>NW_027040567.1:5000000-10000000 GCF_037179485.1 Ochlerotatus camptorhynchus | reverse complement strand
TATTCAGCTCAAATTGTTTGTTGGGAAATAGACGTTTTGTGAAACATGAAAGTACAGGGTCAGATAGAGTAACTCACCGATTTCACACGTATGCAATTCTCAATGGATAAAATTAATACATGTTTAAGTACTTTTGTTTTAAAGTGTATACAGATGTCAGCGTGGCTTGATAGTAGGCTGAGTAGTCTTTGAAATTTCAATCCAGTGGGGTTTCCGATTTCAAGCAGCTATGTCTTACGTGAAGAGCAGCCCGCAATGGCAGGCGCGTAGGCAACATGTTATACCGTGACAGCCGGCCCAGCACAGCAAAATAATTGATTTGAACCCGGGATATGCTACCTACTGTCAAACGCTGCTGTTATTATAGGCAACGCTGCTGTTCGTATAGGCCTTGTCACTGGCCTGGTGAAAAGAGAGAATGTCACAAAGCTTTTTTCGAAAATCATCTGTCGTGTGACATCTTCTAGAAGCTGAAATCTCTCAGAGTGAATTAAACATTTATTTTTCGCAACATTACAGTGGTACAAAGAAACCAACACATGAGAAGTTTGAAGTGTGGTAAAAACGTTTTCAAATAGTTTTGAGCAATTCTGTCGATTGGAATGGATAGAAAAGCAAGCAGAAAATAAATGTAAACAAACCAACACGCCATATATGTGTATGACGCTGAGAAAATGCTTATAGAAGGGCGGTCGCTGCTTAAATTGACGAGAATGCGCAAATTCCCCTATATATGAAATATACTGATAACAAAATTTCTTGCCAACTTTCCATCTTTATGACCATTTGCTTTAGTGACAGTCACTCCGCCTCACTCTCTAATTTAAATGAATGCCTTATAAATTGTTTATACATAACCTCATCTTATCTATATTTCAAAAGTCATTACTCATACTACTACTATCCATATAATGATCTTTCAGCTCAAATCAAAGATCAATGCTGCTGCCTTTGAAAACATCTCAATGAGTCATTGCTCTAATACAATCTAGAAAAAAGGTTCACTATTAATCAAGCATGACACCGAAACCCCGTTTGCAACCAATAAACCCTTGTTTACAGTGCAATAACCTCACGGGGATGATCACACGTTTCCGCAACGCGTCCCATTGAGGACGAGTGTTTTACAGTTTTATTCTTAACTATTTATAAATCCCATACCGTCTAGCTAGAGTCGTCTTCCCAGCAGCCCCTCGCTACTGCTGCATCGTTGCTAGATATCTATATGAATATTTATATATAATACTTTCACTATGAAGGGGTATAAAATCCACCGGGTCGGTACGTCACGATCTTTCTTTTAATCGCTTACATATTTCCTACTAGTGCATTTTTGGCATCTCAAATTTATTCTCGTCATAAAATGTATGCATTCACACCAATCGTTGACAGAAAATACTGATCAACCCCAAAGTTTCACTTCAATCAATTCTGACATCAGCCAGAATTTATGTAATCATTTTTTTTTTTCACACAACCAACCAATCCATCCCCAGTTCACCACCGTTATCGAGCGTAACGCACCTCTAATCGCCGTACGCGTGCTTGAAAACGCACCACTCGAAATCGCAGCAAGCCGTTGTTGATAAAGTAGCGCGTTAAATTAAACTATCTTTTTTTTTCGTTTCGATCGTAGGAGCCACGCGCCCCTTGACGAGAAAATTTAGTCCGAATGTCCGCTTACACAGATGTGCAAAATTTGACTGAGGACTATTTTTAAATTCGATTGTAGTTAAGTAGTACAAGATGATCGGTTAATTGGAGGGTTTGATGCGATAGTCGTGTGCCTCTCGCCGCCCCTTCGTTGCTTGTTGGTGGTGGTGTACGCTTGCGCTGATTGGTGTATAGTAAAGATTAGCGTATCTACATTTAGGCGTAACGCTTGCTTGAGCGTGGAGAAATCGACGTGTCAGGTCCAGGTGACTTATCTTTAACTGGGAAAATCTAAATTTTTTATCGAATACATTTGAAAATCTAGGAAAGGTTACAAAGTAAAGAAGGTATGCAGTTATAAAATTATCATGGAAGAAATCGAATGGAAGAAATCTTTTTCTATTACTTTATTTCGGCTGGTTCACCAAAAGAATCCTTAATTTATCCGTCTTTTATTTATTTATTTATTTATCACCATCTTCGACTGAGTCATACAGTTTGTACTTCTTGTAACTAAATATAAACTATATCTTCAATCCCACTGCTAAACACATTTTTAGACAAGTTAAAATCAAACTCTTCACTTACATCGCTAACATTCACTAACAATGCTCGAAGACACGAGTCGAACGGATTATTTTGGCCGTAGTTTGTCCGTGATATGGAACAGAGTGATGAGTTGCGGAAGCGTCGGGGAGGAACATTCAGTGCAGCCTGCTCGAGAAGTGCAGGACAATTGAAAAAAAAAATTGATGAGGTCAAAGACAAATAAGCGTTGCATATTATATTGACTCGCCTGGCAGCAAGAGGAACAAGTTTAATCAACTGGCATCGGTCGAAATAGGGAGGAAGATTTTCAGGATCGTTCCGAGGAAGTTGCCGGAGAGTACACACCAAATTTTTATCGCTGGAAATCAGCAATTTTTTGCTGAATTTTGCCGACTTGAAATTTCAGTAATCATTACAGCAAAATAAAATTACTGAAATTTTTAGCAAATGTCATTCTGCTTGACAGAGGTTTACTGAATTATCAGCATATTTAATAGATTTGCTGAAAATCCAGCTAATTCAACAACCGCATAATTTGACAGCACTTTGCTGATAGAATTCAGCAATATTTATTTAAAAGCAGCTTTTTAGTTTTAATGATTTATTCAAAACAAAATTAATTTCGGTTTATCATTGAAACATTTTGATTTATTTAAACAAATTCAACTTGATTTCCATACCTAATCATAAATTATTTCAACATTTTGGATGCTGTTGGTGGTGGAAATCGGATGCTTTTTGATGATATGCGGCTTCAGACTACTGAACTTCCGGTAGCTCATCCTGCAACCTTTTTTAGTGCATGTGAAGTGCACAAGCTCCTTATCAAAATGATGTTTATTCTCGTGCACTTTTAGGTGTCGTCGAAGTCCATCAATATAACCCTCAACCAACTGATGGCAGTAGAAACACTTCAAGGTGTCTACCATTGCTCTCGAGGCTGAAGAAAACACAAGATTATATTTAATTATTTTACTTACCAAACAACTCCTCCACATCACAACGGTCAGCTTTCAGATTCAGCAGAGCTGCCTGAACTTCCGGATCCATTACGCACTTAATTTGTTGCAGAATAATTACTGACAAACCACACGCACACTGCACTCAGCGTAGTTAAAAAAAAAAACATTGTCGGCTTTTTTGACGTAGGACTACGTCTTTGATTTCTATATGGGGGTACACTTTGTGAAAACCGAAAATGGAACATGTAACAAATTAAGAAAGGTTTTGAACGTTAATAACTCAGCTGCCCCTGATCCAATTTCAATAATTGTATCACCAATCGATCAGAAATATGGCTACGCATCGCAAAAATGCTTCCGAATGTTGATTTTCAACAAGAAACTATTGAAAAACTGGTAAATGTCCAGCATTGTCCAAAAGCGTCGAATTAACTAACAAATCCACCAATTACTTACATGCATATGCTGCTTCCCCAGTACAGTCGTCAGAGAGTAGTAAGTAGACGAAACAAGTCGAAGTGGAGGATGGAATTGCGTAATATTTTGCACACTCATCGCTATACTCAGAACCACACGCTCCCAACGACCACACCACTGTGTGGTGGTGTTCGGTCGTCGAAATTAGTAGCAGCAGTAGCAGAAGTAGCAGTGCTCTCGGCGTGTGGCGTTGAAAATTGTTCTCCAGTAACAACGAAAGGCTGCCTGCAAGCAGCGAGCTTCTGCAGGCTATGCGCTCACATAAGCAACCATCAAAGGAGGAAGAAAAGCACCGCTATGCTATGGATCGGAATCAGTAGCTCTTCGTGAGTCGCTGCGGGTCGGTCATTGATGCAATGCGTGTCACCCTCGCTCCAAACGACATACAGCTCGACAGCCTCATCCGTGTTGAACACCCAGCTCAGAATTACTCAACCATCACTACAAAACGGTCCTTTTCAGGGCCACCAAAAATTTGTTAAAGAGTATTATTTGGACATTGGTCAAGGTCATCAGTTCCCACAAGCAGCTAGCTATCAAGGCTCAACCTGTCTATAGAAGGTGTGGAATTGTAGACCTGAATATATTGGTGCAATTAGTTTTTCCTCGGCTTTCATTTCGCACGATTCGTTTCTTTCGTTTATTCAATCACCCTTGTAGTGACGTCAAAAAGATTGTTTCAATCGGCGCTTACATATGAAATTAAATGTGCATTATAGAATTTTTTGTATGTTACCAAAATTTGTGAATGGTTTGCCACTAAATGTTGAGATAATTTATTGATTATTGAATTATCACACTGTATACCATGAAACAGCAGCCTGTTTGTGAAAACTTGCCTGTTTTCAAGTAAGGAGTTATCATAAAAAAACAAATCGCCAGCTGGTATTTCCCGGCGACTTTACAAATAAATGAAATCAAACAAAATCATCATGCAGAACTAGCTAGGATTTGTTTTACTTCATATTTCACAAAATTGCTTTCGAGTGTTAAAACATCGTCTCCCGCAAAGTTTACATTTTTCCCTCTATCAACACATACATCAGGGCTAGATAGATCTCCACAGGATCTAAGAATCCACGCAATTTCAAAAAACCAAAATGCACAGCATTACGAAAAGAGGTCAGATTTCGACCAATAGCAGATAGATTTTAATTCTAAACAATCCAAACGATTGGAAATGTATCTACCAATCTGCTAAAATGAACACTTAGTTAATTTTCAATAGGTCACTATTGAAAAATACCAAATGTCCAACTGTTGCAATGGTGATCAAAATTATCACCGAATATCTGAAAACAGCGCATTCCCTAACACAGACTTAAAAATCGAATTCGATGCGGTCTCACTGAACGTCTCACACACTGCAGCAGCAGCAGCAGCAGGAGTGCTTTCAACAACAACAACAACAACGAAAGGCTGCCTGCAAGCAGCGAGCTGCATAGCTCATATGAGCAACCATAGAGAAGGAGGAAGAACCCAAGCTAGGGAAGTCCCACCGCTAGGCTAGGATCGAAATCAGTAGCTCGTCGTGCTCAGCTCAGCATTACTCAACCATCACTACAAAATGGTCATTTTCAGGACCACCATAAATTTGTTAAGTGTATTATTTGGACATTTGTCAAGGTCATCAGTTCCCGCAAGCAGCTAGCTATCAAGGCTCAACCTGGTCTCTATAGAAGGTGTGGAATTGTAGGCCCGAATGTATTGGTGAGATTAATCATCGTTCGACCATTTTCCAGAACATGCTGGTAGGAAATGTTATAGAATTTGAGAGAAGTGGGAATAATTCGCTTTGGCTCAGTCCCCAGAAAGCCAATAAAATCTAATTTGTGAGAAAATTAGCTCTCGAATTCCCTTCTTTTAAACATATTCTGCACAAACGATACTTTCCGCCCCGCCCCATTCATATAATTCAGAAGGAAATCCTGTGAGGGGTTAATTGAATACTCTTAATACCAAAATGCACAAAACTTAAAAATTCATAAATAACGAAAAAATTCAAAATACACCTTTTAAAGTCGGGTAGATGAATCGAAAATACTCAAGTTGACAGTCCCTTGGATTCTCTTCATCAACTTTCTCTTTGAAATAAATACTACAAATTTGATACGCTTACAAATAAAAAAACGAAAGAGTTAAGATAATTGATGATTGATCAATTAAAAGAACTAAATGTTCACATTTGTTCCGTCCACTAGCGGTCCTACGTCAAGCTTCCGTTCGTGCCCCTAGGCACAGACCCTTCTACTTTTTTTACTTATTTTGACAGAGTGAAAACGAGACTATGAAATATGCTGAATTTTCAGCAATCTTGTCAAGTGCTGGTTTTCAGTTAAAACGAACCAAATTGCTGATATTCAGTAAAACCGTAGATTGCTGATTGCTTTTCAGTAAACCATTTTGCTGAAATCTTTGATCAATTTTTGGTGTGTAGCGTTACCATATGAGCATGAGCATGAGCATGGGCATGATTGACCGCCCACGGTTGCTACTCTGTTATTGCCAGATCAGCTTTAATTACACAGAGAACCAATGGACGATGCTTGGAACTATTTAGCAATCATCCTCAATGTGTAAAAACTGGTGATCTCAAATTAGGCAATACCAGCGCCAGCCGCGCCTGAACGCAGGTCAAGAAAAGAATGGGTAGGAATGTGTTGACGTAACACTCGCTTTGATGGAAGCCGAGAAATCCTCTGCACTTCTACGAGGAGTCACTGGGATGTTGGGTAAGAGGGTAGGGTTTGCAGCAAGGTTCGTTTTGGTAAACGATAAACTAAATTGATGTTTGAACGATAGGGAGGGGTTACTGTATAAATAAATAAAAAGGAATGATCCAAGCCAAATAAACAAGTGGAGCTGCACCAACAGCAACCGGCCAAATTCATATTATATTATAATAAAATAAAAGGTAAATAACAATGATAAGCTATTCGATACACCTTCTGGTCCTTCAGGATCTGCAGGACAACTATTTTCTAGAAATGAAAATTATAGTTATAATGATATAATGAGATTTTAAATATGTGTCGATTTCAGTTAACCTCAATACATTCAACTGATTTCAACTTCTGATATTTTATTGGAATTGAAACAAACACTTTATTATGCACCATGTAATTTCTTAACGCAATATGGAATGCTTTTAAAAATATTGGTAAAGTTTCATAAAGCATCAATAGTCAGAAAAATCGAGGTTATTTGGACAGTTAACAGTTTTAATGAAAATGTAATAATGCATACCAATGTCTTTTTGTATTTTCCTGAACGAAGGCTGAAAATAGTGAATCATTATAATATTAATCTAAAAATGTCGAAGAGCTGAAAATAAGCTTAAAGATTTAAATCAATGAGTCCAGCCTAAACGGAGGGCTCGCGAACACAATAAGCTTCCTCATCACTCATATTCAGATTTTGATTATATAAGTATTTACAAATATACAAATAAATATATCAATAAGTAATATAAATTTCTATCCTGGAAAGGAAAAATAAAATGGTTAATTGCACTGTCCTATAAACGTTAAACATACATTAGAGAAAATCAAATGATGTTACGTTGCTTCTTCCAGTTGTGTTTAACCCTGTTATAAATATTTATCATTGAATATATAATAATAATATAATAGGACCTGGGATTTATTCAAACTCAAACTCCACGGTGGTGCTCTGTACACAAGAGTAAGCCTCTACTACTGACAATCTTTCAAACCCGGAGACAAAAAAGCTACGAAAAAGCGCTTATGTCTTCATTAAATTCTACTTTTACGCGACGTTCGTTGTTTCGATTTGGACCTTACGTAAGACAGGAACAGAATCCATTAAACTTTCACATCTTTGAGCTACCGTGCCCCTTGCGTCACTAAGTAAAGTACGACTGACGCGACAATTTTATCAGCGTACAAATATTGCACATCTTTCAAGTCATCTTAGAACGACTGTTTTCTCCTTCATATTTCGTCATCAAAACCACCAAACCCCACAATCAAACACGACCCACCGTGACCACAGTCAGTCTTCAACCACGGCCCTCATGATCTTGTTAAGGATACACCTCCCAAGTAACGTTACAAGTCTAATTAATGGTCTACAGAACCCTCATATAACCAAAATTGTTACTTGGGCTAACAACACATCAAAAGCTTATCGGTCGAGTGCCAAGCTTGCATGTTCGATCGCGACATTTATTTCAAGATGGAAAAAAAATCATAGTGAATTATTCGTAGACACCTAACCGTAAAACCCGAGGAACATTCATCATGCGACCGTGGTCATCACTCTGACAAATGAAACGATGAACGTTGAACGATGAATATACATAAAACTCGACTACTCCCCCGAAGGGACGCATCCGCTCCCGCAAACAATGCATCCCATCCCCAATTCGGCGCAACCAGGGCGGGATGCCCACGCATGCCAACACCACCATTAGATAGGGGAAATTTTCTCCTACCTGATGGCGGCGCCACAATGTGCGGGCGAGCCACCGACCATCAAACGCATCGGATTTATTCAGTACGTTTGAAATTTATGCTCTCGAATTCGAGAGAGGTTCGTCGAAAATACGGAATATAACGCTGAAGACTTAAAAGTTAATTATTAAATTTGTTAATCTGGTTCATTAAATTAATTACCATACAATATAAGGCGAATGAAATTATCATGCCATAAAAATTTAAATTCAAATTATCATTGGCCGTAATACCAACCTTCTCCAATAAAATTGTTTGTTGCTGCTGTCATCACCACTGACGCTGAGTCAAGAAGGAGCCAACGTACGCGGCTTTTGTGTAGGGGATCCTTTTGATGCGATGCTTTCCCCAAAAAGCTATATAAGGATTCCGGGGACATGGTGATGCTCTCTTTTAATAATAGTTCGTCCGGAGGAGTGAAGTTCGCGGCTAGTCATTTTTTACACGTGACTTAGCGTTTCCACGTCAAGTGCTAGTTCAGATCCTTAGGATCGAAATTGTGATCAACTAGCATCACCACACGCTCGCCAAGGGCTAGTTGATCCGTTGAGTGGGATAAAAGTGTGGTGTTAAGTTTCTGTGGTCCACGGTTCAGAAGGTAGAAGAAAAATAAATCGTACTAGTATGACGCGAGTGCACAGACGGTCAGTGTGTGGCAAGTAAAACGCCAGAAAGTGACTTTAGTGAACCGTTGGACCTTTTCTTAAGACCGTCCAAGAACTTTCGTTATAAATCCCACTCGACTAAAGTTAGACACTCGCGGTTAAAGTGTACCACTTCCCGGACAAAGCGAAGTGAAACGCTGGCCTCCGTTACATAAAGGCCACCTGCGGCCGCATCTGGATTCCCGCCGTCGTCTGGGGTCCCTATGCAGCTGCGTACGTTTGTTGGCAGCTCGCCGACGCCGCCATGTGGCCATTCCCGCCATCTCATCAATGTCGATTATCGATTCATCACGGCCGCAACGAGGAGCAAGTGAATGTCCAGAGTGAATTTCACGCATATTTCATCGCATATTAGCTTATTGCGTGCTCTCAACTTAGTGTTCTAGATGCTCTTCCAAAGTTATTAATTGAGAGCTTTCGATGCCTGTACCATTTTTGCATTGGTATAATTGTGTGGCAAGTCCAATCATACTTCTATGCCCAGGGAAGTCGAGAAATTTTCCAACCCGAAAAATTCCTAGACCGGACCAGGAATTGAACCCAGCCACCTCCAGCATGGTCTTGCTTTGTAGCTGCGCCTTTACCGACTGAGCTAAGGGAGGCCTCAATATTTCAATCGCGTTTCTAGTATTATATCTATGAAAGTCACTTCCTCTTTCAATTCGATTACACAAAGATTGAGGCAGCAAACCGTTAACTACTTTGAAAATGAACACCATAGTCAAATATACAATTCAACAACCATTGTAAGGCGTCTAGCATCAAATTTGAGGAAGTGAATCTATAACATCTCAAAATCAAACGCATTATTTTATTCTGCAAGCTCTGTAATCTCGATATTTGTGTTGCATTGGCCAGAAATAAAATGGAAGGGCAAAAGATATTTAATCTCCCGAACGCGATCAATAGTCTCATCATCAATTACAACAGAGACGTTCTCATTTACTCTATTCCACGAAATTACCATGAATTTAGTTTTACTTGTATTCAATTTCAACTGCCTATTCTTCAACCATCTACTTAGAGATTGATATTACTTTGATTTTTGATAATACTAAGAAGTAAAGTATGGTTTTCATTAACAACTATATCCATCTAACAACGTAAAAAATAAATTAAATCATTTTCGAAAAATCCCAATAATAAGTTGTTTGTATATGCGATCGAGTGAAACATGTATTTGCAAGAAATGAACTCAAATTGTTTAAAGGGTGTCCCACATCAAATTGCATCACGGAAAAAAACGCTGTAGAAAATTACCTAGTTGACCGATCCTTTTCAAACCTTCAGACAATATATATTTATTTCATTCAACTTCAATACCATAAACGTACGCTCGCACCTTACGCTTAACTCCACTCATTAGGTTCTGTAAAACATCTGGTTGCAGCTTCTTCTGTACGGAAACCCACTTTTTCTTCATGTCTTCCTCAGATTTGACCTCCTTGGGATGCCTCCGTAGTGCCTGCTTCATAATAGCCCAGTATTTTTCGTTGGGCCTTAGTTCCGGTGCGTGGGGGGGGGGGGGGTCCATGTCCTTGGGTACGAAAGTGACCCCGAACCACTCCAGGACAACATTTGAATAGTGGCACGAAGCTAGATCCAGCCAGAAGATCGAAGGGCCCTCGTGTTGCTTCAACAGAGGAAGCAGACGCTTCTGTAGACACTCACATGAGCAGATCGCTTGCCAAATCATGTATTTCTTGTGCTGGGCGGTGAGGAACAGTAGCCCCGGAAGCTGCCGGAAGTCCGCCTTGAGGTAAGTCTCACCATCCAATATGAGACAATGAGGCTTCGTCAGCATCTGGGTGTACAGTTTCCAGGCCCGTGACTTTCCCACCGTATTTTGCCGTTCGTCACGATTTGGAGCCACTTTGTAAGTATGCAGTCCCTCCCGGTCCTTGGCTTTCTGAACGAAAGACTTGGCCACATCCCTCACCAAAGCATTGGGATTCAGCTTAAACGCTTTCACGACACGCTTGTGATCCTGATCACTAACAGAACATCCATTCGGACTGCATTTCTCCTTTCGTTCGATGCTCAGAGTTTCGTAGTAACGTTTAATCACACGACTCACCGTTGCACAGTGGGCAAAAATTGACAAAACCACGACTAAATTGAATATATCGGCTGCCAAACGGTTTCAGTCAACATGTTATACATATTCTCAAAGGAAAAATTCTGCTGAATAGGTTGGTGGTGGTCTCATTGGCCGGAGACTTTTGCGTACCGTGATAAAGTGCTGGGATCAACCCGAGTTCCTGGTAAAGTAGGAAATGCCACTATCTATCGACATAATTTTACACTTTACTTAAGGTATATTACTGGAAATTGATAGTACTAAGTATGTATGGTGTAAAGACACCATATACGCCCTCAGGAAAACTCTACTGGCCTAAAAGGAGGATCCGGAGCGACAGATAAAGTGGCCACATTATAAAAATTGTCCTAGAACCTTGCGATTTTTACTGTGTTGTTCAGACTCAAGAAATCAAAGCGTATTTAATATGGAAGCTATATTTTGGGGTATAGTGGCCATATTCTGGTTCTCCGGATAATCTGGATTGATCGATGAAGTGGCCACATTATAAAAATTGTCCTAGAACCTTGCGATTTTTTCTATGTTTGTTTTGAATCATGAGATCAAAGTGAATGTTGACTGAAACTGTTTGGCAGCCGAGATATTCAATTTAGTCGCGGTTTTGTCAATTTTTGCCCAGTGTGCGTTGACTGCACGATTTCGAGTTGTTTTCCAATGTCCCGATGAGAGAGTTGAAGATTTTCCAGGTGCTTGCGCAAAATCAATTCGCGCCGTTGCTTTTCGCGTCACGCCATTTTTTCCAACTAGCATTAGCATTAGCATTATTGACCGCCCACGGTTGCTACTCTGTTATTACCAGATCAGCTGCAATTACACAGAGAACCAACAGATGATGTTTGGGACTAACATTCATCCTCAATGTGTAAAAACTGAAGATCTAATATTTAGCAATACCAGCGCCGGCCGTGTCCGAATGCAGGTCCAATAGGGAATGGGAAGGAATGTGTTGACGTGATACTCGCTGTGAAGGAAACCGAGAAATCCTCTGCGCTTCCACGAGAAATCACTGGGATGTTGGATGCGGGAAAAGGTTGGCAGCAGCAGGGATCGTTTTTGGTAAACTAATGCTGATTGTAGTGATTTATAATAGGTACACAAACACAAAAACGCACGCATACACACGCACGCATACACACGCACCCGTGAGTATAAACAGAATATAAAATGATATTTAATTGAACTTTAACTTTATTTTAACTTAACTTTAACATAACTTTAACTTAACTTTAACTTAACTTTAACTTAACTTTAACTTAACTTTAACTTAACTTTAACTTAACTTTAACTTAACTTTAACTTAACTTTAACTTTAACTTAACTTTAACTTAACTTTAACTTAACTTTAACTTAACTTTAACTTAACTTTAACTTAACTTTAACTTAACTTTTACTTAACTTTAACTTAACTTTAACTTAACTTTAACTTAACTTTAACTTAACTTTAACTTAACTTTTACTTAACTTTAACTTAACTTTAACTTAACTTTAACTTAACTTTAACTTAACTTTAACTTAACTTTAACTTAAATTTAACTTAACTTTAACTTAACTTTAACTTAACTTTAACTTAACTTTAACTTAACTTTAACTTAACTTTAACTTAACTTTAACTTAACTTTAACTTAACTTTAACTTAACTTTAACTTAACTTTAACTTAACTTTAGTTAACTTTAACTCAACTTTAACTTAACTTTAACTTAACTTTAACTTAACTTCAACTAAACTTTAACCTAACTTTAACTTAACTTAACTTTAACTTAACTTTAACTTAACTTTAACTTAACTTTAACCTAACTTTAACTTAACTTAACTTTAACTTAACTTTAATTTTTCTTCAACTTTACTTTAACTTTACATTAACTTTACTTTAACTTCTGTAGGCTAGTTCATCTCCTAGCTGAAAATGTGAATATTTATAATATAAATGCAAAATTCAATAATACAAATGAAATATTATAATACAATCCTAGAGGTGTTTCATCATCAAAGAGCTGAAAGCAAACTTAAATAACTAAAATCCATACATCCCGCATGCCACCACCAATTTAGAAGAGTGGTTTAACCTAACATTAGAATTATACATTAAACTGGTGCATCAATAACCGCAACTGAACCTGAAGTATTACATCAAAGATTTGCATACTTCAACAATGTTAAACATATAAATATTTTGTATATAATTTAATAATGTAAAAAATATTATCAATACCGACATCATAAGTAATACAAAACAATATATGAATATAAATATTCCAACTAATATAGATTAAGTTGAAGTATGTAGTAAGAGTCTGGATCCACATTTAGGGCAAGTCATGAATCTAAATCCTGTAATTTGATAATTCAATCGAAATAATCAACAGCATGGAATACGGAATAGACATATGTCATATGATTTAATATTATACAGTAGCATTTAAAATATGACATTGAAAGAAAAATATATAGAGCGCTAGGTACCGAGCACCAACAACAAAAATACATTGGATACGTGTTGCCACAATCTGATCCACACTGCTGAAGCCTGAAATAAAGTTAGTTAGTGAGATAATACGATTATGAGAAATACTTAGCATCATAGCATCAAAACATAAAACTAAAAACAAAGTGACCACCTCGACCATCATGATTGAAAAATATTAATTTAAATTAATTCATGATAAATTTTAACACATTTCAGCTGATCTGGCAACATCTGGAATCGTAAATTTATGCTTGTTCCTCATGGAGCATCTCATTCGTACTCTCCTGCGTTAGTTTACGCTTTTCTGTAGCTTTACACCCAATCCTACATGCAACTAGCCGAGCTATATTTTAACCATTTTCTCCATAATCAACGGAACCACAAAAACTCTCTTATGACTATAAAGTATGCACCCTCGAAGGAAAACGAAACACTCATAAAATGACTAAAATCTCACGCATCCATGAGTAGCTGCTAATACACAAATGAATAAAAGTTATTCATTTATAAGCAAGAGACACTCATAAGAGGCGTAAAAAATAAATAAAATAAAAATACCCAGATTCTAGGGGTATCCCCGTTTCCCCCGAATATGCATACCTCATAGTAAAAACTAAGTACTTTATAGTCATTTTTTGCGTATTTTGCGGATTCCGTGTAGTAGAGTGGTCCCACTACACGCTTTAAACGCTTTAAGGTTCAATCCACTTCTATGCCTCCTAGAAAAATTCAAAAGCAGAACACCCACCCCCCTACCCACCCCCGACGCATCACTTCTGACTGCAAAAAGCTTGCGTCATTCTTTTCCCTTTGCTATTTTACAGAAAATGTCGCAAGCCTCCTGCAGTCCGAAATCATGCGTCGAAAAAAAAAAACCACCGCCGAACTTCTCGAAAATGCACCAAAGTAAATTTAACCTTAACTGCCACATTGCTGAAACTGCATAAGTCGCCTATCTTTCAATAATTCTAGACCAACAACTGAAATAGGCGGAACAACCAAACGTAAGCAATGGCTCCAATCGCAAACCTCTGGAGAATCAAAACACACACACGCAAACCAACAATACCATTGGAAAATTTCTCTATCAGATGGTGGTGCTAGACTGCGTGGATGTGTCTCGACCCTCGAGAACCCACGACTAAATCCACCGCTCACACCTCAATCGTTGGTATAGAATTGATGTTTTCGTCCACCATTGCTTCTAGAGCTAGTTGCGTCTTTCTAAACACCACAAAACCCGTCCGAACGCTCCTCACACGCACACTGCAACACTGCTTAATGGTTTCGCGGGTTTCCCACGCCGTCCATCATCTAACACATCCCCGTCTAGAATATCACATGGTAAGCACCAACACCTGTACCATGTGAAACGGCACCACGAGCGCATGAAGCGAGTTGAGACTGAAATTTTATAAGGCGAATCTAAATAAACGAATGAACATTGATCACTCATCAATATAAGTCCCGCAAAGTTGAACCAAACTACAGGTCATCTCGACAACCTCAACACCCAGAATGAAAGTATAATTCCCATAGAAAACAAAATTTAAATACAAAATAAAAAATTATTAAAAATACAATTATTGCAGTTCCACCGTGCATAATTTCCGAAAATGTATGATTATACTTAGCTTTGTCTGTAAGTGTGTTCTCGCAGCTACATTTTTGTTTCGCCACATACCTCAAGGCGTTGCGTTGACTGAGGTTCTCTTTCACTCCTCGCACCTCTACCTGAACTCTTTCGTTCACCATAGCCATCTCATTCACGACAAGGCATCAATTCGGATGCCATTTTCCATTTCATTTTTTTACACAGCAAACAAGCATACACACACCGCGAACTATAACACTACGGGATTGCTACATAGCACACATACACACTGTAGCACTTCCATTCTTCGTTCGCTTCGAACTTTTTCCAGTATGCGTTAGGTAAAATTTACAAATAAAACACCTCCTGTGAACGATTTTAAACTTTGTGAACCGGACTAGATCAATAAAGCCTTTGTGACCTAGATTTAACTAGAACCACAAGCACTGAAACACCTCAATTCGCTCAAAACAAACGTGAAAATGGGAGCTAAGTCGACGCACGTCCAATCACGACGGATAGTTGATCTGAACTCCCGTCACGCCATTTTTTCCAACTTTCGAAAAACTGACAGCGATAAAAATATAGTGTAAACAATTCACTCTAAATTACTTCTACCCAAATTTTCAAGTGAAAATACCCAATGGTAAATTTTCTACCGCGTTTTTTCCCGTGATGCAATTTGATGTGGGACACCCTTTATTCCAGATAATTCAGATCATATCGATGAACCACAAAGAGCATTTTTATTTTACACTAGCTGAGCGTGTCCGGCCTTGCTTTGGATTTAATATTAGCTTGAGTTTATGCGCCAATTAAAAAAAGCATGCTATATTGTACGTAGCCCTCCTCTCATCTTATCTAAGGCGCTACCCCCTTGACCTTCACATGCCAAATTTGGTTCCATTTGCTTGATTAGTTCTCGAGCTATGCAGAAATTTCTGTTTCATTTGCATGGGAGGCCATGCAAACCGTCATAAGAACCTTTCCCTGCCCCGAAAACCCCTGCATACAAATTTTCACGCCGATCGGTTCAGTAGTTTCCAAATCCATGAGGGTCAGACAGACAGACAGAAATTAATTTATATGGGGGAAATGGATATAATGTCGGCCTAAATGTCCCTAATTGGGGCCCATACATAAATTCAGTAATCGACTAAATTTTCAATAGCGACCAAAATAGCCATTAGTATAGTCCCAATGACGCGTTCATCTAGATAAAATTGATAAATCAAGACCAACAATTGAAATGGCCTTAACTCCATTTTGTAAGCAAACCTCGCGAACCGAAGTCCGCAGAGGCAAACCAACATGATGAACAGGTAGGGGAAATTCTCCTCTACCCAGAGATGCCAGATCTACGGAAATCTCCGTAGATCTACGGATTTTACAATTTTTTGCGGAAATACGGATCCGTAGGCAAAATCTACGGAATTCGGTACAGTTTCTACGGTTTTTTTTCTTCAGCGTACGTTTCCCTTCAGAATCGAATTTTACAATCTGATTCTGAAGGCAAAGATGCATAAAATAAAATACACCTCTACAACTTGTCAACCGTTTTCTTGCTCACTTATCCACTTTTTGAGTAAACAAACGTCAGACTGTGCGTGAAACATGGCGGCCTTCGTATTATATCTTCACTCCGTCGAAAGTTCTCATAATATACCAGCCCAGTGGCAGGCGCGTTATACCGTGACAGCGGGCCCAGAACAGCAAAATAAATGATTTGAGCCCGGGACATGCTGCCTACTGTCAAACGCTGCTGTTGGTATAGGCCTTGTCACTCGCCTGTAATATACAGTCAATCTTAGCATGAAGAGAAAAATTTTCGACGGTGCCGTGTGAAGGCGAATAAAAGTCATGTCGAGACCAGTCTTGTTAGCGGTCACCGTAGTTGACACATTTTCTGTGATAATCGACTGCCTTTGCTACCGACACTTGCAAAACAAGTTTTCAAATTACAGTACCAAACTAAAATGTCATACGACACTATCGCCGACGACCATCACGGATGTAAGTATTTTAGTTTTTCTCATAATAAGAGCTGCTGATGTTTTGCTTGTGCAAGCAACGATGTCATAGTAATAACCTTTTTTGATCAGAAATGGTTTAATTTACACCAAATTGAGGAATTAGAACGAAATCGCATGTGTCATAGAATAGTCATTTGATAATTTTCTTTTTGCTCGAATGTTGTTCTACCGTTTGCGTTATGTAAGAGAGACGACGCTCTCTTCCCCGTCAGCTCGATGATGATCAGGCCTTCAACGTGTTCATCAAAAAGCATGTAGTCCATAAGTCGTCGTACTTGTCCGGCTTTATAAAGGAAACTACGATTAAAGCGTGGCTTTCTTATTAGAGTACGACAGCACTGTACCACCGCTACGTGATCACAATTGATCAGATCGCCATAGATGGTCTTGAAACCTTCCTGTAGTGGATCTCAAATTGAGCTGGAAACCATTGCCGTGGATAATGATACAGAATCGCTGCTTGGGCAACAGGAAACGCTCCTTTAAAATGAGAACAAATGCCTGGAGATAGCTCCCGCGCAAAACAGGGTTCCTCTGTCTTTAATATATGACGAGCACGGCGAAAAGATAGCTTTTCCTGTCATTTGTTTCGGCCATCTACGGAAATTCAAGCCAGTGGTTCGGGTGACATATTTCATGATGGCATCCAGTGAAACTCGTCGTCAAGACAGGCGTGTGGCCGAACCACATTTGTTGTATATGACAATGAAAGTTCTTCGGCTTAGAGTTTCCGAAGGCTTGCAATGTACTTTTAAGTGCACGGCGACCGAAAACATTACACGTGGACCTTAAGGACCGCATTATTCATGGAGCAGTGCATTGAGCGAAATCTATCCTTCCTCAAATCAGTACCGAATTCAGTACAGTATTGGCAACAAAGGAAGAGAAATTTGTTCACCATGATGCGACAATTGGGAAAGCCTACGATGTTCCTCACACTCAGTACAAATGAGATGAAGTCGCCCCATTGGTTTAATCTCCTACATCGATTGTCAGAAGGACACAATGGCAATGAGTTAACAGATCCTATCCAGGAATTGACTGCACTACAAAGCGCAACTCTGGTCAATGATCAATGGTCACGTGCTGTGTGTACTTCAACAAGCTGGTTGACACGATTGAATTTCAGCACCGTGGAAGTCCTCACGCGCACATCTTGCTATGGCTGAACAAGGATCCCCGGGAAGGAATCAGTAAAAGTATGCCAAAAACTACAAGTGCAACAGTATCATGCTATTCATGCCAGTACTACTATCGGCCATTTTCAGGGCCACCAAGATTTCCCAAAAGAGCTAAATTTCTGAACATGTCCCAACTTAAATTCATATAAAAAGTTTCTTTTCAGGGCAATCATATTCATACTAAAGAGTATAAACAGAGAGAACCCCACTCAAATTCCTATTCCTACACAAAACACAAGTTCTGCTGCAGTTAACAAATAACATTTATTATATAGAGACTACGTAGTCCGACGTCACCATTCGTACAACCCTAGAGGGCTGTCTCTAGTATTTTTTTTTAAGTTTTTTCATCGATTTATCATTTAACGTAAAGTATCACATTAGAGCTAAAAAAAATAACAGCTTCGACCAAAAAAAAATCCGTAGAAATCCGTAGATTTGAATAAATCTACGGAATTGCATAGAAAAAAATCTGGCATCTCTGCTCTACCCGATTGTGGTTTAGGTTTGCGAACGAAGGTTTCGGTTCGCGAGAAAATGGCCTTACAAGGTTTGTTTACAAAATGGAGTTAAGGCCATTTCAATTGTTGGTCTTGAAATAGCAAATTTTTAGTGATGGGCCCAATCTTAGATCCTTAGGCCTACATTAGAGCTATTTCCCCTATGTAGATTAAAAAAGAATAGTGAATTTTTTTAAGGACGCATTTTTTTTATTTCAAATAGTTCCAGCTGTTCCCTACAACATTGCCCAAGGTACCAAACCAATGGGATAAATATTTTTTCGAGCAACAGATTTCTGAAGATAAGTTTAACATTTTTCTATTGTCCGTTTTCAAAATTAAGGCTCGATTTAAAATGGTGATCTGAAGATGCAAAATGAAATTTGTGGTTATGGTGATTGTTTTAGAAAATTTTCAGTCAAATAAAAAATACGAAAATTAATAAATTTGCGAATTCGTCTTGAATTGCTCTATAGCAACTTATGGAGACTGTAGCCACTATAGCAACACATTGCACTAACGTACCTTCAGGTACCATTGCCAGGTGCATTTACGGCACCATCAATTCACCATAAATTCGTCCCCTTAGTGCTATAACTAGGTATCTTTGTATGGCTTTCATATAAAAAATACCTAGTTGTAGCATTGATGGGACGAATAATCACACGAAGTATCAAACGTTGGTCCGAGCGTAAAGTACTGCGCACATTACTAGCGGCAAAACTCGACACTCAGCTTATTTCGATTGTTTTGTAAAACCTTTTCATCCACAATTTCCTGTTTATCGACATTGCTGATAAAGTGCATAAACCCCTATCTTAGTAAGTTGCCCAATACAGACTAACGGAGATTACGATGCTGGAATTCTTTCAGACGAGCTACCGATAAGCCCACTCCATGACCACTAGAGACTTACCTATCTAATCCGTTGATGGAATTTCTCCCTGATTCAGGTCGGCAATTGCTGCCGAAAATAGCGATGAACTGATACGGCGGCTGAGTGTAGATATTGGAGTAAGGGAATTACGTCAATCGTCGGGTCATGCTTGTCTTGTTAATGTGTATGTATTAATATTTACAACGTCAATGGGGACGCGTGTCTACCATTCTGCAGACTTGTACGATAAGCGATAAGCGAAAATAATCACAATCGCTTTAATCTTGATTTATTAGTATTTACTCAATTACAACTGTTGACACAATCTGGTTTCAGGTTCTAATGTACATCATTAAAAATTAGGCTTCAGTATTTACCGGGCTTAACATATTGTCGCGATTCATCGGTTATACTGATAAAATAAACAATCGTACCCCTAAATTCTTTTATCACATGCATTGTTTCGCTTCACACTGCATCGGGTGAGGGAATGGAACTTCCATGCATCCCATGCTTACCATATCGGGGGAAGGACAAATACTTTAGACATTTCAATATCACTTAGCGTCTGGTTCTTATCATTTAGCACGAGTTCTAAAATCTATAATACACTTGAACACCCTGACGCGGCTAATGAGCGCTCGTGATCGCTCCTGATAAGGCAACAAAATCGATTCGAGAGAGCTGATGTAAAATCTATCTATCTCTCTTGGTTTGTACTTAACCACTAAATTTCGTCAAGTGTACGAAAATGCCTCCCCGTCTGTCGACGGTCTTCTGCGCTATTCGTTGTTGAGTGTGTAGGAATTCTTCGAACTCCTTCGGGGGTGCTCGGCGAGGATTCTCGTAACGACCTTGTCATTGCTTCCATCGAAGGCATTGTTGTCGAATCCATTCTTGGTAGTCGCAGTGCCATTTCCGTTGACCAGTGTCGCCTCTTGTTTGGATAGCGCCCCTTCCACCGAATGGCGGATACCGTAGGTGAAGTAGATTAAGTAACCGATCACGATCCACACGGCGAACCGAATCCACGTTCCCGCGTCCAGTTGGAACATCAAATACAGGTTGAAGAGTACACTTAACATTGGCAGTAGTGGAACTAGAGGAACTTTAAATGTCAGTTTGGTATTTTCCGTTGGCTGCAGTGCAGTGATAACTATCAAGAGCACCATGAAGGCGCTCAGCACGGAAAGGGCTGCAATAGTTCCTGGATAGTCGGAGGAGAGTTGATCCGAAACAATGACCAGAATGGAGCAGACTGCGCACACGAGGACGGCTGAAATCGACAAGGTAAAATAATTAGTACGGATTGGGTCATTTCAAGAAAAAAATTCTACCTACCAAATAGACAAATGCCAAACTTGACGATACTCGACGATAGCAAACTTGGGCTGCTCAATTTGTCCGTGTTGAACAACTGCCGGAAAACATTCGGAATCGTAATCGTTTTGTTCTGCAAAAGCTCCTTATCCTCGTACCGCAGCACTAGGACACTGACGGCCACGATCGTGTAGGCCAGCAACGTACCTATGGACATCATATCGATCAGTTGCTGCAGATTGAATAACATTGCCATCGTAGCGGCCAGCAGACCAGCCAGTATAGTAGCCAAAACTGGAGTTTGTGTCTTCGGGTGAACCGTCCGTAGCTTCTTGTAGATGATTCCATCCGTTGACATGGCATACAGAACACGTGGCAGGGGGAACATGGCGCCCAGCAAACTGGTACACAGAGCGAAGATGGCACCGATTGAAACGATCCATTTGATCTCGTGCCATCCGAGCTGTTCGAACAGATGCGGGAACGGGGCTTCCGGATTCTGCAGATAATATGGCAGTGCCATCGTCAGTACCGTAGAGATACCGAAATAGGCCAGGAAAATGACGATCAATGAAATCACAATAGCCAACGGGATGTTACGGCTAGGGTTGATGGCTTCCTCCCCGGTGGTGGCAATACAGTCGAATCCTACGAACCCATAGAAACACTTGGCAGCTCCGGCCATGATCCCCGCGAAACCATACGGTGCAAATCCTCCCACACCGGCTTCGATGCCCTCCGGGATGTCTTCCGGCTTAATTTGCCAGTTGGCAGGATCACCTACGTAAGCAAATAACGTTCATTAGCACATTGTCAACCAATTCCCCAGGTCTACAAACGCTTACTGTTCATGCCACCGGCAACCAACACTAGTGCAATAACGCACAGGTTCACTCCGGTAAAAATGTTGTTCAGCAGGGTGGATTCCTTGACACCGTATGCCAGCAGGGCTGCCAGAATTAGGACCACTACGAAGGAGAAAAAGTCCGGATAATCCGCTAGGAAGTCTACGTTCATCCCCATAGCGTCCTTGAGGGCACCGCTCATCTTGTTGCCCGTCAGGGCATCTATGTAGCCGCTCATGCCGCGGGCCACGCTGGATGTGCCTGGAATCGAAACATGCAAGGATTCAATTGTAGTTATTTGTAGACAGCTCTGTTGTCATGGTAAACTTTGATTTTTTGTACAGAACAACTGAGAAAAACTCAAAGAGAGAGAGAGAGTCACTTCTACTCAGTTGTATGTGAAATTACATACTCCATGCATCTCCATACCTCTGAGTAGAAGTGACTCTCTTTCTGAGTTATTTTCAGTGGCCGTGTATGTGCGCCCCCTTTAAGGAGCGCCCATGATTGTAATTTCGGAATGTACACACAATTTAGATCCCTCTTATCAAATTTAGAATATGGGTAAACTTGTCTGCAGTCAGCTATCATAATGGCGATTAAATTTAAAAATACTAAATTGTTCGGACATTGGAGTTTAACGGTGGATCAAAACGCTACGATGTTTTAGGAAAGACGTTTTGGTCTTTGGTGTTGGCCTTCTTCAGTTAGTTAACGATCCTGTGCACCTCCAGGGGCCTTTGTGAAAGATTTACATCCTGGGCGATTACTAGCTTTGGCCTTGACCTGTGCCCAAGTCAAATTTCGGTCAACGTTCTTAATTTCACTGTTTAGGCTCCGCCGCCACGAGCCTCTAGGTCTGCCTCTGCTGCGATGTCCTGCTGTCCAGTTCAGTGCTTGCTTGCAGATTTCGTTTCCGCTCCGTCGTAGTGTGTGGCCGACCCACCTGCACTTTCGTTCACGAATTTCTGTCTCTATCGGCTTCTGATGGCACAAACGATGAAGCTCGGAATTTGAGATCCAATTGTGGGGCCACCAGGCACGAATTATGTACCGCAGGCATCGGTTGATAAACACCTGCAGCTTCTGAGTGTTCGCCGCTGAAACACACCATGTTTCACTGGCGTATAACAGCACAGACTTCACGTTCGAGTTAAAAATTCGGATTTTGGTGCGTCGACTGATCTGATTCGCTCTCCATACATTTCGCAAACTGGCAAACGCAGCCCTTGCCTTCTTAATCCGTGCACCGTGCCAAGATATTGGAAGCTTTCGACTTTCTCCACTGCCTGCCCAACTACCGTGAAATTGGCACGGTTTTCCGTGTTGACATCCAACGATTTGGTCTTGTTGACGTTGATGATTAGACCTGCTTCAGAGGAGCGTTCCACAAGGTCGTCGAGCTTACTCTTCATGTCAGAGCGCCGTTGTGCTAATAACGCAACATCATCAGCCAAATCGAAGTCGTTGAGATGCTCCATGGTAACCCACGGTTCGGTACACGGTCAACGGCGATTACGATGAGGAACAGTAGCGGTGATAATATGCATCCTTGCCTCACACCCGCGATTACCCGAATCGGGTCAGACAAAGCTCCGTTGTGCAACACTCTGCATGAGAAAGCCTCGTACTGCGCTTCGATGAGGTTGACGATCTTATCAGGGACTCCCTTGCGTCTCAGAGCACCCCACAATTTTTCGTGGTTTAGTCGGTCGAAGGCTTTTTCGTCGTCAATGAATACCAAGTACAGGGGCTCTTGGACTGCTCCAAGATGATGCGGAGTGTGACAATATGTTCCACACAGGATCTTCCAGCACGGAATCCTGCCTGCTGTCGTTGGAGAGTCGCGTCGATCTTCTCCTGTATCCGATTGAGGATAACTTTACACAGAACTTTGAGAACAATATACAGTAACATGATGCATCGTCAGTTGTCGCATACAGTTGGATCCCCCTTCTTGGGGACTTTTACCAAGACACCCTGCATCCAGTCAGTCAGAAAAGTCGCGGTGTCCTAGATATTGACAAATAGTTGATGCAACATTTGTGAGGATAGCATGGGGTCAGCTTTGAGCATCTCTGCTGATATGCGATCGACCCCCGGGGCTTTGTTGGACTTCATACTTTGGATGGCTGCTTCTATCTCCTGAAATGATGGAGCTTCAGTGTTGACGCGAGTAACGCGCCTCACCCTTGGCGGATCATGCCGACATGTTGATGGTTGGTTGACCGTTGAAACTTCGAGAAGTTGTTCAAAGTGTTCAAACCAACGTTTCAATTGGTCAGTGTTGTCGGTGAGCAACTGTCCAGTCGTGTCTTTCACAGGCATCCTTGGGTTCATTCTTGCCCCACTCAGGCGTTGTGAAACATCATAGAAGAGGTGGATATCGCCAGTTGCTGCGGCTTTCTCCCCTTCATAAACCAGGGAGTCCTCCCACGCTCGCTTGTCCCGTATACAGGAACGCTTACCCAACAAACATTGAATGTTGAATAAGAGCTTATTCAGGCAAAAACATGCTTCTTCAGCTAAAAAATAGCTTATTCAGCGGTTGATCCACTCAAATTGTTTGTTGGGTAACTTGCCTATCTGGAGCCGAATACCGCTGACGGGCCTCGTTCTTGGCTCCTCGGGTCCTTGCTCGCTCTATCGCGGCTTTTACTTCTCTCCGCTCCTCGATCTTCCTCCAGGTTTCATCGGTGACCTTCTTCTGAGTGCGCAGCTAACCCAGGTTGCTCTCGCTAATTCAATAAAGGCATTCTTGATGCTCGTCCACTGTTCTTCTACGCTGCCACCATCTGGAATATTAGCTGGGCGAGCCTCGAGTTCTTCGACGAACGATCTCTTCCCTGCTGGGTCTTCCAGTTGGCGTGTGTTGAATAGCCGCCCGAGTCCCTCCTCCCGCCGTTGAACCCGCGCAATGCGTAGGCGGATTTCACCGGCCAGGAGATGATGGTCAGACGCGATGTCAGCGCTGCGTTTATTCCGAACATCTTGAAGGCTTCCTCTTCATTTTCGGCTGATACAGATGTGGTCGATTTGGTTCTATGTATATCCATCACGGGAGACCCATGTGACTTCATGCACTGGGCGATGGTGGAAGAGCGAACCCCCGATCACCATGTCGTTGTTGCCACAAAACTCTGCAAGCAGCTTGCCGTTCTCGCTCATATCTCCGAGACCATGGCGTCCCATAATGCGCTCATAGTCCGAGTTGTTGGAGCCGATCTTCGCATTGAAGTCGCCTGTGTAAATCTTGATATCACCTCTTGGAGTCTCGACAGCATTCAGTTGACTGTAAAAGTTCTCTTTGTCCTGCAATTCGGCAGCATCGGTTGGCGCATAACATTGGATTATGGTAAGGTTTCGGACCCGTGTTCTGAATCTAGCAACGATTATTCTCTCATTGATAGGTTCCCACTTGATGAGCGCAGGCTATGCTTGGGCGCTAAGCAGAAAGCCAACTTCACGATGTCGCGGAGCGTTTTCACCTCGCATACCAGAATATAAAAGTACCTGTCCCCAAGACAGCTGGTGTTCTCCAAAGTTTGGCCAGCGGACTTCACTACGGTCCAGAATTTTCATAGCCTCACTGGTGAGTTGTGCCAGTTTACCCTTTTGGGCTAGCGTCAGTATATTCCATGTTCCAATTCTTGTCCGTTGTTTAGCGCTAAAAGTCGTTGCCATAAAATCAGTTCGTAATCTTTCACCTATAACAATTTGAAGGTTTCGGAGACAGTAGGTGGTTGGTCTAAGGTCTCCTATCCGCCGTGATGGAACTGCCATCTTGGGTATAGCTTTCGGGGAGAAGCATTTCGTATTCAGCCGCTGGATGCCTGGCCTTCTCCAGGGAATTTAAAATTGAACAGTCTTTCGATCAACGCAATTATCTTTGCGATCTTAAACTAAAACTAACCCTGGTAAAGATTGCAACCCCTGGATCGAAACGTTGACGATGATAACACCACTGAAGTAATTGGAACTGCCCTGAAGATCTTTGAACTCCCATAATATCCTCTAAACATCGCTGAATTTCTCAGAACTTTTTAAACGCTCCCATTTTCCTTGCCTCGCCTTGAAATTTATGATAATATGATCTATCCTGAAGCTCTCACAATTTTTCTAATGAATTCGATACTTGACTGAAGCTCATAAAACTTTCTGTAAAATATTTAATCTTTCTAAAAGTTCCCTAAATGTTCAAGAAGTTTATGGAACTCTCTTATATTCACACATTTTTCAGCTATTCATGGAACATCCCTGAAGACCCGCAAATTTCCCGAAATTTTTGGAACATTCATGAAATTTTCGGAATAATTCATGATAACGCAGAACTTCCTGAAAGTTCTTGCAATTAAAAACGAAATTGCTCTGAAGTTTTCTGATCTTCCTCGAAGTACTAGGAGCATCCTTGAAAATAAATAAACAGCTTAAAACTCATTAAACTTCTTTTTATTTTTCTGGACTTCTCTGAAGATCTCAGAACACTGCTAAATTTTTCGTAAATGCCCAGAGTATCTTGAAGTATCCTTCAATTTTCTTGAAGTTTATTGAACTTCTCTGTCACTGATCTTCCTTGATTTTCTTGAAGTTACCCTAAAGTTCTCACAAGTCTCCTGAAGTTCTTTGTACTGCCCTGAAGTTAATTGAACTGTCTTAAAAATCTTTAACCTTCCATGAAATTCTCTGGAAATCTGTAATGTTCCTGACTAAAATTTTCGGGAATTTTTCAGCATCTTTTCAAAGTTTCTCGAAATTCTGCTGTTCATGGTGCTGTCCTGAATTCATCTAAATTAATCTTCATAGATCTTTTAACGTGTCCGAAACTCAGAATGTTTCTGAAGTTATTGTGACTGCCCTTAAGACTTCTGAGTCTCCCTGAAGGTCTCTAGACCTAGTTTCCCTGAGGTTCTTGAACCTTCTCTAAAGTTTTCACATTTTTTTTTCAATCCTTTGGATTTATCTGAAGTTGACTATCTTGGAGTTCTCTGGATATCCCTGAAGTTCCTAGAACTTCTTAAAAGTTCCTGCAGTTTCTCTGAAGCAGATGTAACCACCTTGGAGTTCTCTGTGTTTCTCTGAAGTGCCCACAATTCAGGCTGTTCAAGAAACTTCTCCTTTCATTCCTTGAAACTTCTTTCAAGTTCCTACGATTTTTTTGGACTGCTCCTTATGTTTCTGGAACTTCCCTGAAGTTCGCGCAACTTTTTTGTTGATGTTCGTGGAGTTGCCCTGAAAATGATAAAATTACTTGATAGATCTCTAAACTTCTCGACGTTTTTTGTACCTCCGTTAATTTTTTGGCACTTATGTAAAAAATTTATAATTTTTCTTGACGTGACTATTTTAAATTTTTTGAACTTGTTGAATGATCTCGCAATTTTTCTGATTTCAGTAAAGTTCTTACAATTTTCCTGAATGAAACTGCCATGAAGGTCTTTGACCGCCAGTGAAGTTCTTGAGATTTCCTGACATCTTTGGAATTACCCCGATATTAAAATTCCAATGGATTCACTTTGGGAATTGATAAGATCTTTTAAATCATGGTTAGCAAACGTCGCGACCCTATCAACTCAGTAATGTCAAGGTGGTTGGGTTCTAACCCACGATCTACTGCTCTGTAAGCTAAAACGGTCGCTCTATGGCCACCGTTCCCCTTACTACATCACAACAAACTACGACCGACGATAGTCCGGGTACATGAAGCCATTCAACTGAAAGCAGTTAAAAATGTTTTCCAAATCAAGCGTGCGTCATATTTTTCTTAACATAACGATTTTCTACAATAGTGGCCTGGGATAGATCCTAATATAATTTCCCAGCAGAACTCAACTATGTTTTTGCATCCGGGTATTTTACCTAAAATATCGCTACTTTTATTTCCCACCTCTCCGACTGAGTTTACGCACGTTCAAAAGCGATTTTGTACTTTATATGATGTAATTTAACATCAAACATAGCATACCCAAGTAACAATTCTAGTTTTATGAGGGTTCTGTAGACCATGATTTAGACTTGTAGCATGCTTTAAAATCACTATAAAACTTGCGATGTTTTTGGGTAGTGTAACATATGCGAAACCGTAGAAATTGCGAGTAACTTTCCCAAACAGAACGGGATTAGCCACGAGTTAATCGCGATCGTGGTATCTGTTTCTCGAAGAGCATCAAGTTTCATAATTATAGTATAATAAAGTCTAATAGTGTGGATTTGAACTCAACGAATTAAAATGGCACCATGATCTGGAGATAACTAAAATAATGCTCTTTTATATCTTTTCAGGTTAAAGCAGAATGATGTGCAACCAAGTGGTACTCGATTATGAGGACTGGGTTTGGGAAGAACGTATCACGAAAACAGTGATACTATTATCACTTTTTATTTGTACATTGGACAATGCTTGACATTACCACTTTTTCAATAGCTTCACGTTAAAAATCATCAGTCGGAAGCAATGCTATAGATGCATAGATTTCTGATCGATTGGTGATAAAAATTATTGAAATTGATCCAGGAGCAGCTGAGTTATTAATGTTCAAAATCTTTCATAATTTTGTTCATGTTCCATTTTCGGTTTTCATAAAGTGTACCCCCAATATAGAAATGAAAGACATAGTCCTACTCTAAAAGCGTAGGCTACTCGTGAGCTGAGTGACCTACGCTTTTCGATTTTTTTCCATACGAATGAGTAAAAGTGACTCACTCTCTGAGTTAGTTTCGTTATCAGTGTACAACGCAACGAACAGCCTTTTACAGCACTCGGCACTGATGAAAGCAGTCAAATTTTCTACGCTTTCCTTACTTAAGCATTTAGATTAGCATGCGAAGCTCCACCTTTTTTTCTGTATTTTGCTGATGTAGGTCAATGATAGAAAAAATCATATTAAAAAAAAAATACATTAAGTTTGAGTGGCCCGTATCTCTGTTCTCTCGATGGTCATAGCGAGCGAGCACGTGGTGAATTTCGCTTAAAAACTGAACATTTTGCAATAGTTAACCATCGATTAACAACTACCATCTTTATACAAAACAAATCTTATATTCAATCTGAATAAAATGGTGGAATTAAAATTGAATTTCATACATAAATGACTTTGTTATAAGCGTTCAAAACCTGACACTATTTCGTCACACCGTTTTTTTTTATTTGCTCCTCAGTATAGTCCACAAAGACGTGGTCCTACGACAAAACCGGTTATTCGAAACCATTCCACGTTTTCCGGAATTTCGAACTATGTTTCAAAATGAACAAAATCTAAACTCATCACACGAACCTAACCGCAAAAGCCGAACAGTAGATCACACGCGATCCATGTTATCCCGCTGGGTAACAAACTGAAATCAACAATCCTCTATTGTAGGCGAAATACGCGTTTGTCAAGGCTGGACGATTAAAGTAGTGGAATTAAATGAAAATTACTAATCCTTCTTCTTTCCTCTATATCCAATCGTTAATTCAACATTGCTTCTGCTATTTGAAAGTCAATCACGAAGAATGATCTAGCGGAAATGACCCTATTTGAATCCTGATAGTCAACAATGAGCACTAGCATTTACTTCCACTCAGCTTGATTGAATTAATGTCCGAGCTAGTAAACAAATGTATCCTTCAACTCGAGGTATTCAACCGCCCTCCGCGTGTCATCTATAAATATACCGACGAATGCCAATCAACATAAAAAAAAGCTCGGGACGACACGATATAAACGAAAGACTTCAACGGCAATATGCGAGGGGAAACTTGTTTTCATTGTCAATGTCCACGGTGAACAACCGTTGCACAGCAGTGCAGTGTGTCGTACCTTTTGAACCATCTTCGCGAGTCATCGTCGTATCAGACACGCGCCCGCCAAATCTAACTACAAACAACGTGACCTAGAGATACCCCCGAAACTCACCGATGACATATTCCAAAATAAGATTCCATCCGATGGTGAATGCCGCAAACTCTCCGATGCTGACGTAACTGTAGATGTAGGCTGATCCTGCCTTCGGTACCCGGGCAGCGAATTCCGCATAGCAGAGGGCAGCGATGGCCGAGGCAATGGCTGCCACCAGGAATGAAATGACTACGGCAGGGCCAGCCTGCTCGTATGCTACCGATCCGGCGAGGACGTACACCCCCAGCCCCAGGGTGCTGCCCACTCCCAGCCCGGTCAGATCCAACAGCGTAAGAACTCGCGCCAGCTGGGAGTCACTTCCGTCATCGTCGTTCCGTTTTTTACGCGTAAGGGCAATCCAAAACCGCTCGAAACTGCCACCGCGGCGCATTTTTTTTTTCTTTCTCGGTTGTTGATTGCAATCTCACTTTTAAGATGCGTTCCGGTTGGGTGCACTTTGTTGTCTCACACTCGGGCACACTCAGGCACAGGCAGATCGGGGTTCCTCTCGGTGCTGTGAAGTGAAAAAAAAAAACAAAACAAGAACGTATAAGGAAGATAATTTAATGTAATGCCATAAAGAGCGAATGTGGAACTCGATAATGATGATTGCCGGCAGATTGTGGACTTCAGCGAGAAGGCGTAGTTGATGGCTATTTCGAGAATGCATGATTTTTATACTTTTGTTCATTATTTGCAAATTGTCGCGGGGATTTACCCAGGTGTAAAACGACGATCATCACTGCCGAGCAAGCGAATTATCGTGTTGGGGTGTCTCAACTTATCCATGATATTTTTTTTAAGTAGAAAATCGGTCATTGTCAAACATTTAATTGAGTAAATCGCAATGCATCATACGTTTATTTCGTCAAACCGTCTCAGGTCAAACCAGTAAATCATAATTACCAGACAGAAACAACCGCATTACACGTCGCGTCGTTATCGCAGTAGAATTGATTTCCGATAAATCCTGAAATTTCATTTCAAGCTGTCATATTTTACCTAGGTCTGGCGAAAACAAATCGCACTCACTTTTAGAAAATGATAAACAAAACAAATTAATGTGTGACTCTCTCGTAGCCATGTAGTAGTTGATGTGTTTGATTTTTTTAAATTTCGATAACATTTGGAACGTGGAGCTACGAGACGATTGTGAGTATGCACTGCAAGTAACCGGTGGAAACTAACGATTTTAAATTGGCTCACTACTTGGCTAGCCTATTGGTCCCAAGGAAATCGATTAACGTACCCCATTCTAGTCAAAATTATAGTACTACACAATGCTTGTTTTGATTAGCTATGAAAGTTTGACAGATAAAATGAGGGGTTCGTGGATTTTCGAGGGGTGCATCGATTAGCTTGGGACCGAAGATAGTACTAGAGCCTAGATTCTTTTTTGAAAATTTTGAGTTGGATAATCAAGAACTGGTTAATATCAACAAACGCGTATTCGTTGATGTATGATGAACTCATTTGTTCATTTCGCGCCTATGTAACAGAGATGATTTTCAAAACAAACGCATTTCATCTGCATTGGGTTGAAGCACTACTCCTTGCGTGTGATAGTAAATTATAAAAACAGACACTGGTTGTGACATAAGTTTCACGAAAATTGGATGCAATTTAGGAAATTGGCGTGATTGAATAAATGTGAAAAAGGCGTGATGCACCAGAATCATCGTTAACTGGAACGAGTTGAAGAAATGCATAATATTGGCCATTGACGGGTTACCTCAAACGAAACTGCGGATAAGAACAAAACTGACAATAATGTAGATACAGTAAAATATTTTTCTCTTTTTTTTCAGCTTCAGCGGACGCTTGTTGCATTAGTTTTTCTCATTTTCTCTATCCCCAACGCATAGGAATGTTTTGAACATTGGAAAAAGCCGGTTCGGTGTCATTACCCGTCCTTGATAAATGAAAATCAAAACAACGCACTCTTTGGTGTACCAATACTGCTAAACGACTGCACGAGTCTCATGCTAAGATGACGTTGATCCATGGCCTGCATAGATCGCGGGTTGCCTTTCATTCTCTACTATTAATACTCATACATATTTTGGGTCCGTTGGTATAGAGCCTACTGTCAGCATTCAGGCTTAAAGGGGTTAACAAAAATCTAATCTTCGATATTTGATTTTGACCTGAGACGACAACTGAGAGACAACTCGTAGCTGATTTCCAGACCAATTTAGGTCAGCCGCTGATTGGTAAAATTTGAAAACTACGTATGCATGCAAAAAATCGAAAAGGGTGCTCAAGCGGAACCCGGCAGTGTTGTAACATATGTCATCAGCATGTTTTGCTGCGTTTGCTTTTAAATTTTCGTTGTATCTCGTTTTTTTTTTAAATTATGTTGAGCGCTGTGAATTTGCACTTCGTTTAACATTTCGGCAAGTCAAAATGACATGATTTATTCGAACATTTATTTTGAAAAATATTTAATCTAGAGTCGGTGTATAATGAGTCACGCCAAGAGAAAAACGGTTGAACTCGCATCACGGTTTTCGAAAGATTCCCTTTCTTTTAACTTGGCAACAGAGGACTTCTACATCAACTTCAAATGACTTCTAGCGAGAAAAAATAATAGCGGCTGTAGTAAATCATTATATCAGTGATTTTGTCAAATTATCTTAACAAAAAATAGTAGAAATTCTCATTACGGATCATTACCAAACGTATCCCATGACAATTGAATGCTCACTGCGTGTTTATTATCATTTCTTCGATTATATTTTATATTTTATTGCAATACCTTTCGTGGACCTTTCAAAGCATCGTAAAGTTTGTTTACTTTGCACGATAGGTAGCTGGTTTGACAGTTCGATTGGTAGACTTGGCTTCACTCTTGGCGTGACTCATTATACATAAAATCTCTCAGATTCGGTCAAAACTGAACCTACCCAAAAATGGGTCAACTATGTTGGGAGTGACAAGTTGATAAACGAACAAAGTCGATCGTATTCACGTCAATGTTGTCCATTTGTTATCTTGTCACACGCAACACAGTTTACCTATTTTTGGGTAGGTTCAGTTTTGACCGATCTGGGTGGATTCTACCCAAATTTGGGTAGTTTTGAAAAAGCGTGCACTGCAAAATATCACATAGATGCTCTTGTTCGTACTATCTATTCAGGGATAGAAGGAGAAGAACAGCCTACGCAGTCAACTGAAGCTTGAACCGGGTACCTGGGAAACCCACAATACCCGCGGCAACAACGAGCAATCAATACGCTGCCGTTTTAGTTTTTGAATTTTGTTTGAATGCATTTAAAAATGCATTATATGTTATGCACTGGATTTAATTAAATTTTGTAGTGAAGTGAAGTGCGGGTGGTGCTTAGTAGACCGGACATTAGATCGAGCTCCTAATAAAGGTTGGCCGATTGAATTTATTGAAACCTTTTACCATATAATATGTTTCTCCACACCGTATTTTCTCGGGCACACAACTGACGATCTACTTAATGTACGAAGCGGAAAATGCTTCTCAGGTTGTGTTCCATTAGATGAATTTTCACTTTAATTTGACAGATGGAAAATGTCCATATAACCCTGCTATTCCACCAGACTTGGACATGGAATCAATTTTGACAAACCCCTCCTCAAAAATCGATCGATCAACAACAGAGGGATTTTTGAACATTTTAATCTATGTTCGAAGTGTCAAATTTAACTTAAAATTCACCAAATGGCACACAGCTTCGGTGTTTGCTGCAGAGAAGCAAGCAGCAAGGCAATTTTTCGGATCTGCACGGCTTCTTGATATGACAAAAGCAGATATAGCAAGGGGTATGTCACTCAGCACAGTCTGTAGAATTTAGATTTGGCACAGCTTGGGCACATTCATCGGCACACCTTCGGCACGCTCTCGTAGGCATTGGATTGTTCATTCAATAAAATGGGAGCACTGCTGAACAGCTGTCATTGAAGTTGTTCACAACAATACGAGCTGTATACTTCAGGAACATCCTCTAATTGAATATACCAGACGAACCCGCAATTCACTAAACGGTTCACTGTTTCACACATTTAAATCCGAAACGTAGGATATAGCGAGGGCTCTAGAGCAGCGTTTCTAAAACTTTCTTTTCTTCTTTTTATTATTTTGGAATTGGATAGGCTCCCAACCTTTCAATATTGAATACAGATGTTGTATATGTATATAATATGACGCTGTATGTGTATACATATGATTACCTGAAACTTAAAAACAGATTGACATTGAATCGGCTTGAAAAACATAAAATTCCGACTGTAATAGGGTTAATAGGGCAAAATAGGGTTGCGATCCATAGATTGAGAAAAGCTGCTCTAGAGTAAGAGGTAGTTAATCAGACCCTAATAATACCCATAATTCAAATAATGCTTATTATAAACTAACACAAAACAAACTACAGAAGTCATACTCATCGTCCTCTATTGTAACCAGTGGTGTGTCTGTCTATCTAAGATTAGTGAGATTGTCGCGATTAGTGTTTCGTATTTTATGTATAACAATATGCCAAGGAAAGGTTTGAATACAAACTACCAACACCACCCATCGCCCACAAAATCACCCACTGGATGGGTACACAGTAGACTGATGCAAATTTTGACTTTTTCGCTCCACAGTGCTTAAATGGTTTCAAATCGGGTCCTGATTAGCCTCCCAAAATAACAACTCATTTGGTTGGAAACAGACTTCGCACAAGCCATTTGAAGTTTACATGTAAATAACTATGGGAAATCTCAACTTTTTGTTCATTGCCTTCTAGTCTTTTTCCATATTGAGCTGCGAAACAGTTCGATAGCCATTCTTATAGAAAATTTTCTTAGCTACAACTTTGCTGAAGATCGTTTCTATGTAAAACGAGACACGAAAAAGCTATTAATTATTTAAGTGATTGGTAAACTTATGACATGATCAAGCAGCTACTCTGTAGGCAACACTGTATTTTGCAGTGTGACATAGTAGCCATGATTTTTGTGTCCTATTCAACGCCCCAAAAACACCAATGTTGCCTGCTGAGCAGTTGATTGAGCATGATCATAATACATCAGCGCATTGAACCATTGATAACTTTCGATTCTTGTATTTAATCAAAAAGTGGTCTTCAGCAAAGTTGTAGCTGGGGAAATTTCCTACAAGTACAATTGAAAACTTTTGAAGCAGACCCATATGGTGAATTATTAGATAGACATGAACAAAAATCTTGGTTTTACCATAGTAATTCCCATACAAACTTCAAATGGTTTGTGCCATCTCAGTTTCTCACCAAATGGGTTCACATTTTGAGAGGCTAGTCAGGATCCGATTTGGAATCGTTTAAGTATTGTGGAGTGAAAATTTCAAATTTTGCATCACTCTAGTACACAGCCACACCACTAAACGACAGGAAGATCCTCTACCTACCACCAGATGCCACTGTTTACTGGATTTGGAGGCCATTAGGAGGTGGTATAGTGGAGCCATGATGAGGCAAAATAGGGCGGAAGGACGATGGCTCATCGAGGAGGAGAGAGGATAGGTCAGCCGCCATCGTTGAGAATCATTTGATTGGCGATACTCAACAGCGATACTCCGTAAAGCAAGTTCAAACAAGTTCGAAAATCAGTAAAAAAAACCGTGAGGACGTAAAAAAAGTGAAGAAGGAGAGTGAGGTGCAGAACCATCCAGGTAAAAATCCCTTCTAGAGAAACACCTTCTCGATCACCAATAACTGCCATCGTGATTTCCCATTATGTCCACAGGACCCCGTAGTTTACCGCTGGAAATTCATCCACGGCGTGGTCAGACCCCGTAGTGTCCGTCATTCGGCATACGGCGCTGTTAGACACGGAGCATCTTCCGATACGAAGGTATCCGGGAATACAAACCAACGGCCCATCGACCTTTAGACGCCACGAGTATAGTGAGGAAAGAGAGAGAGAGAGATCGAAGAGCCGTCGCGGAAAGTACCGGAGTACGCGACCGGCTTGCGAACCAAGTCGAGGGTTCAAAGTCGAAGGAAAGGAACCGACTGGACTGTGAAAAGTGTCCAGAAGGAAGCTGAGGAAGGTGAAGGAGTGGCTGTGGAAGGACCAACAGCGGGCCCGCGCTGAAGGACAAGAAGAAACGTTAGGCGAAACAAGGTAGGAGATAGCCAATAAGGAAGTGGGACGAAAGTGGGAACAATAAAGGTACGTATAGCTAAACAAGTGTTGTGTGTGTTGGATATTTGAGTGTTTCCTTGGCCGTGATATTCGAGCGCGCATGCCGACTCTGAGGTAGTGTAGAGGGGGGTCTCATTAGTGCTGGGTAGGGAGTTACACTATATTCACATCTGTTACACTATATTCAGTCACCGGTTCCAGCCGCTGATAGACTGTTGCGTTTGACATCTCGAAAGGTTGGGTATCTGGTCTGCCTTTGAGGACATTACAAACCGCTAATGCATACGACTTTTATTATCTTATGGACGGCGGCCAAATATACCATCATATTCGTATTTTTCAAAAAATCGCAGCTTGATCTATAACCGGCACTGCTGGCACACTCGACACACTTGCGGCACTCTGAGAAAAAAGTTGACCCAAGATTGGTGTGCGGAGTGACCTACCCCTTGAGATATAGTCATCTTTCGAATTCGTTGGGACTCAAACTCATCCCTTTTACCGAATGCCATTCGAAAGTAGGAACGGTTTTCAAGCTGTCAAATTGTAACTTTTCGTTGAAACCCACTCTTCAGATCATTTCCAAATAATAACAATGAATTGTCAAGGCTAGTTAGATGGAATTTTCTGACGAGTTAACTGCTTTTTAGTTGGGACTAGAGAGGGTCGGATTCATGGTTTCTAGCAACACCGCCAATGCAATCAAGATAGGAGCTGCTCGATTGGTTCTGGTTTTGACAGTTCGTTTGGCTCAAAACGCCTGTCCGCTCCTCTTTTATACTAGACCCTATCTAGTTGGGACGATACTGAATTAAAAATCAGAAAACCCTTAACGACCGAATGATGACCGTATGAGATTTCGCTGAGCCTTGTCCTTAACCATTGACGTTTAGTTCCAGCGCGAGCTAAGCCATTTTTATAAGCGGACATATTTCCAACGCTAATTGATACCGATCTGATTAAATTAACTTTTTCTCCGTGACCAACAACGAAACGCAACAACAATGTCTTTCACCTCAGAGTCAGAAGCATGCCAGTGCGACTCGGTGGTTGGCATTTTCGAGTCAGATAGCAGAAATGTAGCCTTCTAGTGGAACGAAATTTTAATATGTGATTTCATCAGGCCTACTGAGTCCATGAGTGGTACTAAGGAATACTGTTGTTTTCCTATCCAATACAAACAAGAGTAATAGTGAACCTTTTAGTAGCGGTATTGAATTAGGCTTTAAGGGTCCGGTACAAATGGCCTCCATTTTTCGAGCAGAAACGGAATTTTCCGCCTACTTGTCATACTGCCCATTGCTTACATCAGCCAACTCGGTTGGTTAGCTGAATGCTTGCAGCATAAAGGGTGTCTTTGACCATGGTGGTATCAAAGCAGTTGGCCGGGATTGCAACACAGCTAGTACTAGACCCTCTTGCTCGCAGGGTGTAGGTAAATGCGGCAAATGTTCAATTAGCTGTGACCGATTGCACATTTAATGTCTCCATACTGTGTCTCGTTGTTTCCTTCAACGGGTCATTTTACATTGGCCAGGCCTCATTTACGTTCGATACGTTCAGAAGCTACTGAGTGTAGAGGTTATGATTATGTATTTATTTGTCCTTAAAAATCATATGTGCAGATAACATTTCACTCATTGATAAGTACTTTCATGAACCTATCATTAATCAACCAATTGAAAGGGCCTCATGGTTTAACCCGCTAACCTTGAATTCGTTTCTACAGCAAGATGAATACACTGACCACAGTTAACTGCTTCGCGAACCGGTTCGATCGATACTTTGTCCAGTATCGTGTGGACATAAATATTTGCAGAACGTGCCTCATTCAAGCGTAGTCAGTTCATTGTCCAGACGACGAAGCGGAAGATGCGGAAATGAGATAAATCTATTCAGTCATATACAGAGAAGTCCGTTCGAACCGAGGCTGCTATGGTTATTTATTATTATCAGAGGTTGCTTGCTGAAACGGCCTTGCACCTTGACTTCCACTTCCCCCAAGAGTAAAGCGCAGTTCTCATCAGCTGGTCGGTTCATTGTTGCTTCTGCTCTTTTGCGGATTATTGATTGAACTCACTCGTCCGACTGTGTATACAAGCTTGGGTACTTTCGTTTTCATATGCATTCAGCTCAATTACGCATTCGCACACATATATGGTGCTGTTTTATCACACGAGGTGATTGAGTCATGTCGTGGGAGTCAAGTTCAATGCGCATCGTGTGAAGGCGAAGGTGAAGGCGAGAAAAGTTTGTGGTTTTCATCTGATGCAAATGCCAAGGTCGATTAAACGTGAAACGAATGTACAAGTAGCCGTTAGTCTACTGCGATTTCAATCACACTACGCGGTAGCCGCAAAATGCTCAATAATGACTATACAATTTGCATTTTTGAAGGAAAATGGGACTACATATTAAATGAGTAAAATTTGTATCAGTAATTGTTACTACAAAAATGAGAAACAGATACTCAATAATAGGTCATATTTTTACTCGAAAATGCTTAATTTATATAGTGATTATTGAGTCCTTTATAGTAGTATTTTGTGGTTACCGTGCGGTTAAGATTAGTGAGGACCTACGGTAAGAGAGAAGCGGGTTCAATACAAACTGCCTTGCCGGTTTCTAGCAACACTGACAATGAAAACAAGATAGGCACTGCTCGCATTGGCTCTGGCTTTCAAGCAATATCAGCTAATCCGCAGCCTTATTATTCTAGACACTAATTAGTTAAGATAAGGAAATGTGCCGTAACAGACAAATGTAATGGGGTTCCGTTGACAGTGAATTGTTTCTGAATCATTTTTGTCGATTATTTTCCATTCTTTTAGAGAATTATCAGAACTTTGAGCTTTATCAGTGGAAAGCAACCATACATTATCAGGCGCTAGGAGTGGGTGGGACAGGTGGGACATGTCCCACGCATAAAAATGCTTGGTTGGACGGTCAATGCTTTGTCCCACCCACGATTTAATAGAGAAGATAGTTGAAAACCTGAATTAATCCTCCAATGATAAAATCTTACCCTTTTACTAATAGAAATTCCGACTAAAGTGCTCATACGATGAGAAAAGATAAATGAATTCTCATGGTAACGCATGATGGATTTTGGTTCTTTGCTAGAAAATGGGGCCGGGGGTTCCCGGAACATGACCGGATGTGGCCAGTATAGTCCTGTGCTATGATTGGTACTGCATTTTAACTGGTTTTTGAATTCACATGTCATTTATTGTTTCACATTTCTGGAACCAAAAATATTCAAAAAGTTGTATGAGACCATAGTATTTTGTCCCACCCACATCTTTGAAGGTGGACGCGCCTATGTACATGATTGAATAGTTCAGATTGCCATAGTAAATATCAAATTTTAGTAGAAGTCATCAGTTATGTTTTCACAGTCACAGACGTCGTGCATTGAATATTTTCTAAACCAGTATTTTTTTTAGGTAAGGGACTTGCAAAGTTCCACAGCTTATGGATTTTAATGAATGAATTTGATGATAATTTCCAAGGAACTTCAAGGGATAAGTGAAGAATTGTTAGGTTAGTTTTGTTGAACTCTTGATTATGAGGAGAATTCCAAGGTAGTTCTGAAGTTCTAAGTAGAATCCCAAGAGAATCATGAGTAGGATTCAAAGTAAATTTGCAACAGAATTCTGAGGAGGATTCCAAGGTAATGCCAAAGAGAATTCCAAGAGAGTTCTGACTGAAATTGCAAAGAAACTTTGCGGAGAGTGGAAGGGAGAACTCTAAAGGTTCTTGTACTAGATTTTCAAGAGAAGAAGGAGAATCCAATTGGAATTAGGAAAACAAATCTTTGAAAATTTGGAGCATTATTAAAAAGGACTTTTAAGAAAGTTTTAAAAAAAATTACAACGAAATTTTGAGGTGAAGTTTAAAGTAATACTTAGAGGAGATTCAAGGCTATTGCTGTAATATTTTTTTCAAATCTCAAAGACGAGTTATTTTAGAATTTGAGGTTCAATTCATGTAAATTTTTGAGACTACTTCTAAAGAATTCTGTGTGAAATTTAGAGGAAATTTCTTTGGGACTTTTAGGAGAATAATTAGTGAATACTGAGGAGCGTACCAAATTAGGAATTTTAAGAGAATTTCAGAGTGAATTAAAGTGCTTTCTATAGTGACTTTCTAGAGTATTATGGAGCAAATTGCAAGGGATGTGGTTATCTTAGAATTAGTAATATAGCTATAAATCGATCTTAGTAAAACAAATGAGTGACTTCTGGAAATAGATTTCTCTTCGTTTGAAAAATAACAAGTTCATTTAAGATTTTGCATTCATATTTGTTATTAACATAAAATGTTGCCATAAACAAATGAGATACACGTGGAAAAAAATGTTTAAACCCGAAAAATCGATTTAAGGGGGTGTCCATAAATAATGCTTCATATCTCAATGAAAATGACATGTTAGTAATTTTGTTTTTTTCTTAGTATTTTCAAGTGGCGTTCCAATGAGTATCATTTATGGACCCCTCCATCTGATGTGCCTTTTTTCAAATAAAAACTTCTCTGAAGACCCCTAATAAAAAACCATATACTCGAAAGATTACCCAAATGATGGAACTATTCCACAAATGGTTTGGATGATATCCTGAAAACGTCGTTAAGCAAAATAACCATATAAATTTTATTAGGGACACCAAATGTATTAAACTTCATCTTCATACGGTTTTTTTTTCCCCTGAAATTCTCCCTTCTGTACCATTGTGTAATGGGGTTTTCCTGATTTTCCTCCAGCGTGGGGGTTAACATTTTTCAGATTATATATTTTATGGATTTCTGAGATAATTATTGAGATTTTACTGCAAAACGTCATAAAAACCCTTCCCCCATTTTTCCGATACTAAAAAAAATCCACCAACTGACAATTGACATGCCATCCGTTGAAGATCATTTTAAGTTCAAGTGAGTGACGAAAGCTGTTTTGTCAATATCGCCGTGCACGGTTGAGATTTTGCAGCACTGGCGAAAATCCACCTTGATTGTTTGTCTGCAAATTGATGTGAAAGTTTTCTGCAGAGCAAAAAAAAACAACACCACCAATCGATTGCGACAAAACAACCCAATCTGCACCGCGCTAGTCCCAGCCGTCTCCCTTTCGGGTCGATACCAGCAAGCCAGATCAACCAGTTTCATAAGAGCACCGGTGCCAAATGAGTGTTTACCACTGAATTTTAACTGATCGTTCGTTCGTTTCATCGGCGAATTAAATTTCTATTTTGTTTTTCACTCAACTCGTAATAAGGCACATTTTATTTTTTTCGTATATATTTTATATTAGACAGCAGCAACGGTTTGGATGAAAAACCGTCGACATCATATGGCAATCGATGAGTATATGTACCCATAGGAGCCTTTTGGCAGTCAGTTAGTCCATGAGGAAGCGGTGCATTTCATTAGCCACGTTATTATGGGCGCTCCAAAGAGTAATTTAAAATTTAGCACCACTCATTACCGTACGGATGGAGGGTTTCTGCGTTTTGAAATTATTATGGTCGGTGATTGATGACGCTTGAATGCAGCTTACATTATAATGATTTTACGGCCAGTCGGTCGAAAGACGGCACACATTCTATGCAAATTCATTTGATGGAACGACGAGCAACATAATTTCAATCAACTTTCTTTGGACATTCTCATTCTTCACTCAGTTGAATTTCAAACGTGCAAAACAAAGTCGCGAAATGTGATCAAAGCAATTAACCCAAAACCTCGAAACAATAAGTGCGGTTGTAAACCAATTCGCTACAACGATAAAGTGCCGGGTGGTACGCCGAGATTTCATCGTGCTTGCCCGTCTCTACAGCTTTAACAGTAATGATTCGTAAAACCATAAACGTCTCGCCATACAACTTTACTTTGAAGATACCTGGATCATTGTCAAATGAATAAATCTCATCAGTCACGTGTGTTGATGATCTACTTTTAACTTTTGATTTACAACCCTGGAAGTGGTTCGAATTGGATTGGCTTAACTCCGATGACAATTGTAATGGTGAATTTGTTGGTTACACCCAACCGGAGGATGTAAGATTTGCCTACAATTATGTGGGATTCACCATCGCAGGATGTTAGTGGAGACCGCATGAACGGATGATGAGATATACCGAGCTGCGGTCCAAATTGGAGACCAAAAAATGTGGAGTGTATAAGTGACAGAAATTAATTATGACGAAAAAATGGCGGGAGTCGGCACGGAACTCGAACCACGAACGTTGCCATTATCAGACCTGTGCTTTATCCACTGCTCTCTCCTTGCATGGATAGGTTAAAAGTGAATAAGAAGCGCTTATAGTACGATAATTTTATTTTGCATGATTTTTCTGCTGAACGGGAATTGGAGCGAATCGACACAAGGTTGGGCGAAGTTCTACAATTTTATAGATTAATACAAAGCTTGGTGGTATAGTAAAAAACGTGACAGAACTCGATTTAAACAGATGAAAAATCATTGCATCGTCCACAGTTTCGAGCTAGGGGTGAGACAGTTTTTGATAATGAGTAATATTGGAGTAAATTTTGAGTAACTCTGAGTAACTCGAGTTGCTCAATATTCAATGCACGGTGACATAGCAACCTGTTTGTTTTGAGTGCATTCCACGATTGTCAAGCAAAGACGTTTGACGAGGAAAATCTACGCTCATCATTTAACAACATTATGCTTATCATTGGTGGACGATGATAATAATTGGATTTTCAAGTGAATATGGAGTTGACATAATTTAACGTATTGATGATGCACATTTTGCCAAAATGTGTCAGTGCCCCATAAAAGCTACACTTCACGAGGCGTCAAAGATTACCACTTATTTAAATAAGATGCTGAAATTAAATCATACATTTGCAGTAGTTTAAACTCTTAAACTTCATCGATTTGGCTTGATTGGTCAAATCTTGAACAGTTTTAAAACTAGAAATAGGTCTAATCAGCACATTTCCAATGTATGATCATTATAAGAGCCAATGCCAAAACTGCTAATAGAATGCTAAATTAACCATCGAAATAACATATTATTTGCAACCCATTTCTCCGGATCATATCGAAAATATCTTTTCTTGATTTGTCAAGTTTATTGTCCACGATAGTAGAGACCACGCATATAAGAGTAATTCATACTAAAAAGAAGTACACACGGATGCAAGAATACAAAAATAAAATACGGATAGGATCACCCTGACACTGTGACCGATAATGTATGTTTATACTGATTTAATTTTTAATTTCTTAACGAATGCGAGACTACTTTGATTACTTTTGGGTAAATTTTCTCGCTGTGAAAATATTAACTCTGAGTACAGCCGTCTTGCCCCTGGATCAGAATCGATCCTCAAATGCAAAACAATCAACTTAATTTTGGGCAAAATTATTGTTTTAAATATTATCGACCGCAAGCCTAAAACCTCAATATTATCATCAATTTAGTAACGAGGCAATTATTTTCCATTGACCAGTGTGTAAAAACCAATACGACACGTTCTTCAGCGCTATATTTGAGTAAAATGAAAATAATCATTTTGCATTTGATCCTCAAAATCATCCCCTCTAAGATGAAGACGAATATTAATATTGACAACAACAGAGGCGATAATGTACATCCAGCCTAGCGTTGATAATAGAAGAGTTACGCAGAGTGAAGCTTGTAACACTGATGTCGATCAATGGGTTTTGTTTTGATTAAACCTCGGATAACTTCTAGGGTTACCACACGTACTCTTTTTAGAGTATATGTACTCTCTTCCGGCGGAAAATTGCGCGTACTATTCTTTTTTGCAAATGATGCCGTTTGTACTCTTTTTATAGTCTCCATACCTCCTAGCAAAAAAAAAATTCTCTCAGTCTACATATATGCCATTATTTTTCCCAAATAGTACATTTTCTCTCGAATTTATGAGATAAATGTTCATTTATTAAGACATGATACGAAAACGTCGCGAACACTTTCACTTGCCCCTCAGAATATTGTAAATTGTAATTTTTATTGCAGTAGCACCCCTCGTTTGACAGCTTGTCGCAAATCAGTCCGCTCGCGGGTTTTTAATTGTTTGTTTTGTTTACCACGTTCACCCCGATCGTATTGAATGTTAAAAATTGTTGTTGTCTTCGAGGAAATATCAATGTGAATTTGCTTTTATTTGTCCGAATCTAATATTTACATTTAACTTGTAAGATCGGTAAGTGAAAGAGTTTGTAAAACAATAAGTATTTACCCTAATAAACGGGTACCATATACTAACGATATCATAGATGGTACGACCCTACCACATAAAGTTGGGATTATATCCCGAATTGGTAGTAAGGCACTTCTTATGGTTATTGTTTATGCGGGTACTCATTCCAAATTGCTCTTTAATGAACAGGTTATTCGTGCTGACATGTCTCGCCGGAAGAATAAGTTTTCGGACATCCCCCAGAAGGAATTTCCACAGTTCAAACCAACAAGTGAAGATTTCAATTGCCAACAAAGGACGGACGGATTTAACACAGCATTTGGCGTCACAGAAGCATTGTTCCAATTTGAGATCAGCCACAAAAGTTGACGGAAATATTTGTAGTGCGAAAATCACCTTTAGAACTGAAGGTATTAGCTGCTGAGGCTACGTTGGCTTACCATGCTGTGCAACACAAATACAGTTTCCTAAGCTGGGATGTGGAAATAAGTTGTACAAGAAGGTATTTCCAGACTCAGAGGTTGCTGCTAAATTTGAATGTGCTAGGACGAAAACTGAGGCGATCGTTAATGAAGTATTGGGACCACATTCCGTCAAAATGTGCGTGGATGAGATGCGTGAATTGAATATTCCATACACCGGAGCATGCACCGATGGAAGCAACCATGGATCGATAAAAACGTTTCCGGTGCTCGTTCAGTACTTCCATCCAGCAAAGGGGATTCAACATGTAATGATGTCATTTAAGTATCTGGAGAATGAAACAGCGGTACGTATATCTGAATTCATGACCAAAAATTTGAAGAAGCATGATTTGCTTAACAAATGCATTGCATTTAGCGGTGATAATTGCTCCACAAATTTTGGTGGCATCAATCGTGCAGGGCAAAATAACGTGTATTATCACATGAAACAAGCAACTCAGTGTGATTTGGTGGGGATCGGTTGCCCTGCCCATCTGTTGCATCATACTGCTCGCCATGGATTTGATCGCTTGGATGTAGATATTGAGGCTCTGGTTTTGAAGGTTTACGGATATTTCTCGATATACACAGTTCGAACAGAAGAATTGAAAAAAATCTGTTCTTTTGTCGAAACCGAGTACAAGAACGTCCAGAAACACTCGAAAACTAGGTGGCTTTCTCTAACACCTACCGTCGAGAGAATTCTTCATCTTTATCCGGCTCTCAAAAGTTATTTCAACTCGATCGATAGCCCACCAAAACTTTTGGAGGATTTCTTCAAGGATGAAATCAATGAAGCATACCTGTGGTTTGTGCACTCCTTAATGTCAATGTTTCACATTAACATCCAAAGCATTGAGGCGGCAGACAACAGTTTGATCGAAGCTGTTTGTGTTATCGAGAACGTACGAAAGCAACTTGGGGAAAGATTTTCGCAGAAGCTTCTACCTCTGCAAGTCAAGAAGGTTCTGCGGGACTGTCTCAAATCTGACGATGCAGCAAAAATTAATAATTCCTTTGTGCAAGTGTACAAAACCTGCATCGACTATCTGGATAAATGGGCGAAACACTTCAATGAGCTTAAAGTTTTCGAATGGATGGTTCTGGATAAACTACCGCAGTGGGATGACGTCACAGGATCACTGGAGTACCTCCCTGAGAAAAATGTCCAAATCAACGAAAGTTTGCTATTCGATCAAGTGTCGAATTTGTCTTCATTCTTGGAATCAAGCGGCGATGAGGATTTCAGGAAGTTACATGCAGTTAACAAATGGACCAAATATATCAAAAGCGTTGTTCCTAGTGCTAGCACGGAACTTCTCAAGATTGCGCAATTCTTTTTCGCAATACCAAACCAGAATGCGAACGTCGAGCGCCTGTTCAGCTTCATGAACAACTACTGGTCGGATGAGCGTTACCGTTTGCTGCCAAAATCTGTTGAATCGTTGATCATGGTTAAATTCAATTACAAGATGGATTGCATGCAATTTTATGAGATGATCGAAAACAACAAAACATTGTTGGATAGTGTCAGCAGCAGTGACAAGTACAGAAGGTAGTTTTTTGTACGGTTTTATGAGTGTGTATTTTTAAAATCATATACTTGATCACAATAAAAATGTTATTAATGTTAAACTATGTGTTTTCATTAATTCTAAGAAATTATGTACTCTTTTGGACTCTTTTTCACAAAAATCATATGTGTACTCTTTTCAGTTGTGTACTATGTGGTAACCCTAATGACTTCACCTGGGTTGTGAAAGTTTCTCTAGTTTTGATAACAACACTTCCCTCGTAACAGAGTCAGTTTGTCTACTATGCTCGATAGGTAGACGGTTTGACAGTTCGATAGGTAGATTTTGGTTTCAGACTGCGTATTTCTTATCAACGCTGATCCAGCCACGAATGAAGAAAAACAAATGTTGACTTCGATACTCAGAGGTTGCCTTGATCAAGAGAATAGAGATTGCTAAAGTATGATTGTGTCAGTGATTTGCGTATACGTATCCAGCTTTCCATCCTCGGTAATGGCGACCTGTTTGTATGAATAAATGTATCCTTCACTGTGCTTTTTTACAGTAACTGGAGGGCGTATGTTGTTCCATTTTCTTTTGTTCTTGGGAGAGGGAAAGGTGTTACAGAACGAGTTTGTCATAGTAGTCGTAGCAACCGTTTTGTCTGTATCGTTGGTTGCTTTATGTGTTTGGATTCGCTGCAAGTAAGTGAACTCAAATCCATCCGTGCACTCGTCCATTAGCAAGCAGGTAGTTGGTCTATCTGTTAAAGTTGTCTTGATTTTCAGCTAAGTTGAGTGTAGAAGAAATGATTTTATCAGCACTGGTCGGAAGCCTCTTTTTCTTGGGCAACCTTTCCATTTGAACTGTGTGTTAACCAGCTGCTCTATTATCGGCAGCTCGATATCAGCCATATGTTATGGTGCGTATATGTATATAATTTGAAGAATAACTTGGCATAGCAGGCTTTCTTAGTCGTAAAACATGTAATCAGATTGAAACTGAAAGACTAAGCAATCGTTCAAATGCATTTAGCGAAGTGTTTTGGTGAGAAAATACAGCGAAATTATTTAGTTACCGAAAACAGTCTTACCTTGCGTGAAAATTTTGAGCTCCAGTTGATTTGACATCATATTCAATTTAACTTAAACATAATGCGGTTTATGTCATTCTTATATGTGAAGTTGACTGCAGTTTAACAGCAATTTATAATACTGTATGTACATTGATATACGACTTATGATTCTCTGAGCAGTGATTAACTGGATTTTTACAGCTGATTTAACCCACCAACTTTGGCCTATATGTTTTGCCTACAAAGTTATAATTCACTCTGAAATTAAGTATTCGTTTATTGTTCCACTTTTCAAGTCGTGAGAGATAAGCAAACCATATCATTTTGTGGAAAAAACAGTCAATTTGCCCACAGATAACTTTTTATGGACCTCTCTGTAACGTACGCGGTATTGACGCAATGATAAATTTTCGCAATCGCTTGTAAAAGTTGTACGTTTTATTATCCTATAACCTACATAAATGCCTATACAGATAATTACTTGGAAGAATATGTCCGTTGAATCTATACCGAAGATGAACCTTTCCTGCATATCAATGTAGTCTCTGGTATTTTTGCCTTTCTCGTACACCATTCCGAAAGGCTATAATATCACATGAAAAATACATTTTAGAGCCGAGAGCTGGTGGTGAAGTGTCATAAATTAGTTGGCTCACCTCGACGAGATCGGAAAATAGAATGGATAGAAAACTAATGTTTCCATTTCCTCGTCGTTTTTGGCTACCCAGGAACTGATAAAACAGCAAACGGCTAATCCCAAGGGGTGAGACAGTTTACTCTGAGTTGTTTTTTTTTGCAGCGAGTAACACGTGAGTAACTCACTGTACCTCAAAATTTACTCGACGTTCATCGATGTTTTTGTCTGGTTACTCCTTGGCTTACTCTGTTTATCCCTTTCACATATTAGACGTAAATCTTGTTTGTAAACAAAATAGAATTTTTCGGTTATTGAAACGATGTGAATTCCAGATTTTGTTCAGAAAATGGCTTGAACGATGCTGGAAAAGCTTCGTGGATTTTCATCTGCTTCTCTATACCGATTGGCTGCTGTAGCTGCTGTTATTGTTTTGGAAGTGCTTTTTGTTCGAATTCCTCCGTTTCAAAACGATGAATGTGAATTAACTTTAGGTAGGTGGACATAAGTGATTTGTTCTCGTAAAATAACCACAGGAATCGTTTTCAGATGTCCACCTAGGAGAACGTGAAATCGTTATAGGAAATCACTGGCATACATAGAAAATATCTTCCCTGTTGGATAAAAACCGATTAACATCCGATTCCCAATTTCAGCTCCAAAGGAAACGCTGCCAACCACTACCCCAGAATGTTCAGCCAGAGCATTAACACAGTCGACACTGCTGAAGTCGAAGAGGAGGAGGACGATGAAGATACAGCTCCCAATATTTCCGGTGAGTACGATCCTCATCCGGAGAATCTCAGTAGTGTATCGCAGAAAACGGCCCATTTCACGATCAGATGGAACTACGATCTGGAACTACGATGGAGCCGGATCTGGAGTATTTGGTCAGGCGAATCGAGTTCTTCTACCACACCATCCGCTTGTTTGTTGTTGTTGTTTATATTGCTGTGATGTGAAAAGTGAGAATGCAAATGAGTGATCTTGCTCACTGAGCAACGTGAGTTACTCGAGGTGCCTCAAAAGCAACTCTAAAATTGCTCATGATTAGGAGCTGTCTTGCCCTTTGGCTAATCTTGGTTATTCCTGGAATTCAGAATGTTATTTATTTAACTTTCCGACGTTTATTAATCTTCCCTTATTCCAATTTTTCCTCTGGAATTTTCTTCTACCTTATCCAGTAAGTTATTTTTCGATTCCTCCCGGAAAGTTATTTCGACGCCAGTCGTCACAAGAAAGGTACTTCCGTCGACTCCCGTCAGTTTCTCTTCGAACTTCTCCGAGGATATTGTGCTAACACCGGAAATTTCTTTTGACATCCCCCAGAAATCTCTTTCTTCTGGATTTTTATTCCCAACTTCTCCTAGAAGTTTCTATCGACTTTCCCGTAAACCCTCTGGCTTCCGACTTTCCGACTTCTTCCAAATAACTTTAGTAAATTTCTCCAAAAAGTTCTTTCCAGGAAATATCTCCAGTAATTCTCCCATAAACTTCTTTCGTCCTCTATAAGTTTCTCTATAAGCTTCCTCCGGAGGTTTTTTACGTCTTCTATTGGAAGATTTTTCTGAGCTTCTACTGGCTTCCACTAGGAATGGCAACTCCTGAAATTTTCTTCCGAACTCCGAACCCTTTCTGGCTTTCTCTAGATGTGTCACAAATTTTCCCGAAAGTTTGTTTAAATTTTCTCCAGGCGTTTCTTTAGTTTTCACCAAACCACAACATCAAACTACTCGATGAAAGTTCTACCAGAATATGGAATACAGCTTAGTAATATCACACGAGAAAAGTACTTGACACCGGTAGGTGGATTAGTCAGGGTTTATTTTATGGCATTACAACCTATGCTAACGGAAACTCGCTTTCAACTTCACCTCATGCGTGATTCATTACCCAGCAGCGTCTTACATATTTTACATGAACAAAAAAAAATTAATTACCCACTGAAATAATTGACACGATGAGTGTTGAATGATCATCGCATCGGTCGGCGAAGGTTAGAGGTACACACTTTTGGAACAAACAACCTTGTCCCTTTTCAGCGGTGTCGTGCCATTAGTCGTATAACAGCTCGTAAAACGGTGCACGTACCTAACATGTAATTTTGATAGTTGCTGTAGTTGTAGTTGTAGTTGTAATCAATAAACCAGTACACCAGTATTATCATCAAATTAATAACATCAGTAACATGATGTTTAACAATCTGTTCTACCGATAAGTAGGTAACATTCGATCTATTCATAAATTTATTGATTATCTGTCTATCAGTCGATTGGCTCCGTGACAAACAAATCGTCTACAACAAGAGATAAGTAAATCTAATTCCAGTTCAACGCAAGGTTCCAAAAGGTATTCAAAATCTACTCGGGAGTTTTCGGCGCAACGCTAATCAAACTGACCTTTAGAATAGGCTCAACATTGGGGTGCTTAAAAAAATCTTATAGCCCACAGCCCACCCTCCAGTTTGATTCATAACCCCAACATATGAGTATGTGCAAAAAATGGTAGAAAAAATAATGTGTGGTTGCTATGACAATGGCCTACGCGCCTGTTGTTGTTACAGTCAGTTTGGCAGCAATTCGAGAAAGATATAAATGGGTAAACAAAAATGACAAAATTGGGTAAATTTATAGTAGAATCATTGCCAGAAAACAGCTCCAATTTCATCACAACAACAACAACAGGACTGTTGTTCATTACCATGACAACCACATATTAACTTTGTTCAACAATTGGAACCGAAGTTCGTGTGAAAACCATTTTCACGACCTCTAAACCTTCATCAATTTGTTGCCATTTTTTGCTCATGAAATCTAGCTCTTTTTATTCAATATGAGCCACCCTACTCAATATCCAATCGACCGGTTTCGACTAGTTTCATATTTTGGACTCAAGCTGACTGAACGATGTGCGTGTTGTTATTACAGCGTATTATTGAGTTTCAAAATAAATCATAGATCTATCTGTCGAACAGAAACCTATGATATTGGCAACCCAAAGCAAGTGGCCATCGGCAACGATAGAAAAAAGCATCCATTGGGTATAAAAAAGTAAAACCTGTTTTTGATTGTGTAGCAAAAAAAAAATACTGGTATTGTGTGTCGCTCCTCACGAACACTGTAAATTAATAGCTAGCAAAAACGGTGTGTGCTAAGCTAAGGATTCTACATTTGCGAAGGAGTTTTTCGTTTCAGCTTCGTTGAACGATCGATGCAGTAGGTCATTACTGAATTTATAAAGAGACGACATCTTATCCATTTTACAGGTCTTCTGCTCGATTGGAATGACTTTTCTCATGACTTTGACAGATAATCGATTTTCTAATTTTGACATGTCATCTCTTTATATATTCAGGCTCCTTAGTCATTAATAGATTAATTTCTTCATTGCCTTTTCCCCTCGTCAATAACTCAGCTGCAAAACCTGTCCCTGTTGTATTTGAAGATTTGGATGCTAGATAGTAACCTCCTTTATCAAAGTAGGGGAAATGGCTCTAATGTTGGCCTATGGATCTAAGATTGAGCCCATCGCTAATATTTATCAATTTTAACTATAGATGATCGCGTCATTGGGACGGTACTAATGGATATTTTTGGTCGCTATTGAAAATTTAGTCGATTGCTGAATTTATGTATGGGCCCAAATTAGGAGCATTTAGGCCGGCATTACATCCATTTCCCCTGTGATTAAATTAACTCGAAATCTGTTTGCATAGCAGTGCACAGCGAATGAGAACGACCCATAGTGACCCTGTAAAAACCTGGGAAAACATGAGGCAAAATTACTCATCGCTGAGTTCCTGCACTTTTGGCGATTATGAGTGAACTAAACTCAAATTTGGGTTGTTCTCATTCGCCGTGTGGTTATCAAAAGAGGAAATATATGGAGAGATTCGATCAAAGCAAATAAGACCTTTTGAAATGTTCATCGAGATTTATTCACAACATCGGTTGGAAGTTGTGAACGACGAGCATTGGCGTTGACGGCGACTCTGTAGCTCTTTACTCCTATGAGAAAATCCATAAGTAAACTTCAGACTGTGCGTGAAACATGGCGGACTTTGTACTATCCTTTCACTCCACCGAAAATTCCCATAAGAAACTATCTAAATTTGCTGGAAGAGCAAATTTTTCGACGGTGCCGTCAACGCCAATTGTGCAGTCAGTTTAGAAATTCTAGCGTTTGCTCATTGGGTAAATAGACTTCTCTGACGTTTGTGTAATACACAAGTATTAGTGCAGAACTCGGGGTAAATTTCAAATATTAGTGCAAGAAAACATTTGAATCCAAAGTTCTTCATTAATACTTGTGCAATTCACAAACGACAGAGAAGTCTATTATAAGTAAATGTTTTCTTGCACTTATACTTATAATTTACCCAAAATTATGCACTAATACACGAGCATTCAGAGAAGTCTATAGCCGTGCCGCATGACGGTTTTGTTCAAAGTATCACTTCCGTACTAGATATGGCACATAGAACAACCATACATATTCAATCAGAGCTTTGGATAAACTTTTGTACCAATATGAATGTTAACTAAGTACACTTTTGAATATCTATGATTCTCTGTTTATTGATGTAGACATCACCCGAAAATTTGAAACCCACAGTGTGGATTATTTATTAGGAGAAACATCACAATTTCAAAGTCTAATATTTATCATCTGCTTTTGAGCCATTTATCACTGAGCGTTACACCACAAACAAAAAGACGTAGTTCTTTAAATAAATTTTCATTAAATATATCGTCATGGAACTCACTATGGTGGGGGATTCGCGTAACAAATAATATTTTAATTGAACGTTAAATGCGTGTACGACGGTTGAGGCGAATGAGTTACGTCTGTTTATCTGTGGTTACACCTCAAACGCCAATGTGTTATGATATGTTTGTTTCAATCAGTCAACAAATCAAAACTCCTAAACAATAATAACCGGGCCGCGCGTCGTGATCGTAAACATATGACCTATTAGCAAGCAAACAGAAGCAGTTTTGGGTATTTCGGCCAATGCTGGAAAATTTTTATTTGAAATCAATTTGAAACCTGACATAGTGCGAATTGTTATTAGTCATTATCCTAGTGTTTTAAAAAATTCAGAATGTTACTACATGACAAACAAAGGTACAAATTTAAATTGAAGATGCACTGATTAGAGCCTCATGAAATCAAACCTTTTCGTCGCTATAGAGCAAAACATAAAAAAAAAACGTGATTAATCCCCCTTATCGATAACAAGTTCCTTTCTCGTGTAATATTAAATAGCTTAATTTCTTATTGTGTTTACCGGAAGTAAGTGGTGTACACCCTAATATCATAGAGGTAACTCTAAGACTCGTAGGTCCCGAAGAAACGTGCGCAACTTTTTGGCTCAGCTCTGGTACTCACTTCGGTCCCAAGCTTCGGTCCCCTTGAAACATAGGAAAATCCACTAACCCCTCATTTTATCTGTCAAATTTTCATAGCGAATCACAACAAACATAGTGTAGTACTAGAATTTTGACTAGTATGGGGTACGTTAATCGTTTGCTTGGGACCAATAGGCTAGTCAAGTAGTGAACCAATTTAAAATCGTTAGATTCGTATTGATTGTTGCTAATATGGAGTGTAGAATTTTCATTTAGCGTGTAAATCAATGCGCTCGCCCAAACGAAATGTTGGGTTCACCTTCGGGCGATGTTTTTGGTAAACACAGCTTTCAACCGATCTAGAAAATAAACGATCGACAGTTTTTGGTTGAAACTTCAAACGAACCAGTTTACTTTTATCGCGTTCCAACTTCCAATACCTTATCAAATCTATTCCGATAACACAGTATTGCCATAGAGGTAACTCTAAGACCACTGGGTCCCGAAGAAAATCATTATTATTTTTGGCTCACTCAGTACCAGAACAACGGTCCCAAGCAGTCCCAAGCTATTTCACTCACCCCTGCATGTTCTGCATGAATCCACACACCCCTGATGTTATCTGTCAAACTTTCATAGCGAATCAAAACAAACATAGTGTAGTAATAGAATTTCAACTAGAATAGGGTACGTTAATCGTTTGCTTGGGACCAATAGGCTACTAAAGTGGTGAGCCAATTTAAAATCGTTAGTTTCGTATTGATTGTTGGTATTGCAGTCCTCCTCTTCAGTAGCATTTTTCGGTTGTCGTTCGCAAGCGAGCAGAAATATAAATGGAGTAACTTGGGACCGAAGATAGTACCAGAGCTGAGTCAAAAAGATGTGCAATTTTCTTCGGAACCTTCTATCTTTCAAACTTTCATAGCGAATCAAAACAAACCTAGTGTAGTACTAGATTTTCGACTAGAATGGGGTACGTTATTCGATTTGCTTGGCACCAATAGGCTAGTCAAGTAGTGAGCCAATTTAAAATCGATAGTTTCTACCGTTTGCTAATATTGCTGAAATCGTAGTAGGCCGCGCTGTGAAAATGACGTGTTTTTGTTTTGCTGCGTCGTTTTCGTTCTAGTGAAAATGTTATAAATTTACAATTTCATGTTTAAAAAGTGTTATTTTGAAAGTACAATAGCTAGTACAATAGTGATGTTGAAAAGTGCATTAAGTGAAAATTTTCAAACTCTTTTCCGTTGCATGTGGTGCCGACTGTTGATTTACATTTTCGTTCCTCTGTCCTCGATAAAAATATCCATCTAATTAAAAACGATCATTTCAAAACTTACTAAATACGCGTCAATCAAGTATTGCACTACTGCTTGATTGAAAGTTTCAGTACATTATCAATGGTGTATATTTGCATCGATAATGTATTGGAGCGGGGCTTATCATGTGTGAAAATAGCTTCGGAATGCTTGCGTTCTTGAAATGGGCTAACTGCGGTAGAGCCATAGAGGTAACTCTAAGATTAGTAGGTCCCGAAGAAACGTGCTCACCTTTTTGGATCAGCTCTGGTACTATCTTCGGTCCCAAGCTAATCAATGCACCCCTCGAAACATAGGAAAATTCACGAACCCCACATTTTATCTGTCAAACTTTCATAGCGAATCAAAACAAACATTGTGTAGTACTAGCATTTTTACTAGAATGGGGTACGTTAATCGATTTACTTGGGACCAATAGGCTAGTCAAGTAGTGAGCCAATTTAAAATCGTTCGTTTCCACCGGTTGGTAGAGCTGTCACCTTCTAACTCCTGGGTTCAGGCTTCTGGCATTCATAAGAAATGATTGCAGGCAGATTTTATCCATAATGCCACTGCCAGACGGGAGTTAGGCCAAGGACGAATCTTTATTCTAATCTACGATTCCACATACTAACATACTAACCTTTTACACATGAGAACCTCCTATCGTTTAGAATGAATTTTGCATATGTTTAGGATCAACAAACATTTTCAGGCGCAAAAAAACAACAGGATCGAGCTGATAACGTTTCTTAATTCCAATGGTAATGGTAATGGGCAGCAACAACGGAAAGATAAACTACTTACAGCTTCTATTTATTAAATGCTTGATATAACGATTGCCAGCAACGCCGGCTGGGTGTATCTTATGGCTTACCCTCCCTTCTAACAAAAATCAGCCCTTCCCATGACACTTATGAGGGGTCGTAGGGTTCTCTGCATCTCTCTTAAGTAAGTGTCGATCTAACATTCCTCTACTTTCCCCACCAGATGCAAGGACGTCGCCAGGACAGCTCTGGTCTGTTGGAGGGAGACACATCATTTATCTGGACTACAAATGGTGAGTTGACAACCTAGCTCTGGTTCTCACAAGTTCCTACATCACACATTCCCGTGGTGTAACCTGGGCAATGTTGTCCTTCTGACAATAGCAAAGTGAGGGGGTGCGACGCGAACACGGGTGCGGTAACCATAACACGGCGATAAAGGAAATGCGTCGCCAACCCGCAGGAGTGCCAACCGGCACATTAGCATCGACGCCAGTAAGATCCTTATTACGGCATACTGGACCCGGCATGGAACTATGGACACTACACGGCACAATGCATTGGAAAATTTAAAAAACAAAAAAAATATATAGGACGCCGGCAAGACGCCAGACAGTGAAAACGGCGGGATAGAAGCGGGATATTGTAGAGATCACCAGAGTCGAACCTGGGGGCCACTGCGAGTTCCAGCAGCAGCAGTAAGTCCCAAGGAGAGTAACCAGGCGTTGGGCTAAGCCAGATATTCACACCGATATCCAGCAGTAGCAAATCTCATGAACAAGGAAGACAGGAAGGACAAGGAGCAGCCTAGGCCTCGCAGGGAGAGAAGCAAGGGTGACGCTCTGGTTGTTGTTGGCGAGAACGTGGTGAAAACCAGGCGAACCCAGAAAGGCAAGATGCTTTTTGAGCTGAAAAGGGATCCTACGGTTAAGAGTGCAGCTTTTACGGAGCTCGTCGAAAAATCTCTATGCGGGACGGCGAACGTAAGAGCCTTATCCCAGGAGTCAGCGGTCGATTGCAGGGATCTGGACGAAATCACAACGGAAGGCGAGTTGAAAAGTGCACTGAAGGTGCAATGCAACCTGGGAGACGTACCGATGGCAATTAGGTTGAGGAAGGCGTATGGTGGCACGCAGACGGCGTCGATACGACTTTCTTCGGACGCAGCTAACGATCGCAGCAGACAGGCCGAATCAAGGGTGGGTGGTCAGTGTGCCCGTTGAAAGCTATTCCTCGGGTGTCTAAGAAAATGGAGAGATGCTACAAATGCATGGGCTTCGGTCATCAGGCGAGACACTGCAAAGGCCCTGACAGATCTGATCTGTGCAGGAAATGCGGAGAGAAGGGGCACGTTGCAAAAGACTGCACAAAGCAACCGAGGTGCATGCTCTGCAAAAAGGAGGACGGAAAATGCCATGTGACGGGAAGTTTGAGGTGCCCAGAGTTCAAGAAGGCGATGGTGGGCCAGTAATAATGGAGGTAACCCAAATAAATCTCAATCATTGCAGCACAGCACAGCAACTGTTGTGGCAGTCGACAACGAAAACAAAGTGCGACGTTGTTATCATTGCAGAGCCATATCGAGTCCCTCTCGGTAATGGTAACTGGGTGGCGGATAGAGCGGGAATGGCGGCCATACAAGTCATGGGCAGGTATCCCATTCAACAAGTGGTGGCGGGCTCATACGAACGTTTGTGAATGTAATCTGTGTATGTAGTTGCTACGTACTCCCGAGAAGGACAAATTCCACCAGATGCTAGATGAGCTCACCGGAGAGCTCATTGGACGGAAACTAGTCGTCATCGCAGGAGATTTCAATGCTTGAGCATTGGATTGGGGGAGCAGGTGTACCAACGCAAGGAAGCTCAGGCAAAGTTGAACGTCAGTCTGGCCAACTTAGGAACCAGCAGCACCTTCCGCAAAGATGGTAGGGAATCCATTATAGACGTCACTTTCTGCAGTAAGTCGCTAGTGGCAAATATGAACAGAAGAGTGTGCGAAGAGTACATCCATAGTGACCATCAGGCGATCCGGTACAGTATCGGCGAACGGACACCGATGGAAATGTGGAAGACGAAAGTAAGCGAGCGGAAGTGAAAGACAAAGGCATTCAATAAGGATCTCTTCATCGAAGCTCTAAGGGTAGACAGCAGCATCCCGGGTCTAAGCGCGAACGAGTTGACCGAATCAATAGAAAGGGCATGTGACACAACTATGCCGAGTAAACTGGAACCAACGAACAAGCGGCGTCCAGCTCACTGGTGGAATGAGGAAATTAGCACCCTCCGTGCTAGTTGTCTTCTAGCCAGGCGGCGCGTTCAGAGAGCAAGAACGGAAGCAGACAGAGAGGAGCGCAGGGTGGTGTTCCGAAAGTCCAGGGCTGCACTAAAACGAAAGATAAAGCTGAGCAAGTCAAACAGCTCCAAGGAACTGTGCCACGATGCCGATGCCAACCCGTGGGCCAATGCATACCGAGTCGCGATGGCGAAGATCAGAGGTCCAACGATGCCGGTTGAAATGTGTCCCAACAAGCTGAAAGTCATCGTGGAGGAACTTTTCCCACAGCATGACCCAACGACCTGGCCACCTACACCATATGGCGGGGAAGATGGAGACAACGTTGAACAAGTCTCCAACGAGGAACTCGAGGAATTCCCAACGTAGCGTTGAAGGCAGCGATCCAGACGTTCCCGGACATGTTCAGGATAGTGCTGCAGAAATGTCTGGACGAGGGTCAGTTCCCTGATAGGTGGAAGCTCGGGTGGAAGGTACAAAAGCTTGTGCTGTTGCCAAAGCCCGGAAAACCGCTGGGGGATCTTGCATCGTATAGGCCAATATGCTTGCTGGATACTGTTGGAAAGCTCTTCGAGAGGATCATCCTGAACAGGCTGACGAAATGCACGGAGAGTGAACACGGGTTGTCGGAGAGGCAGTTCGGATTCCGGAAAGGAAGATCGACGGTGGATGCAATTCGGACAGTAATTGACAGAGCCAAGCTTACAAACAGAAGCGGAGAGGAAATCGCTACTGCGCAGTGATTACGATTGATGTGAAGAATGCATTCAATAGCGCCAGTCGAGTCGTGAGTGCGTAGAGTACGAAAAATGGTGAGAACGGGGTCGATGGCTAAGTGGCAGCAGGAGTAGGATGCAGCAGAGAACGGTAGATAGACACACAGGCTAATACCGATTATTTCGACCTGGGTGAATAGGAAGCATGGAGAAGTCAACTTCCACTTGACGCAGTTCCTGTCTGGTCATGGCTGCTTCAGGAAGTACCTGAATCGGTTCGGACACACAACGTCACCCTTCTGTCCGGAGTGTGGGAATGTGGAAGAATCACCAGAGCACGTGGTCTCGAATGTCCTAGATTTGATACTGTGCAAGAGGATATGCTCGCCCTTAGCACAGAGAATGTCGTCGAAGAAATGTGCCGAGAGGAGGGCACCTTTAACGCCGTCAGCAGAGCAGTAACGCAGATCATGTCAGCGCTGCAGCGAAAATGGCGAGAGGACCAGCTAGAAAGTAGTAATGTACTCACACTAGTGCGAAGTGAAAGCCGAAGCCGAGAGAACTCTCCGTCAGAGTAGACTGAATCCACCACTAGGGTTAACCGAGTAGAACGCGACGCTGGGAGCTAAATGGCTAAATGGCTAAATGGCTAAATGGCTAAATGGCTAAATGGCTAAATGGCTCACAAATTACTATCTAACAGCAACGGATGAAGGTGGGTCTCCTTCTTAACAACAGTTTGGAGCTCGTACCACCTAAGACATTGTGCAACCTGGTTTATGCTATGCTATGCTATACTATGCTAAGTTGCACACTAATATTGCAATTATTCATTCCCTCACACCCGGACATGATTTGGTTTGGATACCTCTGGAGACTTATATAGAGTGTCTAACATTGGCAACACTCAGGCATGTTCCAGGTGCCGATGCCATAGCCCTCAGAATATGAATTGAAGCTATTTAATATTATACGAGAAAGGCATTTTTGACTGATAGATAGATTAATAGAGGTTTTTGGCTAACAACAACTGGGTATAGATAAACCAGTCATAATCATACATTCCTATTATGGTGCGATCCGATTATATGGAATATGCAATCCAACGTATCCAGTATTTTGCGTTAAATAAAAGTTGTCAAGGAAGTTCTATCCAGTGTCCTCTGGACATTATTGACGTAGAAAATGTTTACATTTTTGTATCTACACACTACGAAAAAGTCATGTAAATTTCCGTGCCCTGAGACCGACACATGCAAGCCGCCCAAATGACATACCTACGAATCAGTTGAAAGAAACGAGAAAATCAATTCAATCAAGCGTACTTTTCGTCGAGTTCCGTATGCTTCGGCTTAGGAGCACATAATTTTACATGACATGTTTGTTTACGTTCCATAATTTACGTCAAAGATTGTAAAAATAGCTATTTCTAAGTAGGCTTTGCAATCAATATAAAGGGGTAATTCCGGAGTGATTTGAGATTTAGGCGTAATTGCATTTGTAAACAAACACGTCAATCACCATTTTCTCGCGAGTAAAAGCTCAATCTAGAAAACTAATAACACTATCAGGTAGAGGAATTATTCCTCTATCATATGGTATAGTTTATTTACGAGATTAAGTTTTTATTCATGGGTAATCGGCAACTGATGTGTTTGATTACAAATGCAATTACGCCAAAATCTCAAATCACTCCGGAATTGTCAATGAAAACCAAAATAGACTCAAGAGAATATTATCTCGATGAACATTTCAAATAGTTCTATCTGCTTTGATCGATTCTCTTCATCGACTTTCTCTTTTGATAACCACGCCTACGCAAATGCATTAGGTGCTATTTTTGCCACACAGTTTGATAGCAGAAGTTCCTATCTTGTGCTTAGAACGTTCAACACAGCAGGGAATGCTTTTGAAGTTGAGTTATTAATGAAAGAGAAAGTCGATGAAGAGAATCGTTAAAGCAGATAGGACCTTTTTAAAATGTTTATATAGATATATAAAGGGTGCTACTATCAAAATTTTGTCGACTTACACACTAAGATTATTTTACCGAAATCCTGGGGGCAAGACAACTGCACTCAGAGTAAATATATTTGCAGCGAGTAAATTTGAGTTACTCATATTTACTCAAAAATGAACAAAGTAGTCTCGATTTTCTGATCAAAGAAATATCATCTGACAGCATATTTCGTTTTAAGCATTTGTTCGCACATTTGACAGATCGAATCGCTCGTTTAAAAAATCGAATTGTGGACAAACAAAATGCTACTGTGGTGGTTTGACTGCACGACGGTTTTACGGGGCTTGGATGCCTTTCAGGTGCCTTCCCTCGTTGGTGAGGATTCACACGGCCTAGGACGATACAGGAGTGACTGGAATGACCCGTTCCAAAAGGGGAATGCTCCTTTTCGGTTACCTGTGGTACAACCTGAGCTTGAAACTTCGTTCGTGGTCAATAGAATTGTTCCTTGACTGCTGATTGTGGTATACTATGTAGCTGCTGATTCTAGGCCAGATTAGGTAAGCTCTGGCCAGCTTCGCCAGCGGAAGAAAACCACTTCAACTTTAGCACTTTGCCAGCAATCGTAAATTTATCATTGAAAAAGCGTTGCCAGATGTATTGCCTCTAGCAATGAATAAAATTTTATTAAAACAAGCAATTGTGAAATTCGACTGGTTGTATTTAATGGTGAATAAATATCAGAAACTGAATAAATAAAAAAAAAGATCGTTTTAGGCATTTTAGCGGTCCAGTTAAAAAAATTACAGAAGATTGAATTCAACGCTAACAGGAGGGATGGTAACAGTGCCACAAACTATATTTCTCTAAGAATTGAATTTATTGAATTAATTTTGCCTAATCCGAACCTATCGAACCACCCCAAAAGTCCCTACACAGAAATTCCAAGAAAGCACGTCAACTAACTTTGCTTGACAGCATCGGTTTCAACGTAATTTTCAATATAACAATCAGGTTGCTATGAGTATATCCGGAGTGATTTGAGATTTGGACGTAATTGCTTTTGTAAACAAACACGTCAATCGCCGATTTCTCGTCAATAAAAGCTTAATCTCGTAAACTAACTATACCAAATGATAGAGGAATCATTCCTCTACCTCATAGTGTTGTTAGTTTTCATAGCGAGAAATCGACGATTGACGTGTTTGTTTACAAATGCAATTACGCCCAAATCTCAAATCACTCCGGATATAAGACATTGAGCACCGTGAGTTACTTAGAGTTACTCAAAATTAGCTTCGGTTTTACTCATGATCGATAGCTGTCTTGCCCCCAGGAAATCTATGAAATTTTACCGAAATCTCAACAGCAGTTTTCCTGTAATTTTCTGTATCTGTGTGAGTATCTGTGAAAAATCACCGAACTGTTTACCGAACGTTCAGCTTTTGAGATTTCGGTAAAATTTCATAGATTTCGGTAAAATAATCTTACTTTTTAAACTTGACGCATTTCTTTTGATCGAGCATTTAAAAAAGCTGAACACCCGAAAATCCGAACTACTCGCTAACCGAGTTAGCGAAATCGACAAATCATCATAAAATCAGACAATGCATGCAACTGATGTTGAAATAGACTCTTCCGAAGATGACAAGACTAGCTGACCTCCCCCACCTCACTTGTCACTGCATTATATTCATAATCACCGTTAAGTCACCAGTACACGAGTTTTACCACATTGTTTACAATAAACAATACCGACCGGTAAGGTAGCGGCCCTGAATGAATTGACTTTCTCTCTCTTCGATAGGTACACATACCTAGGTGCCGTTGCGCGCCAGGCGAGCTTCCGTACCACGTGAGCTGAACCGGCTCAAACTACAATCAAGTTCAAGAGAATAGTAAACGGGCGGCGGTGATGTAGTTACAAGACGAGAAATGTTTGTAGTACGAATTTAGTGTTGGCAATTAAAAGAGAAAGATACGCGAACAATTAAGCTCAAATACAATTAAAATGCTTTTATGCAGCGGTGCTTTTATGCAGCGAGGAGAAGGAGACAATGGCAAAAAGTTCGCAACTCATTTATGGCTTGGATTGGACGGCTTTTTTTGCGTAAGCGAGTCAAATCGTTTTCAATTATTTAATTGAGGATGCCATATTGATTAAATGAAACAAAAATCAATTTATGGAGCAAATGTTTTCGGTTATGCAATCGAAGTTTATGTTCCGTTGCCAATTTTTACTTGGCATTTCCTGGTATTTACAAAAAATACTAACACAATCTGCTCAAGCGCATCAGCATGCCTATTTAGCCAATTTAATAGTTTGATATGCCGTCAAATATGTACATGTCCATTGAAAGCCGTCAGCACCAGGAGTAGCATATGTAGTGATACTCTTAACGATTCTGACGTGTGGTACTGAAACACTGAAACGGGTTTACAGGGAACGCATTAACCCTCTAAATGCCTATTTTTTAAATTCTGCATGCTCTCTTTCGAAAGGCGTCCAGGCAATAGGAAAAAAATATGGATTTTTTTTAAACTAGATCTGTTCAGTTCAAAGGTCATTAGAAAATATTTTTTCAACACAACTTCACAGAATGATTTTTCAACCAATTGTTTCCAAAAGTTCAAGTCAATGATAAATAAACAGTGTTTCTAAACAACCATTGGCACAACATTTGTTAAACGATTCGATTTGTGTGGTCTCAGCTCTTTAAATTTACCCCGTAAAAAGGCGGGCTTGGGCAGCAGAGGGTTAAGCTGTTACTGATTGAACTTATCGGTACCGTCACCGTAGTCTGTCGCACGGTAAATCTAATTCATAGATAGTCAGGTGTACTTGGACTCTAGCACGAGGGCACTACTAAGGTAGCACTCAACAGTAAGTAGCAGCATATCTGAATTGGCTAGTAACCAGTCGGGTTTGTCCAGTCCACTTAAAAGTAGGAGATCAAGTTTAGCACGGGGCAGGTGAACTGCTTCATGAAAAATGCATATATCGAGTGGAATGTAGCTGAAATGGAATTCATGGATTACACACGAAACACTTCAATGTGTTCAACTTATCAGCTCTCAGTGGTGCAACGAGAAATTTGGTTGCATTCATTCTCAAGTTGCAACTGCTCCGTGGGTCTAATTCATTCGCCACATCCACGATTGTCCGCCAGAGCGAATTCAGCCGCAGTCACGCGCTTCTTCAAACGAGATAATTATCTGGCATATGTATACAGATGGAATTGTTTGAGAAAATTTAAATTGAGCCACGGGCGGCGATAAAAAACCATACGCAGCGAGACTTCCGAGGACGTAGGAGGACTTTGGCTTCGCTGCGATGATTGCATGATGAATAGACGCGTTTGTCCCCACAGGAAATTCCTCGGCAGATGACTATATAGGACGTTCTGTTTGTACATAGATTGTAAATTGTTCATTGTCTTTGGTGATAACTGCAGCTCATGAGCAAGACAGGTTGATTGTCAAATCTGCGTAAAAAACGCTGATAACCGAAGGCACCCTTCAATGGGTTGCATTATTAACTAAAGAGTAGCTATTAGTATAGACCACCGGGCAAGGTGGTAACGTTCCGGTGACATTGTCTCATCAACGAAGGAAATAGATAGTATGACAACAGCGATAAGCTAGCATCATTGTTCGGTGAATTGAACCCGAAAAGATAGTCTAGTTGTGGCAGTTGTGAAACAATTCAAACCAGCGATATGTGAAGAAACTAAGTGAACTCGTTTTAAATTTGTTAATCCAATAGCTTCATTATCACATTTTGGGCCTATCGAGCAGAAAACTTCAAATAAATCCATGATTTCAGAGTTAACAAGTCAATTATGCGTTTGGTATGATACTTTAGTTAATAAGCTACGGAACGAAGTCAATGATAACGCGTGATATGAAGGTTTGCACCCATTATTCCCAAAAAGAAAAGAAGCGCTCCGACCGAATCAATTTTTATCTCCATCCGATAGGCCGAAGTGAATTCATTGGCGTTTCAATGCATTAGGCCGAGTTTAGAATCCGTAGGCCGAGTTTGGCGTCAAGAAGCAGTGTTAGACTTTTGACAATATCTCAACGTTTGATTTTTCTTTATCAAATCTTACCGTACATACGGAAAGGTAAATAAATTTGAAAGCCATCAGTAATAATAACAGCACCATCAACGTGCACTGCCCACACGAAGGGAGACCCGACGACGAGAAAGAAGCGTTCTATGCGCAGCTGGAGCAGGTGTACGACGGCTGTTCGCAACGGGACGTCAAAATCGTCATCGGTGACATGAACGCTCAGGTAGGACGGGAGGCAATGTATAGACCGGCAATCGGGCCAAACAGCCTGCATGCCGTATCGAACGACAACGGCCAACGATGCGTGAACTTTGCAGCCTCCCGGGGTATGGTAGTTCGAAGTACCTTTTTCCCCCGCAAGGATATCCACAAAGCCACCTGGAGATCACCTGACCAACACACAGAAAACCAAATCGATCACGTTCTAACCGACGGGAATTTCTTCTGCGACATTATCAACGTCCGCACGTACCGCAGTGCGAACATAGATTCGGACCACTACCTAGTTGCAGTATGCATGCGCTCAAAATTCTCGACGGTGCATAACACACGTCGAAGTCGAACGCCACGACCCAACATTGAGCAACTACGGGACACCGGAGTTGCCCAGGACTACGCGCAGCAGCTGGAAGTTGCACTACCCACGGAAGAGCAGCTTGGCGCAGCTTCTCTTGAAGATGGCTGGAGGGACATCCGTTCAGCCATAGGTAGTACTGCTGCAGCGGCACTAGGTACTGCAATCCCGGACCGAAGAAATGACTGGTTTGACGGCGAATGCAAACTGTTAGTAGAGGAGAAGAATGCAGCACGGGCGAGAATGCTGCAACACCGCACGAGATTGAATGTGGAGCGATACAAACAAGCGCGGAACAGACAAAACTCGGTTTTCCGAAGGAAGAAGCGTCAGCAGGAAGACCGAGATCGCGAGGCGATGGAAAATCTGTACCGCGTAAACGACACACGGAAGTTCTACGAGAAGCTAAATAGTTCGCACAAAGGCTACGTGCCGCAAGCCGATATGTGCAAGGACTTGGACGGTAACCTTCTCACGAACGAGTGTGAGGTGATTGAGAGGTGGAAGCAGTACTATGACGAGCACCTCAATGGTGAAGCAGCAGAAAACGACCTTGGAGCACGCGCAGAAAACGACAGGCTACCGGCCCCTGATCTTCAAGAAGTTGAGGAGGAGATCGGTCGGCTGAAGAACAACAAAGCAACTAGTGTAGATCAACTACCAAGTGAGCTATTGAAATACGGTGGTGAAGCACTGGCTAGAGCGCTGCACTGGGTAATTGCCAAGATTTGGGAGGAGGAGATATTACCGGAGGAGTGGATGGAAGTTGTCGTATGCCCAATCTACAAAAAGGGCGACAAGTTGGATTGCTGCAACTACCGCGCGATCACACTGCTGAGCGCCGCCTACAAGGTACTCTCCCAAATTCTATGCCGCCGTCTGTCACCATAAGCAAGACAGTTCGTGAGGCAATACCAGGCGGGATTCATGGGTGCCCGCGCTACCACGGACCAAATTTTCGCGATTCGACAGGTTCTGCAGAAATGCCGCGAATACAACGTGCCCACACATCATTTGTTCATCGATTTCAAATCCGCATACGACACAATCGATCGCGATCAGCTATGGCAGATTATGCACGAGTACGGATTTCCGGATAAACTGACGCGATTGGTCAAGGCGACGATGGATCGAGTGATGTGCGTTGTTCGAGTATCGGGGACACTCTCGAGTCCCTTTGAATCTCGAAGGGGGTTACGGCAGGGTGATGGACTTTCGTGTCTGCTGTTCAACATCGCGTTAGAAGGTGTGATCAGAAGAGCTGGGATAGACACGAGTGGCACGATATTCAGGAAGTCCATCCAGCTCCTTGGTTTCGCCGATGACATTGACATTATGGCACGGAACTTTGAGATGATGGCGGAAACGTACATCAGACTGAAGGCTGAAGCTAGACGGATTGGACTTGCCATCAACGCATCAAAGACAAAATACATGAAAGCAAGAGGTTCTAGGGAAGACAATGTTAGCCTCCCACCCCGAGTTCAGATTGACGGTGACGAAATCGAGGTGGTCGATGAGTTCGTGTATTTGGGCTCACTGGTGACCGCCGAGAATGATACCAGCAGAGAAATTCAAAGACGCATTATGGCAGGGAATCGTGCCTACTTTGGACTCCGGAGGACGCTCCGGTCGAATAAAATTCGCCGCCGCACGAAGTTGACTGTCTACAAGACGCTGATTAGACCGGTGGTCCTTTACGGCCACGAGACCTGGACTATGCTCGTGGAGGACCAACGTGCCCTTGGTGTTTTCGAACGGAAGGTGTTGCGTACCATCTACGGTGGAGTGCAGATGGATGACGGAACGTGGAGGAGGCGAATGAACCACGAATTGCACCAGCTGCTGGGAGAACCATCCATCGTCCACATTGCAAAAAATGGGCGACTACGGTGGGCTGGGCACGTCGTAAGAATGCCGCACGACGACCCAGTGAAAATGGTTCTAGAAAGCGACCCAACAGGAACAAGAAGAAGATACGCGCAGCGGGCAAGGTGGATCGACCAAGTAGAAGGTGACCTGCGGACCCTTCGCAGACTACGAGGGTGGCGAACTGTGGCCATGGATCGAGTAGAGTGGAGACGACTTCTTCGGACAGCAGAGGACAACAAGGCCTTAGCCTGATTGCAGCAGCAGCAGCAGCAATAATAACATTCCGTTTGATGCTAAACTGCGCTAGATTAAGAAAGACTAAGTGCGGGTTGTGCTTAATAGGCCGGAAATGGGGTAGTTAACCCTATTTTTGTGATTTTGAAATCCTTTCTTTTTCAGAAGCTGATTGTTCTTATCCATTTTCCCTATATTTTAATAATACGCTCCACCATAATGCTACAGGATATCTACAAAATATTCTACCTGTCTGGGCTGATAGTGGGTATGTTATGTATATTGTATTACAAATGGTCGAAAGACAAAACGTCGAATGACAAAACGTCGAGTGACAAATCGTCGAATGACAAAACTTCAAACGGAGGACCTTTTGTCCTTTCGATCTTTTGTCATTCGACGTTTTGGTTCGAAGGTACAAATGGTTGAATGGACAAAAGGTCGAATGATTAAAATGGGGAAAAAAGGTCGAATGGACAAATTAAATGATGATTAAAGGGGTCGAATGGACAAAAGGTCGAATAATGAGAGTGAGGATAAAAAGTCGAATGGACAAATGGTCGAATGGATAAATGGACGTATGGACAAAAGGTCAAATGATGAGAAAGGGGACTAAATAGAAGTCAAATGGACAAATGGTTGACTTGATAAAAATGGTTGAATGGACAAAAAGTCGAATGCCTGAATGGGACGAAGAATGCACAAAATTGTATGTAGAAAATTCTGATGCTTTCAAAGCTTTTAGTAGACACAAAACCTTCACATACCTTGAGGAATATTCAAATCTTAAGACAAAGCTGAAACAATTAGTCAAAGCAAAAAAACACGGTTATTGGCGCAGTTTCGTCGAGGGACTCTCACGACAAACAGAAATGAACACCTTGTGGAGGGTGGCTCGCAACATGCGTAACCATTCATCTTCTAATGAGAGTGAAGAATACTCCAACCGATGGATATTCGATTTCGCTAAAAAGGTCTGTCCGGACTCAGTTCTAGCACAACACATTCTTCGAGAAGCGTATCCGAGCGACGGCTCTCTGGATAGAGCATTCACAATGCTGGAATTGTCTATGGCTCTTCTTTCAACGAACAACTCATCACCGGGAAGCGATATGATTAAATTCAATCTTCTGAAAAATCTCCCAGATATCGCTAAAAGACGCTTGCTAGACTTATTCAATTCCTTGCTAGAAAACAACATTATACCACCTGAATGGAGACAGGTCAAAGTAATACGTAATAGCAATTCGAAAACCTGGCAAACCAGCGTCTGGCCATAACTCATACCGTCCGATTGCGATGCTTTCGTGCATTAGGAAATTGTTGGAGGAAATGATCCTTCGGAGACTCGATCAGTGGGTCGAAACAAATAACTTGCTATCAAATACACAGTTTGGGTTCCGCAAGAGCAAAGGAACAAACGATTGTCTAGCGCTGCTTTTTACAGATATTCAAATGGCATTTGCGCACAAGGAGCAATTGGCTTCAGTATTCTTGGATATTAAGGGGGCTTTTGATTCAGTTTCCATTGAAATTCTGCCCGACAATCTGCACAGATGTGGACTTTCCGGAATTTTAAATAATTTCTTGTACAATTTTTTGGTCAGAAAAGCAAATGAACTTTTCCCTTGGACAACTGACAACTTCCAGAATTAGCTACATGGGTCTGCCCCAAGGCTCATGTCTCAGTCCTCTTCTAACTTTTATGTCAAAGATATCGACAACTGTTTGGCAGAACAATGCACGCTAAGACAACTTGCAGATGACGGTGTGGTTTCCTTAAGAGGTGCCACATGGACTTGCAAGGACCATTGCAAAGTTCCTTAGTTAACTTGTCTTCTTGGGCTAGGTATCTAGGGATCGAATTTTCGCCGCAGAAAACTGAACTGGTAGTGTTTACACGAAAGCAGTACCCAGTCCAGATGCAGCTTAATCTTTTGGGCAGAAACATTACTCAATCATTGCTTTTCAAATACCTTGGGGTCTGGTTTGATTCAAAGTGCACCTGGAATACCCATATTACGTATTTGAAGCAAAAATGTCAACAGTGGATCAACTTTCTCCGTTCAATTTGTGGCACATGGTGGCACGCTCATCCGGAAGACCTCATAACGCTTTTCAAAAATTCTCTCTGTTCTAGAGTACGGCTCTCTCTGCTTTCTCTCGGCAAGAAAATGTCGAACTCCAGACGAATCTAGAACCACACCACCGTTCATACTGGCTTCATCGCTCTGATGAGACAACGAAAACCTAACCCCAAGCTCCTCCCCTTTTCCTATCCTTCGTCAATGTACCCCTCTAACCTCGGATAAGCCGCGAGTATTCGGCCCAACTTCTACTAGAATTTTGTTACTTACTAGAATTTTGTTACAAACAGAGCACAATGAATTATCGGCTCCGTAAAGCTAACGCGATTGAGTTGTAAGGCTAAACGAACTAAAAAAAAGTCGAATGGATAAAAGGTCGAATGATGAAAATATCGAATGGACTAAAGGTCGAATGATGAGAAGGGGACAAAAGGTTGCATGGGCAAAAGATCAAAAGGGCAAAAGGTCGAATGGAAAAGGTTGAATTATTAAAATAGGAACAAACAGATGAACTATTCAAAGAGGGACAAAACAAAAAGATTCAATGGACAAACCGTCGAATGACTCCTAATAAGTTCCACCATAATTTTACAGGATATCTACAAAATCTACTTCCTATCTCAGGGCTGATAGTGGGTATGTGATATAGATTGTATGACAAATGGTATAATAACAAAACGTCGAATAACAAAACATCGAATGACAAAACGGCGAACACTCTGAGAAATCGTCACGTCCGATTTACGTGAAGACATAGGAGGTTTTCGTCCACCCTATTTTTCACGTAACTTTTACCGGAATTGCACGTAGCCGATCAAAACTCAGCTTTTATTATCTACGTAGTTATTCAGGTAAATAAGACCTGATTTTCACGAACTGCTTACGTGAAATCGGGGTGAATACTACTGGAAAACTGGTAGCTTTTGCGTGATATTCCATTTCGTTTGAAATGTTTTTGACGTAATTTTTACGTGAATTTTGAAAGAAAATAATTGATCTTATATGTAGAAGCAGTCAATATTATGCAATTTCATCGGGCATATATAAATTCCACGTGTTTAAATTGATACTTATATCTACTGAATTTACTGTACCTGAATCTCACGTAAATCTCGGTTCGCGGAAACATAAAAGTCCCAAACACACAAACACAAATGCACTAAATCTGTTAACGTGAATAACCGGTCGATTTCACCAACATTTTTAGTGGCCATGACGTGTAATACAGGTCAAAGTTACTAACGTCACGTAACATTTGAGATTTTCTAAATACAGATCAGTTACGTGATATCTCACGTAAATCGGACATGGGGATTTGTGGGGAGTGAATGACAAAACGTCGAATAACAAAAGGTCAAAAGGACAAAAGTTCGAAAGTGCAAATGGCTAGGATATTTGCTCGTTTTCCAATCCATAGAGTTGCTCAAAATTATTAAAAAGAAAAAAAAAATTCTGAAAATCAATTCACTAAAATGCATATATCTTGAAACAATAAATTATACAATAATTAGTTTATTTGAAATAACGCAAAAATCTGCAAGTCCCCTTTAATTAAGCGTTTATAAATTTTGTTGTTGAAAGTTAAAGTTTGTTTCGGCCAAATTAGTAATCCAAACAGAATAAATCAACTTTATCGACATATATCAATACACAGCCAAAAAAATAATTTTAATATTACATCCAAGAGGATGAACTTCAATCTAGTCGAAAATCTCATTTAATTTTAATGGCCACATAAATAAACAAATGCAGTAAAAACAGCGTAGTGTTAGTCCATGCACTGTATTAATGATAATTTTGTCCTTTTTGGTAAATAATATTACACCATATTTTCCACTTTGATGTGATTTTAAAATTTATTTTTTGCTGTGTACCAAACTGGGACACCTGTATAAAGAGAGAAGGATTAGTAATTTCCATTCAATTCCACTACCTTAATTGCTTACTCATGACAGATACGCGTATTTCGTCTACAATGTGCAGACACTGAAGAAGTCTGCACACTGTAGATGAAATAAGCTTATCTGTCAAGGGTAAGCAATTAAGGTAGTGGAATTTAATCTTACTTTCGAGCCATCTAATCCTTATCTCTTTCTTTATAACGCACACACTTTAAATTGTTTGTTCATTGTAAGCTAGCCTTGAAATATTTCACAATGTGTCCAAAACATCTCCGAGAACGTTTTCCATTTTCCCAAGTCTATACTGCGGCTATTCGCAAAACAGTCGCATGTTAATAGGTAACTCATAGAACACAGAACTGTTATGAGAATAGCGGCAGTATATTAGCCACTTGATGATCTAATGATGTAGATATTAGAATATTTAAGAGAAATATTAATAAAATCGATGACCATTAAAGTCACTTTTTTCCAATCTTCAACGTTGTTCGCATAGGATAGACCCAACGCTAATCAACACACATTGTAGAAATGATTGACAGGGAAAGAATGATGTTATGATATTCAGCCAATTTTACGCACTTAACATAATCACTATTTACAATTGTATTCTATTCAATTATCTGTTTCACTGAATCTTTCAAACGACCATGACAGTCAACAAAATGTTACATACGTCGTTGCAGTTGCTGGTTTACAAACTTTGTTACCGGGCTCTCACTAGCTCCAGTAAACTGAATTTGCATGGACATCTACAGTCAATTGCACCACTTCACATTCCGCAATCAACTAAACCTTGCTCCTAGTTCACTAAAGTTCGGATGCAAAATCATCTAATCATCACATTGAACACCTCCCAATGAGAAGTCCAAATTCACCACTCAACTACACCTCACTATAACATGGGGAAATTATTCTAATTAATTGTAATCAACTCACTTTTTTTTATCAGCAACCCTTATTATATTTGCCCTTCACCAAACACGGTACACACGTATCAAAACAGATTGAGTAGCAATATCTTTCGCTACTTGACTTAACTCCCACCTCCCGCAGTAGCGCACTTTCAATGAACAACACACACGAAACAGAGCTCCCTTTGCAGCGCACCAAGTCCTCCCTCGATTATTCAAACAATCAAACCGATTCCAAACCGGGCACCGCAGCCGCAGGTAAGCTAGAAGAGCGAAATTTGCGAACGAAAAAAACACCAAACCGCACTAGACCGAGTCTAGATCTAAACTGAACACGTTCGTTTGGAACACTTTGGGCTACACACCGACGACAACCGGCCCGACGACGATGAACCCCTCTGTCCGCTAAAACTCAGACTCGCAACCGCAGCCCCATATCACACAACCGAACGCGCCACAGGTAGGTACCTACCTATATCACCTCTGATGAGCGTTCAACTCTACCAGACATCATCATTTCATCAGCCGGAGCTGGGCCTGCAGGCGAAACGGTAGCCACCTGTGTCTAGTAAAGTAAGTCTAAGTAATCTCACTCCGTGCTAGTAGTTAGATATGGGCATCTCGACGGACGGAGAGTAGACTACCACTTGCATATGGATGTGGTGCGTGGGCATCAATGAATATACGGATAGTCTTCCACTAATAAGACCGGCAAGGTAGGACACAAATACCGGCAATCATTGAGCGTTGCGCGCGACGTGACGATATACTGACGTATGATGATGATGATGACCATCATCATGAACAGAATTGCGATCATCATCTTTGGAGTCGCGAATTGGATATGTAGGTAGGTACGAGAGTGCGTGTTGTCATCGGCTGTTGGTTTTCCCACAGATGGAGTAGAGCAATGAAAGGCCTGCTTTGATGGTTGGGTGGAGTTCAACGAGTCGAGTGTTTTTATTTGTGGATCAAAATGGAATAGAGTTGCGGAATTTATGCTCGACTTTCAATTCCATTTTATGTTAACTAACTCAAAAAGTTTTTTTTTTCTGTAAAGATCCTGCAATTTCGTTGAAGTTTAAACTACCCTGAGGATATCTGACCTTTCCTGATATTCTCGAAGCTACCCTGAAGTTCTCGCAATTCTCCTGAAGTTCTTGGTACTGCCCTGAAATTAATTGAAATAAAGGGTGTCCACGATGAAATTGCCACACACAAAATTGATTCGCAAAATTCGAGTTTTCATCCGATTGCCATCAAATTTTCAGGGATTGAGAAATAACTATTAAACTTCATTTTACCATTTTACTCGTATTTTATTTACAGTCCATACGCAAATGCCCGCACCTTGGCCTTAACCCCGGCCATAAGATTCTGCACAACCTGTGAATCAACCGTTTTTTGCATGTAAACCCATACTTTCTTCAGTTCCTCGACTGTCTTCACTACCTTAGGTCGTTTAAGAAGGTGCTGCTTCATAATCGCCCAGTACTTCTCGATGGGGCGGAGCTCCGGAGTGTTGGGAGGGTTGAACATTTTCGGCACGAAATTGACCTTATTGTCCGCATACCACTTCAGCACGTCCTTGGAGTAGTGGCATGAGGCCAAATCCGGCCAGAAGATTGTTGGGACGTTGTGGGCCTTCAGGAGAGGAAGCAGCCGCTTCTGGAGGCACTCTTTTATGTACACCTGTCCGTTCATCGTGTCCTGGGTCACGAAAGGTGCACTCCGCTTCCCGCACGTGCAGATGGCTTGCCAAACCAGGAATTTCTTCGCAAATTTGGACATCTTCTGAGTGCGGACATGCTCCGGAACGCTGAACTTATCCTTGGCCGTGAAAAACAGGTTGCCGGGGATCTGTTTGAAGTCGGTCTTCACATATGTTTCGTCTTCCATGATGCAGCATTCAACTTTCGTCAGCATGTTGAGGTACAACTTCCTGGCACGGGTTTTGGCGGACTTGTTCTGCTTCTCGTCGCGATTAGGGGCCTTTTGTACCTTGAACGTTCGAAGCCCAGCCTTAGTTTTGGCCTTCTGGACAAAACTTCGGCTTAGGTTCAGCTTCTTAGCCACATCCCTAACGGAAGCGTTCGGATTTCGGTTGAAGGTCCCAACTACGCGGTTGTGATTTTTGGTGTTGTACGGAATACTTTTTCCTTCACTTCTGGGCTTCCGATCGGTGGTCAACCGTTCCTCGAACCGCTTAATCACTCGCGACACCGTGGAATTCGCGATTCCCAACGTTTTAGCAATGGAACGATGCGAGAGATCCTTGTTCTCGTGATGAATGCGCAAGATTTTATCACGCATGAGCTGTTCTTTCGACTCCATTTCCGCGAGTTTTGATCACAGGACTTTAAAACTTGCAGGATGTAAATAATGCACTATGAACTAAATCCACCCAAATTTTCATTAAATTCTACCCAACGGTTAAAAAGTTAGAGCAATTTCATAGTGTGGCAATTTCATCGTGGACACCCTTTATCCTTTAATATATTGACTTCCCTGAAAATCGCTGGAATTCTGTTAAGTTCCCAATATATCACTCGAAAGGAAGAGAAAGTACTCCGTTTGAAAAATTAATTTAAATTTCTGCGAGATATAGCGCACATAAAATCAACGCTAGATTTGGCATAAATTTACTCGATATTTCGCAATATCGCTTAAATTAGTAATATTTTATGCAAGCTTGTAAACGATTTCCTTGTTTATGCCAACTGTAGCTCAAAATTACACGAGGAGAGATTTTACGCGATAGTTAAAATTCACATTTTTTTTCTGTGTAGACCATCTTTACAGCAAAAAAATTGGATGGCAAGGTAGGTCGAAAAATCATTCCTTACCGAGGAATGGGTTCTTTCAGGGACCAGAAGTTCCCGAAGAAATGTGCTCAACTTTTTGGCTCAGCTTCGTAAAGTATCTCAAAATGTTGATGGCGTTCATGGTGGTGTACTGAATTTATCTAAACGAATAATCACAGAGCTTTAAGCTTGTCGGGAAGTCCAGACGTTCCGGAAGTTATTAGGACTGCCTTAGTTCTTAGAACAGCTATAAAATTTCCACAATTTTCCACAAGTTCTAGGACTAGAAATTCATAAAAGTTCCTGTAGTTTCACTGAAGCTGTTTAAACCACCTTGAAGTTCTTAAAGCTTCCCTGAAATGCCCGAAATTTTTCAGAAGTTTCCTTACTATCGCACAATTTATTAATACCGCGGAACTTCGTTAAAGTTTCTACATTATTTGCGGACCACCCTGAAGTTCTGTATTCTTCCCAGAACTTTGAAACTAAAGTTCTACCCGATAACAACTCAGCAGCACGAGACTCCTCGAACTGTGTCTCAGAGTTACCGCACTATACTTGGAAAACTGGAGGGGCTACGCGAACTAAAAGGCACACAAGTTTTCAAATTAACTGAAACACAGAGCGGATCAACTTAAACGCTGTATTTCTCCAAATTAACTATGTACTATGGTGTGGATTATTTGGTGTGGTCGATTTTCTGGCACATATTTACCAATGACGGCGATGGCGACTACGACGGTTGCAGTCCAGTGAGCGCTTGCTGCGATTCCGGAACGATTCCGTCGATGGTGGACGATGGTAGGGCAGATCTTGTCGGCAAGATGGCGATACCAAGGACTTGCTGAGATTTCGGAACCATTCCTGCAAGGCTGACCTTGTCGGAAGGATGGCCTTACCACTGACTATAATTAAAATTAGATTAAAAATGCAAATTATCCATTCTGCAATATTCAGAAGTTAGAAGTTATACTAGATTTGTGTTCGGTGAAAAAGAATCTGGTGTTAAAAAGTCATCAAAAGTTATGATTTACGAAAACACTGCATATTTTTTTGCGAAATAGCTAAAAATCCGCCCGAATGTAGGCAATCATCATCAGTTTTTTTTTTAATATAAATTAATCATGTTTATGATACGAAATCGTTCATTTTAACAAAATCTGATTTAAGATTCGGATTCAGCTTCCCAAAATGAAGTAAAATAAGTAATTTCACCGAACATAGCACCAGCATAAATGCTGATGCTGATAGGCAAGGTTGCAAATCAAGCTGAGCATTGCATTAGGTCCTAAGTAACACTGACAGATTCTCTTCGTCGACTTTCTCTTTGCATCCCCACGGTCATGTAAAGACATTCCCATGTATTTTCAGCACACAGATCGATAAAAGAAGTTTTTGTCTAGCATTTAATACGACAAACACAACAAGAAACGGTTATATCCTCAAGTTATTAAGGAAAGAGAACGTCGACGAAGAGATTCGATTAATGTTACTTAGGACCTAATGCAATGTTCAGCTTGAAACACTCATTCAAGCTAAAACATGTTTTTCGGAATAACAAAACCAAAAGATGGCATGATCACCAAGGGGGGGAGGTGGCTGTCAAATACGAACAATCGTCGCCTACCTCGCATAACTGGTTCCAAACGTAAACAAGCCATAAGAAACCTACAGCGTTTGTTTACGTTTGGAACCAGTTTCATACAAGATGATCAGTAGGCTGATTTGACAGCACGTCCCCCCCAGATGATCACATGTTTTATAGAGATTGCTGACGTTTATCGTACGTAGTGTGCGTCACGTATACGTATACGCAAAATGTTTTCATCGGGAAAAAAAACTTCATTGCGGAAAATTTTCCCGATGAAAACAAATCACTTACACAATCATACTTTAGCAATCTCTATGTAAGAGGGGTTACAAAGTATGTGTTTGTCACATAAAATTTGACAGATACGCGTATTTCGTCTACTACTTGCAGACTTCATCAGTGTCAAGTACTCAACACTCAAGTGGTGTTGAGTACTTGACACTGATGAAGTCTGCAAGTAGTAGACGAAATACGCGTATTTGTCAAAAGCAGCTGGATGGCATCCCTATCTTGTTTGCCTTGCCTCGAAAAGAGTTAACATCGCTGCGGGCCCGCGAATCGTGGGCCCCACTGACAGCTCATAATTTGTAAACAAATAGAAGATTCAATCCAGAATTTCAAAAAAGGCGTGACTGATATTATGGATATACTTAATATGTTTGCTTACATTTTGTGAAAATAAACTTAGGACTCATAAAATATTATTTTCTGATTTTCTACCACGAAGTCAACCATTTATATGGCATAAAAGGGAAAATAATTTCATTTGATAAAAATAAGACAATTCAGTCACGCCATTTTTGCAGTTCACACTGGAATTGTGACGTTTCAGATGTTGGTTTCAATAACATGGCGGCATGCCACCCAGCTGGTCAAAAGATAAGCAATTATAACGGAATTTAAAGGAAATAAACCAACACACTCAAAGCTCTTCATAAAGGGATTCCGTTAAGAGGTTCGACAAATTTAGAAAACATAAAACCTGTCAATTTTGTTTTCTATGAGTCAGAATCAGCGATTTGCTGATCGCTGAGTAAGTGAGTGAGTGAATGAGTGAAAAATCGCTGATTGTGACTCTCATGAAGTGAAATAAACAGGATTAATGTGTCATTCTTTGTAACCTCTTCTTGTATCTTACCAATACAAAATATGATCATAGCATCTAATTATTTCATAATTCAGAAAAAAAACATTGTTTTAGCTGAAATGAGTATTTGCAACCTTGTGACAGGATGTTTAGGAACAGCTAAAAGTTGCACATTTAATAACATTAACTAAATGGAACATTTAGATTGATATAATGCATCGGTTGCTAGGGGAAACGTTTCAAAAGTACTATTTAAACTACCGAATGAAATACTAAACAAATTATCTAATAACAACCCAAGTAACAATTTCCAGTTGAAGAAACGCTTTCGTTTTGATTTTGTTCAGCTGCATGTTGAATAATAATTGCACAATGTGTTCACCACAACTTTTATAAAACCCTTGTTTACACTGGTTTGGAGAACCTATACAACTGCAACACAAAGGTGTTGTCTAACGTATTCAGTAAAACGTTTACCCAAAATCAATTTCTTGTTGAAGAAACGCTTCCATTGTGATTTTATTCAACTGCATGCTGAATAATAACTGCACAATTTGTTTATTACAACTTTTGTAAAACTCTTGTTTACACTGGTTTGGAGAACCTGTTCAACTACAGCATTATATGTATACGCGGTATAGGAGTAGAAGCAACTTTTATACAACGTTTATAGATACATATTTAAACTCAAGCTTTATTATTTTGGTGAAAACTCTTATACAACGTTTGTAGACACTTCTTGACAGCTGCTTCGAAATGTATTAGAGATTGAACCTGAGAGCAAGGTTGCAAAGACTCATTTCAGCTAAAATAATGTTTTTCGGAATAATAAAACCAAAAGATGGTATGATGGCATGTTTAACTTGTAACTTACAAGAAGAGGTTACAAAGTATGCGTTGGAAACATAAAACCTGTAAATTTTGCTTTCTATGAGTCACAATCAGCGATTTGCTGATCGCTGAGTGAGTGAGTGAGTGAGTGAGTGAGTTTGTGAAAAATCGCTGATTTTAACTCTCATGAAGTGAAATAAACAGGTTTAATATGTCAAACACATTCTTTGCAACCTCTTCTTGTATCCTACCAATTCAAAATTTGATCATGGCATCTAATTATTTCATAATTTAGAAAAACATTGTTTTAGCTGAAATGAGTCTTTGCAACCTTGCCTGAGAGGCATTTGTTACTCTCTTTTATGACTCCTAAATAATCACTATACAGCAAGCGGTGAAAAGCGTTTATAGCACTTTTTAATGACTCCTTAATAACCGTTGTGTAAGTACTCACAATATCCACAGATTAAAATTAGTTTAACAATTGTCGTGGTACGCCAAAATAATTGCTTGTACAGTTTTTATTAATTTAATTTATTTGTGCACATTGAAAAAATATGTAACTACCCAACAAACAATTTGAGTTGATCAACAGCTGAATAAGCTATTTTTTAGCTGAAGAAGCTTGGGTTTGCCTGAATAAGCTCTTATTCAACATTCAATGTTTGTTGGGTATGCCATAATTCACATTCTGTGATCATGGAGGAAGTAGTAACAAGCATCTGTTTAATCTTTGATTGATATTCTTTCAATTAATCTCTCTAATCATTAATTGAGAGAATTGATCTAGAAATGTTATCGTTGATTATATGATATATGTCTTAAATTAATGTTTGCATTTATTAGTAACACCTAACTCCACCAAGGGTTTCTCGAAGCAAGATTCGAACTCATGATCCCGGATTGCCAGCCGCTTCTGTTTCCATCTGCTCTATTCTTGAATACATATTTTGATCATATGAGAGAAGTATATGAAGCTCATCTTGAGTGACTTCTCTTGCAGTCGAATAATCATTGCCTTATGGTCATATAAACGTGCCTATCACTTGTGCTATTTTTAGCAACAAAATTGTGGTTGGTGGTTGGTCGAACGTAAACAATCATTTAAGAGTGCTCCAAGCAGTTTTTGAAGCTTTTAACAAAATGGCAATACAACTACATTCTTGTACAACTCTGGAAGCTATTATTCAACGTTTGATCAACTCAGGTGTTTTATAAGAGCTCTCAATTGTTTGTTGGGAATATCATGAAAAAGTAAAATTGAGCGATGTAGTGATAAACTTCACCTCTATGATCAACTTCACCCCGTTTTACGGTACCTACTTATATTTCATGTGTGCTAGAATTTGAAAATTTATATCAAATCATAAGAAACCCCCAATAAAAAAAAAATAAACCAGAGACCCCAAAGGTGGTTAAGACGGACCTGGACTACAGCGAGATGGCGGTTGGACTATAGCACGGCTACCGTTCGTCACCTGTAGTACGATGGCGGGGTGGTGATAAGCTGGTATAGCTGTTTGTGGAGATGGTTCCGATGCACATACACTTCCTTCTGACGAAGGCGGCCGACGACGGCAGGGCCACCCTCTGTCGAACCAGGAAGGCAAATTCTCCTTTACTTTTAGGGCCTTCAGCCCTAGAATGATGTCCTCCTTGGTAATGATGACCCGAGGTCAGAAGAACGATAGTCCTTTACATTTAGGTATAAGGCAACTAAAACGTCACCTAGACCGTACCCGAGCAAAGCTGGAGATCAAATTGAAATCAAAATTTGCTGTTATGATGTAACTTATTTTGAATACTTCAGTTTATCTCATTTTGGTTGACTTAATGGTAACCACAGCAAAAATGTGAACAGCATTTATACTATTGAATCAAACGGAAAACGAGTCCTGCTTTCAATTAAATCAATTTGATTATTGATTTTGCATTTATAATATTTAACTGAATGCGGGCCTGGACTTGAGACTTGAGTTCACATCACACCCCTAACAAGTCACGAGTGACATAAAATATAAAAAAAAGTAGAAGGGTCTGTGCCTAGGGGCACGAATGGAAGCTTGACGTAGGACCGCTAGTGGACGAACAAATATGAACATTTAGTTCTTTTAATTGATCAATCATCAATTATCTTAACTCTTTCCTTTTTTATTTGTAAGCGTATAAAATTTGTAGTATTTATTTCAAAGAGAAAGTTGATGAAGAGAATCCAAGGGACTGTCAACTTGAGTATTTTTGATTCATCTACCCGACTTTAAAAGGTAAATTTTGAATTTTTTGTTATTTATAAATTTTTAAGTTTTGTGCATTATGGTATTAAAGAGTATTCAATTAACCCCTCACAGGATTTCCTTCCGAATTATATGAATGGGGCGGGGTGGAAAGTATCGTTTGTGCAGAATATGTCAAAAAGGAGGGACTTCGAGAGATTGAACTCGTGAGAGCTAATTTTCTCACAAATTTGATTTTATTGGTTTTCTGGGTACTGAATATACAACCAAAGCGAATTATTCCCACTTCTCTCAAATTTTATAACACTTCCTACCAGCGTGTTCTGGAAAATGGTCGGACGATGATTAATCTCACCAATACATTCGGGCCTACAATTCCACACCTTCTATAGAGACCAGGTTGAGCCTTGATAGCTAGCTGTTTGTGGGAACTGATGACCTTGACCAATGTCCAAATAATACTTTTTAACAAATTTTTGGTGGCCCTGAAAAGGACCGTTTTGTAGTGTTGGTTGAGTAATTCTGAGCTGGGTGTTCAACACGGATGAGGTTGTCGAGTTGTATGTCGTTTGGAGCGAGGGTGACACGCATGGAATAGATGACCGACCTGCAGCGACTCACGAAGAGCTACTGATTCCGATCCATAGCATAGCGGTGCAGCTTCTTCCTCCTTTGATGGTTGCTTTTGTGGGCTCTACAGCTCGCTGCTTGCAGGCAGCCTTTCGTTATTACTGGAGAACAATTTTCAACGCCACACGCCGAAAGCACTGCTACTGCTGCTACTAATTTCGACGACCGAACACCACCACACAGTGGTGTGGTCGTTGGGAGCGTGTGGTTCTGAGTATGGCGATGAGTGTGCAAAATATTACGCAATTCCATCCTCCCTATGCGCACGCGCCCGAGGATCGGAGGCGAATGCCACTTCGACTGGTTTCGTCTACTTACTATGGGGCGACCCCGGCGTAGTGGTTAGCATCCATACCTCTCACGCCAAAGTCACGAGTTCAAATCTCACCCCCGGACAAGTCACGAATGACCCAAGAGCGTTAAAGTGACTATAATAATAATAAAAAAAAAATGTCTACTTACTACTCTCTGATGACTGTGCTGGAGAAGCAGCATATGCATGTAGGTAATTGGTGGATTTGTTAGTTAATTCGGCGCATTCGGACAATGCTGGACATTTACCAGTTTTTCAATAGTTTCTTGTTGAAAATCAACATTCGGAAGCATTGTTATCGATGCGTAGCCATATTTCTGATCGATTGGTGATAAAATTATTGAAATTGGACCAGGGGCAGATGAGGTATTAACGTTCAAAATCTTTCTTAATTTCTTACATGTTCCATTTTCGGTTTTCACAAAGTGTACCTCCATATAGAAATCAAAGACGTAGTCCTACGTCAAAAAACAAATAAACAATAATCGTTAGTTCAACGACACATTAACAAATTTTCAATAAGAAGTTAATAGAAAAAGTAAAATTGCATTCATTTGAAAAACTCCAGCCTCTGGCTGAAATCCTCTATAATAAAAAAAATAAATAATAAAACTCTTGACTGGAGAATGAGAGCACAATATGATATCAGACTTATGTTGCGAAAATTGAATTCAAAATGAGTTTTTATTATGATAGGAACTGCAAACTTTAATATCTATTTGATTGAAAGAAAAAGTCCTGAATCGGCGGAATTGGTAAATCACCATTTCACCTTGATTCACCACTCGCACTTGGTATTCTGTTAAAATTATACTACACAGACACTTTCGGAAAACTTCGAGATTAGGACGTAATTGCTTTTGAAAACAAACACGTCATATGCCGATTTCTCGTGAATTAAAGCTCAATTTAAAAAAAAAACTAACAACACGAACAGGTAGATGAATAATTCTTCTATCATTTGGTATAGTTTGTTTGCGAGATTGTTCTTTTATTCACGAGAAATCGGCGATTGACGTGTTTATTTACAAAAGCAATTACGCATAAATCTCAAAGTTCTACAACCACCCTGAAGTTTTCAGAACTTTCCCGATACTCTCTAAATTTCCCTAAAGTTCTTTGAACAAACCTGAAATTTTCTGAAGTTTCTCAAATTTCTTGAAAAGTTCCTTACCTTTTCTGGATGCTTATCCAACAGATATTTTCCTGAAATTCGCAGAACTGCACTGAATTTTTTGGAACTATACCCTTAAGGATATTTAAACTTTCCGAAAGTTCTACACTTTCCGCAAGTTCTAAGCTTTCCTGAAGTTTTTGAAAAATCTCTGAATATTTCGGACTTTATCAAAGTTCTTGGAACGTTTAGAAATTAATCTGAAAAGTTACGGAAGTTGTAAAGTGTTGCAATAATTATCGAGTCACCCTTTGATAAGAACAAGGGTATGCTTAGGAGATTTTGCAGGTCATTCCAGAATTGAAGCCCTCTGTGAGTTCCAAGACTGGTTGGTATGGCTTTTGATGCAAGTTCAGCTCGCTTCCGATGGCATGGAATAGGCAGTAAATTTCATGACTTTTGAGACAGTTTCAGAAATCTTTTGATGGCTTGAATATTCCGAATTTCTTTTTTTACTCACTTGTATCCTGCACACCCCTAGTGGTGCATAGGGCCAACGTGAAAGATTTCCATCCTGGGTGGCTGTTCGCTTTTGCCTTGACCAGATTCCTGTGTCCTTGTTGAGGCTCCGCCGCCATGAGCCCTGGGTCTGCCTCTGCTGCGATGTCCTGCCGGGTTTCAAGTTCCGATTCAGCACTTGCTAGCAGATTTCGGCTCCACTCCTTCGTAGTGTGTTGCCGACCCTCCTTCACCTACGTTCTCAAATTTCTGTTGATATCGGTTTCTGATGACATTGACGATGGAACTCAGCGTTCAAGATCTAGTTGTGAGGCCGCCAAGCACGAATTATATACAGCAGGCATTGGTTGATGAAGGCCTACAGTTTTTGAGTGTTCTCTGCTGATACACACAACGTCTCGCAGGCGTATAACAACACAGATTTCACGTTTGAATTGAAGATGCGAAGTTTGGCACGTTGACCTTTCTGGTTAGATCTCCATACATTAGCATTATTGACCGCCCACGGTTGCTACTCTGTTATTACCAGATCAGCTGCAATTACACAGAGAACCAACAGATGATGTTTGGGACTAACATTCATCCTCAATGTGTAAAAACTGAAGATCTAATATTTAGCAATACCAGCGCCGGCCGTGTCCGAATGCAGGTCCAATAGGGAATGGGAAGGAATGTGTTGACGTGATACTCGCTGTGAAGGAAACCGAGAAATCCTCTGCGCTTCCACGAGAAATCACTGGGATGTTGGATGTGGGGAAAGGTTTGCAGCAGCCGGGATCGTTTTTGGTAAACTAATGCTGATTGTAGTGATTTATAATAGGTACACAAACACAAAAACGGGCGCATACACACGCACACACACTCGCACTCGTGAGTATAAACAGAATATAAAATGATATTAACTTTATTTTAACTTAACTTTAACATAACTTCAACTTAACTTTAACTTAACTTTAACATAACTTCAACTTAACTTTAACTTAACTTTAACTTAACTTTGATTTAACTTTAACTTAACTTTAACTTAACTTTAACTTAACTTTAACTTAACTTTAACTTAACTTTAACTTAACTTTAACTTAACTTTAACTTAACTTTAACCTAACTTTAACTTAACTTTAACTTAACTTTAACTTAGCTTTAACTTAGCTTTAACTTAACTTTAACTTAACTTTAACTTAACTTTAACTTAACTTTAACTTAACTTTAACTTAACTTAAACTTAACTTTAACTTAACTTAAACTTAACTTTAACTTAACTTAAACTTAACTTAAACTTAACTTTAACTTAACTTTAACTTAACTTTAACTTAACTTTAGCCTAACTTTAACTTAACTTTAACTTAACTTTAACTTAGCTTTAACTTAACTTTAACTTAACTTAACTTTAACTTAACTTTAACTTAACTTTAACTTAACTTTAATTTTACTTTAACTTTACTTTAACTTTACATTAACTTTACTTTAACTTCTGTAGGCTAGTTCATCTCTAAGCTGAAAAAGTGAATATTTATAATATAAATGCAAAATTCAATAATATAAATGAAATATTATAATATAATCCTAGAGGTGTTTCATCATCGAAGAGCTGAAAGCAAGCTTAAATAATTAAAATCCATACATCCCGCATGAATGAAAACTGAAAAAAGTGTATTATTATTTTGTAAATCTAATGATGTCATATATTCAAATATTCATCGATCTGAAAATAAACTTATCTTATTTAAAACAATGGATCTAACTTGAGTGAAGACTGAGAAAAACTAATCATTACGTTATAAATCCAAAGATGTTCCGTCATCAACGAACTCAAAAGATGTTTCATCATTGAAGAGCTGAAAATAAATTTTTAAATAATAATATTTCTTCAAGTGTTCGTCGCAGCAAAGCTATGCAAATAAAATGGCGTCCCCGAAAGCTGTTTATAATTTCACTTTAATGATGAATCAATAGTCAGAAAAATCGAGGTTATTTGGACAGTTAACAGTTTTCATGCACTTGTTATCATGCATTACAATGTTTTAGTATTTTCCTGAACGAAGGCTGAAAAAGTGAACCATTATAATATTATTGTAAAAAAATTCCATCATCGAAGAGCTGAAAATAAACTTAAAGATTTAAATCAGTAAATCCAGCCTAAACGGAAGACTCGCGAACACAATAAGCTCCCCCATCATTCATATTCCGAATCTGATTAAATGAGTATTTACAAGTATACAATTAAATATATCAACAAGTAATGTAATTTTCTCTCTGGGAATGGAAAAATAAAATTGCTCTGTCATATAAACGTAGAACATACATTAGAGAAAACCAAACAATGTTACGTTGCTTCTTCCAGTTGTGTTTTGATCCTGTTTTAAATATGTGTCATTGAATATATAATAATAATATAATAGGACCTGGGATTTATTCAAACTCAAACTCCACGGTGGTGCCCTTTACACAAGAATAAGCCTCTGCTACCGATGATCTTTTAAACCTGGAGACAAAAAGGCTACGAAAAAGCGCTTATGCCTTCATTAAATTCTACTCTTAAGCGACGTTAATAAAAAATAATAAGATTCTCTTGAATTGGTCGCGTCGCGTTAGCAACTATGCACGGCCCACACAAATAAAAAAAAATGCATGGACAATTGTCTACGCAGGGGGGGGGGTCAAAAATCCCAAAATCCTGTCTACGTAGTTAATGAACAGCCCCTAAGAGCAATCTTCAACTGGAACGTACTCACCAAATCAATATATCCGGGAGCACATTCCCGATGCTTATTTTCCTCTCGCAAACCCGTCGTCGTCGACGGGAACTCGGTGAGCAGTTTTGTGATACGGAATTTTCCCACAAAAAAACCGCGAATTCACGAATTTCACCACACCCAACTGCGAAACACGTTTAGACGCACTTTTGGTACACTTTCGATATCAATTTTGTACGAAAACACTTATTTTTTTTTGCAAAAATAGTTGCAAGCGAACCAACATCAACACCGATTGTACGGAGCTCTTTCACGCACATTATCACTCGCGATGCCACTAATTTCTCTAAATACGTAAATATTCCATTTAATATTGATTAACTTTATCTTGTAGTAGTCGGTAGAAGGTTAATTATTTGAATGTTTGCCTCCATGATTAATCCACGAAGAGCTGAGATAAACATGAATAATTTATAACGATGAATCCTTCAAATATGTTTTGTTTTTTTTTTCTGAACGGATAGATTATTCTTGTTTTATTTGAATCTCAACATTGGTCGGTCCATGAGGAAATACGCTGTTGAAGTGAACGATAAAATGGTTTAAAATAAAATAGAATTAAATAGAAAATAATCATCTTTAATGTAGAACAACGTTCTCAAATGCTACGCTGTATATATATACTAATGCAAACATTAAAAAAAACACAAAAGTAAAATAAGAAAGGTCTCACCGCATTTTCGGGAACACTGATGCGTCGTATTTTGCTAGTTTCATCCTTATTCTGCATCGTATTATTAAATTGTCACCCCCGCTCATCACTTCCAGAAGCTATGACATCTACGGGATTAACCTCATAGAAATTTGGCATCATCGGCTCATAATAAACCAGAATTATGAGAAACACACGCCGAACCATTGAGCACCAACATAACCGACAGAACGAGATAAAAAAACGCACTAGCCGTCATCGTCATCAAAATCATAGTTTACATTACCACAAATACACTTTTCATTGCTTCGATGTTGTCCGCACCAACATCACCACCAACACAAAACATTTCGGATGGTGTTCACTCTCTCGCTTTTTCTCTTCTACACTACTACAATGAAACGCTCACGTGACGTCCTCCATTCCGCGGATCTGATTTTTTTTTCACAAAATGGATATCAAATTGAGAACCATTTGGAACAAAAAAAACAAGGCCAAAAATCGATGTCACCGTTAACAAGAAGCAAACATTGTACGGGAAGTGCACTACAAAAACCGGCCAAAATTCGTCGAAACTGAAACGTACGCTCCCGTATTCTCTCGAGAGCAAATTAACGGATAGAAAAGAAGAAAAAATATCGCACTCTTTCGCTCTCGCACTGTTCTCCTATATGCATTTAGGTATATGTTTGGATGAGTGTATGGGAACCAAAGCAAAATGGTCACCATTTTCACCACACAATTTTATCGATTGAATTTCACTGATTTTTCACATTTGACGATACACTCAACACTTCTAGTAGATGAAGCATAAAGATTTCATACGAATCGGGCTTTAATTTCATTACATTCTCCAGTAACTATATCACTATCAATAAGTTCTTTAGATAAACAAAATGCACTCCTTTCTGGTTAGATCTCCATACATTCCGTAAACTCGCAAAAGCAGCCCTAGCCTTCTTGATTCGTGAACCTCCTGGTACCGTCGTCTGACGCTATCTGTTGCCAGGATATTGGAAACATTCGACTTTTTACACTGCTTGCCCCGCTACCGTAAAGCTGGAAGGGTAGTCTGTGTTTACATCCAACGATTTGGTCTAGTTGACGTTGATTGTGAGACCCGCCGCAGAGGTGCGTTCAGCTAGGTCCGTGAACTTACTCTGCATATCAGAGCACCGTTGTGCTAATAGCGCAACATCATCAGCCAAATCAAAGTCGTTGAGGTGCTCCATAGTGATAGGCTACCAAAGTAGCCCACGCTTCGGTACACGGCCAATTGCACCTACCATGAGCTCGTCGATTACGATGAGGAACAGTACCGGTGATAGTATACATCCTTGCCTCACACGTGTGACTACCCGGATAGGGTCGGACAAGGCTCCGTTATGCAGGACTCTACATGTGAAAGGCTCGTAACACGCTTCAATGAAGTTGACGATTTTATCTGGGATGCCAGAGAAGAAACGGTTTCCGTTCGGTTACATTTATTTCCATCAGGCCATCGGGTAGTCAGGCAAACTATCCAGTGCCGTCTGCGACTCAGGCTTTTTTGGTATTGCCTTTGCTGTCCCGCTCGTCTGAACCCACCAGAGCTGCCAGGTGGTTTTATAAAAAATCTGTATCCACTCTATTAAAAAATCTGTATTTTCTGTATTGACGATTTTTTTCTTAATTAATCATGTTTTGTTGTTTTACAAATACAGTGCATACAAAATAACCATAAAAAGTGCTTAACCACCTATTTGGGCTATCGTACTAATAATACGGGATATAATTGCGCCATTTGTGATATCGTCCGTACTTATTTATAATTGTGATATGAAGCCGTTTGAAAATGTATGGAGATTTTAGTTTCTATTCATTATCTTCCTGATAAGCAGTTTTAAATGCAAAAAAGTGCACGAGTTCATTACTATTTGATATTTTTAATATAGATGAATACAATTAATTATATCATTTGTGTGGTAGTTACACCGAAAAGTCGAGAGATGTCGCCCCGCCAGTGCTGGTAAAATCATTTTTGCAGTATGGAGAATATCAGAAAATCCGCAATTTCTTACGAAATACATTTTCAATGCAAGTAAAATGTTTACGAGTACTTGTATTTGTACCATTTTAATGTGCTCGGGCACTTTTCTTGTAGTTAACATACATGCTTATATTGGAAATATTCAATTAATACTGTAAATCCCATACAATCTCAAATCGTTTACTACCAGCTCCATATGCATCCGAAAGCGGTTGGTCCTCTGGTTGTGAATACTGTCAAAAACACCATAACATGATTAATTGTCGATGGAAATTTGATAGGTTCCCGAGCAGAGGGTGAGAACAAAATGAAAACAAGAATTATGTTGTTTTCATTATTCCTGATAACTCAAATTGATTTCATTTTGATGGCGTTGATTGCTAACAGAACGAAAATGAGAGCTAAAAGATATGCGAAGAATATCAACATTATAACATATATTGATATTAGTGAGAACTGCTTGATAACTTATTTTGATATAGATTTTTTTTTTTCTCAAGCATTTTATAAAAATCTGTATAAATCTGTATTGTAATTTAAAAATCTGTGATAAATCTGTATTCTGTATCGGGTCTGTATTAAGATTAAAAAATCTGTATAATACAGATAAATCTGTATAAATGGCAGCGCTGGAACCCACCAAACCAAGCGTGATTGTGTTTGATGTTTTGTTGCGAGTAGCATATTTCTAGTATTTTGGTATATGTTATTAAATAAAACAATTAGAATAACACGTAAAAGATAGTTTTCAATGCATATATGCAATTTGACAGATCTCAGGTTCATCGCCACTACGCCTACAGCACCGCGGTGGCCGGCATAAACTTGGATTTCACAATAGCCCTCATCTGTTCGGTAACCATTCGATCAACCTTCATTTTTGTGCCCCTACACACTTTGATGTTGTGTCCTTGTTCGGTAAATTTTACCGAAATCAGAACAGCTGAACGTTCGGTAAAACTTTGACCTTCATTTTAAAGGCTATTGAATTTGAAAATAATATCAAAACATGTTCAACCTTGTTCAAATGATCAAATCTTGTCATTTTAGAGGAGATTTAGTCAAAGTAGCTTGAATTGCATAAATTTTACCGAATTTCTAAGTTTAATCGTCTTTCTCTATCTAGCACACAGAGATGAATGGATGGTTTGTTTTCCCACTAATCTGTTTCCCTCTTGCTTGCACTCCTTGAATTTAAATGGTGCATTAGTGTGCGCCGATTAAACGTCAAAAGGCTCTAGGACGCTCGTAAAAAAAATCCAATAAAAATACAATGATTTTCACTGTCATTGTTACTGTGATATATACTGTCAACAAATTTGACATTTTTGTCATTTACCATAAAATCACAATTAAATTCATGGTTCAAAACAATGAAAATCATACTATTTGAGAAATTTACAGTAAGCAGCTTAACACGAATCTTAACAATTAAAAAACTGGTTTTTCTCGAACAAATTTGATTTCATCACACTAATTTTCATGGTTTGAGCATTGAATCGTTAAAAATCGAAATTAACTGTTTCTCTCGTACAATAATTAAATAATGAATTTTAATGTACAGTAAAAATCATTGTAACTTCGTTGTTTTATTATATATTTTTTTATTCTTCGGACGGATCGCTCTGATTTGGTGATAAAGAGCCTGAATTTATAAAGAGATGACATGTCAAAATTGGAACAATCGATTATTTGTCAAAGTCATAGGAAAAGTTAGAGTCGGTGTATAATGAGTCACGCCAAGAGCGAAGCCAAGTCTACCTATTGAACTGTCAAACTGTTGATAATTTGATGATAATTTGACAAAATCACTGTTCTAACGATTTACTACAACCACTAATTTGTTTTTGTCTTGCTAGAAGTCATTAGAAATTGATGTAGAAGTCCTCTGTTGCCAAGTGAAAAGAAAGAGAATCTTTCGAAAACCGTGATGCGAGTTCTACTCTTTTTCTCATTATACACCGACTCTAGGAAAAGTAATTTCAATCGAGCAGAAGACACCTGTCAATTGGATAAGATGTCGTCTATTTATAAATTCAGGCTCTTTAATTTGGTAGTTTGTATATGTAATATGGAATGGAATGACTGCCAAATTAAAAAAAAAATATCTGTCTTCAGCCATCGGTCAATAATTGACTCGATAATTATTATACGCTCCTTCGTTCATATAGTAACGGATATACCAACAATCAATACAAAACTAACGATTTTAAATTGGCTCACCACTTTAGTAGCCTATTGGTCCCAAGCAAACGATTAACGTACCCTATTCTAGTTGAAATTCTATTACTACACTATGTTTGTTTTGATTCGCTATGAAAGTTTGACAGATAACATCAGGGGTGTGTGGATTCATGCAGAACATGCAGGGGTGAGTGAAATAGCTTGGGACCAGTGTCTGTTTTTATCATTTACCATCACAAGCAAGGAGTATCGCTTCAACCCAGTGTCGATGAATTGCGTTTGTTTTGAACATCTTCGTAGTTACGAAACGAGCGAAATGAACAAATGAGTTCATTATACATCAACGAATACGCGTTTGTTGATATTCACCAGTGCTCGATTATCAAACCCAAAATTGTCAAAATCAGAAGTGATCCTCAAAAGCAAAATAATCAACGACATTTTGGGCAAAATGATTATTTTGAATATTGTCGACCACACTGCCTAAATCATCGATATTATCATCAGTTCAGCTTGAGGCAATAATTTGCCGTCGACTTATGCCTAAAAACCACGTTCTTCAGCGCTATATTTGTTTAAAATGAAAATAATCATTTTGCATTTGATCCTCAATATCATCCCGACCAAGATGAAGACGAATATCAATATTTACAAACAGAGGCGATAATGAGAATCCAGCCACGAATGAAGAAAAACAAATGTTATTATTGATACTCAGAAATTGCCTAGATCAAGGGAATTTGTTTATATCAAAATTCAAATTCATGCAGGTAGATGGTCTATCTGTTAAGGTTTTCATCATTTTCAGCTAAATTGAGTGTAGAAGAAAGGATTTTTATCAGCACTGCTTGGGACTGCTTGGGACCGTTGTTCTGGTACTGAGTGAGCCAAAAATAATGATGATTTTCTTCGGGACCTACTAGTCTTAGAGTTACCTCTATGGATATACTAGCTTGTTGAAGGCTGAAATTGTATGTTTTTATAATGTTGAGCTTGACGTTGAATCATCGTTTCCAATTGCGAGAGTGAGTGGTACTTCAGTGTCGCGAACAATTTTCTGTGGAATCCTACCGATTGCTCCTTTAGAGAAAAAAAAAACAAAAAAAAACAAAAAGGGCATCAAATGGATGTAAACATTCTTGGCTCTAGGCAGTGGTGCCAGCAAAGATTGAAAAATTGGTTCTCATAGTGGTTGAAGGGCATTTGAGTGTGTCGAAGGAAGTTTTTAATATGTTTAACACAAGGTGGCAGAGTAGGTTATCTGGATTTGTCCTGGAGGTCAGTTGAATTTAAAATTAAACTATTTCGATTCGCCTAAGTTATTTTCCTGATGGCCTCCATGGCATTATCAACCTCTTTTTGTTGATGAGTTAAAAATGATTTTCTGTAATGTAAACTCGGTTTGTTGCTGGTTCGACTGAAACCCGATGCAAAGTTATGGCTGGCAGCACTTTTTCATCTACTTCGCATTCGCAAGCTATAGCTTTGCATCGAGACTTCGGATTAGTGGTGCGAGGGCAATAATGACGACACGAGTCACGCGTTCATTGACTCTGTTAGGCATTCTCAATGCTCATTCATGATAATGGCCCATGAATGATTTCAGATAATGTCGGCAGTTTCTATCGATCATCGCCGTTTTCTTTTTGTTGTGATTTTAGAGCGCCAAACATTACGCAACTTAATTAGCTTTATATGCCTATTCAGTAATTCTTTAACACCATCGTCAAACCATGATAAAACTGCTATGCTGCTATCTATTTCTACCGACACCGGCTGTAATCGGCCCAGGGTATGACGATTCCCAACGATAATAGATGGGCAATAGAAAAACAAATAGCCAGGGACGATATAATTCTTCGGAGGTGGCATGGCACTGGATTACTTTGACGCGTTTGGTTGACAGCAATTTGATAAGTAATACAACGCACTGATAAGAGCTCTCCCCGTATTGGGTAAACAATTAGCTAAACATCTTACTGTATACTGGGTAAGGTGGGATCATTGAAATCGAAAGTTAACTTTTCGGCTTGAAAATGAGTAAAGGTGTAAATCAAGAATAAAATAAAATATTTTTATATGAATAAATCTAATTTTTCAGACTCAAATAGGAAGGAACCAACGAATTACGACGAGTGCTGAAAAAATCGAATTTTGCAAAGAGTTGCATGAAAAATTTTTTGCACTCAAAAGAGTGTCGACACCGTCGACACGGCTGGTGCTTCCACATATTTGTGTTGAGAAAAATCAAGATTTATAAAATTTTCCCAGCGGTTATGATCTTCCGGATTTTATGTGTGGTTATTTGAGCTGTAAATCAGTTCAAATCTGTAGATAATCGTAAAATAAGAAATTTATAAGATGTGCAATAAAATATACATTATTTCCAGACCAACATTTAAAAAAGGTGGAAGAGCCAAAATGTAAACAAACCATATTTTGCCACACATAGAGGAACCACAAACTCAATAAACACGAATCATTTCAAATCATCCTAAATGTTTCTTTTTACATGCCGTAATTCCAATTTTCAACTCTATTTTGCATCCGATTGCTAGGCCTTGTCTAAAACCACCGACATCAGTACTAAAACTTCAAGTTATATTTGTTTAAATTGCAAAATTACTGATTCTATAGGATCTATAGTATCCTTTCAAGCTGTAGGATCTAGATTTGATATAAAAAATTTCAATCATCGACCCTTCTACGTCACTAATCTTATCAATGGAACCTAATGGAACAAAAAAATTATATATTTTAGGCGGTTTTAGCATGAATGGTTCGAAAAACATCGTTGATCGGCTGTTTTGAAAATCGAGCGAGAAAACGAGTTTTTAATTATTTTTATCGATAACGCGGAACATTCCTATACGACTCTTAAGGCCCACGCACATTAGATCCGGATCGGACGCGTTGCGACAAAGTGACAGCTAAATCTATTGTCTAACTGTCAAATTTACGTCAACGCAACGCAAACGGATCTAATGTGGGTGGCCCTTTAGATATTTAGCTTAGCGGTGCTATATGCGAGCATTACTTCATGTGTTCAGTTTTAAAAAACACTGCACCACTCAAACGTAATTTTTTGTGAGTTCATTCCGTGCATTGGTCAATAGGATGCTGCACGCTGACGTCACGAATGAACGCGATAAACCCGCATTCATCAGTTTGACATCCAGTGGCGGTTTGTTTACCTTTGCTTGTTAGTCGATTCAAGTGGATTTGAGGTTTTAAATAAAAAACAAATTAAAAGATATGATATCCGACTATGTTCGTTTGATAAATATTCCTCTCCAAAATATCTAAAAATAAAACATTCATTAAAAATTTTAAAAATTTTTCCAAGTCTTTGAAAACAAACCACTGCCAGATGTCAAAAAAGTGAGGTTAACCCAACGGTGCAGCTTCCTGGCTGGGATGCGACACATCTGAATCTCAATTTTAGATGGTCGGAAAATCTCACGTTAACGAATCAATCTACGGAAAATCTTTTTTAAACTCTTGCATCTAAATCCATCTACTCGCAATCTTTTTTGCATCAAATCATCAAAATCTCCATCAATCTTCTTTCTATCTGCTTAGCGTGCGATCATCTCACAACAGCAAAGCGATTTTTTCCTGCATCTTATACACAGAAAAAAAAAGTTGTTGAATATTACATCCAAACAGCTGCACAGAGGTCATTCCGCTGGTGATGTAATATTACGTTGCACGATGTATACCGATTTTGCGAACAAAATTACATCTGTTGATGTAATATTGTATCTGATTTCTGCTATTACATCATTATTTCATACATCAGCTTGAATTGGGTTCTTTAAGGGTATTGAGGAAAATGCATATTCGTAATCTGCATTAAAAATGGAACCCAAACCCAAAATTTCACCAATTTTGGTACACTGGAACCAACAATCAATACGAAACTAACGATTTTAAATTGGCTCACCACTTTAGTAGCTTATTGGTCCCAAGCAAACGATTAACGTACCCTATTCTAGTTGAAATTCTATTACTACACTATGTTTGTTTTGATTCGCTATGAAAGTTTGACAGATAACATCAGGGGTGTGTGGATTCATGCAGAACATGCAGGGGTGAGTGAAATAGCTTGGGACTGCTTGGGACCGTTGTTCTGGTACTGAGTGAGCCAAAAATAATAATGATTTTCTTCGGGACCCAGTGGTCTTAGAGTTACCTCTATGCTGGAACTATGTTAAATAAGAACGATTACATTTGCAAAAATCACCTAATTAGCGTCCCTCAGTGTCACTTTGTATGTGAGCGAGCTGTCAGTTTGTCAGTTTAGTGTCAAACAGTGAAGTTGTTATTTTGCTTTAAATCTTGATTTAAAAATCGAGATGAAAGTTTGTGGGTTCGAAAAAAAATATTACTGTGCTCAGAAAACGAAGCTTTTTCAGATAATATATAAAAACCGATATATTTTTCAAAATTAAAGAACCCAATTACGTTGATCGACATTACATTTTTTTTTTGCTGTGTACCCTGTAGTTCACTGTTTTACTATCGTTGTACCAACAATCAATACGAAACTAACGATTTTAAATTGGCTCACCACTTTAGTAGCCTATTGGTCCCAAGCAAACGATTAACGTACCCTATTCTAGTTGAAATTCTATTACTACACTATGTTTGTTTTGATTCGCTATGAAAGTTTGACAAATAACATCAGGGGTGTGTGGATTCATGCAGAACATGCAGGGGTGAGTGAAATAGCTTGGGACTGCTTGGGACCGTTGCTCTGGTACTGAGTGAGCCAAAAATAATAATGATTTTCTTCGAGACCCAGTGGTCTTAGAGTTACCTCTATGGTACAACGGTAGTATAACAGTGAACTTTGTATGTCTGTACAAGGTGTTAGATAGAGTCACCCAATGATAATAATAATGGGCAATGATAATAAAAAACTATAAAAAAAAAAAAACGTTACGCGAGATGAATTAATTTTAATCTATCGTTGTTTAGTTATATTTTTGAGTGCACCGCATGAGTGAAGGCCCAAACGCAATGACGGCGCCCAAGTAACAATTTTGGTTTTATGAGGGTTCTGTAGACCATGATTTGGACTTGTAGAATGCTATAAAACCTCTATAAAGCTTGCAATGTTACTTGGGCGGAAGCGGAACGGCAACGGCAGCGGAAAAGCCCGATCAGAGTAAAGGCCGGCGCACAATAGATACGTTTTCGGGTTTTTTGACAGTTAGCCCATGCATTATCTGTCAAAAAACCCGAAAACGTATTTATTGTGCGCCGGCCTTAAGCCTACTTCCCTAATAAAAAATAACCATAAACGAACGATAACCCAAATCATTGAACTATTCCACAAATGGTTTGGATGATACCCAGAACACGTCGTTAAGCAAATTAACCATACAATTTTTATTAGGGTTGTCGGATTGAAAACTAGTTAGATCCAAATTGACTTCGATTAGGCATCTTGATGTCATTAGTGACAACTCAGTGCTAACATTTGAAAACGGCGCAAAAGCCATTTGTAAACAAATGGTTTGTGGGCCCTTTACTCACTACTTGAAGTACACCCACGCGACACAACAGCAACATCGGGTAGGGGAAATTTTCCCCTTCCTGACGATGCTGTTGGTTTGCGTGGGCTCTTCGGGTAGCGAGTAAAGGGCCCACAAACCATTTGTTTACAAATGGCTTTGTGCCGTTTTCAAATGTTAGCACTGAACTGTCAAACTTTCCTTTTCCGCTAAGAGAAGAGGTGACAATACGGGGGCGAAAATGAACCACTTTTCTGTCAAACGTGAACCAGCTCCTGATTGGCCGATTTCATGTGCGTAAGATAGAGATAGAGATAGAAAAAGATAGAGATAGAAATAGAAATAAAAGAGGAAGAAGCCAATTGTCACCTCTTCCTCTTAGCTTTTCCGTTCCGTTCAAATTTGGGTAGTTTTGAAATAGCGTGTACACGGAGAAAAAATACTACCCAAAATTTGAGTCCTTTTTACTTAATTTTGAGTTGAGCCTCTCACTTGCGCTCGTTATTGTTGTCAAAAAAGGAATGAGAGGTTCGACCCAACGATATAGTTCCGCTCAATAAGTTATTTTTGAGTAAATTGCATATTATGTGAATTAAACTTAATTTTGAGTGGAATATACTTAAGAGTAGGTATTTTTAGAGCAACCGTAGCGGTCGTTGTCATTTGCGCGACTATTTCAGGCATAACATTTGATAACGGCACAAAAGCATTTGTAAACAAACATTCTAAGGCCCTTTACACGCGAACTAAAGTACGCCCACGCAAACCAATACCACTTTCGGAATGGTGATAGTTGCCCCTATGCGATGATGTTGTTGGTTTGCGTGGGCGTACTTTGGTTCGCGTGTAAAGGGCCTTAGAAGGTTTGTTTACAAATGTTTTTGTGCCGTTATCAAATGTTATGCCTGAAATAGTCGCGCAAATGACAACGACCGCTACGGTTGCTCTAAAAATACCTACACAGAAAAACAAAACTACCCTGATTTTAGGCTGTGAACCATTTGCCGAGTTAAATTTAACTCGTGGTTAAAAGTGACATTTCGAAAGTTATTCTTTATGTTCGAAAATCCCTGTGCTGTCGATCGACCGGTTTTCGAGAAGAACTCACCCACGGTTGTCAAAATTTAACTTCTTGTCTGTCAGAAATAACCACGCTCGGATAGCAGGGTTAATCGATAACTTTCCATCTGTCAAATTTTAACCAAAAGTTAAACAAATCCACCAAAATTTGGTGGTTCAGAGCCTTACTCATTATTGAGTATTTTGCGGTTAACGTGTAACCAATAGATCCCGTGTTGTGCGCGTTGTGCTCAGCTGAAATTTTCAAGGTTTTATCTACGATTTTTCCTCGAATTTTTAATAAAATTAATGATTAAATTGAAAAAAAATTAAATTTTAACAATTCTTTAGCATAAATGCCCAAAAGATCCCAAGCTAGACGTTTCAAAAACATGAGGAAGCATCAGCAGGACGAACTTCGCCGTGCCGAGCAAGCCTCCCTTGAACAGCTACTCAAAGGTAAGTTAAGGAACTGCTCCCTGACTCAGCTTATCGGAACTTTCCTGCTTTTCAGAGAAAAATCTATACCGTCCCGGAATGATGGGCAAAGAAATGCAGGAGCTCTGCAACGCGATCGAACAGTCGGCGCTGGATCACGAAATGTATCAGCAATCCAGTCGATTCAACAAAACTTTTCCCGAGGTAGGTATCTCTAAAAATCGATGTGAAAACTGGTTTTGACCTTCGTCTCCCAGGATCTGTCAGTAAACACGATGCATCTTTCCCAGGAGCCATCTGGATCAAAGGAAAAGGTTAACGACCAACCACCCTACGGTCAAACACTCAGCGAATTGCAATTCTATCCGGCAACGTCTCCCAAAAAAAGCAAGAACACAACTGGACCAAATTCAGCCTGCTGGGCAGCCGAGGACAGTGACAGTGATGGATTTTACTCGCCGGAATTCCCGTTAGTCTTATTATCGTATAATGAATCATAAAATTTCTTCATTTGATTGATTTTTGCAGCGGGCCGTGCTGCCGCCAAACACATATTGTACAAGTGGAAGTCCATCCCGAGCCACAAGCTGACGAAAAAGACAATCACAAAGGAATGGTGCAACAGATTATCTCTCCAAGAAAGCGGCATACGGTACCAGCCAACGAGTGGGACTCTATCGATGAGTTCTAAATCATACCCGAACGTTCTTTGTTGTTATCTCCGATGTCGAAGGTTTTGGTTTTGAACTAAAACCCGGTAGGTACATATTTTGAATACCTAATGTATCATATCGTTCGATTAAATATTGATATTTATATAAATCGCTTTCATTCAGTGAAATGCCGTTGTTAATCGAATGTTTTAATCAACGTCTATCCTGTAGTGAGTCGCATTTATTCAATATCAACTCTGATGGATGGCTTTGGGAGTCGATTGTTTTCTTATCAGGATATCGACGAAAGCTTCCCTGCTATCGGCCACATCATGGTTTTACTCACCAGCAGTGACTACTGCCTGTAGTCACATAGCCGCTGCATTCCATATTTCCAGATAAGCTTGGGCGCAAATGATTGGTCCATGCCAGATTTAAGGGCTTTGTTCAGGGAAGCCTTGACATTAGACCAGTTCCACACCAAATCGCGTTTCGGAAATACTCGACCTGATGTTGATGAGTACCGACCGACTAGCTGTAGGTATCGGATCGTTGCTACGATGTAATTGTCCTGTGCGAAACGTGGCTCGATTTTTTTTTTATATATCTTTATAAAGGAGACTTTTAGCCCTGGGCTGGTTCGTCTCTGTGGTGGCTCGATTCTCGAACGCTTTTCAGTCAAGTCTTCGCACTTGACAACGAGATTTTTCGTTGCGATCGGAACCTAACAACAGCCGTAAATCTACTGGTGGAGCTGTACATTCCACCTTGAGTCCGGGACAATCAACTCATCGATACTCACATGTTTTCACAGTTATAGAAAGTGCCACTCCAGTTGATGAGATATTCATTTTGAGTGGCTTCTATCTGCAAGGCGTTTATGGGCTGTTCATAAACTACGTATACAGTTTAGGGGAGGATTGGTAATCATCCACGGCCCATACAAATAAAAAATAAAATGTAGTGGAGAATTGTCTACGTAGGTCAAGAAACCCAAAAAAAAAACTGTCTACGTAGTTAATGAACACCCCCTTAACAGATTTCTCAATCCAGCAATACTGACGGGGATGACTTCACATCGTATGCTGCCATGATTAACAAACACTATGATGCGTTTCAGCTGTCCAAGCTCAATTCAAAGCTCTTCGTTTTGTCTGTGGACCTTAAACGACACGGGATGTAGACATACGAGCCAAATTGATATCGAAGTTGGAAGCCGACGAAACCGCAGTTAACGATTTGGGAAGAGCCGCCAGCAAGGTAACCCTGGAGAACCTCGTGGAAGAATGCCATTGCGTGACCAATCTCAAGCATGGCACAGTGATGGTAGAGAACAAAGAAGAACGCAACGTCAGCTTTGTATATCTCAACCAGAATAATGCCACGTAGGAAGTGTGGCGTCCAGCACTATGTTCGTGTTGATACTGTTCCAGCAACAAACCGACGCCTTAGAAATCGTTCAAGCAGACGAAACCCAAGGAAAACGTGAAAACGAAAAGTATATACATACACGGTTCGCATCATCAAGCAAGCGGAACTTCATCCCGGTCGAGCAGCAGGCAAACTTCAACACGTGTCAGCGTCCGACATCACCATCATCTCAGAAGAGACATCGATCGTTCTGGCCCTGCCGTCGAGTTCGGTGGTGGGGTCTCCCAAGCATCGTCTTCAGGCAAGTATGCATACATTAGTTACAGTCATTTGCCTGATCAGTTTCCGTGTTCCAATGCAACGCTTCAAGCACCTGCCGGCTGTTTCCAGTTGAGAAACACTTCTGATACTGCTCATTCACAACATCCGCTTTACTGTTCGAACAATCCTAATTCATCTCCGGGACGCACAATATACCGCTCTTTGGAAGCTCCTGGTTACTCCAGCCCAGTCGTGCCGATTCCCGCCAGCGTTCAGCATAGTCGTCCTGGACCTGTGGCTGTATATGAATCAGGAGTCTTCCACCTTGCCTCTACAAGCAAGTACAATCAATATATTGACTATTCACTGCCTGATGCCGATCAAATTTTCATCAATTCTGACTATGTTAGTCATTGTGATAATGCCTCTGTAACTTCCAATCCTGGAAACCCGGAACGCGCCGTAGAAAGCCCCATGGAAGCCCCCAATCCCTCCTTCTCAGTCCTGGCACCAGCATCATAGTCGTTCCGGACCTGCTGTCGGATGTGGAGAGGAGGCCTTCGAACCCACTCACTATGGCGAGTATCCGATGAGACTTGATGATGGTCAGTTATTGCCTGATGTATCTGTGATTTCCAGGGAGAGCAGTCGTTCGATTCCTTGCCGCAAGCAGGACGTCGTGATCTTCTACCAAAACGCCGGTGGAATGAATTCTGATGTTGAAGAGTACCGCCTAGCTGTATCGGATCGTTGCTACGATATTATTGTCCTGTGCGAAACGTGGCTCGATTATCGAACGCTTTCCAGTCAAGTCTTCGGTCCTGACTACGAGGTCTTTCGTTGCGATCGGAATCCTAACAACAGCCGTAAATCTACTGGTGGAGGTGGAGGTGTCCTTGTAGCTGCCATCGAGAACGATTCACGGACCTATGTGGAGCAGGTTTGGACAGCCATCAATCTGGGTGATCGCACACTATTTCTATGCGCTCTGTACATTCGACCTGATCGAGTCCGTGATAATGAACTCATCGATACTCACTGTCGGTCAGTTTTCACAGTTGTCGAAAGTGCCACTCCAGTTGATGAGATATTCATTTTTGGTGACTTCAATCTGCCAGGCGTTTCGTGGAGTCCATCTCATAGCGGATTCCTATACCCAGATCCTGATAGCTCTACATTTCACGCAGGAGCTATTAGCCTTCTCGACAACTACAGCGCAGCGACGCTTTCTCAAATTAACCATGTAGTTAACGAAAATGGTCGTAGTTTGGACCTCTGCTTCGTGAGTACACAGGACAGGGCTCCATCAATTTGCTCGGTTCATTGTGCACTAACTACGCTAGTTCCACATCACCCTCCCCAAATTGTCACTGTTGAGGACAAACTCGTGCGTGATTTCGACGACTATCCTGCTACGGTTTCTTATGACTTCCGTAAAGTTGACCACCGTAGCATCATAGATGTATTGTCTAGCATGGTTTGGGAGAACATCCTTTTTTTAACTCTTTATTTGTTCCAAATTCAAAATAAATTACATTTCCTTTTTAACCTAGGTGCTCCAGTTACTGCAGTAACGTACCAGCCTTAATTGTTATGATATATATCTAAGTGTTTTTACATTGTTCATGTCTTGGCAATTAAGTATTTTAAACAGGTTTTTTAACCTGCATGTCAGTATACCAATTGATATCTTAAAACTAAAAACTAAAACTAAATCTTATCTAAGTATAAAGGGAAATAATCGTTGCAATTGAGGATTGCAACGATTTTTGCCTGAAATTATTCATTATTTTGTTGGACATTTGTTCTAAAGTCTCAACATTCGAAATTCTATGTACCTCAGTAGTACTGTACCAGGGAGGCAACTTCAAAATCATTTTCAGAACTTTGTTCTGAATCCTTTGAAGTGCTTTTTTCCTGGTAGTGCAACAACAAGACCATATTGGCACAGCGTAAAGCATGGCCGGTCTAAAAACTTGTTTAAATATTAGAAGTTTATTCGTCAGGCAAAGTTTGGATTTCCTGTTTATAAGAGGATACAAACATTTAATATATTTGTTACATTTGGCTTGAATGCCCTCAATGTGATCTTTAAAAGTTAATTTTTGGTCAAGTATTAATCCAAGATATTTCACTTGGTTTGACCAGGAAATTGGAACTCCGTTCATAGTGACTATGTGACTACTACTAGGTTTCAAAAACGAAGCTCTAGGCTTGTGTGGAAATGTTATAAGTTGAGTTTTGGAAGCGTTGGGAGAAATCTTCCATTTTTGTAAATAAGAAGAGAAAATATCTAAACTTTTCTGCAGTCTGCTGCAAATAACACGAAGATTTCTTCCTTTAGCGGAAATGCCTGTGTCATCAGCGAACAAAGATTTGTGGCAACCCTGAGGCAAATCAGGGAGGTCCGAAGTGAAAATGTTATACAATATAGGCCCAAGAAAGCTACTCTGAGGAACTCCTGCACTAACAGGTAGTCGATTGGATTTGGAATTTTGATAATTTACCTGCAGAGTTCTGTCAGTTAAATAATTCTGAACTAATTTCATAATGTAAAGTGGAAAATTAAACTTTTTCAATTTAGCAATCAAACCTTCATGCCAAACACTGTCGAATGCTTTTTCTATGTCTAGAAGAGCAACTCCAGTTGAGTGGCCTTCCGATTTGTTTGAACGAATTAAATTGGTAACTCTTAAGAGTTGATGAGTAGTTGAATGCCCATGGCGAAATCCAAACTGCTCATCTGCAAAAATTGAGTTCGTATTGATGTGAAGCATCATTCTATTCAAAATTATCTTTTCAAAAAGTTTACTTATTGAAGAAAGCAAACTTATTGGACGGTAGCTAGAAGCTTCAGCTGGATTTTTATCCGGCTTCAAAATTGGAACACTTTTTGCATTTTTCCATTTATTAGGAAAGTATGCCAAATGGAAACATCTATTAAATAATTTTACCAAGAAAGACAAGGTACTCTCTGGGAGTTTTTTGATGAGGATATAGAAAATTCCATCATCACCTGGAGCTTTCATATTTTGAAACTTTTTAGTTATAGACCTTACTTCGTCCAAATCAGTCCCCCAGGAATCATCAAAAATATTTTCCCGAGAGAAAATATTCAGAAAATCCCCAGCAACCTGATTCTCAATAGGACTAGTAAGACCCAAACTAAAATTATGGGAACTCTCGAATTGCTTAGCAAGTTTCTGAGCTTTTTCCAAATTTGTGATCAAAATTTTACCACCTTCTTTAAGCGCTGGAATACCCTAATAAAAATTGTATGGTTAATTTGCTTAAGGACGTGTTCTGGGTATCATTCAAACCATTTATGGAATAGTTCAATGATTTGGGTTATCGTTCGTTTGTGGTTATTTTTTATTAGGGTAGGCTTTTGAGGTTTTTTCAAAATTTTTGTGAGTTTCCAAAAGGGTTTGGAACTCGGGTCTAATTTAGAAATATTATTTTCAAAAGTTTTGTTCCTCAGGGCAGAGAATTGCTTTTTAATTTGTTTTTGCAAATCCCGCCAGATAACCTTCATGGCAGGATCGCGTGTTCTTTGATATTGTCTCCTGCGGACATTTTTAAGACGGATCAAGAGCTGAAGATCGTCGTCTATTATAATTGAATCGAATTTAACCTCGCATTCTGGTACTGAGGCAGCTCTTGCTGCAACTATAGAAGTAGTCAGAGATTCAAGAGCATAATTAATTTCATCTTTGGTTTGCAAAGGAATGTTAGGATCGAAGTTATATTCCATAAATGTTCGATACTGCTCCCAATCAGCTCTATGGTAATTGAAAGTAGAGCTGTTGGAATTACAAATTATTTCTTGGGGTATTTCAAAAGTTACTGGAAGGTGATCAGAACCGAAGTCAGCATGGGTAACCAATTGGCTACAAAGTTGACATGAATCAGTTAAGACCAAATCAATAGTGGAGGGATTTCTTGCAGAAGAAAAGCATGTTGGGCTGTTTGGATATTGAATAGTGTAATAACCTGCAGAACAATCATCAAACAGAATATTACCATTGGAATTGCTTTGAGCATTATTCCATGAACGGTGTTTTGCATTAAAATCACCAATAATGAAGAATTTAGACCTATGACGGGTAAGTTTCTGGAGGTCACCCTTGAGAAAATTCTTTTGCTGGCCTACGCATTGGAATGGCAAATAGGCAGCTATAAACGTAAGTTGTCCAAATTTTGTTACAACAGAAACCCCCAAAGTTTCAAAAACTTTGGTTTCAAATGAAGAAAGAATTTTATGTTTGATTCGTCTATGAATAATGATGGCAACGCCACCACAGGGTCCATCAAGACGATCATTTCTTTAAATCAAGTAATTTGCGTCCTTCTTAACCTTATGGGCAGGTTTAAGGAACGTTTCAGTTATAACGGCAATATGCACGTTATGAACTCTCAAAAAGTTAAATAGCTCGACTTCATTATCTTTAAGAGATCGAGCATTCCAATTTACAATATTTAATGCTTTAAAATCCATTACTGAATTTTAAAGTCATGACAATATTATTTGCAAATTTTACTCCAGTTTGAATAGCATCAAACATGGAGTTAGATTTAAGCATATCAGAAATCATGTCAATTAATGAATTCTGTAAAAATTCCATTTTGGGGGCAGTAATGCTTCCTAAGTCAAAATTGTCAAAATTTCCGTTAGAACGTTGGTTAGTATTTTGATTTCTACCCGCTGCAATAGCAGCATAGGTAGCTCCATTAACTCGCTGAACATTGTTAGCAGCGAGGGGAGTAGGTACAGATGAAACATTTGAAGCAGGGGAGATATTTGTACCTACGGGTACGAATGTAGAATTTGTTCCTCGCTGACCGTTGTTAACAGCAGAGGAATTTGTACCTGGTCGGAAACGTGGAGCGTTTCCTACCTGACGGTTAGAACGAGATTGTAGGATCGCTTTGCGAGTCTTACATTCCCAAAAATTGGATTTGTGGTTTTCACCGAGGTTTTCACCACAATTTGAACATTTAAATTTCTTAGGATCTTCCTTCACAGGACAGTCGTCCTTTGCGTGAGAGGAATCACCACAATTCATGCATTTAGCTGGCATGTAGCAATTTTTAGTTCCGTGACCCCATCCCTGGCACTTACGGCACTGAGGCTGTGAACCATTTGCCGAGTTAAATTTAACTCGTGGTTAAAAGTGACATTTCGAAAGTTATTTCTTATGTTCGAAAATCCCCGTGCTGTCGATCGACCGGTTTTCTAGCCACGGTCGTCAAAATTTAACTTCTTGTCTGTCAGAAGTAACCACGCTCGGATAGCAGGGTTAATCGATAACTTTTCATCTGTCAAATTTTAACCAAAAGTTAAAATAATCCACCAAATGATTCAGAGCCTGAGTGAGGTTTTGGAAATTTCCTCCAGTCTTCCTGAAGTGTTCCCACTTCACTCGGACATGGAGCATAAGGCTAGCTTTTTCTAAGGCCTTAAGGGGGTATTCCCAATCTTTTGCCTTTTTTCGGCCTGTTTTTCAATTAATTTTTTTTTCAAGGAAAATGAATAGTAATGCGCCTAACTCTTTGGGATTCTTGTTTATTGAACATTAAAGTTTACAAATAAATTTTTTTCGACATAAAAAAAGACATTATTGACGTCACAAAATGGCGGCAAACAGACCCCTGTTCGCCGCAAACGCCTGGACGGGCGAAGACTTTTCTCTGGAACGGCTTCATCTGAAACAGATTTCGTGATGAAATTAATAATCTGCATAAGATTCTCTGGAGCTTCTCCCGTTGGCAGCAAAAAATCTTGCAAATTAACAAAATGGCGGCCATATGAAAAAACAGGCGATTTTTAGCCCGCTTTTTTGCAGCTTTAAGGTGCTTCAAACAATGTTAAATGTTAATATTTTTGGCTGAAAGTGGGAGAAGCTCCAAAGAATTTAATAAGGAACAAAATGCGCAAAGATTCAAGTCAATATCTCTTATAGTTTTTGAGAAAAATCTTCGCCCGATAAAAAAATGTGGTTTCGAGAAAAACGCGTTTAAAGTTTTGACTTTAGTTAAAACCATTTGGGGGTTCTTACCATTAGTCAGCTATGCCTGGACACCGAATTCGCTGATCGGAAAACGGCTTGGGGGGATGAAAGTATATAGTCTAAAGTACAAAAAAACGTGAAAAAAAAATTGATTTTTTGAAAAAAAAGATCGGGAATACCCCCTTAAGGTTGTTTAGTTCACTAGGCTTGAAGTGAACTAAATAAAAATCATTAGAAATCCCGTTGCGCGAATCGCCAGGACGGGATTTCATTTTCATTTTGATTACTTGGAGTGGCACAACTCCAAGTAATTTTGCCAGTTCATCTTTGATCTGATCCAGGGATTCACCACTGGGCAGTCCTTTCATGACAACCTTGAACACACGTTCAGTTTTGGTGTCGTAAGTAAAAAATTTGTGCTTCTTCTCAGTAAGATACTTGAGAAGACATTTAAATCCGTCCAAGGTTTCAGCCAATACACGGCATTCACCCCGACGTCCAATTTGTAGAGAAAACTTAACTTTCACGAAGTTCAAAAGTTCCATGCGAAGAGCATGGAAATCGGAAGTGGTTATCACAATAGGGGGAATCTTTTCCTTCTTGGCATTAAGCCGGGAAAGTTTACTAGAATTTTTCTTGGATGATGGATCATTCTCATCATCCGTGAGCAAATCAAATTGATTACTCAAATTAATTTCTTCAGAAGGGGGGTCAAGAGTTTGCCCCTTTCTTTTGCGTTTAGGCGCCATGGCGGCAGTAAATTTTTATCCAAATCGACTTCCAAGCAGATTACTGGGAGAACATCCTTGATCCAGATGACGTTGAGGCTGCAGCGCAAACATTTTCACATGTCTTGGCATATGTCATTGACAGACACGTCCCGAAAAGAACCCACCACAAAGTGTCTCACCCTCCCTGGCAGACGACGTAGGTTGAAGTCAATCAAGAGAGTAGCAATGAGAAGATTTACGAAGTATCGCACGCTTCCTCTTAAACTACATTATGTGAGGCTGAATCACATGTACGAGCGAGTCAGTCGTGAATGCTTTCCTTTGGTTTGTTTTTTTTTTTCCGTCGATCTTGTTTTCCGTGCTGAGCACCAATGCTACCGACGTGCCAGGAAGGCAGCTCCCACACCTGGACTCTACCTATCGACCCATCAACTCATGAACCGGGGACCAACGGCTTTACTTCCCATCCGAAGGAAGGCGTGATCAGAGATGTTATGCCTCAGAACATCCCGGCGGCGCCGACTGGAATTGAACCCAGGCCTGCTGGGGTGAGAGGTAATCACGCTTACCACTACACCACCGGCGCCGTTGTCGTGAATGCTTTTCAAGTTTCCAACGAGGCTACCAGCGCAAACTTAAGCTACACCCGAAATCCTGTTGGAACTACGTGAACGAGCAACGCAGGGAATCCGGCCTCCCATCGTCTATGGAATTCAACGGAGAAGTTGCTGCCACTGTTCAGGATATATGTCACATTTTTTCCGAAAAGTTTGCCAGTGTATTCACTAACAAGATACTAACTGACGACCATATTAACCTGGCTGCCAGGAACGTCCCAGTAAACGATCAAAACGCTGGGTGCAATTGATGTTAATGCAGAAATGATTTCTAAGGCCACGACTCTGCTCAAGTCATCCTTCAATCCTGGACCTGATGGAGTTCCATCTGTATTTTTGAAGAGACATATTGCTAGCTTGTTAATTCCGCTTCTTCGCCTGTTCCGAATGTCTCTCTCAGGTGGCATATTTCCGTCTTGCTGGAAATTTGCGCACATGTTTCCCGTCCACAAAAAAGGAAGGAAACGAGCTGTGGATAACTATCGAGGAATTACATCGTTAAGTGCCGTTTCGAATCTATTCGAGCTAGTGATTATGAATCGTTGCTGTCCCATTGCAAGCAATATTTGAGTGCTGATCAACATGGGTTTACTGTCGGCCGCTCTACAACCACCAATCTGCTGTGTCTCACATCGTATATAACCGAAAGCATGTCGGATCGGGTTCAAACGGACGTTATTTATTCAGACCTATCCGCAGCATTCGACAAGTTGAACCATGCTATTGCGATTGCTAAACTCGGTAGGCTCGGTGTATGCGGTAGTTTTCTGAGTTGGTTTTGATCATATCTTACCGGTCGGCAACTAAAGGTTGCCATAGGAGATGGCAGATCAGCTAACTTCTTCGCCACATCAGGTATACCTCAAGGAAGCCACATGGGACCGTACTTCAACGACGTGCATCTGGTCATCGAAGCTCACGTTCTCACGAAAACAACAACCGATAATATTTAGCTATGACCTGCTTGGCTCGACAATCGAACGCGTGAATCAGGTGAAAGACTTGGGTGTGATCTTGGATTCGCAGCTTTCATTCAAGCAACACATTGCATGTGTTGTTGATAAGGCGTCAAGAACTTTAGGGTTCATTTTTAGGATAACTTTAAACTTCACCGATATCTATGTCTAAAATCTCTCTATTGTTTGTTTGTTCAGCGGTTTGGAACCCATACTACAACAACGGTGCCGACAGAATTGAATCTGTTCAACGTCGCTTTCTTCGCTTTGCGTTGCGTAGTTTGCTTTGGAAAGATCCGTTTCGATTTCCCAGTTACGAAAGCCGTTGTTAACTTATCGACCTAGAACTTCTCCGGACTAGAAGAGACACAAGCAGTGGCCGATATCCTGCATGGAAGGACAGATTGCGAGGCTATCCTGAGGCGGATTGACTTGAATGGTCATCAACGACCGCTTCGTAATAACCTTATGCTAAGACTGCCTCTACGTCGCACAAATTATGGAGCACACGGTGCGATTTGCGGACTGCAGAGAACATTCAACAGAGTTGCATCTGTTTTCGACATTCATCTCTCCCGTGATGCGCTTCGTCGAAAGTTTTCTTCTGTTTTTCGCCGGCAGGAGTAACTGACTATTAGATATATGCTTTTTAATGTTTTTTTTATGTTATGACCATGCTTGAATGTATTTTTTTTTTACCATAGTTGATAAGGTTAACATCATTGGGGCTTCATCCAGACTGTTGATGTAAAACAACAATAAAACAGTAAGCCAGAAGGACTTCTACAAGAAGCTTCCGGTGATATTTTCTACGAAAGCTGGAAGAGACTTCTGGGAGAACTCGAAATTATCTTCTGGGTCAAAAGAAAATACCAAGAGAAGTCTTAGCAAAAAAATTCCGATGAAAGTACAAATATTAAAATTTAGTTGTTAAACTATTATCTACTTCATAAATATTTCTACAGAAGTTAAAAAATAAACATTCTGAAGAAAAACCGCCATGAATTAAACTTATTACCTTTCTGGATTTTGAAAAAAAAAAAAACGTTACCCGATTCCCGGGAAGAGCCATCAGCTGTTCCCCGTGTCACGGGAAGTCAAACTTTGTCAGGAAATGGAAACTCTAGTCCTGATGAGAGCTTCCCTAAAACTCTCTCGACTCTCCTGAAACAAATGGAGCTGTCCTAAAAACCATTAAATTTCCCTGACGTTCCTTGGACTTGTTAAGTTTCAGATATATTTCTGATGTTTCCTTAAGTTCTCTGAACTTTCCAGAAATTCCCGGGCTCTCGAATTATAACAGAACTTGAAGAAACTGTCTTTAATTTATCGGAACTTACCCTTACAGATCTTAGAACTTACCCAACTGTCTGGACGTTTCTGAAGATTAAAAACTTCTTAAAAGTTCCTTAGTTGCTCAGGATCCTACCTAGAAGTGAATGCCTTTAAGGTTTGGAGATTTGTACTCCTTAAGGTGGAGCAGATGAGATTTTTCTTTCTAATACCCTAGGCCTTTTTTTCCTGTTTTGCGATTAAGACGAAAGCACCAAAGGCTTATTTCGGATAGCAGAGCACTATTTATTCTAATTGGATTGGATCGGTTCAAAATCTTTATTACTTCAAGCGAATCGCTTCATTTTATTTTCAAAGTATCGACAAACTATGCGGCGGGGCGACGGGTTTTCGTGCGTGCAACGCTTGCACCGAGGCCGGTATCGTCGTACATCCCACGCACGAGTGCATCGTTTCGTGTATGAAGATATCGCAATCGATGCAGAACACCTGCTGGCATGCTCCGCATTGGTATACCGTTTTTTCGGTGGCTGCATTGAACGTCTTTTGACAACCGTAGCAGATGGTGGCCTGATGTTCGTAAGGCTTTTCCTGGAAATGTGGGACCGGAAACAGGTGGTGGTACGATCGGGCCAGATGCGGAGCCGATGCCAGAGTCAATCCACACGCCGAACACTCCACCGGCAGATCGCAATACTTGCTGTAACACTGCGGACAGTGGTATCCACCTGACGTTAACTTTGAAGGTTCATCAGTGCTATCTATGTGGCACATGCACATAGTCAGCGGCGGATCCTTGCCTTCCTCCGTTTTCCCGTGGGGGAACCCCATTTTAATCAAAGAATACTCCTGCTGATTTCCCGCCTGCGGTGGATCAATATGCTGCAACAGCTGATCCTTGAAATGAGCATCGTCCAGCACCGCTCCGTAAACCCCTCCCGTCTCAGTGCACAAAAACTTACACACTCGAATCTCCGCCGACAAACTGACCACCGAACAACGGATCCCCTCCGCTTTTAGAGCCTCGATAGTGATGTGAATATCGGTCGGATCGCAAGTGGTCAAACTTCCCATCACCACCAGCACTTCCCGACTGGCATGCGATGGTACCATTTTCAACGTCTTCAGTGCCAATTCCAACCCATTCTGCAGCGAAGGCTCCCCTGTCAAATTGAGCTTATTTAAATTCGCCACCGCCTTCACATGCTTTCGACAACTGCCACCCAGCTCGGTTATCTTCTCCGCTCGCTTCGCCTTCATGGCAATCACCCCCAGCTGTGAAATTGGATTTTGATCGAAAAATTCCTCGATGAAGATATCCAAAAGCTTCAACGAGCATATGAATCTCGTTGGCTTCAAATCCGGTATGCTCATCGCTTCCGAGCAATCCAACAGGACGTACAAATGGCGCATCATTCCAAGCTTGCTGAAGCCCTTCTTCATGGCTTGCCGTTTCCGTTTGGCCTTCTGAATAATATCGGCTACCGAACCCTCCACCAAGCCATCGTCGTCTTCTTTGATTGCTTCCCTGTTTTTGAAATTAATGTACATTTTAGATCTTCCAAGCATAGGATTGCATAGATGCTTTTTTACTCACCATGTTTTCTCATAGCCGGTTTCCCACCGGTATTCCTTGATTTCGTCCTCATCGGCCATGGTAGTTTAAGATGCGCTTTTCTTTTCAGGAGGAACGGATGAATCAAAAGTTAGTGGATTTCGATTGGGCAGTAATGGCAAATACGGAGAGTTTTCCGATAAAATGGGAAGGAAATCGATGCAGCTTTTGAAACAAAAATCGTGATGCGTGTTTTTGTTGTGATTGTGATTCGGCTTGACATTTACAGAGCCGACCCCGTGGCTAATCTCAGACTGTTTTGCTAGGAGATGTATTCTGCAGTTTTGTACTAAAATTTAGAAACGCTACACGCTAAGAATAGATAATGCTAATGCAGGTTTGGTTTACCCAGATTGAGTGCGGACAAACTCAGAATCCCTAATAAACCATTTGTGGAAAAGTTCGACTATTTCGGTTATTGTTCGTTTGTGGTATTTGTTTATTAGGTATATGGGTAAATTTAAGTCAAATTAATATAAAACCAATTCATATATGGACCATATTTACCCATATTGGGATTAGAACTTTATCCATATTCTGAGATTGTCCGGTTTAGCCCAATCTGGGAAAACCAGACCTACATTTGCACGCATAGAAATCCCCTTATATCTTTTGGAAAATTTCTATTGCTGATTATTCTTTAAATGTATAATGAAATGTTTAAAATAGTCCCACATACCGCTAATGCATTTTTATAGTATCTATGTGGTTTGTCTTATGGAAGGTATGTATATGCATGTATAAGGCTGATGTTTTGGCAAAAATATATGAGTGAAACACATTAATAAAATAATTAATTTACGTTTCGTGTGTATACTATTTAAATTGTTTTGATATTGTGGTTTCTATGAATATTTAAGGCTGGCGCACAATGGATAGGTTTTCAGATTTTTTGCCAGATAATGCATGGGTTAACTGTCAAAAAACCTGAAAACGTGTGGCTTTTGAAACTCTTAACATTTCAGCTTTTCCTTGTCGTTTTCGCGCGCAAACAGTTTCACCAGCTGGATATGTTATGTAAACATGACCAGCTGTGAGCTCTAGAACAAAGGGGTCAAAAGTAAACATATGGAAGAGGATTAACCAGGTGGTTTGGAACAAAGAAGTCAAAAGTAAACATCAGACTACATTTCATGGAAACCAAGCGTTATATATCAGTGCTAACATTTGAAAACGGCACAAAAGCCATTTGTAAACAAATGGTTTTTGGGCCCTTTACTCACTACTTGAAGTACACCCACGCGACACAACAGCAACATCGGGTAGGGGAAATTTTCCCCTTCCTGACGATGCTGTTGGTTTGCGTGGGCGTTCTTCGGGTAGCGAGTAAAGGGCCCACAAACCATTTGTTTACAAATGGCTTTTGCGCCGTTTTCAAATGTTAGCACTGATATGTTCCAATGAGGGATTGGTGAGAGCGAAATTTGAGAACGAAGAAATTAAAATCACTCGAGTCTAAATGAAGAAAAATTCTCGGAAAAATTTCACAATATTGTTTATGCTTAATATACGCCTTTTAATTAGAAACTGAATCGATCGCTTAGCCTCTCTGGTGGTGAATTGGAGAACTTAAAAAAAAAAGTGTTGTGTGCAGAAATTTTTGCCATGAGGCATAGGATGCGGAACACTTTTTCACTTTTCCTGATACTTTGATTCATCTGAGATGCTCAAAAACTTGATCTACAGTTGAAAAACTAATTCTATATAGTTTTTGCAAGGATCCTGCTGGTATTCAGGAATGTTTTTGTTGAGAATAATGGATAATTAGAATAGTGCCTTAGTGGTTATGATCCTCGCTTCTTGTGTGTGAATAGTTGAGGTACAAATCAGTTCAGATCTGTGGAAAATCGTAAAATAAGACAATTACTGGTGGAAATTGTCATGATGTTCAATGAAAAATGCTTTAATTTGTGTTGTTAAAACCCCTTATTCTGGTGTAAACAAACGGTTTTGTTGACGTTTCCTCTCGAACTCGCCTGGCGCACTCTACATTGGTGGTGCATTGAAAAAGCCTATAAGGAGTAGGGGTTTTTAAAGATGTTGTTATAAATGAGTAACTATAATAAAAATTTAAAAGTATTTTAAAGCTCTTTAAATATAATAATAAGTCGATTCACTCGAAACCTGAGAGGGAGAAGGAGACTCGAAAAATATGAACGTCAAAACCCGAATAGAAATTGTAATGTAGGAAACATCAGCAGACATCTTCAATGCATTAAATTTTAACGTGTATTGCTGTACCCTTAATGTATTCAGACTTCAGTGTGACGTCCAACACACTTAATTTAATCCTTTAAATTTGTCGAACCTCTTAACGGAATCACTTAATTTAGCTCGGTAAAATCTCCAACAGCCGATTACCTCGGCATTTACTTTTGCTGATATATCTGCAAAATATCTGTTTGTTAGCTGATATCTCAGCCAAATGATATTTGTTAGCTGAGTCTCGGCAATTGATTTACTGAATCTCAGCAAAATAAATTGCAGAACTACTCGGCTGTTGGAATCTCGGCGAAAAAATTGAAGTGTGAAGTACATAAAAATACATTAGCCTCAAACGCTACATCAGAATCAAACGTCTTGAGGATGTAAAATTTGACATCAGAATACATCCAATGAGAATCAAAGTTCATCACGATGTAAATTGTTGCACGCATAAAACATTAGAATACATCCTATGACACAACATTAGCAACATTAGCAATATTAGATATCAGATAGACGTTTCATTACAAACAACTGATGTTGACCTGTCAATGACTCGCGTTATTTGGCGTTTATTACTCTAATAAAAAATAACCATAAACGAACGATAACCCAAATCATTGAACTATTCCACAAATGGTTTGGATGATACCCAGAACACGTCGTTAAGCAAATTAACCATACAATTTTTATTAGGGTAGCTGAACCGAAAAAAAAGAAAATTAGAGTCCCTCGGTCCCTCGCCGCATCCAAAGTTTGTTTTGTCCTGAGTCAGCACTACACGGCAAATGTGAACGACCCAAATTTGAGTTTAGTTCACTCATAAATCGCAAAAAGTGCAGGAACTCAGTTTTGAGTTAATTTCCCTCATGTTTTTCAGGTTTTTCCAGGAAAATTTTTCGAATATGAGAAAAGTTCCCCCATAGCTCCCCTAAGTAACTCTAAGACCAAAAGGTCCCGAAGAAACGTGCTAAACTTTTTGGCTCAGCTCGGTCGTTACAATAAATGCACCACAAGTGATCAGCTCCTAGGATACCATACCATAGAGGTAACTTGACCATACTAGCAAATTAACTTAATTTTGAACAATTTACGAAATTTACTTTTGTTAACATCTTTTGTGCGATGCATTGAGAGTGTCGTGAAATTAAATGAATATTTTGCATTAAAATCCAACTGGAATAGTCAAAGATGCACTTCAGTCTGATCTTCTTCTTCTTATTCTTCTTCATTCCTTCGTTCAACGTCAGTCTCTGTTCCGCAACCTAGTGCCAATCACCGTCGGACACCGATTGGTAGCTTCCACCTCGACTTCCACACCTGCGTAGGATATCGCACCCATTTAACACACATGGGCCGAAACCAACGGCTTTACTTCCCTTTTGAAGGAAGACGTGACCAGAGATTTTTATGCCTCAGAAAAATCCCACCGACCTCGGCTGGGATTGAACCCAGACCCATGGGGTGAGAAAGCAGTCACGTTTACCACTACATCACCGGCGCCGGGTCAGTCTGATCGGAATGACGTTTTGCTACATAATTCGAAGGTTGTATTGGAAGCATGTTTGGCAGGTTTGATGAAAATTAAGTTTTTAAATTTCTGCGAATTTCCTATGCAGCCTGTCAACATTATCATAGCTTAGCTTAGCTTAGCTTAGTCTGACTGCACGTATCGATAGTTGCACTCCGTGATTGATCTGAACCAGTGAAATTGTACAAAGAATCAACTGAATGGGGCTTGGGAGTAACCTGCCATTCTCAGTGTATATGTTCCAGTGACTCCTACCTTTAAAGATCAATAACGTCACCGGCCACGTCCTTGCAATCAGGTGGGAGAGGGAAGGAATGTTAGTGTGTGACTTTTGTTGTTTTGGGACCGTGTTTACCTCTGCATCCCACAAAAGTCACAGGAAGGAGGTTTTGTTAGTGGGTTAGGTTCGTTGGATCAGGATTCACCTTGATAAGTGATGCGATCTTTTGTTTTGTGTAGTTATTTATAAGTGTTTTCGATTTATGCTCTAAACAGCCGGCTGTCTAGAGATGTAGATCATTATTAGATGTGTGTATACCGATTTAAACCAACAATAAGGATACTGTTAGGGCCACTCACAAAGTGTGATGATGGTTTATTTTATTTTATCAATGACCAAAATAATTAATTATAAGCGGTTTGAACCGATTTAAACCAACAGCAAGGATGCTGTTGGGGCCACTCACAAAGCGTGATGGTGGTTTACTTGATTGAATATAAAATAATTATTAGAACCGATTTGACCCGATTTAGACCAACAGCAAGGATACTGTTGGGGCCACTCACAAAGTGCCCAAGTAAACAAAAGTTCTGATAAAAGGCTATTTATGGCTTAAACAGCTTGGTTGGAGGTGGTCTATAGAATTCTAAGCAGCCTAATTTTTAAGTCATTATAAGAACTTGAAAGTTCCGGTACCATAATTGAAGAGCATTCTAAGCAGCCTCTGGCGGAACTTGGACGGAACTTTTAGAAAATAAATTAAAAAAAGGTTTCTGTCCTTTACACCAATTCTATATTTAGTTTGCACTTTTATTAAAGTTATTTCTAAAAGCAGGTATTAATGTGTATTGATTTATCAGCATTAGTAGAAGAATTGGAGCTGTTTGAAGAATTAAACCCAGTCCTTCTGCGCGAGAGCCCCAGCACGAATCGCTGCGTCATCTGAGATATAATAAAGTGAGCTGTTGTCCCGCCTACTGTTGGAGTTTTCAGTGACAGCTGACTGACTTGAATACGAAACACAACACCTTGATGAATTTTAAATTGGTGTTTTCCCTCATGGTATTCCATCAAACTTGTGGTGCAGTGGTTAGGAATCGTACATCGCATGCCGAATACACGGGTTCGAATCCATAAATTACTTTTTAATTTTTTTTATGTTGCATAAATATAAGAATTATGATATTCGATATTCACGGCCACTGATCACTTCATATTTACGTACATTGAATTTTTGTTACTAATAAAGACTTGTGCAGATGGCTTCATGTGACTTGAAAGTTCTGTCGGATCTTTATTTGAACTCCATGGAACTTGAAAGTTCTGTCGGAACTTTATTAGAACTTTATGGAACTTGAAAGTTCTGTAGGAACTTTATTTGAACTTTATGGAACTTGAAAGTTCTGACGGAACTTTATTTGAACTTCATGGAACTTGAAGGTTCGGTCGGAACTTTATTTGAACTTTATGGAACTTGGAAGTGATTTTAATCGTTGAATGTGGAACTTTTGGTTACTTGGGTGTGATGGTGGTTTATTTAGTTCGGAAGAAAATGAATATGTATACTTCTTTTTTTTATATAATAGAACAAATTTGTACTGATTCAAACCAAAAGCAAGGGTTATATTGGGGCAACTCACGAAGTGCGATGGTGGTTTATACTATAAGGGCATAAAACAAAATCAAGAGCCATTTCGGTTTCCATAGCTTCCTAGACACTCGGCCGCAAAATAATCTTATCCGACGGAAACGTCTCGATCATCGCGCGATTTACCGTATTGATTCAAATTCCGAACAGTGCGTTAAAATCATCCTTTGAAAAACACCTTTTTTACCTAAAATATTGCTGATCCGCTCAGAATGTATTTAAACTCACGACTTATCGTAATATGGACATCCTAAAAGAAAATTTTTCAAAATCCGTCCCATACAAAAACACAAGTGCTCAGAATTTGAGCGTGTTCGTAATATGTATGCAGCCTGTCAACATTATCATCATCATAAAGTGGCGACATCTGCCTACACTCAAAAAAATATACGCCTCAATCCTATGTGTGGAACTTTATAGATTGCTGCAATCGATGTTTCCAAGTATGATGTATAACGTTTTACACATAGGAAGGTTAATCACAAATCCATGTTGGTTCTATGTGTGCATATTATAGATTTTGTATACTGTAGAAGTAGAATCTATCAGATGTAACGAATGCACACTAATGATTTTTTCATTAGTGTTCATGTTAATCATTAATTAATTGAATCTATGAAACACGTCATAATTATATTTTAAGTAATTTAAATGTTATATGGCAAAAATATGCTGCATTATTGTTATATGACTTAATGCATATTTGGTAATTTTCATTTGTTTTCATTTAAATAAGGAAACACGAGTAGGAGGAGTAACGTCTTCATAAATTCTTATTTTATTATTGTTTTGGAGTCAAATTAAATCCTTGTGCGTTCATTTTTTGCATGAAGTTGCATCCTCGATTGCATCATGTTTCAGAGCGTTTGAAAACCAAATGGGTCCTTGTAGTGCGGAAACTTTTCCGAAAGCATCCGAAAGTATGCGAATAATAGTTTTTTATGGTGACCGAATGAAATCAATGAAGTGATGTTAACCGTTATCTTATGTGTATAATCTAATAAGAATAACGTTTAATATATTTCCAGTGTATAGAGCTTTTACGAAAATTTTCCAATCAGCCGAGAACGTCGAGAAAAGGTCTTTTTAGTACAACCAAAAAGCAAACTGACATTTCAAATAGTTGGAAAACACCACCTGGGCGAGGTGGCACGGCTGATGTTCGTTTTCACCGCGGTGGTTATGATTCGGGCACCATTTGTACGCGGTACAAAATTAGCGAACGAACCACCAAGCGACGGACCAAAATCCAAAGCAAAAGCAGTTCTCTTCCCAATTTAGGAGCAGATTTTTCGGTGAAAAGCTGTGTAAAATCCCATCCGTTGCCGTGCAAAGTGTCGACGGAAGTGTCCGGTGTGTGAAAAAGATTCAGTTCCGGTGAGATTTTGTGCGGTTGTTGAGTTGTCGAGTGCGATTTCGCGGGGTCTGTTCGTTCACTATCTTGGGTTTTAGCGCACAGCACTACACAGTGAAGTTCGCTTGAAGCGGAGCATCGAGAAAGGCATCCAGAGACGGCGGACGACGCCAAGCGGTAAGAAGGGTTTTTATTGGATGCTCCCTCCCCTTCATCGATGGGGGTGGCCCAAATTTCGTTTCCATTGCGGGGTTTTTTTTTTATCTGGCGCGTAATTTTGAAAATTTGTTATAGGGGGTTTGATTTCAAAAGGTTCTTATTTGGCGGGAGATGCTATCAAATCTATTAGTGCATTTCAAAAAATATTTTTGGAAATATTATGTTTAGTGTAGTGGATATTTGAATAAAATTTGTGTTTTTTTGTTTTGGAAGACTCAGATGCAACCCTGATGCTGGAATCGTGATATCAGGGTTGTATCGACAACCAAGCGTTACAGAACAACAGAAGCGTACGTAAGGAGGGGTCCATAATAAATCGTGTCCCCTTCCATTTTTTTCTGATGGCAGGTGAATCTTTCTGAGCATGGGCAAGGACATCGACCCAGCGGATATTGGCAAGCATCCGGATCTGATCCGAAAAGCCCAAGCGGAAATGACCCAAAGCGATGTGTTGGTCTGTGGCCGGTGCCACAATGTGTTCCACTTCATAGAGCTGTTCAAGGAACACAAAGAGCAAGAATGTCGCAAGGAGTCCACGCTGAAGGACTGCCGCGAGACCAAGGCCAAGGTATGGGCATTTCTGCTTTGGAAGGCAGCCCAGCTGAACACTGAAGGACCGGAAGCCGGAGCCGGCAATGTAAATTCCTGGAAACTGTACCAAACGTGGGTGAAGCTAGAGGAATCCGTACGGGAGACGTGGATCGTGGCCGGCCGAACGATTCAATCGTTTGCCAGGGTAATGCGGATGAAGGATAAAAGAATTAAATTGGTTTAATTTGAATGGTGTTGTTTTCTTTTGCAGATGGGGCAAGGAAACCTACAGGAGATGCCTGTAAAGATTACTAAAACTATCATCGAGAGTGCACCGGAGGAAAAGAGTAAGTGTTTTACTTTATTTATTTGTTTTCAGGATCAAGGATTTCGAATGCATTTTTTACGATTTTCCAGAACCGCCGGTTAATGCAATCACTTCGCCGCCAGCTCAGCTAAACCGATTTGTTCCGGGCCGTAAGCCCGATATCAAGACATTATCCCCTGTGGCCACATCGACGCCGGCCAAGGTCGTGGAAACGGAGGTGAAAAAGCCTCCGATATCGACCCAGGTGAAAAAACCGGAACAGAACGTGATCAACAAAGCTATCAGGTGAGTAAAGTTGAGACCTAATGATTTTTGTGTTTACAATTTCCTGTTTACTTTTCTCATCGCTCCAAAGCAAACGCTCCGTCGCAAAGCGCACTACTCCTGGTAGCGGCGAGGTCGTCGAGGAGGAAGTCGAAAAAATCCTTGCCAAACGGTTCAACCCGCGCCGAAAAGAGCACGAGTATTTGGTCAAGTGGTCCAAGTTCGCCCACGACCAGAACACCTGGGAACCGCTTATTCATCTGCAGACATGTCAAAGTGTCCTGGAGTACTTCGAGGTACAATTGGCCAAGCAGAAGGAACAACGTGCAGCGGCCGCCGCAAGGACTCTTCAGCAACAGCAAGCGGACAAAGCAAAGGCAACTGCTTCCGCGACGATGACTGCTACCACCCCAGCTGTCTCTACACAATTCGCGGTGTCTTCTGCACCCAGTGCAGTTACTGTTACCGTAGCACCTAGTCCGGCTGTAACGGTGACCGTGACTAAAACGGCTTCACCAGCACCTTCATCGGTGGCAACAATGGTGCCAGCCCCTACTAGCATAACCATACCCCTGACTTCGCCGCTTGGCGGTAGACCTTCACGTAACTCGAAGGTCAACGCCATGGACAAGGTTAAGCAGTGGGTTGGGAGCAACATGATGAATCAAGGAGGGAGTTCTGGTAGCGAGGAAACGTACGGCAAACGAAAAATCGACAGCGACTACGATGCCGAAGAGGAAGACGAAGGGAGCGTCAAAAAAATGAGAACCGATGGTGGGGCCGTAAATCAAGCATTAGTCAAGGCGCAACAGAGCGGTAGCGTAAAAATCGTATCGGTTGGAGCAAAGTCTCCCCTTAAGGTAGTCAATGGAGTCGGTGGAGTGATGAAAAAGGATGACGGGAACGCAGCGGAAGTGATTGTGAAAACTACCAAGGATGGAACCGCTAGTGGAGTGGTCAAGAAACCAGGGTTCACGGGCGCAAAAAATATTGCTGGGGAAGCTCAGGTCCAGATCGTAAACCGTGGTGAAGTACCGAAGCAGGGAGTGTTCAAAGTGAATGCGAGCACCCCTTCGCCGCAGCCGTCACCGGTTCCAGCGCAAAGGGCTACCCCTCCGGGTATGACCACAACTACGACTACACGGATAGTTCGCAAGAATATCGGTGGAACTCAACAGCTGGTGAAGCAGGTCGTTCGAACAACCATTCCCATTCAACAAGCTCAACAGCAGCAACAGCAACAACAACAACAACAACAACAGGCAGCTGGTCTGGGAAGGCAACCTCTACATAAAATGGTTAACAATGCAAGTCCAGGCGGCGCTCCTATACCGAAACTCACCACCAACATTGTTCAACGTAGCTCTCTGTCTCCGAAACTTTCTCCAGGGCAGGCCAAGGCTCCAATTAACCGCAACATTAGGAGCGCTCCCGCGTCAAAGAACACGACTCCCGAACAGAAGATCAATGCGCTCCGCAAACAAGGCCTGAATGTTGTCAAGCGAGTCGTCTCTCCAGCGATACAAGTGGAGCAAAAACCTCCCATCACCAACCACGACGAAGAGGAGGACGACGGCATTCCCGATCCGTTCCCGTCGAATTTCCCTGCTCCTGTTCCCCCATCTCCTCCACGGGCTTTGACTCTTTGCCCCGTAACTGGAAAAGTACTCGGTCAAGCCGAAGGGGAACCGGCGCCCATTCCCGAGGATGATAAAGCAAAACTTAAGAAGCAACAGCAACTACAAGCTCAACAGGAACAGCATGATGCGCAACAAGAGCAAGACACTCAGGTGCATCAGATTCTCACTAACGAGGATGGATCTCCGATAATTGTGGCGGGCGAAGACGGCACTCTGTATCAGGTGGCCGGAAAGAACGCCGAAGGGCAGACCATTCTGATCGCTCAGGGAGCCGATGGTGAACAGCAGTGTGTCCTGGTGGCTTCCCAGGAAGGTGATGCCGATGATGGAAACGGTGGCGTACTAACGTTGGATGCAGCTGTGTCCGAGGCAGTTGCCCAGATTGGGGGAGTTCCTCAAGAGGTATGCATTTGAGTTAGGGGACTCGCATTTCCTAGCCGGAAATTAATTTGATGATTCGTGTATTACACAGGGACAACAGATGACCGAGGAGCAAGCTGCTCAGTACAAGATGCAGGAAGGAGTGGATCCAAATCAACAATTAACGATCCAGACGGAAGATTCCCAAGACGGCCAGATTACGGCCGAGGTCGTACAAGCGGATCAACCATCACCTGGTGAGTTGAAACGTCTGGAAATATTTTTCGCTTTTCCATTCGACTAATCATTAATTTGACATCTTTCTATTCAAATAGGTGGTACTCGACGAGTGGTACTGCTTCTGCCCGACGGAAGCTTCATGATGACCGAGGTCAACGAGGAACAGTATCAATCGCTTAACTTGGTAAATTAAGCCCGAATGTGTTCCGTAGCACTGTGGTGACAACTTCTTTCGTAATTTTTCGGTATGTCGGTTCAAGCATACATTTCGACCCTAAATTTAGTTAAGTAAACTTTACGTGTCTTGAGTTTTTAGGAGAAAAAAGTCCAACTGACTAGTGTACAGATGCTTCAATAGCATATCGCTTGGTAATATTAATACACTCGAGCAATTTATGCGTCTCAAATTATACATATATTTGTTTAAGAATCCATTATTTGTTTAGTAATATGTTCTGACTATGTTGCAGAGAGAATTGTAGGACTTCTAATCGCCTATGGATACGGCGTGTGAAGTTTAATATTATGCTATCCGGGAAAGTTCGAATATAAGTAATGATTATCACTAGACGATTTACGGTTACGTTAGAGTATCCTGTTTCTCCGTAGGTATTTGTCGAAAATAAAGTAGTAGATATTGCAAGTTAAATTATATACTATTTTTCTACTATTTCCTTTGCGAATCCGAAATTCCTGGAACAATTTGTTGATTAGTTGTCGTTGTCGTTTGTATAGTAACAATTATTATGTAACGGACATTTCTCGCGTAACTTTTCAAAAGGTCCTAAGCAGGCTTGCAAGTTGCCATTGGTCATTACCGCTAAAATGTTATAATTCCGAACTATGAAACTATGAGATATTTTTACGATATTTTTGTATATATAAGATGCAGGAAAAGGAGGTAAAATTTGTGTTTGACATATAAAACCTCTCAATTTCGCTTCCAGTTTTTCACATCACGAAACGTCATCCTCAATCGGCTGGCGAACGAATACTATGAATTTGAGCATCATATACAACAGATCAGATACATGTAGAATCAGGTCCGATCAGTTCCCATGGTATAATAACCCCATCCATTTTTTCTTCACACGTCCGACGGCGGTAGCATTTTTCGACGTTATTTTCAATTTTTAGACATTGCATTCCTCCTTCTTCTTCTTCCTTCCTTCCTTTATTTAACGTCGGTCTCTGTTCCGCAATCTAGTGCCAATCACCGACGGACATCGATTGCTATCCATTGACGGCAATCGAATGTGCAGGAAGGTCGTGGGCCGCCATTCGCAAACTTAAACCACAATCGGGTACCTGTTCATTATGTTGGTTTGCCTTTGCGGACTTCGTTTAACGACATATTGACATAGAGGTAGAGGTTGATATTGACGCGAAGGACAAAAGTATCGATGATGTGAATACAGATGTTACGTTACTTAAATACAACTAAATCATAACGTTTTCTAATGTTTGACATCAGGCATACATTTAATTTCGATGCTGATGTAGACATCAAAATCAAACGTTGGGCTAATGTAAATTTCTATTCGGGTTGGCGTTGACGGCACCGTCGAAAAATTGTCTCTTCTATAGAAAAGATTGACAGTTTCTTATGGGATTTTTCAATGGAGTGAAAGCAGGTAACTCTAAGAAACGTGCTCAACTTTTTGGCTCAGCTCTGGTACTATTTTCGGTCCCAAGCTAATCTATGCACCCCTCGAAACATAGGGAAATCCACGAACCACTCATTTCATCTGTCAAACTTTCATAGCGAATCAAAACAAACGTAGTGTAGTACTAGAATGGGGTACGTTAATGGTTTGCTTGGGACCAATACGCTAGTCAAGTAGTGAGCCAATTTAAAATCGTTAGTTTCGAATTGATTGTTGATAGGACGAAAACCGCCATGTTTCACGCACAGTCTGACGTTTGCTTATGGATTTTACCATAGGAATAAAGAGTTACAGAGTTGCCGTCAAGCCAATTGAAACCGAAAAATCCTTTGGTTTCTTCCCCCATGTGATGTAAACATGGGAGGCAATGTGAATGTTTCTCCATCCCATCAACCATTCAAACAGTGAGAGGATGAAAAAGACGACAAAATCACAATGTTTACCTCGTATTGTACCGCGCCGAGGCGCTCCTTCGCGGCGTCCTCAAATACCGTAATCTGTCATGAGGTAGTTAGAAATGTGACCCGATATTATAGAGATGTGATCTATAAAAAACTATATTATTTATTTTGGGTGGATTTATTCAGAAATGAATCGGTACACCAATTCATGTGTAACTACACATACTATTCATTTGACTCATAAATTTCATGTGTACTTCTGAGTGGATTCTGTTTATGTGTGGACACATGAAAATCATGTTGAATTTTATATGGAAATTCGCCAATAAAAATGTGTCGAAATTATGAGTGTACAGAAGGAGAGTAAAATCGCTTACCGCTACTTAGTGGGTTATTCTGGCTTTCAACTGTACCGATACTATATTAGAAGATAAAAAGGAGCAGGCTTGGGTAGTGAGCCGACTTCGCGTGATAAATTTCTGGAATTAACATTTTATTCGTGAATCCTATGTTTATTCAACTGATAAAATGCTAGAACTAACTTGATGAAGAAATTAGAACTATTTACACGAACTATGCCTCAAAAAGCCGTGGACGACCATTTGTGGACTCTTGAAGGAATCACCTTAATGACGTGTTTGGGGTATCATCCAACCTATTTGTGGAATAGTTCTATCATTTGTGTTATAGTATGGTAATTTTTTTTTCACACTAAAAAAATATTGAAATCTAAATAGTATAAAAGCGAAGACAACAAATCAATTTGATTTGTTCACGGAACCGAATTTTGTTCATTTAAATCAAATATATAAATGTTCACTCTATAAACATATGAACAATTCAAAATAAATTAAAAACATGTTTGCAACAAAAATATATATGTTTGAATTAAAGTCAAAAGCATGTTTATTTCAACAATATAGAATTTGGGTAAACGATTTTTAGCGTGCCCTGCATTTTTTTTTCCTTCTTGTTTGATGAATTTACGTTACGGTCGTCCAGTAGATGGAAATGATGTTAAAATGATAATGACGTTTTGCTACCTGTCAAATCGTATGGAATAATTTTTAAGTTTATCATCACTTTTGTGGTTTTGGATCTCAAACTTAGGTGTCGCATGCACTGGTGCAGTTTCGCGTATATTCATCATATACATTCGGAAAAAATTGCGCCAGCTTTGCCAATCAACTGAAAACGGCCCGCAACAAAACCGAAGTCATGGATCCGGAAACCTACCTATAGGTAAGTGTCTTATACCTAGGTAAGTGTCTTATACCTAGGTAAGTGTCTTATACCCCGTTCATTTTACAGCCTATATCACGTAATATAGGCTGTCTTGCAATGAGCACTCATACAAAGGATTTCCAGTGAAAACTAGATGTATGAGTGCTCATTGCAAGACAGCGTATAGTACGTGATAAGCGATGTAATGTGAACGGGGTATTAACAAAGTTCCAGCTCGATAAAATCGGAGGAACCCCACAGCACAAACGAAGTGACAGACGGAGCCTGCTATTGCAATTTTTCAGTGTACCACATGGCAACACCACTACTACTGGATTGTACCACATGGCAACACTACTACTAGATTGAACTAGCATTTTCACCAAATGTACTAGAATGTTTTGGTTCTATCTCTTTCACTCTACTCAAAACTGAAATGCATAAAAAAAATGACAAAATGATACGCACTCTTTGCACACTGTCAAAGAATCATTGTACACAAAATCAACTTTGTTCAAATCAAAAAAAAAAAACTAACCCATCTGGTGGATGATGGCATAAGCTTCCAAAAAAATTCTATTACAGTGAACCACATTATTTAAATGGATTTCTTCGCCAGTTAGTCGTCTGTCACTTCGTTTGTGCCCACAGTATCGATGTCACTCTGTCGTCACTACCCAGGTAAATTTAACCTAATATTTTTGTTTCAACGATAAATTTTTCTGCGTGCCATACATAGGAATGTGTGTATACCTGAATGCCTCGTTGGTCTGCATTTTGCAATTGTACCTTGCTTGTGCCATCCTTTACACAGAAAAGGAACACCACGAACCACTACGAGTAACCGGCTTTCTGCAAATACAAAATCTTTTTTAAGCTTAACGTTAAGTGTGTTCGTAATCAACTAATTTTAACTCACGCAGCGGGTACAGCCGTCGTCGATAGCAAACTACAACATCATAATTTCTGATTGATAAACAATGTCTCCGATCAAGCTACCCGACCAACCGGTCGTGAAACTTCAACAAAGTTCTTTATACAGAAATAAAGATTTATGTCGGCAATTCTTTACTTTAAATTTTCTATGATTTCGATGTACACATTTAAAAATCTTTATTGATCGATACTTACATTTAAGATTATTTCTTCATCGGTCATATGATAGTCATCTATAAAGGTGCCATACTAAATTTCTTTTAATTTCGATATGTCACATGGCCTTAAGTATTCTTTACAAATATTCATCAATAAATATTTAAATACTGATATCATCGTAACTTTGAATTTTGACAAAGAACAACCAAGATTGCCATCGATGCACATTTATAATCTCCTTGTTATCGATTTGCATCGGTGGTTAAAGAGATTTCGAGACACACCAGGTGACAGATGGCAATGTTTATATTTTTTATCGACAGATTCGGCATTTCATCGGAAGAAGCAATCTGCCGGTAAATGAACGAGAAGACCGATGTAGATCCCATTGTAGTTCTTCAAGTTCAAGTTTACGTTTGATCTGGCAACACAATCGATATTTTAACATTGGTAACGATTGGTAGCAATATTTTGAGAAAGATCTTTATAGACGATTCACGATTAGACTTTTAGCATCTTTACAATTATTCATGAAATGGTAACGATCGCTATCGATTTTTCTTATGAATGGCTTTGAAGATCGATGTATAGAAAATTAACGAAATGGTTGGTCGGGTACTTTCATCGGATCTACCCCCACCGTATGGTCGATCCCTTCCTTCAATTGTCGCACAACCTGGTCGAGCCTGTCCCCGTGAAGTCGTGATATCCATCTCTACGAATCCGAAGGCAACGGTTTTATCGAAGGCAAAGATTAGATCGAATGAATTCTCGATGATTCCAACGAGCAACTATATTCTGAAATCTAAAATAATATTCAGTTTCCTACTCACACCAACCAAGAAACTATCCTCATCAGCCACTTACCACTTTGAAGACAGTTCATTGATTATATCAAACACGCTCATATTTAATAGACAATCGAGGCAAATTACAGAATTACACTACGGCCGCTGTTTTTCATTTCTCCTGATCAAATTAGCAATATAGGATAAAATTTATTTCGTTTTCGCAGCTGACGTCAAAATTCCACATGCGGAAAAGGCGGCAATTGTAGGTTACCCGGGTTGCCAGTAAACGCAGTAAACACATTGTCGAAGAGGTATTTTTGACAGTTAAACACGTTTAATTGTGAAAAAATGAACTTTTTAAATTACAAGTTGATCATGAAAAAAATACTTTTATGCCAACAATTTAATACCCCGTTCATATTACAGCTTATATCACGTAATATAGCCTGTCTTGCAATGAGCACTCATACATACGATTTCCAGTGAAAACTAGATGTATGAGTGCTCATTGCAAGACAGCGTATATCACGTGATATACGCTGTAATGTGAACGGGGTATAACCAACAATCAATACGAAACTAACGATTTTAAATTGGCTCACCACTTTAGTAGCCTATTGGTCCCAAGCAAACGATTAACGTACCCTATTCTAGGTAACTCTAAGACTAGAAGGTCCCGAAGATACGTGCTCAACTTTTTGGCTCAGCTCTGGTACTCTCTTCGGTCCCAAGCTAATCGATTCACCCCTCGAAACATAGGAAAAACCAATAACTCCTCATTTTATCTGTCAAACTTTCATAGCGAATCAAAACAAACATTGCGTAGTACTAGAATTTCGACTAGAATGGGATACATTAATCGTTTGCTTGGGACCAATAGCACAGAACAGATAGGTAACATGGGAATCAGAAACGGAGCCATTTAAATTTCAATTGGTAGTGACACCTAGCGGTGGAGAGAACGCTTTTTACACTCAAAATTTATTTACACTTATACCACCTTTTACCATTTATACCAAACATACCCAAGATTCATATATTGAAAGGTGTGTACACTTCTGTTGGTGCTTATGTATAGAGTGTCTTTAGGAAAGATGAGAAATTCTTATTTATTTTTTAGATTATATGCTTGTTTTGAATTCTTCTTCTTCTTCTTCGAATTTAAACTTATTGCTTATTGCATATAAGCTTATTGCATGCTCTGAGCTTATGTCGTTTTCGTTTTTGCGGTGCAGCACTGGTGTAGTGTAAGCAGGAATAAGCACGAGTCTTTGACAGCTCAGATCACTTCCTACCCACAGATTTCATCAATGCTTCCTGCAAAAGCAAAGGGTAAGTAAAATGCTAATTGTGGAGTGAGACGATCACATAAAAGAAAAACTGTATTTATGATTGTTTTGCTAATTCTAGTACGATTATCATAATTCCGTACACTTTGATATTCAAAAACACAATTAGAATAAGACATATCCAAAGTTTAACGATAGGAAATATTATCATCAGCGGGTATTTATTTGCATCATGTTCCAATGTATTGTTCTGCAAACAATTAACACTCTAAGACTTCATTTACCCCCGTTGCGATAAAAGGGAAAGAAGTGCCGAAGCTGACATTCCCCCTAATTAAAAAATATCCAATCTTTCATTCATCCTGAATTCTCAAAACTATATTCAATACACATGCAGATCGCTCTACCTATAGGATTAGAAAATATCTTGGGTTGTGAGAGAATATGTCGAAGGAATGGCAGGGAAACTCTCTTTACTCCAATGGCATTTCTCATGGCCGTGTGCGTTTGTATTAAAAAGCAAAACATCTTCCGTCTTTCACTTTTTATGCGTAAAAACCATCGTCCAGAAAAAGTGAAATCATAATGCATTTCGTCGTAGAAAAAAATCGTTCCATTCACGACGGATGACCCCATTGTTTACGATTTATGAGAGGGAAAGCGAATACGAGCTTATCAGTCATGTAGCATATAGTAACATGCCGTCTCTTTTGTTCTTTCAGTCCTCCTGGTAGCAGTTAGTGGGACACTACACTCGATATAGGCAACTCAGTGGCGCCTTGTTGCTAGTTTTCCCAGACTTTTCGATTCGTTGCGTGTGTAATAATATTTTTTGCATTTCTTTGCTTAACGCCTTTGATGTTTTGATCGAATAATTCAATGAAATAATTAAATAAATGTTGTCATGTTTCTTTTACATGTAACATTTGAATGCTCATCAGTAAATAGTGGCTTTAGCATTTTTGAATCCAAGGTTAGTTGTGTACTAGGATTTAATATTTTTCTTTCAATCTGGCATTGCTGGTACTAGTATAATGGACAACAAGAATCGTACAGTACTATCCTAATATTTTGATCGTGTGAATCAAATGAAAACTTTACCGTTTTATTAAAGTACGTTAAATTATTTTTTTACTAAAGATTGCTAGTATTGAAAAGCCAAACGCAACGGATTATAATTATATTATGCATGGACAGCTTATTTGACACATGATATTTATTAGCATATTTGTATAGCTTTAGCTTATTAGTGGACATAAAACATTTGTTTCATGCGAAATTAATGGAACGCACCCTAATTACACGCAACAGAACAACGGCTCTCTAAACAAATCATTACACTTTTAACATTGAAATCAGTGGTTATGTAAGGAAATTGGTTTAGTTTTGTTGCTATTGATTCGTGGAGCCTTGCTTATTTCTTAGACAAATATTGCCTTTTTTTAATGTGCTATGAAACTTTCAGAAATTTTGGTTGCAAAATAAGAAAGTTATTTAATTTTTTGAGTTTGTGGTTGAAACAAAATAAACCGTTTAGAATTGTCTCCGAAAAAAGTGCACACACAATAACAGTTGTAACTTTTTAATCATCGTTTTCAGAGAAGATTATTGTGTACATAGTGCAATTTTTTGACGATCTAGAAGGTTTTATACCAAATTACAATGGAGTGAACACACTTCTCTCAGAAAAAAATGTGCACACTATTCCAGGCCTCCGCTGTTCGGTAAATTTTTAAACTACGGTTTGTTTAGTAAAAAGTTTAAAAATCAGTGAAAAATTCAAAAAATAATAAATTTATACGGAACATATACATATATACAGACTTCGTTTAGTTAACCCCATTTAATAATAAAAATAAAAATAAAACTTGTCAATTTGACTGATTACTCACCTGTAACGGAAATTTGAATATTTTATCGACTTATTTAGATGTTCAAAAATTCAGTAAAATTCTACCGGTCTCATATATAAAATCAGCGGTTGCAAGAAAATTAGTGGATCATTGATGCTTTTGATTTGGGTCTTACCTATTTTTGCAGGTGAATGAGATGTAATTCAAAATATTGTGCAGTTTCTTTCATGTTTTATAGTTTTATAATCTGTAACTTGAACAAAGAACATACCGAATCAATAAAACATAGTAAAATGTACTATTTTGCACTTCTAATGGGAATGTGTTATGGTCAAAATCTAGGGGTGAAAATTATCTCAGAATTTCATAAAAATATAATTTGAAAAATATTTTCCATGAAAATTGAGAAAAGTTGCAAAGAAAAACCGAAAGAACCATTTTCTAAGTAATCAATTTTTTTCAATATTTTTTCGAAGGATAAGTGTGACAGTTTTTAACCCTAGTTGTCATCTAATTGACCCTATTTTGAATTTCAGATTTTTTCATTCATTATATTATTTATTTCGCTACAATGTTAGAGCACAAAACTGGAGCATTAGTTTTAAAACTGACACACTTACCCTACTTGAAGATTTCTTATCTTTCACTGGTGAAAACTTCAGGATGGATTTTCTTATTTTTTGTGTTAAGATCAAAAATCTAACTAATTGAAAATTTGAATATAAAACATTATTTTTACAATGCCACCCTCAAAATTGCAAAGCAAGTGATGAATGTAAAAATCCGTAAACTTGTGGGCAAAATTTCTAAAAAAAATCTGAGACTCCTCTTTGGCACAAACCTACAGACAGATCTTTTGAACCATATCATTTTGTCCGCGCACGGAATTTAAACTTTTACGTTGCGTTTTCGTTGTTGTGTAGTTGAATTGAACAAATAATACACCAATTGTTTGACCATACCTTGACCGAACCTTATTATTATTATCATACAGAGTCTGAGTTACACAAACACATTTGCAATCACCTTAATTAAAAACGAGACATTTCACCAACATCCCATCAAATATGTTTTTAATTGGTTCAAACAAATTGTGATACTAATAGTAATTTTATGCAAAGCAATGTAATACCCTATTCACGTATTCCAACAAAACCGTTAGAATTGCGTCAATAATGATTATTTTTGCCAAGCATTGAAAAAAATAAAATTTAATGTTTGCATGTTCAAACAATTAGGAGCGTACTGTAAGCAAAATGTTTTAACGGTAATTATACCAATTTATACAAGATTTGAAATCATCATGTGCACTGCAAAATGAAAATAGAAAGGAATAGCAAAAATTACATGAAAAGCATGAGCTCAGTTTCAGATGAAACCGTTTGCTCTGAGTTACCTATCTGTTCTGTGCCAATAGGCTAGTCAAGTAGTGAGACAATTTAAAATCGTTAGTTTCGTATTGATTGTTGGTATAACTTTCATGTTGAATGTTTTTGTAGTTAGGGATGGTCCATTAATTATGTCACGCAAATTTGGCTCATTTTTTGTATGGACCCCTCCCCCCTTTGTCACATTTTTTGTATGGACCTTAATTTTTTTTGTATGACTCGTCACAATTTTTAAAAACCCCCCTCCCCCTTAAATGTGTGACATAATTAATGGACGACCCCTTAGTCCATAGAATTTTTAAATTGAAAATGGACTATTTTTATAGATACAATTTTTTTCTTTGTGTGTAGCTACACACAAAAAAATATCATTGATAATATTAAAAAACCGTTGGTAGAAATAAAAGTTTGCATTGGTTCTTTTTGGTAGAAAGTACTTAACTTTCAACACGAAAGTCAGCCAACTGTCAAATCAAAAGTTTAACATATTATTAATTTTAAAAGTTGAAACTTTCAAATCGAATTGTAGAACTGTCAAACTGAAAACCTAATCCTTTTAGATTGACGTTGGAAAAGTGTTGCTTCAAAACACGGGTATTTCTTCGCAATTTGTATAAGTTTTCATCTCAATTACAAATTATTTTTAAATTAATTGCTTTTATGATGCATGCAGAAAATAATAAATATTTATTTTTATGTAAGTAAATTCTTAAGGACGTGCACCAGTATTGGCCATAGGTTCCTATTTTGGCCACACCTCAGAAAACCGATTGAATTACAATATTCGTGCATTTTGTGGTCTCAATGTTTATGTACACCGATGAATATGATTTGTACCAACAAACTGAACGCAACAGAACATCTCAAAATTGTAAACAACGTGAAATATGGTCAAAAGGTGGCCAAAATAGGAACATGGCCAATACTGGAGCGTTTCCTATACATAATTTTATTTTTCATTCACATGTTGTTTGGAAAAAATCTAACTCAGTATCCTCCTAAATACGGGGTTCCAACGTGCAGTGGACTTGGTCGAACGAAAGTGCATCTTGCTTTCGTTGCTGGCCGACAATAAGCACCAAGCCGGGTATGGATCGGGCGATCGGGCGTCTGAATTTTACCAGTAGGAAAGAACGGAGTCTCTAATCCCTATTGATAGCCACCAAAAACGTCTCGGCTGTGTGCTCCAACGTCCCAAGATGCTTTCGATCTGAAAAATTATCAATTTCATTTTCAAAATCATCCTCGAAATATGTAGACAGTAGTAGCAATCTTACATTCTGCGAAAAACTCAATCTTTTTCACTGCCTCCGGTACCGGAATCGGTTCCTCCGGTTTGGAATTTCGGAAGTGTACGATGCACAATTGATTTTCTGCGGTCTAGTATCTTACCTTATATGCCCTATTAGATTTTTGGACAATGACAATGAGCTTTTCAGGAGGTCATTTTGACATTTGTACAATTTTTGTTTTAAAAATGTGAACTTTTAAAATTACGTGTCGATAGTCAAATAAAAACTTTCAAATCATAGAAAATAAATTCACTTGGAATATTTTCGTAGTTGAAACTAACAAATTCGAGAAACTTTTAATTTGAATTGGTAACATTTTTATAGATACCATTTTTGTTTTTTGTGTGTACGGTTTATTCGAGAGAATGTATTTTTCGCTTCTTTATTTTATTTATGGTAAATATTGTTTTCAAATAAAAATTAAAATTGTCTCAGGAAGGTATTTCAATGATTTTATTTTTTATAATAATTATAAGAAAAACGTACAATTTCGATGTTCATTAGGATGAACTCCTACTCACGCAGTCAAGCTTCCCAGCTGATCACATGCGCAGTAGAAATCCGCCGGGACGAAGCTCCGAAGATAATCCAGATGTTCTTTTTCCTATGATGTTAGTAAACACTGATCGAATTCCACTCCGTTATTCGGAAGTAGTATAATTTTGACGAAAATTTTAATCGAACCAATGTATAAATTTTGAAAACCCATAAAATGCATAAAATTTAATCTATATTCGTTTGTAATATTTTTGAGTACAGGGATTCCTCTTTTTAGTACAGCATTCTGATAAGAGTCCCCCGTTCGTTGCACCACCGTATACGAACGCAGCCAAATTGTGTAACGTCAAAAGTGGAGCAAACACCGCAAAGTTCGCCTCTCGCGCACCGAATGCGTTTAAGTCATCATCATTTTCATCATCATCGCGACGGACGAGCCGGACTCGAAAAAGGTAGCAGCAAAGTTGTCCACTTGTCAATTTTCACTCGCATCATCACCATCGCGCTGATTGTCGGACGTGGTTTTTCGGAAAATACGTAGTTTACTGCATTCCGTTTCGCAATCTATTGTGATTCACAGTGATCGGTCGGTAATTTGGCTACAAAAGAGTGCTGTAATTCGGTGTGGGAGCTAGTGTTATATCGACAGTTTTGCTGTTTTGCAGTGTTGTTTCGGACCAAAGAAAAGGCGTTTCACAGCAGCAGCAGGTGTGTGTGTGTGTTTGTGAACAGAACAGTACTGTGCTGGTGGAAAAAATAGTAGGTACAAAGTGTACGACAGGTTATCCGTACGAGGAAGAACGAGAAAAGTCACTGATCCTCCCACATCTGGGTATCGATGCTCTGAAAGGACCGAAGACTTCTATAGTGATCCAGATAATTATGCAGATTAAATCTCGCTGTTGATTTCGTAACTTCGGTAAGTGAAAACCATAAAATATACTGTAAACAGTGCATGGTGGGTAAACTACAATATGGTAGGATAGTACCTCCACATTTATGGGATCAGTGGATTAGGTTTCAAAGGTTTTATTGTGACTGAGAAAGTGGTGTAAAACATAAGTTAATATGTAACTACTTTGAGTTCAAAACGTTATAATCCACGATTACGAAAATGAGACAGTCTCTGATAAGACAGAATGTAACGTTGCTAGAAGCATCTAAACAAGGGGCGATTCAAATATAAGATACACAAGTTTTTTGATGTTAAAACCGCCCCCTATGTCACGCTTTTTCCCATACCTATTACATGTACTGTCACAAATTCTAGAACCCCCTCTTTCCCCTCAAGAGGACGTCAAGCAAGGCCAATATTTTGGATACGGCTCAATTAAACCAACCCCTTGCAATAAGATCCAGCTCTTGGAGTTGCCGAAAACATCAGCAGCGCTGCTGCTCCAACCATGCAGCATTAAATACGACAAGACGACAAATTTAATGCCCTCAATTTGCGCGAATCAAGCTTTTACTATAACGTTATCTAGAAAACTTTCTCTATTTTACACAACGCGGCGCGACATTTACCAAGCTTAATCGTAGAGGAAAAGGATGAGCTGTCAAATTAGCACCCGGAGACATCTCGCGTCACTTTTCAAATAGACCAATCTACATTGATCGATTCTCTGCATCGACTCTCTCTTTCGTTTAATAACTCGGCTCCAAAAACATGGTAAGCTGTTCTTATCGTTAAAAAAAACTCTTTTTTACTCTTGTAACAGATATCAGAAACCTTGCCTCTACTTTATACATGCTCCTCTACATACCCCTATCTACTCTATGTATACACGACGCCACTGTATCTCGATCAGGAATAAAACGTAATGAACACCACAGAGAATTCCTTCGGGATTCTCGGGATCATCTTCACTAATGGCTTCGGGTTTAGGTGTAATCGAGACAACGGATCTCCTTACATGCTTCATGTTGCGTCGAACGATGTCACCGTTGTTTTTCTCAACGATAATAGACCGTGGAGTGTCCGTTTTGGCGATCACTTTACCCGACTCCCAGATATTAGTCAACTGATTCTGCACCAGTACATTATCGTTGACATCCAATTCCAGGCGTTTCCGAGCTCCTCGATCATCTGTCTGTTCAGATAGACCGTTGCTTTGTGGATAGTACGGGCTCGACGTTACGTGTTCGAAATTCCACGTTGATGAAAACTTTTTAAACAATTGTGACGTATACTGCTTCGCGTAATCGCTGTTGAGCTCTTCTGAAACTCCCCAAACTGCAAACCATGTTTCCAGCTTCTCTATTACCTCCGATGACTCCATCGTGCGCAGTTTCTTAAAGTCAATCCATCACGAATAGCTATCGATGAGTACCAGATAATTTACTCCGTTGAAGTGGAAAATATCCGAAGCGACTATCTGGAATGGATAGTCAGGAATCCTCTTGACGATCATCGGTTCCTTTACACAACTTCGACTGTGCTTTTGACACACGCTGCATTCATCCACATACCGCTGGATGTCACGGCCCATGCCAGGCCAGAACACTAACTGTTTCGCACGTTTAATGCAAGACTGGATTCCGAAGTGTCCAGCATGCGTAAGGCTCAGTACTTTCTTTCGAAGCGATTCTGGTACCATAATGCAGTCACCCTTGAAAATCACACCTTCATACGTTGATAACTCATCTCTGAAGTTCCAATAGGGCTGGAGATCACCATCCACATGTGCTAGTTCTTCTGGCCATCCTTCGAGTAAGCAGCGAATTAGTTTCTGCAACACTTCAGACCTTTCAGTCTCAGCTACAATTTGATCCATCCACGGCTTTGTCACGTTGAGTACCACGTGAACCTCTAGCTCATCCTCGTTTTTCTCCTTCGGGTTGTCAACGTCACGGCTTAACGTATCAGCAATTGGTACATTCTCTCCTCTTACGTAGATAATCGACGATGCATCCGGTTGGACATCGAGAATGATGCGTTTCAGTCGTGGTGGGGCTTTATCCAATGGTTTCTTGAATATCGATTCAAGAGGCTTCAATTGCTACCGGCCTCCCGAAGATATAAGGATGAAACTTCTGACATCCGAATCTAATTGAAAAGGTCTCTTTTTCGATTTGAGGATAATTTTGTTGAGATGGAGTCAGCGCTTTAGATGCATATGCTACCGGGCGTCCTTCTTGCAGGAGAACTGCTCCCATCGAGTGTGAGCTGCAGTCCACCGATAGCACGTTTTCCTGATTCACGTCATAGAATTTCAGCGTTGGGAGACTTGAGAGATGTCTTTTTATCTTCTCGAATGCTGCTTGTTGTTCGTGGCTCCAAACCCAAGCAACTTCCTTCTGGAGTAGCAATCTTAGAGGAGCTGTAATTTGCGAGAGGTTAGTAATAAATTTCGAAAGGTAAGTTACCATTCCAAGCAAACGTTGTAACTGCTTCTTGGTTTCCGGTACTTTCAGCCTTCTGATTGCCACAAATTTCTCGTCGTCTGGTTTCAGTCCCTCCGCCGATACGATGTGTCCAAGAAACTTCACGGATCTAACGGCGAACCGACACTTTTCCTTATTCAGCTTCAATCCAGCGCAATCTAGGCGGTCAATAACGTTCGCTGTGATCTCCTTTAGTTTCGCTTCGCTTGTTGCATATATCAATATATCATCCATCGAGACATCCGTGTTATCTAGTCCATCCAGCAGCGTTGAGATCTGATTCTGGAACACCTCTGGTGCTGATGCGAGACCGAATGGAAGACGTTTGCATGAGTAGCGGCCCCATGGCGTTCCGAATGTCAAGTATTTTTGGGACGCCTCCGCTACTTGGATCTGCCAAAAGCCCTTCTTGCAGTCCAGTATGGTGAACCAAGTTGAATCACGGATCCTTGCCGCAATCTCCTCAATCGTCCTGAGTGGATAGTGTCTGCGCAGAATGCTTTTATTCACGTCTGTCGGATCAATACACAGTCGAATCTTCTTATTCTTCCGGACCACTACTAGGTTGCTTACCACTGGTGTTGGTTCTTCTTGCTTCCTTATAACTCCCAGTTTCACCATGTTTTCCAGTTCCTCCTTCACTTCTCCTCGAATGTTGTGCGGAATCATCCTTGCTGGTCGAATCTCGAATTTTGCGTCCGGCTTAAAGTCCAACTCGTACTCAAATCCTTTCAGACAGCCCAAACCTTTGAAAATGTTGGTGTCCTCTCTCACGACGTGTACTCGCCTAAGCAGATTCAGCTTCACGCAACTGGTCCTTCCAAGAACAGGAACGACGTCTAGATCCACAACTTTATAGGTTATGTTCTCTTCTTTACCTTTCACTACACTTTTCATTGTGAATTCGCCTTCCACCTTGTTCCGGTGTCCATTGTACGAGACGATGTACTTGGTCGATGAGTCCAGTAACTTCGCGCCAGTTTTCCTAGCCAGATCCAATAGCACAACATTGTATTGTGCTCCACAATCCAACTTGAACGTAATTTTCGCAGGTCCCACGAACACTTCCTCGAACCAATCGTCATCATCCGTCCTGGAGTTCTCCTGAGCTTGAATTGCGTGCAGATGCAGGTCCACATGTTCCTCTTCCGACGAATTTTCTGTTTCCTGTACGATAGATGCTGTTTTCTTCTCCTTATTCTTCTTGCTGCTACTGCTAGACGATTCCCGGTTCTTGCTCTTCTTGAAGCAGCACTCTGGCAAGTGTCCAGTTTTGTTGCAAACAGGACAGGTTTTCTTGAATGCAGGACAACTTTTCTTTCCGTGCATAGTTCCACACCTACGGCAGTTGAAAGGTTTATCAGCTTCTCTTCCCTTGATGGCATCGCAACTCTTCGTGTCAGAGCTGATCTGGTGCAACGTTTCCGTCGTCTTTTCACTGGATCTGCTGATTTGAATTGCTTTCTCAAGGGTCAACTTGGAGTCACTGAGGAGCTTCTCCCGAACTTTTTGACTGCGCACTCCCAGCACGATTTTGTCCTTTAGCAGTCGATCTTCCGTAGACATACCTTCCTGTGGAGTAGGTATTGAAATCACAATCCACAATAGCCTGTCGCAGCTTAATAAGAAAGCTGTCAAAACTTTCATCCGGGCCTTGGTCTGTCTTCAGGAATATGTAGGGTTAGCAGTAGGGTTGAACGCTTCGGCAAACTTTCGCTTGATCACATTCGGGTCTTTTTTCTCCTCTTCCGTCAGTTGGAATTCCGTCAACGTTCCTATTACATCCGGTCCCAGACTGTTCATGAGGATGCCGACCTGCCTTTCCGCCGGGAGCTGTTTAATTCCTGCTGCTAGCTCGAACCACTCGTATTGCTGACTCCAATCTTTCCAGATTCTCGCCTTGTCAATTTGATTCCGGATGTTGATTCTCTCCGGCGGCTGGGCTGAGAAACTTTGAATGGGGTTATGTACGCTGTTCGCTTGCTGCTGAGGCGGTGGCTGTGGTGGATCGACCATTTTCGCAACTTTTACGCTTTACCGATCCGTATCCAATCAATATTTACGTTGTCCAACTATACGTTTCGCGTTTCCGAACTATTTTTCCCGTATCCGCGATATTTTCATCGGTTTTTTCGGGTTTTTCCGCGCGCGAAAACCACTTCTGACACCATGTGGTGTTTATTACGTTTTATTCCTGATCGAGATACAGTGGCGTCGTGTATACATAGAGTAGATAGGGGTATGTAGAGGAGCATGTATAAAGTAGGGGCAAGGTTTCTGATATCTGTTACAACTCTTATTACTATCTTTTAACAGGCTATGTAGACAAGGCTGGTAGCAGGTCACTTTTTAGCGACTAAGTCACTATTTTCAAATCAGTAATTTAAAAGACACTTTTTGTAGCCAGAAGTCACTAAAGTCACTTTTTTACGTGTGAAGAATTCAGCTTTTGTAAACAATGCATTTGATCGTCGATTTGGCGTAGCTGGTAGCTCGCCCACGCATGCTAACACTACCATCAGATAGGAGAAATCAAGCTGAACATTGCATTAGGTCCTAAGTAACATTGACAGATTCTCTTCGTCGACTTTCTCTTTGCATCCCCACGGCCATGTGAATACAATCCCAGGTATTTTCAGCCCACAGATCGATAAAAGAAGCTTTTATCTAGCATCTAATATGACAAACACATTAAGAAACGGTTCTGTGCTCAAGTTATTATGACCGAATGCAATGTTCAGCTTGAAATGTTCCCCTACCTGTAAGTGGTGTTAGTAAGCGTGTGCGAGCTACAAGTTAAGCGCAATCGACGATCAAATGCATTGTTTACAAAAGCTGATACGTCCCTTTGACAAAGTAATCGAGAATTCAGTGCCAACATTTCAAAGGGGCGTAATTGCATTTGTAAACAATGGCTTTAGCCGTCGATTTCCCGCGAATAAAAGCTCACTCATGAAAAATAATGACACCAGCAGGTAGAGGAATGTTTCCTCTACCAGCTCGCATTGTAATTTTGGAGAGGAAAGATTTCATTCGCGAGAAATTGACGGCTAAAGTCATTGTTTGCAAAAGCAATTACGCCCCTTTGAAATGTTGGCACTGAATTGTCTTTTAAAAAATCACATCAAATCTAGATAAACATTTCAAAAGGTCGTATCTGCATTGATCGATTCTCTTTGTCGACTTTCTCTTTCGTTAATAACTCAGCTACACAACCTTTCTCTGTTGTATTTAACGTTTTGGGCGCTAGATAAGAACCTCCTTTAACAAACTATGGTTATCAAAAGAGAAAGTCGATGAAGAGTTCAAAGCAGATAGGACCTTATTAAATGTTCATCGAGAAACCACATTGTTGAAAAGATTTGATTAAAAATCAGCTTGTCAAGTGTGACAAAAAGAGCAACGAACAGACCAGAACTCTCGCTTAACATTTGAAAAGGGCCTATCATCGTTGATCGATTCTCTTCATCGACTTTTTCTATGGTTTACCACGGCTACTTAAACGAATTTCTCGCTAAGCTCGCAACACAGTTCGACAGAAGACGATGTTAGCTAACGCCTGAAACAACACACCCAATGGAAAATTGATTTACAGTCGGGTTATTCGCTAAGAGAAAACCGATGAAGAGAATCGATCAACAACGATAGGCCCTTTTCTCGTGTTGCGTGAGAACTGTTGTAATTCGACAGTGAGCATGCATAAGGGCGTGTACGCGATGATCGATTCTCTTCATCGAGTTTCTCTTTGCATTGCTACAGCTAACCGAAACAATTTTCTAGAATTTTGTTCAATGCAGAATTGTAACAGGTTATATTGATTATCAAGAGCAGCAGCAAACGCACCGAGAAACGTTAATTAACAAAAGAGAGAATCGATCATCGCATTTACGCCCTTATGCATGCTCACTGTCGAATTAGTGTTGGAGGCATCACAAATATTTTGATAGTCTTCTTCTTCGCATTTCAAGGTTATTGCTTATCGCATGTTAGCTTATTGCGTGCTCTCAACTTAGTGTGATCTAGATGCACTTCCACAGTTATTAATTGAGAGCTTTCGATGCCTGTACCATTTTTGCATTAGCATAATTGTGTGGTATAGAGTCAGCAAAGTCGAGAATTTTTCCATGCAGAAAAATTCCTAGACTGGACCGGGAATCGAACCCAGCCAGCTCCAGAATGGTCTTGCTTTGTTGCTGCCCCTTTACAGACTGAGCCAAAGGAGGCCCTGATAACCCTAATTGGGTTGCTTAGGGGTAGTGAGGTAAATACATATTCGTTATCTGCATTAAAAATGGAACCGAAATCCAAAATTTCATCAATTTTCGTACACTTGAACCTTTTTTTAATAAGTACGATTACATTAACAAAAATCACCATCTTAGCGCCCCTTGGCGGGACTTTGTATGGGAGCGAGCTGTCAACGAATAGATTTAGTGTCAACGATCAAAATTTTTAATCTTTATTTAAAAATCGAGATGAATGTTTACGGAATCGATCAAAATATCGTTGTGCTCAGAAAACGAAGCTCTATCAGATAATGTATAAAAATCGCTATATTTTTCGAAGTTGAGCAACCCAATAGCATAGAGGTAACTCTAAGCCCAGAAGGTCCCGAAGAAGCGTGCTCAACTTTTTGGCTCAGCTCTGGTACTATCTTCGGTCCCAACCTAATCGATGCACCCCTCGAAACATAGGAAGATCCACGAACCCCTCATTTCATCTGTAAAACTTTCATAGCGAATCAAAACAAACATAGTGTAGTACTAGAATTTCGACTAGAAGGAGGTACGTTAATCGATTTGCTTGGGACAATAGGCTAGTCAACTAATAGTCTTAAATATATATATATTCAATTAAATTCTAAGTCTGATATCTAGAATATTTCACTTAGAATCTTTAATATTTCATCAAACTCGAAATTCTTAACATTTCCTTAGCATGAAATACCAAAAATGAAGTCTGAGATTTAAAATAATTTACAATGTTCCAGAGTTGATCGTCCAAAATCTTCTTAAATGATTCCAGTGACAATCCGGAAGGATTTATACCACAAGATCTTCAAATTTTGGCCAAACAAAAACTCTGAATCTGAAAAAAAAATCCTGATTATGAACTTGAATTTATGTGTGCAGGATCTTGTGAAATATTCAGTAAATTTCAGAATTAACTAAATTATTTATTTGGAACTTCTCTCAGGATACATTTGGAAATTTCTTAAAGATTTCCTCAAGATAATTTCTAAATGTGTTCATAGATCTTTTTTTGTGTCATAGTCACTTTAATAGATTTGAGGTCATTCGTGACTTGTGCCGGGATAAGATTTGAATCTTGACCTTTACGTGAGAGTTAGTTTTAGGATTCCTTTTAATGATCATCCTCTCCGGTATTTCCTAGAAAGTTTCTCCATAACAGATTCCAAATTCTATGCATTATATGCAGAACACTCCATTATTTGTTTTTTTCCTGAATACTCTGGAAATTCATTCTAGATCGTATTTTTCATTATTCTCACGAGAATTTACTTCACTTTTTCTCCATAGTTTTTCTAATAACTACTTCCCGACCAACCATTTCGTTAATTTTCTTTAATTTTCTATACATCGATCGTCACCATTTCATGAATAATTGTAAAGATGCTAAAAGTCTAATCGTGAATCGTTTATAAAGATCTTTCTCAAAATATTGCTATCAATCGTTATCAATGTTAAAATATCGATTGTGTTACCAGATCAAAATATCGATTTCTGTTGTAAAATTAAAATATCGATGCACAACTGCTGATTTTTTGTCATTTTTTATCTGCATAATTTCTAGTTTCGATCCCGTGCCATCTGGGGTGTACTGATTTCGTTGTTGGTTACTTATCCTCGGGTCCACGGCTGCTGTTGATGAGCTTATCAACGGCAGGCAAACACACTCTAGTATGTGGTGTATTGAAATTTCTGTAAATCTTTTCATACATGAATCCAATATTTATTTGTCGTAACCATCAACCAGTCAGCCATGTAGGTGCAATAGAGGTCAAAAAGGTATTAATTTTCCACATTGGGTTCCGAATGCCGTGAAACCCACCACGCATGCTATCACGGGTTATTAAATATATAAAAGTAAACTTGTCAACATTTGCTGCGTCGCGGCCATCGGTCTTCTCGTTCATTTACCGGCAGATTGCTTCTTCCGATGAAATGCCGAATATTTCGATAAATAATATAAACATTGCCATCTGTCACCTGGTGTGCCTCGAACTCTCTTTAACCAGCGATACAAATCGATAACAAGGAGATTATAAATGTGCATCGATGGCAATCTTGGTTGTTCTTTGTCAAAGTTCAAAGTTACGGTGATATCAGTATTTAAATATTTATTGATGAATATTTGTAAAGAATACTTAAGTCCATGTGACATATCAAAATTAAAAGAAATTTAGTATGGTACCTTCATAGATTACTATCATATGACCGAATGAAGAAATAATCTTAAATGTAAGTATCGATCAATAAAGATTTTTAAATTTGTACATCGATATCATAGAAAATTTAAAGTAAAGAATTGCCGACATAAATCTTTATTTCTGTATAAAGAACTTCGAAGAAGTTTCACGAACGGTTGTTCGGGTTCCACACAGATCTTGCTCTCGTGAAATCGTATTACCCTATTATCCGCACTCAACCATTTCAAGTTGCCCGTGTTGGGGTCCACCCCTGCGTGTGACGGACGCGAAACGTCACCCTTTCGGGGTTTTTTTTAGTACACTCGGAGCCGACCGGCGAAATCGGAATCAACTTTCGCAGGAGGACGTGGCAGCAGCGAGAAGCAGAAACCGCAAACGCAAAACTGAGATAGCGCAACCACACCTCATTCGCTCGCCGCTGGTCAGAGTGGGACGGGTTGCATCGTCGGCTGTGCACAAGGGACGGCGTAAGTTTTTTTTCCTTTCAGTTGTTCGTACGTGTACGGAGTAGAGAGTTGGGCGAAGAGGAAAGCGACGACGAGAAAAAAAAGCTCGGAAGAAAATTTCGCCGCCATCTTGACGTGTGAAGTTCGTCTTTCCGTGCGTTCTTGACTGCAAAAACTCCGGATCTTCTGTCGGTCGGCAGTTTTGGGTTCGGTTCGGTTCCGTCGCGGCTTGTCCTGTGTTCTGTTCCAGCGGTAGTGGTGTTGCAGTAGAGTGGCCTCGGCCCAAACTTCCTCCAATACGCGATAACAACCAACTCCGGGTCCGGTTAGTGTTCGGCGTGTCGTTTCTTCTGGGTGCTGTGAATGATTCAGGCGAGCGTTTTGTCCAGCAGAAAAGTACGTTTTCTCCGCAGGAAAAAGAAAAGCTGTGTAAGTGTGCACGTCGACAAATTGAAGGAGATTTTCCGATTCCGAAGGATTTAGAAACGATCAGTTTGTGGCAGGTGCTGAATGAGAGCAAGGTTCCCGTGCTAGTTAGAATACGGAGTGTGTAACTGGGTGGTGGAAGATTTTTTACTTTTGATCAAAAACGACGGAAAAAATGAGGGTGGTCTATGACGGGAAGTATCTGGACTGAAAAGTGGATCACAATACTGAGACTTTTTCCATGTTTTACACGGAAGCGCAGATTGGTAAGCAGAAATTTTCCATTGTGAAAGGATCGGGATTCTGGAATGGCATCGCGTTTCGGTCGATTTTTGGGTGAGGAGAAACGCAGGGGCTGAGTGGATCATGTCGGGGGAGGCACGGAAGAAGAACGTAGATTACACGCAGCCTATTGCTTGCTTGCTCATTCGCTGCTGAATCATGTCTTTCCTCGGGCTCGTCATCAGCTCCAGCAGCAGAGCAGCAGACACGGCAAAAGAGGAATGGAAAAAAAAGGTAGCCAGAGAAGCGGGAGCAAAAGCCTCGTCATCGCTTGCTTGCTGCTGCTGCTGCTTCGCCGTCGTGGTGGCAGGCTCTGCTCTGGTCGAAAAGGGGGCCCCAGTACTAGTGCAGTGCTGCCAGAGGCGCGCAATGTTGTGTAAAAGTTGTGATGGGTTATGGTTTGCGCACCTTTGTGTCGAAACGAAAGTGGGGCGATGGGTATATTATTTACGATTACTCATTCGTTGGTAGTGTTGTTGAGAAATTTGTTAAAAAGTTCGATGCTTTTGATTTCAAGGTTCTGGCTGCAATTTTTGTCAAGTTAAAGATTTATGTTTTCAAGGATTCCGGCCTTGGTAGTGTGACCGATCAATCTCCATTTATTTTTTTCGAATTTCAGTTGATATCAGCTTCTGATAACGACTATTCGTGGGATAGGGTTCTGTCAATGTATTGATTTCATTTCTATAGAAAAAATTGGTAGATTTCCTGCTTTCCATGGGACACAGGTCGAACAACTGATCTGTAGTCTATTATTGAAGCAGGAAAAGTAAATCTGCGATCAATTAATTGCCTTCGTTGGATACACTCAAGTTGGCAATAACCAAGTTGCAGTACAATAAATGAAAACAATATTGGTATGAATCTCATCCTACAGAAAGAAAATTGGTTGCAGGCAACCCCCGCGAAAAGAGACTGTATTGCAAAAATAATGTGAAAATCTTGGACGTTAATTCCAGAGTAACATTTAAAATGGGCCTATGTCCAAAACGTAAACAAATCGGGTTTTGATACCATTCTTTAGCACTGCTTGATAGCTACTAATCGTGTAGGAAAGTTCCGCATAATCGAGAAAAATCATTCAAAATAACTCGATTTTCGAAACGACCGATCAACGAAATTTTTCTATTCATTAATAGGCCCGCACGCTTAAACGGCCAACCATTCATTTATTTAATTTCATTGATACGTCAGGTGACGTAGAAGGGCCGATGATTGAAAATTTTGAAATCAAAGCTAAGTCCTATTGCTTGAGGCAGGGCCGATGATTTGTTTTGAATTTATTTGACGTTGCGAAAAGGCTTAGCAACAGTTTAACAAAAAGGGCCTATCGATTGAAAGAAACACAAAAAGGCTTATTAATTTATGAAATTAAATTGTAATCGATTTTCATATATTTTTGAAAGCTTTTCACATATTTTAGATGTTGTATACTGAGATACAGTTACTATTGTTATTGTGAACTATATAAATACCTAAAATACTTCAATTTTCTTAAATATGAATTGAATTGCGGCGGAAATTTTTTTAAATTCATTTTCTGGTTTGTTTACGTTTTCGACATAGGCCCATAGATAGGCTAGAAGCGAAGACAACAAATCAAGAAGATTGGCAATTGGGTTCTTTAATTTTGAAAAATGTATTGTTTTTTATACATCATCCGATAGAGCTTCGTTTTCTGAGCACAGCGATATTTTTTTTTCGAACCCACACACTTTCATCTCGATTTTTAAATTAAGATTTAAAGCAAAATAACAACTTCGCTGTTTGACACTAAACTAACAAAATGACAGCTCGCTCCCATACAAAGTGACATCGAGGGGCGCTAATAAGGTGATTTTTGCAAATGTATTCGAACTTATTTAAAATAGTTCCAGTGTACCCAAATTGATAAATTTTGGGTTCCATTATTAATGCAGATTACGAATATGTATTTACCTCAATACCCTTAAAGAACCCAATTTTGCCAGAATCCAAGCGACAGATACAGTAGCGCCATAGAGGTAATTCTAAGACAAGAAGGTCCCGAAGAAACGTGCTCAACTTTTTGGCTCAGCTCTGGTACTATCTTCGGTCCCAAGCTAATCGATTCACCCCTCGAAACATAGGAAGATCCACTAACCCCTCATTTTATCTGTCAAACTTTCATAGCGAATCAAAACAAACATAGTGTAGTACTGGAATTTATACTATAATGGGGTACGTTAGTCGATTTGCTTGGGATCAATAGGCTAGTCAAGTAGTGAGCCAATTTAAAATCGTTAGTTTCGTATTGATTGTTGGTAGCGCTGCGCTTGAGTGAAGGTGGAAGCAACGCATAAAAAATGAACGAATACACAAACCCTTCGTCTGAGGATATAATCTTTGCTATCAAATTCGTTCGCAGCATTTACCTTTGAGCGGCAGATGATGCGATTGTACCTGTCTCATAGCGTTCGTATGAGAAAATGGAAGAGATGCCAGTCTTCTTTATTTGTTGTCTTTGCTAGAAGGCTAGAATTTATTGTGATATATCTCGATATAACGTACAGGGTGGCCAGCGCACCGGGAATACCGGTAAATATCCGGGAATTTGAAAAGTAACCGGGAAAACCCCGGGAATTCGATGAGAGAACCGGGAAAAATAAATTAGACACCATAGGAATATATTTTCACACCAGAATTTCAGAATAAACCGTTAAAACAGAGTGATTTTTTACCAAATGAATGTCTTTCTCTATTTGCTGCATTTTCTTCAGATTCCCGCCTTATTGTTTTGAGAATTTAATCACTCAGCAATATTTCAAATTGATTTTTGCAATTCAATTTCATTTACATGAGCCTTAAAACAAAATATTGAAGATGCTGGACTTACGAATCAAATATTTGTAAAAACTGAAACAGAACTATTATTTCCCCGGGTTTTATTTTATTATAAATTCTCATGATATGAATTTCAGAATGAACTTGAAATTCTGCTCTGAATTATTATAGAATCTTTTAAAATTAACCAGAAAACACTCTGCGTAATAATTACAATTGAATTCTTTTTGGAATTTCATTGAAACCCCTTCTAAGAAATTGTTTGGAATCCCTCTTAGAATTCACTTAAACCTATTCGGAGACTTCGATTTCATTGAAATCCTTTTCAAAATTTTCTTATAACTCTAGCATAAATCTTTCGAAATTTGAAATTATGTAGAAACCTCTTGGCAGGGTGGCCAGTAAACCGGGAATACTGGGAAATATCCGGGAATTTGAAAAGTAACCGGGAATTCGGCAAGGGAACCGGGAAAAATAAATTAACCATGACATAGGAACAAACTTTTACACCAGAATTTCAGAATAAACCATTAAAACGGAGTGATGCTTTACCAAATAAATATCTCTATTAATGCATAATTTTCTTCAGTTTTAATTATTTTTATAATTTATCACTCAGCAATATTGCAAATTGATTTTTGTCGTTTCAATTTCAGATGTAAAGTGCATGGTCCTTAAAAGAAAATATTGAAGATGCTGGACTTTGGGAACAAATGTTTGTAAAAACCGAATCTGAATTATTCTTTTCCGGGGTTTTAATTTTTCGTTGTTCAAAATTCTCATGATATGAACTCCAAAATTAACTTGCAGTTCTGCTCTGAATTATCTTGAAATTATTCTGAAATAAACCAGAAAACACTCAGTGTAATAATTACCGTTGCATTCTTTTTGGAATTTCCTTGCAACCACTTGTAAGAATTTGATTGGAATCCTTCTTAGAATCCGCTTGAGCCTATCCGGAAACTTTGATTCCTTTGAAAATCTTTTCAAAAATTTCTTCTAACTCTATTCAAAACAGCAGAAATTTTATTTAGAAACCCCTTGGAGTATTTTAAAGAATTTCTTTCTCATTATCAGCAATTTTTTTGCAATCAATATTGCCAGAACACTCTTAGAACTCTGTTTCTTGTTGAATTCTGATCATAATTCTCTTGGAATTCTTCTTAAAATTCATCTGTCATTTTCCTCACGATCCCCATACAAATCTTCTCAAAATCACGTAGGAATTTTCCGTAAAGTTTTTTTATCACAACTCCTTTTTAAATCTTCTAAAATTACCTAACAATGTAATTAAGAACTTGCATTCTTCTCCACAGAAATCCCTCCTAATTCATCTAACAATTTCTAAGGATTTCATGTCAGAATAATTCAGGAATTCTTCTCCGAACTTCTTCTTGGAAAACTGTGAGCTAATCGTTCTTGTTTGAAATCAACACTTTGAATTCTTTTAAATTTTACTAAAAATTCCAGGGTTCATCCGCTAGATTCTATAGATTGTTCTGTAATTTGTTATGACCCTTAAAATGCTTCCAAGTCTCACGACTATGAGTATGATTTTTTTTACAAATCTGTGATCTTGAATTTTTTTCAAAATCTCACATTTTAATTATTTTTTTCTCCAAATCTTGCATCACGAAGATTGTATTAATCTCAAATTAAGAAAAGAAGTTTAAGTTTCAGACTCTACACAAATTTCAAAGCCCAGAATCTTGGGAATCTTCTTAAATCATTTTTTTATCCTTTCACTAAATTCCTTTCAGCACGTTCTAAAAAATGCGTCCAATTTCGTTTTTTGTTGAATAGGAACAACCGGAAATTTTTTAAGATTTGAACCGGGAATTTCAAAATGAAAATTCACTGGCCACCCTGTCTTGGAGTATTTTAAAGAATTTCTTTCTAATTATTAGCAATTTTTTTGCATTAAATTTTGTTGGAGCTCTTTGATGAATCATTCACACTAGGGTTGAAATTATCGTCAGAACACTCTTAGAAATCTGTTTCTTGTTGAATTCTCATCTTAATTCTCTTGGGATTCAAAAATTACCTAATAATTTAATTTGGAACTTGCAATCTTCTCCACAGAAATCCCTCCAAATTCTTCTAACAATTTCTAAGGACTTCATGTCAGTTGAAGGGCCTCCCTTAGCTCATTACCGACTACTTAGCTCGGCGCAGCTACAAAGCAAGACCATGCTGGAGGTGGCTGGGTTCAATTCCCGGTCCGGTCTAGGAATTTTTCGGGTTGGAAAATTTCTCGACTTCCCTGGGCATAGAAGTATGATTGGAATTGCCACACAATTATACCGATGCAAAAATGGTACAGGCATCGAAAGCTCTCAATTAATAACTGTGGAAGTGCATCTAGAACACTATGTTGAGAGCACGCAATAAGCTAATATGCGATATGCAATAAGCTTGAAAAGCGAAGAAGAAGAAGAAGTCATGTCAGAATAATTCTGGAATTCTGCTCTGAACTTCTCCTTCGAAAACTATGTGGGATCCTCCTCAATAGTTTTTTGAAATCAACACTGAATACTTTTAAATTTTACTGAAAATTCCAGGGTTTGTCCGCATGATTCTATCGATTGTTCTGTAATGTGTTTTAACTCTTAAAATACTTCCAAGTCTCAGAACCTTGACAATTATGACTGCACGACTATTTAATAAATATGATATTTTTTTTTTCAAATCTGTGATCTTGGAAAATTTTCAAACTCTCACATTTTAACTATTTTTTTTCTCTAAATCTTGCATCACGAAGATTGTTATCAATCCCAAATTTTGAAGAAAGGTTCTATTTTCAGACCCTACACAAATTTCAAAGCCCCAGAATCTTGAGAACTCTTTTTAGTAAATAATCTTTCAGTGAATACACATCTTCTCTACCCGATATCACTATCAATTTGCTCTAATTCTCATTTGCACCAAGTTCATTTTTCTGAAACATTTTTTTAAATTTAATCTCTCATTCTTCACAATTCACCTATTATATAACCTATTCATCCAGATAGCATTTGGCCCAGTGACCTTAATCTCTGTCACTCAATAAATTCTAGGGCTTTGAAATCATAAAAAGTGGTAGAATTCGATTTATCAAAGTATCTCGAAAGATCAATAAATCGTTTTGAATACATTAAGTGACTCATAGAGCAGGCTTGCTTCCACTCACTTGCTATAAAAACATGATTTTCTGAATTTTGCAATCATTAGATGTTATAATCATATTTTATACTTGTTAGATACAAGAAGAGGTTGAAAAGCAAGTGTTTGACACATGAAACCTGTCAAATTTGCTTTCAGATAGTCACAATCAGCGATTTTACGATTCGCGAGCGCTCACTCTGAGTGAACGCTCACGAATCATAAGATCACTTATTGTAACACTCTGGTAGCGAAATTGACAGGTTTTATGAGTCAAACACTTGCCTTTCAACATCTTCTTGTATCTTACAAGTACAAAATATCATTATAACTAGACTAACATTTGAAAGGGGCGTAAGAGCCAAAATGTAAACAAACCATATTTTGCCACATATAGAGAGAATAGTTCACAAACTACTCGATAAACACGAAAATGTAGAAGAAAATATCACTTCAAATCATCAAAAACGTTTCTTCTTACATGGCGTATTTCCAACTTTCAACTCTATGATGCATCTGGTTGTTACGCCTTGCACCAGAACTACGAATTATATTAATATGCCAAACGTTTTGATTCTGTAGTATCTAGTCATGCCCGATTCATTTGAAATGCTTGATAGTTCACGTGTAAACAACGAACAAAAAGAAGACCAAAAAATCTCCGGGCGTAATTCCACTCTCACAAAATTTGCGAACGAAGAACCAAGGCGGAACAACAAACAAAAAATCCCGAGGGTGTACTTCCACGGCGTATCACCAGTGTTGGCAGTTCAAAGGGAAGATCTGGGGGGTAACAACATGTATGAAATGTATGATGTTTTCTTCTCAATTTCACGACAAAAAAAACTGTTTTTTGAGTTTTTAGTTATGCATGATGATAGATTACACTATTAACTATATGTCAAGCTTATAAAATCATCCAGAAAATGGAAAGTCGTGAAATAGGATTAATTTTTAGGTCATCAAAATTCAGAAGCGATTTTCTCTATATGGTCATTTTGGAATTACGCCCTTTTCAAATGTTAGTCTAGATAACATCTAATGATTTCAAAATTCAGGAAATCATTTTTTTTATAGCAAGTGAGTGGAAGCAACCCTGTCATAGAGTTGAATTTTTCCTATAGCTTTGGAAAACACTTTCTGTAAGTTGGCTTTCATTTTTCCCACAAATAACCACTGAAAATTTACAGTTGACCACGTTTTAAAAAATGCGTACGATTTCGTTTTTTGTTGAATATCAACAACCGGGAATTTTTTTTAGGATTTTAACCGGAAAACCGGGAATTTCAAAATGAAAAGTCACTGGCCACCCTAAACGTAATTGTCGATTTTTACTTCCATCGCCGACTTCTCGCAAACTGCCTTTCAATCAAGCACAGTAATGGATCAATGAAAATGCTGAGTTTTTGACAGAACTATGCTGTGGCTACCACAGTATTTTACATTTGATCGTCCATATACAGTAGCGCCAAAAGCATGCTGTGGTGGTTTCAAAACTTGACCATCTAAAATGATCAATTACAGCATCGGACAGATGCGACAGTCCCCATCTATTGGTAATGTTGATTACTATGAATGTCAAAATAGACAGCTACGTTATATCGAGGTATACCGGTATTCAAAGGTAGCATATGCCTCCACTAGAAAATTTTGAATTTGAGGACCACTTTTCGATAATTATTTAAAATCTATCAATTTGTCGATTTCACATTCCTCCGAAGCTGCCCTGCTTTTTCCATGGGACACAGGTCGTACAACTGATCTGTAGTCTATTATTGAAGCAGGCAGAATAAATCTGCAATCAATTAGTTGCCCTCGTTGGAATCACTCAAGTGGGCAATAACCAAGTTGCAGTACAATAAATGCAAACGGAAGTAATGATTTATCGACAGATTGGTATGGATCTCATTCTACAGAAATGAACTTTGTTAAAGGAATCCATTTCGGCTCGTAACTGAACTCTGTTCCCGTACTTGCTTTTTTCTGTATGCTGCAGAAAGGAAATTCCTACACGATCCTTTTTTATGTGGTTGACATGTGGTTGTGGTCCTGAGGCAAACTGGAGGGTGACCTATTGTAAATCTAACACTTTGGCTAAAATGACGCACCCTAATGTACATTCATAATATTTTTCACGTCAGCATTATTGACAACATACGAAGGTTTCGTCCATCCCACTTTTCACGTAAGAGTTACGTGATTCAATCGAAGATGTGCTCACTCCCCATTAAATCAAGCATGTAGATACATATGCCATCACGTAAAAGTAACGTTATTCGGTTGATTATTTCAACGGTGTTTTCTAGTAGGTATGTACCAATTATTTGAAAATTGCCTAGTTTTCTTATTTTTGAACGATTATTCCTAAATGTTCAAAAAATAAATGTATTTATTTGCGTGTTTCCAAAGGTTATGCATACCAGCCGAAAGTTCAGGTTTACACGATCTGTTTCTCATGTAGTTTGAAGTACATTTTTTACATACGATTTTTCAATAGTTTGATGAATTTTTAAAAGCAGCTAGCATATTTTAATTTATGGGCAGGTTGGTACTCACCATTTAATACAATTTAACTTAACAATCTGATCCAGTAACTTCATTAGAGGCCCTGCAGCAATTACGTACCATTTTACGGAGAAGGGGACGAGGAAGTGGAGCTAGTAGCGGCCGACCAGGTATTACGTAAAGGAATATACGCTTCGAAGGGAATGGATCAGTACACGTTTCCCCTTGCTTTAATTGTTCTTTTTTTATGTGAGTAAACGAGACATAGGGTAAACGCTCCTATTATAGTTGCGGTACGTTAGAAGCGTTAGGTTCCTATAGTTGCTTATGGAGTCTCCATAAGCAAGTATAGGAAGCTAACGCTTCTAGCGTACCGCAACTATAGGAGCGTTTACCCTATCTATAACAACGGATGGGAGTCAAATTAATCGGAAGAGCTGTCAAAGTTGGGGGTGAGGAATGGGTGCGTGGAAATTTAGATAGGTTCCGTGCACTGATCTAACCTTGGCCAAAAATATACTACGTCATTTAGGTATGCCCCCTGCCAACTCACATTATAAGAATTTTGATTAAACGAGCTTCTATTGTACATATAGGTCTAGCGTTCAGAATAAAAAAAGACCCTAACTGTGATGATCGATTCTCTTCATCGATTAACTCTTTTGTTAATAGCTCGGTCAGATTGTCATTTTTCGATGCGTTTGTTATTGCTTTTACTTTTACTAGCCAATCGGTACAACCTTTTGCGGCATTGCATTGGAAAATCCGGAAGTTGGTTCACTTAATACTACAGTTAAATCAATGAAGAAAATCAACCATCGCAGTTTGGTCGTTATGATTCTGAACGCTAGAGATATTATTATAGCCATTCGTCGAAACAAGATATCAATACAATATTGATCTGTCTACACGTAGCTATGACTGCTTGTCGTCTGTTGTAATTCTATTTATCTCAATCTGTGTTGCTTTCGCACGCGATTTCCATGCGTGAAATTCAGCTTTATAGAAACGTTAACGTGCATAACAGTGGCGTCTCTCAATCTATGGGCCGCGACCCACCGGAGCACATTGCTAAAATTTGAATTTATTCGTTTTTAGTTTTTGATAATAAAAACTATACATTTTAAATTTGTTGGTAGCGTAAGTGTACCAGTTATGGCACTAGTGCTCATTGACTTCGATAATTTTGCTCAATGTAGCGTGGCCAGCCAATCGGAAATTTAAAAGTTATCAGGAAAACCAGGCAAAACTTTGGAATTTGATTAAAGAATCCTGAAAATGAATACGAACAAATTTTCACACCAGAACAAACCAATAAAACAGAGCGAGTTCTTTACCAAAAGAATTACTTGCTCTTTTGCTGCGCAATTTCCATCAGTTCCCCGTCCTATTTTTTTTAGGATTTCATCACTCACAGCAATATTTCTTATTGTTAAGTGCTTGAGCCTTAAAAGAAAATATTGAAGATATTGGACTTCGGAAAAAGTAAACAGCGATACTGAACAATTCCGCGCATTTCGCTAACAGTTTGCAGTATGTTACAATTTTTTCTAAATTTACATTTTTCCCATACACAAATGGTTTATAATACCTACCTTCATATACAATTCCATTTAAATTATATACATTTTATAATTATCTTAGAAATGTGTAAAACTGCTTGGAATCAGGCCTTAAGTGCGCAGAATTATGGTTCGATTTTTAAAATTGTTGTTCCTAAAAAAGCTTATAATTGCAAACTTTTCTAACGTTTAAAATTGTGGACACTTAAAAATTGCCAATCATCGTAGAACAAGAACTTCTGGTTTTTGAAACATTTTTTAAACATTATGTTATTTATGCTCAGAGAACAATGTCAAATCATTTTCTGTGAAAAAATACACAGAAAAGCTTACTAACACAACATTCTTAAACGAGTACAGTGGTGAACATTATACGTCTTTCGAAGGCCTTAAATAATAGAGCTAAAAAACTATAGAGGAAGAATAGTGCTGCCGTCGCTGTCGAAACATCTTTGCTTTACAACTAATAGGGACACAACTGTCAAAGCTAGAAAAAAACTATTCAGTTTCATTCAAAGTGTTTTTATGTTACTTCATACGCGAAGTTAGCGATTTTCAGAGTTGGTTGGAAATGCTAACATGAAGCTTTAGTGTGATGATTTATAAGCTAGAGAATGATATTTAGAAGAGGGTAGGTGGATAGTTCCGTTAGAGCACGGCAGTATGAAAATTGAATAGAAGTTGAAAATGAGCGAGGGGCCATTAATGCGACAGTTTTTTGAAGATAGACGCACATCTTTTGCCTAACCCGTACGATGTACGCGGAGACTTGAGTATGTCTCCAAGTCTACAGGCAAAACATGTGCGTCCCTCTTTTGCTCATAAACTGACTGCGGCTGTGGAATAGTTCTAGCGACGTTTTCATCACTACCTAAAGCCCCACGTTGCGAGAGCATTTCCAGTCGATGGTGTGTTATAATGCAACACAACAGTTGGGTAAAGAAGAATTGTATTATAACACACCATCGACTGGAAATGCTCTCGCAACGTGGGGCTTTAGGTAGTGATGAAAACGTCGCTAGAACTATTCCACAGCCGCAGTCAGTTTATGAGCAAAAGAGGGACGCACATTTTTTGCCTGTAGACTTGGAGACATACTTCAAGTCTCCGCGTACATCGTACGGGTTAGGCAAAAGATGTGCGTCTATCTTCAAAAAACTGTCGCATTAATGGCCCTTCGCTCATTTTCAACTTCTATTCAATTTTCATACTGCCGTGCTCTAACGGAACTATCCACCTACCCTCTTCTAAAGATCATTCTCTAGCTAATAAATCATCGCACTAAAGCTTCATGTTAGCATTTCCAACCAACTCTATTCAGTTTGACAGTTCTGTACCCGGTATAATTCAACATCGGAACAAAGGGAACACCAGCGCTATTCTTCCTCTATAGTATATTAGCTCTATTCCTTAAATGCATTTAAGCTAAATATGTAATATATCATGCAATTTGACTAATTTTCAATTTCAGCAATTTACTTTACTTACGCTGTAAGAGAAACACGGGAAAGTAAACTTTTTTTTATTTTACGGTCCCAGGACAAGCCTTCATTGCACAACTACGCTGAAAGCAATAATCTGAAGGAAAATCAAATTCAAGGACAAAAAATAACTGAAGAAACCAAAGTATTCGATGATATAAGAAGATGAAACTCAGTTCAATTTGTATGGATTTATTTTACTTCACACTTAATTTTTGTTCGATTTAACTATCGTGACGATCACAATACATACTTCGAACACATTGATCTAAAAAGGAACAGTCATGCTCGATGGGCTCAGGCAAGCGACAGGTTGTCTCTGCCAGATTATGAATATAGTGACTATAGTCACGGTCACGCCCGATTAATTTAAAATGCATCACTTGTAAAAAACGAACACAAAGAAGATAATAAAAATCTCCGAACGTAACTCCACTCTCGCCAAATTTGCGAAGGTGACTGTCAAATACGAACAATCCTCGCCTACCTCGCATAACTGGTTCCAAACGATAACAAGCCATAAGAAACGATGGTTTGTTGATGTTTGGAACCAAATTCACATATGGAAAATCAATGAGCGTACACAGGTGAGGCCCAGTGAATTTGCCGTCTCTTTCGTTCTTCGGCTGTTTAAATGAATGACGGAATTGGTCGTCACACTCGTATAACCATTTAACAAACGGGAGAACGAAAGAGACGGCAAATTCACTGCGCGTCACCTATTTATATATCGTGGATGGATGATCAGTAGGTAGATTTCACAGCACATTCCGCCCTAGGAAAAACCATTTTGAAGCCAGTCACTAAAAAGTCACTTTTTACACCAAAAAGTCACTAAAGTCAGTATTTCCTTAAAAATAGTCACTAAAGTCACTTTTTCACTAATAAAATAGAATGCAATTTAAAAATATCTACAATATGTTGAAATTGAGTACTTGGCACTAAGAAAGTCTACAGTAGTTTACAAAATATACATAGGGTAGAGAACTACTACGGAAGGTTTGTACCCATTATTCCCAAAAACAAAAGAAGCGCTCGGACCTAATCAATTTTTATCTTCATCTGATAGGCCGAAGTGAATTCATTGGCGTTTCAATGGCGATTCAATGCGTTAGGTCGAGTTTAGAATCCGTAGGTCGAGATTGGCGTCAAGAAGTAGAGTTAGACTTTTGACAATATCTCAACGATTGGTTTCTCTTTATCAAATCTTACAGTACTAATGAATTTGGTAGGTAAATGAATTTGGTAGGTAAATGAATTTGGTAGGTAAATGAATTTGGAAGCCATCAGTAATAATAACATTCCGTTTGGTGCTAAACTGCTCTAGATTAAGAAAGACTAAGTGCGGGTTGTGCTTAATAGGCCGGAAATGGGGTAGTTAACCATATCTGTTAAAAAATTGAAAATTTTAACCAGGGTGATCTTAAAACTTTAGAACACCAGAAAAACTATTGGGAAATGCCTTAAATTTCGATTAAAAAATCGGGAAAAATATACCTCTTTTCCCAGAAGATAAATTGTAAACCTTGGAAACTTTTCAAAGGTATTTGTCTCTGATAGATTTTCAAAAGTCTATCAAGGATGGTTAGAACTTTAAAAAATCCAAAGTAAATTATAAGAGAATTTTAAAGGATTCTAGGGATGACACCAAGATATATCAGAGAAAAATACCAAAATACAGACTGCGACAGTCTCATGTAAAATTAAGTGCTCTGAGGACCGATTTCCTCATCTCCGCTTAAATCTTAAGCCAGCTTTACCTATTGGCGTCTTGCAGTGAAACTTTTCCAAGCTTTCGCCACCTACAACTACTAGAAGGAGGATAGTTTCCTAATTCTCCAAGTAAAACAGACGATTTTTAGGGCAAATCGGTACATAAAGAAAAAACTAATAATTTCCGGTGGAAACTTTTGCTTGAATCGTGTAAGAAAACGTGTTTGCAAACTAACTGTTATTATTTCGGTATGGATCGGAGATGTTTTCATGGAAAATTATGCATAACAAGTTTGCACCCACAGGTAGAGGTTACCTCCTGCATTTTTCGGAAAATGGTGAATATGTGCGATTTCCACTAGGATGAAAGTGGAAATTAAGTGAATTTACTTAGGGAAGATTGTATCATGCTGGTGATAATGGAAAAATAATTGTATAGGACGCCAATATTCAATAAATGCGCATTTTGACCTTTTTTAGCTAATCATATTGATACAATTTTCGACGGAAAACGCAACGGAACTTGATTAACTCAACACGCACCATACTCTAGAATGGTGCTCGAAGGTTTATAAAGTAATAACAAGATGACAAATCATCTTTCCCTCCCCTTGGCTAGTTTTTGCACCTTGCTGTTGGTGGGCGGGCTTAATTTCATGCTAGTGGAGTGTTGGAGACGGTGGGTTTGTGGCCGACGTTGCTGGCTCATGCCGCGATAGAATGGCGCCATGGGCAGGCAATGAGGATTACTGAGCTTCCCCTCTCTGATAAACCACTGCATGAGAGAACAAAAGATCTAGTCCAGCAGTGATAGTATCACACTTGTTACTCCTTTTATTGAGAGCCGCGTCGTAGTACGCTTACGTATAGGCACTGACGTTGGGTGTGATACTGGCGGGTTTTGCCGCAAATCACTCTTATTTTATTTATTTTTACGCAGATAGATTTATTTGGGTTTGCAAGGGAATTATACTATTGAAATATTTCAGAAAGTGCCCAACGGTGCTCCTTCTACTTGCGTGACAAGCTTTCATTGTTGTTTTCATTGAAGTATTACTCAGGGAACAATTTTAAACATCATTTTTGTACATGGTATTGTAACTAATCTTATATGTGCTTCATTTTGATTTGGGATAAATGTTTGAACTATGGCTCGGGATTTCCACTGTTGCGTGCTTCTATTGTGATATATCCATACGTAATTTTGTGGGACGACATAGTGGAAACGTGTGAGCGTAGTTGGAGCATATACCCTATGTAATTTAAAAATCAGCTAGGAAACTAACTTCAAAATGAAGCATTTTAGTCACTTGAAGGTGTCACCTGGGTCGAACTAAGATATAATAAATAGGTATAGGTCAAAATCAAAAGTACTTGAAACACGTTTAATTTTAGATTACAAGCACAAGTGCAGATACTTAATAAAGCATGGGTTATGATTGATTAGGTGACTTAGAGCTTTTAATAATTTATTAAATTAGACTAATGAGATATCATAACCATCAAATGAATTTAAATAATAAACTTCAGAAAGTCTAATGACATTAAGTAGATTAACAAAAGAATTAGGATGCGGGTGGTCCGCTTAGGGAGGCAACTAACCTTTATAGTTGTAGAATAAATCTTCTTATTTAGTATTGAATTTAAAAAAAAAAAGAAAACGCAGGCAGACCAATAGCATTTAGCAGATTAACAAGGAGAGGAATAGTTTAGGAAATAAGAAAAGGAAAGGAATGTGACAATTAATAGCTTTTAAACTTTTGGAGGTATTGTATTCCCCTGAGTTTGTTGTACTCGATTACTATATTATTCTCTCAATACGCGAAATCTCTTATATATGCGATTAAAGCATTTGAGTTAACTTATTTCTTAGTGTTCAAGTACTTACATTTGTAAACAGCAATCAATGTTAATCTATGAACTAAACCATACGTAAAATCGATCTTTCCTTATGTGGTATTGATGCATGTTTAACTTTTCGCGTCTGTCGGAATCAACGCGCCTACGTCTACGGAGCTTACGCAGAAGTGATTTGCAATGCGGTAGAGCTCACCAAAAGTTTTTTTTTTTTTTTTGAGCTTCTGTAGTATAGAATTTGTTCGGTACGGTCGCGAAATCTTGAAATGATTGATACGTGCGGTAAAATAACTAAATTGAAACAAAGCTCATCAGTAAAATAAGTAGAATATTTTGGGAGGAAACCAAAATTTATCAACTTGCCAACATAGGCTATCACATTTATTTTGGTGGCACTCTTTAAGTGATAATAAGTTGTTTTTTTTTTCTCTACGGTTGTTTCGCGTGGCGTTCACAATTTGCGCGATTTTCGTATCTTACGTAATTTAGATGTTTAACTATAAACGGTTTCACTGACTCGAGGTCGTTCCTTAAGCGGTGTTGGTACAGGTTAAACCTTTGCCGACTGTCGGATTCAACGCGCCTACGTCTACGGAGCTTACGCAGAAGTGATACGCAATTCGGTAGAGCTTGTCAAACGCTTTTGAGCTTATAGAATTTGTTCGGTGCGGTCGCGAAATCTTGAAATGATTGATACGTTCTTTAAATTAACTTATTTGATACAAAGCTCAGTAGTAAATAAGTAGAATATCTAAGGAGGAAACCAAAATTAATCAACTTGCCAACATAGGCTATCACATTTATTTTGGTGGCACTCTTAAAATGATAATAAGCCTTTTTTTCTCGCTTCGGTTGTCTCGCACGGCTTTCGGAATTCGCGCGGATTTCGTAACTTACATAATTTAGATATTTCGTTCGAAACGGATTTACTTATTCAATCGGTTTACTACGCGGATGTATCTACGCGCACACGTCACAGCATTTTTTCTATAACTATCTTGAAACAATACATACGGAATCCAGTGTTCAAGCGGCCAACATAGGCTAGTCCTTCTGCTGTATTGTCAAAGATAGAAGCAAAATTTATTCAAATGGGTCAAGTCTTGAAAATTAAGCTGTCACGCAGCTCCAGCTTGATACCAAAAAAAAAAAAAAAAAAAAAAAACAAGATGACAAATCATCTTTATTTTGAGTAATTGAGCAATTTACTTCTGTTTACATCATATGTACGATGCAGCATTGATGGAGCTGTGAAATGAAATGAATATATCTTATGAAAGTTCATCTGGAAAAGTCAAAGATGCACATCAGTCTGATCGTGAAAACATTTTATTCTTCACTTCGGATGTTATATTGGAATGATTTAATGCTAATTTTCACGAATTTTATATGCAGTCTGTCCACATTATCATCATCATGCAGTGGCGACATCTGCGTCGAGCTTTTACGGCAATCTTCCAATATAGGGGAACTTGGCTTAACACATACGAGTGTCGCTTTTGATTATTGTTTAAATTATTAGAGACGCAACATTCAGCTCCAAAACAATTCCAATATTGAGAGTGCGTTTTAACGAAAGTTCTGAGAAAGAATTCTATGATAATTGGATGAGAATTCTAGGTTCAATTCTAATAATAACTCAAAATTAGTTCTGAAATTTTGATAATTAAATTCCATGAAAATCTCGTGAACTCCAAAGATGCTCTTCATAGGAGATTCTGGTGTGAGATTCGATTAAATTAGCGGAATTTATTAAATTTGATTTTAAGATCCATGACATAACAAGTTTATTTTAATATCAAACCGTATTTAAGTTACCATATAAAGTGTTACTTATTTAATATTTAAAAGCCACTATTTGGTCACTATTTCCGTAATTTTAGTCACTGAAGTCACTACTATTATATCGCATCAGCACTACCAGCCCTGGTGCAACCTAAAGGTGAAAAAAAAACAAGTTTAAATGATTTCGAGAAGGAACCAAATATACAAGGTTTGAGCGAAGACAACAAATCAAGAAGACTGGCAACTGTTCAATTTTCTCATACGAACGCTATGAGACAGATACAATCATTGATAGCAAAGATTACATCCTCAGAAGAAAGGTTTGTGTATTTGCTAATTTTTCTATGCGTTGCTTCCACCTTCACTCAAGCGCAGCGCTATTGTATCTGTCGCTTGGATTCTGGCAAACTTGCCAGTCTTCTTGATATGATGTCTTCGGTTTGAACGAAGCCGGAGCAAATTTTATTTTCGGTAGTACTTTTTTTTTCATGGAATTGCTGAATATCTCAACGAAAGTTTGACAACCACTGGTACCTATACAATATTTACATGACCAACCTAAACCCAGGAATAAACGAATGTGATAGGAAAATCGATTATTCCCCTCCTTTTTGCCAGTTCACCATTCAGCTGTTACTACATTTATTATGTAACAAACCAATTTTTTACTAACTCAAACTTGACAATGATTGACGGCTAATAATACTACCAACTGCATATCTATACGTCTGATGATGGTCGTATAACCGTCAAATTTAGAATGCATTGTTGCAACCGTTCCCTAGCGGGACTTTGCGATAAGATAACGTGTCGTCCTTGGTCTTTAACCCAACCTGTTTCCACAGTGAGTAATTATTTGTCACATGGCACTCAACCTAGCACAACACCGAGATGCTAGTAGGCGATTCACGACGTCGTTGTCATTTTCCCTTAGATCCAGCGGGGGAAGAAAGGCAAGCAAGGAGACCACGCGTATGGAAGGTTTTATTAATATAACAAAATCTGACGTTGGACATTCCTCCAGAGTACAACGACAGGGTCCGGTAATCAACCTCTCAGTCGCCCGGTGGGGTCGTCGTTGGCAGAGGCAGCGGAAAAGAAAAGTGAAAGAGAAAACCCGGGAAACTAGCGGGAACAATTAATAATGCTACACACAAGTTAACTTAATTAAGCCAATTCCATGTACCTACATACTTCTCATGTCCATAATGCAAACGAATGAAAAAACAGATCTTTCGTATTTGCTGCTGCCGCAGCTTTTACGTGCGGTCGCGCGGTCTCCGGGCTACACGGTATGGTAACTTCCTGATAGCTCTTCTCTCCAGGCGTTGTTGCCTCGGACGATGAACGGAAAAATGAATGATTGCTGTTTAGTGATGAGTATTAAGAGTGGAAGCAGGGAAACGAGCACATTTTGCGTAGCAGTATGGTATGGTACACGTCAGCGTAGCAATAAAAATCTAAGTTGAAGATTTGAGGAAGCCTCTCGAGTAAGTCAGTACATATAGTTGCGGCATGCCGGAGCTGGTGGGTTCGATTCCCGGCAAGGTCAAGGAATGTTTCGACTTCCCTTGGCATAGACTATCATTGCCTTTCAAATGAAATCTGTTCCATTAGCATTAATACAGAAGAAGTCTAAATATGATGCTCTCAATCAGCAGTTGTCCATCTTAATTACGTTCTTGATAATTGTTACCCTTCTTTCATCATGCTTTAATCCGTTTTCTAACCGAATCATTCCTCTTCTATTCTCATTTTAGGTTCATTCCAGACACTGAACAAGCTTAAAAACCAAACCATTCGAAAGAAATATAAACCGAAACTAACCGCAGCTAGTAGAGGAGCATCACACATACACACATTCTTAGACAAAGGGAAAAAGCATCTTCTACGAAGATTATCGCGTACCCACAAAAGCAAAGGAATACATACACACACACATCCCGTGCGTGTTCTCCTTAGGTTAGGATTTTTTTATTAGCTTGTGGATAAGTTGTAAAAGGAAGCGAAACCCTTAAAAAACAAAGCACCAGAATGGGGAACATGTTTGCAAATCTGTTCAAAGGGCTGTTCGGCAAGAAGGAGATGAGAATATTGATGGTCGGATTGGACGCCGCCGGTAAAACCACAATCCTGTATAAACTAAAATTAGGAGAAATTGTTACAACGATTCCTACCATTGGTAAGATCGGTGACCCGAAGGTTGATCGAGATCGCAGAATTAAATTCCCCCACCATTCAATTCCAGGTTTCAACGTGGAGACTGTAGAATACAAAAACATTAGTTTTACAGTATGGGACGTAGGCGGTCAAGACAAGATCCGACCTCTGTGGAGGCATTACTTCCAGAACACACAGGTCAGTAGCAGGCGATGCGTTATTATTAGATGAAGCAGATTCCCTGTAATTGCTTCCTTATTTTGCTTTGTAGGGACTTATCTTCGTCGTGGACAGTAACGATCGGGAACGTATCGGCGAAGCCCGCGAAGAACTGATGCGAATGCTGGCGGAAGATGAGCTCAGAGATGCCGTTCTACTTATATTCGCTAACAAACAGGTAAGTCGATTTGGGTTAGGAACAAAACCTACCTACTACTGCGCCGTTCGAAGCGTAATTGGGAGTTGATCTGCGCCGTGCGGTTCGATGTGCTAATTGCGGACGCCCTTCCTCCTTTTGAATACCAAGACAATATCGTCAACAATGAGATGATGGTGGGCCGAGTTTCATCTTTGTCCGTTCAAATTGCTTTATGAGTCAGTAACACGCGTAAGCACAAGATAACACATTGCTAGTGATGGCTTTCAATACATGCTCATTATTGATGATTGGTGACGTGCTCGTTTGCTTTTATGTCTAATGTAGGTACCTTCGGGGCTTCGGGTTTTCTTATCGCCTTTCATTGGGCGTTTTTAAGGTTGAGCAGTGGGATACAACGTTATCAACGTTGCTTATATTTTGCCAAGCAGAGCCGTTGCAAATGATAGTCGAAATAGTTCACGTGTCTGTGCCTTGAGATAACGGTAAACCTAAATGTTGTGTATTTACTGCATGCTTGTGCACGTAATTTACGACAGAGAATCATGCATGAGTGCAGTTTTCGAGCTTATTTATAAAATAATGCATTGTTTGGTAAATTTAGTTGATTTCACGTAGGTAAAAGGAAACAGCTCATCTTTTCTTTTATGCCTTAATATTCGATATCATTATTTATGACATCGACAATGAATCACTTATAGCGAATTAATTTATTATTCAGCTCCAACCTGGATCGGGTATCAAGGATTAAATATGCTTGTTTTCCGACAAACGTCAGTTTGATCGTTTGTTTTTAAAACCTACGTCAGGTTGAGGTTCGCACTGATAAACAGTTCGGTTTCGCATTGGGTTGGAACTGGTTGTTAACCCCGATAATAAACGAATTCGCTATAAGTCAGGGTTATTTTTCGCGCTGACGACACCTTTTTGCAGTGGTAAGTGGTAATAAAAATCTCCATATGAAAAGTTGGATTCAGCTCAAAAAAAAAATCATAAACGGACTGCGTCTTTCAGTTTTTACCCAGAAATTATTGTTCATCAACTTAATTTAGTTTTGCTGTTCCGACGTTCCTCAGAGTTTGATCTGCATTACAATGTTGCACCAACTAACTCGATTCGTGGCTGTTTGTCTCCAGTTTCTTGACGTGTGGGACGCCACACTTCCTAGATCGTGCTCCACTTGATCTAACAATCTAATTCGCTGCGCTCCTCTGCGTCTTGTACCGTCTGGACAATAATGGATTTTTACTCGGCATTCTTGCAACCTGTCCCGCCCCTTGTACCCTTCCAGGTTAAGCGACTTTCTGGATACTGGGTTTGCCATAGAGTTGCCCCGCCAAAGATAGTCTTAAACACGCATCGTTCAAAAACTCCCAGTGTTTGCAGGTCCTCCTCGAGCATTGTCCACGTCCCGTGCCCTTAGAGAACTAACGGTTTTATCAGCGTCTTGTACATGGTACACTTTCAGGGATGCCACTGAACCGGGAGAATTGGGAAATAACCGAAAATTTGATAGCAGTCTGAAAATATGTTTGTATATATTTGATTGAATTCTGTTCATTTGTTAACTAAATGTACTTTTGTCCCTGTTTCATTTCCTTTGCTCAACCTGTGTATGCAAACTTATTTGTACTTTTCATAGGTGTAACACATACCTAACAACTTAATTTGCCTTGGTCCGATATTGAAAATACTTTTATTGCGGAGTCTCAAACATTTTCAAAGTCCTGAGGTGGTTCTGGTTGTGCGAATCAGACTTGCCCTATTAAAGAGTTTTCTAGACCAGGATCCTAAATCTTTTGTTGTAAGTATGAAATCTGAAACACTGTTCAAAATCTGAGAGTATTAAATGTTTTACCAAATCCTGCATGTCTGTGTCCGGCAGTGATGGGCAACTGAACCAACCGGTGCGTGTGCTGGTTCGTGTTAAAAAAAAAAATACTCCTGTGTTTATGTAAGCGTGTTTTCGAGTTGATGTTCAGAACCGCAGCTTGTAAACCGAAAACCGGTGTGCTAGAATTTTTGTTTTGGTTCACGAGATCTGAACCGTGTGCATGGTTCAATTATATGTAACCAAAACCGGGTATACCGTTCTTGGTTCAGAACATTGGCAAGCACTAAATAGCAGTGCTCCCAAAAAGGTGAGTAAAATATTTGTACCAAGCGACAGTTATTAATTCAATTGTCAAATATTTTGATAGACAATATTAGCAGCGAAGGAACTGGAAATCATTTTGAAGTCTGACAAATACCCTTCGATATGGGTATTTTTGGATTTCGGGTGACGCCTATTATAGTCTGGAAATCGATAACGGCCCAACAAACAATCGTCTATTGAAGAAACGACTTCTTGGCCATTTTATTCAACTGCATGCTTAATAGTACTTGTACTATTTTTAATAACAACTTCTGTTCAGGCTTTGTTCACACAAATCTGGAGAATTTATTCAACCACAACATAGAAATATTTGGTGTTGAATAAGGTATGTCGAGAAGCTTTTATTAGACTTATATTGAGTTGTAACAGAGTTTATACGATAAAATTAATGATTATTCAGCGTTTATTAGACATCACTGCTTCTCCTTAAAAACAGTGATGCTCTGTATACGCTTGATTCTCATGTGAAGTAACGTTTAATTAGACATTATTGTACATTTATAAAACGATTATTCAACTGTGGGAAAATTAACCCGAAAATAAGATGAACGGGGACAGGGAAGGGGGTGTGGTGTGTTTTTCTTAAGTGTATTGTATTTCATTATTTCTGATGTGGCTCGCACCACACAGATATTAGAAAATTTATTAAATACTTATACATGCGTTGTATGGTATGGGATTCGAACCATGTACCTTCCCGATCACCAGCCGCTTGCCTTGTCATCTGAGCTATCCTAGAATTCATCATATGGGCAACTCAATAATCTATAAAAGCTTGCATGAAAGTAAATACCTATCAGCACTCCCGATCGCAACTCTAGCTCCTTGAAGGCCCTGTGGGAATGATTAATTCATTCATCGTTGTTTTGAATGAGAACAATGTTGCCTCTTCACATCTTCAAGTCGAAAGAAAGGATGCTCGGTTATATTTTAAACTAGATCAATGCATTCATTATCGTGAGTCATGTGATCGATGACTACTATTTAGATTTTTTTTTTTTTTTTTTTTTCTTTATTATAGAGATTTACTACTATTTAGATTAATTATTGTAAAAAAAAGGTTTGAGCTTGGGATTGAACTCATGACCTTCTAATTGGAAAGCGGAAACGGTAACCAATACTCTACTGATTTCGCCTTGTTGTAAGACTGAATCAGTGTTGTCGAATAATGAATCTAATACGTCGTTTATAAAGCATTTACAAATCATGTGATTACAACATGGACGCATAGTGGTATAAGAGCTATTATGCTGACTGTATTCACCTTTATTCAACAATATTGTAAAGTAATGCAATGCAATCTTATAAAGGAGCTGGAGAACATCTATTAGACGTCTAATAAAGCATGTAATTAAATCAATTGAAAACAGTCGAATTAAAGTGTCAATGTATGTACAAATTACACTTATTCAGTTTGTTATTAGATCGAACTTCTGGCGTTGAATTGGGAAGACATTTAACACTTTTACAGCTTTTAATAAGTAAATTAATCAGATCAGAGCAAACAGTGGAATAGATGTGCATCTATCGATCTCAATGAGCTTTTTCAGCACATAACTCGACAACTCTTTTTATTCAGCATTGTACACTGTTATACAACATTTATTCAATATACATGCTTATTTGTGACTTTGAATTGTTTGTTGGGTGGTATAAGAGCTATTTTGCTGAGTGTATTCACCTTTATACAGCAATATTGTAAAGCAATGCAATGCAATCTAATAATGGAGCTAGAAAACATTTATTAGACGTCTAATAAAGCATATTATTAAATCAATTGAAAACAGTCGAATTAAAGTCTCAATGTATGTGCAAATTACACTTATTCAGTTTGTTATTAGATCAGGCTTCTGGTTCTGAATAAGGAAGACAGTCAACGTTTATAAAGCTTTTAATAAGGAAATTAATCATATCAGAGCAAACGGCGGAATAAAGACGCATCTATCGATCTCAATGACCTTTTTTCAGAACATAATTCGACATCCTGTTTTATTCAGCATTGTACACTGTTATACAACATTTATTCAATGTGTATGCTTATTTGTGACTTTGAATTGTTTGTTGGGGGATACCTTCTTGAAATCCAATATGGCGGCTTCCGGTTGCAAATAAACTGAGAAATACTGTCAAATACCCTTCAATATGAGTATTTTTGGAATCGAGATGACGTATAAAGACCGGATATCAATGTCTAACGCTATCTTTAAATCCAATATGGCGGCTTCCGGTTGCAGAATACTGGGAAATTCTATCAAATACCCTTCGATATGGGTATTACCGGAATCAGGGTGACGTCTCGAGACCGGAAATCAATGTCAGACGCCATCTTGAAATCCAAGATGGCGGCTTCCGGTTGCAGAAAACTGGGAAATAATGTCAAATACCCTTCAATATGGGTATTTCCAGAATCGGGGTGATGTCTCGAGAGCAGAAATCAATTTCCAACGATATTTTGAAATCCTAGATGGCGGCTTCCGGTCATAGAAAAACTGGGAATACTGTCAAATACCCTTCAATATGAGTATTTTTGGAATCGGGATGACGTATAAAAACCGGAAATCAATGTCTGACGCCATTCTGAAATACAAAATGGCGGCTTCCGGTTGTAGGAAAACTGGGAAATACTAGCAAATATCCTTTAATATGGGTATTTTTAGAATCGAGATGACGCATATAGACCCAGGGCTGGTAGCAGGTCACTTTTTAGTGACTTGGTCACTATTTTGAAGCCAGTCACTAAAAAGCCACTTATTACACCAAAAAGTCACTAAAGTCACTATTTCCCTAAAAATAGTCACTAAAGTCACTTTTTCACTACTAAAATAGAGTTTTTAAAAGAGTTTAAAAACATCAACAAAATGCATAAATTTAGTGGGTGAAAATTCTTAAATTTAGTACTTGGCACTAAGAAAGTCTACAGTAGTTTTTTAGCAAAATATGCACATCTGTTAACAAATCGAAAATTTCAACCAGGGTAACCAGTGAACCGCAAAACTTTAGAAGACCAGGAAAACTATTGGGAAATACCTTCAATTTCGATTAAAAATCGGGGAAAATATACCTTTCCCAGAAAATAAATTGTAAATCTTGTAAACTTTTCAAATGTACTTGTCTGTGATAGATTTTCAAAAGTCTTTCAAAGAAGATAACGAACTTTAAATAATCCAAAGTAAATTTTAAGAGAATTTGAAAGGATTTTAGGATATATCAGAGAAGAATACCAAAGTTCAGACTACGAAAGTAGAATTAAGTGCACTGAGGACTGATTTCTTCATCTCCGCTTAAATTTTTTGACTTAACACATACGAGCGTTACGTTTGATTATTGTTTTAATTATTAGAGACGCAAAATTCAGCTCTGAAACAATTTTGGAAATAATTCCAATATAGTGGAGAGTGCATTCTAACGAAAGTTCTGAGTAGAATTCTGTGATGATTGGTTGGGGATTCTAGGTCTAATTCTAATAAGAATTCAAAATTAGTTCTGAAATTTTGCTTGAGGGAGCACTGATGAAAATTCCATGAAAATCCCGTGAACTCCAAAGATGGGCTCTGTGGATAGTTCTAAAAGAATTCTGGGGTGATTTCTGAAGATACTTCCATGAGAGTTCTAAAGAGTTCGAAAAAAATTCCGAGAAGAATTCCAATAGAATCGAATTTTGAGGGTTCAATCTCAAAGAAATTCTGAGAAGAGTTTCAAAGTTATAATACTGGGGAAATACTATGGGAATTCTGAGGAGGATACGAAATGAATTTCCAATTGAATGCAGGGGGAAGTCCAAGATTATTCTAAACAGAAATTTATGAAATTTCTGAGGTTAATTACATGGCAATTCTAAGGAGAATTCAAATAAATTTAAAAGATATTAAATTATAGAGTTGATAGTTCCGTTATAGTACGGCAGTGTCAAAATTGTATAAACGAAGAAAGCCATCAAAGGACAATTTTGAGGAAGGTACGAATCAGGTAGTTGTTTACGTAAGATGGGACTTGAGTGTGAAACAATCGATAGAACATTGGAGGTACATAAGCAAATCGGCGATCATCCCTTTTGCCGGTGGCAGGGGGAAACACCCCTCACCATCCCTCATTAACGGATGAGCTTGGTAAAGGAAATGCGATTCGTACCTTGCTCAAAATTGTCCTTTGTTCGCTTTCTACTTTCTATATACAAATTTCACACTATAACGGAACTATCAACTCTTTACTTTCATCTCCTCATCTATCGTATAAAATGTCCACTTTAATCCTGATATTTGATGTTAAGCATTTTCAACTACGAAAATAATCTATTGCCAAGAATTTTGTTGATTGTTCCACAAAGAATTTCAAAAATGCAATATTATTTTTGTATAAGCTTATTTGTCTCAAAGTTTAAGAGAAGGGGAATTATTCTAAAAAAGTTCTTGAAATCAATCTGAAGAAATTCTGTGAAAAGTTCATAGCGAATTATCAACGTTATCTACCTAGATATATCAAAATTTTAAAGATTTGACGCAGAATCAAATTCAAGATCATAAAAAATGGAAATTACTATTTGCTAATCATCATGTATAACGTAAGCAAAAGTAAATTATTCAAATCACTTCAAATGCTCTTCACATGAGATTCCGTTGTGATATTCGATTGAATTAGAGGAATTTATGAAATTTGATTTTAAGCTCCATGGCATACAAAGTTTATTTCAATATCAAACCGTATTTGAATTTCTAAGTTACCATATAAATGGTTACTTATTTAGTATTTTCAAGTCACTATTTGGTCACTATTTCCGTAATTTAAGTTACAAAACTTACTACTATTATATCGCATCAGCACTACCAGCCCTGTAAGACCGGATATCAATGTCAGACGTGATCTTTAAATCCAATATGGCAGCTTCCGGTTATCGAAAAAACTGGTAAATATTGTCAATTACCCTTCTATATGGGTATTTTCGGAATCGGGGTGACGTTTAGAGACCGGAAATCAATGTCAGACGCTATCTTGGATTTCAAAATGGCGCTAGACATTGATTTCCGGTATATATACGTCATCCTGATTCCAAAAATACCTGTATTGAAGGATATTTGACAGTATTTCCCAGTTTTTCTGCAACCCGAAGCCGCTATATTGGATTTCAAGATCGTGTCTGGCATTGACATCCGGTCTCAAGGCGTGACCATGTTTCCGGAAATACCCATATTGGAAGGTATTCGACAGTGTTTCAAATTTTTTTCTACAACCGGAAGCCGCCATCTTGGATTTCAAGACGGCGTTGGTGGACGATTTCCGGTCTTCACGTCACTCCGATTCTGGAAATACCCACATTGCGTAATACATCATTTGAATTCCCAGTTTTTCTGTATTCAAAAACCGCTATTTCGACTTGATTCGAGTTTTCATCCGATTGCCATCAAATTTTCAGGGATTGAGAAATAACTATTAAACTTCATTTTACCATTTTACTCATATATAATTTACAGTCCATACGCAAATGCCCGCACCTTGGCCTTAACCCCGGCCATAAGATTCTGCACAACCTGTGAATGAACCGTTTTTTGCATGTAAACCCATACTTTCTTCAGTTCCTCGACTGTCTTCACTACCTTAGGTCGTTTAAGAAGGTGCTGCTTCATAATCGCCCAGTACTTCTCGATGGGGCGGAGCTCCGGAGTGTTGGGAGGGTTGAACATTTTCGGCACGAAATTGACCTTATTGTCCGCATACCACTTCAGCACGTCCTTGGAGTAGTGGCATGAGGCCAAATCCGGCCAGAAGATTGTTGGGACGTTGTGGGCCTTCAGGAGAGGAAGCAGCCGCTTCTGGAGGCACTCTTTTATGTACACCTGTCCGTTCATCGTGTCCTGGGTCACGAAAGGTGCACTCCGCTTCCCGCACGTGCAGATGGCTTGCCAAACCAGGAATTTCTTCGCAAATTTGGACATCTTCTGAGTGCGGACATGCTCCGGAACGCTGAACTTATCCTTGGCCGTGAAAAACAGGTTGCCGGGGATCTGTTTGAAGTCGGCCTTCACATATGTTTCGTCGTCCATGATGCAGCATTCAACTTTCGTCAGCATGTTGAGGTACAACTTCCTGGCACGGGTTTTGGCGGACTTGTTCTGCTTCTCGTCGCGATTAGGGGCCTTTTGTACCTTGAACGTTCGAAGCCCAGCCTTAGTTTTGGCCTTCTGGACAAAACTTCGGCTTAGGTGCAGCTTCTTAGCCACATCCCTAACGGAGGCGTTCGGATTTCGGTTGAAGGCCCCAACTACGCGGTTGTGATTGTTGGTGTTGTACGGAATACTTTTTCCTTCACTTCTGGGCTTCCGATCGGTGGTCAACCGTTCCTCGAACCGCTTAATCACTCGCGACACCGTGGAATTCGCGATTCCCAACGTTTTAGCGATGGAACGATGCGAGAGATCCTTGTTCTCGTGATGAATGCGCAAGATTTTATCACGCACGAGCTGTTCTTTCGACTCCATTTCCGCGAGTTTTGATCACAGGACTTTAAAACTTGCAGGATGTAAATAATGCACTATGAACTAAATCCACCCAAATTTTCATTAAATTCTACCCAACGGTTAAAAAGTTAGAGCAATTTCATAGTGTGGCAATTTCATCGTGGACACCCTTTAGTCATACGAAATGCTATCCATAGTGTTACGAAAAGGAAATGCCTGGCTCAATTTCAATAATATCTGCAGAGGTGGATGATGCCTACAAAGCTAATAAATTATCACACAAAAGCTTAATGTTGAATAGCATTTCCAACCAACTCTGAAAATAAATTTATTTGTTCACGATCTCCCGATGACACATTTCTGTAGTAGTTACAGGGTGTCGACTACATGGAAAACCTGAAAAATCATGGAATTCATTGTTGGACCTGGATAATCAGGGGATCTCAGGGAATTTAATTCAAATTCAGGGAAATATTTTTTTATAACAGAAACTTATGACTGACTTTGCTAGTTTCAAACAATTTAATTACTCGGTGTAGTTTGAGGGTGGTTTTTCATTTCAAATTTTAAATAGTGTTGAACTTGTGGTTGTTCAATGCTTGATGTTGCATTTTAGCAAATTGAGTAAAAGTGACTTAAATAAAAGGGCATTTCGATGATTTTGAGCGTATTATAAATTCTACTCCCACTACGTGTTGTCACATTCCTGAGTTGAACTGAGATAAAAAAAAATCATTTCCGTAGACGCTAGACGCTGTTAGTTGTTGCAAAATTTAACATGTTAATGGGTATGTGCGTCTTATATATGTTACACCTAATTGCGTTTGACAAAATTTAACCTTAGAGTAGATTGCTGCGTCTGCTCAACTCAGCTGTGTCCAACAAAAATCTATCCCTTGAGCGCATTGTAGCGCATTTGAATAAATGCAAGAATGGTAGGAAGAAGTAAGAAGTTGGGGGAGAGGTAGCTCATCGATTCTTCCGGTTCGCCTCCTAGCATCGTGCTATAAGGTACCAGGCGATAACCAGGGTAGTTGATCGATAGCTCGATGACGTCATTTCGTTGGCGTCTGCAATGGGAAATTCTCATAGCAGGCGTTGACGATGGGACGTTGTCGAGTTGTTGAATAGCAACTATCGTGGTAACTCACCGATTACCTGTCGATCTGCCAAATTTGGAAAGACGTCTGCATTGAATTGTCTCATATAATAATATTCCGCCCACTATATCACAAGAAATTGCGAGTAGCTGAGTGGAATGGAGATAAGTTAAGCATTGGGTACAGGACCAAGTCTCCCCTGGGTGGTGCCAAAAGATGAGCGCAATAGAATCATCAAGTTGCCATAAGGCACGGAATGAGACTATTGCATGGCTGGGTAGTCAAAGTCTTCCATTCGTTAGTCATTTCAGGTGGATTAGAATAGGTTTAGGTGGGCGTTGGCCAGATTTGGATTTTTCAGATGTAATCCTGGATAGGACCCTGTCATTGAACGTCGCGTGAAAGTGGAACTTGATGAAGGCCTAAGTACTTTTTCGTAGTTTTTAGTTTTCGGTTTTGAAAGATCGTCGGTTACAGTGGTCTGCTTACTGAGCAGAATAACGCGGTCCCAGGTCCTTACATATCAAAGAGATTTATGGTAAAATCGCTTGTGTATCGTGTATTTTGCGAAACTCGTTGTTGTCGTTGGTTCCGGGTTTGAATGGATACACAAATTTGAGCAACGGTATTATGTGATATGAGGGGCTCGGTGGCCTTAGAGCAACCGTTTTTGCTTACTGAGCAGAACATCATGAGTCTAATCTCAGGCCCATCCACATTCAAGATTCGTCAATCGTTTTGTTAATATGACTACATGGTAATAACAGCAACTCGGTGATTAAAAAGGTGCTCGTCTGCCTAGTGGCAAACGTTTTTGCTTACTGAGCAGAAGACCGTGGGTTTAGTCCCAAGCTCCTTCGCGTTATATGATCGTTAGGACATCAATTCAGCTTATCGTTTACCAAAACGAACCCTGCTGCAAACCCAACCCTCTTATCCAACATCCCAGTGATTCCTCGTGGAAGTGCAGAGGTGTTCTCGGCTTCCATCAAAGCGAGTGTTATGTCAACACAATCCTTCCCATTCCTTTCTTGACCTGTGTTCGGGCGCGGCCGGCGCTGGTATTGCCTAATTTAAGATCACCAGTTTTTACACATTGAGGATGATTGCTAGTCCCAAGCATCGTCTATTGGTTCTCTGTGTAATTACAGCTGGTCTGGCAATAACAGAGTAGCAACCGTGGGCGGTCAATCATGCTCATGCTCATGCTCATGCTCATGCTCATGCTCAATGGTAGGAAGAAGTAAGAAGTAAGATAAAAGAGAAGAAATCATCATCTTCTCCTAAAGCTGGGTTTAGATAAGACAAGTCATCGATCACCTCCGTTGAATTCAATTGGCTTGAAGAGTTTAGCCTGGTTCAACTTTTTTTCAATTCGAGTCAGTTGATCAAGTCTTGAAGGTTGTTTTACGGGGACTGCCGTCATACGAAGCGGCTGCCGTAAAAGATGAACTGGTGAGGCTCAGATTAAAACCAGAGGCACTCCACCCAATGAATCGACGGCCTATGCCCAATACTAACTACCTTGACCAACTGTTTCTGGTCCACTTCACGAAGGGCTCCACCACCATTGCTGCGCTGAAGAGCAACATACGTGACCTGTTTCAGGTCATTATCTACTAGGAATCCTACAAACCATAACACCGTGATGTGACCCAATGCACAAGTTGCCTCTCCTTGGGCCATGGCACGAAGAACTGTCATATGAAACCACGCTGTGACAAGTGTGCTATGGCCCGCTCGATGGCTACCTGTGCTCAAGCTGATGATACCGAACCGAAGTGCGTGAATTGAGGTGGTACTCACCGTGCCACTAGTCGGGACTGCCCCAAGCGAACGAAATACATCAACAAAAGGAAGAAGGTGGCTACTAGCAACCAGCCAGGCCGGCATCGAAATAAACGTACACTACCAGCCATCACGGATGAACAATACCCGGCAATCCAGCCTCGTCGCCTGGTCCCAAATCTCCCACCGCTACCCTTCAACAATCAACGACCACCCACTAGCTCAGCATCACCTCACTGCTGCAGTGGCCCTGCCCTGAACTGCCTTGCCACGTGTTATGTTATGTTCAACGGAGATGGGATGGGCATTGAAGTGTGCACGGGGAATATATTTTATAACGGAGGATTATAGACAAGTGTTTCAAATGCGGAAATATCCCTAACGGAAAGTCCAGAAAAAGTCAGAAAAATAACTAATAAGCGTGAGGAAATTGACATTCCAAGGAGGGGAAATGAAGTAAATTGAAGAAATAAGTTACTTCTACTGTATTTTAAATCAATATCAAGGAAAATGCACGAGAAGTTCACTAAACATCTCAACGTAGTCTACGTCAACCATGCAGTCGTGTCTTGTACACAAACCCACCAATTTTTTTTTGTGGATGGGAAACATGTGCGCAAATTTCCAGCAGGATGGAAATATGCCACTGGAGAGAGACATGCGGAACAGGCGATGAAGCGGGATTAACGAACGCAATATGTCTCTTCAATAATACAGATGGAACTCGATCAGTTCCAGGATTGAATGATGACTTGGGCAGAGTCGCGGCATTAACATCAATTGCACCCAGCGTTTGATCATTTACTTGAACGTTCCTGGCAGCCAGGTTAATATGGTCGTCAGTTAGTAGCTCATTAGTGAATACACTGGCAAACTTGTCGGAAAAAAGGCGGCCGTTGAATTTCATAGACGATGGAAGGCCGGATTCCCTGCGTTGCTGGAAGTCATAAGAAACCATAGCAGGATAATCGTCGAAATCACGCACGAGTTTGTCCTCAACAGTGACAATTAGACGAGGGTGATGTGGAAATAGCTTAGTTAGTGCACAAGGAGTCGAGGAAATCGAGCCCTGTCCTGAGTGCTCACGAAGCAGAGGTCCAAACTACGATCATTTTCGTTAACTACATGGTTAATTTGAGAAAGCGTTGCTGCGCTGTTCTGCCGCTATTCGCATAACAGTCCTATGTAGATAGGAAATCCATAGGACATGAGATTCTTAGTGTAGTTGTCGAGAAGGCTAATAGCTCCTGCGTGAAATGTAGAGCTATCAGGATCTGGATACAGGAATCCGCTATCAGATGGACTCCACGAAAGGCCTGGCAGATTGAACTTACCCGAAGTGAATATCTCATCAACTGGAGTGGCACTTTCGATAACTGTGAAAACTGACGATATCGATGAGTTCATTGTCCCGGACTCGAAATTGAACTTTGGACCGGCCATGTATTAGATTTAAAGCGAAGACATCGTATCAAGAAGACTGGCAACTTTGCCAGAATCCAAGCGACAGATACAATAGCGCTGAGCTTGAGTGAAGGTGGAAGCAACGCATAGAAAAATGAGCAAAAACACAAACCCTTCTTCTGAGGATGTAATCTTTGCTATCAAATTCGTTCGAAGCATTTACCTTTGAGCGGCAGATGATGCGATTGTACCTGTCTCATAGCGTTCGTATGAGAAAATGGAAGAGTTGCCAGTCTTCTTGATTTGTTGTCTTCGTTTAAAGGGAGTCTACTAGTCAGTCTTTTGAGATTTGTAAGATGTTCCTTGAAGCCCTTTCGACTTATCATGAACGTGGCGTGGCCATGTCATTAGCAATCCTACCTGAAAAGGGCATACAAGCTTTTTGTAAAGCCTTCTTATGTCCTTTTTCCTCTTCCCGATGATGTTGTTGGTTTGCGTGGGCGGCCGTCGGCTGGCGAGAAAAGGCGATACAAAGGTTTGTTTACAAAAAGCTTGTATGCCCTTTTCGCATATAGCTCTTGAAATTGTATTTGAATGGACACCCTGTAAGCGTAAGATGTTTTAAAAAAGCGCTGCCATAATATTAACATACAGATAAATACTCCATCGACCCCTTAAAACCCTACTACGTTTACACTTAGTCGCTGTGAGATAATGTAAAATTTCCTCTGTTTTGCGTGAATCATTCCTAACATACCATTCCTCTTCTGTCTCCCTTTCCGTAGGATCTACCAAACGCGATGAACGCCGCAGAAATCACCGACAAGCTGGGACTGCACTCGCTGAGAAACCGCAACTGGTACATTCAGGCGACCTGTGCAACAAGCGGAGACGGTTTATACGAAGGTCTCGACTGGCTATCCAACCAGCTGAAGAACGCTAACCGTTAAGCAGCGGCGCAGGTGGACAAGATGAAAAAAAAACAGCCTCAACCAGCGAAGCAGCATGATGATGGTGATGATGATGAAGGAAAGGATAAAGACGGACGAGCAATTGCAAGCGAGCGGGAAGAGACACACTGCTATGTAGAAGGAGAGCATAAGAGAGTAGAGAAGAGGAAAAGGAAGAACGCCGTTGATAATTGAGATAGGAAAAAGAAAACCAACAAATAAAGTAGCAAAAAATAAGGAAACACAGAAAACCAACTCCCTCTTTAAAACAAAGTAAGAAACAAACAAACAAAAAACAGTAATAAGCAGAAGCCAGCCAGGTGACGTGTGTGTGGATGATTATATTGAAAAATTGAAGAAAATAATATAAAGTAATATAAAGATAAAAAACAAGTAAAACACACTGAAAAAAAAAAAACAGAAGCTGAAGCGTATTAAATAATTTAGCATGTGAGGATAAAACATAAGCTAAGCTGTGCAAGAATTATGGAATACAAGTGAGCTGAAATAAAGTGGGCGATAAAGAAAACTGAAAAACAAACAAAACCATGTGCTTATTATTGAGTGTGCTACGGAACAACAGCAACAACAACAACCGCAACCTAAACGAGTGAAAGAAGAGGCATTATTACACTATACCCCTACATATTGGTCCTGGTTAGGAGTCTTGTGTTGTCTGTGTTGTGCATGCAAAAATTGTTCGCGAGGATTTCCAGAATTCCCCAGAACTTTTTCCGTTTTTCCGTCTTCTGTCTCCTCGGTCGCTACTGCTTCTGCTGCTACTACTACTACTACCTACTACTATTACCTTTCAGGAAATCGTAGGGGCTGCCTTAATCAATATTATTGTTTAGCGAGAAATTTATTTCAACTGTGCAAAGGATTCGTTTTTCTTTTTTTTTTTTTGTTTCACCTTTATTCATTGAGGATTATATTGAAAATGAAGTAACTATGCTAGTTTTTTTATTTATTAACGCTCCTTTTTAGTACTCGAGCTAATGGCTAAGATACAGTTATTAAGAGGAAATTAAACATTCGCATATGGATAAGGATCTTATAGAAGAAAAATGGTTTTTATTTCCATTTTGTTCCAAATTGTTTTGTGAGCGAAACCGTATTTGGATGCGTCTGGATGGCTTTTTCGGTCCGCAAAAATTCACACTAACATTCAAACACACACCACACACAAGTGCAACCGGCACAACAGAGAGGACGAGAGCAGAGCTAGTAAGGAAGAGGATATCACTTTCAGTTTGTGGGAATGCAGAGTGACACGTTTTACTTTATGAATAAAAAGGGAAAACGAGGAATATTTAGACTGCAATAACGCAACTGCGGAGTTAAAACATAAACAGCTAAATGATACAAGAAAACAACTGAAACCAATAAAAGACGCTACCAGATTGAGAATTAAAAAAAGCAAACAAGTTTAATATGGATTAACCGTAACGGCTGAAAAAAAAAACAGAGGAAGGGACAGACAAGAAAGATATCCGGAGGAGACATCCGAAAACATTCATTCAGATCAGTTTAAGAAGAAGAAAAAAGAACAGCTACAAGTGTAACAGTTACGTTTAATTAAGATGAATAAAAACACTATATATAGACGAGATATGACGGGAATGATTTCACAAAAGAAATGTCGCCATTATTTTGGAGATAGCATAGGTACATACTATTATTGGCGTATGGGTTGTGCTACATTTCTCCGAATTCCGTTACCCCGATATGTCACCGAACGCCATCAGCTATCAAAATCTTCTAAAGCACGTTTTGACTGTATTTTTCACTTTTAGGACCACAATTAAATTATGGACAAAAGTAAATAAATGAGGTAGTTATGACTTCAAATATTGAGAATCCTGCCCAGAACATGTGAAAAATAACATAAAATATTATTGTGCCATCGGCGTGGCGTGAAGGAATTCAAGAAAAAATAAAAATATATTAAATAACATTGATTTTTCACCAGAAAAGCTCAAAACTACCTCTCACTCATCTGGTAATATCTCAAAAACTATTAGTTAAAATCATTTGCCCTTGGAAACACATCAAGTACAAGAGTTTTTCAAAGTGTGGTGAACATTTGAGCCAAAAATAGTAAGAAATAAAAAAATCCCGCCCATGGTGAAAATAGGTTATGTTTTGACTATTTTAATACCTGCCGGTAATCAGTCTGTTTACTGTAGTTACTATAACAAAAACAAAATGTGGATGCATCTATAAGAATTGACATTGAAAAACCTTCAAATTGACGTTCTAAGATCACGAATAGATTATTTGGTTGTGGAGTAATCTCTTCTGAAAGTTATTTTTTTAAATTCGAAGATCCAGGGTTGTAGCCCAGAAGGATCTAGACACTTTAAAGCAAAATCAAAAAAGGCGTTTGTTCAGAATGCCAAAATAAGCGTTTTGGCCAAGTTTGGTTCAAATCCGTGACATCGACCACAGGTGGTGACCCACTTGAGCTGGAATGCCCATATGTAATATCAAGAGAAATGCCCTAAGCTACAATATGGAACCAATGTTTCTAATTTGAAAAAAAGCAGAGCGTAAATAAAAGCATTCTATCTTACTGTCAAAGTTATCCGCAAGGTTGCAAAGACTCATTTCAGCTAAAATAATGTTTTTCGGAATAATAAAACCAAAAGATGGTATGATGGCATGTTTTACTTGTAACCTGAGTGGTGCGAAGACGGACCTCAAAATCGAACCACTTTCGAGCTGTCAAATCGAACCACTTTTTTATCATTGTGGTTCGTTGAAATAGATAGAAGTATTGTTATCGTCCAAAATAAAAAATAAATATTTTTCAGTAATGTTTTTGATCTTTTTTAAAACGTGATTCGAAACGACTCAAACAATTAAAAATAACAGTATTATTGCGTATTTTGGACCAAAGTAGACTCCTGCGCTGAAAAAAAACCCCTCCGATTTTTTTTCGCTCAGGAACGACTGTGACTTCGGAGAACGTTCTAAGGAGATTTGTGATGATAGTACAAAAGTTCCAGGAAATTTCAACAGATTTTTCCCGCGACAGAAGAGGTTTCAGTGGATATTTAAGTTGCTGCCAGCGAGGTTCTACGGGGGTTCTATAGAGTTTTCATGTTCGAGTTTCACACGATTTGGAGGGAAGTCAAATCGTTGCCATTGGAGGTCCCAGGGAATTTCGACAGCACTTCCATAGATATCGTCGGCCACATTAAATTTGCATCTGATTTGCAACAATTTATACAAATAAAAATTACTATGTTTGATTGCAAGTCAGGTAGAGGATGTGTCAGGGTTTTATTCTTTCTTGACTTACCCCCCCCCCCCCCTCACAGAAACTGAGCCACTCTTTTCGTACTGCTGAATCCTTGGGAAACCTGAATAGGCTTCGCTTTTCGTCGTGTCCATCTTTATAATTGCAAAAGTGAGCAAAACACTTCATTCTGAATTTTATTCCACTCCGTAAAAACTCCAGCTATGAACAATGTCAACAAACAATCACAAAGTCACGAATCGGCTCTGTACAAAAAGCCGTTTGACACTTCTCTCTACCAACCGACGGTGATGAAACGTTTATTTCAACACTACCAACATGAAGAAAATTTCACTTCGCACCACTCAGCTTGTAACTTACAAGAAGAGGTTACAAAGTATGCGTTGGAAACATAAAACCTGTAAATTTTGCTTTCTATGAGTCACCATCAGCGATTGACGGTCGTGTTTATTTTAGCTGTCAAGATTTTTTCTCGTGCTTCCCCGTTTTAAAGTGCTTTTAATGAAGAACAATCTTCAGTTTAGTTTTCTAGAAGACGATTTTAACCTGAAATGTTAGTTTCTGTGGAACGTTCTACTAGTGGACGGTACATTCCGCATAAAGCCGGGACTTTTACGAGACCTCTTCCATCCCGACAATCTGAGCTGTGGAAAATAATGCATTTTGGACAATTTGCAATGAGAACCCTCTCACACCGGGAAGCAGCCGACCAACGGAAACATGGATGCCATCCGGAGAGTGGCAGAAAACCGAACAACTAGCAAGTCTTTTTCAAGTTCCAATCGTTCGATGGCGGTACCGGAAATGGATTGGTTTGAGAAAAGTTTTCAGTTGATCAACGATTTATCGCGGTTTGAATTCCTCGTGAAGCTGATGGAAAAGTTGTATCCAGCAGTCAAGCAAATTGGTGGACAAAAAGGCAAACTAACTCCCTGCTGTACGACGGAATCCGTCTGCGTGTCGGCTCCGTCGCTGTCGTCGTTTTCAATTTCAATATCAAGGTACTGAACCTGCCCCAGGGAGACTCACTCATCACATTGAAACAACCAGATAAGTACACTTGCTTTTTATTTTATTCTACACATATATCCCAATCATTTTATAACTAAATACGTGCCAGAATAAAAAGTTTTTTTTTATTCTGGAAGTGAGAATACACTTGTGTATTTTTGCGGGGCTTATTGTATCAGAAAATGACCTCAGAATGTACGTGCAGAAACAGGCATTCGGGTCGTTTGATGTACGATAGAGCTGTCACCTTCCATCTCCAGGGCTAAAAATATTTGCACATTCGACATACAGAAAATGCAGATAAGTTTCTTCCATAAAAACTCTGCCGGTACAGAGGGCGATGGATTGTACTCACACACACACACACACACACACACTATGAGTCACCATCAGCGATTTGCTGATCGCTGAGTGAGTGAGTGAGTGTGTGAAAAATCGCTGATTGTGACTCTCATGAAGTGAAATAAACAGGTTTAATATGTCAAACACATTCTTTGCAACCTCTTCTTGTATCCTACCAATTCAAAATTTGATCATGGCATCTAATTATTGCATAATTTAGAAAAAACATTGTTTTAGCTGAAATGAGTCTTTGCAACCTTGGTTACCTGCATTATCACAGATACCCCGTTTTACGGTACTGATTTTTGCTATCCCATTTTTTTTCAAATGTTCCAACTATTTGATACCGAGACTCCAAGTATCTGAGACTGCCACCAACATTAAAAAAAAAACGTCATCACTACTAATTTGTATCGCACCAAGAACGACTGCCGCAGCAGGATCAACTTGATCCGCACCATCCCCCGCGCCTTCCGGTCTAACAATCGCGACACTCGTTTCCGGGTTGTAAGTGCCTACATTGCCTCCGGTCTTCTTCCGTCAACACCCGCCAATGCCGTATGCATCGAAGCGGGTATTCTGCTCTTCCGCCATCGTATGGTTATGGCAACGAAAGCCGCTGCTTTTACAGCAATGACCTCCGAAAATAACAGGATCTTTCTCCTCGACGAGGGGAATAGACTCCTCCGCACGGCTGCCAATTCGGATCTCACCCAGTGGCCAAGGTCCACAGGTACGGAGACAAAAGTTGGCGCATACCTCCACCTCGAGAGTCGGATAAAGAGCAGGTTCAAGGCTGGAGATAACTCTGCAGTGCTGGTTCGGACTACCCAACCCATGCCCACATATACACGGACGGATCGCTTTCCCGAGCCGGGGTCGTAATTGGAGTAGCCGGATTTTCAGTACCGATGAGTAGCAGCCTACCGCCGCAATGCTCGGTTTTCTCCACCGAAGCCGCGGCCATCATTGTTGCCGTTACAACACCCTTGGACCGGCCTATACTGGTACTATCCTATTCGTACAGCGTGATACCAGCCCTTACATCTGAGACCCCGGCTCACCCCTGGTAGGGTCTGGACCAGCTGGCCCTCGTCACACCAACGAAGTGCCGTTACAGGACATAAAGCGATGGGTAGTCAGCAAAATGTTGGAAGCTTGGGATGTATAGTGGTGCCACACTAGACTGATGCAATATTTGAAATTTTCGCTCCACAGTGCTAAAACGGTTCCAAATTGGGCCCTGATTAGAGCTTCCATCCCGGGATGTATCGGGATGAAAATCCCGGGATTGTGACATTTTCCGGGAATACCGAATCCCAGGAAATAAATTTTTTAATCCCGGAATCGCGTGAATCCCGTGAAATTTTTTTATCATTCTTTTACCCCATTAAATCTATCTTGGAATATCTGTAGCAGAATCCAGAACTTTTACATCTTATAAAATATATCTCTTCCCTTCGTTTGTCATTCATTCTGATTTATCGAAAGTATGTCAAATAGACATCACTTTTGTATATGATCGTTGTACAAGAAGCACTCGTGAAAAATACGATCTATCAGTGAAACAAACCGTGAACATTTTTATTAAATTTTATAATCGCATATCTAGATGGTACATAGACGAAAATCAGGTTGAGCGTTGTGAGATGTCCATCATTCATAGTTGATCGAAAAACCATTGAAATTCATTGTTAAGATGGTTGGAAGCAGTGTTGGCAAAACCATCAATCAAATGATATTTTTCTGCTCTCATACTGTCTCAATATCAAGCATGATATTGGAACAAAATATCATGCATGATATTGATTTTACAAGCTCCTTTGATATTGTGAGACTATTCACAACGTGTTAAGTTGAAGCTGAGAGATAAATCGACGCAAACATGATTCCGGTGCTCCTCATTTTCTTAGAAAGAGAAGGTATAATAATGCTATCTTTTTTTTTCTCTTCACCGATGGCAGACACGCAGCGACTGCTACCAGCCGCTATATAAGTTAAAATTGCGTTCGGGTATGAAGCAAAAATCATGAAACTCAATCTCACCACAGTTTGGTGAAATTTGCAGCTGATGAGTTTTGTTAGCTTGATATTCCCAGCTGCGATATCACAGCTTGCAATATCAACCGCAGTTGTTTGAGTGTTGATTTTTATCTACGAAAATCAAGCGTGATCTTCGGCATTGGTGAGATTTGATTTTTCGATATTTTCCCAGCACTGGTTGGAAGTACGTAGTACTAGTCTCAACTGATAAAAAAAAACTCAGTATTTGCAGTTTTGAGAGTCCTTCCTTAGATTAGTGAGTTGAATCTTGTAAAATGCTTACTCCTTCTAGAGGAACTTCTATATGTCACCGTTTTCTATCTTGGCTTCCATAGCTCTCCATCGTTGTCATTTGTTACGCACTAAGGTATGCATTACGTTTACCCGTTAGTATGTAATTTATGTAATCCTAATGCACGGCAAAATAGTTTTTACAAATACATTCATGAGAGAAATCATCCACCATAATCATCATGATCTGTACGGACTATTGTGAAACTTGGCTGACAAACATAACATCACGTCACATTAGGGAATTTCTTAGATGTCAAAAGACATTCGTTTGATTTCAGAGAACTTCATAAAAGTTCGTGGAGCTTCGTAAAACTTTAGGGACCATCATAGATCTTCAGGATACTTCGTAGAATGTTAAATAATTTCGTGGACGATGATTACGGAACATCGCATGAATTATTTGAAAGTTCAGCAAGCTGGGCAGCAATTAAGTTGTACCTATCGAAAAATTAAAAGATGTAACCTATGGAAAAATCTTTGAAGTACTGGGAACTTCGAAGAAGTTGACGGAATATCCCAGGATTTCGTCGAATATTCTACATACTCAGAGAACTATATAGGCTTTGAGATCATGGAACTGAGTTTAAGTTCAAGAAACTTCTTGAAAGTACAGGAATCTTCGTATAACTGATATTCACGGATTTGCGATGATATCTCTCGATATTATTCAAGACTTTTCAACTTAATCAAGTAATGCTCTGAAGATCTGCAACTGTTCAAAAATTCAAACGACATCTTTTAGACATCCTTTCAAGATGGAAGTTTGATTAGAGAGTATTTGAAGGATATGCAGTTGGTCCGAGATTTAAAGACCTCTGGATATTTTTCAAGACTTCAGGTTGATCAATTATTATTCTTAAGATATTCAACTGATCATAAAATTCAAATAACGTCTCTAGATAGTCTCTCAAGATTGCTGGTTGGTCAGATATTAGTGAATTCAGGTTGATCAGGAAATCTGAAGATCTTAAACTAGTTAAATATTCAATTGGCTCTCTCAAGATGGTAGATCGGTTAGGAATTTCTTAAAGATCTCCAGCTGATCGACGATCACAATAAAGTCCTAGGGATTTTTTTTTTCAAGGCTTTAGGTTGATCAAGTATTATTGTGAAGATACTCTCCCAAAACTGTACGTTGATCAGGAAGTATTCAAAAGATCTCTAGCTAATCGAATATTTCAGTGAAGTCCTGTGAATATTCAATTGGATCAAGTTTTATTCTGAAATATCAGACTTTGGTTACATTATTCATATTCAACATATTCAGGAAGAAGCTTAAAATATGAAGTCAAAAACTTCATTTATTTAACAAAAATCTCCATATGCCAGCATAAAATTTAAAAAAAAAATCCATCGGAAGCCTGCTTCAGCTTCCGCATGTCTTGAAACAACTTCACAAATCATGAGATGTCTTCCAAATGTCTGCATGAAAAAATACCTTCACAGAATTTTAAATGTCTTCAAAATGAAGATAGGGTAAATGGCTCTAATGTTGGCCTATGGATCTAAGATTTGGCCCATCGCTAAAAATCTACTATTTATCAATTGTATCTAGATGAACGCGTCATTGGGACGGTACTAATGTATATTTTTTGGTTGCTATTGAAAATTTAGTCGATTGCTGAATTTATGTATGGGCTCAAATTAGGGACACTTAGGCCGACATTACATACATTTCCCCTATGTCTTTAAATCTTTTGTCCCTAGTATTGAAGGAATCTCCATTTTTTCATCTTTCTTCGAAGGAGATGAAACATACCAATATTGAAACAATTTACTATCTTTGTTCACTTCCCGGGATCCCGGGATTTCCCGGGATATCAAATAAATATTTCCCGAATCCCGGGATAGTGGAAACCACCGGGAAATTGAAGCTCTAGCCCTGATTAGCCTCCCAAAATTTTGACTCATTTAGTGAGAAACTAACTTGGCACAAACCATTTGAAATTTCTATGGGAATTACTATTGAGAAACCATAATTTCGGTTCATATCTATCTCAAAATTCACCAGTTCACTCTACTTTAGAAAATGATAGCTGAGCTAGTTTAAAATTTGTTCAGGTACAACTTTGTTAAGACCACTTTTCGATCAAATGTGAGGAACAAAAATTATTAATGATTCAAGTCACTGATGTCTTATGATTATGCTCAATCAACTGTTTAGCAGGTAACATTGGTGTTTATGGCGTGAACAATAGAACACAAAAATCATGGCTACTATGTCACACTGCAGAATACAGTGTTGCCCACAATACAGTTGCTTAATATTGCCATAAGATTATCAATCTCTTAAACAATTAATAACTAGGGGAATTTACGTATTCTCGGCAATCTAAGCAGACTTCGCACTTCTATTAGCATTTCCTCAGTGTCACGCACACATATGACGTGTATGTTTGTTTACATTTATCTGCTGCTAGCTACTGTATCCATTCCAATCGACAGAACTGTCCAAAACGGTTTGAAAACGTTTTTAAGGCGCTCCAAACTTCTCAGGTGAGTGTGACTATTGTCGGCAGCCTCTTTTACTTCGGCAACCTTTCCGTTTAAACTGTGTGTTGACCAGTTGTTCTATTATCGGCAACTCGAAATCAGCCGTATTGTGTTTATGTTTCATTTGAAGAAACACCTGACATAACAGATTTAATCAGTCGTAAAAATGTATTATGATTGAACCTGAAAGACTGAGAAAATACAGCAAAATTAACGTTTAAATTGTGGTTGCCGAAAACAGTCGATGGCTGCCGAAGCCATGATTTACCCTATTTAATTTGACGTTTGGCTGAAAATCGATTTTCTGCAAAGTTGTAGCTGATAAAAATTCCCATAAGAATAGCAATAGAACTTGTTAACAGTACAATATTGAAAAAGGCTAGAAGACAATGAACAAAAAGTTTTGTTTTCTCATAGTAATTTCCATATAAATTTCAAATAGTTTGTGCCAAGTCAGTTTCTTATCAAATGATTTGAAACCGTTTGAACACTGTGGAGCGAAAATTTCAAATTTTGCATCAGGCTAGTGCCACACCCAATACCTCTTCATTCGAAGAATCAAAGCAACGTGTAAGTACTAGCCACCTCAGTTAGGAGCAATCCTGAGACTCCCTGACTACAATGACCTCAGGGTCGGCACGCTTACCGAACTAGGTTTCCACGTGACAAGGAATGATCGCACTTGGTACAGTAAAAACTACTACAGCACTTCCCTTTTCAAAACTACCACTTTTATTGTCGGATTCTACTGACACTTTTATTCCTCCCATACGCTATACTACTCCCACTTTCTTATTTTCTATCTGACCGTTTCTGTTGTCTTTTACTTCTTCTTCGGGGCCCCTCGCAGTTCCACCACCACGTTTCCTCGACGCCTGCTTCGATCGGCTCCACGTTCCACCTTCTTCCTTTTCTTCTTTGGTGGCGTCGGATACCTCCTTCGCGCGCCTTCTCTCGACATTTCTGATGCTGGCTGGGCCACCGAGTATGTTGGCGGACTCGGCTTCGGCGGTTCGCGCTGGAATTATCTTTACTTGGCTGGGGACTGGCGTAGCCTACCACCGGTACGTCTACCAGGCTCAACGGTACTGCATAAAAATTACAACGGGGTCCTAGCAGACAAACGGTTCACATAAGGACCTTTAAACCAAAATTGTGATTCCGGAAATTTACCTGTTGTCCGTTTCTCCCACTCACTCTCCTTCACTTTCCTCTCACTATCTTCAAGTATCTTATGTCTGCACAGTAATGTTTTCTAGGCTTTGTCTTGTTTGATTATTTCACCAGAGATTTTATCGACCGTTTAACTCGATGGTTGTTTGACGATTAACCTGCTCGGTGTATGTAGCCTAGAAAGACGTTCTTTGGGTCACTGTGCTTTGACTATTGGTCAGTGACCCAGGCCATTCGTTTTCCATCGCCAGTCATCGTGTCCGTTATGCCGTTCATAATGGCCTTTTTGTCACCACCTCTCACGGCCGCCTAACATCCTGTTTTTTCTCCATCTGGTGGTGGTTTTTGTAGACTTTGGTGGGTGGATGGCTGCGTATTACCATAGAGGTAACTCTAAGACCAGAAGGTCCCGAAGAAACGAGCTCAACTTTTTGGCTCAGCTCTGGTACTATCTTCGGTCCCAAGCTAATCGATTCACCCCTCGAAACATAGGAAAATCCACTAACCCCTCATTTATCTGTCAAACTTTCATAGCGAATCAAAACAAACATTGTGTAGTAGTTGAATTTCGGCTAGAATGGGGTACGTTAATCGTTTGCTTGGGACCAATAGGCTAGTCAAGTAGTGAGCCAATTTAAAATCATTAGTTTCGTATTGATTGTTGGTATTACCAACCGGTGAACACTCGTGTTTATTTTAGTTACCGTGGGGACGTAATTTGTGATTAGCCCCGGTCCCTTTCAAATTGTATCATTATTTCTGTACGGTCCTTATATTTGAAATGACGTTTCACATTCATCTAGGGATGGCCGACTTTCATTCGAATAATCGATTATTCGATTAACGAACCGAAAAGTAAAATATTTGTAATCGGTTATATGATGCCGATATAAGCATTAACATCTCCTGAGGGTCATCACCGATCGTTTCAAAATGTGCTGCACTCTCATTGGTGGAAAAATGGCAGCACAGCGAACAAAACATAATCGATTAGTTGTCAATCGAATAATTAAAAAATGGGACATCACTGATTTTGGTGTGATTGTTTTGATAAAAATGAGCGCAAAATTTCATCTTTACCGAGGGGGCACCAAAACCACAAAATTACGTTGAATACGGGGGGTATTCATTGGATGAAAGGGACCGTAAAAGAGGACACTAAAATAGAAAGTTTTTCTTCCGACAGTTTCATCTTAGTATTCATCTTTGGTGATACCATAGAGGTAACTCTAAGTCCACTGGGTCCCGAAGAAAATCATTTTTATTTTTGGCTCACTCAGTACCAGAACAACGGTCCCAAGCAGTCCCAAGCTATTTCACTCACCCCTGCATGTTCTGCATGAATCCACACACCCCTGATGTTATCTGTCAAACTTTCATAGCGAATCAAAACAAACATAGTGTAGTAATAGAATTTCAACTAGAATAGGGTACGTTAATCGTTTGCTTGGGACCAATAGGCTACTAAAGTGGTGAGCCAATTTAAAATCGTTAGTTTCGTATTGATTGTTGGTGATACTCTAAGGAAGCCTTAGCGTCAAACTTCAAAGGCACAAATGTCAGCATTCACAAAACATACAAATTTGAAATTGCTACTCTCTGTTTGTAGTAGCACAGCAAACAAGGAGTAGCAATTTCAAATTTGTATGTTTTGTGGAAGCTGACATTTGTGCCTTTAAAGTTTCACGCTAAGGCTTCCTTAGAGTATCACCCCTGAAAAGATATAAAAGAGCGCTGCTGTCTAGCCTCAACTAATTTTCGCTGCAAACGGCAGGCAGCAGAAGCATCAATAGCAGCAGTAGAAAGTTGGTGTCAGGTTAGGTAGTCCACTCTTCTACTCAACAAGCAACAATGACTGGCCGTGGCAAAGGAGGCGCCAAGCGTCATCGCAAGGTTCTTCGTGATAACCGCCATCCGTCGTCTGACTCTCCGTTGCGGTGTTAAACGTATCTGCGGTCTGATCTACGAGAAAACACGCGGTGTGCTGAAGGTGTTCCTGGAAATTGTGATCCGTGATGCTGTCACCTACTCTGAACACGCCAAGCGTAAGCGGATGTCGTCTACGCTTTGAAGCAACAGGCGCACTCTGTACGGTTTCGGAGGTTAAATCATCACCAACTTTGGCAACAAAAAACGGCCCTTTTCAGAGCCAACAAGCTTACAGAGTTGGAATAGCATTTATCTGCGCCTGTTTGTCCATATTCAGAACCACACGCCCAAAATTATCTCCAGAGTTGTAATCTTGTAACCAAACTTGGAAGCAGGAGTGCAAGTGATTTTGATCGATTCTCTACATCTTTCGTTGATAACTCATTAATTGCCCTTTGATTTCAATGTATTGACATTGGCAAACTACGCAAAAGAAGAGTGTCTCTACTTGATAGCAAACGACTAATTATGGGAGGAGTCTGTGTAGTTTACCGGCATGTGCAAAAAGAAAGTCAGTCAAAATTTAATTTTGTGATTGTTTCCCAAACACAGACATCACATTGAAACACCATCGTGATTATGCATTGTAGAATTTTCTGTATATTCCAATTAGTGCAGTAAGTGCTTCAGTGTTTACACTCCGCGTTGGATGGAGTCAATATTGGAAGTGATACAAGTGTTTACATAGAAAATTCTGTAAAAATCTTCAAAAAATCTCAACACATGGCTGCTAAATATCTCCGAGATTATCGGAAGCGCGTGAGAGACCAGGAGGCAGGGAAACATGCGAAACAGACGCGGACCGTTGCTGAACCCGTTCAGATGTGTCGAGCCAACAAGAAAGCGTCCAAAGGTAATCCTAATTTTAGGATTTATTCACTAACCGCCCAACTTCAAAAAATTGAATAATGAATTGAGCAGTTTGGAATTATGTTTCTACACCATTTATTTTGTTATTAATATATTAGTGAATGGAGCATCAAAAACAAACTCGTAGTTCTACGTCAATAATGCGGTCGTGCTTTGGACACAACCCTCAAATTTTTTTTTATCTAATAATAATTTGTCCAGAATAGATCAGACACGAACCAATGCATAACTAAATATTTCACGCGAAAACGGAGCCAGATATCAGTAGTGTGCGTTGGTCAGAAATTTTATTGTTTTTGCTATGGTCATTCATGTCGGTTTGTCGGTGGATTTACAGATGGAGAAAAACTGCACACATATACGAAAACTACCAGCCAAGATTTTCCAACATATTAACGAGTACTCTACACGATATTCTAAAAATTACTCGACACTGAGACGCGAACACTCACAAACGACGAGAAAGTGGGAGGATATGCCGAAACTACGGAACCAGAAGGTGGTTTCTCGTCTTAGGACAGGCCATACAAGGATCTCACATAGTTTTGCTGGGACGCAGTTCCACAGAATACGGGAGCAGTACGCACTTCCCAACAGCATCAGGGACATCATGGGTGATTTTAGCGACAGTTCTTTATTTCATCAAGGACGCTGGACTATACAACAACATTTGGCTGTCGGGACATCTCTGCCGGATGGGGGCTTACTCCTTCTACGGTGGAGCTCTGATCACCGACAAACCGACATGACACTTAATTCTGATTTATGCCCGAAAATCGTAAACGGCCGATTTAAATGTGCAGTGATCCGAACTGTCAAAACCATATGATTTTGACGTAGGACTACGTCTTTCGGGAAAATGGGGGTACACTTTATGAAAACCGACAGATGAAATTATGAAAGATTTTGAGCGTTAATAACTTAGCTGCCCCTGGATCAATTTCAAAAATTTTATCACCAATCGATCAGAAACATTTCTACGCATCGATAACAATGCTTTTGACTGTTGATTTCAAATTGAAACTATTGAAAAAGTGGTGAATTTCAAGCATTGTCCAAAAGCTTCAAAATAACTAACAAATCCATCAATTACGTACATGCATATGCTGCTTCCCCAACACAGTCATCAGAGAATGGTTCCTAGATGAAACAAGTCGAAGTGACATCCTCCGATCCTCCGATCTTCGGGCGTTTACAAATAGGGAGGATGCAATTGCAGAACATTTTGCTGCCAATTCAGAACCACACGCCCCCAACGACCACACTAAATGCTCTCCGTTTTTTTTCCTTGGATTTGTTTCCCGTGCTGAGCACCAATGCTACCGACCCATGAACTCATGAACCGGGGACCTACGGCTTTACTTCCCTTCCGAAGGAAGGCGTGATCAGAGATGTTATGCCTCAGAACATCCCAGTGGCACCGACTGGGATTGAACCCAGGTAATTACGCTTACCTAAGTGAGAGGTAATAACGCTTACCACTACACCACCGGTTCCGCTGCTCTCCAGAGTTGTAATCCTGTAACCAAACTTTGAAGCAGGTGATACTCTATATAAATTCTATTCTAACTCTTTTCTGAAATGACTTCTAACTTTTCAGGGCCACCAATGTTACGTTGGTGATAAGTTTTAACCTCCGAAACCATACAGAGTACGTCCCTGTCGCTTCAGAGCGTAGACGACATCCATGGCCGTGACGGTTCTGCGCTTGGCGTGTTCAGTACAAGTGACAGCATCACGGATCATAATTTATAGCAACACCTTCAGCACACCTCGGGTTTCCTCGTAGATCAGACCGGAGATACGCTTGACACCACCACGTCGAGCCAGACGACGGATGGCAGGCCCTGGATGTTATCACGCAGAATTTCCCAATATCGACAAAGCTGCTTCATCATGACTGTATGTAGCCAATGGGAAGCGAGAAAATATGGGACCGGCAGAGCTGGTTGTCTATATAACAGGTTGCTAACTATAGTTTCGATTCAGATGCACTCTTTGCTCGACTGTTGAGCTGTTCAGTTCGTTTTCTTTTTCGCTCGAGTTCTCGCTTCGATTCGTTTTGTGCTGTCGCGTTGCGCCGTGGAAGCGTCACCACCTTCGCGCGTTCTGGCAAGTTTACTGCAACTTGCCAACACGAAACAAATGGTGCGTAAACGTACCAATGATTCAGCAGCGGGCCTTTCAAAGAAGGTGGTAATTCAGCACAGCGCGTCGCAGGATGACGCCGGAAAACGGGTACTGCAAGCCAACCAGTTTGCGGTGCTCCCCGAAGAAAATGGCGATGGTGACGTCGTTCCCATCGCTGCAAGAGAGCGGATTCCCCCGCTTTTCACGCCGGAGAAGGATGTTGCCAAACTGCGTGCCGAACTGGCAAAACACAAGCTGCTGCCTCGCTTCAAGCTTTGCAGCATCGGCACCAAAATCATGTGCTCCAGCCTGGAGGAGTACAATCAAACAGGATGTTTCCTAAAGGAAAACAACGTTGACTTCTTCACGCACGATCTGCCATCGAGCAAGCCACTGAAGCTGGTATTGCGTGGATTACCGTCGTTCGAGGCGGCTGTGGTTAAATCCGAGCTGGAGCGGCTTGGGCTCAAACCTGAGGCGGTGTTCCCAATAAACCGGCGTTCCAACCACAACACCAGCTTCCGTGACCAGTTGTTCCTGGTGCACTTCACGAAGGGATCCACCAGTCTAGCGGCTCTGAGATCCAAAATCCGGGACCTGTTTCAGGTCATCATCAGTTGGGAGAATTACAAATCCCAACATCGTGATGTTACGCAGTATATGAACTGCCTCTCCTACGGCCATGACACCAAAAACTGCCATATGAAGACTATCTGCGGCAAGTGTGCTGGAACTCACTCGACTGCGTCCTGTGAGCAAGATGATGACATCGAGCCAACGTGTGTCAACTGTGGTGGAAACCACCAAGCCTCCAATCGCGGATGTCCCAAGCGAGTGGAGTTCATCAATATCCGTCGGAAGGCTACGATCAATAATCAGCCCGGTCGCCTCCGTAATCATCGTTCGCCTCCTGCACGCACGGAAGTCCAGTACCCAGCTCTCCAGCCCCGTCGACATGTTCCGAACTTAGTCCCACTTCCGCTCAACAACCAACAAGTCAAGCATGTGAGTATTCCTAACAATCGAACAGTCCAGCATTGTCTCGCTGCTGCTGCTGCTGCCCAGCCAATGCCAGGTCCCTCCACCGCCCCTGGTTTATCATACGCTGGTGCTGTCTCAGGTGAGCCTGTCGACGATTCTCCGTTTACCTCGGAGGAACTTGTGACGCTCGTGGCCGAGGTCATCATCATCTTGCGCACCTGCAAGACTCGATCTGAACAGCTACATGCTGCCCTGTCCCTTGTCACTAAGCATGGACCGTGAAGCCATCAAGATCGTAAATTGGAACGCTTGCTCCTTGAAGAGCAAAAACATCGAGTTTGTTGAGTTTCTCAATGAACGAAACATCGACATTGCCATCATAACTGAAACCCATCTGAAGCCTGAAACAAACGTCTACCTTCCCGATTTCCGGCTCGTGAGGCTAGATCGAACCAACTCTGGAGGAGGAGGAGGAGGAGTGGCTATTACAATAAGGAGAAACATCTGCTGTCGACTGATGCCCAGCTTTCAGCTGAAGATCATCGAAGCCGTAGGGGTGGAAGTTTCTACTCCTATCGGCCCCATCACGATCGTCGCGGCTTACTGCCCCAAACAAGTCAACATCAGGGACGGATCGGCAGCAGATCTGCGACGAGATATTATCAAGTTAACACGACGACGGGAAAACTTTATCATCGCTGGTGACCTGAACGCCAAACATCAAGCTTGGGGCAACAATCGGCGCAATCAAAACGGCACCATCCTGAACAACGACCTGCAGGAAGCGCAGTACAACATCTTGAGTCCGGAAACTCCCACCCGGTTGAGTCGGTCCGGTGTTCACGCTACCATCGATATCTTCATCAGCAACATGGGCAACAACATCGCTCAACCTTTCACCTATCAGGAACTCAGCTCGGACCACTACCCGGTGGTGACTGAGGTGGGATCCTCCGTAAATCGATTTGAAGCTTTCCGGCGCAACTATCATCGTGTTGACTGGGGTCAGTTCCAACATTGCGTCGACACCGCTGTAGACTACGATGTCCAACCGGAATCGTCCGAAGATGTTGACCGGTGTCTGCGCTCCATCGATCAAGCAATTTCCCGGGCCAGGGAGCTACATGTGCCAGTATCCAGACAGGTGAGTAATACTCTGAACCTTGACAGGCCTACTAAAGACCTCATTAGACTCCGCAACACGATTCGTAGGCAGTACCAGCGTACTGGGCTGCCTAACCTGAATACCAATTGCAACCGTTTGAACAAAATCATCCAACCTAGGATGGTGGATCTCAGAAATATCGATTTTGCAAATAAGATTCGCTCTCTCCCAGATTGTGCTAAGCCATTCTGGAAAATGGCAAAGATTTTGAAAAATAAGCCGAGGCCCATTCCTCCCCTTTCCTCTCCTAACCAAAATTCGGACCCATCTTTACTAATAACCATAACCATTTGAAAAGGCCAATGCTCTTGGACAACACTTTGTAAATTCACATAACCTTGGCCACGCCATGGTGAGTCCCCACGAGCCTGCAGTATCACAGGCAATGTCTAGAGTCGCTGCCACCCCCGTAGTTGTCCCTGACGAAAGTAGAATATTGGCTGATGAGGTGATAGCAGCGATTAAATCAACAAAGAACGTGAAGGCCGCTGGTGTCGATGGAGTGGTCAACCTCGAGCTGAAAAACTTGAGTGTTGACTTCTTCAAGCACCTTGCAGTGGTTTTCAACAAGTGTTTAATGCTTGGCTACTTCCCTGCATGCTGGAAGTTAGCCAAAGTTATTCCAATTCACAAACCTGGCAAAGACCCTACCAGTGCCAAAAGCTATCGCCCCATCAGCCTCTTGTCATCCATCTCGAAGCTATTCGAAAAACTGATACTCAGCCGTCTGCTGGTGTTTTCAAAGGATAATAACATCTTTCTCAAAGAACAATTCGGATTTAGGAAAGGCCACTCTACCATCCACCAACTCGCACGGGTTAGTAACATCATCAAGCGGAACAAGTCCGTTTCCAATACATCTGCCATGGCATTGTTGGACGTCGAGAAGGCGTTCGACAATGTCTGGCATGATGGCCTAGTGTACAAGCTGCATCGATACAACTTCCCGATCTTCCTCGTGAAGATCATCAAAAACTACTTGTCGGGCAGATCATTCCAGGTTTTCTTGAACAATTCTCCTTCTGATACGTTCAACGCTGATGCTGGGGCTCCCCAGGGTAGCCTCCTTGGTCCTATCCTCTTTAACATCTTCACGTCAGATGTTCCTCCCCTTCCGGGGGGTGGTATTTTGTCAATGTTTGCGGATGACACTGCCATCATCTATAAGGGTCGAGTGATCCGTGCTCTGACAAGAAAACTTCAATCAGGCCTGGATGTTCTGTCCGACTATTTTAAAAGCTGGAAGATTTGTATCAATGCAGCTAAAACACAGACCATCCTGTTTCCACACTCCAATTTACCCCGGCTTGTTCCGCCTGCTAACTCAAAAGTCCACCTTGATAACACTCCCATTGAATGGTCGAGTGAAGTCGTCTACCTTGGTCTCACCCTTGACAGCAAGTTGCTATTCCGGTCCCATGTGGACAAAACATCCACCAAGTGCAACATCTTGATTAGGTCGCTCTACTCACTTATCAACAGGAAGTCCACCCTTTCCCTTAAAAACAAGCTAGCCATCCACAAGCAAATCATCCTCCCCACCATTGAGTACGGAACGCCAATCTGGGAGAGTTGTGCTATGTGCCATCACCTCAAACTCCAAAGGATCCAGAACAAGATCCTTAGGATGATCCTAAACAGTCCTCCACGGACCCGCAATTCTGAGGTCCACCGCCTGGCTGGCCTTCAGCCTCTCGAAGAGCGACGAACGGTCTCCATGGAAAGGTTCAGAGACACCTGTCTGAGATCAGATCATCAGATCATACGTGATTTGGCACGTTAGGTTAAGTTAGAGTCGTAGTTAGGTAGGTTATCAAATGTTTCAATTAAAACAAAACACACTCCCCAAGGGGTATTCTGCTAACTAGATGAAATACGCAAATAGTAAATTATCCAATTATCCAATGAACAAAGATGAAGAGCCAGATAGGCTAATCAATTAACATGTAAAATCAATGTAAAATCATAAACAACAGAAATAAACGAACATTTTACTACTACTAGTTTCGATTCACCCGTTCAACGACAAACATCAAGCAACAATGACTGGTCTTGGCAAGGGAGACAAAGCTCTTGGAAAAGAAGGCGCCAAGCGTCATCAGAAGGTTCTGCGTGTTAACATCCAGGGTATTACCAAGCCTGTCATCCGTCGTCTGGCTCGACGTGGTGGTGTCAAGCGTATTTCCGGTTATATCTACGAAGAAACCTGAGGTGTACTGAAGGTGTTCCTAGAAAAATCCGTGATGCCGCCACCTACACTGAACAGGCCAAGCGCAAAACCGTCACGGCCATGGATGTCGTCTACACTCTGCAAACAACGTAAGCAACGTAACAAAACGGCCCTTTTTAGGGCCACCAAGTTCATTTCAGAAAAGAGTTAGAATAGAATTTTTATAGAGTAACCCATGATTCACCCATTCAATTTGTCACTGAATACATCAAAATGATACAAAAATCAAATAATTTGTTTGGGAAATAAATTATGTTCTATTTGTAGTCTTATCGGTGGGTTAAAATTATTCCATTTCACTTTCATAAACTGAGAAACCCTCATCGTTGCATTCTCCTGCTGCGCGACATCTTCGAAATCGGCCGAACCGTTAAATAATAGAGAGTACTTAGAGTATAGACTTAAAGTGAGTACAAAAGGAGAGGAGCCAGTGTCGCTACTTGATAGCAAACTACTCATGATGGGAGGAGTCTATGTACTTTACCGGCGTGTTAAAAAAGAAAGGCAATCAAAATTTCATTTGTTACATGCATGAGGCATTAGAGTGATGCAAAATTTGAAATTTTTGCTCCACAATACTTAAACGATTCCAAATCGGATCCTGACTAACCTCTCAAAATTTGAACCCATTTGGTGAGAAACTGAGATCGCACAAACCATTTGAAGTTTGTATGGGAATTACTATGGTAAAACCAAGAGTTTTGTTCATGTCTATCTAATAATTCACCATATCGGTCTGCTTCAAAAGTTTTCAACTGTACTTGTAGGAAACTTTCCCAGCTACAACTTTGCTGAAAATCACTTTTTGATTAAATGCAAGGATCGAAAGTTATAAATGGTTCAATTCGCTGATGTCTTATGATCATGCTCAATCAACTGCTCAGCAGGCAACATTGGTGTTTCTGGAGCGTTAAATAGGACACAAAAATCATGGCTACTATGTCACACTGCAAAATACAGTGTTGCCTACAGAGCAGCTGCTTGATCATGTCATAAGTTTACCAATCTCTTAAATAATTAATAACTTTTTCCTGTCTCATTTTCAGCAAAGTTGAAGCTGAGAAAATTTTCTATAAGAATGGCTATCAAACTGTTTTTCAGCTCAATATGGAAAAAGACTAGAAGGCAATGAACAAAAAGTTGAGATTTCCCATAGTAATTTTCATGCAAACTTCAAATGGCTTGTGCGAAGTCTGTTTCTAACCAAATGAGTTGTAACTTTGGGAGGCTAATCAGGACCCAATTTGAAACCATTTAAGCACTGTGGAGCAAAAAAGTCAAATTTTGCATCAGTCTAATGAGGCATGTAACACAAAGTGTGTTGGTGAGTTCTGTGGCATGAATGTTCCCGAAAAATTCAGTATTTTGCTATAAGCAAATGCAAAACAAACAAATTTATTGACAGATTTGGGCAAATTTTGACCTGTTTCATGCTTCTGGAAGGTATGCTGGTCACAAATGCCGTACCAAACTGATTTCCTGTGCAAGTGATATGTATAAACGCGAATAACCACGAGGTCCAGTGATTATAGCAAAGCTTGCCATAAAGAAACCATCACAGTTCAGGGCCACCACAACTTTCTACAAAAGAGTTGAGTTATGAAATTCACTTAATTCCAAAATAATATCCGAAGCAACAAACTAGAAAATCGAACGAAAATTTCGTAGTCCTACGTCAACAATGCGGTCGTGTCTTGTACGCCACCCTCCAACTTTTTTTTTATCTAGATAAAAATAGTTTATCCAGAATAGATCAGACACGAACCAATGCATAACTTTTGCATGCGGGTTCATGGCTTAACTAAATATTTCCCGCGAAAATGGAGCCAGATATCAGTAGCGTGCTTTGGTCAGAAATATTATTGTTTTTGCTATGGTCATTCATGTCGGTTTGTCGGTGTTCAGATCTTGTTCAGAACCCTACATAACCTTGGAGTACCAGATTGCAATATTTTCGTTGCCTGTATTGTTAGTCATTTACTGGAATCTGTTTTAATTGTTTCGCTTTGAGTACATGTGGGGTCCCTTTTTTATATAGATAAACTAGCCAACGGCTAAACATCTCTCTAATAATGAAAAAACAAAATAGTGCTATTCAATTCAACAACAAATTAAACCGACGGGGACAATACTTGCATCATTTTCCGGGTTATACGAACCAAATCTACAAAAAAAAAAGAAATCAGCATTGCAAAAACAAAGCTCTAGTCAGTATGTCCGGATTGGAGGCGCAAAATGATAAGCAAAAGTTAAACATGGCTCTTACCGAAGACATGAAACAATCATACAGAATTGATAAGCCCCCGTCAAAAGTCGGACCATATTCGCATTAAAATCGCGCGACCCGAATGTCCATTCGCATCAAATCAGCAATAAACAATATGCGTCTCACTCGAAATCGCGAACAAACAGCGGTCAAAGATAGTATATAAAGTAGGTACCAGCAGCGGCAGAAGCATGAAGCAGCCTCTCTCTCTTTGCACAGCGGGCTTCCGACCGGGGAAGGTGTGTCCTTTAGTCGAGCCAATCAGCATCGAATGTCGTGATTTCGAGCACGACGCGCCCCAACGACGAAACGGACGGCTATCGGCTACTGGTAACAACCTTCAAATTTCTGATCCCTCGAAATTTGAAATTCCCACAGTCAATCCTGCTGAGGTGGGCTGAGCTTAATTGATGGACAATTGTAGCAGATAACATGCGCGCTCGACTATATGGCAATTTGTAATAAATCCAGAATACAGATAGCAAAACCGACGTGGGAGTTGTTTGTCACTGATTTATTGCTTTGTCATGGGGGGGACAGAGGGGAGAGGATCAAGAAATTGATCTATTTGAAGCGATTACCAAAGATGCTAACTTAAATATTGATACATTCATTTCGCACCTTCGGTTTGTGTGATCATCGGGTAGTGTCCGAGCTCAGCCAGTCCAGGGTCGCTTGACAACAACACATTTCCTATAGCACATGTGCGGGTTTTTTATTTTTTTTTTATTTCAACTAATAGCCCACTTCAATACTGGCAACATAACGCGAAAATATGTTTATTGGCAGAAGCTGATTCGCGGAATGGCGATAAATTGAATTGGCCAATATTGTCGGATGATAGGTGTCTGTTTGATAACTTGTGTGATTCATCCAGACGAGCCGAGGTGCTGTTGTTGGTTGGTTTCGAATTTGTTGGAAGGATGTTTAATTTGATTCATTTAACGAGTGGTGTTTGCTTTTGTTTTTTGAACTTTTTTTTTGATTAACTTCAAACAATTGATGCTGATCAAACTAACCATAAAACAATTAAGCCAATACACTATGGGCAAAAATGGGTCCAAAATTACCCAAAATTCAATATCTCAACAGCACGCTAAATTCCGGCCATGAAAAACGACTTTTCCGAAGGGAAATCGTCCGGGGAATCGATTGCACGTGGTCCCATAGACCGGAGAGCCTTGTTTTGGACCATTTTACCCCATTTTCACCTACTTTTTGGAGGAAATGTTTTTTCACAGCACTATTTTTCGTAAAACATAAGCACTTTATGCATGGTTTTAGAATACTATGTCTTTAAACAACAGTTCATGAGATATTAGGGGAATACGGGGTACACTTTATAAGGGAGTAAGGGGTAAAAGTGAACCCTCGCTAAATTTATTTTAATTCATATAAATGTTGAACGATGCGATTGTTTGAATGACGCCAAAGGTTGCCTGCAATAATAATATTTTTTTTATCGAAATTTTAAGGTTAATTGGGGTTAAATAAGTTTTAATTTACTGCTATCTGTTATAAAAGAGTTTTCACTTTTTTTGTCTGTATACAGCAAAACGATATAGTGCTTCTCAGAATTTTGTAAAAAATGGTAGTTTTGTTCCTTATCGCAACATATTAGACCCATATTTTGTATTTTGACTATTTACATATTAGGGCGGTCAAAAAAAAATGTTTTTCTTCGATTATTTTCAAAAATTTATAACTTTTGAACTGTTTGGCTGATGACGGAACTCAAAATACCAAATGAAAGTTATATAATTTTTTTTTTCAGAAAAAATATTATGATATTTAAAAGAATTGATTTTGTATTAAAAAACATTGATTTATTTTCACATTGACCCCTTACTCCCCTGTACAGTGTACCCCGTATTCCCCTAATATCTCATGAACTGTTGTTTAAAGACATAGTTTTCTAAAACCATGCATAAAGTGCTTATGTTTTACGAAAAATAGAGCTGTGAAAAAACATTTCCTCCAAAAAGTAGGGGAAAATGGGGTAAAATGGTCCAAAACACATACCTTCAAGGCTCTCCGGTCTATGGGACCACGTGCAATCGATTCCCCGAACGATTTCCCTTCGGAAAAGTCGTTTTTCATGGCCGGAATTCAGCGTGCTGTTGAGATATTGAATTTTGGGTAATTTTGGACCCATTTTTGCCCATAGTGCAATATTTGGCCAAGCATCAATTGATTAATCAAAGTTTGGTAATGATCTCCAATATGCAGAAAGTTATCACTTCCTATTAAAAGATCCGTTCCGTTGCTCGCAGCGCAGTTCTTTGAATACAGATAGACAACTAGAATGCTTGCTCGCTCAAGAGCAAACACATCGAAGCCGTACAGGGATAGGGACGGGCGGCAGCAACCCGCATAAACGCAAACCATCACTTGACCTTACCGATAATGGTTATAAATTGTTTATAATCCCTCCTAACCTTTAACTGAAATTGTTTTGGAACCTTACATGAACGTTTGTGTGATAAAGTTTTAACCTTATGTATTATGGTTTTTAGGAAGCGGACCTTACAAATAATGGGTCGTTAATAACCATTACCATTCCAAATTCTTGTTTTTTCCATACATTTTCGGAAAGAGAACTATATTAGAACGTTTTTACTTATGGTTTGAGAACATTAATGATTATGGTTATGGTAGTCAGTAAGGTCCATTAATCGTTTTGTATTATCGCTCAACTTTACGTGGAATATATCGCGAACTGATAATTATAAATTTACAGGCAACCAATTCGCGATATATTCCACATAAAGTTGATCGATGTTACAAAACCATTCATGGGCCTTACTGACTACCATAACCATAACCATTAATGTTCTCAAACCATAAGTAAAAACGTTCTAATATAGTTCTCGTTCCGAAAATGTATGGAGAAAACAAGAATTTGAAATGGTAATGGTTCTTAACAACCCATTATTTGTAAGGTCCGCTTCCTAAAAACCATAATACATAAGGTTAAAACTTTATCACACAAACGTTCATGTAAGGTTCCAAAACCATTTCAGTTAAAGTTAAGGAGGGATTATAAACAATTTATAACCATTATCGGTAAGGTCAATTTATGGTTCGCGTTTATGCGGGAAACCTACACTCATAAAATTCGACACATTTTTATTGGCGAATTTCCATGTAAAATTCCACATGATTTTCATGAACAGAATCCACTCAGAAGTACACATGAAATTTATGAGTCAAATGAACAGTATGTGTGGTTACACATGAATGTTATGTGTACAGGTCGGACACATATACAGTAGTTAGCTCCACAGTGTTCAAACGGTTTCAAATCGGGTCCTGATATGCCTCCGAAAGTTTAAACTCATTTGATAAGAAACTGACTTGGCACAAACCATTTAAAGTTTATATGGAAATTACTATGGGAAAACCAAACTTTTTGTTCATTGTCTTCTAGCTTTTTACATATTGTACTGTTAACAAATTCTATTGCTATTCTTATGGCTATTTTTATCAGCTACAACTTTGCAACTTTGTTTTTCAGCCAAACGTCATATTAAATAGTTATTAATTGTTTAAGAGATTGAAAATCTTATGGCAAGATTAAGCAACTGTATTGTGGGCAACACTGTATTTTGCAGTGTGACATAGTAGTCATGATTTTTGTGTTCTATTCTACGCGCCATACCTGCTGAACAGTTGATTGAGCATAATCATAAGACATCAGTGACTTGAATCATTAATAATTTTTGTTCCTTACATTTGATCGAAAAGTGGTGTTCAACAAAGTTGTAGCTGAGAAAATTTTCAACAACAGCTATATTTTTCTAAAGTAGAGTGAACTGTGAATTTTGAGATAGATATGAACCGAAATTATGGTTTCTTCATAGTAATTCCCATATAAACTTCTAATGGTTTGTGCCAAGTCAGTTTCTCACTAAATGAGTTAAAATTTTGGGAGGCTAATTAGGGCCCAATTTGGAACCATTTGAGCACTGTGCACAGTGGTTCCCCTTAGAACAAAAGTTGGCCAAAACCTCAAAATTGTTGCAAATAGGCATAAAACAGTTGAAATAGATGTTTTTTAGCTGTACGAAGAAAACTTAACAATCAAGACGTCACAAAAAGGAGTATAGTAGAGCCAGAACCAATGCACAATGGTCCCAAAGCCGTATTTAGGAAGACAAAAATGTTTGCGCCCAAACCGTCAGTTTTAGGTATACGGTTTCTTAGGTAAACTTGCTTCATATGTTTTGTTCAATCTTTTTATTTTCGTAAAATTAGGGTGGTCCATAAAATTGGTGAATTAAAAATAAACAGTTGTAGAACATTCAATTCAATGCAACTTTGTTGAAGACACAACGTTTTGATCTTTTATGGTTCATGAGTTATGATTTTTTTAAACAAGCAGGCCGCTAAAATCGGGTTTCTTTGAATATCTTTTCATGCGTTAATTTCACGTAAAAACATTTTTCTGATTACATTTAGAACTTTTGATGACGCATATTTTTTTCTCAAGCAACTGGGTTACTATCTTTTTTGATTAGATAGTTAAAGGCTATTTTCTTCGAGAAAAATTGCTCTTTTCAAATGTCAATATCTCAAAATGGAACAAACCGATTTTCAAACATTTTCATATGAAACATCGTTTTTTTTTAGTAAAGAACTGCAAAACTGTTTAAAGCATTTAATTTAAAAAAAAGTAATATTTTTCAGCAAAAGCTAGCCATAACTTTTCAAATAAAAGAGATAACAACTTAGCAAAAATATGCGTCATAAAAAGTTCTTAAAGTGTCTAGTATAAAAATTTCACGAGAAATGAACGTATAAAAATATATTTAAAGAATGCCGATTGTCTAGGGGCCACCCTAACCTGCTTGTTTAAAAAATCATAACTCATGAATCGTAAGAGATAGATATATGGTACGTGTGTGTGTGTGTGTGTGTGTGTGTGTGTGTGTGTGTGTGTGTGTGTGTGTGTGTGTGTGTGTGTGTGTGTGTGTGTGTGTGTGTGTGTGTGTGTACGTGTTGGTGTGCTTTGAAAAAGGCATTGTGAAGCTTGCTACAGTATACACCGCAGATTATATAACTTAGAAACGGATATTTTCCAAAGAACACTTTACTTGTTATTCCTAATTTCAACATCTTTCGCAAAAAATCGCAAAACACATTAAAGTCTATCTGAAAGCTAGCTTTTTTAGCTATCTTTTGGTTACTAAAGGATAGTGGGCGGATGTGTCCGTCATGTGTTTTGCTTAGCCTAAATGTGAAAAAAGTATATTTTTGCTAATTTTTTATTTGGAACTGTCACTTAAAACAGTGCAGACACTCTTTATTACCATCCATTTGACGTGAGTGAAATAAGCCGAGCAACATTTCTTCTCAAGCAACCAAGTTGATAAACACATTATTTTTTGCTATATTTGAGCAAAACAGTAATAAGAAACATTACGATTTTTTTCAAAAAATTGTGATATAGCTACCCAACAAACAATTTTAGCTGCAGACTAGCTTATACAGGCAAATATTAGCTGTATAAGCCAATTTTTGGCTGTATAAGCTAATCTGCAGCTAAAATTGTTAGTTGGGTACACTATAACAACCATAAACAAATATGTAATCAACAGAACTGCACAAATCATTCAATTTATGATACTCTTAATATCTAAAAATGATAAAAAAATATTGAAATAAAAAAATATCAACTTTAATTTTTAAAGTTTTGGCCAGCCAGGAGCGAAAATTTCAAATTTTGCATCAGTCTAATATACAGGCTGTTCGGTTCCTTAGTGCATATAATTTAAGGGCGATAGAAGATCATATTTGAAGAAAAAAAAATGTTCTACGCATATGATCAAATCTCAAAGATTACTGAGTGATTGAACTTTTTCTGTTTTGGTCGAAAACTATGCCATTTAGCACAAAACTCTTGCCTCCATTGGACAGCTTGGTAAATTTTCTACTTAATAGTGTCATTTCTACTTTAAGTAAGCTGCACGACCGCGTGGCGATCAAGTGTGCTATGCGCACTGCAAACAGACGTCAGCAGCAACGCACGGTGGGGTTGAATTCGTGTTTTACGCAACCGTTAATTAACGACCCGACATGATGTGTTTAGTACAAAATTGCGACAAAACTAAACAAGATAGAAAATTGGTGTCAAACAGATAGTTGTAGAACGCATTAAGATGCATCTTTTAGTTAGACAAAACAATACACTTTATCACGTATTTTTTGAAATAATAAGGGAAACCCGTAGGAAAACACAAGTTTTAAACTCGTTCATCCCTAAAATGTGTCTAAATGCAGCTTACTTAAAGTAAAAATGACACTATTAAGTAGAAAATTTACCAAGCTATTCAATGAAGGCAAGAGTTTTGTACTAAATCAAGCTGAACATTGCATTAGGTCCTAAGTAACATTGATCCATTCTCTTTGTCGACTTTCTCTTACGTTAATAACTTGAGCACAGAACCGTTTCTTGATTTGTTTGTCATATAAATAAGATGCTAGATAAAAGCTTCCTTTATCGATATGTGTGCTGAAAATACCTAGGAATGTCTTTACATGGCCGTGGGGATGCAAAGAGAAAGTCGACGAAGAGAATCTGTCAATGTGACTTAGGACCTAATGTTCAGCTTGAAATGACATAGTTTTGGAGTTAGAGCCAATTTCCGGAAGTTTCCCCTACCCGGTGATGTTGATGGTTTGCGTGAGCGACCCTCGGTTGGCGAGAAAAGGGCCTACAAAGGTTCGTTTATAAAAGCTTGTATGACCTTTTCACATGTGGCTCTTGATATGATCTTCTATCGACCCTTAAATGATTTGCACTAACGAACCGAACCCTGTATACCGTATGCGTGATAATGTTTGCACCATCGTACAAATAACGTTCCCGTTTCACCTGTGCATACAATGCCTTGGTTTTCTTTGCATGCATGTAACCTATAGCTCATACCGTAGTAGCATATAGAGGTAACTCTAAGACCAGAAGGTCCCGAAGAAACGAGCTCAACTTTTTGGCTCAGCTCTGGTACTATCTTCGGTCCCAAGCTAATCGATTCACCCCTCGAAACATAGGAAAATCCAATAACCTCTAATTTTTTTTCTGTCAAACTTTCATAGCGAATCAAAACAAACATTGTGTAGTACTCGAATTTTGACTAGAATAGGGTACGTTAATCGATTTGCTTGGGACCAATAGGCTAGTCAAGTAGTGAGCCAATTTAAAATCGCTAGTTTCGTATTGATTGTTGGTAGTAGCATAGAGGTAACTCTAAGACTAGTAGGTGCCGAAGAAACGTTCTCAACTTGTTGGCTCAGCTCTGGTACTATCTTCGGTCCCAAGCTAATCGATGCACCCCTCGAAACATGGGAAAATCCACGAACCCCTCATATTATCTGTCAATCTTTCATAGAGAATCAAAACAAACATAGTGTAGTACCAGAATTTCATCTAGAATGGGATACGTTAATCGATTTGCTTGGGACCAATAGGCTAGTCAAGTAGTGAGCCAATTCCAAATCGATAGTTTCGTATTGATTGTTGGTAGTAGGCTGTGTATAAAAGAAAATGATTTACTTAGTTTGACAGTTGCACCATGACGAAGTGGCAGCGTATTCGTGATTTGTCCCACGCGCAAATGTCGCAAAAAGACATTTCAATCGCCGTGGGAGTGTCCCGGTGAACCGTCAAAAGGGTTTTAGACCGAGAAAAGAAAGGACAACTATCCGCGAAGGTAGCCACAGGTCGTCCGAGGTCAGCTCGGGTTCCGAGGGTTATCGCTGCTATCAAAAGGAAGATTCGGGTGAATCCAGTGCGTTCAATAAGGAAAATGGCAAAGGAACACGGGATCAGTGACTTTACGGCACGGAAGATCGTAAAGGAAGATTGCGGGGCGAAGTCGAGGGCACGGAAAAAAACTCACATGATTACCAACTGCATCCGGGACCTACGAGTCGAACGAATGGTTGCAGGAACAGGCAAGATGTTTTTGTAAATAGTTAAATGACAGGCTTTTATTCGACTTATATTGAGTTGCAACAGAGTTTATACGATAAATTTTTGATTATTCAGCGTTCAGTGATGTTTAATTTACTGCTTTCTTAAAACAGTGATGGCGCTGTATACCCTTGATTCTCATGTGAAGTAACATTTAATTAGACATTATTATACATTTTTTAAAATGATTATTCAAACTGTGGGAAAATTAACCCGAAAATAAGAGGGACGGGGACATGGAAGGGTGTGTTTCTTAAGTGATTGTTCTCATTACTTCTGACGTGACTCGCACCACACAGATATTAGAAAATTTATTAAATACTTATACATGTCGTTAATATGGGATTCGAACCATGTACCTTCCCGATCACCAGCCGCTTGCCTTGTCATCTGAGCTATCCTAGATCTACATCATATGGGCAACTCAATAATCAATAAAAGCTTGTTTGAAAGTAAATACCTATCAGCACTCCCGATCGCAACTCTAGCTCCTTCAAGGCCCTATGGGAATGATTAGTTTATTCATCGTTGTTTTAAATGAGACCAATGTTACCTCTTCACCTCTCCAATTCGAAAGAAAGGATGCTCGGTTATATTTTAAACTAGATCAATGCATTCATTGTCGTGAGTCATGTGATCGATGATTACTGTTTAAATTAATTAGACGTAGAACACAAATAAAAAAAAAGATTGAGCTTGGGATTGAACTCTCGACTTTCTACTTGGAAAGCGGAAACGGTAACCACTACTCTACTGTTTTCGTCTTGTTGTTAGACTGAACCAGTGTTGTTGAATAATGAATATAATACGTCGTTTATAAAGAATTTACAAATCATGTGATTGCAACATGGACGCATAGTGGTATAAGAGCTATTTTGCTGACTGTATTCACCTTTATTCAGCAATATTGTAAAGCAATGCAATGAAATCTAATAATGGAGCTAGAGAACATGTGTTACATGCAAACGAAAAAACGAAAACGAGATACAACCAGGATTAGTTTTTTAAAGTAATAGTTTCATCTGAATACCCAACTAACCATATCTCAGTGACATTGTACCACTCTGAACCCACACCTAAAGCTATTTTGTGATTATATGGTTACTTTGGTATTCACATGAAATGTCGTGCAAGTACCAGAGGTTCAACAACGCCCAACTATGGACAGCTCAATGTTAATACCATTTACTCTTTGAATCAGCTTACACCAACATGATAATCTACTAAGAAACATCTAAGAATGTATAGAGATAAAGTTCAAAAATACAGTTTTAACTGATGGTACTTTATAAACGTCAAACTGTTCAATATTGGACCCTGCCAACACACGGCGCCAGCACGGCAATGTGGGCCGTCAGAATGGTTCATCGGTTGCGAAGTGAAGTGCTTCTTAAACTGAAGCGATACATTTCTCAATGTTTCAACGTTATCCTAACGTAAACTTAATATTATCACCCATATGCCTGTCCACGCCCGAAACCCATCCACCACACAAAATCAAATAAAAATGTTTCTGTATGGCAAACACGTCCAGACATAAACGAGAATATGGGTGTATATCTTCACTGTAACAACTACGGGTAATCATCGAAAATACTTGCATTTTACTCAGGCACTTTTGAGCAAACTGCAATCACTCTCTCATACTCGTAATGTGCCACGACCAAATTGGCACAACGACGCCCTATACGCTCTCTGACCAAAGCGCAGGGTCATTAATTGTATATTGGTATACAGCATTTATTCAATATAGGGGAAATGACTCTAATGTTGGCCTATGGATCTAAGATTGGGCCCATCGCTAAAAATCTGCTATTTATCAATTTTATCTAGATGAACACGTTATTTGGACGTTACATATGGATATTTTTGGTTGCTATTGAAAATTTAGTCGATTGCTGAATTTATGTACGGGCCCAAATTAGGGACACTTAGGCCGACATTACCTGCATTTCCCCTATATGCTTATTTGTGACTCTGAATTGTTTGTTGAGAAGCGCAATGACAGCGGAAGCGGAACGGCAGCGGCAGCGAATAAGCACGATCTGCGTAAAGGCCGGCGCACAATAGATACGTTTTCGGGTTTTTTGACAGTTAGCCCATGCATTATCTGTCAAAAAACCCGAAAACGTATCTATTGTGTGCCGGCCTTAAGCCTACTTGTCGGATTGAAAACTAGTTATTGTTATTGTTATTGTGCCATGCTGGGGGGGGGGGGGGCATTGAGCCTAGTCGCCAGTGTAATGTTGATGACCTATACACCTTCAATGCAGCAATCAAATAGATAAAGATGAGATGGCTCTTTGATAATGACTTATGCGAGTCGATTGAAATCAGCCGAATACTAAATGAGGGTTAAGTTGATCCTTAACATAGAAGCGTAGATGCATGCACAGCAAAAAATTCTGAATTATAATTGTGATGTAAACATTCATTCACGTAAACTTGTATTTCATTTCACGCAAACGAGCAACTTGTAAGCAATGTTGTTTACAAATATGGGCTGTTGTATACAATATTTGCAACATTTCATGAAATGTCTCAGAACTTTACACGATTTATAATGTAAACTTAGATGATATGTGACGCTCCTTTTATGTGCATCATATTAAACAGAAATTTACACTACTTTTTCGAACCGTGTAGAGATAAAGCTCAAAATGTTGGTGTTGAGTACTTGGCACTGATGAAGTCTGCAAGTAGTAGACGAAATACGCGTATCTGTCAAAAGATGAGCAATTATAACGGAATTTAAAGGAAATAAACCAACCCACTCAAAGCTCTTCTCAAAATACAGTTTTGACTGATGGTTCATCGGTTGGGAAGTGAAGTGCTTCTCAAACTGTCATGGAATACTGCATGACATGTCTCATACATTTACACGATCTATAATCTAAACTTGTATGATATATGACGCTCCATTTATGTGCATCATAGTAACGGAAATTTACACTACTTTTTTTTAGCTGTGCACAAAATCAAATAAAAATGTTTCTGTATTGGCGTTGACGGCACCGTCGAAAAATTTGCTCTTCCAGCAAATTTTGACAGTTTGTTATGGGAATTTTCAGTGGAGTGAAAGGCTAGTACAAAGTCCGCCATGTTTCACGCACAGTCTGACGTTTGCTTATGGATTTTCTCATAGGAGTAAAGAGCTACAGAGTCGCCGTCAACGCCAATGGCAAACGTGCCTAGACATAAACGAGAATATGGGTGTAGGGGTAAGAGGGGCATAGTGAACAGGTGGGGCATAGTGAGCATCCCGTGCACCAGCTTGGACTTCCGGCCGTTCGGAACAAATTGGTTGGTGGTAGGATCAATATCATAATGATATTGAACCTATTACCAGTTGATTTGTTTCATGCAGATAGAGATCCAGGGCTAAACTGTGGGATGCTCACTATGCCCCCACCTGTTCACTATACCCCTCCTCCCCCTAAATCTTCACTGTAACAACTGCGCACTCATAAAATAAATCACATAACCAGTGGAAAATATCCATGTGAATTTCACATAACTTTCATGTGATCCCATAATTGGAAATTGCACCACTAAATCACATGAACGTTATGTGTCCAATGAAACCTATATGATTTCTCATATAGAATTTCTAATGCTATGTGATATTCAGGTAAAAATCATTGTTTTTGTTTTTGGAAAAATACTATGTGCGTTCCTAATAGAAACTAAGTGAAAACTTTTTTCAGTGCGGGTAATCATCGGAAGTACTTGCATTTTACTCCAGCACTTTTGAGCAAACTGCAATCACTCTCTTATACTCGAAATGTGCCACGACCAAATTGGCACAACGACGCCCTATACGCTATCTGACCAAAGTGCAGGGTCCTACTATAGTCGCTATATTCTTAGTCTGGCGCATAGAATCTCGGGAACCAATTGAGCTGTCAAATAGCGGAACCAATCGAGCAAATCACGACCAACAACAGAAAAGAGCACATCAGCTATTGCGAACAAAATTTCGGAAACCGTTTTCTCGTGACTAAAGGCTCACCTACACAAACTAACGCCATATTTAGGTTGTGGAAAGTTTCCCCCATCCAACGATGCTGGTAATTTACCTTCAATTGGTGAGGAAAGAATAATCAACGTTTTGTTTATAAAAGTTGATTGTACCTTTTCAAATGTTGGTCTACACTGTATTGAAATGGTTCCGCTTTTTGATAGATCGAAATTATATCCGCCAGACAATGAATATAGCGACTATAGGTCCTACTTGTCGGATTGAAAACTAGTTAGAACCAAATCGACTTCAGTTAGACATCTTGATGTCATTTGTGACAACTGTCAAACTTTCCGTTTTCGCTCCGCTTCCGTCCACATTGCGTTTGGGCCTTCAGGGTACGGTAGGTGGTCCACTAATAGAATGAAAATCCGAGGAAAATACATCACAAATCGTTGTCAAACTCATATTACAGATCTAATTCATACATTTTTCAGTTTAGTCAGAGGAAAATAATAAACAATTTTACACTGTGATGCATCCGCTAGTGTGCGTGCGTTAAACGTCACTAATCTATATAGTGGAGTACACTCTGGTGTACCTAATTATATCTGTGATTACAAACTCCCATTTCTGATCATTAACAAACGTATCCTATGACAATTTAAAGCTCACTGCATGTTTATGATCATCCATCATTGCAATACCTTTCGTGGAGCTTTCGTAACATCCTTGGCTGTCATTTGGATTGTAAGCCCTCCGGGTTTCCAGACAAAGTGTTATTTTGGGCCAATGTCCTTTATACAAGGTCTAGACCAAAGAGCGTATTGTGAAATGTGCAAATGTTTAGTAGTGTTCGTAAGCTGCGTAAACATTGCTATGTTTATCTTTTTACACGAAACAGCTGTTGGCGGTGACGTAATACTATCTGTTGGCAGTTAATGATGGCTAGAGTGACGTCGTCACTTGAGTGCTCAGCAATGTTTACAATATTTTTGCTGCTAACACCAGCAAGCTGCCTGGGTCAACAGACCTTATATAAACATCATTGATTTTGGGCCACCTATTGGGCTATCAATGTTGTTAGATTTTCAGATATAACCATACTTTTTACAGTCATTGTTGCCTTTCGCTAAATTGCTGCTAATTCATTTGTGAAAATAGTATTAAGTGTAGTCAGCCGGTGTAGGACAAAAAATAATAAAAATTTCCATTCACTTCTTTGTTCCGTGCATTCCATGCAAGGAAGGCTCTCTTTCTTTATCCTAATCTTTTCCGTCTTTCTTTTATTTCCCAATACTAGCAGGAACTCTACGTACTCGTATGCAGTTTGAGCATAAATTACCTGTTGAGTATGGAAAGTTTCCATTGCAAAGGAAAATTTACCCGTTTATTTATTCGTACTCTCTCTGTGTGTATGTTTGCAATCTCTATTTATGCATCATTGTGCAACATTGTGGGAGTAAAGCGTCATATATTTGAAAAATTTCCTTTCGGTATTTTTTAGTAGGGTACAGTGATGCAAAACGTACCGTTTAAGCAAAATCGTGAATTGCTAGTGTATGGCTGCTAAAATTAAGGAAAATGTAATTAAATATGGTTCATTACAAAGTTTTCTACGAAGATCAAGTGTTTTCAAACTCCAAAACAATGATATCAATGATATTACATTTTTTAATTCGATTCCAACATGACAGCGGGACAAAACGCTTGATGCCTGGTGCAATATGCACCATAACATTGGGGTACGTTGCACAACAACAATGGACAAGATGCACCACTTGAAAGCAGTGAAACATAACAAATTGAGAGCAAAATGACGTGAGTTTTCCAGTGATTTTTTTTTAATAAAGCGGAAATGGCTCTAATGTTGGCCTATGGATCTAAGATTGGGCCCATCGCTAAAAATCTACTACTTTTCAATTTATCTAGATGAACGCGTCATTGGGACGGTACTAATGGATATTTTTGGTCGCTTTTGAAAGTTTGGTCGATTGCTGAATTTATGTATGGGCCCAAATTAGGGGCATTTAGGCCGACATTACATCCATTTCGCCTATATAAAAAATAAAGCTTGAACCGAAGATAGTACCAAAGGTGAGCCAAAAAATTGAGCACGTTTCTTCGGGACCTACTTGTCTTAGAGTTAACTCTATGATAGAGTGTTAACCTGTAGTTCAGAAAGAAAAATACATAACACTTATTATACAATAAGTTCCATTCAGTTGTGATCTATACTTTTAGAAGCTTAATTTGTGGTTGGTGATCCCAACAACTATGACATGTTTTGCACAAAATACCAATTTTTGATTACTTGACCAGCAATTACTTACGAAACTTCCAGTTGAGAATAAATACAATCCGTCAGCTGGGAAAGCATCTGAGGAAAAGTTATCGTTGTTTTTCTGCGTGTGGGTATTTTACTCCAGTGGTGCATTATGGGCTGTTCTCCCCTATGGCTTTCACATGAGCATTCAACACTAAAACAATTCCACCCTTTATCATCATGTGTCTCACACTAAATTTTCACTTATTGTGAAAGACATTCATTTCATGTGTGCATCTTATTCTTTGAACCATGCCTCAACACTATAAGTTCGACTTGTGACACACTTGGATTCTATTTGCCTCACACGGTGATATCAATAGCTTTGCACGTCATACACGCAGGCAAACGTAAGAATTCCATAAGAAACACTTATGAATTTTAGCCATAAGAAATGAGTGTGAATTTCATTGATTTGCCTTATGAAAAATAATGTTGGCAAACAAATAATAAATCGGAGCAGACTGGAACCGGAAAATGGACGTTGAGGTTAGGGCGCCCGTGTGTTGAACACTCGTCTTTCAACGCTTGGGAAAATGAAATGGAGGCGTATAAGAGCTAACTCATGTTACCAGAAAATCATTCACAAGTCACGCTTATGAAATTCTTAGGTAAGTGTAGTTCAATGTTCTCCAATATTCTACTTCATCGATGTCTACTTTACCGACTCCAAAATTGAATCGACATATATATAATCAAAGCTACCAGAAGGCAGAGCATACACATGCCTTTTTTAATGGGTCTGATTTGGTAATTGGTACTGGACTCTTGGGGTGTGCTGCTGCCGTTGTCTACGTTCGATCTCATTAGGCTACGGTTGTTCTCATATATGAGGCTGGTTGATAAGGATGAAGTCACAACTCATGTTTTCGATGTTTACCTTGCAGAACAAGCAAATCACATCGCATTGAAATGCAAAACACTTCAAATCCATCTATTTTGAACAGTAGTGTGATTCAATGTGTAATACACTTGAATTGATAGAGAAATATCATCAACATTTCAAAGTTTGTAACACTACACTTGTTTAAACACTTCGATCAGACGTGTGGACTTTTTTGAGTTAAGGAATATGATTATTAGGAGCCATATTGAACCGATGTCAATCATACAAGGTTTGGAACAACACCCAACTTGCTGGTTTAGAAGCAAAAATGTTGTAAACATTGCTTAGCCTGTGAATGACGACGTCACGTCATCACATCATTCCATACTGCGAACAGTAGACGTGTCGTCACGAAAAACAGCTGGTTCGTGTAAAAAGACAAACATTGCTATGAAATACGAACACCACTAAACATTTCCGCACTTCACTTGTACCAATAAGCCGGTTGGACCATACCTTGTAGAATTGACATCGATATTGAATATAGATTCCGGATGTCCCCTAGAATGAATGTCCTTTATACAAGGTCTCGGCCAAAGGGCTTGTTGGTGTTACTAAATGTGCAAATGTTGAGTGGTGTTCGTATTTCATTGCAATGTTTATCTTTTTACAAGAAACAGTTGTTGGCAGTTACGTGATTCTATCTGTTTGCAGTATGAAATTTTGGCTAGAGTGACGTAGTCACTTGAGTGCTCAGCAATGTTTACATTCCCCGAATCGTTTGTAGATCATCTTTTCGTGGTACATTACGGGATGTAAGATCTACCACCGATTCTAGTCCTGACTACTTCAAACTAGGGGAACAGGATGTTTCAGTAATCCAAGGAACACATGTTAGTCCTTGTTACTTTTTTATACCTTGTTGATATTGACAAGACTCGGTTTTGTCCACCGATGATGATCTTGAAACAAGGAAAAAATGAGTTAGTTAGTCTTCATCTATGTGATTCCTAACCTTCTATGCGTTGTTCCCTACACACTAATCCAGCATTTAGTTGTTCGGTATTTTTTTATACTGGGCTTGCACCGTAAAACGACATTTTTACTGAAAATTCAGTTCATATCTGCGAAATAACTGACAATCTGTAAAAACAAACTGAATTTCGGTAACGTTTGATACAAAACACTGTATACAGAATATAAATTTACTGAGAAAATCGGTAATTCTTAATTTTTCGAGATTTCATGAAAAGTCAGTAAAATTAAATACTGTGCACTAAGTAGTTCTTATTTTTTTACTGGCCAGTCAGCAAAATGATCAGTTTATTTTACCGACCAAGAATTGTAAAATTATAAGCTGTCAATTTTTTAACCGCCACCAGTTTGGCTCCAGAAAAATCCGGAAGCAAGTTATCAAGTTCGACAATAATTCATTGGCTGGAATCGCAGAATGGATCCAAGTACGTGCGAGTATGATTTGGCTTATGGTTTGTGAAAAAAATGTTTTCTTTTCGTTTAGATGAACAATCCAATACCAACATCAAAAGCCCAACATTTTTCGTACGTGGAAAATTTCCAGAAGACATCACCGATGGAATTACCTCCTGACTGCACCGAGCGGCCGAGCAACAAGCAATAACAATTCTTAAAACAGCTTTTATCGGGGTGCGGGAAACCAACTACGAGTTTCTCCGTAGTTAACATTGATTTTATGGATAACAGCAATCCTACCAATTCTAAATATATGAGAAAAAGTAATGCAAAATTTGCTAACAAAAATTGAAATAAATGAGTTTCATGTGCGTCCAATTATTATTGGAATGCAATGTTTATTTTTCACCTAATTAAGCTTTTAATATAACTGGGTTACCCGGTACAAGCATGCATACAATAACTGACTTGCCAGTTTAATTGTGACAAAATAACGATCCCATTTACTGGGCTTTCCAGTTAATATTGCCGAAGGCAACTCGCATAAATTACTGGATATACAGTTTTTTTTGACAGATTGACTTTTACGGACAGTTCGGTAATGATTTGTTTTACTGTGATGATTACTGGGCGATCCGCAATTCAAAAACCCAGTAAAATTTTACTGACTCCAGTAATCTAAAGTTAGTGTGTAGTTTGAAGTGGTTAAGTATGTTCTTTTCACTCATATCGGCTCTATAGCAACCGGTGGTAACTAATAAACGATAACGTACCCCATTCTAGTCGAAATTCTAGTACTACCTTATGTTTGTTTTGATTCGCTACACGGTAACCGCAAAATACCCAATAATGACAACAAAGTAAGCATTTTCGAGGGAGACTGGGACTACCCATTAAATTAGTAAAAATATTTCCTATTTATGAGTATGTGTTATTCAAAAATGAATACTTACTACTTGTTTTTGTAGTTGTAATTACTCATAAACTTTACTCATTTAATGGGTAGTCCCAGTTTCCCTCGAAAATGCTTACTTTGTAGTCATTATTGGGTATTTTGCGGTTACCGTGTATGAAAGTTTGACAGATAAAATGAGGGGTTCGTGGATTTTCCTATGTTTCGTTGGGTGCATCGATTAGCTTGGGACCGAAGAGAGTACCAGGAGCTAAGCCAAAAAGTTGAGCACGTTTCTTCGGGACCTTCTGGTCTTAGAGTTTCCTCTATGACTATAGCACCGACAAACCGACATGACACTTAATTCTGACTTATGCCCGAAAATCGTAAACGGTTGATTTAAATGTGCAGTGATCCGAACTGTCAAAATCATAGGATTTTTTGATCTAGATAAAAATAATTTGTCCAGAATAGATCAGACACGATCCAATTCATAACTTTTACATGCGGGTTCATGGCTTAGCTAAATATTTTCCGCGAACATGGAACCAGATGTCAGTAGTGTGCTTTGGTCAGATATTTTATTGTTTTTGCTATGGTCATTCATGTCGGTTTGTCGGTGACTATAGTGCAGGAACCCAAAAGTAGGTAAAGCGGGTCAAAAGTTTTCATTTGTTGTGTGCAATTCGTATGGAATTTTCCACTACACTCATAAAATTTGGCACATTTTTATTGGCGGATTTCCATGTAAATGTGAATAGTATGTGTGGTTACACATACATGTTTGTTTTGATTCGCTATGAAAGTTTGACAGATAAAATGGGGGGTTATTGGTTTATCTTATGTTTCGAGGGGTGAATCGATTAGCTTGGGACCGAAGAGAGTACCAGAGCTGAGCCAAAAAGTTGAGCACGTTATTTCGGGACCTTCTAGTCTTAAGGGCCACCCACATTAGATCCGTTTGCGTTGCGTTGACGTAAATTTGACAGTTAGACAATAGATTTAGCTGTCATTTTGCCGCAACGTGTCCGATCCGGATCTAATGTGCGTGGGCCTTTAGAATTACCTCTATGATTATACCATAGAGGTAATTCTAAGGTCCCGAAGAAACGTGCTCAACTTTTTGGCTCAGCTCTGGTACTATCCTTTTGACCAATCGATTCACCCCTCGAAACATAGGAAAATCCACGAACCCCTCATTTTATCTGTCAAACTTTCATAGCGAATCAAAACAAACATAGTGTAGTACTAGAATTTCAACTAGAACCCCGTTAATCGATTTGCTTGGGACCAATAGGCTAGTCAAGTAGTGAGCCAATTTAAAATCGACAGTTTCGTATTGATTGTTGATTATACTCAACGTTGGGTTCCACACTTTACAACCCCTGTTGGATGGTTTTGCTCCTCCGCTGTTGACAACATTAGAACGAGAAAAGGAGATAAACTAGTCAAAAGTAGGTAAAAGTGAACTGGCCGTTGGGTTTCCTTACCGTGTAGGATATTGATTGCAAGATTAAATTTTCAAACAGCCGTATCTGCTTTTGTAAACAAAGATTCAATCGTTAATTTGTCGAAACTCTTAGCTCGCCACTAAATAACACCACCATCAGATAGCTTAAAGTTTCCCCAACATTATGGTGGTGTCGACATCGACGAATTGTTAGTTTGCAGGGGCGAGCTAAGAGTTTTGACAAATTAATGTTTGAAATTGAATCTTCGTTTACAAAAGCAGATACGTCCTTTTAGGAATTCATCCTCGATATGTACATACGTACACACTTAGACATTATTGCCGACTTCGGTAATTTTTACCGAACTTTAAACAGCTGGAATGTTCAGTAAAATCAGACATTTTAATTCATTAGTTGTAAGGCTTCAAAACAAGCAAAACTTCACCACAATGCACAGTGGTTTAAAAGTCCATTTCAACGCTATAAATTAATAGCACCGTGGAGAGTTAATTAAGAGTAATGACGCCTTGAGCAAAGTTGATGGGATACATCTTTGGAATATATCGGATCGGATACGGATTAATCCCACACAACATTATTTTTTCACAATGTCGAGATAGAGAGTTAACGTCGTTACAAACAACTTTGTTCAAGACATGAAACTCGAATATTTCACCTAAATCGAGATAGAGAGGGTTGTTTGAGGACGAACTCTCAAAAACACTTTTTTAGGTCTTCACTATGTTCTACAAAGTTGTTCGTCAAACTAAAATACACAACTTTTTAGAACATGCATCATTTGAAAACGATGAGTTATTGAGACAATTTCTTCAATTTTCCTCATACTTTGGACTTGTGTATCTTTCATTGATGCAGATAGGTGCAGACATAGTCAAATGCATCTAAGACTAAATTAAAAGAGCTTTCAAATGGTGGTAAACTTGTCCGTCCACGACCGTCTGCTAGGGCGTTGTGCTCAAAGCAAACACCCGTAGATAGACTATATGGAAATCATGTTAGCATGGTTATATTGTATTTTATACCGCGTAGTAAATTCATTTCCATTGTAACTGGCTCCATAAACAAACTTCCCATTTCTCAGAACATATAAATTGCAAAAACTGTACATCTAGCGTTCAAAAATAAGGGCCTAACTGCGATGATCGATAAGGGCCTAACTGATTTTCGTCGATTTTCTCTTTTGTTAATAACTCTGCTGGATTAGCATTCCTTGGTGCGTTTGATGTTGCTATTGTTACTGTGTTACCAGACTTATAACAAATATACGTTGTATACGAGTACCCCGAATACAACGTATGGCTCGCATAATTTTGCATAGCATTTGAAATGCAAAATAAGACGAACTATATGTTGTATTCGAGGTACTTGTATACAATGTATATTCGTTATAAGTCAGGTAACACAGTAGCTAATATAACGTTTCACTACACTGTGTTGGAATATTTTTGGAAAATTGGTTTACTTAGCTGCGGTAATGCCAAAAGTAAATCGATGAAGAAAATCGATCATCGCAGTTTCTTAGGCCCTTATGATTCTGAATGCTAGACATTATTTTTTCAAAGTTTCTCAGACGGCTAAACTGAAGCATACAAAATCTGTCAATTCAAACAACCCTCTCTATCTTAATTTACGTGAAATATACGACTTTTATGTCTTCAGCAAAGTTGTTTGTAACAATTTTTGCTATAACTTTGCTAAAGATGTTAACCCTCTATCCCGACATTGTGAAAACATATTTTTTTCATCTCACTTTAAGGGGGATTAATCACAAAATTCATATCTTCCAAAGTGCATCATGTGATACCCATCAACTTTGCTGAAGGCGTCATTGCACTTAATCCTCTCTCCACGGTGCTATTAATTAAGATCATCAAAATGAACTTTTAAACCACTGTGCAATGGCAAGACTCGATTATTTAAACAGGGCTGAAAGTGTTTTAAGTGAAACAGCTTTTGAAATGAGGGTCAAAGTTTTACCGAAACGTTCAGCTGTTGAAAGTTCGGTAAAAAATTACCGAAGTCGGTAAAAATGTCTTAGTGTGTACGTAGACTTAGAAAGCTCTAAGGCTGTGAACCATTTGCCGAGTTAAATTTAACTCGTGGTTAAAAGTGACATTTCGAAAGTTATTTCTTATGTTCGAAAATCCCCGTGCTGTCGATCGACCGGTTTTCGAGCCACGGTCGTCAAAATTTAACTTCTTGTCTGTCAGAAGTAACCACGCTCGGATAGCAGGGTTAATCGATAACTTTTCATCTGTCAAATTTTAACCAAAAGTTAAAATAATCCACCAAATGGTTCAGAGCCTAAATCAATAATTATGGAAGTGCCCAAAGAACACTAAAGGCCGGCGCACAATAGATACGTTTTCGGGTTTTTTGACAGTTAGCCCATGCATTATCTGTCAAAAAAGCCGAAAACGTATCTATTGTGCGCTGGCCTTAAGGCTGTGTACCATTTGCCGAGTTAAATTTAACTCGTGGTTAATAGTGACATTTCGAAAGTTATTTCTTATGTTCGAAAATCCCCGTGCTGTCGATTGACCGGTTTTCGCGCCACGGTCGTCAAAATTTAACTTCTTGCCTGTCAGAAGTAAACACGCTCGGATAGCAGGGTTAATCGATAACTTTCCATCAGTCAAATTTTAACTAAAAGTCCACCAAATGGTTCAGAGCCTAAGTTGAGGACAGCTGCAATGTTCCAGTTGGAGGTAGTAGCCAAAGAAGAAGAAGAGGAAGAGGAAGAAGGTGGGTTATGTGGATCGACCATGTGGAAGACGCATCCTTCACATATAGTGTGGCTAGTGCCATGCAACCATGGAACGAATAGAATTGAGCCGTCTTTTGTGTACAGCTAAGGACACCCAAACATAGTGGTAACGTAAGCAAGTACCTACATATGTCGGTTCTACGACCTACACAATGTTATCTCAGATATGTAGGTTTGCTAAAAAAAATTTAAGTAAAAGTTAAGTTGTGATAATTTCAAAAGCACCATATCGGGCCAAAATAGGGGTAAGCTTGCTAAAAAGAAATAAATATTTATATAAGATCGCAGCGAACCCCTTAGCAAACAATCGGATCCAGGCTTGCATAGTACTGTGTTGTGTATCCAATCAACTATCGTCTCCAAAGAGGGTTTATTTTGACGTGTTTTTATCCCATAGAGATCATCATACATCAAATGCTTGCGTTGTAACATAAATAGACCCGTTAATTCCGAATCAAACCGTCAACAATAAACACACTCAAAGCTCACATCTTGTAGTCAAGCACCCCAATATAGTTCATAATCGCACTGCCAATAAAACGCGTCTCTCTGCCAATCAGTCCACACGAGAAGGTCTGACCGAAGTTCAGCATTTAATAGAGTATCGAAGTGATAATGCATCTTAACAACAAAACCACCAGAGCCGTAAAGCAACATATCCACATAGGGCTCTCAGTGGCAGTTGCGCGGGTGTGCGCACCCGCGAATGGCCAATCATTGTTGTCCTGCAACGATGGACATGTTGGTATGTACTATATATGTGTATGTAATTATGTATGTAGTCATATTGATATTGTAGGAGCATCATCAAAACAAAACGAAGACAACAAACGACGCAAGTAGTAGTCAGTGAGCACAGCCCGTACCGACGCACTCGGTCTGCCGGTATGGTTGGCCGTTTGTAGGTAGTGGATCGCGCATGGCCGGGTAGTACGGGGCAAGCCTTAAAACGGTTCGTTTTGCCGGTTTCGAGCTTCAGTTCAGTTCCTGCTGCGTTGAGCTAACAGACAGTGAGAAATACCTACAGAAAATAAGCAGCCTTCGACAAAGTATAGTCGTTGTTGTGATTAGTTGCTAAGACGATAGACAAAGCGGAGAGCAGGAAAATATCCTCTGAGCTGGAAAATCGTTAACTGTGAAGGCGGTGTGGCGTGAGAGCAGGAAGCGTGCAAGATCGCCGCCGCAGTTGTGAACGAAGTGTCACTCGGTAAGCCTCGGATCGAGTTGAGTCCTTTGAGAAGAGCGTTTAAAGTGTTTGAAAATTAAAAAGCGCGATACCTTACGTCAAGGTAGTGTGGGCGAATATCGTGTGTTGCCGGAAGGTAGTCAAGCGTGACAAAATAGTGGTCTGTTTACAGTTGCAAGTGCCAAATTGAAAGTGTGACGGAGTTGTTGAGCGAGAGGTAAATATGTTGTTCATTGGAGGAATAGATTTTAAGTGTTCACTTCATTCCGGCATTGACCCCAAAATTGTTCAAACTCATATTACTATGCAATCTTAAGTGGAAGTTTAATTAGCAATTGACACGTTCTACCAGGATGTGTATCTACGTTTTTGCCTGACAGTTTTTTTTCTGTAGCTGGAAAGAAAAATAATGAAAAGTAATCCTCAAATATTATTGCAGAATTGGAAAGTGTGATACATTTACAAACAATAATTGATCAAGAGTTTATTGTTTGAGAAGCTCACAATGATTTGGTGAGTGACTATGTTGCGTGAAGTTCCAATGTTTTGCACTTCTCAGCTGCACTATTCAACAACTGCTCACCAAAATTTTTTGAGTTACTCAAATCGGAAACTCTTAATCATTTATAATAAGAGTTAACGAATTTTCCCAATCTGCAATAATATTTAAGGGTTACTTTACATTTTTTCAGTTACAGTACTAAATCTGTCGAAAAACCGTTGTAGCGTCACATAGAATGGAGAAACATGAGAACCGAATATAAAAATCAAATGGTGTTGTGACGGGCACTTAGTTTAACGTTTAACTTCATCGATATTTTCTGGTAGAACCCCAATGTCTGTGGCGATGCTGTGAACAAGCACGCTTCTCGACAACGGCACAGGCGTGCTGTGTCAAATCATCGACGCGCACTTTGCACCCTTGGGGTTCTATCAGTTAAGGCTTCGATGAATTTATAACTTTCTGTGTTCGGTGATCGGTGCAAAAAAGGGTACATCAAAGGCTTCAAGTTGACTTGAATCACTGAGTGTATCTTCCGAGTCTTCGTATTCTGATTCCACCATTTCAGTGAACAATCTTGTCGTGGCTGTTTTAAACTCGCTTCAGTTATTAGCCACCTCTTGCCAATAATCCACCGATCGACCGCTTCCTTCTACATCGTGCCTTGCGCTGATTTTCCATGTGAAGCATGGTCTTCCAATTTTCTTCTTCTCCGGGATCCCATACTTAAGGGCTTTCCTGATAATCTATTATGATGGTTTTGTTTTTATGAAAATAAAATGATGTTCTTCAAATTGTATGGCTTTATGTTGATCCAGCGTGCAGATAGTAAATATCGTTGACTTCTTCAAAACTTCAGCGCCTTGATCTAAAGAAAAGCAAATCGCTACTCGATCAAGCCAAATTCAAAGGTAGTTCCTGTAGTATGCCGCATTCAAAAAGTTTTGAACCAAATAAATAAATAAATTGCAGTCAATTGCACTCAATTAGTTAGAAAAACAATTCATAGTTAAAATCGTAAGTCTAAACTACACAATTATTTTATCTTGGCTAGTAGTAAAATTCCAACAAACTTATGGTCCGCCACATCACAACTGGCATCGCTAGTGTCACATAACATATGTGGAATTTCATGCAAAAAGCTGACTCAAAGCTGACCCCTTTTGACGTAGGACTACGTCTGTGATTTCTATATGAGGATACACTTTGTGAAAACCAAAAACAGAACATGTAACAAAATTATGAAAGATTTTGGACGTTAATAACTCAGCTGGCCCTGTACCAATTTTAATCATTTTAACATCAATCGATCAGAAATATTTCTACGCATCTACTGTGAAATTTAAGACTTTATCATTTTTCAAAATGTCATGTGTAACTGTTGCTATGATAATTAAAATTATAACCGATTGCCTGCGAAAATCGATTTCCCTAACACAGATTTCAAAGTTTAATTCCATCCGGTCTCACGGTTAATTCTATAACCACGTGGTGAAAGGTGGTGTTCTCCAGTTAACAACGAAAAGCTCCCGGCAAGCAGATAGCTATCCAATCTGCCCTCAACCACTGATCGGATTCAGTTCCAATCACCGTGTGTGGTGGTGTCCGGTCGTCGGCATCAGCAGCAGCAACAGCAGTGCTTTCGGTGCGTGATGTTGAACAGTGTTCTCCTGTACACAACGAGCTGCAGCCCACATGAGCATCCACAGAAGGAGGAAGAAGCCGCACCACTATTGATCGGAATCAGTAGCTCTTCGTGAGTCGCTGTGGGCCATCTATGTCAAGCGCGTCATACTAAAGAGTATAAACAGAAAGAACCCCGCTCAAATTCCTATTCCTACACAAAACACAAACTCCTGCTGCAGTTAACAAATAAGATTAATATATAAGACCACGTAGTCCTACCATAGAGGTAACTCTAAGACTACTGGGTCCCGAAGAAAATCATTATTATTTTTGGCTCACTCAGTACCAGAACAACGGTCCCAAGCAGTCCCAAGCTATTTCACTCACCCCTGCATGTTCTGCATGAATCCACACACCCCTGATGTTATCTGTCAAACTTTCATAGCGAATCAAAACAAACATAGTGTAGTAATAGAATTTCAACTAGAATAGGGTACGTTAATCGTTTGCTTGGGACCAATAGGCTACTAAAGTGGTGAGCCAATTTAAAATCATTAGTTTCGTATTGATTGTTGGTCCTACGTCACCATTGCGTACAATCCAATAGGGCTGTCCCTTGTAGTTTTTTGTTTTGCATCACCGGTATAACTGGCATAGTTGGACATCGATCTGTCAAAATAAAATTTTCATGATATCGACACTGAGCGTTCATAAGGACCAATGTCGAAAACATAAATAATGGCTTCTTTCGTAAATGTCTCGTAGGTCAAAGTCAATCCATGTAAGCCACTAATTTTATCAGAGTCCTCCTCTTCCTCTACATAACCATGGTGTTGGTTTTCTTGAGTGAGTTTTCATTTTCGAGAAATTCACGCAAAAAGTAATTGTTTACGTTTGCAGCATTGGCCTTTACGAAAGTAAGCATTGACGTTGACGGTGACTCTGCAACTCTTTACTTCTGATTTAATTCCATAATCATCTGACAATCTGTGCCGGAAATCTAGCGGACTTTATCTTATCTCTTCATTCCTCCAGCAAGCCGCCGCTTCTTCACGCAAACATTGGCAGAATCATATGGGATTTTCATAGGAGTGGAAGGGTAAGGAAATGTTCACCAAGTTTCACGCACAGACTGATGTTTGCTTATGGGACTTTACCAACAATCAATACGAAACTAAAGATTTTAAATTGGCTCACTACTTGACTAGCCTATTAGCATAGAGGTAACTCTAAGACTAGAAGGTCCCGAAGAAACGTGCTCAACTTTTTGGCACAGCTCTAGTACTATCTTCGGTCCCAAGCTAATCGATTCACCCCTCGAAACATAGGAAAATTCACTAACCCCTCATTTTATCTGTCAAAATTTCATAGTGAATTAAAACAAACATTGTGTAGTACTAGAATTTCGACTAGAATGGGGTACGTTAATCGTTTGCATGGGACCAATAGGCTAGTCAAGTAGTGAGCCAATTTAAAATTGTTAGTTTCGTATTGATTGTTGCTATTAGTCCCAAGCAAACAATTAACGTACCCCATTCTAGTCGAAATTCTAGTACTACACAATGTTTGTTTTGATTCGCTATGAAAGTTTGACAGATAAAATGAGGGGCTAATGGATTTTCCTATGTTTAGAGGGGTGAATCGATTAGCTTGGGACCACAGGAGTGGAACTTCAAATCAGAAAGTGGCTCCACTGGTCATTTGCGAACACTAGCGCACCTAGCGGTAGAAGGCATCTTCGGCCTGTAGTTAAGATAGGCAGCATGCTATGATAGTGTGAGTGCACATAGAAAGCCTATGTGGAACGCTACCACATCACATCGCTCGTTGAGCAGAAAAACGAGCACTTTTTGATTCACCGATTTGTTTGCACTTCCCCTTCTGTTCTGTGTTGGGACCGAAGAGAGTACCAGAACTGAGCCAAAAAGTTGAGCACGTTTCTTCGGGACCTTCTAGTCTTAGAGTTACCTCTATGATTTTACCATAGAAGTGAAGAGTTACAGAGTGACCGAAGAGGCGAATTGTCAATAGTCACGGTAATGCGTAATGAGATGTAAACAGGTGAGGCCCAGATAATTTGTCGTCTCTTATTTTCCTCCGCTGTTTAAATGCTTGACGGAGTTTGACGTGTGGGCATTCTTTTTTCGACTAGCTCGCGGTTTCGAAGGAATTCTCGAATTTTTCCTGTAACACGGCTCATTAGGCGGCGCACACCTTCTTCGTCCATCGTTTTAGCTATCTTATTCCACCAGGTCTTCATCTGATTGATGTCTTTGACAACCTTTCCCTTTGCCTTGAGTCTCCTCTTCATGATTGCCCAGTATTTCTCAATAGGGCGGAACTGAGGGCAGTTGGGTGGGTTAAGGTTTTTCGGAACAAACTGGACCCCTTTCTCTGCATATCATTCTTGAACGACTTTGCTGTAATGACAGCTTGCCAAATCTGGCCAAAACATCACGGGATGGTCGTGGGATCGAATGAACGGCAAAATTCGTTTTTGGAGACACTCTTTTTGGTATAGTTCCGACGTCATTGTCTTATTTGTAACGGAAACTTTCGTTTTTTTGCCACAGCTGCAAATGCCCTGCCAAATCATAAATTTTCGTGCAAATTTGTCGGCAATAACAAATTTAAATTTGGCTGGAACATCCCCCCGAGCCGTTGACAAGTAAAATTTTTGACCTGGGATTTGCCCGAAGTCAGCCTTGACATAGGTTTCATCGTCCATCAGAAGACACCCGTCGAACTTGGTCAGCACCTGGTCGTATAGCTTCCGCGCACGGATTTTGGCCACACTATTTTGTTTTATGGTCCGATTTGGCTGTTTGCTAGCTCGATACGACTTGATTCCTTCCCGGAGTCGATTTCTCCTCACGGTACTATGGGCAGCACCGAAATTTCTGGCCAAATCACGGTCCGACAGATTGGGATTCCTCTTAATCATCTTCAAAATCTTACCACGCAGTTTCCGGTCGACAGTTCCACTCCGACGATTGGCTTGAGGCTTCCGAATCGTCGTCAATGTTTCCTTATACCGTTTGATAACGCGCCATACGGTATTTCTGGGCAATTTCAGCTGTTTAGCTAGCCTAGATGCAGACCACAATGGATTTTCCAAATAACTGTGCACAATTTTTTCCCTTCTTTCGGCTTCCATGTTGATTGTTTACAAAGTACAGTCGATTTGCGGAATGTCAAAAATACATACGTGAAGCTGACAAAATTTCCGACACGTGGGCGCCAAGAACTTCCAAATCCGTCCACCAGGAGCACCACAATATGAGCAAAAGCTTGTTCCAATTCTAAATGAAGCAAGCCTTATAAACCACGGTAGAATTATTTAACAAATTGACAAGCCCCTTGATCCCCTTTCTCATTTTACAGCTAATTAATCAATTTGACAGATCGATGTCTTTCTATACCACTTGAAATCACTGAAATGGGGTCGATTTTTGATGATTGAGTTCCACATATTTTATGTGTTAGTGTGCATATTTCAAAATGTAAAGATACAGACAAGTCCTGGGACCTGGTTGCACTTAAACAATCCTCAAGGTTATGCCAATGCCCAGGGTCAAGCAGTAGAGTAATACTTGATTGACACGTATTTTAACTTTTAAAATTATTATTGTCTCAATTTAGATGGATAAAACCTATAGAGGAACAAATAGGCAAATGAACTTAGCTGACCGTTGCAACGCGTTAGTTGGAACAAACGAGACCTGATGCATCGGAAAGGGAGGGATTTGATAATTGCCACTTAATGCACTTTTCAACACCACTTCAGTACTTTTCATTAAAACTTGTTTTAAACCGAAATTGTATATTTTTAATATTTTCACAAGAACGAAAACGACACAGCAAAACAAAAACACATCATTTTCGAAGCGCGGCCTGCTGCGATCCCACCATCGTCATTCTATAGTCGCTATATTCATAGTCTGGCGGATAGATTCTCGGGAACCAATCGAGCAAATCATGACCAACAGCAGCAAAGAGCACATCAGCTATTGTGAACAAAACTTCGGAAACCCTTTTCTCGTGACTCAAGGCTCGCCTACGCAAACTAACACCACCGACAAACTAACACCATTTTTGGGTTGGGAAAGTTTCCCCTATCCGATGATGATAGTAATTTGCGTGTGATTGGCGAGGAAAGAATAATCAACGTTTTGTTTATAAAAGTTGATAGTACCTTTTCAATTGTTGGTCTACAGTATATTGAATTGATTCCACTTTTTGATAGATCGAAATTCTATCCTCCAGACTATAAATATAGCGACTATACGTCATTCTGGTCTAGATTTAGGCGGCGTTGATTAATAATGTAACGCTAAATCGATATTTTTACCACCTACCTTTGTAACAAAACATAACGCCCTCCCATTCTCATTTCATGAAATTCAGATTTTTCAATAAACTTTTTTATTGGTAATTTAACATATTCAAACCAAAAACAAAAGATCATCGAGCGCCTTCTCTTCAAAAGTTTAACGAGTGCAAACAACTCAATTTAGAAAATTAAAACATATCCATTTTGCTAGCAAGATTTAGTGATGACATTATTTTAGCTGTATGTACAAGTACTGCGTAGTACTGGTGTGAGACGTTAAGTTGTTTATCGAGCATATTGTTCGAAAGTTATGCAGGCATTTTAGTAAAAAAATAACCCTTGTTTACGGTACCACTGTTTCATGTAAGATACGTGCTAGGGTAAACGCTCCTATAGTTGCGGTACGTTAGAAGCGTTAGGTTCCTATAGTTGTGTATGGAGACTCCGTACACAACTATAGGAACCTAACGCTTCTAACGTACCGCAACTATAGGAGCGTTTCCCCTACCAGGACGGAAACAACAATAATTTCGTTAACGAAAAATGCTAATGTTCATCAACAAAAGTTATACAGCAGTCAGTCGGTTAACCGGTTGATATGACGACCGACGGCGGACGAGACTAACAAGGTCGATTTTGTTTGGCCTCCGTAGTTTCAAATCTTCCGATCAAAGTGCGATCGCACGCAACTTCGGACGTCTCGCCACGATAATCGTTCGCATGCCTTTCTTGCCCGGTTGCATGCGATCTAATTAAATCTAGGTACAGACAGGTAGATTATAGTCGGCTGGAATATGTTTAACCGGTCATTCTTGAGTAGATCCTCCACTGCTTCGCCATCCAACTGCTGATAGACTCCGATAGTAAATGTAAACAGCCAGATGCGCCAATTGTGATGGAACGGATGGCAGAAACTACCACATCAGCAATCAGCTAAAGTTTTTTTTACCAGCTTTTTACTACTTCCATTGTATTTGCTTATTCGTTATTTGAAGCGTGCAAAAACTTCAAACCGCCCAGTCATGGTGTGGTGTGGATGGTGTGGTGGGTGTTACGCAAGTTGGTTGGATGTGCGCAATTTCGGTGATAGTTATCCGTGTGTTGTGTTGTTTTTGGGACTGATGAACTGGGGATCATCACATCTAGGTAGGTTTTTTTTTTCAATTCAATTAAAACATGCCCCAAAGGGGAATACTGTAAACCAGTTGCCAAACAAACATTTAATACAAAACAATAAAACAATCATCAAAGATGAAGAACCCGTCAAGCTATATCAATTGTAATGCCACAACAAATCTAAGATCATAATCAATGATAACAAAAACTACATTTGAGTACTACCGTGGACCCCCGGTAATCTGACCGTTCTAAATCTGAGCACTTTTTAGTTTGAACCCCGCTCATCTGCACACAGTGCAAAGCTAAAAATAGCTCATACGTCATTACCAAATTTATTTACATTTCCGTCCGTACCGTAAGATTTGATAAAGAGAAACCAATCGTTGAGATATTGTCAAAAGTCTAACACTGCTTCTTGACGCCAAACTCGGCCTACGGATTCTAAACTCGACCTAACGCATTGAAACGTCAATGAATTCACTTCGGCCTATCGGATGAAGATAAAAATTGATTCGGTCGGAGCGCTTCTTTTGTTTTTGGGAATAATGGGTGCAATCCTTCATACCACGCGTTCTCATTGAATTCGTTCGTTAACTTATTAACTAAAGAATCGAACCAAACGCATAATTGACTTGTTAACTCTGAAATCATGGATTTATTTGAAGTTTTCTGCTCGATAGGCCCAAAATGGGCGATTAGGCCGAAGAAGTTCTCTACCCTATATGTTTTACATTGAAGATGCGTGACACATATTAGCACTTAAAGATGATCCAGAAAACATCGGGCCTGTTTAAATCGAAGATTTAAACACGATACTTCAGAATCCAATAAATGGAAGAAACGTGGATATCTCGTACCGTACGTTCCGATTGTGGTAATTATATGATTGGTTGGTCGTTGCAAGCATCAAAGCTAGAAAGGTTAAGTTATGCTCCATTTTCTTCTGACGTTTGGGACATGAGCACTAACTCTTGTCCTAGGCTTTTATGGCTTATGGCTATAGCGCCATTACTCGCTTTTTGAAAAGAGAAGAGGGAAGGGAAAAGGAGGAGGGCAAAGGGAAAAGGATTATGTAAACTCTATGAACATAAACAATATTTTTGATTTGAAATATACAATATAGAAATCCATAACGGCGGTGGTCGTCACTATCCGAGTCTTGTCACTATTATCAAGTCATAAAAAGTAACAAGAACTAAAATGTGATGGTTTTGACCAGATCAGCAACCGATTATAGATAAAATAAAACTGCACGGAAAAAAAAACAAACGTCACGTTCGATCACATGCACAGTCTACTCCTTTTTAAACCATGCACATGATCAACCTCAAACATGGATTCACGTAAACAAAGTACAAACTGACAAAAAATGATAAAAAATAACGATCTCACCAAGTCTGCAACAAGACGCTATGCCACTTTTCAGCGTAGCAATCCCAATTGTAGATGATCCACTTCTTGACAGGAACCAACATATACCATTCCGGTTCATCTGTCTGAAATTCCTCGAGTAATGTTCTCCTTTGATAGGTTCAGCGATCCGCCACACCTCCATCATAATATCGGGAGGTCACGAGTTCGTTTAAGGCTCCATCAGCTTCAAAGCCACTTGTAAAAATACACGCTGCCCGGGGCTCAGAAGCAGCCATTGCAGTACAGCCCTTATGAAGACGAATCACAAAGGAAATGTGGAACGAGTCTAGACAAACATCACAGCAGATCCATCCAATTTGAGTATCACTGCTCAGACTTCATGGTTCAGATTCACACTTTACAAACTTCAGATCTCTATTTGCTGGACTTCTAGTTGTAGAGCCAAATTCTTGATATCCTAAAAAAAAAACACTCGAGCAGACCCAAGTAGAGAAAAAAAAAATAGAACAGCAAAAATATACGTGACGTTCGTTCACAAGCACAGCTGCTATCACTTCTCGTTGTCTGGCGTACATAAATGTACTCTAAAACTTGAAAATTCCCTAAAAATTTCAGGTTTTGCCTGGTAAAATAAAATTTCCTGAAGATTTAAGGTTTTCCGAAGTTTTCTAGATAGTAGACAACCTAAGCTTCTATTAGGGATGTAAAAAATATTTCAATAAAGCTTCTGCCTAAAGCTTAAGGCTCGTAGGTTGTGATATTTTTTTTTTTTTTTATTATAGTCACTTTAACACTCCTGGGTCATTCGTGACTTGTCCGGGGGTGAGATATGAACTCGTGACTTTGGCGTGAGAGGTAAGGATGTTAACCACTACGCCGAGGTCGCCCTGGTTGTGATAATTCTCATCTTGGATTTCTCACATCAAAATAAAATATTTTAAAGCTCTTATCTGAAATCCGCAGAAAACGACGTTGATGATTCTCCTAAGATTTCTCTGGAATTTTCTTAAGTAGCAACACACTTAGATTTTTTCGCCGAGATGGGCACCACCGAGCAGCTCAGCATTTTATTTTGCTGGATCTCAGTGAAAAAATTGCCGAGATTCAGCTAACAAACGGGAATTTTGCCGAGATCTCAGCTAACAAACATATTTTTTGCTGAATTTCCAGCCAAATAAAATGCCGAGCTGCTCGGTGGTGCCAATCTCGGCAAAAAAATCTAAGGTTGCATATATGAAATATTTTACATAGAATTGTCTGATGAAACTGTAAATACATATATACTAAGTACTTCTCGAATAATATGGTCAATCAACCTGTTAATTAGCTGTTGCTAATTGTGCAAACAAAATGCTCACATTTATCCAGCATGTATGATGCCGCCCTGAATTGCCAGAGAAGAGTGGTTTAGTTAAATCAATCAGTTAAATATGATTATTCTTGTTCAAATCGGATCCCTACCTACCCCGCTAATCTGAACGACATTTCTTTGAATTTCTAGTAACGCTATGATCAACAGAAAAGCGAGTTTCTGGTAGCCTTAGACAGTTGCTGTTTTGTTTGGATTCTGCGTTCCGTATCGCTTCGTTCCATTTCGCTTTACTCAATTCCATGTGGTAAATGACGTTTCAGCAATTTTTAGTTTGCACGGCGTGCAGATGAGCCGGGTGCAAACTAAAAAGTGTTCAGATTTAGAAAGGGCAGATTACCGGGGGTCCACGGTAGTTAGAAATGTTGAATATTAAGGAATTGAAATAAATCAAATGCTTGGGAAATTTATTTTAAAATTTCTGGCACATTAAAGATTTCCAAGGTCTTGAGCGTGGACAAATTTTTAAAACTTTTAGTTTTGCAAAATTGTGTATCTAAGACTTAGTAAAATTTGTTTTGAATCCGACATAGCTAGTAATAAAAATTATCGACTTCAAGAACTAGATTTCTTTTGATTTGAAATATGACCAGTTTATAGAAAAATTTTGCACTCCTGTTTCCAAACCTATCCACGTAAAATGTTGCTACGTTGCCGCTAAAAATAAAAAAAAAAATCGACACGACTTTTCCAATTTCACGAAACTTTGCATAACTGTGTGTTATGAGCTATAATCAACATTTTTTGCAAAAATTTGATCTTGTGAAACATTCAGTTACTCACGAACAGCTGACTCACACCGCTTGCATTCGCTCACACAGCATGCAATTGAGCCATTTTTCCATAGAAAATATACGCTCAGTCATTCAAAATAAGGATTGGGTACCATCACGGAAGAATTAACGTGCTGACTGAGCTACTGACGGAGTACTCGACTGTCAGTGACTCGTTTACTTCTCAATGCGAATGATGAGGCAGATGGAAGTTCATATTCATATGAAAATGACTCATTGAACCTAACTGTATTACGCACTAGTCTGAGACAAAGTTGTCCAGAAAAGTAAAGTCTTTCTGGGAAAAATATACTCGGTAATTTTTATTTTGTAATTTTTAAGTGAGAATTTAAAAAAAATCTGAAATATCTCAAATCTTAAAGGTACATCTTTATAAAATGTAAAGGCTGACTAAAAGTAAATTGGTACGCACAAAAAGACCTGTAAGTCGTGATTCAATAAGTCTAAAAAGTCCATTAATGGTTGCTTGACGATATTATTATTACGATATTACGATATTAAATCTTTAAAATTACAGCATTAGATGGTTACATTTCTTCAGTTCGAACGAAATCTCGAACCTTCCTCTTGATGGAGCCCATCAGCGCCCGCACGGACAAAACGGAAACGGACACGGAATCAGCGCATTTCTTCCATTTCGCACGCATTTGCTGGAAATTGCCCAGTATTTTTCGATTCGTCGAAATTCCTGGCAATTCGGATGATTCATTAGTTTGGGGACAACATCGATCTTGTTGGCAGCACACCACTCCAGAACCACCTTGAAGTAGTGGCACCTGACCAAATCGGGCCAAAAGATGACTTTGCCCCTATGCTTGCGGATGAACGGCAATACACGCTTTTTCAGGCATTCTTCGATGTAAACTTGGGATGTCATCGTCGAGGATGTGACGAATGGTTCCGTTTTCAGGCCACAACTGCAAATCACTTGCCAAATCATTGCCTTCTTCGCGAACTTGTCGGCAAACACGAACTTTAATCTTCCCGGCACATCCCCACGTCCAGTCGCGTTGTAAAACTTTTGATCGGGAAACTACATAAAATCGAGTTTGACATATCCGCGTACATCGATCAAAGTGCAGCCCTAGTGTTTCGTCACGGAATTCTGCTTCATGTGCCGGTTTGGGTTGAATGGCTTTGTACGACTTGTATCCTTCCCTGGCAAGGATGTTCCGCACCGTTTGAAAGTTGGCGTTGTACCTTCTGGCCACATCTCGGATCGAAAGACCGGGATTGGCTTTAACGCACCTCAAAACCTTGCTGCGCAGCGGACGATCCCTGGTTCCAGTTTTTTCGTAGGTCCGCTGATTACTTTCCCCACTCAGGGTTTCCTTGTAGGTTTTGAGCACTCGACAAACTGTTGTTTTCGGCATCTTCAGCACTTTAGCTAGCTTGGAACCAGACCACTCTGGATTTTCCAGGTGTTTGTGCACAATATGTTTTTCTTCTTTCGAGTTCCATTTGACGTTATTTCTGAACGCGATCGACTACTTAGATCAAACTTGCACCAGTTGTCCTCTATTGGCGTTGACGGCGACTCTGTAGCTCTTTACTCCTATGAGAAAATCCATAAGCAAACGTCAGACTGTGCGTGAAACATGGCGGACTTTGTACTATCCTTTCACTCCACCGAAAATTCCCATAAGAAACTGTCTATATTTGCTGGAAGAGCAAATTTTTCGACGGTGCCGTCAACGCCAATAGAAGTGTAAACAAACAACTGTCAAAGATTTTCGATTCCAAATACTAGAGATGTGCTAGCGGCGCGCGAGGGGCATACCAATTTACTTTTAGTCAGCATTTAAATGATTGCCCCTAACAAAAAATATGGAAAGATTCATGCAAATCGGAAAAGGTCGAGTTTTTCCGATTCGGCGTTTGGAATGGAACTGCTTATTAGTAGATCATTTGTTGTAAATAATACCCAGCATCTGTGTTGAACAGTAAAGTAGAGTAGAGCAAAAGTTCGACCTTAGTTGAAAAATTTTAAATATCTTAAAACTCCAAGCATTTGGAATTAAACTAATTCCATACAAATGATCACTAATTCAAGGTCTCCAACTTCTTCTTACAAAGCTTTGATAAATTTTAAGTTCATTCGTAGCTAGAACAGTTTTTTTAGAAGAGTGTTCAAAACGAACTTTTGCCCCACGGTGGGGAAAAAGTTCGATTCAGCAATGGGACAAAAGTTCACAAACTTAAGTGCAGTTTTTGAGAAGTGTTGCTACCACACATCTTTAAATACCCCATAATGGTGAGAAAGTCTTAAAGAAATCACATTTTTGTGCCCAGATCACAACTTGGTGAACAACGAAATTTGTTCGAAAGTAGGGTATTTCACAATAAATACAATAGGATCACAATTTTTTCGAGGCTTTTGTAACATTCTGCTTAATTTATGATTGTTTAGAGTAAATGAATGCGTTTTTGACATGCGTAACTGATTGCATGGGTTTGTGACACGACTCAAACTGCTGGCGCATCTAAGGCCTGATAGTCCTAAAATAATCTACAAGAAAAACGAAATCATGCACTGAAATAATAATTACCCCCTCACAATTAAATTTTTCTTGTACGTCCCAAAAGTTGGTACAAACCCTAATTAAATCATTATGGTTATTTATGGTTATGGTTATTTTGCTTAACGACGTGTTCGGGGTTTGTGGCAGAGTTCTGTTATTTAGGTTATCGTTCGTTTATAGCCATTTGTATTAGAGAATGTCATGTATGGTTCTTTGAATACATGACCTATTTTTTGTGTTTTTTTTTTTGGAGACAAACAAGTACCAAAATTTTAAGTTTTATTATTCATGGGCTTCGAAGCCTCAACTCAAACTTTTGCCCCACCTTAGTGAATCTTATAGGCTACTAGTGTTAGAAATATCGCCAAAAGTTCATTACCGCAAGTGAGATGTTTTCACTAAGGAAATTATCGATGGGAATTTCACCAAGCGTTATTTCCCGAGCAAACTTTCTTGTTTGAGATTGAGAGGAACTAATATCTCTCTTACTTTGACACATCTGCAAGAGAGAGCGTATGTTAAAAGGTATTTATGCTCTAGCTTCCTCGCACAAATTTTTGTTCCCGATATTTGATGAAATAGATCGCGAACTATGACTCGTTAACTCTTTTATTGGCAAATCAAAGTTGGCACTCGTGGAGAATAGAAGAACTATGAAAGTGATGATGATTTCAAAATTTTGCACGGGGAAGTATACGAGTGCAATCTTAAAATGCTTTTATTTTGAAAATGGAGCATTTTATTTAAATCTGGTTACTGCTACAGTGGTAGAAAAGCGGAAGTCTATGTTTACACCTAAAAATCTGAAAAGAAATTAAGTTTTCTGTATTATATGTCTATTGAGTAGTCCTGAAGTTTTCTACTAACGTAGCACTAACCAGATTTAAATAAAATGCTCCATTCACAAAATAAAAGCATTTTAAGATTGCACTCGTATACTTCCCCGTGGAAAATTTTGAAACCATCATCACTTTCATAGTTCTTCTATTCTCCACGCGTGCCAACTTTGATTTGCCAATTGGTAGCTCGTGAAGTTTGAATTCCTGTTATGAGTAACGTAAAACAAGAGTTACAGAACGTGAAAACCTTATAAATGTGTATTAAATGCATCCTAAATGTACACATCCATCAATTATAACACCGGTAGCTCCTACATGTATGCAACCTAAATATCATCATGCATAAAGCATAACACCTTATCTAGAAAAAGAAAACATCAGCAGAGTGACAGAAATTAAACGAGATAATTTCAAACTCAACATCGCATTAGGTCCTAATTGACAAATTTGCTTCGTCGACTTTCTCTGTGCATCCCCACGGCCATGTAAAGACATTCCCAGGTGGTTTTAGCATACAGATCGATAAAAGAAGCTTTTATATAGCGTCTAACACGACAAACACAACAAGACACGGCTAAGTGCTCAAGTTATTAACGAATGAGAAAGTAGACAAAGATAATCGATCAATGTTACTTAGGACCTAATGCAATGATCAGCTTGATTTCATTCTACTCCGCGACGAAACATGACATAGGATAAAGAGCCTAAATTCAGGCTCTTTAACATAGGAGACTCAATTGAATTCAGTCGCTGAGTCGTTCTGATTGGCCGGGTAACCTCTCACCCTCAGCTTTTCCAATCCAAAAAATCCTGCCTCCATTTCCCCGCCTTAATTTCCTTGTTATTGCAACCACCGTTATTCATCCCACTTAACTGTTATACAGCTCAAAATTTGAGCTATTCCCTACAAACTAACTAACATGAATTTTATTCTTAATTAATGCAACAAACCCTACTAACCAACACCAAGATCTAATAAAAACGTAACAATATACAATAAACTTTTACGCACTAATTAAAAATCATATAAACTTTGTAACACACGGTTACAAGTTGCTGTACATACAGTTGTTAAATCTACAAAAATCAAAAAGTCCCTTCCAGATAGCGAACGTTTAGTGTAAATGATAGTCAATATCAAGTAACCTACCCTAACAGCAAATAATAGCCTTTGTAAAGTGTACATCACCTATTCATCGTCTGATTGTCTAATAATCCGTCTATCTCTCTTTCCTTTTTTGCAGACTTCAATTATCCGCAAAGCTGAACACCGCCGGCCTTTATCATTTACCACGACTGTGTCGTATCGGTAGGACCTATTTCGCACTTCGAGCAATTATACCTTGTGTGGATAATAGTGCTCACAGTCAACTGTTTTGTGTAAAAAGTGTTCAATTTGTTAAACTTTCGTCAAACAAAAGCTCGTCACTCTGGAAGTGAAAACACGTTGCAAAGTGTTGTACGGCAGACAAACCACCAATCACCAGCATCAGCATCATGAACAAGCAATTTCCAAAACGCCCAGAACCGCTACAGGCTTCGGTGCCGGTCAAGCTGCTCACAGCCGGAACAGCCGCGTGCTGGGCAGATTTCATCACATTCCCGCTCGACACCGCCAAGGTGCGGTTGCAAGTAAGTGTGTCGATGGCGTTAATTGTTTTGTCTCTTACATCCCCAACCATACCAAAGTTCGCAATGGCCGTTCCCAATCAAATGCACCACGCAGCCATCACCTGATAGTACAGGAATCGCAAGAATAGCGCGGTGGATGGAGTCATCCAGCAAATGCAATTTCTCCGTTGTCTTCCAACCAGTTGAGTTATGGTTGATTCTAAAATCAGATACAGCTCTCCCAAAGAACGCGTCACTGAATTCTACCCACCGCTTTTTCTCGGAGGCTTTTCAGTCAATAGTTCTGATTTTGTGTGAGTCACTAGACCTCCATTTACACTACTCACATGCAAAAAATCAAACCGACTGGTTAAAAAACGATTGGTAGAGCTCGGCGTGTAACGCGTTCTTCGGGGCAAGTTGTACAAAAAATCAGCTCAATTGAATCGAGGACAGCCAAGAAATTGCAGTCCACCCACCGCGCTTTTCTGGGGACTCCTGTATTTAAATCAGTATCGATTAGAGTCAACCTTACAAACTAGGTTTCTTCCCCATAACGGCTCTCCTCGACAAATCGAGATCGAGAGTGTAATTTATTGGGTTCAAAGTACACCGGGGTACCGGTTCGTGCAATAGTAAACACCGACTTCCCCCTTCCCTTCTACTTGGCAATCCACTTCTCGTCGATCTTTGATCGCAGATGATGTTGTTGATGAAGCGAGGGGGCGACTCACTCGCGTGCTAATGATCGAGAGCCGTGCCTCCTTGTTGTGCTGTTTGTATTTCGTGCGATCGTGCTACCTACTAACATCACTAGCATCGTTCAGCGAGCGCACAGGTTGCCGTTGCAGTGTTGATACATAGTAGGTAGTAGACCGCACCATCAGCTGATCGAGGATCGTTAAAGCTACTTGGTGTTGGGCCTATCTGTACACGCACCCTTTATGATGTGCGCGTTGTCGTCGAATCGCGAGAGCAGAGCATGAATGTGGACTTTGAACTATGAAGCGTGCATTGGTAAGTCCGCGATTCATGAACCTGCTTGTTGGACAAAGTGGACACGATCGAGTTCATGATCATGTGTCGGTAATCGATAGTCAACAGAACAACGTTGTCACTAAGCTGCACTGCGGGGGAACGCTTGTTTTTACACTAAAATGATTCAACTGTAACCGAAGGAGACGAAGAGAAGCGCTGTAGTCATAAAATAGTTCAAAATCGCATTTTTGGGGGTCACGCTTGGGGGCGATTGAAGACGTTCGATCAAAGCGCGCGTGCACCACTACTACTGGTTGGATGGAACTGGGTGGGTGTTGTTTTTTACGAACATTTGGTGAAGGTTGAATCATTGCATGCTGGAGCGAGGTCGTGAGGTTGTCTACGCTATATGCTACCTTTTTATAATACAGTAATGACTCGATTTTGTCACCCCCCTCCTCGGACTTTTATTTTTCAATAATTTCACATAATTTCCTAATCTTTCTCATTCATCTCCAAGCTGCAATAAGACTACTGGTGGAACGAATTTCGTAGAAAAAAATTTCAAACCGGTGGCTGCAACAATGCAAATTCGACAGTGAGCCTGTATAAGGGCCTAACTGCGAGGATCGATTCTCTTCGTCGATTTTCTTTTTAAAGTGCTACAACTAAGGAAAGCAATTTTCTAAAATTTGTCCAATACAGTGCTGCAACAGCTTGTACTGGATATCAAAGGCAAAAGCAAACGCACCGAGCCATGTTAATCTAAGCGAGTTATTAACAAAAGAGAAAATCGACGAAGGGAATCGATCATTGGAATTAGGCCCTACTGTCGAATTCTTCTTTCGAAAACTTACAGGAAATTTTTTCAAATAGACCAATTTGATCGATTCTCTTCATCGACTATCTCAGACGTTAAAAACTTGGCTGCATTCGTATTTCGGGTTATTTTTTCTACATAGTCTGTTAAAAGAAAGTATTATTAAATGCATTGAACGATAAGAACAGCTTAACATGTTTTTGGAGCCGAGTTATTAACGAAAAAGGGAGTGGTTAAAGAAGAATCTATCAATGTAGATTGGACTATTAAAAAAGTCACGTGAGAAATCACTCTTAGATAAAATGCGAGGGGTTTCTACCAAGGTTGTAAGGTGATCGGTAATCAAAAATTAACACAAATTATTAAAATAATTAGTGAATTATGAATTACTCAGCAATTTCAATGTAATAAAAATAATTGTAGGTAATTTATGAGTAATTTCAGTATTTCCTACTAATTGGAAAATAATTTGGTAATTTAAAGATAATTAAACAGTAATTTGTGTAATGTCATAAATAGTTGTACCAACAATCAATATGAAACTAACGATTTTAAATTGGCTCACCACTTTAGTAGCCTATTGGTCCCAAGCAAACGATTAACGTACCCTATTCTAGTCGAAATTCTAGTACTACGCAATGTTTGTTTTGATTCGCTATGAAAGTTTGACAGATAAAATGAGGGGTTATTGGTTTTTCCTATGTTTCGAGGGGTGAATCGATTAGCTTGGGACCGAAGAGAGTACCAGAGCTGAGCCAAAAAGTTGAGCACGTTATTTCGGGACCTTCTAGTCTTAGAGTTACCTCTATGGTTGTACTCTGGAATTATCATACTCTTTATTGAAGAATCAAAGTGACGATTGACTCACAGATGACGAGTGGGTGAAAATAGTAATGACGTACATTAGTACATCATCATGTTTGTAATTGTAGATCTTAAAACAAAGTGTCGCATTTACCAGTTTAGGCTTTGCTTTCATTCGCCCATTAATCTATGTAAATTTTATGATTTTAGTAATTTCATTTAAACCGGTCATGCGAAACCTAGGTTTTAGATCTACAATTACAAAAATGATCATGTGCAAAAAAAAAAAAAAATCATGCCATTTGACAGATATCAAAACGTCATTACCATTTTCACCCACTCGCCATCTGTGAGTCAATCGTCACATTGATTCTTCAAAACTTTATTATTGAATTAGTAGAAATCGAATTTAGATATTAAAAAAATGAAAATTTGAAATAACATTGAAATAACCCTCGATGCAACCAAATCAAATCGATTTTTTTCATATTAGGGGCAATCCATTTATGATCCCAACAAACAATCGTCTATTGAAGAAACGACTTCTTAGCCATTTTATTCAACTGCATGCTTAATAGTACTTGATCTATTTTTAATAACAACTTCTGTTCCGGCTTTGTTAACACAAATCTGGAGAATTTATTCAACCACAACATTGAACTACTTTGGTGTTGTATAAGGTATGTCGAGAAGCTTTTATTCGACTTATATGAGTTGTAACAGAGTTCATACGATAAAATTTTTGATTATTCAGCGTTTATTAGACATCACTGCTTCCTTTTTTAAACAGTGATGCTCTGTATACGCTTGATTCTCATGTGAAGTAACGTTTAATTAGACATTATTATACATTTATTAAACGATTATTCAACTGTGGGAAAATTAACCCGAAAATAAGAGGTGATGGGGACAGGCAGGGTGTTTCTTAAGTGTAATTGTATCCATTATTTCTGACGTTGCTCGCATCACACAGATATTAGAAAATTTATAAATACTTATACATGTCGTTGTATGGGATTCGAACCATGTACCTTCCGATCACCAGCCGCTTGCCTTGTCATCTGAGCTATCCTAGAATTCATCATATGGGAAACTCAATAATCAATAAAAGCTTGCATGAAAGTAAATACCTATCAGCACTCCCGATCGCAACTCTAGCTCCTTCAAGGCCCTGTGGGAATGATTAATTCATTCATCGTTGTTTAACATGAGACCAATGTTACCTCTTCACCACTCCAATCCCAAGGAAGGTTATTTTTTGAACTAGATAAATGCATTCATTATCGTGAGTCATGTGATCGATGATTACTATTTAAATTAATTAGATGTAGAACACAAATAAAAAAAAGGTTAAGCTTGGGATTGAACTCACGACCTTCTAATTGGAAAGCGGAAACGGTAACCACTACTCTACTGATTTCGCCTTGTTGTTAGATTGAATCAGTGTTGTCGAATAATGAATCTAATACGTCGTTTATAAAGCATTTACAAATCATGTGATTACAACATGGAAGCATAGTGGTATAAGAGCTATTATGCTGACTGTATTGACCTTTATTCAGCAATATTGTAAAGTAATGCAATGAAATCTAATAAAGGAGCTGGAGAACATTTATTAGACGTCTAATAAAGCATGTTATTAAATCAATTGAAAACAGTCGAATTAAAGTGTCAATATATGTACAAATTACACTTATTCAGTTTGTTATTAGATCAAACTTCTGGCGTTGAATTGGGAAGACATTTAACACTTTTACAGCTTTTAATAAGTAAATTAATCAGATCAGAGCAAACAGTTGAATAAATGTGCATCTATCGATCTCAATGAGCTTTTTCAGCACATAATTCGACAACTCTTTTTATTCAGCATTGTACACTGTTATACAGCATTTATTCAATATAGGGTAAATGTCGGCTTCGGCACCCATTGACTGTTTTCGGCAACCAAAATTTAAACGATAATTTCACTATGATTTCCCATCAACACACTTCCCTGAATGTATCCAAACGATTCTTTAGTCTTTCAGCCTCAATATGATTATATTTGTACGACCGAGCAATCCTATTATGCCAGATTTATCTTCAAATGAAGAATACGCACTGCAAAAAGGGGCTGATTTCGAGTTGCCGATAATAGAACAGCTGGTTAACACGCAGTTCTAATGGGAAGGTTGCCGAAGAAAAAGAGGCTGCCGATAGTCACACTCACCTGAGAAGTTTGGAGCGTTGTAAAAACGCTTTCAAACCGTTTTGAAAAATTCTGTCGATTGGAATGGATAGAGAAGCAAGCAGCAGATGAATGTTAACAAACAGACACGTCATATATGTGCGTGACGCTGAAAAAATGCTAACAGAAGTGCGGACGCTGCTTAGATTGACGAGAATACGTAAACTCCCCTATATGCTTATTTGTGACTCTGAATTGTTTGTTGGGTGGTATAAGAGCTATTTTGCTGAGTGTATTCACCTTTATACAGCAATATTGTAAAGCAATGCAATGAAATCTAATAATGGAGCCAGAAAACATTTATAAGACGTTTAATAAAGCATTTTATTCAATCAATTGTCGAATTAAAGCGACAATGTATGTGCAAATTACACTTATTCAGTTTGTTATTAGATCTAACTTTTGGTTCTGAATAAGGAAGACAGTCAACGTTTATAAAGCTTTTAATAAGGAAATTAATCATATCAGAGCAAACGGCGGAATAAAGGCGCATCTACCGATCTCAATGATCTTTTTTCAGCACATAATTCGACATCCTGTTTTATTCAGCATTGTACACTGTTATACAGCATTTATTCAATGTGTATGCTTATTTGTGACTTTGAATTGTTTGTTGGGATGTCCCCCTTTCGTTACGTTTCTTCTATACCTAATGCATTGCTTGTCACAATACCACCACCCCCCCCCCCTTCCTCGCCCTCCCCCTTAGAGCAATCGTAATAATTTCTGTAATCGAGAGCAATAAAAGTAATTTCAAAGTAATAAAGTAATTTTAATTAATTGAAAAGTAATCAGAGTAATTTTCGGTAATCTGACTGGTACTGGTACTGACTGGTAATTAACGCTGGTAGAAACCTCTCGATAAAATGAGATCACAATATGAGAAATTTGCGTTGGGACAGTTTCGCGATTTCCGTTCAAATTTTAACTGGTGGGAAATTCAATGTGCACTCTAACCACCGACGAACCGACATGTCACTGGGGCATTTCGTTTGTCCGCAATTCGATTTGTCAAATGAGCGATTTGATCTGTCCAACGGGCGATCAGGTATGTCAAACGAGGTGAGACGCAAACCAAGTCAATATAAATTGTACGTGTGTTCGTGTCCTTGCTAACGATATCACGCGATCGGATGAGTAGATGGCGGTAGTGTTTTACGTATTTTAAATATGGCGTCTTGGGCAAGTATTTGAATGTAGCTTGAATGAGCTGGCGCGTCGGTTTGTCGGTGCTCTAACTCTTACTATGCTGAGCAATGATGTGAGCATCGACTAACACGCATCAGTTGTTCAAGCTGAACATTGCATTAGCTCCTAAGTAACATTGATCGATTCTCTTCGTCGACTTTCTCTTTCGGTAATAACTTGAGCACATAACCGTTTCTTGTTGTGTTTGTCGCATTATATGCTGGCTAAAAGCTTATTTTATCGATCTGTGTGCTGAAAATACCAGGGAATGTCTTTAGGACCTAATGCAATGTTCAGTTTGATTTCTTGCACAGAACTTGCCTCTTAGAGAACTTGGTATGGCCTTACCGTCGCTAGGAGTCACTTCTTCACAGTCACAACTTGCAACTGGAATGTGGATTAATTCACTTTCAACTTGCGTGGGGACACAATTTGGATCTGGGTTTTCGATGATGATTTATTACTAATTATTTAATTAACACAAAACCTACCCAAGTAACAATTTAGGTTTTATGAGGGATCTGAAGACCACTATTTAGACATGTAGATTGCTTTAAAACCACAATAAAACATGCAACTGCACCCCCTCTTAACATTTCAAAAGGTCCTATCTGCATTGATCGATTCTCTTCATTGACTTTCTCTTTCGTCATAACTCAGCTGCAAAACCTTTCCCTGTTGTATTTGACGTTTTGGACGCTAGATAAGAACCTCCTTTATCAAACTAGATTTCGAGTTGCCGATAATAGAACAACAGATTTACATGCAGTTCAAATGGAACGGTTGCCGAAGAAAAACTGGTTGCCGACAATACTCGCTCTCACTAGAGAAGATTGGAGCTTTGTAAAAGCGTTTCAAAACAGTTTTTGACAATTCTTTCGACTTAAATTGTTAGAGCAGCTGGCAGCAAAAGATTGTAAACAAACCAATACTGCATATGTGTGCGTTCCATAGAGAAAAAGGCTATAGAAAGAAGGTCGCTGCTTAGGTTGCCGAGAATACGTAAATTCCCCTATGTGGTAGAATTAGCGCAAAATCTGTTTGCATAGCGGTGGTTATGAAAAGAGAAAGTCGATGAAGAGAATCGATCAAAGCAGATAGGACCATTTGAAATGTTCATCGAGCAGTGTTACCAACAATCAATACGAAACTAACGATTTTAAATTGGCTCACCACTTTAGTAGCCTATTGGTCCCAATCAAACGATTAACGTACCCTATTCTAGTTGAAATTCTATTACTACACTATGCTTGTTTTGATTCGCTATGAAAGTTTGACAGATAACATCAGGGGTGTGTGGATTCATGCAGAACATGCAGGGGTGAGTGAAATAGCTTGGGACTGCTTGGGACCGTTGTTCTGGTACTGAGTGAGCCAAAAATAATAATGATTTTCTTCGGGACCCAGTGATCTTAGAGTTACCTCTATGGTGTTACTTTGGTAATTTGCTACTACTACTAATCTGGGAGGGAGAAGCAGACTCGAATAATATGAATGTCAAAAGGAGCCAGAATCAAGCTGTCACGAACAGTCATTGGGGACCAAGCAGTTTGATGATGCTTTTCTTATGCCTTGTTCAGACTACAGAGTTATAACAGCCGGTGGGAAGTAAAGATTTTAAATTGGAATACCATACCATAGAGGAAATACCATAGAGGTAACTCTAAGACCAGAAGATCCCGAATAAACTGGCTCAACTTTTTGGCTCAGCTCTGGTACTCTTTTCGGTCCCAAACTAATCGATGCACCCCTAGAAACATAGCAAAATACACGAACCCCTCATTTTATCTGTCAAACTTTCATAGTGAATCAAAACATAGTGTAGTACTAGAATTCCGACGCTTACTTGTACTTGGAACCAATAGGCTAGTCAAGTAGTGAGCCAATTTAAAATCATTAGCCACTTGACGGATATGTTACATTGGTCTATTTGAAAAGTGGCGCGAGAAATATTAAGACATTTTCTCACTGCTAGAAGCAAGCTTTGAAGAAAAATCGACGATTTTTTGAAAATCTCCATTACAGCGTTGCCAGATTTACCGATTTCCAAGCTCGATACCGATAAACCGATAAAGCTCCTCAGTATACCGATTTTGGAAATGTCATACCGATTTATACCGATTTTTTTTTAATCACAATTTAAAACATTACAAGATTTACAACCATATTTAAGGACGAGTTCGATTTTTCAGCCAAAACCGCTCCCTTTGAATGATCAAACATCGTCGTCCATTCTAGCTTCCACCGGTTTGCCATAACAGGAGATGTAGGGAAATTGTTTCGACAAGCTTTGGGTCATCAAAACGAGCAAACTCTACTGTAACAGTAATTAACGCAACACGTAAAATGCTTCCTCCGGAGGTTTTAACCGGCATCTATTGGAAGGTTTTTCCGAGCTTCTTCTGGTTTCCACTGGAAATACTTCTGGTATTTTCTTCCGATTTCCGTAACCTTTCTGGCTTCCTCTGGATGTGTTGTCCATTTACTTCCGAAAGTTCGTTTGAATTTTCTCCACACATTTAGTTCCTTGGATGTTTTTCCGACTTTTCAAAAAAACTTTCTTCAAACTTCTTCCAGAAGGGTTTTTTTTTAATTTTTTCTCAGAAAGTTTTTTCAGCTTCCTTCTAGTTCAAACATTTCCCGCAAATTCCATCTGACTTCTGCTGGAAGTAGATTTTCCGTTCTTAGTCCAAAAGTTTAAATTTTCGCCTTTGAAAACGGCAAAAATATGAAATTTATTAAAATAAGAAATACCGAGAAATACCGATTTTTTAAAACCTTTAATACCGATAAGCTTGAAAACAATCTGACAACGCTACAAAACCGGACAAAACTGGTTTATCCACCACTGGCGGGGCGACATCTGTCGGATTTGATAGTGGAAACTTTTACTCGTTTGTCCCTTTAACAACACTTTATTATGTACTTAAACATATGTTTGCCACGTAGTTTTTGCAAATAAATAAAAAAATGTATTGTTTTTGAGAGATCTAGAACCACTCCTGAAATCATCTATGGGCTGTTCATTGACTACGTATACAGTTTTTTGGGATTCTTAACCCCCCCCCCCGCATAGACAGTTGTCCATACACAATTTATAGAATTTATATGGGTCGTGGACCCCCCCCTCTTAACTGTCTACGAAGTTAATGAACAGCCTCTATGTCTTGCTCTATGTAGTTTATGGGCAGCCACTTAGGTTATTCTGATAGTCGATTATACTTCATCGGTAGTGATCTGGTGCTTCGATCCAGTTCCTACACTTCATAGATCATACTGCACTTATAGTTCATAAGTTTCTTGTGGACTTCTTCAGTGCTTGAGTACTTGACATTAAGGGAGTCCACATATTTTGAACAAGCTACGCATGAATGTTATAGCGAATTCGTTTATTATTCAGTTCCAACCTGGATCGGGTATCAAGATTGGGTCTGCTTGTTTTCTGACAAACGTCAGTTTGTTCGTTTGTTTTTAAAACCTAGCTCAGGTTGAGGTTCGCACTGACAAAAAGTTCGGTTTCGCACTGGGTTGGAACTGGTTCCAACCCCGATAATAAACGAATTCGCTATTAGATTACTCCGGGGCCTCTCTAAAATCAGTCGGTAAAGGCACAGATACAAAGCAAGACTATGCAGGAGGTGGCTGAGTTTGATTCCCGGTTCGGATTTTCGGATTGGAAAATTTCTCGACTTCCCTGGGCATAGAGTATGATGATATGATTGTACACACAATTATACTAATGCAAAAATGGTACAGGCATCGAAAGCTCTCAATCAATAACCGTGGAAGTGCATCTAGAACTCTAATAGTGAATTTGTTTTTGATTCAGTTCTCTTCTTCTTCTTCTTTCCTTTATTTAACGTCGGTCTCTGTTCCTCAATCTAGTGCCAATCACCGACGGACATCGATTCCCATCCATTGACGGCAATCGAATGTGCAGGAAGGCAGCTTCCAAACCTGCGTAAGATATCGCACCCATAGATCAGTGCACGGTCCCTAACCTCACTTTATGCTCCCTATCATTTTGCTTCTGAGTAAAAGAGATAGCAACGAATGGGAGCCAAAACAAACCACCCAAAACTGTCAAAACTTACGGGTGAGAGAAGAGTGCGGCAAATCTTCGTGAACTGATCAATTCAAACACACATGGGCCGGCTTTACTTCCCTTCCCAAGGAAGACGTGACTATAGATTTTTATGCCTCAGAAAAATCCCACCGACCTCGACTAGATTGAACCCAGACCAATTGGGGCGAGAAAGCAGTCACGCTTACCACTATAACACCTGCACCGGCTTTGATTCAGTTCCAACCTCTGGTGGAACTGGTATCAAGATTGGGTCTGCTTGTTGCCTTTCAAACGTCAGTGTTAACGTTTGTTTTTGTAACCTGGCTCGGATTGAGGTTCGCACTGACAATAAGCTCCGGTTCGCACAGGTTGGAACTGGTTCCAACCTGGATAATAAACAAATTCGCTATAAGTTGAGAACACGCAATAAGCTAATATGCGATAGGCAATAAGCTTGAAATGCGAAGAAGATGAAGACTCAACTTACTACAACGAAGCAAGACAGAAATATCCTAATTAAATTGGTTTTTGTTGGTTTGGTTGGTTTTTATATTTCGACTGGACCAAATTTCCCTGAAACAGACCTGGCCTCGCGCCTGACAGAATCTTCTTCAGATAACCAAACTGTTATCAAATTTCAGCTCATGGAATTTGATTTTAGTTCAATTATTGTTTTATTTCAAATTTTACGCTTCGATGTGCAGTTATTCCATAGAGGTAACTCCAGAGAAAGGTTATTCCACTTATAACAGAGTAAAGAGAGTGTAATGACTTCACTTTTTGAGAAGCATCTAGTTCGTAGTTCCACATATGTTATGTAGGACCCTGGTCATTACATTTTCAAAATACTTTTTCCCCATTACCTACCCTCTGTTTCTATTTTCCGTCACCAACAATCCAACATGTACTGACCCGCTACCACTCGTCTTCCTTATTCCTCCAGGTCCAGGGTGAACAACCGGTCCGTACGGCGGCTCTGGCACAGGCAACCGGCAGCAGAGGCAACAGTGCCATCCAGGCTTTCAAATTGAATCCATCCGCCATTCCGGCCATCCCCGGCTCACAGCATGTCCAGTACCGTGGTCTGGTCGGAACCATCACAACCATCACCCGGCAGGAGGGCTTCCTTACGCTATACAGTGGCCTCTCGGCCGGGCTGCAACGACAAATGTGCTTCTCGTCGATCCGTTTGGGACTGTACGATACGGTTAAGGATTTCTATGGAACCATCTTTAAAGGTGAGTTGTTGGCGTTGCTTCAAAAGCGAATCAGTTCGTATAATTTCAATAATTTTTCCCCGTACAGAAAACGAAGCTGGCCTTCAAATTTTCACACGAATCAGCGCCGGTTTGACCACTGGTGGCTTAGCGGTAGCTCTAGCTCATCCAACCGATGTGGTCAAGGTGCGCTTCCAGGCGGCGTCCCGTTCGAATAGCAATCGTCGGTATTCTTCTACCCTGCAAGCATACCGGACGATTCACCGGGAGGAAGGCGTTCGGGGTCTGTGGAAGGGCGCTATGCCGAACATTGGCCGCAACGCCATCATCAACGTGGCGGAAATCGTCTGCTACGATGTGGTCAAGGACCTGCTCCAGCAGTACGCCCACATTCCCAATGACATCCGGTTACACTTTAGCTCGGCGGTGGTGGCCGGATTTGCCGCTACCGTGGTCGCATCCCCAGTCGACGTGGTCAAAACCCGGTACATGAACTCACCGAAGGGCCAGTACCGGGGCGCGGTCGACTGTGCCATCAAGATGGGTCGCAAGGAGGGAGCCGCTGCATTTTACAAAGGTTTTGTGCCATCGTTTGCCCGGCTCGTTTCGTGGAACGTAGTCATGTGGATATCGTACGAGCAGTTGAAGTTAATCATGTTTAAGTCGTAAGCGATTGGCATGTACCTGTGACGTTATTTTTTAGGTTTGTGTTTAAGTTATTGATTGTTTACACTATTTAGATAGACTGGATGTTTTGAGAATCGCATATTTTTAGCATTTGTTTTTTTAAGTATGAACATTGTGATGTAGTAGACGAGATCAGCGAATATTGTAAAAAAACGATAATACATTTTATAAGCGTATATTTTAACAGACATGAAACCTACTGTTTGATTTTCTTAGAACTGAAAGAACACTACCCAATCACCTACCTGGTCTGGGATCACAATCTTGAGGGAGAATTTCGAGCAAGTGTTTGAGATTTTCCTGGTTGATCTTATTGGTCAGTACGGTCAATCGAGACCGAGTGCACTCGTATAGTTCCATTATGGTGGGGAAGTCGTTGCCTTGGTGGTACCGAACTCGCATGAACGTTCGCAGATCTTGCAGTTGATTTTTGAATTTGATTAAAATCTGAATATCGAAAGATGAACGTTTAGCAGAATGGTTCTTTTTGAATCAAGATTTATGTTTTTACCTCTTCAAGCAATTTCATCACTTGGGGATTCTTGGCGCGCTTCATTTGCTGAATTTCGCTAGCCTCGTGTCCAACCATTTTGCTGATGACAGCCGTGTGAAAGCGGACCTGTAAAACAAAGTGAATTGATTGGTTGGTTTTGTTAATTCATCAATGTCTATCAATTGAGGTGATGAGAATTGCCATGGGAAGATACAACAATTATGGAGATTCTTTTGAACTTTCCTACGGATTTTCGGAGTGGAATCATTTGGATTGTTTCAAGGTATTTTTGAGGAAATTGATATCCTAAGTAATACAAAAAAATAAACCAAAGATTTTAGAAGCATTTAGCAAAAGAATTTCAGACGCAATAATTCTGAATTAATTCCAACAAGATTTCAGTAGCAATTGCTCTAATGGCGGTAAGCTTCAACTCGGATTGACTTTTAATACTGGCCTTGATTGGAAGATCTGCCAAATGTTGTTTTAGGATCGTATTGATTAACACCGACATCGACGTCAAAGCAGTTCGATATAGGGACAATTTTCAAAGGAATCTCAGCAAAAGCAACTTTTACTCAGTACCCATCATACGCACTACTCACCGGCAAAACCCGTTCCGACCGGTCCGTCACCATGACGCCCAGCTTCCATCCATCGTCGGAAATCCTAATCCGTTCGAAAACTTCCTCAACCTCACCGAACACCACAAAAGTCCGCTCATCCCGGTCCCCGTCACTGAGCTTACTGATCTGATCCACCGTCACCAAGCTGTATCCTTCGATCTGGAACTGATACCGCGGCGAGAGGACATTATCTTTCTCCGAAGAGCTCGGTTGCTTTTCTTCCACATCGAACACGTCGTCCAGACTGTCGTCTTCGAACAGTGCCGAGAGGGAGCAGTTGTCGAAGTTTTTGCTGGTGGATGGTTGTTGGCCATCGTTCACGAAATTAGAAGCATTTGACGATCTACCAGCTGGCTCATTGATCCTTACTCGTTTGGCTTGCTGGACCGGTGCAACTGGAGAGGAAGAAATCAGTTCCGGTTCGTCGTAATCTATTATCGGGCCAGGGCGATTTTGCTGCTCGTTACGGATTTCATCCTCTAGGGAGTTTAAGGCATCGATGTCATCGTCTGGTTCTTCAAAGGAGGGCAATCGGTAGGTTGGACGTTTCGAACGCCTCTGAGGTGGTGACGGTTGGGATGTTTTTGTAGAGGAAACCTGATGATTCATAATTTCTTCTTCCGATAGTTCGATGATCTCTAGGTCATCGTCGTCGTCCATCAAGGTACTGACGGTAGGAACTTGTTCCGGTGGTTTATCCTGAAATATTAGTCATGCTATTAAGTCAAAAATAACTTTTCAAAACAAAGTCACCTTATTATTCCTGTTCAAATGGCCATTGGATTCAATACCGTCCAGATTGATTCCCAAAAACATATCATCTTCCCAATCGTCGTACTGATTATTGCTCGATCTACTCGACATCGGTTTCGCCGGAGACGGAAACACCATCGGAACCGACGGTATATTATTGTAGCCAGTATTTCTGTTGTTTTTCTCTGACACCACCACCTCCTCGTACTCGGTTTTGGGACTGGGATTCAACGGCTGCCCCAGTTCCTTCAGTAGCATATTCTCAAAGGCATTGGTTATGAGCAGCGTGTCCACCTCCCCTCCCAGAATTTTCACATTCTTCGGTTCCAGAAACAGCACCTTATTTATGCACCGAATGGGTCCAGTAAGCAGAACCTTTACTCCCGGTGGAAGCTTCGTATTCAAAGCCGCGATCGGACTATGCTCCATGCCGATTACCGTTCGCTTTCCGTCCGTCATTTCCAGCTTCAACATTCTTCGTTTCTTCACGTTCTGAGTTTGATTCTTTCGCATTTGAATCTCGTCGTCTGCTTCGTCTAACTTTTTGTTATACAAATTCCTCAACTGATCATAGCATGGTTCCGAAATGTCCATCAGATAATTCAGCTGCAGAGGAAAGTTCCCGTTCAACGTAAAGCACTTGGTTTCCGTGTCCACTATCGCCGGCAGGCATGATACACCAATCTCCTTCAGATCGGCCAGAATCCACTGATCGAAGGTGAACTTCAACAGGGAATCGTTGGTAGTTTTCGAGTTCTCCTGCAAGCAGAACGATACACACCCGGTGAGCCATTCGTCGACCACTTTGATGCTGTAATCACGAAGTAAACGCGTCTTCACGTGCACTGCACGGTTTGTTTCGGTTTGGGTCATCGTTGAGGTGCGATTTCGAGATTTTCAACCGCAAAATAGCATAAAGTTTATTTTCACTCTTATCCCGAAAATCCAGAAAATAATCACTATGCAAATCAACAGTTACTGATGGGTGCCGGTTTCGGATTGTTTGTAAACAAATTGTAGCCCGCCGCGCCGAAAACGAGTGACAGGTTTAGTGGATTAGGTCAACAAGTTAAAGGTCAACTGCTGTTAGGGTAAACGCTACACGGAAAGGAATTGTGCAGTAGAAACTGCTATTGTCGCGCTTAAAATAAATTCTCATCCAGCGACAGTGGTAACGCGCAGCTCAGAATAGCCAAAGGTTCGTTTCAGATATGGCTATTGTGACCTGGGATATTCATTCCCTGGTTTTTCTCGACGAAGTATCGTTCGACAATCGAGGTATGCTTAGAAATAAAGGGTGTGCGCCAGTTGGAGAAAAAAATAGTATATAGAGGAGAGTTTGTTCTACGGCCTCGCTGTTCCATGCTTAGTTTTGTAGGATACAATGGAGTACTTGAAACCTTTACCAGACAAAAATTCTTCAATTGTGTTCGTTCTTTTGCTACTGCTGGTCTAGTACAGCGAAACCCTGGAGAATACTCGGTTTGGATTTTGGATGGAGCAAGAATCCATTGCCATAAATCGATAGTCGAATATCTACGTTCGTTGGGGATAGCAGTTGTTTTTCTCCCTGCTTATGCTCCATTTTACAACCGTATGAAATTTTTTTTGGTTATCTAAAAAATACTTGAAACGGGTCTACGTAGAAAACAGTCGGAAAGATCTTACCGCAGTCATCGCTGGAGCCCTGTGCCATTTCAAGAACTATGATTGTACAAGATTCTTCGCAAAATGTGGCTACCTACCTGGGGGACAATTTGATCCTAGTCGGGGATTGGGTCTAAACATGAGAGAATTCGGATTCGAAACATGACCTATATACAAGCCCCATATGATTGAAAGAGAACTATTTTAAAATCATTGACTTATTCTTTACCGTATGCATAAAATACATCTCAAACAATGTGTTTGGGCACACGTCGAACATATGTGCAACTACCCTATACACTAAAGATGTATCCATCCACCTGTTAATTAGAGTCCCGCAAAGAGAAAATTATGCAAACAAGCAGCATGGCTTGAGATTGATTTATCATCAGTTTTAGCGGCCATTTTTTGCGTTAGCATCAAATGACTTTGATTTCGAGGTGCAGGTACCGAAACTTCTGGGAAATAAATCAACTAGGACTTGACATAATTGCAACCAAGTGTTTGCAATAACATTTCAATGCACTAAATGATGTTTTCATAAAAAATGTCTGGAATATTATCTATAATATTTGCAATACTTGCAGTACCTGGGCCATTGTTTATTTGCTTTGGTCGTTTGGTACCCCGTTTGACAGATCGATTGGTGCTCTTGCCTACACTCTTTGCCGGACTCTTATTGACTTCGACTCTGCTGTAAAGTATCCATTCGATTTAAAATTAACATTCTCGCCTTTTGTACGTATACTGCACGCCTAATGAAGAAAAAAACACATGCTGTCGCGCTAGACCCTGCTCTAAACCTTCGTCATAAAGGACGGACGCAGCTGTGATGGCTGGCTCACTTTACGGGTCAAAACTGTGTTGAAACATCTGACGAGTTTCTGCTAGTCGTATTGGTTAGGCAAATAAAGCTCTGGGGCTGGTCAAGACCGGTTTGCTCAGGCATCTACTTGAAATGCTTTGAATCCAAGGCTTAGTAAACACATCGAAAAAAAATCTGCTAGTTCTACCATTAAGCAGTGAATGGAAACATGAGCAAGCTAATTGTTCAAGTGAAAAGTTTAGTTTCGCTGGATTTCGGTTGGATTGCTACACCCCCATCCACACACAGATCAAAGATGAATGCTAAGATGAAACTGTCGGACGAAAAACTTTCTATTTTAGTGTTCTCTTTCACGGTCCCTTTCATCCAATGAATACCCCCCGTATTCAAGGTAATTTTGTGGTTTTGCTGCCCCCTCGGTAGAGATGAAATTTTGCGCTCTTTTTTATCAAAACAATCACACCAAAATCAGAGATGTCGCATTTTTTAAATTATTCGATTAACATCTAATCGATTATGTTTTGTTCGCTGTGCTGTCATTTTTCCACCAATGAGAGTGCAGTATATGTTTGAAACGATGGGTGATGATCCTCTGGAGAAGTTAATGCTTATATCAGCATGATATAACTGATTACAAATATTTTACTTTTTGGTTCGTTAATCGATTAATCGATTATTCCAATGAAAATTGGCCATCACTAATGGTGGTAAGCTCCAACTGGTATTATCCTCGGATTAAATCCCGATCAAGAATGTCCGGCTGGTTTGATGTCGACATCAGAATTAATTAACATAACTCTAAGCAAACATTTTGCAGATCATACAAACAAGGACGGTATTAAAAGTTAATCCGAGTTGGAGCTTATCGCCATAAATGAATATGAAACGTCATTTCAAATTTAAGGCCGTACATAAATAATGATACAATTTGAAAGGGACCGGGACTAATCACAAATTACGTCCGCATGGTAACTGAAATAAACACGAGTGCGGACCGGTTGCACAGATGTCGTTGCTTGTATATACAGTGTCTATAGTCTTGTTCTGTACTGTGTAGTATTGTATTGTATGATAGACGATAACAAATAAAAAGTCAATAGTGCGTATGCCTCTGCCATGGCAGTCCCAACAAACAATTGCCTATTGAAGAAACGACTTCTTGACGATTTTATTCCACTTCATGTTTAATAATACTTGTACTATTTTTAATAATAACTTCTGTTCAGGCTTTGTTCACACAAATCTGGAGAATTTATTCAACCACAACATCGAAATATTTGGTGTTGAATAAGGTATGTCGAGAAGCTTTTATTCGACTTACAAGAGTTGTAAACAGAGCTTATTCGATCAAATTTTTGATTATTCAGCGTTTATTAGACCATCTTTACTTCCTTAAACAGCGATGGTATAAAGGTGTATAGACGCTTGAATCTCATGTGAAATAATGTTTAATTAGACGCTATTATACATTTATTAAACGATTATTCAACAACGGGATAATTAATCCGAAAATAAGAACGGCACAGAGCAGGGTTGTTCTCGTTAGTGATTGTTGTGTCATTATTTCTGTCGAATTTATTACATATACATACATACACACACATGTCATTATATGGGATTCGAACCATAACCTTCCGATCACCAGCCGCTTGCCTTGCCATCTGAGCTATCCTAGATACATCATATGAGCAGCTAAATAAGCAATAAAAGCTTGAATCTGAAAACCTATCAGCGCTTCCAGCCGTAACTCTAGCTAATTCAAGAAGATGTGAGAATGATTAATTCATTCGTAGTTGTTTAACATTAGACCAACGTTACCTCTCCATCGCTCTAATTTCAATGGAAAGGATGCTATTCTTTTCGATAGATCTATGAATTGGTTGTCGTGAGTGATACGATGTATGATTACGATTTAAATTAATTAGGAGTAGAACATAAATAAAAAAAGGGTTGAGGCTGGGATTGAACTCGCGACCTTCTACTTGGAAAGCGGAAACGGTATACCGTACCGGTAGGACTACCATAACCATTACCATTAATGTTCTCAAATCATAAGTAAAAACGTTCTTATATAGTTCTCTTTCTGAAAATGTATGGAGAAAACAAGAATTTGGAATGGTAATGGTTCATAACAACCCATTATTTGTAAGGTCCAGTTCCAAAAAACAATAATACATAAGGTTGAAACTTTATCATTAAACGTTCATGTAAAGTTCCATAACCATTTCAGTTAAAGTTTAGCAGGGATTATAAACAATTTTTAACCATTTTAGGTAAGGTCAATTTATGGTTCGCGTTTATGCGGGTTGTCACCTGGGACGCTCGATTGTCAAGTCCCGTCCCGGGTTGTCACTGGCCTGGATCTGTCATCCGTTGATGACTTGCCAAACGGGTATAGAAGACAAAAGTAGCTCGATAGATAAGAAAGTGAAAGGTTTGAGGGAATAATTTTAAAGTTCGAGATAGACTGTGCACTTGAAATCGGGGAAAATTGGCTGAAAAATTACATCCTATGGGAATAATTATACGCAAAATCGATGCGCATCGTCCGTGGCTCGCGTTCGGTGTGGAAAAGTCAAGAAATTCGTGAAATTTGAGTGTGAAATCTTGCGATTAATATCTCGTCTCCAAGAAGAGTGGATGTGACTAGGAAGCCATTTTGGTTTTACCGAGAGCAGGGGCTAAGAGAAGAAAGTGTTTTGTACACATGCGAAAAGAAGAGGAAAAAGTGGAATAGTATAGAGAAACAGCAAAATATCAAAAATATATATTAGTTCATAAGTGAAGAGAGAAAAATAAAAAAAAAATAAAAGTATTTAATAATAAAAAATAGATTTAAGTCATGAGTCAGACATCAAGCAACAGGCAAGGAGGACCTATCACACGGTCACAAATACCAACCAAAATCGTCAGAAAGGGGAGTACTTCGGGTGGCAATCCCGGAACACGGAAAGCGTCGCAACAGAGACCCAATGCAGTGGCGGTGGAGTTATCGGATGTAGCGTATCTGGAGCCCATTGATTTTGAAAAAGAAGTGACAAAGCATCCAGCGGAGGTCGGTCGGATTTTATTCGACGCAGGATTCAAAAGCTTCAAGGAGATAACGAAGATCGGAAAATTCAAGTACAAGGTTGAGCTGACTAGCAGAGAGGACTATCCAAAATTGTCAAGGTAGGATCTGGAGCATAAGAACCTGAAGTCCTTCCTGCCAAACAGGAGTAAGGAAACGATATGTTTTGAAACCAACGTTCCGTTGAATTTCGACGCTAGCGATTTGAAGGACTTCGTAGTAGCGGACACAGAGGTATTGAAGGTGGAAAGAGTTAAGAGAAGGGGTCGAAACCAAGAGCTGGTAAACACCAAAAACCTGAAGATAACGGTACAAGGTTCCCGGGTACCGGAAATGATCAAAATCTATGGCTGCAACTTTCGGGCAGAGTTATTCATCTTCCCAGTTAAGCAATGTTTAACATGCACGCAGAAAAAAATATTTTAAACGTAATAATATTTGACGTAAATGCAATAAGAATTTCATTTTGTTTTGGCTGCAAAAAGAAATCATTATTGTTTCAACAATCCAGCATTATTGTCCCTTAAAACCCATGGATTGTTGAATCAAAAAGAAAATCTTTTCGAATTTACAAGAGCTTACATGGTTTTGCCGTAAGCTGTCAAATTTGGCAGCTGGGTCAACAAGAAAAATATGTTTGTTTTTAAAAGAGATTTCTTGTTGATTCAATCAAATTTATTTTATGAAGGCTGACAATTCACGCAGTAGAAATAACAATATGTTTATTGATTCAAAAATAATGTCGATTTTTTTTTTGTGACAACAAACAGAATTGCAATTGAATTTTTGAGGCATAAAATTACTGATCACGCCTTCCTTCGGAAGGGAAGTAAAGCCGTTGGTCACCGGTTCATGAGTTGATGGGTCGATATGTAGGGTCCAGGTGTGGGAGGTGCATTCCTGGCGTCGGGAGCATTGGTACTCAGTACGGAAAACAAGATCGACGGAAAAAAATCAAGGAAAAAAAACTTAAAAATTGATTATATTTAACAACTGCACCTTGAACTGCAGCTTACTTGCTTACCTCAAGTCTTAAGATTTTCGGAAATCTCGTACTTATTTCCCGAAATTCACAATTAAAAACAATACTTAATCAAATGAGAAAATTTTTGTTATTGTTTACATTTTTGTCCGGGTGAAAACGAGGGAATGGTTGGTAGTTATTTTTGTATTCATGGCCCGGGGAATGGACACAGCAAATAAATGCTAAATTAAAATTAACTATTGTTGGCTTAATAATAGAATATTGTTATTTTTACAATAGTTGCAATTGAAAAGTGGCTTATTAAAACAAAAAGAATCTTATGTTGAGTTTATTTGAATAAGTTTTATAGAAACAATAAAATGCAATATAATTTCAACCGGAATTGTTTGTTTAAATACAACTAAAGTTTTGTTTGGTTCAATGCAAACAATTTTCTGTCCGTGTGTTGGCGTTTTGGGCACACAGCAAAACATTGCCAGCGTAGGCCCAAGTGCCAAAATTGTGGGGAGGCACACGAAGCGGGAGAGTGTGACAGGCAAACGAAGTGTTCGAACTGCGAAATGGATCATGTTGCAGGTGACCGCAACGGCCCGGCCAAGAAAAAGAGAGAGGAAATTGTACGAGTGATGGTTAAATCGAACATCCCCTTCGTGGAAGCAGCGCAGCGGGTTGAAAGTACAAACCAATACAAAATTCTTGAAGAGGACGATTTCCCGGAGCTAGAAGGAATGGATTCAGCAGAAGAGGAAGGTGTAGGAAAGAGAACAGGAGCAATTCCGAAAAGGCGGGACAATAAATCGAAAGTTGTCATTCGTAATGGGAGACGTACGTACAGCCAAGCACTGACGGAATCGCAAGGAAACAAGAATCAACAAAAATGTAGTTGCCAAAACACACGGATCGTGGAAAATCAGCATAAGGTGACTGAATTCGAGGCACTCTTCGAACAGTTGCGTAGAATACTGCTCCAGAGTGTGGGAGGATCCTGGAAGCTGGCAATAATCTCACTGAGAAACCACATCATAAGCCGCCTGAGACGTCCCCGAACGGACATCGATACGGACCAACTGCTAATAGAAATTTGCTCTGAACTGGATAGAATCATCAATAAGGACAACGACATCATAGAACAACCGCAGAATCAGAATCAAAACGAAAACAATAATGGGGACTAAGGCCTTTAAAATTATCCAGCATAATATACAGAGCATAAGACCAACAGAAACCAGAGAAGAGCTTTACACCTATCTAGTAGATAATGATGTCAGAGTAGCTTTATTACAGGAGATTTGGTTGAAAGATAAGGAGCCTTTCGTAATGAGGAACTTCAACTTTGTTTCAAAAAGAAGACCCCAAGGCTACGGGGCGTAGGAATTTTGGCACATAGAGATTTGGAGTACCAGGAAATAGATATACCAAATGTAGGATCCGTAGAAGCAGTAGGAATCAAGGTAAAAGGAGGAATGGACCCGATAAACTTGATCTCAGTATACCTGGCACCTGGAACTGAATCGAGCGTTAGGCAAGATCTAGAGGACCTTTTCATGTTAGCTGGGGCCCTGCATACCCAACATGTAGTCGAGGAAGAATGTTGAACGAGAACATCGAGGATTCTAAGTATGTTCTGCTCAACGATGGATCACCCACGATGATACATACTCCGCGAGAGAAGGAATCTGCAATTGATATAACGCTGGCTACGCCAGGAATTGGTGCAAAGGTGACATGGAAAACAGTAGATGAGGAATTCGGTAGCGGACACCGGACTATGCTGCTGGAAATCGGAGGACAAATCCCAGTTGTCAAAAGATCCACCAGGCGTATTAACAAAGAAAATTGATCGAAAATCTGAATAGCATACGGCCGCAGTTCATATACTCGCCTTCGGAAATGGTGGAAATTTTGGAGGAGCAAAAAGAAAAGGCGTCGTTTGTCATCAAGAACAAAAAAGCGAACTATCTAAAACAGTGGTGGAACGAGGAAATTAAAAAATTGTATGAAAGCAAAAGAGTAGTCCTACGAACATACAACATCAACAAAACGCAAACCAACTACATCAATTTCCAATAGCAAAGAGCAGCATTCAAAAAGGAGGTACGAAGAGCCAAAAGGCAATATGTTAAGGAGCTAGCGGAGAGGATCGACGAAACTACCCCTTCACGACAACTATGGAACATCATAAAAGGGATTGATACAGGACTTTCTGAAGAAACCAAAGGCAGGAAAGGGATCAACCATCAGGATGGAGTACTGTTTATGGATTACTATTTCAAGGATAAAATAGGGGAAGTGAGGATGCCGTATAAGCCGACAGAGTCATACTTGGAAGGATATGAAATGGCACTAAAAGATGAAGAAATTTTGACTGCCCTCAAAAGTCGAAACGGAAATTCCACGCCCGGGGAAAATGGAATTTCATATGCCATCCTTAAACAGCTTGATATGGGAATGCTACTGAAGGTCTGCGAGATGCTGAGTAGGGTGTTCGTGTCGGAGGAGATTCCGGAACGATGGAGAACAACAATAATTCAGCAAATACCGAAAAAAGGAGCAGATCTAAGTCTACCTAACTCCAGGAGGCCGATAGCACTAATGAACGTGGAAATCAAACTGATAAATGCGGTGGTTAAAAATCGGTTGGCGGAGATTGCGGAAATTAGGCAGCTTATTCCCAAACTATCCTTCGGTTTTCGAGCACAAGTTTGCGCAATGACTTGTGTAAACTATGTGGTTAACACAGTAAAAGAAGCGCAAGAACTAGGGAAGGTAGTGCTGGTAGCCTTTATAGATGTTAAAATGGCCTACGATTCGGTTAATACTAACAAACTGTTGAGTACTTTATCTGCTATGGGGGTTCCTCAAAAACTTGTATCATGGATCTATATCTATCTAAAACACCGGAAGCTAATACTCCGTACCGATGAAGGAAACGTTGAAGTGAAGGTCAGCGAAGGATTACCACAGGGGTGCCCACTCTCTCCTATCCTATTCAACCTTTACACTGCTGGATTACATAGTAATTCGGAAGATGACTGTGAGCTCGTGCAATTTGCAGACGACTTCGCTGTTGTGGCTATGAGAGAAAATCTGGATGAAGCAGAATCCAAACTATGCTGTTTTCTTGATGGTTTCTATGACCAACTGCATGCGCTAAACCTAAAAGTCAGCGCGGAAAAATCAGCAGTTATCCCCTTCACAAAAAAAAAAAAAAAAAATACCGAACATCTGAGAATAAAGGTGAAAAATGCGAAAATCGAGGTAGTAAACACGCATAAGTATCTAGGATACACACTGGATAGAATGTTGTGTCATAGGAAACACATAGATAACATTAAAGAAAACGCAAGCAAAAAGATAGGGCTGATGAAACTAATTTCCAAAAAGACATCTGACGCAAACCCCAAAACACTGCTGAGGATCGGAAATGCTCTCATAAGGAGTCGGCTGGAGTATGGAGCCATAGTTTATGGGAATGCGGCAAAGACTAACTTGGATAAAATCCAAAAGGTCCAAAACAAGTACATTAGAGCAGCAATGGGATACCTACGGAGCACGCCGGTTCATGTCATGCTAGCAGATTCAGGACAGCTACCGATGAACCAAAGGATTGAGATGCTGACGAAAAATGAAGTAATTCGAACAACCTTCTACGCTACGCCATTAATCAAATTTATCAGCAGCTCATTGTCAAGGGAAGTACCAAATGGCTCCTACCTTACCGAAATTGCAGAAAAACACGTGTATATTGTCTACCAAGTCCATCCACGGGATAAGGAGATCCCGTTGCACAAACGTATGAGGTTTTTCCATACAACAGACCTGAAAGATGTGGTAGTACCCAAGTTTGGCAAAAATTTTCCCAAAAAAGAGAACTGCCATAGCGCAATTTTGAGGCAACTCTTCCAAGAGACCATATGCAATAACTATCAAAAACATAGCCTGATATTCACGGATGGATCCAAAAGATCGTCTGGAACTGCCATAGCAGTCTACGACCACCAAGATAAGGAAACCTTCACGGACAGCATCAATACGAGCTACTCCATAACAAATGCAGAGCTAATGGCCATCCTACGGGCTGTTGAAATGGCTAAAAGGAAAAAATACGCCAAAACAGTAATATTGACTGATTCTAGGAGCGCTTGCGAGACTCTCCTGAATGAAAAAACGGTAAATGAAAATTTTATAGCATGGGAAATTTTCAAAGAAATCCAAAATCGAGGAAGGATGTAGATCAAAATTCAGTGGATTCCCAGTCATGCAGGCATTGACGGGAACGAAATCGTGGATCAAGCTGCGGTTAGAAAAACAACAGATCAACAATCAGATTTCAATGGCATCACTATGGGAGATGCCATAAATTTGAGCAAGAAAGAAGTCTGGAGCGATTGGACAGAGCAGTATAAAAGAACTTCAACGTCGAAAGGAAGATGGCACTTCAGGATAGCGGAAACCCCATACCAAAGAATATGGTCGAATAATCTATGGCTAACAGCGTTGCAGATTAGAATGTTAAGCAGAATCAGAAGCGGCCACACACTGACGAAAGATAGGAGAGCTAAATGGAAGATTGAACAAGACGAATTTTGTGATCTTTGTGAAGAAACTGAAGACTTACGGCATGTGCTGTATTACTGCCCGCGATACAACATAAGCAGAAGCAAATACCAAGTGCTAGAGTACATCAAACCGCTGGAAGAAATCTTTGATGAGAAATGTGAAGAAAGCATGCTACAAATCTACAAGTTCATCCAAGAAGAGAAAATACAAATATAAACCAGACAACAACAGCCAGAAAACAAGACAACCAAAGAGGTGGCGAGATGGAGCAACCGTGGTCTTAGCCAGTCGAAAGACAACACAAAAAAAAAAAAAAAAAAAATAAGGAAGTGAAAGTGAAAATTATTCTATGCCTAATATCTAAAAGTTTCCTTTAAATCTAGTTTCTAAACCCAAGCTAACCTATCTAGTGCTTAAACATAGTTGTTTTCCTACAGCTAATACTGAAATCAACATAAGGGAACATGCATAAATGACGTAGCATTTGAGGGGGGAGGTGGGGGTTTCAGAATTTGTGACCGGCCATGTATTGGATATAGCCAAATACGCTACGAGGGGGGAGGAGGGGTCTACAATTGATCAAAAATATGCTACGTCATTTATGGATGCTCCCTAAGGTGAGAAGAACAATTTACAAATACCGAATCAACTTACTGACTAGTGCTCTTAAATAATAGGTTACATCTATAAATAGAAATTTAGGAGAAACTGCTAAAATATTCTACAAACTACAATCTATAAATCTAAGTCTATATTACCGAACTAAAAGGTAAGGGAAAATTTATTAATTTGAAGATTATAAGCACCCATTTGCTAATCAACATTTAATATGCAGCAGCTGAAACTGCGCAAGCTAGGGATGCCTACGACGCAATCGGATTTATGTTTGAAGAGGTGTTGAATTAGCAAAAGTATGTCGTAGTTGATATCCGGTAATTTATGCAAAATTTAACATACTGAAATCCTTTTAGGAATTTATAACATCGTTTACTCTCGGAATAAATGTTCATGAATTCCGTAAATTCTGGCGACGTCCGATGTACGCGAATGGAATTGGGTTCCGAGTAAGCAGAACTTTTCTTCGAACAGTCACTACCTGTGCACCACTACTAAAAAGGTTGATGAGGTGCTCTGGAGGCGTTTGATGTTTCAGATTATCCCGTTGGTCATATGGTTTACTCGATATCCAGCTTGCCCAGCACCCCCAGTTGACGTCATCACCTGAAAGATGCTTTCCATGTGTGTATTTGAGCTCCTCTTTCAGCTGATTTATGGAAGCAATAGATTCCGCACCAGAAGGGTCCGTCTCCATAGGACGAATAAGCTGGCTCTCAACTTGACGCCATCTCTCGAGAGTTGTAACCGAATCCGAGTACTTATAGACGATTAAAAACATTTCCCTTGCCAGCCAACTGACCAAGGTATTGCTGTCCACTTTCGAGGGAACAATGTTTTTTTTACTGGATTTGTTTTGAAACATAATAAATGTATCGCGTTCGTCGTAACTTGGAAAAATTTCGGACCACGTAGCGTCAACTCGTGAATCTGATGGTTCTGAGAAAGCAAAGGCACGATAAGTGAATTGGGAACAGAACTCCCAAATCTTCATTAGGACTTCTTCGACTGTATCACCATCAACGTTGATCGTCCCGCAGTTTTCGTACGACGTTTGATTTTTAAACTTCTTCAAACAAACCGCTGCTCGGAATCTGAATTTCTTTCCGCTCAATCCTGCTGGCATATCCTTGTTTTCGGCGTAGAAGCTTTGATTACCTCTAGCCTAAAAATTTTATGATCACATAAGTGATGCCTCAATGCGGGAATCGTAGGAAAAAATATTTGGAATTTCAAAAATCCTTGTTTTGTGATGTCCAATTATCATAAATAATTTCGATTTTCAACAAATCAGCACCAAATGTTTCTTTTTAGGAATTTTTTAAGGCTTAATTTTGGACAGAACTTTCTATAATGCTGCATAGGAACCCCATTCATAGTTTCATGGGTGAGCTAGCATTGAAAATATGTTTATTTTCAAAATTATTGGGGTGGCATTCTTGCTCCATCTGATCTATTAAATAGTCGCTTTAGTTATAGTCTATCGGACGGAATCTCGGGAACCAATCGAGCATATCACGATCCACAACAGGAAAGAGCACATCAGCTTTTGTGAACAAACCCTTTTGTCGTGACTCAAGGCTCGACTACGCAAACCAACATCATCATCGGTTTGGGGAAAGTTGCTGTTAATCTACTTTAGGTTGGCGAGGAAAGAACTCAATGTTTTGTTTATATAAGCAGATAGTATCATTTCAATTGTTGGTCTACAATATATTGAATTGGTTCCGCTTTTGATAGCTAGAAATTCTATCCGCCAGACTATAAATATAGCAACTATAATCTAACCCTGTCCCTGATAGAGAGGGACCGTCTCTAAGCCTTATAATATTGGAGAAGGTTACAGAATCTGTAAGTTCCTGCAGATACGGGATCTATCCTATTCGTGACATCAAGGCCTACGGCGTAAAAGTTACAGACTCCAATACCAAATTCCTACAACCCACACTGACCTACTCCAGCCTGCATTTCCTCACCGAGGGAATTCTTTTCGTTCCATTCACACAAAAGAAACCGTTTTCAATTTGATAAAATTCTATTGATTGTAAAAATTTGCGACACTGATATACATATATCGACGATCTTACGGCTACATCTTGCTTATACGAAAAACTAGACCTAAAAAATAAACTCCGCATCTACCTTAAGCCGATCCCTCGAACATTCCGACGCCCAGCAGCAAGTTTCTCCGGGTAAAGTGTAACGTCAGAAACGGCGACTGCTTGGTGGGGAAGGATCTCAACAGGTACGGTTCCCCATCGCGGACGTCCGGATTGTGCGAAACGTTGACATTCTCCCCGCTGATGTCCTCGCACAGTTTGGAAAAGTCCCACAACTTGAGGCAACAGTCCAGTCCACCCGTAGCCAACACCGTTCCGTCACGGCTGAAGCAAAGTGAATGGACCGAAGCGGAATGTCCACAAAGGGCCGCAATTAGATGACCATGTGCCAGATCCCACACGAGGACTCGACAATCTGCCGAACCGGACGCCAAATAGCGTCCGCAAATGGAGAATGCCAGCGAGTGGATCGGAGCCTGTGGATAATGGGGTTAGATATTGTGGAATTGAGGATGACACAAAAAATCCGTTTTAAACCTCACCTTATGACCCGTCATCAGTCTCACATGATTTCCAACGCTAATGTCCCACAGGCGAACGGTACGATCGCTCGATCCGGTTGCAACATAGTTTGAGTTGGGGTGGAAGATGCATACATCAACGTCGGAAAGGTGACCCGCAAAGATTCGAAGAGGCTGATGGGAATCCGTGGACCACAGCCGAGCGGTTTTGTCATGCGAGCAACTGAGGAAATAATGACCGTATGGCGAGAAGCGAACATCCCACACGGGGAACTGATGGCCCTTGTACACCACCACACAAGTCCAGGTGTGTAGCGACCAAAGACGGATAGTGCAATCCTCCGAGCAGGACAGCAGCATGGTTCTATCGGGCGAGAAGGCAGTGCGATAAACGGGTCCACTGTGACCGTACAGCATTCGGCTGGTTTCGGCTTTGCGATCGTCAAGCATACGAATCAGCACGTCGTCGGCATCCCGGTCAATTTCCTTCAACAGATCGGCTGCCTTCATCTCCCGCAGTTTAATCGGTGACAGGGACCATACTTTGATGGACGAATCAGAGAAGCCAATGGCAATCAAGCTGGAATCTTCGCAGATTTCCGCGCTGTTGGAGTAAAGCAAATAGTACCTAAGTGAGCTATTTCATTTTAGCACTAACAATACTCACCAAGTTACAGTGTAATTTGCATTCAACAGCGTGTACATACAAACGGATGGCAAACAATCCGGCCCCAGGTTAACCCGCTTGGAAGCTTCCCTTAGTGCCTTAATTTTCTCCATCTTGTCCACATCTTTCAGCTTTGGCAAAGGAATTCTATCCAACGGTGGTGCGTTGGGATCCGATTTCGACTTTTTAGAAAATAGTGGATCCTTCTTGGGCTTCTTCTTTTTCGGCTTATCCGGTGCATCCGGATCCATATCGTCATCCTCCTCTGGAGGAGCTTGTACCAACGTTTGAACATCCGGTTCCTTCAGCAAACCGTAATAAACCTTAACTTTGTTATCGAGTCGCTTCGCTTCTCCGATCATCGCACCGGAAGTCGCATCGCACTGGGCCTTGTTCCGGGCAACTCCTTCGTACAAGTCAAAGAACAGATGCTCATTTACAATGTTCAATATAACGGATGCTTTCTTCTCGTGAAGATGCCGTTTCAACAAAGACAGCGTATCTCTCGAAATCCTTATGGTAAAAGCATTCGACTTGAACGTATCCGTCAGATCGTTTCCGCTCATCTGATCCCGTTTCGTCACCATCGCTAGCTTGGTTATCTCATCCTGGTAGTAGTACTCTTGGTCCGGACCGAACTTCGAAATTACCTTCTTTGCCTGCTGCTCGTGATTGTTGTACACCAACTCAATGTACATATGAACCAGCACCGGATACAGAATCAGTGCCAGCTCATGCCGATAGATATCCAACGAATCCTCCACGAACCTCCGCAACTCCGTATACGAGTTCTCGTAAATATCCGGATCACCCTCACTCTTATATGCCGCCAGCACACTGTTCACGTCCGCCTCGCCAGCCGCATTTTCCGGAACGTCCGACAAACTGGCTTCCTTTTTCAGCAAATCCTCCGTTCCCTATGAAAGATAAAGCCAAACAAAAATTCCACAGATGTAAACTACTCTGCACCCTCAACACACAAATTATACCTTCAAATTGTACTTTTTCAGTACGGCCAAAACGGCCATCAGATCCGTTTTGTTTTGAGCCATCTCGGGAACGGTCTGCTCACCGAATCAATTCACTTTTTTACCGGAATTACTGAAATTATTAGAAACAAAATTCGGACGATCTAAAGCCACGGCAGGAGGCAAACACGAATCGAGTCAAGCTATAAACACATTGTGACGTTTGCATAGAGACTCTACGAAAAAAGATAGAGCGGTAGCAAATAGACGCTTTGATTTCAATCCCGCCTAGCCGTTGTGAAATGTTTCACGTTAGGTCGATTTACACTGCAATAAAGGCTTGGTATGTTTATTTCTGCAGTATACACTGAGATAACGAGAAACGTAACCATTCCATAATAGGAATCCATTAAGAATTACATGCTACTCGTAAAAATCAATGGCATGGTAAATTAATTCCTCTTCGTAAGTATACTTTGTGCTTTTGCCCAGCCCTACTGCGTACACCTTCTGTGCACATCGAGGTGCACATACACTTTGTTGTCGTATGCGCGACGGTAGAGAGAGAACCACCGACAAACCGACATGAAACTTAAACTTAACTTTTGATCGGGAATCCATAACGACCGATTCAAATGTGCAGCGATCCCATTTCTCGATGAACATTTCAAATGGTCCTATCTGCTTTGATCGATTCTCTTCATCGACTTTCTCTTTTCATAACCTTTTCATAACCTAACCAGATTTTGCGCTAATTCTATCATATAGTTTGATAAAGGGGGTTCTTATCTAGCGTCCAAAACGTCAAATACAACAGGGAAAGGTTTTGCAACTGAGTTATTGACGAATGAGAAAGTCGATGAAGAGAATCGATCAATGCAGATAGGACCTTTTGAAATGTTTATCTAGATTTGTCAAAACCATAGAAATGTTTTATGTTGATAAAAGTAATTTATCCGAAATAGATTAGACACGAACCAACTCATGCCGGCGCCGGTGGTGTAGTGGTAAGCGTGACTACTTTCTAACACCCCGATGGGTCTGGGTTCAATCCCAGCCGAGGTCGGTGGGATTTTTCTGAGGCATAAAAATTTCTGGTCACGTCTTCCTTCGGAAGGGAAGTAAAGCCGTTGGTCCCGGCCCATGTGTGTTGAATGGGTGCGATATCCTACGCAGGTGTGGAAGCTGCCTTCCTGCACATTCGATTGCCGTCAATGGATGACAATCGATGTCCGTCGGTGATTGGCACTAGATTGCGGAACAGAGACCGACGTTAAATAAAGGAAAGAAGAAGAAAGAACCAACTCATACATTTTGTACGTGTGTTCGTGGCTAGGATAAATATTTTCCGCGAACACGGTAGCAGATGTCAGTTTTGTGCTTTGATCAGAACTTTCTTTATAATTTGTATGATCATTCATGCCGGTTTGTCGGTGAGAGAACCTCATTAGTTAAAAGTTCGCTACCACGTGTGACGTGTTCTTTATCGCGATAATAAAGTCCCGTTGTAATAATTAGTTCTCGCGTGTAATTTTCTCCTCAAACGACCCGAAATCCTTTGATGGTGTTCCGCTGCATTGACCTGTACTCCGCCGACAGGTTATGGGCCCAGACGGTGACCCCAAAAAGGAAGAAATCAGAAAGTTGAAAGATTCGGCCGGGAAGTTCCGGATAGTGCCTTTTGTGTTTCCGCTGCTGCATTTGCAGGGCAAGCATCGTATTGCGAAACGATGAAAAGGTGTTGGTGTTAGCGAGAACACAACCTGATAGGCTGCGAGAAACGAAGAAGCTGTTTGCCAGTGGGAAGTGTTTACCTCGCGGAAAACGGTAACGTTGAAAATCATTTGCGTGATTTTGACGATTTGTTCGATGCTGCAGGTAAAACTTTGGAAAAAGACACAGACATATCTGTATGCTGCTTCGGAGTCTGCCAGCTGCGCACGACGGTTTAGTTACGGCTCTGGACAGTCGGTCGGATGATAACATCTCGCTCGATGTTGTCAAATCGAAGCTCATGGATGAGTACAACCTGTGGGAGGACCGAAGCGGACAGAGTTCTCACGGGGTGCAAGCGGGGACACACGTATTGGCTTCGGAAGGATCAAAAATAAATACGCACGGCACTTCACGGAAGAACAGACGAAACTTTACTATTGTTGTTGTTATGTACACATTAAACATATAATGTTGCCAGAAGGGCCGTCATGCACATATAAATGCCATAAAAGTTTAGGTATGGTGAGGGGTAACACAATGTTAATACCTTCACTCCTCCTCAATGGTTAGACCTCACCTTGATGTTCGGTTGCGTTAACCAAACCAAAATGTTCCACAAACTGTCGATGCTTTACAAAACCTTACGGCTTCGTAAGGATATCTGCTGGCAACTGGTCTGTAGGGCAGTACTGTAGCACCACTTCACCTCTGTCGTACAGATCCTTGACAAAATGGTGCTTGGTTTCAATATGCTTTGATCGCTTGCTTGATCTCTCCGAACGTGCGAAACTCAAACAGCCCTCCCAAGTAACAATTTCCAGTTGAAGAAACGCTTTCGTTTTGATTTTGTTCAGCTGCATGTTGAATAATAATTGCACAATGTGTTCACCACAACTTTTATAAAACCCTTGTTTACACTCGTTTGGAGAACCTATACAACTGCAACACAAAGGTGTTGTCTAACGTATTCAGTAAAACGTTTGCCCAAAATCAATTTCTTGTTGAAGAAACGCTTCCATTGTGATTTTATTCAACTGCATGCTGAATAATAACTGTACAATTTGTTTATTACAACTGCTGTAAAACTCTTGTTTACACTGGTTTGGAGAACCTGTTCAACTACAGCATTATATGTATACGCGGTATAGGAGTAGAAGCAACTTTTATACAACGTTTATAGATACATATTTAAACTCAAGCTTTATTATTTTGGTGAAAGCTCTTATACAACGTTTGTAGACACTTCTTGACAGCTGCGTTGAAATTTAGTAGAGAGTAAGCCTGAGAGGCGTTTGTTGCACTCTTTTATGACTCCTAAATAATCATTGTACAGCAAGCGGTGAAAATCGTTTATAGCACTTTTCAATGACTCCTTAACAACCGGATAGAAGCAACTTTTATACAACGTTTATAGATACATATTTAAAATCAAGCTTTATTATTTTGGTGAAAGCTCTTATACAACGTTTGTAGACACTTCTTGACAGCTGCTTTGAAATTTAGTAGAGAGTGAACCTGAGAGGCGTTTGTTGCACTCTTTTATGACTCTTAAATAATCATTGTACAGCAAGCGGTGAAAAGCGTTTACAGCACTTTTCAATGACTCCTTAACAACCGGATAGAAGCAACTTTTATACAACGTTTATAGATACATATTTAAAATCAAGCTTTATTATTTTGGTGAAAGCTCGTATAGAACGTTTGTAGACACTTCTTGACAGCTGCTTTGAAATTTAGTAGAGAGTGAACCTGAGAGGCGTTTGTTGCACTCTTTTATGACTCCTAAATAATCATTGTACAGCAAGCGGTGAAAAGCGTTTACAGCACTTTTCAATGACTCCTTAACAACCGGATAGAAGCAACTTTTATACAACGCTTATAGATACATATTTAAACTCAAGCTTTATTATTTTGGTGAAAGCTCTTATACAACGTTTGTAGACACTTCTTGACAGCTGCTTTGAAATTTAGTAGAGAGTGAACCTGAGAGGCGTTTGTTGCACTCTTTTATGACTCCTAAATAATCATTGTACAGCAAGCGGTGAAAATCGTTTATAGCACTTTTTAATGACTCCTTAATAACCGTTGTGTAAGTACTCACAATATTCACAGATTAAAATTAATTTAACAATTATTGTCGTGGTACGCCAAAACAAAAACTTGTACAGTTTTTATTAATTTAATTTATTTGAGCACATTGAAAAAATATGTAATTATGCCATAATTCACATTCTGTGATCATGGAGGAAGTAGTAACTAGGTTTTAATCTTTGATTGATATTCTTTCAATTAATCTCTCTAATAATTAGTTGAGAGAATTTATCTAGAAATGTTATCGTTGGATTATATGATATATGTCTTAAAATAATGTTTGCATTTATTAATAAACACCTTTATATATAATTTACCTCTACTCCACCGAGGGTTTCTCGAAGCAAGATTCGAACTCATGATCCCGGATTGCCAGCCGCTTCTGTTTCCATCTGCTCTATTCTTGAATACATATTTTGATCATATGAGAGAAGTATATGAAGCTCATCTTGAGTGACTTCTCTTGCAGTCGAATAATCATTGCCTTATGGTCATATAAACGTGGCTATCACTTGTGCTATTTTTAGCAACAAAATTGTGGTTGGTGGTTGGTCGAACGTAAACAATCATTTAAGAGTGCTCCAAGCAGCTTTTGAAGCGTTTAACCAAAAAGGCAATACAACTACATTCTTGTTCAACTCTGGAAGCTATTATTCAACGTTTGATCAACTCAGGTGTTTTATAAGAGCTCCCAATGGTTTGTTTTGATGCGTTTATTCCACATCCTATATGGCTCCTGTCAAACAGTTTAACCGTATGTAAACAATCATTTAATTGTGCTCCAAGCAGTTTTTGAAGCTTTTAACCAAATGGCAATACAACTACATTCTTGTACAACTCTGGAAGCTATTATTCAACGTTTGATCAACTCAGGTGTTTTATAAGAGCTCCCAATGGTTTGTTTTGATGCGTTTATTCCACGTTCTAAATGGCTCCTGTCAAACAGTTTAACCGAACGAAAACAATCATTTAAGAGTGCTCCAAGCAGCTTTTGAAGCTTCTAACCAAAAAGGCAATACAACTACATTGTTCAACTCTGGAAGCTATTATTCAACGTTTGATCAACTCAGGTGTTTTATAAGAGCTCTCAATGGTTTGTTTTGATGCGTTTATTCCACGTTCTGTATAGCTCTTGTGAATCAGTTTAACTAAGGTGCTATAAAAGTTATCGTAGGTCTTATAAAGCATATAGTTAAACCGAACGTAAACAATCATTTAAGAGTGCTTCAACAGCTTTTAAAACTTTTAATCAAATGGCAATACAACTACATTCTTGTTCAACTCTGGAAGCTATTATTCAACGTTTGATCAACTCAGGTGTTTTATAAGAGCTCTCAATTGTTTGTTGGGCTGATTGTCTTCGTTGATCACTGTTGCTTTCACCTGTTTTTCACCAAAGTCTTCGAGTAGTCGTCTCAGCCACACAACTTCCTGACACGTTTCAGCCAGAGCGACATACTCAGCTTCCATCGTCGAAAGCGTCACACAAGACTGCCGACGACTCACCCAGCATACTGCTCCTCCTCCGTAGAACACAACGTATCCTGTGGTCGATTTCCTCGTGCTTTTGTCTCCTGCCCAGCCCGAATCCGAAAATGCCACCAAATCTTCCGCCTTTTTGCCTCCAAGCTGCAGTTTCCAGTCCATCGTTTCTTTCAAATAGCGTACCACGCGCTTCGCAGCGGTCCAATCAGCCTCCGTGGGAGCGCTGAATTTCCGACCAAGAATCCCGACACTTGTCGCTATGTCCGGGCGTGCACACACCGCAACATATAGTAGTGCACCTAGCACGCTTCTGTACTTCGTACCATCTTCGAATGGTTTGCTGTCAACCTCATCCTTCAGATAGCTCTGATCCATGGGCGTTCTTGCTGTCTTTGCTTCGCTAAGACTTGTCCTGACAACCAGTTGTTCAATGTAGTTGGTCAAACTCACACTGAACACGCCATTCTCCCTTGGAACTTCCTGTCCAAGGAAATGTTTCACATCGCCGAGATTAACTATTTCGAAATGCTGACTCAGCTGCTTCTGAACACGAGTTATTTCATCCTCGCTTTCACATCCGATCAGAAAATCATCCACGTAAACGATAAGGTAGATTTTCTTATCGTTTCTGGTTGCCATGAACAGACACGGATCCGCGCAACTTGCTTGAAAACCCATTTGTGTCAGAACACCGGTTAGCTTCCGGTTCCAACATCGAGCTGACTGTTTCTACGAAGTCGGCAAACAATCTCCTACTTTCCGTGAACCTCGTAGCCAGGTGGTTGACGCATATAGATTTCTTCTTCGATTTCTCCATAGAGATACGCGGTGCGGACATACAAGTGCTTCAACGCCATTCCTCTCTTTCCAGCCAGGGACAACAGGACTCTGAGTGTAGCATGTTTGGTCACAGGGGCGAACACTTCATCGTAATCAACGCCATAGCACTGAGTGAATCCCTGCGCGACGATCCTTGCTTTGTAGCGGACGACTTCATTTGATTCGTTCTGTTTCACTTTGAACACCCAACGACTGCCTACAACTTTCTTGCCCTTCGGAAGTGGCACCAACTCCCACGTCCCATTCTGCTTATGCGACTGGATTTCGCTATCCATCGCTTCCTTCCACGAACATCGATCCGGACTGGCTGCTTGCTTGTACGTTGCTGGTTCCTGCACCTTCTGTATCACAACACCTACCACATAATCCGACAAACGGCTCGGTAGCACGCCGCGGGTGCGACGACCTTGTCGATTTGCACTTTCTAATTCTTTCCTCACTTCATCTTCTTTTTCCTCCTCCTTCACCGCGAGGGGATCTTCATCTGGATCGGGATCGTCCACATCAAAATAATCTTCACGCTCACTGTCTTCGCTCGCCGGTTCTTCATCCTCTTCGCCACTATCGGCAGTTCCTTCTTCCGCTGCCTGCTGCTTCGGGACCACCTCAGGAAAAGGCCACTCGATCACACTTCTAGACAAATTTTCATCACATGTCGCTTGCGAATCCATTCTATGTGACGATCCGTCGTCCATTTCTAAAAACTTGGCGTCACGGCTTATTGTGATCCTGTCAGTCGAGGTATCAACAAAACGGTAACCCTTGTGAACGTCAGAGTATCCAATAAACCGCAGCTTCCTCGATTTACTGTCAAATTTTCCCCGTTTGACATCGGGAATGTGGACATAAGCAGGACAACCATATACTTTCAAATGGCTAAGTATCGGTTGCCTTCCATACCACTTTTCATACGGGGTCTTGTCAACCGATCGTGACGGAAGTCGGTTCTGCAAATAAGCAGCCGATAGTATGCCCTCACCCCAGAACCGCTTATCCAAACCCGCATCAAGGAGCATCGTCGTCGCCATTTCTTGTAGCGACCGGTTCTTCCGCTCAGCTACACCATTCTGCTGCGGTGTGTACGCTGTGGTGTACTGTGCCTTAATTCCCTCATGTGTGAAGAAATTATTTAGCTCCTTGTTCGCATACTCGCCTCCACCGTCTGAGGAAATAATACGCGGCTTTCGGTTGACCAAATTGGTCACGTACCGAACATACTCCTTTACCTGCCTCTCCGGCGCTTCCGGCTTCTTCTCGAGCAAATAGACGACCGTAAAGCGACTAAAGTACCTGCAGTGTCTCGGATTTTACACCCGTCCTCCATGAAAACGGCAGTAAAACCATTCGCAGTTAACTTGTCCACGGAGATTAGACCACTTGTCAACGACGGAACATACAAAACGTCAACAAGTTTCACGTCAATCGCATTACCTTCTCCGTTAACACCAATCACTGTACCTTCACCGTATCCAGCGGTCTTCTCAACCTTACCGTCGGCCAGAAAAACATTTGGACCGTTGTGAATAACTCAATGGTTCGATCTTGAATGAATATTTTTGTTGGAACTATTTATTGGCGCAACAAGAGAATCGTCCAAGATCTCGCAAGCAGGACTTACCCGTTCAACAGTCGACTAGTGAAAGAGCGAGTGCTTGACTTCGCTGCACAATCGAGGCCCGAATCTATCGGGAAACCGATCGAGGCCCGAGCAGACGTGATGCCAGATAGTTGGCGTTATCTGTTGGTAGCCCTGTGGCTGATGGTGTTTAGCAATAGGGATAAACCGAGGGGTTATTCAATATCAAGGTTTCTCATTCCCCACATCTCTCCTCTTCTCACAGGATTAAAAAATAAAATAAAATTGAAAGGGTAAAATTATATTGAAGCATAAAACACAAAACAAGACGAAGGCGTAGATTTTCCAAAATATTTATTGTATAATTCAGGTGTGATCATTTAACTTTCGCTTTTAATCACTTCGGTATTGCATGTTATCCACCGTGTGAACAAAATCTTGCAAATACCTTGGGGCTCTCCTATCCCTGGAAGTTCGTTGAAGCGATTGATCTTCTTGCGGTGATGTAGCTTCAGATCTTGGTTGGGCACGCCATTCAAACACCTTTTTCGTCTGGGAAACGTGGCGCTTCAGAGTATGTCCATCATCGTCGCTGAGTACCAGGTTACCGTTTCTCTCTTCCATTACCGTATACCGCTGTGTGCCGAATCTTGAAACACCTTTCGGTCGTGATTGTTGTTCAACTATCACCGTATCTCCGAGTTTCAACTGGCATTTCCTAGCACCGCGTCGGATGTCCTCACGTTCTTTGGACTTAAGTTTCATATCTCGATCCCTCTGGTTAAGAACGTCGTTGTCGTGATTCGGGAGACCACGATCGAAGAGTGGCAATCGCCGCTTGATCCTTCTACCTTGCATAATTTCCTCAGGTGGAACCTTCGTTACAGTGTGGGAAGCTGCGTTGTGCGCCCGAATAGCAGCTTGCAGTTCTTCATTGTAATTCGATCCGGTAGAGGCCGCTATGGCCATTGATTTGTTAATTATCTTCATGTAATTTTCCCCCAAACCGTTTTGTTGTGGAAAAAACGGCGTTGAGAAAATAGTTTTAATTCCTCTTTCATGACAGTATTGTTTATAATCTTCCCCATTAAACGGGGGTCCGTTATCGCTTTTTACGCTTTGCGGAAAACCTTCCCTATCGAAGATTTCGTCTAGCACTCGCTTCGTTAGCTCGAAGCTGGTTGATTTTATAGGACGGGCAATGATGTATCGAGAACGATAATCGACGATAACGAGGATGTGAATTCCTCCGAACTTAGCATAAGGCCCGTTGAAATCCACAGCGATGGTCTCCCAGGCAGTCTTCGGAACTACCGTACGCTCCATTGGAGTGGGTTTTCCTGGTCTACCATTGACTGCGCAATGTTGGCAGGCCTTGACCCAGTTTTCAGCGTCCCCCGGCATGCCAGGCCACCAGACGCGCTCCCGTAAGATGGTCTTCAGCTTTGCAGACAATGGATGACCTTCGTGAGCTACTCTCAGTGTTTTCTCTCGCAGCGACTTGGGGATTACTGCCCGACCTCCTTTCAAAATGATTCCATTTATAAGGCACAGTTCAGCTTTCACAGAGCAAAATCTGTTAAGCTGAGCTGGCCATTCTCCAGACTCTATGGCATGGAATACTTCGGTTAGTGCTGGATCTTGCTTTGTAGCCTCACGAATTTCTTCTTCTGTCACGAAATCCACGCTGTTTGCTTCAAGACCAGCAATTTCCCATGGGCTTGAATCCTCATTGAACGGCTCATCAATTCCACCGTAGAGGCGGGATGATGGATCAGCGATATTTTCCCTCCCACGGAAAAAAAAACTCTACTTTGTAGTTGTACGGGCTTAGCCTTAGCGCCCACCCGTCTGCCCTGGTCAACGCTCGTTTGGAATCTTCTCTGAGTCTGTTGAGGATAAAGCTCACGCCTCTAGCGTCCGTCCGCAGTATAAAGTGTCTCCCAAGAAGAAAGAAAGAAAAGTGCTCCACCGCCCACACGGCACCGAGCGCTTCTCTTTGGTTCTGAGCATACTTTTTCTCTGTGGGAGTTAGGGCTTTTGCGGCGAAACTAATGATTCTGCGTGATCCGTCTCTTCCTTCTTGGGTTAACACAGCTCCCAACGCAATTGGAGAAGCGTCAGTGTAAAGAACGGTTGTATCATCCTCCGAAAAATAACCCAATGCAACAGTGCAGCTCGCTATCTTGTTTTTAGTCAGCTCAAATGCCTCGGTTTGATCTGGGCCCCATTGCCACGTGTGAGCTGTTGCCACTTTCCACAATGGACTCGTAAGATCAGAAAAATTCTTTATAAATGGACTGACAAAAGACGCCAATCCCAGGAAACTACGTAGTTCTGATGTGGTGGATGGTTCCCGGAAGTTGCGGATGTTGACCACTTTTGCTTCGTCCACATGGAAGCCATTCTTGTCCAACTCGTGGCCCAAGAACTTTATCCGTTCTCGATCGAACTGACACTTGGCTGTATTCAATGTGAGATTGTTCGCTCTAAGCGCCTTAAGTACGCGAACCACTGTTTTTCTAAGGATTTCCAAACTGTTAGCGAATATCAAGATGTCATCGATATACACAATGACGTTGTCGATTCCCTCCAGTATCCGAGTCATCTCTCTTTGGAAAATTTCTGGAGCGCAGTTGACTCCAAACATCAGCCTCGTGAAACGATACATCCCATTCTCCGCAAGAAAAGTGGTTAGTTCTCTTGACTCTTGACTCAGCTCCAAGTGATAGTAGGCACTTGTGAGGTCCAGTTTGGAAAAGTACTTGGCTCCATGCAGTTTGCTTTTTATTTCATTCAGCAGCGGCAGTCGAAAATATTCCCTTTTAATGGCCTTATTTGGTGCCCGCATGTTAACAACTAATCGGAAGTCATCCCGTCCTTTCGGGACGGCCGACATACCGCTAATCCATTCAGGGGCTGTATTGACTTTTTCTATTATCCCCTGAGCCTCCATATGTTCAAGTCTTAGCCTAGCTGCTTCCCTATACGCAGCGGGTACATTGAAGTAAGCATTGCGTACTGGTGGGACAGACCTGTCGATACTGAATTTAACTTTTATTCCGGGAATTTTCGGGAAAATATGATTTCTGTCATCATGCTCCGAACTGTTGATTGTTTGTCCAACTTGCAGCAACTTTAAATCACTAGCAGTTTCGCGACCTAGCAATGATCTACGCCCTTTTGGAATCACCAAAAATTTTGCATTCACGGTGGATTTGTGGAGTCCTTTTACTTCAATATTCGCCCAGAAAATCTTTGCAACGATCATTGGTTGATCGGCAGCATATGCTCTCAGATCGGGGAAATCAGAACAATCGACAAACTCTAGGTTTACAGAGCCTCCGTGTAACTGAGATTCTAAACTCTCCCAATCTTTACCCCCGATTACATTTGCGTCCGCACCTGAGTCTATGAGGAATGATATTGGCTCCGACAAACCCACGCAACAGTTAACTAAAACATCAGTTAGTGATAGCGAGTTGATCAACTAGAAATGAGATGCGGACAAATGTTAAAAAAAAAACAAGAGTCAACATCGTAAAAAAATGTAGGTTTAAAATAACGTCATGGCGTCCGTCGCCTTTATTCAATGAAAAGTTAAAAAGCAAGAGTTCCAAGGAATCATACCTGTTCGCTGTTGACGTGCTCGTCAGCATCCTCAGAACAACCAACATTGTTCACCTGCTTCTTGCGACAAGTGACGGAAAAATGACCGCGCTGGTTACACGTGTTGCAATTCTTGTAGAGAGCTGGGCACTGCCTTCCGTTATGCTTTGCACGGTTGCACCTGAAACAGCGACTACGTCGTCCATCTTGAGGACCACGACCCCGGTCATGTGTGTTCCATCCGCTCGATGAAGACCTTTTGTGGATTGACCGCCTGTTACTTGATTCACCAGTGACTTCCATTATTCCTTCCTCCGGCTTGGAGGGGCACGTGTTGATACCGAAAGCCTCAGCACGAGTTGCTGCCTGAATTACGAGTTGGGTGTCGTGATTGTAGGTTCTTGCTGCATTTGCAACATCTCGATTGTTCATTCCTTGAAGTATTTGAGAGCGAATGAACCTACCCTCGTCATTGCCATAGCCACAAATACTGGCCTTCTCAACAATTCTCGCGTAGAACGCCACTACCGATTCGTTAGGTTCTTGCTTGACACGGGTGAACTCCTCGTGTTCAGCTGTAGTATCTACCAACGATCTCAGATAGGAACCAACGTTCTGAATGAGCGCTGAGTAGCATCGAGGATCATTGAAACTGGGACAGAGTTTGGCAGCAGTGATAAGGCCCTGCAGCTGATCACCCATTAATAGGTACAGCAGCTTAGCCCGGCTACTGCCACTGATGTTGTTCAAATCCACAGCGATTTCAAAATTTGACTTGAACCGACACCATTCGGCCCACATTTTACTTGTAGCTATTCCTTGGGGAAAAGGACGGATGTCCCAGCGTATTCCTCCGAGGTTATCTGTCTTCCTCCCAGACAAGTCACGCACTTCCGTATCGTTTGAGCACTGAGCTTGAATGTCTCTTGGTCCTAGCCATGGCTGAACTGCTGATGCCACCGACTGTTGCTCCGGTCGTTGGTCAGGCATTCCGTACACTGTCTTTTCCATGCGCTCCAGCCTGTCAAGCAAGTTTTGATCGGAATACTCCGCCTCAGACTGCTTATTACTCCGACCAGCAAAACCTCCATTTTGCCTCGACGTCGTTTTCGAACTGCCAGGTTGTGATTCTTCTAGCTCTTCTCCATCTAACTCGAGAGATTCTTCTTCCGATGTTCCTTCTTCAACACTACAATTATCGTCGGGATCAACGACCGCCCGTACATATGTACCACCGGGCATACTGAACGCTGCAAAATGCCAAAGAGAAACAAAAATGTGTTAGCAAAGTACTTGCTACTGATTCAAACTTTGTTTTTATAATTTGACGCCAGCTTCCCACAGATTGTAGGAAATTTTCGTTGAGACCACTTTCCAACAAATGTGGCTTAAATTCGTTCAAAATCATTGTGAATATTTTGTGCTCATATGTTATTTTATTACCAACGATTAGAGTGCATCACATTAAATGCAAAAAATCGAGCAACATTTTTCAACTATTTCGTTAATATTGATAATACATTTATCTAGAAAAGTAAAGCTTTAAAAATGTTTGCCCTTCTTGCCAGTAAACTTGTCCACAAACTTGGACTGTTTTCCATTATTAAGCTGTACTACTAGTTTGTTTCTTTTTAATGGTCGTACCAAACCAATCTTCTGCTTCCTGGTCGTACCGAACCATTCTTCTTTCAATGGTCGTACCGAACCATTCTTCTTATTCTAATGGTCGTACCGAACCATTCTTCCTTCAATGTTCGTACCGAACCATTCTTCTTCATCGAATGGTCGTACCGAGCCATTCTTCTTTCAATGGTCGTACCGAACCATTCTTCTTTCAATGGTCGTACCGAACCATTTTTCTTGATTGAATGGTCGTACCGAGCCATTCTTCTTGCAATGGTCGTACCGAGCCATTCTTCTTCTTCCAATGGTCGTACCGAACCATTGGCTATTCACTTCATTTCGTTCACTGGATATTCACTTCATTTCGTTTAATAATCGTAGAGAAACAGGCGAACTGCAATAGTAACGCATACAGCTCGATTGCCGAATTCCAATGGCGTACCAAGCTATTTCGTGCATGGTCGTACCGAACCATTTTATTCGCAACCGTTTGACATTAACCCTAACAATTATTCAAAAAAACAAACGAAAACTTTTGTTGGAATCTAAAATTAGCCTTAGCTGCAGTATTTAAGTCCTGATCAAATGTGGTATATCTACAAAAATATTTTTTTCCACGTTGTTTCACTCGTCGCTATGCAGGATGCTTCCACCGGCACTGTATGTGTGAGCGACAGTGATACAAATTTCTTCTTTACCAGTACCACATAATAAAGAACCGAAAAAAAAACAATTCTGCGTGGTGGAAAAAAATAAACTACCACAGAATTAATCAGTAATCAGCGCAAGCCATGCTTTAATTTTTTCTTTTGCTAAATAGCACACTCGTGTTGTTTTTTTTTTTTTTTAATGACGCAGGAGAGATTAAGCTTACCTTGAGACTCCGATTAGTTATTTCACAATACCTCAAAATTAATTACACTTTCACAACGTAGGTTTCGAATAAGAGAAAAAAATGCTGAAAATTGAAAACTTTTTTTTTACTTTTACACAAACACTTTACTCACTCGGGGGCCCTGAATGTGAGATTACATGGACGATTCTCTTTTGCAGCAAAAGTAAGCAGGTATTCGATACTTATTTGCTTCTTCCTACAGCAGAAACAAGCCTGTCACAGACGCCATTGTTGGAACTATTTATTGGCGCAACAAGAGAATCGTCCAAGATCTCGCAAGCAGGACTTACCCGTTCAACGGTCGACTAGTGAAAGAGCGAGTGCTTGACTTCGCTGCACAATCGAGGCCCGAATCTATCGGGAAACCGATCGAGGCCCGAGCAGACGTGATGCCAGATAGTTGGCGTTATCTGTTGGTAGCCCTGTGGCTGATGGTGTTTAGCAATAGGGATAAACCGAGGGGTTATTCAATATCAAGGTTTCTCATTCCCCACAATTTTATTGCATAAAAACTTACTAGCTAAGTTACATAGTTCTTGATATTGATCGAATGCATATCGATCCTTACTTACTCACTTACAAGTAAATAGAAAGGGATGGATAGAGTTGCGCTGTGCCAGTCAGTTAGTTAATAGGAACCAGATGGGTTCAGTAAAGTACAATGCATAATGCTGACTGTTACTTTGCAGTTCGTTCGCATTTGTGTTCTCACGCCACATGTTGGGCTGTGAAATGTAAATTGACCTGAGTATGGTTCGGGTCTGTCACCTCGAGTGGTTTCAGTTTTCAGTACATGTTGAGTTGTTTGAGTTGCAGTTTAAGGAATGTTGGAAAACAAGGGTGGTCCGTTTTAGGTAATGATGTAGGCACAGCACACCGTTCTTCTTCGTGAGTGTCGAGAAAAAACTTTCGTCACAAGTCATGTGACAACTAGCTCCACTGTCAATAAACCACGACCTGCATGGATTACATCCAACCATAAAGCACACACCACTTCTGTTATTCTTGGCTTGTTTCGCGTTTTGCTTCACTTCGGGCCTCTTCCGGTCTTCATCACCTTTCTTCTGATTCGTAAGCAATCGACAATCTCGTCGAAGGTGACCCGGCTTACCACAATGGAAACACTTCCGATCCTGCACGGCACTACTCTGCTTTCCATGTTTCGTTGAACGTTTCATCGCATTCACGTCACTTCTCGAAGCACCACTCTTCTCCTTTCTTTGCTCATATTCGTCGAGCAACTTCGACTTAACCAAATGCATGGTTAAATCGGCATCCGGCCGACCTTCCAATGCCGTCACTAGACCAGCATAAGAGTCCGGCAAGCTCCGGAGAATCATAGCAATTCGCAACGATTCTTGCAACTCTTGTCCTGCTGTCGTCAATCTATTGAACAGCTTTTCGATCTCCAGGAAATGATACTCCAGATCACCACACTCGGACAAGTTCAACGAACACAATTTCTTCAGCAACGAAACGCGAGGGGTCATTGTAGACTTTTCGTGGTACGCACGAAGCTGCAACCAAAATTCTTTCGCGTCTTTCGCACTTTTTACCAGGCTATACTGGCTTTCTTCTACACACAAACCGATAGTCGCACGAGCTTTCTGTTCGTCTTTCTTCCACTGTGCCGTCACCGGCTCCGGTTTCGCGTTGGCAATAACATACCAGATCTCTTCCCGCATCAACATCATTTCCGTTGCGGAATTTCCAGCTCTGCCAGTTCTGGTTGTTGAGCTTGGCAAACATAAGTTTGCTCAAATCCGCCATCTTCACACAACACAAGAGGCACTCGCGACGCGTAAATAAAACGGAGTATAGAATCACTTTTTCGCAATATTTTCACCTTCCGGCACTTGCTCTGTGCCCATAACCTGTGGGAGGACCGAAGCGGATAGAGTTCTCACGGGGCGCAAGCGGGGACACACGTATTGGCTTCGGAAGGATCAAAAATAAATACGCACGGCACTTCACGGAAGAACAGACGAAACTTTACTATTGTTGTTGTTATGTACACATTAAACATATATTGTTGCCAGAAGGGCCGTCATGCACATATAAGTGCCATAAAAGTTTATGTATGGTGAGGGGTAACACAATGTTAATACCTTCACAACCGACAACTTGAAAGAAGGAAGTGGAACTGTTCAGATCGAAAAAGCAATGCGATCCGTAGAAGGTAAGTCAGCTGGTGTTTCTCGCACTTGTCATTTATGCAAGAAAGCCGGTCATATCAAGCGAAACTGCCGAAAGTTCCTGGCCACACTGTTACCAATTGCTCTGGTAACATGTCATTCCAGTTACGAAGTCCACATGCATGTTAATATTCTTCTTGGTTTTTTTTTCATCTTATATATATATATATATATAGACTATTTGATTACACTGAAACAAAGACCATAGCTAGGAATACTATTTTGCAGAAAACACTTATTTTCAGTATAACTACGCTTAATGCCGTTAAATCTACCATGATTTCAGTATAGTTGACTAAAAATATAATCAAATTTACTGCCATTTTGTCAAAACTACTATGCTTACTCAAACGGCATAGTAGTTTTGATAGAAACAATAGTAAAATTAAATGAATTTCGTTTCTGCACAAATCTATTGGTGGGAGTATTTAATTTAAACCATCAATATAGTATTTTTGCCAATGGATTTTGTTTCTGTGTACATTCTTTACGCTTTGTTCATGGCTCGTTTTAATATTATTATTGGATTATTTAAAACAACAATAAAAGTATCACGATGAATTAATGGAAACAAAATAATGAAATGCTTTGTAAATTAGTGTTAAGAGTTATGTGTCTTTTTCCATCATGGGATTTGGCATCTCCTCGAGTTAGAGTGAATTCGATGGCTTTGCGTGACAATCGAGGAGGCCCCAAATTATAAAAAAATAACTATTTGTAGGGCGCCCATGGCTATACAAAAAAATGGTGAAAGGACACTTAACACAAACTGAACTAAAACCTAAATAAATATCCTTACAAATAGTCAACCAGCACCAAAAATAAAAACATTTGTGAACCTTTGCATGTAGGACAACATATAACAACCAAAAGAAAATAAAACGATGAAACAAACACACGAATATAAAGTACGTGTTCTTAGTTTGTTCCATCGTTCACTTATGTAAATAACAAAGAAGACGGCAAAGCTCCGCAACTAAATTTTACAACCCTATTAAAATTTATTAACGCCTGGACTGTTCGCATCTCTACCTCATCATTGCCGAATTTGAGAGGATATGGATAATCGCTACTCCACCGCTTCGGGCGAAAAGCGATTTCGCCGCATCTAAATCGAGATAATGGATAATGAGAAAGGAAAGAGGAGGAAGGAAAGAGGGAGACCAAGCAGTGGATTTTGGATGCCCGACCAGTGAAGACGTCAAGAACCGTGTAAAATCTGGAGTATTTTTCTCTCCGAGTGCGGAAAATTAAAGGTCTTTGAGACCGACCGCGAGTGTATTCCACCGCGTTTGTGACCTCGGTGAAGAACATGATCAGCGAGTTTCTCCTGTTACCGAACCAGCCGTGTTACAAGGCCAGCAGTTGCCACTTTATACCCGCTGCGTGGTAGCCGCGTTTTACCGGCAGGCGCCAGCTGCTTCAAGTTTTTAAACGAACGGACGCCTTCTGAGTATCCTCGTGGTTCCGGGTCAGACAGTGCGGCTACCCCACGTATTCCGGAACATTGAACCCGTTCCCAGCCACGCCAGTCAAGTTTAGAGCATCCGGCGGGGCAGAACAGAAGCATCCCCGCGTCGTAGGTTGGGTGAACACGTGACTACGACACGCCTCCGGCTCCGCCGGCCAAGATCAAGTGTCCCAAGGATTTTTGAGGACGGAGAACCACATCCCGGCCGCGTGAGAAGTGCAGGAGAACGGTACAACGACACGACGAAGACCCTTCCATCATCCTGATCTCCGACGTACGAGACGGGCTAGCCAGTGGCCAACGAGACCCCCTTACTATCGTTGTGCCACACGCGTTCGGTTTGGTGAAACGGACGTTTCTGAGGCAGAGGTACAGTGAGGTCCGGAGGGTTCGCCCCGCTTATTGTTACTGATGCCGATGAGTTTCCCATCCGTCTGCGGGCTAAGGATTCAAGGCAGCTGTAGCGGATCAGTGCCTATACGTCAGGGACATCTGGAACGCGAAAGTGTTTCTAATAGTGTATGTTGACGATCTGCTGATTGCGTCTACCAAAGAGTCGGAAATTGAAAAGGTTTGTGATAAGCTTAAATCGGAATTCGAACTGACATCTCTGGGAGAAGTGAGGCATTTTCTTGGAGTGGAAGTTAAGCGTGAAGGGAACGCGTTCAAGATAGGTCTACGAAACTACATAGACAAACTACTCAAATTGTTCAGTATGGAACAGTGCAAAGCGGCCAAGTCACCGATGGACCCCGGGTATGTGAAGATGATTGAAGCTGGTGAACCGTTCGAAGATCCTACTAACTACCGTAGTTTGGTTGGTGGGCTGCTTTATTTGGCTGTCGTTGCTCAGCCAGACATTGCAGCAAGTGTAGCGATATTGGGAAGAAGATTCAGTGCTCCTCGTGACTGAGACTGGACTGCGGCGAAACGTGTGCTCCGCTATCTGAAGGCTACGAGGTGCTATCATTTACAGCTTGGTGGAGATCAACAGCAGAGCCTGACTGGCTTCTCGGATGCCGACTGGGCCGGTGATGTCAAGAGTCGTCAATCGACATCCGGTATACTGTTCAAGTAAGGAGGAGGTTGCATAATGTGGAGCAGCCGTCGCCAATCATGCGTGAGCCTATCGTCGATGGAGGCTGAGTATGTGGCGATAAGTGAAACTTGTCAGGAGGCACTATGGCTCAGGCAGCTCCTTCGTGACCTGGGTGAGTCTCAGAATCAACCAACGATCGTCATGGAGGATAATCAGGGATGTTTGGCATTCGTGCGTTCTGAACGAGTAAGCAGGAGATCAAAACACATAGATACGAAGGAACGTTTCATACAGGAATTGTCTGTTCGTGGGGAAGTTCAACTGGAGTACTGCCCAACAGACAAGATGCAAGCCGATATTTTGACAAAGCCGTTGGGTCCCGTGAGGAACCGGGAGTTCTGTGAGCTGCTCGGACGCTACGAGGACTGTTCAAATGAAGAGATTTCACATTGAGGGGGAGTGTGGAAAGGTACTGTTATGGAAATGCTTACACCTTCATTATCATTTACCTTGGCTTTTATAAATGAGTTTGTTACACCCTTCACTATATGTATCTTGACATGAATAAAACTGAGTCATTGTTAACCCGTCCATCTGACTACATTACTACTGCGTAACATGGTGTCAGAATAAAAAGCTACTACGCAATTAGCAAATCGGTCGGGAAAATAAGTCGAAAAAAAATACATTTCGGTCGCCGCGAAGATAGTATTTTCGCGAAACGCAGCGTGTTTTTGGTGGAGGAAGGTTTCTATCCACACAGCAACAGTTTTAAACACAGCAACTAGCACAGCAAGCAGCGAACATGAGCTTGCCTCCAAATCCGGATCCAGCGCCGGTACCGGCGGTGATTGCGGCAGCACCCGCAATGAACAGCAACATCCCGTTCCCGGAACAACTGAAGCTTACAGGGAACATGAAGGAGAACGTGGATAATTTCAAGGATTCGTTCGAAATTTACCTCATCGCGTCTGGGCTCGAGTTGCAAGAGGAACGAGTCAAAATCTCAACTTTCAAGGCAGCGCTCGGGTTGGAGGCCAGAAAAATTTTCAATTTGTGGCCACTGCAACCGGAGGAGCAAAACACAGTAGCAGCCTGTCTGGTATCTTTGTCCCAGTACATGGTTCCACAGAGGGACGTGAAATTGGCACGGTATGAGTTCTACCAGTGTCAGCAGCAGTCTTACAGCGACACCGGCGAAGAAGAAAGTATGTCGCACTTCATAAACCGAGCACGGGAGCTCGTCAAAGACTGCAATTTCGGCGCATTGGAGGACGAAATGTTGCGTGACAAAATCATCACCGGAATCCTCGACGTGAACCTCAAGAAGCGGTTTATTGGAGAACAAAACCTTACGTCTGCGATGGTTATCAACCAGTGTCGAACAGAGGAGGCCACGAAAGCAGAGATGGAGCGCCAACACTTGCTGCAACCGGGCCCATCAACACAAACCATAAACAAGGTGGGTAACATCCAAAAACGAAGCAGAAAGTGTACATTTTGTGGTAAATCATATCACCAGAAGCTGACGGACTGCCCGGCCCGCGGAGTGGTTTGTAATTACTGCAAGCAAAAAAACCATTACGCCGCTGTGTGCAGGAAGAAGCAGGAGGATCAAAGTGAGCAGCGATCAAGCACAAAGTCGTCGGGTCGCAGAGCAAAGTAGGTACACATTGTCAGCGAGAACCAAAGCGAACAAGAAGACAGAAGCGACGAAGAGTCAGTAACCACCGTGCAGTATCTCTACACTATCAAGCACAGTCAAGATCCGATGTTGAAGTGTAGCATTACTTTCTTCAATTTGGAAAAACAACCGGTGGCAGTCAGCTGTATCTTGGACTCCGCTGCATCATGTAACGTCATCGGGAAGAGGAACGCCATGCAAATTCTTGGAACGAGTCAGCTGCAGCTGGACAATCATCGAGCAGTTCTTAAGGCCTTTGGTGGAAGCTCATTGAACTCGCTGGGTCGAACAGTAATCGCCTGCACTTACGGTGGCGGGCAATACAAGTTAGTGTTCCACGTCGTCGATTTTGAACAACCTCCACTGCTATCCAAGAACACGTGTATGCAGCTTAAGTTGATTCAAGTTTGCTATACCGTCTGCAAGCAACAAGCATCGAATGCAGCTAGGCAGATTTTGAATGAGCACCCGGAAGTATTCGAAGGCCTCGGAAGATTGGAAGGAGATGTGCACTTGGAGATTGATAGCAGCATCAAGCCAGTGATTCAACAGCCGAGGAGAATTGCGGTAACTCTACGGGAGGAGCTTCGGCAAGCATTATCGCAAATGGAACAGCAAGGTATCATCGCAGAGCAGAAAGAACATACAGACTGGGTCAGCAACCTGGTCCTAGTAAAGCGGAATAACAAACTCCGGGTATGTATCGATCCAATCATCCTCAATAAAGCTTTGAAGCGTCCCCATTATCAAATGCCTACAATGGACGAGTTGTTGCCAGAGTTGGCAAAGGCAAAGGTGTTCACAACCGTGGACGCAAAGAGTGGTTTCTTGCAAATTTGCTTGGACGAGGAGAGCTCCAGATTAACCACTTTTTGGACGCCTTTTGGACGGTACAGATGGTTGCGTATGCCTTTCGGGATATCGCCTGCACCCGAAATATTCCAGAAAAAACTTCACGAAACGATTCACGGTCTTCGCAACGTTCGAGCTCTCGCAGATGATGTACTAATCTACGGCTGTGGCGAAACTGAACAGGAAGCAATGCGTGACCACAATGCAAATTTGAAAGCGTTTCTTCAGCGAATGCACGAGCGGGGAGTGAAGTTGAATAGCGAAAAGGTCAAGCTGTGTCAAGAAAACGTAAAATTTTTCGGACACATTCTCACTTCAGAGGGAGTGAAAGCAGATCCAGATAAAATTAACAGTATTTTGAAGATGGATCCGCCGAAAGACGTTCCATCCCTACTTCGTTTCCTTGGGATGATAACATATTTGACCAACTATTTACCCAGTTTGGCTTCCGTAGCAGAACCTCTACGTCGTCTAACCAACAAGGATGAACCATGGGCTTGGAATCAGGAACAAGAGGAATCCCATCAGCAGCTGAAGCGCATGGTTACGTCAGCGCCTGTTCTACGGTACTTCGATATTCAGAAAGACGTTGTTATCCAGTGTGACAGCAGTAGCGTTGGACTCGGCGCTGTACTGCTGCAAGAAGGGCATCCCGTGGTGTATGCTTCGAAGACTCTGAGTTCAACAGAGCGAAAGTATGCACAAATAGAGAAGGAGACGCTTGCAATCCTCTTTGCTTGTCGAAAATTTGAAATGTATATTATCGGGAAGCCAGTGACAGTTCAAACCGATCATCAGCCACTGATCAGGATTTTTCAGAAACCTTTGGTTGAAGCTCCCCTGAGAATCCAACGGATGCTTCTAGCACTTCAGCGGTACAACACTACTCTCCGGTTTACGCCTGGCAAGGAGGTCATCATAGCCGATATGCTTTCTCGAGCAGCAATCGCCGACGGCGATGATACAAGCAAGGAAATCTACGACGTTTACGCTTTGGAGTATATACCGATCTCCGACGATAGAATTCAGCAGATCAAAGTGGAATCGAAGCAGGATCCAGAGATACAAACTATCATCCAGTTTGTGATCGACGGTTGGCCGAGCAGGTCAGAGGTACCGGAATCACTCCAGGTGTATTGGCCGTTCCGAGAAGAATTCAGCACACATAACGGATTAGTGTTCCGAAACGATCGAATCCTAGTTCCGAGAAGCCTCCAGAAAGAAATTCTGGAACGCTTGCATCAGTCACACTCTGGAATAGAGGCTACTACCAAGCTAGCTCGGGACACCGTGTTCTGGCCTGGTATCAACGACCAAATTCGTCAAAAGGTACAACAGTGTGACATTTGTACCAAGTTCTCGCCCAACCAACAGCCACAACCAATGCAAAGCCACCAGATACCAAGTTATCCATTCCAGAAGTTGAGTATGGACATATGTGAAATTGAACTAGGAGGAAGGAAAACCGTATATCTCATCACAGTTGACGATTTCTCCGACTATTTCGACATCGATGAGCTAACGTCGTTGAGCTCTGCAATGATCATCAAGGCATGCAAGAAGAACTTCGCTAGATTTGGAAGACCACAGATTGTTTCAACGGATAATGGGGTGCAGTTTGTCAGCGAGGAGTTTCAGCGGTTTGCATTGGATTGGGGATTTAAGCACACTGTGTCTGCACCGTATCACCAGCAAGCTAACGGCAAAGCTGAGTCCGCCGTGAAAATAGCAAAGCTGTTACTCAAAAAAGCGTACGAGTCAAAGAAGGATTTTTGGGACCTGCTGTTACAATGGCGAAACACTCCTAACAAGTGTGACAGCTCTCCTGTCCAACGTTTGCTGAACAGAAGAACGCGATTTGGTGTACCCATGTCAGAGAAGAAGTATCTACCCAAAATCGAAGAAGGTGTAGAGGAGAAGATAAAGAGAAACCGGCAGGAAGCGAAGCTGTATTATGACCGCAAAGCAAGCAGACTTCCACCGCTGGAAATTGGACAGCCAGTATTTGTGAAGCTGAGACCAGATGACAAGGAGTGGAAGAACGCAACAGTGATTGAACCTGTAACCGACCGCTCATCGATAGTTGCTGTTGGTGACAGGGAATATCGTCGTGACAACACGTTGATTAAACCAGCGCAACCAAACGCGATGGTTGAAAGATCACCGCATCGTATCAAAGAAGAATCAACTCGGAATCGGTACCTATAACCAACAACTTCACCAATCGTTGAGGGACTCACGCGACCACGGCGTGCCATCCAGGCTCCGAAGAGATTTGAAGATTTTAAGATGTTCTAAGTTGCTTGAAGAAGAAGAAAAGGGAGATGTTATGGAAATGCTTACACCTTCATTATCATTTACCTTGGCTTTTATAAATGAGTTTGTTACACCCTTCACTATATGTATCTTGACATGAATAAAACTGAGTCATTGTTAACCCGTCCATCTGACTACATTACTACTGCGTAACAGGTACAATGATCACCTCTTCGTAAGTATACTTTGTCCTTTTGCCCAGCCCTACTGCGTACACCTTCTGTGCACATACACTTTGTTGTCGTATGCGCGACGGTAGAGAGAGAACCTCATTAGTTAAAAGTTCGCTACCGCGTGTGACGTGTTCTTTATCCAGATAATAAAGTCCCGTTGTAATCGTTAGTTCTCACGTGTAATTTTCTCCTCAAACGATCCGAAATCCTTGATGGTGTTCCGCTGCATTGACCTGTACTCCACCGACAAGATTGACTGATGGACAAACAACCGGTGGAAACTAACGAGAATAAACACGAGTGCGGACTACAGAGATTGCTAAAGTATGATTGTGTCAGTGATTTGTTTTCATCGGGAAAATTTTCCGCTGAGAAGTTTTTTTTTCCGATGCAAACATTTTGCGTATACGTATACGTGACGTAGCTTGCGTACGATAAACGTCAGCAATCTCAATAGTCGCTCGCTATATTCATAGTCTGGCGGATAGAATTTCGATCTATCAAAAAGCGGAACCATTTCAATATATTGTAGACCAATAATTGAAAAGGTACTATTAACATTTATAAACAAAACGGTGATTACTCGTTCCTCGCCAATCGAAGGTAAATTACCAGCATCATCGGATAGGGGAAACTTTCTACAACCTAAAGATGGCGTTAGTTTGTGTACACTAATAAAAATTCAATGATTATTTGTATGTGTCCCTCACATGAATTTTTGCAATGTGATAAACAAATGATATATATGTGTCGTACATATAGTTCTTATGCGTAGACATAAACTTCATGTGTAACCGCACATACTATTCATTGGACTCATAAATTTCATGTGTACTTCTGAGAGGATTCTGTTTATGTGTGGACACATGAAAATTATGGGAAATTTTACATGGAAATTCACCAATAAAAATGTGTCGAATTTTATGAGTGTAGGTGAGCCTTTAGTCACGAGAAAACGGTTTCCGAAATTTTGTTCGCAATAGCTGATGTGCTCTTTTTTGTTGTTGGTCGTGATTTGCTCGATTGGTTCCGCTATTTGACAGCTCAATTGGTTCCCGAGATTCTATCCACCAGACTATGAATATAGCGCCTATAGTGCGGACCGGTTGATAAAAGGCCTGTGTGGAATTGAACGTTAGTCTTACGTCGGATTGATGCTCATGAGCAAATTTACCTCTCGGTAGAGGTCTTCTTGTTCGTCGTCTGGTTTCGTGCAGACTGCTTGCGCTTTGTGTTCGGAAAGCTGTAGTTAGACTTTTCTAATTAGCAAGCATTCTTATTGGAATTTTATAGATAAAAATGAGAAAATAAGGCGACAGCAGGCCAGACAGCGAGCAAGCCGCAGGAAAAAATCTTCATTTTCAAAGCTGAGTTTGACTACGAATGAGGTCGATTTTCGAGGATTATTTAAAAAATAACTGATTCAGTAAGTTTAGCGAATGTAAGTACAGTTAGCAAGTGAATGCAAGTGAGGAAGTGAATGCTAGTGTCACAATGGTAAATAACGTTTGCTAATCTAAAATTAAAAATAAACATACAAGAAACCTACACACATGTTCCGGAGGAGGAGTTTTGGAAAGCAGCCGAGAAAGATGTGGGTAGGATCCGAGGTAGGATCCCGGTTCCCGTAAAGTATGCCTTAGAATACACGGGTTATTTGAACGCTGCATTGGGAAATATCGACGACCACGAAATCGCCAACATTGAAAAAGACGTTCAGCGAGTGTCAACTAAAACATCCAACAGGGATCTTTTGAAGTCCTTCGAAAACTTTGAAAACAATCCCGCAGATTTTCGTTTTTTTGCCGGAGAAAGAGCTATCATGAAGATACTGGTAGCAGCAGTTAGGAAGCGAGGACTTAATTATTTCTTTAGGAAGGAGAAGCAAACATCGAATATAACAGCTTCGAGAGCATCGCAGCTTCATACGCAACACAGTCCGGTTACAGACTATGAGTTTGCAATCCGTGAAAAAGTTGTAAGGTTCTATGAAAAAAGGTAACTAGCTTTTATATCCTTCGAATAAGTTTTTTAAAAAATCAGTTTCTTAGGTACGATGGTTCCGAAGAACATCGAGCGTTCTTACTATCGCTTAAGTCACTAACCATAGTTGCCCCGATTGAACATGAGAATATGATAGCGAAAATCAACTGTCCTTTGTGCACCAACGCAAGCTACATTTCATGTCGGCCAGAAAAATCCGGACCATGGAAGTTATCGAACTTCGTTGCGCACATAAAAAATGTCCACAAGCTTGAAACAATATCAAAGCAATCAGCAAGCCATCGAAAGCGAGCTGGAAGATACTGATCTCATCAGCTCGGCTGAAGTTCCTCGGAAATCAATAAGGACAAGTCCAACGGAAGTGATGCAAGAAAGTTCATCGAACATGATTCTCCAAAGTTCACAGGAATCGATTGTCGAAAGTTTACAGGAAGTAATTTACGAAAGTCCAATTGAAAAAATGCTCAAAATTCCAACGGTAGCGGACGAAGCATCGAATCACGTTTCCTACTCGTCCTCAGCAGACTGTAGTACTCAGGATCCGTTGGCTATAGTAGAGGCTGATTTCGACGAAGTTATCGAAGAGATATACTTTTCAGACATCTACATTGAACAGAACGAGATTCAAAAGTCTGAACAATCCAGTGAACATGCAGAAATTTTGAGAGACTTGGTCTCAGAAGCAACATATGGCGATGATGAATGTTTCATCGAGCATTTAAGCTACTGAAGTGGGGACGACTCTATCTTCGATGCAGGAAATACTGTTTTTTTGCTGTGGCTAGCTGCGCGTACGCTCAGTAGATAGAAAGAAGATTTATCACGATTTTGAAGATTTCCTGCAAAAAGATGATGCGCGATGCAAGTAGATGCGAGAATTGAAAGAAGATTTTTCGAATATTTATTCGTTAGTGTGAGATTTTTAGAGCATCTAGAATTGAGATTTAGATGTGTCGCCCCCCTTGTGAAGTGCTACATGTGGTCGATCGCAGCACGAATTTGGAGGCCAGTCTGAAAATACAGTTGAATGTTTATAGTAGATCTGCTTCTACAAAAGTTAAAGGGTTGCGATATTCGTTGCTTGAAAAGGACTTTTATGGTTTGTACTATTCAACGTTACAAAATGCTTCAGTTATGATTATTAATTTTGAATATAGATTCATTCAAGGTGGCAGAGAGCTCTATCAATTTGATAAGGCCAATGCATCATCTCCACATATTTGAACACTACAACGTCACCTAAAACAAAACGCCTCTCAGCTTAATGAAGGACAGCTTATGGCCACTGAGCTAAAATCATACCTCGTTGCTAAACTACCCATTGAGTATCTGCTGGAGCGAAGATGCCACGAGGATTTTTGGAGGGGTAGAATTTAGGTCAGACACCGACCGGCTAAGTGGTGTCGTGGCCACACTGGATAGCAACACTGGTCTACCTATAAAAGGACTTTATTGTTCAACGCCACAATAAATTATTAAACACATTCGAAATTATCCAATTGCAAGAAATATTGAACTGGAAATGGCTCAACCTATGGCTACTGACGCCGCGCCATTTTGCTGTTTATATTACTGTACGGAAAATAGATTCGATACGGAATCTGTTACAAAAAAAAAATGGCACCATATAAAACGCGCCACAACAAATTATTAAACACAACTCCAGAAGGCGGAAGTCCAAGTAGTGTGCAAAGCGAAAGACAGTGATACCCTCTTCATAAGAACAATGATCGACGAGATGAAGTTTAATAAATCCAATGACCATAGCTTTGGAGGGTGGTTTGCATCAATAATTCAATATGCGTTCAGGACCTCGGATTTTCCTCAGTGTGTGCAGGTGGATCCAATTGATGCTATCTGTCACCCAGTCACGCGTAACTCCAAATACGGTGACAGTGCAGATTTGGAGAAGCATTTGTACGACTTGGAGGAGCTCTTTATTCGCCTGGCATGTGCGGGTCAAGCACTCGAAGAATCGTTGAAAATTGCAATGATACTTCGGAGTCTACCGGAGTCATACAGCGGTCTTATGACGGCTTTGGTGGAGAGCCGGCCGGAGGCAGATTTGACTATGTCGCTCGTAAAGCAAAAGTTGCTAGACGAGTATCAGAGGTGAAAGGAGTGCTGCACGGTTTCGGGTGAGAAGGTGATGACGATGGAATCCCGGGAGCAGAAGCAACGGTTGTGTTTTCACTGCCAGAAGGTTGGCCGTTTCCGTAAGGATTGCCGTCTCTGGTTCGGAAAGACGCCTGTGTTGAATCATCTTCGAGTGTTCGGATGTCCGGCTTATGTGCATATTCCGGACGTTAAGAGGGTCAAATTGGACTGCAAAGCACAGAAACTGTTTTTCGTCGGATACTGTGAGGATCACAAGGCATTCAGGTTCTTGGATCCTGAAACTAACAAAATCACTATCAGTCGTGATGCGCGTTTCATCGAGCAACGAAACGGTTCTCACATGGCGGAACCTGAAGTGAATAAATCGAAAGAAACCGGGGAAGATTACGGATGGCCAGAAGCTGAAGGTGACGAAGCTGCATTTCAGGACGAGGAAGGCGTTCAAGAAGAACAGAAGGAGGGTTCATCTCAGGAGGAGCAAACACCTGAAGGTGGATCTGAACACGATTCGGAGGAAGAGTTCTACGACTGGGACGATCAACAGTTGGTCGACGATCGCACTGTAGCGTCAACGTCTGGTAGACAGCAGCTTGGTGAAAAGCGTTCGACCAGAGTCGTCCAACCGAAGTGGCTTCGGGACTTTGTTGTTGACATGGCAATGGTTGTGCAAGACGATCCAGGGAGCTACGAGGAAGCGATACAGAGCTCGGAGAATGATTTGTGGGAGGCCGAGCTCGGTAGAAAAAACTAAGTGTGTAGATCTGGGACCTTCAGCCTCCTCGGTTAAAAGTCATGTGACATCAAAGTTTAAAATAAAATCATGTTACGTTTATTTAAAAAATATTCGTGTTGAAAATAAACGTGAATGTTTTTGCTTGAAACATTATTTTTGAGTTAATTTAAACGTATATTATGTTTAGAAAAACATATTTATTAATTATTTATATTGTTTAAAACTGCGCAATAAAACAAGTAAAAGTACGCGATTAGGTTAAATCACCTTGGTGTCTTCGATGCATTTAAATAAAGATTTAAATACGTTGGAGACACTAATATGATTCAAACTAATCGTCTGCTTTTATTTGCATTATTGCATGATCCGTATTGAGAAGTGACGCGATGGCACTTATCCAATACCTCCCCATTGTCGGTCTTTCCAAGGGCAACCTTAACAATATACTCTGAGGCTTTTTCTTGCTGGAACTCCAAACCCGTTAGGAAACGATGAGCCCCACAGGACACGAAATGTTCGGTATAGGCACTCCCATTAGCTACTCCTATGATAATAAATAGGTGCACGTTGCTGTATTTTTGAATTATTTAAGATCTAAAGTCCGGCAGGAATGTCATCCATTAAGTAAAGTAAGTACGAACAAAATTTTCCATTTAAATGTTATCATATTTATTATCGGACAATGATTGCAACAGATATTGATTATGATGAATATGGAAATTATTGTTAGTTTGATTCGGGAAAGTTAGTTCAACGTAATTTTACCTTACGCAGATCGGCTAATTCAGGTAGAGGTAGAACCTTTCAAAACACCAAACAGTGTCCTTAGTGTATGATCGTAGCTCATCATTTCAGTACGAAGTAGTGATAGTTTTTGAAAATCATTGGCACAACATCATCGGAAATGAAGTTCCGGTCCGGTCTCTTCGATCTGAACGGATTGAGCTGAGGTGGCGTTACAATTTGCAGCGGTCGTTTGGCATCCTTTTGGAACCGAATCAGATCCAGTGGGCTATCCAATTCGGTGTATGCCGTTGACACAATCGGACAGTTGGCCTGGGCAGCGGCTTGTATGGTATCGGGCCAGGTATCGAATCCAGCAAATCCGGCAGTTGAATGTAGGACCGGATTGAAGAAGCAGATCAGATTCGGTTTGCTGTAGCAGCTGTCCCTCTGGTAGTCGTGGTAGTACCGCCGGCACTGGAAGTCGAATTTGACCGCACGGCACTTCTGGCGGCACGTTCGGCACATTCTAGATGCGTAGAGAGGGAATTGGAATGATTAGGTTTTTAAAGGGTTGGTTGGGGGGAGATGGGAAATCCAGCAATCACGTTTTTTATTTTTGATAGAAATAGTTGATCGAAGAATTATTTGAACAAACAATACATTTTAAAATCTGATTGTGATATGTATTATCAAGAGTACTGCAGACATCACGGTTTCTACTTGACCAGGAAGTAGAAATAGTTTTTGAAGATCATCGGTGCGATCTCTTGGGATATGAAGTTGCGGTCGGGTCGCTGGGAGGCGAATGGGTTCTGCGTCGGCATCTGAATCACCTCCAATGGACGTTTGGATTCCTTCTGCAGCCGTGCCAAGTCCAGAGGGCTTTCGTACTCGGTGTAAGCCGTTACCAGAATAGGGCAGTTGGCCCCGGTGGCCGCCACTATGGTTTTGGGCCACGTATCAAAACTGCCGAATCCGGTCGACCGGTGCAGTCCCGGGTTGTAGAAGCAGATTAGATCGGGCTGGGAATAGCACGAGTCCTGTCGGAAGTCGTGGTAGAACCGACGGCACTGGAAGTCGAATTTGACTACCCGGCATTTCTGTCGACACGCACGGCACATTCTGGAACGTGAAGCAATACATTAGGCAACGGCGGTGGAATCGAAGACACAGTTGAGCAAGGTATAGGATGTGGGAATAATTACCTTGGTGATATGTGCAGGACTTTGATTTTTACCTGCGATTGTTACCTGCGTTCGAACCACGTTGCACGTTAGCCGTATTGTTAAGAAATTCTAGAAATGTTCAATAGAAGGTTTGTTTGCTTTTATCGAAAATTTTGATCACTTTTGGTATTATTTTTGCAGTTTAATACTCTTAAAAGTGCATTTCTTTTGCCAATGGTTTCACAGATTTGGGTGCCAATTTAAATTTCAGACACAGTACAGCTTCCGTTGAATAGTGCTGCCGGTCGTGGTTTGCCGTTCCAGTGCGTAGTTGTGTATATTGGGATGCTTTATATCGTCTACAATAATGGTTAGCCAGGGGGTACAGAAACATACAGGCTGTAAACAGAAACGGTCATGCTTAGGGAGTTTAAAAGTGGGGTCTTTCTAGATTCGAGGATGAGAAAACAACAACGACAACATTCGTAACATAAAAACAAAACCGGAATAGTCAATACCTAGACTGTCACTGAAATAAACATGGGAAACTTGGCAGAGCTCAATGTGTAAGCAGTTGAAATAGACGTTTGAGGAAATGGGGTAATTTCGAATCAATGTGTAGATGTGGGGTTGTGAATGATGGGCCATGAGGGAAGGTTTCATCAATAAATGCTAACATGGAAAATTACTGAAACTATTTCACTATGAGACACAGCGTTTTACAATTAAATACACATTCTGAACAGCATAATTAGGTCGTCTTATATCCATAATACAGTACTGTTTCCTAGCATAATTCATATAAAATTACTTGAACTAACCTAATGTGGTTGATTTCTCTTCTTATTTTTAACGAATAAATTACTTTATTTTTATATTTAGTTTGCAAGGCACTCAACATATAACAAGAAAATGATGAGTTATCACAGAAAGTTTTTCAAATACATTAATAAGTCATAAATTAAGAATCCTGATGAATGTGGGCGTCTATAGTAGAATACCCGTATAAAGATAGAGAGAAGGATGACCCAGGACGAGTATTAGTACAAGACGCAGAAGAAGTCTGCACATTGTAGACGAAATACGCATATCTGTCAAGGATATGCATTGAAGGTAGTAGAATTAAATGAAAATTACTAATCCTTCTCTCTTTTATAATTTAAGGACATTATTAAACATAATTCACTACTGCTGAGAATTTTTTTTTTCAATTTAGCCCGGAATTTTGGAAATGTTTCCTATTTCTGCATTACCTCAATAATTTTGTTGGAACTCAATAAAGCTTTTCTTTGGAGTGTTGTCAAGAATTCCCTATGAATTCCGCAATTATATCAAAGTTCTTGTTTTTCAAGACAAGAATAATTTTGAGGTGCTCTTTGGTATTCCCAAGAAAATTTCTCTACAACGCTTTATTCAGACACTTTTAAAAATATTTGAAATTTCTTTACTCTTAAAATATGTATTTAAATTATGTAAAATAATGTAATAATTTGTTACGATTTAAAAAATTATAAAATTTTCAAAATACTGAAAAAAAAAATTATTTCTCAGTTTATAAATTTAAAATAAGATGCCATTGTTTTTTTTTTTCATTTCTTACCATATTCAGCTGTTTATATGAAACCGGAAAAATATGCTGGGTTCCCGGGAAAACAGGGAATTTATTTTATTAAATTCAGAGGCCACCCTGGACTATATATTTATCTCGAAAAATTATATGTATTATATTTCAAAAAATCTTCTCAAAATAGTATTTTTTACATTTTTACTGGGTAAAATAACTGGCGAGGGTAATATTGCCACCACGTAGGTGTTGCACTTTATGCTTGCTGTTACGCAGGTTACATACACTTAGGAGCTATCCGTACGTTATTATTGCAGGAAGTATACATTTATGATCCATTTAATATACCTTTATAAGGTTTCCACACTTCATGTAGCGACCAAGAAGTTTGTTCCCGTTCTTTCTGCAACCAGCAGATTCTGTTCAGAAAGCTGTTCCCACTATTTCTGCTCTGAAGAAAAAGGGTAAGTTACATAATCTGCAAGTTTCTGCCAGGTACGAGAACAAACCCTAAGGTGCAAGAACAGTTGTCACGATCATGTGAATTTCGATCGTCAGTGATCATACAGTGTTGATGTATTGCCAATAACATGTGAATGATTCCGAGAGAAGGGAGGAGTGGGTTTCATTGGTAGGTAGATCGATTCGAGTTGAAAGTCGAATGATACGTGTCACGCTATTTATGTTTGTTTAGTTGTCGGAAGAATGTGATGGTGATTGCTGGATTCACTTTCAGGAGTAAACCCCTGGTAACAAGAAAGGGTCTAATAAAACAGAACTGAACAGGGTGACCAGTTTCGAGCGGGACGGAAATCGGCACTCACCTGATGCGGCTGATGATGTCTATCGGAAGATTCTCGACGTTCAGTTCGGGACCGACGAACACGACGCGCAGCTCGGTGATTTCCGGCACAATGTGAAGGAAGAAGGCTTCCCACTTGTCCAGGGTGTCACCTTCAAATTGCAACTCCGCACCGACCAGATGGATAGTAAAGGTTTCCGTCGGCCGTAGACCGGCCATCAGGTAACCGTGCAGGGCGGTCAGCGGTGCGGTGGCGATCTGTGTCAGCGTAGCGTAGGCACATTCGTCACGCAGTGCTGCAAAAGAAAGAGCATGGAGGTCATCTTGAACATAGCTGAAGAGACCCTCTACAGAACTTGGGACGCACCATTTGAACTTTTGTACAGCAGTTTAATGACTTCGTCGATGTTCGATGGTAGTTGGAACGACTTGCCGGCTATGCGAATCGGCAGTACCGGTTCGATGCGGCCGAGAATCTTCTGGCGGAGGATGAGCTTCTGGAAGAGGAAGAACGCTTTGCACCACTGACCGTGCGTTGGAAGTAAATGGTCGGGATGTGCGGTGCAGAACGAAACCTGACGGCAGTCCTTGCATTCCGTTAGCAGGTCTTGTCTCCATTCGCGACAACTCGGAGAACAGCAGGTTCGCGGAAACAGTAAGACTTCCCGTTCGAATGCTTGCAGCGGACGCTTCAGCATCTGTTCCGATTGGTTCAGGGTGTAGACGCGAAGGTTACGGTATTCCTCGTCGGACAGTGTGTGCGCCATGTTGTAGATGTGGCCACCTGTCGAGACAAGGCTTAACCTTTACACTTTAAGTTAGAATAACTGTTGTATTACCTCGTCGCTTAGCGAGTTCAACGATGACACCGCAGAGGTCCTTATGCCCTGCGGCATCTGATCGTCGATGTTCTTCATTGCAGTACGATACCATATGACAGCTCTCGCACTGCATAATGTTCCGAAGTGGATTCTTACATATCTGAAAACGAGGGGAACCATAGCTAATGAGTGTTCTCAAGGATTTACGAAGCCACGCAGCTCACCTGACAGTTGGTGGCTAGAAAGACCGGACGAGGTGTAAACTTGTATTCAATGGATTCTTCGTCCTCGTCAAAGTCCTCCTCGAGTTCGTCTTCCTCGGTTGTTTCGGTACCGGCCGGAAGGGTCTTGGGCATTCGACTGGCTGCAGCAACGGTCGCATTCAGTGCTGCCAGCTGCTTTTCGACGTTGAATTTGACGTTTACCTCCTGCAAGGTAGGCATCAAAACACGGATTGTGTCTTTGTTTAGAAGGGCTTGATGAGGCGATGCAGGGGATGAAGCAGAAGATGTTGAGGGCAATGGCTGCTCATTGGCTGCACCGTTGGAAGAACCAGAACCGCCGGCAGTGTTGTCATTTTGAGTCGTTTTCAGAATTGATAGAATGCGATCCAGATTGAGGGACGATTTCGGTGTCTTGGGTTTTGGTTCTTGTGTTTTAGAGCTGATAGCCTCTACGGATGGTGAATTCGAAGTGATGTCTGCTGTATTGGTAGTAGGTGAAGGTGTTGATGAAGGGGAAGGGGTAGGATTATCTGTGGGAGTAGAGGTTTTCTTTTTCTTGGGTTGAGACAGGAGGATATCGGCGAGGGTGGATATAATTTCCATATTTTTCTTAAATGCTTCCGATCTACTTAGCTCCGTGGCTGGGGACCTAGAATCAGACTGAATTGATGTCACGTTTACATTCTGTATCGGTTCGTTTGTTACCGTTGAAGCTTTCGATCCGGTGGCCACAGGCTGCTTGATTGGGGTCTTCATCTTGGCCGCGCTCTTACTGTGCACGTCTGGTTTGGGGGGAACATCGGGTTTCTTGGGTGCGGATTTTGGTGCTTTGGTGCTGCTGGCGGCAGGTTTCTTCACAGCGGATCCGTTCAGCTCTTCCGTTAGCCGAGCGGTGGCGGCAGCATTAGCATCCGGGGTTGGTGCTTCAGCGACAAGAGAGGTGGGAGTGGCGGGTGCAGCAGGACTGACAGGGGCAGGACTTGGAGCGACGGGAGTTGCACTTGGTACCTGTGGTGGCGCCGAAGCTTCTGCAGGTGGAGTCGCTGGCTTGGTGGTTGGCGGCTTGTCCTCCACCGACGGAGATTTCTTCTTAAGGAATTCAGGTTTTGGAGGGAGTTCTGGTTTCTTCGTAGGTTTCGGGGTGGTAGGTGGGGTACTGGGTTTCGGGGATGCCCGCGAAGGAACGGTCTTTGGTGGGGAAGGTGCTTTCTTGGAAGGAGTAGGAGTGGAAGCTTTGGGCAGTGTCTTTTCGGGTGACTTCGAAGGTGTTTGTTGTTTGGTTGGAGTTGTCGATGCTGGCTGTGGTTTCGTTTTGGCGGGTGTTCCATTTGTCTTTGGAGGCGATGCACTCTTCTTCTGATCAGTCGGGGCCGGTTTGGCTGGAGCAGTCTTTTCGGGGGTGGCAGATTTCTTCTCGTCTGGCTTGACGGCGACAACCGGACAGGCTGCAGCTACAGCGGCGACGGCGGCAGTTTCTAGCGATTTTGCTACAACCTGCTCGGGTTTAGCAGATGAGACAAAATCGCTGCTTTCTACGTTTTTTGGACCGGTTGATTTTTCGTCTTCTGATACGCTGCTCTTGGGAGTTCGCTTGTTTCTCTTGTTGGATTTTTGATTCTGGTTCCCTTTGTTGTCGGATTGCTTGTTGTCCTGTTTCTTAGCTTCGGCGGCCTTATCGGAAGCGGCCTTTTCGGTCGCGGCATTTTGAGCGGCGGCCTCGACGGCAGTGGCTTTCTCTGCGACTGCCTTCTTTTCAGTAGCTTCCTTTTGCGCCGCTACTTTCTTCGCTTGCTCTTCAGCTGCTTTCTTGTCTTCTGCCGCTTTGTTCTCAGCGGATGCCTTTTCGGCAGCGGCCTTTTCGGCAGTGGCCTTTTCGGCAGTGGCCTTTTCGGCAGCGGCCTTTTCAGCAGTGGCCTTATCAGCAGCAATCTTCTTCTCGGCTGCCTTCTTTTCAGCGGCTTCCTTTTCCGCCGCTACTTTCTTCGCTTGCGCTTCAGCTGCTTTCTTGTCTTCTACCGCTTTCTTTTCGGCAGCGGCCTTTTCGGCAGCAGCTTTTTCAGCAGCAGCCTTTTCGGCAGCAGCCTTTACGGCAGCGGCCTTTTCGGCAGCAGCCTTTACGGCAGCGACCTTTTCGGCAGCAGCTTTTTCGGCAGCGGCTTTTTCAGCAGCGGCTTTTTCAGCAGCGGCTTTTTCGGCAGCGGCCTTTTCGGCAGCGGCTTTTTCGGCAGCAGCGTTTTCAGCAGCGGCCTTTACGGCAGCGGCCTTTTCGGCAGCAGCCTTTACGGCAGCGGCCTTTTCGGCAGCAGCTTTTTCAGCAGCGGCCTTTTCAGCAGCGGCCTTTTCAGCAGCAGCCTTTTCGGCAGCGGCCTTTTCGGTAGCGGCCTTTACGGCAGCGGCCTTTTCGGCAGTGGCCTTTTCGGCAGCGGCCTTTTCGGCAGCGGCCTTTTCGGCAGCGACCTTTTCGGCAGCAGCCTTTACGGCAGCAGCCTTTTCGGCAGCGGCCTTTACGGCAGCGGCCTTTACGGCAGTGGCCTTTTCAGCAGCAGCCTTTTCGGCAGCAGCCTTTTCGGCAGCAGCCTTTTCGGCAGCAGCCTTTTCGGCAGCAGCCTTTACGGCAGCGGCCTTTACGGCAGCGGCCTTTTCGGCAGCGGCCTTTTCAGCAGCGGCCTTTTCGGATGCGGCCTTTTCGGCGGCGGCCTTCTTATCAGCGGCTACTTTTTCTGCCGCTACTTTCTTCGCTTGCACTTCAGCTGCTTTCTTATCTTCTGCCGCTTTCTTTTCGGCAACTGCCTTTTTCTCAGCAGTGGCTTTCTCTGCGGCTGCCTTCTTTTCAGTGGCTTCCTTTTCCGCCGCTACTTTCTTCGCTAGCTCTTCAGAAATTTTCTTGTCTTCTGCCGCTTTCTTCTCAGCTGCTACCGTTTCAGCAGCGGCTTTTTCAGCTGCAATCTTCTTCTCAGCTGCCTTCTTTTCAGTGGTTAACTTTTCCGCCGCTACTTTCTTCGCTTGCTCTTCAGCTGCTTTCTTGTCTTCTACTGCTTTTTCATCGACTGGCTTCTTTGCACCTTCATCGTTCTTAGTTTGCTTCTTCTGCTTTTCGGAATCCTTTCTGGTACGCTGCTGCTGTTGTTGGACTGTCGATTCTGTTTTTTTCTGTGTTAATTCGTTGATTTTTTGTTCGACTGCATCAACACGAGCTTGCTGTTCTAGGAGCTTTACCGCTTCCTCTATCTTACGGTCCTTCTCCGCTAGTAGCCGTTTCGCTTCCTGGTCTTTTTGATCCTTTTCGGCTTGCAGTTTCTGTATTTGCTGCTGTTTCTTGACCTTATCCTCCATTAGCTTTCTGGATTCGTTCTTGATTCTGTCCCGTTCTTCGGTTGCTTTCTTGACTTCAGCCTGTGCTTGCTTTTGTGAATCTGAATCGTTCCTATTCCTTGCTTGCTTGTTCTTGTTTTGCTGCTTGGGGGACGCTGGCTTTAGATTGTCCAGCTTCTTCTGCTCTTCATTAGTTTGTTGTTGCACCTGTTGGAGCACTTTTTCCGCGATTTCGATCTTCTTCTGCAGAACTTCTACGCTGTTGGTGGTCTTCGGAGCATCACCGGGGGTTCCAGCAATAGCACCTTCGACCGCAGCAATCTGTGCATTAGCCGAAGATTCAGCCAAGGCCAAGGCTCGCATTCGCTTTGCATGTTTCTTCTTGTGTTCCTTCTTGGGCTTCTGTTCAGCTGGTGTGGCCTTTTGTTCGACCTCTTCACCTTCAACTGGTTTCTTCTTGCGGTGCCGACGGTTGCGTCTTCGCTTCAGGGTTGTAGTACCTTCAGCTTCGCTGGCAGTTCCCTCTGCCGCGGTAGTGGTTTCTCCGGCCGTTCCATTCTGCAGTGGTGCTATAGGAGCTTTGACCGGATGATCTTCCTTTGGCTTGGCTGGAGCCTGCTTCTGCTTCAGTTTAGGAGAGGCAGGTTTCTTGTCCGTTTCGGCTGGCTTTGAAGCTGCCTTGGCAGGAGTAGGTACATCAGCAGCAGGCTTGGCTGGATCTACTGGCTTTTCTACGCCCTTCACGGCCTCCTCTTCCACAACGGGTTCAACTGTTGGAGCTGACTCGGTGGCAGCTTCCGCTTTCACAGGTCCACTTTTAGCCTTCCCTTTCTTGGCCATCACTTGCGTCTTTTGTTGAGTGCTGTAGAAGAAAATGATTTTGTTTTAATGAACCAGTTAGAGAGCTGTTGTTCGCAGATATGATAATTTCAAACAAGAAGCGGTGTGGCATCTGGGTTTTCGTATTATGGCTTACGGTGTATGCGAAATAAACCATCCGAGCGCTGTAAACAAGTTATAAATATAGCTATATATAAAAAAAATTGTTTTGCTCCGAATGCGGTAACTGTAAAGTGTGAGTAAAACGCCAGGACGATTGAACTTGTTGACTACTGTGCGTCACTAGAAGCCATTACGCAATGATCTGTTTCTGTTTGAAAGTGCTCAAATGTATCGCTTGGTTCGTCAAATTCTATCAAAAATTTGCAAAATCCATTCAAAGCGTCAAACGAGAGTCTACACTTTAGCAGCGTTGATTCATTTTGTGGTTAGAGGTGACGAAATGTTTTTGGCATTCGCTAAAATGTCGCTTTTTCTTTCTTTTTCTTTAGAAATCAAAAATCCTGTGCCGTCTAGCTCGAGCGTGACACACATCGGATTTAGAATTTTACTGTTGGCTTCCCTTCAGCTGGGGTAGTAAAAAGAAGGTGCACGTTGGCCATGGACGAAGCTGGCTCATCGGTTTCAAAGTTATAGGGTAATGTCCCTAATGTCGGTCAAAGTGTCCCTAATATTGGGACATACATAAATTTCGACGAAAAGCATTTTTTGACAATGTTACACTAACATTCAAAAATATCCATTGCGAAAAATTGAAGACAAAAGGAGATTTTTAATGATGGGCCCAATTTTTAGATTCATAGGCCAACATTAGAGCCATTTCCCATATGCAAAAACAAAACTTTTGACTTCTGACATCGATTCTTCGAGTGCTCATAAAATGTCATTTTAAACGAGTCCTAATGCATGAAGTTAAGATTAATGCTTATGCTTATTATTTTTTGACAAAATTAATTACACTTTCCCCACCCAACCCATATTAGCTGCATTGATGGTAGTAATCTGTAACCATTGGTGATCGCAGCGAATTTCCATTAAATATTTTCGGTTAGACAGTCAAGATCGGATCCCAGTCGAATTTCAGACGAGTAGGCATTGAATTTAGTCCAAGGGCACACGTGCAGCTCAATTTTCGATCGCTGCTAATAGCCAAGTACATGGCACTGTAATTTTAGATTTATGGAATTTTCAGTCTTGACGCATGGCAAAAAATCTACATTTTTAAACATTCAACCGAAAAAAATCCCAATTTTTTCATACAACATGCAGCGTCGGTTTTTGACGACGTAAACGTCTCGTCAGATAGGTAAAGGATGGGAAGAAAAATAAACAGAAGTGAAAGCGAGCCGAATTTTTCTTTTCGACTCACGCATCCTAAAAATAGACTGTTTTCTATGCTCTGAGGGCATTGCCTCGATCGGTGCTTGTATAGAGCTCCCACATGCCGAAAGAGCAAACAAACATAGCAGCTGATGGGAAGGATTCCATCAACGTCAAGTATGGCGCGTCTCCATCGAGGGAGGCTGGTTTTTACAAATACATATTCTTGAACTTCACCGCGAAATGTGAATTCTTCCGTCAGATGGCCAAGGTGATTTTAAGCAACCATTTTGTTGGATACTCGCTGCAGCTGGTTCATTGTGTTGTGACGGCTTTTGAGAAATGAAAAATGGTGCTGAAAGTTTACAAGGGGCGGTTTTCACGGTCTTTGTCCGTTGTTGATACGGCCAATGAGATCAACCCAAATTTGTGTTCAGTATACTCATAAATCGCAAAAAATGCAGGAACTCAGCGATGAGTAAATTTGCCTCTTGTTTTCCCAAGTTTTCCAGGTTTTTTTTTTTCTAGAAAAAATAATCGCGAATATGAGAATAGTAAAGATTTGATTGTCTCAGTGTATTAGTACTAACTACTCCCAGACTGAGTAAAATTTTCTTCACGGATAGAAATCTCCTCTTTTGGCAAATTTCTATTGCTGATTATTCATAAAATGTATAAGTCAACTAATAAGATCATGTGTCAAATGAAATGTATTACTGGTCACATATACCTTTTATGCATTCTTATAGGACATATGTGGTTTGTCTTATGGAATGTATAAGGCTGATGTTTTGGCAAAAATGTATGAGTGGGACACATTAATAAAATAATTGATTTTCGTTTCGTGTTCAATTTTCCTAATTTTCCGGCAAATTTTTTACGTTTTCCACAAGGAAACATGTGGGAAATTTACTCATCGCTGAGTTCCTGCACTTTTAGCGATTATGAGTAAACTGAACTCAAATTCGTGGGCCGTGAATATGGTATTGTCAGTGGACTTCTGTGACGGTTTTGTCTCGTTTTGTCCCAAATAAAACTGGCAATATTAATTGAAAAGTGTGCATTTTTTACATTCTAATACCACTTTCATGCTACAGGCTATTCTTCGATGCAATCGGTGTAAATATTTACATTATTTGACAATTCTCAGGTAATCATGACAGCAGTAGGTCTCTTTTCTTCATTCAAATTGTTTTCAATAATCAAACGTCATGATTACCTGGGTTTTTTCAAATAAGGTAAATATTGTAAGGTGCTTGTACCAAAGAATAACCAGTGTTGTCAAACGTCATGTATATTATTTCCAGTGAATACTTGATGTATCCAGCTTTTTACGCTAGTCATAACTTTAGTCAATCAACCCCCGGTATGACGATAGGCTATTGCTGGTTTTATAGCAGTATTACAGAAGGCTTCGATTTCGAAATGAAAACATTTCAAATTTCAAGTGATTTTTTGCACATCTGTTTATTTTCAGCAAAGAATTGATTAAATTACTTTAAAATTCAAATCATGTTATTGGTGGGTGTTGGCCAATTTTTGATTTTTCAGATATAATCCTAAATAGGACCTAGATTATTAAATACTCTAGTAACCTGAAGTCCGTGCTCTGTCACTGTCTGTGATTAATCGACACTCAATGGGTAAAAGATCAAATTTGGGATGAATTTGAAAGAATGGGAACATAGAGTGTAGAGCGCACTGGTTGATTCTGAAGCCTGGCCAGTGGGTTATGGGTTTATTTAATTGTACGTCATTTCCCGAAAAAAATATGGCCAATATAGCGCATATTGAAATAATTGCCAAATTCTAATTAGGGGAAATGACGGCTTCGGCATGACAGACTATTTTCGGCAACCCAAATTGAAACACTATTTTCACTGGATTTTCTTACGAAAACACTTCGCTGAATGCATGCAAACGATTCTTTATGCTTTCAGCTTCAATTTGACTATATTTTTACTACTGAGAAAAAGCAATCTAGCAGGGTTTTATTGAAATGAAACACACGCACTACAAATTGTAGCTGATTTCGAGTTGCCGATAATAGAACAGCAGATTTACATGCAGTTCAAATGGCACGGTTGCCGAAGAAAAACTGGTTGCCGACAATACTCGCTCTCACTAGAGAAGATTGGAGCTTTGTAAAAGCGTTTCAAAACAGTTTTTGACAATTCTTTCGACTGAAATTGTTAGAGCAGCTGGCAGCAAAAGATTGTAAACAAACCAATACTGCATATGTGTGCGTTCCATAGAGAAAAAGGCTATAGAAAGAAGGTCGCTGCTTAGGTTGCCGAGAATACGTAAATTCCCCTACTTGAATTAAATTACTGCGTGCAAGTATGTTTTCGAAATTTGCATATATATGTTATTTGGAAAGTTATATGTTGATCTAAGGGTATGCAACTCTGCACACATTAATTCGTGCCGAGTGATTGAGTTGTACCGAAAGCTGTGCCAAGCATTGTGCCAAACGTAACTGTCAAGGTCCATCAAAGTATGCCTAACAAGGTGTCCATATTCCATGAGTTTGGCAATCCTGAAAGTTATGACTCTTGTGATTATGTTTACATTATAAATTTGCCTGATGGATGGATGGCAAGCATTCACCTTCATTCGAATTGGAGCGTTAGCGGGTCACGAGGTGGCAGAGGAACTGGAAACCATTAAACCATATGGTGTTCAAGCAAATTCAACCCATCCACAAGATTCTGGCTAGATGTCCTTTTGAATTGTTGATTCCTTGCAGGTGTACAGAAACAAAGGAGAAAACCGATCGACGATGAATGAAATTCCTGTCTATTCAATCTTCCTCGACTATTTAAAGTAAACCCAGAACTCGAACGGGCGTTAGTTCAATCCCACGCTAGGAGCAACATCTTCGAATCAGATTTAAATCATCTGATCGACTCAGAAGAGCGTGTATTGCTGATTATGATGCCTTCTACCACCTCCTAATTACACACCACCAAGCCTACCAAGCTACGATCTGATGCAGTTGTGATACCTTCCGCAATGTACCACCGATGAAAACTATCAAACATCTCCCCCTGAAGATTTGTCATGATTCGAAAATAGAATTCTTGGCCATCGCAGACTTCAGCGGAAGCGCTTTATCCAGCGCCTGTAGGTCTTTATAGAACTCTAGAAGTTTCCGCCCAATTAACTCAGCTCCACACAGACGACTGACGTGGGCGATTCGTTATTCAAGAGCTTATAGCATTCTATATCCCTATGAAGTCCTGTGGTCATGCCATCAAAGTCTATACCAATAGAGACTAATGACTGACAAGAATATCCGAGCAAAAACACAGGAGAAATGTTAAAACTTCCGTTCTGAAGATACTCGGTAAGACCGGGATTCATATCTTATTGTTAATGTACCTCAACTCTCGCAGAAGATCCTGCTCAGATCCTTCGTTGTACGCTTCGAGATTGGATACCCACGACAGTATAAAATGCTAAGTTCAAAAATAAGAACTGTATTCTGGAATAAAGCCTCCTGCAAAAGTTCGCGATTTTTCACGAAGTTCATCAAGGAAATCGCGAGTCGTATTGAGTTTTGGCGAACTTTTCCTATACTGAATGTAAGGATTCATCAAACTCCAAAACTAAACTCGATCTTTGCAGGATGCTTTTCTTACGAATATTAGCATAGCGTAGGTATTCCGCCATCCCCGTCGTATAGTTGGGGTCCATTTGCTTAATATTGATGAAATTGTTGGTACAGCCTTCCACCAAAGGCAAGCGTCGGGCATTTTTCACAATGATTTTATCATCGAAAACAAATCGTCTCAAACTGCCGTACCGACAAGGACCGGCCTTTGTGTAGATGAACTCGACTGAAGTGAGTTCCGAATAGAAGCTGTTGTAGATAAAACAAAACCATGATCCGTAGAGATTTTTGCTGTGATTCGGACGAGACGGACTTAGTTTAGCTCGGTTTCAAGAGATTCACGATTCAGACATTACATACAGAACTTTTCGAAAGATCCTCAACACCGGTGGGTACACGTTTGTTGTTTTTCAATTCATGATTGAATCCTTGTATCACCAGTTTATGGTCCTAGGGCTGTGTTCCATTTGGTGAATTTTCACTTAAATTTGACATATGGAAAATTTTCAAATAAACCTGCTATTGTATCAGACTTATTTCTGACAGACCAGGAATCTCCTGACAAACACACACAAGTCAGGTAACATAGTAGCTTCATTTGTGAGTAAACAACGTATTGAACCGAGTCGTAACCCTTAGCAACGATTGGAAAAACGTCAACACTCAACAGTGATGCTGTTTTATATTTTATTGTGTGTGTCCTACTTGTAAAAGTGTGCCATAACGTACCGAACATTGTGTTATGCTGTGTTTTGGCACAGTGTGCAGAGTTGATTTTCTCTAGATGTTGATACGTTCAAACCATTGCCATTTGGTATTTCCGGAGTGATTTGAGATTTGGGCGTAATTGCTTTTGTAAACAAACACGTCAATTACTGATTTCTCTTGAATAAAAGCTCAATCTCACAAACAAACTATACCAAATGATAGAGGAATCATTCCTCTAACTCATAGTGTTATTACTGTTCGAGATTGAGCGTTTATTCGCGAAATCGGTGATTGACGTGTTTGTTTACAAATACAATTACGCCCAAATCTCAAATCACTCCGGATTTGAGATAATACAGATATAGGATGTGGAAGCCCCCCTTAGGGGAAACGTCTCCATGTTATGGTTTCCATTTATTAAATAGTTCAGATAGGTTAGAAATGACAGGTTCATAGTGAGAGATTTACCATGTGGTGCCCGTTCACGGATCACTTTTTAAACCAAAATCAGATTCACATCGTTAGTCAATCTATTTCCCTTAAACATATTCTTCATACTTTTGCACTAGTATAAAGGTTATTATCATTGTGAAAAAAAACATCCTAACCCATGCTGTTAGAATTTATTTCGAGAATTATCAATGCCTGTAAACCAGGAGTTCTAATTATCGTAATTTCGTAGTGAAAATATTGATTTTTAAAGTTTTTAATTTTTTCTGGCCATTTCACGCATTATATGGTTTGTAAGTTGTTGAGGTTAAACGCTGGTTTTGAACTCATTTTGTGAACTTTTTTAACAAAATTTAAATATGAGCGGTAAATGAAGGTACAGCTGTTGGTCGAACTCTTAGGGTCACCCGGATTGTTCACATTTAAGATACCAGAAGCCTTTCTCATGTCCGCTTTCCCAAAAACTTTAGGGAGGAGCTTTCACACCATATTTACAATTCGTGATCCATCAGTTCCTGCTGGCCGCAGCAAAACACACCCGATTCTCTGATGAGCTACCAGGGAATCGATCGAAACGCTTACACTTCGAGTATTGAAGTATCCCGTGACTCCACTGTACACATCACACTTGTATTTTTTAACCCTGATCGCGCCAAACACTACATACCCCATCTCCTATAGTTCGAAGAGGTGTCTTTGAGGAGAAAAATTAGTTCTCTGTTTTTTTTTTCCAAAAGATATGTTCTTATTTAAACACGAGGTAAGGAATAATTATGAAGCAGAGTTATGCAAAAATAACCTGGTTCTAGGGCTTAAGTTCGATGTACAAAGTGAGTTCTGTTTTTTAAACAAAACTTCTTAACTTAACTTAACTTAAGCCACTCCTGAAATAATTGATGGCAGGGGAGTGCTAAGCTGATAGTTCACTGTAGCCAACATCTTTTTTTAATCTTAGTACACATTAATACAACAATCATCACCATCATCATCAAAACAATTCGATGATCGTTTATTTACACCCAACCAGGGGATGTAAAATTTGTACAGGGATTCCCCATCACAGGATGTTAGTGCATGAACGGAGGATAATATATACCGATCTACAGTCCAATCAGATCAATAGAATCAAAGCAACTGATTTATAGATTTTGATAATTTCCGGGTACACCATCAAGCGGAATACCACAAACGTATAGTTATTATAAAAAAACGTTCTGTTTTCGATAGTTGCTCCTTATTCAAATATAACATGGCAGAACAGGAACGCCAAATTGATATGAAAATACCTATTTTGTGAATTTAAACCCAGTTTTCTTAACAATTGTACGTGTTTAAAAAAATCTAACTAGTCGTATGAATTCAGGTAGGCCTATTAAAAAAAAAACAATGCCAAAATCTAGCATGGCCGAACATAAAAACCAAATTTTAACAAAAATACGTACTTTTGTGAATTTGAACCTGGCTTTGGGTGTGCTTAAAAATATAATCATCGCGTATGAATTCAGCAAGGTTCATTCTATAAAATCCAAGCATAACGTTCAAAGGACGGAATCAAAATCCAACTAAGCAGAAAAGGAAGCCAAAATTTTTAAACAAATACTTTTCGAATTACAAACCTGGACCAAACAATAACGTATGGATTCAGCAAGGTCCATTCTATAGAATACAACCTTATTTTTTTTCAGTTTGGCAGAAAAGAAAAATTAAATTTCTGTGAAAATACGTATGGATTCAGCAGTTCTATTAAATCCACGCATATTTTTGCAAATTTCTATGAAAATACATACTTTTGAGAATTTAAACCCAGTTTTCTAAAAAAAATGTGCGTGCTTCTAAAAATGTACCATCACGTATGGATTCAGCAAGGTCCATTCTATAAAATCCAAGTCTATTTTTCAAAGATAGGAACTGAAATTCAACTTGGCAGAACAGAAAATCCAAGTCTCTATGAAACTACGTACTTTTGTGAATTTAAATGCGGTTTTCTCAAAAATTGAGAAATTCAACCCTCACGTATGGATTCAGCAAGTTCTATTCTATAAAACACAAGCCAAGTTTTTAAAGATATGAGCCAAAATTCAGTTCGGCAAAACACATGACGGCAACGGCTATGAAAATACCTACTTTTGTGAATATTAACTAGGTTAGTCCTTCACGTATGGATTCAGCAAAGTTTCATTCTATAAAATCCAAGCACACATTTCAAACGATCGAACCGTAATTCAACCTGGCTTCAAAAAATCTACCATCACGTATGAACTCACAAAGGTCTATTATATAAAATCCAGGCGTGATTTTCAAAGGACGGAGCCAATATCCAACTTGGCTGATCAAGAAACCCAAATTTCTATAAAAAATACGTACATCTGTGGATATAAATCCAGTTTTATCAACAATTGTGCTTACCTTAAAAAATCCACCGATAGGTATGTACACACGAAGGTTCATTCTTTAAAATCACAGCCTAATTTTTAAAAGATGTGAATCTCACAAGAACGAGGAAGGGGTCTAGGGGATCGGAATCTATACGTTAAAAGCTAGTTAAATCACTTCAGGGAAGCTCAGACTAACATTAAATATAATTCAATCACTCAACAGAAACGTTTGCACTAGGTATGAACCACTTCAGAAAAGGTTGGTCTTCGTTTGTAAAATTTAAGATCAAAAAAGTGTCGGTTCACTTCGGAAATCTTTCTACACTTTTAGGAAAGGTAGATGACCTAAACAAGATTGTGTCCTTGCCAAATGCCAAAGCAGTTAACAAAAATCTGGGGCTCACTTTGGAAAATTTCAAACCTGCTCTGACAAGTTTGGATTCAGTTCGGAAATAGTTTAATCAATGCAGGAATCCTTGGATTAATTTAGGAAAGGGATTAAATCAGCTAATGTGGCCTCACTCCAGAAAATTCGAAACCAATTATTTAAAGCTTGGGTTCGGGTTTGGGATATGTTGGATCATTTCAGGGAAATTTCGACAACTTTGAAAAGGATTGAATAACATAACATAAAAGTAGACTCAGTTAAAAAAATGATGATGACTTATTCGAAAGTTTGAACTCACTTCAAAAAAGTTCAGACTCAGTTTTGAATCTGCTTTGAAAAGTGTTACCTCAATTATGAATTTCCTGATTCGTTTCTGATTTGGTCTCAATTCAAAACCATGGATTTTACTCGGAAATTGTTGAATCACTGTAGAAAAAATTGAATCATTAAGTAACATTGCAGCAGGTTTGTAAGTTGAGATATTGGATAGGCTTGGAAATTCAAGCATTAAGTTTCTTCTTCTTCTTCTCCTCCTTCTTCTTCTTCTTCTTCTCCTCCTTCTTCTTCTTCGCATTTCAAGCTTATTGCATATCGCATATTAGCTTATTGCGTGCTCTCAACTTAGTGTTCTAGATGCACTTCCACAGTTATTAATTGAGAGCTTTCGATGCCTGTACCATTTTTGCATTGGTATAATTGTGTGGCAAGTCCAATCATACTTCTATGCCCAGGGAAGTCGAGAAATTTTCCAACCCGAAAAATTCCTAGACCGAACCGGGAATCGAACCCAGCCACCTTCAGCATGGTCTTGCTTTATAGCTGCGCCTTTACCGACTGAGCTAAGGGAGGCCCCATTAAGCATTAAGTTGAAAAGCTCGAAACGACGGATTGATTGAACTATGCAAATTATAAAAAAAACGGCAGCTTAAACTAAAGATGGTCAAATTTTAAGACACGAAGAAGTAAGGGTCTAGGATAAGAGAGGATTGGATTCAAAACAAACTACCTTGACAACGTATGCCCATGCGGTTTCTATCAATACTTTTAATGAAAACAAGATAGGTGCTACTCGATTGTATTTGAATTTATCAGTTCGTGTGGTTCAAAATCAGTCAAACCCTTAGCATGTGAAATAGCTAGTTTAGAATCAACACATGAGTACTAGACACTCTACAGATAAGTTGCCAAGACAATGTTGTTACTAGATTTTCAACTGTTCAAACGGTGCTATTTTATAAACACATATTATGACCGTAAGATAATGTTATAGTTTTGAGTTACAAATAAAAACCTTGGTATTATACGCCAACCAAAAATTTATTGCATTAAATGTTAGTTGCATTTCCTATCATCCTCCGCAGCGAATACTATTTTATAAACACATATTATGACCGTAAGATAATGTTATAGTTTTGAGTTACAAATAAAAACCTTGCTATTATACGCAAACCAAACATTTATTACTTTCAATGTTAGTTGCATTTTCTATCATCCTCCGCAGCTAATACCGCAGAGAATGATTTAAGTTGGCAATGCAGACGATGTAATGATTTTTTATCTTTTTTTTATTTAGTGTTCTGTCTATGTTTGTGAGAACAATACCAGTAACCTTTTTATTTATAACATTTAAACTTGCTTCGATTCTCTCCAATTCCGGGTCAGCAGAAAAAACTTGCGGTATCAAATTATCGTACTATGAGCGCTTCTTATTCGCTTTTAGCCTAACCAAGTTCCGAAGTATGGAGAGAGCAGTGAGAAAGCACGGTCTGATAATCGAATTGAATTCTCACGTCGCTTTTTAAATAGACCAATGTATCCACCATTTTGAGAAAATCGAAGTTGAAGTTCGACAGATTATTGTATTGTTTAGAAACAATACATTTTGTAAAATTATTTTTAATGTAGTCAGTGAATAATAACGTTGAACATTCGGTGTAAACGGTAAAATCCCAATTTTTCTATGAATTTCATGCTACAATATAGAAGAAAAAACACATAGGACGTTTTGATTAGTCAAGTTGTACATCGGACGATTTTTCTCAATTACATAATCAATGAGTATTACATTAGACGTTTTGTTCTACATGATACTAGTTTCCCTTTCAGAGATTTCAGAGTAGAGTACTTAACTTTAGATTGGCCGAGCCAATTTTCTAAGAGCACCAATCATGTTAGACAGTCCAAATGACCGAAGTAACAATCATGTACCCATAATTTAAAACTGTACATTGGAAAATTTTTGACCTATGGTTATCTTAAATAAATGATAGTAATTTTGTAAGGGTATTTTTGCATCACATACAATGATAGAAGAGCAATAGTTTGTATCGCTTAACTCGATTTTTTTTACATTTGTTACCTTTAGGACCTTTTGAAAGTGACGTGACAATTCATGGTTCGAGTCTACTCTCGTCCTTTTTTTTGTCATAATTAAATTTTCTCACTTATTCACTACCTTTTTCGGTCTCCAATTTCCATTTAACACGGTTGCTACGACTACCATGAAAAACTCGCTCTGTAACATACATAGCTCGATCGGAGTGGTAGAAGGATAATGATATATTGCTTGCCTGCTTTGTTTCAATATACACGGATGAGGACATAGCTTGATCTGAATCAAGAAAAGACATAACAAAAAAAAAATCCTATTTACACACGTGTATCATCTTCGGCTTAACTTCGTGAAGCACCCCAATAAAAAATATCATAAACGAACGATATCCAAAATGATTGAACTATTTCACAAATGGTTTGGATGATACCCCAAACACGTCGTTAAGAAAATTAACCATAACTTTTTACTAGGGCAGCTTGTCAACAATTTGCTCGTTTTCTTCTACCGTCCCGAGTGCGCTGTGTCGCAAGGGCTGCTTTTTCTTCCTTGATTTGTTTTCCGTTGATCTTGTTTTCCGTGTATAAACCAAAATGACCGGTCTTGAGAAGGTATAATATTATATTTATATTTATTATTATTTAAAAATCGGTATTTTCGTACTGAAGAATGGCACCAGCAGCGTTAGTTTCGTATTGATTGTTGGTAAAAGCACGTCGGTAATACCGGTTAAACAACCCTACTGTGTTACCTGACTTATAACGAATATACGTTGTATACGAGTACCCCGAATACAACGTATAGTTCGTCTAATTTTACATTGCAAATGCTATGCAAAATTAGACGAGTCATACGTTGTATTCGGGGTACTCGTATACAACGTATATTCGTTATAAGTCGGGTAACACAGTAGTAGAAATGAAATTTTACAATGGCAGGGCTGGTAGCAGGTCACTTTTTTATTAGCTTGGTCACTATTTTCAAGGCAGTCACTAAAAAGTAACATTTTTTCAACAATAAGTGACTTATTGTTACTTAAAATTTAGTCACTAAAGTCACTTTTTCACGACCAATTTTGAGAGCAGAGGTGCAAACGGGGATTGCTTTTTACTACATTCGCTTCGTTGTCTCGGGCTAAATAGTATTTTTATTTATTTTATGTAGTAAGTACACTCATGCTCTACTAGCAGCTCTCTCGCACAGCATCCTGAAACGGTTTAAGGAAGGAATAACAATATATCAAGCTTAACACTGCATTAGGTCCTAAGTAACATTTTCCGATTCTCTTCGTCGACTTTCTTTTTCGTTGATAACTTGAGCACATAACCGTTTCTTGTTGTGTTTGTCGTATTAGATGCTGGATAAAAGCTTCTTTCATCGATCTGTATACTGAAAATACCAGAGAATATATTTTCATGGCCGTGGGGATACATAGTGAAAGTCGACAACGATAATCTGTCAATGTTACTTAGAACCTAATGCAATTTTCAGCTTGATATCGCCATATGGAACTTTGGTGGTGTTTAATGCCTGGTGTGGGCAGGATTTTGTGCAACCGGAAATCTCAAAACGGCTTTCACGTCGTCCAGTCGCTGGAAGGTTATTTCATGCCTTTTTTGCTCAAATACCGTCACAAAAAGTTCACTTTCCAGCCGGAAAACGCCGTTATTCACACAAAAAAAGAAACCATACATTAGATAAAGAACCAGAAACTAGATCTGTTGGACTGACCAGACCATTGGAGAATCCTTGTTCGTAGGACTTATGCTGAGGGTAAGCAGTATGCTACTGTAGATGAGCTCAAGTTAGTTATTTCAGAGGCTTGTGAAAATATCGAGAAATATGTTCTACAAAACTTGGTAAACAGTATGCCAAATCATATTTTCAGGTTATTAATAAAAATGGAAGAGTTACTAACTATAAGACATTTCAATTTATTGGATTTACTGATTTTACTTGATTAAGCCCCATAAAGTTAGGTTTGGTCTTACATCAACTGGACAGATTTTTTCCTCTGTTCGGGACCTAACACCACTGAGACCAGTAATTTTAACTATTGTATTTAGTATATCCCGTGTCCTTAGTTTAGTGCATGTCGTATTACCAACAATCAATACGAAACTAACGATTTTAAATTGGCTCACCACTTTAGTAGCCTATTGGTCCCAAGCAAACGATTAACGTACCCTATTCTAGTTGAAATTCTAGTACTACACTATGTTTGTTTTGATTCGCTATGAAAGTTTGACAGATAACATCAGGGGTGTGTGGATTCATGCAGAACATGCAGGGGTGAGTGAAATAGCTTGGGACTGCTTGGGACCGTTGTTCTGGTACTGAGTGAGCCAAAAATAATAATGATTTTCTTCGGGACCCAGTGGTCTTAGAGTTACCTCTATGGTATTACTCCATAACTATTGAGAAATGATGAAGTATTCTCGCAGAGATGAACTAGCCGATGACTGAAAGTCTCTTTAATAAAAAAAGAAAGATAAGATGAAGTATTCGATTTTTTTACAGTTGTCATTCTTGCATTTATCGCAAGGATCCGACTCTAATTGAAAGGTCCCACTATTTATACCCTTAGGAGCGTTGAAACACCTTCCAAAGGCGCGCCCCTTTGTCAGTCAAAATTGGATTTTTAACAACAAAATTAAACAATGACACCGATAATGACCATGCATCAGAACTCTAGTCTTAACCACTTCAAACTAGGGAACAACGAATAGAAGATCAGGAACCACATAGATGAAGACTAACTAACTCATTTTTTCCTTGTTTCAAGATCATCCTCGATGGACAAAGCCGAGTCTTATCACTATCAACAAGGCAGAAAAAGTAACAAGGACTAAGATGTGTTCCTTTGATTACTGAAAAATTCTGTTCCACTAGTTTGAAGTAGTCAGGACTAGGAATCGGTGGTAGATCTTACATCCCGTAACGTACCACGGAAAGGTGATCTACTCACGTTACGGGGCAACTGGGCAGCTTAAATTAATGTATGATGTATTTTAAGTGAATTGGAGTTAAATAAAGCATATTTTCAGCCCTCTACAATGCACGGAAAGCTTGCTTCAAAATTCTAAATATTTATGCTGAAATATCCAATATTGTAGGTGGTCTTATAGAAGTTGGACAGAGTGTAGATTTATAAAGTTGACTGTATTATAATTGTCAAAATTTGTCCAAGTCCTAGGGCCAGGGATGGACCGCTCTTTTGAGACTTTTTCGTTACTTTTGACGTAGGATTACGTCTTTTGGCAACATATTGGGAGTGCAATTTCAAAACAACCAAAATCGACCGCGTTACGAAAAGAGGACAGGTTTTGATTACTTATAACTCTGTTAATAGCGGATAGATTTTAGTTCTTAATTCGTCAATCGTTTGAAAATTTTCTACGAATCTGTTAAAATGAAAACATTATCAATTTTTTAATAGTACACTATTGAAAATTACACAAATGTCCAACAGTTGATTAAAATTATCACCGATTGTCTGTAAAAAGCGCTTGCACCGTGTGTAGTGGTGTCCGGTCGGTCATCATAAGCAGGAGGAGCAGCAATGCTTTCAGCGCGTGGCGTTGAACATTTTTCTCAAGTACACTACGAAAGACTTCCCGTAAACAGCTAGCTATCAAGGCTGTCCTCAAAAGCCCTCGATTCGACGAAGAAAGAGGAAGAATCCACACCGCTACTGATCGGGTTCAGTTGCTCGTCGTGAGTCAGTGTGGGCCATCTATGTCAAGCGCGTCACCCACGTCTCAATCTCTACACTGGTAGTAACCGGAGAGCGCTCTCGAGTGTAGCTTCAGTGTAAACACAGAGTGTGGCTCTACGGTGCAGATATTTTGAATTTTGATAGGGAGATTAATATTTAATGCTATTTATATGTTAAGATGGGTTAACTGAAAATTCAATTGAATTTAACGTAAGCATTCTATATTAAAAAGTAACGAAAAAGTCCCAAAAGAGCGATCCATCACTGCGAGGGCTAAGACTTAAATCAATTTTCTCTGTGCTTCAATTTTTCGTTCTAATCACCAATTCGCGATCTGCATCTAAAATCAACCTAATATATTGTTTGCTTTCAAAAAACTCGAGGCTGCACAGAGGAGTAACTGGAACAAAAACCTGGCCAAAATTATATTCACTGGTTTTGAGCAATTTTCTGCTAATATATATTAAAATATTTAATAATAATAGGATTTTAGACTTCTGTTAACTTTAAATTTTAAAATCCATCTACTTAGCAGTGCATATCTGGCCTTTCATCATCCATACGAATAAAATAAGTAATGGGTTTTGAAAGTAGGATGTTTTTATTCTTCTGCTTAATATAAGGATTATTTAACAAAAAAGAGTAAAGAAATTAGCCAAGAATCATTGCCCTGAAATAAAAAAATATAATAAAAAATAATGAAAGTTTTAATAACATAACTTGCGATTTCTTACGTTCGATTAGTTAGAATCTTTGTATTGAATATTGAGTAGTTTGCGGTTACCGTGCACAGATTCTGCTTTATTTTCATTCGTTATCGCCAGCTATAGAGATTAGTGACGTTTAACGCACGCACACTAGCGGGAGCAACGACGTGTAAAGTTGTTTAAATAATATTATTTTTCTCTGGCTAACCTAAAGAATGTATGAAAGTAGATCTGCCAAAATGAGTTTGACATCGATTTGTTATGTATTTTCCTCGGATATTCACTAACATACTCTCACATATCGCACCAATACAACCGGACATGAAAATCTCTATGACGCTCTGCTAGTTTAGCTTGAACGAACCTATGTGTATGTAAAATCGAATGGGTAAATGTGTATGTGTGTGTATGAGAGAGTATTACAACCAAATGGCACTCGCTAATTTTCAAAATTTACAGTTTCTACATGAAAAGTGAAATACTTTATGGGGTAAACGGTTTGTGATAAACATTGAATTACAAGGCAAAGAAACCTTACTTTAACCTTAAATTATAAAACTAATGACACATGGTTTTTCTAGCGTTACACTCCTTTAAGCTAGTACATCAATCGAGGTACTAGATTTAAAAACTTAGCAACATTAGTAAAATGATGCTGGCCATGGGTATCAAACCGGGAGTAGTTTACTGAAGTGTAATTTTAATCTAGTACCACAATTGATGTAATAGATTAAAGAAGTACAGAAGTATTACTCGGTAAGTTTGTCATAGCTATCTGCAGAAAACCGTTGTGCTATGGAAGTTTTCTAGAAGTATGACCTTATAAAGGGATAAAATTTTGCCACGAAATGATGCAAAACATGCCATTTTCAAATGGCTCGCAATCGCCAATCCGGACAACTCCGGACGAGATTCCAATGCCAATGTGTTTATAATAACGTGAACTTTCATTCTTCCACAGATTATATGATCTGATCGCGCAAGATTCTACAACTTTTTCAAGTCTGAAACAGCACAAAAAAACATAAAAAATACATTTTTTTCAGATTGTTGAAAAAATAAGACAACATTTAAATTTAAAAGTTTTTATCTCATAACTTGTTAGAAAAGATCCCAAAGTACCCATTTTATTATAACACTTAACTCTTGATCAAATTGTTTATATCTGGTATGCGTAATTATTACATGGTTACTTTTTGGAAAACAAGAAGCTTCGAATTTCTTCAGTTTTTGAACACGTCTCAAAATTTGTAAACAAAATGTAACGTTTTTATTCCATTGTCACTTTATGCTGCATATATTGAAATATATAAAAAAAATATAGAAGCATGAAAAATCAAGAAAATCTTGTTTTCTTATTTTGGCCAGGTTTTTGTTCCAGTTACTCCTCTGTGGGCTGTGTCAAACAGTGTAGGTGTGCCAGTCATCTATCGCATTACCCAAGTAACACAAATTCATAGAATTATTTAAAGTAAACTAATTTACAACCAAATCCAATCATACAAAGGTTATACAAATATGAGTCAATAAGAGGACCACTTGGCCAACAACTGGCACACTTACCCTAGTTAAATGAGTGCAGAGTGAGGAAATGGTGGTTAGACCGTAGTTCTTGGTTATTCAATTAACATTTATTTTTCGAAAACAATGGGATTTACCTTTTTTTAATTCAGAAGCATGAGAAATGCTCATGATGGGTTTATGAGTTTCAAAAATTTCTCGAAGTGGCAAAGATTGGAACCATACCTTTTCGATCAATAAATGTCACTATTGGACTCTTTTTATTGTTTTAAAATTACAAATTGATAAATATTTTCGTTATTTTAGTCACTAAATTCACTACTATTGTATCACATACCCACTTCCAGCCCTGCAATGGTACAGCAGCTTATACAAAAAGCCCAGTAATGTGTTTTTTATACGGGTTTATCGTACTTGAAGGCAGAAATTTGAAAAATATATGTAAATTATTGGAGGGGAAAAACTATACGTTGCCCATATTGAAAATTATTGGGGAGGATCCAAAGTGCCATGCCCTCCTATCATGACTCCCCTATGTGTCTTGATATTTCGATTGAAAAAAAAAAGATTGGTGTCTTCGGAAGGAATGTTTAGGCGGGCAAGGATTACTTTATGATGGACATTTTAGTTTAGGTTTCTCTCACGAGGTGGGGCTAGCGTACATATGTAATACTGAACACGCCCAAAACCTCGAAGTTTTCCCAAAGTGACAATCCTACACATTTTGTAAGTCCGAGAAACGTTCTTTTTTTCATACCTCGACTTATTTCGAAATATTAATCTTATTTTATTTGATAGGCGTAGCATTTTTTTCTAAATCTTAATGTCAGGTTCACGCAATACGGACACTTTATTTATTCTATAGCCAGACCTCTAGTTGTCAGATTTTAAATATTTTGAACAGCTATTTGTTTCAGAAGTATACGTGTTTCAGTGGTGAAAGTTTCGTCCCGATACGTGCTGTATTAAAAAAGTTGTACTAGATGCAAGACGAGCAAAGAAAATTGATCCTGGACACCCACGTCGAAAACCACACGAAAATGTTGAAAATTACCGTTTCTACCGGGGGATATGACCGTGATCGCAAGGGGTTCAAAGCAAATGTAGTGCTTGAACTTTGGATCGGCAGCTGAACTGGAAGGTGTTGAGGTCGATCTAGAGAAACCCAGGACTCTCGGATCGAGATGTTGCCAAAAAAATACGGTTACAACCGTACCAACCGGTGGAAACCATCGATTTAAAATTGGCTCACTACTTGACTAGCCTATTGGTCCCAAGCAAATCCATTAACATACCCCATTCTAGTCGACATTATAGTCGAAATTCTAGTACTACACTATGTTTGTTTCGTTTCGCTATGAAAGTTTGACAGTTAAAATGAGGGGTTCGTGTATTTTCCTATGTTTCGAGGGGTGCATCGATTAGCTTGAGACCAAAGATAGTACCAGAGCAGAGCCAATAAGTTGGGCAGGTCTTCTAGTCTTAGAGTTACCTCTATGGTAGTACCAACAATCAATACGAAACTAACAATTTTAAATTGGCTCACTACTTGACTAGTCTATTGGTCCCAAGCAAATCGATTAACGTATCCCACTCTAGTCGAAATTCCAGTACTACACTATGTTTGTTTTGATTCGCTATGAAAGTTTGATAGATAAAATGAGGGGTTCGTGGATTTTCTTATGTTTCGAGGGGTGCATCGATTAGCTTGGGACCGAAGAGAGTACCAGAGCTGAGCCAAAAAGTTGAGCTCGTTTCTTTGGGACCTTCTGGTCTTCTCTATGGTAGTACCGTCCGGAGGATTCGTCTGCGAGCAGGTTACCGTTCATTCCGTGCCTCCAAGCAACCGAACAGGACGAAGCAAAATCTAGTGACCAGAAGACGTAGTCAGAATTTGTACGACCAGGTTTCGATGAATTACAGAGGATGCCTTCTCATGGACGACGAAACCTACACTGAGGCAAATGGACGTACGCATTCCATAAGACCCGCTTATGAATTTTAGTCATAATGAATCGGTATGAATTTCCCTGGTTTGCCTTATGAAAAATAATGTTGACAACAAAAAAAATGGAGCAGGCCGAACCATGAACGTTGAGATTACGAGACCTGTTTGTTGACTCAATTGTTTATCTTGAAATGAATGTTTTAAAGTGTGGTCCAGTTAGAATCCGGAAGCATAGTTTAATTGATAGTAGCGGCTCTGGAATATTTTGACAGTAGTTGGTTTTGAACGCGTTCCTCTTTCAGTATTGAACGTATTGGCACAATTCGTGCATACGGTCGATCAGACTGACCTAAAATTGAGTCGAGTTGACTCAATTTCGTCAAAATTGGATTTTCTCAAAAATGAGTTGAATTTTCCGGAAATTTCCAGGAAAAGCTTCTCGAATATGACGAAAATCGATAAAGATATCATTCAGTCTGTTAGTATACTCCTAGACTGAGTAAAAGATTCATGGATTGTCCTCATATTCAAGAAGTTTTTCATGGTTTTCCACAGCTTTCGCCGGAAAATTCAACTTGCTTTAGATGAAATTGAGTCGACTCGACTTAATGTTGAGTCAGCCTGATCGAGTTGAAGTTGAATTGTGCCAGATAGAAAAAATATGCCAAATTTACCGCGTACGTTTAACATCGTAACACCCTAGTAAATATATAGACGATGTCACCATAAAACTGAAAAAAGTTGTTCTAATCAAGCACAACATTGCATTTTTACGGTTCGATTGGAACAACTTTTGACAGAAGTCCTTACTTTTACTTAGATGACTTTAGGACATCGTTTCCGTGAACGAAAAAAGCTGCCCGGCCGGATCAGGATAAGCATCGTAGTAGAACTGAACAATCGGCAGCTGCGTTGGATATTGGATCGTAAACTAGGAAATCAAGTTACAATCCAAGTGTTCTTAAATATGAAGTAATGTAATTTTTATCTGATATTGTGAAATAAATTTTTCAATTCAACTTCACAATAACATTACAATTGTCATAAATAATCAGTGGTAGACAATAATTATGAATACAAGGAGAGAATATAACATAATTTAAACTAAACATAGCAACGTGAAGATCAACTAAGTTTCAAGTTCTTTTTTAGACAAAATTTGGAATTTTTGCTTGATTGATTTTTACATTCTGTTGACGATATGCTCTAAATACGTTCATCGTTTCATGAACAAATATGAGTAGGTAACAGTCACAAGAAGCTATCCCCTTTACAATTGCCCTTTAATTTTCTAACTACAAATTGGCTCGATCAGCCGTATCGCATCCGACAGACCATTTTGTTCTGCCTTACTGAACCACTTCTTCTCAGTAAAAGCACTCAGAATTGAAACAGAGAAATATTTTTAGAAAATGTCCAATAAACACAGACAGACAAACGCACACATAACCGTGTATCTCAGCAGTTGATTTGTCGTTGTTTTCTTATTCGTTGTTGTCATCGTCATCGCCACCGTAGGTTGTTGTTGTTGTTGCTATTGCTCCCGCCACCATTCGTGGTGAATATCACGCGCGCCCGCCATATCTGCTCTCACCAGTCAGTCGCGGTTTGCACCGCGCTTTTCTCGATTTCGTCACTAATTATAAACACACCAAATTCTCGCTCCTACCGCCGACAGCGCCGATGAGGTGACAAAAGAACAACAATAACAGGCCTACCAGCGAAAAACAAAAAGCCAAAACCAGCGGTTCAGCCGGCGTGCGCCCACAAAAATGCTATTATTATCTTTTTCACTTTTCTCGATTTTCCTCCTTTTTTGATGGGATCCAAACTTGGTCCGGGCTATGCGCGCAGTTAAATGAAAACCGACTCGGGAACTCGATAAAAAATAACCCTACTCTAAATCACTATTTCGATCATTTCCTGCGCTGAAATTTATTGCCCCTCGGAGATTGGCAAATCGCGATCAAGCTGCGCAAGTCGAAACGATCGATGGATTATGGCTTGAATTAATAAATTATGCTTCGATTTAGATTTAATCCGACCGCGTGGCTTACATCTCGGGATGGAAAATTTTCGTTACATAATCACCAAGCGATTTCAATAGAAAAACAAAATCGATTGTTCTGTCAGATACTGCAAATTCCCATCACTGCATCACAAAAACCAGTCTAAATATTCACCGATGTCCACTACAGCTTCTTTAAAAAAAAATGGCTAAATTTGGCAATTTCTATCTTCTACCTACTTTTTTTTTGCTTTACTTCCAAGCTCAAAGCGCTTGGCTATTCTTCTAGAGTGAGTCTAGATCACGTTTCAGTTTCGACGGTTGAAATATAACTGTGGCCGCCGGCCGTGGTTTAGCGGAAAATCTTGGTGACGGGAAAATTCGTGCGCGATCTGAAGAGAGATGAGAACAATTTTTTGAGCGAAATTTTCTGTGAAAAGAGGAAAAATCTGTTGACTGAGCGTGTGAAAATTCTGCTCAGATCGTTGCAAAGCGGCCAGAGTGATTTGTATTTATTCTCATTTCTCTAGTGGGGTGTGTTTTATTTTCGGAGTGCGCGTGGAAAAGCAGGGGCTATTTGTCATGTTTTGGTTTGGTGATGTGAATTGTTTTTTTTCGTTTTAAATTTTAACAACAGTTTGTTGAGCTGCGCGTTTAGGTTGGGTTTCTGAAATGGGAGGATTGAGTCTAAAACGAATATGTATACACTCAATTCTGTTTTTACGTGATTTTTTTCGCCTCTAGTTTTGATCATGTGATCTCAAATTGCAATTGTTTCATAAAATCTTCAAAAAAAAAAAAAAAATCAAAGAAAAGCTTTGTGACATTAAAAATGCTGTTCCCATCCTTGATAATTGAAAAATGAAAATCGCGTTAAAACAGAATTGAGTGTACATCAATATATTATCGTTCTTTTATGCATTATGAGGTGGCCAAGACACGCTGTTTGAAACAGCAACTAGCGTCAGAAAAAGAAACCAAGGAACCAGAGTCGGATTTACGATTGTTGGCGTCCACGACCAAGCTTGTTGTGGAGCCCATCGGTTGAAGTAAAGTAAATTTACTATGTCGAACATTTTTTTAACCTTCAGGCTTAATTTATTTTTTTTAAATTTAAATGGTTTTATCCTTAACCATAACAGGAAATTCAAAATATCTCATCATCGAGCCAAATGATAATGCATTGTCAGTAAAGGACCACACACATTAGATCCGTTTGCGTCACGTTGACGTAAATTTGACAGTTAGACAATGGATTTAGCTGTCACTTTTCCGCAACGCGTCCGATCCGAATCTAATGTGCGTGGGCCTTAACGGCAAGTAATAATGATAATATCGACAGTGAGCATGCATAAGGGTGTAACCGCGATGATCGATTCTCTTCGTCGACTCTTTTCTTGACAACTTGCTTGGATTAATATTTTTCGGTGTGTTTGTTGTTGCTTCTGATTGCTTTTGATAGCCTACACGGTAACCGCAAAATACCCAATAATGACTACAGAGTAAGCATTTTCGAGTGAGACTGGGACTACCCATTAAATGAGTTAAAATATTACCCATTTATGAGTATTTGTTACTCAAAAATGAATACTTACTACTTGTTTTTGTAGTTGTAATTACTCATAAATGGGTAAAATTTTACTCATTTAATGGGTAGTCCAAGTTTCCCTCGAAAATGCTTACTTTGTAGTCATTATTGGGTATTTTGCGGTTACCGTGTATAAAACCTGTTATAGCACGGTATTGATAAAATTTCATAAAATTGCTTCCCTTAGTTGTAGCAATTTAAAGACAAATCGATGAAGAGAATCGATTAATTCTTGGTTGTTAATTTAACCTTTGTCGCCGCCAAAAGCTACTTTCTTCTCCGGTTAGGGAGAGTCTTTCGCTTTCAGGTCAGACACTGTTTCTCGATTCTAGGAGCTACTTTTTTCCCCGGTTAAGGAGAGAAGTTTTCACTTCTAGGCCGAAAGTTCTTTCGGATTCAAAAAAGAGAAGAATCTGGAGTAACCTACGAAACTTAATTTTATTCAACAAAATTGTACAAAGTGATCTTACAGCTACGTGTTGCATTAGCAACTTATAATTATGTAAAACTTTTACTTGGTTCGTCCAGGGTTTTACATATCCCTTTCAATACCGGACTTTTGACCTAATTTTGCCTATTCTATTAGCTAGGATTTCGATCGCCCTTGAAAGGGTAAATTTGTGTTATTTGGATCTTATATACTATGCCCTCTCAGATCTGGGATTTCTGGGGTTATCTTGTAAGTTTATTTCTTTTTGTAACTCAGATCTGATATGGCTCTACAAATAAGAATGAGACATTTGTAACGTTTAAACATTATAATTATATCCTTCGTTAAGGATAAACAGAGAGGGAAAGCTAAACGTAACCTAGATGCGCAAGCATGCCATGCGTGGGCGTGTTTATCCTACTTGAACGCAGAAACGTTCCTAAGTAAATACTGCAGTTAGATTATGTAAAACGAGCTCTCGCTCCTTTTGCCCTACTTTTCATTTCATATTCTTGGCCTTGGTATCAACGTCAGCTAGGGCTATGCAAACGGGATGCAACTGTGAGTATCTTATGGTTTTGGTTTGAAATTAATTGCCTCGCGGTAACATTCCGGAGCCCGTAAATCCTTCTAGGTTTACTTATATATGATCGTTATTCCGCGAGTGTTTCGTCATTTACTTTGTGTATCATTCCCACAAAGCAATCTTTTTTAATGATAGTTTCAACATCTTGGTGTTTCAACACCCGTTTTGATGCTACTTGTTCTTTTTTATTGTCTTCATTTGAAGAAGCTTCGCCTGGCGGCTCAACATCCATAATAGCCAATTTGACTACTGGTCGAGTGTATTCTCCAGAGGCTGTTTTCACAACAGCCGATCTTACCTGACCATCCTTGCCTACATGTGTTTTCAAAACAACTCCCTTTTTCCACTTTGCCTTTTGATCATCTTCAGCAATCATAACGATGTCTCCTTCCTTTACATTTTTCACAGCTTCCGACCATTTTGATCTTTTGGCTAATGAAGGAAGGTATTCGTGTAACCACCTATCCCAGTAAGTTTTAGCCATAGACTGCACTTTCTTCCATTGTTGTCTAGTGGCCTCTGCCTTCGACACATCATTCAATGATGGTTCGGCACCGCCGGCACAACCAATTAGGAAGTGGTTTGGAGTGAGTGGTTCGTCATCCGTGGCATCTAAAGATATTTTCGTCAAAGGTCTACTATTTATTATATTTTCGATTTCTGTTAATAACGCACGGAATGTGTGTTCTGGCATAGTTTGATTTGGTAAAAGACTTTTAACTTCTTGAACCAACCTTTCCCATGCTCCACCAAAGTGTGGAGATGATGGAGGGTTGAAATGCCATTCAATTCCTCTTGACGCAAGTCTGTGCTGAATCTTTTTTAGTTCATTGTCAGCTCCTACAAAATTAGTACCGTTGTCGCTATAAAGGAATTTTATTCTGCCTCGTCTGTTCTGCACTGAGTTCAAGCATAATAAAAATGCATCTGCAGACAGATCATGGGCTATTTCAAGATATACTGCCCTTGTTGTCATACATGTAAACAATGCTCCCCATCGTTTTTCTGTTCTTCGTCCGATGGACACATTGTACGGCCCAAAGTAATCTACTCCGGTATGGGTGAATGGTTTCACGAACGGTTGCAATCGACACTCAGGTAGAGGTGCCATTTTAGGGGTATTTATCTTCGCATTTTCATTTTTACAATGTTGACATTTTTTTATTGTCCTCTTCATTCCAGCATCTATTTGGATAACATGATATTTTTGTTGCACTGCTGCTATCGTAGCCTTCATTTTTTTATGTTTAAACTGTTCATGTTGATTTTTCAATATTAAATCAACTAGGGTATACGTCCCTAACCTCGGTCTAATATGCAGCCATAGATTACGTTTTTAATCATAACTCATCAATTAATTTACCTGCAAACGATATTCTACTGCTAAATGGTATGCTTAGATATGCTTATCATGTCGTTTGCTATCAGGAACCGCAAAAAGTTGAAAAACTTACTTTTTTTAAGACAAAAACTCACCAGGGAAATGTATGTAATATCGGTCTATTGTCCCCAAATTGGGTCTATTTATGGATGCAACTTCGTCCTATCCTGTTTGATTCTCAAAAAAAACGCTCTTGGTAACGTTTTCTTATGTATTTTTTTTTATCACTATCACTGTTAACTTAATACTCTTCATTCCTCAAAACATTTCTTAGAGAAAATTTTACGAAAACTACATTAAATCACTCAAGTTAAAAATTAAAAATTAAAAATTTCGCTTATCGTCTTTCGACCGCAGAATATCTAAATCAAAACATTGTGATGTTCATTATACAGATTTGGCAGAAAAAATCTCCCTTCCTGTTCGTTCCTTATCATCCAAATGCAAACCACATTGTTGACGTTACTCTTATTGCTATATGCTGTCAAATGAATTTCATGGGCCAAAGTTAGGAACATAGAAAAGAAATGTGTCCCTAAAGTTGGGTCCATGATTTACTTGTGAAAACGTTGTTAAACAATTAAAATAAACATAAAATATTCAAACAGTAACTGTGAGTTTTACGTCTAGTGTGTATTATCAGGTAATTCCATTCAATAAATGCCATAATCAGGCCATTTGATGATCGTCAGTGCAACCTTCCCATCTTAACCTTAGAAGTCATGGCGGCTAAAAACTCCGAACAGAGTGATATTCTCAACCAGTTTTATTACTTACGAGAGCTGAAAATGTATTGAAATGTTGTGATATAAATTGATTTGTGTGTGGTACACATTTATCAATCATCAGTGATCAATATTTTCCTTATTTTTTGTGTAATATTCCTTAATTAATTATTTATTTGCGTGATAGGCCGAATGAAAGGACTAGACCCACATTACATACCGTAACCCTACATGATGCTTTGCTGGAAGTATGTAAGGATATCGAGCCGCATAAGGAACGCACTCTGCATCCTTATATCGTGTTTCTGATTTTATTGTACCATTTTGATCGAGGAATGGTGTTAGCGTTCGTATTTTGCTAGATTTGTCAACCGTCTGTTTAACATTGAGTTCCGTTAACTCATCTGGAAATGCATCCCATTGAGTTTTCAGAATCAGCAAAATTTCTGCCCTTTCCATATCAACAGCACTGATGGTCTTATCGAATCTCAATTCTTTGTTTGTTTTAGACCTAAGCCACTCTATATATTTTATTGTAATGCATACAGACCTCTTTAAACGGTCCCAATCCGAACACCATTTAACGTTCAGCCAATCTAAATTTGGTTTGCTTATGCTCTTTATCGAATGTACGGGACGTAATTCTTCATGACTTAAGTCTGAACTATGATTGTCCCCATTCACGGATGGCCAATGTTTCTCGTCCAGCTTCAAAAACGCGGGTCCTTCAATCCAAGACGATTTCGATTGCCTTACTTTAGTTCCTTCATCAGCCGGGTTTGCTGCTGAACTAATATATTTCCATTGTGATTCAACGGTGCTTTCGAGGATTTCACTAACACGGTATTGAACGAATTGTTTGAACTTTCTTAACTCAGATTTGATCCAACTTATGACTGTTTTTGAATCGGACCAGTATATAACCTGGTCTATTTGTAGTCTTAATGCTCTCTGTACTGTATTAGATAATCTTGTCCCTAATACAGCAGCTTGTAGTTCTAAACGAGGTATTGACATTATTTTCGTGGGAGCAACCTTTGATTTGGCAGCAACAATCGTTACATCAATGCCGTCTTTGCTTACTGTTCTCATATATATAACAGTAGCGAAAGCGTTCAGTGAGGCGTCGCAAAAAACATGAAGTTCTCGACGTATCACGCCTTTAAAATAAGAGTAACATCTTGGGATTTTTATCTTAGATAGGGAAGACAATCTATTAATCCAGGTTTGCCAAGTCTTATTTATGTCATCGGGAATTTTATCATCCCAGTCTATACCACGTCGCCATAAATCTTGCATTATTATTTTAGATTCGATTGTTATATGTGCGATTAACCCAAGAGGATCATACACACTCATAATAAAAGACAACACTTGTCTTTTTGTCGGTTCCAACATTACTAAATTGGGAATGTTGATTTTAAATGTAAGTTTATCGTTTTGCGTGTCCCAATACATACCCAGGACCTTTTCATATACATTTTCGTTATCATCCAGTTTCACTTCCTTTATTGGAGAGATTCTATCATTTGGTAATTGCTTCAAGCAGGACTTCGAATTTGATATAAAATTCCTTATTCGGAAGTTAGCTTTATCATGTATCTGAATGATGTCTGATACAGTTTTTACAGCTTCTTTTACTTCGTTGAAGCTGTCTAAATAATCATCTACATAGTGATTTTTAATTATAGCCTCAACTGCTTTAGGTCTTTCATTTATGAATTGTTTAGCATTTTCATTCTTGACAAATTGCATACAAGCTGGTGAGCAAGTAGCTCCAAAGGTCATTACTTGCATTTCATAGATGTCCAATCTTGTATTAGGTTGCTTTCGAGATACCATTCTTTGTGATTCTCGATCTTCTTTTCTGATTTTCACCTGATGGAAGGCCTCCTGAATATCCCCGGTTATTGCTATTGGACCTTCTCTAAATCTCATCTTTATATCAAGAGCTGACTCTGTCATGTCAGGTCCTGCTAATAATTGTGAATTTAAAGAAACTCCATCAATCTTAGTTGCCGCATCAAATACCATTCTTGGTTTAGGCGGTTGTTTACTTTGGTTGATAGTTATAAAATGAGGTATGTAAAAGGTTCTCGCAGTATCAATCATATACTCATCAGGACTTAACTTTTTAAGATATCCTTTCCTTACATACTCATCAATTTGTGTACTATACCATTCTTTTAAAGAAGAATCCTTCTCTAATTTCTTTTCTAATAACAGAAAGCGATTCAGAGCCGTAGAAAAACTATTTGGAAATTCGACCTTATCATTTTTCCACAAGAGGCCGATTTCGTAACCCTTATCAGTTGGTTTCCATGTTTCTTGCATAATTTTTAGAGCGCGTTCGTCTAATTTTGATATTAATTCGCTCTGAGGTACCTTTACGCCAAAGGCTTCTGTAGAGAAGTAATCTGCCATTATCTCCTTCATTGTTTTTTCTTCTTCATTCACCTCATTCATTACAAACACATGATTTTTGTTTTCGGTGTTATTTCGGCTGGTACCGAATATAACCCATCCCAACTTTGTTTTCTTGGCAATAGGTTCAGAAAATCCACGCGATCTTTCTTCAATACCCTTAAAGAGATATGCATGTGGTAATCCTAATAATATCGTTGGGACTGCCTTATCGTAAGATTGCAGTTCTATTCCCTTTAGATATGGGAACTGTTCTTGTATTTGTTTTGAATCAATAGATTGCATGGGTAAAGCCAGTTCATTAATTGTACGTAAATCCTTAAGCAAAAACGATTTCTCGTTTTCACCTTTGATATGGACTTGAACGGTCATACTCTTAGTTTCTTCTTGGACCTCTCCGTTTGTCCAAGCTATAGTCATAGGCTTATTAAATCCTGAAATATTCAATCGTTCAACTACGCTATTATGAATTAAGCTTACCGATGAACCTGAATCGAAAAATACGTGAGTTTTTAAACTGTCTTTTCCGTTGTTCAAAGTAACAGGCAAAATTTGATAATACACCATGTTGTGTTTTTGTACGTGACAGTTTACTTTGTCAGACGCAATAGTGGTTTCAGAACTTTTCCTTAATTTTTCTTTTTTATCAGTTCTTGGATGTAGCAATCGATTATGTTTACTGGTACATCCGTCAATATTGCATGGTCGTGCTACTCTACAATCCTTTAATATATGATTTGGATTGCAACATGAAAAACAAAGTTTCTTCTTCATTATAAACTGTCTTCTTTCTTCGGAAGACAATCCTCTAAATTCATTGCATCCTGTTAAGCGGTGATTTTGTCCACACTTAAGGCACTTAGGATACCCTGTACTGTGGTAGTTCACTCTATCGGGTCTTTCCAATCTGGAAAACTTTTCATTTTTAATCCCCTTATCAGCTATCAACATTGTAGCCAGTTTTTCTTGGGGTTTTAACCATTCATAGAAATCACATAGTGTTGGAGCGATAAATGGATTTAATATAGTTGACAATGTCTTATTTTCATTTACATGCATCAACCATTGTTGATGCAGCCCATTGGGTAATTTTCCCGCCAGATCTCTAATTAATCTTTGATCATTTAGATATTCCTTATGATCAAGACACGTCATATTAATTACCAAATTCCCAATTGCAGAGATGAAATCCACCATTGTTTTTGGGGTTTCAAAACGAGGATTTCTAGTTGCAAGAACCTCTTGCAATAATCCAGAATAAACCAATTCTACACTTCCAAATTGGTCCTCTAATTTTCGTATTATCAAATCCACATTATCGGAGTCGAGAAGAAGTGCGCTAACCGCGCGCAATGCATCTCCTTTTAGACTTTTCTGTATACGGTGTAAATTTTCAAGGTCCGAAAAATTTCCCCGCTGTGTGGTTTCGAGGTATGTTTTTTTAAATCTTGGCCAAGCTTTGAAGTTTCCATCAAAATATGGCAACTCCAGTAATGACTGTCTTAAAATGTATTTTTCCGTTGTGTTTTGTCCGCTAGCATTGATACCATTAATTTTTTTAATGATCGCTTCGAAAGCTTCTACTTGGCTATCTGCATTAGTCTTGTATTCTTTCCTGTTTTGAAGAGTTTGTATTTGCTCTTCCTGTGTAGCCAAATGGACTCTAATCTTAGTACATTTTGTACATGTCCAAGGCTCTTTTTTCTTCGGTATGTGATCTAATCCTACACAGGTCAGGTGGAACCAGCGATCGCAATCGTCGCAGGCCACCATGTTATCACTGTCGTCTTTCTCAAAACAAAGACGACAGTGTCCGTTTTTATTAACAACAAATTTTTCACTCATCTTGTTTTTTTTTTTTTTTTTTTATAAATTTCTACCTGATAATATAATAGCGTCAACTCTGATTTTACTCACACTTTAATTTGAACTTTGTTGATATTAATGGCCTAACAGCTCGCCATTGGTCTGCTCCTTGCCACTGGACGTCCTTCTAGGATTTCGGTTGGCCTATAGCTTTTGTGATATTTTCGGCCTTCAGCCGTGGGAGTCCGGATTTGATGAACTTGTAGCCTTGTTGCTTGTGGTCTGCTTCTGGCCTTCAGCCGTGGGAAAGTGCGGCGTTTTATTACTCTGGCTTGAGCTACTTCTTTGTGGCGTGGTGTAAAGTGAATTTGCTAATATGTTGCCGGAACACTTTTTCTTTATCGGTACCGCGCCACAAGGTCACTGGAAACGCCTTGCTTACACAATACACTCCCTTTGGAAAGGGTTCATTTAGCCACTTTTTATATTTCTTTACTTTTTTTAATTTTGCAACCTGAATGTCGATTTCGTTGAAATACTCGACCAATTCATCAATTTCTTTTTGCAAATCGTTCATGTCCACTTCCACCGATGTCCGGATTTTCTGAAACTTTTCAGATCACTTGGCTATAAGCCTACTTGGCTTTGACGAGCCCAAATGTTCGCACTATCTGACCTTTGTCAGATTTGCACTTTGGCTCAACGGCCCACTTAAAACGCCAACTTTGCGGTTCTTTGCAGTCAGATTTCGACTGACTGCTATTTGGCTTAACGCCACACTATTTGGCACAAAGGCCCACTGGAACTGCCAACTTGCGGTTCTTTACAGTCAGATTTCGACTGACTGCTATTTGGCTTAACGCCACACTATTTGGCACAAAGGCCCACTGGAACTGCCAACTTGCGGTTCTTTACAGTCAGATTTCGACTGACTGCTATTTGGCTTAACGCCACACTTTGTCAGATTGACACTTTGGCTCAACGGCCCACTTAAACCGCCAACTTTGCGGTCCTTTGCAGTCAGATTTCGACTGACTGCTATTTGGCTTAACGCCACACTTTGTCAGATTGACACTTTGGCTCAACGGCCCACTTAAACCGCCAACTTTGCGGTTCTTTGCAGTCAGATTTCGACTGACTGCTATTTGGCTTAACGCCACACTTTGTCAGATTGACACTTTGGCTCAACGGCCCACTTAAACCGCCAACTTTGCGGTCCTTTGCAGTCAGATTTCGACTGACTGCTATTTGGCTTAACGCCACACTTTGTCAGATTGACACTTTGGCTCAACGGCCCACTTAAACCGCCAACTTTGCGGTTCTTTGCAGTCAGATTTCGACTGACTGGAAGTTCGCGGGCTCAAAACGTCGGAAAACGTCCTCCAAGATTCCTCTCTGGAGCCACCATGAAATGTCGCCGCCAAAAGCTACTTTCTTCTCCGGTTAGGGAGAGTCTTTCGCTTTCAGGTCAGACACTGTTTCTCGATTCTAGGAGCTACTTTTTTCCCCGGTTAAGGAGAGAAGTTTTCACTTCTAGGCCGAAAGTTCTTTCGGATTCAAAAAAGAGAAGAATCTGGAGTAACCTACGAAACTTAATTTTATTCAACAAAATTGTACAAAGTGATCTTACAGCTACGTGTTGCATTAGCAACTTATAATTATGTAAAACTTTTACTTGGTTCGTCCAGGGTTTTACATATCCCTTTCAATACCGGACTTTTGACCTAATTTTGCCTATTCTATTAGCTAGGATTTCGATCGCCCTTGAAAGGGTAAATTTGTGTTATTTGGATCTTATATACTATGCCCTCTCAGATCTGGGATTTCTGGGGTTATCTTGTAAGTTTATTTCTTTTTGTAACTCAGATCTGATATGGCTCTACAAATAAGAATGAGACATTTGTAACGTTTAAACATTATAATTATATCCTTCGTTAAGGATAAACAGAGAGGGAAAGCTAAACGTAACCTAGATGCGCAAGCATGCCATGCGTGGGCGTGTTTATCCTACTTGAACGCAGAAACGTTCCTAAGTAAATACTGCAGTTAGATTATGTAAAACGAGCTCTCGCTCCTTTTGCCCTACTTTTCATTTCATATTCTTGGCCTTGGTATCAACGTCAGCTAGGGCTATGCAAACGGGATGCAACTGTGAGTATCTTATGGTTTTGGTTTGAAATTAATTGCCTCGCGGTAACAACCTTCTTTGATTAAATCGGCTGCTTCATGCAGACTGAGCAATTCTGATTATAGTATCAAATTTGTTCTGTATACAGAGGAACTGGGAGGGCTTATTAGAAACTTCTCACCAATAAAGTAATGCTCTTCTTGTAAATTTTGCATATAATTTTATTTTAATATTTTTGAATTCGGACTTTTGAATTCGTTAGATGTTGTAATGGAGATTTGTGTTGTTGGATGCGGGAGGAGATGGGAGGGCGGGTGTTTGACGCATAGAGCCTGTCAATTTCGCTTTCAGAGTGTCGCAGTCAGCGGTGTTATGATTCGTGAGCGCTCGCGATTCGTAGAATCGTTGATTGTGACTGCAAGTGGATTTGGCAGGTTTTGTGTGTCGGACGTTGCTTTTTGGCCTTTTCTTGTGTCTTACATGTGCAGAGTATCATAATAGCGTCTAATGGTTTGAAATATATTTGTGAGTATATCTTTTTGAGATTTTAGTCGTCACGTTTTGTTTGTAGTTTATATTTTATTCCTTCATATAGTTATCGTAAATAATAGTTATTCAATAATAGATAGTTCATCCATATATTCGTACTTTGACGCGAAGCGTTGTGGATTATGAGATGCTCGATGACCCTGGAGGGATCGATTTTGCTTACTGAGCAGAAAATCATGGATTTAACCCCAAGCTCTTCCACAGCACAATAAATCGCCACCATTATTTGTATATTTGATATTGAACATTAACCTCGGAAACTATTTGCATATGAAGCGAAAACCTAGTCGTGTATTGTCGCGATGCGTTATGGTTCTGAGATGCTCGATGACCCTGGAGGGATCGTTTTTGCTTACTGAGCAGAAAATCATGGGTTTAATCCCAAGTTCTCCGTCATGACTCTTAAAATTCATGATCACTAAACAAAATGAATATGTTCTTTCGATAGCCGGCTATCGAGAGATTAAATAAACAACAAATAAACAATACATACATTTGGTTGCATCGCCAACTTGAGGTGAATCCTTACCGAATACCCTACCCAACCCTCCAACTCCGTAGCACTTATGAGGGTGTCACTAAGTCGGTAGCCTCTCGTTAAGTAAGTACTACATCAACATTTCCTTCCCTATCCCTAGTTATGGTAAAGATGGGCGTGGCCGGGAATAGTGACAGTCATGCTTCTGTTACTCTTGTTTAGATTGGAACCAATGTTTACTCCCCAGCATTATTCCTGAAAGTAGTCTAACTGAGAATTTCTGAAGAGACATGAGTGTCGCTCGTATCCAATCTACGAAGTATTTCATAACAACGATAACGCTAACGCTAACGATAACGCTAACGCTGACGCTGACGATAATGCTCGGAAAACCACCGTCTACACTCTGACCGAAAAATCGTCGTCGATCTTCACTTCTCTTCAAATCCGAGTGAGGGTAAAAGTCTCACGCGGTTTTTCCCACTGGTATACTGTTCTTCCTCTTCACTGGGATATCGTGTGTGCACTCTTCGAACGTCCAGTCACCAATCACTCCCGCTACAACTTCCAGCTTCGCCTGAAGTCCCCTATCCGTACTCACTCTCCCAACTCTCATCTCCCGTTGTTGATCATCCGGAAATGGTGAAACACAGAGATCTCATAACATTTGAGATGTTAGCCGTGTCGGTCTTGCTCGATGAATAGGTTAGTAGAATTTTATTTTAATTTAGTGCAGATCTTTGCCGACTTTTTTTTATTATTTACATAGTTTACAATCTAGCAAACCTTACACACTTTTACACAGTGTGTTTGCTAAATTGTTTATTTTATTTATTCCATAAATGCCTGCATGCATAGACTAAGGGGCTGTCCATAAACTACGTAGACAGTTTAGGGGGGAGCGGGTGGTAATTATCCACGGCCCATACAAATTTAATTTTTTTGTATGGGCAATTGTCTACGTAGGGGGAAGAGGGGGGTCAAGAATCCCAAAAAACTGTCTACGTAGTTTATGAACAGCCCCTAACATAATTCATAAATAGGTGATGGTTAACTAATTTTAAGGGTAATATTTTAGGGTTAGATGTATATAATTATGTGTAATGTAGCCGTTTCTTCATAATGACCACGGGAGTCCGACAATTTAGTTTTTTTAATCTGTTATTTATGTGTTTGGTATTATACTAATAATTTAAACAAATATATGTAAATTAAATTTACACACATAGAAAACAGATCCCGTGGAGGAAACATAACACATAATTTCTTGAGACTAATTAACAATAGTAATTTTTTTTTTTTTTTTTAATTATAGTCACTTTAACGCTCTTGGTCACTCCACACAGTAAAACGCTGTGCAGACTGGAGAGTTATAGCATGTTATAACGGTTGTCAAATAATTGCAACACAGAAACCACCATCACCGAGTTAGATTTCCACACAGTCAGCGTATATTCTAATGTCTGTCGGAAGCAGAACATCTTTCCATATGAGACTCATTCCGGCCACCAAGCTTATCAAAACCAGGACAATCGCAGCTGCGCTGAAAATCATCATCGACACCTCACTCACAATCCCACTCTTTAAACAAAGCCGTTTTTGGTATCTAAAACTTGTTCCTCCAAGAAAGCTTATTTCTCTAATCATCGGCAAATGCTACCCCGGAGGCAGTTACCCAGAAATAATAGCCCATCCCCAGTTATTGCATCTGATTCGGAGTGAACTTCAGAAAACCTTTTTCTCTCCAAAGAAACCAATCTCACGAATGATGACCGCCGTCGATGAGAATCTTCTATTTGTCCTATTCCTCTAACAGGACTCTACTAGTTGTAACTATAGATACTATAGTTTGAATAGTTCGAAATTGGCTACTGTGCTACCTGACTTATAACGAATATACGTTGTGTACGAGTACCCCGAATACAACGTATGACTCGTCTAATATTGCATAGCATTTGCAATGTAAATTAGACGAACTATGCTAACTATAGTGTGTAAGAAGTAATTCCTCATCTATGGATTTTTTTTTAAAGAATTTCCATAGAATCACCCTAAGATGTCACCTCTTTCTGGCATTCCTTTGAAATTTTCGTCCATAACACAACAATTTTAGAAATTATCTACATACCTTTTTATGAATTCCGTTGAGAAAGTTCTTAGAATTTACTCTACAATTCTAAAATTATCTTAATACTACAATTAAATAATTCTTGCGATAATTCGTTCAAAATGCTTTTTACAATACTCTGTAAAAGCCTCGGTAAAAGCTACCCTTTGGAAAGAATTCTTTGAAATATTCCGAAGAATTTCCTTGCTATTATCTCAGAATTTTCTGGGAAATGTTAACAGAATTAGTTAGTTAATGAGGAATTCTCTGATTTTATTTACATTATTTTTACATTCATTTGCCTCTAACTTTTTTCATCAACAGAATTCCATGAAATGATGTATGAAGCTTTTGTAGGTTTTGATATTAGCTACAACCTTTTTGATTAACTCAAATCTGTATATCTTATGCATGCAAGTGATGCTCCATTTTCTTCTGACGGTTGGGGCATGAGCACTAACTCTTGTCCTAGCCTTTTATTATGACTTATGGCTATAGCGCCATTACTCGCTTTCTGAAAAGAGAAGAGGGAAAGGAAAAGGAGAAGGACAAAGAGAAAAGGATTATGCAAACTCTATGAACATAACAATTTAGAAATGCATAGCGGCGCGGTGGTCACTACCCCGAGTCTTGTCACTATTTTCAAGCCATAAAAAGTAATAAGGACTAAAATGTGATTCTTTGATAACTGGAAAATCCTGATTGCCTAGATTAAAGTTGTCACGTCTAGGGTTCGGTGGTAGATTTTATACCAGTAACGCACCACAAAAAGGTGATCTCCCTACGTTACTGGTTTGAAAAGATAAAAAATTACAAATTGGAACGAACTCACCAAGTTTTAGCCAATTGAACCTGAAGGCTGCCTGACATGTGTTGATGTAGAATTCCAAATTGTAGAAGAAACTTGACGAAGATCAACATGAACTAGTCCGGTTTATGGTAGTTGCGCGGAATGTCTTGCGTCGATTTGAGATGAACAAATTACCGGATGTATATGGTCGATTTTTGATGTGCATTGGTAAGCCTTTTCGTGGCCAATAGTCAGGTTCAACGCTGCGACTCAACGAATGATGGGACGCATCGTGGAGGTTCTACTTGGTTTCGGAACAGCTTCTCAGCGGCAAATAATAGGGAACGAACTAGAATGAGGAACTAGAAATTGTCTCTTGGGCCTGGTTTTGGCCAGATCAGCAACCGATTATAGATTCGGAAAAGTCTCACCACATTCTACCAGCTACTCAATATAATCAAAAGCCGTCACGAAACTTCCTTCTCCCATTCTTTGCGAGTATGCGACATCTTCACTATTCTTCTAAATTGTCTTAATGCACTTCACCCAGGTTTTTTACACATTCACGGGTACCTCCGTTTTGCCGCGAATCGGTTCCAGACGATTCCCTCCTCGACACTTCATTTCTCGGAACTTCATTTTTCGGAATGGGTTTCCCTCGACTAGGACACATTTCTAAAGATTTTTTCCTGAATCACGAACACTAAAATATACTTTTGAAATCATCACCCGCGTTTGAAACTTCATCAAGTCATACAAATTCACTCGAAAAAAGTACAGCTTCATAATTTAAAAAAAAAACATTGTTTTAGCTGTAATGAGAATTTGCAACCTTGTTTTCAGGTATTACGGAATCAAAATATAGTAGCCTAGTCGCTTTGGGCTAGGCAATTTGATTCGACTTGCGAAATGAGGCCCCTGGATCTCCGAGTTAGGGAGAATCACTTGATTCTACGAAAAATTTAAGAACGGTCCAGAGATCCATAGGCCAAAGTTAGTGCTTTTTCTCCTATTTTTTTACAGCATTCTCTTCTGATTGGGATGCTAAAATATAATAAATTATTACAGTCAACTCTCCCTTACTCGATCTCTCCTTAACTTGTAACATGTGCCATGGACGAGTGCACAGATGAATTAAAATTCTGAGGTTCATGCACTGACAAAAATTTCACATGAAAACTAAATTTTTATGATTTATAATTCATGAACATTTAGTGTTCATTTTTTAAAACATTGGCCCGCGCTCCTGTCAAATGTTCAACAGTGCATGAACTCAAATCCATCGGTGCACTCGACCATGAGTTAATGTCGATCAATTTAAGCTGAACATTGCATTAGGTCCTAAGTAACATTGACAGATTCTCTTCGTCGACTTTCTCTTTGTATTCCCACGGCCATGTAAAGACATTCCCAGGTATTTTCAGCACACAGATCGATAAAAGAAGCATTTATCTAGCTTCTAATACGACAAACACAACAAGAAACGGTTCACTAGTTATTAACGAAAGAGAAAGTCGACGAAGAGAACCGATCAATATTACTTAGGACCTAATGTAATGTTCAGCTTGAATTACCTATTAGGTTTTGCACCGTCGGGGTTAACCTCAATCTGATGACAGTTCAGTGGTACTGTTCACGTGGACTTAGTCGATTTTTTCTTGGATAGATTTTCTAGATAATTTTTCAGACTGCAGTGAGATGTAAACCACACTTCTGCATTGTCCACGAGCAACATCCTTTCACCGCGCTGTTCCTAGAAAATTTTCATGTTAAATTCGGAAATTTTAGAATATATTTTTTTTCGAAAAAACGTCTAAGTGCTTGTAAATAGTACCACTGAACTGTCAAAAATGTTCAGCCGATAATCACTAAGTTCATTTGTGACGACACGCTGTAGTACCTCATAGACGAGTGCACGGATGGATTTGAGTTCACTCACTCTACAAAAAGTGACACAACAGCGGGGCCCTGTTTACAAAAAATGAACATATGAAAAGGGCCTATCAACTTTTGTAAACAACTTCCTAGGTCCTTTTCACGAGAACCGAAGTACGCCCACGCAAACCAAGAGCACTATTGGGAAGGGGAAAATTTTCCCTACCCGATGGTGTTGTTAGTTTGCGTGGGCGTATTCGGTTCGCACGAAAAAGGCTTAACAAGTTTTGTGTACAAAAGTTGGTAGGCCCGTTTCAAATGTTACGCGAGTATTATTCATGTGTGCAGTTTAAGTCGTATTAGTTGCTAGATAAAAGCTTCTTTTATCGATCTGTGTACTGAAAATACCTGGGAAGGTCATGGCCGTGGGGATACAAAGATAAAGTTTACAACTAGAATCTGTCAATGTTACTTAGGACCTAATGCAATGTTCAACTTGATATGTATAGGATGCTGCACGCTGACGTCACGAATGAACGCGATGAACCTGCATTCATCAGTTTGTCATCCAGTGGTGGTTTGTTTACCTTTGCTTGTTAGTCGATTCAAGTGGATTTGAGGCTTCAAATAATAATAATTAAAAGATATGATATCCGACTATGTTCGTTTGAAAAATATTCCTTTCCAAATATGCATAAAATAAACATTTAATGAATTTTTTATTTTTTTTCTATGTCCATGTAAACAAACCACTGCCAGATGTCAAAAAAATGAGGTTAAGCCGACGGTGTAGCTCCCTATTGACCATTTGATTGTTTTTTTTTGTGGATTACCCATGGAATTTGGATTAGCTATATGGGGCAATTTTTTTTTATTAAGCTTTTATGAGCGGGAGTTCTCCATATCCCTAAGTATTGATAGTCTCCCCAGCCAAATCCCCTTAGTTTAACTTTCATCGATTTATTCTAAAATAAATAATCACATTACAATTTGGTATCTACCTTCCTAAATTCGCCGTATGGCACTATTTCGTCCTCACTACTCATGGCTGGGTTGTCATGACCCTGCTTTGAACCGGCTTCCACACTGTCACTCTTCGGGGAGCTCTTTTCGAACAACTTGTGTATGCTTTCCAAATCTCGTCCTTTCGTTTCGGGAACGACGGTTATCACAAATACCACTCCGACGGCGCACAGAATGCTGTACATCCAGAATGTTCCCGATGTTGTGATGATCTGAAGAGAAACGAATAAGTAATTTTAATTGAGCTCTCAACATGACAGATGGCGAAATTTGCAGTGCATACATCTTCAAGGGGATGGTAGGTTTTGATCACAATGAACATCACCAGCAGATTGAACGATCCGGCCAGAGAACTCAGCAAACTTCGCTGAGCCGTTGGAAATAGTTCACCCATCAAAAGGAATGGAATGCAACCGAATCCGATGGAGAAGCCAACCATGAAAACTATCAGACTCGCCACCGGAAGGTACCTGAAATGAACTTAATATGAGTTTCCAATCAATTAGTCACAGATGCGGACATCACATTACCCAAAGTTTGTGTTTCCAATCGAATTCAGATGGAAAGCCGCTCCCATAGAAGCCATGGCAATGGACATAATCACTCCGGAAGTGATAAGCAGAGGTTTTCGCCCAGCTCGATCCACCACAAACAGTGCAGCGAAGTTACTAAGTACCTGAACGGCTCCCACGATAATGGTAGCTAGGTGTCCATCCAAAGAGCTTCCTGCTGATCGGAATATCTCCACCGTAAAAAAGATCACAGCATCTATTCCACTCAACTGTTGAATCGAAAGCAGTGCTAGACCGATGGCTAGAGGAAGTAGGACTTCTCTGCGGTACAAGGCGTCTTTGGAGAATGGTTTCTCTTTCCTGAAATGAATTTAGATTGTTACAACTGAGATCACAATCAACTAAACTTAGCTACTTTTCCACCGTAGTTCCATTGTTCACTGCTTTCTGAATTTCTTGAGCTCTCGGGTCGAAGGTAAACCCCTGCAGGTGCAGCCATTTGGCCGAGTTATGAGCTTTTTCGTACCGTTTCTTCGTCTTCAACCAGACCGGGGATTGTGGAAAGCTTATCACAGCTATGAATAGGAATACTGAAAATGTGCCTCATTAGTGGGAAACCTTTTGTGAAAATTCTCAGGCACTCACCTGCCACACCGCAGCAGACCCATGCCAGCGTTCGCCACACGACGTACTTTCCAAGCACGTAGATCACCAATATCCCTGCTGACATGGACAATGCAGGCAACGATCCAATAACTCCCCGAATCTTCGGATCGCTACACTCACTCACGTAGATCTGCGCTGACGGCAGTGTTAATCCTGCACCGAATCCGGATAGCATCCTCGCTATCAGAAGCACCCTCCAGTCCTCAGCCGTTGCTATCAGAATCCATGCGGCCACCCACACCGGTGACGTCAGCATCACGGTGTATTTTCGACCGATTTTGTGCATCAACGGAAATGCCACCAGACTGCCGAAGAGGGCTCCAAAGGGAGGGATGGAGCTGACCCAGGAGGCGATGTTTTTGCTGGGGAGCAGCCCTGGATTGATTTCGTTCATCGATGGAACGGCGGGGGCTGAGTAGCCTCGAACAAGGCCGATGCAGAAATAGGACAGCGAAACGGACAACGACAGCAAGGTCTGCAAAAGGTTCGGAAAAGGCAAGTTGTAAATTAGACGCATGTGTAGAAAGGTGGGTGATTTATTAGGTGCAGTGACAGTTTACGATCACTGGATATGGGGGACATTTAAATTTTAATTAGTGCGTTTGGCGTGTTAACCGCAGGCTCTTTTTGAGCGAAGTAACCTGGCCTTGAAATCATAAGGCTTAGTGAATTTTGTGAAACAATTTATTTTCCCGTGTTGAATGGAAGTTTGGTTGACGATGTCGTAAATTGAATACTGCATACTTAGTGCTATTGAAAGTCAAGCTGATAGTAAATGTCACGCAAAAGAATGCAGCGTTGTGTCTGCTGTGCTCTTGATGCATGACCGTACCCTATATAAAGTTGGTGGATTGTCAAGGTGCATTTGCATTACTAACTGAAGGCGCTAGGTTTGCCTGGAATCTGGCACAGTTTAATGCAACGCAGCGGGACGTAGTGAGGTGGCGAAAATGGCCCCCACCAACGATGGCAAGCCAAAGGGGCGTATTCAGAGAGTATTTTCTTAGCCAATTTCACACTAAATTCATTTCATTGTAATTTAATTTATAGGCATATAAAGAGGGGTTGTAGGAGGGGATGTAGCGTTCTTCCCCCTAATTCAATATCACAATAAATTTAAAGTTTTTTTTTGTTAGTTTAAGAATTTTGTAAAACGCTGGCCAGACTGAGCAGTTATAACATGTTATAACGGTTGTCAAATAATTGCAACACAGAAACCACCATCAAGATAGTGCTATAACATGTTATAACTCTGTAGTCTGAACGTACTATAAATTTTGTGTTTCAAACAGTCAAAGGGGAGACTACTTATGTTGAATAGTAATCCAAGCAGAGTTAATGTACACGTGCATCCATCCCGCGTGATAGAGACACGCTTTCTATAAGATCGTAGGTGCCTGGCAATGACATTTATATAAGGTCTGGGCCAAGAGGCAGCTTGCTGGTGTTAGAAGCAAAAATGTTGTAAACATTGCTGAACATCTGCGAACAGATAGATATACGTCACTGCCAACATACTGAGAACAGATAGATATACGTCACTGCCAACAGCTGTTTCGTGTAAAAAGATAAACATTGCAATATAATACGAACACCACTAACCATTTGCACATTTCACTAACACCAATAAGCCCTTTGGCCCAGACCTTATATAAACGTCATTGGGTGCCTGGTACATTTCGAGACGTATTATTTCGCGTTTCTTTTTTGTTCCTACGTGCCTCATTCGTGTCACATGTGCTGTGTCTCATGAGCTAAGCTCGACAAGCTCCAGGGAGATCGGCAGCGTACCAGCGTTCTACGCGTACAGCAGAGAACTGTTGTAGTCCTGTCACATTCTCGTGTTGCTGGTACAACTGATTGATTTCAATCAGTTGGTATTCAGTTTTTGAGGGTTGAGAGATTGTGGTTTTATAGAAGTATTTCAAGCGGAAGATGAGTTAAACGATTACGAACCAATTACCAGAGGGGTTATTTGTTACCGATCCATGCGCATGGAATTTTTATGGTTCAAAATATTGATTTAGCTCCACCAAGTTCAAACAATTTCAACTCAGCTCCTGATTATTCTCACAAAATTTGTTCTCATTAGGATGCGAACTCATACTGCACTTGGCCCTTTGAAGTTTATGTGGGATTGAAAAATTGAAAGTTAGGATAATTAGTTATTAATTGATTAGGAAGATGATGTTCTTCTGACATGGTTCATTTACTACTCAGCAGACAAAAAATCGAGGCTATTATGTCATAAGGGCAAGATGCAGTGTTGTCCTGAAAACAGCCGATTAATGCTACCAGCAAGTTATCAACTTGGAAATTAATTAATAAAAATTTTTCTTGACATTCAACAAAGTTGTAGCTGGGAAATTTTCACGTCAGAGTGGGGGGGGGGGGCTCTGATGGACAACTTTTCCGTGAATCATTATGGTGCAGGGCTAGAACGATGAGGACAAAAAATACACTTTTCTTATAGTAATTCCCATATAAACTTCAAAGAGCCAGTGCAGAATCAGTTCGCCACCAAATTAGTTCAAATTTTGGGATATTGATCAGCCTGATTTGGATCCGATTGATCTTGGTGGATCAAATTGATAGGTATAGCTGGCAGAGAACCAATAGTTCGGAGGGCCCTTTAAAAAAAACTTCGTTGTTGAAATTGATTCGTGTGACTTCATCCATCAGTATTTTCAGCCTTTCAAGCTGTAGCCGACATCACTAGTTAATTCAAACATGTACTTAAATTTGAGAACTGTTCAAATATATTTAGACAAAAAGCATGGTGTGTTCGTCCCAAGTAGTAGTCAACCTGAAAATATGATGAGAAATAAGAAAACTGGATTGTAAATTTTGGGATGAATCCAACATATTTGTCACTATATGAATCGAAAACCATGTTTTCCAAAATGTTTATTTAGTAGGCTCAATTACTTTGAAAGCTATGCGGAGCCGAAGGACTAAACAAATATTACATTGGAGATCTAAATCGATTTCCTATATTATTTTTTTTGTTTGCAACGCATCGAATCTCGACAGATCCACAAACCCTTTCTGCCGAGGATGCTGATGTTCGTTTTTGCATGCTTTATTGGCCTCCTGAGGGCACGTCCATTATCACCACCTCTTCATGCAGCACCTCTACCACTTCCTCTGTTGATTTGCTGGTGCTGTCTGACAATGCACCTACAGCAACTACACCAGGGATCGAACTGCTATCCGAGTTGCAAGGAATTTTGTAGTTCTTCAAGAAACTTCGTGGTACTTCAGGGATTTTTTTAAAAGTTCAGGAAACTTTCTTGAAGTGCAGATTTTTCTTTAAAGTTCAGCTAACATTGTAGAAGCTCACTGAACTTCAATGAACTTTGTATAGTTTCATCGAACTGCTTCAGTAACTCTTCTTCTACGTACCTGAAAAAGTTATAAGGCAACGACACTTCATACACCTCGCAGTTTGTAATTGACAGTATGGGCTGAATGAGGCTATTCATACGGTCGCTAATGTAATTTGTAACACTTATGCTTCGTTTGACTCTAATGTTCCGTTAACTGTTTTCACTAGAACACTGTTCTGATTTTGAATGCTTCTTTGGTATTATTATTATATTTTGTTTTATGCATTAAGACCAACATATGTCAGATGAATCTTGAGCTAAATTTAGTGAAATTATTTGAAGTTCTGAGATCATGGAAAAGTTCAGAAAACTTTGTAGAAGTGGGAACTTTATACAAGTTTAGGTATCTTCTTAGAAGTTTATTGTTAAATGGCAGGGAACCTCTTTATTATTCAGGGACCTTTTTTATAACATCAGAGCTTTGATGAAACCTCATGGACTTGAAATAGTTCAGAGAATCCCGCACAAATTCAGGAAATTTCGTGCGTCGAACTTTGCGCAAAATCAACGAGAAACGTAGACGTGAAGCAAGCTTTGATGAAGTTTTGTGGACTGCGTAATAATTCGAGGAACTGCGTATAACCTCATGGAAGTACAGGGCCTTTTGAAAAATTTCAGGGAATTTCGTAAAGATAGAAGACTTCAGGGATCTACGTTTCAGTTTAGTTTACTTCATAGCAGTTTGTCAGAGATCTTAAAAATTTCAATGAACTTCCTGAAGATGAAGATTTTGGACCATCGTTTAATTTCATGGTACTTTGAAATTTGAGTAAATTTTCTAAAACTTAAGGAAATTTTGTAGATGTTCAGGAAACGTTGCATAAGTAACAGTATATTCTTTCAGATATGCTCCCTAGACAGCCAGGAAGTTTTAAAAGATCAGCATTTGCTGATGTTCTTCTGATCTGAATTAGCGAGTTGCTAAAAAAAAGGATGACTTAAGAATATGCTTAAGTTTTTGAATATCATAATTTTTCAAATGGATAAATCAACTTTCAACACGGTCTTTTCCAAATTTAAACCATACACTCTGGCAACATGGTGGCAACATGGTGATTTGATTGGTTGATCTGTTGCAGGTTGTAGCAATGGCTGTACCACTTTCTGGTTTGTTGTAGCGAGATGGTGGCGCTTAGTGGTCACTTTGTGGAATTGGTGCCGATACTCAGGCACTTCCTTCTGACACTGTTGGTATACAAAGGCAAGGTCACCCATTATCTAACCGAAAAGGTTATTTCTTCTTAGCGATTACGGACATCGACGCGAAAACGATGCCATCGAAACCCGCAGAGCAATGGTCAGCAGAAGCCACCTACATAGATCGTACCGTGCCAACCACAAAGCGATTTGAAGGAACGGAACAGAAGGTCGGTAGACTTTGTGATATTAATAATTGGAATGGTAAATATATCACTGCACTGGTCTACACGTTTATCTGAGTTAAAGCCAACGATGCCCGCTCATCACAGCAAAAAAATAATTTTGATATCACATCAAAGTGGATGCACTACAATCATGTCGAAAATTTCATGTAATTTTTATGACCACTTAAATAAACAAATGCAGTAAAAGCAGCGTAATGTCAGTTCATGCATTGTATTAATGATAATTTTGTCCTTTTTAGCAAGTAATATTACACCATATTTTCGACATGATTGTAGTGCATCCACTTTGACGTGATATCAAAATTATTTTTTTGCTGTGATGTCACTATTTTGCTGCAGCTATTTAGCATAGACCGCGCCATCACCCAGTGGGTCAGCGCTTCTGTTATAGAATTTATCTGAATGCTCGATCACATGAGGCACATTTAAAAGAAATCTGAACATTTTTAAAGTAATGATAACAAAGTACAAGTGAAATCGTAAAGGTAATACGCCAAGAAAAAAATGTTCTGCAAAAAATTCTTCCACCCATTGAATTATCATAACATTGCTGCATTCGTAGCATTCCGATATAATCTATTCAAAATACGTAACATCCCATCTAGCAATGTATATGTACCAGTTGTGTTGCCGATGAATGGTTAAATTACGTTGAAAATGTGTGAACGTCTTGCAACGGTCAAATCCCCGTACTAAACAATACCGATACACTTTTTGTAGAATTTTTGTCCATTCTATATTTTGAAAATAACGTGTCAAAAGATGTTAGTCATGCAAGTGCAGTTAAGTGTTGAACCGGCAAAAATAAACAAAGAATATTCTAATTGACCAGCAAATTAACGGCCTTTGCTATTAGAGGATTTCAAGAATTTAAGCACTGCAAATATATGCTAGCTAGCGGCGCCGGTGGTGTAGTGGTAAGCGTGATTACCTCTCACCCCAGCAGGCCTGGTTTCAATACCAGTCGGCGCCGCCGGGATGTTCTGAGGCATAACATCTCTGATCATGCCTTCCTTCGCTGGAAACTAACGATTTTAAATTGGCTCACTACTTGACTATCCTATTGGTACCAAGTAAATCGATTAACGCACCCCATTCTTGTCGAAATACTAGTACTACACTATGTTTGTTTTGATTCGCTATGATAGTTTGTCAGATAAAATTAGGGGTTCGTGGATTTTCCTATGTTTCGAGGGGTGCATCAATTAGCTTGGGACCGAAGATAGTGCCAGAGCTGAGCCAAAAAGTTGAGCTCGTTTCTTCGGGACCTTCTGGTCTTAGAATTACCTCTATGCAGTTACCTATATGACTGGACAGTCCCAAAATGCAAAAAGTGTGATAAAAGTGGACGATTCCGTCAAATCGTCTTGGTGTCTTCGGAGCACTTATTGCTTGTATCATAAGGAATGAGTACACCGAAACATCAAGGCGATGAGAAGAAAACTCTCACTTTTATCGCACCTTTTTAAAAAGAGAAAACGCGCTTATTTGTCCAGTTTGGTGTAAAGTGCTCAAGAAACTGTACACAATATTTCTTTTTTTTTCAGCAGTAGGGTAGAGCACTACTTCGTCGTAATCGCCTATTTCCGTTCTATCGATCAGTAAAGATCAATAATATCAATGATTTCACCGTGCACAAATTTATAATAGGTTTGTTCCGATGCGTTAGTGCATTAGCTACAACATAAATCCTGTTAGAGCGCATTGTATTAATATTGACGCTCATTGTTCTCAAAACAAAAGAAGCGCTCCTAGCGAGTCCCGCTTTTCTACGTTTATCCGTATGACAAAGAAAATCTAATGGTGTTTCAATGCGTTAGGACGGAATTAAAACTCGTAGAACGAAATTAGAATCAAGAAGCAGTATTAAGCGCCCATTACACATGTCAATATATTGACAAACATCGTATTGTCAATTTTTTTTACAATATTATCAATACATAAATATTGACAACATTAATGACAACACACTAAAGCACTCGTTACACGGGTCAATATATTGACAGTAAATTGACACACTGACAATATTATTGAAAAGGTAATATTGATGACGATGGATTGATGACGAGTATTGTTGAAAAACTGATTTTCATTGCACTTTGTCAATATTCTTCCCCTACCCAAGGGGAGGGAGAACGTACGTCATTTAGATCGACTGACTCACAATGCACCTTTGCCCATGTAGCGAAGCATGCAGTGTTGCCATTTGTTTAAATCTTCGTGTGTGATATAAGATCGATTTCAAACTAAATAAAAAATGTATTTTTTTTTATAGTCAACAATCACCCAGGCTTCGTTTATATGGATGTACATTTTCTACAAAATCACAAGCATAATCATGTTATTTTTTTACTTCAAAATAACATAAATATTATCAGCGTTTCAAATACCTACACGTAACGTAAATTAATTATTATATGTATGATTTTCATTTATGAATGTTTAACAAAACGCACTCGACAATCGATTTTTATTAAATTTGAAACATTTGGAAGTACATGTCATGTGATCTGTTGTCCTGTGCATTTTCTGTGTCCTGTCAAACAGTTACAACATTTTGTATTTGAATGACAAGTCGCAAAATAACTCACGTTCACGGTACTTCCTATGTTAATTAATAAACTATATGTGTGGCCATTAATACAGTTTGTATGACACATTAAATTAACTTTCTTGCACGTCTTCTGGTCATTAGTTTACTTTAATAATCATCAATAGTAATTTTTCAGAAAGTATAAGAGGATTTTCATCATGATAAATATAGTGTATCATTAAGATAAAACCACAGACAAACAGACATAACACTCGCAAGTTGTTCATCGAACAAGTATTTAACGGTCAATTTAAAAGTATCGTAGTTGGTAGTACCGCCACCTGTGGCGCGCATACTCAATTCTTTTGCGTTTGACGTTTACGCACTACCGCCATCTGTTCAGCGTACTACCCACCACACTGTACTCAACAGATGGCGGTAATGTTTTAGCGACGATGTTTTACAGTGAGAAATATTCAATGAGTTATGTCTGTTTGTCTGTGATAAAACTAAGCATTATATGTATGGGCAACATTAGGTAAACGTTATTCTTCTAACGAAACAGGAGAGTTCAGTGATATCAAAAATAAAATTGGATGCTATAATTAATCACCTAGTTCATTCATCATTATGTAAACAACATTCCTTTAAATTTATATGAGAACTTAAGAATAGACTTGGACTAGATCATTATATAACACTATTTATTCTAAAAATCCTGGAAATTAATTTAAAATGTGCAAGTATAAGTTGGGTGAAAATTGGTTTCTATATATATCTACTAAATCAGGACTCCGCTGTTTGGTAGTTTTTAAACTACGGAACTGTTCGGTAAAAGTTTACAAATCAGTGGAAAATTTTAAAATTTGGAGATTTTTAAACCCCTTTTAAAGATACAAATCAAATTTGTTGATTTTTTTTTGTTTGGCAAAATTTACCGCCTTCGGTGAATCGAATTCAGTGTGTAGCTAGTATTTTCTATACAAACAGGTCCAGCAATCATTTCTGTTTGGACCCGAATGCAAACGTTAACTCTATACACACTTTCGTTCGCTGATCCATGTTTCTTGTGTGCGGGAATTGAGACATGTAATATTGACTTTAAAACATTGAAGTAAAAAGGCTTCTAACGTGTTGCCATTAATGTTGTCAATATTCGTATATTGATGATATTGATGGCGAAATTTACGGTTTTTTGTCAATACATTCTGAGGATTGACAAAATGAAATTAAAATCAGCTTTTCGTCAATACTTGCCATCAATTATCGTCTTCAATATCACCTTTTCAATATTATTGTCAGTATGTCAATTTAATGTCAATATATTGATATGTGTAATGGGCGCTTTAGATTTTAAACAATATCTCAACAATGTGTCACTCTTTATCATAAATCCGTGGCAAGTGTTGGCAGCTATTGTAAACAAAACAAATCATGTTGCCAAATCGTCTGATAATACTTCCGCGAATCTCTGTATATAGGATTACTAGTTGTTAACCTAAAAAAAAATATGAAAATTCGGGGTGGCTAATTAATCCGGAAAATTTTAATTGATGATTTCGCATTTTCCCGGATATCACGTACTTTATTAGTCAGGTTTTTTTCACGCGAGTGTGGTGTGTCGTTAATAGGGTAAATGCCCGTACAGCTGCGGGACGATAGAAGCAATAAAAAAGCAATTCGCATCAGGGTCATGGTTTGATTTGGTGAGCCGTCGGCATGGTATCAATCGCGCGAGATCTATTGCATTGTTGAAACTTGATTCGTTTTGAGAGAGTAAATAAATGTCGCGATCGTGATCGAACATGCAGGCTTGGAACATAACAGATCTTTTTTTATCGGCGCGGTTCGGGTTGGATTTATTTTGGACCAGCATCTCAAGCCCCTAAGCACTGATAGCGGAAGTAGAACGGCAGTGACAGCGTAAAAGCCCGATCTGAGTAAGCGTACTTGTCGGGTAGGAAACTAGTTAAAACCAAATTGACTCCGGTTAGACTTCTTGGCGTCATTTGTGATAACTGTCAAATCTTGCCGCAGCCGTTCCGCTTCCGTCTATATTGCGTTTGGGCCGAGGGGCACGCACTTCCGGAAAGACTAGTGCGTGCCCCTCGGTTTGGGACTTCACTTAAATTTTTATGTTTGTAAGCCATGTTAAATGCAAGAATCAGATGCGAAAGGGACAAACTTGAGTGCCGTCTGGTGAAGATATATCAACCCTTACATGATGTTGCGTGAATAGTACCTAACTCGGTCTTATTTGCTTTGTTGTCTAAAGTTTGGTTAACGATGTCGTAAATTGAATACTGCACACTTAGTGCTATTGAAAGTCAAGTTGATAGTAAATGTCACACAAAGGAATGCAACGTTGTGTCTGCTGTGCTATTGATGCATGTCCGTACCCTACATAAAGTTGATGGATTGTCAAGGTGCATTTGCATTACTAACTGAAGACGCTAGGTTTGCGTGGAATCTGGCACAGTTTAATGCAACGGACCGGGAAATAGTGAGGGGGTGGCAAAAATAGCCCCCGTCAAGGGTGACTAGCCAAACGGTCGTATTCAGAGAGTTTCTTCTTAGCAAATTTTCCACGAAATTCATTGCATTGTTAATTAGTTCATTGACATATACAGAAGGGTCATAGGAAGGAAAGTCGCGTTGTACTCCGTTATTCAATGTCAAAATAAATTTTAATAATTTTTTGATAGCTGAGCGGTTCCACGAACAAGTGGGAAATTTTTCCAGTTTTTATTTTTTGTATTTTTTGATTTGCATGAAACCTTGCATACAAGTTTTTGGGGAAGAAAAACGCCGTTTTGCATACTTGGTTCGCCATTTTGAATCTAGCCTTACTTATGAGAAGGGCCTATGAAAAATGCACATGATATCTTCAAAAAATTGTATCTCGGAAACGGTTTGTCCGATTGGTTTGGTGTCTTGGGCGAAGTTTTAGACAATTGTTGGTGTTATATGGAGAAAATATGCACGGTAAAAAAAGTTTGGTATTTGTGTTTTGAACTAAAATATAAATTTTCCCTTTAAAGTGACATGTCAATAATTTTTTTATTATCCTTATGTTATAGCTGACTAAAAATGCTATCTAGTACACAGTAGGTTGTTCTGGAGAAAAATAGGTTACAATGAAAAAAATTGTTTTTTAAAAAAATACAATTTTCAAAAAAGCTATTAAGAAAAGTCAAAAAAGTTTGTCACTCTAATTTTATGAAAGTACATCAAATTTGCAAACAAAAAGTACTTCAGTAACATTTTTCTTAGATGCACCGTTTAGAAGATATTACTGATTTAATATTGTTTTTTTTTATAACTTAATAAGTTTCGGCCCTTTTCGGATGTACTCCGTGTTTTTCCAGTTTCAAAAGTATTTTTTTCGGAAAGATTGGAAAATTTTGAGTTAAAATGACACTGACAGCTTAAAGATTCGAGTGAAATTCTCTGCCTTAATAGTATTTTGAAAAACAAGTTACAAAATCCCACTATCAGGAACAATGATTTCTTCAAATGATTTTTGGTGCGTTGTGCTGAAAACGTGCTAACAAGTATTAGATACAGGTAATCAGATACCAGTTAGCTGTACTACGTACAGTTGGTGATTGTAAACATGGTCTTTGTTGGAACTAGTCCACCATGGCCACGCTGGCCATAACGAGGCTAGCTCCGTCGTTGACCGTTCCTTAATAATAAATAAAAAGAACGCAGTAGTCACCTTCCATCAAACTAGAGGGATGCCGACTGATACCTCAATCAACAACCGCCGCACTCTTTATTCATTCCAGGTATATACAATTTACAATCTTCTACAATAACAATATACCTACGCCAGCAAATCTACCTCGCTCCAACTCTCCAAACTCGTACCTGAAGGTTCGACGATACCTGAGGTTCTGAATTCATCCAGTATCTACTAGGGAAAACCAAACAGTAAATGCAGAAAAGTTGCTAGTAGCATAGTGATTATAGTAATTTCAGCTCATAATCCTGTGTTTTTGAACGAGATCCAGTGTTGTTTGATAACATAATAATTGTAAAGGAAAGTGTAACACGATTTGGTGCAAAGGTAAGTTTTAAATACACATTTTAATTATATGTTTTGTGATATTTTCGTACAAAACTAACAATTGGAAAATATTTTCTGTTACAGATTACAAAATGAGTAAAATAAGATGTATTCGCCCATTCAAAGACATTCAGTGTTCGAAAGAGCTGCGATATCTCACGGATGGTATCATCCAAAAACTAAAATCAATTGGATTTTCCAAGGTATCCACACTGAACACCAAGGATTTTCGTGTTTGTTCGTCTTGCCGTCTACATATTGATTCAAGAGCTCACCTCACCCAAAACGAGGAACAAAGCGTAGCCGGCGGCTCAAGGATGCCAACTGTTCAGACCATACCTGATGTACTTGATTCGCAAAGCTATGAAAGTTTGGTCACAATACCATCAGAGTCAACGCACAATTAAGCACAATTAAATCAAATGAAGACTTCACGATGCCTGTAGACGTCGAAATATTCAACCGAGGAATAGCAGCTATTCGTGTTTCGCCTATAGATTTAGGTAAGGTTAAAAATGTTCACTATCCTGAAAAAAAGTGCGCTGAAATCGTCGAAGGTGTACGAAGAAATCTTTTTAAATTAGACGCTAAAACAGAAAAAGCAAACGAGTTTGATGAAGTCATAGAAAATATGAAAATTAAATTTTTAAATTCAGCCACAAGGCAAGAAAAACTATCAATTTTATCATTGTTGCCAAAATCATGGTCAGTACAAAAATTGTAGACGAATTTAAAACCAGTAGAAATATGGCATCAGATGCAAGAAAGGAAAGAGATAATGTATTTGATTCATCTCAAGGTTCAAGCTCTGGAAAAGCTTTGAGTAATGAAACAAAAGAACTGGTTTTGAATTTTTTTGAGGACGATGATATAAGCCGTGCAATGCCAGGCCAAAGAGATTTTGTTAGCGTAAAGACAGGAAATAAGAGATTAGCTGTTCAGAAAAGATTGTTAATGATGACATTGAGAGAAGCTTTTAATCGCTTTAATGAAATGTACGTCAATGTAAAAATAGGGTTTTCATCATTTGCAAGCCTCCGGCCAAGGCAATGTAAACTATTGACTATCACACGAACACATAATGTTTGCGTTTGCACTACGCATGAAAATGTCAATTTAATTCTACATAGCTTAAAAAAATACAATGTCTTGAATGATCTAAAAACATTAACGAATAGATTACTTTGCGAAAATAAGACAACTCATTGCCATCTACGAAGATGTAAAAACTGCCCAGATACCTCAGTTTTAGAAGACAGTTTATTGAAACAACTGGAAGAAAACTTTGTTGAAAAGCTTTCATTCGAACAATGGGTTACCACTGACAGATGTGATTTAGAAACTATTGTAAAGCAAACCGATGAGTTTGTTTCATTTTTCAGCTCAAAATTAGAAAGTTTGATTCTGCATGATTTTGTAAAAACCGAACAATCCAATTTTTTGAAAACTACACAACAAAACTTGCAAGATGGTGAATTTTTAGCTATTTGTGACTTTTCTGAAAATTACAGCTTCGTTTTGCAGGATGAAGTTCAATCACACCATTGGAACGTGCAACAGGCCACAATCCATCCTTTCGTAATATATTATACTGAAAATATGCAAATTAAACATTTTAGCTTCATTATAATTTCTGAAGAACTAAGACATGATTCAGTCGCTGTCAATTTGTTTATTGGTAAAATGATAAACTTTTTACAAATTGATCAAAATAAAAACATAAAAAAAAAATTATTTTATGTCAGATGTATAAACCGTATAAAAGTATAAAAACCGAAAAAACTTTTCTAGCCTTTGTAAATTTAAGTCAACGTATGGTATTGACGCTGAATGGCATTTCTTCGCAACATCGCACGGAAAAGGTCCATGCGATGCTATTGGAGGTACGATAAAACGCATGGCTACCAGAGCAAGTTTAGCCAAAGAACGCGAACACCCGATAAAGACTGCAAGAGAGTTGTTTAATTGGGCAAGCAAACGAAAAGAAGAAGAACTTACAAAGTTGTCATTTTGTTATTCTACTACAGAAGAATACGAAAATATGTCTTTGCAGCTAAATAATCAATATAATAATGCAAAAACAATTCAAGGAACTCTAAAATTCCACTCATTTCTTCCTCTATCAGAAAATACAATAAAGGCAAAGCTTTATTCAAACTGTCCTGACAATGATGCCAAAATATTCAATATTGTTAAGAAAGTTGTGTAAACAATAATTTTATAAAAATACAGGAATAAAAATAAACTGATGATATCCACCATATAATGTTATTTTTTATTGCGCACAATCACCATCCCTGAAAAATAAGCTTAATTAGCTCTTTTGAATCTTGCTAATTGAGGAGCTTACATTTGCAGTTCTCAAAAAGGTGTATCTCGAAATCGAGTTGTCTCATCGGTTTGATGTCTGTGGCGATGTTCGGCAATAGAGAGAAAATATGCACAGTATAAACACATCCAGTTTAAATGGATTAAACTGTTAGGCGATATGCAAGAGTTGAATGCACATTTTCAGCACAACGCACCAAAAATCACTTGAAGAAATCATTGTTCCTGATAGTGGGATTTTGTAACTTGTTTTTCTAAATACTTTTAAGGCAGAGAATTTCACTCGAATCTTTAAACTGTCAGTGTCATTTTAACTCAAAATTTTCCAATCTTTCCGAAAAAAATACTTTTGAAACTGGAAAAACACGGAGTACATCCGAAAAGGGCCAAAACTTATTAAGTTATCAAAAAAAACAATATTAAATCAGTAATATCTTCTAAACGGTGCATCTTAGAAAAATGTTACTGAAGTACTTTTTGTTTGCAAATTTGATGTACTTTCGTAAAATTAGGGTGACAAGCTTTTTTGACTTTTCTTAATAGCTTTTTTGAAAATTGTATTTTTTTAAAAAACAATTTTTTTCATTGTAACCTATTTTTCTCCAAAACAACCTACTGTGTACTAGATAGCATTTTTAGTCAGCTATAACATAAGGATAATAAAAAAATTATTGACATGTCACTTTAAAGGGAAAATTTATATTTTAGTTCAAAACACAAATACCAAACTTTTTTTACCGTGCATATTTTCTCCATATAACACCAACAATTGTCTAAAACTTCGCCCAAGACACCAAACCAATCGGACAAACCGTTTCCGAGATACAATTTTTTGAAGATATCATGTGCATTTTTCATAGGCCCTTCTCATAAGTAAGGCTAGATTCAAAATAGCGAACCAAGTATGCAAAACGGCGTTTTTCTTCCCCAAAAACTTGTATGCAAGGTTTCATGCAAATCAAAAAAGATGAAAATTACTCGTTGCTTTAATGATATGGAACCGCTCAGCTTAAGAATTTTGTAAATCTTGTGCATACGAAGGGGAGATTAGAGGATGTTGAATAAAATTCCAAGAGTAGTAGTAGGGGTTTTTTTTTTAAATTATCAGGCAAAGTGGACCGAAGGGTCTCAGAATTTTATGAAATTTTGACCACAGGTAGATTATTAATTATATTAAATATTATAGAGATTTCCCACAGGTAGAGTTTTTAGTTGTATGAACGAAGAAAAAAAAAAAATTCAGTTTGTCTAATTTTCTCGGAAAATTTAAGTTGAATTTATTGGATTATCCCGGGTATCGTGTTAATTGATAACCCATCGTAGAAAGAACCTTGTGCAGTTAAACGATGAAGAAACTTTTCAGCAATCCATAAAAAGTATAATTCGAAAAATGTTTTCTACGAATATTTTCACGGTGAAGGAAAATCGCATGTTAAATCTGAAAAATATATTGTCAGGGTTATTAACATTATTCTAATGATTATGACCTAGGACTACGTCTGTGATTTTTATTTGGGGGTACACTTTGTGAAAACCGAAAATGGAACATGTAACGAAACTATGATAGACTTTGAACGTTAATAACTCCGCTGCCCCTGGACCAATTTCAATAATTTTATCACCAATCGACCAATATTACTACGCATCGATAACAATGATTTTGACTGTTAATTTTCAACAAGAAACTATTAAAAAAGTGGTAAATGTCAAGCATTGACCAAAAACGTCGAAATTACTAACAAATCCACCAATTACGTACATGCATATTCTGCTTCCCCAACACAGTCATAAGAGAATCGTTTCTAGACGAAACATGTCGATGTAGCATTGCTGCTTCCCCAACACAGTCATCAGAGAGTCGTTAGTAGACGAAACAAGTCGAAGTGGCATTCGTCTCCGGTTTTCGGGCGTGTGCGAATAGGGATGAAGCAATTGTGTAACATTTGCACACTCATCGCCATATTCAGAACCACACGCCCCCAACGACCACACAAAATGCTCTCCAGAGTTGTAATCTTGTAATCAAACTTGGAAGCAGGGGTGCAAATGATTTTAATCGATTCTCTTCATCGACTCTCTGTTTCGGTAATAACTCGACGGCAAACACATTCATTGATACGTTTGTTGCTCTGGATGATAGAAGAACATAGCAGAAATAGTGCGAAATAGATGAGTGAAGCCATGATCATCAAAAGAAGAAATCGATGAAGAGAATTGACTTTAACCCCTCTGCTTCTAAGCCCCTTAATTCAGTCGTCGCCATAGCAATGAAAACTAGCATCGCACCGCTTTTGGTTCTTGGGTTACAGTTGATGGTTGCAATTCTGTTGATCGACATTTTCGAAGGACTATCAACAAACTTGAAATCACACTATTTTATAGGATGCCTAAAAGTCCAATCATTCGACTAACGATTAATCGTAAAGATTTTTCCAGCTATTCGATTAAATATTTATCGAATTTTCAATTATTCGAGCGCGTAACCGACAACCCTTCTTATTACTACTCGTTTGATTTAGCGCAGAACCATGACGTGAAATAGGTTCATTAATACGCCGAAAAAAGAGTTAAGCGCCTTTCTGCTCAAGGCTAAGATGTACCAACTTGTTGAAAGAAGTAGTTAAACGAGAAAAACTAAAAAGGGGACGAGCTTTAGCTGGGTGGACACTGATATTCTGCGACCTTCCAACCTGCAGCAGACATTAATTCAACCCCTGTCCAGCAGCAGACGGACCGATACTCTTGCGAGTGCCCAATCATTGAATCAAAGAATATGCTATTGTCCGGTCCGATTTACTGCATACACGTCATCATCATGCTCCAATGGCTTTAAGCTTGTACTACAATCGATTTTCTAATAGAGTTAAATTTCTGAACATGTCCCAGCTAAAATTCATATCAACAGGTCCTTTTCAGGACAAAGATTTTCATACTAAATAGTATAAACAGAGAGAACCCGGCTCAAATTCCTATTCCTACACAAAACACAAGCTCCTGCTGCAGTTAACAAATGACATTTAACACGTAGGCTTACGTCAACACGTAGTCCTACGTCACCATTGCATACAACCCCATAGGCTGTCCCTTGTGGTTTTTTTCATGCTTGAAAAGATCTTAGCTTTCACTGGTGAAAATTTCAGAGTGGTGTCACTTACCGTTATTTGAGATATGACTGACATTTTTGCCTTCTTCTTTGATTTCTTGAAATCAATCCATTTCATTCCTTATTCACTAATGTCAATGAAGTTATCCAGTACCATGCCATCCAGCATGTATCATAAAGCAACTATTGCATACTTCACGGCGTAAATCGAGCAATTTTGCTAAATAAGCATTCAAATCAAAACTATCAACCATGTATGGTGGGGAAATCATGTGAAGTAGGGTAGAGCGCTACTTCGTCGTAATCGCCTATTTCCGTTCTATCAATCAGAAAAGATCAATAATATCAATTAGGCTTGCAATTGCTCATTACAGCTAAAATGCTATTTTTCGTTATTATGAAACAATGGGATACTATAATGATAATTTTTATTTGTAAGATGCAAGAAGAGGTGGTAAAAATTGACAATGACACATAAAATTTGTCAATTTTGCTTTCAGAAGATCACAACTAGCGATTTTATGATCGCTGATTGCTCGCTCATCGCGTTGCTCATCGTTACAGCTAATCGCTTACCTTCTGAAAGCAAAATTGACAAATTTTATATGTCATATACAATCTTTACCACCCTTCTTGCAACCTACAAATAAAAATTATTCATAATAACGAAAAATAGCATTTTAGCTGTAATGAGCAATTGCAAGCCTGATATCAATAATTTCACCGAGCACAAATCAATAAAAGGCTTGTTCCGATGCGTTAGTTCATTACACAGCAAAAAATAAATTTTAATATAACATCCAAGAGGATGCACTTCAATCATGTCGAAAATCTCTTGTAATTTTTATGGCCACAAAAATAAACAAATGCAGTAAAAGCATAATTTTGTCCTTTTTGGCAAGTAATATTATTCAGAAAAGAGAGGTAAAGCGCGGTTTGTGCTTATTAGGATGGAAATTAGATCAAAAACCCTATGTAGAAGGATGAAATTTTCTCTCGAAATAGATTTTGGTCCGTTCTCCCTGTGGGTACTTGTTCCGGTAGCATTTCTAAATTTAGCCAATTTAGCTAAAACTGATTATTAATCTTGAAATTGATCGACAGAACCCTTGCTGGTCATTTGCAAGGTTTTTTAGGCATTGCTAGGAATCACCCAAGTGGGTGGAAAGGGGGGGGGGGGGGTCCAGTACCATGACTGAAATACCAAATTCGAGTCGATTTAAAACCAAAATACGGCACTAATTAAATTAGCCCTTTAACGGTCACGTTAAACGCTTAGAAAAAATACGCGCTAATTAAATTAGCCCGATGACGATCACGACAAATCACTAAATACGACCGCACACTATATCAATCGATCTCAAGTACAATTTTACTGGGGTTTTTAATAGACTTTTCTTTAATCAATTTCCAATAACTGAAATCGGTTATCGGGAAATTCCATTATGGGGTAACTGTACATCAGCCCCAAGGGGGAGTTTGGTAAAGAGAGATGAAAAAACCGATTTGTACCTTCCATAAAAGTTGTCCTAGCTCGCTGTTCTAACATCTATATGCAATCTTCACACTGCAGTACTCTAACAGAACTATCAATTCTATGCTTTCATCTACTCCATCTATCGTATAAAAATTACCACTACAGTCTGTTATTTGAAATTAGCATCTTCAACTAAGATTCACGTGATAATGACTATTGACTGACTTTCGCAGTTCTCATGGTCGTGGTCGGAGATGACAAAATCACGAACTTTATTGAATTGTGTATAAACTATTGACTTAATCAAAAAAGTGTCTTCAAATAAGTATCGCCCACAACCCAAAAAAAAAAACATCATGGCCTACTATGAAAAAAATAAAAAAAAACCTAACTTTTCCCCCTAAATAGATAGAAGGATACTTTCTTGGGCAAAGTTGTAGAATTTCTCCAAATATTAAACGATTGAAATTACAAATTTCCTGTGCCTAATAGTTTTGGAGATATAGACCGTTTTCTATGGTTACCCCTTTAAATTTGGTTTTTAATTATTAACTTTTTATATAACAATTTTTCAAACAAATAAAATTCTTGAAAAATATGAACAAAGCAAAACTATACGTTTTTGCTCAAGACAGTATGTGGATTAGACTGATGCAAAATTTGAAATTTTAGCTCCACAGTGCTCAAACGGTTCCAAATTGGGTCCTGCTTAGCCTCCCAAAATTTGAACTACTTTAGTAAGAAACTGACTTGGCACAAACCATTTCAAGTTTATATGGGAATTACTATGAGAATGAAATTTATACAATCCTTTTTAACTTCATTTCACCCTAATTTTGACAGCATATAGCGGAGAAGTTGGCAAACCGGGACACAATATCAACTTCTCTTTATAAAGTTTAGACTTTGTATTACAAAGTAATGAAGGTTTGGTTAGCGCCAATTAATCATTTTGTTCGACCATTTTCCACAGAGGTGGCGCTCTTCCGCTGGTAGGAAGTGATGAAAATCCCCATATAGAAATTGAGAGAAGTGGGAATAATTCGCTTTCGGTGCATATTCAGGTCAAACAAAGTGTACGAAAACCTAAAAAAAAAAATCAGGGACTTTGTCGTTCAGTTTTCCCTTTTCCGATGTTAAACAAGCTACAATTAAATAAAAATGATTTTTCCCCATACAGTTTTACCTGCTTTACTACTAGTTCCCAGAGAGCCAAAAAAAAAATCAAATTTGAGAGAGAAAATTTGCTCTTACGACCTGAATCTCTCTACATGCCATGTATTTTGTTGACACTCGATTTGTGATTTCCCTTTCACAGATTACAAGATAGAGTACCTGACACTACAAAACATGTGTGGTACCTCTGTATATGCATTTGCTTTAACATTTGAAGTCCCTCCTTTTTTACATATTCTGCGCAAGATACTTTACGTCTCGCCCCATACATAAAAATCGGCGGGAAATTCTGTGAGGGGTGAGCTATTTTATTTGCAGACTGTGTAAAAAATGAGGGAATTCGAATAATAATCTAAATGCATATATAGAGGTACCAGACATGTTTTGCTCTGCAATGTCCTCTGTGAACAATTATAGGAAAACCGATTGTGTGTAGTTTCTGATAGATGTCACCGCAAACAACAGCAGTGACATCTGATGGAACATGAATGCAGAAGCTTGACAAAATGAAAAATTCATAAATGAGTGAATAGGGTCACGATGAATGTTTGCGTGTTTTGCCATTTTCTATTAAAAAACGAGCCAAACTGGACTAAATACTACTCAATTCCACAAACCACATTTAAAACATTGTTTTTGTATTGAAAATGGCAAAACATGCAACCAATCAACGTGACCCTATTTTCTCATTTATGAATTGGCGTTAATCAAACCTTCACTACTTTATAGCAGTTGATATTGTGTCCCGGTTTGCCACATTCTCCCCATAGCGGAAAATAGAGTTTAAAAGTGCTATAAATTTGCAAGGAATTCACATAACCACATACTGTCTCTAACAAAAACATGTAATATATCTGTGTTTACATTTGACTAGAACATTATTAGCTTGAAAAATCATTATTTAAAAAAATATTAATTTAAAACTAAATTTGAAGGGGAAATCATACACAGCTAAAAAAAACTAGTGTAAATTTCCGTTACTATGATGCACATAAATGGAGCGTCATATATCATACAAGTTTAAATTATAGATCGTGTAAATTTATGAGACATGTCATGCAATATTCCATATATTGTATGCAACTGTCCACTTTTGTTTGCAACATTTCTTGAAAGCTGCTAGTTTACGTGAAAAGGAAGTTTACATGTAGGAATGTTTGCATGCATGGATGTTAACATCGCCAGTAAAATTCAGAATTTTTTGGTGTGTAGAAAACGGTTCATATCTTCAAAGCTATTAGGCACAGAAATTTTGCATTTACGAAAAAGTTTCATCTTTTGAGATGAAAGTATCCTTCTGTCTATTAAGGAAAAAAATATTTGGTTGTTATTTTTTTTAAATTTTAGGATTGTGGGCGATACCTATGTGAACAATTTCTCCAAAGACACTTTTTTGATCAAGTCAATAGTTCATACACATTTCATGTTTTTGCCATCTCCGACCACTGCGAGGCATCCAAACGCGGTGAAATCAAGCTGTCAGGACTCATACTGAAACAAGACAGTACTTCAAATCTTTCCGTTACTATACTTCTTACAATAAAAGATCATTTCACTATTTTATTTGTTTAACTGTGCACATGCATGAAAAGTATTTATTTTTTATGAAATGGTTATAACTATCTTTCATTTGCAGAGCAGCTCAAAACTCGCAAAGCAGTGCTTCATAGGTAAACATTTGTGTGGTAAAGAGATTTTTTGCGGCCCACCACTTCAGATCTAGTTGGGAAGCATCGATAAAGTACGTCATGAAGCAATACATAAGGTATAGGAAAAACGTGCTGATTCTTCCTAAATTTTGCGTGACGCACATAATGCATGACGCACATAACGCATGCTCTCTTAGTTAAATATGTACTCAACAGCATCTCACTCGTCTTCGTCAGGTTTCAGATATTCATTGATCGCAAGGCTATTTGACTATCGTCATTACCGCCATTCCGATCCATCTCTTTCTGGATTAACTATTCCAAATTGCCGAATCATTAGATATAACATTGAACGTTTTGCTGATTCCTCCACAAACCTGTTTCAAGGCAGCCATCGTTATCTTCCACTCCGGCTCCGTATCCATGATGACACTCTATGTTTGTTTGAAATATCACGTTTTGAATGCGAATTCTTCTTGCGCAATGAATAGCTTTACGCGAATCACTTCTGCACAGCATTAACCTGCAGCATGGCAAATTTCATGTCGGTCAAATCCAAACTTTCCACTCGTTCCACTTGTTATGCTACTCGTTTTCGGTTTCTCACTTTCCCAATTTATTCAGTGATGATCAAAATTCACCTCTTCGATCAATCTAGCCTAAGCTTGTCAAAACGCTAAAACCTTAGATCATGAAGCACAATTAAGTCGTTGGTAAATCCATTAAAGGTCGAAAAGCAGCCACCACACACCGGCATCAGATGAATTCCTGGTGTTTTGAATCACATGTTCGGCTACGTAGAAACCTGGTAATTTTCGCCTCTGTTTTGATCAACTCCTTTCACCGGTCTTCGTAATCACTTTCCTTCTTTGGTTATGAAGTGCTTTTGTGTTATCGTGCTCAATCCACACACGTGCCTAAAACGAGTTTTCGAGTGCTAAAAGCGCGGTACTTAAATTTTTAGCACGTTGTTAAGCCGTATAGCCGCGAATATCTGCTAAGCGTTTTGTTTTCGGCGGTAACTTTACTCTAGGAAGGCACTGTAGGCTGTAAGACGCGTTATAACTCGCCGAATGTCGGATCGCGACTGTGGGGCTTTTCTATGGGATCAGCAAGCACCGCGATGTTGCTCATTTCCACTCTAGATTCCGCTCGTACAAAATGCGAAAGCGGCGTGTGTGTATAATTGAATCTCATCGCATCATACTCCAATTTCCGTTGAGATGCATCAACTGGATGGAACAGCCGTAGGTATCGTTCAATAAAGTGCCCAGAGCTTTTTGTGTGGGGGAGATCTTGTTTCATGTTGCATTAGATTAATTTGCTTTTAAATCGAAGCATGCTATGTACCAACCGGTTCACAGTGAAACACTAATATGAGCCAACAGAAACAGAAGAAAATAATAGAACTGGAGAATCAGAAAATTACATCACTAGCCCCTATAGTTCTACCAATAAACCATGCTGGAGGCGGTGGGTTCGATTCCCGGTCTGTTCTTGGATTTTTTTTGGCTTTGTGCATGGCCCATATATAAAAAAAACATATGGCTGATTGTTCATGCAGGACGGGAGAAGGCTCTCCATAATGAGTAACACCTTAAATTTATCACTTTTAATTTGAAATAATCTTGATTTCATCGAATGACGTTAGCGTATAAAGTTCGTAGACATAGTTTGAATTTTTACCCTTTTTAACAAACAAAAGCACACAAACCGCTGGGAAAACACACTTTCGATCCAACACAGATAAAAATATTGCAATTTTCAACTCCTATCTGGAGCAAGTTTTTGAACATAAAATTACACGTTTGTCAAACTGAGATTCAGTGAATAAAAGCTGAAATTCACGCGTTCATTTAAAATTTATATCTTTTTTCGTTTGAAAATAAACAAATATTTATTTATTTACTATCGTCAATCAGATGTAGACCCTTTTGAACAAGTTACAAGTCATCTGTCAAAATTACGAATTGGATTAAAGTACTGCTTTAATCTGGTTTTTATCATAAAGTAAAATCAATAGTTTTTACTATGTTTATTGTAAGCAGTCATTATTTGTTTTAGTCGACCAAATAAGGCATAATTTATAGACAAGGTAAGAGAATACAAATGAGCTATTACAATTTCAACCGTTGAAGAATAAAGATCTTTCATCTTGTGTGAAGTAAAAGTGTAAGTTTTTGTTAATCCTTGGTGAACTTGAGTGCCTATTTTCCGTTCTGTTTTTGGTGACTAGTGTCTGTGTGTGATCCTGAATGCTCCGCCGGACACCAAAATCCTGCCCTAAAATATTTGCTATAATATAAATACAAATGATTGTAAAATGCAGTGTAAATGAATGGAATTCCATTTACATTAAAGCAAAATTAAAGAATAAATAAATGTTATTGCTGTATTTTGTAATTTACGCTCGGAAATACATCAATGCACCACACGTAAATTTAGAAATATTTAGTTCTGAAGGCTGGAGGGCCGAGTGTCTTATACCAAGCGACTCAGCTCGATGAGATAGGAAAATCGGAAAATTGGTTGGACATATTTAGTGCTCGTGACCAAATTTAGTCAGAACCCCTCATGCGACGATGCAACACCCCAAATTAAATGAGGATTCAAAAACACGTAGGTATAACAAAAGGGTGACCAGCGAAAAAAAAAAGGTAATTCAACGGGAAAACCGGGTAGAAATAAATGATCCTCAATATAGGGTCCAGTGATGGGAAAATATCAAAAAAACAAATCTCACCAACGCCCAAGATCACGCTTGATTTTCGTAGACAAAAATCAACAAGCAAACAACTGCGGTTGATTTTGCAAGCTGTGATATCGCAGCTCGGAATATCAAGCTAACAAAACTCACCAACTGCAAATCTCAACAAACTGTGGTGAGATTGAGTTTCATGATTTTTGCTTTACAACCGAATGTAACCGAAACTTCCATAACGGCTGGCAGCAGTCTCTTCGTGTCTGCCATCGGTGAAGAGTAAAAAGAGATAGCAAACTATACTTTCTCTCAGCTTGATTTCCGACTTTGTGAATAGTCTCGCAATATCAAAGGAGCTTGTAAAATCAATATCAAGCATGATATATTGTTCCAATATCACGCGTGATATTGCGAGTGCATGAGAGCGAGAAAATATCAATTGATTGCTGATTTTGCCAACACTGATAGGGTCACTTAAATTATAAGTTTTTCTTAAAATAAATGCACAAATTTATAACAAACTAGCTGAGTGTGCCCGGTCTTGCTCGGGATTCAATATTAGCTTGAGTTTATGCGCCGATTTAAAAAAAAAACATGCTATATTGTACGTACCCTCCCCCCCCTATTATCCAAGGGGCTACCCCCTACGATTATCTCCTTATACCCCCACACTCGCCCCCACATGCCTAATTTGGTTCCATTTGCTTGATTAGTTCTCGAGTTATGCAGAAATTTCTGTTTCATTTGTATGGGAGCCCCCCCTTACAGAAGGGGAAGGGGTCTCGAACCATCATAAGAACCTTCCACGGCCCCAAAAACCCCTGTATACAAATTTTCACGCCAATTGGTTCAGTAGTTTCCGAGTCTATAAGGGTCAGACAGACAGACAGACAGACAGACAGAAATTCATTTTTATATATATAGATAGATAGATGATGATGAGTTTTTTGCACCAACTTATTATGAAGTTTGTAAAAATTAAACTTCTTAAATCACCATGAAGATTTCAACTTTATTAACTTAGGACTTTGACCTAATTTTGGGCCTACTAAGCACAACCAGCACTTTGCCTCGACCGGGTTCTTGAACATAATGGAAAGTTTCTACTACAGATATCTTCCAAAATTATTTACCTTTCCATTTCCAGATTTGATAAAGATTCAAAAATTGTCGATATATTGTTAGAAATCTAGTACCCTTTCATACATATCGATACATTCTAGTGGTCTCCCAAGTAACAATTTGGGTTTTATGAGGGTTCTGTAGACCATGATTTAGACTTGTAAAGTGCTTTAAAACCTCAATAAAACTTGAAATGTTACTTGGGCTGCCACCCATTGGAGCACGGACACTAAGGCCGACAGCTGTAGGTTCTCCTCTCTGTTCGGCTTGATCAAGCTCAATAACCTCTGAGTTGGATGAATGTATAGGCAAAATCACTTCTGCACATCCACGGGATTAAAATTGCACAATTGGTCAAAAACGAACCACCCAACAGGAGGATCCCTCAATGAGTGGGGAGAAGAGCCCACCTTTTATCGACGAAATGTTAGCAACTGGGAGTTGGCATTCCTACTTTTCCCATCCAAATCGCTTCAATCGGGTGCTCTGATGGTCCCTCCCAATCCTTAGTATTTTGTTGCATGATTAGTAGAGACATGAATATAAGAAAATATAAAATAACCATATATATGACCTTCAATCCAACGACGTCAGAATAAACGCCCAATAGCATTAGTAAAAAATAGTCCTACCTTATTCTACCCTCTCCTCTATGCACCTGCTCGTCTGTTTACCGCTTGTATGTGCTAGTGTCTTTGTTTCGAGTATTTTTTAGATTATCGTAGTTTTTTGTTTAGCTCCGTTAAAGTGTAGAAAAATAATGGCAGGTAATGTTCGTGAGTGTTGTGCAGTTTTCTCCGTTGTCAAACTCGCTAGTAGGCAGAGGTAGGACAGCTTACTGTAGAACGCAACAATCCACCCCACCGAAAATTGCAAAAACCCGCCACCAGATGGACAAACAACTGCCTGTTGGGAGGCCATGGGGGGTGGCGATAGAGATGACCATTTTGAAACGGGTAACGGGCACGACAAACTGGCGATGAACGACGAATGGGCCGGGCTACTGGCCGACAGCCTGGAGCAGTGACCCAATGACTCACTCAACTTTTAAATTAATAATCACTGATCGTAAGACCACCGCGAAAACGGTTGATCAAGCAAGCAACCCGAGCAAAGTCCAGCATCAAAATGACAGCAAATTGAAATCAAGTTTTGATATCAACATCAAACTGAAATCATAATTTGATTTCAGTTTACACATTGACAAATTTGATACCAAATTTTGTTTTCATTTTGCTGTTCATTTGTTCTTTAAAAATATGTTGTTACGGGTTTGTTTTCATTGCCTTAGCATAACATCAAATTGAATACTTGTTTTGTTATCAACAGGAAAAATGGATAGCAAATTTGGTTTTCAGTTTGCTCTCACTGATAGCAGAAATAGTTTTCGATGTGATGTCACAGGAAGATATGTTTGCTCTCAATTTTGATATTTTAACCGTTAAAACGACCAAAACGACAACAACCTGAGTAATCATTATCAGCGAAATCACAACATCAAATTTAGATTTCAATTTGATCTCAGACTTTGCTCGGGAAGCTAGCCAAATTTACGCAAGTAATAGTGGAAACAGTGGAAAAGTCAGAGGAGAGATTCAAGGACAGCAGGTAAACCGCAATAATTACCATTTTGGTTCAAATGACCCTAATGCCCATTGTATTTAACCATTAGGACCCCGCTGTATTTAGTACAGATCACCTGTACGCAGTGAAGTTCCGGTAGACGTACAGCAAGGTTACACCGTCTCTGCCTGCCGGCCCGAGTTCGTCACCAACTCATAGGCCCAGGAAGTGTAACCTGGTGCTCGTCATCGCCACCCCGTACATAAAGCGCGCGAAGGAGGTACACGACGAGGAAGTGGAGAGGAAGCAGACGTCGACCGAGAACAAGTGGTCGACGATCAAAGACACGTGGTGGAGGTGTTCCGAGGGGCCCCGACGAAGAAAACAGGTCAGATAGATTGTAAGAAAGTGGGAGAATAAGGGAGTAAAGATGGAGAATAAAAGTTGTCAGGAAAGTGAAATAAATCTTTAATCTTGAGTAGTGAAGTGCTTGTGTCACGTGAGATCATTCCCTGTCCCGCGTAATTGGAATCGGTAAGCGTGCCGACCCTGAGGCCTTTGGAGCCAGGTAGTATCGGAAGTGCTCCTGACTGATGTGGCTGACACTTACACACTATAATCACAGTTTTTCAAGCAATGTTCAGCTATCTAACATGAAGCTGTAGTGTGATAATTTATTAGCTAGATAATGGTCTGAAGAGGGTAGGTAGATAGGTCCGCTAGAGTACGGCAGTATGAAAATTTAAATAGATGTTGAAACTTCACACTTCTTACTCGTACAATGTACGAGGAGATTTGAAGTATTTCTTCAAATCTACATGCAAAAAAGTGTACGTTTGACTTGCTCATATACTGTCTGCGGCTGTGAAATAGTTCTAGCGACGTTTCATCACTACCTAAAGTTCCACGTTTCCGAAAGCATTTCCAGTCGATGGTGTGTTATAATGCAATTCTTCTTTACCCAACTATTGTGTTGCTCCTCTCGTCATGACCAACCTATAGTCATCTCAAATATCAAATGTCAAAATCAAAATACAGACATCATTCTGCACGCATACACCTACAAAATGAAGGGTTTTCAGGTTTTTTTAAATGCTCGATTTAAAGAAATGCGTCAAGTTTCATTCGACCCACGGGGGTGCTAAGCGCCCCTTTTTTCTGTTGTCAATTATTTTGAACTCATACCCTCACAAAAGACGCAAAACACATACATGCGGTGTATGCGACAGCTGTAAGATATGCAATACAAACGCAAAATGCGTATGTGTTGTTGTTGTTTGTTATGGGCTATACATTTAAGGCCCAGTTAAGAAGGTGCTGTCATACTTGTCAAATCCCATAGAAGTAAAATTTGCTGTCAGTTCCTTGAGTGGACCAAACTTTGATCCCTTTAAATGTCGTTTGTTGCAACCTCCAAACAGTACTACCAACAATCAATTCGAAACTAACGATTTTAAATTGGCTCACTACTTGACTAGCCTATTGGTCCCAAGCAAATCGACTAACGTTACCCCATTCTAGTATAAATTCCAGTACTACACTATGTTTGTTTTGATTCGCTATGAAAGTTTGACAGATAAAATGAGGGGTTAGTGGATATTCCTATGGTGCATCGATTAGCTTGGGACCGAAGAGAGTACCTTCTGGTCTTAGAGTTGCTTCTATGGTACTACAGTCGAACAGGTGTGGGTAGAACTGTTTGTTCCAGGTACACACTGTTTATCTGTGTCATTTACGTACCTCCTGACCGCGTCTTTAGCAGATAAGATACTAATCTTGGGCATTTTCAACATGCGTTATGTTAGCTGGAATCAAGGTTCATCTGAATATATCTATCCCAACCTTGCTCATTCATCATCGATGAACTTAGTTCAAATAAAAATTCTGGACGATTACAGTATCTCGGGGCTTATCCAACTCGATTCTGTCTACAACTTTAACGGTCGTTTGCTAGATCTTTGCCTTGTCAGCCAAGATCTGAATTAGGACATTACTGTTTCTGAAGCTCTTGCTCCACTTGTTTAGGAATGCCAGCATCATCCACCTCTTCACTATAGTCGATATATTTATAGTCTGGCGGATAGAATCTCGGGAGCTGTCAAATAGCGGAACCAATCAAGCAAATCACGACCAACAACATAAAAGAGCAAATCAGCTATTGCGATCGGAAACTCTTTTCTCCTGACTCAAGGGTCGCCTACGCAAACTAACACCATCTTTAGGTTGGGGAAAGTTTCCCCTATCCGATGATGCTGGTAATTTGCGTTCGATTGGCAAGGAAAGAATAATCAACGTTTTGTTTATAAAAGTTGATAGTACCTTTTCAATTGTTGGTCTACAATATATTGAATTGGTTCCGATTTTTTTATAGACCGAAATTCTATCCGCCAGACTATGAATATAGCGACTATACTCTTCACTTGTTTATAAATAAATGTGTTCCTTATGAATTCTCCTATACCGCTGAAATTATTCGTTATAACTTCAGGAAAACGGACTTCACCAACATGAATCTGTTTTTGTCTTCTATCAACTGGGTTGACATGTGGCACAACTTGACCGTTGAAACAAGCGTTGATGTTTATATTTTCGTTATTACCTCGGGTATATTATCTCGTTTGTCATAGCAGATACAAACCAGAGTCAATGTTATAATAAGAGTCCCCCCAAGAGTGAAGCCAGAAGTACCAATCGAACTGCCAAGCGGGGTACCAAACAAGCAAAGTAAATAATTGACAATTGAGCAAAGCAAACTGATAAAACATCTTAGTATCCCTAATTTATTAAAATTTTCAATAAACGTATAAAGATGTTGCGCGTTTTTTGCATGAACAGGATTTTAATATTCTACAAATTGGTGAACGTTCAATTCTTAAAGATTTCTTATTTTTATCGAAGACATTCCTAATTCCTCATCTAATCTCGTCTATTTATCTTTAACAACTTACAACATTATGTTTGAAAACTTAGTCTTGGTAGAGATCTACCATTTCATTCGATATTAGTTTTTCAATAATAACCATCATAATTAACTTGAACATTTGTTAGAAACATTTTATTTTAGATTTTTCCTAAAGTATGGGTTAGGAAATAGATTAAAAAAATTGGCCTTTATGATTGCTTTTAGACCATCCTGGAATAAAGCTTAACACAAAAGCCACATTTGTGACGATTTAAAAATATATATTCACAAGTAAAATTTCTGAACACTAGAAGCAATTTGTATTCAAATTGGAATTTCCTTCAAATTCCCACCATATGCTGAAATTTTTTGAAATTCATTCTGCAGTATTGCTAGTATTCTCATGAAACCTCACTCTTCAGTTTATTCTATGTATAAAATACTCTTGTTATATTCATGACAATTCCTTTTGAAATTTCTTCAGATTTACCTTAAAGCATTTTTCAGAAACCTTTTGAAATTCACCTCCGACCTGCTATTATAGATTGCTAATATTTTTTAAAAACTTCCTCAGAACACTCCTGAAAACTTCCTCAGAACTTTGTTAAAATTCTTCTAAGAATGTTGCAAGGGTTCTGCTTAAAATTCCCTATGATTTATTAGGAACCCATTGAAATTATCTTTGGAGCTAAAAATTTCTTTAGAATTCTAGCCAACATTGTCAATCTTTGAAGTGCCAGACTGTTGAAAAACAAGCTAATTATAAGAACTTTGAAAATATTTCAATATGTCAGATTCTTGGGAAAGTTTAAGAGTCATTGGAGTTTCATGGAAGAGAAAAAAAAAATCAAAGTTACAAATGGGGTTTAAAGAACAACATATTTTAAATTTTAAAATCTGAATAATAATTCTCAGTCCTTCAAGAAAAGCCAAGAATCATGAAGATTTTCGTAGTCTGTAATTTTAAAGAAAATATTGTTGCTTCATTTAGAGTTTTCTGAAATAATGAATCTAACTTCAATCTGATTGGGAAACTCAAACAAATGTGGAAGCTAAGCATTACAAAAAATGACGAAGGCTAGTTAAACTTAAAATTTATATTTTTTCTAGATACTTGAACTCTAAACAAATATATTTTGTGGCTGAAATAGAGGGGGAGGTAGTCGCTGTGTCCATAAGCGTTCTCTTCAGGGAACAATTCTTAGTAGTATTCACAGACGAAACTCTTGACTCTCATCAGTTGTCTGAAGCTGCAGCTTATGTACCTCCACGCCCTGCCATTGGTCCTCATCCACACATAACACTTGATACTGTTGAAAAAGCTTACGCTCGTGTGAAATGTTCTTCAAATCCCGGTTCTGATGGTTTACCATCCATCATTTTGAAAAGGTGTAGTTATGTAATTTCGTTACCTTTGGCAACTACAGTCACCCCAGTATTATGGTGCACCGACAATTATGGGCCACTTCCATTTGATCAACACCTAGAACGGACTGACCCATAATATGACTAGCTGGCCCATAATACTGGGGTGACTGTATTATGTGTGTGCTACGCCCAAACTACTTGAGCTAATTGTTCTCCGCTTCCTCAAGCATGATTGTCTCAACTAGTTATGTCTCCGAGACTCAACATGGGTTTATGCTAAAGAAATCGACCTGCATTAATTTGGTTACTTGTACATCCTTCATCATCAAAACTTAAAAAGCTCACAAGCAGGTTAATGTAATCTACACTGATTTTTCAGCAGCCTTCGATAACATTAATCATACAATCTTGATAGCATAACTCGAACGTCTTGGTTTTGTCAATAGTCTTCAGTCAGTAGATTGGCTTAGTTCCTACCTGGTTGGTCGTTCAATATCAGTGAAAATTGGATATACTATATCAGAACCATTCTTTGTCACATCTAGTATTCCACAGGGCAGTCGGACCTTTCTTAGTCTTGCTGTGCTTGAATGACGTCAACCTATTACTAAAATGTTTTAAGCTCTCGTATGCTGATGACTTTAAACTTTGCTTTGCAATAACCTGTCAAGAAGATGGAGATTTCCTTCAGCAGGAACTTGACAGTTTTTCCAAATCGTGCTCATGCGATTTGATCTGACGCTCCGTAGACTCAATTTCATTACACTATCGCTGGTACATCTCAAAAGCGAGAATATACAGTTAAGGATTTGGTTATTGTTTTAGATACGAGCTTAACTTTTAAAGATCATGTATATGCATAAACTCCAAAGCTTCAAAATGCCTGGGTTTCATTTTGCGTGCCGCAAAATAATTCTATACAGAGTTGGAAAACGAGCCTATCTGCTTTGATCGATTCTCTTCATCGACTTTCTCTTTTGATAAGCACGGCTATGCAAACAGTGTACGTGCTATTTTTGCCACATAGCATGATGAAGGAGGTTTTTATCTATCGTCTAAATCGTCAAATACAACAGGGAATGTTGTTAACGAAAGAGAAAGTCGATGAAGAGAATCGATCAAAGCAGATAAGCCCTTTTTCCAGGTTGGAATAGAATTCTCAGATATTCACTGCTTAAGGCTCAATTTACTTTGATGCATTGGGGGCGACCACGGCGTATTGGTTAACATTCATACCTCTCACGCCAAAGTCACGAGTTCAAACCTCAACCCCGGACAAGTCACGATTGACCCAAGATTGTTAAGTGACTATGATAAAAATAAAACTTTGATGCATTTTCGAAAAATTCAAATGCAGTTTTATTTCGACGCATCATTTGATATTGCAAAAAACTCGCGTCATTTTGTGTAAAATAGAAAAAGAATAGAATGACGAGAGCTTTCTGCAATCTGAAATGATGCGTCGAAAAAAACTGCTTTTGAATTTTTCGAAAATGCATCAAAGTAAATGGAACCTTAAAGACCCTGTATTGTTCTTTGGTTCGCTCTACATTAGAGTATGCAGTTGTTGTATGATCTCCATACTATCAAAACAGTATACAACAAGTAGAGGCAATTCAACGCAAGTTTGTCCGCGTTTCTCTTCGACGAATGCCTTGGAACGATCTTTTCAACCTCCCTAGTTATGAAGATCGTTGTAAACTACCCAGGTAACAATTTGATGCTTAACAAGTGTTGATTAATCGATTTCAATTCAGCCTTAGATTGAATAATTGCTGTACATATACCACGTTAACCTTTGTCCAGCTTTTAAACATCTAAATCTGGTGATTTTAATCAGCCAAAAGCTTAGCAGTAATATACATTATAAGCTTTTAAAGACATTAAATAACAGTCTTTTCCAACCCTTGTTCAGCCTTCTAGTTTTATTTCAAAAATAATAATGGAAGACCGCTTCATATCTTATGCATTCATATGGAACTGCTTTAACTTATTGTTGTTGCTGACTAATTGGATTAACATATTTATATTGTTAATATAGGTCTAAAAATTACCTTTGCATTTCGGGATTCGAACCGGCAGTCGCTGATTCATAGGCGTCAACCATACCTACTGGACCATTTAGGCTTATGTGTGGTAAAAGGTATGATCATTAACTTGAAGCACGTCAAATTTAAGTTGAATAACAGCAACCGGAAGAGTATTTACAGCAGTGCAGAATTGTAAACAACAACTGGTGACAGTAAAACATTTCTCTCATTTTCAAGTGCACAACACAATGTGGACACAAGCACGCGATTTATTTTGATGGTCATTTGGATGCTATTTTAGTGCTATAATTAAGTAATATTTATGGAATGCGGTCTGAAAATTCAGTGCAATATAAAGTGGTGAACAGTCAAAACACAGAAGTACAAATGTTAATACTTCCGACGTCCTCGCAGACCACTTCTACCTGGAACTATTCCTAAAAATCGTCTGCCTGTAATTAGAAAGGTAGGCAGTGAATTTAGTAGAACTTAAATGCCGGACATGCAACGAGTGACACAGATACTGACGATATTTAATAAATCAAGCTATCAAAATATGTGTAACGCATTGCTGATTTGTGGAGTTGTGTTAAGCTTAAATAAGGCTTGAATCTTTGGATCAGCTAGCCTATTGAGGTTGGATTATGGGGATACAATTCGCTTCTTGCACTACTAATCAACTATATATTCAGCCTGATGTTATGTACACCTTAAATCAACCAATAATCAGCATCTGTTCTTAATGTTCCGCTTTTATTGTTACTTGGGTAATCGGTCTCTTGTTAAATTTAGAATAATAACAATTTTTGTCTAATTTTCAGAAAAATTGTATCATTTGAATTGTACTACTAATTGATGCTAAAATATGAGGAGGTTTTATGCCCATTTGAGAAAAAAATCCGAATAAAGATAAAGATACCAAGAACCAGCGTGACGAAGAAATTAAAACATTTAACCAAAACAGTGTTTTGATGAACTGTGGTTTCGTAAACCGGGATTTTCGTGAACCATAAACCGCACTGGTTCACGAAAATCCCGGTTTACGAAACCACAGTTCATCAAAACGAATTTTCGAGGCATTGTTCGTGCAAATACACTCAATTCTGGTTTTAACGCGATTGTCATATTTACGATTTTGCCCTCATGTTACATGTTGATGGTTACTGTGACCGTTTGTTACAAAACACGTTAGATTTTTAATTTGTGCATAGTTGTTAAATGTACCGTCACGTCTCTTAAAGTTATTTGGTGTTGGATTAGTAGGGTTAGTAGTCGTTGTGAAAAAATGTTAATTTGTTAGTAGGATTAATTGTTTTTAAATTTGAAAATTATATAAAACCGTACAACAGTACAGTGGGTATGAGTATTCCACCAGTGGGTACAACAACATTCGGGCGAAACTACGAATTCAAAATGGGTGGAAAATAACGTCTCACGAGAAGAGCAATGGGATGGGAAAAGCGCGAAGGAAAACCGCCATTCCTTAATCAGTATCTGGCGTTCGTGTGCTTCGGACCGTTAAAACCAAGTGTCCGCAAAGTAATAAAAGTGAGTGGTGAATCGCGGGAGTACCTATCTGTTCAATCAGGTAATACGGCTTGGCTAATTAATTACGGATAGCTAACATTAATCGAATGACCGTAGACTAGTATGATAATTAATTAAAATAAACCCCGTTGCCCTCACAGGACCTTTTTGTGGTACCATTCGGTACAACGCCATTTTGTGAACCAACCGACTAAGTCGGTCAGGAAGCACACGAGTCGGATTATTGGTCCTTAGTGGCTATTAATCCTAACAATAAAGGACATCATTTCGATTTGGCATTGCAAGGTCAAAATCGTCGCATTCCTCGGGCCAAGGCGGCTCTAAACGCTAAAGAGGACCCCTCTCAGCAGAGTCACTCCGGCCTTGCCTGGACTCTGGTGATTCTCGTCAACGAGGGTAGACGCCAGGAGACCGCAGATCGCCATCGAGTTAAGTCGATCTGTTGTTCCAACATCACCACCCTGTCAGGCTTGATTCGCCCGACGTCAAGCTCGTCGTACGTAGGATCATCGGCGAGCGCTCGCACATCGGCAGAGTAGTCTTCGGCAGAGCAGAATCAACGGCAGCAGTTCAGTACCGGTACGTCAAACCCCCAAAAACCCACTGTACATCCATAAAATTCAATAGAACTATTAGAAATCCAATCCACACCTGCTATAGTTTTTATTAATAAATAATAGTATACACCCTTTGATTACTGTGTCATTTAAACTTTCCATAGCTTTTAGTCAGGTGACAGTACTGCACGTTAAGATCGCGAAGCCCCTCCAGATTACCCAGTAGTAAGCCGACCTTGAGACACAGCTCGAGAGGTTTCTTGCTACTGAGCCTTTTTACCGGGATACAGACAGTAGAGTTACATTACAGCATTTCTAATACACCCTGTTTTTTCTACGATTTTTTTTAAACGAGTTCCATTGTATTTGGGTGCAAATTGAGGTGACACTCGTGTGCTGTTCCAGGCCAAATAGCACTTTAGTTTTCTCTACAATTTTCTCTCAGACGTCATTTTGATCAGAAGTGACGTTTACATGATACAATTTATTGAAAAATGACAAAGGAGCCATTTAAAAAAATACATAATCCAAAATGGCCTTTTTTTTTGCAAAGATGTTAATGACTGTCCATAACAAACAAATATGCAAATCGGAGAAGGTTGAGTTTTTCCAAATCTTCATTTAGCGTGCTCACGATCAAAAATAGAGCCAAAACATAAAACGATTAAAAACAGATTTGAGTGTAGTTCGAATTTCGTCGCCAAGTCAGTTCATGAACATTTATCAATCAATAAACTTTGTATTCATGTATAATATATTCATTTCAGCGAACCATGACGAAATTTGTCACGAGCAATCCCCGGTTCACTACCCAAGCCTGATTCTGAGAGGTAAAATCTGAAAGTCGTTTATTTTTTCGCTTTTTTTTCGCGGCGTTGATTTGCTCTTTAGAATAAAATGCAAAATTGAAAGCAGGGCTGTAACCTACTAGAATTCAAATTTGTTTGTTATTCCAATGGGGTTCAAATACAGAACAGTCACAACAGAGAATTGCATTTCTCACCAAAAGAATAATCAGAATCACCTGGCGGCGCCATATGATTCCGAATGGTTCATATGCATAGCAAGCCAATATATACCCGCATAGTAATCCATCAAATCAATCCACAATGCTATTTGCATTAACGGATATCAGTCGTCTCGACTGTGGCTAATCAAAATGTTTCCATAACTATACGTTAGACTGATGCAAAATTTGAAATTTTCGCTCCACTGTGCTCAAATGGTTCCAAATCGGGTCCTAATCTTTCTCCAATAATTTGAATGCATTTGGTCAAAATCTGGCTGTTAGAAGATAGACATGAATTACAAGTTTGTGTACAGTCAGTATTTTGCCAAATGTATTCAAAATATCCTCCAATAATCAGTACCCGATTTGGAACCGTTTGAACACTGTGGAGCAAAAACTTTAAATTTTGCATCACTCTACTGTACGTTCATTGAACACATATTCCATAACCGAAACGACAATGCGAATCATTGTCCATTCATCTTTGCGTCTCCCTATGTTAAGCCTAACAAAGGCATTCGCATAAAGCTAAAAAAAAAAACAAGTTAGATCACTCATGTGCTTGAGCCATTAATTTGTTGCAGCTTTCTAATTGGCAGCAGACCCAGATTCCACCACGCCGATTAAATTGGTCACTAAAAATCACATAACTATCACTCGGCTCGCATGAAAAAAAAAACGGCTAATAAACCTACGCTTTTCTTACTTGGTCCATTATATAGTAAACTTAAATTCGCAAATTGTCTCATTGTCAATGCAAACGACTTGTTCCTGTGCTCTGGCTCTGGCTACCGGTCGGCCGACTGACCGACTGTTCGTCATCGTCGTCAGCTGATCCGCTGCTTTGCAGTGATAATTTCTAAACCCGAACGAACGAATGTCCATCTTTATTGTAAGAAATTGAAACATTCTGTCACTTTGCTTCTGCTAGTTTATTTAAACGGCCGTCACGGTCCGGTGCTATAGATAACACTAGCAAATGCAAATTTCGTTCAATTTCGCGGAAAACCGGCAATCAACCGAATCAGTGTCTATTCCATCTGGCTTAAGATAACGCTCCGTTGGAAGAAAACTGCCCCAGCGAAGGAGTTTTCTTCTTCTTTTTTTTCCTTGATTTGTTTTCAGGAAGGCAGCTCCCAGACACCTGGACCCTACCTATCGACCCAACAACTCATGAACCGGGGACCAACGGCTTTACTAGGAAGGCGTGATCAGAGATGTTATGCCTCAGAACATCCCAGCGGCGCCGACTGGGATTGAACCCAGGCCTGCTGGGGTGAGAGGTAATCACGCTTACCACTACACGACCGGCACCGCTGGCGAACAATTATGCAATGTTTCATTGAATTCGGAGAGACCAAAATTTGATCACTTCGTGAATTGCTCAATATGTAAAATCCTACAATTATAGATAGAGCTGGAATTAGGGTGTAACAGCCTTTGTAAACATTGACTTCTCTCGTTGATTTCTCGAAATTCAAGGCAAGCCTACACAAACAAACATATCCATCGGGTAGGAGAAGTCTTCCTCTACTCGATGGTGATGTCGATTTGCCAGGGAGAGCCATGACGTCCGAGAAATCATCGAGAGAAGCCATTGTTCACAAAAGCTGTTACGCCCTAATTCCAGCTCTATCTAGAATTCTTCGCTGCACACAGCTTAAATATTTACGTTTTTTGACAAAACACAGGTAATCATGACACAGTAGGTCGTTTTTTTTTTCATTGGCGTTGTTTTCAAAGATCAAAATGTCATGCTTACCTGAGATTTGTCAATCATGTAAATATTGACACGTAGTGTATTGAAGAATAATGGAGGTACAAGGGGGTGGTCACTCAGCACAGTGTGCCAAAACAAAGTTGGGCACACCCATTGCACAGTGGTTTAAAAGTGCAAATTCGTGAACTTAATTGTTTTCTGAGATGTACGTACGTTTTAGCATTAAGGTGTCTTCAGAAGATTTTCATAGTTCTGGATTCCGCACCTTTTGGAATGTTCACCTTAATTTTTCTTAAGGTGCAACTGCACTTCAAAAAACTAACTTTTTTATATTAACAGATATCGAGATGATGTCTTGTACAAATTTGTAGGGCTTTCAATTTCAAGAAACTTTGCTGAAGACATCAAGTTGCCATGACTTCACATTGTATCTCTTTGGTATATTCTGCAAAGTTTTAGATAATATCTAAACACACAACTTTTCTGAAGACACCAAAGTGCTATGATTTGATTGGCGAGAGATACAGTGATTTTTAAGCAAAAAATTACCCTTTTTCAAAAAGCTATAACTAAGCTGGCCGCAAATTGCCGCACTTGCAACAAGTTTCATTTGAAAGCTCAGAATTTGTACTTGAAATGTTGTGGAGATCATTAGTATCCGTTAGTATCCTGGAAACTGTGGTGGATTTTAGTAAACAAAGATTTAAGATTTTTGTATGGGGCTATTCAAGTAAAAACGATATTTTGCTAACTAACAATGGTCTTGATTTTTTGTTTAATTTCTAGTTTGTTTTTACTTATTTTAAACTAACTTAAAAGTAAAATAACATGTTAAACTAATCCAAACATAAAACCAAAGTAACAATTAAAAATTTCTGATAAACAAATTAAACTTCAAAATCATCTGAAACATCATGTTCATCCTCCGAATCCATTTCTTCTCCATCATCTACGCTCAACAAGAACTTTGCGTCTTGAGACAAATTTTTTGTCTCCTTTTTGGGGCTTTTCCACATGCTTGAGATTAGTGGATCTGAAGACACTAGCAAACGGCGAATCAAATCAAGATTCAAGATCGTTCTGGAACATTTTCTAGTGTGGTCTCGGCGGTATCGTTTGAGGTCTTTATTCCTCGATTCCTGTGCTTCTTCGGAAAGTTGTCCGATAGGAACCATGAAATGATTGATGACCTAGGCACCATGAATCAGGATTTTATGCACTGAAGCTGGCATGTAGTACCAGGGGTATAGGTCCACTAGATACTTTGCTGTTTCAATGCAATAACTAGAAAACCGTTCCGTGTTGATTTTGTGCCCTGACGCTAATACCTAAGAATATTGTATTGTTTGTATGTACATCTGGTTTTTCAGTATTCCATTTTATTACCTGTAATATGGTACCACATCGTTCCAGTGCTGTCACATCCAGTCCAGTTATTGCAGCTGTTTTCTTGGGATCGGAAAAGAAACGTCGGGCAGTATTGCCGTCGTTGGACGTTCCAGATCCTCCAGGCTTAGGCTTGTCAACAATCAGGCCAGTTTCCACTTTGAACCGTTTTTGGATTTGATTCTTTCTAATCTTCATGGCTTGAACATTCTGTCCTCTTACCTGCCATTTTTTAATTTCAAGTCGGTAAGACAAGTGAAGAAAGTATTCCATAAAGCTATAAAATATTGATATTGTATCAAACCATAATACTTAACACTTAATTTTAATAAATCTCACCGGATGCAGGCATGCAAAGTTGAAAGCCGCGTTCAGTTACTGAATCAAGATTGTTCATCAATTTCGGGGTTGCATTACAAATATAGCAAGTTTGTGACGATTTGTTGCCCGTAACAGCATTGCAGACCTTTCCGTCTATCATTGTCAAAACCATCTCATAGCGCACAATAATGGTACGGCCTTCTACCGTAATTACTGTTGGAACAAGCTGGTCAATCTGATTCTCTATATGTTTCTTCTCGTTGATTGATACTTCCGTAGTTTCACTCACGAGCTGAATCCTCACAGGTTTACAGAATCGGGTTGATGATGGTCGGGGATTTTGGAACAAAACTTTTCCGTTTACATCTGCCTTAATAGGAACTAAGGAAGTAATAAACATATTTGAATCACTAGATTCTCCGTCGTCATTCTCAAATTTTTGTTTGTATTCCGCATGTACGCTGCTGCCATCGAATCCCCATTTTACCAAAAGTACAACCTGAGGAAAATAAATTATTGGTTCAAAGTGTCTATAATGAAAATAAAAAAGGTACAACCTGCTTGAGCTCGTCATCTGAAAAATCTTCAAGATGCTCCTTGTTTGCCAAAACAATCCTACTTGAGGTATGGTCCAAAAGCTTTTGAAGATTTACTTCGGCATTTTTTTCATCAACCATAATAAATTGATCTTCCGGATAGCACTGTTTCTTGGCATTGACAATTTTGTTGTACGACGGGTAAATATTCACGTTTCTCAGTTTTGCTTCTCCTTGGATTTTGAGGTATTGTGACTTGGTCAAGTTGGCATCTATGATCATTGCTAGTGCTTCCAGGTGTAAGGACTGCTTCTCCTGAGAATTTCTCCACGAAACAAGTATCTTTGATGCTTGGTAGGGGTTGTCATTGTAGCTTCCTTCACTACTTTTGCCGCATCTACGGATTCACCTTCACGCAACTTCATTTGAGTAGCGTAAGTCAAGTTGCTAACGGAATGACCCCGTCTTAGATACGCAGTCTTTCGGCGTTTTACAGCATCAGAACTATCTCGGAAAGGTGTCGTTGTTCTACCTCGGCTTGTTGAAGGAAGTTCAGAGAGCAAGAGAGTGGGAAGATTGAAGGGTTTTTCGAAGTAGCGGATATTGCATTTGATCATTTTTGTCTCGGATCGGTGGAACTTGCGATAAAGCTTTTTAAAATATTTGCCAATCGGTAACAGAGCCTTCTCCACATCATCTCTATTTAAATCGGACTCGTCAATGTTGTACGCTTTATACACTTCTTGACTCATTTTTCGAACTTTTTCAATTTCACTTCCTTGGGTTTCCTTCCAGAGTTGCAGCAACTTACGCTTATCAATTTTAACTGAACAAAAAAGTTAGCATGTTCCTTCAATGTTTCACAATTTTCAATAAGTTTTACGAAGATTAAAATCAATACCTGATGAATAATTGGACATTTTCGATGAATGTTTCTTGAAAACGATGTTCTGATCTTCTCTTGGTACTTGAAATGCAGTAACAGGTCTTACGACAGCAGCCGACAAACTATATTTTTTTTTCAAATAAAATATATAGTTTGCTTTGATCATTTTTCCTCCTTAAAAACAAATTACAGTCGAATCTCCCTAGCTCGATATCAAAGGGTCCATTGTGTAAGAGAGGATGTCAAAATCTTTTTGTATTAAAAACATCACTTTTAAATTCGGTGTTATGTTTTGATTAATCTTACATGTTATTTTACTTTTAAGTTACTTTAGAATAATAAAAAACAAACTAGAAATTAAACAAAAAAAAATCGAGACCATTGTTAGATAGCAAAATATCGTTTTTACTTGAATAGCCCCATACAAAAATTTTAAATCTTTGTTTACTAAAATCCACCACAGTTTCCAGGATACTAACGGATACTAATGATCTCCACAACATTTCAAGTACAAATTCTGAGCTTTCAAATGAAACTTGTTGCAAGTGCGGTAATTTGCGGCCAGCTTAGTTATAGCTTTTTGAAAAAGGGTAATTTTTTGCTTAAAAATCACTGTATCTCTCGCCAATCAAATCATAGCACTTTGGTGTCTTCAAAAAAGTTGTGTGTTTAGATATTATCTAAAACTTTGCAGAATATACTAAAGAGATACAACGTGAATAAGACATAGAAAAACTCAAACAACTGATTTTAAGGTGCAACTGGCAAATAATCTCTTATATCTTCATACAATGAAGTCATGGCAACTTGATGTCTTTAGCAAAGTTTCTTGAAATTGAAAGCCCTACAAATTTGTACAAAACATCATCTCGATATCTGTTAATATAAAAAAGTTAGTTTTTTGAAGTGCAGTTGCACCTTAAGAAAAATTAAGGTGAACATTCGAAAAGGTGCGGAATCCAGAACTATGAAAATCTTCTGAAGAAACCTTAATGCTAAAACGTACGTACATCTCAGAAAACAATTAAGTTCACGAATTTGCACTTTTAAACCACAGTGCATTGGCCTGTTTGGCACCCATGGTTAAAATTTATCATGATCTTTGAAATTACTGGCAACACTGTGCTATTTCTGCGACTGATGCGCAGCGCTTGTATCAAATCAATTGGAAGCAATGGAGTTGATACAACTCTCATCTAATAACTGCGAAAGAAGTCATTTTTTTTCCTCTGTTCGGGACCTAACACTACTGCGACCAGTAAATTGATCTATTGTAGTATATCCCGTGTCCTTAGTTTAGTGCATGTCGTATTACTCCATCACTATTGAGAAATGATGAAGTATTCGATTTTTTTACAGTTGTCACTCTTGCATTTATCGCAAGGATCCGACTCTAATTGAAAGGTCCCGCTATTTATACCCTTTGGAGTATTGAAACACCCTCCAAAGGCGCGCCCCTTTGTCAGTCAAAATTGGATTCCTTAGCAACAAAATAAAGGTATGACACCGATAATGACCATGCATCAGAACCCTACTCTTAACCACTTCAAACTAGGGAACAACGAATAGAAGATTAGGAATCACATAGATGAAGACAACTAACTCATTTTTTTCTTTCTTTCGAGATCATCCTCGGTAGACAAAGCCGAGTCTTGTCACTATCAACAAGGCATAAAAAGTAACAAGGACTAAGATGTGTTCCTTGGATTACTGAAAAATCCTGTTCCCCTAGTTTGAAGTAGTCAGGACTAGGAATCGGTGGTAGATTTTACATCCCGTAACGTACCACGAAAAGGTGATCTACCCACATTGCGGGGCAACAAAGAAGTCATAGAACACTAAGTAGAGGAATGGTGTAATGTTCCAATAGGAGCGTTTTAAGTAAGCAAGAATAACCATTTGCTTTATATAATGTAGTATTTTGCAAATTTATGTCCATGAAATTCTCCGCATCCAATGAAAAGAATCAAAAGTTATCAATATGTTCGGCACGTAGTTTTCAAAATTCTGAACGTTGCCAGACCAATGATAGATAAAACCAAAACATTGAGACTCAAATCAAAGTACAAATTCTTTGGTTTATTACGTCCCTACTGGTATTTTAGTATTCTTTGTGCACTTCCTCAGTTGTTAATTGAAAACTTTCTAATAGTACGTTCAGACTACAGAGTTATAACATGTTATAGCGCTATCTTGATGGTGGATTCTGTGTTGCAATTATTTGACAACCGTTATAACATGTTATAACTCTCCAGTCTGGCCAGCGTTTAAGCCTGTACCATTTTTGCATTAGTATATTTGTGTGACGAATACAATCATATTCTATGCCCGGGGAAGTCGAGAAATTCGGAAATCGAAAGCCTTTACCGACTAAGCTAAGGGAGACCTCCCCCCCCCCCCCCCCCGAAGCACATGTAGATACAATCTCTGCCAGTTTGGTACAAGTAGATAACAGACTTTACTTCTTATATAAGTAAACAAGTATCACCAATCGTTTCCTCAAATAATTGCTGGCTCTCTTACGTAAGATGTCTGTGTCGCTGCTGTTTCTACTCATTTTGGGCCTAACAGGTGCTGTATATTTTACTCAACTCTTCAACCTTATCATAGCGCATATAACTGTTTTCAGCCCCATGGGTTTTTGCGAATCACGATGACCCCCACCAGTGGCAGGTTTCCACTGACGATCGGGGTCATATGCATCTGGTCAGCTTGGATCCGTACGCTGACCCGCTATTCGACCACCCAGCACCACTGTTTAATCCGGAACAGGACACCCACTTCTACCTGTACACCCGTTCAATGGCCGAACTTCCTCAGCTTATCGCTAACAACGATTACGATTCGGTGATCTATTCGAGATTCAACGCGAGCAATCCGACTCGAATCGTTATCCACGGTTGGGGTGGTAACCTGAATACGCAAATGAATCGACAAATTCGCACGGAGCTGTTCAACGTGGGAGAGTTCAACGTAATCTTCGTCGATTGGAGTGTCGGAAATGACGCATTCTATCCGAACTCTCGTCGGCTGGTGTATCCGGTTGGGATTGTGACTTCAAATTTGATCGATTTTCTTGTCAGAACAAAGTATTTGAGGAGGGAAGATGTGGTCGTGATCGGACATAGTTTAGGTGCGCATGCAGCTGGGAATGTTGGAAAGGGACAGATGGGACGACTACCGACGATTATAGGATTGGATCCGGCGCTGCCGTTTTTCGCAATGAATTCGGTGGACAGAATCAAGGATACGGATGCGGAGTACGTAGAAGTGATTCACACGAATGGTGGTGTGCTTGGCTTCATGGAACCGTTGGGAGATGCGGACTTCTATCCTAACTGGGGAAGAATTCAACCTGGTTGTGGAGTGGACGTTGATGGAAGTTGTGCCCATCAGCGAGCGGTGGATTACTACGTGGAATCAATTTCTTCGCGAGTTGGATTCGTCGCTAGTCAGTGTTCCAGTTTCCAGGACATTCGAAGTGGGATGTGCTCGGAGACTGGATTTTCAGTGTGGATGGGCGGTGAGCCAACGAACAGTGGAACGGGAGTGAAGGGGGTTTTCTTTGTTGCTACCGATGGAGGTAGGCCATTTGTGACTGGGTGTTAATTTTGTTTATGTAATTTTAGGGCTCTAGTATTTATGTCATTGAAAATTGCGTATCAAACAGTTGAAGCTTGTGGAATAAAAATTTTCACTGAATGTTTATAGTACTTACATTCTTGGTCTTCAAGTAAAATTTTCCCCAAATTTATCACTTTTCACTATTATTTTAATTGTCCTCCGATATGATAATTTTACATTCGACAAATGACAAAAACATGGCGCACGTTACGATTTTTCATCCAAAATTAAGTTCACCCACAGCACTTGACTGATTTTTAAGTACTTCTTATTTCGATTTTGAGTTGTTTCGTTTCTTCGTGTGGCTGCAAACACGCCTCTTGCTGTGTTTGTTGTAGAAAATGCAAGATAATAGCTTCTTCCATCAAACTGTTTGTTGAAAATAGCCCGAAACGATGTTATATGGCCGTGGCGTTCCAAAGAGAAAAACATTATAAGAATCGATGAATATAGTGAGGACCTTATGCATTGTTCAGGTTGATTTCAAAATTGTTCGAACGAACCACTTTTTTTTTTAAACGAAAACCCTTAGTGACATGATATTTATTGTCTTGACGATCATAGTTAGATGACTAGCAACATGCTTTGATCGTCAATACAAAATGACAGACTGTTTATCAACAGTGAATGAAGCACTTGTGATACAGTTTTTGTTTTGTCGAACGTCGTTTGATGACGATGTTTCAATGGTCTCTGTAGTAGCCCAAATTTATGCAGTGACGATGACAATTTTCAGCACTGTGTCCCTGTGAAGACGAGACCGGATATTTTTTCGCCTCAGAAAAATCCCAACGACCTCAGATAGGATTGAACCCGAAAACACTGGGGTGAGATAGCAGTCACTACCAGTTACCACTAACCACCGGCGCCGTCATAATGAATAACTGCCTAAAGTCAACCTCTGTTGCTGGTATAGAGACTATATCGAGATTATCGATTTTTTACGGCTACACAAGCAAAGTTGTGTTAGTGATATCTTGCGGCAAGAAGTAAATAGACCCTATCACTGGGCTGGTTGACGCATATACACGGGAAAAAATCCGAGCTCCGAAATGAGAAAAATGACTCATGATTTCATGAACGCAGCGTATTTTCATGTAATGAAAATACACCATGAATAATATTCATGATATCATGAGCAACTTTTGCGTAACGCAGCAAACATTCCCAAAATCATGAATCATCCGAGTTGAAATCATGAGCTAAATTCAAGGGGTTTAACTTTTAACCAAAAAATGCAAAAAGAGTAAAACAAAGCATCAGACTGGATACAAACCAAGAACCTTGAGATCATTAAACCCATACTTTGACCACTAGACTATCAGTACTTGTATCAGATGAAAGACAAAAGGCGTATAAGAGATACCTATGTAGTGCGGTTTATGAACAAGGTTTGCCAAGTACGTGTAACGCTTGCAGCGGTCTTGATTCCACTGCATTATGAAATCATGAATTTCCATGACGAAATCATGAATCATTGTTACGATTTCATGGGATGGCAAGTTTTCTCATTTCATGATTTTTTATTCATGAAAATGGAATCGGATTTGTTTCCGTGTAGCATTGTGGCTTGAGTTGGCAGATTACTATGAATGTATGCATTCGCTTTTTTTCCTTGACTTGTTTTTCGTCGATCTTGTTTTCCGTACTGAGTATGAATTCTACCGACGCCAGGAAGGCAGCTCCCCAAGGGATAAGTCACTTAGCACAGAGTGCCGAAAGTATATTCGGCACAACTTGGGCACATCCATCGGTACACCTTCGGAACAATCTCGTAGGTATTGGATTGTTCATTAAATGAAATGGGAGCTCTGCTGGACAGCTGTCATTGAAATGGTTCACAACATTACGTGCTGTTTGACTGTGTATTTCAGAAACATACTCTAATTGAATATACTAGAGGAACTCAGACCAGAAATTCACAGCATTCAATTCACTAAATTCGAAATGTAGGCTTCCGAGGGCTGTCGATTGCCATCGATGCCGGTCACAAGTCTTTCAGCTACTATTACTCGGAAGTGGCAGGATGTGGTCTTGTAAGGACCCTTTGTTTCAGCAGCAAATCACCAGCAATCCGTTAATTGGTCATCTACCAAACCAAAATCACTGTAACAATACCGAACTACTTTTCATGGCACAATCACATGGAATTTTTATTGCTTCCACTCAACATAATTAACATACTATTTTTAAACCGAATTTTACTGGTTGAGGTACTATGATAGAATTCTCCCGGAACTCCAACTCCTCGTTTGGACGACATTGGAGCAGCAGGACTTGTAACGCGCACCAAGATCACAGATGATCTATTAGAAGTGCAGATAGTTCTTGTCGCTGAATGCACTTAACTTGGGACGCTGATGTCCACCGTGTCGAAGCTCTTGTCCATGACGAAGGCTCGCAGTTTTCCTTGGACCCAATGTTCTGCCATCCCTTAAAGGGTGATACGGTCAAAATTTGGTCAAGGGAAAACGCGTGTAAATCGGTGAAATCGTTTATTTAAAAAAATCAAATTAAATTTCTTTTTCAAGTACAATTAGTATAAAATTCAGGAAAAATATTCAGTTAGGCTTCCGCTTTTCCAAATCCGAATTGCCGGGCCTTACGCTTGACCCCTGCCATCAGATTTTGTACAGCCACCTTGTCCACCTTCTTCGCCGCAGAAAGCCAGTTTGCCTTGAACTGCTGCTCGCCCTTAGCAGTTTTTTTGGTCTTCTTTAGGTTCCGCTTGACAATAGCCCAGTATTTCTCAATTGGGCGGAGCTCTGGCGTGTTGGGAGGGTTCTTGTCCTTGGGAACCACCTGCACGTTGTTGGCGGCGTACCACTCCATGGCCTTTTTACCGTAATGGCAAGATGCCAAATCCGGCCAAAACAGTACGGAACAACCGTGTTTCTTCAGGAAAGGCAGCAGACGTTTATTCAAACACTCTTTCACGTAAATTTCTTGGTTGACAGTCCCGGAAGCTATGAAAATGCTGCTTTTCAAGCCACAGGTACAGATGGCTTGCCAAACCAGATATTTCTTTGCGAACTTTGACAGTTTCATGTGCTTGAAAACATCTGCTACCTTTCCCCTTCCTTTTGCCGTATAAAACTCCTGTCCCGGAAGCTGCTTGTAGTCGGCTTTGACGTAGGTTTCGTCGTCCATTACCACGCAGTCAAACTTCGTCAGCATCGTCGTGTACAGCCTCCGGGATCGCGCTTTGGCCGTCATATTTTGTTTATCATCGCGATTTGGAGTCACTACCTTCTTGTAAGTCGATAGTCCGGCTCGTTTTTTGGCTCGATGCACGGTTGTAGACGATACACCCAGCTTATTTGCGGCATCTCGGAGAGAGAGGTTAGGGTTTCGCTTGAAACTACCGGCAACTCTCTTTGTCGTCTCAGCGGCTTCCGGTTTTCGATTTCCCCCCGATCCAGACTTCCTGGCTGTCGACAAACGTTCCCCAAACACTTTAATTACATTTGTAACGGTTGATTTGGCAACTTTTAGCGATTTTGCCAACTTTGCGTGCGAGTAGCTCGGATTTTCGCGATGCGCGAGCAAAATTTTGATACGCTGCTCTTCTTGCTTGGACGGCATTTTGACAACTGAAGAGTGAATTCCAAAATCAAAATAGGAGCAACATTCTACACACACACACCTTCAAAATGAGGGGTGTTCAGGTTTTTTAAATGCAAAATTGAAAGAAATACGTCAAGTTGATATTGACCAAATTTTGACCGTATAACCCTTTAATCGCCTCCAGCAGCTTTTCAAATTTGGTCTTGTCTTTGTCGTTCTTATCCCTAACCAACAGCTTCACCGACGGAATGCTCTCCGCACCGTCCTTCTCGATCTGCTTCAAGAAGTCGATCTTCTTCTTGCTGGTCAGGAAAAATATGGACTTTTCGCACCGCACCGTAATCGTATCGGTCAGCTCGTATCCCCGCAGCCTGGTCTGTAGATGGTTTCCTCGTCTACGCCGACCACCGTCAGAATGCAATCCATCTTATGCAGCGAATCATCATGGAAAAACTCTGGTTCCTTCCAGTTGGCGTAGAGGCGTTTTATTCGTTGGTAAAATGAATCCTTCTCGAGCACGATATTCGACATTTTCCGGTCCGTTCAATTATCGCATCCAACGGTTTTCGATGCGGGCAAACTTCTGGTTGCTCTCCGGCTTTTTTTCTTCTTTGTTGTATCCTGTTGGATGGCTGAGACCGCTCACGGTCCATCTCGCCAGCATTCCTCCTTGTTTGTCGCTAGACCGATGTTATCCAAAACATTTAAGCTGTCTGAAATGCCGGGTTGCCAAATTTACCATAATATTCGTATTTTACAAAAAATCGCAGCTTGCTCTATGACCGGCACTATCGGCACAATCGGCACAGTTGCGGCACACTGAGAAAAATGTTGACGTAATATTGGTCCGCGGGGTGACCTACCCCTTGCAGCTCCCACACCTGGACCCTACCTATCGACCCATCAACTCATGGACCGGGGACCAACGACTTTGTTTCCCTATGCCTCAGAAAATCCCAACTGCGTCGACTGGGATTGAACCCAGGCCCTTTGGAGTGAGAGGCAGTCACGATAAGCACTACACCATTGGCGCCACTGTATGCATTCGCTTCCTATTCATATAATGTAGCCGTCAGGTGGTTCTGATTATTCTATTGGTGAGAAATGCAATGCTCTGCCGCGACTGTTTTGTATTTGTGCTTATGGAATTATAATTAAATTTGAAATCCTGTCGGTTAATGGCCTGCACTCCTTTCGTTCGATTTATATACATCACTCAATATATCAAATCATACAATAATGGTCATAGACAGCACACAACTGCAAAAGCAGTCAAAGTAAACTACGTTGAGAGATCATGTAACGTTCTATTACGAACGTTATAAGTAAGCAAGAAGAACCATTTGCTTTATTTAATGGCATACTTTGCAATTTATGAACGGCACGTGGTTTTAAAATTCTGAACGTTCCCAGACAAATGATAGATAAAACCATAACACTGAGACTCACATCGAAGTAAATAAACTGCTCGCCGATGCACATGTAGATACAATCTGTGCAAGTCTGGTACAAGTAGATAACAACTTCAGAGACCTTACTTCATATATAAGTCAACAGTATCGCCAAACATTTCCTCAAATAATTGCTGGCCCTCTTACGTAAGATGTCTGTGTCGCTGCTGTATCTATTCGTTTTGGGCCTAACAGGTACTGGTTATTTTACTCAACCCTTCAATCTTATCATAGCGCATATAACTGTTTTCAGCTCCATGGGTTTTTGCGAATCACGATGACCCCCACCAGTGGCAGGTTACCACTGACGATCGGGGTCATATGCATCTGGTAAGCTTGGATCCGTACGCTGACCCGCTATTCGACCACCCAGCACCACTGTTTAATCCGGAACAGGACACCCACTTCTACCTGTACACCCGTTCAATGCCGGAATATCCTCAGATCATCGCTAACAACGATTACGATTCGGTGATGTATTCGAAATTCAACGCGAGTGACCCGACTCGAATCGTTATCCACGGTTGGGGAGGTAGCCTGAACTCGCAAATCAATGGACATATTCGCACGCAGCTGTTCAACGTGGGAGAGTTCAACGTAATCTTCGTCGATTGGAGTGTCGGAAATGACGCATTCTATCCGAACTCTCGTCAGCTGGTGTATCCGGTTGGGATTGCGACTTCAAATTTGATCGATTTCCTTGTTAGAACGAAGAATCTTAGGCGAGAGGATGTGGTCGTGATCGGACATAGTTTAGGTGCGCATGCAGCTGGGAATGTTGGAAAGGGACAGATGGGACGACTACCGGCGATTATAGGATTGGATCCGGCGCTGCCGTTTTTCGCAATGAATTCGGTGGACAGAATCAAGGATACGGATGCGGAGTACGTAGAAGTGATTCACACGAATGGTGGTGTGCTTGGCTTCATGGAACCGTTGGGAGATGCGGACTTCTATCCAAACTGGGGAAGAATTCAACCTGGTTGTGGAGTGGACGTTGATGGAAGTTGTGCCCATCAGCGAGCGGTGGATTATTACGTGGAATCAATTTCTTCGCGAGTTGGATTCGTCGCTAGTCAGTGTTCCAGTTTCCAGGACATTCGAAGTGGAATGTGCTCGGAGACTGGATTTTCTGTGCGGATGGGCGGTGAGCCAACGAATAGTGGAACGGGAGTGAAGGGGGTTTTCTTTGTTGCTACCGCTGGAGGCAGGCCTTTTGTGAATGAGTGTTAATTTTGTTTATGTAATTTTAGTGATCTAGTTGTTATGTCGTTGAAAATTGCGAATCAATTATTTGAAACAAGTGGATTTATATTTTGAAGTAAATAACTGAACTTTACGGTAACTGCAATCTGATATTTTCAAATGTAAATTAATTCTGTTACGGTTTCGAACTCCAAAAAGATGATTTTTCATGATTTTCAAGGCATTTTTTAAATCAATTCCATACTGATAGCAGGGTAAAACGCCTTGTTCATGGTGCAATATGCACTCAAACACTGGGGCAAGACGCACAACAATGGACAAAATGCACCACAACATTGAGGTATAATGCACCGCTTGCGAGCGACAAACCATAACCTGTAAGTCGAGAATACATTAGTACGAGGTATTTCAAATGATTATTCCTTTATTTTTACATAAAAAATAAAGTATCAACATAGTGTTTAAATGTTATTTTATAAAGTTAAACATTTAAAAAATATACGCAAAGTGAATTGGTTCGATTCTTTTGCTGTATACCCGAGCAAAGTCTGAGATCATATTGAAATCTAAATTTGATGTTGTGATTTCGCTGATTATTATTGCTCAGGCTGCTGTCGTTTTGGTCGTTTTAAAGCTATCATCACACTGTTTGACAAAACGCCAAATATTTGGCAAATTTTGACAAATATATTTGACCAAAGTATAATGGCCAAACATATTTGACCAATTTTTGCTATGGCAAATATTTGACGTGTATTTGACATTTCAATTATTTGGCATTTTGTCAAATAGTGTGATGCCTTTTGTTATTGTTTGTCAAGCATGTTTGCTCATTACTATCAAATTATTTATTTAACATTCTGAAATTTCTTGACTAGCAAACATCAACAAATAATTGTGCAATTACCGGTTATCGAAAAAAAAATCAAATTTTTTGTTTTGTGAGCATTTTGATGATGGCAGAAGACTATTCCGGTGCTACTTTCGACGATGTGGAGAGTGTTGGAGCTCCAAGTCCAAGTGGGACGTCGAAATGTGCACGAAAAATCCGGAAAAAAGGGACGGCAGAGTGGAGCGAGGAAGCCACTTTAACGTTGATCGCAGCCGGTTATAAGCCGCATGGTTATAACAATGGTTATAAGTTGTTGAGGAAGTCAAGATCTTTTCGCTGGTGGACAGTAGTTCAGAGTTTTCTCCCTTCGTGGCGCTAGTATACATGTAAATATCTCGCTTATAAAATATCTCTTGATCCTGACCAGGTAGAAAGTGACTGTCCAAGACAAAGTTGTTCAGGAAGTTAAGATCTTTTTGTTGATGTACAGTAATTCAGAATTTTCTCACTTCGTGGCGCTAGTATACATGTGAATATCTCGCTTATAAAATATATCTAGATCCTGACCAGATAGAAAGTTACTCTCATCGGCAAAGTTGTTGAGGAAGTCTAGATCTTTTCGCTGGTGGACAGTAGTTCAGAGTTTTTTTTTGTCTTAGACAAAGTTGTTCAGGAAGTTAAGATTTTTTCGTTGGTGTACAGTAGTTCAGAATTTTTTCACTACGTGGCGCTAGAATATATGTTGGTCATTCCAGCTCAAGTGTATACACCACGTGGTCAATGTCACCGATTTGAACCAAACTTTGCCAAAACGCTTATTTTGACATTCTGAACAAACGACTGTTTTGGTTTTGCTCTTAAGTGCCTGGATCCATCTGGGCTACAACCCTGGATTTTTGAGATTTTTAGATATATTATCTTTAAGAAGATATTACCATAGAGGTAACTCTAAGACCACTGGGTCCTGAAGAAAATCATTATTATTTTTGGCTCACTCAGTACCAGAACAACGGTCCCAAGCAGTCCCAAGCTATTTCACTCACCCCTGCATGTTCTGCATGAATCCACACACCCCTGATGTTATCTGTCAAACTTTCATAGCGAATCAAAACAAACATAGTGTAGTAATAGAATTTCAACTAGAATAGGGTAAGTTAATCGTTTGCTTGGGACCAATAGGCTACTAAAGTGGTGAGCCAATTTAAAATCGTTAGTTTCGTATTGATTGTTGATATTACCAACAATCAATACGAAACTAACGATTTTAAATTGGCTCACTACTTGACTAGCCTATTGGTCCCAAGCAAACGATTAACGTACCCCATTCTAGTCAAAATTCTAGTACTACACAACTAGAACACTGTTTGTTTTGATTCGCTATGAAAGTTTGACAGATAAAATGAGGGGCTTGTGGCTTTTCCTATGCTTCGATGGGTGCATCGATTAGCTTGGGACCGAAGATAGTACCAGAGCTGAGCCAAAAAGTTGAGCACGTTTCTTCGGGACCTACTAGTCTTAGAGTTACCTCTATGATATTACTCCACAACCAAGCAAGTTATTTTTGATCTTGGTACGGAATATTGAAGGTATTTTAATTTAGATTTTTATATGTGTACTGACAATACAGTAACTACAGAAAACAGAATGATTTCCGGATGGTATTCAAGCTATCAAAATATGGGCTAATTTCACCCAGGGCGGGATTCTTTATTTCAAATTTTCACTACTTTTTGGAAAACCCTTCTGATGCGACCTACCTTTAAGAAATTCTGCTTCAAAACCAGATAGATGGCATCCAGGACTTCGGGTATGATGTTTGAAATAGTTGGCAGTGGGATGCGAAAAAGGTACTGGAGCGACATGAAGCTTTCGCCGGTAGCCATGTACAGCAAAGTCAGAGCCAGCCTTTCTCCGGCTGTAATCGCTTTCCGCATATACGTGTTCTGTTTTTGAATATGCGGAGCTACTAAATCCAACAAATAGTCAAAATCAGCAGCCGTCATTCTCACGAAGTTTCGGAACAAATTTGGATGATCGCTCCTCAACTCATTCAAAAGGGTTGCATAACATCCTTCAGTTTGCCGTTTCTTCACCTACTCCTGGACCCAAACATTGATTTTGATAAGTTCTTTAGTTGACTGCACATTGTAGTCGAAATACGTATCGGTCATGGATACCAAAATTTATTGAGTGGAATTGAATGGAAGATAACCTTTTTTGCTGTTTTATTTAGGCATTCCGCTAACAACCCAATTTCATTACTTCATTATGATGGCTACCAAGCCTTTGGGATTTTCCTTATAAGAGAGTTGTATAGATTTTTTTCTCCTTTAGTTTACTTAAATCTTTGGTTTTTATTAGTTAGGTAGGTTCCGGTTCAATACATTGTAGTTTCATTTTTATAGCTGTGATGTTGACTTTTTTTTACCTAGGAGATGAGTACTTAAGAGGGTTAGATTTTGATAAGTTCTTTAGTGGGAATGACACTGATGAAGACTGCACATTGTAGTCGAAATACGTATCTGTCATGGATACCAAAATTTATTAAGTAGAATTAAATGGAAGATAACCTTTTTTGCTGTTTTATTTCAAATACGTAGCTATTAAATATCAAATCAATGGCCAAATAAATAAACTCGGTCAACTGCAATTAATGTAATACGCCAACACATATCTTCACAAATAGCTGGTCAAATAACCGTTTTTTAGTGTTTGGTCAAATAATTTGTGGTAAATATTTGCTAAATAACGGACAAGTGTGGCTTAGGCAAACAAATATGACAAAGTGCATTATTTGGCAAAACTTAACGAGTCAAATATTTAAATGTGGACAAGCAGTGTGATATCAGCTTAACGGTAGAAACAACTGATCAGCAATGCATATAGCCATCCTATCGGTTAGTATGCAGTGTAACCATGGAAAAAGCTGTGCAAAATTCTTAAATCCAAGGCAAAGGACTCTTTCCCTGTACAACGCTCAACCACTGTATGTTTTCCAAATACCGACTTAATTATAATTAATTTACATTTTGTACGAGCACATAATCCGGTATTGCAATAATTCGATCTTCCATTTTGTTACTAGGCCATACTTTACAAGATTTCAAATTTAGTCCGTTTAACCATATACGCAAATTTCCTGAATTATTTAATATGATATTCGTTCCTACCTTGTATCCTCGTCGCCACTTGTAGGATTCAGGATATTTCAAGATTCATTAGGATGACAGCGGAGTATTAATATTAAACAATTATCTTCATTCACGCCCACACTGTATTTTGCTCCCGTACATGTTCTCACTACAAAACTAACTGTCCGTCTTCCCTATGCTTACTATTATTTATGATTTTCGATTTTCATATAATCACCTGAGGTGTACGACCCTACATGACCCAGGGAGGGTTGGCCTGGCAGAGGTGGTTTAAAAAGCCGTTGATATTCTACTCGCTGGCACTGTTGCAGGAAATTATTCGGTTGGAATTCTCGTTGAAGGAAATGTCGGAGCCATCTTGGCGAGAATTGCTGCTAAAGCTGATTTCATAGTCATCATAGTCGATGCATAGCCAAGAATGAATCAGGGCTCGGAGGAAATAATAAAAATTGTTACCTGATCCGAGTAGGCTGGCGTGTTCATCCACTAAAGAGTTAATATTGTTAGCAGAATAGGGAGTGTTATCTGAAGTGGCTGCGGTCTTGATCTGTCTGCACACTAAGGAATCATGGAACGTAAACAAACATGCCATGTAAAATTAAGTGCCCTGAAACTGAAACATGCAACTCGACGAAAAGGGCGTTTGATTGAACTGATTTTCTCGTCCTTTTCAACTGATTCTTATGTCAAAACGGCCGCTTGCATGTGTCGGTCTCAGGGCACTGAAATTTACCTGGGGGGACGTGCTGTCAAATCAGCCTACTGATCATCTTGTATGAAACTGGTTACAAACGTAAACAAACGCTGTAGGTTTCTTATGGCTTGTTTACGTTTGGAACCAGTTATGCGAGGTAGGCGACGATTGTTCGTATTTGACAGGCCCCCCTTGAAATTAACATGTCTTTTTCGTACACACTTAAACAAAGACCCTGTGTTCGGTAAAAAAATTTACCGTCTTAGATCGGTAATGCTAAAAATTACAGATGTTTCGGTATTTTCTTGCTTTATTGCTGACAACTGTAAATGAAATGACCGAATTAGGGTAAATCAGCTTCATCACTGACTTCTGTGAAATATTTTACTGAAGTTTCGGTAAACAAAGCGTTCCGTTACTGAGTTCGGTAACGGTCTCGGTAAACGTCAAATCCACCATATTGTGATTTTCGATCGACTTTGAAAACGTTCGTGTTTGTGAAAAATAAAAAGGTAAAATTATGGAGGTTGTGATGCAACACCGAGATGAGCGAATCAAAGATATTTTCCATAAGTAATTAATTTTCGTAAATTAATACCGATTACAGATGGCCGATGTTGTTGCTCGTTTTTTTTTCCGTCGGTCCAAGTTCTACTCCCGGTGGCGACGATCTAAAAATAGCATTTGGAATCTTCATCCAATACTTCCCCTGTTTCCAGTGTAGCGCCGTATTATTCCAACAAAAATTTGTTTTTGTTCATTGGTGGAGCAATTTGCAACACTAACACATTGATCACGACTGTAGCCAAATTTTTGCATGCATTGCAGTGACCGCCACCTTGAAACAATATTAAAGCAAATTACAGTTGAGTCGGTTACCTTTTAAAAAATTACAGATCTCTCGGTAATTTTCGATTTACATATCGTCCTCAAAATTACAGTTCTCCGGTAAAGTCGACTTCAAATCAAGCAATGCACATCGGTAAACGTTACCGATCGTTCGGTAAATTTGACAGCTAATTTTGCTGATCCAGTTTACAGATTTTTCGGTAATCCCAACAAACAATTCACAGTCACAAATAAGCATACACATTGAATAAATCCTGTATAACAGTGCTGAATAAAACAGGATGTCGAATTATGTGCTGAAAAAAGCTCATTGAGATCGAAAGATGCGCCTTTATTCCACCGTTTGCTCTGATATGATTAATTTACTTATTAAAAGCTTTATAAACGTTGACTGTCTTCCTGATTCAGAACCAGAAGTTTGATCAAATAACAAACTGAATAAGTGTTATTTGCGCATACATTGTCGCTTTAATTCGACTGTTTTCAATTGCTTTAATCAAATGCTTTATTAGACGTCTTATAAATGTTTTCTAGCTCCATTATTAGATTTCATTGCATTGCTTAACAATATTGCTGAATAAAGGTGAATACACTCAGCATAATAGCTCTTATACCACTATACGTCGATGTTTTAATTGCATGCTTTGTAAATGCTTTACAAACGGCGTATTCATTAATTATTCCACAACACTGCTTCAGGTTAACAACAAAACGAAAATGGTAGCATAGTGGTTACTGTTTCCGCTTTCCAAGTAGAAGGTCTAGAGTTCAATCCCAGCCTCAACATTTTTTTTTATTTTTTTTCTACGCCTAATTAATTTAAATCGTAATCATAAATCGTATCACTCACGACAACCAATTCATAGATCTATCGAAAAGAATAGCATCCTTTCCATAGAAATTAGAGAGATGGAGAGGTAACGTTGGTCTAATGTTAAACAACTATGAATGAATTAATCATTCTCATATCTCCTTGAATTAGCTAGAGTTACGGCTGGAAGTGCTGATAGGCTTTCAGATTCAAGCTTTTATTGCTTATTTAGCTGCCCTTATGATGTATTCTAGGATAGCACGGATGGCAAGGCAAGCGGCTGGTGATCGGAAGGGTCGTCATGGTTCGAATTCCATATAACGACATGTGTGTATGTATGTCTGTAATAAATTTACTAGATCCTGTTTGTATGGTGGATGCGTGCTTCGAAAGAAATAATAACACAACAATCACTAACGAGAACAATTCTGCTCTGTGCTTGCTGTGTTTCTTATTTTCGGATTAATTATCCCGTAGTTGAATAATCGTTTAATAAAAGTATAATAGTGTCTAATTAAACATTATTTCACATGTGAATCAGGCGTATATATACACCTTTATACCAACAATCAATACGAAACTAACGATTTAAAATTGGCTCACTACTTGACTAGCCTATTGGTCCCAAGCAAACGATTAACGCACCCCATTCTAGTCGAAATTCTAGTACTACGAAATTCTAGGTTGACAGATAAAATGAGGGGTTATTGGTTTTTCCTATGTTTCGAGGGGTGAATCGATTAGCTTGGGACCGAAGAGCGTACCAGAGCTGAGCCAAAAAGTGGAGCACCTTTCTTCGGGACCTTCTGGTCTTAGAGTTACCTCTATGTTTATACCATCGCTGTTTAAGGAAGTAATGAATAATCAAAAATTTGATCGAATAAGCTCTGTTACAACTTTTGTAAGTCGAATAAAAGCTTCTCGACATACCTTATTCAACACCAAATATTTCGATGTTGTGGTTGAACAAATTCTCCAGATTTGAGTGAACAAAGCCTGAACAGAAGTTATTATTAAAAATAGTACAAGTATTATTAAGCATGAAGTGGAATAAAATCGTCAAGAAGTCGTTTCTTCAATAGGAAATTGTTTGTAGGGATGTTCTCGATTACCGAAAACATTACCGACCGTTCAGCTGTTGAGAATTCGGTAAATGAATTACCGACGTCGGTGATTTTTTCTAAGTGTGTAGTTTGTGGTTCCCCCGTAATCTTCCGGGGTATGGACAGTTTGGCCCTTGTTCATCACCGGTTATTCTGCTTTCTTCCGTAGTTATTTCATTCATAGGGGAATACGCACAAGCGTCCATTTCCGTCCCTACTTCTTCGATCGTGTGGAAACGACGTCCATAATTGTTCTAATTTGTAGTCATTTGTAACATGGATCTTTACTTCTATGCCTTCAATTCTACTAAAATCTGTTCATGACGAAAAAAGTTACAACTATTTGGACGTTTTCATCAACTAAGATTTTTTTAACGTATCACTTAATTGCAACTTTAGGCTGTTCATCAAAATCCGATCATAATCAGTATGTCTTCTGCTACTCTATTCGTGGAAATTTCATAATTTTGGGTCACTCATTCTGAATCTGAAGTCAGATTAAATTTAAATTAACGTTTTCGTATCTTTAAAACCTTTTTTATGCGAAAATGGATCAATGAAAATGCTGAGGTTTTGACAGTAAAGGGTGATACGGTCAAAATTTGGTCAAGGGAAAACGCGTGTAAATCGGTGAAATCGTTTATTTAAAAAATCAAATTAAATTTCTTTTTCAAGTTCAATTAGTATAAAATTCAGGAAAAATATTCAGTTAGGCTTTTCCAAATCCGAATTGCCGGGCCTTACGCTTGACCCCTGCCATCAGATTTTGTACAGCCACCTTGTCCACCTTCTTCACCGCAGAAAGCCAGTTTGCCTTGAACTGCTGCTCGCCCTTAGCAGTTTTTTTGGTCTTCTTTAGGTTCCGCTTGACAATAGCCCAGTATTTCTCAATTGGGCGGAGCTCTGGCGTGTTGGGAGGGTTCTTGTCCTTGGGAACCACCTGCACGTTGTTGGCGGCGTACCACTCCATGGCCTTTTTACCGTAATGGCAAGATGCCAAATCCGGCCAAAACAGTACGGAACAACCGTGTTTCTTCAGGAAAGGCAGCAGACGTTTATTCAAACACTCTTTCACGTAAATTTCTTGGTTGACAGTCCCGGAAGCTATGAAAATGCTGCTTTTCAAGCCACAGGTACAGATGGCTTGCCAAACCAGATATTTCTTTGCGAACTTTGACAGTTTCATGTGCTTGAAAACATCTGCTACCTTTCCCCTTCCTTTTGCCGTATAAAACTACTGTCCCGGAAGCTGCTTGTAGTCGCCTTTGACGTAGGTTTCGTCGTCCATTACCACGCAGTCAAACTTCGTCAGCATCGTCGTGTACAGCCTCCGGGATCGCGCTTTGGCCGTCGTATTTTGTTTATCATCGCGATTTGGAGTCACTACCTTCTTGTAAGTCGATAGTCCGGCTCGTTTTTTGGCTCGATGCACGGTTGTAGACGATACACCCAGCTTATTTGCGGCATCTCGGAGAGAGAGGTTAGGGTTTCGCTTGAAGCTACCGGCAACTCTCTTTGTCGTCTCAGCGGCTTCCGGTTTTCGATTTCCCCCCGATCCAGACTTCCTGGCTGTCGACAAACGTTCCCCAAACATTTTAATTACATTTGTAACGGTTGATTTGGCAACTTTTAGCGATTTTGCCAACTTTGCGTGCGAGTAGCTCGGATTTTCGCGATGCGCGAGCAAAATTTTGATACGCTGCTCTTCTTGCTTGGACGGCATTTTGACAACTGAAGAGTGAATTCCAAAATCAAAATAGGAGCAACATTCTACACACACACACCTTCAAAATGAGGGGTGTTCAGGTTTTTTAAATGCAAAATTGAAAGAAATACGTCAAGTTGATATTGACCAAATTTTGATCGTATCACCCTTTATCACTTAATTGCAACTTTAGGCTGTTCCTCAAAATCCGATTATAATCAGTATGTCTTCTGCTACTCTGTTTGTGGAAATTTCTTAATTTTGGGTCACTCATTCTGAATCTGAAGTCAGATTAAATTTAAATTAACGTTTTCGTATCTTGAAAACCTTTTTCATGCGAAAACCGACATTAATGGATCAATGAAAATGGTGAGGTTTTGACAGTACCACAGTATTTTACATTTTATCGTCCATATACAGTAGCACCAAAAACATGCTTTCACGGTGCTCCTCTGACCGCTATTATAAAAAAAAATAGTTTCATCAAAAGTGAGTACCCCAATCGATTTGTTAGATCATTCTGCATCTCTGAAACAAATTTAAAAAAAAATCATAGGGCGCATTTTTGAGTTACACCCTTTAAAGGCGTAACTGCATAAATCTCACTAAAAACAGTAAAATGCCATCACATATGCTTATTTTGCATGCAACATGACATGAAATGTCGATTGCAGAGTGTTTACATATTAATTACATGGTTATAATTTGTAACGGTTGCTAATTTTTGGAATAAAAAATTAATTAATTCCAAAAAAAGTTAATTTAAGGCTTAAGTTTTATTTAAATTAACTGTAAACTAATAAACCTAAATATAAATAATGAATCTCAAAGTGGTTTAACACAAATGACGACTATTGTAGTCAACGACAGCACGCAGAAGTTAGATTTGTATATCTTTGATGTTTTCGTGGTCTTGTATCTTTCCCAAGTCAATAAAAAGTCGCTGTGAACCGATTCGGACGCCTGCTCGTTGTGCCAACCCAAACCTCGTCCAGTTGCGTTACAAAACTCTTTCACATGAAACTTGGTTACATGGTATTTGGACGATTTGGGTAGATGCAACATTTCCCAGTATTCGACAAACTTATAAATATCTTCTTCAAATCCGGGTACAAGTTCGAATGAGAAGCATTTCTTGAACGCATTTTGAAAGTGTTTCAGGACCTATAAAAAGTAACAGTCATTTGTTTTATACCTGCTGATCGAAAAACAACTGTACCTTACATCAACATAGTTTAGCAAATCTTCGTTTTCTCGGAGAACATCGACAGCATCAAGGAGACTGTGACATGCTCGTCCTGTAAAACAGTATGTTCGCTGTTGATGTCGTACATGAGCCTTTTCGATCCATAAATCTGCCCAGTCTGGACTGCTTGAAAAACCATGTTCACGATCCCAAGTGTCACGTGAAGTGGAGGCGGAGGGCATACCAGCAAAACAGGAGTGCTGTCTTGGCCGAAAACCAGCGGTGGTTTAATGCAGCTAGCATATTTTTTTTTACGATTTTTGGAACATGGGTCTTTATTGGAATTTTCCCGAATGTTTTCAATCGTTCGGGGCACTCCACTTTGCAATGCAAGGTTTGATTTTTCTGTTACACAATATGGACAAGGGTGGATCGATGAATGCGCCATTATTCCAATAATCACGTTAATGATCTTTAAATCACCGGCAATAATCGATTCCAAGTGATTCAGCTTCAAAAGACCATTCCAGATTAGAAAAATATATTCATATTTTTCGGCAAGATTTGGAGCCAATGCCAAAATATGGAGGCGTTTCACGTTGCTGTCTTTAAAATAATCTGCGGAATTATTTTGGGTTCTGGATACAACAGAGAGAGTGATCTTAAAAAATCCTCCTCCACCGTCGATACCAAGCTTAATGAAAAGTTCTTCCTCACTGGCGTGTCTACTTTTCTTGATTCGTTGAAGCAACTCAGGTATTATTACAAAATATAACTGGAACATCAGCGCATTGACAGCGTCTTCAGCTAGAAAAGAGCATTTTAATTTAGATTTCTTTAAAATATGTACCTTTTTGAGTTTTACCTTTGGCTATTTCTCCTAGCTCTACAATACTAAACAAATCTCCAAGCTGTGAGTTCAGTTTGGAAAGCTTTCCTTTTAAGCCAGTTTCAAACCTCACTCCACCTCGTTTTAAACCTTTCATGATGCCTGTAAATCAACTAACCAATAAGCAAATCAAAAGCTTCGGCAAATCCTAAATAAAATATTACCAAGAGTCTTCCGCATGCTCAAGTTATTCTCCGTCTTCACTTTGAACATATCTTCCGTCCGCATGCGTTTCCGTTCTTTCAAAGATACAGTAGAGCTTTTAGAAATACGGATGGTTTTCCTCGACGATTTGATAAGCGAATGTTTTCAGAACCTGTATGAATCAAATAAAACGTTAAAGCTACATTCTGAAATACATCAGTTACTGTTTTACCAGAAGTTGAGACTTTTTCGGCTAGAAACTTTGACACAGCTGCTTCTGATGCCTTTGGTGGAGAATTATTTTCTTTCAGAATTCTTGCTAAATTTTCTGAACGCTCAGTGACAGTACAAACGTGATTCTTCCCTCGTCCGATTTCCGTTAGACAAGTATTACACATCCCAAGTAGCATTGCAAGTTTTATCGAGGTTTTAAAGCATTCTACAAGTCTAAATCATAGTCTCCAGAACCCTCATAAAATTCAAATTGTTACTTGGGATGCGTATGACCTCGCGTATGACTTTAGTAGTGTTTAAATAGCTCGGTATTGAATTACGTTAGTTTTCCTTTCTAGGAACTGTTCCCGGTAGATTTTTACCATACTTTAACTGGGCAGCCTCACAAACTTCACAAGTGCACTTTGAATTTGTTCTCGTACTCTTAGAATAGTTAAACTTGTATTTATGTAGGACCACTTTTCTGCTATTTCCATTTACAAGGCTGCAACAAATCCGACACTTGGCACATATTGAGGACGGATAATACCACTTGCGAACATCAATATCGCTTAAGTAATGATCCCTAATCACTTGACGTATTGCAATGGAGATCGGTCTAACGTTTTTTTTTATTTGAAAGGCTTAAAATGCACACTTTTTTTTTGTTGATTGCGTGATTATCCATGATAAAATTTCAAGCAAAACACTGCAACTCACAAAAGGCACATTTGTCAATAACGTTTGTCAATGCCTACTTGTGTTCTCTAAAAAAAAAGATAATGTTGCGATTTGAATATGTAAAATAAGAATACGTGATGGAATTTCCCTGTTTTTAGTGAGATTTATGCAGTTACGCCTTTAAAAGGGCGTAACTTGAAAATGCGCCCTATGATTTTTTTTAAAAATTTGTTTCAGAGATGCAGAATGATCTAACGAAACGATTGGTGTACTCACTTTTGATGGAACTAATTTTTTTATAATAACGGTCAGAGGAGCACCGTGGCTGTGGTAGGTTCCAAAATTGACCGTTCGCAGCCATCTAACGCCAGTTGTTTTGCATTGTCTTTTGTCTCCCTATCCATCCGTCGGTAGCAATAAATCAAGTGAAGTGGCAAATAAATTTGATTTGTATGTCCGAAAGATACACGGCGAATGAGAACGACTCAAATTTGAGTTTAGTTCACTCATAATCGCCAAAAGTGCAGGAACTCAGCGATGAGTTAATTTGCCTCATGTTTTCCCAGGTTTTTCCAGGATTTTCCAGGGAAAAATTCCCGAATTTGAGAAAAGTAAAGATTGGATTCCCTCAGTCTATTGGTTCTACTCCGACACTGAATAAAATTTTCGTCAATTTCCTCATTTTCCGGCTGATTTTTGAGGTTTCCCACAGGAAACCATGAGACAAATTTTACTCATCGCTGAGTTCCTGCACTTTTGGCGATTATGAGTGAACTAAACTCAAATTTGAGTTGTTCTCATTCGCCGTGTAGCCAACGGTCGTGTACGTTGTGTGAAGTGAATATCACGAGTGGTGAAATATCGTGCTCTTTGACTTATTCACATCTTCAACTGGAAAGTTGAAACATCAGCAGTGTTGGGGTGCTAAAGTTTTCCTCTGGTTTCTGTGCGCCGTTCGAGGTACGAACAGGAAGAAATACCTTCGAATCCCGGCAAATACATTGGCCTATATTTAGGCGTAGTTTGTACTAATTTAAAATCTAATCTAAAGAGGTTTGAGAGGTACCTATTTAAACATGTGGTTGGAAAAGTAATTACGTTTATTGGTTAAAAGTGCTCAACTTTCCTCCAGTTTACGGACATTTCGTTTGTACCGCTTCATTCAATAGTTACTGAGTGGTCGAGTCCATCGCTGGTTCTTTCATAAGGATTGTGTTCTTAAGGTGATTCGCTGTTACATCCTTATTCTCGGAACCACTTCGAAACGTTAAGTGTACAAATATAAGCTTCTACGACATGTGCAACATTCAAATTGTTACTCCACGATTGCTGCACTGCAGTATACATGAAGTAGCAATTTCAGGTGAAATTGGGCACTGATTTCCAAGGTTTGTGTAATTGAAAATTCGAAGTGGAAGTGCATGTATAGCCTACGAGCGGCCATTTGTGGACTCTACAAGAAATCACCTTAAGGTATTCTTTCAGAAGCTCTGAATGGGGGATAATTCTGAAATACTTGCTTTAGGATTCCTCCCCCCCCTCATAATTGTGAGATGGAAATTGCATCCACGACATAGGTGGAGCGTGGAGTGATGAACAGTTCGCCATGTTTCATTTATAGACTGACAATTGCTTATATGAGTAAATAGTTACAGTTTCGTAAAAGCCAATTGGGACGTAAAAAAAGACGAAGAAAACGAATGGATTCAATGCAAATGACGATAAACGAGTACCTCACAGCAGTGCTTCCGAACACTCACTACCAAACTACACCGCAACAAGTTGCATATTAGATAACAATTTTCAATCACGCGAAAAGACCAACACGCCTTCCAGCCAAACGTTCATGATGTCACTCTATCCGTCATTCGCCATGTAATTACTATCTAAAATGCGTTTTTTCTATATCAGAAGAGTCGAGGTTTTCACAGCACCGTTTACTGGTCGATGATGAGTGAGATAAACGAGACGTCTATGAACTTGAAATTTATTCTAGGACAATTTTGTTCAGTATATCTGTATTCAATAGTTGTAGCCCAATGCATAAGGGGACTCTACTGCCGTTACCACAACGTAGATTCCTTTTTCGTTTTCCCACTGCGGAGGATCACCGCCGAGTAGACCTTGCTGTTTGAGGTTGTAGCATGTTTTCGTTTTCAGTTCATTGTAGTCGTCGCATCGTGCACCCCAAAAGCCTTTGCAATCCTTAGAAAGGGATTCCATAAAGTACTCGACCGATCGGCCATGACTGCAGGATTCCGTTGCGCAACCTGGTTGTTTCTTCCCGTAGTTGAGGTAGAAGTCCACCCGTCCGATCGGGTGAGGATAACCGGAAAATTGAGTACTGGTGTGTATGACTTCGACGTATTCTGCATCATCTGGACTAAGTCGGCTTTCCGGTTCATCCTCGAAGAAATTGATCGATGCTGGATCGAGTCCGAAGATGACCTTTATCTTTCCTACACTCACAACTCGACCGGCATTTCCGGCAATATGGGCACCTAGACTATGTCCTATCAAGTAGATATGGTCCATGGTTGTCATGCTGGAACGAACCATACGATTTATCAGTTCCGCAACGACATGACCCACGGCCAAGGTGTACTGTGAGGCACGTAGGTACGCTTCAGCAGCTCCCGTGTTCCAGTCCACTCCGATGATGTTGTACTGCCCGGCGGCCAAATAGGCTTCCTTGACTCCGCGAATCGCCAACGACGTGTAATTGTTCATCCAACCGTGGATCACAATGCTGCAATGCATTTGGATTTGCAGTAAATACCGTGAGGTCTGTGTGAGACAGATTCCGAAAATTATTACTCACCGCAGTGGCAGACTGCTGTTGTAGAATGAACGAGACAACGTTCCAACCGTGTCAACCGAGAACACGTGAGGCTCATTCACCGACAATGGCGTGTACAAGTAGAACCGTACGTCGCGTTTTGCACTGAAATTACTTCCAAAGCCAATCCTATTGGAACCGATCGCTGTAAATGGATGTAAGAGCAGCCTTACTAGTTGGATGTCAAGATTTTCCATAATCGAGCAATACTTACGAGCAACATCTTCGTCTTCAGCGCGTGTTCCAAGAATCACAATGCAAACTATAACGATTTTACAAAGCATTCTGCAGGTCACACAACCGTTTCAGTTCCGGACGAAAATTGTAATGTCAAACTCTTACGATTGAAAGTCTACAAAAAGACAATGCCATCCGGAGTCACCCAACAGAACGGAACTAGCTTATCACTTCACCTCCCGTCGAGCAATTGTTGGTAACGTATGTTAAAATGCAATGCACAATTGGTCTATTCGAACTTTCAACCACACCGGTTGGCACTGTCTGCTCAACTGCCAAATAATTTATTTATGCGCGTTCCCCCAAAACTAGTAAACCTTCAAAACTTTCGCGGGATTTTTTCTACGACACGCTTCATCACCGCACTTCCGATCGTCTGCGGTCGCTCGTGGTTTCAGCGATAGAAGAGCCATAAAAAACTGATCCACCGCAACAAAATGCCGCAGCTAATTCACCTTACAGTAGGCTTAAGCAAACCCCACACGCATCAATATATTGACGCGAAGGGGAATTATTGACAATAATATTGATGATGTGAATTCAGAAATATTGTCAATCTCGATATATTGACGTCAATATAGAATGTATTGACAATACGATTATTGTCAATAAAAGTAATCGTGTAGGGTCCACTTTATGGGATTGATTATTTGACAGAACTTCAGTTCCATCGAATTGCGTTTATTGTAGGTCATCAATCGTCTTAGGTCATGAACATCCGTTTATCATAAAATAAAACGATTGCAATACTTATTCTATTAATAGATGTGCGGCATCTATTTTGGGCATTATATTTTGGTGTCATTTTCATACAGGCACATCTATCTATGAACCGGTCACTCATTAGCATACATCTTCAGTGATTTATGGCAAAGCATTGCCGGTAACTAAAGATGCAGCATGTCATCGGGTGGCTACAGCGAAAGTAAAGAAAGGCTTAATTTTTCGTCAAATGACAACAAAAATAGGTAAATATGGTTTTGTTTGACCGACAGGCCAGATCTAGGCTGTCTGGTCAGTTTTTGGGTGTTGCATAAGGTTTGGAGATGGACTCATTCCATCTTAGATGCAGTACAAACAGCGAGGAATGGATTTGATGTGTTATCAACAACGGTCAATATGTTATGCCGGATGCATGCGATGGAAAATTTAGACTTACTCACGGAAGCCAGATAGTTTTGGTCGTACAGGCTTCGGATAGCCTAGTCAGTAAAGGCACGATTCCCACGTCTGGAATTTTCTCGATTTTCTTGGGCATAGAGAATCATTGTGTTTTGTGATATTTTGCAGAGAAAACCATTTCTCGAGGACTTTTTCAAAAGGACCTATGTAACATTTCCCGCATAATGAGAAAAACTAGGTTGAAATTCGACAGATAATTTTTAAACTGTTTTGAAACAATACGTACATATATCAATACTAATTTTGTTGTAGTCAGAGCGGTTCCATTTCAAATGACGAATATTTTTCAAAGTTGTTAACCGACCGTCACCGATTAAGTTGAATTTTTACACAGTTGTTTGTTATTGCTCAACATGCTACTTTACACATTTGGTTCCTTAGTATGCGCATGGGCATGAACATGAGCATGATTGACCACCCACGGTTGCTACTCTGTTATTGCCAGCTCAGCTGTGTCTTGGGACTCAATGTTTAAAACTGGTGATCTAAAACTAGGCAACACCAGCGGCGGCCGTGCCCGAACGCAGGTCAAGACAGGAATGGGTAGGAATGTGTTGACGTGACACTCGCTTTGATGGAAGCCTAGAACACCGCTGTATGTTGGATAAAAGGGTTAGGATTGCAGCAGGATCCGTTTTGGTAAACGATATGTTGAATTGATGTCCTTACGATTCAATATCGGGAAGGAGGTTGGGTTTGAACCCACGGTCTTCTGTTCAGTAAGCAAAAACGTTTGCCACTCCTTTTCAATCATCGAGTTGTTGTTATTACCATGTAGTCATATTAACAAATGAAACAATTGAAGGATGGGCCTGAGATTAAACTCATGATGATCTGCTCAGTAAGCAAAAACGATCACTTTAAGGCCACCGAGCCCCTCATATCACATAATATAGTTACTCAAGTTGCTGTAACCATTCAAACCCGGCACCGACAATGACGACAATTTTCGTAAAATACACGATAACAAACGTGTTGACCACAAATCTCTTTGATAAAGGACCTGTGACCACGTTTTTCTGCTCAGTAAGTAAGTCACTGCGACCGACGATCTTTCAAGCATGAGCATGAGCATTGACGACCATACATTTCAGTAGTTGCTACTCCGTGATTGACCAGATTTAGCGACATTTGCACAAAGAACCATTTGAGTGGGGCTTGGGAATAGCAATCCATTCTCAGTGTACAAAATCCGGATAATCCATATTTTTGAGGTCAATAACGGCGCCGGCCACGTTCTTACGGTCATCGGGGAGGGAAAGGATTGTTATTTCATCAACCGTTGCTACTAGAGACCGAGTATACCTCTGCATCTCCACGGTTGTCACGGGAAGGATGTTTTTGTTGTTGGGAAGGGTAAATTAGATCTGGATTCACATTGGAAAATGATGCGATCTTTTAAAACCTGTTAAGCAAATGACGCGACCATATCAACTCAGTAATGTAAAGAGGCTCGGGTTTTGACCCACGATCTTCTGCTCAGTAAGCAAAAACGGTCGCTCTAAGGCCACCGTACCCCTTACATCACAACAAGCTACGACCGACGATCGTACATTATAGGTTACAAGAAGCTATTACAATAACATGAAATCATCCAAAGTACTTAACAATGTCTTCCGAAGCGATTTATAATATACTTATTACAATAGAGGCCTGGATATATTAACTTAGTAATGTAATGAGGCTTGGGTTTTAACCCATGATCTTCTACTCATTAAGCAAAAACAGTTGCTCTATAACCACCGTGCCCCTTACATTGCCACAATCTACGACCGACTCAACAAAAAGTTATTCAAATGAAGCGACGTCTCTGCAATCAGCAAACAATGTCTTCCAAACTGGATCACGCATACACCCTTTCATTCATGGTTAAAAACTATTCAACTTTTGGGTTATTAAGTGCGCTTTATGCTCTCGGAACCCAACGACGGTGGTTTATTCTGTTGTGGGAGAGCTTGGGATTAAACCCATGATATTCTGCTCATTAAGCAAAACCAATCCCTCCAGGGTTATCGAGCATCTCACAACTAAAACACTTCACGACAAAATATGATTAAAATTCCACTTGGTATGTAATGAACAACAGAGATACGCGATAATTCATATAGTTTCAGCGGCTGATGGTTAATATTTAATATACTAACGGTACTGCCTACGGCGAATACGACGGAGATTACGACCGTGACTACGACGGCGAATACGACGATGAAAACATGCGAATTTGTAATGTAACGAGGCTTGGGCACGAATACACCCTTTGCGAAATTTCAAACTCAACATACGCAACAACCGAACTACACACGTCGCGTGAAAATCAAGATCAGTGACCGATTTATCTTTAAGATAATTAAATATGACAATTTAACCCGGTTTGCAAACAAAATCGAACCGGTTTTTTTATAATTACTTTGTTTGTACAGGCTCAATCGAATAAACTTTACAGAGCCGGAAATCGAACTGGTTAAAGTTACAGATATAAATTCCCTCTAGAGTTTACAGTTACTTCACAGCGATATAAATGTGGAAAAGCGCAGGCAAATTAGAAAAAAATCAAATGATATTACGTTGCTTCTTCCAGTTGTGTTTTGATCCTGTTATAAATATTTATCATTGAATATATAATAATAATAAAATATGACCTGGGATTTATTCAAACTCATACTTCACGGTGGTGCCATTTACACAAGGATAAGCCTCTACAACCGATGCTCTTTTAAAACTAGAGACAGAAAAGCTACGAAAAAGCGCTTATGTCTTCATTAAGTTCTACTTTTACGTTCGTTCGTTCGTTGTTTCGATTTGGTGCTTACGTAAGACGGGAACAAAATCCATAAAACTTTCACATTTGCACATGATTTAAGCAATCGCGACCGAACTCTTTTGCATTTCAAAACGATTGTTTTCTAATTCATATTTCGTCGTCAAAACCACCAAACCCCACAATCAAACATGACCCACCATGACCTACGGTGAGTCTTCAAGCACAGCCCTCGTGATCATGTTAAGGACACACCTAACAACACAACAAAAACTAATCGGTCAAGTTCAAAGCTTGCATGTTTGATCACAACATTTATTTTCTTAACGAATCATGCTTCAACTTGAAAAAAAAAAATCATAATGGAGCAACTGTATAATGATGAATGTGTGAGTACTGACCACGTTTTGCGTCCATTGCTGCAATGGAAGCGCTCTGACCCCCGTTGGCAAATCTGGCATACAATGAAACCACTGGAAGCGGCTCCAGTACTAATGGAGGAGGCTTTTTGGATAACGGAAGATAAACTGTTTATTGTGTTGTACCTTTTGACTATAGTTTTAAGATGTATTGTATAGTAAACAAGAATCCTCGGCCCTGTAAAGTGAATTCGGTTGAGCCTTATCAAATAAATTAATAAACAACAATATTCGTAGACACCTAACCGTAAAAAACTCAAGGAACATGCTTCATGCGATCGAGGTCATCCCTCTGACAAATGGGCACGATGAAAATAAATCTCAAATGTTCCCCCGAAGGGACGCATCCGCTCCCGCAAACAATGCATCCGCTCTCCAATCCGGCGCAACTGGCATCCCGCCCACACATGCCAACACCACCATCAGTGGCGCAGCACGCGCGGGCGAGCCACCAGCCACACCAAACCGACCATCAAACGCACTGCCCACAAAAGCAGACACGTCCCCTCGAAAATGCAATCGAGAAATGTATAAGAACAATCTTCAACTGGAACGTACTCACCAAATTAATACATCCGGGAGCGCATTCTTTTTTTTTTTTTTATTAATTACTTTATTTGTACAGGCTCAATCGAATAAACTTTACAGAGCCGAGTTATCATTTTTGTTATACATTATTGATTTCTTATATTTAAAGTTAAAGGAGCTGGACCGGATACTCGCGGTTGTCTCGAGGTTAGTGGGGGGGATTCACAATTTTTTTTGGATGGGAAAAGGGAGAGGGAGGTTTGAAATGTGGTTTACGATACAAATATTTAATTAATCCTAAAACATGAACTAATTTCTATTCATCTTGAAAACAAACATAAAAAAAACCCACACGTACAAAATACAAACTAAACACAAGGTTAATAAAACTTACAATCTAATGTTAATATTCTTAAAGTAAACATATATGAGTTTCATAAACTCCAGATCGCGTCTAGCCAAAATATCCCGAACTGGAACATTAGGTTGTCTACCTCGAGCCCGAAGGGAATCGTACAGTTCAGATCTGACTCCGCGATGCTCAGCACAAGACCAAATAATGTGATCTGCGTCCTGGTAACCTTGTCCACATTCACAGAGACTGCTGTCCTTCAGCCCAACACGGAACAAGTGAGCGTTTAACGAATAGTGATTGGACATGAGGCGAGACATCATACGAATGAAGTCTCGACCCACATCCAACCCCTTGAACCAAGAACTCTTCGACACCTTAGGGATGATCGAGAATAGCCATCGTCCCAAACTCCCTTCACTCCACTTATTCTGCCAGCTGACGAGTGACTGTTGACGATAAATGAAGAAAAATTCATCGTAGGCGATTTGTCGATCGTAAATATCGCCTTCCATAGCGCCCACCTTAGCAAGTGAGTCAGCCATCTCATTGCCCGGAATCGAGCAATGAGATGGGACCCATGCAAAGGTGATGACAAAAGATCTTAAAGATAAAGCACTTAAAAGCTCTCGTATTTTCATGAGAAAATACGAGGAGTGCTTTACCGGCCTCATAGAGCGAATAGCCTCGACAGAACTGAGACTATCCGTAAAAATAAAATAATGATCTGGTGCAAGTGAGGCGATCGTTTCTAGCGTATAATGTATTGCCGCCAGCTCAGCAAAATATACGGAACAAGGAGCTTGAAGCATTCGAGAGGCGCTATGAAATTCGTTAAAAATACCAAAACCAGCGGACGACTCTATTAGTGATCCATCTGTGAAGAACGATCTTGCGGAATCAACTTGGCCAAACTTTGCAGCGTAAATTGACGGAACAATCATGGAACGATGATGTTCTGGGATCCCACGAATCTCCCGCGTCATGGATAAATCAAAACTAACTGAATTGCCGAAGTCGGAGAAGCATACACGATGAGGATTATGCTGTGAAGGGCTGACATCCTGTGTTATGTACACGTAGTACAATGACATAAAACGAGTTTGAGGGTTCAGCTCAAGAAGCTTTTCAAAGTTTTCGATTACCAGTGGGTTCATAACTTCGCAACGGGTGAGGAGCCTGAGGGACAATTCCGAGAACCGATCCGATAGTGGCAACATGCCCGCCAACACTTCTAGACTCATCGTATGAGTCGAGTGCATGCATCCTAACGCGATACGAAGACAACGATACTGGATACGTTCCAGTTTGATGATGTGAGTTTTAGCCGCCGACTGGAAACAAAAACTACCGTATTCTAAAACCGATAAAATCGTTGTCCGGTACAACGTTAGAAGATCTTGCGGATGGGCTCCCCACCACGTTCCGGTAATTGTTCGGAGAAAATTGATCCTTTGTTGGCATTTTCGTCTCAGATACTCAATGTGGGATCTCCAGGTGCATTTTGAATCGAACCAGACCCCAAGATATTTGAAGGACATAGAATGAGTGATCGGTTTACCCAAAAGTTGAAGCTTTGGTTGTGCTGGGCTATGCTTCCTAGAAAAAACGACCAACTCAGTTTTCTCCGTGGAGAATTCGATACCTAGCTGAATAGCCCAAGTAGACAAATTGTCCAAGGTATCCTGTAAGGGTCCTTGCAGGTCGACCCCTTTGGGCCCTGTCATAGACACTACGCCATCATCTGCAAGTTGTCTCAACGTGCAATTGTCACTTAGACAATTGTCAATTTCTCTGACGTAGAAATTATACAAAAGGGGGCTTAAACATGAGCCCTGGGGGAGACCCATGTAACTAAATCGAGAAGCTGTAGAGTTTCCATGAGAAAAGCTCATATGTTTCTCTGACAGCAAATTGTACAAAAAGTTATTTATTAATGGAGAAAGGCCACAAGCGTGGAGTTTGTCTGAAAGGACTTCAACGGATACTGAATCAAAAGCCCCCTTGATATCCAAGAATACAGAAGCCATTTGCTCTTTTTTAGCAAAAGCCAACTGAATTTCTGTGGAAAGCAACGCGAGACAGTCGTTCGTTCCCTTGCCCCTACGGAATCCAAATTGAGTATCTGAGAGTAGGTGGTTCGTCTCAACCCATTTGTCCAAGCGAAAAAGGATCATTTTCTCCAACAATTTTCGAATGCACGATAACATCGCGATGGGACGATACGAGTTATGATCTGAAGCGGGTTTTCCAGGCTTTTTAATGGCTATAACTCTCACTTGCCTCCAATCATTCGGAACAATATTGAGCTCCAGGAACTGACAAAACAAGTTCAACATGCGCCTCTTAGCGACGTCTGGGAGGTTCTTCAACAAGTTGAACTTGATTCTATCAGCCCCCGGAGCCGAATTGCCACACGAAAGGAGCGCGAGTGAGAGTTCCAGCATTGAAAAAGGCTGGCTGATCTCGTCTACAGAATTCGTCGTTTCGCGAGGAATCATCTGTGCCGGCACGGAATCAGGACATACTTTTCGCGCGAACTTGAGAATCCAACGATCTGAGTACTCCTCGCTCTCGTTGTTCGAAGACCGGTTACGCATCCTTCGCGCCGCGTTCCAAAGCGTATTCATCGACGTTTCGCGCGATAATCCGTCCACGAATTGCCGCCAGTATCCGCGTTTCTTGGCTTTGATGAGGCTCTTGAGTTCGCGTTCAAGAGCCGAGTACGCTTCGAAATACACGGGTGTTCCACGTTTCCGGAAAAGCTTAAACGCGTCGGACTTTTTACGATAAACCTCAGTGCATTGGTGGTCCCACCAAGGGGAAGGAGGTTTCCTACGCAAAGACGTTCCTGGAACCGGCCGAGTTTGAGCTTGAAGCGCGCTGTCCAAGATCAGATTGGAGAGGAAGTTATATTCCTCCAACGATGGAAGCCCTTCTACCGACGACACGGCTTCCTCTATCGCGGTCTTGAACGTTGTCCAATCGATATTACGAGTGAGGTCGTACGCGACGTTAACGGATTCCGACGGATTGAACCCACTGGCAATCGAAATGTTGATCGGCAAGTGATCACTACCGTGGGGATCCTGGATCACATTCCACGTGCAATCCAACGTTAATGAGTTAGAGCAAAGTGTGAGGTCTAATTTACTTCCATTCGAAGATGGTCCAGCCAAACGTGTTACTTCTCCATTGTTAAGAATTGTCATATTGAAGTTATCACATAGGTCATATATAAAAGTAGAACGGTTGTCATCATACAGTTCCCCCCAGCCTGTACCGTGGGAATTAAAATCTCCCATAATCAACCGTGGAGCAGGAAGTACTGAACATATATCTGAAAGTTGTTTTCGATTAACAACGGCTCTAGGAGGAATATAAACAGAAGCAATACAAAGGCTCTTACCTTTAATAATAGCCTGACATGCGACAACTTCAATACCTGTAAATTGTGGAAGATTCACTCTATAGAAAGAATGGCACTTTTTGATTCCCAAAAGTACCCCTCCTCCACGCGAATCCTCACGATCCAGTCGAATAATGTTAAAATCATAAAAAGGAAGATCTATATCTGAAGAGAGCCAAGTTTCACAAAGAGCAAATGCATCACAATCATTATTGTGAACTAAAAACTTAAAAGAGTCTAATTTAGGAATAAGACTTCGACAATTCCACTGTAGAATAGTGATCAAATCCCCGACCTCGTTTGGAAAATTATCCATCGAAGGAAATGATTGCTGCAATGAGGGGCCACTTCAATGTCAATTGCTTCAAGAGGGTCTTCACAGTAGGAAGCATTGCCAGAACAATGCTTTTGAGAGGATCAGAAATATTCAGGTACTTGAGAATATCGTCCACAATTTTATCAAATGAGAACAACCCAGATGAAGAAGGGGCTTCTGTTCTTAAAAATGGGACATCAGGGGTTTTGGATGTCCCCGGGAGAGGTGGAAAATCCTGGGTATAGTCAGTTCTTCTGAATCCAGGAGGAGTAGAAACTTCCTTTTTTCCACCACTCCTTGATTTGGGCAAGCTGATTTGGGGTTCTTCATTCTCAACTTTCCGCGAACGGATGCGTTTTCGTTTCCGTGCTGAAAAACAGAAAGAAGCTCCCTCCTCAGCCAAGTCAGAGTCAGTCTCGTCATCTGACAAAAGAGAAAAGGGATTTTTGTCGTTGGTCGATGGCGTGGCCGTCTTAAGCATTTCTGCAAAAGACTGCCGGGAACGTTCCTTAAGTGAGCGTTGTAATTTCTCCCCGCGTTGTTTGTACACCGGGCATGACGAGATACCATGAGGAGTTCCCTTACAGTACACGCATTTTGGTGCGGTAGCTGCACAGGTGTCATCCCCATGCTTCTCTCCGCATTTGGAACAGCGTGCCTTGCTGCCACAGTGGGAGGCCGTATGTCCCAACTGCTTACAGTTTTGGCAGTTCATGACCCGGGGAACGAACAAACGCACAGGTAGTCGAAGTTTTCCCAGCTCGATGTAGTGAGGAAGGGCTGAACCAGAAAAGGTCACACGGAACGAGTCTGTGGGGGTAAAACTCTTTTTACCCTCGCTGACAGATACTGAGCCCAGTTTTTGGACATCCAGTATCTTCACCGGAGGAAGCAAACGGTTCTTGAAACGGCCAACCGCCTGCTTCTCCAAGATCTCGGGGGTCAGACTCGCTTCGGTGACCACACCTTCGATCTCCACATCACGAGCTGGGATGTAAACTCTGTACTCGAGCGTGAAGAGCTGGGAGGCAGCTATCTCGTTAGCCTGCTTCAGGTTAGAGACGGAGACACGAAGTTTATTGTGCCTAACCTTCGTGATTTCAGTCACGGCCGAGTATCGCTTCGTCAGATCATTAGTAATTTGCATTACATTCAAAGGTTTGTTTCTGGGCTGAAAGTAGACAACCCATGGGCCAGTCGAGTCATCTGGATAGGCTCGCGATCGGGGGTTTATCTGAGCCTGTCCTTTGCCAGACTGAGACGATGAACCAGGGAGAGATGACGTACGTTTTCGACCCTTCTTGCCATCGCGTGGCAAAGTGGTGTCATCTTCCGACAAAACGTCCATTTCGTCTTGCGACAAAATGTCCATTTTGCCGTACTAGTGGGAGCGAAAAACGCTCTACCACTGAAACGATAATCACTCGGACACAATACACAAAAAAAAAAAACTACAAACACAGAACACAAACTTAAAATTTAACTGTGGGCGAAAGAGAGAAACAAGAACAAAAACTTATCTGATAATCCTATACTACTACCACCGAGCGTTTAAACGGCAGCAGCGGAGCGACGCGCAGCGTGGATGATCTTCGATCAGCGTGTGCGGGCGGTCTTCGTTGGTGTGTGCTTATGTGAGGGTCGGCACTCAGCTGAACACACGATGATAGATGAGCGGTGTAAATGCGGAGGCAGATGCTGACACTCGATGACGATGATCCGTGTGCAGGTATGCGTTACCACGCACCGATGGTGCGCAAAATGGTTGGCGAATTGGCAATCGTAAAAACAATTTTCCTTCCGATGATGCCGAAAACGCACTTTCTTCTCAGAAAAAAACTCACTTTTAGTTAATTATTTAGCTGGGAACTCTAACCGAGAAAAAACTGACAATTTAAATCAAGCGAATAGCGAGAAAACTTCCAAAATAGCGGAGCGCGAACTAAGTCGACCGTACTTCTTGCTAGGACGCAGTGGAATGGGGAGCGCATTCCCGATGCTTATTTTTCTCTAGTCACCCCTTAGCAACTCCTCCTCCAGCGCTTCCAACCGCACAATAACTAAATATCGAGAGAGAGAGAGAGAGAGAGAGAGAGAGAGAGAGAGAGAGAGAGAGAGAGAGAGAGAGAGAGAGAGAGAGAGAGAGAGAGAGAGAGAGAGAGAGAGAGAGAGAGAGAGAGAGAGAGAGAGAGAGAGAGAGAGAGAGAGAGAGAGAGAGAGAGAGAGAGAGAGAGAGAGAGAGAGAGAGAGAGAGAGAGAGAGAAGGATTAGTAATTTCCATTTAATTCCACTATCTTATTTGCTTATCCTTGACAGATACGCGTATTTCATCTACAATGTGCAGACTTCTTCAGTGTCTGGTCAGTCGAGTATTAGTACAAGACACTGAAGAAGTCTGCACATTGTAGACGAAATACGAGTATCTGTCAAGGATAAGGAAATAAGGTAGTGGAATTAAATGAAAATTACTAATCCTTCTCTCTCTCATTATACAGGTATTCCACTAAGACGCCCACATTATTCAGGAACTAAATATCACTTTTCTTTTTCAAGTCACTCTGTGCACAAAAGCAATGTTCATCGCAAAAACCTGATAATTGATCAGTGCGGTCGAGTCACACCGGCAACAAAGGAAAGCGAGAGCACACCAGGCACCTAATGGGGTGTTTACATCTGTGCGGATTTTCTCGCGCTAGTGTACTCGCCAACTAGCACGAATTTCAGTTGCTCCTGAAATTTCATGCTGGTAGACGCTGATGCCCTGTTTACATTATGCTGGTGGGCTTTTTTTGCTAGCAGCTAACTCATTAGCGCTAGTGAAATAGCATAAGTGTAAACACCCCATAAGAAACAGGGCGAACACATCAGCACATACCATTCTAAATCAAATTATCGTGCCTGGAACACAAAACTATTCAAATGCCAGCACAAAGATAGCCCGAGCTCAAAAATAAAAAAAATAAAAGCACGCAGCGGAGCAAAAACACACAACCGTTCTCCAACGCTTCTCAAAGCGGACTGGCCACTGCAATCGACGATCTTTCAAATCCAAAAACTAAAATCTACGAAAAAGCATTTCATATACAGTGCTTTGTTAGCTCCTTCTCAAATTTTAGGCTGACAAAAACGGGAAACTGACAAAATCGGGAAAAAATTTCTCAATGTTTTTTTGATTTAAATTATTACAGAATAATGTAATTCTTATAGGGTACGGGGTGCTATGGGATAATATGACCAACAGCGCTTATTTACGTGTTTTGTAAAACAAATTTAATGGAGCTCTACTCATAATGACTAGAAGAGCTGCAGAACAGTCATCTGGGAAATTGTTTATATCAATTAACGTTTTAATACTACGAGAAAAAAAACACTGTTGGTCATATAACACCGGGGTGTGTTTACCCCACCTTGTCCTACATATGGCTATTATTTGTAAAAACTCTCCTAAAGCATCAAATAATTAAAATTAATGAATCAATTTTCTTTTGACGATAATGAAATATATATCAATTTTAAAAGCAGAGAAAAGGGGGGAAGGGGGGGGGGGTGGTTAACAAACCAGACCTGCATTGAAGTTGGCACGGAGTGGTATCCCCTAGTTGCCTAGTGCAGCTCCACTAAAGCCCATTCCTTACTCTTTCCTCTGCCTGGATCCCCCCCGGAACCACGCTGAAGTGACTACTTCGAGGGGGCTGTGCTCATGCTCTTCTCATACTCTCAGTGCTAGTTGGCGTTGCTAGATCGCTGCTCCTCTCTCCATCCCAAGTGCCTTCCTCTGGGCACATTTAATCGACGACATTCTCCTCGTTAAGGACAGGCATCTCTTTTCGCACTGTCTCGCACCTTCGACAGTCGAAGACCACATGCTAAGGCGTTTCATCCACGTTGCGCCTCTTGATATTTCTGGGAATAGAGTTGTTCAGCATGATTCTAGCTATTGTGTTGATGGCCTTCGAAGCATTCTCACAGACATATTCGACGGTATTCCCAGGTGTTTCCCACGCGCTTCGAGGCAAAGGCGTGCGTTGGACCAAGGATGCAGCCTTGTGAAACTCCCACTGTAATCCTAATCGATCTCTGTCCCATGTCTGTCTCGTAGACCAGAACCAGGTTCTGGAAGTAACTCCTCAGAATCTTGCACAGGTAGTCAGGGACCCACATTCTATGTAGCGCTTTGGCAATGGCTTTCCAGCTGCGCTATTGAACGCATTCGTGACGTCGATCGTTATTACGGCGCAATATCGATCTCCTCTTCGCTTCTGTTTGGACGCCTTCTCGGCTCTCTCGACCATTGTCCGAAATTTCATCCACCGTTGATCTCCCTTTCCGAAATCCAAACTGCCTCTCCGACAATCCATAACAAAAGCTAATAGAGCTGATAAGGTTGAAGCATTGTCCCTTTCAATTGACGATGTTATTTATCTCCGCTGAATTTGAGAATTTGTGATGACGAAATCACTTGAAAATTGAAAGTCAATCAAAACTTTTATGTACAATTCAATAAAATATGTAATGCTCTTTTTTTATTTTCTAAAAATAAATGTTGCTGATAATGAAGCAATTTTTTTAATACAATTGCAAAAAAAAGAACAGGTTTTCCGTGGTAAAATTGATTTTTCCAGCAAACAGCAATTCAAAATAATAATTCCTACACAGCAAAAAAATAATTTTGATATCACATCAAAGTGGATGTACTTCAATCGTGTCGAAATTATGGTGTAATGATGTAATTATGGTATAATAATTGCCAAAAAGGACAAAATTATCAATAAACCAGTGCATGAACTGACGTTACGCTACTTTTATTGCATTTGTTTATTTTTGTGGCCATAAAAATTACACGAGATTGAAGTGCATCTTCTTGGGTGTAATATTAAAATTTAGTTTTTGCTGTGTAATAAGAGTATATTATATTAATGTAAATGAATTAATATGTAAAAGGTACATTGGATGAAAAACCTGTGCGTTGAATAGATTGATATTTGAATGAAAAAGCACTTAAAATTGTCAATTGTTAATTTTACCCCGTATTCAAATTTTACCCCCGCTTCCCCTAACATTCACATAACAGCGAAGTGTAAGAATAACAATTATTCGTAGCATAGAGTTTGATAATTCATGTATAACAACACAAAAATTTAGTGAAATCTGCAGGCTGACAAAATCGGGAAAAAAGTTGACAAAATCGGGGGTAGACAAAATCGGGAAAGCACTGTAGCTACATTAAGTTCCACTTTCACGCGACGTTCAATGTTTCGATTTGCTCTGTACGCATTGTTATATCCTCTTAGGGTTGATGCATATATTATGTCACGCTCTAAGGTGGGAGGGGGGTCTAAGATTTTGTGACAAGCAATGCATTAGGTATAGGAAAAAACGTCACGATAGGGAGGAGGGGGTAATTTTTTGCTAGATTTAGCGTGACATAATTAATGCATGTGCCCTAACATCATAACAAGCTATGACCGATGTGACGATTGCTTAAGCCCTGGTTAAACAAGATATGGAAATGAAATTACGTTCTCTAAATCAGTCAATAATGTAACCCAAATTGGATCAAGCGTGCACCCCAGTTTTTTTTCTAAAAATTCTATATGAAGCGTTCCGCCCGAGATCTATCAGTTATTTTCTACATTGTGGCCTGGGATAAATCGTAATGTCTTTTTCCCACGAGACTATGTTCTTGCACTCGAGTGCACGCTTTACCGACAGTATTGCTTTTCGTATGTTATATTCTAGTTTTACTGATATTTATCCAGATAGTGAGCCAAAATATTTATTTTAAGTGAGCCAAATTTTCCGGGCAAATCCATGAAAATCTCACCGAGTCTAGAAGTCAGGGCTGTCATCTGATTACTCAATGTGCGCAATGTACTAATTTTCTGAAATAAACAAAGTGCGCAAGTGTAAAACAGCGGAGAAGAGAAGACAGACATACACCCAGAAATAACGAAAGCTCAATGTGCAGCCATCGCTCCGACGGCTCCGATGCAAAGAGCGCCACTCAGTGTAGGGTTGCAAATGGGAAACCCAGCAAAAAGACAACATTATTCTTCTTTATGCCCTTCTTCTTCACCTCCTATACATGCAGTCGTGGTAACACAGAACAGATGGGGAAGTGCAAACAAATCGGTGAATCAAAAAGTGCTCGTTTCTCTGCTCAACGAGCGATGTGATGTGGTAGCGTTCCACATGGGCTTTCTATGTGCACTCACACTATCATAGCATGCTGCCTATCTTAACTGCAGGCCGAAGATGCCTTCTACCGCTAGGTGCGCTAGTGTTCGCAAATGACCAGTGGAGCCACTTTCTGATTCGAAGTTCCACTCCTGTGGTGGTAAGCAAAGTTTGCAAAGAACTCAAAGCAGACATTAGCGCTTGTTGTATTATTTTCGCTCCCTGCGTCACACGAAGTGTACCGCTCATTGTGTGAATCGCTTTCTCACAGATTAGTTGGAAAAGAATTCCGTTATTTGTTTTGCTGGATCTTATTGTTGGAAGGAGATTCTCTTATTCCCGCGGGTTTCGCGTAAGTGCCTCTGCTTACGGGCCCGTCCAACCCTTTTTGGCCCTTCATACAGCAGTATGTTGAATTCAGAATGATGACGGAATTTGATCTTGTTGTTGAGTGGAGCCGCATGCAGAACAAGACCTAAGCTAGGATGGTGGCTACTTACATACATACATACATACATACATTTAAGGCCAAAAACAAACAACAACAATACATACTCATTTTGTGTTTGTATTGCATGTACAGTCAACTCTCCAATATTAGATATTCAAGGGACCATCTACTTAGAAATACACGTCAGATTTTTTTTCAAAGATTCAAATTCACTCATATTAGCCACCCAAGCAACACACATTCATCAAAATAGGTTGCTGCAACTTGATTGTGACTGAAATAAGGTGCATACAAGTAACCACAACTGTTAAGTGACAAGTGTGCTACTAGGCACAGGAGTGGAACTTCGAATCAGAAAGTGGCTCCACTGGTCATTTGCGAACACTAGCGCACCTAGCGGTAGAAGGCATCTTCGGCCTGCAGTTAAGATAGGCAGCATGCTATGATAGTGTGAGTGCACATAGAAAGCCCATGTGGAACGCTACCACATCACATCGCTCGTTGAGCAGAGAAACGAGCACTTTTTGATTCACCGATTTGTTTGCACTTCCCCATCTGTTCTGTGTACTAGGGCAAGAACTGAATCGTCTATTCAGATGTGATTTTCAAATGAGACCGGAAAACTTCTCTTTACTTCTCTGGGTATCATTGTGCTTGCCATGGAATTTACAAGACTAATTATTATTGCTCAGAAAGCTTTCAATAACATCCTCAGTATTTCTCAAAGAATATCATTTTGAGGACAGACTTTTCATAGTAATAGACAATAAAAAGAGAGAATAAATAGTTGTGATGTTAAATTCCGAAAAGCTAACAAAAGCATTTCTAAACTAAGCTTTATTCATCCCAGCGCAAATGGTGACGCATCATTTGTCGTCAGGAAGTAAATACCGTTGACACCACGACCAAAGTTGGACGGCTGACCTCCCATGTTGGCATCCGGACCGCTAGGAGTACAAACTCCTGCCAACACCTCGTCATGATTGGCACACCGCGTTGCTCGGAACGGCACCGAAGACCGAAGTGATTCTATATAGAATGTTGGTGCCCGTCCGTGGGCACAACCTCCGGCAACATCAGTTCCACATCCGGGTTGAGTACGTCCTCCGTTGGGGTAGAAGTTTGACTGACCCAACGGCTCATTGATTCCCAACAATCCTGCATTGGTCATTATCGTTTCCACGTAGAGACCATCCTGAGGGGAAACCGCATCATTCTGTCCAGCGGAGAACAGTGGGCCGGCCGGATCCAGAGCAATGATCGAATTAATGTGGCCTCCATGGTGCTTTCCAGCGTTTCCAGCGACGTGGGCTCCCAAACTGAACCCAATCACGTAAATATTGTTCACATTAGCTCCCGTCAGTTCAATCAGTCGATCGATCAACCGCCCAACTCCGAATCCAGCAGGTCCAACGGCATTTCGGGACGTGATGTAGTTCGGATTTACGGCAGCTACACTCCAATCGACGGCGATCATATTGAAATCACCAATGGCGAGCATCTCATCGCGGGTGCGGGTATTCAAACCATCGCCTCCGTTGCCGTTCCATCCGTGGATGGTGAACCGGGTAGGGTGTGCTGGATTGAAGTTTGAACCGGTGATCGAGGCCGGGTTATTGATGTCCAAAATCTGAGCCTGGGTTGGATTGCTTCGAGTAAATAGACGGAATTCGATATCACTCTCCGGGTTGAAAAGAATCTCCGGATCGGAGGGATCTGCTTCTGGCAGGTTGTACGGGTTGATGTTAACCAAGTGTAGGTGACCGTCCGAATTGGGTACCAGCTGCCAGTTGGCCTGATCCAATGGAAAGGCGGCGGCTGAAAGTTGGGGTTTTGAAGAAAATTACTCGAACAAATATTGGTAGAAGTGAAATTACCAACTGCTAAAAGACCTAAAAGTGTTAATTTGTAAACAAACATCATGAAGATTGCGGGTTTGCTACTGAACCAAGCCGTTGGTCAGCAATGAGCTTTTATAGATCAATTAACACATTACAATCATCTATTATCAACCCCCTGGGTGAGTGGGAAACCCGTTTGCGATACAAGATAAGCCATATTATGACGCCTTTTCAAAATCAGCGTTGCTGAATGATAACCAATTTTCTTCGATTTTATTTATGTATTTTATACGTATAAAAAGGGCCGATGCATTCACGTACACACTTAATCTAGCTCGGTAAAATCTCCAACAGCCGATTACCTCGGCATTTACTTTTCCTGATATCTCAGCAAAATGTTATTTGTTAGCTGAGTCTCGGCAATTATTTTACTGAATCTCAGCAAAGCAAATTGCAGAATCACTCGGCTGTTGGAATCTCGGCGAAAACAATTAAGCGTGTAGTCCATTTATAAAAGGCAACGGGCTCACTTTGTCGAGGTACCATATTTGTTTACGTTGAAGCGGATCTCTTGATCGATCGGGAACATCATTTTTCTTAAGGTTAAAACTGCATTCTCTACACGGGAAAAAAAGAGTTCCCATATTCGTGAACCACAGCCGTGGACCATAGTTCACGGTGTATATTTGAGAAAATTTTGTTCTGGATAGTTGGCCGTGATTTTTAGTTCATGGTCCGTTCCCATTTTCGGGAACGGATTTTTTTTTCCGAGTAATTTATCAGAAACTCTTGATCGGATTTATAATACGGTAGAACTTATCAATAAAGTTATTTATACTGTTTGGCCATGTCCATTAGAGTGATGCAAAATTTGAAATTTTCGCTCCACAATACTGAAACGATTCCAAATCGGATCCTGATTAACCTCTCAAAATTTGAACCCATTTGGTGAGAAACTGAGATGGCACAAACCATTTGAAGTTTGTATGGGAATTACTATGGTAAAACCAAGATTTTTGTTCATGTCTATCTAATAATTCACCATATCGGTCTGCTTCAAAAACTTTCAACTTTGCTTACAGTAAATTTTCCCAGCTACGACTTTGCTGAAGATCACTTTTTGATTAAATAGAAGGATCGAAAGTTATAAATGGTTCAATTCGCTGATGTCTTATGATCATGCTCAATCAACGTCTCAGCAGGCAACATTGGTGTTTCTGGGGTGTTGAATAGGACACAAAAATCATGGCTACTATGTCACACTGCAAAATACAGTGTTGCCTACAGAGCAGCTGCTTGATCATGTCATAAGTTTACCAATCTCTTAAATAATTAATAACTTTTTCCTGCCTCGTTTTACATAGAAACGATCTTGAGCAAAGTTGTAGCTGAGAAAATTTTCTATAAGAATGGCTATCGAACTGTTTCGCAGCTCAATATGGAAAAAGACTAGAAGGAAATGAACCAAAAGTTGAGATTTCCCGTAGTAATTAACATGTAAACTTCAAATGGCTTGTGCGAAGTCTGTTTCAAACCAAATGAGTTGTAACTTTGGGAGGATAATCAGGACCCGATTTGAAACCATTTAAGCACTGTGGAGCGAAAAAGTCAAATTTTGCATCAGTCTAATGTCCATATCTTCATGCAAATGTCGTGTAGGCACTATAGACAAGAAAAGATATATTTATAAAAGTATTTGCCAGGTAAAAGTTATAAAATTTATAAGATTTACAAGCGGGCGGTGCTGCAGCTGCGGAGGATTCTGTATCTTGGTGTAGAATGTTTGTCAGATTATTGTCAGAAGTACGCGTATATTTTGAAAGCGAAGAGTGAAAGTGAAAAAAAGTGTATGTAGGAATATGCTTATCTAGATTTATTTAATAAAAAACAAATAGAAAAATCATTAGAAATCAGAGAGATGATTTTATTTTCTGACGAAATGCTCGTGTCTCTTTGTATTGTTTTTGTACAATGTATGAATATTATTTTTGTGGGTATACGAATGTTTCGTACTACTTGCAGTCCTTGGATTTTTTCACACGAATAATTCGTATTTATACTACGAAGTATTCGTTCTCAATACGAAATAAAATCAGTACCAAATGTGACAGTTTAAACGAAACTAGCTTCATACATTGTACGGAATTATTTCGTTGCAGATAACAACGAATATATTCCTAGAATAAACGATTGATTTCGTTGTATAAACTTAATTATATTTTCAGTGTGACTGTTATTTGCCGCTGACATACGGTTTCGAAACCGAAGAGGAACCTTTATTTGAACTAAGATAAAGGGTGATACGGTCAAAATTTGGTCAATATCAACTTGACGTATTTCTTTCAATTTTGCATTTAAAAAACCTGAACACCCCTCATTTTGAAGGTGTGTGTGTGTAGAATGTTGCTCTTATTTTGATTTTGGAATTCACTCTTCAGTTGTCAAAATGCCGTCCAAGCAAGAAGAGCAGCGTATCAAAATTTTGCTCGCGCATCGCGAAAATCCGAGCTACTCGCACGCAAAGTTGGCAAAATCGCTAAAAGTTGCCAAATCAACCGTTACAAATGTAATTAAAGTGTTTGGGGAACGTTTGTCGACAGCCAGGAAGTCTGGATCGGGGGGAAATCGAAAACCGGAAGCCGCTGAGACGACAAAGAGAGTTGCCGGTAGTTTCAAGCGAAACCCTAACCTCTCTCTCCGAGATGCCGCATATAAGCTGGATGTATCGTCTACAACCGTGCATCGAGCCAAAAAACGAGCCGGACTATCGACTTACAAGAAGGTAGTGACTCCAAATCGCGATGATAAACAAAATACGACGGCCAAAGCGCGATCCCGGAGGCTGTACACGACGATGCTGACGAAGTTTGACTGCGTGGTAATGGACGACGAAACCTACGTCAAAGCCGACTACAAGCAGCTTCCGCGACAGGAGTTTTATACGGCAAAAGGAAGGGGAAAGGTAGCAGATGTTTTCAAGCACATGAAACTGTCAAAGTTCGCAAAGAAATATCTGGTTTGGCAAGCCATCTGTACCTGTGGCTTGAAAAGCAGCATTTTCATAGCTTCCGGGACTGTCAACCAAGAAATTTACGTGAAAGAGTGTTTGAATAAACGTCTGCTGCCTTTCCTGAAGAAACACGGTTGTTCCGTACTGTTTTGGCCGGATTTGGCATCTTGCCATTACGGTAAAAAGGCCATGGAGTGGTACGCCACCAACAACGTGCAGGTGGTTCCCAAGGACAAGAACCCTCCCAACACGCCAGAGCTCCGCCCAATTGAGAAATACTGGGCTATTGTCAAGCGGAACCTAAAGAAGACCAAAAAAACTGCTAAGGGCGAGCAGCAGTTCAAGGCAAACTGGCTTTCTGCGGCGAAGAAGGTGGACAAGGTGGCTGTACAAAATCTGATGGCAGGGGTCAAGCGTAAGGCCCGGCAATTCGGATTTGGAAAAGCGGAAGCCTAACTGAATATTTTTCCTGAATTTTATACTAATTGAACTTGAAAAAGAAATTTAATTTGATTTTTTAAATAAACGATTTCTCCGATTTACACGCGTTTTCTTGACCAAATTTTGACTGATTCACCCTTTATTCCATTGTTCGTCGTATTCGTGTCAAGACATTGCATGTTGCTGGACCTGATACTTCGCTACCTACACTCGGATCTTGCAATCGACTGCCGCCGATTATCTGTTATCCCAAGCCGGAGGATCACTACATTTGGGCACCCCAAACTGGTTCTACATAGAACGGGACTAGTTTATGTTGATCCCCATCAAGCGAACCGTCTTTGATTGGAACTACAATGCAACAATAGCACGGATGCTTCCTGTGGATTCATTTGGACTAAATTAGTGAGATCTAGAGTCGGTGTATAATGAGTCACGCCAAGAGAAAAACAGTTGAACTCGCATCACGGTTTTTCGAAAGATTCCCTTTCTTTTAACTTGGCAACAGAGGACTTCTGCACCAACTTCAAATGACTTCTAGCGAGGAAAAAAAATTAACGGCTGTAGTGAATCATTATATCAGTGATTTTGTCGAATTATCTTAAGGAAAAATAGTAGAAATTGTCATTACTGATCATTACAAAACGTATCGCATGACAAATGTAATGCTCACTGCGTGTATATGATAATTTCTTCGGTTATATTTAATATTTAATTGCAATACCTTTCGTGGACCTTTCATAGCATCGGTATGCTTGTTTACTTTGCACGATAGGTAGCCGGTTTGTCAGTTCAATAGGTAGACTTGGCTTCACTCTTGGCGTGACTCATTATACACCGACTCTAGTGAGATCGTATCTAATTTTATCTAAATTTACAAAATTCTCTTAAATTTGACAGATTCTTAATGGAGTTGCATGCTTCCCATTTTTCGTGGCTTTGAAATCATCACTGAACGCCAAATGGATTGTCTGCACATTTTTGAACATGTGGTGGAAATTACTGTAAATCATATATGTTAGGGGGGGGTCAGCCTAAGGGAATCAAAGGATTTGATGACTGGACGAGGGTTCGTGGATTTGCCAGTCCGTTGTCACGTGATTACAGATGGCAATCTGGTCGTTTTGTCTTCAAAGGTCTTCAAATAAGCTGATTCACCCTGCTGCAACAAACTATCAGGCAGAACTTTACAACCGGTAAAGTATCTGCAGACATTGGTAACCCTTGCACTGATGGTGAGTTCCATTTATATCACATCACATCATATATTATTCAAACATATATTATTCAAACTTCAAATCTCCGCGTACATCGTACGGGTTAGGCAAAGAGTGTGCGTTTGACTTGCACTGTCGCATTAATGGCCCTTCGCTCATTTTCAACTTCTATTCAATTTTCATACTGCCGTACTCCAATGGAACTATCTACCTACCCTCTTCTTATACCATTCTCTAGCTAATAAATTATCACACTAAAGCTTCATGTTAGATAGCATTTCCAACCAACTCTGAACTTTTCTTATATAAACATATAAATAACATAGCATTTTATAAAATTAGGCACACGTTTATTTAATACGCAATTTTCCACCGAGTTCATTAAGAAATATCAAATCAACCACTATTACCTTGCACTTCAGCCGATAAGCGCTGAATCATTTTCTCAGTGAAGTTTATCCAAAGGTATCTCTCTTTCATGAAATTTAAATTTAAATTTTCAATTTAATTTAAATGAACTTCAGAATTCAACAGGCATTGTGACTACTTTTCCGAGTCACAAGGAGGCACAAGGAATCAAAAATATCTCCAAATGACAAAATGATAAGCGTTCAACGAACCGAATGATAACGCTATGTCAGAAGTAGAAAGCAATAATGATATAATCTTCTTCCTTTTTTTCATGACAAGCAGCCCGTGCGACAGAGCTCACTCAGAAGGTAGAAGGAAACGAGCAAATTGTTGGCAAGCTGCTTCACGAAGTAAAGCTGAACATGATACACGTTAATGGGAATTTTTTGTTATGTCTTTTCTCGATTCAGATCAAGCTATGTCCTCATCCGTGTATATTGCAACAAAGCAGGCAAGCAATATATAATTATCCTTCTACCACTCCGATCGAGCTATGTTACAGAGCGAGTTTGTCATGGTAGTCGTAGCAACCGTTTTGTCTGTATCGTTGGTTGCTATATATGTTTGGATTCGCTGACAAGGCATAAAAAGTAACAAGGACTAAAATGTGTTCCTTTGATTACAGAAAAATCCGGTTCCCCTAGTTTGAAGTTGTCAGGACTAGGGTTCGTAGGTAGATCTTATACCAGTAACGCACCACGAAAAGATGATCTACCAGCGTTATATTGTTTTTCTGAAAATAATATGTTTCAAAGAATAAGAGTTACAATACATAAGCATATCAAATAAATAATCAACAATTGGTTTACCATGGCTTAAAGTATCATAACAAAGTTTATCAAACCTAACCAAATTAGTTTATTAAAACTATTATATTTAGCTACTTACTGTATATATATATATATATATATATATATATATATATATATATATATGGTATAAAGACTGATGCATAATGCAATAATTTATTAAAATTTCCAGCCTACACCTTGAATATTCAAATATAACCTTATATCAATTGATAATTTGATCTAGATATAAATAATTTTACGTTTACATCCATTGCATGACCGTCTTAAATGGTTATTTTTTATTTTCGTATATATATATACATGTCTTTACTAATCATAAACGGTGGGATCTTCTTTCCATTTATTGGGGCGTCCCATTTTTCCAATAAAATCAAATTTTGGAAGCGCTTGAAGGAAATTGACGGGCTGGTTGAAAATGGCCAACTAATTAGCACATTTATAATTCGAAATTTCCGAAGTGTTATACCTAGTTTTAAGATTTTCAACCATATTGCCAATAAAGAAAGTTATTTACGATACTGTCAAAAAATTCCGAAATAATAGACTTCGGAAATTTCGAATTATAAATGTGCTAATTAGTTGGTCAATTTCAACCAGCCTGTCAATTTTTGACAAGCACTTCCAATAATTTAATATTAGGTACACGCAAAATTCAGCATGTTTGTAGTTCTGTGTAAAAAAATTTCAGCTCAATTGATCATAACAAAACATAGTTGCAACATAACAAAGTTGGCTAGTTTGTATGAAAATCGGCCTCTAGACATGTGCACGGGTGAACTTTAGTTCATCTACTGAATTTTTTTTGACAAAACAGCGGGGCCCTGTTTACTAAAAATGAACACATGAATAATGCTCGCGTAACATTTGAAAAGGACCTATCATCTTTTGTAAATAATTTGCTAGGTCCTTTTCACGAGAACCGAAGTACGCCCACGCAAACCAAGAGCACTATCGGGAAGGGGAGAATTTCCTCTGCCCTATGGTGTTGTTAGTTTGCGGTTCGCGCGAAAAAGTGTTAACAAGTTTTGCGTACATAAGTTGATAGACCCGTTGCAAATGTTACGTGAGTATTATTCATGTGTTCATTTTTAGTAAACAGGGCCCCGCTGTTGTGTCACTTTTTGTCGAGTGAGTGAACTCAAATCCATCCGTGCACTCGTCTATTGTGCTTATTTAAAGGCCACCACTGTACATGTACATATATTGCTGTCAACGAGGTTTATTCTGTAGAGATGTGCGTCTAGCGAGTAGTGGTTGGACATAAGTCTTGACATCACGCGAATGAATCCCAGACTTACATCCACACCTTTGAACCACGCTCTCGAAGAAACATTTGGTGTAATCGAATGTAACCACCGCCCAAGAGAGTTACTTGTCCAACTTGTCGTTTTGCCAACTTAAAAGTGAACTCTGACGTACTAATGGGAAAAATTCATCATGTGAAATTCTTCTATCATAAATTTCGCCTTGTTGTGCACCCACCTTTGTGTGAGAGTCTGCCTTTCCATTGAATAGACTTCTCTGACGTTTATGAATTGCACAAGTATTAGTGCAGAACTTTGGGTGAATTCAAAGGTTTTCTTGCACTAATACTTATAATTTACCACAAGTTCTGCACTAATACTTGTGCATTTCACAAACGTCAGAGAAGTCTATGGGATTGAGCAATAGACTTCTCTGACGTTTGTGTATTGCACAAGTATTAGTACAGAACTTTGGGTAAAATCAAAAATTTCTTTGCACTAATACCTATAATTTACTCAAAGCTCTGCAGTAATACTTGTGCATTTTACAAACGTCAGAGAAGACTTTGCGAGGGGACCCATACAAAGGTAATCATATATGATCTTTCGACCAGCAAACTCATCTGTTCCCTATCTTTGAAAGGAAATAAGATGAGTGCCTACCTTGTTTTATCGACCGAATAGCCTCAATCGAACTGAGACTATGCGAGAAGATGAATGAAGATGGTCTGTACGGGCATGTCGAAAATCATCCCCAACACGACGTTGATTGCTGCTAGCTCAGGAACATAAACGGAACAAGGTTCCTGAAGTTTCCGGGAGGCGATTGAGTATTCATTGAAGACACCGAAGCCAGTGGATCCATCAATGCGTGATCCATTAGTGAGAAATCTTCTATTGCAATTGACTTGTTGGTACTTTTCAGCAAAAATACGGGGATTCACACATTTCTGGAGTCCTTTTTGATTGTGTCGTATGTTACAAATGTAAGCAAATTGACATTTTAATGCTACCAGCCACTACTCTGCTTACTCTTCCTTGAGGCAAAATTTAGATCCACTACTTTATTTCTGTTTCAATTGCTAATAAGAAAACTATTTGTCGTATGTGCCAACCGATCAAAACATAGCTAACCTAAATTCTATGGAGATGTCAATCATCGTATGTAACAAATTTGACAGAAGCGTAAAAACTGTACATACGACCTGTTGTTTTCCCTAATAATAGTGCAAATTTTGCAAATCTTCAATGTAAAACGGTTATGGATAGTCCACAAAATTATAACTACGCTTTTCGTGAGATATTACTAATTGTAATACTTTTTTAAACCGCTAAAATGCTCACGGTCTAATGTAACACCACGGCATGCAAAAGGTCGTATAATATTGGTTGGTTAAAAAACGTTTATTTTTTAACATGAACGATATCAATACCATAGAGGTAACTCTAAGACCACTGGGTCCCGAAGAAAATCATTATTATTTTTGGCTCACTCAGTACCAGAACAACGGTCCCAAGCAGTCCCAAGCTATTTCACTCACCCCTGCATGTTCTGCATGAATCCACACACCCCTGATGTTATCTGTCAAACTTTCATAGCGAATCAAAACAAACATAGTGTAGTAATAGAATTTCAACTAGAATAGGGTACGTTAATCGTTTGCTTGGGACCAATAGGCTACTAAAGTGGTGACCCAATTTAAAATCGTTAGTTTCGTATTGATTGTTGTCAATACCTTACTCAGTCGATAGAAGCACTGCTGAGATATTAGTAAATTGGAATTTGGAATGAATTATCTATTATCTATTATCTATTTCATTGAAAATAGAAACCATGTTTTGTTCACCAAAACAAAACACCACGTTTCTCTAATTGACACAAATGGTACACACGACCCTATCAAAATGGACTCCAGATTTCAGATTTCAAACTTTTGGCCAACTTTTTGGATGAAATACTCCTATGTGCGGCAGTGGCGACTGTACTTCTGGTGATTCCACATTTACTCCGTTGCTGTTACGACACGTCATGACTTACTTCCCAAAAGATCTCGTGTGACTCAAATTGTCGCTTCAATAGCGATCCACACAATCCGATGTCGGCAGGGAAATATTGAATATTCGAATAGATGATTACTCTCTTTTTAATTTAAACAGGAAAAGCCCACCATTGCCAATTGTTCAAACATTATATGACAGGTTGAGCAACATGCAGTTCAAAGCAACCGTATAAGAACTTCCGAACGGTAAAGAATTAAATTCAGTAGCGTTACAACGATGAAGAGATCTCGAACTTTGTTACCCATCGTCTTCGTTCTGTTCCAGGCAGCAGGAAAAAGTTCAGCTTGCCAGCAAACGCCCACGTCAGTCTCTGGTTTCAAAGCCCCTCGCGGTAAGCGCATAACTAATTATAATTTATCGAAAACAAACATCAATCTATTTGCTTACTGTAGGTCGCATTTGCTCCGGACAATTGATATTCGAAGATAACTTCAATTGGTTGGACAGATCCGTCTGGGAACATGAAAACTCACTAGGTGGTGGAGGCGTGAGTTCGATAAAATAAACCTCCAAAGCTTCTGTATTTCTTTATAAAAAATATATTTGTTTTAGAATAACGAATTCCAATGGTACTCTGGTTCAGGTCGCAATTCCTACATAAAGGATAAACATCTGTACCTCCGTCCCACGTTGACGTCAATTGAATACGGAGAAGAGTTTTTGAAAAGTGGAGTTATCAATCTCAATGAAGGACCCCGGGATCAGAGGTAATTCCATATTTTTTGATGATCGCAGGAACTAGATGTCCATCAATTGCAGATGCACGGACGCTCCCGGCTGGGCAGAGGTAATAAACGGTTGCTATCGACGAGGCAGTCCAGATCGCATCCTGAACCCGGTTAAAAGTGCGCGTCTTCGGACGGTGAATTCGTTCGCTTTCAAATATGGGAAGTTGGAGATTAATGCCAAGCTACCGCTGGGTGACTGGATATGGCCCGCCTTATGGTTGCTTCCGAAAGGGGATACCTACGGGTATTGGCCTAAATCGGGTGAAATAGATCTCATGGAGTCACGAGGAAATCGTAATCTCATGCAAAACAACGAGAACATTGGCGTTAAGAAAGTGTCTTCGTGTCTACATTTTGGAGACAGTCCAAATCTCCGCAGTTCCCAGTGTGGATCAACAAGCGGAGATCGCTTCGGTACGACGTTCAACAGATATCAACTAACCTGGACGAAGAATGTTATTCAGTTCGGAATCAACGATAGGATTTATCGCACCATCACTCCATACGAGGGCTTCTGGAAGCTTGGTGGATTCAATTTCAACCCTTGGCCTCAGGGAAGCAAGATGGCGCCATTCGATCGCGAGTTTTACGTAGTCATGAACGTAGCAGTTGGTGGTGATTACTTTCCTGATAATACATGGAATCCGCAAGCGAAGCCATGGCGCCAAGGTGCTCCAAGTGCGATGACCGACTTCTATAAATCAAGATCCAATTGGTACAGCACGTGGGGTGAAGATGCTGCCTTACAAGTCGATTATGTAAGAGTTTGGGCCGCTTAGACGAATAAACAACAAAACGGTAGACGAAACTCGATTAATTATCATTGCCGTCAAATTAAACTACCTTATCATGTCTCAAACGGTTTTCCAATTATAGCTTATCTTATTTTAATGTGTTAATTGATGTATAAAAGCACATTACGCGGTCGATTAGCTTCAGTAGAAATCCCGCAGCTTTCACAATGCTTGCTCGCAAATTGACCTTTCTAGGACTTTTAGCAGTTGGTAATATCTCTTTCCCTACTATTAGCATATGCAATTCTTACCAAATTCAAAATTTCAGTTTCTGCCTTTCCGGTGGACCAGGCCAACTGGCAGCTGGTACCCAGTTCGGATGGTCATCTACACTTGGTTAACATCAACCCGTACAACCTTCCGGAAGCAGATGCCTCCGAACCAGAACTTCACTTCAATCCTGAAAGTGATATCCTGTTCCGTCTATTTACCCGAGGCAATCCAACCCAGGCTCAGTTTTTGAACATTAACAACCCGGCTTCGATCACTGGGTCAAACTTCAATCCTGCGCATCCTACTCGATTCACCATCCACGGATGGAACAACGATGGAAGTCATTGGATGAACAGCGGAATCCGCGATGAGCTGCTTGCTATCGGTGATTTCAATGTCATCACCGTCGATTGGGGTGTGGCTGCGAATAACCCAAACTACATCAGTGCTCGTAATGCCGTCGGACCTGCTGGGTTCGGTGTTGGTCGATTGATTGACCGACTAATCGAAACGACGGGAGTTAGTGTTAACAATATCAACGTAATTGGGTTCAGTTTGGGAGCCCATGTTGCTGGAAATGCCGGGAAGCATCACGGAGGTAGCATCAATTCGATCATTGCTCTGGATCCGGCCGGCCCACTGTTCTCCGCTGGACAAGCTGATGCAGTGTCACCGCAGGATGGTCTCTACGTGGAAACGATAATGACCAATGCAGGATTGTTGGGTATCAATGTACCGTTGGGTCAAGCAAACTTCTACCCCAACGGAGGGCGAACACAACCCGGATGTGGAATTGACATTAGTGGTGGTTGTGCTCATGACCGTGCTCCTGAGTTCTTCATGGAATCTCTTCGGTCTTCGGTGCCGTTCCAAGCGACACGGTGCGCCAGTCATAATGAAATTTTGAACGGAGTTTGCACACCCAGTGGTCCGAATGCCAACATGGGAGGCCAGCCGTCCAACTTTGGCCGTGGGGTCAACGGCATTTACTTCCTGACGACAAATAATGCATCACCATTTGCGCGGGGTTAAATTAAGATAAGTTTTTGAAAATTCGGTGTTCAGTTCAGAAAAGATTCGTCTTAAGGGGGGCTTACGCCTACACCTAAGGACCACCCACATTAGATCTGGATCTGACGCGTTGCGGCAAATTGACAGCTAAACCTGCCACACAGCGGTTGGAGAAGTACCAAACAGCGGCATACATTAATAAATTCTCGCCCTAAGGCCGTTCGCAATGTTGTTGTATTTTATGTATTATATTTGCACCCCTCGTAATGCTGAGTTGCAGTTTCATTATTCAAGTACTAGTCTGCACCATATTTGCAACTGCTCGACTATTCTGTTTTATTTATGAGCGGTTTGAAACACGAATGGAACTCTCCCAAGCAACACACAAGTTCTATAGCAGGTCATAGACCCTTTGTACGACAGGTTTTGGTTGTAAGTAAGTTTACTCAATATAATTCTATGAATTGGTGTTACTTGGGCTGTTTCAAATTTCTATGGATGTATTTGTAGAGCTTAAATCTGACGAATGGCAGACGGCCAAGGGAAAACGACGAAATCTTATTCTATTATTGTTCGGAGTCGACAAATTGATCGAGCAAATAAATTTACTTTACATTATAGACATCTCTCAAGAAACCAGATGACTCCTAATTTTTCCATAGATCTTCAGGTGATTGAAGATCTACAAAAACTTCTCTTGATTTTGTTTCAATACCTCTGCTTGATATAATATTTTGAAGATCTTCTATTGTGCAATAATTTAAATCGCGTCTCTCAGATATTCTCTTATGATGCCATGTTGCTCAGAAATTATTCCAATGGCCATCAGGTGATCAGAGATCTTCAGTAAAACATCAGGATATTTTTTCATGCCTTCAAATTAAATAGGTACTATTCTGAAGGTATCCAACAACTCAAATTGCGTATCTCAGATATTCTCTTAAACCATGGCCTACTTAGTTATGGAACAAACTCGACGTTTTCGGAAGCTTTTGACGTCTATTTGCTGACAACAACAATAAAAATAACAGTGTATTTTTTCAGTTCATAAGCGTGACTGCTTTCTCACCCAAATGAGTCTGGGTTCAATCCCAGCTGAGGTCGGTGGGATTTTTCTGAGGCATACAAATCTCTGGTCACGTCTTCCATCGGAAGGAAAGTAAAGCCGTTGGTTCCGGCCCATGTGTGTTTGAATGGGTACGATATCCTACGCAGGTGTGGAAGCTGCCTTCCTGCACATTCGATTGCCGTCAATGGACGGGAATCGATGTCCGTCGGTGATTGGCACTAGATTGCGAAACAGAGACCGACGTTTTTTTTTTTTTCCTTTGGTTTGTTTTTTCCGTCGATCTTGTTTTCCGTGCTGAGCACCAATGCTACCGACGTGCCAGGAAGGCAGCTCCCACACCTGGACCCTACCTATCGACCCATCAACTCATGAACCGGGGACCAACGGCTTTACTTCCCATCCGAAGGAAGGCGTGATCAGAGATGTTATGCCTCAGAACATCCCGGCGGCGCCGACTGGGATTGAACCCAGGCCTGCTGGGGTGAGAGGTAATCACGCTTACCACTACACCACCGGCACCGTTAAAGAGACCGACGTTAAATAAAGGAAAGAAGAAGAAGAAGAAGAAGGAAAAGAAGAAGAAGAAGATCATAAAACGATCTTATTTTGGAGACAGTAACCATGCAAGAGGAACGTAGAAAAAGTAGAAGGGTCTGTGCCTAAGGGCACGAACAGAAGCTTGACGTAGGACCGCTAGTGGACGGAATAAATGTGAAGAGCATTTAGTTCTTTTAATTGATCAATTATCTATTATCGCAACTCTTTCCGTTTTTGAATTGTAGGAGTACCAAATGTGTAGTAATTTTTTTCAAAGAGAAAGTTGATTAAGAGAATCAATCAAAATCACTTGCACCCCTGCTTCCAAGTTTGGTTACAAGATTACAACTCTGGAGATCATTTTGTGTGGTCGTTGGGGGCTTGTGGTTCTGAATATGGACAAACAAGCACAGATAAAATTCCATTCCAACTCTTTACTGATGTAAGCTTGATGGCCCTGAAAAGGGCCGTTTTATTGAAGAGGACATCCATGGCCACTTACGCTTGGCTTGTTTAGGCTAGGTGACAGCATCACGGACCTCATTTTCCAGGAACATCTTCAGCACACCTCGTAGATCAGACCGGAGATACGTTTGACACCACCACGGCGAGCCAGACGACCGATGGCAGTTATCTCGAAGAACTTTGCGATGACGCTTGGCGCCTCCTTTGCCACGACCAGTCAATTGTTGTTTGTTAGGTGTGAAGGAGTGGACTAGCCACCACCTTCCAACTGCTGCTATTGCTGTTCACCACGCCGTCCGAAGCAAAAATGAGCTAATGCCATACAGCCGCGCTCTTTTATATCTTTTCAGGTTAAAGCAGAATGATGTGCAACCAAGTGGTTTAAAAGCTACAAAGACTCCTCCCATTATGAGAAGTTTGCTATCAAGTAGCGACACTGGCTCTTTTCCTTTTGCGGACGGCGGATGAGAACGACCCAAATTTGAGTTTAGTTCACTCATAATCGCCAAAAGTGCAGGAACTCAGCGATGAGTAAACTTGTCTCATGGTTTCCTGTGGAAAACTTAAAAAATCTGCTCATCGCTGAGTTCCTGCACTTTATTTCTTATTTCTGAGATAAATAAACTCAAATTTGGGTCGTTCTCATTCGCCGTGAAATCACCTTGAAAGATATCGGCGCCGGTGGTTAGCGTGATTACCTCTCACCTCAGCAGGCCTGGGTCCAATCTCAGTCGGCACCACCGGCATGTTCTAAGGCATAACATCTCTGATCACGCCTTCCTTCGGGAAGTAAAGCCGTTGGTCCCCGGTTGAGTTGATGGGTCGATTGGTAGGATCCAGGTGTGGGAGCTGCCTCCCTGGCGTCGGTAGCATTGGTGCTCAGTACGGGAAACAAATATCGCGTCACTTTTAAATAGGTCATATCTACATTGATCGATTCTCTTCATCGACACTCTCTTTCGTAAATAACTCGGCTTCACAAATGTTTCCTGCCGTCTTCGTCGAATTAGATGCTAGATTGTTGCTTCTTCCATCGAAAATATCCGGCCGTGGCGATTCAAAGATGATCACGGTTGATCAAAATAATTTGTACCTCTGCTTCCAGTTTGATTACATGAGCATTTTGTGTGATCGTTGGTTCTGAATATGGACAAACAGGCAGATGAATTCTATTTCTACTCTTTACTGTAATAAGCTTGGTGGCCCTGAAAAGAGCCGTTTTGTTGCCAAAATTGGTGATGTTTTAACCTCCGAAACCAAACAGAGTGCGTCTCTGTCACTTCAAAACGTAGATGACATTCCCATGGCCGCTTACGCTTGGCGTGTTTAGTGTAGGTGACGGATCTCATTTTTCACGGCGAGCCAGATGACGGATGGTGGTTATCTCGAAGAATTTGCGTTTGGTTCTGAATATGGCGATGAGTGTGCAAAATATTATGCAATTCCATCCTCCATATTCGCACGCGCTCGAGGATCGGAGGCGAATGCCACTTCGACTTGTTTCGTCTACTTACTACTCTCTGACGACTGTGCTGGGGAAGCAGCATATGCATGTAGGTAATTGGTGGATTTGTTAGTTAATTCGACGGTTTTGGACAATGCTGGACATTGACCAGTTTTTCAATAGTTTCTTGTAGAAAATCAAAATTCGAAAGCATTGTTATCGATGCGTAGCCGTATTTCTGATCGATTGGTGATAAAATTATTGAAATTGGACCAGGGGCAGCTGAGTTATTAACGTTCAAAATCTTTCTTAATTTGTTACATGTTCCATTTTTGGTTTTCACAAAGTGTACCCCCATATAGAAATCAAAGACGTAGTCCTACGTCAAAAAACAAAATCGACCATGTTACCAAGAGTGGTCAGGTTTTGACCACTTATAACTCTGTCAATAGCGGATGGATTTTAATACTGAACAAGCCAATCGATTGGTAATTTTTCTTCAAAGCTGCTAAATTGAATACTTCATCAATTTTCAATAGGTCACTATTGAAAATTACACAACTGTCCAACTGTTGAAATGGTTATCAAAATTATCATCGATTGCCTGCAAAAAGTGGTTTCCCTAACATAGTCGCCAAATATTGATACCGAGCACGTAATCCTACGTCAGATCTACGGTCGAGTCTTGGATACAACCTCTTACTTTTTTCTTAAAATACCGTATGCGTGATAATATTTGCACCATTGAGCAATGTCAAAATTTAAAAAAAATTCTCAAAAAATTCGTTTTTGGGTTTTTGTCTTATTTATTTAAAGGGGAGATGTTTCTCAGTTTTAAACTATGTTAATCATCGATCGAGTTTCCACTTGCTGCAATTACGGCCTCCACACGCTTCCGGAATGCACGGCAGGTTTTAATAATGTAATCTGGATCCATTTCTCTCCAGGTACGGGTCAATGTTTGTCTGAGGCTTGCTTGTACTCGGGTGGCGTTTATCCTTCCACATATCCTTCGCCCAGAACGGAAGATGTTCCTGCAACCACTTCTGAGTGCGGTTTGAGGTGTGACACGGACCGTACTGTTCTTTGATCCACGGAAGAACATACTTACTTAAAATCCCGATGTTGACCTCCGTGTTGACCTTGTCGCCTTCTGGAATGAACACCGGGTCCATTTTTTGCCATCGGAAGCCACCAATCCAAACACCATAACGCTAGCAGGATGTTTGGTCAGATACACGTTCTTGTGCTCGTGGGCCACGTCTTTTACCGGAAGAGAACTAATATACCGGTCGGTTCTGGAATTTGATACGGGATCGACGGTAAACATGCTCTCGTCGGTGAACCGGATTACCGGATTTTTTCGCTTAAGGAAGTTAAAGATTTTCTTGCATCGTTCGACTCGTAGCTCCCGGATGCGGTTGGTAATCATGTGAGTTTTTTTGTCCGTGCCCTCGACTTCGCCCCGCAATCTTCCTTTACGATCTTCTGTGCCGTAAAGTCACTGATCCCGTGTTCCTTTGCCATTTTACTTATTGAACGCACTGGATTCTCCCGAATCTTCCTTTTGATAGCAGCGATAACCCTCGGAACCCGAGCTGACCTCGAGAGACCTGTGGCCACCTTCGCGGATAGTTGTCCTTTCTTTTCTCGGTCTAAAACCCTTTTGAAGGTCCACCGGGACACTCCCACGGCGATTGAAATGTCTTTTTGCGACATTTGCGCGTGGGACAAATCACGAATACGCTGCCACTTCGTCATGGTCAATAATTTTCTTTTATACACAGCCTACTACGGTATGAGCTATAGGTTACGTGCATGCAAAGAAAACCAAGGCATTGTATGCACAGGTGAAACGGGAACCTTATTTGTACGATGGTGCAAACATTATCACGCATACGGTATAAGGAATTGAGTGAAAACCGTTTTCAAAACCGTTAATTCAAATCCGAAATAGACCCAACTGATGTTGTTCCATTACTAAGTGGGCCATGCTTTATGATACCATGTAACTCAGAAATTATACTAAAGGCCATCAGGTGATCAGACCTAATCAGAACAAAGCTCTCAAAACAATTCTTTTGATATTTTACCAATACTTCTGGATGATCAACTATTAATCTGAATAAATAGCGGGACCTTTCAATTAGAGTCGGATCCTTGCGATAAATGCGAGAATGACAACTGTAAACAAATCGAATACTTTATCATTTCTCAAAAGTGATGGAGTATTACCAGAGTAATAAAAGTGATGGAGTAACTCTAAGACCAGAAGGTCCCGAAGAAACGAGCTCAACTTTTTGGCTCAGCTCTGGTACTATCTTCGGTCCCAAGCTAATCGATTCATAGGAATAGACATAGGTAAATCCACGAACCCCTAATTTGATCTTTCAAACTTTCATAGCGAATCAAAACAAACATAGTGTAGTACTGGAATTTATACTAGAATGGGGTACGTTAATCGATTTGCTTGGAACCAATAGGCTAGTCAAGTAGTGAGCCAATTTAAAATCGTTAGTTTCGAATTGACAATTGTTGGTAATACGACAAGCACTAAACTAAGGACACGGGATATACTACAATAGATCAAATAACTGGTCGCAGTGGTGTTAGGTCCCGAACAGAGGAAAAAAAATGGTCGCCTGCTTAAGCGAATACTGACCCATCTCCTATCCAACTATCCAACTCCGTAGGCCGATATTTCATCAACAATATCCTTCCTTTCCCCGTAACGGAGAAAATGGGTGTGGCCAGCAATGGTAATTATCACGCTTTTTCTGTTCTATACCCAAGTAACATTGCAGGTTTTATCGCGGTTTTATAGCATTCTACAAGTCTAAATCATGGTCTACAGAACCCTCATAAAACCAAAATTGTTACTTGGGTACTTTGATAGGAAAGCTATTCACTCCCAAATAGTTTTCCTTAAGCAATCATAATAAGAACGTTGAAGTAGATAAAGCTCGATTCAATGTAAATCTGGACGCACGGTTTAATACACCACCGCGCCCCTGGTGGTTGGAACAAAATACGTTTGACAGGTTGATGTTTTATTGACAAAGAAATTGGTGAAAAGTTTTTCTCGATTGATCGACGCATCCCGAAATAACGGATCATGGAACTTGAGAAAAGAAAATTAATTGTGCACAAACATCTAGAGAACCCTTCGTGGTCTGCCTCAAAAATAGCAAAAGTGCTAAAATTCCCAAAGTCAACGGTGAGTCTTGAAATCAAACGTTAGAAGGATACTCTGAGTGTGGATAAAGCACAGCGTATCTATCATAAAAGTGGAACTAGGGACAAAGAGCTGACGAGAAAGGTGTTGAGGTACGTGAAAAGCAACCCAGGTGTCTCCATACGTGATTTGGCAAAGAAATACGATTCCAACTTTTCCACCGTGCGTAACATCCTTTCAAGAGAAGGATATAAGTCTTTTTGTGCCAGTAAACATCCGAATCGCTCCCTGAAACAAAATTTAGTGGCCAAAAAGCGAGCACGATTACTATACGAACGAGTTTTGACGAAATATGATGGCCGCATTTTAATGGATGACGAAAAATATGTCAAAATGCATTATAAACAAATCCCTGGACGAAAATTTTACCTGGCAACTGGTCGTGGGGATGTCCCCTCCAGGTATAAATTTGTTTTTGCTGATAAGTTTGCTCGGAAACTAATGATTTGGCAAGGAATCTGCAGTTGTGGCCTTGAAACCAAGGTTTTCATCACATCTCACACAATGACGTCGAAGGTTTACATTAAAGAGTGTCTGAAAGAGCGGATTTTACCCTTCATTTGGAAACACAAGACCAACGTTATGTTTTGGCCGGATCTAGCCAGCTGCCACTACTATGAGGAGGTACTAGAATGGTATGCTGCAAACAATGTTAATTTCGTCGCCAAAGAGATTAATCCTCCGAATTGCCTTGAGTTCGGACCGATCGAAAAAATATTGGGCAATTGTCAAGCGAATACTTCGAGCATGCGCTAAAGAAGTGACAAATGCACAACAAATGCATTTAAAGTGTAATAAGTTCGCCGATACAGTGTCACCAGCGACTGTGCAGATCATGATGGCATCGATCACAAGTAAAGTGCGACAGTTCGTTCGAAACGGTAAAATGTAATAACTTGTTATATATCGTTTGAAAGCTGAATAAATACCCTTTTGTTTGACGTTTTGATCAACCGTGTATTATGTTTAATTCTTGAGTTATGATCACTTGAATGCGTCCAAATTTACTTTGAATCGGGCTTTACATGACAGTCTCCATTATGAAATGTACGAATTACCAACAACCAATACGAAAGTAACGATTTTAAATTGGCTCACTACTTGACTAGCCTATTGGTCCCAAGCAAATCGATTACGTACCCCATTCTAGTATAAATTCCAGTACTACACTATGTTTGTTTTGATTCGCCATGAAAGTTTGACAGATAAAATGAGAGGCTAGTGGATTTTCCTATGTTTCGAGGGGTGAATCGATTAGCTTGGGACCGAAGATAGTACCAGAGCTGACCCAAAAAGTTGAGCTTGTTTCTTCGGGACCTTCTGGTCTTAGAGTTACCTCTATGGAATTACTCCGTAACAAAAGCAACCCAACGCAACGCAACGCAACGCAACGCAACGTAACGCAAATTTAAATCAATTGGAAATCTAAATAGTAGGGTTGTTACGAGAAATTTATAAATAAATCCGCTCCAAATTCTCGTGAAATTTAAATACAAAATCGAGCCAAATACACGCAAATTTAAATTAAAAATGCGCAAAATCCACGTCACAGCGTATCTGATAAGCAAATCCGCGAGAAATTCGCACCAGAACAAATATGATAAGCAATTCTGCACCAAATCCACGCCATAAGAAGTCTGATAACAAATCCGCGAAAATCGTGGAATCCACGTTGTCGTAACAATCGTGAAATAAGATAACGACCCCATAAATTGCCTACTTTATCACATAAATTAAATTAAAATGATAAAAAAATATTTAGATTGTTTCATGGAAGTACAATAACTTTTGAAATATATATTTTAGGGTATAAGGGAAATGACTCTAGTGTTGGCGTATGGGTCTAAGATTGGGACCATCGCTAAAAATCTGCTATTTATCAATTTTATCTAGTTGAACGCGTCATTGAGACGGTATTAATGGATATTTTTGGTCGCTATTGAAAATTTAGTCGATTGCTGAATTTATGTATGGGCCCAAATAAGGGACATTTAGGCCGACATTACATTCATTTCCCCAGTATAACCAATTCCAGTGATAATCGAATTCAGTGTTCGGAAAAACTCCAAAACTCAAATCTCATAAATAAAACAGCAGCATTCATCAGTGTCGTTCCCACTAAAGACTTGTCAAAATCTAACCTCCTAAAGTATTCATCCCATATGTAAAATGTTAAGATCACAGGCATGAAAAGGAAACTACAACGTGCAGAACCTATCTAACTACTAACCACAGATTTAATTAAAATAAAGGAGAAAAACATACGCAATTCTTTAGTAACGTAACTTCCCAAACGCTTGGTAGCCATCATAATGAAGTAATGAAATTTGGGAAATTTCGTTATTAAAGAATTGTATAGATTTTTCTCCTTTTATTTTTCTTGAATCTTTGGTTATCTTGTAAATTTAATCAAAAGATACAAATTTACATTTCTCGACAAAAATGTGTTCTTCAACAAGCCCTAAAAATCACGGAAGAACAATTGACACACCTCAACAAGTGGCTAGGATACGCGGTTACAACCAAACCAGACGTGGAGCAGATCATCATTGACGTAGAGACAGCGATTACCAAGAAACCAACACCAACATCATCACAGAATACGGTCAGGACCAGTGTTGGCAATATCATAAATCAAATGATATTTTTCCGCTCTCATATGCTCTCAATATCACGCGTGATATTGAAACAAAATATCATGCTATATATTGATTTTTTAAGCTCCTTTGATATTGTGAGACTATTCACAACGCACAAAAATCAAGCTGAGAGATGACTCGACGCAAAACTGATTCCGTTGCACATCGTTTTCATAGAAAGAGAAAGTATAGTTTGCTATCTCTTTTTACTGTTCACCGATGGTAGATACGAAGTGACTGCTGCCAGCCGTTATGGAAGTTTCGGTTGCGTTCGGGAGTAAAGCAAAAATCATGAAACTCAATCTCACCACAGTTTGTGGAGATTTGCAGCTGGTGAGTTTTATTAGCTTGATATTCCGAGCTGCGATATCACAGTTTGCAAAATTAACCGCAGCTGTATGCTTGTTGAGTTTTGTCTACGAAAATCAAGCTTGATCTTGGGCATTGGTGAGATTTGATTTTATGATATTTTCACAACACTGGTCAGGACTATCACATCGAACATAATCAAGGACGGACAAGAACAAAGTCGCGCCAAAGAGAAGGAAATTCGGATTGTAAATGAGCTGAAAAGTAAAGCAGTATACTATGTGAAAGCAGACAAGGGCAACGTAAGGGTCGTTATCATGGACAAAGACGATTACGACAATCAAATGACAACGAAGATTAATAACGGACCGTATAGACAGCTTCGAGTAGACCCCTTACAGAACATAGTGAAAAGCGTTGAGAAAGCACTGAAGGAGTGTAAATCAATATTAGGAGATGGAGCAGGCCGTTTACGGGAATCCAATCCCATTCTACCCAGGATCAAAGGTCTCCCCAAAGTCCACAAACCGGGAAATGAAATGCGAGAGATCGTGTCTGCAGTTGGTTCCCCCACCCACAAACTAGCGAAGTGGTTAGTCACAGAGTTCCAGAGTATGCCGAATCAGTTCCAGAGTAAAGCAATTTGTAACACCCAGGAGTTCGCTTAGCAACTACAATCTTCAGGAGACATCAATGAGGACAAGAGTATGGTATCTTTCGACGTCACAGCTCTTTTTCCCAGCGTACCGGTCAAGGAAGCGATCAACCATTTGCAGGACTGGCTATTAACACAACGAGAGGATGCAGCATTAGCATTTAGCATTAGCATTATTGACCGCCCACGGTTGCTACTCTGTTATTACCAGATCAGCTGCAATTACACAGAGAACCAACAGATGATGTTTGGGACTAACATTCATTCTCAATGTGTAAAAACTGAAGATCTAATATTTAGCAATACCAGCGCCGGCCGTGTCCGAATGCAGGTCCAATAGGGAATGGGAAGGAATGTGTTGACGTGATACTCGCTGTGAAGGAAACCGAGAAATCCTCTGCGCTTCCACGAGAAATCACTGGGATGTTGGATGTGGGGAAAGGTTTGCACCTGCAGGGATCGTTTTTGGTAAACTAATGCTGATTGTAGTGATTTATAATAGGTACACAAACACAAAAACGCACGCATACACATGCACACACACGCACTCGTGAGTATAAACATAATATGAAATGAAATTTAATTGAATATTAACTTTATTTCAACTTAACTTTAACATAACTTCAACTTAACTTTAACTTAACTTTAACTTAACTTTAACTAAACTTTAACTAAACTTTAACTTAACTTTAACTTAACTTTAACTAAACTTTAACTTAACTTTAACTTAACTTTAACAAAACTTCAACTTAACTTTAACTTAACTTTAACTTAACTTTAACTTAACTTCAACTCAACTTTAACTTAACTTTATCTTAACTTTAACCTAACTTTAACTTAACTTTAACTTAACTTTAACTTAACTTTAACTTAACTTTAACTTAACTTTAACTTAACTTTAACTAAACTTTAACTTAACTTTAACTTAACTTTAACTTAAATTTTACTTAGCTTTAACTTAACTTTAACTTAACTTTAACTTAACTTTAACTTAACTTTAACTTAACTTTAACTTAACTTTATTTTAACTTGAACTTAACTTTAACTTAACTTTATTTTAACTTGAACTTAACTTTAACTTAACTTTAACTTAACTTTAACTTAACTTTAACTTAACTTTAACTTAACTTTAACTTAACTTTAACTTAAGTTTAACTTAAGTTTAACTTAACTTCAACTTAACTTTAACTTAACTTTAACTTAACTTCAACTTAACTTTAACTTAACTTTAACATAACTTTAACTTAACTTTAACTTAACTTTAACTTAACTTTAACTTAACTTTAACTTAACTTTAACTTAACTTTAATGTTACTTTAACTTTACTTTAACTTTACATTAACTTCTGTAGGCTAGATCATCGCTAAGCTGAAAAAGTGAATATTTATAATATAAATGCAAAATTCAATAATATAAATGAAATATTATAATATAATCCTAGAGGTGTTTCATCATCGAAGAGCTGAAAGCAAGCTTAAATAATTAAAATTCATACATCCCGCATGAATGTAAACTGAAAAAAAGTGTATTATTATCATGTAAATCTAATGTTCTCATATATTCAAATATTCAGCGATCTGAAAATAAACTTATCTTATTTAAAACAATGGATCTAACTTGAGTGAAGGCTGAGAAAAACCATTACGTTATAAATCTAAAGATGTTCCGTCATCAACGAACTCAAAAGATGTTTCATCATTGAAAAGCTGAAAATAAATTTTTAAAGAATAATATTTGTCGAGTAAAGCTATGCAAATAAAACGGCGTCCCCGAAAGCTGTTTATAATTTCACTTTAATAATGAATCAATAGCCAGAAAAATCGAGATTATTTGGACAGTTAACAGTTTTCATGCACTTGTTATAATGCATTACAATGTTTTTGTATTTTCCTAAACGAAGGCTAAAAAAGTGAACCATTATAATATTATTCTAAAAAATTTCCATCATCGAAGAGCTGAAAATAAACTTAAAGATTTAAATCAGTAAATCCAGCCCAAACGGAGGACTCGCGAACACAATAAGCTCCCCATAGATTGCTTATCGGGGCACATTTTGCGACACTTTTCCGGAAGTTCTGAGGTACTTTCCACTGGATAAAATCGCGAAACACGAAGCTGGCAGCCGCCCAGCGTTCAACACGTCGAAAAGACTCTTAACACAACGAGAGGATGCAGCATGGAGAAACAAGGTTCGGACTATGTGAACTTTCCATGGCCAAATTGGAGACAATTCTTAAGGAGAAAGGATTATTACCAAACCGTTGGTGGAGGTTAGTTGACGATATCTTCAGCGTAGTTAAAAGGGAAGCCCTTCCACAAATTTTGGATGAGAACAACATAATTCACAAGGATATCAAATTCTCTCACGAGGTAGAAAAAGACGGGAAACTCACATTTCTCGATATTCTAGTCATCAGGGAATCGTCATCATTATCTTCGCTTGAATACGAAATTTATAGGAAACCAACAAGCACGAAAAGAGTTATCCCCTATACTTCCAACCATTCGTTGCAGCAGAAAAAGGCCGCCTTCCACCTCATGATTTATCGGATGCAGACTCTTCCACTCAGCGATACAGGAAAGGTTAAGGAATTACAGTACATCTTCGAAACAGCGAGACTCAACGGATGCAAGGAGACCACAATCCAGGCAATCATTGATAAAAAAGCGAGAATTCTACAAAGGAGATTATTTACAACCCCTTACGAGTGTCCGTTCCATTTGATCAAGATATTACTTGTAAGCTAAGACCACAGTCAAAACAATTCGAATTAGATTTAGTTTTCACCAGTAGACATAACCAGTTGAAATCATTGTTAGGATCCACTAAAGACCCAGTTAATGTTTTAAGTAAAGCAGGTGTATATAAAATAAGCTGTAATCATTGTAACAAAGTATACGTAGGACAAACCGAAAGAGCTTTAGCAACTAGATTAGGCCTTTTCCTCTTGCTTTTTGACTTTAGTAACCTTCGCTATATGTACTTTACCATATAGCGAAGGTTACTAAAGCCAAAAAGCAAGAGGAAAAGGCCTAACATATGATTTCAAATCAAAGCTGGCAGAACACATCTTCACAGAGGACCACCAACTATCGACGGAGGACATCACGATTTTACGACCCGTATCTACACCATGGAAACTGGATGTTGCAGAGAGCTTCGAGATCAACAAACAACGGAATTCAACTTTATTCAACAGGGAGCAAGGAAACGGACATACATTACGGCTTTTCAAGTTACTACCTAGGAAACATCAACGAGTAAGCAGCGGTATATAGGGTAGAGAACTACTTCGGCCAAATCGCCCATTTTGGGCCTATCGAACAGAAAACTTCAAATAAATCCATGATTTCAGAGTTAACAAGTCAATTATGCGTTTGGTACGATACTCTAGTTAATAAGCTTCCAAACGAAGTTAACGAGAACACGTGATATGAAGGTTTGCACCCATTATTCCCAAATACAAATGAAGCGCTCCGACCGAATCAATTTTTATGTTCATCCGATAGGCCGAAGTGAATTCATTGGCGTTTCAATGGCGTTTCAATGCGTTAGGCCGAGTTTAGAATCCGTAGGCCGAGTTTGGCGTCAAGAACCAGTGTTTGAATTTTGACTATATCTCAACGATTGGTTTCTCTTTATCAAATCTTGCGGTACGTACGGAAAGGTAAATAACTTTAGAAGCCATCAGTAATAATAACATTCCGTTTGGTGCTAAACTGCGCTAGATTAAGAAAAACTAAGTGCGGGTTGTGCTTAATAGGCCGGAAATGGGGTAGTTAACCCTATATATATATATATATATATTCGGTAAAATGCGATATTTTTCTTCAGTCGAGTATTAGTACAAGACACTGAAGAAGTCTGCACATTGTAGACGAAATACGCGTATCTGTCAAGGATAAGCAAATAAGGTAGTGGAATTAAATGGAAATTACTAATCTTTCTCTCTCTCTCTCTTTATACAGGTATTCCACTAAGACGGCCACATTCATCAGGATTCCTAAGAATCATCTAAAGGTGATTTTTCACGGAAAAATAAAATGAAAAATGTTAGCGCTAAACGCTGAATTTTTCAGGACCACTCTAAGTCAAATTACTGCAAAATGAGAACGGCAAGAGAAAGAAAAACATATTTCTTCAGCAAAGTAGCTTGAAATTATCTTCATTCCTTTATTTAACGTCGGTCTCTGTACCGCAATTTAGTGCCAATCACCGACGGTCATCGATTGCCATCCATTGACGGCAATCGAATGTGCAGGAAGGCAGCTTCCACACCTGCGTAGGATATCGCACCCATTCATCAACACACATGGGCCGGGACCAACGGCTTTACTTCCCTTCCGAAGGAAGACGTGACCAGAGAAATCTTATCGAACTCGGCTGGGATTGAACCCAGACCCATTGGGATGAGAAAGTAGTCACGCTTACCACTCCACCACCTATAAAAAACTTACTCAGCGCTGAGTTCCTGCACTTTTCGCGATTTATGAGTAAACTGAACCCAAATTTGAGGTGATCTAATTGGCCGTGAAAAATATGGGGAAAATCCCCTCATTTAAATGGTGAAGGTTTCGGGAATGCCAATATTTATTGTTTAATTTTTTTCTATTAAATATACCGTGCTAGTGTCGGCATCAGTTAAAACTATCAATCTAGCGATTTCAAATCACACTCATCAATTCTCACCCCATTGCGAACGGCGACTGAGCATTAGTCGTCAGATGATAGAAACCGCTCACTCCTTTTCCATAGTTCGATGGTTCACCTCCCAGCAGTGCATTCGGTCCACTTTCGGTGCACACTCCGGCAAGAATCTCCTCATGCGATGCACAGCGCTGGCCTACGAATCCCAGCGGTGATCCGATGGACTCCGCAAAGTACTGGTGAGCTCGCGTATGGGCGCAGTTTCCTGTAATATCAATCCCACAACCCGGTTGCGTTCGTCCTCCGTTGGGGTAGAAGTTCGCATGTCCCAGTGGAAGGTCAAATCCTAGCAATCCCGAATTTGTATAAATGGCTTCCACGTATTGACCATCACTTTCGTGTATGATATCCGGCTGACCAAGCGAAAACAACGGACCGGCCGGGTCCATTCCGATGATCGTGTTGATTCGACCGTGTTGGAATTTGCCAGCGTTTCCGGCGCAGTGAGCTCCCAAACTGCTACCGGTCACAGAAACACTTTCCAGCGAAGCTCCACTCGTCTCCACCATCATATCGATGAAACGGGATACTATTTCTCCTACGGGACCAACACGATTCCTAGCCTGCACATAGTTGATGGTCTGAGCCCCGGCACCCCAATCGACGTTGATTACGTTGAACTCGTCCAGTGCGAGTAGATTCTCCCGAATCAATCCATGCATGTTGGCATCCTCTCCACTGACCCATCCATGAATAGTGAACCGGGTCGGATGAGCCGGGTTGAAGTTGGAGTTGAGAAGCGATTCCGGGTTGTCCCATTGTATGATTTGCGGAGACTGTGGATTGGATCTGGTGAACAACCGGAAGATGACGTCCGTTTCCGGATCGAACAAAGGTTCGACGACATCCAGATCGTGCGGTTGATCTACTGGGGAGACGTCGATCATATGAAGATTGCCGGCATCATCTGGCACTAGGTTCCATCGCGGTGGGTTGCAACTGGCAATGGTTACTGTAAATGTTGTTGGTTGCAGTTTTGGTCTAACTCGAGGTTACAGGAATAGCTTACCCAAAAAAAGCAGGGGCAAGCAATTCGAAAGTCTTGCTCGGATCATCGTTGAACTGTAAATGTTTCAAAATACAGATTCCAGAGCACCAGCTTATCGTAGAGCGATGGATTTGTTTTTAAGCTGTTTGGCGATGGGCTGTTGTTTGATTTGAAACATGGGTAGGTTAAGATAAGTGTTGAAGATAATGGGTTCACATTTGAGAACTGTTATCGAGTGTTTTAGAAATCAAATATGATAAAGTCACATTCGCCTTTGATATTTTGAACCTTTAAACATATTAATGGCGAATGTGACATCATCATCTGGGCAAATGCAGAAGGCTATCAAGGTTTAAGGGGACGACCAAGGAAAATTTCGAGCGCTTTTCGAATAGTTCCAACAGACACATTGTAGGACTATCTTATCAAGAAGCGAGTATCTTAATTTACGAAAAGTACACCCCACACGACAGTAGTTTCGTTAATATTTCCATCAATATTTAACAATATTTTCGTGTGGTCATCAATACAGGGTCGCTCCTCACTCAAATTGTTGTATCCGAGGGAAAATTCCGAGTCAAATAACAACCACCTTGGCAAAAGAAAGGGAAAATGAGGGGAAGTATTGCAACATGAAATATTTTTTTAAATTTTGCCTTAATATTTGCGTAAATATGATTGACAATCTCGTTCTGTTCTTACCCATAGGTACAACTAGCTTTCCTGCAGCTGGGATCGGGTGTTTCTCAATTTTCTGCGAGTAAAACACACGCTGTTGCTGTTCATTTTCAAAGAGATGTGAAAGAGCATTTTAAATCGTGCAGCACATCTCATTCTTCTTGTGCTGGAGAGCTACCGCTCCAACGCAGTATAGGATTTCTGGCGGACAAAAATCTAAAAACCGACTCTCCCCGATCCTTTTCTCAAAATTTCCTATCGAATCTTAGTAAGTGAGCATTTTTCCATAAAAACATGCTTTTATTCAAATCAATTTGAGACAATTATTAGCAAAGAACTACAGGGTTATTTAAAATCGTTCGAAAGGTAATTCAAAAAGCCTTGCAAATGCATAATAATTTTTGAAATTTTTTGAAATATATTGTAAAAAAAAAGAAAAAAATAACGTATATTAAAAAAAAAGGTCGTAAGTTTGAACTTTGTGGGTCCAGAACTTTTGATTCCTGCTCATTCCCAGGCTAAATATTAGCTTTGAGTCATGTTCTGAGTGTATCCTAACAGGTGCTGCAGATTACTGTTGCCCAAACTTTTTCGGTCACTATGGGAGATACCAAGTCATTAAATAAAGTCAACATCTGATTTGTGATTTCTGGAGCTTCCATGGTTGGAACGATCAAACTTGCATGTTGTACAGGCTCAATCGAATAAACTTTACAGAGCCAAATTATCATTTGTGATCAAGGGGTGAGACAGCTTTACTCTGAGTTCTGTTTTTGCTGCGAGTAACTCGTGAGTAACACAATGTACCTCAAAATTAAATTGACGTTCATCGATTTACTGTCTGTTTACTCCTCGACTTACTCCGTTTATTGCCTTCATATATTAGGCGACAGTCTTGTTTGTAAACATAATAAATTTCTCGCGTCACTTTTCAATAGGCCCTTTCTGCATTGATCGATTCTCTTCATCGACTTTCTCTTTGGATCGTCACGGCCGTGTTAAGATATTTCCGGATATTTTGAACACCCATATCGATGGAAGACGCAACAATCTAGCATCTAATACGACAAAGACGACAGGAAATGTTTTTGTAGCCGAGTTATTTACGAAAGAGAGAGTCGATGAAGAGAATTGAGAATTGAGAGAATGTAGATTGGTCTATTTGAAATCGGAATAGTTAACCTTAATGACACGACGAGAGCGGGATGGTCAGCATCTAGACTGATCAGTGGCCGGTAATGCGAAATCATTTGCCAGGACAAGATCTAGCAAACGTCCGTTTCGGTTTGGAAAAGTGTTTACTTGACTAAACCCGTGTAAGTTGAATCCGTACAAAACAGTACAGCAAGCCACCGGCATATGCGATAGCAGTGGGTCAATGAATGGTGTGCCGCTGTCGGTAAAGCGCCACTGTAAACCAGCTTGCTTGTAGTCGCCAAATAGTAGTGCGGGAGAGCGGGGACTCAATCGAGACCTAACGATGATGTTCACGGATGATCGTGCAGTCGGCAGGTAGACAGCGCCAATACTGAGAATGTAAGTGATCCGAGGTTGCGATGCATAGATCCGGTCATCCAGTTACGTTACCGTCAGTACGATCAAATCCAACAGCTAAGAAAAACGAGTCGATTTTATTCCTCAGCCCACGCACGATCCCGGGAGCTGGAAATCGAAGGAAATTTAGGACCAAAAGTTCAGAATTGCAGCCATACTCGCCTGGAGTTTTTTTTTCCGCCTGGAGTTGTAGTCCGGAAGCCCCCGATTTTTGTTGTTATTTTGCTTGACAGCAGATTTTCGGCTTCGCACCTCCATATGTTGCTGTGATACGAAAAATGAGAAAGCAAATCTAGATAGAGCTGGAATTAGGGCGTAACAGCTTTTGTAAACAATGACTTCTATTGACGATTTCTAGGAATTCAAGGTACGCCCACGCAAACCAACATAAGCATTAGATAGATGAAGCCTTCCCCTATCCGATGGTTTTCTAGAATGCTTCGAAAGAAGTCATTGTTTACAAAAGCTGTTACGCCCTAATTCCAGCTCTATCTAGAAATGACAAAGTGAGTTACTCGAGGTGCCTCAAAAGCAACTCTGAAATTGCTTATGATTAGGAGCTGTCTTGCCCCTTGTTTGTGTTATACATTATTAACATCTTAAATCTAAGTTAAAATCAAAAGTTAAAGGAATTGAACCGAGTACTCGCGGTCGTCTCGAGGTTAGTGGAGATTTACAGTTTCATGTAAAGAGCCTGAATTTTTAAAGAGACGACATGTCAAAATTGGAACAATCGATTGTCTGTCAAAGTCATAGGAAAAGTCATTCCAATCGAGCAGAAGACCTGTCAAATGGATAAGATGTCGCCTCTTTATAAATTCAGGCTCTTTAGTTTCATGGATCGGGAGAGGGAGAAGGAGGTTTGACATATGATTTACGATACAAATGTTTCATTATTCCTAAAACATGAACTTATTCCTATTCAACTTGATATCAGCACTCTAATTACTCTATTATTACAAGACAAACACTAAAAAAAAAAACACACACACACAACCAAAATACAAACTAAACACAAGGTTAATCAAACTTACAATCTAAGGTTAGTATTCTTCAAGAAAACATAAATGAGCTTTATAAACTCCAGATCGCGTCCAGCCAAAACATCCCGAACTGGATCATTAGGTTGTCAACCTTGAGCCCGAAGAGAATCATATAGCTCAGATCTGACTGCTTTCATGATGTAGCACATTTTAAAAACATTTCATGACCAACATTTGAAAAAGGCCTAACTTATTTCTCGATGCGAGTGGAAGTCTTTTATGAAAGTTTACAGCTATAATCATTATTTCCGAAACTCGTTGTTTGATGGCCGCGGTAGCTACCTAAACTTTGAGTTTTATTTAGTACGTATAAAAGTGCATACACACTATAAATGGATTATGTGTAGTAGATACCTGCGATCAGTTTTATTTGTACCAAAAAATGTATTAAAATGTAATTCGAAAGCTGTTAGCTGTTACGAATAGCAAGCGCCCTTTACGATCATCACGAGCAGCTTGTCGACCTGATATCACCCCTGGAATCCCGATGAGTGTTGGTGGTAACCCTGCAGGGAAGTGACAGATGCCAATGACACCACAGCGACTCGTGAGTATGAAAAAAAAAAGAACAAATGATAAAAGTGAAAACTAGCAGAACACATTTCTATGCGATAGAATTTCAAGTTTTGTTACATTTATAATTGAATTTAAATGCTAAATTAGTTGTTAAACCTAAACTATTTACATGAACTAAAGATATAGCCTACAAACGAAGAATCAGTACGATCACAATTGAACACAATAACCTTACTTAAAGCTAATCTGGATGCACACCGGTAAGAAACTAGTGACAAACTGGAAATTTCTTCTAAAATTAGAGATTAAAACTACTTACAGCAAGAACGAACTTAAAACCTGACTAGAACGTGAGAACAAATCTCACTTAGGGGAAACTAAGCGTAAGTTAAAGCTACTCAATTATTTAAAACTATAATGCCTATGCCTAAACATAACCTAAACCAGTATACTGTACTAAAATTATGTATTCTCTTTGAATCACTCTTTCCTGATCCACACAGTAATCTCCGCAATAAAGAGTGTAATTATATACGACTGATCTGGAGATTATCATTACGGAGGAATTCCTCCTTTCGGTCGTGTTGCGTTAAACCACAATAGCCATAATTTACAGTTTAGTACAAGTGTTAACAAGGATAATTGAGCACTATATGTTTTGTATTGCTTCTGCGTGAAGTCAACGATTTACATAGTTGAAGATGCTAATTTCAAATAACAGACTAAAGTGGTAATTTTTGTACGATAGATGAGGAGATGAAAGTAATAGAGTTGATAGTTCCGTTAGATTACGGCAGTGTGAAAATTGTACATAGCGAGTAGAAAGCGAGCAAGGACAACTTTTTAGGAAGGTACAAATCGGTTTGATCATCTCTCTTTACCAAACTCCCCGTTGGAGAGGGATTGTGAGGGGTATTCCCCCCCGCCACCACTGGCAAAAAGAGATGATCGCCGACTAGCTCATGTGCCGACGATGTGTTTGAAACAGTTCTATCGATTTTACTGCACTCAAGTTGTTATCTGAAGCAAGGCATCCAGTCGTAGGTTTGGAAATTGCAGCTATTGTTACCTCTACCAAGGATACCTTTGGTTTGAGGTACCAATTTGTAAAAAAAGGAGAGACTTCGGATGTTAATCTAAATGCAGGAACAAGACATGTTTTTTAGTGTTCGGTACACTATCTTGTAATCTGTGAAAGGGAAATCACAAATCGAGTGTCATCAAAATACATGGCATGTTGAAAGATTGAGGTCGTGAGAGCAAATTTTCTCTCTCAAATTTGAATTTTTTGGCTCTCTGGGGACTGGTAGTAAAGCATCTAAAAATATGTGGGGAAATATCATTTTTATTTAATTATAGCTTGTTTAACAATAATTTCTCTCCATTCGCCTGAAAATAACACACAATCGTCTTCTGTTTCAATCCTCTAACATTTGCAGTCAGTGAGATATCGATTGTCAAAGTAGAAAAAACTGCAGAAAAAGTGTGCATTTTTCCATAAAAACATGCTTTTACTCAAATCAATTTTGGTCAATTATTAGCAAAGAACTACAGGGTTATTTTAAATCGTTAGAAAAGTAATTCAAAAAGCTGAAACGAACACATAATCGTCTTCTGTTCAATGAGCCGGCTGCACTAAAATATTACTTGTTAACAGCTGAAGAAGGAATTACTGTTGGTGACGAACGTTTATTCTGTTTGCAGCCTGCTGTAATTGAATTTTGGTGAATAAGTAATACGCTCGCAGTCTGCGAAGGGTCCGCAGGTCGCCTTCTTCTTGGTCGATCCACCTTACCCGTTTCACGCCTTTTCTGCTTGTTTCAGTTGGGTCGCCCATCCCACCGTATTCGGAGCATACTTTTTTCCTTGGTTTGTTTTCGTCGATCTTGCTTTCCGTACTGAGAACCAATGCTGCCGACACCAGGAAAGAAGCTCCCACACCTGAACCCTACCTATCGACCCATCAACTCATGGATCGGAAACCATCGGCTTTACTTCCCGTGATCAGAGATTTTATGCCTCAGAAAGTCTCGACGGCGCCGACTTGGATTAAACCCAGGCCTTTTGGAGTGAGAGAAAGTCACGCTTACCACTACACCACCGGGTTGCTGGAATATGCTTTCTATTGACCTGGCCTTTTGATGGTGCTCAGCTTTCAAGATTCAGTTGTGAGGTTACCAAGCACACAGCATTTGAGAGTTCTCCGTTGATAGGCACCTCATTTCGCTGCTATATAAAAGCACATAATTCGGGTTCTGATGCATTCATTAATCTAGTATATATGATTCCAAACATTTCGTAAACTTGGAATAACAGTCCTATCCTTACCCTTAAGATTCACCTTCTTCTGTATTCCTACCGGTGCGTAAAATTTTATGTTTTGTCATAATTCCCAGGAACCTTAGATCCTAGGAATAATTTTGAGGTCTTCCTGTCATTTAGGAATCCTAATTTGGGTATCAACAATCCTTGTTCAAGTGTGGCTCTCAAGCATCTAAAATCTACGAGAACCTTTCCTTTAATCGAGTTGATTGGTAATCGAAATATGCTTATCACTGATTCTCTCTAAAGCGTCAATCCAGTGCAATTGCAATTTGGAAATTACAAACCTCATTTCCCTTGTCCCTGCGATGGTTATCGCTTTCAATCTAAAGAAAAAACGTCGACGCTAATCTTAACACCCTGTATGCGTCAGTCGTCTTCTGCGTGGTAGCACCAAAGACAAACATACGTAACTCTTCATTATGGATCATCACACATAGTTGATAGCTCGGTTGATAGTATCCCGATTTACCAACCGCAGCGCTGGCATCAGAGCATTTCGACGTTTCTATACAATCTGTTTAACTTGTTAACAACATTGTTTGCGACTTATCAAGCAACCTTATGCTCCGCGGATAGCTCGCAAGGTGTAGTTAGTTTAATTCGTGAGTATGCTTTGAAGGAAAAATTGTTCACCGAGTTACGTCTGTTTGTCTGTGGTAGCTCTAAGAGGTAAAAAAGAGGGAAATACCGCTTGTCCTGATAGGATTAGTCGAAAATCTATAAAACGTGTACCGGTGCCTGCATCGCCGCTAGTCTATTGAAATGAAAGTTGCAGCTGCCCTAACATTACTCGCCTGTTGTTTGGCCGTTGGTAAGAATACGATTTTCGCGAATGTTCTTCAAAATTGAGGTCTAATTTGAATCTTATCGGTTCTAGGCTACTGTCAGGGACCGGAGGAACCTGAACCGTGGAGGGGTGTATCTGATCCAGCAGAACCCGAACCATGGAAAGCCGTTTCTGATCCAGCCGAGCCTGAACCGTGGAGGGGTGTATCTGATCCCGCTGAACCCGAACCATGGAAAGCCGTTTCCGATCCAGCCGAGCCTGAACCGTGGATGGGTGTATCTGATCCCGCAGAACCCGAACCATGGAAAGCCGTTTCTGATCCAACCGAGCCTGAACCATGGGCACTGATTCCGGACGGTGCGGGTCGTATGCACATGGTCAACATCAACCCGGTTGACGTACCGGAGGGAGAGGATGAAGTCGAACCACTGTTCACCCCGGAAACTGACGTTATCTTCCGAATGTACAGCAGACGCAATCCGGTGCATCCGCAGATAATTCGGTGGGACGACCCCTCATCGATTTCCAACTCGAACTTTGACCCCTCAAATCCTACTCGCTTCTTGATTCACGGTTGGGTTGAAGGAGAAGATGCTACGTTGCATTGGGTTATCAAGGACCACTATTTGCGTGTCGGAGACTTCAACGTGATCAACGTCGACTGGGGTGATGGAGCTCAGACAATTAACTACATTGCCGCGCGTAACCGTGTTGGTGGAGTCGGAATGATTGTGTCCCGGGTGATTGACGTGATTCGTGCTACCACCGGCCAATCGCTGGATATGATTAACGTTATTGGATTCAGTTTGGGAGGCCATGCTGCTGGAAACGCTGGCAAAGGACAGAATGGTCAATTGAACTCGGTTATTGCTCTGGATCCAGCTGGTCCGTTGTTCTCGCAAGGTCAGGCCGATACCTTGGCCGCAACCGATGCCATTTATACGGAAGCTATCTACACGAATGCTGGTAATTTGGCGTTCGATGCCCCGTTGGCACAAGCCAATTTCTATCCGAACGGAGGACGTTCGCAACCGGGTTGCATCACGTCGATTTGCGCGCATAACCGAGTTAACGAGCTGTTTGCCGAGTCGGTATCGACTGCCAATCACTTCGTTGCGATGGAGTGTGCCAACTACAATGAAATTCTGAATGGAGGTTGCTCATCCGTTGGACCGTACGCCAAGATGGGTGGAGAACCGTCGAACCGTGGACGTGGAGTGAGTGGTGTGTACTACCTGCGCACGAATTCAGCTTCGCCTTTCGCCAGAGGTTGAAGACGTTGTGTTACATGTTTACGTTATCGGAGAGCTGCTTGGAGGGTTAATAAAGAATGTTGAAATATTTTTTTTTTAAATCTGTAGATTTCTTATAAATTGCATAAAGTTTTCGCAAAGTATGGGGATGATGATTTATATTTTGGAAGCATTTTTGAGACTCTGTTGATACATCCGAAATGTAATAAAATACATTGTATCAAGCAACAGACTTTGAAACCCTCCAACAAATATTAATTAACTGTGCGTAAACCAAAAATATGAAGTAGATTGGCCAAACCAGTGCAATTACATTTTTGAATTTGCGAACGTCATTCCGAGTGTTATTTACCTCCTGCCCGTGCCATTTTTATTACCTCTAATCTGGAAAACAGCAACGGTTATCTTAACCCCCTGTACACATAAAGTCCTGATTTGCACGGTTGCTCAAAAAAGCGGATTACGCTTTACTGCGATAAGATTAGCCGAAAATCTATAAAACAGTTACCGATGTCCGCATCGAAGCTAGTCGGTTTGTATCGAAAAATGAAACTCGTAGCTGCCCTAACGTTACTCGCCTGTTGTTTGGCCGTTGGTAAGAATATGGCTTTCACGAAAGTTCTTCAAGAGTCGGGTCTTATGTGAATCTTGTCGGTTTTAGGCTACTGTCAGGGATCGGTGCAATCTGAACCTTGGAAAGTCGCTTCGGATCCAGCTGAACCCAAACCATGGGCACTGATTCCGGACGGTGCGGGTCGTATGCACATGGTCAACATTGACCCGGTTGACGTACCGGAGGGAGAGGATGAAGTTGAACCACTGTTCACCCCGGAAACCGACGTTATCTTCCGAATGTACACCAGACGCAATCCGGTGCATCCGCAGATAATTCGGTGGGACGATCCCTCATCGATTTCCAACTCGAACTTTAACCCGTCAAATCCTACTCGCTTCTTGATTCACGGTTGGGTTGAAGGAGAAGATGCTACGTTGCATTGGGTTATCAAGGATCACTACTTGCGTGTCGGAGACTTCAACGTGATCAACGTCGACTGGGGTCAGGGAGCTCAGACGATTAACTACATTGCTGCACGTAACCGTGTTGGTGGAGTTGGAATGATTGTGTCCCGGATAATTGACGTGATTCGTGCTACCACCGGCCAATCGCTGAATATGATTAATGTCATTGGATTCAGTTTAGGAGGCCATGCTGCTGGAAACGCTGGTAAAGGACAGAATGGTCAATTGAACTCGGTTATTGCTCTGGATCCAGCTGGTCCGTTGTTCTCGCAAGGTCAGGCCGATACCTTGGCCGCAACCGATGCCATTTATACGGAAGCTATCTACACGAATGCTGGTAATTTGGCGTTCGATGCCCCGTTGGCACAAGCCAATTTCTATCCGAACGGAGGACGTTCGCAACCGGGTTGCATCACGTCGATTTGCGCGCATAACCGAGTTAACGAGCTGTTTGCCGAGTCAGTATCGACTGCCAATCACTTCGTTGCGATGGAGTGTGCCAACTACAATGAAATTCTGAATGGAGGTTGCTCATCCGTTGGACCGTACGCCAAGATGGGTGGAGAACCGTCGAATCGTGGACGTGGAGTGAGGGGTGTGTACTATCTGCGCACGAATTCGGGTTCGCCATTCGCCAGAGGTTGAAGACGAAGCATAGTGTGTTATCTGTTTACGTTATCGGAGAGCTGCGTGGAGAATTAATAAAGATTTTTCAATTGATTTTTAAATCGTAAGTCTTTGTTTTCACGTTTCGAACTGTTTTTAAGAAGGGAGGAGGAGAGATAAAGAATATGTCGTCAAATTTTCTGGCATGGGTACTGCTGTTATCTACCTGAAATGATTAATCAGCCAAAGAATCAATGTTGATTAATAGAACTGCACATTCGAAGTCCAGGTCATTGATGTTTCCAATTACAATGTTGACAAAAAGCTTTGGTGTTGGGTTGTGCGAACCGAACGATTGTATAAGTGGAATAGAGATGTTCTAGATGTTCTGGATGAGGACTTCTAGACATTTCAGAAGGTCAGTGGGGTTATGACACCACATACAAACAGACATAACTCTTTAAACATCCTTTTCTTCAAAATATCGTCATGAAACTCACTGACGACATCTCGTAAGCTATTTGCGGAAAACAATAATAAGTCTCGAACAATTTTGCATACAAGTTCAAAATATTGTATAGAACCGTCAAGGTTCTCTCGATGGAGATTACTGTAAGGGGATGGGTTTTCGTGTCTTCTCTTTAATAATTGTTAGGAAGTCCGTTCAGCTTCTTGGCGTCACCGATGGAATCGATATCATGGCACGATACTTGGAGACGATGGCGAAAACGTACATCAGACTGAAGGTTGAAGTCAATCGAATTAGACTCGACATCGAAGATAAAATACATTAGAGGCAGAGAGTCAAGAGAAGATAGTGTTGGCCTCTCACTACAAACTCGGATTGAAGGCGATGAAATCGAGGTTGTCGACGAGTTCATGCATTTGGGCTCACTGGTGACTGCCGATAATGACACGAGTAGAGAGATTCGGAAATACATAATGGCTGGCAGTGCTGTATAATCGAGCAAACACTGCTAAACTGAAAAAAAGAAGCTAAAAGTCATCTCCAGGGGGAACCTATCACAATCCTGTCAGTGACGAACATGTGCAGTTTTTGTTATTAGCTAAGTTTGTAACGAAATTAAATGAATTCATCAAAACAATTTCATGGAGTTGCTAAAGTAAACAAGCATCTTCGTCCTTAACTGCGTGGATAACAATAACGTGATAAAAAATACAAACAATTACATTTTTGTTACCAGATGAATCTTTGTCATTGACGAAAAAATCAATTCTTCCACTAAAAGTTAAATGCATATTCAATGGAGATTCTAAAATCGAGACGCCCCTAGTAGTTAATGTTAAATTTGGCACAAATTGACACGATATTTCACGTAAATGTATGGGCAATACATATTGCATACATGAGTTTGTAAACAATGTTGTTGTTTATGCCGACTGTTGTTCAAAATTAAACATTAACATTCAATTTTTTTTTCAGTTTGTACGATAATTGAAAATGAAGAGGTATGTCTGTTCGTCTGTGAAAAATGGTTACTTTGGGTATCTTGAACGATGACTGGGATCGATACTTGTTTCTTCTGAACGATTCGAATTTCGGATGGTGATTGCAATTTGTATTGGACGGTCGCAGCATGACGGGCGATGTGGTGACTGCTTCGGAATAAGGAAGGGCTGAAAGTCTCTTTAATAAAGAAAGAAGAAGATAATAGTAATAAGGAAGAGGTTGATACTCTGCTTCACACTTGCGGATATCGAAGTAAAGCGAATAAAGATCAAATAATCAAAATCAGATGTTCGTATAATCGTTTATTAATCCTATTCAGTCGTTAATCCTATCTAACCCAAATGTTTTTTTTTTACTTATCCCATGGCAAACGGCGAGGCACCGTTAGTATTGAATCTGAAGATTCCATTCACTCCCCGGCCTTGATTCGATGGTTCACCACCCATTGGCGCATCCGGTCCACTGGAGGTACAGCCACCGGCCAGCACTTCGTTGTGCGACGCACACCTAGTCGCTCGGAAGCCCACGGAGGTCGACACTGATTCGGCAAACAATTCGTGAGCTCGCGAATGTGCACAGTTACCGGTCAAATCGACTCCACATCCAGGTTGCGATCGGCCTCCGTTCGGGTAGAAGTTGGCATGTCCAAGTGGCAGATCGAATCCCAGCGTTCCAGCGTTGGAGAATACGGCTTCCACATATTGAGCGTCACTCGGTTCCATGATGTCTGGTTGACCCAGTGAGAACAAAGGACCTGCCGGGTCTAACCCTACGATTGTATGAATTTGGCCTTGTTGCAGCTTTCCTGCATTTCCAGCCGCGTGAGCTCCCAAACTATGTCCAATCAAACTGATACTGTTTCGGGAAATACCCGAAGCCGAAACCAACGTGTTTACCATCCTTGAAGTCATGTCTCCAACCGATGCAACCCGATTTCTAGCAGTGATGTAGTTGATAGTGTTCGCTCCTGCTCCCCAGTCCACATTGATTACGTTGAACTCACCTGCGATGAAGTAGTTCTGACGGATATTGCTATGCAGTCCGGAGTTTTCTCCACCATTCCAACCGTGGATGGTGAAACGGGTGGGATGAGCCGGATTGAAATTGGAATTCGTTACCGTAGCCGGATTGTTCCATTGCAACACTTGTCCATGGACCGGATTCGACCGAGTGAACAACCGGAATATGACGTCCGTTTCGGGAGTGAAAAATGGCTCGTATTGTTCGTCGACCACGGTGTACGGATCCGGATTGACTAGATGCATGTTTCCTGCATCATCCTGAATCAGTGAAAGTCGCTGCTCAATGGGACTCGCCAAAGCTGTAAAGAATGATGATCGCTATTTAGGTTCGTCTGAATATGGAATACAGATGCCAAAAATCTCACCTCCCAGTGCCATCAGCACCAAAATACCCACTGTAGTCTTCATAGTCGTTTAAAATTCAAGTGCCCGTCCCTTTCGGGGGGGCAATGGCATTATATATATAAACGCGAGTTCCAGCAATAATCTTATCGTGATTTTGACGTTGTCGTTGACGATCGTACGACGCGCGGTAGTGGTTTTTACCCAAACCGACGTCATTTGGCGGATAATCAATCACTAATTTGCACGTACGGTAGATTAAAGTCGCACGGGTTTACAGTCTGGTTCATTTTTATGCATGCGTTTAGTTCTAGAAACCTTATCTCTGTTCTAATGCAAATGAAAATAAATTCGATAAGGTTGGAGCAATCCATCAAAATGGGATCGATTCATAGCTTTCACAAGTTGTACTGTTTGTTCAGACGTTGCGTTTTTTGTCCATCAATCAATGCGTGAATTTCAGTAGTAAATTTAATGAGGCGAGCATAACGATACGTTTTATTCAGGCAAGGGGAGGAAAATTTCACGGAATAGTTTTAAGGTCTCGTTCAAGTTCTAGACAATGTTTCAGTCCAGAGTTTTCCGAAGTCTGAGGATTTTTAAAGATTTTTTTTCTATGTCCCTGAACTGATTTTTTCAGTCACAAAAGTTTTTCGATGCCACGATCTTTAAATTTTCGTTTTTACTACACTACACCGGTGTAGTTTAAGCAGCAATAAGCGCGAGTCATTGACAGCTCATCATCATTTGTTTGTAAACAAAGGTGCAACCGAAAGCTACACCCTAAAATGTTTCGGTGTTCGGCGGTGTCGGCTACACCACAAACACGAAAACGACATTGGGCCAGGTCTTAGCAAACTGGGTGTACAAGCTCATTTACAAACAACAAAAAAAGAAAATAAAACTCAAGTTTCGAACATTTGCCAAGTCCCGTGATTTTCTATGTTTTAAGGTTATACGATCCAGCGTTCACAAATCATACACCCTTAGAATTTTTTTTACAGAATTCGGTAAACAAAAGCACCGAAATTGATCTGTAAAAAGCATATTAAAGATTGTTCGGTAAAACTTAAATATTTTTCATCAAATTGTCTCAGACTTACCGAAATACTGTAAATAAAAACAAATACCAAACAATCTGTAATGTTGTCAAATCTGAAAAGCAAAACTAAAGAGCCTAAATTTATAAAGAGGCGACATGTCAAAATTGGAACAAGTCGTAAGAAAAGTCATTCCAATCGAGCAGAAGACCTGTCCTTTATTCACGATTTGTTATCAACAGGGAGTTGGCATTTCCACTTTCCCCGTTCAAATCGCTTCAATCGGGTGCCCTGTTGAACCGTTCCTTCCCTTTTATATATGCATATACGAGATTGTTAATCTTAAAAAAAAAACATGGGAAGAAGTGGGAACCCTATTTAAATTTTGGGATCTTTGTAGAAGTTAAACATTATTTAATTTCAAGGAACCTCATTATCGTTCGGGGATCTTTATATTATTTCAGGATACTTTCTTGAAGCCTCATAATCTTGGAATAGTTAAGGGAATTACGGTACAAGTTCAAGATATTCCATACGTTGAACTTCGTGGAAAATCAACGAGAAACGTAGAAGTGCTGCATACTTTGTAGAAGTTTTGGGAATTTAGTAGCATTTTGAGAAGCTGCATAAAACTTCATAGAAGTGCAGGAAATGTTGCAGAAGATCTAAAGATAGTTCAGCACACTTCTAAGATCTTCAGGGATCCTCACTTTAGCGTGGGGAGCTTCGTTACAGTTTGTCAGAGATATTACTTAAAGAAAGCTCAATGAACTTCTTGGAAGAATATTGGCAGACGATGAGGGTCTTTCCAGAAGTAATCGTAGAATTAAGAGAGATGGAAAAAATATGGAATATGTAATAATCTCAGGAAACTTCGAAGAAGTTGACGAATTTTTTTTTTTTTTTTTTTATAATCCATTTATTTGTCAAGGCTCAAATGCGTTAGCTTTGCGGAGCCGAATATTTTTACATAATTGTGTGTGAATATCATTTTCTTACAACTAATGTTAGTAGAACGGGGGCCGATTACTCGCGGTTTACTCGAGATTAGGGATTACATTTATTTATCATTTGGAGGGAGGACAAGGGAAAGCATTTTGAACTAATTTAAAACTTAAACGTAAAGGATGACTAAAACACAAAACACTAAACACATAAATCAACAGCTTTAAGAAAGTCGTAAATAAGCTTCATAAAGTCGATATCACGGCAAGCCAAGACGTCTCTAATTGGCTTAAAGGGTTGTTTTCCTCGGACCCTAAGGGAATCACACAGAACGGATCTCGCCTCATGATGCAAGGAGCAGGACCAAACAACATGCTCGATGTCGTGATAACCGTTTCCACAGGTGCACAAGTTGCTGTCGGCAAGCGTAATACGGAAGAGGTGGGCGTTTAATGAACAGTGATTGGACATGAGCCTGGACATTACACGAATAAAATCACGACTCATATCCAACCCTTTGAACCAGGGTTTGATCGACACCTGTGGGACAATAGAATGTAGCCATCTTCCCAGATCACCATCATTCCACTTTTGTTGCCAGTTGGCGAGGACTTGCTGACGAGAAATCGTGAAAAATTCGTGGTAGGCGATTTGTCGCTCGTAAATATCGCCTTCCATAGCGCCCACCTTGGCCAGCGAGTCCGCTTTCTCATTGCCCGGGATAGAGCAATGAGAAGGGACCCATACCAAGGTGATGACATGTGAGCTGTTTGATAAAGCACTCAATGACGATCGTATTTCCTGGAGGAAATACGCCGAGTGCTTCATCGGCCTCATTGAACGCATAGCCTCCAGAGAGCTTAGGCTATCCGTAAAAATGAAATATTGGTCAGGTGGAAGTGAGGCAATACGCTCTAACGTGTACGATATAGCTGCTAGTTCAGCAACGTATACCGAACACGGCTTTTGAAGCTTGTATGCGGCGCTATGAAGATCGTGGAATACTCCAAAACCAGTGGACGCATTTATCACCGACCCATCTGTGAAAAATCTCTTCTCGGTGGGGACGTGGCGGTATTTGTTCGCAAAAATAGTTGGGACAATCAGGGCACGGTGAGGCTCTGGAATTCCTTGAATCTCCTGCCTCATTGTGAGATCGAATCTCACGGAAGAACCACTGAAATGATGGGAGACAGCGCGATTGGGGTTGAACGAGGAGGGGCCGATGTCCAGAGTCATGTACTCGTAGTACAAGCTCATGAATCGTGTTTGAGGATTCCGCTCTAGCAGCTTCTCAAAGTTTTCGATCACCAGCGGGTTCATGACTTCACAGCGGATGAGGAACCGGAACGATAAATCCGCAAAACGATTTGTTAAGGGGAGGACGCCCGCAAGAACTTCAAGACTCATGGTATGCGTCGATTGCATACAACCTAGCGCGATTCGAATGCAACGATATTGAATCCTTTGGAGCTTCAATATGTGCGTCCCCGCCGCCGATTGAAAGCAAAAGCTACCGTACTCCAAAATCGAGAGAATGGTGGTCTTGTAGAGTCTTATCAGATCTTCCGGATGGGCTCCCCATGAAGTGCCGGTAATGGAACGAAGGAAATTGATTCGCTGTTGGCATCTCTGCCTCAGATACGCTATGTGTTTTCCCCAAGTGCACTTGGAATCGAACCAGACACCTAAATACTTAAACGACATGCTGTGAGTTATTGTTCTACCCATAAGTTGAAGCTGAAACTGTGCTGGATAAAGCTTCCTAGAAAAAACAACCATCTCTGTTTTCTCCGGAGAGAATTCGATACCCAGTTTCATTGCCCAAGTAGACAAATTATCCAAGGTATCTTGCAATGGTCCTTGCAGGTCCGGTGTTGTTGGTCCAACCATGGAAACCACGCCGTCATCTGCAAGCTGCCTTAGCGTGCAATTTTCGGCCAGACATTCATCAATGTCTTTGACATAGAAGTTGTACAGGAGGGGACTTAAACATGAGCCTTGTGGAAGACCCATGTAGCTGATTCGTGCAATTTCCGTGTTGCCATGAGAGAAGCTCATTCGTTTCTCGGACAACAAATTAAACAGGAAATTGTTGATAATCGGAGAAAGCCCACTCGCATGGAGTTTGTCCGAAAAGATGTCGATGCAAACAGAATCAAACGCCCCTTTAATGTCCAAGAAAACTGAACCCATCTGCTGTTTTTCAGCATAGGCTAATTGGATTTCAGTTGAAAGCAACGCAATGCAGTTGTTCGTCCCTTTGCCCCTACGGAATCCAAATTGCGTATCTGAGAGTAAGCCATTCGCCTCGACCCACTTGTCCAGACGAAGAAGAATCATTTTTTCTAACAGCTTCCGAATACACGACAGCATCGCGATGGGACGGTACGAATTATGATCCGAAGCGGGTTTACCGGGCTTCTGGATGGCGATAACTCTCACTTGTCTCCAATCATCCGGAACAACGTTGAGCTCAAGGAATCGATTGAACAAGTTCAACAATCGCCTCTTTGTGACTTCTGGGAGGTTCTTGAGCAGGTTGAACTTGATTCGATCAATTCCCGGAGCTGAGTTATTGCATGAAAGAAGAGCAATTGAGAATTCTACCATCGAAAACGGGGAGTCCATGTCATCGTTTTCCAGCGGCGGATCGCGAGTGTTGCATCGGACCGGAACCGAATCGGGACAAACCTTACGCGCGAAGTCGAAAATCCACTTGTTAGAGTACTCCTTGCCCTCGTTGACCGACGATGCCGCGTTACGCATTCTCCTGCCGACATTCCAGAGCGTTTGCATGGAAGTCTCTCGCGATAGCCCTTCGACGAACCGACGCCAGTAGCCGCGTTTTTTGGCCCTGACCAAGCTCTTAAACTTTTCCTCTAGCTCCGTATACCGCTCAAAGTATTCGCGGGAACCGTATTTACGAAACTGTTTAAACGCGGTAGACTTCTCTTTATTCACGTCGGTGCATTCCTGGTCCCACCACACAGTGGGGGACGTTTGCGAATGGTAGTGCCAGGAACAGGCTTCGTTTGTGCTTGAAGCGCGCAATCCACTATGAGCCGCGATAGGAAGGAGTACTCATCCAACGGAGAGAGAACGTCGACCGATTCTGAACCGTCACGGACCGCGTTCGCGTATTCTTCCCAATTGATGTTTCTCGTGAGATCGTACGCGATGTTGATTGGTCACTGTGAAGATGAACCGTTGGAAATCGAAATTTTGATGGGCAAATGATCACTACCATAGGGGTCTTGGATTACCTCCCACATGCAATCCAATGATAGTGAGTTCGAACAGAGTGACAAGTCTAGTCTGCTCTCTCTTGCTGGAGGTTTGGCTATTCGAGTTACTTCACCGGTGTTTAGAATGGTCATATTGAAATCGTCGCATAGGTCATAGAGCTCTCCCCAGCCTGTACCGTGGGAATTAAAATCCCCTAAGATCAACCGCGGCACAGGTAGCACTGAGCAGATGTCAGATAGCGCTCGCCGAGAAACAGCCGTTCTCGGAGGGATGTATAACGAGGTAATACTGAAGGTTTTACCTCTAATATTCACCTGACATGCGACAATTTCAATACCTGACACTGGAGGAAGGTCGATTCTGTAGAATGAGTGTTGTTTGTTGACCCCTAGGAGCACCCCACCGTACGAATCTGCACGATCGAGACGGATAATGTTGTAGTCGTGAAGAGAAAGGTTAACATCTGGAGAGAGCCATATTTCGCAGAGAGCATACGCATCACAGTGTATGCTATGCAGTAAAAATTTGAATATGTCTAGTTTTGGTAAAATGCTTCTACAATTCCATTGAAGGAGAGATACCGTATCATTTTTTGGAAAATTATCCATCGAAGGATACGAATGAAGCAAGGAGGGGCCACTTGGAAGCAAATTGCTTCAGAAAAGGTTTCACGATTGGAAGCATCATGTTAATGATGCTCCGAAGAGGGTCAGTGATGTTGAACAGATCGAGAATGCTGTCCACAATTCCAGAAAGCGTGAACATGGCGTTCTGCTGTTCTGGTTGCAAAACTGGGACATCTGGGGTTTTAGATGTTCCCGGAAGCCCCGGAAATTCTTTGTCATAATCGACAGGCTTAAAACCCGGTGGATTGGGTTTCGGTTTATTTCCGTGACCTCTTGATTTATCCAAGTGGGCTTGGGAGTCAGTTTTTTTAATTTTCTGCGAGTCATTCTTGGATCGCTTCCTTGAAGGACATTTGAAAACAAAAGGACTTCCGTCATTGCCCTCTGAGTCAGTGTCGTCCTCGTCAACTGGAAGAAGATTGAACGGATTATTGTTTTCTTTTTCCGGAGTGATTTTGGGAGGAGGATTGAAAGTCTTCAAGATCTCCGCAAAGGAACGCTGAGAGCGCGCCTTCAGAGACCGTTCAAGTTTTTTTCCTTGCTGTTTATACTTCGGGCAATCTGCGAGAGGATGCGGAGGTGCCAAACAATAAACACATTTAGGAGGAGCACCACAAGCACCCTCCGCATGCTTCTCGCCGCACTGATCGCATCGTGGCTTGTTGCCGCAGAAGGCGGCGGTGTGGCCTAATTGTTTGCACTTGGTGCAGTTCATCACCCTTGGTATAAACAACCGCACAGGAAGTCGAACCCTCCCAATTCGGACGTAATCTGGCAGAGTCGATCCGGAGAAAGTCACTCGAAACGAGTCAGACAGCGAATAGATTTTTTTTGTCCCGTCGAGGGATGCTGACTGCATTTGGGTGCAGTCAAGAATCTTGACTTCTGGAAGAACGGGGTTCTTGAAGACACCAACCCCCCTCTTCAAGAAGTCATCGCAGGTCAAACTCGCTTCGGTGACCACTCCTTCGATTTCCACGTCACGACTGGGAATGTAAACGCGGTACTCTAACGTAAAAAGCTCGCAGGCAACAATCTCATTCGCCTGCTTGCGGTTACCAACAGTGACGCGCAGTTTGTCTGGCCTCACCTTCAAAATGTCGGTCACTGACGAGAAACGTTTGAATAGATCTTTTTCGATCTGGTTAACGTTAAGCGGTTTTTGTTTGGGTCGGAAAAAAACAACCCATGGGCCTGTCGAGGCGTCTGGGTATGACTTATGGCGGGGGGCAGTTTTTGTTTTCTTGGCGGGGTTAGGCGGAGTAGGGGGAGACGGTTTTGGCGGTGTGGGGGGAGAGGGATTAGGTGGGGTAGGGGGAAACGGGTTTGGTGGTGCGGGGGGTGACGGTGCTGGTGGTGTTGGTGGCGATGGATTAGGCGGGGTAGGAGGAGATGGGGTAGGCGGTACGGGCTCCGGTGCTCGTTTTCGCCTGGGCCGCTTCGGGATGGTTCCGGTGTACTTCTTCACCGTGGCTGACGTTTCCACGTCGGACAGTTCGTCTTCAGTGGGAAGGGCAGGAAGGGTATTCCCCCCGCCATCACTATTACCATCCATTGCGGGGCAACTGCCACCGCAATAGATACAAAACAAGACGAAATTTTGTAAAACTTACAGGAGTTTTGTAGAGGTTCAGTAAACGTTACATAAGTTGCAAGATATTCTTTCAGACATCTTTCTTAAACAGCAGGTTAAATTCAAAAGATCTCCAGATAGACGTAATATCTCCGTTCTTTGGATATTTTTACTAGACTTCTGGTTGATCAAGTTCTGAAGATCTCCAACTGTTAGAAATACAAATGAAGTTTATGTTTTTTTCAAGGCTGCAGGTTGATCAGAAAGTATTCAAAAGTACTCCAGCTAATAGAAACTGATGGAATCTTGAATGTTGAATATAGATTGTATGGACATGTTAGTACATTTTCTATAGGGAAGACTGGTGCGAATCTTATACTATAACTACTAATACTTATAACGAAGACTGGTAACTTTGCAAGAATCCAAGCAACATATACTGTAGCGCTGCGCTTGAGTGAAGGTGGAAGAAACGCATAGAAAAATGAGCAAATACACAAACCTTTTTTCTGAGGATGTAATCTTTGTTATCAAATTCGTTCGAAGCATTTATCTTTGAGCGGCAGATGACACGATTGTACCTGTCTCATAGCGTTCGTTTGAGGAAATGGAAGAGTTGTCAGTCTTCTTGATTTGTTGTCTTCGCTATGGGTCAACCAGGCGAATAGCGATTTAGTGAGACTTTTAAACTAGTTAGTTTAGATTTTTTTCTGAGTGTACATGAATTTGAAATTTTCACTGAAATATATTACTAATCATAGATAGATTTAAATCTATTAGTTTTATGGTTAACCAATATTTATACTTTGATTGGATTAAAAATCATCTTGAAAATTATGCTAAGAAGCAATAACGACGAGAACTTCTTTCAGTGTATATTATGACACGCACAAATAACAAGACCTTCGCGATGAAGTCAAGGCATCAAACAATGATGTTTGACAATTACACCAAGATATTGTGGTTTTGTGAATGGTGATATATTTTTTTCAGGGTAGTGTAATGGAAGATAATTCGAAACATTGCATATTACAAACAAATTTAAGTGGAAACAACCGTCATTTTCAACTGCTGGAATGAAATGGATGATGGATCATATCATATTATAACTGGAAACCTCGGTCAGGTCACGACAATCAGTGTTGGCAAAATCATCAATCAAATTATATTTTCCGCTTTCATATGCTCTCAATATAACACGTGATATTGAAACAAAATATCATGCTTGAAATTGATTTTACAAGCTCCTTTGATATTGCAAAACTTTTCACAACGTGAAATCACAATAAATTCGGAGTTTTGACTATAAAATTGATACTGGGGACCACGGAATGGTCCACTAAAAGATCCGGAATAACCGTAAAAGTGATCAATTCATGAAACTGATCCTAGAGGTCCATGGTTTTTAAGAAACCACTCATAAATTAATATTAATATAAACTCAATAATTTTAAATGCTTTATTGATTAAATTTTGATGTGAATAATAAAAACTAAGAACATTAAAGATAGTCCCCCGTTAACTTGTAACTCCAAAGAAAGATCTCCAAGACGTCAAGAGAAAGAAGTCCAAGAGATCCAAGAAATTATATTCAAAAATTGAGCGCAAAGCGCCTAGAAGTTATTAAATACTTAAATCAACCATGATAATACCGTATGGGTGATAATGTTTGTACCATTAAGCAATGTCAAAATTAAAAAAAAAATCTCAAAACTTTCGTTTTCGAGTTTTTTTATTTATTGAAAGGAGGGATGTTTCTCAGAGTCTTAAACTATGTTAATCATCGATAGAGTTTCCACTTGCTGCAATTACGGCCTCAACACGCTTCCGGAATGCACGGCAGGTTCTAATAATGTAGTCTGGATCCATTTCTCTCCAGGTACTGGTCAATGTTTGTCTGAGGCTGGCTGTACTCGGGTGGAATTTAGAACAGGCCTTGGCCTTCATGACGCGCCATATTGAGTAATCTAGCGGCTTAAGATCGGGGCTGGATGGCGGCCACATATCCTTCGCCCAGAACGGAAGATGTTCCTGCAACCACTTCTGAGTGCGGTTCGAGGTGTGGCACGGAGCCCCATCTTGTTGAAATACAACATTTGGCTTCGGACCGTACTGTTCTTTGATCCACGGAAGAACATACTTACTTAAAATCCCGATGTAGACCTCTTTGTTGACCTTGTCGCCTTCTGGAATGAACAACGGGTCCATTTTTTTGCCATCGGAAGCCACCAATCGAAACACCATAACGCTAGCAGGATGCTTGGTCAGATACACGTTCTTGGGCTCGTGGGCCACGTCTTTTACCGGAAGAGAACTAATATACCGGTCGGATCTGAAATTTGATACGGGATCGACGGTAAACATGCTCTCGTCGGTGAATAGGATTACCGGATTTTTTCGCTTAAGGATGTTCAAGATTTTCTTGCATCGTTCGACTCGTAGCTCCCGGATGCGGTTGGTAATCATGTGAGTTTTTTTTTTCCGTGCCCTCGACTTCGCCCCGCAATCTTTCTTTACGATCTTCCGTGCCGTAAAGTCACTGATCCCGTGTTCCTTTGTCATTTTCCTTATTGAACGCAATGGATTCACCCGAATCTTCCTTTTGATAGCAGCGATAACCCTCGGAACCCGAGCTGACCTCGGATGACCTGTGGCCACCTTCGCGGATAGTTGTCCTTTCTTTTCTCGGTCTAAAACCCTTTTGACGGTCCACCGGGATACTCCCACGGCGATTGAAATGTCGTTTTGCGACATTTGCGCGTGGGACAAATCACGAATACGCTGCCACTTCGTCATGGTCAATAATTTTCTTTTATACACAGCCTACTACGGTATGAGCTATAGATTACGTGCATGCAAAGAAAAGCAAGGCATTGTATGCACAGGTGAAATGGGAACCTTATTTGTACGATGGTGCAAACATTATCACGCATACGGTAAATAGAAAAATCATGTCTTTGAGCAGTTCTAAGGAAATATCAGAATGCTGAGATCAGTTTTCTTGAATTAAACACTTGAACGGATGTTCCGGATATCATCCAATGACAGTGGGGTCCATTTTTCAGTTACAACTCCGAGTTCAATCTGATGAGTCATGTATGATCTTCCAGAGGAGCATTTCATGGGTCCCAGGGTTTATTTTTCGATCCCGACTCCCGTCAAATTTATAAGACGTCTATGAGAGTTTTCGGAAAAAAGGAGTTCTAGAATTAGTTTCATGAATTGACCAATCTTTCGGAGGACCATCCACTGGTCCGGTCCATTTTCTGGTCATAACTCCAAATTCGTTCTAATAAGACGCCAATGAGTGGTATTGAAAAAAAAAACGGACCTCTACCAGAAACTAAAATCAATTATTTTATTCATGTGTTTCACTTATACATTTTTGCCAAAACATCAGCCTTATACATTCCATAAGACAAACCACATAGGTCCTATAAGAATGCATAAAAGGTATGTGTGACCGCTTATACATTTCATTTGACACATGAGCTTCATTAACTTTTTGCAAGGCGTCTGCTTATTAGTTGACTTATACATTTCTCGATTACTTTTTCGAAGGGACGTATCTGCTTTTTTAAACAATGCATTTGAGCGTCGATTTGGCGTAACTGATAGTTCGCCCACGCATACTAACACTACCTTTAAATAGGGGGAAATTTCCCCTACCTAATTGTGGTGTTACTATGCGTGGGCGAGCTACCAGTTTCGCCATATCGACGATCAAATGCATTGTTCACAAAAGCTGATACGTCCCTTCGAAAAAGTAATCGAGATTTTATGAATAAGCAGCAATAGAAATTTGCCAAAAGGTATAAGGAGATTTCTATCCGTGTAGGTTCAGTTTCAAGAACTGAACACTTTTATGGATATTGAATTTACCTCTTTTAGGGATGATTTGGATCCTCTGAAGGGCCATTCCGTGGACTCAAGGGTAAATTTACCGAACACAACTCCGAATTCATATTGATAAGACGTCTTTGATTCGTTAGGAAAAGAAGTGGAGGTTTAGGATCAGTTTCTGATAAGACTCCAATGAGTTGTATTGAAAAAAAAATAATAAAGGGTTGTGTCCTAGACACGACCGCAGTATGACGTAGAACCACACAAAATTGATGTTTTTCATGCATTTTTGACTATTATACTTTATCTTAAAATTTTCAAGTATTTCAAGTTTCGGTTATGGTTCACTCAAAACAATTTAAAAAAATTTCTTGACAAACATATTAAAGTGAAATTCCACATGATTTTCATTTGACCACACATAAACATAATCCACTCAGAAGTACACATGATATTTATACGCAAATGAATAGTATGTGTCGTCACGCATGGTTTTTTATATGTACATAATATATTAAGTATGTGGCCGACACATAAATATTGATTTGTTGATCACATTGCAACAATTCATGTGTGGAACACATAAAAACTCCAGAACAAGATCCTAAGGATGATTATATATAGTCCAGGACCCGAAATTCTGAGGTTCACCGCCTGGTTGGCCTTCAGCCTCTCGATAAACGACGAACAGTCTCCTTGGAAAGGTTCAGAGAGATCAGATCTTCAGATCATACGTGATCATAGGTTATCAAATTCTTCAATTAAAACAAAACACACCCCCCAAGGGGTATTGTATTAACTAGATGAAATACGCAAATACTAAATTAGAATATCCAATGAACAAAGATGAAGAGTCAGATAGCACAGAACAGAAGGGGAAGTGCAAACAAATCTGTGAATCAAAAGGTGGTTCGTTTTTCTGCTACACAAGCGATGTATTGTGGTAGCGCTCCACACGGTCTTTCTATGGCCACTCACACTATCATAAAATGCTGCCTATCTTAACTGCAGGCAGAAGATGCCTTCTACCGCTAGGTGCGCTAGTGTTCGCAAATGACAAGTGGAGCCACTTTCTGATCCGAAGTTCCACTCCTGTGCAGATAGGCTAATCAATTGAAATGTAAAATCAATGTATACACCATAATCAACAGAAATAAACGAAATTTTACTACTACTACTTTGCAGTCAGTGGTGTGTAATTCATCAACATAATATCATCGAATATGTCTTTCAAGCAATTTTTTTTCTCAAATTTGAAAGTTATGGTGCGGGAAGAAATTAAGGGAAAAACTTCTGGTTTTACTAATAATTGTGGTTTGTTGAAAATTTATTTCCCGGAAAAAAAGTGATCGTCAAAGCCCATGTCTTTTTCGGGTTATTGTTGAGGGGGAGGGGAGAGGTTGTTGAGTGGGGGGGGGGGGAGAAGTTGTTGTGAAGGGGGAGGAAGTTTACAAACATTGCTTTTCCTCATTGTGTCGCATTCCTCATTTCACGCCGTGATCCACTTTTAGCCACTGACTCGGTCCTGCTTGCTGCAGGACCAAGTGCCACGCCGTCCGAGGCGACAATGAGCAAAATCAGTAGTAGTAAAATTTACGTTTATTTTCTGGGTTTTATGTTTCAACATTTGATTTAACATTTCAATTGGTTAGCCTTTGGCTCTTCATCTTTGTTCTAGTTAATTGGTTATTCTAATGTGATGATTGCGTTTAGCGCTAATTTACAGGATACCCTTTGTGGGATTGTTTTGGTTTGAATTTAAAAAATTGATAACCTACCTACTTGAGCACCTAACTACTTAAACTAGGTTGTCAAATCACGAATGATCTGGTGGTTTGATCGCAGACAGGCGACTCTGAACCTTTCCAGCGTGGAAGTCTTTCGCTCCTCGAGTGTTTGAAGACCGGCCAGGTGGTGAATCTCAGAATTACGAGTTCGCGGTGGACTGTTAAGGATCATTCTGAGGATCTTGTTTTGGATCCTCTGAAGCTTTAAGTGGTGGCACTTTGCACAACTCTCCCAGATTGGCATACCATACTCAATAGCCGGCAGAATGATTTGCTTGTGGACAGCAAGCTTGTTTTTGAGGGACAGGGTGGACTTCCTGTTTATCAGAGGGTAGAGCGACCTGATCAAGATGTTACACTTGGTGGATGTCTTGTCCACATGGGATCGGAATAGCAATTTGCTATCGAGGGTGAGACCAAGGTAGACTACTTCACTCGACCATTCAATGGGAGTGCTATCAAGATGGATCTTGACGTTAGCAGGCGGGACAAGCCGAGGTGAATACGAATGTGGAAACAGAATGGTTTGTGTTTTAACTGCATTGATACAAATCTTCCAGCTCTTAAAATAGTCGGACAAAACATCCAGGCCTGATTGTAGTTTACTCGCCAGAGCACGGATCACTCGACCCTTATAGATGATGGAGGTGTCATCTGCGAACATTGACAGGATACCACCACCCGGCAGGGGAGGAACGTCTGACGTGAAAATGTTGAATAGGATAGGCCCAAGCAGGCTACCTTGAGGGAACCCTGCATCAACGTTGAACGTATCAGAGGAGACATTGTTCAAGTAGACCTGGAATGATCTGCCCGACAAGTAGTTTTTGATGATCTTCACGAGGTAGTTCGGAAAGTTGTATCGATGCAGCTTGTACACTAGACCATCATGCCAGACATTGTCGAACGCCTTCTCGACGTCCAACAATGCCATGGCAGATGTATTGGAAACGGCCTTGTTCCGCTTGATGATGTTAGTAACCCGTGCGAGTTGGTGGATGGTAGAGTGGCCTTTCCTAAACCCGAATTGCTCTTTGAGAAAGATGTTATTATCATTTGAAAACACCAGCAGACGGCTGAGTATCAATTTTTCGAATAGCTTCGAGATGGAGGACAAGAGGCTGATGGGGCGATAGCTTTTGGCACTGGTAGGGTCTTTGCCAGGTTTGTGAATTGGAATAACTTTGGCTAACTTCCAGCATGCAGGGAAGTAGCCAAGCATTAAACACTTGTTGAAGACCACTGCAAGGTGCTTGAAGAAGTCAACACTCAAGTTTTTCAGCTCGAGGTTGACCACTACATCGACACCAGCGGCCTTCATGTTCTTTGTTGATTTAATCGCTGCTATCACCTCATCAGCCGATATTCTACTTTCGTCAGGGACAACTACGGGGGTGGCAGCGACACTAGCCATTGCCTGTGATACTGCAGGCTCGTGGGGACTCACCATGGCGTGGCCAAGGTTATGTGAATTTTCAAAGTGTTGTCCAAGAGCATTGGCCTTTTCAAATGGGGTTATTAGTAAAGATGGGTCCGAATTTTGGTTAGGAGAGGAAAGGGGAGGAATGGGCCTCGGCTTATTTTTTAAAATCTTTGCCATTTTCCAGAATGGCTTAGCACAATCTGGGAAAGAGCGAATCTTGTTTGCAAAATCGATATTTCTGAGATCCACCATCCTGGCTTGGATGATTTTGTTCAAACGGTTGCAATTGGTCTTCAGGTTAGGCAGCCCAGTACGCTGGTACTGCCTACGAATCGTGTTGCGGAGTCTAATGAGGTCTTTAGTAGGCCTGTCAAGGTTCAGAGTGTTACTCACCTGTCTGGATACTGGCACATGTAGCTCCCTGGCCCGGGAAATTGCTTGATCGATGGAGCGCAGACACCGGTCAACATCTTCGGACGATTCCGGTTGGACATCGTAGTCTACAGCGGTGTCGACGCAATGTTGGAACTGACCCCAGTCAACACGATGATAGTTGCGCCGGAAAGTTTCAAATCGATTTACGGAGGATCCCACCTCAGTCACCACCGGGTAGTGGTCCAAGCTGAGTTCCTGATAGGTGATAGGTTGAGCGATGTTGTTGCCCATGTTGCTGATGAAGATATCGATGGTAGCCTGAACACCGGACCGACTCAACCGGGTGGGAGTTTCCGGACTCAAGATGTTGTACTGCGCTTCCTGCAGGTCGTTGTTCAGGATGGTGCCGTTTTGATTGCGCCGATTGTTGCCCCAAGCTTGATGTTTGGCGTTCAGGTCGCCAGCGATGATAAAGTTTTCCCGTCGTCGTGTTAGCTTGATAATATCTCGTCGCAGATCTGCTGCTGATCCGTCCCTGATGTTGACTTGTTTGGAGCAGTAAGCCGCGACGATGGTGATGGGGCCGATAGGAGTAGAAACTTCCACCCCTACGGCTTCGATGATCTTCAGCTGAAAGCTGGGCATCAGTCGACAGCAGATGTTTCTCCTTATTGCAATAGCCACTCCTCCTCCTCCAGAGTTGGTTCGATCTAGCCTCACGAGCCGGAAATCGGGAAGGTAGACGTTTGTTTCAGGCTTCAGCTGGGTTTCAGTTATGATGGCAATGTCGATGTTTCGTTCATTGAGAAACTCCACAAACTCGATGTTTTTGCTCTTCAAGGAGCAAGCGTTCCAATTTACGATCTTGATGGCTTCACGGTCCATACTTAGTGACAAGGGACAGGGCAGCATAAAGCTGTTCAGATCGAGTCTTGCAGGTGCGCAAGATGATGATGACCTCGGCCACGAGCGTCACAAGTTCCTCCGAGGTGAACGGAGAATCGTCGACAGGCTCACCTGAGACAACACCAGCGTATGATACACCAGGGGCGGTGGAGGGACCTGGCATTGGCTGGGCAGCAGCAGTTGTTGAGCGGAAGTGGTTCTAAGTTCGGAACATGTCGACGGGGCTTGAGAGCTGGGTACTGGACTTCCGTGCGTGCAGGAGGCGAACGATGATTACGGAGGCGACCGGGCTGATTATTGATCGTAGCCTTCCGACGGATATTGATGAACTCCACTCGCTTGGGACATCCGCGATTGGAGGCTTAGTGGTTACCACCGCAGTTGACACACGTTGGCTCGATGTCATCATCTTGCTCACAGGACGCAGTCGAGTGAGTTCCAGCACACTTGCCGCAGATAGTCTTCATATGGCAGTTTTTGGTGCCATGGCCGTAGGAGAGGCAGTTCATACACAGCGTAACATCACGATGTTGGGATTTGTAATGCTCCCAACTGATGACGACCTGAAATAGGTCCCGGATTTTGGATCTCAGAGCCGCTAGACTGGTGGATCCCTTCGTGAAGTGCACCAGGAACAACTGGTCACGGAAGCTGGTGTTGTGGTTGGAACGCCGGTTTATTGGGAACACCGCCTCAGGTTTGAGCCCAAGCCGCTCCAGCTCGGATTTAACCACAACCGCCTCGAACGACGGTAATCCACGCAATAACAGCTTCTGATCGTGCGTGAAGAAGTCAACGTTGTTTTCCTTTAGGAAACATCCTGTTTGATTGTACTCCTCCAGGCTGGAGCACATGATTTTGGTGCCGATGCTGCAAAGCTTGAAGCGAGGCAGCAGCTTATGTTTTGCCAGTTCGGCACGCAGCTTGGCAACATCCTTCTCCGGCGTGAAAAGCGGGGGAATCCGCTCTCTTGCAGCGATGGGAACGACCTCACCATCGCCATTTTCTTCGGGGAGCACCGCAAACTGGTTGGCTTGCAGTACCCGTTTTCCGGCGTCATCCTGCGACGCGCTGGGCTGGATTACCACCTTCTTTGAAGGGCCCGCTGCTGAATCATTGGTACGTTTACGCACCATTTGTTTCGTGTTGGCAAGTTGCAGTAAACTTGCCAGAACGCGCGAAGGTGGCGACGCTTCCACGGCGCAACGCGACAGCACAAACCGAATCGTAGCGAGAACTCGAGCGAAAAAGAAAACGAACTGAACAGCTCAACAGTCGAGCAAAGAGTGGAGAGTTTTTTTAGTTTAAATGATCTTTATTTTAGTTTAACTTGGACGATTACCATATAAATTTTTTACTAAGTGATTTAATGATTTCTTCATCTTTAGGTATGGGCAAAATTCAAAATTTGTTTTACAGAATTAGTCCTAGACTTAGTACACGGTCGACCACCTTGGTGGGATTGATTTGTTTTGTTTTTAGAATTTGAAGAGAAACTACTTAATACTACTATTTACAGCTTAAAACTAACATACTCTACTATATACACTTAACATACTATGTACAAATTGCTTATTAAAGCATGTTCAGAAAGATTGCATTTTTGAATAAATTTAGTTGTCATATCATCAATTTTGGAATCTACTTTGGGAATTTCTGCCTCTTGATGGAGGTCTGCTATTCTTGTGTCGAATGGACGATCTAGGATCATCCTCAACACTCTATTCTGTGCAACCTGGATTTTGTTCCTGTGGGTCTGAGCGCACGATTCCCACACCGGGGCGGCATAGAAGATCGCGGGGGCTATGATCTGTTTGTAAACAGCCAGTTTGTTTTGCCTTGAGAGGCGGGATCTGCGGCAAATGAGCGGATACAAACACCTAACCAAGGCGGAGCACTTAACTAGGGTTTTCTCTATGTGCGAGCGGAACAGGAGCTTCTCATCGAACAACATCCCGAGATAAGTAACATCAGTGGACCACTCGACCCTTGTACCATCCATTATTACGGTACAGGAGGGAGACGGTTTAAGTTTTAATGATTGTCTGTGAAGGAACATGATCGCTTGGGTTTTCGAGGCGTTGATTTTGATTTTCCACGTGGTGGCATAATCAGTAAAGGTGTCAAGGCATCGTTGGAGCTTGTTCGTAATTTCACGAGGCATCCTACCCTTGACGGCTATCGCGGTGTCAACTGCGAACAGAAAGAACACGCAACCGTCTCCTAGAGGAGGGATGTCCGACGTGTAGATGCTGTAAAGCAGTGGTCCCAGCAGACTCCCTTGCGGAACACCTGCTGGGATCGGAAATTGTCCCGAAAGGGAACTATTCAACGACACCCTGAACGACCTTTGCTGGAGATAGTTACGGGTGATTTTCACAAGGTATGGTGGAAAGTTAGAGTTACAAAGCTTGTATATAAGTCCGTCGTGCCAGACATTGTCAAACGCCTTTTCGACGTCTAACAAGGCCATGGCTGTGGACTTGGATACAGCTTTGTTACTTCGGATGTTATTCATCACCCGCACTAGCTGATGATTGGTGGAATGCCCCTTGCGGAACCCGAACTGTTCCGGAAGAAGAATGTCATGTTCCTCCACAAACTTGTTTAGTCGGCTGAGGATCAATTTTTCGAACAGCTTGCTCAGCGCTGAGAGCAGGCTAATCGGTCTGTAGCTTGACGGTAGTGAAGGGTCTTTCCCAGGTTTGCGGATCGGGATGATTTTTGCCACCTTCCAGATGCTTGGAAAGTAGTGCAGCTCCAAGCATCTGTTGAAGGTGGCAGCTAGCAGCGAGTACACCCTCGGGCTGAGATTTTTCAACGCTAGGTTGAATATTCCGTCAAACCCGGGAGCCTTCATGTTCTTACTGTATTTCAGCGCTGAGCAAATTTGTTCCTCTGTAATCCGTTCTTCTGGAGGGACGGCACAAGGGGAGGCATCTAACGTCAGGACGCACTGCGCAACCTGGTTCTCGAGTGGACTTGGGATTTTAGAGCCAAGCAAATGCGACTGGGCAATGTGCTCCCCAATCGCATTGGCCTTCTCTTCGTTGGTGATAAGCCGTTCGTCATTGACTCTAAGTGGTGGAATGGGCTTGGGGTGAGACTTCAGCACCTTGGCAACCTTCCAGAATGGTCTGGAACGGTCGTCCAGGTTCTGAACGAGCCGCCCGAAACTCTCGTTCCGGATTGAGACCATTCTGGAAGCGATCTGCCGATTCAGATCGACCATTTCGTATTTACGCTGCAGATCCCCAGTCCGCTGAAACTGGCGTCTACGAACATTTCTGAGCCGAATCAAGAGTTTGGTGTGGGAATCAATTGCTTGAAACTTACCCCTCACAGGAACTCGTCGAACGCACTCTTCGTCAGCCACGGATATGGCTTGATGGAGACCCTCCAGGGCCCGGTCGATGTCATCCACTGTGTCGAGCGGTGGGTTGTCGTCGATGTGGCGGTCGACCACGCGTCGAAACTGAACCCAGTTGACTCGATGGTAGTCCTTCCGCTGGCACGGTGCAGGGGCCACGTTGTAGCCCAGCTCGGTCAGCACCGGTTGGTGGTCCGAACTCAGGTCGTTGACGGCAACCGGCTTGGCTAATCTGGTGTTTGCCAAGAACAGGTCCAGCGTCGATGGGTTGCCCGTCGGTGATGTGAAGGTTGGTTCGTCCGGAAACCAGACGGAATAGAGACCATGCTGGGAATGGTCGAATAGCAGGCGGCCGTTCTGGTTCTGCTGGTAGTTCCGCCAGGCCTCGTGCCGGGCGTTCAGGTCCCCTCCGATTACAAAGCGGGCATTGGTGTGGGTTATGATGGCAAGGTCGTTCTTGAACTGCTGTGCTGTACCATTGCTAACGGTACATTGCCGGGGGCAGTAGGCGGCGATGAACCGGACGTTTCCGGTCGATGTTTCCACCTCTATGCCAACGGCCTCGATGATGGAAGTGCGGTAGTGGGGTAGGGTGCAGTACTTGATGCCTTTCTTGATGATGACCGCGACACCGCCCCCCCTGGAGCTGGTGCGATCAAGCCGGACAATGCTGTGGTCGGGCAGCCAGAAGCTGTCACCGGTCTTGAGGTGAGTCTCGGTGAGAAGGCCCACGTCGATGTCGTGCTTGCGGAGGAAGTCTGCAAGCTCAATGTTTTTCGCCCCTACGGAGCGAGCGTTCCAGTTGGCGATCTTTATGGGTTCACGGTCCATAATTAGCGACGAAGGAGATGATAGCTTGGAGCTGTTGTGTTCTTGTTGCGCAGGTGCGCTTGATGATGATGGCCTGGGCCAACAGTGTGACGATCTCATCCGTTGACAGCGGAGAATCGTCTGTAGCTTCACCGGTTGTACCGGCCAATCCCGGAGCAGGGGGATCCGTCGATGGGCCGGAGGCTTGACTGGGTACTGCAGCGGCAGCCGACTGGGCAGCAGCCAACTGTTGGTTGAGCGGGAGCGGCGCCAACACTGGAATTGGCCGTGGTTGGACCGGTGATAACGGAGGAAAGTTCTGCGCGTTGTTTTCCGGGACCTTCTTGCGACCGGGCTGGTTGTTGGACGAGGCCTTCTTCCGGATCTCGGCGTATTCGGCCCGCTTCGGACAGGCCTTACTCGTGGCCTTGTGGGCAGCACCGCAGTTGGCGCATGTGGGAGCGGCTTCCTCGATGCTGTCGCAGTCGTCGATCTTGTGGTTTTTGCCGCATTTGATGCAGCGGCTGGCCATGCGGCAGTTCCTGGTGCCGTGCCCGAACAATAGGCAGTTCGAGCACTGAGTGACGCCACGGTGGGTTGGCTTATACCGCTCCCACTTCACTACGATGTGGAACAGTGTGCGTGTCGTATGGAGATCCTTCACGGTTGTGGAGTTCTTCTGCAGATGGACCAAGTAGAGCTGGTCACGATACTTGATGGCCTTGCTGCGGGTCATCTTGTGGATTTCGACCGGCTTGAGGCCGTTCGCCTTAATCTCGTCCATTAAGGTGGTGGTGTCCATGTCGTGGAGCCCGCGCAGCACCACTTTCAGCGGCTTGGTGGCCTCGACGTCGTGGGAGAAGTACTCCAGCTTCATCCTGTCCAAGAGGGCCTGGACTGCGTTGTAGTGATTTTCGGCCGAGACCATCAGTTTGTAGCCTTCCGTGCACCGTTGAATGGTGCAGCGAAGGCCCTGCTTAATGTAGAAATCCAGCTGCTCCCATAGCCCGGGAGGGAAGCCCTTCACATAGAAGGGTGGCAACTTAACTTTTTTAGGCACCGTCTCAGGGTCCGACTGCGGCTGGGCTCCGTTCTGCAGGGCGGAGAACGGATTGTTGCTCAGCAGCTTTTTTGCTGCCGATGCGGTGGCGCTGATGTCTTCAGGTCTGGGTCGTTTAGTTCCGGGAGGCCCCGGCTGCGGGTCCGCAACGCCTGTCGGGACGGGCAATGGGGTTTTCTTCTGCTTCTTCTGAGCTGGCTCGGTGGTCGCGCCGTCTCCAGGGAGAGTCTGTTTTCCCGATAAGCCGGCACTCGCGTTACCGCGCGATTTCTTACCCATGGCTGGGTCAGCGAGAGCGTCACTATACAACGCGGAGCTAATTCGAAAGAGTGGAGAGCAAAATCATTTTGCATTTAAATGATCTTTATTTCTTGTGATTGTGTGGTTTACATGTATGAATTTGTTAAGTGACACAGATTCGTCTTTTCAACTTTGGTACATTTGAGATTTTAAATATTATTTACAGTTCCTAGTCCTATCAGGCCTATTTTAAAGTATGACCACCTTGGTGGGATTGGTTTGTTTTAAATTTGAAAAAGGAGACTACTTATAACTACTATTTACAACTACAACTAACCTACAACTACTATATACACCTAACCTACTATATACAAATTGCTTATCAAAGCATGTTCTGATAAATTACATTTTTGTGTAAATTTAGTCTTAATTTCGTTAATTTTGGAATCTATTTTGGCAATGCCTGCCTCTTCATGTAAATTTGTTATTCTAGTGTCGAAAGGACGATCAAGAATCATCCTCAGCACTCTATTCTGAGCGACCTGAATTTTGTTCCTGTGAGTCTGTGCACATGATTCCCACACCGGAGCTGCGTAGAGGATCGCAGGTGCTACGATTTGTTTGTAGACGGCCAGTTTGTTCACCCTTGAGAGGCGGGATCTGCGGCAAATCAGCGGATACAGACACCTAACCAAGGCGGAACACTTGACTACGGTTTTCTCCACATGCGAGCGGAATAGGAGCTTTTCGTCAAACAACATCCCGAGATAGGTTACTTCGGCGGACCACTCAACCCTTGTGCCATCCATGATTACAGTACAAGAGGGAGCCGGTTTTAGTTTGGGTGATTGCCGATGGAGGAACATGATTGTTTGTGTTTTGGAAGCATTGATTTTGATTTTCCACGTGGTGGCATAATCAGCAAAGGCGTTAAGGCATCGTTGAAGTTTGTTCGTTATTTCGCGAGGCATCCTTCCTTTGACGGCTATTGCGGTATCATCTGCGAACAGGAAAAACACGCAACCGTCTCCAAGGGGAGGAATGTCGGAAGTGTAAATGCTGTAAAGCAAGGGTCCCAGCAGACTGCCTTGCGGGACTCCTGCTGGGATGGAAAACATGTCGGAAAGACAACCATTCAACGATACCTTAAACGACCTTTGCTGGAGGTAGCTACGGGTGATTTTAACCAGATGTAATGGAAAGTTGAAGTTACAAAGCTTGTATACAAGCCCATTGTGCCAGACATTATCAAACGCTTTCTCAACGTCTAACAATGCCATGGCTGTGGACTTGGATACATCTTTGTTACTTCTGATGTTATTCATCACCCGCACTAGCTGGTGATTGGTGGAGTGCCCCTTTCTAAACCCAAACTGTTCCGGAAGGAGAATGTTATTTTCCTCGACAAACTTGAGCAAACAATTGAGAATAAGTTTCTCGAACAATTTACTCAGCGCTGAAAGGAGGCTGATTGGTCTGTAGCTTGAAGCTAGCGTTGGGTCCTTCCCGGGTTTGCGGATAGGTATGATTTTCGCTGTCTTCCAGATACTTGGAAAGTAGTGCAGTTCCAAGCATCTGTTGAAGACAGCAGCCAGCAGAGAGTGAACCTTCATGCTGAGATTTTTCAACACTAGGTTGAATATTCCGTCAAACCCGGGGGCCTTCATGTTTTTGGTGCATTTCAGCGCTGAGCAAATCTGTTCCACTGTGATTCTATCCTCCGGAGGGATGGCACAAGGGGAGGAATCAAGGTTGAGTGCGCATTGCTCAACCTGAACTTCAAGCGGACTTTGGATGTTGGAGCCAAGCAAGTGCGATTTGGCAATATGCTCACCAATCGCATTTGCTTTCTCCTGAGGGGTGATTATGAGCCGATCGTCATCATTTTCATCTTTTAGTGGCGGAATGGGTTTAGGGTGCGTCTTTAAGACCTTGGCAACTTTCCAGAATGGTCTGGAGCGGTCGTCCAGATTCTGGACAAGCCGCCCGAAACTTTCGTTCCGGAGTGAGACCATTCTGGAAGCAATCTCCTTGTTCAGATTGGCCATTTCACGTTTCCTCGCTAGATCTCCAGTCCTCTGAAACTGGCGTCTACGAACATTTCTCAGGCGAATTAAGAGTTGGGTGTGGGAATCAATGGCAATAAACTTACCCCTCACTGGAACTCGTCGGACGCACGCCTCGTCAGCCACGGTTATGGCTTGGTGGAGTACTTCCAACGCTCGGTCGATGTCCTCCACGGAGTCAAGCGGCGGGTTGTCGATGATGTGCCTGTCTACCACGCGTCCAAACTGGGCCCAGTTTACGCGATGGTAGTCCTTGCGCAGGCTTGGAGCAGCAGCTACGTTGTATCCCAGTTCAGCCACCACCGGTTGATGGTCGGAGCTGAGTTCGTTTAAGGCTACCGGCTTGGACAAGCCGGTATTTGAAAGAAACAGGTCTAGCGTCGATGGGTTGCCTGCCGGTGAGATGAATGTTGGCTCGTCCGAGAACCAAACGGAGTACAGCCCATGCTGCGAATGGTCGAACAGCAGACGACCGTTCTGGTTCTGCTGGTAGTTCCGCCATGCCTCATGACGAGCATTCAGATCTCCTCCAACAACGAAGCGGGAACCGGTACGGGTGATGGTGGACAGGTCCTTCTTAAATTTTGCCGCTAGTCCACTTCTGGCGGCACACTGTCGAGGGCAGTAGACGGCGATGAACTTGACGTATCCAGTCGACGACTCCACCTCCACACCAAGGGCCTCGATGATAGAGGTGCGGATATGGGACAGAGTGTGGTATTTTATTCCTTTCTTGACGACGACCGCAACACCACCCCCCCTGGAGCTGGTGCGATCAAGCCGGATAATGTTATGGTCAGGCAACCAGAAGCTGTCGCCGGACTTTAGATGGATCTCGGTTAGAAGGCCCACGTCGATGCTGTGCTTGCGGAGGAAGTCGGCAAGCTCAATCTCTTTTGCTCTTACAGAGCAAGCATTCCAGGTGACGATAGTTAGCGGTTTAGACGCCATACTGGATGATGAACTTACCGAGCACCTGGATCTGTTCGGGCTTATTGCGGCACTTACGAAGAGCACCGGACATGTTGACGAAAATTTCCATCAGTTCATCCGCTGAGAACAGATCGGGGTTGTTGTTTTGCGCTGTTGGTTGTCTCCAGAATCCAGGGGGGGATGGAGAGCTTTGGCCAGCAAAATCACCGGAAGCTTCTTGAGGGGGGGCGGGTTGCACCCGCGAATTCGCTTGCCTTTGCTGGGGAGCACGAAGAGGCGGAAAATCCTCCGTCCTGAATGCTGGGGTTTTGTCCTTCTTGCGTCCTGGTTGATTGTTGCTTGACGCCTGCTTTCGGATGCGTTTGAAGTCCTCGCGTTTGGAGCACAGTCTGTCGGAACCATGATGTGCACCACCACAGTTAGCGCATTTTATCGCCACGGCTCCATCCGCAGGGCAGTTGGAAGTGGCGTGTTCTTGAGCGCAGTTGCTGCAGCGTGGCTTGATGTTGCAGTTGCGGGTACCGTGTCCAAAATTGAGGCACCTCTGACACTGCGTTACGTCACGATGACCGCCACGGTATGGCTCCCACCGTACGATGATGGAGTAGATCGATCGGATGGCTTGTAGCGCATTGAGCGTCACCGTCCCTTTCTGGAAGTGCACCAGGAAAAGACAATCCGGGTACGTCTTCACGTTTTCATCTCTCCTTGTCATTCGGAAGACAGCGATTGGGGCTAGCTTGTACCGGTTGATTTCGGCTTCGACCATCTTGGGGTCGAAGTTTGGTAGACCCCTGATGACTACCTTGAAGGGCTTCTCACCGGGAATGTCGTGCGTGAAGAATTCCGCCTTGGTATCCTTCAGATATTTCACGGCCACTTCGTACTCCGCTTTGGTTCGGAGCATCACCTTGGTGCCGATCCTGCCGAGCTTAAACTCAGCTGCAACGCCCAGCGATGAAAGATCGCCAATCAGCGTGTTGAGTGGGACTTGCTTCACCACCAGTGGAGGAAGCTTCCTTTTTGCTGCACTCGGGCTGGCAGCAGTTTCGTTGTCGACGGCGTCGCCGAAATCACCAATGACGCTGACGTTCGTCGCGGTGGCATCGTCCCGTCCACTCGCACCATCGGACTGGCCTTGATTTTTCTTCCTCTTCTTAGACCGCTTCACCGTGGCTGAGGTGGGATTCCCTACATCGGTGGGAAGAGTAGCGTACCTATTCGAAATAGGTACACTCAAGCTACCCTCACCGCTGTTCTTCTTCTCTGTTTTCTCTCGGAGCCTGCTCCGGGAGCGCTGTCTTCCCATCACACGAAGCGACCGACACTACTGGCGACGCGATTAAACTGCGAATGTTTGGAACAAACTAGAAACTTTTGAACAACTCGACAGAGCGAGCAAAGACCGAACTGTACTGCTTGACGTTCAAGCAGCTAATGATGAGAGAGCAAAATCACGACAGCAGCGCTGTTTTATATCTTTTCAGGATCAAGCAGAACGATGTGCAACCGAACCTGATAGGATTACTTGGCGTTTTTTATGAATGGGGCGGAGCCGAAAGTTTCTTTTGTGCAGAATATGTAAAATAGGATGGACATTGGATGTTAATATAATTGCATATATAGAGGTACCAGATATGTTTTACAGTCAGTTGTTGGTAATAATTGGAGTGTATGTCCCTGTTAAGCAATTGTTTTTTGAAAATGTTGGCTCTGCATGTAAGAAAATAATTGTTTATACATAATTGTGGTTTGCTTAAAATTTATTTCCCGGAAAAAATGATCGTCAAAGTCCATGTCTTTTTCGGGTTATTGTTAAGGGGGGAGGGGGTTTTGCATGCACGTTTTTTCAAGTCTCATTCCTCATTGTGGTGGACACGGCGTAATCCACCTTTAGCCGCTGACTTAGTCCTGCTTTCTGCAGGACCTAGTGCCACGCCGTCCGAAGCGGTAATGAGCAGAGGCAGGAGAGCAGCGCTGATTTATATCTTTTCATGTTCAAGCAGAATGATGTGCAACCAAGTGGTATTCGATTATGATAACTGGGTTTGGGAAAAAGGCTTATTTCATGAAAACAGTGATAAAATTATCATTTGTACATTTTCAAAAGTTTAATTACAGAAAAATCGGAAAAATATTTATTTCAGCAGATTTGTAATGTAATATCCTATCGATTGGCGTATTTAGATTTTTATTTCATATATAAATGACAAAGTTACAAGCGTTCAAAACCTAACACTCCTTCACCACACATATTTTTCGCTTTGCACCCCAGTATAGTCGACAAAGACGTAGTTCTACGTCAAAAAAAAAAAACGGACCTCTAGGCTCTGTTTCAAGAACTGAACACTTTTATGGATATTTAAAATTTTCCTGGTGGACTATCTCGTGGTCCTATTCTGTAGTCCGTTGAGTCCAAACTCTGATCATGACTCCAAATTGATTGTAATTAGACGTCTATGACCGGTTTCGAAAAAAACACAGAGCTCTAGGATCAGTTTCATGAATTGACCACTTTTACGGATGTCTCGGATCTACCGGTGAACCATCCCGTGGTCCACAGGGTTCATATTCCGGTCACAGATCCGAATTCATTCTGATAAGAATTCAATGAGAGGTTTAGATAAAACCATGATCAGATTCATTAATTTGCCACTTTTACGGATCTTCCGGATCTTTCCGTTGCCCCAGCGACCATATTCCGTTCGCAACTCCGAATTCACTACGATAAGACGTCTATGAGTGATTTCATAAAATTTGTGGAGCTCTAGGATCAGTTTCATGAATTGACCAATTTTACGGATGTTTCGGATCTTTTGGAGGACCATTTTCTGGTCATAACTCCAAATTCATTCTGATAAGAATGGTATTGAAAAAAAAAAACGGATCTTAGACTCAGTTTCAAGAACTGAACACTTTTATGGATATTCCGAATCTTCCTGGTGGACTACAAACTTAGAAAAAAATATGTAGATTTAGGTGCTCTGAGACTGACATATACGAGCGTTAATTTTATCATAAAATTGAGTAATTATAGACGCAAAATTCAGCTCAATCAAACTTACTTTTGAACTTTTCAGTCTCGGAGCACTTAATTTTACATGACATGTTTGTTTACGTCTCATCCTTTATGTCAAATATGGATTCCGTCACGTGTGAAATTAGTTATGATTTTAATTTGACGTCAGCTTTGAAAAATCACAGAGCTGTAGGACCAGTTTAATGACTTGACCACTTTTACGGATGTTCCGGATCTACCGGTGAACAATCCCGTGGTCCACAGGGTTCATATTCCGGACCCAAATCCAAATTAATTCTGATAAGACTTCAATGTGTGGTTTAGAAACAAACCACGGAGCTAAAGGATCAGATTCATTAGTTTGCCACTTTTACGGATGTTCCTGATCTTCCGATGGACCATCCTGTAGTCCCCAGCGTCCAAAAACCAGTGATAACTCAAAGTTAATTGTAATAAGACGTCTATGAGCGGTTTCGAAAAAAAAAACATGGAGCTCTAGGATCAGTTTATTTAATTGACCATTTTTACGGATGCTTCGGGTCCTCCGGAGGACCAGACTTGTGACTTTCCGGATGCGAAATTTTCCTAAAAGGTGGTCATCTATCTTGTTAATAGCTTTTCAGAAGACACCAGGAAGTTATCTCTTCAAATTACTCTACCATAAGTGTTTGTTACCAATAAGCTCTAATCCCATATGCTACGTGTATTCGTTAATGCCGGTTCTTATTGTGCGATCCCTATTAACCATACTATAGGAATCTTGACTGTTATAGGTTAGGTATATATATAGTAGAAGTAGATAAGTTGTAGTTGTAAATCCCTTTTTTCAATTCCAAATAAACCAATCCCACAAAGGTGGACATTCTCTAAAACAGGCCTGATAGGACTAGGAACTTTAACTAATAATTATTAAATTTCAAATGAACTAATGTTGAAAAGACGCATCTATGTCACTTGAAAATTCATACATGTAATCCACATGGATTCAAGAAGTAAAGATAATTTAGAGTAAAAAAAAACATTACAAATTCTATATACTCTTTATGCAAATCTGTAATAGAATCTAACATTTCTCGCTTGGTTGGTTTTCAAAATCCCTTACTGTAAATAACCATACTCAAACTACAAACACACTCACAACTATTCTACCCCTTCGCATAGGGCTCCTCTGAGTTGGTACAAATCAAGTAAAATCCTTCCACTCCCTTTCCATGATTGGACGGTTCACCACCCATCGTCACGCCGTCAGAGCTACTCGAAACACATTGGCCAGCTGCTAGGTCATCGTGTGATTGACATCGAGTCGCGCGGAAACCTACACTACTCGTCACTGATTCGGCAAAATAGCTCCAAGCACGCGCATGAGCACAACTCCCAAAAAGATCAAATCCGCAACCCGGTTGACTAGATCCTCCATTAGCATAAAAGTTAGCACCGCCCAACGAACCGTAGAATCCCAGCTGGCCAGCGTTGGTAAATACGGTTTCCACATATTGCGCATCTTTTTCACTGAGTACATCGTCATTATCTGCAGAGAACAGGGGACCAGCCGGATCCAGTCCGATAATTGAATTAATTCGACCATTCTGATGTTTTCCAACAACTCCGGCTACGTGACCACCCAAACTGTGTCCAATTACGTAGATTGTATCGAGTGAAATTCCGGCGCCATTGACAAGGGTATCGATCATATTTGATATCACTAATCCTACAGAAGCGACGCGATACCTTGCAGTGATATAATTGATGGTTTGTGCTCCCATGCCCCAATCGACGTTGATCACATTGAAGTCACCAATCGCCAGGTAACTGTTCCGAATCAAGCTCTGCATTTCTGAGTTTCCGTCCTGAATCCACCCGTGCACAAGGAATCTGGTTTGATGTTGGGGATTGAAGTTTGAACTGTTGACCGAAGATGTTTCGTTTGGCTTCAATATTTGTCCTTCCTTCGGATTTTTGCGTGTATAAAGTCTGAAGACGGTGTCGGTTTCGGCGTTGAAGAACGGTTCCAAGTGTGTGTCGATGACGCTATAGGGATTCGGGTTGACCAAGCGCATGTCTCCTTTGGCATCTCGTACGAAATTTATCAGATATTTTGCATTGACGGTCGTAGCTGGCGATGATATAGAAGTTGTAAATTTGATCTATAGACACAAGATATTTTCCGAGGTTACCTAAAAGTGCAAGGGCACACAAAATCGACACCTCAAGTTTCATCACTTTCCTGATTGTCCAAAGAACTTTGATAAACTGGGCTGTATTACTGCGTGGTAATCCGTTTTTTATTTATATTGTGTAGCACATGCTAGCGCAAAGCCTTTTTAAAGAGGTACTTGAATTATTACTATTACAGTAGACGCAGTGTCGGATGTAGTATTTGAGGAAGGGGTGGGCGTCAAATATCTTTGGGGGCCCCGAATATAAACTAATCTCGAAGTTTGAATTTCAAATATGCGGTCGTATTTTAACTAGTATTAAAAAATCAGAAGCAAATTGATGCATTGGTGCCTTTCTAAATTAACAACAGAATAAAAAAGAAATTAAAAAGTGTTACTGTTGCTTAGAGTAGCGTTTATTCTCTTTGTTTCAATCTAGATAAAAAATACAGATTATTAAAACCATTTAGAAACTTATGTGAACCATGGACGTCAACATTTAGCTTCTGAAAAATCATTAAAAAATTCTTCCCTCCCCTTGGCTAGTTTTCGCACCTTGATGCTGGTGGGCGGGCTTAATTTCATGCTTTATAGCTTGACCGCAGAAGGGTGCCGGAAAACAACGGGCAGAACATTTCTGCCATCTATCAACGGCATCAAATTCCGGTGCTACCGCCACTTTCACTCAACAACCGTTTTTGCTGCTGGTGCTGCATCGGTTCCTCCAACATCTGGGGTACCTAACACTCCGGCAAACTGAAGTCGACAGTCTGTGTGGGGCAAAGTGAGAGGCGAGTGGCAGGAGGGAGTCCCTCCTGCGTTCGAGGCTGGCGGACGCCGTTCTTTGATGAAGAGCCTAGGAGAGCCTATCCCAGGCATGGCCATAGACCGGTGTACTGTGTAACCCTCGTCTAGGGTGACAATTAACAACCCACCCTTTTAACGTATTTGGCATGAGCGTGTGCTTTGTCTGTTATGATTTGTTTTTGTTTTGGTCACACGCTCGGAACATACTCACCACTGCTTTGTTTGTAAATATTTTAATTTGTTGTTTTCCTAGTAGATTTCATTCGCGTAGGCATGTTTTTAGGATTAGAATGTAGTGTAAAAATTGTCGATTTAGATTGTCTGGCGTTTAGTATAAAATTAGGTCCCGTTTCTCCTCCCGCTGCAATAGAAGACGAAAAACATAAGCAGCATGACATTCGAGCGCGGTTGCAGGAGAACGATGGCGGTTGTTGTATTGTCCGCGATTGTCGGCTAGTACGGAAAAAGGAGAAAGTTACGAGTCACGGTTATAAGTTGACGCGTTTTTTGCCCGGTCCGTTTGAGTAAAAACGAGAGTTGGATTGCCGTTTTTGTGGCGTGTGTCCGCTGGAGGGATAATTCCCAGCATCGTCGCGCGATAGTGACGTCGTTTTCCCGAAAAGTGCCGTGTTTCGTGAGCAGAAGCAAAGGGTGTCGGATCGCCGCCAAGGGAAGCTAAATTTCAAGGATTTTTCCGCTTCCCAGCTAAACCCCAAGGATCCCCGAACACCCACGGTCCTCACTGCGGTGACTTCCGGGATCATCTACGGCGAGTAGTTGGTCCGGTGATTCGTCACCATCGTCGCCGGGGGGGTTCCGATAAAGGTGCCTTGCTCATCCCCCCCGCTAAACGCCAAGGACCGGTGCTACGCAGTGAAAGTGTTGAAAGAGAAACGCTCGGCACAGACCGTGTCTGGAGCCGACGTGATGCAGTACGAAGCGAGGGGGGCGACTCTATCTACGATGCAGAAAAGATTGTGTTTTGCTGTGGCTAACTGCACGCACGCTGAGTAGATAGAAGGAAGATTTATGTCGATTTTGAAGATTTCCTGCAAAAAGATGACGCACGATGCAAGTAGATGCGAGAAATGAAAGATGATTTTACGAAGATTGATTCGCTAGAGTGAGATTTTTTGAGCATCTAGAATTGAGATTTAGATGTGTCGCCCCCCTCGGTACGAACAGCAACCGTCCCCGCTATCGTCGAAGGGCCCCACCGAGTGACACCGAGGACAACGAGGAGAAAAGGGAAAGGTTAGAGAATAATAGACGTCTTGAATTGCAAATTTTTTTTCTCTTTTTGTTCATCAATCCATCCAAATCCGAACGTCTTTGGGGAAGTACTCTGCTCGTAGCCGCCCCGCTGGGGTAAATCGGGCCAGCTATAGGCTGACAGGTAAGCCGCAACTTACAACTGGTGAAGCGAGTCGATTGCTATCCTCAGGGCGTCTTGCCTCCAGGTGAGAAGGAGGATGCAACGGGCTCGTAGGCCGAAACTCGAGAAAAAAACGCCGCGTCGCTCTTCGAGCGGCTAAGGCGGCCCTCAACAAAGAGATCGCCAGACGCAAGCGCGCGTGCTTCGAAAGCTTATTCCAAAGTGCCAAGAGTCTAGAGTGACAAACAGTGAACTAATCGACATTGCCAAGTCACTGGTGCTGGACAAGGCCCCGGGCCCGGATGGAATCCCGATTGTGGCTTTGAAAGCGGCCGTTGCCGAAAATACAGACATGTTCAGGTCTGTATTTCAGACCTGTCTGGACGAAGGCATCTTGCCAGATGCGTGGAAGCGGTAGAGGCTGGTGCTTCTCTCGAAGTCAGGGAAACCCCCTGGGGACCCGTTAGCATACAGGCCCATCTGTTTGCTGGACACCACTGGCAAACTGCTTGAGAGAGTCATCCTCAACAGGCCTGTCAATCAGCCAGTACGGGTTCCGCAAGGGCAGATCTACGGTGAACGCCATCCGTGACGGCAGAGTCCATCGGAAACTAAGGAGCATTAGTTACTGTGCGGTGGTAGCTTTAGACGTGAAGAACGCGTTCAACAGCGCGTGCTGGGGGCGATAGCCCGCTCGCTACACCAACTCCGAGTCCCCGGTGGACTGTACAAGATTCTGGATAATCCTGTGTTGATGTATGACACAGAAGATGTCGAAAAATGCGTTAGAGTCACCGCAGAAGTGCCACAAGGCTCCATCCTGGCCCCGGTTTTATGGAACGTCATGTACGATGGAGTGCTGAGGATAAGATTCCCAGTAGGCGTGAAAATTGTTGGTTTTACCGACGATGTCACGCTGGTAGTCTACGGGGAATCCCTCGAAGAGGTAGAGCTGACAGCGGCTTACTCCGTTAAACTTGTGGAGGAATGGATGAGATCGAGGAAACTGGAGCTTGCCCACCACAAGACGGAGTTGGTCGTAGTCAACAATTGCATGTCGGTGCAGCATGCGACGTTGACAGAGGACACAATTAGTTCCGTGCGCTCTCTGAAACTCCTGGGGTTTATGCTCGATGATAAGATCTGCTTCAGCCAGGCATGGAAAATCATTTGCATTCATTTCGTGCATTCATTTACATACATTTGCCCCTAAATTTTTTCTTCAACAGAATTCCGCAAAATGATGTATGCATCTTGGGTAGGTTTTGTTATTAGCTACAACTTTTGTTAAGAACTCAAATCCGTATGTCTTATGCATGACGAACCAGAGCAAACAGAATCCACTACTGTTTTTCAGTGAATGTATTTTACATTCACTGAAAAACAGTAACGAGTTCTGCCCGCTCTAATACGTGATGCATAAGAGATACAGATTTGAAGCTAATTGTTGTTGTAGCTAATAACAAAACCTACTAAAGCACTATACATCATTTTGCGGAATGCTGTTGAGGGAAAAAGTTAGAGGCAAATGAAAGTAAATGAATGCATGAAATGAATGTAAATGATTTTCCATGCCTGGCTTCGGCTGTCACGTTGAGTACGCCTGCAAGAGAGCGTCTACGGCTGTGGGGGCATTATCCCGCATCAAGACGGTTTTATGACAGGTGGGCAGGAACTCACGGTCTCCCAGTGTTGGTGAGTTCTTTGCCGTTAATGTTCACGAAAAGTTCACTATTTTGCTATACAGAAATTCAAAACAAAATTTTTTATCTGCGGATTTGAACAGTTTTTGACCTGTTTCATACTACCGGAAGGTGTATGCTGGTCACAAATGCCGTGCCAAACTGATTTCCTACTCAATTAATCAATCTTTGATGTGAAATTCGCTAATAAACACGAGGCGCATTTCTTATAGCAAACATGCCATAACAAAATGGGCATGGTTCATTTAAGTAAACAAACTAACACTTCTTCCGACTGTTACACCTATGTATTAGCCGTCTCGATCCCGCATGATGTCCAACAGCTCGGCGGTGAGTGCCAGTAAGCGCAGGCTTCTCACCGGGGTCGTAGTATCTATCCTCAGATACGGAGGCCCTGCGTGGGCTGCGGTACTGGATATCGACTGTCACAGGCGGAAATTAGAGAGTATACACAGGCTAATGTGCTTGAGTGTGGCCAGTGCATACCGCACCATCTCGAGGGAGGCCGTCTGTGTCATAGCAGGGATGATGCCAATCGGCCTCATCATTAAGGAGGATGGGGAGTAGACTGATGCAAAATTTGACTTTTTCGCTCCACAGTGCTTAAATGGTTTCAAATCGGGTCTTGATTAGCCTCCCAAAGTTACAACTCATTTGGTTAGAAACAGACTTCGCACAAGCCATTTGAAGTTTACATGTAAATTACTATGGGAAATTTCAACTTTTTGTTCATTGCCTTCTAGTATTTTTCCATATTGAGCTGCGAGACAGTTCGATATCCATTCTTATAGAAAATTTTCTCCGCTACAAGTTTGCTCAAGATCGTTTCTATGTAAAACGAGACAGGAAAATGTTATTAATTATTTAAGAGATTGGTAAACTTATGACATGATCAAGCAGCTGCTCTGTAGGCAACACTGTATTTTGCAGTGTGGCATAGTAGCCATGATTTTTGTGTCCTATTCAACGCCCCAGAAACACCTATGTTGCCTGCTGAGCAGTTGATTGAGCATGATCATAAGACATCAGTGCATTGAACCATTGATAACTTTCGATCCTTGCATTTAATCAAAAAGTGGTCTACTGCAAAGTTGCAACTCAGAAAATTTCCTACAAGTACAGTTGAAAGTTTTTGAAGCAAACCGATATGGTGAATTATTAGATAGACATGAACAAAAATCTTGGTTTTACCATAGTAATTCCCATACAAATTTGAAATGGTTTGTGCCATCTCAGTTTCTCACCAAATGGGTTCAAATTTTGAGAGGTTAGTCAGGATCCGATTTGGAATCGTTTAAGTATTGTGGAGCAAAACTTTCAAATTTTGCATCACTCTAATGGGGAGTGCTATGACCAGGGCGTCACAATATCAGCTTCAATCGACCAAATCGATGCGACGAAGAGACTGCTGGCTTTCTTTTTCTGTTAAAGTCGAACAGCTTCGCAGCATTCTAGAACCTCAGTCGGCGTGCACAAACAAATGTTCAATCGCTTGTCTCTCTTTCTCCCGTCGCTCCATTGGTCTTCCTTTCAAGCTTCGTCGAAACGGATGAGCGAAAGAGCGCTCGACTTTGATAGTTTTCTCTTTCATGAAACACATCAACAGAGGTTTCATGACGTATATGACGGAAAATGAAATAACACATTTAAAGCATTTCTCACGTCAAAACACTTGAAGATTACACGTCATATTTTTAATTTATCTTCCATCCATATATTTATCTAAAAAAAATGATCGAAAACGGGACATAACGCATTTTAAACAAATTGAAAGAGCGGTGATAGAGTGTTCGTGAAAGGGGATTGAAAGCCTTTATGAGGTTCGTTTAACTAGAAAATCGACGTTAGTTACATTGAAAGCGATGAGCAAAGCAACGACGAGAAGTTCCACAGCCAGCCTTTCATTCTAAGCGTCCTGCTTTTTTATTTTCGTTTCTTGCTGATAGTCTAGCTAGGCGTTATAGAAATGAAGCGTCGAACACGTATGTATGAGAGAAACAAAACACGAGTTCATTTTAGAGCTTCGAAATTGTAGAGCCCTGGCTATGACACGTTGGACTGATCTTGACTTTTATACCTAGGGGATGAGTACTTAAGGGGGTTAGATTTTGATAAGTTCTTTAGTGGGAATGACACTGATGAAGACTGCACATTGTAGTCGAAATACGTATCTGTCATGGATACCAAAATTATTTAAGTGGAATTGAATGGAAGATAACCCTTTTTTGCTGTTTTATTAACAGACGTTAGACTTCAAACAGTATTAAGACAAAGAACAAATCCAACAATTGTGAGTGCAACATATTTATAAAATGTGAAACAATTAATTCTTAACATAAAATTCCCCTCAGTTTCCCCTGAAGAAGGTCCTAATCAGAGCCGAAACGTAGGGACAAATTACAATTTTTTTTTTGATGAGTGATTGCCAGACTGCTAAGCCGAAACTGATGATTGCTTACTCATAACCCCAGTTGAAAATGCCGATGCTGTTGGTCAACACTTTGTGAATTCACGTAACCTTGACAAGCCATGGTGAGTTCACATGAGCCTGCAGTATCAGAGATAATGTCTAGGGTCACTGCCACCCCCGTAGTTGTCCCTGACGAAAGTAGAATATCGGCTGATGAGGTGATAGCAACGGTTAAATCAATTATGAACATGAAGGCCACTGATGTCGATGGAGTGGTCAACATCAAGTTGAAAAACTTGAGTGTTGACTTCTTGGAGCACCTTGTAGCAGTCCTCAATAAGTGTTTGGTGCTGGAAGTTAGCAAAAGTCATTCAAATCCCCAAGCCTGACAAAGACACTACCAGTGCCAAAAGCTAGCACCCCATCAGCCTCTTGTCCTCCATCCCGAAGCTATTTAAAAAGTTGATACTCAGCCGTCTGTTGGTATTTTCAAATGATAATAACATCTTTCTCAAAGAGCAATTCGAGTTTAGGAAAGAACTCCACCACTCTACCGTCCACCAGCTCGCACGGGTTACTAACATCATCAAGCGGAACAGGTCCGTTTCCAAGACAACTGCCACGTGTCATTGTTGGACGTTGAGAAGGCGTTCGACAATGTTTGTCATGATGGTCTCGTGTACAAGCTACATCGATACAACTTCCTTTTTAAGATCATCAAAAATTACTTATCGGGCAAATCATTTCAGGTCTTCTTGAACATTTCTCCTTGCGGGTGGTGGTATTTTGTCAATATTCTATAAGGGTCGTATGATCAGTGTTCTGACGAGAAAACTCCAATCAGGCCTGGATGTTCTGTCCGACTATCACAAAAGCTGGACAATTTGTATCACTGCAGCTAAAGCACAGACCATAATACTTCCGTACTCCAATTCACCTCGGCTGGTAACTTAAAAGTCCACCGTGGTAATACTCCAATTGAATGGTCGAGTGAAGTCGTCTACCTTGGTCTCACTATTGATAGCAAATTGTTGTTCCGTTCCAATGTGGACAAAACATCCACCAAGTGCAACATCTTGATTAGGTCACTCTACCCACTTATCAACAGAAAGTCCACTCTTTCCATTTAAAACAAGTTTGCCGTCCACAAGCAAATCATCCTCCCGGTCATTGAGTATGGAACACCAATCTGGGAGAGCTGCGTTAAGTGCCATCACCTGAAACTCCAAAGGATCCAGAACAAGATCCGTAGGTTGATCCTCAACAGTCCCGGGTGGACTCGAAATTCTGAGATCCACCACCTGACTGGTCTTTAGACACTGGATGAGCGAAGTACGCTCAGCCTCGAAAGGTTCAGAGACGCCTGTCTGCGATCAAATCAGATCATACGCGATCTTGCTAATTAAGTTAAGTTAATCGTAGTTTTTTTAGTTTAACCAAAATGATCTTCAAAGGGGTATTCTGTACACTAGTTGAAAAGCGTGAATACTTAAATAAGAATAACAAATTAAACAAAGATGAAGAACCTGATAGGCTAATCAATTGAAATGTAAAATCATAATTTACAGAAATAAACGTTACGTAATTGAGCGATGAGTAACACATTTTGCTTCGAACACTTTCCCCGCAAGATGGTTTCCGCATCCATATGGCCGATAAGTTGAAAATGCCAACGTAGCGCAGACGCAACGATTGCTCCATACTACTCACTATGTAGTGCGTAAATCTTCTTGTTCACTAGTTTCTAAAAAATGCTAAGTTTTTGACAGAACTATGCTGTGGCTACCACAGCATTTTACATTTGATCATCCATATACGGTAGCGACAAAAGCAGGATGTGGTGGGTTTCAAAACTTTGACCATCTAAATTGATAAATTATTGATCACCAGGTTCTAATATAGTTCATCTTTTTTGAATTGGTTATGGTTCTTAACAACCCATTATTTGTAAGGTCCACTTCCAAAAAACCATAATACTTAAGGTTAAAATTTTATCACACAAACGTTCATTTTTTTTTTTTAAATTCTTTATTTAAGAGATTTTTAGCCTTAGGCTAGTTCATCTCTAAAACACAAACGTTCATGTAAAGTTCTATAACCATTTCACTTGAAGTTTAGTAGGGATTATAAACAATTTCTAAGCATTTTCGGTAAGGTCAAGTTATCGTTTGCGTTTATGAGGAAAGCATTAGTGGGCGAAATGCTCCTGAATGATATTTACGGGATACAATTTGCAACGCAACCAGAAAACTTCAAATTCATGGAAAGTAGACATTGACATTGACTACTATATTACACACAACAAAGCGTCGCACATCTCTTTTCTAAGTTTATGCATCTCTTTTTTTTATTTTTTGCAAGATATGCTGAACATCCCTGTTTATCCTTCTGTCTATTCCAATCTATTCTTTCCGTCTCACTCGCACACCATCGAAGCGCTGCCAAGCCTTTTTTTTTAAATAAAATGCATCTGAAAAAGTGTCGTTCCCCTTGGTCTAACATGGGATGGGATTTGACAATCGGGTATCGATTTCGAGCCAATTTTCTGTCGAGCCAGTTGCTGATTGGTCGATTTGACAGAAGTAATCGTGGAAAATTGAAAACAGAGGGAACACACCAATCTAGCTGGTAGTGATGCCGAAATCAACATTGACGTGAAAGATATTGATGTTATTTGAGGATTTTATTTGTGAAACGAAAGTGAAATGAAGTGCGTGCTTTGAAGTGATTGGTACTGTGAATTGTTTTTATTGTGATTTGATTGAATATGAAGTGCCAGGCGCTAAACTGTGGTAGAAACTCAATATCAAATCAAACTTTAAGCCTTTCCGGTTTCCGAAAGATAAAATAATTCGTTTAGCTTGGATTCGGTTTTGCGTAAAAAAAATGAAGACGATGTTGAGTTTTTTTTAAGTTAAAGGGAGTTCAAGAGTTTGCAGCGTAAGTTGGAACATAGATTACTAAATTCTCAATGTGCACGTAATGATATTCTAGGTTCATTTCCCAACTGGAAATGTGGATGGTTCAACAGCTGTTCCAACATTGCGAGAGCCAAACGAATATGAAGATTGTGATTCTTAAATTGAATACAGTGAGAAACGTAATTGTACCGACCAAATGAATGAAAGTGAAAAGCTCCTCGGCGTAGGTTGAGATACGAATTATATGAAATTTTTACGTAATTGATTTTGCAGGAGCATTTCCCAGACGAACATCGACACAAACCAGCGGTAGCAGATGATCGTTTCGGTCCGGAAATGAAATCTTTTGAAAAATGTAATGGGTTCGAACCTATTCGAGAATTGACGCTCGAAGACAGTTTAAGACAGCAAATTTTTCACCAGCGGCAACAAATCTCGAAGCTTAAGAAGTATGTTTATTATTCCAAATGGTAAAAAAAAACGTAACATATTTATTTCATAGGATTTGTAACAGGTGGAAGCCAACAAATTTTAAACTGAAATCCCAGAAATCGGAAAAAGTGGAGCACAGTATTTTCCGTGAAGATCAGCTGAAACTTCTCTCAAAACATGTCCGTAAAGTGCAGAAGTGGTCCTGTGAAACAATCGTGAACAACCTGAAAATTCGATTCGCATGTCAAGGAGGGTATGATGAACTCATCAAACGTGGATATCCATTCCCATCAACGAGAACTCTTCTTCGTCACATCGAAGGAATAGGATTCGGCGCTGGCAAAAAATTACATATATATTAATATCGTACATGTATCACAATTGTAATCAATCATAAGTATATTGACGAAAATTGTAGAGCTTTTAAAACACAAAGTTGCTGCAATGTCATCCATACAAAAAGATTGTGGACTCGTACTTGACGAAATGAGTTTAGACGAAGCACAAGAATTCTGTTTAAACTCAAACAATTAAACAATTTGTCGGCACTACAACGCTCCTAAAGTCACCCAAGCTTGCATCAAAGGCTCTTGTACTGATGTTGGTGGGAATTCACTTCTAGTTCCGTTCCGAAAGGCTTACTGAAGGCTTTAGTTGTTTCGGTTATAAGAGTGGAAGAAGATATAGACTTGCGTGTGCATTTTGTTACGTTCGATTCTGGAGCGGAAAACCAGCGAATGTAGCATGATCTTGGAGTAACTTTTAGGAAAATGCTTTGAAAGACGATGTTTTCATCCCACATCCCGTGGACAATACCCGTAGGTTAGAGGTAATACCATAGAGGTAACTCTAAGACCACTGGGTCCCGAAGAAAATCATTATTATTTTTGGCTCACTCAGTACCAGAACAACGGTTCCAAGCAGTCCCAAGCTATTTCACACACCCCTGCATGTTCTGCATGAATCCACACACCCCTGATGTTATCTGTCAAACTTTCATAGCGAATCAAAACAAACATAGTGTAGTAATAGAATTTCAACTAGAATAGGGTACGTTAATCGTTTGCTTGGGACTAATAGGCTACTAAAGTGGTGAGCCAATTTAAAATCGTTAGTTTCGTATTGATTGTTGGTAATACCGGATCCAGTTCATGTTTTCAAAAATCTGGTCAATGGGTGGATCAACAATGAATTTATCGTCGTTCCTGACTGGTAGGTTGTTGAGAATGGATTATCGTCTGGTATGATTCACAGGGAGCATTTGAAAACATTGGTACACTACGAGAATGGAAACCACCTAAGGATGGTGCACAAACTGTCAGCAGAAGATGTGAAAAAAAGCATCATCAATTGATAAAATGAAGGTGAGCAATGCCACGAAGTTTTGCAATCAGGCCGTGGTTGCAGGTATCCGTGTTGTCGTAGCTGAAACTGGTCTCTCTGAGTTGACCACAACCGCAACTTTTATCGAGGATATTTCGTGGTGGTTCGAAATCCTCACAAACCGTACAGAAGAAAAATCTCTTCGCTTTTCGATTAAGAATCAGTACACTTTCACTATTTCTCGTTTGCAACGTATTGTAAAGTTGATCATTGATGTTAAGGTAGGACATGCTGGTCATTGGAAACCTTGGCAATCAGGATTAGCTTTAAGTACTAACGTGATAGTTCGTTTAGTGACAAGGCTAATTAGCTGCGGACACACAAGCATATTCACATCTCGTTTCGATCAAGACTGTCTTGAAAGTTTGTTTTCGTTAATTCGATCCAAGCAACGAAGACCAACGCCTTCGAGATCCGTAGCAGAAGCTGCAGGAGAAAATTCTTTCGAATGTAAAAAGGCAGGACACGCTACGAATCATTTACCCGAATTAAGGTGTCGGTTAACCTATTTTTGAGTTCGCCGGATTGAACCTCAAAAGTTAGTAAAAGTTATCTAAATATAACATATATTGAAATGAAACACATAAATACATAACACAAAAAAGTTAACTTTTAAAAAACATTCTGTAATCCTGGCATCACTGATCGAGACCGTCAAACATCATGCAAAAAATTCCATGGGCATACATCAACAATATTAAGAAGAGTAAGAAGCTCGATTGTCGGGTCCCGTCTAACTACCGCTTCAAGATATCGTCCCAAACTTATGTGATACGTTTACACCATTTCAGATATCGGTCGTATATGGTACCAGTTTATTAGGGAAGCGATAACAATTTAATCCATTGAAATGTACGCACAATAGCTCTATTTCGATTATTCTCAAACACGGAGGCTCGTCATGATTAAATATGATAAAGATCTACTTGTATATTACGTTCCAATTGGAACGTCAAGTCTGTCCTCTACTAGGTATTCTTTAATAACTTCCATAGTTGTCGATCGAAAGCGTTATTAACCTAAATCGAACAAGCCACTTTCAGTATAAATTTGCTGTAGAACCGTGCCTCTACTGGCTAGTCTAGCGGGAGGCCTTATCATTATTACCCCCAGCCCAGCTGGTCAATCCTTTGAAACACACACACGTCATTTGATATGGTGCCATACTTCCTGTTTACATACCCCCACGAATTCTCACCACCACCGGTTAGACGCACTATTAATTGCGGTAGATTTTTGCTATCTCAAGAGCCTTCACAACAAATCAACCCTTTGGACAAAAGATCAGAGATAAGAAAAAGTCGAGCTTAGCCATATATAAAGACTTAAGCCGGCTATCCCAAGTACCCATTTTAATTCCTACAAACGTTTAAAAATGATGAAGAATATTGGCGCTGTGCTTTTAGGACTGGTGGCACTTGGTAAGTAGTGTTTTGCATTAACAACGAACTAACAAGAATAATCGTTTATTTAATCATACTACAGTCGCTGCCGCACCGTTGGATGAACTACCGGCGGACAGCTGGAGTCTAGTTCCGGACGCCAACGGCCGTTTACACTTGGTTAACCTTAACCCATACAACCTTCCAAATGAAGATCAGGAACCGGAGAAACGCTTCACTGCCGCTACCGATACGATCTTCCGTTTGTACACTCGCTCGAATCCAACCTCGCCGCAAGTCATCGGACTGAACAACGCAGCTTCATTGACGAGCTCAAATTTCAACCCGGCTCACCCAACTCGGTTCATCATCCACGGATGGAATAACGATGGCTTCTCGGAAGTCAACACCATCCTGACGAACGCTTGGCTGTCACGTGGTGACTTCAACGTGATCACCGTTGACTGGGGAGTGGGTGCCATTACCCTAAACTATCCGTTCGCCCGAGCTCGCATCATGTCCGTTGGATCAGTAGTGTCGACGTTCATCAACTTCTTGAGTTCCAACACTGGAATCGCCTTTAACAGCATTAGCATCGCGGGACATAGCTTGGGTGCTCATGCCGCCGGTAATGCAGGCTTCTTTCAGTTTAACCGTTTGAACACGATCTTCGGTATGGATCCAGCTCTGCCACTGTTCTCATTCGATAGCTCCGATCGTATTCAGGCCACCGATGCACAGTACGTGGAAACCATCCACACTAACGCTGGACTGCTGGGATTTGATCTACCGCTGGGCAGGGCATCGTTCTACCCGAACGGAGGGCGAATTCAACCAGGCTGTGGTATTGACATTACCGGAGCTTGCGCCCACGGCAGGGCTTACGAGTTTTTGGCCGAGTCTATCATCCGTGGAGGATTCTCGTCGACTCCGTGCCAATCGTTCCAGCAGATTCTGGAGAACAACTGTGTCGCCACCGGTGCCAATCGTCCAATGGGTGGTGAACCTTCCAACTTCAATACCGGAACGCAGGGAATCTTCAGGCTGACTACCCGAGGATCCAGTCCGTTCTCGCTAGATTAAGCGACACGCAATGGAGTGGAGACGATTATCTCAATGGTCTGTTATTGTTATGTTCAGGATGAACAATAAATTGTTGTTATGTGATAAGATTTTGGGTTGGCTCGATGTATCAACCACCCTGGGGGTGGCTTATCGAAGCAAGGAATTCAATAAATTGCACTTGAAACAGTATCTACAAGTTTTGTTCCTTTCAAGAAAGATTTATGAGTTTATGGTTTTCATTTAGATAATCGGGGTGGGAACGGAAATCTTGCTCAAAAGTAGCTATTTTAAGGTATATGTATGTGGTAAATACGTCATAAGGGAATTTCCAAGTTTCCAAGATGTTGTACTGTACTGATGAGTTAGTTGCTATCAGAGATACAAAGAGTTTATTGTTGACAAGGAGCTGAATTAAGGCCACAGCAAATGATTCTTATTGAAGAGCCCATCATGTCGATGGGTCGAAGGAATATGGCGGATTGGAGTCCAAACTAGGGATTTTCGTGCTGATGTAGATTACCCTTAGACTAATCAAAATCGTGTGTATCCATTTCTAAAATGTCCAAAAACAACCCTTAAATGATCAAAATAAATGACGGTGCCAGTTTGAGAGTGTTTGCCACCCCTTCAGTGCAAGCTAGTGTTTCCGAATATCTAGAAATTTTAGTTTTAATCATTTCAAAGCAAAGGAGATGATTCTATCTATACAAGATATATTAAAAAAATATATAATTGTATTTGTTCATAACATCATGTGAACTGTATCTTTTATTGTAGCATTATTTGCAGAACAATGTTAACGATTTCACGATTATTATTCATTATGTACTTTCGTAAACGAAAAATTTACTTGTTCCGTAAATCGTGACTTGAGCTTGACGAATTTCAAAATGCATTTTTTTCCCGTGCGGGTCTCATTTTTTTTTCGCTGTCGCTTTTATTAGTGTTTTTTTTTTGTAAAAATATTGTTTATTTAGTTTTTAATAATAAATAACACATTCAAACAGATAAAAATTAAATTATTCTTCTAGATTTAGAACAAACTCTAGCTCACCTACATCGATTCTACTATTAATATTGGCATTAATAAAGTTGATGTATTTTATGAAAATTTTAAGTAAATTGATTCTTGTCTCTGTTGCAATTGTACCCAGGATCGGGCGTAGAAGGTCTGCGAAAGTAGGCCTTTGCCACCCACCGAGAGTCATCGTCATCCTTCGTTGCACGTACGCCAATGCCGCGGTTACTCGGGGGCACTCACTGAACTTGTGTTGCAAAGATTCGGTGACCACCATGCAGTGCTGACAATGTGGGTCGTTTGCACGGCCGATGATGTTCATCAGTCTGCGGTGCTCCGTTTTTTCGTTCACTAACAAGTAGAGATCGCTGCGCTGGCTCGATGACAGTCTTCTTGATGAAATGTTTGCCCATATCTTCTTCCAGTTCAGGCCTGGCTGGTTCCGTTCCACTTTTGGTATCTCGGTTTGCTCCAGATAGAAGCGGTGAATTTGATCGCTGGTGGGGTTTTGTTGGATGTGGTGGGGATACAAGGAAAATTGCTGAGAGATGAGTTTTAGACAGGGAAGATCGGCAGGGAAAGGAATATTTTGGGCGAGAAGGGACTGGGGAAGGGAATCGATCTCTTGAAGATGGCGATTGACGAGAAGCGCTTTGCACTTGATCGCTGGCAATTGCAGTTTTAGTCCTCCATGTTCTTTACTGCGCGCCAGCTGCTGCATTGGGACACGTTATGCCTCGAAACAGGAAAGTCCCCATTGTCGCTGTCAGCTTTGCCGTGTGGATACATTGCGGTGGTATTATGGAAGAGAGGTACCACACCTTCGCTGTGATGAAGGTGTTAAGTAATATTACCTTTTGCTGCAGGGTAAGGGAGCGCATGTTATGCATCCATATAAGCTGCCGAATTTTGTTGATTAGCGTATCCCAGTTTAGCTTCACCATCAGGCGCACTGAATTTGCAAAAATAACACCCAGAACCTTCACCTTTTCTGTATTCTGTAGTACTGGTATCAACAGTGGATCCCCATTGATGAATCCGACATCGATTGCCACTGTTTTATGGCGATTTTGTTTTGCCCCGGCAACGACTTCAAAGCAGTCGAACAGCTGAAAGATCCGTTCAATTGTTTGCGTTGATGTTGCTATCACCGTGATATCGTCAGCGTACGCAACGCAAAGATCACCGCCACACACACGCTCCACCCGTGTGAGGAGGGGATGGAGGTAGAGCACAAAGAGCAGCATCGACATCGGATCTCCCTGACGTACGGATCCTCGGCGCCTAATACATAGGTGCCACAGTCGGAAGAAGTGTTAGTTTGTTTACTAAAATGAACCATGCCCATTTTGTTATGGCATGTTTGCTATAAGAAATGCGCCTCGTGTTTATTAGCGAATTTCACATCAAAGATTGATTAATTGAGTAGGAAATCAGTTTGGCACGGCATTTGTGACCAGCATACACCTTCCGGTAGTATGAAACAGGCCAAAAACTGTTCAAATCCGCAGATAAAAAATTTTGTTTTGAATTTCTGTATAGCAAAATAGTGAACTTTTCGTGAACATTAACGGCAAAGAACTCACCAACACTGGGAGACCGTGAGTTCCTGCCCACCTGTCATAAAACCGTCTTGGTACGGATCGTTCTATGCGGAACAACTGTGAAAGGTGCCCATTCACTAACAGTCGTGATGAAGAGGTATCGGCCACTCGAGAGAGCCAGCCGACGAAATCATGATTGATCCCCAGAGAGAGAAGGGTTCGATGAAGAAACTCATGAGAGACCCGATCAAACGCGTGATCTAGGTCGAACGAGATCAAGACGGTTTTATGACAGGTGGGCAGGAACTCACGGTCTCCCAGTGTTGGTGAGTTCTTTGCCGTTAATGTTCACGAAAAGTTCACTATTTTGCTATACAGAAATTCAAAACAAAATTTTTTATCTGCGGATTTGAACAGTTTTTGACCTGTTTCATACTACCGGAAGGTGTATGCTGGTCACAAATGCCGTGCCAAACTGATTTCCTACTCAATTAATCAATCTTTGATGTGAAATTCGCTAATAAACACGAGGCGCATTTCTTATAGCAAACATGCCATAACAAAATGGGCATGGTTCATTTAAGTAAACAAACTAACACTTCTTCCGACTGTTACACCTATGTATTAGCCGTCTCGGGTGCGGGGGATGTGGGGTACAATTTTAACCATATGTCGTGTAGCTGCAGCTGCCGTACGGTCGCCTGGAGAGCTGGACTTGTTGGCACTCGTAGAGTCACTCAGACGTAGCACGCAGTTGAAATCACCGGCAAGGATGACGTGTTGCATGTTGAAGCGAAGGTACTAAGCGATCGTGCCGTTGAAAAACCTCTCTCTTTCCGCACGAAAAGCTGTCCCCGATGGTGCGTAGATGTTGCAGAGAGTCGTATTTTGCACCCTCAAAGCAATGAGGCGGCCATCCAGGCTTTTCTCGACATGCGAGAATTTTTTTTTTTTTCCTTTGGTTTGTTTTTTCCGTCGATCTTGTTTTCCGTGCTGAGCACCAATGCTACCGACGTGCCAGGAAGGCAGCTCCCACACCTGGACCCTACCTATCGACCCATCAACTCATGAACCGGGGACCCACGACTTTACTTCCCATCCGAAGGAAGGCGTGATCAGAGATGTTATGCCTCAGGCCTGCTGGGGTGAGAGGTAATCACGCTTAATGCGAGAATTGTATGTGGTCTTTTAGCGCGATTGCCGTTCCCCGCCTCGCGTGATCCACATTACAGACGACGTTGAAACCAGGGAGAGAGAGCTGCTCATTCTCCACCTCCTGAAGGAAAACGATGTCCAGCTGCAGCGTTCGTACGAAAGACCGAAGTGCGTCGATCTTCGTTGCGTTCGTGATGTTGTTGATGTTGATAGTTGCGAGGTTATAACTAAAGAACTCAGCCATTAGGACGGTCGATTACTCCCATCTCGCGTATCGTCGTCGTTTTCCACTCGAGGCTTCTTGCCTGGTGGACGAGTGCGGAGATGCCTTTTGGAGCTGGATGAGCCGACAGATGAATCTGTCTCGTTTCCATTGGACTTACCACTAGCAGTTTTGCGATCCACTCCGCCAATAGCAGGGGGCTGTTGACCTGTAGAGGGGATCAACGGCCCGCTATCCGATGGGTGAAGCGAAGCCGAGGTAGAGGCTAACGTAGGAAAATTTTCATCAGTGACGACCGGTGGTGGTAACAACCTCTGTTGTTTTCGTTGGGGAATTTGTTTCGGCGGCTGCATACGTGCCAAGTTTGTGTTGGTTTGGTTGGCACCAGGAGTGACGAAGTTTAATATTGTGTTCGTTGGGTTCGCAGTGGATGCGGTTTGCTTCGTTGTTTGTGAAGTCTTAGGTGATGGACTCATCTGCTTTGCGGCATCGGCATACGTCTTCTGCACGAGCAGTTTTTTATTCTGCACACAGGTAGCTCCTACATGGATGTATTCCCGGCAGTGTCGGCAAGTTTGACGTTGCCCGAAATACGACACTTGTGTCATCTCGTCGTCTATCGTGACCCACGACTCAATGTTCCTTTCAACGACCATTTTCGACATACGAACACCGGTTGAGATGCCAGGAAAATCGACTTCGGTTCCATTTCGCTGCTCTCGTACAGCGATGACATCACCGTACCTTCCTAGGAAATCGGCGATTTTTAGGTCCAACACGTCCTCGGACAAATCGTACAGCCTCACCTCCACTGCTCCCTCCTCCAGTGTGATTTTCAACGGATACTTTTTCCCGTCAACTGTAATCTCGTGCTTGTTGTCGTGTTCCTCGCAAATTCGTTGCGCCAATGCTAGGTCGACAACTTTCACGAAGGAAACACCGAGGGTTCTACTGTTTTGGATTCGTAGCACTTCACCTTGCTTCAGACCTAATATGGTCGCACAGAACTTGTGCACTTTGGCATTATCCGGTTTCTTCGGCACGTTCGCAGAATCTATGCGAAAGGTGTTTTCTCGACGGCCCATCGCGAAGTCGTTTGGACGCGGAGCGACACGGAACGGCTCAGCGATGAGCAGAGAGAGAAAAAAAAAAAAAAACACAGTTGGCACTGGTAACTAGCTTGTGTTCGACTTCCACAGAACGTTAACTAAAGCGCGTCTGTTCAGCTCGGAAGTTGAGCGCTCACTATGGTCTCATCAGAACTTACAAACACTGGTATAGCCTGTATTCAGCTGCATATAGCCAAAAAGGCGAAATAACGAGCCTATGTTTACTTGGGTATACACCACAATGGAAATTACATATAATTATGGTAAACAACGCACAACTCACACGAACGAAGTAAACGCTTTTATTCATACGACCTTATGAATCGATGTAAGGATTCTTCGGACTTTTAATAGACTTATCCCCAAGAAACAGTTTAACGATAGAGGTAACTCTAAGACCAGAAGGTCCCGAAGAAACGAGCTCAACTTTTAGGCTCAGCTCTGGTACTATCTTCGGTCCCAAGCTGATCGATGCACCCCTCGAAACCTAGGAAAATCCACGAGCCCCTAATTTTATCTGTCAAACTTTCCTAGCGAATCAAAACAAACATAGTGTAGTACTAGAATTTTGACTAGAATGGGGTACGTTAATCGATTTGCTTGGGACCAATAGGCTAGTCAAGTAGTGAGCCAATTTAAAATCGTTAATTTCGTATTGATTGTTGGTTTACCAGCCTTTCGGATTTCACACTGATTTATTGTGGTTTTACATCGGCAATAAGCAATATTTTTAGTTTAATTACAGCATTTAATATTGCAAAACATTCTTGGTTACTAGTCCAGTTTTATGCTGTTTTTAAAACCTTTTAAAGTCTGACGATAAACTCAGAAAGTGTCTGGTTTTAAAAATGAATTTAATGCAGCACTCTATCCCCTTATGAAACTGTTCAGTTAATCAATCATAAACATGCTCAATATGTTTTGTCAAGAAATAATACTCTAAAAAGGTGTTATATCACAATTGTAATTGGCAATTTTAAAACCCTACGGTTTCAAACGGGTTCAAAAAGCATATATTGTTGACTTTCTAATGTCAATAAAGTGTATCATAAAACCATAGAGGTAACTCTAAGACCAGAAGGTCCCGAAATAACGTGCTCAACTTTTTGGCTCAGCTCTGGTACTCTCTTCGGTCCCAAGCTAATCGATTCACCCCTCGAAACATAAAAAAATCCACTAACCCCTCATTTTATCTGTCAAACTTTCATAGCAAATCAAAACAAACATTGTGTAGTAGTAGAATTTCGACTATAATAGCATAGAGGTAACTCTAAGACCACTGGGTCCCGAAGAAAATCATTATTATTTTTGGCTCACTCAGTACCAGAACAACGGTCCCAAGCAGTCCCAAGCTATTTCACTCACCCCTGCATGTTCTTCATGAATCCACACACCCCTGATGTTATCTGTCAAACTTTCATAGCGAATCAAAACAAACATAGTGTAGTAATAGAATTTTAACTAGAATAGGGTACGTTAATCGTTTGCTTGGGACCAATAGGCTACTAAAGTGGTGAGCCAATTTAAAATCGTTCGTCATATAACTTCATTGTTGATAATAGGGTACTTTAATCGTTTGCTTGGGACCAATAGGCTAGTCAAATAGTGAGCCAATTTAAAATCGTTAGTTTCGTATTGATTGTGTATAAAACTCTCCACTGTTTACAAATTTAACTTAAAAGATGGATCCACTGTCGACGGAAGGGAGTAGGAATCCAATTTCAGAACTTTCTGGGAGGTCCAGCAGCTCTGACAAAACCGGTCGACAACAACAGAGCTGCCGATTGAGTAGAGTCAACAATCAATACAAAACTAACGATTTTAAATTGGCTCACTACTTGACTAGCCTATTGCTCCCAAGCAAACGATTAACGTATCCCATTCTAGTCGAAATTCTAGTACTACGCAATGTTTGTTTTGATTCGCTATGAAACTTTGACAGATAAAATGAGGTGTTATTGGTTTTTCCTATGTTTCGAGGGGTGAATCGATTAGCTTGGGACCTAAGAGAGTACCAGAGCTGAACCAAAAAGTTGAGCACGTCATTTCGGGACCTTCTAGTCTTAGAGTTACCTCTATGGTAGAGTGAAGTGAATGCGGTTCACAAAGGACTGGAAGCCGTCAAATTAGACGCTTGAAATTCATGGGAATACAACAATTGTTGTTAATGGCGTTTGCGTCATGTTCTAAATAAAAACAGACCATTCTTCTCCAGAAATTGCGTTTCGATGATGATCCGAATAGCATGCCTAAGTAACAATTTAACAGCCTTCTGGCTTTCACTCTGTATTATTGTGGTTTTATAACAGCAATAAGCAATCTTTTTAGTTTAAATACAACATTTAAAAGTGCAAAACATTCTTGATTAGTCGTTCAGCTGTATGATGTTTTAAAACCATGTTAAAACCTGACGAAAAACTCAGAAAATGAAAAATTAATTTAATGCAACGCTCTATCCCTTTATAAAACTGTTCAGTAAATCAATCATATGCCTGCTTTGTTTTATTGATGTCACGTCAAAATACTCATTAAAGATGTTTTATCATTATAAAAGCAATTTTAAAACCGTTCGGTTTCAAACGGGATCAATAAGCATATATTGATGCGTTTGGTGTCAATGAAGTGTATCACAAAACCTCCCAATGTTTACAAATAAAACTACAAAGATGGATCCGCCTAGAGACAGAGAAAAACATAATCGAGTGGGGCTTTCAAACGGCAGAATCTCAAGGAAATGCCAAAGGATAATCGAGTATTAATTCTAGCAAGGCTTTCAACGGAAGAGAAATGGAATCCAATTTCAGAACTTTCTGGGAGGCCCCGCAGCTCCGACAAAATCGGTCAACAACAACAGAACAGCCGACTGAGAGGAGCGAAGTGAATGCGGTTTACGAAGCACTGGAAGCCGACAAATAAGACGCTTAAAATAAATGGGAATACACAGCATATTGTCAATGGTAGCCTTCTCCAGAAATAACGTTGAGATGATGATCCGAATAGCATCAGTGCCAAACTGGGACTGCGGAAAACTGCTGACTGGAAACTTCAGAAGCTGTCCGTCAGCTGGAAATTGGCTGCATTCCGAACCACCATAGCAACGATTTCATTCGGTGAAAGGGTTAACTGTTCCAAAAATTCCAAGCAAGCGTACATAAACTTCATCGCATCATCCGGAAGAAGGAAAACTTTTCGGGAACGATTGAGCTTCCACCTGTTCCAAATTACGTAGATACATTTCCTGAGTAACTGATTCCAATAGATGAATCTCCCTTATCAAGGATTTCACGCAACTTGTTGATCCAACGCTGGAGTAGAACATCGCTGCAATGATCGCACAACAAAACTATCGAAAGATAAACAAATTTTGACGTTTTACTTTTTCCAGGCAACTTTGCCACCATCAAAGCCGTTATAAAACTAAACGGAATAGGATCAAGCAAAATGGCTTCAGATAAAAACAATTCAGTCTGCAAATTACCTTCATAATAGCCGCATTAAAATGTTTTGCATTTGTTAGCGATTTCATGAAAGCAAAACAGCTTTTTCACAAATGGCTTATGGAAAATTAATGTTTATGCTATCGCCATATTGTTATTCTTCCATTTGCTTTTTAACAATCTTCGTTTTTCAACATGTTTTTCTTTTAAAATAACTTTATTCTCATCAATTCATCAATGTGCATTAAGAACTAATTCGATGCACAGACCCAATCGGCCATCATCAGGTAGCATTCATACACGGGCGATCAACAATGGATCTTTTTTTTGTTGTAAAACGAGTGTTAGAAGAAAAGTTGAATGCGGGAGATGATTTGGTGCTGATGTCTCTCGACATCAGCAAAGCGTTCGACAAAATTTCCTTAAAAGATCTCCCAAGGATCTTGCAACAGAAAGGAGCTCCAAAAGGGTTAATAGCCAGAATTGTTGAATGCGTCCGGGAGGAAACATACCAAACGCTTTGGGATGGACAAAAATCTGCACAGGAGAATCGTAGAATGGGCATAAAGCAAGGATGTCCATTGTCACCGTATTTGTTTGATTTAATCATGGAAGAGGTCCTCAGAAAGCCGGAAGCAGATTTACATGGTTTCTTCGTGTTGGATCAGGTACACAATATTCGATACCCCATCATTTTAGTGTACGCAGGCGACATTTTGATTATTGGATGTAGTAAAGAACAGCTGAACATAATCATTCCGGTGCTGAAGAAACATCTTGAGGAGGTAAACCTGTTCTTAAATCCCATAAAAACCAAAATTGTTGTTAGGGCACCTAGAGGAGAAGCACCAACATCGTTAGTTGTTGATGGTTGTACTTACATGGTTTCAAAGGAACTCAGCTACCTAGGAGTGACCATAACTGATAGATTACACCGCCTCAAAACTATTAAAGCACGCTGTAAGAAAGCCATTAAATCCTCTAAGGCTGTTATTGCATTCGCGAAAGAGAACAGGCCAAGTGTGGAGATTGGAAACTTACTGTATGACACCATCATTTCTCTTACAATGACGTTTGGAAACCAAGTCATCACCAAACACACTCGCACGTCCATGCGAAAATACGAGAGACAAATAGTAGCGGAACTGGCGAGCTGTTGTACTATGGACGGAGAAAGGCCAAATGGGAATCATATTCTACGAGGGAAAACCGTGACCAAAAAAATTCGAGCCCTTCAAATGAGATTTTGGAGCCATATTATCAGAATGGAGGATAATCATCTGCTGAAACTAGCTGCTAAATATAAAAAGCCATAAAACCATCATTCACTTGGTTCGATATAATTCGACAAAATGTTGAAAGATTTGGGGATCTAAGCGTGGAAGAATGGGAGGATCGGGCCAGAGACAGAGAGAAAGTGACAAACAAAATCGAGGAGATATATGATATTGATGAGTCAGTTGATTCAGATGAGCAGTAAAGTTAGATGATTAAGGCATACAATATAATACTCTATCTCTTTATTTTCTTATTAATAAAGTTTATTTCAATAATGATGGTAATACTTGATAGATTCGCACCATTTTTATTTAAAAGTTACGTTTGCTCTGAACCCATCGATTCAGTCATTTTAAACTCAGTTGAAGAAAAAGAATGAACGGGTGTATGAAAGGAAATGACTTCAACATATTAAAAAGGTAAGCATATAATTGATTGTATTTATATAAATTATTTATCTCATGTTTATACTGCTTTATATTGTCGAATAGAGCATCCTTATATCCCCCTTCCCCTACTAACAAGATTTCCATTTCCTGTAACGTCTATGAAGGTAGTATGGGTTCCCTGCACCTTCTTAAGGTTCAATTTACTTTGATGCATTTTTTTAAAATAACAAAAGCAGTTTTTTCAACGCATGCAACGCAGATTGCAAAAAGCTTGCGTCATTTTGTGTAAAATATCAAAAGGAATCGAATAGTGCGAGCTTTTTGCAATCTGAAATAATGCGTCGGAAAAAACTGCTTTTGAAATTTTCCAAAAAGCATCAAAGTAAATTGAACCTTAAGTAAAGGGTGTCCACGATGAAATTGCCACACTATGAAATTGCTCTAACTTTTTAACCGTTGGGTAGAATTTAATGAAAATTTGAGTGGATTTAGTTCATAGTGCATTATTTAGTTTTAAAGTCCTGTGATCAAAACTCGCGCAAATGGAGTCGAAAGAACAGCTCGTGCGTGATAAAATCTTGCGCATTCATCACGAGAACAAGGATCTCTCGCATCGTTCCATCGCTAAAACGTTGGGAATCGCGAATTCCACGGTGTCGCGAGTGATTAAGCGGTTCGAGGAACGGTTGGCCACCGATCGGAAGCCCAGAAGTGAAGGAAAAAGTATTCCGTACAACACCAAAAATCACAACCGCGTAGTTGGGGCCTTCAACCGAAATCCGAACGCCTCCGTTAGGGATGTGGCTAAGAAGCTGCACCTAAGCCGAAGTTTTGTCCAGAAGGCCAAAACTAAGGCTGGGCTTCGAACGTTCAAGGTACAAAAGGCCCCTAATCGCGACGAGAAGCAGAACAAGTCCGCCAAAACCCGTGCCAGGAAGTTGTACCTCAACATGCTGACGAAAGTTGAATGCTGCATCATGGACGACGAAACATATGTGAAGGCCGACTTCAAACAGATCCCCGGCAACCTGTTTTTCACGGCCAAGGATAAGTTCAGCGTTCCGGAGCATGTCCGCACTCAGAAGATGTCCAAATTTGCGAAGAAATTCCTGGTTTGGCAAGCCATCTGCACGTGCGGGAAGCGGAGTGCACCTTTCGTGACCCAGGACACGATGAACGGACAGGTGTACATAAAAGAGTGCCTCCAGAAGCGGCTGCTTTCTCTCCTGAAGGCCCACAACGTCCCAACAATCTTCTGGCCGGATTTAACCTCATGCCACTACTCCAAGGACGTGCTGAAGTGGTATGCGGACAATAAGGTCAATTTCGTGCCGAAAATGTTCAACCCTCCCAACACTCCGGAGCTCCGCCCCATCGAGAAGTACTGGGCGATTATGAAGCAGCACCTTCTTAAACGACCTAAGGTAGTGAAGACAGTCGAGGAACTGAAGAAAGTATGGGTTTACATGCAAAAAACGGTTGATTCACAGGTTGTGCAGAATCTTATGGCCGGGGTTAAGGCCAAGGTGCGGGCATTTGTGTATGGACTGTAAATAAAATACGAGTAAAATAGTAAAATGAAGTTTAATAGTTATTTCTCAATCCCTGAAAATTTGATGGCAATCGGATGAAAACTCGAATTTTGCGAATCAATTTTGTGTGTGGCAATTTCATCGTGGACACCCTTTAGATGTTGAATTAACATTCCTACCTTTCTCCTGCGATTGTAAGGACGTAGCCAGGTATACAATGCGAGGTTTGTTTTGCAGATTGCATGGTATGGGAAAAGGATATTAATCCCAAGTATCCTTTTTGCGACAACATATTATGTTTTTGCGGAATATATGAGCTGATCATTATATATCCACCTACGATTTGTGCAATCGCATATGCTATGCTATGCTATGCTATGCTATCGATTCATCAATGTGCATTAATAAAGATTACGAAAATCATAAAATTGTCTCGGCTGAGAGCAATGATTAACATAACAAATAACTATATTTTGTTTCCCAAATAAAAAATAATAAGTGAAATCAACGTTTTCCGAAGGCGGACTTATTTTTTTCGATCTTCCAAAGCACATTTCACATTAGATTTAATATGTCACCTTAAAATAGACCACAATATGAGTTTCGATAATTTTAGTAATTCTTTCACTTTAATGATGAGGAAATTTATGAGGATTTTTGACAGATTCATTTTTGAACAATGAATTTGAGCAATACCGGACGATATTTATTATCCTTTTTTAGTGCACTTAGCAAGCATCAAAGGCAAATGGCAAAAGTATTGATGCCAAATGGCTTTTATTGTACTTTTAATAAGGATTTCAAATGGTTCTCAATGCATTCGTCATATAACCTTTTTGCAGCAAGCCATTCTTGAAATGTCTCGATAATACACTCTTTAGAACCTTCTTCAGGGTGGGCCAACTAGAAAGATTCTTGTTTTACACACTAAGATTTTGTTTTCGTGTTCGGTGAATTTTACCGAAGTCAGAACAGCTGAACGTTCGGTAAAACTTTGACCTTCATTTTAAAAGCTATTGAATTTGAAAATAATTTCAAAACACGTTCAAACTTGTTTAGGGTAGAGCGCTACTTCGTCGTAATCGCCCATTTCCGTTCTATCGATCAGAAAAGATCAATAATATCAATGATTTCAACGTGCACAAATCAATAACAGGTTTGTTCCGATGCGCTAGCTCATTAGCTACAACATAAATCCTGTTAGAGCGTATAGTATGAATATTTACGCTCATTGTTGTCAAAACAAAAGAAGCGCTCCTAGCGCATCCCCTTTTTCTACGTTTATCCGTAGGACTAAGAAAATCTAATGGCGTTTCAATGCGTTAGGACGGAATTGAAACTCGTAGAACGAATTTAGAATCAAGAAGCAGTGTTAGATTTTAGACAGTATCCCTAATAAAAAATTATCATAAACGAACGATAACCCCAATAATATAACTATTCCATAAATGGTTTGGATGATACCCCGAACACGTCGTTAAGTAAAATAACCATAACAATTTTATTAGGGATCTCAACTCTTTATCAAATCCAACGGTACGTATGAAAAGGTGAATAAATTGGCAAGTCATATTTGGCAGAAATATTCCATTTTTTGTTTAAACTCGTTCAGCAAAGAGACGTAAAGCGCGGGTTGTGCTTAGTAGGACGGAAATTAGATCAAAAACCCTAAATGATCAAATCTTGTCATTTTAGTGGATATTTAGTTTCAAAGAAGCTGAAAAGCTACTGAATTGAATTGCATAAATTTTACCGAAGAGTTCAGCTGTTCAGATTTCGGTAAGAATTGCCGAGGTCGGCGATAATTTCTAAGTGTGTAATGAGGTTTTGATGATAGCAAGCTATCTTGACCAGAGTTTTATGAATGTTGTTTTATAGAAGCCTTGTAATACTTCATAAAACGTAAAATGTTACTTGGGTTTGATACAGTAAAACACATATTTACGCTGGAAACACAAACTACACATTGTACTTCATTAAATTTTTCTTTAAACACTACCCATAATTCAATATTTTAATTTTCATGATCTCGCAGGACCGTTTGATTCTGACCGTGATCTACTAGATTTGGGAATAAAATAAAAAAACACTTTCGACATACAGTAAGGTTTCACTTTTGGTAATACATTTCCCGTTTCTCAGTTGCCAAAAAAATCGAATAAGACATTCCAAACTTACTAGTTATAATTTGAACTGCACACTTAACACGTGACCACAATCCTGTTCCATATCGTAAAACAATGGAACCATGCGTGTTGAACATAATCTTTGGCTTTCCGTGTGATCACGTAATTAACCATCAGCCCATTTGTCGCAAGATTAGATTACACCCTTGGCAATTATTCATTTTGGCAACATTTTGTTTAACTCCAAGTCGTTTTTCATTTTCGTACGCTTCACTCGGTTCTACCCATTATCGACGATAAGATTTCGTTTGAATCTATATAAATGACATTCACACCAACCATGAATATTCATACCACCAAACAGGATGAAATTACACGAACTACTGCTAGCTTTGGCTTTCGGCGTGGGTAAGAATACTCTATGTCGGTTACTTTGCATTTTTATTCTCAACAATCCTTCGTTTTCCCCAAGCATTCGCCCTTCCCATCGAGGAGTTCGGCCAGGAGCATATCTCAACCGATGAAGAACACGAACCTACCTGGTCGCTGGTTCCCGACGGCAACGGACACCTCCACTTGGTGAATACCGATCCCTATAACCTGGTCGGGCAGGAAGAACCTGAACTTCATTTCAACGCCGATAGTGACACCATCTTCCGGCTGTTCACCCGTGCTAACCGAAACACGGCTGGTCATGTTATTCAGCTGGGAAACGCCGGATCTTTGGGTGGTTTGTGGAGTGGAGGTCGTCAGACCCGACTGATCATTCACGGATGGAACAACAATGGAGGATCACCGGTAAATGTTCAAATCCGCAACGCATATCTTGATCGGGCAGATATCAATGTCATCACTGTCGACTGGGGAGCAGGTGCGCAGAATCCCAATTACGTGACCGCGCGGAATCATATCAATGCTGTGGGAGCGACTGTCGGTCGATTCGTGGATTTCCTGAATCTGAGCGGAGGACTGTCGTTCAACAACGTGTACATTGTGGGCCACAGTTTGGGAGGTCACACCGCCGGTATTGCTGGCAAACGTGTCACCCGAGGACGGTTGCATTCCGTAATCGCTCTGGATCCAGCTCTGCCGTTGTTCTCGATCAATGCACCAAACGAACGTGTCGCTCCAACTGATGCCAACTACGTCGAGGTCATCCACACCAATGGTGGTTTGTTGGGCTTCGATCTACCGATTGGACAGGCCGATTTCTACCCGAACGGTGGTCGTTCCCAGCCTGGCTGTGGAGTTGATGTAGCTGGAACTTGCGCCCATAGTCGGGCCTGGGAATTCTTCGCCGAATCGGTGCGAACCAATCCTAGCCGGTTCAATTCGGTTCGTTGTGCGAACTACGATCAAATCTTGAACAACAACTGCGTGTCCAGTGGTGCTAATAGGAACATGGGCGGAGAACCGTCGAACATCGGCATTGCCAATGGAGTATACCATCTGATTACGAACGGAGCTAGTCCGTTTGCTCGGGGTTAAATGCGTTGAGGGCATTGGTTATATCTCATTTTCATATTGAAAACATTGATAGTAGGAATGAATTATTTGTTGTTTTCAATGACCTTCGAACTTCCATGGGATTAAGTGCTTCTGTAGAAGCTTCTTGGCTAACTTGGCCTTTCGCAACCATCTAAAAACTCTAATAATGATGCAGATTTAAAAATTTTGCATGGCGTCTCGGTCTCAACTTTGAGCACATAGGGGAAATGGATGTAATGTTCGCCTAAATGCCCCTAATTTGGGCCCATACATAAATTCAGCAATTAACTAAACTTTCAATAGCGACCAAAAATATCTATTACTACCGTCCCAATGACGCGTTCATCTAGATAAAATTGATAAATAGCAGATTTTTAGCGATGGGCCCTATCTTAGATCCATAGGCCAACATTAGAGCCATTTCCCCCACACAGTTTATTGAGGGTTTTTTATGACTGTACTATTTTTACTTTTGTATATTATAAAACAAGTACCGTAATAAGAGTGCAAATTGATCATAGGGGTTTGTTTTTTGCTGTCCCGTATAAAATGTTCGGTGATAGATATCAAGAGAAATCATGTTAGCATTCTTTAGGAGCTTTTCTCAACAATAAAGTATCCCCTATGGCTCTAATGTTGGCCTATGGATCTAAGATTGGGCCCATCGCTAAAAATCTGCTATTTATAAATTTTATCTAGATGAACGCGTCATTGGGTCGGTACTTATGGATATTTTTGGTCGCTATTGAAAATTTAGTCGATCGCTGAATTTATGTATGGGCCCAAATTAGCGGCATTTAGGCCGACATTACATCCATATCCCCCTTATTACAGCATAAATTTTAGTTTTCGTTCAACAGCTTGCAATATCATCATTCAAACAAATAAATATAGGGCTGCAACAACTGTTGTGATTTGCTGGCAAGTTAATGTTTCTCTAAATTTAGTGTCACTGAAGTCGAAGTTTTTAAGATATTACGAAAAAAAAAGTTCCAATTGCCAAGAAATTAGAGGATTTTGAAAGAAATCGCCTACATTTAGGCGCAACAGTGTATTTTACGAAATCTGTTGGCATTTTTGACAAGGATTCTAACGGCTTATTCTGATTATGGAACCCACATTCATAAATCACTTTTACTTTTCACCGAGAAGCTATTTGATTTTGATGGAGCAATTTCACCCCATACCGAAATTTACAAATCGGAGATTTCAAAAATTTCTTTAAAATAAGCAAAAAATCTAATATAATTAGAAACCATGTAGAACGATAGAGTCCTCATACACACTTATAAATAACTAATTTTAAACGAGACGTAATCCATATTGGACGTAAATCATGGAACGTAAACAAACATTTCAGGCATAACATTTGATAACGGCACAAAAGCATATGTAAACAAACTTTCTAAGGCCCTTTACACGCGAACCAAAGTATGCCCACGCAAACCAACAACATCATCGGATAGGGGCAACTATCACCTTTCCGAAAGTGGTATTGGTTTGCGTGGGCGTACTTTGTCGGTGTATAATGTGTCACGCCAAGAGTGAAGCCAAGTCTACCTATCGAACTGTCAAACCAGCTACCTAGGTATTGCAATCAAATATAAAATATAATCGAAGAAATGATTTTTTTTTTTTTTTTTTTTTTTTTCCTTTGGTTTGTTTTTTCCGTCGATCTTGTTTTCCGTGCTGAGCACCAATGCTACCGACGTGCCAGGAAGGCAGCTCCCACACCTGGACCCTACCTATCGACCCATCAACTTATGAACTGGGGACCAACGGCTTTACTTCCCACCCGAAGGAAGGCGTGATCAGAGATGTTATGCCTCAGAACATCCCGGCGGCGCCGACTGGGATTGAACCCAGGCCTGCTGGGGTGAGAGGTAATCACGCTTACCACTACACCACCGGCGCCGTTAATCGAATAAATGATAATAAACACGCAGTGCGCATTCAATTGTCATGGGATACGTTTGGTAATGATCAGTAATGAGAATTTCTACTATTTTTTGTTAGGATAATTTGACAAAATCACTGATATAATGATTTACTACAGCCGCTATTATTTTTCATTTGAAGTTGATGTGGAAGTCCTCTGTTGCCAAATTTAAGGAAAGGGAATCTTTCGAAAACCGTGATGCGAGTTCAACTGTTTTTCTCTTGGCGTGACTCATTCTACACCGACTCAATGGTTCACGTGTAAAGGGCCTTAGAAAGTTTGTTAACAAATGCTTTTGTGCCGTTATCAAATGTTATGCCTGATTTCATGTAAAGTTAAGAGTACTCAAACCGAAACATAAGCAAGTCGGCGAAGAGAACGCTGGATTGAATTGATTTTCTCGTTTCTTTCAACTGATTCTTATGTCGAAAGGGCCGCTTATATGTGTCGGTCTCAGGGCACCGAAATTTACATGACTTTTTCGAAGTGTGTAGCTTCTGTTTTTAATACAATTAGTTGGTTAATGACCGATTGTTCCGATCCGTATTTCTTTGTTCAGTATTTGCAACTTTATGTTTTTCCAGGGCGGTTTGTTGAGCCTGCCCCAATTTCCTGTCTCGGCGTGCACAGCTCTGTTTAGAGTCCCACGCTCCCAATAGGACGGTGATCAGCCGCTCCTAACATGGAGAACAGACGCCGTTTTGAGCCGCACCGCCATGGTGAACAGACGCTCGGGTTTGGTGAACCATTTCCTCTAACACCGTACTATGGTTACGGCGCCAGTGTTCGCGTCGCACCTCTTCACTTTGCTATTTCCGGACTGGCAACATTGCCCAGGCTACGCCACCCAACGGTGTCCACGTTTCAGCTGGTAGTCTTTTGTTATCATATGACTCGGGGAGGCGTGAAGTAGGAACTTGTGAGGACCAGAGCTACACCCTACTAAAAAGTCATGTAAACTTCGGTTCCCTGAGACCGACACATGTAAGCGGGCCTTTTGACATAAGAATCAGTTGAAAGAAACGTGAAAATCAATTCAATCAAACGTTCTCTTCTTCGACTAGCTGATGTTTCGGTTTGAGAACACTTAATTTTACATGAAATGTTTGTTTGCGTTCTATGATTTACGTCCAATATGGATTACGTATCGTGTAAAAGTAGTTATTTCTAATAGCGAATTCGTTTATTATCGGGGTTGGAACCAGTTCCAACCCAGTGCGAAACCGAACTTTTTGTCAGTGCGAACCTCAACCTGAGTTAGGTTTTAAAAACAAACGAGCAAACTGACGTTTGTCAGAAAACAAGCAGACCCAATCCTGATACCCGATCCAGGTTGGAACTGAATAATAAACGAATTCGCTATAAGTGTGTAGGTATTCCGCTCCTTCCAGGTTGTCAACTCACCATTTTGTAGCCAAGGTAGAAGATACTCTCCCAAATTCTATGCCGTCACCATTTGCAAGAGAGTTCGTGGGGCAATACCAGGCGGAATTCATGGGTGCCCGCGCTACAACGGACCAAATTTTCGCGATTCGGCAGGTTCTGCAGAAATGCCGCGAATTCATCGTGCCCACACATCATTTGTTCATCGATTTCAAATCCGCAAACGACACAATTGATCGAGATCAGCTATGGCAAATTATACTAGAGTACGTACGGATTTCCGGATAAACTGACGCGATTGGTCAAGGCGACGATGGATCGAATGATGTGCGTTGTTCGAGTATCAGTGACACTTTCGAGTCCCTTTGAATCTCGAAAGAGGCTACGGCAAGGTGATGGGACTTTCGTGTCTGCTATTCAACATCGCGTTAGAAGTGTCGTGACCGGACCGAGGTTTCCAGCCTCGGCCACGGCAACACGAATAAGCGATGCAGCTCCCACGGGTGCGGCTGCTTCTATTGCTGCTGCTGCTGCTGCTGCTGCTGCTGTTTCTGCTGCTGCTGTTTTCTGCTGCTGCTGTTTCTGCTGCTGCTGTTTCTGCTGCTGCTGTTTCTGCTGCTGCTGTTTCTGCTGCTGCTGTTTCTGCTGCTGCTGTTTCTGCTGCTGCTGGTGGTCCGTCACCTCCAAAATTCGTTACAAGAATGACTTTAACGAGTTTTTAGTTAGTTTAAATGATCTTTATTTTTAGTTTAACTTGGACGATTACCATATAAATTTTTTACTAAGTGATTTAATTGCTTTCTTCATCTTTAGGTATGGGCAAAATTCAAAATTTGTTTTACAGAATTAGTCCTAGACTTAGTACACGATCGACCACCTTGGTGGAATTGGTTTGTTTTGTTTTTAGAATTTGAAGAGAAACTACTTAATACTACTATTTACAGCTTAAAACCTACTCTACTATATACACTTAACCTACTATGTACAAATTGCTTATTAAAGCATGTTCAGAAAGATTGCATTTTTGAATAAATTTAGTTGTCATATCATCAATTTTGGAATCTACTTTGGGAATTTCTGCCTCTTGATGGAGGTCTGCTATTCTTGTGTCGAATGGACGATCTAGGATCATCCTCAACACTCTATTCTGTGCAACCTGGATTTTGTTCCTGTGGGTCTGAGCGCACGATTCCCACACCGGGGCGGCATAGAAGATCGCGGGGGCTATGATCTGTTTGTAAACAGCCAGTTTGTTTTGCCTTGAGAGGCGGGATCTGCGGCAAATGAGCGGATACAAACACCTAACCAAGGCGGAGCACTTAACTAGGGTTTTCTCTATGTGCGAGCGGAACAGGAGCTTCTCATCGAACAACATCCCGAGATAAGTAACATCAGTGGACCACTCGACCCTTGTACCATCCATTATTACGGTACAGGAGGGAGACGGTTTAAGTTTTAATGATTGTCTGTGAAGGAACATGATCGCTTGGGTTTTCGAGGCGTTGATTTTGATTTTCCACGTGGTGGCATAATCAGTAAAGGTGTCAAGGCATCGTTGGAGCTTGTTCGTAATTTCACGAGGCATCCTACCTTTGACGGCTATCGCGGTGTCATCTGCAAACAGAAAGAACACGCAACCGTCTCCTAGAGGAGGGATGTCCGACGTGTAGATGCTGTAAAGCAGTGGTCCCAGCAGACTCCCTTGCGGAACACCTGCTGGGATCGGAAATTGTCCCGAAAGGGAACTATTCAACGACACCCTGAACGACCTTTGCTGGAGATAGTTACGGGTGATTTTCACAAGGTATGGTGGAAAGTTGGAGTTACAAAGCTTGTATATAAGTCCGTCGTGCCAGACATTGTCAAACGCCTTTTCGACGTCTAACAAGGCCATGGCTGTGGACTTGGATACAGCTTTGTTACTCCGGATGTTATTCATCACCCGCACTAGCTGATGATTGGTGGAATGCCCCTTACGGAACCCGAACTGTTCCGGAAGAAGAATGTCATGTTCCTCCACAAACTTGTTTAGTCGGCTGAGGATCAATTTTTCGAACAGCTTGCTCAGCGCTGAGAGCAGGCTAATCGGTCTGTAGCTTGACGGTAGTGAAGGGTCTTTCCCAGGTTTGCGGATCGGGATGATTTTTGCCACCTTCCAGATGCTTGGAAAGTAGTGCAGCTCCAAGCATCTGTTGAAGGTGGCAGCTAGCAGCGAGTGCACCCTCGGGCTGAGATTTTTCAACGCTAGGTTGAATATTCCGTCAAACCCGGGAGCCTTCATGTTCTTACTGTATTTCAGCGCTGAGCAAATTTGTTCCTCTGTAATCCGTTCTTCTGGAGGGACGGCACAAGGGGAGGCATCTAACGTCAGGACGCACTGCGCAACCTGGTTCTCGAGTGGACTTGGGATTTTAGAGCCAAGCAAATGCGACTGGGCAATGTGCTCCCCAATTGCATTGGCCTTCTCTTCGTTGGTGATAAGCCGTTCGTCATTGACTCTAAGTGGTGGAATGGGCTTGGGGTGAGACTTCAGCACCTTGGCAACCTTCCAGAATGGTCTGGAACGGTCGTCCAGGTTCTGAACGAGCCGCCCGAAACTCTCGTTCCGGATTGAGACCATTCTGGAAGCGATCTGCCGATTCAGATCGACCATTTCGTATTTACGCTGCAGATCCCCAGTCCGCTGAAACTGGCGTCTACGAACATTTCTGAGCCGAATCAAGAGTTTGGTGTGGGAATCAATTGCTTGAAACTTACCCCTCACAGGAACTCGTCGAACGCACTCTTCGTCAGCCACGGATATGGCTTGATGGAGACCCTCCAGGGCCCGGTCGATGTCCTCCACTGTGTCGAGCGGTGGGTTGTCGTCGATGTGGTGGTCGACCACGCGTCGAAACTGGACCCAGTTGACTCGATGGTAGTCCTTCCGCTGGCACGGTGCAGGGGCCACGTTGTAGCCCAGCTCGGTCAGCACCGGTTGGTGGTCCGAACTCAGGTCGTTGACGGCAACCGGCTTGGCTAATCTGGTGTTTGCCAAGAACAGGTCCAGCGTCGATGGGTTGCCCGTCGGTGATGTGAAGGTTGGTTCGTCCGGAAACCAGACGGAATAGAGACCATACTGGGAATGGTCGAATAGCAGGCGGCCGTTCTGGTTCTGCTGGCAGTTCCGCCAGGCCTCGTGCCGGGCGTTCAGGTCCCCTCCGATTACGAAGCGGGCATTGGTGCGGGTTATGATGGCAAGGTCGTTCTTGAACTGCTGTGCTGTACCATTGCTAACGGTACATTGCCGGGGACAGTAGGCGGCGATGAACCGGATGTTTCCGGTCGATGTTTCCACCTCTACGCCGACGGCCTCGATGATGGAAGTGCGGTAGTGGGGTAGGGTGCAGTACTTGATGCCTTTCTTGATGATGACCGCGACACCGCCCCCCCTGGAGCTGGTGCGATCAAGCCGGACAATGCTGTGGTCGGGCAGCCAGAAGCTGTCACCGGTCTTGAGGTGGGTCTCGGTGAGGAGGCCCACGTCGATGTCGTGCTTGCGGAGGAAGTCTGCAAGCTCAATGTTTTTCGCCCCTACGGAGCGAGCGTTCCAGTTGGCGATCTTTATGGGTTCACGGTCCATAATTAGCGACGAAGGAGATGATAGCTTGGAGCTGTTGTGTTCTTGTTGCGCAGGTGCGCTTGATGATGATGGCCTGGGCCAACAGTGTGACGATCTCATCCGTTGACAGCGGAGAATCGTCTGTAGCTTCACCGGTTGTACCGGCCAATCCCGGAGCAGGGGGATCCGTCGATGGGCCGGAGGCTTGACTGGGTACTGCAGCGGCAGCCAACTGGGCAGCAGCCAACTGTTGGTTGAGCGGGAGCGGCGCCAACACTGGAATTGGCCGTGGTTGGACCGGTGATAACGGAGGAAAGTTCTGCGCGTTGTTTTCCGGGACCTTCTTGCGACCGGGCTGGTTGTTGGACGAGGCCTTCTTCCGGATCTCGGCGTATTCGGCCCGCTTCGGACAGGCCTTACTCGTGGCCTTGTGGGCAGCACCGCAGTTGGCGCATGTGGGAGCGGCTTCCTCGATGCTGTCGCAGTCGTCGATCTTGTGGTTTTTGCCGCATTTGATGCAGCGGCTGGCCATGCGGCAGTTCCTGGTGCCGTGCCCGAACAATAGGCAGTTCGAGCACTGAGTGACGCCACGGTGGGTTGGCTTATACCGCTCCCACTTCACTACGATGTGGAACAGTGTGCGTGTCGTATGGAGATCCTTCACGGTTGTGGAGTTCTTCTGCAGATGGACCAAGTAGAGCTGGTCACGATACTTGATGGCCTTGCTGCGGGTCATCTTGTAGATTTCGACCGGCTTGAGGCCGTTCGCCTTAATCTCGTCCATTAAGGTGGTGGTGTCCATGTCGTGGAGCCCGCGCAGCACCACTTTCAGCGGCTTGGTGGCCTCGACGTCGTGGGAGAAGTACTCCAGCTTCATCCTGTCCAAGAGGGCCTGGACTGCGTTGTAGTGATTTTCGGCCGAGACCATCAGTTTGTAGCCTTCCGTGCACCGTTGAATGGTGCAGCGAAGGCCCTGCTTAATGTAGAAATCCAGCTGCTCCCATAGCCCGGGAGGGAAGCCCTTCACATAGAAGGGTGGCAACTTAACTTTTTTAGGCACCGTCTCAGGGTCCGACTGCGGCTGGGCTCCGTTCTGCAGGGCGGAGAACGGATTGTTGCTCAGCAGCTTTTTTGCTGCCGATGCGGTGGCGCTGATGTCTTCAGGTCTGGGTCGTTTAGTTCCGGGAGGCCCCGGCTGCGGGTCCACAAACCCTGTCGGGACGGGCAATGGGGTTTTCTTCTGCTTCTTCTGAGCTGGCTCGGTGGTCGCGCCGTCTCCTGGGAGAGTCTGTTTTCCCGGTAAGCCGGCACTCGCGTTACCGCGCGATTTCTTACCCATGGCTGGGTCAGCGAGAGCGTCACTATACAACGCGGAGCTAATTCGACTTGCGAACGAACGAACGAAACTAGAGAGAATTCAAATCGACTGAACTGCTCAACAGTCTGGCAGCGAATGATCGTCGGACGGATGCTCGGTTGGATTCAAACTTGAAATGACTTTAACGAGCTTAGGTACTTCATATTTATACCTGCTAACCATGATTCTACTCATTATTTATTCAACACTAACTCTATCTACTACAAGAACGTGTGATCAGAAGAGCAGGGTTAGACACGAGTGGCACGATCTTCAGGAAGTCCATCCAGCTTCTTGGCTTCACCGATGACATCGACATCATGGCACGAAAGTTTGAAACGATGGTGGAAATGTACATCAGACTGAAGGCTGAAGCTAGGCGGATTGGACTTGCCATCAACGCATCAAAGACCAACGCGGCTTTGGTGTTTTCGAACGGAAGGTGTTGCGTACCATCTACGGTGGAGTACCGATGAATGACGGAACGTGGAGCAGGCGAATGAACCACGAATTGCACCAGCAACTGGGAGAACCATGCATCGTCCACTTTGCAAAAATTCGGCGCATAAAATATCAATAGAAGAAATCGTGTAGGGTCCAGTATATACATCGGAGGAGATTTCAATACTTGCGCATTGGATTGGGGGAGCAGCTCTGGCAAAGGTGGAAGTTAGGCTGTCCAACACTATTCGCAGAGACGGCCGGGAATCGACGTCACTTTCTGCAGTCCGTCGTTGGTAGCAAACATGCACTGGAGAGTGTCCGATAAAAAAAATAAATTAATGAGAAAATTGAGAATGATTTCAGTGCCGTCCAGCGCTCTTGTGAGAGCTAAGTTGCGTCGTACGGCTGACCAGAGCCCCTTCTCCAATATTCATTGACGGTTTTTTGAAGAATAAACATTATTTTTTTTAATAAAAAATACTGAACTCGTTGAAAAAAAAAATTTTTTTTACTAGCTATGACTGAATTTTTTTTCATTTTTTATTGAGCACCCGTTAGCATCGGCAAATGGAATCCTGTGGCACGAACTAGCGAGCGTAAGTGGGAGACGAAAGCTTCCGACAAGGATCTATTTGTCGAATAACTCCGTGAAGAGGCGGCCCCTCGGACCTGAACGCGGACGAGTTGAATGTTCAACGGCGTGCCTGCGCTCAAGCTGCCCAAAGGTGTCGAGATCGTTGGCTTTGTAAATGACGTCGCTTTAATGGTAACAGGTTAGACGCTAGAAGAGGTGGAAATGTTGGCAACCGAGGCGATCTAAACGGTTGAAAACTGGATGCTAGGAGTGAAGTTTCAGATAGCCCTCCACGAAACGGAAGTGCTATTGGTCAGTAAACCACCCCAACTTGTCAAAATCACTCTTTTATTATATAATTTTAATGATTTTAGGCCAAACTTGTCAGAGTCATGTTTTGGAAGGGAGGGTTTCATTTGCAAAAGTATTTTTTTGACGTAGGACTACGTCTTTAATGTCTATATGGGAGTACACTTTGTGAAAACCCAAAATGGAACATGTAACAAAATTATGAAAGATTTTGAACATTAATAACTCAGCTGCCCCTGGACCAACTTTAATAATTTTATCACCAATCGATCAGAAATATTTCCACGCATCAATAAAAATGCTTTTAACTGATGATTTTTTTTACAAGAAACTATTAAAAAAGTGGTAATGCCAAGCATTGTCCAATGTACAAATAAAAATATGTTAATTCTATCACTGTTTTCATAAAATAAACGTTCTTCCCAAACCCAGTCGTCATAATCGAGTACCACTTGGTTGCACATGATTCTACTTTAACCTGAAAAGATATAAAACAGCGCTGCTGTCTAGCTTCAACTCATTTTTGCTTCGGACGGCGTGGTGAACAGGCAGCAGCTGCATCAGTAGCAGCAGTAGGAAGGTGGTGGCAGGTTAGGTAGTCCACGCTTCTAACTAACAAGCAACAATGGCTGGTCGTGGCAAAGGAGAAAAAGGTCTCGGTAAAGGAGGCGCCAAACGTCATCGCAAGGTTCTTCGTGATAACCGCCATCCGTCGTCTGGCTCGCCGTGGTGGTGTCAAACGTATCTTCAGTTTGATCTACGAGAAAACACGAGGTGTGCTGAAGGTGTTCCTGGAAAATGAGATCTATGATGCTGTCACCTACTCTGAACACGCCAAGCGTAAGCGGCCATGGATGTCGTCTACGCTTTGATGCGACATACGCACTCTGTACGGTTTCGGAGGTTAAATCATCACCAACTTTGGCAAAAAAAACGGCCTTTTCAGGGCCAACAAGCTTATTACAGTAAAGGGTTGGATTTAATCTGTGTCTGTTAGTCCACATTCAGAACCATACGCCCTCAACGACCACACAAAAAGCTCTCCAGAGTTGTAATCTTGTAACCAAACTTGGAAGCAGGGGTGCAAGTGATTTTGATCAATTCTCTTCATCAACTTTCTCTTCGAAACGTGCCAGAGACGAACCAGCCCAAGGCTAAAAGTCTCTTCAATAAAGAAAAAAAAAGATCTCTTCGAAAAAAAAAATACTACAAATTTTGTACGCCTAAAAATCCTAAACGGAAAGAATTATGATAATAGATGATCGATCAATTAAAAGAACTAAATGTTTTTCACATTTGTTCCGTCCACTAGCGGTCCTACGTCCAGATTCCATTCTTGCTCCTAGGCACAGATCTTTCCACTTTTTTTTTTATATTTGTGCATCGAAAAGCTATTTGTTCCAATTTTAAAATAAATTCCATTTCATTTTAACCTAGGTTCTCCAGCTACTACAGTAACTTACCAGCCATAATTGTTATGATATATATATATATATGTTGACGTGGATTGCAAAGAAAGCTTAAGTCACGTCCCAAGCAGTTTTGGAAGTTTGTCAACGAACAACGTCATGAAGCTGGCCTGCCGTCGTCTATGATCAGCCAAGTGGCAGGCGCGTAGGTAACATGTTATACCATGACAGCGGGCCCAGCACAGCAAAATTAAAGATTTGAGCCCGGGACATGCTGCCTACTGTCAAACGCTGCTGTTGGTATAGGCCTTGTCACTGGCCTGTCTATGACACATAATGGTAACGTGGCCTCATCTACGCAAGATATCTGTCAGCTGTTCTCTGAAAAATTTGCTAGTGTATTCACGGACGAGAGACTGAGTGACGACCATGCCCGACTGGCTGCCAGTTAACTCTCTGGCCAAACCTTGAGCAGAATTGATATCAATCCCGAGATGTTTTCCAGGGCTTCCTCGAAACTCGAGTCGTCGTACAATCCGGGTCCTAATGGAATTCCATCGGCGTTCCTCAAAACGCCTTGGACAGTTTGTTGTCTCCACTGCTGCACGTTTTTCAACGGTCCGTGGACGTCGGCGTTTTCCCATCCTGGTGGAAGCTAGCGCACATGTTTCCAGTACAAAAGAAAGGCAGCAAACAGGATGTTGGCAAATCTGGATGTAAGTCGGGGCTTCATTCGCGTGATGTCAAGACTGATGTCCAACCACTACTCGCTAGACGCACATCTCTACAGAATAAACCTCGTTGACAGCAATATATGTAGGTGTAGAACCGGTTATGATGACATAAATCACACAGTTCGGTATTGCCCGGGTAATGACGCCTCCAGAGCACGACTGTTGGATACTCTAGTGGCCCGAGGTAGACAACCCTTCCGTGAAGTAAGAGATGTATTGGGAACCCGTAATCTTCCCTACATGCAGGCGATCTACGAATTCCTTTGTTTGTCTGATGTTAGAGTTTGATGTGACCATCTCCTCCTTTCCAAACAACTTCCAGTCATTGTGTCCCAGTCTTATTATCCTTGCCCCTGTCCAACCAGGATTCGGTCTACCGTCCGAGAGTAGTATCTGAAGGAGGCTTCAGAAACCAGTTTTCTACCTAGCTCCTTCCAATCGAAATTGTTACCCATAACCTCAAGCCCGCCACGAATAATGGGTACCCAATACTAACCTAGAACTACTGCTGTGTAAAATGTAAATTCAAACATTACTGATTTTTGGCTCCGCAAAGTGTCACACACGACTGAGCCTAGTAAATAAACGAACTAGTAAAAAAAAAAAGGACGTTGGCAAGCGGCACCGGTGGTGTAGGGGTAAGCGTGATTGCCTCTCACCCCAGGCAGTAAAACCGTTGGTCCCCGGTTCATGAGTTTATGAGTCGATAGGTAGGGTGCAGGTGTGGGAGCTGCCTTCCTGGCGTCGGTAGCATAGTTGCTCAGCACAGAAAACAAGATCGACGGAAAACAAGCGCTGTTGCTAAATTGTTCGAACTCGTTGTTATGGCACCGTTACTCGCTCATTGTAAGCCGTATATTAGTATCGACCAGCATGGTTTCATGGCTGGTCGCTCCACTGCCACTAACTTACTGTTCCTTACTTTCTACATCTCTAACAGTATGTCGGATCGTGCTCAGACGGATGTCATGTATACTGACTTATCTGCAGCCTTCGATAAATTGAATCACCGCATATCTATTGCAAAACTGGACAGGCTTGGTATCCACGGCTGCCTTTTGCTATGGTTTATACCATACCTCACCGATCGCTATCTTACCGTTGTCATTGGTGATCACCAGTCCCGTATGTTCGCTGCCATGTCCGGCATACCCCAGGGTAGTCACCTGGGACCGCTGATTTTCCTGATTTACTTCAACGACGTGAATCTAGTCTGTAAATCTCCCTGGTAGGCCAGAGTAGAGCAGACTACCGTAATAGGCAGTCATGTACCCATCGAAGTCTACAAAACCCACCACCAGATGGAGTAAAAACAGCATGTTAGCCGGCCATGAGACCAGACAAAGCCTAGAAAACATTACAGTGCAGACATAAGATACTTGAAGATAGTGAGAGAAAAGTGAAGTAGAGTGAGTGGAAAAAACAGAGAGCAGGTGAATTCCCGGAATCACCATTTTGGTTCAAAGGTCCTAATGTGAACCGTTTGTCTGTTATAACTCCGCTGTAATTTTTATTCAGTACCGTTGAGGTATACCTGGTAGACGTACCGGTAGGCTACGCCAGTCCCCAGCCAAATAAGGATAATTCCAGCACGAACCGCCAAAGCCGAGTCCGTCAACATACTTGGCGACCCAGCCAGCATCAGAAGTGTCGAGAGAAGTTCAGTAGCGCGCGAAGGAGGTATGCGACGCCGCCAAAGGAGAAAAGGAAGAAGGTGGAATGTGGAGCCGAGCGAAGCAGTCGTCGAGGAAACGTGGTGGTGGATTTGCGAAGGGCCTCGAAGAAGAAGTAAAAGATAACAGAAACAAGTCAGATAGAAAATAAGAAAGTGGGGGTAGTACATACGCTAGGTAGGAATAAAAGTGTCAGTAGAATCCTAGTTCGGTAAGCGTGCCGATCCTGAGGCCATTGTAGTCAGGGAATCTCAGGATTGCTCCTAACTGAGGTGGCTAGTACTAACAAACTCTTCCTTCGTATTCACTCAATTGAAGACTGTTGCTTCCCTCAATGTCAGTTGAATGCTTTTGGTGGTTGGTGTATTCTGAATCATATGGAGGTTAACCCGTCCAAATGCTCGGATGTTTCTTTTTGAAATTGAGCGCGTCAGCCAAATTAAGGATCTAGGTGTGATTCTGGATACACAACTCTCTTTCAAGCAGCACATTTCGTATGCCGTCGACAAAGCTTCCAGAATTCTAATGTTTATCTTCAGGATTGCCAAAGACTTCACGGATTTCTACTGCCTTAAATCGTTGTACTGCTCCTTGTCTCGCTCCATATTAGAATACTGCTCGGTTTCTCTGGACTCCTCACGAAAACAACGGTGTCGAAAGAGTTGAGTCTGTTCCGTGACGGTTCCTGAGATATGCGCTACGTAAACTGCCGTGGACGGATCCCTTCCGATTGCCTAGCTACGATAGCCGTTTGCAACTGATCCATCTGGTGCCCCTGTCGGTCCGAAGGGCATTGCTAATTGCAGATATTTTGCAAGGACGCACCTATTGCCCTGTTCTCCTTGAGCAAATTGACGGTAAAATTCAATGCTGCGCCTGCCCATACAGCGAACTAATTATAGCATGTTCAGCGCAATCGGTGGTTTACAGAGACTCTTCAATATAGAACTCGAGTCTATTCCCAAAAAACATTATTTCAGTGCCAACATTTCAAAGGGGCGTAATTGCTTTTGTAAACAATGACTTTAGCCGTCAATTTCTTGCGAATGAAATCTTACCTCTCCAAAATAACAATGCTAGCTGGTAGAGGAAACATTCCTCTACTTGCTGGTGTCATTATTTTTCATGAGTGAGCTTTTATTCGCGAAAAATCGACGGTTAAAGCCATTGTTTACAAATGCAATTACGCCCCTTTGAAATGTTGGCACTGATTTTCAAAAGTTTTGTTTCAGGGCCAGCGAATCCAAACCCACAAAGCAACCAACGATACAGACAAAACGGTTGCTACGACTACCATGACAAATTCGCTCTGTAACAAAGCTCGATCGAAGTCTAAATAAAGTTAAAAATACACTTACATATGTATGGCGGACATCACTTATGTGTAGAAACAATTTTCGTTGATTCTCCCAAAATGTATGACTAACGTCACATTGCCACTTTGCTTCAAACTCAAATGTTGTGCAAGTGTTAAGTGTTTTTGAGTGTCATTAAAAATGGTGAAAAGTTAAAATTGAACATGGTGGAACTTACTTCACTTTCTGATCTCACGACAGAGATTACGGTAGTGTTTAAGAGACGATGTTTTACAGTGATACATATTCAATGTGTTACGCCTGTTTGTCTGTGGAATTGTGATACTCGACTATCAAAAGCAATATTGCACTCGGATCATCTTCAAAATCGGTATTGATTCAGCAAGCCATATTCTATCCAAGAGCAAACGGACTTCCTGCATTCGTGTTCAGATGGTATTTAACCCCGAGCAAACGGACTAGCTGCGTTCGTAATCAGATGGAACACTCCACTGGCAAGTCCCAGGTTAGACGGATCTCCGCCCATGTTCCTATTAGCACCACTGGACACGCAGTTGTTGTTCAGGATCTGATCGTAGTTCGCACAACGAACCGAATTGAACCGGCTAGGGTTAGTTCGGATGGACTCTGCGAAGAACTCAAAAGCACGTCCATGAGCACAGGTTCCAGCAATATCAACTCCACAACCGGGCTGAGAACGACCACCGTTCGGGTAGAAATCGGCCTGTCCAATCGGTAGATCGAAGCCCAGCAAACCAGCATTGGTGTGGATGACCTCGACGTAGTTGGCATCAGTTGAAGCAACACGTTCGTTTGGTGCATTGATAGAGAACAGTGGCAGAGCTGGATCCAGAGCAATTATGGAATGCAATCGTCCTCGGGTGACACGTTTACCAGTAATACCGGCGGCGTGACCTCCCAGACTGTGACCCGAAACGTACACAAAGTTGAACGCCAGACCATTTACGTTGAGGAACTCAATGAAACTAGCCACAGTCGCTCCCACGGCATTGATGTGATTCCTGGAAGTGACGTAGTTCGGGTTCTGCGCTCCTACTCCCCAGTCGACGGTGATGACATTGAAATCTCCCCGATCCAGATAAGCGTTACGAATGAGAGTATTTACTGGCGATCCACCGTTGTTGTTCCATCCGTGGATGATAAAACGTGTCTGACGTGCAGGACTCCAGAACTGTCCTAAGGTAGCGGCATTACCGTTAGTAATAACGTGACCAGCTGTGTTGCGGTTAGCACGAGTGAACAGCCGGAAGATGGTGTCGGTAGCAGCATTGAAGAACGGCTCTGGTTCCCCCTGGCTTTCCAAGCCGTACGGGTCGGTGTTCACCAGATGAAGGTGTCCGTTGCCATCGGGTACCAGGGTCCACTGTTCAGTTGGTTGGAAGGGTGCCGTTTCTGGTCCAAGTTCTTCATCCACTGGAATGTGCTCTTGGCCGAGTTCCTCAATTGGGAGGGCGTTGGCTAAGAAAGGTTAGAACGAAACATCAGTCAAAATGAACGAGAAGTTAACTAAATTTGTAAATACCCAGAGCGACGGCAAACAGCGTAATTAGTAGAACCTTCATTTCAAGACAATGAATGTTTTCTATTGCCAGTCAATCTGAAATTTTTCTCGATTATATACGTTTGCGGGGGAGATTTGCGATATCTTGCAATATCTTATCGTATTGCAACCGAATTGCTGAACGTGTACGTCTGATGAAGGTTATCTATGATTAATAAACTTGGGTTTCTGATTTTTTTTCCAAAAGCCAGTGCGAAATGTGGTAGAGGTTTGTTATCAGGAAGAAATTGGATTATCATGTGAAAACTGGATGACCTTTCGCACCGCTCCTTGGTCAATATGGTGTAGATTGTTTGGTGGCACCAAAATAATTGTACTGTTTTGATTGATAATAAGGCGAGACATTAATAAAAAATCCAGAATTGTCCACCTAGCGGTGGCAAGCTAGGAGTAAATTTCGCAGTTTTGGACATATCTCTGGAACCAAAGATCCTATCAAAATGAAACTCAATTTGATTCTATGTGACACAGATATAAAGACGCATACATTTTCCGATCTCGTCACACTGAATGATCATTTGTTTGCCTATTCCAAAGTTCTTCCGAATATCTACTCAGTTTCGAAGTTATTGAAAAAGTGCAAAAATATCAAGGCGAGTGTTGTGCAAATCTGTGTATTTTGAAATGAATATTTTTGTAGGGTATTTACAAAGTTATTGGAGAGCAACTGATTTCAAACGCCAATTCCCTAACAATGCTTCACACCGCGTCAACGTGTAGAGATAGAGGTAAACGATATTAATAGATTTGATCAATCAATCCGATATTCTTATGAAGTTTAATCCGGTTGATTTTCCCAGTCGGATCGTTTTTGAAAAGTGATAAATTAGACAAATTGGCTAATTATCACTATAATAAAAAAAAAGTTGCATTCTTCAATATGTACTGCGAATAATAATACTGTACTGCAAACAATCTATGACACAAGTTCAAAAGACAAGCGGTCAAATGGATGGAAAAGAAACAAAAGTTTGAATGAAATTAAAAGGGGCAAAAATTCGAATGGACAGAATTACAAAATGGGAGATTTTATTACTATCGGTTAAAATAGACTGCAGGGTCGCAGAATTGCTCTCTTTTGTTTTTTGCTTAAGGAAGTGCTACTGCTGCCTAGAGCTACAACAAATTTAAACAGCACTTTTCAGTGGTCAATACTACCTGCAAATGTTCTACCTTGTTCGACTCTTATTCCTCTCCAATCCTTGTTTGGACCGTACCCGAGGCTAATCAACACTCAACGCAACAACCACCCTACTGCTTTCTCTCTGAGATGATCACGTTGGTCATGACGAGAGGAGCAACACAATAGTTGGGTAAAGAAGAACTGCATTATAACACACCATCGACTGGAAATGCTCTCGCAACGTGGGGCATTAGGTAGTGTTGAAAACGTCGCTAGAACTATTCCACAGCCGCAGTCAGTTTATGAGCAAAAGAGGGACGCACATTTTTTGCCTGTAGACTTGGAAACATACTTCAAGTCTCCGCGTACATCGTACGGGTTAGGCAAAAGATGTGCGTCTATCTTCAAAAAACTGTCCATTAATGGCCCTTCGCTCATTTTCAACTTCTATTCAATTTTCATACTGCCGTGCTCTAACGGAACTATCCACCTACCCTCTTCTAAAGATCATTCTCTAGCTAATAAATCATCACACTAAAGCTTCATGTTAGCATTTCCAACCAACTCTGAAAATCGCTAACTTCACGTATGAAGTAACATAAAAACACTTTGAATGATTACCGGCATATTGTTAATAAGGAAAAGGTCCCCCCTATTGAGATAACCACTTCCAATTTCCATGCTCTTCGCACGGAACTTTTTAACTTCATTAGATTCAAGTTTTCACTACAAATTATCCGTCGGGGTGAATGCCGTGTGTTGGTTGAAACCTTGGACAGATTCAAGTGTCTTCTAAAAAAATATCACTGAACACATTTTTTTCACTTACGACACCACAACTGAACGTGTGTTCAAATTAGTCTTGAAAGGACTGCTCAGTGGTGAATCCCTGGGTCAGATCAAAGATGAATTGCAAAAATTACTTGGAGTTGAGTCAATCCAAGTAATCGAACTGAAAATGAAATCCCGTCCTGGCCATTCGCGCAACGGGGTTTTTATGAACTAAGCAACCTTAAGACCTCAGAAAAAGCTAGCCTTATGCTCCATGTTTGAATGAAGTGGGAACACTTCAGGAAGACTGGAGGAGATTTCGTAAGCCTCACCCAGTGCTGTAAGTGCCCGGGATGTGAAGGAAGATCCTATAGGTACAAACAGCTCACAGTGCTGAAGCTGGTAGAAATCGAAATCGAAATTCTAATGGAAATTGATTGACTTAGGTAACATTACTGCTCCTAAAATGGATTTTTACAGAAATCATTCATCGACATGATTACTGATATGCTGATAACTAACTCCACGTTTGGTGCTATTCTAACTGGAGTTAAATTTGCGAACAGGGAGCCCATCCGGAAGATCTGATAAGACTTTACAAAACCACCATTATTTCGGTTTTGGAGTATGGTAGCTTTTGCTTCCAATCGGCGGCGAACACCCACATCTTGAAGCTGCAACGGATTCAATATCGTTGTATACGAATCGCACTAGGTTGTATGCATTCGACGCATACAATGAGTCTGGAAGTACTTGCGGGCGTACTTCCCTTACCAGATCGGTTCGCGGAATTGTCGTTTCGGTTTCTTATCCGCTGTGAAGTCATGAACCCGTTGGTGATCGAGAATTTTGAGAAGCTGCTTGATCGAAATCCGCAAACACGATTCATGAGCTTGTACTACGAGTACATGACTCTGGAAATTAGCCCCTCCCCGTTCAATACCAATGAAGTATCCTACGATTTCAGTTGTTATTCCGTAAGATTCGATTTCTCAATGAGGGAGGAAATTCAAGGAATACCAGAGCCCCATCGCCCCCTGATTGTACCATCCATCTTCGCGAACAAATACCGCCACGTCAATGCCGAGAAGAGATTTTTCACTGATGGGTCCACAATAAATACGTCCACTGGTTTTGGTGTATACAATGATCTCCATAGTGCCTCATATCAGCTTAAAAAACCATGTTCGGTATACGTTGCAGAACAAGCAGCTATATTGTATGCGTTAGAGCAGATCTCCTCACGTCCCCCTGATCAATATTTCATTTTTTCGGATAGTCTAAGTTCTCTGGAGGCTATGCGTTCTATAAGGCCGATGAAGCACTCGACGTATTTCCTGAACGAAATACGATCGTCACTAAGTGCTTTATCAAACAGCTCACATATCATCACCTTAGTATGGGCCCCTTCTCATTGCTCTATCCCGGGCAATGAGAAAGCAGACTCGCTGGCTAAGGTGGGTGCTATGGAAGGCGACATTTACGAGCGACAAATCGCCTACAATGAATTTTTCACAATTGCTCGTCAGCAAGTCCTCATCAACTGGCAACAAAAGTGGAATGATGGTGAACTGGGAAGATGGTTACATTCGATCCTCTCACAGGTGTCGATCAAACCCTGGTTCAGATTGGACGTGGATCGCGATTTTATCCGGGTAATGTCCAGGCTCATGTCCAATCACTACTCGTTAAACGCACACCTCTACCAACAATCAAAACGAAACTAACGATTTTAAATTGGCTCACCACTTTAGTAGCCTATTGGTCCCAAGCAAACGATTAACGTACCCTATTCTAGTTGAAATTCTATTACTACACTATGTTTGTTTTGATTCGCTATGAAAGTTTGACAGATAACATCAGGGGTGTGTGGATTCATGCAGAACATGCAGGGGTGAGTGAAATAACTTGGGACTGCTTGGGACCGTTGTTCTGGTATTGAGTGAGCCAAAAATAATAATGATTTTCTTCGGGACCCAGTGGTCTTAGAGTTACCTCTATGCCTCTACCGCATAAGGCTTGTAGATAGCAGTTTGTGTGCCTGTGGAAACGGCTATCACGACATTGAGCATGTTGTCTGGTCTTGCACCTCACATCATGTGGCGAGATCCGAACTAATTGAATCCCTCGGGGCCCGAGGGAAGCAACCTTATACACCGTGATCTCGATGTTATGAGATTAATTTACGTATTTTTAAAAAGTGCTGATTTGTGTATGTAGTAGTGTTTTGTGTTTTAATTCTTTCATTCTTTCATCACTATCCCAACCCAAGTCCCCTCTTGTATCATTTCAGCTGTGCTTTCAATGCTTCGATATCCAGAGCACATGCCCGCCAATACAGTGCAGTGACACCCATCCGTCGAATGAAGTAGAAAGAAGATTTACCAATATCCCTTTCCCTTTGCCCCCTTCCAATCCTCTAAATAAATGTATTTATTAATCTCGAGTAAACCGCGAGTATTCGGCCCCCATTCTACTAACTTTAGTTGTAAAACAAATTATAAAACAATACATTTAAATTAATTTGGCTCCGCAAAGCTACCGCATTTGAGCCTTTCCAAATAAATGGATTATAAAAAAAAAATTGCGAACAATATCGTCATGACTTTAAAATTCAGTAATTGATTTAATTCATTAAATATTTTAAATTGAAATGGTCCATCTCTTAAAAATAAAGAAGACGGGCAATTTAACTTTTTGAGAGTTCATAACGATTATAGCGCTGAGTAAATTAGTTAGTTTTCTTTATTAAAGAAGCTTTAAGCCTTTGGATGATTTGCCTCTGGCCGTTATAACTGAAACGTTCCTTAAATTTGATCATAAGGTTAAAAGGAATTCAAATTAATTCATTTATCGATATGACCGCCTTGATGGAGCCGGTGGTGACGTAGCCATCATTGTTCATAGACGTATCATACATCAAATTATTTCTTCATTTGAAACCACAGTTTTTGAAAATTTGGGAGTTTCTGTCGAATCAAAATTTTGACAGCTTACGTGTACTATTTGCCATTCCAAAGCGTAGGCCTTAAACAGTATTTGAATTGTGTTGATTTCTGTTTCATGATTATTCTGCAAATAATTACACTATTTAATATCAAAACAGCACAACATGCTTTTCTTCTACAAGAAATCCCTCAACTATTGATTTGGTCTTAACTGATTCATGTCAACTTTGTAGTCAATTGATTGCCCATGCTGACTTCGGTTCTGATCACCTTCCAGTAACTTTTGAAATATCATATGAAATATTATCTCATCCCAACAGCTCTACTTTCAATTGCCATAGAGCTGATTGGGAGCAATATCGAACATTTATGGAATATAAGTTTGATCCAAATGTTCATTTGCAAATTAAAGATGAAATTAATAATGCTCTTGAATCTCTGACTACTTTTATAAAGGCTGACTAAAAGTAAATTGATAAGCACCTCGCGCGCCGCTAGCACGCCTCTAGTGTTGGGAATCAAAAATCGTTGACAGTGGTTTGTTTACACTTCTATAGAGAACAACTGGTGCAAGTTTGATCAAAGTAGTCGATCGTGTTCAGAAATAACGTCAAATGGAACTCTAAAGAAGAAAAAATATTGTGCACAAGCACCTGGAAAATCCGGAGTGGTCCAGTTCCAAGCTGGCTAAAGTGCTGAAGATGCCAAAAACAACAGTTTGTCTAGTGCTCAAAACCTACAAGGAAACCCTCAGTGTGGAAAGGAATCGGCGGACCTACGAAAAAACTGGAACCAGGCGCGGAACATCCTTGCCAGGGAAGAATACAAGTCGTACAAAACCAGTAAACATCCGAACCGGCAAATGAAGCATAATTCCGTGGCCAAAATGCGTGCAAGGGTCTTGTACGACCGTGTTTTGACGAAACACAAGGGCTGCACTTTGATCGATGACGAAACATACATCTTCATTCCTTTATTTAACGTCAGTCTCTATTCTGCAATCTAGTGCCAATCACCGACGGACATCGATTGCCATCCATTGCCGACAATCGAATGTACAGGAAGGTATCTTCCACACCTGCGTAGGATATCGCACTCATTCAACACACATGGGCCGGGACCAACGACTTTACTTCTCTTCCGAAGGAAGACGTGACCAGAGATTTTTATGCCTCAGAAAAATCCCACCGACCTTAGCTGGGATTGAACCCAGACCCATTGGGGTGTTAGAAAGCAGTCACGCTTACCACTACACCACCGGCGCTGGCTGACGAAACATACGTCAAACTCGATTTTAAGCAGCTTCCCGGTAAAAAGTTTTACATCGCGACTGGACGTGGGGATGTGCCGGGAAGTTTAAAGTTCGCGAAGAAGGCCAATCGATTTGCAATTGTGGCCGGAAAACGGAACCATTCGTCACATCCTTGACAATGACATCCCAAGTTTACATCGAACAATGCCTGAAAAAGCGTGTATTGTCGTTCATCTGCAAGCATAGGGACAAAGTCATCTTTTGGCCCAATTTGGCCAACTGCCACTACTCCAAGCTGGTTCTGGAGTGGTATGCTGCCAACAAGATCGATGTTGTCCCCAAGCTAATGAATTCTACGAATTTCCCGGAATTTCGAGCAATCCAAAAATACTGGGCAATTTCAAATCAGCGACTTCGATGAAGCGGCGGGGCAGTCAAGGACATCCAGCAAACTTATTGAGTCACGAATTGCAGGTCTTTTTGTGCGTTCCAATTTACTTTTAGTCAGTCTTTAGTTGAACCAAGAGCTTCTCCATATAGGTAACTCTAAGACTAGAAGGTCCCGAAATAACGTGCTCAACTTTTTGGCTCAGCTCTGGTACTCTCTTCGGTCCCAAGCTAATCGAAACATAGGAAAAACCAATAACCCCTCATTTTATCTGTCAAACTTTCATAGCGAATCAGAACAAACATTGCGTAGTACTAGAATTTCGACTTGAATGGGCTACGTTAATCGTTTGCTTGGGACCAATAGGCTAGTCAAGTAGTGAGCCAATTTAAAATCGTTAGTTTCGTATTGATTGTTGGCTTCTCAGTACCAAAATTATACCCCGTTCACATTACAGCGTATATCACGTGATACACGCTGTCTTGCAATGAGCACTCATACATCTAGTTTTCACTGGAAATCCTATGCATGAGTGTTCATTGCAAGACAGCCTATATTACGTGATATAGGCTGTAATGTGAACGGGGTATAAGCAATTCGAGAGTTCCCATAATTTCAGTTTGAATCTTACTAGTCCTATTGAGAATCAGGATCCTCGGGACCATCTGAATATTTTCTCTCCGAAAAATATTTTTGATGATTCCTGGGGGACTGATTTGGACGAAGTAAGATCTATAATACCCCGTTAACATTACAGCCTATATCACGTAATATAGGCTGTCTTGCAATGAACACTCATACATAGGATTTCCAGTGAAAACTAGATGTATGAGTGCTCATTGCAAGACAGCGTATATCACGTGATATACGCTGTAATGTGAACGGGGTATTACGCACCTAACCTGTATCTCTGAAGAATATTTCATATTACTCGCAATTTTTCAGCTAGGCAGCGAATTTTATGAAACAGATTCCAATCGAATTTCAAGCTCAACATTGCATTAGGTCCTAAGTAACATTGACAGATTCTCTTCGTCGACTTTCTTTTTGTATCCCCATGGCCATGTAAAGACAATCCCAGGTACTTTCAGCACACAGATCGATAAAAGAAGCTTTTATCTAGCATCTAATACGACAAACACAACAAGAAACGGTTATTTGCTCACGTTATTAACTAAAGAGAAAGTCAACGAAGATAATCGATCAATGTTACGTAGGACCTAATGCAATGGTCAGCTTGATTTATTCTTGTTCTAATACCCTGGACAGACTATGGCTTATATCATGTAATATAAGCTATCTTGCAATGAGCACTCATACATCTAGTTTTTACTGGAAATCCTATGTATGAGTGCTCATTGTAAGACAGCCTATATTACATGATATAAGCCATAGTCTGTCCAGGGTATAAATGTGCGAAGAATGAGAATAATTTCCGTTAATTTTTTTGAATATTAAAACACATCAAGTTTAAAAAATGCCTACTGCATGGCATGTTCTATTACAAATTCTAAAACTAGAATGAATTCGTGATCGATTAGGTCCTGCATTGTCAAAATCGCACTAATTCTGAGAAAATGAGAGCCATTGTTTAAGAATAAGGTTTAGAACGTAAAGGTTAATCTGCGGCTAGCAATTAGAAAATCATGCTTAAAATGGTTAAAATCACAAAATGAAAATCAGAAGTAAAATAAAAACGTGTCAACTTTCCAGCATGACCTACTTCGATTGATCTTAGATATTTTCTCTTCTTATTTACAAAAAAAAAAATGGTTTACAAAACTCACCTTATAATATTTCCACATAAGCCTAGAGCTTTCTTTTTAAAACCTAGTAGAAGTCACATAGTCACTATAACGGAGTTTCAATTTCTTGGTTAAGTTAAGTGAAATATCTTGAATTAGTACTTGACCAAAAATTAACTTTTTAATATCACATTGAGGGCATCCTAGCCAAATGTAATAAATATATAAAGTGTTTGTATTCTTTTATAAACAGGAAATCCAAACTTTGCCTGAAGAATAAACTTCTAATATTTAAAAAAAAGTTTTTAAATCGTCCATTCTTTATGCAGTGCCAATATGGTCTAGTTGTTGCACTACCAGGAGAGAAAAAAGTACTTCAAAGGATTCAAAACAAGGAATAAGTAAACAGAACGCTGAAAAAATAACATGATCGTATTACAATTAGTTAGAGCAAGCAATTTGCAGTTGGAGTTTGCTATTGGAAACTGCCTGACAAATAAGTTAATTCTATCCAACGCCGTTGTTGAGTATAGCCCGATAGATCTTGGAAGACTTTAATGAGTTCCCTAATAAAAAATATACCATAAACGAAGGATAACCCAAATAATAGAACTATTCCACTAATGGTTTGGATGATACCCCGACGTGTTCGGTGTTAAGCAAAATAACCATAAATTTTTTGTTAGAGTTTAAGAATTAATTGAGATAAACTGTAGAACTTTTCTTTTATGGTTTGAGGTCTCCTATCACCGTATTTTGGATTGACCACATTCTTTTAATAATTTCTTCCGTCCAATGCAATTGTAATAAAACCCGTATTTCAACCAAACAAAATCGGATTCAACCTCTTATTAATTTGACGATTCGATAAAAAGCGCAATGAAAATTTGTTTCAGTGATATGTACGAGTGAAAGATTTCATTAAACACTTGTTGCGCGACACGGCCGAGGGTACGTTGCAACAAAGCAATTGATGCAGCAAAACAAAGCCAACTCATTCGTAAACCATGCGCCGGTAAGCATGTAGTGGTGTGAGCGAGCCCTGTGAACAACATTGTAGACGACCGGCGGCTTCCATCTTCCATTCCATCCCATCATCACCCCACAGCCATCGCCAGTCAGGCGTTTCTGGTCGAGATGGGTGGTAGGTAGAGTTTTTTGGACTGTCAAAAATTCGGTGCATCAATCTAGCTCATTGTGCGTTTTTCTGGCTTTGCTCACGTAAGCATTCGACTGGTAGGAATCGTGGGGCTTGCACTTGATTATTATTCTTTAAATTCAATAAATATATCGTGATTGTGGATCAAGAGGACGAACTAGTGAAAACAGTGTGGCAAAAGGCATTGAACAGGAAAATCCTGGTGTACAGTTATTGGTGCGAAACTAAAAATAGCACACATAGCTTGTTGTTGATGGCATAGCACTACTTGGCACTTGTGCGATTATTGTGAATCAAAAGTGCAATCATTTGTGCATTTTGAGAGGTAAGTGACTTTAACATTTTCTAGGACGATGATCATAAATAATGGTCATTGATGCTTGGATTTCACGGGGAAGAGACATTTTGTGTTTGTCAACATGTCGAGTTAGGGTAACCAGTTCTCTACTGAGCAAATGTAAACAATGCATTCTGCCGCAAATTTCTAATAGTACGAAGTTTATCAATGTAAGTTCCTAATTTAATGTAATTTAATCAACCAACTGTCAAACAAAAAGTTATCCGGTCATTACTTTTAAAAGTTGATACTTTCAAAACGAATTGTACTGCTATCAAATGAAAAGCCTGGCAGTGTTGAAATAAAACTATGTTTTTTTTCTAATTCAAATCAAACTTGAAATGACATGTGGTATTTTTAATCGTAACATTCAATATTTCAGTTAGAAAACCATTATATTCAACTTAATCACGTCGCTTTTCATTTTAAATTCTAATACTTTTTTTTATTTGGTGAATACAAAGATCCATAAATATGTTTATTCTCGGCATAAATAACAATAACAAATCATTAGCACTACCCGGTTTGCAAAAACATCAGTCACTGATTCGGTAGAGTGGGAACTATATGATCATGATGCGCTATTTGTTGTTGAAAGGCTGAGACAAATATGTGATAGCTGTGGAATTCCCATCACCGGGCTGAACACTCGGTTGAACGGCACCTACTGATGTCATTGCAGCACTACGTTGATCACGTGCATGATTAATCCTCCAACTCACACAAGGGGAACAGAACAGGCATCTTTAGGGTCACGTAACGGACATCTGTGGTGGAATCATTGTTTCGAAAAAAATATATATATCCGATCATGCCGTGTCGGTCTCATGGGTTGATGTTCCGTTATGGAAGATCCAACCAGAGCGTTCGATTTGGTCATTTATGGGAATGAGAGGATGATGTTCGGTTCCAATGAAAATTTCAAACATGTTTGAACTACTCTTGAGATAATGTTATGCATGATAATTACCTGGATAATGGATGAATTTAAGCACATTTGAATCGACCGTCATGGATTCTCGATCAAGATTTAAGTTTAAGTTTCATGTGAGTTTGTCGGTGGTACTATCCCCAACATTTCTCTGAGTCAATTAGCGAAATTGGAAGGTGCAAGTATCGGAGCCGTTCGAAACGCGATTCGGAAGTATGGTGATGAAGCAACTTTTCAGGACAAGGAAAATCTGGACGTAAACCGAACCATGTTGACCGAAATCTGGACCGGAAATTCATGCAAGCTTTCACTCGCAAGAAAAGTGCTTCGGTTTGAGACGTGGCTAAAAAGTGGGATCCTCGAAGATTGTCGTCCAGCGGGCCAAGGCAAGAATAGTTCTAAAGACGTAGCCAAAGAAGAAGCCAAAGCGGAGTGTAAAACAAGACGCATCCGTCAAACCGACGACTTGCGGAAAATCAGTGTGCGTGATTATGGACGATGAATTATAAGTTAAAGGCTATGGTTTGGAAAGCCATTTGTGAGTGTGGTATAGTGATTGCTAAAGTGTGATTGAGTCAGTGATTTGTTTTCATTGGGAAAATTTTCCGCCATGAAGTTTTTTTTCCCGATGAAAACATTTTGCGTATACGTATACGTGACACAGTGTGCGTACGATAAACTTCAGCAATCTCTATGCTTTCGAAACCGTTTTTGACACCCCCCGAGCATCTAGACAGAAAACCTTAGTTTCACGTACCCACTTGCAAATTGTAGATGTCTCCACCGTACGTAAACAATGGGGTCAGCCATCGTTGGTGGCACAACTTTTTTCACATCAGAAAACATGTTTTTGTTTCACTTCATGTGGACGTCGAAAGCAAACCAAGAATAAATTTTGAGTGAGACGTATTACTGGTGTTGTATTGTATCTTGGAATTCAATCGATTTAATTATATCAAAATTCATCATCATCGCTTGCACTTTTTATGGTTATTTCCTATGTGGGCACTGGGCAGTAACCCGATTAAAGGGTTTCGTTTATTTCGGTTATGTGGTTGCTGACAAACATCACTTAGTTCCCGGATTTTAGGGTCTTGTTCCGTCCATATATCCGGAACCAGTTAATCGATTGAAAGTCTATTAAACGCTGTACAGACTGGAAAGTTATAACATGTTATAACGGTTGTCAAATAATTGCAACACAGAAATCACCATCAAGATAGCGCTATAACATGTTATAACTCTATAGTCTGAACGTACTATTAATTAACATTCTATAGAATCATGGTAGCTTTCATTTGGTTGTTGTTGCGTTCAATTCGGTAGAGTGGTTGCCGAGAAATACATATAAGAAAATTGTCTTACGCGCTCTCTCACACACATAAATAGATAGACATTTTCCGATCCCGTCATGCTGAGTCGATTGGAAGACTATTAGAAAAAAATATCATTGTTTTTATAAAAAGTTAAAAAAAAAAACAAAAAACTTAAAAACGGGGAAAAAAAGTTGATAAAAAAAAAGACCAATTGTAAATTTACTCCACCATTATTCGATTTGACAGAACCAGAGTACCAGAATTTTCGGGGTACATTAGCATTACACTGGAGCTGTTTAGTTGCTCCCGGGGTGGTTTTTGACAACGGAGACAATGACAACCGATGTTTACGTGCGTGAGTGTTTAAACAAGCGTCTGTTACCCATGATCCGCAAACACGATGCCTCAGTACTGTTTTGGCTGGATTTGGCGTCGGTTCATGACTCCAAGGACACGGTGGCCTAGTATAATCCCAACAAGATCCAATTCGTACCCAAGGAGATGAATCCGCCAAACTGTCCCCAGGACAGGCCAATCGAAACTTTTTGTGCATTGACTAAAACAGATTGGCGGAAACATGTAAAGGCAGCGGATTCTGTTACAAAGTTTGCGAAAGACTGGGAAAAAGTATCCAAAATTGTTAGAAAGTCATTTGTGCCAAAGCTAATGAGTAGCGTGAGATCAAAAATTCGCCTCTTGGCTTACGACTGATCGGATCTCGGATTTTCTACGTTTAACTGTTTGAGAATACTATAGCGAACATGGATACGTTATCGTTTTTTTTTTAAATCATGCTTAGACATTCTGGGACAATCTATATGATGGAAGTGGTCCAACTGAATTTCCAAAGGGCATATAATAGAAATTACTTTTGTACTGATTATAATCTTTCTTCGTGCTTGATTGAAAAAAGAAACAATACAAAATTCCACTGCAATATACCAATATTGACCGCACATAGGCAATATATAACGTTTAAATTATGTACCGTATGCGTGATAATGTTTGCACCATTGAGCAATGCCAAAATTTTAAAAAAATCTCAAAGATTTTTCTCGTGTTTTTTATTTATTCAAAGGGGGGATGTTTCTTAGAGTCTTAAACTATATTAATCATCATTCTAGTTTCCACTTGCTGCAATTACGGCCTCCACACGCTTCCGGAATGCACGGCAGGTTCTAATAATGTAGTCTGGATCCATTTCTCTCCAGGTACGGGTCAATGTTTGTCTGAGGCTTACTGTACTCGGGTGGCGTTTAGAACAGGCCTTGGCCTTCATGACGCGCCGTATTGAGCAATCGAGCGGATTGAAATCGGGGCTGGATGGCGGCCACATAGCCTTCACTCAGAATGGAAGATGTTCCTGCAACCACTTCTGAGTGCGGTTCGAGGTGTGGCACGGAGCCCCATCTTGTTGAAATACAACATTTGGCTTCGTACCGTACTGTTCTTTGATCCACGGAAGAACATACTTACTTAAAATCCCGATGTAGACCTCCGTGTTGACCTTGTCGCCTTCTGGAATGAACACCGGGTCAATTTTTTTGCCATCGGAAGCCACCAATCCAAACACCAACGGATGCTTGGTCAGATACACGTTCTTGTGCTCGTCGGCCACGTCCTTTACCAGAAGAGAACTAATATACCGGTCGGTTCTGGAATTTTTCTACAGCCTGATTTCCTAATGCAATTGTAATGTTTGATGTTGTTATTTTCTGCTAAATGATAATAAGTTACAGCTTCATTTCATCGGCATAGATTAGCACTTTTAGATTTTTTTTTTAAAATAGAGAAATTGTCGTTGAATTACGGGTTTAAAAGAAGAGGTCTCAAAATTATAACCGTGGAAGACACCTGAAGTGACTTGAATTGGATTTTTTTTGCCATTTGAAAAGTAGCATTGGTATGTCAATACGATCAAATGCCTTACTAAAGTCTGTATACAGGGTGCGTGACGAATTTTTGCAGTAAATTTCAAATAGTAATTTCTCATGCTTGTGCATCATGATTTAGATATATTTGGCAGCACTGGATAGCTTTTACTGTTAGGTGTAAGATTTAAACAAACAATGTTGAGTAAACGTAAAGATGTCGAAACAAGAGAGCAATCTGTCAGCCGTTGTCGCTTTGTTGCGCGCCGGAGTATGCATGAAAGAAATAATTCGGTCGGTAAATGTGTCTGAAAGAACAGTGTATAATATTAAAAAAGGCTTGGGAAAGTGATAAGACGGAGCACCTGCTCATACTGCTAATAAAGCACAGAAATGGCTTACGGAAAATATTTCGTAAATTTGGGAGGAAGAAATTTGGCCCCCAAGCAGTCCCGATATCAATCCGTTGGATTATTTTGTATAGGGCGTCGTCCAACGGGATACCAATAGAACCCCTCACACCACACTTAAGTCGCTAAAAGCTAAAATCAAGGCAGTGATGACATCTATGGATCGAAACATTTTAAAACGTGCATACTGCAGTTTCCGGAAGCGTCTAACTACAGTCGTCGAAAGGGAAGGCAATTTTTTTGAACAAATTTACTTACAACTTCCATATGTTGCGAAAGAAAATAAATCGCACAAAATTCATTGCTAGAATAACTAACTGGTGTATTTTTTCTCAAATATGCCATTTACTGCAAACATTCGTCACGCACCCTGTAGAGGGCTTCTAAATGGTTTCTATTATATATTGCATTCAAATAAAACTGTCCTATTTTTTCGAAATGCTCTCAGATTTTCTCTTCCCTTCCAAAATTCACTTCCAGTTTGGCCCAATGGCCAGTGTGCAAAAAATCAGCTCATTTGCTCATAACACAAGTCCTGGCCCAAAGCACTTTTGTGAAAAATTGACTTGTTGACTCATTTTCATAAGTCATCCACAAAACTATAAAAACTAAACTAAAAAACTATTTCAAACAAAATTTATTATGGCTTCTGCAAGGTCTGCAAAACAACTTCTCTAGAGATTGTAAGTGCCTAAATGATCGAAAAAAATATATAATTACAAGTTAACTGAACTGTGCCAAAATAAACATGCAAATTTTCACTTGTTTCGTGGGAAACCTATGCTAAATGTTTGTTCGCTAGGGGCTAGATAACTATGAAATACAACTTTCGTGCTTATATACCTTGGCTGTAAAACGAATAGTTTAGACGTTAACTCAGTTCTTTAAGACTCACATTTAGCGTAATTGATCGGAGATAAGCTTGCATGCAAGTTGCAGTCAGTGTTGTAAGCGGTCACCGTAGTCGACACATTTTTTTGTAATAATCGACTACCTTTGCTTCCGGTACTTGCAAAACAAGCTATCAAATTATAGTACCAAACTATAAAAAATGTCATATGACACGCTCTGTCATACGACACTGTCGCCGAAGACCGTATTGAATGTATGTATTTTAGATTTTCTCATAATAAGAGCTGCTGATGTTGTGCTTGTGTGAATTCTGAAAGCAACAATGTCCTAGTAATAACATTTCTGATCAGAAATGGTTTAATTTACACCAAATTGAGAAATTAGAACGAAATCACACATGTCTTATGATAGTTATCTGATAATTTTCTTTTTGCTAGAATGTTGTTCTACTGTTTGTGTTATGTAAGAGACACGATGGTAGAGCATGAGAGTACGAATACAAACAGACTGTCGCGCACGACAACGAAGCGAGTGTAGTAAAAAAAACGTCGACCGTTTCAACCCCTGGTTGCAGTATTGATTTCAATCATAGTACACCTGAAAAAATCTAATCACTTAGTAACAGCTGAAAATGCGCCCCAACGCCAAATATAACGATCGGAACTTTTCCAAAAGGATATTCATCGTATATTTTATTCACGCGGATCCGCAGGACGTACTGGACGCAGAATCAGATAGTACATGTGCACATGTCTTTGATTTTTCTTTTAAGTGTACAAACATTTCAGCGTTATACGGAAAAAAGTCAAAGTCTGAAATTTCAAACGCTACCCCCTGGAATGATAGTTCGGAGGGTCAGAGATACCCTGCCATAACTTGAAGCCATTTGATTCACGGGGAACATCTCGCTCAAAGGGCTTGAAGTTTGTATGGGAAAAAACGAAAATGTATGGGGGAACGCGACTCTAGGTGACGCTGTAGTTGGTCGATTTTCGTCGTGTACAAAATGTAGAATCTTTGGAGTATTGGGAACATCTTGGCTCAAGACCGGATGTGAATCCGAGTTAACCCCGAAAAGTTATTAGCGTTTCAAATTAACACCACCTGCCTTACTCTTGGTGAGGGCCTAACGCGCTTTGTGCGGTTTTTCATTTTTACGAACAGGCATACAAATAGCAATGTTTGCAAGGGTATAACATTTTTTGTTCCACCATGAAATTGACTGAAATTTTCACAGTGCAAAGTTGCTTAGTAAGTCTTTAGAACCATTAGAACTCTAAATTCATTCCGAGAGGGTGCAGACAACGCCATAGTCGGTATAGGATGAACTTCGTCAGTTCCAAATTCGTTCAGATACTTGAGGCTTGGGTAGTGAACCGAAGACTTCGTGCGATAAATTTCGTCACGGTCCTCTGAAATTAATATTTAATTTATGAAACCGTTGTTCATTTGATCGAAGTACGTTAGGCACTGGGAGGGAGAAGCAGACTCGAAAAATATGAACGTCAAAAGGAATCAGAATCAAGCTGTCACGAACTGTCATTGGGAACCAAGCAGTTTGATTATGCTTTTCTTACAGTTCAACAAGAATACACAAGGCGGTAAAGTAAAGTAATTTATGACAAACTGTCGTTTTCAGCTATATTATCCAATGAAACATCGTTTTTTTTTAAATTTAATTCATTTACCCGAAAATCAACAAGCAAAAAATTGCGGTTGATTTTGCAAGCTGAGATATCGCAACTCGGAATATCAAGCTGTCAAAACTCATCAGCTGCAAATATCAACAAACTGTGGTGAGATTGAGCTTCATGATTTTTGCTTTACACCCGAACGGAACCGAAACTTCCATAACGGCTGGCAGCAGTCACTTCGTGTTTACCATCGGGGAAGAGTAAAAAGAGATAGCAAACTATACTTTGTCTTTCTAAGAAAACGATGTGCAACGGGATCATATTTGTGTCGAGTCAACTCCCAGCTTGATTTATGCACGTTGTGAATAGTCTCGCAATATCAAAGGAGCTTGTAAAATCAATATCAAGCATGATATTTTATTCCAATATTACGCGTGATGTTGACAGCGTATGAGAGCGGAAAATATCATTTCAGTGCCAACATTTCAAAGGGGCGTAATTGCTTTTGTAAACAATGGCTTTAGACGTCGATTTCTCGCAAATGAAAACCCACCCCTCCAAATTAAAAATGCTAGTTGATACAGGAAACATTCCTCTGCGTGCTGGTGTCATTCATTTTCATGAGTGAGCTTTCATTCACGAGAAATCGACAACTAAAGCCATTGTTTACAAATGCAATTACGCCCCTTTGAAATGTTGGCACTGATTTGATTGATGATTTTGCCAACACTGCTGCAAACTGAACAATCTCAAACAATCACTATTTTACTACGCCTATTTTGATTTGATTCCATTGGCACAGATTTTCATGACAAGAAGAACAAGTATAAAATGAATTCCGTGTGTACTATCTGCTTCTCCCTCCCAGGTTAGGCTGAATGGGTTATTAGCACATGTGGCTCCAAGAGGAGGCCAGCGGAGCATGTAGGCCAAACGGGATGTAGGCCGCTCTCGCTCCAGTGCCGTTCCCGCCCAACAGGCAAATCCACCTCACTGGCGCTCGTGCCCAACCGGAGCTTCCGCCTTACTAGCGCTCTCATCCTACTGGCGCTCACCACCCCATTTGATGCTCCTGCTCAATCAGTGCTCTCCATTGCTCCAAACCTCAAACAGTGTGAATTTTGGAAAATTTTGCAACATTAGGTGATGTTTTGACAGGCAAAATTTTAAAATTTCATTTCAAAAGACAAAGTATTTATTTTAAAAATTATTGGGGGTGGCACTCTTGCCCCATATGGCACACTTGCCGCACCCTTCCCTTATCGCTTCTTCATCACGTGGTAAACTATCATGATGAAAATAGAGTCCGATTAAGGCAGTAAACAGTAATAACACCATCGTATCGGCCAGAGATAGTTCAATGCATTTGTTTTATAAACAATTGCACCCAAGTCAATCTCAACGGGTGGTATGGTACATGGAGTACCGTAAAACGGGGTCAATCTGAACAGCAAGATTTTTTTTTTGTTAATTACTTTATTTTTACAGGCTCAATCGAATAAACTTTACAGCCAAGTTATCATTTGCGTTATAAATAATTAATGTCTTAAATCTAAAATTAAAGAATCTTATCCAATTACTCACGGTCTTCTCAATTTGGAATATGATTCGTGATTCAAAAATTTCATTATTTCTTAAACATGTACTTAATCCTATATTAATCCTATAGCTTTGTAATTATATAATTATTACAGATACAAACAAAAAAAAAACACACACACAAAATACAAACTTAACACAAGGTTAATCAAACTTACAAACTATGGTTAATATTCTTCAAGAAAACATATATGAGTTTCATAAACTCCAGATCGCGTCTAGCCAAAACCGAACTAGAACATTAGGTTGTCTACCTTGAGCGTATAGCTCAGATCTGACTCCACGATGGTCAGCACATGACCAAACAATATGATCTGCGTCCTGGTAACCTTGTCCAAATTCACAAACACTGCTGTCCCCCAGCCCAACACGGAACAAGTGAGCGTTTAACGAATAGTTGAGTGGACATGAGGCGGGACATCACACGAATGAAGTCTCGACCCACCTCCAATCAGCAGGGTTCTATCACTGGCATAACTCATTATTTGTTTTGCAAAGCTTCAACAATCAAATACAACCCGCTGATCAAGTTGACTCAGGTTTACAGTATCGATACTAATGTTTATAAACGTTTCAAACCAAAACATTTGATTGTAAGGTGTGTTCAATGCATGATTACATTACCGATTGTGAAAAGAGAATGAGAGGTCGTGAAAGGTTTTCTAAATAAAAGCAAAGGGAAGATGCATAAATGATGTATCATTTTAGGGTGACCAGTTGTTAAGGAAATTGCGCTACAATGGGGAGTTTACGTTTCATGAAGCACAGACTTTGGGGTCCTGCCTCTTTGTAGCGTATGAACAGTATCTCCTCCTTTGATGTCTGACTCCTGAGCGTGTCACCTTCTGTCCTCCCTTTGTTTTCCTTTTTTCTTGTTGATCTTGTCCAGGTCATGATAATCTGATGCTGCTGGTTTGGTTTCGATGCCCTCGATTGACAGCAACTTGGATCTGATGTACGCCCGTAGCACAGTTCTGTTGGAGTTTTCCCGGTTGTTGAATGAAGAGTTGTATAATACATCAGTAAATAGTCGTTTAAATCCTTCTTCCAATCTGTTTTCAACGCGTTACTGATCTGTAGTCGCTTCAAAAGTGACCTATTTTGTTTCTCTACTAATCCGTTTTCCTGAGGCCAATATGGTGTAGTATGATTTAACACTATCTCATGTATCTTGCAATATTCTCCAAATTCTTTCCCAATGAATTGTTTTGCATTATCAAGTGTTATTTTTCTAGGATAGCCCAATCGCGTAAATATTTTGTCAAGTCTTCAATCAACTACCACAAGTAAATACTTCCCAGAAGGTCCCTTGAAGTCGATTGCAACGTCAATCCAAGGTTTTGTGGGCAATTCTCGTCTGCTCATCGGGAGCGGTTTACTTGGCATTCCGTTTAACTGACAACCTTCACAGCACGATCCATAGCTGGCCACCAGGCCCGATCTCTCAAGCGTCTTTTTATGATCGATTCCCCTGGATGACCTTCATGAGCTAGCTGGAGCATTCGTGATCGAAGTTCTCGAGGTACAACTAGTTTATTACCTCTTACAATCGTATCATCAATTAAACCCAGCTCATTTCGGAATGGTTCAAATGGCTTTACTAACTGGTTAGTCCAGTTTCCTGATACGAGACGATCTTTAACAGCTTTAAGTTCAGGGTCCGATCTAGTAACAACTTCAATTTCTACTACACCAATCGCCGCTGATTCCTGAACAGCGAGGACTAAGAAATGGCTGTCTGTTTGGAATTCAACAGGATCCTCTGCTACTACCAGCCGAGACAGTGAGTCTGCAATATTTCCAGAACTTTTCCGATATTTTACGGTGAACTTGAAGGATTATGGCCTTAATACCCACCGCTCAATTCGAGCACACGGCGTGGATGAAGGTGAGAAAATCGCTTGCGTGGGCGTACTTTGGGTAGTGTGTACAGGACCTTAGAAATTTTGTTTACAAATGCTTTTGTGCCGTTATCAAATGTTATGCCTGAAATGATCTCTAACGGCTCATGATCTGTCTTCAATTCAAATTCTCTGCCAACCAGATAAACTGAATTTTTTTTCCACTGCCCATACCAACGCTAGCGCCTCCTTCTCTGTTTGGCAATAACGTTTCTCGGTTATGGTTAGGCTTTTGCTCGCATAGCTTATAATTCGAGGATCAGCATCAGTTCTACCTTCAAATTGAACAAGGACTGTCCCTAGAGCCACTGGAGAAGCATCCGCAATAACTCGAGTTCTCAGCGAGTTATTGAAAAACGAGAGAGTTTGTACATCAGCGATCATCCTTTTTAAGAGCTCAAACCTGTCTTGATGTTTCCTTTCCCACGTGAATCTATTATTTTTGCAGATAAGTTGTCTTAGAGGTTGCGTTATTGTTGCTTAATCGGGAATGAATTTTCCGACAAGACCCAGGAATCTTCTTACCTCTTCGGGAGTCTTTGGTTCGCGAAATTTTTGAAGCGCTTCAACCTTACTAATAGTTGGCTTAATTCCTTCCGATGAAATCAGATGACCAAGGAACTCAACTTGCTTTACTTTAAAAATACATTTGTCCTTGTTAAGCAATATATTCCGGAACTCTAGTACTCTGAGCAGCTTCCTCAATGCTTCGTGTTCTTCTTCAGTGTCCCCCGAGACTTATATGTCATCCTTGTAAATTACAACATTCTCACAGTCTGACAGAATATATGTGTGTGTGCATTCCCTCTAACCTCTAACCTCTATTGCAGATCCAGCAACCCATTTCAGAATGTCTGGAGAGTCACGCCCATTCCGAGGTTACTTTCACTTACAATAAGCCCCGCATGTATGCATAACCGTTATCAAATGGATATTGGTATTACATACTCGCTTCGAGGTTCGAACATATTCTTTTCAAACCTGGCACGTATTTAGTTTATGTTTTTTTTTTTTATTGTAAAATGTATTTTTACTGGTCTCACCATGTTAATTTGATCCTCCAATCCATGCGTTCCGTAATTTTGATTTTCTCTAAGCTTTGCATCTCATTTCACCTTTGTCGTAATACTTCCTTCAACGAACACAAATTTTCTTGAATTGTCATGGTCATCTGGGAGGAGGTTCGCGTCTGCTGCTTTCCCCAGGCACAGTTCGCCGCCACCAACTGCCCCCCGTCCAGTCTTGGGCGTATCCAGCGAGGCATCTTTCATATTGCTCGCAATCTCCGACGGGTACACGACGTTAGGTATACGGTCGTTAGGCATACGGACGTTAGGCATAATGTACGATAGGCATAATGAACGTTAGGCATAATCTACCCGATAAATTCCAGAAGGATGATAATGGGGGCCGTCTATTGATTGCTGACTTCGGTGACAATAATGAAAGAGCCTTAATTTTTGGAACTCTGAAAACTTGCGATGTCTTGGACAGGCAAAGTATTGGGTTACAGATGGTACGTTTGCCACAGTCCCTTGTTTGTTTCGGCAACTCGTCACTGTTCATGGAAGTATCGCTCCCTCACATTAGCAGACGGTTCCTCTAATTTTTATTCTAATGGCAACAAAAATAGAATCGTTGTATCGAAAAGTATGACAGGAAATCCTGGAAGCAGCAGATATGTTTTTTTGTTATTGAATGAAAAACCACAGAATTCACCATTCTTCATTTCATGAGCTGTTCTTTGGCATCATATTTTATTCAACCTTAGCTGTTTTTGTTATTGAATGAAAAATCACAGAATTCACCATTCTTTTTTTCATGAGCTGTTCTTTGAGGAAAACCATTTCTTCTTTGACAATTGCAATATGTGTGTAAGAATATATTACAACAAATGTGTGATTTTTTTTTATTTCTAGATATAGTTCAAAACTATGCTGAGTTTTCATTGCCAGATTACTTAACCACTATCGCTACTAATATTGGATCTAAGTAAATATGTAGCTGCGTCACTTATGATATGATTAATAATGGATTCCAAATTGTGCTTATTAAATAAACTATGTTTGTTTAGCTTGTATAATATTTTATTTAACGCTTAGCCTAATTTAAGCATTTTTTACCATGCTCGAAACATGTTTCTAGAGTTGCACAGCAGCAAGGTATTTTATGCCTAACGTCCATTATGCCTAACGTATATTATGCCTAACGTCTAATGTGCCTAATGACTTTATGCCTAACGTCCATTATTCCTAACGTCCGTATGCCTAACGTCCATTATGCCTAACGTATTTATGCCTAATGGGGTACACTCATCTCCGACACCGGAGAGAGACCAGCAGCCGAGCACTGTTGCAAGCGGAAAACTTGCTGATTCATGGCAACGTCGGCCACCGAATCACCACCAAAACTCGCGACGGACATATTATCAACACTTTTCCGGGCTAATTCACCAACCGGACCGATCTCTCAATAGAACTACACGCCAAAAGTGTAGCATCCGAACTCGAAGGACCGGGCTCCCGGGAGGCAATGAAAACCGACACCGAACAATAGAACTGAAGCTGCGTCGTATATTTTGGAGGTTATATTCAAGGTCAACCGAGTCACTCAAGGCAATCACAGGCAAAACACGATTTATCACTAAATGATAACTTTCTGAACACTTAAAACAAAATTTCAGCACATGAATTAAAAAAAATTAAAGCAAACGATTTAAATTAATTCGCTGACGAAAAATACGTAGCAAAAGAAAAACACGTCAGCTTTCAAGCGCGGTCTACTGCGATCTCTATTCTCACAGTCTGACAGAATATGTTACAAAATCTTTTGGAACATCTCTGGAGCACAGGAAATTCCAAACATTAGCCGCTTGTATCTGAACAATCCTTTATGGCAAATAAAGGTTGTTATATATCGAGGCGATTCTTCCAGCTCAATCTGAAGAAGTCGAAATCAAATAGAGCTTCATATACTATCTATACAACCCCCGAAATATTCGACTACTTTTACAATATTATTTTCTCTTCTAAAGTTCTTACCTGATGAAAAGCATCTTTAATGTCTAATCGGCTAAAGAATCGAGATGACTTGAAGTGGGACAAGAAGTCTTCAAACGTAGGCATCACATGATGCTCTCTCTGGATTGCTTGATTCGGTCGCCACATTTCCTCACAAAGGCGTAGATCACCATTGTCCTTCACAATGGTGATACCCAAGGCGATGGTCCCGTTACGAATTCGATAATATCGTTTGCTGATCCAATTTATGTTAAATCCGACTGAGTAATGCAATAAAAGGACGACGAGCTCTTTGAACGATTGGAGTGACATCTTGATTAACGGGAATCCGTACTTGAACATTCTTCATCTTGGGAAATGGCTGTTTTGCTACTGGAATCACAGCGTTGATTGAGTGCTCAGGATACGGAAGTCCAATTTTCAGCAGTCTTAAACACTTCGCAGTTCATCATGGCTAGTCTCCCTGCATCTTCCTTAATTGAAATAACTTTGAAGATTAAACTTTTAACCATGATTGCAAATTCTCATTTCAGATAAAATCATGTTTTTCGGAATTATGAATTCAATTGATGTTGAGCGATTCCATTTCAAATGGCGATTTTTTTTTATATGCTGATCAACCTTTAACGATCAGGTCGAAACTTGTTGCTTGTTATTGTCCAACATGCCTTTTTACGCATTTGATTCACTAGTTTAGTACGCAACTAACTTCTGAAAAAGGCTTATGTAAAAATGATACGCATCATTTCAAAAAATACGTATCTCGAGAATGTTTTATTTGATCAAAATGTTGTCTTCGGCTAAGTGGTGGGCAAGTATTGTGCTTTTCAAGAAAAAATGTGCGCTGAAAAATAAACATTTTGCAGCTCTGCGTATTTTTGGGTGATACGAAGTTTTCCATACGTTAGTCATTTCAGGTGGATTAGAACAGGTTTAGGTTTAGGGTGGGCGTTGGCCAGATTTGGATTTTTCAGATATAATCCTAAATAGGACCTAGATTATTTAATACACTAGAAACCTCAACTTCTCTCACAATGTTTCATTGTGACTAATCAACACTCAATGGGTAAAATATCAAATTTGCGGTTAATTTGAAAAAAAGGTAACTTGGAGTGTAGAGCGCACTGCCCACTGGACGATTCTGAAGCCTGACCAATATATATAGATACATTCATACCATTGGCATTTTGTATTTGAGATAAGACAGAGACAGGATGCGGAGGGCCCGCTTAGGGGGAGCGTAACCCATGTTATCGCTTCCATTTATTAAATAGTTCAGATAGGCTGGAAATGGTAGGTTCATGTTGAGAAAATGTACCATATGGTGCCCGTTCACTGATCAAAATTAAATTAGATTCAAATCGTCAGGCCCTGCCTTGTAATAATTTTGACGATGATTTGTCAAGTTTCATTTTGCATTTGCATATAACTGTAAGTTTCGGTTTGCTTTTGTAATTGTAAGATAGATAGTTTGGCTCAATTGAAACATTGAGTTGTACAAACTTGACGAATCATACCTCTAAAATAGTAGTAGTTACAGTGCCGCATTATCTAACAACCACTGCCTGCAACTAATGTTGGAGGGGTCAGCAGGGCTGATTACGGATCAAAACTAACATAACTCTAACACTGAAATGATCCCGAAACTAACGCTCATTCATTGCACTTTGAGTCATAAAGTAGTTTTATTTATTTTCCTACTAATCTATCTACACACTTAGTTTTCTCTACCGAGCTCGGCTGTGCGGGTCTCGGCGGGGATGGTTTCGCTGAGATCTCGGCGGGAGTGACATTTGATTGAGGTCTCGGATAATGCCTTTTCTAATAATCTGCCTACGTTTCTTTCCATTGTTATCTACTTTATCCCCTTTTTATTTTTCTGCTCTTCTTTCCTCTTCTTTTCTTTTGTTTTGTTTGTTTACATATAACTAATACTAATACCTCCTTGTTTTCTCACTAATTTGTCTACTATGTCCCACCATCACGATGAGAGATGAGCTACATGGTACACGCTCATATACACTCGCAAAATAGTATGCCGCAAGTTAGTATATCACAGAGGCAACTAAAGATCCAGAAACGAAAACCGATAACGCTGAAGATAATGAGGTGTGGTGATTTATATGACTAAATAGTATTATTTATTTATACTAACCTAAACACAACGTGGGGTGACCCAAATCCAAACGATCACTAACCAAAATAATAGACTTATCTTTTTTCAGCAGCACTACACCAGCCAGCAAAGTTCAACAATCCATCGTTGCTTATGCCTTTGTTGTCGTTTGGAACCAGTTTTGCGAGGTAGGCGACGATTGTGCGTATTTCTCGCGTAACTTTTGAAAAGAGCCTATTTATAGCCTGAAAGTGGAACTTAATGAAGGCCTAAGTACTTTTTCGTAGTTTTTAGTTTTCGGATTTGAAAGATCGTCGGTTACAGTGGCCTGCTTACTGAGCAGAAAAACGCGGTCCCAGGTCCTTACATATCAAAGAGATTTATGGTAAAATCGCTTGTGTATCGTGTATTTTGCGAAACTCGTTGTTGTCGTTGGTTCCGGGTTTGAATGTATACAAAAATTTGAGCAACGGTATTATGTGATATGAGGGGCTCGGTGGCCTTAGAGCAACCGTTTTTGCTTACTGAGCAGAACATCATGAGTCTAATCTCAGGCCCATCCACATTCAAGATTCGTCAATCGTTTTATTTGTTAATATGACTACATGGTAATAACAGCATCTCGGTGATTAAAAAGGTGCTCGTCTGCCTAGTGGCAAACGTTTTTGCTTACTGAGCAGAAGACCGTGGTTTTAGTCCCAAGCTCCTTCGCGTTATATGATCGTTAGGACATCAATTCAGCTTATCGTTTACCAAAACGAACCCTGCTGCAAACCCAACCCTCTTATCCAACATCCCAGTGATTCCTCGTGGAAGTGCAGAGGTGTTCTCGGCTTCCATCAAAGCGAGTGTCATGTCAACACAATCCTTCCCATTCCTTTCTTGACCTGTGTTCGGGCGCGGCCGGCGCTGGTATTGCCTAATTCAAGATCACCAGTTTTTACACATTGAGGATGATTGCTAGTCCCAAGCATCGTCTATTGGTTCTCTGTGTAATTACAGCTGATCTGGCAATAACAGAGTAGCAACCGTGGGCGGTCAATCAAGCTCAAGCTCAAGCTCAAGCTCAAGCTCAAGCTCTGCGTATTTTTGGGTGATACGCGAAAACACATGGATTGGTGCATGATGATGTGTTAAACCCTATATGTAAAGGCTGACTAAAAGTAAATTGGTACGCCCTTCGCGCGCCGCTAGCACGCCTCTAGTGTTGGGAATCGAAAATCTTTGACAGTGGTTTTTTTACACTTCTATAGAGAGCAACTGGTGCAAGCTTGATCAAAGTAGTCGATCGCGTTCAGAAATAACGTCAAATGGAACTCGAAAGAAGAAAAAAATATTGTGCACAAACACCTGGAACATCCGGAGTGGTCCGGTTCCAAGCTGGCTAAAGTGCTGAAGATGCCGAAAACAACAGTGTACCGAGTGCTCAAAACCTACAAGGAAACCCTCAGTATGGAAAGGAATCAGCGGACCTACAAAAAAATTGGAATCAGGGATCGTCAGCTGCGCAGCAAGGTGTTGAGGAGCGTTAAAGCCATCCCCGGTCTTTCGATCCGAGATGTGGCCAGAAAGTATAACGCCAACTTTCAAACGGTACGGAACATCCTTGCCAGGGAAGGATACAAGTCGTACAAAGCCAGTAAACATCCTAACCGACATATGAAGCATAATTCCGTGGCCAAAAAGCGTGCAAGGGCATGATCGATGACGAAACATACGTCAAACTCGATTTTAGGCAGCTTCCCGGTCAAAAGTTTTACATCGCGACTGGATGTGGGGATGTGCCGAGAATATTCAAATTCGTGTTTGCCGACAAGTTCGCGAAGAAGGCCATGAATTGGCGAGCGATTTGCAATTGTGGCATGAAAATGAAACCATTCGTCACATCCTCGACGATGACATCCCATGTTTACATCGAAGAATGCCTGAAAAAGTGTGCATTGCCGTTCATCCGCAACGTCATCTTTTCACTCAATTTGGCCAACTGCCACAACTCCAAGGTTGTTCTGGAGTTGTATGCTCACCGACGAACCGACGTGCCAGCTCATAGAAACTACATTCAAAATCTTGCCCAAGACGCTATATTTAAAATACGTTAAACCCAAGGGGTGGGACAGGTTTATTCTGAGTTGCTTTTTTGCAGCGAGTAACTCAATGTACCTCAATATTTAATCGATTTTTTTCCTCCGCTTACTCCGTTTACTCTCTATAAGAATATGCTTCTCATATTAGACGTCAGTTTTGTTTATAATAGCTTGAATATTATGGAAGAACCTGTGCCGATGCCTGCTTACTACCAGCAATAACTTGCAGTTCCAGCCAGCCTTCAGCAGTTGTTCTTTTTCCTTAGCAGCCAGTCCCAGTTGTCACTTCAAAAGGCTCGTCGCTGATCAAAAAAGCTCTCCAAACAGTTATTCTTCTAAACATCTGGAATTTCACCTATAATGCAACGATCCTATCAGCATCGATTGATCCAGTAGTCGTAACAGCAGCCTGATTGAAAATGGTAATAACTAACTCCGATCCCCTTCTCGTTAGCACCATGCAAGTTAACTACAACGTGAAGATTCCATTACAGCACATCAAACATAGCGTGGTGAGAAATATTCCAACCGTGCCCCCTCTAATAAAATCCACCGCTACAGTTTCCGATTTAGAAAACATCTCCCCGGTGGGGCAACAACCGATTAACACCCAATTCCAGCTCCGACGGCAACGCTTCCAACCATTACCCCCGCGGAATGTTCAGCCAGAGCAGCGAAGTAACCACTACCAATGTGACACTACCACTACCAATCTGACAGATTATCTTCGTCGACTTTCTCTTTGTATTCCTACGGTCATGTTAAGACCATGTACAGGATTTTCATGAGACGTAATCAATTTCACAATCACCAATCACTCGATATCGTCAGCGCTGTTCATAAAACAGATGGAGACGAACAACAAATTCTACATCTGGGCCACTATGGACTTAGCCAACGAGAAACCGAAGAACACACGTATGTAGGAGACTGCCGTTGACGGCCACAGCAAAATCACGGTGGTGCATCGCAGAGACGGGACCGTATCACGATCATCCGGAAGGCACAGCAGAAGCACCAAAAGAGGAAGGATGGATGTCCACCGTCAGTAGAACGGCACAGTGGTAATTCAGAGCTCGATTCGCGGTTTCATCCAGAGGCAGTTTGCCAAGCCATGGGAACGGAATTGCTTCGACGAGATGGCATGTCGGTTCATCCAGTGCCAGGTCGGTTCGTCGGTGGTATGCTGCCAACAAGATCGATTATGTCCCCAAGCTAATGAATCCTCCGAATTGCCCGGAATTTAGACCAACCGAAAAATACTAGGCAAATTTCAAAGCAGCGACTTCGACGAAGCGGCGGGGCAGTCAAGAACATCCAGCAAATGCGGGCAAAATGGAAGAAATGCGCTGATTCCGTGTCCGTTTCCACTATGCGGGCGCGGATGGGCTCCATCAAGAGGAAGGTTCGAGATTTCGTTTGAACAGGAGAAATGTAACCATCTAATGCTGTAACTTTGAAGTTTTAATAAAAGTACTACTTTTTGTGCGTACCAATTTACTTTTAGTCAGCATTTTCCTACCACAAGATATTTCTCTGTTTTGAAATGTTAGATTTCGATTTGAAGAAAGATGAGATGTATATTGTAGCATGAGTTTGTAAGAACAAATAATATGAGTACATTAGATTCACTGACGTGTTGATTCTCTTGGGCAACTATGGGAAAGAAATTTTAACTGGAAGACTGTTGAGAATTACGTATAAGAACTACCGATAAAGCTTGATTTGTTTATTGACTAGTTAATTTTTCAACTAATGAATAAACTTGACAGGAGGCTGCTACCTAACAGCTGTAAGAAGCAACATCAATAGCATCAACATCTGTCTTGCAAACTAGAACCTGTCGTTTCGTAAAATGGAACTGGCAAATGATTAAGACCTAACTCCTTCGAACATCTTCTCCAGCTTCAGAGAATAATCACATTAGGCCAAATCTAAATAGGATGGCCTTCCAGTGGACACTCAGCATTTCGAAGCAGGTTGTGGGTTGGATTTGCTAATCAGCATTACCCACAGCTACCTTTTGCTGTGGATCACCAGTATCACCTTGTTCTAGACGACTGGTACCTTTTCCCCACCCGATGGCCTCTACACTGAAACAAATCGACATGTACCGTTTATTGGATCCATCTTATAACATAGCAATGTCAGCAGATTTATTCATTCTATGTGATGATTGATAGATTCCATTGGATTATCACTTAAAAGCTATGACTGCGATATGGAATGATTTCTATCGTAATTTCACATACTTAGTACTTGATAATACTTTGCTTCGAACGTGGTTAGCGATAGGTAATAAGTATATGAATATTGTCTGATATATTTCATGGTGAAAAACTGTTGATATGTCATGGGTGGGAACAGACATCTAGAAACTAATGGAAAATCATATAAGTTTGCACTATGAGAAAATCCATTAAAATATACCTGTTTTCATGATGAATATTGCTCACTAAAATGTATATCTTATAAGATAATGATGTATATTTTATTGGAGTTGCTTTTAATGATTTTTGACGTTTGTTGATATGTCGCGTGTAAACAGACATGAAGAAACTATTGGACTGTCATTTAACTTTGCAGTATAGGAAAACATGTATATCTAATTGGAATAGCTTCCTTTGATTTTTGAGGTTTAAAGATTGTAAACAGATGCATCCCAATCATTTAATAGTCATATAGATATGCCTTTTAAGAAATCCAACAGCAAACGTTTGTTTTTGCATGTTTTTCTGGGCTGAATATCGCTCCAAATAAAATACATCTTACATGATTGTTCTTTATAAATTATTGAAACGATTTTCAACGATGTTATCGTACACTCATTAAAATGATTAGTTGAACTAAATACTACTAACAACAATTATACTGTATTGAATAATCTTTGTTTGTTTCCGGAAAAGAATGTATTGAGATTGAAAAAAAAAATGATTCTACTGCAATATTTCCTTTGCTATGATTCTAATTGTAAGTCTTCTACACGGCTAATTCAGATTCCAGCCCTAGTACTCGAACTTCATGAACCAGTTACATCAACTTATATAATTTAGTCGTTGATTTATTGCACACAGGTGCATTAAGAAAGATTTGAACAAACCACACCACACCACCGAAACGGAACATAAATTTGTCAGTGCTATTTGTCTTCACTCTAGCAAAACGAGCATAACGTTGCACTGCATTCCATGTCGGGAGAGCTGTTCTTACTTCATGCTATTTGAACGAGCTCAATCTTGAAGTCAGCCGTGGCCCTGTGAAATCGAGCGCAGAAACCGAAAGCATCACACCTCAACAGTCCTTGATCGAATCCCAAATCAGCTACAATAAAAAAGGCACAACTGTGAAAGCTCCCACTGCCTGATGTTTATTTTTCGATTTATTTTTAGAAATCGATTAAATATATGTGTCAAAAGAAGAAGTAAATTTCATGTGATTTTCACACAAACTTTACTTCGATTGATTTATGACACATACCTATATTATATTGTGGTGAAAAGTGTAGCTTATGCTTATGGGTTTCAAATCCATTTCAGTTAATTATTATAATTTGATCGATTTTCATTTATCATACGACGATCATATAAAAGTTACCAAATCATCAGCATTGTAAATGTATCAGATATTCATATAGAATTTACCTGGCACATTTTCAATCATATAATTTTCAATGGATTATCTTATAGCGCAAATTTATAAGATTTCCACATAACAGGAATATGTCATATTGGTTCAGTGTAGGAAACACCTGAATAAAACCGAAACCACTTGGTCAATCTGTTTCAATTTTCAGTTGACAATAATTTCGAACATTCGAACAGCCTATTTCATGGTGGAAAAACTACACAAAGCGCGTTAGGCCCTCACCAAAAGAAAGGCAGATGATGTTCATTTGAAATGCTAATAACTTTTCGGGGTTAACTCGGATTCAAATCCAGTCTTCAGCCAAGATGTTCCCAATGCTCCAAAGATTCTACATTTTGTACACGACGAAAATCGACCAACTACAGCGCCACCTAGAGTCGCGAATGTGAAAGTGGTTCGTTCACCCATACATTTAGTCGATTTTTTCCATACAAACATCAAAACCTTTGAAGCGAGGGGTTCCCGTGAACCAAATAACTTTTAATTTTGAAATTCCAGGATTGACCTATTTTAAAATACTCTAATATCATGCATTTAGTGAAAATATGCGTTTTTAACTCATTCCTTTCCTTCCATTGCAGATAATAAACACACCCACCGGGAGCCAAGCTTCCACCGAAACCCACCTCAACCTAGGCTTCTATCTCCAAAGCGATAGAGCGTGCTATACAACAACCAAAGTCACGATAAACGTATCGCACCCGGCCCGATTATCTCGCGCGCGCATTATTCGTTAAGCGCCCTCGTGATTCAGAGAGAGCACCAAGCAGCGCAAACTGAGCAATTTTTTTTATCGCCATGGTCTCTAGCGTTCGTGTCCAGTGTCGTTCAGAAACCGTACCCAAACGGAAGCATTCAACAAGCAACGACCTTCCACCGGTTTTAGTCGCATTTCGGTACGAAATACTAATTCGGCAATAATTTATTCGAACCTTGAACAAAGGCAGATGGCTAATAGGAGCCCTTCGTAACAAAGCATCAACTCTCGCTGCATAGTGAATTATAGTAGCTTGTAACACAACACGGTAAAGCGAGAAATAGTGATTTGCATTAACGAACGGAAAGTGTCAAATATACACCGTAATCAAAGTAATCAAGCGTGATACTGCAATTGGAGTATCATTATTTGCTCTAGTCTGGTCGTTGAACGGGTTACAGTTTGAAGACTTAAGTCCGCGGCGTTGTGCGACCGGATCGTGATATGCACTGACTGTTGCGTGTTCGTGAACAGCTGATAAGCCAAATTTGGTCTGGTGCACATGATACATTCGACGGTGATGGTTCAAAAGATATGTTACTCTCGGTCTTCATGATTGTAATCGAGATACTAGCAGAATCATTCGGAACAATTTGAAAGCTGCTGCAGCAGTCGGAGATAGTGACATCCACGGGAAGTGTCTACGTGACTGACAATATACTGTGAATTTTTCCAAAGACGGCACTACGGAGATAGGATGGCAGAACCAGCACAACTGCGACCACCTGACGGTGGTTGGGGATGGATGGTGGTCTTTGCCTATGGACTGGCCAATGTAAGTTGACACGGCTAGATTTTCTGTATGATTTAAATTTCTCCAATTTGATCTGACCTTCAATGCCGTTTTGAACGTCAAATGCACACGGGACTTGTAGTTGATAATCCAACTTAAGACAACCCGAGATTGTCAGTTGGCTGGATCACTGGCTTTTGTGTGCTATAGAATAAACGCAACCAATGCTGGGCAAGAGTTTCTTTGTCTGTCTCGTTTGGATGACACCTTCGGAAACTTTACGCTTAATGAATGTGTGACATGTGAGGGGTATTAAACGTAAGCTCACTCGGTGTTATCGGTGGCCGTCCGTTATCAGGGGAAATCGCGGTAAATATTTATTTAGAAACGGAAGTCTCGGGCTTGTTCCGCAGTTTTGCAGGTAGTAAGGTTTACCACAGATGCGTTTTGATTGTTTTAACCTAGCACTCGTGCGTTGTACAAAACTCGAGGGCACTTCTTGAATCCTGATGAGTTCCAAAAAATTCTTCAAGAATTGGTCTAAACATGAAACATGTTTAGTTTTACATGGAGCGTGTTCCAAAGTCAGAAACTTTTTTTTTCGTGTTGTACTTTGTACAACGGCGCAAGTACTGAAAGGTAAAATATGTCTGCAAGTCGATGGTCCAAAGTCAAGATAATTTGTTTTGTTTTGCAAACTAACAATGACACACACACACAAATTATGCCAACTTGTTTAGTCTAATGCAAGCTTAAATTGGATAACGAGCATCTCATCCGACTAGATTTGATCCTACATACGTAAGGTGGGGCAAAAGATCGAGTGGGGGAACAAGTTTGGAATCCCTCAAAGAGCGTGGTGGGTGGTTCTTCAACCAATTCAAGGCCAACAATTGAAAAGGTCACAACTTCATTTTGTAAACAAACCTTATACATTACATTCGCAAACCCAAAACACAATCGGATAGATGAGAATTTCCCCTACCAGTTCATTTTGTCGGTTTGCGTTGGCGGACTTCGGTTCACGACAAAATGGCCTTGCAAGGTTTGTTTAAAAAATCGAGTTGAAGCCTTTTCAATTGTTGGTCTTGAATTGTTTCTGTAGGTGACTAGTTTATGGTTGACACTAGATTTGCTTCGACTCACTTCAGAATAAAAAAAATGTTTTCTGAAATACGGAATCATTGGATTCTATCATGATATATTGAACTTGTTACTTACAAGAAGAGGTTCAAAAGTATGCGTTTGAAATAGAAAACCTGGCAATTTCGCTTTCAGGAGGCTCAATCAGCGATTTTATGATTTGTGAGCGTTCACTCAAAGTGAGCGCTCAACGAATCATAAAACCGCTAATTATGGCTCTCTGAAAGTGAAAAAATTGACTGGGTTTATGTGTCAAACATATACCTTTCAACCTCTTCTTGTAAGTTTGAAGTTCAAAGTATCGTTAAAGTACCCATTGATTGTGTAATTCCGAAAAATATTTTTTATAGCGCACTATTTACGTCGAAGCAGCTTTGGTTGACCTTGATATCCTCTGCTGACCGAAGAAGTCGTTTTTACTCTACTTGCTCCATGGTCACACGTCGCACAGTGGTCCAGATCTGTGAAAGACGGTCAAAAGTCATTATCTAGTGAATCTTGCATTTTAGCGAAGACAACATATCAAAAAGAGATGTCTTCGATTTTAGACTAGTGGTGTCTTCGGGAAAGTTTCTGAATATGAAAATTCCATTTTTTGGCATGAACAGATCAATGATTAATCCTCCTGGAAGTTAGATCCAAAATTTAAGTTAATTTTCGATAAACTTCTACTGGCTTGAAATGTTCTACAAAGTTGTTCAAAATATCAAAACACATACATTTGATGAATATAATAGAACACTAGAATCTAGTGCGGTGTAATATTCTGATTTTTTTTTGTATACTGATGTTTTGAGCAATTGTTGGCACTACTTCGAACCAGTAGAGTTTCAAAAAATATTTTATGTAAGAAAAAAAAAATACCATTAAAAAAACTCCCATATCTAGCAGTTTTTTATATCTAAATCATGTTTCTGCATGTTTCTGCAAAAGGTATTGAATGTTTTGAAGAAAACATACGCAAACAGTTCTATTCCTATTGGTTTTGACGTGGGATAGTAAGTAGTAAGCGTGATTAAATAGAGTATCATTGTGCTTGCCACACAATATACAAATTCATGCATTGGTAATTGGCATCGAAAGCTCTCAATTAATAACAGAGGAAGTGCATTTAGAACACTAAGTTGCAATTAGCTAATATACACTAAGTAATAAGCTTGAAATGCGAATAAGAAGAAGAAGTGTCTCCAGAGAAGTTTCTTCAAATTTAATTTTGCATCTTTTGAAATATGAACCTGAATTTTTACTAAGGGGGTATTTCCCTCCCCTTGGCTAGTTTTTTAACCTGGACGTTGGTGGGCGGGCCTAATCTTATGCTTCATAGTGGAGCGTTGGAGACGGTTGGTTTAGGTCCGGCATCGTTGGCTCATGGCGTCATGAGCATGCGATGAGGATTACTGAGCTTCCCCTCTCTGATGAACCATTGCATAAGAGAACCAAAGTTCTAGCCTGAAGTGATAGTATCACACTTGTTACTCCTTTATTTGAAAGCCGCGTTGTAGTACGCTTACGTATAGGCACTGACGTTGGGTGCGATACTGGTATTGCAACTAATCTTATATGTGCTTCATTTTGATTTGGGATAAGTGTGATAAGTGTAAGGATTTTCGGTTTCTTTACATTTAGCATCACTATGTGTCATTTCCTCAAAACCCCCCAATAACCGGCCTCTTCAATCCCTTCCTTTTTCCATGACGTTCAAGTGGTCCGCATAGACTATTCAGCCATTACCCGTCCTTTATCCTCGGCTTTGGATTGACTTGCGCTCCCATTGCCCCACCAAACGCTGTAAAATGAAAATGAAAATGAATTTTTACTAAGGGGGTATTACACTTAGAAAATCCAACTTTTTGTAGTTACGAGATAATGGATTTATGTCTTGAGCAAAGTTGTAGAAAATCAAATTTTAAGAAACTTTGCCCAATACATCAAATCTCTACATCTCTACATCCAGAGAGATATAGTTAGTTTTCTCTCAGGATTACATTGAAAAATGTTTTTTTTTTAGTTTTTTTTTAACATTGGATAGGACATCAGAAACATAGGATAGCAATATCTATATGAGATTATTAAATCCTATTTAAAAGTAAATGCTTTTTTTTTTTAATCTGTTCTGCTATTAGTTGGATCTCGAGTTGGATAGAGAATTGTGAAAAAAATTGAGTTAACAAGTCAATTATGAGTTTGGTACGATACTTCAGTTAATAAGCTACCGTACGAAGTCAATGAGAACGCGTGATATGAAGGTTTGCACCCATAATTCACAAAAACAAAAGAAGCGCTCCGACCAAATCAATTTTTATCTTCATCCGATAGGCCGAAGTGAATTCATTTACGTTTCAATGGCGTTTTAATGCGTTAGGCCGAGTTTGGCGTCAAGAAGCAGTGTTAGACTTTAGACAATATCTCAACGATTGGTGCCTCTTTATTAAGTCTTACGGTACGTACAGAAAGGTAAATAAATTTGGAAGCCATCAGTAATAATAACATTCCGTTTGGTGCTAAACTGCGCTAGATTAAGTAAGACTAAGTGCGGGTTGTGCTCAATAGGCCGAAAATGGGGTGATTAACCCTACTAGAAGAACAGAAGCTGAATATAGTTTGACAACTGCTGGGAATGTAGTAACAAAGAGTGCTTGAAGGCTACTAGGCAAAATGCTATTAGTGTATGTTTTGATCACAAGGTTAATCACAGACAAACAGATGTGACTCCAACTTTGAATTTTGTCATTAAAATAAAAATAGTATCAATATTAGATTTTTTTTTATATTTGTTTTTTTTTTCAGACAAAATTTGAATTCAAGCTTTCCGCTTAGCAAGTTTTAAGCACTGCAACATACCTTAACTTTATACACCATTATTGGAATCCAAATCGTTTTCAAAGTCGTCCTCTTTGGTTGGTTTTGCTTTACGCCCTCTTGTTGCTGGAACCAAGCTTTTAATGCCTCCGAAAAACGTGTAACGGCAAGTTTGCAATGGCATAGCTTAGCCATTTCTTAATGAATTTCAAAAATTGTGGTACCTTTAGAATTCCTATGGTTTGTGGATGATTTTGATTGCAGAAAGATTGAAAATAGAGTCGTCTACTTTTTTAAAAAGCGAAAAGAGTTGTTACATGTTTTTTTGAAAATTGTGTTTGTAGGGTTTTGCAAGTGGTGCAAGATCTGTAATTTAAATTAATGGGCACAAATGTTCGCAATTAGCCAGGAAACAGTAATGGTTCCTATATATGGATCCTGGAGACAACGGAACGGTCCTAAAAAATCCAGAACATCCGTAAAAGTGGTCAATCCATGAACCTGATCCTAGAGCTCCGCGTTTTTTTAACATTAGGATCTGTGATATAAGAATGAATTTGGGGCATGGTTCCAGATGGCCATCGGACCGTCCAGTGAAAGATCCGGAACATCCGTAAAAGTAGTAAATCCACGATCCTGGTCCTAAAACTCCGCGTTTTTTATAAACATTAGGAACTGTGATGATAGAAGCAATTTGGGGTTGTGACATAAACATGAACCTGGATGTCCATGGGACCGTCCTCCGCAAGATCCGAAACATCCGTGAAAGTGGAAAATTCACGAAACTAATCATAGAGCTCCGTGGTTCCTAATGTTTATAAAAAAAACGCAGAGTTCTAGGATCAGGATCGTGGATTTACTACTTATACGGATGTTCCGGATCTTCCGCTGGACGGTCCGATGGCCATCTGGGTCCATGACCCAAATTCATTCTTATATCACAGATCCTAATGTTAAAAAAAACGCGGAGCTCTAGGATCAGTTTCATGGATTGTCCACTTTTACGGATGTTCCGGATCTTCCGGAGGACGGTCTCATGGCCATACAGGTACATGTTTATGTCACGATCCCAATTATTTTTTTATATCACAGTTCCTAATGTTTTCAAAAAAACCGCAGAGCTCTAGGATCAGGTTCATGGATTGACCACTTTTACGGATGTTCCGGATTTTTTGAGGACCGTTCCGTTGTCTCCAGGATCCATATATAGGAGCCATGACTGTTTTCTGGCTAATTGTGAACATTTGTGCCCATTAATCTAAATTACAGATCTTGCACGACTTGCAAAACCCTACGAAAACGTGTAACAATTCTTTTCGCTTATTAAAAAAGTAGACGACTCTATTTTCAATCTTTTTGCAATCAAAATCATTTACAAACCCTAGGAATTCTAAAGGTACCACAATTTTTGAAATTCATTAAGAAATGGCTAAGTTATGACATTGCAAACTTGCCGTTACACGTTTTTCGGAGGCTTCGTAGTCGGCGTAAAGTTTTTTACCCACCGTATTCGGAGTGTTAAGGAACGTTTGGTAGTACTCTTTTTGTCAGAAAAACGGAAGTAGTCCTCGAGGGTCTGAGAGCTTTGCAGCAGGCAAAGATAGAGGCTCGGAATTCAATGGCTTCAAGACAATTGTATCGATATTTGTTGCTGCCTTTAACAATCGAACTGCTTCAAAATTATCTTGCTTCGGTTCATATTTAAATGAAACTAGTTCCAAGTTCATGCTTGTTCATATTAATTGAAACTAGAAACTAGTCGGTTCATAATTAAATAAAACTAGAACTAGAAGATATTTCTAATTAATAATCATAAATTGAAAAGTAAGCTGAGCACAAACTTCTTGTAAAATGCTCTATAACATTAAATCAAGAATGATTTTCCATAGCGATGAATGTTTTTTTTTTTGTATAAAAAACGACGAAACTCGCAGCGCTCTCACGTAATCTAACACCACCTCTCTGATGGTGGTGTTGTTTTGCGTGGGAGTGGTGAGAGTTTCGCCGAATGTATGTTTAAGTTTTAGTTAATAAAAAACGCTTTCGTCGTTTCATAATATGAAAGCTCCAGGTGAAGATGGAATTTTCTATATCATCATCAAAAAACTCCGAGAGAGTACCTTGTCTTTCCTGGTAAAATTATTTAACAGATGTTTCCATTTGGCATACTTTCCAGGTAAATGGAAAAATGCAAAAGTTGTTCCAATTTTGAAGCCGGATAAAAATCCTGCTGAAGCTTCTAGCTACCGTCCAATAAGTTTGCTTTCTTCAATAAGTAAACTTTTTGAAAAGATAATTTTAAATAGAATGATGCTTCACATCAATACGAACTCATTTTTTGCAGATGAGCAGTTTGGATTTCGCCATGAGCATTCAACTACTCATCAACTCTTAAGAGTTACCAATTTAATTCGTTCAAACAAATCTGAAGGCCACTCAACTGGAGTTGCTCTTCTAGACATAGAAAAATCATTCGACAGTGTTTGGCACGGGGTTTGATTGCTAAATTGAAAAAGTTTAATTTTCCACTTTATATTATGAAATTAGTTCAAAATTATTTAACTGACAGAACTCTGCAGGTAAATTATCAAAATTCCAAATCTAATCGACTACCTGTTAGAGCAGGAGTTCCTCAGGGTAGCATTCTTGGGCCTATATTGTATAACATTTTCACTTCGGACCTTCCTGATTTGCCTCAGGGTTGCCACAAATCTTTGTTCGCTGATGACACAAGCATTTCCGCTAAAGGAAGAAGTCTTCGTGTTATTTGCAGCAGACTGCAGAAAAGTTTAGATATTTTCTCTTCTTATTTACAAAAATGGAAGATTTCTCCCAACGCTTCCAAAACTCAACTTATAATATTTCCACATAAGCCTTGAGCTTCCTTTTTTAAACCTAGTAGTAGTCACATAGTCACTATGAACCGAGTTCCAATTTCCTGGTCAAACCAAGTGAAATATCTTGGATTAATACTTGACCAAAAATTAACTTTTAAAGATCACATTGAGGGCATTCAAGCCAAATGTAACAAATATATAAAATGTTTGTATCCTCTTATAAACAGGAAATCCAAACTTTGCCTGACGAATAAACTTCTAATATTTAAACAAGTTTTTAGACCGGCCATGCTTTACGCTGTGCCAATATGGTCTTGTTGTTGCACTACCAGGAAAAAAAGCACTTCAAAGGATTCAGAACAAAGTTCTGAAGATGATTTTGAAGTTGCCTCCCTGGTACAGTACTACCGAAGTACATAGAATTTCGAATGTTGAGACTTTAGAGCAAATGTCCAACAAAATAATTAATAACTTCAGGCAAAAATCGTTGCAATCCTCAATTGCAACGATTAATTCGCTTTATACCTAGATGAGATTTAGTTTTAGTTTTTAGTTTTAAGATTTCAATTGTTATACTGACATGCAGGTTTAAAAAACCTGTTTAAAACACTGAATTGCCAAGACATGAACAATGTAAAAACACTTAGATATATATCATAACAATTAAGGCTGATAAGTTACTATACTAACTGGAGCACCTAGGTTAAAATGAAATGTAATTTATTTTGAATTTGAAACAAATAAAGAGTTAAAGAAAATCTGTTTCGCCCCTCCTTCCCCTTTTAGATCAATCTTTCCACGTTTTTTAGTACAAAGTAATTGGAGTAGATCTTTGTGCGGGGGTTTTAGCAAAAGTTTGCAATTGGCAGTTGAGAAACATATGAAGGGTTGAATCCTTGGGTATTACAGATATCGAAGCGCTCGATTTGATTTATCGTCCTGCTTGCAAAATTCTTGCGAATGGAACAATGGGCACCTCAAAACACTGCATATTTTCAGCTTAAACCGGGTCACTTGTTGCACAATTATGCTGCGTCTCTGGACTTCAAAATGTATGCAGTAAACTTTCGCAGTCGTATTTTTCCTCCTACGAATCCAAATGAATTCAAAGGTTGATGCAATTGGTTCCAAACAATTAGAAAAAGTTTAACGAAAAAACTGGTACATACATTCTTCTTCTAAGTTTACAGAAATAAAATAGAAAAAAAGATATAAATTTTAAATGAACGCGTGAATTTCAGCTTTTATTCACTGAATCTCTGTTTGACAAACGTGTAATTTTATGATCAAAAAGTAGAAGGGTCTGTGCCTAGGGGCACGAACGGAAGCTTGACGTAGGACCGCTAGTGGACGGTATATATGTGAAGAGCATTAAGTTCTTTTAATTGATCAAATCAGGCATAACATTTGATAACGGCACAAAAGCATTTGTAAACAAACATTCTAAGGCCCTTTACACGCGAATGATGTTGTTGGTTTGCGTGGGCGTACTTTGGTTCGCGTGTAAAGGGCCTTAGAAGGTTTGTTTACAAATGCTTTTGTGCCGTTATCAAATGTTATGTCGAAATATCTATTATCTCAACGATCCAAATTTGTAGTAATCTTTTTCAAAAAGAAAGTTGATTACGAGAATCAATCAAAATCAATTGCACCCCTGCTTCCAAGTTTGTGTGGTCGTTGGGGGCTTATGGTTCTGAATATGGACAAACAAGCACAGATAAATTCTATTCCAACTCTTTACTGATGTAAGCTTGATGGCCCTGAAAAGGGCCGTTTTATTGAAGAGGACATCCATGGCCACTTACGCTTGGCGTGTTTAGAGTAGGTGACAGCATCACGGACCTCATTTTCCACGAACACCTTCAGCACACCTCGTAGATCAGACCAGAGATACGTCAGACACTGCCACGGCGAGCCAGACGACGGATGGTGGTTATCTCGAAGAATTTGCGATGACGATTGGCCCTTTGCCACGACCTACTGTTGCTATTGCTGACCACGCCGTCCGAAGCGAAAATGAGCTGATACCAGACAGCAGCGCTGCTTTATATTTTTTTAGGTTAAAGCAGAATAATGTGCAACCAAGTGGTATAAAAGCTACAAAGACTCCTCCCATTATGAGTAGTTTGCTATCAAGTATCGACACTGGCTATTTTCTTTTTGCGTACACGGCGAATGAGAACAACCCTAATTTGAGTTTAGTTCACTCATAATCGCCAAAAGTGTAGGAACTCAGCGATGAGTAAATTTGTCTCATGATTTCGTGTGGAAAACCTAAAAAATCTGCCAGAAAATGAGGAAATTGACGAAAATTTTATTCAGTCTCGGAGTAGTACCAATAGACTGAGTGAATCCAATCTTTACTTTTCTCAAATTCGGGAATTTTTCCCTGGAAAATCCTGGAAAAACCTGTGAAAAAATAAAGCAAACTTACTCATCGCTGAGTTCCTGCACTTTATTTCTTATTTCTGAGATAACTAAACTCAAATTTGGGTCGTTCTCATTCGCCGTGATAGATATCGGCGTCTGTGGTTAGCGTGATTACCTCTCACCCCAGCAGGCCTGGGTCCAATCTCAGTCGGCGCCACCGGCATGTTCTAAGGCATAACATCTCTGGGAGCTGCCTCCCTGGCGTCGGTAGCATTAGAGCTCTGTACGGAAAACAAATCTCGCGTCACTTTTCAATAGGTCCTATCTACATTGATCGATTCTCTTCATCGACACTCTCTTTCGTAAATATTCGGCTTCACAAATGTGGATCAACAATAGAAAAGAGCCCATCAGCATTTGTAAACAAACCGTTCCACACGCAGAAAAAAATTAAGTTCAACCAAACAAATTATGTTTCATTTTAAACAAAGTTTTGAATAGAATATGGATCAATAAAATTGATAGATTAATTCAACAACAAAATTAGTTGAAATAATACCACTAACTTTATTGAATTGAACATCGATTATTATTGATTTGAGAAAATGTTTACTTAAATCAAGTTGAAACATTATTTAGGGTAATTATCATTTTTAGTGGTATTGAAACGTTATTTATATTGTTTCAAAATCAAATTTATTAAAACCCCCAGGTCAGATTAGCTGTCATTATTAAAAAATAAACCCATATTTTTTCAATTATGATTTCAATCAAGTTTCTAACTAATCCGCTGTTTGTTTATTAAATTATTGAACAGTCAATCAGCTTATTGCATTGAAGCATTTGGTGCGTGAATGGATGGAAAAACTTGTTATTCTTGTGCGCCTTTCAATGCACCATGGTGTCGATTCTTACGTTATTGTTTGTGGTAATTTTGACGATTGTCTTACTACAAGTAGCGATTCTGCTGCAGCTGTTGGTGTTGACGCATTTCGGTGGAGCCTAAGGCAGTGCAGCATACGCAATGGCAGAGGAGGAGTTCCTATAATAGTAAAATATTCTAAAATGCTCGTTTTGAACTTTTCACTTTCCACATCAGAACCTACCTGGTTCTCCAGGTCACAACATCTAAGTTTCCAGTATACTCAGCTACGTCAAAATGTATGCACTCTCTTGAAGATGCGCTTCTGACACCTAGTCAATATTCATATCCAAATGATCCCTACGCTGGTAAATTGATTCAGCTTCTATCCAAGTTGGAATCCCCATCTTCACCTTCTCATTGGTCAGCCGAACCGAATCCTCATGCAAATTGTGCCCTATCACACGTCAACACTGAAATTTTAAATGTTAGTTTGCTAGTTGAGAAAATTTATACTTAGACATAAAAAAAACTTAAACTTACTTGTTAAGATTAACGATCGAAGGCAGAATTTCCGTGGAGAATCTTTTTGACTAACAACGATGTCGACTGACAGTTTGAAACGTGCACTATACACACAACAATAAAAACAATTTTATTGGTTTGATTTAAATGGGCTTCTGTATCCATTTGAAACTTATTTATGAACTGAAACAAATAGAAATTTTGCATTGAATAATAACAAAATATTTTGTTGGTTTACGCCTCAGTGTTTTTTTGTGCGTGCAAAGCCCTTTACTCACAAAGCGAAGGCCACCCACACAAACCAACACCATCATCGGATAGGGGAAACTTCTACCTACAAGATGTTGGTGTTGGTTTGTGTGAGCGGCCTTCGATTTGTGAGGCTTTGGAACGTTTGTTTACAAATGCTTATGGGCCCTATTCTATTGTTGATCCAGAAATGTTTCCTGCCGTCTTCGTCGAATTAGATGCTAGATTGTTGCTTCTTCCATCGAAAATATCCGGCCGTGGCGATTCAAAGTTGATCAAGGTTGATCAAAATAATTTGTATCCCTGCTTCCAGTTTGATAACATGAGCATTTTGTGTGGTCGGTGGTTCTGAATATGGACAAACAGGCAGATGAATCCTATTCCTACTCTTTTCTGTAATAAGATTGGTGGCCCTGAAAAGAGCCGTTTTGTTTCCAATGTTGGTGATGATTTACCTCCGAAACCAAACAGAGTGCGTCTCTGTCACTTCAAAAACGTAGATGACATCTATGGCCGCTTACGCTTGGCGTGTTTAGTGTAGGTGACAGCAACACGGATCTCATTTTTCAGGAACACCTTCAGCACACCTCGTAAATCAAACCGTAGATACGTCAGACACCACCACGGCGAGCCAGACGACGGATGGTGGTTATCTCGAAGAATTTGCGTTAGGTTCTGAACATGGCTCCCTATTCGCACGCACCCGAGGATCGGAGGCGAATGCCACTTCGACTTGTTTCGTCTACTTACTACTCTCTGACGACTGTGCTGGGGAAGCAGCATATGCATGTAGGTAATTGGTGGATTTGTTTGTTAATTCGACGCTTTTGGACAATGCTGAACATTTACCAGTTTTTCAATAGTTTCTTGTTGAAAATCAACATTCGGAAGCATTTTTATCAATGCGTAGCCATATTACTGATCGATTGGTGATAAAGTTATTGAAATTGGACCAGGGGCAGCTGAGTTATTAACGTTCAAAATCTTTCTTAATTTGTTACATGTTCCATTTTCGGTTTTCACAAAGTGTACCCCCATATAGAAATCAAAGACGTAGTCCTACGTCAAAATGTACCCACGCAAATTAAGAATTAGAAGAATTAAACAAGTATTCGCGTGGAGTTTCCCCACATGTTTGCCATAGCTACAATACGTATCGCTTTCAAAGTTCGGCTGTAAACAGTGGTAGTTTACAGTGACATTTCAGGATTAAAAGTTGGGTGGCAGGTAATTGCATAAAATATCGGTGAAAAGTGTCTACTTTTTTTTAAATGCAAACGTTAATATACATTTTGCTGTGTGAAGCAAGGTGACGAATTTGTTAGATCCAGCTATGCAGTTATAAATAAAGGACATAAATAGTTAACAATGAACAACGACATAAGTTCAGAAGTGCTAGTCATAGAATTATAATCCAGGTCGGAGGCAAACCAACCAAAACTTAACTTAACTTATAAACCAGGTTATTATTATTTTAATATAATTGACTACCCCTTGATTCCCTTTCTCATTTTACAGCTGGTATAATCAATTTGACAGATCGATGTCTTTCTATACCACTTGGAATTTTTGATGATCGAGTTCCACATATGTTATGTGCCACAGGTCAGCATGATCATACATTTAATATGCAACAAATCTATATGATAAAAATTATCAACCCCACACCTAGCTTCTCCCCTGATCCTATCATTTGACAATGCACCCCTATAACCTCAGGTAAGCCACGAGTATTGGGCCCAACTCTTACTACGCATAGAATTAAGTGAATTTTGAGCAATGAACAAAAAATTATCGGCTCCGTAAAGCTAACGCGATTGAGCCTTCCAAATAAACGAACTAGATAAAAATGTTCAAGACCCTCATCCTGAATACTAAACTAACTTATCACATGTTTGCTCGACTTTCTCAATAACAGATCATGATCGTACCCGTGCTGCAGAGCTTCGGTCTCATCTTCAAGGACACGTTCAAGCAGATTCACATTTCGGCGACGGAAGCTTCGGTCATCATCAACCTCGCTTCAGCCATCGGAATGCTCTTCGGCCTTTTCAACGGTCCACTGCTGAGAAACTTTGGCTTCCGTAGGATAGCCACCCTCGGTGGGTGCATGTTTGCCCTTGGTCTCATGTTCACTTCCCAGGCAGAGACGATATGTCACTTCATTCTCACCTATAGTATTATGGCGTGTAAGGTTTAAATTTATTCGCCAGATAGTGTAGTAAGTCAACAAATATTCTTCCAATTTCAGCTCTCGGCATGGGATTCTGCAATTCATCGTTTTCGTTGGCTCTGAATACGTACTTTTTAACCCGGCGGAACAAGGCAGCCGGCATTGCGATGACCATCACCGGATTGGGTCCCATTCTGCTACCTCAGTTGGTGTCGCTGCTGGTGTCACTGTACGGTTCCAGAAGTTGTTTGCTAATCATCGGAGCACTGGCAACGCACATCGTTGCGGCGGCTTTGCTCTTGCAACCGGTGAAGCGACACATGCTACCGATTGAACTGAATGATGAAGTATTGTCTCCACATAAGGAAGCCGTGGAGGAGAAATATTCGGCAGTCGATGGTGAGTGCTAGGGTAATAATTTGCCAATTAATGCAGAGTCAAGAAATATGAACGAATTCTACAGTGAGCATTCATAAAGGCCTAACTGCGGTGATCGCTGCTCTTAATCGATTTTCTCGTTAAAATGCTTCAGCTAAGGAAAACAATTTACTGAAATTTGTCCAATACAGTGATGTAACAGTCGAAAAAGAACATCGACGAACAGAATCGATCATTGCCCTTATGCATTCTCACTGTCGAATATTGACGATTTTTCCAACAGCTCCTCCGCGGATCGACAGCAAATGGGACCTGGAATCGGACAACGAGGACGATTATCTGGAAAAACGAACCTACTTTACCGATCACGATATGGACGCCCAGAGCATCTATGGATTCGAGCAAACATCGCAAATGCGTCGGCCAGATTCGATGGCCACGTTGATGTTTCTGCCTCGTACCAAAAGTGAAGGTAATTTCCCACAGACAGCAGCCGTTGGATGACAGTCCTAATAATTCCCAAAACTTTAATCAGTTCTCCATCCCACACAGAGGCGACCTTCGACGGCCGAAATGTTGTTGTTCAAAACGTACTCTCAGAATCTGGAACCACCGAAGGCAGACACCAAGAAACGGTGGTTTCACTCAGGATCTACCGAAACGGTTAACCTCGGCAGTTCGATTAAACTTTTCGAGGAGAAAGAACGAGAACGGAGAGGTTCGTTGGATAACAGTGCGTCCAGGCGGAAGTCATTTGTGGCGAGGTTTTCTCCCAGAACCAAGCGATGGTTTGAAAAATCGGAAGACTCCGTTCACTTGGGCAGCTCAATGAGGCTCTTCGATGAACGGTATCCCGGAGCTAGAAGAAGTTCCCATGCCAGCGTTCGGGAATTTTCCGTTCCGATGCATACCATTTCCCACTCGAAGCTTCCGGTTTTGAGTGAGAATCAAGATCTTACCGACGAAAATCGAATGCCGTCGATTATGCGTCAGTTGGAGAATCCAACGTCACCGAAAACCCCGGTTCAAAAATCGACCAAATTCGATTTCAGTAACGTCGACGGTAGAGGGGAACCTAGTCCACCGAAGCAGGAGCAAAAGCAAAGCTGTTCGCAGAAGATAGTCACTTTTTTCGATCTCACCTTGCTACGGGACCGGATATACTTAAACATGATGCTGGGAATGTCAATCGCCGTGTTTGCGGAAATCAACTTCTCCCTGTTGACACCCTTCATCCTGAACGATCTGGGCTACGAGACGGAACAAATTGCGTCAATTATGTCGACCCTGGCCGTTGCGGATTTGCTGTTCCGTTTCATTTCACCCTTCATTGGAGATTCGCTGAAGCTGACCCCCCGGATCATGTACATGATTGCCCTCAGCATGCTGATACTTACTAGATTTAGTGGGTTCCATCACTGTTAACTATCTATACTCAAAAAGTACTCATTTCAACCTTTCCCTCGCCGTAGGCATTCTAGTCGCTCGCAACTACACCGAGATGATTGTGGTTGCCGTTTTCCTTGGAGTGGCCAAAGGTGTTCGCACCGTCTACATGGGCCTGGTCATACCGAGCTACATCCCGCTGAAGCGTCTGCCCGCGGCATCCAGCATCCAGATGATGACAAACGGCATCATACTGATCACGATGGGTCCAGTGGTTGGGAAAATCCGGGATTATTCCGGAAGTTACTCGTTAAGCATTATGTTCATCAATGTATTCACGATCGTTACGATCGCCATGTGGGCCGTCGAAATGGTGTACGTGAGTCGGAAAACGGCCCGAAAACAGCGAGCAGCAATCGGTCAAGTAGTGATATCCTGATGGCAATCCCGATCCGAAGCAGTCCGAAGAGAGTCCGTCAGTGCCGCCAGTGAGTATAGAAATAGACTATGTTTTACAATTCCAAATCGCGCGGAAATTGATGGCTAAATCATACCGAATTCCCTGTTTGATTGACACAAGAATTTTCTTTCAAATTTCGAAAAATGAAAGCGACCAACGTTTTGAAAAATTACAGTCTTTATTTTAAACGATTTTCCTATATCTCCGTGACAAAACCGGAGTTTACGTACGTCTTCGGTTCCACTTGTTATTCGTTTTTTTTTTTCTTTCGCCCTCGCCTGACGATGATGCGTTGGTACAAAACTGGAAATCGTACATTAATCACTAGTTCGTTTGCTGCCGTCCATGGTGGAAAAACAAGTGCCTCTGTTTCATCCCTCCTTCCATTGGACTAATTTCGTTTTTGATTATCTTAGTGTTCCTTTGTATTGTTGCATTTAGATATCTATGGTGTGTGTGTAGTCGATATTTGGAGCTCGAATAGAACGAATATTAATCTAATGGCGATAGAGCGCAGCTGCATCAACTTCCATAATGGCAATTTGTTTCGTTCGTGAGTAATAGAGATAAATCGTTATTTGTAAAATTAAATTAATCTTTTCAACACACGATTCAGGGTCTCCGGCTTCACTCGGTTCCACCAGGACGAATCGTTTTCCCTTTTCTTTCGTTTTTTATTACCTATATAATTGTCCATTTCAGCCGTCAACTAGTTATGATTTTTTTTTTCAACGTTAGGATTCGTTAATTTGCGTTTTTTGTTTATAAAAATCACAATCAATTCTAGTTTTCTTTGTTTAATTTTTTACAAACAAGCATAATTTTTTTCTTAATAACAATTCTTTGCTATGTTCTACAGTTTTTTTTTATTTATTATCAAAAAGTGGATGGACAAATTTCGCATCATGGTTAGCTTCTTTTATTGTTGCTTTGTCATAAAAATTGTGATAGCTGTTCAGGAGTGTGTTGCAGTGATGATTTCGTTTTATGTGATCTTAGTTTAAAGAGGAGTAATTTCCTATTTAGACTATAGTCTTGGCATATATATAGCCTATGAAAGGGGATATTCACTATACACTGGATTGATTATTGATTAGATAACGTAAAGTTATTTAAAGCTCATTTGAGTGACCTTCACGATCTGTCCTACCACTTTCACACGGCACCTAGTTCAACTCTTGACTATCTAACAGAAAACAGGAGCTAGATTTTATTTGATTCTAATTTATTTTACCTAGACCATCAATTTATCTACCGATCGTCTCACAGCACCGGTAAAACACAGACAAAATGCTCGACCTTAGCCACTCCACTTTAAAAATCTACTCTCGCTCGCTTGACTGAACATGATTCGCGAGATCTTCAACTGTTTAACTTTTCACAAAATAGAACATAAAATTATGAGTATGAGCTACAGATTATCTACAAATCCATTGCGTACGGGAGTTTTTTTTTCTGTTCACAAACAATGTCTAACAACTAAAAATGACTACTATTCCGTTCCATCGTTACGCAACGAAATCAACTCGCTTATTCTAGGCAATAATGAGAGAAACATACACTTACTTCTACCAAAAAAACTGGCTTCGATTTCGATTCCAAGTAGCCACGTGCTGCTCTAGAGAGAAGTATGAGATCACCTCCCCTCTAGAATCGCAACTGCTACTATTTTTTCAACCGATATCATAACAAGTCCTGCGCGCTTGAATCGTCCAGAGTGTGCTGGAGCAGGCCCTTCTTCTCCTCCGGGGCCGAGCCGGACACATTCAACAGCGGATGGTTGCTGTTGCCCGGTATCGACGACGAATCGGCGTGCACGTTCACCCCGCCGGCGTACATCGAGTCGTACACGGGATTGGCAAAGTGGGCCTGTTGGATAGAGATAAAATTATGAAGCGTGATTTTTAGACCGGTGGCAAGAGGTATCGGTTAAGAGAATCTAAAGGGCGAACACGAAATTATTGCAACACATTTAATTTGCTCTCAAACTTCACGTATTTATCAGATAAAAACCAAATGTGTAGGGTGATTCTATACATGTATTTAACTCACGTGGATTAAGGTTGTATTGGAGGTTATTTGTTAAAATGCCCGACACTTTTGTTTCACGCCATCCACACGAAACGAAAATCAATTATTTACATTTATATACATTCCAGGGGGAGGTTGTTAATTGATACTTCCGGTCCGCTTTGTAGCATAAAGCTTGCTAAGAGGTGCCAGGTGGTAACCCACTGATTACCTGACGATCGGCCAAATTTGGAAGACGTCTGCATTGAATTGTCTCACATTGTAATATTCCGCCCACTCTATCACAATCAATTGCGAGTAGCTGAGCAGAATGGAGACAAGGAAAGCATTTGGTACAGGACCAAGTCTCTCCCTGCTGGCGCCAAAACAATGAACCTGGAAGCAACTGGATCAAGTTGTCATGGGGCACGAAATGATCCTGTTGCATGTCTTGGAGCTGTTGCAATCGGGGAAGGGAGGGGAGGGTTTGGGTTTGGTGCTAATGTTTAATTTGTTTTTGCATAATTTCAGGTGTTAAGGTGGTTCGCTGCCTCTGGATAGTGGGTTTGACGGAGGTTCAGCAAGAATAATATTGAGACATACGAAAATGCAACAAACGTGTCAAATTAACAGCATTGGTAACGAAAACACAGAGAAGCGTACACTGCCCATAATCGCATATCAATCCCATATGGATAGGAAATCAAGCAAAGATGGGACTGATATGCGATTATGGGTAGTACACCTGATGTCACACACTAAGGTGATGGTAATAAGGTCGGTGATAATATGACATTTACACAAAAGCGGAGATCAAATCAGATTGGTCAACGTATCAAAATTCGAAACTTCGATTAAAACGTGGAATTTATGCAGCACCAGTGGAGAACACTCAAAAGTTGCAGGTCTCATCAACCGCTGCCTGCGGTATATAACTTGTGGCTGGTGGCCTCACAAATGGATCTCAGATGTAAATGTCATCAGAAGCCGATAGCAATAGAAACGAAGTCTGCAGGCAAGCGTTTGATTATGAATTAAATCCGCCAGAACATCGCAGCAAAGGCAAATACTAAGGCGGCGGAGCGTCAACAAGGAAATTAAGCAGGCCGATAGGAATTTGACCTGGGCCCAGGTCAAGCAGCTGCCCAGAATGGAAGTCTTTCACTTTGGCCCTGTGCACCTCTGGAGGTTCCCAGATATTTGAGTATGACGACGATGCACGTTGCCCCTTGGAACGGAATGAAAGAGAACAAACCTGATGTTGCACAACAAGCCGGTGTGTTTTTTTTTTTTTTATTTCAGCAAAACAACAAAATTCTCTATCTCTCTTCTTTATTCTTTTAATCTCTTACTATCCCCTAATCAGACGCTAGTGGGACCAAAAAGCCTGCTAGTGAAAGGAAAGTCGTTATGCTATACGGTCTAGCATAGGCCACGACTAAATTTCCGTAGGTTCATGCCTGGCTTAAGTGCAGATCGGTAGGCAGCAGCCAGCCAGGGTGTGAACTGAGCAATAACAATAACAATAATAATAACAACATCAGCCTTATACATTCCAAAAGACAAACCAAATAGGTCCTACAAGAATGCATAAAAGGTATGTGTGACCGCTTATACATTTCATTTGACACATGCTCTTCATTTACTTTTTGTAAGGTGTCTGCATATTAGTTGACTTATACATTTTATGAATAATCAGCAATAGAAATTTGCCAAAAGATATAAGAAGATTTCTATCCGTGCATAAGAGCTTGTACCTACAGTCGTATCCGGTAACTTTTTCTCATTTTTTTATCCATTTCCTCCGCATGTCATTTGCATCCTTTACTTTTTTCTTGGTCTTTCTGAGTTCCCGCTTCATCATGGGCCAATAGGTTTTGATTGGACGTAGTTCTGGACAGTTCGGTGGATTCATGTCATTGGGGACAAAATGCACCGAATTAGCCTCATTCCATTCCAGCAGGCTTGACTTTAAATGATCTGTATTTCTTGAATTTTTGTGGTTGACATGTATAACTTCCGGAGTGATTTGAGATTTGGGCGTAATTGCTTTCGTAAACAAGCACGTCAATCGCCGATTTCTCACGAATAAAAGCTCAATCTTGCGAACAAACTATACCAAATGAAATAAGAATCATTCCTCTACCTGTATGTGTTATTGGCAGCGTTGGAAAAGTTCGCGATATTTCACGAAGTTTACCAAAAGAAAAGTTCGCGAGTCATAGTGAGTTTTGGTGAACTTTTCCAACACTGGTTATTACTTTCAAAGTGTTTTTATGTTACTTCATACGCGAAGTTAGCGATTTTCAGAGTTGGTTGGAAATGCTAACATGAAGCTTTAGTGTGATAATTTATTAGCTAGAGAAAGATCTTTAGAAGAGGGTAGGTGGATAGTTCCGTTCACGTTGGTCATGACGAGATGAGCAACACAATAGTTGGGTAAAGAAGAATTGCATTATAACACACCATCGACTGGAAATGCTCTCGCAACGTGGGGCTTTAGGTAGTGATGAAAACGTCGCTAGAACTATTCCATAGCCGCAGTCAGTTTATGAGCAAAAGAGGGACGCACATTTTTTGCCTGTAGACTTGGAGACATACTTCAAGTCTCCGCGTACATCGTACTACTTACTTACTTAAGTGTCCTGAGCGCCATCCCTGGCGCAAAGGGCCAACGTGAAAGATCTCCATCCTGGACGATTGTTTGCTTTCGCCTTGACCTGGGCCCAGGTCAAATTCCGGTCGACTTGCTTAATCTCCTTGTTTAGGCTTCGCCGCCATGAGCCCCTGGGTCTGCCTCTGCTGCGATGTCCGGCTGGATTCCAATCCAGCGCTTGTTTGCAGATTTCATTTCCGCTCTTCCGTAGAGTGTGGCCAACCCACCTCCACTTACGTTCCCGAATTTCTGTCGATATCGGCTTCTGGTGACACCGTCGATGGAGCTCGGCATTCGAAATCCAGTTGTGAGGCCACCAAGCACGAATTATATACCGCAGGCATCGGTTGATGAACACCTGCAGCTTCTGTGTGATCTCCGCTGATACGCACCATGTTTCGCTAGCGTACAGCAGTACAGATTTCACGTTAGAGTTGAAAATTCGGATCTTCGTGCGGAGACTAATCTGATTTGACTTCCAGATGTTTCGTAAACTCGCAAAAGCAGCCCTTGCCTTCTTGATCCGTGCACCTATGTCACTCTTGGTTCCGCCGTCCGACGCTATCTGGCTGCCAAGATATTGGAAACTTTCAACCTTCTCCACTTCCTGACCAGCTACCGTAAAATTGGATGGATTTCCCGTGTTGATATCCAACGATTTAGTCTTGCTGACGTTGATGTTGAGACCTGCCGCTGAGGAGCGTTCGGCGAGATCGTCGAGCTTACTCTGCATGTCAGAACGCCGTTGTGATACTAAAGCAACGTCATCCGCCAAATCTAGGTCGTTTAGATGCTCCATTGTAATAGGCTGCCAGAGCAACCCACGGTTCGGCACACGGTCGATCGCACCAACCATTATCTCGTCGATTACGATGAGGAACAGTAGCGGTGATAGAATACATCCTTGCCTCACTCCAGCGACTACCCGAATAGGGTCAGATAGGGCTCCGTTGTGCAGCACCCTGCACGTGAAAGCCTCATACTGAGCTTCGATGAGGTTGACGATTTTATCCGGAACTCCCTTGCGCCTTAGGGCGCCCCACAGGTTTTCGTGGTTGAGTCGGTCGAAAGCTTTTTCGTAGTCAATGAAAACCAAGTAAAGGGACTCTTGGAATTCGTTGACCTGCTCCAAGATTATGCGGAGCGAGACAATATGGTCCACACAGGATCTTCCAGCACGGAATCCCGCCTGCTGCCGTCGGAGAGTCGCGTCGATCTTCTCCTGTATCCGGTTGAGGATAACTTTGCATAGAACTTTGAGAACACAACACAGTAACATAATGCCACGCCAGTTATCGCATACAGTTGGGTCCCCCTTCTTTGGGACCTTCACTAAGACGCCCTGCATCCAGTCAGCCGGAAAAGTCGCGGTGTCCCAGATATTGCAGAATAGTTGATGCAACATTTGTGCAGATAGCATGGGGTCAGCTTTGAGCATCTCTGCTGATATGCGATCGACCCCGGGAGCCTTGTTGGATTTCATGGTTCGGATAGCAGCTTCGATCTCCGGTAGGGATGGCACCTCAGAATTGACGCGAGTGATGCGTCGCACTCTTGGCGGTTCATGCCGAGATGTTGATGGCTGGTTGACCGACGAAACTTGTAGAAGCTGTTCGAAGTGTTCAAACCAGCGTTTCAGCTGATCAGTGGGGTCGGTGAGCAACTGACCAGTCGCGTCCTTCACTGGCATCCTAGGATTCATCCTTGCTCCACTCAGGCGTCGTGAGATATCGTAGAGGAGACGGATATCGCCTGTTGCTGCGGCTTTCTCACCTTCATCGGCTAGGGAGTCCACCCACGCTCGCTTATCCCGCCTACACGAGCGCTTCACTTCCTTCTCGAGAGCCGAATACAGTTGGCGGGCCTGGTTCTTCGCTCCTCTGGTTCTCGCCCGCTCTATCGCGGCTTTTGCATTTCTCCGCTCCTCTATCTTCCTCCAGGTGTCATCCGTGATCCACTCCTTTCTCTGAGCGCGCAACTCGCCCAGGTTGTTTTCACTCGTTTCAGTAAAGGCATCCTTGATCGCCGTCCATTGCTCTTCTACGCTGCCACCATCAGGAATATCCGCAGCTCTGGTCTCCAGTTCCTCGACGAATGACCTTTTTACTGCTGGATCTTCCAATCGGCGTGTGTTGAATCGCCGTCCGAGCCGCTCCTCCCGCCGCTGGACCCGCGCGATACGAAGGCGGATCTCTCCAACGAGGAGATGGTGGTCAGACGCGATGTCGGCACTGCGTTTGTTCCGAACGTCAAGAAGGCTCCTTCTCCATTTTCGGCTGATGCAGATGTGGTCGATTTGATTTTCGGTATGTCCATCACGGGAAACCCACGTGACTTTGTGCACTGGTCGATGGGGGAAGAGCGAACCCCCGATCACCATGTCGTTATTGCCACAAAACTCTGCCAACAGCTCACCGTTTTCGCTCATTTCGCCAAGACCATGGCGCCCCATGACACGCTCATAATCCGTGTTGTCGGAGCCGATCTTCGCATTGAAGTCGCCGATGTAGATCTTGATGTCACCTCTCGGAATTTTATCCACGACTGCATTCAGTTGACTGTAAAAGTTCTCTTTGTCCTGTAACTCGGCAGCATCGGTTGGCGCATAACATTGGATTATGGTTAGGTTACGAACCCGCGTTCTGAATCTGGCAACGATTATCCTCTCATTGATAGGTTCCCACTTGATGAGCGCCGCATTTGCTTGGGCGCTAAGCAGGAAACCAACTCCACGGTGGCGGGGAGCGTTTTCACCTCGAATACCAGAATAGAGTAGTACCTGTCCCGACGGCAGCTTGTGTTCTCCAAAGTTTGGCCAACGGACTTCGCTTAGTCCCAGGATTTCGAGCTTCATGCGTCGAGCCTCGCTGGCGAGTTGTGCCAGCTTCCCCTGTTGGACTAGCGTTAGTACATTCCATGTTCCAATTCTTGTCCGTTGTTTTGCGCTAAAAGTCGTTGCCGTAATATCAGTCCGTGATCTTTCTCTATTGGTTTCTGTAACAGTTGTAAAGTTTCGGGGACAGTAGGTAGTTAGCCTAAGGTCTCCTATCCGCCGTGATGGGGCTGCCATCTTGGGTATAGCTTTCGGGGATAAGCATTTCTTGTTTCAGCCGCTGGATGCCAGGCAGACGCTGTTTGAGCCGCACCTCCATGGTGGACAGACGCTCAGTTATTGTGTAGATTGCGTACATCGTACGGGTTAGGCAAAAGATGTGCGTCTATCTTTAAAAACTCACATTAATGGTCCTTCGCTCATTTTCAACTTCTATTCAATTTTCATACTGCCGTACTCTAACGGAACTATCCACCTACCCTCTTCTAAAGATCTTTCTCTAGCTGATAAATTATCACACTAAAGCTTCATGTTAGCATTTCCAACCAACACTGGTTATTAGTTTTTAAGATTGAGCTTTAGTTCGCGAGAAATCATTGATTGGCGTGTTTGTTTACAAAAGCAATTGCGCCCTAATCTCGAAGTTCTCTGGACTTATCAAGTGACACAGATGCGTCTTTTCAACTTTAGTTCTTTTGAAATTTCAATTATTATTGATTACAGTTCCTAGTCCTATCAGGCCTGTTTAGAGAATGATCAGCTTGGTGGGATTGGTTTAATAAATTTGAAAAACGAGACTACTTATAACTACTATTTATAACTACAACTAACCTACAACTTCTATATACACCTAACCTACTATATACAAATTGCTTATCAAAGCATTTTCTGATGCATTTTTGCACAAACCTAGCCTTAATGTCAGCAATTTTGAAATCTAATTTAGGAACGTTCGCCTCTAGATGGAGATAGGAAATTCTTGTATCGAAAGGACGATCAAGTACCATCCTCAGCACTCTATTCTAAGCGACCTGGATTTTGTTCCTGTGAGTCACCGGAGCTGCGTAGAGAATCGCAGGTGCTATGATTTATTTGTAGACACCCAGTTTGTTCACCCTTGATCAGCGGATACAGACACCTAACCATGGCAGAACACTTGACTACAGTTTTCTCTACATGCGAACGGAAGAGGAGCTTTTCATCGAACAACATCCCGAGATAGGTTTACTTCGGCAGCACTCAACCCTTGTGCCATCCATGATTACAGTACAAGATGGAGCCGGTTTCAGTTTGGGCGATTGCCGATGGAGGAACATGATCGCTTGAGTTTTGGAGGCATTGATTTTGATTTTCCACGTGGTGGCATGATCAGCAAAGGCGTTAATACCCCGTACATACTAAGGCTTATATCATGTAATATAGGCTGCCTTGCAATGAGCACTCATACATCTAGTTTTAACTGGAAATCCTATGTATTAGTGCTCATTGCAAGACAGCCTATATTACATGATATAAGCGATAGTCTGTACGGGGGTATACGGCATCGTTGAAGCACAGACAAACAAACATAACACGCACCATCACATTCTTCGCAAATAAGGTTTTAGTTGGGAATGTGCTTGCATTTGTCATGGTGGCGCCACTGAAGCGTTAAGCAATCCACTATATTCCGAACTTATCAGTGAAGCCAGTTCTTTTTCAGGTCTATTTAGTATATGTCAGCTCTTGATAATGATAAGGGGACCAAGGGATGATCCCACTGGAGACATATACAGTAATGGCCCGATTGTGCCAGTCCTTTTTTTGAAAATTGATTCGAATGCTCTACGTAACCAATGCGCTTTTTCAGTGGTCTTATTGGATTGTATACCTTAAATACCCATCTTGAAGATGCATGAGAATGATTAAGAATTACGATTTTATGAAATTGTTTAATGATGAAAATCTAATGCGCGGAGGGGTTGACAAAATCGGGTCATTACTGTACCACATACTAATCTGACGAATACAAAAAAAAAGTTGTTGAATATACCCAAACAATCGATTGATTTATTTTGATTGTTACGTGTGATTTTTTTAAGCGTGGTAATAATGCATCACTAATGACTGCCCTTTCTACCACCGCACATCACTTTAATGTGTACAAAGCAAACAATACCGTATGCATGATAATGTTTGCACCATTGAGCAATGCCAAAATTTAAAAAAAATCTCAAATATTTCGGTTGCGAGTTTTTTTATTTATTCAAAGGGGGGATGTTTCTCAGCGTCTTAAACTATGTTAATCATCGATCGAGTTTCCACTTGCTGCAATTACGGCCTCCACACGCTTCCGGAATGCACGGCAGGTTCTAATAATGTAGTCTGGATCCATTTCTCTCCAGGTACGGGTTAATGTTTGAGACTTGCTGTACTCGGGTAGCCTTTAGAGCAGGCCTTGGCCTTCATGACGCGCCATATTGAGTAATCCAGCGGATTAAGTTCGGGGTTGGATGGCGGCCACATATCCTTCGCCCAGAACGGAAGATGTTCCTGCAACCACTTCTGAGTGCGGTTTGAGGTGTGGCACGGAGCCCCATCTTGTTGAAATACAACATTTGGCTTCGGACTGTACTGTTCTTTGATCCACGGAAGAACATACTTACTTAAAATCTCGATGTAGACCTCCGTGTTGACCTTGTCGCCTTCTGGAATGAACACCGGGTCAACTTTTTTGCTATCGAAAGCCACCAATCCAAACACCATAACGCTAGCAGGATGCTTGGTCAGATACACGTTCTTGTGCTCGTCGGCCAGGTCTTTTACCGGAAGAAAACTAATATACCGGTCGGTTCTGGAATTTGATACGGGATCGACGGCTCTCGTCGGTGAACAGGATTACCGGATTTTTTCGCTTAAGGAAGTTCAAGATTTTCTTGCATCGTTCGACTCGTAGCTCCCGGATGCGGTTGGTAATCATGTGAGTTTTTTTTTCCGTGCCCTCGACTTCGCCATGAAATCTTCCTTTACGATCTTCCGTGCCGTAAAGTCACTGGACCCCTGTTCCTTTGCCATTTTCCTTATTGAACGCACTGGATTCACCCGAATCTTCCTTTTGATAGCAGCGATAACCCTCGGAATCCGAGCTGACCTCGGATGACCTGTGGCCTCGCGGATAGTTGTCCTTTCTTTTCTCGATCTAAAACCCTTTTGACGGTACACCGGGACACTCCCACGGCGATTGAAATGTCTTTTTGTCACATTTGCGTTACGTTAAGTGTCCTGAGCGCCATCCCTGGCGCAAAGGGCCAACGTGAAAGATCTCCATCCTGGGCGATTGTTTGCTTTCGCCTTGACCTGGGCCCAGGTCAAATTCCGGTCGACTTGCTTAATCTCCTTGTTTAGGCTTCGCCGCCATGAGCCCCTGGGTCTGCCTCTGCTGCGATGTCCGGCTGGATTCCAATCCAGCGCTTGTTTGCAGATTTCATTTCCGCTCTTCCGTAGAGTGTGGCCAACCCACCTCCACTTACGTTCCCGAATTTCTGTCGATATCGGCTTCTGGTGACACCGTCGATGGAGCTCGGCATTCGAAATCCAGTTGTGAGGCCACCAAGCACGAATTATATACCGCAGGCATCGGTTGATGAACACCTGCAGCTTCTGTGTGATCTCCGCTGATACGCACCATGTTTCGCTAGCGTACAGCAGTACAGATTTCACGTTAGAGTTGAAAATTCGGATCTTCGTGCGGAGACTAATCTGATTTGACTTCCAGATGTTTCGTAAACTCGCAAAAGCAGCCCTTGCCTTCTTGATCTCTTGGTTCCGCCGTCCGACGCTATCTGGCTGCCAAGATATTGGAAACTTTCAACCTTCTCCACTTCCTGACCAGCTACCGTAAAATTGGATGGATTTCCCGTGTTGATATCCAACGATTTAGTCTTGCTGACGTTGATGTTGAGACCTGCCGCTGAGGAGCGTTCGGCGAGATCGTCGAGCTTACTCTGCATGTCAGAACGCCGTTGTGATACTAAAGCAACGTCATCCGCCAAATCTAGGTCGTTTAGATGCTCCATTGTAATAGGCTGCCAGAGCAACCCACGGTTCGGCACACGGTCGATCGCACCAACCATTATCTCGTCGATTACGATGAGGAACAGTAGCGGTGATAGAATACATCCTTGCCTCACTCCAGCGACTACCCGAATAGGGTCAGATAGGGCTCCGTTGTGCAGCACCCTGCACGTGAAAGCCTCATACTGAGCTTCGATGAGGTTGACGATTTTATCCGGAACTCCCTTGCGCCTTAGGGCGCCCCACAGGTTTTCGTGGTTGAGTCGGTCGAAAGCTTTTTCGTAGTCAATGAAAACCAAGTAAAGGGACTCTTGGAATTCGTTGACCTGCTCCAAGATTATGCGGAGCGAGACAATATGGTCCACACAGGATCTTCCAGCACGGAATCCATTTGCGCATGGGACAAATCACGAATACGCTGCCACTTTGTCATGGTGCAACTGTCAAACTAAGTAAATCATTTTCTTTTATACACATAGAGGTAACTCTAAGACTAGTAGGGTAATTGATGCTGGTTGGACCTAGCCAAAAACTGATGATGGTTGGACCTATTTTTTCAATCGCTATTTTAGTCAATCTTCGCTAATTTTTTTTTTCAAATATCACTTTAGTATCATAAAAAACTCTTTTTTATTGAAAAAAAAACTTCAAAATAATTGAGTTTCAATGTATTTTCAAAACAGTTCACTTTCCACGCATTAGCTCGTCATCATGCCTTACTTTCAAACATACAAAAAAGGAATATTTTTACATTTATTTTTATTTTCATGCAGTAAAATACTGCTCTAAGGTGTAAACAACTCGTTAGTACGTCATTTATCTATTGGTTTCACTAAAATGTTTGAATAATTGACGAAATTCGAATAGATAAATATGATCATGGTTGGACCTACGCATGATGATGCTTGGACCTATGTGTTTCCTAAGACGGCCGCTAGGTGCGCTTCGGTTTGTCTACATCCTTCATGCGCAGCTGATTTGAAATTTCGATTTCGTTTTGGCCGAGTGATCAGTTTCTTTGATTGAAAAAATGGCTTAACAAAAGAGTTATACGGTCGAAAATCTTCAAGAGACTGTTCTTTTAGTAGATAGATCACTTACCGCGTATCAGGCACAGAAAAGGTACAATATTCCGAAAACGACACTTCACGCAAAAATTAAGGGAAGCCACGGCAAGAAACATGGAAGGGAAATAGTTTTGAGTGTTGATTTGGAGAACCAGCTAGCGGATTGGGTTTGTATGTGCGCTGCTTCTGGCAGTCCCAAGACGACCAAAAAGACCTTGGAAGCTGCTAAATACCTTGCGTCACTAGTTGAGCGTAAATTTAAAGGAGGACTTCCATCGTGAGGTTGGCTGAAAGGGTAACCACCGATTTCCGAACTACCACGAAAGCGCCGAAAGAATCTGTTAATATGAATTACATTAAGCACTTCTCATACACCTTCTATGTGTGAATTAACTTGAAATAAAATGTTAACAAACTAAAAATTGCTAACTGAAACTTAATTACGAAAAAAAAACTCCTAGGAGAAAAAGAACTATAAAACCAGAATTAAGTTCTGATATTCTGTCATTTTAAGCCCCTAAATTCCCCGGGGGCACCCAGAACATGCCCGGAAGTGGCCAATGTGGTCCAAGGCACTCAATTTTGTTATTGATCTTGTTATCGAATTTGGAAGTGTTGTGAAGTGTCGCATGAAAGGTTTTATTCCTTCCATGTCAAAATTAGGTCCATGTTCCATATACCCTGAAACTTGTTCCGGCCATATCTTCGGAACCAGTAGACCGATTCCAAAAATATTCGATAGCTTTCAATGGGACCACAATACCTATAGTTTGACGTTAAAAATTTTCCAAATCGGGTCAATGTTTTCCGAGAAAATGAGCTAAATAGCTAATGTGTGGAAAGTGAACTTTTTTTAAAAACTAAGTTAAACTCAAATTTCTTGATTTTTTTAAATAGCAAATTCATAAAAACTGTATAAAAAGGGTTTTTTCATGATACCTATAAGCTCTAAACAAAGTTTTGAACAAATATGGGCTAAACTAGCATTTGCAAAAATAGGTCCAACCATCATCATTTTTTAGGTCCAACCAAGATCATAATTCTTTGCTGAATAAAAACGTTTTATAAAATCATTTGTTCATAATATTTAACTTTTTATGTTATTATTAGAAACAAGAAAGGTAGATCTTTCCTCTAATCACGCATTTTTTATAATTATATGTTGAATTCATACAAAAAATACAACATGAATGTTGACGTTGTGTGAAACCGGCCTAAATAGGTCCAACCATCATCAGTTACCCTAATATCAATATGGCGATAGCATAAACATTAATTCTCGCGTCAGTTTTCAAATAAACCCATCTGCATTGATCGATTCTCTTCATCGACTCTCTCTTTCGTTAATAACTTGGCTGCATTCATATTCCGGGCTAATTTCGATAAGAACAACTGAACATGTTTTTGGAGCCGAGTTATTAACACAAGAAAGAGTCGATGATCATCGATCATCGCTAGAATTTTCCATAAGCCATTTGTGAATAAGCTGTTTTTCTATCATGAAATCGCTAAAAAAAAAGTAAAACGTCTTAGTGCAGCTTTTATGACGATCATTTGCAGACTGTTTTTATCTGAAGTCATTTTATCTGAAGTCATGCTGCTATTCCGTTTAGTTTTATGACGGCTTTAATGGTGGTAAAGTTGCCTGGAAAAAGTTAAGGGTCAAAATTGGTTTATCTTTCGATAGTTTTGTTGTGCGATCATCGAGTTCAACTTTACGTGGAATATATCGCGAATAGGTTGCCTGTAAATTAATGATTACCAATTCGCGATATATTCCACGTACAGTTGACCGACAATACAAAACCATCCATGGACCTTACTGACTACCAAAATCATTACCATTAAAATTCTCAAACCATAATTAAAAAGGTTCTAATATAGTTCTCTTTCCGAAAATGTATGGTGAAAACAACTATTTTGAATGGCAATGGTTCTTAACAACCCATTATTTGTAAGGTTCACTTCCAAAAAAACATAATACATAATGTTAAAACTTTATCACATAAACGTTCACGTAAAGTTCAATAACCATTTCAGTTAAGGTATAGCAGGGATTATAAACAATTTTTAACCATTTGTGGAAATGTCAAGCAATGGCTCGCATTTATGCGGGAGGTGAAAGCTCAATCGTTCCCGAAAAGCATCCTTTCTACCGGATGACGCGAGGAAGTTTATGTGCGCTTGCTTGGATTTTTTTTGGAACAGTTCGACAGTGAGCATTCATAAGGTCGTAAACGCGATGATCGATTCACTTTTTTGTTTTAAAAGTTGACATTATTTAATCTATTCGAAAATTTGAAATCTCGTAAAGTCATCCACATGAAATTTCCTAATAATTTAAAAGATGCTGTTTTCAATTACAGTGTGTCTCAGAATAGGTGTCACCTTTTTTCACTCGTGGTTTATTTCAACTGGGTAATTTTTACAGTGAAATTGATTATACCCATTTTGAGTGTATCCTTTTGACAGTCTATCGCTGAAGATAAATAAGCGACTCCGTTGTTTATATTTATCAGCCAACATGGAAGCCATACGCGAGCAAGTTGTGAAATTACATTTGAAAAATTTTAGACCTTGCCACATATTCAATAACTTAAAGCAGTTCGGAGTGAGTAAGCGATTTATATTTCGTACCTTGAAACGGTTCAAGGATACTGGGAATGTCCATATTCAACATAAAGGAGGTGCCAAACGAACTGCCAGAACAAAGGAAAAGATCAAATGTGTGAGGGAGCGAATAAGACGTAATCCGGCCGTATCTGGCCGTAAACTGAGTAAACAATTTCAAATGTCCCCTGCTTCGATGAACAGGCTCCTCAGACATGATCTGGAATGCAAGCCGTATAAGAAACAACGAGTGCACGGATTGACGGAGCGTCAAAAGCAAGCCAGGGTCCAAAGAAGCAGAAATCACTTCTCTTCGGCACGGTGACTGCGAGATTTTATTTTCGGATGAAAAAATCTTCCTCCTGCAGGACAGTCATAACCAACAAAATGATCGTGTTTATGGTAAAACTCTTGCCGATATTTCAAGAGATAAACTAGCTGTAGAACGCTATCAGAATGTATCGAAAATCATGGTATGGGGCGCCGTTTCACGAAAAGGAAAACTTCCTCTTCTTTTCATAGAACCTAACGTAAAAATCAACACTGAATATTACATTGATCAGGTTTTGAAGAACCATCTGCTTCCTCATGCTTCAACGCTGTATGGGAATGCTCCATATTGTTTCCAGCAAGACTCAGCTCCAGCTCACAAGGCAAAGAAGATACAAGCATGGTGCGCGGAAAATTTGCCCGATTTCATCACAAGCGAAGAATGGCCTGTCTCTTTACCGGATCTCAACCCACTTGACTTCTTTGTTTGGAGTTATATGCTTCAGCAAATAGGCCCTACGAAGGGGCTTACTTTAGATCGATTCAAGAAACGTTTGGTTGATATTTGGGACCAAATTCCTCAAGAAATCGTGCGTGCCAGCTGCGATGGGTTTACAAAGCGTTTGCGCAAAGTTATCAAGGAAAAGGGCGAGAGATTTGAATTGAATTAATATGATTGTTTTTTTAACATGTATCTTTCAAATGAAAAATAAATGCTATGGTTTGGTTGATTTGTTTTGCTGTAATCCAATTTTGTTTTAGTGACACCTATTGTGAGACACCCTGTAGTATAAAATGCAATATCCCCAAAAATAAACAATTATTTTGCCCGATTGGGCAATTGCAAGCAACAAACATATAGTTTATTAGCTATTATTAAAGAAATTAAATTCAAACCGTCATGCACCTGCTATTAAATTTCCTTTTACGCTGCCTCCGCTTTTGCCCCGATTTCAAACGAACCAAAATAGAGCCGGTTTGAACAATATGAAAATGACTGAATGTAACTGCTGTTGCTGCTATGCCAATCTTCTTGCAACACGGCCAAAACAATTACAAAAAACCCTTTAGTAATTTCATCGAGGCTTGCTTGTGTTATTTTCAGCCAATCCGTTTGACACCAAATTGGTCTCAAAATTTAACATTAGCTGACGCCACCCAGATTCGTTTCATCGTCGAAACGCAATTTCTGGAGAAGGCTGGTTTGTTTTCATGCAGAACGTGACGCAAACGCCATTGACAATATTTTGTATAAATATTCTCATCAATTTTAAGTGTCTACTTTAACGGCTTCCAGTGCTTCGTGAACCTCATTCACTTCACTCTTCTCTGCTGGGTCTCCCAAAAAGTTTTGGAATTGGATTCCTTTCGTCGACAGCATCGCTAGTATTATCATAGAGGTAACTCTAAGACCAGAAGGTTCCGAAGAAACGTGCTCTACTTTTTGGCTCAGCTCTGGTAATATCTCTGGTCCCAAGCTAATCGATGCACCCCTCGAAACATAGGAAAATCCACGAACCCCTCATTTTATCTGTCAAACTTTCATAGCGAATCAAAACAAACATAGTGTAGTACTAGAATTTTTAGAATGGGGTACGTTAATCGATTTGCTTGGGACCAATAGGCTAGTCAAGCAGTGAGCCAATTTAAAATCGTTAGTTTCCACCGGTTGGTATTATTCCTCGACTTAGAGTCGGTGTATAATGAGTCACGCCAAGAGAAAAACAGTTGAACTCGCATCACGGTTTTCGAAAGATTCCAATTCTTTTCACTTGGCAACAGAGGACTTCTACAACAACTTCAAATGACTTCTAGCGAGAGAAAAAATACTGCGGCTGTTGTAAATTATTAAATCAGTGATTTTGTCAAATTATCTTAACAAAAAATAGTAGAAATTCTCATTACTAATCATTACCGAGCGTATCCCATGACAATTTAACGCTCACTGCGTGTTTATGCTCATTTCTTCGATTATATTTTATATTTTATTGCAATACCTTTCGTGAACCTTTCATAGCATCGTAATGTTTATTTACTTTGCACGATAGGTAGCCGTTTTGACAGTTCAATAGGTAGACTTGGCTTCACTCTTGGCGTGACTCATTATACACCGACTCTACCTCGACTATCCTTCGGCATTTCCTTGTCATTCAGCGTGTAAAAGCCCCATTCGATTTATTTTTTCTGTCTCTACACGGCCAATGAGATCAATCCAAATTTGAGTTCAGTTTACTCACATGCTTTCCTGAAGAAAACATCAAAAATTCCGGCAAACGAAAATTTTACTCAGTCTAGGAGTAGTACCAATTGCCAATACACTGAGAGAATCCAATCTTCACTTTTCTCATATTTGGGATTTTTTTCCTGGAAAACTTTGAAAAACATAAGGCAAATTTACTCATCGCTGAGTTCTTGCACTTTTGGCTATTTATGAGTAAACTGAACTTAAATTTTGGTTGATCTCATTGGTCGTGCAGTCGTCAATAAAAAAAATTACATTGCATAAGACCACAATCTTCTATCGAACACACATTTCGAGAAATTTCGACAGTGAGCATGCCTAAGGGCGTAAACGCGATGATCGATTCTCTCTTTTGTTAATAACTCGCTAGAATTAACGTTTCTCGGTGCGTTTGCTGTTACTTTCGATAGCCAATACAACCTGTTAGAACTATACATTGAAAAAATTCTAGAAAATTGTTTCGCTTAGCTTTAGCAATGCAAAAAGAAAATCGATGAAGAGAATCGATCATCGCGTATACGCCCTTATGCATGCTCACTGTAGATTTATTCTATAAAATGTGATAAAACGAAGTTTTCTACAGACACTACACTATACCCTAATAAACAAATACCATAAACGAACGATAACCAAAATAGTCGAACTTTACACAAATGGTTTGGATGATACCCCAAACACGTCGTTAAGCAAAATAACCGTAACATTTTTATTAGGGTAGTGCCACCTAGTGAGTCGATTCAAATCTTTATTGTTTATCATTTTCAAGATACTGTTCCATATAACAATTATTGGCTCGAATATTGGTGTAGACATGTACAACCGCTATTCGCATAACAGTCCCATGTCATGTAGATTGCATATCTACATAGGAGTGTTATGCGAATAGCGGTAGTGTTTAACTTTTGAGCCCAAGTCTCTCGACAGTAATCAAACATGTAACTGATCTATAAATAGATCGCTAGGTGTTAGAGGCTTGTGCTCTATACATAATATGTATAATATATATGTATATGTATGATATATTCTATCACGTTAATGGGTTAAACAGGAGATAATGCTTAGCAAGTCAAACGGTTTTAGGGAGCTGTGTCGCAGGCCAATGAGATCAACCCAAATTTGATTTCAGTTTAGTCATAAATCGCAAATGTGCAGGAACTCAGCGACGAGTAAATTTGCCTCATGTTTTTCCAGGAAAAAAATCCCGAATATGAGAAAAGTAAAGATTGGATTCTCTCAGTCTATTGGTACTGCTCCTAGACTGAGTAAAATGTTCGTCAATTTTTCTCATTTGCCGGCAGATTTTTGCTGTTTTTCACAGGAAAACATATGGCAAATTTTCTCATCGCTGAGTTCCTGCACGTTTAGCGATTATGAGTAAACCCAACTCAAATTTGGGTTGATCTCATTGGCCGTGCGAGACGCTTTTGCCAACCCCTGCGAAAATCAGAGGCTCAACTAAATCCTAAATCCCTCTAGTTAAAGTATGGACGACTGTCACCACAAAACTGAAGAAAAGCTGTTCCAATCGAGCAAAGCGGTGTATTTTGACGGTTCGATTGGAAGGGGATTCGCGAGGAGCTTCTTTTGTTTTGAAAACAATTAGAGTAAATATTCATACAATGCGCTCTAATAGGATGTATGTTGTTGCTAATGAACTAACGCATCGGAACAAACCTATTATTGATTTGTGCACGGTGAAATCATTGATATTATTGATCTTTTCTAATTGATAGAACGGAAATGGGCGATTACGACGAAGTAGCGCTCTACCCTGTGAGAAATATGAGAAACCGTGCCCTTCGCACTCACCTTATCATCCTCGTGTACAAACGACGGCACCTCTTCCACATCACCCAGGTACATGGGATTGGTGATCTCCACGTTCTCCGTCAGCCGAGCGTGTGAAAATGGTTGCCCACCCCTTCGTTTCCTGCAAGTAATAGAATCGATCAATTTCGGACCAATGAATCAATCGCACGAATCTTACTTCAATCCATAGAGAGCCCCTCCGAAGCCGGCTACCGCTATCAGTATCACAAATAGCACAATTGCTAAAATGGACAGCGTGTAACCGGTTCGATCTCGGCTCTCCAGTTCTGCGAGAGCGATTTCCTTCAGACAGGTGCTGAGCTGTCCGTCCTCGCACCTGTTTAAAAAAAAAACAAAAAGACATTTATATTCAAAGTGTTTTTATGTTACTTCATACGCGAAGTTAACGATTTTCAGAGTTGGTTGGAAATGCTAACATGAAGCTTTAGTGTGATGATTTATTAGCTAGAGAATGATCTTTAGAAGAGGGAAGGTGGATAGTTCCGTTAGAGTACGGCAGTATGAAAATTGAATAGAAGTTGAAAATGAGCGAAGGGCCATTAAAGCGACAGTTTTTAGAGATAGACGCACATTTTTGCCTAACCCTACTGCTTTCTCTCTGAGATGATCACGTTGGTCATGACGAGAGGAGCAACACAATAGTTGGGTAAAGAAGAACTGCATTATAACACACCATCGACTGGAAATGCTCTCGCAACGTGGGGCTTTAGGTAGTGATGAAAACGTCGCTAGAACTATTCCACAGCCGCAGTCAGTTTATGAGCAAAAAGAGGGACGCACATTTTTGCCTGTGGACTTGGAGACATACTTCAAGTCCCCGCGTACATCGTACGGGTTAGGCAAAAATGTGCGTCTATCTCTAAAAACTGTCGCATTAATGGCCCTTCGCTCATTTTCAACTTCTATTCAATTTTCATACTGCCGTACTCTAACGGAACTATCCACCTACCCTCTTCTAAAGATCATTCTCTAGCTTTATTAGCTTATTATTTATCATCACACTAAAGCTTCATGTTAGCATTTCCAACCAACTCTGAAGACATTTATGTTGGTGAATGTTGTTGGAAATCGGTTCATCGAAAACTTACATGCATTCATTGATGGAACTACCGGCCACACATGTACCGCATTCGTCGATACAGTTCGGTGGCCGCTCGCACTGCGTTCCGGTCCACTCGCCGACACACACGCACGACGGCACGTACGTCACGTTCGCTCCCGAGAAGGCATCCAGTTGGCAAATGCCACTGTGCAAGCAGTAGTTAATGCACGGATTGTTGTAGCCAACGTACATTTCGCAGTGCTTGCCACCGTACTGGTTGGTACAATTGCAGATTGGTTTTCCGCGAACCTCCATGCAGTGACCGCTGTTGCTGCAGATGAAATGTTCGCACGAAGTCGGTACAGTTGAACGTAACGCTGGGCAATCTGAAAGCACGAACATTTGAGTTTTTGAACACCACATGTGGCACCGGTATACTTACCGTCCGGTCGATTTTGGACACGTTCGCAATTATCGATCTCACAGTACGGGCCTTCGTAATTTGATCGACAGCTGCAGAACGGGTTCTTACCGGATATGCAAAAACCTCCATTTCTGCACAGTTCCTTACAACCGAGATTTTCACATCGATCACCGGAAGTTGTTTCCAGGCAACTGCATTTCGGAAGGCCCTTTTCTATTGTGCATCGACCTCCGTTGTGACAATAGTTGTCACAGGTGTTGATCTCACAGCTGCGGCCATTGAATCCATCTTGACACTCGCACTGGTCCTTATCGGTGGCCGTTTTCCTACAGATGCCACCATTCTCGCACCTGAGATTTGAACATTGTTCACACTGCGGGCCACTGTAGCCCTTCGGGCAGCTACACGACAGGCTCCCGTTGTTCGAAATCGAACAGTTACCTCCATTGTGGCAGTAGCTTAAGCAAGCCTCGGTAGAAATATCACACTGTTCTCCGGTCCACTGCGGCAGACAGGTACACTTGCGCTCGTTATTGTTCACGATGTAGCACGCTCCCCGATTCTTACAGTATCCGGAACAGATGTAGTGCTCGCAGTACTTGCCGTCGAACAGCGGCGGACACTGGCACCGTTGCTGGTCGTTCTCGATGACGCACGTTCCGAAATTGCACGGCAATTTGCACTCCATTGGTGCTTCCTTCGTGCATTGAACGATCGGGGCCGTTTGGTTTGCGACCTTGTGATTGTCCGGACATAGACACCTTCGACCCTGGGGCTCTTCGATGGACAGTAGACATACGGCCGATTCGTGGCACGGGTACATGCTACATGGGTTGGCAGCTGTGGGTGTGTGTAAGGAGGTTGGTTAGGATTTGGTCTACTGTGCAATCTTAATGCAAGCTAACTTTGACTTTAGAGGGTACTTCAGCTATGTTTTTGAAATGTTAGAAGATGAGCTTTCGTCCTATGAAGTGACCCTGAAGTACTAGTCTACGGATCAAAAATTGTCTACGTATGGACTTTTTCTAAATCACAACCAAATACTATCAAATTTGGTACAGCTGTTGAGGGCCTTCGAAAGGTCAGTGAGGAGCAAGGGGTTGTAAAGTTTACCCACATACTGTGAACTCCAGTGAACTAAGTCTAGCGAACTTGAAGCTCCGAGGACTTTACAAGTCCAGAGAATTCAAAAGACAAGTCATTGTGTTGTGGTTTTACTAAAATTTGATGCTCTACGGTTTTGGTCAAATTTAAGGTATCCATTGTGTCCATTTCAGAAAAGTAAGTTCTGAAATAAGCATAAGTATACAGCATACTTCTTAGAACTTCAGGGTTTGATATGGGAACTTTGTTTCGCTTAACAGATATTTAGGAAAACTCTTAGAAAAGCTTCAATCTCTTTCCTGAAGTTTGGAGATAGTCCTGGATGTTCTTAGATCTTGGTCAAATTGAGAGAACTTGAAAAACAATAATTTATGGAACTTGGAAGAAGTTGATGGAAGTTCGTAGAAGTTGAGCAAATTTTCAAAAAGTAAACAGATAAGGAAACTTTGGAGCAATTTGTCCGCACATCAGAAATGTTTTGGTGACAAATGCCTGACCTTCATCCTGCTGAGTACGGTGCTTCAAATTTCAAAATTGAAATGTAAATAAATCTTCATTATTTTGGGGCCTGACATTTTTTTTTCGATTTCCTGAGTTAGACACTTGTGAAATCTCAAACTTGGCGGATGTGGAAAATAAAAATTGCATCATCCAACCGCTTGAACTTACCTTTCCGATTATGCTTCAGCGGATGAATGTAGTGCAAATCGGACGACCGGTATCCTCTCGTGCCCTGGAACACCTCCGTACCGTTGTCCCGTCCAAACTTGTTCAGCCGGAGAATGTTCTGATTGTACAGTATCACATAGACAGTGTCCTCGAAGACGTCCAACAGTTTTGGCTTCGAAACGTCGTGCATCTCGCTGATAACGTGCCGATCCCCGCCGGTCATCAGCAGACACGTCTCGATCGTACTCTTGCGGTAATCGGCCCAGTACAGCCGATTCGTGGTCTGATCAATCGCCAACCCCGAAGCCCATTCGATGTTCGCCTGAACCAGCTTCTGCTTTTTGTATCCATCCATTCCGGACAGGATGATTGCCTCCATAATGGACCAAACCATCACTCGATTAATTGGATCGACCACGATGTCGATCGGATGCTTTCCGGTCGCTGTCAACGTCGTGTGGTTGGTACCGTTAAAGGTTATCACAAAGATGTTGCTCTGCTTCTTATTGATCACGTAGATGTGCTCCGTCAGCCAATCGCAAGCGATCGCAAGGGGAATGACTTTCTGGTCTTTCAGAACAACGATCGAGTGCTTGCCATCTAACGTCTTGATACGATCGCTCGGTGGCAGATTTCTACGGTATACACTATGCTGAGCTACTGCCGATTCTTCAACCTTCACGGTAGTGTCCATGTGAACCTTTTGTAAGCTCTTATCGAAACTGTCAATCCAAAATAGCGTAATGTTGTGCTTGGTGATTGAGTAATCGAACCGATCGATCTTCATGGAATTTGTCTGCAGGAAGCCCATCACCGTCGTACCCAGAAAGATGCTTCTGAAATCTGACTCGGACGAAACCAGCAACAGACCACCTTCCTCCGTCGCCAAACAGGTATCGTTTCGCTTCGGTCCCTTCTGATAGCCGGCTGCACACTGGCAATTGTAGTGTCCCTTCTTGACCAAACAAATCTGACTGCACGATCCGAACCCACAATCCGATCGCCGGCAGCCCAACTCATCCGACTCATCCAAACAGTTTGGCAGCCCATCGCATCGCAACTCGTTGGCAATGCATTTGGAATCACTACTGCAGCGGAACGAATTCGGCGGACACTTGTGGCACAGACTGCCCTTCTCGTCGCTGTTGTCCCCACAGTCGTCCTTATTGTCACACATCAGCCCCTTACGGATGCAGTTCCTATTGCTACATTTGAAGGCACGTTTGTTGCATCCATGCTCCTGGCAGTACTCGGACTTTTCGTCCGATCGGTCCAAACAGTCGTCGATTCCATCGCAGACCCAGTTCTTGAGGATGCACTTGCCGTTGTCACATCGGTATTCGTCGTCACGGCAGGCGCATTTTTCCTCGTCCGATCCATCGATGCAGTCGTTGTCACCATCGCAGATCAAGTTCCTGGGAGATTTAGGGAGGGAAAATGGACGTTAGCAAACAAATTTAATTATGAAAAACGAAGGGGGAGTGGGGAGTCATTATAACCCAAATTATTCTACTTACGTGCTCACACACATGTTGTGGCTCTTGCACTTGAACTCGTCCGGCTTGCAGCTCACGTCGCAATCTTCTTCATCGCTATGATCGGCACAGTTGTACTCCCCATCGCACCTCCTAATACCCCTGATGCAATATCCATCCCGGCAGCGGAATTCCGACTCCGAACAGTTACGCATCCGGCAGTTGACCTCGTCCGAATTATCCTCGCAATCGTTCTCGTAATCACACTGCCACCGGCCGGGAATGCACTTGGAGTTGTTACACCGGAAGTAGGTCGCCTCACACGTCACCACATCCGGTGGCTTGCAGTTCTCCTTCTCGTCTTCTCCATCCGAACAGTCATCCTCGCCGTCACAGCGCCACGACATCGGGATGCAGCGACCCTTTTTACATCTGGAAATTGAATCACACTGTTTGAAAATCATCCCCAAAATCAAAACCTTTGCTGGTAGTCACCTGAATTCATTGTCCCCACAAGTCCGCTCGCCGCAGTCCCGTTCGTCCGACCCATCCGTGCAGTCAATGTCGCCATCGCAAGCCCAAACCTTGGTGATACATTTGCCCGAACCACACTTGAACTGATGATCGGCACAGGTCGTCACCTCGCAACCATCCTCGTCCTCTCCATTGGGACAATCCTGAGTCCCATCACAACGCTTATGTCCATCCAAACAAAATGCATTCTTCGTACTCGATCGACTGCACTTGAACTGCGAACTGAAACACTCATAATCGTCGCAATCTTTTTCATCCGACTCGTCACCGCACTGATCCTGACCGTCGCAAATCGAACTCGGACTAATGCATTTGTTGTTGTCGCACTGGAACTGGCCCGATTCGCAGGAAAACGCCGGACAATCATCCGGTTCGTCGCTGTTGTCACCGCAATCATCCTGTTTGTCACACTTCCAGTAGTAAGGGATACACTTGAACGTGGTCTTGCATTGGAACTGAGCCGACGAGCAGTTCGGAAGGCAGGTCTTGTTGTCTGTCCCCAAGATGAAATTATCCGGACAGGCACACTTGTAACCTGGGGCTTCCGGCGATAAAAGACACAGTGTAGTGCAGCCAGCGAGTAGGCATGGGTCCTCTATCGGTTTCCGTTGCCGATAAGGATGGAAGACTCTCAGATCCATGGGTCGATGTATCGTCTTCATCAACGTACCGCAGTTGTCTCCTCGATACTTGTGACAGAATTCGATAGATTTCGTTTCCCAATCGGTCCAGTAGATCCGGTCTTCCCACACGGCAATGGCGAAGATGTGATGCAGGTTCATGCTCGGATGCATATCCCGGTAGAGTACCACCTTCCGATTGCGACCTTCCAGATCACTTACGGCTATGAAATCTTCGCGGGCATCACCCCAGAAGAGTTCGTTCGTCTCGAAGCTGATCGTCAGAGCATTTGGCCAACCGAGATGGTTCTTGATTAGCATGGTTTGGTTCGATCCATCCATACCTGCCTTACCGATGTACGGCTGATCACCCCAGTCGGTCCAGTACAAGTTCCTGCGAAAGGGATCCAGTACGATCGCTCTCGGCTCCTGGAGGTTATCCGAAATCAGTATCTTCCGATAGCGTCCGTCCAGTTTGGAGATTTCAATCGTGTCCAGACTTTTGTCGCACCAGTAGAGATTCCGGGCGACCCAATCAATCGCCAAGCCGTCCGGGTTCTTTAGAGTGGACTTGTGTAAGGTTTCTGTGCGATTCGAACTAAGACACATGCGTTTAATGGAGCTGATAACCGAATTCACGTCGGACCAATAGTAGCACTTTGTTTCCCAGTCAAAGTCCAGCGCCACCGCATTCGATAGGTTATGAGCCAGGATGGACATGGTTCCATTGAGATCTACCTCTCGGACGTAATACCGATTGGAGAATATCAGCTTCACATTTTCGACGGTATTTGCTTTGCATGTTCCATTTTCTCGCATCACGTAACCTTCGCGACATAAGCAGTGGTACGATCCGTAGGAATTGATACAGGTTTGGCTGCAAGGTCGATCAACGCATTCGTCTATGTCGTCGCAAAGATGCTTATTGATCACGTTAACTTTGAACCCGGGCCGACAAGTGCACTCATAGCCGACTTCGCGATCTTCGCACGCATGAGCACACAGTTCCGGCATCTGTTCGCATTCGTTGATCTTGCACGACTTCTCGTCACTCCAGTCGCCGCAATCGTTAGCTCCGTCGCACAGCATTCCACTAGTGATGCACCCTCCACTTTCGCAACGGAATAGTTCCGGACCAGCACAGATCAGGGTCGTGTTCTTGCACAGCTGGATGTCCTCATCCGATCCATCTTCGCAATCATTGTTCACGTTGCAGGTTAGATTTTTCGGAATACACTTTTGGTTCTTGCACCGGAATTCCTCGGGTTTGCACGTTACCACAACGCTACTTTCAGTACAGTTAATGGGTTCATCGGATCCATCTACGCAATCCGTGTCTCCGTCGCAAACAAACACTCTACTGATGCACTCCCCACTATGACATGTAAATGAATCCGGATCGCAGCTATGATCCATCGAGTCACAGTCCTTCTCATCCGATCCATCGTAAAAACAGTCGACTTCTCCATCGCAAACCCACTTCTTAGGAATACAGCGTCCACTTCCTGGGCACTGGAACTCCCAATCGGGGCACTTTCGCTGCTGACAGTGTTCTCCCTCATCCGATCCATCGGCACAGTCCGGATTATTGTCGCACTGCCAGCTGTTCGGAATACACTCGGAAGAATTCAAACACTGAAACTGATTTGACTTGCAGTGACGCGTGCAGTTAACCTCGTCCGAGCTCAGGCTAGTGACCGTACCGTCCAGACAGTCATCTTCGTTGTCGCAGCGCCAGTTCTGTGGAATACAGTGCCCATTGTCACACAGGAACTTATCCGTCGGACAGGTTGGAACGGTTGTAGTGCTGCAGTTTTGCTCGTCGCTGTTATCCCAGCAATCGTTCTCTCCGTCGCAAACCCACGAAGGCATGTAGCAAGCGGAAGTGTTCGGGCAGTTCAGAAAGTCTCCGTCTGTACAATTGCGCACCTTTGGACAACCAATCTCATCTGAAGCATCCACACAATCCGGATCGTGATCACAGTGATGCTTTTTCAATATACACTGTCCATTGTTGCACCGAAATTTTGTTTCCGGATCACACGGACAAAGTTCCTCGTCACTGCCATCGCCACAGTTCTGGATGTCATCGCAACGCTGCGACTCCGGAATACAACGACGGTTCGAGCACAGGAAGAAGCCTTTCGGACATACCCGGGTCGCGCAGAAACTCGGCACCTCGTCCGAATCGTCTATACAGTGTGGGATTTTATCGCACGTCAGGTAAAACGGAATGCATCCTCCGGCCGAACAGCTAAATTCATCTTCCTTACAGTGAGACGACAGCAGAGGAACACATCGGTGTCCGTCCGCTGCGAGAACTCCTTGAGTGCAGCTGCACTGGATCTTTCCAGCCGCATCGATCATACACACATCCTCACAGCCACCGTTCAGTATCCGGCACGGATCCGCACTGCAGTCTTGGTCGATCTTCTGCACAGCTACAATGCCCATCGGCCGGACGATATCGTTTCGCAACCATAGCACATCGCTTCCGGAGTACTTGTTCGCCCGGATCACTGCGTGTAGGATCCAATCCGTCCAAAACAGTAAATCTCCATAGACGGCCATCGCGAAGGGATGTTTCGGTGTTGAGTGCGCTAGCACTACCCGATTTCGTCCATCGTAGTCTGCACGTTCGATTTTGTCGTACCGAGCGTCAGCCCAGTACAGCTTCTTTGCCTGGTAGTCCAGTGTGATAGCGTTCGGCATTCGGATGTCTGTGGTGATGATGCTCTCCAAGCCGAAACCGGAAGGATAGGCTCGCTGAATTGACGCCGACAGCGGGTTCCAGTTGGTCCAGTAAATCATGGCCAGACATGGTTCAACGGCGATCCCTCGGGGTTTATCCGTCGGTTTAAGCTTGATCAGCTCTTTAACTAAACCGGCATTGGATTTGGGATCAGCGGTTATATTGGTCATGTCCAACGAGCGGATGGAGGCTTCGTTGTTCGACGTCCAGAAGAGGTGCTTGGTAATGGGGTTGAACGCTAGACCTTCGACGGTTAGCTGCTTGGTGATGATCTGCCGATGGTGTGAACCATTGAAATACACAGAGTTGATTGAACTGTACTCGACGTCCGAATAGTAGATTAAGTTTTGGTCGTAGTCGTACGTTAGGGCGATCGTGTTTTTAAGGAAGGTCGAGTTTTGAATCTCCGGGATAGGACCATTACGATTGTGAGAATCGGTCAAATGGATGCTCTCAATTGCGGAAACCCGCGAGTAAATTAGGAAACTATCGTACGGTTCGCAGGTTTTGAAGTCCGTTGTTGATACTTTACCATGTGAGCAAGCACAAATTGGATGCGTCCCGTTGAACAAACATAGATGCTGGCAGCCGCCATTGTTTTTCCCGCAAGCGTTGGTTTTCTGTTGCTTCTTGGACGAGAATATTTTAATATCTTTCATGGGATTTCCCTCGGACTCGATCAGCGACCAAAAGTTGTTGATGTTCCTCACATTTGCCACCTTGATATTCCCTCGCACATCTGACCAGAAAATGTTGTCTTCGTATAAATCCAACGCCTGAACGTTGTCCAGCGTGTTGTTCAACAGGACATTTTTCATATTTCCATCGTAATCAACTCTCCAGATACTGTCCGTTTGAACCTCGCACCAGTACACAACCTGATTGTCGATATCCAATGTCAGGTCACTAATCATGGAAGTATGATTTACAAGGATAAACTTCCCCGTACCGTCCAAACCGGTCCTTCCGATCTTGCCCTTTCCAGCATAGAATATATATCCGCCAATTGGGTCAACCGCGATCAACTGTGGACTCTCCAGGTTCGACGCCACCACGAACCTCATCGACCCATTCAACCGCGCCACCTCGATAAGGTTCCTCTTCTGATCCGTCCAGTAGATATTATCGGCCACCCAATCGATCGCGATTCCACCCAGCCAATCCAACGAGTTCCCATCAACCACCTGTTCAAAATTACTCACAATCACCGATCGTTCGCTACCATCTCGCTTGATCTTCGTTATCGACCCCCGATCATTGTCGGCAATATAAACAAAATCACTTTTCGCATGATAATCGATACTGGTAGCCAATGAGATCTTCTGCAGCGGTCCGAGCACCACTTCTTTTTGGTTTAGTGCCTTCCCCACCGGTAATCCCTTCAGCTGATGCCCAATCGAGTACATTAGGAAATTTTCGATCCCCACGCACCGTGACGCATCGTTTGCATCCTGTCGATAACCCATAGCACACTTGCAGGTGTGCGTCTGAGCCGACAGCGGCACGCACAGATGTTGACAACCGCCTCCGTTGGTCTTGCGACACGAATTGGTACCGTTCTGCGCTCCCGGGTGGTACATCCGGATCGCATTAACCCCTCCGGTGTTGTTCCGCACGGCTTCCGGATTTTGGCAAAGGTCCTTGTTGCAGCGCATGATCCGGCTGTCGAACCCGTCGTCGAAGTAGATGTGCTCTCGGTAGATGGTCATCGTGCTGATCGGATGCGAACCGATCGACGCGAGCACTTTGATGATCTGGTGGAGAATTACAGATTGAGGTTAAAGGTGGATTATTGTTAGTCTAAGTAGCTGAATTGTTACTGTTTTTGGAGATCTACCAAGGGGGTTTGAGGAATTGTAGAGAGTTCAGGGAGATTTCAGGTGATGTTTTGAAAAGTTCAGAAATGGTTTTTAAGTTAGAGAAAATTCTAGAAAATGAGCAGGACATTTTCGTGAGAAGTTTTAGTAGATCTTTTCAGTCGTTCTTTGAGCTTGTCTTGAATTGCCTCTGAATGTTCACTGAACTTCTATTGCAGTATTTCTTTACTTTTTTTAAGATTTGGTGAAACTTCCCAGATATTTGACTGGGACTGGGAGGACCTCGGACAAAAGCACACTGTTCACCCAACCTACCTTGCCACTTTCAATGTCATAGTAGTAGATCTCTCCCATATTAACGGTGATGTAGTACAGCCGTTCCGTTTCGAAATCCAGGACCAAGCTTTCCATCGGATAGAAGGTCGAATTGCTGATCAACTGCTTCTCCGAACCGTCCATCCGGCTGGAGTACATCTCGTACAGCTTCGGTGATTCGCTCGTCGTGGCAAAGTACAGTATTCCCCTGAAATTGTTGCAAAGCTGATTAGATTGAGTTATTAAGAAAATCAAAAGAAAATCAAGCTCACTTGGAGGGATTCACAACCAGCGAGTTGACCAGCGACAGATCCGTCAGGATCTCCGTGATAAACTCCCCCTTCATGTTGCACGCCAGAATTCGGCTGTTGCTTTCCGTTCCCGTGGAGACGAACAGCAGTTTCGTAATCCAGTCCACCGCGAAACCCAGCGAATTGGCAATGTCCGTATCCAGGATGGTCTCGATGGGTCCCGTCGCCAAGTCCGACGACTTGATTTCATTTAACTGCACATCGTTCCAATAGAGTCGAGTTGCCGATATGTCATAGTCCAGTACTGCTGGCTGGACCACCTGCGTCTGGTGGCTGATGGTCGGAATGGTGTAGTGATTGGGTTGCTGCAGATCCACACCTCGGATCTCGGTGGACATGACAAACAGTAAGATCTCTTCGTTGGGAATGCAACGCTTCTTGTTTCCGTTCAGTCGCATCACATGCGGACAGGCACACTGGAAAGTCCGATTGACGCTGAGAAGGCACAGGTGCGAGCATCCCCCGTTATTCTGCCCACACGGATTGTGGGAATGATCGTTCGGTTGTCGGCTGGAATGAAGAATCTGTATACCAAAGGGTTGACTTTGAGTTCGTTGTATGACGGTGACCTCCGTGCCGTTCCATTTGTTAGCACGGATGACCGAATTGGTTCGCCAGTCGGTCCAGTAGACGTAGTTGTCGAACAGTGTTATGCTGAAAGGATGCGACAGGACCTCCTGATCTTTGATGACCAGATGGTGGTTGTTGCCGTTGTAGGTTATCGTGTGGATCGAGTCCGAGCGGGCATCGATCCAGTAGACTCGTTTCAGGACGTAGTCTAAGGTTATTCCGTTGGGCCAACCCCCGTCCAAACCGACATACTTGATCGTGGTGCGGTCTTCACCCGCCATCGTGCATCGTTCCAGCCTGGGAGCACCTTCTTCCCAATCCGTCCAGAAGAGTAGTCCTTCCATGGGATCTAATGCGATCGCTCTAGGATTAACCATGTCCCCGGCAACTAGAGTTCTCCGGTAGCTACCGTTGGTCTTAGCAACCTCGATCTGATCCAAGTTGCTGTCGATCCAGTACAAATTCATTCCGATCCAATCCACCGCCAGTCCTTCAGCCGTAGACAGCCCAGACTGAACGACGGCTTCCACGTTGCTCAACGAGTCTCCGGTTAGCGTTCCTCGAAAGATCTTGTCATCGATCACGTCCGTCCAGAAGACCTGAATCGAATCGTTCCGCCAGAGAAAATCCAGCGCGATTGTGTTCCTCAGTGATGTGTAGAAATTCTTCACGGCCAGCGTGTTCAAATCTACACCACGAATTTCCTGTCGATTGCTAAAGATCACGTGTGGCGCGTCGGGATTATTGCTCCGGCAGGTGAACTTGTCGAATGTCAAAGTGTATCCTTCTTTGCAACTGCATCTGTAATGCTTTCCATCGGGGGTACAAACCTGCGAACATGTGCCCCAATGTTCGCAAGCATGGTCTACCTTACAATCTTTCAGATTGGGCTGTAGGTATAGATGCTCCGGGCAGGAGCACACAAAGCCTTCCGGTGCGTTGTGACAAGTATGGGAACATTCCTTGGGGGCTTTATCACAAAGTTGATCCTTGCAACGAAATCCCTCGTCCATATTGTCCGGACAATCCATTCTTCCGTCACAGAGTTGATCGACATTGATACAAGTATTCGTTGCCAGACAGGTTCTGTTGGGATACTGACAAACCGTTGTCTCGTTGTATACCGAAAAAGTCACATTCTGACACAACCTGTTGTAATTATCGACACACTTTTGATCACTGCCACATAGCTGTTGAACCTCTTGCCTGCATTGAGCTGCCACTTCATCTTCGGTCTTGGCCGGTCCAGCCGGAGCCACAGTCGTCCCGTTCAGACTGCTGCCGTTCATCGTGTGTTCGCAACCACCGTATGCATTCAAGCAGTTCAACTTGGGATCGCACATCTGCGACCGATCAATACACCCGTACGGACTGCAGTAGAACTCATTCGTTTTACACTCTATGTCGCACTGAACCTCATCCGAGTGGTCACTGAAATAGAAACGCTGTTGTAAGATATTCGATTACTTCACTTTACACCAGAATCAGGAAGAAAATATACATGTCTTGAAATAAATCTGATATCGCTAAAGAATAGCTGGACCTACCCGCAATCGTTCTCTCCATTGCAGAGCTGCTCGAACGAGATGCAAACTCCATTCTTGCATTCAAACTCTTCACACTTTTGGCAGTGCGCCGGTTCATCGGACAGATCGTACGGACCACAGTCCGGATGACGATCGCAGACCCAAGTTTTCGGAATGCACCGTCGACTGGTTTCGCACTGGAAGAAGTTGTCGATGCAGGTCACGTTCGAGCAGTTCACGTAGTCTTCGTCCGTTTCGTCGATACAGTTCACCGTGCCGTCGCACACCAGGGACCTGTTGAATTTGATCATTACAGATTTTAGAACAGCAGGAAATTACCTATCCGTTAACTCACCTATTGATGCACCTTTGATCATCGCACTTGAAGTTGTGCTCCAGATCGCAGTTCGGATTGCACGGTCCATCCGGCGTCTGCTCTTCGTCACTTCCATCATCACAGTCCCGATCGTCATCGCAGGTAAACCTCTGATCGATGCACTGGACTCTGTTTTTACACAGAAAATCCGTCGCATTGGGGCACTTCTTCGGAGTTTTAAAAACCGTGGCCAACTGTACGCACTCGGTACGATTTTCGTTAAGCACAAACGACTCCTCACAGACGCATTCTGCACGAACTGGCGTGTTGATGCATATTCCCGGACATCCATTGTCGCACAACTGCTGATGGTTGGCATTGTACTGCGTAAGGTTGTCGAATATCTTCAGCCCGAACAATCGCGGTTTCACTACCGCGATCGTGTCGGTCGAATTCGGATTGCTCACATTGAACCGCTCGATGTTGCCCTTCACGCTGTCTGAAAAATAAATCTGCTCTTTGTACACTCCGATCGCCACCGGGTAATGATTCCCCGCCTCCCCGTCATACAGCAGTCTTCGGTCCTGCCCATCCAAGGTCACAGTCTCGATCAACCCCGTCCGGGAGTCACACCAGTACAGTCGCTTCTGGATCTGATCCAGCACCAGTCCGCTGGGCCAGATCATCGGTCGAACATGTCCGTCGGCGAGCGTGTCCCTCCGGTTGCCATCCATCCAGGCCCACTCGATTTTGCCATCTCTGGGAGCCCACGACGACCAGTACATCATGCCCTTCTTCGGATCCAGCACGATCGACTGCGGTCGGACTAGATCGTTGAGCAGAATGTGAGCTATTGGCTTTGCACCCAACTTGAGGACCGTGATGCGTCCCCGTTCGGAGTTGGTGTAGAACAGATTATGGCCGACCCAGTCGTAGGCCAGCCCGTCGCAGGAACCTTCCGCTTCCCAGAGCTTTTCCCGACCGCTTCCGTCCAGCTTTTGGCTCTCGATGGAGAATTTTGATTGGATTCTGGAAGGAATGAGGAAAAGGTTTATTGTTTTGCAATTAATCGTTCTGTGAGAAGTTATGGGGGTGGAGCACAAAGCAAGGAAGGCAAACAGTTACATCCATCATTCATGGATCCTGCTCAATTACGAAGGGGCTGTCAGAAGACTGATTTAAGGGGGGTGTGCCGAAGTGAAGTGAGGTGTGTCGCAATTGTACCGTATCGTACTTGAAATCAACTTATTTTGCTTAGGGACATCTTTGGCTCATTTCACTGTGAAAAAAAATTCAGAAGGACTTGGGTGTAGATACAAAGGGCTTAAAATGCAAGTTGAAAGGCCGTAAACGGTAAATTCAGATACAATACTTTCGGAGAACCTCCACGAACTGCTAGGGTGAATCCAAAAGATTTCTAGCGTCAACCTAGAGGACCGCTAGTGTCCGAAAACTTCACAACAATGGCCAGATTCGAACACTTAAAAAAGGCTGAAGAAGACCTTTAAAACTATTGAAAACTTAATTGATGTAGCTGGTAATGGTTGCTGTCATTTTGATCGTTTGAACGGTTAAAAAATATGCGATTCCTGTGACATCAAATTAAAAACTAATTCTGTTATCAGTGAGAGCAATCTGAAAACTCAATTTGATGGACATTTTTCCTGTTGATAACAAAACGAGTATTCCGGTTGAAGTTCCGCTAAGGCAATGAAAACAAAACTTCAACAACATATTTTTAAAGAGCAAATGTGCAGCAAATTGATTTGTTATAAAATTTTTCAAATTATGATTTCAGCTTTATGTTGATATCAACGGTCCTAAAAATGCCAACATTACCTTAAAACTCCAAAATGGCTTCACAAACGCCACACAGTTAAAACCGTCTGCCGGGAATACTCACTTATCGTGATGCGCAAAGTAGATCAGCTGGTCCTCGATGTGATAGTCGAATGTGATGTCCCGTCCGAGATCCGACACCGGTACGATGGCTTCCTGTGACTTAAAACCCAGGGGAATGCCACGAATCATTCCGGGGTTCGATTTGGCATAGATGAGAAACGTTGGCCGCTTGATTAGCACGCACTGCGTTTTCGACTTCAACCGATAGCCCGGTGAGCACATGCACAGCCCGATGGCCACCGACTTCTTCCACACCGGAATGCACAGATGATCGCAACCGCCATTCTGTCGCCGGCAAGGGTGTGCCGTTTCTGGTTGCTTCTGCCGGTGAAACACGTGCAGGTGAAATGCCCGTGGAATGTCCGTGGTGACCAGCTTTGCGTCCGGTGTGAACTTGTCGATCGCGACTATGGATCGGTTTTTCCACGAGGCCAGAAAAATCGTTGACTCGAAAACATTAACCGTATGAATGGACTGAAGGTTGATCATAAAATTGGCAGATTTCTTCAGAAACCACCGATTGCTTCCATCGTAGTCAACCCGTTCGATCGAATCCAAATAGGTATCGACCCAGTACGCATGCTGCAAGGCTAGGTCCAACGCCACCCCATGGGGATAAACGATCTTCTGCAGCACGATCGACGTTCGGTTACTCCCGTCGAGAAAGGACCGCTCCACACTGGCCAACGATTTACCCCATTTGGTGAAGAAGAGAAACCCCACGGTAGGATCCAGAGCCATCCCCCGAGGCTTCATGAGATCATTTTCCAGGATAATCGTGCAGTGTTGCATCTGGGCCGAACAGACGAAGATAATTTCTCGTTGATCATCCAGAAAGTACCAGTTTCCGGAGATCCAATCTATGCTGACCTGATCGACGGAATCGATGTTGGGAAACAGGTCTGGCAGTGGCATTTCCCACGTATGGGTCACATTGTCCACATTGTAGCATTCGAAGCGGGTGTTCGGTGTTGACCGAATCAGGCATATCGTTCGATTGCGGTGATACATCTCCAACGCTCGGACATTATTGAACGGCAATTTTATACTAGGTGAACTTTCATTGGTTGTGACGGTACCGTTGATCACAGGAAATTTCTGCACATCAGCTGATGTGGCAAAGAGAAGGGACATTGGTTCCTCCTTTGGAGCTGTAAAAGAACATTTGGTTCAGTCGAAATTCAACGATTATAGAGATTCAAGTACTCACTATTAATAGCCAGGCACTTGTTGTCGATCCGGGCGTACCCACTGGCGCAGGTACACTTGTATGATCCCGGAAGGTTCTTACACGTCTGATCGCAAATCCCCTCGATCTTGCACTCGTCAAAATCCTCGCACACACTTCCATTCGGTTGACTTCCTTTGGCACAAAAACACTTTGGACCGTTCGGCGTTTGCCGGCAGTCGTAGGAACACTTCAGGGCATCGCACTCCGAGGAGTCGTTCTTGGGACACCGCAGCTCGTCGTTCGAGCAGTCCCACAGTCCGTCGCAGAATTTCTCTATATCTAAACACTTGCCGTTGCTGCAAACGGTTTGCGTTGGAAGACAGTGCTTCGAGCTGCGGCACAGTTCCGCGTCCTCGTCCGACACGTCGATGGTACGGAACTGCTCCACCACTCCACAGTCGGCATCCCCGTCGCAGGTCCAACTCCGCGGGATGCATTTGTTGGTCAGTTTGCACTGAAATTGCTCCTCCTTGCATGTGTGGGCTTTACCTGAAAGAAGAAGGAAAATGTGTTCATGAATAATTGTTCCGCATGCAAGGAGGTATTGAAAAACGTAAGTAGGTTGTGTCTTAAATGTCGGTCTAAGAGTCCTGAATAATCTAGAAACCAAAAGTATTCATTTTTTGTCCAGAACAGGCGATTTCTAATGATATCGATTATATACATTGGAGCCAATTTTCCTATATTCAAGAACAGGTTTCCGATTTCGGAGATTAAAGTGAACCATTAATAGGGGGGCTCAGATAGTCAAGTCAACGTAGCAAGATCAGGGAGTTAATGACCTGGAGTTTCTGTTGCTTCGAGAGTTCTTCCCTGGAGTGCTGAAAGTTTCCGAAACTTCAAGAATTCTCCAACTTCATGCCTAAAAATATAAGACATGTACTAGAAAAAAATGCACCAGACAAAAGTGATCGCCAAAAATTTATTTTAAGTCGGATTTTCTTGAAACTTTTCAGGGAATGAACAAATACATATGGATTATGTTTCGGCATAATTACTTTATTCGATTTCCTCTCCATCGCCGAAAGCCTGCACCTTTCCCTCAAGACCCCTCATTACATTTTGTGCAATGGTGGAGCCGACATTTTTGGTCACTTTCATCCATTCTTTCTTCAACTCCAGCTCGTTCTTAAACACCTTGGACGATTTTCGAACTTTGGCCTTCATTATGGCCCAAAATCTTTCCACCAGACGAATCTCTGGTGAATTTGGGGGTTGGCGGTTTTTGGTACAAAAACAACGTTATTGTCTCTGTACCAATCCAACGTCGATCGCGCGTAATGGCATGATGCCAGGTCCGGCCAAACTAATGTCTCGCCTCCGTGGAACCGCAGGAAGGGCAACAGACGCTTCTGGAGGCACTCGGTGTGGTAAATTTCGCTGTTGATGGTACCCATTGTGATGTACGGTTTACTTAGTTTACTGCATTGGCATATGGCCTGCCAGAGCAAGTATTTTTTGGCGAATTTGTTCACTTTCTTCTTCCTTATGTCTTCCGGAACATCAAACCGTGATTTGGCAACTTAGAACTCCAGCCCCGGTATCTGCTTTGCGTCTGCCTTGATGTAGGTTTCGTCATCCATAACCACTCACATCGGTTTCGTTAACCACTCTCGATACAGCTTCCTTGCGCGGGATTTGGCCGCCGTGTTTTGTTGATCACGCCCCATCGGTGCCTTCCGGACCTTGAATACACGAAGCCCAACCCGTTTCATGATTTGCTGAACGAACCAGGCGGAACACTTTGCCTTCAGAGCCGCGTCGCGAATCGAAAGGTTCGGATTACGCTTGAAATAATCCAACACCTTCCGGGCCTTCACAGGGTCAGCTGTCTTCGATTTTCTTCCACTTCCAGCCCGCCGCTCGGTCGTCTGGGACTCCTTAAACGACCCGAGACACAGTTGTATGGGTGATTCCCAGTTGTCTTCCGATCCATCTCATGGTCGCAGTCGGATTTTCCATGACGGCGCGCAAAATTCTCCGGCGATTTTCTTCTTGTTTCGATGACATCTCAATAACCCCTGAACCGATTGTTATGAAATTTTGCACATGTAAACAATTCACTCCAAACTAGTTCTACCCAAATTTTCATCAATTTTTACCCACGGATAAAAAGGTTACACCCGGATAAAAATGGTGCATTTTTTTCGAGTACAAACCTTACCGAAAATTCATCCTGCAATCTAGTTAAATTAGGCAAGTTTTCATAGCGATCCTTGAGCGATCCAGCTATAATCAACACGTTCGCAGCTGTCAACCAAGCCATCTAGCGGGTCAGCGGAAAACAGTTCATTTTGCCCTGAAACGGGCAATAAACAATATTTGTTACTCTCAAACAGACTTGCTTCCACTCACTTGCTATAAAAAAATGATTTTCGGAATTTTGGAATCATTACATGTTAAAATTATATTTTGTACTTGTTGGATACAGGAAGAGGTTGAAAGGCAAGTGTTTGACACATAAATCTGTCAAATTCGCTATCAGATAGTCACAATCAGCGATGTTACGACTCGCGAGCGCTCACTCTGAGTGAACGCTCACGAATCATAAATTCACTGATTATGGCACTCTAAATCGAAATTGACAGGTTTCATGTGTCAAATACATACATACTTTGCAATCTCCCCTTTTAACTTATAAGTACCAATTATCATAATAACATCTAACGTTTTTATAATTCCGAAAAAAAAACATTTTTTATAGCAAGTGAGTGGAAGCAACCCTGCTCTCAAACTTTCGAAATATATTTCATGGTAAAATGCTTGATATTCAGAACCATGAGAGTTTTTTGATATCCGCAGAACCTCTCTTGAAAGGTCAGACAATGAGGTTTAACAATCAGATATAATTGATCCGGTTGTGATTACACATTAATGTCAAATATGCCCGAACCTGTGCCAGAACGTGTCTCAGAAGAATTTATTTAGACTAGATCGGGATTTTATAAAAGTTCGGAGCCTACAATTAATTTAATAATATGTTTTTGTGTCAGTGTTTGGAATTGTGTAAACTGCGGTTGTGTCTTCTTCTTGTTTTTGAAAAATCAATGAATGTTAATATTTCTGTGAAGTGATTTTTTAGAAAACCGATGGTCGCCAAATTTTAATCCAAAATGGCGGCGGAAATCGGGTTTTGACATCTACCCGTCGTCTTCGTTCCGGAAATACCCATATTGTAGGGAATTTTACAGCATTTCTTAAACCGATGGCCACCATCTTAGATTCCGAAATAGTGTCCAACATTGATTTTAGACCTCTCTGTTTCAAAAATATCCATATTGTACCGTATTTGACAGTTTTTATAAAACCGATGGCTACCATCTGGGATTTCAAAATGGCAGCGTACATCGAATTTTGGCATCTACACAACGTCCTTGTTCCGAAGGTACCCATATTATTGGCTAATTGACAGCATTTATAAAACCGATGGCCACATCTGGGATTTCAAAATGGCGGCGGACATCGAATTTAGACATCTACAGTCGTCCTCGTTCCGAAAATACCCAAATTGTTGAATATTTTACAGTTTTTCTAAAATCTATGATTCGGACCAGGGCTCTACAATTTCGAAGCTCTAAAATGAACTCGTGTTTTGTTTCTCTCATACATACGTGTTCGACGCTTCATTTCTATAACGCCTAGCTAGACTATCAGCAAGAAACGAAAATAAAAAAGAAGGACGCTTGGAAGGAAAGGCTGGCTGTGGAACTTCTCGTCGTTGCTTTGCTCATCGCTTTCAATGTAAATAACGTCGATTTTCTAGTTAAACGAACTTCATTATGGCTTTCAATCCCCTTTCACGAACACTCTATCGCCGCTCTTTCAATTTGTTTAAAATGCGTTATGTCCCGTTTTCGATCATTTTTTTTAGATAAATATATGGATGGAAGATAAATTAGAAATATGACGTGTAATCTTCAAGTGTTTTGACGTGAGAAATGCTTTAAATGTGTTATTTCATTTTCCGTCATATACGTCATGAAACCTCTGTTGATGTGTTTCATGAAAGAGAAAACTATCAAAGTCGAGCGCTCTTTCGCTCATCCATTTCGACGAAGCTTGAAAGGAAGACCAATGGAGCGACGGGAGAAAGAGAGACAAGCGATTGAACATTTGTTTGTGCACGCCGACTGAGGTTCTAGAATGCTGCGAAGCTGTTCGACTTTAACAGAAAAAGAAAGCCAGCAGTCTCTTCGTCGCATCGATTTGGTCGATTGAAGCTGATATTGTGAAGCCCTGATTCGGACCACTACCTAGTTGCAGTATGCATGCGCTCAAAACTCTCGACGGTGCATAACACACGTCGAAGTCGAACGCCGCGACCCAACATTGAGCAACTACGGGACGCCGGAGTTGCCCAGGACTACGCGCAGCAGCTTGGCGCAGCTTCTCTTGAAGATGGCTGGAAGGACATCCGTTCCGCCATAGGTAGGTACTGCGATCCCAGACCGAAGAAATGACTGTTTTGACGGCGAATGCAAACTGTTAGTAGAGGAGAAGAATGCAGCACGGGCGAGAATGCTGCAACACCGCACGAGATTGAATGTGGAGCGATACAGACAAGCGCGGAACAGACAAAACTCGGTTTTCCTAAGGAAGAAGCGTCAGCAGGAAGACCGAGATCGCAAGGCGATGGAAAATCTGTACCGCGTAAACGACACACGGAAGTTCTATGAGAAGCTAAATAGTTCGCGCAAAGGCTACGTGCCGCAAGCCGATATGTGCAAGGACTTGGACGGTAACCTTCTCACGAACGAGTGTGAGGTGATTGAGAGGTGGAAGCAGTACTATGACGCGCACCTCAACGGTGAAGCAGCAGAAAACGAAGGTGGCACGGCAACAGACCTTGGAGCACGCGCAAAAGACGACAGGCAACCGGCCCCTGATCTTCAAGAAGTTGAGGAGGAGATCGGTCGGCTGAAGAACAACAAAGCAACTGGTGTAGATCAACTATCAAGTGAGCTATTAAAATACGGTGGTGAAGCACTGGCTAGAGCGCTGCACTGTGTAATTGCCAAGATTTGGGAGGAGGAGATATTACCGGAGGAGTGGATGGAAGATGTCGTATGCGACAAGTTGGATTGCTGCAACTATCGCGCGATCACACTGCTGAGCGCCGCCTACAAGGTACCCTCCCAAATTCTATGCCGCTGCCTGTCACTGTTTGCAAGAGAGTTCGTGGGGCAATACCAGGCAGGATTAATGGGTGCCCGCGCTACCACGGACCACATTTTCGCGATTCGGCAAGTTCTGCAGAAATGCCGCGAAAACAACGTGCCCACACATCATTTGTTCATCGATTTCAAATCCGCATACAACACAATCGATCGAGATCAACTATGGCAAATTATGCACGAGTACGGATTTCCGGATAAACTGACGCAATTGGTCAAGGCGACGATGGATCGAGTGATGTGCGTCGTTCGAGTATCGGGGACACTCTCGAGTCCCTTCTCGAAGGGGGTTACGGCAAGGTGATGGACTTTCGTGTCTGCTATTCAACATCGCGTTAGAAGGTGTGATAAGAAGAGCAGGGTAGTCCGTCCAGCTTCTTGGCTTCGCCGATGACATTGACATCATGGCACGGAAATTTGAGACGATGGCGGAAACGTTCATCAGACTGAAGGCTGAAGCTAGGCGGATTGGACTTGCCATCAACGCATCAAAGACAAATTACATGAAAAGAAGAGGTTCTTTGGAAGACAATGTTAGCCTCCCACCCCGAGTTCAGATTGACGGTGACGAAATCGAGGTGGTCGATGAGTTCGTGTATTTGGGCTCACTGGTGACCGCCGAAAATGATACCAGCAGAGAAATTCAAAGACGCATTATGGCAAGGAATCGTGCCTACTTTGGACTCTGGAATACGCTTCGGTCGAATAAAATTCGCCACCGCACGAAGTTGAATATCTACAAGACGCTGATTAGACCGGTGGTCCTCTACGGCCACGAGACCTGGACTATGCTCGTGGAGGACCAACGCGCCCTTGGTGTTTTCGAACGGAAGGTGTTGCGTACCATCTACGGTGGAGTGCAGATGGATGACGGAACGTGGAGGAGGCGAATGAACCACGAATTGCACCAGCTGCTGGGAGAACCATCCATCGTCCACATTGCAAAAATTGGGCGACTACGGTGGGCTGGGCACGTCGTAAGAATGCCGCACGACGACCCAGTGAAAATTTGATAGTTTTTTTTAGAAAACTGATGGCGGCCACCTTGGATTCCAAAATGGTGTCCAAGCTAAATTTTCGACCACTTTACGTCGTCCCCGTTCGGAAAATACCCATATTGTAGGGTATTGAATAGTATTTCTAAAACAGATAGCCGCCACATTGGGATCCAAAATGGGGTCTTGCATTGTTATCCGGCCTCTACACGGTCCTTTGTTCCGGAAATACTCACATTGCGCAGCAACATCCTATATGGACAGGCTTTCGAGAGATAGAATAGGAACAGGAAGTTCATGTGCACACTAGCGCCATGTAGTGTGAGAGCTCTAAACTAATATGAACACCATCCGAAAGAGCTTGGTCACCTGCACAACTTTGCTATAGACAACAACTTTATACATGGCCAGGATCAAAAGATATTCTATGTTGGACCCAAATTCCGCACGTTTGAAGTAATATGAAAGTGAAGCACCTCTAGCAGCGTAGTTCCCAATTAAACCTGAATCGAATGGCACAGGCTTGTTGGTTCAACCCAGTACAACAAATTTGTCGAAGACAGTATAGCTTTATATATTGAAGCAAATGAGATAATCCACCACAGCCACTATTAGTGAAAATCCCATAAGCTATGGGTATTCTTATTCGCGGTTCCTTATTCGCACCCCCGTTACCCTGACTGTACTGTCTGCGACTGTGTAATAGTTCCAGCGACATGTATCACTACCAAAAGAGCCCCACGTTGCTGAAAGCATTTCCAGGCGATGGTGTGTTATAATGCAATTCTTCTTAACCCAGCTATTGTTTTGATTCTCTCGTCATGACCAACGTAGTGGAAATGCTTTCAGGTGATAAACGTCGCTAGAAGTATTCCACAGCCGTCGACAGTATATGAGCAAGTCAAACGCGCACTCTTTTGCTTGTGGATTTGAGGACTTTCCTCAATCCCCCTCATCTATCAATGTATGAGCTAGGTAAAGAAGTGTGCGTTTGATTAGGATTGTTGCATTAATGGTCCTTCGCTGATTTTCAACTTCATATTTCACACTACCATACTCTAGCGGAACTATTAAGCTATCATCTTCAGAACTTTTAATAGCGAATAAATTTTCGCACTAAAACTTCATGTTGATATTAGTATAGGAATTCCTCACAACTCTGAAAATTGGTTACATTTCACGTATGAAGTCTAAAAAAAACAGCTTGAGTGCTATAAATCCCATTATTAAGAATTAAATACCAGAACCAGCCCTTCTGTAATTCCAGCGATAACTTACGACTTGAAAATCTCTTTTTTGTAATACTTACACACTTAGAAATTATCGCCCAATTCGGTCATTTTGACCGAAATCTGAACAGCTGAAAAAGCGGTAAAATTTATACAATTCAAATCAATTTCTTTTCAGTTACTTTGAAACTAAATCTCCACTAAAATGACAAGATTTGATCGTTTAAGCAAGGTTGAACATGTTTTGAAATTAATTTTTAATTCAATGGACTTTAAAATTGAAGATCACAGTTTTACCGAACGTTCAGCTGTTCGGATTTCGGTAAAAAATTACCGAACGCGAAAACAAAATCTTAGTGTGTAGATAGGAAGGATGATATTTTCAATGTTACAAATCCATATGGGTCATTCCAGCTCAAGTGGGCACACCACCTGTGGTCGATGTCACCTATTTGAGGCAAACTTTGCCAAAACGCTTATTTTGGCATTTTGAACAAACGCCCTTTTTTATTTTGCTCTGAAGTGCCTAGATCCCTTTCGGCTACAACCCTGGGTTTTCGAGATTTTTAAAAATTTCTACTTCCAGAAGAGATTACTCTACAACCAAATAAGCTATTCGTGATCTTAGAACGTCAATTTGAAGGTTTCTTAATGTAGATTCTTATAGGTGTAACCACATTTTGTTTTTGTTATAGTAACAACAGTAAACAGGCTGATTACCGTCAGGTATACAAAATGTCAAAAAAATGGCCTATTTTCACCATGGGCGGGATTTTTTTATTTCTTATTATTTTGGGCTCAAATTTTCACCAAACGTTGTAAAACTCTTCACTTGATGTGTTTCTAAGGGCAAATGATTTGGACAAATAGTTTTTGAGATATGACCAGATGTGTGCGTTGGAGTTTTAAGCTTTTCTGGTGGGAAATCAATGCTATTTTTTTTTCCTGAATTCCTTCACGCCGATGGCACAATCACATTTTTATGTTATTTTTCAGATGTTTTGGGCCGGATTTTCATTAAATAAAATCATAACTAATTCATTTATTTACTTCTGTCCATAATTTAATTGTGGTCCTAAAAGTGAAAAATATGATCCTATCCAACGTGCTTTAGAAGCACGATGAATTCAGATAGATTAGCAGGTATATAAAATTTCAGTTGTGGATGACAGCTGCTACTTGAATAATACCCTTAATTCATTTATTTTTTTAGATACAATCTCACGGTCAAGAATGCTTTTTTTTATTATAGTTATAAAGAAAATTAAACGTTGAACCCAAGGGGTAGGTCACTCCGCACACCAATTTTGGGTCATCTTTTTTGTCAGTGTGCCGCAAGTATGCCGATTGTGCCGGTCATAGAGCAAGCTGCTATTGTTTGTAAAATACCCATCCCGGCAACCCGGTATTTCTAACACCTTGAATGTTTTGGTTTGAAATCGCAAGGATAAATTGGATTAAGGATGACGCGGGAAGTGGCGGGTGTGAGAAATTTTGGTGTTTTGTGATCCATAGAGTAATAAAAGTCCTGTGTTTTAGTGTTTTATAATGCCCGCAAAGGCAGACCAGGTACCTAGCCTTTCGGCCGAAAAGAGTTGGAACTGGTGGGGAGCATTGTTGGAGGCCGACTTTAGAGGGTAATGAATAGACTTCTTTAGTGAGTTGCAGCATTTGAACTAAGGGTACTAATGAGGTCTGATTAACTGCCTCTTCCTCTTGAGTCCACTCTAGAACCGACATTTCGTATTTAGATCTATAAGTGAACTGCTGGTCTGAGTTCCTCTAGTATATTCAATTAGAAGATGTTCTTGAACATACAGTCAAACAGCACGTAATGTTCTGAACAACTTCAATGACAGTTTTCCAGCAGTGCACCCTTTTGTATTTTACAACAATCTTATGCCTACGAGATTGTGCCGAAGGAAAACCGAAAATGTGCCGATGGATGTGCCCAAGCTGTGTAGAATATAATTCCAGCACAATGTGCTGAGTGACATACCCCTTGGTTGAACCTTTATTTTTATTTTTTTGAAAACACACTTTCCATTCATGAACGTAACTGTCATGTTGACCCTTCCATTAAATTTTGCACAGTGGTCTCATCAACCTTATTCGCCGCCGAACGCCAGCTAGATTTAAACTGCTGCTCATTTTCCATGGATTTATATTTTTTTTTTAGATTCCGTTTGATAGGGTGGAGTTCTGGGCTGTTGGGAGGGTTGTGGTCTTTGGGTACCACAACCACGTTGTTCGCATCGTACCACTCGATTGCTTTTTTCCCATAGTGGCAGCTCGCCAAGTCCGGCCTATTATGTTGCTTTTGGAATGGTAACATCCGCTTTTCCAGGCACTCCTGGACGTAGATCTCTTGATGGTTCCCGTAGTAATAAAAATGCCGCTTTTTAGACCACACGTGTATATTGCCTGCCAGGCGAGATATTTTTTCGGGAACTTCGATAGTTTGATGGTTTTGAAAATTTCAGCCACCTTCCTTTTTCCTGATGCGGTATAAAACTCCTGTCCCGGAAGCTGCTTGAAATCCGCCTTCACATAAGTTTCGTCGTCCATGACGACACAGTCGAACTTTGTGAGCAGATTCGTGTACAGCTTTCAGGACCGCTACTTTGCCGACGTGTTTTGGTTGTAATCTCGGTTCGCCACCTTCACCTTCTTAAACGTCGACAACCCGGCTCGTTTCTTGGCCCGCTGCACAATAGTATGGGAGACATTGAGCTTGCCAGTGACGTCCCGGGTGGAGAGGTTAGGATTCCGCTTATATTTCACCGCAACCTTCTTCATCGTCGCTGCCACGTCCGGATTACGATTACCGCCGCCTTCAGGCTTCCTGGCGGTCGACAGACGCTCCCCGAACACTTTTAAAACGTTTGTCACAGTCGATTTGGCCACATCCAGCAAATTTGCCAACTTGGCGTGTGAGAACGTTGGATTCTCTTGCTGCGCGAGGAAAATTTTGACACACTGCTTGGACGTCATTTTGAAAACTGGAGAGCAAACGGTGAAGACTCATCATAGCAACCATTGTATATACACTCAACTTCCAAATGCAGCAGTTCAGGACAGAAATATACCAATTTGAAGTTGACCAATTTTTGCGCGTTCCAGACCTTAATTACAATTTTCAATATTCTATTTAAAATATACTAACTTATGAAAATAGTCAATATGTAATTTACAAAAGCCATCCCTTGTCTGTACCAACCTGTTGTCAGTCATGCGAAGATATTAGTAGATTGTGAAGATTTTTTTAAATGTTTGAAAGCCCAAGTAACCACCAAGCCCAAGCCCGCTAACTACCCGATAATCGCCCTTTTTGCGATATAAGGTAAATATAGGGTTTCCGAACTTTATATCAGTCGTACATCAGCCTTATATTGCTAAAAAGGGTAATTAGCAGGCTTGTTGGTTACTTGGGAAGTCTTTGATAGTCTACTTTTGCAGTATCTTTGCGTGACTTAAACTTGAAGTTAATATTAATTCAAAATATTCGCACTGCAAAAAATCTCTTGAGAATTGATCGAGGTAGGCCGTGCATTGAAACTGACGTGTTTTGAATTTGCTGCTGCTTTATTTTCCGAGATGTTTATTGGAAATTCAGTGCAATAAGTGCATTAGCTGGTGCATTTTGGACACCTGAAAACTTTTTCAATAATTTCGCGTGTGTTTTTAGTGCTGTGTTTGGTTATTTGAAAAAAGGATCCAAAGAGTTTTTAAGATTACCGCGATTGAACGAACCGGGGTTTTTCTTCCGGAAGCAGGAGGTAACGGTGATATCCAGTGGAAGTAGGTTAAAATCGAACGTGCAAATTTTCTCCTGCAAAGTGCTGCTGCCTGCAAGCCAAAATGGGCGCGTATCTATCGAACCACTCACAACGAAGGATTCGAGCGAGGAGGCAATTCCAACCTCGACGCAAGGCTGGCGGACCAGCCAGGAGTAGTAGTTTCTAGTGAAAGTAATGATCTCCATCACATCACTAAACATAACCACGAGCAATGACGAGGAACTGCATCCCAAACCCCATGATAAACAAGGAGTGGATGCATCCAACGAAACTTTTAAGCGCAAAAGAATCATTACCAACATAGGAAAAATTCGGTAAGATCCTTTCATTGCATTATTTTATGATTCACATTATACACAATTACACATAGTAACTCGGAGCTCTTATTTGCTTGTTTGGTATGGTATGTCCACGCATCCTTCCACCCCTGTAGATTCAAGAAATGTTCCCATTCATTTCCAAGACTCATCTTTGCGGTAAATACAACGCAGTAGGCCTGGCCGTATTGATGTTTATATCATATCTCAGATATGCTGTAAGCATCAATTAAACAAGAAAAATGATTAGACCTCATCTAACCTAACCATTTTCCAGGATGCTTTCTCGTGCTGGCTGCGTTTGTATTAGGTTAGATTAGTTGGCATAGAAAACGCTCAATTAATAACTGTAAAAGTGCTTCAAAGAACACCAAGTTCAGAACAAAGCAAAACGCCAAGAAGAACCGCACATTATGGAAGAAAATGTTGAAAAACACGAAAAAGAATGTCAAAGAGAGTGCTATGTACCTGTTTCCGAAACATCCGACGGAATTATATCACTCATTAATATAAAACAAGGTCTTAGTTGTCCGCTGATTCGAAACATCGCGGTGCGAAAGAAAACGATAAAATAATGACGTCCATTAATAAACAAAGGAAGCGAATACTAACCACAATCGATTTCGTCCGATCCGTCCGTACAGTCGGCGTAGGTATCACATTTCCAGTGCTGGGGTATACATTTTCCATCCCCGCAGGTAAAGTGCGATCTCGGGCAGGTGACTGAAAACGATACAGAGAAAATGGAAACAATTAGCCAAATTACTACGGTACTACAAGGTACTACAGAATCGTTTTTCATCGATTTGAGTAGCAGGAGGGCGAAGTTGATAGTCACATTTGATGCTAAATTTATGGAGTCTGAAAAATTGGCAGTGTAAACTTCTCGAATCTATTACTGGAAGCCATTTGCAAGACTAGCGTAACGAGAGCAAATGGTACTTAAGCTGTAAAGTTTTTAATTAATCGGCTTAATGGCTTTTCTTCACTCGCCCGCATGTTCGCACATTGCACGTGTGCTGCCTTCGGACTGCCCTCGTCCTGAACTAAAAAAAAAGAACGTTCGCCGCTATCTGTTCCGCTAACGTGAGCACGTCTGCCGGAATTAGATCGGCTGTCCTGGTTCGGAAGGAAGGGGATGTGAGTGGGCGGAAAAGGCATCTACTTCCCATTTGAAAGAAGAAGAAGAAGTTTTTAGATCGTAAATTGTCCGTATCCTCCACCCAGCCTAGTTGACGATGGGAGTGATGGAGCGTGAAGTCGATTAATTTTTATGATAGAAGCTATAAATTAATTGAAATTTATTATTCTAATCAGCCCTGATAACACCTTTTCACACACACGCTCGGCCTCACACCTAGGTTTAGCATATGGAACTATAACTTGCTTGGATCTATCTGGATGTTGAAACAGCTTCAAATTTCAAATTTTGGAATGATGCAAAGGAAAAGGTCTGACAGCTTTGGGGAAGTTGTGAAACTTGAGAGGACCAACTAAATTAATGTGTTTTTTTTAGATTGGTTCCAGGTGTGAACTACCGGTAAATTAATCTTGGGTTTATGTTGTGGAAATTTGTTACGTCGAAAAATTGTTCAGGTGGTAATTAATTAGTGAAAGGTGAGGTTATGTTTTAAGTTTTTTCGTCATCATTTCTTGAATTCAAACAACTTAAACTCAAAGCAAAGCAATCCATTGTCGGAATCGAATATCTAAAGCTATAAGATGACTTGCCTGGATTAATCTGCCAACCCATTATTGAATCCTTTCGGAAAAAGTCAATGAGCAAACAGTGAAAGGTAAAACCATTTCAAACAAAAACAAGCAATATTCCGTTTCATCCGACACCTGTTTGCTACCTACCGGGATGGTCGTCCATATCCATCCACAACTCCTACCGAATGCAATGCAATCAATTCCACTCTCTGCTATGTCAACAAATTCTAACGAAAATCCATTGTCGTACATGTCGAGCATTGCGATCCATTTGGCAATTTTGTTCCCATTTCCCATTTCTTCTCTACTATTTTACAGGTAGGTATCATCCCACCTGTTCTCCTATTGTGGTACAACTATAGAGACTATCCAAGTAACCATCGTAGGTATTTGCTGCATTCCTTTGATGCGTATCCAGAGCAGCCGAAAGCTTCTTGCAATCGACAAGAATTTTCTCTTTACAGGTATCCTTGTCCTGTACTTTGTTGGTTCCATCGATGTTGGCACAGCAATATTTGTATCGAAGTATCCATGACTACTCATCCGTGGAATGAATCTCCTTGCAACGTTTCAATATAGATTCTGTACAATTGAAAATTCTTTTTCAAGAACCGGTGGCATTTATTGGTGGGCAGATGAAGAAGAATAGAATGTTTGAAACGATTTTTTATTTGTATGTAAAGACATTAACCTCACATAGGAAATCAATTGTAACGAAGAAAAATTGTCTAGTGATGAATCCAGATGTAGAAGCTGCAGAGAAGGGAAACTGGTGCAGGAAAGTGATTGCTGGTTTCAACTTTCATTTGATTGCAATACACTAGCATAGCGTAGCGTAACATTTGATTGGCTTCCAGCTTTCTCTACCCCTCGACTGGTCGTGTTTGTCGTCAAACGAAGCCTTAAATCCTAGTCGGGTGTTGCAGTAGTATTGCTTTTCGAATAAACCATGTCCGGAAAGCAGTGTTGGAAAAGTTCGCGATATTTCACGAAGTTCACCAAGGGAAAAGTTCACGAGTCATAGTGAGTTTTCGCGAACTTTTCCATCACTGCCGGAAAGTAACCGGAATACTTTGTGCACCATATTTTGTATCGAATACTTCGGCTAGATTTATCGTGTAACATACCATTGAGTAGGTTTTTGTTTGTAGTATTCAGAATAATTTATGTGTGTACAAACGTCAGTTTTCATAACAATGAGACGTAGTGAAAGAGAAGCGCGTGTGAACCGCATTGTCAAGTTTTTCAAAAATATTGCTAATTGTTGCAAGACCACCACGTATCGTCACTCCAAAGTGGAAGGAGTTCCATCCAGCACTATTTAAGATGTTCTAAAAAGGTATTCCGAAACTGGTACAGCTGATTTCCTTAAACTCTCAGGCCGTCCAGTATCCGTATCAAGGCTTAATATCGTGAGTGCCTTAGAAAAAGTATTTACGAAGCAACGCGATGTTTCTGTCCGCCAGTTAGCTTCGAAAATGCAAATTCCAAAGTCAACGCATAGTGATATAAAAAAAAAAACACAAATTGCACATCAAGACAAGAACAAAACAGGTCGTGCCAAAGTATGTAAAGAAACAAGCTGTTCGTGCCAAATCAGGAGCTCAATTTGTTCTTTACTATAAATGCAGATATTTATCTAAACGAATGTCTGAAGAAGCGGTTGATTCCTTTCATTCGTAAGCATCATTACACCAGCAATGTTTTATTTTGGCAAGACTTGGCATCGGCACACTACGCGCAGAGAGTGCTGGAGTTCCTTGAACGAGAAAATATTGCAAGCAGGACTACTCTAAGAGACGTATTCCAGCTAAAAATCTGTCTAGATTCAAACGGATTTGGAAAAAATTGCAGCTGATGTAGCTGAAACTCATGGACCACGGATACTATATTCTTACCCAAATATCTAAATCAGGAGATTTGTTGTAAGCCGCAAATAAGAGCTTCACCTGGTCCAATGGCTTAGTCATCGGCTTCCATCTGAGCGGTTGGCAGATACCGCAAATAGATAATCCCTTGTAGACGTAGATCTCTGGTAAACGCATGCTTCGATCGGAATCGACCATCTTGATGCAGGATTGGTTGTCCTCACACACAACGATTGGATATGCTGGTTCCTGTTGATATCCTTCATCAGCTTTCGCATCAATAACAGCCCCTGGCATCCCTGAGCCAAGGCCACAAACTCGGCTTCTGTTGAAGAAAGTGCATCGCAAGACTGCTTGTGGGTGCCCCAACTTACCAGCCCTCCACCGAATTTGATCAGGAAACCAGAGTTGGTTTTTCGGCCTCCTTCATCTCCAGCCCAGTCTGCGTCGACAAAACATTCCAAGCATTCATTTCCGGATCCCAGATGTAGGGAAAAGTCCTTGGTTGCCTTGAGATATCTCAGTGGTTTGTTGGTTTGGACACCTTTCTGCCCGGCAATGAAGTTGCAAGGCAGATATCTAGCCGCGTGTTGACGCCGACGTACAGCAAACTACCTACCAAGCTTGAACGCTGTCGATCTTCCGGTTCCAGACTCGTAAATATTTCTTCATCTAGCTCGGCATACAAATAAACAGTCCATTATATCCATGTGCTGCACCAGCATGTTATCCCGACTGGCAATGGTCAAGATGGTACGAAGAGTAGTTTGCCGAGCAACGGGAGCGAATACCTCGTCGTAATCCGTCCCATATTTTTGTGTGAATCATTATGCGACCAACCTGGCCTTGAATTGCATTGTGTTGCCAATTTCATCGAGCTTTTTCTTGAAGGTCCACTTACACCCAACGGCCTTCCTTCCAGGGGGCAGTGGTACTACTTCCCATGTTTGATTGTCCAGTAACGACTGTAGCTCCTCCTTCATTGCGAAATGCAACGCTTCTGCATCTGGACATTGGATTGCATCGGTATAACTCCTGGGTTCATCGGTAGTAGTACTGGTGACGCCGGTGACCTCTCAGTAAAGTTTCTGCAGGATTCCCCTAGTGACTCTCGTGGATCGTCTCAGTTCAGTTGGTGGTTTATTGATATCGCCGTCGCTTTCTATGGATTGACTCGATTGATCAACCAATCACCCGGCAACCGTTGATGTCGAAAATAACAGTTTTTACGCTAGCGGCGGAACAGACAAAAGATTCATCGCCAGCGTGGATGTATACAGCGCCTTGCTTAGCTTCATCTCGGTTTGCTTACCCTTGTCATCGTAGCACTGGATCATTCCGGGACCTTCTCCTTTGACGATTGCTCGCTTCCCGTCAGCAAGTGTAACGTGTTTCACGTCGCTTTCGTGCAGCTCTGAGAAAAAATCACGGCTTGCGACGGTATGACTGCTCGCGCCCGAGTCCACAATCCAAGGCTTGTCTTCATTTCCATTTTCATCCTCGCGTCTTCCGGCCAGAAACGCGAACGATACGAAATTTCCATCGTTTTTCGGTGAAGGCTTTCCCTGCTCTCCTGGCTTCGTTTCCTTCTCGTTGTCCCGGATGAATTGTCGACACTCCCTCTGCATGTGGCCTGCCTTTTTGCAATAGTGGCAGACCAGCGTTTTCTTCTTCCTGCTGCCCTGTCCAACCTTCATCGCCGAATCCGTCCCGGAGCCTTGCCGTTTCGTGGTTTCATCCAGGAGTTTCCGCTTGACAAGTTCTAGGGTCAGATCCTTGTCCGACCGGCTCTCCAAAGCGGTAGTCAGGGTGTCGAACGCTCTTTGCATGTTTCTCAGGATCATGGCGACCATGAGTTTTCCTCCAATAGCTGTCCGGCATTCGCAAGGCTACTGAACAGTTCCTCCATAGCGAAAACGTTTTCGGCCATGTTCTCTCATTTCGTATAACGCTTGTCGGAGATTCGCTTCAGCAACGAGACCTTTAACGTGAGGCTCACCTTCTGATGATGGTTCTGGAGTGACATCCATGCTTCCTTCGCTGTCTTCGACAAACGGATCAACATGTGCTGGATGTCCTCGATGAGCAGTCCGATGGTCGCCCTGGCTTTGGCATCTCCAGCGTTCCAGACGGCAACTGCTTCTGCCTCCAAGAGATTAACTGTCAATTTAAATGTTTCTTAGTTGGTAGTACCGCCACTTGTGGTACACATAATCAATTCCTTAGCGTTTGACGTTTACACACTACAGCCATCTGTTGAGTGTATTGCCTATCATAGTGTATACGACAGATGACGGTAGGGTTTACAATGATAACTGTTCAATGTGTTGTATCTGTTTGTCTGTGATATAACATTGAGGTAACGTTAGGATAAAATCAAAACATTGAGAATTAAAACGCATCACTTTCAGAAATACTTCGCTTCGCAACCGATGAATGATTCTGACGGCCATATGAGTACCCAAGTAACCATATAATCGCAATATAGCTTGTATATTCTTAACCATACTCAAGGTTAGTTGGGCAATTAAATGACCAGTTTAAGTCTGATATTTGACGTTAAGCATCTCCAACTATATTAAATTGAGCTATTGACGCATCGGATTCGCATGAAACTACATTACATTTTATTACTATAATTACATTTTTTTAAATTTTATTCTAAAATAAACAAACATTCAATCCAAAGCTTTGAAATTAGGCGACATGCAATATCCTTAATTGAATTAAATTTTCATATTTCAAAATTCAGTTTCTATCCCATTCAAAATTAGGTTCCAAACATGTTCAACCAATCTTCAAGTACCAACTGAATAACGTTTATTTGCAGTAACAGTAGTGAAAATTCACTACTTAAAATGCATTTCAAATCGGTTTAAAATACATATAATTTTAAGTACGTCACACCATATTATTACATTTTAATGTTGCAAAATTATGAGCATGAGCATGAGCATGATTGACCGCCCGTGGACGCAACTCCGTTATTGCCAGATCAGCTGTAGTTCCACAGAGAACCAATAGACGTTGCTTGGGACTAGCAATCACCCTCAATCTGTAAATACTGGTGATCTCAAACTTGGCCACGTTCGAATGCTGGTCAAGAAAGGAATGGGTAGGAATAAGTTGACGTAATACTCGCTTTAATGAAAGTCGAGAGCACCTCTGCATTTCCACGAGCAATTACCGGGATGTTGGATAAAAGAGTTAGGATTGCAGCAGGATTCATGTTGGTATACGATGTGCTGAATTGATGTCCTACCGATTAAATAGCGCGAAGGAGCTTGGGTTCGAACCCACGGTCTTCTGCTCAGTAAGCAAAATCGGTCGTCACTATAGGCCTCCGAGCTCCATATATCTCAAAACAATTAAGATTAAGTTTCCGTTCAACTTGTTAATATCCCAGCGGTGACCTCGACGACGACGACAACAACTGCTCTTGAAAAGGATATGATATGGATTTCCGATCAACACGTCTTTCCTGAAACTCAAATATTACCTTTTCTACGTACTCGGCCCTCCATCCGAATTTCTTTACGCTTTACATCATATTATGAAAGAAAGCCGATTTAAAACTCTATAATGTGAATGAGCTTGAGATTGAACCCATGATTTTCTGCTCAATCACCAAATCGGCCGCCACAAGACCATCAAGCTCTTTATTTCACAAAAAAAAAATTGAACAAGTTACTGTTCAACTTGCTGTTGCTATGTTAAAAACTACTCTTGAGAAAAATTTGTTATAGATTTCTGATCAACACGTTTTTCCTAAAACACGAATATAATTTCTTTTGCGTACTCGTTCCTCCAACCGAATTTTAATACTTTTTATCTTATATTAAGAATAAACCCGGTTCACACTAAAACTCAATAACGTGAAGGAGCTTGAGATTGAACCCATAATATGCAAAATAGGTCGCCACTAGGCCTTCGAGCTCCTTATATCACAAAAAAAAATATGATCAAGTTTGCAGACGTCATTTCGATCAGTGTTTTAGTGCTGCAATTTATTAAAAAATTGCAAAGACGACATTTTGAAAAAAAAAACCTCAAGATGCAAATTGGCCAAACTTTTTCTAAAAATTTGATTGATTGCCCATAACACGTAATTATGCAAAATGCCATGCAATTTGGAGAAGGTCAAGTCTTTTTTCTATTTGGTCTGGAACTGGTCAGACTACGTCTTACCGGAAGGTAGGGGGAGGGGGGGGGGTGAATAAAAATTCTTAAAATTGCGATCGTCATGAAAATGTGTTAGGTTTTGAACGCTTGTAACTTTGTCAGTTACAGATGAAATTATAATCTAAATTCACCAATCAATAGGTAATAACTTTACAAATTTGCTAAAATTAATAGTTTTCCTATTTTCCATACAAAATTTTTGAAAATGTGCAAACAAAAAGTGATTATTTTTGTAAATTAACTCTCTGTGCTTTTCTGAATTAGAAGCATTGGTTCCATATTGTTGCTTAAATTGTCCTTGATATCGTATAGAGTTTTTATATAGTATGTGAATTTACTAAAGCAATCATTATGAAAAGTATTTTCGATGTAACCATCACAAATTCAATGCTGTCTTTTTATTCCTTATGATGTTTTCTGATTATATACTCATTAAAAGTTTCATATTTCTTGAACTAAATTTTTTGAGTTACACGCATGTTTTTCTATATTCATCGAGCATTATCAAATTAACCTCAAATCAAACTACTGATATTCAATCACACGATTTCTTAAAAAAAATAGTGAAAATGCAAACATTCCTGTTTAATATCTTACTATCGAATTAACTCTAAGATCCTTAGTAGTCATTTGAAAAAAAAAAAATAAAAAAAAAACACTAACTGTTGCAAAAAACTATCAATGTTACCCCGTTTTACGGTACTTTATTTAAGTAGTTAAAATTTACACTCAGATAAAAAAAATGTTTTATGTCTTGTCAAAATTGATGAACATTTATGGAAATATTGTAGATAAAATCATTTCAAGAAACATTCCCCCCTATTCTGCGAGTCACGTGACTCTCTCTCTCACCGGTGAGGTGACAATTGTCACCTCACCGGTGACAGAGAGTCACGTGACTCGCAGAATAAGGAGGATTGTCGAGGACGACCATTTTCTATCGCTCAAGTGTACGAAGTTATAGGGTGAACATGGAGTACAAACGAAAGTACCCCCTCAAAAAGCGTTTTTTACCAAAACTTTTTTGTTTGAATTTTGCAGAAAGAAGCAAATCGCTATCTATGCGTTTTAAGGATTTACGAGCGTTTTTATATTTTTCAGAACTATCTTAACAGTCCGAACACGATGCCTCCGGTAAAATGTGTAACGGCAAACTTGCAATGTTTGAAAAATTACAGCTCAGTCATTTATTGACGCATTTCAAATCTATTAAACCCATTGGAAACTACATACTTTGAAAATTTATCCGTTATCAATCGATTTAAAATCTATAGATAAATTGCTGAGCAATGATTTTCAAACATTGTCCATTTGCCGCTACACTGTTTACCAAAGGCATCGTGTTCGGAGTGTTAATAAGGTGTATCTTGCAGGCTAGCAGGTATTAGCAGCTAATCTCAACGTCATTTCGTTCATCAACTTATACCCTACTGTTACAATATACAAGGGGATACCTAATAAATTTTCAAATATCCGAAGTGATTTAAGATTTGGGCGTAATTGCTTTTGTAATCAAATACGTCAATCACCGATTTCTCACGAATAAAAGTTCAATCTTGTAAACAAACTATAACAAATGACGGAGCAATCAATCCTCTATCTGATTGTGTTATTAGTTTTCGAGATTGAAGTTTTACTCGATTGACGTGTTTGCTTACAAATGTAAAAGTCATCAGACGATGCATACAGTAATTACGTAATCAGTTTTCTTGGCATTTTTTTTTCAGAGCATTAAAATTTTCTCCACGTCAAACCGTGACATTTTTTTTAAATCTGCATTATTTTGCTAAATAGTAATGCTGAATAGTAATTTTGTTTACCTATTGTTTCAATTTTAGTGAGGCTAAAATTACCCGAACTCTTATTCTTCCGAACCAGTCTAGAAATCACCATCCCTTGGCGTTCATTAGACAACTCGATCAAAATCCTAAACTTCCTGTTAATATTCGTCCGCATCCTAATATCAGGCAGACAGGCAACGCAATCAAATGCGCGGGAAAATGGTCGATATGCCACGAACTGTAGCAAGTTCCTCCAACTGAGTAGAACTCCGTCCGACGACGACGACGACGGCGGTGGTGGCCGTGGCTTCGTGGCAAATTAATTTCGGAACCGGCTTACGACCGACGAGTAATGCGAACCGCAGAACTGTTAGAGGGCAAAAGTTTCTGCCATCATTCGCATTCGTTTATTGATCCAACAGAGAGTAAGTATATGTAGGGTTAGGCGGTACTTGATTTATATTTTTTTTTTGATTTTCAACAACCGCAGGTTCAATGTAGCCCTTATGCTGGTTTGAAAATGCAAACCTGTTGATTTTAATAAACAAAAAATTAATAAATGTACTAACTGACCCATCTTGCTCCATATTACCCTACCCAATTCCACCCCACTGACTGATGGTATTTTGGGAGGGAGGGGAGGCGATGTACACCAAGGAAGAGTTTCATTAAGTTTTGATTAAGGCACTGCGTGTAGTTGGGTAGTTCCTTCGGTTGTCTCAATGAAGGGATTACACGAGAGATTTAGGGTTTAATGAAATTGGGGTAAGGAGATAGGATGATGACGCCTATATTGGGAGAGTTGTTAATTAGGGAAAATAATGGGGTGGCATTTGCGAGCTATTGTATGCGATATAATTTTTTCAATGAATTTAACTTTGAAGTGGTTATGAATAAACTTGATTGTTGGGATGACTGATTTTTCTCGATTTTTTGCAGTGATTGATGCATATGAAATAACCGATTATATAAATTAAGACAATAATTAAATTTTGAATGACAGCGCAGAGAAACATCATCTGTAGAATTATAATCACCCGTGCAATTGGGAAGCAATTAAATCAAATGGGTTTTAATCAAGTAGGGGAAATGGTTCTAATGTTGGTATCTGGATCTAAAGATTGGGCACATCGATAAAAATCTAGTTTTTTTTTAGTTTTCGTAGAACAATGCGTCATCTGGACCAGGGCTGGTCATTTTCAATAAAAGATCTCACACGACATTCACGATTTACTTCAAAATCTCCTCGATTTTTTTTTGTCATGACAGAACGTGACAGTGTTGTTAACATCGCAATTACTAGTTCATTTATTGATATTATTGTTACTTGTACCGCGGGAATCTTAAAAATATATTCACTCTACCGATTACATACTGTTACTTGCCTAAATTCAGCTAAAGCAGTTAGAAATGTTGATGTCAAAGCCGTATGACAATTTTTCTCATGAATGTCTCATGAAAGGACCTGTTTTCTCATTTTCACATGACGGGCGTGATAGTTACCAGCTCTGATCTGAACAATACAAATGTATATTCTTGATTACCAGTGAAACAATGACAAAAAATGCTTTCCTTCGAAATTTATGTATGGACCCAATATCAGGGACACTTAGGCCGACATTAGGGACATTAACCCTAATAGACACATTTTATAATCCAAAAAATTACATCAGTGTTCACTCGGCTGTCGACAGAAGCAGGCCACTCTCGATGTGTGTTACACAATCGTCTGTTTGCTCGGCAGCAACCGTTGCACAGTGGGGAAAATTCGACCCAAAATCCCACTTAATTAGACGGCGCACCGTAGGAGTCCCACAAATAGCCTATCTTATGTGAAAACAATCGGAGAATCGATTGATGATAGTTCCGATTAGGGTTGACATCAGGAAGTGGTCCGTTTTGCCCGATTTACCCCTAATTTTGGAATAAAAATATAATTATCATCCAGAAACTAAACTTGGTGCGCTTAGATTGAGCCAACGTAAACTTTATCCTTGTAAAAAGAGCTGGGGAGATGATGGGTGCTATTTTTACTTTGATCAGCCGTCATTTTACCCGATTTCCCCTTGGCCTATAAAAACAAGATTAAACACTCGTAAACCAGAATTTGACGGACAAAATATTGAACTTTATGCACTCTATAAAAACAAGATTAAACACTCGTAAACCAGAATTTGACGGACAAAATATTGAACTTTATGCACTTAACTATTGTACAATTATCCAAGAAATCGAACCCTATAATCGACCATCATCATTCGATTCTCCGGACATTTTTACATAACTATAGTGCTTACTTAAGGGTCCTGTGCACCACCAGCGGTGAAAAGGGCCAACGTGAAAGACTTCCATCCTGGGCGGCTGCTCGCTTTTGCCTTGACCTGGGCCCAGGTCAGATTCCTATCGACTTGCTTAATTTCCTTATTGAGGCTCCGCCGCCATGAGCCCCTGGGTCTGCCTCTGCTGCGATGTCCTGCTGGATTCCAATCCAGCGCTTGCTTGCAGATTTCGTTTCCGCCCCGTCGAAGTGTGTGGCTGACCCACCTCCACTTTCGCTCTCGAATTTCTGTTGCTATGGGCTTCTGATGACATCGACGATGGAGCTCGGCATTCGAGATCCAGTTGTGAGGCCACCAGGCACGAATTTTATACCGCAGGCATCGGTTGATGAAGACCTGCAGCTTTTGAGTTTTCTCCGCTGATACACATCACGTCTCGCTGGCGTATAACAACACAGATTTCACGTTCGAGTTGAAAATTCGGATTTTGGTGCTTTGACTTATCTGGTTGGATCTCCATACGTTTCGTAAACTCGCAAAGGCAGCCCTAGCCTTCTTGATTCGTGCACCTATGTCGCTCTTGATCCCGCCGTCCGACGCTATTTGGCTGCCAAGATATCGGAAACTTTCGACCTTCTCCACTGCTTGCCCCGCTGCCGTAAAGTTGGAAGGGTTGCCCGTGTTAATATCCAACGATTTGGTCTTGTTGACGTTGATGGTGAGACCCGCCGCAGAGGAGCGTTCGGCTAGGTCATTGAGCTTACTCTGCATATCAGAGCGCCGTTGTGCTAGTAGAGCAACATCATCAGCCAAATCGAAGTCGTTGAGATGCTCCATGGTGATAGGCTGCCAAAGCAGCCCACGGTTCGGTACACGGTCAATTGCACCTACCATGATCTCGTCGATTACGATGAGAAACAGTAGCGGTGTATATTATATCCTTGTCTCACACCAGCGACTACCCGGATAGGGTCCGACAAGGCTCCGTTAACTCTGCACGTGAAAGCCTCATACTGCGCTTGGATGGGGTTGACGATTTTATCCGGGACTCCCTTGCGTCTCAGGGCGCCCCACAGATTCTCGTGATTGAGACGGTCGAAAGCTTTTTCGTAGTCAATGAATACCAAATAAAGGGACTCTTGGAATTCATTGACCTGCTCCAGGATGATGCAGAGCGTCACAATATGGTCCACACAAGATCTTCCGGCACGGAATCTAGCCTGATGCCGTTGGAGAGTCGCGTCAATCTTCTCCTGTATCCGATTCAGGATAACTTTGCACAGAGCTTTGAGAACAATACACAGTAAAATGATGCCTCGCCAATTGTCGCACACAGTCAGATCCCCTTTCTTTGGGACCTTTACTAAGATGCCCTGCATCCAGTCGGCCGGAAAAGTCGCGGTGTCCCAGATATTACAGAATAGTTTATGCAACATTTGTGCGGATGAGCATCTCTGCTGATATGCGATCGACCCCGGAACCATGTTGGATTTCATGCTTCGGATAGCTGCTCCAATCTCCTGCAGTGATGAGGCCTCGGAATTGACGCGAGTGATGCGCCGCACCCTAGGCGGATCATGCCGAGATGTTGATGGCTGGTTGGCCGTCGAAACTTGAAGAAGTTGTTTGAAGTGCTCAAACCAGCGTTTCAGCTGGTCAGTGGGGTCGGTAAGCAATTGTCCAGTCGTGTCCTTCACTTGCATCCTCGGGTTCATCCTTGCTCCACTCAGGCGTCGTGAGATATCGTAGAGGAGGCGTATATCGCCAGTGTTTACGGCTTTCTCCCCTTCGTCGACCAGGGAGTTCACCCACGCTCGCTTGTCCCGTCTGCAAGAGCGCTTGACTTCCTTCTCTAGAGCCGAGTACCGTTGACGGGCTTCGTTCTTGGCACCTCTGGTTCTCGCCCGCTCTATCGCGGCTTTTGCTTCTCTACGCTCCTCAATCTTCCGCCATGTTTTATCTGTGATCCACTCTTTCCTCTGGGTGCGCAGCTCACCCAAGTTGTTTCTATGGCATTCTTGATGGCCGTCCATTGTTCTTCTACGCTGCCACCATCTGGAACGTCCGCAGCTCGAGTCTCAAGTTCTTCAACAAAGGACCTTTTTACCGCTGGATCATCAAGTCGGCGTGTGTTGAACCGCCGCCCGAGTCTCTCCTCCCGTCGCTGGATCCGCGCCATGCGTAGGCGGATTTCGCCGATTAGAAGGTGATGGTCAGACGCGATGTCGGCGCTGCGTTTATTCCGGACATCAAGAAGGCTCCGTCTCCATTTTCGGCTGATGCAGATGTAGTCGATCTGATTTTCGGTATGTCCATCACGGGAAACCCACGTGACTTTGTGCACTGGCCGATGGGGGAAGAGCGAGCCCCCGATCACCATGTCGTTATTGCCACAAAATTCTGCAAACAGCTCACCGTTCTAACTATAGTGCAAGTGTGTGTAATATTAATTAATAATTAGGGATAAATCGGGCAAAATGGACCACTTCTCGAAGTCAACCCTAAATGGGACCATCACCAATCGATTCTCCGATTTTTTTTTTCACATAAGATAGGCTATTTGCAGGACTCCTACCGTGCGCCGTCAATTAAGTGGAATTTTTCCCCACTGTGCATTGTGTGGTCCTCCTCATTGTTCTTCATCAGCAGTTAATTAGGTCGATGCGTCGTAGACTTTGGAAAGCAACAGTTTTGTGATTAGTGTGTGAGTGATGACCACGTTTTGCGTCCATTTCTGCAATGGAAGCGCTCTGCCTTCCGTTGGCGATACTGCCATACAATGAAACCACTGCAAGCGGATCCCGTTCGGATGGAGGAGGCTTATTGTATAGCGGAAGATAAAATGTTTATTTTGCTGTACCTTTTGACTATAGTTTTACGCTGTTGTGTATAGTGAACAAGTATCCTCGGCTCTGTAAACATATCGAAAAACATGTTCCATATTTAAGAAGCATTACACATATACATGAGACATGTTCGGGGTGATTTCAGATTGGGACTTCAATCGCTGATTTCTAACCAATAAAAATCACTCATACAAACAATACAAACGGGTTTAGGCTTATATGAATTTTCATAGTTTGTATGCAAGATTAAACTTATATTCGATTGAACTAATTGCTTTTCAAAAGCAGATGCGCCAGATGGATACTATACAAACTAAATCATACCCGTAACACGGGTAGATCACCTTTGTTCGTGGTGCGTTACTGGTGTAAGATCTACTACATGGCACTTTGGCCTTAAGTTCATCTTGTCCTTGGATTGTCACTCTGTTTTGAGATTCTTCGAGGAACTGAGATTGGAAAAAATAGAAATGATTTGGAACAGGGTTAAGATGCATGCGCATATTTGGAGAGGTCCCATAACAATCAAACGGCCAATATCTAATTGTTTCATTGCTGTATGGCTGTGAAGCCAAAAAACTCCTATTGAATTGGGATATTAATTCACGATATTGGCCACTTACTGCCAACCTAAGCATGTGTCATTATTCTTGTGTAAGAATCATTTTAGAAGTAGAGGAACATTTGTTTAGGACATTGAAAAACACTACTTCTCTTTTCGGTGATATTTCTAATACTTAAGCAGTGTCTTTCAGAACGCGGAACTCGTCCGTATTGCGAACTCTTTGATCACATAACACGCACCTAAAAATGTGGCGTATACTCTGGAGACCATAAGAGAAGTACACAGCGTAATTGATTAGTTTGATTAATCGATAAGTTATCGCAAACCCCTACTTGATAGGGTTGAACTCAGAACAGAAGAACATTTGATACAGCAGTGGCTCAAAACATAACAAGTTTAGATTTATTCATTAATCATCTGGCTACTACTCATCTCAACAAATCTACTAACCTACTTTCGTCGTACGGAGAACCAAACACCTAAACCGCTAATACCATAATCCAAAAACCATGCCTAATTCTTTCCCCATGAAACCACCATCTGTAAACCGCACTTTTTCCTACTTTCGTAATCCTCATAATGAGCTCTCTCTCTCTCTCTCTCTCTCTCTGCTCTGCCAGCATAATATAAACACCATCGTCACCATCAATTCTACCACGCCGCCCGATTGTTTACAAATAACAGCGGCGATGAAAAAAAAAAACGTAAACGAATTTAAAAGCATAACGAATAATCAACAAAACAACAGAAGAAACTAAGGAGAAGAATTAACAGAATGAAGAAAGGATTTACGTGAATTGAGCTACTGAAAAACAACAGCAACAGCAAAAAGAACAACTTGCAAACAAACAGTCGTCAAACGATGAAAGGGAAAACAATCAAACACGACGACAAACGACACGGGTGCACTTCTAGGCGTGAACAAGAAGCTCTCTGCTTGGTGCACTTTCGCAGCGTGAAGATCAAACACAAAATGACACGCGCGTTCATTGCCAGGCAGCTTTCCTACGTAGGATTATGACAGACCGTGATGCATGCTGCGGTTGAAAAGGCCAGCTTTTGAGCAGGAAAGAAAAAAAAAATGACGGCAATCGTTTGATGACGGTGAACGTGCCACATCTGTCTATCTGTTGATCACCCGATGTCGATGTCATGTTTTGCCTGTTTAAATGAATCGTTCTAAACGTTAGAAAAGTGAGCATCCCGTCCGATTCAGCCTATTCAGATCCGGAAACATGACATCGAAAAGCGGCTTTGTGACGAAGTGTTGATTGTGGAAAATGCCATATTGTCTGTATGCTTTGGTAACCACGGCAAAGAACATGATGTTTACGCGCATTCGATGGCTTTTGATTTGGTGACGCTGATGTGGAATCCAACTGCTTGTTTGATGACTTTGTTTTATTGCTGCAACCGTTTTGTTGTTGGTGGTGAGGAATTGTTCAGTCGTGTGAGGTGTGACAACAGTTGAAAAGGGCCTATCAGCTTTTTTAAACAAAACTTTGTAAGTCCTTTCTTCGCAAAGTGTAGACCATCCACGCATACCAATGGAGGGAAACTTTTCCCTAAACGATGATCTGTGGTGAAGGTGAAACGTCTTGAAGCCTTTTTCTGAACGATATCATTATCACTTCGAATCTTCCCGAGCATAAATATTAGTCACCATAAAACATAAAATAACGAAATATGCATCCTAACGTTTGCTGTAGTGTAGTAACTATGGTAAAGTAAATTGTGAGCGCAAAGTCACAATGGTGTCCAAGATTTGTACTCTAGAAAATTTGAAGTGATAGTGCCATGTGTAGAATCTGTATCGTATCACTGGAAAATAACAGCTCTGACGACTGCTATACAATGTTAAGGAAAATATAACCCCTAACTTTGGAAGTTCTCTAAACTTCTCAACGGAAGTATTCAGAACTTCTCGTCGGAAGTTCTCTGATTTTCTTTTAAATTATCGTTTTAAGTTCAGTGAACCTTTCCTTGACAGTTCTCTGAATTTGTCGGAAGTTGTCTGAATTGTTCGACGGAAGTTCTATGATCCTCTTCTCTGAAGCTATGTGATCCTCAAAAGTTCTCTAAGTTTCTCCTCGGCAGTTCTCAGAGCTTCTTATCGGAAGATCTCTGAACGTCTTGGAAGAAGTTCTCTGAACTTCTTGTTGGAAGATATCTGAACTTCCAGTCGGAAGATCTCTGAACTTCTCCTCGGAAATTCTATGTTCTTCTCTTCGGATTTTTTTTTATCACTGATATTCTCCTCGGAAGTTCTCAGAACGTTTCGTCGGAAGTTCTCTGAACCTATACTCACAAGTGCTTTGAACTTTTAATCGGAAATTCCCCAAACTTCTAGTTGGAAGTTCTCTGAATTAATCGTCGGAAAATCTCTGAACATATCCTCAGAAGTTATCTGAACATCTCGTCGGTCTCTGAAGTTCTTGTTGAAAGTTCGCTGAACTTCTAGTCGGAAGATCTATGAATTTATAGTGGAATGTTCTCTGAACTTCTTCTTGGAAGTGTTCTGAACTTCAAGAAACTTTTCATCGCAACTTCAGTTCAGAGAACTTGAAGAAACTTCCGAGAAGTTCACGGAACTCCTGGCAAGCTTACGGAACTTCCGACATGTTCCGACGAGAAGTTCATAGAACTAATGACGAGAAGTGTAGAGGACTTGCAATGAAAAGTTCATAGAATTTCCAAGGAGAGGTTCAGAGAACTTCGGACTAGATGTTCAGAAACCTTCTCTGAGATTATTTTCGGAAGTTCTCTGAATTTTCCGAGAAGTTAACGAAACTTCTGGCAAGTTTACGGAACTTCTGGCAAGTTTACGGAACTTCCGACATGTTCTAACGAGAAGTTCATAGAACTACTGACGAGAAGTTCAGAGATTTTGCGATGAAAAGTTCATAGAATTGCCAAGGAGAGGTTCAGAGAACTTTGGCCTAGATGTTCTTGTAACAAGGTTAAACTTATTAAAAAAAAATAAGTTAAAATACATTCCTACTCAACCTCATTATATTACTATTTTCACATGAGCGAATCGCGTTCGACGTCTCTGGATTCAAACCGACAAAGAACGTCAAACGAGGAATTCATATGACGATTGGTAGGTAGAGTTTATGCCACCGGATAGACTCGTCCGAACGTGTGCAATAATGGGAACCGAACTTCAACAAGGCAGACTTCGGGTTCATTCACGAGTCGAGATGAGAGAGACTCCCCAATTGGATAGTTATTGGTTCAAAACTGCGTGAAGGGCTAGATCGGGTTAGAGCAGAGATTAGTAGGAAACAGTGGTAGAAAAAGTTAACGAGTTTTGTAATTCGTCTTGAAATGTTACGGTGCTTAGTAAGTCTAAAAAAATAATAATGTAAAAGTGCGATTTAAAATTTAAAACTTAAACTTAAAACTATTATTTAGATAGAAACTCAAAAAAAAAAGTGCATTCGAGGTTTACGTGGAATACACGTGGGTGATAAGGTTTTCGCACAGGTAATTGAACATACATCCCTGCAATTAGCCATATCAAACTGTGAGACATTACAATAAAACACAATTTGTTTGAAGATTTAAACGCTTCAAACAAGGGTGCACCCCTCGGGACGGAAAAATAGAACCGGCCGATCCCGTTCACCAGACCGACTCGACCGAGCGTCGGAGTCCACGTGTCGGCCGTATTATCGGACAGAACCCCAACGATTCGACGCCGCCCAACGATACCGGCGCTACACGACCGCCACCTATCCGTCGATAGCCACCTGTTGAGGTGAAAATCGTGGGGGAAGCTTCGTTCCCACCGATCGGAAACTCACCTTAGTAGCGAGGGGTAATCTGCTACCTCGTGCCCTTGTTCTCAAAGCTCGACGAAGCGATACCCAAGACGCACGCCGCGTGGTATATCGCATCGAAACCACGATTTTTCGTACCACCACGACGCCCGCCGTTGGTGGAAAACTACCCCTCACCGGCACCCTGCCCGATCAGAACGGCATAACAAAATTATAACAACTGGAGTTATTTATTTAACAAAAAAAAATGTAACAGAACGTGTTATAACCATGTAACGTTCTCCGTTGGGATGTATTATATTTTTCTATTATTTCGAGCATCTCTTTTGTTTAGAACTTTTTCCAATTCAAGAACATCGAACACCCCTTTTCGATTCTAAAAATCGAATCCATCGCATACTATTATGTTATAGCAGTTTTAAAATTTGAATATAATTGCCGTTTCCAATGCAATAGGCCTTTTTTTTAGCTCATGGTTGAATCAATAGATGGCCAATAAGTTAACTTGTCCAACATAATTCAATGAATCGTGGTATGTGTCAAACATGATGATTCGAAGAATTTGAGGGGTCGAGAGCTATTTAAAATTAATTTCTCGTGACTTTAAAGAATTTTCGGCTAGAGAGCAGAATTTTTTGGCGTGTTAAAATCACAACGGCGAATACTCTGCCCTTGTGCATTGTGCGTTTACTACAAAAGCGAGCGTCCATCGGACGTTTTTATGACGGGCTAGAAACCCGTAGGCAATCCCTTGGCCATTTACCTGGCTTTGTACACGTGGTATATTTCCGGTGCGACTGCTCTGTGGCCCGCCAGTTTCTGGCAGTCAAACGGGGCGAAAGGTTTTTCCGTTGGCCTGCCTTGCGATTCCTGACGGGGTGGTTCCATTCCGTTCCATAGTGGTTGCGTAACGGAAGCAGAGTACGTGAAGGCCACTAGGAGCACGTTGGCTACCTCGAACGGATGATCTGGTATAGTACCAACACCCGCCGACAACCTCTCCCGCACCTTTAGTTCGGCCGTTGTTCTCGTGAGCATCCACCGTCGACGCTACATCCCTGCTACGTCGCTACACCGTTAAGTCATCGCACAGCATACGTGCACCCCCCGCTTGCCACACTGTCAGCTGCCAGCACATCAGCAAAACCCTGCGCAGGTATGTTTTATTCATGGCCATGAACACTCAATACAACACACACAGTCACACACACAAGAATTAAGAAAAGAAGAACAATATATATAAAATGAATTCAACATTACGTTTACTTTTTACGTTCATTTACGTTCAAGATCCCTGTGGTAAATCAGTCCACCGGGTGACTTCTGCGTTACGTTCCGCTTTGCGTTCGTTTTCGGTTGCAATCATTTTTAGTTCACTTTCATTGCGTTTGAATTCACCTCGAAACCATTCGGAAAACCCTAGAGATTTGCTTTCCTGGAACAATAGCTAAGCCGGGCAACCTTAGAAAAACACGACCAGTGGTATCTCGTTATCGAGAGTGGCGCATAAGCCACTGTGTTTTCAGGAGTCCTGAGAGAGGACGTTCTACGACGGTTACAACCATTGGCTGGTTAGTTGTTAAAATAACAAAAATCATAACAAAAATTCGTCTAGTGGTAACAAAATTATAACATTCAAAGTGTTTTTTGTGTTACTTCATACGCGAAGTTAACGATTTCCAGAGTTGGTTGGAAATGCTAACATGAAGCTTTAGTGTGATGATTTATTAGCTAGAGAATGATCTTTAGAAGAGTGTAGGTGGATAGTTCCGTTAGAGTACGGCAGTATGAAAATTGAATAGAAGTTGAAAATGAGCGAAGGGCCATTAAAGCGACAGTTTTCAAGATAGACGCACATTTTTGCCTAGCCCGTACGATGTACGCGGGGACTTGAAGTATGTCTCCGATGTATTAAGGCTTTTCCCTGTTGGTAAGTCTTTTCGGAGTTCGCAACCGCTTTGCCGCCATTAAGAGTTTGATTGAACTCGCCTTGATGTCTCCAAGCCGGGTCCATTTGAGCCTATCGCTCCTTCACGGTAGATTCGTCTAACTGGCGCTTAAGTGAAGGTAGTAATTAATTCCTCTTCCCAAAACACCCGACCCGTTACATTCTGAAACCTTCTCTGAGATTATTTTCGGAAATTCTCTGAATTTTCTCTCGAAACTTCTCTTTGGGAAGATCTGTGTACTTCTCCTCGGAAGATCTCTGAACTTCTCGTGAGAAGATGTCTGAACCTCTCCTTGAAAATTATTTGAACTTTTCGTCGGAAGTTCTCTGAATTTATGTTCGGAAGTTTTTAGAATGTCTCGCCAGAAGCTCTCTGAACTTCTCCTCGGAATTTCTCTGAAATTCTCTTGAGAAGTTCTCTGAACTTCTGCTCGGAAACTCTTTAAACTAATTGTCAGAAGTTCCCTAAACATCCTCTCGAAGGTTATTTGAACTTTTCGGCAGTAGTTTTCTGTACTGAAATGCTGCAAATTTGCAAAAAAAATCTCATCGAAATTTGTCTGTACTTTACGTCGAAAGTTCTGAGAACTTCTTCTCGGAATTTCTCTTAATTATTGTCAGATGTTCTCTGAAGTTGTCCTCGGAAGTTCACTGAATTTCTCGTCGGAAGTTCTCTGAAGCTGTCTTCGAAGTTCCTTTAAACTTCTTGTCAGATGTTCTCTGAACTTCATATGCAACAAGTTTACGGAACTTCCGACAAGCAAAAGGAGCTACCGATAATTTTACAGAAATTCATAGCAGTTCATGGAATTGCAGGGAAGTTCACAAAAATTGAAGTCGCTCACGGTACTTCAGAGAAGTTTACGAAATTTCAGTGAAGCTCAGGTATTTTCAGAGAATTTTACGGATCCTCAGAGATGATCAGGTATTTTCAGAGAAGTTCACTGAATTTCAGAGAAGTTCACGGAACTTTCGAGAAGCTAACGAAGCTTTCAAGAATCAGACGGATCTGTCAAACTGTTCACGAACTTCCGGGAAGAGCATGGAACTTTAAATAAATTTTATTCTTTACTTGTGAACTTCTTGGAAGTTGGGGCAGTTCCAGCAGTCGTGAAATACTGGGAAATTTTCAGCAGTTTTCTCAGAAATTGTTGGAATTTCTCAGCAGTTCCCTCGGAACTTCCCTGAAGCTCCCTCGAAACTTTACTGAAGTTTCCTCGAATTCCTCTCCGATGTCTGTGAAGTTCCCTTACAATTTTCTGAAAGCAGTAAGAGAAAATGCTTCCGGACCTTATCTTTAGTCCTCTCGCAGCTTTCTTAAATTTCCCTTGGAACTTTCCTGAAGTTCATCTAGAACTGCTAAAAAGTCCAAAATTTACCTCTGAACTATCTTACTAACGATCATGTAACGCGACGGAGCTTGGGATTGAACCCACGGTCTTCTGCTCAGTAAGCAAAAACGTTTGCCACTAGGCAAACGAGCTCCTTTTTAATCATGGAGTTGTTGTTATTACCATGTAGTCATATAAACAAATAAAGCGATTGACGAATCTTGAATGTGGATGGGCCTGTGATTAGACTCAAGATATTCTGCTCAGTAAAACGATCGCTTTGAGGCCACCGAGCCTCTCATATCACATCATACCTTTATTTGAGTTGTTCTACCCATTTAAACACGGCACCGACGACGAAAAGTTTCGCAAAATACACGATAAATAAGCAATAAGCGATAAATTCATATCAAAAGGTTCTTTTCAGGGCAATCATATTTATACTAAAGAGTATAGAGTCAAAATTCCTGAAGTGGACCACTGATTTTTCACAAATCATTGGATTCCATTCAAAATACGTCTATATATTGCTCTTACCACGACAAACAATAACCCAAAATATTTCGGCAAAATTCGCATTTAAACAAAAGTTATAAACAATTAAGTTTTTTTTACCCTTTTTCGAAAAAAAATCTTATCTCTAGATCGGGCCAATGAATTTTTCTCCAGTTTTGATATAATCACAAGAAGACATGTTTCTTCCAAAATCACTAAAATTAATTCATCAAAAATGTAATTTGTTTATAATAATAATTACAATTTTTTATAAACAAATGCAATTTTTTTGGTGTTCCCCGCACGATACAAGATTGATTTTTTTTTTAGAATTGTTCCTTGACTTTTTTTCCCATATAGAACCGTTTTAACATTTTTGTCACCAGTATTGGGAGCCGAGTTATAGCAATTTTTGTAACGCGCCGCACCAAGCGCGCGGCGCCGCGACGCGCCGCTCGCGCGCGAAGCGAGTCGCTACGCGCTCTTGGTCCGAACTCGTTTCCTCGTTTCGTCTTTCCCGTGTCTTTCCCGATGCGTGAACGCGCGAGCGGCGCGACGCGGCGCCGTGCGCTTGGTGCAGCGCGTTACAAAAATTGCTATAACTCGGCTCCCAATACTGGTGACAAAAATGTTGAAACGGTTCTGTATGGGAAAAAAGTCAAGGAACAATTCTAAAAAAAAATCAATCTTGTATCGTGCGGGGAACACCAAAAAAATTGCATTTGTTTATAAAATTTTTTAATTATTATAAACAAATTACATTTTTGATGAATAAATTATAGTGATTTTGGAAGAAACATGTCTTCTTGTGATTATATCAAAACTGGAGATAAATTCATTGGCCCGATCTAGAGATAAGATTTTTTTTCGAAAAAGGGTCCAAAAAACTTAATTGTTTATAACTTTTGTTTAAATGCGCATTTTGCCGAAATATTTTGGGTTATTGTTTGTCGTGGTAAGAGCAATATATAGACGTATTTTGAACGGAATCCAATGATTTGTGAAAAATCAGTGGTCCACTTCAGGAATTTTGACTCTATAAACAGAGAGAACCCCGATCAAATTCCAATTCCTACACAAAACACAAGCTCCTGCTGCAGTTAACAAATAACATTTATTTTATAAGACCACGTAGTCCTACTTCACCATTGCTTACAACCCCATGGGGCTGTCCCTTGTAGTTTTTTTTCCCGCGAATCTGTTTCAGCTTTCAGGAACTGCTTACATGCTGCGCTACCGAGTAGTAAACAATAATATAAAAATTACATTTGTTACTTATGCAACTGTATGTGTGAGAGCAGTTTTTTGGTTGCGTGCTTTTCGAAAATCTCGGATTTTCTCTAATACTCCGAAATCGGGGTATCAAAGTTAAATCCAGGATTAAAATTGAAGATAATATGGCATGGTGCTTAGCGAAATAGTGGATAATTCGAGATAAGCATATTATCCTCGATGAAGCTTAACGCCATGAGTGTGCTACATAACCACAACTACCACAAAATACCAATGCCATTGAGCGGAACTAATGTTACTTTTTAACCTGGGAAGTCAACAAACAAGCCAAAAAATGTATGTACACATCGTTGCTGCTGAATAATAAAATTCAAATGCTATTACTGAAAAACAGTGGGATTTTAATATTGATCAATTTGGTACGTGAAAATGTGTGTATCAATATTTATGATCCAATTAATCAGTGGCCTTTACGCAATGGATGTAAACCCGACACCGGCAGCCCAATGGATGATTAATATGCAAGTTTGAATAACATATTTCCAGTCAGGCCGATCGATAATTACATTTGAAACAGAATTGAAGCCGAAACCGTTGTCACCCTCTATGGTCATCTAATTGCCTGCCTGCTGGAGACTATCAATATCAGTTGTGTTGATCGATTCAATGAATTTTGTATGCATAATATTGTAGAGGAAACAGATGTAAAGCAGTACGTTAAACAAATATGTGATTAAAAATGATTGACCATCTCCTATCAGCTCATTTGAATAATAAACGGCAACACAAATTGGAAATTTCCCTTTCATGTTTGTTTGAATTGTGTATTGATGTTTGATTTGAAACAAAACACCATCGTTCATTCGATTTTCTGTCTCAATTTATGTTTACTAAAAAAAAAAATGCATATCATCAGAAATTCAATTCTCTACAGCGGTGTCCCATTCACCTTTCTTCATTATCCCTTGGTTTACTTTTTGATGAAGATAAAAAGTTCCACCCTTCTGTTGTCCAGCTGGAAATCGTGCCAGGTCAAATTTGTTTGCGTCTTATTTGCACCCAATTTAGAGACTTAAACAAAAGTTAAATCCTGCGAGCGAAAAAAAGCCTTTTTTCCCATCTCGAGGGGGATCATGACAACAAACTTGCGACCGTAATTATGAAGGGGCTAGGGGAACTGAGCTAATACTAGCACCTTCGATTTGATTTGTTTTTTTTCCTTTTCCCGGAAGGGATTTTCATGGAATTGGGAAAGTTTTGTTCATGTTTGTTTTGGTGAGAAAGTTTGTTGGAGTAAACAATGTCTCTAGATAACCTGCCATTAAGGGTCTTGTTGCATTCAACCTATGGTGCAGAGGAGCTTTCATGCAAAAAGTGCTTTTAGATAAATAAATCATTGGCGAAGCGCTGCATTTTGAATACAAAAAGTTGTTAGGCCGACTCCATGGGGCTCGTTAGCCTGAATGTTAATATTTTTTATGGACAATATTTTAAAAACAATGACCCGAAAGAAATTGAGATTCATAGAAAAAATATCTAACTAATTTTTTCGGGTATTGGCTTTTCAGTTCAACAGGGCATCAATAAACTACGAGATCGTGGTAGGCCGTGGTGAAAAGTTGACGTGTTTTGCTTTTGCAGCTGTATTTTTTTCGAATGAAGTTTTATGATTTTATGCAATTTTCAAACGCGATTCATGATTTCAAAAGTATTTTAAGTGTTCGTGATTCAGACAAAAATCTTTAGAAATGTGTTCTTGTCGAGGGGAACCCGTTCCGAAAAAATAATTTTTAAAGCTCGCTGTTTGTGTTTATCGAGGAGAAAACGTTATTTCTCGGAGGGAATCTTCCGGAACCGATTAGTGGGCAAAACGGGTACCTCTAGAGTGCTTGAAGGGTGAAGTGCCTTAAATTTAAGAAGAAGAGTGAAAATAGCGCATACTCGCAAAGAATGATAGATGGAACTTTGGTGACGGCTTTGGATAATATTGAGCAACTGGTGGAATAAGGTGAGCCTTCCACTGCAGATGTCACTACAGATGCCGATTATTCAACAGGACTCAACGAGAATCGAGATGACAAAGATTCAGCAGTAAGGACACAATACATAAGCGGTGAGATCTAACTGATTACAACTAGATATAAAAAATATGAAATGCATCCTACTAAATACGTGCCATCTACAAAGCAGGAGTCGCTTTGATGATGAAAGTGTACACGCAGTACCAATATACATTTTATATCGGTACTACGTGTATGCGGGTTTTGTTGTAAGTTAAAGTAACCTCGGAATGGACGTGAGTGACCAGGCATTCTGAAATGGGTTACTGAATCTCAAAAGAGCTATCACCTTTCAACTTCCGGGCTAAAATTGTTTGCAATGGGATCAGTATAAGATAATAATAGATTAAATTGCAAACAAATTTGATGCTTAACAAGTGTTGATTAATCGATTTTAATTCAGCCTTAGATTGATAATTGCTGTACATAGACCACGTTAACCTTTGTCCAGCTTTTAAACATCTAAATCTGGTGATTTTAATCAGTCAAAAGCTTAACAATAATATACATTATAAGCTTTTTAAGGCATTAAGTAACAGTATTTTCCAACCCTTGTTCAGCCTTCTAGTTTTATTTCAAAAATAATAATGGAAAATCGCTTCATATCTTATGCATTTATATGAAATTGCTTTAACTTGTTGCTGACTAAATGGATTAACATATTTATATTGTTAATATAAGTCTAAACATTACCTTTTCATTTCGGGATTCGAACCGGCAGTTGCTGATTCATAGGCGTCAACCATACCTACTGGACCATTTAGGCATATGTGTGGTAAAAGGTATGATCATTAACTTGAAGCACGTCAAATTTAAGTTGAATAACAGCACCCGGAAGAGTATTATACAACAATGCAGAATTGTAAGCAATAACTGGTGACAGTTAAACATTCCTCTCATTTTCAAGTGCACTTCACAATGTGGATACAAGCACTCGATTTACTTTAATGGTCATTTGGATGCTATTTTAGTGCCATAATTGAGTAATATTTTTGGAATGCGGTCTAAACATTCAGTACAATATGAAGTGGTGAACAGTCAAAACACAGAAGTACAAATGTTAATACTTCCGACGTCCTCGCAGACCACTTCTACCTGGAGCTATTCCTTAAAAACTTCTTTTCCTTGACTCTACTGCTGCCACTGCCTGTAATTAGAAAGGTAGGCAGTGAATTTAGTAGAACTAAAATGCCGGACATGCAACAAGCGACATAGACACTGACGACATTTAACAAATCAAGCTATCAACATATGTGTAACGCATTGCTGATTTGTGGAGTTGTGTTAAGCTTAAATAAGGCTTGTTCATGCTTTGGATCAGCTAACCTATTGAGGTTGGATTATGGGGATACAATTCGCTTTTTGCACTACTAATCAACTATATATTCAGCCTGATGTTAATCAGCTTTGTACACCTTAAATCAACCAATAATCAGCTTCTGTTCTTAATGTTCAACTTGAATTGTTACTTGGGATTTTTCTTCCATAAAAACACAGCCGGACAGTGGAAGTTGGATTGTATATACATACAACAACAGTTAACAGTGCAATGTTTCGGTCTTTGAGCTTGGCCGTCTTAAGGGGATCTAAAGTTGTATCCTCTTTCGTTTAGACCTAACTATCCTGAATGTTTTGGAATTTATTTAAAGTTTCCATAATTTTCCCCAACTTCTCTGAACCTCCTTGATATTTTATTATCTTCCCAGAAGTTCTCTGGATCTTCCTGGAGTTTTTAAAATTTCTTTAAAGTTCCTACCATTTTCCTGAAGCTGATGGAACGGCCTTGAAGTGGTCAAAGCTGAAGTTTCCGGAACGTTATAGAACTCCCCTTATTAAACCGCCCGGAACTTTCTTTAACCTTCCTAGTTTAATTAGGCTATTTTATGACCTGGCGTCACTTTAAAAAAGCGGTAACTTTGTAATGAAATATGATAGAGACCACTATTGACCTACAAAGAAAGATAAAGGTTCTTAGAATAGCATCCTGCCCAGGATTTTTCCAATTTGGTTATTTAGGATACCTGGCACCGGGTCCGATAGGGCACAAATGGACACTTCCAAAACCTCATGTACTGCCTACAGCCAGGCATTGAAAATCATTTACATTCATTTCGTGCATTCATTTACATTCATTTGTCTTTAACTTTTTTCATCAAAAGAATTCCGTAAAGTAGTGTATGAAGCTTTGTAGGTTTTATAATTAGCTACAACTTTTGTCAACAGTTCAAATCTGTATCTCTTATGCATGATGAACCAGAGCAAACTGAACCCACCATTATTTTTGAGTGATTGTAAATTTCATTCACCGAAAAACAATAACATGTTCTGCCCGCTCTAGTTCATCATGCATAAGAGGTAAAGATTTGAATTGTTGATAAAAGTTGTAGCTAATTATAAAACCTACAAAAGCTTCATACACTACTTTACGGAATTCTTTTGATGAAAAAAGTTAAAGACAAATGAATGTAAATGAATGCGAAGAAATGAATGTAAATGATTTTCCATGCCTGCCTACAGCCGGTTCCGGAAGAGCCCAAAAAGGAAACTTCCTAATCCTCATGTACTGGTACCGTCTGACGGCTCAAAATTTATACTTTTTCATCCTGAAATAAATAGACATAATCTTCGAGTTTTACACTAGCCATCCGGAGACAAAAGAACGGTTTCTGGCTTTTGTTGTGAACAATTAGTACATCCTTTTCCTTAAACTTTTTGAAGACGCCTTGCCTTGCCTCAAAAGTTATCCTTTTTAAAGTACTGATCTTCACAACATAAAGGGGTAGAAGATGACATACACGACACACACACATACTTGTCAAAGCCCAAAAATCAACAATATATGCGTTTTGCTCTCATTTAGAACCGAATGGTTTTATGGTAGATTTTAAAATGATGATTTAGAGTATTTTATCAAGACATTAATAATGGTTAATGAAGTTTATGACAAGGGGTGGTCATTCTACACACTTATTTTGCGCCAACTTTTTTCTCCGTGTGCCGAAGCTGTGCCGGCAGTCATTCAACTGACTTTTGTTTGCTTTTGCAACTGATTGACTCTTGGATCTTCAGTACTTGTTTTAAAAATATAAAATTTGAAAAACATTCATTGCTGTAAAAATTATTTAAAATATACTTTAAAAAACTATCAATGTTACCCCGTTTTGCGGTACACGTTTTCAAAGCGTTAGTAAGAACAGCTGTAGATGCATCTAAATTACCGGTTGCGAATGGAAAATTCTCGCTTCTCTTCTTAAGATTTGAAACAGCCTGTTTCCAATATTTCCTCCGACACTTAAATTTTTCAAAATCCTCGTTATTATTGATATTACTTAAAACTTTAATCACTAGGTCTCATGATCGGTAATTTTCAAATCACTATCTGTTACTGATCAAATATAATCGAAATTGGAGTACACATGATCAATTAAAGTTCTACTGTGCCTTTAAATACGCGTACACTCGTCTACCGTTTGTTTTAAATTGAAAAAAAAATCAGCTCAACGCTTCAAATGATTCGAAATAGGGTTTTCACGCCAATTAATAATAAAATCACCAGCCAATATATTTACTAGGTGGGGTGAAAAGTTTCCTCCTTGACCGCCAGAATGCGCTGCTACTGCAAAAAAGGCTATGCCAAATTTCAGTGCGATACTGCCTTTAGTTCTGTTTTGACAGCTGATTGTTGTTGATGTGTTTGGCATCATGTTGAGTATGGATAAAAACGATTTTCGTTCTCTCATAAAACATTATTTGTTGAGAGGCAAAACGGCGAAGAAAACAGAAGAAAAGTTGAATAAATATTATGGGGCTAATGCTTCGTCAGGTTACACCGTCAAATATTGGTTTCGAGAGTTTCGTGGTGGCCGCAACTCCAATGTCAAAAAAAAAAAATACTTGAAATCAATGCAACCCGGTGTTTTAACAGCTCTTGCTTTTGTTTTGTTTTTCAATGTTTACACAAACGACATGGACTCCAGCTGGGACTATATCAAGACCAACAATTGAAATGGCCTTAACTCCATTTTGTAAACAAACCTTGTAAGGCCATTTTCTCGCGAACCGAAATCCGCAAAGGCAAACCAACATAATGAACAGGTAGGGGAAATTCTCCTCTACCCGATTGTGGTTTAGGTTTACGAATGAAGGTTTCGGTTCGCGAGAAAATGGCCTTACAAGGTTTGTTTACAAAATGGAGTTAAGGCCATTTCAATTGTTGGTCTTGATATATTGGATGCAGTCGTCTCAAAGGATGCCTGCAATGGACGAGCTTCGTTGCTAAACAATCCTTTGGCGGAAGGCCGACCCCGTACAACGACCGTCAATCATTAGTAAACCAGCTCTTCTGGGAGCCGGTGGAGGAAACGGATTTGCACCGTATTTTTCACCACCCGTTGGAAAACTAAGCTGTTCAATCTGTTCTGCCTGTACGGAAATGTTGTCAGGATAAAGTTCCTGAAGACCAAAGAGGGTACTTCCATGGTCCAGATGGGAGACGCCATCGCAGTCGAGCCAGTCGGACGCAGCATCCAGCACTTGAAAAACATTCTAATCGGAAATTGCACTTTCCAAGCAAAACTACTTGTCAGAGTCCACCAACCCCTACACCCTGTCGGACAATACGACCAGCTTCAAGTACTACAGCGCCTCCAAGAACAATCGCTTTCTTTCATTTACCCAGGCCAGCAAAAATCGCATTCTCCACTTCTTCAATACTCCACCCGTATGCCGTTCGAGGATCTGCTGCTGACTGCATTCACCACCAAGGACTGCCAACCGTCTCAAGGGCGAATGTTCCCTGGCGGTGAACGCCATCATGAAGTGCAACCACAGCGCGATCGATCACAAAGGTACAATATTCCCGTTCATTATGAAGGTGTGCTTGGCCGGCGCCAGTGGTGTAGTGGTAAGCGTGACTGCTTTCTCACCCAACGGGTCTGGGTTCAATCCCGGTCGAAGTCGGTGGGATTTTTCTGAGGCATAAAAATCTCTGGTCACGTCTTCCTTCGGAAAGGAAGTAAAGCCGTTGGACCCGGCCCATGTGTGTTGTAAATGGGTTTTTTTTTTTCTTTGTTTAGGAGATTTTTAGCCGTATGCTAGATCATCTCCGCTTGTGAATGGGTGCGATATCGTACGCAGGTGTGGAAGCTGCCTTCCTGCACATTCGATTGCCGTCAATGGATGGCAATCGATGTCCTTCGGTGATTGGCACTAGATTGCGGAACAGAAACCTCGTTCAGGTCAAGATACCGCTGTCAGCTGTTTTTCGTATGGGAGAAATGATCCCGAGCAGGAATGAATATCTCAATGCCTTAAATTGGTATGGATGAGCCTGACATAAGAGGTAAAATACCAAAAAATAATACCAAAAAAATGTTCCCACAATACCATTCCAATACCAAATTATGATAATGCAATACCAAAATAATACCTCCCAGGTATTCTGTTGGTATACAAATATCAATTTTTGGTATTCACAAAGTATTTTGCATGTAATTTTTTGGTATTATTCTTTGGTATTTTACCTCTTATGTCATGCTGATCAATACCAAATTTTGGTACCAGATCAGAATTAGGTATTAATTAGTTATTTTCTCCTGCTCGGGATTGTACGCAGTCCGGCGCGAAAAGATGTACCTAGTTTTTCGGACAGGCATCATGATGTGCGCCGACAATTCGATTTAAGAGAATCCATTGCCAGACTTGGTGGAGATTCTCGGTTGTGTTTAACAAATGTTGACACATGGACACATGGAAAAAGTTCATTGTTGCCAGTAACTTTAAAGATCAAAAAATTGTAACCATGGGTGCCAAACAGTGCCAATGACTGTGCCCAGGTGTGCCCAAGCTTGTTTTTGGCACACTGAGCGGAGTGACCATCCCCTTGGTTTATGATTGATTTACAGAACAGTTTTATGGAGTATAGTCCTTTCCCTTGTTGAGGACATTTATCACTACGACCAGTGCTTTGATCTATTGTGGTTTAGGGATTGAGAGCTGCTTTAATTTTTTTTTTAAAACAAGATAGTTTTTGAAATTCTCGCCAGACTATAAAAGGTATTTAGAACAGCAAAAAGCTGAATTACTAACCAGGAATGTTTTACTCTTTGAAATTCTGTATTTAAACTTAATGCATTGTTCATTGCCGTTATAAAACCATAATAAATCAGAGTTGAAGCCAAATGACAGCTGAATTGTTACTTGGGTTGTGAAATATAGCGGATTCCCACAGTGCGGAAATACAATTTTAAGATGGAAACATTTCAAGATCCTCAATAAACAAAAAAATAGCAAGCTCTTGGACTTCGGAAAAATCAATAAATCAAGCTGAACATTGCATTAGGTCCTAAGTAACATTGATCGATTCTCTTCGTCGACTTTCTCTTTCGTTAATAACATGAGAACCGTTTATTGATGTGTTTGTCGTATTAGATGCTAGATAAACGATTAGATGCTCAACGAAGATAATCTGGCAATGTTACTTAGGACCTAATGCAATGTTCAGCTTGAAATCCTCCGATTAAAAAAAATGCAACATCTTGAGAAACTTTTAAAACTTTAGAAGTTCAATCGTTTCATCCGACTTCTTGGTTGTATAAAATGTGTATTGCCACCAACCACCGCTACCTCCAAAGATGTGAAACGAGAAAATTCAACAAACCCACTCTACCTCTCAATTTCGGTCTACCTTAATAGGCTGGGTTAGTGAAGGCAACACCATTTCCGATGTAATTAAGATTACAGGCAACTGCTTCACTACGCAAGCAGTAGACAGTTTTGCAAACAACTACAGGTTGCCTGCCTGTCCTGTCTGCTTGTCTTTAGCTCAGTTCAGGTTAGTTGTTGTTTGTTAACTCTGCTGGTAAAGCCATAAATCTTGACTATGTGGCTACTGATGGGGTAAGTCTAAAAGGCTTGTAAACATGAAATATTCCTGCCAACCAACCCGCCCCGAGCAATATAGAGATGGAACAGGAGAAAGTTTCATCCTTCTTATCTGTAAACTCTCTTTTGTACTACCACCGACGTTGTGTATTTACACAAAAGAACACCAGTTTGCAACAGTACCTCTTATCGTAGGGGCTATAAATTAGGGAAAATTATTACTCTACTTACATACCATTCTCACTTCACTCATGTGAATGCAAACAAAAGGGAGGGGTGGGTTAGGGTAAACGTAGATCATGTTGTTTAGAACAAAGTTTACTGCTTGGAAAACTTTTTGCGGTTTGCACACGATTCATGACTCATGTGGTTTATGCTCTTGAGGGTAACTTTTTACGATATTTAATAAGCGATTATTTTTATGATCTACCGTGGTTTCTCGTTCAAAGGGGAATCATTCTTTACGCTAGGTGTGGGTGGGAAAGTACATTTCCCATTCGTGTTGAACTTTTCACCGAATTACGGCCTAACGATATTAAAAATAAACTTTTTACCCTTTGGGTTTCACGTAGAAAAATGTGCCTTAAGGTTTTTTTTTTCAACAACATTTCCTTCCCATCCCGGTTTGCTGTTCCGCACTGGCTCTCGGTGTTAAATCTCATAAAAACTCTAGAGAAAGGATAATAACACTGGATGCTGTTGCACGATGCCATGGTTGTGCTCTTCAGTGAAAGCTTTTTCCACAGGCACGGTAATCCTATATATTACCCAAGCGAGGCCATGAAAAAACTTTTCCAATAGCGAAACATACCTAGTGTAGGTACACCAGAACGCAATGTCACTTTTGCAAATGTGATGCGATGGTAATCTGCTGCTAGGGCGAGGAACAGCCAAAATGATAAAACATTGCAACCCGACACATGCGAAGCATGTCGGTATGTTCCGATGACTGCTGCTCGATATCAGAGTGTCCTGTGTCTCAGTGTGTGCTAAAATCCTGAAGCAAGACCTCCATCGTTAGTATCTCATTGTATGGTTATGAAATACCAGACAGTCATCAACAATGAATCAGCTTTTTTGTGATTTTCTAAATTTTCCAAACTGCTACAGGGTCCGGTTATTTAAGTGAAACATATTGAAACCGTCAACGTTTGAAGAAAGATATACAATTTATACATACATTGTTGCTATTCAAAAGTTAGGATAAGGATAACAAATGAGCAATGAGGATCCAAGTATCAATTCGTTAGTAATATGTTTAACGTAAATTAAAGCATTTGCACTATTTTTTTTAGTTTTGTGACCGAACTTCAGTTTTTTGATTTGGGGTTACTTTGATAATGCTAGATGAATGTAGGAAAAAATGGGTGAAACTCAAACAATTTAGTTCTTTAAATATGAAACATTGAATGAGTATATAAATCAGAAAACATCATAAGCAATAAGAATACAACATTGAATTTGTGATGGCTATATCGGAGATACATTTCATAAGTGATGGTTTGAGTGCTTTTTCAAATAGGCGAAAAACACGAAAATTGGTTTTTTTATTTTTGTAAAATATGTAACACATACTATATAAAAAACGATATCAACGGAAATACCCTAAGCTACAATATGGAACACATGTTTCTAATTTGGAAAAAGCGCAGCGAGTAAATTCAATCTTTACATTATACTATCAAAGTTACCCGCATTATCAAAGATACCCCGTTTTACGGTACTACAATTTGATGTGCCGCGATTTAAAAAAATACATTTATTTAAATTTTACAAAATAAACAATTTCAAGCACTCTAGTACAGCTAAGATTTTCCAAATATCAGCTTTGTCCTAAATGCAGATGTATTCGACACAAACCCAAACCAATTTAACACTTAAAGAAAGCCAGCAACCTTCGAGATTAACAAAAGATTACCACGGTATTCAAATTTTTATTGAAATTAATTAATTTGAATTTGAGTTAAAATCGGCACAACAGAGGGACGTCAGTCCAGAAAACGTAACATCAAATATAACCGTTTAAACTGAGTTTCAAAATTGTTTCAAACTACTCGAGAGTTCTAAAATTTTAAACTGTCAAAAATGAAACCTCAACACGATCAGCGCCACGTAAAATTTTAAAAGGTGTTTGCACAGTTCGAAAAAGTAGTGTAAATTTCTGTTCAATATGATGCAGATAAATGGAGCGTCACATATCATATACGTTTACATTATATATCATGTAAAGTTCTGACACATTTCATGCCCATCTTTGTAAACAACATTGTTTGCAAGTTGCTCGGTTGCGTGACATGAAATACAAGTCTACGTGATTGAATGTTTACATCACAATTAAAATTCAGAATTTTTATATGTGTGGTATTCAACCCCACATATGTGTGCGTTTCTTTGCTTCGGTGATTTTAGCACAAACGGAGACGATGATGTCGATTCAAGAACATCCCAAGTAACCAAAAGTTCTGATAAAAGGCTATTTGTGGCTTAAGCAGCTTTGTTTTCTTGGTGGTCTATAGAATTCTAAGCAGCCTCATTTTTGAGTCGTCATAAGAACTCGAAAGCTCCGGTACCATAATTGAAGAGCGTTCTAAGCAGCTTCTGGCGGAACTTGAACGGGATTTTAAGAAAATAAATTAAAAAAAGTTTTTGTCCTCTAACGGGTGTTCAATAAAAAATTAGAATTTTTTCAGTCATATAGCTAGTAAAAAAAATTGTTTTTCAACGAATTCAGTTTTTTTTTTAATAAAAACATTATGTTTATTCTTCATAAAAACGTCAATGAATACACTAGTTTACAAAACAACATAAAAAGTGTGAACTTTAGTGGTTGACCAACGTTTCTAATGCAAAATCCTACGCTGAATTCAATGCCGTGGTCAGAAAAAATTAAAGTAGAGCCATTTTTGAGATACACAAAAAATTTGATTTTTTGAATTTTGGACAAAAGTACGATTACTAAAATGTCAATATCTTTAGAACTAGTGCACCAATTTTAAATCTTTTTTTATAAAAGTGAAGCTAAATAAATTTTCTATCGTTCACTTGAATATTATGTCTTAATTAAAGATTTAATTTTGAAGTCATTTAAAAATTTACAGCATTTTTTTTATTTTTCCTGCGAATTTTCCATAAAAATCTTGTTTTAATCAACATTTTTAATGGGATAAAAAGATTCAAAAAATCATTCCATAATGTATTCTTAAATTCCATTAAAAACTGGAGAAAATGAGCCTTTAATGGATGAAATCGGTTGGAAATTGTCGAAGTTATGAAATTTTTTGTAAAATCATGGAAATTGAATGTTCCAAGATTGGCCGTTGTCCCGCTCCTAGGTTCATGCACCACTTCCAGTAAGCCTTTCTGCGGACGTGTACGCATACGGTGCATTTCACTAACACTACCAGCTGTCACGCAAAATTAAATGGGATATTTTCAACAATATAATTTACGCTAGTGTTTGTGAGACCGCTCGGCGAGAACCTAACGCAACCAACTCAATTTGACAGCTTTCTTTCTTTAACATTGCTTAACGATGTATACCACAAAACGTGAATTCAAGTGTAAAAATGATCCTCAAAAGTTTTGTTACGCGTGTGGCAATTATATATTTACAAAATCGGTCATCGATCTGCTTCGTTGCAAACTGCATACAGGCTTTATTTTAAAATTGATCCTGGAGACTTTGACGAACCGTGGATTCCAAAAGTATTATGTAGTTCGTGCAAAACGTGCTTGGCTAGGTGAATGTCAGGCGCAAGGTAAATTGATTTTTTGAATAACTTTCATATAAACAATTTATGTACAGCATGGTAGTGCTTTGTTCTTTCCTGATCGACATTATCTTACTTCATCTATTTTTGATAAGTGTTAATGTCTTACTTACTAACTCACTTATTTGTTATCTGTCAGTCGCTATTTGTCCTTTGACATGCCCACCATATGGCGTCGACCGTTTTGTCATGCAACGGATTGTTATTTCTGCTTGACAAAAGTTAAGCAACAAGGACGTCACAAAACAGTTGAGTATCCACAAGTAGCTTCTATGACAAAACCTGTTCCACATTCAAGTTCGGTCCCGTATCCTGTTTATCCAAAGCGGAAACGAGCGCCCTCTGTTGAATCGACCGTTACAAAAAGTGAGAAGGAATTCAAGGAGGAATGCGAGGAAGACTTCGAGGTGGAATTGGAAAGAAACCCAAAACTGTTTACACAATCAGAATTTAATGATTTGGAGCGAGATCTCGACTTATCGAGGGAGAAATCCGAATTGCTGGCATCACGCTTGAAAGAACACAACATGCTGAGCAAGGAGGTCAAAATTTCTTGTCACAGGAATCGTCACAAGAAATTTGACAAATATTATTCTACAAAGGACAAGGCATGTTTTTGCCATGACGTAAACGGCTTGTTTGAAGAGTTTGGTGAGCCATATGATCCAGCTGAATGGCATTTATTCATCGATAGCAGCAAGTTGAGCTTGAAAGCCGTTTTACTGCATCAAGGGAATGATAAACCTTCTATTCCATTAGCTCATGCCGTTAATATGAAGGAAACGTATGAATCAATGGCTCTATTGCTCAATTTGATAAATTACAATCAACACAATTGGAAAATTTGTTCCGATCTTAAAGTGGTTGCCATGTTGACTGGATTGCAACAGGGATACACAAAATATATGTGTTTTTTGTGTAAATGGGACAGTCGAGTTCGTAAGGAACACTACGTCCGAAAAGATTGGCCAAAACGGGATAATTTCACAATTGGTAAAGACAACGTTAAAAATGATCCTCTTGTGGTAAAAGAACGCATAATACTTCCACCACTACATATAAAACTTGGGCTATTCAAAAATTTCGTCAAAGCGTTGCAAAAAGAAGGGCCGGCATTCCAGTACTTGAAATCAGTATTTCCAAATTTATCTGACGCAAAGATAAAGGAAGGTGTATTTGTTGGCCCACAGATCAAAAAACTGCTCAATGATTCCGCATTCAATACACCAGATGAGGAAGAAGGGTGGAAATCGTTCCAGCGTATTGTCACAACCTTTTTAGGAAATTTCAGAAGCCCAGATTATGAGGAAGCCGTCGATGAATTGCTCAAAAAATATGAGAAAATAGGTATAAATCAAAAATATTGTGTTTGTTACATATAATTAATTTCAAATCCTTTTATTTCACTGAACACAGGTGTGAATATGTCTTTGAAGATACATTTCCTACATTCTCACATGGATTTTTTCCCGGAAAATCTTGGTGACGAGAGTGATAAGCACGGCGAACGTTTTCACCAACAAATGAAGATGATGGAACGTCGTTACCAAGGGTTTTGGGATGAAGCAATGATGGGTGACTATTGTTGGTTTCTGATTCGAGAAACAAGTTCAAAACATCGAAGACAAAGTCATTCGATTCTCAATCATTTTTAATAAAACCTAAATAAATTTCTTTTGTATCAACTCGGTTTTAAATCCTGATATGCCTTAATCAAATTGATATGTAGAGAAAAGAATCTCCCATGAAAACTTTACATGCGATTTGGATGCTAACAACGACACCTAGAAAAGGAACTCTAAAGCTGTTGTATTTCAGCAACATTTTTAAGTGTTTCACAAAAATGCTCATAACTTCGACAATTTCCAACCGATTTCATCCATTAAAGGCTCATTTTCTTCAGTTTTGAATGGACTTTAAGAATAAATTATGGAATGATTTTTTGAATCTTTTTATCCCATTAAAAATGTTGATTAAAACAAGATTTTTATGGAAAATTCGCAGGAAAAATAAAAAAAAAATGCTGTAAATTTTTAAATGACTTCAAAATTAAATTTTTAATTAAGACATAGTATTCTAGTGAACGATAGCAAATTTATTTAGCTTCATTTTCATAAAAAAAGATTTAAAATTGGTGCACTAGTTCCAAAGATATTGACATTTTAATAATCGTACTTTTGTCCAAAATTCAAAAAATCAAAATTTTAGTATATCTCAAAAATGGCTCTACTTTAATTTTTTCTGACCACGGCATTGAATTCAGCGTAGGATTTTGCATTGGAAATGATCATCACCTTACCGAGTTCAAAAATGCTGTAAACTAGTGATATTGGAGAAGGGGCCCTGGTCAGCCGTACGACGCAACTTAGTCGCGATGCTCTCACAAGAGCGCTGGACGGCACTGAAATCATTCTCATTTTTTATTGAACATCCGTTACACCAATTTTATATTCAGTTCGCACTTTTATGAAAGTTCATACTAAAGTCAGGTTTTTTTTTCTAAAGGCAGGTGTGAAGTGTATTGATTTATCAGCATTAGTAGTAGTATTGGAGCTGTTTCTAGAATTAAACCCCAGTCCTTCTGCGTGAGAGCCCCAGCACGAAGCGCTACGCCATCTTATATACATTAAAGTGAGCTGTTGTCCCGCCTACTGTTGGAGTTTTCAGTGGCTGCCCAACTAACAATTTTCGCAATGTAGACGCTTTACTCATTTCATTTATACAGCCTCAAGCTATGTTCAAATGTTATACGATATGAGGAAACCTTTACTCAACCTCTATACAAGCTAATCTGGCGAACTTAGTCAGCTACTTATGGCTGTTGTGACGGTTGGGACAAGCTCTTATTGCAAATCTATACACTTCTATACAGATGTTATCCTGCTGTTTAGTTGTGTGTGAATTTGACAAGCGCTTACTCAACCTTTACCCGATTATCCAATAATCGCTATACAGCTTTCTCTTGACGCCAGGTTAAATATTGTTTACGCTTATTTTTTTGTTGGATGAATTTGTCATGTTTATTTTATTGCTAATTAAATTAATCGAAATTTGTTATAAGCAACACCACCAAATTATGTACATTGTACCGGAACCTGGAATTGAACCCGAGACGACCGCACCTTGATACTACCAACTTTGCTACACCAACACTTTGAACTGACGTTAACAAATTTACAACAAGATCGCTGAGTAGAGGCTTTATAATAGTACACATGAATCATTTTTCTTGACTAGTTACTTCAGCTTTATAAAGATGCAGAGTATAAGCTGTAAAACTGCACAAGTCTAAAAATAAACCTAGTTGACTGTAAAATAGCTTCCAAAGTAGCGGTAACAGAGTTTATTAGTTGAGTACAGGTTGTTCAGTTGTTGAAAAAGCACTTTTTATGATTATGATATTCAGCAAGAGTGGTAGGTTGAGTAGGAGCCATTAAATAAGTAATATATTCGCTTTATTAGCTTCGTTTTGAAGCTAACAGTTGAAAGTTGATTAATATTTGCATAGAAGTGACATTAGCGTTTATTGTCAAATTGAATAATGGTCTAGTCTAGTCTAGTCTAGTCTACACATACACAGCCAGTACTTGAAAGAATCCTGGAAAATGATACATCTATCATTTTTCTTGTCATTATTAATGCCTGCTGCCCTATATGGCATATGGTTATAGCGCCATTACTCGCTTTCTGAAAAGAGAAGAAGGGAAGGGAAGGAGAGGAAAAGGACTTGGGAAAAGGAAATGCGGAATTCCTTTCCTCATTAGTATTTGTATCGTCAACTTTTATGAAAACTATATAAATCATTCTTCCTTGGTCAGAGGTATTATTACGACATTTGAATAAGATTGTCTTATCATTTCCCTAATAAAAATAACCATAAAAGAGAGCTTAACGACGTGTTCGGGGTATCATCCAAACCCTATGTGGGATGGTTTACCTATCCGAGATACAGTTCGTTTATGGTATTTGTTTATTAGGGTTGTTATTCAAAATTTAATGTTATAATGATCAACATAGCTTTGGATTATCCAATATAAATCGGTAACACTGTCCTGCAACCGATGTAGGAAGCACCAAATAATATATATAGACAAATCTCAAAAACACAGTTTTAACTGATAGTACTTTATAAACATCAAACTGTCCAATATTGGATCCTGCCAATTATAAGCACCAGAATAAATTGCAACGGACTCACCAAATTGATCCATGAACGATGTCCTGTTACAGTGATCTCCATACTCAAGGGTTGGTTGACTGGGCTCGAAAATAGGTTTTCCTATTCTTAGTATCGGACAAGCGAACCAAAAATCCTGTATGGCCAATCAGTTGATTAGTCAGATGATGAAAGCACAATTGTGGTTGAATGGATTCAGGCTGCTAAACGGAGAATCTGACCCACTTGTAAGGAACACAAAGAGCCACAAAGAACAACCAATGGTGCTAGGTTCCGAGATGATCAGTGGTTTAAGAACTCTGGGGTGGCAAATAGTTGAAGGAACACTAATTACAACTTCACAAAAGTCTAGAAAAAACGGAGCAAAAATTGACGGCTGAAAATTTTCCTATTGTCAAATTGAATAATGGTTGTGAAAAAGTTGAGTAAACGCTCTCCAAAACTATTTTGCTAGCTTCTGCTTGTAGCTGTATCTGCAGCTTTGTTTCAGCTACTTTACAGCACAACGCTGGAAAAGTTGCCTTATAAAGCTGAAAATGTTAGTTGGGTGCTGACTGGCTTGAATACGAAACACAACACCTTGATGAGTTAATAAATTGGTGTTTGTCTGCATGGTATTCCAACACCCTTGTGGCGCAGTGATTAACGTTCATAGATCGCATGCCGAATACAGGGGTTCGAATCCAGCAAATTGCTCCTTAATTTTTGTTTTATGTTTGGGTGGAATATTGATGCACTGCATAAATATAACAAATAGGGGAATTTACGTATTCTCGTCAGTCTAAGCAGCGTCCGAACTTCTATTAGCGATTTCTTAGCGTCACACACATACATGACAGGTTTGTTTGTTGACATTTATCTGCTGCTTGCTGTTCTACCCATTCCAATCGACAGAATTGATCAAAACGGGTTGAACATGTTTTTACAACGATCCAAACTTCTAAGGTGAGTGTGACTATTGTCGGCAGTCTCTTTTTCTTCGGCACCCTTTCCATTTGAACTGCGTGTTAACCAGCTGTTCTATTATCGGCAACTCGAAATCAGCCGTATTTTGTAGTGTGTATATTTAATTTAAAGAAAAATATGGCATAACAGGATTGCACAGTCGTAAAAATGTAATCTGATTGAAGCTGAAAAGTTAAGGAATCGGCTTAATACATTCAGCGAAGAGTTTTGATGGGAAAATACTGCGAAATTAACGTTTCAATTTCGGTTGCCGAAAACAGTCAATGGGTGCCGAAGCCATAATTTACCCTATGATTTATTTGATCCGCTGATCATTTCATATTTACCTACATTAATTTTTGTTCCTAAAAAAGACTTACGCGGATTGCTTCATGTGGGCTATGACGGACCTTTTTAGAAACTTTAAAGTTGCTAAAAAGTTACATTGGGAACTTGTTGGGACCTTTGCTGTGGCCTTGTTTTCAGCGTTGCCTGAAGTTCCTAAGAAGTGATTTTTAGAACTTTTTTTGAACCTGAAGTTCCTCGTGTACTTTTTATAGCTTCTAAAGTAGCCAGAAAGTTGTATCGAAACTTTATATGCATTTTATGGAACTTATAGAAAGTGGGTTTTATCGTTGAATGCGGAACTTTTGGTTGCTTGGGAAAAAATACTATCAGAACTTTATTCGAACTTTATGGAACTTGAAGGTTCTGTCGGAACTATAATTGAACTTTATGGAACTTGAAAGTTCTGTCAGAACTTTATTCGAACTTTATGCAGCTTGAAGGTTCTGTCAAAACTTTATTTGAACTTCAGGTACATGAACAGTATCAGGTAAGGAGTTCGAAGCACGAGAAGATGTCCAAGGCGATTCTGCTGTCGGAACATGTAAAGGAAGTACTATCTTAAGTTGCGATTCGACGATGGAGGAGATTCCGGTGGCCATCATATTCAAAGCTATGGGAACTGATTCGAATAAGGAGATTAGGCAAGTGGCGAAGCGGTTTGCCGCTTCGATGCTGAAAGCGGTTAATCTACGCAACAGCGGACACTGGAGTACATGGGATTGAAGTACCAAGCACCACCAATAAGACAATGACCGAGAGTTGCAGGCGGTGAGCAACTCGTGAATCGCTAATGTAAATATTCTTCTCAAGTGAAAGTACATCTCAGCGTTCTCAGTTTTAGAAAACGTCTGTGGGAAAATGATGTGTCTATCGGACATTGGATGATCTTGAACTTGAAGTTTTCGGTTTGGCGAACACCTTTGGATTTGAATGTCCTACACCGATAACGTACAAACTTTTCATTCACAAATTAGCGACAAATTCAGTTCTCTATGCGGTGAAAAAGGTGGTATCATATTACTTGTTGATCAGGGAGGTCTTTCATTCAACGATTGCGGAACGCCTTACTTACCTTACCAATCAGGCTAAGGCCTTGTTGTCCTCTGCTGTCCGAAGAAGTCGTCTCCACTCTACTCGATCCATGGCCACAGTTCGCCAGCCTCGTAGTCTGCGAAGGGTCCGCAGGTCACCTTCTACTTGGTCGATCCACCTTGCCCGCTGCGCGCCTCTTCTTCTTGTTCCTGTTGGGTCGCTTTCTAGAACCATTTTCACTGGGTCGTCGTGCGGCATTCTTACGACGTGCCCAGCCCACCGTAGTCGCCCAATTTTTGCAATGTGGACGATGGATGGTTCTCCCAGCAGCTGGTGCAATTCGTGGTTCATTCGCCTCCTCCACGTTCCGTCATCCATCTGCACTCCACCGTAGATGGTACGCAACACCTTCCGTTCGAAAACACCAAGGGCGCGTTGGTCCTCCACGAGCATAGTCCAGGTCTCGTGGCCGTAAAGGACCACCGGTCTAATCAGCGTCTTGTAGACAGTCAACTTCGTGCGGCGGCGAATTTTATTCGACCGGAGCGTCCTCCGGAGTCCAAAGTAGGCACGATTCCCTGCCATAATGCGTCTTTGAATTTCTCTGCTGGTATCATTTTCGGCGGTCACCAGTGAGCCCAAATACACGAACTCATCGACCACCTCGATTTCGTCACCGTCAATCTGAACTCGGGGTGGGAGGCTAACATTGTCTTCCCTAGAACCTCTTGCTTTCATATATTTTGTCTTTGATGCGTTGATGGCAAGTCCAATCCGTCTAGCTTCAGCCTTCAGTCTGATGTACGTTTCCGCCATCATCTCAAAGTTCCGTGCCATAATGTCAATGTCATCGGCGAAACCAAGGAGCTGGATGGACTTCCTGAATATCGTGCCACTCGTGTCTATCCCAGCTCTTCTGATCACACCTTCTAACGCGATGTTGAACAGCAGACACGAAAGTCCATCTCCCTGCCGTAACCCCCTTCGAGATTCAAAGGGACTCGAGAGTGTCCCCGATACTCGAACAACGCACGTCACTCGATCCATCGTCGCCTTGACCAATCGCGTCAGTTTATCCGGAAATCCGTACTCGTGCATAATCTGCCATAGCTGATCTCGATCGATTGTGTCGTATGTGGATTTGAAATCGATGAACAAATGATGTGTGGGCACGTTGTATTCGCGGCATTTCTGCAGAACCTGCCGAATCGCGAAAATTTGGTCCGTGGTAGCGCGGGCACCCATGAATCCCGCCTGGTATTGCCCCACGAACTCTCTTGCATATGGTGACAGACGGCGGCATAGAATTTGGGAGAGTACCTTGTAGGCGGCGCTCAGCAGTGTGATCGCGCGGTAGTTGCAGCAATCCAACTTGTCGCCCTTTTTGTAGATTGGGCATACGACACCTTCCATCCACTCCTCCGGTAATATCTCCTCCTCCCAAATCTTGGCAATTACCCAGTGCAGCGCTCTAGCCAGTGCTTCACCACCGTATTTCAATAGCTCACTTGGTAGTTGATCTACACCAGTTGCTTTGTTGTTCTTCAGCCGACCGATCTCCTCCTCAACCTCTTGAAGATCAGGGGCCGGTAGCCTGTCGTCTTCTGCGCGTGCTCCAAGGTCTGTTGCCGTGCCACCTTCGTTTTCTGCTGCTTCACCGTTGAGGTGCTCGTCATAGTACTGCTTCCACCTCAATCACCTTACACTCGTTCGTGAGAAGGTTACCGTCCAAGTCCTTGCACATATCGGCTTGCGGCACGTAGCCTTTGCGCGAACTATTTAGCTTCTCGTAGAACTTCCGTGTGTCGTTTACGCGGTACAGATTTTCCATCGCCTCGCGATCTCGATCTTCCTGCTGACGCTTCTTCCTTCGGAAAACCGAGTTTTGTCTGTTCCGCGCTTGTCTATATCGCTCCACAATGTGGAGTCCACATTCAATCTCGTGCGGTGTTGCAGCATTCTCGCCCGTGCTGCATTCTTCTCCTCTACTAACAGTTTGCATTCGCCGTCAAACCAGTCATTTCTTCGGTCCGGGATTGCAGTACCTAGTGCCGCTACAGCAGTACTACCTATGGCTGAACGGATGTCCCTCCAGCCATCATCAAGAGAAGCTGCGCCAAGCTGCTCTTCCGTGGGTAGTGCAACTTCCAGCTGCTGCGCGTAGTCCTGGGCAACTCCGGTGTCCCGTAGTTGCTCAATGTTGGGTCGCGGCGTTCGACTTCGTCGTGTGTTATGCACCGTCGAGAGTTTTGAGCGCATGCATACTGCAACTAGGTAGTGGTCCGAATCTATGTTCGCACTGCGGTACGTGCGGACGTTGATAATGTCGGAGAAGAATTTCCCATCGATTAGAACGTGATCGATTTGGTTTTCTGTGTGTTGGTCAGGTGATCTCCAGGTGGCTTTGTGGATATCCTTGCGGGGGAAAAAGGTACTTCGAACTACCATACCCCGGGAGGCTGCAAAGTTCACGCATCGTTGGCCGTTGTCGTTCGATACGGCATGCAGGCTGTTTGGCCCGATTGCCGGTCTATACATTGCCTCCCGTCCTACCTGAGCGTTCATGTCGCCGATGACGATTTTGACGTCCCGTTGCGAACAGCCGTCGTACACCTGCTCCAGCTGCGCATAGAACGCTTCTTTCTCGTCGTCGGGTCTCCCTTCGTGTGGGCAGTGCACGTTGATGATGCTGTAGTTGAAGAAACGGCCCTTAATCCTCAACTTGCACATCCTCGCGTTGATCGGCTGCCAACCAATCACGCGTTGGCGCATCTTACCCAGCACTACAAAGCCGGTTCCCAGCTCGTTGGTGGTGCCACAGCTCTGGTAGAAAGTAGCCGCTCGATGCCCGCTTTTCCATACCTTTTGTCCCGTCCAGCAAAGTTCCTGCAGTGCTACGACTTCGAAGTTGCGTGGTTGAAGTTCGTCATAGATTAACCTATCGCAACCCGGGAAGCCGAGCGATTTGCAGTTCCATGTTCCGAGTTTCCAATCGTAGTCCTTATTTCGTCGCGTAGGTCTGTGCCGATTGTTCCGATCCGTATTTCTTTCTTCGGTATTTGCAACTTTGTTTTTTTTCCAGGGCGGCTTGTTGGGCCTGTCCCAAATTGCGGAACGCCACCGTCATGAAATCGAAAAGTTTCTTCGCGTGTCATAGTCGGTAAAGCACTTGAACTTCCATATAGTAAAGTTTGAGTTTTGGATGGTCCATTCCAATACGAAACCGCTTTTGCTGGATCCAAGTGCTAAGATCTACAGGATTTGTTGTTAAACAGTTGAAGATTTTTAGAATAATACTTGATCATCCTGAAGTATTGCAAAATATTCAAAAATGTTTTTGGAGATATCTGATCACCTGAAGGTCTTTGTCACGCGGTGTCATAAGATAATAACTGATAAACGCAATTAGAATTGTTGGATATCTCAGAATGGTACCTATTTAAACTGAAGGCTTGAAAACATATCTTGAGGATTAATGAAGATTTCTGATCACCTGATGGCCTTTGGAATAATTTTTGAGCAACCTGGTATCATGAGAGACCACCTGAGAGACGTGATTTGAATGATTGGACAGTACAAGGTCCTCAGAATAGTTGATCAACCAGAAGTATTGAAAAAAAGTCCAGCAAAGTTTTTGGAGATTTCTGATCACCTGAAGATCTTTGGAAATAAAATTGGAGTCATCTGGTTTCCTGAGAGACATGATTTGACAGTTTGGTATCTTCAGAATTGTGCCTGACCAACCAGATGTTTTCAACATAGTACCTGATCAACCTGAAGACCTTAAAAAATATCCTGAGAACTTTATTAAAATATCTGATTACCTGAAGGGTTATCAAATAGATTCTGAGTCACTTGGATGAGAAAATATCTTAGGGATGTGATTTGGATGGTTGATTATTTAGTTCTACTTCTCTTACTGTCCTGATCAATCAATCGGTTCTGTCCGATGCGATGGCATAATTTCAATTAATTTTATTGAGCAGCCAAAAATGCTATGCTGTAGTATGAAGCTGATATCAATTTGAAAAGAAATCATTCGTCTCAAACTATAAAGTAAGCGTCACTGCACTAGGAAAAAAAACCTTGTCTTCATTATGAAGCCATAAAAAAAACACCACAATAACCAGGACAGGTCTACTGAACAATTGAATCCTTTGTAATCCTTTTTCACGTTGCTACTACAATAAACTGCTTGAACGAACCCATCGTATACAATTACATGGAACCGAGCAATCCCCATCTTTCGCTGGAAAATACATCTCTCAATTGCTACCGCTACCCATATTGTTGCGATGCACTGCTACGCATTCAATTCATCCCCGCACATCCATCTACCGCTACCGACACCTCGCCGTTTCTATGTCATCCATGGAACATTTCTATTGAATCTGCAACAACGCTGCAACTATTCACGCTCCCCCGTGACGGCTTATTCTAGTGAAAACTTTGTGACACACGCGTACTAAATTCGTATGTGACCCATCGTCGGGCCAGGGTGGCGGTCTAATTGAACCGACAGCATAAAGCCGAACTAATTGAAATGGCACTTTTTGCCGCTCTTAATAGGCTTTTTCAGACACTTCTCACCGCAACCCGTTCACTTCATATAGAGAACCATCGTCAAGGGTTTTGAGCCGAGCTACTCTGATGGGACCGCCATCCATTAGATTGGGGCTATATATTGCTTTGCAAGTTTTCAAAAAGTAATACGACGATGGAACGCTGTTAGATTTTTTTCTGAATTCGACGTTGACGTTGAAATATTACAAAAACAGCCCTACGTTATCCGGAAAGATTATCCTGTATCAAATCAAAATCCTCGCTTCTGTACCAGCCTGTCACTATCGCGTAAATAGTTGTTAGGACATTCACTCAAACTAACATCTATTGTATGTACATATGGATTCTTAACCAAAAAAATTCATCCTGATGGAATCGCAATCGGAACACCAATTGACACTCCACATCAAGCACTCAGCTGTCAAAATATTTGACCAGACGAAATAGCTTGAGGGCGAGTTGGAGGTATTTGCAAATTGATTGACATGCTGTCTGTTCGTTCGTTGGAAAATGGTCTCGTCAAATTGTATACTCACATGCCGATTCGAATGATAATCTTTGTTCAGGCATTAGTAATTCCACTGCAGATAACTCCACACGAAGCTTTTTGTCGGGCACGTGGGAAAAAGCAATCCTAAATTGTTGGCACCCATTTTCCCTCCCATCATCGCCGGAACAAGCTTCCAGTGAATCCAATTATCCTGGACTGTTTCGGGCTCTCCTTTGTCTGAGCCGGCTGAGTATTATTGTGTTTGACTTTTACATTCCCGGGCTGGTGTTCTTTTTGCACCGGAAAAGGTAATGCTGCACAACAACAACAAAAAAATAACGCATTCAGATATATTGTTGCAGGCAAAAGTTTTAACCCCTATCAAGCAGTGTTGGAGGCAAATTTGTTTGCGAAACTTTTTCGCTTTCGCATACCGTGCTGTTGTTTGTTAACGGCTGAATCGGTGAATGTGGGAATTGAATGTTTGCCAACGTTAGAATTTAACAACAACTACAACAACCATCAACGGTTTTTCATGCTATAGGTAGCAAGCCAAAGAGCATAAAAATATAAGTGGTAAAGTTTTGAATGCAGGTACAAATCTGTACACAGGTGCAAGTAATTATATTAACAGAGGGAACAGTGTGTCGAGGGCACTGAAGAGTAAATATGATTTATGTGATTCATCGAGCCTAGATAATTATGGAACAACATCATATGAACATAGTCATTTTTTGAAGTAGGACTACGTCTTTCTTTACTATACTGGGGGTCACATTACGAAATCTAAAATGAGGCATGTAACGAAAATGGGGGCAGTTTTCAAACACATGTTTCTCAAAACCATTAATGAGAAATATGTCTTGCAATATGTTAATCGACGTAGAATTTATCCAGCAACTTTTTGGTGTTTTGTATACATTGTGAAAATAGGTAAGCAATTGAGCAATTTAACGAAAACATAGGAATATTTAACGAATTAATCAGAAGAGCGGACGGATATGATTAATCTATATTCTCTCGCACGGATATCGTTGTCCAGCTGTTACGCAGTGATAAAAGCTTATGCTTGTGTGCGTGTGTGTGTGTGTGTGTGTGTGTGAGAGAGAGAGAGAGAGAGAGAGAGAGAGAGAGAGAGAGAGAGAGAGAGAGAGAGAGAGAGAGAGAGAGAGAGAGAGAGAGAGAGAGAGAGAGAGAGAGAGAGAGAGAGAGCGAAATCGTGTGGAAAGTGAGATCAGTGCTTGAGTTTTGAGGTGCGGCTGCTCGATAGTTGTTTTGTTTTGATTTGCTCGAAGCATCATCGCCGCTGAGTGATTAAGATTAATCTCACTAGTAGTAAGAGGTCAATTTCCCAGCTGGTGGTCGAAGCAGAGGCACCAGTAGCAGTGATTTATTTTTATGATGATGCAGATCTGCTGCTGGTGATGATGATATGTGATGCGTTTAAAAAAAGACAGCAAATAACCGAAGTCGCGGAGGAGCCGGTGAAGGCGCTTTCTTTTTCACGGTCCTGCTAAAGGTTAGCCCGGAGGAGCTTGAACAGCACTATACATCGCGCGAGATTAATAAGTTTCTCGAAGACGGTAAACATGCTTTTAGAAGACAGTGCGCAGCAAGCTCTACCACAAACTGGACTAGTTCATGTTGGTCTTTGTCAAGCAGACCGTCTACAATTTGAACTTCTACGTGAACACATCTCAAGCTGCCTTTGGCTAAACTTGGTGAGTTCGTTCCTTTTTATTCATTTTTATCTTTTCAATCCAGAATCGCTGGTAGATAAAATTTTCGTGTTGCGTTACTGGAGTAGGATTTTTCACCAGGCCCTAGTCCTGAACACGATTTTTTAGTAAGCAAAGGACCGCATTTTGGATCTGTTATTTTTTTTTGTGCCCTGTTATTAGTCGCAAGACTCGGGTAGTGACCACTCCAGCTATGTTTTTTTTTATGTTGTGTATTTCATATCGAAAATAACGTCGTGTGAAAGGGAACTTAATAAAGGCCAAAGTGCTTTTTCGTAGCTTTTAGTTTTCGGATTTGAAAGGTCGTCGTTTGTTTACTAAGTAGCAAAACACAGTACTAGGAATATTCATATTAAAGAGATTTATGGTCAAACACTTGTTTATCGTACATTTTGCAAAACTTGTCGTCGTCGTCGTCGTCGGTGCCGGGTTGAATGGCTACAACAACTCGAATAGCGGTATGATGTGATATGAAGGGCTCGGTGATCTTAGAGCGACCATTTTTGCTTACTGAGCAGAACATCGTGAGTCTAATCTCAAACCAGTGCTGCAAAATCTCGACAGTACACGGTGATATTGACAATTCTGCTTTGGTCACTCATTTTAGCTAAGAGTCATAGTCAAGGCAAACCATGTCAATTGTCAATGACAATGGTGTCAGTGACGAACATGTGCAGATTTGTTTATTAGCTAAATTTGTAACGAAATTAAATGACTTGAGCAAAACAATTACATGGATCCATTTTAGTGAACAAGTATCTACGTCCTGAGCTACTTGGATAACAATAATGTGACACAGAATGTACTAAATTACACTTTTTGTTACCAGGTGAATCTTTGTCATTGACGAAAAAATGAATGAGATTTTGACGAAGGTTTTTTTGAGGATCAAGTCTGTCAGTGACTATGCAACGAATTTTTTTGTCAATATCGCACGAAAGTCTGTCAATGGCAATGACAAATCTCAGCACTGTCTCAAACCCATCCACATTCAAGATTTTCCAATCGTTTTATTTGTTAAAATGATTACATGGTAATAACAGCAACTCGATGATTAAAAGGAGCTCGTTTGCCTAGTGGCAAACGTTTTTGCTTACTGAGCAGAAGATCGTGGGTTCAATCCCAATTTCGTTCGCGTTATATGATCGTTAGGACATCAATTCAGCTTATCGTTTACAAAACGAACCCTGCTGCAAACCCAACCCTCTTACCCAACATCCCTGTGATTCCTCGTGGAAGTGCAGAGGTGTTCTCGGCTTCCATCAAAGCGAGTGTCACGTCAACATATTCCTACCCATTCCTTTATTGACCTGTGTTGGGGCGCGGCCGACGCTGGTATTGCCTAATGTGAAATCACCAGTTTTTACACATTGAGTATGATTGCTAGTCCCAAGCATCGTCTATTGGTTCTCTGTGTAATTATAGCTGAGGGAAAGGAGGAGCAGCGGACCGGACACTGCACGGTGTAGTGAGAAGAGCTTTTTGTCTTTCCAAAATGCTTCAGCCAAATCGCATCCACGTTCAGTCCCCGCCAGATAGTGGTCTTGGTCGACTCGGTGATAACAATTAACACAGGGAGAGGAAGAGTAACGGAAATCTTCATCCATACATCACGACTGTCAAATCGCTTCCACTTGTTCAGCCAGACAGTCGAGCTGGTCGAAGCTATGAGACATCACTCAGCGTGACCAGTGAATCGGGAAATCGGAAAAAGCCGGGAATTCGAAGTCATCGGGCAAAACCCGTGACTTTCGATGACAAATTGGGAAAAATGTACTTCGTCCTTTCCTCGAGAAAAAGAAGGTTTTGGACCTTGAAAAAATTGCAATACCTTTAGACTGGACTAGATTTTCGGTATACAGTAACTGAAGAACTATTACGAGAATTTTAGAAAAAGAAATTCCAAAGCAACTTTTGGAATGAATTCTAGAGATGAAGTTTAAGAGAGTTTAGACTAAGTCAATTATGTGATTTCAGAGTAAACTTTTTAAGTAGCACTGTGGAAACATGCATGGAGACTTTGAAGAGGGTTTCCGGATCCGTGAAAAATACCAAAGAAATCGAATTTTGAGGGTCAAATTCCAAAGGAACTGCGAAGAGTTTTAAGAAAATCCCGAGGATAATTGCATAGGCATCACGTAAAGAATTTGTATATAATTTTAAGGGGAGTTCCAAGTGAATTATCAGAATAATTTAGAGAATAACTCCAAGATTATTCTGAGTAATATTTTAAGAATTTAAGCCAATTAAAAAAAAATGGGAGGATGATTTAGTGAACTCTCCGAAAAAGTATAAAATTCGATGAGAATCTTTGGATGACATTCATGAATTTTCAAGGGACTCCCAGAGCGAATCTCAAATTTATTTCAAAAGAATTCTGAAAAGAACTCTGTAAAGGGAAATGAAATTTCTAGAAAATGTAAAAAATTAAAGACTTCGGATGTTAATCTAAATGCATATATAGAGGTACCAGACATATTTTGCACTGCGTAGTTTCCGATAGATGTCACCGCAAACAATAGCAAAGGCATCTGATGGAAAATGAATGAAGAAGCTTGACGAAACGGATAATCGGACAGAGCCTCAGGGATCAAATAAAAATGGTTTCAGTTTGTAAGTAGCCTGTTTTGCCCCGATTACCATGTTCTCAATGTTTTTTTTAATAACTATTATTTTCAATTAAGAATTCTTACCAAATAATGCCAGTCATGGAAAACCCCCGTAAAACGAAACCCCTGTACAAAATGAAACAAATTAGCTAAATACATTCGATGTCTGAGACTAACTCTGTTCCAGTAAGAACGATGGATTTGATCAAGTTTGTTCAGAGCAAACTCAGAAGTTATTGAGTTATTGGCCGATTTTGAAAGCAAAGTTGACACACTTTATCCCGTTCTAATTTTTAATATACCTCAGTGCAAAAATCAATGTTTGATACGGATTTTGCATTGCCTAGAGGAAATTACAGTCTCGAAACTTCTTTACCTATGTATAGTAAATTGAAATCTTAGAGTATTCATTTTTGCCAAACGATATGCATGATGCACCTTAATGCCAAAAATCAGCGCTAAAGTACTTCATTTACCCCCTCACGATAATAGGTAAGGAAGTGCCGACGCCATCAATTTTCCCATATGGAAACTCCTTACGTAACCTTATAAATATCCTCAAGCTTCGAACGAGATTACACGAATCCTTAAAAGAACTTTTTTCTAAAAGATGTCAAAAATTGCATTATGAAAAATTGGCCCCAAGTTTTTTTCAAAATGACGTGCATTTTGATATTTATTAAAACACACCTTCCGGGATCAAGTCCTAACCTTTTGAGAATCAAATCCTCCCAATAGTTTAATCAAGTGTGAGGAAATTCTTGGGTATCAACTTGAAAAGAACTATCAAGTCTCCCCAAACTGAATTTTCAAATTCAATCCGATATGAATAATATACCCATTCCAGGTGACGTGACACGCAGATTTTTGGTCCGTGATTACAGTTTCGGTTAAAATTTGTAATAAACTTCATAGTATGTTAATTTTATGTGCACCAATGGAAAGTAGACATTATTTACAATCAATAGTTGTGAATATTATCACATATAAATGCTACTAGAAGTAAAATACTTCGTGGCGTGTCAACGTGACTTAAAAATAGCGAACTTCATGTAATGGGTCAATAGATCAAGTAAACAGCACTAATCAAATGATTACATTTGATTCTACTTATTCAAAGCTTTGAGTTGTGGATTGATTGATTTATTTCTTTAGTATTGAGACTTTCAGCCGTTGCGGAAATTTTGGCTATGATTTGGTTCTACACACAAAAAGTTGTTAAACATTTTCCTGCTGACTAATATCAAGTTTAAGGTAGTGAAAACATAGAAACTGCAGTCAAAACCTGATTTTCTAACTTTAAGTTTATTGAAAACCTAAACGAAAGATTATGGTAAATTACCGAAGCTAGTTTTTAAATGATCAATAATAATATTATTATAAAGAATATGACGGCACTTATAAACCTTTAACACAACCAGCCAACATTTGTAATATTTAAAGAGTTTTAAGTATATAGATTTTAATCAACTAAAAGAACTAAGCGCAAAAATTATTGAACCCACAAATCGTGGTCCTACGTCAACCTTCCGTTCATGCCCCTAAACACAAACTCTACTACTTTTTTTTTAACTGAAACCAATCAGCATACGAAATGCTCATAAAGCATTACATTTATCTCATATTACTTTTTATACTAACACGACGGATTTTCTGTACAAAAGTTAAAAAAAAGTTGTTTTTATGTTTTTGAAATTTGTTTCAAGAATTCGAACTACATAGAATTTTTGCAATCTTACCACGAGGTTCATGAAAGTTATTAGAGATAATTCTATTGAATTTGGTCACATTGGAACCGGCTCCACGAATTTCAGAATCTGGTTCCGCGAATTCCATAACACGGTTCGGTAGAATATATAATTATATTCGAGTAAACCATACCATGCAGTGCATCAAATCGTATCAAAATGAGCACAAGAGGTCAATGAAGTCAATTTTAAGTGTATCTGGTTTCATGATTCCCGAAATACGGTTTTAAAAAACTTCGAGGCATCTTAATAATTGGACATGTTGAATCATACTATACTGACAAGATATAATTGATAAAATCAGTTTGGTATGCATCCGATGACATATTTTCTGCTCAGTAAACAAAAACGGTCGCCACAAGGCCACCAAGCTCCTTGTTTTTCAAAACAATTACGACCAAGCTCTTGTTCAACTAGCTGTAACAAGATTTAAATCCCGGCGGCGAGCTCACCGACGACGATAAAAACTACTCTTGAGTACGATTTGTTAAAGATTTGCCAGCATATTCCATCAAATATGAATGTGTACGAAGGGCCAAACCTGAGAAGCATTAAAAAAACAGTTTTCTTCAATCCTGGTTGCTGCACAGCAGAAAAATCTGGTCCACTCATAATGAAATAAAAAGTAACTAAAAGGCGAACAATTTTCCGCTTGCAGCAATATTCAAATAAAATAAACCCGAATAATGAACCTCAATTTGATTTATTTGACATTCAATCAAACTGCCATCGGCATCGAGCTCCGTTCATCCGCTTCTGAACAGTTCTCACTCCCTTCCCCCAATAATTGCATCAATCATTTTCTGGCAGTTGATTTTTCTTCGGCCACATCACTCAAACCGATTCCACACGGACACGGCCCTCTCAGTCTGATGTGGTGTTTATTTCACTTTGTGATTTATATTTGTGAACTGTGTGCATGCCTTTTTTTTCACACACATACAGTGCATCTCAAAATTGAGCGTACAGATGTCCTTAAATTTTAGAAAAAAAAGAACAGCTTTAAAAGTACAACTTCTGGCTGCTGAATCATCACACATTTATCAATTATTGTTACATTATTGGGCTTATTTGGTTGCGTTTATTAAAAGTAAGAGCTATTTGAAAAAACGCCTTTTCCTTGAAAACCCTTAATAACTTAAAATATAATGAACTAAACTTTGTGAAATTTTGCTCATTTTAGTCATAATAAAGATCATTCTTATTCCACTAATTTTACTAAAATTCGTCCACTAGGTAAAAAGTTGAAAATCGTGCGTTTTACTAAAATAAATCTAACTTCATACAGGTTATTCAAATAAAGTCCAAACCTAAAACGACAAATCAATAAACGTCTGTTTAACCACCAGCCAAGATTAAAAATGTTTCAAAAAATGTTCCACTAGGGTGTACGCTCAATTTAGCAACACACTGTATATATATATCAGCATCGTTTCTCGCTCGATCACATCGTGACCCCATCACTATAAATCACTTCCTGTCAATATAGCATTTCCGATTTCCCACCTCGTCGTTCTGGTTTTCTTTTGCCCTGTCCACAAACCGGTAGTAGCATTTTATTCGATTTGATGAGGTGAAAAAATCGATTTAAAAATTTAATTGATTTCCCGCACCGAAACCAATAAGCCATATTTGCCGTTCAATCCTCTCGTGGAACTGCAGTTGCACGTGGTTGCACAAGTATGTGGTTTCAAGGTAGCACAAACCAAACAGAGCTCGTTGAGGTGGTTATGTTCAACACCCAACAACATCGAATACCTCATAGCAGTTTTTTTTATCTCTCCTGCTCCTGTTTGTTTTAATAACCCACGCGGTTGGATGGTTCGTTAGTAATTACCACCCACGGTGATCGGTGTTACTGCTAATTTGTAGTTTTTTTTTTATTTATTTGGATCAGCTGTTGTTTATGTGGTTTGTATCCTTATTGAAATAATTGAAATTTGCCAACTACTACATTTTTTTTTTTTTTATTAATTACTTTATTTGTACAGGCTCAATCGAATAAACTTTACAGAGCCGAGTTATCATTTTTGTTATACATTATTGATTTCTTATATTTAAAGTTAAAGGAGCTGGACCGGATACTCGCGGTTGTCTCGAGGTTAGTGGGGATTTACAATTTTTTTTGGATGGGAAAAGGGAGAGGGAGGTTTGAAATGTGGTTTACGATACAAATATTTAATTAATCCTAAAACATGAACTAATCTCTATTCATCTTGAAAACAAACATAAAAAAAAAAAACCCACACGTACAAAATACAAACTAAACACAAGGTTAATAAAACTTACAATCTAATGTTAATATTCTTAAAGTAAACATATATGAGTTTCATAAACTCCAGATCGCGTCTAGCCAAAATATCCCGAACTGGAATATTAGGTTGTCTACCTCGAGCCCGAAGGGAATCGTACAGTTCAGATCTGACTCCGCGATGCTCAGCACAAGACCAAATAATGTGGTCTGCGTCCTGGTAACCTTGTCCACATTCACAGAGATTGCTGTCCTTCAGCCCAACACGGAACAAGTGAGCGTTTAACGAATAGTGATTGGACATGAGGCGAGACATCATACGAATGAAGTCTCGACCCACATCCAACCCCTTGAACCAAGAACTCTTCGACACCTTAGGGATGATCGAATATAGTCATCGTCCCAAACTCCCTTCACTCCACTTATTCTGCCAGCTGACGAGTGACTGTTGACGATAAATGAAGAAAAATTCATCGTAGGCGATTTGTCGATCGTAAATATCGCCTTCCATAGCGCCCACCTTAGCAAGTGAGTCAGCCATCTCATTGCCCGGAATCGAGCAATGAGATGGGACCCATGCAAAGGTGATGACAAAAGATCTTAAAGATAAAGCACTTAAAAGCTCTCGTATTTTCATGAGAAAATACGAGGAGTGCTTTACCGGCCTCATAGAGCGAATAGCATCGACAGAACTGAGACTATCCGTAAAAATAAAATAATGATCTGGTGCAAGTGAGGCGATCGTTTCTAGCGTATATATAATGTATTGCCGCCAGCTCAGCAACATATACGGAACAAGGAGCTTGAAGCATTCGAGAGGCGCTATGAAATTCGTTAAAAATACCAAAACCAGCGGACGACTCTATTAGTGATCCATCTGTGAAGAACGTTCTTGCGGAATCAACTTGGCCAAACTTTGCAGCGTAAATTGACGGAACAATCATGGAACGATGATGTTCTGGGATCCCACGAATCTCTTGCGTCATAGATAAATCAAAACTAACTGAATTGCCGAAGTCGGAGAAGCATACACGATGAGGATTATGCTGTGAAGGGCTGACATCCTGTGTTATGTACACGTAGTACAATGACATAAAACGAGTTTGAGGGTTCAGCTCAAGAAGCTTTTCAAAGTTTTCGATTACCAGTGGGTTCATAACTTCGCAACGGGTGAGGAGCCTGAGGGACAATTCCGAAAACCGATCCGATAGTGGCAACATGCCCGCCAACACTTCTAGACTCATCGTATGAGTCGAGTGCATGCATCCAAACGCGATACGGAGACAACGATACTGGATACGTTCCAGTTTGATGATGTGAGTTTTAGCCGCCGACTGGAAACAAAAACTACCGTATTCTAAAACCGATAAAATCGTTGTCCGGTACAACGTTAGAAGATCTTGCGGATGGGCTCCCCACCACGTTCCGGTAATTGTTCGGAGAAAATTGATCCTTTGTTGGCATTTTCGTCTCAGATACTCAATGTGGGATCTCCAGGTGCATTTTGAATCGAACCAGACCCCAAGATATTTGAAGGACATAGAATGAGTGATCGGTTTACCCAAAAGTTGAAGCTTCGGTTGTGCTGGGCTATGCTTCCTAGAAAAAACGACCAACTCAGTTTTCTCCGTGGAGAATTCGATACCTAGCTGAATAGCCCAAGTAGACAAATTATCTAAGGTATCCTGTAAAGGTCCTTGCAGGTCAACCCCTTTAGGCCCTGTCATAGACACTACGCCGTCATCTGCAAGTTGTCTCAACGTGCAGTTGTCACTTAGACAATTGTCAATTTCTCTGACGTAGAAATTATACAAAAGGGGGCTTAAACATGAGCCCTGGGGGAGACCCATGTAACTAAATCGAGAAGCTGTAGAGTTTCCATGAGAAAAGCTCATATGTTTCTCTGACAGCAAATTGTACAAAAAGTTATTAATTAATGGAGAAAGGCCACAAGCGTGGAGTTTGTCTGAAAGGACTTCAACCGATACTGAATCAAAAGCCCCCTTAATATCCAAGAATACAGAAGCCATTTGCTCTTTTTTTAGCAAAAGCCAACTGAATTTCTGTGGAAAGCAACGCGAGACAGTCGTTCGTTCCCTTGCCCCTACGGAATCCAAATTGAGTATCTGAGAGTAGGTGGTTCGTCTCAACCCATTTGTCCAAGCGAAAAAGGATCATTTTCTCCAACAATTTTCGAATGCACGATAACATCGCGATGGGACGATACGAGTTATGATCTGAAGCGGGTTTTCCAGGCTTTTTAATGGCTATAACTCTCACTTGCCTCCAATCATCCGGAACAATATTGAGCTCCAGGAACTGACAAAACAAGTTCAACATGCGCCTCTTAGCGACGTCTGGGAGGTTCTTCAACAAGTTGAACTTGATTCTATCAGCCCCCGGAGCCGAATTGCCACACGAAAGGAGCGCGAGTGAGAGTTCCAGCATTGAAAAAGGCTGGCTGATCTCGTCTACAGAATTCGTCGTTTCGCGATCATCTGTGCCGGCACGGAATCAGGACATACTTTTCGCGCGAACTTGAGAATCCAACGATCTGAGTACTCCTCGCTCTCGTTTTTCGAAGACCGGTTACGCATCCTTCGCGCCGCGTTCCAAAGCGTATTCATCGACGTTTCGCGCGATAATCCGTCCACGAATTGCCGCCAGTATCCGCGTTTCTTGGCTTTGATGAGGCTCTTGAGTTCGCGTTCAAGAGCCGAGTACGCTTCGAAATGTACGGGTGTTCCACGTTTCCGGAAAAGCTTAAACGCGTCGGACTTTTTACGATAAACCTCAGTGCATTGGTGGTCCCACCAAGGGGAAGGAGGTTTCCTACGCAAAGACGTTCTAGGAACCGGCCGAGTTTGAGCTCGAAGCGCGCTGTCCAAGATCAGATTGGAGAGGAAGTTATATTCCTCCAACGGTGGAAGCCCTTCTACCGACGACACGGCTTCCTCTATCGCGGTCTTGAACGTTGTCCAATCGATATTACGGGTGAGGTCGTACGCGACGTTAACGGATTCCGACGGATTGAACCCACTGGCAATCGAAATTTTGATCGGCAAGTGATCACTACCGTGGGGATCCTGGATCACATTCCACGTGCAATCCAACGATAGTGAGTTAGAGCAAAGTGTGAGGTCTAATTTACTTCTATTCGAAGATGGTCCAGCCAAACGTGTTACTTCTCCATTGTTAAGAATTGTCATATTGAAGTTATCACAGAGGTCATATATAAAAGTAGAACGGTTGTCATCATACAGTTCCCCCCAGCCTGTACCGTGGGAATTAAAATCTCCCATAATCAACCGTGGAGCAGGAAGTACTGAACATATATCTGAAAGTTCACACTTAGAAAAATTCATGTAAATTTAGGTGCTCTGAGAGTGACATATACGAGCGTCAATTTTGACATAAATTTGAGTCATAACAGACGCGAAATATAGCTGAATCAAACGTACTTTTCGTCGAGCAACGAACTTTTCAGTCTTGGAGCACTTAATATTACATGACATGTTTGTTTACGTCTCATCTTTTATGTCAAAGATGGATTCCGTCACGTGTAAAATTAGTTATTTCTAAGTGTGTTGTTTTCGATTAACAACGGCTCTAGGAGGAATATAAACAGAAGCAATACAAAGGCTCTTACCTTTAATAATAGCCTGACATGCGACAACTTCAATACCTGTAGATTGTGGAAGATTCACTCTATAGAAAGAATGGCACTTTTTGATCCCCAAAAGTACCCCTCCTCCACGCGAATCCTCACGATCCAGTCGAATAACGTTAAAATCATAAAAAGGAAGATCTATATCTGAAGAGAGCCAAGTTTCACAAAGAGCAAATGCATCACAATCATTATTGTGAACTAAAAACTTAAAAGAGTCTAATTTAGGAATAAGACTTCGACAATTCCACTGTAGAATAGTGATCAAATCCCCGACCTCGTTTGGAAAATTATCCATCGAAGGAAATGATTGCTGCAATGAGGGGCCACTTGCCAACTACTACATGCCTACATGGAAATTAAAATCTGACTCAACTAAGTGTCCTTTCAATGCTTCACTTAGAAATAACTAATTTTACAAGTGATGGAATCCATCTTTGACATAAACGGTCAGACTAAAACAAATATTTCATGTAAAATTAAGTGCTCCGAGACTGAAAAGTTAGTTACTCGACGAAAAGTACGTTTGATTGAGTTGAATTTTGCGTCTGTTATGACTCAATTTTATGTCAAAATTGACGCTCGTATATGTCAGCCTCAGAACACCTAAATTTACATGATTTTTTTTCTAAGTGTGTAGTTAATTGATACATACATCCGATCCAATCGTCATAAAAATCTCCGAATTTCATTCCCATCACCAAGATAAAAACACGATGTTCCCGGTATTGCCTAGCCCATTCCGAATTCTACTGGTAAAGTTTTGCGCGAAAAACAACCCCATCATCCCGGCATGAGTTTCGTGCCCAGAGCACCAATTTCGATAAGAGCTTTATTTCATCCGGTGGGTCACCTTTTCTCGCTTTTCACCAGTTTGCCCTCGAACGATGGTCCACGGGTACGCGCGTCAAATAACGCGCATATTTTATGACATATCGGTCTCTGTCTGCTAGATCCATTCTCCGTCCTACCCAAATCCCGCATGGTGTAGGTGAAAATTTGGCAAACACCGGACCCACCGGGGCCCGAGCAGCGTTCCAATATGCGTGTCAGATTGCGGCCAATCCGTGATTAATATTTGATGAAATCTGATCGGCATCAAATAGGTAACAGCGAGAGAGCACAACCATCAGAGGAATGACCAACCTTTCAGCAGCGGATTTGCAAGCTGTCGGTAGGAGGTGTGACCTTACCCGGCATCAGCTCTGGGGATTGGTGTATTGTTCCAGAAACTTTTTGCCGCACAGATTCGTCCGTAGACACACGACGAGATTGGAATCCCTAATAGATAATTCATGTGAATCTCCGACAACAACAACAACAAAGGCCAGGCATTCACTCGCACACACAGATTTGTTGTTTTCGGGCAGGATTTTCAGAACGGATGCGGAATAATATTGCGATTAGAGTGCGGAATGTAGGTGTGATTTCCGGACACAGCGCTTGGAAAAGTTGAATGCCGTTTCAAATTCAATGTGAACCAGTCGGTGGATAGGAAGAGAAGGGACGGGGGGAAGTGGTTTTTCAATTATACAATCTGTCGAATAGAGGGGCAATAGAACTTTCCAGTTGCTCTTATGTTGTTCTAATTTTCGACGAGAGGCTAACGGGAAAGTTGTTAAGTAAATCGGATTAAACGGATTTGCAGCCCGGTTATCCGACTTTTGTTTCACATTTTGAACCACCTGGGTTTGTTGGATTTTCCCAGTAGACAATGAAGCACCGCAGGAAGGCTTTATTTTGGTGGAGGCGCGTTATGCCTAATGAATATTGATGAGCTTATTGGCGAAGTGCTTCAAGTTTTTAAACACAAGGACGAACCCACCCAAATTATACGGGATCATTTTATCTCTTCTTTCTCTTTTTCTGTTTCCTTACGATGAACAAATTGCTCCATTTTAATTTGATATGAATCTTATGAGAAAAAGTCTTAGCTTTCAAAGGGGGTGTTTTTAAATTGGTGGGTGGAAAGCTTGTGACATATTTTTTGTAAAAATCCAATATGGCTGCTAAGATTAAAATGGTCGCAAAAAAGTTCTGAACTTAATTGAAATATGCAAACAAAAATATTTTTCCAAAACTGGTTTAGGCCCTAGTGAACGAGAGGTTCAGTTAGCACTCGGACTTTGTTGAGACAACACGCGTTGTGATCAGTGCTCTTCAAACTGAACTTCTGGGTTATTCTTCACACCTCGTGTGATCATAACCTTCAATCGGAATCTATTCACTGAATAGTTTAAAAATGGACAAAACCAGGAAGAACACGTTGAAAATCGTTTCTAGAAATGCGACCAAAACACCAGTTCATTTGGATGTACTACGGTTCACAGCAAGAATTTTGAAGATATCAGCACAAATTTACAAAGATGAAAATGATCGTTGCTTCTACATCAAGTTTCTGGACGACGAAGGATTTAGCTAATTTGTGCGCAATATGGAGGAGCAGTACCGGTTCGAATATAGTGATGGACAATGCATCTACGTCAAGCTGGAAGTGGCAAGCAGACTATTCAGGTACGTGAGAATCTTTAATCTGCCACCGGAAACAGAGGACAAGGGCATAGCTACAGTACTGGTACAGTGCACAGTGGTCCAGGAAGCAAAATTAGGTGGAATAAATTAATAACTCGAAAAATATTAGAGATAGCGTATTGACGTCTTCTAAACATTTTCTTGTGCGCTTTATTCGCGTTGGTTGCAAAAGTGTCCTAAACGCCAAATTCTACCAGCAACGTTATTTGGCCTCTAACTTTTTTATTTCAATAGATAGAAAAACTAAATACTGTACAAAGTTGTGAATTATAAAAAGTTAGAAAACTTTCTTGAACACCGTTTTTGTTTATCTCTTCTATATTTGGAGATATAAGCCATTAAAAAAAACAAAAGCCAAAAATCAATTTTTCTGTCATATTTTTTTTAAATATCACTTTTTCGGCCTACTATGTTCAGAACGATTATAGTTAATTTTAAAATACATATTTGCTCCAAAGACACTATACCAGTACAAGTCTCCTGTCAAAAGTTATCGTCAGTTTTGTAGTCTTTTAGCTCAAATTTTCAAGCGTAATATTTCAAAATGGCGCAAGTACAACCGATAGTGATACATATCACTTTAAAAAGCATATCAAGAAGTACATTTTAGCAACTTTTGGTGAAGGTAATTTTCGATTTTTTTAAATAAATGCACTTTGAAAATAGGGGTTTTATTCCATAAATCTTCATTGTTCGGACTTCTTTCGAGTATTAAAGAACCAGATGGAGGATTTACAGTAAATATTTATATTTACAACTAGTTATATGCTACTGACTAAACCAAAAACAAAAAATACATAAAAAATAAAGCTAGTTTTCAAAAATTAACTGCTTGGCTTTATCTGGTAGTGCAGGATTGTTCAAAGACAAAGATGCTCTATTGCTTAATGAAATCACAGGATCTGATGATAAAAGCAATCTGTTGAATACATCCGTAATATTAACCGTTCTGTTGAATTTTCGGGAGTGGAGCTCGCGATATCTCCGGATGCATTTATTCCTCGTCTCCTGAACCTCTTCGCTGCACATTCCAATCGGAAGTACCGTGTATTTAATAATGCCAGCCCCATGGACTAGCAATTTGTGCACTGTTGGAGACAATGCATACCAACCGTATAATTTCTGGTATAAAGCTCTAGTCTCTTCAGCATAAATTTCAAAAGAATTATAATTAATCTTCGACTTACAGTTAATTACAGTAAGCAGAATATGAAATCGCTCCAACAGATTTTCATTGAGACCGGTAATTTTTGCTGCAGCTTTCCATTCACGGAAAAACTTCCGGGTGGTATTTCCGTCATTAGAATTTCCGCCACCAGGCATAGGCTCACTGATGCGAAATCCTGTTAAAAAGGACAAAATCTGGTAAAATCTTATATCTTCAAAAACAAAAATATAATTTTGCAAATTGCTAACCATACGTACCTAATTCCGCACTATCTTGCTTCGAATTTTGATTTCTCTAGCTTTCACCGCTTGATTTGCCTTGCTTACACTCCATGTAGGTTTATCAAGGGCCAGTCTATACGACACTTTCAGAACCATTTCCATCGTTCTAATATATGCATGCAGAGGAGAAAACCCGAATTTGTACTTGGCTGGATCATCAGAATCTGGATCGCTTCTGGAATCGTTCAAACATTTTCCAGACCTTCCACAAATGTAGCATGATTGAGAGTTCATTCCGGTTAAATCATTTACGACTTTTATATACAGCATTGTGAACATCATTTGGGGTTTTACACAAACAGATCGGTTCTCCAACATTACTTCCACATTCATCAAATTTTGTATTTGCGTATTCATAAGCGAAACCTCCCGTTTTGTCAACTCGGTTGACTCTTTTGCAAATATCAATTTTATCGGTCTGCAAAGCGAAATTGACGATGGCAGATCATTATTCCAAACAATTTCTTGGATTTCTTCTGCTTCACGATGTCCAGTTAACCTTAAAGGAACTAATGAAAACGCGAATATATGGGAATCGCTGTATTCCTGTAACTCTTCATCCTCGTCCTCCTCGAAAAAACATTGTTTATATCTAGCATGGTTGCTGCTCCCATCACAACCCCATTTGTAGATAAGTGTATAATCGTCGTATGGTACCACCTTTTGGGACGTCGCTCTGCTCATCACGCTTGCAAAAAGCCGTTTCGTGGTGTGCTCCACAAGTTCCTGTAAAGGCACTTCAGCAACAGATGAATGGATAGAGAGACCTAATATATCATTATATAGGTATTATTCAATATTATTGACTCTATGTTTAACATACCTGAAGGATAGCATAGTTTCTTAGCTTCAACCAATTTGTTATAAGCTGGGTACATGTCCACGCCCTTGCTTATATTCATCTGCCGGATGTTCGTGTACTGAGCCTTTGAAAACTCGTTTTTGCATAAGAATGCAAGAGCTTCGAATCCGTGTTTTGATCGATCTGCTGAACACTGTAGCTCGATTGCCGTCTCGGGGTTTTGTGCTATTTTTCCTATCAATTTGCCGGCTTTACGAAACCCTGCGGAGGCTACAGATGTTTCTGCAGCAAACGAAATTTCTTCTGCCGAAAATTGATTAAGAAGAGATTGAGCCCTGCTTTTCTTTGATTTTCTGTGTGCATCTTTGAACGGCTTAGAAGGACGACCAACGAATGATTTTGAGGGCGAAAGGACATCGACAATAAATTCTCCTCCAAGCCAAGCGTCATTGATCTTCAAAAATCGTTCACGTTTCCTTCCAAAGTTTCTGAAACTTCAGCATCACCAGGGTAAGCTTCCTTTGCACCAAACTTACGTCCAGCTCTTCTCCAGAAAACTTTTTCTTTACAAATTCCAATAAATCTTTTACCTTATCTCCGTTCATGAGAAGAAGGGTAAGATCGGCCAAACGAATCGCTGATAAATAAAATCTGAGTTAATATAATGAAAGCACTTGAAAAAAAATACCTTTTCTCATTTTGCAACGTTTTGAAATGAACAATTCAGCGTCTCAAAAATCAACGCTTGCTTTAACTCATACCGCAGTGAATGATTGATTAAAATTTTCAAATTCGTCTGTTTGTGTATGAAATACGCATACCTATAAATAATATTCTTGTTTATGTTAAGGGCATTAGCAGTCTTGCTTGGGTTCCATTTCTTATGCTATTTTGAAGATTATATGCTATATATTATATAAATGTATTCACAAAATAGTGTATCATCGATCTGGTTCTTTGATACTCGAAAGAAGTCCGAACAATGAAGATTTATGGAATAAAACCCCTATTTTCAAAGCGCATTTATTTTAAAAAAATCAAAAATTACCTTCACCAAAAGTTGCTAAAATGTACTTCTTGATATGCTTTTTAAAGTGATATGTATCACTATCGGTTGTACTTGCGCCATTTTGAAATATTACGCTTGAAAATTTGAGCTAAAAGACTACAAAACTGACGATAACTTTTGACAGGAGACTTGTACTGGTATAGTGTCTTTGGATAGTGATATTTAAAAAAAATATGACAGAAAAACTGATTTTTGGCTTTTGTTTTTTTAAATGGCTTATATATCCAAATATAGAAGAGATAAACAAAAACGATGTTCAAGAAAGTTTTCTAACTTTTTATAATTCACAACTTTGTACAATATTTAGTTTCTCTATCTATTGAAATAAAAAAGTTAGAGGCCAAATAACGTTGCTGGTAGAATTTGGCGTTTGCAACCAACGCGAATAAAGCTCACAAGAAAATGTTTAGAAGACGTCAATACGCTATCTCTAATATTTTTCGAGTTATTAATTTATTCCACCTAATTTTGCTTCCTGGACCACACTGCAGTGGTATTCGTGGTGTCCATATGGAGATTGTACTTGCCACACAATTATACTAATGCAAAAATGGTACAGGCATCGAAAGCTCTCAATTAATAACTGTGGAAGTGCAACTATATAACACTAAGTTGAGAGCACGCAAAAAGCTAATATGCCATACGCAAAAACTTGAAATGCGAGGAAGAAGAAGATATGGAGATAGCGAAGGATATACCAGCCAACAGATGACATCGTTGCCCTTGAAAACCAAGGAAATTTCTTCGAAACCGGATGGGAAGGACTAAGAAGGTACGATTCGTAGCACGACCAAATGAGTCAAACGATGCAAACCAACAACACGGTGAAGCGGGTGCGAGTAAGATGGATGGTATCCAAAGCTCGACGAAACGGTCAACGCAGATATCCACAGACAACGAGAGCTCGTGATGTGATGAAACAGCGAAGAGAGACCGATCGAGAACCAAGAAGGGACGGGTGGAGGAGAAGCCATTGCCGGTGCTTGACGCATTGGAGACTCGATCGAGATCACGAAGTGAAATGAAGGGCGGAGGTAAGAAAGGTGGAGAACGGAAGTAGTCTGGTGACTGGATGAGAATAATGTGAGCGATGATTTGTTAGTGTGCTTAAGAGTTCGGATGAGATTTTCCTATTCGCTCCCTCCTTAAACGACTAACATTGCCACGGTTAATTTGAATGCTATTAACTCAGACGTTAAAAAAGCATTGTTAAGGGATTTCATATGGAATAATGATTTAGATATTGTTTTTGTTCAGGAGCGATCTTTTGAGAACATTTGTTTTTTGAAAAGCCATGTGGCTATCGTCAATATCAGTCAAGATGGTAAGGGTACGGGAATTCTAGTGAGGAACAGCGTCGAATACTCGGATATCATACTTAATTGTAATGGTCGTTTGTCGTCAATATGTATTGATTCAATTAACTACATCAACATCTACGTACACTCAGGGAGCAATTTCAGGAAAGAGAGGGATAAAGGGTGTCCACGATGAAATTGCCACACACAAAATTGATTCGCAAAATTCGAGTTTTCATCCGATTGCCATCAAATTTTCAGGGATTGAGAAATAACTATTAAACTTTTTACCATTTTACTCGTATTTTATTTACAGTCCATACGCAAATGCCCGCACCTTGGCCTTAACCCCGGCCATAAGATTCTGCACAACCTGTGAATCAACCGTTTTTTGCATGTAAACCCATACTTTCTTCAGTTTCTCGACTGTCTTCACTACCTTAGGTCGTTTAAGAAGGTGCTGCTTCATAATCGCCCAGTACTTCTCGATGGGGCGGAGCTCCGGAGTGTTGGGAGGGTTGAACATTTTCGGCACGAAATTGACCTTATTGTCCGCATACCACTTCAGCACGTCCTTGGAGTAGTGGCATGAGGCCAAATCCGGCCAGAAGATTGTTGGGACGTTGTGGGCCTTCAGGAGAGGAAGCAGCCGCTTCTGGAGGCACTCTTTTATGTACACCTGTCCGTTCATCGTGTCCTGGGTCACGAAAAGTGCACTCCGCTTCCCGCACGTGCAGATGGCTTGCCAAACCAGGAATTTCTTCGCAAATTTGGACATCTTCTGAGTGCGGACATGCTCCGGAACGCTGAACTTATCCTTGGCCGTGAAAAACAGGTTGCCGGGGATCTGTTTGAAGTCGGCCTTCACATATGTTTCGTCGTCCATGATGCAGCATTCAAGTTTCGTCAGCATGTTGAGGTACAACTTCCTGGCACGGGTTTTGGCAGACTTGTTCTGCTTCTCGTCGCGATTAGGGGCCTTTTGTACCTTGAACGTTCGAAGCCCAGCCTTAGTTTTGGCCTTCTGGACACAACTTCGGCTTAGGTGCAGCTTCTTAGCCACATCCCTAACGGAGGCGTTCGGATTTCGGTTGAAGGCCCCAACTACGCGGTTGTGATTTTTGGTGTTGTACGGAATACTTTTTCCTTCACTTCTGGGCTTCCGATCGGTGGTCAACCGTTCCTCGAACCGCTTAATCACTCGCGACACCGTGGAATTCGCGATTCCCAACGTTTTAGCGATGGAACGATGCGAGAGACCCTTGTTCTCGTGATGAATGCGCAAGATTTTATCACGCACGAGCTGTTCTTTCGACTCCATTTCCGCGAGTTTTGATCACAGGACTTTAAAACTTGCAGGATGTAAATAATGCACTATGAACTAAATCCACCCAAATTTTCATTAAATTCTACCCAACGGTTAAAAAGTTAGAGCAATTTCATAGTGTGGCAATTTCATCGTGGACACCCTTTAAGCTGTTCAAAGAAAAAAATTTGGTTCATTTGGCTCATGGGAAAGAAAATGTTCTAGATTGGTGACTCGAGGCATCTGATACGAATGGTTCAAGCAACATTTGTCATGGTCTTACACAACTCACAAGTAGTCTTGATTTAAAAGATGTTGAAATATGTCTTTTAAACAATTGAATTGATTTCACTTTTTATATAGGCTCTTCGAAATCACGTGTAGATCGGTTTTATGGTTCCGAAAACGTTATAAAACTAGTTAAAAATATCAGAACACTACAATTGTCCTTCTCGGACCATCATGGAGTGATGATTAAACTGAATGTCCCAGATGTGAGCCATGTCAGTTATATTGGCAGAGGATACTGGAAATTGAACTCTTACTATTTAAAAAATGACGACATGAAAACTCGTTTTACATCAATGTACGATTCTCTCAAAACAAGGAATTCTTTTCTGAACTTGAGTTTTTGGTGGAATAATGATTTCAAATCGAGCACTAAACGGTTTTTCAAGACTGAAAGTTTCACTATCAACCTGCAAATTTGTAGAGAAAAAAGTTTCTACTATCAATGTTTGAATGAGTTGTTTCAAAAGCAAAAAGAAAAGGGAAACCGTTTTGCATGAAATGAAAATCGTTAAGTCTACACTTATGACGATAGAACAAAATAAATTATCTTTTTATTCTCATACGATCAAAGAGTGTAACATTCTCGAAACTGAAAAAAAATTTGGCTTATCAAACAACTTCTAGTCTTCTAAAGTCAACTCCATCAAAAATATTGAGTCTTCGGGTTGATGGTAGGATAACTTCTCATGCACCAACACTAAAGAAAACTATCTTCGATCATTTCTCGCAGATCTTCTGTAAACAACCTAACACCGATACTAACTACCACAATGTATTAAGGTTCATAACCAAAACGCTCACTGATGAAGAAAAAGAAAGACTTATTAGGCCGATTGATTCTTCTGAATTAGAATACGTCTTAAGAAATGTTTCCAAGAAGTCCTCACCAGGACCGGATCGATTAGGATATGAGTTCTATGAGACCTATTTCGATACTATCGAAAATGATATGTTAGCAGTATTCAATGCATACCTGTGCGAAGGTGAATATCCTCCAGGTTTGTTTTCATCTGGAATTATAAATTTGTTACCTAAGAAAGGTGACAAACATGATTTGAATAACCGGCGTCCGATCAGCATGTTCAACACGGACTGCAAATTGTTCACAAATTGAAAATCAATCCTGTATCAACAATCTTATAATTCTCCGTAACACCTTGTTGAAATCAAAACAATCGCGTAATTTCAAAGGAATTCTTTTAAGCATGGGCAACGTTGGAAAAATTCCGATTTCCACCAGTATTTATTGACTGCTTGAAAAGATTATATAAAAATGCAACTTCAAAGGTTCTGTTTAACGGATTTCTCACGAACGGGTTTGCGATCAATACTTCAGTTCGTCAAGGTTGTCCATTATTTTGTTTATATATTGAACCGTTCATTCGAATGATTTACTCGAATGTCAATGGTTGTTTGATTGGTAATTATTTCGTAAGGATAATTGCCTATGCAGATGATATCAACATTCTCATCCGTAACTATCACGAGTTTGATCGAGTGCTGGAACTAGTCAACTATTTTAGCATTTATGCTAAGATTAGAAAGTATTTCGTTAAATCTCAATTTTTGCGGCTTAATAACTGTCGTTCTGGACCTCATCTGATCCAAGAAGTCAATTATCTGTCAATTTTGGGAGTCGATTTATTTAAGTATTTTGATCAAACTGTAGAACAGAACTACAAGCAATTGATCAGTATGTTAAAGTATACGATATCTCTTCACTCGCATAGAAGACTCAATCTCCTACAAAAAGTGTTCATTCTGATCGTTTACATCTTTTCAAAGCTGTGGTACGTTGCACAAATTTTTCCACCAGCAAATAAACATATCGTGGAAATAAAACAATTAACCAACAGATTTCTGTAGAACTTCCATTACTTCCATTCTTCATCAAAAAATGAAACTGTTCTTCCTACGTTCAAAGGTGGTTTGGCACTCGAGGATGTAGAGATCAAAGCCAAAAGTCTTTTTATAAAAAAAACATACTTTATGCGCAGAACGATTCTGATCAGCAAATCGATGAATATATGATGAATTTAGCTAGTAATAGAAATTTAACAAGAAACGCCCGTGAATGGCTAGAAATTTCAAGAAATATAGAAACACGCCCGGAGTTAGAAACAAGTAAGTTAATGTATAACTATTATAACTGAATAATAATAATGAATGATGAATAACTGAAACAAATGTCACACCAAGAATGCAAATGGAATTACCTAACGTCTGTTGGGAAATTCTTTATGAAAATTGCAGTAAAAGTTTTCTCTCGTCTGAGCATAAAGCAACCTTTTACATAATGTTAAATGACCTGATCCCCACACGAAGCAAAATGTTCAACCATCGAATTTCTGGGATAAATTCACCACTATGTAGGTTAGATACATGTAATTTTGCCTCAAACAAACAAAATCTGTGATCCGATCACGGATGAAAATACAAATTGATGATCCTGAAGAGCTGCTAACCTGGCAAATGGACGAGAAATGCTATGGACTCAAAGCAGCGCTATGGATAACTCTGGAAGCAATAAAATTTAATTTGAATCACTTTTCTAAATCTACATCTGATTGTTTGGCAGCGTTCAAGGAAATAATACGGGAGCACGGTGGAACAATAAAGAAAGTTTAGCTAAAAACTTCAAGGGTTTTTTTGAATGTGTGTTAAAGTTTTATGAATGGCTTCAATTGATAATCAGTTCACTAATATTAGATTAAGTTTGTCTAAGATAGGTGAAGTTCCCTTTTCCCTGTATAAAAGTATGTTTCGGTGTGAGACAAGATTTACCTGAACTAAAATCCTGTTAAATAATTTCAACAGTAATATATTTAAAAAAAAAACTAAAAAAAAAGGATCATCGATTATACAAACTGTAGAACGATTTTTCTCAGTTCACAAATAGTGGTCAGTTTCTACTCCGAAACGGTTGAAAGCTGGATGCAAGGAGCAAATACCAGATAGCCCTCCTACAAAATGGAAGTGTCATTGGTCAGTAGCTTCAAAGCGGTTCAGCAGGCAGAAATCACCATCGGAGAGTATGCCATACATTCGAAGCGGGTGCTGAAATATGCTTTGTGCATTTCTAACTCAGCAAGAGGGCCGTGAGATGGGGTGCTGAATGAAGAACATTTCAATGATAAAATACGAACCCTTCCCCTCACTTGTTGTGGCATCCGTCAACACGATAGCTCTTTATGCTAAAAACAGCCCTCAAAAAATTGTCCAGTTCCATCCAATTCCTACCGATTGTCGTCCCAAAACAACTCATCAAAAATTCCAAAACAAATTTCAATTTCTTTAAATTTATATCTTCCACGAAGCTCCTCAGCAAATGCTTCCCTAATGATTCGAATGTAAATAAAATTCACTCGGTCCATTTGTGATTCCCCTGGCTACTTCCCCCCTTCCCCCTAGGCATACCGAAAAATCGACGAAACAAAAGAGATAGGAGATAGACCTCCCGGGAAAAACCCATTTTAAACTCACTCGTGCCCATCCATGCCGGGGTTCATCTAGGTCGTCCGGTCAGCGCAAATGTCCCTGTTTTGTTTCCTTTCAGGCTCCGGTTTTTGATTTGGTTCTGGTTCAAACAATTTTCGACTATCAAACAAGGCGGAAAGACCGGTCGGTAGGCAAATTGAGATAAAAATAACGCTTCTTCCTTGACCCACTTCGGTAGGCTGATGCTCTGTCTGTCTGACGCTGTGTGAATATGGATGGATGCGAACTGGTATCAACATTTGCGGATGTCAAGGTCCAGTAGTCGTAATTAAAAGCGGCTTTGTTTGTTTGCTTTTCAAGCAGAGCTTCATTTGTCCTCTAGGCGAAAGCTCACTTGTAGTACACATAGCGTTCCAAATTATGATGCTGATGATGATGCTCATGGAATGAAAGCAAATAGAAGCAAGAGTGAACTGGAAAGGACATTTTCTCGTTTTTGAGCAAATTGGTGTACAAACTGAAGATGATGACTTGAGATCATGTTGGGTGCTGTATGCCGTGGGGGTTTGCTCTGGTCGCTGGTTGCTATTGACGTTGTCTACTTATGAACATGGAATTAGGGGGGCAAATTAAATCAAATTCGGATTAAATCGGTACGATTCCCATACTATACCAATATCGCTGAGGTCTTGGAGACTCTTGTACAATCAAAGCAATTTGACATTATGAGGGGGTCAAAATCATAATCATAATCAAATTTTCTTGAATACGATAAGGTTTTTCTCAAAAACTGTGCATTTCACATATGTAAAATCTGAAATACCAGTATGATTGACCGAGGTGCAAAACACCGCCGACTAGCGCAATCAAGCATAAACATACGAAGACAGGAATTATGTGGAAGCACGCGCACAACCCAATACAAACTTGTGATGATGTTTGCACAAGATTTTTATTTCGAGAGCATGAAGGAATGTATATCTACATTTTGGGAGACATGCAAGCGGTGTGAATACCACAAACTAAGTGCAGACAGTGCAGATCGTCGTCATGCTAATTCTAATATAAAAAGCATTTTTTGAATCGATCTCAAACACGACAAAAATCGACAGGATCGATCCTTTTCATTCGATTTTTGTTTCGATAGAAAAAAAAATTCAGTGCATTGGTATTCGAAATTTAATATTGGTTTTTTTTTATCTTCACCTTTGCACATCACTTGCCTTGAACATGGATTCTGCAAACAACCAGTGTGACAGTTCAGAAGAAACATTCACTTCTGATTACATATTTCAGGTTAATCAGTTCTCTGCTATGTCTGAACTGGATCGCCATGGGGGCATATCGGCAGAATTACAAAATTTCTTGAATCAGCCTGTTTTCCCACGTTCTGTCGATCCTTTTCAAGCATGGGAGAAAATCCGTAATACAGGTCGGACTCGATTATCCGGAGTATCGATTTTTTTTTCACTCCGGATAATCGAATCACAAAAAAAAAATAATCAAATCTGCAATCAAAGAACGTAATGTTTTTTTTTTTTGTTATTTTATTTGGCGTAGCCAGAAATTATTTCTAGGGAAGCAAAAAATAAATTAGCCAATTACCCGCATAGAAAATAACTATTTCTGGTACAGTTTAACCTTTACCTACATTTTACCAGCTATGTTAACCTTGTACAAAACAGGTTCTGCTTTTGTTATGGAATGTAATGAACATCAAAAAACATTACTTTCTAATGTTACAGTTACTAGTATGCTCCAGAAGCATTTTGTTATGGTCACTTAATCATATTGAATTGTTTTAAAACGTTACGAGGAAAACCAACACACTACATTTTTTTGTTTACCTTTTACAAGTCGATAAAGTAGAAAAAGTAACGCTTTATGCGACATCTGTCATTTGATGGATGAATTCCCCCGAGGTGACGTGACGCCCCACGCGCTATTGTGTAACGGCCTTCACACCGACACTTATTTTGACAATCGTAGGAGTGTAGGTTATTTCATTTTGTGCAATTTGTTCTTTGTGCTATGTAGTGGTGTTTCCGGCTGTTGCTTTCTGTCAATTCAAATTCTAAAAAATGGCAACTTTCAATGAAAGGAAAGAGGAGCAGAATTGTCCTGACGTTTGCTACAAAAGTAAAAATTTTGCAAGAACTCGACAGAGGGCAACCTATGATCGAAATAAGGCGGAAGTATAACATCGCTGAATCGACTGCATACGACCTAAAGAAGAACAAGCTAAAATAATGGAACAGATCGCACAGCGGCAACTTCGAATGAGTAAGCCTTTTGAAATTTATGTTCATGCACATGTTCTCATATAAATTCATAATCTGTAGACAAACGGAAAACCTTCAAAAGGGCTAAATATCCTCTACTCGACGAAGCTCTGTTCATTTGGTTTCTTCAGAAACGTGAATGCCATATCCCTGTTAGCCAAGATATGTTGACGGTTCAGGCAGTGAAACTGTACGGAAAGTTGTACAACGATGAGAAGTTCAAAGGGCGCCGTGGATACATCGTGAATTTTATAAAACGACACAACATCAGGTTTCTGAAAATAACGGGAGTGAAACTTTCTAACAATGCTGCAACCGTTGATTCGTACATTGAACATTTTGCAACCATCGTTAGGCACCTATCTCCCAGCCAGATTTTCAACGCTGACGAGAGCGGGCTTTATTTCAAATGTACTCCTTCGTCAACATAATATGTCACAATGGACGAATCATCAGCTCCAGGAAGAAAGGGGAACAAGGAGCGTGTGACGTTTATGCCTTGCGCAAATGCCGATGGTTCGTTCAAACTTCCGCTTATGATGATTGGAAAGTCAAAACGACCAAGAGCATTGAAGAACGTCCATGAGCTGCCCGTATACTATGCCTCGTCAAAAAATGCCTGGATGACCCGGCAGTTATTTAAGGATTGGTTTTTGAAGGAGTTTGTTCCTAAGGTAACGACATTTTTGGAAGGTGCTAAACTGCCGGTAATGGCCGTCTTAGTGTTGGACAACTGTTCCGCACATTGCAGCGCCGACGAGCTTAGAACTGCAAATGGAGCAATCTCTACGATCTTCCTACCACCAAACACAACAGCCTTGTTGCAGCCAATGGACCAAAACGTCATCCAGATGGTCAAGTCCAACTACAAGCAAAAGCTTATGCGTGAGCTTCTTGGACGCCAAGGAGAATTCGATGACATGGTCAAGAGAATCAACATCAAGGATGCTATGTTTTGGGTAGCCGAGGCTTGGGACGAGGCACCGGCTGATTCCATTGCCAAGTCATGGAAAATTCTGTACATAGCACCAGAATTCGATGATGAAGATGACATCCCGTTGGCGGTTGTACGAGAACGCTTACTTTCGATTCAGCAGAAATTACACGAAGAGGACGTGGAGTTTGACGTCCTGAACGACGATGATATTGTGAACATCGTTTTGCACCCGAACACATCGTTCTACGATGGCGAAAATACGTTTTCAACTGTCGAGGGAGCAAATGCTTCATCAGTTTTGGAACCACACCAGATTTATGTGGATGACGAATCTGAAAATTGTGTTTCTAATGAAACAGCTTTATCGGGAATCGATCAAGTAATTGCTTGGACAGAGGAAAACAGACTTCCATTGGAAACACAGTTCCTGCTGCGAGAAGTACGTAGAAATGTTTTAGAGAAAATAATTGATTCACGGAATGTAATTGTTTGATTTTTATATCTCTTGCTTTGTTACTTTTATGCATATCACTACTCAAGAAGTTGTTTTTGTTTTCCCTGAAATAAATTGATTTACTGAACGTAAACGGTTGATTTTTGTTTCATGCTTTGTTACTGGACGAATGAATTTGTTTTATTCTTAAATAAACAATAAGTTGCCTGACAAGTTTTACTAGTTTATTTAACCATGATTATTGTATTAAAAAAACCGCGAAGCTCTAAGACCCTCCCGTTGGCTAGTTTTTGCACCTTGCTGTTGGTGGGCGGGCTTAATTTCATGCTTTATAGTGAAGTGTTGGAGATGGTAGGTTTATGGCCGGCGTTGCTGGCTCATGTCGCAATAGAATGGCGCCATGGGCAGGCAATGGGGATTACTAAGCATCCCCTCTCTGATAAACCACTGCATGAGAGAACCAAAGATCTAGTCTAGCAGTGATAGTATCACACTTGTTACTCCTTTAATTGAGAGCCGCGTCGTAGTACGCTTACGTATAGGCACTGACGTTGGGTGTGATACTGGCGGGTTTTGCCGCAAATCACTCTTATTTTATTTATTTTTTATTTAGGGAGGAAACCAAAATTAATCAACTTGCCAACATAGGCTATCATATTTATTTTGGTGGCACTCTTTAAATGATAATAAGCCTTTTTTTCTCGCTTTGGTTGTCTCGCAGAGCTTTCGGAATTCGCGCGGTTTTCGTAACTTACATAATTTAGATATTTCGTTCAAAACGGATTTACTTATTCAACCGGTCTACTACGCGGATGTATCTACGCGCACACGTCACAGCATTTTTTCTATAACTATTTATCTTGAAACAATACACACGGTATCCAGTGTTCAAGCTGCCAACATAGGCTAGTCCTTCTGCTGTATTCTCAAAGATAGAAGCAAAATTTATTCAAATGGGTCAAGTCTTGAAAACTAAGCTGTCACGCAGCTCCAGCTTGACACCCAATAAAAAAAAACGCGAAGCTATAAGATCAATTTTATGAATTGACCACTTTTACGGTTGTTCCGGATCTTCACCCTGTGGTGTTCAGAGTCCATTTTCCGAATATAATTCTCGAAGAATGTCACTATTGAGTCCTGCAATCAATAAAATACCATCAACGAGTGTAGAAAACAGTTCACCTCAAATGATACTAATTGGATTCTACAGGCTGACAAAATCGGGTCACCACTGTATTCAAATTATGAATGAATATAAAATAAATATATTAATTTGAATTAATTCATTTTTATATACACTGCAGATAACCCAGTTCAATATACAAAACAACCCCTCTTTCAGCCCCCTCCTCTAAGCTACATCCAATATTGGTAAAATAATCATATTGTATATTATAATACTTAATTATTTCAAATGTCTGCATAAAAACTAAAAAAAAAAACGCAAAATAAAAATACTCCGGATAATCGAGTCTAAAATTCCGGATAATCGAACCCCGGATAATCGAACCCCGGATAATCGAGTCTCCGGATAATCGAGTCCGACCTGTATCTCCATGTATATCCCATTGCTCGAAACTATTTATCAAGAATGGTAACAAGTGTTCCGTCAGAGAGGTTATTCTCTAAAACTGGTGAAACCACACAGAATTGATATCGGCTCAATGCAAAACGCATGGCTCAATTAGCTTTCTTGGAATCCCTCAATGATGAGTTTTGCGATATCTCAATTAAGTACTTACCTGCTTTTACACTCCGACCATCTAATCGTTTGGTGCCATATATGCCATCATTCGTTTTTTAAATCGTTCATATAATACCAATAAAACGAATATTACAGCCTGTTAAATCACTCACTTAATCAAGTATCATGAGCAAAAACTTCCACATGTCAAATGAAATCAAAATAGTCATTTACTATATTCTCATCATGTATGCATGTTACACTCACAACCAGTCTTGTAAGCGGTCACCGTAGTCGACACATGTGATAATCGACTGCCTTTGCTTCCGACACTTGCAAAACAACAAATATTATAAATTAACAATATGGTTCACTCTTCTATTATCCCCAAGACACGATTTTTCCCGACACTAGCGGCTCTAGTGACGCGAAAGGTGACTAGTACACTGTAAATTGAGCGTAACAAGGCTATCAAAAACAACTCACTGTTGAGTAAAATTTAACCACACGGTAAGAAAAAAATAGCCAAAATTAAGTTTATATCTCAAGCGTTTATATCTGATCACGAAGGGTAGGTGTGGGAGCTGCTTCTCGGGCGTCGGTAGCATTGGTATTCAGTACGGAAAACAAATCAAGGGAAAAAGTTTATTTCACCCTACTAGGTACTATGAGGGAAGCCAAAAGTAAGTAAAGTCCCATGTACTCAATTAATCATGTTTTGTTGTTTTTGCGTGAACATTTGAAATGCGTGAACATTTTCAGTTTTTATTCATTATCGTCTTTATGAGCAGTTTGGCAGTTGTCACAAATGACATCAAGATGCCTAGCCGGAGTCAATTTTGTTCTGAATAGTTTTCAATCCGACAAGTAGGCTTACTCAGATTGGACTTTTCCGCTTTTCGCGCTGCCGTTCCGCTTCCGCTGTAATTGCGTAATAAATAATAAAGCGGAATAAAAAGATGCTAAATGGAAAGCAGAATCAAAACAAAACCGCAAATAAGGCTACCAGAAACTCAAATTTCTAATGGTCATAGGGTTACAAGTTCAAAATAAAAATAACCCCCGTTAATATGCACGAAGTGTCATTAAGATTAGCGGGGGTCCACAGTATTGTACACGGTAAGAAAAAAGTACCCAATGGCCCAGTTCGTTTTTACCTACTTTTGACTAGTTTGTCTCCTTTTCTCCTTCTAATGTTGCCAAAAACGGAGGAGCAAAACCACCCAACAAGGGTAGTAAAGTGTGGGAACCCCACTTTGAGTATAATCATATTTACCTACTGTGGGGTACAACTTAGTGAAAATTACTTTGAACCGCTTTACCTACTTTTAGGTTCCTGCACTATAGTGCCGAGATGAGTGAAAAGAACTTAATTTTGGGTAATTTTTTCTAACCGTGTAGGATATTTGGGCACCGCAAAAATTTCCCTTTTATACCTGCACCATTCTAAACATGCGATTATAACCATTTCCCCAGAATTTGGGTACATTTAACTCATCGTAATAAAACTGGTTTACTCAGATTCTGCCAACTCCTTACTGCACATAAGAATGGGTACCGTCTACCCAGTCTCAGGGTAGAGTCAGAATAGTGTGTAGAAGAAGTAAATTCTACTCAATTTAGAGTTGTTTGCATGGACCACGTACCGCTAACATCTGTCAATTTCTCGGTTAGCTAAACAATTAAACTATCTGGATCGTTTTGGTTAATAGTTTTTTTTAACGCTATGGGTCAATCATTTTGCGCTGTTTCTGGATGTTCCAGCTCGAAAGAAGGCCCTTCTAGGATTTATTTCTTCCGGATTAATGCTTCAAACAGGTAAACAGATTTGGATATATAGTAAATTTCAGCTAAGCCATACCAAGTTTGCAAAATTTTAGGGAAGTGGATGCCTGGACAAACTTCTGTCGCAACCCGTCACTCAACAAGAGCAGTATAATTTGTTCTTTGTATTTTCAAGATTCCGACTTCTACAATCCGAACAACAAAACTCAAGGGTTAGTATATACGCTAACGATTTTAAATTGATTCACTACTTGAATAGCCTATTGGTCCCAAGCAAATCGATTAATGTATCCTATTCTAGTCGAAATTCTAGTACTACACTATGTTTGTTTTGATTCCATATGGAAGTTTGACAGATAAAATTAGGGGTTCGTGGATTTTCCTATGTTTCGAGGGGTGAATCGATTAGCTTGGGACCAAAGATAGTACCAGAACTGAGCCAAAAAGTAGAGCACATTTTTACGGGACTTTCTGGTCTTATACCATAGTGGTAACTCTAAGACTAGAAGATCCCGAAATAACGTGCTCAACTTTTTGGCTCAGCTCTGGTACTCTCTTCGGTCCCAAGCTAATCGATTCACCCCTTGAAACATAGAAAAACCCACTAACCCCTCATTTTATCTGTCAAACTTCCATAGCGAATCAAAACAAACATTGTGTAGTAGTAGAATTTCGACTAGAATTGGGTACGTTAATCGTTTGCTTGGGACCAATAGGCTAGTCAAGTAGTGAGCCAATTTAAAATCGTGAAAACTAGATGTATGAGTGCTCATTGCAAGACAGCGTATATCACGTGATATACGCTATAATGTGAACGGGGTATTAGAGTTACCTCTATGGTACTATCCTTTGACTTCACCGAAAAATCCCATAAGAAACTGTCAATCATTTCTAGAAGAGACCATTTTTCGACAGTGCCGTCAACGCCAATAATGGAGCACGAACGAAGGCGATGAAGCACACAAAAATGACAGTATCAAAGGCAGCGCAGGTTGCTATGATTTTCATCCAAAAATAAGTTAAAATTTCCCAATGGTGAAAACATGACGGTTGAGTACTTTTAACTGAAAATCGAATTCATTTTTATATTTTTGTTTTTGAGCTTTTTTTAAACTCAAGTGTTTTTGAGTGTTTTTTTCTTACCGTGTTTGTTAATCTATTACCGAAAATTGGGTTAACGATTATTAGCGTGTTGAAAGTTTTCTTCCTGTGAGATGCCAATGTGGTATGTAAAGAGGGATGGCAGATATAATCTGCATTTTCTTTTTTTATTTGGATTACCTCTAAGCTTATTGTACATTCAAACTATAGCAGATATCACGTTATTTAGGCACTTTTTATATCATATTATATTACGTTATTACGTTATTAATATCAACTATAGTCTGAACGTAGTATAATTTCATGACGTCAGGGTAGGCGTGTAACATGCATGAGAAGCTAATACTGTTTGCCACACCTTTTATTTGACTAAACGTATGGATTGATTACACGCTTAAATAATAAGGCCACGAATGTTTTTAGTCACCTTTCTCACCGGGAGAGGGTATTACTTATGCGTCTTTTCGGAAATATATGGGAATTCTGGAAGTGAACCATATTGTTAATTTATAATATTTGAAGCAACGATGTCCTAGCAACAACATTTCTGATCAGAAATGGTTTACTTTACATCACATTGAGGAATTAGAACGAAATCACACATGTCAGATAATAGTTATTTGATGAAGTAATGAAATTGGGTTGTTAGCAGAATGCTTAAATAAAACAGCAAAAAAGGTTATCTTCCATTTAATTCCACTAAATTAATTTTGGTATCCATGACAGATACGTATTTCGACTACAATGTGCAGTCTTCATCAGTGTCATTCCCACTAAAGAACTTATCAAAATCTAAAACTAATAAAAAATTAATAAAATGTGGAATTAAATGGAAGATAACCTTTTTTGCTGTTTTATTTATGCATTCAGCTAACAACCCGATTTCTTTATTTCATTATTATGGCTACCAAGACTTTGGGATTTTCCTTATTAGAGAGTTGTATAGATTTTTCTCCTTTAGCTTACTTAAATCTTCGGTTTTTATTAATTAGGTAGGTTCCGATTCAACACATTGTAGTTTAATTTTTATACCTGTGATCTTGACTTTTTTACCTAGGGTATGAGTACTTAAGGGGGTTAGATTTTGATAAGTTCTTTAGTGGGAATGACACTGAAGAAGACTGCACATTGTAGTCGAAATACGCATCAGTCATGAATGCCGAAATTATTTAAGCTTTTTTGTTGTTTTATTTAGTTATTTGATATTTTTCTTTTTGCTCGAATGTTGTTCTACCGTTTCTTGTGTGAGAGAGCCGACGGTAGAGCATGAGTGTACGAATACAAACAGACTGTCGCTCACGGCAACGAAGCGAGTGTAGTAAAAAACGTCAATGGTTTACATCCCTGCTCACAACTTTTGCTGCGTACGTACTACACAATTTATTTCTAAACGATCAATCATCACACTAAATGACTATTATAAGTAAAATGTCATAACGTAATATCAAATTTAGACTGAACCTGCACCAACTTTCCTATGATCTGTTATATTTGAAACATTTTTGTGCCATTTTGAAAAATGAATCGATTCAAAAGATCGATTCAAAATGATTGATTAAATCGGTGAATCGATTATCTTAAAAAAAAAATTAATCGATTCACTAAGATCGATTCTTGCTTCAAGATCGCCCGGTGCTGAGGGCAAACAACAATTCGACAATGAGCATGCATAAGGGCGTATACGCGATGATCGATTCTCTTCATCGTTTTTCTCTTTGCATTGCTCCAGCTAAGCGAAACAATTTTTTAGAATTTGTTCAATGCAGAGTTGTAAGAGGTTATACTGGCTATCAAAAGCAACAACAAACGTACCGATAAACGTTAAATCTAGCGAGTTAATAACAAAAGAGAAAATCGATGAAGAGAATCGATCATCGCTTGTACGCCCTTATGAATGCTCACTGTCGAATTCATAGACAAAACGCTTTCGACGATTGTCATGACAAACTCTCTCTCTCTCTCTGTAACATTGATCGGAACGGAGGAAGGAAAATGACAAAATTGTTTAACACTCCGAATACGATGCCTCCAAAAAACGTGTTACGGCAAGTTTCCGATAGCATAACTTAGCCACTTCTTGATGAATTTCAAAAATTGTGGTACTTCTAGAATTCTTAGGGTCTGTAGATTATTTTGATTGTAAAATGATTAGATATATGGTTGTCTACTTTTTTCGAAAGCAAAAAGAGCCGTCACACGTTTTTTTTTTAAAGGAGTGTTTATGGGTTTTGCAAGTGGACTAAAATCCATAAATTAGATTGATGTGCACAAATCTTCATAATTAGCCAGAATACAGTCATGGTTCCTATATATAGATCCTGGAGACAACGGAACATCCTCCGGAAGATTCGGAACATCCGTAAAATTGGTCAATCCACGAAACTGATCCTAGAGCTCCGCGTTTTTTTTTTCGAAAAAATTAGAACTTATATATAAGAAAGAATTTGGGTTCATGAAATAAACACGGACCCGGATGGCCATGGGAGCGTGCTCAGGAAGATCCGAAACATCTGTAAAAGTGGTCAATCCATGAAACTGATCCTAGAGCTCCGCGATTTTTTCGAAAACACGTGGAACTGTGATATAAGAAAGAATTTTGGGTCGTGACATAAAAATGGACCCGGATGGCCATGGGATCATCCTCCGAAAAATTCGGAACATCCGTAAAAGTGATTCATCCATGAACCTAGAGTCTAGAGCTCCACGTTTTTTTTTTTTCGAAAACACTAGTAACTGTTATATAAGAAATAATTTAGGGTCGTGAAATAAACATGGTCCCGGATGGCCACGAGACCGTGCTCCGGAAGATCCGAAAGATCCTTAAAAGTGGTTCATCCATGAAACTGATCCTAGAGGATTTGGGATCATGACATAAACCTGGACCTGGATGGCCATAGGACATAGAGCTCCACACTTTTTTTTTCTAAAACACGTGGAACTGTTTGAATTTGGAATCGTGACATAAACATGAACCTGGATGGCCATTAAACCGTCATTCGGACGATCCGGAACATCCGTCATACATGAATCTGTGAAAAAAACCGTGATTTTTTTTCGAAAACTTCATGGTTCGAAGTGTTCTCGAGAAAACCGCAAAGTTTTAGAATCAGTATCATCAATGCACCAGTTTTACGGATCTTCCGGAATACGGTTTCATGGACATTCTGGTACATGTTTATTAGACTGGCCCACATTTATATGGGGGAAATTTTTTATCATTTTTTTCAACGGGCCAACCCTCACTCTCTGAACATTTCAGCTCGTTCGGATGTAACACGAGCTGGCGCTTTTGATTTAAAATTTATATGGGGATATTGAGAATTGCATCACACGTAACTTAAACTATAAGGAACAACTTTGCCGAAATCAGCCTCATGATTCAAGTTAGTTTTATGGAGATATTCGTTCTTGAATTTATTTGTGCATTTTGTTCGTCTATTACAACAAAATACAGGCAGCTTATGCAACGTATCAACTAGATTACAACTAAAAAAATAAAAGTTCATATTTTCCACAGGCCAAACATCCTAACTCGTGTCAGAAGGTACGATAACCACTCTCTGAATGTTTCAGCACTTTTTGACGTTACACGGGCTGGCACTTTTGGTTTAAAGTTCATATAGGAGATTTGGTTAAAACTTTTATATACAAAATGCTCATATACATTCAAAAGCAAATATCTCAATAAAACTAACTGGATTAATGATGTAATATTCAGCAAGGTTGTTACTCATTGTTTGAACTACAAGTTTTGAAAATATAAATCAAATTGAGAGCAAGCAAACTTTTTTATGATCGATAAAGTGTAGGAGAGTCATTTTTTCATGTATTTTAACCAAATTCCCCATACAAAATTCATACTAAAAGCGCCAGCTCATCTTAAAACGAAATGTGCTGAAACTTTCAGATAATGGTTTTCTCACCCAAATGGTTTTCTCACCCAACCCAAATCTGGAGGTTGGCGCGTGGAAAATTAGAACTTTTATTTCTGTGGGCCAGTCTAATGTTTATGTTACGACTCCAAATTATTTCTTATATCACAGTTCCACGTGTTTTCGGTAAAACCGTGGAACTCATGGATAAGTTTTATGGATTGACCATTCTACGGATGTTCCAGATCTTCCGGGCGACGCATGCAGGTACATGTTTATGCCATGACTCCAAATTCTTTATTATATCACAGTTTCAAATGCTTTCAAAAGAACCGTAGAACTCTAGGATCAGTTTCGTGGATTGACCACTTTTACGGAAGTTCCGGGTCTTTCGGAGAACAGTCTCATGACTATCAGGGTCCATGTTTGTCACGACCCCAAATTCATTCTATCATCACAGCTCCTAGTGTTTTTCTAAACCTGCGGAGCTCTAGGATCAGTTTCATGAATTGATCACTTTTACGGATGGTTCGGATCTTCCAGAGGACGGTCCCATGGCCTTCTAGGTACATGTTTATGTCATGACCTCTAATTAATTTATATATGGCATTACCAAGTGTTTTCGAAAAAAAAAAACCGTGGAGCTCTAGGATCAGTTTCATAGATTGAACACTTTTACGGATGTTCCGGATCTTCCGGAGGACGGTTCGATGGCCATCCGGCTCCATATTTATGTCATGAACTCACAGTTCTTTAAGTTTTCTAACAAAAAACCGCGGAGTTCTAGGATCAGTGGTTTATGGATAGACCACTTTAACGGATGTTTCGGATCTTTCGAGGACCGTTCCGTTATCTCCAGGTTTCATATATAGGAACCATGATTGTATTCTGGCTAATTATGAACCCATTAATCTAAATTATGGATCTTAAGCCACTTGCAAAACCCATAAACACACCTTTAAAAAAAATGTTTAACGATTCTTTTCGCTTGTGAAAAAAGTAGACGACCCTATTTTCAATTTTTCTGCAATTAAAATAATCTACAGAACCTAGAAATTCTAGAGGTACCACCATTTTTGAAATTCATCAAGAAATGGCTAAGTTATGTCATTGCAAACTTGCTGTTACACGTTTTTCGGAGGCTTCGTAGTCGGCGTAAAGTATTTTACCCACCGTATTCGGAGTGTTAAAAGTGTGTTTGCAAAACTCGCGGTGGATGATACAAGAAAATCAATGGTGAATTTTCCTTATGTCATTCCTCCGTTCCGATCATGCTATGTCATCAACCGCGCACTATTGGAAATTTCCATACAAGCAGCCGTCAAAAATATTTTCTTCATTTTTGTTTCAATGTAAGATGTTGAATGGTTTTAATTATTAACTAAGCGAGGAGGCACGCGAGGAACACATTTTGATGATTCACGAACAACTTTCGATAAGGGCTTAAGTTGTTGTTTAATGATAATATTTGCATGTTTTTTTTTCTGTAATATTTACTATTGTGAATTTTACAACATAGCTTTCATTTAAATGAATGGTTACATTCATTCTTCCTAGTTTATTTCAGTTATGAGATAGGTAACAGAATGAGTAAAAAATGGGAGGATTAAAATTAAATTTTGCGGGGACGACTCCGGCGTAGTGGTTAACATCCGTACCTCTCACGCCAAAGTTACGGGTTTAAATCTCACCCCGGACTAGTCACGAATGACCCAAGAGTGTTAAAGTGACTATAATAAAAAAAAAAGAGAAAAGGTTTAAATTTTATTGTTTTCTCGATATTGTACATTTTTTATTACTCGACTCTGATATTATCACTAGCAAAATCTTCTTCAACTTCGTCGACAGCTTCCATAAGTTCTTCCAATGCATTGCAGTTATCATCATCGACTGTTGAGGGGTTTTCAGAATCTTTGAATGTCATAAAACTTTTGACAATATCGGGATAGCTCAATGCTTTGTCTGTTTATATTCTTTTCTTCATCCAAATGGTACTAATGAATGGATCTGATTCATTCATTCAGTGCCACACATACTAAAGATGTAATATAAGTGTACATAAAGTTTGCTGACGAAGTGCAAACAGTAAAACAGATGTTTTTCCCGCGAATAAATCACCACAGACTAATAAAGTAGAAGATTAAGTGATCCGGATTCGCAAGCGAGTAAATTGTAATTAAATTACACGACGATTATCGGAGAAAAGTGAATTTTTGGTATCAGTTTTTTTTTCGCCATAAGCTGTTTGTGCGGTGAACAAAAGACAGAAATTCGAACAGTTGTTTACTTGTGTTGTATGATAAATCCCGCCATGGCTGAGAAACAAACACGTTTGCGTAATAACTCAACCGCTAAGTCAGATGGGGATGTTTGTATTCATACACTCATGATCTACCGTCATCTCTCTCACACAACACAACCCGTAGAATAACATTCGGGCAAAAATAAAATTATCAAATAACTATCATATGACATGAGAGATTTCGTTCTAATTCCTCAATTTGGTGTAAATTAAACCATTTCTGATCAAAAATGTTATTCCTAGGACATCATTGCTTGCTATTTTCCGAATTCACCCAAGCACAACATCAGCAGCTCTTATTATGAGAAAAACTAAAATACATACTTTCGTGACGGTCTTCGGCGACAGTGTCGTATGACAGAGCCTGTCGTATGACATTTGAGTTTGGTACTGTACTATGATAGCTTGTTTTGCAAGTGTCAGAGGCAAAGGCAGTCGATTATCACAAAAAATGTGTCGCCTACCGTGACCGCTTACAAGACTGGTTGTGGATCTCGCGAACCTTATGCAGTCTCAGTTGGCTAGCTATCAACAGAGTGCAAAAGAGGACTTCAAAAAATTGGGAGTTTCTCTCACATCACTCTCATCACAGCTGAGGGAACTTCGGGAAGACATAGCCTCGGATATGGAGAAACTACGAGAGGAGAACAACAGAACGTTTGCCAAAATTTCCTCTTCGGTTGATAAGGCAAAGAGGCAGACATCATTGGCACTGGACAGATTCAGTCGTTTGAACGATCTCGTGATTAACGGAATCCCGTTCGTGGAAGGAGAAGATCTGCTGTCCTACTTCCACACATGGTGCAGAAATTTCGGCTACGCTGAGAGTAATTTTCCACTGGTAGACATCCGTCGGCTCTCAAAGGGAGCTCTGGCTGCTGGAAACGTCTACATGATCTTGTTGCAATTTGCAATCACTGTCCAGCGAAACGACTTTTACTCCCGGTATCTACGCTCTCGGTCTTTGTCGCTCTCCGGGATCGGATTCACATTGAACAAACGAATTTACATTAACGAAAATTTGGGACCTAACATCAGAGAATTACGGTCCAAGGCACTGCAACTGAAGAAGAATGGTAAGCTGCAGGGCGTGTTTACGCGAGGTGGTATACTGTTCGTGAAGCGAAGCGGAGAAGAGAAGGAGATTGCTGTATCGTCGGAGAGTGATTTCAACATACCAGTTTAAACCCTTTCCTTACTAGTTTTTGTTATTCCTTCCTCTCCTCTCCTTGAGTTCCTTGATTTTCCCTTCCTAAAAGTCTGTTCGAGATGCTGCTGCTGCTGCTGCTGCTGCTACTGCTGTCGTTGTTGTGGTCTAGCTATGATAGCTTTGGATGGTGCTATAACCTTGATACTTGGGGCTCTGGTAAAGAAATCTATAGTTTGTTTATATTGTTTGCGTCACATTTGCAGTAACTTTATGTATATATTGAAAATTGTAAACTTTGTTTTTGAAGAAATGCTCATATACTACCCTCTCTTTATTGCTGTGTCGTCTTCTCATTTGTCTAATGGCTTACAATTCCAGCTTTTACACCTCGACGAACTGGTGCATTCCCGGTACCGTAATGAAATCCGCGTTATATAATGGTAAGCTTTCTGTATGCTGTGTAAATAGCCAAAGTATTTGTGCTCGTAGGCTTTGTAAAATTGAGGAATTGCGTCAGATTGTAAAAATTAGTAATGTTGATATTGTATGTGTGAGTGAAACTTGGTTGAATGAAAGTATAAAAGACTCTGTTATAACTATCAATGGCTATAATATAGTTAGACATGATCGTGTAGGGCGGCTGGGAGGTGGTGTACTACTATACATAAAAAATGGCATTGCCTTCAATATTATAACCAAGTCAAATAACCAGGCAGGAGTAACCTGCACAGAATTTATTACTGTCGAAGTTATCGTACAAAATGAAAAACTTCTAATGACTGCATGCTACAACCCTCCTGAAATTGACTGCTCGGATACAATGGATAATTTACTGTCGTCTTATGGTTTTGCCTATAAAAATGTTTTCTTTATGGGTGATTTCAACACGAACTTGTTGACCAATCATTCAGGAAAGTCTGCCAGGCTTTGTAAGATGATGATACGCACAGCAAAACAAAATTATTTTACTTCTCGTCTTGATCCGAAGGTTTCTCCTAATGAATTGTGGAAAAATCTCAGGGCACTTGGATTCGGTCAAGCAAATGAACAATCATCGAACAGCTTTACGGCTGATGAAATAAACCGTAACTTTAGCAATTATTTTTCCGACAATAATATTCGAAGTTTTAGTTCTACGGGTTCAAACGGGTTTAACCACGATGTTTTCTATTTTGATAGAATAAACCAAGTAGATGTCATAAATGCCATGTACTCCATCAAATCAAATGCTCTTGGAGTCGACATGCTACCAATGAAATTCTTAAAGGCTATTTGTCCTCTATTAATTGAGCCTATAACACACTTATTTAACACTGTTTTAACTACAAGTGTATTTCCAGATGCTTGGAAGAAATCAAAAATTATACCAATTAAGAAAAAGGCTAATTTGAACACTTTAGAAAACTTGCGACCTATTAGCATCCTTTGCGCATTATCAAAAGTATTTGAAAAAATTGTTAAGATGAACATTTGCGATCACATCAATAGACACAATCTTCTGATTCAATTTCAGTCAGGTTATCGTTCGAAACATAGTACTAAAACAGCTATGCTCAAAATAATTGATGATATAGGTCTAGTAGTAGACAAGGGTCGCCCGGTTGTTCTAATACTATTAGATTTTTCTAAAGCGTTTGATACTGTGTCGCATAGAATTTTATGTCAAAAACTCAGATCAAATTTTGGTTTTTCCGATCATTCCGCAAACTTGATTAATTCTTATTTAAGTATGCGAACACAGGCTGTATTTAATAATGGAGTTTTTTCTCAATTTATTTCCATAACATCTGTGGTTCCCCAGGGTTCTATTCTGGGGCCAATCTTATTCTCATTGTACATTAATGATCTCCCTGAAGTAATAAAGAATTGTAAATTTCATCTGTTTGCCGATGATGCTCAGGTATACTTTGACTGTGCAAGTAATTCTGTTGCTGAAATTTCTCAGAAAATTAATGAAGACTTGAAGAGGATCCTAGATTGGTCTGTAAAGAATATGCTTAGCTTGAACTCCAAGAAAATTTTTATTACAAATAGTTCTTTTCAAAATATATTAAAACCTTCATTGCTTTTAGACAATGAAACAATTGAATACGTCGATAATGCTACCAGCTTGGGTATCCGTATTCAATCCAATTTTGGATGGGATAAATATGTGTTGTCACAATGTGGAAAAATTTATGGTTGTTTACGTTCACTTCACATAACATCATCATTTCTTAGAACTGATGTTAAAATTAAACTATTCAAAAGCCTCCTTCTTCCTTATTTTTTGGCATGTGATTTTCTCCTCGATGATGTATCTGCTGGTACGTTCAATAAACTTAAGGTGGCTCTTAATTCATGTGTTCGATATGTTTTTAAATTAAGTAGATATTCTAGAGTTTCTCACCTGCAACATCATCTAATAGGATGCCTTTTGGTAAACTTTGGCAAGCTACGCTGTTGTTTATTTTTGCATAGTCTGTCGAGAACAAAACAACCCGGTTATCTACACAGAAAATTGCAAACTTCACAAAGCAATCGGTCCATTAAATATATTTTGCCAAGACATCGCACGTCAAAGTACGGGAACTCATTTTTCGTGCGAGGTGTAGTTCACTGGAATTCTTAACCCAATAGTCTAACTAATGTAAATTCGTTAACAGCATTTAAGAGAAGATGTATTGAGCATTTTAGTTGAGTAGTAAATGTAGTTCAGTTTGTGTTACGTATCATTTTTGTTTTGTTTTGTAATATACTTGTGGCGCTTGTTATACTTTGCTATAATCGATGTAACAGAAGAAAGACATAAGTCTTAAGTTACAAAATATAAGTCAATAAATAAATAAATAAAAATAAATTCATTGCCCGAATGAAGACATCATGTAAATTTTAGACACTGGATCGTTTTTTAGCATGGTGAGTTCGGTATTTTTTCAGCAGTTATGCTGACTTTCTTTTGCTTCTTCTGCTCCAGCATGAGCGAGTACTTTATATACGGTTGCAGGAATTTTATACCAATCATATAAAGAAAGATAAAGTCGGTATGTGTCTTTGCAATAGGCATCAATTTTTCCTGGATTAATTGGCTCCTGAATGGTGATAGTAATTAAAATTTTTCGAAACATCGCAATTAATTCTTCGTCGATATTTAAAACGCTGCTTAAAAGATGAGGATTTGCGAATCCTCGTCGAAAAACGTTACCTGTACCTGCTCCTCCCGATCTTGGTTGATCAACTCTAACTTCAAATTTTTCATAAAGCTGCGCCGTTACTTGTTTTTTCCTGTGCAAATACTGTTATTAACATGGCTGTAAAATTTTCCATAGCTTTATATCCATACGATACGAAATATGCAGCAGAAATTCAAAGAAGCGAATCCATGCATGAAGTGGAGATATACCATAGACTACGTACCGTTCTACGTTGGATAGAAATCCTTATTCTGATTTGTCTTTGTTGTTCATTACGTTTGGAGTTGCCCCACAAATAGGACAGTTCTGCATTGATGAACTGTAACAAATATATGTTAACACCTTACCGTCAATCAATCTAATAAATTTAAATTACATTTCATTTTAACTAGGTATTCCAGCTATTTACAGTAGCTTATCAGCCTTAATTGTTATGATATATGTATATCTAAGTGTTTTGACATTGTTCCTGCCTTGGAAATTCAGTATTTTAAACAGGATGTCTATACCTGCTGTCAGCATAACAATTTTCATGTTTAAACTTATAACTAAAACTAAATATTATCTTATAATAAAGGGAATTATTCGTTGCACCCTCCCCTTGGCTAGTTTTTAACCTGGACTTTGGTGGGCGGGCCTAATCTTATGCTTCATAGTGGAGCGTTGGAAACGGTTGGTTTAGGTCCGGCATCGTTGGCTCATGGCGTCATGAGCATGCGATGAGGATTACTGAGCTTCCCCTCTCTGATGAACCATTGCATAAGAGAACCAAAGTTCTAGCCTGAAGTGGTAGTATCACACTTGTTACTCCTTTATTTGAAAGCCGCGTTGTAGTACGCTTACGTATAGGCACTGACGATGCCGCAAATCACTCTTATTTTATTTATTTTTTACGCGGCTAGATTTATTTGGGTTCGCAAGGGAATTATACTATTGAAATATTTCAGAAAGTGCCCAACGGTGCTTCTTCTATTTGCGTGACAAGCTTTCATTGTTGTTTTTATTGAAGTATTACTCAGGAAACAATGTTAAACATCATTTTTGTACATGGTATTGTAAATAATCTTATATGTGCTTCATTTTGATTTGGGCTAAATGTTTGAACTATGGCTCGGGATTTCCACTGTGGCGTGCTTCTGTTGTGACATATCCATACGTAATTTTGTGGGACGACATAGTGGAAACGTGTGAGTGTAGTTGGAGCATATACCTTATATAATTTAAAAATCAGCTAGGAAACTAATTTCAAAGTGAAGCATTTTAGTCACTTGAAGGTCACCTGGGTTGATCTAAGATATAATAAATATAGATCAAAGTCAAAATTACTTGAAACACGTTAAATTTTAGATTACATAGCAGTTTAGGTACTTCATAAAGCAGGAGTTATGATTGATTAGGTAAATTAGAGATTTCAATTATTTATTGAAAATTAGACTAATGAGATATCATAATCATCAAACGAAATTAAATAAGAAAATTTAGACAGCCTAATAACATTAAGTAGATTAACAAAAGAGTTAGGATGCGGGGGTCCGCATAGGGAAGCAACTAGCCTATTCATATATTGTCTGTTTATTTTGATGGTTGCTTTAAAATATCAATTTGGTATATATGTGAAAGGATGAATCAGTGGGAGATGGATTTTCGGTTTCTTTACATTTTGCAACACAAATCTAGTACTATGTGTCATTTCCTCAAAACCCCCCAATAACCGACCTCTTCAATCCCTTCCTTTTCCCATGGCGTTCAAGTGGTCCGCATAGACTATTCAGCCATTACCCTTCCTTTATCCTCGGCTTTGGATTGACTTGCGCTCCCATTGCCCCACCAAACGCTGCAAAATGAAAATGAAAATGAAAATGAAATAAAGGGAATTATTCGTTGCAACGTTTTTTTATAAATTATTATTTATTTTGTTGGAAATTTGTTCTAAGGCCTCAATATTCGAAATTCTTGGTACCTCGGTTGTACTGTACAGGGAGGCAACTTCAAAACTTTGTTCTGAATCCTTAAAAGTGCTTTTTTTCCTGGTAGTGAAACAACTAGACCATATTGTTACAGCATAAAGCATGGTCCGATCTAAAAACTTGTTTAAATATTAGAAGTTTTCAGAGTTGGTTGGAAATGCAATCCAACATGAAGCTTTTAGTGTGATAATTTATAAGCTAGATAATGGTCTTTAGGAGAGTGTAGGTAGATAGTTCCGTTAGAGTACGGTACTATGAAAATTGAAAAGAAGTTGAAAATGAGAGAAGGGCCATTAATGCGACAGTACAAAGTCAAACGCACACCTTTTGCCTAGCCCGTACGATGTACGCGGAGATTTGAAGTATGTCTTCAAATCTACAGGCAAAAAGTGTGCGCCCGCCTTTGCTCATTACTGTCTGCGACTGTGGAATAGTTCTAAAGACATTTCATCACCACCTAATTAGAAGTTTATTCTTCAGGAATAGTTTGGATTTCCTGTTTATAACGTGGTTTTGATCAAAGCATTGAAAATTGGATCAATGAGATGTTATCAAAGAAAGAAATATCAGCAAACCTTGGAAGCTCACTCATCAGTGTAAGAGCAACCAAACGATGCCCGAATTTTATCACCTCTATTGTGGTCTTAATAGTTGATGATCTTCTCAAAAATTTAATAGCCCAAGGCTTTGAAAAGTAATTGGCATCGCACATAATTTTACGTGGCATACATGATTGTATTATCGCTAACAGAATGCAAAATGCCTTAAATTTTGTCTCATCGTGGTGTGATAAATCCTTCTAACACTACTATTGAGCCAATTACGCGAAGGAACAAATTTTCATTAGACAACATAAGACTGAAAGGCACACTTTTGAAACTTTCTAATGCTGTCAAATTTCTTGGAGTAGTCCTTGATAGTAAGCTTAATTGGAACATGCATCTAGATCAGGCAATAAACAAAGCTACTAATGCTCTATGGATATGCTAAAGAACATTTGGTAAACAGTGGGGACTGAAACCGAAAATGATCCATTGGATTTACTCGGCAATTTTGAAACCCAGGGTTACTTTTGGTGCATTGGTCTGATGGCCAAAAACAAAAGAGAGTGTTGCTCAGAGAAAGTTAGAAAAACTTTAAAGCAACTCTCTCAATAACAGGTGCAATGAGAAGTACACCAACGAAGGCATTGGATGCTTTGCTTTATATTTTTTTTTTCCCTTTATTATAGAGATTTTTAGCCATAGGCTAGTTCATCTCTTAATTTGCTTTATATGCTACCATTGCATTCTACAATTAGAAGCCAAAAAGTGTGCTCTAAGAGGAGACCTTAGAGGACATCTTAAGATTCTAAAAACTGTTAGTATCAACTCTCTAGTAAGGAACAACGAAGACTGGATGGAGAAAAGATACAATTTCAATCGACTTTTTCAGGTATTTAACCCTTTTCATGGGGTCCGGTTCTTCGTTCAGCATCGATTGTTTTTTATACAGATGGTTCAATATTGAACAATCAAGTGGGAGCAGGAGTCACTGGCGCAGGGATAGACATTTCGGTTCCTATGGGTAGATAGTGTTCCAAGATGAAATCCAAGCAATTTTAGAGTTTTCTATTATATGTTTGCGTAGACACTATAAGAATTCAAATATATACATCATGTCCGACACTCAAGCTGCTCTAAATGCTTTAAATTTGGCATGTACATCAAAACTTGTCTGGAAGTGTGTTCAATCACTTCAAAAACTTAATCAAGTCAACTTATATTGGGTTTCTAGTCATTGCGGGATTGACGGAAATGAAAGAACTGATGCACTAGCAAGACTCGGATCTTCTCGTAAGTTCATAGAACCAGATCCCTTGTGTGGCTTATCGGCTGCAGATCTCTTAGAATGGAGCTAAAAGCGTGGGAATCATCATTTCTGGATCAGAAATTTAGCTGCCCAACATAGGTAGATAGAATTTTGATGCACCGGAAACTAGCAGCTGACCATAGATTGCTTTTACCCGCAACAAAAATTTCTCTTACATCCAATGAAAGGTTGGATTTATTACATCCTCTGCATATGCTCCATACAACCAATTTAATGGCAGTTCTTGCAATGAAGTGCAGCGTCAGCGCCAAGTAAGTCTTTCCAGAATGCATATTTTTATATAAAACCTTCACGACATGATTTATTAGGCGCAATGCATTTGTGAAAACAAAATTTGCTCGAAAATTGAAATTATGCATACTTTTCAGGCAAATCTGTAATAGAATCTTACTTTTTACGGTTGGCTGTTCCTGTTCAAGATGCCATAACGCCAAATATGGCATACCTGAAACGAGAAAAAATATTTCAATTAGAATGTTTTTATTACAGTCTGATAAAACATTACAACTACTAAAGAGACCATTTCGACTCAACATTAATACACTCAATTCTGTCGCGATATTGTTTTTTTTTGATTTTAACTTCATGCAGATTAGGTACAGAATTTTTAATATCGCGCTTAATATTTATAGAGCGCTACTTCGTCGTAATCGCCCATTTTCGTTCTATCATTCAGAAAAGATCAATAATATCAATGATTTCACCGTGCACAAATCAATAATAGGTTTGTTCCGATGCACGGGATCCGCGTCCAGCACTTTCACGAAATTTGCAATTTCGTCTCGCCGAGCCATGTGCGAAGCCGAAACTAATCGTCTGCTTAGTTTCAACGGACATCTCCAGTTGTTTGCTTCCAACGGGGCAACGACAAAAGCGAACGAACTTCAAGTAATGAGCAAGCACCACAACAATGAACACACAGCTGCTTGTGTAGACAGCAAAGAGCGAACTGGCTGAAAATCTTTAAAATGTTGATTCACAGACTAACAGACATAACACATTGAATATTTCTCACTGTAAAACATCGTCGCTAAAACATTACCGCCATCTGTTGAGTATACTGTGGTGGGTAGTACGCTGAACAAGTGGCGGTAGTGTGTAAACGTCAAACGTGAGGGAATTGACTATGAGCGCCACAGGTGGCGGTACTACCAACTACGATACTTTTAAATTGACCGTTAAATGCTTGTTCGATGAACAACTTGTGAGTGTTATGTCTGTTTGTCTGTGGTTGATTGATCAATCAATCAAACAGAAGATCTGAGAAGAACTGCAAATAAATATGGTTTATAAGTCTATGGGAATCTAATTCGTAAAATAGCTCAAACAATTCTCAGCTGAGTGTCAAGTTAGTTTGAAAGATAGTTCCAAGAGAATTGCTAATAAAATTCATGATAACTTTGAGCAAATTGTTAAGAGTTTCAATGAGGTTTTGGTAGGAAATCTTGAGCATATTTCCAAAGAAACTATGAGTAGTGTTCCAAGATATCCTGAATAAATTTCCAAGGTAACACTAAAAAGAGTTCGAAGAGGATCTCCAGTTAAATCCAGAGATCCTCTTAAGAAATTTTTGAGTGGAATTTTGTCGAAATTCTGAAGAAAATTCCCATATAATTCTACGGTGCCAAGAAAATTTTCTTAATTCTAAATGGTGTATCTAAGCAAAGGAATATTCCACGCAAATTTTTGGAGATATTAAACAAATTCTCGCTAGCATTTTTAAGAATGCGAAGATGAATTAAGAGTGAATTTAAAGAGTTTTGTGGAAGGAATTCCTTAAATGTGCTGCACAGAATTCCACGACTGTTTTTGAGAAAAAATATCTAGAAAATACCAGGCAGATTCATCAGATCGTTGAAGGGAAACTAAAAGTAATTCTGAAGACTTTGTAGACAAATTTCTCAAGTACTCATCCTAAGATGTTGTAAATTGAAACGTTGAAAAATTTTCAAGACTCCGTGCACAGAAATTCAAGATCCAGGATTAACAAAAAAAAAATATTAAGATTCTGAGATTTGGATAGAGAACAAATTTCAAGATCCAGGTCGTTGAAAACTGTTCGAGATTATTAGGTTTAGAAATTTCAGAAAAGTGTAACAGTAAGGTATGTGAGATCTCAATCTACGAAAAATCCTCAATGGACGAGCATTTAATATCCTAGAAATGATGAAATCAGTCAGTCTTAGAATACTTATTACGGAATTTAAATTAAATTTGGACGGAATTGAGTCAAAATTAAGATGGAATTGAGACGGAATGTGGCCTTAATTGAATCGGGATTGAGACGGAATTGAGATGAAATTTAGACGGAATTGGGACGGAATTGTGAATTGAGATGAAATTGAAACCGTATTCAGACGGTATTTAGACGGAACTGAGGTGAAATTGACAGAATTTATATGGAATCGAGACGGAAAAAAAGACGAAATCGAGACGGAATTGGGCCGGAATTTAGACGAAATTGAGACGAAATTAATTAGTCGGAATTTTGACTGAATTTAGACAAATTTAATACGGAGTTCAAACGGTTTTAAGACAAAATTTAGATTGCATCTAAACCAAATTCATACCAAATTGAGACCGAATTGAGACGGAATTTGCATTAAATTGAGACAGAATTGAGACCAAATTTAGATGGAATTTAGACGGAATTGGACGAAATTGAAACGAAAGTGAGACAGGATGGAAATGAAATTCAGACGGAATCTGGACGGAAAGTAAACGGAATTTAGATGAAATTGAGATGAAATTTAGACGATGTTTAGATGGAATTTTTACGGAATTTATAAGAAATTGAGGTGGAATTTAGACGAAATTTAGATGGAACTTAGACGAAATTGGACGGAATGGAGTTGAAATTTGGACGGAATTAAGATGAAATTGAGATGGAATATGGTCAAAATTGAGAAGAAAATCAGACGGAATTGAAATTGAACTCAGACGTAATTTAGACGGAATTGTGATAGATTGGATTTGGAGTTGGGATGAAATTGAGACCGATTTTAGAAGAAATTTAGAAGAAATATGGTCGATATTGAGATGGAATTTAGACAGAATTTATACGAAAGTGAGACGAAATTGAGGCGGAATTTGGTCGAAATTTAGATGAATTTGAGGCGAAACTTAAACGGAATGTGGTCAAAATTGACACGTAATTAAGGCGGAATTGAGACGAAATTGAGGCGGCATTTGGTGTACAATCAGATGAGTTTGACACGAAACTTAGACGGAATTTGATCAAAATTGATACGGAATTACGACGGAATTGAAACAAAATTTAAACGCAATTTTGACAGAATTCATACAAAATTAAGACGGAATTTATAAAAAATTTAGAAGGAATTTAGAAGAAATTGAGGCGGAATTTGGTCGAAATTTAGATGAATTTGAGACGAAACTTAGACGGAATTTGGTCGAAATTGACACGGAATCAAGGCAGAATTGAGGCGAAATTTAGATGGAATTAAAACAAAATTGAGACGGAATTGAGATGGTTTTGAGACAGAATTAAGACGGAATATAGGCGAAATTGAGACTGAATTGAAACGGATTGAGACGAAATTTAGATGGAATTCAGACGGCATTTAGATGGAATTAGGACGCAATTGAGACGGAATTGAGATGGAATTGAGACGAAGTTTTGATGGAATTAAGACGAAATTGAGATGGAATTTAGACGAAATTTAAACTGAATTGAAACGGAATTGAGACGAAATTTAGATGGAATTAAAACGAAATTGAGACGGAATTGAGATGGTTTTGAGGCAGAATTAAGACGGAATACAGGCGAAATTGAGACTGAATTGAAACGGAATTGAGACGAAATTAAGATGGAATTCAGACGGAAATTAAGATGGAATGGGGACGGAATGGAGACGGCATTTAGATGGAATTAGGACGCAATTGAGACGGAATTTAGACTAAATCTAGACGAAGTAAAGATGAAATTGAGGTGGAATTTAGACGGAATTGAGACGAAGTTTAAATGGTTTTTAAACGAAATTGAGACGGAATTGAGATGGTATTGAGGCGGAATTAAGACAAAATTGAGACTGATTTGAAACTAAATTGAGGCAAAATCCATGTAGAATTTAGACGGAATTGAGACTACATTTAGACGAAATTTTGATGGATTTTAGACGAAATTGAGATGGAATTTAGGTGGAATTTAGACGGAATTGAGATGGCATTGATACGGAATTAAGACGAAATTGAGACTGTATTGAAACAGAATTGAGACGAAATTTATATGGAATTCAGACGATATTGAGATAGAATTGGGATGGAATTTAGATGGAATTAAGACGCAATTAAGACGAAATTGAGACTAAATTTAGACCAAATTTGGATGGAATTTAGACTAAATTGACGGAATTAAGACGAAATTTAGACTGCATTGAAACGGAATTGAGACGAAGTTTAGATGGATTTCAGACGGAATTGAGATGGAATTGAGACGGAGCTTATACAGAATTTAGGCAGAATTTAGGAACGGAACTATCCACCTACTCTCTTCTAAAGATCATTCTCTAGCTAATAAATTATCACACTAAAGCTTCATGTTAGCATTTCCAACCAACTCTGAAAATCGCTAACTTCACGTATGACGTAACATAAAACACTTTGAATGTAACAACTCAAGGCGGGAGTAGCCGTCAACAATGCTGATGATGGTACAGCACGCAACAACCACCCTACTGCTTTCTCTCTGAGATGATCACGTTGGTCATGACGAGAGGAGCAACGCAATAGGGGAAATGACGGCTTCGGCATGACATACTATTTTCGGCAACACAAATTGAAACACTATTTTCACTGGATTTTCTTACGAAAACACTTCGCTGAATGCATGCAAACGTTTCTTTATGCTTTCAGCTTCAATTTGACTATATTTTTACCACTGAGAAAAAGCAATATAGCAAGGTTTTCTTGAAATGCAACACACGCACTACAAATTGCAGCTGATTTCGAGTAGCCGATAATAGAACAGCAGATTTACATGCAGTTCAAATGGAACGGTTGCCGAAGAAAAACTGGTTGCCGACAATACTCGCACTCACTAGAGAAGATTGGAGCTTTGTAAAAGCGTTTCAAAACAGTTTTTGGCAATTCTTTCGACTGAAATTGTTAGAGCAGCTGGCAGCAAAAGATTGTAAACAAACCAATACTGCATATGTGTGCGTTCCTTAGAGAAAAAGGCTATAGAAAGAAGGTCGCTGCTTAGGTTGCCGAGAATACGTAAATTCCCCTAGTTGGGTAAAGAAGAATTGCATTATAACACACCATCGACTGGAAATGCTCTCGCAACGTGGGGCTTTAGGTAGTGATGAAAACGTCGCTAGAACTATTCCACAGCCGCAGTCAGTTTATGAGCAAAAGAAGGACGCACATTTTTTGCCTGTAGACTTGGAGACATACTTCGAGTCTCCGCGTACATCGTACGGGTTAGGCAAAAGATGTGCGTCTAACTTCAAAAACTGTCGCATTAATGGCCCTTCGCTAATTTTCAACTTCTATTCAATTTTAATACTGCCATACTCTAACGGAACTATCCACCTACTCTCTTCTAAAGATCATTCTCTAGCTAATAAATTATCACACTAAAGCTTCATGTTAGCATTTCCAACCAACTCTGAGAATTAAGACGGAATTGAGACGGAAATGGGATGAAATTTCAATGGAATTTTAGACGGAATTCAGACAGACCACGAGAGATATATAGGTAATATCCAAGAGTTGATTAGGAAATCTTCAGCGTACCCCCAGGAAGTTTCCGCTTATCGGAACATCGAAGAGATTCTTTAAAAGATGTTTCTAGGAAAAGCTCAGTAAATCTATGTGTGTTTAGAAAACCTCCAACAAACGTTCCTAAGATTGCCTCGGAAAGCCCGAGGAGGGGCAAAATTCAAGAAACCTTTTGAAAATTTTGAGGAAGCTTCCTCTGAAAGACTCTCTGAATCTTCCATACCTACCTCAGAAATCTCAGCCTCGACATGGTCGAAGGACACGAAGTGGCTGAGTTAAGGAAATATCAGGCTCTCTCTTGGAAGATTTTAGCAGAAGCAATTTTGAGCGCAACTTCAAGAAATTTCCCCAAGAAGCTCAGCAAATTACTCAGGATAGTTCAGAACCCCTAAAAAGGTTCGAAGCCCATCTCCTAAGTGCTTTCCTAACGTCCTTGAAGCTTTCCACAAATCAGCCGTTTAAGAATCCTCCGGGGAAATTTCGGAGCACTTTCCAATCCAGGATGTTCCGCGAACCATTTTGGAAGCCAGAAGACAACAGAACCTGAAGGAACCTTCATGGGTAGCTCAGGAAACTTCGAAGCGAAAGTTGCAGTTCACGGAAGCAAAAGTATAGGTTCAGGAAATTTATTCACGGTTCGAGTTACTTCCATTGAGGAATCATAAGCTCAGGAACTCCTCAGCAAACATTCCTGTTAAGGTCGCTACGTGCTCTGTAAACGGCTTTCCTAGACCTACATGGATATCTTCAAGTGATACAAATTTAATTCCGGGGAAGTTCCAATCGAATTCCCGACTTTTTCCCGGATTTTTCCGGTTGCTTTCGATTTCCGGTTAATTTTCGGTTCTCTCGGTTTTCCCGGTTCAGTGATCACCCTGATCTCGGCACAACTACTCATGATTAAATGAAGTATAACATTTTAAATTTTGGTGTAATAAATTTTAAGAAAAGTACAAGCACCGTTGACAAGATGAAAATCAAAATATTGTTCAACTTCCAGACCCTGGTTCTCAAAAGTTTCCCAAGCCCCGAAGTATACATGTATTAATTAGAGATTTACTCCAAAAACCATTCAATCTAATGTCAATCTGATCGACCGTCGACGGAATAATACAGCGGAACCAAATCCTATCTTGTGACATGGCGTCCATCTAGGAACATTGTACTTAATTATCACAATTCCGGAATTCAAAGAAAATTTAGTATTTTTTTAGATAGCGGTGAAAACCCCTTAGGCGAAATGACCCACTCAATTAGATTAACAAATAATCACGGAACAATGGTTCAGTAATCATGGCGGTCACGAACTCAATGAACCTTTTTGGGTATTCCCTGACCTGAAGTCTTCTAGCCCCTGACTCTCAAACATTCAGTTAATTTCAACTTCCATCCAGAATGTTTTAATTTTCTAAAAAGCATAAACCACTTCTTTCACCAAGAAGGTCGGATCCCTCGCACTAAAATGTGCACCGAAATTATTTAATTTGATGCTTCAAGGGGCCACGAACAGTAGCAGCTAGAAACAGCGGCCAATCAAATCGAGTATACCGTTCACTTCAAGTTGTTGGAAAGCAATTTGCCCAGCTCTCTCAAGATTGAAAATGGCTCTCTATTTATTTTAATTCCAGGATAGTCAAGGAGGACCCATCGCAATCCCCCTCCGCAGAGACACGTGGCTTGTTGCTGCAAACTCTCAAAAATTCTAATTACGAGCGCAAAGCAAACTTTTTCCAACCTGGTTCAAACAGATGGAAGTTACTACGGAAAATGTCATACTTAAGTCTTAGGAAAATGTCGAACTCAGAGAATTCTGAGAAGAATCTGGGGGCGGTTTCGGGGTGATTCTATTATCCGGTTCCTTCTGTGTTTTCCGATGCAATAAGCTCTTACGCAAATGAAGCCGTTCCGAGTTTTCGGTCGGAATATTTCGGCTCCAGCGTAGGGCGAGGAAGTTAAAAACACAACTCCAGATCATGCCTGCGCTCGGCATTCTAATTTGATTAGAAAAGTTTTTTTTTTACTCCTTTGTCAGTCCGGGGTCTGGGGTTAGGATGAACGATTGTGCGGGTTGTTGTTTCGGCTTTGAAAGCGAAAACGACCAACCGACGATGCTCATGGGTGATCGACTCAATTTAAGTGGAAAAGAAGTGGACCAAATTCAGAAAGTTGAATCCTAACGAATGGGGGAAATGATTGCTTTGAACATTTTAGCGATTGGGGAGAAGTGTTTTAAATGCTTTGATGGAGCGTTTGATGGCTATATTATAAAGATGGTAGCGGGTTCGATTCCCGGCCCGGTTTAGACAATCTTTCAAGATGGAAATGTTCTCAATTTTCCTGGGCATAGAGTAACATTTTAAGGGGCACAAACATGAGAGTTGACAGAGCAGACTATCGAATGCTATTGAATCAAGTTCATTGTCATTCTAATTCTCGAATTCATGGATTGATTGGCATGAATACATAACTGTAGAAGTGGTTCAAAGAACACTAAGTTGTGAGCAAGATGATAGCTTCCGGTTTCTTTAAAAGTGCACCAGATTCCTTACAATACGAGTACCTTACACTTTGTATCGCTGCGCCATATTTGCGGTGAAAACTTGAACTTTTTTTTTCCACCAAATGGAAGTCCTTATTACTCATAAACTGGCAAAGTTACAACCTTAAACTTGATTTTAACATCAAAATTTTGTAAAAAAAATCTTCTTTTTCAAACGCAACAATGTCGAAATGTTATAGAACTCATAATTATCTTTGAAACGATACCAAAAGATCCGAATTTGGTCAACAACTGACAAAGTAACAGCAAAACTCAAAATACCTTATGAAACATGTTGACAACATAAAATTGTCAAAATGTTGTTTCAGAGGCAGTTTTCAGCACACATAATTATCTTTAAAATACATCCACAAGATTTCAATTCTGTTTAAATAAGACAAAGTTATTACAGGTTGAATATTATTTTTTCTTTAAATTAGGAAAAATCGAAAGAAATCCAAGTGAAACATTTTAGGAATTTAGTTATAAAGAGATTTGTGCAAAGAAATTCAAAATTAGTTTAAAAATGATAGAGTTTCAATGATTTTAGTAAAAGTCGTTTTTTTAAAAGTCAACAATCTACTTTCACGACGTTTGCTCCACCTCTAAATCAAACGAATTTTAAGTTTTTCATACTTTAGGTTTTATTAGCACCGTCCCAATGACGCGTTCATCTAGATAAAATTGATAAGTAGTAGATTTTTAGCGATGGGCTCAATCATAGATCCATAGGCCAACACTAGAGCCATTTCCCCTATGCTGACGAAAAAACTCGCAACAAAAGAAAAACACGTCAGCTTTCAAGCGCGGCCTACTGCGATCTTTTTCCTAAAACAAATAGGTTGATATTGGACTTAGAACTTGACAAGATTCCAGATTTTTAATCATTAACTGTAAATTAAATTTTGTATCAGTTTAGTGGACTTTGCAAAACTTCATTGAACTAAAGGGTGTGTTCGATAAAAATGGCACATAATATTTACTCACCAAAATTAGACCGACTATCGGATTTTCTTGAAATTTTCAGGCAATGAAAAACTAATAATGAGTTATGATTTACATTTTTTTTTTTAAATTCAATTTCGTTTCCCATCCCGAATGCCCGCACCTTCATTTTCACTCTACCCATCAAATTTTGTACAACCTATTTTCCCAGTGTTTATGTTGATTTACACAAATTTTTCTCAACTCCAGCTCTGTTTTAATAGTTTTGGGATGTTTGCGAAGTTCCGTCTTCATAATTGCCCAGAATTTTTCAATTGGGCGAAGTTCCGGTGAATTTCGTGGGTTCATATCTTTTGGCACAAAATTGACTCCGTTGGCTTGGTACCAATCCAACACGTTTCGAGCGTAGTGGCAGGATGCTAGATCAGGCCAAAACAGAGTTTGTGCTTCCTTATGCTTGGTAACAAAATTTAATGTACGTAAATATGAAATGATAAGTGGCCCGAACAAATCATAATACTTATATTTATGCAGTGCATCAACATTCTATCTAAATAAAAAAGAAAAAAGAAAAAAAGAAAACTCGTTGTGAATATGTTCAAAGGAAGATTGATCAGCATCAAAACAACAGCAAAGAGTTATGGAAAATTTTGAAATCTTTATTAAAACCTAGTAATTGCAAACCGCGGTCCATAACTTTTAATGGCACATTAGAACAGTCAGAACAAGTAATTGCATCTAAGTTTAATTATTATTTTGTAGACAGTGTTTCATTGATTAATCAATCTATTGAATTGGTCGATGAACCTGACGAAATAAAACAGCCAGTTAATAGTAGTTGCAGATTTGAAGTTTTTCACCCAATTACATTAGATGAACTTAGAGTTATTTGTTTTTCATTAGGAAAATCGGCTGGAGTAGATAATGTCAATGCTAGAGTTATTCAAGATTGCATTCATGTCATTGGCCACATCTTGCTGGACCTTATTAATGAATCATTGCAGAATGGACATGTGCCACAAATTTGGAAGGAATCCTTAGTGATTCCTATTCAAAAAGTTGCTGGAACGATTAAAGCCGAAGAGTTTCGTCCCATCAACATGTTGCACACATTAGAGAAAATCTTAGAACTTGTTGTTAAAGGCCAGCTGTTGGAGTATTTGAATAGCAACTCTTTGTTGATACCAGAACAATCGGGATATCGGGATGGTCATTCTTGTGAAACTGCATTGAATTTGGTGTTAGCAAAGTGGAAAGACAACTTGGAGCGTAAAGATACGATTGTTGCTGTTTTTTTGGATCTGAAACGCGCTTTTGAAACAATTTCTAGACCCTTACTGTTAAGTACAATCAAGCGCTTTGGAATTACGAGTACTGCATATAAATGGTTTGAAAGCTATTTGTCTGACAGAACTCAACGGACTGTTTTTAATGATTCTGTTTCCAGTCCCGTGGGGAACAACCTTGGAGTGCCCCAGGGAAGTGTATTAGGGCCCCTTTTATTTATTATGTATATTAATGACTTGCGACGTGTTTTACGGTTTTGCGACATTAACCTTTTTGCAGATGATACTGTGTTATTCATTGCAGCTAAGGATTTAGAAGTTGCCGTCTCACACTTGAATGAAGATTTGCAGTATCTAAGTAGATGGTTGAAGTGTAAGCAGTTAAAATTGAATACAAGTAAAACTAAATTTATGGTAATTTCGCGGAATCGATTAAATGAGAACGTCGTCTGATGTTGATGATGAGACTATTGATCGCGTTCAGGAGATTAAATATCTTGGCGTGATTATTGATGACAAACTTAAGTTCAACTCTCACATTGACAATGTCATCAAGAAAATTGCCAAGAAGTATGGAATTCTATGTCGATTGAAAAACGATTTAACTATTGCCAGTAAAATACAGCTATACAAATCAATCATCTCTCCTCATCTAGACTTTTGCCCATCCATTTTATTTCTGTCCAATGCAACACAAATATCGAGTTTACAGCGCTTGCAGAATAAAATAATGCGTTTGATTTTGAGATGTAATAGATTCACTTCCTCAACTTTGATGCTAGACGCCTTACAATGGTTGTCGGTGAAGCAAAGAATTGTATATTTGACTATGGTGTTCATTTTTAAAGTAGTTAACGGTTTGCTGCCTCGATATTTGTGTGATCGAATTGAAAGAGGAAGTGACTATCATAGATATAATACTAGAAACGCGGATGAAATAAGAACACCACATTTCTTGACTTGTGCTTCACAGAATTCATTATTTTTTAAAGGAATAAATGTTTTCAATTCGATGCCTAGACACATTAAACGTTCAACAACATTAGCAGAATTTAAGAGACATTGCATTTCACACGTTAAAACTGTCTTTTGAACGGTTATCCAGTGATTTTTTTTTTATGAATTGACAAATGATGTATCTTGACAAAGTTATTTTTAACGGATTACTTTGTATGGATAGCTGTTATAACGACTTTTTAATAATTATTGTAGCACTGCAAAAACTATTTTGTTCGCCACGATGGTGATGATGGATTTTTGATATATGATTTAATAGTAGTAGTAAAAAAAAATAGTAGTCTACAAAGGCTTGAGCCTCGCGCGCGTATTACGGATATAGAGGACTGAATTTAACATTTGATAAAAATAAAAATGCAATTTTGAAGCTTATTTGGAAGAAACCTTGAGTTAGTAGTAAGTTTTCTGGCAAATGTTGGGGGTTCGTGAGCATTCCTGACATTGCTGAAAATTATGATAGCATCAGATTGCGGGGTTGCTAGTGTAATAGGATGCTTTGTTGATTGTTCATTAACTCTTGATTGCTTGTAATACTTATGAATATTTTAGGTGGACAAAAAGGCGAACTAAGAGGTGGACGCCTGAGCTTTTCAACATTTATATCGCTGTGAAGCAACTGTAAACTCTAGAGGGAATTTATATCTGTAACTGAAACCAGTTCGATTTTGTTTGCCAACCTGGTTAAAATGTCATATTTAATTATCTTAAAGATAAATCGTCCAGCTCAAACCTTTGTAGGGGTAAGAGGTGGGACCATCATCATCATCATCATCATCATATAAAAATAAATAAAGAGTAATTTCCTGGATTCGAACCCGTGTATTCGGCATGCGATCTGCGATTGCTAACCACTGCGACACACGTGTGTAGGAAGACCATGCAGGCAAACACCAACTTAAAATTCATCAAGGTGTTGTGTTCAAAGTTGTGTTTCATATTCAAGTCAGTCAGCTGGCACTCGAGCTGGCACTGAAAACTCCAACAGTAGGCGGGAAAACAGCTCACTTTAATATATCTCAGATGACGTAGTGATTCGTGCTGGGGCTCTCACGCAGAAGGACTGGATTTAATTCTTCAAACAGCTCCAATTCTTCTACTTATGCTGATATATCAATAAACATTAATACCTGCCTTCAGAAATAACTTTCATAAAAGTGCGAACTAAATATAGAATTGGTGTAGAGAACAAAAACCTTTTTTAATTTATTTTCTAAAAGTTCCGTTCAAGTTCCGCCTGAAGCTGCTAAGAATGCTTTTCAATTATGGTGCCGGAACTTTCAAGTTCTTATAACGACTAAAAATTAGACTGCTTAGAATTCTATCGACCACCTTCAACCAAGTTGCATAAGACACAAATAGCCTTTATCAGAACTTTTGGTTACTCGGGCACATTTTTTTCACGGACAATTTCTTGTTTCGACGACATAACTGGAACTTCTGTATGAATAACTATGAAACTTGACAGGTGTAAACAATGCACTATGAATAAGATTTACTCAAATTTTCAGATTGTTTACTCATACGGTTTCCAGAGAGCTAAAAAATTCAAATTTGAGAGGGAAAATTCGCTCTCACGAGCTGAATCTCTCAACATGCCATGTATTTTGTTGACATTCTATTTCTGATTTCCCTCTCACAGACTACACAATAGAGTACCTGACACTGCAAAACATGTCTCGTACCTCTATATATCTGCATTTAGATTAACATTTGAAGTCCCTCTTTTTCTACATATTCTGCATGCTTCGTTCATGAAAAACGGCAAGAAATCCTGTCAGGGGTGGGGCTTAGAAAGTATTTTTTGTGTAGAATATGTAAAAAAGGAGGGACTTCCAATTTTAATCTAACTGCATATATATATATAGGTATCATATATGATTTAATCGCACTGCCACAATTAACGGAACTAAGTTTATGCGTAATTTCTGATAGATATCCCCATTAAGAACAGCAGTGACATCTGTAAGAAAATTAACGCAGAGGCATGGTTACATGATTAGTTATGTCGAGCTAGATAGTTTTTATTTCAGCCCTTCTAAAATAAAATACACACCATAGGGGAAATGGCTCTAATGTTGGCCTATGGATCTAAGATTGGGCCCATCGGTTAAAAATCTACTATTTATCAATTTTATCTAGATGAACGCGTCATTGGGACGGTACTAATGGACATTTTTGGTCACTATTGAAAATTTAGTCGATTGCTGAATTTATGTATGGGCCCACATTAGGGGCTTTTGAGCCGACATTACATCCATTTCCCCTATATGAATTTCGTAGAACAAACTGTTTGAACGATTTTGCTTAGTGTTCGGCCCAAAATACAACATTAGAAAATCGACAATACGGCCGGAACAAATCTCATTTTTTTTTTCTTTTGTCAATCCCTTAAAAAAGCTACGCCGGTGGTGTAGGGGTAAGCGTGATTGCCTCTCACCCCAACAGGCCTGGGCTCAATCCCAGTCGGCGCCGCCGGGATGTTTTGAGGCATAACATCTCTGATCACGCCTTCCTTCGGAAAGGCTCGTTGTTCCCCGGTTCATGAGTTGATGGGTCGATATGTAGGGTCCAGGTGTGGGAGCTGCCTCTCTGGCGTTGGTAGCATTAGTGCTCTGCACGGAAAACAAGATAGACGGACTACTAACCAAAGAAAAAAAAATCCATAAAAAGTTTGGGATATCACAAAAACTTTCAGTGTATGTATATTTATTTTTCATGCACTGAGTGTTGCGCTTCCTCGCTCGTTCCTTTATTACCATAATTTAAGCACTGGGTAAGCTGTCATTCGTTTTTGCGCGATTTCCTGCAACGCTTTGCTCAACGATTCTCGTACAGAATAGTCATTCAGCTATAGGTTTCATGGCGGTGTGATCTCGTGCTATAACTCTTGCATCTCGTGTCGAAATGCATATTCAATAGTGATTAATTGCAGGGGCGGGATGTGCAGTCAAACCGGCCTACTGAAAATCCATCAATGAGATGTAAATGTGTAAGGCTAATTGAGTTTGTCATCTCTTTCGTTCTCCCACTGTTCAAACGGTTGAAGGAGTATGACGTCAAAGTTCGTCATCCATTTTATCAGCCGGAGAACGAAAGAGACGACAAATTTACTGGGCCTCATCTGTTTACGCTCATTGATTTTCCCTATTAGAATTTGTTTCCAAACATAAACAAACCATCGTTGCTTATGGCTTTGTTGTCGTTTGGAACCACTTATACGAGGTAGGCAACGATTGTTCGTATTTGACAGTCACCACACCAGATTAATTGATGTCACGTTGTTGTTTACAAACGGGTAGAACAATATTCGCGTTCGGAAAGCGTCGTATGACAATATCGCGGAACATCTCGGACTCCTGGAGCTGCTCCGATCACTTTGTGTCTTTACAGAATTTTTACATAAATTGGTAGTAGACCGGTACGGCATGCCAGGTCCTTGAAATTGGATCAGCCGGTTTCAGTTGTTGAAAACGTATTTCATCAAACATCATTCCTAATCTTGTTTGGCACCTCACTAGGTAATCCGCTTTCAATCTGATCGATCAGGGGGTTCGCTGCGCATATCTTCGACTTGTTCCAGTCGAGTCACTACCAAGAACCATTTTCATTGTTACAATGCCCAAGTAACACAAATTCATAGAATTATGTAGAGTAAACTGCTATAAAACCAAAACCAGTCTTACAGATGTTATATAAACTATTATAGGACATGTGTGTGGCTTGGGTGTGTCCAGCCTACAATAGTCGCCCAATTTTCGCATTCGATCTAAATTTCTTAACATACAAACTACAGTGATTCAACAATTTCCGAGCTAAATCCAATCTTTTCAAAATTGTTTTAAATTTTTAGAAGTGAAACCAAATCTGGAACGATTTAGGAAATTCCTAATTGAGGTGACACTTTTCAAAGCAGATTCAAAACTGAGTCTGATCTTTTTTGAACTGGGTTCAAACTTTCGAATAAGTCATCAACATTTTCCTAACTGAGTCTAAACTTTACTGTTATGTTATTGAATCCTTTTTAAAGTTGTCAAAGCTTTCCTGAAGTGATCCATCATATCTCGAACCCAAGCTTTAAAGAATTGGTTTTCCATTTTCTGGAGTGAGGGCACATTAGCTGATTTCATCCCTTTTCTAAATGAATTCAAGGTTTTCTGCATTTATTCAACTTTTTTTTTCCAAAGGGAGCCCATATCTTTAAATTATTAGGAATTAGGCAAGGACACAATCTTGCTTAAGTCATCCGAAGTGAACGGACACTTTTTTGAGCTTAAATGTTTCCAAACGAAATCCAATTTTTGGAAGTGGTTCAATACCTTCCTTGGAGAGTCCAAATTTTTCTGTTGAGTGATTGAATTATATTTAATGTTAGTCTGAGCTTTCCTATAGTGATTTAACTAACTTTTAACGTATATTCCGCTCCCCTAGACTCCTTGTTCGTTATTGTGAGATTCACATCCTTTGGAAATTAGGCTGAGATTTTAAAGAATGGACCTTCGTGTGTTCATACCTGGTGGCAGATTTTTTGACGTAGGATTACGTCTTTCGGCAACATATTGGGGATGCAATTAAAAAAAAAAAAACAAAATCGACAGCGATACGAAAAGTGGTCAGGTTTTGACCACTTATAACTCTGTCAATAGCGGATGCATTTTAATTCTAAATAAGCCAATCGATTGGATTGTCATCTAAGAATCTGAAAAAATGGACATTTTACCAATTTTCAAATTGAAAATTGCAGGAATGTGCAACTGTTGCTATAATAATGAAAATTATCACAGATTGATTGCGTAAAGCACTTTCCCTAACACAGATTTAAAAATCGAATCCACTCCGGTCTCACCGAACAGTGTTTATTCAATCACCGCGTATGGTGAGTGGTGGTGTTCAGGGGTCATCATCAGCAGCAGAAGCAGTGCTTTTAGGGGGTGGCGTTGTAGATTGTTCTCCAGTACACGACGAAAGGCTGCCCGCAAGCAGCGAGCTGCAGCCCACTGATCGGTCCATTCGTCGAAGAAGGTGGATGAAATTGCACCGCTACTGATCGGATTTCAGTTACTCGTCGTGTGCCGCTGAGGACCATCTATGCCAAGCGCGTCACCCACGTTCCAAACAACATACAGCTCGCCAGCCTCATCCGTGTTGAACACGCTAATAGCTCAACCATCACGACAAAATGATCCTTTTCAGGGCCACCATAAATTTGGTAGAGTTTTTTTTTACATTTGTCAAGGTCATCAATCGGATGTCAGTTCCCATATGTTAAAATCTAACATACCATGTAGTTTAAGGCAACATTGGGGGTGTAATTTCAAAAACCAAAGGGGTCTGATTTTGATCCAGAGATGATGGATTTTAATTCTTAATTCACCAATCGATGGTGTATGGTAATAGTTCACAAAATGACTAGTATTCCTTCAATAATATGACAGAATCTCAATCATCTGTATGCAACGGATGAACACCGTTTCCACTTTCCCCAAGAACATCAATTGAGGACTACTATGCCATCGCTCCTTACCAAATTGTTCACTAATCGATCCAGATGCAAGGCATGAGCACTGCTATCATCTCCAAGAACTCGAGGAAAGAATTCCATAGCATTGTCTTAAACTGGATTACAAGCTTTCAACCCATCGGCCCTTTTCAGGACCACACATGACTAATAAAAGAGTTAACTAAAGACTTCAAGTAAGAGCTTGTATACCAGACACATCGTCAAAGATTAGCTACATGGACACCCACAGAGCACCTCAACAACAGAACTCTCAAACTGCTTCCGAATTTCAATCTATCGAACTCTTTCACTGATAAAGAGTTAAGAAATCAATTTAATATTTACTATATTTTTACTGTGACATCAAAACCACCTTTCATAATCCTACGTTAAATCTACGGTCGTGCCTTGAATACAACCTCTTACTTTTTTTTAAGCAAGCACAGGTGTTGAGAAAACTGGGTTTACATCCACAAAAGTACGTATTTGCATAGAAATTTGGGTTTCTTGATCAGTCAAGTTGGATTTTGAATCCGTCTTTTGAAAAACAGGCTTGGATTTTATAGAATAGACCGTTGTGAGGTTCATATGAGATGGTAGATTTTTTTTTGAAGTCAGGTTGTATTTCGGTTCTATCGTTTGAAATTTGTGCTTGGAATTTATAGAATGGAACTTGCTGAATCCATACGTGAAGGACGAACCTGGTTAATATTCACAAAAGAAGGTATTTTCATAGAAATATGATTTTTCTATTTTGCCAAACTGAATGTTGGCTCCTATCCTTGATTTTTTTTTTAATTCATTATTTTAGAGATTTTTAGCCGAAGGCTAGTTCATCACTAAACCTATCTTTGAAAAATAGACTTGAATTTTATATTATTGTGAATACTTATTACACACGATTGTGTACCTATTCCAATGATTGTCATTATTTGATCTACAAAAGTTTTTGTACCATTTGCCCATTTTCCATTTAAGACACAAAATATCCAAATTGTACCAGCTGTTCAATATTTTCAAAGAAACAAAACTTTGGTCAACTAGTTGATTGTTACACGTTTTCAAAGCGTTATTAAGAACAGCTGTAGATTAATCTGAGTAACGGGCCGCGAATGGAAAATTTACGCTCCTCTCAACAAGATTCAAAACAACCTGTTTCGAATATTTTCTCCAGCACTTCAATTTTACTCATTCATCGTTGTTATTAATATTATCTAATACATTAATCACTAAGGCCTCATGATCGGTTATTTTCAAATCAGTATCCGTAACTGAACAAATAGAATCAAAATTGGAATAAACGTGGTCAATTAAAGTTCTACTGTGCTTGAAAATACGCGTAAAAAAATCAGCTAAATGCTTCAAATGATTCGAATTATAGTTATCATGTCAATTAGGAAAAAAAATGAACGTTTTTCCTCAATAACACTAGTTTACAAAACAACATAAAAAGTGTGAACTTTAGTGGTTGACCAACGTTTCTAATGCAAAATCCTACGCTGAATTCAATGCCGTGGTCAGAAAAAATTAAAGTAGAGCCATTTTTGAGATATACAAAAATTTTGATTTTTTGAATTTTGGACAAAAGTACGATTACTAAAATGTCAATATCTTTGGAACTAAAGCACCAATTTTAAATCTTTTTTTATGAAAGTGAAGTTAAATAAATTTGCTATCGTTCACTAGAATATTATGTCTTAATTAAAAATTTAATTTTGAAGTCATTTAAAAATTTACAGCATTTTTTTTTATTTATCCTGCGAATTTTCCATAAAAATCTTGTTTTAATCAACATTTTTTATGGGATAAAAAGATTCAAAAAATCATTCCATAATTTATTCTTAAAGTCCATTAAAAACTGGAGAAAATGAGCCTTTAATGGATGAAATCGGTTGGAAATTGTCGAAGTTATGAAATTTTTTGTAAAATCATGGAAATTGAATGTTCCAAGATTGGCCGTTGTCCCGCTCCTAGGTTCATGCACCACTTTCAGTAAGCCTTTCTGCGGACGTGTACGCATACGGTGCATTTCACTAACACTACCAGCTGTCACGCAAAATTAAATGGGATATTTTCAACAATATAATTTACGCTAGTGTTTGTGAGACCGCTCGGCGAGAACCTAACGCAACCAACTCAATTTGACAGCTTTCTTTCTTTAACATTGCTTAACGATGTATACGACAAAACGTGAATTCAAGTGTAAAAATGATCCTCAAAAGTTTTGTTACGCGTGTGGCAACTATATATTTACAAAATCGGTCAATTTCACTGCTTCGTTGCAAACTGCATACAGGCTTTATTTTAAAATTGATCCTGGAGACTTTGACGAACCGTGGATTCCAAAAGTATTATGTAGTTCGTGCAAAACGTGCTTGGCTAGGTGGATGTCAGGCGCAAGGTAAATTGATTTTTTGAATAACTTTCATATAAACAATTTATGTACAGCATGGTAGTGCTTTGTTCTTTCCTGATCGACATTATCTTACTTCATCTATTTTTGATAAGTGTTAATGTCTTACTTACTAACTCACTTATTTGTTATCTGTCAGTCGCTATTTGTCCTTTGACATGCCCACCATATGGCGTCGACCGTTTTGTCATGCAACGGATTGTTATTTCTGCTTGACAAAAGTTAAGCAACAAGGACGTCACAAAACAGTTGAGTATCCACAAGTGGCTTCTATGACAAAACCTGTTCCACATTCAAGTTCGGTCCCGTATCCTGTTTATCCAAAGCGGAAACGAGCGCCCTCTGTTGAATCGACCGTTACAAAAAGTGAGAAGGAATTCAAGGAGGAATGCGAGGAAGACTTCGAGGTGGAATTGGAAAGAAACCCAAAACTGTTTACACAATCCGAATTTAATGATTTGGAGCGAGATCTCGACTTATCGAGGGAGAAATCCGAATTGCTGGCATCACGCTTGAAAGAACACAACATGCTGAGCAAGGAGGTCAAAATTTCTTGTCACAGGAATCGTCACAAGAAATTTGACAAATATTATTCTACAAAGGACAAGGCATGTTTTTGCCATGACGTAAACGGCTTGTTTGAAGAGTTTGGTGAGCCATATGATCCAGCTGAATGGCGTTTATTCATCGATAGCAGCAAGTTGAGCCGTTTTACTGCATCAAGGGAATGAGAAACCTTCTATTCCATTAGCTCATGCCGTTAATATGAAGGAAACGGATGAATCAATGGCTCTATTGCTCAATTTGATAAATTACAATCAACACAATTGGAAAATTTGTTCCGATCTTAAAGTGGTTGCCATGTTGACTGGATTGCAACAGGGATACACAAAATATATGTGTTTTTTGTGTAAATGGGACAGTCGAGCTCGTAAGGAACACTACGTCCGAAAAGATTGGCCAAAACGGGATAATTTCACAATTGGTAAAGACAACGTTAAAAATGATCCTCTTGTGGTAAAAGAACGCATAATACTTCCACCACTACATATAAAACTTGGGCTATTTAAAAATTTCGTCAAAGCGTTGCAAAAAGAAGGGCTGGCATTCCAGTGCTTGAAATCAGTATTTCCAAATTTATCTGACGCAAAGATAAAGGAAGGTGTATTTGTTGGCCCACAGATCAAAAAAATGGTCAATGATTCCGCATTCAATACAGTTTTGACACCAGATGAGGAAGAAGCGTGGAAATCGTTCCAGCGTGTTGTCACAACCTTTTTAGGAAATTTCAAGCCGTCGATGAATTGCTCAAAAATTATGAGAAAATAGGTATAAATCAAAAATATTGTGTTTGTTACATATAATTAATTTCAAATCCTTTTATTTCACTGAACACAGGTGTGAATATGTCTTTGAAGATACATTTCCTACATTCTCACATGGATTTTTTCCCGGAAAATCTTGGTGACGAGAGTGATAAGCACGGCGAACGTTTTCACCAACAAATGAAGATGATGGAACGTCGTTACCAAGGGTTTTGGGATGAAGCAATGATGGGTGACTATTGTTGGTTTCTGATTCGAGAAACAAGTTCAAAACATCGAAGACAAAGTCATTCGATTCTCAATCATTTTTAATAAAACCTAAATAAATCTCTTTTGTATCAACTCGGTTTTAAATCCTGATATGCCTTAATCAAATTGATATGTAGAGAAAAGAATCTCCCATGAAAACTTTACATGCGATTTGGATGCTTACAACGACACCTAGAAAAGGAACTCTAAAGCTGTTGTATTTCAGCAACATTTTTAAGTGTTTTGCAAAAATGCTCATAACTTCGACAATTTGCAACCGATTTCATCCATTAAAGGCTCATTTTCTCCGGTTTTGAATGGACTTTAAGAATAAATTATGGAATGATTTTTTGAATCTTTTTATCCAAGTATATTTTTATTTATATTATATATTTTAAAACAAGATTTTTATGGAAAATTCGCAGGAAAAAAAATGCTGTAAATTTTTAAATGACTTCAAAATTAATTTTTTTAATTAAGACATAATATTCTAGTGAAAGATAGCAAATTTATTTAGCTTCATTTTCATAAAAAAAGATTTAAAATTGGTTCACTAGTTCCAAAGATATTGACATTTTAGTAATCGTACTTTTGTCCAAAATTCAAAAAATCAAAATTTTTGTATATCTCAAAAATGGCTCTACTTTAATTTTTTTCTGACCACGGCATTGAATTCAGCGTAGGATTTAGCATTGGAAATGATCATCACCTTACCGAGTTCAAAAATGCTGTAAACTAGTGTAATCTGACGTAATGCTACGTAGTTTGTTGACAACCCCGCAATATTATAATACAAAAAATTGAATTAATTCACATTCCTGGAACTTGGCTGCTATTTATTGAAACGCAAGCTGCCTTTCTTCTGACTAAAACTTGATGTAAGTGAAGCGTGGATTAACTTGTTAACGTGGATTTTCAAACACCGAAGTGGGAACAACAGCACTATATTTTTCAATATAGTTTTGAATAGAACATTAGCATTATTTGTGATAAGCTTTGCCTGAGTCCGCGTAAGTGTAGTGCATTTGCAATGTAATACACGATCAAACTTACCCACACAGATAACCGGCAAATCACTTACCAAAATCCCCAAACTACATATTGCACACTCTCCCATATCTATCCAACTATGCACATAAACTTTACATGCAACACTACAGTGACACAAATAAAAACGAACGAAAGCAGAAATTTAAAATGCAGCAGCTTACTAAAGGATGCCAATAGCATGCAGGGCGAAGGAAAATAAAAATGCAAATTGAACGAGAACCAGCTGCAACAGTAATCGTTCTCCTACTTATCCAATAAATGATCACTACGGGGCACACGTAGGATCAATTCTACCGCGGCACAAGCACAATTTCACACTATATTAATCGAATATTTATCACAGCACTGCGAAATAAACTATGACGTTCGCCATTATACATTCACATTCAATGATCTGACAAATGTAAAGGATAAGATTTTTTACCTCAAGGCTGTAAGTAAGTAAAGAGGATCCTATAGAAAAAAAAAATTAAAACCTTGTTTTTTATGCGAGAACTGTGAAATATCACCGAATGGTCAGCTGTTGAGATTTAGGTGAAATTTCACAGAAATCTGTGAAATAATCTTAGTGTGTAGGGGTGGAGTAAAACTTCATCACTTTGGGAGTGCCTTTTGAAAACTAATGGATAGACCCCAGACAACCAGAATGCAGGTATATTCAAAGTTGTTTTCGAGATATACAAACGTATATACAGACAAACAATTCGTATAGAATGCAAGGAAATGGCTTATACGTACAAAAGTGGAGGCCATATACGTGCATATTTTAATTAAATTTTAAACGAGTTGGTCTAACATCATATACGATTAAATCTGTAATAACATATTCATTTTGAAAAGTCTTACGATTTAATCCGATTTAATTTGTGATACAGTACGACGGAAAAATGATTCGACGCATATAAGTCGGAAATTTGTATTCTATACGATTTAACTTAAACATAATGCGAGGTATGCCATTCTTATATGCGATTTTGACTTAAACTGTAGCAATTAACGATACTGTCTGTACATTGTAATACGACTTCTGGTTGTCTGGGACGTATTCAAATCGATAGGTCTGTGCCAAGTTACTTTTATAGTAATTAAACATAATACACGGTTTCAGGAGCTGATTGCTCATGGAGCAACTACCATGACGGACCTGTAGATATCCCAATACCGATAAATACCGATATTTGGAAGCGATGATACCGATACTCGAAAATAAACTCTGGAAACTCTGCAGACGAGATCTCAATGATTGTCCTGTGGACTTATGGTTCATCGGAATATTGGAAAATTCTGGCGATAAGTTCGAAGGATACCCAGGAAAAACCATAACACTCAGCGGATGCCTATTAGTAAGCGCTAATGGCAATTCATGGAGCACATCAGGTGATCTAGAGCAAAACAATTTATCCCATTTTTTCATATTGGCTTTAAGGTCTTTCAAAAGAAAGTATGCAAAAAATCTTAAGGGCCAAAACGAGTTTTAACAGCAGATCGTCAATTCCAATTTAAGCTCTGTGAATCTTCCGTATTGTGGGTCATCTTCTGTGCCGTCTTCAATTTATTGATACGATCAATCTCGCATCCCAACAGCTACCCACAAACAAATCCCCTTGATTAGATTCCGGACAAGCATCGCCCACCCTGCGCCATAATCGGATCTGAATATTTTTCTTTAACGACCATCAGCTGTATTTACATTCTCGTTAGTCTTGCGCTCCATTTGAGTGTGCTTTAACCTCCGCCAGCGGCGGCTGCAGAAGGTCCATCTAAATCAAATTTCCAACAAACAACCCGGCGTCTCCATTAGATAAACATCCACAACAAACGAACCCTTTCTTGCGGGCGGGTACTTCCCGAAAACCCCTTCCCTTTCCGTGTCGTCGTCGATTCGAATGATATGCAAGAAAGAGGAACTGGGGGAAGAGACTATCATAAATCGACAGACTGTTCTACCACAGACCAAAGGACGTAGCTCTTTAAATATTTTTTTCCTGACTGAACTCACCAACGACATCATCTTGGTGCTACATCTCTACTTCCCTGAAATATGAAATAGGAAAAAAATAGGCAAACGAAAAAACAAATGAACCTTTTTTGACGCTTTCGCTTTCAGCGTGGGCAAAGTTGAACCGAGAAGCGCTGCCGGATGGGGTCGGATGGTACCGGCCGCCGCTGGATGCAGGAAGAAGGAGAAGGCACAGAGTAAACAAAGCACAAAATTGAATTTATTTGTGCATGTATTTATTTTCGTAGAGACTTACATACATCGAGGTATGCAAATAAATGCCTGCACTGGAATGGTATCTACGGCATACGCTCCTTCTGTTCTGGTCGATTCCCAACGCACCGGCTGCCTGGGGCGAATCCGGAAAGGAGTAGGGCGCCGAGTTTGGTGATTTTTCGGATCAGTGCTTTTTCCGATGTTCGGGAAATTTGCATTGAAAAGACGAAAAAATAGAAACATAATGGAATATACGATCGTTGTGCTATCACTTTGCGGGAGGGCAGAAGCGTACCAGCAGGTGGTATCAGCATCCGTGGAACAAATGGACGGTGAAATGAACATTTGAGTGCTTTGTATTCCACGAGGGAATGTGCATCCACAGGAAATAGGAACCTTGCGAACGTATTTTGTTATTGTTCAATTGGAAAATCCTATTAAACTCTATTCCGAGAATATCATAATTGACTTGTTTCGTTTTTCAATCGACTTCAAACCAAGTGTCGTTACAATGCATCGACGCCTGTGCTTATATGTAGGCGAACGATCGAAATATCATTCCGGGAAGGTCATGCACTGTATGAGGGCTGTAGCGAAAATAAGCTGTAAACGAATAGCATTGAGAGTATTTTAATAAGTACGTTGAGCCTTTATTTATAATTCGTTTTTAATAGGTTACAGTATAAACCATGAAGAGTGAATACTAACCAATGAGCAGTTCCACGCCACATGACGAATCGAAAAACTCGATCTTCTCCCATTTGCATGAATAATTGAATATTTTTTTGCTAGGGGCAATGATTCACGTTTTTGTTGAAATTCGGCTATTTTGGGATTTATAAAAAATGTTCAAAATGGCGTCTTCGAAATTAAAAAAATGTAGCACGGAAACTGCACTTCTGAGACAAAGTTTTAGAGAAAAAATAATTTTATCTAGGAAAATAAACAAACAATGTTTATCTGATCTGTGGACATGCAGCGCTAGTGTGTATTGAAATACCATTGACATTCTGGGGATCGATTCGCGCTAATTTAACCGAAAATTCGCGTTTCCTAATTCTACATAAGCTAGTTCAATTTCATGGGAAACAGATAAAAAAGGCATCCCACACCGACTTTTCACCTGATCCGCTCCATGAATTGTCATTAGCGCTTACGTCATAGGCATAGGCATCAGCTAAGTATTATGGTTTTTCCTGGGTATCCTTCGAACTTATCACCAGAATTTTGCGATATTCCGATGAACCATAAGTTCTCAGGATGATCATTGAGATCTCCGCTGCAGAGTTGCCAGAAATTATTTTCGAATATTGTAGAGGAGAGTAGAGGAGAATAATGCAGCTCGGGCGAGAACCGCACGAGATTGAATGTGGAGCGATACAGACAAGCTTTTTTTTTTTTTTTTTTTTTTTTTTTAATTCTTTATTAAAGAGATTTTTAGCCTTAGGCTAGTTCATCTCTAGCAGATACAGACAAGCGCGGAACAGGCAAAACTCGGTTTTCCGAAGGAAGAAGCGTCAGCAGGAAGACCGAGATCTCGAGGCGATGGAAAATCTGTACCGCGTAGACGACACACGGAAGTTCTACGAGAAGCTAAATAGTTCGCGCAAAGGCTACGTGCCGCAAGCCGATATGTGCAAGGACTTGGACGGTAACCTTCTCACGAACGAGTGTAAGGTGATTGAGGTGGAAGCAGTACTATGACGAGCACCTCAACGGTGATGGAGCAGAAAACGAAGGTGGCACGGCAACAGATCTTGGATCATGCGCAAAAGACGACAGGCTACCGGCCCCTGATCTTCAAGAAGTTGAGGAGGAGATCGGTCGGCTGCAGAACAACAAAGCAACTGGTGTAGATCAACTACCAAGTGAGCTATTAAAATACGGTGGTGAAGCACTGGCTTAAGCGCTGCACTGGGCTAAAGCTAGGCGGATTAGACTTGCCATCAACGCATCGAAGAAAAAATACATGAAAGAAAGAGGTTCTAGGTAAGACAATGTTAGCCTCCCACCCCGAGTTCACATTGACGGTGACGAAATCGAGGTGGTCGATGAGTTCGTGTATTTGAGCTCACTGGTGACCGCCGAAAATGATACCAGCAGAGAAATTCAAAGACGCATTATGGCAGGGAATCGTGCCTACTTTGGACTCCAGAGGACGCTTCGGTCGAATAAAATTCGCCGCCGCACGAAGTTGACTGTCTACAAGACGCTGATTAGACCGGTGGTCCTTTACGGCCACGAGACCTGGACTATGCTCGTGGAGGACCAACGCGCCCTTGGTGTTTTCGAACGGAAGGTGTTGCGTACCATCTACGGTGGAGTGCAGATGGATGACGGAACGTGGAGGAGGCGAATGAACCAAGAATTGCACCAGCTGCTGGGAGAACCATCCATCGTCCACATTGCAAAAATTGGGCGACTACGGTGGGCTGGGGACGTTGTAAGAATGCCGCACGACGACGCAGTGAAAATGGTTCTAGAAAACGACCCAACAGGGACAAGAAGAATCGGCACATAGCGGGAAAGGTGGATCGACCAAGTAGAAGGCGACCTGTAGACCCTTCGCAGACTACGATGGATGGATGGATGGATCGAGTAGAGTGGAGACGACTTTTTCGGACAGCAGAGGACAACAAGGCCTTAGCCTGATTGGTAAGGTAAGTAACTTACAAATATCGGTAATCATCGTTATTGAGATATATACAGGCCTGACAAGGTGGCTACTCATGGTTCGGGTGTCGACTAAGAAAACAAAATTCCCTGAAATTCCCTAATTTTCCAGTAATTTCCAAAAAAAAACCAGGCGCAGTGCCTACTCGGTTTTGGCAACCTTATCAGCTATTATTTTCCTCAACACTATACTAGGGCTTAGTGGACATGTTTTCATGAAATACCACATGGACTTCTAACCCATGAAGAGTGATTCAGTGTAATTTCAAATTGAATACATTTTATAGAATACAAATAAGACATAAATCGCGTGTTGCCAAAACAGGAAGGAAGCGCATTTTTCTAAATAGGGTAGAGAACTACTTCGGCCTAATCGCCCATTTTGGGCCTATCGAGCAGAAAAATTCAAATATATCCATGATTTCAGAGTTAACAAGTCAATTGTGCGTTTGATACAATACTTTAGTTAATAAGCTACCGAACGAAGTCAATGAGAACGCGTGATATGAAGGTTTGCACCCATTATTCCCAAAAACAAAAGAAGTGCTCAAACCGAATCAATTTTTATCTTCATCCGATAGGCCGAAGTGAATTCATAGACGTTTCAATGGCGTTTCAATGCGTTAGGCCGAGTTTAGAATCCGTAGGCCGAGTTTGGCGTCAAGAAGCAGTGTTAGGCTTTTGACAATATCTCAACGATTGGTTTCTCTTTACCAAATCTCACGGTACATACGGAAATGTAGATACATTTGGAAGCCATCAGTAATAATAACATTCCGTTTGGTGCTAAACTGCGCTAGATTAAGAAAGACTAAGTGCGGGTTGTGCTTAATAGGCCCAAAATGGGGTAGTTAACCCTACACACACTTTAAACGTGATAAACGCCAGGTAATCAGTTCAAGCAGTAACCGGGATGTTACGGGTGTGTGAAGGAAACTGCAACCTTAACAATATAAATCTACTTTCCTGGATCTTAATTTTATTCTGCGACACGTTGGAAGTATTCACAATTTGTCTTTGAAAATTTATTCAAAACATAACAGGATTTTATTTGATTGTTCTCAAACATTTCCTATAGAATTATTTCAGAATTCTTTTCAAGTTGAAATTCTCTCTGGATGTCCCTTGAAAATTTATGTAAAACACTCCAAAAATTCTAGAAATTCGTCCATAGATTATCTTAGAATTTAAAACTCTTTCTCTAAATTGACTGATTGTTATATTTTTTTTAATTCGCTTTCATTAACGGAATTCTCCGTAGAATTCCTACGCAATTAACCTCAGAATTCTCCACCAACAATTGAAAAGGGTCTATTAGCTTTTGAGAGTGATTTCTCTCTCAACACCATGGGGCAGGGGAAATTCCCCCGTCGAGAATTGTCTACAAATTTTGCTCAGAATTATCTTGGAGTTCCCTCTAAATTCTTCTGGAAATTGCTTGGAGCTCTCCTTAAAGTTATCTAGAAATCCTTTTAGAAATGCGCATGGAATTATCCTCAGAATTATCTTTGGAATTGTCCCTCAAAATTCAAGTTCGTTGGTTTTTTTTTAACGAATCCTGGCATTCTCTTCACAATCATTATGGAAGTTTCCAGAGCTTTGCTTAAATGTTTACTCTGAACTCACTCAATTGAATTGGGTATTTTAGTCAATACTCTCGTAGAGATTTTTCTAAAACTCCATAAAAATGTTCTCTGAAATCCCCCAGTCTAGATTTCATTCTAAAATATGTTCAAATTTGCTTGGGAAAAAATCTAAAATTCTCTTAATATTTTGGAGGAAATGTTTTTCACAGCTCTATTTTTCGAAAAACATAAGCACTTTATGCATAGTTTTAGAATAGTATGTCTTTACACAACAGTTTATGATATATTAGGGGAATACGGGGTACACTATATAGGGTATGGGGTAAAAGTGGATCCTTGCTAAATTTATAATAATTCCCGGATGGCCAGCAAACTGATGCTCTTTTTGACGTAGGACTACGTCTGTGATTTCTATATGGGGTACACTTTGTGAAAACCGAAAATGGAACATGTAACACAATTATAAAAGATTTTAAACGTTAATAACTCAGCTGCCCCTGGACCAATTTTAAAATTTTTACCACCAATCTATCAGAAACATTTCTACGCATCTGTTAAGCTTAAGACTTTATCATTTTTCAAAATTTCAATATTGAATATTGGACGAATGTGCAACTGTTGTTATGATAATTAAAATTATCATCGATTGCCTGCAAAAAGCGATTTCCCTAACACAGATTTCAAAAATGAATTCTATCCGGTCTCACCAAACGGTGAGTGGTGGTGTTCTCCAGTACACAACGAAAGGATGCCTGCAAGCAGAGTGCGCAAGATACCGTACCGCCAAATGGTGTCGTACGCTTTCGACAGATCAAGCGGTGCTATCCAGCAGTGTTCGTCCCGATTTGGCAATGACCTATCCAACTCCACAAGTAGGTACGTACCGACGCCTCTCCCAGCTCTTATCCAGTCGTCCATTCGACTCCAACTCAGCTGTCAATCTGCGGTTCACGATACGTACGAACACCTTTACGATACAGTTGGTCAAAGTGCTAGGCCGGCAAGCAGTAGGTCCAGATCAAAAAACAGTTTGGCTTCGCAATCGGTACTATTATGATTGTATTTGCCACGCAATGAATACTGATGCAAACATGGTACAGGCATCGAAAGCTTGCAATTGATAACTGTGAAAGTGCATCTATAATACTAAGTTGAGAGAACCCAATAAGCCAATATGCGATAAGCAATAAGCTTGAAATGTGAAGAAGAAAAGGAATAAGAAGAAGAAGTAAACCAGATTTTTTATTCTCATATAATTTGAGGTGTTACATGATGGGATTTATTCGTTTTAGGACGAATTTTAGTCTTATGGCTCCAAAAATATTCAAAAGCGTTCTAAAAGATCTTAGTAACTTTCATTTGGTGGTTGTTTCAGTGGTTGTCGAGAAACACGACTTAGTTCCCAAAATCTGAGTTTTTCGGATGCTGTTCCGTTCATATCTCCGGAACCAGTAAACCGATTCTATAAATATTCCAAAGCGATTTATAAGACCATGAAACCTTTCATTTGGGTGTTGCTTCGTCTAATGCGGTTCAGTGGTTGCCGAGAAACACGACTTAGTTCTCAAAATTCTAATCTTGTTCTGTCCATATCTCCGGAAGCAGTTAACCGATTCCAAATATATTCACAAGCTTTCTGTAGGATCTTAGTATATTTCATTTGGTGGGATTGTTGTGTCCTATTCGGTTCAGTGGTTGTCGAGAAACACGTATTAAAATTTGTTTTCGTTACATACACACACATACAGAGTGATTCAGAATAACTGTCACCGATTTCACAAATATACAATTCTCAATGGGTAAAATGGGTATATGTTTAAGTATTTTGTTTTAAAGTGTGTACAAATATCAGCTTGTATTTATAGTAGGATTTGAAATTTCATTCGTTTTCGATTTCAAGCAGCCATGGACAAAATGGAACGTGTCATAAATCTGAATAAATTCGTGTGTTTAGTGTATTTTTTGCATCCTTATAAAGGTACAAAGGAACCATGCGTGGAAAATCCGTTCAATATCAGAGCTTAGACGCATCTCCAGGACCTCAAAAGTGCTGGAGCTAAAACGTGCGTGCCAGTTGTTGTTAATTTTCGTGATAAATGTGGCTGGTCCTTAAAGATAAAGGGAGAGAGATTTGAATTAAAGTATGCCACGGAAGGTTTTAAATGTAGTATATACTGATATCATAAACTTATACAAGCGTTTATTTATGACAGTTGTTCCGAATCACCCTGTATACCATTTTAAATGAGTTAACATGAACCTTAACAGAATAAATCCTCAATGGATTTCAGGCAAATGTGAAACTTTAAAGTACTCATAGTTCTCCACTTCCTAGCTAGAATGATTGATTACAAAAAATTCACGTTCACAAGTCACACATTGACTCAACACCGTTCCCACTGAAACCTTTCAATGTCTGACGCTGAGGCCGATGTCCAATGTTTCATTATTTATTTAGACAATAAAAATGACCACCTTTCGCAGATGTTCCCTAATGGAACACTATATAGTCGGAAATATAACTTTCCGTTGGTTGGTAACAGCTGCTGTATGGGAAATGATAGGAGAAAAACGGTCACTGCTGTTAGGACAAAATCCTAACCAGAAGAGGACTAGCGTGGAAGTTAGTAGGTTTTCCCAGCATGATATGCAGAGTGAGCAAGTGAACACGTGTCCGTTTGCAACCCCGGATGTAGGCTTGGTATAAAATATTAAAACATGACACGCCGATGCAGGTCCGAACTTCAGCTATCCAGTGTAGGTAACGTGTTAGGGTGAAAGTTGTTTTTTTTATCAGTTAGTCGAAAAGGCTATAGCTCAGTAAAGTTTGTAGAATCCAATGGGAATTGGATGCAATATGACAATTTGGTTCGTGAATTCTAAGCTTAATCATCGTTTTGGCTCTGTGTTTCCCACCGTTCTGGTTTGGTCTGATATAGGAATATCATTTCGAACTGGTTTTGTGTTTTAAGGTTATGATTAAACTTTCTTGATAGCGGCACATCAACTTTGGACACATATTTTGCATTCACATAAATTGAAGACAACAATTTTTACATCACCATGTCAGCTGTTGTCGGATCGTGAATCGAACCAGCAGCCTCGGACTTGTGTTTTTTTAATCCTTTTCGGGTATTTTCATCACTGCTACCATTTTCCTAATCTATTGTGATATATTCCCCATTTTTTAGCTTTATCACTTTTAATAGGAGTGATCGCCATTGTTTGACTGATAGCATTATCCCAGCTAGGCATTACGCAGGGAGTTGTTATTCTTCAAATGTCAAAGGGTTCTATCAGCTCCTTGTCGAAAAACTTACGCCTTTCATTGAAGACTGCCTGACAGTGGCAAAGCAAATGTTGAGAGTCTTCCATATATATGTCACAGAAGCGACATACATCATCTTAAAGTTTTCCAATCAGCTTCAAGTGATAATGGCTCAGACAATGACCTGTATTCTAAGATCTTTTCTAGAAAGTGCCAGGATTTTGTGGGTCACAGAAATGTTTGGATTAATTAATCGCTTCGACTGCCTAGCAATGGAAGTGTTCTTCCAGTTTTCCTGCACTTTTGAAGATTCCCACGCTTTTAGCTCCATTCTAAAAGATGCAACCGATAAGCCACAAAAGAAAACCCTGGCCCTATGAACATATGAGAAGATTCGAGTCTTGCTAGTGCATCAGTTCTTTCATTTCCGCCAATCCCGCAATGACCAGGAACCCAATATAAGTCGACTTGATTATGACAAGACAATTTTTGAAGTGATTGAACACACTCCCAGACAAGTTTTGATGTACATGTCGCCGATTTTAAAGCATTTGAAGCAGCTTAACTGTCGGACATGATGTATGTATTCGAACTCTTATAGTGTCTACGTAAACATATAATAGAACACTCTAAAATTGCTTGGATTTCAGCTTGGAACACCATCTGCCCATAGGAACCGAAATGTCTATCCCTGCACCAGTTACTCCTGCTCCCACTTGATTGTTCAATATTGAACCATCTGTATAAAAAAAACAATAGATCCTGAACGAAGAACCGGGCCCCCATGAATAATGCCCAGGGTCAAATACTTGAAAAAATCGATTGAATTTGTTTCTTTTCTTCATCCAGTCTTCGTTGTTCCTTACTAGAGAGTTGATACTAACCGTTTTTCGAATCCTAAGATGTCCTCTAAGGTCTCCTTCAAAGAGTTTTACTGACCTAGAACACACCTTTCGGCTTCTTATTTTACAAATTGATGCAATGGTATCATATAAATCAAAGCAACCAATGCCTTCGATGGTGTACTTCTCATAGCACCTGTTATTGAGAGGGTTGCTTTGGAGTTTTTCTTACTTTCTCTGAGCAACACTCTCTTTTGTTTTTGACCACCAGGACAATGCATCATAGTAACCCTGGGTTTCACAATTGCCGAGTAAATCCAATGGATCATTTTCGGTTTCAGTCCCCACTGTTAACCGAATGTTCTTTTGCATATCCATAGAGCATTACTTGTTTTGTTTACTGCTCTAGATGCATATTCCAATTAAGTTTACTATCAAGGATTACTCCAATATATTTGACAGCATTAGAAAGTTCCAAAAGTGTGCCTTTCAATCTTATGTTGTCTAATGAAAATTTCTTCCTTTGCGTAAATGTCACAATAGCATTGGCGTAGCTAATGGGGGTCCCAAGGGGACCAGGCCCCTCCAGAATTATCTAGGCACCTCCAAGAATGTTTGGTGTTTTTTGACTCACCGGTATTTTGTCAAGCTTGTCAAGTTCGATGTTACTATTTAACAGCGATAAATAAAATTGAACCTCAAATAATGATTTTTCAAAAGTCCTTTCGAGAATCTCTATATAATTTCAGGGCACTTTTGACTTGGAATAGTTGTGGAAATTACGTACAAATTCAAGAAGTTTCGTTCGTGGAACTTCACCAGAAACGTAAAAGTGCAGCAAACATTGTAGAAGAGATTTTGAAAATGTTCAGGGAATTTTAAAGAAGATCTCAAAATAGTTCAATAAACTTCTAAAAATTCAGGGATCCTCGCTTCAGCTTAGGGAACTTTGTTGCAGTTTGTCAGAGACCTCACTTCAGAAAAGCTCCATGAACTTCTTGGAAGGTTATGGGAACTTCGATAAATTTCAAGGAACTTTCCAGATGGTCAAACATATTTGAAGATGATAGGTGTCTTTCATGAAGTGCAAATATGTTCAGAGATCTTCGTAGAATTAGAGATGTAAAGAAAATATGGAATTTGGAATAAATTCAGGGAAATTCGTAGAAGTTGAGGAAATTTTGTAAAACTTAAGGGTGTTTTGTAGATGTTCAGGAAACGTTGTATAAGTTACTGGATATTCTTCGAGCCATCCTTCCTAGACAGTAGGAAAGATTTAAAAGATCTCCATATAGACGAAGATATTAGTAACGTTCTCTGGAAATTTTTTCGAAGATTTCAGCTTGATCAAGTTCTGAGGATCTCCAACTTTTAAACATTCAAATAATTTTTCAAGACTGTAAATTGTTCTGGAAGTATTCAAAAGTTTTTCAGCTAATTTGATCTAATGACGTTCAAAGTCTGGTGTCTTAAAAACCTGATAAAATGAAATTATAACCTGATTTTTCATCATTTTTGTTAAATGTCTAGATTTTTTCGAAATTTTTGCATATTAGATTTTTTTTAACTTTCTTATCTACAAGAGTTTTCTCCTCGAAAAATACTGTAAGTCTCAGAATCTAGGTAAGTTTCCCAAGATCATGAATTATGATTTTTGAAGTCCAGGAGATTCAAAGCTTGTCAAAGCCTATGATATTAAAATATTTTTTAAAACCTAAAATTTATTTTGTACAAAATTTCATCGATTTTTTTTCAGGCATATCTATTTTGTGGAGTTTTTATGAAACTTTTGATTAGGTTAAACATATTATAATTATAGAAATTTGTTTTTAATATTCATGTACTAGAATTCTTATGAAATGACTGTCTAGGAAGGATCTCAATTTTATCGTAGTCTTAGAACTATGACAATTGATCTAATTTCGTTGATTTTTATTCACATTTATATTTATAGAATTTATGCTTACAACCTGTATTAGAGATATATTTTTTTAGTTACAAAATCATGAAATCATATGGGTGTGGAATCTCAGAATATTAAGAATTGTGCATCCACATATGTCTTGAACATTTTCCTAAGTCCTAAATGTATGAAATTTATGTTGTGTGCACTTTACCATGTTTCAAAGCGAGAAAATTATAAAATCCAAACTCTTAGAATTTAACATTGGTTCCTATGTCTGAGATTTAACTGATAATGAAATATTCAAAATCTAAATAAAAACCTAATAACAAAATTCATGGAATTACCTAACTCAGAGAATTTTCTTAAGTTTGAGATGCTTAGTTTTATGACATACGGACGCTATGTGATTTCATTACAAAAAGCATGATCATTGTTTGTCCAAAATCAGTAAGCTTCTAAGGCTCCCCCAATCGAGGTCCCAATCGTTGTTATGAAATAAATAGAATCAAATTTATTGTTTCACCATTAAAATAATATTAAGGCTCAATGCACAGTGGTCCAGAATGCAGATTTAGGTGGAATGATATGTTTTGAGCCTGAAATTGAAACTTTAGACTAAAAGTCTCTTCTACAAAGTTGTTCCTTATAGTTAGGCCCTCATTTTTATGACAATGAATTCTAGGGTGGTTCCTATTATCATTAAAATCAAAAATCTAACTTTTTTGTTTGAATAAATTAAGGTATACATTCTTAGGCAAAGTTATAGCTGAGCTAATTTCAAGCAACTTTGTTGCAAATAACTTTTTTGTTTCTCTTAAATTGGCTGATATAGAGCTATTTTAAAACTAGACTTTTAAAACTCTTTAAGACGAATGTTTTATAGCTGGATTTGTTGCCTGTATCTCTTCTAATAAAAAAGATATACTCAAATATAGTAAAAAATATGAATAAATTCAAATTGATTTTATACGAGTTTAAAAAATAACATACCTCCAATTTTTTCATATTATTGAGAATAACATACGCCCTTTTAAATGCTGCAAAAAAATTTTTTTTTTTTGTTTAGCCCAACCAGAGATATTAACATTTGAAAAGTGCATATTTTTAGTATACAAACGTCAATAACTCTTGATCGGCGAAAGATATTGATAAGCTTTGTGGAGCAAAAACTTGCGCCTCCTTAAGATCTAAAAGTTATCTGAAAACACCTTTGCTGAGAAATTCGAAACAAGAAAAATAGAGCAAAAAAACTGTTTTTTAAGAGCCACCCTAACTCAATTCAAGAAAATAGCTTTAAATCGGCCAATTTAAGAGATAAAAAAAAGTTATTTTCAACAAAGTTGCTTGAAATTAGCTCAGCTATAACTTTGCCTAAGAATGTATACCTTAATTTATTCAAACAAAAAAGTTAGATTTTTGATTTTAATGATAATAGGAACCACCCTAGAATTCATTGTCATAAAAATGAGGGCCTAACTATAAGAAACAACTTTGTAGAAGAGACTTTTAGTCTAAAGTTTCAATTTCAGGCTCAAAACATATCATTCCACCTAAATCTGCATTCTGTACCACTGTGCAATGTCATATTATTGGTCACACCGATCGCAGTAGGCGGCGCTTGAAAGCCGACGTGTTTTTCTTTTGCTGCGTATTTTTTGTAAGCGAATTAAACACACTGCTGGTCTCTCGCCGGTGTCGGCGATTGCGAGCAATATGAAAGATGCCTCGCTGAATACGCCCAAGACTGGACGGGTGGCAGTTGGTGGCCACGAACTGTTCCTGGGGAAAGCACTAGACGCAAACCTCCTCCCAGATGACCATGGCAATGTAAGAAAATTTGTGTTCGTTAAAGGAAGTATTATCCCAGTCTGTTTTCCTAGGATCTCTAAAAAGTTTGTTTGAGCTGTTGACCAGCCTCATATTCAAATAATATTTGCTTGTGATCAGACAAAGATATTTCGTCTGATACATGCCAATTTTTGATTTTGTCCGAGATTATTGGTCTACACAAAGTCAAATCAAGAACTTCTTGTCTAATTGCATTTATAAAGGTTGGAGCATCTCACTAGCGTGCACAGGAATCTTGTTAAGGAGGGGCATTTTTTTTTCTTTGGTGCATTTAATCTGGGGATGGGGAGTACTCCAAAGTACGTCGTAGATGGTGCTGTCCTCCTCCCACTTTTTCCATACTGTTCAATTTAGCTAATTTTACTTATTTTTTGCTCCAGTGGTGGTTCATCTTCTTCAATGCTAACTGCTTTCAGACAGCCAATGGAAATTGGCAATTTAATTCCATCGACGATGTCGATGATGATCAGTTCATCAAATGGTTGCGATAGTAGGACTTTATCCAAAATTATACATTTGCTGCAATGTTGTTGCCTTGGTGGTTGAATTCAGCTGAAGTCACGTCAGATGGTGGTGATAGCATCGACAAACCGAGATGAATGACCAATGAGAATCGCATTCTCCTTTCGCATGCACACTGCGTCGACAAGTACAAGGTTCAAACAGTGCACATAGCAGTGAACAAACAGTATATTGCTCTTGATCAATCCAATCTTGATCAAGATAAGCAAATATAACGGAATTAAAAGGAAATAAACCAACACACTCAAAGCTGTTCATTGACATTTTCAGAGAAGATTCTTCGACGATTTTTTAGTAAGACAACAATCGACCAAGGTTCAATGGCAAACTAATACCCACTTTTCAATTAGGGAATCCAAAAGATTTTTTTAGAACTCTATGAGAAGTCCTCTGGAATTATTTTTAGAACTCTCCTTAGAGTTTCAGAAGAATTTCCCCAGTATTATCCAAAAATTATTCCCGGAATGAGTTAGAAATTATCGGTACTCCCTTGAAATTTTCCTCAAAATCCCTTTGGAATTTCACTCAAAGTTTAATTTTCTCGGTATTCTTTTCGGAATTATCTTGGAAATAAAACAGGATTCACTTGAAATTATTCGCAGATTTTTTTTTTGAATACTCCCCAGAAATTCTTTGGGACTGTCCTCAGAAATCAATATCCTTGAGGATCTTCTCGGATTTTTTTAGAACTCTCCTAAGAGCTCTTTTGAAATTCTTCTCAGAAGTCCACTGGAATTATATTTAGAACTCTTTATGATTTTTTCTCAGAACACTATGGAACTGAATGCGCTAGAAATTTTCCTCTGATTCGCTTGAAATTTTGCTTAAAATCCCTTTGGAATTTCACTCAAAATTTGATTTTCGCGGTATTCGTTTCGAAATTATCTTGGAAGTATCTGCAGGATGTACTGGAAATTATCCGCAGAATTTTCTTTGAATTTTCTCCAGAAATATTTTGGAACTATCCTAGGAATTCAATATCATTGAGGTTCTTCTCGGAATATTTTAGAACTTTTTTTTTTCTCAGAGCACCTTGGAACTGAAATTCCCCTTAATTTTCAGAAGAATTTCCTCTTTATTCTCCTGAAATTCTTCCCAAAATGAGCTTGAAATTATTCTCGGAATTTACTTGAAATTTTCCCCAACATCCCTTTGGAATTTCATTAAAATTTTGATTCTCTTGGTATTCTTTTCGGAATTATCTTGGAACTATCTGCATTATTAACTAGAAATTATTCGCAAAATTTTCATGGAATCATCCTCAGAAATCATTTCTTTTTGAACTTGTCTTCAGAATGCAATACCCTTGAGGTTCTTCTCGGAAGTCAAGTTTAAGTTGTCCGTCCATTCACCAAAACGTTGTAGATTTTTCTACCAGAAATGTTCAATAAAGCTTGCCCCTCCATTCACCAGAACTGTGCAATGTTTACATCAGGAATTTTTAATTCAGCTATCACCTCCATGCAGCAGATTGTTGCAAATCTTGCACCAGAAATTTTCAATACAACTTGCCCCCAGAAAATTTTACACCAGAAAATTTCAATTGACCAGAACGATGCAAATTTTCCACCGTTAATGTTCAATAAAAATGTTCTCCAATCTTCTTATTGGTGCAGATATCCTTTTTCCATTTTCCACCAGACATTTTCAATATAGCTTGCTTCTCCTATCATCAGAATGTTGCAGGTTTTGCACCAAATAAAGTTTGCTCCTATTTTCAGATTTTTCAGCATAAATTTTCAGTAAAGTAGCTTCCCTCCAATCATCAGAATGGTGCAAATTTTACACCAGAAATTATAATTAAAGTTTGTTCCTCTATTGAGCAAAAGGATGTAAATTTGAGACCAAACATTTTCCGAAGAGCTTGCACATCCGTTCACCAGAACGGTGCAGATTTTCCTCCAGTAGTTTTCAATATAGCTTAATTTAAATAAAGCTTGTGCCTTCATTTACCAGACCAGTGCAAGTTTTCCACCAGAAATGTTCTGTTCATTTCATTTATCAGAGCGATACAAATTTTGCACCAGAAATTTTCAATAAAGCATGTTCCTCCATTCACCAGAACGGTGCACCAAAAATTGTCAGTTAAGTTTGTTTCACCATGCACCTTTGTGGTGCAATTTTCAGGCTTTGGCTCTTCATGCACCATTCTTGCAAATTTTCCACCATAAATTTTCAATGAAGCTTGCATTCATCAGAACGATGCAAATTATGCACCAGAAACATGAATAACCCTTGCTTCTACATTCACCACAATGTTCCACCAGAAATTATCAGTTAAATGTACACCTCCAAATTTTTTGCGTGATTCAATTTTTCCACCAGAATTATTCATTGATGATATTTTTAAACCAGAATTATTCAATAAAAAGCTTTTTCTACAATTTACCACCACGAAGTTGATTTTTTTTTTCAACCTTAAATTTACCCTCTTCTTTTAACTCTCCATGAACCACTTTGAAAAAAAAACAAATTACACCAGAATTTTTTTATATGCACCACTGTGGTGCAATTTGTTGACCAAAAAATTTTATTGAAGTTTGTCCATTCATGCACCTTTGTGGTGCAATTTTCAGACACCATCTCAAAGGAATTGATGCAATAAAAGGTTTTCAGTGCCCTTATATTATGAAATGAAGTTATTTACCTTCAAATCAAGTTATCAAGAAATCAAGTTATTTTATATCATAATTTGGAAATGTGGAAATAAACATCTTATATATAAAAGGAGGGGCAATTGCCCCACCCTGTGCACGCTAGTGGAGCATCTCCTCTGTTACATATGTCTAGATCATTGTTAGAAATATAATCCTAAAATGTACTCATCTCTGATATTGATGTCCGTGCTAGCCCATATCGTGTGATGAGCATTTGCATCACAGCCAATTATAAATGCCTTATTTTGTTTTTTTGCAGTATGAAATAAACGCCGCTACTTCTGATGGAGGTAAATCTTCAAAGTCTCCATAGATTTCTGTTTTCCCGTGAGTTGTTGGAACCTCCATCATGACCGCAACAATGTCTTTTTTTATAAATTCTGTATTAGGAACTAAATTTAATCTTCCATGTACTAAAATTGCAGCTCTTGCAACTAATTGTTCTTCATCGAAAAATAAGCTCACAAGATGTTATAGGAACTCCTAATATCCTACTTTTATTTGTCCATGGCTCCTGAATAAGAGTAATGTTTAGTTTTCTCTCTGTGAACCTTTTACAAAGTACAGCAGTTGCTCCCTTCGCATGGTGAAGGTTCACTTGAACAAATTTTATTTCATTGTTGTTGAAGTTGTTGTTATTCGCTGCTCGCATGGGGATTTAGTCCTTCCCCAACATTGGTTTTGCGGTTTCCCTCATTTGGATTTTTTTCTGCTTGGATCCTTATAATTATGTATCCTGGCTTCAATCCTTGTTTTTCCGACTGTATTTTTTGTGGAGCATTACGGTTTGTTTTTTGCTCTCAACACCACTTGGTCCAGGGATTTCGTCAATTTGATCTACGATCGTCAGTACCTACGTGGATCTTTGGGGAGCCACCATCATCCCTTTGCCCTGGTCTTTCACTACCATCGTGTAGATTTCTCTTTTGGAACTTTTTGGCATTTCCAAACTTGAAATCAAGGATGAATTTACTGATTTTGATGGAGTTCAATTGATCCTCCATCGACAGTATCCTCCATGCATCAACAGCCAACCCATCGTTTTGACTTTCTAGACTCCGGCTCGTTAATACCCTTCCAAAGAACTACGCTGTGGATCTCTTATGAAACTTCAACATTGGTTAAGTGACATTAACATTTTAGTAAAAAATGGTCAAAACTCTCGCATCAAGTTTACATAGAAGAATGCCTAAAAAAGCGTGTATTGCCGTTCATCCGCAAGCATAGGGGCTAAGTCATCTCTTGGCCCGATTTGACCAGCTGCCACTACTCCAAGGTGCTTCTGGAGGGTTATGCTGCCAACTAGATCGATTTTGTCCCAAGCGAATGAATCCTCCGAATTGCCCGGAATTTCGACTAATCGAAAAATACTGGGCAATTTCAAAGCAGCGACTTCGACGAAGCGGCGGGCAGTCAAGGACATCCAACAAATGGATGAAATGCGCTGATTCCGTGTCCGTTTCCACTGTGCGGGCGTGTCGAAGTGTGCCCTGCTTCTAAACGGGTGCAAACATTTGTCAGTTGTCATATTTTTCGTTTATGTTTTTTCGTCGCGTTTTTTTTTCTATTTTTTGGTGAAGGCGCATGATAAGAATTTTCTAGAAAGTGGGAGAGTATGAAAATTGAAGGCTATTTCCATAAGTATTTTTAACGGAATTCCGGTCATGTGAGCTGTGATTCGGATTTTCCGTTATTTTCCGTTCCGTCGTGAGATTTGTATTTTCTAGTGCGCGGTTCAAGAGTAAAATTTACGGGTTGCGAAGTGTAGCGGTGCTTTTACGATTTTGGTTACCTTTGATATTTCGGAGCAGCTGAATACTGAAGATTCGGAAACCAGCAGCAGTTCCGGTGTATTTATGTTTCCGTGCTGAAAAAGAAGGAGGACGAAGACGACCAGCGGCACATCTATCTCTTGAGGCGTTGCTGCTCTTCTGTTTCTGCTGCTTACAAAACGAAAACTCTGCGATTTGGACCACGTCACACGCTATGTCTGAAGGCACTTATTATGCAAGTTGCATGTACCTCCGATTTTTTTTCACAGGAAGTTAATATTGATGATAACAATCAAATCTGTGAAAGACTTAAAATATTTCATCTTGGGTTTTTTGAGAAAAAGTGTTTTGAAGTTGACATCAGGCATGAAAAATCATTTACATTAATTTCGTGCATTCATTTACATTTATTTGCCAATAACTTTTTTCATAAACCAAATTTTGTTAAATAATGTATGCGATATTTGTAGGTCTTAATATTGGCTACAACTATTCTGAACATCTCAAATCTGTATCTCTTATGCATGACGAACTAGAGAGATCAGTGTTTTTCAAAGAACGTAAATTATTGACTGAAAAACAATATTGGGTTCTGCTCGCTCTAGTTCATCATGCACTAGAGATACAGACTTGGGATATTCACAAAAGTTTAAGCCAATATCATGACGTATAAAAACATGACACATCTTTTTTACGAAATTCTGTTGATACTCAAAGTTAAAAACAAATAAATGTAAATAATTACATAAAATTAATGTAAATGATTTTCCATACCTTCTGCCTTCGATGGAGGTGTATAACGAATATTAACGATACAAAACTATTCTCTGACTATACAAATCAATTTTAAATTGCTTCACAAGTGGATTCAAGTTGTTAATTTTCCGTTTAAGAGTTCTATTTGTTGTTGTTGTTCTCAAGTAACAACCAGCTTGATTCTGACCACTTTGCGTAAGATCTATTAAAGTTGTCTCCTAGATCAACAATTATTCGCATTTTTCATCCCTCATAAGTGTAAAAGAGATAACAATGGGCATGACAGTCAAAGGCAGCCATGTAATCTAAGTAAGCATTGATTTTTTGTCACGTGTAAATATTGTGGTCTATCGTCTGTGATATTTTCGAATCGTTAAGCAAATTCGCAAAAATGAAGAAATCTCACGAGGAAAATAGAGAGAAAGTGTGCCTTTTGTGCTTCGGAAAAGTGATTCCATCCAAAAAAAATTCACGCCACTTTATTAGGGACGATCGTTGGAAGATTTTTACCGGAGTTCAATGTAGAAGACGGAAGGTATCCGGAAGTTTTGTGCCACGCATGCTACATTGCCGTTTACCGGTGTAAGAAAGGTGAGCCGTTCAAGAAAATTGAGGTTCACGTGTATCTAAAAGTAAAGATACGTACAAGAAGTTCAAACCATATTGAGTGTGACCTCTGTCGAGTTGCGCAATTAAAATGTGTAGATATGTCAGTCAGTCAGATTGACCGCCCACGGTTGCTGCTCTGTTATTACCAGATCAGCTGCAATTACACAGAGAACCAACAGATGATGTTTGGGACTAACATTCATCCTCAATGTGTAAGAACTGGAGATCTAATATTTAGCAATACCAGCGCCGGCCGTGTCCGAATGCAGGTCAACTAGGGAATGGGAAGGAATGTGTTGACGTGATACTCGCTGTGAAGGAAACCGAGAAATCCTCTGCGCTTCCACGAGAAATCACTGGGATGTTGGATGTGGGGAAAGGTAGCACGCACACGCAGGGATCGTTTTTTGGTAGAGCGATTATAATACACAAACACACACACACACACACACACACACACACACACACACACACACACACACACACACACACACACACACACACACACACACACACACACACACACACACACACACACACACACACACACACACACACACACGCGCGCGCATTCATCTAATTTCTATTTTTAGATCAGGACCCACACTGTGGTAAGTGATGCGATCGGTGTTAAAGAAGAATTTGTTTTCATTAAAATCTAGTGGGTATAGAATAAGCCAAAGTGAAAAATTGCAAGGAAGGGGACGGGCCTGGGATTGAACTCCTGACCTTCTGCTCAGTAAGCAGAAACGGTAACCACTGAGCTACCGAGCCTCGTCAAGCAATTGAGCAATTAAAATGTGTAGATATGTGCAAGAAAAAGGTATCGCTGAAAAAGAAAAAAAAGTTTTATTAAAATCTGCAAAGCATGTTTGACGCAAGTTTCCCCGGGGAAACGACAACCATGTAGTGAAACCCGGAAACTGCAAAATCTCTCCGAATTAGCGGACAAAAGTAAGCACCATTTTATTGCCAAAATCATTAGAGAGGTAGCTGACAAAAAACTAACGGAAGTTAGTTTTTCGAACGTCTCAGGAAAACCAACGCATTTCAATTTAAAACAACCGGGAAAAAAAATTACAGTTCTCTCACGAAGATTTACTCAATATTAAAACGGTCCTAAATCCGAGTATAAATAAGGTATGTTATCTGGTTCGTCTAAATAAATAATATGATATTACAGACGGTTAAATTGGCTAAGCACATGAGACAGAACGGTCGTCAAATTATCCAGCCTGGTCTCAAATCAGCTAAAAGCAACATGTTGTCCGAGCTCGAGGATTTCTTTTCCGTGATGAAGTGCGACATGACTTCATGCAAAGGAAAATCCTTAGCAATAGAGAATCGATCTGTTGTGATGTGTACAAGCGTTGAGGGGTTGATTGAGTACGTCAAAGCTCGACGTAATGCGGGAGAGATCATTTGCAAGATCGGGATCGATGGCCGTCAAGGATCACTTAAAATCATCATGACCATCGAAGAAAGAATGAGCTCTACCGGACTAAAAGACTCAGGTGTTCGCAAGTGTTTCATTCTTGCCTTGGCTCCAGGAATTCAAGAGAACTACAAAACATTTCCCTGTTGTGGTTGAGGCTTGGATTACATAAAATAAAAGCAATTGTGACTGGTGAGATTAAGATTTATGTTGTCCCATTATCATTATTCAATTTTTTTGTTTCAGGTGATCTCAAGGTTATCAATATTTTGGCTGGAGTAATGTCAAATAGCGCAACGTTTCCTTGTGCATTTTGCACGGCACGCAAGAGTGATTTAGGGACATGCAATGGCCTTGCACGGACACTTGGTTCCATCAGGACTTTTGCGAACAGTTGGAAAGAATCTGGAGGAATCAACAAAGATGCCAAAAACTCAACCTGTCTTGAACGGTGATGAGGATACAAAGATTCTGGATATTTGTCCACCACCTGCTCTACACCTCTTTTTGGGCCTCATGAACACAGTTTATAACAACGTGGCCGAAAATGAGCCCAATTACGCTTCAAACTGGGCGGCTGCCGCAAATGCAACTCGACATGCGCAATTTGGATTCGCTGGGCGTCATTGTAGATATTTGTTGGATAAACGCACAGTTTTGATAGGAGGCAATCTAGATCGTCAGGTAAAGGTTTTGGACAACATGCATGCAATGATAAGCCATTGTTTTGGCAAGGAGCTCAACGATGATTTCGAAAAGTCCATTGATCTTTTTTGTGAAAGTTGGCTTACCGCAAACCTTCCAGTAACCCCTAAATTCCATATTGTCGAATATCACATTAGCGATTTTTGTAAGAAAACAGGAAAAGGATTAGCCAGGTTCACGGAACAAACAACAGAAACAGCGCATCATGATTTCATCAAAACATGGAGTAACTTTAAAGTGGCGGAGAATCATGTTAAATACGAAGAGAACCTGTTGAAAGGTGTGGTTTCGTATAACAGCGCTCATTTAAAGTAATTTTCATTTTATTTGTTGCATCACATTTGCTTAACATTTTCATTATATATAGATATAGGTTCTGATAAGAAATGATGGCAATTATTAAAAATAATACAATTTGATAAATAAAAATAACTGTTTTAATATTTTACTTATAAATGAAAAATAAAACTATGGGCAAGTCGTGAAACCTTATGGTACCGCCAATACTTATACTTTTGACTACTTTAATCCACTTTTGAAACAAATCATATTATTATATTATTGATTTGTATTGTCAGAGAATAGTTTTGTTCGTTAATATTTGTTATACACCATCATTGAAAGCCGAAGGTATGGAAAATCTTTTACATTAATTCCGTGCATTTATGTACATTTATTTGCTTTTAGCTTTGTCTATCAACGATATTGACGTTTAAAATTATAAATGTTAAATAATGTATGGAGTTTTTGTAGGTCTTAATATTGGCTACAACTTTTGTGAACATCTCAAGTCTGTATCTCTTATGCATGATGAACTATAGCGAGCAGAGACCAATATTGTTTTTCAGTGAATAATTTACATTCTCCGAAAAACACTGATCTCTCTAGTTCGTCATGCGTAAGAGATACAGAATTAAGATGTCGACAAAAGTAGTAGCCAATATTAAGACCTACAAAAACTGCATACATTATTTAACAAAATTTGGTTTATGAAAAAAGTTATTGGTAAACAAATTTAAATGAATGCACGAAATTAATGTAAATGATTTTCCATGCCTGATGTCAACTTCAAAATACTTTTTCTCAAAAAACCCAAGATGAAATATTTTAAGTCTTTCACAGATTTGATTGTTATCATCAATATTAACTTCCTGCGAAAAAAAATCGGAGGTACATGCAACTTGCATAATAAGTGCCTTTCAACAGACATAGCGTGCGTCATTTTTGAGAGATCGGTGAGATCATTCCATGTTTTATATTATTTTGCGAACAATTTCAATTTATATGTGGCAACAAGTTGTGTGTTGGGTTCATTAGACATTGCTGGTATTAATGAAAATCGATCGATAATGCAGACTTGAATTTTTCCTTATTTCCACTGTTGAACTCTGGTCAGCTGGCGTGAAGACACAAACTCACACACACTGATATCCAGTTAAGGGGAAGTTCACGGCTCCGAAAAAATAATTACGATTTGATTTTTGTAAAGGTATTGGAGAGAGATAGCAGAAATCTAAAAACATCACATTTTTTCTGATTTTTTAAGAAGGATTCATGTGCAAAAAAGTTTTCTGGTCATCATGGCATAAAGCTGACTAAAAAAACACGAAACAGCGACCTTTCGGTTTTGCTATTTTTTTTTAATGATTAAACAGAAAACATGTTTTTGCATGTGAATTTTGTCAGGAATCTGAAGAAGGAATTGATTTTCTTGGATTTTTTTATGTTTTCCCCGGTATTTTTGGGAAAATAAAAACGCACCGAAAAAGAAATTTAATTTTCGATTCGGTGAACTTCCTCTAAAAGATGTCCACAAAACTAGCTTCTTTTCCCTCTTTTCAGAAAGCGAGTAATGGTGCTATAACCATAGGCCATAAAGGGCTAGGACAAGAGTTAGTCCGGACCACTAGAGGAAGATGGAGTATCCCTTAACATTTTTAGACTAGATGCTCCCAACGACAAATCATTTATAAATAACAATACAACGGAACGTTCAGAACGAGATGTCCACGTTCGATCCATTTATTGGATTCTGAAGCATTGTGTTTAAATCTTTGACTTAAACAGGCCCGATGTTTCTGAATCATCTTACCACTAAAATGTTGCACAGTAGGTCTGGCCGTTTCGATATATTTTGCGCATCTCTGCAACATATACCAAATAGGCAAGAAAAATGATGGATGTACATTTATCATTTTCCAGGATGCGTTCATGAACTGGCTGTGTTGGTGTTAGATTAGATTAAATTAGATTAGAAATTGTCAAAACTCTCGCATCTTCAAATTGACTTCAGTATCTTTTTTACTAAAGTTAAGTTAGACAAAAGCGTTGCAAATAGAGGACTTCGTAGAATGATGTAAGGCTCGATTCCATTTGGTGAATTTTCACTTAATTTTGACACTTCAAAAACAAATTAAAATGTTCGAAAATCCCTCTGTTGTTGATCGGCCAATTAACGAGAAGGTGTCTGTAAAAATAAGTTTGTTAGAATAGCAGGTTTGTTTGGAAAATTTCCATCTGTCAAATTTAAGTGATAATTCACCAAATGGAACACAGCCTAAGTGCTATATTGTGTATATACTCCTTGCCGAACAAAGCACGACTGCCAAGCTTAAATTAATAACGAACGACCATTTGATTATGAACGTAGCCTGTATCTTTGCCAACCAGCGCAAGCAAGCACATCCAAAATCCAAGAATTAGTGTATCGCGAAAAGTCGTAAATTGTTTATCATTCGCTGAGCTTCCTGTTATCGCTCTCAACCTCGCAACAAATATAGAAGAAGCTTTCCAGCCATATCCGATTGTCGCACAATCACCGAACAACGTCCAACTAACGAAGCCAAATTTTGCTGCAGCTGGTGCTCGTCCTACCGTTCTGTTCGTTATCTGCAATTGTGTCGGCCCGTACCACGGTAGCAAATCCCCTGCTGCAGTCCTGCTCTTTGTCCCACTCGGCGCCATCTCCATCAACAACCGGAAGGATGTCTGTTCCCAATGTAATTTTAATCTATAAAGTTTAATGTGACATCATAATGCTTTCACGGACCGCAGGGCTGCATGGGTATTCATAAAACTGCGGGCTGTCAGTGGAGCTGGCCGGTAAACCGAGGTGTGATAGCCAAAAGTGCCGGAATATTTTTGCTAGTCGGCAGGCGGTATCACCATTCTGGATCGGGACCGACGGCGGTGATACCTACTTGTAAACTGGCAGGTGGTCGAATGTCAGGTTCTACCTGTTGGGTACGATTTTGCCGGGAGGTGAGTCGGGGAAGTCTATTCGGTATATTTCTCGGATATGAATAATTCATGGCGCGCGGATATCCTCCTGGATATAGATAAACATTCAGACTGTGAAAATGGTTTTCGTGGAATGTGTCGGCTATGCTGCCAATGATGGACCCTTGCCAAGTTGAGTGTCATATCCGGAGGTTGAATGACCCGAATTTGCGTCTCGTAATATATGGGTGGATGTTTCAAACAATGCATTAAAGATTTACAGGCCCTAATTACCTTCGAAAACTCTTTGAACTATGTATACAATTTCAAATAATAGAATTCATCTCGAGAAAAGCGGATAAAAAGAACCAATTCTCGGTAGGGCTGTTATATTTAAATAAGTTCTCCAGGAACAGAGAGCTAACTGCGATCTATTTCAGCCAGTTTATACAAACCAGAACGATACGATTATCATTTCATTTCTCTCTCTCTCCCTGACTCTCGCCTGATAAAGCACCGAGAGACCGAGTTTAATCTTCTTGTTTAGTTAGCAAACTTGACTCGTTTCGTTCTTTTGATGTGCAGTAGTACATCTTTCCTGGTATTCCTTAAACCCCCCAGCTGCTCCATTTTTTTGTGGAATCTCTTACATCCCTCTTGAAGAGATATAAAAATGATGACGACGATGACGATGACGATGATATGGCGCAAAGTAAGCACCCATATCAAAAGTCGACCTCTTCCCTTGTTACCACTTTCACCACCTCAACGACCCATCGAAAACAGACATCGTCAGTCTGTAGTTGAATTGTTCGTGGAAATAGGAAGGAGTTGAGGGATACTGAAATCGTTGATCCGCCGCAAATGTTATCCTCCGAGCACTTTAGAGAGGGAGGAAGAGCTGTCGTTAGCTAAAGCTAAAGAACGGTGAAAAATCCCGAGATGTCTGCTCGCTAGTACATATCATGTACTGAACACGCATGGGAAAAGATTGAGAATCCAGTTCCTCGACGATGGCGTACGATATAGCATTATAGAAGCAACAGCAGTCTGGTGGAATTTTTCAAAGTTGGGAACATTTATGGGAAAAGTTCAGAAACTATCTGAACCTTAAAGTTATTCTTTGAGCCAAGAAATGAAAATGTAAAGACTATGATGGGATTCATGGCCTGAATAAGTTGCATGGAAAATTTTCATAGAGAAAACATTAAACCAATATTTAAGATAGGGTTACGGGATGTAATGTCAGCCTAGCCCCTCACTTCGGCCTATCAAGCAAATAACTCATTCATTCAGCAAATAATACACAATAATTATGAAAAACTAATCCCACACTGCTACAAAATTCTAACCCGTAGATCAATTGCCTATTTTTGGGACAAATTTTGAACATTTATTGCTCTTTTTCAAAGAAAAAGTTTAGTGAAATAATCTTAATTTTCGATTTCTAGGCACCATGATCTTGCCGTATTATTGCACTAACAAAAATATCCGCTTCGAGGGTCATCAAAAAATCTGATAATTGCATGAATTGAATAGGCTTACCTTTTTGTAACATGCTAGCCTAATAATTCAACATCACATTTTTCTTTCTTATTACAAATTTAGAAGATTTCACGCTTTTAGCGCTTTATAACTATGAACCGAACTTTAGGGACATAATGTTGAGACGTGTTCCTAATTATGGCCCACGAACTTTATTTGATGATGATGACTCTGCTGCTGTAGTGTAGTGTTTACAGTATTGTCAAATATGTTTTTTTTAACTTCATTTCCGAGTCACTAGAAGCCCCCAGTTTACAATCGATCAGAAGTACTGACAGTGTGCCTACTACAAACGATGATGAAATCATTCAGCAACCCAAGGAAAAGTTTCTAGAAACTGATGATAATAATGAGAAGTATCGCACGACTTTACCTAGAAGCTGGTCAGCATATAAAATAACGAAGGAATTCGGTGTTTCTCAATATATGGCGGATCGTACCAAAACACTACAGGAGGACAAGGGGATAATGACGACACCAGGAAGAAAGCTGAGCAGGGCGTCTTTAGCAGAAGAAACTTTATCACTCGTGCGTGATTTCTATACCAGTGACGAAATAAGCCCAGCCTGTCTAGGAAAACGCGACTATGTTATTTCAAAAAATGTTGATATACAAAGAAGATTAGTATTGTGAAATTTGCAAGAAGCTAAAGAGCTTTCATTCCTAGTTGAACACTCAGTCGGTTAACAACGTCCCGGTCTCAGTCGCGCGGCATCTAGTTTTTTTCGGTGTTTTTTCCGCCCGAGCGGTTTTTTCACCCCCCATTGGGTGCCCCAAGTGACCAGTGTGCAACAGAGGAAGTGGAATTCCATGGGCCGAGCCCCTTGGAGTTGCCATCCAGCTTTAATCCACCCCGGTAATCCATCCGGTCGTCAAGCCATTTTTTCCATCATCGTGCCGACCCACCAACACCAACATCACCACCAGCAGCAGCAAACGGACCATCTAGCTGCAACGGCTGATAGGTTGTTTACAACCGGAAGTATTAGACAATACATTTTGCAAGTCCATTGCCTCCCTATTGTAGTTTAATTTTGCCTCGTGGCGCGTGACTCTGTCTCTCACCCCTGGTAGGGGAGTATGGGTCATAGTGAGACAACTTTTTGCAAGTAGATATAAGTTTTTTTTTTGTTTCGATTTTTTTTTTCTTTTTGATTTGTTCGTACGTCGGGCAAAAAATTTAATTACTAGTAATTAAAATTAATTAATTAGTGAAGGTTTTATTTTTTTTTTCCTTCTTAAGTGGTTGCGCACCGCTTTTGCGCAACACTTATGGCATCTTCCGATGCCTACGTTACGCGAACCAGATACTATGAACCGTCTTCGAAAGGACCATGGGTTGTCTTTTTTCGGCCCAAAAATAAACCTTTGAAAACTCTCGACATAACGAGAGATTTGCTGCGTAAGTATCCGGGAATCTTGGTACACAAAGAAAGATTCAACAAACTGCGTGTAGAAGCACCGACTTATGATGTGGCAAATAAAATTGCTGATCACGAGTTGTTTAGTGTTGAGTACAACATCTACATCCCTTCTCGAGATGTGGAGATAGAAGGCGTGGTCTCCGACGCGAGTCTGACTGTCGAGGACTTGAAACATGCCTCGGGAACTTTTAAAAACTCGACATTCGCTACCGCGCTAGTGAAGATACTGGATGTAAGGCAACTGCATTCAGCATCTTTGCTAGACGGTAAAAAAGTTTATAAACATTCAGACTCGTTCCGGGTGACTTTCGCAGGTTCAGTTCTCCCAAACTTTGTTAAAATTGATGGTGCTTTTTTTCCGGTGTGACTGTTTGTACAGAGGGTATATAATTGTACCAACTGCAAAAGGCTGGGACACTCGGCCAGCCATTGCGGCAACAAAACTCGTTGTGGCAAATGTGGTGAAAACCACAAAGAGGATTCTTGCCACAAAGAATCAGTAAAATGCGCTTACTGTGGCGAGAATCCTCACCCCTTGCAGGAGTGCCCGATGTACAAACAGCACTCCGATAAAGTGCAGCGTTCAATCTCTGGACGCTCCAAGCAGACATATGCTCAAATGTTGAAGGCTGCATCAGCCGTCCAAGATGCAAACCAATTTTCGGTTTTGTCAGTTGAAGAATCGGACTCTGACTCATCCGATGAAGGTGATTCTACGGTGGTACACGCACCTTCAAAAATAGACGGTTCCTCAAAAAGAAAATGCCCCTCCCCGAAAGTGCGCCGTAAGAAAACTAAAGTCACCTCCAGACGATTGCCAAATTCCCAGGGTAATGGGGATGAAAAAACAAAACCGAAGGCTCCTGTTGATCCAATCCCTGGATGCAGCAAGAATTTTCCGCCATTGCCCAACAAAGATAAAAAAAATAAAAAAGCTGCTCCTCAAACTTCTCAAAAGAAATCCAAGTCCGAACGAGGTTTGCTAGCTTTTTCGGACATTGTGGAATTCATATTAAACATGTTCAACATACAAGACCCTCTAAGAAGCTTAGTTTCTGCCTTGCTTCCAACGTTAGAATCATATCTTAAGCAATTGACTGTTTCATGGCCCCTCCTTGCATCAATCATATCTTTCGATGGATAATTCGTCGAACGAGGTTGAAGATATGATCACTGTGCTACAGTGGAACTGCCGTAGTCTAGTGCCTAAACTAGATTCGTTCAAATTTTTACTTCACAATTCTGATAGTGATATATTTGCTCTCTGTGAAACATGGCTTTCTTCCGATAAAGAACTCAACTTCCACGATTTTAACATTATTCGCCTGGATAGAGACGATTCTTATGGAGGAGTACTTTTAGGGATCAAAAAGTGCTACCCTTTCTACAAAATTTCCCTTCCTGCTCTATCAGGCGTCGAAATCGTCGCTTGCCAAATAAATGTGAAGAACAAAGATCTTTGCATAGCTTCAGTATACGTTCCACCAAGAACCTCCATTAGCCGTAGTCAACTCTGGAATCTAGTTTCGATTCTTCCATCCCCAGTATTAATTCTGGGTGATATGAACTCCCATGGTACTGGGTGGGGCGATCTATATGACGACAATAGAGCGGCTATTTTTTACGATTTATGTGACGATTTCAATTTGACTATTTTGAACACTGGTGAAGCGACACGTATAGCAAAACCTCCGGCTCGAGAAAGCCGACTCGACCTATCTTTGTGTTCAAGATCGCTATCATTGGATTGTCAGTGGAAGGTTATCAATGATCCCCATGGTAGCGATCATTTGCCAATCATCATTTCAATAAAGTGTGGCCCTCACTCTGCAGAACCATCTCGGGTTCCATTTGATCTTACAAGGAACATCGACTGGCAGAAATATGCAACGGCGGTGACAATCGGTGTCGAATCAATAGATGCGCTTCCACCATTGGAAGAATATCGATTCCTAGCCGATTTGATTTACAAAAGCTCACTGGAAGCACAAAAAAGAAAAGTTCCAAGTGCACCCTTTAAAAGGAGACCAGCCACACCTGGTTGGGACGAAGAATGCACAAAATTGTATGTAGAAAAATCTGATGCTTTCAAAGCTTTTCGTAGACACAAAACCTCCACTTACTTCGAGGAATATTCAAAGCTTGAGACAAAGCTGAAACAATGAATCAAAGCAAAAAAACGCGGTTATTGGCGCAATTTCATCGAGGGACTCTCACGAGAAACCTCAATGAACACCTTGTGGAGGGTGGCTCGCAACATGCGTAACCGCTCATCTTTCAATGAGAGTGAAGAATACTCCAACCGATGGATATTCGATTTCGCTAAAAAGGTCTGTCCGGACTCAGTTACAGCACAAAATATTCTTCGAGAAGCGTCTCCTAGCGGCGGCTCTCTGGATAGACCATTCTCAATGCTGGATTTCTCTATGGCTCTTCTTTCATCGAACAACTCCTCACCGGGAAGCGATATGATTAAATTCAATCTTCTGAAAAATCTCCCAGATATCGCTAAAAGACGCTTGCTAGATTTATTCAATTCCTTGCTAGAAAACAACATTGTACCGCCTGAATGGAGACAGGTCAAAGTAATAGCCATTAAAAAACCTGGCAAATCAGCGTCTGACCATAACTCATACCGTCCGATTGCTATGCTTTCGTGCATAAGGAAATTGTTGGAGAAAATGATCCTTCGGAGACTCGATCACTGGGTCGAATCAAATAACTTGCTATCAAATACACAGTTTGGGTTCCGCAAGAGCAAAGGAACAAACGATTGTCTAGCGCTGCTTTCCACAGATATTCAACTGGCCTTTGCGCACAAGGAGCAATTGGCTTCAGTATTCTTGGACATTAAGGGGGCTTTTGATTCAGTTTCCATTGAAATTCTGTCAGACAATCTGCACAGATGTGGACTTTCTGGAATTTTAAATAATTTCTTGTACAATTTGTTGTCAGAAAAGCAAATGAACTTTTCTCTTGGAAAACTGACAACTTCCAGAATTAGTTACATGGGCCTGCCCCAAGGCTCATGTCTCAGCCCTCTGCTTTATAACTTTTATGTCAAAGATATCGACAACTGTTTGGCAGAACAATGCACGCTAAGACAACTTGCAGATGACGGTGTGGTTTCCGTAAGAGGTCCACATGCCGTGGACTTGCAAGGACCATTGCAAAATTCCTTAGATAACTTGTCTTCTTGGGCTATGAATCTAGGGATCGAATTCTCGCCGCAGAAAACTGAACTGGTAGTGTTTACTCGAAAGCGGTACCCAGCCCAAATGCATCTTAATCTTTTGGGCAGAAACATTACTCAATCATTGTCTTTCAAGTACCTTGGGGTCTGGTTTGATTCAAAGTGCACTTGGAATGCCCATATTACGTATTTGAAGCAAAAATGTCAGCAGAGGATCAACTTTCTCCGTTCAATTTGCGGCACATGGTGGGGTGCTCATCCGGGAGATCTCATAACGCTTTATAAAACAACTATTCTCTCTGTTCTAGAGTACGGCTCTTTCTGCTTTCTCTCGGCAAGAAAAAGTCACCTAATAAAATTGGAACGAATTCAATATCGTTGTCTGCGTATTGCTCTAGGCTGTATGCACTCAACGCATAACATGAGTCTCGAGGTTCTGGCAGGAGTAACACCCCTCCAGAACCGTTTCTGGGAGCTCTCTCTCAGAATACTAATCAAATGCGGAGTGACGAACACACTTATAATTGCTAATTTTGAAGAAATTCTTGGGTTGAACACACAATCTCGATTTATGAGAATCTACCACCACTACATATCATCAGATATGTGTCTTCCTTGTTATACTCCAGACCGTGTTCACTTCACCAATCGCAGTTCCTCAATTGAATATGATCTGACCATGAAACAAGCAACTCATGGGATTCCCGATCAACTTCGACCTATTATTATCCCACGTATTTTTACTGAAAAGTACCAACAAGTCAATTGCATGAAAAGATATTTTACAGACGGGTCCCGTCTCAATGGATCCACTGGCTTCGGTGTCTTCAATGAAAACTCTAGCGCCTTCCGCAAACTTCAGGAACATTGTTCCGTTTTTGTTGCTGAGCTGGCAGCAATCAACTTCGCATTGGGGATGATTTCCAACATGCCCGCAGACCATTACTTCATCTTCTCGGATAGTCTCAGTTCGATTGAGGCTATTCGGTCGATGAAACCAAGTAGGCAATCATCTTATTTCCTTTCAAAGGTAAGGGAGCAGATGTGTGTGCTGGTCGAAAGATCATATATGATTACCTTTGTATGGGTCCCCTCACATTGCTCAATCCCAGGCAATGAGAAGGCGGACTCTCTCGCAAAGGTGGGCGCGCAGGAAGGCGAATTGTATGACAGGCAAATTTCACACGATGAATTTTACCATTTAGTGCGTCAGAGTACCTTTTCGAGTTGGCAAACCGATTGGGACACTGGAAATCTTGGACGGTGGTTACATTCAATTATTCCTAATGTTTCTTCGAGAGCGTGGTTTAAAGGCTTGGGCTTAAGTCGTGACTTCATTCGCGTGATGAGTAGACTTATGTCCAACCACTACTCGCTAGATGCTCATCTCAATAGAATAAACCTCGTGGACAGCAACATCTGTCGGTGTGGAAACGGTTACGATGACATCGAACACGCAGTTTGGCAATGTACGGATAATGACGCCGCCAGAGAGCGACTTTCGAGGCCCAAGGAAGACAACCCTATGTTCCTATCAGAGACGTGTTGGCAACCCGTGATCTCTGCTATATGCAGTCCGTTTATGTTTTTCTTCAAATGTCTAGTATAAGAATTTAATTCCTTTTGTCTTTTGTCTCTCTTTATTAGTTTTTGTTTGTCTTGTCCCCCCGTCTCGATGAGTCTCATCGTCGCCCACTGGTCACCCACCATAGCCGGTCGAACTCCGGACGAAGCTAGAACAGCACTACCGTTCATACTGGCGACAACGCTCTGATGAGACAACGAAACCCTACCCCAAGCTCCTCCCCTGATCCTATCCTTCGAAAATGTACCTCTCTTACCTCGAGTAAGCCGCGAGTAATCGGCCCAACTCCTACTAGACATAGAATTAAGTGAATTTTGTTACACACAGTGAACAATGAATTATCGGCTCCGTAAAGCTAACGCGATTGAGCCTTCCAAATAAACGAACTAGATAAAAAAAAAAGCTAAAGAGCTTTATACATGGGCAATTTCTAAAATCGATTCAAAAATGCACTATGGCTTTTTTTCAGACGCAGATCATAAAGCGATGGAAAGAAAACTTAAAACCCGTTATAATCGTGTCAAACAAATTTCCCACACACACCATCCGGTACCATCATAGGCCAGAACATGAAAATTATATTATATTATAACTAGTCTCGTTCTCGTCTACAAATAAAAAAAAAATAAAAAAATAATGAATTGAAAACCATGAAACCATAAGATTGTCTTATCAAAGCATTGATTCTAGTCCAAATATGGAGTTCCAAACAGTCCGTGAAAGATGTACTACCCAAGTTTAATATCAATATATTCTATTTGAATTCCTATGCTATGAATCACTGTAGTAATTATTACTTACACATAACGCAAAAGCAATCAATAAATTTTATTCAATTTTCTATGAATGTCATGGTAGTCTAGGATCAGAAATTGAAATAAGTAAGTAATGTAACCATGTTACATTCGTTATCTATCAATGGAGACGCAGGGTAATCTAGTCGTATTGGAGTAATGAGCGAAATTTCTAAACATGATAATTTCAAAAAATCGTAACTCAAAAACGAAGACAAATACATCGCTGATTTTTTGATATGTTGTGTAGAAAAGCCTAAATTTTCAAAAAAAAAATATAAAAACGTGTTACGCCCATTGTCTACAAACCATGAAAACCATAAATAACAAATACAATCAAAATTCTTCGATACAAAACTCCAATATTCAAAAAAGTTTATATTTTTTCTGAATAGTATTTTTAATAACCTTTCTTTTGATATTTTGATCATTCAAATCGATTTAATGGTTTAAAAGTTATAATTTAAAAAAAAATGCAATTTTTGGAAAAAAATAGAAAAAAAAATCGATATTTTGGACCACCCTAACAGGAAAATGGTCACCCTAATGAGAAAATAATAAAATACGGGTCCAATATTTTTCGATAAGGAACAAAACTGCCAATTGTTACGAAATTCTGAGAACCACTATATCGTTTTGTTATGGAATGGCTGTATAGTGACATTTACTCATATATGAGTGGGATTTGCTCTAGGAATCGGTGGTAGATCTTACATCCCGTAACGTACCACGAAAAGGTGATCTACCCACGTTACGGGGCGATCCGAGGTTACTTTCACTTACAATAAGCCCCACATGTATGCATCACCGTTATCAAATGGATATTCGAACGCTTCCAGGTTCGAAAATATTCTTTTCAAACCTGGCACGTATTTAGCTAATGTTTTTTTAAATTGTAAAATGTATTTGGACTGGTCTTACCATGTTAATTTGATCCTTCAATCTATGGGTAATTTTGGGTTTTCTCTGAGCTTTGCATCTCATTTCGTGATGCACCTTTGTCGTAATTATTCCTTTAACGAACACAAACTTTCTTGCATTGCCATGGTCATCTGGGTGGAGGATCGCGTCTAGTGCTTTCCCCAGGAACAGTTCACGACCACCAACTGCCACCCGTCCAGTATTTAGCTTATCCAGCGAGGCATCTTTCATATTGCTCGCAATCTCCTACACCGACGAGAGACCAGCAGCCGAGCACTTTTGCAAGCGGAAAACTTACTGGCAAAGTCGGCCACCGAATCACCACCAAAACTCACAATGGACACATTATCAACACGTTCCCGGGCTAATTCACCAACCGGACCGATCTCTCAATAGAACTACACGCCGAAAGTCTAGCCCGGAAAACCGGGCCCCCGGGAGGCAATGAAAATCGGCACCGAACAATGGAACTGAATCTGCGTTGTATATTTTGGAGGTTAGATTCAAGGTCAACCGAGCCACTCCAGGCAAACACAGGCAAAACACGATATATCACTAAATGATAACTTTATGAACACTTGAAACTAAATTTTAGCACACACATTAACAAATTTTAGGCCAAAATGTGTTTAATTCACTTACGAAAAATACGCAGCAAAAGAAAAACACGTCAGTTTACAAGCGCGGCTTACTGCGATCATTAATAGAAGCAATAGAATTCACCTTAAAATATAATAAATAATTCTTAAAAAAAAAACAATTAATTAATTAATTTATCTTTATTAGGGAGGCTTTCAGCCTTGGGCTGGTTCGCCTCCATTAAAAAAAAAAAAAACAAACAAACAAACAGATGTGTCAATATTTACCAAGCCGGAGGCGGCGGGTTCGATTCCCGGTCCGGTCGAGGGAATCTTTCGGGTTGGAAATTTTCTCGACTTCCCTGGGCATAGAGTATCATTGTGCTTGCCACACAATATACAAATTCATGCATTGGTATTGGCATCGAAAGCTCTCAATTAATAACTGTGGAAGTGCATTTAGAACACTAAGTTGAGAGCACGCAATAAGTTAATATGCGCTAAGCAATAAGCTTGAAATGCGAACAAGAAGAAGAAGAAGAAGTGTCAATATTTAAGTTGAAATGCTCAATAAAAATATGAGGAAGCACTATGAATAAGTATAATCGCACCAGTAAATTTAAAAATATTCTTCATAAAACCAAGGGAAATGATCAATAAAAAAGATAAAATGTTCAATCTTTTAAATTTGTCGAACCTCTTAACGAAATCCCTTTATGAAGAGCTTTGAGTGTGTTGGTTTATTTCCTTTTAATTCCGTTATAATTGCTTATCTTTTGACAGATACGCGTATTTCGTCTACTACTTGCAGACTTCATCAGTGTCAAGTGATGTTGAGATGTTGAGGTGGTGTTGAGTACATGGTACTGATGAAGTCTGCAAATTTAAGACGAAACACGCATATCTGTCAAAAGATAAGCAATTATAATGGAATTAAAAGGAAATAAACCAACACACTCAAAGCTCTTCATAAAATTTTCATTAAATAAGTTGTGATAGAACAAATGAAATTTTCCACAACATATATGAACTGCTGCATTGTCACTGACAATTAATATGATTTCCCTTGAAGATGACTCTTGGTTAAATGAGCAACCAAAGTTTTGTCAATATCACCGTGTATGGTTGAGATTTTGCAGCACTAATAGGTGGATTAATTGAGGTAATCATCGTTTAAAAATAAATTCAACTGAAACATTTATTAAACTTTTGATTTTCATGCACGCACCTGTGGCCGTATCACAAATTAAACGAGAGCACACAAATTAAAACTGGTTTCCCATTTTCCAGCAAAATTCAATTCATTCCAACCGCAAAAATCAATTCCACGTGGAAACGACAAAAAACCAACAGACACACCCGCAAAAAACTGTAACTCTTTCCAATCACGCTCATTAATTGTGATGTTAACCACAAGCTCGAAAAATCCCGCTTTCGGTTCATTCCAACTCGAAAAAATAACCGCACGAAAAATGGAAATCCCAACGGCATAATTTGAGCGCTCCACGGATAATAAAATGAATAGCAAAAACGAAAATTTAAAAAAAAATGCAACAACGAAATTCTTCGTAACTATAAATACCCGATCCGACGCACGCTAGGCCGAAATATACTGGAGCGTGTTTGTATCCAGCTGGGAGTCACCCACCCCCTACTGCGTGTCTGTTGTATTGGAGGATGCGGGGTGAAACAAAGGGAGAAACCAAACATGAGATCCTTTTTTTTTTTGTAGCTATTTTGGGCAATAAAAATATCTGCCCCGCAAACCTCTTCAACCACCCAGCCCAAAAATACCTGAAAGCTGGAGGAAGCGTTGAGCTCTCCGTAAGCTCCACGTGGCATGTCGTTGAGATAAACATGCACCCAGCAATATACCAGCAGCGTAGAAATATCCGTACAACCGCCATAACCACTTGACGCTGGGTGGCGCTGGTGGTGGTGGATCTCGGCGCGGTGGCATACCTGTGCGAAAATCCATGCCGGATTTTTCTTTGTTTATTTACATTTCTGCACGTTCCGACGGGGAGTTGTACAATACTCTCTCTACCCCATCCATGGTGGCCGTAGTGCCGAAGCCGGTGGATGCAACATGGAAGGCAAAATAGCGACATACTCCGAAAGCGACATTCGATGGTGTGGCTTTCCATATTTGGTTGCGTTGCTCGATAAAGCTGAAAATTATTTGGTGTGATTTTTCACATTCACTCAGGTATGAGCAAAGGGGGTCGGGGTGAATCGTGTTTACAGCGAATATTTAGCGAGTTGTGGCTGGCGTGGATATGAATCTTTATATTAATTATCACAGAACTGATCGCTGATTGTAATGACGAACGTTATAGTTTATTTCGTAGAATTGGGGCACAAGGGTGTACGTATTGAAAGTTGTTAATTGTTTGAAAATTAATAAAGAACGTAAAATGAACTTGGACGGCAACCATGACGCATTTGCTTAATGTTTGGTTTACAAAAGACTGTTTGATAAGAAAAAGGCAGGTTGCGTTTCAATAAATAACAAGCAAGTTCCAGGAATGTGAATCAATTCGATTTTTTGCATTTGAATATCGCAGGGTTGTCAACAAACTACGTACCATTACGTCAGATTGTTGAGGAAAAACGTCCACTTTTAGTATTATTAGCAAAAACTCATATTTTAGAAATTGTAGCATTTGATCAGTATAGTATTCCGGGATATAATGTTGCTGCTTGTTTATCGCATTCTAGACACACTGGCGCACAGTGGCACGAATATGAATAAAGACGGTCAAAAATATTTTCTACCCTTTTTCGACGTTTTAGAGACTGAGTGTCTTGGAAGAAGTTGCTCATAATTATATCTCGCATCTTTTGAAATTCACACCTGAATAATATTTAAGCTAGTATTACACATCCAAATTCTAACTTTTTCCAGTTACGAGATAATGGTTCCATGTCTTGGACAAAGTTGCAGAAGAGTTAATTTTATGAACATTTGCTGAAGACACCAAATTTCTACATCATAACTCTGTAGAGCTATAATAGATTTTCTTTTAAGACTATCTTAATATTGGTTTTTTGAGTTAATTAGTGCTTTTTTCAAATTTGATCAATTTATCATGTTCTAAGAAATTGTTGGCATCATTAAAATATACAACTTTGCTGAATACACCAATGCTTTTCATTGACATCAATGTGATATACAGCCCATCAAGCGTTTTTGTGACGTCATATTCAACGGCTCGAAAAGAGGGTGGGCGGGCCCTGGCGGGGTCTAAAACTGGTTGTATTTTGAAGATTACCTTATAAAATAGTACTTCTGAAAATTTCAGCGTTGGGTACTGAGGGGTACCTAGCCAAATCTCGATTCGAAAATGTCAATATTATATACAGCCCATCGGACGGTTTTGTGACGCCATATTGAACGGCCCGAAAATATGGGAGGTAGCCCCTGGCAGGGATTAAAACCGATTGAATATCGAAGATTACATAATAAAATAGTACTCCTGAAAAGTTCAGTGCTGGGTTTCCTGAGGTATCTAGTCAAATCTCGAGTCGAAATAGTCAATGTTATATGTACCCCATCATGCGTTTTTGTGACGTCATATTCAATGGCTCGAAAATAGGGTACGCGGGCCCTGATGTAGTCGAATACTGATTGTATTTGGAATATCACCTTATAAAATAGTACTCCTGAAAATTTGAGCGTTGGGTACCGAGGGGTACCTAGTCAAATCTCGTTTATATATATTTAGTACAAGTTATAAACCAATGTGTGCTACGAGTGTGCTACTTACTCATGATCAAATTTACAACTATATAAAAAAATGCATTATCTTGAAATGTAAGCAATGGGTTTGTTCATCAACTGTATATTCTGAACTATGATATTTTGAGTATGCCAATATTGAAAAAAATATGTTTTAATTACTCCTTCCCTGACTATCTTCGATAATATTTGACATGACGATTTCCGTGAATCTTCTCCACCCACAATTTGAACAATTCCATCCAACAAAGATTGAATGAATTCATTTTGAACCACAACTTCAATACAAGTTGTTCGTGAAACAAATCACACCTAGATAATTTAATAAACCCTATCGCTCTTTGCTATCGCCAAAACGTCAAGCGCAAAATAGTCATCTGCAGCAGCGTTCAGCACATCGCTGAACGCTCCTGCAGATGACTATTTTGCGGAAATTTCAAACATCTATTGTGAAGTCACGTTCCATGTTCTGAAAAGAGGGTGGGGTGGGTAGGTCCAAAGTTGGAACCCTTTAGAACCGTAGTCAGAATTTTATCATTTATTCTAGTTTTCTTGAAAGTTATACCGATAGGTATTGCGAATATTTTAGTCCATATTGTATATAATAAAGGGCAAGGAATATACCAATATTATTAACTTGCATTATAATATTTGGAACTATCAACATATGGGTATCAATATTGCAATGAATGTACATATCAATGTAGGTACACTGAAGAACAAACAAATTAAGAACAAACAAATTAAGAACAAACAAATTAAGAACAAACCCATTAAATACATATCCAGATTAAGCTTAATAATTTAAATAATTTGCAAGTTCAAACATGTGTAGGTTAGAATCAATGATTCATAACTCAATACCCAACGCTGAACTTTTCAGGAGCACTATTTTCTAATGTAATCTTCGATATTCAATCGGTTTTAATCCCTGCCAGGGGCCGCCTCCCATCTTTTCGGGCCGTTCAATATGGCGTCACAAAACCGTCCGATGGGCTGTATATAATATTGACATTTTCGAATCGAGATTTGGCTAGGTACCCCTCAGTACCCAACGCTAAAATTTTCAGAAGTACTATTTTATAAGGTAATCTTCAAAATACAACCAGTTTTAGACCCCGCCAGGGCCCGCCCACCCTCTTTTCGAGCCGTTGAATATGACGTCACAAAAACGCTTGATGGGCTGTATATCACATTGATGTCAATGAAAAGCATTGGTGTATTCAGCAAAGTTGTATATTTTAATGATGCCAACAATTTCTTAGAACATGATAAATTGATCAAATTTGAAAAAAGCACTAATTAACTCAAAAAATCAATATTAAGGTAGTCTTAAAAGAAAATCTATTATAGCTCTACAGAGTTATGATGTAGAAATTTGGTGTCTTTAGCAAATGTTCATAAAATTAACTGCTCTGCAACTTTGTCCAAGACATGGAACCATTATCTCGTAACTGGAAAAAGTTAGAATTTGGATGTGTAATACTAGCTTAAATATTATTCAGGTGTGAATTTCAAAAGATGCGAGATATAATTTTGAGCAACTTTTCCCAAGACACCCAGTCTCTAAAACGTCGAAAAAGGGTAGAAAATATTTTTGACCGTCTTTATTCATATTCGTGCCACTGTGTGGCGGAGTTGCTATTTATGTCAAAGAATCAGTTCAATTCAAGCTTCGTACGGACGAAGTTTATGGCAACTGATTCTTGGGCATTACAGTTATACGTAGCATGAAGATGGGTAAAAACACCATTTGTATCATTCTCCCAGTTCTAGTGACCAGCGTTTTGTTGAAGTTTAAGAGAACTGGCTCGAGACATTCCTTGATTCTAGTCAATTAAATAGCTCCAGCTGGTGATTTTTAAAATTAATTCGAACTATAATTCGAACCATTTGAAGCGTTTAGCTTATTTTTTTTATAGTTGAAAATGCTAATTTCAAATAACAGACTAAAGTGGTAATTTTTATACGATAGGTGAGGAGATGAAAGTATAGATTTGATAGTTCCGTTAGAGTACGGCAGTGTGAAAATTGCATATAAAGAATAGAAAGCGTGCAAGGACAACGGAACTATCAATTCTATACTTTCATCTCCTCATCTATCGTTTAAAAATTACCACTTTAGTCGGTTATTTGAAATAAGCATCTTCAACTAGGTAAATTGTTGACTTCACGCAGAAGTAATACTATAAACATATAGTCAAAGTGATTTTTTTTTTTCAATTTAAAACAAACGGTAGATGAGTATGTAATGCTAATCCATATCAACTTTAGACATCAATAGTAAAGATTCAACCATGCAAGATCTCTGAACTTCTCGTGGGAAATTCTTTTAACTTCTCTGTTGTCGGAACTTCTCTTTAGAAAATTTCTGAACTTACCATCGGAACTTCAAGGAAGCTCTGTGAACATCTTGTCGGAAGTCTGGTTGGAGCTTCAGGTAACTTTAATGAAGTTCTGTGAACGCCAGGGAAATTTAATTAAGTTTTCGGTGGAAGTTCTGTGAACTTTTCGTCGGAAGTTCAATGAACATTTGGTCGGGAATGCTAGGTCAAAGTGAGAAAAAAAGGGGTAAAAAAAGCACTAAATTTTCAAATGTCCATAATTTGGTCAATTTTTGTCGGATTTCGTTCTAGTTAGGTATAAGCCATAGGGAATATTATCAACTTTAACCACAATAAAAAAAAATTCATTTCAGTTCACCACCAAAGGGTGTGCACTCGAAGTTCTGCAGCAAAACCTGACTGACACTCCTCCACGCGAGCCGCCATTTTGAGCCGCCATTTTGTTATTTTACCTTCAAAAAATTTCCAAGTATTCAGGAATAGTGGACAAATATAATTACCGAAACCGGAAGTTCGTATGTCTTTTCATTCTCCTGAAAAAAAATTCCAAAGTTCAACTGTTTTTCAGCCAAATCCAAGTAAACCTCCCCTTAAGGGATCTTCGATGAAGCTCTGTGGACTTCAGGGAAGTTCTGTGAAATATTCAGCAAATGTTCTGTGAACTTCTTTTCGGCTCGCCGGAAGATCAGTGAACTTCTTGTTGGAATGCTTGTGAATATTGAGGTGGAAAAACTACAAGGGACAGCCCTATGGGGTTGTACACAATGGTGACGTTGGACTACGTGGTCTTCAATAATAAATCGACAGTGAGCATGCATAAGGGCGAATACGCGATGATCGATTCTCTTCATCGATTTCCTCTTTGCATTGCTACAGCTAAGCGAAACAATTTTCTAGAATTTGTTCAATGCAGAGTAGTAACAGGTTGTATTGGCTATCAAAAGCAACAGCAAACGCACCGAGAAACGTTAAATCTAGCGAGTTATTAACAAAAGAGAAAATCGACGAAGAGAATCGATCATCGCGTATAGGCCCTTATGCATGCTCACTGTCGAAATGTTATTTGTTAACTACTGCAGGAGCTCGTGTTTTGTGTAGGAATAGGAATTTGAGCGGGGTTCTCTCTGTTTATACTCTTTAGTTTGACTATAATTGCCATGAAAAGAAACTTTTGATATGAATTTTAGTTGGGACATGTTCAAAAATTTAACTCTCTTGGAAAATCTTGGTGGCCCTGAAAAGGGCCTTTGGTAGATGATGATAATGACGTGTAGGCAGTTGGATCAGCAAATCGGACCATACTATCCCTTATTCTTTGGTTCAATGAATGGGCACTCGCAAGAGTCTCGGCTCGTCTGCAGCTGGATAGGGGTTGAACTGGTATCTGCGACAGGTTGGAAGGCCGCAGAATATCAGTGTCCACCCAGCTAAAGCTCAACAAGTTGGTCAATCTTAGCCTTCAGCCGAAAGACGCTTAACACTTTTTTCGGCGAATTTATGATCCTGTTTCACGTCATGATTCTTCTCTATGACTGTTCATATAAGTTAGTACTTTTATTAATTTTCCCTTCTGAGCTAAATCAAATGAGTAGAAATAAAAAAAAAAAGGGTGATACGGTCAAAATTTGGTCAATATCAACTTGACGTATTTCTTTCAATTTTGCATTTAAAAAACCTGAACACCCCTCATTTTGAAGGTGTGTGTGTGTAGAATGTTGCTCCACTCTTCAGTTGTCAAAATGCCGTCCAAGCAAGAAGAGCAGCGTATCAAAATTTTGCTCGGGCATCGCGAAAATCCGAGCTACTCGCACGCAAAGTTGGCAAAATCGCTAAAAGTTGCCAAATCAACCGTTACAAATGTAATTAAAGTGTTTGGGGAACGTTTGTCGACAGCCAGGAAGTCTGGATCGGGGGAAATCGAAAACCGGAAGCCGCTGAGACGACAAAGAGAGTTGCCGGTAGTTTCAAGCGAAACCCTAACCTCTCTCTCCGAGATGCCGCAAATAAGCTGGGTGTATCGTCTACAACCGTGCATCGAGCCAAAAAACGAGCCGGACTATCGACTTACAAGAAGGTAGTGACTCCAAATCGCGATGATAAACAAAATACGACGGCCAAAGCGCGATCCCGGAGGCTGTACACGACGATGCTGACGAAGTTTGACTGCGTGGTAATGGACGACGAAACCGACTACAAGCAGCTTCCGGGACAGGAGTTTTATACGGCAAAAGGAAGGGGAAAGGTAGCAGATGTTTTCAAGCACATGAAACTTTCAAAGTTCGCAAAGAAATATCTGGTTTGGCAAGCCATCTGTACCTGTGGCTTGAAAAGCAGCATTTTCATAGCTTCCGGGACTGTCAACCAAGAAATTTACGTGAAAGAGTGTTTGAATAAACGTCTGCTGCCTTTCCTGAAGAAACACGGTTGTTCCGTACTGTTTTGGCCGGATTTGGCATCTTGCCATTACGGTAAAAAGGCCATGGAGTGGTACGCCGCCAACAACGTGCAGGTGGTTCCCAAGGACAAGAACCCTCCCAACACGCCAGAGCTCCGTCCAATTGAGAAATACTGGGCTATTGTCAAGCGGAACCTAAAGAAGACCAAAAAAACTGCTAAGGGCGAGCAGCAGTTCAAGGCAAACTGCGGCGAAGAAGGTGGACAAGGTGGCTGTACAAAATCTGATGGCAGGGGTCAAGCGTAAGGCCCGGCAATTCGGATTTGGAAAAGCGGAAGCCTAACTGAATATTTTTCCTGAATTTTATACTAATTGAACTTGAAAAAGAAATTTAATTTGATTTTTTAAATAAACGATTTCACCGATTTACACGCGTTTTCCCTTGACCAAATTTTGACCGTATCACCCTTTATATCGGTTACGAGCTCGAATAATTTAAAATTCGATAAATATTTAATCTAATAGCTGGAAAAATCTTCACGATTAATCGTGAAACGAATAATTGGACTTTTAGACATCCCTAGAAAATAGTGTAATTTCATATTTTTGGGTGGTTCTTCGAAAATGTCGAAAAGCAGAAATGTAACCAGCGAGTGCAACCCAAGATTCATAAGTGGTGTGATGATAGTTTTCATTGCTATGACGACGACTGAATTAAGGGGCCTAGAAGCAGAGGGGTGGAAGTCAATTTTCTTCATCGATTTCCTCTTTTGATTACCATGGCTTCACTAACCTATTTTGCACTATTTCTGTTATGCTATTCTACCATCCAGAACAACAAACGTATCGATGAGTGTGTTTGCCGTCGAGTTATTAACGAAACAGAAAGTCGATGAAGAGAATCGATCAAAATCACTTGCACCCCTGTTTCCAAGTTTGGTTACAAGATTACAACTCTGGAAAGCATTTTGTGTGGTCGTTGGGGCGTGAGGTTCTGAATATGGCGATGAGTTTGCAAAATGTTACGCAATTGCATGCTTCTTAATCGCACACGCCCGAATATCGGAGGTGAATGACACTTCGACTTGTTTCATCTACGAACAACTCTCTGATGAAAGTATTGGGGAAGCAACAATGCTACATGAACATGTTTCGTTTAGAAACGTTTCTCTGATGACTGTGTAGAGGATTTACGTAATTGGTGGATTTGTTAGTTAGTTCAAGGTTTTTGGACAATGTTTAACATCTACCACCTTTTCAATAGTTTCTTGTTAAAAAAATATCGATGCGTAGAAATACTTTTGATCGATTGGTGATAAAATTATTGAAATTGGTCCAGGGACAGCTGAGTTATTAACGTTCAAAATCTTTCATAATTTCGTTACATGTTCCATTTTCGGTTTTCACAAAGTTTACCTCCATATAGAAATCACAGACGTAGTCCTACGTCAAAAAAATTGGTGGGGTTGTGTACAAGACACGACCGAATGGTTGACGTAGACTACGTTGAGATGTTTAGTGAACGTCTAGTACATTTATCTTGATATTGATTTAAAATACAGTAGAAGTAACTTATTTCCTCAATTTACTCCATTTCCTCTCCTTGACATGTCAATTTCCTCACCCTTATTAGTTATGTTTCTGTCTGTTTCTGGACTTTCCGTTAGGGATATTTTCGCATATGAAACACATGTCTTTAATCCTCCATTATAAAATATATTCCCTGTGCACACTTAATGCCCATCCCATCTCCGTTGAACATTTTTTACACGTTTAACCAAACGCTTGATCGCGGTGGGATACCTCCGGTGGGAAATCGTTCACAAGCATGTATTGCACATCCCAGCCCAAGTAACATTGTATGTTTTATTGAGGTTTTAAAGCACTCAACAAGTCTAAACCATGGTCTACAGTACCCTCATAAAACCAAAATTGTTACTTGGGAGGTAACCAATAAGCCCGCTAGTTTGGATTGTTGTATAAAGCTAACATACGACTAATACAGGGCTTTGGCGCATTATTAGTCGGATTATTATTGTTATTAATGAACAAAACCTCGCACCGTTCTTGATAGCAGGTATATTTTATGCTTCAAGCTGTAAACAAATTAATAATCACCGTGTACTATTTCATTATAAATTCTTACTCACATTAAACAGTGCACTATTCAACTGATAGTAACTCCTCTTAAGTCCTTGTACTCGGTCTAATTATCTGCAGAAGTAATTCACAATCATTGAGTCACTATTTCCAAAAGACTTTGCTATATCTACAGAAATATTTTTAGATCCCCGTGAGGATGAGTGGGACCCTCAACCTCACTACGTTCATCTATGTCCAGCACAGCCAATTTGGAGACCGGTCGCCGGAAGAATCCACCAGGTGTTTGATCCATCGCCTGCCTAACTCTGCCATCTCTGCCTGTAGTCACCTCCAGGACACGTCCACGTACCCATCCGTTTCTTCTGGTTTCGTCAATCACGATCACCAAATCTCCACATTCAACCGGCTTTGTCTCACCAAACCACTTGGTACGCCTCGTTAGTGTTGGCAGATACTCCATAATCCACCGCTTCAAGAAAAATAGTCAATGCGCTGCTGAATCAAGTCCCAAGACCCTCGGATAGTTTCTGCTGTTTCCGCAATTTTCACCGCCGGTTGTTTGACCCCAGTTGAACTGCCCATGATGAAGTGGTTTGGGGTCAACGCTTCTTGCTCCGCAGAATCTAGTGGTAGATATGTGAGCAGTCGCGAATTGACGATCGCTTCGGCTTCAGCAACTAACGTTTGTAGTCCATCGTCATCGAGCTTGGGATCCTGGGGTAGGTTAGTCATCGTGTTCTTGATGGAGCGTACCATACGCTCCCACGATCCTCCCATATGTGGCGTGGAAGGTGGAATGAACAACCCCTTCGTTTCCGCGTTGGTAAATGTTGTCGCTGTTGTCCTGTTCGATACGCTGAATTTGATCCCGCAACACCCGATCTGCTCCGGAAAAGTTCCGTCCATTGTCGGAGTATATTTCGAGTGGTGCTCCCCTTCGGCAGACAAAACGACGTAAGCAGGCTATGCATGACTTTGTTGATAGTTCAAACGCCACTTCCACGTGCACTGCACTTATAGTAAGGCACGTAATCAGGCAGATCCATCGTTTCACTGACGATCGACCTACCTTCACCAGAATAGGTCCGAAGTAGTCGACGCCAATATGGGTGAAAGGGTGAACACTTGGTGACAGACATGCAGACAGGAGAAGACCCATCCTAGGCACCGTTGGTCTTGCTTTATACACCTTGCACCATTGACATCGCTCGGCTACCTTTCGAGCAACAATTCGTAGCTGAGCAACGTAGAACCGTTGACGTATTTCGTTGACCACTGTTTCAGAATTGCCGTGTAGAATCTTTCGATGGTAGCTGTCTACGATGAGATTGGTGACTCAGTGATTTCTGGGTAATATAACGGTAAACTTCACGTCTACAGGAACCCCTTTCGCTGCAGATATCCGACCATCGACTCGTAGAACTCCTTGTTCATCGATCATTGGTGACAGTCTCCACAGGGGGCTTGACTTCTACAACTTTATTCGTTCATCCGCAGGCGACGTTCTGCTTCTCGTTAGTATTAGAACCTCATCACGATAAACCTCCGATTGTGCGAGTTTCCAAAGTAGAACTTCCGCAGCCTGCAACTCCTCTTGCGCCAAGCCTGCACCGCGGGTTTCTTTCGCTTTAAAAAGTTTACAAACCGGATCACGTAAGCGGTTGTCCTTAGAAGTCGGTTCCACTTTGAGAAACGTTCGAAATGTATCGGATTGTGCTAGATTTGCACTGCTTGGTGTAGGTAGCGTGCTCGAAGATCTTCGTCGGTACTATCGAAAAGCTTTTTCTGTTTCGGGCAGTAGTAGAAAAGGTGGACCACTGAACCAGCAGCCAGATTCTTCGAGGCGAAGTCCCTCGCCCCATTTAGTGGCATCATCAGTAACGTTTAGTTTACTCGGAACGTACCTCCAATCCTTGACATTAGTCGCTGATAGAATTTCTCCAACGCGACAGGCTACGAACGGTCGGTACCTTCGATGTTCAGAGCGGATCCATGCCAACGTTACTTCGGAGTCTGACCAGTAGACGCAACGGTTGAACTGAATGGTGTGACTTTCCCTCACGAACGAGAGTAGACGAATACCTATGACCGCCGCCATCAGCTCCAATCGAGGAAACACCAAAGCACATTCCCCCGTCCCATCCGAGTTGACTACCCGGAAATACACTACTGCAGAATACGCTGCTTCGCTCGCATCGACGAATACTTGGGCTTCCAATGAATTGTATAGATCGGCACTTGCATTTCGGAAGTAGCACCTCGGTAGTCGAACTTCGTTTACGTGTTCCAGCAAATCTATCCACCTCTGCCAAGTTTCGTGGATTTTGTCGTTGATGTGCTCGTCCCATTGGATTCCGCTCCGCCAAATATCTTGCATCATAATTTTCCCGTGTACTAGGACGCATGCCAGCAATCCTAGTGGGTCAAAGAGACAAATGACACACTTTAATACTTGCCGCTTTGTTGGACTCACACCCGTCTTGATCAGTGCCACGATTTCTTCCCTGAACATCTAAAGGTAAATAAATTTAGAAGTCATGATTTAGATGACTTCTAAATTTAACACTCCGAATACGATGCCTCCGAAAAACGTATAACGGCAAGTTTGCAATGGCATGGTTTAGCCATTTCTTAATGAATTTCAAAAAATATGGTACCTTTAGAATTCCTAGGGTTTGTAGATGATTTTGATGGCAAAAAATTGAAAATAGAATGGTCTGCTTTGTTAAAAAGAGAAAAGAGTTGTTACACGTTTTTTTTTTTTTGAGAAGTGTGTTTGTAGGGTTTTGCAAGTGGCGCAAGATCTGTAATTTAGATTAATAGGCACAAATGTTCACAATTAGCCAGAAAACAGTCATGGTTCCCATATATGGATCCTAGAGACAACGGAACGGTCCTCAAAAAATCCGGAACATCCTAATGCTATCACATTATTTATCCTGTGATTTTATGTAATTTTGGTTTGCAGCTCAAAGAGTTAAGATATTTAACTGACAAATGGCTGTCTACGTAAAGAAGGAGGAATGAAATCGTCCAAAAAACAGTATACGTAACGTAGTTTATGGATACGATGTTTCAACTTTTAAAGCATTATCCCTGTTAACCTTGAACCCATTTTGTTTGTATCTTTTGTCTCTTGAATAACCTATTCGAATAGAAAATAAAAACATTCTTCACCTAACTAGGGGAAAAGTTGACTTCGGCAATACCTTAACCTATTATCGTCAGGGGGGTAAACAAAGTCCTAGAGCACTCAAATTCGACCAATAGTTGCTCTGAAACACAATGTATCCACATTCCAAAATTGAGCTCTCAAGGACGTTGTTTACCCCCTGACGATAATAGGTTAAGGTATTGCCGAAGCCAACTTTTCCCCTAGTATAATGCGGCCAAGCTACGTCAAAATGTGCAACACAAGAAACAGATTGCACCAAGCGTAAATCCGCTCAATTATACGCTTACCTAGGATGACCCCGCCCTTAGCGAAATTTCCTTCATCAAACAAATTACCCGACGCAATTAGTCTCACCATCGACCAACCGAACAACCATCATCCATCGATCAGGTCTAGTGTAATCTAATTACACTATCAATCTAATTCCCACTCTCACTATCATCATCAGCACCGTCATCATCGTCATCTTGATCCTGGGCATCAAAAGCCAATCCACACCAATAATGTTCGATGCCTATAATGTTACAAATCCAGGCGGAATAGCCGCACCACGGACTACACAAGTTTGTGCGGTTTTCCATCAATCATCTTTCCACTTCCACAGCATCATAGCAGTATAGTGAGTGTGCTGCTGCACGTGCAAGCTCTGCCTTCTCAATGAGAACGCGAAATTGGACGTTGGGAGAAGATGAAATATCATCCAACCCCAATTCCAATCGATCGACATCCATCCGTCCAGTGCTGGTAAAAGCTCGCTTTAGCGCTATGTAATCCAGTGCGGTTATCCTTCGAGCGTTGGTTACTAACGAAGATTATTACCGATTCTAGCTCTAAGGGCGGGCTCACATCTCACAATGGAGCAGAAGCTTCGACAATTTCAGACGATTCGGAAGTAAATACCCATAAGTCATTCATAGACCTTTTGAACAGTAACGATGCTCTATCAAACATTGTTATCCAGTTGCATCGGATAACTGTTCAAAGGCTGCTCCATAACTGACACAATAGAAAAACCATTCCGCATTCCTGGTGGCATCCTAGAGAACCACGGCAACTTTTAAAAGCCATACATGTTGCACACATATTGCCCAGATGTGGACCGCAATCCCGAGACTAATTCACTTAATTCCGAGATGATTGATTGAGTAGACCACCGCTAACCGCAGACAATTCAATATTGGTGCTTTAGTAGACATGATTGACATTTCACCTTGCATCCCTCTCATGTTCGTCACATCAATTGCAAACTGTTCCCAAAAGGTGAATGTGTAAAATTGGATTACGTTAAGCGGCTCTCACCCATAAGCCATTTCGGAACGATTTATGACGGTGATGTCGTTTTAGATGGGGCTTCGAATCGATTTTCAATTGGTCGGATTAACTGTGGAAAATCACTGTCTGGATGAATTGAACACTTTACGCTGTTATCACTCCGTCGCACACCGAGCGTTTAAAGCACCGTAAACAGAGATTGATAGTATTATTACCGGAAGATTACGCCTTACTGCCTTCAAGTACTAAATCACTAACTATAGTCTCCATAATGGGGTGCAATAAGGGACTACTTTGAGAGTGTTTATGACACAGTAACCAGCCATCAACGTGGGTAAATGGCCAAGCATAATAGAACGGGACAATGTCTAGAAAGCCTGAATTGTGCCTTTGCTCCCATTCTGCTTATAAAAGGTATGAAATTTTATGGTGTCAAGTTTGGTCCGGCCACTGAGCGAGCAAGACGACCGGTGTGGTGCGGTGTGGCGTCAGTGTCTCATTCTTTGTGTTGGAGTTTTTTTTTATATTTAAATTGCCGGTTTCAACAAAGGGAAGATGGGGTGAGCCGTTGTTCGTTGTGACGATTCGACTTAATGGTATTAGAAGGTCACATTTGGTTGATATGGTAAATGATGAAAATGACCAACATGGACACTTTTATGAGTTATAGTTTTTGCTTTCGATATTGAAATTTCAATATGGTCAAAAAGGGTTTTAAAAACCATAAATCGCTCCCAAATGGTCTGAAACTCAAATATTCTTCAAAACGCCAATATAATCGAAATGGTCTTGAAAAGGTTGAAATGGCGTTAAGAAGACCAAATCGCCAAAATGACCTCCAAACGCTACAATGCTTGAGCTTTGGATTGAGCTTGGATGAACGTTAATTTCGTCCTTGCTACTCTATGACTGATAAGAACCAGCAAAATTGCTCATAAATCCAAATAAATAAGACTCGGGATAAGCTAACCGTTCTATATGCACATATTCAGAAGTTTCAATAATGTATTGTTATCAAAGACCGATTACTCTTCTGAATCTCCACGAATGTCAAAGAATATTTTTTCTTAGTGGATAGAGTCAAAAATCAAATCATTATCTTTTGAAGCATGGTGCTACACAATCAATTTAGCAAATTTAAAGGGGTCTGGGATATATCCCACGATCTCCTTCTCAGTAAGCAAAAATGGTCACCACGAGGCCACCGAACCCCTTTAAAATCACTGTTACCGTCTATGATGATGATAACTGGTGAGTACCCCGGACCCATCGACCACATCAGAACTAAAGGTGGGCAAAACAGCTCATCTGACTGACCGGATCAGACCCGTCCAGCTCATTAAGCCCTAGCAGCACACTTGTCATTTAACAATTGTGGTTACTTGTATGCACCTTATTTCAGTCACAATCAAGTTGCAGCAACCTGTTTTGATGGATGTGTGTTGCTTGGGAGGGGAGCTGATTCTTTTGAACAGCTCTTCAGCTCACATTGAAATTATAGAAATTTTAACACAAATTCAAAATCGTAAAAGAAAGAAATGGTTTTGGTGACCCTAAACCAATAGAGCTATATCCTAAAACTACATAAAATCTTAAAAGTAATCGAAACCAATAAATACGTAGCTTACAGCATTGCTCTACTTTTCAATTGAAAACGCCACTAACGCATCAACTGAACAACCACCGCGTAAACCAAAATGCACGCAAAATTGCCATATCAGTAAAAGCAAAAAATGTTTGCGAGAGAGCTATACATAAATATACACGCGATGATAGAATTGATGCCTTTTTTCATGCCATGCAATTCAGTCTACACAGCAAAATAATAATTTTGATATCACATCAAAGTCAAAAATATTACTTGCCCAAAAGGACAAAATTATCATATCATACAGATCAAACAGATCTAAATGCTCGTGTTAATTCTCCACAAAAATTGCTCTCACCATTCTCGGCTCAGATCCGATTCCGGAGCTGAATCGTGAAGAATCGAGAGAAAAAAGATCCGAAGCGCTGGACGGATCCGAGAGCTGTCATCCTGAACAGCTCCCAGTGAATCAATCGGGTCGATGATTCAGATCCGGAGCTGAGCTGTGAAGTGGAGAGCTGCATTTCGCTTTTCGGTGATCTGCTTTTGAGCGCATCTTCCGCTCCCCCAGAGAATGATGGGAAGAATAGATATTAAACATGGTGTAAAAATGTAAATATGTCTCTCTCCCATAAAATCGCTTGGAAGTTTGCTTTTACCGTTGATGCTATCGATCACATGTTGTATTACGCGCGCATCTTAGTTTACGCGGTGGCTGTTCCATGCGTAAGTGAAGTGTGGAGTCCTTCATTGAAAAGTTCCTCTATAAGTGACGGATTGAATGAATTAGACTTGTTATATCAGTGAGCTGATGAGCTGCGGTTCCTAAACATTAAACCGCGGGTTATCAGCTCACTTTAGTGAATAGAACAAGTCGGGAGCGGATCGCACATTTCTAATCTCTATCATGAGATATATCAAACAGGTTATATTGAATGCTGGGTTACTAGGCCAGGCCGAAGGTCACTAGGTCGAATGGTCTCTAAACCGAATAATACAGTAAATAATAGAAGGATAAATAAGACTTTCTACTACTTGAAAAAATCTGGAAAACTGGGAATCCTCAAAGACTTTTATTTTACCTGGAAAAACCGGGAATTCTCCAGGAATTTCATCATAACTCAGGAAATTTTTCAAAATCTTTTATTAAGGATTTTTTAAAGCATATAATACATTTCATTGTGAAAACATTTAATTTTCTTCGTTATTTTCTTCGGAATTATCTTCAGTAACAAAACAAATTCTAAAAATTCCGAAGCTTGAACTTTTTTGTTAAGGTTTTGGGATGTGGATATTTATAACGAATTTCAAATTTCAACAATTTTCTGGAAATTCTGAGCTTAAAAAAAATATACTTGGAGAATTTTTTAAGAGCTTATTTCCTATCTTTTTTTCCAAGATTACAGATTTGAATAACATCAAGATTAAGGACCTTGAATAATTTTCAAGGTTCATTAAATTGGTTGATGATTTCTAAGGAACTCATTCCACGGGAACTCTGGGAAGAACTCTGAGGACAACATCAAGTGCAATCTGCTTTCAAGGTAGTCCTGAGGAACACCAAACGTAGAATTTCAAGTGAAAATTGATAAAAATTCATTTGTATTTCTGAAGATAGTTCCTTAGGAATTCTGAGCATAATTTCAAGAAGATTCAGGGAAAGGGAATTAGGAGCATAATTATATGGGAATTTTGGGAAAATACTTCGAGAGTATTCTAAAAGAAGGATTACAATTAAATGTGAAAATAATCCCAGGAAAACTTCAATGGAAATCGGAAAAAAATTCCAGGATAGTTCTGACTAGATTTGGAAAAAAATATTGATATTTTTTGAGAATTAATGTTAAGAAAATTTTATGATCCTGAATTAAGAAAAATCTTCAAGACTCAGGTAGTTCATTTTATAATATTATGGACATGCACGAATGTCCAAGATTCTGAAACGTCCAAATAGTCAGAACAATTATCTAAGTGTTTAAAATCCTGAAAATATAACTGTGTAAGGAAGCTCGTCAAATGAATGTCTGGGTTAATGGTCCTAATGGCTGGCCACCCTCAGGGGGATAGTGCCATATCCAGAAATTACCAGAATCTTTGATATGTTGACTAAATAAATGTCAAGAACTGGCAACCCTAATGCGTGTTTTGTGTATATTGACTTAAAGTTATAAATTAACTACTCAGAACTTCCATAAATGGATCCTTGAACCATTTTTCCGAATTCATATGAGATAAAAAGGTCAGATATTCCAGTCAATGTAGTGTTTCTCTGTTTAACTATAACTCTATAACTGGTCCCTTCAATAGCGAGTTATGGAGAGTTGACTGTGTAATTGAAGTCTGAAAGCGTATTTTTTTAAGTTTCTGGATTTTAAAATGATTCTAAGTTCTGGATCTGTGTTCCAGATTTTGAACATTTTTGATAATCTGAATTTCATTGGAACTCTTCACAGCTTATCTCCGACACTTTCGTTTCAAAGAGTTCCCCCCTTTGAACCATCCTAAATCTTCATCACACTTAATTCCTGAATTCTCCTCCAATAATCTTGATAAACTCTAAACTTTTTCAATAACATTCTAGGCGTTCTCTGCAGACCATTCTTAGTTCGCATTATCTCTAGAAATTTCCTAGAAATCACTCTACAGTTGAATAATTCCCTGTAACTAGTTAGAATTCCCATGACATTACCTTAATTTGTATCCATTTTATAAAAAAAAATGTATTTGGAATATTCTGGATTATATTCTTGCTAAGTCCTTCACAATTACCTTGGCACTCTTCTCATGATTATCTGATAATTTGTTCCAAAACTGTTTTGAGGTAAGGTCTGAATTATGTTGGAATTATCTTCAGAATTTACAAAGTACTCTATCAACACTATCTTGAAATTCTCCCAGAAATTGTTAGATGTTCTTCTCACAGAATTCCTTTTGATTCCTTAAAATCTTTCGTGAACAACAAAAATCGTCAGTATTCCATTGAAATTATCCTCACGATTCCCTTCTAAATTCTCATACACATACCCATGGAATGCATCTCAGATTTCCTTGCAAATACTCCGAGCAATTACTATAATTTGTCAACAATGTTCCTTTAAACTCATCTAAAGAATTTTCTATGATTTATCTTTAAAATTTTTCTTTCTCCACACAATTTCCAGGCAATTTTAATGGAACTAAGAATTACTAAAGAATTATTTTACAATTATGATGGAACTTTTACTTAGAATCAACTTGGATTTCTCCTATGGATTCACAAGGAATTCGTCTAACATTTCCCTTTCATAATTAACTTAAAATTCTTAAATTCTAATACAATTTGAATTGTGAAGTAATTCAGAATGCTAAGGTAACTCAGAATTATCAAATGGCTTTTAAATTCCACTTTTAAAATCTTATGAATTATCCTCAAAAATCTCACAAACTTGAATCCTGAAAGTTGGTTAAGATTCTAAAACTTTTATTGTTTTCAATCCTGAACAATTTTTAGTTTCTCTAAGTTGCATCTAGATTAACATCCGAAGTCCCCTAAGCTCCAGCCAGGTAATCCTGTTTGGGATGGCCATTTTAGCTTGGGTCTTGCCCTGCATGCATGGTACGATAAAATTTCGCCATCATTCTGAATTCAACATGCAGCTGTCCGTAAGCAGAGAAACTTATGCAAAATCCGCGGGAATAATAGAGTCTCCTTCCAACAAAACGAATAGCGAAATTCTCAATACACGTTAAGCTTTCTACGGGATAGTTTGCATGAATTTGACGCGCTCTTTTCAAAGAAAGTATGTTTTTTGCAGTGTTTGTATGGACTTCGGATGTGAATATAAATCCATATATAGAGATACCAGACATATTTTGCAGTGTCAGGTACTCTATGTTGCAGTCGTGAAAAGGATTTCTAGGATTTTTCACTGCACTGTCCTCTGTGAACACCTAACGGAAAAAATAGTATGCGTAAGATCCGATAGATGTCACCGTCAACAACAGCAGAGACATCAGATAGAAAATGAATGCAGAAGCTTGACGGAATGTTTTTTTTTTTTCAATTCTCTGATTCGACAATATTTGGTCCCTGCAATAACGAGATATAATAGCACCATGTGAACGCAATTTTGCATGTTAAAAAAAAACTTCAGTACAAATTTATGCCAACTTCTCTTTTTTTATTGGTTCTCAAATGATTTAAATAAATTTCATGCCACGTGCTGTTTCATAGATGACTTTGAAATGTTTAAGAATAACCCTTTTCAAGTAATGATGTGTCCCTGAAAAGGGCTTTTTGTTGAGTGGCATTGGTTCTGAAAAGAACCGAGATTGTTGTGGTTTGACATAATTTTTCATTTCAATGTCTGTATTGAATATTTCGGTAAGTCTCTAGTTTTTGTTAAAGTTTCCTTGCAAAATGCTATTTCAACTCGGCACCTCTTAACACTACGGCCTAATATCAGGGGGGGTTAAATGTAGTCTTAGGGTGTTTCTTTATTTTTGCAAAGCGATACTCTGGAAAGTGATGCACCATCATACAAACAAATCAATAGTCATTAATGACCCAAGAGTGTTAAAGTAACTATAATAATAAAAAAAGTAAAACATGGGATGCATAATAACTTTTCATTTAATCCATAGGCTACCAGAAACGGGTTTTCATTTAATATCTAAGATTTATCCCAGAACCTATGACTTTCGATTCAATTTAATTTTTTTTTTGTACTGAAGCGTCACGAAATATATTATAGAATACTCACCAACGTTTAGCAAAGAGAACCAATCAAGATCTTCAATCCTTCTTCAGTCAACTAATTCGTGTTTAGAGATGGAATAATAAATGATTGTTCCGCTAGATTAGTTTCCTCTAACGGAACATATAAATTGTTCAATTCCGCCCACGTTGTATGACCGAAACTGTCCCTAACATTCACGTTTTCACTTCTCATATTACTACTGAGCTACACAAAAATCATTTGATGGTGAAGAAGCCGCATCGACTGATGAGAACTTATAGTCATCTTTCAATTTGGAATCGAATTCCGGTGCCGACGAATCGCCATTGTTCACCGACCCAAAATCCCACTTAATTAGACGGCGCACTGTAGGCGTCCTGCAAAATAGCCAATTTTCCACGAACACCACGGCGAGCCAGACGACCGATGGCGGTTATCTCGAAGAACTTTGCGATGACGCTTGGCGCCTCCTTTACCAGACCTTTTCCTCCTTTGCCACGACCAGTCAATTGTTGCTTGTTAGGTGTGAAGGAGTGGACTAGCCACCACCTTCCTACTGCTGCTATTGCTGTTCACCACGCCGTCCGAAGCGAAAATGAGCTAATGCCATACAGCAGCGCTGTTTTATATCTTTTCAGGTTAAAGCAGAATGATGTGCAACCAAGAGGTATAAAAGCTACAAAGACTCCTCCCATTATGAGTAGTTTGCTATCAAGTAGCGACACTGGCTCTTTTCCTTTTGCGTACACGGCGAATGAGAACGACCCAAATTTGAGTTTAGTTCACTCATAATCGCCAAAAGTGCAGGAACTCAGCGATGAGTAAATTTGTCTCATGGTTTCCTGTGGAAAACCTAAAAAATCTGCCATAAAATGAGGAAATTGACGAAAATTTTATTCAGTCTCGGAATAGTACTAATAGACTGAGTGAATCCAATCTTTACTTTTCTCATATTCGGAAATTTTTCCCAGGAAAATCCTGGAAATTCTGGGAATCCATGAGGCAAATTTACTCATTGCTGAGTTCTCATTCGTCGTTATATCACCTTGAAAGATATCGGCGCCGGTGGTTAGCGTGATTACCTCTCACCCCAGCAGGCCTGGGTCCAATCTCAGTCGGCGCCACCGGCATGTTCTAAGGCATAACATCTCTGATCACGCCTTCCTTCAGGAAGTAAAGCCGTTGGTCCCCGGTTGAGTTGATGGCCGATTGCTAGGGTCCAGGTATGGGAGCTGCCTCCCTGGCGTCGGTAGCATTGGAGCTCAGTACGGAAAACAAATCTCGCGTCACTTTTCAATAGGTCCTATCTACATTGATCGATTCTCTTCATCGACACTCTTCCATCGAAAATATCCGGCCGTGGCGATTCAAAGTTGATCAAGGTTGATCAAAATAATTTGTACCCCTGCTTTCAGTTTGATTACATGAGCATTTTGTGTGGTCGTTGGTTCTGAATATAGACAAACAGGCAGATGAATTCTATTCCTACTCTTCACTGTAATCGATGCGTAGCCATATTTCTGATAGATTGGTGATAAAATTATTGAGGGGCAGCTGAGTTATAAACGTTCAAAATTTTTCTTAATTTGTTACATGTTCCATTTTCGGTTTTCACAAAGTGTACCCCCATATAGAAATCAAAGACGTAGTCCTACGTAAAATACCTTATTTGGCAAACAATTTGAACGTGTGGCCGAATGAGTACATCTTTCGTCACTATAGGCACAATCAACAAGGAGATTTACCAGAAAGAGTGCCTGCAGAAGCGATTGCTACTCTTCATCAACAGCCACAAAAAACCCTTTGTTCTGGCCCGATTTGGCGTCGTGCCATTATGCTACCCAAGTAACAATTCTGCAATCATTTGGCATCCACTCTGATTTGTGATGGTTTTATAATGGCAATGAATAATCCATATAGTCCATCCATAAATACAGCATTTCTCAGTGTAAAACGTTCCTGCTTAGTAGTTCACCTGTCCGCTGTTTTAAAAACCTTGTACAGTCTGGCGAGAAGTCAAAAACTGTCTTGTTTTAAAATGAAATTTAAAGTAGTTCTCAATCCCACCATAAAACTGTTCTATAAATCAATCATAAACTTCGTTAGCATTTTTTTATTAATGTCTTGATAAAATACTCTATAAACCTGTTCTATCATTATAAAAGCAATCATAAAAACCATTAGGTTTTAAATGAGAGTAAAAGGTATATATTGTTGCCTTTAAGGCTTTTAAAAGTGTGTCATAAAATCTCCTCTGTTTACAAATTGAACTTTAAGGATGGATCCTCATAGTGAATAAAAACCAAATCGCGAAGGATAAACGAAGTTGGAGGGAAAATTCAAGCGATGCTTACGACCGAAGGGAAGTCGATTTCAGTCAAATCTAGTTCTTTAGAAGAACCAGTACGTCCGGCGGAACGGGTACCATCAACGACTGAGCATCTGGTGGAGAAGAGTGAAGTGAGCGTGGTCCTCAAATTCATAAAACAGCCTGAAAACAGACCAGCCTTCTCCAGATCTTGCGAATAGATGAAGATCGGAATAACTTGCGTCAGTACTGACAGCAAATCACTGAAACTGTCAGTTAGCGGACACTAGTTGGTTTCCGATCCATAGCTGCGATTTTATTCGGCGAAGGGGTCATCACTTGGAAAAAAATTCATTCAACCGTACATTCCTGCATCGTTTGATGGTGCACTTCCAGAAGCATCCGGAGGAAGGGGATCTTTTCGGGAATGATCGAGGTTACAGCTGTGCGAAATGCGAAATGTTGTGAACACTTTCTGAGTAACTACTTCCAAGCCATCGGGAGAGAATCGCCTGGAAGAACGCTGAATCGCACAGCGCAACTATCGAAAGATCAACAAACTTTGACGTTTAACATTTTGTAGGCAACATTGCCACCATAAATCTGAACGGGTTAGGATCAATCAAAATGGCTTTAGATAAATACCATTCAGTCTACAAGTTTTCTTCATAAAAGCCATTTCAAAACCTTGTGAATTTGTTAAGGATTTCTTGAAAGCAAAATAACTTTGTCACAAATGGCCTCCGCCATATTACAATTATTTTGTTTGTGTTTTACAATCTTCGATTTTCAATCTATATTTCCTTAGATATAACTTTATTCAAGTTAATTTAGCAATGAGAAAATATTTAGAATGCTAAAATCATGATTAACAAAAATCTTGGCTAAGCTTAATGATCGATCTGAAGAATAGATATTTTTTTATTAATGTAAAATAATTAGTAAAATCGATGCTTTCCGTGGGCGGACTCAAATTTTTCGAAGCTTTCACGTACATTTCACATAAAATTTTAAATGGCACCTAAAACTAGGCCACTTCATGAGAACTATTTTATAATTTTGGAAATTCGGCAGGATTTTTATACGATCAGTTTTTATTTTAATTATTTTGATAAGATCTGATGGTATTTATGAATCCTTTTTCATCTTGATTGTTGTTTTTCTAGTGAACTTAGCAAGCGGCTAGGGTAAATGGCTCGGAAAATGGTTTTAATTGTTGCCAAATAGCTTTTATTGTAGCTTAAATGCGGGTTTGAAATGGCTTTCAATGCGTTTATCATACAACCATTTTGCAGTAAATCAATCTTGAAGAGCTTCGAAAATATACCCTTCAGAACCTTCTCCAGGGTGGGCCAACTAGACATATTCTAGCATCAGTGAGGTTTTGGTGGATACATCAATGGCAAAGCAGTCTTGACCAGGGTTTATGAATGTTGTTTTATAGTAGCTTTGTAGTATTTTATAAAACTTAAAATGTTACTTGGGTAAAACTGTGATGAAGTGGTACGAAGCAATATTGTACCAAAAAACGCAAATCCGCTAAATTGTTTAGAGTTACATCCAATCGAGAGATATTAGACTCTGGTGAAGCCGGAGCTTTCTGGAAAGAAACAAGGAATCAAAGATATCTAACACTTTTAACAAATTTATATAAAGACGGCCACCAATGTACAAATCTTAATGGATGGAGTTAAGCGCAAAGTTCGAACATTTTATGCAAATACTCAATAACTATGTTTGGACTTCGTCAATTTTTAAATCATATCACATGAATCTGAAACAAGCAACTACAATTGAAATATAATGCGAAATTTGTGTTTTACTTAAGTTTTTATGTGTCCGGATTATTATGGATACTGACCATAAGTTCGTTACCCTTTGTGGAACCTTAATACTCTAATTAGATAGTGCAGTCTTTGTTTGTCAGTCTGTAAGACGTTGACAAATAAATAAATAAAAATAATTTTACTGTACAGCATTATAACTAGTACAAGGAAAAAATTCCAATACGTTCCTTGACCGGCTCGAGTATGGAACCGTGCCTTGGTTATCATCCCATATGCACAGAAAAGTATCTTTAGTTAACGAAATTACAATCCAACACCCACTGTATGAAAACATGGCTCCAGTCACGGTTCCGGCGAACTACTATACATACATGTTCAAGTTTCGATACCTAGGAAAAATGCTCCATCGTAAAGTCGTAAATCTTACTCTCCCACCAATCTCGCTTCATTATCACTTCGAAAGCGTATAGGCGCTGTCAACTTCATTATTTATTGAATGATAAATTACCAACATACTCTGCATCGCAGCCGTACACGTGCCCGCGCTCTGCACTCACACAAACACAGTAGATTTCAATTCCGATAATCCCTAATACCTATCTCAATTTCTCTGTGTGAAAGAAACTGTCACACCACACCGTAAAGACAGACTGGGATGAGCTCGGGGACCAAGAACCGCATAACGTCTTCCCGGCGTCCTCCTCGGTTGCAATTTCCGTATCTCATTTCCATTTTTTTTTTCCACTTCGACCCACTTTCAATAGGGGAAACGCATCTATTTTGGCCATGTTTTGATGCTGCTGCTAACATAGAAAACTATGGTCAAAATTGGTACACTTACCCTACACCAACAGCAGCAGATACATAGTACCCAGAAAAAAATTCTAGCTCGAGTTCTTACCCAGCAGCTGACCGACGACGAGCCAAGCAGTCTCGCGCGTTTGCCTCATCCAAGGAACGGAGTACCGAGGCTCACATCCGAGAAGCGGAGTACCAAGAAAGACCGATGGGGCACTTGTTATGAATTAATGTTTAATGAACGACATCCGTTTCGGTAATAAATTGGGAACGATATAATGCGCTCCATTCTGCCTTCAGCCTCTCTGGGATTTTGCTCGGGATGGCACTGTCAAGACGTTAGATGTCCGTTTATTTTGAATGGTGTTCCTGAGTAGGACAACAGCGGCAGTAAGAAGGGCAATGAGCAAATCCAGTAGCTGCTGAAGGGGCGGGGGTGCGCAGTTTACACACAAAGAGCATTGAAGTGAGGCTAAGTATCGGTTGATAGCTAGAATAAGGGGGGATATTGCCGAGATTTATTACTTTACAAGTGCGACGCGCGCGGAATCAAAAGACGCAGCTCGAGAGCTTGACTTTTGAATTGGGGTGGTTGATGGTGGCAGACAGCAAAATCGAGGATAATTACGAGAGAGAGAGAGATGAAGTGCGGAGCAGCGGTCGTTCGTTTGTCACCACTGACTGCTGGCGAAATCAATCTTCATTAGCTTTGAGTCAACTGAATATTTTGATGCGGGAAGCGTCGGCAAAGTTGTTGTCCGGTGGTGGTATAATGAGGGGGGGGATTCAAATTTGTTGTAATTATTTCTAATGGTCATGGACCAGAGGGATTAACAAGCTTAAAATAATGACTCAACAATGTGGCATCGATTTTGGCAGTGGAAAGGGGGTGAGGAATGAGGAATTTTGTGTCGATAATTGTCGATGCATGCATTTTGTTTTCAGGTAATCGATGTATGGTTACGAAATAATTGCTGATAATACTTAGATTACGTTACCGCTAATTGTGTGGATGGTTTTTATCATAATATGGTTAAGCCAGACATACCTGCAAAGAGAAAAAGAAAATTACAGAATCAGTAAAGTCGATATGACAATTGTGAAATATGTATTGTCGCTACATTTGAAAACTGGAAAAATCCACTTTCGAAAATCGATTTTACTCTCATTCTATACGTGTCGGAAGTAGTGCGCATTTGAGTTCATCGTTGTGTTGTTACAGCTCACTACTTCCGACACTATTTATAACGCATAGAATAAGTGTGAAAGTCGTAACAATGCAGCGAAATTGAACTTGTAGCAAACACCACTTAAACTTGCCACAGTACGCACCAATTTGATAAATATGCTGCAATACTAACTGGATGGGTACGATATGGGATTTAAATGACAACCCTTTTGCTGTGCCAATACAATAAGCGGTAATTCATCCAGAAATCAGTGTGAATGACCCCAAAAACTTGTGGTATCAAATTGGTTGGTTGGGCAATTTTACTCATTTCAAAAAAATAACGATGCACTAGATCGGTTCCAGGTCAAACAGGATAAAAAATAAAAATTAAAGCTCAACCTTCTCCGATTTGCATGAAATGTGTTATGGGTTATCCACATTTTTGAAAAAAATCGGCCATTTCGATTGCTGCATTATTTTTTTTTAAATTGGCGTGCAAAAGACTTAATTTGCCTCTACAACTTTGTCTCAGACGTTATTTCAATCAGAAGTGACGTTTTCGTTCTACAATTTATTGAAAAATTACAAAGACGCCATTAAAAAAATATACAACATCCTTTATGGCGAAATTTTATAAAAAAAATTGAATGATTGTCCACAACACTCAATTATGCAAAGTTTTATGCAAATTGCAGTTCCGTTATAGTACGGCAGTGTTAACATTGTATATAGAAAGTAAAAAGCGAGTAAAGGACAACAGGTACGAATCGGGTTGAGCATCCCCTTTACCAAACTCATCCGTTAATGAGGGGTGGTGAGGGGTGTTCCATCCCTTTTGCCAGTGGTGACTATTTAATTTGGCTTTTGGCTGAAAAACGATGTTGTGCAAAGTTGTAGCTGATAAAAATTCCCATAAGAATAGCAATAGAATTTGCTAACAGTACAATATGGAAAAAGGCTAGAAGACAATGAACAAAAAGTTTGGTTTTCCCATAGTAATTTCCATGTAAACTTCAAATGGTTTGTGCCAAGTCAGTTTCTTATAAAATGAGCTTAAACTTTCAGAGGCTAATCAGAACCCGATTTGAAACCGTTTGAACACATTGGAGCGAAAATTTCAAATGTCTAATCAGTCTAATGGGCATAGACAATGTTTTAAAAACTAAAACTAATTTTATATAAGAATATATAAGAATTTGTAGCTTATCTTTCTTCGTGAGCAGTTTTTTTAGTTTCAAAATGTTCCTCTAAAGACATGGTTAGTAATGGACTATGCTCAAAAAATCGTTCGTTTCTAAACCCGGTACCGTACAGATGTCATATGACCTGAATACCCATCATCGGCTTGACGGCCCTATAACGCCACATATTCTTAGGAACCCACGAAAATCAATTTGAAGCACGTCACTCAACTTAACCTCACTCCCCCCCCATGTGATGACTCACATGCCCTTCGACCCCCTGTCATTGACACTTCCATCCCTTGAGATTCCAAACAAACTTCTTCCGCCGTTTGCCCCTCAGCAAAAGACCAAGAAGAGCTGTGATAATTAATTTACCACTCCTTCCATCCTTTGCGCTTGTTCCATAAGCGCCGTCATCATTCATCCTTCAAATTCCGACGCCTCTCGTTTGCAGCAATTTATGTCTTTGACACACAGCTGATTAATTTCGTATTGCTGTCGACATCTTCCGCAAAAAGAAGCACACTTTTCCCGGAGTGCGCTCTTCAATACGGACGCTTTGCCGTCGTTGTCGGTGGGGCCCTTGGGGCCTAATTCCACTACAGATGTGGAGAGAAAAGGGGATTTTATTAACTTTTATTGTATGTGACGAATTTACTACCTTTGAAAACAGATGTCTATCATTCTGGGTCGAGAGCGATAGACTGATAGCCGGAAGCAAGGGAGCAATCTTTTGGTTAATATAATTGCTGTTTAGTTCTGGAGGCTTACATGGATTTGAGGAGTGGGTGGAGATAGGAATCAATTAAACAACTTATTTTGCTGTGGGGGAAAGCGTGTTTCTGTGTTAGCGATACGGAATTGATAGGTAATAGGTAATCTTCAATAGATGTGTCGATTGAGTTGATTGATAACATCATATATTATTCTCTCACACCATACAACAATATTTAACCATATTTGCCCTCAAATCTCGTCAATAAAGACCTATTTGCCCTTCTCTCAATATGTTCGGTATCACAACTCACTCGTCTGTCCAATATTGTTCACCGCAGACCCTTATAATCTGTCCAAGCAACACACCACACATACGACCTGCCCATCCTCGGCCCCGAGGTGAAGCGAAAATCGAATCAATCACGAAAACTGAATCAACAATGCCTCAAGCTCATAAAAGAAATCGTCCCATTTTGAGAACCTTTTCCACTAAACGACGACATCAATCATGCATGCATCATGTGTGGCGTTGAGTGTGTGTGGGTGTATGCTGTGGAAGTGTGCCAAGTAGGCAGAGGAAATCCTTTAAATAAACTCACTCTTTTCACTCTTTTCCTCGGCTCACTTTTTTGCAAGAGACATCCTAGCAGGCCTATCAAGTCCATATGTTTGAAGTTTGCCCTCTTTCATTTTGTCCAAAAAGAAAATTCAACAGACATAGCGTGTGTCAGGGTTGAAATGAGGGAAGTATTTGAGTGGTTGTTTGTTTTCCACAGTTCACCACGCTCGAGACTCGTCTGTAGCTCCCTTCCTGCTACTTACCCATACTTGGTATGCTTAGCAAATAGAGAAAGGATGAGTACTTCTACGGCCGGAGCCATTCTGCGATGGGTTTGGCTTTTTGATGTGAAAGGGCCCCATACAAAGCTTAAGCGATCGCTATAAACTTGCGAGCCACTATGGCGAGAAACAAATAGAAAGTGCTTCGGCTTCTAGTTCCCCGCTGTTTAAGTGCGAGGAAATGTGAAGCAGGAAACGGAAAATAAGAGGTTTGCTAACAGGCGCCTTTATCACAACATTGCAATCTAAGGGGCAAACGATTGTTGTATGTGTGCTTTATTGTCGGTTTTAGTGGAGGAAAAAATTTGATCATAGTCATAAACAAAAGTGGTTAAAATTTTAGGGAACGTAAATGTAAGATATAGGTTGAAGTTGCCTGATACATTTATTAAATAACACTCTACGGGGAAATTTTTGATTCTATGACAAGGAATGCATTAGGGTTATAGACGTGACGAAGGGAATGGGGGACCATTTTTCCTCAATTTTTATGTAACGTGATTTATGTATGGCCCAAGGAGTATGTCACTCAGCATAGTGTGCCAAACATCCATCGGCACATTCTCGTAGGCATTGGATTGTTCATTAAATAAAATGGGAGCATTGCTGGACATCTGGCATTGAAGTTGTGCACAACATTACGTGCTGTTTGACTGTGTATTTAAAAAATACTCTAATTGAATATATTAGAGGAACTCAGACCAGAAATTCACTTCTCGGTTCACATTGAATTTCAAAATGTAGGCTTCCGATGGCTGTCGATTGATATCGATGTCTGTCACAAGTCTTTCAGTTACTACGCAAATGGAGTGTACTACGAACCGGAATGCATGAACAGTTTAGATGGATTGGATCATGCAGTGGTGGCGGTTGGATACGGAAAACTCAAAAAATAAGATTACTGACTAATCAAGAACTCCTGGTCCAACTGCTGGGGCAACGATGGATATGCTTTGATGGCGGTGAAGGGTATGAACTGTGGCCTTACCACCGATGTGACGTATGATTCCTATTTAAATTAGAATTAGGTAAAAGAGTAGTTTTATTTTCGGATTTGTGTCATCTTATACGAGGTGGAATAAATGGTTTCGGATATTTGTAGCATTAAATAAAAAATGTAAGTTAATTAGGGTGAGTAGGGAAGCATTAAAAATTTCGTGTGATTGTGCCGTGAAAAGAAGTTCGGTATTGTTCAAGTGAGTTTTGTTTGGTAGATGACCAATTGAATGATTTGCTGCTGAAAAGTAGGGTCTTTAGAAGGCCGAACTACTTTTCACGGCACAATCGCACGGAATTTTTTGCTTCCACTCAACCTTATTAACTTACAACTTACTCGAATTCTCCCGGAGCTCCAACCCGATGGCAAAACCGAACGTCTTTGCTTGGATCCTCCTTCCTTGGCATAATCCATTCCGACGTCGAAAAACTTTGAGAGCGTCTTGCCCGGAATAATCACCTTCAGCAGTTCCTCTTCCAGATTGAGCAGAAAGGTGTAGTGCTTCTGAATCGATTCCATAGGATTGACTAGCAACGTTCGGACCACATTGGAGGAGTAGGACTTGTAACGCGCACCCAGAGCACAGATGATCGATCCGGAGTGCAGATAGTTCTTGTCGCTGAACGCAATGAACTTCAAGCTGTAATTGCCACCCGTTTGGACAATCGCCGGGTAGCTCATGTCCAACTAGTTGGTATCCACACCGGAGATATACCTTTTGTCCGTCAGAGACTGCTCGACACCCTCCGACAGTTTGGCATGTTTTACTTTCTTATCAGCATCGATAATCTCCGTGATGTGATCCTTGAGGTACTTGTTGAATACGTCTACCGTTACCAGGCAGGTCTTTGAGCACATGATGTACCCGATTGGGACGCTGATGTCCACCGTGTCGAAGCTCTTGTTCTTGACGAAGGCTCGCCACGATTCACATAATTAACCCGGGAAGTTGTAATTGGAGAAGACGCCCAACGCTTTGCCATCCTTGGATACCTTGATCGCCTCCAGCAACTTTTCAAATTTGACCTTGTTTTTGTCGTTCATATCCCGAACCAACAGCTTCACCGACGGAATGCCCTCCTCACCGTCCTTCTAGATCTGCTGTTGGTCAAGAAAAAGGTGGACTTTTCGCACAGCACCGTAATCGTATCGGTCAGCCGTATCCCAGCAGCCAGGTCTGCAGCTAGGTGGATTTGCTGTAGATGGTTTCCTCGTCTACGCTGATCGCCGTCAGAATGCAATCCGCCTTCTGCAGCGAATCATAATGTGAAAACTCTGGTTCCTTCCAGTTGGCGTATAGAGGCGTTTTATTCGTCGGTAGAAGAAATCCTTATCGATATTCATCATTTTCGGGGCCGTTGTCAGTGTCAGTGACTATGAGTTCTGGAGTCATAATTGTCACGCTCTGAGACTTGGAAGCATTTTAAGAGTTAAAACAAATTACAGAACAATCTATAGAATCTAGCGGACAAACCCTAAAAATTTTAGTACAATTTAAAAGAATTCAAAGTTTTTTATTTCAAACAAATATTGAGAAGGATTCCCACACAGTTTTCGAAGGAGAAGTTCTGAGCAAAATTCCAGAATTATTCTGACATGAAATTCTTAGAAATTTTAGATGAATTTTGAGGGATTTCTGTGGAGAAGACTGCATGTTCTAAATTAAATTGCTAGGTAATTTTAGAAGATTTAAAAAGAAGTTGTGAAAAACAAAACTTTGTGAAAAATTCTTACGTTATTCTGAGGAGATTTGCATGGGGATCGTGAGGAAAATGACAGATGACGGGTAAGAAGAATTCCAAGAGAATTATGATCAGAATTCAACAAGAAACAGAGTTCTAAGAGTGCTTTGGCAATAATTTCAACCCTAGTGCGAAAGATTCATCAGAGCAGAATTCGAAGTTAATTCTGAAATTCATATCATGAGAATTTTGAACAACGAAAAATTAAAACCCCGGAAAAGAATAATTCAGTTTCGGTTTTTACAAATATTTATTTCCAAAGTCCATCATCTTCAATATTTTATTTCAAAGACCATGCACTTTACATCTGAAATTGAAACGAAAAAAAAAATCAATTTGCAATATTGCTGAGTGATTAAATTGTAAAAACAATAAGACGGGAAAACTGAAGAAAATTATGCAGCAAATAGAGCAAGACATTCATTTGGTAAAGGATCACTCTGTTTTAATGGTTTATTTTTAAATTCTGGTGTAAAACTTTATTCCTATGGTATGATTAATTTATTTTTCCTGGTTCTCTCGCCGAATTCCCGGGTATTTCCCGGTTTTCCCGGTTACTTTTCAAATTCCCGGATATTTCCCGGTATTCCCGGTTTTTCAGTTTTGCTGGTCACCCTGCAAATATACCATAATATTCGTGTTTTACAAAAAAACGCAGGAGACGAACCAGCCCAGGGCTGAAAGTCTCCTTAATAAAGATATAAAAAAAAAATCGCAGCTTGCTCTATGACCACTGCACTGCCGGCACAATCGGCACACCTGCGGAACACTGATAAAAATGTTGACCAAAGATTGGTGTGCGGAGTGACTTACCCCTTGGTATGGCCCCTAATTTACAACCGAAATAAGCAACATTTGTAGTTTTATCATGGCTTTAAATCAGTCTTGAAGACTGGTCCAAATGGTCTACAAGTCTATGATAGAACCAAAATTGTTACTTGGGACCATTAATTAATTAATTAATTTATCTTTATTAGGGAGGCTTTCAGCCTTGGGCTGGTTCGCCTCCATATTTGGGACCAGTTCTAGGCCAAATAGGATAAAAAATAAATAAAATGTTGACTCGACCTTCTCCGATTCGCATGAAACTTTGCATAATTGTGTGCTATGGGCAATCATGCACAATTTGGATTTGGATTCCAATTTCATCATATGGAAATTGTGCTCAAAATTTCAATGAACACACCAAGTGGGTTTATTTTTAAAAAGACTTTGGCTCCGACATCATTTTGACCAGAAGTGATGTTTTCGTACTACCATTTAATGAAAAATTACAAAGAAGCCGTTTTGAAAAAAATACGTGGCCCAAAATGGTCGAATTTTTGTAAAAATGTGAATGATTTCCCATAACACACAATCACGCAAAGTTTCATGCAAATTGGAGAAGTTCGAGTTTTTCCGATTTGTCATTTGGTATGGAACTACTGCTCTTGGGTTATGTACTATACAAATGAATCTCGATTTTAACATGCTTCAAATGCAACGGTGTCAGGTCATTAGGCTAAAGTACGTTAGTCCGAAAGGGTCATTTAGGCCAATGTTTTTTTCCCCTATGAAAAATAATCAGTTCATTAAAAAAATACTGCCCTTTTGATCTATGGCATTTGAGTTTTTTTCATGCATAATATTATCTAAGAGTTTTATCCTTTGTTTTAACATAAGAAGAACGAGGGATATTGTTCTCCTGGTTTTTGGCACTTGAGGGTTTATTTTTTTTTCATGAATCATTTCTAGGAGTTTTTTTCTTCTTTCTAAACATGAGCAGTTTGGAGCTCTGCTAGTGAGGCGGTAACGACATCAGTGGGAGCAAATGTGGGACGAGAGTGGCCGCCTAGTCCTCATGACCCCTTAACCCCCTCTTGGAGTCACCAGTGCAAATGACCTATTCAGCCTTACGTACTTTGGTCTATTGACCCAATAATTTGAATTTCCTGCAAAATGACGTTGAACTGCAAAATGACGAATCGGAAAAAAAAACTCGACCTTCTCCGTTGTTCATGCACACTTTGCAGAATTGTTTGTTATGGGCAATGATTTACATTTTTTGATAAAATTCGGCCATTTTGGATCATGTTAAATTTTCAAGGACGTCATCTTGATTTTTTTTTTCAAAAAAGTTGTAGCACGGAAATGGCAATTCAGATCGAAATGATACAAAGATGTAGGGGAAATAATTTCTTTTTAGGAAAAATATTTTATTTAATTAAAGTAAAAATTCAAAACAAAAATGTAAAAACCAAAGGCGGGCTATGGCCAAGTTTGGATTTTTTTTGAATATAATCCTAAAAGGTTCAAGTGTCTTTTTAATACTCTAGTAAATCTCACATTCGTGCAGCATCACGACAATGTGATGTGTCAATACTCATTGGGTGAAAAAAATTAGGGGGGAAATTGAAAGAAAGGAAAATTCGAGAAGACGCTGTTTGACGCTAAGTCTGGTAAAATGAGTGGGTGATGGGTTTTATTTTGCACTATGTTTAAGCTTGGAAATTAGTATTAGTAACACTGGAATTAATTTTTGTGTTATAATAGGGGAAACAGCCCTATTGTTGCGGTACGTTAGCAGCGTTAGAAGCCTATTGTTGTGTATGGAGACCTTCATACACAACAATAGGCTTCTAACGCTGCTAACGTACCGCAACAATAGGGCTGTTTCTTCTCTGACGCATATTCGTTTCTTTGTCGTGGCTTTTCTTTACTCGTATGTCTTTTATTATTTCTTTTATTTATTTATTTATATTTACATATTGATGAAACATAATGTGAAGTTTTTGGTAGCGAGCCCATACACGCTATTTCATAACTACCTAAATTTGGGTATAATCCACCCAGATCGGTCAAAACTGAACCTACCCAAAAATGGGTAAACTGTGTTGGGAGTGACAAGTTGACAAATGAACAACATTGATCGGCTTCATGTCGATGTTGTTCATTAGTCAACTTGTCACTCCCAACACAGTTTACCCATTTTTGGGTAGGTTCAGTTTTGACCGATCTGGGTGGATTCTACCCAAATTTGGGTGTTTTGAAATAGCGTGTACAGTATCGCATTTTCCCCCGTTCAGGCGAAATTATTTATGTAAACTGGCAACCTTATGTCTTCGGTTGCTTGTGTTCATGTTTTTCGTAATCATCGTCATTTCCTCCCATCATCATTTGTTTGGATCATCAGTCATTATCAGTAGCTCGATGTAAATAAATCTAAATTTCTAAACTAAAGATTTGTTCTGTGGAGCAATAAAAAGTGTGGAAGATCTCTTGTGTTTTAGTTTTGTACAACAGAAAATTGTCAGTAGGGGAAACAGCCCTATTGTTGCGGTACGTTAGCAGCGTTAGAAGCCTATTGTTGTGTATGGAGGTCTCCATACACAACAATAGGCTTCTAACGCTGCTAACGTACCGCAACAATAGGGCTGTTTCCCCTATGTGAGTGATTATATCGCTCCGGTCTTCAACACGTCGTTTCAGTGAAATTCGGAGTACTGGTATCTCTGCTCTTCTAAAGTGCATCGTATGCACTTTCTTCCCTGTGCACACACTGGGGCCGTGCTGTGGCCATAATTCGCAAAGTGAGACACAACGTATGAGTAAGTTTTGTGCACATATATTTCCAAAGAGCGAGATAAGGCACTATAACCTTGGCATCTATGTAGGTTAGAATTTCGGGTGGGCGGAGCGACCATTTGTGGGCAATGGCTTTTGGCACTAATTTCTCGGGTTTCAGAGGGATTCCACGCGCGCTGACATTGACATTCGACAGAGGGAGTTTTCTCTGTCAGATGCTGGTGTTAGATTGCGTGGGAGTGTTCCGATACTTGAGGAGTTCTACGTTTGGGGCCGTTGTTTTACAGATGGTTTTTCTGCCTACTTTAAAGGTTAACCTAGAAATAGCCTGAGTTTTGGTTCAAATGCCAAAAGTTCAATAAATACTACTATGCAATAGTAACTGGAAGCGTTTGGTAAAGGAGCTTCAAACTTTCTACCTTTTCTTTGATCGCAAGTTGTGGAGTGGTTTCAGATACTTATTTTCTGATCTCGCTTGACTCCTTGAAATTCTCTCCTCTTACGCAGTTGGCCTGGCCGTTGACAAGACAAATGACGGATTCATGAAGTCGTCATTTTTAAGGATGCTTTCAAAGTATTGGCTGTGTTAGTGTGAGATTAGATTAGATTAGATTAGAAAACAAAAATGTAAAAACCCAAATATTTAAAAATGTCCTTGCTCATTGTTTTTTTTTTTTGGGGATAAGTAGGTTTTATTTTTCAGTTCATTTGATAACAATATTTTAAATTTCTTATTCTAGAACCAGGTGAAATTTCAGTGCATCTAAATACATCAATTATATCGTTACAGTCACAAACAAAGCAGATGCATTTATTAAAAACACTAAGCAATTCCACGCGCCTTCTTCTGTCTACTCCTGCTAGGGCAGGTCTCACCAAGTCTTGAAAAGAGAGCCGTCTCCATCCATTCATGATGGCTTCTAACCTCTGCTGTAGAACCATCCAAGCCAACCGGGCCGACACGAGCACAAGCACAAAATTTATGGACAAGAGTTTCAGCCGTTTGATTGCTACAATGTGTGCAGTTTCGTCTGGTACTCGCTGCATTACGAACAGTAATTTTCGGTGCTCGATTTTACCATTCACGTTTGCCGGACTGTTACGTTCCACCATTGGCAGATCGGTTTGCTGGACGAAATACTGGTGGATTTGATCGGCGCGCGGCGGAGGGGTTATATTGGATTTGGAGGGGAATGTGGAATACATTTGATAGGATTAATTTGATGTCGGGAAGATCTATAGAAATTGCTGGGCGGGGATTTTCATGAAAAAGGAGGGATCTACAGTAAGGTAGGTAATCGATCTCTCGCAAATGTCGGTGGATGGTGAGCGACTTACACTTAAACACCGGTAATTGCAGCTTCAGACCACCATGTTTCCGGCTGCGCGCCAGTTGTATCAATGGTAACCGGGCGACTATCCCACTCGACAGGAAGATGCCCACCCTTGACGTAATTTTCGCTATGTGTACGTCTAAGTGGTGGTAGAATGGACGAAAGGTACCAAATCCTAGAGGTGCCAAACGTATTCAGCACAGTCACCTTCTGAAGTAGGGTCAGGGTTCGAGACGACTGGAGCCGCATCAGTTGCACAAACTTACCAACCGCCGCATTCCAATTCAGCATCGTCATCAACCGAATCGAGTGGGTGAAAATCACTCCCAGGATCTTCAACGGTGCTGGCTGTGTGCAGCCATTGGACGTCGATTTGATTGCCTTTGCAAAATCCAACGTCAATGATAACAGTTTTGCGTACATTCAACTTGGCGCGGGCGGCTATTTCGAAAAGCGTGAATAGCCCATGAATCGAATCGATTTGTGCAGTTGATGTGACGATCACACTGATGTCGTCCGGGTCCTTCTGCCGCACCGAACGCTGGATGTCGATCGGCCGTGAGAGATGCCCGTTCACGAGCAGTCGAGCGGTGGAGCGGGAAGCGATCCCGGAGAGAAAAATGACAAAAGGTCCAATGACAAAAGGTCCAATGACAAAAGGTCCAATGACAAAAGGTCGAATGACAAAATGTCGAACGGATAAAAGATCGAAGGTACAAAAGGTCGAAAGCATAAAAGATCGAAAGATGAGAAGGGGTACAAAAGATCGAATGGACAAAAGGTCGAATGATTCAAAGAGGGACAAAAGGTCGAACGATGCAGAGGGACAAAATAAAAAGCTCGAAGGGACAAAATTCCGAATGGCATATGCGATTGTACAAATCGTGGGTGGCTGTTTAATGGTGTGTTCGAAGGGACAAAATTCCGAATGGTACAAAAAGTCGACTGATTCAAGCAAGGACAATAGGTCAAATGATGATAAGAGGGGCAAAGGATTAATGGGAAAAAAACGCCAAACGATTCAAAGAGGGGAAAATGGTCGTATGGTGGTGCCCACTTGGACAGATGGCAAGTAGTGGATATAATACACCGTTAAGTTGAATAATTAATGACAAATCATCAAAATCGATAATTTTTATGGTTATATTAACAATCGAGCAGTGATGAAAAATATTGATACTGCAATCCTAGCTTTTAGTGTCAGTATAACTACGGATGGGAAAAAACAAAAATATATTATACAATCTGCATTAAACTTGAAAACTGATTAATTCAACATCAGTTTGTAAAAAAAAAAATCTTAAGGTCCATCCAATGCGAATACTGTTCCGAAGTATTCAACTAGAGGTTATAAGAAAGAACGAGCAGAGATGAAAAGATTTAAAAGTAATGATACTATGATCTTAATATCCAGTTTAATAAACCATTAAAACATGATTATTCAAAGTAACTGCTTTTTTGAAAGAAATACAATTTTCTTCTATTTTCTTAAGATATCTGTTTGTATTATTATATTGTTTTCTCTCTTTGTGCCATTCGACCTTCTGTTCATCTTTGGACTATTCAAACTTTTGTCCATTCGACCTTTTGTCCCTCTATGGATGAATGGATTGTTTGGTCTAAAGTCATTTGGCTAATTTTCGAATACTACTAGATTCCTGTGAACTATTTTTAACTTCCCAGATTCCAAGCTTAGTAGAATTTAACGATCCGGGTCTTTTATTTGTTTTGATTTTCCCCAATTATGGGATTTTTGCGTTTATGAGGATGGGTAAATTTTTCAAAATAGTATATTGTATAAAACAGGAATATTATATTTTAGATAGATTCATCATTCTTTTAACCATGAGCTGTTCTTTTTAGTTATTTGATTGGCATTGCTTTTAGCCAGACACCCTTTAAAACATAAGCAGTTCTTTGGATGTTCGATGTTATAGTTATATTTGAGCTTTTGGCACATCAAATGCAGCTTGCGCCTGGTCATACTGTGCCTTAACTGACTAGGTTATGAATAATTTAGACCTATGGCAAGTAGTTTTTTGAAGGTCACCCTTGAGTATGCTGGTAGGCAGCTTTAAACGTAGCTTGTTCAAATTTTGTTTCGACAGAAACTACGAAATTTTCAAAAACTATGGTTTTAAATGAAGAAAGAATTTGATGTTTGATACGTTGGCGAGAGTTCTGTTTAGACTTTCAAGATTAACGTCAAAGGAATTCTTGGAATGTTTCAAGCGTAAATTTCCAAAGGGTAACTTAACAAATGAATTATGGAGACGAATTTATGCGGATTCTCGCAAGATTTATTGAGATAACTCAGAAAATTGTAGACTAATTATTAAGAGTTTTCATAACGGGTTTTCTAAAGAAGGTTGCAGTGAATTACGAAGGTCGTTATGCACAAAAATGCCATGGGAATGTCAAAGAAAATTGTAATATTATTCAGGAGAATCCAAATAGCAACTCATGTCATCAGAACACATTGAAATGAACACATGCGCATTTTTTAGAAAATGAATTCAGAAAATCATAATTTTTTTTTTCAGTATTTTAAAAATAATAATAGGAAGATTGGATTGATCAGTACCGTATTCTTTTAAACCTTTGTTCAAAATATAATACTAAAAACGTGAATTTCAGGCAAATTTTATAAAACTTTGTATATCTCAGTTGTTAGAAGACATACAGCGTTTATGTTCCTCAAATTTTCATAATATTCTACGTTCCATAAATTTTCCCAAGACAGCAAACCTCTATCTTGCAAAATAAAAATGTGTGTATCGCTACGTCATCTTTGCGGCCAAAATTAAAACTATTTAAACTAAGCGTTATTTTTTTTCCTGCTAGATTTAATTCCTGGTCCACTGTGCAATGGTTTACCACTGAGACAGGAAGTGAAAGCAGGGGCAACAAGCAGCCCATACAAAATGCAAATAACGAATCGTAACAATAATCAACAACTTACAACTTACAAATAAAATGGAAATTGGAAATCGTTCTCTAACACAACTCGACAGGAACAAGACGAAGACGCTCTCCACCGGAAAGATGGATCGACTAAGTGTGAGGCAACCTACGGAGCCTTCGCAGACAGCAGCGTGGAATGCAGACAATTTGTATGTACAGTAAAGGATAACCAGGCCATGAATACTAAGGTAATTCAAAAATCTATTTCCATCTAAAATGCAAATAACTTTTAAATGGAGCAAAAGCTTCGAAAAGTTACTTCAATAAATGTAACGACAAGGCCCTCTATGATCTGTTTAACAACGCAAGTATATCCTCCTACCTTTCAATTCAACACCGGCCAATATTTTGCCTAGTGACATCCAACAAAAAAAAAACCACCAGCAATAAATGGCCCAAGGCATCCCATCAGTTCTCTTTCTCTCCCACTCGCTCTCTCTCTCTCTACCTCTTTCTCCATCAGACCATGAAAAACTAATTTCACCCCATCCGAGTGTCCATTTTTCACAACGGTCGCAATTTTTCATTTCACCAGCATCATTTCGCAAACGGACCGAACCGAAAGCACCACCGTCGTCCTTTGTTTGCATTATATTCCGTTTCATGTGTATGTTAATTGGATTTTTTCTCCTTTCGCCCGTCTTCCTGACAGTCAGAAGCAGTAGCTGCGGACCTTTGTTGCCTTCTTTTTTTTTCGTGTACCGTGGTGAGGCGTCGCTAGCTACGCTCTTCACGGTGCAAGAAACAATGGAACAATAGTGCAAATTTCACTCCTCATTTTTTTAATTTTTCCTGATACTCTGGGAGGACACCCACTGAGGAAAACCATGTCCGTATTCTTCCGTTATTCACGTCGGAATTGGGAACATTTTTCCAACGCAGGATGGCGGGCTGGTTGACTCCTATACATAAATGGAACGTCGAAAACAAGCGGGTAACAATTTATCTCCACCCACCTTCTTTCCACTGGCACTGTTGCCTCTGTGTTTAAACTTGCAAAATGTTCTGTGCTGGAAGTTGGAATGCTGCTCACGTAGGTGCGACTAGGACCAAGACGACGACGACGACCGAAACAGGTCAGATCAATCCTGTCGAGAGTTGCAAAGGTACAACTGTCGCGTTTTCATTTGGCTGCTCTTTCCGGTGGATGGTGCCGTTTTGGTGGGAGATGACTTCAATGACTGCGGCGCACAAGGAATGCGATATGGGATGGCTTGCTGCTTGGAGACGTGTGCCAATTTGGATGTCGCTCGAATTGATTTGTGCCTCCCGGAATTATTGGAATGTGGGAAATATGTTTTTTTAAACCATGTTATGTTTTAAACCAATCTACAGCTTAGAAACTTTGCGAACCCTTCACTATCTTAGTTGAAACTCTTAGCTGTTTTGCCAAGAAGATCAATTGTTTCTAGATCAAATTTAAATATTACATCCTTTGCGAATCTTATTTCTTGGGGCAAAACGATTTAGTATCCCATCATTGGAGGAAGAAAATAAACTACTTCGCCTAAACGACCGCCGAGCCCCTCCAAGCCAAATAAGGAACAAAAATGGGTATGTTCTAATAATAAAAATAAATAAAAGGGGTTGTGCGTCCCATCCACGATCCACGAAGTCGGCAAACATCGACAGGCAGGCAAGAGACACAAACACCGTGCATAGCAAAACCCCCGTAGCCTCCGGGCAAGACTTCATCCAGCGAGTTACCGACATTTCAAATCAGAAATTCTCGTCTATTCCCCGGAATTGTTCCCCCAAGTTTTTACTTTTTTTCATTTTGAATTCAGCAGGTCGCCCTCTGTATGGCATCCTAGATAGGAAAAGATGACATAGCGACGATAACAAGAGCAGAAAAAAAAAAGTTGGGGTTGCGGTGACAGTTTTTTCCCCCATCACCGGTTGTTGGTCGTTTGCCGTATTTTCTACAATTTAATTTGTCTAATGAAAATTCCAAACCCACCCACCGATTCGGGCTGGCTGGTTGGTTACTGGCCGGAACGGTGGGGGAAGGACACTGAAAAGTGACACAGCAACACGTTGTGTAATCGGAATCATGATAGTAGTTCGCACCTCGGAGCGCACGGGTCCCAGCAGTCGGCTGTCGACGAACGGTTGTGGATGGCCTCACAGAAGCACAGGAGGTAAGGGGTGGGCGCAGGATCAAAAGGTTCCCCATTACCACGTGTCACCGAATGTCGATGATTCCCACTTCCATTTCGTTTCGCTGCCTTCTCGTTCTCCACTTACCGGTGGTTGTTATTGCCTTTTTTTTTTATTTATTTGAGTATTTGGTTCCCTTCGTCTCATTTTTACTTTTCTCAGTGAAAAGCATGTGTGTTTTTCAGTAGATTCGGAACTAGACAGGACGAAACTTCCATCCTGTTGGTGTGGTTTAGCAATCTTTTGTTTGCTGTTTTTAGTTCGACTTGTGGCAGCTGTGCGGGTTTGGTAAATGGATACATACTACTATTTGATAGAAACATTAAAACAGTAAACAATCGACAGTAAGGCCATTTCCGGTGATCGTTTTATGGGACGAGAAAATGGGTTTCATCGATGTTGTCGTCATTAGGAGAACAGGGTATTTGGGTTTTTTGGGGAAGGTTGATAACCATAAATGTTTATGTTTATTACTGGGCATTACATGTTTATATAGAACCAATAACAGATGAAAATTTCGAATACGGTGGTTGTGATGCGATGAACTTAAAAGGTCTTAATATAAAGTTACGACATTGCCATTATATGAAAAACAGATGTTACTGATTTCGGTATTAACAGAAGCGTTGAGTTTTTTGATCGTAAGCCTCTCATACAAGGCCTAGAGACTAAGACCCAAGCTAGGATAATTACTACTACCTACACATGCATAAATATAAAAGGTAAATGCAATAGATCGTTTCAGCAAGCGTTGCTATGCAAACATCTTCTAAGTGTTGGACAGGTAGCGAATCTAGTTTACGGTTAGAACTTTCGCAAAATGTGCCAATGATAGAGTGATCAGAAATGATTTTTCCCGTGCAGAAAAAATGCGCGCAAATAGGATGTTGTGATTCACCGCACAAACGCAAACCATAATAGTAGGATATGCATTGCCGTTTTGAACGATTTACTAAAATTATACGAAAAACGATAAACGTATCATGCCATAGTTAGTTTTCAAGCTTCAGTATATAGTAACTGACAAATGCACCATATGGGGGAAAGGGCGGTTAGGTATAGTTATTATACGAGAACGACGATTCTCGGAAACAAGTTTTTGGAAAAATAACACGGGGAATGGTTAACTTGTCATCCATTAAATCTAATGAAAAAGACATGCCTTGTCATTTGCAATCAATTGGATCATAAAAATAAAATTTACCGTCGTATTGTATGTCTTTTCATTACACTAGTTTACAAAACAACATAAAAAGTGTGAACTTTAGTGGTTGACCAACGTTTCTAATGCAAAATCCTACGCTGAATTCAATGCCGTGGTCAGAAAAAAATTAAAGTAGAGCCATTTTTGAGATATACAAAAATTTTGATTTTTTGAATTTTGGACAAAAGTACGATTATTAAAATGTCAATATCTTTGGAACTAGTGCACCAATTTTAAATCTTTTTTATGAAAGTGAAGCTAAATAAATTGTCTATCGTTCACTAGAATATTATGTCTTAATTAAAAATTTAATTTTGAAGTCATTTAAAAATTTACAGCATTTTTTTTTTATTTTTCCTGCGAATTTTCCATAAAAATCTTGTTTTAATCAACATTTTTAATGGGATAAAAAGATTCAAAAAATCATTCCATAATTTATTCTTAAAGTCCATTAAAAACTGGAGAAAATGAGCCTTTAATGGATGAAATCGGTTGGAAATTGTCGAAGTTATGAAATTTTTTGTAAAATCATGGAAATTGAATGTTCCAAGATTGGCCGTTGTCCCGCTCCTAGGTTCATGCACCACTTCCAGTAAGCCTTTCTGCGGACGTGTACGCATACGGTGCATTTCACTAACACTACCAGCTGTCACGCAAAATTAAATGGGATATTTTAACAATATAATTTACGCTAGTGTTTGTGAGACCGCTCGGCGAGAACCTAACGCAACCAACTCAATTTGACAGCTTTCTTTCTTTAACATTGCTTAACGATGTATACGACAAAACGTGAATTCAAGTGTAAAAATGATCCTCAAAAGTTTTGTTACGCGTGTGGCAACTATATATTTACAAAATCGGTCAATTTCACTGCTTCGTTGCAAACTGCATACAGGCTTTATTTTAAAATTGATCCTGGAGACTTTGACGAACCGTGGATTCCAAAAGTATTATGTAGTTCGTGCAAAACGTGCTTGGCTAGGTGGATGTCAGGCGCAAGGTAAATCGATTTTTTGAATAACTTTCATATAAACAATTTATGTACAGCATGGTAGTGCTTTGTTCTTTCCTGATCGACATTATCTTACTTCATCTATTTTTGATAAGTGTTAATGTCTTACTTACTAACTCACTTATTTGTTATCTGTCAGTCGCTATTTGTCATTTGACATGCCCACCATATGGTGTCGACCGTTTTGTCATGCAACGGATTGTTATTTCTGCTTGACAAAAGTTAAGCAACAAGGACGTCACAAAACAGTTGAGTATCCACAAGTGGCTTCTATGACAAAACCTGTTCCACATTCAAGTTCGGTCCCGTATCCTGTTTATCCAAAGCGGAAACGAGCGCCCTCTGTTGAATCGACCGTTACAAAAAGTGAGGAGGAATTCAAGGAGGAATGCGAGGAAGACTTCGAGGTGGAATTGGAAAGAAACCCAAAACTGTTTACACAATCCGAATTTAATGATTTGGTGCGAGATCTCGACTTATCGAAGGAGAAATCCGAATTGCTGGCATCACGCTTGAAAGAACACAACATGCTGAGCAAGGAGGTCAAAATTTATTGTCACAGGAATCGTCACAAGAAATTTGACAAATATTATTCTACAAAGGACAAGGCATGTTTTTGCCATGACGTAAACGGCTTGTTTGAAGAGTTTGGTGAGCCATATGATCCAGCTGAATGGCGTTTATTCATCGATAGCAGCAAGTTGAGCTTGAAAGCCGTTTTACTGCATCAAGGGAATGAGAAACCTTCTATTCCATTAGCTCATGCCGTTAATATGAAGGAAACGTATGAATCAATGGCTCTATTGCTCAATTTGATAAATTACAATCAACACAATTGGAAAATTTGTTCCGATCTTAAAGTGGTTGCCATGTTGACTGGATTGCAACAGGGATACACAAAATATATGTGTTTTTTGTGTAAATGGGACAGTCGAGTTCGTAAGGAACACTATGTCCGAAAAGATTGGCCAAAACGGGATAATTTCACAATTGGTAAAGACAACGTTAAAAATGATCCTCTTGTGGTAAAATACCCCATAATACTTCCACCACTACATATAAAACTTGGGCTATTCAAAAATTTCGTCAAAGCGTTGCAAAAAGAAGGGCCGGCATTCCAGTACTTGAAATCAGTATTTCCAAATTTATCTGACGCAAAGGTAAAGGAAGGTGTATTTGTTGACCCACAGATCAAAAAACTGCTCAATGATTCCGCATTCAATACAGTTTTGACACCAGATGAGGAAGAAGCGTGGAAATCGTTCCAGCGTGTTGTCACAACCTTTTTAGGAAATTTCAGAAGCCCAGATTATGAGGAAGCCGTCGATGAATTGCTCAAAAATTATGAGAAAATAGGTATAAATCAAAAATATTGTGTTTGTTACATATAATTAATTTCAAATCCTTTTATTTCACTGAACACAGGTGTGAATATGTCTTTGAAGATACATTTCCTACATTCTCACATGGATTTTTTCCCGGAAAATCTTGGTGACGAGAGTGATGAGCACGGCGAACGTTTTCACCAACAAATGAAGATGATGGAACGTCGTTACCAAGGGTTTTGGGATGAAGCAATGATGGGTGACTATTGTTGGTTTCTGCTTCGAGAAACAAGTTCAAAACATCGAAGACAAAGTCATTCGATTCTCAATCATTTTTAAAAAAACCTAAATAAATTTCTTTTGTATCAACTCGGTTTTAAATCCTGATATGCCTTAATCAAATTGATATGTAGAGAAAAGAATCTCCCATGAAAACTTTACATGCGATTTGGATGCTTACAGCGACACCTAGAAAAGGAACTCTAAAGCTGTTGTATTTCAGCAACATTTTTAAGTGTTTTACAAAAATGCTCATAACTTCGACAATTTCCAACCGATTTCATCCATTAAAGGCTCATTTTCTCCGGTTTTGAATGGACTTTAAGAATAAATTATGGAATGATTTTTTGAATCTTTTTATCCCATTAAAAATGTTGATTAAAACAAGATTTTTATGGAAAATTCGCAGGAAAAATTAAAAAAATGCTGTAAATTTTTAAATGACTTCAAAATTAATTTTTTTAATTAAGATATAATATTCTAGTGAACGATAGCAAATTTATTTAGCTTCATTTTCATAAAATAAGATTTAAAATTGGTGCACTAGTTCCAAAGATATTGACATTTTAGTAATCGTACTTTTGTCCAAAATTCAAAAAATCAAAATTTTTGTATATCTCAAAAATGGCTCTACTTTAATTTTTCTGACCACGGCATTGAATTCAGCGTAGGATTTTGCATTGGAAATGATCATCACCTTACCGAGTTCAAAAATGCTGTAAACTAGTGTTATTACTGAATTGTAACATTATAAATCTATCTACTATACTTGCAGGCAGTGCTGATAAAAATCATTCCTTCTACACTCAACTTAGCTGAAAATGAAGACAACCTCAACAGATAGACCAACTACTTGCAGGAATCTGAATTTTGACATAACAACATTCTCTTGATCAAGGCAACCTCTGAGTATCGTAGTTAACATTTGTTTTTCTTCATTCGTGGTTGGATGTTCATTATCGCCTCCGTTGTTGTCAATATTAATATTCGTCTTCATCTTTGTGGGGATGATTTTGAGGATCAAATGCAAAATTATTATTTTCATTTTACACAAATATATCACTGAAGGACGTGTCGTATTAGTTTTTACACACAAACCGATGGAAAATTATTGCCTCATGGTGAACTGATGATAAAATCCCGGTTTTAGGCTCTGGAGTCGACAATATTCAAAATAATCATTTTGTTCAAAATGAATTTAGATATTTTGCTTTTGAGGATCATTTCTGACTTTGACAATTTTGGGTTGGATAATCATGCACTGGAGAATATCAATAAACGCGTATGGACAAGCATTGGCGTGCACAGGGTGGGGCAAAAAATAAAATTTTTATTTCCATATTTACAAAGTTATGATACAAAATATTTTGATTTCTATTTAACTTGATTTGAAGGTAAAATTGAAACCCTTTTATTGCGTCAATTTTTTTGAGATGGTGCCTGAAAATTGCACCACAAAGGTGCACTTCAATCAAATTTTTTGGTCAAAAAATTGCACCACATTTCTGGTGTAATTTTTATTTTCAAGATTGTTCATGGAGGGTTAAAAGAAAAGGGTAAATTTAAGGTTGAAAAAATTCACCTTCGTGGTGGTAAATCGAAGAAAAAGCTTTTTATTGAATATTTCTGGTGTAAAAATATCATCAAGGTTCTAAAATTGAACCGCGCTAAAAATGTGGAGGTGCATATTTAACTTTAAATTTCTGGTGGAAAGTTCGCAACACTGTGGTGAATGTAAAAGCAAGATTTATTAATTTTTCTGGTGCATAATTTGCATCGTTCTCATGAATGCAAGCTTCATTGAAAATGTATGTTGGAAAATTTGCATCATTCTGGTGCATGAAGAGGCAAAGCCTGAAGGTGCATGGTGAAACAAACTTCACTGACAATTTTTGGTGCACCATTCTGGTGAATGGAGGAGCATGCTCTATTGAAAATTTCTGTTGCAAAATTTGAATCGCTTTGAAGCTCACCGCTCCGGAAAAAATAATTACGTTTTGATTTTTCTAAAAATATTGGAAAAAGGGTACAAAAATCTAAAAAAAATACATTTTTTTCTAATTTTTTAAACAAAATTCACGTGCAAAAACATTTTTTATAAGTCATTATGACATAAAGTTGGACTCAAAAAATCACAAAACATCGACTTTTTGGTTTTGCTGAGAGTCCAATTTTTTCATGATGAGATAGAAAAAATATTTTTACATGTACTTTTTGACAAAAATCTAAGGAAGAAACTGATTTTCTTGGATTTTTGAAATTTTTTCCCAATATTTTTAGAACAATAAAAACGTACCGAAATTTTATTTTAATTTTCGGGCCGGCACGAACCAGTTCGTGCGACACCTAGAAAATCGCAGAATTTCTTGAAGAACTCATCAGTGGCTATATCAACTGTCTAAAGCAACATTGGCCACCTGGTGGTCCCGGAACAAGCTCCGGAGGCACCATAGATGTGGCCAATTTATCCCTTCCATAGAACTAACCATTTGAGGCTATGTCCTCATGTCCAGGGCATCATTAGTCATCCGGTGGATTCGGAACAGGTTCTGAGAACACCGGAAAAGTGGCCAATTTATAATTTTCATATAACCAATTCATGTGACACCTAAAAATTCGCAGAATTTCATGAAAAATTCATCAGAGGCCATGTCAACATGTCCGGGCAACAATGGCCATCCGGCTCATGAAGAATTTATCAGCGGTTATATCAACTGTCTAAAGCAACATTGGTCACCTGGTGGTCCCGGAATAGGTTCCGGAGGCACCGTAAATGTAGGCAACTTATCACTTGCGTAGAACCAAGCCGAGTGGCACCACAAAATACGCAGAATTTCATGAAGAATTCATCAGGGGCCATGTCAACATGTCCGGGCAACATTGGCCATCTGTTGTCTCGGAAGAGGTTCCGGGAACCCCGGAAAGGGGGTTATAGAATCATAGAGTCAAGTCGTGTGACAGCTCCAAATTCGCAGAACTTCATAGATAATTCATCAGATGCTATGTCAACTTTCCAAAGCAACATTGGCCATCTGGTGGTCCCGGAACAGGTTCCGGAGACACTGTAAATGTATACAATTTGTCACTTTCTTTAAACCAAGCCGAGTGGTACTTCAAAATTCGTAGAATTTCATGAATAATTCATCAGAGGCGATATCACTCGTCCGGATCAACATTGTCGATCTGTTGTCTTGGAGCTCAAAATTCACAGTGACAGCTCAAAATTCACAGAACTTCATAGATCAGAGGTTATGTCAACTTTCAAAAGCAACATTGACCATAAAGTGGTCCCGGAACAGGTTCCAGAGGCACCGAAAATGTGGCCATTTTCACACTTCCATAGAACCACGCCACGTGACACCTCAAAATTTACATAATTTCATGAAGAATTCATCAGAGCCCATATCATGTGAAGTTTGAAATATATTTTGAACAGCAAAAATTAAATAGCATTTCCTATATTCAATTTTTATGTAATCAATAAAAAATAATAAAATTCAAATTAAACCATCAATATCCTTCAGTTGATGTAATTGATAAATCTGCCGTGTTCTGTGTGTGCATTTTGTCTCCCCTTTGTGTGTGCGTACTGGCGTTCCGCCTCCCGGACGAATGTTGTCATCGTCATGTTTGTGCGTTGAGGTTGTGTTTCAGAAATGCAATCGAAATGTACCGTGGCGTCGCGAGTGATTGATGATGGAAAGTGGATGCAGTCCTTTTTTTCTCTGCTGAAATCCCTATAGTTGGAGTAGCTAGAGTGTATTTCGTGGTTGATGGGGTTTGCGCTGCTGTGTGAGAACCGCAAGGCAAGAGTGCTGTTTTTAACACCGGTTGAAGAATAAGCGCAGCATATCTATTGGAGCTCTTCGAAATCATCGTGATGTCATGGATTTCTTTGCAACATATCGGGTGAAATCTTTCCTTTATTTTGCTCGTAATACAATTTTATTGCTAGTCATTTTAGTTATACATCACAGTTAACATTTGCATCCTTTCATTATTAGTAATGCTTAACGCATTGCTTAATATAACCTTGAAATTTTAGTGTTACATTCACCTGATGCTGTGAGCTGAAGAGACATAAAGCTGCATCTTATTATATGTAAAATATTTATTATTTTCATTGCAGAATATCAGCTATTTTATCCACATAAATGTATTTTCATTATTTCATATTGTTTGGATATATTTCATTTCTCCATTACATATATTTACTTTATATAAATAAATACTGGGTTGGGAGAGAGCATCAGGGTATCATATGACCTGAAGCTGGACAATGGAGTGGTATGACAACCGGTGGTGGTGTGAATTCTACTCCAACAGTTTCAGGGAGATTGACGCGCCCTTCTTAACAAACCGTCCTGTAGGAAGCTTAATAAGTATTACGAATTGTGTTATTCGATTTGATGGATCGTGTCGTTGGAAGGAGATTCTTAAATTCCCGTGGATTTCGTGTAAGTATCTCTGCTTACGGGTCCGCACCTCCGTTTTTGGCCCTTCAAACAGCGATATTGTGAATTCAGATCGGTAGCTCAAATTGATCTTGCTATTAAGTGGAGCTGCATACAAGACAAGATCTTTGAAGGGATGGTGGCTACCTTACATACATACATACATACATACAATTTTTGAAATTTTATTAAAATGTTTATAGGACCGTTTTAGTATATAGTATTTGGGATAAATTTGATACTTGAATACAACTTGAGGATTTTAAATTGAAAGTTTTTCATAATATTTATAAAATTATTAAATACTTTTTTTTTACGAAGGACTACGTCTTTCTTTACTATACTGGGGGACACATTAAGAAATCGAAACTGAAGCATGTAACGAAAAACGGGGGTGTTTTCAGACGCTTTTTTCTCCAACGCATTAATATGTATCTCCTAACAGAGCCATCACATAGTTGGTACCACACAAAACAAGGCGAAGCTGCATTTCCATTCGAACTACGGACGTGTTCGTATCGTTCAACACGTAGCATCTCAACACAGACGATATGTGGAAGGCTCCCCGCAAGCAGATTGCTACCAGGTTGCCTACAAGAGTGCTCCAGCCAGAGAAGTAGTGGAGAAGCCACACCACCACTGTTCGGGTGGTGCTCATCGTGAGAGACAACATTGTGGGCCAACTTCATCAAACGCGTCATCATCATGGCGAAGACATCAAACTCGCTCACCGCATCCGTGAAGAAAGCGCCAACAGATCTCAGCATTCGCCAATCACTACCCGAAACCATGCACCAAACCCGTGTGTACAACAACGAACCTGTGTGTAATCCCCGCTAAGTGTGTCATTAACATCACAAAAGAAGTACAGCTTGTTGCTCGTATTATCAGAATTCTACACTTAAGTGTAATTAACCAAATGGCCCTTGTCAAGGCCAGGCGTATTTTCATTGATTTGAGAATTTGTATATCCTACCGAGTAGAAGCAAATATCTCAGTCATACAAAATTACGAACATGATACCTGAAAACAATGTGGATGAGCATGACATAAAAGGTAAAATATCTCAAAATATTATCGAAAAAAATTTCCCGCAATTCCGTTTCAATTAAATTTCGGTAAATTTAAACTACCGAAAATTGGTTGGAGGGATTTCAAGCTAAAACGTTATGATAGCGAAATTTCGAACAAAATAGGAGCAAAATTGTGCTCTCCGTTTGTTGTGCGCTTTTTTGACGTAGGACTACGTCTGTGATTTATATATGGGGGTACCCTTTGTGAAAACCGAAAATGGAACATGTAACAAAATTATGAAAGATTATGATCGTTAATAACTCTGCTGCCCCTGAACCAATATCAATAATTTTATCACCAATCGATCAGAAATATTTTAAGACTTTATCATTTTTTAAAATGTCACTATTTACAATTGCATGAATGTGCAACTGTTGCTATGGTAATTAAAATTATCACCGATTGCTTGCGAAAAGCGATTTCCCAAACACAGATTTCAAAGTTGAATTCCATCCGGTCTCACCAAACGGTGTTTATTCAATCACCACGTGGTGAGTGGTGGTGTTCTCCAGTACACAACGAAAGGCTCCCTGCAAGCAGCTGGTTATCAAGGCTTGCCTCAACCGCTGATCGGATTCAGTTCCAATCACCGTGGTCCGGTCGTCGGCATCAGCAGCAGCAGTGCTTTCGGCGCGTGGCGTTGAACATTGTTTTCCAGTACACAACGAAAGGCTGCCTGCAAGCAGTAACCTGCAGCCCACATGAGCATCCATAGAAGGAGGAAGAAGCTGCAACGCTATTGATCGGAATCAGTAGCTCTTCGTGAGTCGCTGTGGGCCATCTAAGCCAAGCGCGTCACCCTCATTCCAATCAACATACAACTCACCAGCCTCATCTGTGTTTAACACCCTAATAGTTCAGCATTACTCAACCATCACGATAAGTTTGTAAAAGAGTATTTTTTGGACATTTGTCAAGGTCATCAATTGGATGCCAGTTCCCAGTTCCTTTCGATGATGTCTTGAAAGTCAAGACTCGCCCACGCAAATCAACAACACATCAGGTAGGGTGAGAATTCCCCTACCCGACGATAATGTTGGTTTGCGTGGGCGTGCCTTTAATTCCTAAAAATCATCGAGAGAAGTCATTGTTTACAAAAGCTGTTACGCCTAATTCCAGCTCTACCTAGATATGTTTAAATCTAACATACCATGTTCTTGAAAGCAACATTGGGGGTGCAATTTCAAAAACCAACGTCGGTCGCGGCGTGAAAGTGGTCTGATTTTGATCCAGAGATGATGGATTTTAATTCTTAATACGCCAATCGATAGGAATTTTTTCTTCAAATCTGTTAAAATTAAGACTATCATTTTTCAAAATGTAAATTGAAAATTGCACAAATGTGCTACTGTTGCTATGATAATTAAAATTATCACCGATTGCCTGCGAAAAGCGATTTCCCTAACACAGATTTCAGAGTTGAATATCATCCGGACTCACCAAACGGTGTTTATTCAATCACCGCGTGTGGTGAGTGGTGGTGTTCTCCAGTACACAACGAAAGGCTCCCTGCAAGCAGCGAGCTGCAGCCCACGTGAGCATCCAGAGAAGGAGGAAGAAGCCGCACCACTATTGATCGGAATCAGTAGCTCTTCGTGAGTCGCTGTGGGCCATCTATGCCAAGCGCATCATACTAGAGTATAAACAGAAAGAACCTCGCACAAATTCCTATTCCTACACAAAATACAAGCTCCTGCTGCAGTTAACAAATAAGATTTATTATATAAGACCACGTAGTCCTACGTCACCATAGCGTACATCCCCATAGGACAGTCCCTTGTAGTTTTTCAGCGTTCTGAAGAAAGCCCTACTTTAACAAACCTTGAAAATACAGGTCTCACTGTTGATATCCATTCCATTTTGTATGTAACTTTATGAAACAATTATCTGAATAGTAATAAAAGATACAAACTTGTCTTGATTACAGATATTAGCAACAGCAAGATTGTCCCGGCAACAGCATTAGTGCCTTATAATTCGAGACTTTTTTTAACACTGCAACAATCCATTTCAAGAATACCAGCTGAAATAACAAACAGCCCTTTTAAGGACCATAATTTATAAAATTATAGAGTTAAAATTACAGATTTTTTAACAATAAAAAGAATCAAACCCAAAAACAAATGCACTGACCAACCGCGGTCCTACGCCAAGTTTCATTTCGTGCCGCTAGGCACTGACTCAGCTACTTTTTTTCCATTAATTAATCGACGAAGTTTCAGTTTCAACTATTCAAACGTTTATGGATTTAATAAATTTATTTTGATCCATTACATGTTTAAGTATTGATTTAGGAAAAATAATACAGTTTCATGCGTAGATTGATCAACTATCGAGATGAAACTGTGAATTAGTTTTAGATATGATCTTAATCATTTTAAATGCTTTTACAATTACAACTAGGGATTTAAAATTGGTCCGATCGCTAAAAATCTGCTATTTATCAATTTTATCTACAAACTTAGAAATAACTAATTTTACACGTGATGGAATCCATTTTTGACATAATAGATGAGACGTAAACAAACATGTCATGTAATATTAAGTGCTCCGAGACTGAAAAGTTCGTTGCTAGACGAAAAGTACGTTTGATTGAGCTATATTTCGCGTCTGTTATGACTCAAATTTATGTCAAAAGTGACGCTCGTATATGTCACTCTCAGAGCACCTAAATTTACATGAACTTTTTTAAGTGTGTAGATAAATGCGTCATTGGGACGGTACTAATGGATATTTTTGGTCGCTATTGAAAATTTAGTGAGACAAGTGAGTTTTTAACACTAATTCAATAATGTTCACTAAGTCCTAGAAAGTCGATTTTTTTTTCGGAATATAACACCAGATCTCGACGAATCATGCATTTTTAAGTCAAGTTGATGATTTTGCCGATTACAAAAACCTCAAACTTTGACGATTTTGCACCACCCTTGAATAATTTTCGATTGAGTCCACATTTTTCATAGGGTTTTTTGGCCGAATTAATAAACATTTTGTAAATGGTCAGATTTAAAAATTTGAGGATCCCTTTTTTCCTACACATTTATTGGCACCCTAGCGCACTCATAGTTGTTTCTAAGGATTAATCGACTTGAACTATTCGACATCATTACGAATAGAAGTTTAGTAATGTGTAATACAGCAACTCCTCCGAAGTCAATGCATCCTAGGTCATTACAACTTTCGTAATCAACCCATCCTCACGCCAAGAAAAAACACCCCTACTTCTCCGATCCAGCTGTCAGTAATCGCACCACTTTACTACCCCACAGGGACAAACTGCTGTAACTGCACTTGTCTATATGACTTCAACCATAGGACCTCAGTGTACGCGGCTACGTCGTCTTCGACAGCGACAAGGAACAAACGGTAGCACCGTATGAACTGGCAGGTGGCATTATACATATTTCATAAGCTCAAACTCAAAACTTGTGTGTGCAAACGTAGGTCTGTATGTACGAGCGACAAAAGTTGCTCCTTGGCACAGCTTCCGACCGACCTACATGATGGTTGTCCCGATACGATGGTCGTCGTTGCCCGCAGCAGCAGCACCCAAGACACCGAACCGATGAAACTGCAATGGCGAAGGCATTATCAACTCTAATGGAGAATCAACATAGACGATGAATATCGAATAAGATCTGGGCCGGGAGTACAGCATTTTACCACTTCGTCGAAGCAATGAACCAAGTTGGCATACACACACAATGTGGGTGAAATATGGTACGAGTAAGTTTGCTTTGCCAGCGATTGCAGAAGGCTCTCCCGCCAGCCACCGACCGCACTCACAGAGCAGTTTGTCCTCTGTGACAGCTTAAGTTTTTGGTTAAATAGTTCTTTGAATATTGGTGGTGCCACGTTCCATCAATTCAACGCTCGCCCTGGCCCCGTGCCATGGTTGATGCAGCGCCATTCATTATCCATTGCAGAAAGGGTTGCATCTGGAATGAATAGAGGGGAGAAGACGACGAGATGGGCTGCGATTTTATTGGCATTTCTAGCAATGGAATAATTTAGTCGTTCGATTGACTTTCTGCAACTCTGCTGGTGAACTTTTCCGGTCTTTAACGGGTGAATGGAGTAGAGTAATTTGCAGTTCGGGTTCATCGTTTACACTCCTTTAGGGATTTATTTGATCTAACACTTGAAAAACATCACGCGCCTCCATGAAGAAATGACTACAATGGAAAGCGCTCTTGCCTAAAAAACAGACAAGAATCAGAAAACACTTTTAAATATCGCTTAAAACTAATTCCAAACTAATTTCAAATCAGATTGCAACCATTATGTAATGTAGCACAGAAAGAAGTAGGAAACAGAAATCAGGAAGCAGATCTTCCAGTTTCCAGGAGGAAAAACTCAGACAAATTTTGCCTCCTAATTACCATCGTACATTTTTCACACCATCTTGCGCAAATTTTTACTTTCTTTCGCATTGTCCGTGCATCGCGCTTCTAGCAAATTAAAACAGCAATTACATTAGGTCTATTTCGTCTTGGTGGATTTCACTTTTTTTTTTCGCTGCCATGTCTGATTAAATATGCAGGGCCGATTTTTTTCCAGCTCTTTTTTTTATTTCAAACGGAGAGAGTGAAAAGGACCCAGCTAGCCGCATTCCATGGTGGCTATGAAAAATGTAGCACTTTACTTTTCCGTTTGCATTTTTTATCTTCTTTTTTTCGTCGGCATCCTGGTTGGTGTCGGAGGGAAATTAAATTAATGAAGCAAAGTACGAATGAAGATTTGTAATTATGCGCTCTCCAGTGTGTGTCCGAATTGCGTTGTAATTGTATTTTTTTTTATAATTATAGAGCAAGCTTTCATATTAGGGATTTGGTAGTATGTTACTTTACGACTGTAAGAACATATTAGTTGTTAATTCGTGTGTGTACTGAAATGTTAAAAATACCAGACGGTTTGATAATCCGAACAATTTATGTTTAATTAGTTATTATATCTGCTTTTCATTTGAGGACGGGTCCGGCTTAGTGATTAGACCATGCCTCTCACGCTAAGTGTCACGATGTCATATCTCATCGCAAGTCACGAATGATCTAATAAGAGTTAAAGTTACTATAATTCGAATAAATAATAATAATACTAATAATAGGCGGGTGGAGGCGAACCAGCCCAAGGCTGAAAGCCTCCTTAATAAAGCTAAATAATAATAATACTAATAATAGGCATGACATTTTTGAAACTCTTTATTTGTTTCAAATTCAAATGAAATTAAATTTCATTTAAATCTAGGGGCTCCAACTACTACAGTAACTTACCAGTATTAATTGTTATGATATATATCTAAGTTTGTTTACATTGCTTTTGCTTTGGCAATTCAGTATTTTAAACAGGTTTTCCTGCATGTCAGTATAACAATTGTCATCTTAAAACTAAAAACTCAAACTAAATCTTATTTAAATTAAAGGGAATTAATCGTTGCAGTTGAAGATTGCAACGATTTTTGCCTGAAATTAAGAATTATTTTGTTGGAAATTTGTTTTAAATACTCAACATTCGAAAATCTGTGTACCTCGGTAGTACACGCCTACACTAATAACGCTATGCCAAGCCGTGTTATTAGTGTAGGCGTGATCTATTTCCCTCCTGACCACCACAACGATGTCAATAGTATTCAGGATCATGTGAACTCTATCGGTGCCATTGTTTCCAATTTGGAATTCAATTACTATGTTCTGCAGCTTATAACCAGCCTTTGTTCCGGTGGAGTAAGTCGTACGATGGGTCTTTCCAGGTTGAGCCTCAATCGGTTCTATCGGTTGCTAGTTCAACGCTTATCGACGGTTTCGCTTTACACGGCCTCATGCAGATCGATCGATGGTGTATCGAATAGGAACGCTCACTTTCTAGACCTTGTTCTGTCTAACGAAGCTGCAACTCTGGCATGCACCATTTCGGAAGCCATAGAACCTTTGATCTTTCTTGACGCAGACCACCCTGCTTTAGACGTCCTGATGAACCTCCCAGTGCTAATCGTTTTTGAGGATTTCCGTGGAGCCGACTATGTTGCAATTAGTGCTGCTATTTCAGGTATCGACTGGCGACCATTAGAATCAGCTGGATGTGTTGACGATGCCGTTAAATATTTCAATCAAATGATTTGGAATATCATGGCTGAATTTGTACCTATTGCCCACCCGCATCAAAGACACCGTGGTCTAACGGGCACTTGCGTCGACTGAAACGGTATAGGGCTAAATCGTTACGAAGATACTGCCAAAATCGTTCGTACAATACGAAGCAGGAGTTCAACCGAACAAGTAACGACTATAGGAAATACAAGAGATTCATGTATCGACGATAGGGTCTTCCGTACGCAATCATCTCTTCGCAGAAATCCAAAGCGTTTTGGGTCGTTGGTAAACTCTAAAAAGAACGAAGTCGGTTTGCCATTGTCAGTTTATCTCTGTGAATAAACCGCTACATCTGAACCGGAGAAATGCCACCTGGTCAACATTTCATGAGTTCGTTCAATGAATCTTCGGCCTCACCAAATCAAGTCACGATTGGTATAAGCGATTCTCCAAGAGATGCATTTGAGCTCCGTCCGTTTCACATCAGTGAACATACCGTCAATCTAGCTCTCAAAAGTTGAAACTCTCGTCCGCACTGAATCTGTGTTCGGAGTCGTTGCGCACTTCCTTGGTGAAGCTATTTAATCTGTCACTACAGGAGAGTAAATTTCCTGAAGCGTGGAAATTTTCGTATATGTTCCCCAAGCAAGGTGATAAAAGGAATGTCCAGAATTACAGAGGCATCCACAACACTATTTTGCTGCTTCAAAGTATTCGATATCATCATCAATGAGGCGATCTTCAGTTCTTGTAAAAATTACACCTCCACGGCTCAGCATGAATTCTACCCAAAAACGGTCGGTTACAACCAATTTGACCGAATTCGTGTCGCTTTGTGTTCGGACCGCTGTTTGCACTGATCTCAAAGCTACATTTGACCGAGTAGACCTCAACATTCTTTAGAGCAAGCTTGAGAAATGGAGTGTCTGGATCCTTCATCTCGTGGTTTAAATCTTACCTTACGAACCGTTCGCTTTGCGTTAAGATTGGAGCTTCTCATTCTGAAGTGCTTTTCGCCAACGAGCTTTCGTGTCTACTGCCACTTGGATGCCGGCTATTCTACGCTGATGATGTGCCTACCGGACGATACCTATGTTTATTCTTTTTGATGCAAATTCTAAGCCTCTTCTATTAAGAGAATTCGGCAAGTTTTTTTTTTTTTGCATAATGCTCTGAATAGGAGGGGCTTAAAATTTGCACCAAAAGGCATAAAGATTGGTATCGGCTGGCATGATCAGTGCTTGGTATCAATATTCGGCGACTGTGTTAGGGAAACCACTTTTCCCATCACGGAAACACCTAGTTCTACACATTAAAATTACGCACCTTAGTGTCTCTAGTTGATTGGCATGGTCATGTGGTATTCGGTCATTGCGAGTATTTGTATGTGGCACTTCAATACTGTTACGCATTTGACGACAAACGTTTGGTTGCTGGGTACATTATCAAAGAATTTTCGGGGATGTGGCTGGAAGAAAGACAAGCGAACGTTCGCTGAAAATGAACTCTAAAACAACAACAATTTATGGTGATCCTAAAAAGGACCGTTTTGTCGTAATGGTTGAGTAATGCTGAGCTATTAGGGTGTTCAACACGGATGAGGCTGGTGAGTTGTATGTTGTTTGAAACGTGGGTGACGCGCTTGGCATAGATGACCCACAGATTTCACCAATACATTTAGGCATACAATTCCACACCTTCTATAGACCAGGTTGAGCCTTGATAGCTAACTGCTTGCGGGAACTGACATCCGATTGATGACCTAGCCAGATGTCCAAAACATACTATTTGGGTATTCAACGCGGATGAGGCTGGCGAGCTGTATGTTGTTTGAAGCAAGGGTGACGCGCTTGGCATAGATGACCCGCAGCAACTCACGAAGAAACTGATTCTGATCCAGCGGTGAGGCTTTTTTCTCCTTCTATGGATGCTCATTTGGACTCTGCAGCTCGCTGCTTGCAGAGAGGAGAACAATGTTCAATTCCACACGCCGAAAGCACTGCTGCTGCTGCGGACACCGACGATCGGACACCACCATACACGGTGATTGAATGAGCACCGTTCAGTGAGAGAGGATCGAATTCAATTTTTAAATCTGTGTTATAATTTTGATCACCATTGCAACAGTGGTACATTTATGTATTTTTTTCGATAGTGACCTATTGAAAATTAATAAAGTGTTCATTTTAGTAGATTGGTAGATAATTTTCCAATCGTTTGGCTTGTTTAGAATTAAAATCCATCTGCTATTGACAGAGTTATATGTGGTCAAAACCTGACCTATTTTCGTAATGCAGTCGATTTTTTTTTTTTTTAATGTTGCCGAAAGACGTAATCCTACGTCAAAAGTAATTTTGAGAAGTCTACAATAGTTTGAGCTTGATTGAGGACTAAGTTTAACATTTGATAAATATTGAAAAAATGAGACATAGAAGCTTATTTGAAAGATGCTATGAATTAGTAGTAAGTTTTTTTGGCTGAATGTCGGGGGTTCGTGAGCATTCCTGACGTTGCGCTTCAGTGATCTTTGCAAAAGTTAAGCGAAAAAAGGTGAATTTTGTAAAAGTTCAGGGAATTTCCCATAAACTCGGTCAACTTCGTTAAGCCTTAGTGAACTTCGTAGAAGTTCAGCGGTTAAGTGCTCAGAGAGTATTATAGACATTCAGCAAACTTCTAAGAGCAATTTGTGGAACATCCAGAAATTTTTGGAAACATTGTTTCGCACATATCGTCAAATATATTCGTAAATAGGTTAAGGGTCTTCCTGAAAGATTGTAAATTGTCATGGATATTCTGAGTTCTTTCTATTTTTTTCCTTGATTTGCTTTCCGTCGATCTTGTTTTCCGTACTGAGATCCAATGCTACGGACGCCAGAGAAGCAGCTCCCACACCTGGACCTTATCGACTCAGCAACTCATGGACCGGGACCAACAGCTTTACTTCTCTTCCGAAGGAAGACATGATCTGAGATTTTATGCCTTAGAAAAGTTCTGAGATCTTCACACTACTAATAAGTCATGTAAATTTCGGTTCCCTGAGCGGGCCTTTTGACATAAGAATCAGTTGAAAGAAACGTGAAAATCAATTCAATCAAACGTTCTCTTTGTCGACTAGCTGATGTTTCGGTTTGAGAACACTTAATTTAACATGAAATGTTTGATTACGTTCTATGATGTACGTCCAATATGGATTACGTCTCGTGTAAAAGTAGTTTTTTTTTTCTAAGTGTGTTGTTCAAATTAAGCGAGCTAGGATTGTAACGGTGCAGTTTCGAAGAAATTCAGGGAACAGTGGATGAGTTATAGGAATTATGTACAAGTTCAGCAATGTTGGTAGAAATTCAGTTTTTGTAAGCTATGGGAAATTCGTAAAAGTTGAAAAAACTTCTTGGAAGCAGAAGAAACTTTCATGGAGTTCACAGAACTTCCCACAAAATCAGGAAACTTCAGTTTCAGATAGCTTCGGATGAGTTCAATGGATTGGGATGAAGTTCAGGAAGCTTTGTTTGAGTTCATGGAACTAAGTCTAAGTTCGAGAAACTTTGCGGAAATACAGGAACTTTCGTAGAAGTTTTGGAGCACTTTGTTCATATATTCATCCCTGCGTTTCGGTCAGAGAGCGTGTGGGGCGTCATTGTGCCAATTTGGTCGTGGCACATTTCGAGTATGAGAGAGTGATTTAATTTAGATCAAAAATGCCTGAAAAAATGCAAGTCCTTTCGTGGATTACCCGAAGTTGCAATAGTGAAGGTATGATCACATTCAAGCAGATATAACACTCTCAAAATGTTCATCTAAATAGCTTTTAACGGTCAATTTAAATGTTTCTTAGTTGGTAGTATTGTCCCTTGTGGCGCACACAATCAATTCCCTAGCGTTTGACGTTTACACACTACACCCATCTGTTGAGTGTATTGCCCACCACAGTGTATACGACAGATGGCGGTAGGGTTTACAATGAGAACTGTTCAATGTGTTGTGTCTGTTTGTCTGTGATATAACATTGAGGTAACGGTAGGATACCAATCTAAACATTGAGAAAAATAACGCATCACTTCGCAACCGATGAATCATTCTGACAGCCATATGAGTACCCAAGTAACCATATGTATATTCGCAATATAGCTTGTATATTCTTAATTTGCTTCAGTATGGTTGGGTTGGGGAATCTGATGAAACTGTCACTTTTTGAAATTGATCCCTGCCGTATTTCATTTATTTCTTTCATTCTCTTTTCGCGCTCGGTGGACCAGCGACTTTGGACGTGAGCCTCGTCACAGATCACCATGGCAATTCAGTGTCAGATGGTGGACCACACCAACCAGCGAGGAAGGACTCAACATCGAACCAGGAACGGAAATCAGTACGGATTTATCTCCCACGGAAAACAAGTAAAACATGGAAAAGGCGGAATCATGTTAGAACCAACCAAGGACGATCTACGGAGTATGGTGAGAGCTGTCCAAATTATTGTTTACAAATTAAATATCAAAATTAAACTAAATACATGCCAGGGTTGAAAAGAATATCTTTGAACCTGGAAGTGTGTGTATATATAACCAATATCCATTTGATAACGGTGATGCATACATGCGGGACTTATTGTGAGTGAAGGTAACCTCGGAATGGGCGTGACTCTCCAGACATTCTGAAATGGGTTGCTGGATCTGCAATAGCGCTATCACCTTCTAGACACTCGGACTAAACCTGTCTACAATGACCAAAATGCGACATTGTAGAGAGAGTAATAACACTGCCGGCCAGAGGGGGTTAGAGGGAATACACACACATTTTGTTAATATATTCATTGATTTCGATAAGACTGAACAAGTATCATTCTGAATATCAGAAACTTTTCAAAAATTTAAAATTTCTCAATATTTTTTTTTTCAATGTCAGGAAGTATTTGAAAGATCTTCAGCTAATCGAGAATGCCTATAAAGTTCTCTTGATTTAATTTCATGAATACAGGTTGATCAAGTACCATTCTAGGTTGCTGGTTCATTTTTTTTATCTTTATTAAAGTGATTTTCAGTCGTAGCCCGAGCAGGAAAAAATAACTTATCAATACCAAATGCAGGTATAATAATAGTATGAATCGCAACCTGAATATGGTATTGACGAGCCTGACATAAGAGGTAAAATGCCAAATAGAATACCTCAAACATGTTCTACGAAAAACAAACTAATAAATAATTTAGTAATGATCATATTTTTCCGCTCTTATACGCTTTCAATATCTGATATTGATTTTACAAGCTCCTTGACAGAGTGGATCTTCTGTTAATTAGCGGATACAGGGATCTCATCAGGATCAGGGTTTCTTTTCGTTAACGTCTGCAATGGGAAATTACCAATAGCAAACGTTAACGAAAAGACGTTATCGAGTTATCGATTAACAACCCTGATCAGGATGCACCACTGTGCCGTTCAAGCTGATCTTATTATTCTCAGACGGAACAAGTCTGGGAGATTTGCAAAGAGGCAAGATGATGACCTGGGTCTTTACCACGTTTTTACGGATCTTCCAGCTGTTGAAATAATCAGACAGAACATCCAGCTATCTCTGAAGTTTGGCGGTCAGCTTATATATTATGGATGTGTCATCTGCGAACAGAGACAACGATCCACCATCAGGGATAGCCGGCATATTGGAGGTTCAAGAATGCTTCCTTGGGGAACACACGCACCGATGTTGAAGGCATGCGATGCGATGCCATTGCCACTGTCGAGAGATAGTTTTTTTTATGATGTTCACAGAGAAGTTTGGAAGACCGTATCGCTGCAATGTGTAGGTCAGGGCATCGAGCCAGACATTATCGAGCGCTTTTCAACGACCAACAATGCCATGGCAGATGTTTTGGATACAGACTTGTTCCGTATGAGAATGTTTGTCACCGGAGTCAACTGGTGAACAGTCGAGCGACCTTTACGGAAGTCAAACTGCTCCTCGAGGAACAAGTTATCTTCATCACCAGATGCTAGGAGCCGATGGTAGACTGCCCTTTCGAACAGCTTAGATAACCCCGAGAGAAGGTTGATGGGTCGGTAATTTGAAGGAGAGGACGGATCTTTCCCAGGCTTTCGGATAGTGATGACTTTAGCTGGCTTCCAACTTGAGGGGAAGTAGCCAAGTCTAAGGCAGTGTGCCAATTGGTTGAAAAATCTGGAACTTAAGTGTTTGAGTTCCAGATTCAGAATTTGGTCGAAACCTGGGGCCTTCATGTTTTGAGATGATTTGATATAAGCCAACAGTTCGTCCGGCGGAATCTCGGATTGTACAAGAAACTGGTTGGGAATTTTATGGGGGTTGGCTGCATTTTTAGCAACTGCAATTCACTGCATCGAGGACTGTTTTCACCTGCAAATGTTGCTGAACATTATCGTTCAGTGGTGCCGCTCGAACAAGCTTGTCATCAGCCTCGCGAAATGTCATGTGATGACCTTCTATCGGTCCAAAGACCCGTTAATTTATGAATACCACATCGATGATACTGTTCTTAGCAGAGTGGATCAAGTGACGGATCTTGGTGTCGTATTGGACTCAGAAACCTACCGTGGCGTAACCCTTTGAATCTTCCAGCATATCCCGATAGATGCCGTCTGCTTGACCTCGAAATGCTTGATCAAAGACGTAAGCTACAACAGGCTACGTTTATAGCTAAATTACTCAACGGTGACGTCGATTGCTCTCTCATCTTCTGTCCCCGCTTGATTTCCGAGGTTCAGGTAGGATGTTTCGTCAGCAATCCCTGAGCTTTCATCATACTCTCTACCAGCCTATTTGTGCAATGGTTCGTATGTATGTATCCGTCGAGTCCGCGCTTCAATTTGTTATGGTATGTCCACACTTCAATTTGTGAATAGAGTAAGAAGACTGAACCTTATTTAAAACGAATAGTTTATTCATTAAGACAACTTTGTCAGATGACTTATTAAATAAATATCAGATGGACTAGGAATGTTTTGAAAAATCTGCACCTGATAATAAATTTCAGAGGACTCTCTGATTCCCTTTTCAAGACTTCAGGTTGATAAACTTCATTCTGAAGTTCTTAACATTTTCAATAGTTCAAATTGCGTACGCTGATATTCTCCCATGATAGTAAGTTGGTCAAGAAATATCTCCAGCTGATCGAGGATCTTAATTAAATAATGTAGCTATTGTTTAAGGCTTCAGGTTGATCAGTACTTATTATGAAAACCGTCAATTGTTCTAAGATTCAAATGTCGTTTCTTTCAGAATGGTACTTTGCTCAGAAAGTATTCAATGATTTTCAGCCAGTGCTGAGAATTGTCATTGTCATTGTCAGACTTTCGCGCAAAATTGACTAAATTGTTTTTCACATAGTCACTGATAGACCTTTGTCAAAATCTCATTTATTTTTTCGTTAATGACAAAGATTCACATGGCAACAAAAAGTGTAATTTCGTGCATTTTGTGTAACATTATTGGTATTCAAGCAGTTCATACCGTAGATGCTTGTTTGCTCAAGTAATTTAATTTAGCTAATAAAAAAATCTGCATATGTTCGTCACTGACAGAATTGACACTGACAGAATTGACACTGACAATTGACATGGTTTGCCTCGGCGATGACTGTTAGCTCAAATGAGTGACCAAAGCAAAATTTTGAATATCTCCGTTTATTGTCGAGATTTTGCAGTACTGTCTCCAGCTAATTAAAGATTACAATAAAGTCCTGCGGATATTTAGATCGATCAAGTATTGTTTCAAAATAAAACAAAACAAAACAAATTCGCTTAAATTATGCTGAATGTAGGTATCTTAGTATGAAGAAAGAGAGAATGATTAGTAATTTCCACTTAATTCCGCTACCTCATTTGCTTATCCTAGATAGTCTACAATTTGCAGACTTCTACAGTGTTTTGTACAAAGTGCAAGACACTACAGAAGTCTCCAAATATGAAATCAAATTCTTCAATTCAATAGTAAAAATCTTCAGATGTCTGCTTTAAATTCAAAGGCCTTCGGATGGCTTCATCAATGTCCTCATATCTTCCAACAGTTCAAACATCTTCATAACATATCTGCAAAATATCTGCGGGAAAAAATGACTTAATAGAATTTAAAATTTCGTTAAATCTGTTATTCCTGCTAAATAAAATCAACCTTTTTATGAGACATTTGCGTATAGTAAAGAAATAAATAAAATATAGGGGACCATTACTTCACAAAGAAATTAATTGTGGTGATAGTGGAATATATAAGACCAAAAACGAGATTTAGTTTCAATTAGATAAATTTGTATCCATACACAGATACGTTTTTTTAGCGTTGAGATCTTCCTAAGTAACATTGCAAGTTTTATCACGGTTTTAAAGCATGCTACAAGTCTAAATTATAGTCTTCAGAACCCTCATAAAACCCCAATTGCTACTTGGGTTGTGTCACAAAGAGACCCTCCGTTAGTCGCCGTAGTACTCCAGGTGCTGTCCGGATTACAGCCTGACGGACTCGTCAATCCCGTCCGGGAATAACTTCTTCCACTTGTCCTCGAATCCACTGGTCCTTCGCCGTTCCACTCACTACCAACACCAGATCGCCGACCGCTATGTCCCAAACTTCTTCGAACCATTTTCCTCTTCGTGTTATCACTGGCAGAGACTCCTTCACCCATCTTGACCAGAACTTGTTGGTGATGGCCCGTGCTAGCTTCCAACTGCTACGCAAGACCGCCGGGCTATTAATAGGTTCGTCCGGCCGGATCTTGTCTCCATTGGAAGATCCCAGCAGAAAGTGGTTAGGCGTTAGAGCTTCTTGGTCTGCCGATTCGAGAGGGATGTAGGTAAGCGGTCGCGTGTTGATCATCGCTTCTACGAGAATCGTTTCCAGGACTTCATCACTTGGTCTGCGAGGAGCGTCAACTACGGCTCGCATTGCCACTTTCATCGATCAAACTAGACGCTCCCACGCTCCACCCATATGTGGAGCCGATGGTGGAATGAATATCCATTGAGTATTCGCATTCGTGAACTTAGTAGCTAGAGCGTTGTTCCTTGCCTGTACTTCTTCCCTTTGTAGCTCTCTGCTAGCGCCTTGAAAACATGTTCCGTTGTCCGAGTAGAACTCAGCAGGGGAGCCACGACGTGCGATGAAACGGCGCACTGCCATGATGCACGATTCCGTCGATAAACTGTGCACGACCTCCAAGTGCACGGCACGAATAGTGAGGCAGGTAAATAGGGCTACCCTTCTTTTCACCTGACTTCTACCTACTTTCACCAATACAGGTCCGAAGTAATCCAATCCGACGTAGGTAAATGGTCTGACGAACGGTTGTAGCCTGGCTTTTGGGAGTGGTGACATTGCGGAAGGACTGGGCATGGCTTTTCTCAGTCGACAAATCATGCAGGTCTTCGACACTTTCGGTTGGCGTGGCGGAAACGGCGGTGGTGCCAGTCTGTAAGAAGAAACGTAATTGGGTTTTTCTTAGGAAGGATGGCGGGGTACTTAGCTTCGGTCGGTGCAAAGGATGCGGCACCGATTCGACCACGCAATCCGAAGTATCCCACGCTCGTCGAGATATGGTCAGTTCTTGTAGATCGAACTTGACTTGGCAACACGGTCGTGTCGCGCTTCGGGAGACCCTTGTGACCCAGAAAGAATGGTGATTTCTTCTGGGAAGGCTGCAGCTTGGGCTACCTTCCATAGTGCTTCTTCTGAACGTTTTAATTCGTGCTGATCGAAGACGCCCAGTTCTAGCTTGGATCCACATCTTTTACGGCGCAGGTTGTTGATGAATCGGAACACGAAAGCCATTGTTCGGTGTAGCGTCGTCCACCGACTGAATCTGGATACGTCAATTAACTGAGGAGCTGTGTAATGAGTGTGACTTGAGGCCAGCATTCCTCAGGTTAGTGAAGAAACGCTGGACCACAAAACCATGGAAAAGTTGGTAGGAAGTTGGGGCCATTCTTCCACTTGGAAGCGAGGTCGGCAGTGTTTATTTCAGAGGGGATCGCGATCGCCACTCGCGTGCCTCAGTTGCTGTGAGAATTTTACCGATGCGAACGGCCACGAATTTGTTGTAACGACGGTGGTCTGATCAAATCCAGGCTAGTACTGTACTGGAGTCACTTCAAAGAATTCACCGACTTATGGGATAGGTGTGATAACCTTGGATAGCCTCAAGAAGGTTATTCCAAGGACTGCAGCCTTCAATTCTAGACGAGGGATTGAAAGAAGCTAATGAAGGCCACCTGTATGCCGGATTGAGATAGAAGCCGATAGTACGCTATGCAAGCGTAGGCAGAATCACTGGCATCGACGAATACATGGAGCTCCAGTTGATCGAATTTGTCCGGAAATGGCGTTTTAAAGTAGCACCGAGGAATTAGCAAGGTATCCATAACCAATTCACTGTCGCCAACGATCGTACAGTTCCTCGTTCACCACTGGTTGTGAAATAATGTCAAACGTTGCAAGGCTCAGCAATTTCAGTCTTGTGTAATTTTTTTCAAATGTTGACGAACTTCCTTTCCAGAACGTAATTATAGAGCGTAATTGAATGAATGATATATTCTATATAATAATATAGTAGATATCCTACATCGTCTGATAGCGGTATTTGGAGCATTTCGTGCTCTTTTGATACCCTTCAATCTAAGCTCATGCGTCTAAATATATCACGTCAATAATCACCCTCTTCATAATACATCATCACAGCCAATTCATCTCCTCTATTATAAGTATGAGCTGTTTGTAGGATGCTTCAATCCGGTGTCTGACATGTTAATAAGCTTCAATTATCACTAGCGAGTCCAACCCATCTACGCCGTCCAATCAAGCGAAACGAACATCCAAGCCTGTTAATGAAAACCCATACATCAAACTCCCCCACCTACGCAGTTTCGATTCGGTTATTATGGGAATAAACCACGGTAGGTACGTGCCCCGTGTACGGCGCGAACACATAAATAACGTTTTTGAATGTGAAACAAACTGGCACCGGGTAATGAAATTCTCCACCTAATCAGCGTGAATAAATCTTGACGCCGAACTTAATCAATTCATTACACTGTTAATTTGTCACCTTCCTATCCCGAAAACAGCACATTTGTATGCGCACGGTAGTCGTAAACACGTTCAAACTACAGTACGTTCGGCTTCCTTCGCTGGCTTTCCTAAGGCGGAACCTTTCCGTCCGGGTTGGAAAACATGTTAAGCACGTAAACACAGCAAATCAGTCACTCGCTCACTCACGGTCGCTTGGTTGCCCCTTCTAGGTGACTGTTCGCACGAAGAGCATTTTGTTCTTCCGCACGGAGGCCCCCAAGTCTTATAGAGGGTATTACTTAACATACGACCTGGTGCCCTCTTGTGCGCGACATTATGGGCCCTCATCTCATCGGCGTGAATGTGATGTAGATCCTGACTCCAATGGAATCCACGCACACAAACCGTGTGGAACGACGGCAGCACAAGACTGCATGCTTTTTTTTTTGTTAGGAGCGAAACGTTTGCTGCATACAGAGCACCTCATATTTCACTCTCCCGCTTGTTCGGTGCACACGGTGTCTCAGAAAAGGAACCTTTTTTAAAAAAAAATCATATGAGACTAGTTTGGTCTAGAACAATATGTTTTACGTATTTCAGTGCAATAATTTACTCTCCACTCCCCACAAAATGTATTGAGAAATGACCCCCGATAGAACATTTTGAAACTAGTCTCAAATGAAAGAGAGAATTCGTTTGGTGGCAGCATGAATAGGTTGGTCACTTTTATTTTTTCCCTAGATGAACTTTTAGGAATTTATGGGGACATTTCCACAGCCGAGGTGAATTCGGTGCTCCTATCACAACTTCAGAGGCGAATCACCTCAAGTCCCTTGCGTTGTTGCTCTACATCATGCATTGATGCTAATTAGAAATGTAACCTTAATTAAACGCGCATGCAAATCACATTGCTAATTTGTTAATGAACGCATTCAATTTCACCAAGAGCAGCGTTCCACGCCATGCTTCCCGGTGTAGACAAGGAGTGAAGTCCAAATGCGAGAGAACGGATAATGAAATCAAAACCACCACGACATCCTCGGTCCCCAGGAACATACAGAGGTCTACGGAAAAACTCGCTCGACATTCCGCACCCTTAGCGCGAGATGATTTGCATAATTTCCTCCAACTGGAGCTGGAAAACCTTCTTTCAGCCGGGCGCGTGCCCATAAATTACCCCTTTCCGATTGTTTGCTGACTCGCTCTTACGGAATGCGAATTTTGTGTTCCGGATTTCGGTCGATTCCTCACCCGTTGGTACTGCTTCCGGAGACGATTGTTTGCAGTTACTGTTATGGCCAATTGAGGGAACCGAAATGAACTAAACGGAAGGAAGGTTCAACATCATCATCATAGCAAGCTAAACATACCCTGGCGAGAGTCGTACGGGCAGCATTTCGATACGAGTTTGCACTTCTTGATGTGATTGTTGTTTCGGTGTCCAAGAAAGGTCCTCTCGAGGAGAGGTTTGAGTACGGTGGGGAACGGATGGGTGTTAGATTACCCTTTTATGGGGTGTTAATGAACACTTACCTGAAATGAGAAAAGAAAACAACAAGAGCGTTAGTAGGAGTTTGGCGTGTTCTGTTGGAGATGGTTGCAGGAATACACATGAGATGTTGGCGGTCAGAATGGGAAGCTTTCATGGGCTCAGTCGTGAAATTCTTTCGATAACCGTAATAAAACGGTCAGGAAGAACATGTTGCAAGCGAACCAGCGATGAGCTACTGTAAAACCAAAGAGTCCTGGACCGCTTTGGTGACATCGAGGTATGTTCCGGGTGCCCCCAGGAAAGCGTCCAAGGTCAAAACCCACCATGCGACTCCTCAAACCACATTAGAATTGAAAAACAAGATCGATGGTGGTTATACTAAGTATCCAGGACCATATTGACCACATCTGTACATGTTGCGGGAGCTCCCGAGAAAGTGGTCACTTTCTAACGTGGCCACTGAATTTAACAAATTAAACTCCCGGTTTTTCCCCGGTTTATATCCCGGGTGCGCACAATGTGTTTCCCGGTTTCATAAAATCAGTTTATTATGATTTATTATAGTTGAAGATGCTAATTTCAAATAACAGACTGTAGTGGTAATTTTTATAAGATAGATGGAGTAGATGAAAGCATAGAGTTGATAGTTCCGTTAGAGTACGGCAGTGTGAAAATTGCATATAGATATTCCTTCAAATAACAACCGAAGTGCGGTAAAAAATCGGTAGAACTGTTTCAAACAGCGGTCGGTTTTCATCTCTTTTTGCCAGTGGTGGGGGGGACACCCCTGACCATCCCTCTCCAAAGGGGGAGTTTGGTAAATAGAGATGAAAAAACCGATTTGTACCTTCCTTAAAAGTTGTCCTATGTCGCTATTCTAATATCTATATGCAATTTTCACACTGCCGTATTCTAACGAAACTATCAACTCTATGCTTTCATCTACTCCATCTATCGTATAAAAATTACCACTACAGTCTGTTATTTGAAATAAGCATCTTCAACTATGTAAATCGTTGAGTTCACGCAGAAGTAATACTAAAACATAATTATACTCAAAGTATGATTTATTAATTTATTTGATGAGGCACAAACGAATTAACTTTACAGAGCCGAGGATTCTGGGTCACCATACAATACATCTTAAAACTATAGTTAAAAGGTACAACACAATAAACACTTTATCTTCCGCTATCCAAAAAGCCTCCTCCATCAGAACTGGAGCCGCTTCGAGTGGTTTCATTGTATGGCAGTTACGCCAACGGGGGTCAGAGCGCTTCCATTGCAACAATGGACGCGAAACGTGGTCAGCACTCGCACACTCATCACTAAACGGTTGCTTTCCAAAGTCGACGACGCATCGACCGAAAAAACTGTTGATGAAGAACAATGAGGAGGACCACACAATGGTTGCTGCCGAGAAAATAGACGATCGCGTGGCACACATCGAGAGTGGCCTGCTTTTAATGACAACCGATTGGACACAGCGTTAAATATGGTAACAGGAATGATTGATTTCAGCAATTCATGCCACTGGATTAAAAAGTTACAGTATTTTATTAAAAATGCAGAAAACCGGAGGAAAACAAGAAGGATTAAGTGTTGGATTTTTTCTCCCTCGTCCTCCTCTTATTGGCCCTGTCTAAAATTTCAAAATTATTCATTTTTTACCAAATTTATTTCAATGCATTCTAACGATATAAATTTTGGCATGTAGCTACGCAAATAAAACCATTAAAAATTATTTTAAAATTGAGTTAGGCCCTACTTCTACAAACTGAAGCACTAGTGCCATAACTAGTACACTGACCCTAGGAAGATCGCGACAAATTGTCCATAATTTAGATAAATTTGTAGAGTCCGAGCCTTAAAATGTTCTTATAAGTCTCATAATTATGAAATGTATCTTAGTAGCGTGAAAATTATTCCAAGGGCAGGTTGTGAGACAAACCGTCCAATGACAAAAGTTCGGATGATGAGAAGGGAGACAAAAGGTCGAATGTACAAAAAAAATCGAATGATGCGGAGGGGGATAAAAGTCGAAGTGGTTCAAAAAGGGACAAAAGGACGAATGGACAAAAGGTTGATTCGACGAAACGTTAAATGGACAAAAGGTTGAATGAACAAAAGGTTGAAAGGACAAAAGGTCGAATGGTTCAAACAGGGACAAAAGGTCAAATGGTTCAAAGAGGGACAATAGGTCGAATGACCCAAAGAGGGATAAAAGGTCAAATGGCCTAAAGAGGAATAAAAAGTCGAATGGACTAAACGTCGAATGGTGACAAAAGTTCGAATGATCGAAAGAGCTACAAAAGGCCCGAATGGACCAAATATAGAATAGTTAGAAGGTAGACTACCGGTCTAAACCGGTCTAAACCGGTCCAATATACTATAGTTATATCCAAGGAAATATAGATTGAAAATCGAAGAATGTAAAAAACAATCAAACTAATTGTAACATGGCGGTGGCATAAAAGTAGATTTGCATGGCTCATTTGTGAAAAAGTTGTTTTAATTTCAAGAAATCCTTAACAAATTCATAAGGTTTTATGGCTTTTATGGCTAAAACTTGCAGGCTGAATTGTATTTATCTAAAGCCATTTTGCTTGAGCCTAACCCGTTCAGATTTATGGCAGCATTGATGGAGGCAATGTTGCCTGCAAAAAGTTGAACGTTAAAGAGTGTTTATCTTTCCATAGTTGCACTGTGGGATCCATCTTCCAGGTGGTTTTCTCCCGATGGATTGTGAGCAGTTACTCAGATATTTTGCGATACTGTTTTACAACGAGGCAGGGATGTACGCTTGAATGAAATTTTCGAAGAGTTGATTCTTTCGCCGAATAAAATCGCTGCTATGGATCGGAAACCAGCTAATCTCCGCTAACTAACAGTTTCAGTGGTTTGCTGTCGGTTGTCATCGCAAGATCTGGAGAAGGCTGGTATGTTTTTAAACTTCCCATGCTCACTTTACTCTTCTCCGCCAGATGGTCAGTCGTTGAAGGCGTTTTTTTTTTTTTTTTTCCTTTATTAGAGAGATTTTTAGCCATAGGCTAGTTCATCTCTTACGTTGATGGTGTGCTGGTTCTTAAAAGAAGTAAATTTGGCTGAAATCGACTTGAATTTTTCATCCTTCTTCGTCTATCCTTCGAGATTTCCTTGTCATAAATTTGGTTTTTATTAACTATGAGGAACCATCTTTTGACCATCTTGGGACCTCCCTTAGCTCAGTCGGTAAAGGCGCAGCTACAAAGCAAGACCATGCTGAAGGTGGCTAAGTTCGATTCCTGATCCGGTCTAGGAATTTTTCGGATTGGAAAATGTCTCGACTTCCCTGGGCATAGAAGTATGATTGGACTTGCCACACAATTATACCAATGCAAAAATGGTACAGGCATCGAAAGCTCTCAATTAATAACTGTGGAAGTGCATCTAGAACACTAAGTTGAGAGCACGCAATAAGCTAAATATGCGATAAGCAATAAGCTTGAAATGCGAAGAAGAAGAAGAAAAACCATCTTTTAAGCTCAATTTGTAAACAAAGTAATTGAGGAGTATATGATGCACTTTAAAAAGCCTAGAAAGCACCAATAAATGCTGTTTGCTCTAATGCAAAACCTAATGGTTCTATGGTTGCTTTTATAATGATAGAACACGTTTATAAAGTATTATATCAAGACATTAATAAACAATTGCTAATGACGTTTATGCTTGAATTATAGAACAGTTTTAAGGAGGGATTGAGAACTGTTTTAAATTTATTTTTAAAACCGGACAGTTTTTGACTTTCTGCCAGACTATAAAAGGTTTTTAAAACAGCACAAAGCTGAATTACTAAGCAGGAATGTTTTACACTTTGAAATGCTGTATTTAAACTAAATGGATTGTGCATTGCCGTTATAAAACCATTATAAATCAGAGTGGATGCCAAATGGTTACTGAATTGTTACTTGGAAAGTATTAAAAGAATATTGATGCTCCGAATTTTGAAGAGATTTTAGAATGAATTCTAGGAATAACACCAAAGTAGAAGAGAAAAAATTCAAGAGAGTTTTGGAAACGACGCTAAGAGAGTTTTGACCAGAACTCCAAGACTAAGTTAGGAAGAGTTCCAAGCTAGTTGTTAGATGAGCTCCAGGTGAGTTAAGGAGAGTTCAGAATTCAATTGTTGTTCTAAGAAAAATTCCATGATTATTGTGAAAATAATTCCTGGTCCATTTCGAATGGACATCCCAAAAAAGTTGTGAGAAGAATTTCTTTAGACTTCTGATGATAATTCCAAGGATATTCCGATAGTATTGAAGTCTGAGGATAGTTCTAAAAATAATTTCTTGTGAAGTCTGAAGACGGAATCCTGAGACGAATGCCAAGGGCATCGAATTTTGATGGTAAAATTTCAATGAAATTCTGAGAAGATTTTCTGGGGAATTCCCAGCAGTAGATTTCTGTCGGGTGGGGGGTTAGGGGGAGGGGGAGTTTTAAAAATGACGCAATTTAAATATAAAAGCTGATTTTTATGCAGTACCAGTCATCCTGGGAATCAATTCCCACTAGTTTCACCAAATTATATGGAAGCTATTGCGATTTATAGAGGAAACAGTTAAAAAATCAGACTAAATATACTTTCTATCCGGAAAAATTCTAAGTATAACATTCCCGGGAAATCAACTCTGCGAAGAACTGTCAATAAATTAAAAGAGACATTGTATGGATTTTGATGGAATCTTTTTGGAGCTGTTGGAACTAGCTTCCGGAGCAGCCAGAAAAATATCCGGAGAGAGTTAAAAGAAACTTCCAGAGGAAACTAATAGTTTCCCGACATCCAAGTCGGAAAAAACTTAGAGAAACTTCCAGAAGAAGTCGGCAGACATTTCCGGAGCATGTCACCAAGACCTCTTGGAGCAGGAAGCAGCTCTCAAGATAAATCGTTACAATTGGCCACTGTCAGTCAGAATAAACTGCCCGATCAAGTTTAAAGAGCGGAACTAATTTCCAGGAGAAGATGCAGGACTCTTTCGGTGGAATTCGTGAAAACATTCTGGAGCAAGTTTATGCGGAAAAATGGCAGAAAGTTGAGGCAACAATTTCAAGAAAACTAGAATAAATTAATAAAGTTGGAAGAATCTGCCGGAGAAAGTTGAAAAAGTGAACTTCCGAAAGTCGTCTGACGAATCTTTCAAAGGAAATCAGAGGAAACTTCTGGTTGTACTTAGAAACAACTCCTGAAGAAAGTCAGAAGAAATCGGGAAATTAAAAAAAAAATCTGGAAATATCAGATGACACTTCCGGAGTAGTTATATTTAACAACTGGCACAAGTTGACTTCCGGAGAAGTCGTGCGAAACTTTGGAGGAATTCAATAGGTCATCCAGAGTAAATCAAAAAACTAAAATTAAATGATTAAATTTTTATAATACTTTACGGATGGTGTGCTTGTTATAATGAATTAAACACTGAACATTCTAAAATACCCACATTTTTCACAAGCATAAAAACATGTCATCTATATTTTTCATACAACAGGATTTAACGAAAAGTGGTTTATAACCAAATCGATTCCCATTCTGTGGATATGAAAACGAGTAAAAGTTGACCCACATTGTGTGTAAAAAGACAATTTTATATTTGCCTCCAGGCTCCAGGGGGATTTGAACTCTATTGCGCCTCCTTCACTGTGCCAGTGGTTCCTAGTATAATTCCAAGGGAATTTCAAGAAGAATGTAGATAATTCTGAGCAAAGACTTTCCAGACTTTTTTAATGTGGATTGCATGAAAATTCGATGGAGAATTCTAGCGATTTTCGAATAAATTCGATGTAAATCTTAGGATCTTAGGATGGCTCCAGTGATGCAAAATATCATGAGACTCACGTGACACTCGTCTTCGCATCAACCGACTATCGCTGACAGATCGTTTTGTCACGCAGTGAGAGTTAGAGCCATGGCAAACAACAATCACCAGTAATGGTCGCGTCTCACAAGCAAAAATTACACTCGTTGCTGATAATGTAAAGCACAACGAAAACAGTGAAGACTTCTGCAGTACGATCATGAGAAAAAGCGAAACGACAGAAGAAAATGAAAACAATGCCTACGCATTCCAAGTTCGTCTCGGCAGGCGCGAGTGTGTGAGTTACAAACAAAGCAGGCAACATTAAACGGAAGCTGTTGGACTCACTCACCAACACACTTACATATGCAAGCAAAGCAGCAACTGCTTCAAAACGAGCACAGATGAGTGTCGTGATTGTCGGGAATGACCAGATCGGTGATGGATCACAACAGAAGACGACATTCACCAGTTGCTTTTTATTTCTTTCGTCAACTTGATGGATGGTCATGGAGTGAGCTTCGACGAGCACATTGATAGGAATGTACAAAGCGTTACTACCATCAGCTGTTTGATGATGGTGATTGTGATAGGTCGCAACTCTGGATGGCTCTAATGTTGGCCTATAGATCTAAGATTGGGTCCATTGCTAAAAATCTGCTAGTTATCCATTTTATCAAGATGAACGCGTCATTGGGACGGTACTTATGGATATTTTTGGTAGCTTTTGAAAATTTAGTAGATTACTGAATTTATGTATGGGCCCAAATTAGGGGCATTTAGGCCGACATTACATCCATATATGGGTCATTCCATCTCAAGTGGGTACACCACCTGTGGTCGATGTCACTGATTTGAGCCAAACTTGGCCAAAACGCTTATTTTGGCATTCTGAACAAACGCCTTTTTTGATTTTGCTCTGAATTGCCTAGATCCCTCTCGCCCTGGATTTTCGAGATTTTTAAAAATTTGTTTTTGTTAAAGTAGTTGAAAGAACGCAATAAGCTTCAAATGCGTAGAAGCAGAACATGACAATTACGTTCATGAATGGAAAGTGTTTTCAAAAAAATAAAAAATAAAGGTTCTTTATAACTATAATAAAAAAAGCATTCTTGCTCGTGAGATTGCATCTAAAAAAATAAATTAATTACTCAAACAAGGGTATTATTCATCCACAACTGAATATTTATATACCTGCTAATCTATCTGATTTCATCGTACTACTAAAGCACAACGTTTTGGCTGTATCCCATAAGAACGTATTTTTCACTTAAAGAAGCACAATTCAACTATGAACAGAAGTAAATAAATGAGCTAGTTATGATTTCATATAATGAGCAGCTTGCCCAGAACATGTGAAAAATAACATACAAATATTATTGTGCCATCGGCGTGAAGGAATTCAAGAAAAAATTAAAAATATTAAATAGCATTGATTTTCCACCAGAAAAGCTTAAAACTCCAACTCGCTCATCTGGTCATATATCAAAAACTATTAGTCCAAATCATTTGCCCTTGGAAACACATCAAGTAGAAGAGTTTTCCAAAGTGTGGTGAAAATTTGAGCCCAAAATATTAAGAAATAAAAAATCCCGCCCATGGTGAAAATAGGCAAATTTTTGACAATTTGGATACCAGCCGGTAATCAGCCTGTTTATTGTAGCTACTACAACAAAAACAAAATGTTTGTACATCTATATAAATCAACATTAAAAAACCTTCAAATTGACGTTCTAAGATCACGAATAGCTTATTTGGCTGTGGAGTAATCTATTCTGAAAGTTGATTTTTTTTAAATATCGAAAATCCAGGGTTGTAGTCCAGAAGGATCTAGGCACTTTAGAGCAAAATAAAAAAAAAAAACAAAACAAGTGTTTTGGCCAAGTTTGGCTCAAATCGGTAACATCGACCACAACTTTTTTTAAATTCTGTACCCATTTGACCCATATATATTTTTAATAATGCATTTATTTGTCCAGGCTCATTTGCTGTAGTTTTGCGGAGCCGATATTCATTGTTTGGATCACAAAATTACTTAAAACTAACGTTAGTAAAGCGGGGGCCGATTACTCGCGGCTATCTCGAGGTTAGCGATAACAAATTGTAACAAATGGATGACAGGGTACCCGAGTAGAGAATGAAAATAAAATGAAAACTAAATTTGATATTTTGATACAAGCATTCGTGATAACATATAGGACACACGAATTATGTAAAAAATTAGGCTACGATGGCTCTTATATCAATATGAAGGATCAATTCCTTTGCATCGAACACCGATGGGCAGCTAACAACTTGGGAGAACCCAAGATGGCACTAACTACTAAATCCTCAGATCCGTTTTAAAAACACATAAATTAAATTCAAATAGTCGAGATCCCGGCTCGCCAAGACATCTCTAACGAGTATCGCGGGTTGTTTTTCTCGGGCCCTGAGGGATGTGGATAACACTGATCTGGCAACACGGTGTAGGGTACATGACCAAACACCATGCTCGATATCATGATAACCACTGCCACACGCACATAAATTGCTGCCTGAGAGCCCAATTCGATAAAAGTGCGAGTCTAACGAATAGTGATTGGACATAAACCTGACATAACGCGTGTAAAGTCGCGGCTCATGTCCAACCCTTTGAACCATGGTTTGTTCGACACCTGTGGGAAAATAGAATGTAGCCATCTTCCCAAATCATCATCATTCCATTTTTGATGCCAACTGATGAGGACTTGCTGACGAGTAATCGAGACAAATTCGTTGAAGGCGATTTGTCGATCAAAAATATCGCCCACCTTAGCCAACAAGTCCGCTTTCTCATTACCCGGGATTGAGCAATGAGATGGGACCGAAGCTAAGGTGATAGTATAGGAGCAGTTGAATAAGCACTCAGTTTAGATCGTATTTCATCGGCCTCATTGAACGAATAGCCTCCTAAGGCTATCCTTAAAAATGAAATAATGGTCTGAAGGTAGTGAGGTAATTCGCTCTACTGCGTACGGAGCATGGTTTTTGCAGTTTATAGGAGGCGCTATTGATGAAATAAACCAAATCCAGTGGAAGCATTTATGGTTGACCCATTTGTGAAAAAACTTTTATCGGTACTTGGTGGTACTTGATTGCAAAAATTGAGGGACCGATGGTGATCTGGTATTCCATGGATTTCTTGCATCATGGTCAGATCAAACTTTACAGAGGAACTACAGAAGGCTTGAAAGCAAATTACATCCATTTCCCCTGTTTGACAAAGTTACGACACCCCAAAGTTGACCAAAAATTTCCGGGTCCTAGATATCTCCTACAAAATGATAAATTTACACGAATTGACGCAATAGAAAGCATAGGAAGGTTTCAACTAACAATTGTGAAAGTTATCAAAAGAAATCCATACGTTCTGTAATCGAAGTACAATCGCATGTTCGTACTTGCTCAACAAGACCATTATCACAAACAGCAATCATCATACATAGTTAATGTACTAAAAGGTCCTACGTTACTTTCAGATTATGTCATCAACTAAGATTGCTGTGAATGAATAGATGTTATCACACCTCCTGAGAGTACCGGAGCGAACCAACCATCATCGTGACTATGAAACAACAACCCTAATGCAAAATTTACGACTTGTTTAATAAACATGCTACACACAAGGAGAGTCGCTGACTATCAAACGAACGGGGAACCCTCACTAGCTATAGTAATAATCGAGAACGACTTGAGACTAGTCGCTGTTATAGTCATACCATACAATGCAATGGCTCCTTTATGGCCGGAGCAAGTACGGAATTATAAATGACCACGACGACGACGTCCAAAGCAAAGGCCCGTGAGAGTCGAGACATTATACCGTTGTTACATTCAACTTTCGGGTTCGAGCAAAAGGCCTCCCCGAGGAGAAACATTAATTTACCGAGGCGCCTACAGTAATGGGATATGACACGTTACTCCGAGCGGTTCCTTTGAAGAGTTGCATGGTTGTTTCGACTCTTTGTGAATTTCTAACAAGCATCTAGCTACCCAGACTCGAGCTAGGCGACAAATGCCGATGGTGCCATAGCGGAAGAATGCGTCGTACCAACATTTATCACACAAGGTAAGGGCAACGATGCGCATTCCACATGCACACCAGGAACTGACTACCACCCACTACTCTAGGAACAAAAGTGGCTATTGCTAAGACAACAGAATTTAATTCTTTTCCATGTTGCATTTGTACTGTTTTCCTACTCAAGTGCTAAACCATGCACACAAAACATGCTGTCACAGTTGTTAATTTCCTCAGTAATTAATTAAATCTGCACCGTCGCTTCTAGCCAACAGCTAGGAAAGAGCACTTGGCATGTAGATAGGAGTGTTCCACAGTTTGCCAAGTTGAGAAGATTTTGGAAATGAAGCTTGTGATTAGTTTTCATCATGCCATAGTGACCGAGACACGTAATGCACACTGTGAGTGAACAATCGCCGCAGGTTGGCACAGTGGAAAAAATGAATGTAGAAATTAAACACAAGCCTAATGAACCATAATTTGAAAACATTGGTGGTAGGAATTTAAAAACAAATAAAACAAACAAACAAAAACTAAAAAATAAAACACAGAACATATAAAAAAGCTCATAATAAACAGCAAATTTTGAACAGTGTGTAAAATTGCAAACCAACAAACTTTCCTCGCGACAATCACCAGCGAGCGGAGCATAATGATTATCGCATTCACTTGGGGGCGAAACAATATAGAAGAATCGTACCTATAGGATAGTAGTACCTTCGACAGGAGAGACAGCAAAAACGGCAGCGTTTAACTAAGCGTGTAATCATTTGCGCTCTGGGAGAATAATTAAATCATTAAACCAAGCTATTTTATCCGGTTTGTGTTATGTTTGTTTTATTTATGGGTTGGAAGCAGGCATACAGAGTGCAGGTTGCTCACGTGCGTTGCTATAGCGGATTGGTTGCGGGGCATGCTACTGACTGGACCCTCTTTTATAACTACCGGCATTTTCTCATATTTTTTTTTATCATACAAAATAATTTATCGCACTCGCGTGTGCACTATCATGCAGTTGCTTTGTTGCATCGTTTATGTCCTCTCACGTGATAATTGTTAATTGAAGCGAGTATTTCCCATTCAATTTAATCGTTAAATCACAGATTGCTTGTTTATTGTACCTGCAATGGGAATTTTGCAAGTTCTGAGACGAATTGAAAATTACACCAACGATTTATCGCATAACGTCTTTACAGTCTAACGGGTTTCCTTTGATTTGTTTTTGCCTTACTGAGTACCAATGATCCCACATCTGGACCCTGCCTATTGACCCATTTGTGAACTCATGGACCGGAGACCAACGGCTTTCCTCCACCTGTGATCAGAGATTGTGTGCCTCAGAAAATCTCGATGGCACCGACTGGATTGAACCCAGAAGCTTTGGAGTGAGAGACAGTCACACTTACCACTACACTACCGGCGCCGCTATCTTTTTAGTCTAAAAGTGGTACTAAATACTACGATGTTTTATATCCTACACACAAAATACTGGAATAGTGCAAAAATCCACATTTCTTGATCGTTTCCAAAAGCACATTTCTTGCGTGAAATTCTGACAAGTACAAAATTCGTTTGCTATACTATAAACTGGCACACACATCACCATCATGTTTATAGTTTATCATAGGTTATTCACAATGTTCGTATAACGAGCACAGCATAGCGTAACATTTGAAAAGGCATATAAACTTTTGTAAACAGCCATATTTCTTATCGATTGGTGATAAGATAATTGAAATGGGTCCAAGGGCAGCTGAGTTATTAACGTCTAAAATCTTTCATAATTTCGTTACATGTTCCATTTTTAGTTTTCACAAAGTCTACCCCCATATAGAAATCACAGACGTAGTCCTACGTAAAAAAAAAGTAGATAGTATATTGGTTGTGTAAGCAACAAGAAAGGATTGTGAAGCTGCCAATTTTGGTACATGAAAGTCGCAATAAACGATTTTATCATTTAGCTCACCCACTCTTCGCTCTTCAAAATATCATCATAATATCTTATGATCCCATAATTCCATACAACATTATTTTAGGTAAAATGAATGGAAGGCACCCTGCTCGTCTGTGACTTATTTTAGTCACAATCAAGTTGGTACAAGATCTTGCCACAGCTTTGTGCTGCTTGGGTTAATGAAGTACTTTCCTAAAGTTTTGGGAAGAACTTCCCTTAAGTTTTGAGAAGAAATACCCTCAAGCTCTGGTATGAGCTGCCTTTAAGTTCTGGTACAAAAAAACATCTGTAAAGTTCTGGGAGGAACATCTATGTAGTCATGAGAAACTTTTCCTAAAGTTCTAGGAAGTACTTCCATAAACTACTGGAATGAACCTTTTCTCAATTTCTGAGAAGAACTTCCCAAGAATTGTGGGAAGTAGCTCCCTCAACTTGTAGCAAGGATTTTTCTGAGGTACTGGGAAGAACAACCCTTAAGATCAAGGAATAAATTTCCTGCAGTTCTGGAAAAAAGTTCCATGGAGTTTTGAGAAAAACTGATATTGATTTCTGAGAAAAACTTTTTTGAAGTTCTAGAAAGAACTTCCCTATATGTCCGGGTAGAACTAATCTAATCTAATCTAACACCAACATAGCCAGATCTTGAAAGTATCCTGAAAAATGATGGATATACCTCGATCATTTTTCTTCTCTATTTGATATATGGTTTCACATCGAAGATGCGTCACACATATCAAAACGGCCAGGCCTACTGTGCAGCATTTAAGGGGCAAGATGATTCAGAAAACATCGAGACATCTCGTACCGTACGTTCCGATTTTGGTAATTATATGATTGGTTGATCGTTGGAAGCATCAGAGCTAGAAAGGTTAAGTTTTGCTCCAATTTCATCTGACGGTTGGGACATGAGCACTAACTCTTGTCCTAGCCTTTTATGGTTTATGGCTATAGCGCCATTACCGGCTTTCTTGATTATTTGTATGGTATTATTTGTAGAACTACCCTGAACTTTAGAACTTCCCTGAAGACATCGGAAGATTTTTTCTAAAGTTCTGGAAAAACTTCCCTAAAGCTCTTGGAAGAACTTCTCTCAAGTTCTGGATCGAACTTCCCTCAAGTTTTTTGAAGAACATTTTGGAAGCTCAGGATAAAACTTCCCTGGAGTCCTGGGAAGAATTTTTCTGTAGTTCTAGGAAGGACTCTTCTAAAGTTTTGGGAAGAATATCCCTAAAGTTCTGAAAAGAATTTCCTTTGGAATTCTTGGAAAAACTATTCTAAACTTCTGGGAAGAGCTTCCCTTCAGTTCTGGAAAAAAAGTTTTTTTTTTCCTTAATTTGTTTTCCGTCGATTTTTTTTTCCGTGCTGAGCACCAATGCTACCGACACCAGGGAGACAGCTCCCACACCTGGAAACTACCCATCGACCCATCAACTCATGAACCGAGGACCAACGGCTTTACTTCGCTTCCGAAGGAAGGCGTGATCAGATATGTTATGCCTCATAACATCCCGGGGGCGCCGACTGGGATTGAACCCAGGCCTGCTGGGGTAAAAGGTAATCACACTTACCACTACACGACCGGCGCCACTTTGCCTCAAGTTGTGGATAGAAATTTTCTAGAAAGAACTTTTCCGAAGTTTATTTCAGGATAGTTTTTCAAGTTTTAAGGTTGATCTGGTTTTATTATGAAGATCTTCAACTGCCCAGGAATTCTATCGTATCTCTTAGATATTAACCCATGATACTAGTCTGATCAGAATTTTGTTGTTGTTCCTTTATCGTGGAGATTTTTAACCAACTAGCTAGTTCATATCCACGAATGATCAGAAATTATCTCAAAACCTACAGATGATCAGAGATTTCTCTGAAATCCTTAGGGTACTTTTTTCAAAATTTCATGTTTATCAGGTATTGTGTTCTGAAGATCTTCAACTATTCAATAATTTTAATCAAGCTTCTCTGATTTTCATCCATGATACTAAGGTGATCAGAAATTAATTCAAAAAGTAACATATGATCATAGACCTCTCTGAAGTCCTCAGAATTTTTCTTTCAATACCTCAGGTTGATCCGGTATTATTTTAAAGATTATTTTTAAGTTCACAGACTGTCCTGTTACTTGCAGAGATTTCCTGATATTTGCAGAAATTTCGTGAAGTTTGCAGAACTTTCCAAAAATTTGCTGAACTTTGCAAAAATTCGTCGAATTTTCCAGGAGTCCTTGATTTTTTTTTTAATTTTCAAAACATTCCAGAAGTTTGTTGAAATTTTCTGAAGCAATTGGCAGAATTCTTTTGAAGTTCGCAGAATTTCCCAGAAATTCGCGGACTTCGCACAGGTTCGTAAATTTCCGTGAAACTCACAAACCTTTTATAATTTAGTACAATTTTCTGAAGTTTTATAAAGTTCACAGACTTCCTTGAAGTTCCCAGGCTTCCCTAAAGTTCCCAGATTTACTAAAAATTTGAAGAACTTTCCAAAAAAAATATGCTGAACTTTCCTGAAGCTCACATAATTTTATTCGAGTCAATAAAAGTTTTCAGAATTTATCACAACTTTCCATTAGTTTATTAAAATCCTCAGTAGTTTTCAGAATATTCCTGAAGTTCCCTGAAGTTCACTGAACTTTCCAGAAGTTACCAGATTTTTTTCCTGAAATTCGAAGAATTTTCTTGAAATTCACTGAACTTTTATGTAGATTTCTGATTTTGTCTTAAAGTTCAATTTATTTTGGTGCATTTTTTATAAATTCAAAAGCAGTTTTTTCCGACGCATTATTTTAGATTGCAAAAAGCTTGTGTTTTGTGTAAAATATGAAAAGGAATCGAATAGTTCGAGCTTCTTGCAATCTGAAATAATGCGTCGGAAAAACTGCTTTTGAAATTTTCCAAAAAGCATCAGAGTAAATTGAACCTTACTTTCACAAAAATTTTCAGAAGGGTTACAATTTCCTTGGAGTTTGCAGAATTTTTTCAAAGCTGACCTTTTCAGAAGATCGCAGAATATTGCTGAAGTTTACAATATTGTATTATAGCTTTAAGAACTTTCTTACCGCTGTGCACTGTACTGTAGGAAAGTCACATTTTTTAAAGAAGTTGAAAAAAATAACTTCCAGAGAAGTCGGAAGAAACTTCTGGAGGAGTTCAAAGTCATCTTCCTGTGTAAATCAAAAAGGTAGCCAAAATAACTAAATAGTTGAATTTATTCAGTACTTCATAGGTAAAGCCACACATTCATAATTGAACATTTTATAACTAGCTATTAACAATTTAACTTTAAAAGGATTGAGGATTGTTTGAAGCCAAACCTGAATCTCGCAGGGAGCAGGGTTGGAGAGCGCCTCAGAGCGTTTGCAAAGCAACTTTGTTCATGAATCGCACAACACTCGACAAAGAGAGTGTGGTTCTCCCTTTTGCTTTGCACACTTTTTCCAACTAATCTTCTAGAAAGCGTTTTGCACGTCCATATATGCACCTAATATACCTGTGTACATTTCGAGGTCCAACTCCGCAGGAAAGTTTTCTCGGAGGACAAGCTTAAGTTACCCGTATTTCCGCAGAACCAACTCTTGATCGTAGTTGAGAACATCAGGTGGAAAATCGTGCACGCGCTCTTATTTAGTCTAGTGTCCCACAGGCAACGTTCTTACTAGCACTGCCTTTCCGTACACGTAATGAAAAATTAAATCTTCTGAGTTTACCGCAAATACATAAAGCATCGATTAAAGTACTTCAACATTATGAAAAGAGCTTTCACCTCCGAAATCCAGAAGATAACGTTTAACGCGTTCAATGTTTTCACAAAATTGATAACTTTTCCCATGGTGTTGCGCTTCGATTGCAAAAATAAATTTAATCGCATACAGTCTGCATCGTGCTCTCTTGTCATGCGGATCTAGTTGCTTTTTGCTGAAGAAAGTACTACTGCTACCTATAGCTGCAACAAATTTGAACAGCACTTCTCAGTGCTAAATATTCCACCTTGTTTGACTTTTATTTCTCTTCGATCCTTATTTACACCCTACACGAGGTAATCCTGCTTTACATGGACTTGGACCCTACAAATCGATCCAATCGAACGCTTTACTTCCCGGCGTGATCAGAGATTTATGCCTCAGAAAATCCCAGCGACGCCGACTGGGATCGAACCAGGCCCTTTAGGGTGAGAGACAATCACGTTTACCACTACACCACCGGTGCTGCTATAGTATCTGCTTTGAAGTCGATTTGGAGAAACTTTCTTCTGCCGCCATGGCGCCTTAAGGCAAACGAAAAGGGTAATCTATTGATCCCCTTTCTGGTAAAATTCATTTGAGCAATCAATTTGATATGCTCACGGATGACGATAATGATCCATCATCCTGGCAAAATTCAAATAAACTTTCCCGGCTTTATGCCAAGAAGGAAAAGGTCCCCGCCATTGTGGTAACCACTTCCGCTTTCCATGCTCTTCGCAGGGAACATTTGAACATCGTTAAATTCAAGTTTTCACTTCAAACTGGCCGTTGGGGTGATTGCCGTGTATTGGCTGAAATCTTGGACGTATTCAAATGACTTCTTCAGTATCTTACTGAGAAGCAATAATTTTTTTTTTTGTTTTACTTAAGACACAAACACTAAACGTCTGTTCAAGGTTGCCTTGAAAGGCTTTCCCAGTGGTGAATCTCTGGATCAAATCAAATATGAATTCACAAAATTACTTTGAGTTGAGCCGGTTCAAGTAATCAAAATGAAAATGAAATGATATTTATGCGAAATGAACAATATTCATAAAAATCAAGCTGAATGATTCCGAACTACTAATTTTTTTTTGCTGAGGCCTTTTTCAAATGTATTTGTATGTATTTCAAACATGCTATTAAACTCCTAAAGCATCACTGCAAGCAACATCACTACCAAATAATCATCGAGAATGCATTTACCAACTTTACCATTCAATGTCCATTTTACGCCAACGCTTGTCCGTTTTACTCCCACCCCAAAATAAAATGAAAACAATAAACATGATGAAAATCATATTTCGAAATTCATCTGTATTTTTCCATCGAATGGAATTCAAACGGAATAGATGAATAGTGCTAAGAAGCTGTATTTGATATCAAAGATCTTAATTTACACTAGCACTATGTCTCACGATACATGGGCAGTGAACCAAAGCTGTTCCGGACCATTTTTATCGCGGCTCAATAAAATGTGTATTTTTTCATTATTCCGACGTTTTTTTGACTGATAAATGTTCAAGAACCAGCGTGACGAAGAAATTAGAAAATCATGAATCAGTGTGATTCACCACACGGCATGACTCGTGTAGATAGTTCTAATTCTTCCGCCAAGTCAGTTTTTGAACATTTATCAGTTGAATAAACATCGGATTCATGAATAAAATATTAATGTCAGTGAGCCATGAATAAATCTATCGCGCGAAGTCCTCACTTCGCTAACCAAGCCTGCCCAGAATACACTTATTTTCACCACAAACATCATCAAATTCGTAAAGAAGCCAATTTGTTTTCAAAGCAGAGACGAACCAGTCCACGGCTGAAAGTTTAAAGACAACAATAAATAATTGATGGTTTTCAACCTGCACCTCATCTGTTTTTCATTTATTAATCTTTTGTTAAAAGGGCATATTTTTCGGAAAACGATTATTACTTAGCTACTCGTTTAAAACCATTAGAGATAGAAAGGTGGGTTTCTCGTCATAGTTGCTTCAAATAGATTTTGCTTCAACATTATGACCATTTACCCAAAACTAATTCTAGACTTAAAAAAAGGCTAGTGGCAGTGGCAGTGGATAGAACCTGACCTAGAGCAAGGGAAGCTAGGGTTTTGAGAACAACACCGCATTGCAGATAAATAAGTAGTGCGGCTTTAAATGAAACCCCTGATTTGCATTCTAATTCCAATTCTACAAACACGTAATTCGTTGAACTCGATCAAAGTGAACATGGCTAATACCTCCATGTGGAGCCAACACAGTATCGAATCGCATAATCAATCGCAAATTAATTGCACGCGCCCAGCCCTAGACAATAACAAAAACAAACAATCAGAACTGACTATGTATATAAGAGCAAAACTTTCTATTCCACATTCCGAGAGTTTCCATTTCCAGGTCACAGCTGTGAACGGAACTGAACACCGAGGAGGCTCATTTCCATTTCAATTTCGTCACCAAGAAGAAGCGATCAATGGGTACGCAATGCGAAAAAATATACAAGTCGAAAGTGACACGGAAGAATTTCCACGCAATGCGTAGAGCCCCCTTATCAAAATGCGGATGGTGGAACAAAACAAACCTTGACACTTGACTTTCGACGTGCTGTCAAAGCAATTAAATACAGTAGAAGAAGAAAAAAGCGTATTGCTCTCGAACGGGTTTTTGTCGCTCAAATTAGCATCTAAATTCCATCCCTAAACCGTGAAGCCATTTGCTAAGTGTTTTTGCTCATCAACAAGCCACGTTCCAACGTTGGAATTAGCAAAAAGGGCGATAACTGACACCCACTTTGGATCGGTGCGTTGCTAATTAGCGTGGTTAGTTCTAATTTAAAGCGCTGGATTAGTGTTTTTTGCGTTCTTTAACAAAAACGCGTAATCCTGTAAAATGAGTTTGACCTCCGGGGGTACAGCATGGCGTCGTAGGGTGGGGTTTTGACGGTTCTGGAGTCGGATGGAAAATCCAAATAGCAAAAAACAGAGCTCTAGACTCAATGGAAAAATGAACCTGGCCGTGGTGGACGGAGTCAAGCTGAGTAAATAGCCCTTATCGAAATGGTGTGTTGGGGGGTTGGTGATGGGAAAATTTCACATTCCACGCATATACATATGGCGGAGAAATTCGCTTGAAATCATTCTTTAATCCAGTACCACAATCAACGCACAAGATTAAAGGTATGCAACGGTATGTCAGTCACAGGTTTAATGATGATATGACTACAATCCTGAAATTACACCTAATGATCACCTACTGCTGAAAATCTCTTAAGTTTAGATCGATCTATCAATCAAAGATACATTTTGAGGAGAGCTGCAACGAAATTTGGATAATAATTTCAAGAGAATCTAATTCTTAATGTAGCACTAAAAAAATCTTTGCAGAATTTTTAGCTAGTTTGAAAATAGTTTTAAAATCATTACTAAAAGAATTTAAAAATATTTAAAAATTTGGCTGGAAATATTGAGCATATTTTAAAAGAAACTATGAGTAGTGTTACAGGGGATTCTAAAAAAAAATCCAAGGAAATTCTAGAGAAAGTTTCCAGAGACTTACAAGACATTCTCCTCAGCAGCATTTTGAGAAGCATTCCAAATAAACTGTGATGAAAATGTCTATGAAATTCTGAGGTGAAATTGTAAAAAATTAGATAACACTCAGAGTTGGTTAGAAATGCTATCGAACATGAAGCTTTTATATGATAATTTATTAGCTAGAGAATGGTCTTAGAAGAGGGTAGGTAGTTCCGTTAGAGTACGGCAGTATGAAAATTGCATAGAAGTTGAAAATGACCGAAGGCCATTAATGCGACAGTACAAAGTCAAACGCACACTTTTTTGTCCAACCCGTACGATTTACGCAACGATTTGAGCTTGAGCTTGCTTGAGCTTGATTGACCGCCCACGGTTGCTACTCTGTTATTGCCAGATCAGCTGTAATTACACAGAGAACCAATAGACGATGCTTGGGACTAGCAATCATCCTCAATGTGTAAAAACTGGTGATCTTGAATTAGGCAATACCAGCGCCGGCCGCGCCCGAACACAGGTCAAGAAAGGAATGGGAAGGATTGTGTTGACATGACACTCGCTTTGATGGAAGCCGAGAACACCTCTGCACTTCCACGAGGAATCACTGGGATGGAGGATAAGAGGGTTGGGTTTGCAGCAGGGTTCGTTTTGGTAAACGATAAGCTGAATTAATGTCCTAACGATCATATAACGCGAAGGAGCTTGGGACTAAACCCACGGTCTTCTGCTCAGTAAGCAAAAACGTTTGCCACTAGGCAGACGAGCACCTTTTTAATCACCGAGTTGCTGTTATTACCATGTAGTCATATTAACAAATAAAACGATTGACGAATCTTGATTGTGGATGGGCCTGAGATTAGACTCATGATGCTCAGTAAGCAAAAACGGTTGCTCTAAGGCCACCGAGCCCCTCATATCACATAATACCGTTGCTCAAATTTTTGTATCCATTCAAACCCGCAACCAACGACAACAACGAGTTTCGCAAAATACACGATACACAAGCGATTTTACTATAAATCTCTTTGATATGTAAGGACCTGGGACCGCGTTTTTCTGCTCAGTAAGCAGGCCACTGTAACCGACGATCTGTCAAATCCGAAAACTAAAAACTACGAAAAAGTACTTAGGCCTTCATTAAGTTCCACATTCACGCGACGTACAATGTTTCAATTTGCTCTTTACGTATTGTTCAGGCTAGGCCCTTTTCAAAATTTACGCGAGAAATACGCACAATCGTCACCTACCTCGCAAAACTGGTTCCAAACGACAACAAAGGCATAAGCAACGATGGATTGTTGAACTTTGCTGGCTCCGGTGGTGTAGTGCACAGCAAAAAAAAATGTAATATCGATCAACGTAATTCAAGCTGATGTATGGAATAATGATGTAGGGTATATGTACCAGTTATGGCTATACGCTCCTATTATGATGTGTTCCAATCATGGCATATAGGATTTCCATAGGCCATGATTGGAACACACCACAACAGGAACGCACAGCCATAACTGGTACATCCACCCTAATTGTAATTTTGTAATTTATCCGCACACACCCTGGTCGACCACTGTAAACCAATCTGCCGTTCAGCGTTTTCGGTTTTTGTTTCTGGATCTTTAGTTGCCTCTGTGATATACTTACTTGCGGCATACTATTTTGGGAGTGTATATGAGCGTGTACCATGTACGGTAGCTCATCTCTCATCGTGATGGTGGGACATAGTAGACAAATTAGAGAGAAAACAAGGAGGTATTAGTATTAGTTATATGTAAACAAACAAAACAAGAGTTACATAATGCGGCACTGTAACTACTACTATTTTAGACGTATGATTCGTCATGTTTAACTCAATGTTTCAATTGAGGCAAACTATTTATCTTACAATTACAAAAGCAAACCTAAACTTACAATTATATGCAAATGCAAAATGAAACTTGACAAATCATCGTCAATTCCCTTATTCCAGGGCAGGGCTTGACGATTTGAATCTAATTTTGATCAGTGAACGGGCACCATATGGTACATTTTCTCACCATGAACCTATCATTTCCAGCCTATCTGAACTATTTAATAAATGGAAGCCATAACATGGGTTACGCTCCCCCTAAGCGGGCCCTCCGCATCCTGTCTCTGTCTTATCTCAAATACAAAATGCCAATGGTATGAATGTATCTATATATAACTTGGAAATGACGTACAATCAAATAAACCCGTAACCCACTCACTTGGTCAGGCTTCAGAATCGTCCAGTGGGCAGTGCACTCTACACTCCAAGTTCCCTTTTTTTTTAAATTTACCGCAAATTTGATATTTTACCCATTGAGTGTTGATTAGTCACAATGAAACATTGTGACAGAAGTTGAGGTTACTAGTGTATTAAATAATCTAGGTCCTATTTAGGATTATATCTGAAAAATCCAAATCTGGCCAACGCTCACCCTAAACCTAAACCTGTTCTAATCCACCTGAAATGACTAACGAATGGAAGACTTTGACTACCCAGCCATGCAATAGTCTCATTCCGTGCCTTATGGCAACTTGATGATTCTATTGCGCTCATCTTCTGGCACCACCCAGGGGAGACTTGGTCCTGTACCCAATGCTTAACTTATCTCCATTCCACTCAGCTACTCGCAATTTCTTGTGATATAGTGGGCGGAATATTATTATATGAGACAATTCAATGCAGACGTCTTTCCAAATTTGGCAGATCGACAGGTAATCGGTGAGTTACCACGATAGTTGCTATTCAACAACTCGACAACGTCCCATCGTCAACGCATGCTATGTGAATTTCCCATTGCAGACGCCAACGAAATGACGTCATCGAGCTATCGATCAACTACCCTGGTTATCGCCTGGTACCTTATAGCACGATGCTAGGAGGCGAACCGGAAGAATCGATGAGCTACCTCCCCCCGTACGATGTACGTAACGATTTGAAGAAGACATACTTCAAATCTCCGCGTACATCGTACGAGTTCGGTAAAGAAGTGTGCGTTTGACTTTTTACTGTCGCATTTTAATGGCCCTTCGTTCATTTTCAACTTCTATTCAATTTACATACTGCCGTTCTCTAACGAAACTATCTACCCACCCTCTTCTAATACCATTCTCCAGATAATAAATAATCAAACTATAGCTTCTTGTTACATAGCATTTCCAACCAACTCTGAAAATGGCAAACTTCACGTATGAAGTAACATAAAGAGCATTTCCAGCCCAAAACGCAAACCGGTTGGTCATGAGTGTTTCCGATTTGAATGAAACATTTCTCACGTGTTCGCTGCTACTAATGGTTGCATTTTTCATTTAAATATGATTTTTTCCTCCAGAGTAACTTTTAAAAAGGGCGTATAAAAAAATGGATTATTTTTTTTTCAAAAAATCATAACTTGAAAACTATTGATCTGATCAAAATGACATATCAGAAGAAGTTTTAGGTAGTTAAATTATCTTTGCGGAAAAAAAAAACACTGAAAGAAAAACTTAGTAAATTTGTATTTAAAAAACGTAAAACGATGATTATCTCAAAACACCCCCCCTTCGATCTTTATAATTTTTTTTCTCAAGAAAACTGAAAAAATGCCCTAATATTTGGTGAAAAGTGTATGCTGGTAACTTTCTTAAAAAAAAATCTATAATTTTTGAAATTTTTGTTGGTTTTTTCAAGTTGGTGAAATTGCATATTTTTTAGTAAAATAGTAATTTATTTGGATTCTACGCATAATTTTCAAAAACTTTGCATACGAAAACTTTTTTCCTAAGTCCAGCCGTTCTCAAGTTAATGCAATTTAAAAAAAATAATTATAATAATTTTCTACACTTTGGGCCATTTTCAAATGTTAGTCGTGATGTCCAGCAACGAGATGTTTTTCCATGAATGTATATTAAAAAACAAACAATTCATTCTCAAATATGGTAGCTGTCAGACTTACCCGTTTCTATTTAGACGCAGCGGAAAAGAAACAAGTTTATAAGTAAATACTCTCAAATATACCCAAATAATCAACAAACCCACTGATGTGCCTTTTTTCTGTCCTCTATTAGTTGTATGCCTGGATAGAATTGTGTATGTCATAACAGAGGCTCAAAACATAAACAGGTAAACAAATATGTTATTAAACCTGTAATTGAGATAAATTCTCTAGGTTGTTCTCTGACGTATACCATATTGTGCCTTAAGAGCTCATCCCGCGATATCACAACTACATAAAAAGGCACCCCGTGGAGGCTTCTTACACTCACACTTAAAAAAGTTTGCTATAATCAATTGTACCTAATGAAGATAGGTATAATGTCAATATTGTAATTATTCTGCTACATGTATATATATATATATATATATATATATATATATATATATATATATATTGGGACGTTCTTCACCTGTTCTGTATCCGCTGATTTGCCGCAGATCCCGCCTCTCAAGGGTGAACAAACTGGCTGTCTACAAACAAATCATAGCACCTGCGATCCTCTATGCAGCTCCCCTGTGGGAATCATGTGCACAGACTCACAGGAACAAAATCCAAATCACTCAGAATAGAGTGCTGAGGATGGTTCTTGATCGTCCTTTCGACACTAGAATAACAAATTTACATGAAGAGGCAGGCATTGCCAAAATAGATTCCCGAATTAACGAAATTAAGACTAAATTTGCACAAAAATGTAATTTATCAGAACATGCTTTGATAAGCAATTTGTATATAGTAGATTAGGTGTATATAGTAGTTGTAGGTTAGTTGTAGTTGTAAATAGTAGTTATAAGTGTCGTGACCACAGTCTCCTTTTTTCAAATTTTAAACAAACCAATCCCACCAAGGTGGTCATTCTTAAAACAGGCCTGATAGGACTAGGAACTGTAATTAATAATAATTTTAATTGAAAAGGAACTAAAGCTGAAAAGACGCATCTGTGTCACTTGATAAGGTATACATGTAAACCACACAATACAAGAAATAAAGATCATTTAAGTCAAGTGCCACCTGTTCCATTCAGTTCATCTCTCTTAGCGTTTCAAGTTAAAAAGCAAGTAGTTTTTTACGATGGATAACAATTTCAAGTGTTGTAAACCTCTACCTAAATCAATTTCAAAGCATGACACAGTAGCATTTCAGTTGTTTATCTCAAAATTATAAGAATTTTTAAAGTCGCAAATAACAGTCCAAAAGTGTATTTTTATGTTAGATAGAGCAGCATCACAATACAAAAACATAAAAAATTTTGCTAGCCTTTGTGGATTTAAAGATAAGCATAATGTAGAAATGGAATGGCATTTTTTTTGCAACTTCACACGGCAAAGGTCCTTGTGATGCGATTGACGGTACCCTTAAGAGAATGGCAACCAGAGCAAGTTTAGCTAAGCAACACGAGCACCCTATAACGAACCCTAAACACGACCCCAAGTCGTAAAGAAGATCTTCAAACAAAAATGTCATTTTGTTATGTTTCTACGAAAGAATGCAAAAAGGCTGACACGGAATTTGATCCAATTTTTAAGAAAGTGAAACCAATTCCTGGAACTCGAAAATATCATTGCTATATTCCAGTTTCAAACAACCAAATTGCAGTAAAAATATTATCTAATTCAAACGATACACCCAAATTATTCAATGTATTCAAATAATATGAGTTGTAAAATAAAATAATAAATATATACTGTTTCTTATCTCAACAAATCTTTCATTTGACCACATCAACGTGCTTCTCTTCCGCTGCCTCTAGATATAAACGGGTAAGTCTGACAGCTACCATATCTGAGAATGAATTGTTTGGTTTTTAATATACAACCATGAAATAAAATCTCGTTGCTGGACATCACGACGAACATTTGAAAATGGCCTAATATGTTGAAAATTGTTATAATTATATTTTTTTAATTCGCATTAACTTGAGAACGGCTGGACTTAGGAAAAAAATTTGTATATGCAAAGTTATCGAAAATTATGCGTAAAATCCAAATAAATTATTATTTTATAAAAAAATATGCATTTTCATCAACTTGTAAAAATCAACAAAAATTTAAAAAATTATAGCTTTCTTTTTAAGAAAGTTACCAGCATACACTTTTCACGAAATTTAAGGATATTCCATCAATATTCTTGAAAAAAAAAATTATAAAGATCGAAGGGGGGGTGTTTTGAGATAATCATCGTTTTACGTTTTTTGAATACTAATTTACCAAGTTTTTTCTTTCAATGTATTTTTTCCGCAAAGATAATTTAACTACCTAAAACTTTTTCTCATATGCCGTTTTGATCAGATCAATAATTTTCAAGTTATGATTTTTTGAAAAAAAAATAATCCATTTTTTTATACGCCCTTTTCAAAAGTTACTCTGGAGGAAAAAATCATATTTAAATGAAAAATGCAACCATTAGTAGCAGCGAACACGTGAGCAATGTTTCATTCAAATCAGAAGGGGTCGAGACAAAATTGACATTTTTTTTAACGATTTGAGCTAGAAATGCTCATAAAGACACTTTGAAATTAGATAAAACTATTAAAAATTTTGTATGGCATACCACGAGATTTCCAGAAATATTTCAAACGTATTATAAAGAATATAACAGCTCTCCAAATTAAAGCAATTTGCCGCGAGAATTTTTAAAAAATACAAAGATTAATGCATAATAAATTCCAAGCGTTTTCTGGAGGGAATTCTTAAAGTATTCTGCACACAATTCTGGCTTTTATGGAGAACATTTCTAGGGATAACTGGAAAACCTGAAAGTAAAGTAAGTATAAAGACATTTTGAAATGATCCTAAGGAAATAATTTTTATTAGAAATTTAAGATCCACGATCAACTTATTTCAAGATCTTGGTTATGAAAAACTTTTGAATATTATGATGCAAGATTGTAAATTCTAAGAAAAATAATCGAGACATCGGATTTTGAAAATCGTTATAAAAAATATATTTTATATATATATAGTCACCCTAAAACAGCTCTAAAATCGCGATTTAGGCCTTAATTAAGGAGCCAAACGCAATTTATGATTTTTAACTCCAGAACACCGCTCAAGTCGTAATTTAGGACTCAATTAAGGAGATAAACGCGATTTAAGATTTTAAACACCAAACACCCATATGGCCTTAATTAAGGACATAAACAAGATTTAAAATGTTGAACCCCAAAACAGCCCTCAAATCGCGATTTTGGCCTTAAGGGGAAAATTACCGGCCCGAAAATAAAAAAATTGTTTTGGAACTTTTTTATTTTTCTAAAAATATTGGGAAAAATTATCAAAAATCCAAGAAAATCAGTTTCTTCCTAAGATTCCTGGCAAAAATTACATATAAACATATTTTTTCTATCTCGTCACGAAAAAAAAATGGACTCTCAGTAAAATTATTATTATTTAGCTTTATTAAGGAGGCTTTCAGCCTTGGGCTGGTTCGCCTCCACGAACTCTCAGTAAAACCAAAAAGTCGATGTTTTGTGGTTTTTTGAGTCCATCATTATGCTATGATGACTTACAAAAACATTGTTTGCACGTGAATTTTCTTTAGAAAATTAGAAAAAAATGTGATTTTTTCTGATATCTTTTTCCAATATTTTAAGAAAAATCGACACATAATTATTTTTTTCGGAGCCGTAAACTTCCCCTTAATAAGGAAAATACGCGATTTAAGATTTCGAACCCTAAAGCACCCTTCAATTCGCGATTTCAGCCTTAATTAAGGAGATAAACGCGATTTAAAATTCCGAACACCAAAACAACCCTTACATTAAGATTTAAGCCTTAATTAAGGAGATGAACGTGATTGAAGACTTCGAACACCCCTCAAACGAATTAAGGAGATAAACGTGATTTAAGATTTCCAACCCCAAAATACCCCTAAAATGAAGACCTCAATCGCAATTTGAACGCCAAAACAACCCATAATTTATGATTTAAGCTTTAATTAAGAAGATGAACGTGATTGAAGACTACGAATTAAGGAGGCAAACGCAATTTAAGATTTCAAACTCAAAAACACCCCTCAAATCCCGATTAACGAAATAAACGCGACAAAATATTTTGAATACCAAAACACCCCTCAAATCGTGATGTAAGTCTTAATGAGAGCTGGTTAATATCACCGTGATGTGACAATGAGAAAACAGGTCCTCTCACTATCACGAGACGAAACGAGTTTTCGTGTCATGATCTAGCATTCATGAGAATAATTGTCTTACGACTTTGACATCAACATTTCTAATGGGTTTAGATGAATTTAGACAAGCACAGTATGTAATCGGTAGAGTGAATATATGTTTAAGACTTCGAAGTAACATCAGTAAATGAGCTAGTTATAGCGATGTTAATAACACTGTTACGTTCTGTCATGACAAAAAAGTCGATGAGACTTTGAAGTAAATCTCTATCATCGTTTTCTCATTCGAAAAGAAATAGTATCTCAGTAAATATCGCGTGAGATCTTTCATCGGAAATGACAATTGCTAGCCCTGGCCTTAACTAAGGAGATAAACGCTATATAAGATTTTAGACACCCCTCAAATCGTGTTTTAGGTCAATTAAGGAGATAAACGCGATTTAATATCTCGAACCCCAAAACACCCCTCAAATAGCGATTTAGGCCTTAAAAACGCGATAAAAGATTTCGAACAAAAAAACACCCTTAAATCGCGCTTTAGTCCCTAATTAAGGAGTTACTCCTTTGGTTTGTTTTTTCCGTCGATCTTGTTTTCTGTGCTGAGCACCAATGCTACCGACGTGCCAGGAAGGCAGCTCCCACACCTGGACCCTACCTATCGACCCATCAACTCATGAACCGGGGACCAACGGCTTTACTTCCCATCCGAAGGAAGGCGTGATCAGAGATGTTATGCCTCAGAACATCCCGGCGGCGCCGACTGGGATTGAACCCAGGCCTGCTGGGGTGAGAGGTAATCACGCTTACCACTACACCACCGGCGCCGTTTAATTAAGGAGTTAAACGCGATTTAAGATTTCAAACCTCAAAACACCTCCGATTTAAGCTTTAATTAAGGAGATAAACGTGGTTTCAAACTTCAAAACACCCCTCAAATTGCGATTTAGGCCTTACTTAATCGTGATTTAAGATTTCGAACCCCAAAATAGCCCTCAATTGGCGGTTTAGGCCGTAATTAACGATTTAACCCTTAATTAAGGAGATAAACATGATTAAGATTTCGTACTTCAAAACACCCCACAAATCGCGATTTAGACCTTTTAAGGGGACAAACGCCATATAAGATTTCGAATACTCCTCAAATCGCGATTTAGGCCATAAACAAATTGAGGAGAAAAACGGGATTTAAGATTTCGAAGCTCAAAACACCACTCAATCGCGAATTTGGCCTTAACAAAGATTGAAACTTAGCCTTAACCACCCCTTAAATCGCATGTTAGGCCTAAAAAAACGTGATTTAGGATTTAGAACCCCAAAACACTCCTCAAATCGGGATACAGGCCTTAATTAATCGCAATTTAAGATTTCGAACACCAAAACAGCCCTGAAATCGCGATTTAGGCCTTAGTTAAGGAGATAAACGTGATTTGAGATTTAAAACCCCAAAACGCCCCTCAGATCTTGATTTAGGCCTTAATGCAGGAGATAAGCACGATGTAAGATTTCGAACACCAAAATAGCCCTCCAATCGCGGTTAAGATCGCGATTGTTAGGCCTTAATTAAGGAGATAAACGTGATTTAAGATTTCGAACCCCAAAACAACCCTTCATATTGCGTTTAAAGCTTTAATTAAGAAGATACAGGTGATTAAAGATTTCGATCTCCAAAATAGCCCTCAAATTGCGATTTAGACCTTAATTAAGGCAATGTATATTTTTTCTCAAAAGGCAATTCTTCAACTATATGTCAGACAGACAGACAGACAGACAGACAGACAGACAGACAGACAGACAGACAGACAGACAGACAGACAGACAGACAGACAGACAGACAGACAGACAGACAGACAGACAGACAGACAGACAGACAGACAGACAGACAGACAGACAGACAGACAGACAGACAGACAGACAGACAGACAGACAGACAGACAGACAGACAGACAGACAGACAGACAGACAGACAGACAGACAGACAGACAGACAGACAGACAGACAGACAGACAGACAGACAGACAGACAGACAGACAGACAGACAGACAGACAGACAGACAGACAGACAGACAGACAGACAGACAGACAGACAGACAGACAGACAGACAGACAGACAGACAGACAGACAGACAGACAGACAGACAGACAGACAGACAGACAGACAGACAGACAGACAGACAGACAGACAGACAGACAGACAGACAGACAGACAGACAGACAGACAGACAGACAGACAGACAGACAGACAGACAGACAGACAGACAGACAGACAGACAGACAGACAGACAGACAGGATTTTTTGAAAAATATCGAATACGTTATTTTGAAAAAAATATGCGAGAATAAAATTGACTGAATTACGGAACAAACCTGGTTCATTGACCCTAGTGAACACTTTTCCGAAGCTAAAAATAAAAATCGATTCGTCAGTTGGCGTGGAACTTTTTAGCCATCACTAAAAGCATTGTATCTCTTTCGTTGACCAATAAGTATTTATGAAATTTCCAGGGCTTCTGGACATACTAGTCTCCTATAGTTATGCAAAATTTCACACAATTCCGATTGCCAATTTCTTACACTTAAGTGATTATGTAATATTGAATATCTTTCACTTAACTAGCAGTTTCTTTTCGTTATGTTAAAGTCTGGAACGCGCAAAAATTGGTCAACTTCAAATTGGGGTATTTCTATTAAAAATGCATTAAAAAACCCTAAAATGCTGTATTTGGAAGTTCAGTGAATATACAATGGTTGCTATCATGAGTTTTCACCGTTTGCTCTCCAGTTTTTAAAAATGACGTCGAAGCAAGAGGAGCAGCGTGTCAAAATTTTGCTCGCGCAGCAAGAAGATCTCACACGCCAAGTTGGCAAAATTGCTGGATGTGGCCAAATCGACCGTGACAAACGTTTTAAAAATGATCGGGGAGCGTCTGTCGACCGCCAGGAAGCCTTGAAGCGGCGGCAATCGTAATCCGGACGTGGCAGCGACGACGAAGAAGGTGGCGGTGAAATATAAGCGGAATCCTAACCTCTCCATCCGGGACGTCGCTGGCAAGCTCAATGTCCTCCATACTACTGTGCAGCGGGCCAAGACACGAGCCGGGTTGTCGACGTTTAAGAAGGTGAAGATGGCGAACCGAGATTACAAACAAAACACGTCGGCAAAGCAGCGGTCCCGAAAGCTGTATACGAATCTGTTCGACTGTGTCGTCATGAACGACGAAACTTATGTGAAGGCGGATTTCAAGCAGCTTCCGGGACAGGAGTTTTATACCGCACCAGGAAAAGGGAAGGTGGCTGAAATTTTTAAAACCATCAATATATCGAAGTTCCCGAAAAAATATCTCGTCTGGCAGGCCATATGCACGTGTGGTCTAAAAAGCGGCATTTTCATTACTACGGGAACCATCAATCAAGAGATCTACGTCCAGGAGTGCCTGGAAAAGCGGCTGCTACTATTCCTAAAACAAAAAAATAGACCTGTGCTGTTCTGGCTGGACTTGGCGACCTGCCACTATGGGAAAAAGGCAATCGAGTGGTACGATGCGAACAACGTGTTTGTGGTATTGGGCCTTGGTCAAACGGAATCTCAAAAAAAAACTAATAAATCCATGGTTTTTCTTTTTGAGCAGCAGTTTAAATCTAACTGGCGTTCGGCGGCGAATAAGGTCTATGAGACCACTGTGCAAAATTTAATGGAAGGGATTAAGTGGAAGGCACGGCAGTTCGGATTTGAAACCAAAAGAATAAATGAACATTTTATCCTTTATATATATTAATTGAACTACCAAAAGAAAAATAAGAAGATTTTTGTGATATGAATTTTGACTAGAAGAAACGATTTTTTTGTCGACTAATTTTTGAGCGTTTCAGTCTTTAATATATTTACACCAAAAAATACCATTCACTACCTGCGCATTAATAAATACATACTACATAAAATTTTAAAGATTATTAATTCACTCCCTGAAAATTAATCAATGTTTCATTTATTTTGTATTGGATACTGTTTTCTGAATGTTTGATTTTTTTTTCAATTTTCGCTTTAAGATTAGATAATATTCATCGAACATAAAAGTCCCAATCTCAAATAAAGTTCAATTGTTGCGGTTGATAATAAAAATTTTCAAATACTCAATTTTCAAATGCTCATACATTTTTTATAAACTTTCAGTGAACGCGATATAACAATTTTCTGAACCTGTGAAATGTTGTGGTTGTATTTATCAGTGTTTTGATGATTTATAGAACACTTTTTTTTTAATGAAGGACCAATATTACAAATTCGTCATTATCTCTGGAGTTTTATGTTATAATTACGTATTATTCTGTTGAACGATGATATTTTGGTTATTTTATCACATATTCGTCACTATCTCAGGAGTTGTACATAATATTGAATTTCAATTTAAGTAAACGTAAATGGATTTTGGAACACTTCTTATCGAAGGCCTTAAATTTTGTCGATTTCGAGGAAAATATTATCAGAGGTTTTATAATTTTCATCACGTTTCTTATAAATAAGAAATCCAACCTCCCTCTACGATTGGTCCCCTTTCCAAACTGACATCATAACCATCAACAATATCCTTCATTCGCCCAATTACCTTGCTCAAAATAAAACCAACGGCATGTCTAAACACACCATTCCTCTCCAACGGAGACTAAAGAAGTAATAAAACGAAACACTCCCATGCCTCTTCTCGAGCGCTTCAGATTCAACACTTTTCTTCCGAAATGTTCCAATCCATCCCCGATTTGCTGGTGTTCGAATAATCCAAGCAGAACCAGAACCGGTACCTTAGCACAGAAAATCCATTTTCGGCTTAACGAGTTGTGAGAAAACCTTTGCCGTTGAGTTATGCAAATCTCTGCCGCACACCCGAATCCACTGCTTCACCAGAGGAATTCAGGGGGGCAGGAGACTAAACTCTGAACCGACCGAACCGAACCAAAGCTTCCGAAATGATGCAGGGTGTTATTTTTCCATCCTACACCCCTTAGCTTCGTAGGGCACAAATGTGGGAGGATCGCCTTTCATGCTTTCCCGAAAAGGAAGAGGTGTAAATGATGAAGCGGAAAGAGCAGTTTTCTTTCAAACCGAAGAATTTTCAGAACCGGCAAATGGCGTGCATGAGTGTGTCTGTTTTGTGGGATGAGGCTGCTTGGGGTTCTTTTGTGATTTTAAGATACAAATCATTGGGTCGAAATAATTTATGAAAAGCAAATGGATACAGGCGCTACAGGTGTAGGAATATTATGTGCGTTTAAGCAGATAATAAATCTTTTTAGATGCTCAGATGAAACAATCTTTAGCTACAATGTACGACAATGTGAAGCCGTGGTAGTTTTTACACGTTTTCAACCCACTATATAATGTGATGAAACTTCATAAATGACCTTCACAATTCATCCAAGAACGTCTCTTGAACTCTTCAGATTTCAAGCTGAACAATGCATTAGGTACTATGCAACATTGATCGATTACCTTTCGTTAATAACTTGGGTACAGAGGCGTTTCTTGTCGTGTTTGTCGTATTAGAAGCTTCTTTCATCGATCTGTGTGGTGAAAATAGCTGAAAATGTCTTATGCTTAGGACCTAATATAATGTTCAGCTTGATTTAAAATCTTTAAATTTCCCAGAAACATCAAACCACTCAGACAGTTTACATTGCTCTTCAACATCTCCCTCGCCGAAAAAATCAATCAACCGTGGGAAATCGCTTTTACCCTGAGTGGAGAATCCTTCGACCTGTCGTTTGCCGGTTCATAAATTGAAGCACACGGTTCGAGGCATGCTGGTCCCGGATCGAACTTTGGAGTTTCGTTTAATTTCTGTGCGAAAACTTTTGAGCCAAGTGGTTTTGCGCACGAAGAAAATATCTGAAACATTATTACATTCTTTGACTTGTGCACCTCTCAAACTGCCACTTTAGCAGCAGAAGGAGGCTGTTGCCCAAACCTCCGTTCCCCCATCCACAGTGGGAAAAAGTTTCAGTTTTCCCGACATAATCAGCGTTAATTACGACAGGCAGCTAGTTAATAGTTTGGAAGAATGAATGTGTAGATCAGTCGAAGGGTGGGTGGTTGTTGCTTGAAGATGTGTCAGGGGAGAAAAAGATCAACGTACCGAAAATTTCCCATCCCAACGCGCGCACCCGAGATATGAAGACGGTACAGCGGTTTCTCATAAACGAACAAGTTTAGCGGTGTCTATATGAAGCTGAAGTAAATCATGTCAGGGCGGTCGGTGGTAGAACTCCGCCCGGTTACGACAACGATTGGTACAGTTTCTCCTGACAGCAGGAGTTTTGTCTTGTCGGAGAAATTCATTTCTTTCCGACAGTTTGAGTCGTTAAGCTTTTTGTCATATACACTACTTCCTATTACACATGAACCGAGGGAGTCTTCCGAGTGATTGCAGTTGTTGGAAGTTAGTTCCGTGCTACACTATTGTTGCCATTATCAACGTCGTCGTAGCTTTCCTCATACAATTGGCGAAATGAAACTAAATTGTAGATCCCCCGGAGTCATTGAATCAGAAAAGTCTGATGATGATAGTTTGCTCCGAGTCGGGTCCCGGTTCCGGAGAAACAATCGCTAATTGTTTGCACACTAATTTGCGCTCAATTCAAAGGCTAAATGCTTTCGGCTCCTTCGCAAATCCTGCGCTCTGCTCTGTTATCGCATTGTCTGACGTCTGTGGATTTAGTTGAATTGGAATTATGACAGTCGGTGTTCTTACGGAACACAGGAAATGCAGAGCGAAATAGAGGCAATGCTCGGATAGATTTCTCGGTTTATGGCATGCGTTGAATGTTGATAATTGAATTGATGGTGTATTGTTTCTCGATGCGGGATGGAAAATAGGCTGTCGTCTCTTTAGTATGATAATTAATTGTTCAAACAGTCCGCATCGTGCTCTCTTTGCTTTTTGCTGAAGGAAGTATTACTGCTACCTAAAGCTACAACAAATTTAAACAGCATTTCTCAGTGCTCAATAATAGTTGCAAATGTTCTACCTTTATCGACTCTTATTCATCTTCGACCCTTGATTTATTTGAAAAATTCCTCTTCGATCCTTCGGATTCTTATAGTAATCTGTTTGTCGATTTGAAGAAACTTTCTTCTGCCGCCATGCTGCCACCTAAACGCAAAAAGGAAAGGGCAATCTATTGATCCCCCTTCTGATTAAATTTATTTGAGCAATCAACTTGATATGCGCACGGATGATGAGAATGATCCATCATCTAAGTAAAAATCTGTTAAACATTTCCGGCTTAATATCTTGAAAAAAAGGTCCCTCCAATTGTGATAACCACTTCCGATTTCCATGCTCTTCGCACGGAACTTTTCAACTTTTTTGAATTAAGGTTTCCTCTTCAAATTGGCCGTCGGGGTGAATGCCGTGTATTGGCTGAAGCCTTGGACGGATTTAAACGTCTTCTCAAGTACCTTACAGAGAAGCAACACACATTTTTTACTTACGACACCAAGGTTGTCTTAAAAGGTATGTCCATCATTCATCAAAGATGAATTTACAAAACTACTTGGAGTTGAGCCACTCCAAGTAATCAAAATGAAAATGAAATCCCGTCCTGGCGATTTTGCGTGACGGGATTTCTAACGATTTTTATTTAGTTCACTTCAAGTCTAGTGAACTAAATAACCGTAAGGCCTTAGAAAAAGCTAGCCTTATGCTCCATGTCCGAGTGAAGTGAGAATTAGGTAATTCCCAAAACCACACCCAGTACCGTAAGTGCCAAGGATGGGGTCACGGAACAAAACATTGCAAGATGACTGCTAAATCAGGGTAGCAAGTGAATTTCCATTTTGAAATTCCTGGTTTTTTATGGTTTTCCTGGTCAATGATTTAAAAATTTCCTGGTTTTAAAAACCATGTTTAAATACAATTTTTAATAAAAAAATCAAGTGAATCCTTGTACCATCATTCTTCGCGCAATGCGGAATTTCACAAACCAAAATAGGTATTAAGGCTCTTGTGAATGCCCGTGAAATCTTTATCTGATTGTTTGCTGTAAAGAAGCTAGTAGGGAGCCGCGCTACTTTGTCGTATCATGTCGCCTATTTCCGTTCTATGTGCTAAAACTCTAATAGCAAAGTGTTTTCACTCATGTTTTTTGCAAAAACATCTTTGCTCACAAAATTATTTACGATTGACACTGAAACATTTGCGATAACCCGTAAAATGAGCGATTTTAGGGGTGTATGACGAAAAAAGCTGAGATACGACGGACAAGCGCGGAGCCCTATCTAATGTCTGAAATGTAGAGATCTATAAGCCTCTAAATCTTAAAATTTCTGTTTTTGAAACTGCAATTTTTTTAACTTTATTATTGAGATTTTTAGCCAACGGGCTAGTTTATCTTAAGGTGAAATTGCGAAGTGTGATATGAATGAGGACTCTTTAAACAAACCTTTGCTTCTAACAATTTTACGGATTTCCAGTTTATTTAAATTTTCCGCAAATTGTCAACGATTAAGGATCTTATTTAGCGGAATTTTGATTACAACATGATTTCAAAATCATATGATTAAAAGATTTAATAAACAACGCTGGTTTAATAACTCTTATTATAAAAAAGACTGACTGCTGAAGTTCATAGAAACTCCCTGAAGTTCGTAGAGCTTCCCTGAAGCGTTAAGGTCTTTCCCGAAGGGTTCATTGAAGTTTGTATTACCTGACTTTCCCGAAGCTCGAAGGACTTTTTTTTAAGAACTAAGGACTTCCCTGAAGTTCGGAGTTTTTTTTTTAAATTAATAGGAATTTCTTAAATATTGTAGAAGTACCACGAAGTTCGTAGAAATTCTCAGAAGTTCGTAAGACTTCCTTCAAGAACTTTCTCGAAGATCTGAGAACATCCCTGAAGTTTGAAGGACTTAATTGAATATATGAGGACCCTAAATTTAAAAGAGCTTGCCTGAAGTTCATAAGGCATTAAATATCGAAGGGTTTTTCAAAAGTGTGTGGGTCTTTCCTTAATTTCTTGGAAATTCCCTGAAGTTTGGAGAGCTCTCATGAATTTTGTAGGACTACCTGTTATTATTATTATTATCTCTATTTAGGAGATTTTCAGCCGCAGGCTGGTTCATCTCCGGGAAAGGACTACCTGTAGCTCAATCGACTTCTCGGAAGTTCTAGGAACTTTTTTGAGCTTGGAGAACTATGTTAAGTTCAGAGACTTCCCAAGAATATTGAAGACTTCTCTGAAGCTCGAAATAAAAATCCATAAGTGTCATAGGATTATCCTTAAGTTTAAAGCAATGCCTAAATGTCGTAGAAGTTACATTAAATCTGTAGAAAAAAGGACTTCCCTGATGTTCGTAAGACTTCTCTGAAATTTGTAGAACTTCTCTGAAATTTGTAGAACTTCTCTGAAATTTGTAGAACTTCTCTGTAGGTTCGGAGAGATTTCTTGATCGTCGTAGGTCATCACAGTAGTTCACAGGACTTTCCCGAATTTTGTAGAACTTGCATTAAGTTCGAAGGCCTTATCTGAAGTTTTTAGAAATACAACTTTTTTATTGAACATGTTGAACAGGTACTTCAAAGTAGTTACGCGTCGGCACTGCTTAAGTCTGCTATCAACTAAGCACAAATCATAAATACAAATGATTCGAGAAAAAAAATTAAATCAAATACAAAATATATTTACTAAATTCTCAGGGTAAATTTTGTTCATCAATGTTTAGTTGTGTGAAAGATTTAGCTTGAACAAAATGGATAGTTTTGACCTGATTATAAAACAGAAACTTTGGCATACATAAAATTTAAAACCTATTTAAATTATACAAACAAGATTATTTTCCGGTTTTTCTGGTTTTCCTTGTTCAATTGCCAACCTGCTAAATGTACGAATTGAGGTGATTCGCCTCACGCAAAGCACGTCTGTCCTGTGAAGGAAGATCCTAAGAAATTTAAATGTTCGAACTGTGGTGAAAACCTCAAATCCAAATGCAAATTTTGCACAAATTTTGGGAATGTAAGCCTCGCAAAGCGATCCTACAATCCCGTTCTAAGCGCCAGGTAGGAAACACTCTACGTTCCCGACCAGGTACAAATTCCAGTGCTGTTAACAACGGTCAGCGAGGAACAAATTCTACATTCGTACCCGTAGGTACAAATAGCTCACAAGCTTCAAATTCTTCTTCTATGGAGCAATCTATGCTGCTATTGCAGCTGGTAGGAATCAAAATCAAAATTCTAGCCAACATAATTCTAATGGAAATTTAGACTTAGGTAGCATTACTGCTGCTAAACTGGATTTTTTACAGCAAATATTAATCGACATGATTACTGGTATGCTTAAAACTAACACCATATTTGATGCTACTCAAACTGGAGTTAAATTTGGAGTTAAATCACTTTGAAATTCAGTAATGGATTTTAAATCATTTAATATTTTAAATGGGAATGCTCGGTCTCTTAAAAATTATGAAGACGAGCTATTTAAATTTCATAACATTCTTTCTTCATTTGACTTTGAATGCTTCTGTAGAATCAAAATTTACGTTCATAGCTGCCTTTTTGTCATTCCAATGCGTAGGTCAGCACAAGAATTTTCTCAAGGGTGCCCTTCAGAAACTTACCCGTCATCGGTTCAAATTCTTCATTATTAGTTATTTTAATGGAATAATGCTCAAAGCAGTTCTAATAGTAATATTTTGTTTGATGATTGTTCTGCAGGTTATTACTTTATTCAATATCCAAACAGCCCAACATGCTTTTCTTCAACAAGAAATCCCTCAACTATTGATTTGGTCTTAACTGATTCAGGACAACTTTGTAGCCAATTGGTTACCCATGCTGACTTCGGTTCTGATCACCTTCCAGTAACTTTTGAAATATCGCAAGAAATAATGTCTAATTCCAACAGCTCTACTTTCAATTACCATAGAGCTGATTGGGAGCAATATCGAACATTTATGGAATATTACTTCGATCCAAACATTCCTTTGCAAACCAAATATGAAATTAATTATGCTCTTGAATCTCTGACTACTTCTATAGCTGAAGCAAGAGCTGCCTCAGTGCCCAAATGCGAGGTTAAATTCGATTCAATTATAATAGACGACAATTTTCAGCTCTTGATCCGTCTGAAAAATGTCCGAAGGTGGCAATATCAAAGAACACGCGATCCTGCCGTGTAAGTTATCTGGCGAGATTTTCAAAAACAAATTAAAAGGCGATTCTCTGCCCTGAGAAACAAAACTTTTGAAAATAATGTTTCGAAATTAGACCCGAGTTCTAAACCCTTTTGAAAGCTCACATAATTTTTGAAAAATCTCTATAGCCTATTCCTGCGGTGGTAAAATTTTGATCACAAAGTCGGTAAAACTCAGAAACTTGCTAAGCAATTCGAAAGTTTCCATAATTGCAGCTTGGGTCTTACTAGTCCTATTGAGAATCAGGTTGCTCGGGATTATCTGAATATTTTCTCTAGGGAAAATATGTCTGATGATTCCTGGGGGACTGATTTGGACGAAGTAAGATCTGTAACCAAAAAGTTTCAAAATATGAAAGCTCCAAGTGTTGATGGAATTTTCTATATCCTAATCAAAAAACTCCCAGAGAGAATTTTCCTGTTTCCATTTGGCATACTTTCCTGATAAATGGAAAAATGCAAACGTTATTCCAATTTTGAAACCGGGAAAATATCCAGTTGACGCATCTAGCTACCGTCCAATAAGTTTGTTTTCATCAATAAGTAAACTTTTTGAAAAGATAATTTTAAATTGAATATAGCTTCACATCAAAACGAATTCAATTTTTACAGATGAGCAGTTTGGATTTCGCCATGGGCATTCAACTACTCATGAACTCTTAAGAGATACCAATTTAAGTCAATCAAACAAATCTGAAGGCTGCTCAACTGGATTTACTCTTTTAGACATAGAAAAAGCATTCGACAGTGTTTGGCATGAAGGTTCGATTGCTAAATTGAAAAAGTTTAATTTTCCACTCTATATTGTGAAATTAGTTCAAAATTATTTAACTGACAGAACTCTGCAGGTAAATTTTCAAAATTCCTGTTAGAGCTGGAGATCCTCAGGGTAGCATTCTTGGGCCAATATTGTATAACATTTTCACTTAGGACCTCCCTGATTTGCCTCAGGGTTGCCACAAATCTTTGTTCGCCGATGACGCAGGCATTTTCGCTAAATGAAGCAGTCTTCGTGTTATTTGCAGCAGACTGCAGAATAGTTTAGATACTTGGAAGATTTCTCCCTAAGCTTCCAAAACTCAACTTATAATATTTCCACATAAGCCAAGAGCTTCCTTTTTGAAACCTAGTAGTAGTAACACAGTCACTATGAACGGAGTTTCAATTTCTTGGTTAGGTCAAGTGAAATATCTTGGATTAGTACTTGACCAAAAATTAACTTTTAAAGATCACATTGAGGGCATTCAAGCCAAATGTAACAAACATATAAAATGCTTGTATCCTCTTATAAACAGGAAATCCAAACTTTGCCTGACGAATAAACTTCTAATATTTAAACAAGTGTTTAGATCGACTATGCTATACGCTGTGTCAATATGGTATAGTTGTTGCATTACCACGAAAAAAAGCACTTCAAAGCATTCAGAACAAAGTTCTGAAGATGGTTTTGAAGTTGCCTCCCTGGTACAGTACTACCGAGGTACATGAAATTTCCCCGGCTCTAGTTTCTTCTCCAACTGCTTCAGCCTTTGCAACGCCATCGAGTAGCTATCCGGGAACCTTGGATCGTCCGTGTTCTACAGTAGCCCGGTCTCGAAGCGGTCACCGATTCGTCTCGTGGTCTTCTCGAGGATTTCGCGAGCTCTCTCGTCCTCAGCAAACTCCCGCGATACGCCAACGACCGATTCTTCCAGTGCGTAGTGTGCCTTCAGCAGCTTATTAAGGTCTTCGTTTGTCACTTCCTGGTGGATTCCAAGATATTCGCAGCTCGCTTCGACAGCGTTCGCTTGTTTCGGTCCGTAGACCGTCCATCCGAGCTTGCACCTCACTGCTATCGGATCAACCACTGCACCGAGCTTTGCTTCAATCGGGGCGAACGAGTGGATGTTGTTCAACCTGATGAGTATTTCCGGCCGTCCGTCATACGAGGAGATGGGAAATCCTCGCATATGCTTAAACTGCCGCAAAAACTCCTTTGCGTCCAAAGCTTGTGTAGGCAACATCAGCTTTTCGACTTGACTCCTTCTCCACTCTAGCAATGTCGGCCGTCCACTTTATGGTGGGTTTCTCGTGGATTCCGACTGCTCCCAAGCCGTCCGCCAAGTTCCTTTCCACCAGAGTCACCGATGCACCTTCATCCAGGAAAGCCAACACAGTGATGGATATTTCTCCGCAGTGAAGACTAATCGGTATCATTCGGAACAAAGTGACGTTGTTTGTCCGAATGTGCACTGTGGTACCAATTGCACCATCGATCGGATGCAGAAGATAATTGTGAGCTTGTCTGCATTCCCCAACGTTGCATCGCATCTTGAACTTACACTGCGCCGAACCGTTTACGTTCAGACACACGTGGCACAGCTTTCAGCGATCCACAACCTTCATCCGGTCCGTGTACGACAGGTTCTTGAAATCTTGGCAATACCGCAACCGATGGTCTGTACGCTGACACGCCCTGCACGGCTTTAGATTCCTTCGTTCTCCAAGGCCGGATTGACGATTCTCAGCTTCGCTGTGGTTGAACACCGCACCCTTTATTTATCAGGTACTGTTTGAGTTCCGCCGCCTCCAAGTGTTCACACAGCTGCTCGACTGTCGTGCCGAACGGAATGAAACTGGCCAGTTTACCAGCTTTCGGTGGTTCCAGCTTATGGACCTTCTCCAAATGGCTCTCCAGTAGCTGTTCCGGGCGTAGGTAGCATTGGTACTCAGTACGGAAAACAAGATCGACGGAAAACAAACAAAGGAAAAACAAAATGTGCGTCATTTTTTTTACCTTGATTTTTTTACAAATGGTTTGTTCTAGTTAGAAAATTTGATGGTGCATTTTGTTGAAGTTGCTATCTGTTTCTATTGGAAAGATATAAATGATTTTTGTTGAAACATTTCATGATAATAACTCAAAAAGAAGTAAGTTGATTTTTATGCTATTAATTGCATTTGGAAGATCGTAATTTCATTCATATATTACCGGGGTGTCTGCTGGGGAAAGTGAGTCAGTTTTGGCACTACTGCTCCAACTTTTGGATCTAGGAAGCAACTCGAATTATAACTAAATTGTCTTGTCATAGTTCTCTATATTTATTTTTTTTTTCCACTTCAAGATTGCTAAGTGCATCCTAAAGTTTTCAAAATAGGAGTATTTCAGTCGTAGTTTGCGGTCTAGGCGGCTTCATAAAATGTATGTGATTTTAGAGCTTGTACAAATGAATAATTTGGCTCGTCAATCCAATAAACTTCTTACAAATGGTTGTTGACCAAAACAATAAGCCGCTCTTGCTACACTTTCCATTAGCTTTAAAGTGCTCTTCAGGCAAATAGTGCTGAAGTTCAGTTTGTTTGTAAGATTACTATGTTATTACAAGATGGAATCGGTGCTTTTAAACCATAACATCGCTTTTAAAACTGTTGAGAGCTTTCAAAATTGTTTAGACCATTGTACCATTGATACTGATCATTTGTAATTTGCTCCTCTTGACAATACAATGTCAAGATCATTCAAATGCAATATTTGAATACCGAATACAGAAGCAGAACCGAAAATGGCACCAAACTCAAGACCTGTTGCTGGCCAATATTATCTCAAGCGTACCAAAGTGTATGACTTTAAATTTGATCATAATATTTGCCAGGAAATGCGACGTTCGATGAAGCATAACCAGGGCACACTTTAAAAAGCATCGGCACTGCCTTGTACAGCTGCTGATGGATTTCAATAATTTCCAGGTTTCGGGGCGGAAATTTAATTGGTTCATCGAAGATGCTGGAAAAGGGATTCTGAAGGACCGCACTCTTTCACGCCCTGTGACGATGAAAGGATTATTTTATAGGCATAACTTATCCCATCCCTTCATGTTCCGGCATCGTTCATCTTCATCATCATCATCATCATCGTCGTCGTCGACGTCGTCATCGTCCTTGTCAGCGTCTTTATCCGAGAATTGGTAGTCATAGTTATATTCGCACATTTTCCAAGCTCTTTGTTGGTTCTACTTGGCACGAGGGATGGGAGTGATGTCGTTGTGTCAAAGGTTCCGGGTGTCAATGAGGTTTTTGTTTTGAACTTTTGTTCAGTTCCGGAGTCGCTTCTGGGGGATGGATAGGAAGGGTAGTGTGTAACGTTGAACCCAATTTGTGCGGTAGGTGGATGAGCAGCAGAGTCGCTTTTTGTTCTATTGCGGTTTCCGGGTCTGGGCCTGGGGGAGGGGGAAAGGGATGGGGGTTGTATTTTGGCTTGACTGAACATCATCGTCATCGTCGTCCTCAGAAGAACCTTTCTATGCTTCAATAAAGTCATCGACAGAGTTGAATGGATCATGAAGGATTGTGGTGGATTAGCGCAAAATTACTCTAGCAGAATTTTGAGTGGATATAAAATGGCTGCGGTGTGTAGTACGTTAATGCTAAATTATGGTTTGATAGTACTGGTTGAGGCTTGAGCTATATTCAATTTCACATTGACTATCGTTCAAATTCTAAGTTGTTCCTGTAAAAGTGTTTTTTCTTCTTAAATTTTGTGTTACAGATAAACTTATTACTGAATAGCTGCTTGGGAAAAAGTAAAGCAGCACAGAATTTTTAGATGATTTACAAAATTGTCTACATGTTTTCTCAATTCGAATGAGCCTTATCTAATAAATTATTTAGACAAAAATAAATAAATTAACCGTTAAGAACTTCAATAACAAAAGAAATACATTATTACGATTTTAAAACTTATATTTATTTGAAAGCTATAGCTTTTCTGAAATGGACACAACAGGGCTGGTAGCGATCAATGCTGTCAAAAATAGGGATTTTAGTGACCATGTTGAAGAAATAAGTGACCAAATAGTGACTTATAGTTGTAAAAAAGTGACTATAAAGTGACCTAAGAGCAAGGTTGCAAATACTCATTTCAGCTAGAACAATGTTTTTTTTTTTATTATGAAATAATTAGATGCTATGATCATATTTTGAATAGGTAAGATACAAGAAGAGGTTGCAAAGAATGTGTTTGACATATTAAACCTGTTTATTTCACTTCATGAGAGTCACAATCAGCGATTTTTCACACACTCACTCACTCACTCACTCACTCACTCACTCACTCACTCACTCACTCACTCACTCACTCACACACACACTCACTCACTCAGCGATCAGCAAATCGCTAATTGTGACTCATAGAAAGCAAAATTGACAGGTTTTATGTTTCAAACGCATACTTTGTAACCTCTTCTTGTAAGTTACCAGTAAAACATGTCATCATACCATCTTTTGGTTTTATTATTCTGAAAAACATTATTTTAGCTGAAATGAGTAAATTAGTCGTTCTGATGGCATACCAAATAAATGTTTGATTTTTTAGACTTATTCAATTAGAATCTCATAAACGCTTAAAGATATACGATAGGAACCTTTGTAGCGAAAGATACACTGAAAAGTTTATGACTTGACCTTCAAGTGTCTACTACCTGGAAAAACATGAAAAACCGGGAATTCTCAGGGAACTTTATTTCTCCTGAAAATACCTGGAAGTCTCAGGGAATCTTATCATTACACAATAAATTTAAAAAATGCTTTCTTCGCATTTCAAGCTTATTGCATATCGCATATTAGCTTATTGCGTGCTCTCAACTTAGTGTTCTAGATGCACTTCCACAGTTATTAATTGAGAGCTTTCGATGCCTGTACCATTTTTGCATTGATATGATTGTGTGGCAAGTCCAATCATACTTCTATGCCCAGGGAAGTCGAGAAATTTTCCAACCCGAAAAATTCCTAGACCGGACCAGGAATCGAACCCAGCCGCCTTAAGCATGGTCTTGCTTTGTAGCTGCGCCTTTACCGACTGAGCTAAGGGAAGCCCCAAAAACTTTTAATATCATTTCTTCGAATGATTTTTTTTGTGAATATGCATATTTCCCACAAATTTTATGAATTCTGAACTGAGTCAAATTCCTTGCACAGTTAATACTCAAGGATATAAGGATTTAATTATAATTTTTAAGTACGTCATTTCACGGGAGTTCTGGATTTTTCCAGATAGAAACACGTACAATCTGCTTTCATAGCAGTTCTGTAAATTTAGTAGTTAAGGTAAATTTTAATGAAAACTCATAGTAATGTCTCCTCCTGTGAACTTCAGATGAAAATTCCGAGGACATTCTAAGGATAATTACATGACCCCTGTGAAAGACAATGAGATCGGAGCATAAGTCCTCGTATTTTTTTGGTGAATACTTAGATTACAATTAAATCTGAGAATAACTCCAGAAGATCTTCAAATAAATTCGGAAAATAATTCCAGGAGAGATTGTCAAACAAATTAAGGGGAGAAATCTAAGAAATTTGGGAGGAGAAATGAAAATGTTTTCTTAGGAGACTTTCAATGCGAGTAGAATTCCAAGGGAAGGAGTGAAATTAAAAAGGAAATCTGAAATGAATTCAATGAAAATTCTGAAAATCTTTCCAAAGTATTTCATACTGAGGAGAATTTAAATGCAATTCCTAGGAAATTAAAAGAAAATTGAATTCCGATGATACTTTTAATGACATTTTGAGGAATATTTCTATGGAATTGCGAGAAGTATTCTAATTATATTCTTGTGATATTTTTTAGATAATTCAGAGAAGCGTTCCAAGTGAATTTCTGAAATAATTACATGAGAGTTTCGGGAGAATACGAGCGAATGATGAGGAGAACTCCAAGCGAATTTTCTTGAGAAATCTCCGTTGAATATGAATCTGAGGTCGCCAGAAAAAAAAATTAAAAGTTCCCAAAATATTCCTGAAGTTAATTAAACTGCCTTGAAGTTCTATTTCAGTTTGGGATACTAGCTTGATGCTCGCAATACTTCTCATCAATGGTTTAAACTTCTCTAAACTTTTTCGGACGTCCTAAAGTTTGCAATTTTCTTAACGATCATGAATCTTCTCTAAAGTTTAAACAATTCACGGAATTTCTCGAAACTTTTTTAAAATTTATGTAATTTTGCTGCTGTGGACTATCTCTGCTCTTTTTTTAGAGCTTTATTAGCTAGATCAATATGTTTCTTGAAGCTCTCGAAACTTCCCTAAAGTGTTTGCAGTTCTCATGAAGCTTATTGTACTACCCTGAATTTAATTGAACTGTTCTAAAAATGTTTAAGCTGTCGTGAACTTCTGGACTTCTGTGAAAACCTAAATAATTTTCGTAACATCTTTTAAGTTCTCTGAAAATCTGGGAAGTTCTTGAAGTTTTCCGTTAATTTTGTAAAGCTAATGGACCTGAACTCCCCTGAAATTCCTTATGTAATTGGAGCTTTACTAAACTTATTTGAAATTGTTTATTGAAAAATTCAACTGACAATTATTGTCAAAATGAATAAAATTTAAACTAAATAGTTACGGTAAACGGTACGGAAAAGGCCAAGTAGCCGATGACGAAACACGTCAGCTGATAATTGAAGTCGAACATATAAAAAAAAGTTGTTGAATTGCCGGCTGATTGCTCGAATTGGCTCGTGTTGTGTATAATTCCGGCTCCGTGGTTCCAAAAACAAAAAGTCGCGTTGACGAAGAGACCTCTCAGGGGCATACATATTTAGCTATGACAGCAGTGTTGGACAGTCAACGCCACCTGTAAGCAGCTTTCCAGCGAACATAGCTTGAGCGACCGTCCGTCTCACCTCTAATGGCTCGATTCCCAGGGGACGGCAACGCTCCTCCTGGCAAGTTCGTTGGGTCACGCCAGTTGAGGAAACGAAGAGCATATCTCACAAACTTGCGTTGAACGGATTCAATTCTAGTGATCCAGCTAGCATGGAAAGGGCACCAAACAACTGAACTTGACTCCAATAAGGATCGCACAAGCGAGCAGTAAAGTGACCTGAGGCATAGCGAGTCACGAATCTCGTCGGCAATTTTGAAAATAAAGCCCAATTGTCGTTTAGCTCTGGAGATGATGTCATTGTAGTGGATTCTGAAAGTGAGTCTGCAGTCAAAGGTAACGCCGAGATCCTTTATGTGCTCTACACGAGCAAGACAGCGTCCGTAGAGAACATAGTCAAACATGATTGGTTCGATTTTTCGGTGATAGGAAATAATGTTACATTTTTCTATGCTTAGACTCATCAAATTTCTTGAGCACCAGTCAGCAAAAATACCTAACATATTCTGGAGATCCCAGCAGTCCGAGAGGCTTTTAATAATTTTGTAGATTTTCGTTTCGTCTGCATAGGAAACGCGGCATCCTGATGGTATCAGCAAGGCGACGTCGTTTAAGAAGATCGAAAATAGTAGCGGTCCTAGGTTACTGTCTTGCGGAACTCCCGAGTTGTTTGAGAAAACATCCGATTCCGACGCGCCAATCTTAATCCGTACATAGCGATTCAACAAGTAAGATCTGAACCAATCCACAGCCGTTGACGAGACGCCAAGTATCTCCAGCTTGGCAAGCAAGATATTAAAGGGTGTCCACGATGAAATTGCCACACACAAAATTGATTCGCAAAATTCGAGTTTTCATCCGATTGCCATCAAATTTTCAGGGATTGAGAAATAACTATTAAACTTCATTTTCCATTTTAATCGTATTTTATTTACAGTCCATACGCAAATGCCCGCACCTTGGCCTTAACCCCGGTCATAAGATTCTGCACAACCTGTGAATCAACCGTTTTTTGCATGTAAACCCATACTTTCTTCAGTTCCTCGACTGTCTTCACTACCTTAGGTCGTTTAAGAAGGTGCTGCTTCATAATCGCCCAGTACTTCTCGATGGGGCGGAGCTCCGGAGTGTTGGGAGGGTTGAACATTTTCGGCACGAAATTGACCTTATTGTCCGCATACCACTTCAGCACGTCCTTGGAGTAGTGGCATGAGGCCAAATCCGGCCAGAAGATTGTTGGGACGTTGTGGGCCTTCAGGAGAGGAAGCAGCCGCTTCTGGAGGCACTCTTTTATGTACACCTGTCCGTTCATCGTGTCCTGGGTCACGAAAGGTGCACTCCGCTTCCCGCACGTGCAGATGGCTTGCCAAACCAGGAATTTCTTCGCAAATTTGGACATCTTCTGAGTGCGGACATGCTCCGGAACGCTGAACTTATCCTTGGCCGTGAAAAACAGGTTGTCGGGGATCTGTTTGAAGTCGGCCTTCACATATGTTTCGTCGTCCATGATGCAGCATTCAACTTTCGTCAGCATGTTGAGGTACAACTTCCTGGCACGGGTTTTGGCGGACTTGTTCTGCTTCTCGTCGCGATTAGGGGCCTTTTGTACCTTGAACGTTCGAAGCCCAGCCTTAGTTTTGGCCTTCTGGACAAAATTTCGGCTTAGGTGCAGCTTCTTAGCCACATCCCTAACGGAGGCGTTCGGATTTCGGTTGAAGGCCCCAACTACGCGGTTGTGATTTTTGGTGTTGTACGGAATACTTTTTCCTTCACTTCTGGGCTTCCGATCGGTGGTCAACCTTTCCTCGAACCGCTTAATCACTCGCGACACCATGGAATTCGCGATTCCCAACGTTTAAGCGATGGAACGATGCGAGAGATCCTTGTTCGCGTGATGAATGCGCAAGATTTTATCACGCACGAGCTGTTCTTTCGACTCCATTTCCGCGAGTTTTGATCACAGGACTTTGAAACTTGCAGGATGTAAATAATGCACTATGAACTAAATCCACCCAAATTTTCATTAAATTCTACCCAACGGTTAAAAAGTTAGAGTAATTTCATAGTGTGGCAATTTCATCGTGGACACCCTTTATGGTCCACAGTGTCAAATGCAGCTTTTAGATCCATATACGCAGCATCGACTTGCCATCCTGAATCCATGCATCGCAGACAGTTAGAAGTGAACTGCACCAGTTTCGTGGACACGGAGCGCTTCGGGTAGAAACCGTGTTGTTCTGTATTGGTATAATTTGCAGCGTGCGAACAGAGCAGCTTCAGTTTCCGTGTTGCGGCTATCACCATGTCTTCTGAAATGCGCGGAATAACGAAACTAAACACATCACGGGGCATCCCAACAGCAGCATCCAGCACTTGTGTTGGCGAAGCGGAGAAATCGTGGAACACTTGCTTGAAATGACAAACAAACAAGTCGCCTTTTTCTCTTTTGCTATTAGCCGAGTCATTCCCGAGAAACATGGACCAAGGTTATTCGGATTCCTTCCGTTTGGAGTTGACAAACGACCAAAAACTTATCGGATTCGTGCGAAGATTCGCTTCCGTGCGTCTCACGTGTCGATTATAGAGAAAACGATTCTAATTTCGATAACTACGACTCGCAAAATTGAACAGTAGTTTGTAGTACAGCGAGCGAGAGTTACAATACTTTCGGAGGGCGGCAGAGGGTTGACGTTTTAGCACGCGTAGGCGTGGGTTAGACCATACAGGCTTTAGCGGAGGTCGTCGAGCTGGGACAGTGCGGAAAATAGCATCTTCCAAAATCCACAGCATCATTCACGCTAGCGGCTGTTTCGATAAATTGCCAATCAATGTCCGCAGAGCATTGTTCAATGCAACATAATCGGCCCGGTGAAAGTCCAAAGAGTAGCACTCAGTTGACGGCGTTAAAAGAATCGGCGTAGGTAAACTAAATGACACGACGAGAGCGGGATGATCGGCATCTAGATCAATCAGTGGCTCGACCGACAAGGAAACAGAAGTGCCCGGTAGTGCGGAATCATTTGCCAGGACAAGATCTAGCAAACGTCCATTTCGGTTCGGAAAAGTATTCACTTGTGTGAACCCGTAAAAGTTAAAACCGTCCAAAAGAGCAAGCAACCGGCATATGCGAAAGCAGTGGAGCAATTAATGGTGTGCCACTTTCTGTAAAGCGCCGCTTGAGCAGACCAGCTTGATTGTAGTCACCAAATACGAAAGCGGGAGATCAGGGACTTAATTGTGACGAAATTGAGCCTAACGATTCCACGGATGATCGTGCAGTCGTTTTTGCGGTCCGGAGGCAGGTAGATTGCGCCTACACTAAGCTTGCTTTGTGGAAGTTCAACGACAATCCACAGTTGTTCCAGTTGACTGGAAATGGGTGACGTACTTACGTAGCTGGCTAGTCTCGTAGATACTGCAATCAGAACTCCGCCACCGCGCGATTTTCGACTGTTTAGGGCAGACCGGTTCTGAAGACGGAATAGAGTGACCCGAAAAGTTGCGATGAGTAAATTCGGTCGTCCAACCACGTTTCCGTCAGCACAATCAAATCATATTCGAACTCCGCAACAGCCAGGAAAAACGAGTCGATTTTAGTCCACAGCCCACGCACGTTTTGGTGGTAGATCCGGAGGCCATTCGAGGAGCAATCACGGGAACTAGAAATCGAAAGGACATCAGATACCGAAAGCTCGGAATCGCTAACATACTCACCTGAGGTTGCATGCCGGAAGCCCCCGATACCATCACCGACCACAGGACCGGGACGATGCCGGTTCGGAAGCTTCCTCAGTGCCTGTTTTAGGGTGTCCCGGATTCGAGGAAGAGCAGGCGGCGGCATAAACCTGCTGGCAGTTGGCAGGACGGATGCATGGACATGATGTGGCTAGTGTGGAGGTCGCAGAACCGGAAACACAGCTAGAAGCTGAAGCGGTATCAGGCAAAGGAGAGGCTGAATCGTCAATATACTTGCCAGTAATAGCTGGTTGGAAGACCCCGACCTACATCTACACTCAGGGCCGAGACGACTATGCAGAGCGCTGGCTGGAATAAGCGCGACTGAGGTAGAGAAATCAGGGGCCTCCACAGTGCTATCCACGATGCATCTCGGTGGTGATGGTGGTGGTCCAGAAGCAGTAGAGGTAGCTGCATTATGCTTGGAAATCGTGGAAACATCTAAGGTGTGTTCCGGATGAGCAGATGGACCATTAGGGCATAACGAAGACGCATCGTTTAGCCTCGAAGGATTCGGGAGTACCTGCTCAACATTGTTCCATGAATCGTTCTCGATGGCCATTGCCTCCAACCCGCTACGGACAGCTACAAGGACTCCTCCACCAGTAGATTTACTGGAAATCACAAATACATCAGGCAATAACTGACCATCATCGAGCCTGATTGAATACTCGCCATAGTGGGCGGGTTGGAAGTGAAGTGAGAAATGCTACCGAACTGTCCATATAAGTATTTGAAGTTCTTGGGTGTTCCCTTTGATTCCATAGACTTTTATGAAGTTCCCGAAATATTTCTGAAGATCTCTGTACTTCTGTGAAGTTTGCGAAGCTATTCTGAAATTTCAGGAACTTCTTTAAGCTCCCGCAACGAAATAATTAATATATTTCTATGATTTGCACTGAAGTCCTCAAGATTTGACTGAAGTTAAAAAATTATCAAACCTGATTCATAACTTCTTCAATAGTCGAGAGTTTCCTGATGTTTTTAAAATTGACCAAAATATTTCTCAATATCCTTAAAATTTTCTAGACTGCTCTGAAAATCTAAGTATTTTTTAAAAGAACCCACAATTTTACTGGCATTTAGTGAATGGTCTTTAAGTAACATAATTTTACTGAAGTTTTATAAATTTTATAAACGCTCACGTAACTTTGCCTTAAATCACTAGTTTTCCCTGGAAAGGCCAGCCCTGAAGTTTTCTATGCTTACCTCAATTTCTCTAAATTGATCAAATGTTCCGGTGAATTTTCTGATATATATATTTATAATATCCTGAATAATAGAATTCTTGGAATATCCCATAATTCCAAGGAAATCCTTGTAAATCACTGCAAATTTCCTTAAGTTAATGGGATTTTTGTGATGTTATCTGATCGTCCTCAAAGTACTCGGAACTTCACTGAATATTTTTTTTATGAATTGATTTATTTATACAGGCTCAATCGAATAAACTTTACAGAGCCAAGTTATAATTTTCGATATATATACTTAATCCTAATCTTAAATCTAGAGTTACAGGTATTGAACCGAATACGCCAGTCGTCTCGAGGTTAGTGGAGATTTAAAATTTTATGGATGGGTAGAGGGAGAAGGAGATTTCACTATTTCTAAAAAATTAACTTATTTCTGTTCAACTTGTTATCAGCACTATAATTTTACAATTATAACAAAAACAAAAACTAAAAATAGCAAACACAAAGTTAATCAAACCTACAATCTAAGGTTAATATTCTTCTTGAAAACATATATGTATGAGTTTCATTCACTGAATATAACAAAAAAATCTAAAAATATTAAATTTGTTTAGAAGTTCTCTGGAATTTCTTGAAAATATCGGCGCTTGCTAAAAGTTCTAGCATTTTTTTTTAATTAATGGAACATCGTTGATGTTCTCTTATCAGCTTAGCTAAATATTCGAAATTTTTTAGATCTTGAAATACTCTCACAATTAATCGTTCTCGATGGCCATTGCCTCCAACCCGCTACGGACAGCTACAAGGACTCCTCCACCAGTAGATTTACTGGAAATCACAAATACATCAGGCAATTTTCCGGATGTTCAGATAATTTTTATAGCGTTCTAGAAATTTCCTCTTTGCAAATGGAAGTTTCCGGAAATTCCCGAAAAATTTTCTTGAAATTTTTTTAAGGTTTCTGTAATTTTTTTAACTATCCTTTAATTCACTGATCAGTCTTCATGTTCTTTGAGCTTCCCTTTGAGGTTCTGTTTTGAAATAAATGGAATTCTGGTGGACACCTTCAAACTTCCCTGAAATATTTCTGAAGTTTTCATAAATATTCTGAAGGTCTCTGTACTGAATCTCCCTTAACATCTTTAGAATGTCACACGATGAATTTTACCATTTAGTGCGTCAGAGTACCCTTTCGAGTTGGCAAACCGATTGGGACAATGGAAATCTTGGACGGTGGTTACATTCAATTATTCCTAATGTTTCTTCGAGAGCGTGGTTTAAAGGCTTGGACTTAAGTCGTGACTTCATTCGCGTGATGAGTAGACTTATGTCCAACCACTACTCGCTAGATGCTCGTCTCAATAGAATAAACCTCGTGGACAGCAACATCTGTCGGTGTGGAAACGGTTAAGATAACACCGATCACGCAGCTTGGCAATGTACGGATAATTACGCCGCCAGAGAGCGACTTTTGAATACCCTTGAGGCCAAAGCAAGACAACCCTATGTTCTTATCAGAGACGTGTTTGGAACTCTCGATATCTGCTATATGCAGTCGGTTTATGTGTTTCTTCAAATGTCTACTATAAGAATTTAATGCCTTTGTCTTTTGTCTCTCTTTAATAGTTTTTGTTTATCTTGTCCTCTCGTCTCGATGAGTCTCATCGTCGCCCACTGGTCACCATAGCCGGTCGAACTCCAGACGAAACTAGAACCGCACTACCGTTCATACTGGCGACAGCGCTCTGATGAGACAACGAAACTTTACCCCCAAGCTCCTCCCCTGATCCTATCCTTCGACAATGTACCTCTCTTACCTCGAGTAAGCCGCGAGTATTCGGCCCAACTCCTACTAGACATAGAATTAAGTGAATTTTGTTACAAACAAAGAACAATGAAATATCAGCTCCGTAAAGCTAACGCGATTGAGCCTTCCAAATAAACGAACTAGTTAAAAAAAAAAACATCTTTAGGGTTCTCGATTTTATTTCAGCACATCATGGAATTATCCTAAATTTTAGACTAAATACTATCTAACACGCTTAAATATTTTTTAACCAATCCTCTGGGCTGAAATTTCGGGGACTTAAAAACTGACTCGCTACCAGCACTGAAATGGGGACGATTTTATATGATGGAGCTCCACATTTCAATTCTGAAAAGATAGAATTTTTGATAAGCTTTCTTTTATTTGATCTTAAAAATGCACTTTAAATTGTTTTTTTAAATTGTTGACCATAATTTGTGGTTGTTTTCAGTGTGTTTCTTTTCTGTAAAGGTCATCCAATTTCTTACAATTTTTTCTCAAACATCATTTCGATTAGATGCGCCATTTTCGTGCTATGAATTATTGAAAAATATCGAATAAACCATTTTGAAAAATCAGCCTTCAGTCAAAATGGTCCAATCCTAGCACAAACTTGGTTCATTTACCCCTGGAGAACAGTTATGGGAAGTTTGAAAATTTGTTTAATTTTTCGCTATTTGGCCTGGAACTTCTCCTGAGTAAAATACATGATCCTCCATTCTGAAGGCATGTTTAAAGTTTCACCCAAATCGGAGTGGGCCGAGCTAGGTCGTTTGCTCATTTTACCATAGAATTTTCATTTTTGCAAAGCACACTAATTACTGGTCATTTGTATGCAATTAAAGCATATCCGTGTGGCATCCAGACAACAACGTCCCAATTAAGGGCTACATATCACAACAACTTCCAACGATTGCAGCAGAGCCTAGCCAACGTCCGTATCACCTTGACCTAGGTGAAGACTCATTTCGTGTCGCTTCCAACCAACAATCTACTTGATCATCTCGCTGTCCAAGGCACACGAAGGCGAGAAGAGAAATCCAATTTTAGCCAAGCCAACCGCAATCAGAGCAGAAGATGCTGTTGCTGCCGCTGCGCTGCTGGCCATGTCAAGGAAACGATTCATATACATATGCTCGACAGCGCCATTACCTGAGCTGGAAATTTATGAAAACATGCATTCTGTCAGAGATGCTATTCTGGATGATGTTGTTTTGAAGAGTATGCTCGCTCGTGTTCCATGTCCTGTAGGACTGTCACACGTTCGTAGATGAACCCATGACGGCACCTACCACAGGCTGCGGTTGGTTCAGTTGCATCGGAAGAGTTGCTAGTGGTTTGCTGGTTGAAGATGCGGGAAAGGTTACACATTGAGAGGATACTTGAACTGCGGTTGTCGTCCTCGTCGTCGTCTGTTTCACACGGGGAAGAATCCAATTGCTGCTTGTTTTGTCTTTTCGATAGGCTGCTGTGGCCATTGACGTAACAGTAGCGACCACTTACCGGCTGGTTTACATTTCAACTCACCGATGAGAGACACTTAATGCTGGTTGGTGTATGAGCTCAAGAGGTAGCTTCTCTGAAATGGACCAAAATCGTAGAAAGTGTCCATTGTATCCATTTCAGAAAAGATGGCAATTTTGTTAAGCTTTAAAATAAACATAAGTTTACAAATCTTACGATTGTACTTTTTATGTTATTGCAGTTTTTAACAGTTTTTTTTTCATTTGTGACAACAATTTGTGATTTTTTTCCAACGTGTTTTCTATCTGCAAAAGCAACCTACTTTCCTGCAACTTTGTCTCAGACGTCATTTCGATTAGATGAACCGTATACTGCATAGAATCGCATATCAGTCCCATGTAGATTTTCGTTAATTTAAAGATAATAACGCTCTTCACTATCAATCGGCATCTACTTTCATATTATGTGATAAAACTACGGACTTTGATCATGAAAAATGTGAAAACAACATCAAGTCAGATGGGACACCATCAAGCAAAGTAATCACATATCAGTCCCATCATGAAATTCAATCGTCCAGCGGTCATGTTACAGTTCTGTTTTTTGAATCACTGATATAATATATCATGCATGATGAATTGCAACTGACTTTAATTTGACAAAATTATCGAATAATTTACAATGATTTGCACTTCCAAGTTTTCCATTTTCTCAATGCCTACTTTTTACATATGGGACTGATATGAGATTATAGGCAGTATAGGTGCTATGATTTATTGAAAAATATCCAATACGCCATTTCGAAACATTAGGCGAGAGTCGAATTCCGTTACAAACTTAGTGCATTGCCCGTAGTCAACAATTATGCGAAGTTGCATGGTATTCGGAGAGGGAAAAATAAAATCGATTAATAAGTTTACGTGGAACTGCTCAATGAAGATATACGATTGGTCTCGTCTCGATTTAAATTAACGCAATTTGTTTTATTCCAAGCTAGCTAAGCTTCATTTCCATTAAAGCGCTAAAAAGTTACAAACCGGGTGCAAACTGAAGTGTAAAAAATATGTTCATGTAATTAAGATTAATTCCCAGCTCAGCAAGACACTGCTGCAACAGTATATACATCGAAGCACCGACCGTCGTCGTCGTCGTCGTCATCGTCATCGACCTCACCAGAGGGTGCCTTAAAGTGTGTCCTCACTTTGCCACCCCTGCCAGGCGACCCCGAAAATGCTCGCCATAAATCAGCAGCTGGGCGACGGTTCAGCACGGAAGATCCAACCGGTTTTACGCTTCGTTGCGTTCTTCTGCCATTCCCGGATGGCACCTGAGGCCATCTCCGGAACCGCACCAGCCGGCAGCAGCAGAAGCGAGCAAGCGACTAAGCTGGGATATTCCGCACCCCCCTGTCGGAGAGCTACGCGGAGGCCAGAAGATCAGGAAAAGCAGGCAGAACTTGTTTACATGATTATACATGACTGCCACTACCAGCACCACCACCGGGAAGGGGGAGTTTGAAGATTTCCTTCATGTTGCAAAAAAGCACAGCCTCTGATGACGGTTAATGCTTGGGAAAATCGTCCAGAAAAGTCACCGGGAGAACGACCACCAGAAGGGATATTTAGAACTTTAATTATGGTCTCGAAAATTACGTTATGGCTGAGAGACACATGGGCTATCTTGGGGCCATTATCTCGTGTCGCTCGTCGTTGGAGCCATCATCATGATCGGTGGGCTCTAAGTTTCGGAAGGAAGCGATAGGGACTGCAGGATGGGAGATGTTTCCTTCGCTTACGGTCTGTGCTGTAATTTTCTTTGGTGTTGAACAGTTCACTTCGTGTAAGTGCTTTCTCATGCGTCATCATTTAACGTGGATGACCTCCATTCCGGTGTGGTAAGCTCGCGCGACCTGCAGTCGGTCGAGTTGATGTGGTTGAACACACGATCCTGCCATGAAAGTTATTTGGCAGGATTTGCGAAATCAAATTAAAAGGCGATTCTTTACCCTGAGGAACGAAACGTTTGAAAATAATGTTTCGAAATTAGACGGAGTTCCAAACCCTTTTGAAAGCTCACAAATATTTTGAAATATTCTAAGCGTTGGAAGCGTCTAAGAAGGTGGTAAAATTTTAATCACAAAGTCGAAAAAAGCTCAGAAACTTGCTAAGCAATTCGAGAATTCCCATAATTTCAGTTCGGGTCTTACTAGTCCTATTGAGAACCACCATTACCTGAATAGTTTCTCTCGGGAAAATATTGTTGAAGATTTCTGGGGGACTGATTTGGACTAAGTAAGATCTATAACTAAACATTTTCATAGTATTAAAGCTCCAGGTGATGATGGAATTTTCTATGTCCTAATCAAAAAACTCTCAGAGAGTACCTTGTCTTTCTTGGCAAAATTATTTAACAAATGTTTCCATTTAGCATACTTTCCTTATAAATGGAGAAACGCAAAAGTTGTTCCGATTTTGAAGTAGGTTAAAAATCCCGCTGAAACTTCTAGCTATCGTCCAATAAGTTTGCTTTCCTCAAAAAGTAAACTTTTTGAAAAGATAATTTTGAATAGAATGATGCTCAACATCAATACGAATTTAGCGGCGCCGGTGGAACCCATTTTTTGTTTAAACTCGTTCAGAAAAGATAGGTAAAGTGCGGGTTGTGCTTAGTAGGACGGAAATTAGATCGAAAACCCTATCTATTGTGCTGAACCAATGCACGGCATGACTCACAAATGCGCATCTGTACATTCAGTTGGTGAGTATATCGCATAGATTGCATTTTTTTAACTAATGCTGGTGTTAAGTAAAATAGTTTGTTTCGGTTGCACTTGGGATACGAAATACCAGCACTGCATTTAAAAACACTAAAGAAGTTTATAAGATCTTTTTCCTGGATTATGGATCATTCTTATCATCCATGCGCATATCAAATAGGGTAGAGAACTACTTCGGCCTAATCGCCCATTTTAGGCCTACGAGCAGAAAACTTCAAATAAATCCATGATTTCAGAGTAAACAAGTCAATTATGCGTTTGGTACGATACTTTAGTTAATAAGCTTCCGAACGAAGTCAATGAAAACGACTTTTGACAATATCTCAACGATTGGTTTCTCTTTATCAAATCTTACGGTATGTACGGAAAGGTAAATAAATTTGGAAGCCATCAGTAATAATAGCATTCCGTTTGGTGCTAAACTGCGCTAGATTAAGAAAGAGTAAGTGCGGGTTGTGCTTAATGGGCCGGAAATAGGGTGGTTAACCCCTAGAAAGCTCAAATAAATTTCATCAGAAGGGAGATTGCACTTTTCGATTGCTTTTAGGTGCCATGGTGGCAGAATAAAGTTTCTCCAAATCGACTTCCAAACAGATCACTCTAGCAATCCGAAGGATCGAACCAACCCGTATTTGATTAGGTAGATAGTTATTAATCTATGATTATACCTAATGGCACCTTCCACTACCTTGACTAGATGCGAATAATACCTACGTGACGGGTCCAATCATATAAATAGCTGTATTTGATTTCTAAACCATCATTCTAAGCTAGTATTCTTTCTCGTATGGAAGTGTCTTATATTTTCTCAGTCTCTTAGATAAATATTGCATGGTATATTTGTTACATTTGTATAACTGCTTTTCTGAATTTTATATTCATTTTTGCGTTTCGAATGAGGAAAGAATTTGATGTATCCATTGTTCAAAACATATTCCAGACATACCCTGTTCCTCGAATTTTTTCTAAAAACTTCTTTCAAAATCTGAGAGACCTGGACAACGTTCGCATTCGCGGAGATAACAATGTTTAGAACCTGAACTACCAAGTTATTTGCAATACTTTGGTTTTAGTGCTGCAAATGAACTAAATCCAATGCTATTTTTACTAACTTCTTGAAATTTAATAAAAGCTTCCCGCAATGTACAAACTAAAAGTCGCGTTTGAATTAGACCTGTGCGCCGCCACGCCGCCGCCGCCGCCGATGAAATTGAACCGGCGCGCCGCCGCAGTAAAATTGTTCACGACGCCGAATAAATTTATGTCACGCCGATGATAAATCTGCAACACCTCTTCGGTAAAATGCATCTTGAACGCGTTTCAATTAGAACGTGTGTGCACGCTCGTTCATGGCTACTCAAAATTTAGTGAAAACTCACTCAATTTCATTACAACCGGATCTATTCTAAATTTATTAACATAGCCAGAACTAAATTTTGAGTAAAATGGCGAGGTACTTGTTGATCAGTTATTTCTACTCATTTCCATAGAATCCTAAATATAGGGAAATGAGTCATAAATACACAAATGAGCAAATATTTCGTATCTTTTCGTTTTTTCTTTAGGATTAATAAACCAAAAACTGAAAAACAGTTAAATCAAGCATCAAATAAAACAAAATGCAAAACAATTACCATTTATTATGCGGTACGATTATGCATCCACGGCGGCTGCAATTTGCATAATTTTCGAATGAATTCTTTCGAAATTTTCAAATTTTCTTCTACGACAGAAAGGAAAACTTTATATTTTTACATTCTCACAATCAGGGCTAAAAAATTTCATTAAGCTAAAATGCTACTTTAGAAATTATGAAACTATGGGATATTGAAATAATAATTTTTATATGTAAGATACAAGAAGAGGAGGTAAAGCTTGTGTAGAACACATAAAACCTGTCAATATCACTTCCAGAGTGTCGTAATTAGCTATTAGTTATAACGAAGGGTATTCACTCATTGAAATATCTCATTACAGCTAAAATAGCTAATTGTGACCCTGTGAATGCCAAATTGACAGGTTTTATGTAACCTATACAAACTTTACCTCCTCTTCTTGGATCTTACTTAAAAAAAATATTATTATTATTATATCTCATAGTTTCATAATTTTGAAGAGTGGCGTTTTAGCTGTAATGAGATTTTTCAAGCCTGCTCACAATTCCAGTTTGTTTCTTTTTGAGTCAACAAATGTGCTGAAATTTTAAAATTGAGATCCGCAATGTTGCTCATATTCAGAAATCCCAACTACTCATGCTTTGACGTTTCAAAAGAAGTTATGAATTTGAAAATGTTTGACTCATGTTTGAGTAACCTCAAACAAGCCTGTATGAGGCAACTTTTTAGCGTCATTTATAGCGAATTCGTTTATTATCAGTGCGAAACAGAACTTTTTGGCAGAGCGAACCTCAACCGGAGCTGGGTTTTAAAAACAAACGAGCAAACTGACGTTTGTCAGAAAACAAGCAGACCCAATTTTGATACCCGATCCAGATTGGAACTGAATAATAAACGAATTTGCTATTAGTTTTTTGACGTTTGTTCACACTTGCTCTATCTAGCACACAGGGATGAATCACTATTTGTCCTGCTGCTCGTACTTGTTCGAGATTGCGTTTTGGTGCGCTGATCAAACGTCAAAAATCTCAGTTCACTGGTTTCGTCTCGATCTACAGGTGAGGCAGAAGGAAACTAGTCGACTCTTTCTTTCTCTCGATCCGACGAGAACACCGGATGAATGAAACAGTCGACTTACGTTTCCTTCTGCCTCACCTATAGATCCTGCGCATCGGTCTCGTCTTTACGCATTTGATTTTTGGAGGTTTTGTTTCCAATCAAGACGACTTCAGCGATGTCGAATTTGAATTTAAATAAAATTCCCTTGAATTTTCTGTCGATTGATACTTCGAGAGGAAAAAACCTTTAAAGTGAAACGTGGAAAGAGTGACGTGAAAATACATATATTGAAGGAGAAAGTGATCTGCTTGTTATGCATGTCAGAGGCTAAGAAGAGGCCGGGTGATACCGAGGTCTGGAATTGTAAGTCGAAATGGATAAAATAAACAGACACATCTTACCCGATATCGAAGAATCTGGAAATTGACTTGATATGGATGAGCAAAACCCGTTATCTAGTATGGAGGAGGAGCTAAATGCTCAACTTCCGAGTTTGTGTGAAATGAATGTCAATGTTCCGTCAAGGACCTAAATAAGCCCCAACACTTATAACAATCAGCGTAACACGTTAGCATTACTTACGTAAGATGATGAAAAGTCTCGAACTAAATAGAGCTGGCGTGAATGCTTTATTGAACCGTCTCACGATCTCATATTCACAGCACATGAGTGGGCGCTAGTTGAATACTTCGAATCTTTCTTGAGCCGTTTGAGGTGAGTTTTTTTTTAAGTCGTGGTTCTGAAACTATAATTGTAAACTATTGTTGCTGTATCTCTAGCAACTAAGCCTACTAATAAGTTCCATCTGACCGATTGGTGACCATATAGGGTTTGAAAATTAATATCCAACCAGTGCATTGAAGATCAGATGTTTGTTTACTGATACACTAGACATTCGATAGCTGAGAAAATAATGTTTTATTTTCACCTAACGAACGGAATTCACTAATTGAAATGCATTTAAAAAGCATCAGTGTTCATTCAGTTAATCTTGACATTTTGAAATTGCATCATTTTGGCAGAACATGTACTTCAACTGAAAAATTGTCTCAGTTAGCGGACAAGTTAAAACGTAGCGAACGTCTAGTGTGAAAAGTTTAATTTTAGTTCCAATGTGATTTTACTCTAGTCTGTTTCTAAAACATGGTGACATAATGGTGGTGAAAAGATTGTAGTAAAATTCCGTTTTGGTTTACAGATTATAGTAACCCTGTTGTCTGCTGAAAAGAATGCAACAGTTAACATTGCCATGTTCCTGCGATCTGAGATTTAAGCTTGTATAACTGAAAAAAATGAAGACTTGCTTGCCATGACACACATGAATCTGGGGATGAAGGAGCATCTGAATCGAAAGTTTCCTGTTAAGGACCTAATTTTGATTTCGACTTTACTTGACCCTCGATTTATGAACCTGAAATGCATTAAAAGTGCTTTGGATGAACGCTCGATTACCAATTTCTTGTACGTACTATATGATAAGAATTTATTGTACGGACATCATTAAAAACGAATATTCAAATGGGTTTCTAATCGGTAACTACATCAGATGAATGCGATGAACTTCCTTCTAACTCATCTTCCTCGTTGCTCAGTCTTGCTATGAAGCACTCAAACGTTAAAGATAGTGTGACTTCTGTCATCGAGAAAGAGTGCACCGCATACTACGTCATACCCGAACAACGTTGTAGATGGAGATATTCTCTGCTTTTGGAAAATTAGAAAGCTTGGCAGCCTTGGTTCGCAAGGTCTCGCGAAAGGTTATGTGTATGCACACCAAGTGAACGAGTTTTTAACATAGCTGGGCCGACCGTATCTGCACGTCGGTCAGGCATCCACCATAAGAATGTGGATAAAACATTCTTAATTCATGACAATTACAGCATTTGCAAAAATTGAATTATGCAATAATCACTGGCTTACTGACGAGGATCGGATTTACATAAAGGTGAATAAGGGACTATTATTAACAACACGCTGAAATTTGACCTTTTTTTAATCTCTAACAGGTCCAAGTTGTGCGGGATTCTACGTATATCCGAAAGACTTCATCTTCAATTACATAAACACAAGTTATATGACTACAATGCGCGTACATTCAAATATGCATCAGAGTAATAAAAGCACATCATTTATCACTATCAACATATAAATAACGTGTAATGCTCAATAAATGATAAAAGATTACTTTTCAATATTATCCACCTCTACATAACGTACTTTTCTTATACTTAATAAAAAGGTTGCTTACACTTTGCTATACGACTCCACCCCCTGCAAATGTAAATAAGCACTTGATTTACTTTTCTAAACAAGTTCTGGATGCACGGCCAATGAGAACGACTCAAAATTGAGTAAGCGTTACTCTTATTTGAGTTCAGGTTACTCAAATTCGCAAAAACGTAGCTCACCCATAGAATGAGTCAATTTTCCGACGCTTTTTCGAGGAAAACTACTCGAATATGAGGAAAACTGAATGTGGTTGTAGTCGTTTGGATATTCAGGTATAAATATTGTTTTGGTATTGAAGCTACTCTAACAGAGAAGCTCTTTTTTTCATGAAAAATACCATGGAAGACATTATAATGTACCTAAAATAATAAGATGGATAGGAACATCAATATTAACAACTTAAATAGGATGAAACTACGCTTGATAATGAAAATAAGTGCAACTTAACTTGTGTTGGTTTCTATATTTAAAATAAGAGTGTTTTCATTTCCCCTGTAAATTCTAAACGGGTTGTCTGATTGTTCAATCGTCAAAAGACAAATTGAAGGTAAATGTATGTGTATCTTGCTAAACTTATCAAGGCTGATGGAGAATCACGATTAACTTATGAAAATTGCATATTTTCTACAAAAAAATTATTTTTATGAAAGTAAATTTGAAATATCTCGAAAACGGTTATATTTAGGAAGTTTATTGATATGGGCACTATCGTTTGAAATGATTTTTATATTCATATACTGACATCAAACTGAACATTTTGCCGTAAATAATGAAAGTTTCAAAAATGCCTTAAAAGTTGCTCTTAGAAAAACTTTTTTATTAAAAGTTTGTCCATCCTGGAGTTGTTTTCAAAACTTTTGTTTTCTATTCAAGTTTTTATTAAAAAAATATAAAAAAAAAATCAAAAATACGTTTTTTTTTTGTTATTTGAGTTTTGAGGTTTATTTTTATTTATTTTTTTGTAAAAAAACGAAAAAAAAATTCCGTGTATATTTTTTTTTTATAAAGCCTTATTAGTTTCCTACAACTCCTTCTTAATAAATTTTTTTCTACAACCAACTGTTTTCGAACTACATTTTTTTTAAAAGTATGTGTGCAAAAACACATAGGCCCTTTTCAAAAATTACCCTTGAGTCAAAAGGGTATCCTTGGTCTATCATACTGAAAATATGTGCCAAGTATCATCCAGATCGAAGATGGTCGAGCACGATAATCGGGTAAGATGCATGAGTTTCGAACCAATGGTGTGCGGATGACTGCTGTATAACGACAAGGATGATGAAAAAACGGTCTTAATTTCTCTATTTTGCACTGTATATGCATTTAGATCAACATCCGAAATCCCTCCTTTTTCTCATATTCTGCTGAAAAAAACCTTTCTAAGCCCCGCCCCTGACAGGACTTCCCGCCAACTTGAGCACAGGACCTACCTAACTACAGTTTGATCACAGAAAAGCGACTCTGAACCTTTCCAGCGTGGAAGTATTTCGCTCCTCGAGTGTTTGAAGACCGTCCAGGTGGTGAATCTCAGAATTACGAGTTCGCGGTGGACTGTTAAGGATCATTCTGAGGATCTTGTTTTGGATCCTCTGAAGCTTTAGGTGGTGGCACTTAGCACAACTCTCCCAGATTGGCATACCATACTCAATAGCCGGCAGAATGATCTGCTTGTGGACAGCAAGCTTGTTTTTGAGGGACAGGGTGGACTTCCTGTTTATCATAGGGTTGAGCGACCTGATCAAGATGTTACACTTGGTGGATGTCTTTTCCACATGGGATCGGAATAGCAATTTGCTATCGAAGGTGAGACCAAGGTAGACTACTTCACTCGACCATTCAATGGGAGTGCTATCAAGATGGACCTTGATGCGGAGGAACGAAAGCAGTGCTCTTATATAGCTTAACAGGTTCAAGCAAAACGATGCGCTACCAAATGGTACTTGATTATGACGACTGCGTTTGGGGAGAGCGTTAATTTCATGAAAACAGTGATAAAAATATCACTTTTTATTTGTACTTTTTTAAACAGTTTTTTATGGAAAATTGAAAAATCATTATTTTGAAGCAGATTTTGAGAGTTATTTCCTATCTATTGGTGTAATTGGATCTTAATTTCATCTATAAATGACAAAGTAATAAGCGTTCAAAATCTTACACCTTTTCGTGACGGTCGCAATTTTCGATTTACCCCCGTACCTTCCCGTAAGACGTAGTCTACGTCAAAAAATCAACTGAACTATGTGAGAGTATGTCACAGATGTTTCATAGCAGATTTCACATACCATTTTCACATAACTTACACTTTCCTGCTGGGTAAAATCCTCTCTTGATTGCCGTGCAAAATTGTTAGATTCCTAGGATGCTGCTTCACGAATAGTAGTTACCGCATTTTTAGATTGCACGACAATTTGCTCCAGGTGATAAAGAAACAACACATGCATATAAACACTTCTCAAGCGCTCGTAGCGTCCCAAAAAGAAATCATCAATCTCCTCAGACCATGTTGAAGCACACGAAGATAGTATTTTACAAGAACCGTTTTGCCTCGCCACTCCCGGTGTCAACAGTCCGAAACGGAGGATAGCAATTTTACAGTTCCCTGCACAAAAAGTGCTACTGAAGCTAGAATGACGACGACGACGACGACAACTACACGGAGGACAACGAATGTCTCCTTATTTTCACCGAATTTCCCGCTACTCCAAAGTGGAGGAATCTTTGGCGAATAACATCAGGATTGCTGGATGTAAGCTGCTGCGCATGATAAGAAGATGAAAATCTAGGAATATAAAGTTAGATTCGAAAACCAGACCACCGGAAGGCGATGGATGGAAAAGTGTCAACGGGGTGCCGAGTTTCTTGCCTTTCCTGCTTGTACTGAATGGAAAAAAGTGGCGTAAATGATGGAGATTTTATCTTTCTATTTGCGTGGGAGGAGGGGGGGGGGAATGGGAGCGAATCGAGCGCTACAAGAAATTGAAATCCAGAAACTTCAACGTGACCATTAAACTTGAAACGGAAATGAACCTCCTTGTTAGTGGGGATTTTCAGTTTTCTAAAGAAGAGGATGCCAGTATTTAGCTTGCGGTTTCCCAGAGTTGAGTTGTACGGACAAACTAATTTCCAGGAGCGGTACATGGGAATGGATGCAGGCTAGTAAACAGAAAGCCAACAAGACGAGACAGTCTGTATAAATACAAGAAGATTTACACTGGGAGAAAAGTGCTCCGTGAAGTCAAGCGGTGTTGTGCGTTCAATTCAACTTATCTTTTGAGATTTTTCTGAACATCAGAGTATCATTGTACTTGCCACAATGAATACTTTTCAATTGATAACAGAAGCAAAAGTGCTTGAAAGAATGCAACGTAAAAACGAATAAAAGGAAGAACGTAATTTAATTCAGTGCATCACCTAAGTAGCGTAACAAAATGACTGCCAAGACCCGGAAACCGAGAAGTCGGAAAACCGTTTTGTTGGTGAGCATTTTAATTGCGTACCGGGAGTAGACTGCTACACCCGAACGACAACAATAGCCCACCTCTGGCCAGCCAATGTCAGTTAGTGGTGCAAAAGTTTCCTAGTTTTCCCGACCAAGAAGAGACAAAGAACGGAAATCCTCCACGGTTCTCCACGGTTGTTTGTCTTCCGATGTGCTTCTGCATTTTCTTTCTTTGGGTCATTCACTGTTGCTGATTAAAAGCCCTGCTCGTAGTACTGCAATGGACTTTTAGCCTTTCCGGTTGGTGTGGTGTTGTTTCATTTTAAATGCTGCACGACGACTGGAGGTCGAATTGGATTTTTATGGCTCCATACACAAATTAAGCCACGTCCAGTGGATGATCAATATTTCTACCAACGACATGTTTTAATTTTCTAAGATAACCAAACATGAACGATCACTTTGCTAGACTTTTGTGCAGTAGACGACATAGAAGCGTTTGATGGATTTTATGGAGGGCAGAGAATGGGATGACACTGTAGGCCAGCGGTTCTACAACTTCTGTTGACTTTGAGAAATTCCACAAGCTCGCGACCCACCTATATTGAAAACAGCAGATGTGAGCACTTTTTACCTGGGCACCAACTTTCATACTCGAATCGGTTGAAAAATACTTTTAATCTTTTAGTTTACTCGATATCTATCCATTGCCAGCAATATTTTCATATTTTTTATGTTTTGAGAGTTGGTGCACAGATAGATTGAGGTTAAGGAAAAACTCATTCCAAGTTTTTTTTTTTAAATTCTTTATTAAAGAGATTTTTAGCCTTAGGCTAGTTCATCTCTAACTCATTCCAAGTGATTCAGCAAAAACTGTAGCATTTTTGGATCCGTTGGCGATGGGAATATTTAAGCCAACTGCAATCTAGAACTAGAAGATGGAAGCCAGTAATTCCCATAGTACCATAGTACATAGTACTTACGTTGTCTGTACCCCTGGGGTCAATTTGACCCCAAATTCAAATTGTCATAGCTCAGCGAAGGTTAACCGGATTATTAAAATTTCAAATGTTTTGTAATGTGAATTTAGTGTAGTTTCAGTTTCAATTATCAAAGTTTATTTTAGATGCCGGGATGGGTCATTGTAAAAATATACCCCTGAATGGGCATATTTTGTTGCTAGAGATATTTATAACACGAGTCACAACCAAATAGGATGCTGCTTCCTTGTGCAAAGATATTCACAAATACAAGGTCTATAAAACCATGGATAGTGTATGCGGGGTGACCAATGAATTATTTTAAAATTTCCGGTTTTTCCAAGGTGCGGGTATTCAGCCTAAGAGAGGTGGTTGGATAAACCAACTTCGCAAAAACACAGCTAATATGTGTTTATTTATTTAAAAATATCCGACTTAAAATGAATTTTCGGTGTTCATTTTGTCTGTTGCATTTTTTTTTTTTCGAATACAGTATTTATAGTGATGGTCATTATACCGAACTTTAAGAGAGAGAGAGAGATTATATTAATAAATTGTTTCGAAAATCTTGAACCTGAAACGGAGCAAGATTTTTTTTTAAAGTATCGTGATCTGTACTATTATAAATCTTAAAAACAAATTAAATCTAAAAAGCAAATTAAATTTTTAAGATTCTGAGGCTTTTATCATCTGTTTAGAGTCTAAGAATATGCCATTTTGTAGAGATTTGTGTCTTATGAAAATCTATCCTAGTGTTGCGAACGTCCCTCGTCTGTGAGCGTACCTCCAAATCAACACTGCATAATGATGCCAAGGATAAGCACTGTTCCCTAGCGGCGCCTGTGGTGTCACCCCAGCAGGCCTAGGTTCAATCCCAGTCGACGCCGCCGGGATGTTCTGAGGCATAACATCTCTGATCACGCCTTCCTTCGGAAGGGAATAAAGCCGCTGGTCCCCGGTTCATGAGTTGATGGGTCGATAGGTAGGGTCCAGGTGTGGGAGCTGCCTCCCTGGCGTCGCTAGCATCGGTAGCACGGAAAACAAGATCGACGGAAAACAAATCAAAGGAAAAAAAAGCACTGTTCCCCTCCTTCTACTGCAGAGTCGAAAAGTGGTCCAAACCATCAAAACGCCGCCGAGCATATTTGCAACACTCATCGAGGAAACAGCAAATCCGTACTGTTTCAGTACATTCCCGTCACACTTCACAATAAAGGAGCACGAATCAACACATTTGCCTTCCTCGATTGGGGGTCTTCGTTAACGTTGCTAGAAGAGGGGCTAGCGTCGGAGTTACAGCTGCAAGGTGAGAAGCATCCGCTATGTCTCCATTTCTGGGGACATCGCTGAGATGTTCCTCCGTATGCTGATGAACCCGCTTGACCAACACGTGCGACCGGGCTGGTACGACTGGCGAATACGTCGTGACGGTGATGACGTTTGGCGCTAAGTGCTCACCGAGCTGCGCCCAGTTTATTATCAACGAAAACGCAGCACGATTCGCAGTACAGTTTCCTGAGGCTGTTGAAATCATCAAGAAAGGCCACTACGTCGACGACATGTTGGCAAGCGTCGACACCGAAGAAGAAGCAATAACGCTAGTGAAGGATATCCATTACATCCACCTACAGGGTGGGTTCATTATGAGGAACTGGATTTCAAATTCTTCATCAGTTGTGCAAGCGCTAGGTGAAACTGGAACAGCTGAGAAAAGTTTGGACGTGAACAATCAAGCAGTACTGGAGAAGGTCCTCGGAATGTGGACACCAAGACGGATACCTTTCGGTACAAACTTTCCTCTGAACGCAACCAAGAGCTTATTTCTGGCCTCAAGCATCCCACGAAACGAGACGTACTACACGTAATGATATCCCACTACATGGTATATGTACTTGAAATTGCTGTTCCAAGAGATTTGGATAGAGGGATCTTCATGGGATGACGAAATCGGTGTGAGGCAGTTGATGAAGTGGAAGAACTGGCTGCAACTTCTACCGGAGGCGGAATCGGTGCGAGTTCCACGATGTTACCATATATCTTATTCGCGTGGCAGGGAACTTCCAGTAGAACTGCATACGTTTTTGGATGCCAGTGAACTTGGATACGCTGCGGTTTACTATTTTCGGTTCATTGAAGGAGATAAAATCTCTTGTTCGTTAGTCGGATCGAAAAGTAGAGTTGCCCCGATCAAATTTGTATCAATTCCACGACTTGAACTCCAGGCAGCGGTCATAGGCACCCGTTTAGCACGAAGCGTTGAGGATAGACAGATTTTTTGGACAGACGCCCGTGATGTAATGTGTTGGCTCAAGTTGGATCACTGGAAATACTGCCAGTTCGTCGCCTTTCGTGTCGGGGAAATCCTAGAAGCTACAGATATCGGAGAGTGGAGGTGGAAAAATCACCGAGTTTCGACATCAGATGCCGCTGGTTTGCGAGTCCACCGTTCTTGTCGAAGCCGAGATCGGAATGGCCGGAAGCATCAATCAACGAAGAAACTGCAGAAGAACTCCGGCCGCGATTGCTACATCACCACACCCGGATAGCCAGAGATTTTCTGCGTCCGGAAAACTATTCCAATTTGAGCCACCTACAGTGGATTACCGCCCTTGTGCAGCGATTTCCGGTCAGCGGAAACTGAAGGGTGAGAAACTTCTTCGAGGACCACTGACCAGCGAAGAACTGCTAGCAGCGGACAATTATCTGTATAAGCGCGCTCAATGGGGATGTTACCAGGATGAGATGGCGACATCGTCCGCAGGTAAGCCTAATTTACCCAAAGCCAGTTCTTTGTTCAAGGTCAGCCCGTTCGTATCGACGTTTGCGATTTTGCTGACGAAAAAACGCAGTTCCCGATTGTACTACCACGTCGCCACCCGCTCACAAATTTAGTGCTTCAGAACGTCCACGAAAAGTACCACCACCAGTGCAACGAAACCTTCGTTAACGAATCTCGGAAGATGTTTAACATTCCAAGAGTACGTGTGGAGTGTGACAGAGTCCGTAGAGAGTGTTCCTGTTGTAATACGACGGGCTGAGCCTGATCCTCCTATGATGGCGAACCCCCCAAAAGAGCGACTAGCAGCCTTTGTTCGGCCCTTTTCTTACGTAGGGGTTGACTACTTCGGCCCGTACCAGGTCACCGTTGGGCGGCGGTCCGAGAGACGTTATGGAGTGTTAGTTACTTGCTTGACTTCACGGACGATCCATATCGAGATAGCCCACTCTCTCTCAGCGGACTCGTGCAGGGGAACTCCACTGCAAATAATAAGCGACCGAGGGACCAACTTCGTGGGAGCATCAAAGGATGGAGGCGTTAGCGAACATCGACAACAACAAAATTATGGCTGAGTTCAACCCACCTGCGTCACCACATATGGGTGGCATATGGGAGAGGATGATACAGACGGTCAAAAAGGTTCTAGCCGAAATCAAACCGAACGTTTACCAACCGACGAAGTCCTAAAGAACCTGATGGCTGAAATAGAAAACGTTGTAAACAGCAGACCATTGGCTCATGTTCCTGTCGACGATTAATCGTCTCCCGCGTTGACACCGAACCACTTTTTAGTTGGATCATCGAATGGTTCTAAACCTTTAGTGCCATATGATGATAGTGCTTTGGCTATGCGGCAGTCCTGAAAAACATCGCAGATTCTGGCCAACTATTTTTGGAAACGCTGGGTTCTTGAATACACTCCTGTAATCACCCGCCGGACAAGGTGGTTCAACCCTGTAAAACCGATTGCTGCTAGAAACATTGTAATTGCCGTCGATCCCAGCTTCCTAAGTAACTGCTGGCCTAAAGGCAGAGTATTCGCAGTCAAGACTTCGAAAGATGGGCAGGTACTTTCAGCAACGGTTCAGACCGCTTCCGGCATATACAAGAGACCAGCGGTGAAATTGGCGGTACTGGAGTATGCTGGCAAATGAGAGTATGCTGAACCAGGATCCAATTACTGGGGGGGACTGTTGCGAACGCCCCTCGTCTGTGAGCGTACCTCCAAATCAACACTTCGGTACCAACTGAACAAGCGAAAGCTGACAAAAGGAGATCATGGAGAAGAATAAAGAGTGCTTATAACAAAGCTGAATTTTTGTGACACGATGTCGAAAAAGATTATCTAAATTTATTTGCATAATTTTCGCGTATATTTACATTTAAACTTAAATTTGTTATTCTACACATGCAGTGAGTCGAACAAATAACAGTTTTGTTTATTGAAGTGAAATGAAATTTATTATCCTAGAAGAATTTGAAAAGAAATATAAACAGAATTTAAAGGGTTTTCTGATAAAAACTTAATTTCAGTAAGATCCAAGAAAAATGCCGAAGGAATCGTGCTCGTAGGTAAATAAAGAAAAATGCTGAAAAAATTAATTTTAATTCTTAAGAAACTTTTACGAAAATTCATCACAAAATTCCAAGGTATTCAGAGAATAGTTCCAAGGATTTCAGAGGAAAGTTTTGCGAAAGGTCAAATTATTTCAAAGATTTAAGATAATTAAGAGCTGAATAAACCATTTTTGAGCTGAAGAAACATATGTTTGCTTGATTAAGCTCAAGCTGTCATTCAACATTTAATTTTTGTTGGAATATGTTATAATTTACTGATTTTTCCCGGTTCTCCCGTTAAATTCCCGGCTTTTACTGGTTTTCCCGGCTTCTTTTCAAATTCCCGGTTATTTCCCGGTTTTCACGGTTTTCCCGGTTCACCAGCCACCCTGGTATGACAGAATATACTTACTAGATGGCGCTTAAATGAAAATGATCGAGCTACACATTATATAATGCTATGTACAGGTCCTGCTTTTACGGATGGTTCCATCTTCAGTAAATTTGTTCTAAAGGTTTGGTTCAGAATCCACTACCCAGGCAGCTCCAGTGTGAAATTCATTTCGAATTGTTGCCCTAGCTTAACATATGGACTAGATAGGAAGTTACCGTATTCGGTAAAGTTATTCAGATGTACAAGACCTATCCTAAGCTATCGATGAACAAAAGTGACTGATTTGAACGGTATATTATGTTTGAGAAAACATTTATATATAAACGGATGCTTAATTTGAATTGCGCATTTCTTTCTAAATGTGAATGACAAGAATTTTCTTAACAGAGTTGTCAACTAATGAATTATTTTTTACTGACCAAGATTGCTGAAGAGAGCGGTAATATAATTAGTTAACATGCTACATAAAAAGTAGAAGGGTCTATGTCTAGGGGCACGAACGGAAGCCTGACGTAGGACCGCTAGTGGACGGAACAAATGTGAAGAGCATTTAGTTCATTTATTTGATCGATCATCTATTAACTCTTTCCGTTTTTGAATTGTAGGCGTACCAAATTTGTAGTATTTTTTTTTTCAAAGTGAAAGTTGATGAAGAGAATCGATCAAAATCACTTGCACCCCTGCTTCCAAGTTTGGTTACAATATTGCAGCTCTGGAGAGCATTTTGTGTGGTCGTTAAGAGCGTGTGGTTCTGAATATGGATAAACAGGCACAGGTAAATTCTATTCCAACTCTTTTCTGTAATAAGCTTGTTGGCCGTTTTGTTGCCAAAGTTGGTGATGATAACCTTCGTCTGTCGCTTCAAAGCGTAGATGACATCCATGGCCGCTTACGCTTGGCATGTTCAGTGTAGATGACAGCATCACGGATCTCATTTTCCAGGAACACCTTCGGCACACCTCGTAGATCAGACCGGAGATACGTTTAACACCGCCACGGCGAATCAGACGACGGATGGCGGTTACCACAAAGAACCTTGCGATGACGCTTGACGCCTTCTTTACCAAGACCTTTTCCTCATTTGCCGACCAGTCATTGTTGCTTGTTAGGTAGAATAGTGGACTATCTACACGAGTAAAGGATTATACCAAATTGATAACAAGTTCTGATACCCGGTTATCAAGATTTCATAACTGAACATGTTATCATTGTGGTTGAATAAACAGCCAACATAACACAATCTTTATCAAAATAATACTCCTTGGATATCACAAAAATAACTGATTCAGTTATCATTGAAAACATCTTGATAACAAATCCTGTGATCCTTGCAATTTTTTTCAACAAATTTCAAATAATTTTATCGATTTGGTGTAGAAAGCTTACGCTAATAACTGGAATATGATTGGCAGTGTTTATTTTTCGTGTCTCGCGGATAATATTTGAAGCTTTGATCAAATCTTGCATAATTTAATATTCTTTCATGATAACAACTGATAACAAAATTAGTCATGCTGCTGCCTTCTCAGCACGCCTTCCAAAGCGAAAATGAGTTGAGGCTAGACAACAGCGCTCTTTTATATCTTTTCAGTTTAAAACAGAATGATGCGCAACCAAGTGGTACTAGATTATGACGACTGGGTTTGGAAAGAACGTTTATTTGATGAAAACAGTGATAAAATTATCACTTTTTAATTGTACATTGACCAACATTTACCCTCATATAGAAATCGCAGACGTAGTCCTACGTCAAAACAAAAAAAATATGAACAGTTAAGTTAAGATCTAGCGATCTCTGGGTAGTGAATTCTTAACTATTATTATGATTACCATATAATTGACCACTTTGTCATGCAGTTTTGGCGTGACTTTCTACCAGCGATTTCACAAAACTGGACCACCTAATTTTTATTTTTTTATGAAACGCACAAATGTTGGCTACTTTTCTCGAGGTTCTAGAAGAAAAAATCTCAACATAATGTTTTATTTCAAAGTTCGAGTGGCAGTAAACGTCATTTTTACTGCTCGAATGAAGTGGTTAATTGTTTTACTTCATCCTAAAATCTTTGCCGAAAACAGAAACCTTCTATATAGGTAAGCTAAGTGAAACCAAAAAACTCGACACAACGTGAAGCAACAATGCGAGCTGATGAATAAATTCTGAGCTAAACTGTTGAGGGGGTGGCGAAATTGGCACCCACCAAGGGCACCAAGCCGCGCCGAAATCCAAGATTTTTTAGTGACAGACTATTCCACGAAGCAATGTTTCCCCAAACATACAACACGAGCTTATCAACATAATACATTACGTAATTTAGAACGAAAATCTTGTCAAAAGTGACGCAAGCCAAATATTATTCAATAATTTTTTATTGTACTTCTAACCAAGCACATATGCGAACAAATGAGCCAGATAATTCGTTTCCTGGATTTTTCCGAATGCTAGATCAAAGAATGCTTCATAGATTTTATCAATACGGCTGAGAAAACACAAATTTAAATTAATGTCCACAGTGCAAAGTTTCGTACAAATCGGAGAAAGTCACGTATGATCGATAAGTCATTTCGCTCGCAATTCATTGCACCATGTTGCTGCCACGAGCGCAACGCGCAGGTGAAAAATGACCCCCCCCGCGTGTATTCTCTGTTCACATTTGTCAGATTAGCAAGCGCTTCGTTGCCATGCAGGGGCGCCCGGTTTTGCATAAACATCTCAGGCACCAGTACACAGAGCACAAGAGTGGCGATGAAATCCATAATCTGCATCCTGGCTGCAATTTCCGCCAACCTTGCTCGCACACGGGTGTTATTCGCACATAAATTTGTTCTTATTCCCTGTTTTGAGGGAGGGGGGGGGTAACTACGTTATTCCTGCTCTTGTACGACTTGGTGGCGGCAGTTTCCAATTGTTCCAAACCGCGCACCAGTTGGTCGGTGGCGGCGACCAGGCGACAACGATAAATTCTCAGAAATGGGAAAATTTTCTCACTATCTGTCCGTACTGTTCCGTTCTAGGGCACTGAAGATTTGTGGCAACGACAAAGGATTTCAAAGAAGAAGAAGAAACGTTCACAAAATAAGAAGCATAATCAACCGAAATGGGGAACGCGGAGACAATTCCGGAAGCGGATCTGCTGAAAAGGGAAACGGGGTCGGGAATAAGATTTATCTCTTTAGGGGAAGCATCGACTCTGCAAAATTTAGGCCACGTTTCGTCGGACGACGCCAAGGGACTACGCTGTGCTCGATTGCATGCGGTGGATAGCGCGGAGAGCAAAAGTAGTCTTCTTATCTGATTAAGGATCCCTGAAAGTCTAACAATAAGCGGAAATGTGAGTGTGTTGTTATGGCAGGCCGGTTAGGGCGACATCTCGAGGGAGGAAAACGGGGAGATTTGTGTCAGGAAAGAAATTACCGTTCTCGATTGGGGACCGCACTGGCCGCCCTTGACAAAATCTATCTGGGTGAGTTTCGGTCGGTGTTTTCCTCTGTCGGCTTCCCTCTGTTGTAGGTTATATTGAAGCAATATAGACGTATCAAAATTGTGATCTGCGGAAGTGGGGAAGTGTGTGTATGTAGGGGGGAGGGGAGGTTTAAGAGGTTGAGTTGGAAAACGGAAGCGAACGGAAAATCAATAAAATGAAATATTGAACTTGATCTCGAGCGAAGGTTTTACCCGGCGGAACTATTGAAGCGGATATGCTGTGATATATCATGAATTGCCGGCGGCATGTGGATGATTCGATTTGGCTGGGATTAAGCCGAAATTGAGGGCAATGGATATTTTATAACCTTTCATTAGGATGGGATGCCTGGATCGCATGGCAATAATAACAATGTTGATTGCTTTTTTAAGCAGTTATTTATTATCAACGTATGTGCAATGATGAACGGGGCTGAATGGGTTATTGGGTCGTAAGCCGGTTGGTCAAATGGATTGTTTGATACAATTTTAAATGATTAAACCAAGGATGTTCATCGATAACTGTCGATAACGTTAGCGTGGAGTTCGCATTGAGAATCGTTTGAGAACGGTTGTGTTGTTGCTTCGCTGCGGACTTTTATTTTATTTTATTTTTGACGTAGAACTGTCGATAACGTCTGCATTATAAACCAACATACCCAAAGCACTTCATCTCCAGTGTTGCCAACTTTGCGTTTTTTGCAGTTGAAAACGTTAAATGCAATTTTCTTAAAGTCGTCCGCCTTTAATGGTTGCAGAGATATATAACATTGAAAATTAGTGTTTATCAGGAATCGGCAAAACGAGGGAGTGGTCTTCATCGGCTTTGGATTTTTCAATATTTGTCCATAATAAGTTATTCCACCAATTTTGGTTTTAATCGGAGAGATTCGATACAACTGGCTCGGTCACCCATATGTCATTTGCAAATAGTATAAACAAAATGGATGAACCTAGATGAGAGCCTTGCGGGACTCTTCAAGTGACTTGAATGGGATTCGATTTCTTCCCTTTGTATCTAACTATTTGTTGTTGATTAGTTAGATATAATTCGAGCCATTTGAGAAGTCCTGGCCCAATTCCCATTTTTTGCAATTTGAAGAGTAGCAAGAGCATGTCAATGCGATCAAATGCCTTGTTGAAGTCTGTGTTTAGAGCTTGAACGTGGTTTCCATTATCCACTGCAATCAGCGAATAGTTAACAAGTTCGAGTAACTTTGTACTAGTTGAACGGCCTTTGAAGAAACCACGGTAATAACGAATGTCAGATTTTTTTTACACTTTTAAAAATAGGCACTGAGACAGAACTTTTCCATGTTTTGGGGAAGTTCCCAGATTCCAGCGGACTTTGATCAAGATGAGGTTTATAATATATCTTATGGAATGCAAATCTTATTAGAGACAGCAAAAACAACCCAGATATCCGGAGAACCATTTTCCAGCAACCTGGTAGCAGAATCGATAAAATTTTGGTGTATTTCCTCTATACTCATGATTGGGAGTGGGACATTTCACCGAAGGTTATTTCGCCGAATGGGTCATTTTGCCGAAGAGCGGTTTTGAACTTTTCTCAAAGCTCAGTCAATTTTGAAATCAGTCTCAGTCAGTGTCGTTCGATTTGTTCAACCTGGCGAGCTATTCAAATGTAATGCTTCCTCCTTTTGAACATGAACAGTTCTGTTGAGTTGTACTTATTTCAGAAATTTTCAAATAATAGATATTTTTGGAGTTGGTTGGAAATGCTATCTAACATGAAGCTTTAGTGTGATAATTTATTAGCTAGATAATGGTCTTAGAAGAGGGTAGGTAGATAGTTCCGTTAGAGTACGGCAGTATGAAAATTGAATAGAAGTTGAAGCCATTAATTCGACAGTGCAAGTCAAATGCACACGATGTACGTGGAGATTTGAACTATGCCTTCAAATCTACAAGTAAAAAAGTGTACACTTGACTTTGCTCATATACTGTCTGCGGCTGTGGAATAGTGCGTTTGACTTGCATTATTGCTGATTGATTGTGTGTGTGTGTGTGTGTGTGTGTGTGTGTGTGTGTGTGTGTGTGTGTGTGTGTGTGTGTGTGTGTGTGTGTGTGTGTGTGTGTGTGTGTGTGTACAATCTAAACCCCACTGTCCGGCAGTGTTATTATGGAAGAAAACTGCTTTTTATTACCCTTAAATTAAAGCCGGTTTAGTCCGGGAGTTAGAAGGTGTTAGCTCTATTGCAGCTCCAGTGACCCATTTCAGAATGCCTGGTAATTCACGACCACTCCGAGGTCACTTTTACTTACAATAAGCCCCGCATGTTCACTCTACCTTTATCAAATGGATAATGGTATCATAAACACACTTCCAGATTCAAAAAATATTATTTCCAAATCTGGCACGTATATAGTTTTGAAATTTGTTCGACTGTATTAAATCGATTTGACTGGACATTTCTTACCAATTTTGTTTCGAATACCTCTTGATTCATCTGCTGGCAGCACTTACTGGCCCTTACCGGCGACCAACTCATCTGCCCGCAAATGCAATCGAGATATGTATAAGAACAATCTTCAACTGGAACGTACTCACCAAATCAATACATCCGGGAGCAAATTCCCGATGCTTATTTTTCTCTCGCAAACCCGTCGTCGTCGAACGGCAAAAAAGGACACTCGGTGAGCAATTTTGTGACACGGAATTTTCACTGAACATAAACCGCGAATTCACGAATTTCACCACACCCAACTGCGAAACACGTTCAGAAGCACTTTTGGTACAATTTCGATCAATTTCTTTCGAAAACACAACAAAAAAAGTTACAAGCGAGCCAAAATCAACACCGATTGTGCCGAGCTCTTTCACGCACCTTGCAGCGCGTAAATAAACTGAAATTTTAAATTATCACTCGCGATGCCACTAATTTCTGGTCCGGGAGAAAATCAAACAACGCAGATCGCGACATCTATTCTGATGCTTGCAAACATGTTGAATCACGTTTTCTTTCTCTATTCTAAAACTTCCCGGAAAGCGAGAAAACTACCAATCACACACGTATAAACGTCCGGGAGGCAGAGCGCCGGCGATAATCCGGAAATTGCAGCCGAAAACTATGAGAGCGAACGCACGCACAAAACAGAAAACTTAAAACACAACCGTATCCAAAGGCATTCGAAACTGCACCCGCACTTTAGGTGAATCATTCTGTCGCAAAAAAGCCATGCAGGAGACGGATTCTTCATCGCCTTTAACTGGTTCACGCATTGGTCACAGGCGGAAGTCATGCTGACTCAGTTTCCAAAAGTGATTTAGAAACAGCTGTGGAGATGCTCTAATACGCAAAGAGGAATTGGATTCTCAAGATCGCCCAATGCGAGACAGTATACACTACAATATGACTGATTCGATAACTTTTTCACTGTTTTCACAACACAGAATATGCTCTAATTACACGATTATCGCAACGAACTGCACTTTCCACTAACAACCAGTACAATATTACAGGTAGGTATACCGAACGGAAAAAAACGAATAACGATAGCCCGTGTGATAAAAAATCGACAAATTTAGCAGCGCACAATCACGATGATGTGAATAACAACAACTTATCACACTTTTTAATAAGTGAAAACGCGCTTATTAGTCCAATTTGGTGTGAAATGCGCAATAATGGCCCTTCGCTCATTTTCAACTTCTATTCAATTTTCATACTACCGTACTCTAACGGAACTATCTACCTACCCTCTTCTAAGACCATTATCTAGCTAATAAATTATCACACTAAAGCTTCAAGTTAAATAGCATTTCCAACCAACTCTGTAAATCTCAAACTTTACGTATGAAGAACATAAAACGCTTTGAAGATATTTTTGATTTATAGGAATAATTCTTTCCTATGACCATGAGCAGTTCTTTCGAGTTGTACTGATTTCAGAAATTTTTCAATAATCAATATTTTGGATAAATAGGAATGCTTCCTTATTTTGAAGATGAAAAGTTTATCGAGTTGTACTGATTTCTTTATTTTCTAAACAATCAATACTTTTGATTTATGGGAATGATTCCTTCTTTTAGACACGAGCAGTTCCTCCGAATTGTGCTGATTTTGTTATTTTCTAAATAATCAATATTTATGGTTTATAGGAATGCTTTTTTCTTTTTAACACGACCAGTACTTTTGAATTTCTGAATAATCAACTTATATCTATTGTTTAAATGCGTTCCAAATCCATTTTCATTGTACATTGATTCATGATTAAAATTCGGCGAAATGATCCATTCGGCGAAATATCCATTGGCGAAACGTTCTTCGGTGAAATGACACAGCCCCTCATTAGTGTATGCAATTATGCAGAAATAGCGTTCTAGTAGTCAACTTTTAGGAATTTATCATTTTCCCGGTGATTCCAGATATCCATCTTCAAGATGGATGTTTAAGGTATACTTTGGTTCAATAAGACCACTGAAAGCGCGCATGGGTTTCGTAGAATATTAGAAAAGATTTTCAAAAGAGGGCTGACAAAATCGGGTCATTAATGTATTTCCTCTTTGCTTATATGTAGTAGCTTTTTTATTCCTTGATTTGTTTTCCGTCGATCTTGTTTTCCGTACTGAGCACCAATGCTACCGACACCAAGGAGGCAGCTCCAGCTGGACTCTGTATATCGACCCATCAGCTCATGAACCGGGGACCAACGACTTTAATTCCCTTGCCATGATCAGAGATGTTATGCCTCAAAACATCCCGGTGGCGCCAACTTGGATTGAACCCAGGCCTGCTAAAGTGAGAGGTAATCCCGCTTACCACTACACCACTGGCGCTGCTATATGTAGTTGCTCGCAATTTTGAAAAATCGCGGAACTTTTCCAGGTTTTTCTGATCCGGCTTGCCGAACCTGTGGTTGCTACCTGTTTCAAATAAACGTAGATAGCCATATTTTTTGCATGGTAGCTGAATCATAATGATTGATCATCGCATTGCCGAGAACCAGCGATGTAAACCATGAATCGACACGCTGTTTGCAGCCTTGGTACTTTGAGGAACTTTTGATGGCTTGAGGTTCTGTTAGCTAATATCGATAGAAGTTTGATTGGCTTCGATATCAGGTGAAATCAATTGAATTCAAATTAGTGACCAATTTGTTTTGTAACTGAAACCACTCTTTTAGAAATGATATCTCTTTACAAGTTTGCTCCCTCACCATTTGTTTTCGGAAAAGACTGACTTAAGTCACGCGAAATATAGTTAAAATTAATCGCCCCTTTTCCCTGTTTGAACCCCCCTCCCTCCATAGAGTGTGACATGAATCGTGACATAGCGACCTGCTGTTGTTGTTATAGTATATTTTAAGAAATTTCACCTTAAGCACAAATTGCCACGCGTCTCCATAAAAAGACGCTCGCTCAAGTGGACACTTTTAATTGAACCTTTTCCAAAGTCTTTGTAGCCCTTTTCTTCAACTTGAAAGATATTTACTCAGACATCTCATCTTGAGTTCTCGGTTCAGCACATTTTCCTTCAGAATTGAAATGCTTAATTGATGCTGGAGTTGAAAGTCAACACCATTTCCTTCGATTGAAATGGGAAAAACTTCCCCGAAAAACAGCAATCACCTGAATTCGATCTGCTCCGTCCCATTCCAAAATACTAATATTGTTAATAGAAAAATCATCCAGCGCTTAGCTCCCAGCTTCGGCCTTCCAGGTGATAAATTCTTCCTAATCCCCATCCAACACTCACCAACCCCGCTGGAAGACAATGAAAATGAAAACGATAATGCCAGTTTGCTCTCTTTTCCTTCACAGCAAAAATCAAGAAAAGGGGGTGTGAGTTGGCTGGCACCAAGAAGCATATTGATTTCACCATTTCCATCCCGGTGTAAAAGCAAAACGACTGAGGAAACAGTGAGCTTAATTTTATCTCCGCTCCACCAACAGCAACAGCAGTAGCAGTGGCAGCGCGGAAGCAGCGAAAGTACTTGGGATTTTTTGTAATTTACTTTTATAAACGTAATAAAATTCAATTTCATTTCTACGCGAGATACCCCCGAGCTCCCCCGCACCACTCAACTCAACAAATGGGATGTACGTTGATGGTGGTGGAGTCTTTTGATATTCTTCCAAGCACAGGCAGGGCAACGCGACAGCAATGGCAATCAATGTCAACAGTCAGTGGATAATGCCATTGGAACAGCTCTCTAGCTCTAGCAGGTTCTTACCTACGTTCAGCCAGGTAGATACAGGAGAACGTGAACAGTAGAAGACGAGATTGGTGCATAATTTCATTTCCTCCTGGTAACGTGGTGGTGGTGGTGGTGGTGGTGGTGCAAGTTGTCCACGGTTGGTTGGAAGGAAACAAATATTATCTCGAGAAACACGGAATGAATTTTATTGTAAGGCGGTTGAGAAGAACTTGATTGAATTTTATGCTTCTATACGGAGGTGGTCTATTCGTACTTACAGTTTTATTGATAACGACGTTGAATGGATAGTTGAAGTAATTACCTGCAAATGGAGACATATTAAAACATTAGAGTGAATTGAATTTTAATTATAAAATATAAATTTATAAATTTTTAATGATCATTTTATCTAAACCTGCGAACTTATCAAAATCAAAATGGGTAGGGTCTAACTGAATCTAAAACGACAACGTCTCCATGATGCAAATTTTCCAGAATAACATTGCTAAACGTGTTGAATATTCGCAGCTTCATTATGCTGTTGATCTAAATTTCCAAACGTTCATATTCATGTTCGTACGTTTGCAATTGTTGCTCGTATAGGAACAACCTCATACACAAATATCACATACCATGCATTTCCAGCGACGAAGATAACGGTAGGTGCTGTCGTCTAATGACCACCGTAAAGTTGAACTATATATGCAATGTTTGTCTACCAGCCCAGCTTACTGGCGACGGCCGAGTGGACTCACCAAGTGAAAAACCTTGTTGCGTATGTTGCGTCCATCAGGATGCTAACTGGGCGTAAATTAGACCACTTTGGATTTTCGGATCGTAAGGGGACCGGTTTCATTAGGAACTCAGCGAGCGATACATCTGCAGAGCTGGTGCACAATTCAATTTACAGAGTAGGATAAGACCGGTGTGGGTCGGCCGTGAGAGCATTGATTGGATCGTCTTTGTGCATAGCTTGCATGGCAATGCATCGTCCCACGTAGGATTTCTAGCATACACGGCGAATGAGAACGACCCAAAAATTGAATTTAGTTTGCTCGTAAATTACATAAAGTGCAGGAACTCAGCGATGAGTATATTTTCCTCCAGTATTTTTCAGGTTTCTCCAGGAAAAAAATCCCGAATATAAGAAATTTAATGATTGAATTCACTCAGTCTATTGGTTTCCAACAGAAAAACGTGAGGCAAATTTGCTCATCGCTGAGTTCCTGCACTTTCTGCGATTATGAGTAAACTATACTCAAATTAGGGTCGTTCTCATTCGCCGTGTAGCATATATCCAGCAGAATCCAATGCATAGCTCAGCAGACCGGGTCACTGGGGTCTGATCAGGAGATTGAACAGTATGCTTCAGAGAATTTTAAATATTCATGCACTTCTTCGGGTGGCAAAATTCGTTTTGCTGTGCGTGAGAAACGAGAACGATCTCATCAAATTTTCATTTTTCCTAAATATATGTTCCCGAGCCCGAAAAACTAGCAGAACCTTCGTTCATCATTTATCATCAACTAACATCACCAGAAACCGGAACGCGTACGGGCAACGAAGCAATATCAACTGACACGTGCAAAATTTATGATTCCTCTGTAGAATTCAATTCATGCCGGAGAAAAAGCGAAACTTTTCCCCGAATCACAACCATTACAGTCACTCGAGTGCGATGAAAAGAGCAAACTGAATCCATCATTCATTCGTTCATTCATCTTTTTTTTTTTCTTTCGCTGACGTCGGAGACCAGAAAATTGATTTTAAGCGCTTTGAAACAGACGATAAAGAACTTCGCTCAAGGAAGGTAAAAACTACACTTCAAGTCTTGTGTCGTCTGTTGAACCGATGTTAATATGAAAAGTTTTTGTTCAGGAGATTTGAAATAGGTATATCTTCCGAGCTTGAAAGTAAAATATAAAGCACGGGAGTAATCCCGCTATAAGTTATATTTTAACTGTATAATGCTCAAAATATGGTTTCAGAATGATCTTACGCATTGATCTAAATTTTGGTATACCAGATAAATTGAGCTTGTGTTGAACAGCTTTTATTTTAATCAATTTTAATATTTTTCTCTATAAGATTATTATCCTGAAGGACAACATTGCACCAAACCAGTTCAAAACCTCCAATCAGCTTAAATTTAGCACTAACAAGCTTAGAAGCCTCAGATGGCCTAGTCATTAAAGGCACGGTATTACCAAGCCGTAGGAAACGCGTTCAATTCCCGGTTCAGTCGAAGAAATCTTTCGGGTAGGAAATTTTCTCGACAGCTCTGAGCATTGTACTTGCCACACGATACACAAATTCATGAATTGGTTGCCATAGGAAGCTCTCAATAAATAACTATTCATCAGCTCATTCGGTAAAGGCGCAACTATAGAGCAAAACTATGCTGGAGGCGGCTAGGTTCGATTCCCGATCCGGTCTGGGAATTTTTCGGGTTGGGAAATTCCTCGACTTCCCTGGACATAGAGTATGATTGTACTTGCCACACAATAATGCTAATGCAAAAAATGGTACAGGGGTTTAAAGCTCTCAATTAACAACTGTTGAAGTGCTAAAGGAATACTAAGTTGAGGGCCGGCGTCAAGAGCCAGTGGAGACGTAATAAATCTAAAGAGGAAGCATCTAGAACAATAAATTGAGAGCTGGCAAAAACACTCGCTAGAGAAGCGTAAAAAGCCTAGAAGAACAAGCTAACGTTTGTGACAATGGTTTTTTGTTAGTTTTGGGAGCGCTGGTTACGGGCTGCTATGGTAGCATTATAATAACTTATTATTTCGTCCTTTTGACGCAGACTACGTCTTACGGGAAGGTACAGAGGGTAAATTTAAAATCTAAAATTGCCACCGTCACGGAAAGGTGTTAGGTTTTGAACGCTTATAGCTTTGTCATTTATTGATGAAATTAAAATCCAAATACACCAATGTATAGCAAATAACTCTACGAATCTGCAGTAATAGCCGTCATAATCGAGCGATGGTAGCGCATCATTCTGCTTGAACCTGTAAAGTTATAAAACAGCACTACTGTCATGCCCCCACTCATTTTCGTATAGGACGCCATTGTGAATGGATTACCCAATCCTTGTTTTGAATGACTGGACGTACATTTTCTATGCAAAAAAGTGCTTTCACACTCAGCCTAAGCAGTCAATAATTTTACGCTCTGATCCAACCTGACTGACGATTTTCTATGTATCATCGGTTTCATGCAAAACTATCACAAGCCAAAATTTGTAATTTTTAAAATTTCGATGGCAAATAACGGTAAGTAGCGTGAAGTTTCATCCCACAAAAACCCATTTCGAAATTCGTTCAAAATCGAAAGCCGAAAATAAAGTAGCATTAAAGGCACATTTGGAGTTGTGCCTAAATATGTAATTTTGTTAGCATTGAGCATGTCCTCAGAGTCCATTGAAATTTGCGGCGTAACCCCCGAAATTTTTGGAGCTTTGTCAACAGCAAAAGGAAAGATTCGAGTATACCGTCCAACATGCTTCTCGATGGGAAAGAGTCCACTTCTCTTAGCGAAGCTTGTGAGATGTTTGCTAAACACTTTGCATCTGTCTTCGATAAAATTATGACAAGTGACGTTGAAGCTGAAGCTGCTGCCTCTGATACGCCTAGTGACTTATTGGAATTGAGCACATTCGAAGTAACTCGGGATACGGTTCTTTCAGCAAGAAGGAGACTGAAAACCTCACTACCTCCTGGTCCAGATGGAATTCCGGCTGTGGTGTTCTTCCGTTGCTCAGCAGCCTTAGCAGAACCTTTAGCAGCTATATTTAATGCATCCTTGAGCGAGGAAAATTCCCAACATTGTGGAAACAGTCGTATATGTTTCCTATTTTTAAAGCTGGCAATAAACGGGATATTCAGAACTATCGATATCACCAGTCTTTCCGCAGCGTCCAAACTGTTTGAGATCATTTTGAGCGAATTTGTATTTGTCCTGAATCGCTCGAAGAACTACATTTCAACTGACCAGCATGGATTTATTCCCGGTAGATCGGTAGCTACTAACCTTTTGGATTTCACCAGTACATGCATCACCGCGATGGAGGATAAGGCACAAGTCGACGTCATATATACTGATCTGAAAGCCGCATTCGACAAAATCGACCCGAAGGCTTTGTTATGCAAACTTTCCCGACTAGGAGCGTTTGAGCAACTTAGGTCGTGGTTACATTCCTTCTTGACAGGACGAACTCTTCTAGTACGACTAAGATCTTGTATCTCTTTTACGTTTACCAGCACCTCTGGAGTACCTCAGGGAAGTAATCTGGGTCCACTTTTGTTTACGTTATTCTTCAACGATGTAGCAGCTTTGTTGGGAGTTAAATGCAAGCTCGTTTATGCAGATGATCTTAAGCTCATAGCGTCATAGTTCACTCGATTGAGGATTTGTCATCGACTTCAAGCTGTGCCGTCGCAATAAGCTCATCATCAGCGTTCCAAAGTGTACAGTGATGACGTTTCACCGCTCTAAGAGTTCAATCCTTTACGACCACTGCATTGACAATGTAACGCTTCGCAGAGTAGAACGTATGGCTGATCTTGGTGTTCTTTTCGACCCAAAGTTGACCTTCAATTTTCACAATTCCTCGATCATCTCTAAGGCAAATCGTCAACTGGGATTTATTTCGAAGATTGCACGAGATTTCAAAGACCCTCACTGAATGAAGGCACTATATTGCTCTTTAGTTCGGCCCATACATGCATCTGTGGTCTGGTCTCCATATGAACTAGTGTGGAATCTCCGAATCGAATGTGTTCTAGAAGATTTTAGATTTTAGAATGAATGTCAGGGATAACACCAAGGTATTTCAGGGAGTTTTAGAAAGAACTCTTACAGATTTTAGACTTTCACTCCAAGTCGCTTGGGTGAGTTCAGATTCAGAATAGAATTTTTAAGAAGCTTTGTGAAAAAATTAGAAGAGAAATCCGAAATAATTCTGGCCAAAATTTCAAGACAATTCTGAGGTGAATATATTGAGAATTCTAACGAGAAATCAAGTAAATTTAAAAAAAAGAATTATACAAGGAAGTTTCGAACAAAATCTATAGATGAATTTCACGCTTTTTTTTGGATTGACGTGCAGATCATTTCTAGACTATTATTAATATATTTTTAGGGACTCCCAGAGAGAATCTCAAACATATTTTAGAAGAAATCTGAAATAATCTCAATGAAGGAAACGCTTGAGAATTCTCCAACAGAATCCTGTAAAGGGTTTTGAGTAAATTTTCAAGGTAGTTAAGGTAGGGCTATCTTCAAAATTACCACCCTTGCTGCTGAAGAATTGCTCCACCGCACTTGCATCTCCCATAACATCGCTATTCAACCGTTCGCTGCATGACAGGATGTTCCCAGTGGCTTGGAAATCAGCTTCTATCATTCCAATCTACAAATCCGGCAACTGTAATCGAGTCACGAACTATCGAGGTGTTTCTGAGCAAAATTTTCGAAAAACTGGTGCATAACGTTCTGCATAACGCCGTATCTTCATTAATCTCCGGCAGCCAACATGGTTTCATGAAACAACGCTCCACGACTACAAATCTGATGTGTTACGTCAACACCTTGTCTCGCGAAGTTGAACATGGACAACAAGTTGATTCGATTTATATAGATTTCGCCAAGGCCTTCGACACTGTACCACATATCTTGGTCATAGACAAAATGGTACACATGGGGTTTCCGGAATGGATAACGCAGTGGTTGTTCTCGTACCTGTCGGACATAACCGGTTGTGTTGTAGTGAATGCGGCACAATCCCAGCCGTTCAACATCACGTCCGGTGTACCCCAAGGAAGCGTTCTTGGGCCGCTGATCTTCAATATCTTCGTAAATGACTTGTGTATGCTGCTCTCTTCTTTTAACCTTTCTTTTGCCGACGACTTGAAGATTTATCGTGTCATCACTTCTTCAGAAGACTGCATGGCGTTGCAAGAGGACATAAGCGTCATGCTCGTTTGGTGTAGCGATAATGGAATGCGCGTGAAACAAATGCAAAGTTATTTCGTTTACGCGACGCATCAGGCCCATTGTCCATCAATTTAAAATGGAATCCGTCATACTGGAGCGAGTTCTATCGATTTGTGATCTGGGCGTTACTATTGACTCAAAATTGAAGTTTAACAAACATGCAGCTATTATAAGCGCAAAAGCATTTTCTGCACTCGGATTTACTCGTGGACATGCTTCAGATTTTACTGATGTGTACGCCATCAAAACGTTATATTGTTCGTTAGTGCGAAGTATCCTGGAGTATGCTGCTTCTGTATGGACACCATTCTACGCGACGCAGATCTTAGCAATTGAACGTGTGCAGAGGAAATTCATACGATTCGCTCTACGCCAGCTTCCCTGGAATGACCCAGTAAATCTTCCTTCTTACCCCGACCGATGCCGATTGATCAACTTAGAAAGTCTGTCATCGAGGCGAACTAAAATGCAGCGTATGTTCGTGTTTGATGTCATCACAGGAGGTATTGACTGTCCTGCATTTCTTGAGCAGATACCGATCAACATTCCTCCACGTCATTTGCGAAGTTCACCTCTACTGGCAATTCTGTACCACAGGACGAACTATGGGCATCACAATCCACTTGATTCGTGTCTCCGGGCTTTTAATGAAGTTGACGACAAATTCGATTTTAACATGTCCAAAGCTGTATTTTCACATAGGATTAGGAATGATGTCTAGAAAATAGTATTAAGTAGGTCAGTCTGTGCGACTTAGTCGAAGGCGGTGATCGTTAAATTAAAAAAAATAAAAAAAAAGGCAAAAAAGCACACACAAAAATGAAATGCACGATTTTGTAAGTAATGTATGCAAAATTTTGCAATTGATTGCAAATATCAGCATATTTTAGCTTAAAATCCTTTCAATAAATTTTCGGTATATCTTTTATCTACCAATTGAGTAAACCATTTTCACTAAATATTGCTTTTTTAAGATTTAGTGCGTTTTTTTCATATTTTTTGCATAATAAAACGGAGTGTTTCTGTGGTGGGAAAAAGTGATTTCCCTATCACAGGCTACGGATTTCAATACCAAGCACTGAAATTATCAGCCGCTACCTCTATTTATGCTTTCAGATTAGCATTGTAAGTTCCTCCTACTTGGAAAATTATACTATGAAACGGCTTGCTAAGCCCCGCCTCGATTAGAATATCCCGGCTTTTTTACTTTTTTTGGCTTTTTCTTCTATGCTTCAGAGGCCTAATTTAAACTGATGATAGAGCTACTGGAAAAATGTATTTTTTTGGGAATTGTTTTTTCTCACAAAATTGGTGGAGAAGTTTACTTGTTTTAGAGAAACATATTTTATTTAAAAAATTTCTAGAAAAGTCCTCCAACAATTCAAAAAAATGGATCAAAACTCAGCATCGCTGGTGGTGCAGTGATAAGTGTGATTACTTCTCACCCCAGTAGGCCTGGGTTCAATCCCAGTCGGCGCCGCCGGAATGTTCTGAGGCATAACATCTCTGATCACGCCTTCTTTCGGAAGGGAAGTAAAACCGTTGGTCCCCGGTTCATGGGTTGATGGGTCAATAGGTAGGGTCCAAGTGTGGGAGCTGGCTCCCTGGCGTTGATCGCATTGGTCGTCAGCACGGAAAAAAGATCGACGGAAAACAAATCAAGGGGAAAAAGGGTCGAAACTTGTTTAGATTTTGTCATGTGCTCCTATTTTACTAATCAAATCTGATTGCAATTTTGGAATCAAATATAAAATACTATGTATTTGCATTTTTATGAAGTCCTGAATTTGGCCAAGTTTTACTAAGTATGCAATCTTAAATATGTACATATTTACATTGGTTACTTCTACTGTTTTTTTTTTAAATCAAAATCAAGAAAAATGCACAAGAAGTTCACTAAACAGCTTAAGGTAGTCTACGTCAACCATGGGTCATGCCTTGTACACAACCTCACCAAATTAGACCATATTGACACAGCATAAAACATGGACGGTCTAAAATCTTGTTTAAATATTAGAATCTTATTATTGAGACAAAGTTTGGATTTCCTACTTATAAGATGTACCTTATAAATCTGTTACATTTGGCTTGAATGCCCTCAATGTGATCTTTAAAAGTTATGTTTGGTTAAGTACTAATCCAAGATATTTCACTTAACTTGACCAGGAAATTGGAACTCCGTTCATAGTGACTATGTAACTTCTGCAAGGTACCAAAAAAGAACCTCTAGGCTTATGTGGGAATATTATTAGTTGAGTTTTGGAAGCGTTGAGAGAAATCTTCCAATTTGGTTAATAAGAAGATAAACTTATTTCATTTCATAATTTCAAAATATAGAATGGAAAATTAAACTTTTTTCAATTTAGCGATCAAACCTTCATACCCAACACTGTCAAACGCTTTTTTTTGTCTAAAATAGCAACTCCAGTTGATCAGCCTTCACATTTATTTGACCGAATTAAATTGGTGGCTCTTAAGACTTCATGAGTAGTGTAATGCCCATGGCGAAATCCAAACTGCAAAAATTGAGTTCGCATTGATGTGAAGCACCATTCTATTCAAAAATATCTTTTTAAAAAGTTTACTTATTGAAAAAAACATACTTATTGTATGGAAGATAGAAGCTTCAGCTGAAATGAAAAACTTTTGAATTTTTCCATTTATCTGGAAAGTATGCCAAATGCAAATATCTGTAAAATAATTTTACCAAGAAACACAAGGTACTGGAAATTTGTCAATGAGAATATAAAAAATTCAAGCATGTTTTGATTTTTCTTTAGCTATAGATCTTACTTCGTCCAATTCAGTCTCCCAAGAATCAACAAAAATTATTTTCCCGAGTGAAAAAAAAACAGATAATCTCTAACAACCTGAACCTCAATATGACTAGTGAGACCCATCTTGAAATTATGGGAACTCTCGAATTGCCTAGCAAGTTTCTGAGCTTTTCCTAAATTTGTGATCAAAATTTTACCACCTTCTTCAAGCGCTAGAATAGGCTCTTGAGTATTGTTCCTCAGAGTAGAGAATCGCTTTTAATTTGTTTCACGGCAGGATCGCGTGTTCTTTGATGCTGCCTCCTACGGACATTTTTCAGACGGGTCAAGACATGAAGATCGTCGTCTATTATAATTGAATCGAATTTAACCTCCCTTTTTGGTACTGCGGCAGCTTTTGCTTCAACTATAGAAGAAGTCAGAGATTACAGAGCATAATTAACATCATCTTTGGTTTGCAAAGGAATATTTGGATCGAAGTTATGTTCCAAAAATGTTCGACATTGCTCCCAATCAGCTCTATGGTAATTGAAAGTAGAGCTTTGGGGATTAGAAATTATTTCTTGGGATATTTCAAAAGTTACTGGAAGGTGATCAGAACCGAAGTCAGCATGGGTAACCAATTGGCTACAAATTTGACATGAATCAGTTAAGACCAAATCAATAGTTGAGGGATTTCTTGCTAAAGAAAAGCATGTTGGACTGTTTGGATATTGAATAGTGTAATAAACTGCAGAACAATCATCAAACAGAATATTACCATTGGAATTGCTTTGAGCATTATTCCATGAGCGGTGTTTTGCATTAAAATCACCAATAATGAAGAATTTAGACCTATGACGGGTAAGTTTCTGAAAGTCACCCTTGAGAAAATTCTTTTGCTGGCCTACGCATTGGAATGGCAAATAGGCAGCTATAAACGTAAGTTGTCCAAATTTTGTTTCAACAGAAACTCCCAGAGTTTCAAAAAAGTTTGGTTTCAAATGAAGAAAGAATTTGATACGTCTATGAACGATGATGGCAACGCCTTTACAGGGTCAATCAAGACGATCATACATAATTCTTGACTTTATTGACTTGACTTTATTTATACCCTTTGAAGACTAGCACTCTCTAAAGGCACGCCCTTTGTCAATCAAAATTGGATTCTTTAGCAATACAATTAAGCAATTACACCGATGATGACCATGCATCAGAACTGTAGTCATAACCACTTCAAACTAAGGAACAACGGATAGAAGATTAGGAATCACATAGATGAAAACTATGAGCGGCGCCGATGGTGTAATGTAACCATGCATCCGGACATATTCCGGGTACCCTCGGAGAAGTGGTCAGATTTTTCTTGAACCAACACCTACATGCGACACATCAAATTACATGAGAATACATAAATACGGTGGCCATGTTAAGTACTGAAGACTACGAAGATCCGGACATGTTTCGGGTATCCCCAGGGAAGTGGCCACATTCTTCTTGAACCAATACAATCACGCGACAGAATTCAAAAATAAGATCATTGATGATCATATTAAGTATTCAGTACCACGTTGGTCAGATCCGGACATGTTGGGGATACCCCCAGACAGGGTTACTTCCACTCACTTGCTATAAAAAAATGTTTTTGGGAATTATGAAATCATGAAATAGTTTAATGCTAATTAGTACTTGTAAGTTACAAGAGGAGGTCATGAAGTATATGTTTGACACATTAAATCTGTCAAAATTGCTTTCAGTGCGTCACAATCGGCGATTTTACGACTCGTGAGCGCTCACTCTGAGTGAACGCTCACGAATCATAAGATCGCTAATTGTGACGCTCTCAAAGCGAAATTGACAGGTTTTTATGAGTCAAACACATACTTTACTACCTCTTCTTGTTACTTACAAGTACAACATAGCATTATTGCATCTAATCATTGCATAATTCCGAATAATATTTTTTTTATAGCAAGTGAGTGGAAGCAACCCTGCCCCCAGATAAGTGAAACTTGAACCTACATCTTCATGTGACACATCAAACTACAATTGGTATTCATGGCGTAAATAGGGCTTGAAACTATCCATTTGACTAAAAATCATTCGACTGAATTTGATATCATTAGTGATGATTTTCTTAAGGTAGATAAACTACCCCAATTCCCCTTGTGGCGGGTTTTCAACCAGTCGGTCTGATTTTTTGCATGTGAGTAGTGCCAATGGAGAACAAGTCACTCGCAGAAAATCGGAGAGTTTGGTTGAAAACCCACCGATAAAAAGCGGTGGGTAGAACTCAGTGGGTAACGCGTTCTTCGGAGGAAAGCTGTACAGCCATTCCATAGCAAAACGATATAGTGGTTCTCAGAATTTCGTAAAAATTGATAGTTTTGATCATAATCGCAAAATATTAGACCCATATTTTTTTTTAAATTTGTCATTAGGGTGACAATACTCCTATGCGACTGTACTACCATGCGTCGTGACCATGTTGCTATAAATCAATGTAGACGCATGGCAGTCTAGTCACATAGGAGTATTGAGCGAAAACCCAAAATTTGATAACTTCAAAAAAATATAGCTCAAAAACGAAAAAAAAAAACAAATCACTGATTTTTTTAAATGTTGTGTAAAAAAGCTTAAATTTTCAAGGACAAATATAAAAATATTGCGGCCTCTGTCTACAAACCATGAAACCATAAAAAACGTATACGATCAATGTTTTTTAATACAAAATCCCAATTTTTAATTTTATATTTTTCCTAAAAAGTATTTTATAACCATTCATTTGATATTTTGATCTTTAAAAAAAAAATCACACAAAAACGCCACTTCTAATTGAAATAACGTCTGCGACAAAGTTTAACGAAAAAAAAAGGTATTTCAAGGAAAAATATACACGGAAATTTTTGTTTTGTAATTTAAAAAAAAATGTCGTTGTTCAATATTTATGATTTTTTTTGAAAAATTCAAACTTCTGAAATATATAAAACCTTGGACACTTAACAACTAACAAAAATCATAGAACAAGAACTTTTAAACATTTTTTTTTAACTTTCTGTGGGTACGATTTTGAAAGTAATTTTAGCAAAGAAACAATATTGGAAACCTTTTAAATCGTTTCTGTGCAAAACATTTTAAAATATTACCAAAAAAAAAATCACAAATTTGTCCCAAGTAGTTATTCTAAAAATTTTGTCAATTTTAAGTGTTTAAGAATTTAAGTATTTCTAAAGCTTGCATTTGTAATAAAAATTTTTTATAAAAAATCAACAGTATTGAACAAGCGCTTTCAAGTTATTTAGATTTCAACACTATTTTTGGTTTTTTCCTCAAATTTCCCTAAAAAAAAATTATCGTCTATATTTTTCCTAGAAGGACCTTATTTTTCCCTACAACTTTGTCTCAGACGTTATTTCAAAGGGGTGTGACGTTTTCGTGCTACGATTGACTGAAAACTTTTCAATACGCAATTTTGATAAAAATGGCCTAGTTTTAGCACAAATTTGAATGATTGCCCATAAAAAAACAGTGATGTAAAGTTTCATGCAAACCGGAGAAGGTCAACTCCGATCGATTCGTCATTTGGCGTGGAACTGCTCTAGTCAAGAAACTTTTTTTTTTTGAGATTTCATAACCTTTCTCGTGTCGAAGAAATGCTTCAATAAGCTATAAATTCCAACACACCAGTGGGGCAAGTGACAAAATACGCTGCCTCTTTAGTCTTTTCCGAGCAGTGAAACGAATAGCAAAGTTCCTATCGCAGCACTAACTACTTGGTTTGGAAGAATGAGCAAATTCAACTCCCGCCGACACTTGGCTATAATCGATCGAGAAAAGGACAAAAATCTGTTTTTGATACGTATTTGTGCCACCCTCTCTCTCTCTCTCTCTCTAAAGCGTCCTGAATCCGATTAACTTTTCCTTAAACAAAAATCTCAGCTATCGCTTCCTATCCATCACCATCACCGGGACGAGAATGTTTCTCAGTTCAACTTTTTAAACCAGTTTCACTTCAGAAAATATGCTACCCGTGTTGCTGCTGCTGTTAGCATTTTGAAGGAAACTTTATTTTGCCTCGAAGCACTTTCCAAACTGCTTCCGAGCTTCTTGATGGAGTAGTTTTACAACTCGCGCGTCAGTCAGCCCTATAGTGCTCACTTCCTGCCATCCATGGGCCAAAGCAGATGCTTTCGTAAGCTGTTGGAGTCGGGTACGGAAAAAAAGATGAAGTTCCAAAGTTGTACCCGAAAGCTGCGGAGGAAACCCCGGATCCAGAGGGGATTGGAAAGGATGCCTTTTTAATTCTATTGTACGACGAACAGATTGTGTGCCAGATGGACAGGACGACGAGAATTCTTTTATGAAGGGAAAAAGATGATGCTGCAGTGTCCGGAAGGGATTGAAAAACGATGACGAGGACACGACGCGATGAAGATGACGGCGGTGAATGAACACTTGGTGCTTAAGTCTGAGAAAAAGGATGCGGCTCCGAGAAAGAAGAAAGTTCCGGCCATATCGACAGAGGCAGGATGGAGATTTTTCTGCTTAACAAGCTGTTCGATCCCGGAAAAGATAATTAGGTGGAATATTATTCGAATTTTTTTAAAGATATCGTCAAGATAAAGCCTTTTGAATTAAGGACGAACCACCAAGGAAATCCAAAACGAAATGTTTATCAGTTTTACTTTACTCCCTAGAGTACATTTTATTTTAAATTGGGTGCTCAACCTACATCCGCTTCAATAGCACCTACATGATTCAATCAACTCATAACACATTTCGTTTAACACCCTCATGAAAAGGTGCTTCGTTACCCCATCTCAAGTAAAACATCAACATTTAACGCTTCTACACCATCTTTATGTTGTTCGTGCCACATTCACCGCGGAATTTCTTACTGTTACAAACGTTGGCAGAACTACCCTTGTTGGAGATGCTTCACGTCTTCCACGTCATCGTAATCAACCGACACACACAATTTGACGAACACTGATTGCAATCAGGTGTTGGGAAACAACAAATAAAAATCAAGACTGCTTCCTCTGGCTCTACCGTCTTCTCCGTGTGTAAACTGACGGTGGAAAATTGGTCCATCATCTCACTTCATGATCCTAGCCGTCAGACAGAAATTCCAACAAACCTAAATTGATACCAAACTGTTATCTGCATCGAGATGAATCAGTTTACTAAAGAGTGCCCGATATGAATCTGACGATGTTACTCTGCGCCAAGCCAAATTTTCTGGAAAAACATTGTATTCGCAATCCGGGAATCGCTAGAACGCGACGGCCTGCGTCAAATTTCAAAGCGTTACGTTTGGGAGGGTACGGAGAGATGCGGAAGAACGTGCTGTGCTGGAGGCGTCGCCGGTTGTGCCAACAGAAGATAATGTTGGCACCTGCCGGAAGCCCAATACAATAGACACAACTGTTGCTGGCTAAGAAGCGCGTGATTCGGAAAAGTGGCTGGCTGGATGGCTGGATGGCTGGATGGCTGGCTTGTTAACAATGAAATGTGAAGCGAATTTGGGCATTCTGTTCGGCAATGTGATGATAAATGTGGCTATTTGGCCGTCGGAAAATGAGTCACTGAGTTGACATTTATAGTATGTCGATGTCGTAACGCACCAGGCGTCTCCTTCAAATTTCTTTCAAGCTCCAACACAGTTGTTGTCAGTTCCTAAACTGATCAATGAACGGTTCAATAAATAATCGTTTGCGCTGAGAGATAAGGGAAAGTGGGACAGTTTGGCCACCTTTAGAGAATCATCCCCAATAATTCCAAATTCAGTGGAAATTTTCAATGATTTTTAACCAAATTGATGGTTTCAAGCTCTATTTGCCTCTGGCTGAAAGTCTCGCTAATAAAGATAACCTAACTTAACGTATATGTTGATCATTTAGTTCTTTACTCTTTCGGTTTTTGAATTGATGGCCCTGAAAAGGGCCGGTTGTTTTACAAATGGTGGCCACACCCGTGCAAGTCGATGCCGTCCGGATGACGGTGGATGACGGATGATTTTTATACAGATAACAGATTTTTTTGAATATACAGATTTTTCAAATAAGTGGAATATATGTTTAACTCTGGACTGTATTTATTAATATCTATTAATAATCCTTTCTTCGTTTTGAGTAGATACAAGCACCTAACTATATACCAATTTTTAACTTTTTATTTTATTATCTTCGTTAATTTCTGATTGCTCGTTAGAAGGAATGTTAGTTTTTTTATTCCTATTGTTTAATTAACCATATCACATGGTGACAGGTACTATGAGTTTTATTTTTTAATTTGTCGTATCGGCAAACAAGCCGTTTTAACAACCCACAAGCTGATTGATTACAGTTTGTGAGTCGGAGAGTCAACTGGATATTTTGACATTTGACTAGTGTAATATCAGAAATAACGAAAATGCAATGCAATTCTTCTAAACATCCAAATGTGACAAAATACATTAAAGTTGATAAAACATATGAACACGATTGCAAACAGAGAAATACAGATGAACCATCCCAAAGTTTTTCACAAAAAAATACTGAGTACACTTAGGTATATAGGTTCGAGCAACAGCTAGCGAATTCGATATCCTTTTAATCTGCCAAATGATTAGATAAAGTTGAAATTTGTTTTCATTAGAAGACTTTGAGAAAACGAAACATCGAGCATATCATTTTACAACTAATACTTCATTTTTTTTGGGTTTTGGATCATGCATATTTACTAAAAACAATTAATTTGAACTATTTCTGGACTTAAAAGCTATAATACTTCAAGAAATTTTCAAGAATCTTGAGTCAAATTCCATTCATAGTTTTAAAGATTCAAGGAATTTTATTATAATTTCTAAGGACCTCATTCCAAGGGAGCTCTGGGAAAACGTCATTCAGAAAAACATCAAATGCAATCTGCTATCGAGGTTGTTTTTTATGAATTTTAGATTTCATGTGAAGCCTTAGTTAGTTAAAAGTTAATAGTTGAGTTAAAAGTAAATTTTAATGAAACATCTTAGTAATTTCTGGGGAGCACAACTCTTGTGAACTTCACCGGAAAATTCCAAGGGCATTCAGAGGATAATTTCATAACGTTTGTGGGAAAAAATGAATCCGGAGCACAAATTCTTGGACATTTTTTGAAAATACTTAAAGGAGGATTACAATTAAATGTGAGAATAACCCCAGTACATCTTCAAAAGAATTCGGACAATAAATTCAGGAGAGTTTTCCAAACAAATTATGAGAAGAAATCTAATCGAATTTCTGAGGAGTAATGTCAATGAATTTTTAGGAGACTTTCAATGTGAGTAGAATTTCAAGGGAAGGAGTGAGATTGAAAGGAAATGTGAAATGAATTCAATGAATACTCGGAGAATCTTTCCAAAGGATTTTTAATTGTGGAGAATGTCAAGGTAATTCAGAGGAAAACTGAAAGAAACTTTAATTCTGACGATAGATTCATTAAGAATTTGAGAAACTCTCTTTGAGGTCTTCAGAACCACTTGAAAGTTTTCAATTTTTTCATGAAGTTAATGAAACTCCCTTGAAGTTCTTTTGTAGTTTGATAAACTAGCCTGATGCTCACAATACTTCTCCTCAAATCCGGAACTTTATAGGGCTTCCTAAAGTTTCCTCAATTGTTTTAACGATCATGGATCTTCTTTAAAGGGTTAACAATTCACTGGAGTTCTCTAAACTTCTTTAAAATTTATGTGTCTTCTCCAATTTTAGGTTCTCTGTCCTTTTCTGAAATTCTCAAAACTTCTCTAAAGTGTTTGCAGTTCTCATCAAGCTTGTTGTACTGCGCTGAATTTAATTAAATCGTCCTAACAATGTTTAAGCTTCAGTGAACTTCTGAACTTATGCGAAGACCTCAAACAACTTTTAACATAGATGATCTCTGAAGTTATCTGAAAATCTGGGAACTGCTTTAAATTCCCCACTAATTTTCTGAAACTAATTTTTGGAGAATACTAAACTTCTTTCAAATACTCCCGCATTTTGCTAATGTTCATAAAATTTCCTGAAGTTCGTGGATCTCATCTTAAGCTCCATAGATTTCTATGAAGTAATGTTTCTGAAGAAGTCCTTCTGTGAAGTTTTCGAAGTTTTTCTAAATTTCTGGAACTTTGGAATTCGAACGAAATAATTAATATAGTTCTAAGATTTTCACTGAAGTTCTCAAGATTTTTCTGAAGATCATTAAACTTCCCTTAAATTATCGACACTAATTTAAAACTTCTTCAATAGGCTAGACCTTCCTGATGCCTAGACGATTACTGAATTTCTTTAAAGTTCTCTAGACTGCCCAAAACTTATCAGTATTTTTAAGAACCCGCAGCTTTACTGAAATCAAATAACTTGCCTTAAAGTTTCGAAAATGTTCCTTAAGCATTATAGCCATTATTAACACTCACTTATTTTCTCTGAACTTATCTATGTTTACCTGAAGTTCTATAAATTTGTTTAATAATCCAACAAATTTTCTGATATATATTCATAATTCTCTGACGCTTCTGACGTTAAAGGATCATTCATAGAATTCTTGGAATACCCTATAATTCCACGGAACTCCTTGTAAGTCGCTGCAAATTTGCTTAAGTTAATGGGATTATTCTGAAGCTATCTGATCGTCCTCGAAGCACTCAGAACTTCTCTGAATCTCTAAATTTAGTTCTCTGAAATTTCTTGAAGATATCGCTGCTTGCTAAAATTTCTCGCTTTTTTATTAATGGAACTTTGTTGATGTTCTTTAATCAACTTAGCTAAATTTTCGCATTTTTTTAAGCTCTTGAAATCTCAATGATACATCACCCTTAAATACTCTCACGTTTTCCGGATGTTCATAAAATTTCCAGATGTTTTCTCTTGGCTGAAGTTTTCGGAAATTCACTGAGTTTCTCGAAACTTCTTTAAGTTTTCAAATATTTCCTTGCACATCATGGAACTATCTTGAATTTATCTAAATTTACGATTATTGATTTTAAACTGCTCCAACACTCTGGACTATAGTTACGGGAATTCCTCTTAAGATCTGAAATTCCCCAAAGATCTCTAGATCTAGCTTTTCTGAGATGCTTAGAACTTCTTGAAAATGTGCACAATACCCCTCAAGTTTTCTAAATTTCTCAAGTTCGCTTCACACCTGTGAACTTCTCTGAAATTCTAGGAACTTCATAAAAGTTCCTGAACAGTCACGGATGCTAAAAGAACCGCTTTGAGGTTCTTACAGCTTCCAGTAAGCTTGGCATATTTTCACCGTGTTAACTTACCTTATGTTCCTGTAGTTTGTTTATAAAGCTTCACTGAAATTCTCAGCATTTCCTTTCATTCCTCAGAACTACAAAGTTCCTACAATTGTTGTAAAGTTAATGGGACTGCATAGAAGATTTCTAATCTTTCATAAAGTTAATTATGACCTTGAAATAAATCATTTATTGTTTTACTTAATCCTGGCACTTTGAATCTTTTCAATATCTTGAACTTGTACATGGAATACAAAACTTCAACACATTGAATATTTTTAGATCTTGGACTTACTTGCTTGGAAAACTTGATAATTGTTCCCACTCAATATTCACGCATGCCAAATAGTCAAAATTGAAAAATTTGTCCTGATCGTCAAGTACGGATGGTACAACACTCTCGTCAAGTAGTAATATGATTGGTATGTGATGATTATCAACAGTTAACAGCGGTGCAGGTGCGGCAATCAGGTCAAGATACTCCGGGAGATTGGCGAACGCCAGGTCAAGGAGCCTTTCGTTCGTGTTATTATTTTATTTTATATTATTATTGTTATCTATCAACTGACATCGTGGTTTTAATGAAATATTCTTAATCCTATTTTAATTAAATATATGCAGAGATCGTAAACGTTGTTTACAAGTGTTTGTAGACATGTTAAAATCAAAAACATGATACCCTTCTTGAAACCGTCTGCTTATAGAATTCAAAGGGTCATTGGAGCCATATAAAGTATTCCTCGGAGTTGGTTGGATTAGTTGTAGTGACCGCAACACTCGTTCTGGGGCATAAATCCTCATACGATCCAGTAAGGCTGAACTCTGCGCGAAGTATCTTAGCTCCAAATATAGCTTGATCCATGTTACGACGATTTGCCAGCGGTTCGATATTCAGCAAGGCACAACGATGCTCATAAGGCGGTAGGTTTACTGGGTCACGCCAATGTAGACTTCGTAATGCAGCCCGTACAAATTTACGTTGCACAGATTCGATCCTGGAGTTCCACACAGCTTCATACGGTGACCAAACAACCGATGCAAATTCTAATATTGATCTAACTAGAGAGCAATAAAGAGCACGCAAGCAAAGTGGATCATTGAAGTCTTGCGCGATTTTTAGAATTAATTCTAATTGACGGTTGGCTTTGTTGGCAAGTTCCTCGATCATGTAGTTGTACAGAATAGGATTTTTGCACCGCCGATACGAGATGATGCAACACTTAGATACACTCACTTTGAGAAAACTGGAGTTGCACCAATGAGCGAATCGATCCAGTAACTCTTGAAGTTGCCTGCAATCGGCTTCATTTCGTACTACGAGATAAATTTTCAAATCGTCTGCATAAATCAGTAGTCCCCCATTTGCTAAAAGGATCGTCACGTCATTGAAAAATAATACAAATAACAGTGGACCAAGGTTGCTACCTTGAGGCACACCAGAGAGCACTGAGTAAACGGAGCAGACACTGTTGATCCAATTTTAACAACGAATTGCCTGTTGCTTAAGTACGAACGAAGCCAATTACATACTCTGTTGGAAACGCCTAGTCGAAGTAGCTTGGCAAGAAGAATATTGTGGGTCACGGTGTCAAAAGCAGCCTTTATGTCGGTGTATACAGCATCAACCTGAGCTCCATCGTCCATTGTGCCGATGCAAAAAGAGGTAAATTCACACAGATTGCTGTCCACTGATCGTTTGGGGTAGAATCTGTGTTGAGAGGCACTGATGTAGTTCCTGCAAGAGCTGAACAGTACTTCATTGACGATGATTTCGAGGCACTAAGATCCAACTGACAACGAAGTTATCCCACGGTAGTTAGAAATATCTGACTTATCACCTTTCTTGTGCAATGGAAGCATAAGGGAGGTCTTCCAATCAGAAGGAAACCACTGTTGCTGCAATGATTGGTTGAAAATTACTTGAAGAGGAGCAACCAAAAGTACACTACACTTTTTGAATACACACGAAGGAATGCCATCCGGGCCAGGTTGATAAGACTGCTTGAGTTTCTGTAGAGCTGATTCAACCGTCGCTGTGTTGATGTTGAATACATCAAGATCCACCGCGTCTCTTGGTACCAGCTCAACAGCTACAACTATCTCCTCCACAGTTGGCATACGATTCTCAAACAAGCTAGCAAATTTTTGAGAGAAAAGCTCGCACTTTGCTTCTGCAGAAAGAGCATGAACATCTCCTAAGTGCATCGTAGTCGGCAATCCGCTCTCCTTACGTTTTGAATTTACAAAGCTCCAAAACCGTTTCGGGTTTCGCCGAAGATTATTGTCTCCGTCTAACGTACATTTTGTACAAAAAACTATTGTATCCACAATAGATTCGACTAGCTTCGTCAAACTGGTGCTTTAGATACAAACATCGTTGACGACAATATCGCTGCGAAGATGCGCATTGGACCAAGCAGGATTCCTTGGGGGCCTTTTTAGCGGTACAGTTTGAATTATGCAATTATGCAAAATACGATTGAAGGAGCTGACGGTGCTATGGCTTTGGTATACTTCAGACCAATCAACTTGCGACAGCAGTTTATTCAAGTTATCATAATCCCCTCGACGAAAGTTACGCTCAGAAAGGTCAACATCTTCATGAAATGATACAGGAGGCACACAAACCACAGAGAAAAAGAGAGCTGGATGATAGCGGTCAATTAGCGCAGATTAGGAAGATTTAAATCACCGATCGATAGGATTATGTCAGTCTCCGATAAACGATCTGCCACTTGTTGAACGGCCCTTGCATGAGCAATATATAGCTCGGCACTCGAGTTAGGTGGAAGATAGATAGTCACTACATAAAGCGAATGAGATTGCGATTTTATGCAAACTGCAATGTGCTCAATATTGTCACAGTTAGCTATCGAAATAGATTCACACCAGGTAGTTTTTGGCTGCAATCAATGAAGACTCGTTAACTCATTGCGATCACAGCGGAAGAAAACGTAATCCGATGAAATTTCACTGCTGTCAATATCAGCCCGGAGCCATGTTTCCGTAAAGACAAGTACTTCATAGTCACAGCTGGACAAAAGCAGACGGAGCTGAGCAATGTTTGTGCGCAAACCTCTGACATTCTGATAATACACAGAAAACATGCGAATGGTGGTACGGTTTGCTGCGGAGGGCGTAGCAGTTACTGTGAGAGATGATTCAGCAGCTTCGAGCAACTACAAGATTTTACAAAACTTGGCCGGTAATGGCCGGTATCGACATTCCACGATCACACTAGCTCTCCCGGGCATGATCCGGTGCTCCCGGGAAAAAGGCCAATTCTCAACAAAAAACCAAAACCCGGTCACATTGGCTAACCCGAAAATGTTCCAGTGGCCTAGAGGAAATGGCCAATCCTCAAATAATAAAAAAGGCAAGATATTTTTTCTAGTACAATCTTTACCATGCACTAGCATGTTGGAAAAGTTGTGAAATTTCATTAAGTCCCAGAGTGTTTTCATATTTTTTCAAGTTCAGAAAAACGATAACAAACAAAAAAGGTTGAATGGAGAAGAAATTACAAGTCTTTTTTAGAATAAATCGAACTTACCGAATACAAAAAAAAAATATCAGTAGTAATCATGGAAGAATCGATTCCCTTCTGCACTATGCTCTAACAAAGATCCCACGCAGTACACACAAACTTAGCAGGATCGAAACCACTTATTCAATCAAACCATTTCTTCTTTGATGGAAACGTTGATCAATGAACCCAGTGCACATCTTTCGAATCCAATTATCTGCACTGCAGCTGCATTATTCCATTACTGGAAGCCCATGGAGCTATTTAACGAACCAGTTAGCAAAGACCACTCAACATATTGAGTACAGAATCTTCTCTCCGGTGTGCTATGCTTCCAGTACTATTACTACCCCCTATCTCGTCTACGATAAATGCAATTGCATACCTAAATTGCTAGGCTACCGCTTGTCTCGAAAATTCAACATTTGAGTCAGACTAAGAATGTGATTAGAAAGCGATTACAACTATATCGCCTCGAAACACGGGAATCGAAATTGCATTGCAAAATTGTATGCATCCTCCTTGGGAAATTCAATTCAAACGCCTACCAACTGCGCTGCTACCCAGTTTGTGCGAACAATTGTGTTATGATGCTGCACTGCATCGCACAACTGACTGCAACGTACCCCGATTATTCTATTAGAATAATTGGTTGCAATTACTCGGCAGAGAAGCTCAGAGTTCCATTCTTGAAGCCAGTCTCAAAGACGACGAAGACGATGTAATTTCAGTTACATTCGATTTCATTTAAATGCAAATTTCTACTGGAGTCCTGCAATTCGAAGTGCCAATCAACGATTGACGGTAGATAATGATAAAAGATGGACCTTTTGATCTTGTGAATAAATTAACTGGTAATCACGATTTTTTAAGGCTTAATGGAAACGGGTTCTATTAGTAAATTAAAGAATGTATAGACAAGTAACACTTATGTGCTACCGACAAAATGAAATTATTAGGAATATGATCCTAACTAAATTTCAGACATGGCATTAGAATTCCAATCGATTTAATACCAATCAACATCGATTATCCCTGCTTGCGCTCAATTTCATAATCAATGTTTATTCTCGAGTGAATCGCTCTTCGTTCCACATCAATCACTACACAGATAATGATTCAACATCCCCGACCACATCACTACTGATCCTCATTCGAGTCTGGTTTTAATGGCTGATGGCGAATGATTATAAGCTCCCGATAACGTCAGTCAATGTCGAAAGCGAAAAGAGCAACAGCTCAACCAACGATACCATCGCCTTCCTTTAACTAGGTTATTTCTTTCCACACCGACCATCAACGTCAGAGAGTAGCAAAAGGAAGCCGCCGAGGTGTCTCCGGTAACGACACTATAATGATGATGACAATAAACGTAATAGAGTTAGGTAATTTGCAGGTGGCATCCTCCCGCTTCCAGCATTACAGCTCCATCGCGTCCGAATCTATTTTCTTCGACGTGGTGAGCAGCAGCAGAACTTTCACGAACTTAAGACAGCGGCATTCAATTGATATGGCTGGTATAAGTAGGCCACCTTTTGTTGATGCTATTTACTCTCCGATGGGAAGCGACTATGATCAGAGCAAATGCTTTGCAATCGATGCCTTCCCCACCGGCACTCTACGAACAAAGTCCGACAAAGTAGCAAAAGTTCCTGCCGAGTCATTGCTCTTATTTTAATATTTCAGTGCCAATATTTCAAAGGGGCGTAATTGCTTTTATAAACAATGGCTTTAGCCGTCGGTTTCTAGCTAATAAAACCTCACTCCTCCAAATTATCTTTTATTCGCGAGAAATCGACGGCTAAAGCCATTGTTTGCAAATGCAATTACGCCCCTTTGAAATGTTGGCACTGATTTTTCTTCTTTTTGACTAGCATGGGAACTCGAAGAGAATAGAATCACGAATAGTTGCAAATGTGCCACTCCATCCTTGAACGCCCGGCGCGTTCGTTGGTTGAGTGTACCTGCATGGTAGCATTCCCATCCTGGAAATATGCAATGCTAGTAATAGCATTCAAAGCTCCCCGAAGCAGGAACTACACGGCCAATTAAATGACTCAAATTTGAGTTCAGTTTACTCATAAATCGCAAATGAGTTAATTTTCCTGAGTTTTTCCAAATTTTTTCCAGGAAAAAATTCTCGATTATAAGAAAATGGATTCAGTACTTCTACTTCTAGACTGAGTAAATTTACGTCAATTTTCCGGCAGATTTTTTAGGTTTTGCACAGGAAAATATGATGCAAATTTCCTCATCGCTGAGGTCCTGCACTTTTTGCAATTTATGGGTAATCCAAACTCAAATTTGGGTCGATCTCATTGGCCGTGTAGTGACGGCGACACCGAGAACATATCAAGTAGCCACAGGGGCTATTCAAAACCGACGGTCTCCATCAATAGGTGTCAAACATTTTCACATATTCAAAACACACACTGCGATACACTGTAGAGAGAACGCCATTTGTGAACGACCCCATTTGGAAAGGTGCAAATATGCCGACCGGAAGTAACTCTTTTCTTCTGCAACATTGCGGTTGTTATTGCAGCAGCCGGTTATGGGAAGTCCAATGGCACGCGCGTTATTGCAGTTCCATAGTACGTACCTACCGACATTGCAAACACCGCACTACTTCCCATGAGCCAGTGGGTATGGTATGGGCTGATTGGATTGCCAGGTGTTTGCAAACTGATTGGACGAGAAAATGTTTGAATAAATAATGCATTGTTGAGCACCGTGTACCAATCCTTGAATGGTTGTTTAACACATTAACATCCGGGTTGAAATATGAATGGTGAATTGCTTTCTTAAGTTCACTTTGTAGAAGAAAGAAAGAATACAAAAACTACTGTGGGTTTTCCTGCTTTAAATCGAAGACAACATATCAAGAAGACTGGCAACTCTTCCTTCTTTCTCAAACGACCGGTATGTCCCATGTAACAATTCAGCCACCATTTGGCATCCACTCTAATTTATGATGGTTTTATGATGGCAACGAACAATCCATTTAGTTTAAATACAGCATTACAGCTGTTTAGTAATTCAGCTTTTTGCTGTTTCAAAAACCTTTTATAGTCTGGCGAGAAAGTCAACGATTGCCTTGTTTAAAAAATAAATTTAAATCAGTTCTCAATCCCTCCATTAAACTTTTCTGTAATTCAATCATAAACTTCAGCAGCAATTGTTTATTAATGTCATAATCAAATCTATCTATCTATCTATACATATAGCCGGCGCCGGTGGTATAGTGGTAAGCGTGACTGCTTTCTAACACCCCAATGGGTCTGGGTTCAATCCCAGCTGAGGTCGGTGGGATTTTTCTGAGGCATAAAAATCTCTGGTCACGTCTTCCTTCGGAAGGGAAGTAAAGCCGTTGGTCCCGGCCCATGTGTGTTGTTGTGAATAGTTGCGATATCCTACGCAGGTGTGGAAGCTGCCTTCCTGCACATTCGGTTGCCGTCAATGGATGGCAATCGATGTCCGTCGGTGATTGGCACTAGATTGCGGAACAGAGACCGACGTTAAATAAAGGAAAAGAAGAAGATCTATGTATATAAAAATGAATTTCTGTATGTCTGTCTGTCTGACCCTTATAGACTCGGAAACTACTGAACCGATCGGCGTGAAAATTTGTGTATAGGGGTTTTTGGGGCAGGGAAAGGTTCTTATGATGGTTCGAGACCCCTTCCCATCTCTAAGGAGGGCTCCCATACAAATGTTACAGAAATTTCTGCATAGCTCGACAACTAATCAAGCAAATGGAACCAAATTTGACATGTGGAGGTATAAGGAGATGTTCATAGGAGGTAGCCCCTTAGATAAGAGGTAGGCTACGTACAATAAAGCATGCTTTTTATTCGGCGCATACACTCAAGCTTATATTGAATCCCGAGCAAGGCCAGGCACTCAGCTAGTACTCTATAAAAGTGTTCTATCATTATAAAAGCAACCATAAAATCATTATGTTTTAAATGAGAACAAAAGGCATATTTTAATGCTTTTTAGTAATTTTAAAGTGTATCATAAAATCCACAATTACTCTAATTACAAATTGAACTTAAAGATATGGATCCTCATAGTGAATAAACCAAAATTTATGACAAGGAAATCTTGAAGGAAAAGAAGTAGTAGGATGAAAAATTCTAGCGATTCTAACGATCGAAGGGAAGTCGATTTCAGCAAAATTGACTTATTTAGAAGAACCAGCACGTCCGGCTGAACCGGTACCAATAGGTGACGATCGGAATTACTTGGATCAGTACCGACAGCAAACTACCAAACTGTCAGTTAGCAGAGATTAGCTGATTTCTGATCCATGGCAGCGATTTTATTCGGCGAAAGGGTCAACTCATCAAAAATTTAATTCAAGCGTACATTCTTGCGTCGTTTGATGGTGCACAAGCTGTGAATGTAACGCAATATGCTTATGTAGAATGAATGTCAAATGGCACATAAGCATATTGCGTTACTTTCACACAAATGAGTTTTCTATCATTATTCTGATTTTGCTTTTGAACCAAGAACAAATAATCTATCTACCAAACTGAGAACCTTGAGTTTATTTAAACTTAATTTTGGTTACTTTTTCCTTACCGCGTAGATGGTGTTTACATTGCGCCATTTGACAGGTATGCTTTTTGCTTCGTCAATTCATATTGATATCAATGTTCGTGGTTCAATTTCGTTTTGGGTCGATTTGGATTGTGGATGGTATGCTATGGGCTATGTGCGACATATCGAGAAGCTTGTCAACGTTTGCAATTGCTTGAAAACGACAATCATTGGGAATCAACACTTGCCGACGCCATTGTTACAGCACCTGCGAATCAAATTCGTACGCTGTTTGCAATCATCATATCGACATGTTTTCCATCGAATGCAGTCGAATTGTGGAACCAGTACAAGGACGACATGGCTGACGATATTTTGCATCGAGTTCGCACAACAACTTCGAATAACGAACTAGATATAAACAATGAGATGCTGAACGAGGCGTTGATTTTGATCGAAAACATGTGTCTGATCATGTGCGGAAGTTTATTGTGCAAATTGGGAATGCCAACACCCAATCGTGCAATGCATGATGCCTTCAACCGAGAGTTGGAGAGCGAACGAGAATACGATCGAGACGCATTGAGTCACGTAATTCGAACAAACCTTCCGTTGTTGACTTCTCAGCAAAAGAACATTTACGACACTTTGGTGAAAGCGATCGACGACCAAAACGGAGGCATTTTCTTCATCGATGCACCTGGCGGAACTGGCAAAACGTTCCTTATTTCATTACTGTTAGCTTCGGTTCGTTCGAGAACAGAAATCGTGCTGGCGGTTGCCTCTTCAGGGATTGCAACTACATTGTTGGAAGGAGGCCGAACGGGTCATTCTGCGTTGAAGCTGCCTTTGAATCTACAATTGACTGATGAACCGACATGCAACATTTCAAAGAATTCTATAATGGCGAAGGTGTTGCAAAGCTGCAAGATTATCATATGACACGAATGTACAATGACACACAGACGAGCATTGGAGGCACTCGATCGGACTATGAAAGATCTTTGAAGCAACACGATACATTTTGCAGGCGCAATGATTCTACTGGCAGGAGATTTTCGACAAACACTTTCTGTCATTCCACGATCATCGGCAGCCGATACAATCAACGCTTGCCTTAAGGTACAAACATCCTTTTCCCTCTTAAGCTTTCGTATTTGTGGCGTTATGTGAAGAAGCTGCGATTGACGACGAATATGCGAGTTGCGTTGCAAAACGATCCGTCTGCCGAGGATTTTTCAAATCCATTGTTGGCAATTGACAATGGAGAAGTCCCAGTTAACGTTTGAACCGGATTGATTTCGTTCCCGCCGAATGTCTGCCATTTCACAACAACGAAAAAAGTACTCATTACGAATGTGTTTCCAAACATCGGTCAAAATTTTAGGAAATCATGATTGGTTGAGTACACGTGCGATTTTGCCAGCGAAAAACAAGGATGTCGATGATTTGAATTTCGAAATTCAAAATGCAATTGCTGGACAATTAATTTGGTTCAAATCATTCGATACTGTGACTAATCCGGACGAAGTAACCAATTATTCAACGGAGTTCCTGAATTCATTGGTTTTGCCGGGATTACCACCACATAATTTACGACTAAAGGTTGGATCTGTTATCATGATGCTGCAAAACCTCAATCAATCGAAACTGTGCAATGGTACAAGATTGGCCGTCAAACAACTCAAGAATAATGTGATCCAAGCAACGATACTCAAAGGTAAATTCAAAGGCGAGGAAGTGCTCATACCGAGAATTCCACTGATTTCAACAAATTTACCTTTCGAGTTCAAACGCATTCGCCGGTTCAAACGCCGGTTCGCCTTGCATTTGCCATGGCAATCAATAAATCACAAGGCCAATCTTTGTTAGTGTGTGAAGTCAACCTCGAATACCCTTCCCGAGCAAAGGATTATACCAAATTGATAATTTATCAAGATTTGATAACTTAACATGTTATCTTTGTGGTTGAATAAACAGCCAACATAACAAAAATTATAACAAAATAATACTTCTGGGATATCACAAGAATAACTGATTTAGTTATCATTGAAAACAACTTGATAACAAATTTTGTGATCCATGTAAGTTTTTTCAATAAAATTCCAAATTATTTTATTGATTTGGTATTAAAGCCTTACGCTGATAACTGAAATATGATTGGCAGTGTTTTTTTCTCACCATGTGGATAATATTTGAAGTTTTGAACTAACCTTTCATATTCTTTCATGATATCTGATAACAAAATTAGTCGAGGTCGATAACTAAATAAGTTATGTGATAACAACTCAAAACAAAATGATATCTGGAATAACAAGACTTGTTTTCAAGATGATATCAGGTTGTTATTTTACTTTGCTCGGGTTGCTTTTCACATGGCAAATTATATGTGGCATGTTCACGTGTTGGAAAGCCTTCATATTTGTTTATTTATGCGCCGGATAACAAAATGAAGAATGACGTCTACCATAAAGGCATTGAGTTGACCTGATAAATGATTCCATAAGCCGCTTAACATTCCGTGTAAATGTTATTTAATTCAATCCAATTCGAAAAGTGTTCCATTCAATTAATAAATGAAGTAAGAGTAGTATCATCTAAATCAATCGCGAATATTCCTTTGAAAGAGATTAATTTAGGGTGGAATCGTGAATGCTCGAAGTTGTTTAGAACAAAAATCAAATTTTGGGCGGGACGAAGTTCGACGGGTCAGCTGGTTTAAAATAATTAGTAAAATCGACGTTTTCCGAGGGCGGACTAATTTTTTTCGGTGTTATCATGTACATTTCACATAACATTTAATATGGCACCTAAAACTAGGCCACTTTATGAGAATTATTATAATAATTTTGGTAATTCAACATGATTTTTATACGATTAGTTTTCATGTTAGTTATTTTGATACTATCGGATGGTAATTATGAATTCTTTTCTATCTTGATTGATGCTTTTCTAGTGGATTTAGCAAGCGGCTAGGGAAAACGGTTCAAAAACGGGTTTTATTGCTGCCAAATAGCTTTTATTGTAGCTTAAACATGGTTTTCAAATAGTTCTCAATGCGTTCGTCATATAACCTTCTTGCAGTAAATCAATCTTGAAGAGCTCCGATAATACATCCTTCAGAACCTTCTCCAGGGTGGGCCAACTAGACAGATTCTAGTATTAATGAGGTTTTGGTGGATACATCAATGGCAAAACAGCCTTTTTTTAAATGCGTTTATTTTTCCAGGCTCATTTGCCGTAGCTTTGCGGAGCCGATATTCATTGTTTAGGTTACAAAACTTCTTAAAACTAACGTTAGTAAAGCGGGGGCCGATTACTCGCGGCTATCTCGAGGTTACCCCGAGGTTGTAACAAATGGATGGCAGGGTAAGGATTGAGAACACAAGGTTTGGAGAGCAATGTGCTCTTGATCTCGAACTAAGCGACCAACTGATGAAAAAGACAAACATGGGGGTCGACCGATGGGCAGCTAACAACTTGGGGGAACACAAGATGACACTAACTACTAAATCCTCAGATCTATCCGTTTTAAAAACACATAAATTAAATTGCAAAAGTCGAGATCTCGGCTCGCCAAAATGTATCTAACGGGCCGCGTAGGTTGTTATCGGGCCCTGAGGGATGCGCATAACTCGGATCTAGCAACACAATGGAGAGTGCATGACCAAAGCACGTGGTCGATATCGTGATAGCCACTACCACAAGCGCACAAATTGCTGCCTGCGAGCCCGATTCGGAAGAAAGGCGAGTCTAACGAGTAATAATTGGAGGCAAAACAGCCTTGACAAGGGTTTTATGAATGTTGTTTTATTGTAGCATTGTAGTATTTAATAACACTTAAAATGTTACTTGATCTGCCGCTTAAAAGCAAATGCTCCGAACGAATTGGATAGCAAAGGATCCATCCTCAGAAGAAAGGTTTGTGTATTTGCTCTTTTTTCTATGCGTTGCTTCCACCTTCGCTCGAGCGCAGCGCTACTGTGTCTGTCGCTCGGATTCAGGCAAACTTGCCAGTCTTCTTGATATGTTGTCTTCGTTTCAATTGCAACCTTATTTATTGAAAATTTCACTCAGTGGTTTCAAAGTCTTCTATAGGGGGAAACCATAGTTTGCGCCGCGCCTGAGTCTTACGTTTTAGGTAATAAGTGGTGTCTTCGGGAAAGTTTTTCATTTGCTTTAGCCAATCTATTGATGTGATTGGAATCAGGGTGGTCCCTATGGTAAGGGAGTTCTAAATATCAACTTTTTTTTTATCTAATTTAAATACTGATACTGCAAAATATTTAACAAAGTTGTAGAAGAGTTTACACTCTTTTATACACGAGTGACACGTACAGTGTAAAAGAAGCGTTATTTGAAAAACCGTACGCAATAAGCGAGGGGACCGACTCTATCTAAGATGCAAGGAAAATAACACTTTGCTGTTGTGAAATGCTCGCACGCTTAGCAGATAGAAAGAAGATTTATGGGAATTTGAAGTTTTTCTGCAAAAAGTTGGAGAGCGATGCGAGTAGAAGGATTTAGATGCAAGAGATGAAAAAAGATTTATCATAGATTGATTCGATATCGTGAAATTTTCTGACCATCTAAAATTGAGATTTGGATGTGTCACACCCCCAGGCAATAAGCTTGAAATATGAAGAATAAGAAGAAAATGATTCCGTTGCACCTCGTTTTCTTAGAAGGAGAAGGTATAATAAACCTATCTCTTGTAACACGAGAAAAGGGCCTATCATTGAAATGCGCTGTGGGAGCCAAATTTAAGCATGAACTGGAAAATGATGTCCGTGCAAGAGAATCTAGATTTATGCCATCCGTCCGCTCTTCTGATTAGCTCGCGAAATATTTGTTCGTTAAATTTCTTAATTGTTTAAATATGTTCACTATTTGCACTATACACAAAAAAAAACTTGCTGGATAAATTATCCGTCAAATGACATATTGCATGACATAATTCCCATTAATAGTTACGAGAAATATGCGTTTGAAAACTTCCCCATTTTCGTTACATGCCTCATTTTCGATTTCGTAATGTGACTCCCATGTGATACTAAAGAGAAACGTAGTCATACGTAAAAAAAAATACATTATCAGTTATTGTAAACTTGTGCATTCATAACAAATAAAAATACATCTTATAATTTAAGTGACCATATATTAAGGTTTCCTGGTTCTCCCATGGAATTTGCGGGGTTTTCCCGATTCCCGGAATTCTCGGTATTCCCGGTTTATTGGTCATCGTGAACACAGCTATTCTAACTTAAAATGACAGTATTTCTAAATTGCTTCTTTACGACAACCCCCAGGCAGAAATCATGACTGCGCACACTATATAACAGTGATATGTAATGTAAAAGCATATTTGTTAAATTTTATTAAGATTGCTTGTTTTATGAACTGAACACCCGAACAGAATTGTTGTGCACAGAACTGTTTTATTTATTTTTTTTTCTGAAATATCAACGTAGACACTCAAGAATCATAAATGTTACATGATTAGGTGTAATCATCATATAGCCTCATACAAAATCCGAAGAAGGTGCCACACATTGCGTCGTACAGCTCAGTCTCGCATCAGCACTTTCATCCAATAGGTATATCCCAAAGAACAACAGGCCACTGTGGTGACTGAGTTGATGATGATGATGATGATGATGATGATGCTGAAGATGATAAAAATATTCACAAACTAGAATAAACCCTTTCCTCTCGATGATGGTGAGACAATAAAACCGAAGACGATGGCAACCACGTCGACGACAACGACGATGATGATGATCACACTCGATGCTGATGTGGGTAGTGGGCATGCTGCTTTCCGAGACCATGGGCAGCTTCCGACAATGACATGGTACGCGGGAAGTATGAAGTATGTTTCGAGGTCCTATGTCATTGTCGTTCAGCACTGGGAGGCTTATTTCTCGGTGAGATGAGTGAATGTGGTTATGGCTGGGACAAGGTGCGGGGTCCTATGGAATGAAAAATGGATATTTTCCTTCCTAGACTAACTTATTCATGCGGAAAGAATGCAATTTTCGATGGAGCCTGATTCAAGCCCATACACGACTCATATGATGGCTCCTTTCTTAGCATACACTATATGGCACTGCACGGATCGGATGGTATCTTTTATGATGGTAGTGTTCTAGTGCCACAAGAAGCAGATGAAAACCAAGCAAAGCTGAGAATATTATTAATAACGATAATGGCGCTGCATGGCTGTGCTTGAAGGCTTTGCTTCCGGGTGCCCTTCATTTCTAACTCGTTCTTTCTCGCTTTCCCCCTACAGGGAAGAGCGACGAACAAAATTTTATTATATGTGTGGAAACGTGTCAGCAGGGCTGGTTGGCTGGTGTGTACGACATTAGTTTTCGCAAAGATTATGGGTGTTTGTGGTACATGTGGGATGTAGGTATTATTCCGGCAGCATGCATTCTGTGAGGATCAATATTAAATTATATTATCTGTTCTGTCACAAAAACTGCCCAGGTTGTTGCATGAAGAAAACGGATGAGTCCCACTATAGAGGATTATCTCTTTTATTAGAATATAAATGCTTGGAGATCGATTTGGAAAATTCCTGCTCAATCCTTCGGAATCTTATAGTTATTTGCTTGTTTGTCGATTTGGAGAAACTTTGTTCTGCCGCCTTTTGTTGAAATTCATTTGACTCACGGATGATGAGAATGATCCTCATCCAGGCCAAATTCCACTTATCATTCCCGGCTTAATGGCAAGAACGAAAAGGTTCCCCCTATTGTGATAACCACTTCCGATTTCCATGTTCTTCGCACGGAACTTTTGAACTTCGTTAAAATTCAAGATTTCACTTCAAATTTGACGTCGGGGTGAATGCCGTGGTGTATTGGCTGAAACCTTGGACGGATTGAAACGTCTTCTCCAGTATCTTAATGAGAAGCAACACAAATTTTTCACATACGGCTCCAAAACTGAACGCCTATTCAAGGCTGTCTTGAAAGGTCTGGATCAGATCAAAGATTAATTGGAGTTGTGCCAGTGCCAGAAATCCCATCCTGGCGATTCGCGCAACAGGGTTTCCAAAGATTGTTTATTTTGCTCACTTCAAGTCTAGTCTGGCCTTAAAAAAAGCTAGCCTTTTACTCCATGTTCGAGTGAAGTGGGAACACAGGAGGAAATTTCCAAAACCTCACCCAGTGCCGTAAGTGCCAGGGATACCCGAGAAAGAATGAATATATCGATGCCTTAAATTGATATGGATGAGCCTGACATAAGAGGTGTCCGATGCTCTAGAACAGCTGTGGGTTAGAATCACTACGCCAAGTCGAGTTATTAGTGTAGGCGTGATCTATTTACCTCCTGACCGCCGCAACGATGTCATTGGTATTCAGGACCATGTGAACTCCATCGGTGCTATTGTTTCCAATTTGGAATTCAATTACTATGCTCTGCAGCTCGGAGATTATAATCAACCTTTGCTCCGGTGGAGTAAGTCGTACGATGGGTCTTTCCAGGTTGAGTCTCAATCGTTTCTATCGGCTGCTAGTTCAACGCTTATCGACGGTTTCGCTTTACATGGCCTCACGCAGATCAATGGTGTATTGAATAGGAACGCTTGCTTTCTAGACCTTGTTCTGTCTAACGAAGCTGCAACTCTGGGATGGACCGTTTCGGAAGCCATAGAACCTCTGATCTTTCCTGATGCAGACCACCCTGCTTTAGACGTCCTGATAAACCACCCAGCGCCAATCGTTTTTGAGGATTGTTCCGAAAATAATCGTACACTGGATTTCCGTCGAGCCGACTATGTTGCGATTAGTACTGCTATTTCCGGTATCGATTGGCGACCATTAGAATTAGCTGGATGTGTTGACGATGCCGTTGAATATTCCAGTCAAATGATTTGGGATATCATGGCTGAATTTGTACCTATTGCCCGCCCCGCACCAAAGCCACCGTGGTCTAACGGTCACTTGCATCGACTGAAACGGTATAGGGCTAAATCGCTACGAAGATACTGCCAAAACCGTTCGTAGATTACGAAGCAGGAGTTCAACCGCACAAGTAGCGACTATATGTGCAACAGATGGCTGTATCGACGTACACAATCAGCTCTTCGTAGAAATCCAAAGCGTTTCTGGTCGTTTGTAAACTCTAAAAAGAACGAAGTCCGTTTGCCATTGTCAGTTCATCTCGGTGAGCAAACCGCTGAAATGCCGCCTTTTTGCTCAACATTTCATGAGTTCGTTCAATGAATCTTCGGCCTCACCAAATCAAGTCACGATTGCTATAAGCGATTCTCCAACAGCTTACGAACCGTTCGCTTTGCGTTACAATTGGTGCTTCTCGTTCTGAAGTGTTCACGAACGTTTCCGGTGTTCCCCAAGGAAGTAATCTGGGACCCCTTCTGTTTTTGCTTTGCGTCAACGAGCTTTCGTGTCTACTGCCACATGGATGCCTGCTATTCTACGCTGACGATGTCAAAATGTATGTGGGTATCAATTGCATCGCTAATTGTGATGTACCCGAGCAGACCAGACAGCGGGCGGTCATTATTGATCAAACAACGTTAATTTTGGCTACCAGAAATTGCCATTTTCAGATAAATTTTGGCTACCAGAAATTGCCATTTTCAGATAAATTTTAACTGCATGCAAAATTGGTGAAATTTTGTTTTAAAATTGCTTTACAAAGCAAATGAAGTGATTCACATTAATGCTGTCTGCAGAATGGTCCCTCCGTGCCATCATTTTTCATAGACGTATCCAACATCAAATTCTTCATTTGAAACTAAAATTTTGTGAAAATTTGGTAGTTTCTGTTGAAATAAAATTTGGACAACTTACGTGTATAGCTATCTATTTGGCATTCCAGGGTGGCCAGTGAATTTTCATTTTGAAATTCCCGGTTTTCCCGGTTCAAATCATTAAAATTTCCCGGTTGTTAATATTCAACAAAAAACGATATTGAACACATTTTCAAAAATGTGGCCAACTGTAAATTTTCGGAGGTTATTTGTGGGAACAATAATAGCAAAATTACGGAAAGTATTTGTTAAAGCTGAAAGTATAAATTCAACTCTATGAGTCACATAATGTTTTCAAAACAAATCGTTGGTCTTTCAAGATACCTTGAAAAATCAATTTCTAAAACTTTTTATGCTCGATAAATCTTATGATTGCAATGCCCTAGAATTTATTGAGTAACAGAGATTAAGGTCACTAGGCCAAATGCTATCGGGATGAATATGTTATAAGACAGAATTGTGAAAAATAGGAGATTTAATCGAAAAAAATGTTTCAGAAAAAAAATTAACTTGATACAAATGCGAATTAGAGGAAATTGTTAGGGATATCGGATAAAGAAAATGTGTCTTCACTCCATTGTCTATACTAACATAAATATTAACCTTTCAGTACTCACGCTGATGTACAAAGCTAAACACGAAAAAAGATTTGTAAAACCTACTGACGTTGGAACTCGCTAAACTTGAAACTAAACATGGTTCATGAAATTTAATAGCCACGTCCAATAGGCCAATACTTGAAGAATATTACTGAAAGGAATTTACTGAAAGGATAAAAAGAATTGATTTAAGAAGATTCCCAAGATTCTGGGGCTTTGAAATTTGTGTAGAGTCTGAAACTAGAACTTTTCTTCAAAATTTGTAATTAATAACAATCTTCGTGATGCAAAATTTGGAGACAAAATCATTAAAATGTGAGATTTAGAAAAATTTTCAAGATCACATATTTGAAAAAAAAAATCACACTGGAGTCATAATTGTCACGCTCTGAGACTTGGAAGCATTTAACAAGGGTTACAAATTACAGAACAATTTATAGAATCTTGCCCACAAACCCTGGAATTTTTAGTAAACTTTAAAACAATTCAAAGTGTTGATTTCAAACAAATATTGAGGAGGATACCCACACAGTTTTCGAAGGAGAAGTTTTGAGCAGAATTCCAGATTATTCTGCCATGAAGTCCTTAAAAATTGTTTCATTTTCATTTTCATTCTGCAGTGTTTGGTGGGACAATGAGAGCGAGTCAATCCAAAGCCGAGGATAAAGGAAGGGTAATGGCTGAATAGTATATGCGGACCACTTTGAACGCGATGAGAAGGGATTGGAGAGTTCGGTTATTGGGGGGTTTTGAGGAAATGACACATAGTACTAGATTTGTGCTGCAAAATGTAAAGAAACCGAAAATTTCATCTCCCACTGATTCATCCTTTCACACATATACCAAATTGATATTTTAAAGCAACCATCAAAATAAACAGACAATATATGAAGTCCTTAGAAATTGTTAGATGAATTTGGAGGGATTTATGTGGAGAAAATGTTCTATAAATAAATTTTTAGGTAATTTTAGAAGATTTCAAAAGGAGTTGTGAAAAACAAAACTTCAAATAACAGACGAAAGTGGTAATTTTTATACGATAGATGAGGCGATGAAAGTATAGAATTGATAGTTCCGTTATAGTACGGCAGTGTGAAAATTGCATATAGAGAGTAGAAAGCGAGCAAGGACAACTTTAGGAAGGTACAAATCGGTTTTATCATCTCTCTTTACCAAACTACCCCGCGACCACTGGCAAAAAGAGATTATCACCGACTCGCTCATGTACCGACGATGTGTTTGAAACAGTTCTATCGATTTTTTACCGCACTTAAGTTGTTATCTGAAGGAAGGCATCCAGTCGTAGGTTTAGAAATTGCAGCTATTGTTAAAAAAAAAAACTTTAAGGAAAATTCTTAGGTGATTCTAAGGAGATTGGTATGGAAAATAACAGATGAGTTTTAAGAAGAATTCCAAGAGAATTATGATGAAAATTCAACAAAAAACAGAGTTCTAAGAGTGTTCTGGCAATAATTTCAACCTTAGTGTGAAAGATTCATCACAGAACTCCAACAATATTGATTGCAAAAAATTTGCTGATATTTAGAAAGAAATTATTCAAAATACTCCAAGGGGTTTCTAAATAAAATTTCGAAAGACTTCTGCTGTTTTGAATAAAGTTAACAAAAATTTTTGAAAAGATTTCCAAAGGAATCAAAGTCTTCCGAAAAGGGAATTCTAAGATGGATTCCGACCAAATTTCTTGAAGGGTTTCAAGGAAATTACAAATAGAATTCAACGGTAACTATTACGCGGAATATTTTCTGGTTAATTTCAGAAGAATCCCATGATTATTCAGAGCAGAATTCCAAGTTAATTCTGGAATTCATATCATGAGAATTTTCAACAACAAAAAATTAAAACCCAGGAAAAGAATAATTCAGTTTTGGTTGTTACAAATTTATTTCCAAAGTCCAGCATCTTTAATATTTTCTTTTAAGGACCTACATCTGAAATTTAAACGACAAAAATCAATTTGAAATATTGCTGAATGATTAAATTCTAAAAACAATCAGACGGAAACTGAAGAAAATTATGCAGCAAACAGAGCAAGACATTCATTTGGTAAAGTATCACTCTGTTTTAATGGTTTGTTCTGAAATTCAGTTGTAAAAAAATTTTCCTATGGTATGGTTAATTTATTTTTCCCAGTTCTCTCGTCGAATTCCCGGGTTTTTCCCGGTTTTCCCGGTTACTTTTCAAATTCCCGGATATTTCCCGGTATTCCCGGTTTTCCCGATTTGCTGGCCACCCTGCCATTCCAATGCGTAGGCCAGCAAAAGCATTTTATCAAGAGTGACCTGCAGAAACTTACCCGTCATAGATATTAATTCTTCATTATTGATCTTATCATTTTTATCATTATTATCTTCATTATGATTTTAATGCAAAACGCCACTCATTGAATAATGCTCACAGCAATTCCAATGGTATTACACTATTCAATATCCAAACGGCCTAACGTGCTTTTCTTAAGCAAAAAATTCCCTCAACTATTAATTTGGTCTTAACTGATTGAGGTCAACTTTGTAGCCAATTGGTGAATCATGCTGACTTCGGTTCTGATCACTAATTTATGATTTTTAATCCCAACAGCTCTACTTTCAATTACCATAGAGCTGATTTGGAGAAATATCAAACATTTATAGAACATAACTTCGATCCAAATATTCCTTTGCAAACTAAAGATGAAGTTAATTATGCTCTTGAATCTCTGACTTATAGAAGTAGTTGAAGCAACAGCTGCCTCAGTACAAAAATGCGAATTATAATAGACGGCAATCTTCATGTCTTGATCGGTCTGAAAAATGTCCGTAGGCGGCAGTATCAAAAAACACACGATTCTGCCATGAAAGTTATCTGGCGGGATTCACAAAAATAAATTGAAAAGCAATTCTCTGCCCTGAGGAACACAAATGTTGAAAATAATGTTTCGAAATTATACCCGATTTTGAAAGCCTATGGAAAGCTCAGACAATAAAAAAAAACCTCAAAAGTCTATTCCAGCGCCTAAAGAAGGTGGTAGAATCCGGAAAAATCTCAAAAAACTTTTAGGCAATTCGAGAGTTTCCATAATTTCAGCTGGGCTTTACTAGTCCTATTGAGAATCGGGTTGCTCAACTGGAGTTGCTCTTCTAGACATAGAAAAAGCATTCGACAGTGTTTGGCATTAAGGTTAGATTGCCAAATTGAAAAAGCTTAATTTTGCACTCTATATTAGATCAAAATTATTTAACTAACAGAACTCTGCAGATAAATGTTCAAAATTCCAAATCTGAATGACTACCTGTTAGAGCTGCAGTTTCTTAGGGTAGTATTCTTTGGTCTATATTGTGTAACATTTTCACTCCGGACCTCACTGATTTAACTCAGGATTGTCACAAATTTTCGTTCGTCGATGAAACAGGCATTTCCGCTAAAGGAAGAAGTTTTCGTGTTATTTGCAGCAGGCTGAAGAATAGTTTAGATACTTTGAAGATTTCTCCCAACGATTCCAAAACTCAACTTATAACATTTTCGCATAAGCCTAGAGCTTCTTTTTTTGAAACCTAGTAGTAGTCACATAATCACTAGGAACGGAGTTCCAATTTCTTGGTCAAGTCAAATGAAATATCTTGGGTTAGTACTAGGGTTAGTAATTTAATTGTAATGTATCTATCCTCTTATAAGCAGGAAATCAAAACATTGCCTGACGAATAAATTTCTAAATTTAAACAAGTTTTAAGACCGGCCATGCTTTATGCTGTGCCACTATAGTCGAGTTGTTGCACTACCAGGAAAAAAGCACTGCAAATGGTTCAGAACAAAGCTCTGTAGATGATTTTGAAGTTACCTTCCTAGTACAGTACAATCGAGGTACTTAGAATTTCAAATGTTGAGACTTTAGAACAAATGTCCTAAAAACTAATTAATAAATTCAGGCGAAAATCGCTGCAATCCTCAATCGCAACGATTAATTCCCTTTAAATTTAGATAAGATTTAGTTTTAGTTTTTTGTTTGAAGATGACAATTGCTATATTGAAATGCAGGAATAGAAAACCTGTTTAAAATACTGGATTGCTAATTCAGGAACAATGTAAACACACATAACAATTAAGGCTGGTAAGCTACTGTAGTAAATAACTGGACCACCTAGATTAAAATGAAATATAATTTAATTTGAGTTAAAAAAGCAAATTAATAGAGTAAACCTTATTCAATTAAATACTTATTGCTTTCTAAGTGATGAATCCTTGCAGATTGAAATAACGATAGACACAAACCTGAAAAGATAGGAAATGAACACAATTAGAAATGTACATACAATGTTATATTTAGACTAAAAACTTAAACTCTAAACATACGCACGCTGCAACAATAACAAAAACAACGGACAACCAAACTAAAGCAACTTCCCTATAATGTTAAGCAACACCAGAAACATAACTCCAAACAAAGTCCAAACCAGGAACCTGTTCACGGCGAGAACCCGATGCCTTGTCCGAACCCCTGGCCACATGCCCGTGCGCAGATTTGTTTCCGAGCCAAAGTTCAAAGCACACATAATTTCAATACCTATCGATGGAAATTGGCAAACAAGAAACCTTACATATGCAAACACCATCGCTGTACCACAAATCAGTAATAGTTTCTGCCGATAGACGACCGTTCGGCAGCCGTCTGGGGAAGGGCGGGTTTGCAGACAGTATTCAGTGGCAACACAACACCAAGGATATCAATTACTCTTTGGCTCGACTCTTCCCTCTCTCGTCTGGCGGTGGAAGCATGGTTAGTTGATGGTTATACATATCGAGAGTGCAGTGAGGTCACACGGACCTGCTGCTCTTTCAAGCTTCATTAATGGATGTAAACAAATCGTATTAATCGGATTTGCGATTGGCCACCGGAAAGGAACGAGAGCCTTCGCCTTCAAGCATGCCTGCGGCCGGTCGGAAATTGAGCTCGTTTTCATAAATTCTACATTCACTCACATTTGTACCTCTTCAGGATGCAAGGGTCGATTCGGATAAAAAAAAACTTGCAATTCAAATGTAATTGATTAATTCCTGGGATAACAAGCGAGCCAATAAAAAAAATGTATTCGAAAAACAAGTACGAAAACGTAAATACGAACGAATCCAATTGGGAAAATCATATCCAGCTATCAGAGAACCTACAATAACGGATAGGGCCGATATAATGGTAGGTTCACAATCACCAACATGAAACAGCGGGGAGATAAAGCACAATCAAATTTAAAATACTTCCAATCGAATCGAAATGGAAGAGCTCGTTAAAAATCAATGATGGAATCGTCGAGTTTCCTCCCCCCGTTCATACAGCACTAAACTGGGACACCAAACAGTTTCTGTGCAAGCGGAAAATTAAAGAGGTTTTATGCAAATTGCAGGATTTATGATATGCGCATGTATTTTCCACCCACGTCGTTGTCGTCGTCGTCGTCGTCGTTGTCGTCGTTATAGCAGAGAAAAGTTTGTTCCGTTGCTGCTGAAAGCTAAACTCGCGTCAAGTCGAGTCTTCGTTTGCATTTATTCGGCCCTAGACGGAAGGGTAGTTGAATGGATGGATGGATGGATGGATATGATTGATCTGCATATTTTGATGTGCTGGTACATTACCAAGTCAAATGTGACCACAGCGCAGCAGCACAGCAGAGGAGCCGAGGATGTAAAATAGAAGCAGAAGAAGAAAAAAAAATGACGTGTGTGTGTGGTTAACGTACCCACAAATAATGTCAGCAAAATCACTGCATAAATTGACGTGATTCAATGATGTGGTTGAATAAGAAATGGGAGACGTGGTGCTATGACAAGACCAGCATCTATGATAAAAATATCGACTGTTAGGTTAGATTGCAAGCTTATTCAACCAACTTTTCACATCAATCTTCTATGAGTAGTATACTGTAAACTAGTAGTCAAATTTAGTAAGGAATTTTTTACATTTTTTGGCGTAGAATTACGTCTTTTGGCAACATGCGGAGGTGCAACTCTGTAAATAGCGGATGGATTTTAAGCCAATCGATTGGAATTTTTTCTGCTAAAATGAACATTTTATCAATTTACTATAGGTTAATATTGAAAATTACACAAATATCCAACTGTTGCAATGGTGATCAAAATTGTCACCGATTGCCTGCAAAAAGCGCTTTCCCTAACACAGATTTCAAAATCGAGTTCCATCCGACTCGTCGAACGGTGCTTATTCAAACACACGGTGGTGGTGTCCGATCGGTCGTCAACAACAGCAGCAGCAGCAGTGCTTTCGGCGCGTGGCGTTGTACATTGATCTCCAGTATACAACGAAAGGCTGCCCGCAAGCAGCGAGCTGCAGCCCACATGAGCGTCCATTCACCGAAGAAGGAAGAAGAAACCGCACCGCTACTGATCGGATTCAGTAGCTCGTCGTGAGTCGCTGTGGGCCGCCATCTATGCCAAGCGCGTCACCCTTGTTCCAAACAGCAAACAGCTCGCCAACCTCATCCGTGTTGAACACCCTAATAGCTCAGCAATTCTCAACCATCACGACAAAACGGTTTCTTTCAGGACCACCATAAATGATTGTTGTTTAAGAGTTAATTTCCATTGAACGTTTGTTCGCCTTGCTGCCAGCCACATCACCCCCAAAGCTCTTTGATAATGTTCCCAGCAACCACACGTTGAAGTGGTACATACAAATTCTCGCAATGACCGAATACCACACGACCTTGTCAATTAACCAGAAACACTTCGAATTAAGGTAAGGGACGCTATAAAAAAGCAAAAAAAAATCTCTAATTTATATCGAATATCTCGAGATTGGATAATTTTAGCCAATCCAATCCAATAATCCAATCAATTTTCGCTTTTTTTTATTATCTATTGAATAATCCAAAAATTCCGTGCTCGAAAATGCGTAATTTTGTCATCAGAAAACGAGGCGTTTCCGTGATGGGAAAAAGTCGTTTCCCTAACACAGTCGGCGAATATTGATACCGAGCACGTAATCCTACGTCAAATCTACGGTCGTATCTTTTATACATCCTCTTACTTTTTTACTTTTTTTTACGGTTCACTCTTACCTGTCGGCACGAGCAACTGTGTGTTTTTTTTCGGTGAGAGTCACCCTATAGTATGTTTTTCGATAGCAATTGGTTGTTGCGGTGCTTGCTCATTGTTTGAAGTTCGTTCACTTTTGCCGTTTCCCCGTTGGAAGCAAATAACTAGTGGAGATGTAGGTGGAAATAAAGCTGACAATTAGATTCAGGTTCGCCCATGGCTCGGCGAAACCATCCATGAAATTGTAAATTTTGTGAAATTACTGGACGCGGATCCCACTCAGATGATCGCTACATATCGCATAGCGGAGGAAAAATCTATGTTCATCAAGTTCAAATCAGAAGATTCGATGCTTCATTGTCTGCTACACAACCGTGAACAATTCATTTTTCATTATGCCGATGGGAAGTCAAGCGAGGTACCCATCCCAAGTAGCAATTTGGGTTTTATGAGAGTCCTGTAGACCGTGTTTTAGACTTATAGAATGCTTTAAAACCTCGATAAAACTTGCAATTTTACTTGGGATGTCACCTGCTGGGGGCACCATTCAATATGTGATAGTGTTCGACCTCCCTTCTGAAGCCCCGGAAAGCGATGTAGTATTGGTGGTACGGGAGATATTTTCAGTTGTCTTGGGCCTCGATATGCACACAGGTGTGCGGAGTCCTAGGCGGGTAATACAAAGTAGGAAGAAGTGTTAGTTTGTTTACTAAAATGAACTATGCCCATTTTGTTATGGCAAGTTTTGCTATAACAAATGCTCCTCCTGTTTATTAGCGAAATTCACATCAAAGGTTGTTTAATTGTGTAGGAAATCAGTTTGGCACGGCATTTGTGACCAGCATACACCTTCCGGTCGTATGACGCAGGTCAAAAAATGTCTAAATCCGCCCATAAAATTTTTGTTTTGAATTTCTCTATGGCAAAATAGTGAACGTTTCGTGAACATTAACGGCAAAGAACTCACCAACACTGGGAGACCGTGAGCTCCTGCCCACCTGTGATATTACCTGCGGAGTCTATTTATGGATGTAAACAAAATGAGATTCCCAACTCACTACATTTCCTCAATCGGAAGAGGAACATATTCTATCAAAGGTGTTTCCTTTATAAGACCGAGGGGCATAGGACAAATTCCTGCCCTATGCGGATGGATCGGAAGCAGTCAGTACAACAACGCATTAAACATTTATCAAGATCGCAGATTTGAAAACTAAAAGCCAAGAAAAATTTTCAAGGCTCTTGGAATATGAATCGAATACACTCTCCCCCCGAAGAACGGGAACTCGGTCTACACGAATTCCATTTACGTTGGTCTCGAATGATTCCATTGTACACGTAGCATATGGGATTTGACCTAATAGGGACCAACAAGGAATATCTCGCAATCCTGGACATATAGAAGGTTACTGTCTTCGGAAAAGTTGTTCAGTAGATCAAGACCTAATAGTTGGTGGACAGAAGTTCGGAATTTTCTCACTACGAGGCGCTAGTGTGCATGTATTAGTGATTTCTTTTTTATGTCACATCTTGAAATCCTTGCCATCTAGGAAGTTGCTGTCTTCGGCGAAGTTGTTCAGTGGATAGAGACCTAATAATTGGTGGACAGAAGTTCTGAATTTTCTCACTAGGCGGCGCTAGTGTGCTTAAATTTGTAATTTCCTTGTTTGTGTTATATCTTGAAATCCTTGCAATCTAGAAAGCTGCTGCCTCTCGCGAAGTTGTCATTGAATCAATACCTAATGATTGGTGGACAGAAGTTCGGAATTCTGGCACTACGCGGCGCTAGTGTACATGAATTGGTGATATCCTTGTTTGTGTGATACCTTGAAATCCTTGCCATCTAGGAAGTTTCTGTCTTGGGAGAAGTTGTTCAGTGGATCAATACCTAATGATTAGTGGACAGAAATTCGGAATTTTCTCACTACGTGTACTTGAATTTGTGATTTCCTTGTTTGTTTATATCTTGAAATCCTTGCCATCTAGAAAGTTGCTGCCTTTGGAGAAGTTGTTCATTGGATCAGTACCTAATGATTGTTCGACAGAAGTTCGGAATTTTCTCACTACGCGGCGCTAGTGTGCTTGAATTTATGATTTCCTTGTTTGTGTTATATCTTGATATCCTTGACATCTAGAAAGTTGCTGTCATCGACGAAGTTGTTCAGTGGATCAAGACCTAATGATTAGGGAACAGAAATTCGGAATTTTCTCACTACGTGAGCTTGAATTTGTGATTTCCTTGTTTACGTTATAACTTGAAATCCTTGCCATCTAGAAAGTTGCTGTCTTCCGGGAAGTTGTTCAGTGGATCAATATCTAATGGTTGGTGAATATAAGTTTGGAATTTTCTCACGACACGGCACTAGTGTGCTTGAATTTTTAATTTCCTTGTTTGTGTTATATCTTGAGATCCTTGCAATCTAGGAAGTTGCTGTCTCTGGTATCTAAGGGAATTCTGGGAAGAACGTGAAAAAATATTAAGTGAAATCTGTTTTCAAAGTAGCTTTGTTTACCTGCAGATTTCATGGAGAATACAAAGGTAAATTTGAGTAGAATTCCGGGGACATTATGAATAGGAGTCAAAGAAAATTTTAACGTTAATTAATAAGAGCTACCGAGATCAATTCCTAAACAATTCTGAAAAAAAATATTGAAAGGAATTCTGAGGATTATTTCACGATAATTTGGAGGAGAATTTTAAGCCAATCCAAAGGAGAAATTTATTAGAATGCTGAGGATAATTGGAAGAAGTTTCAAGGATCAAAATAATCCAGAACATAATTGCATGGGAATTTTTGGAGAATACTTAGGGAGTATGCTGAAAGAAGGATTACAATAAAATCTGAGAATAATTCCATTAACTTTAGGTGAATTCAACGAAAATTCTGACAATAGTTCAAATGGATCCCTGATGAGTATTCCAAAAAAAATTAAAGGAAAATTTCAAAGGAATTCCAAGCAGTATTCCATAGATATTGCGGTGATATTTTTTAAAAACTTCCAAGAAAATTAGGACACGAATTTTAAAAATAAATAATAATGCGAATTCCGAGCAGAACTCGAAACCATTCTTTTTGCAGAACTATTTTCCATGGAATTTCTAGGTAATACACTACAACAATTATTAATAGTGGCGCCGGTGGTTCAGTGGTAAGCGTGATTGCCTCTCACCCCAAAAGGCCTGGATTCAATCTCAGTTGATATGAATCGAGAAAAGACATAACAAAAAAAATCCCATTAACACACGTGTATCATCTTCGGCTTTACTTCGTGAAGCAGCTTGCCAACAATTTGCTCGTTTCCTTCTACCGCCCCGAGTGAGTTGTGTCGCACGGGCTGCTTGTCATGAAAAAGAAGCAAGAAGATTATTTCATTATTGCTTTCCACTTCTGACATAGCGTTATTATTTGGTTCGTTGATCGATTGTCATTTTGTCATTTGGATATATTTTTGATTCCTTGGTAGCATAGCTACTCAGTGCGGAAAACAAGGTCGTCGGAATACAAATCAAAGGGAAAATAAAGAAATATTAACAAAATTAAGAGCATTCCGGAGTGAATTCAGAGAGTGTTCTGTTGAAGAGAATTATGGAGCAAATCATCATATTTTAAAAAAAATCAACAAATTACGAGATCAGAAAGATAGACACAGAAAAAAAATTAAGATTCAAGATTAGGAAAAAAATGCAAAAATTAAAAATCTTCAAGATTAAAGGAGTTTCATGAAAAACAAGATGTTCCGGACATTAAGAAATTTCCAAGATTCATGAAAAACTAAACATTCCGAACATTAAGAAATTTCCAAGATTCGGGAGCAGAAGTAGTTTTTATGTTCCAAAATTCAACTTTTAATAGTTTTGATTATAACATTTTTCTCTTAAGACTGATAGTGATGTCTTAAAATGTTTTGTGGAAATATAGTTGTTGTTCAACCAAAAACAGTCATATTTTTTACCGCAATTATAAAACAGCTTACCTGAAACATGAAAATTTTCCGTAAAAATTCTGGAAAACCTGGAAATCTCATGGATTTTTATTTAGCAAAACTGAGTAGACACCCTGCATAAGAACCAACTAAAATCTAACTTCAATTTCAATAAATAAATTCACAAGAGACGATGACAAAGGCATAAGAAGCACCGATAATGTCAAATAATATTGAGTACTCAACATCAGTTAGGTTAACTTTGACATAAAATTTGGATAACTGTCATTTCAGGTTTGGTAGAAAAATGCGTGACGATACTGTGACACAACACGCCTGTTTCTTTGCTGTACAGTGAGCTTGCACACAGAATCGCCACGCATTTTGCAGGTATGGTATTTTGATGTCAATGCCAATATAAAAATTTTAAGTTAATCATTCTGCACTGGTAATCATGATTCAAAATATTTTGTTATTAAAAATAAAAATAAAAAACTGGATAAATCTGGGTGAACTCTCAAAAAACACGAAGATTTCAAAATTTAGCTGTTTGATGCAGTTTAAACAGCACTGGTTGGTGTTGGCAGCACTGGTGAAAAGTGCCACTTTCCAAGAGCACACCATTAAGCCGCAGGTACAATCCTCCGAATTTTGAACATTTCAAGGATGAATTTTCAAATAGGCTATGGTAAACAAAGATTTAAAGTAATCAAGCTTGAATTTTCAAACAGACTGCTCTGAGTCAAATTCGAAACTTTTAGTTTCCCCAACACAATGGTGATGTTAATTTGCGTAGGCGAGCAAAGAGTTTCGACAAATTGGCGCTTGAATCTATGTTTATCTATGTTTACAAAAGCAGATAAGTCTGATTGAAAATTCATCCTTGATTTTTAACGCCTCCAATATGCCTGCTTGGTCAAGGCCAACAATTTATCACAGCGAATCAAATTATTCCATTATAGCCCATCTCTGCCACCTCTCATCAGAGCACTCCTCCGCGAACGGATTGACGATGGGTTTCGTCTTGAACTTAGCACGATAGATAGCAGGATGTTCTTTTCAATTTAATTTCCAGCATCCATCGTCGCACGGCACTCAAATTCGATAATGGTCATTGTCACTCTTGGTTCAAATTTGATTATTTTGCCAGGCTAGTATGTCACGTTGTTGGCTCGTTTAGTTTTCCAACGCCAAGGCATCTCCTACACCATATCGTCCAAGTAGATAATTCACCTCGAGCGCGTTGTTGAACATCTTCACCATCGGGAACAATGCTCCATGTAATCCTTCACGCTTCCGTTTCCAAATGGGGCATACTCACTTATATCGCATCGATTGTTGCCGCCACTGGCTTGGGAGCCGGCGACTGGGAAGGCAAACAACGCTCAGCTGCCTTTAATAATCGATTATTTACGCCTCATCTAATTTAATACTCACCCCGGCGGCAGCAGTCTGCTTCCGCTTCGAGTGTGTCCCGAGGAAAGAAATTCGCCAGCATCCCAGTATTCACGAACTTGTGCTTCATTGGATCGCATGAGCGAACGAGCTCGTTCCAATCGCAATCCTCCCCCCATCGTCACTGGATTTAGCGTCTGACTTTACGAGCAAAATATGTTCGCATTTATTATTATCTGTCGTGCTATTCCGGGTACTTAATGCTTGAATTCTTCTTCGTCTTTCTTGTGCCTTCATCGTTCCATCATGCTGTTCCACACAGAGGAAGAAGGACGCGATCTGATGAAGATGACTTTCCTGGGAATTACTGGATGACATCATCGGCAGGTGGAAGCTCGATGGCAGCAGAAGAAGCGGAAATGTACCTTAATGATGTTCCGCCATTACGAAAAATTAAGCAATTTGAATCGTCGCCGGGGTGTGAGGTGGTCAGAGCCCAGGGGAGTTTATGCTTTGATTTGAGACATTTTTAAGAAACGAACGTATTGAGTATGCTGAGTACTTTGCAATTAAAATTATTTCTAGTGCCATTAGCGATAATCTCCGTAATGAGTCTGACAGCGAGTGTTTAGATGTGTAACGGACTGAGAAATTGCGTCAAGATTCCACCTGAACTGTGGATGTTGAGTAGTAAACAATTAGTTGTTTGAATCATTAGCTTAAGTTACGAGTAGCGTCGAGGACTTTTGAATAGAGTGGTAGTATCACAAGCTGGTGTATTTACCATGTTATGCAGCTATAGAATGGCAAAGCGTACCGTACCTAACTGCAATAGGTAAATTTGCATGGATCATTAGACTGATGCAAAATTCGAAATTTTCGCTCCATAGTTCTCAAACGGTTCCCAATCGGGTTCTGATTAGCCTCCCAAGATTTGAACTCATATGGTAAGAAACTGACATGGTGCAACCCATTTGAAGTTTACATGGAAAAACAAAACTTTTGGTTATTATCTTCGAGCCATTTTCCATATTACACTGTTAAAAAAACTCTATTCTTATGGGAAATTTTCTCAGCTACAACTTAGGGGAAGATCGTTTTTGACGAAGGATTGCGTCTGTCGGCAACATATTGGGAGTTCAATTAAAAAAAAACCAAAATCAACCGCGTTACGCAAAGTGGTCAGGTTTTGACAACTTATAACTCTGTCAATAGCGGATGGGATTTAATTCTAAACAAGCCAATCAATTTGAAATTTTTCTATGAATCTGCTCAAAGGAACACTTTATTATTTTTCGATAGGTCACTATTGAAAATTATACAATGATCATCAAAATTATCACCGATTTCAAAATTTAATTCCATCCGGTCTCGCCGAACGAAGCTTATTCATTCACCGTGTGTGGTGGTGTGGTGTCATCATCAGCAGCAGCAGCTGTGCTTTCAGCGCGTGGCGTTGTACATTGATCTCCAGTACACAACGAAAGGCTGCCCGCAAGCAGCGAGCTGCAGCCCACATGAGCGTCCATTCACCGAAAAGGAGAAAGAAGCGGCACCGGTACTGATCGGATTCAGTAGCTCGTCGTGAATCGCTGTGGGCCATCAACAACATACAGCTCACCAGCCTCATCTGCATTGAACGCCCTAATAGCTCAGTATTATTCAACCATCACGACAAAACAGTCCTTTTCAGGACCACAATAAATTATTGTTGTTTAAGAGTTAATTTTCATTGAACTTTCGCTGGCCTTATTGCCAACGACATCGCTCCCAAAGCTCTTCGATAATGTACCCAGCAACCAAAAGTTTGTGTTCAAATGCGTGCAATGACCGAATATCACATAACTTTGTCAATTAATCAGAAACACTTCGAATTAAGGTAAGGTTTTCTCCAAGAAGCTAGAAAAAACCATAAATGTATATGATTGATCGCGAATATCTCGCGATTGGAAAACTTAAACAAGAAATTCCTCCATTAAATTTTCGCTTTTTTTTTATTTTCTATAGAATAAACCAAAAATTCCGTGTGTTTTATGCACGAAAATACGTAATTTAGTGATCAGAAAACGATCCGTTTCCGTGATTGGAAAAAGTGGTTTCCCTTACACAGTCGCCGAATATTGATACCAAGCACATAATCCTACGTCTAATCTACGGTCGTGTCTTGGATACAAACTCTTACTTTTTTCAGCCAAACGTCAAATTAAATAAGGACTGTTCATTAATGAATGTTTGAGCCGTGGGCTCTGTATTTGCCGGGATTTGGAGGTATTTCTTCCCGTTCGTACCTCGAACGGCGCACAGAAAACAGAGAAGAACTTTAGCACCCGAAAGTATTGCTGCTATTCCACCTTCCACTAACCTTGCTGTTCGTGAATTTCACGTTATTCACGCACGGGCACACAATTCCTTAACACTGACGCGATAAATATCGATTTCGGATCACACGTAAAAAATTCGTAACTGAACACTACACTTTCCTTTAATGTATTGCGACCGACGGATGGTTAAAGATCGAGGTAGTGTTAAGTCCCGAACAGAGGAAAAAAAAATGAAAGTAGACACATGTTTCTCAAAGGAAAATATTTATTTTCGAACAAATTCATAAGTTTACTTTATATAAATGAAAATCAACATACATGTGACCGATTTCACGTGAGTTTGGATGTTTGCTTCTCATTTCTGAAGAACGCTCGGACTTTTCTCTTGATTCTGTACAACTTTCTTCTTAACTTTTCGTTGTGCTGCAGACCAAATTTTCTTGAAGCAGTCAACAGAGCTTGCTTCTCTTCAATCTTTCTTAAGATGCCGTTTAACTATTGCGATAGGACGCAGTTCAGGGGAGTTTGGGGAATTTCGAAATTTTTCGGCAAAATCGACTTTTTCCTTCTTGAGCATCTTCAACAAAGCAGAAGCATAGTGAGCAGATGCCAGATCCAGTCAAAACAATGGAGGATCCGTATGCTTTCGGTAGATGGGTAGAAGCCGTTTTTTGATGCATTATTTTCTGTAATTTTCACCATTGATTGTGCCCGTTGTGAAATACGAAGAACTCTTCAAGCCACAGGAGCAAATGGTTTGCCACACCAAACCCTTTTTTCCAAATTTTTCGGTTCTGATGTATCGTACATCATCAGGCGCGTCTCGTCGTCCTTAAAAATGCACCAGTTCGGCTTTGGAAGGAGAACGTCATACAAGTTCCGTGACCGTATTTTCGAAGAAGCTTTCTGTGAATCCGTCCTTTTGGGTGCTTTTAGCTTCTTGTAGGTTCTGATATTGCACCCCAAAATGGTGAGGACCACAGGGGAAAGAGCGTCCAACATAGCTCTGGTCTTCACAAGCTCCTACCTCACGCTTCCACGTGTCGGATGATGACAGCCAGTATATGCCCATATATGTGCTGGTAGCGGGGTGTGGGCAATGTCATCACGATTAACCCATATCGTGATGATAGCAAGGCTGAGGAGGTGCGAATCGTCGAGCGTCTGTCCACCGGCTGCGGCTCGAACAGCGTCTGTCTGGGATCCAGCGGCTGAAAGAGAAATGCTGTATTTTGTCAGCTAAATCCAAGATGGCAGCCCCATCTACACAATAACCCGAGCGTCTGTCCACCAGGAGGTGTGGCTCAAACAGCGTCTGTCTGGCATCCAGTGGCTGAAACAATAAATGTTGAATCGTGTCAAATAAACCTAAGATGGCAGCCCCATCAACACGATGTAGGTATCGCGACCCTGGTACGGTAGCATACTGAATTATAAAAGTACTCAGAAAAATGAAGTAAGAAGAAGAAAAAAAACGAACGGAATTTTCGGCAACTGACCCAACGGCAACGAAATAAGGACAATGAATGGAAACTCGGGTCTTGGAATGTCAGAACGTAAAATGAACCTGGAAGAGTGGACCTTCTGGCCCGTGAACTGCAAAAGGTGAATGTGAGTGTGGCTGCTATTCAAGAAGTACGGTGGCTTAGATCTGGAGAACGTGAATTCAGGGCGGTAGATCCTATCGCCAAAACATCGTTCAAATACCATATCTACTACAGCGGTGGCGATAGAGCAGAGCACGGAGTTGGTTTCGTAGTGATTGGGAAACAGATGAAGCGGGTTATGCGGTGGAAACCGGTTAGCGAGCGCATCTGCGTTTTGAGGATTCGTGGCAAATTCTTCAATAACAGCCTGGTCAACATCTACGCACCGACTAACGATAAATCCGATGACGTGAAGGACGCGTTTTATGAAAGCCTGGATAAAACTTATGATGAGTGCCCTAAACACGACGTGAAGATGGTCATCGGAGATGTAAACGCGCAGGTCGAAAGAGAGGAATTCTTTCGCCCAATCATTGGAACAGAGAGCCTTCACTCTGCAACGAATGATAATGGCCTGAAGCTGATAAACTTCGCTGCTGCTCGTGATATGGCCATCAGTACCACCCACTTTGCACGCAAGGATATCCGAAAGCACACCTGGATACACCCTAATGGCGAAACTTGCTCCCAGATCGACCACGTGTTGGTGGATGGTCGGCATTTCTCGGATGTCGTAGATGTCAGGACCTTCAGGGGTCCTAATATCGACTCGGATCACTACCTCGTTGTCGCGAAAATTCGAGCGCGTCTATCGACCGTTACGAGTTCGAGAAACCGGAGATCGATGCGTTTCAACATCCAGCGTTTGACAGTAGATGGTGTTGCTGCAGAGTACCACCAGAAGCTGAATGAGCGGATAGCGGAAATCAACGTGAACGATAATCTCAACAATCTGTCAGCCGAGAAACGAACCCATCGCCGGGAAAAAAGGCAGTACGAGGAACGCGTTATTGCTGAGGCGCAAGAAAGTATGGAGCAGAATGAGCTGCGAAGGTTTTACGCAACTGTCAATGGCGTGAGGAGTAAGACAGCACCGTCTCCCGCCATGTACTATGACCGTGAAGGTAATCTGCTGACAGATAAAACCATGGTGGCTGCCAGGTGGAAGGAGTACTTCGAGACGTTGCTGAACGGAGAGAACGAGAGAGCATCTACAAACAGAACACACATCGACGACGATGGTCAAGCTGTGGAACCACCAACGCTAGAAGAGGTGAAAAAGGTGATACGAGAGCTGAAAAACAGTAAGGCTGCGGGGAAGGACGAGCTCCCTGCCGAACTTCTCAAACACGGAAGTGAGCAACTGCACCAGATGATCCACCGTATACTGCTCAAGATATGGGAGGAGGAAGAATTGCCCGCTTGTTGGTTGGATGGTCTCGTTTGTCCCCTCTACAAAAAGGGACACAGACTGGAGTGCGCCAATTACAGAGGAATCACGCTTCTGAATTTGGCGTACAAAATATTATCACGTGTTCTGTTCAACAGATTGAGACCGCTTGAGGAATCCTTCGTCGGCGAATACCAGGCTGGTTTTCGTGAGGGTCGATCAACGACGGATCAAATGTTTACCCTGCGTCAAACCCTTGAGAAGTTCCGGGAATACAACTTGCAGACTCATCATCTGTTCATAGATTTCAAGGCAGCGTACGATTCAGTAAAGAGAAACGAGCTATGGCAGATAATGCAAGAAAACCGTTTTCCGACGAAACTAAATAGGCTGATTCGTGCAACGCTGGATGGTTCGAAATCATGTGTACGGGTTGCAGACGAGATTTCGGCCTCGTTCGTGACCTTAGATGGGTTGAAGCAGGGAGATGCTCTTTCGAACTTGCTATTCAACATCGCCCTCGAAGGAGCGATTAGGATAGCTGGCGTGCAGAGGAACGGTACCATCATCACAAAGTCGCACATGCTCCTTGGTTTTGCGGACGACATCGACATCATCGGAATCGCCGTAGAGCAGTGGAAGAGGCGTTCGCACCTTTTAAGAGGGAGACAGCGAGAATTGGTCTCACGATAAATTCTACCAAAACGAAGTACATGGTCGCCGGTAGAAAGCGTGGGAGCAATAGTGGTGTTGGTAGTGAAGTGGTGCTAGATGGCGAAAAATTTGAAGTTGTTGACGAATTTGTTTATCTAGGTACTTTAGTGACGTGCGATAATGATGTTACCCGCGAGGTGAAAAGGCGTATTGCAGCCGCGAACAGGGCTTTCTACGGGTTGTGTAGCCAGCTGAAGTCCCGCAGCTTGCGTACGAAAACGAAATTCGCGCTGTACAAGACGTTGATTCTGCCGGTAGCCCTTTATGGCCACGAATCGTGAGCATTGAAAGAGGCCGATCGGAGAGCTTTCGGTGTCTTCGAGCAAGTGCTGCGAACAATACTCGGCGGTAAACTGGAAAATGGCATCTGGCGGCGTCGCATGAATCACGAGTTGTACCAAGTATATAACGGCATGGATATTGTGAAGCTTATAAAACACGGCAGGCTACAGTGGGCTGGGCATGTGGTACGAATGCCGGAAGAGCGTCAAGCGAAGTCAATATTCAGCAGGGAACCCGGAAGAGGACGTCGGCTTCGGGGTAGGTCACGCACGCGTTGGCTTTGTGCAGTTGAGGAGGACATTAGGTCCTTGAACGTCCAAGGCGACTGGAAGCGATTGGCTCAGGACCGAGACCAATGGAGACGGTTACTTCGTTCGGCACAGATTTGAATTCAACGAGTCGTCGCCCATCAGGTACTCATGTAGGTAGGTTCTGATATTGTTACGTTTTTTGATATTCTGCACAGTTCCGACGCTAATGTCCAATTTTTTGGCAATTTCACGAACGGAACACGGTTTAAGCGATTTCAAAAGGCGTACTGCTGCCAGTTCCTTTTTCTGGTCCGATGCCCCCTTTTTGCGCCCGGATTTCGGTAAATATTCAAGAGAACACGTTTCTCCAAACTTCTTAACAATCTTGAATACTGTGGATTTACTGCACTTCTCGCTTTTTGCCAATTCTCGAAACGACAACTTTTCGGAATTAATCTGCGAGTTGATAAGCTGATCCGAAACATCGTTCGAAATTTATCACTTTTTTTTATTTTTCAGGTGTGTTGCCAAAATAAACAATGTTTTTACACACTGAGCGAAAATTCACAATTTTTTGTTACGTTTTAACCCTAAACCATTGATAAACAGGTGTCCACTTTCTTTAATGAACAGCCCTTAGCTAATAATTATTTTAGAGTTTGATAATCTTATGGCATGATCAAGCAACAGTTTTGTGGGCAACACTGCATTGTGACATAGTAGTCATCAGGGGTTTGACATATAGCTGCATACACGTACTCAACATCAAAACAACAAAACATATCAGGGTACCGCTAACAACGTTGCAGATGTTCGGTACGCAGCAAACTTAAGCGATATGACAGCCATATCCATCCCCTGGTAGTCATGATTGTTGTTCTCTATTATACGTTAGCGTTAGCGTTGTTATGGTATACTTCGTAGATTGGATACTAGCGACACTCACGGCTCTTTTGAAATTCTCAGTTCGGCTACTTCCAGGAATATTGCTACGAAGTAAACATTGATTCCAATCTAATCAAGAATACCAGAAGCATGACTGTCGCTATACCCGGCCACGCCCATCTTTACCAAAATTAGATATAGGGAAGGAAATTTTGATGAAGTACTTACTCAACGAGAGGCAACCGACTTAGCGACACCCTCATAAGTGCTACAGAGTTGGAGGATTGGGTAAGGTATTCGGTTAGGATTTGCCTTAAGTTGGCAATGCAACCAACAGTATATATTGTTTATGTGTTGCTCGTTTAATCTCTCGATAGCCTACTATCGAATGTAAATAATTATTTTGATTACTGATCATCAGTCTTCACGTAAACATGCACGGCGCTGAGCTTGAGTTCAAATTTCAGAAGTACAAGTTCATTCAGAGCGCGTGTTCTCTCTCGGGCTCATGTTTACACACGCACATCGAACTTGAGAGAAATGAACAACACCTGGGGATGAGCGCAGCGTAAATGAACTCAGGCTTGATGTTTCGTGCTTGCGCCTGGGCTCGAACATCGACGTTGCACTCGGAGGTGAATGGTTGGTTGGTGTTGGCGAGTGAATAGATGTTAATTTGGGTTTAATGTGTGTAATTTAAATAGAAATTTTGTCCGGTTTTGCGACAATCGTCAACATCAATATCTTTCTGACTGCGCGCAGTTGCCAGTAATTCCATTGATTAAATTTTGCTTTTAAAAGACTTAAAATCAGTCAAGCATTGCGCAATGTTTATAATGCAGTACAATTTTAATTTAATAATAAGGAAGGATTGATAAAGGAAGTGGATGCAGTATTCCGAAATAAAGGAATGTCGGACAAAAGCTGCACACAAATTTGGAAAATAGTTGATGGTTTTTTTTTTTCTTCTATTATTGCTGAGTAATATGCTCATTTTATAGTTTCTATTTATTTAACCACATAAACAATAAAACAACAAATAGAATCTATCAATTGAAAATCAAAATAACAAATAACGACTGAACCGAATAGTCAACAGCAACTGAAACTTGCGTAGCTGATGCTGACAATACAATCATTGATAGTGCATACAATTCTTCTTTTTTTTCGCATTCCAAGCAACCTTGTTTTCTAGATGCATTTTTATAGTTATTAATTTTGAGGTTTAGATGCCAGTCCCACTAACATTTCGAGAATTTTCCCTACTTGAAATAACATTCTGTTCTTTCCATAAAATAAACATAACGTATATAGTGTAAAGTTAATTATAACTATGGAAACAAGTAAGTAGGTGCTGAAAACATTTAGACTAATACTAGGCTATCTAAGGCCCCTGCAGTCACTGTGTCCCAACTGGTATCGCATAAGAATGTTATATGTTTACCTCCGTAAATCGATGTTCCTACGTACCTTGATGGTTGTATATGCCATTAAAATAAGTATTTCCATTCACACAAGAAATATATAGTGAATTTCAAATAAGTCCGACCGAAATACAAATACGACCTATAAAGAGCTTTCTTATATAAATAAGCATTCTTATAGAAATCACCCCCATCAAGAAATTGTGCGAACAATACAACACAAAACTTTTTTTTTAGTTGCAATTTGCTTTGAGAATTTTTGGATGGAAATGGCTGCCATACGATGTAGTGCGCGGATCACTACACTAAATATTAGACTGATGTAAATTTTGACATTTTTGCTCCACAATGCTCAAACTGTTCCAAATCGGGTCCTGATTAGTCTCCCAAAATTTGTACTCATTCGATAAGAAACTGACTTGGCACAAACCATTTGAAGTTTATGTGGAAATTACTATAGGAAAACCAAATGTTTTGTTCATATCTATCTATCAATTTACCATATTACTCTGCTTTAAAAAATTTAAACTGAGCTCGTAGCAAATTTTCTCAGCTAAAATTTTGTCCAAAACCACTTTTCAATATAATGTAAGCATCAAAAGTTATCAATAATTCAAGCCACTAATGTCTTATGATTATGCTCAATCAACTGTTCAGCAAGCAACATTGGTGTTTCTGGCGCTTGGAATAGAGCACAAAAATCATGGCTACTATGTCACACTGCAAGATACAGTGTTGCTCACAAAACAGCTGCTTGATCATGCCATAAGATTATCAATCTCTTAAACAATTAATAACTATTTTATTTGACGTTTGACTCAACAACTATATTCTGCTAAGTTGAAGCTGAGAAAATTTTTCATGATTATAGTTTTTGAATTTTTGAACTGTGCAATATGGAAAAAGGTGAGAAGAAAATGAACAAAAAGTTTGGATTTCCCATAGTAATTTCCATTTAAACTTCAAAAGGTTTGTGCCAAGTCAGTTTCTTATCAAATGAGTTCAAATTTTGGGAGACTAATCAGGACCCGATTTGGAACCGTTTGAGCACTGTGGAGCGAAAATGTCAAAATTTGCATCAGTCTACTAAATATGCTTCTGCTAAAATATATATATATTTTTTTAACTTAACAGTCTTACTAACAAACGATTACTTCTTGTGATAAAAGATTGTTTGGTTTATTTCCTTTAAATTCCGTTGTAATTTTTTAAATGCTTATCTATTGACAGATACGCGTATTTCGTCTACTACTTGGGGACTTCATCAGTGCCAAGTACTCAAGTTGTTGTACTGTTGTACAAAGCTCTTTATAAAGGGATTCTGTTAAAAGGTTCGACAAATTTAAAGGATATCTAATTAGGTAACGCTACTAAATCACCACTAAAATATTTCGCGTTCGTCACACACACCACACGTTTACTCGAAAACAAAATGTTGAAAAAGAAACCAGCGTCTGCGCTTGGGTGCAAACATTGATGTTCGAGCGCTGAAGAAAACGAAGTGCGCGCATGAACTTTAAACATACGCTCGGGCTCATGTTCATTTGGCTGGGCGCATGCGTGAGCACAGAATGAATGTTCTTGTGAGTACGAAAACCTTTTTGCTCACAAGCGCGATGCTGTACCTTGAAGACTGCTGATCATGGATTTATGAGTCTTGGCAGAGAGCTTGGGATTAAACCCATGATTTTCTGCTCAGTAAGCGATCCCTCCAGGGTCATCAAGCATCTCATCATCCACAGCGCTTCATGTAAAAGTACGATTAAGTTCTCTTTAGGTATGTAACGAACGATTAACATACGCGATAATTCACTTCCTGCGATCGATGATTAACTTAAAATATACGAATAGTACTGCCAACGACGACGACGATAATGCCTAGGTTAAAAACACCTTGGCACCTTCACTGGATCCTGCCTTTTCATGTTTTAAAATTTTATGAATGAACGCTTCAACTTCCCTGATGGCGGCTCGTTTGATTCACTCCATCACGATGACCTTCCTTTATTCGCCTATGAGCATCTGACACTTTTCGTTCTTGAGACGCATACTTTTCAACACACTACTCGGGAACGACGTGAAAAATCTTCCTTTTTCAATTTTTTCACCGATAGTATCTTCCGGAAACCAAATCCGAAATCAGATCTTCTCATATAATTTTTAAGTTTTAATCGTTCAAATTTGATAAAATTCATAAAAACAAAGATATTCTTTTTAGCAATATCAAAACACGTCATTTCAATTGCACGGCCAACTTCATCATTTTCGTGCTCTATTACACGCGTCAAAAACACAAATTTTGCCTAGTGAGCAGTTGATTAAGCATAATCATTAGCGATCATTAACCCTTTGTCTGTACCTGTAAAAAAGCTATGGTCATTGCTAAAATCCTTCAAAACGGGTATTAAATAAAACTCGAAGTAGGATTTTGGATCTAATTTCCGTCCTACTCAGCACATCCCGCACTTTACCTATCTTTTTTGAAAGGGTTTGACCAAAACATGGAATGTTTTTATCAAAAATAACTTCTAAATTTATTCACCTTTTCATACGTACCGTTGCATTTGATAAAGAGTCAAAATTTTTTGAGATATTATTAGAAATCTAACACTGCTTCTTGATTCTAAATTCGTCCTACGTGTTTCAATTCCGTCCTAACGCATTGAAACGCCATTAGGTTTTCTTCGTCCTACGGATAAACGTAGAAAAAGGGGATTCACTAAGAGCGCTTCTTTAGTTTTGAGAACAATGAGTACAATGCGCTGTAATAGGCTTTATGTTGTGGCTTATGAACTAACGGATCAGAACAAACGTATTATTGACTTGTGCACGGTGAAATCATTGATATTATTGATGATTTCTGCTCGACAGAACGAAAATGGGCGTTTACCACGAAGTAGCGCTCTTCCCTATGTCTCAACTAAGAGGCATATCAAATGTCAGAGAAAAAATCGTTTTGATTAATAATCAAGATTGCAAAAATTACCTGGGGTCATATTGACAGGTCTGGTAGTGCTGATGTGACTAAAATTACGAAAATAGTGACCAAATAGTGACTTTTATATAATAAATAGGTAACCAATTGTGACAATTAAATGGTGACTCCGAAATTCAAACACGGTTTGATATTGAAATAAACTCAATTTTTTGTCATGGAACCTAAAATTACATTTCATAAATTCCTCTAATTACATCGAATCTTTCAACCGAATCTCCTGTGAGGAGCAATTGAAGCGATTTAAATAATTTTCTTTTGATTACGTTATACATGATGACCAGAAAATAGCAATTTGAAATTTTCCGGATTTTCTAGAGTTTTGTAAATTTTACTGGTTGTGAAATACACATTTAAACTAATGTATAAGCCAATGATGCCATTAGGTTAAATAGGGCTGAATGGATAATTACTACAACAGCAGTATTTTTCGTAGATTCTGCTTCGAAATAATAAAAATTTGTATATATCTAGATAAGGTAACCTTGATAATTTGCTATCCCCCTTATTTTAAACTTGCGTCTGAAATAAGCTGAACAAAAATAATATTGCATTCTTGAAATACTCTGCAGAACAATCCACAACAATTGTAACTTCTAATGTTTATTTCCTCAGAACTCTCAAAACAAAAATCCATCTCAGAAATCACACCAGAATTCCTTTACAACTATCCGCTGAGTTGGAAGACCTTTAGAGTTCACGGGATTTCCATGGGATTCTCATCAGATACCTCTTAAAAAACTAAATAAATTATCTTAAATACTTATTACAATTTGGACCAAGAATCCTCATTCCATCGTCATGAAATTCTTCTTATAACTCTCTTTAAAATGCACCTGGAGCTTGTCTCTCAATTATCATGGCATTCATCCAAAAATTGTTTTTGGAGCTGAATTTTGCGTTCTAATAATTTAATATCAAAAGTGATGCTCGTATGTGTCAGACACTGAGCCGATGTTTTTTTCAGTTTTAACCAGTGTTGGGAAAATATCAATAAATCAAATCTCACCAACGCCCAAGATCACGCTTGATTTTCGTAGACAAAAAATCAACAAGCAAACAACTGCGGTTGATTTTGCAAGCTGTGATATCGCAGCTCGGAATATCAAGCTAACAAAACTCACCAACTGCAAATCTCACCAAACTATGGTGAGATTGAGTTTACTGATGTTTGCTTTACACCCGAATGCAACCGAAACTTCCATAACGGCTTGCAGCAGTCCCTTCGCGTCTGCCATCGGTGAAGATTAAAAAGAGATAGCAAACTATGCTTTCTCTTTCTAAGAAAACGATGTGCAATGGAATCATTTTTGTGTCGAGTCAGCTCTCAGCTTGATTTTTACACGTTGTGAATAGTCTCGCAATATCAAAGGAGCTTGTAAAATCAATATCAAGCATGATATTTTGTTCCAATATCATGCGTGATATTACGAGCGCATGAGAGCGGAAAAATATCAATTGATTTCTGGTTTTGCCAACACTGGTTTTAACTATATGGTTAAACCTGGTTTAATATTTAAGCGAAGTTGAACAAATTGGCCCTCAGAGCACCTACATTTACATGAGACTTTCGTAGTGTGTAGTGTGGTATTCTTCTCTGAAATATTTTCGTGTCATCCCTAGAATTCCTTTGAATTTTTCTATAAATTTTCTTAGGAACTTTTATTACAATTGCCAAATAATTCCTTAAAGACTTCTGAAAATTTAGCACAGACCGGTATCCTTGAAAAGTTTCCAAAATTCATAATTTATTTTCGGAAAAAAAAGGAATTTATTTTCCCCGATTTATCCTCGAAATTCATGATTTTTCGCAATTTTTTGCACGGTGTTTTAAAATTCCTTGATTTTTTTTCCGGTCACCCTGGTTAAAATTGTTGTTTTTAAACAGCTATGCATATTTCAACTGTAGACTTTCTTAGTGCCAAGTACTCAATTTAAACATTTTGATGATGTTTTTCACATGGGAAAAAGTGATTTAAGTGATTATTTTTAGGGAAATAGTGACTTTAGTGACTTTTTGGAACAAAAAGTGACTTTTTAGCGACTGACTTAAAAATAGTGACCTATTCACTAAAAAGTGACCTAATTCCTTTTGTTCCTTATATTTTATCGAAAAGCGATCTTCAACAAAGTTGTTGCTGAGAAAACTACCTACAAGTACATGTTTTATTTTTTTAAGTAGAGCGATATTGTGAATTGTTAAATAGATATGAACAAAACAGTTTCATATAGTACTTTCTAATTTGGAACTGGAATTTCGCACTATGTAGCGAAAGTTTCAAATTTTGCATCAGTCTAACGGATCATGCACCAAACTGATTTGCTCATTTGAGAAAAATCATGTATGTAAGTATGTAAGGTAGCCACCATCCCTTCGAAGATCTTGTCTTGTATGCAGCTCCACTTAATAGCAAGATCACTTTGAGCTACCGATCTGAATTCACAATATCGCTGTATGAAGGGCCAAAAACGGTGGGGTGGACCCGTAAGCAGAGGCACTTACGCGAAATCCATGGGAATTTAAGAATCTCCTTCCAACGATACGATCCAACAAATCGAATAACGCAATTCGCAATACTTATTAAGCTTCCTACAGGATGGTTTGTTAAGAAGGGCGCGTCAATCTCCATGAAACTGTTGGAGTAGAATTCACACCATCACAATCGAATCGGTAGGATAAAGAAAATGATAGTGTTTATTCCCTCCTAGACTCCGGTTGTCATACCACTCCAATCGTCCAGTTCCAGGTCAAATGATACCCTGATGCTCCCTCCCAACCCAGTATTTATTTATATATATATAGTAAACATATGTAATGGAGAAATGAATTATATCAGAACATTAAAATACGTAATAATGAAAATACATTTATATGGATAAAAAAACTGGTATTCCGCAATGAAAATAATAATTATTTTACATACAATATGATGCAGCTCTATGCCTCCTCAGCTCCCAATAAGGCCTGAAATTTCCAGGTTATATTATGCAAATAAATATTTTTAGCTAGAATGATACTTGATATGTTTGTGTTGTGTTATGTTGTGGGAGAGCTTGGGATTAAACCCATGATGTTCTGCTCATTAAGCAAAACCGATCCCTCTAAGGTTATCGAGCATCTCAAAACCAAAACACTAGATGGCAAAACATGATTAAGCCCTCACCTGGTATGTAATGAACAACAGAAATACGCGATAATTCATATATTTTCAGCATATGATGCAATATCACAACTGTTGATAAAAGGAACGGATCCCATCTTATTTAAGACCTGGATGACCTGAAATGTGTGTAACCGGGTTAATACTTATTTAAATGTAATGTAATATTGAAAATGCGTTATAATGCCATGTAACAAGATTTTTTTTTTTTTTTTGTAAAAGTGAAGTTTTATTTGTCAGTTTAGCATACAAAGTTTTTTTGTTTTACCGTCAATTTGCTACATCAAGATTAAAGTTCAAATCAGCTAAATCAATTCTTCCGTTACAATCGTTAACGAAGCAGATATATGTAATAAACATATTCAGAATTGCCACTCTATGTCTGTCGTTTATTCCTAATAGGGCAGGTCTTAGCAAGTCTTCGAACTCGAGTCGCCTCCATCCACCCAAGATGACTGCTATTCTCTGCTGAAGAACCGTGAAAGCCGGGCCGACGCGAGCACAAGCACAAAATTTGTGGGAGAGAGTTTCTGCTGTACGGTTGCCACAATGCGTACAGTTTTCGTCATCTACTCGCCGCATCACGAATAGCAGTTTGCGGTGCTCTATCTTCTCGTTCACCAACAAGTAAAGCTTCGTCCTCTGCGCTGAAGTAAGTTGCCTCGATGCAATGTTTCGCCATATGCGTGACCAGCCACTTGCTGGACTGTTACGTTCCACCCTTGGTAGCTCAGTTTGCTGGACGAAGTACTGGTGAATTTGATCGGTGGAGGGGTTCTGTTGGATTTGGTGGGGAATTTGGGATAAGTTTGATAGGATTTGTCTGAGGTCGGGAAGATCTATTGAGATGGCTGGGCGGGGATTATCGTGGAAAAGAAGGGATCTATAAAAAGGAAGGGATTCGATCTCTTGTAGGTGTCGGTTGATTGCGAGTGACTTACATTTCAGAGCTGGTAATTGCAGCTTCAGGCCTCCATTCTCTCTGCTGCGTGCCAGCTGCATCATTGGGACACGGGCGACAGTCCCTCTCCAGAGGAACGTACCCATTGCTGATGTGATTTTTGCCGTATGCACTCCCAACGGCGGTAGTATGGACGCGAGGTACCATATCCTGGACGTTCCGAACGTGTTGAGCATGATGACCCTTTGGTGCAGCGTCAGCGTGCGCAGAGAATGCAGCCACATTTGTTGTGCGAACTTCCCCACTAGCGCATTCCAGCTCATCGTTGTCATCAGTCGTATTGAATTTGCGAAAACAACACCCAGAATTTTAACTACATTGACTGTTTGTAGCCACTGAGTGTTGATTCTGTTGCCTTCGCAAAGGCCAACATCGACGGCAACAGTTTTCCGCAAATTTAATTTTGCGCCAGCAGCTCTCTCGAAACGAGTGAACAGCCTATTTATCTCATCGATTTGCCTGGTCGATGTGACGATCACACTGATGTCGTCCGCATACGCCACTAGCAGATCATTCCCGCACACTCTTTCGAGTCTGCACACTAGTGGATGCAGGTAAAGAACGAAGAGATGCATTGATAGCGGATCCCCTTGCCGTACAGAGCGTTGAATTTCGAACGGACGAGAAAGGTGCCCATTGATCAACAGCCGAGAGGTGGACCGGCTGGCGATTCGCGAGAGTAGAGCGATGAGATCCTGGTTGAAGCCGAGCGAGCGCATGGTTTCGAAGAGAAAAGAGTGCCGGACCCGATCGAAAGCGTGATCGAGATCAAAGCTGATTAACTTCCCGGCACGGCGGTGGTGGCGGAGATGTGCTATCCGGTCCTTGAGAGCAAGAGTGGCTTGAAATATGTTGTGCTCTGAGTTGGAGCATTTCTGCCCGTCGCTCAAGACGTGGTGCTTTCTCATCACTTGCTCGAGTCTGGTTTTGAGAATGCGGGAGAAGAGCTTGTAGTCGCTGTTGAGCAGCGAGATCGGACGATATGAACGGGCTGTGTCGTCGCCACCTCTCTTCTTAACCAGCACGATGATGCCATCGACAAACGCTGGAGGAAGATTACCGCTGAGTGCTTCATTCAGCAACAGATTCAACTCTCGGTGGATGACGTCGAACATGCGGTGGTAGAACTCTCTCGGAATACCATCGCAGCCGGGAGATTTTCGTGGGGCGCTCGCTTTTATTGCAGACCAGATTTCTGCCGTCGTAATGTCGTCCGTGCAGGCTTCATTTGATGGGTCGTTGGGTGGGATAACACTCTCGCAGACGAAACTGTTCTCATTCTCTTCTGTTTCCTCCTCCGAGTACAGCGTCGAGAAGTAGTCCATCATATGCGTCTCGATCGCTCGTGGCTCTGCTACCGTTCCGTCTTGCTCTGTCTGCAGCTGCGTGATGACGGTTCTCTTCCTTCGCCTCTCCCCCAATTGGAATATTGACATGGGTTCTCCCGCCACATGTGTTTCATTCATTCGCATGAACGTGTAGGAAAATCTCCGTTGAAGTGCTAGCATTTCACCTTTCAACCGGTTTATGGTGGTTATCATTTCAGGGTGCTGGTAGTACCCGTCGTAGGCTAACCGAAGCTCGCTGTAGAGATACTGATGTTCTCTGTGGAATTCATCGAAGACGGCTCGAGATTTCCACTTGAAAAAGCATTTGATCTTGGGCTTAGCGAACAAAATCCACCATTCGATCCAGGAGCCATAATTTCTGCGCTGCCGGGTCCAATATTGCCACTGGTATTGGAACTCGGCAACGTTCTCGTCACTCAGAAGATAGGGCCGAAGGGACCAAAATCCACGGCCATGCTCTTGACCAAGATGGGGGAGACAAAGTCGGAGTACCAGCGCTTTGTGGTCGGTAAATGAGCAGACGTGTGCATGTGCTGCTCGCAGGTGATCGCGCAAATCACTGCTGACGTAAATACGATCGAGTCGCGACTGTGCGTTACGGCAGACGTACGTGAAACCTGGATCACGCGGACACAGTTTCTCCCATACGTCGTGGAGCTGCAGTTGCTGGACGGCTGTTTTGAGGGCGGGACTAGTGTTTGGGCTGCTAGAATCACTTGTTCGAAGCACGCAATTGAAATCGCCGGCCAGAATGACATGCGTGGTACGATGGCGGAGATAGTAGGCAAGCGTCCCATTGAAAAAGTTCTCCCGAGCTGCACGTAGCGAAGAGCCGGAGGGAGCGTAAACATTACAGATCGTTGTGTCTTGCACTCTCAGCGCAAGCAGTCGGCCGTCCAAGCTTCTCTCGATGTGAGTGGCCTGGATGTGTTCCTTCAGGGCAATAGCTGTTCCCCTTCTCGTATGGTCCACATTGAAGAAAACGACGTAGCCAGGCAAGGAGAGCTGCTCGTTCTCTACTTCTTGTAGACACACGATATCGAGGCTATGGCTGTTTATGAAGCTTCGGAGCGCGTTCAGTTTCGTGGGGTTCGTGATGGTGCCGATGTTGATGGACGAGATGTTGTACGACGTGAGAGCCATTTATAAGCGATTGTCTTCGTCCCTCTCGTCGTCGTCGTCATCCCGGCGGGGTTTTTTGCCGGCTGGTTTTCCTCGGCTTCGTCTACTGCTCGTGGAAGCGGAGGATTCATCGGTTTCGTTCCCGTTGCCGCTTCTGCTCTGCGATCGCAGCGCATTTTCTGGCTTTTTGAACACGTCATCCAAAGCCACGACAGCTTGTGGTGGTGTTAGGAACGAACTTGACACATTGTGCGTTCGTTGTACTTGCGCAGACCCTGCTGCAGGCTGGCTGCGTGTGTGTGTTTTCGGGCCTGAGAATTCACTCTGGCTCTTCGGCAGTTCGGGGAAAACGTCTGACTCTAACGATGGCGGAGTAGTGGATTTTTGACCGACTAGTTTCGTGTTTGGTGGTTTCGCACCAGCTTTTTTGGGTTGCTGACCGGCTGTTGACCTATTGGCCTGTCCAGTTTGCTTCGTGACATTCGCGTAGCTTTTCTGGTACAGTAGCTTTTTGTTCTGGACACATGATATGCCAGTGTGCGCTTGCTCTTTGCAGTGGCGGCAGGATTGCAGCTGTCCCTTGTAAACAACGAACGCTTGCTCTCCATCGACGGTGACCCACGAGTCAATGTTCCGCTTCACTAGCATACGAGCAGACCATATGCCGAGCGGTATGCCTTCACATTCGTTACTCTCACCCCACGATACCTCGTGAACTGAGATCACTTCCCCGAACGCACTTAGGAAACTAAAGACTTTCTCTTCAGACACATATTCGGGAAGGTCGTAAACCCGCACTTCAACACTACCATCTTCCAACGTGATCCGAAGCTTGTGTTTCTTCCCCTCACACTCCACTTCATGCTTCCCGTCATGTTCGTCAACGACTTTTTGTATATGTTTGTGTTGTGTTATGTTGTGGGAGAGCTTGGGATTAAACCCATGATGTTCTGCTCATTAAGCAAAACCGATCCCTCTAAGGTTATCGAGCATCTCAAAACCAAAACACTAGATGGCAAAACATGATTAAGCCCTCACCTGGTATGTAATGAACAACAGAAATACGCGATAATTCATATATTTTCAGCATATGATGCAATAACACAACTGTTGATAAAAGGAACGGATCCCATCTTATTTAAGACCTGGATGACCTGAAATGTGTGTAACCGGGTTAATACTTATTTAAATGTAATGTAATATTGAAAATGCGTTATAATGCCATGTAACAAGATACAATAAACACAAGATTTTTACAAAACAGATAATGAACGATTCAGATTTCTTTTCAAGCTGACACTATGCTTCCCTGGAGCCGCTCATAATAGCTAACATTAAGAATTAAGTATAATAAAATGTAATTTACAATAATATTAAATGATGTAAAGTCAATAATGAAAGATATGTAGTACTATAAACACTAAACAAATAGAATAACCAATAGCTAGCTTAGCTTAGATTGACTGCACTCCGTGATTGATCAGAATCAGTGAAATTGTACAATGAATCAACTGAATGGGGCTGGGAGTGACCGTCCATTCTCATTGTACAAGTTTCAGTGACTCTATATGTTGTTTGCTCATTTGAGAAAAATCATAACCAAAAAATCAAAATAGTGAATAGGTTCATTCAACAATTTTATCGAACAGAAACAACCCATCAACGTTATATCGAACAACATCGAAAACACATTTACATACATTTAAAACTGCTTGCAGGAGTTTTTTTTTTTTAATATTCAAGAGCAACGATGTTTAGTCAGGAAGAATTGTGCGCTGCTATTTATACATGAATCAGCTTCAACAGCAAGTCGCATGCTCTTTGACAGACGAGCAAACATCTTTCTTTCCGGGTCCACTCCATTCAAAATGGAGCCCTCTTTAAGGGGAGAGAAAGTGTTCTAAATTTATGGGATTCAATCAAACTGCTCGTTCGTGTCCTGTTGTTCTGATTGAATCCCGTTACCCCATCCCCGATACATCGATTGCTCCATCACGAACACATGGTACCACATGGACCAAGTCAGTCGTAGATTTGTTGTTCGTTTCTCCAGGGTGGGGGGGGGGGGTGTGGAATAGAAAGAAATTGCACACATAAATAGATTATCCAAGCTGGCGCCAATACGTTTCTTTAAGCTTGGCCCCCTCCCCCCATTTCTAGTGTCCGAAAAAATCCTTGAAACTTTTCCTGCCATATGGACTGCACTCCACTATGTACAAAACTTGAATCGCCGGTTCGTGAAGAAACCGAAACGTACAATATGAGCACGACTGGCCACAAGCCTCAAACCTCAAGCTCTGGGAGGAAATAAGATATCCTTCCTGTTTGCTTCAATGGCTTCCCAAAAACCCCTTTACAGTTTTAGAGCTCCACGGATTGGAATCCACCTCCCCCCACACCCACGGAGTATAGCTTACAGTGGAAAGCAACCTACACACATACGACATATGTGACAAGCGACAAACCGACGACGATGATAGTATTTCGTTCCTTAATCCATTTCCTTCACTTGTTGTGCATCCTAGGACGACGTTCGACAGAATCTTCGGGAAAGACATACAGGAAAATTCCCAACAGTGTATCGGTGCTGTTACTGTTACTCAACAGCTGGTTTTTGCGGAATAGACTATACTTTGATGCTGTACATAAAGACTGATTGAAATAGAAAACGAAGTTTCCGAGAGCAACTGCAGTTGCTTGCTGCAACGCAATGGCAATGAGAATGGATCAAAGTGGGAATTGATGGTGCCACTGCGACTACCGCTGCACTGCACAGCACTGCTGTGAGTGAGTATCGAACTTTTCTTTTAACCGATAAGCAATGTCTTGGAAGCCAACAGTGGGAGGCAATGGCATTCGGATTGGATTATGTGCGCAAAGACAAGTTTGCCATTTGAGAGTGCAGGAGAATAAATAATGCAGGATGCGATGGCATCATTGTTCCCCGAAGCGGTTGGGTTGGAGCTCTTCGTATCGCAATGAATCGTAATTGGCGATAATGTGGGAGGGAATTTAGATTTAACCCATAAACTCGGAAACCGTTGCTTTTAGATTTTAGTCCCTATAAAATTCAGTATTTCTCAATTTACGAATCGCGATCCACCGAGTTGTTCCTATATTGAATGCAGCAGATCGGGCTTTTTGGTCATACATTTTTAGCATTGTACACAGCAAAAAATAAATTTTAAAACTACATCCAAGAGGATTCACTTCAATCATGTCGAAAATCTCATGTTATTTTTATGGCCGCAAAAATAAACAAATGCAGTAAAAGCAGCGTAATGGCAGTTTATGCACTGTATTAATGATAATTTTCTCCTTGTGGCAAGCTATATTTTTGACAAGATTGAAGTACATCCACTTTGATGTGATATCAAAATTAATTTTTTGCTGTGTACGGAAATTGAGCTAAAATAATAATCTTAGGTCATTCCAACTCAAGTGCATACAAAGTTGTGGTCAATGTCATCGATTTCAACCAACTTTGCGAAAATTCTTATTTTGATTTTCAATTTTGATTTTGATGATCCAAGAGTTAATTCGTTAGTAGTATGTTGAACGAAAATTAGAGCATTTGCACTATTTTTTTTAGTTTTGTAACCGAACTTCAGTATTTTGATTTGGGGTTACTTTGATAATGCCCGATTAATGTAGAAAAAAATAGTGAAACTCAAACTATTTAGTTCTTTAAATATGAAACTTTGAATGAGTATATAATCAGAAAACTTTATAAGCAATAAGATTACAACATTGAATTTGTGATGGCTGTATGAATGCATTTCATAAGTGATGGTTTAAGTGCTTTTTCAAAAAGGCGAAAAACACGAAATGGTTTTTTAATACTTTTGTAAAATATGTAACGTAATATCAACGGAAATACTCTAAGCTACAATATTGGACCAATGTTTCTTATTTGGAAAAACCACAGCGAGTAAATGTATTCTTTATATTATACTATCAGTAGTGATGCATCAAATATTCGGTCGACATAGTATTCGGCTGAATACCCGAGCAAAGCTGAACATCAAATTGAAATCAAAATTTGCTGTTATGATGTAACTTATTTTGAATACTCCAGTTGATCTCATTTTGGTTGACTTAACGGTTAACACAGCAAAAATGAGAGCAAAATTTTACACTGTTGAAGCAAACGGAAAACTAATCCTGCTTTCAATGAAATCAATTTGATTACTGATTTTGCATTCATAATGTTTAACTGAATACGGGCCTAGAGTAAATGGTTACCATTCATGTTTCTCAAGCTGAAAGACTTAGGCTCCAATCTCACCGCGGGCAAGTCACGAATGACCTAAAATGTGTTAAACAAATCAGTTAAACGATAATCATTTGTTCAACGACAGATGAATTTCAATTAAATTTTAAACAAGACGTAAACAGCAGAACTTCAAGTTAAGTTGGTTTCATTTAAAACGTCTTGACTGTATAATGAAAGCACAATATGATATCAGACTTATGTCGCAACATTTGAAATCAAAATGAGTTTTCATTATGATAGGAACTGCACACTTTAATATCGATTTGCTTTCATTTTGTTAACCGACTTTGCTCGGGTACTTAGGCCAAATATCAAGCTTTTCACTCTCGAGATTCGCCTCGAACACGTTTTTTTTTCCTTGATTCGTTTTCCGCCGATCTTATTTTCCGTACTGAGCACCAATGCTACCGACGCCAGGAAGGCAGCTCTCACACCTGGACCCTACCTATCGACCCATCAACTCATAGACCGGGGACCAACGGCCTTACTTCCCTCAGAGATGTATGAGATGTCACGCCTCAGAAAATCACGGTGGCACCGACTAGGATTGAACCCAGGTCCTTTGGGGTGAGAGGCAATCACGTTACGACCACTTTTCGACCACTTGTTAACTGAAAAAGGCCGAATATCAGATAACATTTTGATGTAAACGCCGAATACCTGGCCGGATAGCGCTATTGGGTGCATCACTATTCTGTAGACCATGGTTTAGACTTTTAGAATGCTTTAAAACCACGATAAAACTATCGACTAGAAAAGAAAATGCTTTGATCAAATGGTTTATGAGATAGATGAGCGACTAGCATTTCAGACGGAAAATCACTACATTATATCTGTGAATAGAGATTACTACGCAACCAGACAAATTATGTGAGTTCTTGATCTTCCATTCCAGGGAATTTAATGTAGAATTTGATTGATTTATCAAAGATAGTCGATATTTAGACCAATAAAACAATTAAATGCACTCTAAAAATTCAAACAGTTTTTTTTTTATCTTTCAATCAAAGTGTTTGTTACTTCATACATGAAGCTTTTGATTTCAGAGTTGGAAAGAAATACTATACAACATGAAGCTTTACTGCGAAAATATATTAGCTAGAGAAAGTTATGAAGGGGATAAATTGATAGTTCCGTTCGAGTACCGCAGTGTTAAATTCGAACACAAGTTAAAATTGAGCGATGGGCCATTAATGCGACAATACTAATCGAATGGGCACTCCTTTGACTAGCTCACGTGATGGAAGAGGGGACTCGCGCGAGCACCACAGAAATAAAATAGCCATCCTCACCTACATATTGCCGCACGAGTGTAAATTGTAAAGTGACGCTACAGGTAGACTCGGAACTAACAGAAGTTGAAGGAATGAAACACAAACTTAAAGGCAGCTGAAACATTTTCTCTACCGAGCGAGAACCCTAAAAAACCCTAGCAAAATTGAGCGCACAGCTGTCCTTCAATTTTAGAAAAACGGCTCTAAAAGCACAAGTTATAAAGATACGTCTCTAAATTTTTAGCTGCTAAGTCATCATACATTTATCAATTATTGGTAAAGTATTGGTCATTTTCGGTTGAGTTTATAAAAAGTTAAAGGTTTTTTAGAAAAACGCATTTTTCTTGAAAATCCTTATTTTCTTGAAATTAAATGAACCTAACTTTTAGAAATTTTACTCTTTTTTAATTCTATTAAAGATCATTCATATGCCACTAAATTTACTAAAATTCGTCCACCAGGTAAATAGTTGAAAATCGAGCGTTTTACTAAAATAAATCTAACTTCATACCGGCTCTTCCAATAAAGTTCAAAACTATAGCGATAAATCAATAAACATCTGTTCAACCAATTTTGCGATACACTGTAAGTATAGCATTTCCGCCCCATTTTACCTCTCATATTGATAATTTCTCTTGTTTTGAGCAGAATATTTAAAAAATTAATGCGTGCAATTTACTTCACTATCGTGCCTCCACATTATTTTATTTATCATTAAAAGTTAAGTATGGGCATAGATGCCTTTTTTGTAGAGTTTTTGAAATTTGATTGAACTTAATGATGAAAGAAAATTAGCATAAGAACATTTTCTATTCATCAAAATTTGATTTTTTTTATAAAAACTACAGTAAAGAGACTGTTGGCAGGCCCTTTTTTTGTCAATAAAGGGCCCTTTTTCGTATCACTCGAATTTTGTTATGTTTAAATACGTTGATCTGAAATTTCCTCCACATATTGGAGAACATATCTACTAGATATTTTTCTAAAAGAAAGGGGTTTCAAAATACATTACATCAGATATAACCAGATGAATTCACTCTAGCAATTCTTTCCAGTCCCAGTCGTCACCATTACTAATTTAATCATGACAGTGCAGAACATTATGAAAGTTTAAAGATCATTAAGGGGCCTCCCTTAGCTCAGTCGGTAAAGGCGCAGCTACAAAGCAAGACCATGCTGGAGGTGACTGGGTTCGATTCCCGGTCCGGTCTAGGAATGTTTCGGGTTGGAAAATTTCTCGACTCCCTGGGCATAAAGTATGATTGGACTTGCCACACAATTATACTAATGCAAAAATGGTAGCAGGCATCGAAAGCTTTCAATTAATAACTGTGGAAGTGCATCTAGAACACCAAGTTGAGAGCACGCAATAAGCTAATATGCCATAAGCAATAAGCTTGAAATGCGAAGAGGAAGGAAGGAAGGAAGGGTAAGTTTTGAGTACTTTCATGAACTCCACAACAATTTCGTGATCTAAGATGAATCAAGATGAAGACTAAAGACCTTCATGGTAGGTCCATTAGCTTTCAGGTACTTTACAAGAACTTCAAGAAAATCAAAATAATTTCATATATTTTTTTAAATATTTCTTAGGAAAGGTCAGAGAGCTTCGGGAAAATTCTGAGAACTTCAAGACAGTTCCAATAACATCCATTGTTTTAGTATAGTTTCGAACACTTTACGACAGTATTGAGAACTTCAGAGCCATTCGTTTAACTTCAAAAAAATAGTAGAATATTACATATGTTTCAAGAAAATTCCTAGAATTTAAAAAAAATCCAAAATTTTCAAGGAAATTCAAACAAAAATCAAGGAAATTCCAAAAATTTCAAGAATATCAAAGAAATTCTTAGAATTTCAAGAAAATTCCAAGAATTTCAAGGAAATTATATGAATTTCAAGGAAATTCTATGAATTTCAAGGAAATTCCATGAATTTAAAGGAAATTCATGAACTTCAAGGAAATTCCATGAATTTCAAGGAAATTTCAAGAATTTCAAGGAAGTTTCAAGAATTTCAAGGAAATTCTAATAATTTCAAAGAAATTCCAAGAGTTTCAAGGAAATTCCAAGAATTTCAAAGAAATTCCAACAATTTCAAGGAAATTCCAAGAATTTCAAGAAAATTCCAAGAATTTCAAGGAAATTCCAAGAATTTTACAGAAATTCGAAGCATTTCAAGGAAATTCGAAGAATTTCAAGAAATTTCAATAATTTCAACGAAAATTCAAATGATTTCCTCCTTTATGTTAGGTTGCGATAGCTTCAGGGAAGTTCCATAGATTTTAAGCAAATTTCTGGAACTGTAGTGATGATCAAAAGCTTCAGTGCAGTTCCATTAAATTCAGGAAAATTTCAGGAGTTTAACAGAAGTAGCCTACACTTCAATTGAGTTAAATGATCTTAAGAGGCGTAGCGAGAACTTTGGGGCAGCTCTGAGAGCTTCAGCTAAATTTCGAGAAATTACCGACAGTTCCATTAAATTCAGCAAAATAGTGAGAACTTTCAAGTTGTTCCTGAAATTAAAGATATCCCAGAGACCATCAGGGAAGTTTAGGGAACTTAAGAAAAAATCGGATACTTCACAGAAACTTAATTCACGGAACAGCAGAGAACTTCAGGAAACTTTAGAGATCTTTAAGGCAGTGCAATTTCAGGAACATCATCGAGTAATGAGAGCTTCAGGGATGTTTCAAGAACTTCAGGGTGGTCTTCACAAATGACGGGTTAATAACGGGAGTTCCAAGAACTTCTATAAAATTTCAGAAACTTCAGGAAAGCTTTGAGAACTTCAAGGCCATTCCATCAGCTGCAGATAAATTTCAGAAACTGTTAAGAAGTTCTAAGAACTTCAGCAATATCCTGAGAACTACAGGGAAGTTAAGAAAACTTCAAAGAAGTTCAGAGAACTTGAGAAAACTTGTGGAAACTTTAAATAAATTCCATAAACCTCAAAGTTAGGTCTAGAGATATTCGGGGAAGCTCAGAGACCATTTAGGGCAATACCAACAACCTAAAGAAGGTTCAGACTTTCGGGAAATTTACAGTTGCAAAATTTTAGTAAAGTCCAGAGATTTGTAAGGAAGTTTAAATATTTTTAGGACAATTTCACTAATTTCTGGACAGTTCCAATAACTTCAGGAGAATCAAGGAAGATCAGAGATCTTTAGGGCAGATCAATTGACGTCAAGGAAATTTCAGGAACATTAGAAAAGTTTCATGAAACTAAGGGAATTTCCAACAACTTCAGTAAAGTTCCCAGTTCTTCAGCGCTCGCCAAAGAACTTCAGAAAAAAAATTGAGATTTTTTTTGCAGGGATGTTCCTAGTACTTCAAGGGAGCTCAGAGAACTTCAAAGCAGTGCAAGATGTTCCAAAGAATTATAAAAAAAAACCCAAGAATTTCAGCAATGTTCCAAAAAATGGAAAATGCCGTAATATTAAGGGCAGACCGTGAATACCAATAAAAATTTAAGGAACGATAGAGAAGTTCCGAGAACTTCTTGAAAATTTAAGAAACTTGATGCAACTGCGAGAAAGTCAGAAGCTTCTTCCAACTTCATTTGAAGGTACGCCCAACTTTGCACGGAATTTTCTTTCGACACATCCTGGAAGTTTTTCCAACTTTTTCTGGTAGAATCTTTCATCTTTCTCCGAAAGTATCTTCCAAATTTCTCCGGAAATTTCTTATATCGCTTAAAGGAATATTCTTCAAACTTTCCATTCCAACAGTATCTTCTGACTTCCCTCAGAAGGCCTGCTGGCATCCTCTGGATGTGAAAATTATTTCCCATTTCACCCAAAAGTTCCATCAGGACTTCCCAAGAAAGACGTTTCTGATAGATTCTTCCGGCTACCCCAAAAGTCCCTGGGAATGCCTTTACTTATGTCTTTTGACTTGCAGCAATTTCTTTCAACTTTATCTGGAAGGCTCTTACAACTTTTCCAGGTAATTTATCACAGCTTGCCCCGGAAGCGTCTACCCGTTTCGTTTGGAATTTTTGGAATTCTTCCGTTGGAAGATTCTACCAAAGTTTCCCAGTAAATTTCTTAGAACTTTCCCCAAAAATTTTCCAGCTTCCACTGGAAGTTTCTTTCAGATTCCTCCTGCAGTAGTGTCTTTATACATCCCCGGTTTTTTTATTTTTAAATCATTTCCCTCTGAACTGAAGTTTCTTCTGACTTCCCTCAATGTACGCCACACCTTCCGTTCGAAAACACCAACGACACGTTGGTCCTCCACGAGCATAGTCCAGATCTCGTGACTGTAGAGGACCACCGGTCTAATCAGCGTCTTGTAGATAGTCAACTTCGTGCGGCGGAAAAATTTATTCAACCGGAGCGTCCTCCGGAGTCCAAAGTATGCACGATACCCTGCCATAATGCGTCTTTGAATTTCTCTGCTGGTATCATTTTCGGCGGTCACCAGTGAGCCCAACGACACTAATTCATCGACCACCTCGATTTCGTCACCGTCAATCTGAACTCGGGGTGGGAGGCTAACATTATCTTCCCTAGAACCTCTTCCTTTCATGTATTTTGTCTTCGATGCGTTGATGGAAAGTACAATCCGCCTAGCTTCAGCCTTCAGCCTTATGAACGTTTCCGCCAGCGTCTCGAAGTTCCGTACCATGATGTCGATGTCATCGGCGAAGCCAAGAAACTGGATGAACTTCCTGAAGATCGTGCCACTCTTGTCTATTCCAGCTCTTCTGATCACACCTTCTAACGCGATGTTGAATAGCAGACACGAAAGTCCATCACCTTGCCGTAACCCCCTTCGAGATTCAAAGGGGCTCGAGAGTGTCCCCGATACGCGAACAACGCACATCTCTCGATCCATCGTTGCCTTGAACAATCGCGTCAGTTTATCTGTTCTCAGTTTAGCATCAGGATACAACATACGAAAGGAGACGACTTTAAAGCTTATACTTTAGATGCCACTTGGCAGCTTGTTGATGAGTAATCTTGTTATAATATGCCTCCTTCTGTCCGCAAGGTCCTCATTCATGGGTCTGAAGTAGTTGACCATGATTTACTGTCAATTCGACAACTATCCGAGGAGGCTGCAGAGTCGAATAACAAATTTCTAAATACCTCTCACCCCAGCAGTCCTGGGTTCAATCCCAGTCGGCACCGCCGGGATGTTCTGAGGCATAACATCTCTGATCACGTCTTTCTTCGGAACGGAAGTAAAGCCGTTGGCCCCCGGTTCATGAGTTGATGAAATTAAGGAAAAAAAACAAATTTGTGAAAGAGTTAAGAAAAAACTATACCAGGAAAATGTCAAGAGTTGTTACTAATACTGATTTATTGCACAGGCTCCTTATAAACTCGGATCCTCTTATAACCGGACTGAGAAAAACTCCACTTCTGCACAGAGCATGACTCCCAGCTGCTGTAAGAGCGTTAATTTATGAATAAATGAGTTTTTTTTATTGTTTGTACTAAATTTAATATGTTTATGTACATTAGAAGTATGTTGTAACTAAAAACAAATTTAACTTAAGAACATCAAAATCAATTCTGGAATAGCCATATAGATGATAATTTAATAGGATGGATGGGTTCATTATGTCATTTCTTTACATCCTCCCTCAACCAAGAAAAAAGTGTAAAATTGTTCAACTATCATTACAAGGTGGGTTAATCTGGTAATTTTAATATCATATTTGAACTCAGCGACCCCAAATTAATCAAAAATACATGGGTTTATAACGAGATTCTCAAAAAATATATTTATGGCCAACCGTAGGTGGAACCAGTGTACCATGCTTTGATTATGTCACGCTAACTTGAGGAAAAATTAACCTCCTCTCCCCCTATATACCTCATGAATTGCTTGTCACAAAATGTGATCACCCCTTAGAGCGTCTTATCAAACAGTGAATAGAAATACAATAGTACGAGACATAAGAATTATATGCCCAATGCCTAAACTTCATGGCTGGTACCTATACAATTTCTCCATGTTCCTCGCTTCGGGATCGAAAACTTTCATCCAGGATGGACTGATTGCTCGAAAATCCCATCACCATTCTCACCCTAGACGGGGTAATTCACCGAAAACTAATTCGACCAAAAGCCTTAAAATAGGTAATATTCTATAAAAAAAAAACAGTTAAGAACCAACGACAAACACGTTGACTTAATTTAAATCCAACTAAGTGTCATATGTCATATGTCATGCCGCATGTGTGGCCCGTAAAAAAAAGTCTGCCGTTGACAGTTTTAATAAATATCCATTTGCACCAGCCGGTGCAAGGATGGTGATGCAATTTTTTTCCCTGCATTAATATCTCACTCCAGTTGCAAGGGAAAGGATTGTGTGACGCTTCAACGGAGGGTATAAATTTGCAAGTGGAATGGACGGATGGATGATGCTGATGACAGAGATGTGACAAATCCAGACAGAGCCGTCGTCGTTGTCGTCATCGCTGTCAGTCGGTATATGAAAAATGCAAACGTTGAAACAGAGTTAATTAATTATAATCAAAGTTTGCTTTTATTCCTGGTTGTATTCGCTTGCGGGGGCAGGCAGAAACGAGACTTTGTGGGATGATTTAATGAAAGCAAGCAAATTTGAATCAATGGTACAGCAAAATGTCATATAATATATATTTATTGATAAATAAAATACATTAACTTGATTCACTTTCTACCACGAACTGTGCGGTGCATTTGCAATGTTGATGCACACCATCCATAGTTTAAATATTAAGTTATAAATTGTATGTCTCATTATTGCGAAAATACCGCGCTGTTCGCAGTAGAAAGCAAATCAAGTTAATCGATTTTTTCAGCGACAAATGCACATCGGACCTATTCAAAAATTAACCGGGAAATTCACGTTTTTCTGAACTGGTTCTGTTGGGAGATGTTCGACAGCGTTTTAACTACCATCAATGTTTGCCTTTACAAATATCTCACTATATTCACCTACCAGTGACCTCAGCCCTCTATAGGAAAAATAGCATCGAAATTTGTATCGAGATAAAATTCAATAGCACCCGTCAATTCAAAACAAACAAAAACAATAAGTTTTGATAGCATGTCAAACAATTCAAATCCAGTTGAATTCTAATTTCAATAAAGATTAATTTTAATTACTGCATCCACGCGCAAACATTCCGAAATCTCCTCTGCCAGACTGAATAAACATCCCACACATATTTCCCCCACAGCCGTTGAAAATAGGTATAAACTCACTCGCTCGACATCGTATTAAACCTGGAACTCATTAGAAAATGAAAACAGTAAACCATTTGCAGTCACCAAGCTCCTTGGAGACCGAACCGTAAAGCTTCCCACATTATCAACCACACAAACCGTCACCACCGACGACCAAGGGCAGACATGTCTCGGTAAGCTCTGACATCCACGCTTATCACGCACGGGTCTCAAGGGGGTAGGAGAAAGGAGCCAACCAAATCAATTTGATGAGATAGCGTACGGAATCAACATTTTTAAGGTCGTCCTCATTTCACGTTACTTTCCGGCTCGGATTCGCCAAGGACAGGAATAAACCCCCGAGCGAAGTGGTCGGTGTCGGATAGAGGATGTTTTCGATGTGGCTTAAAGGCAACACGTGTTAGTCCTTGTCTTTGTCGGCAGTTCTTCCAATCCCTTCCTAGTACCGAAAAGTCCTTGAGTTTAGAGCAATCGCTTATCTCATTTCATCACCAACAACGATGACGAAGCGATGGAGAGATATCTCCACACTCTTCCCCTGTTCAGCGCCTCTCTGCCATGGTGCGAAGCAACCCTAATCGAGGCAAAATTACCCCCAAGATGGTGTTATAATTAATTATGTAAGGGGATTTATCGTGCGATTTCGCCCAAGGGGATTTACCTCAAAGGTGAAAAGAGAGAAAAAAAACGTGAAAAGCTCATTTCCACATCATTGAACTTGTGATGTATGAGTAGAATCATTGAGGCATACACGTGGCAAGAGGGTGAGGAAACTTGAGAACCCGATCGGTGGAGGGTCGTTAATAATATTTCGCAGAAGCATGGCGGAAAGGATTTCCATTAAAGTGAAATCAAGTGTGTATGTGCGCGTAAGTCGAGCATGTGTCAAGTGTTGTTCAACAAAGGTAGTAGAGTAAATGCCTTCTCGTTGAGAAGTGAAAAATTGAAAGCGCATTACCAGGGATTCTTGGCACAGAGGATTGCCGTTCAGCTGGAGTGGTGTATTTTGCAGATGCTGCGCCTGGAACGAGTAATGAGCGAATAATTTAATTTTGCTCGCTTCCTTTGTAGAAAACCAAAAGGAAAGCTAATTAGGTTCAGTCGGTTGTTCGTTTAGCGGAAGGTATTTCTGAAAATCCATCGGAGAATGATGGAATGGATAAATGATGTTGATTAATTAGACGCGCCCCGAACGGAAGCAAAGTGATGCTCGTTCATTAGAATGCTCTCCAGAGTAGGGAATTCTGATTATTTTTTCGCGGAAATAATTAAAGAAGGGAATAGAGCTAGTATAAAGGGTTTAATGTTCAATCAGTAGGAGTAGAGCATTAAAATTTCACCTGAAGTTACCTTTGATCCAAAAGTGCTGGATTACTCATCAGTGCAAATACATTTTGCAAAAAGTAGGCATCGTACTTCACTTGACACGATAGCCATTTACTTTTTATAGCCGAGATTTCAACAACCCACTAGTTCGATAGTTTATTTTCCTGGGAGTCAGTACAAAAATTATATTAACTTTTCACACTTATGTCGCTACTTCTCTAAGAGAAATCAATACACACACATAGTTTGCCAATGTTGGATATCACATACTGTGCGGATAAAAGGCAGTCTCTACCGTGCCCACCGACAACAAATTACTTCTATCTCTACTTTGCGTATCCTAGTAGTTTAGTTTAACGAAACATCTACGTAGGGGATGTAAATTCACAATTGGTGATAAATTCACCAATCGACTAAATTTTCAATAACGACCAAAAATATCCATTTGTACCGTCCCAATGACGCGTTCATCTAGATAAAAATGATAAATAGCAGATTTTTAGCGATGGGCTAAATCTTAGATCCATAGGCCAACATTAGAGACATTTCTTCTACATAACATTCGTAGACCTCATTTGAAAATTTCCATAGTTTTAATCCACTACTTGAGAAACACACTCGTTGCACACAGCAAAAAAAAAAATAATTTTAATTTTACATCAAAGTGGATGCACTTCAATCGTGTCAAAAATATAAAGTGCATGAACTAACATTACGCTGTTTTTACTGCATTTGTTTATTGTTGTGGCCATATAAATTACATGAGATTTTCGACATGATTGAAGTGCATCCTCTTGGATGTAATATTAAAATTTATTTTTTGCTGTGTATAACGGTTTTTACAATCGTTGTCCAATGAAGCTTAACACGTCGAAAGGACGTAAGTCGTAAAACTAAACAAATCGAGATTTTTCTTCTTTTTTGTTTATTAATTTATTTTATAAGGCTCAATCGAATTAATTTTACAGATCCGATGATTCTTGTTAACTATACAATACATCTTAAAACTATAGTCAAAAGTTACAACCCGATAAACACTCTATTTTCCGCCATCCAATAAGCCTCCTCCATCAGAATGGGATCTGCTTTCAGTGGTTTCATTGTAAGGCAGTATCGCCAACGGGGGCAGAGTGCTTCCATTGCAGCAATGGACGGAAAACGTGGTTAACAGTCACACACTCATCACGAAACGGTTGCTTTCCAAAGTCGACGACGCATCGACCGAAAGAACTGCTGATGAAGAACAATGAGGATGACCACACAATGGTTGCAGCCGAGAAAACAGACGATCGCGTGACACACATCAATAATGGCCTGCTTCTGTCGACAGCCGAGCAAACACTGGAGATTTTCAATCCATCTTGCTATTAATGAAATGCTACAAAATAAAAATGTAAGATTGTAATGCAGCGGCGCCGGTGGTGTAGTGGTAAGCGTGATTACCTCTCACTCCAGCAGGCCTGGGTTCAATCCCAGTCGGCACCGCCGGGATGTTCTAAGGCATAACATCTCTGATCACGCCTTCCTTCGGAAGGAAAGTAAAGCCGTTGGTCCCCGGTCTATGAGGTCGATAGGTAGGGTCCAGGTGTGGGAGCTGCCTTCCTGGCGTCGGTAGCATTGGTGCTCAGCACGGAAAACACGATCGACGGAAAACAAACCAAAGGGAAAAAAAAAGATTGTTATGCATTATAGCAAGGTTATTCTAAATTTTTCGTAACAGATCGTAACCTTGCGAGAAAATGCAAGATGGACTTCTTGCAAATATGCAAGATACCAAATTGCTTAGCAGTATTGGATGTAGGCGTGACGTATGGTGCAGCATGAAATGTGTGAGTGGATTGATATCAGGGCTGGTAGCGATCACTGCTTTTAAAAATAGTGATTTAAGTGACCATGTTGAAGAAATAAGTGAAAATAGTGACTTATAGTTGTAAAAATAGTGACTAAAAAGTGACCTAAGAGAAGAAAAGTAGTAGATGGCACACCAAATATATGTTTGAAGTTTTAGACTTATTCAATTAGTATCTCATAAACACGCTATGAACCTTTAAAGCGAAAGATTCAATAGAAAATTTATGGCCAAACCCACGGTATTAGTCAGGGTGTCTACTAACTGCAAAAACCTGGAAAACCGGGAATCCCCAGGAAATTTAATTTTTCCTTAAAATAGCTGGAAGTTTCAGAGAATTTAATCATTTTCTTACTAAGGATATTGTAATGAAACGACCGAATTTTAAAATACAAGCATTTAATTTTTCTCATTATTTTCATTCACACTTCGAACTTTATCGATGCACAGTGGAGGGATTCCATCCAGAATGAGCTGAAAAAACCTGAAATTGTGCTTGACCATCTTCGATTTGGATGATACTTTGCCCATTTTTTCAGTATGATAGACCAAGTATTTTCCGCAGGAGAGGAGACCCTTTTGACTCAAGGGTAATTTTTGAAAAGGGACTATGTGTTTTTGCACACATACTTTAAAAAAAAATGTAGTTCGAAAACAGTTGGTTGTAGAAAAAAAATTTACTAAGAAGGAGTTGTAGGAAACTAATAAGGCTTTATAAAAAAATATACACGGACTTTTTTTTCCTTTTCTACAAAAAAAATAAAAATAAACCTCAAAATTCAAATAACAAAAAAACCTATTTCTGTTTTTTTTATATTTTTTTTTAACTAAAACTTGAATAGAAAGCAGAAGTTTTTGAAAACAACTCTAGGATGGACAAACTTTCAATAAAATAGATTTTCTAAGAGCAACTTTTGAGGCATTTTTGAAAATTTCATTATTTACGGCAAAATGTTCAGTTTGATGTTAGTATATGATTATAAAAATCGTTTCAAACGATAGTGCTGATATCGATAAACTTCCTAAATATAACAGTTTTCGAGATATTTCAAATTTACTTTCATCAAAATTATTTTTTTTGTAGAAAATAAGCCATTTTCAAAAGTTAATCGTGATTCTTCATCAGCATTGATAAGTTTAGCAAGATACACGTATATTTACCTTCAATTTGTCTTTTGACGATTGAACGATCAGACAACCCGTTTAGAATTTACAGGGGAAATGAAAACACTATTATTTTAAATATAGAAACCAACACAAGTTAAGTTGCACTTATTTACAGCATCAACCGTAGTTTCATCCTATTTAAATTGTTAATATTGATGTACTTATCCATCTTATTATTTTAGGTACATTATAATGTCTTCCATGGTATTTTTCATGAAAAAAAGAGCTTCTCTGTTAGAGTAGCTTCAATACCAAAACAATATTTATACCTGAATATCCAAATGGTACCTACGTTTGTATATAAGCATGACCATCCTTTTGAAAACAGACATCACTAAAAAAATCTTTTTGAGTGAACAAGTATAATTTGAATATGGAATTCAAGAAGGTCGAGTGTTGCAAGCCGTTTTCTAATAAACGGTGTAAAGCTTCGTAAATTATCCGAAAATTTTATTGAAAAACATAAGTTCCTAGAGTGGAAATTTAATTTGGATACATCTCTATCAATCTGTGATACGTGTCGCTTGAATTTAAATAGCGTCGAACCATGTGCTGAAAATCTGGAACTAGAAGTGCAACCGTCAGTCATGGACATCGTGGAGCCGCAGCCATCTACATCTCGACATGGCCTCGAAGAAATACCATGAACTACGTCAATAACAACAGCATCATCTCAGGATAGTGGAGAGCAACATTTTTCCAGGACGCATAATATTGACCTATTCAACAAGGGCATGGGTACAACAAGGGTATCAACGTATCGCCAATATCGAAAAAAAAATTCCAGAATGTTAACTATCCCCGGAGAAAGTATATGGACATTACCAATGGCATTAAGAAACGCATCTTCGGTTTTCAAGCGGAAGAAGATGACCTGGAGCAACTTAAATTGAAAGCTGCGGAACACAATGAGATGATCGGACAACTGAAGGAGAGATTTGCTGATCCAGGTTCATCGAGAGACTATCAAATATTTAAGGATTCTGACGATTTTGCCGAAATCTTGGTCACGCGATTGGTGGCACATTAAAACGAATGGCAAGGAACGCAATTGTGGCTGTAGAACACGAACATCCAATCAAAAGTGCAGCAGAGTTATATGCATGGGCTAACCAGAAGAGTAATGATTATTTAACAAAAATGTCATTTTGTTTTGTGTCACAAAAGGAATACGAACAGGGGGCTGCAGAATGGAAAAGCATTTTTGAAAAGGCCAAAACGATCCCAGGTACAAGAAAATATCACTGTATTGTTCCGATTTCCGAAAATAAAATATCAGCGAAACTATTTTTGAATGACGAAGAACGCACCATTCATAACATATGAAAACATGCCAATCAAAAGTTCATCAAATAAAAATATATCCAACGAAAAGGTTTATGTACAAATTATTATTATTAAAGTAGATCGAAAGTAATATATATAAGATGCAAATAAAAACGCATGGGTATTTCATTTATTTATCTTATTTATCTTATAAGTTTAAAACAAATTTTCCAATAGTCTATTGGTGCGAGGGTAAGTTGAAGGTAAGTACATGCAAATCTTGCTAAACTTATCATATTTGATGGACAATTACGTATAACTTACGAAAAGGGCATATTTTCTACAAAAAATTGATTATGATGAAAGTAAATTTGAAATATCTCGAAAACTGTTACATATAGGAAGTTTATCGATATGAGCATTATCGTTTGAAATGATTTTTATAATTATATACTGACACCAAACTGAGTATTTTGCCGTAAATAATGAAAGTTTCAAAAATGCCTTAAAAGTTGCTCTTAGAAAAACTTTTTTATTAAAAGTTTGTCCATCCTGGAGTTGTTTTCAAAACTTCTGGTTTCTATTCAAGTTTTTATTAAAAAAATATAAAAAAAAATCAAAATTATTTTTAAGCCTTATTAGTTTCCTACAACTAACTGTTTTCGAACTACATTTTTTTAAAGTATGTGTGCAAAAACACATAGGCCCTTTTCAAAAATTACCCTTGAGTCAAAAGGGTCTCCTCTCCTGCGGAAAATACTTGGTCTATCATACTGAAAATATGTGCCAAGTATCATCCAGATCGAAGATAGTCAAGTTTGGTGACTGACCGATTTGGCGTGGAATTGGTCAAGTGGAAAAATAACTTGTAGTGTAAAGATACGATTGTTGCTGGTTTTTTGGATCATAAACGCGCTTTTGAAACAATTTCTAGGCCCTTATTGTTGAGATCAATCAAGCGCTATGGAATTACGAGTACTGCATGGTTTGGTAAATGGTTTGAAAGCTATTTGTCTGACAGAACTCAACGGACTGTTTTTAATGATTCTGTTTCCAGTCCCGAGGGGAATAACCTTGGAGTTCCCCAGGGAAGCGTATTAGGGCCCCTGTTATTTATTATGTATATTAATGACTTGCGACGTGTTTAACAATTTTGCGACATTAATCTTTTTACAGATGATACTGTGTTATTCATTGCAGCTACGGATTTAGATGATGCCGTTTTACACTTGAATGAAGATTTGCGTTCTCTAAGTAGATGGTTGAAGTATAAGCAGTTGAAATTGAATACAAGTAAAACTAAATTTATGGTAATTTCGCGGAATCGAGTAAATGAGAACGTCTCTGTTGTAATTGATGATGAGACTATTGATCGCGTTCACGAGATTAAATATCTTGGCGTGGCGATGACAAACTTAAGTTCAACTCTCACATTGACAATGTCATCAAGAAAATTGGAATTCGACTGAAAAACGATTTAACTATTGTCAGTAAAATACAGCTATACAAATCAATCAACTCTCCTCATCTAGACTTTTGCCCTTTCATTTTATTTCTGGCCAATGCAATACAAATATCGAGATTACAGCGCTTGCAGAATAAAATAATGCATCTCACTGCGTCCTAGCAAGAAGAACGGTCGACTTGTTTCGCGCTCCGTTAATTTGGAAGTTTTCTCGCTATTATCTGACGTAAATAATCAGTTTTTTCTCGCTTAGTGATTCCTGGCATAATTCCCGATAAATTTATCAAAAAGTGAGTTTTTTTCTGAGAAGAAAGTGTGTTTTCGGAATCATCGAAAATTGTTTTTGCGATTGGCAATTCGCCAATCATTTTGCGCACCATCGGTGCGTGGTCACGCATACCTGTGCACACGGATCATCGTCATCGAGTGTCAGCATCTGCCTCCACATTCAAACCGCTCATCCATCATCGTGTGTGCAGCTGAGTGCCGAGCTTCATTCAAGCACACACCAACGAAGACCGCCCGCACACGCGGATCGAAGATCATCAAAGCTGCGCGTCGCTCCGCTGCTGCTGTGTAAACGCTCGGTGGTAGTAGTATAGGATTATCAGATAAGTTTTTGTTCTTGTTTCTTTCTTTCTCCCATCAGTTAAATTTTAAGTTTGTGTTTCTGTGTTTGTATTTTTTTTTTCTCGTGTATTGTGTCCGAGTAATTTTGATTATCGTTGCAGTGGTAGAGCGTTTTTCGCTCCCACTAGTACGGCAAAATGGACATTTTGTCGGAAGACGAAATGGACGTTTTGTCAGAAGATGACACCACTTTGCCACGCGATAGCAAGAAGGGTCGAAAACGTCTGTCATCCCAGAAATCAGATGATGTCATCCCTGGTTCGTCATCTCAGTCTGGTAATGGGCAGGGACAGATAAGCCCCCGATCGCGAGCCTACCCAGAAGACTCGACTGGCCCATGGGTTGTTTACTTTCAGCCCAAAAAGAAACCTTTGAATGTAATGCAAATTACTAATGATCTGACGAAGCGGTTCTCGGCCGTGACCGAAATCTCGAAGGTGAGGTACAATAAACTTCGCGTTGTCGTCTCTAACCTGAAACAAGCTAACGAGATTGCTGCCTCCCAGCTCTTTACACTCGAGTATAGAGTGTACATCCCAGCTCGTAATGTGGAGATCGAAGGTGTGGTCACCGAAGCGAGTCTGACCCCCGAGATCTTGGCGAAGCAAGCGGTTGGCCGTTTCAAGAACCCCTTGCTTCCCACGGTTGAGATACTGGAAGTCCAAAAGCTGAACTCAGTATCTTTCAGCGAGGGTAAAAAGAGCTTTACCCCCACAGATTCGTTTCGGGTGACCTTTTCTGGTTCAGCCCTTCCTCACTACATCGAGTTGGGAAAACTTCGGCTACCTGTGCGTTTGTTTGTTCCTCGGGTCATGAACTGCCAAAACTGCAAACAGTTGGGACATACGGCCTCTCACTGTGGCAGCAAGGCACGCTGTTCTAAATGCGGGGAGAAGCACGAGGATGGCGCCTGCACAGTCACTGCACCAAAATGCGTGTACTGTAAGGGAACTCCTCATGGTCTCTCATCGTGCCCGGCGTACAAACAACGCGGGGAGAAACTAGAACGCTCTCTTAAGGAGCGTTCCAGGCAGTCTTTTGCAGCAATGCTAAAAACAGCCACACCATCAACCAACGACAAAAATCCCTTTGCTGTTTTGTCTGATGACGAGTCTGACTCTGACTTGGCTGAGGAGGGAGTTTCTTTCAGTTTTCCGGAAGGTTCTGCACGGAAACGAAAACGCATCCGTTCGCGGAAAGTTGCAGATAAGGAACCCCAAATCAGCTTGCCCAAATCAAGGAGTGATGGAAAAAAGGAAGTTTCAACTCCTCCTGGTTTCCGCAGAACTGACTATAACCAGAACTTTCCATCTCTCCCGGGGACATCAAAAACCCCTGATGGCCCATTTTTAAGAACAGAAGCCCCTTCTTCATCCGGGTTGTTCTCATTTGATAAAATTGTGGACGATATTCTCAAGTACCTCAATATTTCTGATCCTCTCAAAAGCATTGTTCTGGCAATGCTTCCTTCTGTGAAGACCCTCTTGAAGCAATTGACATTGAAGTGGCCCCTCATTGCAGCAATCATTTCCTTCGATGGATAATTTTCCAAACGAGGTCGGGGATTTGATCACTGTTCTACAGTGGAATTGTCGAAGTCTCATTCCTAAATTAGATTCTTTTAAGTTTTTAATTCACAATAATGATTGTGATGCATTTGCTGTTTGTGAAACTTGGCTCTCTTCAGATATCGATCTTCCTTTTTATGATTTTAACATTATTCGACTGGAGGAGGGGTACTTTTGGGGATCAAAAAGTGCCATTCCTTCTATAGAGTGAATCTTCCACAATTTCCAGGTATTGAAGTTGTTGCATGTCAGGCTATTATTAAAGGTAAGAGCCTTTGTATTGCTTCTGTTTATATTCCTCCTAGAGCCGTTGTTAATCGCAAACAACTTTCAGATATCTGTTCGGTACTTCCTGCTCCACGGTTGATTATGGGAGATTTGAATTCCCACGGTACAGGCTGGGGGGAACTGCATGATGACAACCGTTCTACTTTGATATATGACCTCTGCGACAGCTTTAATATGACAATTCTTAACAATGGAGAAGTAACACGTTTGGCTGGCCCATCCTCGAATGGAAGTAGATTAGACCTCACACTTTGCTCTAACTCATTATCGTTGGATTGCACGTGGAATGTGATCCAAGATCCCCACGGTAGTGATCACTTGCCGATCAAAGTTTCAGTTGCCAGTGGGTTCAATCCGTCGGAACCCGTTAACGTCGCGTACGATCTTACCCGTAATATCGATTGGACAAAGTTCAAGAATGTGATAGAAGATGCCCTAACGTCGGTAGAAGGGCTTCCACCGTTGGAGGAATATAACTTCCTCTCCAATCTGATCTTGGACAGCGCGCTTCAAGCTCAAACTCGGCCGGTTCCAGGAACGTCTTTCCGTAGGAAACCTCCTTCCCCTTGGTGGGACCAGCAATGCACTGAGGTTTATCGTAAAAAGTCCGACGCGTTTAAGCTTTTCCGGAAACGTGGAACACCCGTACATTTCGAAGCGTACTCGGCTCTTGAACGCGAACTCAAGAGCCTCATCAAAGCCAAGAAACGCGGCTACTGGCGGCAATTCGTGGACGGATTATCGCGCGAAACGTCGATGAATACGCTTTGGAATGCGGCGCGAAGGATGCGTAACCGGTCTTCAAACAACGAGAGCGAGGAGTACTCCGATAGTTGGATTCTCAAGTTCGCGCGAAAAGTATGTCCTGATTCTGTGCCGGCACAGATGATTCCTCGCGAAACGACGAATTCGGTAGACGAGATCAGCCAGTCTTTTTCAATGCTGGAGCTCTCACTCGCGCTCCTTTCGTGTGGCAATTCGGCTCCGGGGGCTGATAGAATCAAGTTCAACTTGTTGAAGAACCTCCCAGACGTCGCTAAGAGGCGCATGTTGAACTTGTTTGGTCAGTTCCTGGAGCTTAATATTGTTCCGGATGATTGGAGGCGGGTGAGAGTTATAGCCATTAAAAAGCCTGGAAAACCCGCGTCAGATCACAACTCGTATCGTCCCATTGCGATGCTATCGTGTATTCGAAAATTGTTGGAGAAAATGATCCTTTTTCGCCTGGACAAATGGGTTGAGTTGAACCACCTACTCTCAGATACTCAATTTGGTTTCCGTAGGGGCAAGGGAACGAACGACTGTCTCGCGTTGCTTTCCACTGAAATTCAGTTGGCTTTTGCTAATAAAGAGCAAATGACTTCTGTCTTCTTGGATATTAAGGGGGCTTTTGATTCAGTATCGGTTGAAGTCCTTTCAGACAAACTCCACGCTTGTGGCCTTTCTCCATTAATTAATAACTTTTTGTACAATTTGCTGTCAGAGAAACATATGAGCTTTTCTCATGGAAACTCTACAGCTTCACGATTTAGCTACATGGGTCTCCCCCAGGGCTCATGTTTAAGCCCCCTTCTGTATAATTTCTACGTCAGAGAAATTGACAATTGTCTAAGGGACAACTGCACGTTGAGACAACTTGCAGATGACGGAGTAGTGTCTATGACAGGACCCAGAGAGGCCGACCTGCAAGGACCCTTACAGGATACCTTAGACAATTTGTCTACTTGGGCTATCCAGCTAGGTATCGAATTCTCCACGGAGAAAACTGAGTTGGTCGTTTTTTCTAGGAAGCATAGCCCAGCACAACCAAAGCTTCAACTTTTGGGTAAACCGATCACTCATTCTATGTCCTTCAAATATCTTGGGGTCTGGTTCGATTCAAAATGTACCTGGAGATCCCACATTGAGTATCTGAAGCGGAAATGCCAACAAAGGATCAATTTTCTCCGAACAATTACCGGAACGTGGTGGGGAGCCCATCCGCAAGATCTTCTAACGTTGTACCGGACAACGATTTTATCGGTTTTAGAATACGGTAGTTTTTGTTTCCAGTCGGCGGCTAAAACTCACATCATCAAACTGGAACGGATCCAGTATCGCTGTCTTCGTATCGCGTTAGGATGCATGCACTCGACTCATACGATGAGTCTCGAAGTGTTAGCGGGCATGTTGCCGATTTTCGGAATTATCCCTCAGGCTCCTCACCCGTTGTGAAATTATGAACCCACTGGTGATTGCAAACTTTGAGAAGCTTCTTGAGCTAAACCCTCAAACTCGTTTTATGTCATTGTACTACGTGTACATAACACAGGATGTCAGCCCTTCGCAGCATAAAGGGTGATACGGTCAAAATTTGGTCAATATCAACTTGACGTATTTCTTTCAATTTTGCATTTAAAAAACCTGAACACCCCTCATTTTGAAGGTGTGTGTGTGTAGAATGTTGCTCCTATTTTGATTTTGGAATTCACTCTTGAGTTGTCAAAATGCCGTCCAAGCAAGAAGAGCAGCGTATCAAAATTTTGCTCGCGCATCGCGAAAATCCGAGCTACTCGCACGCAAAGTTGGCAAAATCGCTAAAAGTTGCCAAATCAACCGTTACAAATGTAATTAAAGTGTTTGGGGAACGTTTGTCGACAGCCAGGAAGTCTGGATCGGGGGGAAATCGAAAACCGGAAGCCGCTGAGACGACAAAGAGAGTTGCCGGTAGTTTCAAGCGAAACCCTAACCTCTCTCTCCGAGATGCCGCAAATAAGCTGGGTGTATCGTCTACAACCGTGCATCGAGCCAAAAAACGAGCCGGACTATCGACTTACAAGAAGGTAGTGACTCCAAATCGCGATGATAAACAAAATACGACGGCCAAAGCGCGATCCCGGAGGCTGTACACGACGATGCTGACGAAGTTTGACTGCGTGGTAATGGACGACGAAACCTACGTCAAAGCCGACTACAAGCAGCTTCCGGGACAGGAGTTTTATACGGCAAAAGGAAGGGGAAAGGTAGCAGATGTTTTCAAGCACATGAAACTGTCAAAGTTCGCAAAGAAATATCTGGTTTGGCAAGCCATCTGTACCTGTGGCTTGAAAAGCAGCATTTTCATAGCTTCCGGGACTGTCAACCAAGAAATTTACGTGAAAGAGTGTTTGAATAAACGTCTGCTGCCTTTCCTGAAGAAAAACGGTTGTTCCGTACTGTTTTGGCCGGATTTGGCATCTTGCCATTACGGTAAAAAGGCCATGGAGTGGTACGCCGCCAACAACGTGCAGGTGGTTCCCAAGGACAAGAACCCTCCCAACACGCCAGAGCTCCGCCCAATTGAGAAATACTGGGCTATTGTCAAGCGGAACCTAAAGAAGACCAAAAAAACTGCTAAGGGCGAGCAGCAGTTCAAGGCAAACTGGCTTTCTGCGGCGAAGAAGGTGGACAAGGTGGCTGTACAAAATCTGATGGCAGGGGTCAAGCGTAAGGCCCGGCAATTCGGATTTGGAAAAGCGGAAGCCTAACTGAATATTTTTCCTGAATTTTATACTAATTGAACTTGAAAAAGAAATTTAATTTGATTTTTTAAATAAACGATTTCACCGATTTACACGCGTTTTCCCTTGACCAAATTTTGACCGTATCACCCTTTAATCCCTATCGTGTTTGCTTCTCCGACTTCGACAGTTCTGTTCATTTTGATTTATCAATGACGCAAGAGATTCGCGGAATCCCAGAGCATCATCGTTCCATGATTGCTCCGTCAATTTTCGCTGCAAAGTTTGGCCAAGTTGATTCCGCAAGATCGTTCTTCACAGATGGATCACTAATAGAGGCGTCCGCTGGTTTTGGTATTTATAACGAATTTCATAGCGCCTCTCGAATGCTTCATGCTCCTTGTTCCGTATATGTTGCTGAACTGGCGGCAATACATTATACGATAGAAACGATCGCCTCACTTGCACCAGATCATTATTTTATTTTTACGGATAGTCTCAGTTCTGTCGAGGCTATTCGCTCCATGAGGCCGGTAAAGCACTCCTCGTATTTTCTCATGAAAATACGAGAGCTTCTAAGTGCTTTATCTTTAAGATCTTTTGTCATCACCTTTGCATGGGTCCCATCTCATTGCTCGATTGCGGGCAATGAGAAGGCGGACTCGCTTGCAAAGGTGGGCGCTATGGAAGGCGATATTTACGATCGACAAATCGCCTACGACGAATTTTTCTTCATTTATCGTCAACAGTCACTCGCCAGCTGGCAAAATAAATGGAGTGAAGGGAGTTTGGGACGATGGCTATTCTCGATCATCCCTAAGGTGTCGAAGAATCCTTGGTTCAAGGGGTTGGATGTGGGTCGAGACTTCATTCGTCTGATGTCTCGCCTCATGTCCAATCACTATTCGTTAAACGCTCACTTGTTTCGTGTTGGGCTGGGAGACAGCAATCTCTGTGAATGTGGACAAGGTTACCAAGACGCCGATCACATCCTTTGGTCTTGTGCTGAGCATCGTGGAGTCAGATCTGAGCTGTGCGATTCCCTTCGGGCTCGAGGTAAACAACCTAATGTTCCAGTTCGGGATATTTTGGCTAGACGTGATCTGGAGTTTATGAAACTCATATATGTTTACTTTAAGAATACTAACCTTAGATTGTAAGTTTGATTAACCTTGTGTTTAGTTTGTGTATTGTGCGTGTAGTTTTTTTTTTATGTTTGTTTTCAAGATGAATAGAAATAAGTTCATGTTTTAGGATTAATTAAATATTTATATAATAAATCATATTTCAAACCTCCTTCTCCCTTTCCCCATCCAAAAAATTGTAAATCTCCACTAACCTCGAGACGACCGCGAGTAATCGGTTCAATTCCTTTAACTCTAGATTTAAGACATTATTCATGTATAATGCAAATGATAACTCGGCTCTGTAAAGTTTATTCGATTGAGCCTGTACAAATAAATTAATATAAAAAAAAAAAAAATCAACACAATTTTCTCTATTTTGACAAAAATGGCAAATTAGCCATTTTTTCATTTCTGGGCAGTACACGTCCCATATTACAGGTCAAATTCAAAGTAGAAGTAAAAATATATGATTATTTGTGTAGCTTCCCTTCTTGTAACATATTTACCTATGGCACTTAAAATAATTATACGGGTAAATCAGAAGTGGATTTATGGAATATATCCAAAGGTTTTTCTATGAGCTAAACTATTTTAATTTGTCAATCAGCTGATGTTGTAAAACCACATATTCGTATAAGTGCTTTACAAGTAGTTGCGCTACTGTTTCATTAATTGAAGGTTAACGGAAGGTTTTCATATTTAACTTACATGTGGTCATATTGTTTCTTTCATCACTGAATATGAAATGCATTTTAGCGAACGTTCACTCCGCTTGTTGTAAATAAACATTATTCAGTAGGTACCTGAGCATTTGTTGCACATGCTTGAAACCTAATTTTGAATGGGATAAGAACTGAATTTTGAAATATGAAAATTGAATTCAAAATATCCTTATTTTAATTTCAAAGCTTTGAGTTGAATGTTTGTTTATTTTAGAATAACATTTATAAATCAACAATTTTGTAAAATTATTAAATTGTGCATAAGAAGAATCTCGTAGTCCTACGTCAATAATCCCGTCGTGCTTGGGAAACAACCATTATTTTTTAATGTGCTGCAGGTCAGTTTAATCCAGGTCAATTTGTAACCCGTATCCAAAAGTGCCTTTTGAACAGCTCTTCATAAAATTAATGAAATCGCTTGAGCATGGATACAAATGAATTCTCCCTCGTCTTACAGTCCAGGATTAGTAGAATGTCTTTTGCAAACTAAACTTTAAGATTTAGTTGTAGAATATATCTTAGTTGGAGATCTTCTGAAAAGTTTTAAAATATAGCGAATTTTTTTAATTAAAACTGTGAGATCTTAGGCAAGATCGAAAGCTTCATTGTCATGCTCTTCCACGAAATATCCTCCCTTCGTCGTCGAAATCAAACGTTTCGTTTTATTCTAAAATTGAACTTCTTTTTTCAAAGAAATCATCAATTGATTGATCTGCATCAACGTGAGATTGATTCTTCTTATGCATAACGGAGACTCTCGCGAGATGGATTCCATGAGGAAGGAATTATTGATGATGCATTGTAGAAATTCTTCCCACTACTATCGTCCGTAATTACAGCAATGAGTGAGGAAAATGCCAAACTCAGATAGCTTGGCAGCCAGTTCCGACAGATAAAAAAAAACATGCAAGAGATTTACGTATTCAAGCTATTTATATTATAAAGAAAATTATAAAAAAAAAATCCGGAATTACCGGTTTTTATGTTCATATAAAACCGATCATTTCGTGGTATGGTAAATTTGGCCGGTTTTACCGGTAAAACCGGTACTCCCAACCCTAGTTGATGCTCATCTCCATCGAGCCGAGAGGCAATAACGCATCTCGTGAGACTTGCTATCTCGTCTCCAGGGCTAATTTGCGTCGTCCAAGTGTAGAATCCCCTCCAGGCCACGCCAGTGCAGGTCGTTATCGCATCTGACAAGTATTTGTATTTTCGATTTATGCTCGTTATCATCTTGACTGAGCTGCGGGCTCCAGGATGTTGTTCCTCAACACCGATTACCGCGACGGCGTCAACGGCGTCCAATGACTTTGCTTCATCGATTCATCATCATTTCAAACCGAACGACAACGCGACGACATGGGAAACACCACTGGGGAATGGAATGGAACACAGATTGCAGCAACTCGTATAAAATACGATGCAATAATCATGTGGAGCATCCGTTGCGGATTGCCATTGGAGATATGCCCCCATTGCTAGAGTATTGAGGATCTCCTCGATGATGACGATGATGATGATGGTTGTTTGTTTGAGACAACCTCCCCGGGGAAATTAAAATGGTAAGAGGCTTCGAAACAAATTGCTTTATGGCTGCCATGCCAACCAACCAGTCATCCACAGAATGTAGACTCGACCCACTTTCCCTATTGAACATGCAACTCGACGAAAGAAGCTTACGGAAAATACAATTTCCCAGAATCAGCTCCATAGATTTTATTTTCGATGGGCTTCTCGCTCATTCTATCTCACTCTCTCTTTCTATTTTTTATCTGCATATGCACAAGCTCTCTTTTGCTTGCAGTACCGAGTTATAAAATTGCTTCAAAATGTTTACAATGTGTCCTGGTATTCATTAGTATCATGAATAACAAGGTCGAAATGGTCCTGGAGGTCCCCAGCTCGGGTGAGACAGACTGGTTCGGAATAATTGGCGTTGAATGGTGTTCTGTTGTTTTCAGGAATCGAACAATGATAAAAGCATTGCTCGTAAACAACGCGTTCTGTTTCTGTCAACAACAAAAAAATTATACAATCATTGAAGTCAAGGCCTGACTTTGATTTTGGCTTTGAATTTGGATACAATTTGGTGTCAATCCACAAAAATTTCTAGAAAATTAATTAAAATTATTAATCAATCAAAATCAATTTTCAGAATTTTTGTGAATTAAAACAAAATTGAATACAAATGAGGAAAATAATCAGTGAAAATACATAGATTTTATCAAAATAAACAGGTAAAAAGAAGAACTGTTGAAATAACATACTAAATACCCTATCAACATTATTGTTGACTGATTTTATGCCAAAGTACGAAGCCACGGAACAAACCTGAAAAGAAAAGAAAATTTAGATAATTAGCATTGTATGAATATCAGAGTCAACAAATCGGCAATTATTCATTGAATAACACAATCGGTCGGCTGCAAAATAATAAAGCCGCTGCACGTTGCCTACAAGGTTCTCTCTCAAACACTATGATGTCGTCTATCACCCATAGTAAAAGAATTTGTGAAGCAATATCAGCCGGGATTCATGGGTGCCTGTGTTACCACGGACCAGATTTTCGCGATTCGGCCAATTTTGCAGAAATGCCTGATTTGTAATCAGCATACGACACAATCGATCGAGACTAGCTATGACAGATTATGCAGGAGTACGGATTCCGGATGAACTTTCGCGATTGGTCAAAGCGACGATGGATCGAGTGCTGTGCGCGTGTTATTCACGTTTTATTGCCTCGAGTCCCTCCAAATCTCGAAATGAGTGACGGCGAGGTGATAAGATTTCGTGTCTGTTTTTAATAACGCTTTGGAAGAGTGGCAATAGACTTCTTGGCTTTGCCGATGACACCAACATCATGCCACGGAACTTTGAGACTGTGGCGGAAGCTTATATCAGACTGAAAACTAAGAACAGAGGCAGGGGTACATATGGAAGACGGAACACGGAACGTAGGGAACGCGAATGAACCACGAATAGCACCAGCTGCTGGGAGAACTATCCATCATCCACACCACACTAATCGAGTAACTACGGTGGGCTGAGTGCATCGTAAGAATGCCGGAGGATAACCCGGAGAAAATTACTTACTTACTTAACGATCCTGCGCACCTCCAGGAGTGCAAAAGGCCTTTGTGAAAGATTTCCATCCTGTGCGATTACTAGCTTTGGCCTTGACCTGTGCCCAAGTCAAATTTCGGTCAACGTTCTTAATTTCACTGTTTAGGCTCCGCCGCCACGAGCCTCTGGGTCTGCCTCTGCTGCGATATCCTGCTGGATTCCAGTCCAGTGCTTGCTTTCAGATTTCGTTTCCACTCCGTCGTAGTGTGTGGCCGACCCACCTGACCTACACTTCCGTTCACGAACTTCTGTCTCTATCGGCTTCTGATGGCACAAACGATGAAGCTCGGAATTTGAGATCCAATTGTGGGGCTACCAGACACGAATTATGTAACGCAGGCATCGGTTGATAAACACCTGCAGGTTTTGAGTGTTCTCCGCTGATACACACCATGTTTCACTGGCGTATAACAGCACAAACTTCACGTTCGAGTTAATAATTCGGATCTTGGTGCGTCGACTGATCTGATTCGCTCTCCATACATTTCGCAAACTGGCAAAAGCAGCCTTCGCCTTCTTAATCCGTGCACCTATGTCGCTCTTGGTGCCACCGTCCGACGCTATCTGGCTTATAAGATATTGGAAGCTTTGTGAAATTGGAATTGTTTTCCGTGTTGACATCCAACGATTTGGTCTTGTTGACGTTGATGGTTAGACCTGCTTCAGAGGAGCATTCTACAAGGTCGTCGAGCTTACTCTGCATGTCAGAGCGCCGTTGTGCTAATAACGCAACATCATCAGCCAATTCGAAGTCGTTGAGATGCTCCATAGTAATAGGCTACCACAGCAACCCACGGTTCGGTCACGGTCAACGGCTCCAACCATGATCTCGTCGATTACGATGAGGAACAGTAGCGGTGATAATATACATCCTTGCCTCACACCCGCGGTTACCCGAATCGGGTCAGACAAAGCTCCGTTGTGCAACACTCTGCATGAGAAAGCCTCTTACTGTGCTTCTTTGAGGTTGACGATCTTATCAGGGACTTCCTTGCGTCTCAGAGCGCCCCACAAGTTTTCGTGGTTTAGTCGGTCGAAAGCTTTTTCGTAGTCAATGAATACCAAGTACAGGGACTCTTGGAACTCATTGACCTGCCCCAAGATGATGCGGAGCGTGACAATATGGTCCACACAGGATCTGCCAGCACGGAATCCTGCCTGCTGTCGTCGGATAGTCGCTTCGATCTTCTCCTGTATCCGATTGAGGATAACTTTACTCAGAACTTTGTGATAATATACATCCTTGCCTCACACCCGCGATTACCCGAATCGGGTCAGACAAAGCTCCGTTGTGCAACACTCTGCATGAGAAAGCCTCTTACTGTGCTTCTTTGAGGTTGACGATCTTATCAGGGACTCCCTTGCGTCTCAGAGCGCCCCACAAGTTTTCGTGGTTTAGTCAGTCGAAAGCTTTTTCGTAGTCAATGAATACCAAGTACAGGGACTCTTGGAACTCATTGACCTGCTCCAAGATGATGCGGAGCGTGACAATATGGTCCACACAGGATCTGCCAGCACGGAATCCTGCCTGCTGTCCTCGGAGAGTCGCTTCGATCTTCTCCTGTATCCGATTGAGGATAACTTTACACAGAACTTTGAGAACAATGCACAGTAACGTGATGCCTTGCCAGTTGTCGCATACAGTTGGATCCCCCTTCTTGGGAACTTTTACCAAGACACACTGCGTCCAGTCGGCCGGAAAAGTCGCGGTGTGTGAGGATAGCATGGGGTCAGCTTTGAGCATCTCTGCTGATATGCGATCGACCCCCGGGGCTTTGTTGGACTTCATACTTCGGATGGCTGCTTCTATCTCCTGCAATGATGGAGCTTCAGTGTTGACGCGAGTAACGCGCCTCACCCTTGGCGGATCATGCCGAGATGTTGATGGTTGAAACTTCGAGAAGTTGTTCAAAGTGCTCAAACCAACGTTTCAACTGGTCAGTGGGGTCGGTGAGCAACTGTCCAGTCACTGCTGGGTCTTCCAGTCGGCGTGTGTTGAATCGCCGCCCGAGTCTCTCCTCCCACCGTTGGACCCGCGCAATGCGTAGGCGGATCTCACCGACCAGGAGATGATGGTCAGACTAGATATCAGAGCTGCATTTATTCCGAACATCAAGAAAGGCTCCGTCTCCATTTTCGGCTGATGCAGATGTGGTCGATTTAGTTCTCTGTATATCCATCACGGGAGACCCATGTGACTTTATGCACTGGGCGATGGGGGAAGAGTGAACCCCCGATCACCATGTCGTTGTTGCCACAAAACTCTGCGTTCTCGCTCATATCTCCGAGACCATGGCGTCCCATAATGCGCTCATATTCCGAGTTGTGGGAGCCGATCTTCGCATTGAAGTCACCTGTGTAGATCTTGATATCACCTCTTGGAGTCTTATCCACGACAGCATTCAGTTGACTGTAAAAGTTCTCTTTGTCCTGCGGCAACATCGGTTGGCGCATAACATTGGATTATGGTAAGGTTTCGGACCCGTGTTCTGAATCTGGCAACGATTATTCTCTCATTGATAGGTTCCCACTTGATGAGCGCAGCCTGTGCTAGGGCGCTAAGCAGAAAGCCAACTCCACGATGTCGCGGAGCGTTTTCACCTCGCATACCAGAATATAAAAGTACCTGCCCGAAGGCAGCTTGTGTTCTCCAAAGTTCGGCCAGCGGATTTCTAGCTTCATACGGCGGGCCTCACTGGCGAGTTGTGCCAGTTTACCCTGTTGGGATAGCGTCAGTACATTCAATGTTCCAATTCTTGTCCGTTGTTTTTAGTCGTTGCCATAAAATCAGTTCGTAATCTTTCACTATAGGTTTCTGTAACAATTTGAAGGTTTCGGAGACAGTAGGTGGTTGGCCTAAGGTCTCCTATCCGCCGTGATGGGACGCTGCATGCCAGTCAGACGCTGTTTGAGCCGCCCCTAACATGGAAAACAGACGCTCGGGTTTAAGCCACATCCTCCGAAAAGGATGCAGCTCCCCCTTCCCTGTCATCATACGCCAAAGTTCCCACCGGGGTTGGTTACCCGATCTTCCCTAAGGTTACTCGTACCCCAGCCGGCGCCGCGGGTTGGAAGGGATAGGAGTTACTGGGCAAGAGGCTAAGGACCACTTTCACTTGCGTGACGGGTCTATTTTATAACCTATATTTTAAAACCGTCATTTGCCAGCCACCCGGAGAAAATGGTGCTCGAAAATGACCCACCTAGAACAAGACGGAGTAGGTAAGTTTAGGAGCTACAAGGTGTTTCAGAAAACATATTGTCAATCTATTCTGTATTAGAAATTTTCAAGAATCTTGAGGACTTCATATAGAACCCGTCTTCCCCTATGAATCTTTCGCTTTTATTCTGGACCATCCTAGTCTCACGAAAGCTACAGTAGAAAAGTGGCCTTTATGCACGTTGAAACAAATAACTCGTGTATTTCCAACGCATGAAATGATGGCAGGGCTACCAACGAGCAATAGTGAAACAGAATTCTACGAATGATTTACCCACAGTACGAATCCACCACCACTCGAGGATAAAAGAAAAGGCACAACAAAAGTGTTGTTTGTTTTAACATTTCAGTGCCCTGTTCTCATTACCCAAAAAAAAAATCACCAAGCCTGAGGGCTCTTTGCAACAAGTTCTCCTGAATAAATGTGCGCGTTGCGAATAAAACAGAGTAGCATTTGTTGAAGGACTTTTTTTTTCATGATGGGAAATATTTTCTAGTCCTTACCTACATACCACTGAAGTAAAAGCTTAAACTTTTCAGTGAAAGTACAGAAATCAACACATTTTTTTCCCAGCTAGCATGTTTTGTGAAATGCATACTGATGAGAGTGCGGAGTTCCATCAAACCTCGCAGAGAAATGGGAGAAAACTAGTCTGTCATGCTGTGCTAGAGGGGGGCTATTTCGGGGAGTAATACTTTGGAACTTTTTCTTACAAGCAAATTGATCAGTGAAGGGAGAGAGAGAAAGAAACTTTTTACACTGCGATCCAGCAGAAAGCCACAGACAAAAGTTCCGTTCGGAACTAGCTTTACTGTACCAGCAGACATTGTATCAACTGAACATCATCCGTTCGACTTGGTCCATTGCCTTGCGGGCTAGTGTGCCATCGAAGCATGTGGTCATTGGCGTATTGGAGGGGCTCTTAAAAATGAACCTGCATTTCTAGAACCGTAGGCTTCCGAATGCCACAGGCAGATGAAATAAAAACTACCTAGCTACGTCAGCGTATGCATCGGTAATTCGGAAGAAACTTTATGAAGTTGCTCACCGCACATACACACATGGATGATGATGTCCTCCGGGGATTCGGAGGAAATGCAATGGCACAGAGAGCAATGAAATATGCATGTGAATAGATATGAAGTACCGGTTTGGTCTGCCGCAAAACTAGTTTCAAACCGGCAGCAAAACTGCAACTGATGATATTAACTGGAAGGATAGAATAACACGTTTATGATACTGGACGAAACCATCAGTAATTCGATGCCGAAAGATTTATATCCCCAATAAAACAAAATCGAGGAAAGCGAACAAATGAATTTTGAATGAGCTACATATCATTTCAAAAACGTCAGCTGCTTTAATTGTCTCTCCTGCCTTGAATGTAGCAGTTGTAAAAATGTCCCACCCTTAACTTCCGCACAGCAACACCCACCACCAATGAATCTCTATGAAACCACCAGTTTTATCGGACATCGATGTTTGCAGTCCATTTCCCACGAATAAATGAAAATTATAATGATACCTTTTTTTCGCAGCATTCGAGGAAAAAAGTAACTCGAATAATTACCCCATGCATCCATCATCACGTACCAATAATTCATTATTGCACTGCGCCATATTACACCAACGACGACGACCGCCTGGTACGGGTCCGGCAGCGCTGTGGCCAGCAGCGGTTCTTTTTTTACATACATATGAGAAGAGATAGCATCTATCTCTGCCCGAGCCAGCTGTGCCACGTTCTCGGGATGATGGTGATGATTTCTGGCCGATATGATGAGTCACGTACAAAGTGGCTACGTTTACTCGTTCTCTGCTCATTCGCCCGCAGTGTGGGTTCCGGGTGCTACCAACCAAGTGCTACTTCTTGCTGGCTGCCACCCACCCACTGTGAGCCTGGATAGTCGGTCAGTGGTGGATTCCTTTGTCGTGCTGCGACCAACGCGAACGTTTCTTAGGGTGATGAATGCATCCAGAATTCTAGATTTTCAGATAACTGGGATCTTACCGGAAAAAAAAAGAAATCATCGCCCGTTTAGATTTTTCTAAACATATTGGAAAAATATATGGGGAATTTACGTATTCTCGACGCATGCTAAGCAGCGTCCGCACTTCTATTGGCAATTTCTAAGTGTCACGCACACATGTTTTTTTTATTTTCCTTTGGTTTGTTTTTTTCGTCGATCTTGTTTTCCGTGCTGAGCACCAATGCTACCGACGTGCCAGGAAGGCAGCTCCCACACCTGGACCCTACCTATCGACCCATCAACTCATGAACCGGGGACCAACGGCTTTACTTCCCTTCCGAAGGAAGGCGTGATCAGAGATGTTATGTTATGTGACGTGTCTCTTTGTTTACATTTATCTGCTACTTGCTATTCTATACATTCCATTCGACAGAACTGTCCAAAACGGTTTGACAGCGTTTTAAACTTCTCAGGTGAGTGTGACTATTGTAACAAGTACGCTTTCCATTTGTTTAGTTATTTATTTACCCAAGTAACAATTCAAGCTAAACTGTAAGAACAGAAGCTGATTATTGGTTGATTTAAGGTGTACAAAGCTGATTAACATCAGGCTGATTAGTAGTGCATGAAGCGAATTGTATCCCCATGATCCAACCTCAATAAGTTAGCTGATCTAAAGATTTAACAAGCCTTACCTAAGCTTAACACAACTTCACAAATCAGCAATGCGTTACACATATTTTGATAGCTTGATTTGTTAAATGTCGTCAGTGTCACTCGTTGCATTTCCGGCAATTTAGTTCTTCTAAATTCACTGCCTACCTTTCTAATTACAAGCAGTGGCAGCAGTAGAGACAAGGAAGAGAAGAACTCGTTGAGACCAAAATCTACTAACAGCAATTAGAACGGGAACTTGTTCGTAATTGTTTTGTGATATAAGGAGCTCCGGGGCCTAGTGACGACCGATTTTGCTTACTGCGCTATTGAATTGCTAGTCCTATGCAACATCAATTGGTTCTCTGTGTAATTACAGCTGATCTCGCAATAAAAGAGTTGGATCTTCGGGCGCTCATGCTCATATATCACGGAATATTTAGACAAAAATTGGGATTTCGTCAACATCAATTGAACAGGGATTAGGGTGGTTCTCATTTTAACTTGCAATGATAACCTCCGAGGGGAACGTGAAATCTCGGGTCGTTCCGGCTATGTTCCAAAAGCGCACTCACTAAGCTGAATACATTTAAGATATTTAGTTTTTATTCATTTTAGATAACAAACACGACCTCCCTCCTATAATCTACCCTGCCTTGTCCTACTGGTCTCAAAGCTTCACTTAAGAGTAATACAGATAATTCGCTCACCATACTGCTTCTCAGTTGCCGCACCGTGCCGCTGCCACTACCATTCGACCAGCCAGCAACGCTAGATGAATCTCACGAAGCGATGTGTAGCAGGCCATCGCACTTCATCCCGGTCACAACGCAGTGGATTGGTTTCCCTCCGTAGAAGCTCGCGTTGCCGACCAGATAAGATGAGATCACGGTGAAGACACCGGTCTCACCGGTTCCCAAGTCACTTCACCGGCTATCGGTCTACTTTCCTCGCTCGCTGGTATTCCTAACCAGCAGTTGGATGCAGTGTATGCCAATTCGTAGTACCGATCCGATGGTTTGTGCTTGGAAACGAGTCGATTCAGACAGTCTGCCAAACAAACTCCGAAAAAAGAGCCCTAAAGAGGATTTGCACATTAGCACTGTGTTCCGAATCCAACCGTTGGGGCCCTTCTGAGTTGATTCAGGTGTTCTGGCGGAACAGAACCGTTGGCTGCGCCCGTTATCCGTTGCCTACACCGTTGAACTCACTCGTGCTGCCGTCTGTCGGGATTGTGGGAATTAGCTTCAGACTTCGTTCAAATACTCAATTAGACTTACTAATGACGTCAGCGTCGGATTCGTCAACCGCGTTGTTGAGATTGATTGTCGTTGAAGTGATTTCGTCGTCTCTTGCCGTGTCAGCTGTACGTGAGACTGGCTGGTGTGTTTGGTCCGTTCACGATTCACGTTCTTCCACGTGCTCTTGCGGTTCTATTGGCGGCGAAAGTGAAAGTCCGCACCTGGTATGCTTCCACAGGCCAACGACGACGGTGCGACCGCTGCGACTCCCGATGCCGCACGATTTTACTTGCGATACGCACTTCTCGCGGTTTTCTCTTGCGACGCGACGATCTGACACGCACTTTTCTAACTTGCCTCCGGTGGATATGTTCGCTGAGCAGATAAAAGCGTAGCAACAACGATTGTCTGCACCTAGTGCACTTTCCCGAGCAGATGACTTCAACGGACGGCCGGATGTACCATTTATGCACTGCGATTTCCGCACTCGCGATAAACGCTTCCCATACGATGGAACGATTCGACACACACGTTCTGACGATATAGGGTTACGGTATGTAATGTGGGTCTAGTCCTTTCATTCGGCCTATCACGCAAATAAATAATTAATTAAGGAATATTACACAAAAAATAAGGAAAATATTGATCACTGATGGTTGATAAATGTGTACCACACACAAATCAATTTATATCACAACATTTCAATACATTTTCAGCTCTCGTAAGTAATAAAACTGGTTGAGAATATCACAATGTTCGGAGTTTTTAGCCGCCATGACTTATAAGGTTAAGATGGGAAGGTTGACTGACGATCATCAAATGGCCTGATTATGGCATTTATTGATTGGAATTACCTGATAATACACACTAGACGTAAAACTTACAGTTGCTGTTTGAATATTTTATGTTTATTTTAATTGTTTAACAACGTTTTCACAAGTAAAACATGGACCCAACTTTAGGGACACATTTCTTTTCTATGTTCCTAACTATGGCCCATGAAATTCATTTGACAGCATATAGCAATAAGAGTAACGTCAACAATGTTGTTTTGCATTTGGATGATAAGGAACGAACAGGAAGGGAGATTTTTTCTGCCAAACCTGTATAATGAACATCACAATGTTCTGATTTAGATATTCTGCGGTCAAAAGACGATAAGCGAAATTTTTAATTTTTAATTTTTAAATTGAGTGATTTAATGTAGTTTTCGTAAAATTTTCTCTAAGAAATGTTTTGAGGAATGAAGAGCATTAAGTTAACAGTGATAGTGATAAAAAAAATACATCAGAAAACGTTACCAAGAGCGTTTTTTTGAGGATCAAACAAGATAGGACGAAGTTGCATCCATAAATAGACCCAATTTGGGGACAATAGACCCATATTACATACATTTCCCTCGTGAGTTATTGTCTTAAAAAAAGTAAGTTTTTCAACTTTTCGTGGTTTCTGATAGCAAACGACATGATAAGCATATCTAAGCATACCATTTAGCAGTAGAATATCGTTTGCAGGTAAATTCATTGATGAGTTATGATTAAAAACGTAATCGATGGCTGCATATTAGACCGAGGTTAGGGACGTATACCCTACTCCTTCTCTCGCAGTCGGTGGCTTCGGTGGCTTCTGTCTCCTCCCGTTTTCTCCTTTTCTTTTTCGGCTGCGGAAGTCCAAACGTCACACTTCGCCTGAGCTGATAACCGGTCCGCGGTCCATTAGTAAGAAAATTATTGCTTGTTTTCTGCTGTCAAGTGGTGCGGCAGAGCTGAGCGCTATTATTATAGCTATATGGCCTACACGCTATTACGTTTTTACACATTGTCAGCCTTACTAATCGTGAGCATAGCATATTTATTTATGATTAACATCAAAACGTAACAAACTTAAAGCTGATACCGTGCGGGACCGAAATCCGTACACCTAAGCACGAGAGAATCATTAACGGTCAATACTAAATAATGCTATCACATTATGCTCTGTATCACATCTTTTTCCTTTACATTTATCTTTATTTTTCCAATATTTGCAAACACCAGGTCTTAAAATTACCTTTAATTATTAGAAAAAAGGATTTAAATTGCACATATCTTGAATCAAAATCCGTACAGCGTTTTACGATTGAATCAAAATCCGTACAGTTTTGAATCGAAATCCGTACACTGTGTTGAGGATGAATCAAAATCCGTACAGTCATGAATCAAAATCCTTACATGAATGTAAATCGATCCAAATCAATGAAAAAAAACGTGTTGTTATCTCGAATAAAGTATTTTTTTTTGTAGTTGCTTGGCTAAGAATCCGTTTAAATACACTAGTTTACAGCATATTTGAACTTTGTACGCTGATGGTCATTTCCCATGTAAAATCGTGCGCTGAATCCAAAAATGTAGTCCAAAAAAATCTCGGTAGGATAGTTTTGGAGATATAGGGGTAAGAGAGGCATAGTGAACAGGTGGGGCATAGTGAGCATTGCGCGTGCTCCAGCTTGGACTTCCGGCCGTTCAGAACAAATTTGTTGGCTGTAGGATCAATATCTTAATGATATTGATCCTACTACCAGTTGGTTTGTTTCATGCAGTTGGAGATCCAGAGCCAAAGTACGGGATGCTCACTATGCCCCGCCTGTTCACTATGCCCCTCCTTCCCCTAGCTAAAAAAATGAAATCTCACGTTAAAAAAAACTAAAACACAAATATCTCTGGCTGCAATGCAGTGTAATTAATTATTTTAAAGCCAAATTAAACGTGATAAAATTTTATTTCGATCGTTATAACACTATTTTTTCCGTGAGAGTAATGGTAGAACCACCATAAACATTTTAATTTACATTGCTTAAAAACTTAGCAGAAATTCAATTTTTCTTAGGAAAACTTAAAAAACAAACTATTAACTAACAACAATACCATCAATTGATGTTCAATTGATCGAACGAAAAAACTTCTTACCTCTAATTTAGCGTTAAAATAATTGATATAATCTCATTACAACCGGAGATATTAGTATTATAGTAATCAAACTTGTTTAAAGTGAATTTTCATTTTTAGCTGTATCTCAAAAACTATCCTACTGAAATTTTTTTCGACTACATTGTTGAATTCAGTGTACGATTTTACATAAGAATCATTCGTCAAAGGTTCAAGTTCATTTTATTTACTTTTACTTTTTTAACTAATGATATCAGCGTTAGATTAATTGATGCTCCAATCGATTCAAAGGAGAGGTATCTGATTTCTATTTATTTAAGAAGGTAACTGTTCTGGATTTTTATGCTAACTAATATCATTTTTAAGGATTAACTTCCTCCAAATTTTATTCTATACCAGTGCTTTGGGTTAAATATTCTTACTGGAGTTTTCCTCCATCACAACTTCGAGGTTTTTGAAATTTGACATGTGATAACGTGCCAGATGCGCCATACTTTGGAACTCCACCAACCCACTGGCATCAAGCGATAAATTAACCGGTTTCTAAGATGGTAGCCCTATAATGGCGGATAAGTAAAATAAAAATACAACCATCTTAGAAATCAACAAAAAAAGACAATGAACTGACATCAAGGATTAGTTTTTCGTTTTGTGCATGAAAATTAAAATTGGGAAAACAACGACTATAACTTAATTTATTTTAATACGTCAAGAGAGTAATAATCATAAAAATACAGATCTTTCATTGCTTCTTTTCCACAGCTTTCTTCTGCTTCTTCTCCATTGTTACCATTGCCTTTTCAAGTTATAATGCTTTCTTGCTTCCAACCCTAATAAAAATAACCATAATAGAGAGCTTAACGACGTGTTCGGGGTATCATCCAAACCATTTGTGGGAAAGTTTACCCATCCGGGATAAAGTTCGTTCATGGTATTTGTTTATTAGGGAACTTTCTTTGCTCTTCTTCCTTTTCTTCCTCATCTTCCTCTCTTGCTCAACCTTTTTCTTTTGTCGTTCCTCAATTCTTTGTTTCTTTGCGTTCTCTTTATCAATTTTCGCTCGCACTACTTCCATGTGTATTTCCGGTCATTCCTCGCTGGTAGCTACTGCTGGGAATGCTCTCTGGCCCATTTCTGTCTGCTCTCTGTAAGGGATTTTTGATCAATTTTATACTCCTCCTCCCCCCCCCCCCTTGTAGCGTATTTGGCTATATCCAATACATGGCCGGTCACAAATTCTAAAACCCTCACCTCCCCCCTCAAATGCTACGTCATTTATTCATGGTCCCTAATTTGCATATGCGTGTTGGTGATATCCTGTAGGGGAGCTGCGTTGTTTTACTTTTCGGCTGGTTCTTGACGCTCTTCATTAAAAGATATTAATAATATAACATTTACAATACGAATAAAATAAGAGAGTAGCGATTCAATACGGCATCTCTTATGGTGGTAAATTGAACGGCAAAATCCCTGGATGCTTCTCGGTAAGATTTCTCCGCACGCATCATTGCCACAGTCTTCTCCAAATCCTCCGGCGTGTATTTAGTTTCCATGATCTGCTGAAAAACATTGGATAAAGTAGAATCGTCATTAGTGATGCACAAGTGTACGGATTTAGAATCAGCTGTTATATATGGATCGAAATCCGTACAGTACTAATTTTGATAAATAAATACCATATGAACGATCCATTGCTTAGAATTGAGATATAAAACGATAAACACTAACCTTTTCGATCGACCTTCAGGAAACTACTTGCAAACATCACTGAAATACGCTTAACAAACTGAAGTAAATCTGAGAGATTTTCTTAGTAAATCGTTAAGAACGCAACCGATTGACAGAAATGCCCGACACGTGTTGAGGTTTTTATTTTTCTTATTTTAATTGCATGACATTCTGCTTAATTGTTGACGTAAACATTAAGCTAATGCATGAATGAACATGAATATGTATTCATGTATAATATTTACATTGTTATGATGCATATAAATAAACAAATTCAACAGGGTGTACGGATTTCGGTGCTGTACGGATTTCGGTCCCGCACGGTATCTAACTTTTTTGATTTAAGTTATAAGTAGGTCGATACATTCTGTATCAAGTGCGTGGAAAAAAAAAACATTTTAAGCTAATTTGGTGAAGCCGCCATGTATCAAGATCTTCATTTGACCACTACTGTGTTGCTTTACATCAGGGTGCCCTTAAAAAATACGTGTCTGGACCACTCGTCTGTCAACGGTTGGGAAAATGAAATGCCTAAAGTGTATAACCCGAGCAGGAACCGATAGCTAACCGATAACAAATGAAAATCTTAATGTGGTATGATACCAGATTTCGGTATGCTTGTGGTATAAAACCTTGTTTTGATACTATTCAGTTATCGAAATATTTTGTCAAATTTCAAATGAATACCAAAATAACAAAATGTGATCTTTCAGTTTTTAGACAGTAACACCTAAACCTAAGCCTCAGATAGCCTAGTCGGTAAAGGCACGGTATTACCAAGCCGGAGGCGGCGGGTTCGATTCCCGGTCCGGTCGAGGGAATCTTTCGGGTTGGAAATTTTCTCGACTTCCCTGGGCATAGTGTATCATTGTACTTGTCACACAATATACAAATTCATGCATTGGTACTGACATCGGAAGCTCTCAATTAATAACTGTGGAAGTGCATCTAGAACACTAAGTTGAGAGCACGCAATAAGCTAATATGCGAAAAGCAATAAGCTTGAAATGCGAAGAAGAAGAAGAAGACCTAAACCTAAGCATGAGTGACGGGGCCTCATAGCCTTGTAAGTAAAGGCACGGTATAACCAAGCCAGAGGCGGCGGGTTCGATTCCCGGTCCGGTCGAGGGAATCTTTCGGGTTGGAAATTTTCTCGACTTCCCTGGGCATAGAGTATCATTGTGCTTGCCACACAATATACGAATTCATACATTGGTATTGGTATCGAAAGCTCTCAATTAATAATTGTGTAAGTGCATTTAGAACACTAAGTTGAGAGCACGCAATAAGCTAATATGCACTTAGCAATAAGCTTGAAATGCGAATAAGAAGACCTAAAAGAGTTATTGAATTGGTATTAGAAGACCTTCAAAATAACAAACTATGGTATTCAGGCATCTAAAAAAGCGTCTGTTATCCGTTTGTTATTGTAATAACTAAATTATTTATTAGTTCGTTATTCGTAGAATATTTTTGAGGTATTATTTTTGGTATTTTACCTCTTATGTCAGCCTCATTAATACCATATTTGGGATGCCAGTTATGCTATTTTCATGCCTGGTATTAATACGTTATTTTTTTCTGCTCTGGAAGTGCTGCCTCATTTTAGACAAAAATCTTTCAGAAGTCGCGCTTATGAAATTCATAGGTGTTGTTCATTTTAGTCGAGTTTTATGAAATTCTTAAGTCTTAAGTCTGTATAACATGTCACCAACACTAACACAAAATTGTTGTTTCATTTATGTTACCCTACTTGAATTCATGTTGAAAATGCGATATTTTTACGGCCACCAAAGTGATACACCGATGCATGCCACCGCCACCGCCGCCGATTAAATGATCGGCACACAGCTCTTATTATACCTCTTTACCCTAGATACAAATATAAAAAGAATTTCAACGCAAATGATGCGTGAAACATTTGGGCTCTGAGACGCATTCAAAATATTTTTTTAAATATAAACTACTGATGATGTCTATGAATGCTTTCTGAATCGCACCCTAAGGTTTATTGAGGAATTCCTACTTAAAAAAACGTTTAGAACCTCTTGAGTACGCCAAATAATAAAAATCACGAGCTTAGCTGTGGCATATTACCCTAATTTATATGGAATAATGTCCAAACCATAATTTTGTTTAATGATGCTTGTGCTCTATTTCATGAATGAATTCCGTTTCAACTGGCACATACAACTGGCACATACACATTCTTGGGCCCTTTTTAAACTGCATATCACTAGTATGTAGTATGACTAGACTATCAGGAGGCTTATTCTGCCAGGAGGACTTGCTTTCGATCAAATCTTAATCACCCTAATGCCACATGGACTAATGAACGTTCGTACGAATTCACCTACTGCTGATGCTGAAGCAATTATATCACAGACGCATGTGTACCCTGTAGCAGCGGTCCTACCAAAAAGAAGCGGTCACATGTTCTATGATTAATGGCCATTTTAGTCCGTTCGGATGTATGCATATCGTTTTATTTTTTTTTTACATTTTTACTGCAACGGAATGCATGCATGACCCGCTTCAAGTTTAAGTCCTTCCCTCAAGATGGGAGGAAAGTCTCTCCCTAAAGAGCCCCTCGTTGTAACATTGTTGACAAAACAAAAGGGCTTGTTTGTATAAGCAAAATCTTGAGTTTATTTTTTTCCCGGATTTGTTCCGCTTCCTTTCAGCATTCTAGTCATTGTGCTGTTGTCATCGTTATCAAACTATTCGAATAGAAATGAAGCAATACGGGCTGGAATCAAGCACACACGGAGACCGACCGGCAGAGGGAGTCACCTTCTGTTCAGTGTTTCTTACAACACTCGCTGTTTGCCATCAAATGCACACACGAGCGACACAGCAGCCCAAATGCACCTTCACCGCAAGCCACTTTTCTCCCACGCGTGTGTATGACGAAGTAGCTATGTATAGAAATAACAAACCGATCCTTCCAATGGAGCGACTTGGAAAATGGAACTTGAACGTACGTTAACCATAACCTAGGTACCGTAATCCGGGGGCAAATTGGTCACGTAATAATATTAATATGAAAATAAATTCCTACATAACAGTAAATTGACACTATAATGGTGTTAAAATCAGTAGGTATGAGGTCTTCGACGTTCTGCATGATACATTATCATATTGAATATTATGTAATATCTCATATTTGAAAATATCGATATGGAGTGAAATTGATCAACCCCTCAAATGACTTTCGAGTAAAGTTCTAGTAAAAGCTCTCATTCAATTTGAGTTCCCTGAATCGGATCCAGATGCTAAAATCCTTGTGCGAAGTGTATTTTCAGCAGAATTTATAAAAAAAAGATATCTTGAAATGCACAGTGGCGCCTACATGTAGACAATTTCATTAATAATCACTATAAATTTCACAGAAAACCATTGATTTTTCAATATTGGAAACATTTTACGGTATTTAATAACATAATTAAAACTAATTGGCACATAGTTTTATGTACAATATCACATTCAAGTTAATGTCAACCGATTGTTTGAATGCTGATATCGAATGGTATTGATCATCAGTTAAATAAAATTGAAATTTTTGCAGTAAAACCCACTTTTCTGTTATGAGGAACTCGTCAAATCAATCATTGAAGAAATGCTATCAAGATTTCTCATGATATCTATCACCGAAAATTTTCTACGGGACAACTGAAAACACAACCCAAAATGAGCAATTCCGCTCCGGAGATCAATTTGCCCCCGGATTACGGTACTGCTGGGACCAGGAAATGATGCTGCAATTGTTTTCGTCCTTTTTTCGTTCACCTCCTCCTGTTCGGAGCGCTCATGCATTCGCCCCTCACTTCACACAATCTCGACGCGTCCTCCATTCAGGAGCACAATAATAGTCTGAAGATGACGAAGCGCAATTTGCATCACGGTGACGACGACCTGCCCCGCACGCCCTCCTGGCCAAGTGGAATGTGAAAGAACCCAACCAACATCAGCAGCATAAATATCTCACCCCGTATCTTCAATGGAACGTGGAAGAATGTGCGGAGCTGATCGAGGAACGGGCATGAAGGGAGGTGCACTGAGGAGAAAGTTCAACAAGACACATATGAGAAGAGGCAACCCCGAGGCGTCGAGCGCCCTATATTTGTCCTGTGTCACGCGGCGCCCGTTAGGGTTGGTCAGAAATTGTTGAAAAAAAGGTTTGATTCGGTACTCATCAACCGCCCCACTCTCATCATGGTGATCTTAGAACTTGCGACAGCTGATCCAAAGATGCCAACTTACTATATACACGCATTGGTTAAATTGGCGTTTGCGACACTTATGTTAAAAGTAGATTTGTTAAATAATAAAGATAATTGCTTTCGTACAAAATGCGTAGTTGTTCCACTTCTGATCAGCTTCAGACACTGAATATTTTTCAATAATAATGGCTCTAACGTACATTAGCCAATGGAATGCAGTAAAGAGAAATGGATCTATGTGCTGCAGAATGTGTATGCACCAATGCATTGGCATAAGCAAGCGAAGCAGGAATTGTCGTGAAACAAGCACCATTTAATATCATAAATTTCCGGAATAGCTAAATAAGGGATAAAATACAGCGACTCTAACCAGTTGTTTTTAATATGGACCAAATTTCATCGATGATTGCGGAGAGATAATCGACCGACTTGGTCACTAAGTTTAGTTTAATAGTAGTAGTAATTAATGTCGTTTAAGAGGATTATAGTTGTACAGTAATGACCCGATTTTGACAGCCCCCTTTTTGAAAATATTTTCTAATGTTCTACGAATTCCATGTGCATTTTCAGTGGTCTATTGCATTCCAGTATACTTGAAGATGAATGAGATAGATTTGGAATTCCGGTTATGTGAAATTATTTAACGAGAAAATTATGATGCGCGGAGGGGCTGACAAAATCGGGACATTACTGAAGTAGTTAATATCGTTTAAAAGGATTATACTAATAGTAGTTCATATCGTTTAAAATGATAATAGTAGTAGTAGCTAATATCATTTAAAAGGATTATAGTAGTAGTAGTTAATGTCGTCTAAAAGGATTATAAAGCGGTGCCGGTGGTGTAGCGGTAAGTGTGATTAGGGAAGTAAAGCCGTTGGTCCCCGGTTCATTAGTTGATGGGTCGATAGGTAGGGTCCAGGTGTGGGAGCTGCCTCTCTGGCCTGGCGTCGGTAGTTTTGGTGCTCAGCACGGAAAACAAGATCGACGGAAAACAAATCAAGAAAAAAATAAATAAATAGAAGGATTATAGTAGTAGTAGTAGTTAATATCTTTTAAAAGGATAACAGTTAATATCTTTTAAAAGGATTATAGTAGTATTTAATATTATTTGTAAAGATTATAGTAGTAGCAGTTAATATCGTTTATAAGGCATATAGTAGTTAGCATTGTTTAAAAAAAGGCTTATGGTAGTAGTAGTTAATACCGTTTAAAAGACTCATAGTAGTAGTAGTAGTTAATATCATTTAAAAGGATTTTTTATGGTACTAAATACTTTTTTATTTATAATTTTTTTAAATAAATAAATAAAATGATTATAGTAGTAGTAGTAAATGTTGTTTAAAAGGATTATAGTAGTAGTAGTAGTAAGTAATAGCTAATGTCGTTTGAAAGGATTATAACTGCACAAGTCTTCATTATGAAGACATTTGAAATTCTGTGAATTTCCCGCATACGTTTTGAAGACATTTCATGTTTTGTGAACACTGAGGCAAATTGACCTAAGAATTTCATAAGACTCGACTTATGAACAACATATATGAATTTCATAAGCGTGACTCATGAATGATTTTCGGGTAACATGGGGTAGCTCTTATACGCCTTTAACCATTTCATTATCCCAAACGTTGAAAGACGAGTGGTCAACACACGGGCCCCCTAACCTCAACGTCCATTTTCCGGTTCCAGTCTGCTCCGATGTATTATTTTTTTTGTCAACATTATTTTTCATAAGGCAAATCAATGAAATACACACTCATTTCTTATGACTAGAATTCATAAGTGTTTCTTATGGAATTCTTACGTTCTTTGCCTGCGTGCAGACTCAGAGATGTCAATATTTTTTGCAATAAACAATAATATTTTAGCTTCATATTTTCTTAAAAAAGCCGATTATGAATAATTTTACCAAAATCAGCTCTTTTTCAAAAATAATGCCAGGCTAATAATTTATTGAACCACATGACACGACTCAAATCTTCGATTGGCTGAAGATCGTTTAACTAATTCCTGGAAAATGTGCTACTTCGGTACAATATCTGAGAAATGCCATTCAAATTTTTGGAATAGTTTAAAATCCTCAGATCTTCATCTTGATCTTGAGTCTTGAAAAACGAACCAAAACCATACCGGAATATCAATACTACAGACAAAACCTGATCCAAGAATCAGAGGTATTAATTGAAATTTATGATCATCTGAAGACCATCAGTCTTAGGAGAATATCTGAAGATTTGGCCAACCTGAAGTTTTGAAAACATATCCAGGGGACTTTATTGAAATATCATTAAATATCCGTGATTATCGACGACGATTTCTAAAATTCTACGAAGTCTCTTTAATTTCTACAAGGTTCCTGTACTTTAAAAAAGTTTCACAAATTAGCACGAAACTCCTTGAACTTCTTTACAATCCATTGAGCTTATCCAAAGTTCCCTGAACTTGTGGTATGTTCTGCAAACTTCAGGGCAGTTCCGCGAACTCTTAGAAAGTTATGTCATCGTCTAAAAACTTCCAAGGTTTCGTCATAGCATACAAACTACAACTGGATTTCTATCAAAATTGCTGTCATTTTAGAATTTCCTATAATTCATAAAATGTTTCGTGAACATATACGAGTTTCCTCCAACTTCTAGAAAAAAAAATCACTGAACTTCTTCCTTGTTTCATAATTATTATTTGTTCAGAGCTCTCATAATTCTACCAAAATCTCAGAACATTCATGATTTTCGCCAAACCTCCAAGAAGGCCCTAAACCATTTATTTGAATTTTGCTGAAAATCTAACGAAGTAGTTTAACGAAGTTCATCGAATTCCTACGTAATACGCTAAACTTCAACAAAGTTCGCTGAACTACATTGCAGCTCACTGAACATCAAAGAAGTTCCTAAAATGTTTAAGAAATTTTGTGGATTTTCTGCAAAGTTCTCTTAAGTTAAATAAAATTTTCTGAACTTAAGTCCCTGCTTTATTTCAAATCCATTAATTTTTGGCGATGTGCCTTGATCTTTAATGAAATTTCCTAAAATTAAACCCCTTAACATCAAGGCCCTGAAACTAAAACAAGGTCCCGAAACTTTTGTTCAGTTTTCTAAATTGAGCCCCCTATTAAGTTAAAACGGGATCCAGGAACTTTTATCGAAATGCTTGATAAATCCCTATAATAACAACGAAGTTAAAAAAAAAACAATTGCAAAGTTCCCACTTCTGCCAAATTTTTACTAAATTTTACAAGCCTCCTTCAATTTGGACGAAGTTTACTGAAGCTCTGCAAAGTGTCCCGCATTTCTATTTAAGTCCCTGAAGCAAGCCTGCAAATGCTCATTACAGCTAAAACTATATTTTTCGGATTTATGAAGCTATGAGATATTTTAATGCTGATTCTTATTTACAAGATGCAAGAAGAGCAGGTAAAGTTTGTGTATGACACATAAAACCTGACAATTTGGCTTTTAGAAGGTCACAATAGCGAATAGCTGTTTTGATGAGCAAGCGCGATAATAATATCGCTAGTTAAGACCTTCTGAAAATTGCAGAATTGACCAATTGTATACGTTATACTCAAAATTTACCACCTCTTCTTACTTCTTACAAATAAAAACTCGGCTGTCGACAGAAGCAGACCACTCTCAATGTGTGTCACGCGATCGTCTGTTTACTCGGCAGCAACCATTGTGTGGTCCTCCTCATTGTTCTTCATCAGCAGTTCTTTCAGTCGATGCGTCCTCGACTTTGCAAAGCAACCGTTTCGTGATGAATGTGTGAGTGCTGACCACGTTTTGCGTTCATTGCTACAATGGAAGCACTCTGACCCTCGTTTTTGATTCTGCCATACAAGTAAACCACTGGAAGTGGCTCCTGTTCTGGTAGAGGAGGCCTATTGGATAGCGGAAGATAAAATGTTTATTGTGTTGTACCTTTTGACTATAGTTTTAAGATGTATTGAATAGTGAAAAGAATCCTCGGCTCTGTTAAGTTAATTCGGTTGAGCCTTATCAAATAAATTAATAATAATAAAAAAAAACTTGCCCTTAAGTTATATGAAGTTTAATGAAGATTATGATAAATCCACGAGCTTCAACTAAGTTTCTGCAAAGTTTACTTGAGCGTAATGAAATTCTCTACACTTCAACGATTTTCAATGAAGTTTTACGGAGGTCGTTGAGCATTTACACAATAATATGAACTCCTAAGATGTGATGAACTTTGAGAATGTTTCCAAAACTTCAAGGCATTCCCCGGAGATGCAATTAAGATACCAGGAGATCTATTATGTTCCTTGAAGCTCTACACCGGGGGGCGACCCCGGCGTAGTGGGAATTTTACGAAGTTCTCTAAAATCATATGATGCTCTCTTAACCCCTACGAATTGCCCTTGAGTCCTACGAAATTGTCTTGATTTAACGATTCCCCTGTAACGATTCAGTTTTGTAAATCGGAAATAGTGAATACTTTTCTCCAGTCTGCAAATTTTAGAAGTAGCGATAAAGCCATGAGAAGACATTTCGTATATCTCGTCGAATTTTTTGTTACCTAGGATTACGTCTTTCGGCAACATATTGGGGGTGCAATTTAAAAAAAAAACAAAATTGATCGCATTACGAAAAGTGGTCAGGTTTTGACCACTTGTAGCTTTGTCAATAGCGGATGGATTGTAATTCTAAACAAGCCAATCGATTGGAAATTTTTCTACGAATCTGTTAAAATGAACACCAGGGTGCCTTCCGTTCATTTTGGCTAAAAAAATGTTTTATTAAATTATAGAATAATAAGATATTATGATGATATTTTGTATGTGTAAGTAACAAGAAAAGATTGTAATGTTTGTGTTTGACGCATAAAACCTGCAAATAATTGAATGGAAGGCACCCTGATGAACACTATCAATTTTCAATAGGTCACTATTGTAAACAACACAACTGTCTAACTGTTGCAATGGTGATTAACATTATCACCGATTGCCTGCAAAAAAGTGGTTTCCCTAACACAGTCCACCGAAAAATGATACCGAGCACGTAATCCTACGTCAAATCTACGGTCGTGTATTGGATACAACTTCTTAATTCATATATAGTTGAAGATGCTAATTTCAAATAACAGACTAAAGTGGTAATTTTTATACGATAGATGAGGAGGAGATGAAAGTATAGAATTGATAGTTCCGTTTAGAGTACGGCAGTGTGAAAATTGCATATAGATAGTAGACCGCGAACTAGGACAACTTTTAGGAAGGTAAATGTAAATCGTTGACTTCACGCAGAAGTAATACTAAACATATAGTCAATGTTCTTAATTCTTCTTTCTAAATACCCCTGGCATCCCTGATAGAGAATTTCTGAGGCTGCTATGGAAAAAAAACATGGAAAAGCTAGAGAAAATCATAAGATTATTCAGGGGAATCTTGAAAGCAGCTCTGAAGACAGCTTGATATTATTCTTTGGACATTCTTAAGAAAATTCCACAGATATTCAATGAAAAATAATCTTTAAAACAAAAAAAAAAGTAATAATCTACAAATGTAATAAAAGAATTATTGCTCCACCCCTAGGGGTAAAAATAAATGCTTCAAAAAAAATTCTGCTATTCAAAAACGTAACTGGATATTCAGCAGTTCAATGTCCAATGACGCATCGGAAAAGCTCGACGATCTCCGATTTACATAATTGTATGATATGGGCAATGTTTCACATTTTTGTTAAAATTTACCTTTTTAAGATAATGAATAAAATTCAAACTGGCTCAAAGACGTCTGAGACAAATTTGTAGCGAAAAATAAAAAAAAAATTAGTTATGTCCTGGCATTATTATTATTTGCATTCATTTCGTGCATTTACATTCATTTGCCCCTAACTTTTTTCATCAACAGAATTCCGCAAAATGATGCATGGAACTTCGGTAGGTTTTGTTATTAGCTACAAGTTTTGTGAACATTTCAAATCCGTATCTCATATGCATGACGAACCAGAGCGAACAGAAACCACTACTGTTTTTCAGTGAATGTATTTTACATTCACTGAAAAACAGTAACAAGTTCTACCCGCTCTAATTCGGGATGCATGACGAGGCAAATGAATGTAAATGAATGCATGAAATGAATGTAAATGATTTTCCATGCCTGGTTATGTCTAGTAAAAAATCAAAAAAAAATGTTAAAAACCTTATTTCATATCTACAAATGTCTTGGTTCGATTTTGATTTTTTTTTTTTTTGATAAAAAAAAACTCATAAAAATGCAATTTTTTAGAAAATTTAAAATTATGGACACTTAAAAATTGGCAAAATCGTAGAGCAAGAACTTTTGGTCAAATTTTTGGTCAAATGTACTTTTTGTTAAATTTATGTTTCATATAATTTTTACTCAGAAACAATAATTGAGACCTATTAAATCATTTTCTGTGACAAAATACACAAAAACTGTACTACCAAAAAGTTCAAAATTAGACCAAAAGTTCTTGTTCTTCGATTTTTGACAGTTTTCATAAGCTTTATTTTTGAATAAAAATTTAAAAAAGGCAAGGACATTTTAAGATAGGGTTCGTGTCGACCTAAGTGTCCCATACATGGGCATAAATTAATACACTACATAAATTTCTAATGAAAGCATTTTTAGACAATATTTCACTAGCACCCAAAAATATCCATTTGTATTGTCCAGATGATGGGGTTTGAACATTTTGTTTTAATTGTTACTTAAAATAATTTAAAAAAAAACCATTTTTTGTTTATTCTTTTGCCTGGAACTGCTCTACTGACTCTTTGGCATGCTAAAATTACATGAGAAAACATAATCCAAACATTAAAAACATAACATGAAGCTTTAGTGTGATGATTTATTAGCTAGAGAAGCAACACAATAGTTGGGTAAAGAAGAACTGCATTATAACACACCATCGACTGGAAATGCTCTCGCAACGTGGGGCTTTAGGTAGTGATGAAAACGTCGCTAGAACTATTCCACAGCCGCAGTCAGTTTATGAGCAAAAAGAGGGACGCACATTTTTGCCTGTAGACTTGGAGACATACTTCTAGTCTCCGCGTACATCGTACGGGTTAGGCAAAAATGTGCGTCGATCTTTAAAAACTGTCGCATTAATGGTCCTTCGCTCATTTTCAACTTCTATTCAATTTTCATACTGCCGTACTCTAACGGAACTATCCACCTACCCTCTTCTAAAGATCATTCTCTAGCTAATAAATCATCACACTAAAGCTTCATGTTAGCATTTCCAACCAACTCTGAACATCGTTAACGTCGCGTATGAAGTAACATAAAAACACTTGGAATTAAAAACATTTTAGTGTTTGAATATATCAACCTTCGTAGTTCGTTTTTTATATCAAAGAACTTCAGGACAGTTCCATTATTTCAGGAATATTCCAGGAAATTTATAGAAGTTCTGAGAAATTCAGGGATCTCCAGTAAAAAAATCAAAGAAGTTTAGAACTCTTAAGATCAATTTTTAAAAGTTCAGCTATGTTTCGAGAAATCAAGGAATATCCGAAACATTCAGAGAAATTTCAAAAACTTCAGGAAGGTTCCAAGAACTACAGGAAAGCTCAGAAATTTGGGAAGTTTAAAGATCTTAAAAAGCACGAAAATTTCATGAACGTAGATGAAGATCAGAGAACATAAGGCGAAGCTTACAACTCCGAAAAAATACATTGTGATTGTTCTAAACATACAGTAATGACCCGATTTTGTCAGCCTCCTTTTTGAAAATCTGGTCTAATGTTCTATGAAACCAATATGCTTTTTAGTGGTTGTATTGCACTAAGGTATACCTTAAGCATCCATTTTGAAGATTAATGCGAAATATTTGAAATTATGGTTATGTGAAATTATTTAGAGATAAAAATATGATGCGTGGAGGGGCTGACAAAATCAGGTCATTGACAAGATATCGAAAATCTTTTCAAAAATATCGGATTCTGCCTTCAATTCAAAAGAAAATTTCCTGTAACTAAAAAACATTTTTTCTACGTTGTCATGGTAAAAAGATTTACTTAAAAAAAAGCCGAAGAATCGACATTTCGGTTTTGTTTAGAGTCCAACTTTTTTTTTATTCATCAGGATATTTAAGTAATGTAACGTGAAAATTTTTACACAAATCAAAACATGCCAGAAAAAGCTTTTTTTGCTATAAGCTTCCCGTTAACGACAGTTTAATTAACTTCAAGAAAATTTCAGGAATTCTACAAGAATTTCAAGAAAATTCAGAAAAGCTCAGGTAAGTTCAAAGATTTTTAGGGAACTTCGTAAAAGTTTTAACATCAGGCAAGGACATTTTGAGATATTTAGGGTTTATTTATTTTTTTTTTTATATTTCAAAAATTGGACAAGGACGTTCTGAGATATTTAGAGTTCTAATATTTTGTTTTCAAATTTTACATGAAATTCCTCGATACACTTTTAACAACTTTGTCATCGACGTCATTTCGATCAGAAGAGCCGTTTCTGTGCTACAATTTCTTGAAAAATTTAAAATACGCCATTTTGAAAATTATACAAGATTCAAAATGGCCAAATTTTAGCAAAAAATGTGAATAATAGCCCATAACAATTATGAGATGTTTCATGCAAATCGGATAAGGTCAAGTTTTTCGATTCATCATTTGGCGTGGAACTACTCAGTTTCTTTATTTTCACAGAGACGAACCAGCCAAAGTCTGAAAACCTTTTAAATAAAGACAACTAGGTAACTAACTAACCATTAATTTCAGGGCAGTACCAAGAACTTCAGGAGAACTTTGAGCACTTCAGGGCAGCTTCGAGTACATCAGAAAAGATCATAAAACCTCAGGGCAGTCCAATTAACTTCAAATAATTTGCAGAATGTCCACAAAGTATTTGCAGAAGGGAACGTTTCAGAATTTTTAAGAAATTCAGGGAACTTCCGGAAATTTTAGAAAAGTACCAACATCTTCAGGAAAGTCCAGAGAGTTTCAGAAAAGTTTAGAGAATTTTATGCAGTTTCATTATTTTGAGAGGTGTTCCGAGTATTTCGAAAACGATCCTAGAACTTTAAAGCAGATTTATTAATTAGTTAAATGAGTTTTAAAGAAGTTCCATGAAATCATGGAATATCCCGTGGATTTCAAGATTATTCTAAAAATGTTTGGAAATTTAGGGGTCTTGAGAAGTTTTATGATCAAAGAACTTTAAAGCAGTTTTATTAATTAGTTAAAGGAGTTTTAAATAAGTTCCATAAAATCATGGAATATCCCGTGGATTTCAAGATTATTCTAAAAATGTTTGGAAATTTAGGGATCTTCAGAAGTTCCATGAGATTCAGGACAATTTAAAAAACGCAAGAGAATTTCCGAGAACTTCTTGAAAATTTATGGAACTACAGGGAAGTTTAGAGATTTTAAATAAAGATTCATGAGGAAGAATCGAAAACTTTAGGAAAATTTCCGGTGCTTCAGAATAGATCAAATTACGTCAAGGCAGATCAATTATCTTCAGGAGCTTTAAAAAAGTTCTGAGAAATTCAGGTAAGTCATGAGAGCATTATTGAAATCCAAAGATCTTTAAGTGGACCCTACACGATTGCTTTTATTGACAACAATCGTATTGTCAATACATCGATATTGACGTCAATACATCGATATTGACAATATTTCTGTAGTCATAAATCGTCCAGCTCAAACCTTTGTAGGGAAAAGAGGTGGGACCATCATCATCATCATCATCATCATCATCATCATCATCATCATCATCATCATCATCATCATCATCATCATCATCATCATCATCATCATCATCATCATCATCATCATCATCATATTGTTTTCAATAATTACCCTTCGCATCAATATTGATACATGTGGGGTTCGCTATAGGGCCGTTCCAATTACTTCAAAGCAACACCGAAAACTTAAAAGAATAATCTTGACTTTTCTGGAAGTTTGACGCTCTTGAAGAATTAGTCATTTTGATTCGGCTGTTAAGTCATCAAGAAGAAGTGTTGATTACAGTTTAATCATCGTTAACATTTCAATCCTGGGGATCAGGGTGAGTTTTAGTTTAAAAAGTGAAAATTTTAACGCTGATAATATCCCTTTAAGACGGCTAAGTTCAAAGACCGATTTTTTTTTGTATTTTCAAAATTTTCAAGACAGCAGAAAGTTTACCCGTACCTTGGTTTTAATTATAGGGAAATAAATGGTGTGTACATTTCGCATAATTTTGGGCGCTCTTTAAAATTGAATATCAGTGAGTGCATCTCTAAATTTACCTTGGCAGCACTGCTTCTCTCAAAAATAATCACTAATGAACACTTACCAAGCATAAACATGATTCATAATAGAATAAATTCATACCTGAAAAAAGAAAACAAGATAACAGTAATTATTGAAATTTTCAAAATGACGGATCAGAAAAAGAGGCATCAAGAAAAAGAAGACACAATTAACGTATCAAGAAAAACCAAGTCTAGTAGATTAACTACATGGTCATCCCTACATAAACTATAGTGCCCTTCTCCCAGGCCGGATTCAGAAGTCATTACACAATAGTACCCAGAGAGAATGCTCGTTGTTTATGTCCACAACTCACCGAGAACGTAAAAGGGAAAACAGAAAGGATATACGAGGGAAAGCAGACCACTTCACCAACTGAAACAACAGCAGCAGCAGCAGCAGGGCCAAAGCAAACAACAAGATTTTCTATTTACATTTTCATTAAACTTTTGTCGCCACCGGCACACAGTGTTTAGATTTCCACAGCTCACTCCACCACCAGGTCTTCCCCACTTGCAAACAGCACCTGCAGCAACAGCGAAAAGCACTAACAATGGCCACCCTCCTGGAGCCAACCATAACCGGCATCGAGTTCAGCATGCTCCACTGAATCGAACTCTACAAAACGGATGTGGATTGAAATGGGGTTTTAGAGGATGCCTTAGATTTATGCCGACCATATGCATGGAATTGTCTGTGCAAAAGCTTCTTCAAGCACCCTACAGTCCCTAACATCGAGCGGTATCAGGTTTGGAAATTAGCTTCAATCTTGTCTCTGCGCTCAGCGTTGGTCAATCTCTATCCGACGACGACGACGACGAGGACGATGAAGAGCTTTAGGGCGTAATCCTGGAATTACTTGACGTATGCATCCATATGGTTGTTGGTGGGAGAAAATCCCATTGTGCATATGTGTGTAACGAGTGAATGTGGATGATGGTGCAGTTGTGTCCTTGGTAACGGGGATTGCGGCTGCGAGGGAAGAAGGCATATGAAAGTATGGAATAATTGAAACCTGAAATTTCTGTTTCCGCCCATACATTCATTAGCTATGCACAACAACCGGTAACAGTACAGTTGAGGTGAATGGTGTGAAGCTGAAGGGAGGCATAAAAAGGGGGGGGGGAATTCAAAGTTCATTCTAAAGCGTGCATAATGAATATATTATATATTGCAATTGTGATTGCCCTCTACTTCGATGGTTTCCCCAGTTATTGACAAACTAACCGCACAAGAGGAAATTGAAACCACTGTGCTCACAGGACCAGAGCTGGACAACAAGTGTAAGAACTGGAATTACCATTATCCTTCGTTTCTCCAGCGTTTTGATGTGGAAAAGTTATGATACGACACTGCTCGGGGTATGATTAGTATTTCCGAAATAGCTTCGGCTTACGTGCCACTGCAAACAAATAATTGTCCGGGAGGAGAAAACAAACGATTGTAAAACAAGGAAGGGTTATCTGTATGCACTTTTGATTATGGAGCTTAAAAGTACGAACTTACAATTATGAAACATTTCACTGCGTATAAATTTACATGACGAATCAGAATTACGTCCTCTAATAGTCCATTCCTAGGTTGGAGTGAGTGTACAAGCTTCCTAATAGTGAGTAAAGCAACGTGAGTTAGATTTATTTTCGGGTTGAATATTGTCTGCCTTCCCTAGGGTACTCAATGTGTTTTGGGAACTGCATTTTATTTATATGATTTGACAAATTTTGTCTATACGTTCCTAACATGGTGTATTCCAATTATGCATATGAAAATCTCATATGCCATAATTGGAGCACACCATATTAGGAACGTATAGCCATAACCGTAAAATCAACCCTACCATTTAGTTCTCGAGCAACATGTCAAAAGACACTATGCGCCAAACTACGACTTAAAACTTTAATCACAACACACCCACGCAAACATTTTAGCCAACCTGATAGAGCAAACTTCCACTACCATACGCTGCTGTTTGTTTGTCTGAATGCACGAAAAATCGATGTTTAAAGTCATTGTTTACATTTGGCTTATATACCCTTTTCAAACGTTGCCCTAGAATGAAACACGCATTCCATCTTTTTCCCGGAATTTCGGAAATTTTCCACGTTGTTCAATATACATTCAAAATAGGCATAGAACCGAATGCGATTGAACCGAAAAGTGATATTTGGTTGTTGTGTGGTTGGAGTCGCTGGAGGAGGAATTGTTTAGGGATGACTAGAGAAAAATATGCGTGGAAGCATAGGGAATGCGCTCCCGGGTGAAGTGATTTGGTGAGTACGTTCCAGTTAAAGATTGTTGACAAGTGTATTTGTGGTGATGCAAATTATGGTTTAGATGACGCATGGCTTCAAACATTTTGAGTATCCAAATAAAACATATTACATACTAAATACGCACAGGGCATCGTCTGCTGATCATTGCCGCGGGTATATCGTGGGAGTCCCAGGTACCCGGTTCAAGCTTTAGTTGGCGGCGGTGGCTCTTCTTGACCTTCTACCCCCTGAGTAGTTAGTGTGAATAAGGGCGTCTATGTGATGTTGTGCTGTACCTGTTGTGGACATTTAGTGCATCCTGTTCCCTTAACTTGTTGAGGACACCCTGTCTTGCCTCAATAGTTACCCTTTTTGAAGTACTAGTCTTCACAACATAAAGGGCACCATTACGGAGCATGAGATTTGATCAAATTATTCGCAGTTCTACTTGTCCAACATCCCCGGCTGGGTGAAATATAAAGGATGACACACACACACACAGAACCGAATGCGATTGAGCCGAAAAGATCACTACGTTAAATGGGTCATTACTAAAACAACAGCATTTTTCCTGGATCTTGATTTTGGTTCAGCATTCGAAGTCTTCAAAATTTGGCGCTCAAAACTTTACAGGATTTCATTTGATTTTTCTCAAACAATTCCTTTAGAATCATTTCCCTTCACAGAGCTCTTTTCAGAATTCATCTAAAATAAATTTTAGATTCTTTCTGCGAGTCCCTTGAACATTTATTTTTCTCCGCAGTACACTCCAAAAAAATCATGTTGGAGGAGGTAGCTCATCAATTCTTCCGGTTCACCTCCTAGCATCGTGCTATAAGGTACCAGGCGATAACCAGGATAGTTGATCGATAGCTCGATGACGTCATTTCGTTGGCGTCTGCAATGGGAAATTCTCATAGCAGACGTTGACGATGGGACGTTGTCGAGTTGTTGAATAGCAACGATCGTGGTAACTCTCCGATTACCTGTCGATCTACCAAATTTGGAAATAATTCTGCATTGAATTGTCTCAAATAATAATATTCCGCCCACTATATCACAAGAAATTGCGAGTAGCTGAGTGGAATGGAGATAAGCTAAGCATTGGGTACAGGACCAAGTCTCCCCTGGGTGGTGCCAGAAGATGAGCGCAATAGAATCATCAAGTTGCCATAAGACACGGAATGAGACTATTGCATGGCTGGGTAGTCAAAGTCTTCCATTCGTTAGTCATTTCAGGTGGATTAGAACAGGTTTAGGTTTAGGGTGGGCGTTGGCCAGATTTGGATTTTTCAGATGTAATCCTGGATAGGACCCTGTCATTGAACGTCGCGTGAAAGTGGAACTTAATGAAGGCCTAAGTACTTTTTCGTAGTTTTTAGTTCTCGGATTTGAAAGATCGTCGGTTACAGTGGCCTGCTTACTGAGCAGAAAAACGCGGTCCCAGGTCCTTACATATCAAAGAGATTTATGGTAAAAGCGCTTGTGTATCGTGTATTTTACGAAACTCGTTGTTGCCGTTGGTTCCGGGTTTGAATGGATACACAAATTTGAGCAACGGTATTATGTGATATGAGGGGCTCGGTGGCCTTAGAGCAACTGTTTTTGCTTACTGAGCAGAACATCATTAGTCTAATCTCAGGCCCATCCACATTCAATATTCGTCAATCGTTTTATTTGTTAATATGACTACATGGTAATAACAGCAACTCGGTGATTAAAAAGGTGCCCGTCTGCCTAGTGGCAAACGTTTTTGCTTACTGAGCAGAAGACCGTGGGTTTAGTCCCAAGCTCCTTCGCGTTATATGATCGTTATGGCATCAATTCAGCTTATCGTTTACCAAAACGAACCCTGCTGCAAACCCAACCCTCTTATCCAACATCCCAGTGATTCCTCGTGGAAGTGCAGAGGCGTTCTCGGCTTCCATCAAAGCGAGTGTCATGTCAACACAATCCTTCCCATTCCTTTCTTGACCTGTGTTCGGGCGCGGCCGGCGCTGGTATTGCCAAATTTAAGATCACCAGTTTTTACACAGGATTGAGGATGATTACTAGTCCCAAGCATCGTCTATTGGTTCTCTGTGTAATTACAGCTGATCTGGCAATAACAGAGTAGCAACCGTGGGCGGTCAATCAAGCTCAAGCTCAAGCTCAAAGCAGTACACTCCAAAAAAATCATGAAATTCGTGCTTATGTTTGCTTAGAATTTTAAACTTTTTCTAAGAATGCACTGAAAGTTCAAAATTCAATTTGATTAAATTCGCTTGATTTGCTCTTGCAATACCCGTTTGTTTAAAAAAAATGTTCCGAATTATCTTAGAGTTCTTCTTTGAATCCTTTTGAAAATCACTTGAAATTCTTCTTAAAATTTCCTGTACATTTATTTTTTAGATGCGCTTGGAAATATCATCGCAAATCCCTTCAAACTCTTCGAAGAATTCCTTTGGAATTGACGCATTTCGCGCCAAATCGTATCGGAGCTGGCAGCACCCTCTCAGATTTCAATGAAACTTTCTGGATTTGTGGACCTTGAATAAATAAGCCACTTTGCATATTGCATTTGCATGTTTTTCCAAAACTCATCTAGACTTTCATTTGAGAAGGGCCAAACTTTTTTTTGCCAAAAAAAATATATTGGAAAAATGACATCTCCTACAAAAAAGTGTTGAATGCATTGACTTTTAGGAAATTGTCCAAATTTTTGAATAAAAATACTGAAAAGAAATTCCCCTTGAGACTTACACTGGAAAAAGTAATTTTGTTTAGTCGATTTAAAAAAAAATGACTATGTTTGACTAAGATGAATATTTTTCTCAAGATAGGTAACTATTTTTACATCGCGAGATGGGCACTTTTAAGGAAACTTTTTTTTTTCTAACAAACACTTTTTCATGTCTGAACTGAATTTTTTTACTGTGCTATTTTCATGCAAAACAAAACCAGTGAATGTCACAATCATCTCAAAATCCATTGAAGATCAATTTGCGGGTCAATTTTGTCTAATCAGCAACTAAGTTCACTTTGATTAAAAAATTAAGCATCTAGCAGGATGCAATATATTTTTCTCATATAGTATGGACCCCAAGAAACGATTAAAAAATCTAAATGGGTTGGGTTGCGTTTAATTTTGATGCAGTAGAAATATTTTTTCAGTAATAGCTGTAAAAATCGACATTTTGACGTAGAACTACGTCTTTGTTGATTATACTGGGTTGCAAATCAAAAAATATGTGTGGGTAAATAGTGTTAGGTTTTGAACGCTTGTAACTTTGTCATTTATAGATGAAATTAAAATCCAAATACGCCAATCAATAGGATATTACTTTACGAATCTACAGGAATAAATACTTTTCTAGTTTCTCATAAAAAACTTTTGAAAACAGTGCAAAATGTAATTGTATCACTGTTTTCATGAAATAAACGTTTATTCCAAACCCAGTCGTCATAATCGAGTACCACTTGGTAGAACATCGTTCTGTTTGAACCTGAAAAGATATAAAACAGTACCTCTGCTCATTACTGCTTCGGACGGCGTGGCACTGGGTCCTGCAACAAGCAGGAGCAAGTCAGCGGGTAATATGGTGTTATGCGGATTTACTAGCGCTAGTGTGCTAGCACTGTGTAAACAAGTAGCCAGCATAATGTAAGCAGGGCATCAGATTCTACCAGCATACTCTAGCAAATCCGCACAGATGTAAACACCCCTAGTGGTGGATCACAGCGTGATCACCTTGACAACCAGCGATGGGGTCGCAGAGTTCAACTAGTATGAAACACCCCAGTGAATTTTCACTTCCGCTTCCTCGGTGTACCTTAACAATGATGCTTACTATCAAAACATTGAACAGGTGGAGAAACTGTATACGAGCTTTTACTCTGACTGTGAAATTCAATAACTGAATCCCCCTTATTTTCAATTAATGTTGTACTAAGCACCTACTTATTGGAAACCAAAGGTTTGATTTGAGAAAAGTCACAGTTTTCTATTTTGCATCATTCTACGAACACGCTGTAAACTACATAATGATGATACATGATAATGTTATGTTAGGGTTGTCCTCCAAATAAAAGAACAAAGAGGTGCTTAAACACCGTATGATAGTTATACCCCTTCCTTCCCTACTTCGCTGACATATGAACCAAAATTTTGTTCAATATTGACAGTACCGTCTTCTGATAAGGAAAACAACTGCCTGTTGCGTGATCATAAGATGCAACCATCAGTCTCTTCTCTCCTTCAGAGACATAATTTAAAATCAACGATGGAGCTACTGAAAAAAATCAACGTTTTATCCCACAACGTGCATAGCGTTTTCGTGGACTATACTGGGGTGCTACTCCAAAATATATAACGGCTTTTTTAGGACCCCACATTTGAATTTTCATAATTTTTTACATTCCAGGAACAATACTTGAACCAACATTGAACTATAACCGAAACATTGAAATACTTGTTGAAATTAAGATAAAGAATAATAGTCAAAAATGCATGACACACATCAATTTTGCGTAGTTCTACGTCGTACTACGATTATGTCTAGGACACAACCCTTTAACATTTTTTTTAAATCATATCGGGGCTACCTCTAAATCACGATTTCCAGAGTTACCGCAATATGAAAGTTTTTTTTAACACACTTAGCTATTATTCAAAAAAACAATAATTGAAAAGGCCTCAACTCCATTTTATAAGCAAATTTCAGGCCATTTTTTCGCGATACGAAACTTACAATCGCAAACTTAAAACACAGTCGGGTAGAGAATAATTTCCCCTATCTATTCATTTTGTTGGTTTGCGTTGGCGGACTTCGGTTCGTGACAAAATTGCCTTACAAGACAAAATTGAGTTGAGGCCTTTTCAATTGTTCGTCTTGATTTGGAGGATGAGCCTCCAGGTTTCCAGATAATGTATTATTTTGGGCCACCCTAGTGAATATACTGAACTGGAGAGTTAGATAATCTTCAATTCATGTGTTCCCACAAAGATTCAAATTTATCACCATCACATTTGTATTCCAAAAGCTCTAGCTATCGCTTCCATCCAAATGGCTCCCAAATACATACATACACCCTACTACTGCTGGTAGGAATCCTCCAAGGTCTCACATCATTAAGCTACGTGCAGTACATACGACGGGAAATCCATCTTATTCATCCAAATCAGATGCAACAATGCAACGGAAAGTATGCTTCCACCGCCATCAGTCGTTGTAAATTTCCACAGTCAGAATCTAAATGACCCGAATTGTGTGTTCACGCTAGGGTGGGTCAACTTTACAACCTTACTCTTTAAATGCGTATTAAGATCCACATCAACTGTGCAAAATTTGAACGAATGTGGTTATGATCTCGATTTTCGGAAGAATTTTAAACTTTCTATAGGAAAATGTATGGGAAATGGAACGATCCTATTCATTTGCTTACCAAAAATCGAAATATTGCTCAAATTTCACCAAATTTCGGATTTAAATAGAAAATACCGTTAAAACAACTTTGTCGAAGACTGTAAATCTTTCATTTTAGACCAAGTCAAGCTGAACATTGCATTAGGTCCTAAGTAACATTGACAGATTCTCTTCGTCGACTTTCTCTTTGCATCCCCACGGTTATTTAAAGACATTCCCAGGTATTTTCAGATCGGTAAAAGAAGTTTTTATCTAGCATCTAATTCGACAAACACAACAAGAAACGGTTATATGCTCAAGTTATTAACGAAAGCGGAAGTCGACGAATGTTACTTAGGACCTAATGCAATGTTCAGCTTGAAGTGTTTCACACGTGCTCATATTGTTGTACGCCTGCAGATATGCACTGAGCAATAGATCTAAATTAATATAATAATAACCTTTTTCTCAGAAGTCTAATCGATTAGCAGTTTTCGATAATGTTGTTCTGCATAGTATTCCCTATCTATTTCCGAGATTTGGAGAAACTTAAGCAATATTTGAACTTTCGACAAGCAAATGAATAGATTCGTTTTGTTTCCCATACATTTGACACCGTTTTTTTGGGAACCCCAATACATATCGCAAGAGCAGTGGGGAACAGGGGGTTGTGATCCACTATACACACTTGACCCACCCTTGTGCACACGTCTACCACCACATATTTCCGCATGTTATTACGTGTTCATCAACACAGTACGGAGCAGAACTACATTTTCGGATGGACACAATAACACAATCGACGTTTGAGCTTTCCGACCACACCATTTCAGGAGCCACAAATTTTCCTATTCCCGGCAGAGTAGCGCATGAACCGTCGCCATCGCCATCAGAGCGAATGATCTATTTGCATATTGATTGTTAATTTGTTTACCATATTTCGTGCCCCACGGGGCTCTACAAAGTTTACGCGTCCATGCCGACCAGGCTACGGTCGTCGGCAGGAACCGCGAGGACCCCGCACTCGGATTCAATCAGGTCGCGAATTCAATTTGTGTGTGCAGCAGTGCAATCTTCGCCAATTGGATTCCAGCCATCAGCCGTCATTACCGAGTTCAATTTCTCCGCCTGGGCCGTTGTTAACGAGGACAGCACGCGTAATCGGTGTGTAAACAAATTTCTCCATAATTTCACTAATTGCATTGATATTTTGTGCGTGCACTGAACATGTGAACGTGTTGAGCAAAACGGTGCGAACATAAATTGAGCTAAATTAATGATGTTTCAATTTGATCCCGCAGCTAGAATTTCCGGTAACGGTGGGAGCATTTTGTGAAGAGGTTTTGAGTAGAATATATTTGCTTTCAATTCGGATGGTATGTATCGTGGGTTTATTATTCGGTGCATATTGACCTAGCGAAGCCTCATCTGCTCCACTGCTTTGCGTTTCCTGGGGGACACAAATCTCACTATTCAGAAGCCGTGTCGATTTGAAAATGCAACTCGATGCTTGTGTCTCTACAGCTAGCGCTGAGTAGTATGTTCAACTTCGTAGATTGAGTAGGTCGTCAACGGTGTACCAGAGAAAATACGACATAGCGAACCAGATAGTATGAGAAAATGCTTGCATGAAACATATGCATACAAGTATATGGGAGTATTTGATGAATTGGTTAATTAATTGCATTCCTGTTATTTAACCGGGGACACGACGTTAGGCATACGGTCGTTAAGCATAATGTACGATAGGCATAATGGAAGTTAGGCATAATCTACCCGATGAATTCCAGAAGGATGATAATGAGGACCGTGTATTGATTGCTGACATCGGTGACAATAATGAAAGAGCCTTAGTTTTATGGACTTATGAAAACTTGCGACGTCTTGGACAGGCAAAGTATTGGGTTGCAGATGGTACGTTTGCCACAGTTCCTTGTTTGTTTCGGCAACTCGTCACTGTTCATGGAAGTATCGCTCCCTCACATCAGCAGATGGTTCCGTTAGTTTTTATTCTGATGACAACAAAAACAGAATCGTTCTATCAAAAAGTATGGGAGGAAATCGCTCCCAGGTATGCAGGTGTGTTTTTTGTTATTGAATGGAAAACTACAGAATTCACCATTCTTTATTTCATGAGCTGTTCTTTGGCATCATCTTTTATTCAACCTTAGCTGTTTTTTGTTATTGAATGAAAAATCACAGAATTAACCATTCTTTATTTCATGAGCTGTTCTTTGAGGAAAACCTTTTCTTCTTTGCAATATGTGTGTAAGAATAATATTTTTTTTATTTCTAGATGCGATTGATTTCAAGATATAGTTCAAAAATATGCTGAGTTGTTATTGCCAGATTACTTAACCGCTAGCGCTACTAATCTTGAATCTAAGTAAATATGTAGTAAGTAAATAATAGATTGCAAACGTGCTCATTAAATAAACTATGATTGTATAACTTGTATAATCTTTTATTCAACGCTTAAGCCTAATTTAAGCATTGTTTATCATGCTCGAAACAGGTTTCTAGAGTTGCACAGCAGCAAGGTATTTTATGACTAACGTCCATTATACCTAACGTCCATTATGCCTAATGACTTTATGCCTAACGTCCGTATACCTAACATATTTATGCCTAATGGGGTACACTCTATTTAAACCTATGTATTAATGGAAAATCGGATACGAGGGCAATAGGAGCATTTAGTCTTATTAGAACAATTCAGCTTACTTAAAATTTTAGGTATGTAGGTACTACTCCCGTAAAAGTATTTCAAAACAATCTATCATCAGTTCAAAAATGACAAGCAAATTGACAAAATGGGAGATCCATTCGAACATTCATAAAATTTCAACATAATTTATCTTAAGGTGAAAGTGGATCGGTTCAGAATGCCTCACTTCATCGATTTTTTTTACAAAACACCGCAACGCTCAATCGAAAAAAAACTCTTCCGTGCAAAATTAAAGAACTACAAGTACTATCTCTAGCATTTTTTACAAGATTGATTTGTTGTTTAAATTTTCTGAAAACCATTTTCTTAGTTAAATTTTAAGACCACAATCATCAATTACACAAGTATTTGGTATGGCAGGTCATATTTAACTTGGGTAGGTTGTTTCAAAATATTGTTAGGAACATTTCCTCCGAAGACAATATACCTGTAAAATGCATTACTTGAATACAAACCTTTTTTTTTTGTAACGCAACCCCAAGCATTAGATTTCGTTTTCCTAAGCAATCAACTGGCTTTTGATTTTGAATGCATCTGTGCGTAAGCAGTCTCTAGGTGGAAAAACAATGTGATTTGAAACGCTCGCACAAAACAGAGAAGCGAAAAAAAAGTCACACAACGGGCCGATCCATGAATGAATTAGCAAGAAAAAGCAACAGCACCGTGATTGATGAATATTGTAAGATATCTTTTGGTATTTCAATTCGAAATATTCTGCGAAAATTATCGATAGTTGAAAACGGATGTAATAATTATTTGGCAATGTCATCTATGCGTTATCGCAAGAACTCTTTGATGAATGCACTATAAAATAAATAGTAAAAATACTACTAACTTAAGAGTAATCCTATATCATGTTGGAAACACGTATATTTGTTAAATAATAAGAACAATTCAAGTGTGTGTATGCGTCTATAGCAATCTAAAGGAAATATGTGTTAAACCAAATTGATCCTCAATTTTCACAAGTTGTTTCACAAATATTCGAGGATATTCTCCAAAAATGTCAGCCCATTTGATATATCTTGGTATTGTTAAAGATAATTAGATAAATTGAACTATTTTAGAAATCACACACCTTTACCATTGCTAAATGAAATATTTTTAGCGTTAGCGTTAGCGTTAGCGTTGTTATGGTATACTTCGTAGATTGGATACTAGCGACACTCACGTCTCTTCTGAAATTCTCAGTTAGACTACTTTCAGGAATAATGCTGAGGAGTAAACATTGGTTCCAATCTAAACAAGAGTAACAGAAGCATGACTGTCGCTATTCCCGGCCACGCCCATCTTTACCATAACTAGGGATAGGGAAGGAAATGTTGGGTAGGGTATTCGGTTAGGATTCACCTCAAGTTGGCGATGCAACCAAAAGTATGTATTGTTTATTTGTTGTTTATTTAATCTCTCGATAGCCGGCTATCGAAAGAACATATTAATTTTGTTTAGTGATAATGAATTTTAAGAGTCATGACGGAGAGCTTGGGATTAAACCCATGATTTTCTGCTCAGTAAGCATCCCTCCAGGGTCATCGAGCATCTCAGAACCATAACGCTTCGCGACAATACTGGACTACGTTTTCGCTTGATATGCAAATAGTTTCCGAGGTTAATAAAACGATTTATTGTGCTGTGGAAGAGCTTGGGGTTAAATCCATGATTTTCTGCTCAGTAAGCAAAATCGATCCCTCGAGGGTCATCGAGCATCTTATAATCCACAGCGCTTCGCGTCAAAGTACGCATATATGCATGAACTATCTATTATTGAATAACTAATATTTACGATAATTAAATGAAATAAATAAAATATAAACTACAAACAAAACGTGACTGCTAAAATCTCAAAAAGATATTCTCACAAATATATTTCACGCCACCAGGAATCTCAAAACCATTAGACGTTATAATGATACTCTGCACATGTTAGACACAAGAAGAGGCCAAAAAGCAAGCGTCCGACACACAAAACCCGTAAAATCCACTTGCAGTCACAATCAACGATTCTACGAATCGTAAGCGCTCACGAATCATAAAACCGCTGACTGCGACACTCTGAAAGCGAAATTGACAGGCTCTATGCGTCAAACACCCGCCCTCCAATCTTCTCCCGCATCCAACAGCACAAATCTCCATTACAACATCTAACGAATTCAAAACTCCGAAAATCACTCATCTATAGCTAGTGAGTGGAAGCAACCCTGCATGCAACCATTCTTCATGATACACTTTTTCTGCCTATCTTTCTATTAGGCCTGTGGACATGCGTTAGCTTCGAAACTTCTAACCAAACTGGGTAAATTTTCAGATCACAAAAAAAAACTTGAAAAAAACTTTCATAGGTAATTACAAGTAAAATAAATATTGATTATTTTACGCAAAAACGAGCAAGTAATATTAAATCTTTTGTATCGTATACTAATGCCAATTGGCTGTAACAAAAATAATATGCTAAAATAAAATAAAATTTTAATAAAATGATATGCAAAATTTACTAGAAGATCATTACTTTATTGGTGAGAAGTTTCTAATAAGCCCTCCCAGTTCCTCTGTATACAGAACAAATCTGATACTATAATCAGAATTGCTCAGTCTGCATGAAGCAGCCGATTTCATCAAGGAAGTTCTATTAACAACCAAGAATTAATCGTTTGAGGTATACTGAAGCATTAAGAAGGTGATATGTGTCACTATAGGAAATCATCATCGTTGCAAATGTAAAGAAATTAAACATAACCCTTTGCTTCAGTACCGTCAACCTCCATGTCCATGGGGAGGGATTGCTAAATGAAATATTTTTAAATCAAAAAGTTCCTCAATTTTCAAAAATATTAGAGGATATTCTGACAAAATTCCAGTCTATTTGATGGAGGTATTCTGATGTATCTTAGTATCTTTAAAGATAAATTTAACTATTTTAGAAATCAACCACCTTTGCCGTTGCTAAATGAAATGTTGTTTAAATCAAATTGATTCTCGATTTTCACAAGTTGTTGCACAAGCAGGGGAAATGGATGTAATGTCAGCCTAAATGCCCCTAATTTGGGCCCATACATAAATTCAGCAATCGACTAAATTTTCAACAGTGACCAAAAATATCCATTGGTACCGTCCCAATGACGCGTTCATCTAGATAAAATTGATAAATAGCAGATTTTTAGCGATGGGCCCAATCTTTGATCCATAGACCAACATTAGAGCCATTTCTCCTATTTGAAGATATTCTGTGAAAGTTGTAGCCTTTTTAATATAGATACATATTCTTATACATCTTGGTATTTTTAAAGATAATTAGATAATTCCCTGAACTTCAGCAGAACTTTCCTGAACTTCAGCAGAACTTTTCTGAACTTCGGCAAAACTTCCCTGAACTTTGACAGAACTTCCCTGAACTTCGGCAGGAGTTCCCTGAACTTCGGCAGGACTTTTCTGAACTTTGGCAGGCCTTCCCTGAACTACGGCAGGACTTCCCTGAACTTCAGCACAACTTCCCTGAACTGCAGCAGGACTTCCCTGAACTTCGACATGACTTCCCTGAAGATCGGCTGGACTTCCCTGAACTACGACAGGACTTCTCTGAACGTCGGCAGGACTTTTCCGAAGTTCGGCAGGCCTTCCCTGATCATTGGAAGGACTTCCCTGAACTTCGGCACTCCTTCCCTGAACTTCGGCAGGCCTTCCCTGAACTTCGACAGGCCTTCCCTGAAATTTGGCAGGCCTTCCTGAACTTCTGCAGGCATTTCTTGAACTTCGGCAGGAGTTCCCTGAATTTCGGCAGGAGCTCCCTGAACTTCGGAAGGACTTTTCTGAATTTCGGCCGGACTTTCCTGAACTTTGGCAGGACTTCCCTGAAATTCGGAAGAACTTTCGGTAGGACTTCCCTGAGCTACGGCAAGACTTCCCTGAACTTCTGTAGGACTTCCCTGTCCTTCGGCAGGCCTTCCCTGAACTTGGAATCTTGGAATTAAAGTTGTAATTTCAGTAGTAGAATTATTATAATTATACAATAATACTGTATTTACGAATATGGTCAATGATAATTTGCAATGCAGTGCATTTTGATCTGGGTGTGTAGTAGCTGATGGCCAAGGCACAGTATGGTGAAAAACGTTATCGTGTGGAATTACTCCAAAACCGTTCATTTTAGGTATATAGTGTCTTCGGTGAAGTTTCTAGGCTTTCAAAGCCCTATCTGTCATTACAACATGAAAAACACGTAAAAAATACACGATAAGAGTTATAGTTAAAAAAGTATAAGGTTGTATTCAAGACACGACCGTAGATTTGACGTAGGATTACGAACGGTATTTTTGATGTCACAGCAAAAGTATAGTAAATATTAAATTGATGTCTTAACGCGTTATCAGTGAAAATTTCGATAGGTTAAAATTCGGAAGCAATTTGAGAGTTCTGTTTTTGAGGTGCTCTGTCGATGTCCATGTAGAACAAGCCAATCCTGGACGATATGTCTTGGATTCAAGCTCTTACTCTTTAGTTAACTCTTTTATCAGTCATTTTTGGTCCTGAAGAGGACCGATGGGTTGGAAGCTTGGAAGCTAGTTTAGAACAATGCTGTGGAAATTTTTCCTCGATGTTCTTGGCGATGATAGCAGTGTGGAAATGAAATATGTATTAGAGAAAACACATCTATGACAGAATCTGAGCCTATCTGACGGTACCTACGTTTATACTTTTTGATGCAAAATTTAAGCTCCTTCTTTTAAGATTCGGCAAGATTTTTTTTTGTATAATTCGTTTAATAGGATGGGCTTAAAATTTGCATCACCAGGTATAAAGATTGGTACCCTCTGGCATGCTCAGTGCTTGGTATCAATATTCGGCGACCGTGTAAGGGAAACCACATTTTCCATCACAGAAACGCCTCGTTTTCTGATGACAAAATTACTGCAACTTTTCCGAAGACACCAACCCTCTATCTCCACTTTTCAAAAAATATAGTGTTTATTCTCACTTTTAGGGGGAATAATCAAACAACGGATACCGGTTAAAGATAGAGCAATTCTAGAAACTTCTCCGAAGACACTACATACCTAAAATGAACGATTTTTAGTAGTTCAACGCGATCACGTTTTTTATCGTTTGAACCACTGTGCAAGGGAAGTAAGCCCCTTCAAAAATTAAGTAGCCCTTTCAAAAATTAAGTAGCCCCTTCAAAAATTAAGTAGCCCCTTCCCTCCCCCTTAAGATAGGGACATTTGTTTTAATTTTTGAAGATCTTAAAAAAAGAAAATGATTAGCTAGAAAACGTGTTTCTTGATCATGGAATTTAAAATTTTCCAATTTACTAACATCATCGTAGCTCAAGATCTAGAAAATTATTCCGGACTTAATAAAAGAAAAATAGGTAGATCTCGAATTCAGAATTTTACAAGATCCCAGGTTTTGAGCATGAACATCAGCAAAACTGACCGCTCTGTTATTGCCAGATCAGGTGCAATTACACAGAGAACCATCAGAGGATGTTTTCCTCAAAGTGTAAAAACTGGAGATCTCATATTTATCAATACTAAAAGAAACTAAACTTATCTTTGTTTACTTCTTCCGTCATCTAACATGGAGGATCCTTTCAAATCCCCATACTCCAGGCTTTCGACGATCCCCAGTGGCTGCACATTTCGGGAAACTTACATAACTTGTTGCTTGTAGTTTGTTGTCACGCTCTCTTCTTGCACCTGCTCCTGTCGGTTTGTATACTTCTGTCCTTGATAATATTGTCTTGCATTCCGAATCTCTACTACTGGATCAACGAACTGGACGCCTCAACACAGTCGAAACACGATATATCACTAAATGATAATTTTATGAACACTTGAAATAAAATTAATTAATTTAAAGCACAAAAAATTAAATGTAATGTCGGCCTAAATGCCCCTAATTAAAACAGACATAGAGTACTTGGCACTGTAGAAGTTTTTCAAAGTATGTGAGGAATTGTATAATTTTTGAATGTCATATGAAAATGTTAATGAGCACTCAGAACGATGATATTCCAGAAGACTATCTTGTGAAATTCATGGCAATGCTTCAATTTCGGGTACACCAGAAAACCTCAGTAACTCTGAGAACTGAAGATAATCCACGATCACGAAACTGGTTCCGGGTATCCGGATGTGCCTAGATCCACCTTTTGATCTATGGCATGATGTCTATTTACATCTGGATGAAAAATCAAAATAATTGAGCCGTCGGACGGTACCAGTACATGAGGTTTAAGAAGTATCCTTTATGGGGCCCTACCGAAACCGGATCTGGATGTCCGGATGTGGCCATATCCACCTTTCGGTCCATGGCACGATATCTATTTACTTCTGGATTTTGATTAATTTTGAACCGTCGGACGATACCAGTAAATAAGGTTTACGAATTGTCCTTTTTGAACCCTACCGGAACCGAGTTCCGAGTATCCAAATGTGGCCAGATTTACCTTCAGTCCATGGCATGATGTATGTTTACTTCTGGATGACAAATCATAAATTTTTAGCCATCGGACAGTACCTGAACATGAGGTTTTGGAAGTATCCTTTATGGGGCCTTGCAGGAATTGGTTCCGGGTATCCAGATATGGCCAGATTCACCTTTCGGTCCATGGCATGATGTTTATTTACTTATGGATGAAAAATCCTAAATTTTGAGCCGTCGGACGATACCAGTACATGAAGGTTTTGAAAATGTCATTTTGGTCCCTATCAGAACCAGGTTGCCTAAATGTCTAAATTGGAGAAGTCATCATCCTTCATCTTTCATTTGAGGCCAATAGTTAATTACATCTTACGCCTAAAGCATAGAGTACTTGGCACTGTAGCAGTTTTTCAAAGTCTGTTAGGGATTGTAAAAATTTTAAATGTCCTATGAAAATGTTAATGTGCACTCAGAACAAGGATAGTCCAGAAGATCAGCTTTTGGAATTCACGGCAGTGCTTCAATTTCGGGTACACCAGAAAACCTTAGTAACTCTGAGAACTGAAAATAATACACGATCATCTCTGAGAATTGAAGATAAAACCGACAATTTTTACGAGTAACTTCCGGGAAAATTCAGAGCACCATAAACAATAAAATTTCCAGAAAAATAATACACGATCATCTCTGAGAATTGAAGATAAAACCGACAATTTTTACGAGTAACTTCCGGGAAAATTCAGAGCACCATAAACAATAAAATTTCCAGAAAATTCTGAAACCTACGGAGCCTTTGAAGCTAACAAAACTTTAAGATCAGAGATCAGGGTACCTTTGGAATACGATCAACTTGTTGGCACGAAAAGGAAGTGTAATAGATTTCCGATCAACATGTCTTTCCTGAAACTGTATTATTATTTCTTTTACGTACTCGTTCCTTCAACCGAATTTCAAAACCCGATTTACACTAAAACTCTATCATGTGAAGAAGCTTGAGATTGAACCCAAGATTTTCTGCTCAGTAAGCAAAATCGGTGGCCACAAGGCCACCGAGCTCCATAATACACAGCTCCACAAAACAATTACGATCAAGCTCCCGTTCAACTTGCTGTTATTAGAATTTGGATCCTGACGGCGACCTCGCCGACGACAACAACAACTGCTCTTCAGAATGATTTTATATGGATTTCCGATCAGCACGTCTTTCGTACAACTCGAATATTGTTTCTTTCAATACATTTTATCTCATATTAAGATAAAATCCCAAAATAATAATTACGATCAAGCTAGCGCTCAACCTGCTGTTACTATTGGTCGGTCCCAACGGCGACGATAATTATTGCCTTTGAGAAGGGTTTGATTTGTATTTCCGTTCAAAACACTTTTCTTATAACTAGAATATCAATTCTTTTACTTACTTGTTCCAACAGAATACCATTCCGTTTTATCTGATATTCAAGAAGATAACCGATTTACACTATAACTATGTACAGTATGCATCCATTTGTATCAACACATACATTTTGACTTCTCAGGCCTCCACAAGTTTTAATGATTAAAAAAAATAATTATCTGATCACGTCGAAGCTTCTGGAATAGATAGTTTTTCTAGAACCACCATATCGCATTTAAAATGGAATCAAACAACGATTTCCGACCTTTTCACTGCTTCCCAGTTCCAAAAATACCCATATTGTAGGTTACTTAACAGTTTTCTAGAGTCGAAAGTTGCCTTTTTGGATTCAAAAATGGAGTCAAACCATTTCCGGCCTCTACATGTCGTCCCCGTTCCAAAATATCCATATTGTTAGGTTTAAAAAAAAACTGGATGTTGGTGGACTCCAGAAAACTGTAAGTTGCCATTTTGGATTAATACTAAAGTATATAACATAAATTATTGGCCTCTGCACGCAAATTGTTTATTCATCTTGAATTTTAGAAAACTGGGAGTCGTCATCTTGGATTCCAGAATGGCAAGGAACAAATTCTAATTGATAGGTCCTGCTTTTTAAACCCTTCGAATAATTTAAACACCTTCCACAAGCACGCCACTTTGTCAGTTAAAATCGGGTTCTTTGACAACAAAGTCCAGCATTGACACCGATATTGACCATGCATCAGTCTTAACAACTGCAAACTAGAGAACAACGAATAAAGAATAGGAATCACTGTCGAACTATTTTTCCTTGTTTCAAGATCATCCTCGGAGGAAAAACCCGAGTCTTGTAACTAATTAACAAAAAATAAAAATAACAAGGACTAAGATGTGTTCCTGGTTTTTAAAAAAAAACCCTGTTCCCTTAGATTGAAATAGTTAGGACCAGGCTTCGGTGGTAGATCTTACAATCTTACACCAGTAACGCACCACGAAATAGTGATCTACCAGCGTTACTGGGCTTCATTCACCTTTCACTATTGATAGAACTTAAAGCCCTACTCACTTAATCTCAACAGCTGAACGTTCGATCGCATTCTTTCTTTTTCCTCGGTATAGAGAATTTTAATATTCCCTCAGTAATGATAAAACTCCCTGTGGATTTCAATGGAAATAAAATTCCTTGAGGATTCCCTGTTTTCCAGGTTTTTCCAGGTAGTGGCCACATTGAATTATTATTCTTAACTCTAAAAATAATAAGACCAAAGATTAAAAAAAAACAAATCCAGGATTTGATGAGATCTTACGCTGCTTTTTTAAGGAAACTTTCAAAACCCTGGTTTTGAGATCAGAAGTATTATCAAGAATCAAGACACCCGTCCAGACCTTCCTTGAAAAAAATCATAGATACGCCAATAGAAGCCTCCCCCATCGAACCACAGTCTAACAACAAAATACCCATTCAAGCAGACACACCCACCCAACCCACCGAACATTTGCCGGAAACGGTACAGCTTTATGTGCCGCACCCTTTCTCCACGATGTTGATTCACTTGAACTAAACATAATAAACTGAAGTTCAGGAGAAAAAAAAACGAACGGAATCAAAATTCACACGAAAAGCTCAACATCCTATGCATCTATCCCGCTTCAACCACCACAAATAGCGAGCATACACACAAAGCTGTTTATTTGGATAAGGATTTACCGCTGCGGATATTCCTCTCCACCGAGATAGGTCCATATTGAAAGTTCGTCGATTGATGCTCTGAAACCATGCTGGTTTCTTCGCCCACATATCGACGACAGCAGCTTTGCGTATCGGATTTGCACTGCGCGGAGCAAAAAAAACTGTTCCGGCATCAATCAATGTGTTTACCCTGCATAGAATGTACAATCATCTACAACGAACGACGACGACGACGATGCATACCGTTCCTAGGAGTTGCTTCGCCATCCAAGCCTAGCTTCTTAAAACCCATTGCTGCACCAACTGCACACCGTCGACAGTACATTTCATCACGACAGCACAAGAAGATCAAATTGAAAACCTATAGATACGCTAACCGCACGCAGAGCAGCCACAAGAATCTGAAATCGATTAGTAATTCTTGGCAAGTCACACCATATCGCATCTCGGGCGCAATCTCGACGACGACGACCGGTGTTTGGCAGCAATAACGGATCACGGAAAGCACGCATTTCCCAGCATCCGCAGCTAAACCCACAGCCAGCGAAAATCTAGTCCACCACGTGCAAAACATGATGTTGTTGTCTGCTGCCACACACTGACAAGCGTGTCGTGTGGGTGAACAACATCAACAACGATCGACAATAGGTGCTATTGCGTAAGCAAAAAATTAGGGATTCGAAACGCTGCCAGCGCTAGCTAGACCACCACAATGGGCCTAATATGAGAAGGGCCGGCCAATGTGGTGGTTGGTTTGATTGAGTGTTGGTTAGGGGCACAAAAAATTGCTATCGTAAAAAATGTCTTTTGATGATACGCCTACGAGATAAGGCAGTTACAAGTCCATTTTGATGTTGTAACACTTCAACAAGGGGGAGAAGCTTTGGTAGCACTGATATGTTGTATAATGGAGGAGAGAGAGAACGCGAGCGAGGATAGGTTTCCTCTGATGCTGACACAGCAAATGTGTAATATCGTTTGTAATACTACATGAGACGAAGCAAATGAAATGTCATCAAAAGCAACAATTGAGTGGCTTCCATTTGGAATCGGTTCTCAATTAAATTGATTTGTGTTAATAGAAGTGATGCTGCGGGCGGACAGGATGGTTCTTAAACGAGCAAAGCACTTATCATTGGCGGCATCAGTACGGATTAGGAGAGGTCAGAAATATATATATCAAAACGAAAACCATTTTTGCCATGACGAGAAAAAGCCGTGTAACAAATATAACCGGTAACGGATAACGAAGCTATTTTCGATTGGTCTAGGGATGACCGATTACTTTTTGAGTTATCAAGCTAATAGGTTATTAGTGAAAATAATCGGCCTAAGTGTTTGAAAACATCACTCTCCACTAGTGGTAAATATTTTAAAATATGATAAACATACATTTTCGCTGAAAATAACCACATCATGTTGTAAAAATACTAACTTGTTTTACTATGAAAAATCAGATCAAATTTATTCCAAAGAGCCAGTACAAACTTCAGAGGAAGCTAATAGAATCTTCCGGGAAAAGTCAGAAGCAATTTTCGTGGTAGCTCTGGAAATAAATTCCCGTCGAAATAGGAAGTCATTTTCAAGAGAAGCCGGATGGACCTCTTGGGAAGTCGGACGAAACATCAAGGAGAAGTCGTAAGAGAAAATTGGGAAAACCTAAAAAAAATGAAAGCTGTATTATAGCGTATTCATTAGCTTATTCAATCCTAGAAGATTAATTCAGTTTTTAGTCAGCCAAATTGATTGTTGAGAAACTTTCACGGAAAGATGGATGAAATTTTCGGGGTAGTTGGAAGAATCATCCGTGGAAAGTTGGAAACAATTTCTTGTAGAAGTCGAAAGTCACTGCAGGGGGAATCAGAAGAACTGTTCCAAAGAAGCTAGAAGAATCTTCCATGGTTAACCAATAGAAAGTTCAAAGACAAGCTGGAATTTCAGGAGGAAATTGTAAGAAACTTTCAGGAAATTCGGGATCAATTTCCGAGGGAACACCGATAAACTACCAGCGGAAATCATAAGACACGTGTTGGTGCAGCCACATCAGAAAAGCGAAGACTGTTATAAAGGGTGATACGGTCAAAATTTGGTCAAGGGAAAACGCGTGTAAATCGGTGAAATCGTTTATTTAAAAAATCAAATTAAATTTCTTTTTCAAGTTCAATTAGTATAAAATTCAGGAAAAATATTCAGTTAGGCTTCCGCTTTTCCAAATCCGAATTGCCGGGACTTACGCTTGACCCCTGCCATCAGATTTTGTACAGCTACCTTGTCCACCTTCTTCGGCGCAGAAAGCCAGTTTGCCTTGAACTGCTGCTCGCCCTAAGCAGTTTTTTGGTCTTCTTTAGGTTCCGCTTGACAAAAGCCCAGTATTTCTCAATTGGGCGGAGCTCTGGCGTGTTGGGAGGGTTCTTGTCCTTGAGAACCACCTGCACGTTGTTGGCGGCGTACCACTCCATGGCCTTTTTACCGTAATGGCAAGATGCCAAATCCGGCCAAAACAGTACGGAACAACCGTGTTTCTTCAGGAAAGGCAGCAGACGTTTATTCAAACACTCTTTCACGTAAATTTCTTGGTTGACAGTCCCGGAAGCTATGAAAATGCTGCTTTTCAAGCCACAGGTACAGATGGCTTGCCAAACCAGATATTTCTTTGCGAACTTTGACAGTTTCATGTGCTTGAAAACATCTGCTACCTTTCCCCTTCCTTTTGCCGTATTAAACTCCTGTCCCGGAAGCTGCTTGTAGTCGGCTTTGACGTAGGTTTCGTCGTCCATTACCACGCAGTCAAACTTCGTCAGCATCGTCGTGTACAGCCTCCGGGATCGCGCTTTGGCCGTCGTATTTGGTTTATCATCGCGATTTGGAGTCACTACCTTCTTGTAAGTCGATAGTCCGGCTCGTTTTTTGGCTCGATGCACGGTTGTAGACGATACACCCAGCTTATTTGCGGCATCTCGGAGAGAGAGGTTAGGGTTTCGCTTGAAACTACCGGCAACTCTCTTTGTCGTCTCAGCGGCTTCCGGTCTTCGATTTCCCCCCGATCCAGACTTCCTGGCTGTCGACAAACGTTCCCCAAACACTTTAATTACATTTGTAACGGTTGATTTGGCAACTTTTAGCGATTTTGCCAACTTTGCGTGCGAGTAGCTCGGATTTTCGCGATGCGCGAGCAAAATTTTGATACGCTGCTCTTCTTGCTTGGACGGCATTTTGACAACTGAAGAGTGAATTCCAAAATCAAAATAGGAGCAACATTCTACACACACACACCTTCAAAATGAGGGGTGTTCAGGTTTTTTAAATGCAAAATTGAAAGAAATACGTCAAGTTGATATTGACCAAATTTTGACCGTATCACGCTTTACACTGATTGACGACAAATAAATAAAACGAATATATTAAAAAAAAATCAAAATATTAGTGATTGGACTTCAATTGGACAATTAATGTTCCTGTCGCACCTCTTCTTGTCAAAATTCACACGCTCATTGTTAATGAATCTTTATAAAACCAAATCAAGCAGTAATTTGATGCGATTATTCAAAGGCAAATTCTGTACTCTCAACATTGGTCGTAAAAAAACTAGTTTAGTGACTAAATTTTAATAAATAGTTACTTTTTGATGAACAAAGCTACTTTAAAGTGGCTGTCTGAAAATAGTGACCTAGCAACTAAAAAGTAACTTACTACCCTGCATTAATGAAAAAACAGTTTTCAAAAAATACCCGGTAAATGACAACCCTAATTCAAACGCGAATAATTTCTTGCCAAACCCACCAACCGAACTCGCTGCTTCCGATATGATCCGTCGCACTTTTACAGACGGGCCTTCGAAGAACGTTGTGTACTGCCATTTAAAATTAAGCTCCGTTAAAAACCACTGGTTCCAAACATCAATTGAATATTATAACGTGCTCCTCTTGAAACGAATTTCGTACCAGCATCAGCCTCACCTCACCTCTATAGCTCATATAGGCAAGTTGCAACCGAGCGTGCATATAGAGCAAAACCCCACTCAATATCTACCCCACCACTACCTCCAATTCAAAAGAAACGTCCTGCTCTAACCTTTCCAGATCGGTCCGATCTAAAACTGCGTGATAAGGGTCGACTCAAGCACACTCTGGCCTGTCAGCTGACAATTATGTCCGTTCCATCCTCTCACGGGTTTTGCTCGTATTACTACTGTTGGCTCCTCACCACGTCCCGAAGGGGTCGCGTCCGAGTTGAAATTCACAGCTCACAAGTCGGTTCGAGTCAATCTTAATGGAATGAAATATTTCTGATGACACTTTTATTTGCACAAATTGAATAATAGAATATCCGACTGTGAAGGCGGCGACATGTGTACGGGTTTGTGAAGTGAAACATAATACCTCAGCCGGTTTTTGCGACACGAGCTGTGTGCTGGTACTCAGAAGCCGTTGACAGCTGATTCAATGTGACCGGACGCAAACAAAGGAATAGCGATAGGTATCCACATATTCGTTGGTTGGTCCTGTGCACGTAATTTGTGGAGGAATCGAGGGCAAACTTTAATCACGATTGTGCGAGAAAAATTACAACAACAAATGCACATCGTATGTGCAACCGGAGAAACTTTTAATCATGCTCCCATTCAGAACCGACGACGACAATGATGACGCTCGGATTCGGTTCTCATGGTTGTTGGTTGGAAACGGCTTGTCAAAAACTATCTAGCATCTCCGTGTTGCCCTGACTGAACGACTGAATCAATAATTAATCAACATCGTTCACTTTTTTTCCCCTCCGAAAGAATATGTAGTAGGTACACGATCTATAGGAAAAAGTTCCCGTTCGCACGTAGAAACGAAATGTTTTTTTTTCCGACAGTCAAGGAAGGTATAGCACGGATGTTGCCAATGATGAGTTGAGCTGTGTGGATTGGAAGAATAGGACAGAGAACGAAAGAGTTTGACGAAGTTCTTCGGCGAAACATAATTCTCCTTCTTTGACAGGCAATATTTTTCTCCTGGGGTTTCATGAGAGTAAGAAAGTGGTGGGATATGGTGTGGTTGTCTGTATTGTTACCACCGCTGCTAGAGGGTAGGATTGCTTCCCAGGGATTTGAAGCATGCGGTATTGAGGTGTACTATTGTAATCCATCCTTCGCTTTGGTGGATTTTGTGATGCTCGGTCTCGAAAGCCCGGAAGGCTTTTTGTGGAAGTATAGATACTTTTCAGATCAATTTTCGTCAGTCAGCATATCTTTTTTTGAGTGACGGGATTTCTTCATCATGTCCAAGACGTCAAGTAGACAATTTCTTGAGTAAGGTGAGGGCTTAGTGGAGATTAGTTGCTAGCTACCGGACGGGTTTTGGATTTCTGAAAATGGATGGTCACTAGATGTAATAATTTGGGGCGATTTAGAAAAAAAAAATTTACTAACTTTTGTCACACATCAACCATCAATATGTCGTCAAGATTCATCAAGGATACGGCGTATCACTCGTGTCAATCCGCGCAGTCGGTAAAGGTGCAGCTAGGTTAGAACATTTCGAGGCTTCCCTGGGATAATTGTACTTCCCACACAATTATAATAACGATAAAATGGTACAGGCATCGAAAGCTCTCAATTAACACTCCGAATACGATGCTTGCGAAAAACATGTAACGGCAAGTTTGCAATGGCATAACTTAGCCATTCCTCGATGAATTTCAAAAATTGTGGTACTTCTAGAATTCCTAGGGTCTGTAGATAATTTTGATTGTAAAATATTAAAAATAGGGTCGTCTACTTTATTCAAAAGCGAAAAGAGTAGTTACACGTTTTGTTTAAAGGAGTGATTATGGGTTTTGCAAGTGGCCTAAGATCCATAAATTAGATTAATGGGTACAAATGTTCATAATTAGCCAAAATAAAGTCATGGTTCCTATATATGGCTCCTGGAGACAACAGAACGGTCCTCCGGAAGATTCGGAACATCCGTAAAATTGGTCAATCCACGAAACTGATCCTAGAGCTCCGCGTTTTTTTTTTAAACATTAGGTACTGTGATATACGAAAGAATTTGGGTTCATAACATAAACATGGACCCGAATGGCCATGGGAGCGTGCTCAGGAAGATCCGAAACATCTGTAAAAGTGGTCAATCGATGAAACTGATCCTAGAGCTCCGCGGTTTTTTTTTTCGAAAACACTTGGAACTGTGATATAAGAAAGAATTCGGGGTCATGACATAAACATGGTCCCAGATGACTATGGGCCCGTCCTCCGGAAAATCCAAAACATCCGTAGCAGTGCACAGTGGTCCAGAATGCAGATTTAGGTGGAATGATATGTTTTGAGCCTGAAACTGAAACTTTAGACTAAAAGTCTCTTCTACAAAGTTGTTCCTTATAGTTAGGCCCTCATTTTTATGACAATGAATTCTAGGATGGTTCCTATTATCATTAAAATCAAAAATCTAACTTTTTTGTTTGAATAAATTAAGGTATACATTCTTCGGTAAAGTTATAGCTGAGCTAATTTCAAGCAACTTTGTTGAAAATAACTTTTTTGTATCTTTAAAATTGGCCGATTTAGAGCTATTTTCTTGAATTGAGTTAGGGTGACTCTTAAAAAAACAGTTTTTTTGCTCTATTTTTCTTATTTCGAATTTCTCAGCAGAGATGTCTTCAGATAACTTTTAGATCTTAAGAAGGCGCAAATTTTTGCTGCACAAAGCTTGTCAATATCTTTCGCTGATCAAGAGTTATTGACGTTTTTATACTAAAAATATATACTTTTCAAATGTTAATATCTCTGGTTGGGGCAAACAAAAAAAAAGTTATTTTGCAGCATTTAAAAGGGCGTATGTTATTCTCAATAATATGAAAAAATTGGAGGTATGTTATTTTTAAACTCGTATAAAATCAATTTGAATTTATTCATATTTTTCACTATATTTGAGTATATCTTTTTTATTAGAAGAGATACAGGGAACAAATCCAGCTATAAAACATTCGTCTTAAAGAGTTTTAAAAGTCTCTAGAAGATGACTTTCATGATAAATTTCAAATAAAAAAGTTATTGGCAAAAGATGGATTTCATAGGACCACTCTAATGACAAATTTATATAAAATGTGCTAGTACATTTGTTTCAATATTTGGACATTTAGTGTCTTGGAAGAAGTTTTTGTTCTTAAAAATTCCCTTCTTTTGGTGTTTGCAAACGCCAGGGTGGTCCTCAAATTAGGGAATTTTTAAAACTAACTTTTTTGTTCTACAAAATATAAACATGTGTTGTTCAAAAAAGTTGTAGTTAAGTTACTTGCAAGCAACTTTGTCGAAGAAAATTTTTTTCTATCTCTTAACGTTCTCATTTTAGAGTAATTTTTCGGAGTTGACTTAGGGTGTTCCTGGAAAAGTAGTTTTTTAGCAATAACTTTTTTATTTGAAAATTCTCATGAATGTTATTTGCTAGAGACTTTTAAAACTCTTTAAGACAAATGTTTTATAGCTGGATTTATTGCCTGTATCTCTTCTAATGAAAAAGATATACTCAAATATAGTAAAAAATATGAATAAATTCAAATTGATTTTATACGAGTTAAAAAAATAACATACCTCCAATTTTTTCATATTATTGAGAATAACATACGCCCTTTCAAATGCTGCAAAAACTTTTTTTTTGTTTGCCCCAACCAGAGATATTAACATTTGAAAAGTATATATTTTTAGTATACAAACGTCAATAACTCTTGATCGGCGAAAGATATTGACAAGCTTTGTGCAGCAAAAATTTGCGCCTTCTTAAGATCTAAAAGTTATCTGAAGACACCTTTGCTGAGAAATTCGAAATAAGAAAAATAGAGCAAAAAATCTGTTTTTTTAAGAGCCACCCTAACTCAATTCAAGAAAATAGAGATACAAAAAAGTTATTTTCAACAAAGTTGCTTGAAATTAGCTCAGCTATAACTTTGCCGAAGAATGTATACCTTAATTTATTCAAACAAAAAAGTTAGATTTTTGATTTTAATGATAATAGGAACCATCCTAGAATTCATTGTCATAAAAATGAGGGCCTAACTATAAGGAACAACTTTGTAGAAGAGACTTTTAGTCTAAAGTTTCAGTTTCAGGCTCAAAACATATCATTCCACCTAAATCTGCATTCTGGACCACTGTGCAGTGGTCTTATTCATGAAACTGATCCTAGAGCTCCGCGATTTTTTTTCGAAAACACGTGGAACTGTGATATAAAAAAGAATTTTGGGTTAAGACATAAAAATGGACCTAGATGGCCATGGGATCATCCTCCGGAAGATCCGGAACATTCGTAAAAGTGATTCATCCATGAAACTGTTTCTAGAGCTCCGCGGTTTTTTTTTTTCGAAAATACTAGTAACTGTGATATAAGAAATAATTTAGGGTTGTGAAATAATCATGGTCCCGGATGGCCATGAGACCGTCCTCCGGAAGATCCGATAGATCCTTAAAAGTGGTCCATCCATGAAACTGATCCTAGAGCTTCGCAATTCTTTCGAAAACACGTGGAACTGTAATATAAGAAAGAATTTGGGGTCGTGACATAAATATGGACCCGGTTGGCTATGGAACCGTCCATCGGAAGATTCGGAGCATCGGTAAAATTTGTTGATCCATGAAACTGCTCAGCAGTTTTTTTTAATCTCTTGGAACTGTGATATAATAAAAAATTAGGTCGTGACGTAAACATGGACCTGGATAGGCACGAGACCGTACCCTGGAAGATTTGGCATATCCTTAAAAGTGGTAAATTCATGAAACTTTTCTCAAAAACACTTCAAACTGTGAAGTTTTCGAAAAAAAATCACGGTTTTTTTTTACAGTTTCATGTATGAAACACTTTAACGGATGTTCCAGATCTTCCAGACGACGATCCCATGGCCATGCACGTACATGTTTATGCCATGACCCCAAATTCTTTCTTATATCACAGTTCCTAATGTTTTCAAAAAAAAACTGCGGAGCTCTAGGATCATTTTAATTGGTTAACCTCTTTCAAGGATGTTCCGCACCTACCAGAGGACGGCCCCATGGCCATTTTGGTCCATGTTTATCTCATGACTCCAAATTCTTTATTCAAATGTTTATTCAAATGCTTTCGAAAAACCGCAGAACTCTAGGATCAGTTTCGTGGATTGACCACTTTTACGGATGTTCCGGATCTTTCGGAGGACGGTCTTATGGCCATACAGGTTCATGTTTATGTCATGACCCCAAATTATTTCTTATATCACAGTTCCTAATGCTTTCGAAAAAACCACGGATTTTAGGATCAGTTTCATGGATTGACCATTTTTAAGAATGTTCCAGATCTTCCGGAGGACGGTCCCATGGCCTTCTAAACCGATGATGTAGTGGTAAGCGTGATTGCCTCTCACCCCAAAAGGCCCAGGTTCAATCCCAGTCGGCGCCGCCAACATTTTCTGAGGCATAACATCTCTGATCACGCCTTCCTTTGGAAGGGAAATAAAGCCGTTGGTCTCCGGTCTATGCGTTGATGAGTCGATCGGTACGGTCCAGGTGTGGGAGCTGCCTCCCTGGCGTCGGTAGCATTGGTACTCAGTACGGAAAACAAATCAAAGAAAAAAATACATCTTGAAAATTTTCTCAACTTCTACGAAGTTTCATCAACTTCTTCCAAGTTCCATCACGTTTTTTTTTAAGTTCGTTCAAATCGACCAAGATCTCAGAACCTTCTCCAAACGTCAGGAAAGAGCTTAAATCTTTTCTACGAATTTCCCTAATCACCTGGGCGAAACTAAGTTTTCAAAATTTCCAAATCAAAGCCTGAATTTCTAAGAAGTTGAAAACTCTGCCCTACAGAACAACACAGAACCGTATTTCAGAGTCGGCGCACTACTGGGCAAACTGGAGGGGCTACGCGGACTAAAAGGTACTCAAGCTTTCAAATTAACTGAAACACAGAGCGGATCAACTTAAACATTCTCAAGTAACACAAATCCACAGAATTATGTCGAGTAATCTGCTATATAACCAAAACTAGTCATACAAAGGTTATATAAACTGTGACAGAACATGTGTGCTACTTGGGTTGTATTTATTCAAATTACCACTATAGCACTATGGTGTGGATTGTGTGGTGTGGTCGATATTCTGGCACATACCTTTGACAACGATGACGACTACAACGACTGGAGACCAGCGAGAGCTCGTTGTCGGAAAGATGGTGGTACCACCGCTCGTTGAGATTCCGGAACAATTCAGACAATGGCGGATGATGCAAGGCTGACCTTGTCGGAAAGATGGCGGTACCACTGACTCGTCTACCGGTGATGGCGAGATGGCTGTCAGACTAGCGCGTCTGTTTACCGTACGTCGGGTATACTGCGATGGCGGGTTGGTTTTACCAGGGTGGTGATAAGCTGGTATAGCAGTTTGCGGGTATGATTCCGATGCACAGGCGCTTCCTTCTGACAAAGCCAGTCGACGACGGCAAGGCGGCCCACTGTCGAACCGGGATAATCCTTTAAGTTTAGGTCAAGCTAACTAAAACGCCATCTAGACTGTAGCGTTCAATGGCGGTCCTTGACTCGCCAACCAGATAGCGGTTTGATTCAAAGAAAAGGTCATCGCACTTGATATTCTGTTAAAAAGTATAGAGACACTTCTGGTCTACACGCTCGCCTGAGATAAAGTGAACGATGACCGTTCCTTCCCAAGTAACAATTTTGGTTTTATGAGGGTTCTGGATACCATGATTTAGACTTGTAGCATACTTTAAAACCTTTATAAAACTTGCAATGTTACTTGGGTTAAGCATCCACCCGTGATTCCGTGTCACCATCTTGCCGCGGCCATGCACGCTTTATTCAGTAATCGGCCGTTAAGCATGGCCATATCGTTCCAGTGGGTTTCACCGCAAGTGGTATACAGATTTACTTGAATGCTCGATCATATGGTGCAAATTTAAAATATTGTATTGGACCTTTGTAACAGAACGGTATGCTGATTTTTTACAATACTCTTTGAGCTTCTACAAAATTTCGTGAACAATTTTGACTGAACTCCTACAAAGTTCTGTGAAGTTCCTGAAGTTAAACAAAGTTTCCTGAATGTCTACGGAATTTCCTGATCTATTTTATGTCTTAAGAAGTTAAGAATTCTTAAGAAGTTATTTTAAGTATTAAGATGTGCCCTGAAGCTAAAAGAAGAACTTTTATGAAGTTTCATCAAATAAAATAAACCAAAGTTCCCATAACTTCAACGAACTTTCCCTAACATGTATAAAGTTCTCAATCTGCATAGTTTTCATTGTATTTCATCATAATTTTCTAAAGCTCTGCGAAGTTATATTAAATTTCTTAATATAATCTGAATGTCTCAAAAGCCCCTGAATTTAAAAAAAAATCTAATGTAGTTAAAGAAAAAACTCTGTACGTCAACAAAATTTCCCGAATTTCTGTAAAATTCGCTAAATTTCTGCGAAATTCGCTAAATTTCTCAAAAGTTCGCTTATTTTCAACAATATATGAAGAAGTCCAACAAAATTCTCTGAACTTATACAAAACATGCTGAAGTTCTACAAAATTCTCTAAAGATCTATGAACTTTACTGAGCTTCTAAAAAGTTTGATGAGCTTTATAAAATGTGTTGTACTTCTAGAAAGTTTCCAGACCTTCTATACATTTCAATGAATTTCTATGAAGTTTTCGAAAATTGCGGTAATGTTTCTTGAATATCTATGAGGTTTTGTTAAAATTCTACAGCGTTCCTTTTACTTTTAATAAATTCTCCGAGCTTCTACGAAGTTCTTAACAAAAAACATGTTCTCCTAACTTTTACGAATTTCTTTTGACTTCTGGGAAAACTCTGTTTTATGTATCTGCAATATTGAATATGAACACCTTCCCCCTCCCGAAAATTTTAAAAGTAGCGGCGACGACATGTGAAGAAACCTCGTCGATTTCGTTGAAAATTGCATCTAAATCAGGGTGTCTACTCAATCCAAGGAATCAAATTCCCTGAGTTTTCCAGGTTTTTCCAGGTCGGATGAAAAAAATTCCAGGTGCATACAAATTATGGACATTATTATTTTATCGAACCCCCCTGTTTGCTGGTGTTCACACTGCTTGCACATGTCGAAAGAACTGTCAATTTAGATTTCAAAACAAAACTGTATCAGGAATCAAAGTAAATACTTCCATCATGAATTACCGGAAAATTGCTCTAGTTTCGGCAGACGTATTTGCTTTTATTATTTTAAATAAAATGAGAAAGAGAAGGTGAACTTTGTGGAGTAGGAAATGGTTGCACACCGGCAGGGATTTGGCTCATCTTGTCCATCAAGAGCTGCGATATGAAGTTGAAAATGAATTTCAAAACTTCGCCAGGATGTCGATACCAACTTTAGACAAGCTAGTGGGAAAAGTTCTCACTAGATATACATGATTCCTTGAGTTCTGAAAATTTCTGTTAACAACTCAATTCTGCAAGGTCTTCAAACCTTCTGACGTCCCTGAAGTTTTGTTTCTGTTCTCCGGTAAAATTTCTTTGAAGATAAACAATCTTTCCTGACAATCTGCAAATGTCTCGGTAGTTCTACAGATTTCTTTGAAGTTCTGTGTGTTCTTCAGAAGTTCAGCAAATAAAAACCTACAAAATTCCTGAATCTCTGAAGATTTAAGATCCTTGAAGATCAACAATAATCTCTGATGTTCAAAAAATTTCAAATAATCTACAAACTTCTCAAAAGTTCTGTAATTTTCTCTGCAGATTTTTATGATTCAATGAATATCTACAAATATCTCTGAACATCTATACAATTTTCTAAAGAATTAAAAGATTATCTAGAAATTTTTGAGCTTTCGGGAAGTTTTAGGAAGTATTCTGAAGATTTCCTAATTTTTCTGAAGCTTTGCAAATATCTCTAAAGATCAGCGAACTTACCTGAAGTTCTGTAAATGTCTTTCAAAATCCAAGAACCGCAGTAAAATTCTGAAAATTTATTTAAACATCTGCTAATTTTTGAGTAGATTTACGACTTACCCTTTGAACTTTTCTGAAGTTCCTAAAATTCATTTCAAATTCTGTAAAGTTTTCTGCTCTAAAGATCTACGAACTGCCCTGAAGTTCAATAAATTTTACAGTAGATCTCCGAACTTTTCTAAAGTTCTTTAAATTTCTTTGTGGATTCTTTATCTAAAGATCGGCGAACTTTCCCGAAGATCTGTGAGTTTTGCTGAAGTTTTGCAAATTTTTCTAAAAACGTACGAACTTTCTGACGTTATACAGACTTCTCTTAAGGTCTACGGACTTCTCTGAAGTTCTTTAGATGTATCTATTTCCGACTTCCATGGAGTTCTGCAAAATATTGTACTTTTGTACTTAGCTGCGATTTGTTTTTGGAATTGAGGTGCTTTTCTGACATTTAACGAATTTTTCTGAAGATCTCACATTTGTGTGAAACTGTGAAACTTTCTGTCGAATTCCTGCAAAAATCTTTAAAGTTCTGTAAAGTTGTCTTAAGCTACGTAGCTCTATTCCCAAGATCTACAAAAAAAACTTGAGGCTCAATAAATTTCTCAGTAGATCTGCAAACATCTCTGATGTTTTGTAAATTCCTTTAGGGTTACCCTGAAGATTTGAAAATTTCCTTGAAGATTACCTAAAGTTGTCAAAATTTATCTGAAAATATTTGAGCTTCTTTGAAGTTTTAAATGTCTCTCTCAAGATCTACAAATTTTCCTGAAATCGTGTAAATATTTTTTTTTAATCCCTGAAGTTCTGCAATTTTTACTGAACATCCATTAACATATCTGAGATTCTTGTGATTTTTTCTGAAGTCCTGTAATTTTTTTTCAAAGTTATGTAGCTTTGTTCTGATGATGTACGAACTTTTCTGATGTTGAATAATGTTTCGAGGATCTTCAAACTTCTGTGAAATACTTTATATTTCACTGTAGATTCTTGGACTTGTCTGAAGTTATGCGAATTTCCCTGAAGATTTGTAAAATTTCGCTTATAGTTTTACAAATTGATTTGAAATTATTTTTGCTGGCTTGAAGTTTTGAAAATTTCTTTGAACATTTATCTGAAGATCTACGACCTCTCTTGTGATTTTGTTTTTTATGAATTTCTGTTAATAACTTTTAATTTGTTTGTAGTTCTGTTTTCACGATCTACGAACTACCCTGAAGCTCAACAAATTTCTCAGTAGATCTCCAACCCTCTCTGAAGCTCAAAAAAAAATTCTATGTTGGGTCTCAGACCTGCTGTCTGGCATGCTTATTCTTATACAATACATGCTTCGTATGCTTCCTTTTGACGGTTGCCAGTCTCTCTTTTTCGGCTGTTTCCTTTTTACGACGATTTTGATCCTCCACATACAAATCAGCGAAGAGCGAGCGTGACAAGACTCTCTGAATGAACTTGTCTCGTTCACACACGTTGTCTTAGCTGTCAGATGCTTGTCAAGTTCAGTGTCCTTAAGAAACGTTTCGAGAAACTGAACGAAAAACTTCTTTTGAATTACGAATGAAGTGATAATTGGAAACTTCCCTGAGTGGAACCAACATTCCCTGAATATTCCAGGTTTTTCCAGAAAAAATAAAATTCCCTATAAATTTCCGGTTTTCCAGGTTTTTCCAGGTAGTAGACACCCTGCTAAATGCACCTAACATCCCTGGGCTAAATATAGGTAGGTATAATAGTAAGAATTTGTTGTGACATCTTATAAAATTCAGGAAGTAAATAATCGATTCCAATAAGTCACATGTAGGGTTGTCAGTACCGGACCATTTTTCCGACTACCTGAACTATTTATTTAAAGAAGTTAGGCATTGTGTAGTGTTTCACATCCATTCCTCGGTCACTGCTTCAAATTTGGTTTGTTACGAATAACCTAAAAGTGTTAAAGCGACTGTAATAAAGAAATCATTGATTTATTCAATCTACTAAATATCCTAGTGTCCCGAGTATTATTATAATATTTCAATTCCAAAATGCAAAGTATGTACATTCAACGCATCACGTTCGGGAAATAAATTTGTCGCGAAATTTCCAGACACATACAAATGCGCTCTCTAAAGTATGGTGACCCCTAGGACATCAACATCGCAGAATTCAGAAGCTCTATCTTTAACATACATATCGAGTTATAGAATCAAAAGAATGCCTTGTTCAGGCTGGAGAGTTATAACATGTTATAAGGGTTGTCAAATAATTGCAACACAGATACCACCATCAAGATAGCGCTATAACATGTTATAACTCTGTAGTCTGAACGTACTAAAACACTCCTTAGAACATCTATCAAAAGAGGCATCGACCAAAGGAGGCATCGATTTGTAGAAATATCGACACATGGAGAGTAGGGACCTCCCTAAGCTCAGTCGGTAAAGGCACAGCTACAAAGCAAGATCATGTTGAAGGTGGCTGGGTTCGATTTCCGGTCCGGTCTAGGAATTTTTTGGGTTGGAAAATTTCTCGACTTTCCTGGGCATAGAGTATGATTGTACTTACCACAAAATTATACTGATGCAAAAATGGTACAGGCATCGAAAGCTCTCAATTAATAACTGTGGAAGTGCATCTAGAACACTAAGTTGAGAGCACGTAATAAGCTAATATGCCATATGCAATAAGCTTTAAATACGAGGAAGAAGAAGAAGAAGAAGAGTACAATACATGGGAAAACTAAGGGACCGCAGAATACATCGAATTATAGAATATCGAGTTGTGGTGAGTTGATTGTATATCTAAGTTGTCTTGTCGAACCGTACTTCATGGTTTGAAAAGCATTGTGAAATACTCTCTTTTCAATTATTTAATTTCATAATATTCAAAGCCTGTTGGTTGGGTTTTCACGACATTTTATTCAAAAAATTAAATTATTACTCGTTGACAGTGCTACTAAAAATGCTGAAAAAATATAATAAGCATCGAATTTTGAAATTCACTTTATTATTTTTCCATTATTTTCTCATGCCAGGTGTTTCGGTATGTCGGTTCCAGAAAATCACCTGGTACTACCGGTATCAGTACTACCAATTCCACAACCCTAGTAACATGGGACTGCTATGCTTTTATGGGCAGTAATGTACATACATATTTTAGACAAATATTCCTAACAACTACAAGAATGACAACCACGCTTTAGATGATCCAACCTATCTGAAATTGACACACCAGCCGTTCAACGAAAACAGTAGGTAGTTTATAAGAAGTGGCGCCTTGTTCGCCTAAACCAGAATATTCTTGAACTAGGATGTAGATGTAGAGATGTAGACATTAGATTGCATTAGTCAAGCGTGCTGAAGAACACCAAAGGGTTAACGCTTAACCTTTGAGCTAACCTTTGCTCAAGCACGATTTTCGCAAACAGAAAAAAAACTAAAATAAATGCTAATCGAGTTTTCGTATCACCAAGATCAGCACTTCTCCGGGCTGCAGAGTTTTCTGCTTCTGTTCGAGAAATTTCGAATAAAAACTCCTAGCCATTCTACATTTCCATGATTGCACTGCTGCTGCTGCAGCAGCAGGAGCACACATAGCCATCGGACGGTCCTGGACGGCACAGACAGACGCGAGCGGGGATCATTGAACAGAAGATAACCTTTGCACGTTTTGTGTGCAGCTATAATATTCTGTACCTTCGTTCGTTCATCCCGATTTTATACCCCCAACCGCTCGGACTAGGATTCTCCCCAGAGTATGCATTGATTACGGCCGGTGTTTGCTCCCGTCGTCAAAGCCCCATGCACTTATTCTTGGGAACATTTATTTCTGCATGAAGAGAAATCAACTCACCTAGAAAATCGGAATCTAACGCCGGAGGAGCCGTTGTCGACGCTGGATGTCTCTTCACAATGGACAGCGTTGGTGCTGTTGCTGCTTCTGCTTCGTCAGGACTCACCGTTGATTCTTCATTCTTGTTTTGATTTTCATGATTAATCACACCATCACCACCAACATAGCCTTCTTCTTCTGGATGACTAGCACCACCACCAGCATGAGCACTGACCACGCTGCCGCCAGCTTTGGTCAGTGTGCTGGCACCAACACCTGCACTCGGTGATTTTTCAATGCCAACCGCGGTCGTTGGCTGCAGCGTCGCGGCGACAAGCAACACCAATCCCAACACTAGCATCATCGTTGCACTTTTCACACTAGACGACGACGACGATGGGCGGATTCTATTGCGCACTCTGCTTCCACCCGTCTTCGTCGATGTCATCGTCTTTGGCTGCTCTCTATGACAGCTATTTTTATTTACATTCACCGTCACACCGGCAGCTCTCGCGGGCACCTATGTCGTAATATTTTTCTCGCCCGTGCCGAACTGCGGAAAAGACATTCACACAACGCGTTTTTTTTTCAAGCACCGATTCTGCTGAATGAGTTTTTATTTATTTGCTCTCTGCTATTCCTTTCCTATCCAATCCCTTTTACGGGACACGTTCACTTTTATGATCGCTCGCTTCTCGGGGTTTCGTCTTCCCTGCTGCGCCTTCTTCTAGGTCATTTTTTCAACCCGCCGAAGCCACATTCTTGGAGCGAGCAAGAATCCATCGAGGACCAGTTCGCGCTTCAAAACAGCGATTTTTTTATTTATATTTACACCAACACATTGCGAATAATAACAACTTGATCAGAAGATACTCTGTCTGACTGACGATGGGTACACACGGTATAGGTATTTATCTTTTTGGTTTATTTATTTCTTCGTCGCTTGTTTATCTTCCTTTGCGATACCACACAGATTTCGATTCACTAATACATGTGTCGACAGAAGAAAGAAAACAAAAAAAAAACACTTTTGCTTCGTTGCCGGTTGTTTGCCTCGTCGTGGTTCTTCCTTGATGGATTTCTTCAGGTTCACCAGCGTTCTCCTTTTTGCGGCCAATAATAATCTGGATTTGGAGATCCGTTCGTGTCCGTTCACCGAACGTGGATACCTGAATTGAATGTATAAACTTGTGTTACTCGATTGATTTTGGGAAATGTGGCCTGAGATTGATTGTCAGCCATATCTAGGTGGATGTGGATTAACTGATATCATTTGCAAGCTACTAAGGCTACCTTTGAAGACGTTTCATACGTCGTAAAATTGTTAAAACAAATTATTGAAAGATCACGCAGAATAACCACTGCGCAATTTCATATCAATCGTAGCTAGAATAATAAGCCATCTTTTGTTCACTCGAAAACTTCATAAAGCAATAGTAACGTTGCCAGATGTCGGCGTTTAGAAGTAGTTGGCTAAAATGTGTCTTGTCCGATTTGAGAAAAAATGTAGGAATGCGGAAAAGACTTTCGTTTCCTTACTATCACAATTTATCGAGAAGGCGAAACCATTGACATAGAAAGTGAGGGTGCAGGGTAGACTGATGCAACATTTGAAATTTTCGCTCCACAGTGTTCAAACGGTTTCAAATCGGGTCCTGATTAGCCTCCAAAAATTTAAACTCATTTGATAAGAAACTGACTTGGCACAAACCATTTGAAATTTATATGGAAATTACTATGGGAAAACAAAACTTTTTGTTGATTGTCTTCTAGCCTTTTACATATTGTACTGTTAACAAATTCTATTACTATTCTTATTTCATTTTCATTTTGCAGCGTTTGGTGGGGCAATGGTTGCGCAAGTCAATCCAAAGCCGAGGATAAAGGACGGGTAATGGCTGAATAGTCTATGCGGACCACTTGAACGCCATGGGAAAAGGAAGGGATTGAAGAGGCCGGTTATTGGAGGGTTTTGAGGAAATGACACATAGTGATGCTAAATGTAAAGAAACCGAAAATCCATCTCCCACTGATTCATCCTTTCACATATATACCAAATTGATAGTTTAAAGCAATAATCAAAATAAACAGACAATACATGAAAAGGCTAGTTGCCTGTTGCTTTAAAGGCTAGTTGTCTCCCTAAGCGGACCCCCGCATCCTAACTCTTCTGTTAATCCACTTAATGCTACTGGGCTGTCTAAATTTTCTTATTTAAGTTCGTTTGATGATTATGATATCTCTAGTCTAATTTAATAAATAATTGAAATCTCTAATCTACCTACCATGCTTTATTAAGTACCTGCACTTGTGAATGTAATCTAAAATTTATCGTGTTTCAAGTTGTTTTTGACTTTGACCTATATTTAATATATATTAGTTCGTCCCAGGTGACACCTTCAAGTGACTAAAATGCTTCACTTTGAAATTAGTTTCCTAGCTGATTTTTAAATTATATAAGGTATATGCTCCAACTATACTCACACGTTTCCACTATGTCGCACCACAAAAATACGTATGGTTATGTCACAATAGAAGCACGCCACAGTGGAAATCCCGAGCCATAGTTCAAACACTTATCCCAAATCAAAATGAAGCACATATAAGATTAGTTGCAATACCATGTACAAAAATGGTGTTTAACATTGTTCCCTGAGTAATACCTCAATGAAAACAACAACGAAAGTTTGTCACGCAAGTAGAAGGAGCACTGTTGGGCACTTTCTGAAATATTTCAATAGTATAATTCCCTTGCAAACCCAAATAAATCTATCTGCGTAAAAATAAATAAAATAAGAGTGATTTGTGGCAAAACCCGTCAGTATCGCACCCAACGTCAGTGCCTATACGTAAGCGTACTACGACGCGGCTCTCAATTAAAGGAGTAACAAGTGTGATACTATCACTTCAGGCTAGAACTTTGGTTCTCTTATGCAATGGTTCATCAGAGAGGGGAAGCTCAGTAATCCTCATCGCATGCTCATGACGCTATTCTGTCACGGCATGAGCCAATGATGCCGGACCTAAACCAACCGTCTCCAACGCTCCACTATGAAGCATAAGATTAGGTCCGCCCACCAACGTCCAGGTTAAAAACTAGCCAAGGAGAGGGACAAATTCTATTACTATTCTTATGGGAACTTTTATCAGCTACAACTTTGCAGAAAATCGTTTTTCAGCCAAACGTCAAATTAAATAGTTATAAATTGTTTAAGAGATTGATAATCTGGCAAGATGAAGCAACTGTATTGTGGGCAACACTGTATTCTGCAGTGTGACATAGTAGCCATGGTTTTTGTCCTCTATTCTACGCGCCATAAACACCAATGTTTCCTGCTGATGATTGAGCATAATCATAAAACATCAGTGACTTGAATCATTGATAACTTGTGTTCCTTACATTTGATCGAAAACTGGTCTTGAACAAAGTTGTAGCTGTGAAAATTTTCAAGAAGCTATCATTTTCTAAAGTAGAGTGAACTGGTGAATTTTGAGATACATATGAATCGAAATTATGGTTTTTCCATAGTAATTCCCATATAAACTTCAAATGGTTTGTGCCAAGTCAGTTTCTTACGAAATGACTTCAAATTTTGGGAGGCTAATCAGGGCCTAATTTGGAACCGTTTGAGCACTGTGGAGCGAAAATTTCAAATTTTGCATCAGTCTAGTCCAGGGGCACCCTCTTGAGTATGGTATGCACCTTCTGATAATATGCCTGATTTTTATATTTTTTCGTGCTGTTGATTTGTAGCTAACAGTCTCCCATGGGCGGAATCAGAGATGGGCAGACAAAGACGAATGTATTTTCAGAATTTCAAAATTTTCTGCAATTTTAAAAATTGGCTCATCTAGGTTTTCCAGAACTGTAAAAAAGTAAAGGAAATGGAAAATATTTTAAAATTTTGTAGTTTAAAAAAATGTGGTCCAGGCAGGGGGATCAACGTAGCCCTAAAAATCCGCATCCACATCCGTATCAACGAAACAAAATTCTCATAAAAAAGTATCCCTGCTAGATATTCCATATGGGCCCAAATTAGGGGCATTCAGGCCGACATTACATCCATTTCCTCTACTTGGACTGGAAATTGGGATTTTTTATGAAATCTGGGACCAAAAGAAATACACCAGATGCCGGGAATTGAAAAATTTCTTAGATCCTGAATTTATTTTATCCTTGATTTGTTTTCCGTTGATCTTGTTTTCCGTACTGAGTATCAATTCTACCAAACCGACGCCAGGAAGCCAGCTCCCATACCTGGACCCTACCAATCGGCCCATCAACTCATGGACCGGGGACCAACGGTTTTACTTCCCTTCCGAAGGAAGACGTGATCAGAGATTTTAAGCCTCAGAAATTCCCGACGGCGCCGACTGGGATTGAACCCAAACCCTTTGAAATGATAGGTAGTCACGCTTACCACTTCACCACCGGCGCCGCTAGATCCTTAGTGTGAACAGACATATTATGTTGTTTACGTTATTTCCTAGTTAATTATGGACACAGTTTCTAAGTAGAAGAATTCAAAGGTTGTCAACCCTAATAAAAATTGTATGGTTAATTTGCTTAACGACGTGTTCTGGATATCATCCAAACCATTTGTGGAATAGTTCAATGATTTGGGTTATCGTTCGTTTATGGTTATTTTTTATTAGGGAAGTGATAATGTGGGAATTTTGAGGGAATATCCTGGAAAAAATCCATCAAAAATATGTGATATCAATTCCAAGATAATTCTGAGGCGAACTACGAGGTAATTCTGAGGAAAATTGCTTGGGAATTCAGAGGTTTTTTCCCCTCTGTTCGGGAGATAACATTAATTTGATCTATTGTAGTATATCCCATTTCCTTAGTTTAGTGCATGTCGTATTACTATGGAGAAATGATGAAGTATTCGATTTTTTTTACAGTTGACATTCTTGCATTTATTGCAAGGATCCGACTCTAATTGAAAGGTCCCGCTATTTAAACTTTTCGGAGTGTTGAAACACCCTCCAAAGGCGCGCCCCTTTTTCAGTCAAAATTGGATTCCTTAGCAACAAAATTAAACAACGACACCCATAATGACCATGCATCAGAACCCTAGTCTTGAATTCAGAGGTTAATTCCAAGGGAGCTCTTATTTGAATTCCAAGGCGATTCGGAGAAGAATTTTATCGGAATTGTGAGTGAATTCCAGCTCTGAATAAAACTCTATAACATTCCAAGTTTGTGAGGAGAATTTTACAAGGATTGTGAAAGGAATTAATTCCAGGTGAATTCCAAGGATAAATTCAAGAGAATTTTGAAAACAACTTAAAGGGAAGTCACAGGATAACTTTTATGGAATAGTGAGGAGAATTCTATGTGAATCTAATCGAACCCCGATTAGCAATTTCTCGCTTTTTTCCCGCTTTTTCAAAAAAGACAGAAATCTCGTGTTGCCAAAACCGGGAAGGATCCGCATTATACCCTAGGGGCATACATTTATCGAGATCTCCTCCATATTCATGGTGACCAGCAAATCACAATTAGATTTTTGTTTTTCGTTTTTCTCCCGGATTTTGAAAATTTTCGCGTTTTATGTATTTTAATTAAGCATAAAACTGAATGCGATTAAGCCAAAGGATTAATGCGTAATTTTCAAGACAGAAGCACCTTTGCTGGATCTTGAATTTGGTTCTGCGACAGGTTTGAAGGCTCCAAAATTTGTGTATGAAAATTTCTCTCAAAACTTTACAGGCTTATATTTATTGTTCTCAAGCTCTTCCTTTAGATTAATTTCCTGTCACGGAGATCTTTCCAGAATTCTTCTAAAATAAACTTAAAATTCTCTCTGGAAATCCCTTGATTTTTTTTACAACAGTGTAGAGATTATCCGTAGAACACTGGTGCTTCATTTTGCATTAAACTCTCCGTAGAATTTCCATGCAATTCACCTCAGATTCTCGACCGACCTAAGGGGCTACTAGCTTTTATGAACAAAACTTGTAATCCCCCTTCTCTGCTAACACCAGGGGAAATTCTCCCGCCGAGAATTGTCTTCAAATTTTGTTCAGAATTATTTTGTCCTATAAATCTTTCTGGAAATTGCATGGAATTATCATTAACATTCTCTAGAAATTCCATTCAAACTGCGCTTGGAATTGTAGTCGGAAAGATCTTTGCAGAATTATTTGCGAATTGTACCCTCAAAATTCACGTCCCGTAGTATTTTTAAGAATCCTGGAATCCTCTTCACTCTTGGGAGTTCTAGTAAAAACTATCTTAGCTTCCTAGAAAATATTCTCTGAAATACTTTGGTGTTATCTCTAGAATTTATTATAAAATCTGCTCAAATTTGATTTAGAAAAAATCTAAAATTCTCTTAATAGTTCTACAAAGTAACTGTAGTTATCCTGAAAATCTAGTCCAGTCCAAGGATCTTGAAATCTTATTGTTTTAGAAGAGAAGAGAGGTATATTTTTCCCGGTTTTCCCGGTTTACTGGTCACTCTGCATTTTACATATGAAACACTTGTTTTTAATCCCATTTTATTTGTTTTGCCTTGAGCACATTTTGAGACCCAGCTCCGCATTATTCCGGATAATACGCTTAACCAAAAACTAATTCCCGGGTGGATTCCTCCGGTGGAAAATCGTAAAAATAGCGCTTTCACCTCCAACATTCTGTAAGTTAATTCTATATTTAAATTGCAATAGCAACAACATTACAATACTAAAATTTTACTATTAAGCTCATTTGACGAGCTAACCAGGTTCACAATGAAGACCTAAAATACTTAATACAGCCACTGTATGCCGTCAAAGCAATGCTTGTCTACGTATATTTGAATCATTATTCAATAATACAAGTACTGCACCAAGCAATAAAAAAATCCTCCCAAGCAAGGCAATTATCCTGAATTCAAATTTAGTTAGTTCTCTGAGCTAATCAAGCTGTTAAAAACACAATATGGAACAAGACCTAGAAGTATTCAGAAAAAAAAATCATAATCTTCTCTTAAAACTGGGTTTAGACAAGGCAAGTCAATCGATTAACTCAGTTGAATTCAACTGGCTAGAACGTGTAAACAACTCACTCGAATTTAAAAAAGTTGAACCAGACTCAACTTTTCAAGTCAATTGAATTCAACTGAGATGATCAATGACTTGCCTTGTCTAAGCCCAGCTTAACTCTTAATCAGTCTTGCTTTTACTCAAAGGCGCTCCAATGCGCTCAAAGGATTGGTTTTTGTTGGACACAGCTGGATCGAGCAGACGCACCAATCTACTCGAAGGTTAAATTTTGTCAGACGCAACTAGGTATAACATCTATTAAGAGACGCACATTCCCATAAGCAGCTTAAATTTTGCAACAACTTACAACGTCTAGCGTCTCTACGAAAATGATTTTTTATTTGGGTTCAATTCTGGAATGTGACAACACCCAGTGGGAGCTGAAGTTATAATAGGCTCAACATCATCGAAAAATTTGCTGAGTAACTTTTGCTCAACTTGCAAAAATGCAACATAAAACATTGAACAACCACAAGTTCGCAACTCTTTGTAAAATTTGGAATGAAATGCCATCCTTAAACTAAAACCAGTGATTAAGTTATTTAAAACTAGCGAAGTCAGCCATACTTATTAATAAGTTTCTGTTATAAAGAAATGTTTCCTTAACTTTGAATTAAATTCCCTGATTTTCCAGGTCCAAAAAAGAATTCCCTGATATTCCTAAATTTTCCAAGTTTTTTTCCAGGTAGTCGACACCCTGGGTACGGACACCCAACCCACCCAGCGTAGTAAAGAGGATGGAAGCTGAGTTCATCAAATAATAGCATCAGACGACTATATAGCAAACTGTACATGCAGACTATGGAATGTTATTCCCTGCGCGCCCCTTTGTCAGTCTAAATTGGATTCCTTAGCAACAAAATTAAACAATGACACCAATAATGACCATGCATCAGAACCCTAGTCTTAACCACTTCAAACTAGGGAACAACGAATAGAAGATTAGGAAACACATAGGGGAATTTACGTATTCTCGTCAATCTAAGCAGCGTCCGCACTTCTATTAGCATTTTGTCAGCGTTACGCACATATATCACGTGTCTGTTTGTTAACATTCATCTGCTGCTTGCTTCTCTATCCATTCCAATCGACAGAATTTTTCAAACCGGTTTGAAAGCGATTTTACAACGCTCCAAACTTCTCAAGTGAGTGTGACTATTGTCGGCAGCCTCTTTTTCTTCGGCAACCTTCCCATTAGAACTGCGTGTTAACCAGCTTTTCTATTATCGGCAACTCGAAATCAGCCCCATTTTGTAGTGCATATACTTCATTTGAAGAAAAATCTGGCATAATAGGATTGCTCGGTCGTACAAATATAATCAGATTGAAGCTGAAAGACTAAAGAATCGTTTAAATACATTCAGGGAAGTGTGTTGATGGGAAAAAATAGTGAAATTATCGTTTAAATTTTGGTTGTCGAAAACAGTCAATGGGTGCCGAAGCCAACATTTACCCTAGGTGAAGACTAGCTAACTCATTTTTTCCTTGCTTCAAGATCATCCTCGGTGGACAAAGCCGAGTCTTATCACTATCAACAACGCATAAAAAGTAACAAAGGCTAATATGTCAAGACTAGGAATCGGTGGTAGATCTTACCCCCCTTAACGTACCACGAAAAGGTGATCTACCCACGTTACGGGGCTACCAAGATACTTCCAAAATCATCACAGAATACGGGCAGGACTATCACATCGAACATAATCAAGGACGGACAGGAACAAAGTCGCAGCAACGAAAAGGAAGTTCGGATTGTAAAGGAGCTGAAAACTAAAGCAGACAAGGGCAACGCGGTCGTTATCATGGACAAGGACGATTACGACAATCAGATGACAACGAAGATTAACAACGAACCATACAGGCATCTTCGCGTAGACCCCTTGCAGAGCATGGTGAAACACATAGAGAAAACACTGAAAGAGTGTAAATCAATATTAGGAAATGGAACCGGGAATCCAATCTCATTCTACCCAGGATCAAAGGTCACTTCAAAGTCCACAAACCGGGGAATTAAAAGCGATAGATCGTGTCTGCAGTTGGTTTCTCCAAACACAAACTAGCGAAGTGGCTACCCGAGGAAAGTCGGATATCAAAATACTATCAAAATTATAACAAATTATGTTTTTGGAATCATGTTCATAACCTATTTTGATATGCTATGTTTTTTAAATTTCGGTTGAATTCATATTTTGATTTTTATTTGATACTAGCTGAGTTTATGCGCCGATTTAAAAAAAAAAAGCATGCTATATTGTACGTTGCCCCCCCCCCCCCCTATTATCTAAGGGGCTACCCCCTATGATTATCTCCTTATACCCCCACACTCGCGCCCACATGCCTAATTTGGTTCCATTTGCTTGATTAGTTCTCGAGTTATGCAGAAATTTCTGTTTCATTTGTATGGGAGCCCCCCCTTACAGAAGGGGGAGGGGTCTCGAACCATCATAAGAACCTTCCACGGCTCCAAAAACCCCTGTATACAAATTTTCACGCCAATCGGTTCAGTAGTTTCCGAGTCTATAAGGGTCAGACAGACAGACAGACAGACAGACAGACAGACAGGACACGCAGCGTCACCCCTCTGTCCGGAGTGTGGCAACGTCGATGAAACGCCGGAGCATGTGGTCTTTGACTGTCCAAGGTTCGAGGCAGTGCGAACGGAGATGCCCGTCCTTAACGTGGAGAATGTCGTCGATGAAATGTGTCGAGAGGAGGACTCTTGGAATGCCGTCAGCAGGGCAGTCACACAGATTATGTCAGAGCTGCAGCGTAAATGGAGAGAAGAGCAGCGATCTAGCAACGCCAGCTAGCGCTGAGAGTACGACAAGTGCATGAGCACAGCCACCCCCCGAAGTAGTCGCTTCACAGTGGTCCCGGGGGGATCCAGGCAGAGGAGAGAGTAAGGAATGGGTTTTAGTGGAGCTGCACTAGGCAACTAGTGGATACCACACCGTGCCACCTTCACTACAGGCCAGGCTTCTTGAAGCTTTCCTAAACCTTACTATAAAAAAAAAAAAAAAAAAAAAAAAAAAAAAAAAAAAAAAAAAAAAAAAAAACAGACAGACAGACAGACAGACAGACAGACAGACAGACAGACAGACAGAAAGAAATTCATTTTTATATATATTGATTTCTAAAGAATTTAGTTAAAAACAAAATTTGATATTTTATCAAAATCACTGAAATCTTTTTTTTTTATTTCTTACGAGTCAATCAGGATGCTTGTTGTTTTCTTTATTGATATTAATCTATCTGCGAATTGAATCTACAAATCGACAAGACATTGATTTCGTCCTGTTCGTCTTTAATACTCATACTAATACATTGTCGAATATTGTTATTAACTTTCGTAGGCTTAGTCGATTTCTTAGCTCATATTTGAATATATGTTGTCATAAATCTCAATAACTATCAGTTCTCTTCCAACAAAATAAATTTCAATAATTCATGTCTGTTAAAATATGTTCGATCCGACGGAATTGATCATTCATATTAACATAAGAGTAATCGTAGCCTAATTTTTTACATAATTCGTGTGTCCTTTATTGAAAATAATTCCACTAGAATTTACCATGAAAATTTAAAAAATTAAAAAATTCACATCGTCTATTTCTATGCTATTGGATCTAATAAACTTCAATCGTTCGTCATATTTTAACTTTTGGGTTTGGGTAACACATTCGCGAATGCCAGTTTTTGATTAGAGGTGTGTCTGTTATTTGTCTATAATGACAAAAACGATTCATTATATATTTTCTTGTAATTTGTACCACTGGATGATTATTTCCGGTTCTGTACTTTAATATGGCACCATTAGCACTTTATTGATAACATTTTTTGATTTTGAATCTTGATATCAACCAATAGATTTCAAAACATTCAGATTACTAAATTTGATATCATGATAACAAAATAATAGCTAATTTAGATTTTTTTTTGTTTTCCTACCATAATTATAATAACATATTGATTACTTATTTTGTTTATTACTAACGAAATTACTAATATCAAATCGCATACATGGATTTATTATCAAGAAATCATGATTTGTTATCTTTTTAATATCCTTCACATACCATTTAGATCTCATTTTTGTTATGATTACTGTTAACTCGACCACACGGTAGCCAAAATATGTTATCACAAACGCTTGTATCAAAATATCAAATTTAGTTTTCATTTTGTTTTCATTCTCTACTCGGGTAGTCACAAAGTTCCAGAGTATGCCAGCTAAAACCTCATGGTTTTGTGATACGTTTTTAAAACATGAAATTACTAGCTGTGTTACCTCTTCCAAGTCCAAAACAATAATGAATTTAATTTTATTTGCCAGAAGTTACAGAGGCCTCACTGGAGAAACGTGCCATTGCTATCTGGTGAAATAGAATCGCCGTCCGGTCACATGTTGCTGATGAAGTGCGTTGCAGTTTGTTTGCTTTGTTTCTATGCTGCTCAATGTTTTTCGATGAATTTGCTGACTATGAACATGATGATTGTGACTTCTCCTCGAAGGAGACTAATGCTTGCTGCTAGTTGATGTTGATGAAAGGTTTTGATTTGAATGATCCTTATGTATGAAATTCGAATGGTTTCTGGAATCCTGTGTTCTTAACTTGCCGAATCCGTTCCAGAGTAAGGCAGTTAGTAACACCCAGGAGTTCGCCCAGCAATTACAATCTTCAAGAGACATCAACGAGGACGAGACTAGGGTACCGTTAAAGGAAGCAATCAACCATTTGGAGGACTGGCTATGAACACAACGAGAGGCTTAAGCTGACCCGGCTTTGTATGGAAGATAACTACTTCTCTTTCCGAGGTAACTTCTACAAGCAGACGAAAGGAGCCCCAATGTAAAATCCCATATCCCCCTTCCTATGTGAACTTTTCATGGCTAACTTGGAGGCAATCCTTAAGGAGAAAGGACTATTCCCTATACTTCCAACCATTCGTTCCAGCAAAAAATGGCCACCTTCCAGCAAAAAAAGGCCACCAGATCATTTACAACCCTCACTGCAGCATCTGAACCCTTGAAACGAGTGTCCGTTCCGTTTGATCAAGATATTACTTGTAATCTAAGACCACATTTAAAAAAATCGGATTTAGTTTTCACTAGTAGACATAACCAGTTGAAATCATTGTTAGGATCCACTAAAGACCCAGTTAATGTTGTGCTCAAATAAATAAATAAATAAATAAATAAAGTATATGCAGGACAAACCAACCATCAACGGAGGACATCACGATTTTACGAACCGTATCTACACCATGGAAATTGGATGTTGCAGAGAGCCTCGAATGACTTCCAAAGTAAACCCAAGCGCCGCTGATAGTTTTTCGAGGAAGAAATTATGGGTGGATTTGCAAGGTACTTCTCACAAAAATCCCATGGGATTTGTGAGGTGAAGTCCAGGAGAGTTTTAAGGAGAATTCAAAAAAAGAAATTCTAACAAAAGCGAGTAATGGCGCTATAGCCATAAACCATAAAATGCTAGGACTAGGAGAGTTAGTGCTCAGGTTCCAACCGTCAGAGGAAATCGGGGCATCACTTAACCTTTGTAGCTTTGATGATTTCGACGACCAACCGATAATATAATTACTATGTTACCCGATGTTTTTTTCAATCATCTTGTCCCCTAACAGTTATGTGTGACGTTTCTTCGATGAGAAATATTTATCAAGTAGGCCCTTATTACCGATGTCACTTCACGGTGAAGTGATAACTTGTCACTCACGGTGAAGTGATTCCCATTTGATTTACACGGCAATCACTTCACCGTGAGTGGTCACAACTGGTCACTTCACTTCGTTTTCACCGTGAAGTGACACCCGTAATAAGGGCCATAGACTAGAAAAATTATGGAGGTATAACAATCATTTCCCAGGATGCTATCAAGAACTGGCTGTGTTGGTGTTAGATTAGATTAGATTAGATTAGAATTCCAAAAATAAACTCTAACAAAAATATAAAATAATCTTTGAACAGAATTTAATGGCAATTATTATGTTAATTTCCCAGAATTTTTAATGACCATTCCGAGGGAATTCTGACAATAGCTCCAAAGTAATACGAATATGAGTTCGAAAACGATTGCGATAAGAATTCAAACTAAATTTGAACCTGAAGATAGTAGTGACAAACATATGGTTCACAAAACAAATTATAGTAAAACTTTTATTAATTGAGATTCACATCTTATAGTAAACATAAACACGACACGAGTAGAATACCAAGCAAATTCTGACTATGGAGATCGTGGTTTAAAAAATTCCAATAGCATTTGAGCAAATTTCTAACGGAATTTTGAGAAAATTTCCATCGGAATTTTGAGGAAAGTTCCATATGAATTTAGAGAAAAGTTCCATCGGAATTTTGTGGATTCTGAAAATAATTCTGATGATAGTTTTACAGACATTTGGATATGTCTACAGACGTTTTGTAACAAGCAATTCACTTCAATGATAACCAGGCAAAAGTCCAAGTGATTTCGGATAAGAATTATAAGGGAATCTGAATCTGATGATAGTTCCAAAGGAGTTTCAAGAAAAATTCCATTGCTGAAGGGATAGATTCCAGAGAATTACGAGTTAGGATTCAAGGGAATTTTGATGATAACTTCAACAGTTTTATGAAGGAAAGTTTAAGCGAGTTCTTGCGAAAATAATTAAGAATTCGAAGAGAATTTTAGAAAGTGTTCCAATAGCTTTCTGAATATAACTCTTAACCCGTTTTAATTGTAAAATTTTAAGGGAATATCAGAGACAATTGTGACAAAAACTCTTCGAAATTATGGAATGAATCAAAAACGAGATCAAAGTTTATTCGTGACAAAAATTATACAAAAACCGGTGAAGAGTTCCAACGAAATTATTAAGGTAATGTAGACACGGGGGCGACCCCGGCGTAGCGGTTAGCATCTATACAACTCACGCCAAAGTCACGAGTTCAAATCTCACCCCGAGTCACGAATGACCCAAGAGTAACGCGACCATAATGTAAAAAAAAAATAAAAAAAATGTAGACAAAGGAAGCATTTAATAATTATTGCTAAGAAATGTTCGTGGTACATATTCAAAGTGAGATTCTGATACTTTAAAAACCTTCTTTACTTTCAAAATCAAGAATCCCCATTGGTACATTGAATTTTTTTTTCGAGGAATTACAAAAAAAAATGACTAAATTAAAAGTTAGAAACTTAGATGTGAAGAAATATTGATATTTAATAACAAAATACCTTTCTCGGACTACGCCGGGGGGCAGAAGGGGAACAACAAATTAAGTTTCCCGACATTTTTAAAAAATATTATAATTTCAGGAAAGTGCTTCTGAAAAATGTTTGAGCTTCAGGTCCAATTTATTCCAAGACCCATAATAGAATTTTAATTTTTCAAAGCCTCAGAGCCTCGACATTTGTTTGAGTTGCAGAATCATGGATTATTATTGAAGGCCCCTAAATCGATCGTTATTGGGCTGTATTGGTCATAAGAGATCCCTGGATAGTGAAGATTGAACTAAGATTTTATGTAATTCTTGAATTTGATAAAAATAACTCAAGGAAAGCATTGAGAACCGCGGACAATGAACCCAGATACTAGCACTGAGATTTCAAGATTCTTAAGCTTGTATTTTTCAGACTTGGGCTCTTATTACCGATGTCACTTCACGGTGAAGTGACGGGCCTTATTACGGGTGTCACTACACGGTGATAAGGAAGTGATACTCGGAATAAGAGCCGTGATTGCCGTACAAATCAAATGGGAATCACTTCACCGTGACGACAAGTGACAAGTTTTCACCGTGAAGTGACATCCGTAGTAAGCCCCGTTGATTTGATTTGTACGGCAATCACGGCTCTTATTATGAGTATCACTTCCTTATCACCGTGTAGTGACACCCGTAATAAGGCCCGTAGTCTCATTCGAATAACACGGCGATCACTTCACCGTGAGTGACAACTGATCGCTTCACTTCGTTTTCACCGTGAAGTGACACCCGTAATGAGGACCTAAGAGAAATTCTGCCTTCAATGAAACATACAGAAATATTCATGTTGTTGGACTGTAAACTGGATTGATAAAACTATAGATTCTAGCCTTCAGAATAGTTTCAAAGCTCTTAGAATTGATTTTTTTTAAGGATTCTGGGCGCTCCGAAGAAATGTTTGAGAATTTTGTTTAGAATTCCAAAGGCGGAAAGAATTCAGGGATTCGAGAAATAATTCCGCGGATGGGCATACAGGCAAAGACACAGTCGTAACAACTATAACTAACGTTTATTAGGTTCTAAATGTGATCCTCACATCTTGGGAGCTAGTTTGGAAATGCCAGCTTTTGATCTTCCACAAGCGCTTGACAGCTTATCAAAGCCTACTTCTTCACCCCCTCTCGTTTGTGGAGTCCATAGTCCGGCGTAGATTTTCGAATCTTCCAACGTCCAAAGCATTCGTGAAAATATCTGCCAATTGTTCGTCTTTCCTAACGGGTTCCACCCGTACACGTCCAACTGCGATGTGGTCACGAATAAAATGATGCTTGATGTCGTTTGTCGCATGTTTTGCTCGTTTGCACTTCAGGTTTTGGGTCATCCCTATACAGCTACGGTTGTATTCATAGATGGCCACAGGTCCAGATATTCAAATTGATTCTGCCACACCAGCGCTCAATGCTACGAATTCAGCTTCACTGGCGGAGGTGGCCACCGTCGTTTGCTTCTTGCTTGACCACGAGACTGTGTTTCCATAAACCACGCCAATTACTTTCTGAGCAACGTTTGGCTTGAAACAGACCGCTTCGTCAAGGTTTCTTCCAGAGCCTTCCACATTTCAGACGCTGTTCCCTTTTCTCGGACAACTTCATCCGCAACAAATCCCACAAGTACAGACTTGGCCTTCCTGTCTGTTTGATCCCATTTCGCTTCTACCGTTAGTACAGAAGATACTTCCAATGCATTCATGTATAGCTTCGTTCCGGTCAGCTGCGGGATTCCTTCCTTGACTGGGCTAGGCGGATGGTCAGACAGGCAAAGACACAGTCGTAACAACTACAACTAACGTTTATTAGGTTCTAAATGTAGTCTTCACAGCTTGGGAATGCCAGCTTTTGATCTCCCACAAGCACTTGACAGCTTATCAAAGCCTTTTTGGATAAATCAGAATTCTTGAGACATACGCATGTGAATATTCGTGAGAATTAATAAGAATGAATTCCAAGAGTCTGCAAGGAATTCCTTTAAAAATATGGTGAAAATTATTTTAGGGCAGTGGATTACAGGTTATGGTTCTCGGAGCACATAGTACACCGAAAGCCTTCTCAGTGGATTTCAGTTGATATTGAATTAAAATTGCAACCAATATCAGCTTTAAGATGGTGAATTGAAATAAAATATTAGATACAGTCAATTCTCCATTACTCGATACTCTGTATCTCGATATTTTCCCAAACTCGATGATTTTCAAAGTCCTTAAATTTTCCAAGCATCACTCTGCCTCCCTGATTCGATGTTTCCCTAACTCAATCCCTTACTGGATATGTTTTCATTCATTTACTCCATGTATTTTTACCTCCCAAAGTCGATTAAATATTACTTATAAAGCCGTAGCAGTAACATTATTTATTGTGATTCAAAGTTTAGCATAGCGGTGCCGATGGTGTAGTGATAAGCAGGCCTGGGTTCAATCCCAGTCGGCGCCGCCGGGATGTTCTGAGGCATAACATCTCTGATCACGCCTTCCTTCTGAAGGGAAGTAAAGTCGTTGGTCCCCGGTTCATGAGTTGATGGGTCGATAGGAAGGGTCCAGGTGTGGGAGCTCTCCCTGGCGTCGGTAGCATTGGTGCTCAGCACGGAAAACAAGATCGACGAAAAACAAAATCAAGGAAAAAAAGAAAGTTTAGCATGATTGTGATCTACTCAAAAGATTTTTGGATAATGTCAAAAGATTTAAAAACAAAAGTTAACGTTGGCTCACTAACGAATATAACAAGAAAATTTATTTTCAATTTCAAATGAAAGTTAGCTCTAATAATAAATAATATAATGAACTTAAGGATTTGTGATTTTTTTTCGATGTTCTGTATCTCAATACCGCCCTAAATAAATGGTCACTTAAACATCGAGTAAGGGACAGTTGACTGTGATTCAAATCAAATATCAATATTCATTAATCGATTAGGTCAATTATGATGATGGTAATTCAAAATCAAATATTGAATAAAATAGAAGATATCTATCAAAATACAATCAAATTACGGTTTCAATCATAGTTTTGTGAGTGAATCCAGATAAATATTTATTCGAGACCTCCTACAATATTAGTATTATTGCATCTTCATTATAGAGGCTTTCAGTCTTTGGTTGGATCGTCTATCCTCTCCAACATTTTTTTTTGTGTTCATGTTAGGGTTCTTGGAGAATCCGAAATTCCTAAAACAAACATGTAAATGTGTAGTTCCGGAGCTTGATTTTACTTGATATTTTTCCCAAAAGCCAAGACTTGTCGTCTATACATTGTTGATTTTTTTTCAAGTCTTAGATCTTCTAGTAAATTCTCATTATTTACAGTTTTCTCTATGTTTAGAATCTTATAAATGGTTATTAGTCTAGAATCTTCAAAGTCCGCAACCTAAGAAATGTTTCGAAGCCTGGGGTACAATAGTTAATCCCAAAATTTTGAAGATTGTGTTCAGTCCAAGGTATTGGATATGTGTCTTAGTCCAATAAAAAAAATTATTTTATTTTTTTCAAAATCCAAGATCAACATCATTGATTTATTTATATGTCCAGCGTTATATATATATATATATTTTTTTTTTATTATTTATAGTTCTTATTGGCATTTCTCGACTATTTCTAGTCGCCTAATATTAAGTATTAAGCCATACAGTAGGTATATCCCCTCTAAGGTTAAATCGTACATCGAGTTTATAAATTTTATGGATACCCTGATGGAAGACAGAATCATCCATCACTACACTGAAGCCTCCCTGTGCTGCGTTATCAGCAGTTTCAATCAAACAACCGAAAGTAAGATTACGATTACATTTGTCATTCACCTGCATGAATTACTACGAAAAAGATAATTTTGGCCAACAATCGATCTGAGATACCGCTAGAGATACCTATATTTGCCATAGCAAATAAACAAAGTCACCGTCACCACGGCAGTTACAATTCTACCCAATACTCACACTTCTTCAATAGACACAACGTTGGCTGACTGGTTTCGCAGTCTTCAACACTCTACTATTATCGTATGATTTTTCATAAATCACAATTATGCACTAAAAACCAAATCACAACTACCAATTTCGAACCGTTTCTTATTCTCTGACTGAACGGCAAAGAAATAATCATCCACTTGAACTGACACCTTACTGCTCCTTCTTCTTCTTCATACACATACTCATTTCCTGTTTTCGGTTCAAACCTTTTAAAACTGCTATTCTTCAATTACGGCCCTCGGCAATCTCGCGTCGCCATGTGTGGAGTTGTGGTATAGCATCAATCTATCTACACAACAGAGACAGAACGCCAGCGGGCGGCGACGGCCCACACTCGACTTGTACACTTCTTCTTCAACAAGAATAATATCGAAAGCAATAATAATTACTGACGCGAGCGGAGCACAACACAAAAACTCACGTCGCCGTTGTCCTTATTGCCCTATCCCTCTATCGAGCAGTCAAAAGTCTTGCACAATATTCACATCGCGACCTTCAACATCATCTCGTCGCCATCGGACGGACGACAACACCACTATCTAGAAAGAACTTGCCCGGTCACTTCTTTTGCTTCGATCGCTTCTGATTTTCTTCTTGAACCACGTCTTCTTCCCAATAACAACAATCTAAACGCGAATGGGATGCTGCTGTTGTTGCTGGCGATCCTCAGCTGGCGAACGCACACCTTGTGTCTTCTTCCTGTTGACAGTTTGCTTTATCAACTTTTACACAATGCCACCAGCAGAAAAAAAATCGTCCTGAACCAACGCGACGTACATCCGACCGACACCAGTTCTCAACGCTGAATGAGAGATTCTTGAAAATTGAAATCTAAATTCTCTCACACAATGTACCCGTTCGCTCGGTCTTCGGTTTTCGGTCGAATCGAACCAATCTCCCGTAATCGTTGCCGTCGCTACGGCGTACCGTACGATTATGTTCTACAAGCAACACACATCCCAAGCTAACGGTTGCTGGTGTATGTGAGCAGGTACAGAAATCAACAACCATCAATGAAAAAGGCAACCGGGATTCATTCAAGTCATACGCACACCTGCAAGCGCGGAATGAAAACATTCCGTTTGTTTACCGGCTTTTTGTTCGGCCGTCGTGATCCGGCGCCCGCATGCTGCTTATGGTGTCAGTGTAGTGGTGGGGAGATTTGATTTGTTTATCGCGGCTCGTACAACAGCTGTGTGTGCGCGCGGTTGATGCTGGGTGCTGATGCCCTGTTTACATTAGTGCTGGTTCACTCGCGCTGATGAGCCAGCTGCTCCTAAAAATAATTTAACGGTCGTCAGCATAATGTAAATAATGTTCAGCAACTGATTGACATTTTAGTTTTGAGCATGATCAGATTGATCGCATTGTGCCAACACTCCCCCCCTCCTCTGTTCGGGACAAACTGTAACTTGTAAGTACCAATTGATGGGTATAAAATTACCCATATTATTACACATTTACAAATATCATTTTGCTGAGATATCAGCTAACAAACAGATATTTTGCAGATATATTAGCAAAAGTAAATGCCGAGGTAATTGGCTGTTGGAGATTTTACCGAGTTAGATAAAGTGTGTAAGTGTATGAAGCTGTAAAATAACCCTAATAAAATTTGTATGATTATTTTGCTTAACGGCGTGTTCGGGGTATCATCCAAACCATTTGTGGAATAGTTCTATCATTTGGATTACCGTTCGCCTACACACTTAGAAACTATCGCCGACTTCGATAATTTTTACCGAAATCTGAACAGCTTAACTGTTCGGTAAAATTTATGGAATTCAATTCAATTGCTTTTCAGCTACTTTGAAACTAGATCTCCACTCAAATGACAAGATTTGATCATTTAAGCAAGGTTGAAAATGTTTTGAAATTATTTTCAAGTTCAATAGCCTTTAAAATGAAGGTCAAAGTTTTACCAAACGTTCAGCTGTTCTGATTTCGGTAAAATTTACCGAACACGAAAATAAATCTTAGTGTGTATGACATTTTTTTATTAAAAAATGGGTTCTTGAAAATTTAGGAAAATGTTTACTTTTGTGTATTATTTTATGAATTTATTTGTCTGATGTTATCCTGTGGTAAACCTTAAAAATCTACCGGAAAATGAGGAAAATTGACGAATTGTTGCGAGTTACCGACTAAGTAAATACATGGTAACTCACAACAACTCAAAATTGAGTCGAATAGCGACTTACTGTCTTCAGCAAAAACATGTGATCGGACATGATTTGTGATTGAAATTGATTAAACAGTGAATTGGGTGGTATTATTCGCGTAAAGACTCGACAATTGGCGATGAGGAGAAGCAGGAAAAGGGAGTTTTGGAAATCTATTGGTGAGCATCAGTTAAACGGTTGGGAAAATATTTTCCGAACGTGGAAAAATGCAGAGACGTTGAATAGAGACACGCATAGACTGAATCAAGAAGAACCAAACGAACCGTCAAACGCTGAACCAAACGAGCAAAGTAAATAAACATTACTGTTCGCTCAATTCACCAGAAAGGGGTATTGTTCTCAATGATGAAAGTGTTTTATTATTCTCGAAATATTTGATATCTGTTATTTATTTATTTATTGTTGATTCAACTAAATACAATATTTATTAGTGATAAAAAACAATTTCGAATCGGAACGTTTCATTCAGTTTTATGGTAATAAAAATGATTACGCTGCAAGCAAAACAGTAAAATATGACAACATTTAAACTGTCATGGGGCGACTTTCATACTTATTTGAACGAACTTTGTACGCCTCATGGATTCTCAGCATCATTTTTATTCAGTTCCGGTCGAAAATTCAAAAATTTTCAACAACATTGCGGCACTGAATGAAAGTCATTTGTAGCCACTCTAAGAAACATTGCCAAAAGATCCCTCAAAAACCGTGCTGCTGTTTTGACAGAAATTTTCTTTGCGCGCCTCTATCAACGTCTCTGGAAAAATGGAGCTGTCTTCAAAATGGCTGACTCACATAAGCGAAAGGCCTTAGTGAAAAGGGCAATGATCGGAATCAGGGGAAAAACAGAAGAAACATGTATGGAAGTTAGTTAGTTTTTTTCCGATTAAATAATTTTTTTTTTGGCAAGTGGAATAATAGGGGATGTCAGGGGTCAGGGGGTAAACAAAGTCCTAGAGCACTCAAATTTGGCCAATAGTTGCTCTGAAACACAGTGTATCCACATGCCAAAATTGAGCTCTCAAGGACGTTGTTTACCCCCTGATGATAATAGGTTAAGGTATTGCCGAAGCCAACTTTTCCCCTAGTTGTGAATTTTGATTGAGTGCTAAAACGACAGGACATGAAGATAAACATAGAATGGTGGAAACTTTGAAAAAATCAATTGGAATATTATTGCTATTGCATGAATGGAATCCACGAAGTTGATGTTATCGATTTGAGAACCGACATGCACAGATAAAAATTCTGAATTTTAATTGTGATGTAAACATTCATTCACGTAAACATAAATTTAATTTCACGCAACCGAGCAACTTGTAAACAATGTTGTTTACAAAGATGGGCTTTTGTATACAATATTTGCTACATTACATGAAATGTGCCAGAACTTTACATGATATATAATGTAAACTTATATGATATATGACGCTCCATTTATGTGCATCATATTGAACAGAAATTTACACTACTTTTCGAACTGTGTGGTTGATGCAATCGATTTGGGTATCGATTAAGGCTCGGATTGAAAATCGAATGTTATTTTATTCGATTTGGAAATCGATTCAGATGTTGACTTGACAGTGCTGATGGTTTCGATTTGGGAATCGTCAAAGTTAAGGATATCAATTTTGAAATCGATTTTGGATGTGGATTTGACGTTGATGCAAACAGTTTAGTGTTGGTCAATTAAATCTAATAAGAACATATAATCGATTTGGCAACCGAATTGGATTTTGGCAAGGTTAATGCGATCAACTAAGATAATTCAATCGATTTGGGTATTAATATTGGCCTGAGTTAATGTTGGCTTGAGAATTGAAGAAGTTTATTTCAATATAAATATTTCAAAAGGTCCTATCTGCATGTTGTATTTGTGTTTTGGACGTTAACATAAACATAGCAGTGGTTATCAAAAGAGAAAGTCGATGTAGAGAATCTATCAAGGCAGATAGGACCTTTTGAAATGTTCATAGAGATTTAATTGATTCATATATCGGAATGGGAATCAATATGGTCGGTTAACTGAAAAAAAATGTTGTTTTTTTTTATTTATTTTTTTTTTTTTAGTTTGTACAGTCTCGATCTCGAGTCTTGCCACCGTTCAGACACAGACAAACAGATGTAACTCTTCATTATGTATCTTCGTTCACGCCTTTAACGGTTGATTTGAATATTATCAGTTCCGCGAACTACTCGCCGCAGCGCTGGCATCGGATCACTTTGACGTTTCTATACATTCTTAGAACTTTTAAGCAATATTGTTTGCGAGTTAGCGCCCAGAAAAAATAACCTTAAGGATTTTCAACAATAGAACAACATTACAATTAACCGAGGGGGGCGACTATATCTACGATGCAGTAAAAACTGTGTTTTGCTGTGGTTAGCTGCGCGCACACTGAGTAGATATGAAGAAGATTGATGACGATTTTGAAGATTTCCTGCAAAAAGATGATGCGCGATGCAAGTAGATGCGAGAAAACAAAGAAGATTTTTCGAAGTTTGATTCGCTAGTGTGAGATTTGTTGAGCATCTAAAATTGAGATTTAGATGTGTCGCCCCCTCGCAATTAACGGTAAATGGCTCAAGTTTGTTCGGGAAACAGTGATTTTTCGTATGGTTAAGATACATAACAAAACCCCTTGTCTATTATAGATTTCCCCATTTACCATAGATTCTATTGTTGATTATAATAAATAAATTGTTACTTTATTGTTTTAGACACGTTGTACGGTTTATTGTGAATACAATAAATTCTATTGTTGCACCTCTATGGTTCTTTTTTTACGGGTGAGCAAGCTTATTTTCCGCGAGAATCCCAAGAGATGTCATTACTGAGGTCCTATGTTTTGAGATACTATGTTTCCAAGAAAAACCTGTTCAAAATGTTACGTCTGTTTGTCTGTGGTTCAGATATAACGAAGTAGATAAAGGAAAACTGCATAGAAAATGAGTGATCTAGAAATGATCCCTTGAGTGTTATTTGAAATCTGAAGACATCAGAAGAAAAAGCGGTCAAAGCTATTGTATTTCGTAGGGCCACAACTGCAAGCGCTTTTCCAGAATCTACCATATGGGGAAAAATGTTCCTATGTAACACCTGAAAAGCTTAACTATGATGTGGCCATCCTAGCTTTTGATATGTTTTTTTCAACCAGGACGACAGGATGTAATAGCGTAATAGAACGCCACAAACATCCGTGTACGTCAACAAATTGGGGAATGCGGTTTTGAAAAATACCCAGGCTTTCCGGGTTGCGGGCAATTATATCCGACATTATGCTAGTCTATACGATTGCAGGGGGCTGTAGTTCAGAAGAGTTACGAAAGCTCATTCCTCAGAAAGAACGTTCAGTCGAAGAAATCGGAAAGTCCCTTAAATTAGAGGCAGGCTTGCAATTGCTCATTACAGCTAAAATGCTATTTTTCGTAATTATGAAACAATGAGATACTATAATGATAATTTTTATTTGTAAGATGCAAGAAGAGGTGGTAAAGTTTGTGTATGACATATAAAATTAGTCAATTTTGCTTTCAGAAGGTCACAACTAGCGATTTTATGATCGCTGATTGCTCGCTCATCGCGTTGCTCATCGTTACAGCTAATCGCTAGTTGTGACCTTCTGAAAGCAAAATTGACAAATTTTATATGTCATACACAAACTTTACCACCTCTTCTTGCATCTTACAAATAAAAATTATCATTATATAGTATCTCATTGTTTCATAATTACGAAAAATAGCATTTTAGCTGTAATGAGCAATTGCAAGCCTGATTAGAGGAACAACAAATCAAGGATTTCACCACGGTTCGAGAAGAAGAGCACGGAGGAGGACGGGTGTACACATTTCAGACTCCCTGTGCTTTTATGAATAGGACATAATAGAGGAAAAGAAAGGTCCAACGAGTTGGATTTCTCCTCTTGTGATCGTCGGTAAATCGAACGGCGAGCCTAGAATTTGCTTGGATTTGCGCAGGCCGAAGCGGTGCTTCGTAAAAGGCATCCTATGCCGTTGATCGAAAATTTTCTGGACCGGGTCGGTCGTGATTAGATTCTAAGCATGTAGGACGTGATGGTCTCATTTTTGCAGTTAGAACTGGATGAAGAGTCTCGAGATGTTACGGCGTTTATTACTAATCGTGGGGTGTCATAAAATCATGGACATGATGGTACATCGACGACATTTATATCGAAGCAAAGATCAATGACCAGTAAATTCTAACGAGGCTCGCAATTTTATGGGACTATCAAACTATCTAAATCGCTATATTCCCAATTTGGCAACTATTTACGGGCCATTTAGATAGAGACCTCTGCCGCTCTGTGTTTCTTCAGCGTACTTGATCGTACATTTCAGGGGAAACATGTTAGAAGGGTATAACTCAAAACGTAAACAATGACTTTGAACGTCGATTTCTCTTGAATGACCACACACCCACGAAATCTGACTACACCAGCTCATAGTTAGTTTGAGTGGGTGTGTTGACATTCGTAAGAAACCAACTATCCAAGTCATTGCTTACGTTTCGAGTAAGACCCTTCTGACATGTTTCCCCTGATTTGTTATGGCGGATGCTATCTGCTTATACAAGTTGATGGGGGAGGAGAACATGGCATAATAAGTTATCCTTTTAAATCATTAACAGATACAGAACGGTGGTATTGTCATACAGAGAAGGAAGCCCTTGCGTGTGAAGAAATTTGACATTTACTTTTACGGGAAATAAATTGAATTGTTAACCGACTCTAAGGTTTTGATCTATCTCTTCACTCATCGTTCCAGACCATGCGCTAGAATAGAGCGGTGGGTCTTGAGCAGTCTTGTAAGTGGTCACCGTAGTCGACATATTTTCTGTGATAATCTACAGCCTTTGCTTCCGACACTTGCAAAACAGGCTATCAAATTACAGTACCAAACTAAAACGTCATATGACAGGCTCTGTCATACGACACTGTTGCCGAAGACCGTCACGAATGTATGTATTTTAGTTTTTCTCATAATAAAAGCTGCTGATGTTGTGCTTGTGTGAATTCTGAAAATAGCAAGCAACAATGCCCTAATAATAACATTTCTGATCAGAAATGGTTTAATTTACACCAAATTGAGGAATTAGAACGAAATCACACATGTCATATGATAGTAATTTGAACTCTTTCTTTTTGCTCGAATATTGTTCTACCGTTTGTGTTGTGTAAGAGAGACGACGGTAGAGCATGAGAGTACGAATAAAAACAGACGGTCACGCATGACAAGGAAGCGAGTGTCGTATAAAACGTCAACAGCTTCAACCCCTGGTCTTGAGGATTCAAAGTTTTGAATATTCTATTACTTACATCCCAGGAGATCACAATGTTGCAGATGTGCTGTCAGAGAAATTGCAAATTTGTCTGCAGGTGCTGTGGCTATCGAGTGAGAAGAGTTAGTTGATGCCACTAAGCAGGATACAGAGCTTCAACAGCTAATGAAAAGTCTTCAAAACATCAGTCTGCAGGAGCTGCCAGTCAATTTTCGTATTTTTGCGAATGAGCTATGCCATAGAGGTAACTCTAATAGTACGTTCAGACTACAGAGTTATAACATGTTATAGCGCTATCTTGATGGTGGTTCCTGTGTTGCAATTATTTGACAACCGTTATAACATGTTATAACTCTCCAGTCTGGACAGCGTTTAAGACTAGTAGGTCCCGAAGAAACGTGCTCAACTTTTTGGCTCAGCTCTGGTACTATCTTTGGTCCCAAGCTAATCGATTCACCCCTCGAAACATAGGAAATTCCACTAACCCCTCATTTTATCTGTCAAACTTTCATAGTGAATCAAAACAAACATTGTGCAGTACTAGAATTTTTCCTAGAATGGGGTACGTTAATCAATTTCCTTGGGACCAATAGGCTAGTCAAGTAGTCGATAGATCGAATCGATAGTTTCATATTGATTATTGGCTATGCTGTGTTGGAGAAGTCTTAATGCGAATTGATCGTGTGGTGGTTCCGGATAAGTTGCGTAGTCGTGTATTGCAGATAGCGCATGAAGGTATGATGAAAACATTCTTACGCGCAGTGGTTTGGTGGCCTAAAATGGACAGACAGATAGAGGTGTATGCGAAGAGATGTCAACCCTGTATTCTGGTAGCCCGCCCGATCTTTCACATGTTTCGTAAACCGCTTAACTTCCTTCAGGCCTTTGGGAAGAAATAGCAATAGATATTTTGGGACCCGCTGCCGAAGGGTCAATATTTATTGGTAGTAGTTGACTATTACAGTCGTTTTATTTAATTGGCTGCTGTAGAGTTCAGTAATATCAACAATCAATACGAAACTAACGATTTTAAATTGGCTCACTACTTAACTAGCCTATTGGTCCCAAGCAAACGATTAACGTATCCCATTCTAGTCGAAATTTTACTACTACAAAATGTTTGTTTTGATTCGCTATGAAAGTTTGACAGATAAAATGAGGGGTTAATGGATTTTCCTATGTTTCGAGGGGTGAATCGATTAGCTTGGGACCGAAGATAGTACCAGAGCTGAGCCAAAAAGTTGAGCACGTTATTGCGCGTTTCACACCAAATTGGACTAATAAGCGCGTTTTCACTTATTAAAAAGTGTGATAAAACTGCAAGTTTACGTCTAATCGTCTTGGTGTTTTCGGTGCACTTATTTCTTATAATGCAAGCAATAAGTGATCCGAAGACATCAAAACGATTTGACGGAAACGTGCACTTTTATCACACTTTTTGCATTTTTAGAACAGTCCAGTTTCAGATGCAATCAGCAATATTTCGGGACCTTCTTGTCTTAGAGTTACCTCAATGGTAATATTATGCGTTAAGCAAAGGTACGTCTCTGTATGGTTGGACTAAAATACATCCCTGTATACGTGTGATAGTATTGGAGAAAAATAGGAAGGTGAGGATGATCACAAGCGGTATCGAGTTAGTTGCGAAACGAATATCACTGGAGGTGGACGGCAGTAGCTGGTTGACGCAGAACGAACCAAGAGGCATCGGGCGATTCTACAGCTGCAATGACGACTATAACAGCAAAAAATACAGTTAGTGAGCTGGCTACCATGTTGAGCAGGTATGGTATTCCTCGCATTTTGCGGGCAGACAACGGACCAGCGGTGATTACGAGGAGTTCCGAGAGTTATGTCAGAAGTTTGGCATCGAATTAGTGAATACAACACCATACTGGCCTCAGACTAACGGTGAGGTGGAGCGTCAGAATCGTACTTTTCTGAAACGTTTACGCATCGCTCAAAAATTAGGTCAGGACTGGCGCAGGGAACTACGAAAATTCTTGCTGGCGTATCATGCTACTGATCACTCTGTGACAGGGAAATCACCTTCGGAAATGATGTTCGGACGTCGCATAAGAAGTAAATTATTAACTGTCCCTGCAATTATTCTCAATGATGTTGAAACACGAGATCTGCGCCGTTTATGGAAAGAGAAAGGGAGGGTGTACGCAGATGCGAGACGAAAGGCCCGTTCGAATCCAATAACGGTAGGGATCGGCGGTAAGCTTGCAGTTAATAGTATCCGGTAAGAAGTAAAACGTAACAAGGTGCATCTTAAGATGGAAGAGGTAATTCAAGGACAAGCTTCACTACGGGACTCGAAGGAAGATTGGAGGGATCTACAGTATGGAGAAGAATTGCTTACGGATGAATCTGCGGAAAGAGATGGAGATAAAGCGAAGGTGAATGATTTGCCTTCATCTACGAAAAGGATGAGAGTTGAGCCGAAGAAGTTTAGAGACTATATACCCTATTAAATACAAAAGTTTTATTAAAAGAAGGGTGGGATGTAGGGTATTGCCCCTCAGTGTAGAGAGGGCTGAACTTGTAGAGAGAGGATGGATATCCAAAAAACAATTTGAGTTGATTAACAGCTGAATAAGCTTATTTTTGCCTGAATAATCTCTTATTAAACATTCAATGTTTGATGGGTAGTGTTAAGCGAGCTATTTTCCTATGTTTTGAGGGGTGCATGATTAGCTTGGGACCGAAGAGAGTGCCAGAGCTGAGCCAAAAAGTTGAGCATGTTTCTTCGGGACCGTCTAGTCTTAGAGTTACCTCTATGGATGAACTGGCTTCTTGTGGTTAGTTAAGTGCTGAATGTTAATCTTACAAAAATGCTCTATTTTTGCAAAGACCATTTAAACACCATACTGTTGTTTATGACTTATTGTGAACTGTAGATTGTATGATTCGATGAAACTAAACGAAATAAAATTGGTTCAGTGTGTAAAGATTGTGTTTCATAATACATTGCATATACAAATCTCTAACATGTAACACCCCCATATGATTTACACACTGATTAATTACGTTTTTTGCTGTAAACTATACATTTTTAAAAGCTTTTTCAATATTTATACAATCATTTTCTAGGATTCTGATCTAGAGGAAAACGGATCAGAAAAATGCATCCTTGGTGCAATTAATTTTTGCCTTCTGGATCACTAAAAAATAGATATTTTGCTATAGGAACCATTTCGTATGAAGAATTGTAATACGTACTCCTTACAATGAATCCACACTTCATTTTAAATAAATTTATTTTTGATTTTATCAATTGAAAATCAACGAACCATGGAGCAAACAACAACAAACACATCACTAGCAACCGACCATAAAACTAAACCTACTTGGATGAAAATTAAGTTAAGATTTAAAATACCTTAAAAATACTTAAGAATACTTATGAGATATTTAAAAATATTTAATATTTGAATGGAACTGAAGTTTAGAGTGGGATGCCCCTAGGGTCTGCATGTACTATTAGCACCGACGAACTATTAGTGCAATCATATCGAGAATAATATATGAGTTTTAGGAACGGATCAATGCAATCAGAAATGCCATAAAAATTCTATTTCACTAAAGAGCCTAAATTTATAAAGAGGCGACATGTCAAAATTGGAACAATCGATTGTCGGTCAAAGTCATAGGAAAAGTCATTCCAATCGAGCAGAAGACCTGTCAAATGGATAAGGTGTCGGCTCTTTATAAATTTAGGCTCTTTATATTTCACGAGTCAAGCACATCCCGTGATCTAACGATTCGGTCATTTTGCAGATGTATCTCATCTGCACAGTCATCATGCTTTTATTGAACTACACCATATACATAAATCTTGGGACGGTAGATGCCTACCCCTCACATCTACGTTGACATCTGATATGCACTAAACGCGCCACCGCGCGAGAATCAGAAACTGTCAAACTGGGGAAAACAAACGCAAGTCAAGTCGCATTATCTTTTATGCGTGGTTACTTTTTGCAATCCAATCCGCTGTTTTCTTGAATTTTTCTGGTTTTAAACGTAAGTTTCGCAATAATAGTAAGCGTTATTTCATCTTCCAGCCTACAGGAACAATTTCCGTCTGCCTACAGGTACTGATCAATCCGCCAAAGCGATCACTATGTTCGGTACGCCAACCCTAGGCGGAGCGTCCGCTTTCGGTGGAACCACAACGGCTCCGACGAATCCGATGAAGGATTTCGAAGTGACTTCACCACCGGACGATACCGTGTCGGCAATGGAGTTTAGTCCGCCTACAATGCAGCAGAATTTTTTGATTGCCGGCAGCTGGGACTGTAGCGTTCGCTGCTGGGAGGTAGAACAGACCGGCAAAACGGTAGGAAAGTCCATTAAGACCATGGGCGGTCCAGTGCTGGATGTTTGCTGGGCCGATGACGGAAGCAAAGTGTTCATCGCTTCGGCTGATAAGCAGGTTGGTTGTTGGAGTATATATTTTAAAACTAAACACACGTCTAATCCTGGCATACTTTTAGGTTAAATGCTGGGACTTGGCTTCGGATCAGGTAGTTCAAGTAGCTCAGCACGATGCTCCCGTCAAAACATGCCATTGGGTTAAGGGAACCAACTACACCTGCCTGATGACTGGCTCGTGGGATAAAACTATGAAATTCTGGGACACTCGGACGCCGCAACCGATGATGTCGATTCAACTTCCGGAACGGTGCTACTGTGCCGACGTTGATTATCCGATGGCTGTCGTTGGAACAGCCGGAAGACACGTTCTGATCTATTCCTTGGAGAATAAACCAACTCAATACAAGCAACAGGAAAGCCCACTCAAGTATCAGCACCGAACTGTTTCCATTTTCCGCGACAAGAAGAAAGCTCCTACTGGATATGCGCTGGGTTCAATTGAAGGCCGCGTTGCCATTCAGTATGTAAATCCGATCAACCCTAAGGACAATTTCACTTTCAAGTGTCACCGATCGAATGGCGCCAACGGTTACCAAGATATCTACGCAGTAAACGATATCGCATTCCACCCTGTACACGGAACTCTGGCCACCGTCGGTTCGGACGGTACCTTCAGCTTCTGGGACAAGGACGCGAGAACCAAGCTCAAGTCTTCGGAAACGATGGATCAATCTATTACCAAAAGTTGCTTTAACGCAACCGGACAGATCTTTGCATACGCCGTTGGTTACGATTGGTCCAAGGGCCACGAGTACAACAACCCCCAGAAGAAAACCTACATTTTCCTGCGTTCCTGCTACGAAGAGCTCAAACCGCGAGCAACTAACTAAACCTCTCTAGAAATTAGAATGTGAATTATCACAGCTTGATACGATCAATAAATCCTATACGTTGGAGCTTAACATTTTGCACCTTCCACGGTTTATTTTAAGTTTTAAAAAGAAAGTTTTCCCTAACTTCAACGATCGTTCACCGTCCTCTTTGTTTCCTAGTGATGACCATGCTTATCATCGCCATGATCACCATGTCCATGACCGTGGTAATCAACTCCCAGAGCGAACTCAACACCAATAGTGGCCACAAAGGCGGCAAAGCCCAGCGGGAATCCCTTGAACAAGAACGAAATCAACCGGGAGCGATGGGTCGAGAACTGCTTCAAATTGTAACGCCACACTTCGTTCCTTAGCCAGGGATCCTTCAGGCCACGGCGAGCCAGAGCCCGCTCAACTTCCACCAGCTCCGGAGCATCCGACACCTTGTAGATCGAAGCATCTGGCACCTTGTACGGTGGTCCGTGGCCGTGTCCACCCATGGCTTGTGGTTGACAGTAACCTAAAATGGTCAAATCGTAAAACGGTGGTTCCACGATCATTGATTATTTGGTAAACAAAACAAGACAGCAAGAACAGGAACACCGCAAATGGTGAAGTTACATAATTTTAGTGGAGTTACTATTGTCGTCGAACAACGCAAATTGCAAAAAATTCAATGACAAGCATATGGCAGATTGCAAAGGCAAAAGATCTTTACCTACCGTAGGAAGAAAATTAGGAAAATATCAAATATTTGAACTAATTTCCGATGGATTACCGCTGATGAGAAACGTTCGCAACGATGGAGAAAAACTTCGACAGCGACAACAGGCACGCAAGAAGTTTCGTCTTGACACCAGTGTGGCTAGAAAAGCGATTTAATTTAGTGGGGGATAGGACAAAAATCAACATGAAATATTTCAAGTGAAATTCACAATCAGAGATTTTTAATGATGGTGGGAGTTAATGAGTATAACCAGTGTAACCATATATGGTATGGTAAGCGGCGCCGGTGGTGTAGTGGTAAGCGTGATTACCTCTCACCCCAGCAGGCCTGGGTTCAATCCCAGTCGGCGCCGCCGGGATGTTCTGAGGCATAACATCTCTGATCACGCCTTCCTTCGGATGGGAAGTAAAGCCGTTGGTCCTCGGTTCATGAGTTGATGGGTCGATAGGTAGGGTCCAGGTGTGGGAGCTGCCTCTCTGGCGTCGGTAGCATTGGTGCTCAGCACGGAAAACAAGATCGACGGAAAACAAATCAAAGGAAAAAAAAAAAAAAAAAACCATATATGGTATACTTAGGCTGTGTTCCATTTGGCGAATTTTCACTTAAACTTGACAGATGGAAAATTTTCAAATAAACCTGCTATTCCAGCAGACTTATATCTGACAGACAAGGAATCAATTTTGACACACACCTTCTCGAAAATTGGCCGATCAACAACAGAGGGATTTTTGAACATTATAATTTAGTTTCGAAGTGTCAAATTTAAGTGAAAATTCACCAAATGGACCACAGCCTTAGTATACGTAGAATAATTCTATACCAACAATTCTAGACAAACAATTCAAAAGGTCCTATCCGTCATTGAAGCTGATTGGAGAAAAATTTATTTGAATTTTTGCAATATATTTTTAAATGCCATTTTTAATTACGACATAAAACGATAATCTTTTGTTTTCTCAAATGCATAGGAAACACATAGAGTTCGACTGAAGTGTATGTTTTTTCGTTTTATTCATAATTTTCAGGTTTAATTCGTGGTTTTGTTACATAGGACCTTTGGCTTTTTTCAGTATCAGTTAGGACCTGTCAAATTGCTCTGATTGCAAAGATTAGTGTTACTTAGGACCTTGGTAAGAATACGGTTTAGAGGTCAGATAATTACAACTACAACATTATTTGTAATTGTTGATGGGCTTAAAACTACTATTCTGCCAATTTATTAAGTAAACAACGAACTTGTCCAATTTTTTTCTGATGTATGCAGGATAAATGTAAGTGTATGGAAAATTAGCATATTTTTTTAATATTCGGTAAAAATTTTGATATATATGATATAATTTTGATATTGAAATAGGCGGAACAATCAAACGTAGACAGTGGTTTTAAGGCTAGCTTTAAGGGGAAGCTCACCGGCCCAAAAATAAAAAAAATATTTTCGGTACGTTTTTATTTTTCTAAAACTATTGGGAAAAATTATCAAAAATCCAAGAAAATCAGTTTCTTCCTTAGATTTTTGTCAAAAATTACATGCAACAAATTTTTTTCTATCCCATCATTAAAATAAAATTGGACTCTCAGAAAAACCGAAAAGTTGATGTTTTGGGGTTTTTTGAGTCCAACTTTATGCCATAATGACTTATAAAACATGTTTTTGCACGTGAATTTTCTTTAAAAAATTAGAAAAAATGTGATTTTTTTAGATTTTTGATACTTTTTTTCAATATTTTTAGAAAAATCAAAACGTAATTATTTTTTTTCGAAGCGGTGAACTTTCCCTTAAGGGGATGTTTACGGACCCGAAAATAAAAAAATATTTTGGTACGTTTTTATTTTTCTAAAAATGTTGGGAAAAATTATCAAAAATCCAAGAAAATCAGCTTCTTTCTTAGATTTTTGTCAAAAATTACATGCAAAAATATTTTTTATATCTCATCATGAAAAAAAAAATTGGACCCGCAGCAAAACCAAAAAGTCGATGTTTTGTGGTATTTTGAGTCGAACTTTACGCCATAATGATTTATAAAAAATGTTTTTGCACGTGAATTTTCTTTGAAAAATTAGGAAAAATGTGATTTTTTTAGATTTTTGATACTTTTTTCAATATTTTTAGAAAAATTAAAACGTAATTATTTTTTTTCGGAGCGGTTAACTCCCCCTTAAACTCAAAATTTATCGAAAATCAAGGAACATCCACGCAATCTAACACCAGCATCTAAAATAGCAAACTTCCTTTATCGAATGGCATTTTTAGTTTTCGTGGGTGTGTTATGATTCTCGAGTAATTTGCGTTTATAGGCATTGTTTACGTTTGATTGTTCTGCCTTCTACAATTGATGGTCTAGAATTTTTCAGTAGTTCGTATACAAGAAACGTGCGTTCACATCTACCCGAGCATCTACCATGTCGTGAAATAGTTCACGGAAATTTTAATTGTAGTTACCACATTTAAGTAGAAATTACCATGCTCTGATCAGAAATCAAATAGTATTATCGACTATTGGCAGTAGATGAGATTTCTGCTGATACTAAGTATCTGAGATAAATTATGCATGTGCCATGCGACTGTATACACAAACCATTTCGATTATTTTCAACCACATTTTGTAGTCAAATCGATCGCACTGCACCGACAGGTCTTAGCTAACTTTATTGTACGGTTATTTGTCGGTGCATACAAAAATTCTAACATCGTTTTTTTTTTTAAAAAAACAAACCGCATTTCCGCTTCGATTTTTTTTACTGAGGAGCAAAATCATGAAATTTCGCTAGCCTAAAAGGTTGTGAGAAAATGTTGTAGAATATTTTCCAATTTCCTCTTTCTGCAGTTCACTGTTCACGTGAAACGAATTCGATCATTTTACACCTCCGGTGAAGTGAAAAGCTGACAGATACCCTCTTCTCGAAACGTCAACTTCTCGCTTGGTGAGCAGCTGCATGCATGCGTGAAAAAAGTAAAAGTATGCGAAAAAGATGCGATCCACAAAATTCACTACTGTGCTACCTGACTTATAACGAATATACATTACTTCACAACGAATATACGTTGTATACGAGTACCCCGAATGCAACGTATAGTTCTAGATAGTTCTGGAATTAGGGCGTAACAGCTTTTGTAAACATTGACTTCTCTCATTGATTTCTACCAACTCAAGGCACGCCTACACAAATCAACATATCCATCGGGTAGGAGAAGATTTTTGTGGGGCCTCACAGCCTAGTCAGTAAAGGCACGGTATTACCATAGAGGTAACTCTAAGACCACTGGGTCCCGAAGAAAATCATTATTATTTTTGGCTCACTCAGTACCAGAACAACGGTCCCAAGCAGTCCCAAGCTATTTCACTCACCCCTGCATGTTCTGCATGAATCCACACACCCCTGATGTTATCTGTCAAACTTTCATAGCGAATCAAAACATAGTGTAGTAATAGAATTTCAACTAGAATAGGGTACGTTAATCGTTTGCTTGGGACCAATAGGCTACTAAAGTGGTGAGCCAATTTAAAATCGTTAGTTTCGTATTGATTGTTGGTATTACCAAGCCGGAGGCAGCGGGTTCGATTCCCGGTCCGGTCAAGGGAATCTTTCGGGTAGGAAATTTTCTCGACTTCCCTGGGCAATAGAGTATCATTGTGCTTTCCACACAATATACAAATTCATGCATTGGTATCGGCATCGAAAGCTCTCAATTAATAACTGTGGAAGTGCATTTATAGAACACTAAGTTGAGAGCACGCAATAAGCTAATATGCGCTAATAAGCTTGAAATGCGAACAAGAAGAAGAAGAAGGAGAAGTCTTTCCCTATTCGATGGTAATGTTGATTTGCCAGGGAGAGTCATGTCTTTCAAGAAATCATCGAGAGAAGCCATTGTTTACAAAAGCTGTTACGCCCTAATTCCAGCTCTATCTAGAGTTGGTCTAACTTCCCGCATAAACAATAACAATAAGATGCGCCTAACCACCGATTCGGGATATCATCCCAATTTTATGTGGTATGGTCGCACCATCTAAGATATCGTCAGTATATGGTACACGTTTATTAGGGTTTACATTGCAAATGCTATGCAAAATTAGACGAGCCGACGGGGTACTCATAGAAAACAACTATTTTGAATGGTAATGGTTCTTCACAACCCATTATTCGTAAGGTTCATTTCCAAAGAACCATAATACATAAGGTTAAAACTTTATCACACAAACGTTCATGTAAAGTTCCATAACCATTTCATTTAAAGTTTAGCAGGGATTATAAACAATTTTTAACCATTTTCTGTAAGGTCAAGTTCGAGGTCAAGTTATGGTTCACGTTTATGCGGGAAGACATGGCGGCTTTTTTCTCTACTGGAAAATCCAGTAACCAAATGTCAATCTTTGCGTAAAAATGCCATGTCCACCATGTTTCGTAGCCGCGAATTCAAAAATGTTGAATCCAGGGTTGAATCATTAAACATCTATTATAATACGTATTTTTAAATCTGCTGTTCGAAATATTTCATCTAAAGATTCTCGGTGCCCATTAGACGCCAAAATCCCCGCAAATGCAGCTGCCAAACGTTTCACAAGTTTGTGTTTGTGCTGCAGTTTGACGCTTTTGTTTACCTGTTCCGTGACGAGGAGTTGTTAACCGAATTTTCTTCCTGTAACTTTTCCAATTTGTCCACCATTGAAGTTGAACAGTGCGCAACTTAGAACGTAAAGAGTGCCGAAATAGTTTACTAGTTTGCAAAATGTATTGCTGCATCCGCAGCTGCCCGGCCAAGTACGGTAAGGCTGCCGTTTCCTTTCACCGGTTTCCACAGAACAATGAAACCCGTCGACAGCGGTGGATCGAAGCGGCTGGTAGGGGCAATTGTATCAATTACGACTATGCGATGATTTGCAGTCGGCATTTCGTTGGAGGGCGCCCGGCTCGGGTTTCCGACTGCGATTCGGTCAGCTGGGTTCCGTCGCTACTGCTGGACAATGGCATGTCCGATGAAGACGCATTGGCTAGACGTCTGTCGGTTGACACGGGGGTGGTGGATAGAGGTGAGGTTTTTTTTTGGTTTATCGATTTAAGCGAAATTTAATGGGGGAAATTTTCTGTGCATTATCAGCTTCCATCCAAAATGATGACGGAGAGGAAGTTAACTGCGCGGTGCGGGGTTGCGGAATGACCAAGGAGGAAAACCCTTCGCTGTTGTTCTTTTCCGTTCCGCGAGATGCGGGTGATCGTCGGAAGTGGCTTGTGCAGATCGGAATGCTAAATAATGCGATCGAAATAAACAAGAATAATTTCCTGGCCGTTTGTGAATTACATTTCGACGTAAGTAGGTTCAGTTTTCAATGGGTGGAGATTATTAATATTGAGTGGATTTTGCAGCTCGCAAAAGATTTGCTCAATTACGACGACGTAATTACCATGGGAAGTTCCGCCATGCTACAGGAACACGTAATGCCGACACGGAACATCCCGACCGTGTTTGGTCACCAAAAGGTGCGCTTCACTCACGAAGCACCTGATAACCCGACGTCGATTAAGCATGAAACTCAGAAACCGGAAGAGGATGACGATGAAGATGATGATGATGTAATGTTGCTGGAGGAAATGGGTGAGCGTAACGGGGAGGAACACGGGATGCCGGAATATCCATCGCATATGCAACCAAGCCCGGTAGAAGAGTTTGTACAGATCTGTCGATCCTGCTTGAGCACGGACAAGACGAATCTCGTGTCTGCTTATGATGATCGACTCGCTGAGATATTTTTCCAATTTACAAATGTTAATATTGACGAAAATGACGGCATTTCCACCATGATCTGCGTTGACTGCAAGTCTAGGCTGTTGGATATACACTTCTTCCGAGATACTTGTGTAACGAACACGCAAATCTTGATCCATCGCTATCAGAAATGCTACGGAATGGCACCGGATGGTGGAAACAATGACCAGCAACATAATGAAATCATGCAATACGATGACGAAGAAGTCACTTCTCAATATGTGCAAAGTCCAACCAAGTACAATCGCTACGACATGGGAGCGGATGATCCGGAAGATCTGCTGATGCCGCAGAAGGAACAACTAGAGACGGTGTCGTGGAAACCAAAGCCAGGTAGACCGCGTAAACTAATCAAACCGGAACCGGTTCCATTGAAAAAACCTACGAAGGTAGTCCCGCAGATTGCCACCATGAAAAAACGATTCAAGTGTAAATTTTGCCGAAAGGAATACAATTCTCGACCAGGATTTGATATGCACATGGTACGTGAAGCAAATTGACAGCTAACTATTCATATAATGCCAATCTTCTATTGCAGGCAACTCACAAATACCACAGCCAGAGTGAGTTCATAATTGAGTGTAAGCGGTGTGACGTCCGGTCGCGCAAGAATGAAGTTCATCGCTGCTACACGGACATCCTGTACTGCTATGTGTGCGGTGAGCAATACCGCAAGTGGTCTTACCTAAAGCTCCATTTGGCAAAAGTGCACAAGATCAAAACCAAACGGCTAGAATTGATGCTAAAGCTTAAGGAGATGGGCTACGTGGGCGGATCCAGGGCAAATGCTTTGAAAATGTAAGTAAGACTGTTGATCATTTCCCTCTTTATTACTAAATCCCATTCGTTCCTTTAGTCCTCCCAGTAACCGTCGCATACCACAGGACTCGGATAATGAAGTCGAAATAAAGGTTCCCGTGGAGGATCCCGATTCGGAAAAATCCAACAGCGCCCACAGTGACAGAAGTTCCCCGACCGATCTAAGGCCGAAATGTAGCTTCTGCGGGGTAAGCTTCCGGCAGAACTCCTGTTTGGAAATGCACATGAAAACGCACAGCGCCATCGAGCTGACTCAGTGCAATGAATGCGACTCGAACTTTAATGCCTACAGGCACCTAGAGCGCCACCACGAAGATCATGAAGATGAAAACCCACTGGACTCGAGTGTAAAATGCCGGTTCTGTGGCAAGAATCTGAAACGCAACCAAACACTACTGCTCCACTACCAGTACGTCCACAAGGACAAGGATGTTGTTCAATGCAGCACTTGTCCGCAGTTGGTTGAAAATGCCACACAGCTCGCCAGGCACACTTGCAGTGGACAGGAGAAGAATATCTTATCCTCATCGGCAGCTACCGCCACAACCACCACCACCACCACCACCAACGGGGACTTTATGATTATCCAACCGGAATCGATTCTCAAGGGCGCGTCCACTTCCATCACAATGAATGACGACTCGAACTCGGTTCCAGTTGGGCTGCATGGAGGAGACGGCGCCGATCCGCTGCTCGGATTGGGCAACGACGAGGTTATTGAACTTGACTCCGACACCGACGACGACGACGATGAATCTAGCCGCGAAAAGCCCAGTTTTGATTGTTCCGTTTGCGACAAGACATTCGAAAAGGAGGACACCCTGGATCGCCACATGAAACTGCACCGTATGATGAGCGCTGCCAAGGCCAATGAAATTGGACTGCGGAAGTAAGTATATGTGTCTTGTGTGTCAGCGTGCGTGCGTATTGTTTTCAGAGTATTCACGGGCGATTTTATTGAATGTACTAAACATTGATTGCACTTTTAGGAGAAGATTCAACTTATATATGTATGAAAATCTCTATTCCATTATGTATTAGACACTAACTTCATTTTGCTTGTAGTTGCTTTTTCAGAGCTATGAATTGCCGCCCGTGAAGTATCACAGCCCAGCTTCTAGGTAAGCCAAACTCATCTATTTTAATTTGTCGCGTTCCGTAATTGTGACAGTTGGATCACTTTAAAATAAACCGTATGGTTTTGACACTCAATTACACAATTGTTAATTGATCAGTATAATACAAACAACACAAATCCGCTTCAAATTTGTTATTTAATATATTATTAAATTGTCATGTAAACTTTTAAGACACATTAAACATCGCGTGCCCTCCAAAATATAAAATGTCACCCGAAGCTAAATCTTGGGACTGCCAGCATATTTAGTGGAATCTTTCCAAAACGAAGCCGAAAAGCATTATCTCAGTGCAAACATCTCTTTTGGCAGTGCAATAAAAATCGGAAATTAATTTCCTTTTGGAGTTTCCACATCATACATCCTGGGATAATCAACTTGTGGACGCATCAAAACGACAGGTTTTGGCAAACGTAGCCACTAGTAGCATATACGACTCCCTCGACATGGAAGCAGTGTGCCTCTACAACATCCCGCTGTCCGGCTATTTTCGTCTACGGGAAAACGGTGACCGATGTCAACAAACGGTTACATCAATAAACATCGACCAGAAGGAATATATTCTCCGTCTGAACAAAGGCAGCATACAGGTTGCTGTAAAATCGAAACATCACTTCGTCGCCCTAATGGAAGTATTGAAATCCGAAATCATCCAGTTCTACACACGAGGTACCAGCGATGAGATTCCCGTTCTGGCCTTCCTCTTTTTGAGGTCAGGGAATTGGTAATCGAACTTAAGAACAACGCAATTGAACCTTCCGAGGTGAAGTTTTTGGCGTCGTCCAAAACAGGTGATAACGCATTTTACCTGCTTCAGTTCGCTAAGGGTTCCGTCAAGTAGCAGAAGCTTAGAAGAATTAGATCACTATTTAACGTCATCGTCAGCTGGCATGTGTACATACGAAAAAAAAAACCGACGCCGTTCAGTGCTTTAGGTGCCACGGCATGCGAAACTTTAACCTTCAAGCCAAATGCGTGACAACACACACCAGTGCCAATTACCGACAAAACCCGAACTGAATAACAACGATGAAGCGAACATAAAATCAAAAGTTCGTTGTGTCAATTGTAATCAGAATCACACTGCAAACTACAAAGGCTGTCCACACGCTTGAATTACCACATCAAGTCGCTGGAGTCTAAAAACAAGAACCGATTCAACAAGTCAGTACTTCCCCCTACGATGTGCTGTCTGCGATAAAGATTCCTGGTGGGTCTTACGCGAATGTTGTCAGGAACAGTTCAGAAACAAGCGAGGACCAAGTTCCAGTAAATTCGCCTGAAAATACATTGTCTACTGTCGAGGAGTTCATGAAATTAGCAAATGAACTTTTCGCGAGGCTTTCAACGTGCCGATCAAAAGCCATGCAATTTCTCCCTTTGTCCGAACTCACCATTAAATACGTGTACAATGGATAATCCTAGGAGCTACACGAAATTGACGCCGCTACATACATCCATACATTTATTTGTACAACATCACATTTAAGATAAGACATAATCAACAATACTACACCACAATACTCGGTTTGCGGCTGCCGCTCTCCATCCTCGGTCATGTCCAATGCTCGCTAGATCACGCTCTACCTGGTCCGCCTATCGTGCTCTCTGCGCTCCACGCCTTCTTGTGCCAACCGGATTAGTAGCGAACACCAACTTTGCAGGGTTGTTGTTCGGCATTCTTGCAACATGCCCTGCCCACCGCATCCTTCCGGCTTTGGCCACCTTCTGGATGCTGGGTTCGCCGTAGAGTGCAGCGAGCTCGTGGTTCATTCTTCGCCGCCACTCACCGTTCTCCTGTACACCGCCGAAGATCGTCCTTAGCACACGTCGCTTGAAAACTCCGAGTGCTTGCAGGTCCTCCTCGAGCATAGTCCATGTCTCGTGTCCATAGAGGACCACCGGTCTTATTAGCGTTCTGTACATGGTACATTTGGTGCGGGGGTGAATCTTTTTTGACCGTAGTTTCTTCTGGAGCCCGTAGTAGGCACGACTTCCACTGATGATGCGCCTTCGTATTTCACGACTCACATTGTTGTCAGCCGTCAGTAAGGATCCAAGGTAAACGAATTCCTCAACTACCTCGAAAGTATCCCCGTCTATCGTGACGACAGTACTTCCTAGACGACTTCTGTCATGTTCTGTTTCGCCTACTAGCATGTACTTTGTTTTTGACGCACTCACCACCAGTCCGACCTTTGCTGCTTCGTGTTTCAGCCGGGTGTATAGTTCTGCCACCGTTCCAAATGTTCTTGCGATAATGTCCATGTCGTCCGCAAAGCACACAAGTTGAGCCCGGCTCGTCGCATTACACCTTCTAGAGCGATGTTGAAGAGTAGGCATCGCAGTCCCCGGCGAGATTCGAATGAACTGGATAGTTCACCCGAAACCCTTACGCAGTTTTGCACACCGTCCCAGGAAAGCCGTTCTCGGCGATGATTTTCCATAGCTCTGTGCGGTCGATACTGTCGTATGCCGGCTTGATAACTTTCCACGAACTCGGTCATTTTAGGTGATAAACGACGGATGATCTGGGATAGCACTTTGTAGACGGCATTCAAAATGGTGATCGCTCTGAAGTTCTCACATTCCAAATGGTCGCCTTTCTTGTGAATGGGGCAGATTACCCCCTCCTTCCACTCCTCCGGTAGCTGTTCTGTTTCCCAGATCCTGACTATCATCCGGTGCAGGCAGGTGGCCAAGTTTTCTGGGCCCATCTTGATGAGTTCGGCTGCGATACCATCCTTACCAGCTGCTTTGTTGTTTTTGAGCTGCTGAATGGCATCCTTAACTTCCCTCAGCGTGGGAGTTGGGTCAGTTCCGTACTCAGCTGCACTGACGTAGTCGTTTCCTCCATTGCGCTGGTCTCCCGTGCCTACGTTCTCCTCGCCATTCAGGTGCGCATCGAAGTGCTGCTTCCACCTTTCAATCACCTCACGTCCGTCCGTCAAGAGGCTCCCGTCCTTACCCTTGCACATTTCGGCTCGCGGCACGAAGCCGTGGCGGGATGCGTTGAGCTTCTGGTAGAACTTCCGTGTTTCTTGGGAACGGCACAGCAGTTCCATTTCCTCGCACTCCGCTTCTTCCAGGCGGCGTTTTTTCTCCCGAAAGATGCGGGTCTGCTGTTTCCGCTTCTGTTTATACCGTTCCACGTTCTGTCGGGTTCCATGCTGCAGCATTACCGCCCGCGCTGCGTTCTTCTCCTCCAAAATCGCTCTGCACTCCTCGTCGAACCATTCATTCCGTCGACTTCTTTCCACGTACCCGGTTGTGCTCTCGGCTGCGTCGGTGATGGCTGCTTTTACTGTACTCCAGCAGTCCTCTAGAGGGGGCACATCGAGCTCGCCCTCCTCTGGCAACGCTGCCTCGAGATTCTGCGCGTATGCTAAGGCGACATCCGGTTGCTTCAGTCGCTCTAGGTTGTACCAACAATCAAAACGAAACTAACGATTTTAAATTGGCTCACTACTTGACTAGCCTATTGGTCCCAAGCAAATCGATTACGTACCCCATTCTAGTCAAAATTCTAATACTACACTATGTTTGTTTTGATTCGCTATGAAAGTTTGACAGATAAAATGAGGGGTTAGTGGATTTTCCTATGTTTCGAGGGGTGAATCGATTAGCTTGGTACCGAAGACAGTACCAGAGCTGAGCCAAAAAGTTGAGCACGTTTCTTCGGGACCACTAGTCTTAGAGTTACCTCTATGGTCGTACCGTGGCGGGCGTCAGTACCGTACATTGTTGATGACGGAAAGTTTTGGGCGCAGTTTGACCATCACCAGGTAGTGATCAGAGTCGATGTTAGCGCCACGATAGGTCCTGACGTCGATAATGTCGGAGAAGTGCCGTCCATCAATCAGAACATGGTCAATTTTCGATTCCGTCTGCTGTGGTGATCTCCAGGTGTAACGATAAGGGAGGCTGTGTTGGAAAAAGGTGCTACTTATGGCCATGTTCTTGGAGGTGGCGAAATCGATGAGTCGTAGGCCGTTCCCGTTCGTCAGCTGGTGAGCGCTGAACTTTCAAATCGTCGGTCTGAATTCCGCATCCTGGCCTACCTGAGCGTTTAGGTCTCCTATGATGATCTTGACGTCGTGGCTTGGGCAGCAATCGTACTCGCGGTCGAGCTGCGCGTAAAATGCGTCCTTTTCATCATCAGTGCTTCCGGAGTGAGGGCTGTTGACGTCGCTGTAATCACCGAAACTTCGTTATCCTTATTTCACGAATCCTACCCAAGTGTTCGCCTTGATCGTCACACGCCGGAAACTGATCGCGGAGGAGGTGTCGCCATCGCAATCAGAAAAGGAATTCCTTTTCTCCAAATCGACAACATAACAACAACAGCTGGGGAAGCAATGGGAGTTACAACAGATGTAGTTCCAGTCAATATAGTCGCCCCTTTTTCCCCTGGCTCAAACCGCTGTAGATGTTACATTCACTGCCTCAAAAGATTCCCCGAGCCGTTTTTCGAGAGACTTTAATAATTCTCGACACAGTATGTGCAATTGTGCAAAGGCACATAAAGCAGGAAAAATTCTCTGGAAGGAATACTACTACTACTACTACTACTATTGTCAGCTACACGTTACCCACCAGGGAGAGGTAGAGCATCCACCTTAGACCTAGTGTTATCGAACTCAGAATCATCTCCCAGTGTTGCTCAGTATATGTAGATTCCGCCGTCCCTTCCGGTGCCCCGGAACGATTCTACCGTTGCTACGAAACAGCAAACCGGATCGATGAAAGTATCAACGCTACACACGAATTGACCAACGAGCTGGATGACACCAGGAAAATCGGTGAAGCCATCGAACGCATCGGTGAAATTATTTCTAAATCCGAGGAATCCAGTGTGCAATGAGAACGATCCATGAGGCAAATTTACTCATCGCTGAGTTCCTGCACTTTATGTGATTTATGGTTAAGTTAAACCGAAGACATCATATCAAAAAGACTGGCAACTTTGCCAGAATCCAAGCGACAGATTCAGTAGCGCTGCACTTGAGTGAATGTGGAAGCAACGCATAGAAAAATGAGCAACAGGATGTAATATTTGCTATCAAAATCGTTCGAAGCATTTACCTTTGAGCGTCAGCGGTCTTATGAGAAAATGGAAGAGTTGCCAGTCTTCTTGATATGTTGTCTTCGGTTAAACTCAAATTTGGGTCGTTCTCATTCGCCGTGCAGGAAAAAAAAATCGCGAATATGAGAAAAGTAAAGATTGGATTCACTCAGTCTATTGGTACTACTTCTAGACTGAGTAAAATTATCGTCAATTTTCTTCACTGGTTTTCCACTGAAAAAACATGAGGCAAATGTACTCGTCGCTGAGTTCCTACACTTTTGGCAATTTATGAGTAAACTAACGTCAGATTTGAGTCGTTTTCATTGGCCGTGTACCACTAGTTAAAATTATAGATACTATAGATTCCATAGATAAGCGGAGGAAAAGTATAATGTAGCCAAACGAACTGTCAGTTAGTGTAGCCAAACGAACATGACGTCATCATGGTGCTGTTTGAGGGAGAAGTATTGTAATATTATGAACACAAAACGCTTTCCACACTCCACATTCCGATTTATTTCGCGGACAACGGAAGAAGGAAAGATAAAGCAAACAATTCCTCGATTCATTGTTGCAAAGATTTGCTTTGCACTTCATTTTGAACTTTTACGCACGAAACAAAACAAAACTGCACAACTAAGAGCTCTGTGATGGCATGAACTTTTTTCACGAATGCCAGTAAGATCATTTATTTTTCATGGTTGCCAAAACAACTTTTTGTGCCTCCGCTTATCTATAGTATCTATAGTTAAAATATGTCATAAGAAAAATAATTTCCCTGCGGAGATCAAATTACAAGAGAGCCGTCTTGACATATCTTTTTGCTCTAACTCACTATCATTAGATTGTCTGTGGAAGGTTATCAATGATCCCCATGGTAGTGATCACTTACCAATTATTATTTCAATCAAAAGTGGTCGTCTAAAAACAGATCAGTCAATTCAAGTTCCTTTTGACCTCACGAGGAACATTGATTGGCAAAAATTTGTTTCGGCGGTAACTCTTGGTATTGATTCTACCGATCCACTACCACCACTGGAAGAGTATCGTTTCTTTACCGAACTAATCTACAAAAGCGCATTAGAAGCTCAGAAACGACGTGTTCCAAGTGCATCCCTCAAAAGAAGACCCGCCACCCCTGGATGGGATGACGAATGCACAAAGTTGTATCTTGAGAAATCCGATGCCTTTAAAGATTATCGTAGACATGAAAGATCTGAGCTTTTTGAAAAGTATCTAAAGCTTAAAAAAAAGCTTAAAAACTAACTAAAAGCAAAGAAACGAAATTACTTGCGTACTTTTATCAAGGGACTTTCTAGAGAAACCTCGATGACAACGCTTTGCGAAACCGCTCATCTTCCAATGAGAGTGAAGAATACTCCTCACAATGGATATTCGACTTCGCTAAAAAGGTTTGTCCAGATTCTGTTCCAGCACAACCAACTTTACGGGATACAGCCCGAAGTAACGGTTCTCTGGAAGAACCATTCGCAATACTGGAATTTTCAATGGCACTTCTTTCATCGAATAACTCTGCTCCGGGAAGCGATATGATCAAATTCGACCTTCTAAAAAACCTCCCCGATATCGCTAAAAGACGATTACTTAACCTATATAATTCATTTATGGAATTCAATATAGTTCCACCAGCATGGAGACAGGATAAAGTAATAGCTATTCAAAAGCCTGGAAAACTAGCGTCTGATCACAATTCTTACTGTTCGATATCTATGTTATTGAGACTTGACCATTGGGTTGAATCAAAGAATCTACTTTCAAATACGCAATTTGGTTTCCGAAAGAGTAAAGGAACAAACGATTGTCTAGCGATGCTTTCATCTGATATTCAACTGGCCTTTGCGCACAAGGAGCAATTGGCTTCAGTCTTTTTGGATATTAAGGGCGCATTTGATTCGGTTTCCATAGACATACTGTCAGACAATTTGCACAGTAGTGGATTACCCGGTATTTTGAATAATTTCTTGTATAATTTGCTGTCAGAAAAACAAATGACCTTCAATCTAGGTCAACTGACAACTTCTAGAATTAGCTACTTGGGCTTACCCCAAGGTTCATGTTTAAGCCCCTTACTTTATAATTTCTATGTCAAAGATATTGATAACTGCTTAGATAATCTATGCACGCTTAGATAGCTTGCAGACGATGCCGTGGTTTCCATGAGAGGTCCACGTGCGGAAATCTTGCAAAGACCATTGCAAAATTCCCTAAATAATCTGTTATCTGTAATTTAGGGGTCGAGTTTTCACCGCAAAAAACTGAATTGGTAGTGTTTACAAGGAAGCGGTTTCCAGCCCAACTGCGTCTAAATCTTTTGGGCAGAGACATTACCCAATCTTTAACCTTCAAATACCTTGGAGTCTGGTTTGATTCAAAATGCACTTGGGGTACCCACATTACGTATTTGAAACAAAAGTGTCAACAAAGGATCAACTTTCTACGATCAATTTCCGGGACATGGTGGGGTGCTCACCCGGAAGACCTCATTAAACTATATAAAACGACTATTCTTTCAGTTCTTGAGTATGGCTCTTTTTGCTTCCTCTCGGCAAGAAAAACCCACCTAATTAAATTGGAACGCATTCAATATCGTTGTTTACGTTCAACACACAATATGAGCCTAGAGGTCCTAGTGGGCGTAAAACCCCTGCAGAACCGTTTCTGGGAGCTCTCATTAAGAATATTGATTAAATGTAGTGTCAGTAACAACCTTGTGATTGAAAACTTCGAAGAAATGCTCGAATTGAGCATCCAGTCTAGATTCGTGCGAATCTATCTTAATTATGTGTCATCGGATATTAGCCTTCCTTGCTCTAACCCCTCTCGTGTATGCTTTACTAACTACAGTTCCCGCATTGACTATGATCTCTCCATGAAACAGGCTATTCAAGCAGTTCCAGATCAACTTCGACCTATCTCAATTCCCCGCATTTTTGCTGAAAAGTACCAACAAGTCAATTGCAATAGAAGATTTTTCACTGATGGATCACGCATTGATGGATCCACTGGCTTCGGCGTCTTCAATGAATACTCAACCGCCTTTCGGAAACTTCAGGAACCTTGTTCCGTTTATGTTGCTGAGCTAGCAGCAATCAACTTCGCATTGGGGATGATTTCCGATATGCCCATAGACCATTACTTCATCTTCTCGGATAGTCTCAGTTCGATTGAGGCTATTCGGTCGATGAAACAAGGTAGGCACTCATCTTATTTCCTTTCAAAGGTAAGGCAGCAGATGAGTTTGCTGGTCGAAAGGTCATATATGATTACTTTTGTATGGGTCCCCTCACATTGCTCAATCCCAGACAATGAGAAGGCAGACTCTCTCGCAAAAGTGGGCGCACAACGAGGCGAGATTTATGATAGAAGAATTTCACATGATGAATTTTTCCCATTAGTACGTCAGAGTTCTCTTTTAAGTTGGCAAAACGATTGGACAAGTAATTCTCTTGGGCGGTGGTTACATTCCATTATTCCAAATGTTTCTTCGAGAGCGTGGTTCAAAGTTCTGGATGTAAGTCGGGGATTCATTCGAGTGATGTCAAGACTTATGTCCAACCACTACTCGCTAGACGCACATATCTATAGAATAAACCTCGTTGACAGCAATATATGTAGGTGCAGAACCGGTTATGATGACATCGATCACGCAGTTTGGTATTGCCCGGGTAATGACGCCTCCAGAGCACGACTATTGGATACCCTAGTGGCCCGAGGTAGACAACCCTTCCGTGAGGTAAGAGATGTATTGGGAACACGGGATCTTCCCTACATGCAAGCGATCTACGAATTCCTTTGTTTGTCTGATGTTAGAGTTTGATGTGACCATCCCCTCCTTTCCAAACAATTTCCCGCCATTGTGTCCCAGTCTTATTATCCTCCTGTTCCTGTGCTACTTGCCCCTGCCCAGACAGGATTTGGTCAACCGTCCGAGAGTAGGTTTCAGAAACCAGTTTCCTACCTAGCTCCTTCCAATCGAAATTGTTACCCATTAACCTCGAGCCCGCCACGAGTAATTGGTACCCAATACTAACGTAAAACTACTGCTATTTAAAATGTAAATTCAAACATTACTGATTTTGGCTCCGCAAAGTGTCACACACGACTGAGCCTAGTAAATAAACGAACTAGTAAAAAAAACCCTGCTACCCGAGCGTGGTTACTTCTGACAGACAATAAGTCAAATTTTGACAACCGTGGATGAGTTCTTTTCGAAAACCGGTCGATCGACAGCACAGAGATTTTCGAACATAGAAAATAACTTTGTAAATGTCACTTTTAACCACGAGTTAAATTTAACTCGGCAAATGGTTCACAGCCTTATAGAACGTTCAAACTACAGAGTTATAACATGTCCCGCTATCTTGATGGTGGTTTCTGTGTTGCAATTATTTGACAACCGTTATAACGTGTTATAACTCTCCAGTCTGGACAGCGTTTAATGCTTATACAGTGACCGGCATAAAAAAAGATCCACCGGCTCACTTGTTAGATAAATCGGTTTTCTTTCCCAAGCACTTTTTAAAAGCTATATTATTGCACGTTTTAAGCTTGTTCTAGTACCACTTGTTATAGTACGTGCAAGAGTTTCAATATACGAATCAGTTCAGGTCAACCACTAACGAAATTCAAACGCACCCCTTGTTTACGGTATGACATAAAAAAAGATCCACCTGTAGAAAAAAAATTTGCCGTGTAAATTCCGTTGACATACCCCTCACAATTCCTAATGTTGACATTTGTTTATTTACATTCATCGCAAATCTCTGCTGCAGCGCTGAGAAGTAAACGTATTGTGCGAAAGTAACGAGTTTTTGAAAGTTCAAATATGGGTGGAAAGAAAATCTCGTATCAAATTCGGAATCTAATCGTTCGTGACTTTGAGAAAAACGAATCTCAGCGCAAAATTGCCGAAAAATACTCTGTGAGTCACGGTGCGGTTCAAAAGATAATTTTGAAGCACCAACGGGTTGGAAGCGTTGCAGATCGATCTGGACGAGGACTTAAACGTAAATCTGATCACCGAGAGGACTCCAGAATCATCCGGGAAATCAAAAAGGATCCGTTTGTTACCATCCGCGGAGTGAAAGAAAAGTTGAACCTAACAATATCCGAACGAACAATTCGACGCCGCATTGCTGAGCACGGCTTAAAGAGTTATTTTGCTCGGAAGCGGCCGTTCATCAGCAAGGTCAATAAGGAAAAGCGTCTGAGGTTTGCAAGAACCCACATCAATAAGCCCCTGGAATTCTGGAAACGTGTTATCTGGTCAGATGAATCGAAGTTTGAGCTTTTTAACAAAAAACGACGTTTGCGAGTATGGCGGAAAAGCGATGAAGGGCTCCAGGACAAACATCTTCAAGCAACCATGAAGCACGGTGGAGGAAATATTATGGTCTGGGGTTGTTTCTCATGGTTTGGTGTGGGAAATCTGGTCCTGATCAATGGGATCATGACAGCGGAAGGCTATATTGACATTCTTAACGAAAATTTGGAAGAGTCTTTGCTAAAAATGGAATTGGAAGACAACTACATCTTCCAGCAGGATAACGATCCCAAGCACACGGCAAAGAAAACGCTCGCATTCTTTCGAGCCTGTCGCATCAAACCCTTGGAATGGCCACCCCAAAGCCCTGGCTTGAACCCAATCGAGAATCTCTGGGCAATTCTCGATAACAGAGTGGAAAAGACCGGCGTAACCAACAAGCAGACATATTTTGCTGCCCTGGAGAAGGCCTGGAATGAACTGGATCCACAGCACCTCAGAAACCTGGTCGAAAGCATGCCGAAACGACTGCAGTCCATTATCGAAGCGAAGGGAGGTCATATTAACTACTGACCAGCTGATCATAATCGATTTTGTATGATTATAACACATGAAACATAAAATGGATCTTTTTTTATGTCATACCTCAAAAAGTCATGCGAATTGAATTTGTTGTTTATTTTAAGTTTTGGAATAATAATTACCAATATCGTTGAGTCAAAATAAACTTTTGTTATTTAGTTATCTGAGACATAAATCATATTAATTGACTTTTGAAAAATAAATGAGTTTTACATGCATTTTTACATTCGACATCGGTGGATCTTTTTTATGCCGGTCACTGTAGTTATAAGGCTAATATAAAAATTGAAAGCCTTATATTGCAAAAAGGGCCAAGTGCTGCAAAAGCTCGACAATACACGGTGATATTCAAAATTCTACTTTGGTCGCTCAAGTCTATCAGTGACTATGTGAAACACAATTTTGTCAATATCGTGCGATAGTCTCTCAACAATGACAAATATCAGCACTGGTTACTTGGGTAGTTCAATTAGTAAAATGCGCTATAGGGGAAGGAGTAGCATAGATAATAGGTGGGGTATAATGAGCATCTCGCAGTTTGCCCCTGGATCTCTAGCTGCATGAAACAAATCAACTGGTAGTAGGGTCAATATCATTATGATATTGATCCTACCACCAACCAAATTGTTCCGAACGGCCAGAAGTCCAAGCTGGTGCACGGGATGCTCACTATGCCCCGCCTGTTCACTATGCCCCTCTTACCCCTAGGTAAGTAGGAATCTGTATCTACATCCCCTGATGAGCACACATTTATCAAACAAACAGAAATACCATATGTTAATTTCACTTAATTTTTTTTTAAACGATGCTGTCATTGTTTGTAATTTACTACATTATTACGATGTGATGGTATCCCAGCTGGTGATGACGTTGAGAAAAAAAACATCTAATTAAGTTACAAACGACATCAAGCGCGGGGAACGTAGGTAATGGCTTCAGACTTCCGCCGGGATAGTTGTGTGTGTGTGTCAATGAATAGGTAGCCCGCAAAGAAAATCCCCTCGGATTGAAGTGGGTCATCATCATATCAAAGCAATAATGGATGCGACTAATGGAACACTGAATCATTATTACTGTCACGGTGAAATTGCCGATGAAACATACCACCTGTTAAGAGCATCCGTTCGATGTTGACTGTTTCTAACGTTACAATTGCGTTGTATTATTTAATTTCATATATGAGTTGCAACATTTTATATTTGCATTGGATTAGAAATATTCGATGTCTGCATTAATAAATATTCGATGCCTAGACACATTAAACGTGTAACAACATTAGTAGAATTTAAGAGACATTGCATTTCACACGTTAAAACTGTCTTTTGAACGGTTTTCCAGTGATTTTTTTTAATGAATTGGCAAATTATGTATCTTGACGAAGTTATTTTTATTTTTTTATGGATAGCTGTTATAACGACTTTTTAATAATTATTGTAGCACTGCAAAATTATTTTGTTCGCCACGAGGTTTGAGCCTCGCGCGCGTATTACGACTGAATTTAATAATAATAAATAATAATAGTAATAGGAAGAGATGAATCAGCCTCTGGCTGAAAGTCTCGCTAATAAAGATAACCTAACCTAGTAGAATAGGATGCTTTGTTGATTGTTCATTAACTCTTGATCGCTTGTAATACTTATGAATATTTTAGGTGGACAAAAAGGCGAACTAAGAGGTGGACGCCTGAGCTTTTCCACATTTATATCGCTGTGAAGCAACTGTAAACTCTAAAGGGCATTTTCTATCTGTAAATGTAAACAGTTCGTTTTTTGTTTGCTAACCTGGTTAAAATGTTTACATTTAACTATCTTAAAGATAAATCGTCCACCTCAAACCTTTGTAGGGGTAAGAGGTGGGACCATCATCATCATCATCATCATCATAAATAAACTAATACAATGGCCAGACTAGAGATTGGTAACGTGCTAAGAGCGATTTTCGTGATGCAAGAATATTTTTTATTGAATCACCAAAACCGCTTATAACAAGTTCAAACTCCCTAGTCTGAACTTGGCATAAGTTAATTTTATTAGAACCGTAAAAACTGTTTGGTTTTTCTGAATATTATTTTATTAATAAAAAGTTCGATATATTGAATATTTCTTCAAACTCAAAATTATTAACATTCCCTTCGTATGCGAAAAATTAAATTAGCGATGTTCCAAAGTTTCATAAATTTTTCAAGCAATAGACGTTGCCATTTTTTCTAAACGATTGCAGTGAGCATCCTAAAAAAATCCAAACTCAAGTGTCTGAGAGTTTTGATTAACATCGATATGTCAAAAGTGTTTTGATGCCCTATGCATTGGTGTAAATAAATGGGGTGGGCTGGTCCACCCCAGAGAGTTTAATAAATATATACCGGAGCAATATACATATTTTTGCACCGCATGAAGGAATTGCAATATTGTTCAGATTATCTTAAATAAACTCTGCCTTGACTTTGAATTTCCTAATTAATTGCCTATTCACGGTTAATGAGAGGCCTTCTTGCTACATGCAAAATATAAAGGTTGAATCTCTTCATTCGTTTTGAATGTGAAAACATTTGAAACTCTTTGAAGAAGTGTTTCTGATCTTTAAAATAATACCGAATAAACCTTTTCATTATTGAAGACTTTGAAAAATATCCATGAAATCCATGGATATCAACTAAGTTCTATAAAGACTTATAAGAAGGATTCTGTATTACTTCAAAGTTTCTATAATTCAATTCCATGTACTCAAATAAAGCTCCCTGCACTTCTTCCCAATCTATTTAACTTATCCCTAAGCCTCTATGAAGTTTCCTGAATTTGCGGAAAATTCTACAAATTGCTGGAAAGTTGTGTCCACTTCTACGAAGTTTTCTGAACTTGTACGATATGTTTATACTTACACAAACTACAACTAAACTTTTACAAAGATTGCTAAACTTGTAAATATTTGCTATGTATCATTCACTGTTCCCGAAAATATGACCAAGATCTCAGAATGTTGAATTTCTACAATATTCCCATCTACAAAACTCTCAACGGAATTTTCGAAAATCTTGCGTAGCTTTTAAGAAGTTCCATAAACTTCTAAATAATTCCTGGCTCTTCAAAGAAATTTTGCGAAGCGTCTCGATTTTCTATTTAATTCGGTCAACTTGTACAAAGATCGCTGAACTGCTATAAATTTGCTGCCCTTCTATGAAGCTGTCCGAACTTATAAGAATTTTGTTTACTTTCTGTGCCCTGAAGTACTATAAAAAAATAAATGCAATTCCCTGAAGTATTCTAAATTAATGTTTTTAAGAAATGCTAAAAACAAAGAAAGTCCTCGAATTTTAATAGAGTTTCCTGCAATAAAACAAAGTTTTAATAACTTCATTGTAGTTTTCCAAACTTGTACAAGTTCCCCACTTTAACGAGGTTAAAAAAAAGCTCTCAGATTTTTTATTAGATTTCAAGTATTTGTACGATTTCACTCAAAATTACTGGTAGTTTTAGTATTTGCTGATGATTTGTTAATCATAGGGGTATCAGTAGATAAAATAGAATCTATAATCAAACAGTTAAAATAAGAATTAAGGAAAATAGGATTATAAAAAAAATGTAGATAAAAGTCAAATAATGATAAGAGAGCCATTGTCAGACAGGAACATACCAGAAACAATTAAAACAGATGGAGAAAAGTACGTGGTAGTTAAAAATATGAGATATCTAGAAACATGTTTAACAAAAACTTTGGATAGGCCACAAACAACAAGAAAAAGGTGCATGCAAGCGATTAATAGTAGTAAAATAATTATAGAATTCATAAGACGATATATAAGCCCGTGGGCACTTTCCAAACTTATTTGTAGTCTCACCAGCTATTTCATATGGATTGAAAGCAGCAGCTCTGATAAAAAGAAATAGAAAGTCAATCAGTAGGTATGAATTACATATATTAAAAGAGATGTTAAGATATTCAAGGAATAGACCAAAGGAAAGAATAACAGTTTCAAGCTTATTAGATGGAAAATCAGCAGTTAAAAAAGTTAGGGTAATGCGCATAAGCTATTGAGGACATATAGAGAGAAGACCAGAAGGACATCCACTAAAAATAGCAAAAAAAAAACTCAAATTTTCTTGGAAAAAAAGGTAGGCCCGCAAAAGCATGGAATGAAAGTTGAAGAGAAGATAAGGAGAAATTACCTGAGATAACAGAAGAACAATGGTTAGAGTTGGTTAAGGACAAGGAGAAATAAAAAAACACAGGCAGAGGAAATTTATAAACTATAGGAAGCGAAGAAGAGTCAGAATCAAATGTAGAAGACTAGAGAATCTCAAAAACTAAAAATAAAATAAGAGAAGGATTAAAAGAAAGACAAAACCTGTTAATAAAGGAGGGGAAAACAGGTTTGTTATTTATGGATAATTGTTTGGAGAAGATTAAATAGAATAAACAAATAAGAAGCGACATAACAGCAAGTAACACCAGAATAAAATATATTTAATCAATAAACAAAAACATTGAACAAATAGAGTACCATAAATTAAAAACATATTCAGTTTGACTACAAATATGTTTACTACAGGTTACAATATTCAAGAAGAGAGAACATTGAAAGTGATAGAAAAAGAGAGAGAAGAGTATTTCACTACAGATGCCGATTATTCAACAGGAATCAACGAGAATCGAGATAAAAAAGATTCAGCAGCAAGGACTCAATACATAAACGGTGAGATCTAACTGATTACAACTAGATATAAAAAATATGAAATGTATCCTACTAAATACGTTCCATCTACAAAGCAGGATGCTTTGATGATGGAAATGTTTATATCGGTACTACGTGTATGCGGGGCTTGTTGTAAGTGAAAGTAACCTCGGAATGGACGTGAGTGACCAGGCATTCTGAAATGGGTTACTGAATCTCAACAGAGATATCACCTTTCAACTTCCGGGCTAAAATTGTTTGCAATGGGATCAGTATAAGATAACAATAGATTATATTGCAAACATTTTTCTTCCATAAAAACACTGCCGGACAGTGGAAGTTGGATTGTATATACATACATACACATACATACAAGCATTTGTACGATTTCACTCAAACATCTCCAAAGCCACTAAAGTTTAAAGAAACTCAATGACGGTAAAAAAAATGCCAAAACTTTAACGAGTTTCCCCGATTTTTTATAAAATTGGATGAAGTCCTACGAAGTTTGCTGGATTTCTATGAAGTTCATTGAGCAAATAACTGAACTCCTATAAAAAGTTCTAATAAGTTTTCTAAGGTGCAATGAAATTTCAGAAGATTTATGAGTTTTCTTGCAGTTATGTAACATTTCCTAAACTTTTAAAAAGTTTCCCAACAATCTATGAAGTTCCCTCGAATCAATATCTTAAGTCATAGCTTTACGAATTTTCATTGATTTCTAAGGAGAACGTTGAACTTCTGTAAAAACTCAGTTTAAACAATCTGAAAGTGTACAACTTTCGCCACCCGTAATTTTTGAATGTAGATGTGAAGACATTTTATTGATCCCCCGTACTACCGATGGTTTATGGTTTATGTCTTGTCCGCTAGGTCTATGCCCCCCCCTTAGCGCAACATCCTAGTTACGCCTATGCCTATGTCCGAAAATTTGAATAACTTTGTCAGTTTTAGAACCTTGAGAAGTTTTCATATCATAGAATCTAGAAAACTTCTCCATTCCGTACCTCTTATCTCCTAAGAATTCCATAAAAGTTTACCTCAAAATTGTCATTAAGTTTTTATCATAATCATGTGGAAAATATTCTCAGGATTCTCCTGCTATTGGAATTAACCCGAGGTTTCCTAAAGCAAATATTATAAATTAATTAAATGATCATGTGATGTTGTTTTTGACATCATCCACATGCAGAGGGCCAGTCATTTTCGAATGTATGGGAATGGTAGGAAACCATTTGAAAATGCATGAAAATTTTCAGTTTTTATTCATTATCGTCTTTATGGGCAGTTTTAGATGCACAAAAATTGCACGAGTACATTACTATGGTGATAAGGTAAACACTCGTTTATTTGTTTCCTTCTGTGAAAGCATGTTTCGTCACAAATCGTGGATTTTCTAATATTCTCCATACAGCAAAAATGATTTTCCTACCACTGAAGGGACGACATCTCTCGGATCTTCAGTATAACTACTACTCAAATCATATAATTAATACATGGGACTTTACTTACTTTTGGCTTCCCACATAGTGCCTAGTTGGGTGAAATAAACTTTTTTTCCTTGATTTGTTTTCCGTACTGAATACCAATGCTACCGACGCTCGGGAAGCAGCTTCTACACCCACCCTTCGTGATCAGATATTTTGTACCTCAGAAAATCCCGGCGGCGCTTGAGATATAAACTTAATTTTGACCATTTTTTTCTTACCGTGTGGTTAAATTTTACTCAACAGTGAGTTGTTTGTCATAGCCTTGTTACGCTCAATTTACAGTGTACTAGTCACCTTTCGCGTCACTAGAGCCGCTAGTATCGGGAAAAATCGTGTCTTGGGGATAATAGAAGAGTGAACCATATTGTTAATTTATAATATTTGCCTAAAGTATTATCCCAAAATTATTTTGAAATTCACACCATAATTCCATGTGGTTGTTTCTCAAAATCCCTTGAGAGAATCTCTTAGAATTTCCTTGGAACTATTCTGAGAATTCGATTCCATTAGAATTCTTCTCGAAACTCTTTTATAACATTCTTCTAAATTTTCCTGGCTACTCAGCATTCTTTGGAAATTTTCTCATAAATCTCTTCGAATTGCTCTAGATTTCCCTCGAATTTTCACAATCCCCGTAATAGTCTCTTCAGAACTACCTTCGAATTTACTCTTATTTCTCCATACAATTTTCTTGAAATACCTTGGACCTTTTCCTCAGAATTTCTTTAGAATTATCTCTATCGTAAAATTTTGAGTGTATTTTTTTTATCTTGGATCTTAACAACTACCCCATTTTTTAATATTTTATAATTTTCGGGGTCTTAAGTTTCGAAAAGTTCAAGTCTACGAAAAACTGGCTTTGTCTCAAAACCTCGAAATCTTCTCATGTATTCTTAGGATTTTTTTTTTTTAGAAATATGAATTCTCAGTAGACGTGTTTTTTATCAAAGGCAAGTGTCACTAAAGCCATCCAAAATGTGTTATTTTATAAATTGCTGTTATGGGTCGAGTGACACTTGCCTTTGATAAAAAAAAACACGTCTACTGAGGATTCATATTTCAAAAAATATCATCTATCAATGAAACAGTCATCGGTCGTCATTGAAAAGCAATGCAACTATGGTCTGTCAATCTAATTGAAACTTTTATTGGCTCTGTTGTCTTGTGAATTTTAGCTATAACGAATGTTTGACGAAATTTCTAGAACAGTATAAGGAACATTATGCCGTAGACTACACATTTTTATATCATATCCCAAGTAACAATTCTAGAGCTGCTTGGCTATATTCAAAATTTATAAAGGTTTTATTGCAGCTGCAACCATTACCTACAGCTTTATGACGGTCATATACAATGCAAGTCATGAAACATTCTTATAGCTAGCTACAAAACCCCTATAAAGCTAATTAAAAAACCAGCTGATGTTTATGCTATTTTCACTTATGAAAGGTTTTATGATTGCTTTGAAGTATAAAATAAAGTAATATGAATTGCCCTTACAAAACCCAAAAATAAATCCTTTTGTTGCTTTATGAGTAAGCGCAATAAAACTAGTTGGCCATGAAATGGTTATTTTAAAACAATTATAAGCATTCAGTTGCAACTTGTCAGAAATGTAAATAGGCGGTTTGTTTTTACAACATAGAAAAGAATCAAAACTTTCCGGTACTTCCAAGCGGAGCGCAAAGAATATCAACAAAATTGTTAGCATGAGCATGAAAACATTTCGTGTATACGTATACGCGACGTAGTGTGCGTAAGAAAAACGTCAGCAATCTCTATAATTCTTTCGTTCTCGCTCGCATATACATGCACTGAAAAAAGTTTTCACTTAGCTTCTATTAGGAACGCACATAGTATTTTTCCAAAAACAAAAACAATGATTTTTACCTGAATATCACATAGCATTAGAAATTCTATATGAGAAATCATATAGATTTCATTGGACACATAACGTTCATATGATTTAGTGGTGCAATTTCCAATTATGGGATCACATGAAAGTTATATGAAATTCACATGGATATTTTCCACTGGTTATGTGATTTATTTTATGAGTGTGGGGTGACACTGTCGAATCTTGGTCGAAATGCATTGACTTCTCGACGCAAGATCTCACTAACACAACCTTGCTAGTGTATTCGTGTAAAATCGATTTGTTTATTATTTTCAACCACGAAATCAGCTGTCAAAGTGTTCGACTTGACAGCGGTTTGTTTTTTATTTTCAACCAGTAAAACGCATGTATTAGTGAAACTGCTCACTAATACCATAGAGGTAACTCTAAGACCACTGGGTCCCGAAGAAAATCATTATTATTTTTGGCTCACTCAGTACCAGAACAACGGTCCCAAGCAGTCCCAAGCTATTTCACTCACCCCTGCATGTTCTGCATGAATCCACACACCCCTGATGTTATCTGTCAAACTTTCATAGCGAATCAAAACAAACATTGCGTAGTACTAGAATTTCGACTAGAATAGGGTACGTTAATCGTTTGCTTGGGACCAATAGGCTACTAAAGTGGTAAGCCAATTTAAAATCGTTAGTTTCGTATTGATTGTTGCTAATACTAACGATGGTAGAGAACTCTATGGAATGGTGACAGTCCTAGGGCAAAAAGGTTGAAATCACGCATAACTTTTCATAAAGGTTAATGTACCATTCAAAACTTTTCCAAATGTTTGTAAAATTCATCGGTTGCACCCGTAGAATAGGAATATACATTTGCCCTCAAATAAAAAAATGAATTCAAGCTGAACATTGCATTAGGTCCTAAGTAACATTGACAGATTCTCTTCGTCGACTTTCTCTTTGCATCCCCACGGTCATGTAAAGACTTAAATCGCACAGTATGTTTCTTCAAAAAAGCTATTTATTTAATGTATTTGCATAAGAGAAAAATATAACATTATATAGTTGTAAGCAAAAAAACCGAAAAAGAAAGAAAAAACCATATTTTCGACATTTTTTTCTTTAACTCCATATAACTTGGAACCAGTAGACTGTGGAAATTTAACGTCTTTGAAAGAGCTGTTCATTTTGTCAAGATAAACAACTTTGCCCAAGACATCAAGTCTCCAAAACATCAGAGAAAGAAGTTAGATTGTGGCACCATATTTGCGGAAGAGTTTTGAACTATTTGTTTATGTCAATAGATGGTCCTTATTATGATGAGAAATTTTGCCCAAAACACCAAGTCACGGAAATGTTTCGTTTCGGAGTTATTAATTTTGCTCCGCTAGGTTGGATTCGTGACCCAGTGTGCAATGTAAGCATTAGACATTTTAAGAAATTGCGCTTGGTGTTTTTCTTGCCTGCTGTCCTCTGTCGCCATATTGTCATTATGAAAATGCCATTAGCCTTGGAATAAAATCCAAGAAATTTCAATAAAATAATGGCTCAATAAGAGATCCGAAATGATTTCCAGTGTGCATTGGTATGAATTTATGTATTGAGATCTATTTTATGTAAAATTAAAGTGATTCCATCAAATTCATTTGATTTCTGAAACAATCTTTTTTGTTAACTTGAATTATTTTGGAGGCGCATTTATTTAACGCTCATATTATCCCAATATACACGATAAAATTTCAAGCGCATATGTTTTGGAACTTCAAAAAAGTCGTATATTTTCTCTAAGATTTTCACTAATGTCGCCATGAAACAAAATTGATTGCATGATGATCTTGACACCAACACTCAAACCTATTTTTACCGATAAAGATTTCCATATGGAAAAAAAAGTTTCAGCAGAACAGAACAACAACAAGCTAATTTATGGCGGTTGCTTTGAAGCCAATAAAAATTAAATTGGCTTTATAACTGATTTTCACCAAAGCGTAATAAAACTGCTTGGATACAATATTACTCTTATAGAGGCTATGAGAACCTTTTGTAGAGTATGGGGCTTTCTAATAAAAGGTTTTAAGACAGCTTTATTGTGATTCTCAAACATGCTTTATAAACCTTATCAAGAGTGGTCCACTAAGCTGGAAGACGATCTTATAGCGGTTATCAAGAGGTTGTGCTGGAGCTATTAATTTTATTGACGGTTTTATAAAATTGATCTCAATAGCCACTAATAGAGTGCAATAAAACAAGAAATGCTACTTGGGATGGGTGGAAAGTTCGTAGAGTAAATACTTAAAAATTCTTCACTTTTTAAGATATCGTCGAGCATGAAACTAAGTAAAACTTCAATCAAATCACTTTGAATAGTCAACATTTGGTCTCGAACTTGGTAGATAACACATTAAGCTTTGCTATGAAAGTTGTTACAGCAGTTTTCGTTGTTTCAGTCTCGACATACATACAAATATTATAAGCCGTAAATTACCTTAAAAGCATCAAATTAACTTGAAGCACCTCTAAATCATCACCGGTTTTGCTGAAAATTTGCACAGAAGTTCGAATTAACATGACAAACAGTAATCACGGTTGACCCGGTGCATCCTGAACATTTCTGGATCAAATCATTTACCACATCGTTTTATTTTATTAGTAAATCGTTAATGAAAGCCGGAGGCATAGAAAGAGTTGGTTGTTGCAAGACATTGCATTTGTAAGCAAACACGTCAATCGCCGATTTCTCGCCAGTAAATGATCAATCTTGAAAATTAATAACACGATCAGGCAGAGGAAATATCCCTCAATCATTTGGTATAGTTTGTTTACGAGATGAGCTTTTATTCACGAGAAATTAGCAATGGACGTGTTTGTTTGCAAAAGCAATTACGCCCAAATCTCAAATCACTCCGTGCTTTAATGTACCGGAGACTGGTGGGACTTTTCACCCCTTGCAACGGCCAGTGTCAGGAGCCCGTTGTGCTGTCGGGTTTAGCACAGGCCATATACGGGCAATTCGGTAGACGTATTGCCAGTGCTTTGCATAGGGATGAATTGCGGCCGGGGATTACGCTTAGAATATCAGAATATCCTGTAATGAACTTAAAGCGAACAACACTTACCCACTTCATGGAAACGGAAGCAAACACCAAACTTCAGCTGCCAATCAGATAGGTAAATTTGCTTATCGGTTGCTTTGCTTATTCTGCGCTGGTTTTTTAAAGACAAACAATGTCTGTCGTAATTTTGCTGTGTCAAAAATCCCCCAGATGAGGCTACAAGTTGGTTTATTCCAGTTTATCGCTAGCGATACACAGGAAAGCCGTATAATCACTCATAAAGTCGAACCTTAGATTTTTATTTTTAAGACTTTATTTTTGAGATTTTTAGCCGTAGGCTAGTTCATCTCGTTCATGAAAGGTGGGGCCTCAGAAGGAGGACCCCCAACAGAGAAGTTTTTACAGTGTTTACTTCAACCGAAAATTGGTTCCTGGCTCGATCGTACATTTACACAACATATTAAAGACACAACATTAAAATCTGAATAAGACAGAGCTCCACACCGGGGGAACCGAGAGGGCAATGCAGCATCCTTTAAAAAACGCATTACTGCTGCCAGTGTTGAGGGATCATCACCCAGCATGTTGCGTATGCTATTGGAATATATGGAATTCCCGCAGGTTCTGATACTGAGGGCATACGCATAGAATGTGCTCGATTGAGGCTGGAGTTCTACAACCGACACAAGTCCTGTGGAACGGCGTTCCACCGAAATTGTGCGAGATCTTGGTGTGACCGGTTCTCAAATGCGACGCTATCTTCTGATCCCGCTGGTTCGACTGTTCTGTCCATTTCCTCGTCGTCCCTTTGATCCGTCTGATGAAGAGGGAGCGGTTTTGAGCCCACTCTGCGTCCCAAGCGTCCCGTACTTTGCTCACGATCCAGCACTTGACATCGAACCCTAGAGTGGATGGCAATTTACAATGTTTACTTTTATTTTATTTATCTATAATGCAGTACCACCATCCTTAATTTCATCCTAGATAAATTAGTGTTTTGATGAATTTTTATAGTCATTTCAGGGGCCCCTTCCCTCAAGGGTGGATGTCATATTTGAATCGCCCCTTAAGATGAATCGCTGTGGAATTCTTATTTATGAATAATTTAAATTTACTTATAATTGATACATTCATCCGACAATAAGTCTTAATGAACTAGAAACCATAACAACTGCTAAATGTTTCTGGAATTAATAATTTGTCTCCGGAAACGAGCCGCAGGTTCACCAAACTCGAACAACTCTTCAACCGAAGAGAACGTGTGTATCAAAACAAGCAAAACATTATAATATTTTGATGTTGAAAAAATTCAAGCATTGGGTACCTATATACAATAATGAAGTATAAAAAAAACATATTTCAGTGTGTCCTCCAAGGTAACTTCCTTACTGATAGGTTGGGAATAGAGCACCATTTTTCTGATCTGTTTGCGCTTTTCCGGGCAAATGCCTCGCATTTTGCCTTGAACTTGTTGAGCAATAAGTAAACAACACACATCGGTGAACAGCCGATAAACTTCATCGGGGTAGAAATGGCGGCGAGTTGAAAGTGTGCTTATACTTTCTGGGATATCATATAATTTAGGGCTGATTTAAAAAATGTTTGTCTGTGACCTGTTCTTCTTCTCTCGCAAAAACGACCGGGCAAAAACTATTTTCTTATGGGCGACGCAATCGACTGTCAAAATACAAGAAAATAGATTCCCTGTTGTAAAAATTATCGCGTTTCTATACGTTCGTCCAACCAATCAGGCGCTGGTTCGCGTTCGACAGAAAATTGGTTCATAAAAGTCCCCCTATTGTCTCCTGTTCCTCTTAGAGTATTTGGGTTGCAAATTCATTATTTTTCTATGGCGTGGATTTGGTATCCTGCCATCCTGATGACCAATCGCTGTGGCGCGGATTTTGCGAAATAACCCAAGAAGTTGCAGATCAACATTAAAAGTGGTCATGGTTCCTGTTTTTTTAAACACCTTTAGTTGAGAATGTCGTGGAGTTGTGACCTGAATGTAGACTCTGGAAAATAGTGAATTAGTTCTGTAGAAAGTTTTCGTACTACCTGCATGACAGATTCAAATTCTTTCTATTTCCTAAACTTCAAGAATTAAAAAAATTAAGGATCAGTTTCGATGGAAAAATTCCAAAATCATAACAATTTTAAAAGCTCTGGTATCTTGAGAAATTTTGAAAATGTCAGATGATTTATAATATTGGTTGAGATTCTGCAGATATTGAATGTTAAGCTGAGATCTATATACTTTTATTTAAATCTCAGGCTTAGAACAATATTTAAGATCCACGGCTTCCAATTTCTGTCCCGTTCTAAGCAAACATTTAAAAATCAAAGACTTGGAGATATGTGCACGAAAATTTTCGTTATTGTTCTTTTGAAAAATTCGCATTTTTTACAGGCCTTGAAAAACTGATCAGAATTTTTTTCACATACTAAAAACAATTGATTGATTTATCTTTATTTAGGAGGTTTTCAGCCTGAGGCTGGTTCGCCTCCAACTACTGAAAACGAATCTTACTCAGATATTCACTTTTACTCATTCGTATGGAGAATTTTCCTCCCTTAGCTCAGTCGGTAAAGGCGCAGCTACAAAGCAAGACCATGCTGGAGGTGGCTGGGTTCGATTCCAGGTCCGATCTAGTAATTTTTCGGTTTGGAAAATTTCTCGACTTCCCTGGGCATAGAAGTATGAGTGGAAGTGCATCTGTAACAACCCTGTTATAGACCAGAACTGGGATGGTCAAATTGAAAAGACGTCATCGTCGGTTGAGCATGAAATATCGTACCAAAACACAAGACTGTTGATTCATTTATTTATGGCCAGGCAATGAAACAACACTTAAGATGATCTCAACCCATATTTCCAGGGAAGTAAAGAAAATCACCGTGCTATGCTCAAGCTGAGCAAATAAAACACTCGAACTGCTTGAATGAAGTAGTTGCGCCGGAAAAAACCAATGTTGCCTGGAGTGCAGTTGATTGAGCATGTTGGATCAACGTGTTGATAACACTTGTTTCCTTGCCTTTAATCCAAAAAGAAAACCCTATGAGTGTAGCTTTCAAGCTTTGAACCAAATATAGTGAACGGCTAGCAAGACTTGAATAAGTATTCCCTTAGTAACTTCCATATCAACTTTGAATGGTTTGTGCTTGGCAGTGCTGGATTTGGAGCCGTTTAAGCACAGTGAAGCGAAAATTTTAAAAATTTGCATATGTAGAAGCCAATGCCGAACCAACGCAGATGGTTTATTTGCATAGCACGGTGATTTTCTTTACTTTTATGGAAATATGGGATGAGATCATCTTAATGCCGCGGATGCACTTATATGACAAACTATGAGCATGAGCCTTCTTTGTATAGTAAAACTCATGCTCAGCCATGTTTAATACTTGTATAGTGTATGCATAATGCTCATAATTATAACAGAAATAATGCTCAACCTCAAAGTTCGTCATACAAGTTTATCCGCGGCATAAGTGTTGTTTCATTACCTATAAACCTATAAATTCGTTATGGTTATTTTGCTTGGAATAGTTCGATCATTTGGACTATCATTCGTTTATGGTATTTTTTATTAGGGTGGTTATACATAAATGAATCAACAGTCTTGTGTTTTAAGAGGATATTTCATACTCTAGCGGCGACGGGGGTGTAGTGGTAAGCTTGATTACCTCTCATCAAAGCATGCCTGGGTTCAATTCCTGAGGCATAACATCAGAGGATCATGCATTCATTCGAAAGGGAAGTTCATGAGTTGATGGGTCTATAGGTAGGGTCCAGGTGTGGGAGCTACCTCCTGGCGTCGCACAGTGGTTTAAAAGTCCATTTTGACGCTCTTAATTAATAGAACTGTGGAGATTGGATTTAGAGTAATGACGCCTTCAGCAAGCCGAGAAAAAGGCATTCGTTCCATTTCTTCTTACGTGATGAGACAACCAATTTGGCTGTCTTTCCAAACAAAGTTGTTGAGTTCATCCAGTATTATGTTAATATGGGTGATTAGCTAAATACCATTTGCATTGAAAAACTCAGTTTTGACAAAAACTACCATGGGACGGACATGCAAAGAGCGGCAGTATACCTTGACCTACAAAATTTTGAAATCATCATCTCTTTCATAGTTTGTTGTTCTATTCTCCACGGAGGCTAACTTTTAATCACCAATTCCCCCAATTCCATAGTACAAAGTACATATCATTTTTTTTTAATTATTATAGGAGTTATGTTATGATCGGAAACAAAAAGTCTAATTTCATAAATACAGGAACCACCCGGCATTCCACCCATCGCTATTTCTCGGCTATTTTCCAGCCGATTTTTTGTAGGTACATAGTATTTGATTGACACTAATCACTAACAAAAACACTCAATTGGCTGAAATGGAGGACAGCCGAAAAATAGCGGTGGGTGGTTGCAACATCCACCACGCTATTCAGGGGATTCCTGTATGCAGTAGAAATTCCAAATACACGCACATATAGTCGTGTTGCCACGTGCTGCTATCTTGTCATAGTAAATCACACCTGCGCGTGCCATCATTCCACTTCGCAGCAGATTTCATCGAATAAACTCGTAGTAAATAAGAAAACCACTAGCAACATGACGAAGAGCACTAGAAGCAATATCGAGATAGTAAGAAAAGTTGTTTACACTGTGACGAAGGCGATGTCGTCGTCAGCACCGTTATCTACGTGATCGACATGTGCTATGAATGTTTTTGATTGAGCCAAGTCATATAACTACATGCTTGAGGGAGCATTCATAAAGTGCGTTACGCTCTAAGGGAGGAGAGGGTGTTAACAAATGTGTGACAAGCAATTCATTAGGTATAAGAAAAACGTGACGAAAGGGGGAAGGGGGGTTAATTATTAGTAAATGTTGCGTGACGTACTTAATGTATGCTCCCTAATGTAATCACAAATCAAAACAGCTGATGTTTTTTTTGCCTTTCTCGTACACCGAGTTGTACCGAAAGGCTATAATATCACTTAAAAACACACTTTTTATCTAAGACCCGGAGGGTCGAGTGTCATATATCAACCGACTCGGATCGCCGAGATCGGAAGTCTGTTGTGTGTGATGTGTGTGGGTGTGTTGATCACTCACTTTTTCGGCTACTGCTGAATCGTTTTGAGTGGAACAAGTTCCATTTTCTGTGTTTTATGTACTCCGGTAAAACCTTATGAATAGTTTATTCCGATAAACGCTCTCCAGTGATAAACGCTGTCCAGACTGGAGAGTTATAACATGTTATAACGGTTTTCAAATAATTGCAACAAAGAAACAACCATTAAGATTGCGCTATAACATGTTATAACTCTGTACACACTTAGATTATTTTACCGAAATCTGTGAAATTTTACCGAAATCTCAACAGCTGAACGTTCGGTAAACAGTACGGTGATTTTTCACAGATTTCCTGTAATTTTTCACAGATATTCGGTGAAAAGTTACAAGAAATCTGTGAAAAATCACCGAACTGTTTACCGAACGTTCAGCTGTTGAGATTTCGGTAAAATTTCACAGACTTCGGTGAAATAATCTAAGTGTGTAGTCTGAACGTACTAATACTCACTTTTCTCGAAGATGGCTTGAACGATTCGAGTGCAATCGATTCCATTATGTTTGCATCTGACTGCCATAGAATCCTATTGAATATTATTTCGATTAGATATGATCAAAAGAGTGAAAGTTTACAATTAAGCAGACATACTTACTAATTTTGCTCGGAGATGGCTGAACCGATTTGGTTTGATTTTGTTTGTGTCTGACTCCCATTGAACCCTATTGAATTTTAGCCGAAACGAACATTTGGTTCTGGAGATATGAGCAAATAAGTTAAAATTAAATCAAACTCACTCACTTTTCTAGGAGATGGCTGAACCGATTTGAGTGCAACTGGTGAACCCTAAACCATATCCCACTTAGTAATGGAACAAACTCTTTTGCTTATTCCAGCGCTCCTAGTGGATGTTTTCGAAAGATGTTGACAACAAAAATAACAATAACAGTATATTTTTTCAGTTCATAAAACGCTGTTGTTTTGGAGACAGTCACCATGCAAGAGGAGCGTATGAAATCGTGCACAGTCAACTGGAAAATCCATCGTGGTCCGCGTCCAAGCTGGCTAAAATGTTGCATTTTCCTAGAAACACCGTATGGCGCGTGCTCAAAACATACAGGTATGAATCGGAAGCCTCAAATTAAACGCCGGAGTGGAACTGCCAACCGTCAGCTCCATGAAAAGCTCGTGAGGTCCATCAGAAACATTCATATGTCCGGTCGCGATTTTAGTAAAAAGTATTATGCCGCTCACCGCGAAAGCTTACAAGCATACCGTGCAAGTAGGCAACTAAATCGATCACTTAAGCAGAATACCGTAGCTAGAACCCGTGCTCGAAAGCTGTATGACAATCTGCTGATCAAGTCCGGTGGGTGCATACTTATGGATGATGAAACCTATGTAAAGGCCTACTTCGGACTGCTTCCAGGACCATCATTTTACAAGGCGGAGGCTCGAGTTGGTGTCCCTGGCAGATTCAAAAATTTTTTTGCGGATAAATTCACACGCAAATATATGATCTGGCAGGGAATTTGCAGCTGCGGCCAGAAGACAAAGGTTTTCGTTACTGAGAAAATTATGAACTCGGAGGTTTACAAAACCGAATATCTCCAGAAGCGAATTCTGTCCAGTCAGATGATGGTTCGGTGACATTTGTTGTCACTACAGCTGGGAAGTACAATGATAACTACTGGGCAATTATGAAGCGGAAACTGAAAGTAAAAGGTACAGCCATCAAAACGGCAGTTCAGATGAAAAATTAATGGGATAAAATCGCCAAAACAGTGGACGAGACCGTTGTGCGCCGCTTGATGTTTCGTATTAAGGGAAAAGTTCGAGAAATGTTAGAAACTGTTCAAGTCCCCATTCCAAAGGTTCCATATCCGCAAAACACCGAAGACTATAGATGCATCACTCTTTGCTCAACGGCGAACAAAATTTATGCGAGATTGCTTCTGAAACGCTTGTCCGACCAAGTCGGTCCTCTACCCGGTTAGCAAATGGCCTTTCAACAAAAAAGAAGTTCTTCGGATCAAGTGTTTGTGCTTCGTCGAATATTGGATGGACGATGGAGAAAAGGGAAGCAAACCATCCTGGTTTCACTTGATTTGAAACAAGCATTTGACAGACTGGACATATCAAAAGCAGCCACCATTCTCGCCGAAATGGGTGTTTCAAAATCGTTTATCAAACGGATTATATCCGCATGCCTGCACGAGAAAACATCGCTCCAATGGTTTGGGCAGGTTCGGGTTCGATCAAAAAAATGAGAGGGGTAAAGCAAGGATGTCCTCTGAGCCCACAGCTGTTCATCTTGATGTAGCATCATATCTTACAATCGGTCAACGAATTCATCTCGGAAATAAAATTGGCTCATGGATCGAGGATCGAATTACCGTGCATACTTGTATACGCGGATGATCTTATGTTCATTTGCGAAGAGGTTGAGGATGTGGAAAGGCTCATCGGTGTATTAGAGCCGCTATTGATTCCAATAGGACTGGAGATCAACACTAAGAAAATGAAGTTATTCCGAGACCCCAGAGACACAAAAAACATAAGCCCAGAAACAACTGCCAAGTTCGGAAGGTATCAACTCCCGGTGGTCACTATTATGAGATACTTTAGAGCATACTTGACCAGTAGTCTTACGAGAGGAGCTACATCTTCAGAACCATAAAAAAGACGTACAAAGCATATCATCTTCTGTTCTTTCCTCAAGCAACACCCTCTTAAATGGAGCGTAGTAAGAAAGCTTTACCATTGTCTAATTACTCCAGTGGTGACGTACTCCATGGAGGTTAGCACAATATTGAAGAGAAATCGTAATTCACTGCGGAGAATGGAACAAGAGATGCTACTGACTCTTCATAATTTGTGTCATAACGACACAGAAGTGCCTACGAGGAATGATACTAAGAATGAGCAGTCTAGTGATTCAGCAAACGACTACAATCATCACGAAGAGCGTCCACAAGAGAGTACCTAGTAGAACTGGCCACATTGCCCCCGAGTGGCTGGGCGGATACACGATAAACAACAAAATAAGAATAGCAAGGCTTAACTACTACGGGCATATCCTCAGGAGCGATCCAGGCGGAATTTTGAAAACGGCACTTAAGTACAGAATACCAGAACCCAAGAAAATTGGAAGACCGGCATATACCTGGAGAACTTGTATTCGACAGGACGTGGAGAGGAGCAAAATTCCCATTGAAGTATGGCAGGATATCGCACAAGAAAGGAGCAAGTGGAGTGGAGTCGGAATTTAAGACAAGCAGCGACTCGGACTGGGAGAGTGATTCAGAAGACCTAGTTCCATCAGACTTCCTCGGATTTAGTGATGAGGACCCCATAATGAGAGGAACCGATTCTGATGACGAGGTCGGTCCGAAGCAACGACAATGACAACCCACAAAGCATCCCCAGTCAACCGATGATGATTCAGCAACACAAGTAAGCCCAGAATTCATAGGTAAGTTCACAAAATCGTTATATTAACATGCTTTCCCAATAAGTCCCTACTCAAATGTGTTAGCAGTGCCTATTCGGCCACCATTGGTTATCTCTTCTGGCGTTCGAGTAGACAAATGAGCCCCAAAAGGGCTGCAACCTGATAGATAGAATGGAAATTCATTCGTGAGAGGACTTATGTTAAACAATCGTTACAAATTGAGAGTAGTGGAGGAAGGGAATGTAGAGATCAGTATCAAAATACTGATAATTTGTGATGTGACAGCGGATGTCAGAAAAGGCAACATAAAGTGTACCACTCCTCGATGTCGATCACTGCATCAGGAAATTGGGTAGATGCTATTGTTTCTGTGGACATTGTTCGTTTTTTACAATTCGGCAGATATTCTTGTTATCTTCGTTTGAAGCAAAAATGTGGTGGTAAGTGTTGAAATAATGGATACACTTTGCTAACATATTCTCATTACAAGCACGAAAGTCGAAATTGTCAGCTTTGCGATTGCTGATGATATGGAAGTAACTCACAAGATATTTGAGGTGAAAGTGCTTTTAATTAAGTTGAAATCAAAATGGGATGGGATTGAAATGGGATGTTCAGTTGGCAAATCAAAGTTGGCACTCGTGGAGAATAGAAGAACTATGAGAGTGATGATGGTTTCAAAATTTTACACGGTGAGGTATACGAGTGCAATCTTAAAATGCTTTTATTTTGCAAATGGAGCATTTTATTTAAATCTGGTTAATGCTACGCCAGTAGAAAATTTAAGTACTACTTAATAGACATAGAATATAGAAAAAATATTTCTTTTCAGATTTTTATGTGTAGACATTGATTTCAGCTTTTCTACAATTGTAGCAGCAACCAGATTTAAGTAAAATGATCCATTTGCCAAATAAAAGCATTATAAGATTGCACTCGTATACCTCCCCGTGGAAGGTATGCCAAGAGAAGCAAATCCATAATTGATAAGTAAATCAATTATTTTCTGGCAAACATTTACAACTGTCTACTTTATATGATGTTTACACTTAGGCTAGTTCACTAGCGCTAATGAGCTCACTGCTACCCAAAACGCTCACCAGCATAATGTAAACAAGGCATCAGCGTCTACCAGCATGAAATTTCAGGAGCAACTGAAATTCGTGCTAGTTGGTGAGTATACTAGCGCAAGTAAATCCGCACAGATGTAAACACCCCATTAGGATTACCTTCCCCAGCAAGCTTATCTTTTGCCAAGCAATTGGCGGTGAACATCTCGGCAATTGGTTTGCCGAAATTCAGGCGAAAAACTATTAATGTGTACGATTTCCAATCAGCCCCGTAACGTGGGTAGATCACTCTTTCGTGGTACGTCACGGGACGTAAGATCTACCACCGATTCCTAGTCCTGACTACTTCAAACTAGGGAACAGGATTCTTCAGTAATCCAAGGAACACATCTTAGTCCTTGTTACTTTTTATGCCTTGTTGATAGTGACAAGACTCGGTTTTGTCTACCGAGGATGATCTTGAAACAAGGAAAAAAATGAGTTAGTTGTCTTCATCTATGTGATTCCTAATCTTCTATTCGTTGTTGCCTAGTTTGAAGTGGTTAAGACTAGGGTCTGATGCATGGTCATTATCGGTGTCATTTCTTAATTTTGTTGCTAAGGAATCCAATTTTGACTGACAAAGGGGCGCGCCTTTGGAGCGGGTTTCAACACTCCGAAGGGTATAAATAGCGGGACCTTTCAATTAGAGTCGGATCCTTGCGATAAATGCAAGAGTGGCAACTGTAAAAAAATCGAATACTTCATATTTCTCAATAGTGATGGAGTACCTAATACATACGAAACTAACGATTTTAAATTGGCTCACTACTTGACTATCTTATTGGTCCCAAGCATACGATTAACGTATCCCATTCTAGTCGAAATTCTAGTACTACGCAACGTTTGTTTTGATTCGCTATGAAAATTTGACAGATATAATGAGGGGTTATTGGTTTTTCTTATGTTTCGAGGGGTGAATCGATTAGCTTGGGACCGAAGAGAGTACCAGAGCAGAGCCAAAAAGTTGAGCACGTTATTTCGGGACCTTCTAGTCTTAGACTTACCTCTATGGTAATACGACATGCACTAAACTAATGACACGGGATATACTACAATAGATCAATTTACTGGTCGCAGTAGTGTTAGGTCCCGAACAGAGGAAAAAAAAAAATCAGCGGAACCCGGTCGCGAACTAGCGTACTATCCCGAAGGATTTTCTTGCTGAGCTGACATGTGCTCAAGGCGCATATGACGGATTTCACGCCAACTCGTCTTCGGAGTTGGCAGCACCCTCTCAGAACCTTATGAAACTTTGTGGGTGTGGAGACTTAGCAATTTTAAGCAACTTTGAGTACTTATTTTTTTCAAAATTTATCTCGCCTAACATTTGATAAGGGTCAAAGTTTTTTGTCGATTTTTTTTCAAATCGATATAGCTTAAAAATGGCAAGCCCTACAAAATAGTGATGTATGGCGAACTTTTAGCAAATAATCTGAAATTTTATAAAAAAATTTAAATAAATTAAAAAATTGGTTTCTACACTCTAAAAAAATATATTTAAAAATTAAAAGTCATTTTCCCAAAAATGGTACCCCTCAGATTTGCTTGATATTCTTTCTCATGAAAGGCAATATAATTACCTAACTTTTCTTCATACATCGCAAAGTAGGCGCTTTTAAGGAAAAAAAGTTGTTCGAACAACAACTTTTTCATGTTAATTTTTTTTTAGCGTGTTTCACTCAAAGTCGAATAGTAATACGCGCACAACCTTATTAAAATCCGTTGAAACTTAATGAGCATAAAGATTTTGACCTTTTGATAATCTGGGCGTGCTTAAAACAAAAATCTAGCCTAACATTTGAAAGGGCCTAATACAGAGGATTTTCCTGCATTTCGAATGGTGTTTTAATAAATGAAAACTCTAGTGTTTTTGTTTAGTGCATAATTTATTTTCCTATAATTCTCCATACATAATTTGAGTTTTTCATTGATTATTAGTCTATCGGAAACAGAGTGAAATTTTTCGGAGTTTCCTTTGAATGTGAAAATCGCTTAGTAGAAATTATGTTTTGAGAAATAGGTACAAAACAATGAAATTTTTGTGTACCAGGTATAGTTTTTACATGACTGAACAGCTCCTTGAGTTCATCGGACATCTTTGTGTATTGATCATTTGATATGAAGCAGAAGTTCAATTTTGTTATGCTTGTATCTGTTTGTTTAACTGCCCAGTCATACAGTTCTTGTGGAGTTGTGATTGTGTTTCCATAATCTCGAGCAAGACTTGCTCTCTTTACCATTCGTTTGAGAGTTCCTCCAATTGCGTCACATGGGCCTTTCCCATGAGACGTTGCGAAGAAGTGCCATTCTGCTTCCAATCCATACTTGGACTTGAAGTTGCACAAACTGGCAAAATTCTTTTTATTTTTGTAATGAGCCGCTGCTCCATCTGACATGAAAGTAATTTTTGTGAAACTAATAGATTGTTTAATGAAATCTAACAATTTTGATATAAATAATTGAACTGCTATTGTATCATGGGTCAATACTTCTGAAATAATAATAAAGCTTAAATTTTTCAACTTGTTTTCTTTTATGTAGTAAATTTCGAAAGGATGTATCGTAGCTTGATTATTGTTCCAATGATACCCCTGTGCTGAGTTTTGAATAATAAATGAATAATTTTCAGAAAAGTCGCAAATCACTAAAATTTCACCGTTTTGAAGAGAATTTTTTTTATTACTTAGGTAAGATGATTGCTCTTTATGAATAAAATCATGGGTTATGAGCTTTTCAACTTTTTCCGTCAAATATTGAACAAACTCATCTGCAGGTTTAATAATAGTTTCCAAATTACAACGGTCGGTCCAAAATAATGAATACGAAGAGCATTAAGTCATAACTTTTTGGATTAGCTGCATTATCAAAGTTACCTCCATTATCAAAGACATCCCCGTTTACGGTACATCGAAGCCGCATCTGAATTTTCCCCATGTTTGTGGAGCACGAGCTGCATAAACCGCATATCGTACAGTCGTGAAAATTTGATAGATTGTTCACCGAGGTTGGCCTACCAATCGATCAAATTTGTACGATAAGCGGTTCATCCAGCTCGTGCTCTAAAAAAATGTTGAAAATGAAGTTGTATCTTCGATGTACAATCCTTAAACCACACAGTTGAAACAGTTAAAGTTATTATTATTTACCTAGTGTATCATCAAATTCCTGATGTTCTGATTGCTGATGACTTGTTGATGGTTGCGGCTCTTCAAACTTCCGAGCATGGCTTGATTCTTTTCCATCCGATCGCCTCTTTTTCGGGAGAGGTGTCCTATTGTGCACTAAAATTCCACGACACGATTCACAAATACGCATTGTTACATCCAATTGATGATCAAAGCCCCATGAATGTATTTTCTCTATGAGACTTGATGATAAATTACGTAAATTATTGCGGCTGCAATTGGGATTGTTTATGTTGGCACTACATTGCACCCTTTTAATAATCAATTCAGCAGATTTTTCCATTGTTGTATATATAAACACTTTTTCGTTTCAACAACTATGCAGCACTACACTTTCAACAACTATGCACTACAGCAACTATGAGCATTGTTGTGATATCACCAAACTTAAATATTAGATTATGTCGGTAGAAACAGACTGCGGTGCTTTAAGTTTATACCTTATATCTCTCATGTGACTACCTGCGTTGTTATATAACTGCTATATAGCAGGTAACTTAACGATTATTTTAGGCATGCCTTAAATAATCGTTAAGTTACCTGCGCTATTATATGTATTCACTTGAGAGATGAGGTATAAACATATATGCATATTGCTTACTAATGGACACACCTAATACATAAAAATAAATGAATGATTATTTTTCTAATTAAATTAATCACAAATACATGAATGGAAATCTTTTCATGAATAAAACATACTAAGTGATTTTTACTTAGTTTACCTGTTGATTTGGAACAATTTGAGGGTGGTTTTATAGAAGTTGGATAGAGTGTATGCATATATTATAATACAATCCATCACAGGAAAGTGCAAACCATGCTGAGATGGCTGTTCCTCATTAGAACGTTTTGTTCTGAACTCTTATTGGACGATTTGCTGGTAACTTCTCTGTACCCTTTTCAAATGTTAGGCTAGATTTCGCCCAGATTATCGAAAAGTATACCCATAAAGTTTAATCGAATTTTAATAAGGTTGTGCGCGTATTACTATTCGACTTTGAGTGAAACACGCTAAAAAAAAATTAACATGAAAAAGTTGTTGTTCGAACAACTTTTTTTCCTTAAAAGCACCCACTTTGCGATGTATGAAGAAAAGTTAGGTAATTATATTGCCTTTCATGAGAAAAAATATCAAGCAAATCTGAGGGGTACCATTTTTGGGAAAATGACTTTTAATTTTTAAATATATTTTTTTAGAGTGTAGAAACCGATTTTTTATTTTATTTAAATTTTTTAAAATTTCAGATTATTTGCTAAAAGTTCGTCATACATCACTTTTTTGTAGGGCTTGTCATTTTTAAGCTAATCGATTTGAAAAAAAATCGACAAAAAACTTTGACCCTTATCAAATGTTAGGCGAGATAAATTTTGAAAAAAATAAGTACGCAAAGTTGCTTAAAATTGCTAAGTCTCCACACCCACAAAGTTCCATAAGGTTCTGAGAGGGTGCTGCCAACCACTGGATGAGTTGGCGTGAAATCCGTCATATATTTTATAACGAGATTAAAGAAAAATATTTCAAATGCTAGATGGAGGGAAACCAGATGAATTTCTGCCTTTAGTGTGAAGTCCGGAAACAGTCAGAAAAGTAACTTCTAGGGATGAGAAAATTTAAATGCCAAGGACCTCTCCTCGTAACATGGAGTAAATCGAGGTAAGAAACGGATCATGAACATGATGAAAAAAAAATACGGTGATTAAGCATGTCGGTTTTGCATATTGACGTCAAGATATGGTTACAGTTTTTTTTTTTTTTGCACACATCACTATGAATTATAGTAACACTGGATAGTAGTTACTGCTTGAACTGATTTTCTGGCGCTTGTCATGATGAAAACTTTTGAATTAACAAACATTTTGATAGTTTTCTATACCTGGATTTTTTTTTTAAACGATTGGAAAATCATGGAATATCAGGGAAGTTGGTGTACTTCATTGAGTCGACATCCTGCTACTCCATATTAAGTTCCACATCGCTTGCTTATACGGCATATTCCGGTGAGCATAGAATGAAATTAAGCAATTTAATATTACACATGAAAGGCACTTGTCACCGGTAGGTGGAATAATCAGGGTTTTTTTTTTATTCTTCTCAATATCAAATTCCACACATGCTATTAATGATTATCGTCTTTGATTGATTGCACATGACTGCTTTTACGACCAAACATTTGCGCCGTTTCTTGTTTACAATTTAACTTATAGACTGTCTTCTTTGGACTATACTGAGCGCAACAGGAATATAGCTGGGCAAATGTACAGGTTTTATCTAAGGGGCAAGTCAGCTGTACTCTGAGCTAATATATTTACATTAAGTAACTGTGAGTTACTCGTATTTACTCAAAAAATAACGAAGTAGCCTCAATTTTACTTTTTTCAAACTGTTCTACTTACAAACACCCTAACGTCAGCCATTCTGAACAGATTTTGTAAATTGCAAGTAAAGTATTTTTCTTTATAATAGCCTCTAGGTAAAACCATTCTTTTTCATGTTTAGATGCTGATACAAGCTGAAAACGTTTGGCTATGTTCAAACATCGATATCCATTTATTTGGACATTCGTTAGTAACGAGAAGGATAGTGTTATAACGTATACCGTCGTTAAGTTTTTCCCTGATCAAATCCCGTATTCTTATTCCCAGATTATCAAGAAATAATATATTATTTTCATTTGCGTGAGCAGCAACACAAACATGTAAATAAGGAAAGAAACCTGTTCAACTAGAAGAATATTCACATTCGGAGTATACTTTCAAATTAAATAATCCATGGTTGAAGCAACTTGTTCCTTAAACATGGCTAACCAAAGTAATCAACGGATACACTAGAACAATAGAAAATAGTAACAAGGTATCACCAGATTACTAAATTGTTTTGAACTTCTGCGGAAACAAATGTTGACAACTATATTCATTATTGAGCAACGCGAGTAACTCTGAGTTACTCAAGATTTGCTCCAACATTACTCATGATTGAACGCTGTCTTGCCCCTAGGGTTTTATATTTGGTCGGTGTTATCGATTTACTCTGTCTAGATACACAGAAGAATCTACCATAGAGTCCCGTTAGTTTGAATAACTAAAATGGCAATTTAACGGCTAATTGGTTTAACAGCCAGTTAAGCAACTTCTAAATGAGCGCCGTTTAATTTCCATTTTAGGTATTCAAACTAAAGGTTTTTCGTTTTGTAAAACCCTAAATGTTGCGCTTAAATTTTCATGAATTATCGTGTAACTAAAAAAAACTTACACCAAATCTTGCGTTAAGTATTTAAATCCGAAATCTAATATTTGCTGTTATATAGGTTGTTGCACTCATTGGCAAAGTTTTTTTCCCTTGATTTGTTTTCCGTCGATCTTGTTTTCCGTGCTGAGCACCAATACTACCGACGCCAGGGAGGCAGCTCCCACACCTGGACCCTACCTATCGACCCATCAACTCATGAACCGGGGACCAACGGCTTTACTACCCTTCCAAAGGAAGGCAGGATCAGAGATGTTATGACTCAGAACATCCCGGCGGCGCCGACTGGGATTGAACCCAGGCCTGCTGGGGTGAAAGGTAATTACGCTTACCACTACACCACTGGCGCCAAGTCATTCGCAAAGATGTAGAAAATATAATTAACATCAACTTTGTTGAAGACACCACTTATCTAGCTCTTTATTGGCAGAATGGTAGGGTAACTGATGATGGTTGGACCTATTTAGGCCGGTTTCGCACGACGTCAATATTCATGTCGTATTTTTTTATGAATTCAACATATAATTATGAAAAATGCGTGATTAGGGGAAAGATCTACCTAATAACATAAAAAGTTAAATATTATGAACAAATGATTTTATAAAACGTTTTTATTCAGCAAAGAATTATGATCTTGGTTGGACCTAAAAAATGATGATGGTTGGACCTATTTTTGCAAATGCTAGTTTAGCCCATATTTGTTCAAAAACTTTGTTTAGAACTTATTGGTATCATGGAAAAACTCTTATTATACAGTTTTTATGAATTTGCTATTTAAAAAATCAAGAAATTTGAGTTTAACTTCGTTTTTAAAAAATGTTCACTTTCCACGCATTAGCTATTCATCAGGGCTCATTTTCTCGGGAATCATTGACCCGATTTGGAAATTTTTTAACGTCAAAGTATAGGTATTGTGGTCCCATTGTAAGCTATTGAATATTTTTGGAATCGGTCAACTGGTTCCAGAGATATGGCCGGAACAAGTTCCAGGGTATATGGAACAGGGACCTAATTTTGACATGGAAGGAATAAAACCTATCATGCGACACTTTACATTACTTCCCAATTCGATAACAAGATCAATAACAAAATTGAGTGCCTTGGACCACATTGGCCACTTCCGGGCCTGTTCTGGGTGCCCCCGGGGAATTTAGGGGCTTAAAATGACAGAATATCAGAATTTAATTCCGGTTTTATAGTTTTTTTTCTACTAGGAGTTTTTTTTTCGGAAATAAGTTTCAGTTAGCAATTTTTAGTTTGTTAACATTTTATTTCAAGGTAATTCACACACAGAAGGTGTATGTGAAGTGCTTAATGTAAATTCATATCAACAGATTCTTTCGGCGCTTCCATGGTAGTTCGGAAATCAGGTTGTTTGACGATGGAATTCCTCCTTTTGATTTACGCCCAAGTAGTGACGCAAGGTCTTTAGCAGCTTCCAAGATCTTTTTGGCCGTCTTGGGACTGCCAGAAGCAGCGCACATACAAACCCAATCCGCTAGCTGGTTCTCCAAATCAACACTCAACACTATTTCCCTTCCATATTTCTTGCCGTGGCTTCCCTTAATTTTTGCGTCGTTTTCGGAATATTGTACCTTTTCTATGCCTGATACGCGGTATGTGATTTATTTCTTACTAAAAGAAAAGCCTCTTGAAGATTTTCGACCGTATAACTCTTTTCTTTAGCCATTTTTTCAATTGAAGAAACTGATCACTCGGCCAAAACGAAATCGAGTTTCAAATCAGCTGCGCATGAAGGATGTAAACAAACCGAAGCGCACCTAGCGGCCGTCTTAGGAAACATATAGGTCCAACCATCATCATGCGTAGGTCCAACCATGATCATATTAAGCTATTCGAATTTCGTCAATTATTCAAACATTTTAGTGAAACCAATGGATAAATGGCGTACTAACGTGCTGTTTACACCTTAAAGCAGTATTTTACTGCATGAAAATAAAAATAAATGTGAAAAATATTCCCTTTTTGTATGTTTGAAAGTAAGGCATGATGACGAGCTAATGCGTGAAAAGTGAACTGTTTTGAAAACACATTGAAACTCAATTGTTTTGAAGTTTTTTTTTAATAAAACACCCATGCAAATTGAAGAAAAAGAGTTTTTATGATAGTAAAGTGATCTTTGAAAATAAAAACTTAGCGAAGATTGACTAAACTAGCGATTGAAAAATAGGTCCAACCATCATCAGTTTTTGGATAGGTCCAACCAGAATCAATTACCCTAGAGCAATTCTGATTAAATCTCCAATTATCCATAAACACCCCGTAACGTGAGTAGATCACCTTTTCGTGGTACGTTACGGGATGTAAGATCTACCACCGATTCCTAGTCTTGACTACTTCAAACTAAGGGAACAGGATTTTTCAGTAATCAAAGGAACACATCTTAGTCCTTGTTACTTGTTATGCCTTGTTGATAGTGATAAGTCCTCGGGTTGCCTGGACCGAGGATGATCTTGAAACAAGGAAAAAATGAGTTAGTTAGTCTTCACCTATGTAGGTGGTTCCTAATCTTCTATTCGTTGTACCCTAGTTTGAAGTGGTAAGACTAGGGTTCTGATACATGGTCACTATCGGTGTCTTTCTTTAATTTTGTTGATAAGGAATCCAATTTTGACGGACAAAGGGGCGCGCCTTTGGAGGGTGTTCCAACGGAACCTTCCTTGCGATGAAGGCAAGAATGACAACTGTATCAAAACCGAATACTTCATCATTTCTCAATAGTGATGAAGTAATACGACATGCACTAAACTAAGGACACGGGATATACTACAATATATCAAATTACTGGTCGTAGTAGTTTTATGTCAAGAACAGAGGAGAGGCCAAATTTGGTGGGCGTTGGCCAAATTTGGATTTTTCAGATATAATCCTAAATAGGACCTAGATTATTTAATACTCTAGTAACCTCAAGTCCGTGCTCTGTCACAATGTTTCATTGTGATTAATCAACACTCAAAGGGGTAAAATATCAAATTTGGGGTGAATTTGAAAGAAAGGGAACTTGAAGTGTAGAGCGCACTGCCCACTGGACGATTCTGAAGCCTGGCCAAGTGAGTGGGGTATGGGTTTATTTGATTGAACGTCATTTCCAATGTATATATTGATACATTCAAAGCATTGGCATTTGAGATAAGACAGAGATAGGATGCGGAGGGCCCGCTTAGGGGAAGCGTAACCCATGTTATGGTTTCCATTTATTAAATAGTTCAGATAGGCTGGAAATGACATGTTCATAGTGAGAAAATGTACCATATGGAGCCCGTTCACTGATCAAAATCAGATTCACATCGTCAGACCCTGCCCAAGAATAAGGGGATTGACGATGACTTGTCAAGTTTTATTTTGAATTTGCGTTTTGCATTTAATACTCTAGTAAATCTCGCGTCCGTGCTCATTCACAACAGTGGGTCACTGGGTCATATGTCTTAGACCAGTTCCAGATTAGTTTGCTATTAATATCTTCTGCATCGCAGTTCGCGATAGATTACTAAATATGGGTTCTCTTTTCCGACCATAATAGTGTGAGGGAAGGGGGTGAGTTCTGGATCAACAATGGAGGGGGGCCCATCGGCATTTGTGGGCAGACCGTCCAGGGCCCGTTCCTCACGGATCGGGGGCTGCTCACGCGGGCCAACACCATCTTCGTGTAGGTGGAAGTTTCCCCTATCCGATGATGGTGTTGGTTTGCGTGGGTGGCCTTCGCTTTGTGAGTGGGGGGCTTTGGAGCGGTTTGTTTACGAGTGTTGATGGGCCCTTTTCTATTGTTGATCCAGAGTTGAACGTTGCGATATGAGAGCGAATAGAGGCAAATAAATAGGGAAGACAACACCATGACCAAAATAAGTAACCAATGCATGCGGCTCACACTTAACTTGTTCTATTTCTTTCTTTCTTCCTATCATGTACTAATATTAACTGCCTGAGGACAAATGGGAACACGACCAGAAGATCAATAAGAGAAAAAGAAAATTTGAACAAGAAAAGAAGAATTAAACTTGCACCGGCAAGAGGAAGCAGACAGAAAGGATCATGCCGGTTGGAGACAGCCAATGTATACTGGACGAAGCTTGTATCTAGGAAAAGTCGTATGTGCAGGAAACCGTAAGTAGGATAAGAATCGTAAAATGTGTGTGCTTGCTTGATAAGATCCTAACTTTACTTTAAATACACGGTAGGAATCGAATATCCATTTATGATTAAGGTTTTGCCCATTTTTCAGTGGGAGTGGCAATACTCATTGATGAGTGATTTATCGTACCCATTTATTAGTAGCTGTTAGCAGCTAATGATTAATTGATTTACCTATTTTAGAATTACCTATACTTCACATCAGAACCTCATTTCCTTCAATTACTACTTCGTCGCAGCACACACCTTATATAGATCGCTAACCTTTATTTAGTTTCAGCATTTTCGACATTATAATCAAAAGGTGAGTTTAAAAAATATAATTACCATGCATATAGATAAGTTAATGTACCAGAACCTGGACGGACACGAACCTACCCAGGGGAGGACCCGGATACGACCACCCATGTGTGTCTAGAGTATCGCACGAGCTGACGAGTGCAACGGGAAGGACAGTAGGTGTATAGACTAGGGGGTTGGTCCCTAGATAAGCCTTCTTAGCGGAAGGCACAGCCTATGCACTGAACAATTACAATTACAATTACAAGAACAGAGGAGAGAAAAAAATCCATAAACATTAAGGACATTTAAAAAAAAGTGGGAAATTGGTAAGGTTGAACAGTTTCTATTCATTTTAAAATAAACCGGTGGTGGTAGGCTCTCTGTGCATTAACCTATCTAAAGCTTTTTTGTTTTTGTTTTTTTTTTATTATAGATACAAAAATGATTCGATACCGGTGATTTTTTTTAATTCCGTAGGTAAGGATGACAAATGAGTTTTTTGTTCTTATCGCTTTTGACTTATCTATTCTTATAATATAATATCCCCTGATTATGGTCGTTCGATAGCTGATAACTTGCCTTGACAACTTTGAATGGGGTGATTAATAATAATAATTACTGATAATTACTGATAATTATTTATACAGGGTGTAGCAATCGAAGTGCAGCATGTTTGATATTTTTTTTAAATAAAATGATGAAAACTTTCGTTATTTCACCCAGTTTATTTACCATTTTGTTATTTCAATTAGTATATCAAGGATGATCTAAAAGTATTCTTTGAGGATAATCAATAAATTATTAGATTGTCGCCGTCCACATATCCAATTTTATTGCAATCATCCTAATTTGAAAGATGCAGTGCAAATTTAGGCCAGATGAAAATTAAATTGCAATTTAAATGGTTTTCAAGGTTACAAATAATCAAATTTGAAAACATATAACTAATTGGTTTTGAATCGACATACATATATGTTCTAAGACATAAGTAAACGATTCTGGTGGTTTTTAACATTGAATTCATAGTAGCAACACTGCATGTTTCAAATAGTTTTCTGAAAGCTAAATGATGACTCTTTTCCTAACTTCTGAATAGCAAAAGTTTATGATAGTTTATATCCTACTTGAATTTATCGTGCATGCATCAATATCCGGACCCCGTACTTCAATATGTAACTACTTATCAGCTATGACGTGACGTAATATCTTCTTTATTTTTTTCGATTTACTTCAACCTGGAACGATTAGCCAAACAGTAAACCACCGCTGTTACAGCGACTGTTTTACTTATCTAGCTAAAATAAACGATACGTCAAGCTCTGCCTAATTTTGGAAGGGGATTCCTGTAAAACTTAGTGGCTATTTTAGGACGAGTCATTTTGGGGTGTATATGGTGATAACGTGATAAGATACGATACGCGTATAGTGATTACTTTCTTTCATTTTTCGTCGAAGAGTTAGCATTTATTTTAGCTTGAAAACTAAATCTTTTAATCAGTTCAGTCTATACTTTATGGTCGCGATAAATGAAAAATATTTCCCACCAAACCTTGGTGTCTATTGAGGATCATTTTGACTTAGGACTACGTCTGTGATTTCTATATGGAGATACACTTTGTGAAAACCAAACATGGAACATGTAACGAAATTATGAAAGATTTTGAACGTTAATTTTCATGTAAATATAAATGAACCAATTTCAATAATTTTATCACCAATCGATCGGAAATATTTCTACGCATCCGACTGTCAATTTTTATCAACAAAGTATTGAAAAAGGGGTAAATGTGAAGCATTGTCCAAAAGCGTCGAAATAACTAACAAATCCACCAATTACGTACATGCACATTAGAGTGATGCAAAATTTGAAATTTTCGCTCCACAATAGTTAAACGATTCCAAATCGGATCCTGACTAACCTCTCAAAATTTTAACCCATTTGGTGAGAAACTGAGATGGCACAAACCATTTGAAGTTTGTATGGGAATTACTATAGTAAAACCAAGATTTTTGTTCATGTCTATCTAATAATTCACCATATCGGTCTGCTTTAAAAGTTTTTAATTAAGCTTGTAGGAAATTTTCCCAGCTACAACTTTGCTGAAGACCACTTTTTAATTAAATGCAAGGATCGAAAGTTATCAATGGTTCAATGCGCTGATGTCTTATGATCATGCTCAATCAACTGCTCAGCAGGCAACATTGGTGTAGGTTAGTGAAGCCATGGTCATCAAAAGAGGAAATCGATGAGGAGAATTGACTTTGACCCCTCTGCTTCCAAGCCCCTTAATTCAGTAGTCGTCATAGCATTGAAAACTTTGGATCAATAATAGAAAATGGCCCATCAGTATTTGTAAACAAACCGTTCCAAAGCTATTCCTTACAACTCGAAGGCCGCTCACTCAAACCAACACCATCATCGTGTAGGTAGAAGTTTATCCTATCCGATGATGGTGTTGGTTTGCGTGGGTGGCTTTCACTTTGTGAGTAAAGGGCTTTGAAACGGTTTATTTACAAATGCTGATGGGCCCTTTTCTATTGTTGATCCAGAACTAGCATTGCACCGTTTTTGGTTCTTGGGTTACACAAGTTTGCTGGTTGTAATTCTGCTGTTCAATATTTTCGAAGGCCCATCAAATAAACATGAAATTTCACTATTTTCTAGGGATGCCTAAAAGTCCAACTAATCGATTAACGATTAATCGTTAAGATTTTTCCAGCTATTCGATTAAATATTTATCGAATGTTTAATTATTCTATTCGTGCGGGTAGGATGTAAAAGAATAAGCATAGGCGAAATAACGGAATGGCTCGAAATAGATCGATGCGAGGTCAGGTTCAAACACTACATATCAGGCATAACATTTGATAACGGCACAAAAGCATTTATAAACAAACTTTCTAAGGCCCTTTACACGCGAACCAAAGTACGCCCACGCAAACCAATATTACTTTCAAAAAGGTTATAGTTGCCCCTATTTGATGATGTTGTGGGTTTGCGTGAGTTTTCTTCAGTTCGCGTTTAAGGGGCCTTAAAAAGTTTGTTTACAAAAGCTTTTGTGCCGTTATCAAATGTTATGCCTGATATTATCTGCACCGCATGCTACTTCTACATAAACCGGGACACTAGCGGTAAACATTTGGTGCTTCACCGCAGAGTGTGAATCGTATGGCGACCGTATGTTTTGATCACTACTCGAGTACTCGACAGTAGAAACAATCGCGGTGATTACATCTACACTGAAAACGAAACTTCCTCAGAGAGTGAGTCACATTTACTCATTCGTATGGAGAAATTTCTAAAAGCGTACACGGAGAAAAAATACTACCCAAAATTTGATACTTGAGAGTACGTAATTTTTTTTGCTAGTATTAAATGGAAACTAGTATATGCGATTTACTGGTAAATAAATTTAAAATTGGGATGTGATCCTATATTCGGAAAGTATACAGTGTAATAGCAGGAGCATCGGTTGTGTCAATGATAGCTCGATTTTGTTTACCTTTGCTACTTTCGACGTAATGAAAATTTGCTCTTGATTTACATATTTTAAGGTGTTTTAACCAAATTTATGTTTTGAACCAATGTCATCCACCATAAGTAAAATGTTGGTCTATTTTGTATTAAATTTTAATCAAGTCAAGGGGAGAGGTGACTGTCAAATACGAACAATCGTCGCCTACCTCGCATAACTAGTTCCAAATGACAACAAGCCATAAACAACGATGGTTTGTTGATGTTTGGAACCAAATTCACATAACATCAACATCAACAAACCATATTATGCAAAATCAATTACCGTAAACAGGTGAGGCCCAGACAATTGGTCGTCTCTTTCGTTCTCTGCCTGATTAAATTGATGATGGAGTTTGACGTCACACTCTTTCAACCGTTTTTTTAAACAGTGGGAGAACGAAAGAGATGACAAACTCACTGCCCTAATAAACAAATACCATATACGAACTGTATCCCGGATGGGTAAACTATTCCACAAATGGTTTGGATGATACCCCGAACACGTCGTTAAGCTCTCTTTTATGGTTATTTTTATTAGGGTGGGCCTTACACATTTACTTCCCATTGATGGATGGGACGTCCGATTTACAGCACATCCCTCCCCTGAGTAAAATAGGAAACGAAAAATTTTGATTTTTCGGTCCTATATCACCCCACTAACGGTATATCACAAAAACTATAATAATAAGTAAAACGTGCGAAAACTCACACCCCACGGAATGAACGCAAGTGAGCCCCGCCAGCTAATTGCAGTTTGTGATGATTTGTATGCAATGTAAACACTCAACGTTCGGTTAGTACCGGTCACTAGGACAATTAGGTGAAATAACAAAAAATAATCGTCGCGTTCAAGTTCAAGCTCATGTAGGGTAATGTTCCAATTGTTGCACAGCTAAGCACAAGTTTTAAAATGTTTTTCATGTTCAAATTTATCATGCGAGTCATGGGTCATTTCCACGATTTATCAGTAAAGGATGATGCATAAATGACTTAGCATTTTAGGGTGACCAGAAAAATACGCTACAAGGGGGGAGGGGGTTATAAGTTGTTGCTTTATCGAACGTAAACAAACGATTGATGTTTGTTTACATTTCATGGAGCACCAACTATGGTTCCGCTCTCCCCTGTAGCGTATTTTTCTACATGGCTGGTCTCCCTAAAATACTACGTCATTTATGCATCTTCCCTAATTTATATTCGTATAAACATACCTTTTAATAAGTCTTCCAATCCCTGTAAATATATAAAACTTACAAAATGATAATATTAAAACTTAAGAATTACTTTGTGAACTTGATCGGCTAACGAAATGTACGACAATTGTGTGATGAACAATAGGGCTTTTGATCTAATTTCCGTCCTGATTAGCACAACCCGCGTTTCACCTCTCTTTTTTGAACGAGTTTAAACAAAAAATGGATTATTTCTGTCAAAGATGACTTCAAAATTTGTTCACCTTTCCATACGTACCGTTGGATTTGATAAAAAGTCACAAATTGTTGAGATATTGTTTAAAATCCAATACTGCTTATTGATTCTAAATTCGTCCTACGAGTTTCAATTTCGCCCAAACGCATTGAAACGCTATTACGGTGATTACGACGAAGTTGCGCTCTACCCTAATTGGCAAATTACCTTACTCTGGTGTAATAGGATAAGCTCACGCATCATCAGCTTTATTGATAGGGGGAGACCTTACCTCCGCTACTCTCTCAATCTCTCGCGAAAAACGCTTCCATCAACCCGCGGGTAAATCACCGTTCGACACACTCGCTGCTGTTAGTCGAACCCGACACGAAAGAAAGTCCTTCACGGGCTGTGTCATACAACCAAGCGATATATGTCGGCCGTCGCTTTTGGCTGCATCGTCACTCGCAATCGAAGCGCGTATCAAGTCGGACGTACAGTACAGAGCAAAACGTTTGGAAAAAAAATGGTCGTACCAATTCGTGAACCGCAAGACCTTTTCGGGAACAGGAAACGTATCCGGATCGATACCAATAAGAACAATCTGCACATCATCGGGAACCAGAACAGGATACTGGTCAAATCGAACGAAGGCACGTTGAACGTGGTTGGCAATCTGAACAATGTGAAAGTTATGCGGAACAGCGGTAAAATCAACTACATCGGCAACGAAGGCTCGATCTACCTGAGCGATCAGAGTAAATCGATGAAGGTGAACTACACCGGAAACAACGCCAAGATCCGGGTTTGTGACCATGAGCAACTGTCGGATAGATTCCGATAAGGCGGCGACGGCTGCAATAACTCTGTGTTCAGTGAGGCAGCAATTTAAGAAGAGACTGATCCTTATCTAAGTCGTATGATTGTGATTATGGAAAATAGAAAAAAACAAGTGCAACTAACAACACCAGCGAATAGCATCAATTACATGACTTAGCTTAAAATTCTAGTGAAATTATTTATGAATTAGTAACGTAGAGAGGAAACAACCGGTGCACGACTCTGTGAATCCTGTGTCCGTATGAATCATAATCGCATATGGTTTGGAAAAATTTACCGAGCCGTTCTTCACCCTAATATCAACTTGCCGTCCAGACAATGTCTGAACGCGATAACCTTGAGATCGTCTGGACCGACAACAATCCGTTGAACCTAATGTGCACACCCACAAAAAAATACCGCCTTGTTTCGACGGTGTGACAAAACAAGACTGATTAGTTCTAAGTACAACTTGAAATATAGAAGGCTATCAATTTGTCAAAGCAATACGTTCATGCTTTTTTGTTTTACTTTTTTTTCCGGTAGCGATATAATCAAATTGTTGTTCGTAGGTTTTGGCAACAGCTTGGTGTTAATGGACACTTGGAATTTTTGTATTGTATATGAGCTTGCTGTGTTCTTTTGTTCGAATCAAAATCAAAACTTCACCATACAAATTGAACCAATAGTAATACTCTTTTCGTTGGCACATTCAAGATCATTAATCATTTTTGGAATATCTTCTTTCAACCAGGGTTACTTCCATTCATTTCGCATAAAAAAAACTGTTTTATGGGATTGTGGAATCATTTGATATGATGACAATATTTTGTATTTGTATGTAACAAGAATAGGTCGTAAAGTTTGTGTTTGACACATAAAACCAGTAAATTTCGCTTTATGAGAATCGCAACATGCATTGTTATCGTTATCGTGATCAGGAAATCGCTAATAACCAAATATCATAAACGAACAATAACCCAAAGAGTCGAACTTTTCCACAAATGGTTTGGATGATATCCCAAACACGTCGTTAATCAAACTAACCATAACAAATTTATTTGGGTATTTGAAAGCAAAATTGGCAGGTGTTATACAACGCATTCCTTGCAATCTATTATTTTAACTAACAAATACAAAATATCATTATAGTATCTTATGATATGAAACATTTTGCAATGCCAAATGAATGGAAGTAACCCTGCTTTCAACCCACCGCAATACAGTATAGTCGCTATATTCATAGTCTGGCGGATAGAATTTCGATTTATCAAAAAGCAGACCCAATTCAATATATGTATGACCAACAATTAAAAAGGTACTATCAAATTTTATAAAAAAAACGTTGATTATTCTTTCCTCGCTAATCGAATGCAAATTACCAACATCATCGGATAGGGGAAACTTTCCCCAACCCAAAGATGGTATTAATTTGCGTAGGCGAGTCTTGAGTCACGAGAAAAAGGGTTCCGAAGTTTTGTTCGTAATAACTTATGTGTTCTTTTCTGTTGTTGGTCGTGATTTGCTCGATTGGTTCCGCTATTTGGCAGCTGAATTGGTTCCCGAGATTCTATCCGCCAGACTATGAATATAGCGACTATACAATACAGTACCTTCCTGTTTTTGGCAACACGTATTGTTTGGTTTCTCTATGTTCTATTATATCCATCGAATATTAAATTCAAAGGTTATTACTAGTATTACTAGAGTACCGTTTTTTAAAGGTCAGGGATAGCTGGTAGTTGTTAATGTATTATACATTATCCAGAAAGCGTGCTGTCAAAAACGGGAAGGCACTGTCATACCATTCTGTAAGTATTCAGTACGATATAATAAAAGTGCCGCTGCGATTATTTATCAGACCTGTTTTTTTTGTTCATCAGCAATCATACACGCTCCAGCGTTGCAGAAGGACTGTCGGGGATTCACCGACCGCGCTGCGCAAGTTGATGTTCGGTTACCCATCGAGTGTGTTTAGATATATGTATACAAGAGCATGGAAAACGTTAGTCATTATCCGCTTCCTTTTGGAGGTGTGTTTCGATTGTTTCTCATTTATTTGTCATAGAGTTATGGGACCTAATTTCGACCCACTGCGTTTTTCCTAGAGATCTCACATACCTTACTGTTACACTTTTCTGAAATTTCTAGTTCCATAACCTTGAACAGTTTTTTAAGACCAGGTTCGAAGTCTCATAATCTTGAGATTTTTTTTAATCCTGGATCTCGAATTTCTACGTACGGATCTTGAAAATCGTTTGAATTTACCGGGCTGTTAAAACAATAAATAAATAAATAAAATCCTGGTGAATGAGGGCGTCTTAGTGGAATACCTGTATAAAGAGAGAGAGAGAAGGATTAGTAATTTCCATTTAATTGTATGTTTTTCCTATGAATCGATTAGTTTGGGACCGAAGAGAGTACCAGAGCTGAGCCAAAAAGTTGAGCACGTTATTTCGGGACCTTCTAGTCTTAGAGTTACCTCTATGGTATTACCATAGAGGTAACTCTAAGTAGTAGGTCCCGAAGAAACGTGCTCAACTTTTTGGCTCAGCTCTGGTACTATCTACGGTCCCAAGCTAATCGATTCACTCCTCGAAACCTAGGAAATTCCACTAACCCCTCATTTTATCTGTCAAACTTTCATAGCGAATCAAAACAAACATAGTGTAGTACTAGAATTTTGACTAGAATGGGATACGTTAATCGATTAGCTTGGGACCAATAGGCTAGTCAAGTAGTGAGCCAAGAAAACTTCCTGGGTAAAACATATTCACTGTATTTACTTACTTGTGTTCTTCGAAGCTTCGCACAATAACACACAATCGAATACACAAAATCCAAAACAACTGCTACTCAAAACTCTTGGTGAACAAAATTGAACACCAAGAATACCACTTCAACTTTACTGATTTGCCGGAAATCGTTAAAGTATCGTTGAAAAAGCGTTGCCAGATGAATCATAGAGGTAACTCTAAGACTAGAAGGTCCCGAAATAACGTGTTCAACTTTTTGGCTCAGCGCTGGTACTCTCTTCGGTCCCAAGCTAATCGATTCACCCCTCGAAACATAAGAAAAACCAATAACCCCTCATTTTATCTGTCAAATTTTCATAGCGAATCAAAACAAACATTGCGTAGTACTAGAATTTCGATTAGAATGGAATACGTTAATCGTTTGCTTGGGACCAATAGGCTAGTCAAGTAGTGAGCCAATTTAAAATCGTTAGTTTCGTATTGATTGTTGGCTATACTAACAGCTATGTTTGACAGTACACTCAAAATAATTTTCACGTCAATGCTACGTGAAAACATACGTAGATTTTTTCCATCATACTTTCACGTAAGAGCTACGTGATTGTCATGTACGGGTACTCATTTTATTGAGCCCAAACGTCATTGGATTATCACGTAGAAGTGACATGAATTTGTCGATGGCATTCACTGGTGAATTCCAGCATCACATTTGTTTGTAGTTGTTTACAACAGAATTTCTTATAAGATAAAATCAATTCTGTATAGAAATCTGATAATATTCCTTTATTTATTGATGCACATATTCAAAAAAAACACAAAATCAGAAAAAAAATTAATGATATCCTATATGCATCCCAAACAATCCTGGAGATACGAACAATGGGATAGGATGAATTTTCTTTTCACTGCCCGATCGTTTGCCGTCTTTCTATTGAACACGATAAAACAGCCAATGTATGTTTGATAATCATTAGAAATAATCAACATTTGTACTTACATCTTGCGATTATTTTATAAAAATAACGGACATAAGCACATCACGATGTCGCCGTACTTTGCACCACTCTGAATGTAGAACTCTTTTTTTTCAGATGTGGAAATCACATAAGGTCTACGTGAAACGCACATATAAACAGTGTATGTGGAAATCACGTAAATTGCATTGATTAAGTATGTGTGCTTAATCGGAATTCCTTTTGACATTCAAGAGGTATCACATACATTCTACGTGAGTCACGTAAAACTGAGGGAAGTGGAAAAAGAGAGAACTTACGTGATTTTTCACGTAGTTTCAACGTGTCGATTATTTTGAGTGTAGGCAGCATGTCCGGGGCCCAAATCGTTTGTTTTGCTGTACTGGGCCCGCTGTCACCGTATACAATGTTGCCTACGAGCCTGCCACCGGGCTAAAAGCCACAGAAGATTGAATTCAACACTAACAGGGTTGATGGCAGCAGTGCACGAAAATGATGATCGAAGAATATTTCAAAAATAAGAAGTATACAAATTATTGACCCTTTGTAGAACCTTAAATTTTAATACACTAAAACATGGTTCAACCATCGAGGTAACTCTATGACCAGAAGGTCCCGAAGAAACGTGCTCAAGTTTTTGGATCATCTCTGGTACTCTCTTCGGTACCAAGCTAATCGATTCACCCTTCGAAACATAGGAAAATCCACTAACCCCTCATTTTATCTATCAAACTTTCATAGCGAATCAAAACAAACATTGTGTAATACTAGAATTTCGACTAGAATGGGGTACGTTAATCGTTTGCTTGGGACCAATAGGCTAGTCAAGTAGTGAGCCAATTTAAAATCGTTATTTTCGTATTGATTGTTGGTTCAACTACGCGTTAGAGTGTTCTTAATGAATCTTTGGAAGTAGCATTGAAAGGACATTCCGACACAAGATGGTTGTCAAAACGACAAACAGTTTCAGCTCTAAAAAGATCAATTTGTTCCATCTTTTCCGTTGTTACCGATTGAACAGATCTCATAATTAAGATATAACAGTGCCACTGTGTAAGTGGCTCATGTTTTATTGAAACAAATTGATTTTAAATTTCATTGCCTTCTCGAACTATGGTAGAGACAATTAATGTTGATGAATTAAACGAACCATTTCAATCCCAAAGCATCCGTGACAAGTAAACTTATCGGAGGCTTGCAAACATCCTTTGAAGAAATGAAAAGAATGGAGCTGGTTGTGCTATCCAGTACACAATGGAAAAATCCATTGAGTTCGACAGTACCACATTTGTTCGAACTCACCTATCGACTGAAGACAGCTTTCAACGGAATGTAAGCACCGTATTTGACTAAATACTACAACACTTGGAACAGCATGGAAGAACAATGGTGGATCTAACTTCGGAATTTTTAAATTTTTAGCTGTAAGGGAAATTACGTATTCTCGGAAATTTAAGCGGCGTCCACGCTTCTATTTTTCTCTGCGTCACACACACATATGGCGTGATTCTTTGTTTACATTTCAGCTGCTTGTCAATGCTCTAAAGCATTGACGCAAATATTGATGAACATAATGATGCAAAATTAAAAAAAAGTTTGATTTCATATTTCAATTTTCCCTCATTTTCCCCTTCTGTTTGACTACAGCAGCAGCTGCCCTAGGCCCTAGGCATCTTTTGTCAAGGTGGCTGTGATTTGACTCGGAATTTTCTTTCGGTTACAACAACGTAAGCGAGGAGCGACCTTGTAATGATTTATTTTTCCTTGATTTGTTTTCCATCGATCTTCTTTTCCGCGCTGAGCACAATGCTAGCGACGCCAGGGATGCAGCTCCCACACCTGGATCCTACCTATCGACCCACCAAACTCATGAACTGAGGACCATTGGCTTTACTTCCCTTCCGAAGGAAGGCGTGATCAGAGATGTAATGCCTGCCTCAGAACATTCCGGCGGCGCCGACTGCGATTGAACCCAGGCTTGCTGGGTTGAGAGGTAATCACGCTTACCACTACACCACCGGCGCCGCTATCCCAGTAATGATGTTCCCCCGAAAATATTGTTGAAGATATTGACATGAAAATATTAATGGTAATATTGACGAAACTTCTGTCGTGTGGGGTGCAATTAGAATTATTGTGGAACTACTTGTGAACCAGCTGTTCTATTATCGGCAATTCGAAATCAGCCGCATTTTGTAGTGCACATATTTCATAACGGGTTTGCTCAGTCGTAAAACTGTAATCAGATTGAAGCTGCAAGACTAGGGAATCGTGTGAAAACATTCAGCGTAGTGTATTGATGGGAAAATACAGTGAAATTAAAGTTAAAATGTTGGTTGCTGAAAACAGCTAATGGGTGCCGAAGCCTACATTTACCCTAGACATCTATTGCCAATGACCATAAAACAATTGAAGAAGGTAGCGATATTCTTCTGATATTGATACATCAGAAGTGAAAGTTTTTAAAACACAGATGAAAGAGCTTTTACCTGACCTGAGCTCTTCGACTCATTAAGACATCTGTCGTGACTGGACCGAGGTTTCTAGCCTCAGTCACGGTTCCACGAATCTGCTGCTCCTTCTGTTGGTCCGCTAGTGCCGCTATCCCTTCTGCTGGTGCTCCCTTGCTGGTTCATCTCTATTGACCACAATTTTGCATGAACTGTGCAACTAAGTATGTATAAATATAGTCTAGGAAGTGCCTAACAACTTTGCCAAAGGATGTATTGTTCTAGAATGCCCCTAATAAAAGTAATAGCTGTTCAAAAATCACTGTTTCGAATTAAATGCCAAAAATCCCTTTTTCTGCCAACACTGCCGGTGTACCAATGAAAGTCAAACTCCAAACTGAAATAATTTCGAAGTTGATTACAGTGGAAGTTCGCTAATTGGGGGTTTTCTGGTTGGGGCGCTTTTTAATTGGGGGTTCGCTAATTGGGGCGCGACCCAATTAAAAAGCAGTCATCCGTCAAAATCTGATGTCAAAATCATGCTGACGTTTTGATGTCATATTTTTTGGGGGGTCTTTCAATGATTGATAAAAAATAACGAAAAACAAAATATTTTTTGTAAAAAATCAATTTAATTCATAAAACAAGCAAATTAAAACAAAACAGTTACAGATTGCGTCTCTTCCACTCTGCTTCCAGCAATTCAGTTCGCAGGGTTTTCAGTTTCAAAGTCTGAGCGGGATTGTTCTGTACGAATTGGATCACGTTATCAAGCGACTTCATCGCGGTTGGAAAATCGATGTCTTCGGGTTCTTCGTTTTCAGTAGCAAGGGCACTTCCGTTCAAAGCCTCCGGGGTGGTATCCAACCATTCTTCCTCCGTGAAAGTTAAATCGTCTGCTTTATTCAAAACTGCGCTGACTATTTCTTCGTCTCTGAACACTTCGCTGGTTATTGAAACTGTTGTACCATTGGAATCTACTACTCGATCCTCAAGCCAAAGCTGGATTTGCTCGTCGGTTGTGTTTGTTCCGGCTATGCCATCAATTGATGCTACAAGGGACTTGAAATCAGCAAAAAGATCCTCCGCCTGTTCAGACATGCTCCATTCACAACCTGGAAACTCATCGAACAACTTTTTCCAGGACTTTTCAATGGTAACCTGACTGATTTCGTCCCAAGCTTCAGCAATCCAATCAATACTCTGCCGTAAGGACACATTTTTCAGCCGTTGTTCCAAGGGCAAATCTTCGTTTTCCAAAACAAGCTTAAGCATCAGCTTCCGTTTGTACCTGGTTTTGATTGCGTTGATCACCGACTGATCCATCGGCTGGCATTCTGCTGTCACATTTGGTGGAAGGTACATCACTTGAATTAATCCATCATCACTCTTCAAATCATCGCATCCATCGTAGTGAGCAGTACAGTTATCCAGAACCAAAAGAAAAATGGGCTTTTGTCACATTCATTTCCAATACTTTCTTCATGAGCACTTCCTTAAGGTATTTAAGGTACGCTTCTTTATCCGCGGAAGCTTTCTCTCCTGCCACCACCCAAACACGTAATCCGAAACGCTGTTTAAAACGGCGCACCCATCCGAAATCAAAAAAGTAAGATCCAGATAAACACCAAGATCTTGAAAGCATTGGAACAGTTGTTCTGCTTTGGCCTTGATCACATCCAATGTGACAATAATATTAGCCTCACGTTGTTGCAAAACCCATAGGTAAAGCGCTTCCTCCAGTAAGGGAAAATTCTGCTCCTTCATCGTTTTTCGATTTTCCACGCCATGTTCTCTGAATTTTTCTAGTTTCATCCGAATTGACTCCTTATTTTTCAAAAATCGACCGACCGAGGATGCTCCGACACCAAACCTTTTGCCTAATATTTCGTGGGAACCGTTTCCTGCTTCAAATTCCTCGATTATTCTCACCTTCTGAGCCAAGGTAAGCGTAGTGTGCTTCCGTTTCACGACTTGCTTATTATCCACTCCGGAACTGGAAGCTGATACTCCTTCCATTGTGAAAGCTGAACAAATTTCAGGAGGATAATTGCTACAACATTACAAACAACGTATGAATGCACAAATATTTACCAGCGCCGGAAATAACTCAACAAAATATTCAATCGATTCACTCAATTTACACTCACGCAAGACAAAAACTAAGTAGCTGCTCACAGCATCAGTTAAGCAGACGAAAGACTGAAAACCAAAACAAACAAGTCAAGCGCCCCCCGGTCAACTTTGACACTTGTCGACACCCCCCAATTAGCGAATGCCATTAGTTCATTAGCTACAACATAAATCCTGTTAGAGCGCATTGTATGAATATTTACGCTCATTTTTCTCAAAAACAAAAGAAGCGCTCCTAGCGAATCCCCTTTTCTACGTTTATCCGTAGGACGAAGAAAATCTAATAGCGTTTTAATGCGTTTGGACGAAATTGAAACTCGTAGGACGGATTTAGAATCAAGAAGCAGTATTAGATTTTGAACAATATCTCAACAATTTGTGACTCTTTATCAAATCCAACGGTACGTATGGAAAGGTGATCTCTGAAAAAAATATTCAATTTTTTGTTCAAAATCGTTCTAAATAAGATAGGTAAAACGCGGGTTGTGCTTAGTAGGACGGAAATTAGATCAAAAACCCTATACAATGCATCTACTTTCTATATATCTTGTATTTGTTGACCCAATAAAAGGTATAAGTCAAGCTTCATGGATGAAGGTTATAATTTTTGAATTATACTTTTTATGTTTTCTGGCATTAAAAGAAAAAGCGTTCGATATGGCACTTGAAGTCTTTGTATCCGTGGTGTTGGATGATTTACAGCTGCCAGAAGAAATTTTGCGAAGCTTTTTAGGTAAGTTATGCAAAGAAAAATCATATAGGGTTACGGTATGTAATGTGGGTCTAGTCCTTTCATTCGGCCTATCACGCAAATAAATAATTAATTAAGGAATATTACACAAAAAATAAGGAAAATATTGATCACTGATGATTGATAAATGTGTACCACACACAAATCAATTTATATCACAACATTTCAATACATTTTCAGCTCTCGTAAGTAATAAAACTGGTTGAGAATATCACTCTGTTCGGAGTTTTTAGCCGCCATGACTTCTAAGGTTAAGATGGGAAGGTTGCACTGACGATCATCAAATGGCCTGATTATGGCATTTATTGAATGGAATTACCTGATAATACACACTAGACGTAAAACTCACAGTTACTGTTTGAATATTTTATGTTTATTTTAATTGTTTAACAACGTTTTCACAAGTAAATCATGGACCCAACTTTAGGGACACATTTCTTTTCTATGTTCCTAACTTTGGCCCATGAAATTCATTTGACAGCATATAGCAATAAGAGTAACGTCAACAATGTGGTTTGCATTTGGATGATAAGGAACGAACAGGAAGGGAGATTTTTTCTGCCAAATCTGTATAATGAACATCACAATGTTTTGATTTAGATATTCTGCGGTCGAAAGACGATAAGCGAAATTTTTAATTTTTAATTTTTAACTTGAGTGATTTAATGTAGTTTTCGTAAAATTTTCTCTAAGAAATGTTTTGAGGAATGAAGAGTATTAAGTTAACAGTGATAGTGATAAAAAAAAATACATAAGAAAACGTTACCAAGAGCGTTTTTTTTGAGAATCAAACAGGATAGGACGAAGTTGCATCCATAAATAGACCCAATTTGGGGACAATAGACCGATATTACATACATTTCCCTGGTGAGTTTTTGTCTTAAAAAAAGTAAGTTTTTCAACTTTTTGCGGTTCCTGATAGCAAACGACATGATAAGCATATCTAAGCATACCATTTAGCAGTAGAATATCGTTTGCAGGTAAATTAATTGATGAGTTATGATTAAAAACGTAATCTATGGCTGCATATTAGACCGAGGTTAGGGACGTATACCCTAGGTACTATTCTATTATCCTCAACTAAGGCTCTGCACCATTTGGAGGATTATTTTAACTTTTAGTTAAAATTTGACAGATGGAAAGTTATCGATTAACCTGCTATCCGAGCGTGGTTACTTATGACAGACGAGAAGTTGAATTTTGACAACCTTGCTTAAGTTCTTCTCAAAAACCGGTCGATCGACAGCACAGGGATTTTCGAACATAGACAATAACTTTCGAAGTGTCACTTTTAACCACGATATAAATTTAACTCGGCAAATAGTTCACACAATGGCATCGACACTAAAGGCTGGCGCACAATGCATAAGTTTCCGGGTTATTTGACAGATAATGCATGGGCTAACTGTCAAAAAACCTGAAAACTTATCCATTGTGCGCCGGCCTTAAGAATAGATATAATTTTATTATATTTAGAACGAGGAAATGATCTCGTTTTCTACCAGTTCATTGAAGTTTTGGCTATTTTCTTAAATCACTCTAATGATGGCTTTCTGCAGGGCACTTTTCTCTTTGCAATGGTAATGAAATTGACCAGGATGTTGCTACCGTAGTACCAGTAGTACCAAGATGCTTAAAGCAAGCGAATAGATATTCCCTTTGCGGCTACCAGCTCCGGTGGGGACATGTACTTGAGGATGAATCCTGTGGGGTCTCGGTTGCTAGAACAGGAAAATACAAATGTACAAACAATTCCACCAAACCCCCCCCCCCCCACAGACGCCCCCTAGCCCCATTTATGTTGTATCAAAACCAGCAACGTTATTGCGTGATGATTGTTTTGCTAACCGGTTCTCCGATGAATTGAGTGTATTTTACGCCATAGATCACCGGCTGAAAAAACTAACGTTTCTATACACCGAAAACATTGATTGCTTGGGCTGCGCTGTCAAAACAATCGAGATAATAAAATTCATCATCAGAAAGCAAAAGAGTTCCTCAGAGTTACTCTGGATTGCTCTTAATTTCTCACTGTCTTCCCCCTCGATTTAGAATACTTTAAAATGGCCCAAACAATGAAGCTGTGTTTATCATTGCTGTCACATGCTGTAAGCATAGATGTAACTATGTAAGACTAGTAGGTCCCGAAGAAACGTGCTCATCTTTTTGGCTCAACTCTGGTACTATCTTTGGTCCCAAGCTAATCGATGCACCCCTCGAAACATAGGAAAATCCACAAACCCCTCATTTTATCTGTCAAACTTTCAATGCGAATCAAAACAAACATAGTGTAGCACTAAAATTTCGACTAGAATGGGGTACGTTAATCGTTTGCTTGGGACCAATAGGCTAGTCAAGAAATGAGCCAATCGTTAGTATCGTTAGTTTCCACGATAGAAATGATAAACTCATGACCTTACCGAAAATGGTTAAAAATTGTTTATAATCCCTGCTAAACTTCAACTGAAATGGTTATGGAACTTTACATGAACGTTTGACGTGACTGACTACCATAACCATTACCATTAAAATTTTCAAACCATAAGCAAAAAGGTTCTAATATAGTTCGAAAGTTCTCTTTTCGAAAATGTATGGAGAATGGTAATGGTTCTTAACAACCCATTATTTGTAAGGTTCACCTCCAAAAAAACATAATATATATGGTTAAAACTTTATCACACAAACGTTCATGTAAAGTTCCATAACCATTTCAGTTATAGTTTAGTAAGGTTTATAAACAATTTTTAACCATTTTCAGTAAGGTCAAGTTGTGGTTCTAGTTTATGCGGGTACACAATGAGCGGTAAGGGAACATGCATAAATTGAGTAAGTTGAGACATAACCGTTTTGAACTTATTTCAGTTATTTAACCATTCAATAAAGATCAACAGTTGACTCTCTGCCTTGTACCCATTGAGAATTTAGAAATAATGCTTTCTTTCCACCAGCAAAGTCATTTAGTTATAAATTTAACAAAAAAAAAACATGTTTATGATTATATTCTGAAATTATTGTTCTAAAATACACATAGGAAACATATTTCCAGCAACATTGCTGACTAATTACCTACAAAAACTGAAAAAAAATGCATTAATCTGTACGACTTTTCATTGAAAAAATATACTAGCTTAAAATACAATCTCAATCACCTTCGCTGTTTTACAGTCTTATCGAGCAACCCGTGTGATGCTGTCCGTCGGAACTGGCTGATGACATCTTCCAACGTTGAGGTGTCAGCCGGCCAATCTCGCAGCATTCGGATTGCATTGAAACATCAGTCTCGTTATAATCAACAGTCTCTTGACTCGCGCGTGTTTCCTCCTCGTTGAACCCACTGTCCGTGCGATAGAAGACACCGCCGTTACCAGTTTCCGGAACAGATTTCGCCAAGTATCGACAAACGTTGCTGGGGATGTTCTCCTTGTCGATACAGATGGCGGAAAAGCTTTTGTGGTTTGCTTCTTGTGAAAGTTGCTGTTCTTCTTCGAAGCGATCCTCGTCCGAGTACATCAGAAACGAACGGGACAGGTTCTTCCGGTTGCGTCGTCTTTCCCTTGGTGTGCGGCGCAGCGGTGTGGTTGGATGCTGGGACACCGAAGATGTCGATTGTGATGATCCCAGCGGATTGTCCTCGTAGGAAAGATCCTCTTCGGTGAATTCCACCGTTATATCGGTTTGTTTTTCGCCTGGAACAAACGGGAAATTAGATTTTCTTGGATTATTGATACTTTTCGAAAGAAATGGTTTTCAAACTGAATTTTACCGATATCGTCATTATTTATTTCTTAAGACTAATAGCACAAAGTACAATTTGATAGCCATTCCTAATTGTTGTCAGTACTCAAGATAATTACCAAGATCAACCGACATATGGTGACTGTTGGCGCTGCAGTTCATCTGAATTATGGCATTTTTTGAGCGTTCCGGTGTGCTTCGATAGATGGCATCATGGTCCGGTAATTCCGTTGAATTTAAATCTGGTTTCAACGGAGATGGTGAAGAAGAGGTTTTGGAAATCGGCGAAAGAGCTCCAAACGAGCCTTTTTCCCGATCGACTACTGGACTAAGGGAAATATCACCAGGATCGATCTTAATTTCCTGAGATCCAAAGCAACGCGATCGTTTCAAATTTTGCACCGTTTCTCTATCGACTTCCGGCGTGACCGGCGCAGGACTAAGCGAGCGTAGATCATAGCGATCAAACGAATCATCCCGATCGGTCTCCGAAACGGTCGAAGTGCTGGAGCAATTGAACAACTTTCGCCGAAGCGATGCATCTCGGGCATCGTGATCGATACTAATGTCCGACTCGTTAATCGCTTCATGGGTTTGCTGCTGGTTCTGCAAAAGTTGAAAATTACACATTTCAAGAATGTTCAAAAAAATACTGAGTGTACTCACATCATGGAAACAAAAGTAGGGTGCTAACAAGTCTTCAACTTCTTTGGGCAAATTCGGAGGAAACGTCAGTACTGTTTGGGTGATTCCGTCCCGTCTCCGTTTGGACTTTCGTCCGATGAAGCTATTTCCGGTGGATGATTCGCCTTTTAAACATATTTTTTGACTGCGTAGCTGACAATCAATGGGACTAGGAACTGAAATCGAAACAATGTTTCCAACGGTCATTTTCAAAAAAAAAAAAAACTGTGCTGCAGATACCTACCTATGCTATGCTCTTTGAAATATGTACTGATTGCTGCCTGGGCCTTCGCTTCCAGCACCGGGTCAGGTGTTTCCATAAACTGTGTTTCGTGCGCTTCAACGTTGGCCGGTCCCAGATAGCTCACCTCGTCGATAGTCCATTCAAACTGTGTGACGCTCCCGTTCTGAGGTGTGCTTGGCCTTTGAAACAGTGAAGGACTACAAATCACCGGCAGATGCAACCGATCGGTCAGATGAGCTTCGAACGGATTTATCACTTTGCCCTTGACCATTCTCGAAGGGGGCGTTTGGATGACCGGAAGTAAATTGATTCTACTGGTACCGGCGGCCGTTCGGGACAGCGACGTCGGCGTGTACGCTTTAATCGACGGGGAACTAGCACCGGTCGTTGACCTCCGGGCAGCGTTAAACGCATTCTGGAAGATTTTGCGCGGAGTTAGGAATGCTTCCTGATCCATCCTGGAACCGATTCTTCGAATCTTCTCATAAGTACTTCATGAACACAATTTAAAGCTTCGTTGAAAACTTAACTAACTTCCTTTCTTATTACAGCACTGATCACAGCCAATTCATTTGGAATAATTTAGCTAACTACAGTTAAAAGGAAAGTTTCTTTCGATCGTTCGAAGTTCGTTAGAAGAACTAACACTGATAAAGGCTAAGACGGTTGTGATTCAAAGGGCTGTAGAAAATCCGTTTGGTTTGACCGTTCCGCGCCGTGCGAACGGATTTTCCCGGCACCACAAACAAGAAAGCAGAAGAAAACCATCTGTTTTGACACTTTTCGACCGATGATCGACGGCTTTTTAAATTAATCGATGAAACGGATCATGGGCTGGTTGCTTATTGGTAGGTAGGCTCGGGATGTACACTGAAAAAAATAACTGCTTGTTTTAGTTGACTGGCTGCAAAACAAAAATACAAAACGTCAACTCTACCGCGGGGCAGCAAAAGCGTTAAAAGTACACACACAGACTCTACGGTTTGAGAAATTGCAGTTTTGGCGTGACTCTACCAGCGATTTCACAAAACTGGACCAACTAATTTCTATTTTTTTATGAAACGCACAAATTTTGGCTATTTTTCTTGTGGTTCTAGAAGAAAAAATCTCTAAATAATGTTTAATTTCAAAGTTCGAGCGGTAGTAAACCTCATTTTAACTGCTCGAATGAAGTTAGTGGTTAATTGACCACTTTGTCAAGCAGTTTTGGCGTGACTTTCTACCAGCGATTTCACAAAACTGGACCAACTAATTTCTATTTTTTTGTGAAACGCACAAATGTTGGCTTCTTTTTTCGAGGTTCTAGAAGAAAAAATCTCAAAATAATGTTTCATTTCAAAGTTCGAGTGGTAGTAAACGTCATTTTATCTGCTCGAATGAAGTGGTTAATTGATTGGCAATCTTTAATGTAAACACCAAATTTTAGTTTTCGTTATCAGTAAAACAGTTTGATGGATCATGATCAGCAACAAAAAAGCTTTGCTGAGAAACAGCAAACGATGTTTTTACCGAAAAATTTAGCTAACATAAACGGTTTGCTGGACACCCAGTAAAGAGGTGTCAATCTGTTAGCGTCACAGTCGCAAATATTTGCATTCGTACGATTCGTACAAACCACTCGACAAACCACCGAGGAGGAGGAGATAAACAAAACTACAAATATATAAAATTATGTTGGTAAGAGCACTGGTTAAAATAAATTTTAATAAATTATGCATGGAAAAGACCCCGGCAATTTTGTCTTTATTATTTGTGTATTTGTATCAAAAAAAATTTTATAGAATCTGCCAGCCCCAATTAAAAAAAATATTGGATTCACTGAGTTTATTCAGCAAAATGCTGTGAGCTGTCAGAATTTTTATTGCTGAAAAATCTATTTGCTTCTTGCTGAAATTTTTGCTGATTATCAGTAAAATGTTGTCATTTTGACTTGAATTGCTGAAAAATTCAGCAGCATTATTTTGATGGAAAATTTGCTGATCTTTCATCAAGTCTAAAATCAGCAAAATTCTGCACGGATTCAGCGATTTAAATTTGGTGTGATAGTCATTAAGTTCAATATACGGTTTTGTATCAACGGTGGAAGCAGCGCCGGTGCTGTAGTGGTAAGCGTGATTATCTCTCACCTCAGCAGGTCTGGGTTCAATTCCAGTCGGCGCCGCCGGGATGTTCTGAGGCATAATCAGGCTCTGATCACGATTTCCTTCGGAAGGGAAGTAAAGCCGTTGGTCCCCGGTTGATGAATTGATGGGTAGATAGGTAGGGTTCAAGTGTGGGGGAGCTGCCTCCCTGGCGTCGGTAGCATTGGTGCTCAGCACGGAAAACAAGATTGATGGAAAACAAATTGAAATAAAAAAAAAATATGTGGAATATATCACGAATTGGTAGCCTTTAAATAAATGATTATTTATTCGCAATATATGCCACATAAAGTTACCCAATGTTTCAAAACCATATACTGACCTTACTGGCTACCATAACCATTGCCATTAAAATTTTCAAACCACAAGTAAAAAGGTGCTAATATATTATAGTTCCTTTTCCGAAAATAAACGGGATACCAAAATTGATGAAATTTTAGATTCCATATGTATTTACCTAAAGAACCCAATTATTTTTAATGGTTATGGTTCTTAACAACCCATTATTTGCATCCAGTTCCAAAAAAAAACATAATATAATAAGTTAAAACTTTATAACACAAATGTTCATGCATAGTTCCATAACCATTTCAGTTAAAATTTAGCAGGGATTATAAACCTGAGTGCTGTGGAGTCGATCACTTTCTTGACTTTGTTGACATCCTTTCAACATGGCTCACAAGTTGGCGCCTTTTTTCCAGAGCAAAAATGAGGCCTCGATCGTGATTTTCTTATTATTTGTTTGCAATTACTTGACTGAGCCAATATTTTGTAATGTTCAGAATACGTTTTAATATGGTTACCAAGTAAAACGCTGTCCAGACTGGAGAGGTATAACATGTTATAACGGTTGTCAACTAATTGCAACACAGAAACCACCATCAAGATAGTGCTACAACATGTTATAACTCAGTAGTCTGAACGTACTATAAGAAACTGATCAATAGCATTTTAAACGGTCGAATATGCTTTTACTGATTAAATCAGTAAAAGCATATTCGACCGTTTAAAATGAACATTTCAAATGGTCCTATCTGCTTTAATCGATTCTCTTCATCGACTTTCTCTTTTCATAACCGCTGCTATGCAAACAGATTTCGCGCTAATTCTACCACATAGTTTGATAAAGTAGGTTCCTATCTAGCGTCCAAAACGTCAAATACAACAGGGAAAGGTTTTGCAGCTGAGTTATTGACGAAAGAGAAAGTCGATGAAGAGAATCGATCAAAGCAGATAGGACCATTTGAAATGTTCATCGAGATTTCCTTCAGACCCGCTTATTTTTATATTTAAGTTTTTTTTTGTTGACGATGTTTTCAATCATTAGTGATTATTGCAATGAAATATTCGTACTTTTTAATTTGTATGTATACATTTGGCCAGCCTTTAAGATACACTTGTTCTATTATGTATTTAACAATTTATTTAATTGGAATACATTTTTTAGTGCTGATCCTCGTGTTGATCTTAATACTTTGTCATTCGAACGAATCTGTTCAAGGAACGTAAGTCTTAGTGTTGGTCCCGATCGCTGGATTTTTGTTGGCAAACATTTATGGTGTCAACAGTGGACGGACTTGCCACTAAAGGGTGAAAAGAAGAAGAACATTTATGGCGGTAAGATCCAACCTGGATTAACTTTTAATCTCGTCCCTCCCTATTAAACGGGTACCATACACTAACAATATCATAGATAGTATGAGCATACCACATAAAGTTGGGATGATATCCCGAATTGGCGGTCAGGCGCTTCTTATGGTTATTTTTTATGCTGGCTGTTTTGATGATCTGCATAATGCTTGCTTAGAGTCGTGTTGATTAAGTCAGATGTTGACATTAAAGCCGTCGAACATTATTGATCGGGATTTAATCCGAGGATATCGGTTGGAGCTTACCGCCTCGCTTACCGCCACTCAGTTATAAACCATTTTTATCCATTTTTGGGAAGGTCAAGTTATGGTTCGAGTTTATGTGGAGCCCCATCAAAGTCCCACCATTATTTATTTATCTTTTTTGCGAACGAATAACCCCTCGAATTTAATCGACGAACACTTTCATTGTGAAAGAAAAACAACAAAGCCAAACACCGGATCAGTCATAACAAAGCGGCCATCAGTGATTTTTTTTTTTAGTGTTTATTGCTGTTAATATTAAAAATAATGCTCGCAATTCAACCCGGAACGGCGACTGCTGGAATTCCCGACAAACTGTGGCAACCACACTTTGTCACATTTGAAACAACGTAAGTTGCAGGTAGTTTTATTCATAGATGAAAAATGTAATCACATCAGTACTCATTCCAGGATGGGAGAAATTTCAATTGAACTGTACTGGAAGCACGCGCCCAACACCTGCCGGAACTTTGCTGAACTGACGCGACGGGGTTACTACAATGGAACCATCTTTCACCGTGTCATACGGGACTTTATGATCCAGGGCGGCGACCCAACGGGAACCGGACGCGGCGGACAATCGATCTACGGGCCCACGTTTGCCGATGAGATCAATGCCGATCTGAAGCACACCGGGGCCGGAGTGATTTCGATGGCGAATTCTGGTCCGGATACGAATGGGTCGCAATTTTTCATTACCTTGGCACCGACGCAATGGCTCGACGGAAAGCACACTATTTTCGGTCGGATTCACACGGGAATGCAAGCGGTCAAGCGGATGGGGCAGGTCGAAACCGACAAGAACGATCGACCATCGGAGCAGGTGAAGATCGTCAAGGGGAAGGTGGAAAAGTATTGAACGGAATAAAAATGGCATTTGGTTTTGTAACGAAAGAGTATCGTGATTTTTATGGTCTACCGTTAGTCGTTAGAATTTGTTTTAATTTTAATTTAAGTATAAGCGAACGTTTTATCTGGATGTCTACAACGAGACTATTCTAATATGTTTTAGAAATACGAATTTGGGCAAAATCTGTAAGATAATCACCCATATTCTTGTTTTCGTTCGAACCGCATTTTCCATACAAAAAAAAAACATTTATTTTTGTTTTGTGTAGAAAATACGGTTCGAACGAAAACGAGCATATGGGTGAATATTGATTAAAATCACCCATATTCTTGTTTTGGTTCGAACCATAACAAAAATTGGTATGGTTCGAACCAAAACTAGAATATGGATCAAAATAATGCAGATTGAAACATAATCATATGCGTTGTATAAATAAAAGAGTTTAGGCTTAAGAAAAACTCGGGAAAGTTTACAGTCTTTACTTATTCATATGGCTAAATATCTCGCTAAATATACAATAAACTATTGAAAGAAAGAAGATTGGTGAATTTGAGCATGCTTGATAGATTTAAGTTATGAAGTCTTTAAGCTCTCACTCTAAAGGGCCTGAGTTCAATCCCAGTCGGCGCTGTCGGGATTTTTTAACATCTCTGATCGCGAGGGAAGTAAAGCCCTCGCATTTTAGGGTCAATTGGCTCGAAATCAGCCAAGAAATCGAGAGTGAGTTTCTTTTATACAGAGATTGCCTACCTACCCTAATAGAATTTGTATGATTATTTTGCTTAACGACGTGTACATGTACGCGACGGACACATTATCGGCACTTTCCCGCACTCTGACAAAATCCTACTGATCTCGTATTTAGAAAAACTCAAATGTTACGTGACGTTAGTAACTTTGACCTGCATTACACGTAATGTCCACTAAAAATGTTGGCGAAATCGACCGGTTATTCACGTAAACCTATTTAGGCTGTGAACCATTTGGTGGATTTTTTTAACTTTTGGTTAAAATTTGACAGATGGAAAGTTATCGATTAACCCTGCTATCCGAGCGTGGTTATTTCTGACAGGCAAGAAGTTAAATTTTGACAATCGTGGCTCGAAAACCGGTCGATCGACAGGACGGGGATTTTCGAACATAGAAAATAACTTTCGAAATGTCACTTTTAACCACGAGTTAAATTTAACTCGGCAAATGGTTCACAGCCTTAGTGTATTTGTGTTTGTGTGTTTGGGACTTCGATATTTCCTCGAACGTTTCCGTATTTAAATTAATTTATTTATGATTATATCACAGACAAACAGACATAACACTCACAATCACATTCATCGCAAATAATGTTTTAGTTGGGAATGTGCTTGCATTTGTCATGGTGGTGCCACTGAAGCATTGAACAAGCCACCACATTTCGAACTTATCAGTGATGCCAGTTGCCAAAACATCAGCCTTATACCACAAACGAAGTGACAGACGGAGCGGCTCGAAATTTGATTTGACGCACTTACATTTGAAGTTTTCGAGTGTACCTCACGGCAACACTATCTACTCATATGTACTAGCTTAAAGTAGGAAGTACCGTATGTTATCTCTTTTTCTCTAACGAAAATTTAAAGGGAGAGCCTGTTGTCAAACAGCATGTCATTATGACGTTTAGTTGTTATCTGTTTTTCTTTTGTATAACAAAAGATTATATGCCAAAATGATTAGGGGTGAACACATCGGGTTAACATTTGCTTAGAAGTAAACGATGTTGAGCTGCCAATGACTCGCGTTTGTTGCCATTGTTGCTACAGATTTCTTCAGTCCGTGCTTCTAACCAAAGTTATAGCGAATTCGTTTATTATCGGGGTTGGAACCAGTTCCAACCCAGTGCGAAACCGAACTTTTTGTCAGTGCGAACCTCAACCTGAGCTGGGTTTTAAAAACAAACGATCGAACTGACGTTTGTCAGAAAACAAGCAGGCCCAATCTTGATACCCGATCCAGGTTGGAACTGAATAATAAACGAATTCGCTATTAGAGTCAACCGCGACCGAGAAGACATCGACGAAATGTTATTCTTACTGATGGCTTCCAAATTTATTTACCTTTCTGTACGTACCGTAAGATTTAATAAAGAGAAATCGTTGAGATATTGTCAAAAGTCTATCACTGCTTCTTGATGCGAAACTCGCCATGAAACGCCATTGAATTCACCGGCCTATCGGATGAAGATAAAAATTGATTCGGTCGGAGCGCTTCTTTTGTTTTTGTGAATTATGGGTGCAAAGCTTCAAATCACGCATTCTCATTGACGTTGTTCGATAGCTAATTGACTAAAGTATCGTACCAAACCCATAATTGACTTGTTAACTCTGAAATCATGGATTTATTTGATGTTTTCTGCTTGATCGGCCCAAAATAGTTTTGTGGTTATGCTTTAAAAATTATAGAAAATGTATATAATCTATATACATCGATTCAGACTTGTAACATGAAATGTATTGCTTATACATTTTATATCTCTGCCCAATCCAAATTATCTCTGTGTAGAGATGCTATTTTTAAATAATTGTCATATGAAAACAAATGATTATTTTGTTTATTGAAATAACAATCATTTACAATAGATTTTACCATAGGTACAGTTGAATTTACTCTCGTACTATACGTTATACATAGTTTCGAAAGTAGTGCGATGTATTCGCGCAATGACGCGCACTATTTCCGAAACTATCACCTCTATTGTGTATTTCGTTCAAAACGAAATTCCCGTACAAAAAATTTTTTTTCAGGAATTTCGTTTCGAACGAAATACAGAATAGGGGCTAGGTAAAATTGAGTAAACATAAAAACTCAATTTTGAATAATTGGAGGTGCATTGGAGCCCGCATAAACGCAAACCATCACTTGGCCTTACCGATAATGGTTATAAATTGTTTATAATCCCTCCTAAACTTTAACTGAAATGGTTTTGGAACCTTACATGAACGTTTGTGTGATAAAGTTTTAAACTTATGTATTATCACAGACAAACAGACGTAACTCTTCATTGTGTATCTTCGTTCATGCATTTAACGGTTGATTTGAATATTATCAGTTCCGCGAACTACTCGCCGCAGCGCTGGCATCGGATCACTTTGACGTTTCTATATATTCCATAGAACTTTTATGCAATATTGTTTACGAGTTAACGAGCAAGCTTGTTTTCCGCGAGAAGCCAGAGAGATGTCGTTACTGAGGTTATATGTTTTGAGATACTATGTTTTCAAGAACAAGTTTTTCAAAGAGTTACGTCTGTTTGTCTGTGGTATTATGGTTTTTAGGAAGCGGACCTTACAAATAATGGGTCGTTAAGAACCATTACCATTCCAAATTCTTGTTTTCTCCATACATTTTCGGAAAGAGAACTATATAAGAACTATTTTACTTATGGTTTGAGAACATTAATGATTATGGTTATGGTAATCAGTAAGGTCCATTAATCGTTTTGTATTATCGCTCAACTTTACGTGGAATATATCGCGAACTGATAATTATTAATTTACAGGCAACCAATTCGCGATATATTCCACATAAAGTTGATCGATGTTACAAAACCATTCATGGGCCTTACTGACTACCATAACCATAATCATTAATGTTCTCAAACCATAAGTAAAAACGTTCTAATATAGTTCTCTTTCCAAAAATGTATGGAGAAAACAAGAATTTGAAATGGTAATGGGTCTTAACAACCCATTATTTGTAAGGTCCGCTTCCTAAAAACCATAATACATAAGGTTAAATCTTTATCACACAAACGTTCATGTAAGGTTCCAAAACCATTTCAGTTAAAGTTAAGGAGGGATTATAAACAATTTATAACCATTATCGGTAAGGTCAATTTATGGTTCGCGTTTATGCGGGAGGACATTTTACTATTAAAACTAAATCGAGACATTTTTTAGATGGTATCTGCACAGACAAACAGACATAACACTCGAAAGTTGTTCATCGAACAAGGATTTAACGGAAAATTTAAAAGTATCGTAGTTGGTAGTACCACCACCTGTGGCGCGCATAGTCAATTCCCTTGCGTTTGACGTTTACACACTACCACCATCTGTTCAGCGTAGTGCCCACCACAGTGTACTCAACAGATGGCGGTAATGTTTTAGCGACCATGTTTTACAGTGAGAAATATTCAATGTATTATGTCTGTTTGTCTGTGGTATCTGCATCATGCGATTGGTCCGGCATTTTAGGGTGTGCTAAATGATTTCTTAAAGTTTTTTATTGTTAATACGTTATGGCATCGAATACATAAACCGCATACTTCACAATAAATATTTGCATAAAAACTATACATCTAAATATATGTTCTTTCATAACATTTCAACCAATAAATAAGCACCAACACAACCGATTGCAGAAATTCCCTTATAAACTCTTATTTATTTGCATCCTTACGAAAGTTATCATTAGTTTAGAAGTTGCTTCCGGATGGGTTAGAGCCCGTGGCGATCTAAACCATGTAACAATGGTACGTTGTACGGCGGGAATATCCCACTTCTTCTTCTGCCTTAAGGATGCCGGAGTCTGCTCGGCTGCAATTGATATTAAATTCGTAAAACTATTGGCAGCGCTTCGAGATGTTGCTGACGACCAGCCCAGTGGCAGGCGCGTAGGCAACATGTTATACTGTGACAGCGGGCCCAGCAAAGCAAAATAAACTATTTGAGCCCGGGACATGCTGCCTACTGTCAAACGCTGCTGTTGGTATAGGCCTTGTCACTGGTGTGCTGACGACTCCAAAGACGTGGACGAAACAATTTATGCGATTGTGAACTTTCAACTAAGCACCAATACCGAACCAATTCGTTGAATATTACAACAGATAAGTTGCATATAACATATACACACTAATCCAGTCAGTAATATTTTTACTGGGTTTTTTAATTGCGGACTGTTCGATAAAAGTTTAAAACTCTGCAGAAAATTAAAAAATATGAAACTTATTCCGAACTTGTACAGATATAGTTCTGTTAATCTCATTTCTTTTTTTCTTTCTTCCTTTGATTTGTTTTCCGTCGATCTGGTTTTCCATGCTGAGTACCAATGCTACCGACGCCAGCGAGCTAGCTCTCATACCTGGACCCTACCTATCGACTCATCAACTCATGAACCGGAAACGGCTTCACTTCCCTTCCGAAAGAAGGCGTGATGAGGATTTTATGGCTCAGATAATCCGGCTGCACCGATTGGGACTGGGACATTCCGCAGGCTGTGTAATATTACGCTTTGTGATATACACCGATTTTGCGAACAACATTACATGAACGGATGTAACATTGTAAGGTACAATGGTGCACGACATCTGAAGGAACGCAGAAAACGTGCGCGAGTTAACGCCGGTGCCAACCGCACTTGGCAAATTCCATCGTCGGTGCTTTCGTCAGCATCTAGGATGGATGCACAGAACGGCAACAGCAGCGAGCTTCATCAGCATTCCGCAATCGGGCGATCGATTGGACTCCGGACTTGCATAGTGGACACTTTTCGCGAGTGCTAGGTTCTCTGTAGGAATTATTGATTGAATAAAGTAGTCTTTAGGTAGCATCAGTAGTGAGTAGATCTTTTTTAAAAAGAACCTCCGACGTTCAAAACTTTAACTGGCGCCCGAATAGGGACCTGTCGAAGTGGAAATCGTATAAGTTCCGCGTTAAAAATCGTAAATTCAGTGCTAGTGCGAAACATCCTCAAAAGTGGAATATCACAGATTCCAGCGATTGGTCCAAGGAGCCAAGCACATATCACAAACGGGTACCACCAGCCCCACCGTAGCAACCAAAGCAGAAATCAGGACACCGTAGCCATCCGGCTCGATCGTCATCAGGGCCCCTAGTAGCATCGCAGCAAACAGGACAACCCCGAAGTGACTGCCTGGTTTCTCTCCACAGGCAGAAGTTTCCAGCGAAGACCATCCCAAAATCTTCCTCAAAAGTTCAACGGAAGATGTTGACAATCTTTATACTTCCAATACTATTGAGACAAACATGGACGCTACAAATACAAAAGAAAGGTGTTAGCAGAATTCAGATTCATTCCTATTATTACCTACATAATTTTAACATAGAAATCTTGAACCACCATGTAACCGATTTGAGAGATAAATTTGATAAAGTAGGAAAAACGCAGTTTACAGATATGATAGTCCAAAAATTTGACGACATAAACCTCTCACTAGGAACTATTTTACAAACCAAGAGACAGAAACGTTGGGACGCAGTAGGAAAAGTTTGGAAATTTATAGCCGGATCCCCCGACGCAGATGATTTAAAGTTAATCTATTGAACCATTAACAATCTCGTAGCAAATAACAATATACAAGTAAAGATTAACCGAGAAATGGCATTACAGTTAAAAGAGACAGTATTTAAAACAAAAGATGCTATTCAACTGTTCAATTCAAAAACTTCGGAAATATTCTTTTCAACCTTAAGGAATAAAATGATAAAATAAACATTATTGATACTATAGCCTTAGCAAAAGTAGAATTATTAAATGAAAAAATTCTATCAAAAATGAAATTGAAATGTTTAGGAGAGATTTAGAGAAAGAAAATATTACAGTTCACTCAAATTCCGAAGTCGTAACCTATGCCAAGACAGCAATCGCCACCAACCGCAAGGAGATCGTATTATTCATCAAGATGCCGAAGTTAGACCCCAGAATTTTTCGTAGAATCTATGTTTTCCCAACATTCCACAACCAACAACAAATCCACACCACAGAGAGATCTTTCCTGATCCATCCGACACAGAAATTTATCGTCAAGAACCTAGAACCCATCATTTATCGAATTAAGGACATTGAAGTAACCGAGTCAACATGTATACCAAACCTAATAGATACGAAACCAGCCATTTGCAACTATTCATCAAATTCCATACAGCAGGAGATTGTTCCCATCGATAAGTATTATTTACTGGTGAATTCAATGAGCAATTTCACCCTATCATCAGATTGCAGCACCAATGAAAGAATTCTCACTGGATCATATCTGATTCGATACGAGAATTGCACCATACGACTCAACATTTCGTATGCCGGTAGAACTCGAACCACTGCTGGAAATCCGGTCCACCTTCATCTGGACGGAATAGCTATTTCCAAGGACAGTCATATATTGAACCTTAGTATAGAACATCTCCACAAACTGCAAACAGAAACACGGAAAGATTTGGACTTACTCCTTGACTTACTCCGTTAAAAAATTCCAGTCTGCATTTCCCACACTGGTCCCTTTTTGGAGGGATAACCATCCTCCCCATGAACGGTATCATTATTTTCCTCAGCATTTTCTCCCGCAGAACAACAAATATCAAACTAGAGACGATGCCAAACACCAACGATCATCGTGGAAAATCGGAACCTGGAAAAAACGTTGGAAACCTAAGTACATCTTCATTTGGATATACGATGCCCCTGGAGGTTCATCACTAAGGAGGGGCGAGTTAACGCCGGTGTCAACCGCACATGGCAAATTCCATCGTCGGTGCTTTCGCCAGCATCTAGGACGGATGCACATAACGGCAACAGCAGCGAGCTTCATCAGCATTCCGCAATCGGGCGATCGATTGGACTCCGGACTTGCATAGTGGACACTTTTCGCGAGTGCTAGGTTCTCTGGAATTATTGATTGAATAAAGTTGTCTTTAGGTAGCAGCGGTAGTTAGTAGAAAAGAACCTCCGACGTTCAAAACTTTCACTCGCGCAGCAAAACGAACCGACGGAGAATCGCAATTGCTGTGATCAAAGTGATTGGTGAGGCAGAAGGAAACAAGTCAGGTCTTTCATTATCACGATGTTCTTATGCATAATATAGTGTGACGTAACGTTGGATCATGTGTAAGAACACCGTGAGAACAAAAAAGTCGACTACATTCCTTCTGCCGCACCTATAGTAACGCACACGGCTCCCGCACTGACTGTTTCTTACTTTCTCACTCTAATCAAAATTTCCTTCGATGAGTGAGAAAACAGCACCCCGTCAATGCGAGCGAGAACGCGAGTTGCCAGATCATTGCACACAAAACCAACTTGAATTAATTCAAAACAAAAATACTAGCGAACCTGGCGGTGAGGGGCGGAAGGTGGACTAGAATTCTATTACAGAGAACCACATTATTTTAATTAATTTCTTCGGAGAAAGTCGTCTGTAACTTCGTTTGTGCTTATACATTCCATAAGACAAACCACATACACACTTAATCACGGTTTCCATGTTCGGCTATTCACAATAAAACAAAACTACTGATGGCCAGTAGCTATTGCGACAAACTACTGAATACGGTAATAGCACAAACGAAGTGACAGACGACTAACTGGCGAAGAAATCCATTTAAATAATGTGGTTCACTGTAATAGAATTTTCTTGGAAGCTTGTGCCATCATCCACCAGATGGGTTAGTTTTTTTGTTTTGATTTGAACAAAGTTGATTTTGTGTACAATGATTCTTTGACAGTGTGCAAAGAGTGCGTATCATTTTGTCATTTTTTTATGCATTTCAGTTTTGAATAGAGTGAAAGAGATAGAACCAAAACATTCTAATACATTTGGTGAAAATGCTAGTACAATCCAGTAGTAGTGTTGCCATGTGGTACAATCCAGTAGTAGTGGTGTTGCCATGTGGTACACTGAAAAAATGAAATAGCAGGTTAGTCACCAAAGTTTTCGAGCCGCTCCGTCTGTCACTTCGTTTGTGGTAATAGCAACAATCAATAAGAAACTATTGATTTTAAATTGGCTCACTACTTGACTAGCCTATTGGTCCCAAGCAAATAGATTAACGTACCCAATTCTAGACGAAATTCTAGTACTACACAATGTTTGTTTTGATTCGCTATGAAAGTTTGACAGATAAAATGAAGGGTTCGTGGATTTTCATATGTTTCGAGATGTGCATCGATTAGCTTGCGACCGAAGATAGTACCAGAGTTGAGCCAAAAAGTTGAACACGTTTCTTCGGGACCTTCTGGTCTTAGAGTTACCTCTATGCCACTACTACTGGATTGTACTAGCATTTTCACCAAATGTATTAGAATGTTTTGGTTCTATCTCTTCCACTCTACTCAAAACTGAAATGCATAAAAAATGACAAAATGATACACTCTTTGCACACTGTCAAATAATCATTGTACACAAAATCAACTTTGTTCAAATCAAAACAAAAAAACTAACCCATCTGGTGGATGATGGCACAAGCTTCCAATAAAATTATATTACAGTGAACCACATTATTTTAATGGATTTCTTCGCCAGTTAGTCGTCTGTCACTTCGTTTGTGGTTAGATGTTGGTACTAGAGCTGAGCCAAAAAGTTGAGCACGTTTCTTCGGGACCTACTTGTCTTCGAGGGGGGCGAGCATCTAAATCTCAATTCTAGATGCTCAAAAAATCTCACACTAGCTAATAAATCTTCGAAAAATCTTCTTTCATTTCTCGCATCTACTTGCGTGCATCATCTTTTTGCAGGAAATCTTCAAAATCGTGATAAATCTTCTTTCTATCTACTCAGTGTACGCGCAGCTAGTTACAGCAAAACACAATATTTCCTGCATCGTAGATAGAGTCGTCCCCCTCGCTTGTCTTAAACGCTGTCCAGACTGCAGAGTTATAACAACAATCAATACGAAACTAACGATTTTAAATTGGCTCACCACTTTAGTATACTATAGCCTATAGGCTATAGCCTATTGGTCCCAAGCAAACGATTAACGTACCCTATTCTAGTTGAATTTCTATTACTACACTATGTTTGTTTTGATTCGCTATGAAAGTTTGACAGATAACATCAGGGGTGTGTGGATTCATGCAGAACATGCAGGGGTGAGTGAAATAGCTTGGGACTGCTTGGGACCACAAACGAAGTTACAGACGACTTTCTCCGAAGAAATTAATTAAAATAAGGTGGTTCTCTGTAATAGAATTTTAGACCACTTTCCGCCGCTCACCGCCAGGTTCGCTAGTATTTTTGATTTGAATTAATTCAAGTTGGTTTTGTGTGCAATGATCTGGCAACTCGCGTTCTCACTCGCGTTGACGGGGTGCTGTTTTCTCACTCATCGAAGGAAATTTTGATTAGAGTGAGAAAGTAAGGAACAGTCAGCGCGGGAACCGTGTGCGGTACTATAGGTGCGGCAGAAAGAATGTAGTCGACTCCTTCGTTCTCACGGTGTTCTTACGCATGATCCAACGTTACGTCACACTAGATTATGCATAAGAACGTCGTGAGCAAAGTTTGTATGTTTGGGAGCCTCTTGCATTCAACTCGCATTCGTCCTCGAGTTCGTGTGGAAGCCATTCAGAGCGGAGGTGGCCAGGAGCGTGGCATTCGAAGTGGAACCGTTCCGACTCCACTGGTCGTTGGATTGGGGGAAGCCTGTGAAATCGCTAGCCGTGAAATGGAGAACGATCACAAATGGATGGAGTTCCTCTCGAAACGCCTGATGGACCAAATCTTCGCATCGCTACCGAAAGTCATCCGCAATGGCGATCCAGTTCATTCTTATCCCGGATGTATCAATCTGTCGTTTGCATACGTTGAGGGTGAATCGCTGTTGATGGCGCTGAAAGACGTTGCCCTCTCGAGTGGGTCGGCTTGCACTTCGGCTTCGCTGGAACCGTCGTATGTGCTGCGTGCGATTGGTGCCGACGAAGATCTGGCTCACAGCTCGATTCGCTTTGGCATCGGACGGTTTACCACCATCGAGGAAATCGACTACATAGCTGAAAAGTGCATCAAGCACGTGACTCGACTCCGAGAGATGTCCCCGCTGTGGGAGATGGTCCAGGAAGGTATCGACATCAAGTCGATCCAGTGGTCGCAGCATTAGAGCGGACGGGTCGGGGCATATTTTAAAGAGAGATTTGATTTTGTATGTTCTGCTGTGTATGGTTGAATTCAGTGAGGGTTTTTTTTTTAATTGTTAATCATTGATTGTGTTATTAACACATCCACTTTTGGTAGTAAGTAGGTATTGAGACGAGAGAAAAATAATGTATAGCTTTGCTACATATGCTATTAGAGACAGCAATAAATCTTAAGACAGTGAAATCATTGTGAGTATTTCATCATTCACTTGGCGAAAAAACTTCCTATCAGCGATTGTTTGAAATAGTATAAACTTTGTTAGTTCCCGTCAAGGACGGCGTTGTTACGACTACGCTAAATTCGCAAATCTGAGGTATTCGTGGACTGCCATCTCAGATTTGCTTTGGCGCGGATTAGTTCCACTTAGGGTTAATTCAACTAAGTTTCGATTCTAATTATTTGAAGACTCCAGGAAAATCTACGTTTAGAAAGACCTTCTATTATTTAATAAAGAAGTAAAGCAGTAAAGTTATTAATAGTTGGTTGGGCAAGCTAAAATATCATTTAAAAAAATGTGTTCAATGTCGATAAGCTTTCCGCAAAATCCGCACTTCAAAAGCTATAAAACCGCACAAAATTTGCGACACTTGTAACAGCCCTGCAGTTGGCTTCGGCGTGCCAGAGAATACCTAATCCACCTAACCGGACCTGAAGAAACGGAAAGGAGCGCGACTGGGATTAGACGGGCTAGCCTTATGAAGCTCTCTACTGACATACAATATAGCATGGTTGCGGCAACCTTATATTTCACCTATTTGTCCCTAAAGATCACTAATTTACACCCGACACCCTAGGTAGGATAATGTCATCGCAAATAACAACAATTCCCGTTGAATACATAGTGCGAAAAATGCTCTTGAATTACCCCAAACCGTCTCATCACAACCTACGCCTCGGTCAGCGTGGCCCGACCGATCGTTTTCGGCATCTTTTTATTGGTGGAATCCTCGAGCTCCTTCGGTTTGTAGTAATGCGGTGCCGCCTCCAGCAGCCACTTGCTTTCGATTTCAATCACCGACCGCATGTACTCCTTCGTCGTAAACACCAGCTCGTGGTACAGCACCCAACGAGGCAGTTCTTCGAACAGTGCCGAATTCGGATGGATCATCACCGTCTGATTGTGCTTGGCCGTTTTGTAGTGACCCCCCCTTGGAAAGCCGAGCGACGTGATAAAAGTACCCGGCTGTAATAGCCTTCCGGATGTTCCCGAATAGAAATTGTAATGTAGAAAACATCAGCAGACATCTTCAATACATTAAATTTTAACGTATATTGCTGTACCCTTAATGTATTCAGACTTCAGTGTGACGTCCAAGTACATAAAAATACATTAGCCTCTAACGTTACATCAGAATCAAACGTCTTGACGATGTAAAATTTGACATCAGAATACATCCAATAACAACAGAACCTAACGTTACATTAGAATCAAACTTCATCACGATGTAATTTGTTGCACGCATAAAACATCAGAATACCTCCAATGACAACAGAACCTAACGTTACATTAGAATCAAACTTCATAACGATGTAATTTGTTGCACGCATAAAACATCAGAATACATCCAATGACAACAGAACCTAACGTTACATAAGAATCAAACTTCATCACGATGTAATTTGTTGCACGAATAAAACATCAGAATACATCCAATGACAACAGAACCTAACGTTACATTAGAATCAAACTTCATCACGATGTAATTTGTTGCACGCATAAAACATCAGAATACATCCAATGACAACAGAACCTAACGTTACATAAGAATCAAACTTCATCACGATGTAATTTGTTGCACGAATAAAACATCAGAATACATCCAATGACAACAGAACCTAACGTTACATTAGAATCAAACTTCATCACGATGTAATTTGTTGCACGCATAAAACATTAGAATACATCCTATGACACAACAATAAAAAGTGGCTTGCAGTGCAGTGATGCCTCCTATGCATAGTTTTGTGACATTATCAATTGCAAATAAAATTGAACTCTTTAGAAGAGTGGAAACGCTAATAAAAGTGCACTTAGACGTTGTATCGTCTTGAAGCCTTCAGCGCACTTATTCTTCATTCACCAAGGAATAAGTGCGATGAAGACACAACAACAATTTAACGTAAAACCACACTTTTATTAGTGTTTCCGCATTCATAATCTCATAAATGTGCCCAAATCGCAATCCTCGACGCAATCATATAAAATAGCACATTGCGATTACAAGGTAGAGCTTACCACCATTAACTCTTGCACGACTGACATAGCCTCAAATCACTGAAAGAAATTTTGGCATGTCCTGTGGGCAATGTTTATTTGTAAGTAAAACAAATGCCCTGGTGACGTTGCAGTGCAAGAGTTAATTAGTGTTTTAATTGATTATTATCGTTTCAATTGAAAACCGATTTTACTTTTGTTCTGTACGTTAAACATAACGTTGGCCATAGTGTGCTGTATACCGCATCCGTGTACGAATACAGCACACTATGTCCGACGTTATGTTTAACGTATATACAGAACGTTTTCAACGAGGTTTTCATTTGAAACGATAATATTAATTCCAAGGCAAACGAAGAAAATCATCTGGCCACCCTGCATGCACTGAAACAAATCGACATGTACCGTTTATTGGATCCATCTTATAACATAGCAATGTCAGCAGATTTATTCATTCTATGTGATGATTGATAGATTCCATTGGATTATCACTTAAAATTTATGACTGCGATATGGAATGATTTCTATCGTAATTTCACATACTTAGTACTTGATAATACTTTGCTTCGAACGTGGTTAGCGAAGGTAAAAAGTATATGAATATTGTCTGATATATTTCATGGTGAAAAACTGTTGATATGTCATGGGTGGGAACAGACATCTAGAAACTAATGGAAAATCATATAAGTTTGCACTATGAGATAATTCAGTAAAATATACCTGTTATCATGATGAATATTGCTCACTAAAATATATATCTTATAAGATAATCATGTATATTTTATTGGAGTTGCTTTTACTGATTTTTGACGTTTGTTGATATGTCGCGTGTAAATAGACATGTAGAAACTATTGGACTGTCATTAAACTTTGCAGTATAGGAAAACATGTATATCTCATTGTAATAGCTTGCTTTGATTTTTGACGTTTAAAGATTGTAAACAGATCTATCCCAATCATTAAATAGTCATATAGAAATGCCTTTTAAGAAATCCAACAGCAAGCATTTGTTTTTGCATGTTTTTTCTGGGATGAAAATCGCTCCCAATAAAATACATCTTACATGATTGTTCTTTATAAATTATTGAAACAATTTTCAACGATGTTAACGTACACTCATTAAAATGATTAGTTGAACTAAATACTACTAACAACAATGATACTGTATTGAATAATCTTTGTTTGTTATTGTTTCATATGATAATTGGTTCCAGAAAAAAATGTATTGAGATTGAAAAAAAAAATTATTCTACTGTAATATTTACTAAATAGTATTCGAACTTCATGAGCCAGTTCTATCAAATCATATAATTTAGTCGTTGATTTATTGCACACAGGTGCATTAGGAAAGATTTGAACAAACCACACCACCGATACGGAACATAAATTTGTCAGTGCTATTTGTCTTCACTCTAGCAAAACGAGCATAAAGTTGCACTACATTCCATGTCGGGAGAGCTGTTCTTACTTCATGCTATTTGAACGAGCTCAATCTTGAAGTCAGCCGTGGCCCAGTGGAATCGAGCACAGACACCGAAAGCATCACACCTCAACAGATCTTGATCGAATCCCAAATCAGCTACAATAAAAAAAGGCACAACTGTGAAAGCTCCCACTGCCTGATGTTTATTTTTCGAATTTATTTTTAGAAATCGATTAAATATATGTGTCAAAAGAAGGAGTAAATTTCATGTTATTTTCACATAAACTTTACTTCGATTGATTTATGACACATATATTATATTGTGGTGAAAAGTATAGCTTATGCTTATGGGTTTCAAATCCATTTCAGTTAATTATTATAATTTGATCGATTTTCATTTATCATATGACGATCATATAAAAGTTACCAAATTATCAGCATTGTAAATGTATCAGATATTCATATAGAATTTACCTGACACATTTTCAATCATATCATTTTCAATGGATTATCTTATAGCGCAAATTTATTAGACTTCCACATAACAGGAATATGTCAAATTCGTTCAGTGTGCATCTGGTTATAGTCCATTCCTCGGTCCATTCTATGCGCTCGAGTATTGATGGTCCGAATGTGAGGATAACAATAACAAACCAGCATATCTGGCTGAAGCGAAAGTGAGGACAACAAACTTCGCACTTGAAAATGGGATTGCGCAAGTGTGCGTGTTTTGAACGACAGAAAGGTCAATGTCGTTCTCATTTTGAAGTAAAGCTCTATATATCGCTGCTGCATTAGCGTATACCAAAATTATTCAGGATGTAGGTGTCAGATGGACGTTCCATTACAAACCACTGATGTTGACCTGTCAATGACTCGCGTTATTTGGCGTTTATTAACTGAATCGCAAAAAGAAAACTAGAGTCCCTGAGGCCCTCGCCCCATGCAAAGTTTGTTTTGTCCTGAGTCAGCACTACACGGCGAATGAGAATGACCCAAATTTGAGTTTAGTTCACTCATAAATCGCAAAAATTACAGGAACTCAGTTTTGAGTTAATTTCCCTCTGTTTTTTCCAGGATTTCCAGGTTTTTCCAGGAAAATTTGTCCGAATATTAGAAAAGTAAAGATTGGATTCTGTGGATTTTCGTCAATCCTAATTTTCCGTAAGATTTTTGAGGTTTTCCACAGGAAAACATGAGGCAAATTTACTCATCGCTGCGTTCCTGCACTTTTTCCGATTTTGAGTACACTGTATTCAAATTTGGGTTGATCACATTGGCCGTGTACAGTTTTTTTTCGCGGTGTTAAAAGATCGATTTCGATCGAATTAGTCCGGGAAAGTGCCGTTGTGTCCGTCGCGAGTTTTGGTGGCGATTCGGTGTCCGACGTTGCGGTTAATCAGCAAGTTTTCCGCTTGCTGGCTGCTGGTCTCACCCTAGGAAAAGGAAGGTTGTTTTTCAGGTATGTGGGCTGTTTTTGAGGTGAATTAATGTAATGTAATTATGTTTTTTTTTTTAGGAAAGTGCACCAGTCCGGAGCCACATACCGGTAGCGAGTCCGAAGCTGGATCCCGGCGGGGAGTTCGAAGTTCTCTTTGCAGGTTAGTGAGTGTGTTTACTGTTTATTTGTTTTGATTGACGAATAAATAAATACTAAAAGCTACGGATCCCGATGACGGGTTCCGTAGGTGGATCCCGATGACGGGTTCCGTAAACGGATCCCGATAACGGGTTCCGTAGACGGATCCCGATGACGGGTTCCATAGACAGATCCCGATGGGGAAACCGAATACGGATCCCGATGGGGAAACCGAATACAGATCCCGAATACGGATCCCGATGGGGAAACCAAATACGGATCCCGATGGCTTTCCGGTCCTTTTCTTTAGTTCCATCCAGTCGGAGTGCCTGGACGAAATCAATCTGATCATCCAACAGCAGTTCATACTCTTCAGCACCAGCACCACTTGCGAACCTCTTCGTTTTTGAAAGTAAATTTCACGCACAGTCTGACGTTTGCTTACGGATTTTACCATAGGAGTAAAGAGCTATAGATTCGCCGTCAAGGCCAATAGCATCAACTATATACTTTAAGCTAGTACATATGAGTAGATAGTGTTGCCGTGAGGTACACTGAAAAATTGAAATAGCAGGTTAGTCACCAAAGTTTTCGAGCCGCTCCGTCTGTCACTTCGTTTGTGCTTGGGACCCTCGTTGGGACCGTTGTTCTGGTACTGAGTGAGCCAAAAATAATAATGATTTTCTTCGGGACCCAGTGGTCTTATAGCAACAATCAATACGAAACTAACGATTTTAAATTGGCTCACCACTTTAGTAGCCTATTGGTCCCAAGCAAACGATTAACGTACCCTATTCTAGTTGAAATTCTATTACTACACTATGTTTGTTTTGATTCGCTGTGAAAGTTTGACAGATAACATCAGGGGTGTGTGGATTCATGCAGAACATGCAGGGGTGAGTGAAATAGCTTGGGACTGCTTGGGACCGTTATTCTGGTACTGAGTGAGCCAAAAATAATAATGATTTTCTTCGGGACCCAGTGGTCTTAGAGTTACCTCTATGCTTATAGTACGTTCAGACTACAGAGTTATAAGATGTTATAGCGCTATCTTGATGGTGGTTTCTGTGTTGGAATTAGTTGACAACCGTTATAACATGTTATAACTCTCCAGTCTGAACAAGGCATTAGAGTTACCTCTATGGTTATAACATGTTATAGCGCTATCTTGATGGTGGTTTCTGTGTTGCAATTATTTGACAACCGTTGTAACATGTTATAACTCTCCAGTCTGTACAGCGTTTTAATGTATTTTTATGTACTTGGACGTCACACTGAAGTCTGAGGCTGTGTTCCATTTGGAAAATTTTCACTTAAATTTGACACTTCGAAAATAAATTAAGATGTTCGAAAATCCCTCTGTTGATGATCGTCTGATTTTCGTGAAGGTGTTTGTCAAAATTTATTCGTCGTCTGTCAGAAATAAGTCTGGTACAATAGCAGGTTTATTTGAAAATTTTCCATCTGTCAAATTTAAGTGAAAATTCACCAAATGGAACACAGCCTGAATACATTAAGGGCACAGCAATACACGTTAAAATTTAATGTATTGAAGATGTCTGCTGATGTTTCCTACATTACAATTTCTGTTCGGGAAATACAAAAATAAGTAGTAAGTATTCATTTGTGAGTAACAAATACTCATAAATGGGTAATTCGTTTACTCATCTAATGGGTAGTCCTCGGGGTAGTCGCACCCTGATAAACGAGCACCATACATGAACGATACCACAAATCGTGCCACCGAACTACATATTGTTGGGATGATAACCCGAATAGGTTGTTAGGCACTCCTTATACTTATCGTTTATGTGGACAGTCTCCCTCGAAAATGCTTACTTTGTAGCCAATATCGAGTATATTGTATAGTCATTATTTGGTATTTTGTGATTACCTGTAGAGCTTTTTGACGTTTAATCGGCGCACAACCATTTAAATCGAATGAGTGCGAGCAATAGGGAAATATATAAGCGGGGAAACAAACCGTAAATTCTTCCATATGTGCTTGATAAAGAAAGGCGATTAAACGTTAAAATGGTGGCAAAATCTAGGGTAAAATCGAGGGCAAAATATGGTTTGTTTACATTTTGGCTCTTCCGCCCCTTTCAAATGCTAGTCTAGATTAAAAGTTTTCTAGTCATAATGAGTTTATTCTGATTACCGTGTAGGTAAAACCTGATGTCCAACATGTAAACAAAGCAAAGTGCACTCCCTTATCAGTTGGTATTTACTTGTGTTACTTTAAATACTACTTGGTACACATTAGTGTTGTTAGTACCTTCCTGTTTTCCTATAGGTTATTTGCTACCTGCAACGATATTTGCAAACATAAAAGTGAAAGCGCATTACATACATTACTTAGCAGTAGCAGTGCACTGTATCCGTCCTGTAGTGATCATCTAGTGAGTTCCATCAGAGTGATGCTTTTGTACCATGTAAAGGAAGTGCTATATAAATTCTATCAGGATGATGTGGCCAGAATAGTTGCGCTTATCATTCTGGCCCTGTCCATCGTCCTCGGGTGCTACGTCAGGTGAGGGAAATGATTCATCAAAGCTGTAACCATTTCGACTGATTATCGATTTTTCGCAGCTCAATCTTGGGACTTACCATTTTGTTGTTCTTCATCAATGGCTGTGCGGCTGCAGTATTTACGCTCAACCACAAGGATCGGGTTGGGTGGTACCTTCAGAAGCTGAAAGATTTCTTCGGCTATAAGGATTATGTGAGTCCACAAGCTTTAGCATTTTCTATCTTGATAAAACATCACGAATTGTATTTTCTAGGATCCACACAGCGCCTTGGAATGTAATATTTGTGGCAACGAGAAATGTCCCCGTCACAATAGAAATGCGCTGATCCACGAACCGTGGAAGGGTTTCCTCATTGATCCCGCATTGGACGATGCGGTCGACAAGTTTTTCTCCCACATCCTGAATGGGTTTATTTGTAACTGGTACGCCCAGATATCTCCGGATGAAGAGTTCATTCTTAACATCAAAAGTAACCTACGGGATGCCCTCTGTCGGTTACTGATCCGAGCCAAAGAGTTGGATGCTCCAACGGTCATCACAACCCGCCTACTACCGACATTTTTCATTCACTATGAAATCATCGCCAAAATGCTACTGGTCGATCACGTTCCGATGGATCGTCTTTCCAAAACATTCCTTATCGATGAGTATCCCATCCATCCGGCGGTGCTCAACCGCCAAGCGGAGCTGAGTTATCTAAGAGGGGTCGCCAAAGTGATGCTGCCTAGGCTGTTTACCCAGGAGAATATCAAATGTAGGATATTTTCCAACTTGATTAAGGAATTACTGACTTTTTGGGTGCTGCTTCCGCTATTGGATGTAATTTCGGATCCGAATTTGATAAACTTGCTGATAATTGCTGCGACTGATAAGCGTCATAAAGATCCCAACCGAGCGGGACGATTGAAAGCTCTAAGTTGTGAAAAAGTGGAAATTTTGAAGGATTTCGTTGACAGAAGTCGAGAAAAGGTTGAATGCAGTGTGGAAACGGTTGTTGGGGAGGAGAACATTCTGAAGGATCAGAACAAGTTATACTATTTTATGCAGTTTTTGATCAAGGAAGGGGCAGTGGAATTGCTGCGATTCTACTTAGACGTTGGTAAGATTTAAGCAATTCAATTAGAAAAGAAGTATTTTCTTATGTTCACCATCGACAGACATCCTCAACAAGGAACTGGAGGACCCGCACATTACGACTGATCCAACAAAGCTGTCTTCGTTGCACCAGCAGTCGGAGAAATTGCTACAAATGTACCAAAGCTCAATGAGGACTGAACAAGAAACATCCATTGCGGCTACACTTAACGAGGCTCACGAGCGAGTCAAGGAGAAGCTGGAGGAAAAATGGCGAAAGCATTTCAGTAAAACTTCCGAGTATTTTGAGCTGGTTTATGGTTCTAGAGAAGTCAAGGAGAATTCGGATAAAAAGTAAGTTAATTTTGATTTTCATACTCTGATTTTTAGCTCATATATTGCAAACCAATTGTAGGCTCACCGAAGGCGGTGGCGGTTCTGGAACGAAACTGAGCTCCAAATTCAAGGAGGTGATACGGGGAGCCGTGGACGGTGCACCGATTGAAGCCACCGAAGCTCCCACCGTTTGGGACGCTCTGAACGATACCCAACCGAGCAACAATATCTACAGTTCCGTCACGCAGAAGCTCCGCAAGGAAAAGGGACAAAGCTTGGATGCGTTCATGGCGACGTTCATGCATTCCATTGAACAGAGGTACGTAGAGAATTCTTATGTTGAAAATAAAATCCAGTTTGAAACTGTATTTCAGTCCCGACATGGGTGAGGACGTTATTCAAATTAAGGATAAAGTGAAGAAAAAATTCAAACAACCTGGCCAAAGCGTCGTGTTTGGGGACCTATTCGAACTGAAGAAAACTTCGAAGAACACCCACACGACCACCTTGCTTTCGCACAGCGTCCGGGGTCCATCGCAGTGCTTAATTTATATATGTAAGTATTAATCCCGGTTCGGTTGACGATTGCGATTGATGGGTGATTTTATGATTGCAGTGGTAAAAATCCTAAACGCACCGGTTCTGGTCGTTCGCTTGGCATTGGCGTTTTGCTGCGTATCGCGTAAAACCGTAGACACCTTAATTCACACCGGAGTTGCCCGATTGCTACGGGCAGGGCTGAAAGAAACCCGTCTAGCCGTCCTCATTAACCTACTGAGAGAGATCATTTTCCTCAAGAAACTACCGGAGCCTACGCCAGCCGAATTGCTTCGACGACAACAGGAAGCTCGCAAGCGCCTGGAAGATCTTCGTCCCGGCCTGGGCAACGTGGCCGATGTGCTCCAATCACCGGCACTAAACAAACATCTCATGTACTGTTTATTCGATATCATCCTGGGGGAAATGTATCCGGAATTTGAGAGCCCTGCAGCTGTCGCCACGACAGTCTTCGAAAAGTAAACCCTAATTGGAAATAGATGCTACTAAATCTTCGCTCTCTCTCTGCCAATTGAAAGCTTGTAATTTGAATTAGGTAGTGGTGATCACACTGTCCGTTATGGCTAGTGCTGTGACGAGGTCGTATTTATCGATAATATCGATATTCGGTGTCTGAAAATATCGATATCATTTCGATATCGGGTCCGGTATCCAATATTCACCGACGGTAGAACCATGTCGGATTTTTAAATATCGATAATCGTATCGATAATTTAGACCCGATATTTATCGATATCGTCACAGCACTAGTTATGGCTAGCTTCAACCAGTTGTTTTTATGTCAACTCGTATCTATTCAGAACGAGCCTCGCAGATTGGCAAGCACGTGCTGTACAGTGCCGTTAAGCTCCATAAATTAAATCCTAGCGGTGACATTTTCAATATGCAAAGCTTCTGTTCGAAGGCGCGCAAAACTGTCATAGATGCGATAAAAGACGTACTAGAAATAATTAATGGCTTCTTCGTATATACCTAGATAGATAGAGATGCTAACGTTAGATGTTAGCACCAGTTGACAAGGCAGAGAATGGTATAAAAGAAATTGTTTACATCGGGGGTGTGTTCAGTTAATCTGTTAAAGTATCGGTGTGAAGGTTCAATCGACGTGCATCGAACGGTGACAATGTTGAGATATTGCATAATCGTGCAATGCATTCTAGCTGCTTCAACAGGTAAGTATTATTGGTTGTTTCATTCTAGTACGGCCTTCCTACACATATTACATGCATACTCCTCAGCTGATCATAACGGTTTCGGACCGGGCAGACAGGACTGGGGTCTTGCAAAGGTTCGTCAAGGAGCTCATATGTTCTGGTGGTTGTACTACGTCACCAATCCGGGTGCAGATCATTACACAGATCGACCCATAGTGATCTGGCTCCAGGGAGGACCCGGAGCATCCTCGAGTGGCTATGGAAATTTTGAAGAAATTGGACCATTGGATCTAGATCTACACGAACGATCGCATACATGGGTTAACGACAAGTGAGCTAGCAGAGCAAAAATGTTTTAATTAGAGCCAGTGTTTATAGGTGAAGTACTGCAACATTCTGTTCGTCGACAATCCAGTTGGAAGTGGTTTCAGTTATGTAGATGACCCGTCACTGCTAGCAAAGGATAACGACCAGATAGCACAGGATTTGGTGACGCTCATGAAACAGTTTTACAGATTGTTCCCGGAGTTTCACAAGACTCCCCTACACATATTTTCCGAAAGCTACGGTGGAAAGATGGCCGTAGAATTTGCATACCAACTGGATCGAGCCATTAAGGAAGGATCGATTGATTGCAATCTGCGCTCAGTGGCATTGGGAGCTCCATGGATTTCACCGGAAGATTCTGTCTTAGCGTGGGGAGAATTTCTTCTCAACCTCGGATTCGTAGATACCAAAGGGTACTCGGTGATTCAGAAAGCTGCCGAGGGCATCCAAGATCTTATTCGCATTAATAAAACTAGAGCAGCAACGGAAATTTGGAGAAGCATGCAGCAATTAGTGACGAACGAAACCGTTGGGATCGATTGTTACAACGTTTTGACACCTCAAGAATTCACAAGTAAAGCACTCGTGAAGAATGACGATGAAAGTGAGTTACCCTACACACTTTTCTTTCCGAATATTAAAACAAAAACCATTACCACTTTTTCAGTTCTGGAATTCAGCGAAGACGGTCATCCCAGCCTTCGAGTAGCACGATCCATGGATAGCACTGATAAGCTGAAACTGTTGATGCGCGGTCCAGTCGCTGCCTCTTTGGGCATCCCGAGTCGTGCCTTATGGGGTTCTCAAAAGGATAAGGTTTTCGAAGCGCTGTACGAGGATTTTATGAAACCGGCGACCAAAACGGTGGAATTGCTGCTGAACAACACCAACGTCAATGTCATCGTGTACACCGGGCAGCTGGATTTGGTAGTATGTACCCCCGGAACCGTACGATGGGTTGAAAAGCTGCAGTGGCCCGGTAGTGTTGAATACCTGAATGCTCCAAGAACCGGTATGGGGTACTTGGGAGTTTTAGAAGGTTATGCAAAATGTTACGATAGATTGTCGATGTATTGGATTAACAGATCCGGCCACATGGCGCCTGTTGATAATCACATGGCAATGCAGTACATTCTGGACAAGCATGTTCGGGCTTGAGCGATTCGCTCAAATTTAAGTCATTTATTTTATGAGTTTTACATTGATGGTGCGAAAGAAAAGTCCTTTATGTTATTATAATATAAAGTGTTCAAAACATCGATTTTACTCCACCTTGCTCAATTGATTATATAGGACCTAATTCTTCTCCAAAAATTTGAGCTCATTTCGCTGCGATCCTCGCTGCGATCTCATATTGCACACGCCCAAGGATGAAAGAAAAATTCATATTGAATGTATTAAGCAAACCACATAGATTTTTGCAATGGCTATATTCCCATAAAGCTTAAAATGAATACATATGAAGTGTATAAGTCATGTCAAAATAATTTCATAACATAGACTTATACATTTCATGTACAATCAAACATACTCTTTATTAGACGCCAAATATTTCTCATTGAATCAATTCATTTATATTATATTATAAAGAATATTAATATTGTGAGTCTCACAAATATTATTAATATAGATTATCCACGGTAGTATTGGAATTGGCTTTCTTTTATCCATTTCCGTTTTCAATCGAAACACACTATTAGCAACAATCAATACGAAACTAACGATTTTAAATTGGCTCACCACTTTAGTAGCCTATTGGTCCCAAGCAAACGATTAACGTACCCTATTCTAGTTGAAATTCTATTACTACACTATGTTTGTTTTGATTCGCTATGAAAGTTTGACAGATAACATCAGGGGTGTGTGGATTCATGCAGAACATGCAGGGGTGAGTGAAATAGCTTGGGACTGCTTGGGACCGTTGTTCTGGTACTGAGTGAGCCAAAAATAATAATGATTTTCTTCGGGACCCAGTGGTCTTAGAGTTACCTCTATGCTATTAGTATATTATTACAAGTATTCGTACAACATCCATCATTCTGCAGAACCAAATTTAAAGATGCATTGTGTTGAAATCATACTTTTTACGGAAATGCAACGTTCTTTGTTTTTAGATTTCCCTTCCGATCCAATTTTACAGAAGACTGGTAGCACAAACGAAGTGACAGGCGACTAACTGGCGAAGAAATCCATTAAAATATTGCGGATTTCACACCTGATTAGACTCCTGCGCTAAATATAAGTACACAGTAATATTTTCGCACTGGCCATAAAAGTCAAATATGGAGTTTCTTAATGCTTTCTAGAGCTTTAATTCACAGTGTAGCTGCTAGTAATGTTCTAAAGCTTTTACCACAAACGAAGTGACAGACGGAGCGGCTCGAAAACTTTGGTGACTAACCTGCTATTTCAATTTTTCAGTGTACCACATGGCAACACCACTACTACTGGATTGTACCACATGGCAACACTACTACTGGATTGTACTAGCATTTTCACCAAATGTATTAGAATGTTTTGGTTCTATCTCTTTCACACACTCAAGACTGAAATGCATAAAAAAATGACAAAATGATACACTCTTTGCACACTGTCAAAGAATCATTGTATTGCGCGTTTCACACCAAACTGGACTAATAAGCGCGTTTTCACTTATTAAAAAGTGTGATAAAACTGCAAGTTTACGTCTAATCGTCTTGGTGTTTTCAGTGCACTTATTCCTTATAATGCAAGCAATAAGTGATCCCAAGACATCAAAACGATTTGACGGAAACGTGCACTTTTATCACACTTTTTGCATTTTTAGAACAGTCCAGTTTCAGATGCAATCAGCAATACACAAAATCAACTTTGTTCAAATCAAAACAAAAAACTAACCCAACTGGTGGATGATGGCACAAGCTTCCAAGAAAATTCTATTACAGTGAACCACATTATTGCGGATTTTGTACCAAATTAGACTCCTGTGCAAAAAATAATTGCACAGTAATATTTTCGCACAGGCCAGAAAATTTAAAAAAACGACTTATTTGAAAGCAGTAAAAGCACAAACGAAGTGACAGACGGAGCGGCTCGAAAACTTTGGTGACGCACCTGCTATTGCAATTTTTCAGTGTACCACATGGCAACACCACCACTACTGGATTGTACCACATGGCAACACTACTAATGGATTGTACCACATGGTAACACTAAATGTACTAGAATGTTTTCGTTCTATCTCTTTCACTCTACTCTAAACTGAAATGCATAAAAAAATGACAAAATGATACACTCTTTGCACACTGTCAAAGATCATATTGCACACAAAATCAACTATGTTCAAATCAAAACAAAAATACTAGCCCATCTGGTGGCTGATGGCACAAGCTTCTAAGAAAATTCTATTACAGCGAACCACATTATTTTAAGTGATTTCTTCGCCAGTTAGTCGTCTGTCACTTCGTTTGTGTCATAACCACTAAGGCACTTTTCTAATTTTCCATTTTTCTCAACAAAAATATTCCTGAACACCAGCAGAATATTTTCAAAAACGTTACAGAATTAAATTTTTCAACTGTAGATTAAGTTTTGCAGCATCTCAGATGAATCAATTTATCAGGAAAAGTAAAAAAGTGTTCCGCTTCCTATGTCTCAAGGCAACAATTTATGCTCACAACACTCTTTTTGACGTTCTCCTATTCACCACCAGAGGTTGAATCGATCGTTTATTTCTATTAAAAAGGCCTATTCTCCTCCTCCTCCTCCTCCGGTTTGACTGGAACTTCTGAATGCAGTACTCCACATTTTTCTTGCTCAACATCAGCGAGTAATTCTTCGCGTTCGGTGGATTCCGATGTTTGGCTGTCTTCAAAATTTACTTCTTGAAATCCAAGTAATTGAAAACCCTGCAAAAATAGTAGAGCGTTATTATTTGTTAGTGAAAACAAGCATATTTGGCTCTCACCTTATTATGTCTCCAAATAGTGAGTCGGTTGAAAAGTTCGGCAATATACCAATCCGACGGATCGATAATTCTTCCCAGTTCGTCTTTACTAATAACTGAGAGCCTTTGTGAGTCGATGCCGTTGTCTGCAAAAAAACAAATACTAGAGGATGCCATTAGTCTCAGTTGAGTATATCATTTTCCTTTGCATAACTTACCTAATAAGCTTCGCAAAATTTCTTCTCGCAGCTGTAACTCATCCAACACCATGGATTCAAAATTTTCGAGCGCCATATTGAACGCTGTTTCTTTTAATTCCAGAAAACATAAAAAGTATAAGTCAAGCCTTATAACCTTCAGTCATGAAGCATGACTTATACCCACTGACAAACCGACATGAATGACCATACAAAGTACCATCAAATTTCTGATCAAAGCACAAAACTGACATCTATCGACGTTTTCGCGAAAAATGTGTATCCTAGCCACGAAGACGCATACAAAATATATGAGTTAGTTCGTGGCTAATCTATTCCGGGCAAATTATTTTTATCTAGATAACAAATTTCTATGGTTTTGACAGATGGGATCGCTGCACATTTGAATCCGGCGTTATGGATTCTCGATCAAGAGTTAAGTTTAAGTTTCATGTCGGTTTGTCGGTGTTATACCTTTTATTGGGTAAACAAATACAAGGTATATAGAAAGTAGATGCATTATATGTGCATGGTTCATAAAAACTGTGGCGTTTTTCAGCTATAGAAATAATTAAATTGTTTTAATGAATAAAATAATTAGAATTCTTTGAGTGATATCCTGCAGACTCTCACGAGGCAGTGAATGATGAGGCGGATGGCACCCTTCGAATATCGTTGCCAACTCATGGGTATTGAAACTCTTGAACGTATTATTAACCAGATATTTTTTGCAGCAAAAGTGCTGAACCAAAATTGACTGTTCCAGGATTTCTACGGAATTCGAAACTGCAAAGCGGAAACCTTTCGTCACCGGATTCAACATAGTCTGCTGGATAGTTGACGATACTGTTCGACACATGCAACTGCTTTTAATCAGCAAATTCTTGCATGACGGTAAGTAGCTATCATTTTAATGCATTTCAGATGAATTTTGATGATGTGACGAAAAAAACTATGTTTGAATTTTTGTACTTCACTCTTAAGTAAATTTTTTTTTGTGCGCAGTGCGCAGAAGTGCGATTATGAGATTTTTCTACTCGGGTGTTTAGTCGAAGTCGGTACAAACAGCCGATCCCAAACCGATTGTAGGTGTACTAAAAATTCGAGCGAAAATAACAATAATTTCGCCCACCTGTCTGCACTGAGCGGTTTTCGGCCAACATAGCAGACATCGCTCACCCAGGGCCATCGGGGCCATCTCCACGGGTCGAAACCCGACCGCCGCGTCATTCATCAGTTTTCTCTTGCCGTGAGTGGGTCTTGCTTCTTGTGTGATGTGCGGAAAAATTGTGTCCATACCCGTGCCCAGCAGCAGTAGCAGCAGATTATTCATCCATGAGCAGCGCTACCTTTTTTCTTTAGTTTTTTGTTAAGTTTTCGGCCGACAATCGGTTTTCTTCAGTTTTTTGTTCCGGCACTAGTGGCTTCAGAGCACTCGTTCCGATGAAAAGACGGGTCAAAAGTAGTGAAAAGTCCCTTTCCCGACGATAGGAATTTTTAGTGCCAAGAAAAAGTGGAAGAAAAAGTGGCGGAAGAAGGCTGCAGTCGACGACGGCGCGACGAAAAACGGACCATAATTTTTAGTGCTCTGCGGATGTTCAAGCACTGAATAGTGGAAATCAAAGCCAAGCTGCAGCTACGGCGACAAAACGACGACGACGACGGCGGAAAAGCGCGTTGTGTGTGTGAGAGGCGAGAAAAAGTGTTCTGGGTGTGCAATTTCCGTGCGAGGAACATTTTTACTTTATTGGTTTATTTATTTTAATAATGAGTGATTATTCCAATCAGAACTCGCAAAATTTTAGTCAATCGTCAGCATTTGCAGCCGCTTTACAGAGAGCTAAACAAGTGAGTAAAAATGAAGGACGACAGAGATGAGCAATTAAAAAAAAAAAGTTTCTACGTGTTATCTTCATCCTCGTTCGTCTCTTTTTGGGGGAAGGCGTGCTATGCATACAGCAGGCGTCTTGATCGAAACCGGGAAAATGGCCGCCGCTAGTACAAGTACGGTTAGACACAGACACACGAGACGAACAAAGTGAACGCACCAGGCGAAAAATCGATAATGCTAGCGGGCTTCGTTCCAACATGGGGGAGAGCCGTACCTTCTTTTAGTAGTTAGCAGCAGGCAGCATACATACTGGTTTTGTGTGTATAACGGGAATGATGTCGGGGTTGGTCTTGTTCGTCGTAGGTGGAAAGTCTCTCGATTCGGACATGTGATAAAAAGTTTGCTATGGCTTTTGAAAAAGATTTTGTAAATTAGCGATATTTTTTTTTGTTTCATCGTCGTTGTTGGTTGATAGGTAGGTAGGCAGCCATCTCTCAAGGCCATTTAAGGTAAATGACCTAGGTAGAACGAGCAGGGATATTCGTAGTGGTTTTTTTGAACTCGATTATTGATCGTGTAAAAGTCAAACATTGATCTCCAACTCTCGCTGCTCAGAATATAAAGCCTTTTTGGTTCAAAATGTTGGTTGAGTTTCTCCGTACCACCATTGTTACATCCGGCTGAAAAGGTTGAGTCAGATCAAAGAGCAGTCATTGCACACACACTTCTACGTATATAGCTGGTTTTGTGCCTATAGGGATACAGTTTGCGATCATGATCTAATGTTAACTGAAAGACTAGAATTAGAAGAAAAAAGTTTTTTTTTACCAAATAGGGTAGAGGTAAATCGAGTGGAGGACCTGCAACATTAAATTAGAAATAAAATTCAATTAAGTATGATGAATGAGAAGTTCACAGCTATTATAAATAATTATCAATGCTGTTGATTTACGTAGGTGAGAAATTGGAATATTGTCCTGATACAAGACCAATGCCCTTTCGAAACGTCCTTGCTTATGAGATCTCTTCCGACGCATTTCGCAACCCTGTTCGACTTTGTATCAATCCACTCGCAAGCCAGCTTGCTGATTCAATCCCTTCTCTCTTTTCCCCGAAAAGATTGCAGCTAAAATACACCCGGGTGGTAACCAACCGGTTAAGAGATCGATTGAGGACGACTCGGGACCAGAATCGAAAAAGTTTGGTGCACAGCCTGATTATAATAATGCCCATTCGCCGACTGGCATGAGTCCAGCTGCTCTGCAAGCCGCTGCTCAAGCTGCAGCCGTAGCCGCACGTTTATCGCAAATCAACAACAACTCAAACTCAACCGCCGCTGGAGCACAGGATCCAGTCCAGAGAGCACGTGACCTTATTAGCAAGATGGTGAACCCACAGGGAGGCGCCGGCCAAAATGGCCCAATGGACAATGGCAACCATGGCGCTGCAGGAGGCGGCGGTGGCCGCGGAGGTTTCGGTGGTGGTCCATCCAACTTCAACAACCAACCCTTCCAAGAGATTATGATTCCCGGTTCCAAGGTGGGCCTGATTATCGGCAAGGGAGGCGAAACGATTAAACAACTGCAGGAGAAATCCGGCGCCAAGATGGTCATCATTCAGGACGGACCAGGACAGGAGATGGAGAAACCATTGCGCATTTCCGGCGATCCACAGAAGGTGGAACATGCCAAACAGCTGGTCTACGACCTCATACAAGAAAAGGACAACTACAACACGCAACGACAGACCATGAATGGAACAGAACAGGCTGAAGTATTCGTTCCCAAGTCGGCAGTTGGCGTTGTCATCGGAAAGGGAGGTGACATGATCAAGAAGATTCAAGGCGAATCTGGCTGCAAGCTGCAGTTTATCCAAGGTCGTGGTGACGGACCGGGTGACCGGCGTTGCATTGTACAGGGTTCCAGAGCACAGGTCGAAGAGGGAAAACGAATGATCGAGGAGCTGATCGAAAGCGTCCAACGTCGTGAGCAGGGCGGTGGTGGACGTGGAGGTCGAGGTGAGCGAGATGAACGCGGAGATCGGGGAGACCGGCCGCACCGTGGTGGCCGAGAAGGCCACGACAACGGAAACAGTGGACAGTACGGAAACGACTTCAGTGGTCCACAAGTCACACGAGAAGAGTACACGTTCACGGTTCCGGTTAACAAGTGTGGTGTAAGTGCAGCCAATTCTAAATGTGTTGGAGCTTGTATTTTATTTTCGTTTCATTTCACTCCCAGATTATCATTGGCCGCGGTGGAGACACCATCAAGCAAATCAACCAGCAGTCGGGAGCCCACACCGAAATGGACCGTAAAGCGTCAGCCAATCAGACGAACGAGAAAACATTTACCACCAAGGGTGAACCGCACCAGATCGAGGAAGCGAAGCGATTGATCCAGGAGAAAATCAACATGGAAGTCAATTTGGTCTATGTTGGATCTTCGACAGCTCCCGCCCAACAGTATCAAAACAACGGCGGTGGTGGCGGCGGCGGCGGTCAGAATGCCTACGGTCAGAGCTGGGGCGGCTATCAGCAGCAGTCTTGGGATCAGGCACCGCAGGTGCAAGCCAGTGCGGCCTCAGCTGCGGCAGTGCAACAGCAACAGCAACCTGGTGGTGGTGGACAAGCGGATTACTCCCAACAGTGGATTGAATACTATCGGTTAGTACCGATGCAGGCTTCAAGCTGCGGACATCTGAATCGATCTTGTTCATCCTCTTGCAGACAAATGGGAATGCACCGTGAGGCAGAGATGATCGAACAACAGGTCAAGGCGCGACAGGCAGCAGCATCGCAACAGGGAGCAGCGGCGGCCGTTGCAGCGACAGTCCAGACAACACAAGGTAATTCCGTTTACGATCTTCGCACGCAGAATCTCATCGAGTCAAACTTGCTCTATTTTTTAAACTGATTATTATAATCTTCTAACCGATGGAAATCGTTGCCAATCTTTTTCTCTTGGAATATTTCTCTTCCCATCACGGGTCCTTCCTTGTTATTGCCAATTATCGTATTTGTTTCATTCTGAACATTTTTACCTTTGGTTGTGCGAAACGATTCGCGGGCGATTTTTGCTCCTATGTTATGTTACTGTTATGATTTGAACCCAATTAGCTAATCAAACTGTCCAAGGTACGCCAGTCGTTGCAACGAGTAATGCCGGAGCGCAACAGCCGAGCGGTGGTGGCGGCGGAAGCGGTGGCGGTGGCCAAGCGGACTACAGCGCTGAATGGGCCGAGTATTACCGAAGGCTCGGTAGGATCGACGAAGCCGAAGCGATCGAGAAGCAAATCGCTGCTAACAAGGTATAAAAATCACCGTTGGGGCTCGGACAAGTGAACTGGGCCGCCAACGGAAACACACATATTTGTACATGATTTCCATTAGAGACTGTTCGATTCGACGGTGGTATTTGTTTTCTTTCTCTTTTCTGTTTCGTACCGATGCACTACATTTGACAATAGGTCGTACCGGCACAGGCTGGCGGTGGAGGTCAACCGGGAGTTGCTGCCGGGCAACAGTTTAGTGCTGCTGGTGGGGCGCCTGGTGGTGGTAATCCTCAGCAGATGGCAGCACAGCAAGCGGCCGCTGCCGGTGGTTACAATGCCCAACAGTACCAGCAGTACTATGCGGGGGCAGCCGCCGCCGGAGGACAACCGGGAGGATACCAGGGCTATCCGTATGGAGGCGGATATCCGGGACAGCAAGGTGGGCAACCTGGCCAGCAGCCGGGTGGCCAGGGCCAGGACAAGAATTAAGCTGCGTACGCTTAGAGTGCGTACCGGTCGAATGCTGATCCCACCCGACTTCACTGCTGCTCCCCCTTCCAAACCCGTAATATGTTAAGGTAGGTGACACTGCTCGTGACTGTTTCTTAATTTTCCACCGTTTTCTTCTTGACAAAAATCTTTCGTTGTTGTATCCTTCATTATTTTTTTTTACATTTTCCGTTACCTACATTGTGTTTCACATGACACATTTTTACTTTCCAATTTTTACCACCTTAATAATGTTTACAACCTGCAATTTATCCTTATATGAGAAATTCGTTGACCAATAATTACTATTGTATTTTCGAGGGTTTTGCATACATTTCTATGTTTATTTCAATTGTATATTTTTTAACTGATATGAAATAACTTTTAAGCACAACAATGTAACAGTAATTGCGTGTGTGTGTGTGTAGATTTTTTTCCTTTTATTCGGTTAGAGATAGCCGATGTGATTAAATTGGCCTAGAAAACTCCAGGAAAGCTTTTTCATTGAAATATTACTCGTTATATATTTTTCCTTGTTCCGATAAAGGGTTCATCCACCAGGATTACGTTTGACTAAATAAATTACAATTACTTAATTACAATTTGAGCAACGACCAGATGTTAAAAGTCAATCGCCGATCTTGGACAACGGACAATTTATTCATAATTTATTGTCATAATTTCTTGGCCGGTAGGTAGGAGTCGGATGAGTTCCTGCTTGATAGATTACACGGAGAAAAGTGGACTCATGGCAACGATCATCATAAGTTACGCTTATGAAACATGGGAATGAGAAAATCATTTGTAATTCCAAGGGATTCTCATGAAAATTGTCTATCAATGGTTCAATCAAACTCGTCAGTAAAAATGTTTTAATTGTTCAAAAACATTCATGCGAACATGCATTTCCATCGAAACTTTGATGAAAATTGATAAATCTAATCTTATAAATACACCTTCGTCTTCTTTTTCTACGATTTTGTAGCGAGCATTTTGTCGGCTCTCAACTAGATGCACTTAAACTGTTATTAATTGAGAGCTTTCCATGCAAACGAATGCATGTAATTGTATATTGTGTGGCAAGCACAATTATACTCTATGCCCAGGGAAGTCAAGAGAATTTCTAACCCGAACGATTTCCTCGACTTGACCGGAAATCGAACCGTGTTGACTAGGCTATCTGAGGCCCCCCATATAGGTAATACCTATATGTACTAAATAACATATTCAAAAACGCCCAAATTCCTTTTAATATATTAAACCAATCCGTCAACTCTTATTATATTCTTAAAAACGTAAACTTTCATACTAATCTTAAAAAGTTGAACGGTTTTAAAAACGTCGAAAATGGTTCGATAAAGTCAAATCTTGATGAACATTTCAAATGGTCCTATCTGCTTTGATCGATTCTCTTCATCGACTTTCCCTTTTGATAACCACTGCTATGCAAACAGATTTCGTACTATTTTAACCACATAGAACCTACCTGAGGAGCACGTTTCTCTAGCAGCCATGTCTGGTCAATCTTTGACAGCTATCAACATCGACCTCGCTATGATAACTAGGGCGGCTTCGCAACTGAAGTCTTCATTTAAGCCTGGACCAGACGGAGTTCCTTCCGTCTTTCTCAAGCAACACATCGATAGTCTGGTGGCTCCTATCTGCCTTCTGTTCGAAAAGTCCCGCTCCAGTGAGGTGTTTACTTCATGCTGGAAATCAGCTGAGATTTTTCCAGTGCATAAGAAGGGATGCAAAAGAAACATTATTATTATTTATCTTTATTAGGGAGGCTTTCAGCCTTGGGCTGGTTCGCCTCCACGCAAAAGAAACATCGACAACTATCGCGGCATCACATCGCTGTGTGCCATATCTAATATCGAGTTGGTCGTTATGAAACCATTAGTCACTTGAGCGAAGACCAGCATGGTTTCAAGGCAGGGCGGTCGACTACTTCCAACCTTCTGTGTCTCACCTCGTACATTACGGAGAGTATGACAGACCATATGCAAACAGATGTCATCTACACTGTGACCTATCAGCCTCCTTCGACAAGTTGAACCATCCTATAGCGATCGCCAAACTGGATAGTCTCGGTATAAACGGCAGTCTCCTACGATGGTTCGCATCCTATCTTTCTGATCGTCAGTTGGAAGTTGCAATCGACGACTGCCGATCTCCTTCGTTCCCTGCCACTTCGGGTATTCCGCAGGGTAGCCACCTCGACCCGTTGATATTTCTTGTGCATTTCAACGACGTCAATGTCGTCCTCGACGGTCCACGACTTTCGTTCGCCGACGACATGAAAATCTATCTCCGAATCCGAGCAATCGCTGACTGCCACTTTCTCCAACTCCAACTCAACGTTTTTGCTCATTGGTGCCAACTGAACCGCATGGTTGTAAATCCAACAAAATGTGCAGTAATCACGTTCTTACGGAAGAAACATCCAATTACATTCAGATATATCCAAGAAGGCGTTGACGTACATCGTGTGAATCACATCTTAGATTGTCAACTCACATACAACCAGCATATCTCGTACGTGATCGACAAGGCATCCAAAACGCTCGGCTTCATTTTCAGGATAGCTAAAAGTTTCACGGACATCTACTGTTTGAAGTCGCTTTACTACTACCTCGTCCGGTCGGTGTTAGAATACTGCTGCCCTTTATGGAATCCCAATTGCCAAAACAGTGTACAAAGAGTAGAGTCTATTCAACGACGATTCATATAGTTTGCCCTTCGACGATTACCTTGGAGGGATCCCCATCGCCTTCCAAGCTACGAAAGTCGGTGCCAGTTAATTCACCTGGATCCTTTGTGGAGTCGAAGAGATACGACAAGGGCCCTGTTTGTGGCGACATTATACAGGGCAGAATCGATTGTCCTTCTATTCTACTACAAATCGACGTTAACGTTCAACCACGAGCACTCCGTAACAACGCAATGCTGAGGATACCTTTTCGTCGTACAAACTAGAGTTCGTATGGTGCTATCAATGAGCTACAAACGGTTTATAATCGTGTTGCTTCCTTATTTGATTTTCACTTGGCACGCAAGACGCTGCGTCAGAGATTTCGTGCTATATTTTTTAAGAATTAGGAATTAAGTTGGACTTCACGGCCTTTGCAGCTTGTTACTTCTTGACTATATTGTATTTCCTAGTATTGCTTAATCCATCATTGGGACTAAACCCAGTCTGTTGATGTAGAACCAAATAAACAAACAATTTTTTTTTGCGTTTATTTATAAGGCCCCTTCGCCTATTAGGCATTGCTTGGGCCGATGAGCATTATTAACAATTAGAACCCTTCCCGCTTTTATTTTTCAAATAAAACGTATTATTCCCTATTTGATAAGTTGCATTATTATCATCTAAACGATCTGTTTGCTGACCAGTCTTCTGGGTGCACTGATCAGCACGAACTTTCTTTTTTTCGTTCTCCTTGTGTTTCGACAGCCGGCGTTTGTCGGTATTTTCAATTTGATCCTTTGTTACGTTTGATGAGCTGGTGCTAGAATTTTCGTCGTTGCTTTCAACGTTTGAAGTGTGATGATCCTCGGTGTTTCGCTGTTGTTCTTCTGCTGAGAACCCGGTGAAAGCAGGAGATGATTGACCCGATGTCGTTGGCTGCTTTTGTTCGATATCAATCGACGGGAAATCAGCGAGACTGAATACCCCCTCGGTTGGTGGAGCTGCTGGAGCGGTGCTATTGTTCGATGTGGCTACATCCAAACATTTCTGTTTGGGATGTGCTGCTCGACCACAATGGCGGCACGTTTTTGGTTGCTTGTCGTACGTTACCAACGTTGTTTCGTTGTCGACCGTGATGTACGATGGAATGGTGCTTTCGAGTCGCATTCGCAAAACTCGAACACCGCTCAGGAATCCTGGGAAGTAGTGCTTCCATTTCTCATGTCGACTGGAAATCACTGTCCCGTACTTTGACATGTGGTTCATAATAGTGGCTTGTGGCCATGCCAGAGGAAGGTCATGCACTCGAACGGTCACTGCTTCACAATCCACATATATCGGGATTTTGAACTCACTCTTCGCACAGAGAATCGCGTGTTTATAGTTGTGCGCCTTTTCAAGCGCAAGGCCACTTCATTGTCTATCATCTCAATAAAAACACAATTTCGGACGTTATGAAACTGAATGCATCTAACGTCCGAATATTGAAGCCTTATATTGTTCTCGAAGAATTTATGCACTTTTCCCGCATTGGGACGAACTGGAAGGACACTGAAGTCAACAACAAGTGTGTTTTTACGAACTACACTCATTTTCGCTACAATATTTCACCAAGTTAAGCAGAGCAGAAAGAGCACACGTCCGATGAATACGAGTAATGGCTGTCGAATGAAATAAACAAACAATAGTTTGATAAAGAAGGTTCTCTAGCGTCCAAAACGTCAAATACAACAGGAATACCTTTTGCTTCTGAGTTATCAACGAAAGAGAAAGTCGATGATGAGAATCAATTAATGCAGATAGGACCTTCTGAAATGCTTATCTAGAAATGGTCAAAGCTACACTGAAAAAAGTTTTCATGTAGTTTCCATTGGGAACGCACATGATATTTTTCCAATAACAAAAATAATGATTTTTATCTGAAATTCACATAATATTCATATGATCACATGAATTCTATGCAGGGTTCCTTCCATTCATTTTGGCTAAGAAAATGTTTTATGAAATTATGGAATAATAAGATTATATGATAATATTTTGTTTGCGTAAGCAACAAGAAAATATTGTGAAGTTTGTGTCTGACGCATAATACCTGCCAATTTTGCTACATTAGCGTCGCAATAAGCAATTTTGTCATTTATCTCACCCACTCTTCGCTCTTCACTCCTCGCGAAGAGGCCACCAGATAATCGCTCATTGTGACTCTGTTAAAGCTAAATTTGCATGTTTTGTGTGTCAAACATAAACTTTACAATCTTTTCTTGTTACTTACTTACACATACAAAATATTATCATAATATCTTATTATTCCATAATTTCATAAAACATGGTTTTCGCCAAAATGAATGGAAGAGGCACCTTGATTCTATGTGATAAATCACATAAAATTCATTGGACGCATAAGGTTCATGTGATTTGCTGGTGCGAATCCCAATTATGAGATCACATGAAACTTATGTGAAATTCTAATGGATATTTTCCATTGGAAATGTGATTTATTTTTTGAGTGTAGAAATACTCAGAGGGAGAGATGGGTCAAAATAAAATAATTCGGCAGTTTGCAACCCTTGCTGCATGCTAGCAATTCACATGACTTTTCTTTTCGATTCGATGTACCTACGTGCAAAATAATAATTGAGTGCATCGCAGTATTTTGCACATTTCTTGCTGCCATTAATTAACCAACAAAGATCAATTAATCAATAGAGTTGGAATCGAGGGGGACGCACAAATCTTTCAATACTACGCAGCCCAATCAACACATATTTTAAATCTTATTATTGCATTCATTACGTTAAATACACTCTTCAATTATATGAATAATTAAAATACTTTCAAAAATTTGTATTTAAAATACGATCAATACCACACACAATTTTACTAATTACATAATATTAATTATTTTATTTTATTAAAATATTTGTTAATTATTTCAATACTGCTTTAAATATTTTGTTTTTTATTTCAATAACGCTTGAAATATTTTAATTATTAATAAATATTTGAACGGTATTTTCATTACCAAGCAGTCAAATCGATAAGAGCGCACCCCTCGGTTGGAATATTATTTTCGATTCTAAGAACTTTGAAGCTCACGAAAAATATAGGTGGTTGAATTTCTATTTGATTACAATTCTCCCAAATATGAGCTAGTAAAAATAAGAAAACCTCGTTATAAAATCTAATGGGAATGTTCGATTGGCTTAGATTTTGACAGTTCATTTGGCTCAAAACATTCTCTCCACTCATCTCTTCCTCTGAGGATTTCAAGTCATGACTTTTCAAAATGACAAAACATTTTCTAAATCGCTAAATGGCAACACAAATCCTGATATTATGTACTGCTGGAATAGCCCTGAAAACCTAATAATCACAAAAAAAAAGCTTTGAAATTCCTAACTGATTTAGAAATGTGCTTTATTAAGTTCCTACACTGAAAAAAGTTTTCATATAGTTTCCATTGGGAACGCACATGATATTTTTCTAATAGCAAAATTAATAATTTTTACCCGTAATTCACATAACATTCATATGATCACATGAGTTCTATGTGATAAATCACATGAGCTTCATTGGACACATAAGGTTCATGTGATTTCGTGGTTTTTAACTCTTTATTTGTTCCAAATTCAAAATAAATTACATTTCATTTTAACCTAGGTGCTCCAGTTACTACAGTAACTTACCAGCCTTAATGTGATTTCGTGATGCGATTCCCAATTATGATGTCACATGAAAGTGTTGTGAAATTCTAATGGATATTTTCCATCGGAAATGTGATTTATTTTTTGAGTGTACTTGGATTTTACCGAAGACATCATATCAAGAAGACTGGCAACTGTTCCATTTTCTCATACGAACGCTATGAGACAGTAGTAGATCAATTTGAATTACCTATCCAAACATAAATTTATATTCTATTCCCACCAGGTGGGTCGCGACCCATAGATTGAGGAACGCTGCGCTGTATTGTTGATTCACACGATCATGTGATTTACATTTACCATTATATTCACGTACATGTTTTATGTTTTCCGTTGGTAATTTTACGTCAATTATTATCATGGTTTTAGACTGTAAGCTTTCGGATTCAATTTCTGAAATTTTTTAAATAACTTGATCCATTTTATACGGAGTAAATCAGCGTCAATCTTTAGCCCAACAAAAAAAAATCATGCCGGTTACATGAATGTTATGTTACTTTTTTTTATGGGCGCTACCTACCCCGTTTGGCATAATTCCTGGGATAATGGTATTGTAACATTCAGTGGATTTGATACACCGCGCAACCTTTCGGTTTTTCATAGTCGATTAGGGGCTATTGATAAACTATATAGAGCATTTTTGAGAGGTTTTAGACCTCCATCCTTCCCCCGCGTAGATAATCGTCCATACATTTTTTTTGAAATTTGTATGGGCCGTAGACAATCGCCTACCCCTGCTAAAGTGTCTACGTGGTTTATGAACAACCCCTTATTCTCATTTTTGAAAAATTCAATACATTTTTAGGCTCCTTTCTTTGATAATTATTAGTCGTTTAATAACAAAACTATATTTATCTATAAGATATCGAATAAAAGTAAATTGATTGTTATTGTTACTAAAATAACATTTCCCAGGCTTTTCATGCCAAATGACTAGGCCAAACGCGGGGGGTTAGACCTTTTTGTTTTTCTTGATTTCCATCCATGTACCAATGAATAAAATATCAACATATATTCATAACAATATGAATAAGGAACATTGTAGACTTTCACTGAAATAAACCTTAGATTCGAATATCAACCATAGCAACTGAAACAAATGATCACCTGGCATTTAACACACATTTCAATGTTGCACCTATTATTGGTAAACGAATTCTTCCACTGATCTCATACCTATTCATGAATATCTCTAGAATACGCTCAATGTCTTTTTTTCCTGGAGTTTTTGGCCTCATATTGCATACGTTAGCAAATTGTCTAAACCTTTCTAAATAACAATGCTAAATAAATGAATGAATATGGATTTTATTTAGGTGGTCGGAATTTTTTCCCCTTTTTGTAGGTCTGTATTTCATTGTTAAATTTGCAATTGTAATATGCCACTCATCTAATAAGTATATTTTCCGGTATGCTACTTGAAACCCATAAATGCTATATAAATATTTTTTTGGTTTTTATTGCTAGTATAAGTGTCTTTTTTATTATTCTTTCTGTTCTTCGATTTATATTATATGTAACATCATCAACAATATGTTTTCTTTCTCTTCAATAACGTTTTATTACAGATTATGAATGCTATATAACCATATGTATCAACTATTCGAAAAAAAAAATACAGATTAACAAAAACTAGCGTTGAAGCTATGTAGGACAAATGAAAAACTAGGTTCGATCACAGCTTAATAGTAAAAGGCAGAATACACACAAACACACTAAACCTAGCTGTAATCAAGAAACTGAAGAAATAAGAACATTTAACCTAACGTAATCGTAAAGAAAGCAGTAAACTAAACATTTACCGATTGCATTGAAATTCGATAGAGTCTATATGTGTATGTGTCCGTTTAAAACTTTAGGTTTTGGATGGGTTTGATTCCGGGTATGGCGGTGTACTGCCGCCGTACAAAGAATTACTGTTCTACACAAAACTGCGTTGAACCGTGATGTGTGTTTCCTGCAATAGTCGTCACAGCTACGGCGGGTTCGCTCAGAGATCGCTATCCCCCCCCGAAAGCGAGCTCCCTTTTGCAGTTTGATATTGGCGCTTCCATTAGGACAATCCAATGCTATTACAATGAGTTCCAATCTGGACTTCGGTATATGTGTTTATCGAATTATATGCTTTACCAAATGATGTACAATTAGACAATTCCATTTAGATAAAATTGCATACGATTGAATTATTCACTGTTGATTACTAAATTTACTAAATGAATTGATATTACACCGTTATATATTATTATATTTATCATTTCATTTACTCCACCATAAACACCTACTTTCCTACGTAAGAAAAATGGCCATTTTTCTTCTGCATTTATGATATTACTGTACTTAATGCAAATCGTATGTCCCATTCTTTATTTTCATAAGCTTCTTTTTACTTTCTTTAACAAGTTCATCAAAACAAAAAAAAGAACAGACGCTAACAACGCAGGTTTTAGCTAATGTTGCCGACGGATATTGGCGTTGGGACGTACGGGGAAAAGATTGCCCGAGTTTGAATTGGTTCGGCCCAGGTTATGCAGGTTTTTGACCAGGAAGGTAATTTTCATACAGTAAAACTATTGCTTTCTGATGATTTTTCACAACTATATGATGTATAATATTTATGCTACCATTATATAAACCTGTGTACTGATGCGTTTATCTTATCAAACCATACACAATTTGCAATTGAATGACACATTTAGCTTTCCTAAATGCATTGATTTTCTGATATCAAAGTGTTGTTCTACCGTTGCATTGAAACTACATTGACACAAAAAAAAACAAAAAAATGGTCAACATTCTTATACCAAATGGACTCCTATTGATTGATGTGTGTAATTTTTTTGGTAATCATCGGAATTGTTTAAATCTGCAACAGCTAAAGTGTGTAATTCGATTGCCCTCTCGAGAAAAGGAGCATCGCCTAGTGTGGTGAACAAATCGGCATGGAAACCGTCCGGTTTGTTGTGGAACAGTGAAGAATCAAACACATACTACAGCGTTCTCAGTATCGTTATCGTACTTTTGTGTGATTAACAGTCCAATAGAAACTCGGTAAAAAACAGAAACAATGAAGAATGAACAATAGTAAAACAAACAAACAAGCAAAGACACTTTATTCAAAAGTGAAAATAACAAAACCAGAGAAGCCAAACAGAAAACGAACAGAGTTCAGAAGACAGTTTTTAACAAACAAGAATACAGTGAATTCAAAGGGCAAGAAAAGTGACTGGGTGAGCAATTTCTCGAAGGACTCCTTCCTGTAAAGAAGGCCAAGCAAGACAGGAAAAGAAGAAATGATGACGGAGTGTGAACACAAGGTGAGATTGTATCGAAATTGCGTTACATGTAAATGATTTTGGTTTTATTTTCTGCTATTTGATTACTTGTCACACCTAAACTGCGTATTACAGTCCTGTATATGCAACCATATAATAAACTTAAATAAATGAAATAATGTGTGTAGCTAAGGGTTCATTAATTCCGTAAACATAGACATGAGAACACTACCTTCAAAAAACTAGATTATCCAATAACATATTTTAGTAGTAAGATACCGATTTTTATCTACCACCTATTTTGCACATTATATGAGGCAGAAACTTTTATCTCAATATGGTTCTCACTGCTCCAAAAAGCATCAATGAATGTACATTCTTTTATTTTCTATGTCACTGCAATCTATTCCAAATGATCATCTGAATAAATTTCGAACACTGATAAGATTCACTTATTCTAGATAGGAATAAAGAAAAAAATACAGTGTACAGTGTGAAAAGGCTTCTGCCGTCGTGTGTCGGTAAGAGGATCTCATCCATCGCAGCTATCAGCATAGAAAGCCGGAAGTGAACCCGTCATCCAACCGGAAGGAGTCACCGACCAGACAAAAAGTGGTGTGGGTGGTACACTCACAACACATCACGACCAGCAAATTCTTTGATTTAAAACCGAAACATATGCCTACCTACATATTATCTTTAGTAGTGATCTCGTCTTTTTTTTTATTGAGTTTACAGTGTATCATTTTGTCTGTGTGCAGTCCGACAAGCAATACACTCGATCAGGCGATTTTTTCTCCTGATGTGGAGAGCAAGCCTGTGCAGACTGGTACGGACACAGTGGCATGGAAGTATCTTTTCTTGTTTGGGAATAAATACAGCTGTTCGTCATACCCTGACGACTCGGAACTTACTTAATTGAATGATGACATCAATAGTGATCCAACAATAATCCGGGGTTTGGTGTTGCATGTTGGGGCAGTCTGGAATTCTCAGGGATTTTTAAATCAAATCAGGGAAAGCTTACTTCTAATCATAAAATACACTGCATACTCAATCTAGTACATTCAACTCCCCCTAACACGATGATTTTCGAATTTAAGTTTTTGTTATTGCTTATGAATGTACATGTATTCTAACTGGTGTTGTGTTTTATTTTTGCACCAACTTTTTTGTGAAAAATCAATTTCTGAAATTGTCATGATCATGCATATTTCAACTTTGATTTGGTGGTACTTTCCAAATGATTTAATATTAACCTATTTAAAACTCAACAACCATTTTTTTTCCTTAATTACCTTGGAATTCTGATCAACAATCATGGAAAAGACCCTTGAATTCTATTCGTAATTCCCTTGAAACTCCCCTTAGAATATCCCCGGAATCCTCCAATTCCTTAAATATTATTCTGTGAATTTTATTCCTTTGAAAATATTCTAAAATTTTAAACAAAACTCTCCTAGGGATTCTTAGTATTGTAGAATAGACTAGACTATACTAGAAAACTCTCTTCATTGATCCTCCTGAGTCTATCCCCCTTATTCTGCGAGTCACGTGACTCTCTCTCACCGGTGAGGTGACAATTGTCACCTCGTGTGAGGTGACTCTCCATGCAAATCAAATGGAGAGTCACCTCACCGGTGAGAGAGAGAGTCACGTGACTCGCAGAATAGGGGGGTATTTCTTTTGAAATGTTCCTCAGAACCAGTGTTGCGAAAATATCAAAAAATCAAATCTCACCAACGCCCAAGATCACGCTTGATTTTCGTAGACAAAAATCAACAAGCAAACTACTGCGGTTGATTTTGCAAGCTGTGATATCGCAGCTCGGAATATCAAGCTAACCAAACTTACCAACTGCAAATCTCACCAAACTGTGGTGAGATTGATTTTAATGATTTTTGCTTTACACCCGAATGCAACCGAAACTTTCATAACAGCTTACAGCAGTCCCTTCGCATCTGCCATCGGTGATGATTAAAAAGAGATAGCAAACTATGCTTTCTCTTCCTAAAAAAACGATGTGCAATGGAAACATTTTTGTGTCTAGTCAACTCTCAGCTTGATTTTTGCACGTTGTGGATAGTCTCGCAATATCAAAGGAGCTTGTAAAATCAATATCAAGCATGAAATTTTGTTCCAATATCACGCGTTATATTGCGAGCGCATGAGAGCGGAAAAATATCAATTGATTTCTGATTTTGCCAACACTGCTCAGAACACTCTATAAATTATGTTAATAATAATCTTTGCCTTATCCTTAAAATTCATTGCTATTCTCCTCACGATTCCCATAAAATTCTACTCAAAATCACCTGGGAATTCTCCTTGATGTTCTTTTCACAACATCCATGGAATTGTTCAAAGAATTACTTAGGAATTCAATTCAGAACTATCTATCTTCTCCCCATAAATTCCTTGGAATTCATCTCATTCATTCCTTTGGGCATTATCTCAGAATTATCTTGGAACCCTAGTCAAAACTACCTTCGGCTGTTTGATCTTTGATCGTCTCCTTTACCGACTAGATGCTTAGGGGAACTAGGGGCAAGAAGGTCACCCTAACGATATCATCATTGAAATTAAAATTAAACCCCATCAAAAAATGTTAATGATTTTTTCAAAATGTCATGTCGAACCTGCTCTAAAAAATGCTACGGGGCAAGAGGGCCACTCTTATGGGGCAAAAAGACCATATGTCTAAAATGAAGTGAAACTGATAACTGTTCATTTCTAAACAACAAATTACTATTCTAAGGTATGGCAGCAACTGCTTTTATTGTTTATTCCACTAAAATATTGACTTAACGATATATTTTTTTATATCTAAAACATATAAACCATGTGCGTCAAAGATTCAAATGGAAACTATTTTTAATACTATTTTATGCAGTTTGTTTTCCAAAATTTCACGAAAACAATGTATATTGAAAACATAAATTCCCAATTGTGTTAATTTCTGAACATTTTTGTACAATGTAATACATAAATGTAGGGGTGGCACTCTTGCCCCGTATTAAGTTTATTTTTAGGAATATAATTTTTGATTAATTAAACAAAATATTTATTAATTTATTGTTATTAATGCATCAAACAACCATCAATAGTGATGTCTCAATGCAGAAATTGTGAAAAAAATAAATTGGAAATTCCGAAAACCTTATTTTATGATGCCTTATTCTTATAAAAAAACTAGCTTTTCAATGCATCAACACAAAATGTTTTTTTGCATTTTTTTTACGACTTCGATTCGGACAGAAATTTTTAGAATGCTTCATAGGAATACCGTGCATAGGTTCATCGTGAGATAAAATTGAAATGATTTCATTTTCAAAATATATTGAGGGTGGCACTCTTGCCCCTAGTTCCCCTACATCTCATGACACATTAGTCTAAAACAAATATTTTCTCCATAGCCGTAGCATATGCGATAAAATTAATTTTCTCCAGCGCGAATATTTGAAAAATGTTAGAATACCTAGCTCAAAATGTCAAAAATGTTATAAGGGGCTTTATTACGGGTGTCACTACACGGTGATAAGGAAGTGATACTAATAATAAGAGCCGTGATTGCCGTACAAAACAAATGGGAATCACTTCACCGTGAAGTGACATCCGTAATAAGCCCCAAGATTTCAAAAATCAAAAAAACGTCCAGTAGTTTCTTATAACGTATCGTTAATATTCCTTCAGTAGCTATATAAATGGTCATTGATTTCTTATATGACATGATGTTTTTCTAGTTTTCAAGAAACATTAAAGTTTTTCTTTACAATTTATTACTTAAGTCCATTCGGGGCAATATGAGCACCACTGTCATTTTTTTCAAACATTTCGATCGATCGAAGAGAATTGATCATCGCGTTTACGCCCTTATGCATGCTCACTGTCGATTTTCTACATAAATTTAAGCTGAACACAGGGTGGCCAGCAAACCGGGAAATATCCGGGAATTTGAAAAGTAACTGGGAAAAAACCGGGAATTCGATGAAAGAACCGGGAAAATAAATAAACCATACCATAGGAAGGAACAAATTTTAACACCAGAATTTCAGAATTAACTATTAAAACAGAGTGATTCTTTACCAAATAAATTTCTTGCTCTTTTTGCTGCATAATTTACTTTAGTTTCCCGTCTTAGTGTTTTAAGAATTAAATCACTCAGCAAAATTACAATTTTAATTTTTGTCGTTTCAATTTTAGATGTTATAGTACGTTCAGACTACAGAGTTATAACATGTTATAGCGCTATCTTGATGGTGGTTTCTGTGTTGCAATTATTTGACAACCGTTATAACATGTTATAACTCTCCAGTCTGGACAGCGTTTTAAGTGCATGGGCCTTTAAAGAAAATATTAAAGATGCTGTTCTTTGGAAACAAATATTTGTTAAATCCGAAACTGAACTATTCTTTTCCTTGGTTTTAATTTTTCTGTATTCAAATTCTCATGACATGAATTCCAGAATTAACATGGAATTCTTCTCTGAATTATCATGGAATTCTTCTGAAATTAACCAAAAAGTACTTCGCGTAATAATTACCATTGAATTCTTTTTAGAATTTCCTTGATAATCCTTCTAAAAACTTGATTGGAATCCTTCTTAAAATTCCCTTGAACGGATACTTTGATTCCTTTGAAATTCTTTTCAAAATTTTATTTTAACGGTATTCAAAACAGCATAAACCTTTCGAAATTTTATTTAGAACCCCCTTGGAGTATTTTAAAGAAATTCGTTCTATTTACACTACATTACAAATAAAAGTAAACAAAATTAGCTTCAATGTCTGACCTATGATTCTTATGTTAAATCCTGCACTGAATCCCAAAATGTAGTCTGAAAAATTTCAGTAAGATAGTTTTCTAGATGCAACTAAAAATTGCAATTTCTTTTAAAAATTAAATTTCACTTTCACTATATCAATTATTTGAACGTCAAATTAAAGGGGATTTTTTTTCGATCAACTGAACATCATTTGTCAGAGAGATTAGTGGCATTGTTGTGTTAATTAATAGTTTGTTTATTTTATTTTTATGTTTTGCATATTTGCAAGAAAATTTGATTTCAACAAAGTTTTTAAGCAAGGTAAATACAAATGTTTGTAGTGGTTGTGCCAACAATACCACTAATCTCACTGAAAAATAGTATTCAGTTGATCGAAAGTAAATTTGGTATCAATATAATTGAAATAGCTTCATTACAGCCGGAGATATTTGTATTTTAGTAAACAAACTTTTATTAGAAGAAATTCATTTTTTAACTGTATCTAGAAAACTATTCCACATTAGGTTTTTTTTCTGACATGGGAAATGACCATCAGCGTACAAAGTTCAAATATGTTGTAAACTAGTGTTTTTAGTATTTTTTTGATGGAGCTCTGTGATGAATCTTTCGCACTAGGATGGAAATAAGAGCTAGAACACTCTTAAAACTCTGTGTCTTGTTGAATTTTCATCATAATTATCTTGGAATTCTTTTTAAAATTCATGTGTCATTTTCCTCACGATCCTCATACAAATCTCCTCAGAATCACGTAGTAATTTTCACAACTCCTTTTAAAATCTTCATAAAATACATAAGAATCATAATATTTTTTTTCAAATCTGTGACCTTGAAAAAATGTCAAAATCTCACATTTTGATTATTTTTTCTCCAAATATTGTATCACGAAGATTGTTATTAATCACAAATTTTGAAGAAAAGTTCTAGTTTCAAACTGTACAGAAATTTCAAAGTCTCAGAATTTCGGGAATCTTCTTAAATCACATTTTTTATCCTTTCAGTGAATAACCTTTCAGTAATATTTTTCATGTATTGGTCTCTTGGACGTGGGTATTAAATTGCATGAACCATGTTTAGTTTCACGTTGAGTGAGTTCCAACGTCAATAGTTTTTACATATTTGTTTGTGTTTAACTTTGTACATCAGCGCGAGTACTGAAAGGTTAATATTTATGTTAGTATAGACAACGGAGTGAAGAGAAATTTTCTTTATCCGATATCCCTAACAATTTCCTCTAATTCTCATTAGTATCAAGTAAATTTTTTCTGAAATATGTTTTTTAAATTAAATCTCTTATTTTTCACAATTCTGTCTTATAACCTATTCATCCAGATAGCATTTGGCCTAGCGACCTTAATCTCTGTTTCTTAATAAATTCTAGGGCTTTGAGATCATAAGATGTATCGAGCATAAAAAGTGATAGAAATTGTTTTTCAATGTATCTCGAAAGATCAATGATTTGTTTCGAATACATTAAGTGACTCATAGAGTTGAATTTATACTTACAGCTTTAAAAAATATTTTCTGTAATTCTGATTTAACTTTTCCCACATATAACCTCCAAAAATTTACAGTTGGACACGTTTTTAAAAATGCGTACAATTTCGTTTTTGGTTGAATATTAACCCCTGTCCAAGGATGAGGGGCTTGATGATGATTTGTCAAGTGTCGCTATAATTTTTTTTTTTTGCAATTTGATAAAATTGTAGTTTTTCTTCAGTTCATTGATTTGAAAGGTTCATGCGAGTTAATTTCACGGAGCCGTAAATTGTAGTTTTATCATAATTTTAATATTAGCATAAAATAAAATAGTAATTTTAAATTCGCTTTTGTAATGCTAAGGTAAATAGTTTGCTTTGAGTGTAAAGTTAATTTATAAGAAAGTTCTAACTGTTTTTTTTTTGCACTTCGAAACTTGACGGGTCATACCTCTAACATAGTAGCAGTGACAGTGTCGCATGTCCTAACAACAACTGCCTGCGACTAGTGTTCGAGGGGCTGACAGGGCTGAATACGGGTCAATACTAACAAAACTCTAACACTAACATGACCCCGAAACTAACGTTATTCCATTGTACTAATAGTTATAATGTAGTTGTACTTTCCTAATAACCCATCTATCACAGACAAACAGACATAAAACTCGCAGGTTGTTCATCGAATACGCATTTGACAGTCAATTTGAGTGTTTTTGGTTGGCGGTGCCGCACCTGTGGCGCGTACGGTCGGTTCCCTTGCGTTTGACGTCTGCACACTAGCGACATTTTTTAAGCGTACTATCCATCACCTGATACTCAACAGATGGCGGTAGTGTTTTAGTGACTATGTTTTGTGGAGAGAAATATTAAATGTGTTATTTCTGTTTGTCTGTGCATCTATGTTTCTTTTTCGTTGTGTGTGTGTGTGTGTGTGTGGGGGGGGGGGGGGGGGGGGGTTAATGTAACTAATACTAATACCTTTCTTTCTGTTCTTTTATTCGTTTTCTATATCCCTTCACCATCACCCCATATCCCATAATTTTGACGAGAGATGACTTACTTGCATGGTGCATGCCCAAGTCGTACTACAGGATAATATGCTGAGCGTGGTTCTATCACAAATCGATAGATCTGAGGAACAATGAGGTAAATTCTACACAGTATTTTAAAGGAGCCAACTCTAAGCAGGTAATAATAGCAATTAATAATCAAACAACCATAAAAAGGTAAGAATGAATTTATTTATTTTAAATACAGTAACGACCCGATTTTGTCAGCCCCTCCGCGCTTCAGACTTTTTTCTTTCAATAATTTCACATAATCATAAATCTAAATTTTTCTCATTCGTCATTCGTTAAGAGGGATATTTAAAGTATACTTTGGTGCAATAGGTTCAAGAAGATTACTGAAAAAGGGCATGGGTTATAAACGAACTAGATAAAAAAATAAAAGGGCATGGGTTTTGTAGAACATTGGAAAACATTTTCAAAAAAGGGGGTTGACAAAATCGGGACATTACTGTATTCCATTTACATTTACATGATTTATCACATTTTTCCGGAGAGCTTCGAGGTTGGAGCGTAGTTGCTTTTGTAGATGGGCACGTCATTTGTCGGTTTCTCGTGGATTGGGGCTCAGTCTGGAAAAACTAATAACACAAACAGGTAGAAGAATAGTTCCTCTATGATTTGTTATAGTTTGTTTGCAGGATTGTTCTTTTGTTCGCGGGAGGCCGACGATTGACGTGTTTGTTTGCAGGGGCGATTGCGCCCAGATCTCGGGGTTCTCCGGATTTATGGTCGTAATCTAATACACACAGTTGATCACAATACGAGCCTAAAAGCTGCAGTGACCTAGTGAGCACCATAGCTCGAGTCGTCTGAAAGTATTGTGTATCGCATGGAGAGCCCAACCGAGATTCTAGCCTATTAAGACTGCAGTTGGTCAACTCTCGAAAAAAAAAAAAAATCGTTTTTGGTTGAATATTAACAACCGGGAAATTTTTAAGATTTGAACCGGGAAAAAACCGGGAATTCCGAAACGAAAATTTACTGGCCACCCTGTGAACATTGCATTAGGTCCTAAGTAACATTGATCGATTCTCTTCGTCGACTATCTCTTTTGTTAATAACATAGCACATAACCGTTTTTTGTTGTGTTTGTCGTATTAGATGCTAGATAAAAGTTTTTTTTTATCGATCTGAGTGCTGAAAATACATGAGAATGTCTTTACATGGCCGTGGGGATACAAAGAGAAAGTCGACGAAGAGAATTTGTCAATGTTACTTACGACCTAATGCAATGTTCAGCTTGATGTACTCAACACGGTAACCAGCGTAAACACATAAATGAGTAAAAAAAATACACATTTTTTATATTAATTTATATGCAGCTGTCAAAAAATGTGTAAATTTGAAGATCTTAAAAATGTGTGAAAAAATACACATTTTAAGAATATACACTAATAAATTAAACTAGGGTAAACGCTCCTATAGTAGCGGTATGTTAGAAGCGTTAGTTGTGTATGGAGACTCAATACACAACTATAGGAACCTAACGCTTCTAACGTACCGCAATTATAAGAGCGTTTACCTATTCCCATTTTGCTTGAAACTTAATCAATTTGACATTAAACTTAGTTTAATCATATTGAATGATTACAAATTAATACTCTCTTTCTAAAAAATATCTTTTTTGAATTAATTTTAATCATTTTTGATTCTATTTTAATAATTTTTGATTGAATTTTAATCTGTTTTGATTATATATCAGTATTGAAAAAGAGTAAAATTTAATACTGGAAAGATTATTTCGAATTTAATCATGCATGACTACTGCCAAAGTAATCATGGCTCGGGCTCAATAAGGTGAACCGGGAATCTGCATACTTTTTAAGCTTTTTTGATTTAATTTATCTTTGAGTGTAGTACCAGTAAAAAAATGTGTATTTTTGTACTCATTAAGGGGGGGGAAATACAAGTAACACGTCAAAAACTCGACGATTTTCGGAATTTTTTTGTTAGCAAATGAAACAACGCAAACGTTTGGGATTTTTGCATTAAATTGCTTAAATCTCTTAAATCTTCCACTACATTTGAGATTTTTTTCATTGGTGTGTGACCTCTGTGGCTCCTTGGGGTCACATCGGAAGGAGGTCGCCTCCGGTGGGGATTGGTAATTGGCGGGCGTTCTAGAGACCTGAAAAATGGACAAAACTTACTTTTATCAATTGCACCTTATTCAGAAAAGATTTTTGTTCTATGTGAACCTCTAAAACGATTTAAAAATTTAGAAAAAAATATCTGATTTTTCACTGTTTTTTTCCACTTTAGGCAGACCTGAAAATTATTGTTAATGATATCAGTGGTTCACATAGAGTAAAAATCTATTTCCTTTAAGATGCTTCAAACTTAGCTGCATCCTGTTTTGTTGACGCACGCCATTTGTATATATAGCTAAGCGTAAAATTTTCAGTGAAGGAAAATGGAGGAGATTAACGTACCCCATTCTAGTCGAAATTTTAGTACTACACAATGTTTGTTTTGATTCGCTACACGGCGAATGAGAACGACCCAAATTTGAGTTAAGTTCACTCATAATCGCCAAAAGTGCAGGAACTCAGCGATGAGTAAAATTTGTCTCATGGTTTCCTGTGGAAAACCTAAAAAATCTTCCGGAAAATGAGGAAATTGACGAAAAAAAAAATTTCAGTCTCGGAGTAGTACCAACAATCAATACGAAACTAACGATTTTAAATTGGCTCACCACTTTAGTAGCCTATTGGTCCCAAGCAAACGATTAACGTACCCTATTCTAGTTGAAATTCTATTACTACACTATGTTTGTTTTGATTCGCTATGAAAGTTTGACAGATAACATCAGGGGTGTGTGGATTCATGCAGAACATGCAGGGATGACTGAAATAGCTTGGGACTGCTTGGGACCGTTGTTCTGGTACTGAGTGAGCCAAAAATAATAATGATTTTCTTCGGGACCCAGTGGTCTTAGAGTTACCTCTATGGTAGTACCAATAGACTAAGTGAATCCAATCTTTACTTTACTTTCTCAAATTCGGGATTTTTTCCCTGGAAAAACATGAGGCAAATTTACTCATCGCTGAGTTCCTGCACTTTTGGCGATTATGAGTGAACTAAACTCAAATTTGGGTCGTTCTCATTCGCCGTGTATGAAAGTTTGACAGATAAAATGAGGGGTTATTGGATTTTCCTATGTTTCGAGGGGTGAATCGATTTGCTTGGGACCGAAGATAGTATCAGAGCTGAGCAAAAAAGTTGAGCACGTTAGTCTTATCACACCAAATTTTGTTTTCATCTTCCAGCACAATAGTTTGATGAAAATGATCCAGCAATACGATTTTTGCTGAAACAACAGCAAACAACTTTTTGATTACTGAAAACCCAGTAAATCAGTTTTTTTTTTGCTGGAAACCAGCAGTCATAAACTGTAAAAAAGATTTGTGATTTTTCTCATTAGTTTGACGACCGCTTACAAGCAAAATTCTTCAAAAATGTATTGTATTAAGAATTCTTGGTTTCTAATTGAAAAAGTTCGCTATTGGAAGATTGCCGTAAAAGCTCAATGCAGATGTCGCCACTGCATGATGATGATAATGTTGACAGACTGCATATAAAATTCGTGAAAATTAGCGTTAAATCATAATTTTCATCAAGCCTGTGTAAAATCCTTCCAATATAACATTCGAATTGAAGAAGAAAACGTTTTTACGATCAGACTGATATGCATCTTTGACTTTTCCAGTTGAACTTTCATTAGATACACTGGAGTCGCTTTTTACGCGGGTGATATGTCCCGCGTAAAAAAAAACCGCGTAAAAAAAAACCGCGTAAATTCCGGAATCCGCGTAAAAAAAAACCGCGTAAATTCCGAAATCCGCGTAAAAAAAAACCGAGTCAAAAAAGACCGTGTAAGAAAAAACCGCGTAAAAAGCGATATACCGCGTAAATTCTGAAATCCGCGTAAAAAAAAACCAAAATCCGCGTAAAAAAAAACCGCGTAAATTCCGGAATCCGCGTAAAAAAAACCGCGTAAATTCCGAAATCCGCGTAAAAAAAAACCGTGTAAAAAAAAACCGCGTAAAAAGCGACTCCAGTGTATATTCATTTCATTTCGCTGCTCCATCAATGCTGCATTGTGAATATGATGTAAACAGAAGTAAATTGCTCAATTACTCAAAATAAAGATGATTTGTCATCTTGTTATCACTTTGAAGACCATCTAGCACCATTTTATAGTATGGTGCGTGTTGAGTAAAGCAAGTTCCGTTGCGTTTTCCGTCGAAAATTGTGAGTATCAATATGTTTGCTTAGAAAAGGCCAAAATGAACATTTATTTAATATTGGCGTCCTACCCGCATAAGCGCGAACCATAAATTGACCTTACCTAAAATGGTTATAAATTGTTTATAATCCCTGCTAAACTTCAACTGAAATGGTTATGGAACTTTACATGAACGTTTAATGATAAAGTTTTAACCTTAAGTATTATAGTTTTTTGGAAGTGGACCTTACAAATAATGGGTTGTTAAGAACCATTACCATTCAAAATTCTTGTTTTCTCCATACATTTTCGGAAAGAAAACTATACTAAGACCTTTTAAATTATGGTTTGAGAACATTAATGGTAATGGTTATGGTAACCAGTAAGGTCCATGAATGGTTTTGTAACATCGGTCAACTTTATGTGGAATATATCGCGAATTGGTTGCCTGTAAATTACTGATTACCAATTCACGATATATTTCACGTAAAGTTGAGCGATAATACAAAACCATTAATGGACCTTACTGACTACCATAACCATAACGATTAATGTTCTCAAACCATAAGTAAAAACGTTCTTATATAGTTCTCTTTCAGTTAATGTATGGAGAAAACAAGAATTTGGAATGGTAATGGTTCTTAACAACCCATTATTTGTAAGGTCCGCTTCCAAAAAACCATAATAGGGTTACGGTATGTAATGTGGGTCTAGTCCTTTCATTCGGCCTATCACGCAAATAAATAATTAATTAAGGAATATTACACAAAAAATAAGGAAAATATTGATCACTGATGGTTGATAAATGTGTACCACACACAAATCAATTTATATCACAACATTTCAATACATTTTCAGCTCTCGTAAGTAATAAAACTGGTTGAGAATATCACAATGTTCGGAGTTTTTAGCCGCCATGACTTATAAGGTTAAGATGGGAAGGTTGACTGACGATCATCAAATGGCCTGATTATGGCATTTATTGATTGGAATTACCTGATAATACACACTAGACGTAAAACTTACAGTTGCTGTTTGAATATTTTATGTTTATTTTAATTGTTTAACAACGTTTTCACAAGTAAAACATGGACCCAACTTTAGGGACACATTTCTTTTCTATGTTCCTAACTATGGCCCATGAAATTCATTTGACAGCATATAGCAATAAGAGTAACGTCAACAATGTTGTTTTGCATTTGGATGATAAGGAACGAACAGGAAGGGAGATTTTTTCTGCCAAACCTGTATAATGAACATCACAATGTTCTGATTTAGATATTCTGCGGTCAAAAGACGATAAGCGAAATTTTTAATTTTTAATTTTTAAATTGAGTGATTTAATGTAGTTTTCGTAAAATTTTCTCTAAGAAATGTTTTGAGGAATGAAGAGCATTAAGTTAACAGTGATAGTGATAAAAAAAAATACATCAGAAAACGTTACCAAGAGCGTTTTTTTGAGGATCAAACAAGATAGGACGAAGTTGCATCCATAAATAGACCCAATTTGGGGACAATAGACCCATATTACATACATTTCCCTCGTGAGTTATTGTCTTAAAAAAAGTAAGTTTTTCAACTTTTCGTGGTTTCTGATAGCAAACGACATGATAAGCATATCTAAGCATACCATTTAGCAGTAGAATATCGTTTGCAGGTAAATTCATTGATGAGTTATGATTAAAAACGTAATCGATGGCTGCATATTAGACCGAGGTTAGGGACGTATACCCTACATAAGGTTAAAACTTTATCACACAAACGTTCATGTAAAGTTCCATAACCATTTCAGTTGAAGTTTAGCAGGGATTATAAACAATTTATAACCATTATCGGTAAGGTCATGTGATGGTTCGCGTTTATGCGGGTATACAACCAATTCTCCATTACCACCAGAATGATACAACCTTTCATAAGTAAATTAACTTAATTTCCACTTTCATCTTAGTGGAAATCGCACATATTCACCATTTTCCGAAAAATGCAGCTGCGCAGGAGGTAACCTCTCGCTGTGGGTGCAAACTTGTTATGCATTATTTTCCATGAAAACCTCTCCGATCCATACCGAAATAAAAACAATTAGTTTTCAAATACGTTTTCTTACACGATTCAAGCAAAAGTTTCCACGAGGAATTATTAGTTTTTCTTTATGGACCGATTTGCCCCAAAAATCGTCTGTTTTACTTGGAGAATTTGGAAACTATCCTCCTTCTAGTAGTTCTCACTTCGAAATGTAGGAGGCGAAAGCTTGGAAAAGTTTCACTGAAAGACGCCAATTGATGAATCTACGCGAAACTGCACCAGTGCATGCGACCCCTAGGTTTGAAATCCAAAACCACAAAAGTGATGATGTACTAAAAAATATTCCATAGAGATTTTCACGTCCGGTTGCACGCTAACTTGAAAGTACTCATTAATGAGTAAAAAAAGACCCATTTTGAAGAAAAGTGGCTTAACTCATTAATGATTAAACATTTTTACCCATTAATGAGTATCTGTTACCCATTAATGATTAACAATTACTCATTAATGGGTAACAGATACTCATTAATGGGTAAAAAATTTACTCATTTAATGAGTTAAGCCACTTTTCTTCAAAATGGGTCTTTTTCAACCATTAATGGGTACTTTCAAGTTAGCGTGTGTATTGGTGCGATATGTGAGAGTGTGTTAGTGAATATCCGAGGAAAATACATAACAAATCGATGTCAAACTCATTTTGACAGATCTACTTTCATACATTTTTTAAGTTAGCCAGAGGAAAATAATAAACAACTTTACACGGCGTTGCTCCCGCTAGTGTGCGTGCGTTAAACGTCACTAATCTCTATACGATTTGACAGCTAGCAAAACGTCATTATCATTTTCACATCATTTCCATCTGCTGGCCGACCGTAACGTAGATTCATCAATTCAGTGCCAACATTTCAAAGGGGCGTAATTGCATTTGTAAACAATGGCTTTAGCCGTCGATTTCTCGCGAATAAAAGCTCACTCGTGAAAAATAATGACACCATCAGGTAGAGGAATGTTTCCTCTACCAGCTTGCATTGTAATTTTGGAGAGGTAAGATTTCATTCGCGAGAAATTGACGGCTAAAGTCATTGTTTACAAAAGCAATTACGCCATTTGAAATGTTGGCACTGAATTGTTCGTAACAATAACGGTAATACGGAAATACATTGAAGGAAATATTATCACTCTTAGCAGGTTGTGTTTTATTTTAGATTATTCCGGTGGAAAAGATTCTTTCGGAATCATCCAGTGCTAGTGGAGATGATCTTGGATATATTTGAACGTTCAGTGCTTAAGGGTAGATATGAACTGAATAAAATAGTTTTTTAATGAGTTCTCATTCTCTTTGCATTATTTTGTTGAATAAAGTGAGAAAAACGTGCGTTTATAATTGCTGAACGATCAGCAATATTTCCACCATAATTTTCAGAAAAAAATTGCTGGTTTTCCAGCAAACTTCTGTCAAAAAAGATTTTCTGGAAAACCAGCAAAATTTATTTTGCGGCTTAGCTCGGCAAAATCCAGCAAAATTTTGTTGGTTTCCAGCAATAAAAAAATGAGTGTGTGGGGATATAAAGAGAAAGTCGACAGTGAGCATGCATAAGGGCGAATACGCGATGATCGATTCTCTTCACCGATTTTCTCTTTGCATTACTACAGCTAAGCGAAACAATTTTCTAGAATTTGTTCAATGCAGAGTAGTAACAGGTTGTATTGGCTATCAAAATCAACAGCAAACGCACCGAGAAACGTTAAATCTAGCGAGTTATTAACAAAAGAGAAAATCGACGAAGAGAATCGATCATCGCGTATAGGCCCTTATGCATGCTCACTGTCGAAGTCGTCGAAGAGAATCTGTCAATGGACCTAATGCAATGTTCAGCTTGATTTTCTCCAAATGAATTAGTAAAAGTGACTCACTCTCTGAGTAAGATTCGTTTTCAGTGCATTGTTACGGTTGATATCAATGAGGGATTACCGAGGTGAAGCAGTCGGTTAAGTTGTGTGAGTAAAACCCCTGTACGATGTATGCAATTGGTGACGTCACTAATTGCGTTTGCGTTGATTTTTTGGATTACTAATACAACCATATTTCACTATCTGCTTCACCTCCTCTGTACCATTGGGTTGATTTCACTGTGAAGCATTACAGTAATGTTCGTTTAGTTGAAGCTTGCTTTACTAAACTAATCAAAAGGCACAAGAGAAAGTAACCTTCGTAATCTACAATAAACAAAGTTATTAATAAACATTCAACAGTCACATATTAGTCGTTTTTTTTTGCTTACGGGAGATAAGTGATCGTTGAACGGTTTTACGAATTCATTGCATTGAGAAGGGAAAGCTGTGGCAGCTGTTAAGCATAATGATTGATGTCGTTGGAATAATATTCGCTCTTCTCGTAGCAGCTGGCGGGATTTTCGGCTACGTAAAAGCTGGTAAACTCTTTTCTGTGTTATATTTCCAGTGTACCTGTTGCAATAGTTTTATTTTTTTTTAGGATCCCTCCCTTCGCTGATAGCTGGCGTTTCGTTCGGAATTCTTCTCGGTTTGGGGGCGTATTTCAACTCCATTCAGGAACCCATTCCATTGATTCAGATAATCTTCCTTGTGCTCTTGGGCGCCTTGATGGGCTTCCGCTGGATCCGGACGGGAAATTTTATGCCCCCTGGAATGATCACCGTGCTAAGTGCTGCCGTTTTGGTATGGACCTGTGTCATTTATCGGGACCACTTGCCGTTTGTATCGAAATCCGTCAACTCCGATGGTGCATCCAAAGCCGAAAGCGTCACCATGATGCAGTAAATGCGAAAGTTTACATTTTATTACTCAAAATGGCCTGGCGACTGTCTACAGTCTATACAACATTTTGGATGTGCTAGAGCGGGATGTTTGAAATCACTGTCCACTTAATCAGGGCCCCGACGGGATTAAATAAGATGTCCATATTTTGTTAAACTTTTAACATTCTTTACATTGCATTGTATCTACTTCATCGATCCTGAACAACATGGTAAGAACAACCCCTAATATCTGACATGGCAGGGTATTTTATATTGAGATTTATTATATACAACTTTAAGTACAAAAATAAAAATGTGGTTTTCACGTAGTATATAGCCCTATCGCTTTTATTTTACTTTAGTATCAACAGACTTCGAAGACCCTCCTTTTGCTTAGTCGATAGGCGCAGCTGTAAAACAAGACCATGCCGAAGGCGGTTCGACTACCTTGGGCATACAGTATGATTTTACTTGTCAAAATAATCTATTGCAAAATGGTACCGGCTTAGACAGCTCTCAATTAGCGATTTCAAGAAAACTGGGTTGTTTTTTAGGCCTATGGTTATAATACCTAAACCTTGTTTTCTCGACGATCTAGAAGACAAAAAATCTCAAAATATTGCTCCATGGTAAAGTTCGTCATTCTAAACATCTCGAAAGATATGATCCATTAACAACTGTGAAAGTGCAACACTAAGTTGAGAGCCGGCGTAAAGTCCAGTAGCGACGTAATAAAGCCAAAAGGGTTTCGAAGATACTAAAAATAAACCATTCACAGATGAGATGTTTTATTGAAGAACCTCGTTTGTAAATCAAAAGAATAATATTTAATATTCAAGAAAACCGCCCTAATATCCCTTAATCATCGTAGCTAGGTTCCAGTTTTGCTTCACGAAGCAATGCGCATCCACCTGAACACCATCGGTGGTGCAGATGGCCTGGGAATACTTGGGATCACTGCGGCAATCGCGGTACCACAGAACTTCCATCACGCTTTTAGTCAATTCGGTGGCCTTCTGCGCATCCAATCCGGCATATGCAGTAGGGTTTTCCGAGTATTCACGTAGCAAGGGCAGCGCTAAATGGGTACCATAACCGGTGGCAACGACATTGCTAGTATACGCACGACCGCGAAGGTTAACATGTCCCAGGAAGGGTTCACCGTCCTGTATGCCTCCGACTACGATGTCCAAGTAGAGTGGTTTGAATTCGCACCGACGATTGTACATCACTCGAGTAAGCCAATTGTACAGAGATTTTGGCTTCAACTCATTTTTATCGGACAAGCACGTATCATCGACCCTACAAAAAGGATTGTTCAATATAGTGAAGTCAGATTAGTTGCAATTACTTACACTTTCTGATCGATGTGTCGTTTGATGAACTGGAAATCCGCAAAATCGCCCCCGATGCCAACGATAGTTTTGTCGTTGATCTTGTGAACACGATCTACGTCGTGGAAACGAGCCAGAGATCCATAGGAAACTAGCTTATCGGCAGCAATTACTACACCGTTGGCAAACTTGAGGCCAATTACGGACGTTCCCGTTGTAACCGGAGTGCTACGGTGAGAAACAAAACAAATTGAAATGACTTGCGGAACTCTGTCACAACAATAGTAATTTTGAGGTTAGACGGAAATGGAACGAAAAACCACCGATTCCCGCGGGATAAAACCAAACACTTACTAGGATCGCTGGGTTCCAAATTCACCTGGAGTTTCCGAGCGGGTTGAAACAAGTCCATTACCGGCTTGGGCTCCAGGGAAATCGTAGAATGCTCCGGGGCTCGGTCCATTGCTCCAAAATGGTCCGGCATTTACAGTTGAGGACATAGGATACATTATGGATACTGTTGCTGTTAGTGGCCCTTTTTTTTACTGTTCACTTATTTTGCAAGCTGATTCTTAGCCGATTTCGTTTGTTCTTACAAAATTACACGAATTTCAGGTAAAATCACAAAACTGCTGGATGAGTTTACGAATTTTGTTGACGACGATGCACTGACAGTTTCTGCCTTTTGTCTTCGTGTGAGTCGGGCTTTAGAACAAGTTTTAGTACGGAAAATGGCATTGGATTTTGTACCGACAGTTCGCCGTGGTAATACCAGATTAATGATTGTTCTAGTACTATGACGGCGAGATGGTGGTAGCCGCCCAGTCAGGATGGAATTCAATATGACGGGTGATCATCATAAATTAAAACTTTCCAAAAAGTTTGCATTTTTTTTTCTGATCAAATTTTATTTAACGAACAAAAAATAATAATAAATTCAGACTACCCGTTGTTGGAGATAGGGGAAAGTATAGGAAAAACCACTAACCCCTCATTTAATCTGTCAAACTTTCATAGCGAATCAAAACAAGCATTGTGTAGCATTAGAATTTTGACTAGAATTGGGAACGTTAATCGATTTGCTTGGGACCAATAGGCTAGTCAGGTAGTGAGCCAATTTAAAATCTTGGGACCGAAGATAGTACCAGAGCTGAGCCAAAAAGTTGAGCACGTTTCTTCGGGACCTACTAGTCTTATACCCCGGACAGACTATGACTTATATCATGTAATATAGGCTGTCTTGCAATGAACACTCATACATCTAGTTTTCACTGGAAATCCAATGTATGAGTGCTCATTGCAAGACAGCCTATATTACATGATATAAGCCATAGTCTGTCCAGGGTATTAGAGTTACCTCTATGGTACCACCATATACCATATAGTACCTTTTCAATTGTTGGTCTACAATATATTGAATTGGTTCCGCTTTTTGATAAATTGAAATTCTATCCGCCAGACTATGAATATAGCGACTATAGATCAGTGCACGGTCCCTAACCTCACTTTTTGCTCCCTATCATTTTGCTTCTGAGTAAAAGAGATAGCAACGAATGGGAGCCAAAACAAACCACCCAAAACTGTCAAAACTTACGGGTGAGAGAAGAGTGCGGCAAATCTTCGTGAACTGATCAATCGGTGTTTCGCAAAAACCCATTAATGGGTATAAAAATACCCATTTCCGCTAAAAGTGCCCCTCCTCATTTAATGGGTAAACTATGGTTTACTCATAAATGGGTAAATGGGTGGTCTGTCAATAAATGGGTGTTTTTTCACCCATTTTCTTATATTGTGTTTACCGTAAAATGGGTGAAAAAATACCCATTTTTACAAATGGAGGATGCAAGCGCTCGTTGATGTAAAAATGTTTTTAAAACATTGAAAATAAATGCAGGTGTTCCGCTCAAATTTTTCACGAAACATTATAATACAAATTATCCATTGTATTGACTTATCCGTAAGCCTCTCCAACGTTTTGGATTCTAATATTTTCCGGAGATCGTTGCTGCGGACAGTAACTGTTTGCATCGTGGTTTGCATTCCCAATGACGGAAATGAGACGATAAAATTTCGAAGTGTTTTTTCACCCATTAATGGGTAAAAAATATACCCATTATTCAACCGTGAACTGATTCTTTAAATGGGTATTTTTTACCCATTTTATGATTTCAAAATTCCCCCATTTTTTGACAGCTGCATACATGGTTTGAAAATGGGTATTTTTTTTACCCATTAATGGGTTTTCACGAAACACCGTGTAGGGGAAAGTGGGCAGCTTGGCAGTTACCTCTATGGTTTGGCCACCTCACGATAAACATCACTAATGATACGAAATTCAGTGGAAAATTCGAATGATTTTTCAACCAAATGAATAGCTTCATGCCCTATTTACATCATGAATACGAATTGAACAGTTAAAGTAAACTTTTGAATCTTAATGTTCGTATTGTAACCTAAATATAAGCGTTGGGGTAAAATGAGTATGTGAGTACCCTGTTGGGTGATGTGCGCTCTTGTAAACAACCAGTAAAAATATTCTGTTCTCTTGGGGCTTTATGAAGGGTCAACCTCGGGGTCAACAATGAACAATTGTAGCACAAAAATATTTAAAAGAAACAATGATTTTCTGTAGAAAATATTAAATTTGTTAAAAATATAATATTAAATAATAATAAGAAAATATTAAACGTGTTAAAAAGTACTGCCTTAATGCTATATTTTTTCAATGAATGGTCGATTTTTTACCAAAGCATCTGCTTCAACCACCGGTGGACCATAATATCTTGCTGGCCAAGCTGGAGATACTTGGCATCTCGTCAACTGCTGTGGATTGGTTCAGATCTTAGTTGGTGAATCGCTATGTACATGTCAAGATTGGCGCGTCGGAATCGGATATTTTCTCAAACAACTCGGGAGTCCCGCAAGGCAGTAACCTGGGACCGCTACTATTTTCGATCTTTTTAAACGATGTCGCCTTGTTGATACCATCAGGATGCCGCGTTTTCTATGCAGACGATAAGAAAATCTACACTGCTGGGATCTCCAGAATATGTTAGGTATTTTTGCTGACTGGTGCTCAAGAAATTTGATGAGTCTAAGCATAGAAAAATGTAACATTATTTCCTATCACCGAAAAATCGAACCAATCATGTTTGACTATGTTCTCTACGGACGCTGTCTTGCTCGTGTAGAGCACATAAAGGATCTCGGCGTTACCTTGGACTGCAGACTCACTTTCAGAATCCACTACAATGACATCATCTCCAGAGCTAATCGACAATTGGGCTTTATTTTCAAAATTGCCGACGAGTTTCGTGACCCGCTATGTCTCAGGTCACTTTACTGCTCGCTTGTGCGATCCTTATTGGAGTCAAGTTCAGTTGTTTGGTGCCCTTTCCATGCTAGCTGGATCACTAGAATTGAATCCGTTCAACGCAAGTTTGTGAGATATGCTCTTCGTTTCCTCAACTGGCGTGACCCAACGAACTTGCCACCGTACGAGGAGCGTTGCCGTCTCCTGGGAATCGAGCCATTAGAGGTGAGACGGACGGTCGCTCAAGCTATGTTCGCTGGAAAGCTGCTTACAGGTGACATTGACTGCCCAACCCTGCTGTCACAGCTAAATATGTATGCCCCTGAGAGGTCTCTTCGTCAACGCAACTTTCTGTTTTTGGAACCACGGAGCCGGAATTATACACAACACGAGCCAATTCGAGCAATCAGCCGGCAATTCAACAACTTTTTTTATATGTTCGACTTCAATGTATCAGCTGACGTGTTTCGTCATCGGCTACTTGGCCTTTTCCGTACCGTTGACCGTAACTATTTAGTTTAAGTTTTATTCATTTAGACAGTAATTGTCAGTTGAATTTTTCAATAAACAATAAACAATAAAAAACGCGATGTCATAGAATACAGCCATATTTATAAAAGGAAAAATACAAAATTGAAGAATTTAAGGATAAAATGTTTGAAATAGCAGCGGTGCTCATATTGCTCCGAATGGACTTAAGTAGTATCAGTATAAGGGGGACAGGGAAAGTGAGAATGTGGAACAAAATGAACTTTGTAAATAATAAACCATCGATATATGAACTTGTCTGCTACAAATAACCTGACGAATTGAGTTTTAATAAAATCATCTCAAAACCTCCAAGAGATCGTGGTGTTATTATTCGAAAGGTATCTCACAACTTAAGTATTTAATAAGGCTCGACTTATGAAGGACACCTATGATTTCCATAACCGTGACTTATGAAAGATTTTCGTCTAACGAGGTAGCTCTTATACGCCTTTAACCATTTCATTTTCCCAAGCGTTGAAAGACGAGTGGTCAATACACGGGCCCCGTAAGCTCAACGTTCATGGTTCGGTTCCAGTCTGCTCAATTTAATTATTTTAATATCAACATTATTTTTCATAAGGCAAATAAATGAAATTCATACCGATTTCTTGTGGCTAAAATGCATAAGTGGTTCTTATGGAATTCTTACGTTCTTTTGCCTCGGTGTAAAGTACCGTTGTCAACCAATCTGAAAACTGCATTTTTAAAGGTCTACACAGAAAATGAAAATTACTCAAAGTTTGAGTTTAGCAACCCAAAATTAAGTAATACCGTTAAAGCAACCGTAACGGTCGTTGTCATTTGTGCGACTATTTTAACAGCGCACAGCGCTCTCATTTATGTTTAGTCACTCTTCTCCACACCGGTCGCTGCTATCGCGGTTATCAATTTACTCGCCGTATAGTCCGTACCCGTAGTGAGCATTTTGACATTTCTACGAATAGCAACCTTTCTCCCACGCTGCTAAATTTGGTAACGCGCTTCTCACCGAGAAGCCGACTGCTATTTTAGTTACTCGTATGGTAACCGAGGGGGGCGACACATCTAAATCTCAAGTTTAGATGCTCAACAAATTTCACACTAGCGAATCAATCTTCGAAAAATCTTCTTTCATTTGTCGCATCTACTTGCATCGCGCATCATCTTTTAGCAGGAAATCTTCAGAATCGTCATCAATCTTCTTTCTATCTACTCAGCGTGCTCGCAGCTAGCCACAGCAAAACACAATCTTTTCTGCATCGAAGATAGAGTCGTCCCCCTCGATGGTAACCCCCGATACGGTAGCTGCGCTATGATGAGGGCTGCTAACATGAGTTTAGCAGCGTACCGTTACGGTTGCTCTTATAGCACAGTATCCCATTGGGTAAAACCGAAGACTACATTTCAGAAGACTGGCAACTTTGCCTGAATTCAAGCGAGCGAAGGTAGAAGCAACGCATAGAAAAATGAGCAAATACACAATCCTTTATTCTGAGGATGGAACCTTTGCTATCCAATTCATTCGGAGCATTTACCTTAGAGCGGCAGATGACGCGATTCTGCCTGTCTCATACCAGACATATGAGAAAATAGAAGAGTTGCCAGTCTTCTTGATACGTTGTCTTCGGTATAAATGTGTTATGATGGTTCATTTTAACTCAACGGTTGAGTAATACGTATATTACCTAAAGATGAGCAAAAACAAAACGGAAATTTTGTGGGCCTAAATTTACTCAACGCTGAGTAGAAGTTTTTCCACCGCCATCCGTTCTGTTATTCCCCCGTGAGCCGGTTCCTTCGAGACCATCGGTTGTTTGATTCCGTTTATAGATAATCACATATTTTTTCAGCAGAATTGCTACAGAACTGCTCTACAATACGTCTATTTTGTAAAAAAAAATGAGATGAGATTTGTATTGATATGTTTATGATCTAGATCTCCAACATCTCATGGAATCATGAATTCGTATAAAATCAAAGAGTCTCCTGCATAAAATGAGCCTAAATGTTGTAGTTGGATGTCGGAAAAAGCAAATCTCAATTACTTTTTCGAAGGGACGTATTGTAAACAATGCATTTATTTGATCGTCGAATTGAGATATTTTACAGGTTAACCATTTTGAGCACTTTGGAGCATTTTGAGTTCATTACATCATTTAAAATTATCAATTTTGTTAAAAAAACATTGTTGGTTTATGAAAATCATCCCGGATATCTGCTCTTGAAGTTCTGCAGACTCAACAAAGTATACGATAATTCGACTTAATGATAGACTGGTTTACTCGTGAAGCCCCATAATATCATTGGTTTTTATTATTAGGTTTTCCAAAATGCCTGAGTTCAGATTTTTTATTATTATTATTATTATTATTAAAGTCACTTTAACACTCTTGTAACACTCGTGACTTATGGCGGTTAGATTTGAACTCAGGATAATGATGATTTCCCCTAGGTTTGATCTCTAAGATAATTAAGTACTTCGACTTTGTCGTGAGAGGTATAGATTCAGATCTTTATACTCCCTCCCCATGGACATGGAGGTTGACGGTACTGAAGCAAAGGGTTATGTTTAATTTCTTTATATTTGCAACGATGATGATTTCCCATAGTGACACATACCACCTTCTTAATGCTTCAGTATACCTCAAACGATTAATTCTTGGTTGTTAATAGAACTTCCTTGATGCAATCGACTGCTTCATGCAGACTGAGCAATTCTGATTATAGTATCAGATTTGTTCTGTATACAGAGGAACTGGGAGGGCTTATTAGAAACTTCTCACCAATAAAGTAATGACCTTCTAGTAAATTTTGCATATCATTTTATTAAAATTTTATTTTATTTAAGCATATTATTTTTGTTACAGTCAATTAGCATTAGCATACAATACAAGAGATTTAATATTACTTGCACGATTTTGCGTAAAATAATCAATATGTATTTTGCTTTTAATTGCCTTTGAATTTTTTTTTTTGTGATTTCAAAATTTTCCTAGTTTGGTTAGAAGTTTCGAAGCTAACACATGTCCACAGGCCTAATAGAAAGATAGACAGACAAAGCGTATCATGAAGAATAGTTGCATGCAGGGTTGCTTCCACTCACTTTCTATAGATGAGTGATTTTCGGAGTTTTGAATTCGTTAGATGTTGTAATGGAGGTTTGTGTTGTTGGATGCGGGAGGAGATTGGAGGGCGGGTGTTTGACGCATAGAGCCTGTCAATTTCGCTTTCAGAATGTCGCAGTCAGCGGTTTTATGATTCGTGAGCGCTCGCGATTCGTAGAATCGTTGATTGTGACTGCCAGTGGATTTGGCGGGTTTTGTGTGTCGGACGCTTGCTTTTTGGCCTTTTCTTGTGTCTAACATGTGCAGAGTATCATTATAGCGTCTGATGGTTTTGAGATTCCTGGTTGCGTGAAATATACTTGTGAGAATATCTTTTTGAGATTTTAGTAGTCACGTTTTGTTTGTAGTTTATATGTTATTTCTTTCATGTAATTATCGTAAATAATAGTTATTCAATAATAGATAATTCATCCATATAGGGGGGAGAGGTAGCTCATCGATTCTTCCGGTTCGCCTCCTAGCATCGTGCTATAAGGTACCAGGCGATAACCAGGGTAGTTAATCGATAGCTCGATGACGTCATTTCGTTGGCGTCTGCAATGCGAAATTATCATAGCAGGCGTTGACGATGGGACGTTGTCGAGTTGTTGAATAGCAACTATCGTGGTAACTCACCGATTACCTGTCGATCTGCCAAATTTGGAAAGACGTCTGCATTGAATTGTCTCATATAATAATATTCCGCCCACTATATCACTAGAAATTGCGAGTAGCTGAGTGGAATGGAGATAAGTTAAGCATTGGGTACAGGACCAAGTCTCCCCTGGATGGTGCCAGAAGATGAGCGCAATAGAATCATCAAGTTGCCATAATGCACGGAATGAGACTATTGCATGGCTGGGTAGTCAAAGTCTTCCATTCGTTAGTCATTTCAGGTGGATTAGAACAGGTTTAGGTTTAGGGTGGGCGTTGGCCAGATTTGGATTTTTCAGATGTAATCCTGGATAGGACCCTATCATTGAACGTCGCGTGAAAGTGGAACTTAATGAAGGCCTAAGTACTTTTTCATAGTTTTTAGTTTTCGGATTTGAAAGATCGTCGGTTACAGTGGCCTGCTTACTGAGCAGAAAAACGTGGTCCCAGATCCTTACATATCAAAGAGATTTATGGTAAAATCGCTTGTGTATCGTGTATTTTGCGAAACTCGTTGTTGTCGTTGGTTCCGGGTTTGAATGGATACACAAATTTGAGCAACGGTATGTGATATGAGGGGCTCGGTGTCCTTAGAGCAACCGTTTTTGCTTACTGAGCAGAACATCATGAGTCTAATCTCAGGCCCATCCACATTCAAGATTCGCCAATCGTTTTATTTGTTAATATGACTACATGGTAATAACAGCAACTCGGTGATTAAAAAGGTGCTCGTCTGCCTAGTGGCAAACGTTTTTGCTTACTGAGCAGAAGACCGTGGGTTTAGTCCCAAGCTCCTTCGCGTTATAGGATCGTTAGGATATCAATTCAGCTTATCGTTTACCAAAACGAACCCTGCTGCTAACCCAACCCTCTTATCCAACATCCCAGTGATTCCTCGTGGAAGTGCAGAGGTGTTCTCGGCTTCCATCAAAGCGAGTTTCATGTCAACACAATCCTTCCCATTCCTTTCTTGACCTGTGTTCGGGCGCGGCCGGCGCTGGTATTGCCTAATTTAAGATCACCAGTTTTTACACATTGAGGATGATTGCTAGTCCCAAGCATCGTCTATTGGTTCTCTGTGTAATTACAGCTGATCTGGCAGTAACAGAGTAGCAACCGTGGGCGGTCAATCAAGCTCAAGCTCAAGCTCAAGAGGTATAGATTCAGATCTTTATGTTTTACAGACTAACCAAGGTCTTCTACGATGTCCTGACTAATCTTGTGTACCTGGTTAACACAAATGCAGACATTATTTTTAATTTATCTCTGGACCAATCATTTCATGAGTTTATAATTTCGTTGATTGTGTCCGGTGTCGAACATTTGCATGCCAAGCATGATCGGGTATGCAAGGAGTTTTAGATCGGTCATTCTTTTAATGGCTTGAATCTGCTTTTCTATCTTCAAGTATCTTCGTAACAAGTTATAGTATGTCTGGCTCAGGCTTTAGAACTACTTAACTCAGAAAACTGTAGCAAAAGAATTCAAGCAAATTTCTTCCAATTAAACCAAAAACAACGGCAAAATCACCGTTTACCCCGTGCGCTAACAGATTGTGACAGAAAAGAATAGAGTTTTTGTAATTTTGAAGATTTTTGATACTTTATCACAATGAAAGACATAATATGAAAGTTGTAAACAGATGTGTAAACAAAATAATATAATTATAATTATACATGATATCAAATTGATTGATTCCATCATTGATTCGGTTTTACCCAAGTTTTATAAAGATGTAAATGATTCTTCAAAACCATATTATGGTCTTCAACGATATATTTAAAAAAAAATGCTACTTAGGATGAATATATATGATTTTCCCGGTGCGATTTGAGTTTTCCCGGTGAATCCGAATCCAGGTTTTTCCCGGTTGGATGGACACCCTGGTATTGCCATACAGTGACGTAACCTGGTGAGTCGCGAATCCAAAGCGCTAGTGAAGCAGCACATAAATAATTAATTTCGTTTCTTTCGCATTATTTTTTTTTTTCAGATATCCGGTACTTGCAGCTCTTTGGAGGCGAACCAGCCCAAGGCTGAAAGCCTCCTTAATAAAGCTAAATAATAATAATAATACTTGCAGCTTCCAACACCACTGTTGATCTGGTCCTTTCTGGTAACCCCGATGTGCCGTAGAAGCAACAGAGCAGTCAGTCACTGAGTGAGATTGAACGGCCGTGTGATGTGAGATTATAACTGAAAACGCATTTTGTTTTAAAGTAAGGGTCCACCTAGTTATTGTTTATTTGTATCTGAATATTCTTTTGTTTTCTTTTCATACCATCCTGTCTGTATTTGTAATAGTTTTAAACACTGCAATTTATATAGCGCTTGCCTTCTTCATCATTACATCACTCTCTCGAATATAAAAATGAACTAAATTCTCTGTCTGTAGCATTAACACATGGGTTTCTCTCTCTCTCTTTCTCTATGTGTGTGAGTGTGTGTTGTTCTAAGTTTGGTTTAGTGTAGGTAAATTTTGTGTACTGCTTTTCGTCGAGTCCAAAACTTCTGCAAAGATCCATATTCCTAGAGGCCGAAAATGGTTAGTCTGGAGTTCAAAATTTGTCCTATATAGGTTAGGGTTAGGGTTAGTCTCGCGTTTCGATTTTTTTATACAAGTTGATCAGAATCAGTTTCATTTGTCGAGTACACCAAAGAACAAATATCTGTGTATTATCAGAAACAAAGCAAATTTTAAACTTCGAAAGACTAAAATATCATTCAAGCACGACCATCTACTGGCGAGGAAAAGAGGTTTTAACTTTATAAACATTGCTACACTTATTAAAATATTTTATTATAAGCCGAAGTTATGAAAGTATTGTTGTATAATCATGCCAAAAGTGGAAAAAAAAAGAAAACAAAAATTGAAATTTTGTACTCCCGGACAGAGAATCGCTGTCGCCATGCGCCTTCTTATATATTATGTAGAGTTTTGATAGACTTTCGTAAATGACACCTAGCTGGGTTTTCTTTTCTTCTTAATGCCAACGATTTTACGGTTGCATTTGTGTGCAATAAACAGCTCTGAGTCGCTTAAATACTAGCCTTCAACTGAGAAGGAGGTGGCTGTGTTCTGATTTGCCGACGTATTGGGACCATTTCACAGAGGGCTGTGATTTGATTTGACTACTGTTTAAATCAACTCCTCGCAGCAGAACATGCATTCCATCGTTTTTTGTTTGTTTATGTTTGTTGGTTTCAATATTTGTTATCCCCCTTCCGATCTATGTCCGATTGGACGTGTAAGAATCACGTATTTCTTGGACATTTTCGTTTAAATTCATGTTAGATATTTGCTGTTGCTGTTGATTTAAAACGTGCATAAACTCGAAAACACAAAATGTTACTCTTCGGAATCCTTACGTTGATATAAGCTGTGAATTGTAGGAAGTTTTCGTAAACTTTTACTGTCCAGTCACATAATTTTGAAGTTAACCGATACTTACAGATTTGACTGTAGCCTTAATGAAATCTTTTTTATGCGACAGATCGTGGTCCGGATACTTAGCGTACACTTTCTTACAGACCGTTTTCATTGTGATCTCCTCTAGGTTGGCTTCCTCGAGGATTTCCTTTAGGAATTCTTTAATATCGTCCTCCTGAGGAAGATTAGCAAAACATCAGAATCAAGCAGATCGAATGCATGTTGAACTTTTAGGTTCGATCATTGGAATACTTACACTGGGAGGGCCTCCCTCTTCAGGCTCCTTCTCTTCCTTGCTCTTCTTTTCCTCCTTGCCCTTCTTCAGGGGCTTCTCGTCCTCGGACTCGTTTTCGTCCTGTTCGGGTTCTTCATCTTCTGGTTCCTCGTCTTCCGAGCTCTCATCGCGTTTGGTCTTCTTCGCAGGTGTCGCTCGTTTCGGTCGGCCTCGTCCTGCAATGAGAAGAGACACAGCAGGAAATAGAAAAATAGTTGTGGGATTGGAAAAGTACAGGACGTGATCTTCGGGATGAGCCGGTTGGTGATAAAGGTTGGAATCAGTTAATTTATGTATTAATTTATTTGTTTGCCAATATGGTTGCTTTTTTGAACCAGCATTGGGCGGCCTACAGTAAAGGGCCAACCATATTGGTGTTGACGAGAGCTCTGTAAATTTTTACCCCTGTCAGTCTATGTGTGAAGCATGGCAGACTTTTTCTTATTCTCTCACTTCACCACAAAATCCTATAACTGTCAAAATTTGTGTGCAGTAACATCACTTCGGTACTGTCGTCAAGTTGAATTAGATCCGGATCTGACGCGTTTCGGCAAAGGTACAGCTAAATCTGTTGTCTAACTGTAAAATTCACGTCAACACAACGCAAACGGATCTGCAACATCAATCATTGAGCAAGCACAAGTTCGTAACTCTATTTAAAATTTGAGATCAACAACCATCCTCAAACTACACCGAGTAATTGAATTGTTTGAAACTTACTTTTAAATAAGTTTGTGTGACTAAAAAATATTTCCCTGAATTTAAATGGAATTCTCTGAGTTTCCCTAATTTTACAGGTAGTCGACACCCTGTGTCTGCAGCTCTGGAATAGTTATAGCGACTTTTATCATTTGGCCAAATACCTACAGATTAATTTCGAAGGCACTTCTAATAAGCAAACGAATGAAGGAAACATCTCCTAGAACAATTAAATTCCATTCAAAACTAACGAGACCATTAAAAAACTTGGGATTTAGAATCATAAAATTTGAGCATTTTTCAATTTAATATTTCCAATCAGGAATCTACATTGTTCAAAAAAGGATGAATTGTACTCAAATATTCGGCGAAATGACCGGGACTCCCTTCTAACCATCACACTCACCTTTACCGGGGGAAGCATTCTTCGGTTTGCTGATGTCGGCCGCCTTGCCCTTGGTAGGTGTTTTCTTCTGCGGCTTCTCACTGTTCTCGCTTTCTACTTCGGATTCTTCCTCCTCATCTTCCTCTTCTTCGCTCTCGGTTTCAGCCTTCCGTTTGCGACCTCGGCTTTTACCGACTAGCTTGGGGGCTGGGCGTCCCCGTCCCCGACCCGTTGGTTTCGACTTCTTCTTCTTGGGCTCGTCCTGGGAACGACATCAAATATTAGCGGCGAATCTAGGTAACATCAATCAACAGGAAAAACTCACATCAGTGAAGTCCTCTTCGCTGACGCTCTCGGACTCCTCCTCGTCGCTGGACTGTCGGCGTCGGTTTCGCACCGATAGTCGACTACCTCGTACCGGAGCCCGGCCAGACCTCCGCTTGCCGGCATCGGAATCGGAACCGCCCGAGGGATTGTACTGTAATCGGATAATAATCATCGGTCAATCATTACATGGGGAACCAAAGAGTTGGCTTCGATTCGGACACTACTCACGTCAGATCCACTGTCGGAATCGTTACGACGGCGGCCTCGCGGTTTGACAACCTTTACCTCTTCCTCGGAGCTGGAGTAATCTACATATAAGGAATTGTCTACAACAATTATCGAATAAGAGCAATTTTAGCAATTCTGGGTAAAGTTTGGAAATGAGAATGTTAGAACAAGCAAAAGGAAAGCGCGACAAAATAGTAAGGTAGGTGAAGATGAGCCAGGTGGGGTTTATATCTGAAGACGTACCTTGATAGCCCCGTCCAGCGGTAGTTCGCTTGGGTCTACCGCCCGAGGATTTGGAGGCTTCACGACCTCTACCAGGTGTAGAAGAAGCTGCTCGCTTGGTAGGTTTTTTAGTTTCCTCTTCACTTGCGTCCTCTTCTTCCTCGGCTGCCTCTTCTTCTTCTTCGACTTCCTCCTCCGGAAGTTCTTCATCGCCGTCCGGCTTCAGTAGGAACTTCATAATTCGCTCAGCGAGTTCCTCCTTAGTGCCGGTGCTTTCCAGCACGAGAACCTCGGCCGTTTGAGCAAGTTTCTTCTCGTCCATCTTCTCCGCTGCCTTCAAACGTTTTTTATACTCATCCGAATCGGCTTCAAAACCGAAACCATTGAATTTTCTCAGGTTTTTCTTCATGTGCGGAGCTTTGCCTTCTTTTTCGTAGAGGATCAAATGCAGCGTTTGCAGAGCATCCAACTTCATCTTGACAATGCTGGCATCGATCAGAGCGATCGCTCCCAGTGGCTTTCCACTGACCGGAGGAGCAGGCTTTTTCTCACCATTTTTCGCTGGAGACTTGGCTTCAGCTTTCGGCTTTTCCTTGACTTCCTTTTTAGCTTTAGCTGGTTTTTCTTTTTCTTCTGGTTCGTCTTCTTCTTCCTCCTCGTCCTCTTGCTCCTCGTCGGCTTCCTCCTCTACCTCGTCTTCTTCGGCGTCGTTGTCATCGCCGTCGGCTTCATCATCGTCATCTTTTTTCTTGACCTCCTCGGCTGGCTTCTTGGACTTGACTTTGTCGTCAGCTGGAATGGCAACAGAATGATCGTCAGTATCTAAGTCCACAACTTTTGATAACTGAGAAATTGAGTTTGAACATAGTTGTAGAGGCATTTGAGATGAATGTTAGAGAATATCACGAAAATAGGAATAGGTCAATGAAATGCTTTGGCTCTGTGAACAAAAAATAACGTAGACAGTAGTGTAGTTTGAACCCCCTCGCCTGCGGGCGTAGACAGTTATTCACGGCCAATGAGAGCTACCCAAATTTTAGTTCAGTTGACTCATAAACCGGAAAAAGTGCACAAACTCAGCGATGATCAAATTTGCCTCATGTTTTTCTATGGAAAAATCGGGAACATGAGAAAATTAAGAATTGGATTATCTCAGTCTATTAGTACTACTACTAGACAGAGTAAAGTTTTCGGCAATTTCCCTCATTTTCCGGTAGAAAAAAAAAACATGAAACAAATTTACTCATAGCTGAGTTCCTGCTCTTTTGCGATTATCAGTAAAATGAACTCAAATTTGGCCGTGATCTACAAGTTCTTACATTGATTTGTTGATATGTGGTGCATCTCCCCTACCATTGAATCATCCTCGGGATTCGCTTAAAACTCTTCTCATAATCCCCTTTGAATTATCCTCAAAACCATAACATATTGGTTTCGGAACTATCTTCAGAATTCACATAGAATTTTCCCAGAATTCTTTTGGAATGATCCTCAGAATTCAATAACGCTGGAATTCTTTTTGGAATTAGTCCTCCGACTTGCCTTGGATTCCTTGAAATGTTTCCCAGAATTATTTTGGTACTATCCTCAAAGTTCGATTTCCTTGGAATTCTTCCCGAAACACCCCTGATGAAGCTCAACTCGTGTGCGCCGCCGGGCATTTTCTTACGCCACTAAAATCTCCTGGTGCGCCAGACTCATAACAAATATACGTTCTATGCGCGGGAATCATCTGATTTAACATAGCATAACGTGAAATTAGAACAGTTCGTGTTTTTTTTTCAGATAGGGGAAATGGCTCTAATGTTGGCCTAGGTATCTAATAGTACGTTCAGACTAGGTTGTATATTATGTAACATAGCTTTGTAATATGGATATCATTCGAGGTGTTCACACTACGGCAAGGAGATGTAGTTTGACGTTTGCATTTAAAACGGATGTGCATGCATCAAAGTAACCTAGCATTTATGTGATTTTTTTTTCTAAAACAAACAAACATCCGTTCCGTGTTCAATGTCAATCTGTTGAAATTAGTGATTTCAAAACATTATATACGGTTATAACCCAGTACAGAAGATACGTCCTCCCACGCTTCTAGCAGCAGACCAATTTGTGGCGCAGACCAAACGTTGCGCTTTTTCGATTTTTTCCGCTTCGAAGGACCGGGCTCTTCCATAGTAACGAGACTTGATCTGAACAAAACGTTGAACAAATGGAAATTCTTTCCAACCAACCGGAAAGGATGATCAAAACAAATTTGAAATTGACATCTGACATCTAAACATTCTGTTGTTCTCACTCAATCGAAGACACTATCCAAATAAACCGTGTTGCCAGTTGTAGAAAAGCTCAATTTTGAGTGATATAGAAATTGATATCATCTATATTACCCTTTGCAAGTAATATTGGATGACGTCAGATTGGTGACAAAAATCTGCTATTTATCAATTTTATCTAGATGAACGCGTCATTGGAACGGTACTTATGGATATTTTCGGTCGCCATTGAAAATTTAGTCGATTGCTGAATTTATGTATCTCAAGTCTCAAGGCCACATTCCAGAACGTGAGTGGATCATGGTGAACACGTCAAACTATAATGTCTAAAATGGACCCCTAGAATGACTTCCATACACTTTCTATGCTGAATCGTTAGTCCCCCCTTTTCCAATATCATTGCAGGCAAAATAATAACCCAATGCAGGTCAATTGAATATGCCTAAATGAATTAGTTGCAAGCAGAGATGCTACCTATGACAATCACGATCTTCAAACAGCTGATGGTAGTAACCGAGGTAGTAACGCTTGGTACATTCCTATCAATGTGTTTGTCGAAGCACTCTCCATGACCAACCATCAAATTGACGAAAGAAGTAAAAAGCAACTGGTGAATGTCGTCTTCGGTGTTGATCCATCACCGATCTGCTCATTCCCGACACTCATCTGCGATCGTTTTGAAGCAGTTGCTGCTTTGCTTTCTTATGTGAGTGTGTTGGTGAGTGAGTCCAACACCTTCCGTTTCATTTTACCAGCTCAGCTGTTTGTAGCTCACACTGTTGCGCCTGCTAAGATGAACTTGGAATGCGTAGGCATTGTTTTCATTTCCTTCTGTCGTTTCGCTTTTTCTCATCATCGTACTGTAGAAGTTTTCACTGTTTTCGTTGTGCTTTACATCATCAGTAGCGAGTGTTTGCCTGTGAGCTGCGTCATAAAACGTTATGTCAGCGATAGTCGGTTGATGCGTTGATGAGTGTCGAGTGAGTCTCATGATATTTTGCATCACAGGTTGCAATGGTAAGGCGTGTACTCGAAAAAAATGCACCATTTTTATCCGTGGGTAAAAATTGATGAAAATCTGGGTATAACTAGTTTGAAGTGAATTGTTTACATGTGCAAAATTTCATAACAATCGGTTCAGTGGTTATTGAGATGTCATCGAAACAAGAAGAAAATCGCCGGAGAATTTTGCGCGCCGTCATGGAAAATCCGACTGCAACCATGAGATGGATCGGAAGACAACTGGGAATCACCCATACAACTGTGTCTCGGGTGGTAAAGTCATTTAAGGAGTCCCACACGACCGAGCGGCGGGCTGGAAGTGGAAGAAAATCGAAGACAGCTGACCCTGTGAAGGCCCGGAAGGTGTTGGATTATTTAAAACGTAATCCGAACCTTTCGATTCGCGACACGGCTCTGAAGGCAAAGTGTTCCGCCTAATTCGTTCAGCAAACCATGAAACGAGCTGGGTTTCGTGTATTCAAGGTCCGGAAGGCACCGAACCGGCGTGATCAACAAAACACGGCGGCCAAATCCCGCGGTTTGTGGTTAACGAAACCGATGTGTGTGGTTATGGATGACGAAACCTACATCAAGGCAGACGCAAAGCAGATACCGGGGCTGGAGTTCTACGTTGCCAAAACACGGTTTGATGTTCCGGAAGACATAAGGAAGAAGAAAGTGGGCAAATTCGCCAAAAAATACTTGCTCTGGCAGGCCATATGCCAATGCGGTAAACTGAGTAAACCGTACATCACAATGGGTACCATCAACAGCGAAATTTACCGCACCGAGTGCCTCCAGAAGCGTCTGTGCCCTTCCTGCGGTCCCACGGAGGCGAGACATTATTTTGGCCGGACCTGGCATCATGCCATTACGCGCGATCGACGTTGGATTGGTACAGAGAAAATAACGTTGTTTTTGTACCAAAAACCGCCAACCCCCCGAAATTCACCAGAGATTCGTCCGGTGGAAAGATTTTGGGCCATAATAAAGGCCAAAGTTCGAGAATCGTCCAAGGTGTTTAAGAACGAGCTGGAGTTGAAGAAATAATGGATGAAAGTGACCAAAAAGGTCGGCTCCACCATTGCACAAAATGTAATGAGGGGTCTTATAAGGGAAAGGTGCGGGCTTACAGCGATGGAAAGGAAATTGAATAAAGTAATTATGCCGAAACATAATCCATATGCATTAGTTCATTCTCTGAAAGTTTGAAGAAAATCCGACTTAAAATAAATTTTTGGCGAACACTTTTGTCTGGTGCATTTTTTTTCAAGTACAGGCCTTAGTATAAACATGACAGCATAATATACTAATGGAAGATAATGATCGAGATTGGTGAACGTTAGGGAAATTGCTAGTCGATTTTACCATCACAGAGTTTGTCAATAGCGCAATGGTATCTATATTATTATGCTGCTGATTAGACGAATCCTGGGAAAGCATCATCCTCGTCGTTAGAGAAACCTCCGAAATCGGGATGTTCAGTTGAACATCGCAACTTGAATCACTGACGGTGGTAAGTTCCAACTCGGATTAACTATTAATCCCGTCCCTGTTAGGATGATCTCCAAAGTGTTTGCTTAGAATCGTGTTGATTAACTCTGATGTCTAATGTCAACATCAAACATCGATCAAACCAAATTCAAAGATAGTAACTGATGTCGCATTCCAAAAGTTTTGAAACAAATAAAAAAAGTGCAGCAATTAAACTCAATTATTTAGAAAAACAATTCTTAGCTCAAATCATATTTCGAAACTACACAATTATTTAATTTTGGCTAGTAGATAAATTCCAACAAACTTTTGGTTCGCTACATCACAACTGGCATCACTAGTGCGCATCTTTCAAAATGTAAAGATACAGACAAGCCCTGGGACCTGGTTGCAGTTAAGCAATCCTCAAGGTTATGCCTATGCCGAGGGTGCGTCAACTTCTTCTCCGTTTCTGTCCGCAAATCGTCGAGCTTCTTCTGATGGGCATCTTCTTCGACAAGTTTTCCGTCATTTGTGAACAGAGGGCAGTCCAGTCAACAAACCTAGAAATCGCCACCTCTTGGAAAAGTCAGTTTCAATTAATTGATAGCATGCACAGTACGGTGCCAATGAAATGTATAGGGAAAAGGAAACCATCTAGTTTTCTAAACGGCCCATATACAAAAAACATTGCCTCGAAAAAAGACCCTATGCAAAATGTGGACTCAATCGAATCGCCGGTGCCGCAAAGCGGTTTGGGTCTGTTCATAAACTACGTAGATAGTTTAGGGGGGATGGGGGGGGGGGGGGCTGACAAGTATCCACGACTCATACAAATTTAAAAAAATGTATGGATAATTGTCTACGTAGGGGGGGGGGGGGGGGTTCCAAAGTCCCAAAACACTCTACGTAGTTTATGAACAGCTCCTTTAAATTTTTTTTTCCTTTGGTTTGTTTTTTCCGTCGATCTTGTTTTCCGTGCTAAGCACCAATGCTACGCTACCGACGTGCCAGGAAGGCAGCTCCCGCACCTGGACCCTACCTATCGACCTATCAACTCATGAACCGGGGACCAACGGCTTTACTTCCCATCCGAAGGAAGGATGTTATGCCTCAGAACATCCCGGCGGCGCCGACTGGGATTGAACCCAGGCCTATTGGGGTGAGAGGTAATCACGCTTACCACTACACCACCGGCGCCGTTAAAGCCCCTTTAAAGTATTAACTTATTTCTTTAGAAAACTGGAAGTTAATTGAACTGTTCTGAGGTTCTCTGATCTTCCCTAAAGTTATCACAATTCTTCTTAAGCTTTTGGTATGCCATGAAATCACTAGAACCCTAGAACTGTCGTAAAAATCTTTAAAGTTCCTTGAAAACCTCTAGATTTTACCACAGAGAAATAGACACAACTCTCGTAAGTGGTTACTCGAACATACATTTAACGGTCAATTTAAATGTTTCTTAGTTGATAGTACCGCTACCTGTGGCGTGCATAGTTGATTCCTTTGCTTTTGTCGTTCACACGCGGTTAAGTCGTCTCTGTTGTCAACGCTATCAAAGGAGGATTCAACGACGGCTAAAATCATACCCGAAATCCTTCTGGAACTTCGTAAATGAGCAACGCAGGGAACTCAGCTTACTCTCTTCCATGATTTTTAATTGTTAAACTGCTGGAAATCAACAAGACATTTGCAACCTGTTCTCAGTCAAATTTGCTAGTGTGTTTGAAGACGAGCAACTCTCCGCTATTCTCATTACTTCCGCGGCCAACCAAACGCTCAGCGTTGTCGACACCACTACAGATACGATTTCTAGAGCAGCATCTAAACTTAAGACTTCAGCTAAGGCTGGACCCGATGGTGTTCCGTCGATTTTTATTAAAAAGAACCTCACTTGTCTTTTAGATCCACTGCGCCGTATATTCCAGCGGCTTCTTTCCGTCTCGCTGGAAGACTGCGGATATGTTTCCTGTTCATAAAAAGGGAAGCAAACGCGACGTAAACAACTACCGGGGAATCAAGTCGCTGAGTGCTGTATCAAAGTATAGATCAACACGGATTCATAACTGGGCATTCCACAACTACGAACCTGCTGTGCCTAACGTCTTACATCATAGACAGTTTGATTGCCCTGACCCAAACGGTCGTTATTTACACAGATCTTACGACAGCCTTCGATAAGCTGAACCACGAAATTGCGATCGCTAAGCTTTTTTTTTTCCTTGAATTGTTTTCCGTGCTGAGCACCAATGCTACCGACGCCAGGAAGGCAGCTCCCACACCTGGACCCTACCTATCGACCCATCAACTCATGAACCGGGGACCAAAGGCCCCTTCCTAAGGAAGGCGTGATCAGAGATGTTATGCCTCGGAACATCCCGGCGGCGCCGACTGGGATTGAACCCAGGCCTGCTGGGGTGAGAGGCAATCACGCTTACCACTACACCACCGGCGCCGCTGATCGCTAAGCTTGATAGGCTAGGGATCTGAGATGGTTTCTTTCATACCTCACGGAGCGCCAACTGACAGTAACTTTGGGTACTTGTCGTTCAGCAAGCTTCTGCTCAAAGTCCGGTATACCTCAGGGTAGCCATCTGGGGCCATTGGTATTTCTCCTCTACTTCGACGAAGTTCACCATGTTATCACAGGGCCACGATTATCGTTTGCAGACGATCTGAAAGTTTTTCTGCGCATCCGCTCACTCGCCGACTGCCGTTCTCTCAAAAATCAGATTGACATCTTTGCTGACTGGTGTAGCCTAAACCGACTGGTGGTCAACCCAGCTAAGTGTACAATCATTACTTTCTCACGCAAGAAACAACCGATTATTTTCAAGTACAAACTACTAGGCACGACTATCGAATGGGTGCATTGCGTGAAATACTAGACTTAGGCGTTTTTTTCTAGACTCAAAGCTGACATACTCACACCATATATCGTATGTCGTCGACAAAGCGTCCAGAATTCTTGACTTTGTCTTCAAGATTACTAAGAACTTCACAGACATTTACTGCCCGCGCCTATGCTCGCTACGGCTACTTGTTATTAGTAGAGATAGAGGTGCCACCTCCTTGCTATTTACGGCTTGCAGCGAGTGTTCAACCAAGTAGCGTCGATGTTCGATTTCATCTTGACACGGAATATGCTTCGGCATTAAATCTGGTTTTGAAAGTTGGTGCACAGGTAAAAAGTGAGGTTACGGGACGCCACTTATAATCGTATAACTTCCGAGCCCTCGGTTTGACGGATGCGCCTTGTTTTTCACTCCGCTTTGACTTCTTCTGCTTCTTATACTGCCGTTATACGCAGAAGAGTCCCACAGTGCATAAGGATTGCATAGAACATGGGACAGTTATGCGTATAACGGCAGTATACGTTTTTAGACCCATGCTTGCCTTGGACCGCTGGACGTTACTCTTCGAGGATCCCACTTTTTTGGCCACGTCTCGAACCGAAGCACTTTTCTTGCGACTGAAAGCTTGCACGATTTTCCGGTTCAGATTTCGGTTTACGTACGGATTTTCGCTTGTCCTGGAAAGTTGCTTCATAATCATACTTTCGAATCGCGTTTCGAACGGCTCTGATACTTACACCTTCTAATTTTGCCAATTGACTCAGAGAAATGTTGGGGGTAGCATACCATTTGTGCACGATCTGTTTACGCTTTTCCGGAGAAAAGCTTCGCATTGTCACGGAAATGTAAAGAACCGACACTTGCGATACACGAAACTGTTGATCGAAATGTAAACAATGATTCAGCGTGATGTGATAATCAGCTGTTTAAACGCTCCAAAGTCGTGCTTAGACATTTTGGGACCCCCCCCCCCTCCCAGCATAATGTAAAGAGGGTGTCAGCATCTACCAGCATGAGATTTCAGGAGCCCCTGAAATACGTGCTACTTAGGCTGTGGTCCTGTTGAATTTTTCGAGAAAATGAGGTGCCGCTTCAACGTGTTCCGTTCAATTTTTCAATGGCTGCAGCCAAGTACTTTTTGGTCCAGCTATTACGGCCCGACACTCGTTTGTAGTTGCGAACCATCTCTGAGCGAACTAAGCACAAACTATGTTTACGTTTTTGACAAAACTTAGAAGCGAACTTTGAGGATAGATTTTTCTCAAGTTGAGTGGCAATCTTGCCCCGAATAAAAGCATTTTATAAGTTTAGTTTATTAAATTTCACTGCAAACGTCGCAAATTTAACAACGTGAGTAAACAAAAATGTACAGGCACTGCGAAAAATAAAATTTTGGAATAAATCAAGGACATTTGAACTTCAATTGAGTCACACGAATGTTATAAGTAAAACCGTGTAACAAGCGAACAAGTTCCACCACACATTTTTATGGTATTTTAGTATGTTCCTGAGGTGTCTCCTGTACTGCCCATAAAAGCATAATTGTCCCATATGAATAGGAAATCAAGCAAAGATGGGACAATTATGCTAGTATTGGCAGTGTACTAAACATATGATTATAAAGCAAATTGATTCCCAAAACCCAGAATGGCCATCCATACATTTTTAATAAAATTGTACGGACCGTGGACAATAGTAGCCAACCCCCCTAAACGGTCTACGTAGTATATGGACAGCCCACCAAACGGTACAAACCCCTTTTTCTCATCATCAACCATTGAGCAGTCCTGCGTGTGCTGTTAACAATGTCAATTGACGTAAAATATTGGTCTAGCATTGAATTTCACTTCCGACACTGATATTCGTTGCATTGTTTTAATATTACTGATGAATTTTATAAAGATCGGTACTCGATTAGCTGGCAGAATTTTGGATATCAGTGGTCCCTTTACGATGTCAATGTTATTTGCGCACTGACATTGATATTTTGGCTATATGAAGAGACACTGATATCAGGTGGCTAGTGAAATACAACATTTTGTAGGTATTGATATTTTGCAGCACTGCCATTAAGCCCGGCTTAGATGATTCAATTCAGTTCATATAAAAAATGCTTCGTTTCGACTTCTGCAATGAGGTCCCTGGTCTATGTCGGGTTTGCTCTATTCGATGTCAAGTCAATTGAACGCCGACTATCAGCTAGCTTGAACTGTGTATTTGGGTCTTTAGCCACCTACCTTTCTCTTCATCTGCGGAAGCCGTTTCCTTGCCGCTTGCCTCACCGTTGTCCTCTTCCGTCGCCACCTCGGCGGCCTTCTTCTTGTTATCAGTGGCCTCTACCTTGGAGGAATCCTCTTTGGCATCAGCGGGGCTGGTAGCTTTCTCTTCTTCGCGATCTTCGGCCTGTATCAACAAATAAACAACCAAAATGTAGCAAAGTATGTGTGAGGGTGTGATGCAGTGATAGACATTGATGGGCGATACATATATTATGTCACGTTCAAAGTGGGGGGGGGGGATTTTGTGACAAGCAATGCATTGGGTTTGGGAAATATGACGAAAGGGGGGAGGGACTATTTTTTTTTCTCAATTTAGCGTGACATAATTAATGCATGGCCCCTGATTGGAGGAGCATCATCATCGCCGTCTCCTTGGGCTTTCGCGAGAAACAGGTCCGCTTGTCGATATGTGCGCGTGCAGATGCCATTGCGTTGGTGTGTGCATCTCTAGCTTTGGTGGATCGACGTGTGAAGCAGAACGAAAAAAAAAAAACGTGCAAATGGGGAAAATTATCCACGACACAATCTCGCGCACACATGAACGGCCCCGCGAGAAGACGAAGAAATAATGTAATCACGCGTTATTTCTACGCTGCGTTTTATCCTGGACAAGCCGATATGAAATGTCTCCCCCATGGAGATTGCCATGCACTGTTGCTTAATCGAACCGACCATTTTCAGGAAAAACCGGTCAAATCCGCTACACACTTTTCATGTAATCTCGAAAAAATGAACGGTAAACCGCGAACGCAAGATACAACATTAAACTACGAAATGAAGCTCGAACACATATCCACCATGGAAGGCACTGCAAGCTGCAGAGGAAAAACGAGCGCACTAAAAAACAAACACAACGCCATTAGAAAAAAGATGCGTATCGACGAACGAACGGAAAAATGAAAACTACTCCAGCATCGCCATTTCACAACGGAACACGAGAAAAACTATTGGAAAATGTCCACCACTGCTTGCACTATCGACCAGGATCGAATTTCGCACGGATAACACCGCAAAAACGTACCATTTTAGTGGAATTCTTCTCTTTATCGGCGTTTGCCGACATGTTAGCAAAATATCAAACTTGAAGAATAATTTCGAATTGGGGCTGCCCGATGGGAGCACAAACATTCGAAAGTGCGAAACGAGCGGGATCGATTGACAGCGAGGCGGGACTTAAGAAGTTCTGGCAGTCGGAAAGTGTGGCAACAGAATTTTTCAAAAGATTCCTGTTTTGCTATTTTATATGACATTGCAGTATCAAGATTAGCAAAGAAGAAATAGATGCATTCAACAGAAGGATTAATTTTCAATTTTTTGAGCAATGCCATACATTAAAGTAAGCATTAATACTTATTGATGATCTTGAAAATATGCCTCATCGACCAAACAAACAGGTTCGACATTTATCCCGCGTTGTTATGCACGGTAGTCGCAAAATACTCAATAATGAGTATAAAGTATTCATTTTATAGGGAAAATGGGATTGCCCACGTAAGAGTAAAATTTTACCTATAATTGTATAATTGTTACTACATAAATGAGTAAATGTTATTATTTTGTGAGTAATAGTTACTCGTTAATGGGTAAACACTTTACTCATTTAATGGGTAGTCCCATTTTCGCTTAACAATTCAGGCATAACATTTGATAACGGCACAAAAGCATTTGTAAACAAACTTTTTAAGGCCCTTTACACGCGAACCAAAGTACGCCTACGCAAACCAATACCAATTTCGGAAAGGTGGTAGTTGTCCCTATTCGATGATGTTGTTGGTTTGCGTGGGCGTACTTTGATTCGCGTCGAGATTCGCGTGTAAAGGGCCTTAGAAAGTTTGTTTTCAAATACTTTTGTGCCGTTATCAAATGTTATGCCTGAATTCATACTTTAGTCATTATTGCGTACTTTATAGTCATTAACACTCAAATATATTACTAATCTAAAATAGTATAAAATTTAAGCTTTATTTGATTTAGCTGTGTATACTCATCGCTATGATTAAAAAATGTCTTTATTTATACATGACAACGAATAACGTGTCAAAATTCATATTCGTGCTTATCAAGTCAGCAACATGCCAAACTGTTAGCTTTCACCTTGATCCAAAAAGTTTCGCTTATTTATCTGCATTTAATTGGCGAAAATAAAACTTTCAGTTAGTATATTATACATTATTTATAAAAAAAAGTACATTGATTTTGGAATTTTTATTTCTAGCTTGGCGATAAGCTCTTGCTATCGATATTGGACTTAGTAGAATGACCACCAGAATGGAAAAGGTATTTGCATCTGTTTGTATTTTAGTTCAGGTTTAAATGGATTGTAATTAAATTATGTTCTCATCCTTTTAGATTACCACTAAATAAACAGCTTCCTAAAATGCAATATATCGAATTGGCCAACTTGCCAGCGCTCTGGAAAGTACGCCCAACGATAGGAACAAGATTGCACAACCGAATGATCAGTGAAGGAAGGTGCATCCGGTGTCGACTATCCAAGTAGAGCGGTTCTGCTGAGAAGCATTTCCTTGATCGTATGGTCCAGCACCGTACATGAGCCTAGTCGTCTACAGTTCCTGAAATCGGATCAACTTGATAAGGCACATCATGCGTATTTTTACTGGTCAAGTTCCAAACCAACGCACCAGCTAAACAACAAAACGAATGCTATTTATTTGTAGATGCACTCTGAATAATAAAAATGAAAAAATATGTTTCACTGCACATAAATTCTATACTTAACCGAAATCGTAACAAAAACATCGCTGCTAGCAGTTCATTGAATAAATCTGCTTTAAACATGGCATGTATAAAGGCCAAATATACACATTCTCGTATAAACCATTTTTATACTAAGTGTGTATTTTCTCTCTTTATACCAAGCTATGCGTCGGTCAGGAGAGATGCGATTTAGTGTAACTTTTAATCTATTTAAATTTGAAAATCTTTTGAGTGAATGAGTTTTTTTGAGTTTACCGTCTAGACACGCTCACTTGAAAATACCCATTAATGAGTATAATTTCACCCATTTTGTACAAAAGGGCTTAACTCATCAACATTTTTACCCATTTATAGAGTATCTGCACCGACAAACCGACATGAATGATCAAAAAAATTATAACGAAATTTCTGAACCAAGTACAAAAATGATATCTTCCGCAGTTTTGCGGAAAATATTTATCCTAGCCACGAATACGCGTACAAATTTTATGAGGTTGTTGTCTAATATATTTCGGACAAATTATTTTTATCTAGATAAATCATTTCTATGGTTTTGACTGATGGGATCGCTGCTCATTTGAATCGGCCATTATGGATTCTCGATCAAGAGTTAAGTTTAAGTTTCATGTCGGTTTGTCGGTGGTATCTGTTGCCCATTCAGGCATAACATTTGATAACGGCACAAAAGCATTTGTAAACAAACTTTCTAAGGCCCTTTACACGCGAATCAAAGTACGCCCACGCAAACCAACAACATCATCGAATAGGGACAACTATCACCTTTCCGAAAGTGGTATTAGTTTGCGTAGGCGTACTTTGGTTCGCGTGTAAAGGGCCTTGGAAAGTTTGTTTACAAATGCTTTTGTGCCGTTATCAAATGTTATGCCTGCATTAATGAATAACCACAGACAAACAGACGTAACTCTTTTTTCCCTTGATTTATTTCCGTCGAACTTGTTTTCTGTGCTGAGTACCAATCCTTAGTAACCATAGGCACGTTATTTTGCCTTTTTGGCTATATACAACTGAACAACGGCTACACCAGTGTTTGCAAGTTCTGATGAGGCCCGTATATAGCCAAAAAGGCGAAATAACGTGCCTATCTCGGTGCCTATGGTTACTTGGGATGCTACCGACGCCAGGGAGGCAACTCCCACACCTAGGCCCTACCTATCGACCCATCCACTCATGGACCGGGGACCTACAAAATGGAGGTAGGGGTTGATGCATATATTATGTCACGCTCTAAGGGGGGGGGGGGTCTAAGATTTTGTGATAAGCAATGCATTAGATATAAGAAAAACGTGACGATAGGGGGAGGGGGTAATTTTTCCCTCGATTTAGCGTGACATAATTAATGCATGGCCCTAGCTACGTATTCCCAAAAAAAAAAGATCATACTTATTTTTACCGTCCAACTCAGATTCATTTCTTTATGCATGACGACTCTAAGCTAACATTTTGCAGATCATCCAAACAGGGAAGGGGTTAAATGTTAATCCGAGTTGGAGCTTACCGCCATGAATATTTCAGCTGTTTTGGATGGAATTGGAAGTAACATTGCTTTTCTTTAATATTTATGTAGGGGTTGTGGTTAAAAAGTATGCTCATAAACAATTCATTAATTAATTTATCTTTATTAGGGAGGCTTTCAGCCTGGGGCTGGTTCGCCTCCACGTGCTCATAAACATTCAAAAGTGCATACCACATTAAATCTAATATAAATCATATTCAGGAAATATATTTTTCATAGTAGGCCAAAAGATGTAAAGCGTGCCGCCACGACGTTTCAGTTGATAGACACTTTGATTAACTTTTTATTGGATTGTATTTTGGGATTGAATACTAGGTTAATCTTGGAATTACTCCTTTAAATTTGTCGAACCTCTTAACGGAATCCCTTTATGAAGAGCTTTGAGTGGGTTGGTTTATTTCCTTTTAATTCCGTTATAATTGCTTATCTTTTGACAGATACGCGTATTTCGTCTACTACTTGCAGACTTCATCAGTGCCAAGTGGTGTTGAGTACTTGGCACTGATGAAGTCTGCAAGTAGTAGACGAAATACGCGTATCTGTCAAAAGATAAGCAATTATAACGGAATTAAAAGGAAATAAACCAACCCATTCAAAGCTCTTTATATTGGAATTACTATTTCTAAATATAAGAGCATTTCTAACATTTGATATATGAATCAATTTGCTGCATTAGGGTAAACACTCCTATAGTTGCGGTACGATAGAAGCGTTAGATTCCTATGCTTGCGTATGGAGTCTCCATACACAACTATAGGAACCCAACGCTTCTAACGAACCGCAATTATAGGAGCGCTTATCCTACCAGCTTCGCGATCTGTGTGAAAACAGAATGTTTTTCGATCACAAATTATCGTTTTTGACGTACAAATGTCTGAGTTGCACGAAAGAGTGAAAGAGAGTGATTTCTACGTACATTTAAACTATTTCAACCTGATAAACTTTAAACCAAAACGCCAGCTTTTGTTGCAACCAAATGTGCTGAAAGTTTCAGAGAGTCATTTCCTTATCTAAACTTCAGATGAGAAAAAAAACCTTTGCAAGTTTCAGCTCATTTGGTTGTAACACGAGCTGGCGCTTTGGTTTAAAGTGTCTACAGACACAAATCTAGGGTGGCCAGATGAAAAGGATGATATAAAATTTCTTCCACATACGTTCACGATGAGCAAGGAGAGCACGCCAAATGACGAATCCGAAAAACAAGACCTTCTTCGATTTGCATAAAACTTTGCATAATTGTGTGTTCTATGTAATAATTCACATGGTTTAGAAAATCCGGTCATTTAGATGTTGTACTTTTCTTCAAAATGGCGTCTTTGGCATTTTCAATAAATTGAAGCATGAAAATGTCACTTCTAATCAAAATGATGTCTGATACAAAGTTGTTGAGAAAAATTATATTTTTTTGGGAAAAATATACATGGATTTGTTTCTAGTAATTTTAAGTACAAATTCCATAAAAAGGATGAAAACTCAAACACAGACAAACAGACATAACAGTGACAATTTGTTCATCGAACACGCATTTAACGGTCAATTTAAATGCTTTTTAGTTGTTAGTACCGCCACCTGTGGCACGCACAGAAAAAAAAGTTGTTGAATATTACATCCAAACAGCTGCAAAGAGATCATCCCGCATAGAAAAATACCATTTCTAGAATAGTTCAAACTTCACTGACACCTTACTAGCTATGTTAACTTTTCACAAAATAGTTTTGTTATGGTTTATGGAATGTAATAAACATTAAAGAAACACTACTTTCAACTGTTACAGAATGTTTCAGCTAAATTTTGTTACGGTTGATCAACTATACTGAACTGTTACAAAACATTACGAATAAAAGTTGTAAACAACTTGTACAACGCTTACGTGTTTCGATTATGGTTGCTTTATGTTTTTACAATTGGTACAAACAGAAGAAAACGCTTTTGATTGAAACGGTACTCGTGAGTTCATTGTGTTGTTTTGTTCGTTATTTTATTTTTAAAACCCTTGGTAATATTAGCTTAAAGCATAAAATATTTCTTAAAAGCGCATGCATTTTCTACACAAATAATCAGGGCTAACAGCGGTTTACATGTGAAGGAGATTTCGATGCTGGTGGCTCACATCATCCAAAAAGGAAATCGAAGCAGGTACGTTATGCCGGGGCCTTTTTATCTTCCAGAAATGGAATGGAGTTTGTTTTGCAGGGCAAATTCATTTATCTATTCATTTTATATTAAGATCAATAAACATGTTACCAAGAGCAAGGGAAGTGTCCACAAAAAGAAATCTTGTAAATCACATTAAAATTAAAGAACAACCCATGACGGCTGTATTCCGGATAAGCTACGACAGTATTTATTATAACGTCAATAAGTATAGTAATTTATACCATTTCATAGTATATCATGAAGTTAACAACAATGGTTGGTTCTAAACCGTACTACCTTATTCGAAAGTTAATGGAAATAGTTTCACATATCCAACTAGAACCTTTTCTGATGTGGTAAGGCTATAGTTGTTTTGCTAATAATGTATGAGAAAAAGCAAGATTTCGTATGGTGAACGTTCTTAACCACCCATTGTTCATATGGTTGGGTCTTCGAAAACCTTAATCAATATGGTCAAAACTTTATCTAGGTATGGTTTGATTAAAGTTGACTGAACCTTTCTCATTATGGTTTTCAGAGGAAGATAAACCATTTTTAATGTGGTAATCGTATGGTTGTGATTTATGCGGGATGCCGCCGGTTGTGTAATATTACGTTGTATTGTATCTGGTTTTTGCTATTACATAATTATTTTATACACCAGCTTAAATTACGTTGATCGATATTACATTTTTTTTGCTGTGCGCATAGTCAATAACCCTTGCGTTTGACGTTTACACACTACCGCCATCTGTTCAGCGTACTATTCTTCACAGTATACTCAACAGAAGGCGGTAGTGTTTTGGTGACGATGTTTTTTATTGAAAAATATTCAGCAAAATTAAATTTTCCCTGCATTTTAGATAGAGGGGGGGGGGGGGGGTGAGGGAGGTCGCATTGAACTGATAACAAGACGAAACATTTGATGGAGATGTCTTTCTGGAGCAGTTTTTCACCGAATGACGAATCGGAAAAACTCGACCTTTTCCGATTTGCATAATTTTTTTTGCATGATTTTGTGTTATATCGAAGACAACATATCAAGAAAACTGGCAACGCTTCGATTTTCTCATACAACCGCTATGAGACCAACAAAATCGCGTGATCTTCGAGGGAGGGGTGAGGGAGGTCGCATTGAACTGATAACAAGACGAAACATTTCATGGAGATGTCTTTCTGGAGCAGTTTTTCGCCAAATGACGAATCGGAATATTGACATTTTTCAATAAATTTAAGACATTATTTAAAAAAAAAACTTTGTCTCCGACGTCATTTCGAAGTGCCGTTTTCGGGCTATAATTTATTAAAAATGCCAAAGAAGCCATTTTGAAAAAAATTCGACATCCAAAATGTCCGAATTTTCGCAAAAAGGTAACATACATTTACGCAATGTTTTTATGTCTTTATTATTGATTTACAGTTGCAGGATGCTTTAACTTCTGTGTTTCGGAAATGCCATTCCGTCTAACAAAAAAAAACCTGCTATCGTTGGAACAATTTTACTGGTGTCCAATGACGTAGCTATATCAACATCAAATTGAAGATCAGTTAGAATAGGAATTAATTTACATTAGCGAGTAACATAGAGGTAATTCTAAGACCAGAAGGTTCCGAAGAAACGTTCTCTATTTTTCGACTCAGCTCTGGTACTATCTTCGGTCCCAAGCTAATCGATGCACCTCTCGAAACATAGGAAAATCCACGAACCCCTCATTTTATCTGTCAAACTTTCATAGCAAATCAAAACAAACATAGTGCAGTACTAGAATTTCATCTAGAATGGGATACGTTAATCGATTTGCTTGAGACCAATAGGCTAGTCAAGTAGTGAGCCAATTTAAAATCGATAGTTTCGTATTGATTGTTGCTAGTAATGCCAGCGAGAAATGTCAAGGCTAACTTCTAACTGCTAAACTCAATGATTATCTATTGGCACGGCACTTAACCTAACTTTTTTCAAACCAGATCACCGCTAAAGTTCAAGCTGTTGGGCCGGGTTTGTTTTGGTTGTCAATCACTTTCATAAGAATAAAAGATTAAGGCAAAAGTAGCAACCGAAAAAGTGAGGATTTCCTACACACAAAAAATTATCGTTAGTAAAACTGAAAAAACCATTGGTAGAATTAAAAGTTTTCGTTGGTTCTTTTTAGTAGAAAGTCTTTAGCTTTCAAAACAAAAGTCAGCTAACTGTCAATTCAAAAGTTGCGCGCATGCTACTTTTAAAAGTTGAAACTTTCAAAACAAATTGTAGTTCTGTCAATTGAAAAGCATGATATTATCATGATGTTATAATTAAAAATGGATAATTTTTGTATCGAATCAAACTTTTGTCATGAAAGTTTGGTATAGTTGAAATAACATGTGCCGTTTTAAATCTATAATATAAATATTTTCAATTTAAATTCAAGCATTTTCAACATTAAAATATCAGTTTTTATTTCAAATTGTTAAAAATATTAATTCAATCATTCTATTTTTTATGAATTTAAAAAATAACCTCAAATATATTTATTAATATTCACAAGAATATACGTATTGTAAAATATAACATATGAATTAATTACGCCCGGTTTCGGTAGACATTATCCAAGCTCTCAGCGAGTTTAAAATCGTTGCCATTGTACTGCGATATCACAAAAGTTGGATGGAATCCGGAACCCAGATGGATTTTTCCGCTGATTATTGATTCGGACCTATTGATGTCAACGGTAGATTTCATCGTCTGGAAATAAAATCAAGATGACTTCACGCAATAATATTGATAGTTACATACTTACAATTTTAACTGTTGATGTCACCGCGCACGAACTACATATCCGGCATAATCGGCAATCCGGCAAGAAAGAATATTGCCTTCAATATCTAACGAATTTAATTTCTGCTTCGAGTTTTGTTCCACACAAAGAACATGATTTGCTAATTTAGACGTCAAGGTTAAAATTAGCGGTAAATCTATGTCCAGTGCTGCCAAAAACGTTGCTATGACAAGGTATTTTTGACAGTTAAACAGTTTTCATTTTGAAAATATGCACTTTTAAAAATACAAGTTGAAAATAAAAAATACACTTTCAAAACAAACCAAATACTTTCATTTTGAGAATTTTCGTGCTTAAAACTATCAAAGCTGAGAAACTTTTATTTTGAAAATGCATGGTTTTTATTGATACAATTTTTGTTTTTTGTGTGTATAGACTATCTGCCATTTTGGTTCAAACACACTTAGAAAAAATTACCGACCTCGGTAATTCATTTAACGAATTCTCAACAGCTGAACGGTCGGTAATGTTTTCGGTAATCGAGAACATTACCGAAAAATCTGTAAACTGAATCAGCAAAATTAGATGTCAAATTTACCGAACGATCGGTAACGTTTACCGAAAAAATAAGCTTGATTTGAAATCGACTTTACCGGAGAACTGTAATTTTAGAGTCGATATGGAAAATGAAATTTACCGAAAGATCTGTAATTTTTTAAAAAGGTTGCCGGTTCAACTGCAAATCGCTTAGATATTGTTTCAATGTATTTTCTTGGTTTTATCGATTAAAATAAATACATTTTTCCTTATCCTTTATTTTATTTTATTTTTACGAATATGTTTTATGAAAATCTAAAACCCAAAATTTACTCGTAGCGCTGGCGGTCACTCCAATCCATACACATATTTGGCTCCAGTTGTGGTCAATGTATTAAAGTTGAAAATTGCTGCCGGTATAAAATTTCTCTTTTTTATGTGGTCATTGATATGTCTGATATGTGGTGCAGTCCGGTAACATAACCTGGAACTTGCGACCGACAGAAAAAACAAGCAACAACATCGGCCATCTGTAACAATGGGTATTTATTTAGATAACGAAATATCATTACTTACGGAAAATATCTACGATTCGCTCATCTTTTGGCGTTGCAGCTGGTCCATAAAAGCATCCATCATTTCACTTTTTATTTTTCATAACAGTTTCCACTTTCAAACTTTTTTTTTAAAGGTTCAAAACACATTACGGCGGATTTGTCGTTTCTCGCTGTGAAAGCTACCGAACTCGGTAATGTAACGCTTTGCTTACCGAAACTTCAGTAAAATATTTCACCGAAGTCAGTGATGAAGCTGATTTACAGATTTGCCGGTAATTTTTATTTTATCGTTTTCGTTGAATTGAAATGAAATCACCAAAATCCGGTCATTTTATTTACAGTTTTCAGCAAAAAAGCGAGGAAATACCGAAATATCTGTAATTTTTAGGATACCAATCTAAGACCGTAGTTTATTTTACCGAACTCAGGGTTTCTGTTTAAGTGTGAATCTTGTGTAAAACTGACAAAATCGGTGAGGTTGTTACTTGAGAGCTAATAATACATGTCAAACGATATTTCGACTTCCAAAATCATGTTTTTACATAATTTTAACTGAATATGTTTCGGAATGAATCAGTTTGGTGTTGTCATAGTATCCACCATACGCCTCGAACTACGACTTATGTAAACTTCAAACCATATTTGAGAATACCGTGAACTGACCGTGTTCAATCTATACAATTTTTTATTTGAACGCCGCTAATCTGCTCAAACGTCATTCAGCATATGACATATGGCATATGGAATGGAGTAGAGTGTAAAAGGCCACCCAAATTATACCTTATACAGACATACAAAGTACACTGTTGTACCAACAATCAATACGAAACTAACGATTTTAAATTGGCTCACCACTTTAGTAGCCTATTGGTCCCAAGCAAACGATTAACGTACCCTATTCTAGTTGAAATTCTATTACTACACTATGTTTGTTTTGATTCGCTATGAAAGTTTGACAGATAACATCAGGGGTGTGTGGATTCATGCAGAACATGCAGGGGTGAGTGAAATAGCTTGGGACTGCTTGGGACCGTTGTTCTGGTACTGAGTGAGCCAAAAATAATAATGATTTTCTTCGGGACCCAGTGGTCTTAGAGTTACCTCTATGGTTGTACCATAGAGGTAACTCTAAGACCAGAAGGTCCCGAATAAACGTGCTCAACTTTTTGGCTCAGCTCTGGTACTCTCTTCGGTCCCAAGCTAATCGATTCAACCCTCGAAACATAGGAAAAACCACTAACCCCTCATTTTATCTGTCAAACTTTCATAGCGAATCCAAACAAACATTGCGTAGTACTAGAATTTCGACTAGAATGGGGTACGTTAATCGTTTGCTTGGGACCAATAGGCTAGTCAAGTAGTGAGCCAATTTAAAATCGTTAGTTTCGTATTGATTGTTGGTTGTACTACCGTTGTACCATAGAGGTAACTCTAAGACCACTGGGTCCCAAAGAAAATCATTATTATTTTTGGCTCACTCAGTACCAGAACAACGGTCCCAAGCAGTCCCAAGCTATTTCACTCACCCCTGCATGTTCTGCATGAATCCACACACCCCTGATGTTATCTGTCAAACTTTCATAGCGAATCAAAACAAACATAGTGTAGTAATAGAATTTCAACTAGAATAGGGTACGTTAATCGTTTGCTTGGGACCAATAGGCTACTAAAGTGGTGAGCCAATTTAAAATCGTTAGTTTCGTATTGATTGTTGGTACTGCTTTGTATGTATTAGATCCGTTTGCGTTAGACAATAGATTTAGCTGTCACTTTGCCGCAACGCGTCCGAACCGGATCTAATGTGCGTGAGCCTTAATGGAACGTTGCGAAACGGATAATCAAAAGAAAAAGCAAATAAGACTACCAGAAACACGCTTTTCTGGTGCTCATAGGGTTACCAGAAGTTCAAATTGAAAATGAACCCCGTTAATATGCATGAAGTATCGATCAGATTTGCTACTTCATGTATTGACGAGTGCACGGATGGATTTGAGTTCACTCACTCGACAAAAAGTGACACAACAGCGGGGCCCTGTTTACTAAAAATAAATACATATATGTTCATTTCTAGTAAACAGGGCCCCGCTGTTGTGTCACTTTTTGTCGAGTGAGTGAACTCAAATCCATCCGTGCACTCGTCAATGCTGCAGTGCAGCACACGTGGAGTAACAATTTTAATGTAGCACGTGTCGTAGAAGCTGTTATTTGTGGACTTAAAGTTTCGAAGTGGTTCCGAGAATAAGGATGTCACAGCGATTCACCTTAAAGCTATTAATTTTGATAAATGTCAACAAAGCACTACTCACTATTATCTTTAGGTTCACATTCGAATGCAACACAAAAACTGAAACTTTGAAATATATAGCGACTAATGCTATCTGCGATCCGTCTTTCACTATAACCATCCATCATTCGAGAATTATTGCTGGGCAAAATACAGTTTCTAGATGCTATTTGTACGTGCAGCAGTAGTTCGGTACCACATAACCAAGTGAACTGAAACTAAACAAGATGTTCATTTGATAGTTTCTGACACTTCTGTTTTGCGGTTACTGCTTTTAGCAGCACCAGTGGTGGCTCACACTGCACTGGTTGCCATTGGTCAACCTAGCAATGGTTTTTTCCTCCCACATCAACAACGTTCTGAATCTGTGCTCCATGTCGGTTGCTGTTAGCTGTGTGATGGTAATTTAATCCACTTTTTCAACCATTTTCATCCTAATGACAAGCTATGATAGCGCAGCAGCTCCATGTGGGAAAACAGGGCGGATCTCTTGATTAGCTACACACACCACCCGTGCGTCAGCAAGTGTTGTCAGCTTTCAGGTACAGGTACAGTCTATTAATTTGGCTGTGATGTGTTCTAGCTGGGAGCACTGCCACCGAAAAAAGAACTGCCACCACAGTGGTAATTTGCATTCTCTCCTCTATGGTCACGTGAGCTGCAAAGTTGTGGTTTAAACATTTATGAGGCGTGACTTTTCCATCTGAATTAATACATTTTATGTTCAAGGCAGAATTTCTGCATGTCATAGGTATACACATTTCTGCGTGCTGCAAATCGGAAGGTTGGTTTTAACAAGCAAATGTTCATGCTTCAGAAATGGACAATGGTGGGTACCGGGCAGAGATGATGCACCGCATGAACGGCACGCAAGCAAAGAAGTTTGACTTGCCAATTAAAATGCGGTCTTCTTGTGCTATCATTAGAGCATCAGTTGAAATTGGCCTGAGAGTGAGTGTGGCTCCGACATGTGTACGCTAGCACTTCACAGCAGTACGTAGGACGAGATTCGAATACAGAATCATAGAACTCATATGCCAAGTTGACTGATGATGCCTACGGTGCGTGTTGATTCTGGAATAGGAAAGAGAGCGATATTCTAGGATTATGCTATCGAAATGACATGTTTGAGCAACAATCGGCCGTATGATTGGCGGAGAAGATGCATAAATAACTAGGTACGAATGGCCTAATAGTAGGGAAAATTGGATTACCATTGTGGTAAATAGGATTCAATTGAGTGGGTAATCTAGAATTAGCGGCACTAGAGGTTGTGATGGTGCCTAGCAGGATTCTGATTTAAGTATATTTTTAGTAAATGCAAGGTATATAATTTGGGCAAATAAAAAACGTAAAATTTTGCTATCAAGAATGTGTCTGCCATCTGAACGGTATATAGAGATAAAAAATACAAGAATTAAGGGCAAGGCTCAGCGATGCCTTTCTGTACACATCTCATCATCTACAGAAGCCGTGCAGATCTGGGAAATCAACTCGATTCTTAATAGCAATTCCAATTGTAAAATACTATTTGATGATGGCTCTGCAGTGAAATAGCCTAGTATAGAAACAGCGCAACTTGCTTTTCTTTAGCAAGGAATCCCTCAACTGCACTGCACTGCAATTTGAAATTTCCACTCCACAGAGCTCAATCGGTTCCAAATCGGGTCCTGATTAACCTCCCAAAATATAAACTCGATTGGTAAGAAGCTGACTTGGCACAAACTATTTGATGTTTATATGGAAAATCCTATGAGAAAACCAATTCTTATGGAAAAATTTCTCAGCAACAACTTTTCAAAATATTGTTTTTCAGCCAGACGTCAAATAAAATATTTATCAATTGTTTAAGACATTGACAATCTTACGGCATGATCAAGCAGATGATTTGTAGGCAACACTGTATTCTGCAGTGTGACATAGTCGCCATGATTTTTGTGCTCTATTATACGTGATAAAAACACCAATGTTGCCGGCTGAACAGTTGATTGAGCATAATCATAAGACGTTAGTGAATCATTAATAACTTTTGTTCCTTACATTTAATCGAAAAGTGGCAATGAGCAAAGTTGCAGCTGAGAACTTAGCACAGTTATTATTTTTAACAGCAGAGTGAAATGATGATTTTTGAGATAGATATGAACAAAACAATTGGTTTTTCCATAGCAATTTCCATATAAACTTCATAAGGTTTGCGCCAAGTCAGTTTTTCAATAAATGAGTTCAATTTTTGGGAGGCAAATCAGAACCCAATTGGCGTACTCCTTAGCAAAAAATTATTATCGATTTTATGCAAAGAATTTTGAGTAACCCTTATTAAACTTTTATAAAGTTTCAAAGTACAGTCAAATTTCGCTCGTTGGTCTACGTTTAGGTGGGCTACGTTTTAGTTGGGTGCTGTAGCCCACCTAAATCGAAGTCAAACGTCATTTTTGACAGTGCTATTTCTTTTTCGAGGGGCTTATGTCTGAGCAAGCTGCTAAAGGATTGTGATGATAATAAACAATCGGTGTATCCCTCAACCAATTTTCAGCTTGACAGCTCAGTCCAACTAACGAAAGTCTTTCACTAAGTGGGCTACAGGTTTAGCCCAACGAGCGAAAGTTGACTGTGTTATGTTTTGTTTTTAAATTGCAAAAATTATTTGTTTACCACAAACTTCAATATCCTAGAAACCATAAATTTTCAAGCAAAGTAATTGGAAAAGCATATAATTATGACCCATTCCAGATGACCTGATTACTCTTTTCGTTTAAAACTTAAAATAAACATGACAGTGTTATGTGCACCAATAGAAAGTAAACATGATTTATTCTATTTTCCAATTAATAGTTATGAATATAGTCCCTAAATCATGCTACTAGAGGTAAAACACTGCGTGACGTGACAACGCGATCTTTTTTTTTTTTTTTTTAATTACTTTATTTGTACAGGCTCATTCGAATAAACTTTACAGAGCCAAGTTATCATTTTCTTTATACGTTATAAATGTCTTAAATCTAAAATTAAAGGATTGGAACCGATTACTCGCGGTCTTCTCGAGGTTAGTGGATGACAATTGTTTGGATCGGGAGAGGGAAAAGGAGATTTGGAATATGATTTATGATTCAAAAATTTCACTATTTCTAAAACAAATACTTAATCCTATCGACGTTATATCAACTCTGTAATTATACAATTATTACAGCGCGATCTAAAAATAGTATTTCTTCGAATTTAGCCCTGTTTTAATAGAAATATTAATATTACTCAGTTAATTTCAAACATGTTTTTCAACCTTCGTCCAAAGTAAACCTCAATTTAAATTACATAATAGCAAAAAGAAAATAAGAAATTTAGTTGATTAGTCACGGTGAAGAACTTCATGGAATGGGTCTTGTGATGAATTTGTATAAAACAAAACTGTAATATTTTTTCTTTAATGCTTAATGTATTAGAATACTGTGGTGGCTTCTAAATAAATTTTGAAATTGTTTGTTTATAAATATGTTAGAAGGTGTACACACTTAGTTTTTTCTACCGAGCTCGGCTGTGCAAATCTCGGCAAAAATAAGTTTCACTGAGATCTCAGCAAAAGTGACATTTGATTGCTGAGTCTCGGATAATGCTTAGCTGAATCTCAGCAAACAAATGAAATGTTTGCTGAGATCCCAGTAAAACTTTTTTTGCCGAGATTTGCACAGCCGAGCTCGGTAGAAAAAAACTAAGTGTGTATAAAGGGTGTCCACGATGAAATTGACACACTATGAAATTGCTCTAACTTTTTAACCGTTGGGTAGAATTTAATGAAAATTTGGGTGGATTTAGTTCATAGTGCATTATTTACATTAGTTTTAAAGTCCTGTGATCAAAACGCGAATTCCACGGTGTCGCGAGTGATTAAGGAACGGTTGACCACCGATCGGAAGCCCAGAAGTGAAGGAAAAAGTATTCCGTACAACACCAAAAATCACAACCGCGTAGTTGGGGCCTTCAACCGAAATCCGAACGCCTCCGTTAGGGATGTGGCTTAGAAGCTGCACCTAAGCCGAAGTTTTGTCCAGAAGGCCAAAACTAAGGCTGGGCTTCGAACATTCAAGGTACAAAAGGCCCCTAATCGCGACGAGAAGCAGAACAAGTCCGCCAAACCCGTGCCAGGAAGTTGTACCTCAACATGCTGACGAAAGTTGAATGCTGCATCATGGACGACGAAACATATGTGAAGGCCGACTTCAAACAGATCCCCGGCAACCTGTTTTTCACGGCCAAGGATAAGTTCAGCGTTCCGGAGCATGTCCGCACTCAGAAGATGTCCAAATTTGCGAAGAAATTCCTGGTTTGGCAAGCCATCTGCACGTGCGGGAAGCGGAGTGCACCTTTCGTGACCCAGGACACGATGAACGGACAGGTGTACATAAAAGAGTGCCTCCAGAAGCGGCTGCTTCCTCTCCTGAAGGCCCACAACGTCCCAACAATCTTCTGGCCGGATTTGGCCTCATGCCACTACTCCAAGGACGTGCTGAAGTAGTATGCGGACAATAAGGTCAATTTCGTGCCGAAAATGTTCAACCTTCCCAACACTCCGGAGCTCCGCCCCATCGAGAAGTACTGGGCGATTATGAAGCAGCACCTTCTTAAACGACCTAAGGTAGTGAAGACAGTCGAGGAACTGAAGAAAGTATGAGTTTACATGCAAAAAACGGTTGATTCACAGGTTGTGCAGAATCTTATGGCCGGGGTTAAGGCCAAGGTGCGGGCATTTGCGTATGGACTGTAAATAAAATACGAGTAAAACTGGTAAAATGAAGTTTAATAGTTATTTCTCAATCCCTGAAAATTTGATGGCAATCGGATGAAAACTCGAATTTTGCGAATCAATTTTGTGTGTGGCAATTTCATCGTGGACACCCTTTATTGTTTATAGATTTCATAAACTTTAGTTATGTCTATAAGTAATAATTTTGTGAATGGAGTGTTGTTATGATGTAAATTTGTTTCCTTAGATTTTTTGGTTTATTCAAATAGTTAGTTTTGCATTACTCAACGTTTTGGCCTAGTGTATTTGACGGTAGGCTGACAGAGAAACTACATTACAGTAGTGGACCTAAATACATCACCTTATGAAAATGCTTAAACTGCTTTAACTGTTGAGGATATGCATAAAAGTGTCTGAAATCTTGGTGGCAAGTATTTCGAATATTCAAGAAATTAGCAGAACAGCTACTTATTTCCGTTACTGTCACCATTATTAAGTAGTCTACTTCAGTGTAATTTCGGTTTTATCACGGTTCGTTTTTTTCATACCCCGTTTATATCACTTTCGGTTTTATCACGAGAAATAGTTCGCAAGTATCACATTTTTTACAATTGAATAAATAATTTGTAAACATTCATTTTGAACCACATATAAACAAAAAATGCATTGTTTAACATCATTAGCCAATGTTTACAATGGTTATTATGCAGAGTAAAGCGCTTTAAACGTTTCGGTTTTTTTTAACTAGTTCGCTAGGCTCAGTCGCGTTAGCTTTACGGAGCCGATAGTTCATAGTTCTTTGTTTGCAACAACATTCACTTAATTCTATATCTAGTAGGAGTTGGGCCGAATACTCGCGGCTTACCCGAGGTTAGAGGGGTATGTTGTCGAAGGATAGGATGAGGGGAGGAGCTTGGGGGTGAGGTTTCGTTGTCTCATCAGAGCACTGTCGCCAATATGCACGGTAGTGCGGTTCTAGTTCCGTCTGGAATTCGACCGGCTATGGTGACCATTGAGCGACGATGAGACTCATCGAGACGGGGGGACAAGACTAACAAAAACTAATAAAGAGAGACAAAAGACAAAGGAATTAAATTCTTATACTAGACATTTGCAGAAACACATAAATCGACTGAATATAGCAGAACACATTTCGGGTTCTACAAATAAATAGTTTGAGAACTATAGGGTAGAGCGCTACTTTGTCGTAATCGTTCATTTCCGTTCTATCAAGGAGAAAACATCAGTATAATCAATGATTTCACCGTGCACAAATCAGTAATACGTTTGTACTGATGTGTTAGTTCACAAGCTACAACACAAAGCCTATTAGAGCGTATTGTGTGTATATTTACACACATTGTTCTCAAAACGAAAGAAGCGTTCCTAGCGCCTTTTCTACCTTCGTCCGAAGGACGAAGAAAATCTAATAGCGTTTCAATGCGTTTGGACGGAATTGAAACTCGTAGGACGAATTTGGAATCAAGAAGTAGTTACATTTTTAACAATATTTCAACAACGTGAGGCTCTTTATCAAATTCAACGGTACTTATAAAAAGGAGAATAAATTTGAAAGTCATCTTTGGTAGCAATATTTAATTTATTGTTAAAACCCATCCAATAAAGTTAAGTAAAGCGTGGGTTGTGCTTAGTAGGACGGAAATTAGATCAAAAACCCTACTGCCGCTCATGGCAAGTCGGTCCCACACAAAATTCTTAATTTTAATTGAGATGTAAACATTCATTCACGTAGACTTGTATTTCATTTCACGCAACCGAGCAACTTGCAAACAATGTTGTTTACAAAGATGGGCTTTGTATACAATATTTGCTGCATTGCATGAAATGTGTCAGAACTTTACATGATATATAAAGTAAACGTATATGATATGTGACGCTCCATTTATGTGCATCATATTGAACAGAAATTTACACTACTTTTTCGAGCTGTGCATAGCAAAAATCAGCAAGTCGAGAAAAACGCGTTTTAAGTTTACTTCGTATCATTGTTTCTTATGTAATACCACATACAGACATACAAATTAGTACCGTTGTACCAACAATCAATACGAAACTAACGATTTTAAATTGGCTCACTACCTACTTGACTAGCCTATTGGCATAGAGGTAACTCTAAGACCACTGGGTCCCGAAGAAAATCATTATTATTTTTGGCTCACTCAGTACCAGAACAACGGTCCCAAGCAGTCCCAAGCTATTTCATTCACCCCTGCATGTTCTGCATGAATCCACACACCCCTGATGTTATCTGTCAAACTTTCATAGCGAATCAAAACAAACATAGTGTAGTAATAGAATTTCAACTAGAATAGGGTACGTTAATTGTTTGCTTGGGACCAATAGGCTACTAAAGTGGTGAGCCAATTTAAAATCGTTAGTTTCGTATTGATTGTTGCTATTGGTCCCAAGCAAACGATTAACGTACCCCATTCTAGTTGAAATTCTAGTACTACACAATGTTTGTTTTGATTCGCTATGAAAGTTCGACAGATAAAATGAGGGGTTAGTGGATTTTCCTATGTTTCGAGGGGTGAATCGATTAGCTTGGAACTGAAGAGAGTACCAGAGCTGAGCCAAAAAGTTGAGCACGTTTTTTCGGGACCTTCTAGTCTTAGAGTTACCTCTATGGTTGTTCTTTTTTAATCTAGTACCTCAAAAAGTAAAATTAGTGGTACTAGCTTAAAGCAGTACAACCAACAATCAATACGAAACTAACGATTTTAAATTGGCTCACCACTTGACTAGCCTATTGGTCCCAAGCAAACGATTAATGTACCCCATTCTAGTCGAAATTCTAGTACTACGCAATGTAATTAATTAATTAATTTAACTTTATTAGGGAGGTTGTTTTGATTCGCTATGAAACTATGAGTCGAAATTTTAGTACTACACAATGTTTGTTTTGAATTGCTATGAAAGTTTGACTGATCAAATGAGGGGTTCATGGATTTTCCTATGTTTCGAGGGGTGAATCGATTAGCTTGGAACTGAAGAGAGTACCAGAGCTGAGCCAAAAAGTTGAGCATGTTTCTTCGGGACCTACAACGGTAGTACAACAGTGAACTTTGTATGTCTGTACAAGGTATAATGGGACAACCCGTTTGGCGATCAGATATATCAAACGAGGTGAGACGCAAACCAAGCCAATGTAAATTTAAAGTGTGTTCGTGTCCTTGCTCACGATATGACTTGATGGGATGAGTAGATGTCGGTAGTGTTTAACGTATTTTAAATGTGGCGTCTTGGGCAAAAATTTGAATGCAGCTTCTATGAGCAGTCACGTCGGTTCGGCGGTGGTTTCACCATAGAGGTAACTCTAAAACTAGAAGGTCCCGAAATAACGTGCTCAACTTTTTGGCTCAGCTCTGGTACTCTCTTCGGTTCCAAGGTAATCGATTCACCCCTCGAAACATAGGAAAAACCAATAACCCCTCATTTTATCTGTCAAACTTTTATAGCGAATCAAAACAAACAGTGCGTAGTACTAGAATTTCTACTAGAATGGAGTACGTTAATCGTTTGCTTGGGACCAATAGGCTAGTCAAGTAGTGAGCCAATTTAAAATCTTTAGCTTCGTATTGATTGTTGGTTTCACCTTTGCACAAGTGCAGCCGAGATTATCGCCTTTTACTATAAACCACGCTCAGCCTTTTTTCATCAAATCACTGTGCGCTATCTGTTTTCATCTGTGACATCTACTTAAATCGACTATAGCATCTTTCATCTTTCTTCACATTACTGGCATCTTCTCGTGAACGAACCAATCACCGAACGAAAACAAGCAGCAAGCCATTTTGGTTTGTTTTCATTTTGCTTCGCAATTTTCTCCAATGTTCTCATCGAAATTTTTGCTGTTCAAGTGATAATTTCATGTGTGGATAATAGATTAGAAGATATTGCGGTAATACCAACAATCAATACGAAACTAACGATTTTAAATTGGCTCACCACTTTAGTAGCTTATTGGTCCCAAGCAAACGATTAACGTACCCTATTCTAGTTGAAATTCTATTACTACACTATGTTTGTTTTGATTCGCTATGAAAGTTTGACAGATAACATCAGGGGTGTGTGGATTCATGCAGAACATGCAGGGGTGAGTGAAATAGCTTGGGACTGCTTGGGACCGTTGTTCTGGTACTGAGTGAGCCAAAAATAATAATGATTTTCTTCGGGACCCAGTGGTCTTAGAGTTACCTCTATGGTAATACCAACCGGCGGAAACTAACGATTTTAAATTGGTTCAATTCATGACTAGATACAATAGCGCTGCGCTTGAGTGAAGGTGGAAGCAACGCATAGAAAAATGAGCAAATACACAAACCTTTCTTCTGAGGATGTAATCTTTGCTATCAAATTCGTTCGAAGCATTTACCTTTGAGCGGCAGATGACGCGATTGTACCTGTCTCATAGCGTTTGTATGAGAAAATTGAAGAGTTGCCAGTCTTCTTGATTTGTTGTCTTCGCTATTGGTCCCAAGCAAATCGATTAACGTACACCATTCTAGTCAAAATTCTAGTACTACACAATGTTTGTTTTGATTCGCTATGAAAGTTTGACAGATAAAATGAGGGGTCCATGGATTTTTCTATGTTTCTAGGGGTGCATCGATTACCTTGGGACAGAAGATAGTACCAGAGCTGAGCCAAAAAGCTGAGCACGTTTCTTCGGGACCTACTAGTCTTAGAGTTACCTCTATGGTAATATCATGCGGCTGGACTGCCGTCGTCGTAGTCGTTATCGTCGTCAAAGGTATGTGCCAGAATATCACACCATAGTATTATAGTGGTAATCTAAAGGGATACAGTGTTTCAGTTGATCCGCTCTGTGTTTTAATTAATTTGTAAACTTGAGTGTCTTTTAGTCCTCGTATTCCGTCCAGTTTGCCCAGTGGTGTACCGACTCTGAGACACAGTTCAAGGAGTCTCGTGCTGCTGAGTTGTTGTCGGGCAGAACATTAGTTTCAACGTAATGTTTTTCAGGAATCTAAGAATAAAACTTCCAATGTTACTTGGGTGTTGAATATTCATTCATTTAGCAGACAAATGTTCTCGATTCAGATCGTAGACATATTTACAAGAGCCAGGTTAGTTGAAAACATTTCACTTTAATTTATCATCCTCACCCTCCGATATAGTCGCTCTGAGTTCAATATAAAATGCCACATTTAAGCTAACAACATTATTCGCAGCAGTTATGTGATCGTTTGTTCGAAAGCAGAAACCTCAAGCCTAATACTTGAAGTCTCTAGATCCTATTAAGATCCTGTTAACGTTTATCACCGAGTAATTTGCACCATTGGGTAATAGTTCTGATCATTTCAGGTTCTGGATCACAGTGTTCTATGAGGAATCTCACCCCGATGTAAGGACCAGCTTGCATCGTTAAATGAATCGCGAGCATGTCGTGAGTATAAGCACACAGATATTAACGGCTAACTATCGATCATAAAAACGGTGTTTGTAAGTGAAATTGGGCTTGTTCCATCCTTATTGGTGGTGTAATTTAAAATGATTCTCATCGGGAACTGCTTATGTGAGACCTCCACATTCGATCTACAATAAACTGACTGTGCATTGGAGAACCATCCAATCATCCAATCATGGAAATAATTTCATAGATACCTAGTTATTTTTTCGACGATAAAATTAAATTGAAATCAAGTTTATGTTCTAGTTCGTCCGCTGAACGCATCTTTAGAAAAAATCACAGGATATTATCCATCATCATTCCCTTTCAGCGTTGTTGTTATCAATCGAAAAGTGCCTCGTTGAAGCCTTGGGATGCACTTTGTGACAATGGCCTCGTCTACTCGAGCTCATAGCCCTTGCAGGATTATCCGCACCAAGTCCATAGCTAATATAGATTGGAGTGTAGATCTTTGTCGTTCGTGCTTGTGCATATATAGGGTCCGTTTAAATAAAGCTCTTCGGCTGCATCTGAATCATCACCGTCATCGTCATCATCATCATCGAGCGATTTTCTCGTTTGCAATCAAGTCCCTTAAGTAAAGCGAACACATAAACTGCATATCCATCAACATGTTTCTGCACATTCTTTGAATGACGTAAAAAAATCTTCATCCCTTTGCCGCTCATGAGCATGATAGTCACCATATTCATAGTCTGGCGGACACAAAATTTTGCATACTAGGAACTTCGATTTTTGCAATAAAAATCTGGCACCCTGTTTTCGGTTTACACAAAGTATTTTTTTTGTCTGAGCAGAATCAATATCAATGATTACAATGTTATACGGAATAGGAGGAAATGTTTCAAAACACCACTTTTCAACCTACGTGAATTTACAAAATTTATATTCTATCCGTTAAAAAGCTATCGAAAATATTTTGTCACGTACGCACAGCGGGAGCGGCTCCCACCAAAACCCAAAAATAGTAAATTCTAGTCAAGCTTTGATAAATTACCACCTAAAATGATTTCGTTTCTGTTCGACATAATTTTCGTAGCGATCTCAATACTTCCACCACATTGAGCCAAATCGAAACAGTCCTGGCTCGATTGGCTCCCGCAAGTGAAAGGTCAATTTTCCCCTCCGTCATTGTCTCCGCCAGACTATGAATATAGTGACTGTAATGAGCGTTCCAGTAAAAGAATCTTTCGTCGTACCAAAAGGTAATAAACAGAAATATTTCATCCATGGCACCATATACCATATAGATGGTATGTTGATTTTCATAGCCATTAAAATCGTCTCAGAGAGGAACCTGGGTAAGAAGTATGAAAACTATGTTCGTCTACGCAGTGCCATATGAACCCAGTTGTGCATCCATGAACATTTCCGAACGAATGAGAAAACTTCTGAAATTGCAACAAGACTTGTTCTGGCGGGACACACAGAAGAATATTTTCCCGTTTAATTCAGAATGCCACAGCGGTTGAGCATGAAAATTGAGTGTAGGGAAAGTATGTGCGGAAAACTCAGGTATGTGACATTATCATGCTGTCATGATGTAACCGCAGGTTCCGATGTTGCCGTTTCGTTATTTAATTCGACACAATTATCGGTTTCACTGTTATCCAGTATCAACAATTTGAAATGGTATTTTCTTTTTGAACTTCTATGAATTTTATAGATAATTTGATTATTTTTTTCAGGAATGATATAAACAGTGCTGGATCGCTCTTTTGGGACTTTTTCGTTACTTTTTAATCTAGAATGCTTACATTAAATCCAATTGAATTTTCAGTTAACGCATTTAAAAAAAAATAGTTTAATGCTATTAATCTTCCAATCGAAATTCAAAATATCCGCACCGTAGAGCCACACTCTGTGTTTTCACTGAAGCTACACTCGAGAGCGCTCTCAAGTGTACCTTCAGTGAAAACACAGAGTATGGTTCTACGGTGTGGATATTCACTAAACTATCTTCTTTAAGATGGGTTAACTAAAAATTCAATTGGACTTAACGTAAGAATTCTGTATTATAAAGTATCAAAAAAGTCCCAAAAGAGCGATCCATCCCTGGATTAAATTGAATTGATTATATTAGGTAGAGGGTGGAACGGTCAAAAATTGGTCAATCAAAATTTAGTGCACACTGATTATTTTATTGTTTAAATTATCAAACTTTATATATTTTTTTTCAGATTACAAAATACAGGAGCATTATTTGATTATGCATCCGATTTTCCAAATGCAAACTGTCGGGCTTTACGTTTCACATGTTCCATCAGATTTTGTACCGATGTACCGACTGTCCGAAGAAGTCGTTTCCACTCTACTCGATCCATGGCCACAGTTTGCCAGCCTGTCACCTTCTAGATTAACCTATCGCAGCCCGGGAAACTGAGCAATTTGCAGTTCCATGTTCCGAGTCTCCAATCGTAGTCCTTATTTCGTCGCGTAGGTCTGTGCCGATTGTTCCGCTCCGTATTTCTTTCTTCAGTATTTGCAACTTTGTTTTTTTTCCAGGGTGGCTTGTTGGGCCTGCCTTAACCCCCTGTCTCGCCGGGGAACCATCGTGCATAGCTCTGTGTCGAGTCCCGCTGGCACTAGGACGGTGATCAGCCGCTCCTAACATGGAAAACAGACGCCGTGTTGAGCCGCACCTCCATGGTGAACAGACGGTCAGGTTTGGTGAAGCATTTCCTCTATCACCGTACTATGGTTACCGCGCCAGTGTTCGCGTCGCACCTCTTCACTTTGCCCAGGCTACGCCACCCAGCTGTGTCCATGTTTCAGCTGGTAGTCTTTTGTTATCATATGATTCGGGGAGGCGTGAAGTAGGAACTTGTGAGGACCAGGGCTAGGTATTCCGCTCCTTCCAGATTGTCAACCCACCATTTTGTAGCCCATGTTTGATGCTGAACGTCAATTAGCTTTGAACTGTTTCTCCTCTTGCTTCGACGCAATTTCGACTTCGACGCAAAAACAAAATAGAGGCAACATTCCGTACGCACAGACCTACAAAATGAGGGGTGTTCATGTTTTTTAAATGCACGATAAAAAAAAATCGCTAAGTTTGAGTCGACCGAGGGATGCGACACATCTAAATTTCGATTTTAAATGGTCGAAAAATCTCACACTAGCGAATCAATCTACAAAAAATCTGTTTTTTCATCTCTTGCATCTAAACCCATCTACTCGCATCGCTCTACACCTTTTTGCAGGAAATCTTAAAAATCATAATCAATCGTGTTTCTATCTATTAAGCACGAGTGTATCTCACAACAGCAAAGCAAAAAATTTCCTGCATCTTAGATAGAGTCGCCCCCCTCGGAGTCGACCAATTTTTGACCGTTCCACCCTTTATGTAGGATTTTCTGGCTCGTGCTAGTTTTTTTTCCTGCATCTTTAATTATATTATAGTTTAATTACTTCAATTACCAATATTAATCTGTTTAAATGAATTAGATTTTTATTTACTTACATGAATCTTTTCAAAGGATCTAAGTTCTACTGGGTTATAAATTATTTTTTTGTAGTTATAATCAACGCGTTTTTTGTCTTTAATTTATTTTTTATTAGTAAACGTCCATTACCAGAGGCTCTCTGCGCGAGCTTTTTGGGCTGTCTTGTCTGTCTTGTCTGTCTTGTCTGTCTTGTCTGTCTTGTCTTTCTTGTCTGTCTTGTCTGTCTTGTCTGTCTTGTCTGTCTTGTCTGTCTTGTCTGTCTTGTCTGTCTTGTCTGTCTTGTCTGTCTTGTCTGTCTTGTCTGTCTTGTCTGTCTTGTCTGTCTTGTCTGTCTTGTCTGTCTTGTCTGTCTTGTCTGTCTTGTATGTCTTGTCTGTCTTGTCTGTCTTGTCTGTCTTGTCTGTCTTGTCTGTCTTGTCTGTCTTGTCTGTCTCATCTGCATTGCATGTATAGTCTGTCTTGCCTGTGTGTATTTTCTCGGTTATCTCGTGTGCGTTCTGTGCCTTATTTGTTTTGTTTGTGTTATCTGCATTGTCTGTCTTGTTTTTCCTGTCTGTCTTGTCTTTCTTATCTGTCTTGCTTGTATTGTCTGTCTTGTCTGTCTTGTCTGTCTTGTCTGTCTTGTCTGTCTTGTCTGTCTTGTCTGTCTTGTCTGTCTTGTCTGTCTTGTCTGTCTTGTCTGTCTTGTCTGTCTTGTCTGTCTTGTCTGTCTTGTCTGCCTTGTCTGTCTTGTCTGTCTTGTCTGTCTTGTCTGTCTTGTCTGTCTTGTCTGTCTTGTCTGTCTTGTCTTTCTTGTCTGTCTTGTCTGTCTCGTCTGCATTGAATGTATCGTCTGTCTTGCCTGTGTGTATTTTCTCGGTTATCTCGTGTGCGTTCTATGCCTTATTTGTTTTGTTTGTGTTATCTGCATTGTCTTTCTTGTATTTCTTATCTGTCTTGCTTGTCTTGTCTGTCTTGTCTGTCTTGTCTGTCTTGTCTGTCTTGTCTGTCTTGTCTGTCTTGTCTGTCTTGTCTGTCTTGTCTGTCTTGTCTGTCTTGTCTGTCTTGTCTGTCTTGTCTGTCTTGTCTGTCTTGTCTGTCTTGTCTGTCTTGTCTGTCTTGTCTGTCTTGTCTGTCTTGTCTGTCTTGTCTATCTTGTCTGTCTTGTCTGTCTTGTCTGTCTTGTCTGTCTTGTCTGTCTTGTCTGTCTTGTCTGTCTTGTCTGTCTTGTCTGTCTTGTCTATCTTGTCTGTCTTGTCTATCTTGTCTGTCTTGTTTGTCTTGTCTGTCTTGTCTGTCTTGTCTGTCTTGTCTGTCTTGTCTGTCTTGTCTGTCTTGTCTGTCTTGTCTGTCTTGTCTGTCTTGTCTGTCTTGTCTGTCTTGTCTGTCTTGTCTGTCTTGTCTGTCTTGTCTGTCTTGTCTGTCTTGTCTGTCTTGTCTGTCTTGTCTGTCTTGTCTGTCTTGTCTGTCTTGTCTGTCTTGTCTGTCTTGTCTGTCTTGTCTGTCTTGTCTGTCTTGTCTGTCTTGTCTGTCTTGTCTGTCTTGTCTGTCTTGTCTGTCTTGTCTGTCTTCTTTGACTTTTCTGTTATGTCTGTCTTGTCTGTCTTGTCTGTCTTGTCTGTCTTTTCTTTCTTATCTGTCTTGTCAGCATTGTATGTATCGTCTGTCTTGCCTGTCTTAACTGACTTTTCTGTCATGTCTGTCTTGTCTGTCTTGTATTGCTTATTGTCTCGGTTATCTCGTCTGCGTTGTATGTCTTATCTGCCTTATATATATATTGGTTGTCTTTCCGATTTGGTCCGTCTTTTTTGTCTTGTCTGTATTTTGGGTCTTGTCTGTCTTGTCTGTCTTGTCTGTCTTGTCTGTATTACCTTTCTTGCCTGTGTTTTCTGTCTCGTCTGCATTGATGTCTTGTCTACCTTATCTGTTTTGGTTGTCTTGTGTGGCCTCCCTTAGCTCAGTCTGTAAAGGCGCAGCTAAAAAGCAAGATCATGCTGGAGGTGGCTGGTTTCGATTCCCGGGTTAGGCATTTTTCGGGTTGGAAAATGCAAAAAGGTACATGCATTGAAAGTCTCAATTAATAACTGTGGAAGTACTTCAGCAATGTAGAATTGTAAACAACAAATAGTGACAGTAAAACATTCCTCTCATTTTCAAGTGCCGTTAACAAAAGTGCGCGATTTATTTCGGTGATCATTCACTGCAATATAAAGGGGTGAACAGTCAAAACACAGGAATACAAATATTAATACTTCCGACGTCGTCGCAGTTCACTTTTATCTGGAGCTATTCCTAAAAAGCTCCTCTTCCTTGTATCTACTGCTGGTGCTACTTGGGATTAGAAAGGTAGGCAGTGAACTAAAATGCATCGAGTGATACTGACGACATTTAACAAAATTGGGCAAAAGATTCCGATTCTTTTATCATGCATTGCTGATTTTTGGAGTAGTGTTAAGCTTAAATAAGTCTTACTCAGTCTTTAGATCAGCTAGGTTATTGAGGTTGAATTATGGGGATACAATTAGCTATATGCACTACTAATCAACTATATATTCAGCCTGGTGTTAATCAGCTTTGTACACCTTAAAACAACCAATGATCTTTAGAAGAGGGTAGGTGGATGGTTCCGTTAGGGTAAGGCAGTACGAAAATTGAATAGAAGTTGAAAATGAGCGAACCTACCTAACCCGTAAGATGTCGCGGAGACTTGAATGTATGTCCCAGCAATAAGCAAGTTCTTACTGTTCAGCTTGAATTGTTACTTGGGATCAGTACTGATAAAAATCATTTCTTCTACACTCAACTTAGCTGAAAATGAAGACATCCTTTACAGATATACCAACTACCTGTATAAATTTCAATTTTGACATATCAACATTCTCTTGATCAAGGCAACCTCTGAGTATCGAAGTAAACATTTGTTTTTTTTTTTAAGTAGGACTACGTCTGTGATTTCTATATGGGGGTACACTTTGTGAAAACCGAAAATGGAACATGTAACAAAATTATGAAAGATCTTGAACGTTAATAACTCAGCTGCCCCTGGACTTATTTCAATAATTTTATCACCAATCGATCAGAAATATTTCTACGCAACTGTTTAATTTAGGAATTTATCATTTTTCAAAATACCACTTTTGAAAATTGCACGAATGTGCAACTGTTGCTATGAAAATTTAAATTATCACCAATTGCCTGCGAAAAGCGATTTCTTTAACACAGTTTTCAAAGTTGCATTTCATCCGGTCTCACCAAACGGTGTTTATTCAATCACCGCGTGGTGAGTGGTGGTGTTCTCCAGTACACAACGAAAGGCTCCCCGCAAGCAGCTAGCTATCAAGGCTGGCCTCAACCGCTGATCGGATTCAGTTCCAATCACAGTGTGTGGTGGTGTCCGGTCGTCGGCATCAGCAGCAGCAGCAGTGCTTTCGGCGCTTGGCGTTGAACATGGTTTTCTAGAACACAAAGAATGGCTGCCTGCAAGCAGCGAGCTGCAGCCCACATGAGCATCCATAGAAGGAGGAAGAAGCCACACCGCTATTGATTGGAATCAGTAGCTCTTCGGAAGTTGCTGTGAACCATCTATGCCAAGCGCGTCACCCTTATTCCAAACAACATACAGCTCACCAGCCTCATCTGTGTTTAACACCCTAATAGCTCAGCATTACTCAACCATCACGACAAAACGGTCTTTTTCAGGACCACCAAAAATTTGTAAAACAGTATTTTTTGGACATTTGCCAAGGACATCTATCGGATGTCAGTTCCAATATCAAGATAGAGCTGGAATTAGGGCGCAACAGCTTTTGTAAACAATGAATTCTTTCGATGATGTCTTGAAAGTCTAGGCCCGCCCACACAAATGAACATCACTATCAGGTAGGGTAAGACTCCCCTACCCGACGGGAATGTTGGTTTGCGTGAGCCTGCCTTGAATTCCTAAAAATCATCGAGAGAAGTTATTGTTTGCAAAAGCTGTTACGCCTTATTCTAGCTCTATCTAGAAATGTTTAAATCTAACATACCATGTACTTTAAGGCAACATTGGGGATGCAATTTCAAAAACCAAAGTCGATCGTGGCATGAAAGTGGTCTTATTTTGATCCAGAAATGATGGATTATAATTCGTAATGCGCCAATCGATAGGAATTTTTTCTATGAATCTGTTAAAAATTTTCAAAATGTCACTATTGAAAATTATACGCGAAAAGCGATTTCCCTAACACAGATTTCAAAGTTGAATTCCACTCACCAAACGGTGTTTACTCAATCACAACGAAGGTTGCCTGCAAACAAGCGAGCTGCAGCCATAAAAGGAGGAAGAAGCCGCACCGCTATTGATCGGAATCAGTAGCTCTTCGTGAGTCGCTGTGGGCCATCCATGTCAAGAGCGTCATGCTAATGAATGTAAACAGAGAGTGCAGTTAACAAATAAGATTTATTATATAAGACCACGTATTCCTACGTCACCATAGGGCTGTCCCTTGTAGTTTTTCATTCGTGGCTGGATGTTCATTATCACCTGTGTTGTTGTCAATATTAATATTCGTCTTTAGGATGATTTTGAGGATCAAATGCAGAACGATTATTTCCATTTTACACAAATATAGCGCTGAAGAACATTGTGTGTAGGTTTTTACACACAGAAAGATGGATAATTATTTTCTTTTGTTGAATTGATGATAATTTCGAGGTTTTTGGCTCTGGGGTCAATAATATTCAATGGTTAATGATAAAAACAGACACTGCTTGGGATTCCAGCACATTTCCCATATTTTGCTTAAATGTAATCTATGATTTGTTTGGATATTTTACATATTCTCCTGATCTTTTCTTGAATTCTACTAAAACAACTGGAATTCATTGTGGTAAAGTCGGAGTCGGAGTCGCTGATTTTCAAATCAGAGGAGTCGGAGGTGGAGTCGGTCAATTTAGATCTGACTCCACAGTCCTGAGTTTTAGGTACAAAGCAAAAATTTAATTTTAATATCACATCAAAGTGGATGCACTTCAATCGTGTCGAAAATATGGTGTAATATTACTTTCCAAAAAGGAAAAAAATATCATTAATACAGTGCATGAACTGACATTACGCTGCTTTTACTGCATTTGTTTATTGTTGTGGCCGTAAAAATTACATGAGATTTTCTACATGATTGAAGTGCATCCTCTTGGATGTAATATTAATTTTTTTTTCTATGTATATAGAGTCTTCAGGAAAGTTTTTTTTTTTCATTTATTGAAGGAAATTGTTCAAGACACTAGGGTGGTCCTTACGTTTGATGAGTTCTAAATGCCAACTTTTTAGTTATTCGAGATAGAACAGCATAATGTTCGCCAAACTTGTAGAACATGTTATTTTAAACAACTTTACTCGATGAAGCACCTTTGGAGGCGAACCAGCCTCAGACTGAAAGCCTCCTTAATAAAGATAAATCAATCAATCGACGAAGCAATTTCCATTCTCTTATGGTTCAAGATATACTGAATTTTAATAAGTTACTTAATAAGTTACTTAATACTCGTCATAAATCAGTTTTTGAACAGTAATTTGTCATACATTGATTTATCCTGAAAGCGATGTTCTAAACACTTTTTTTTTAATTATTATGGTGCACATTTTTTAATATTTTGATGGAAAGGTCTCCCATTGAAAAAAAAAATACGTAATTACACTAGGACTTTTGTCTTGTAGTTCAGTGAATGGGTGATATAGGCTTAAAAATCATCATTGGAAAAAGAAAGCAAGAGTTGAATCTGAATTTTTCAGAAGCACCAGCCAATTCAGAAAAATTGCTCCAAAATGAGAACGGTAAAATATAGAAAAAAGGTTTCTTCATCCAAGTAAGTTGAAAATCATCTCCGCTTAAATTTTACTGGAACGTTTTTTTTTTCAAAATTAAAAAAAGTTAGTATTTATATAACAATTATATTGAGTACCACCCTTATTAAGAAAACGTCCAAAAGAAGCCAAAAAAGTTTACAGAGAACACTCCACCTTTAAAACATAAGATAAATGCACAAGGACTTTTGTATTACTAAATTCCTATCATGGACTACTATGTTTAGTCAATCTAAGTAAAGCTAAGCTAACCCCAACCAGATCTGCAAACCTGGTCGAGTTAAAGTTTTGAAAACCCTCGTAAATGAATGCACAACAATAAAATACAGCAATTTGACCAGCAAATTACTCATAATTTCCATTCTACAGAAAAAAATTCTCATTACCATCTTCGCGCAAATTTGTATTGTACAATCGGCGCAATAAGCATAATGACCCATTTGCAGCCCAAATGTCCAACCGCAGCAGGATAATATCGTCCGTGTCCGTGTCCGCATGGGCGAGATCTTCCCAAACCACATAATAAGGAAAAATGAAATTGCAAACAATTACATAAATATTAGACCTGTTCATTTTTATTTTTCAAAAAGTAGCAAATTAAATAAGTAATTGTTTTTACCTTAATAAGAGTCCTTAACTGGGCCAAATAGATTAATTGATTATGGTTTTCCTAAATTTATTGAAGACTACTCGAATGATAATCTGTTAAATAATTGAAACAAAAAAAAAAAAAAACGTTCTTCAAAAAATTGCATACATTTATTTCTTGTTATTTTTGTTTGTGCTTAGGTGTACGATCAAAGGTGATTAGTCAATGCACCAAATCCGAATGCTTAATTTCAACTTGAAATCCGAGCTATACGCCAGCTAAACGTGGTGTGCATCAGCGGGAGCACTCAAAAGCTGCAGTCCTTCAGCATCAGAAGCTTTTGGTAGGCATTCTATCACAACTGAATCTCGAATGCTGAGATACGAAAGGGCATACACGAAATCTGTAAGCATGAACTGGATCGGAATGGTGGAAGAATCTTGTTGAAAGATATTGCCCGTTGCATGATAAATCCAAAATTGACGGCTACTTGACCGTCATCACAAATTCCAGCGCAGCACTTTATATTATAGATTCATCAACACTTGTCAAAATCAAATTAATTTGACAGTTAGCATACTGTTACCACAAACGAAGTGAAAGACGGAGCGGCTCGAAAAATTTGGTGACGAACCTGCTATTGCAATTTTTCAGTGACAACACTACTTTTGGATTGTACTAGCATTTTCACCAAATGTACTAGAATGTTTTGGTTATATTACTTTCATTCTACTCAAAACTGAAATAAATACAAAAATTACAAAATTATGCACTATGCACACTGTCGAAGATCATTACACACAAAATCAACATTGTTCAAATTAAAACAAAAATACTAGCCCACCTAGTGGCTGATGGCACAAGCTTCTAAGAAAATTCTATTACAGTGAACCACATTATTCTAACTGATTTCTTTGCCAGTTAGTCGTCTGTCACTTCGTTTGTGCTGTTACTTTTGATTTTTTGAGTAACTCCAATGGTGAAAAGTGAGCACACTAGAGCAATCTGAGTGCCAATAGAAAAAGAAACATGCTTGTTATTTTGCGCGGGAAATTTCTCCTATCTCACGGTCATCGTCACCTGCGCGTTATGACGGCCGCCATACTCTATTTTTTTTAAAATACGTGCAATATTAAAGCAGTCCGAATAAATTTGACCTAGTTTCGATGCACTCCGACTACGCCGCGGCCTTCCTCAGTGAACAGGTCTAACAAATATTAAGGTTTTCCTCTGCTTTCCCATTCCACTCAACTCCAGAACGATCTCGTAACCCTAAAAAAAATATATAGCACTGGTGAAATGATGTAAAAGGTCATTTTCATCAGCACAAATAAATACATGGAACGTGCAATCATTTGCAACATTTCGATTCAATTTATTTCCTGGTCCATTTGTCGTCCCATTTTCGGAATCGCGGTGGACCTGATTTCGAGTTCCATTTGTGCTTCCTTGAATGTGTTTTTACGCGTTCCACCATCATAAATGATGACGATGGCAGCGACCGTGTGGCCCGGAGGCAACCAGTTTCAAGTTCATAAAAATTTCATGAATAATTTCTGCACGCAATGCAATCAATGAGAATGCCGAAAAAAAAATCGTGAACAAGTTGGTCCAGAAATGCGAGCCACGATGGATGCTGACGGGCGGAATGAGAAAGGAGTCGAAGAACATACAGGACCTAATGAAATGTTTGATGATCGGTGCGTGTGTGCCCTGGGTGGTTATTATAGCGGGGTGTAGTTTATGACTAATTTATGACGGTAAATATGGAGTCAGTGAAATGATTTATTTATGAGGACATTGGGAGCTTTTTGCGAGGAAGATGCCCCCGGCGGTCAACCAATTTGTTCACCGTGATGGCTGGGAACAGTTTTAATTTGTATTTCTTCGACTTGCTCCTTGGGAGGAAAACAGGGAGAGGAATGGTAGCAAATTGGGTTGTTCGTGGAAAGTTGCCGAAATTCTGCTGAAGTTCGACTGAACGACATCAGTGAAACTAATTTGCAATTTAAACTTTGAATACTCACCATACTGTTCTGGTCCGTGCGATCATTTGAAATCAACATCAATTTAAGGGTATTGTTTTCCTTTCTCCCGGTGAAATTACAGCAGCCCTAAAAGGCACTTCAGAACCAATAATTTGGCACTCCCAAATCGTTCTGTCACGTAGAACCTATAAATGACCAAGCCACAGTGAATTGATAATAATGAACGGTTCATTTACTCATTCATAAAAATCTGGGATCAAACTGTTTCGCATTTCAGTCATCGTAAGCACTTCTCATGAATCGGTTCGTTGGTCAGTAATTTTCCAATCTACCTGCAATTGATATCTTAATTGGCTGGACGTTTGAGGAAAAAAAATCGAATCGTTACTGAAATGCCTTTAATCTGTTTCGGTAATCGAGTACGGTATGGTTTGAGGTGGATCGTCCCCACCGTCCCCACTATTTCTCTTCTAATCCAACGAAGTGAAGCGCTAGACTTTTCTGGGAAGCTGTTTTTGGTACAAACCACAGCACCTTGAGATTTGCACTGTTGTTGGTAAACAGTGTGCTGCTGCGTAAGATTTACTGACTTTCAAAGCGTTAGTCTCATAAATCTCCTACCATAAACTGGGAGTGGATGTAAGCAAAAGAACGAAGCTGACACAGTTTAGAGATGAATTTATGTTGGTTTTTAATTTGCAAGTGACCCCCTTTCGTTAACTATGAGTGTTCTCGGGAATCGTAACCGTTGAGACATTCTTGGATATGACTAGGCCTATAATTGCTTCCCAGATGATTGCTACAACTCGTTCGCTGTTTTAGGCTTAGATTAAAAAAAAAAGCTTGTAGGGTCAAGTGTTTCAGTGTAACTATTTCCATTTTAATCGTGTCTGAGTGGCATAAAGCCATAAAGAATGTACACTCCCAAAATTTCCTAGGGGTATACAAAGCATATCTGGGTGAATGACTTAGACTGCTCATTTCACGCAGAATATGTCTATGTTAAGTATTTTGAATAGGGGACAGCAATCTCTGTGAACGTGGACTACCAGGCAGTGCTGTAAATTTTCAAAATCATTTGAACATTTTTGATGAAAATGAGAAAAGTAGCGTTTCGCTATCAAAGGGGACCTCCTCCGAATGGGTGATATCAGTTGCTTAGTCATTTGACGAAGGCATGGATCATTCTCATTTGAGAAACGCTATATATCATTCGATTGAGTGTAACCTACACACAAACGGAGCTCTGGTCGACATTCCGGCGAAAAAGCTAAGCCAACCCGACACCAACCTGACTTCTATCAAACCCCAACCCGATGTTGACCCGACATAAACCCAAAATTGACCCGACATTAACACGACATTGGGTCGACCTTAAATTAGCCTTACATTGATCCGACATCGGGTCGACTTGTCTGTTCGGGACCATTTTGCTGGATTTCTTCCATACTCCACTGTCGTGTATCAAATGATACTGAGTGACTCAATTGACAGTGACAATGAGCTTCGAATGAGAAAGGGGCTCTTCAAATTATGGTCATGTGAGAATTCGTTTACACAGAATTGATTGAATGGTTGTAGTGGTTCATCTTCAATCGAATGATATGAAAATTTACAGCACTGCTACCAGGACACAGATCACATTATTTGGTCATATGCCGTGGAGTCAGATTTGAGCTCGATTCCCTTCGGGCTCTAGGTAGAAAACCAAATGTTCCAGTTTGGGATATTTCGGCTACCTGCGATCTGGAGTTTATGCAACTCATAAATGTTTTCTTGAAGACTACTAGCCTCAGACTGTATGTTTGATTAACTTTGTGTTTAGTTGAATTTTTGTGTGTGTTTTTTTCTTTCTTAATGTTTGTTTTTGTAATAATTGTATAATTACACTGCTGATATCAAGTTGAATAGGAATAAGTTCATGTTTTAAGAATAATGAAATATTTGTATCGTAAAACAAATTTCAACCCTCCTTCTCCCATTCCTCATCCATAAAATTGTAAATCTCCACTAACCTCGGGTCGACCGCAAGTATTGGGATCAATTCCTGTAACTTTCGATTTAAGACATTAATAATGTATAACGCAAATGATAACTTGGCTCTGTAAAGTTTATTCGATTGAGCTAGTACTAATTAAGTATTTTAATTAGTAAAACCCACTCCTCACCGATAACACATAGCATGTATGAAACGTCATGCAAAATAGATGACATAAAGTTGACCCCTTTTTTGTCTTGCCTCAGTGAAATACCTAACTGGTATAGTTGGACATCGCTCTGTCAAAAATATAATTTTCATGATATCGACACTGAGCGTTCATCAGAGCCAATGTCGTAAACGTAAACAATGGCTTCATATGGAAAATTCTCGTAATTCAAAGTCAATCCATGTAAGCCAGAGATGCTATCAGATAAGGGGGCCTCTCCCTCAAGACAATCTTCGTGGTTGTTAAGTAGAGTAAGCTTTCATTCTCGAGAAATTCGCGGAAAAAGTCATTATTTGTGACATTGGTCCTTATGAAAAAAAAAGCAGATATATGTTTAGCTGGTATAATGCGGCCATATATTCTATCGACTAACTCCATAGGGCATTTGACACTTCTCCTAAAATCGGAAGCCGCCATCTTGATGTCACCCGCTTTCTAAAATACCCAGATTGATCGGTATTTGACAGTATTTCACACTATTTCTGAACAAAAGCCGCCATCTTAGCTTTTAAAATGGCGTCAAACATCGGTTTCTGGCCTCTAGACATTGCTGGAATTTTGAAAATACCCGCATTCATGGGTATTTGACAGTATTTCCCACTTTTTTTTTTAAACCAGGAGTCACCATCTTGGTTTTAAATATGGCGTCTGACATCGATTTTCGGCATCTACGTTCTGAAAATTCCCATATTTTAGTTCTGAAATTCCCATATTTTAGGGTATTTGACACTTTTTCTCAAATTGGAAGCCACCATCTTGGATTTCACAATGGCATCGGATATTCATTTCCAGCTTCTAGACATTACGGTGATTTTATAGAAAAAACTGTATGTATGAATATTTGATAGAATTTTTCAAGAATTTAAAAACGGCGTCGGACATCGACTTTTATTCTGTAAACGACATCCCGATTCCAATAATAACCATATTGATGGGTATTTGTTAGTATTTCCCACTTTTTCTAAAACTGGAAGCCACCATCTTAGATTTCAAAATGGCGTCGCATATCTATTTCCAATCTCTAGTCACCCCGATTAAAAAATACCCATATTGATGGGTAATTGACAGTATTTCCCACTATTTCTGACATCGGAAGCCGCCATCTTTGATTTAAAAATGGCATCGGATTTCGATTTTCAGCCTCTAGATTTCATTCCGATCCTAAAAATACCATATTGATGGGTATTTGACAGTATTTCCCTCATTTTTAGAACTGGAAGCTACAATCTAGGATTTCAAAATGGCGTTGCATATCTATTTCCAATCTCTAGACGTCACCCAATTTCAAAAATACCCATATTGAGGGTCGGCATAAGTATTTTCACCTTTTTGTGATATCGGAAACTGCCACATTGGATTTCAAAATGTCGTCGGATATCGATTTTCAACCTCTAGACGTCACCCTATTATTTTTTTTACTATTGATGGCTATTTGACAGTATTTCCCACTTTTTAGATTTCAATATGGCGACGGTCATTGATTTCAGGCCTATAGACGTCATCCCGATTCCAAAATCCCGATTCCAAAATCCCGATTCTAAAATCCCGATTCGAAAAATACCTCTTTTTAGGGTATTTCACAGTATTTCTCTCTTTTTTAAAACTGGAAGCCGTCATTTTGGATTTTAAAATTTCGTCGCATATCGATTTTCGATCTTCAGACGTCATCCCGATTCCAAAAATACTCATATTGATAAATCGTTGTCAGTATTTCACACTTTTTCTTGAATCAGAAGTCATCATCTTGGATTTTAAAATGGCGTCCGTCATCGATTTCCTGTCTCTAAACGTCACTCCAATTCCAAAAATACCCATATTGATGGGTAAACAACCCGAGCAAAGTCTGAGATCAAATTGAAATCTAAATTTGATGTTGTGATTTCGCTGATAATGATTGCTCAGGTTGCTGTCGTTTTAACGGTTAAAATATCAAAATTGAGAGCAAAAAAATCTTCCTGTGAGAACACATTGAAAACTAATTCTGCTATCAGTGAGAGCAAACTGAAAACTCAATTTGATGTTATTCTAAGGCAATGAAAACAAACCCGCAACAACGTATTTTTGAAGAGCAAATGTACAGCAAAATAAAATCAAAATTTGGTATCAAATTTGTCTATTGGGTAAACTGAAATCAAATTATGATTTCAGTTTGATGTTGATATCAAAACTTGATTTCAATTTGCTGTCATTTTAATGCTCGGGAAACCATCCGACAGTGATAAATTTGACATCCACTTGCACAGATCTATGAGCATGCGTTTAAACTAACCGAGTGAACAATCAACAAAAGTCAGAAAAACTGCGTGAATTTGGATCGAACAGCTTCGCTTCAATGCGCAAGTAAGTTCATTTGGCAATGAAAGATGCAATGAGCACTAGTCAAGACTATACAAACAGCATGAAAACTGATCGAAAGTGGTTCTGTTGATGTTGAAGAGCATCCGCTCGAAGATAAGACAGAATGACTTTCAATTGAAAGTGATGGTTGACAGCTTCGTCGTTGCTTGACGATTATCGATTGAAAGTGACTTCGTTGGGCCCTGGTTGCAAATGCATTTTCAAGCGATTCCATGTAATGTACATACGGTTAACATTTTTTTTGTCCTCTTTATGTGTTCCAAATTCAAATTAAATTACATTTAATTTTAATCTAGGTGCTCCAACTACTACAGCCTTAATTGTTATATGTAATGTGTTTACATTTCACCGTGCACAAATCAATAAGGTTTGTTCCGATGCGTTAGTTCATTAGCTACAACATAAATCCTATTAGAGCGCATTGTATGAATATTTACGCTCATTGTTCTCAAAACAAAAAAGCGCTCCTAGTGCATCCCCTTTTTCTACGTTTATCCGTAGGACGAAAGAAAATCTAACGGCGTTTCAATGCGTTAGGACGGAATTGAAACTCGTAGAACGAATTTAGAATCAAGAAGAAGTATTATAATTTAAACAATATCTCGACAATTTGTGACTCTTTATTAAATCCAATGATACGTATGGAAAGGTGAATAAATTTAGAAGTCATTGTTGACAGAAATATTCCATTTTTTGTTTAAAATCGTTCAGAAAAAAGAAGTAAAGCGCGGGTTGTGCTTAGTAGGACGGAAATTAGATCAAAAACCCTATTCTATTCAAATTTTTTTTTCAAAAAGTTTACTTATTGAAGAAAGCAAACTTATTGGACGGTAACTAGAAGCTTCAGCTGGATTTTATCCGGCTTCAAAATTGGAACAACTTTTGCATTTTTCCATTTATCAGGAAAGTATGCCAAATTGACACATCTGTTAAATAATTTTACCAAGAAAGACAAGATACTCTAGAAGGTAAGGATATAGACAGTTTCATCATCACTTGGAGCTTTCATATTTTGAAACTTTTTAGATATAGATCTTACTTCGTCCAAATCAGTCCCCCAAGAATCATCAAAAATATTTCCCCGAGAGAAAATATTCAGATAATCCCGAGCAACCTGATTCTCAATAGGACTAGTAAGACCAAAACTGAAATTATGGGAACTCTCAAATTGCTTAGCAAGTTCCTGAGCTTTTTCCGAATAGGTGATCAACATTTTACCACCTTCCTTAAGCGCTGGAATAGGCTTTTGAGGTTTTTTCAAAATTTTTGTGAGTTTCTAAAAGGGTTTAGAACTCGGGTCTAATTTCAAAACATTATTTTCAAAAGTTTTGTTCCTCAGGTCAGAGAATCGCTTTTTAATTTATTTTTTCATATCTCACCAGATAACTTTCACGGCAGGATCGCGTGTTCTTTGATATTGCCTCCTACGGACATTTTTCAGACGGATCAAGAGCTTTAAGACCATAATAGAATCGAATTCGCATTGAATCGAATTCAACCTCACATTTTGGTACTGAGGCAGCTATAGAAGTAGTCAGAGATTCAAGAGCATAATTAATTTCGTTTGGTTTGCAAAGGAGAATGTTTTGTCAAAGCTATATTCCATAAATGTTCGATATTGATCCCAGTCAGCTCTATGGTTATTGAAAGTAGAGCTGTTGGGATCAGAAATAATTTCATGGGATATTTCAAAGCTACGGGAAGGTGATTAGAAATGATGGGTAGCATGGGTAACCAATTGGCTACAAAGTTGACATGAATCAGTTAAGACCAAATCATTACTTGAGGGATTTATGGCTGAATGAAAGCATGTTGGGTTGTTTCGATATTGAATAGTGTAATAATCTGCAAAACAATCCGAATCCTGGAGCGTCAAGTGTCACGAATTTATTTATGGTGGAATACCGTCTGGTCCAGAGCCTTTAAAAGTATCAAAATTGTGCAAAGTTGCCATAATATCCTGCACATTAACTTGATTAACTTGTATGTCATTCTGGGATGAATTCAAAATAATCACGATCACGATCATCTTCTGAAAAAGAAGTGTAAATCTCTTGGAAGGAAGTAGCAAATATATTGCAGATATCAGCTACGTTGTTACCAACCGTTTCATTAAAATGCATTTGTGATGGAAAATTGATTGATTTTAATTTAGTTTTAACGTAATTGAAGAGTATTTTTGGACAAGATTTTATTTTGAGTTCGGTTTTTGAATTGTACTCCTCAAATGCAATATCAATTGTCATATTTAATATATAGTTTGCCAAATTATCATTGGTGCCATGCTTTTTATAAGCCTTATGTGCCTTTTGCTTTCGATTTTTTTATGTTTATAATTTGTCTGTTTGGTATAACAGGGAAATACACAGAGCCAAATATGTGTGTTTCACCAGCCATATGAGCTTTCACCCATACATGTTCAAATTCTCTTAATTTTGTAGCTGCGATTATTTCAGCATTAAATTTTGTCGAAATAGCTACAAGCTCCTGACTTCTGCACATCACGGTCATCCCTGAAAACATTGTAATTGTTTCCGAATACTTCTTCACTTCTAACATATTTGTCCCAACTAGTTTCAGTACCCAAAATTATTGCAATGGAGCAACTTACATTTTATTTATGGATTTCGTTCATTTTCAATGCACTTCTCATGCGATTGAAGTTTTGGCAATATATAGTACTATAATTTCAGTTGATGACTCTTGATGAGAGGAAGTTGTAAGAACTGCCTCAGTTGTAGACGATATACTTAAAAAAAAAACATTTCATTCAGACTTTCGTTTTGTAATGCATATTCGCTCCTTGCTGCAAAAGTTAGCTGATCCTGAATAAAATCCAAAAATCTGCAGCAATCAGTCTGAATGACAATGAACATATCGATTCACATGCCACTCACACTCTCCCGTCCAATTGTGGAATTTGTAACTACCATAAATTATTGTTCCGGTTCACCGTTCTTTAAAAAAAAAGTTCATCAATGCTGCAGTCCACAACGAATCCTTCAAAAGAGCCACAAAAACTTGATTCCCTTTGTCATTCTCTGCTGTAGAGTACTCTCCCATCGTTTGAAGCCACCACGAGTCCCATTCCCTCCCGAAAGGATGTAAATCATCCCACCACACATCGACACAAATGGACCACGATAAATATTCATTACGTGTGCAGCTTTTCGGGAACCTGTCCAAAACTATTATCGTAACTGTAAAAGTTATTACGCCCGTAGGGGGAATTCCCACCTGCCAGCATCCCGCCTTTTCATCCTGAGCTCATCAACAGCCGAAGCGCATTGGCCTTTTATATTTGCCCAGCGTGTCCATCAGGCCGAACACAGGTCGTCCGTTGCGGTTATTCTTTTGCCCATTTGTGGGTCCTCGCGCGTACAACAGGTCCCGTGCTATTGTAAACACATTATTATTGATTTTATTCGCTGGAATTTGGAACAAACCGTAGCCTGGAAGATCGACCGCTGCTGGCTGTCTTCTCGGTGTGCTCCCGTCTCTTTGAACCCTTTGAACCGATACGTGTACTACGGTAGGTATAGCGCGAATAATGGCCGAGATCTGATCGGATAATTCAATGCCGAAGTCAATGTGCTCTCGCTCGGTTTGTTCCTTTTTCCGACTCTTTCTTCGCCTTCGTTTTGCACCGCTTTTGTGAAGATTCAGTCTGCTGCTAGGACTCGATAAACAGGAGCCAAGCGGTACAGAGGCTGCCACAACGATCGGGTTCGTTGTTTCTTTTTTAGATGTGCGTTGAAATCTTTTGTCCGAAAGTGATATTGACGTTGATGAGCATCGATTATCGGTAGGGGAAAACGTGACAACGGCTGTCAGCGTAGGTAGCTTGGGCCTTGTTATAGATCGTGATGTGATGATAAGCGCAATCGGACGAAATTGGGGACCACCCGGCACCTAGGGTGAAGGTATGGAAAAAAGGAGGTTTTGAAGGAGGTGCCACATTAAAAAGTAATGTCACTTTAAATGGACGTTAATTGCGACGTTTTGTTCTGCTGGCAAACTGGGGCTGGGAATTTATTCTACCATTAATAGATCGTCGTTTCCCATCCCAGATGATCAGATATTTGTCTTCTTAGCGTAGCATCCTTTGGGCATGAATAGAGAACGATAAATATTAGCACGGGTGCTGGCACTGCCAGTCAACTTATCAAGATTGGATTTATGCCCTCTCCAGGACAGATGGAGCGAGATGGGAAACAGTGGTCCTGACGCAAAGCTTGTTTTTTATCCCTTAATCCTGCATGGCTGTGAATAAAATGCTCCGGAATACTAGTTAGCAGTCGCATCAGATTCACTATCGAGGGAAATAAATATTTACTTGTGTCGCGTAATTAACGACACCTGGGAACATTCCGAACACATTTTATGTTGAGTGACAGGGGAATGCTTGCGATTGCGGGAATGGTGGATATTCGAGTTGAATGATTGAAATTCAATGCCCACAGATCCAATTGCCCACATGTTTACCCTTCTTACAATGAAGGGTATACATATTGCTTGGAAAACCGACTTTCGGAGGGCCTAGTATCCTATACCAACCGACTCAGCTGAACGAGATCGGATTGTTTCTTGGCAACCACTGAACAGAATTGGACGCAATAACCACAAAATGAAAGGTTTTATGGTCCCATAGAACGAATTTTTGGACGACTAACTGGTGTCGGAGATATGGACGGAACATGATCCGAAAAATGGGCACTAAGTCGTGTTTCTCAACAATCACTGAAACGAATCGGACGCAACAACCACCAAATCAAAGGTTGCATAGTCTCATGAAATGTTTTTGAATATGTTTAGAACAGGTCAACTGGCTCCGGAAATATGACCGGAGCATGAACCAGTTTGTCCAGGACCATGTGACAAAATACGTCTTAAAACGAATAAAACCCACCATGCAACACCTGAAATTAAATGAGAATTCGAAAACCCAATTCAATTGTAGTAATTTGAAGTGCCCAGGAGCAAACTAGCCATATCTGGCCATGTTTTAGAAACCCCCGGATAATGGCCACTTTCTGACTTGTTTCAAAATCCATCATGCGATACCTTAAAAAACATCAGAATTCATCTATTGAATCACATCATATGAGCATTTTTGGTGAATTTTTTCATTAGTAAGAGGGGTCAGATTTCACCAAAGGTGGATTAATTCACTTTTGTTTTAATTGTTTGTCACCATATCAGTATTATACCGCGTTCAGACTATGCTTTATATAATGTAATATAGGCTGTCTTGCAATGAGCACCCATACATCTATTTTTCACTGGAAATCCTATGTATGAGTGCTCATTTCAAGACAGCCTATATTACATGATATAAGTATAGTTTGTACGGGTCTGTATTAGACATGCTTCTACATATTAATAACAGAAGATAGACAGAATGGTTCACAAAAAACTTAAATCAATTTTTTTATGTTCAACATAAAATGATAATTTTAAGACTTGTCATCCAACACGATGATTGTTTAATTTATGTTGTTTGTGTTAAACCGTATTTTATTTGTATACATTTGCACTAAACTGTAAATAAATAATAATCCAGCATACGCTCGCTATAGTTTAAATCAATCACCTCTTGGTTTGGCGTTAGACTTTAACCGGGTTTTATGCACGAGTTTTTTTTCAATTATTTGTTAGGCTCGAATGTCCAAAGGACTCCACGGAGCCGAAAACCAGTAATGTTTTTTTTTAATAACAATACATATTAATGAGGGACAATGTTTATGAGCTCCTGTTACTCTTCCTGGGAGGCGACTTGAACTTAGCTTCCGCTTTCAGCCGTGTTTCTTCCAATTGTTTTCCCTTCATTAGCGCCAGCTGCTTGGCGAAGACGAAGAGGAGCGTCTTTTATTCGCTCCTTCTCGGTATAGTCCACTATCCCGAATTTGTAGTAGTTCAGTGTTGAAAAAATCATTTTCGAAAAAAGTTCTATCACAGTTCATTGCAGAGATAAATCCCAAAGGAACTTCTCACAAAAAGTTCGCGAACGAGAGATGACAAAAAGTTCATGAAAGCGTAGAGCGAGAGAAATTTTCATTTCGTATCGAGAAAGATCTTTCGTCTCTCCATCTCACATCATTTCACACGTACTCGTGATTCGAACCAACCAAATATCCCCTCAGCTTTGTTCTTTTTTCCAGCGAGTAAAGGTAGGCGATGATCACGCGAAAGTGTTTGTTTGTTTTCTTCTCATTCTCCGATATTTTTCGCACCCTTATTTACCGCGGAGAGTTTTGTTTGCTGTCATTTTGCATACGCGTATTATCGCCGGAGAAGGTTTGTTGTTCATTTTAAGTAATTTTTCAAGTGTTACAATCATGGAAAGCAAAATAACTCAAAAATTGAAAATTGAAAATGCCGTGGAAAGAACGGGAAACTTGTTCCATTGCATTGCTGTGCACAATTGTGATTACTCACAGTGCAATAAAATAAATCATGGGAATTTTCTGCGCCACATCCGTAGCCAGCATCCGGAAAAAATGTCGGTACTGGATTTGCCTCTCACTTCCGGTAAAAGAGAGCACTCGGATGAATCCCCGCAATCCTCGCTGCCGAAAATAGGAAAAAAGGATGAAATAGTTATAAAACAAAAAGGACGCAGGTAATGCTTGGGACGCTGCAGCTAGCCACGAAGCATTCACTACCTCTATGCTTCGGAGAATGGGAAGGCATCCAAATGCGAAGCCGCTGGACTGAAGATCAACAGGCGAACGCTAGCAGATTTTATTACCAAGGTAGCCACTCTTGGAGGAGAACGCATAATGGAGGAAGTAAAGGGACGGATCATCCATTTCAAAATGGACAGCGCATCCAGAAGAAATCATCATTCCTTTGCCGTGGGTGCACAATATTATATGGACGGAAAGACTGTTTCTCGACATTTGGGTAAGCAATCAATCAAACTAAATCATATGATTATGTTCATGTTTACATTTTATTTTCATAGTTATGAAAGAGATGGTTGTTAGACAGACAGCGGAAAACCTCCAAGAAACGATTCAGAGAGAAGCAATGGAAAAGTTCGGAATAAACTCGAATCAGGGGCTGACTATTGCACACGATAACGGGAAAAACATGGTTGCTTCAGTCCGATATTTAAAAACTATACTGATGTCAGACCAAGAAAACACTACTGGAGACAACATTCTAGGTAATGAGATGAAAGCAGTCGAAACCGTCATCAGTTATCTTGGTTCCAATCGTCTCCACGATCTCGAGGCCGTAGACGAAGCACTCGATGAAGATGATGGTTCAGAGGACGAATGTGAAGATCCTACAGAAGCCGTAGCAGAAAACGACGAGGAAGAGGAGGATGATACTGTAGAGCCATTGCCATTAGTAGCAGGAACACGCTGTGCAGTTCATACGTGCCAGCTGGCTGTTTGGGATATACTGAAGAAATATTCCAAACGAATCAACGCCGTCAAGAAATTAGTTAAATCAACTCGACTGACAAAGTATCGCACACCGTTTTTAAACCACAAGCCTGTCTACCACCGGTTTGTAACGCGACTCGTTGGAATGGGGTATACATCATACTGAGGACTTTGCGCAATCAAAAAGCATTTTTTTCTGGTGCTGGAAAACAACTGAAATGAGTAAGACTGTTTTACATAAAAACTTTACTTTTATGATGAGTTTTGCTTAACATTTTTAAGGTTTTTCCAAACATTGGAGGTTCATAGACGAACTGTGTGAAGCTACCATGCATTTCAAATGTGGTTTTTAATTTAAAATCCAGACCTTTTGCCCGTGATTGCTGAAAAACTCGCCTCTGATTCTTCATTTATTTGAACGCATATTGCTAATTTGTGAACTTATCATGCAATCTTTTACGATTTTGTGGTTTATTCAAGAATTCCTTAATTTAATTTGACCTGAAATATAAGTATAAACCTATAACCATATGTTCTGTTCTTAAATAAATATTTTTGGTGTGTAATCTTTTATTCATAATAGATTTCGCTTGATAGGTTTATGCACACAATAAAAAGTCTTTTGATATATGTAAAAGAAACGACGGCTTCGGCAACACCTTTACCTTGTATCGTCAGTGTCAACAAAGTCCTTGAGCGCTCAAATTTGTCCAGCCGACGCTCTGAAACATTTACTTCCGCGATGATAATAGGTATTGGTATTGCCGAAGCCGTCATTTACCGTACTGATGTATAGAGCTGACATTCCTCAGAATGAGTTATATACATGGGATGTTCAGATGATTCACAGTCAAATGCAATTTTAATAGACAGAATGAAATTTTATTCAGGCTCTGTTAGTGTGAACTGTTATTTTTCTATCCACGCTTTTAACATTTCTAAATTTTTATTCTGTATTAAATCAACTACAATAAAGCGGATATAATTTGTTAAAAAAAAATCACATTAAATACCATTTCCAGAGAACTTTGAGATTTGGGCGTAATTGCTTTTGTAAACAAACACGTCATTCAACGATTTCTCACGAATTAAAGCACAATCTAGTGAACTATACTATACCAAGTGAATCATTCCTCTACCTGTCTGTGTTGTTAGTTTTCTAGATTGAACTTTAATTCACGAGAAATCGGCGAATTAAGTGTGTGTTTACAAAAGAAATTACGCCCTAATCTCAAAGTTTTCCGGATTTATTTATAGTTTTAGTTCTCAATGCAACCAGCTAATAGTAGATACTTGTAACTATTCACCAGAAGTCTAATCTTTGCTGACCAAATCATCATTTGTGGCTGTACTGTTCGACAAGAAGAACTATGCTATTAGTGCGAAGAACAGTTAGACCACTGAGATTGGCGCTTAGACATGTTTAGTGTAAGCTAGCAAGCATTCTGTTGATTAGTCTTACTGCATTGAGAACATGCTTATTAGGGTGGTTCAAAATGTCGGCTTTGCTTCACTAAGCTCAATCGATTTTTAATCAGGTCCAGATAATTCTTCCAAAATTTGAGCTTATTGGATTGTGATCTCATTCTGCACTGGCCATCTAAAATGTATAAAGGTATTACTATGGGAAAAGTGATTATTTTGTTCACCTCGTCTTTAAATTTCGCCATAATGATCTACCAATAAGTTAGCCTTGTGTACTCATAGGAAATTTTCTCAGCTACATTTTTTTCTAAAGACCACTTTTTAATTGAACGTTTAGGAAATTAGTTATTAATTGATTTCTAATCTGCTAACTTTCTGATTTGATCACTCGACTGCATTAAACATCGATTCTAAAAAAATAGTTTACTTGATAATTTTTATTCAGCAGGTATATTCACTTGGGAATCCATCACTTCGCAAATTGAAAGTATTTTGAGATTGACTGTTAATTTCAAGTCTTGCAATACTTGTGGATGAAAAATTTAGATCGTTCTCAATCTGTCACTATATCAAAAGCTCAAGGTACATGGTTACTTTGATTAATTTTGTGTTCATTTCCAGCCAACTGGTATATGTACACGGAGAAAAAATACTACCCAAAATTTGAGTTTTTTTTTACATAATATTGACTTCAGCCTCTCACTTGCACTCGTTATTGTTGTCAAAAAAGAAACGAAAGATTCGACCCAACGATATAGTTCAGCCCAATAAGTTACTTATGAGTAAATTGCATATTCTTAAATTTACGTGAATTAAACTTAATTTTGGGTAGAATATACTTAAGAGTAGGTATTTTTTTTTGCCGGTGTTAAATGGAAACTACTATATGCGATTTACTCAAATTTTGGTTATTGGGCTGAACCCCAGAATTGAGGGAAAAGTACTTAATTTTGGGTAGTTTTTCATTTCCTTGTGTAACAATTTTTCGTTTTCTTTTTTTTCTGCCTTTAGTTTTTACAGTTTTACCCTGAAAAAAGTTTTCATTTAGTTTCTATTAGGAACGCACATAGTATTTTTCCAAAAACACAAACAATGATTTTTACCTTAATATCACATAGCATTACAAATTCTATATGAGAAATCATATAGATTTCATTGGACACATAACGTTCATGTGATTTAGTGGTGCAATTTCCAATTATAGGATCACATGAAAGTTATGTGAAATTCACATGGATATTTTCCACTGATTATGTGATTTATTTTATGAGTGTAATGGACATTGAATAACCTGTTTAAATTTTTTATCATCCTAAAATGCACACTAAAAAGATGTTTTTGTCAGATCCTTGGTCAGCAAATAAAGTGTTTTGAAGTTCAGCAGTGCAGGTCTCGCATACCTTATGGTTTTACATAGGGAGGGTCTAGACCCTTTCTAGTTTTACATTGTTTTACAAGGATTCCCAGTCATGGGAGAGGACAGTAATAGCACAGTGAAAAAGTTCACTACCACCTATATTTCCAACCATACCCCCACCCCCCCGCCATATAATTATTGCATAAGAGCTTACAGGAACGATATTACGAACACTAGTGATGAGAGGAGCCATGCATTAACTGTATTTCGCGAAACTGAGGATACATTAGGCGCTCCTCCTTCCACACACCCCCCCCCCCCTCCATCCTGAGGCACGGTTTTAACATAAACATTGCTAGTCACAAAATCTTACACTACCCTCCCCGTTCTTCGTTAATGCCGCGTTGACACTTGTGCTGATTCATTCATTTTTTTTGCCAGAAACCAATGCACCAATCAGCTGCACAAAACTGTTCACATCATCCTGTTAACGGCTACTTTAAACAACAGGCGCCAGTAGACAGCCAGCTACCAGACTTATCAGGCTTTAGAGATTGTATTGATTTACTCGGGATAGCTTTCTGTCTATAATCTTTCCCTTGTGAAATGTGCAGTGCAATTTTCAAGAACGAATGTGGTGTGAAGAGATAGAGAGAAAAAATGATCTGGTATTTTTCGTATCCTCGCGTTGGTGATTCGAGTTAAAAAAGTTCGCGATATCTCATTCTCTCATCCCAGAAAGTTTGCTCAGGAAACATTGGAGTGTGAAACTAGTGAGGGAAATTTCCCAAGAGAAAACGTATCGCAAGCGAAAATGATATTTTGGTGAGAATTCCATCACTGAGTAATACGCGTCATTCCGATGTTTGAAAACAGTTCTTGTTGGCATCCGGGGAGGTCATCACTATCTCTTCTTCCAGCACTTCAACCGCTTCATCAATCTGTGCCTTTATCGTTACCCACTGACGACGGACCTCCATTCGCTTTACCAGTGTACGTACATACTGGTGTCGTAACCTTTCCGTAACCTTTGTGTATTGAGAGATTCAATACACATTGACGGAAGAACACGGTGAGCCCAAGACAGCTGTAAATCTCTCCCGTACTACATGCATTACATCACCGTATTTCCCTAGCACCAATGCTAGATACCTATGCGGGACTTCTAGTGCTAGGTCGTAAACTCACACGTACTGAACGGTGCCTAACGCAGATGACATGCGTACCTCGACACTATGCTTACTCATAGTGTGAAGTTTGTCGCTTCTATCTTTGCCTCGGTGGAAGCAAAAAACTGGAGATGTCGGCGGTATTTAAGCTGACTGTTAGATTCAGCTTCGCAGCTAGCTGTAAAAAACCGTCAAATATCATGACACTCACGCGACACTCATCAACGCATTAATCGACTATCGCCGATAGAACGTTTTGTCACGCAGTGAGAGGGACGAGCCATGGCAAACAACAATCACCAGTAATAGGCACTGCTCACAGGCAGATCCTAGCATTCGCTGTTGATGTTGAAAAACACAACGGAAACAGTGAAGACTTCTGCAGTACGGTGATTAGAAAAAGCGACAAGATAGAAGAAAATGAAAACAATGCTCACTCATTCCAAGTTCGTCTTGGTTGGGTTCACTTATCAACACACTCACACATAAGCAAGCAAAGCAACAACTGCTTCAAAACGAGCACAGAAGAGTGTCGTGATTGTCGGAAATGACCAGATCAGTGATGGATCACCACCAAAGATGACATTCACCAGTTGCTTTTTACTTATTTCGTCAACTTGATGGATGGTCATGGAGAGTGCTTCGACAAGTACATTGATAGGAATGTACCAAGCGTTACTACCATCAGCTGTTTGACGATCGTGATTGTCATAGGTCGCAACTCTGTACTTGTGCGTCGTTAATGGACAACGATAAAGCCACAGATAGATGAAGCAGTTGAAGTGCTGGTAGAAGAGATAGTGGAGATGGATGTGACGGAACGATGAATTAATGAAATTAATCCCCTTAATCATCTTGAAAATTGCTGAAGATACATTTGATTTTAATATTGCACAAATCAGTTATAAAATCATCCAATGAGGTAATAGTCTTAACAACAACTGAAAGATATAATCTTAGATCTTAATAAATATATAAAATATATTTTTAAATAGAGATAGTGAGTAGATGATTTTTAACGCTTTTGAATTAATATTTTTGTAGAGATTTTTTTTTTTTTTTTTTAACTCTTTATTTGTTCCAAATTCAAAATAAATTACATTTCATTTTAACCTAGGTGCTCCAGTTACTGCAGTAACGTACCAGCCTTAATTGTTATGATATATATCTAAGTGTTTTTACATTGTTCATGTCTTGGCAATTCAGTATTTTAAACAGGTTTTTTAACCTGCATGTCAGTATAACAATTGATATCTTAAAACTAAAAACTAAAACTAAATCTTATCTAAGTATAAAGGGAATTAATCGTTGCAATTGAGGATTGCAACGATTTTTGCCTGAAATTATTAATTATTTTGTTGGACATTTGTGCTAAAGTCTCAACATTCGAAATTCTATGTACTTCGGTTGTACTGTACCAGGGAGGCAACTTCAAAATCATTTTCAGAATTTTGTTCTGAATCCTTTGAAGTGCTTTTTTCCTGGTAGTGCAGCAACTAGACCATATTGGCACAGCGTAAAGCATGGCCGGTCTAAAAACTTGTTTAAATATTAGAAGTTTATTCGTCAGGCAAAGTTTGGATTTCCTGTTTATAAGAGGATACAAACATTTTATATATTTGTTACATTTGGCTTGAATGCCCTCAATGTGATCTTTAAAAGTTAATTTTTGGTCAAGTATTAATCCAAGATATTTCACTTGGTTTGACCAGGAAATTGGAACTCCGTTCATAGTGACTATGTGACTACTACTAGGTTTCAAAAACGAAGCTCTAGGCTTATGTGGAAATATTATAAGTTGAGTTTTGGAAGCGTTGGGAGAAATCTTCCATTTTTGTAAATAAGAAGAGAAAATATCTAAACTTTTCTGCAGTCTGCTGCAAATAACACGAAGACTTCTTCCTTTAGCGGAAATGCCTGTGTCATCAGCGAACAAAGATTTGTGGCAACCCTGAGGCAAATCAGGGAGGTCCGAAGTGAAAATGTTATACAATATAGGCCCAAGAATACTACCCTGAGGAACTCCTGCCCTAACAGGTAGTCGATTAGATTTGGAATTTTGATAATTTACTTGAAGAGTTCTGTCAGTTAAATAATTTTGAACTAATTTCATAATATAAAGTGGAAAATTAAACTTTTTCAATTTAGCAATCAAACCTTCATGCCAAACACTGTCGAATGCTTTTTCTATGTCTAGAAGAGCAACTCCAGTTGAGTGGCCTTCAGATTTGTTTGAACGAATTAAATTGTTAACTCTTAAGAGTTGATGAGTAGTTGAATGTCCATGGCGAAATCCAAACTGCTCATCTGCAAAAATTGAGTTCGTATTGATGTGAAGCATCATTCTATTCAAAATTATCTTTTCAAAAAGTTTACTTATTGAAGAAAGCAAACTTATTGGACGGTAGCTAGAAGCTTCAGCTGGATTTTTATCCGGCTTCAAAATTGGAACAACTTTTGCATTTTTCCATTTATCAGGAAAGTATGCCAAATGGAAACATCTGTTAAATAATTTTACCAAGAAAGACAAGGTACTCTCTGGGAGTTTTTTGATGAGGATATAGAAAATTCCATCATCACCTGGAGCTTTCATATTTTGAAACTTTTTAGTTATAGACCTTACTTCGTCCAAATCAGTCCCCCAGGAATCATCAAAAATATTTTCCCGAGAGAAAATATTCAGAAAATCCCGAGCAACCTGATTCTCAATAGGACTAGTAAGACCCAAACTGAAATTATGGGAACTCTCGAATTGCTTAGCAAGTTTCTGAGCTTTTTCCAAATTTGTGATCAAAATTTTACCACCTTCTTTAAGCGCTGGAATAGGCTTTTGAGGTTTTTTCAAAATTTTTGTGAGTTTCCAAAAGGGTTTGGAGCTCGGGTCTAATTTAGAAATATTATTTTCAAAAGTTTTGTTCCTCAGGGCAGAGAGTCGCTTTTTAATTTGTTTTTGCAAATCCCGCCAGATAACTTTCATGGCAGGATCGCGTGTTCTTTGATATTGTCTCCTACGGACATTTTTAAGACGGATCAAGAGCTGAAGATCATCGTCTATTATAATTGAATCGAATTTAACCTCGCATTTTGGTACTGAGGCAGCTCTTGCTTCAACTATAGAAGTAGTCAGAGATTCAAGAGCATAATTAATTTCATCTTTGGTTTGCAAAGGAATGTTTGGATCGAAGTTATATTCCATAAATGTTCGATACCGCTCCCAATTAGCTCTATGGTAATTGAAAGTAGAGCTGTTGGGATTAGAAATTATTTCTTGGGATATTTCAAAAGTTACTGGAAGGTGATCAGAACCGAAGTCAGCATGGGTAACCAACTGGCTACAAAGTTGACATGAATCAGTTAAGACCAAATCAATAGTGGAGGGATTTCTTGCAGAAGAAAAGCATGTTGGGCTGTTTGGATATTGAATAGTGTAATAACCTGCAGAACAATCATCAAACAGAATATTACCATTGGAATTGCTTTGAGCATTATTCCATGAGCGGTGTTTTGCATTAAAATCACCAATAATGAAGAATTTAGACCTATGACGGGTAAGTTTCTGGAGGTCACCCTTGAGAAAATTCTTTTGCTGGCCTACGCATTGGAATGGCAAATAGGCAGCTATAAACGTAAGTTGACCAAATTTTGTTTCAACAGAAACCCCCAAAGTTTCAAAAACTTTGGTTTCAAATGAAGAAAGAATTTTATGTTTGATTCGTCTATGAATAATGATGGCAACGCCACCACAGGGTCCATCAAGACGATCATTTCTATAAATCAAGTAATTTGCGTCCTTCTTAACCTTATGGCCAGGTTTAAGGAACGTTTCAGTTATAACGGCAATATGCACGTTATGTACTCTCAAAAAATTAAATAGCTCGTCTTCGTTATCTTTAAGAGATCGAGCATTCCAATTTACAATATTTAATGCTTTAAAATCCATTACTGAATTTTAAAGTCATGACAATATTATTTGCAAATTTTACTCCAGTTTGAATAGCATCAAACATGGAGTTAGATTTAAGCATATCAGAAATCATGTCAATTAATGAATTCTGTAAAAATTCCATTTTGGGGGCAGTAATGCTTCCTAAGTCAAAATTGTCAAAATTTCCGTTAGAACGTTGGTTAGTATTTTGATTTCTACCCGCTGCAATAGCAGCATAGGTAGCTCCATTAACTCGCTGAACATTGTTAGCAGCGAGGGGAGTAGGTACAGATGAAACATTTGAAGCAGGGGTGATATTTGTACCTACGGGTACGAATGTAGAATTTGTTCCTCGCTGACCGTTGTTAACAGCAGAGGAATTTGTACCTGGTCGGAAACGTGGAGCGTTTCCTACCTGACGGTTAGAACGAGATTGTACGATCGCTTTGCGAGTCTTACATTCCCAAAAATTGGATTTGTGGTTTTCACCACAATTTGAACATTTAAATTTCTTAGGATCTTCCTTCACAGGACAGTCGTCCTTTGCGTGAGAGGAATCACCACAATTCATGCATTTAGCTGGCATGTAGCAATTTTGAGTTCCGTGACCCCATCCCTGGCACTTACGGCACTGGGTGAGGTTTTGGAAATTTCCTCCAGTCTTCCTGAAGTGTTCCCTCTTCACTCGGACATGGAGCATAAGGCTAGCTTTTTCTAAGGCCTTAAGGTTGTTTAGTTCACTAGACTTGAAGTGAACTAAATAAAAATCATTAGAAATCCCGTTGCGCGAATCGCCAGGACGGGATTTCATTTTCATTTTGATTACTTGGAGTGGCACAACTCCAAGTAATTTTGCCAGTTCATCTTTGATCTGATCCAGGGATTCACCACTGGGCAGTCCTTTCATGACAACCTTGAACACACGTTCAGTTTTGGTGTCGTAAGTAAAAAATTTGTGCTTCTTCTCAGTAAGATACTTGAGAAGACATTTAAATCCGTCCAAGGTTTCAGCCAATACACGGCATTCACCCCGACGTCCAATTTGTAGTGAAAACTTAACTTTCACGAAATTCAAAAGTTCCATGCGAAGAGCATGGAAATCGGTAGTGGTTATCACAATAGGGGGAATCTTTTCCTTCTTGGCATTAAGCCGGGAAAGTTTACTAGAATTTTTCTTGGATGATGGATCATTCTCATCATCCGTGAGCAAATCAAATTGATTACTCAAATTAATTTCATCAGAAGGGGGGTCAAGAGTTTGCCCCTTTCTTTTGCGTTTAGGCGCCATGGCGGCAGTAAATTTTTATCCAAATCGACTTCCAAGCAGATTACTATAAGAATCTGAAGGATCGAAGAGGAATTTTCCAAATCGATATCCAAGAAGGATTACCTCGGGTAGGGTCCAAACAAGGATCGAAGAGGAATAAGAGTTGAACAAGGTAGAAATTTTTTTTACAGGTTGAGCACTGAAAAGTGCTGTTTAAATTGGTTGTAGCTTTAGGTAGTAGTAACACTTCCTTCAGCAAAAAGCAAATAGATCCGCACGGCAAGAGAGCACGATGCGGACTGATTTTTTTTTTTTTTTTTGTAGAGATACTTTCTTCTTTTAAACATGAGCTGTTCTTCGAATTATATTGCAGCAGATTAATTGACGCTACAGTTATTCATGAGATTTTTCATCTATAACCCTTCTGTGCGTGAAGAATGTTTTGCTTTTTCTACACCCAGTTATTCAAATGGGAGCTGGGTACCCGAGTACCCCTTCAAGCACATAACAGTTAAAACTGAGATGAACAACCGTCTGGTTGAAAGTGGTAGAAATAGATGAATCTATGTTTTTGTAGTTATTTTTAGCGCTTCGGAAATTAATATTTTTAACAGTGATTTAGTTAAATTTGAACATGAGCCGCTCTTTCAAAATACTATTTTTAACTGATTTTTAGCGCTTTAGAATCAATATTCTTAATAGAGATATCTCCTTTTTTTAACATGACCTATTCTTTCAAATTGTATAATCAATATCAAATAATAATACAGAACTCCATAGTGCCTTCATGGCCTTCAACGTTCGTAAGCAAGTATGTAGAATCAAAACAAAAAAATGGGCATTAGAGGGTTAATAGGACAGAATGATTTTTTGATCTATTGTGCAATTAAAACTGTAGATTTTTTTTTAAATTTCATAAAAGTAATCCTTGGAGTCTTGTCCATTCGGCCAATTGTCCATTCGACTATTCTTCCTTTGGGCCATTCTTTCTTTCGGCAATTCGTCCTTTCGGCCATTCGTCCTTCCGGCCATTCATCCTTCCGGCCATTCGTCCTTTAGGCCTTTTGTCCATTTGGCCATTTGTCATTCGGTCATTCGTCATTCGGCCATTCGTCATTCGGCCATTTGTCATAAAACCCTGTTTATACTCTTTCGTATGACTATGAAAATAACGTTTTACTATGAATTTTAGTTGGGACATGTACAGAAATTTAACTAATTTAAAAAATCTGATAAATTAGTACTTTTATTTATTTTCTCTACTGCGCTAAATCAAACGAGTAGAAATAAGAGGGGATGTCGGCTACGCGCTCGAATAATTGAAAATTCGATAAATATTTAATAGAATAGCTGGAAAAATCTTTACGATTACCGGTGCTGGTGGTGTAGTAGTAAGCGTGATTACCTCTCACCTCAGCTGGCCTGTGTTCAATCCCAGTTGGCGCCGCCTTGATGTTCTGAGGCATAACATCTCTGATCACGCCTTCCTTCGGAATGGAAGTAAAGCCGTTGGTCCCCGGTTCATTGAGTTGATGAGTCGATAGGTAGGGTCCAGGTGTGGGAGCTGCCTCCCTGGCATCGGTAGCATTGGTGCTCAGCACGAAAAACAAGATCGACGGAAAACAAATCAAGGAGAAATCTTTACGATTAATCGCTAATCGAATAATTGGACTTTTAGGCATCTCTAGAGAATAGTGTAATTTCATGTTTTTGGTGGTGCTTCGAAAATTTCGAACAGCAAAATTGCAACCAGCAAATGTAACCCAAGAACCAAAAGCAGTGCGATGCTAGTTTTCATTGATATGACGACGACTGGATTAAAGGGATTAGAAGCAGAGGGGTAAAAGTCAATTCTCTTCATTGATTTCCTCCTATGCTATCAGCCAGAACAACAAACGAATCAATAAATGTGTTTGCCATCGAGTTATTAACGGAACAGAAAGTTGATGAAGAGTATCAATCAAAATCACTTGCACCCCTGCTTCCAAGTTTAGTTACAGGATTACAACTCTAGAAAGCATTTTGTGTGGTCGTTGGGGGCATGTGGTTCTGAATATGGCAATGAGTGTGCAAAATGTTACGCAATTTCATCCCCCCTATTCGCACACGACCGAAGGTCGAAGGCGAGTGCCACTTTGCCACAGCTTTGCCTTTTGTTCAGGTAGATCCATAATATTTGTACTGAATCCTTCACGTGGGTTAATGTTCCATTTTTTAACCAACGAAACGCTTGGCAGTCACAAATGCTTTCCATTTTATTCGAATGCTGGCGTTGAACAGTAGTACAGTCGTAAGGCAATTTTCTTTGCCTCTTCACAGTACCAAGTCCCTTTCAGTGACTTAACGGAAAATTTCACATGGCTTTTAAATCAAATCTTCAAATATTCTGAAGTGATTTCAAAGGCATCTTACCAGATTTAATCAAATTCCAACGAACAAGCTAATCGAAACCGTAATTCATGTGTCAGTTTTAGCATTGTAAAATCAATATTCACCTAAGTACTGATTATGATAGCCAACTAAATCAACAAATTTTGGGCATGGAATTTAAAAACAATGAGGAATATCGAGTTTATTTTAGAAGATATTCAAACGATAATTCTTTGTAAATTCTGAGTTTAAAATTCAAGGGATTCTGAAGAGTTTAATTTTACTTGTATGGGATGGAAAGATGGTTTTGAGAAATATTCCAGGAGAATTGTATAGAGATTTCTTTGCAAAACTACAGAATGACATCGCATGGTGGATCTGAGGAGATTTCTAAGAGGATTTACGTATACCGAAAAATTTGTGAACGGAATTATGGAAAGTGCTTCAAGTAAATGCTGAGATTTCAAGAGAGTAATACGGAGCTGAGGGTGAGAAGAATTTCAAGCCAAATGTTAATTTCAACATCAAATTTCAATTTCAAGAAAACCAGGCGAAAGAGAAATCCAATTCGGTGTCACCACTTAGCAGTTATTTGAACCTCTCAGTGCAGATCACGTGATCGTCGGTATTTTCAAAAGTAGCTATAGTTTCGGTGTGCTTGGTTGAATAACAGCGGCTTGATAGGTCCGTTGTTGTCAGTTGTCACAGTTCGAAAGCATCGATTCACCATGTAACAATAAGTAACACTTGACAAAAATCCCTACTAAAATTAAATAAAGCTATCGCACATCTTCTCTTCTCTTCTCATTTGCATTTCAAGCTTATTGCTTAATGCACATTGATGCATAATGCGTGCTCTCAACTTAGTGTTCTAAATGTACTTCCACAGCTATTAATTGAGAGCTTTCGATGCCAATACCAATGCATGAATTTGTATATTGTGTGGCAAGCACAATGATACTACTCTATATGCCCAGGGAAGTCGAGAAAATCTCCAACCCGAAAAAGATTATCCCGACCGGGAATCGAATCCGCCGCCTCCGGCATGGTAATACCGTGCCTTTACTGACTAAGCTATGATGCTCCACGAAGCTATTGCACATGCCTCACCTTTATCAAGATTGAAAAAAAAACTCACTCACTAATTATGAATAATTTGCACAGCAGCTTATTTTGTCATGGGAAAACATTATCTTGCTTGGTTGGTAAAATGTTTGACATTTTTGAAAAAAATTAAATTGGCTTACGAATCGAGAATTAGTGTTCGAAATGGGAACTATTTTCCTTCGTTTACTATGGGCTACAGCAGGATTATCTTTTAAAAAACTGATTTCATTAATGCAGCTAAGTAACAACTTAGTAAAAAAACTCATTTACTGATTTGAATTCAGTGAAACTGCAGACAAATTAAGGAAAAGTATTGTCGTTACAGCTGAAAACTGGGAAAACTCACAAGCGAAAATCTATGTTACTCTTTATCCATACGTTATACACAGAAAAAAAAAGTTGTTGAATATTACATCCAAACAGCTGCACAGAGATCATTCCGACGGTTATGTAATATTACGTTGTACGATGTACATCGATTTTGCGAACAAAATTACGTCCATGGATGTAATATTGTATCTGCTTTTTGCTATTACATCATTATTTCATACATCAGCTTGAACTACGTTGATCGATATTACATTTTTTTTGCTGTGTACATAGTGTCGAAAGCAGTGCGCATTATTCTGCGATTACGGTGCACTTTTTTTTTCGAAACTATGTATAACGGAACGAACTGAGAGTAAAATCGATTTACACTTGTGATTTTTTTTATTCGGATTTTAGCAGTAACGACAATTATATACTGCCTCAAAAAATTCCGCACATCGTTTATTTTGTAAATCTGCCATTTAGCCACAAGCTGGCAAGTAAACAATTTCGTTTTTTTACGCGAACTAAAGCTCAAAATTGAACTAGAAGAGATTTTACGCGACAGTTAAAATTCAGATTATTTTTCTGAGCAATGTTTTTGTTTGAGTCGCAAAATTGCGGCTTGTATTACACTGACCTTGAAATAAATATTCATATGCATAATATGATGGATTTTTTTTATTGCTTAGAAAGGGTGCTTGAGAGTGGCTTCCGGCCTAAAAATTCATGTAAATTTCTGCGAGATATAGCGCACATAAAATTAACGCTACATACTTAGAAATACATAATCTTACACGTGACGGAATTAATCTTTGACATAAAAGATGAGACGTAAACAAACATGTCATGTAAAATTAAGTGCTCCGAGACTCGAAAGTTCCAAAGTACGTTTCTTGTAAATTTAAACGCAATATCGCTTAAATTAGCAATATTGTATGCAAACTTGTAAACGATTTCGTCGTTTTTGTCAACTGTACACACTTAGAAAAAATGATGTAAATTTAGGTGCTCTGAGACTGACATATACGAGCGTCAATTTTGACATAAAATTGAGTCATAATAGACGTGAGCTCAATCAAGCGTACTTTCGAACTTTTCAGTCTCGCAGCACTTAATTTTACATGACATGTTTGTTTACGTCTCATCATTTATGTCAAAGATGGATTCCGTCACGTGTAAGATTAGGTATTTCTAAGTGTGTAGCTCAAAATGAAACGAGGGAAGATTTTACGCGATACAGCAGTTCCATTTCAAATGACGATTTTTTTTTCAAATTTTTTGATCGACCTTCTACGATTCTGTTGAAACTTTGCACATTTCTGGATCAACAATAGAAAAGGGCCCATCAGCATTTGTAAACAAACCGTTCCAAAGCCCATTCCTCACAAATCGAAGGCCACCCACGCAAACCAACACCATCATCGGATAGGGGAAACTTCTATCTACACGATGATGGTGTTGGTTTGTGTGGGCGGCCTTCGATTTGTGAGGAATGGGCTTTGGAACGGTTTGTTTACAAATGCTGATGGGCCCTTTTCTATTGTTGATCCAGAGTTGTTTGTTATTGTCCAACATGCCATTTTACATATGGTGTCTTCGGCGAAGTTGCGGCGAAGTATTGTGCCTTTCAAGAAAAATATACACCGTAAAAAATTATTTTATTATTTACAAAAAAAAATCAAAATTATTAAAAATAAAATAAAATTTTTCAATATATTCAAATTGCATTTTTATGTTTATATTGTAGTTAAGATAAAGTGCTACTCACTGACAATGTGTAGTTGCTGGGCAATTCATAAAAAGTTATGAATTATTGAAAAAAGTACTATTTTTCAAAATACTACCTACAGTTATCGAATATCTTTGAAATACCTAGTGTTAATATTTAAAAAAATTAAATTTACAACACAAAAGCTGTTAATACTTAAATTTCCCATAGTTGTTATTTTCGAAATACTTGTTGGTCTGATGCAGATTTCTTCAATGTCTTGGACCAATACTCGTATACGAGTATTAATACAAGACACTGAAGGAGTATGCACATTGTAGACGAAATATGCGTATCTGTCAAGGATTTGCGAATAAAATAGTGGAACTAAATGTAAATTTCTGATCTTTCTCTTTCTATTTATGGTTGTTTTCTATTCCACCGTGGTCTTCGAAACTAGCTAGCTGTATATGGGGCCAAATAATAAAATACACTTTTCCCATACGGTATCTTACTCATGAATAATTATATCTTAACTCATGCGTATGATTGCAAAACTGCAAAGTTTAAGCAAATTAATTGATACATTCAAAGTGTTTTATGTTACTTCATACGCGAAGTTAGAGATTTTCAGAGTTGGTTGGAAATGCTAACATGAAGCTTTAGTGTGATGATTTATTAGCTAGAGAATGATCTTTAGAAGAGGGTAGGTGGATAGTTCCGTTAGAGTACGGCAGTATGAAAATTGAATAGATTTGAAAAATTGAATTGAACTTCTATTCAATTTTTAATACTGCCGTACTCTAACGGAACTATCCACCTACCCTCTTCTAAAGATTATTCTCTAGCTAATAAATTAATTGAGTTTTTTGTTAAAAATATTTTCGAAATTGGACACTCACGAATAACATCTCAAAAGGGTGAAATTTGCTCCAATTATGCGATAAGTGAATTTCAACCTACGAGTATCTCGAAAATAACAACTTTGGGCAATTTAAGCACTAGTAGCTTTTTTATTGTAAATTTATTATTTATTTTTTTATTATTTTTTTTTTTTATAGTCACTTTAACGCTCTTGGGTCATTCGTGACTTGTCCGGGGGTGAGATTTAAACTCGTGACTTTGGCGTGAGAGGTATGGATGCTAACCACTACGCCGGGGTCGCCCCGATATTGTAAATTTAATGTGTTTTAATAATCACACCATTTCAAATATATTCAATAAATGTAGATACTATTTTGAAAAATAGTACTTTTTTCAATAATTCATAACTTTTTTTATGAATTGCCCAGTCAATACACATTGACAGTGGCTTTTTATCTAAACTACAATATAAATTACTTTTTGATTTACGGTTTAGCGACTTGCAGTCAATTTAATTGTTTGCAAGAAAGTTTGAACACACTACCCAACAAACAATTGCCTATTGAAGAAACGACTTCTTGACGATTTTATTCCACTTCATGCTTAATAATACTTGTACTATTTTTAATAATAACTTCTGTTCAGGATTTGTTCCCACAAATCTGGAGAATTTATTCAACCACAACATCGAAATATTTGGTGTTGAATAAGGTATGTCGAGAAGCTTTTATTTGACTTACAACAGTTGTAACAGAGCTTATTCGATCAAATTTTTGATTATTCAGCGTTTATTAGACATCTGTACTTCCTTAAACAGCGATGGTATAAAGGTGTATATAGACGCTTGATTCTCATGTGAAATAATGTTGAATTATCACATCATTATACAATTATTAAACGATTATTCAACTAGGGGATAATTAATCCGAAAATAAGAACGGCACAGAGCAGGGTTGTTCTCGTTTAGTGATTGTTGTGTCATTATTTCTGTCGAATTTATTACATACATACATACATACACACTCATGTCGTTATAAGGGATTCGAACCATGACCTTCCGATCACCAGCCGCTTGCCTTGTCATCTGAGCTATCCTAGAATACATCATATTGGCAGCTAAATAAGCAATAAAACCTTGAATCTGAAAACCTATCAGCACTTCCAGCCGTAACTCTAGCTAATTCAAGAAGATGTGGGAATGATTAATTCATTCATAGTTGTTTAACACTGGACCAACGTTACCTCTCCATCTCTCTAATTGCGATGGAAAGGATGCTATTCTTTTCTATAGATCTATGAATTGGTTGTCGTGAGTGATACGATTTATGATTACGATTTAAATTAATTAGGAGTAGAACATAAATAAAAAAAAAGGTTGAGGCTGGGATTGAACTCGCGACCTTCTACTTGGAAAGCGGAAACGGTAACCACTATGCTACCAATGTCGTTTTGTTGTTAGCCTGAAGCACTGTTGTGGAATAATGAATGAATACGCCGTTTGTAAAGCATTTATAAAGCATGCAATTAAAACATGGACGCATAGTGGTATAAGAGTTATTTTGCTAACTGTATTCACTTTTATACAGCAATGTTGTAAAGCAATGCAATGAAATCTAATAATGGAGCTAGAAAACATTTATAAGACGTCTAATAAAGCATTTTATGCAAGCAATTGAAAACAGTCGAATTAAAGCGACAATGTATGTGAAAATTACACTTATTCAGTTTGTTATTAGATCAAACTTCTGGTTCTGAATCAGGAAGATAGTCATCGTTTATAAAGCTTTTAATAAGTAAATTAATCATATCAGAGCAAACGGTGGAATAAAGGCGCATATATCGATCTCAATGAGCTTTTTTCAGCACACAATTCGACATTTTGTTTTATTCAGCGTTGTACACTGTTATACAGCATTTATTCAATGTGTATGCTTATTTGTGACTGTGAATTGTTTGTTTGGTGATAGGTTAGCACATATCATCGTTAAGAGACGTGTGTGTGAGAAAATAACACACACGTCTCTTACCAATGATATGTGCTAACCTCTCAGTATGTTCAAACTTTCTTACCTACAATATAAATATTTAAAAAAATGCAGTTTTGGGTTATTTAATTTTTTTTTCAAATAATTTTGTTTTTTGTAAATAATAAAATAATTTTTTACGGTGTTTATTTTTTGTTGAAAGGCACAATACTTGTCCGCAACTTCGCCGAAGACACCATCTCGATCAAACAAATCGTTCACGAGATATATATGTTTTTTCTATTGATGTGTGTCATTTTTGCATAATCCCTTTTCAAGTGTTAGTCGTGTACAAAACTAGGGAACCAAATATGTAAAATGACATGTTGGACAATAATAAACAACTGTGTAAAATAACAAGTAACTTTAAAAACATCGATCCGAACGATTTGCGAATCTTTATGTAACGAGTAGTTCCACACAGATTCGCAAATCGTTTCGGATCGATAGTTAAAATGCCGATTTTTTTTCTGTGTTAAGGTCATCGTCTGGATCGGGAATAAATTCCACCACTCTTGGCTTGGGAAAGCTTTACTGCAGCAACAGTTGTACCACTTTTCAGTATTCAAACAATATTTTCATTGGTTCGAACTTTATTATACGAGAAATTATGTATACACGGTAAAATAACCACAATCCAATTATGCTACCAGCATTTGCATCTAGCGGCGCCGGTGATGTAGTGGTAAGCGTGATTACCTCTCACCACAGCAGGCCTGGATTCAATCGCAGTCGGTGCCGCCGGGATGTTCTGAGGCATAACATCTCTCATCAGAGGTGAAGCCGTTGGTCCGCGGTTCATGGAGTTGATGGGTCGATAGGTAGGGTCCTGGCGTCGGTAACATTGATACCCAGCCAGGAAAACAAGATCGACAGAAAACAAATCAACGAAAAAAAAAAATCATTTGTATCTAGATTAAGGTTTTTTTCATGACATTTTAATTGACACTTGATGAATGAGCGGCAGCGTCAACCGATACAATTCACGTTGAAATTTGCAGTCGACAGAATAAACAGGATTCAGGATTTGTGAACCGAACGAAAAAAAATCCAAAAACAGACGGTTGAATAAAAATATATTTAAAACACAATTCCACGCACTGCGGGCTCCAGTGGGGTGCAGAGGGAGGACTGTGCTCTCTACTCTCTATTGTAGTTCGTCAAGAGAAGACATTATAACAAAATGTTTGTTAATCTTGCGGTGACTAGTACTTTGACTAACCACAGTAGATAAAGCACATGTTCTCCTTATGCCCCCTAACCACTGGATCCGGCAGTGCATAAACATATATACGAAATTCTTTGTTCCCTACCGACAGCCAACGCAGCAGGAGAAGCGAATGCTCCTGATATGAATTCTACGATAATCCGGTGTGGCTTGAAATTGATACAATTTGTTGAAGCGCTTTTCAGCGTAATATGAAAATGAAGGGCGTACGTACGTACGTACGTACCCAGGCTGCGAGGTCCTTTCATGGTTGGTTTATCCAACCAACCGGACGACAACGATGACGCCGAACGATCCAGTTTACGGTGAACTTCAAGTTCAAGGTTAATCATTCACACCGGTGGGGTTGAGATAGCGTATATCAAGCATAACTCCAGTTCGGACTCTGTTACCGGCAGGACGAGAGCAAAAGTTAAGCTTTATCGGGAATAATGGTGCAAAGAAGGGCATTACAACAAGAACCGAGAAAAATAAATCCCCTGCTCCAGCACAAATTTTTGCACAACGGATTGGTGATGCCAAACAGGGTTTTTTACTTTAATCCCTCACGGTAAGAAAAAAGTACCCATAAGTAAGTTCACTCATCTCGACACTGGAGTGCAGGAAGACAAAAGTAAGTAAAGTGGATCCAAGTACACTCTACATACTATGATGCACATGCCTCAAAGTCGGTAAAGAAATTATAAATGTCGGTAAAAATTAACGATAATCGAAGAAGGTTTACATACCTAAATTATCGGTAATCATGGATTACCAAAAACTAACGTTAAACATTTCCTAATTTATAGTAAAGGAATAGCCTATTTAAAGTAAAAAGTAACGATTTTTATCGGTAAAAAACACCGATAATTTTAGAGTGATTACTCAAAATTATCGGTATTTTTACCGATAAAAATCGTTACTGTTTACTTCATATAGGTTTTTTTTTAACTATACATCAGGTATTAACTAACGTTAATTTTTGGTAATCCATGATTACCGATAGTTTAGGTATGTTCACTTTCTTAAAATATCGATAATTTTTACCGATATCTAGGTATTCTTTACCGACTTTGAGATATGTGCATCTTAGCGTGTAGTTTTAATTTAGTTGTGTGCAATTCGTATGGAATTTTCCACTCGGTTTCTACCCAAAAGTAAGTTAGTTGTACCCAAAAGTGGCTTCCCACATTTTACTACTCCTGTTGGGTGGTTTTGCTCCTTCGATTTTGACAACATTAGAAGGAGAAAAAGAGACAAACAAGTCAAACTTGGTAACAGTGAACTGACCGTTGCGTATTTTTTTCTTACCGTGCACATACACACGAGAAGTTTCGTTGTCGACACTGCGAGGCACTTGTTGGATCCTCATGGGGGAAAACACAACGGTGCTTCTGAACGCCAAAGTTGGATGATGAAACCACACGAAAGGGATTTTACCCTCGTGGGTAAAGCACTTTGATTCAAAGGCTCTCGCATCTGCCACCGTGCACATCACAGCTGAATTAACGCATCTTGAGTTTGATATGGGTGATTGCCAGCAAATGTCGGTTCTGATATTGTTCATTCGATGCGGATCAAATAATCTCGTCAGATATTTAATGAGTTTGTAATTAAAATTCCAATGTAGCAGTTTAGAATTTCGCTAAGATTTTTGATTGACATTTTGTTCTCGAATGTTTTCCATTTTTCTAACAGATGACACCTTCCATTGAATCGAACTCATCGCCAATATGCCGATCATTTACAGCTCTCCGTCAAAGCATCCGATAAGTGCACGCGGAGCAAGACCACTGTACACCTATTAACGACATTATAATCGCTCAAATTACCTTTAACGACAGAATATCAATTATTATGCAATAAAATTACCACTTAATGATATTTCACTGCCCCATAACTCGCACTTTATCAACAGTGCAGCTCTGTTCAAACAGACCTGAGGTATCTATATATGAAAAATCCAGGATCTCGGGGCCCTTGGATGGCGCTTGGATCCAGAAAAAAAAAACATCTTAACCATGTGTCGTCGCAAACACACAAACACTCGAAATAATAGCTCAATTATATGGCCGCATCTACACCGAGGCGAGCGCCAGAAGCGATGACCCGTCCTATCCGCCAGAACCGCTAATTTTCGTAACAGTGGCAATTTTTTCTACAAATTATCTCATTTGAAATCGCGCGCACTCGTCTCGTAGGTCCGGATTCCCCGGCGTTCATATTCATGGACCGGATTGCAGGCATGTTGTAGACGACACAACGAAACGAGAAATTATAACGCGTAGCAGTTCGGTTGGAGCATTTCCAAGAAAGGGAGGAGGCGTTCTAGTGGAGTGACCGGTTGGGCTTTTACGTACCTACTGTATGTGATTCAAAAGGATCAAGGGGAATTGTTGCTGGGCAGTTAATGAGACAGTGCTAATTGATCGGTTGGTTCGGAGGAGTGATCAATCTAATGTCGTGGATCCCAGTGGGATGTCACTCGCTGGGGTTTAACTAGTGTTGAAGAATCGCCTTAAGGAAGCGCCCTTGTTGACACGGCATCATGGGTAGACAATTTATTCTGCAAGCCTACACTCTGAATGATCTCGAATATTGAATAAAAAAAAACTTAAATTTCATTTGAAAAATGATTGCCTATCTCAAGCAGTGATGCCACAATACCGAATTTTGTGCACGAAAAAAGTTGAGACCTGCTAGTTTATTTTGATACCGTAAGGTACTGAAACAAGTTTGCCAGCGCAATAAAATAGATCCAAAAAATAACTATTTTTCAAGCTAAGATACTTGCCCAAGTAACATTGCAAGCTTTATCGAGGTTTTAAAGCATTCTACAACTTACTATACAGATTTATCTGTTATAATATAGATTTTTTTTTTTCAATATTTTGATACAGATATCTGTATATATAGATTACAGATTTTTCAAAAATATACAGATTTTTCAAATAACGGGAAAATGTGTTGTACAATTTTTTTATATATATGGATTCCGAATAATAATCTTTTCTTTCTTTTGAACAGCTTGAATTCAATCTGAGCATCAAACCCAAATTGTCTTTTTCACTAAATAAATTATGATTGTTTTAGCTTCGAATGGACTTGGAATCTTTTGAATGGAGTAGTTTTCTTTTCTATTTGTCGAAGAGTCAACTGGGTTTATTGATATTTGATTAACCCTCCGTTACTCGCGCCAACTTTTGTAACACGAGTACTCGCGCGTTGTACTTTGTACAACACACATGAGTTTTCCATTGCCATTTTGCAGCCGAACTACCAATCGATATGAAACCCGTATTTATTGAAAAACTTGTTTTTAACTAAACAAGCTAAATTAGTTAACCCCCAAAAAATGCGGATAATAGAGAAAATGTGAATGGAAACCGCGTAAACGGTGTCCGTACTACGTGGGATTTGACTTAATTGGTTACAACATGGAAAATCTCGAGATCCTGACCAGATAGAAAGTTATTGTCTTCGGCAAAGTTGTTCAGAAGGTCAAGGCCTTTTCGTTGGTGGACAGTAGTTTAGAGTTTTCTCCCTTCGTGGCCTATATAAATATGTAAAATTTTCGCCTATATAAAATATCTCTTGATTTTTACCATATAAATGTTACTGTCTTCGGCAAAGTTTTTCAGGAAGTCAAGATTTTTTCGTTGGTGGTAGTTCAGAAAATTATCACTACGTGGCGCTAGTATAAACGTGCAATTTTCGCGTATACAATAGCTCGAGATCCTGAGCAGATAGAAAGTTACTGTCTTCGGCAAACTTGTTCAGGAGGTCAAGTGGTGTGGGGCTGGTGGACAGTAGTTCAGAATTTTCTCACTACACGGCGCTAGTATACACGTGAAATTATCATATAACATATCTCGAGATTCTGATCAGATAGAAAGTTACTGTTTTAGGCAAAGCTGTTTAGGAAGTCAAAATCTTTTCGTTGGTGGACAGTTGATCAGAATTTTCTCACTATTCGGTGCTAGTATACACATGCAATTCTCGCATATACAATAGCTCGATATCCTGAGCAGATAGAAAGTTACTGTTTTCGGCAAACTTGTTCAGGGGGTGAAGATTTTTTGGCTGGTGGACAGTAGCCTATAATTTTCTCACCACATGGCGCTATTAAACGTGTACAATTCTCGCGTATGCTAAGCTCGAGATTCGGAACAGGTAGAAAATAACTGTCTTCGAAAAAGTTGTTCATGAAGTCAATGCTTATTGCTTGGTGCACAATAGGCGTGGCGTTAGTATACACGCGAAATTCTTGCATGTAAAATATCTCAAGATTCTGATCAGATAGATTTCGCTAGTGGACAGTAGTTCAAAATTTTCTCACTACGTAGCGCTAGAATACACGTGAAATTCTTGCATGTGTTTTGTTTCGAGATCCTGACCAGATAGAAAGTTACTGTCTTCGACAAAGTTGTTCAGGAGGTCAAAGCCTTTTTGGCTGATAAACATTCGTTAAGAATTTTTTCATCACGTGGCGTTAGTACACTTCTCGCATATGCTATATCTAATCAGAAAGAAAGTTACTGTCTGCAACAAAGTTGTTCAGAAGGTCAAAGTCTTTTGGCTGGTGAACAGTAGTTCAGAATTTTCTCACAAACTCTAGGCTTTAACCTCCTGAACAACTTTGTTCAAGACAGTAACTTTCTATCTGGTTAGGATGTCGAGATATATCACAGGCGAGAATTTCACATTTCACTAGCACTACGTAGTGAGAAAAATTTTGAACAACTGTCCACGAGCAAAAATTTTGTGATATCCTGAACAACTTTCCGACGACAATAATTTTCTATCTGGTCAAGAACATAAGATATTTTATATGTGAGAATTTCACATGTATACTAGCACCATGAAGTGAGAAAATTCTGAACTACTGTCTACCAGCCAAAAGACCTTGACCTCCTGAACAACTTTGCCGTAGACAGTAACTTTCTATCTGATCAGACTAACGCGACGTGGTGAGAAAATTCTTAACTACTGTTTACCAGTCAAAAAGTCTTGACCCCCTAAACAACTTTGCCGAAGACAGCAACATTCTAGCTGATCAAGATCTCGAGCTATTGAAAGGCACGTATATACTAGCACCGCATAGTGAGAAAATTCTGAACTATTGTCACCCAACAAAATGATCTTGACTTCCTGAAAAACTTTGCCGAATACATTTATTTTCTATCTGGTCAGGATCTAGAGATATTTTATATGCAAGAATTTCACATCTATAGTAGCACCGCAAAGTGAGAAAAATCTGAACTACTGTCCACCTGCGAAAAAACCTTGACCTCTTGAACAACTATGCCGAAGACAGTACCTTTCTATCTGGTTGGGAACTATTGAGCACTAAGCAATAAGCTTTGATCACCTGAAATACTTTGTGGAAGACAGTAACTTTCTATTTGGTCAGGATCTCGAGATATATCACATGCGAGAATTCCACATGTATACTAGCGCTACGTATAGAGAAAAATCTGAACTACTGTCCGCCAGCAATAAGGTTATAGTCTTCTGAACAACTTTGTCAGAGACAGTAACTTTCTATCTGGTCAGGATCTCGATATATTCCATGTTGTAATCAATTCAGCTAAATCCCACGTAGTATGATCACAGTTTTCGCGGTTTCCATTTACTTTTTCCCTATTATCCTCATTTTTTAGGTGTTTACTGTAATCAAAGTTTAGCTTGTTTAGATCAAAACAAGTTTTTTGAGGAATACTCGTTGGTTTCAGATCAATTGGTAACTCAGTAACAAAATGGCAATGGAAAACTCATGTGTGTTGTACAAAGTACAACAGCGCGAGTAACGGAGGGTTAAGAAAATAAAGAAGATTGCAAGGGGCAATCAACTCTGCACACTGTGCCGAAACACAGCATGACACACTGTTCGGCACATTAATGAACACTTTGACAAGTAGGACACAAACAATATAATATGAAACGGTATCACTGTTGAGTGTTGACATTTTGCCAATCGTTTTTAAGGTTTACTACTCGGGTCAATACTTTGTTTACACAGTTCGAAAAGTAGTGTAAATTTCTGTTCAATATGATGCACACAAATGGAGCGTCATATTTCATATAAGTTTACATTATATATCATGTAAAGTTCTAGCACAATTCATGCAATGTAGAAAATATTGTATACAAAAGCCCATCTTTGTAAACAATATTGTTTACAAGTTGCTCGGTTGTGTGAAATTAAATTTAAGTTTACGTGAATGAATGTTTACATCACAATTAAAATTCAGAATTTTTATCTGTGTACTCACAAATGAAACTAGTGAGAGAATGTCATACATAAAACTGATGATACAAGGATTCAATTAAGAAGTTGTAAACGACAAACGGGTACCCACCGGTGTTGGAGATCATTCGAAAAATTCTGTAAGTATCGTCTAAATCGTGAATCTCTTCAAACCTAGCAAAACTAAGTGTGTCTCTTCCGAATCACAGCAAAAATCACAGCGGATCGTGTTTTCATCTAGAACAGCTTCTATCAGGGCCTCACTTCAGTCGAGTTCATCTGGCCGGTCCAGAGCGTCTTGTAAATACGACTGAAACGGGTTTCCTCTAGAGACGATTCGTTTCGATTGAGGATGAAATCACTGTGAAAAATGCCCAGCGGTTGCCTTTGATGATAAATTCGAACGGCCACACCAACAATTTTATCAATATCAAGCAAATGGATCCCAACTGTACAACGGGGATGGCAGAACACCTACACTATGCTGTTTTCGTACGAAAAGAAGATTACCATGCATCCTGCGAAGATCGGATTTAATTGTGGAACGATGAGCATCGAGCATCTATAGCTTGATGAATCTTCATATTCAGTATTGGAAAAGTTCACCAAAACACACTAGGATTCACGAACTTTTTCCTTGATGAACTTCGTGAAATATCGTGCAATTTTTCCAACGCTGCTCACATTCTAGCCCACATGCTGTCCCACTGGAAGCTTTATTCCAGAACACACTTCTTATTTTTGAACATAACATTTGATACTGTCGTGTATATCCAATCTCGAGGCGTACAACGAAGGATCTTCTGCGAGAGTTGAGGTACATCATCAATTTTGTTATGCATAATGAACAATAAAGAAGAAAACAAGCTTATCATAGGGGGCGGCCAGATTTGGCTCCCGGTCTTGAAAAGTATCTTCGGGACGTAAATTTTCACATTTTCTCCTGCGTTTTTCCTCGGATATTCTTGTCAGTCATTAGTCTTAATTGGTGTGGACTTTGATAGGACAGCCACAGGACTTTATAGCGATGTCCATAGAACATAGAAAGGTGTATCTGCAATGCTATATGCTATGAATCACGAATCGCCCACGTTTGTCATCTGTGTGGAGCTGACTGGATTGGGCGGAATCTTCTCGAGTACAGAATACAGATCTACAGGCGCCTGATAAAGCGCTTCCACTGAAGTCTGCGGTGGCTGAGAATCCTATTTTCAAGGTATGACAGTTATTCAGGGGAAGTTATCTATGAGGACACGCACTTCTGAGTCGATCAGATGATTTAAAACTGGTTGCTGGTTAACGGCGTGGGATTGAACTATGCTTGAACACCGTATTGGTTTGAGTTCTTTTTACTCCCGACCCGCTAACGCTCTAATGAGAATGGAGGTGAATGTCTGCCATGATCCATCAGAGAAATTAAGAATGTAAACAAAATTACAAAAGTCATATATTTCAGGGTTGCCAAACATCTTGATAAGCATACTTTAATTGTACTTGAGAGGTACGTTCGGCAGAGCACTTGGCACAGCTTTTAGCACAACTAACAACTCGGAACAAATTAAGGTGTGCAGAGTTGAACACCCCTTGGAATATTGCATGCAATTCGACTAAACCTTCAGAAAAAGTTTTGTGTTAAAACTTATTGAAAAATTACGGAGTTGAAAAAAAAAACAAATGTCCAGATAAAGGTTTTTTTTTTGTAATTACAAACATAAAAAAAATTCTAGATTATTGTGAAAGTTACTTCATTAAGAGAATCTTCAGCCGGAAACAGATTTGCCTCTCACAACTGGAACTTAATGTTTTGTAGGAAAGATATACATCACTTAAAACAAATATTGTAGGATTTCGAGATTTTTCAAATAGACAAATTCTGTAGAAACCAAACATTAGTTATTTTTCAAGATTCTAAACTTGAGATTTACGTAAAGCTGCACTAAGACCATAATATTTTTTTTTTACAGATTTGTTTACAGATTTTTGTCAGTCAGATGCAGATTGAAAATATTTTTTTGCAATGAAAATACAGATTGAAAAATGATAAAAACTGTGGCATCGCACAGCTCACTCGGGGCGGTAGAAAGAAACGAGCAAATTGTTGGTAAGCAGCTTGACGAAGTAAAGTCGAAGATGATACACGTGTGTTAATGGTTTTTTTTGTTATGTCTTTTCTCGATTCAGATCAAGCTATGTTCTCATCAGTGTATATTCTTCGATGCAATCGGTGTAAATCTTTACATTATTTGACAAATCTCAGGTAATCATGACAGCAGTAGGTCTCTTTTCTTCATTCAAATTGTTTTCAATAATCAAACGTCATGATTACCTGGGTTTTGTCAAATAAGTTAAATATTTCCATTGCTTGCACGAAAGAATTGCAACAAAGCAGACAAAATCGGGTCATTACTGTATCTTTATCCTTCTACCAGTCCGATCGAGCTAAGTTACAAAGCGAGTTTGTCATGGTAGTCGTAGCAACCGTTTTGTCTGTATCGTTGGTTGCTTTATGTGTTTGGATTCGCTGATTTAGACTAATAAAATAACCAAATGCAAATAGTGCAGTCTACAGGATCTCATCCGTCAGCTTTTGAAACCTCCGATGTCAAGCGTTAGTCTAGTCTACACATACACAGCCAGTACCTGGAAGAACCCTGGAAAAAGCCTCTGATGTCAAGCGTTACCGCCAAAAGTCGATTTCTTCCAGTTCATTTATATTAAATCGAGAATCTCTTGATAATTCTCTGCCTTAAATATAAATTTGTTCAATTTCCAAATAATCGATATCCTGTATAAAATGTCCCGGAGTTTGTACAATTAAGCACATTTTCAATTTTGGTTGTCCCACATGAGATAAGAATTCCCATATCAGCGTTGAGTGAGACCGACAGTCTCAGTCTAGTTTGATTAATAAAGACACGAGCGAACACAGTGCGCCAGCGTACTTCCACTGTCATAAACGATAAATAATCACAGTGTCAATGGTTCGCCTCAGTTGTGTTGTATCTCCATTGGATATGATGAGGACGAACGACTCCATAACGTGCGTTTTATCGATCGTAAAACCACCGTGTTAACATATTCACTCTCTCGTTCTTAGTTCGGTTTCAAAGAAGTACGCAAAGGGTACCGAACGACTTCGACAGGTAATGACAGTTGTCGGCAGTCATAATAAATACATCAATTTTAATAGCCCACTTAGCAAAATGGTTTCAGCCTCAATTTGATTCGCTTTACACATCTCGGAATGCTACTGATTTCGAGTTTCCGTAACAGAAACAGTTGTCAACAGTGCAGTTCTTAAAATCTGTATTTTTTTCAATAGCTTTCGACAATTACATCGGTTAGAATGGGTTGAGTACTCAGCACTCGGCATGAAAGTGTGAACGCTGCTTTGATTGACGAGAAAATGCTATACACCCTAGCTAAATATTTTATGACAATCGCTCTCTTCGCTTGTTATCATTCGCACTTCAGAACATACGGCGGTAAATTTTATTGCACAGTAGCGGTCGGTATCTTTTCCTTCGGGTGTATTGCGAACGGTATTATTGAAGTAGGTAGTGTGCACTATAGATACTATAGATTTCATAGATAAGTGGAGGCAAAGTGGAATGTAGCCAAACGAATTGTCAGATAGTGTAGCCAAACGAGCGTGACGTCATTAAGGTGTTTTTTGTAGGGAAAGTGTTGCAATATTATGAGCACAAAACGCTTTCCACACTCCACATTCCGATTTATGTCGCGGAAAACGGAAGAAGGAAATATTATGCAAATATTGTTGCAAAGATTTACTTTGCACTTCATATTTTGAAATTTTGCTCACAAAACAAAACAAAGCTGCACGAAGAGCTCTATGATGGCAAGAATGCCAGTAAGAGCATTTATTTTTCATGGTTGGCAAAAACGCTGTCTGTGCTTCCACCTATCTATGGAATCTATAGTATCTATAGTGTGCGAAATAATTAGAACAGCATTGCCAGATTGTTTTCAAACTTATCGGCATCAAATTTTTTAATAAGTTGGTATTTTTCGTATTTACTATTTTAATTGATTTTAATTTTTATTGTCGTTTTTGAAAGCGAAAATTCAAAGTTTTGGACTAAGAACGGAAAATTTACTACTTTAGTCGGAAGAAATTTCCGAGGAATGTTTTAATTAACTTTAACGGGTAGCCTAAAAAACTTCGAAAAAGCGAATATAAAGACTGGAACGCGCAAAAATTGGTCGACAAAAAAATCGTTTTTTTCAGTCAAAATTCATACCAAAAAAATCTTCTTATGTTTCTTTTGGTAGTTCAATTCATATATTTAAAGGAAAAAAAAGTTCGTCTATTCTATTGTTTTGCCAAATCCGAACAGCCGTGCCATCCACTTAACCCCTTCCATTAAATTTTGCACAGTGGTCTCATAGGCCTTATTCGCCGCCGAACGCCAGCTAGATTTAAACTGCTGCTCGTTTTCCATGGATTTATAAGTTTTTTTTTATTCCGTTTGTCCAAGGCCAAATACCGTTCGATAGGGCGGAGTTCTGGGCTGTTAGGAGGGTTGTGGTCTTTGGGTACCACAACCACGTTGTTCGCATCGTACCACTCGATTGCCTTTTCCCATAGTGGCAGCTCGTAAAGTCCGGCCAGAAAAGCACAGGTATATTATGTTGATTTAGGAACGATTTTTTTATTAATTACTTTATTTGTACAGGCTCAATCGAATAAACTTTACAGAGCCGAGTTATCATTTTCGTTATATATTATTTATGTCTTATATTTAAAGTTAAAGGAGCTGGACCGGATACTCGCGGTTGTCTCGAGGTTAGTGGAGATTTACAATTTTTTTGGATGGGAAAAGGGAGAGGGAGGTTTGAAATGTGGTTTACGATACAAATATTTAATTAATCCTAAAACATGAACTAATTTCTATTCATCTTGAAAACAAACATAAAAAAAAACCCACACGTACAAAATACAAACTAAACACAAGGTTAATAAAACTTACAATCTAATGTTAATATTCTTAAAGTAAACATATATGAGTTTCATAAACTCCAGATCGCGTCTAGCCAAAATATCCTGAACTGGAACATTAGGTTGTCTACCTCGAGCCCGAAGGGAATCGTACAGTTCAGATCTGACTCCGCGATGCTCAGCACAAGACCAAATAATGTGATCTGCGTCCTGGTAGCCTTGTCCACATTCACAGAGATTGCTGTCCCCCAGCCCAACACGGAACAAGTGAGCGTTTAACGAATAGTGATTGGACATGAGGCGAGACATCATACGAATGAAGTCTCGACCCACATCCAACCCCTTGAACCAAGGACTCTTCGACACCTTAGGGATGATCGAATATAGCCATCGTCCCAAACTCCCTTCACTCCACTTATTCTGCCAGCTGACGAGTGACTGTTGACGATAAATGAAGAAAAATTCATCGTAGGCGATTTGTCGATCGTAAATATCGCCTTCCATAGCGCTTACCTTAGCAAGTGAGTCAGCCATCTCATTGTCCGGAATCGAGCAATGAGATGGGACCCATGCAAAGGTGATGACAAAAGATCTTAAAGATAAAGCACTTAAAAGCTCTCGTATTTTCATGAGAAAATACGAGGAGTGCTTTACCGGCCTCATAGAGCGAATAGCCTCGACAGAACTGAGACTATCCGTAAAAATAAAATAATGATCTGGTGCAAGTGAGGCGATCGTTTCTAGCGTATAATGTATTGCCGCCAGCTCAGCAACATATACAGAACAAGGAGCTTGAAGCATTCGAGAGGCGCTATGAAATTCGTTATAAATACCAAAACCAGCGGACGCCTCTATTAATGATCCATCTGTGAAGAACGATCTTGCGGAACCAACTTGGCCAAACTTTGCAGCGTAAATTGACGGAACAATCATGGAACGATGATGTTCTGGGATCCCACGAATCTCCCGCGTCATAGATAAATCAAAACTAACTGAATTGCCGAAGTCAGAGAAGCATACACGATGGGGATTATGCTGTGAAGGGCTGACATTCTGAGTTATGTACACGTAGTACAATGTCATAAAACGAGTTTGAGGGTTTAGCTCAAGCTTCTCAAAGTTTGCAATCACCAGTGGGTTTATAATTTCACAACGGGTGAGGAGCCTGAGGGATAATTCCGAAAACCGATCAGAGAGTGGCAACATGCCCGCTAACACTTCGAGACTCATCGTGTGAGTCGAGTGCATGCATCCTAACGCGATACGAAGACAGCGATACTGGATCCGTTCCAGTTTGATGATGTGCGTTTTAGCCGCCGACTGGAAGCAAAAACTACCGTACTCTAAAACCGATAAAATCGTTGTCCTGTACAACGTTAGAAGATCTTGCGGATGGGCTCCCCACCACGTTCCGGTAATTGTTCGAAGAAAATTGATCCTTTGTTGGTATTTTCGTCTCAGATACTCAATGTGGGATCTCCAGGTGCATTTGGAATCAAACCAGACCCCAAGATATTTGAAAGACATGGAATGAGTGATCGGTCTACCCAAAAGTTGAAGCTTCGGTTGTGCTGGGCTATGCTTCCTAGAAAAAACGACCAACTCAGTTTTCTCCGTGGAGAATTCGATACCTAGCTGAATAGCCCAAGTAGACAAATTGTCTAAGGTATCCTGTAAGGGTCCTTGCAGGTCGGCCTCTCTGGGCCCTGTCATAGACACTACTCCGTCATCTGCAAGTTGTCTCAGCGTGCAGTTGTCACTTAGACAATTGTCAATTTCTCTGACGTAGAAATTATACAAAAGGGGGCTTAAACATGAGTCCTGGGGGAGACCCATGTAACGAAATCGAGAAGCTGTAGAGTTTCCATGAGAAAAGCTCATATGTTTCTCTGACAGCAAATTGTACAAAAAGTTATTAATTAATGGAGAAAGGCCACAAGCGTGGAGTTTGTCTGAAAGGACTTCAACCGATACTGAATCAAAAGCCCCCTTAATATCCAAGAACACAGAAGCCATTTGCTCTTTCTTAGCAAATGCTAACTGAATTTCCAAGGAAAGCAACGCGAGACAGTCGTTCGTTCCCTTACCCCTACGGAAACCAAATTGAGTATCTGAAAGAAGGTGGTTCGTCTCAACCCATTTGTCCAAGCGAAAAAGGATCATTTTCTCCAACAATTTTCGAATGTACGATAACATCGCGATGGGACGATACGAGTTATGATCTGACGCGGGTTTTCCAGGCTTTTTAATGGCTATAACTCTCACTTGCCTCCAATCATCCGGAACAATATTGAGCTCTAGGAGCTGACAAAACAAGTTCAACATGCGCCTCTTAGCGACGTCTGGGAGGTTCTTCAACAAATTGAACTTGATTCTATCAGCCCCCGGAGCCGAATTGCCACATGAAAGGAGCGCGAGTGAGAGCTCCAGCATTGAAAAAGGCTGGCTAATCTCGTCTACCGAATTCGTCGTTTCGCGAGGAATCATCCGTGCCGGCACGGAATCAGGACATACTTTTCGCGCGAACTTGAGAATCCAACGATCTGAGTACTCCTCGCTCTCGTTGTTCGAAGACCGGTTACGCATTCTTCGCGCCGCGTTCCAAAGCGTATTCATCGACGTTTCACGCGATAATCCGTCCACGAATTGCCGCCAGTATCCGCGTTTCTTGGCTTTGATGAGGCTCTTGAGTTCGCGTTCAAGAGCCAAGTACGCTTCGAAATACACGCGTGTTCCACGTTTGCGGAAAAGCTTAAACACGTCGGACTTTTTACGATAAACCTCAGTGCATTGGTGGTCCCACCAAGGGGAAGGAGGTTTCCTACGCAAAGACGTTCCAGCTCGAAGCGCGCTGTCCAAGATCAGATTGGAGAGGAAGTTATATTCCTCCAACGGTGGAAGCCCTTCTACCGACGACACGGCTTCCTCTATCGCGGTCTTGTTGTCCAATCGATATTACGGGTGAGGTCGTACGCGACGTTAACGGATTCCGACGGATTGAACCCACTGGCAATCGAAATTTTGATCGGCAAGTGATCACTACCGTGGGGATCTTGGATCACATTCCACGTGCAATCCAACGATAATGAGTTAGAGCAAAGTGTGAGGTCTAATTTACTTCCATTTGAGGATGGACCAGCCAAACGTGTTACTTCTCCATTGTTAAGAATTGTCATATTGAAGTTGTCACAGAGATAAGGGACCGCTGCTTTGCCGACGTATTTTGTTTGTAATCTCGGTTCGCCACCTTCACCTTCTTAAACGTCGACAACCCGGCTCGTTTCTTGGACCTCTGCACAGTAGTATGGGAGACATTGAGGTTGCCAGCGACGTCCTGGATGGAGAGGTTAGGATTCCGCTTATATTTCACCACCACCTTCTTCGTCGTCGCTGCCACGTCCGGATTACGATTTCCGCCGCTTCCAGGCTTCCTGGCGATCGACAGACGCTCCCCGAATACTTTTAAAACGTTGGTCACGGTCGATTTGGCCGACTTAGCGTGTGAGAACGTCGGATTCTCTTGCTGCGCGAGCAAAATTTTTACACACTGCTCCTCTTGCTTGGACGTCTTTTTGAAAACTGGAGAGCAAACGGTGAAAACTCATCATAGCAACCATTGTATATACACTCAACTTTCAAATTGCAGCATTTCGATTTTTTTAAGCATTTTTAACAGAAATACACCAATTTGAAGTTGACCAATTTTTGCGCGTTCCAGACTTTAGAAGCTCTTCTGGAGGACATTTGAAGAAAGCTGTAAGAATAGTTGGTAAAACATCCAAGGAAAATATTTATTAACTTCTAGCGAAAATTTAAAGAAATTGGATGACACATCCAGAGGAAGCCAGTGGAAAATAAAAATAACAATGCCATTTCCCGGGGAAGCCAGAAGATCTTTGGAAAAATCTTCCAATAGAAGTCGCAATGTCCTTGAAGTTTTCGGAACATTCCTGAAAACACTTCGGAATATCCCATCATTCCGCGGAATTTCTTGAAAGTTCTTGGAATTTTCCTGACGTTAATGGGGCTGTTTTCAAGTTCTCTGACCATCCTCAACTTCCGGAAAATCTCTCATTTTTTATGGTCTTTGGACTTTCTTGAAGAATTCTGAGTTTATTAAGTGCTCTCACAATATTTTTGAATTAATGGAAGATCAGCATTGAAGTTCCTTCCCAAGCAACACAACTAGTAATAAAGGTGTTTTGAATACTGCTTAATGACATTTATGAGTGTATAATTAGATTTTAAAATACTTCATTTCACAACTTTAAACATCGGAAGTTTCAAATCGTTATAAAACAAATCATTGGTCATTTAACAAGTTTTGAATAACATCAACAACAAATTAAATGACAAAAAAGTATTCTCCAAAACAAAAATAAGACATAGCCGAGCATGGGATTCAAAATCAGGTATTTGGCGTGCTAGGTTTGTAACTTCTCTACTAGACCAACTTCGTTTGTTGGTAAACCATTTTTTACTATCCATCAAGTTCTCACACATGGCAGAAAACTAAGCATAGATTATGATTTTATAGCAAGTTTTGGACAACACCATAATAACCAATAAATTTTAGTGGAAACAATATAATGAAAAAACTGTTGAGTATGGGATTCGAACACTGGTCCTTGGCGTGATAGATTTGTTGCTTCCTAACTAGTCTCATTCCGAAAGATGGCTAATTTAGGCTTACTATCTATTATGGTCTCGTCAATGGCAGGACAATCATATTCTAGAGCAGATGCGTTTGGGTCGTCATAAAGATGTTTTGAAAAGTACTAAAAGAGTTACCTGAATTATCATTTCAACTACTTTATGACAGCCTAAACTATTTATTTGAATTAATTTTATAGAAATAATGAACAAAATTATATTGTTATATATATAAATATATATATATATATATAAAACATTTATATAACTTTTAAAGATCAGATCCCTGAAGTATCATTTTGTATCATGACCAAATCTGGAAAGTGTTTTAATACAAGGGATGTTTCCTGCATCACTTATAATACAATTATAGAACATGCCTTTATAATTATCATTATCATGTGTTGCTTGGGTTGATCTTCCCTGTTTTTGTAATTTTAAAATGGTCTTGAAACTGCCATCAAAAACCATGGAACTTCCCCTAAAATATTTTCACAATTTTATGATAGGAATGCAACTTCTCTAACGTTTTCAAAATTTGCATGAATCTGTTGGAACTTTGCTGAAGTTTTCGGTTTTTTCGGAACTCCTTTAATGCTTCAGCAATTTCATTGAAACTAATTGATCCGTCCTGATGTTAATGCTGTAAATTATTAAAATCAATTGAACATTTTTGATGAAAATGAGAAAAGCAACTATCTGCTATCAAACTGACCTCCTCCGAATGGGTGATATCAGTTTGTTTAGGCATTTGACGAAGGCATGGATCATTCTCATTCCAGAACTCTGTCCAGAAAACCATTAAATTTCTTTGAAGCTATTTGAACTTCCTTCTGACTTACTTACTTAAGGGTCCTGTACACCATCGCTGCTCGCTTTTGCCTTGCCCTGGTTAGATTCCTATCGACTTGCTCTATTTCCTTGTTGAGGCTCCGCAACCATCGGTCCCTGGGTCTACCTCTTCTGCTATGTCCTGCCGGATTCCAATTCAGTGCTTGCTTGCAGATTTCGTTTCCGCCCCGTCGAAGTGTGTGGCCGACCCACCTCCACTTTCGCTCTCGAATTTCTGTTGCTATCGGCTTCTGATAACATCGACGATGGAGCTCGGAATTCGAGATTCAGTTGTGAGGCCACCGGGCACGAACTATATACCGCAAGCATCGGTTGATGAAGATCTGCAGCTTCTGAGTGTTCTCCGTTGACAGCAGTAGTCTTTACGTTTCTAAACTCGTAAAGGCAGCCCTAGGCTTCTTGATTCGTGCCCTTATGTCTCTCTCGGTCCCGCCGTCTGACGCTATTTGGCTGCCAAGATATTGGAAACTTTCGACCTTCTCCGCTAACGTAAAGTTGGAAGAGTTGCCCGTGTTGACATCCAAGGATTTGGTCTTGTTGACGTTGATGGTGAGACTCACCGTAGAGGAGCGTCCGGCTAGATCATTGAGCTTACTCTGCATATCAGAGTGTCGTTGTGCTAGTAGAGAAACATCATCAGCCAAATCGAAGTCGTTGAGATGTTCCATGGTGATAGGCTGCCAAAGCAGCCCACGGTTCGGTACACGGTCAATTGCACCCACCATGATCTCGTCGATTACAATGATGATGGACTTCTGAAGTTTCCGAAATATTTCTTATGTTTCCTGAAGTTCATTGGAGTTCTCTGGACTTTCCTGAAATTTTCGGGTTCTCGAATTTTAACAGAAGTTAATAAAACTGTCTTTAATTTAACCTACCCTTACAGATTTGCGAACTTACCCAAAAGTTTGGGCGTTTCTGAAGTTTCAGATCTTCTTAAAAGTTTCTGCAGTTTTCCTGAAGCTAATGGAATTGCAATACAATTCTGGAAGCATCCCTGATTGTTGGTGGAAGTTGAAAAAAAAAAACTGGCTTGAGAAGATGGTATAACCTTTCGAACGAAGTCAGAAAGTCAGCTTCCAACGGAAGTCGGAAAAGCTTCTGGGAGGAATCGGAAAACAACTTCCAATAAAAGTATTTCCCGATTCCCAGGAAATACCGGGATAGGCCATCAGCTGTTTCTGGATTCATGGGTAGTTAAAAATGGCGAGTAAATGGAAACATTAGTCGAAATAGTATCAAGCATAAGAAATGTTTAAATATGAAATTTTGTTGAGCATTTAAAGGTTCAACCAATTTGAGATACCGTAAAACGGGGTATCCTTGATAATGCGGGTAACTTTGATAGCATAATATAAAGATTAAATTTACTCGCTGCGCTTTTTCTAAATTAGAAATATTGGTTCCATATTGTAGATTAGGGTATTTCCGTTGACATCGTATATAGTTTTTATAAAGTATGTGTTACATATTTTACAAAAATATTAAAAAACCATTTTCGTATTTTTTGCCTGTTTGAAAAAGCACTCAAACCATCATTTATGAAATCTATTTCCGATATAGCCATCACAAATTCAATGTTGTATTTTTATTGCCTATGCTGTTTTCTGATTATATACTCATTCAAAGTTTCATATTTAAAGAACTGAAAAGTTTGAGTTTCATGATTTATTTTCTTTATTCATTGAGCATTATCAAAGCAACCCCACATCAAAATTCTGATTTTCGGTCACACAACTTAAAAAATAGTGCAAATGCTTTAATTTCCGTTAAACAAATAACTAACGAATTAACTCTTGGATTCTCAGTACTTGTTTTCAAAATATAAAATTTAAAAAATATTCATTGTTGCAAAAAATATTAAGAATATTCTTTAAAAAATTATCAATGTTACCCCGTTTTACGGTAATACAAAAAAAAAGAAAGTCGCTCACAATAGTTTCCTCTGATAAAGGCTGACTAAAAGTAAACTGGTACGCATATAAAGACCTGTAATTCGTGATTCAATAAGTTTAAAAAGTCCATTAATGATTGCTTTACAGTACTTTTATTAAAACTTCAAAGCTACAGCATCAGATGGTTACATTTCTCCAGTTCGAACGAGATCTCGAACCTTCATCTTGATGGAGCCCATCAGCGCCCGTACAGTGGCAACGGACACGGAATCAGCGCATTTCTTCCATTTTGCCCGCATTTACTGGATGTCCTTGCCTACCCCGCCGCTTCGTCGAAGTCGCTGCTTTGAAATTGCTCAGTATTTTTCGATTGGTCGAAATTCCGGGCAATTCGGAGGATTCATTAGCTTGGGAATAAATCGATCTTGTTGGCAGCATACCACTCCAGAACCACCATGGAGTAGTAGCCAAAAGATGACTTTGCCCCTAAGCTTGCGGATGAACGGCAATACACGCTTTTTCAGGCATTCTTCGATGTAAACTTGGGATGTGTTGGTCGAGAATGTGACGAATGGTTACGTTTTCAGGCCACAACTGCAAATTGCTTGCCAAATCATGGCCTTCTTCACGAACTTGTCGGCAAACACGAACTTGAATCTTCCCGACACATCCCCACGTCCAGTCGCGATGTAAAACTTTTGACCGGGAAGCTGCTAAAAATCGAGTTTGACTATGTTTCACCATCGCCTTGTGTTTCGTTAAAGCACGGTCGTACAAGAGCATTGCACGCTTTTTAGCCACGGAATTCTGGTTCATGTGCCGGTTCGGATGTTTACTGGCTTTGTAAGACTTGTTTCCTTCCCTGGCAAGGATGTTCCGCATCGTTTGGAAGTTGGCGTTGTACCTTCTGGCCACATCTCGGATCGAAAGATCGGGGTTGGCTTTAACGTACCTCAACACCTTGCTGCGCAGCTGACGATCCCTGGTTCCAGTTTTTTCGTATGTCCATTGATTCCTTTCCACACTCAGGGTTTCCTTGTAGGTTTTGAGCACTCGACAAATTGTTGGTTTCGGCATCTTCAACACTTTAGCCAGCTTGGAACTGGACTACTCCGGATTTTTCAGGTGTTTGTGCACAATATTTTTTTCTTCTTTAGAGTTCCATTTTACGTTATTTCTGAACGCGATCGACTACTTTGAACTTGCACCAGTTGTTCTCTATAGAAGTGTAAATAAAGCACTGCCAAGGTTTTTCGATTACCAACACTAGAGGCGTGCTAGCGGCACGCGAGGGGCGTACCAATTTACTTTTAGTCAGCCTTTTAGTTCAGCACGGGCAGACAATAATCAGATTGATTATTTAAAAAATAGGTATAAATTGGCATAAAATCATAAAAATCTGTATTCTGAGAAACCTTATCTGTATATCGGTATCAAGTTCAAAAATTGGTACATCTGGCAACGCTGGTATAGGATTTAGTTGGTTGAGGAAAAGTTTTTAAATTATTTATGAAACGATTTACTTCACACTACTACTGTCTTGGGGCTGATATGGATCGATAGAACGTTTACTGTGGTTTGAAAGTATCATAAACTACCCAGCATTGATCGGATGGATAGGTTCTGGAAGAGAGGGAACTAATTTGAAACATTGAAATATTTATATTTATTATGGGATGTCGCTTGTTGGTCGTGTTGGTCGCTTTATAATGTATAGCCCAGTATAATTTTGTATTATTTATTTCCTTTCATAGTAGCCTTCTAAAGCAGCGTTGCTCAATCTATGGGTCGCAGACAACGAAACAATCCTCAGGTAGATCCCAGAAATTCAGAAAAATGCATAATTTTTTTTTTTGATAATTGCATGCAGACAATTTAAATTATGTAGGAATAAAGTAAACTGAGCTACATTATCAACATATTTAGTTGGAGATGCTGAACGTCAAATATCAGACTTAATTGGTCATTGCGTATATGATAAGGGACGAAAGTATAGAGTTGATAGATCCGTTAGAGTACGACAGCGTGAATATTGTATATAGAGAGTAGAAAGCGAGTAAAGGTCAATTTCGAGGAAGGTGAGAATCGGGATGATCATCTCCTTTACCAAACTCCCCTGTTAGAGAGGGATGGCGAGGGGTATTCCCCCGCCACCACTGGCAAAAAGAGATTATCGGTGATTTGCTCACGTACCTTCGATGTGCGGAAACAGTTCTATCGATTGTTTCACACTCAAGACGTAAGGGTAAGGGTTGGTTAAATAGGGATGGTCTTTGGTGTTGGAACTGGAATGGTGTTTGTTGTGGGTACCTATTTCAATAGTCTTTGTTGCGGGAATTAAAGTGGTGGTATAAGAGGTGGTTGCCTAAGCATGGGTGGATATTGTGGGTAATGTGCGGGTTGGTGTAGAGGTCTGGATGGAATAGGTGGATTGTGCGTTTTAACCGGATTCTTTACAAAATTAAAATTACTTTCCTCTGAACATAATCTTAGTGAATGCTTTAAAATTTTTCAGTTTTCACATTATCTGTTTCATTCAGACATAGTTGATTTATCAGTAATAAAAGCGAAAATTTAAACCAATCTCTCGTTATAGAATTTTCGTCCCTCGTATCATTAAAATGAGTGATTAAGGTAGACTTAATATCTTCCCAAATCAATTCTGTTCCGTTAAGTCCAAATACGGAGTCAGCATTCTGAAGTAATTTTTAACCGAAAGGATTGCATCCAAATATTGTAGACAGACTGTCTATTACCTTTATGAAGGTGTGTAATTTTGCTGGAACACTGGTGAAACACAGCAGATCTCGCACAGTTTAAAGAGTTTGCAGAGATTTTAAAATTACGTCTTCTCCGGCATTTAAGGATTACTTCGCTTATCGGCAGCAAGTTGAGCCTTTAAAATACTTACTAGCCTTCGTTGGTCCTCTATTTGGGCCTTGACACTTTCAAGTTGTGATAGCAACCTCGCGTTTTCGGACGCCAACAAATTACCGTCCAAAGCGACTCGGTTTGCTCGTGCAGTAGCTACGTTACTTTGCACGCCAGAATTTTTGAGAATGTTGTTCGTCCGCAACAAGTTCCGATAATAAATCATCTCGTTGTTGCAATAATCGCTGTGGTCGTGTTTTTGGCATTTCCTCTCAATTAAATTCTTAAAGTTCACACACTCACCTTTACTTCAGGTTTTCTTTTGATTGCTTACTTCTCTAGATTCAGTTGTTGTTTTGATTAAAATTGGATTTTTAAGTTAGCTTGAAGGTTTCTTTTGTGATATTATAGGGATTCGATTACGGATTGTCCAGGCTAGTCCCTCTGAATTAGTAATTGTTTATGTGATTTTAGGTGCAATAAGGCATTTGTTTATTTCAGAAAAGTCTTATTCTCCTATTTTAAAGATTGAGAAATAGAATTATAAAGAACTTACATTGCTAGATTTTGTCGATATTCGCTCGACTTCGACTTTGGTTGGCAAAATGATTGCGACAGGAAAAAAAATTGTCAAATTTAAATGACCATAAATATTTGAAAATTGGTCAAAATTTTATGGTTGCCTGCTAAAAATTGTTTGTTTACCATCGCTTAGTATTTGCTTGAGCGTATTTTTTTTTAAATTTTTTTATTTTTTCTGATTGGGTCGAGAACTACTTCGGCCTGATCGCCCATTTTGGGCCTATCGAGCAGAAAACTTCAAAAAATTCATGATTTCAGAGTTAACAAGTCAATTATGCGTTTGGTACGATACTTTAGTTAATAAGCTATCGAACGAAGTCAATAAGAACGCGTGATATGAAGGTTTGCACCCATTATTCCCAAAAACAAAAGAAGCGCTCTGACCGAATCAATTTTTATCTTCATTCGATAGGCCGAAGTGAATTCATTGGCGTTTCAATGCGTTAGGCCGAGTTTAAAATCCGTAGGCCGAGTTTGGCGTCAAGAAGTAGTGTTAGACTTTTGACAATATCTTAACGATTGGTTTCTCTTTAACAAATCTCACGGTATGTACGGAAAGGTAAATAAATTTGGAAGCCATCAGTAATAACAACATTCCGTTTGGTGCTAAACTGCGCTAGATTAAGAAAGACTTAGTATGGGTTGTGGTTAATAGGCCGGAAATGGGGTAATTAACCCTACTAGAAGGAATTTTGAATTCACTGGTGGCAAAAGATCCAAGATCGGTTAAGAAACAACCGATATCTGGCCATTCCCGTGTAATCGGTTACGGTAATGCGAACAGTAATGTTAATCTCTTGAATAACGTCTTGCCGGCGCCGGTGGTGTAGTGGTAAGCGTGACTGCTTTCTAACACCCCAATGGGTCTGGGTTCAATCCCAGAAAAGGTCGGTGGGATTTTTCTGAGGCATAAAAATCTCTGGTCACGTCTTCCTTCGGAAGGGAAGTAAAGCCGTTGGTCCCGGCCCATGTGTGTTGAATGGGTGCGATATCCTACGCAGGTGTGGAAGCTGCCTTCCTGCACATTCGATTGTCGTCAATGGATGGCAATCGATGTCCGTCGGTGATTGGCACTAGATTGCGGAACAGAGACCGACGTTAAATAAAGGAAATTTTAAGAAGAAGAAGAAGAAGAAGAAGAAGAAGAAGAAGAAGAAGAAGAATAACGTCAACACAGGTATCGATCCTCATGATTTTGCAGCTCGATATCTCTAGAAGTATTTTCAGAATCACGAATTGTGATGGGCATCTTGGAGCAGGTTCTGAGTTCTCCGGAAAAGTGGTCAATTGGGGTCATGACCAGAACCATATATTAATATGGATGATTTCCAAGGGGTGGTCACTCTACACACTTATTTTGCGCCAACTTTTTTCTCAGCGCGCCGCAGCTGTTCCAGCAGTACCGAGAAGTAATTGAACTGCACTGAAAAAAGTTATCACTTAGTTTCTATTAGGAACGCAAATAATATTTTTCCAGTAACAAAAATAATGATTGTTATCTGAATATCACATAGCATAAGAAATTCTATTTGAGAAATCATATAGATTTCATGAGACACATAACGTTTATGTAATTTTGTGGTGCGATTTCCAATTATGGGATCACAAGAAATTCACATGGATATTTTCCACTGGTTATGTGATTTATTTTATGAGTGTGACTTTTGTTTGCTTGTGAATAATGTCTTGTTTGGCAAACCGGTATTTTAACAGCGCTTGTTTTTTGTTTTGTTTTGCAAAACTCCCGGGTCAGAGTAGGAAGGACATTTCCGTTCCGAGATACGGACCTTGGGGGGGAGTTTCACCTAGTACGAGTCTACGTTGTTCAACGGAAACGGTACCGGCGGTGGCCAGGACAGCCTGCACAACAAGTGCCTCTGAACCGGCCTGGAGATGATCGGAACAACAACAACATCAACGCATCAGATGAGCCTCAGCGAAAGCGCGAGGTAGCAATCTGGCCCAACCATATCCTGCTGTTCACCATTATTAATCCAGTCTATCCTATTACAGTGCACGTTCTACACCATCTGCTCACCCAACGGACAAGTGCAACGTATCAAGATATTAAAAAAAATGGAGGCCAAGCTATGGTTGAGTTTGACAGCATTGAATCCGCCACCAGAACCCGGGATGCATTGAACGGCTGTGACATCTACTCCGGTTGAACTGAAGATCGACTATGCCAAGCCAGAAAAACTCAATGTTTACAAAAACGACACGGACTCCAGTTGGAAGCAGCCGTTTCCAAGGATGCCTGCAACGGACGAGCTCCGTTGCTACACGATCCTACCATCTTCAGCAGAAGGCCCAGCCCGTACAACGACCTTCAATCATTAGGCAACCATGGTCCTAAACTAGCCCTCCTGGGTGGAGGAAACGGATTTGCTCCAAATTTTTCAACGCCGGAGTTTCATCTGTCGGAAAAATGGAAATCAAAAACTGCCGAAACACACGTCGGACTGATGAAGGAAGCACCACTGACCCGAAATGGACCAGCCAACTTCATTCAACCGGCACAGCAACAGGGCGCAGTGATGATGGTCTACGGACTCGATAACAGCACAATCATCGCCGATAAGCTGTTCAATCTGTTCTGCCTGTACAGACATGTTGTAAGGATAAAGTGTTCTTGAAGACCAAAGAGCATCCAGCACTTGATCAACATTCCAATCAGAAATGATGGTAGCAAAATTCAGATTGCATTTTCCAAGCAGAACTACTTGCTAGAGTCCACCAACCCCTACACCCTGCTGGACAATTCGATCAGCTTCAAGGACTACAGCGCCGTCAAGAACAATCGCTTCTTTTCCCGAGCAAGATTCTGCAGTTCTTCAATACCCCACCCGGTATGTCCGAGGATCTGCTGCTGACTGCATTCACCACCAAGGACTGCCACCCGTCGCAATGTTCCCGCTGAAATCTGCACGTTCCTCCTCCGGATTCTTTGAGTTCCCGAGCGTAGCCCTAGCGGTGAACGCCTTCATGAAGTACAACCACAGCGTCATCGATCACAAAAGCACAAAATTCACGTTCATTATGAAGCTGTGCTTCTCCTCGTCCAAGACGGCGCTTAGAGCAACGAGAACACCGAAAACATGGGCATGTTACGATGAACTAATGTAAGATGAAGTCCATATCCTTAGAAGGAAATGAAAAGCAACGACGAGACTTGGTGGAGATTCACGATTGTGTTTTAAAAAAATTGATTATATTGTGGCAACATCAATAACAAATTTTGACACATGCACACTGCGCAGGCGCAGAAAAAGTTCAGTGTAAAAATTAGTAAAATTGTGCCAATGACTCTGCCCAGGTGTGCCCAGCTTATTTTTGGCACACTATGTGGAGTGACCAACCCCTTGGTGATTTCATTATTTTACTTGCCCAACTCCGGTGAGGTTCGGGAGAAGTGATCAATTGGGGCCATGACCGGAACCATATCAATATGGGTATCATACTGTAAGGTTTTGCTTGCCTATGATAATGCAAGTTCGATTAGATCCACAGCTTGCTCTGGTTATCTTGGATAAGGTTCTGGGTGCCCCGGTGGATGTTACTTTGGACGATTTTTCTCAATGACAGACTCAATGAGGGTTACATTTGACGTTTTGTTTTACATTATACAAGATTCCCTTTCACAGATTTCAGAGTAGAGTACCAAATATCGAAAAAATGGCTGGTACCCTTACTTATAACTTTGGATTGGTTTTCCATACCCCGGCTTTAGAAAATAAGCACCAATCATGTTAGGCAACCTCCCTTAGATCAGTCGGTAAAGGCACAGCTACAAAGCAAGACCATGCTGGAGGTGGCTGGGTTCGATTCCAGGTGCGGTCTAGGAATTTTTCGGGTTGGAAAATTTCTCGACTTCCCTGGGCATAGAGAATGATTGAACTTGCCACACAATTATACTAATGCAAAAATGGTACAGGCTCGAAAGCTCTCAATTAGTAACTGTGGAAGTGCATCTAGAACACTAAGTTGAGAGCACGCAAAAAGCTAATATGCCATACGCAATAAGCTTGAAATGCGAGGAAGAAGAAGAAGAAGAAGAAGCTAGGCAAACCAAATGTCCGAAGTAACAATCATGTACCCATCATTTCAAACTGTACATTGGACAAATTTTGGCCTATGATTATCTTAAATGAATGAAAGTAAGTTTTTGTATCACATACAATAGAAGGGCTATAGTTTGTATCGATTAACTCGATTTGCTTACATTTGTTACTTAGGACCTTTTGAAAAGCTACGCGAAAAATCGTCTTAATGCATCAATAATGTCACATGGCAATAATTAGCCATTGGGAATAATATTCCAAATCATAATGCGGGTGGTACCCAAAAAATCGTGACGTATTAGGGCATAACTATAGACAAATATGATATGATTCGTATGGCCTAGAATAAAAAATTCCAGTTTGTTCCACAGTGTGGTCGTTCCACTGAAATTGTAAAAGAAATATGGAAAAGCGTTTCAAAGCACTTCCATGAGGAATTTCAAGGGAATTCAATGGAGAATCATAAGGGAATTCTGAGGAGCATTTTAAGCAATTTATGCAAACAAGGGAGTCCTTATCAAAACTAAAATGGCAATGGTTGTTTTGGGAGAATTCTGAGAATAATTTTCAGCAGAAATTTTAGAGAGAATTAATTGATTTGAAGGGAATTGCTAGTCGCATTTAATTAATTCTGCGGTAAGATTCTGAAATTGAAGAAATTCCTTGGTAAATGTCCATACAATTCTCTTACTGTCGTTGTAATTGGAAATTTATAGTTCCCATCTCACAGAACATGCTGACTATCAACTCCACGCAGGCCATTCTTCACCGGCGATTCATTTTGTTAAGTCATTCACTGCGTCTGACTGTTAACGAGCGAATAATTTAATTAACATGATGCTCATTAATCAGCTGAATTAGTGGGTAGCTCATTTAATTAGTTGCAGATTTTATCACAGCACATGAACCGGGCTTGCTCGAACGGACTTCAACAGAGCATCGACACAGCCCACAAACGCGTTTTATCGTTATCCTTTTGGTGCTGTTGGTTGCTGCTGTCAGGAACGGTCATCATTCATCACTGGATGCGTAGCGGTTTGCAGTTCGAACCTACGTCAGAACAATGTATGTATGCCTAAATACGTGGCAATGCGAATATAAATAAGTATAGCTACTTTGAAAAGTGAGTAAATTCCAAACTGTGGTATTATTTTATTCACGCGAGTTGATAGTTACATATAAATAGGTACATTATATATACTTGTTAGACAAATTGGCCAAATAGAGCGAGAGCACAGAAGGACAATATTGGAATTTTCGAACTTACATATTACTAAAGTGTTCCTTCTTATTGTCTTGAGATGTTCTCTCATTGTGTTCATTTTAATCCCTTCCACAGTTGTTAATAAGCAGCTTTCAAAACCTGCCATAGCATGACTTTGTATATTATGTGACGTGAACGATGATAACCAATCTCCATCGTCCATTTCCACATTCCCTAAGGATCAAATATCTCCCGTTGATGAAGCCGTTAAGAAACAAGCCATCTTATTTTCAGTTGGCATAATTGCGAGCTGCACGCTCCTCCTCAACTGGCACTGATATCAAAGCACACGTAATCACTCTGTAATCATGTTCCCTTGTTCACGAAGATGATTACTGTAAGGATTCCCCCGCAAACCGCCTCAATAGAGGTACTAACTGAATTATCATGCTTACACGTGCATTTGCATTCCCTTTGAACGACTCCAATCAAGTGCAGTCATATCTTTCTATACTTGCTATTTACGTTCTACGATCCGCAAATGATTGATACAAACTAAACACTGCGTTCAATTGGCATCAATTTGACTCGTCGAACATTTGATTCATCGAGCAGAGAGTAACCTTTCATTCGCATTTCAATCGCATCATGCCAACTTTCATCCTTCCTGGCGGCATTAGGAGCGTTCTCCGGTTGATGGAAATAAATGCCTCCTTTCAAGTGTATTTTACTTTGTTGAACCGACACATCTAGAGGAGGGAATTACCGGTGCTGGAGTTTTTCCTGTAGTGTGTCACGTCACAACTGTATTCCTACAGCAATTGATTCATTTCAAGTTATTTCTCCAGCGGAAAATGCTTATTTCAAATGGTTCTTGGCGATCTTTTGAAAATTATGCAAGATTTGTTCAACTTCTCCTGGAGAATCATGGATGCTTAATGAACACTATTAATTGTTGTAGAATACATTCAGTATGTGTCAAGTAATTTACCATACAACTGTGAGGGTTTCAAAAACCAATGAACAATGTATTTCACCTTGAATAAATGGAAACGTTCAGAGCTAGTTGACAATTGAAAGTTCTTATTAGTCAATAAATTGCTTCAAATCTGTTCTCACACGAAAGCTCACCTTCAATTAGCACCAGCCAATTAAGTGACAAAGCTATACATAATCCAAAACAAAATAGAGCAATTCAGATAAATCCCATCACACGATCACCGGCCTCACCATCATCTTCTCACCGGTTCGCCCGTCACAAGACCGTAACCATCATCGGTCACCGGGACGCGCCCATAAACATTGAACGTTTCGCACTTGACTTATTCCGCGCCCGCCACATGGCAATGACCACGCACCGCGATCTAGAGCTCTAATAATTTACGATTAGAGTGATGGCAGCTACAAACAGAGGTGTCGCAACTAGACGATGTGGGTTCTGGTGTGGTCCCTCGTGCGTTCAGGCTAGTCTAAGTAAATCAAGAATCCATTATCTCAAGATGATACTCCGCAGCACAGTGGGACCATTCTGAAAAAAGACGGTCAAAAGCCTTTTCGCACATTTCTCGGTGTTTTAGCGTTTAGGTGTCTCCGGAGAAGTTTCTTGAAATATTGTTCTGAATCTTTTGAATTAAAATATAAATTTTTATTAAGGTGGTATTACACTTAGAAAAACTAACTTTTTGGTATCACAAGATAATAGGTTTATGTCTTCGGAAAAGTTGTAGAACTATGCATTTTATCAAACTTTTCAGAATACACTAGACAGAAGCAAGGGCGTAGCCAGGTTTTGAGTTAGGAAGGGGCGAAAAAAAAAATTACCATGGAAAGTTTGGCCAAATGTCACTTCCCCGAAATCCTTTGTGTTGCTGAGTTTAGGGGGGGCTATCGCTCTCCCCTGCCCCCCTCTGGCTACGCCTACGGACAGCAGACGTAATAAGTCTAGCGAGATATAAATGGATTACCTTAAAATCATTTTATTTTACTTTTAAATCTTAACTAATCGATTTGACATGTTCTACAAAGTTTTCAATTTCATCAAAATAAACATCTTTTCTTAAGATAGCAGTGCTGTAAATCGCTTCATTTGCTATGTAAACCAATTTAAATATAAAATTTCACCAATTTGCAGTTAAAATTTCTTCGAAAATGGCAGTTTATGGCAGCCAAAACTTACGTTGTTTGATCAATCATGACATGAGGTACTAAGGGACCAAAAATCGATGTCGGGTCTGCTCAGGTACATAGATTATTAGTATAGTCTTCTAGGATGTGTTGGTTTTATTTTTATTTATTTTTGCTTCTCTTATTTATTTTTTATTTTTTTAATAGTGCTAGCTATAATTTATATTAATGTATAAAACTGATTTTAGGGTAGTACTGACAAAAATCCATTTATATCTCGCTGTACTTATGACGTAAAAACTTGGTGCCTTCAGCAAAATTCAATGAAATTTATAGTTCTGAAACATAAACATATTATCTTGTGATTTAAAAAAAGTTTGTTTTCCTAACTGTAATACTACTTTAATAAAAATGTATATGAATATTTCAGAGATGCAAATATTTTTTTCCACAAACTTATCCGGAGACACCTAAATGCTAAAACATCTAGAAAAGCGTGAAAAGGTTTTTGACCGTTTTTTTCAGAATGGTCCCACTGTGTGCAGTGCCAATATTGATTTATGGTGAGCTGCTTCGGATCTTGGATCGGGACATAAGGGAAAAGGATTAATCGCACCAGGAGGGGAATTTAAATTGAAGGGACGGTTGAAAAGTTTAAATCCAGTTCAATTCAATAGAACTAGCTTGGAGGATTGAATATGTAGTTTTTTGGGTGAAAATAACTTTAAATTCTAGAGCTTTGGTTTTTATAATGTTTTGGTTAAATTAAAGCTTAGCTAGAACAATTTAATTTTTTCCGAAAACGGTGATCTTTCAGATGGTGTGTTTGTATGTTTTTCGGAATTAAACAACCCAGTTTGGGGAGTGGAGTCTGAAAGGATTTTGTTATGTTAGGTTTTAAACATGAAATGTAGTGTTATTTATTTTTTAAACTAAAATAAAAAAAATCATACCATACACATTCCAAACATGTTCCGGATGCCAGCTAGGAAATTACCAGTTAGTTGGACTTGAATCAAAACCCACCATGCAACATATATACACGTGAAATTGTGGAAACAAGTAAAGTGGTAAAGTGGTCTGAATTTGAAACGAGTCAAATCCCATTATGTGACACATAAAATCACATAAGAATAAAATAAAAACGAAAGCATTGACACAACATTTGAATTCTCAGGACCACATTACCCATATTCGGACAGGATCCAGGTACCTTTGAGGATGTGGTCAGAATTTTACATGAGTTAAAAACCATCTTGTGACACATCAAAGGACATGAAAAATCAACTACAAGCCACACCCGAATATCTTCCGGGAACTTTTGGGGGAGAGGCCAGAATCAGACATGAAGCATAAGCCACACCCGCTCACATGAGCAGTCAATTACAAGATCAATAGTAGTAGAGTTGAATACCTAGGACCACATTCAGACTTGTTGCGGGAACTTCGGATGTTTCGGGTGGATAGAATCAGACGTCAATCAAAACCGAATCAAATCAGAATGAAATTATGTGATTACAGTGTGACACTAGGGTATTTCATTTTGAAAAAAAAAATGTATTAAATTTCTCATAGGCCGCTCTCCAAAAATGGTAAAGATTTGTGAAGGTTTAGAGGTGACGCAAAAGGAAATTTTGGCGAATTGGTGTGGAAAATGATTGAATTTCCCTATAAGGTTGGTTCTATTTGTCGAAATGTTGAACAAATAATATATATGTATATATATATATATATATATATATATAATATATATATATATATATATATATATATATATATATATATATATATTTTATAATATCATTTATTTGTAAAGGCTCAATTGAGTTTGCTTTGCGGAGCCGTAATGCAATGTATAATAGCATTATTTTTTATGAAAATAATATATGTTGTTGCCATGACAATAATATGATGTTGTTGTGATGAACTTGGTATTCCCAACTACCATTTTCAGCATTATAAGCCAACATTTACAGCGTTGGGCTGTAAAGGAACTGAAAAAAAGCTGCCGATACAGATTCAAGCATAAGCTATCGGAATAGTTTTAGAGAGCGTTTACTAAACTGTTTCACAATACAATTTGTCAGTTGCGCACTGAATAACAGCAACCAATAAAGGCTAATGTCCCTTCGATGCACATGTTAGTCATCTTTCAACTTGTAGCCAGGCATGGAAAATCATTTACATTCATTTCATGCATTCATTTACATTCATTTGCTTCTAACTTTTTTCATCAACAGCATTCCGCAAAATGATGTATGGAGCTTTAGTAGGTTTTGTTATTAGCTACAACTTTTGCCCGCAACTCAAATCTGTATCTCTTATGCATCACGAATTAGGGTGGGCAGAACTTGTTACTGTTTTTCAGTGAATGTAAAATACATTCACTGAAAAACAGTACTGGCTTCTGTTCGCTATGGTTCGTCATGCATAAGAGATACGGATTTGAGTTGTTAACAATAGTTGTAGTTAATAACAAAACCTACAAAAGCTCCATAAATTATTTTGCGGAATTCTGTTGATGGAAAAGGTTATGGACAAATGAATGTAGGTAAATGAATGCACGAAATGAATGCAAATGATTTTCCATGCCTGCTTGTAGCTGCTAATCAAAGTAAATAAAGTGAATATATGTATTACTCATGCGATGGCTTCTACACAACCAACCACTTTGCTGAACAACATAAACATCAAAAGTGCTAGCGGCGCCGGTGGTGTAGTGGAAAGCGTGATTAACTCTCACTTTAGCAGAAATGGGTTCAATTCCAGTCGGCGCCGCCGGAATGTTCTGAGGCATAACATCTCTGATCACGCCTTCCTTCGAATGGAAAGTAAAGCCGTTGGTCTTCGGTTCATGAGTTAATGGGTCGATAGGTGGGGTCCAGGTTGGACCAGGCCTCCTTGGCGTCAGTAGCATTGGTGCTCAGCACGGAAAATCAAAAGTGCTTTTCAAACATATAAGCAACCTGTACTCATCTAATAAACTATGTTAGCGCTGCTGTGGAAGCTTTTTTGCAGTCAACTTGGTTTATTTTTAGACGTGTGCAGTTTTACAGCTTTTACTCTGCTCCTTTATAAAGCTGAATTAACTAGTCGTGAAAAGTGATTCATGTGCACTATTATAAAGCCACTACTCAGCGATCTTGTTGTTGAAGCGCATGTAGATTTGTTTACATCAGTTCAAAGTGTTGGCTTAGCTAAGTTGGTAGTATCAAGGTTTGCCAATGCGGTCGTCCCGAGTTTGATTTCAGGTTCCGGTATAGTGTAAATATTTTGGTGTTGTGCTTATGACCATTTTCTATTAATTTGGTTCGCAGTAAAATAAACTTAATAGATTCTTCCAACAAAAAGAGTAAACAATATTTAACCCGGCTTCAAGAGACAGCTGTGTAGTATTTATTTGATAATCGGGTAAAGGTTGAATAAGCGCCTTTCAAGTTAACACACAACTACCCAGCAGTATAACAGCTGTAGAAAAGCGTGAATAGATATGAATTAAGAGCTTTTCCCACACCGTCCCAACAGCCATAAGTAGCTGACTAAGTTTGCCAGATTTGTTTGTATAGAGGTGGAGTTAAAGTTTCATCATATCGTATAACATTTGAATACAACTTTAGGCTGTATAAATGAATTGAGTAAAGAGTTTACATTGCGAAAATTGTTAGTTGGGTTTTTTGTTGGCACATACTCATCTACACATTTACCATATTTAGTCACTTTTTTTGCATCTTTATCTTTCATGAATTGCTGCCAAACTGACCGTAACAAAAACAGGCTTGTTAGCCAATGTCATATCAATTAGAAATCCTCAGAAGGAGAGATGGGCGAAGACACAAAATACAATTCCGGCAGCAGGATTTTGTATGTCAATTATCTTGCAACCCTTGCCAGAAGGTGGCGTTTCGCATATATATTGTTTATCGATTGCGTGCAAAATAATAATTGCGTGTTAGAATATGATTTTTGACACCAAAAACTAGTTGAATAGGTCTTGTCCATCTGATTAACTTTGCCAAAGATAGCAACCTTCTAGCTAGCCAAGCTATCAAGTTAAAACAAACAATTTGAAACCCAATGAACTGAACTTTTTACCATCCAATATGTCTTACCACTGTGAAAAACTCATGTTAAGGGGGTAGTACACTTTGAACGTGAAAAAAGGAAGGCATTTTCGTTAATTTTTTAAGCAATAAAACACTCAGGGAGGGCAAATATGTTACAACCCATTTATTATTCATCCTTCGAACTACAATTTGTATTTTTTTGAACTCGATTGGCGTCTCCCCGTGGCCGCACCGGGCCAGATCGCGCGGGCGTCCTCGCGCTGAAGTCGGAAAACGGCGTGGGAAAATACTCCTTTCCATGTGATCCTGGAACATAAATCGAACAAAAATCCTGATTAGTAATGAAATTTCTGTTAGAAATACGTATTCCGATTTTTTTTTAAATTATTTTTTTCAAAAGTTGTGGCCTTAGGAAAAAAAAGTCAATTTTTTCACCCTAAAAATGCTTACAAAATCGTGGATTAAAAATCCATTTTTGACAAAATCGAAAATGTGGATACGTATTTCTAAGCAGAATTTAATTCTGAACAAGAAAACCTAGGCGATATCCAAATTTGATGATAACTGGTTAGAGTTATTTCCCACGCCAGTTTGAAAAAACCCGTTTCGAGATAAACGCGTTTAAAGATAAAATTGCTCTCTCAGCGCGCCGGTACATGTTTTAGGAAATCGCTTCGTTAAGCGGTAAGGAATATTCTGGCGGACTTGGATTTTTTTTCTAAATTAAAGTATACATCCCAAGGAACATTTTAAGCCAAAAAAAATGCATTTTTTTTTAAATCAAAGCAAAAACAAGCCATTTGAAACCAAATGACACACTAGCGCTGTCTAGTGACATTGGCGTAGCTAGAAAATTTATCTGGCCTAGGGGGGCCTGTAGATTTTTTTTTAAATTTTGATAAACTACGGTTAAATAAAACTCGCTTGTTTTGGGTAAATTTTTGCTGTGACCAATAATATGACATTGACGCTTACTTTTATTTTAATGGTGAAAAAATAAATTTGATTTTATTTATTTCATAGCAATGATTACTGAATTTGAACAAGCAATCTTTTTTTCGTGCTTTTTGTAATGAAATCACATAGCGTCCGGATTTAATACATTTAAGCATCTTAAACTTAAGGAAATGCTCAGAGTAGAGGTAATTCCATGAATTTTGAAACTATTTTTTTTAGATTCTGAATATTTCATCATCAGTTAAACAGACATAGGAACTAAAATTAATTTCTAGTAGTTTGAATTTGAAACATGGTAAAGTTCACACAGAATAAATTTCATACATTTAAGACTCAAACATGTTCAAGATTAAGATTTAAAAATTTCGAAAAATATTGAAAAGTCTGGTTATAATTTGTCATGACTCTGATGTTTGAATACGAAAGAAAGTAATTAAACATTTATTCAGAACAAATTTTTATTCGATGCATCGGACTAACAAAAATTCGGAGTCAATCAAGATTTAACTTTAATTCTAATCGAAAGGAATGAACTCGAAACTTGAATAATTGTGTTTCTATTTGTAATTAGATAGTAATTGCATTTATTTTTACCAAACGATTGGCATTTTTTAAATTTTAAATGAAGATAATTTTGTTCATACCTATTAGAAACCAATTAATTAATAACTTTTTCAGTGTTTTTGATTTATTGAATCAAAAAATATACACAAAAAGCACGGATTTTCTTATGTGCTAAAAATGGGGGCTCGTTCTGCATGATTTATTATAATATTGGATGTTTTGTTATTTTTTAGAAAATTTCCGAAACCTTAAATTTGAAACTATCGACATGGGGTGAAAATTTATCAACCCTCAAAAGGCTTCCAAGTGCATTTCTAGTAATTGTTTTCATTAAATGTGGGTTCCCTGAATCCGATTCAGATGCTAAAACACTTGTGTGAAAAGTTTTTTTCAGCAGAAACGCCAAAAAAGGTGTCTTAAATGCACAGTTTCGCCTAAATGTAGGCAACTTTATTCAAAATCTCTGGTAATTTTGCGAAAGAACCCGTGATATTTGAAACATTCTACCGCAATTTATTAAATAATTCGGATTATTTGAGACTTAGTTTAGTAAACAATGATACTTGAATGGTAATAACATCAATCGTTGCAGTCCTTTGATCGTTTGTTTGATGTTGCTATTGTATGCTACTTAACGTCAGCTCTATAAAATTGAAATTTATGCAATCATTTTTTTGTTAGGAAAAACACATCAAGGCAATCATTCGAGTCTCATGATGATATACTTTTACGATTTCTCTTGATATCTATCACTGACCATGTTATACGTGACAACTAAAAGTGCAGCGCATTATGATCAATTTAACCCCGATGATCAATTTTCCCCCGGATTACGGTACAACTTACAGTATTGAAAGAACATTGATTTTTTAAACAGTTGGAGATCCTCAGAACTTGATCAACCTGATGTCTTGGAAAAATATTCAGAGAACATTACTAATATATTTGTCTGTATGGAGATCTTTTGAATATTTCCTGCTGTCTAGGAAGGATGGCTGAAAGAATATCCTGTAACTTATGCAACGTTTCCTGAACATCTACAAAACTCCCTTAAGTTTTACTAAGTTTCCCCAACTTCTACGAAGTTCCCTGAATTTATTCCAAATTCCATATTTTGCCAATCTCTCTCGATTCTACGAAGATCTCTGAACATCTTTGCACTTCTTGAAAGGCACCTATCACCTACAAATATTCTGGAAAGTTCCTTGAAATGTAACGAAGTTCTCAAAACCCCCAAGAAGTTCATGGAGCTTTTCCGAATTAAGATCTCTGACAAACTGCAACAAAGTTCCTTATACTGAAGCAAGGATCCCTGAAGTTCCTAGAAGTTTATTGAGCTATATTTAGATCTTCTACAAAATTCCCTGAACTTTTTCGAAATTCCTCATACTTATATGAAGTTTTTCGCAGCGCCTCAAAATGCTAGGAAATTTACAAAGTTTGCTATACTTATACGTTTCTCGATTATTTTCCACGAAGTTCCACGAACGAAATTCCCTCTCCAAAGGGGGAGTTTGGTAAAGAGAGATGATAAAACTGATTTGTACCTTCCTAAAAGTTGTCTAGCTCGCTTTCTACTTCTATATGCAATTTTCACACAGCCGTACTCTAAACGCAACAATCAATTCTATACTTTCATCTCCTCATCTATCGTATGAAAATTACCACTTTAGTCTGTTATTTCAAATAAGCATCTTCAACTATGTAAACCGTTGTGATCACGCAGAAATAATACTAAACATATAGGGGAATTTACGTATTCTCGGCAACCTAAGCAGCGACCTTCTTTCTATAGCCTTTTTCTCTAAGGAACGCACACATATGCAGTATTGGTTTGTTTACAATCTTTTGCTGCCAGCTGCTCTAACAATTTCAATCGAAAGAATTGTCAAAAACTGTTTTGAAACTCTTTTACAAAGCTCCAATCTTCTCTAGTGAGAGCGAGTATTGTCGGCAACCAGTTTTTCTTCGGCAACCGTTCCATTTGAACTGCATGTAAATCTGCTGTTCTATTATCGGCAACTCGAAATCAGCTACAATTTGTAGTGCGTGTGTTTCATTTCAAGAAAACCCTGCTAGATTGCTTTTTCTCAGTGGTAAAAATATAGTCAAATTGAAGCTGAAAGCATAAAGAATCGTGTGCATGCATTCAGCGAAGTGTTTTCGTAAGAAAATCCTGTGAAAATAGTGTTTCAATTTGGGTTGCCGAAAATAGTCTGTCATGCCGAAGCCGTTATTTCCCCTAGTCAAAGTGAAAATCTTTGCTGAAAACAGCAACCTTCTATTTAGTCGACCTGTCAAGTTATAGCTGGAGAGTGAATTCTAAACTGTACTGCCAACCATCTAATAGGGCTTGCCGGAGACAGCAAAATTCTAGCCATTCGAGATGTGAAGTTATTAAATTTCAAATAATTTGAAACAAAATAACACACTAGCGCCACGTGGAGATGGAAATGCTCAACTGAACCAAAGGATCTTGCCCATTGAACTTAGTCAAAACAGCAACCTTCAATCTTTTCCAACAGTCATGTTAAAAAGGCAGCTACCGAGCAAAAAAGTATGCTCTGGTCAGAGGTAATTCAAGCCGATGTATCGAATATTTATGTAATTGCAAAAAATCTGATGCAATATTAGATCAGTGTGTAAAAACTGTGTACATCATAAAACGTAAAATTACACAACTGACGGAATGATGTGGGTACATACGTTACTATGTAATATTCAACAACTTTGTTCGTTGTGTAGGTGTGACTATAACACACTAGCACTCCGTGATGACTGAATTCTCAACTAGACATTGACTGTCTTCACTGTACTATGTCAAAGGTAACAGCCTTCTAATTAGTCAAGGTCTCATGTTTAAGCTGACAACTTAATGACGAACTCGATGGTTCGAGACAGGCTAAACAAAATAGCAAATGATGCTCCACCTGTTTCCTGTTGCATTCACAAATGGGTGGTTGAATTTTTGATGGTATTTACTGTTTTGGCATTCGAAACCCATGTCTGTGTTAGAGATCCGCTATTGACTTGTCTGTACACACTCGATAGTCATGCCAAGAAAGCACGTGATTGGTTTAATTCAGTAATAAAATTTGAACAATTTTCAATGGTGTACTATTGATAAACAAATACTAATTTAATTCTAAAAATTGCTGGATAAATTCTCTGTTGCATGACATATTGCATGACCTATTTCTCATTAATATTTTTGAGAAAAATGCTTTGAAAAACTGCCAAATTTTCGTTACATACCTCATTTTTGATTTCGTAATGTGACCCCCAGCATAGTAAAGAAAGGCGTAGTCACCTTTTGACCGGCTAAGCTTTAGCCGCTTCTTGAATTCGTGACGAGCGGCATACGCCATATATTAAAGTATATCGTCCCATATCTCTTTAATCACCGTCTTAAATTCATCCACCTCTGTAAAAGATTTGCTATGTAGGGATGAGCTCCATCCTGCTAAAAAGAGTAATATTCTGTATCACACTGTAAATTGTAGCAAAATTGTCAACATAGGTTGAAAACAGGTTGTAGCTCTTTGAATCCAAAAGGAGTTTATTGAAATCACATTGTTTAAAACTGATTAACCAACCTAAAATTATTCAGAAATAGTCTGGCTCTAATTCTTGAATACAGATTCGTACATTTCTATCTGAATTTTAATTCGTAAGAAGGGTCAGATCTCCTCACTTCTTTTTCTTCTTGGCCTTTTTACGGTTCTGTAGCGAGCGTTTTGTCGGCTCCCAACTAAGTGTTCTTGATGCACTTCCACAGTTAATAATTGAGAGTTTTCTATGCCATCCATTGCACGAATTTGTATATTGTGTGGCAAGCCCCATGATACCCTATGCCCAGGGAAGTCGAAAAAATTTACATTCCCAAAGATTGGCTTTGCCAGATCGGAATCGAACCGTGCCTTTACTGATTGGTCTATCTGAGGCCCAACAGGTGACTAAATTTAAGTTTTTGCGTAGACACTATATCAACAAGATTAGCAACTTTGACAGAATCCAACCGACAGATTTATCAGCACTGCACTTGAGTAAATGTTTAAGCAACGCATAGAAAAAAAAAAACAAATAGGCATACACATCTCGGAGCATTTACCTAGTAGATGACGTGATTGAGCCTGTCTCATAGCGGTTGAATTAAAATAAATGTTGAACTCGATAAACTGCATAGCCGACATTCGAAAAATCAAACAAGTCAAAAGTGAGATTACTAACATTTTGAATATGCTGAATATTGATTTTGGGTAAATTTTTGTCATATTTGCACAAAGATTACTCCAATGCTGGTTGAAAGTCACAACCCCAAGTGTGGCGTGGCAATGCAGTGCCACAACACGACTGTTCCGTTGCCGAGAAGCGTGATTTTTCACAGCATCGCCACGCACTTTGCATCCTTGGAGTTCTGACTGATAATGATACTCATACAGAGAATTTACAGCTCAAAACGGCAACAACAAAACCAATTTTGTCCCGACGCTTCTAGATTTGACATTTATGTAGGTTGCTACCCAAGATGACATTTTCCATTAACCTTGCAGTACACGCGCCAATTTTTGAAACACGAGCACTCGCTGCTGTGGAATAGTTCTAGTGACGTTGATCACTACATAAAGCCCCACGTCGCTAAAAGTATTCCCCAGCCGTAGACAGTATATGAGCAATTCAAACGCGAACTCTTTTGCCTGTGGATTTGAGAAAATACCTAAAATTCCCTAACCAAGTGAGCTAGATAGATGAGCGCGCATTTGATTAGTATTGTCTCATTAATGGCCCTTCGCTTAATTTCAACTTCTGTTCAATTTTCACACTGTTGTACGTACTCTAACGGAACTATCAATCTATCCTCTTTAGAACTTTATCTAGCTATCAAATTATTGTACTAGAGCAACTCTGAAAATCGTTTACTGCTGTTATGTTCGATTTGAACATTGTGTTGAAGTAGTTGCCATCTCTTTGTCAATTGAAAATAAATCTTTTGGCCTGAAAGTGACAATCTTCATAATATACGAAGCTGAAAATACTTCTCTCGAGTGAAATGGAGATGACTAGGAATTTTCGGGCTGAACATTGTTTCGACATCCCTGGGCATACAGTATGATTGTCACACAATTATACCAATGCAAAAATGGTACAGGCATCGAAAGCTCTCAATTAATTACTGTGAAAGTGCATCTAGAACACTAAGTTGAGAGCACGCAATAAGCTATTATGCGAAAAGCATAATAGGGCCTAACCGTGAATGGTAAGGTAAGCCTGAAAATACATATCAACATTTACTTGAGAGAAGCAAGTATCCAGTTAAATTTTCAGATTCGCACCGCTTTGTCCCTAAAAACACGCAAAGGGCTGGTTCAGAAGCGACTTTGGCGAACATTGCCCAATAGATAGCCATAATTACTGCTATTTGCCGCATAAGCATAGAACTGATCCTTCCAGAATGCGACCTTCCAACATTCCGGTTCCCTTTTTATACCATCAACCCTTCGTTGAAATCCCCAACGAGCAAAGTTCATTGATTCCTGCCGAGCAAATCTCTCACGCCCTCCAGCTGATCGTCATTGATCGATGATCATCGTTTCCCATGCTCCTCTCAAAGCACTTAAGCTCCAACTGAGAAGTTTCTCTGAACCTCTCGCAAGATCGCTGGCGTCCACGTGCTCGGTCCTCTCGCAGACGGCACTCACTGTTAAAAACAAACATCTTCTGCTCGTTGTTTGTTTTGATTTCGCTATTAGGCGACGCCAACACGACGCACTCCAGTGTTTGGCAGCGGTGAGCACGATCACGAATTTTGCGTGAGAGAATTACGAGGCCGACGCCGTCGTCGTCGTCGTCGTCGTCGCGCGCGCTGTCAGACACGCTTCAATCCGCATCCACGCGAGTGCCGCATTTAAAATGAAGTTTTTGCTAATTCTGGTGCCAGTTATTTGGAAACGCTCGTCTCGCGAGGATCGCATTTTGGCATTTGATTTTGCTACTGGAAGATGCAAGTGGATTTCCATTCTAAGAATTCTGGAATAGAATCCCTTGGGTTTTACATCGAAAGAACTTGACATTAAACCTTGGAAGTGTTTCGTATGAAATTGTGAGATCTAGAACTTATAGAATAGTTGAGCCGTGTGAAGATTTGATTCGATCAGTGACTGGTGCGAGTAGAAGCCGGATCTTCGTTCTGAGTTAGGAACACAGTTGCGAGTTGCGAGTGGCGTGCCTATCGATGTGCAAATTCGTCGAAACTCCTCTAATCCGGCTCAAAATGTTTAACTGCTGTGGGCGCCGTGAACTGTTTGTCACCGTTTACCTTTTCAATTGACGTTGGAAGGTACCGAGCATTCGCCGTCGAAGCCGTGTGATCGAATCCGATAGTTCATCACCAGTTCCATCCCATTCCATTTTAATATTTATGTATTTTGCTTATTTATTCACCTAACGATCGCCCGATTTAGAATAGCTAGTATATGTAGCTTAGAGTGCACGCCATTCGAGCAACAGGAAAGCAACAGTTTCGCGAAGATTGCAGCACTTCCTTCAATCGCTGAAAGAATCCGTGGATGTATTCTCAAGGCACGAACGCGTAGATTCAGTCAGTTATAGCAAGCTCAAGTGCCTACAGGGGGTATTAGAATTGTGCAGTGTCACCGGAGTGTGTGGTGTTAATGAACAAGTAAACAATCGCTACCCGCGCCGCATCGCCATAATCATCACCAACAACAACGACCGCACCACGTTTGAAGAGATTTGCGAACTCTTCTGAACGGGGGGAAAAACTCATCAACGAACAAGTGAATAGCATAATCATATTTGCAAACCAGAAAACATGCTGCTGACAGCGATGGGAAATCTGCCGATGGTGCTTGCGGTGGTAAGTGCTCATAAAGAATACTTAAGCTTGTAAATGATACACCTTCTGATGGGCAGATCACATTGTTGAGCCGATGAGCCGAGATGATGGGGAAAGCTTAGGCTCGAGTTCTGTTCCTGCTCAGTCAGGCTATTGTTCGGAAATTTGTCAGATGGAGATATGAGACGGAAACTGCATTTAGTTATTAAAGCTTGTCGGAGTTGACCTTCTCTGTTTAGTGTCTGTGATGTGATTTACCTAGCATGTGCTTGAATGGAAATTGAAAATTGTAAATTAGATTAGTACTGAACAATTTCCTGGACGCAGATGTTTTTTTTTCATTAATCCCTAATGAAGTGAACAAGTTTGTATTTTGTAGGGTTATAGCTATACGTTCCTTTTTATGGCATGTTAAATTCCTATATTCCATAATTGGAACACCAAAGTAGGAACGTATAGCCATGACATTACATGGCAACGAACGGTTTTATCCCCTTAGACAATTTGATGGGATCAAATTTGTACTACACACACAAAAATATGTTATTTATGGAAGATTTCTGATCAATTTTGCACCTTGATGTTTCTGCTGGTGATCTCAGTTTAGCTGGATTTTAGTTTTGTCAAAGGAGTTGATAATTCAAATTGCTTGCCATAGCGAAGTGAAATGATTTAATCCTGAACACTGGTGGATTTTGACGAGGGGTGCGCCCAAAAATGAATTGTAAAGCTGGTCAAATTTGTTTTGCCAGATTCATAAAATAATTGTCAAACCTCAGCTTGAACATGCTTACTGGCTAATTATTTTAATTTTATTTCAAATCCAGGATAACTGAAATTTCCAAGTTTGAAATATTAAATTTTTTAGATCCAGAAAAAACAACATGGAATTTGGGGAAAAAATCTTTATTCGCGAATCATAAATATCATTCATGGTGCATAGTTTTTAAAGTTTCCTGAGCCTTCTCGCAAATTTATGTCTCAATTTTTTGATGATTCCTTCACTTCTCTAGTGGTGTACTGGCTTTCGAAATTTGTTTTTTTATGAATGTGTTAGCAAGATTTTTGTTTTGAATTTCAGAAACTCTAAATAACTTTCATGATATTGGGCTTAGAAAAAATAAAGTGTGAAAATTGAAAAAAACCAAAATGTGCGGTCATGGAGCTTAAAAAAATCAAGATACATTTTAACTCCTAGTTCTCAGTATTTTAAAATACTGTAAATTTACCCTGTAATGAAAAAGGATTCATAGTGGACTTTGAGAAAGCTCTGGTAAACTCAGTGCTTGTAAAAACATTTGAATTGTCGAACCTACTTAAGGTATTAAATACCTGCTTTGTTTGATGGTCATAAGAAAATTTTCATTTTCCTTCGAAGAGATTTAAATTTTTAAATCGAAGATATTTGAACTATAACACTATGTTGAAAGTAGACACTAGCTCATATAAGAGCGTCAAAAGCTTGAAAGAAAGGATTCTCCTCCTTCGATCGAATTTATGAAAAATTATGCAAGGAATATATTGTTTGGAATTAATTTACTAAGAGTGTGAATGTCGATTATGATTTCGAAAAAAAAAATCACAATTTAACAATCTGTAGCAGATATGAGAATACAACTTCAGCTTAAAAAAAAAAGAAAATAATAGAAATTCGAAGAGGCTCTTTTAAGAAAATAAACAATTTAGATTTTTTTAAATATGATTTTACAATAACTTTTCAGTGAATTTATCTATCTTAAACAGCATTTCATTACGTATCTGACACATTTTATGTGACGTTACAACGGATTTGCCTCTTTTAAACAGATTTAGTCCTGATACTGACAAAACATAATAGTAATTCCTAAATATTATTGCAGATTTGGAAAGTGCGTTAAATCTCTTATTGGAATTTATTAAGAGTTTATGATTTGAGTAGTTCACAATGTTTTGGCGAGTCTGTGTTGAGTCTGTGTTGAGTAGTGTAGCTGACATTGTAACGTTACGCAGCATAGTCACTTACCAAATCATTTTGAGCTACTCAAATCATACACTTTTGTTCAATTATTATATGAAATGAATCACACTTTCGAAATCTGCAATCATATTTCAGGGTTACTTTTCTTTGTTTTCAGATACTGTACAAAAACTGTCAAAAAATCAAGCAACATCGTGAATACATCCTGGTAGAATGTACCAGCTTCATTTTTTTTGGACGTAATTTCAATCAAATACATTTACCGTAATTCAAGTAATGAGTTAGTGAAAAAAGGAATAAACCAATTTTTATTAGATATGCTCTTTTAAAACCCAGTCTGAAAAAGTGTTTCATTCAAATCGGAAAAAATCATGTCAAATCATGCGGTCCATTATGCCTAACATCCATTATACCTAATGTATTCATGCTTAACGTTGGTCTAATAATGTCTAAATTGGTTAACACATCAGATTTTAAACATGCATCACTGTATGCAGTTTTTAAAACGAAAATTGTTGTAGTGTGAATATTTAATATCCACTTGTCGGTTCATTTGTTAGTGAGGAGATGTTGTTTGTTGTTGAACAAAGGCCACCCGCATATAGAAAACACAGAAGTAGTCGTATGTCAAGAACCAAAAACAAGAGAAAACGAAAACTGTCTTCACCAGTTTCATCTCAGACACAGGTACAGTCGGATTTTGCTTGTTGGGCTAACTTTAAGTGGGCTAAGCTTCAGTTGGGCTCCCAAGACAAACGTCACTTCTAACAGTGCTGATTTTTTTTCGAAATTTCGACCGGCTTCATGCAAAAACCGGCAACAAGTGGAGTAATGATACAGATTATTTCAATGCGATACAACGAGTTGCTTCCTTGATGGTTGTCAACGATATGGCTGAATGAGGGGTGAAGCTAATTTCTGACTTATCAAGAAATCCACCCGAGACCTAGTTCAACAGCAATATTTGCTTCAAGGGATAGAACAGCATCGAAAAGAGTACCCTGAGAAATCGTAGTATATAACAAAATGAAATATAATCATTACAATCCAATGACATTTGTGTGAATATATCTGACATTGTATATTGCACCAAAAGAGTAGGGAAGAGAATGGTAGTACTCGCTTTACAACTGCTCTTTTAAGATTAAGCAAATGTTTTTGAATAATCCATCCGAACAACTCGCGAGATGGGAAACTCCGAAGTTATATTAGTCTTTATCTTTACTTTCATTGATATAAGTGAGGGCCGGAAAGCATACAGTAAGCCCCCCCCCCATATCTAACTACGCCTATTAAATCGAGCACATTTTTTTTAATAGTACTGAACATACCAACTTGACAAGATAAGAAAGACCGAAGTTATTGCAGTTTGAAACCTAACCTCCATTTATATGGGTAAGAGGGAGCGAGGTATAGTTAGCCCCCCCTCATCTCTTAATATGCCTATGAAATTGAAAAATTGTTTTTGAATAATTCATCTGAACATACCAAATCGATAAGATAAGACTCCGAAGTTATTTCAGTTTGAAACTTTACTTCTATTGATATGGGTGACCCCCCCCCCCCTCCCCCCATCACCCCTCCGACTACGCATATGTGATAGATCTATTGTTTTTGAATTTTTCATCTGAACATACTTAAACGATAAAATAATTAACTTCGAATTTGGAGTCTGACTTTCATTGGTACACCGGCAGTGTTGGCAGAAAAAGGGATTTTTGGCATTTAATTCGAAACACTGATCTTTGAACAGCTTTAACTTTTTTTAAGGGCATTCTAGCACAATACATTTTTGAGCAAAGTTGTTAAACACTTTCTGGGCTATACTTATAGGTATTTAGATGCGTGGTTTGTGCAAAATTGTGGTCTCTATTAATAAAGATGTAAAAATGTGGGTTTTCCCATACTAATTTCTATACAAATTTCAAATGCAATGCGGAAAGCCGGGCTACAACCAATCGTCCCCAAATTTTGCACAGTTGTTTGGGACCCCAATTTTAACCAAAAAAACATTGTTCTGAAAAAATGATCATGATGACCCATCCTAATGATCATGCAATAATCAACCTCTTAAACAATTAATAATTATTTAATTCGACTGATATACGATCTTGTGGCAAGTTGAACTGTGCAATATGGAAAAAGCAAGAAGACAATGAACTAAAAGTTTGGATTTCCCATTGTAGTTTCCATATAAACTTCAAATGGTTTGTGTCAAGTCAGCTTCTTGCCAAATGAGTTTAAAATTTCGGAGGCTAATTAGGACTCGATTAGGAACCGATTGAGCAGTGTAGAGCGAATATTTTATATTTTGCATCAGTCTAATGGACTGCCCCGTTGAAAAATAAATCGTGATCTCAAATTGAAACATTATTTTGAGATTACCAATGGCATAAATTTAAAGATCCATGGCAGATTTTTATTGATTTCAAACTTGGAAAAATTTATAAATAATTGGTTTAAAAAATCAATCTTAAAAAAATATTTAATCGTGGCCTTTTAGTATCATTTGTAACCTTTGCGGCACGTTAGAGACATCTTGGCGAACCGAGATCTCGACTATTCAAATCTAATTTATGTGTTTTTAAAACGGATCGATCTACCCAAGCAACAATTTCGGGTTCTGTAGACCATGACTTCAGACTTGTAACATGCTTTAAAACCTCCATAAACTTGCAATGTTACTTGGGTAAGGATTTAGTAGTTAGTGTCATCTTGTGTTCTCCCAAGTTTTTAGCTGCCCATCGGTGTACCCCCATGTTTGTCTTTTTCATCAGTATGTCGCTTAGTTTGATAGCAAGAGCACATTGCTCTCAAAACCTTGTGTTCTCAACCCCTACCCTGCCATCCATTTGTTACAATTTGTTACTCCTACTCTCGAGATAGCCGCGAGTAATCGGCCCCCGCTTTACTGACGGAAGTTTTAAGAAATTTTGTGATTTAAACAATGAATATCGGCTCCGCAAAGCTACGGCAAATGAGCCTGGAAAAATAAAGGCATTATTAAAAAAAAATAGTATCATTTTGAATCATCATTTCACATATCTATTAGGTCTCAAAGTAGATGTTATATTTAATAAAAAAAATTAAACGTTCAGAATAATGACCTGTCCAGTATTCGGAAATGCATTACGGTGATTTTCTGGGGTGTAATGATGTATTAAAAATTGAACTTTAAAACATTTCCAAGATTACGGATTGAATTAGTACCAAGATTCTAGCCTTGGAATATTTTCATTTTCTGTGACTTGAGTTTTTTTTTTCAAAATTGAGACACTTTAATAATTTTACAAGATTTTGCGTATAGACAAAGTTGTGATTCCCCGGCCACAAGAAACAAATCTAATGTCCAGGAACTTAAGATTTCCAAAAACTTGCAAACACATTTTTTCATGATTTTGAATTCTTTCAACATTTTTGGACAAATATAAAAAAAACTGTGATTTTCGAGTTAAGAATATTATCATTATGCAGGGCCTTGACCAAAGAAAACAATTCTCTGAGTTACGATCAATTTTTACGATTCTAGCACAAATTTCGAAATACGAGACAAGAAATATTCTAGATTATATAAGAAATACAGTGAACTCTCTACAACACGATATTGAAGGGACCGAACTATATATATCGATATAAAGGAAATAGTTCTAATGTTGGCCTATGGATCTAAGGTTGGGCTCATCGTTAAAAATCTGCTATTTATCAATTTTATCTAGATGAACGCGTCATTGGGACGGTACTAATGGATATTTTTGGTCGCTATTGAAAATTTAGTCGATTACTGAATTTATGTATGGGCCAAAATTAAGGGCATTAAGGCCGACATTGCATCCATTCCCTCTATATTGTTTCAATCCCATACAAAATCGCTATCACAGTTGCCATGACATTCGATATCGAGTTAGTGGACATCGAGTAGTGGAGAGTTGAATGTATTTAATATATGGGGATTTTTTTCTACTATCGGACAAAATGGGCCAAAGGGTCTCATGATGATGATGATGGTCCCACCTCTTACTTCTACAAAGGTTTGTGCTGGACGATTTATCTTTAAGATAATTAAATATGAAATTTTAACCAGGTTAGCAAACAAAATCGAACTGGTTACAGTTACAGATATAAATTCCCTCTAGAATTTGCAGTTGCTTTACAGCAAAATAAATGTGAAAAAGCTTAGTTCGCTTTTTTGTCCACCTAAAATATTCATAAGTATTACAAGCAATCAAGAGTTAATGAACAATCAACAAAGCATCTTATTACACTAAATAGCAACCCCGCAATCTGATGCTATCATAATTTTCAGCTATGTCAGGAATGCTCACGAACCCCCGACAGTCAGCCAGAAAACTTATTACTAACTCAAGGTTTCTTCCAAATAAGCTTCAAAATTGCATTTTTTTTTTTATAAAATGTTTAACTTTGTCCACTATATCCGTAATACGCACGCGAGACTCAAAACATTGTAGACTATTTTTTTGATCTACTACTATTAAATCAAATTTAAAAATCCATCATCTCCACCGTGGCGAACAAAAATATTTTTTGCAGTGCTACAATAATTATTAAAAAAGTCATTATGATAGCTATCCATTCAAAATAATCCGTTATAGATAACTTCGTCAAGATACATAATTTGTCATTTCATAAAAAAAGAATCACTGGATAACTGTTCAAAAGACAGTTTAACGTGTGAAATGCATGTCTCTTAAATTCAGCTAATGTTGTTGCACGTTTAATAAGTCTAGGGATTGAATTGAAAATATTTGTTCCTTTAAAATACAATGAATTCTGTGAAGCACAAGTCAAAAAATGTGGCTGTTCTTATTTCATCCGCGTTTCTAGTATTATATCTATGAAAAACACTTCCTCTTTCAATTTTATCACACAAATATTGAGGCAGCAAACCGTTAACTACTTTAAAAATGAACACCATATTTAAATATACAATTTTTTGCTTCACCGACAGCCATTATAAGGCGTCCAGCATCAAAGTTGAGGAAGTAAATCTATTGCATCTCAAAATCAAACGCATTATTTTACTCTGCAAGCACTGTAATCTCGATATTTGTGGAAGGGTAAAAGTCTAGATGAGGAGAGATGATTGATTTGTAAAACTGTATTTTACTGGCAATAGTTAAATCGTTTTTCAATCGACTTCTTGGCAATTTTCATGATGACATTATCAATGTGAGAGTTGAACTTAAGCTTGTGATCAATAATCACGCCAAGGTATTTAATCTCTCGAACGCGATCAATAATCTCATCATCAATTACAACAGAGACGTCCTCATTTACTCGATTCCGCGAAATTACCATAAATTTAGTTTTACTTGTATTCAATTCTTCATTCAAGTGTAAAACGGCACAGTATAAATCCTTAGCTGCAATGAACAACACAGTATCATCTGCAAAAAGATTAATGTCGCAAAATCGTAAAACACGTCGCAAGTCATTAATATACATAGTAAATAACAGGGGCCCTAATACACTTCCCTGGGGCACCCACAGTACTGGATATAGAATCATTAAAAACAGTCCTTTGAGTTCTGTCACACAAATAGCTTTCAAACCATTTATATGCAGTACTTGTAACTCCAAAGCGCTTGATTGATCGTAACAATAAGGGCCTAGAAATTGTTTCAAAAGTGCGTTTCAGATCTAAAAAAATACAGCAACAGTCGTACCTTTACGCTCCAGGTGTCTTTCGACTTTGCTAACACCAAATTCAACGCAGATTCAAAAGAATGACCTTCTCGATATCCTGATTGTGCTGGTATCTATAAAGAGTTGCTATTCAAATACTCCAACAGCTGGCATTTGACAACAAGTTCTAAAATTTTCTCTAATGTTGATGGCATGAAACACTTCGGCTTTAATCGTTCCAGCAACTTTTCGAATAGGGACCACTAAGGATTCGTTCCAAATGTGCGGGACATGTTCAGTCTGCATTGATTCATGATGACATGAAAGCAATCTTGAATAACTCTAGCATTAACATTGTCTACTCCAGTCGATTTGTCCAAATGAAAAGCAAATAACTCAGTTCGTCTAATGTAATTGGGTGAAAACCTTTAAATCTACAGCTACAATTAACTGGCTGCTTTATTCCGTCAGGTTCATCGACCATTTGCTCAATTCATTGATTGATTAATCAATGAAACACTGTCGACAAAATAATCATTAAATTTAGATGCAATTACTTGATCTGACTGTTCTAATGTGCTATTAAAAGCTGTGGACCGCGGTTTGCAATTACTAGGTTTGAATAAAGATTTAAACATTTTGCATAACTATTTGCTGTTGTTTTGATGCTGATCAATCTTCCTCTGGACATATGCACATATGTTTTTTTTTTATCGATTATGAATACTTATTACGCACGGTTGTATACCTATTCCAATGATTATCACTATTTGATCTACAAGACTTATGAATGAGAATGAGAGAAGGATTATTAATTTCCATTTAATTCGACTACCTTATTTTCTTATCCTTGAATAATACGCGTATTTCATCTAAAATGTGCAGACTTCTGCAGTGTCTTGTAGTCGAGCATTAGTACAATACACTGACGATGTCTGCACATTGTAGAGGAAATACGCGTATCTATCAAGCATAAGCAAATAAGGTAGTGGAATTAAATGGAAATTACTAATCTTTCTCTCTTTCTTTAACCAGGTATTGCACTAAGACGCCCACATTCAATTGAATTTAACACAGAATTGCCTTGGAATTTTGCTCAAAACTACCATGGAACTCTAGTCAGAAATCAGTGGTCAAGTTCCATGAAATTCTCCGAGCATTTTCTCGGTATTCGATAGAAATTCTTCTTAGAATATGCTAGTCACGCTTCCAGAAATTACTTGAAATTTAATTTCCCTCAGAATATCTTTGAAATTTGGGTCAGTTTTCCTATCCTGCCTAGAATTGCATATCAGTCTCATATGAAAAACGTAAGCAGTTGACGTCGCGAAGTGCAGTTTCCATGTAAATATTTGAGAAATCATCGAGCTCTAGTCAGTTACTAAAAAAGAACTTGCAGGTTTAGTTATATCAGCGAAAAATATGGTAATTCTAAAAGCAGAGCTGCAACTCGACTTCTGGACGATGGAATTTCAGAATGGGACTGATATGCGATTATTTTGCTGGAAGGGACGATGGGACAAACTGATTTGTTGTTGTTTTCACATTTTTCACGATCAAGGTCCGTAGTTTTATAACATAATGCAAAAGTAGATGCAAATTGATAGTGGATAGCATTGTTATCTTAAAATTGACGAAAACACGTATGGGTCTGATATGCGATTCTAGGCAGTGAAATATGGACAGGATTCCCACGGAAATCACTTTGGAACTACTTTTTAATTATATTTCCTTTGAGTTCTTATTAGTATTCCAAAGGAATGCTTCCCGAGTAGAGGAGAATATCATATAAATAGCAAGTTTTACTATTAAATTAAGGGTATCAACACTCCGAACACGATGCCTCCGGTAAAATGTGTAACGGCAAATTGGCAATGTTTTAAAAATCATTGCTCAGTAATTTATCAATAGTTTTCAATCCATTGAAACTGAACAAATTTTTAAAGTATGTAGTTTGAAATGGTGTCAATAGATTTGAAATTTGTCAATAAATGACTGAGCTATGATTTTACAAATTTTACCGGAGGCATCGTGTTCGGAGTGTTAAAAATTGCTATTAGTTTAAGTGTTTTAAAAGGTAAAATATCAAAAATAATTTCAAAAAATCTATGTGACCATAACTGAATAATAGCAAAGTCAGTTGTTGCCATTTATAAAGAACAGCAAAACTCATAGCAAATTTATATCACATTTTGTTATTATATCCCATCAATCTATTGATATGTTGGTTAAATTAATCAATTTAATTGCATGTTAAAGGCTTATTCTGCTATCATATCAAAATTAGCTCTTAAATTCATGATACTATAATATCCTAACAATACCAAATTATGTTTTGACAGCAGCATAAGCTATTAACTTTATTTAAATTTGATTCCTTTGGAAATACACTTCACACTAAGATTATTTTACCGAAATCTGTGAAATTTTACCGAAATCTCAACAGCTGAACGTTCGGCAAACAGTTCGGTGATTTTTCACAGATTTCCTGTAATTTTCAGAGATATTCGGGGAAAACTTACAGGAAATCTGTGAAAAATCACCGAACTGTTTACCGAACGTTCAGCTGTTGAGATTTCGGTAAAATTTCACAGATTTTGGTGTAATAATCTTTGTGTGTTGATTCGATTCCTTTGGAAATTCCCTATTTTGCATTTATTCTCAACAGTGTTGCTCGCCAAGGTTAATCAAGTTTGCCTTAAGAAAGTTAGCAAGTAACTAGTTCAAAGAAATCGATTCCCTTGAAACTTTGCGCAAAACTTCCTTGAAGTCTGCTCAGAACCCATTTATAGAGATTAATTTATTCCTTAAAAATCGATATGCATTTTCTTCAGAATTTCCATAGAATTATTTTGGAATTCTATTCATACTATTTCAGAATCCTTCTTAAAACTCATCAGGATTTTTTGTTCGTGTTTGAATTGTTTTCAGAGTGTAAATTTCAGTAAAAACAATATTGAAATCCTCCCAAAACCCCCACATCAATGCTCTTCTCTGATTTTGCAAGGAATTTTGTCGAAATGTTCATGAAATTCAATTCATCCAGGAACCAGCATCTGAAAAATGAGAAAAATCATGGATATGTTTTAGCCTCTTGCATTTACATTCTGATTCATTTACCTTAGTTCAAGAACCATGAAAAGGTTTCCAAATTCGTGTTAAATTAAAAAAAAAAAACGAATTTCTATGAAATCTCAAACAAAATTCAAAGTTTCAAAATCAATAAAATTAAATCAAACCAAGCTTTAGAATTTTGAATGGTTTCAATTTTTAATGGGATCATCATGATAGCTGATTCAAAATTTTCATGGCATTCGTGTTAACAACTTTAAGATTAGTCTAATAGCCTCGCCCTAGCGACGTTTTGAATTTTTTTAATTATATTCTGAAGCTTCGCAATCTTGACCTTCAAATTCACATCTTAATTCAGGGACTTGCTGAGATTAAAATAAACATGCATCTTGAACTTCTAATCAAACATTTGAAGTATTCTGAAAATTTATTTCATTCCTGATTTGCAGCCCATGCCTTTTGTTCTGTGCTTTATATTCGATTTCATTATCATTATAATCATTACACATTCATCAGTAAGTAAACAAAGCCTAGCAAATGATGTTCAAGTTAATCGAAACCAAGTAACCGATCAACAATGTTTCAAGCCGGCTCGAGTGCACCGCGTTGATTCATTGATCAAAACGGCCACCGCCTGTGAAGTGAATAGATACTTATCGTTACAGCTTCTCCGCCTCTAGGCAATTTAGCCGCCAACGCACACTGTGCGTACGCTGTCTACTCTAAACCACGCGGATCTGACTATAGGTACGCATTGCAAGCAGGGGGAGTAATGCGGCAGTGTAATTTGCCTATCGCTACCTGTCGCGATTCTCATCCATTATCAACAGTCATCGCTGATTCATTATGGTTATCCACCACTGCACACTTGCTGCGGTCGGTCGTCGTGCCGTCGGTTGCAGTAGACTTGTCACATCATTGCGGTCTCTTCCTCGGTATATGTAGATAGATATGTACTCTCTTCTTAAGGAATTGTAGACATTTGTAGGTGAGTGTGGGTGGAGGTCAAATTTTGGATGGTGTCATCATCGCGCTTCGTTATGGTATTTTGGAGGTTATCGGTTTTGATAGGTACGCTTCCCATTCAAGATAGTGGTGTTTAGCAAAACTTGCAGAATGTTAATTCAAATTTTCAAATTAAATTATATAGTTGAAAATTTATCAGAAATACATTCAAGCTGCCGATAAATGTAACCTCAAACTTACAGATGCTTCGTACCGCATACCCCGTTTCTAATCGGTCCATACTTGTGAATGTGATGGTTATAAGATCATGACCAAGCGATACCCATGGTATCACCTACAGCGGATTGGACTATTGGCGGCAAACAATTATGCAATCGCGTTTACTACGCTGGCTCCGGTGGGCTAGCATCCAAAAACTACGCCGGTTATACCTATCTACTACCTGTCTAGGTGGCGTCGAGTTTTTGCGCCCATTTAGCTACGCTGCCCGTGAAATGATTAGTCGGTCAATGGATGCAAACCGGCTGTGAAATGTGCTCGCGAGAGAGTAGCCTATACGATAGGAGCTAATATATACATATCCATATGCAGCACACACACAGGAGAGGTATTAGTTCGGAACCCCCCAGCAGCAGCAGCAACCAAATAAAAGTCAAACAAAAGAGACAGACGGGGATGATGATGGTGAATGATGACAGAGACTGCGACAACTCGACTGACGACGACGACGACGGGGAAAACTATGCATGTTTTGATGGCGGGTAGCAGCAGGACAAGAGTTGATAGGGGTATTGTTTTTTTTTTGGTGAGGTCAACAGGTCGTCGGATGGCATTTATATATTGACACATTGTAAGATGGTGAAAAAGTTGCCTTGCAGAATGAAGCTAGACAAATATTACGTGTGGAATAAAATTTAAAGTCTACCTATGATGGATGTGTATCCAGGCTTGAGATATCATATTGCGTTAACAAGCATATTTGTGTAACGATGGCAGGGATTTTAAATTTCTAAAGTCCCGCTGCCTTAGTTGAAAAACATATTTTTGGATCACTGTCATAATTTTGACAGATCAAATCAGTTCTAGCTAGTCTGACTTAGGAGAAGGTCACTTAATTCACAAAAATATCGATTTGCATGGGTACCGTAAACCGGGATAATGAAGCAGAGGGTTAACGATTATAGGTAAATTGTCAGTTTACGTGGCATTGCGGCTAGTTTACAGTTAACCAAGGAAGGCTTTCTAAGCCATGGAGCACTATTTGATATAAACGGCACCGCTCTCTTATTTAGTGGCTGCTGGTTGACTGCAGTCATGTTAAAAAATGGTTGGTACAGTATATTGAGGTCTCGGGGTAGTAATGCAGATTTGTTATTCATTGATTCTTTAATTTCCACGTTTTTTTCAAAAGTATATTGTTGAAAATCAATAGTTTACCTATTGGAATCAATAAGTGGAGACAATTTCGATCGTTTGATGCAAAAATGTTGAAAATATATTATGAAGTAGCCGAGTTTTAATTGTTCAAAACCTAACCACTTTTCGTTACATGCTCATTTTTCGTACTCGCAAAGTGTACCCTAGGGTGCCAATTATATGTATGGGATAAAGAAGCCTTTGCAAAATTTTAGCTCCATCGGGCATGATTTAGGAATGCCACAAAGTGGTTTAAAGTTTAAATTTACTTCATCTGATAAATATCAAAGAAAGATGGATTACGTGATATTTTGGAAATCGAATTTTCTTTTGATGCCAAATGTCTTAAAAATGCATGGAACGTTGAGATCTAGTGTTAACTCAAAGCTCTTTTGTCCAATATTAACTATCTGGGACTTCTAAGCTTAGATTAGCTTTGATTAGTTTTGATATAATGTATTCATTTTCGAAATTGACACAAATATGATTTGCGATCTTTTGATGCCTGGTAGGCAAACGGTGCGACCCTATCAACTCAGTAATGTAAAGTGGCTACACGCAAACCAAAAATTTATTACAATGAATGTTAGTTCGACTTCCTATCATCCTGTGTTCATGAAAATCGCAGCGAATGTTAGAAGTTGACCTTACAGGCGATGTAATGGTTTTTTGTCTTTTTTATTTCGTGTTCTATCTACACTTTCGACTATACCAGTAAGCTTGTAGAACGAAGCACACACTTGCCTCAAATCTCTCCAGCGGAAAAGGCATACGAAGTCGAGTATGCGAGAAAATGAGCGCTTGATGTTTGCTTTTAGGCTATACATATTCAGAAGCATGGAGAGAGCAGTGGAGAAAGCAACGTTCGTGGTTCGAGTCCAGTCGGCAACCTTTTTCCAATTTTTTTTCGACATAATTCATTTCACTCACTAATACACTCCACATTTTCGGTCTCCAATTTTCTTGCATTGGACCGCAGCTAGGTAAATCGCACCCTCGGTTCAGGTTCCCACATAATTGTAAGTGAATCTTACATCCCCTGGTTGGGTGTAGGGATGAAACCAACGGTTTTCTGTTCAGTAAGCAAAAAAAACGGTTGGACTATCACAAAATTTTCGATCATCGAGCATCGAGCATTTCGGAACAAATAAAATACTACACAGTCAAAATTTAATCGGTAAAGTCCCAAGCCTCCATTGTGTTTCGCGATCGCGACATTGATCCTTAACAGGAGCACACTCACCAAATCAATTCATGATCCGCGTCCGGTGGCAATATAGACACATCCGACGGTCTAGAAAGCGTTCGGTGGCTTGACGCTGAACAACGGAGGCTTGAATTAAGGACAATGGTGTAGTATGTAGAGCTAGTGTGGAATAAATAATGAGTAGAATCGAGTAAGCGTGAAGCGTAATATACGCGTAATGTAAACGGAATCTCATTGGTTCGAGAATTTTGATAGGTTAACAGGTGAAAATATGACGTACCTAAGTTCGTTGACGGCATTAAGATTGAGCGATCTTCAGGGAAAGATCTAACCCGACGGATCGATTTTATGCACGGCACTAGAATTGATCAATCGATTAAATCGGTACCAAAGAATCGAGCTTCGCTTTTTTGGGCCTCCTTTAGGTAGTCGGTAAAAGCACAGCTACATAGCAAGACCATGCTGGAGGTGGCTGGGTTCGGATCCCGGTCCGGTCTAGTAATTTTTAGGTTGTAAAATTTATCGATTTACCCTGGGCATAAAATATGATTGTACTTGCCACCGAGCTTGCCACACAATTATTCTAATGCAAATGGTACAGGTATCGAAAGCTCTCACGTAATAACTGTGGAAGTGCATCTAGAACATTAAGTTGAGAGCACGCAATAAGCTAATATGCGATAAGCAATTAGCTTGAAATACGAAGAAGAAAAAGAGAAAGAAGAAGAAGATCGATGGATATCTTCTTCATAATGCTGAATTATATTTAAGCAATTCGAAGGAAATAACAAAAGCAACATTTTTCCTTTTCGTTTACTAGGGCTATTCAAGAGATTTAGATGTTATTCAGAAGAACTTATTTAGAAATTCCTTAAATGGAGACGGTAAGATAAAAAAGTGGAATCAAACAATCAGCAATGGAATTAATGCCACAAATGCTTTAATGTAGTCATCATAACCCCATATCATGGAATATTAGCTTGGTAATGTGGAACTACCCGTTTTTGTTGTCACCTATTTTACATGGTGACATTTATTTGTTTCATTGAAGATCGAACAGAAAGATCAATTTTTACGATTTTATTTAATAAACGAAAAGACGATCCTAAAAATCCAAAATCGAGATGAAAAAGATCGATCTCTCAACAATCGATTCAAGATCGCCCAATCCTAGACGGCATTCTTGTAACGAATTCTGGAGGAGACGGAAGCAGAAGGAACAGCAGCAGCAGCATTGGAACCAGCCGCAGCCGTGTACAGTGGTCTAAAAGTGCCAAAATGTGCGTTTTTAAGTTTATGCGAAAACGGTGCATTTAAGCCATCTTCGGAGAAGTTTGTGCACTTAAAACCCCCTTCTTTTGAGCTCAGCCATTTCATGATTAATCCACCTAGCAGGGAGATGAAAATTTTTCATTTTTTTATTTGTCGAGATAGCAAAATGGGTGTCTTGAGCAAAGTTTTAGACAATATTAAAACAAACATTTTTGCTCAAGACGTCAACCCTCTATCTCTTTTTTTACAGAGATATGTCATTTTTTTTGGTAGGAGCCTTCATTAAATAATTTTTTTGCAAATAACTTTTCAGGAAGTAATTTTTGACTAGTATGTTCTACACGAATGTTTGTTTTTTAAAATACGCCATTTTGTCGCCTGATCCAAAATTAGCACTATTTCCAAGGTCAATTGCTCGAAGTTGGGCAAAATTGGGCAAATCAGGTTGATTACATTTGAAAGTATGCTTAAAATGCTGCCCAATGCATACCAAATCATTAGTCTTCTTTAGTATTCTTTGCTCCTGGAAAAGAACTTGCCCATTCGATCTGAACCAACCTAGATTTTCTACTGGTCAACCATAATTCCTGTATCCACCCGTCATACTTTTCATTTATTTCAAGCTGAACAATGCATTACGTCCTAAGTAACATTGATCAATTCTCTTCATCGACAGTCTTTTTAGTTAATAACTTGGATACAGAACCGTGTCTGTCGTTCTGATACGACAACGCTAGATAACAGCTTCTTTCATCGATCTGTATGCTGAAAATAGCTGGGAATATCTTAACATGGCCGTGAAGATGCCAAGAGAAAGTCGACGAAGAGATTCTGTCAATGTTACTTAGGACTTAATGCATTGTTCAGCTTGATTTATCTTCTATGATCCGATCCTATTTGTGGTGTCTTTATGTGAAGTGTACCGTTTGTTTAACAAATTGCGTTTTGATAATTTTAATTTAACCGCTTCTTTGTAGTGGTATTTTTAATCTATTCTGCTTATCTTTGACACATTTTAATTTGTTTTTATTAATTTATGTTTTATAATCATAAATTTAGGACATATAACACAAGATAAATAAACAATAACTTTCATTATAACAGTGAAATAAATCGTAAAATATAGTAAATAACACAATAGCATATTAATAGCCACAGTCGGCCTTGCTCGTTCATAATGAACAGCAGTATGGATTGCCAATAGTTACATTCACTCGCTTCGCCCAGTGCTGGTGATATAGGGTAAACTACCCAAACGGTAACAAACTAAAATGACATCTAAGTAATGTATGAATACAGTCAACTCTCCATGACCCGATATTGAAGGGACCATAGACTTATAGAATTTTTTTCCTTCAAAATTCCCTGAGATTTAATAGGTTTTTCCAGAACTTATACGGAAAATTTCATGGATTATAAAGCCTGTCCACGTTAAATTTTGGACACTTTACTTTCAGTGTAGTCTTTGAAATATTCTACTACTACTACGCTGAAATGTTTCACTTATATGACAGCTGAAGCTCTCCACTTTATTTCGTGGTACAAGATGTTTACATTCTTGTTCAGTTTGGTAAAATGGCGGCGAATCAAGTGGAAGTACGCAAACGCATTTTGTACGAATGGCAGCAAAATCCTACGTTGTCAGTCGCGATCTCGCCAAAAAGCTAAAACTGCCGAAGACTACCATATTTAGTGTGTGCAAATCGTTTGACCAGCGCTTAACTGTGGATCGGAAGGTTGGAAGCGGCCTCATAGCCTAGTCAGTAAAGGCACGGTATTACCAAGCCGGAGGCGGCGGGTTCAATTCCCGGTCCAGTCGAGGGAATCTTTCGGGTTGGAAATTTTCTCGACTTCCCTGGGGATAGAGTATCATTGTGCTTGCCACACAATATACAAATTCATGCATTGGTATTGGCATCGAAAGTTCTCAATTAATAACTGTGGAAGTGCATTTAGAACACTAAGTTGAGAGCACGCAATAAGCTAATATGCACTAAGCAATAAGCTTGAAATGCGAATAAGAAGAAGAAGAAGAAGGTTGGAAGCGGAACAAATCGAAACTTATGCTCTCGACAAATGTACCAGAAGGTGGTAGCCATTATTGCGTTTTGCGTTGCGTTGCGTTTGTAACGGAGTAATTCGTAGATTGCATACTGGCAACTGTCATTTATCTACTTTAACGTTCTTATTTTGATTGTTTAAGGAAAACTATTTGGGAGTAAACAGCTCTCCAATAAAAGTTCAGAACAGGAAAAGCATGACAATTACCATTGGCGGCCATGCCCATCTTCTCCGTTACGGGGAAAGGAAGGATATTACCTAAGTAACAATTTCGGTTTTATAAGAGTTCTGTAGACCATGATTTAGACTTGTAGCATGCTTTAAAACCTCCATAAAACTTGTAATGTTACTTGGGTATTGATGTAACATCTACTTAACAGGAGGCCAGCGACTCACCGACGCCCCCATAGATGCTACGGAGTTGGATAGTTGGGTAGGAGATGGGTCAAGATTCGCTAGTAATTGTTTTGTTTTTGGAGGAGCTTGGAAGTAAACCCACGATCTTCTATTCAGTAAGCAAAAGCGGCAGCCACCAAGCTAACCGAGCTCCTCAATTCAAATATTAGGACCTTATTTCGTGAGGTTCTTAAGAATACTAATTCAAATATAATGTAAACAAATAAAAGTTAAAAGTCTGCCACGTTTGGAGTAGCAGTTCCGATCATAGACCCACCTTACGGGGATCAATCCTCTGGTCGAATGTAGTCGATTGCTCCAAATGTAAGTGGCAACCCGATGCTACAAATTTCTGGACCGGGAGCACAAGTGAAGATAAGAAAAAAACCAGAAGGTGGTGACCATTATTGAGAAATATCCAAACCTTTCAGTTCGTAATGTAGCTCGCAAAGTTGGAAAATCAAAATCATATGTACAAAAACTGAAGCAGCGGCATGGGCTGTAGGCGTAGAAAGTGAAAAAGGTGCCCAATAGTAATGATAAGTAAAATTTCACTGCAAAAAGTCGTGCTAAGGAGTTTTTCACCCAGTTTTTGCAAAACATTTTCTTGTATCATAATGGACGGCAAAACATACGTGCTCGAAGACTTTCAAAAGCTTCCGAATTTGGCTTTTTATACTGCAATGTATAGGAATGCCATTGAGTAGTGTTTGCAGACAAAGAAGCTTTCGAAATTCCCCAAAAAGTATTTGGTTTGGCAGGCCATATGTAGTTACGGCCGGAAATCTAAAAGTTTAATCTATACTGACACTATCAACAAAGATGTGTACGAGAATGTTTACAAATGCGGTTGATACCATTGATCAGAAGCCACGACACTCCAGCTCCGTTTTGGCCTGATTTAACCTCTTGTCACTATGGAAAATCCGTTCTGGAATCGTATAATGATCAAGAGGTCAAATACGTGCCAAAAACAGCCAATCCGCCAAACTGTCCAGAACTTCGCCCAATACAAAGGGGCTCTGGTTAAGCGTTAAGCGGAAACTATTCGAAACAAAGAGGACAGCAAATGGCATCAATGATTTCAAGAGGAGATGGATTCACGCCGTCTTTAAGGTAACTAAGGATACTGTACGGAGCCTGATAGTGGGTATCCCACAGAGAATTCGAGAAATTTACAGACAAAAGCATTACGAATACTTCTGTTAGTTTTGGAACTTGAATCCTTCCCATGTTACAGAATCTTGGAAATGTCTTCATGTCAGGAATACTTTAAAATAAAACTTCCTGAGTATTGAAGATTTTTCAAAATCCAGGATCATCAAAATTTCTTAACATGAACTTTTAACATTTATTGATTCGTCAATTTTTTCCAAATCCTGTATATTCATTCTTTTTGTTTTGTGCAAGATATCGAAAACAAAAATCTATGGTCGATCATCCTATTTGTCTTGGAACTCATTACAGGATTGCATCAGTATTTTCTGAAGAATCATCTCAGAATACCCTCAGAGTTCATCTTAGATCTCTTTCCTGATTATTTGCTCCATAATATTATTGAAAATCATCTGCAGAACACACTTTGATCTCACTCTTCTTCTTCTTCCTCGCATTTCAAGCTTATTGCGTATGGCATATATTAGCTTTTTGCGTGCTCTCAACTTAGTGTTCTAGATGCACTTTCACAGTTATTAATTGAGAGCTTTCGATGCCTGTAACATTTTTGCATTAGTATAATTGTGTTGCAAGTACAATCATAGAGTAGGAAGTCGAGAAATTTTCCAACCCGAAAAATTCCTAGACCGGACCGGGAATTGAACCCAGCCACCTCCAGCATGGTCTTGCTTTGTAGTTGTGCCTTTAACGACTGAGCTAAGGGAGGTCCCAGGTTGAACTCACTATGCAATGCTCTTCAAATTATGTATAATTAGCGGTGCCGGAGGTTTTGTGGAAAGCGTGGCCTTCGGAAGGGAAGTAAAGCCGTTGATCCCCGGTCCCATGAGTTGATGGGACGATATGTAGGTTCCAGGTGTGGGAGCTACCTTCTTGGCGTCGCTAGTATTGGTGCTCAGTACGGAAAACAAGATCTACGGAAAATCAACAAACCAAGGAAAATCAAAATATTTATAATTCATGCAGTATTACCAACAATCAATACGAAACTAACGATTTTAAATTGGCTCACTTCTTGACTAGCCTATTGGTCCCAAGCAAACGATTAACGTACTCCATTCTAGTCGAAATTCTAGTCCTACGCAATGTTTGTTTTGATTAGCTATGAAAGTTTGACAGATAAAATGAGGGGTTATTGGTTTTTTTCTGTGTTTCGAGGGGTGAATCGATTAGCTTGGGACCGAAGCTGAGCCAAAAAGTTGAGCACGTTATTTCGAGACCTTCTAGTCTTAGAGTTACCTCTATGGTATTACCTAGAAACTTCTCGGCGATTTCCCGGAAAATTCACTTGGAGTTCTCCTTAGCGTTCACTTTGTTTCTCCAGAAATTCTTATCGAATTTTTCTATGATATACTTATCTAATTTTTCTATTGAAATGCTTATCAGAATTTCGTTGGATTTCTCCTATGAATTCTCTAAAAATTATGGAATTGCAATTTCCTTGAAATGTGTCTAGAAATTTCGTAAAAATCATGCTCGGAATTAAATTCCCATGAAATTTTCTGTGGAATTAAATTCTCTTGGAGTTTTCCTCGATATTACTTTAAAATGCTAATTAGTAAGAAATTCTGTGAAATTATTCTCAGAATTTTCAATGAAGTCATTTCACACTGGCCTTCTAATTTTACTCTTTCTCTTGGTATTTTATTCCTTCCCTTGGAATTTTATTCACTAATAATGCACCTACCTTATTTTGCATTCAAGTCAGAACCCTCCTGGAATCCTTTTCCGAGTTCCTTTGAAGTTCTCCTGGAATTATTTTTAAGTTTTTATTGAAATCTTCATTTTTGCATACTGCTCAAAATTCCCATGAACATTTGCTGTGGATTCAATTTCTCCCTGAAATTTCTTGAAATTATCCTCAGAGTTCCTTTAGAAACCTTCCTTGAATTTCCTTGGAGTCCTCTTCAGAATACCTTAGGAATTATTATCAAAAATCGCTATGATTTTTTTTATAAAATTTCCTTCAGGGTTTACTTGAAATTGTACCTAGAACTACCTTTGTATTCTCCTCAGGTTTCATATAGAATCTGAAGTTCCTCAGTACTACATTGAAAACAAGATTGTACTTGACGTTTTCCTCACATTTCTCCCCAGTACTTGGAAAGAGTTCCTTAGAAATTAACATCACATTTGATGAGCCTTGGAAATTATGGAAGGTCCTTAATGTTGATGTATTTTTTTAAATCTGTGATCCAGATTTTTTCCTAGTTGCTCCGGTTTCTGCTAACTTCCCTCAGGAGTTGCTGCTTACTACCTACAGAAGTTTCTTCCGACTTATCTTGGAAGTTTTTCTGCCTTCCCCTGAATATGTCTTCTGACTGCTGCGGAATTTTCTTTAATCTTGACATGGAAGATAGTCCCAGTTTGATAATGACTTCTTGGTTCTTCTGATTTTCACTGAAAGATTTATGAAGTTGCATCCTGATATATTGCGACTTTCTCGAAAAGTGCTTCTGGATTTCTCCTGAAGTTTCTTCCAACGTCATCTGGCAGTTTTTTTTCCAGACTAACTCCAGATTTACACTGGAATATTCTTATGATTTCTCCAGGAAGCTCTTTCCTACTTACCCCAGAAGTCCTGCTGACTTGATCAGGAAGTGTGTGCCAACTTTCTCTAAAAGTTTCTCTAAACATTAAACATTAAAGTTTCCTCCGGCTTTTAAACTGCCCCTGAATTTTTGCCGACTTTTTCTGGATGTGTATCTCTGGAAGTTTCATCTTACCATCCGACTTCACTGGTTCTATCCTACCTCTCCAAAAAGATTACACTGGAAATTTCACTTTATTGATGGTTCTTAGATCAGAGTAATTTTCCCGAGAATGGTTTTCTGGTCGATGTGGTCTATTATTTTTCAATATGCATATTTAATATGTCTTTTTAATATGTTGCCATGGCTCCATATAAAAAGTTTCAATTGAATAGCAAGCATGATTTTTGGTGAAATCGATGAAAATTGTTTCCCAAGGTTTCGCTGGTACTTCTATAAATATTTTGATTTTATCAGCTCATTGAATACGTGTAAATAAACAGACTTGGAAATGATTTCTGAATCATTGTCCTTTTGTAAATTGAAGAGTGCCAAGTGATTTGTAGGTATAGTTTTTTAAATAGCACTTGTGTACACAAACATGTCATCAGATTGAAGCTAAAAGACTAAGCAATCGTTTAAATATGTTCAGCGAAGTGTTATGGTGAGGAAATACAGCGAAATTAACTTTTAAATTTTGGTTGTCGAAAACAGTCAATGGGTGCCGAAACCATCATTTACCTTACGACACGTAAAAGGAAACAGTTTTGATTATTTGAAATGATATTTTCTTCTACTTTTTCGTGTTTATTGAGTAGAACTGTGAACTGTTCGCTTAATTAAAAAATTCCTTGGCTGGACCGGGAGAATCAAACCCACCGCTTCCAAAATCCCATGCGACACAGTTTCGGAATAGGCCATGGACAGGCCGCCAATTAAGATTATTTAATCTTGAAAATAGCAATTCTGCCCTGAAGCAGTGCTCTGCAACCGGAATCGTTGAAATCAGATAATATCAAAGTGACGCATCTGAAACCGATTTGCAAAATTCAGCCAACATTGATTCGCGAATTAAATTTTCAGCTTTATTCGACTTTGGGTAAATCCACTGAATCGCGATAGCATAGGTAAACAACTCGGACTCAAGTGGAGTTGTAGGCCGATAAATAATGATTGTCGCTAATGATGATCGCCATTTCCTTGAAGGTTGTGCCTTTAACTTTGTTCCAAATTTGCAACAAAAAACACACACCAGCATTGGAGGCTAAGATCCACTTAAAAGCAAGCCTTTGTTTAGTGGAACCGGAGCACTGGCTGATGCCGGCTGGATATCGTTTTTCCTAATTAAGAACTTCTTCAGTTCAGTGAACGATCTCGTTTCGAGAAACCAGTCTGGTTCGTCGTGGTTGTCGTTGCCGGTGAATATTTTAATGGGCTAGGTTAGGTACCCACTTGAGTCATCTGCTTACAAAGCGTTGCCTCGGTGGCCCCACTTGAATTAGAGTGGGAAGAGCGAATGATGTGCTCACACATGCGTCCACCGTTTGGAGTGGGTGAGCTGAAATGCACGGCAAAAATGCGCCAACTTTACCTTCGCTCGACTTAAGGTGAAATAATTCGTTTACCCAACGAGAGGATTTGGCGATAGGGTGAGGAAGCGAAAATAAAAAACAAAAATCCAATGTCCAAATGTGGCGTGTGTCCGTCCGTCGAACCGGAGTAGCAAAGAATTAGCCTCGCCTGAATGCTCCAAACAAACTGCTTTTGTTCAGATGTGAGTGGATGCTTGAAAAGCTGCAAAACGCTCGCTGTTTGTGATAGCGTCATAGACTGTTCTTACAATGTTGTTAGTTGACTCGACGACGGCCATATGCCATGCCAAGACAGCACCAACGGCACGTTTTCAGTACTACACATATCCTTCACATTTATCTGTATCACGGAGCCACATCGCGAGCCAGTCGCGTGAGTCCACTTGAATCGTATTGTTGACGATGTGTGAATCTCTTGAATGGAACTTAATATGTAGAAGCATAGGAGTGTAGTCTGGAAGCGGGGCTGTGAATGTCATGCTATGTTGGAATGTAACGTGTCTGATTGGAATGTGTTTAAATTTAAACGATTATTCTGACTCTCCGGCGGCTGGAGAGGGTAAATATTAATTTGCGATAATCTTGCAAAATTTAAGAATGAAGGTTCGCTTCAGATTTAATCAATGGAAATGTGTTAAGCATGATTGTGCGATGTTCATCCATTTTTGTATCAGAATTATTCTTTATGATTGCTCTGCTGACTAAAGATTTCGAAACATTCGATTGCTAAAGGAAATTCCAGTTTTGAATTTCTTGTAAGGGGAAATTCGGTAAACACGGACACAGCACGAAAGATGGATAGCTGCTGCTTTAAATAGAAAATCTTCCTTGAAAAAAAAAAGATAGCACTGCATACTTTTAACATGACCTGCGCATGGGTTCAATCCCAGTAGGCACCGTCGGGATTTTCTGTGGAATAAAATCTCTGTTCACGCCTTCGGAAGGGAACTAAAACCGTTGGTTCCCGGTCTATGAGTTGTGATGGGCCGATAGGTAGGGAGGGTCCAAGTATGGGAGCTGCCTCCATAGCGTCAGTAGCATTGGTAATTAGTATGGAAAACAAGATCAATGGAAAACAAAGCAAGGAAAAAATTGAATTGGTTCTTTGCGATAAAGACAAGTACGACAACTGTATCAAATGCGGGCGACCCCGGCGTAGTTGTTAGCATCCATATCTCTCACGCCAAATTCATGAGTTCAAATTTCCCCCCGGACAAGTCACGAATATCAAGAGTGTTAAAGTGACTATAATTAAAAAAACTGTATCAAATCAGGATGGAAAATATACGTTGGATTTATCACTGAAGGTAGTTCCCAACCGTTATCTATCGTTGGTGCTTATGACGTACGGGAAAGTTAAGCGTGTTATCTGGGATAAATTATCAGTGGAGTTGGGCCTCAACATGCACACAGACAGTGTTGGAAAAGTTCGCGATATTTCACGAAGTTCACCAAGGGAAAAGTTCGCGAGTCATAGTGAGTTTTCGCGAACTTTTCCATCACTGCACACAGATGTGCTGATGGTTGTTTCCTACACGCTTTATTTTCTCAATCGGAAGGGGAATATGTTTTATGATGGAAATATAAATAAATGCTTCTTATGCTAGACGGAAGGACACTAAATTAATTCTTGTTCCAAGCAGAAGGCCGGGATGCAAATCGAAAAGCAAGACCAAGACAATGAACAGAAAGCAGAACGTACACTGGTGTAGTGGCAGGAGGTTTAACGCTGCACAGTTTGAAAAAATCGTTACAATTTCTGCGAATTTTTTTTAGGAACTTTTATGAAGCTCATAGAATTTCAGATCACATCACAGGTGTGTTAAGTGAACATGAGAAATATAGAAACCTTGAGTGATATTTTTTAAGAAGTTCTATGCATCGCAGAAAACATAGATCAAGAGATCTTTGGGGAATTTCAGATCTTAAGAGCAGATCCCATGACTTTAGTTCAGACCTTTTGAAGCAGTTAAAATATCTATAATCGTAAATTTAGAAAAATTGAGAACCCTTAAGATGTTTCGATTTCAGGGATGTACAGAGATCATCAAAGAATTTATGAAACCTTCAGAAATATTTCAGGAACTTCACAGAAGTCCAAAGAATTTCAGGGAAATTAATCTTCAATAGAATTGAGAGCTTTAGGGAAGCTTCTAGAACATCAAGACAGATCAGAGAGTCAAAGGAAAGTTCAAATAATTTCAAGAAAATTGTAGAAACCTTAAGGAATTTCCGGAAACTTCAGCAAAGCTTCGATAGAACTTCTAGAACGTGATAAAAATTATATGAACATCCGAAAAACGTGAGAGTATTTTAAGGGTGTTATATCATGGAGATATCAAGAACTTTAAAAAATACGAAAATTTAGTTAAGTTGATTAGAGAATATCAACGAAGTTCCATAAATCTAAAAAAATGTGAGAACTTTTAGTAAAGCAGCGATAAATATCTTTACGAAACTCCAGACAACTTAGAATTTAGATAGTTTCATTCAGTATCAGCGAAATTCCGAGCACTTCGCAAAAACGTTAGAGCAGTTTTGAGAATTTCAGAAAAGAACAGAGAACCTCAGAGCAGTTCCGTTAACATAAGAGAAGTCACATAAAGTTTAAAGAATTTAGAGAACTTCAGCGAATTGTTAAACCTTTAGAAGAGATTCGTGATCGTTAGAAAAATTAAGGAAACTTTTGGAAGTCCTATAAAGTTCAGGGAAATTTAAGAATTTAATGTGTTGTATTATGAGCATCAGGCTAGTTTCTTAAAATACAAAAGAACTTCAAGGCAGATTCATTCACTTCAGGAAAAATCTGGGAAGTTCTCAGAGTAGTTCATTGAATTCATTTCAGATTTCCTTTTGCAATTCTACTCACATTGAAAGTCTCCGAAGAATTCATTGGCATTTCTACTCACAAATTCCTTAGATTTCTTCTCATAATTTGTTTGGAAAACTCTCCTGAATTTATTTTTCGAATTCCTTTGAAGATGTCCTGGAGTTATTCTCATCCTCTATGTGATCCTTCTTTTAGTATTTAAAAAAATCCAAGGACTTATGCTACGAATTTGTTTTCTCCCACTAACTTTATGAAATTATCCTCAGAATGCCCCCGGAATTTTTCTTTGAAGTTCACAGGAGTTGTGCTCCTCAGAAATTCCTAAGAGTGTTCAATACAATTTAATTTTAATTCAATTCAGGGTCACTTTTTAGTCACTATTTTTACAACTATAAGTCACTATTTAGTCACTTATTTCTTCAACATGGTCACTAAAATCACTATTTTTGACAGCAGTGATGGCTGGCTACCAGCCCTGCAATAGTTTCTGCTGCAAACTGTTGTACAACAGAATGTGCGCTATATTTTATTGTGCAACTGTATAGCCGAACTACGTGCCGTATATGCCTATACGGAGATTGTAGAAGAGTTCGGATATTGTGTAAATTTATTATTATCCATCGCTACCGGACTATACTCTGTATATAGATATTAATGCCTAGATTTCATGTAAATAAATTATCTTTGGAATCGAAACGAAGAGTATTATTATTTTACAATCTATTCGCTTAGTTCACGGACCTTAACAAGAACATCCCGGCGGCGCCGACTGGGATTGAACCCAGGCCTGCTGGGGTGAGAGGTAATCACGCTTGCCACTACAACACCGGCGCCGCTTGGTTGCAGGAGCTTGTCAGAAGTTTAAATATTTTAAATGACTTCAATTGAGTTTATATATCATAAGGGAAGTTTTGTAAACTTTGTGGCTGTTCTGAGAATTTCAAAACAGTTCCATAAATAACAGGAAAATATATTTCGAGAATTTTAAGACAGTTGCAATTAGGAAAACAAGAAATTTCAAAAAGTTTTAAAAACTAAAGATAAGCGGTAAGCTTCATGGAAACTTAGTTTAATTAAGATGTTCTAAGATCTTCATGGAAGTTCAGAGAAGTTGAAAGTACTTTTGAATTCTTTATAGGAAATTCCAAAACCCTCAGACAAACTAGTTCTCGGGATCATCAAACAAGCTCAGAGCTCTTAAGGATAGTCCCAATTGTTTCAGGAAAATCCAGTCTTTTGGGGGAGAAAAAAGATCTGTGAATGATAATTTCTATAAATTCAGGACAGCTGCATGAAATTTAGGAGAATTTCACAAACTTAAGTCCAGAAACGTAACAGATCTTCCGAAATTTTCAGGGAAAATCTTCAGGTCTAGAACTTTATGGAAACTGCTTGAACTTTTGGATAGCTTCAAAAACAACAGAGAAGATCAAAAAACCTCAGCGCAGTTCAATTAACGTTCCAAAAATCTCAGGAAATGTCCAAAAACTTTAGCAAAGTTCACAGATCTTCAGAGAAGTCCTGAGAACTTCAGTGATGTTTTTAAATTTTTAGGCGCTTTCATTATTTTTTGGAATGTTAAGCGGATTTTATGGACGATCAGAAAAAGCTTCTTTAATTCATTTCTGGATTTTTCAAGAACTTCCGTGGAATTATAGATAATTCCAAAAAGTTTAGGAATGTTCAAAAAAAAAAAATCAGGAACATTAAGGACTTCTTGATAATTTCGGGATCTTTGTTATGAAGAACCGAGAACTTCAGGTAAGTCCTGAGAAGTGCGGGGAAGTTTAGAGATTTTAAGAGATGTTCCATGCAATCCTTATGCACCGTGGGACTTTTATGCGTATAACGGCAGTGTACTTCAGGAAAATTGAGGAAATTTTCAAAATGTTCTGATAAATTCAGGGAAATTTCGAGAAATTATGTTGAGTTTAAAGATCTTTAGGGTAGTACCAATAACTTCAGAGATGCATCGAAAACTTCTGAGAAGTCCAGACTTTTACAGATCTCGAAGATTTTGACGTATTACTACGTCTGTGATTTCTATACGGGGCATATATTCTATAGTACACTTTAAGAAAACCGAAAATGGTACATGTAACGAAATTATGAAAGATTTTGAACGTTAATAACTCAGCTGACCCTGGAGCAATTTCAATAGTGTTATCACCAATCGATCAGAAATATTTCTAAGCATCAATAGCAATGCTTTCGACTGTTGACTTTTTTTTTAAAAAGAAACCTATTGAAAAGTTGGTTAATGTCAAGCATTGTCCAAAAGGGTCAAAATAACATGCATATGCTGCTTCGCCAACATTGTCATCAGAGATTTATGGACAGAAGGATTTGGGAGGAGATTTAGCTGGGTGCACACTGATATTCTGCGGCCTTCCTACCTGTCGCAGGTTCAACCCCTGTCCAGCAGCAGACGGGCTGATACTCTTGTGAGTGTTCAATCATTGAACCGAAGAATATGGGATTGTTCGGTCGGATTTGCTGATCCAGCTGCCAACAAGATTTTCCAAAAGAGTTAAATTCCGGAACATGTCCCAACTAAAAATCATATCAAAAAGTTCTTTTCAGGGCAACCATAGTCACACTAAAGAGTATAAACAAAGAGAACCTCGCTCAAATTCCTATTCCTACACAAAACGCAAGCTCCCGCTGCAGTTAACATATAACATTCATTATATAAGGCCACGTAGTCCTACGTAACCATTGAGTACAACCCCATAGGGCTGTCCCTTGTAGTTTTTCATTATGTTTGGGTTTCGATCTAGGGGTTGGGATCTTCATCGGGGCTAGTTATAGTTAATCGAAAAACTTTTTGAGCTGAACGGAAGATGCTACAACTTTATATCCCATGATGAAGGTCAAACGTAGCGTTCTGATCCACCGTAAAACTGAAAATCCAATGCACAAGAAAAAAATGAATATTTATTAAATTCCATTGTAATTAATTAATATTGTTGACATAATTGACATTCAGGCCTTAAACATTTCAGTTCACAATTATAGACCACAGAAAAAAAAGTTTGACATAGCATTCTAGCCTCACCAAGTCTGTCAAAATGATACAAATTTAAGATTAAGAAACGAGTTCACAGACGCAAGATATCTATGAGCTATGCATTCTCATAGATCACCATCAATACAACAGAATAACTTAGTTTTCTGCTACCGCTCAAAGCAACTTCTAACCTCGAATAGCAATAGATACACTCGTCCCAACAACAGCCTCTCGAACGTCACTTCCTGTCCCAAATTGGGCTTCATTTCTGCGCATCAATCCATTGCTCTTCAAGCTAAACGTACACTCGTGACGAATGTTACCTCCTACTCGTTTCACCTTCCAAACTGGCAAATCAAGCCACGGCAGCGATGCTAATGAAACAATTTGAAGATCACTCCAGACCGACCTTCCTTTTCCTTGAACTTGAAGTGGATCAAACTGGCAGATGCTTTGCATGCGTACGTCTTCCAGAGAGCATATTTACGAATTTAACACTTGTGCGATTCGAGATGCACGACGTGCGGAATAGATCATTAGTATTAAATTTAAGCTTAAAGTACAAAAACTAAAAATTGTATATCTAATTGGCCATTGGGGAAATAATGCATTCGACCTTTCTATCGCCATTTAGTTAATATTTAATTTATCGGCCTAATCGTAGCTGATGGGAAGTCCGTTTATTTCACCTCGTAATTCTTCGTCAGCTACATTTATGCGTTACTATTTGCAATCGAGAATAAACCTATTAGCGCGACGCAGGTATATAGGCTATAGGTACCGGACCGGTAGCGTTCGAGGCGGAGTGCCACTATTTATTACCCATTTAAAAACGACAATGGCTCTTCAAGTGACGGCTCGCGGTATCTTTCGCCTGCTCGCTCAGTAGTGGGAAATCATCAACTACTGTCGGCAGTCGGACGACGACGACGAGAGAGTAATTAGTGACCCCATACTTCTCCGGTCTCGGTGTCGATGAGTAGCGAACCTGAGTCAAGTGGGCACTCAAGCCAGGTGGAGCTGGGAGAAGGAGGGTTTCGGAACTTCGCGTTGCGCACGCAGCCGACAAGACGGAACTAAACTCCCATTGACACATTCTGATTTACGCTTGCCTATGGGTGGGTGGGAAAACTCACTCAGAACTATTAATTACAGCTAATTAAGTCAATCATTTGAATAATTTTCAATACACGGGTAAAACTCGTTTGTATCGTTTAGCAAGAAAATTCCTGGCGAACCACCCAAAGCCAGTCGTTGTCTCTGACAAGCAATTTTACATGTGTATTTTGCAGTCTTTAGAGACGTTCTTCTGGGTAATTGAAACCAGTTGCCATGGGGGCGTTACGAAAGCAACCCCCTGCACACACATGAAGACACACTCATTTCGTTTGGTTCGTTTGTTGTTTTCTCGGAAAAATGTGTCTCTGTTTGTTCTTTGGAGATTTACTTTTCCATCCACCTTCCGTTTGTTCGTTTGTTTGCTTGCTGATTAATCGCTTTTTTGGCATCGGCAGGCCTGGGCCGGTAATCCGGTATGGTTCCCATGATTTGGGCATGAGTCATGGACGGGAAAACCGATGTAATTATAGCCGGGCGGGTTTGACATTTTCCACAACGCTAATTGTTTGTAATTAGTTTTAGGATTCTTGGAGATCGTATTTGTCTGTGAAACTGTGCGGTGTAGACCAATTAAATTAATCCAATTTAATTCAACCAATTTAATCTTTATACTTTTAACCTTTTTACTTGCAGGTAAGACGTCGAACGTGGATTTATACAATACTAATAGAAATTACTATTGTAAACAAAACGTACATGAATGGTAATTGGCGAGTTCCGAACTGCAAATAAGTATGTATGCGTTATAAAGTCCAATGTAAATTCGCATATTTAAAGCGTATGTTTGAGCATTATAGTTCAAAATAGGAGTATTTTTTTTCGTAAATCTTGATACCGGCAAACTGTAAAATATAATAAAAGGATGACGTCATGAATTCCTAAATGGCGTCAATTTTCGGTCTCATAGTTTCGTGTTGAAAGCACCCTTATTGTCCTTATGAAAAATTTTGCCAAAACTAACAACCTTCAAGATGTTCAGAATCTCAAGAAACAGGCTTGATCTTTCAGGATTTGAATGAAACTTTTCATAATTGTTTATTATTGGAAATTATTAACTTTTGAGCTAAAATTTGTCCACCAGAAATCTTGAAAAACATATCAAAATGGTGTATTAGATATTTTTCAATAAATCTTAGCATGAAAGCAAATTTTCAATTCTACTCGATATAACGTTTGAGACAAAGTTGATGGAAAAAAGTAAGGGTTTATTTTACGGGAGGATTAGTTTGACAATCGTTGTTACTAGGGACCAAGTTTACCTTTGCGTCTTCACAATGGCCACGGGAAGAATAGTTGGGTTTATGGGTTTGGATTATTTTTAGATCAGGATTCTCTGTGGTAAGTGATGCGATCAGCAAAAGCAGCAGTTTGCTTTTTATTTAACTCTAGTGAGGATAATTGGATCAAATCTCATGCTCGTTAGTGGTGCACTTTTTACTGTAAAAATACTTACCTTAAAAACGATAACTTTTGAAGCAAGATAAAGTGTTCCCAACAAGTTTAAGTAAAAGGATGTAATAATGTCCACAACAGGTACAGCAAAACATCACGTAGATGCCCTTATTCGCACTATCTATTCATGGGTAGAAGGAACAGATGATCCACCGCAGCTAACTGCAGCTTAATCCAGATTCATGGACAATCCACAATACCACGCATAAAAAGTTTATTCTGCAATAACATTACCGCACTTTTATACTGAAAAAAAAAAAAAAAAAAATAGTGTCAATCAAAATTCACTAACCGACCGAGCAAAAAGAACGACGGTTGTTAATTGTTTCTCTCTTTACTGTGCTGCTTCAATCTCAGCCACGCGAATATCCACCACAACCGTTTCCGATGAGTAAATAAAATCTATGAAAAACATTTTTTTTTTAATAGTGTGTCGTTCAGCCAGTGCTGTTTCGTCATTTAAAACAAACATAAGATTTTTTTCGGATCAAACAATTTGTGGTGATATTAAACTTGATACTCAGGATATTAAGGCGAAGCAAACCGCTCCAAAAGAATAAAGTTTCAATTTTTCTAAAATTATTGGGAAAAGATATCAAAAATCTAAAAAAATCACATTTTTCCAAATGTATTAAAGAAAATTCACGTGCAAAAATATTTTTTGTTATTTTTCATGGCATAAAGTTGGACTCAAAAAACCACAAAACATCAACTTTTCGGTTTAGCTGAGAGTCCAATATTTTTTCATGATGAGATAGAAAAATTATTTTTACATGTAGATTTTTTCAAGAATCTAAGGAAGAAACTGATTTTCTTGGATTTTTGATAATTTTTTTCAATGTTTTTAGAGCAATAAAAACGCGCTGAAAATATATTTTTATTTTCGGGGCAATAATCTTCCCCTTAACTAAAGTCTGTTCAATGTAGAATTTGGCCGCACAAAATAGGTAATTTCTCTAAGGGGAAATAAATTATAAAAACGCTAAAGGAATCATTTTGTAGGATTTTTATTTAGCTGTAAGGGAAGAATACAACAAAAATTTGCCAGCTTTCGGATGCATTTTCGAACTTTTCGCGGATTACCTCTCATCATGTCTTGCACAGTAGTACTGTCAACCTCATCTACCATCCTCTTCCACCACTTCTCCAAATCAGATGGCATTTTGATTGTTTTGCCACAATTTCTCAATTTGCGCTTGATAATTGCCCAAAATTTTTAGGTGGAACGAAAATCTGGACAACTTGGTGGATTGATACTTTTCTCAATAAAATCTACATTACTCTGCTTATACCGTTTTATGACATCGCGGCTGTAATGGCAGCTAGCTAAGTCGGGCCAGAACTTTACGGGACCTTCGTGTGATTGAATGAACGGCAAAATTATGTTCTGGAGAACACTCCCCCTTGTAAAGTTGTCCATTCATAGTCGCTCCAGTGATGAAAACCTATGTTTTCTTTCCGCAACTGCAGATGCCTTAAAAAATCATTAACATGCGAGCGAATTTATCTGCAAAGACAAATTTGAATTTATCCGGAGCATCCCCCTTACGTTTAGCAAAGTAAAAATTTTGGCCCGGGATTTGTCCAAAGTCCATTCATCGTCCATCAAAATACATCCGTTATACTTGGTCAGAACTTGCTCGTACGGCTTCCTTGCACGGTTTTTGGCAACCAGTTTTTTTTTCAGCGTCCTGTTGGGATGTTTGCTGGTATGGTACGATCGGAAACTTTCTCGTATATAGATTCGCTGAACTGTACTGTGTGCCGCACTTTTTCCTTATCACGACCGGAGATCCCAGGATTCTTTTGGACTGCCAAAATATTGCCAATTCATTCCCGCATTCGTAATATTTGCATTGAAAAGTATCATCATTCGATTTTTTTCTGCTCAGGACAAGACATTTTAATACCTGTTTTTTATGGGAGTGGTTAGTATAAACCTAGTTAGATTCTAAGTAACAATTCAGTAACCATTTGGCTCCACTCTGATTTATGATGGTTTTATATTGCCGTTACAATCCATTTAGCTTAAATACAGCATTTCAAAGTAAAATACTTAGTAATTCAGATTTTTGCTGTTTTAAAAACCTTTTATAGTCTGGCAAGAAAGTCAAAAACTGTCTTGTTTTAAAAATAAATTTAAAACAGTTCTCAATCCCTCCTTGAAACTGTTCTATAATTCAAGAAAAAACGTAATTAGCAATTGTTTATTAATGTCTTGATATAATACTTTATAAACGTGTTCTATCATTCTAAAAGCAACCATAAAACTATTAGGTTTGCATTAGAGCAAAAAGCATTTATTGTTGCTTTTTAGGCTTTTTAAACTGCATCATAAACTCCCCAATTACTCTGTTTACAAATTGAGCTTAAAGATGGTTCCTCATAGTTAATAAAAGCCAAATTTATGACAAGGAAATCTCGAAGGATAGACGAAGTAGGATGATAAATTCAAGTAGATTTCAGAAAAATTTACTTCTTTAGAAGAACCAGCACACCATCATCAACTGACCATCAGGTGGTGAAGAATAAAGTGAGCGTGACCCTCGAATTCATAAAACATTATCGAAACTTTAAAAACATGCAGCCTTCTCCAGATCTTGCGAATAGATGACAATCGAAATAACAACCGACAGCAAACCACTGAAACTGTGAGTTAGCGGATATTAGCTGGTTTCCGATCTATAGTAGCGATTTTATTCGGCGAAACAATCAACTCTTCGAAAATTTCATTTCAAGCGTACATCCCTGCATCGTTGGAACGATGAAAATCAGTATCGCAAACTATCTGAGTAACTGCTCCCAACCCATCGGGAGAAAACCGCCTGGAAGAACCCTGGATCCCACAGCGCAACTATCGAAAGATAAACAAACTTTGACGTTTAACTTTTTGCAGGCAAGTTTGCCTCCATAAATGCTGCCATAAATCTGAACGGGTTAGGATCAAGCAAAATGGCTTTAGATAAATACAATTCAGCCTGCAAGCTTTCTTCATAAAAGCCATTTTAAAACCTTAAGGATAGTTAAGGATTTCTTGACAGCAAAACAACTTTTTCACCAATGACCCTTCAAAATCAACTTTTATGCCACCACCATGTTACAATTAGTTTGCTTGTTTTTACAATCTTCGATTTTCAATCCATATTTTCTTGGATATAACTGTATTTTGGTAAATTTAGTAATTAGCAAATATTTAAATGCGAAAATCATAAAAAAAAATCTCGGCCAAGCTCGGTCTGAAGAATATTTTTTTTTCAATGTAAAATAATTAGTCAAATCAAAGTTTTATGAGGGCGGACTTATTTTTTTTTTCGATGTTTTCACGTACATTTCACATAAAATTTAATAAGGCATATAAAACAAAACCACTTAAAGTGAACTATTGTAATAAATTTTATACCTTCAGTTTCTATTTTAATTATTTTATAAGATTGGATTCATAAATCCTTTTTGATCTTGCTTGATGCTTTCCTACTGGATTTAGCAAGCGGCTAGGGGAAATGGCTCGGAAAGGGTTTTTATTGTTGCTAAATAGCTTTTATTGTAGCTTTCAAATGGCTCTCGATGCGTTCGTCATACAACCCCATTAATGACATTTTTAAAACAGTTGAAATTTCAAATATATCCCTATTTGAGTAAACAGCATTTTTACACACCACTAGTTAGTCAGAACTATTAAATGCACATCTTTACCAAAAAAAAAACTATCCTTGTAGGATTCTCCGTTCAAAAGATTGGTTCGAGTGCCGCATAGGGCAGGAATACGAACTAATGAGAAACCACCAAAAGCTGGCTCTTTGTAAACTAAACAACTTTGTCGAAGACTGCATATCCGTACGATCCATACCCACGGTGCTAGAGGTTTTGGCCACGCTACCGGGATCGTTGCCCCAATGTGCCCTAGAGAAGGACTTTCAACTGGAGGTAGGAAATTCAAATTAATTATAACGAGCCTTTGGAGCTGCATACGTTTGACGCGTAACTATGATGCTTACTATCAAAACATTTAGCAGGAGGACAACCTGTATACGAGAATTTGTTCGGATTTTGAAATTGAATAACTGAATCACCCTTATTTTCAATTAATGTTACACAAGCACCTATTTTTTTGGAACCCAAACGTTTGATTTGAGAAAAGAAACAGTATTCTATAGATACGAGAGGAAGGGGCATATTGAGTATACGAAGTGAGTTGAGCACTCTCTCCTCAAAAAACAGATACCATAAAATAACGACGACTGGAGAGGTAAAATCATTGTACATATATTTTTCGTAACACTACGAACACGTAAAGTACATAATGATGATGCATGCTAATTTTTGATTAGTGGTTGTCCTCCACATTGGAGATCAAAGGGGTGCCTGTTGATTGACACTTTATTTCATAATCATAACTTCAGTCCTCAATCCGAAATTTAGGTGGAGAACTTGTTTATATTTCGTCACATGTTTCTATTTTAATATTCATATCTGATTACAATTTAGGAACCGAATGTAATAGGCTATGTATTCGCATTTTTATGAGGTCCTGAATTTGGTCAAGTTTTACTAAGTATGAAGTCCAACATAAAGCCCGATTCAAAGTAAGATCATAACTCAAGAATTAAAAAACATACACGGTTAATCAAAACGTCAAACAAAAGGGTATTTATTCAGCTTTCAAACGATATATAACAAGTAATTACATTTCACCGTTTCGAACGAACTGTCGCACTTTACTTGTGATCGATACTATCATGATCTGCACAGTCGCTGATGACACTGTACCGGCGAACTTATTCCACTTTAAACGCATTTGTTGTGCATTTGTCACTTCTTTACCGCATCCTCGAAGTTTTCGCTTGACAATTACCGAATATTTTTCGATCGGTCTGAACTCAGGGCAATTCGGAGAATTAATCCGTTTGGCGATGAAATTAACATTGTTTGCAGCATACCATTCTAGTACCTCCTTAGAGTAGTGGCAGCTGGCTAGATCCGACCAAAACACAACGTTGGTCTTGTGTTGCCAAATGAAGGGTAAAATCCGCTTTACAGACACTCTTTAATGTAATCCTTAGACGTCATTGTGTGAGATGTGATGAAAACCTTGGTTTTAAGGCCACAACTGCAGATTCCTTGCCAAATCATTAGTTTCCGAGCAAATTTATCAGCAAAAACTAATTTATACCTGGAAGGGACATCCCCACGATCAGTTGTCAGGTAAAATTTTCGTTCGGAGATTTGTTTATAATCCATTTTGACATATGTTTCGTCATCCATTAAAATACAGCCATAAAATTTCGTCAAAACTCGTTCGTATAGTAATCATGCTCGCTTTTTGGCCACTAAATTTTGTTTCAGGGAGTGATTCGGATGTTTACTGGCACAAAAAGACTTATATATCCTTCTCTTGAAAGGATGTTACGCACAGTGGAAAAGTTGGAATCGTATTTCTTTGCCAAATCACGTATGGAGACACCTGGGTTGCTTTTCACTTACCTCAACACCTTTCTCCTCAGCTCTTTGGCCCTAGTGCCACTTTTATGATAGATGCGTTGTGCTCTATTCACACTCAAAGTATCCTTGTAACGTTTGATTACTAGACTCACCGTTGACTTTGGGAATTTTAACACTTTTGCTATTTTTGAGGCAGACCACGAAGGGTTCTCTAAATGTTTGTGCACAATAAATTTTCTTTTCTCAAGTTCCATGATCCGTAATTTCGGGAGGCGTCAATCAATCGAGAAAAACTTTTCACCAATTTATTCGTCAATGAAACATCAACTTTAACAAATTCATCACCTTGCTTCACACAGCAAAACTGTGGTAAACTTAGAAGAAACATGTTTGTAACATTTTCTTCTTTGGACATTTTCTTATTTTTTGGAACCAATTGAATCCAACTTTGATTTCATTAGGTTTCGTAGGAGGAAAAATACGACCGCGTAAATTTGGAGCTAAGTGCTTACATTTTGAAGTCCAGAGAGAAGCAGCAACATTTTGCAACAGTTGACAAGGTTTATACAGAAGTACCATTTGCAAAAATATGCAGTGTTTTGAGCTGACCATGCATCGTTCAATTCGTAAGAATTTTGCAAGTAGGGCGATATATGAAATCGAGCGCTTATCGATACCTGTAATACCCAAGATTTCAATACTCTCTATGTTTCTCAATTGCCGTCAATTGGAAGTTCCTTCTCAAATGCCAACACAAAAAACTACTCCAATTACTTTGTCACAAAAACCGTGGTAAGGTTGATCCTGGTTGATCAAAACGGTCAAGTTGACTCACTAAAAGCACAGTTAACAATATTTCAACATACCACAGACAAAATGGTAGCTTTACACCTATTCAACGTAATCATCAAATCTTCGAGTTGTTTGCATTAAATTCCATTCAATTAACATAATTTTCGTAATCAATCCAATGCAATTTGATCGAAGAGACGAAGAAATATTACATATGTAAATAGGTGATACTGGATAACAACGATCTTGATTGGCTTCTGAATGACTTGAAAATACTAGTTAAAAAATCCTTTGTAAAGTCCCCTGTCGAGCTAGTCGAAAAAAGAATGCCCACACGTCATACTCCGTCAAGCATTTAAACAGCGGAGGAACAAAAGAGACGACAAATTATCAGGGCTTCAATTGTTTAGATCACATTGTGCATTATCCTGACTATTGACAATTCACCTTTTCGGTCACTCTGTAACTCCTAAGTCCCATGTTTAAATCCCATAAACAAACATCAGTCTGTGCGTGAAACATGGTGAACATTTCTTTACCCTTACGGCGGCTGGCTGGTACCATGGTGACAAAGTACGCTAGATTTCATGCACAGATTGTCAGATGCTTATGGAATTTTACCAGGAGTAAAGAGTTGCAGAGTCGCCGTCAACCATATACCTGCTTTTCTTTCGTAATGGCCAATGCCACAAACGCAAACAATTACTTTTTGCGTGAATTTCTCGAAAATGAAAACTCACTCAAGTAAACCACCACGATGATTGATTGTGTAGAGAAAGAGTCCTCCTATTCGATAGAATTGGCAGCTTACATGGATTGATTTACGAAAGAAGCCATTATTTATGTTTTCGACATTGGTCCTTATGAACGCTCAGTGTCGATATCACGAAAATTTTATTTTGACAGATCGATGTCGAACTATGCCAGTTATTCCACTAAGGCAACACAAAAAAGCGGTCAACTTTGAGTCAGCTATTTTGAATGAAGGTCCACATATGCTAGGTGCTTGTACAAAACACCACAAATTTGGTTTTGTTTCTGCATCTTATGAAATATATAATCATATAAAATTTACATTTCTTGTTGGAATAAGCACATACCAAGATTTTGTTATGCTTCTGAGAATACATTATATACAGTTGTTTTACTAGACCATCTGCAATGGTAGGAAGCGTTTTCGCTGATGAGTGTATCACAAAAAATTTTGGTTACTTTTAACGGGTGTTCAATAAAAAATGAGAATGATTTCAAACTTTAATGCGAAATATCTCTATACAGTGATTTGCATAAGTACGATACCTGATTGAATTCAATTTACCAAAAACAGAGGGTGGACCCGTAAGCAGAGCACAGACAGCAAGAAGAATCTCCTTCAGATGATAAAAATGTTCCAATACAGATAGTTCCAATACAGAACAAGCCATCATACGAGGGGATGTCCCAATAAGTGGGGAGAAGAGCACACCTGCAATTCACGAAATGTGATCAACAGGAAATTGGAAATTCCACTCTCCCCATTCAAATCGCTTCAATTCCCATCCGTACCCAATGAATTTCTATGCTTATATCAAAATACGTAGAATATAAGAGAATAATACTACCCATGATTTTCTGCTCAATAAGCAAAAACGATCCCTCCAGGGTAGTCGAGCATCTCAAAACCACAGCACAACAACAACAGAGATACGCAGTAATTCATATAGTTTCTGTGGTTGATGGTTTATTTCAAATATACGAATGGAACTTACCATTTGACAGATGAACTTACCATTTGATTCGCGTGTAAAGGGCCTTAGAAAGTTTGTTTACAAATGCTTTTGTGCCATTATCAAATGTTATGCTTGATATAACACCTTTGCCCGGCACCTCTGTTGGATCTTCATGTCCACCATCTGTCACTGTCTGCAAAAATATCTAATAGCAATTACCTGTGTTGTGATACTTCCTTCAACGAAAACAGATTTTCTTTCATGTTCATGGTCATCTGGTATGAGGCTCGTGTCTAAAGTCGCTGATCCACCGAGCACTTGAATCAATGAAAAGATTAGTATGAGATGGTGTTCAATGCAAAGTGCGAAAAGAGAATAAAAGAAATACGAAAGGGATTAGTTTAAAGAAAAAACTGTTTCATCGGATTCCCCAACTAACCATACTCAAGCAAATTAAGTATATACAAGCTATATTGTGACTAAATGGTTACTTGGGTACTCATATAGTCATCATAATGGTTCATCGGTTGCGAAGTGAAGTATTTCTGAAAGTGATGCGTTATATTTCTCAATATTTTGATTTTATCCTAACAGATACACACATTGAACATTTCTCATTGTAAACAGTCCCGCCATCTGTCGTATACACTGTGATGGGCAATACACACAACAGACGATTGTAGTGTGTAAACGTCAAATGCAAGGGAATTGATTATGAGCGCCTCAAGTGGCGGTACCACCAACTCAGAAACATATAAATTTACCGTTAAAAGCGATTTCGAGGAACATTTTGAGAGTGTTATGTCTGCTTGTCTGTGATCATATCTTCATTATCGCAACGTCTGGTAATCCGCGAAAGTACCTACTTGTATTTTTCTCAGGCACCTTTGATCTAACTGCAATCACTCTCTCATACTCGAAATGTGCCACGATCAAATTGTCACAACGACGCCCTTTACGTTCTCTGACTAAAGCGCAGGGATTAAGAAAATTGAAGCAATACGTAAACAATGTGTATTGTAAATTTAATTTAAAATGAAAATATAGAAATCTCAAGAGCACCCTAATAAGCTGTTTGTTATTGTTAAAAAAAATCACAGTGATAACTCACTTCCGCATATAGTTACGGCTTCCGTTTCAATTTACCCCACATTTCAACTTGCCCCGGTGTACCTTATATACATTTTGATATTATTACGCATTACTCATTTTGTCTATCGAATTGCCATTCAAATTGCCATTCAAATTGCCATTTAAATTGCCATTCAAATTGCCATTCAATTTGCTATAACAAATGCACACTTGTTGATCATTGTCACAACAAATGTTCAATTTTGATAACATTTCGACCGATAGTGCGTGAATTTAAAAAAGCACCGATAATGTTCGCTTGTACCCATACACATTCATGAATCTTTACCGTTTTCAAGCACAGCCTTATATTCTTGGTCTATTAAATGAACCGAGGGATGGATGCCATGATTGCACACAATTTTCTCAAAATAAAACACCCTACTGCACATCCAGTGTATGTATAGCTAGTAATAGGATAAGTGTGCCAGTCAGTGTTCGGATAATCAATCTCAAATTTTATTCATTGAGCCTCCCTGAGAGAATAAGCTCGCGTGCGAATTTGGCCAACGAATCTCAGGCTCGAGATTCTCATGGATTTTCACTCACTCACTCTCACAACCAGCGTTGCCAGGTCATATTCAGAAAAATCTGGACCAGGTAAAATATAAAATCTGGAAAAACCTCGAATGCTCCAAAAATCCTCTTTTTAACATAATGCTATTAAATTAAAAGTGGTGTGCCAATCTCCCCTAAAAATAGGCCAGTCAGAATTTATTTAAAATACTAGAATGGTTATAAATTACATGTTTAAATAAATTATATAAATCCAATAACTTGTAAGCATTGCTAAAATCATCCAAAAATTGAAAAGTATTGACACGGTATGCCCAAAAAGCTCAAATATCCATTACGCAGCATTTCAAAAATTTAGTTAAATGTGGGTAAAAAACAGCAGAAAATATGGTTAGAATTGTTTTTTAAACTGTAACTTTTTAAAAAGAATGAGAAGCAAAGAATCAAGGAAATTTGATGGGATGAATTCTTTGAACTAATAGTTGATGTAGTCCTTACTATTTGATGCAGTACCAGAATTTAAAGATTTTATTAGTTATAAATAATTATAATATTACTCTGAGGTTGATGAAATTTACAGTTTAATTCTTGACATCATACAACACACAACACCCAGCAGACCAGTAGGCAATTTTATTTTGAAGCAAAATTCACCGGGCTGAAGTGGGAATCAAAGCCTAACATCGTGGAACTCACACACAGTTTACCTAAACTACGGGTAACTCCACTATTCGCATGACCATTACGAATAATTTTATTATATTGCTAAAATGAAAGTCTGAGCTTCATTTGTGAAGTCTCGGGATCTTGCCATGATTCTAAATTCCGGATTTAATATTTTCCTACGTCCCAGATCATGAAAATGTTTGTCTGAACTTACTTGGAACTCTTCGCCTTTTATAGTTCAATTTGAATCATCCTAGAATTCCATCATATTTCTTTTCTATATTCCGCAAAAATTATCTTGAAAATATCTAAACTTTTCCAATAACATTCTAAGAGTTCTTAGCATTACCTCCTTAATATCTCATAAATCACTCTCCAAATCCACAACTCCCTCAAACTGGTAATAATTCCCAAGAATTGGCTCAATTTTCTCTATGAAATTCTTAAAATATTCTTTACAATTTACTTGGTACACTCTTCAGAATGACCGTCACACTCTTCTCAGACTTATCCGACAATTCCCTTTGAACTGCTTTGTAGGTAGGTTCATAATTGTTTTGAAATCTTTTTCAGTATTACCTAAGTACTCAAGTACTTTGTCAATATGGTTTTGAAAGTCTCCCAGAAATTGCGCCCAAAATTTTATTAAAATTAATCTCCACATTGGACAGAATTCCATTGAAATTATTATCACGATTCGTATCAGCATACTCCTTAAGTTTCATCATAAGAATTTTCTATGATTTCTCTTCCGGATTGTATTTCCTTTATTGACAAAATCTTCATGCAATTGTCATCAGAGTTGAGAAGACAATTGACAGCGTCTTCAACCAGAGGTTGCATAGACTTAATATTTAACACTAGACAACGGACAACACACCACACCCATTAGACCAGTAGGGAAATTTTCAGGTTGCCAAAATTTGCTTCGGCTGGAGCGGGAATCGAACCCTCACTTCGTGGCACTCACAATACGCCTAAATAATGGGTGACACCGCACGACACCGAAGCCCACAAAGATGGATGTAGCTCTACTCAGAATTAACTTGAAATTCTCCTTTGATTTCACAAGGAATTCGCGTCACACTGCACTGTGAACTATTTTCAGAATTACCTTAAAATTCCAATAATAATAATAATCAAATAATTCTAACGTTGATTGCCTTTAATAATTAAAGTAGTAATTTGGTTTTTTATTTTTTGATCAGAGGGGTAAATCAATTGCAGTGATATTTTTAAAGCCTCATTTTTAAAAAAAAATCTGGGAAAATCTTGAACATACTTTAAAAATCTGGAAATATACGTGGCCTGTCTGTGTATCTTGCAAGACGACTAAAAATCTGAAAAATCCAAATAAATGTGGAATACTGGCAACGCTGTCACAACACCAAAACATAATTTCAGCTTAAAACTCATCAAAACCGCTCAAACGTCAATTGACAGCATGCCCATGAATGTTGTGTTAGTTTTCCGTCCACTGTTGCAAATACTACAGTAATAATAACAACAACAAAAACGCACAAAATATCGAGCAATTAATTTTTGAACCTAACGGCGGCGGTGGTGTAGTGGTAAGCGTGATTACCTCTCACCCCAGCAGGCCTGAGTTCAATCCCAGTCGGCGCCGCCGGGATGTTCTGAGGCATAACATCTCTGATCACGCCTTCCTTCGGATGGGAAGTAAAGCCGTTGGTCCCCGGTTCATGAGTTGATGGGTCGATAGGTAGAGTCCAGGTGTGGGAGCTGCCTTCCTGGCACGTCGGTAACATTGGTGCTCAGCACGGAAAACAAGATCGACGGAAAAAACAAACCGAAGAAAAAAAAAAAATGTTGAACCTGAAATCTCATCGGTGATTTTTGCGTAGTTGAATTTTGCAAGGTAAAACTCATAGGCGAATAAACTCACACATGAGATTTAGGTGCCAGTTATGGCACTAGTGCTTCAGTTTTTGGCCGAAAAACCTATCTCAAATTTGAAAAAAATTGTCATGCTTTCATTTGTGTAGATATGTGACAAAATCTATGTTCAAACCTTGCATCCAATTAAATTTGGCATAGAATGAATAACATTGAAAATTAAGACAGGGCCAATTTGAGGAGCACTAAAGCCAAACACTGGTTTACTTACCCTACATCCAAGAAGGGGATGTAACATTCTATTTGCAATGTTTCGCGACGTGCACAGATTCTGTAATGTGGTCACCGGATGGATTTAAAAATAATTTTGTAATTTTAGTGTAAGCTTATTTTTCGAACAATCATATTGTGAAGGTTTTATACATAAATATGCATTGTGGAGAAAACTCGGCAGCGGATGTAATAAATCCAACCTTACATTGGATGTAAGAGACATTTGTTTTGCTTTTATGCATTAAGCTTCACACCTCCAGGATCATTTAGAAAGTGATATCACCATCCAAACAAAGCTTTATGACTCTTTTTTTACGGTATCGCCCCGGGGGTCACCTTTTAACGAAATTTCCATATTCAACACTTTTCCAAAAGGCCATGCTTATCAGTGCGCGCTAACCATCATCGTTAAATACATGAAGCGAGAATGTTGATGTGCTTTTTCCCAAAATAGCGAATGTCATTATTTGAGTCGCTAATAGAAAACTTCAATCACTGGTTCGCTGATGCCAATTTCACGGTATAGAGGAACCGTGCGTCAACCAAATGTGACAGACTTGTCAACAGCACCAACAAACAGATAAACAAGCAAGTTAGCAGATAAGCAGTTCAGATCTGCTCTCGCTCGATATGGGGCTCTGATGTATGGACGGATCAAATAATAAATGTGAATGCTTCAATACGTCAGCATAGGTCACCAAAAGTGCTTGTGTGTAGGCAAACGAAGAAGAAGAAGAAGTCGAATGACATCGAAGAAGCAAATCAAGCTTCTACAAACAAACAATCCAACAATGTAGGTAGGTAGGTATACGAAAATTCAAGCAACGACGACGACGGGAGATAAACAGACAACAGCGAGCGAGCGCGCGACTTATTACAAAATCATCAAACCCGTGCTTGCCAAGGTTAACATCTCCTTCTCGTTCACAATCTCCTAGAGATAGACCGATGCGTTGTCGAACCCCAAAAAGCGTACCCCAGAGTGCCGTTTGTTTAGCTAGGTATGTTAGGATGCGAATGGTGGGTACTTGGTCGCGATTTTACGCGTTCACGTGTTGCAAATAATGCACCGCCAGCGCATTGTGTATTCCCGACTAATGTAGGTAACCAAGGCAAAAACACTTGAGATGTCGGTTGGATACCGACCAGTGTCGTTTGAAAATTTGAAACACGGTGATCCCCAGCACAAGACATTCTCCAATCAACTGGATGCGAAAAATCAAATCGTTATGACAGAGCCGATGAAGAATGCACTCGATAGGAACTTGTTGTTACTTTCCCGTCGTCAGTGGCTACAGTGCTGAGTTTGGTGGGTGCTTTAGAGTTGGAATGGCCTAGATTTTAACAAAGAGATGATGATGATGATGATGATGCTGGTATCAGTAGCTATTGGTGATGATAATACCCATTTACTAAACGACAATCACTCGCAGGCATGGAAAATTGGTGCTTTGGGCATTGATGTGAAAATCAAGTTGGCGCGATAGTACCTTTGAAGGGTGAGTGGTACCCAATTAATGATCAATGTTGGTGTGTCCTAAGTGGTTCTGAGCGCCTGAGTTCATTTACTTATAATTCGTTATTGAAAAATAGGGAACGAAATATAATAAATCAAATAATCTGATTATATGCTATTATTACCGACCACGAGCCAGGTGCGGACCATTGTATCATCATTACAGAAGTTCGCAAACCCTATAGAGGTAATTGAATGTCAATCATGGGATTTTTTTTTTGTAAAGGTCAGAAACTGCTTGATTTATTGATTTAAATTACATATATCTGAAGTTGGAGATGATGCGATTATGTACGGTACGGTACTGGACGACAAGCGTTGTATGAATGGATCAATGTAACTGCTGAGGTTTGACAAAACTATGCTTTGGCTACCACAGCAAAGTAACATTTCTTGACTTCTCTTGATAATTTCTCGAAACTCAAGCCACGCTTACGCAAACCAACATAACCAACGGGAAGGAAAAGTCTTTCCCTACCCGATGGTGCCGTTGATCTGAGTGGACGAGCCTTGGCTTTCTAGAAATCATCGAGAGAAGTCATTGTTTACAAAAGTTGTTACGCCCTAATTCCAGCTCTATCTAGATTTGATCGTCCATATACAGTAGCACCAAAAGCATGCTGTGGCAGGTTCAAAACTTGACCATCTAAATTGATCAATTGTGACGAAACTTTTAGCACTGAAAAAGAACATATTTTCAAAATAAACTGGTTTCATTAGTTTGCAAAACCGACCACTAGGGGTGCTAGAGTAAAATAATGATTCTAACTGTGAATTTGCAATGGATCAATTTAGATGGTCAAGTTTTGAACCCACCACATATGGACGATCAAATGTAAATTACTGTGGTAGCAATAGCATAGTTCTGTCAAAACCTCAGCATTTTCAGTGATCTATTCTGTTATTTTGCCAGATCAAATTAAACATTAGATGATCCTGTAAATTAACTATTTCTCGTGCTACACAAGAAAAGGGCACAGCGTGCACAGGAATCTAATGAAGGAGAGGCAATTGTTTTTTTCTATGGTGCATTTAATCTGGGGATGGAGAGTACTTCAAAGTGCGTGGGAGATGGTGATGTCCACCCACCACTGATACCCTACTGTTCAATTTAGCTAATTTTATTTATTTTTTACTCCGGTGGTGGTTCATCTTCTTCAATGGAAACTGCTAAGCCAATGGAATTGGCAATTTAATCCCACCGAAAAACCGACATGAATGACCAATAAGAATCGCATTCTCCTTTCGCATGCACACTGCGTCGACAAGTACAAGTACAAGGTTCAAACAGTTCGCATAGCTGTGAACAAACAGTATATTGCTCTTGATCAATCCCATCTTGATCAGTGGTGTTGAGTACTTGGCACTGATGAAGTCTGCAAGTAGTAGACGAAATACGCGTATCTGTCAAAAGAAAATAAACCAACACACTCACAGCTCTTCATTAAAGTATATTGCTATTTTCGTCCTTGCACTTGGCTTGTACTGCAGCAGTGCAGCCAGCTATTGGGCTGGCACCGTCAAAATATACTGCCAACACCTGCTTCCAAGAAATCTGCATCGCTTTCAGGACTTCAGCAATAGCATTGAAGATGGTCGTTGCGTCTGTTTTCAACACCCGTATCAGCGGTGCCGGTGGTGTAGTGGTAAGCGTGATTACCTCTCACCCCAGCAGGCCTGGGTTCAATCCCAGTCGGCGCCGCCGGGATGTTCTGAGGCATAACATCTCTGATCACGCCTTCCTTCGGAAGGGAAGTAAAGCCGTTGGTCTCCGGTTCATGAGTTGATGGGTCGATAGGTAGGGCCCAGGTGCGGGAGCTGCCTCCCTGGCGTCGGTAGCATTGGTGCTCAGCACGGAAAAGAAGATCGACGGAAAACAAATCAAAGAAAAAAAAAAACACCCGTCTCACACCCACGAATGTTTCCGTCGGCCGATCATTATCAATATACCTGATCACATGGGTATCACTGCGATTGTGTTTGCCCAGCAACTCGGTCGCTTTCTTCCAATTTCTGAACCCTGTATTAATCGTTGTAATAATGTTTTGCGGCATGCTCTTCTTTACAGGTTAAAAATATAAACCAAAGAAAATATATTCTTCAAGGTACTGGTATCATCTTTTATGCAGTTACCTTTCTGAAATTTTGTGCAGTACGTTTTTGTATATTTTGAAGGTATCGTTACAGTTTATTTTTGACTATTTCAAGGTTTTGTTAGCCCTTATATGGTGTTGTAGCTACACTTAACTATTACCGTTGCGAGTACGTTAAACTTGGTCATTTTCAGCGAAAATTGTAGTTCTATTTTTTTTTTCAAATTTTGATAATACCAAGGCTAATATGATCATTAAAAAGGTTTAAAAAATATGTAACGACTGGAACAAACGCGCACAAAACTATTTTGACAAGTGAGTACATGATTGTTAACGGAATGATGACTTGAGCGAAGGATTGAGCATGTCAACCCTGTCCCAAAGTACCGCCAGTCGGGGTGACAGAAAATAATGCCGAACATTCAACATATTTTAAAGATGATATAAAGGACAAACCCGAATTTATTGCAACGCACATAAACAGCTGTAACTTTTTAACCACGGTAACAAATGACTTTAAATTTTCAGAGAAGATTTTTAGACGAATTTTTAGTAACACAACAATAGACCAAAGTTCAATGGCAAACTAATACCCACTTTACAATTAGGGAATCCAAAAGCTGTCTTTAGACTTTGTACAGTTGCAAAAAAGTCTATCCTCAGAATTCCTTGAGGTTCTTTTTGAAATTTTTAGAACTCTATGAGCTTTTTTAAAATTCTTCTCAGAAGTCCTCTGGAATTATTTTTAGAACTCTTCTTGATTTTTACTCAGAACACCTTGGAACTAAAATTCCCTTGGAGTTTCAGAAGAATCTCTTCAGTATTATCCAGAGATTATTCTCGGAATGAGTTAGAAATTATCCATACTCTCTTGAAATTTTTCACTCAAAATTTCATTTTCTCGGTATTCTTTATGAAATTATCTTGGAACTATCTGCAGGATTCACTAGAAATTATTCGCAGAATTTTCATGAAATCATCCCCAGAATTTTTCTTTCTTTTGGAACTGTCCTCAGAATTCAATACCCTTTAGGTTCTTCTCGGAAATCAAGTTTAATTTGTCCGTCCATTCACCAAAACTTTATAGTTTTTCTACCAGAAATGTTCAATAAAGCTTGCCCCTCCATTCACCAGAACTGTGCAATTTTTAGATCAGGAATTTTCAATTCAGCTTGCCCCTCCATGCAGCAGTATGTTGCAAATTATACACCAGAAATTTTCAATACAAACTTGCCCCAGAAAATTTTACACCAGTAATTTGAATTGACCGGAACGATGCAAATTTTCCACCGTTAATGTTCAATTAAAATTGCTTCTTCAATCTTCTGATTGGTGCCGATTTCCTTTTTCCATTTTTCCACCAGACATTTTCAAATAAAGCTTGCCCCTATTTCCATATTTTTCTTCATAAATTTTCAGGAAAGCAGCTTCCCTCCAATCATCAGAATGGTGCAAATTTTACAACAGAAATTATTATTAAACTTTGTTTCTCTATTCAGCAAATTTAACACCAAAAAATTTCCGAAAAACTTTTCCACCAGAAATTTTAAATTTAGTTTAATTTTAAATAAAGCTTGTGCCTTCATTTACCAGACTAGTACAAGTTTTCCACCAGAAATTTTCTATTCATTTCATTTATCAGAGCGATGCAAATTTTGCTCCAGAAATTTTCAATAGAACATGCTCCTCCATTCACCAGAATGGTGCACCAAAATTTGTCAGTGAAGTTTATTTCATCATGCACCTTTGTGGTGCAATTATCAGGCTTTGCCTCTTCTTGCAGAATGGTGCAAATTTTCCACCATAAATTTTCAATGAAGCTTGCAGTCATCATAACGATGCAGATTATGCACCAGAAAAAAATTAATAAACCTTGATTTTACATTCACCACAGTGTTGCGAACTTTCCACCAGAAATTTTCAGTTAAATGTGCAATTTTTAGAACCAGAGTTATTCATTTTGATTAGTCCCTCCATGCACCACCTTGATGATATTGTTTCACCAGAAATATATAATAAAATGCTTTTTCTTCGATTTACCGTCACGAAGGTGAATTTTTTATCCTGAAATTTACCCTTTTCTTTTAACACTCGATGATCAACCTTGAAAAAAAAAATTACACCACAAATTTTTTGTATGCACCAATGTGGTGCAATTTTTTGACCAAAAAATTTCATTGAAGTTTGTACCTTCATGCACCTTTGTGGTGCAATTTTCAGGCACCATTTCAAAGGAATTGACGCAATAAAAGGGTTTCAATTTTACCTTCAAATCAAGTTATCAAGAAATCTAGTTATTTTTTATCATAACTTTGTAAATGTGGAAATAAAAATATTATTTATAAAAGGTGGGGCAACTGCCCCACCTTGCCCCACCCTGTGCACGCAGTGGAAAAGGGCCTATCATTGTTGATCGATTCTCTTCATATATTTTCTCTTTCGCGAATAATCCGACTGGAGTGTGTTGTTTCAGGCGCAAGTTAACATCATCTACTGTCGAACTGTGCTGCGAGTTTAGCGAGAAATTCGTTTATGTAGCCGTGGAAAACTAAAGAAAACTCGATGAACATTTCAAATGGTCCTATCTGCTTTGATCGATTCTCTTCATCGACTTTCTCTTTTCATAACCACTGCTATGCAAACAGATTTCGCGCTAATTCTACCACATAGTTTGATAAAGGAGGTTCTTATCTAGCGTCCAAAACGTCAAATACAACAGGGATAGGTTTTGCAGCTAAGTTATTAACGAAAGAGAAAGTCGATGAAGAGAATCGATCAAAGCAGATAGGACCATTTGAAATGTTCATCGAGAAAAGGTCGATGAGGAGAATCGATCAACGAGGATAGACCCTTTTCAAACGTTGCGCGTTGAGATCAACAACTTTTGATTAGGTTAGGTAAAATCATAATAATTCCAGAACTCCAGAATTCACGCGTCATATTTCAAAGGATTCTAAGTAAAAAATGTATGCAAATCGAGTTAAACGATTCACACTATTGCTCTTCTATCATTGTATGTGATACAAAAACACCCATCCAAATTTACTTTCGTTTATTTAAGATAATCATAGGTCAAAAATTGTCCAATATACAGTTTGAAATGATGGGTACATGATTGTTACTTCGGTCATTTGGACTGCCTAACATGAATGGTGCTCATTTTCTAATGGCGGGACCAATCTAAAGTTAGGTACTCTATTCTGAAATCTGTGAAAGGGAATCTAGTATCATGTAGAACAAAACGTCCATTGTAACACTCATTGATTATGTCATTGAGAAAAACCGTTCTATGTAAGGAATGTATCGGAAATAATCTATCCACATACATTTGCGTTGTACGCACGTATTTGTGATGGTTTAAATATGCTTATCACTGCATACTGTGCGTTTGACTGTCATCTTTCGTTTGTTTATTTTTTGTACGGTTTAAATTCTTCGTTTCCAAAATGTCGCGCATCGCAAATTAAGTGGAAATTAAGGTTTTGGACACATGGCTAAGTGAAAAGGGTGTAACTATGCCAAAATTGGCAAATCGCTTTGGAATTCATCACGCGAGTGTAAAATCCGCCATAAACAAGTTTGGGGAACACTATTCTTTGGATGAACTGCCAGGAAGAGGTAGAAAACCCGGATCTTCCAACCCGAAACTGGGCCAGAAAGTGGTATCTCTAAATAGGAAGGATTTGGCCAATAAAGCGGGAACGAGCGTCGGAATGATCCAACGTATCAAGAAACGGAGCAACCTGAAGACCTATAAGAAGCAGAATATCGCCAAACAAAGTGCAGAACAAAAGCAACGTGCTGCAACAAGGGCCCGGAAATTGTATTCGCGACCGGATGCATGCATTTTGATGGACAACGAGACCTATGTGAAAGAGGACTCAAAAACCCTTCCAGGTCCACAATATTATACTACCGCCGTAGGGGAGGATGTAAGCGATGCGGACAGGTCGATTCAAGTGGAGAAATTTGATCGAAAAGTGCTGGTATGGCAAGCAATACGTTCCTGCGGTTTGAAGTCAACCTTTTTTTGCACTACCGGAACTTTAAATGCGGAAATAAATCGATCTGAGTGTCTGCAGAAGAGGTTGCTGCCTTGATATGAGAAGCATAGTACCCCTCCACTGTTTTGGCCGGATTTAGCGTCGTCGCAATACGCCAAAACAACTCTCAATTGGCACACGGAAAAGGGTATACATTTCGTTGAGAAAGACATCAATCCACCGAATTGCCCTCAGCTTCGGCCCATCGAACGTTACTGGGCGATTGTGAAGAAGGTCTTCAAAAAGAGTGGTAAAGCAGATGCAGAATGCAGGAGTTCAAAAAAATTTGGGCTAAAGCGTCCACAAAATGTGGTGAAACACTTGAATATGTTCGATCAAAAAATCGAAAATTTGTGAAGGAATAATATTAAATTCATCGGGTCTTCACAATATTCAAGTTCATTCTCGTACCATAAAGGATCAATCTTTTGTTTGAATAAAACATCATTTTTATATGATTTGAAAGATAAATATGTGGATGATTTATTTTCGATACAATCCTTATCATGTCTGATGTACGTCCTATGAGGTTTTTTTTCTACATTGTAGCATGGAATTCAAAGTAAAATTGTGATTTTACTGTTTCTACTGAATTTTCAACGTTATTATTCACTGACTACATTAAAAATAGTATTGCTAAATTTATTGTTTCTAAACAGCTTAAATGATAATCTGTCGAACTTCATCTTCGATTTTATCAAAATGGCGGATATGTTACATTGGTCTATTTGAAAAGTAACGCGAGAATTATCTGGATTACTATTTGGAAACTTTTAAAATGTTTCTTTGTATTGAATGATGGTTCTTGGTTCTGATTATTCTCCTCAATCCCAAAAGTTTTGTTTAATATTTCATAACTTAAATATAGTTTTTTACTAAAAATATTCTGATAGACCTATCAAACTTTTGAGCACATAATTGAAGCTACCTAACATCAAAGCTTAAAGTTATGTTAACATTCAAAATATATGTATTGATTGACAGGTTGATTAAGTGGCTATTCTCAACCATTTGAAAAAAAAAACCGCCAACAGTTTACTGTTTGCCTCGTTTCCTTTGATGAACATCACGATGATGACGACGACCACGATGTTTCAACCATAACGATATAATGACACCGCAAAGCCAGTAATTAATGTTAGGATTGCTAATAATTGAATAATGCCCCCCGGCAAACGATTTAAACCAGATCCATCCGACCACGCGGTTCGAGATAGGTGTATATATGCTAATGCTAAATGCAACTTACTGGTGTATTGATTTGCTCGAACGGTACGTACCTACTTTGTCTCGCGTAACATTTGAAAAGGGCCTATAATCGTTTGTAAACAATGTTTTGTATGCCAACGGGCAGGGGATAGTGATTTTGGATTGCGTGGGCATACTTCGGTTCGCGTGAAAAGGGCCATACAAGCTTTGTTTACAAAAGATGATAGGCCCTAGTAAAATATTACGCGAGTTGTATGCTATTTGTTCTCACCTTCTTCCAAAATGAGTAATGATGCGCTTGACCAGTCAGCCGCTCGATTTAGATTGAAGGTGTTGATTCCTCATCACCCAATCCCCCGGCCAACCTTCCGACATGTGGAAAAAGCAGTTTAAGCTCATCAAGAATCATAGATTTTAGTTTTACGGTAATTGCTGAGTATATCTTTGGAGGATAGCTCTCGTCGTTCACGTACGGCGAGAATCGTTTGTTATGTGCGTTTTTTTCGAATTTGCCCTTTCAATGGACTGCGCCGGTAGAGCTGGAATTTTAAGCATTGCTAAGTGATCTTTTAGCAAGGAGAATCTTCTAGCGAATAGTTTGCTAAATGGCAGCTTGGCGTCGTCATCATGGTCCGCGGCCATCTGCTGGAGGGTGATGTATGACTTTTGGGGCAAAAACATAATTATATAAATGTGGAGGTCTGTCACGCTTTCTTCAGATTTGGTGGTGGTTTTTTGTGTGACTGCTAATAGACATCTTGCAACGAAATGGTTATGTCTACACGATGGCTATTTAAGAGCCTCATAACTAATTGCTCCCAGAAAGTACGTTTAATGAAATTGTACAAAAACTTGAGTGAATCGGTCAAGATCAGGTCGTGCTCGTTAGCAAATTTGTTTTTGTTAGTACGAGATTACTCAACAACGCTGCTCCCTCACGTTTTCATTAGGCTGCTAGTAGTTTTGTAGCATTTCATTAGAACTAATCCATCTAGTTTCGTCAGTGGAATAATAATGAAACCGTTCATATTAAATGACGCAATCGTTCTTGCAAAGCCGACGGCAGGAAAACATCGCCAAAAAATACAAGGCTAGTACCTTAAAGCTCACCCATTCCTTGTACGGAGCAGAGGAACGTTCTCACTTTCGACATCAAGTGAATCATCCCCGACTCCCCCTACTCATACTGATTTCTTCATCCATCAAACCAATAATCGGCAATGGAATCACTCCACCACACCCCCACACTAAAATGGCAATCCTCAGTCATAACTCATCCGGCTTAGAAGTATTTGATCTTTTTGGAAGAAATCAATAATAATTCTCACACACATGCACACTTAATCACACCGATACTAATCTCACGCGGAAGAAATCACGTCGGGGCGCCCTCGCGTGGGCGTCGCCATAGTAAACTGGCATTCGAAATGTGACGGATCTCCCGACGAAACCGACTCCAAGATTGCCAGATTAAAAGGTTGCTCGCATCTAAACGAGCGCACTTTGCTGCTGGGATTTGCATAGGTGATTGAGGGCTCGATGGCGCACGCACGCGTTCGAGCTCATCATTCAGCTCACATAACTGCGGCACGCCGGTTGCTCAAACACATGGATTTGAATTCACTCAGAGAGAAAGAACGCGGCACTTAAACGTGTTTTAACGGATTTTAAATTTTACGAGTCGCGTGAGAGTGAGTTCACCCTGTATCAGTGTTTATACTACCTTTCGTTGGCGCATAAAATCATATGTTGACTCACATGTTGACAAAATGCAAATTAGCATCGTTTAGTGTCAACACTCGTCTTGACTGAGGTTGCCACAGGTAGGGGTGAGGTATGGAGACGTTCAGAGCTTGCCGTGCCCCCACTGAATGAGATTCTGGTTGGTGCAAGGGTCACATATGCATAGGTGATGTTGCATTGTTTCACTTCAGCCAGAGGAGATAATATTTCGTGTGACGTTTTATGCTTCGTCGTCGTTCAAAGTCGACAGCGTGAACTAAAGCAAATCTAAAATTATGGAAAATTGGCATTGGATAGGTGTCAATTCTTAGAAGTACAACTTTAATGAAGATCCTTTTATGGAAGTCAAAGGCATTTGTGTAATTTTATGTGCATACACCCAAACGGGGGATGTAAAATTGACTTACAATTATGAGAGGTTCACCATCGCAGGATGTCAGTGAAGACCACATGAACGGAGCATGAGATATACCGAGCAGAGGTTCAACGTAAGAAATTCGGAGACCAAAAAATGTAGAGTGTGGTGGGTAGATCACCTTTTCGTGGTACGTTACGGGATGTAAGATCTACCACCGATTCCTAGTACTGACTACTTCAAACTAGGGGAACAGGATTTTTCAGTAATCAAAAGAACACATCTTAGTCCTTGTTACTTTTTATGCCTTGTTAATAGTGACAAGACTCGGCTTTGTTTACCGAGGATGATCTTGAAACAAACAATAAAATGAGTTAGTTAGTCTTAATCTATGTGATTCCTAATCTTCTATTCGTTGTTCCATAGTTTGAAGTGGTTAAGACTAGGGTTCTGATGCATGGTCATTATCGGTGTCATTGCTTATTTTTGTTGCTAAGGAATCCAATTTTGACTGACAAAGGGGCGCGCCTTTGGGGGGTGCTCCAACACTCCGAAGGGTATAAATAGCGAGACCTTTCAATAAGAATCGATGCCTTGCGATGAAGGCAAGAATGACAACTGTAAAAAAAAAATCGAATTCTTCATCATTTCTCAATAGTGATGAAGTAATACGACATCCACTAAACTAAGAACACGGGATATACTACAATAGATCAAATTACTGGTCGCAGGGTGCTATGTCCCGAACAGGGGAGAAAAAGTGAAATGAATTAGGGTTTTCGATCTAATTTCCGTCCTACTATGCACAACCCGCGCTTTACCTCTCTTTTCTGAACGAGTTTAAACAATAAATGAGATATTTCTGTCAAAGATGACTTCTAAGTTTATTCACCTTTCCATACGTACAGTTGGATTTGACAAAGAGCCACAAATTGTTGAGATATTGTTTAAAATCTAATACTGCTTCTTGATTCTAAATTCATTCTACGAGTTTCAATTCCGTCCAAACGCATTGAAACGCCATAAGATTTTCTTCGTCCTACGGATAAACGTAGAAAAAGGGGATTCGCTAGGAGCGCTTCTTTTGTTTTGAGAACAATGGGCGTAAATATTCATACAATGCGCTCTAACAGGATTTATGTTGTAGCTAATGAACTAAAGCATCGGAACAAACCTATTATTGATTTGTGCATGGTGAAATCATTGATATTATTGATCTTTTATGATCGATAGAACGGAAATGGGCGATTACGACGAAGTAGCGCTCTACCCTATGTCGAAAAAAAAAAAAAATGGTGGCGTTGTGTACGAGACGCGACCGCATGGTTGACGTAGACTACGTTAAGCTTATTATGAATTCCCTTAATATTGATTTAAAATACAGTAGAAGTAGCTTATTATTTCGGTCCTATGCAAAAATTTTGGATTTCACACTTAATAAAACTTGGCCGAATTCAGGACCTTATAAAAATGCGAATGCATATTATATTACATTTGGTTCCTAAATTACAATCAGATATGAAGGTAGGGCTTTCTTCAGGTGATTCCTAGGAGCGTCCAACAATGGCTGTCATGATGGCTGATTACTTACACGCTATTTCAAAACTACCCAAATTTGGGTAGAATCCACCCAGATCTGTCAAAACTGAACCTACCCAAAAATGGGTAAACTGTGTTGGGAGTGACAAGTTGACAAATGAACAACCTCGATCGGATTCATATCAATGTTGTTCATCTGTCAACTTGTCACCCCCAACACAGTTTACCCATTTTTGGGTAGGTTCAGCTTTGACAGATCTGGGTGGATTCTACCTAAATTTGGGTAGTTTTGAAATAGCGTGTAGAGCACAAATCTTGGACGCTGTTGTGACATCACTCATGGAATTGGAAATCCTTGTGAACTGCACCGAAACAAACGTGAAGTTCCAGTTTCATGGTTATAGGGGAATTTACGTATTCTCGGCAACCTAAGCAGCGACCTTCTTTCTATAGCCTTTTTCTCTATGGAACGCACACATATGCAGTATTGGTTTGTTTACAATCTTTTGCTGCCAGCTGCTCTATTAATTTCAGTCGAAAGAATTGTCAAAAACTGTTTTGAAACGCTTTTACAAAGCTCCAATCTTCTCTAGTGAGAGCGAGTATTGTCGGCAACCAGTTTTTCTTCGGCAACCGTTCCATTTGAACTGCATGTAAATCTGCTGTTCTATTATCGGTAACTCGAAATCAGCTACAATTTGAAGTGCGTGTGTTTCATTTCAAGAAAACCCTGCTAGATTGCTTTTTCTCAGTGGTAAAATATAGTCAAATTGAAGCTGAAAGCATAAAGAATCGTTTGCATGCATTCAGCGAAGTGTTTTCGTAAGAAAATCCAGTGAAAATAGTGTTTCAATTTGGGTTGCCGAAAATAGTCTGTCATGCCGAAGCCGTCATTTCCCCTATGTTTCTTTTGGGAGCTAACATTCACCTTGCACCTATTTTATGAGACATTTCGTAATTAACATAGCACTGATTTTCACTGTTGCACAATATCTCAATAATCGGTTAGGGAACATGAATAAATGACGTAGAATTTCAGGGGGAGGAGTTTTTTAGAAGTTGTGACCGGCCATGTATTAGGTATTGCAAAACACGCTACGAGCGGGGAGGGTGGGTCAATAATTAATAAAAAAAATGCTACGTAATTTATGGATGGCTCCTTATTTTACTTCCAAGAAGTATTTGTAGAACGCGAAATCGTAATCGCACAAGCACTCCTGAGTAATATTGCACTCAATGGAAATAGTAGGTAGTGTGCGGGTGGGGGTGAGGGGTAGCTCAGAATTTGTGATTCAATTCGTTATAGGGGGTGGGTGCTTCATAAAAAATGAATTCCGCGTTCCCTATTATTTGATTTTATCCCAAGCGGGATAATGTAGTCTCACTGAAAATCGGTCAATATCGCCCATTTATCACAATAATTTAACTTTTCTGTAAAAATTTCTGGTCCTGTCAACGGCCGATTGTTCGGTCCGAGTAAGAAGGCTCCACCTCCTACTGCTGGAGATACTGTTGCTGCTGCTAGCTCCTCAGGCGATCTGTCCGATGCAGAAATGAGCTTCGTTACGAACTTTTTCTTTTTCTTTCAATCAGACTAAGGCCTTGTTGTCCTCTGCTTTCCGAAGAAGTCGTCTCCACTCAACTCGATCCATGGCCACACTTCGCCAGCCTCGTAGTCTGCGAAGGGTCCGCAGGTCGCCTTCTACTTGGTCGATCCACCTTGCCCACTGCGCGCCTCTTCTTCTTGTTCCTGTTGGGTCGCTTTCTAGAACCATTTTCACTGGGTCGTCGTGCGGCATTCTTACGACGTGCCCAGCCCACCGTAGTCGCCCAATTTTTGCAATGTGGACGATGGATGGTTCTCCCAGCAGCTGGTGCAATTCGTGGTTCATTCGCCTCCTCCACGTTCCGTCATCCATCTGCACTCCACCGTAGATGGTACGCAACACCTTCCGTTCGAAAACACCAAGGGCGCGTTCGTCGTCTACGAGCATAGTACAGGTCTCGTAGCCGTAAAGGACCACCGGTCTAATCAGCGTCTTGTAGACAGTCAACTTGAATTTATCTGCTGGTATCATTTTCGGCGGTCACCAGTTAGCCTAAATACACGAACTCATCGACCACCTCGATTTCGTCACCGTCAATCTGAACTCGGGTGGGAGGCTAACATTGTCTTCCCTAGAACCTCTTCCTTTCATGTATTTTGTCTTTGATGCATTGATGGCAAGTCCAATCCGCCTAGCTTCAGCCTTCAGTCTGTTGTACACGGAAACAAATCCGATTCCATTTTCATGAATAAAAAATCATGAAATGAAAAAACTTGCCATCCCATGAAATCGTAGCAATGATTCATGATTTCGTCTTGGAAAGTCATGATTTCATAATGCAGTGGAATCAAGCCCACTACAAGCGTTACACGTACTTGGCAAACCTTGTTCATAAACCACACTACATAGGTATCTATTATACGCCTTTTGTCTTCTAACTTATACAAGTACTGATAGTCTAGTGGTCAAAGTATGGGTTTAATGATCTCTAGGTTCTTGGTTCGAATCCAGTCTGATGCATTATTTTATTCTTTTTACATTTTTTGGTTAAAAGTAAAACCCATGAATTTAGCTCATGATTTCAACTCGGATTATTCATGATTTTGGGAATGTTTGTTGCGTTACAAACAAGTTGCTCATGATATCATGAATATTATTCATGGTGTATTTTCATAACATGAAAACACGCTGTGTGCATGAAATCATGAGTCATTTTCCTCATTTCGGAGATCGGATTTTTTCCCGTGTACGTTTCCGCCATCGTCTCAAAGTTCCGTGCCATGATGTCAGTGTCATCGGCGAAGCCAAGAAGCTGGATGGACTTCCTGAAGATCGTGCCACCCAGCTCTTCTGATCACACTTTCTAACGCGATGTTGAATAGCAGACACGAAAGTCCATCACCTTGCCGTAGCCCCTATTCGAGATTCAAAGGGACTCGAGAGTGTCCCCGATACTCGAACAACGCACATCACTCGATCCATCGTCGTCTTGACCAATCGCGTCAGTTTATCCGGAAATCCGTACTCGTGCATAATCTGCCATAGCTGATCTCGATCGATTGTGTCGTATGCGGATTTGTAATCGATGAACAAATGATGTGTGGGCACGTTGTATTCGCGGCATTTCTGCAGAACCTGCCGAATCGCGAAAATTTGGTCCGTGGTAGCGCGGGCACCTATGAATCCCGCCTGGTATTGCCCCACGAACTCTCTTGCAAATGGTGACAGGCGGCGGCATAGAGTTTGGGAGAGTACCTTGTAGGCGGCGCTCAGCAGTGTGATCGCGCGGTAGTTGCAGCAATCCAACTTGTCGCCCTTTTTGTAGATTGGGCATACGACACCTTCCATCCACTCCTCCGGTAATATCTCCTCCTCCCAAATCCTGGCAATTACCCAGTGCAGCGCTCTAGCCAGTGCTTCACCACCGTATTTTAATAGCTCACTTGGTAGTTGATCTACACCAGTTGCTTTGTTGTTCTTCAGCCGACCGATCTCCTCCTCAACTTCTTGAAGATCAGGGGCCGGTAGCCTGTCGTCTTCTGCGCGTGCTCCAAGGTATGTTGCCGTGCCACCTTCGTTTTCTGTTGCTTCACCGTTGAGATGCTCGTCATAGTACTGCTTCCACCTCTCAATCACCTCACACTCGTTTGTGAGAAGGTTACCGTCCAAGTCCTTGCACATATCGGCTTGCGGCACGTAGCCTTTTGCGCGAACTATTAAGCTGCATTCTTCTCCTCTACTAACAGTTTGCATTCGTCGTTAAACCAGTCATTTCTTCGGTCCGGGATTGCAGTACCTAGTGCCGCTGCAGCAGTACTACCTATGGCGGAACGGATTTCCCTCCAGCCATCTTCAAGAGAAGCTGCGCCAAGCAGCTCTTCCGTGGGTAGTGCAACTTCCAGCTGCTGCGCGTAGTCCTGGGCAGCTCCGGCGTCCCGTAGTTGCTCAATGTTGGGTCGCGGCGTTCGACTTCGACGGGTGTTATGAACCGTCGAGAGTTTTGAGCGCATGCATACTGCAACTAGGTAGTGGTCCGAATCTATGTTCGCACTGCGGTACGTGCGGACATTGGTAATGTCGGAGAAGAATTTCCCGTCGATTAGAACGTAATCGATTTGGTTTTCTGTGTGTTGGTCAGGTGATCTCAGGTGGCTTTGTGGATATCCTTGCGGGGGAACGGTACGAAATCGTTCTTAGATTGAAGCTCATCCCACACCTGCCCGATATCATCCGATCGACTCTCCACAAAAGAGAGAGCGATAAAATCGCCAGTCGGATCGGATGATATCGGGTAGGTGTGGATTGAGCTTAATACAAAAATAGCTCGATGAACAGATAAGCCTCCTTCCACCCCAACGCTGATTGTCAATGTGATCCACTCATCACCTCCGCTGCGTTGAAGTTTTTCTACTTGACGGCAGAGAGAGGGGAAAATTCCACCTTTTATCGCTGACTTGCTCCTGGTTGCTGCTGATATCTTGGGCGATCCTGTGCGATCCACTCACCACGCCGTCTGATGCGAAAATGAGCGTGACAGGTTCAAGCAGACCAATGCTCATCCAAGTGGTACTCGATTATGACGACTGGGTTAGGGAAAACGTTTATTTCATGAAAACAGTAATAAAATTATCACTTTTTATTTGTCAAAATCATCCCGAGCAAATACTTTATAAATTCTTATATTAACATATATTAATTAAATACTTATAAAGTATGAAATATGGTATTGACGAGCCAGACATAAGAGGCAAAATACCAAAAAGAATACATTACAAATGTTCTACGAATAACGAACTAATAAATAATTTTGTTTTATATAATAATGCACGGATAACAAAGGTATTTTATGTCATACTATAAATTGTTATTTAATACCAATCCAATAACTCTTTTAGTGGTCATTGTGTAAAAATTTAAAGATCAGATTTTATTATTTTGGTATTTATTTGATATTTTACAAAATATGTCGATAGGTGAATAATATCAAAACAAGGTTTTATACCACAAGTATACACAAGAATACAACATTAAGATATTAATATGTAATCGATTAGCTATCGGTTTTTGTTCGGGTTAGCTTGACATAACCCGAGCAGGAGAAAATAACGAATGAGTACCTAATTCTGATCTGATTGAATTTGGTGTTGACCTGCATGTCAATAGAGGTAAAATACCAAAGAATAATATCAAAAAATTGCATGCAAAAAACATTGTACATAACAACAAAAAAAAAAAAGATATTTAGATACCAAAAAATACCTGTGTGGTATTGTTTTGGTATTGCAATTGCATAATTTGGTATTGGAATGGTATTGTGGGATTTTTTTTTTTGTATTTTACCTCTTATGCCAGGATCATCCATACCAATTTTAAGTATCGAGATAGTCGTTCCTGCTCGGGAAGTCGTAGAATATGGTATTATTTTTGGTTTTTTACCTCTCCCCGAACAGGAGAAAATAACACATGAATATCTAATGTGGTTTAACAAATCAATGATAAATGTATGTTTTCATAAAAATAAAACAGCAAAAAAAAAGGGTTATCTTCCATTTAATTCCACTTAAATAATTTTGGTATCCATGACAGATACATATTTCGACTACAATGTGCAGTCTTCATCAGTGTCATTCCCACTAAAGAACTTATCAAAATCTAACCCCCTTAAGTACCCATCCCCTAGGTATAAAAGTCAAGATCACAGGTATAAAAATGAAACTACAATGTATTAAATCTGAACCTACCTAACTAATAAAAACCAAAGATTTAAGTAAACTAAAGGAGAAAAACCTATTCAACTCTCCAATAAGGAAAATCCCAAAGGCTTGGTAGCCATCATAATGAAGTAATGAAATTGGGTTGTTAGCGGAATGCTTAAATAAAGCAGCAAAAAAGGGGTTATCTTTCATTTAATTCCACTTCATTATGATGGCTACCAAGCCTTTGGGTTAAGTGTCTTAACTGACTATGATATTTATACTTTATTCCATGTAAAAATTGTTCACGTGTTGGTGTAACAACAAACATGGCATGCTAAAAGAGGGTTGAACAGGCAGCACGGTTGCCGGAAGAGCGGCAAGCGAAGATTAGCAGAGAATTCGGATTCCGTCGATTACGGGGCAGATCACGCACACTTTGAGCTATAAGGCGACTGTGAGCAATAGGTCCTCTATCGATAGGAAAAAATTGTAAAAAAGTCATTCCAAATTTAGAATTAAAAAGCCTTTACAATCAAGTCAATCATGACGATCAATTCTACTAATTCAGAGGTGAAATTTACATTGCACATCTTAAATACAGTTTAATGTTAAGATGGGATTACCTACAGCAAAATACCAATAATGCAAACTAGTACACGTAATGCAACACTCGTAATTAAATGGATTATTACGCAATTGCAAATGACGCAACGCTCTCCACTGAAGCTATGCACACATTCGAATTTCAATAATCCGATGCGGTAGGTACTTCCTCCCATGCCCGCATCAAGACTCATAAATACAAGCAAATGCCGATTTATTCGAGTGCCTGCATAGTTCAAGGATCCGGCTCAACATTCTTATAGGTTAATTGCAACAATCAAGCATCCTATCATCCGAGAAGATAATTCCTCACGAAAAGTAGCACGCAGCCGGCTGGAAGCTCTCTCCAGACATTTTTATCTTTCCCAAGCCGAATATGGGACGCAAAGAACCTGTTCTTTATCTGTGTAGGACGATCCTCATCAAGTCCATTCATGCTGATTTTTTTGGTCCGTAGCTTTTCCCGATTAACCATTTACGTGCTTCTAGAGTTTGATTTGATGTCAACATGTTAGAAATTGAATGGGAAGCGCAATGTTTCAGGAATACCAAGACCATCAGGAACAACTCATTCAAACATCAGTTAAAGCGGTGATGTGATGTTGTGAGTTTTCCGGTCTCCCGTATTCGAAATCGTTTCTTCGTCCAGTGCGGGCTCGTGGGGATGGGCCAGCGGGGGGAGGGTTTCCAGAAATGGTTCTAGGAATTATGTTTCGATTGAGCTGGAAGTGGCTTTCCTGTGCCTTATTTTAGTTTCGCTTGGGTGGATGTTCACTCTGGTACCGGCTACCAACCGAGTAGTCTTATTTCTTAGTCCTATGCGGCTGAGTGGATACGGTGACTAAACATGGTGTCTCGCGGGGAGAAAAGCCATTTATTTCATCCATTCTTCGTTTCATATTTTGACGAAGGTTCTACCGGTTATAAAAGGTATTTCTCTACATGCCTGAGGATGGAGGGCGCGTATTTGAACGGGGTGAGATAATACAGTCAATTCTCCGCAACACGATGTCCACTAACTTGATATCGAGTTGTAGAACCATAGTAATAAATAATGAATGTTATGGCAACTGCGATGGTGATGTCTTACGGAATTATTATTCTATAACTCGACAGATATAAGATTTGGACGTAACTGTGTTTGTGGACAATGACTCCAATCGCCGATTTTTCGCAAATAAAAGCTCAAGCTCAAAAACTAACAACACAATCAGGTAGAGGGATATTTTTTTCTGCGAAATCGAGCTTTTACGCTCAAGAAATCGGTGATTGAAGCCATTGTTGTGCCAAAAACAGTTACGCTCAAATCTGGAATCAGTCCGGAGTTCTAAAACTCGATGGTCCCTTCAATATCGAGTTGTAGAGAGTTCACTGTATCTCTGAGGCACGTACCCTGGTTCACACAGATGGAAGGTAATTCGGTGTAGATATTGATTGGTTTGAATGGCTCTCTATTTGATTTAGAATGACTTTTTTCTACTCCAGTAAGGATGTGTTTCCTTGACTATATAGACACATGTTTTGTGGGGGTTTGTACTTATGTATTCGATACCAGCTATTGCTATGAGTGGAGAGACACTTGCTGGAAATATCGTGTAATTTTATTATATTACCAGTTTTCCTGAAGTTCAATTAGCATGCTGATAAAATTTCCATTGTATGCTTACTCGTAAGTAGGGCCTCAGATAGCCTTAACAGCGAGGCATGGTTTTACGAATTTGAAGGTTGGTCTAGACCATCTTTGGGGTTGGAAATATCCTTGGGCATGTAGTATCATAGATATATCAAATTATAAAATGCGTATGAAACGATTCTGTGAATGTTGTATCGAGTGACCTAGCGCGGATACTCCGGGTTCCTGTGTCCTGTTCCTGTGTCCTGTTCCTGTGATAATCTAAAATCTGTTTATGTGTTTTAATGTGCTGCACGAACATTTTCATAAGAAAACAGATTATGGCCACTGGAACTGGAATCTGGAAGATCCAGGATAGGTAATATAAAACAAGAATCAATTAATTGTTCCCAGTGATTCAGGCGGCTGGCTTGGGCTTACACTGACAGTTCGCTCCCCTGAGGACGGAAGAAGGAATCTTCTTCACGGAATAACAAGAGTATTCTTTTTGGGAAAGAGGTTTGAACCGGACACTAATCTTCTAGCAACTCCGGTAACGGAGAATCAAACACTCAAGTCAATTAACGGAATAACAAGTTTTTTTTTTATTAAACTTGATTCCACAAAGGTTTATAGGGCTGGACTTAGAAGAATGGAAAATTCCGTTGATTACTAGTTTCTAACACTCAGATAGGTATCGATTTCCCTAGTTTGATGCATCTATACACGGAAATAAAAAACAACATAAAATTAAGTTGATTTCTACTAGAGAGTGTCTAGTATAAGAGAGGAGCGGATTCAAAACAAACTGACTTGGCAACCTATGCCTAGGTGATTTCTAGCAACACTGCCAATGCTTTTTTTTTTTTTTTTCCTTTATTAACGAGACTTTCAGCCTTAGGCTGGTTCATCTCTACCTACACTGCCAATGCAATCAAGATAGGCGCTACTCGATCGGCTCTGGCTTTGACAGTTTGTATTGCTCAAAATCAGCCAGTCATTTCTTATACTACTCCCGACTTGCGTTCAATAATCCGAATTTGGCTAAACAGCTTAAAGAGGATTGCGTTTTACGCCGACAAAAAATTACTTACTCACAAAGTTTTTCCACTTAAAATTAAGTTCAATTGACTCAAAATGGAGTATACCTCAATAACTCAATAGTGCCTTATTGAATGATAGTCATGAGTGACAACAATAACGAGTGTGAGTCAGAGGCTCAACCTCGGGCTCAACCCACATTTAAGTTGAAAGGGCTCAAATTTTGGCTAGTTTCCATTTTCCGTGCATAGTATCTGTTTCTGGCAAGATTTACGTTATTTGATAAGTGACCAACATACCGGTGCTGTGGTCAATCGTGACTTAAATCGGCATCGATTCCTTGTGACCAATGATGTCAACATCGGTTCTATAAAGCCTTATAGATTAGAGCTTGAAAACTTTATCTAAATACAGTTTGAAATCAATGTCCATATGACCTTTCGTCACAAAAAAATTACACCCATGGAAGATTAATTAATTAATTTATCTTTATTAGGGAGGCTTTCAGCCTTGGGCTGGTTCGCCTCCACCCATGGAAGATTCCACTCATGTTTAAAAATGGAAATGATGCAAGGGGTAATTAACTCCGCACATCCCAATCAGTGCCGAGTGTTTTAGCGGTGCTGAAAGCTGTGCCAAACGCTGTGCCAAAGCGTGCAAATCAAGTATCCCGTGAGTTTGGCAACTCTGATGACTTTTGTGTTTTTTTGTTTGTTATTATGCAGGAAAACGAAACGTGATGAATTGATGTATCTAGCCTGAAATCACGGGCAGCATGGAAATTCCACCCGAATAAAGCAAACTGGGCTAAGTAAACCAAATCTGTTCCAAAATTTAAGTTTAAGTGTTAAACCAATAAAACACTGATTGTAGTCCTGGCGAAAGCTGAACTCCACCGACGGCCGTCGGATCCTCAAAAATCAGGAAACGCGTGTCAACGACCAGTACATTCTGATGTAGTTCGAGTTTTTTTTGTGGATTCCGGCAAGCTGCACGTGGTTCTACGTCCTTGGCGTTGATTATGAAACAGTACGAAAGCGACTGGTGGTGGTACTGTTTTATCAGCTGCCGGCGGAAAATAGCTACCTGTAGATTAGTGGGGATTTTGCAAAAAAGTTGATCGATTGCCGCGAGGTGAACAACTACAAGGTGCCGAGTGCGGTTCTGCTGTATGCCAAGGGGAATAAAACAGATTTTATTTTTTTAAACGCAAGCCTTACTGATAAATTGTCTTAGAATGCACAATAGGGTATCATAATATATATTGAAAGAATCCTGATTATTTGAACAGGGTGGGCGGCCGGTGGTTCGGTAGATCCCTTATACGGAAGGAAGGTGCTTGATTTGTTTGATGCTATGTATCTGACCACCCTGTGGCATTGATCCATGTGATCGGTGATTACCGATATTGTCGCTACCAGATACGCCAAGTAAGTGTTTGTTGGTAATGTGGATGACCTAATTCTTGCTGTTGCTGGTGATGATCTTGGCGCTAGTATTTATCACCACACTTTAAGAACTCTTGCAGGGAATTGGACGCAGTACTGGTTGCAGGAGAAATCCGAGGAAAGTGTATGCTTGCCTTCTAATTCGGAATATGATCGTCCAATGGATTTGTTGATTTCATTCTAAAGGGAAGATCAACGACTTTTAACAATGTGCGCAACCTTAGCAACTTATTGGAAAAACGTCAGCAAAAACAGTGATGCCGTTCTATATGATATTTGGTGTCGTACTTATCAAAGTGTGCTCTAACGTGTCGTGATGTGTTTTGGCACAATGTGCAGAGTTGATTACCCCTCTTTTTACCCCTTGAAATGATGAGTATTTCTACTACAAGCATTTAAAACCCTGCAACTCAACCCAAACAATGTTATCGCATCTAATCGAATGTAATCTAATCTGGTCTAATCTAATCTAACACCAACACAGCCACTTCTTGAAAGCATCTTGAAAAATGATGCACAGATAGAAATTCTGAATTTTAATAGTGATGTAAACATTCATTCACGTAAACTTGTATTTCATTTCAAGCAACAGAGCAACTTGTAAACAATGTTGTTTACAACAATGGGCTTTTGTATACAATATTTGCTACATTGCATGAGATGTCTCAGAACTTTACATGATATAAAATGTAAACTTATGTGATATGTAACGCTCCATTTATGTGCATTATACTGAACAGAAATTTACACTACTTTTTCGAACTGTGTGGATATTGATGAGTCAATCACAACCCCCTCTTCCCCACTGCTCTTTAAATTGGTGTGGTTGTTTTGAATTTGGTTGTGCTTTGGATTTTCTAGAATTTTTTTTATGGGAATCGAAATGACCTATTCATTGGATTGATAAAAATAAAAATATTGCTCAAATTTCACCACATTTCGGGCTGTGCAGAACAACTTTGTCAAAGACTGCAAATTGGTTAGACTTTTGAGAAAAAATAAGGTTATTATTATATTAACTTAGACTGCATTTGTTCTCGAAGCTCATACTACACTGAGAGATTGTCAGTTCTGTCTAGAAAATAATTGTTTGCATTGATTTTTAAAGTATACGTATGAGGCAGCTTGTTTTTTTCCTCTGTTCGGGACTTAAGGTTCAATTTACTTTGATGCATATTTTTAAAATTCAAATGCAGTTTTTTTCGACGCATTATTTTAGATTGCAAAAAGCTCGCGTCATTTTGTGTAAAATATCAATAGGAATCGAATAGTGCGAGCTTTTTGCAATCTGAAATAATGCGTCGGAAAAAACTGCTTTTGAAATTTTCCAAAAAGCATCAAAGTAAATTGAACCTTAACACTACTGCAACCAGTAAATTGATCTATTGTAGTATATCCCGTGTCCTTAGTTTAGTGCATGTCGTATTACTCCATCACTATTGAGAAATGATGAAGTATTAGATTTTTTTTCAGGTGCCACTCTTGCATTTATCGCAAGGATCGGACTCTAATTGAAAGGTCCCGCTATTTATACTCTTTGGAGCGTTGAAACACCCTCCAAAGGCACGCCCCTTTGTCAGTCAAAATTGGATTCCTTAGCAACAAAACACCGACACCGACACCGATAATGACCATGCATCAGAACCCTAATCTTAACCACTTCAAACTATGGAATAACGAATAGAAGATTAGGAATCACATAGATGAAAACTAACTAACTCATTTTTCCTTGTTTCAAGATCATCCTCGGTGGACAAAGCCGAGCCTTGTCACTATCAACAAGGCATAAAAAGTAACAAGGACTAAGATGTGTTCCTTGGATTACTGAAAAATTCTGTTTCCCTAGTTTGAATTAGTCAGGACTAGGAATCGGTGCTAGATCTTACATCACGTAACGTACCACGGAAAGGTGATCTATCCACGTTACGGGACATGCACTTTTGCTTAATTTTGCCTATTCTATTAGTAAGGATTCCAATCGCCAGTGAAAGGGTAAATTTGTGTTGCTTAGACCTTATACTATGCCCTCTCAGATCTGGGTTTTCTCGGTTATCTTGTAAATTTATTTCTTTTTGTATCTCAGATCCCATATGGCTCTACAAGTATGAATGTTAACATTTGTAACGTTTAAACATTATAACTATATCCTTCGTTAAGGATAAACAGAGAGGAAAAGCTCAACTTAACCTAGATGCGCAGACATGCCATGCGTGGGCGTGTTTTTCCTACTTGAACGCATAAACATTCCTGAGTAAATAATGCAGTAAGATTATGTAAACGAGCTCTTGTTCCTTTTGCCCTACTTTTCATTTAATTTTCTTGGCCTTGGTATCGACATCAGCTAGGGCTGTGCAAACGAGATGCAACTTTGTCGTTATCTTATGGTTTTGGTCTTGCGGTAGCAGATTTGTTATTTTTCAAGATAATGACCTGAAATTTCCTCCAAATATTATTAAAAAAAAAACTATCTACTAGAGTTCAACATTTTTTTCATGATGAGATAGGAAATATTTTTCAAGAATCTAAGGAGGAAACAGATTTCTTTAGATTTTTAAAATCTTTTTTCTAATATTTTTGAAATAATTGTGCAGTCTAAAGATAAAGCGTAAAGCGAAAGACGATTTTGAATAGGGTAAATTATGTTCTTGCCTCTTTAATATTTTGTAATTTTTGAGAGGGGGGTGTCATATATTAAAAATGAAATTTGCATCAGTCTTGCAATTCCCCTCGGATTTAATAACTCCATAAAGATGTCTTCAAGTTCACATATTCTCATTGCAGTTAACCTCTTGTCCTCTCAACCATATATAAGTCAAGATCATATCATCCGCAACGCCAAACTAATAAAGTTGGCATTTATGCTTCAATTAATCTTCGGTCTCAGATCCCTTTCATACCCAGACACAACAAAGTCCAGCATTGTCTGATATTCACCACACATCCACTTCTTCCCTGGGGGCGATCTGAAACAAACTGCACAGAGATCAAATCAGCAACGAGAGCGTGCAAATTCGACCGGCCGAAATGTTATTCTAATCTGGCATTAATGATCATTCACCCATATTTTCGATACGCTTCCTTCAGTCCAAATCACGTGCAAACTCCACCCCCACTCCTCCCCCGTTTTTTACGCATGGTTCAATGGAAGAATTTTAACGCCTGATTTAATCGCTTCCAATTTAGATTGCTCACACTGCGGCACACGGCGGGGAAGGCTCGGCCACTACTGTTCGCAGTTTATGTTTTGGTGCCCTCAAGGCCTTAATTTGTTCCAATTTGGTAGAGATACGATCAACCTCTTACGGACTGCGGCGGAGACTGTTGTGCGTCCGTTTCTATTTAACTCGGCGTTGCGTCCGCTATGCCATGGAGGTGAGCTCGCGGTAACAAGATGACTCAGCCTCTGTCTATTGCATTGCGGGTGGAATGTACTGTTTGGGATCTGTCAGGTTCAGGGATGATGCGAGCAAGCGAAGGGTTCGTGCTTCAACGTTTACATGGGCCAGTTCTAAGAAAGTGAAATCTAGATCGGAACGTGCGCACGGTGATGATGATGACGGCAGGCGGTTCTGATTCTCATCCGGTATGCCTAATTAGCATAAGTTGCAATGGATGTACCGACTGGTTGTGCATGCAATTCTGGTGTATCTGCTCCAAGGATGGGCACAGAATTTCTATACGGGTGGGGTTCAAGAAAACTTTGAATTGGGAACTGGTTCAAAACTTCTGCAATGAAAAAACAATTCGGATGAATTTTTACATCTAAACCTCACCTAAATGATGATTGTGAGATAATTCATAAATTTGCATCCGAAAATTGACATTTGTTCAAATCGCAAATTCAATTGATGTCACATTTTTTGGCAGATTTGACTGAAATTGCGCTACATTAACCGAGCCCTAGCACATCTGTGCCGTCAAGAAATTAAGATCTTCCAGGAACACAAAAATCAAAATCATCCAATTCGAAGTTCGTAGTTCACAGCTAGAACCCTTCCCTAGTGCATACCTCTGCATCTATCAGTGTTTACTGTGGTTTGATAATATGTATTGGTAAAGGTACCTACCTCTGCAACAAGCAAGCTGGTATAACAATGCGTAACTAATGCATCATCATCAACCATACATGGGCGGCTTCTGATGCTTGATTTAGTGGTTTCAGTTTTCCCACAACAGCTGTTTCGCACAAGCGGAACTATCGGCATATAACGGCAATTCTAGCGAAGCTCACCCAATTGTAGTCCAGTGAGGGAGAATTTCCCACACTTTCATACGTGTAGATCATTGTCAACCTGGACGTTGAAATGAAATGGGTTCCGTTCTCTGAATTGATAGACTGAATTGGATTTTAATTGCTGTGGCATCATATTGTCTCCCGGATGCTTCGTGGTAAACATAATTATTCCGAGGTCGTCTCAAACCCATACTACCCACTACATATTTTCTACGATTGCCTCAATGTGGCATTTTTGAAGAAGTCTAGAATGATTCTACCGGATGCCATCATCGAATGGAAATCCAAGCTTGTAGTAGGTATTAAGCTTAAATCTCAACTTGACCTTTACGTGCTTCCCTTTCCCTTGCGTCGGCTTCGAGTTGACATACAATTGTTTTCTAATCATTCAGCATTGTCGTCGCGTCTAGCATAGGCAGCTGCGGTATGGTTACATTCTCCTTCCAAGTTTCTCAATTTATGTAGCAAGTAGGTAATGAGTAACAACATGGCAACAAGTTGGAATGGTGTTCCCTGCTGCGGATTCGGTTGTGCGTAGTTTTTTTTTCTTCTAGTCACGTCGAGGGTGGAGTTGCGAGGACACATCACTTTTGAAAACTGTAGGAATCTGACGGGGTTGGAATTTGCGATTCGGGTTGGACCACCGCTCCGTCATTGTCGTCCATGGGAATAACTTTTCGCTCCATACGTCAAGTTCCAAGTAGGTCGTCAATGATCTGACTGAGCCCCGGAGCAAGATGAAGGATGTCCTTAATATTCACAGCATGTTCGGCGTTCGCTGTTTGGTATGGGAAAAGGTTGCCTGATTGAAAAGTTTACTCGATGCGGGATATTTTCTTTATGGATTAAAACTTCCGGGGGCGAATTTTCCGGATGCGAACTTGCACCTCATTCATGGGACCGTTTCGTTCGGAATTCGTTTGATCTGTTCGTAGCTAATAATAAAAAAAATATATTTTTTTCTTTTCAGATTCTGGCCGCACATGTTTCACTGACGACGGCACAGCAGGAGGTGATAGTGTCCATTGATGATCCAGATAAGACACAGTACCATGAGGCAAACTTCAATACGAGTAAGTTTTGAACGTGAATTATATTTTCCAATTATGATGCATGCTTCATGTTTAAACAGTTATATTTACCATATTATGTTGCAAATATGAGCTTGCCTGATTAAATTTGCCTTCCGGTTCACCTGGAGCAATTCTCGGAAAAAATAAACAATAGGGTAAAAGCGAAGACTACAAATCAAGAAGACTGGCAACTGTTCCCTTCTCCCATACAAATATCAAACATCACTGATAACAGCGCCTCTGTCAATCAAAGGTGGAACTTTTAATCACAAGTGTTAGTGAGACTGCTCATAAACAGTGACTGTGTGTGTGCCCTAATATCACCGAAACGAATAATCATAACACGGTACTCGTTGTTGTTTATGTTTTGCTCTACAACATTTCACGGCAATTTGTATCCTAATCCCAGCAAGCCGGTTGTTTTCCAACTCCAATGAAGTAGAGGATTGAAACTTGGATCGATATCTAGTGAAAATAACTTTTACTTGTGAACGAGGAACCGAAATATTGTTTATTTTGCCTGTTGGAAGCAATCAATTACAATGAATTGGCAGCTTCCACCACCATTGAGTGAACTACCATCATTCGGAAGCTGCTGAAAATTCAAAAATTGTTCGGCTGCCTTTCAGTTTATCATTCTTTCCTTCTACTGCTGTCAGTTCTGAGTCGACCTGCAGAGTCACTTGGTTGGAAGAATTTACACTCGTTCGGCAATCTGTTTGTAGGTGAGGATGGCTATTTTGATTCTGTGAAACTCGCGCGAGTGAATGAATTTTCCCATGCTTGGTTGTCAGAACATAAAACCACCGACCGCTTCCAGAGAATAATAACAACAGTGTCGGATTGGCCAGTGACATTCAAATGCCGGCGCCGGTGGTGTAGTGGTAAGCGTGACTGCTTTCTAACACCCCAATGGGTCTGGGTTCAATCCCAGCCGAGGTCGGTGGGATTTTTCTAAGGCATAAAAATCTCTGGTCACGTCTTCCTTCGGAAGGGAAGTAAAGCCGTTGGTCCCGGCCCATGTGTGTTGAATGGGTGCGATATCTTACGCAGGTGTGGAAGCTGCCTTCCTGCACATTCGATTGCCGTCAATGGATGGCAATCGATGTCCGTCGGTGATTGGCACTAGATTGCGGAACAGAGACCGACGTTAAATAAAGGAAAGAAGAAAGAAAGAAAGAAAGACATTCAAATGGTCAGCGAGTACTGTGCCAAGTTGTCGTGCCTCAGAAAAATCCCACCGACCTCGGCTGGGATTGAACCCAGACCCATCGGGGTGTTTGAAAGCAGTCACGCTTAATACTACACCACCGGCGCCGGCATTATGAATGGCATCATTGCCATGGTTTTAATTTTCAAAACAAATTTACTTACGCATCTGTTCAATTTCAGTTGGAATTTTACTCGTTGTCAGCATAAAGCAAAGAAAGAAACGTTTCACTTCTTACGATAATCATAACAAAACCAATAGTTGATAGCTATTTATTTCTACCGATGTGTGTGAATGTACTTGTGAATTAACACACACCATCATACACAGGTTCCACTTTTACTCAGAAGAGGCATTGCCGTTACTGTCTCCTGATTTTTGGCAGAGTTGCCAGTCTTCTTGATTTGCAGTCTTCGGTAAAAGTGAGGTAAGAATACGGTATCCCAAGTGACATTTTCAGCATTATTAGTCAACTGTCGTGCTGTAAAGTAGGTGAAAAAAGCTGCAAATATACTGTTTTTAGAAGGGGGGGGGGTATTGTTAAATCTTCCAAAATATTATATGAGGGGAATACGTAATATCATTTCAAAGAATTAAAAAGTTGCATTTTTTATGATGGAGAGTTGTCTACATATAGTTTATCAGCTTTATACATCGATTTCGATCCCAACACATACACAACATACGCCAGCTTGAGGCGAATTCATCATTGGTATCTAATGTGGGTGCCAATGAGGCCAGGCCCGATCCACAATTATCTGACCCCCCCCCCCCCCAATTGTTTGGTGTTTGTTTTTATTTGACTCACCGGTATTTTGTCAAGCTTGTCAAGTTGGACCACAAACAACGTTTTTTTAAAGTCCTTTATGTTGACTACTTTTATTATGTTCTGGACTTGAAGAAACAATTTTGAGAAATTATATTATAACGATATTTAATCGAAAGCATAATAAGACGTCTTCAGGCTCTACAAATTGGCCGAGAGTACAAGGATTTTTCTTTTTCCTCGTGGAACTTTGTAGAAGTTTAAGGACCTCTAAGAAGCTCAGGGAACATAGTGGAAATTAACGAAACTTATTAGTAATTGTGGGAACTTCATAAATCTTCAGGCAATGTCATAGAAACAAGGAAATTGGGAAAGTTCTGAAAATTGCGTAGAAGTGGAAAATTTATTTAAGTTTGAGGAGTTTCGTAGATGTTAAGGAAACATTATTTTATTTCAGAGCAGCTCATTATTGACCGGAAATTTCTATATCATTTCAGGGCACTTTTTTGAAACCCTTTGGACTTGGAAAAGTTGTGGAAACATAGAAGTGCAGCAAACTTTATAGACGTTTTGTGAATTTCATGGCATTTTGTGTAGCTGCGTGAAACTTCATAAGGATTTTTGAAAAAGTTCAGGGAATTTTGTAACTAGAACATCTAAAAATAATTCAATAAACTTCTAAGAACTTCAGGGATTATCGCTTCAGCTTAGGGAGCTTCATTGCTGTTTGTCAGAGATCTTACTTCAAAAAAGCTCCATGAACTTCTTGGAAGGTTTTAAAACCTTCGTTAAATTTCAAGGAACTATCCAGATATTCAAGCATATTTGTTGAAAATAGGTGTCTTTCCAGAAGTGCAAAGATGTTCGGAGATCTGTGTAGAACTAAGAGAGATGGAAAAATATGGAATTTCTAATAAATTCCGTAAACTTTGTAGAAGTTGAGGAAATTTTGTAAGCTTAACATACATCCTTCCTAGACATCAGGAGATATTCAAAAGATCTTCATAGAGACGAAGATATTGGTAAAGTTCTCTGGAGATTTTTCCTGAAGTCCTGGTCATGTTTTGAGGATCTCCAACTGTTTCCAGCATTCAAATATTCTTTCAAGACTGTAGGTTGTTCAGGAAGGATTCAAAAGTTTCCAGCTAATTGAATCTGATGGAATCTTGAATGATGAATCTAGATTTAATGGACATGTTTGTACATTCTCTATATTGTGAAGAATTAGCACTCCAGCAGCTGAATTCCAGGCATAAATTTCAACGAAGAGATAAAAAAAATTCTACTTATACCTAATAGGGGAAATGGATGTAATGTCGGCCTAATTGCCTCTAATTTGGGCCCATACATAAATTCATCAATGGACTAAATTTTCAATAGCGACTAAAATATCTATTAGTACCGTCCCAATGACGCGTTAAACTAGATAAAATTGATAAATAACATATTTTTAGCGATGGGCTCAATCTTAGGTCCATAGGCCAACATTAGAGCCATTTTCCCTTTGTAATAATTCCTTGATTTCGATGAAATCTATGCCCAGAATTCAGCTGCAGGATAGTTTGAATGGCTTAGCAAATCCGTGCTTTGTGTGTGTATTTTTGATTAAATAATTTAAACACTTTGAAGTACGTGTAAATAATAAATAAGTACCAAATGGGTTTAAGCAAAACTAACTCCGTTTAAAAATAAAAAAAACTCTCCCAATGCAGCATTGTTCCTGAAAGCAGTCTGACTGAGAATTTCAAAAGGCACGTGAGTGTCACCTTTATTTAATCTACAAGGTATACCGTAACAACGCTGACGGTAACGCTAACGATAAATAGGATTTGTTTCTTAATATGAGATTAAGCGAAATTCGGTTGAAAAATGAGCACTCAAAGAAATAATATTCGAACTTTATGAAAGACGTGTTGATCGGAAAATTAAAACAAATCCTTCTTATGAGTCGATCGGGATCGACATCTAGTAACAACAAGTTCAACAGGAACTTGGTCGTAATTGCTTTGTGAAATGAGGAGCTCGGTGGCCTTGTGGCGACCGGTTTTGCTTACTGAGCAGAAATCCATGGGTTCAATCCTATGCTCCTTCACATTATAGAGATATACTTCAAATCGGCTATCTTTAATAAATAATATGATAGGGGAAATGGATGTAATATCGGTCTAAATGCCTCTAATTTGGACCCATGTATAAATTCAGCAATCGACTAAATTTCCAATAGCGATCAAAAATATCCATTAGTACCGTCCCAATGACGCGTTCATCTAGATAAAATTGATTAATAGCAGACTTTTAGCAATGGGCCCAATCTTAGATCCATAGGCCAACATTAGAGCCATTTCCCATGAAATTCGGTTCAAGGGACGGGTACGTAAAGGAAGCAATATTTAAGTTTTAGAAAAGACGTGTTCATCGGACATCCATATCAAATCCTTCTCAAGAGCAATTGTTGTAGTCGTCAGTGAGATCGCCGCTGGGATCGAAACCTAGCACCAACAAGTTGAACGGTAACTTGATCGTGATTGTTTTGTGAAATAAGGAGCTTGGTGGCCTAGTGGTGACCGATTTGGCTTACTGAGCAGAAGATCGTGGGTTCAAAGCCAAGCTCCTTCGCGATATTGAATCGTTGGGACACCAATTCAGCATTTCGTTTACCAAAATGAATCCTGCTGCAATTTCAACCCTTGTATCCAACATCCCAGTGATTTCTCGTGAAAGTGCAGAGGTGTTCTCGGCTTTCATTAAAGTGAGTATTATGTCAACATATTCCTACCCATTCCTTTCTTGATCAGCATTCAGACGTGGCTGGCGCTGGTATTGCCTAGTTTTAGATCAGATGATTGAAGATGATTGTTAGTCCCAAGCAACATCTTTTGGTTCTCTCTGTAATTACAACTGATCTGGCAATAACGGAGTAGCATCCTCGGGCGGTCAAGCATGCTCATGCTCTATACATCCTTTTCTAACAGCTGTGATAAAACAATCTAAAAAAAAAATCACGGCTGTTACATCTGGCAGGTATTTTGCATTTTGCGTGGAATTCGCGTTTGATGCAGATTTCACGGAAAACTTATCAACAAATTTTAAACCAAGTTTTTTTTAAGCCTTCAATATTACGGAAACTTATTCGGGAATATTTTCAATCAAGTTTCAAGCAACTATCAGTAGATTATATCAGTAAGTTAAGCTTTTGATGTAGAACTACGTCTGTGATTTCTATATGGAGGTACACTTTGTGAAAACCAAAAATGGAACATGTAACGAAATTATGAAAGATTTTGAACGTGAATATCTCAGTTATCCCTGGAACAATTTCAAAAAATTTATCACCGCTCGATCAGAAATGTTTCTACGCTGTTTTAAAAAGATAGTATTGAAAAAGCGGTAAATGTCAAGCATTGTCCAAAAGCGTCGAAATTACTAACAAATCCACCAATTACGTACATACATATGCTACTTCCCCAACACTGTCCTCAGAGAGTCCCACACCACACCAACATCCCTTCTTATTTCTACTCGTTTGATTTAGCGCAGTAGAGAAAATAAATATAAGTACTAATATATCTGACCAGACAAACAGAAAAACCATGACATGAAACAGGATCATAAATTTGCGTAAAAAGTGTTAAATGTCTTTCTGCGAAAGGCTCAAGTTTACCAACTTGTTGAGAGAAGGAGTTTAACGAGAAAAACTAAAAATAGAAGGAGCTTTAGCTGGGTGGACACTGATATTCTGCGGCCTACCAAACTGTCGCAGACACCAGTTCAACCCCTGTCCAGCAGCAGACGGGCCGAGACTCTTGCGAAAGCCCAATCCTACTGCCTACACGTCATCATCATCTTCCAAAGGCTTTAAACTTGTACTACCATCGGCCCTTTTCAGGGCCACTAAGATTTTCCAAATGAGTTAAATTTCTGAACATGTCCCAACTAAAATTCATATTAAAAGGTTCTTTTCAGGGCAATCATAGTCATGCTAAGATGTATAAACAGAGAGAGAGAACCCCACTCAAATTCCTATTCCTACACAAAACACAAGCTCCTGCTGCAGTTAACAAATAACATTTATTATATAAGACCATTGTATTTTTTTTAAAGAGATTGAAACCCGGAAAAACAGGATTGGGGGTATTTTGAAATAAGCTTTATGAACATTGGATGTTTAGTTATGCGGTACTTTACTTTCTATATTTTATAAAAAGTTTCACATAATTTAGTTAGGGAGAGTTGTCTACATATAGTGTAGAGTAAGAAGCGTTATCAGAAAGAGTCGTACAAGGAATGATTTATTTACACTGTAATCATATTAAATAGAACTTCTAGAAACCTTGAGAACTTTTGGAAATTTCTAAAAAAATAAATACCCCGGAGTTATTGAAACATTGCAATTTTAAATATGAGACATTTACGGACCTTAAGCATTATAGCACGTTAATATTCCAGATATGCTTGCAGCAGAACTCTTAAACCCCGTGACCTCTGAACGGGATGGGACGTAGAAAGCACTAACAACTAATATAACTTCGAAACACTCTTATAGAGACACTTCGAGATTGTAAAGTTCTGATAATTTAGAAGATTCTCTAACCCTTGCTGCTACCTTAGGGTCAATCTAGCCCCAGGCATATTTCAAAATCTTGATTATTCATAAAAATTTCAACGTCAATTTTGTCTTATTGATGTGCTTTTTGATTGGTTTGAGACAAACAGTCAACTCGGGACAACTCGATATTCTATAACTCGATATTTTCTATAACTCGATGGATTTGGTGTGCTTGGAAATGGTCTTAATCTTTAATTTGAAACACTTATGGCCCCGGAACCGCGTAGTCCCAGAAGGGAACCAGCCTAAGCCCCGAGCTGATGGTCTTAAGCCAACGGCAGCTCCTGGGGTGGGCACTCAAGGCCTCTTTTGGTTCCGGGTCCCAGGGCGTTTTTGCGTGGGGAAGCTTTCGGATTGTGGGGAAATCCTAACCAACTATAAAAGTAGAATTTACCTTACATTTATTTGTCTGATGACGGTGGCCGGATAGTGATGGCCGGATGGCGGTGGCCGGATGGCGGTGGCCGGATGGCGGTGGCCGGATAGTGATGGCCGGATGGCGGTGGCCGGTTAGCGGTGGCCTGATAACGGTGGCCTGATGGTGGTGGCGTGAACCTCGTGCTTCGCATCTCACTTCTACTACCGTCTCTACCATTTTTCCACCGAACGTCTGCCCAGAGGCATCGCTACACACCGACTCCCCCGAACTCTCTATCCTCCTCACCATCCACCCATAGTCGCACTCACACCACTCAGCTCTCTCGTTCGCTACTACATTTCCGTTCCAATTACTGCAGCTGACTTCACTCGTCACCCACAATCGTTATCGGTGCTATCGTTCGCAATTTAAATTGGAAGTTTGCTGAACAAATGGTGCCCTACGTTCCCACATAAAATAAAAATACAAAATGTTACCATTTAGGATGGTAACAAATTCTTACCTAAATCTATCATGAGGCAAATCAAACTTGAGTACTCAGTACAGGTATATCTTTTTTTTTTAATTGATGTCATTATTCATAATCATTAAACCATAGAATAGGGATACAGGGAGAATGTTAATGTTACCCCGGCCCTAATAACTTCATAAATTTTTTTTTTCAGTTCATTTAAAGTTCAGGAATCTTGAAACATTTTATAATTTTAGGTAGACAGCACCAAGAGCATTGAGTTTTACACTCCGTGCCAGTGCTCGATAGCAAACACCAAACGTAGCGAACAAGGCAGCTAGAACGTTTGTTTGCGAAGAACTGACAAATTTTCTCAAGGCTAGATGCAACGTTAACTCCTAACTTCATGGTGACAGGAAGCCCAGATTCTTTACGTACCTCCGAAAGCTCCTAGGATTTGACTTCAATTTGCGTTGTAGGTTCTGCTGACAGTGGGAAAAGATTTACTGTAATATCCTTTTTGTATGCCATAATTAGTCTTACGCAATAGTTCCAGAGGTACCTGGCACGGATTTCATCTTGAAAAAACTCTCATATGACATGGACAACACACATGAATTTGAAAACTCAGTACGTACTCTCGCCCCACTTCATCCTGCAATACAACTAGCAGCGTGCTGGTCAAACCTATTGAAAATCCTGCGCGTACTGGAAAACGGAAAAAGCCAATCAAAATTGAATTTAGCTCCCAAATTCATTCGTTGTCGTAGTCAGAACTGTTATTCCACAGCTCATATGACAAATCCATCAACCTAAGGTAGGTGCCTCGGTCATAGCAAGTGTCCATCTTCTTCTGCTTCTGCTTCTGCAAAATTGAACTCAATTCCTGCAACCATAATTGTTCCGTGAATTTTGCCAGCGAAGGACAACAAACTTTTTGTTTTGCCATACCTCGGCATCATTTTCTGTTGCGCAAGGGAAGTTTGAGATTGGTTCTAACTTTTTACCATGGTTATTGCTTGGAGCATGGGTTCAAGGAAGCAAATAAAATTGAACTTTCAATGATAAGCTTCTTGGAACTGAACTTTCAATGGAAGCGATCTTGTAACAGCTTTAAACGATTTTGTCTAAATTTATGTGATACCGTTAGATCCATTAGAGCTTAAGCTGTTCTTAGCAATAACTTCAAACGCCAATTTCTCGTGAATTACAACTTGTTGCAAGCAAGTACTTCTGCAAAGATCAGAGAACTTCAACGCAGTCCCATTAATTTCTGAAACAAAAAACAACAGAACTTTCAAGAACTTCCGAGATCTTCAGGAAAATCTAAAGAACTTCCAAGAATTTAAGAGATTTTAGACAGTTTCATTACCGTCAAGAAAGTTTCGAGAACTTCGAGCAAGATCAAGAAACTTCAGAGCACTTCCAATCATTTCAGGATAATTGCAAAATCTATCAAGCAATCTCAAAGAATTATGAGAAATTCTTAAGCTCCATTAATATCAGAAAAATTTCCGAATCATTAAGAAAGTCCTGAAAGCTTCTTGACAATTTAAGGAACTTCAGGGAAGGTAACTCAACAAACAATTTTAACTGCGTAGCATCCTTGTGCAGCTAAAAGCAGGCTTATTCAGTTTTTAACCAGCAATATATGTATGAGCAAAGTCAAGCGCACACTATATAGGTAAAAGGTAAAAACCTGTATATTTGAAGACTTACTTCAAATCTCCACGTAAATCGTACGGGTTAGGCAAAGAAGTGTGCGTTTGACTTTGTACTGTCGCATTAATGGCCCTTTGTTAATTTTCAACTTATATTCAATTTTAATACTGCCGTACTCTAAAGGACCTATCTACCTACCCTCTTCTATGACCATTATCTAGCTAATGAATTATTACACTAAAGCTTCATGGTAGATAGCATTTCCAACCAACTCAGCTAAATTGTTTGGTTGGAAACTTAGAGATTTTGAGAGATTTTAAAAATGTTCCGGTTCGGGAACTTTAAAAAAATTCTCATAAACTCAGGTAAGTCTAGAGAACATTAAGAATTTTTAGAGAGCTTTAGGGCAGTTTCCCTAAATTCAGGGTTCGAAAACTACAGGAATGTCAAAACTTTCGGAGAAATTTAAAAATCTCGAAGAATTAGCTTTGATAAATTGAGTGCGATTTCATGATCTTTGAAAAAAAATCTAGAACTCTACAGGAAATTTATAGCTGCATTTATTATTCGTATTAGCTTCAAGAAAATTACGACAACCTACCACAAGTTCCGGGAATTTTGGGCAAGTCCATAGAACTCATGCGATTTTTTTTAATAACTTCTGAAGCTTCACAGAAGTCTATTGAACTCCAGTTGGGTTTAGAAAAGTTCCGAGAACTTCGTGGAAATTGTTGAAAACTTCAAAGAAGTTCAATGATCATCAGGAGAACGCAAAAGTAATGTTTCGTATACCTCACGGCAGTTTCAAGTATTGCGGGAACTTCAGGTAAGATCATAGTTAATCCAATAGCTTCTGGAAAATAGAAATAAATTTTGAGGAGCTTCCACTTTTCCAGGATGCCCAGAGAACTTCACATAAGTGTAGACAATTTTTGAAAACCTCCTGGAAAAAAATCAGAGAACTTCAATGAAGTACAGTCTCAAACGCTTCAGAAGAATCTCAAGGACTACAGACAAGTTCCGGGAACATCAGGGGAGATCAGAGAGCTTCAGAGCAGTTCTATTATCTTCTGGGGAATTGCAAATGTTTTTCAAGGAAGTTCTGACTATTTCTATTTTATTGAGGAAAATTTAGGTAGGTTTAGTGATGTTAATGATTTTAAAGCAAGATGCTTGAACACCAAACTTTCGAAAACGGAACTTCCGGCAAGATCAAAGAACATCAATACAGCTCAATGAACTTAAGGAAAATTCTGAGAGATTTAAATAAATACTGGTAACTTGAGGGAAGTCCAGATAAATTAAGGGAGGTTCAGGTAATTTCTGGGCAGTGGAATGAACTTCCAGTTACAAAGCCTAGAGAATTTTTCGAAAGTTTAATGATTTTTATGAAGTTTACTTAAATTTCTAGACAGTTCCAAAAACTTCAAGGAAAATTATGGGATCACATGGGATGATTTATGAAAATTGCGGAATCTTTAGAGGAGTTCTATGAACTTTAGGAAATTTCGAGAATATCAGGGAAACTGCGAGAGCTTAAGAAATTCTCCAGAATCTCTCTTGGATCCTTTGTCCTTTACCCGCAAACCATCTTATTTCTGAATCTTCATGTGATTTGATGTGTTACGTGAGAGTTTCGGAGTAGATGTAGCCACTCCACCCTCCCTCCGCGTACGGTTGCTTATTTATGTACAAAGGCAGGCATGGCGGGATAGAAAAATGATAAGGAGTTTGGCTTATCAAGGTTAGGGTCAGGCCAACTCTAGTTGGAGATCGAATTTGAAGTCTCAGATATTGATAGCCAACAAAACAAATTGATTTCACTTTGTGGACGGAATACGAAGCGAAGCTGTTAGATCCAAATCCGTGCAGTTTTTATGACTTTTGTTGCTCGTTCACTCGGTTCATTTAAGCGTATGCGCATAGATCTGTGCACGTGGATGTCAAATTTATCATTGTTGATTTTTTACCCACCAAATTATGGGAATTTTTTTTATCGGGGTGACGTCTAGAGATCGAAAATTGATATGCGACGCCATTTTGAAATCCAAGATGGTGGCTTCCAGTTTAAGAAAAAGTGGGAAATGCTGTCAAATACTTATCAATAAAGGTATTTTTTGAATCGGGATGATGTCTAGAGAATGAAAATCGATATCAGACGCCATTTTGAAATCGAAGATGGCGGCTTGCGATTTACGAAAAAGTGGAAATACAGTCAAATACACATCAATATTGGTATTTTTGTAATCGGTATGAAGTCTACAGATCGAAACCCAATATGACGGCTTCCTATTTCAGAAAAAAAAAATGGGAAATGCTGATGCCGTCCCATAAATATGGGTATTTTTGGAATCGGGGTGACGTCTGGAGATTGGAAATCAATATCCGACGCCATTTTGAAATCCATGAGTGGTGGCTTCCGGTTTGCGGAAAAGTGTCAAATATCCTAAAATATGGTTATTTTCAAAATGTAGATGAGACGTAGATGCCGATGCTACGCCGTCCAAGATGGCAACTTTGATTGAGAAAAACTGTAAAATACTGTCAAATACCGATCAATGTGGGTTTTTTGGAATCGGGCTGACAGCTAGAAGAAAGAAATCGATGTCCGACGCCATCTTGAAATTCAAACTACAAATGGCATCGAATATCGATTTTCAGCATCTAGGGTATTTGACACTTTTTGTGAAACCCGATGGTCGCCATATTGGAATCCAAAATGGCGTCGGATATCGATTTTCGGCATTCACACGTTGTCCCCATTCCGAAAATACTCATATTGTAGGGTATTTGACACTTTCTGAACCCTGATAGCCGCCATATTGGATTCCAAAGTGGTATCTGATATCGATTTCTGGCATCTACGCGTTGTCCCTGTTCCGAAAATAACCATATTGTAGGGTATTTGACACTATGAAATCCTATGGCCGCCATATTGGATATCGATTTTCGGCAACCACGCGTTGTCTCCGTACCGAAAATACTCAAATCTTGGGGTATTTGACACGTTTTATGAAACTTGATGGCCACCATCTTGGATTCCAAAATGGCGTCGAATATCGATTTTTGGCATCCCCGTTCCGAAAATATCCATATTGTAGGATAGTTGATACTTTCTGAATCCTGATGGCTGCCATATTGGATTCCAAAATTCAATCGTCGAATACCGATTTTCGGCACCTTCACGTCGTCCCCGTTTCAAAAATACCCGAATTGCAGGGTATTTGAGACTTTCCCTGACCCCGATGGACTCCAGCATGGCATCGTTAATTCAATTTTCGTTTAATATAAAATAATATATTATTACTACATATAATCCAGATGCCATCCCTATCGGCAACCGATATTGTGTGGATACTATCCGGATACTATATTTTCATGCCTACGTCGTCAGGTCGTGACAAGTCGAACGAGCCCCAAATTGAAGTGAAAGTGGAAAAAACGAAGGAAGCAGTTTTCGAGTCATTCATTGTGTCAATCGAAACAAGTCTTTACTTCAAATGAAATGAACTGAAGCACTTGACAAACTAAACAAGTGATAGTCCAGTCATGTTTGAAAATAGGAATGTTCATCGTGACTCGATAACAAGAAGCACGATGACTTACACGAAAATGATATTGCTCGAAATCAAGCGATTCTGCGGAGAGTTCATTTTCTTTTCTTTGTTTCGAAAATGTAGAACCCTGCTTTCACTTACTACTAACCCAACATGATTCAATGAATTTGTGTTACTTGGGTCCATACAAGTTTATTCTTTTACTACAATTATGTGGGCCTGAATATGATGTGGGTTGGGTACTCATATGAAAATTCAATGAGAACCAGCCGCTATCTTTTCCATGACAGTACTGCTTCTAATCTAATTGACGTCTGAGATAAAATTATAGGGAGAAATAAAGCCTTTCTAGAAAAAAAAAATACACCATGAATTATTTTTGTAATTTGAAAAAAAAAAAATCGAAAAAGTGATAAAAACTTTAAAATGTCCTTGTACAATATTTTTGATTTTTTTTTAAACAGTTTATACAATTGTTGCTGTCGTCGTCTGGTCGCCACCGGGACCGATATTAGTAACAGCAACTTGAACGAGAACTTTATCGTAACTTTTTTGTGATATAAGGACCTCGGTGGCCTAGTGGCGACCGATTTTGCCTAATGAGCATAAGACCTTGGGTTCAAACCCTCGCTCTTTCGCGCCATTGAATCGTTAGGGCATCAATTCAGCATATCGTTTACCAAAACGAACCCTGCTGCAATTCCAACCCTCTTATCCCACATCCTAGTGATTTCTCGTGGAAGTGCAGAGGTGTTTTTTTTTTTTGACCATCATTCGAACGTGGCCAGCGATGGTATTGCCTAGTTTTAGATCAGCAGTATTTACGCATTGAGGATGATTGCTAGTCCTAAGCAACGTCTATTGGTTATCTGTGTAATTACAGCTGGTCTGGCAATAACGGAGTTGCATCCACGGGCGCTCATGATACCCAATATTCATATTTGTGATACCTGATCTTCTATTCATTGTTCGCTAGTTTGAAGTCGTTATAACTAGGGTTCTGATGCATGGTCATTATCGGTGTGATTGCTTAATTTTGTTGCTATAAAATCCAATTTTGACTGATAAAGGGGCGCAGCTTTGGATAGTGCTTTCATTCTTCGAAGGTTAAACGTAGCAGGACCTTTCAATTAGATTTTGCGTCGCGCCTAATTACTATCGAGATAATAAGAATATCTAAACAATTTTTGCAATTTCAATTCAATTTTTAAATAAGATATTAGGGGCACATTCCCTATTAAGCAAATTTACTGTCTAGCGGATTTTCGGCTCTTTCAGTCTTCTAAAGTAGCAAAAACGTTGTATTGCCTCAACATTGGAAAGGATTGCTGCTTGGAAAGTGACACAATTCATCGTAGAAAAAGTAATGATTGGCAGTGAAGCTGTCATTCAAATAATGGAAAAGCTTCGAATATGGATTACTGTATTATTATTTAAATTCTCGTACACGCAAAACAAATTTCTCTTACGTCAAATATAGGGTTGAGTCATATTTTTGAATAAAACCTTCACCAGATGAGTTTCTAAACGCAATGCTTTTGGGGAAACAATCTTTGTTCAACAAATATACTAACATTCAAATTAAAAAATAAAATAAAATAAAGGGTTGTGTCCTATACACGACCGCAGTATGACGTAGAACTACGCAAAGTTGATGTTTGTCATGCATTTTTGACTATTATACTTTATCTTAATTTTTTCAAGTATAGTATTTCAATGTTTCGGTTCGGTTTATAGTTCAATTGTGGTTCAAGTATTTTTCCTGGAATGTAATAAATTGTGAAAATTCAAATGTGGGTTCCTAAACAAGCCGCTATATATTTTGGAGTAGCACCACCGACGAACTGACTTGACAGCTCATACAAGCTACTTTCAAATTTGTGCCCAAGAAGCCATATTTAAAATACGTTGGCATGCGTCTCACCTCGCTTGACAGATCTGATCGCCCGTTTGAAAGTTCGAATCACTCGTTTGACAATTCGAATTGTGGACAAACGAAATGCTCCTGTTGCATGTCGGTTCGTCGGTGGTAGCACCCCAGTATAGTTCACAAAGACGCCATGCATGTTGATTAAACAATTGTTAAAAAATGCGTAACTTTTTTTCAGTAGTTCCATCATTAGTTTTAAGTTAGTTCTCTGAAGCAGAGAAGAGAGTGAAGGTTGCATTTTATGATAATGCAACAGGCAGCTGTTTTCCTTATCAGAAGACGGTACTTACAATTTTGAACAAAATGTTGGTTCATATGTCTTTGTTCTCCAATTTTGACGACAACCCTAACATAAAATTACCATGCATCATCATTATGTTCAATGTTTTGATAGTAAGCATCAAAGTTAAGGTACACCGGGGCAAGTTTAAACGGTACGTGTATCTCTTAGCGGGAGTGAATATTCACTGTAATTATTTTTGAGAGGCGTTGTGTTGCGGTAGTACACTTCTATATTAGAAATAATAACAGTGATTATTCACTTCCACTAAGAGATACATCTACCGTTTTAACTTCACCACGCGTTTCAACTTGCCCCGGTGTAGGGTAATGGTTGGACCGATTTATATCATTTTCGCACTGCGTCTTAATGTATGCCTTGTTTTTTTCTTCTATGAATATAACATGTGAATATGAAAAATGTGTGTTTGGTGAAAAAGTCTAACTTTCTAGTTTCTAATATTACTAAAGAATAAATAATTAGCATTAGCATTTAGCAAACTGCACAAATTCGTAGGTGGTACAAGCCCTAGACAATTTTATGTGAGTATTGCCACCTCCGTCCGTTACCGCATTGACCGAGATATGGGATTGATCTCGGCTTTTTAGATGGAAGTAGCAGTATCTCCAATAATCGCGAACTGTCCTGGCCACGTCTTTGCAGCTGCTGGGGGTTGGAAGAATTTTTAGTGGGACACTTACTTAAGAGAGATGCTGAGAACCCTACGCCCTCTCATAAGTGTCACAGGAGTTTGGAGGTTTCTTAGTGGGAAGTTTTGCACAAATAACCTTTCCGCATTTAATATTAGGGGCTGTAGACAATTTTTTTTGGGATTCTTGCCCCCCCATCCCTCCCTCCCCCTGCGAATGTAAATACATTTTTTTAAATTTGTATGGGCCGTGGATAATTGCCACCCCCCCTTAAGCTGTCTGCGTAGTTAATAAACAGCCCCTTAGTTTAACGGGACTCAAGTTTCCTTCCACTCCATCGCTGCTCCACCTTTAATCGCTGACTTGCTCCTGCTTACTGCAGGACCCAGTGCCACCCCGTTCAAAGCGGTAAAGGCACGGCAGTAGCGCTCTTTTATATATTTTTAGGTTCAAGCTGAACGATGTGCAACCAAGTAGTACTCGATTATGACGACCGGGCTCGGGAAAAACGTTCATTTCATAAAAAAAAAACAGTGATAAAATTATTGTACATTTTTCAAAAGTTTTTTTTATGAAAAATTGAAAAAGTATTTATTTAGTCAGAATCTTAAAGTAATATCCTATCGATTGGCTTATTTTGATTTTAATTTCATCTTTAAATGAAAAAGTTACAAGCGTAGAAAACCTAACACTATTTCACAGCAAATATTTTTAGATTTGCACCCCATATAGTAGAATCTGTTCATGTCACGAAACATTGCTAATTGTGCATACTTTTCAGGCAAATCTAAAAAAGCATCTAACATTTGCCGGCATAAATGTGATCCATTACTTTGACCTTATCAAAAATAATTAAAAATTGTTTATAATCCCTGCTAAACTTTAACTTCACATGAACGTTTGTGTGACTAAGTTTTAACCTTATGTATTATGTTTTTTTTAAGTGGACCTTACAAATAATGGGTTGTTAAGAACCATTACCATTCCAAATTCTTGTTGTCTCCATACATTTTCGGAAAAGGAGTTATATTAGAACCTTTTTATTTATGATTTTATAACTTTAATGGTAATGGTTATGGTAGTCAGTAAGGTCCAAGGATAGCTTTGTAACATCGATCAACTTTATGTGGAATATATCGTGAATTGGTTGCTTGCAAATTAATAATTACCAATTCGCGATGTACTCCACGTAAAGTTGACCGACAATACAAAACCATCCATGGACCCTACTGACTACCATAATCATATTCTTTAAAGTTCTCAAACCATAAGTAAAAAGGTTCTAATATAGTTCTCTTTCCGAAAATGTATGGAGTAAACAACTATTTTGAATGGTAATGATTCTTAACAACCCATTATTTGTAAGGTCCACTTCCAAAAAACCATAATACATAAAGGGCGAACACGAAATTATTGCGACACCGAAAATGTCATGCCAATTTTCTTATAATGTTTAGAATCAAACCAAAATTTTAGGGTAGTTTTATACACATATTTACTTCAAAAATCAAAAGAAAAGTTAATCGATGGAGCCTTGAGTGTAAAATTGAACGCATTTTCGCTTGGTCCCCTCCATCAAAGTCTTTACAGTGTCATCCGGTACCAGTTTCTCAGTTTTTTTTCCATTTTCTTAACATGTCCTTCTCGTCTTTGACTGTCTTCTTGCTCTTCCGAAGTTCCCGCTTCATTATTGCCCAGTACTGCTCCACCGGGCGCAGCTCCGGACAGTTTGGCGGATTCATGTTCTTTGGAACAAAATGGACAGAATTGGCCTCATACCACTCCAGGACACTTTTAGAATAGTGGCATGATGCCAAATCTGGCCAAAATAGCGGAGGTTCGTCGTGCTGCTGCAAGAACGGCAAAAGGCGCTTCTCGAGGCACTCAGATTTGTAGATCTCGCCATTTACTGTGCCCTTTGTCACGAAAGGCTCACTCCTCAGTCCGCAAGAGCAGCTGGCCTGCCAAATGAGATATTTGGAGGCGAACTTCGACATTTTCTTCATCTTAAATTTGTCGTCCACATCGAACTTGCTCTTGCCGGTGAAAAACTCCAACCCCGGAATTTGCTTAAAATCGGCTTTTATATACGTTTCGTCGTCTATCACACAGCAGCCATATTTTGTCAGCATCTTCTCGTAGAGCTTCCGTGCCCGAGTTTTAGCCGTCGATTGTTGCCGCTCATCGCGGTTTGGGAAGTTCTGTACCTTGTATGTAGCTCTCTTCTTTGAATTCTGGACGTAGCTCTGCGACATACCGATCTTTTTAGCCAAATCACGGCTTGAGACGTTGGGATTTGCTTTAATCATCCGCTTCACCTTTCCCTCCGTGTTTTTGTTCTCCGGTCCCGGTTTTCTTCCAGCTCCTTTGACGTGGTCCAACGTCAACCGCTCCTGGAACCGCTTCAACACTCTGGAGACGGTTGAATGGTGAATGTTCAAGATTTTTCCCAACTGCCGGTGCGACAGGTCAGGAAATTCCAGGTGTTTGGAAAGAATTTGTTCTCTCAACTCGCGTTGGTTCACCTCCATTTTCGTTGAATCGAAAAACACGACTTCGAGTTTGACAGCATGTACACAATACACATCAATGAGAAAGTGTGCAAAATTTGGTTGATTTTTACCCAATGGTAAAAAAGTTATGTCCTGTTGAATGTGTCGCAATAATTTCGTGTTCGCCCTTTAAGGTTAAAACTTTATCACACATACGTTCATGTAAAGTTCTATAGCCATTTCAGTTAAAGTTTAGTAGGGATTATAAACAATTTTTAGCCATTTTCGGTAAGGTCAAATAAAGGTTCGCGTTTATGTGGGTGTAGGAATGAGAAAGACAGGGGCAAATGCTGAATGAGCTTGTATATTTGAGCAGATGTTAGGTTAGGTTACTTTATTAACGATGCTTTCAGCCATTGACTGGTTCTTCTCTGAATTTGAGCAGAGTATGTTCGAACTAATTGATAATTTCAATTTTATTTTATTGCTCATCGTAGTTCAAATGAAGGGACCTTGGCCAACTTCATTCCTTTATTGAACGTCGGTCTCTGTTCCGCAATCTAGTGCCAATCACCGACGGACATCGATTGCCATCCATTGACGGCAATCGAATGTGCAGGAAGGCAGCTTCCACACCTGCGTAGGATATCGCACCCATTCACAACACACATGGGCCGGGACCAACGGCTTTACTTTCCCTTCCGAAGGAAGACGTGACCAGAGATTTTTATGCCTCAGAAAAAATCCCACCGACCTCGGCTGGGATTGAACCCAGACCCATTGGGGTGTGAGAAAGCAGTCACGCTTACCACTACACCACCGGCGCCGGCAGCCAACTGTCAAGGTTACTATCATGTTGCCTTCAGTAAGGAAAGTTGAAAGCTAATTGGATTAATATATAGTTACCCCACACTGCTGGTTTCAACACATATCATTGGCATCCAACTGCGATCAACCGGTATATTACAGACTGGCAGAGTGTTTTCCCAGCGCATTGTTGTGTTCAAAACGCTAGGAAGTTATGTAGCAGGTATTTCCATACCTCTTACTCCTTTCATGGTAGGTCCGGCTCAGAAGTAGCTTCCCACAGGAACTTGAATTATCACCTCATTTGAGAGTGCATGCCAGAGATAGTCCACAGACTGCAACCGACCGTTCTTGTTCGCACGTAATGAGGGAATAAATCTTACCAGCCTGTTGCATGCGGTTTCCTAGATAAAATCCTGTTGGTGCAGCCGCGGCAGCATACAGAAGTTCTGGCACTGGTGGTGAAGCCAATCGAAGGAGAAGAGGCTAAAACATCAATTCAATTATTCGCCATTTTCATTCCCATTTGTCGTTCAGCAGACTCAGTAGGTAAATCGTTGGCATGGGTGGACCCGGCGGGAATGGCACGCTACCGGATAACGAATGGGAAATGCCGACTCGGCTTGCCGGTAGCTGTGGTGTGGCAGGCTGCCAATTCTGCTATTGTTTACTTTTGAATTTGCAAACGATTTGCGGACAATTGACCACGGGGGACGATAATCGTGAGGTACGGAACGGGCGATTGTATATCGATCGATTGGTTTGGTTGGTGCTGTGAAGATTCTACTTATATGCAAGTATGAGCGTTATCGTTGTTTGTTGTGGAAAAATATATGAAGTGCATTGTATCGGTTATGTCCAAAAGAGTGGGGAGGGGGGGGGGGGGGTCTATTTCAGTGCAACATTGTCTGCATATCAAGCTACATGTATGTTTTTTTTAATTCAATTTAATATTTTAATTAAATATTCCGGGTATTCGGTGGTAGTCACGATCCAAATTAGTGCTGATACGAGAAATTGTGTTTGCAATCTAATTGCCATGTTCCCAGAAAATATTACTGTTTGATTTTCGTAAAACCTCAAGCGAATAACGGCGAGATATTTGCAAAATTGTGTGGGTTAGTTGGCATTGGATATTTATATTGCAATGCAGTAAAATAGATACTATCGAACAGGTTGGTACAATATAGCTGGGCATGGATTAGAAGTAAATTTGTGATCCAGTCGCTTAATGATTGATTTTGAAGTTTACGAGTGTGTGCAAAATAGCCACAGTGACTATTTGTTATGGTTTTGCCAGGGTAATTGTATGAAATATATCTTGAGATATTTACTATTTCGAAAGTTGCCGCCTTCGGAAAAGTTATCCAGGTGACCAATGTCTTCTAATTTGTGGGCTGGTTAGTTCAGGAAGACGTCCACACTTCGTATATGGTGAGGATTTCAAGATATACCTTATAGATACATGAAGTTCTCATGAACACTAGTGCCACGTTGTGAGATAATTCTAAACTTACCATTTGGAATGCATTGATCATCTTACTTATAATGGCGGAAACTTCTTAGAAATCAAGAACCTTGTTTTATAAAATGACTGCTTTTGCGAATGTAACGGATTTTCCGGTGGATCACCTGGGGCTTACCTATCACGAATTCAAACTTATGACAGATATACAGATGTTTTCGAAAAAAAAAACTGATAAATTTCAGAAACGAAATACAGTCAACTCTCCATAACTCGACATTGAAGGAACCATCTAGTTATAGAAGTATTGACTTATATAGTAGATTGCAAAAATAAATAAATGTTTTTTCGTGCATTATTTTAAAAATAATCTCGCAATATTCCATCTACCGTAATATCTGGCCTCATTCACCGATTTGAGTTCAATAAATTGCTCAAGAATCCATTTTTTGAAGTTCTGAGAAGTTAATTTATAATATTTAGCCATTATGATCAAAACTACGCAATTTGGGCCCTACCTATCGACCCGTCTACTCATGTACCGGTGACTAACGGCTTTACTTCCCTTCCAAAGAAAGACGTGATCAGAGATTTGATGCTTCAGAAAATCCCGATGGCACCGAGTGGGATTGAACCAAGGCCCTTTGGCGTGGGAGGCAGTCACGCTTACCACCACACCACCGGCATCGCTAATGGGTGCTGCTTCTCGTTTGTTGTTGATCACTTCTCTGGATTCATATGGAACATTTCTGGATGGCACTATGGTCTTGAGTACTTAGGAAACCCGGTTTGAGTTGATCATAACACTAGTTTACAGCATTTTTGAACTCGGTAAGGTGATGATCATTTCCAATGCAAAATCCTACGCTGAATTCAATGCCGTGGTCAGAAAAAATTAAAGTAGAGCCATTTTTGAGATATACAAAATTTTTGATTTTTTGAATTTTGGACAAAAGTACGATTACTAAAATGTCAATATCTTTGGAAGTAGAGCACCAATTTTAAAGTTTTTTTTTATGAAAATGAAGCTAAATAAATTTGCTATCGTTTATTAGAATATTATGTCTTAATTAAAAATTTAATTTTGAAGTCATTTAAAAATTTACAGCATCTTTTTTTATTTTTCCTGCGAATTTTCCATAAAAATCTTGTTTTAATCAACATTTTTAATGGAATAAAAAGATTCAAAAAATCATTCCATAATTTATTCTTAAAGTCCATTCAAAACCGGAGAAAATGAGCCTTTAATGGATGAAATCGCTTGGAAATTGTCGAAGTTATGAGCATTTTGGTAAAACACTTAAAAATGTTGCTGAAATACAACAGCTTTAGAGTTCCTTTTCTAGGTGTCGTTGTAAGCATCCAAATCGCATGTAAAGTTTTCATGGGAGATTCTTTTCTCTACATATCAATTTGATTAAGGCATATCAGGATTTAAAACCGAGTTGATACAAAAGAAATTTATTTAGGTTTTATTAAAAATGATTGAGAATCGAATGACTTTGTCTTCGCTGTTTTGAACTTGTTTCTCGAATCAGAAACCAACAATAGTCACCCATCATTGCTTCATCCCAAAACCCTTGGTAACGACGTTCCATCATCTTCATTTGTTGATGAAAACGTTCGCCGTGCTCATCACTCTCGTCACCAAGATTTTCCGGGAAAAAATCCATGTGAGAATCTAGAAAATGTATCTTCAAAGACATATTCACACCTGTGTTCAGTGAAATAAAAGGATTTGAAATTAATTATATGTAACAAACACAATATTTTTGATTTATACCTATTTTCTCATAATTTTTGAGCAATTCATCGACGGCTTCCTCATAATCTGGGCTTCTGAAAATTCCTAAAAAGGTTGTGACAACACGCTGGAACGATTTCCACGCTTCTTCCTCATCTGGTGACAAAACTGTATTGAATGCGGAATCATTGAGCAGTTTTTTGATCTGTGGGCCATCAAATACACCTTCCTTTATCTTTGCGTCAGATAAATTTGGAAATACTGATTTCAAGTACTGGAATGCCGGCCCTTCTTTTTGCAACGCTTTGACGAAATTTTTGAATAGCCCAAGTTTTATATGTAGTGGTGGAAGTATTATGCGTTCTTTTACCACAAGAGGATCATTTTTAACGTTGTCTTTACCAATTGTGAAATTATCCCGTTTTGGCCAATCTTTTCGGACGTAGTGTTCCTTACGAGCTCGACTGTCCCATTTACACAAAAAACACATATATTTTGTGTATCCCTGTTGCAATCCAGTCAACATGTCAACCACTTTAAGATCAGAACAAATTTTCCAATTGTGTTGATTGTAATTTATCAAATTAAGCAATAGAGCCATTGATTCATACGTTTCCTTCATATTAACGGCATGAGCTAATGGAATAGAAGGTTTCTCATTCCCTTGATGCAGTAAAACGGCTTTCAAGCTCAACTTGCTGCTATCGATGAATAAACGCCATTCTGCTGGATCATATGGCTCACCAAACTCTTCAAACAAGCCGTTTACGTCATGGCAAAAACATGCCTTGTCCTTTGTAGAATAATATTTGTCAAATTTCTTGTGACGATTCCTGTGACAAGAAATTTTGACCTCCTTGCTCAGCATGTTGTGTTCTTTCAAGCGTGATGCCAGCAATTCGGATTTCTCCTTCGATAAGTCGAGATCTCGCACCAAATCATTAAATTCGGATTGTGTAAACAGTTTTGGGTTTCTTTCCAATTCCACCTCGAAGTCTTCCTCGCATTCCTCCTTGATTTCCTCCTCACTTTTTGTAACGGTCGATTCAACAGAGGGCGCTCGTTTCTGCTTTGGATAAACATGATGTTTTTGAAAATAGTTCATTTTACAAAATGGCAGAAGGTAGTTATGATATTGATTTTGTTCCTCACAATGGCTAGGTTACTATGCAAATAACATTTTAATTGTATCATAGTCTTGAAGACCATGATTTGATCTTGAAGAACTCTTTAAAACCTTGATAAAACTTTCAATTTTGAATTCTGTTATTCTTGTAACTGAAAAATCAGTTCATGAAATGTCTTGTAGAATTGTTTGAAGTTGATTGACGTAGAGAACATAGAGTCCCGCTTAGAAATTTCCCATTTTTTCCCGGAGTTTCGGAATTTTTTTCTGGTTATGTCATTTACATATAAATTTAGTATAAAATCAAATGTGATTTGGCCAATCATGAGGTTAAATGAGACATGACAAGGACAGTAGATTTTTTCCTCGATCCTTAAATTGTTTCTATGTTATTTCTTCAAAACTTGTTTATGTTTTTACCATACTGTTTGATACAACTTGCATGTTGTTCACCGAACACGCATTTACCGGTTAATTTATTTTGACGTAGGACTACGTCTGTGATTTCTATATGCAGGTACACTTTGGGAAAACCAAAAACGCAACATGTAACATAATTATGAAAGATTTTGAACGTTAATAACTCAGCTGCCCCTGGACCAATTTCAATTGTTTTATAACCAATTGATCAGAAATTTCTACGCACTTGTTAAATTTAGGACTTTATCGTTTTTGAAAATGTCACTATTGAAAATTGCACGAATGTGCAACGGTTGCTATGATAATTAAAATTATCACCGATTGCGTACAAAAAGCGATTTCCCTAACACAGATTGCAAAGTTGAATTCCATCCGGTCAGACCAAATGGTGTTTATTCAATGAGTGGTGGTGTTCTCCAGTACACAACTAAAGGCTCCCCGCAAGCAGCCTCAACCACTCATCGGATACAGTTTCAATCAAAGTGTGTGGTGGTGTCTGGTCGTCGGCATGAGCAGCAGCAGCAGCAGCAGTGCTTTCGGCACGTGGTGTTGAACATTGTTTTCCAGTACACAACGAAAGCGAGCTGCAGCCCACATGAGCATCCATAGAAGGAGGAAGAAGCCGCACCGCTGTTGATCGGAATCAGTAGCTCTTCGTGAGTCGCTGTGGGCCATCTATGTCAAGCGTGTCGTGCTAAAAAGTATAAACAGAGAGAACCCCGCTCAAATTCCTATCCCTACACAAAACACAAGCTTCTGCTGCAGTTATCAAATAAGATTTATAATAAAAGGCCACGTAGTCCTACGTAACCATTGCGTACAACCCCATAGGGCTGTGTCTTGTAGTTTTTTCTTAGTTGGTAGGGGGGCGACCCCGGCGTAGTGGTTAACATCCTTACCTCTCACGCCAAAGTCACGAGTTCAAATCTCACCCCCGGACAAGTCACGAATGACCCAAGAGTGTTAAAGTGACTATAATATAAAAAAAAACTTAGTTGGTAGTACCAACAATCAATACAAAACTATTGATTTTAAATTGACTCACTACTTGACTAGCCTATTGGTCCCAAGCAAATCGATTTACGTACCCCATTCTAGTATAAATTCCAGTACTACACTATGTTTGTTTTGATTCGCTATGAAAGTTTGACAGATAAAATGAGGGGTTAGTGGATTTTCCTATGTTTCGAGGGGTGAATCGATTAGCTTGCGACCGAAGATAGTGCCAGAGCTGAGCCAAAAAGTTGAGCACGTTTCTTCGGGACCTTCTGGTCTTAGAGTTACCTCTATGGTAGTACCGCCGTCTGTTGCGAACATAGTCAATTTCCTTATGTTTGACGCCATCTGTTAAGCGTACTGCCCATGACAGTGTACTCAACAGATGGCGCTAGTGTTTTCATGAAACTAGGCATTACGTTTTTCGGTTTGTCTATGTTTTAACTTCGTTGAAATTTTGCTAGGAACTCTAATCAGGATGTTATAAGGATATTCTCATGAATGTATTTAAGAATATTTCTCCGTCATAGAATTATATTCAGAATTCCTCAAAAATAAATGTTAGATTATCTCTGAGAGTCCCTTAACTTTTTTTTTAATAAAATACCATAAATTCTCAGCAGAGCATTCCCAGACAAAAAATTATGCACACTTCAAAATTACTATTTTTAAACGTGACGTAATCCATCTTTGACGTAAGTGATGGAACGAAAACAAACATTTCATTTAAAATTTAGTGTTCCAAAACCGAAACATACGCAGCTCGATGAAAAGTACGTTTGATGGAATTGATTTTCCCCTTCAACTGATTCTTATTTCATACAGGCCACTTGCATGTGTCGGTCTCAGAGCATCGAAATTTACATGACATTTTCGTGGTGGGTGGACTTCATCCTATGATTCTCTTCAAGAGTTCACTGAAGCTTATTTCAATCATTCGCTTTAACAAGAACGCCTGACACAATGAATAAATTAAAATGACATAATCTGACATGTTGCTCAATGAGCTAGATTTAGCTGGATTACCAAGTTGAAGTAGTTGTTTTAATTGTATGGCCAGGAACCTACTGACAAAGACGTTCCGAGTGCCAATGCTGCAGCAAAAGATAACGTACACTTCCACCGCTGCATCAAAACGATCAGTCAGGAGAAAAAAATCGAACCACGAGCGCATTTTTGAATGTTTCTCTATTTTTCCATATCCATACCTATTTTTGATATGCTGCACGAACTAAAAGTACTCTCTGTATAAAATCGCTGTAATCAATATTTTGTCTGTCATCCATTTTATATTTGTGGTCGCGCGTATGCACGATAAATCGTTCCACATAACCAAAACTGAGCGCACAAAACAAAACAAACCGAGTGGAGAAAAAACTGATCGAATAATCGGCCTTATTAGCTTTCTCAATGTTCGTTGATTTAAATTTACACGAGCATGTAAATGTATAGGTTTTATCGTTGAAAATCCGATGTTCAGAAACTGGCCTCTTCCCCGGGGCACTCGGAATATGATTACCGTTGAACTTGTTTTCAAATTTCCATGTAGTTGCTATATCAATATGGAAAAATATGTGTTGTAGCCTTATATTTTGTAGAGTTGGTAAAATGGGACACTTAAGATAGAGCTAATTAGTGGTCAACTAGGATCAAAATGAGGCACTTGTTTTTTCCCGTTATAGATTTGCCAGGCGATGGGATTTGAACCACTTCGCCGGGGTCATCTCCTCTGGAACTAATATCCTATGCTAAATTTTCGCAACAGAGATAATAAGGTATAGGGAAAATGGCTCTAATGTTGGCCTATGGATCTAAGCTTGTTCCGATTGCGAAAAATCTATCAATCTATTTATCAATTTTATCTAGATGAACGCGCCATTGGGACGGTACTAATGAATATTTTTTGTCCATATTGAAAATTTAGTCGATTGCTGAATTTATGTATGGGCCCAAATTAGGGGCATTTAGACCGACATTACATCCATTTCCCCTATCATTGCGTTGGTTGGAAATTTATAAAAAGGCACGTTTTCAAATGCTCTTGTAAAACCTTCAATTTCATCTTTATCGCTGCAGTGTATCTTTCCTTTACAAACTCGAACATCTTTCTTAGCCCCACGTAATGGCATCAGATTGTTGCGTTGCTATATTTCCCGTCGACGCCATAGGAGAAAATATCTCCCTTTTTAGTTTTCTGCACAAAAAGGCTACCGACAGCATGACGGAATAAAGTCAACCGATTTCGACTTGTTCTTGGTTTCCATCTGAATTTGTTGTCAAAATAGGAAAATGGAAAAGCTAGGGGTAGACGGGGCAAGGTGAGCACTCTGCAATTTTACATCAATAATCTTATATTTTTAGAAACTGCAACTGGTGAAGAAATTTTCACCCAAAACAGCAACCATCTATCTAGTTAAGCTTTCAAGTTAAAGCAAGTAATTATAAGTCAAATTGTATACTCGCCGGGTCATCAAATGGCACTAGTGGTTAGTGATTTTTTCGAGTGAGATACGATAGGTCTTGTCATTCAGAACTGAAAACAGCAATCTTTTATCTACCGTATGCGTGATAATGTTTGCACCATCGTACAAATAAGGTTCCCGTTTCACCTGTGCATACAATGCCTTGGTTTTATTTGCATGCACGTAACCTGTAGCTCATACCGTAGTAGGCTGTGTATAAAAGAAAATGATTTACTTAGTTTGACAGTTGCACCATGACGAAGTGGCAGCGTATTCGTGATTTGTCCCACGCGCAAATGTCGCAAAAAGACATTTCAATCACCGTGGGAGTGTCCCGTTGGACCGTCAAAAGGGTTTTAGACCGAGAAAAGAAAGGACAACTATCCACGAAGGTGGCCACAGGTCGTCCGAGGTCAGCTCCGGTTCCGAGGGTTATCGCTGCTATCAAAAGGAAGATTCGGGTGAATCCAGTGCGTTCAATAAGGAAAATGGCAAAGGAACACGGTATCAGTGACTTTACGGCACGGAAGATAGAAAGGAAGATTGCGGGGCGAAGTCGAGGGCACGGAAAAAAAAAGCTCACATGATTACCAACCGCATCCGGGAGCTACGGAACTTCCTTAAGCGAAGAAATACTGTAATCCTGTTCACCGACGAGAGCATATTTACCGTCGATCCCGTATCAAATTCCAGAACCGACCGGTATATTAGTTCTCTTCCGGTAAAAGACGTGGCCGACGAGCACAAGAACGTGTATCTGACCAAGCATCCTGCGAGCGTTATGGTGTTTGGATTGGTGGCTTCTGATGGCAAAAAATTGGACCCGGTGTTCATTCCAGAAGGCGACAAGGTCGACACGGAGGTCTACATCGGGATTTTAAGTAAGTATGTTCTTCCGTGGATCAATGAACAGTACGGTCTGAAGCCAAATATTGTATTTCAACAAGATGGGGCTCAGTGCCACACCTCGAACCGCACTCAGAAGTGGTTGCAGGAACATCTTCCGTTCTGGGCGAAGGATATGTGGCCGCCATCCAGCCCCGATCTTAATCCGCTGTATTACTCAATTTGGCGCGTCATGAAAGCCAAGGTCTGTTCTAAACGCCACCCGAGTACAGCAAGCATCAGACAAACATTGACCCGTACCTGGAGAGAGATGGATCCAGACTACATTATTAGAACCTGCCGTGCATTTCGGAAGCGTGTGGAGGCCGTAATTGCAGCAAGTGGAAACTCGATCGATGATTAGCATGGTGTAAGACTCTGAGAAACATCCCCCTTTAAATAAATAAAAAAAAGCTCGAAAACGAAATTTTTGAGATTTTTTTTTTTATTTTGACATTGCTCAATGGTGCAAACATTATCACGCACACGGTAGTCATACTGTCAAGTTAAAGCAATCAATAAGATGTCAAATTGCACGCTAGCGTCACATGATGAGTGAAGTCTGAACTGAGCTGTCTTTTTATCTAGTCTAAGTCGCACGTTAAAGCACTAAGAAGTGAAATGGTATACTAGCAATAAAAAGTGGACAGAAACCTTTTATCTAGTTAAGATGTCAAGTTAAGCCAATACTTTATTAGTGCCCCCTGGAAGATGAATTCTGAACTCAACTGTTCACCTTCCAATAGGCTTTATGCATCTGAACAGCTTTTATGAAGACCGCAATCCAGTGATGTCATGGTAAATTTGGAGCTGGTCACTTCTAACCACAATGACATCACTGAACATTTCACATAATATCGTTAAAGTGGGGTTTCTCAAAAATTTAACCCGTGTAAACTTACCGATAAAAGTAACCCAATATCTGAGTTGCATTCAACTCACCCGTAAAACAAATTCAAAGTGAGCGCCGTTTAAATGCAATTTAAGCTATTCAACGGGGATCTACGGTATTCAAGAAGTTTTTTCCTAGAAAATCGAGGAAAAAATTACTCACTCACTAAGTAACCCGTTTTTTTTGCAAATTTTGAGTTAATTTCATACTAGAGTACTAGACTTAAAAGTTAACTCACTTGCTACTATTTTGAGAGAAATCCTGTTCAATGTTATGTTAGTCTCATCGGCCGTGTACGACGTCTAACGATATGACAACCATCACATCCCCAGACGATCTGAAGCAAAACGTACTGGTAAGACCTTTTCGATCGGGTTGACCACTCCATACTGCTAGCTAAACTTGAAAAACTCGGTGTATCCTCGGGTTTAACTCGTTGGTTCAAGTCCTATCTGACCAATCGGGAACTTTGTGTTAGAATCGGATCAGAGCAATCGGACTATTTTACAAACCGCTCCGGTGTTCCTCAAGGTAGCAACTTGGGACCATTGCTATTCTCGATTTTTGTGAATGATGCCGGTCTGATCCTCCCAACTGGTTGCCGATCGTTCTACGCGGATGATGTGAAGATCTATGTGATTGTTCGTAGCTTTGCCGATTGCTTGTGGCTTCAGCACCTAATCGATACTTTCGAAGAGTGGTGCTCAAGAAACTATCTCACATTGAATGTACAAAAATGTAATATTATCTCATTTCATCGCAAGCTGAAACCAGTGGCATTCAACTATACGATAAATAACCAACTTCTGCAATGTGTTGACAATGTTCGTGACCTAGGAATCACGCTGGACTGTGCCTTAACATTCAAGCTTCATTACTTGTGCATCGTTGCGAAAGCTAACAGGCAACTCGGGTTCATTTTCAAGATCCCTGACGAGTTTCGCGATCCTGCCTGTCTTAAAGCTCTATACTGCTCTCTAGTGCGATCGATCTTGGAATTCAGCTCGGTAGTATGGTGCCCGTATCAAGCAGTTTGGATAGCGAAGATTGAATCTGTTCAAAGGAAATTTGTTCGGTATGCCTTTCGTCACCTTCCTTGGAATGACCCTGTGAACCTTTCGCCGTACGAAGATCGTTGTCAACTCCTGGGTCTTGAAACACTAGAACATAGGCGGACGATTAGTCAGGTAGTGAAAGTACTTATTGGTGATTCGACTCTCCAGGAATCTTGGCTGAGTTCTACGCACCCGAACGAGTTCTTCGGTCGAGGAGTTTCCTGCATCTTGGACCTCGTGCTGCGAACTACAGCTTGCATAACCCAATACGGTTCATGTCTGGGCGTTTCAACGAGTTTTACGAGTTTTTCGACTTCAACTGTGCAGCGGAAACCTCCAAACAAATCTTACATCAATTCTGAATCAAAGGGGGTAAAAAATATTTAAGTCCATCATAAGCCAAATCATAAGCGTTTAAAACCTAACACTAGGTCGTTGCACAATTTTTTGATTTGCACTCCATTGTACTCCACAAAGACGTAGTATAAACATCTATTCAACATGATGCCTAAAAATGGAGCGTCACATACATATCATATAGGTTTACATCATAGATCGTGTAAAGTTCTGAGACATTTCATGAAATATAGCAAATATTGTAAAAAACATTGCAAAAAAGTTGCTCGTTTGCGTGAAATGAAATACAAATCTACTCGAATGAATTACATCACAATTAAAATAAAGATTTTTTTGCTGTCTAGGATTGGCAATATATCATGAATTGCAAATAATACAACTAAAACTGATGTCAACCTTAGGGTGGCCATCTTGCCCCGTCTACCCCTATATCCGTTTTCCATTTGGTTGTGTAGAATGCCAGCAGCAAAACCATCGCACTTTTGCCTCTTGGTTCGTGAAAGACTTTTCCTTTTATCATAGATCCGAAACATTTCTCAACTTTCGTTTCGGTGTTCCTTTATTTTTTTTTTAGACTCTTATCGAGCTTTTATTATTTTGTGCAATATCGGTGTGATGTGTAAGCGACAGCTCTGGTACTTTAATACTGCCGCATCCAACTTGGAAATAAATTTATTTGCAGAGTGTTATGAGTCACTGCATTTAAAAGTTATGTAATGTAATCGTCCGATGGATTTTCATGTTTTAATTTTTTTTTCAAAATCAGTGATTTAATAAATAGAATATAGTTTGTTTCCATCAATACATTGAATCTAAATGGGTATTGTATGAAATTATGATCCTGAAAAAAAAATCTTTAGCATTTCTAGCATATCTTGAAAGAAATATTTGCAAGGATTTCAATGATCTATGTGTACATTACGATTGTGATGTATTTGTCATTTGGTGTGGGTGTTTATCCAACTCCGCAAATATATATGGCTAATGGTCGCATTTCAGAGATTTCTATCATGTTTCTATTTTTACCGGATGGAATTTCTTGTTCATAGAACCAAATTGAATTGAGAGCGGAAAAGAGAAATCTATTTATGAACGAAGCCTAAATGTATAAGACAGCATGGGGTTTTCCAGATTCGCACACCACGTTGTACTATGGAAACATGCTTTTGATGAAAGTATGCCAACATGACACCCACCTGCTTCCGAGGCAAAACAGCTTGCCTCCTACTATTGGCTTCGCTAGAGAATTCCAGCTACAGAAAAAAATGGACGCGCTAGATTACAATGTTGATGTTAGTTGGGAGTGTGAAACTAGTGAACATCGCCTACCTCCTTTGTACTCAAGGATATCTAAAAGCTCGCCTGTGGAGAAAATTCGGCTGGTTTTTCACGGATGTACTTTTTAGCACAGACAAACAGACGTAACACATTGAATATTTCTCACTGTAAAACATCGTCGCTAAAACATTACCGCCATCTGTTGACTACACAGTTGTAGGCAGAGCTTAAAATTATTGACTGCCTAGGCTGAGTGTGAAAGCACTGCACTATCCAATCCATTGCTCACCTCTATGCAGACCGTTTGTACCAAACGATAAAGGACGAGGCAATGAAAGAGCCAACAAAAACATTCAGTCACTCACGAGCAGGCGACGCACACCGCTTGCCTTCGCTCACACAGCATGTAATTGAGTCATTTTTCCATAGAAAATGTACGCCCAGTCGTTCAAAAAAAAAATATTGGGTACCATCACGGCAGAATAAACCACGGTGGGTATATAAATGGTGATACAGCTTTGTCACTATATAGGCGAGGAGGTCGCGGGGGGGAAAAGTGCGGTTTTAGAGCAAATTGTAAACAAACTCGGTCGCTGTCCCATACAAAAATCCAACATGGCTGAATCATGAATTTGACACATTAGAACACCTATATGTAGTCACCTTGGAATAAACGTGTTGACTGAGCTACTGACTGAGTGCTCGGCTGTCAGTGACTCGTTTACCTCTCAATCATTCAGACTGTCACGAGGCAGTGAATGATGAGGCAGATGGCAGTTCATATTCATATCCAAATGACTCAATGAACCTGACTGTTTTGCGCACTAGTGGTGGGTAGTACGCTGCACGGATGGCGGTAGTGTGTAAACATCAAACTAAAGGGAAATTACTATACAACGATACTTTTTTTTTTTTTTTCTTCTTCCTTTATTAGAGAGATTTTTAGCCTAAGGCTAGTTCATATCTTTTAAAAATTACAAAAAAGAATTGGGACCTCAAAAGGAGGATCCCAATCTTGGCAAGTGGGCATTTAGCTTAATTATATAAAATATTGTAAAAACACTACCAAAAGGGCCAACGAATTCAAAAGCACAAACAGAAAACACTCAAATGTTGTAAAAAAGATTCGCCTCCTTCAGGAAGGCGATGAGGGCGTCTGCTGCCGGGGACTCGTCGCCAAGCAGACTTCGTATGCTGGTTCCCTCCAGACCGAAGGCAACCCGAAGGTCCTCGAGCTCCACACAGTTGATGAGGATGTGTTCTACGGAGGTTGGCACTCCGCAGGTTTCGCAGGTTCTCCGGAACGGTGTTCCTCCGAAATTATGGGAGGCCCTGCTATGCCCGGTGCGCAGCCTGGACACCACTTGCTGCTCCTTGAGGCTCGGTCGATCCTTCCAGGGATCGGTGGTCGCCTTGATTTTTCGTAGTTGGTGAGTTCGATTGTTCCTCCACTCGTCGTTCCACGCTCTCCGAACCGTCCGCTTGATCCATTTCTTGATGTCCTGAAACGGAACATTGTCAGAGAACCTGGGTTCGATGGGGCCTGAGCTGGCGAGGTGGTCGGCGATCACGTTCCCCTGGATGCCACAGTGCCCGGGTACCCACATGTATACGGTGTTGGGCGGCGCATGCGTTACCGTCCCTTGTAACCACGGATGCTTTGGTGCTTCATCGGTTAGGGCCATTATTGCGCTTTGTGAGTCGGTAACGATGAGGATCGGCCGATTGGCCGGAAGGGTGGTTGCGTGAAAGACGGCCGCTGCCTCAGCGGAAAACACCGAGCACTGGGCCGGAAGTGAATTGCTGACGACCAAACTATCTCCTGAAACCCCCATTCCCACTCCGCTGCTGGAGAGCGAGCCATCGGTGTACCTGATTTCGTGATCTTGATAGTGCGCCCCGAGAGTTTCGACGAGTGTCCGGCGCAAAGCCAGTGAGTTGTCTCCTGCCCTGAAGCGGTCCTTGATTCGGCTGTCGATTCTGATCTGATGTGATTGCCTACTTTTGTCTCCGTGCCAGTGGACCCTGGGCACTGGAGGGAGATCTACGTCGGTGACCGTGCGGAGGAGTCGGTTCGCCTCGTTGAGGAGAAAGATCCTGCTGTTTCCCGACGTTTTAGCGAGGAAGGCAGCGGCTTTGGTAGCGGTAGCTGCGGTGTAGACGAGCCGAAAAGGCAGAATACCGGCTTCAACGCACGCGGCGTCGGCCGGGGTGGAGGGCAGGAGACCGGAGACTGTTCTTACGTATCCGTTGTAGACCGGTTCCAAGATTTGGACGGCTTTCTCGGCGGCAAGGCACGTTAGTTCTACGCCGTACAATAGGCGACTGTCGATGATGGCTCGGGCTACTCGGAAGCGGATTTCACGGTTGTTGGATCGGTGGGGGCGCGAGATGGTCTTCATCAGGTTGGATCGACTACGACAGTCCTTCTTCACCTGTTGGAAGTGCGGCTCGAGGGATAGGTTCCGATCGAGGAGCACTCCCAGGACCCTTATTGTGTTTTTGGTCGGTATCGCTTACTGTTTGATCATGATGGGCTGTCCGTTGTTCCGATGCCGGGTGGTGCATATATGGCAGCACACGCTCTTGCCGGCGGAAAGCTGGAACCCAACGGAGTCAGCCCATCTGACCACCGAGGAGACTGCCACTTGCGCCCTTAATTTCGTCCTCTGCAGGGTGGGGCCCACCGTTACAATGAGGACGTCATCCGCGTAGACGAAAATATATATGTTCTTGGGTAGCTTGTCGAAGACCCCGTTCATGGCCACCAGGAAGAGGGTGACCGCGATCACCGAACCCTGTGGTACTTCGGTTTCTTCGCTGAACCTTCTGGATTGGACGTTTCCGACCGACACCCAAAAAGATCGGTCGGTCAGAAAGTTTCGGACGAAGTGTAGGATGCGTCCTTTTAGTCCCCATTCGGCTAGCTTCTTCATTACTGCTGGTGTCCACGTTCTGTTGAATGCTTTGGAGATGTCCAGCGAGATGATCTCCGTATGATGGCCTTGGTCCTGTGCCTCCTTCAGGACTTCTCCAAGAGTGGCGAAGTAGGTGGAGGTACCGTACCCTTGCCTGAAGGCGTGCTGTCGATGGTCAAGCAGTCCCTCAGACTCCAGGTATTGCTTGAGCCTTCTGTTGACCATCCGCTCCAAGACTTTGGCCATGCAGCAGGTCAGCGCGATGGGGCGGAATCCTGTGACGTCCTTGGTCCCTATATTTGTTTTGGAGATCGGGATCACGAGACTTTCCCTCCATTTGTCCGGGTATTCTTCGTTGGTCCATAGCTGGTTGTAGAGTTCGAGCAATTGTGTTTTCCCTTCGAGCGGTAGATGCTTCAGCAGTGGGTATCCGATTTCATCCGGTCCGGCCGAGTTTCCGTTGCTCCGGCTAAGAGCGAACGAGAATTCTTCCCAGGAGAATGGTTGGTTGATCGGTAGGTCGTCGTTGTCTGTGGAAATTCCGAAAGTGGGCACCGAGGACAGCGAAGGACCGACTCGTCGATGGAAACTTTCGCTGTACTCCGCGATTCCTGATAGTTTAGCGAAGTATTTTCCCAGTTCATCTGCTACGGCGTTTGGTTCGGTGATGGTAACGGTGTCGGCTTGCACTTGTAGCGGCGATGATCGCCGCTTGCCGCTGAGGGCATTGATGCGGCTCCAAAGTTCTGCTGACGATTGCTAGATTGTTCGGCGTTGATGCTTTCCAGGAAATCCGACCAGCTATTTTGCTTCGCCGTCCGGATTTCCTGTCGGCATTTGTTGTGCTGCTGGCGGTAGTTTGCGAGGATTTCCTCTCTCGCAGGGTCGTTCGTAGAGGTTCGCTTGAGTTTACAGAGTGCCTTCCGCCTGGCTTTTACAGCACTTTTCGTGTCTTCATTCCACCATCGGAGTGCCCTCCGCCCGGGAATACTGCCTGTTCTTGGGATGTTGGTGCTGGCTGCTTTGTGGATGACTCCCGTGATACTTGGGATGTCCGTAGGTTCTTCAGTCTGCGCGAGAGTTCAGTAAGAGAGCTGATAGCCCTCCCAGTCGGCTTCTCCATACCGCCACCGTGGTCTTCTGGTGTTCTCCGGTGCCATTGCGGCGGATAACCGGATCTGTACCGAATAGTGGTCGCTGCCGTGCAGATCCGGGTTGATGCCCCACAGCATTTTGCCCGCTAAAGAGCGGCTAACTGCGGACACGTCGATGGCGGTGGTGTGCCGTCCGTTAAAGAACGTCGGGCCCCCGTCATTTAGGATGACTCTGATGGTGATGTTGATGTTGATGGTGGTGATGATGGTGATGCTGATGAGATGGTGACCCCTCGTGGGTCGGCTCTTGGACAACCCCAGGCCAGGTGATGGCCGTTCAGGTCCCCAATGAATATTTTGGGTTCTGGTAACTGCCGAAGTATTCTGCGAATCTCGGTTCCTAGATTGGGTAGTCTTCCGCAGGGCAGATAGGCGCAGGCGATGTAGATACTAGTTGGGTCTTGGGTATCGAGATCAACCATTTGATGGGGGACATTTTTACGGACTCCTATGGCCACAGATCTCCGAAGGTTAGATCCTTGTTTAATGGACCATAAGTAATCGCCGCCAAGTGTCTTATTCATTCGGTCCACCATGACGTTGTTGACCTCTTGCAGGGCAATCACCAGGGGGGACGCACCGCTGCAGAGGAGTTCCAACTCCGCCAAGTGGAGAAAGTAGCCGCTGATATTCCATTGGAGCATAAGATTCACCGGAACCGGTAGGGCGGGGGTAGGAAATCCCCGCTCCGATCCGCTGGTTGAAGGTCGTTTGATTGAGTGGTGATGGCTCATTGCGTAGTAACTGGAATTTGGGGGTGTTCCAGTCGGACTTGCTGCGGCAGAACTTTGTGCCGAATGAGACGGATAGAAGATACTTTGAAATTTACCGTTAAATGCTTGTTCGATGAACAACTTGCGAGATATATGTCTGTTTGTCTGTGCTTTTAGTGCACAGGGACTTTCAGAGAATTGTGGATTGAATATTTAACGTTTGTCAGCATATGTTGTGGCTGCTCAGCCCTGCCGGAAGCTTGATGAGCGAATAAGTTAAACTAACGTGCACACTAAATGTGCACAACAGTATGAGATGTGACGGACTCAGTGGTATAAAGTGGGACTTTAAGGTGAATAATGGAATGCATACTATAACATAATTGTACTTGATTTTTGAGCATGCTACAAGTGCAGTTTTTGAGAAAAATGCCACGGAGAACTGAGTACGGTAGAGCAAAAGTTCCTTTTGAAGTTTTCGAAGCTCGTACAAAATAATCCTCACTGTTTCAGCACTTGTTGGGAAGGTCTATTAGAGCAAAACATTCCCCCAAGATATCACAAAAATTGGTGATGTTTTCAAAGAGTTAAAACAAAAGTTTGTTTCGAGTTGATAAATTATAACATTTGACCAATTTTGGGAACGTAGAAAAAGAAAAAAAATATACTCTGAGCGAATAAGTTGACAGGAATTCATACGAATATCTTATGAGTTTTTGTCACAACGTATTCTTTAAAATTTTATGAAAGTTAGTCATTAGATAATATTATGATAATTTACCTATATTGAAGATAAAAGTTGCAACCGGGACTCGAACTACGGGTTTTGAGATTGGGAGGTGGGTACCTGACTCACTAGCGCAATGTCACTTGTGGGATAATGCCAACTAAAAGCTTCTCAGATCCATGTATTCCTAGACAAAGGCAAAGTAATTATTTCATATGGTTTCTTGAGTTTTGGACGCTTGCTTAAAGGTTCATACGTCTGATCGTATAAATACCATACGTTCTATTTCCTGGGTGTTTGTGTGGGATATGTTTTTTTTTGGGAATTAGATTTCTATATGTCATCAGGGAGCTGGAATGGCATATAATGAGCTAAAAGTTAGAGCCAGCGGGGTAAAAGTTCGAGTCGTGTTCCAAATATTTAAAATGCATATATTTACTGCAAATAATCATAAATGGTTCAGGGGGCAGGACACCTTTGCTGAATACATCAAATGTTTTAGATTTTTTCATTTTCTTAAACACAACAGTATCTGTAGAACAAACATTGTACAGTACAAAATGCCCTATCTTTTGCGTGTATTATATTTTGAAAATAGGGGAATTGGCTCTAATGTTGGCCTATGGATCTAAGATTGGGCCCATCGCTAAAAATCTGCTGTTTATCAATTTTATCTAGATGAACGCGTCATTGGGACGGTACTAATGGATATTTTGGCTGTTATTGAAAGTTTAGTCAATTGCTGAATTATATGGGCCCAAATTAGGGGCATTTATGCCGACATTACATCCATTTCCCCTACTTAAATATTTTCGTTAATATTAAGAAATATTTGAAGATATTTTCATACATACGGCCATTCCATAGCAAAACGTTTTAGTGGTTCTCAAAATTTCGTAAAAATTGGTAGTTGTGTTCCTTATCGCAAAATATTAGACCCGTATTTTTTTTCATTAGGGTGACCATTTCCGCGTTAAAGTGGTCCAAAAATCGTTGTTTTCAAAAATGACTTAAAAAAAAAAAAAACATAACTTTTGAACCATTAGGCCGATTTCAAAAGATCAAAATATAAAATGAAAGGTAATTAAAAATACATTATAATATTAATATATAATATAAATATATAAAAATATTAAAAAATTGAGTTTTTGTTTTGAAAATCATTGATTGTATTTGTTTTTTATGGTTTGCATTGTTTGTAGATAGAGGCCGCAATCTATGTTTTATATTTTTCCTTGAAAATTTAGGCTTTTTTACACATTGCATCACAAAATCAGCGATGTATTTTTTTTCCTTTTTGAGTCATATTTTTTTAAGTTGGGTTTTTGCTCAATACTCCTATGCGATTAGACTATCATATGTTCCATCAATTTATAGCAACTGTAATTGTAAGGTCACGACGAAATTAACTTTCTATTGATATTTTGATCATTGAAATCGGTCATGTGGTTCAAAAGTTATAATTTTTTTAATAAAGAAATTTTTGATAAAAAAAATTTGGATCACCTTCACATGGTTAGCGGCGTCGTGGTGGTGTCAAGGGAAAAAAACATGGAAATAGTAACCCTAATGACAAAAAAAAACTAATATTTTGCAATAAGGAACAAATTTACCCTTTTTTACGAAATTCTGAGAACCGATATATCGTTTTGCTATGGAATGGCTGTATATCTAAGCTGTCTTGCCCCTTGGAATAGAGCATATACTGATTCAAAATTCATTGGCAAAAATACTATATTGCTGGTTTAAATTGAATACCCCCACCAATAGACTTTTGCCGAAAACAATTTCATTTAATGTTACTGTTAATTCTATCAAAATAACTATGCATTTTGAGCAAGTATAGTAGTTTTGCCAGAATCATACACATCAAAAAATTATGAATTTTAATAGTGATGTAAATATTCATGCATGCTAAAATTGAAGCATGTAAACTTCCTTTTCACGTAAACTAGCAACTTGCAAGAAATATTGCTTACAAAGATGGATGGTTGCATACGATATTTAGAATATTTCATTAAATGACTCATAAATTTACACGATCTGTAATGTGAATTTGTATGATATGTGACGGTCCATTTATGTGCATCATAGTGACAGAAATTTACACTACTTTTTCGAACTGTGTAATACATTTGCTTATATTCATAGTTAACTATACTGAAATCATAGTAGATTGAACGATAAAAAGCGTGGTTATATTGAAAATAAGTGTTTTCTGCCAAATAGTAACTATGGTCCTTGTTTCAGTAAAGAGATTGCTAAAATGTTCATTGGGAAAATGTTCCGTTATGACTTTTTTTCCGGATGAAAACATTTTGTGTGTACGTATACGCGACGTAGTGTGCGTACGATAAACGTTAGCAATCTCTATAATGCTACCACTATTTTCGAGTGGATCTCGTTGTTTTTCAAGTTCTGACCATATCTGGGGACAAACATGTGATTTCTTTATGTCGTTCAAACCATCATGGGGCATTTAAAGATTTGAAAAGGTATAACTTTTTAGGGGCCTCAGATAGCCTAGTTAGCAAAGGCATGGTATTACCAAAGCGGAGACGGTGGGTTCGATTCCCGGTCCGGACGAGGAAATCTTTCGGGAAGGTAAATTTCTCGACTTCCCTGGGCATTTAGGTTTAGCGCTTTTGCCACACAAATTCGCCATGGAAACCTCTCAATTAATAGCTGTGGAAGTGCATATATAAAATTAAGTTGAGAGCCAGCAAACCGCTCGCATAAGAAGCGTAAAAGGCCTAGAAGTTGAAGAAGTGTCAAAACTTCTCTAAAACTACCATTTAGTTTGTTACCATTTTGCCGCATTGGGACATGTTTGAGCAAAAGTTCGTTTTGAACACTCTTCCGAAAAAAAAAATCGTTCTAGCTACGCAAATTCTAAATTCTAGCTGCAAATGATAAATCAAAGCTCTCACAGTTGTAAGCCTTGAATTGGGGATTTTGGGTATACAATTAGTTTGATTCCAAATGCTTTGAGTTGCAGTTTGCTCTCAGCCAAGGGGTAGGAGGTAGGACCAGAACCGGTAAATGTCATAGAAACTATGTGGGGACACATTTCTCCCCATACATTTTCATAGTGTCATTTTATTAGAAAAAAAAAAAACTATCGTTACCACCGCTGGGTAGGACACCTTGGCTGAATATATCAATTGAAATTTTAATTTTCTTGGCTTGACCTTAAAATCAAAAGTATCCGTAGAAAAACATGCATGAAAGCCTCATTAGTTTTGAAAATACTTATTCCAAACATTTTCATTGATATTTTGAAGTATTTGAAGATATTTTCCAATATAGCTAAATTGTCTTGCCCCTTGCTCTTAGCTGTCAAAGCTGCAGCAGTTCTCGTTTTCGGTGTCGATCGGCAGTTATGTTTCTCTTTGAGGTAGTTCATAAACTACGTAATCCGTTTTTGAGAGGTTTTAGAAACCTCCCCGCCTCTCGTAGACAATTGTCCATAAATGTTTGTGGAAATTTGTATGGACCATATATTAGCATTAGCATTAGCATCGAACAAGTTGCACACTATCGTAGGTGGTACGAATTCAAAACTATTAAGAACAAGACGGATATCTATTACTGTACAGATAGTAAGTAGGAAATAATTACTATCTCCCAAATAAAGACATATCCCGCTCCAACAGTTAAGGATTGTCCTGGCCACGTCCCTACAACTGAGAGGGATAGGAAAGGTATGTTAGTTCAACATTTACCTAAGAGAGATGCAGAGAACTCTACGACCCCTCATAAATGTCTCGGGAATTTAGGAATTATGTTAGTAGGGAAGGTAAGCCATAGGATACACCCAGTCAGTGTTGCTGGCAAATGTAGTTCAAATTGGTAGATCATATTTTTTTTTATAAAATTTGGATAAAGGGGATTTATTTATAATTTATTGACGCCATTGCGAGAGAAATTGCTCACAGATAGTAAACACCACACAGGTAGAAAGAACTTTTCGAGAAGCTGTGGAATGAAAAGAAGGATATTTAATTAATATTACATTACAAATAGTTAATAAAGCAGTACATGAGCTGCAGAGCAATGAGATTACATCGTTCGGTATGAAGGTTCAACTCAAATAAACTCCCACCTTCATGCCAAAACTGCAAAATCAGTCGAGATCAGTTGTATTATGACACTTTTTTTTAGCAAAGTGTTAATTGTGGCCTTCATTTTCCAATTCTCGTTTCAGGTTCCTATCAATTCGGATACGAAGTTGGGCCGAACGGTCAATTCCATCACGAGACACGAGGCCCCGACGGAGTGACGTACGGCTGTTACGGATACATAGATCCAAATGGCATGCTGCGAGTGACACACTACGTAGCCGATAGTCACGGATACCGGGTAGTTGAACCGAACCGATCGGTGGAAATTTTCACCAATTCTCCATCGCAATACAGCAAGTAAGACTATACCCGTTGGATTCGATGAGTTACAGGTAAATTTAACGATTTGTACCCACCAGTGCACTCACCGACGACGATGCTCAAACGAGACAGCGAGGCCAGCTAGTACCGTGGCAGGATCTATATCTTCCTCGTGGATGTGGGATGTATCCTGGAGGTCTACGACCGGATGGGACTCCCGTTACTAAGCCGCCTTCCACAGGGGGTAAGTTATGATCGTGCTCCAACCAGAATGATCGTAGTTTAAAGGCAGGCCGTTAGAACTTGCACCCAAATCGCACCGTAAAAAGTAGAACATTGCACCACAACCACAATTTTGTTTACTTGCACTACATAATTACAGCACCTACAAGACCGACTGGCGGCACCAGTACTAGCGGTGGCAGTGGCACTGGTAGTCCTCAAGGTATTGTTTGACTTTTGTTTCAGAACTAGAATCGCTGCTAGGGTGGCACTACGAGCTATCGATTATTGTATTTTAGCTCCCGGAGGAGGAGGTAGTGGATCTCAGCAGCCACCTGGTGGAAATCGTCCTGGGCAGGGTCAAGGACAAGGACAGGGACAAGGGCAGCAACAAGGACAGGGACAAGGACAAGGACAAGGACAGGGTCAAGGGCAGGGACAAGGTCAGCGACCAGGACAGGGACAGGGCCAGGGACAAGGCCAGGGACAGGGACAGGGACAGGGACAGGGACAGGGACAGGGACAGGGACAGGGACAGGGACAAGGACAAGGTCAGCGACCAGGACAGGGACAGGGCCAGGGACAAGGCCAGGGACAAGGCCAGGGACAGGGACAGGGACAGGGACAGGGACAAGGACAAGGACAGGGTCAAGGACAGGTTCAAGGACAGGGTCAAGGACAGGGTCAAGGACAGAGTCAAGGACAGGGTCAAGGACAGGGTCAAGGACAGGGTCAAGGACAGGGTCAAGGACAGGGTCAAGGACAGGGTCAAGGACAGGGTCAAGGACAGGGACAAGGACAGGGACAGGGACAATGGCAAGGTCAAGGCCAGGGACAAGGTCAACGACCAGGACAGGGACAAGGTCAGCGACCAGGACAAGGGCAGGGACAAGGACAAGGACAGGTTCAAGGTCAGGGACAAGGTCAGGGACAAGGTCAGCAACCAGGACAGGGGCAAGGTCAGACACAAGGACAAGGTCAGGGACATGGTCAGCGACCAGGACAAGGACAGGGACAAGGTCAGGGACAGGGACAGGGACAAGGACAAGGACAAGGACAAGGACAAGGTCAGACGCAAGGACAAGGTCAGGGACATGGTCAGCGACCAGGACAAGGACAGGGACAAGGTCAGGGACAAGGACAGGGACAAGGACAAGAACAGGGACATGGGCATGGACAGGGGCATGGACAGGGGCAGGGACAGGGACAGGGACAGGGACAGGGACAGGGACAGGGACAGGGACAGGGGCAGGGGCAGGGACAGGGACAGGGACAGGGACAGGGACAGGGACAGGGACAGGGACAGGGACAGGGTCAGGGACAAGGTCAGCGACCAGGACAAGGACAAGGTCAGCATCCAGGACAAGGACAAGGACAAGGGCAGCAACAGGGACAGGGTCAAGGCCAGGGACAGGGACAGGGACAAGGGCAAGGGCAAGGACAGCAACAAGGACAAGGACAGCAACAAGGGCAAGGACAGCAACAAGGACAAGGACAGCAACAAGGACAAGGACATCAACAAGGACAAAGTCAAGGACAAGGGCAAGGTCAGAGACCAGGACAAGGCCAAGGACAGGGTCAAGGCCAAGGACAGGGTCAAGGCCAAGGACAGGGTCAAGGCCAAGGACAGGGTCAAGGACAAGGACAAGGACAAGGCCAAGGACAAGGACAAGGACAAGGACAAGGACAAGGGCAAGGACAAGGACAGCGACCAGGACAAAGTCAAGGGCAGGGACAAGGGCAAGGTCAAGGCCAGGGACAAGGACAAGGACAAGGACAAGGACAGGGACAAGGTCAAAATGGAAATTGGCAGCAACAAGGCCCGGGTGGTCAGAGCCAAGGGCAAACCACCCCATCTGGTCCTGGACATCACCATCAAGGACAACATCAAGGTTCACATCAGGGACCCATTAGCTCCGGCCAGCATCAGGGTCAACATCAGGGAAGTCATCAAGGAGTCAGTCAAGGATCTCACGAAGGTCAACACCAAGGATCTCATCAGGGACCAATAAGTTCGGGTCAACATCAAGGTCAACACCAGGGCAGCCACCAAGGTTCATCTGGACAACATGGTGGACAGCACCAAGGTTCGCATCAGGGACCTATCAGTTCCGGCGAACATCAAGGTCAGCACCAGGGTAGTCATCAGGGCATAAGTCAGGGTTCACACCAGGGTCAAAACCAAGGCTCTCATCAAGGCCCAATTAGCTCTGGTCAACATCAAGGTCAGCATCAAGGCAGCCATCAAGGAATACATCAGGGACAACATCAAGGAGAGCACCAGGGTCAGCATCAAGGTCCGATTAGCTCGGGACAGCATCAGGGAAGCCATCAAGGGAATCACCAAGGTGGCAACAATCAACACCAAGGTCAGCATCAAGGTTCACACCAAGGACCACTCGGTAATACAACACATAATGTACAGGTTTCCTGGGGCCATGAGAAGCCTGGACAACAAGGTATGTAGGGTCAAAACTTAATGATTATTTGATTTCATTCAACGCTTATTTTTAGGACAAGGACAAGGTCAACAGCAAGGACAAGGACAAGGTCAAGGACAACAGCAGGGACAAGGACAAGGTCAAGGTCAAGGACAACAACAGGGACAGGGTCAACAGCAGGGACAGGGTCAACAACCAGGTCAAGGCCAACAGCAAGGTCAAGGTCAGTGGCAAGGACAAGACCAGGGTCATAAGGACATGAGTTATCTTCTTTCAAAATCCGTAGGTCAAGGTCAAGGACAGCAGCAGGGACAAGGCCAATGGCAAGGACAGGGACAGGGTCAGGGTCAACAGCAAACAACCACTGCGAGACCCATCGGAGGTAAGGTCAAGCAGTTTCAGAAAGCTCTGCTGAAAGTTCTAACAATCTCAGTCTTCTTATTCGTAAGTGACGCTAACCGTTGATAATACCTTGAGGAATAAGATCTTATTCACCAACACTTACATCACATAAATGGTAACCTATTGTTTTCGTTTCATAAACCTAATTTAATCGCACACGAACAATCACACCTTCACCAACACAAACACTCACAAATGCACATCTTTACATCTTCACGTATACCAAATACAACACGAACACACGCACCCCGATCAACGCACGCACACGCAGTACACATTGGCATAAGACCTCAAATATTGGGCGGTGGGGGCCTAGGCGCATCAATTAGTATAGGTGGACCACACGGTAAATACCTGCCTCGTACTTTGCTCATATTCTTGCTTTACTAATGTTTTGCTTTCGACTTGCGCTTTCGCCTGTTGTGCTTTTTCCGTTATTTTCTTTTTGGATCCCGTTTCTAGTGGGTCTTACCGTGGGCGCTGGCATTTCTCAGGCAGGATTAAGTGGTACCCTCGCGACGTCTCACAATACGACCTCACACACCGGAGCTACCAGCATTGGTGGATCTGTCGGGACCGGTGGCATTCATGCATCGACGAGCCACAACTCCACGGGAAGTGTACTAGGAGTTTCCTACAATCACACTTCCGCCAGCAGTGGATCTCTGGACGGTCAGGGAGTACAGGGAACGCATACAGGTTCGAATAGCTTAAACAGTACGCACGTATCCGTGTCGGGTGTTAACAACCTGGAAGGTTCGATCGAGGGAGGTCAGATAACTGTTGGAGGTACGGTTAATCACACCGAAACCCTTGCGGTAGGTTCGGTTAACGTAAGTAGCACATCCGGAGGTTCGTTTGGGGGAGCAATTAATCCGGAGCACGTCGGCGTCGAAGTGAGTGGGATGCTTACCACGAATGCCAGTATTAGTGCGCCACTCATAAATCCCCAGCAAGGTAGCGTAACAGTCGGCGGTGGTGGTAGTGTAGAATTTGGTAGACCCCCTCAAGGTTAAACATGACACCAAATGTGGTAAGCTTGCTGATCCACTCTAACACAATTACCGTATTTCTTTTAGGACCCTCTACGGACTATCCCTATGGACCAACGTCACCGACTCCACAGCCTGGATTTACCACCGCTCAACCCGGTTATCCACCAACGGCAAGCGGCGTTCAACCTCCAAATCGTCCCGGTCAAAACGGTTCTCCTCCGCCCAATGGCGGCAACAACAACAACAACAATAATAACAACAACAACAACAACAATAATAACAACAACAACAACAATAACCAGTACCCACCGTATCAGATCGCCGTTTCTCAATATCCTTATTTCTTTGTTCCTTATCCTTATCCTCCACCTTCTAATGTCCCACAAGCGCCATGCAATTGTCCACAGGACCAGAACCGACCAAATCAACCTACCGGCTATCTCGGGTTCATCCCGGTCATCTACGTACCGAGCTGTAATGCTCAAAAGAGTGGTCTCCCTACTCACATTAACTGGCCGGCTCCTCCTCCGCCGAACGGCCTGGGTCGAACCCTTGAAGACTTGCCGCTCCAACGGCTAGTGCAGGGATCGGATGGCAGTTGGGACGTCCAGCAGCTGTCACCTGAGGAACGACAACAGCAACTGCAACAGTTACAGCTGGCACCAGAGCCACAGCTGGCACCAGAGCCACAACAGGTTCAGCCCCCGAGACCACGCCAGAATCGCAACCGAAGACTCCGGAGTCGACGACCGCCGGTGGTACAGCAGCCACAGCAGGAAACGCAGATTGAAACCGTTTAGGGGAGGTGAACTATGGGATTGGGTGGGCAGGGGTCAAGGGAAGCGGACAACGCTGATAGTGAGAAACTTGTGAGGAAACAGACTGGTTGTGACTTGCAAGTCCGACGGCGTCCTTCAGGAAAAAAAAAAAATAAAAGAATTGGTTGGACGTGAGAGATGAAAATACTCATTCGAATTTAAGCTAATGTATGCGCTAGAGAAATGAAACTGTTTGTCAATAGAAAAACGACAATGAACGATGTCAAGCGTGTCAATACAAGTAATAGGAGAAAAATGTGGTTATTGTTTGTAATGAAATATCACGGCCAATTTGCTTGTGGTCGCCTACCATCAGCATCGTTTTTAATTCCATAGCTATTACGGCTCAACAAAACTTGGCTGCTAATGACCTTAATGGCAGTTCACGGTCACAGTAGCTCTTCCGACAAGAAACAAAACCATCGTGTGACATATCAAACTTCACGATTTTACAAAACACAGTTCCCGACAGTTCATGGTAACACTAGTTTGCCTTATTGATAGTCAACGGCCATATTAGCCCTTCCGGGCATGATCTGGTGCCCTCGGAAATGTTTCGGTGCCCCCGGGGAAGTGACTAATTCTCGACATGAACGAAAACCCGTCGAGTGACATATCAAACTTGATAGTTCTTCAAAACACGACGGGTAATGACTTTATTGAGATGCTACCGTCACATTGGTCATCCTGGAAATTTTCTGGTGCTTTCCGGGAAATGGCCAATTCTCAGAAGAATTAAATTTCGTCGTGCGAAACATCAAACTTCATGATTTTTAAAAACTCGGCTGGTATTGGCCTTACTGAAGGTCTGTGATCACACCAGTCGTCCCGGGCATGTTCCGATGTGGTCGATTTTGGACGTCATGGGTTTTCATAAAACTCGGCAGGTAATGTGCACGGTCACATTGGCTCTTCTGGATATTTCGGTGCCTTATGGGAAGTGATCAATTCGCAACTAGAATCAAAACCCGCCGTGCGACATATCTAGCTTCATGATTTTACAGAACTCGAACAGTAGTGGCCTTGGAGAGTCCACGGGTCTCCCGGGCATGTTTCAGATGCTTCCGGGGAAATGAACATTTCTCGACAAGAATCGTATCAATATCGACGATGCTTTCAGATTCAGAATTTGCGTCACTATTCATGATGAACATGGCAACAGAACTCATTTGGCACACAGGACTGAAACGTCGTCCATCTGAAAACAACTCGAATGAAGTCAATGTTCATATTTCACTACGCGAAACTTATCCAGTGCCGATGTTGTAGGGGTAAGCGTGACTGCTTTCTCACCCCAATGGGTCTGGGTCCAATCCCAGCCGAGGTCGGTGGGGTTTTCCTGAGGCATAAAAATCACGTCTGTAAAGCCGTTGTTTCCGGCCCATGTGTGTTGAATGGGTGCGATATCCTACGCAGGTGTGAAAACTGCCTTTCTGCACATTCTATTGCCGTCAATGGATGGCAATCGATGTCCGTCGGTGATTAGCACCTGAGTGGTGCGAAGTGAAATTTTCTTCATGTTGGTAGTGTTGAAATAAACGTTTCATCACCGTCGGTTGGTAGAGAGAAGTGTCAAACGGCTTTTTGTGCAGAGCCGATTCGTGACTTTGTGATTGTTTGTTGACATTGTTCATAGCTGGAGTTTTTACGGAGTGGAATAAAATTCAGAATGAAGTGTTTTGCTCACTTTTGCAATTATAAAGATGGACACGACGAAAAGCGAAGCCTATTCAGGTTTCCCAAGGATTCAGCAGTACGAAAAGAGTAGCTCAGTTTCTGTGAGGTGGATCTCAATTTTCAAATCAAACCCAGTGACCGGTTGTGCAGTATTCATTTTGATAAAAATTGTGTAAAACATCTGAATTCAGTTGCTTATCGTGATAAAAATGCAATCCCTACACTGCGAACATATGATGATGGTCCATTTATCAGTGAAACAATTGACGAAAGTGATAAAGTTGTTAACGATGAAGATTGGCGATCGCCTGTCTGCAAAATATACTTTTCATTTCAAGGAAGTCAAGAAAGAATTTAGCACTAGATTACGGAACAGAGAGTTAAATAAAGGAATGAAGAAGACTACGCGAAACCTAACATCAATCTCCTCATCTCCATTCCTTACCCGCTAATATTGACAGTTATGCCGGGTTTGTTTTGGTCTCCATCCGTTCCTATCTCTTTCATTCTCATGGAGAAAGTAGAAAAAGGACGGCAAAAAGAGAGGTTATCTTTTGCGTGTAGTGCTTTATTGAAGCTCTGATGCTAATTTGCCAGTTCCTACTGTTCGTTCACGATTATGCTTGGTTTATGTCACACCGCAAAACGTTAAATTGAGATAGTATTCTATTGTGGTTCACGCAAATTTTACGCATCAATTCTCAAACAATTTAATTGATTTTTAATTGCCTTTGCGGACTAAAAAGAGTGCTTTTGAGAACATTTATATGTTGCCATCTTGCCGCTTTTCATGTTACATGAAAGCGATGTCAATTACTCAAGGGCCGACCCAAGTAGCATCAAGTCCAATTAGGTTCAGTGGTTGTCGATTAATGTGAACTCTCAATAAGGCCATTACTGACCGAGTTCTTCAAAATCATGAAGTTTGATATGTCGCACGAAGGGTTGTGGTTCTTGTGGAGAGTTGGTCATTTCCTCAGGGGGCACCGTAACATTTCTGAGGGTACTAGATCATGCTAGGGAGGGCTAGTGTGATCGTGGACTGTTAATAATGGCCGAGTTTTGAAAAACCATGAAGTTTGATATATCGCACGACGGGTTCCGGTTCTTGTCGAGCATTGGCCGCTTCGCCGAGGGCACAGGTGACCGGAGTTTTTTTGCCACCCCCACCAAAAAGCAAGAAAACTTCGTCGAAATTCTCTGGAACCTTGGTTGGCTATACCGGAACTGTGCAGAGCCGTCTCAATCAAAAACTCGAGAAAACTCCCTGAAACTTCCGTCGACTGCATCGGGAATCTCCACCGGAACCTTGTGGATCCTCTTTCATCGATAATGCAAAAAAAAACCATTTAAAGTTCCTGGAACCGCTGGCAACGTCGGACGCGAGAAACTCTGTCAAATTCTACTGGAACCTCCGTAGGCTACATCGAAAATCTCCACCGGAAAACGCGAGAAAACTCCGACGAAACTCACTGAAACCTTCGTTGGCCGCTCAAAAAATCTCCATCGAAATCGCCCGGAACCCTCTCCGCCGCGAACATGTGAAAACTACATCGAAACTGCCCGGAACCTCTGCGGGTTACATAGAAAATCTCCACCGAAATCGTGTGGTATCCTCTCCACCGTGAACACGCAAAAACTTTGTCGAAACTTCCTGCAACCTCCTCCGGTAGCACCGAAAATCTTGACATCGAAAACCTCAACCGAAGTCGCGCAAAAGCTGTTCGACCGAGAACGTGAGAATCTCCGTTGGCAGCATCGGAAATCTTGTGTAAGCTCCTCCACCGAAAACACGAGAAAATGCTGCAGAAATTTCCTGGAACTTCCAAAAATCTCCACCAAAATCGTGCTGCGAAAGCTTCTCCACCGTGAGCGCGAGAAAACTTCGTCGAAACTCCCTGGATCCTCCGCTGGCAGCTTCAGTAATCGCCTTCAAAACCATGGTGAACCTCGTCCGCCAAGAACGTGAGAAAACGCCATCGAAGTTTACTAGATCCTTCGTTGGCAGCATCTAGAATCGTCTCCGAAATCATGCAGAACCTCCTCCGCCGAGAAGGCAAGAAAAATCTGTTAAATCTTCTTGGAACTTCCGCTGGCAGCATCCAAATCGAAAAAATGCTGTCGTAATTCGTTGGAACTTCCGTCAGTAGCATCAGTAATCATCACTGAAATCGTTCGACACCTTCTCCGCCGATAATGCGAGAAATTCCGGATTCAGCATCGAGCGGAACCTCCTTCGCAGGGAACATGATTAGGGTTTCCATACGTACTCTTTTAAGTTAACTCTATGGTACAAGTACTCTTTTTTGTTTTGAAAAATCTTGTGCTCTTATTTTGGTAAAACCTCGGATAAAACGGAGGTTTATATACTCTTTTAGTAGGAAACTTATGACTTTCCCGTATTAGACCGAGTACCTCCAACTTCATTGCCAATAGTATTTTTTTTTTGCATTTGAATTAAAAACAAATCATATTGCTATTATTCGAAATGTAAATGGTGGCATATAATCAAATTTACCCGATTTAATCCTTTCGCGGCACACGCCACTATTTCACACGAAATTATGAATTTATTTTCACAGCACAACTCAACAAAAACACTACTTTGTACGCCATACTCCTTCTACGCCTCTGGATCTAAGATTGAGCCCATCGCTAGAAATCTGCTATTTATCAATTTTATCTTGATGAACGCGTCATTGGGACGGTACTAATGGATATTTTTGGTCACTATTGAAAATTTGGCTGATGACGGATATAATGTCAGCCTAAATAGCCCTTATTTTGACCCATAAATAATTTCAACAATCGACTACATAATCAATAGCGACCAAAAATATCCATTACTACCGTTCTAATGACGCGTTCATCTAGATGAAATTTATAAATAGCCGATTTTTAGCGATGGGCCCAATCTTAGATCCATAGACCAACATTAGATCCATTTCCCCTACTAAAAAATAAATTTAAATCAAAAATCTTCGACAACCACATTGATTCTGCAGTGAAACAAAGTCTGCGCGCTTTTTATGCCAATCAGTAATAGAATCTTACATTTCCTGGTTGGGTATCATTGTTGCTGTGGAACGAGCAGTGCAATGATGTGATTCAATCAAGCCAATGTTTTGTGCATGATTCCGAAGTCTCAGCGGCTGTGCGGATCCGCCATTGCCTGCGATTATACTAGCCTGCTAACCGTGTAGCAACTATGGGTTTGGTGTGAGTTCAGGCGCAGTAAATGTATGCCATGGCAAAAGGTGGAACAATGTGGTACTAGATTGCTCAATCTCTCTGCCATGTCTGATGTTTTCTGTGTGGTTCTGCATGACCGTTGGAAGTCAGCCAAAAATGAGTAGGGTTTTACTTATTTTCGTAGAACCTTTCCAACTAATACCATGTCCATACTATGGAGTTTAAACGTATTTTAAGAATACTCCCAAGACCTCCCTAGTTTGCACATGGCATAATCCGATTTAAGATTCACGTTTACACAATTTTAATTGATTTTCACCCATTTTATGCTCTTGTGCAGTTTTAAACTCATTCTTGAGTTGGCATTGATGGTCATGTTACTTCATAGATAGCCAATCCTTTGAAAAGTAATCACGAGCAATGTTGTGCTAACATTCCGCACATTTGGAATTCTCTTTCTCGTTGTTACAAATTCTTCCGAAAGCATTCCACTTTGAACAAATCCACAAACAAAGCCACGTTGAAATGCTTCGTCAGTGCTTTAGTGACATGACCTACCTGTCCAGTTTCGCATTCATTTGAGCAATTGGATCTGCAAAAACGGAATCAAGAATGGAATCTCGTTTCAAAGGATGTTGTGAATGGTTTAATGATGACTTGAATGAAAAGTAAATATGATGACTCGGTTCTGTTGCATTTATAATCATTTCCCTGCTACGAATGGCTGGTGGCTCTTATTGAAGTATGAAAGGGATAGTGTAAATGTAACCAACATAGCTTCCAACCCGCCGATGCGGATGTTCTCTTTTGAGCTTGCTACCAACGCGGAGATGCATATCTTAAGTGATGAACCTCATAACTCGAGTAAAAGTTGCATCATGGTGAAATTTTTAGAAATGTCACCAAGGTTCAGATACGCAAAGGAGAGCTGGCAGCGTGAATAATTATTCGTCTGACGGTGCAGAATAAAAAAAACTTGGTTTCCGCTTCGAATAGAAGACGGTTATGATTGTGTCTTTGTCAAGACTGTATTCGCTGCATTAGAAGCATCTGGGAAGAGAAACCTGTTGTCTTGGGTTTAGTTTCGGGTTATGGTATAAAATTGCATTAATATAATGCTCAGTCGGTGACGTTATTCTAATGAGCTAGCCTTTTTCGTAATTTTAGTGATAGTATATAATCTTCTATCTTCTATCTTCTATATATATATAAATGAATTTCTGTCTGTTTGTCTGTCTGTCTGTCTGTCTGACCCTTATAGACTCGGAAACTACTGAACCGATCGGCGTGTATATAAATTTGTATGCAGGGGTTTTTGGGGCAGGGAAAGGTTCTTATGATGGTTCGAGAACCCTCCCCCTCTGTAAAGGGGGGCTCCCATACAAATGAAACAGAAATTTCTGCATAACTCGAGAACTAATCAAGCAAATGGAACCAAATTTGGCATGTGGAAGTCATAGGGAGTAGCTCCTTATATAAGACGGGGGGGGGGGGGGGGGGTGCTACGTACAATATAGCATGCTTTTTTTAATTGGCGCATAAACTCAAGCTAATATTGAATCCCGAGCAAGGCTGGGCAAACTCAGATAGTAGATATATAAACGAAAGAATATATATACAGCCATTCCATGGCAAAACGCTATAGGGGTTCTCAGAATTTCTAAAAAAATTTGTAGTTTTGTTCCTTGTCTAAAATATTAGACCCGTATTTTTATTTTGGCATTAGGGTGACCATTTCCATGTTAGAGTGGTTTTCAAAAAGTATTTTGTTTTTAAAGTTCATAACTTTTGAACCGGCCGATTTCAAAGATCATTGATCATTGTTGGAGACACCCCTCACCATCCCTCTCCAAAGGGGGAGTTTGGTAAAGAGAGATGATAAAACCGATTTGTACCTTCCTTAAAAGTTGTCCTAGTTCGCTATCTACTCTCTATATGCAATTTTCACACTGCCGTAATCTAAACGGAACTATCAATTCTATACTTTCATCTCCTCCTCATCTATCGTATAAAAATTACCACTTCAGTCTGTTATTCGAAATTAGCATCTTCAACTACGTTTGTCTTTATTTCTCTCGTCGCTTCATTCGTCTTTCTTTCAAGCTTCGGTGAAGCGGACGATTGAAAGAGCGCTCGGGTTTGATTTTATCGTCTTTCATGAAGCGAATCCCACACGTATCAATGTATTGACGTGAAGGGGAATTATTGACAGTAATATTGATGATGTGAATACAGAAATATTGTCAATGTCGATGTATAGACGTCAATATAGAATGTATTGACAATACGATTATTGTCAATAAAATCAATCGTGTACGGTTCACTCGAAACACATCAACCGAGGTTTCATGACAATATACATTTAATGCATTTCTCACGTGAAGATTATACGTAAGGGCCTGTTCATTAACTACGTAGATAGTTTTTTTTGGGATCCATACACAATTTTTAAAATTTGTAAGGGAAGTGGATAATTGCCCCCCTCCAATAAAATTTCCTACGTAGTTTATGAACAACCCCTAATATGTTTAATTGATCTTCCATCCTCATACCTATTTATCTAAAAAAAAGTAAAGAAAATGGAACACAACGCATATTAAACAAATTGACGGAGCAGGTGACAGTGTCGGTGAAAGGGATTGAAAGCCATAATGAGGCTTCGTTTCAACTCGAAAATCGACGTTACTTTCATTGAAAGGGGTGAGCAAAACAAAGACGATACAATCCACAGCCAGCCTTTCGTTCTAAGCGTGCTTCTTTTGATGCGTCGAACACATTGCATGAAAAAAAAAAATCTCGAGTTAATAAATATAACCTTCGAAGAGGTAGAGCCCTGGCCACCAGTTTGCAACATGGGAAAGTTTTGTTATGTAAGAAATGTAATCTAGGGGAATACAGTCCATAATTCCTGGGGAAAATTACCGGGTGCAGTTTTTATTAGCTTTTCCATTTCTTATTTGGAGATTTCATGAGCAGAAATGCTGCTCGTTAATTTCCCGAATACAATGGGAAAGCGATACAAATTCACTCGGAGCCAGCAATCTCCCCTAGAATGCGGGTCATTATGAACCGTTTTCTCCTACATGGTATACTGGGAGTAGTGGACTTTGAGAGCAAAATTACATTGACTTTTGTAAGACAAATTTTAACTGATTTTTCTAGAATGTAGAAGTTTGTCTTGTATGCCATACATATAGGCAAGCGTTGATACACAGCAAATCATAACATTTACTATCACATCAAAGGGGATGAACTTCAATCACGTTGATAATAAGGTGTACACTGAATTCTATTCAACCGAACATGGACACCAGCTGTATTGAAGAAGCTTGCTGATTGGGGCTTGAAAAGACACATCCTTCACTTCGTCCGGAACTTTCTGACCGACCGATCTTTTCGGGTTTCGGTCGGATACGTGCAATCCGGAAGTTTCAGGGAGGAAACCGGAGTGCCACAGGGTTCGGTGATCGCGGTCACCCTCTTCCTGGTGGCCATGAATGGGGTCTTTGACCAACTACCCAAGAACGTTCACATCTTCGTCTACGCGGATGACGTACTCATTGTAACGGTGGGTCCCACCCTGCAGAGGACTAAACTGAGAGCGCAAGCGGCAGTCTCCTCGGTGTTCAGATGGGCTGACTCTGTTGGTTTTCAGCTTTCCGCCGGCAAGAACGTGCGCTGCCATATATGTACCACCAGGCATCGCACACACTTAGAATTTTTTACAGAAATCTGTAAAATTTTACCGAAATCTCAACAGCTGAACGTTCGGTAAACAGTTTCGCAAATTTTCTGTAATTTTTCACAAATATCTGTGAACTTTTCACAGATATCTGTAAATAATTACAGAAAATCTGTAAAATTGTTTACCGAACGTTCAGCTGTTGAGATTTCGGTAAAATTTTACAGAAATCTGTAAAATAATCTTAGTGTGCAACAACGGACAGCCCATCATGATTAAACAACAAGCAATACCGACCAAAAACACTGTGAGGGTCTTGGTAGTGCTCCTCGATCGGAATTTATCCTTTAAGCCGCACTTCCAACAAGCAAATAAGGACTGTCGCAGTCGGTCCAACTTGATTAAGACCATCTCTCGCCCCCACTGATCCAACAATCGCGAAATCCGCTTCCACGACATCGCCTATTCTACGGTGTAGAGATTACACGCCTTGCCGCCGAGAAAACCGTCCAGATTCTGGAATCGGTGTACAACGACTACGTTCGAACAGTCTCCGGTCTCCTGCCCTCTACCCCGGCCGAAGCTGCATGCGTTGAAGCCGGTATCCTACCTTTTCGGCTCGTTTTCACCGCAGTTACTGCTACCAAAGTCGCTGCCTTTCTCGCTAAAACGTCGAGAAACAACAGGATCGTTCTCCTCGACGAGGCGAACCGACTCCTCCGCACGGCCGCCGAGGTAGATCTCCCTACAGTGGCCAGGGTCCACTGGTACGGAGACAAAAGTTGGCATTCGCACAAGAACAAAATTAACAGCCGAATCAAAGGACCGCTTCAGGGCAGGAGACAATTCGCTGGATTTACGCCGGACAGTTGTCGAAACTCTCGGGGCGCACTACCAAGATTATGAAGTTAGGTACACCGACAGCTTTCTCTCCAGGAGCGGAGTGGGAATGGAGGTCTCCGGAGATGGACTGCTTGTGAGCAGATCGCTTCCGACCCAATGCTCGGTGTTCTCAGCTGAAGCAGCGACCGTTCTCCACGTGGTTAAGTTACTGGCAAACCGGCCGATATTAGTCGTAACTGACTCACACAGTGATATCGGCCCTAACAACAGAAACACCGAAGCATCCGTGGGTCCAAGGGACAGCAACCACCCTTATCACCTTCCTAAAGGAGGCGAACCTTTACAAAAATATCTGAGTGTTCCTTGTTTGTATTTCCTGTTTGTTGGCCCTTTTGACAGTTTTGTACACCTTTTCATTCTAGCAAGATAAATGTACCACAGCCAAGATTGGGAATCTCCTTCTGAGAACCCAATTTTTTTTTCTCTTTATTTATTTTTACTATTTTAAGAGATGAACTAGCCATATGGCTAAAAATCTCTTCTTTTAATAGAAATTGGTTGATATCATTGCTGCAGTAGCTCTATCAAACATAACATCACACGGCTAGCTCCTCTAGCCTAGGGTTACCATATGGTATCCTAAAGGAGAACAGGTCCTCCTTTTTCAAAAATTTTTCTACGTCATTCTTTTGCCCAAAAATGTCCTCCTTTTTAATCCTTGCATTTTTTCCAGTAACATATTCATAAAAGTGTTGCGTGCGTTGTTTGCAGAGCTTATTTGTTTCATTATGTCGCAACTTCATCTTATCTAGTAAATGCCATTCGATGGTGGGACTAGGAGTATACTACAGCTGTCAACCCCCCTACATTTAGGCTGCGGTCAAGGTTGCTGTCCATTTCGTGAATTTTAACTTAAATTTGACAGATTGAAAATTTTCTAATAAATCTGCTATTCTACCAGACCTTGTACCAGACTTATCTCTGGCAAATCAGGAATCAATTTTGACAAACAATTTCTCGAAAATCGGACGATCAACAACAGAGAACATTGTATATTATTTTCAAAGAGTCAGTGAAAATTCATCCATTTTTCTGAATTTTTACTTAAATTTGACATTTTGAAAATAAATTATAATGTTCGAAAAACTCTCTGGCAAAATCAACAGGTTGCTTAGATGTTCCATGTTGGTTTCAATCAGCGATGACATGTATCCTGATTTTAATACATGATAAAAGTTAGGATGGTTTTAAGGCTGTAAAGCTGCAGTTTTCATGCAAATCAGCTAGACTAGATCATTTGCAAGTACATATTTAAAAAATTAATTATGAAGGCTAGTTTGATGCATTTTTCAGAAGTATAACGAGAAGATGAATTGAATTGATAACGACCACAAGATTGAGCTGGAATTAGGGTGTAACAGCTTTTATAAACAATTACTTCTTTCGATGATTTCTAGAAAGTTAAGGCTCGCCAACGCAAATCAACATCACCATCGGGTAGTGCAAGTCTTCCGCTTTCCGATGGTTATGTTGGTTTGCCTGGGCATGCATTGAGTTCCTAGGAATCAACGAGAGAAGTCATTGTTCACAAAGACTGTTACGGCCTAATTCCAGCTCTATCTAGAGTTATGAACAATCTCAATTGAACCTTCGCACACCATGAATTTTGTGATAGCGCACATATTATTAAAACGTTTGATAAAAACTCATTGCCCTCCTTTGGAAGGATTGGAAGGTAAAATATCTTCATTTCATAATATAAGGGCACTGAAAACTGCAATGGTGCCTGAAAATTGCACCTTAAAGGTGCATGAAGGGGTAAAATTCAATGAAATGTTTTGGTCAAAAAATTACACCACAATGGTGCATATAATAAATTTCTGGAGTAATTTTGTTTCAGAAGAGGGTAAATTTAAGGTTGATAAAATCCAGCTTCGTGGTGGTAAATCGAAGAAAAAGCTTTTTATTGAATATTTCTGGTGTAAAAATATCATCAAGGTGGTGCATGGAGGGACTAATCAAAATGAATCACTCTGGTGGAAAAATTGAATCATGCTACAAATTTGGAGGTGCACATTTAACTGAAAATTTCTGGTGGAAAGTTCGCAACACTGTGGTGAATGTAGAAGTAAGGTTTATTTATTTTTCTGGTGCATAATTTGCATCGTTCTGATGAATGCAAGCTTCATTGAAAATGTTTTGAAGAGGCGAAACCTGAAAATTGCACCACAAAGGTGCATGGTGAAACAGACTTCTCTGACAATTTATGGTGCACCGTTCTGGTGAAGGAGGGGAGAGGATTTATTGAAAATTTCTGGTGCAAAATTTGCATCGCTCTGATAAATGAAATGAACCGAAAATTTCTGGTGGAAAACTTGCACTAGTCTGGTAAATGAAGGCACAAGCTTTATTTAAAATTTCTGGTGGAAAATCTGCACCGTTCTGGTGAACGGATGGGCAAGCTTGTCGGAAAATTTTTGGTCTTAAATTTGTATCCTCCTGCTGAATAGAGAAACAAACTTTAATAATAATTTCTGGTGCGCCGGAGATGAACAAGCCTGCGGCTAAAAATCTCCTAAATAGAGAAAAAAAAATCTGGTGTAAATTCGCACCATTCTGATGATTGGATTAGAAGCTGCTTTACTGAAAATTTATCATGAAAAATCTGAAAATAGGAGCAAGCTTGATTTGATGGAAAACCTGCAACCTTCTGATGATAGAAGAAGCAAGCTATATTGAAAATGTCTGGTGGAAAATGGAAAAAAGAAATCTGCACCAATCAGAAGATTGGAGAAGCAATTTTTATTGAACATTAACGGTGGACAATTGGCATCGTTCTGGTCAATTGAAATTTTTTTATGTAAAATTTTCTGGTTTGCAGCAATCTGCTGCATGAAGGGGCAAGCTGAATTGAAAATTCCTGGAGTAACAATTGCACAGTTCTTGTAAATTGAGGGGCAAGCTTTATTGAACATTTCTGGTAGAAAAACTACAACGTTTTGGTGAATAGATGGACAACTTAAACTTGACTTCCGAGAAGAACCTCAAGGGTATTGAATTCTGAGGACAGTTCCAAAAGAAAAGATTTCTGGGGATGGTTCCATAATTCTGCGAATAATTTCTAGTGAATCCTGCAGATAGCACCAAGATAACATCGAAAAGAATACCGAGAAAATCAAATTTTGAGTGAAATTCCAAAGGGATTTTAAGCTAAATTTCAAATGAATTCAGAAGATAATTTCTAGCTCATTTCAGGAAAAATTTCTGAAACTCTAAAGGAATGTCAGTTCCAATTGCAAAAGAGCTCTTAGGAGAGTTTTAACAAAATCCGAGAAGAACCTCAAGGATATTGAATTCTGAAAGGATTTCTGGGGAGAAGAAAATTCTGCGAATGATTTCTAGTGAATCCTGCAGATTGCCCCTCCTTATTAAGATTCCTATGCACGCTAGTGTCTTTAAATTAGGAACAACTAAAAACACTTTATACAAAGACTTGCGAAGATTTGTTTTATGCAGCCAAACGAGCTGTCAAAAAGTGCAGCCAAACGAACATGTAAGATTCGATGGTTTGGTAAGGGGGAAGCATTGTTATCCAGATTTAACATTTTCGAATAGGTAACTTAAAATGGAAAATAAAGAAAAATGCTGCAACCATGTTTTTGTTGTTCTATGCCGATTTTAATTCAATCTTTCTTTCATTAAGCGTTAAAATCTAGTGAAACTTCAATCAATTGTGTATATTTTAAATATTGTCATTCATATGGCCATAGATTTGCTGTCATGTCGTTTGTCTCGAGGAAAATTTTGCCGGCTTACTCGTAAGCGGCATTGAATATATCGTCTGATGATTTTTTCTTTCATATTGTGACATTCTGGCAAGTGTGATGCTGATACTACTTTCATCATCAGGTTATAATATTTCAACTCTCGATTCTCATTCAGCAATCGGAATACTGAAATATTACGTTTAACTATATCTTCCAGCTCCAAAAACAAGTTATACGTTTCAACGTTGACGTAATTTAAAGCGTTGCCTGTATAATCCTTGAACTGGGTAAACACAGCAAACTGATCGGAAACCGTATTTTTGTTCATACAACTCTCGATGCATGCACTGCATACACTCGCTCTCTCAGACAGCTGACGCATAACCATCCCAGCCAAATAGTACACCACGTTTTCTTCAGATACACGAGTTACCAGATTTTCACACTCATCTATCAATCCATCGACATCGTAGATAGACTCTGGCTGCTGATCTTTTGTGACGCTATTGAGCTTTACATTTTGTAATAATGGTTCTACTTCCGATTTCAATTTTCGTTTCTTTGCTAAGTCCTCCAAACGCTCTGGAAAGCGAGTCAGCCATTCACATGAGTCCCAGTCGTAAGAGGAATTTTTCACATTCGTCATGTATTGGGATACAGTAAGGAGCTTCAAATTATCCTTAATTTGAAGAGCAGTAGGTCGTAATTGCCGACGCCGTAACTGTGAGAAAATGTTCTCCAAACAGTCTTGTGTCAGTCGTCCGGGAAGAAAGTAATCGAAACCCACCTCTCTTAGGACAAAATCTTGAAGACGAAGAATGGTATCCGTTGCCAAGACAACCGCGGACTTCCATGGCTTCCACAGTCTTTTAACTCCTACTTTGCAATCGTAAATCAGCGTTTTGAATGTGTGCAATGAATTAATCACCCGATTATACGCCTCCACATTACCTAGATTCAATGCTGTAATAACGTTCCTGGATGTCATATACGTAAACCAGGTGCTTGCAGTCTCGATTAGATACGCTGTGGTTAGGATATCCTTCCTACCACTCTGTACGCTATATGCTTTCAAAGCAGCTGCCACCGTGTGGTTAACGTATTTTGTCGAATTCAGAACCTTCATCTTATCGAAGCTCGATGCTCTTTCGTGAAATTGACACCTTCCAACTTCAGGCCAGATGCCATTTTCAAATCACACCCTTGTTCATACAAAACAAGGTCTCGAAGATGTTTAATGTCTGCTGTGGGTGTCACGAGCTCTTGTGCTTCCACTGCCCAATTAGGTAGCTCAATGGTTTCATTAGAAATCCAACCTTGAACGTGAACGGGGTCAGGAATTACTTCAAACTTCCGCTGGGATCACGCCGGATGCTTTATAGGACCGTTCTTAAGAACTGTTGCTTGAGTATGCTGAACACCAAGGTCGTTCCACAATCTTTTATTGTTGCCTGAAATCAGCAGATAATCAGCAGAACAGCTGAATAAAACAAGATGTCGAATTATGTGCTGAAAAAAGCTCATTGAGATCGATAGATGCGCCTTTATTCCGCCGTTTGCTCTGATATGATTAATTTACTTATTAAAAGCTTTATAAACGTTGGCTGTCTTCCTGATTCAGAACCGCAAATTTGATCTAATAACAAACTGAATAAGTGTAATTTTCACATACATTGTTGCTTTAATTCGACTGTTTTCAATTGCTTTAATAAAATACTTTTTTAGACGTCTTATAAATGTTTTCTAGCTCCATTATTAGATTTCATTGCATTGCTTTACAATATTGCTGTATAATACAGTCAGAAAAATAGCTCTTATACCACTTTGCGTCCATGTTTTAGTTGGATGCTTTGTAAATGCTTTATAAACGACGTATTAGATTCATTATTCCACAACAGTGCTTCAGGCTAACAACAAAACGAAATTGGTATCATAGTGGTTACCGTTTTCGCTTTCCAAGTAGAAGGCCGCGAGTTCAATCCCAGCCTCAACCCTTTTTTTTATTTATGTTCAACTCCTAATTAATTTAAATCGTAATCATAGATCGTATCACTCACGACAACCAATTCATAGATCTATAGAAAAGAATAGCATCCTTTCCATCGAAATTAGAGAGATGAAGAGGTAACGTTGGTCTTATGTTAAACAACTATGAATGAATTAATCATTCTCACATGTCCTTGAATTAGCTAGAGTTACGGCTGGAAGTACTGATAGCTTTTCAGCGTTTATTGCTTATTTAGCTGCCCATATGATGTATTCTAGGATAGCTCAGATGGCAAGGCAAGCGGCTGGTGATAGGAAGGTCATGGTTCGAATCCCATATAACGACATATGATTGTATGTATGTATGTAATAAATTCGACAGAAATAATGACACAACAATCACTAACGAGAACAACCCTGCCCTGTGCCGTTCTTATTTTCGGTTTAATTATCCCGTAGTTGAATAATCGTTAAATAAATGTATAATGATGTAATAATTAAACATTATTTCACATGATAATCAAGCGTCTATATACACCTTTATACCATCGCTGTTTATGAAAGTACAGATGTCTAATAAACGCTGAATAATCAAAAATTTGATCGAATAAGCTCTGTTACAACTCTTGTAAGTCGAATAAAAGCTTCTCAACATACCTTATTCAACACCAAATATTTCGATGTTGTGGTTGAATAAATTCTCCAGATTCGTGTGAACAAAGCCTGAACAGAAGTTATTATTAAAAATAGTACAAGTATTATTAAGCATGAAGTGGAATAAAATCGCCAAGAAGTCGTTTCTTCAATAGGCAATTGTTTGTTGGGCAGTCACTAATGAGGGCATGCACACGAAGGCCGATATTTTCAGCTTTTTGAATTAGATCAACTACGATTGACTTTAGGCAGCCATGGTCGACTGTGTCACCAGTGAATGCGATCACCTGTTTCCAGCGAGCTCTAATGCCTACCAGCATGAATACCATGACATGAGTAGCTATTCCGCAGTGATTAGGAAGAGTAATATTTCCCACAAACTGCTTCAAATTTGAACAATAGTTCACTCCTTTTTGGATTGCCATTTCATCGAATACAATTGCGCAATCCAGATTATTCATGTCTTTAACCTTGTACTCCATAAACTCGAATACTTCATGAAGGCATCCTGCTTCAAATTTTAGCCCTTGTAATCTCTCACTCAATGTACGGCTACTCGGCAAACGGCGTTTCTTCCTTTCTTCTTCGTATGCAGTTCTTCCGCATGAGAATCTCGTACGAAGGCCTTCGAGTACACGGAAACAAATCCGATTCCATTTTCATGAATAAAAAATCATGAAATGAAAAAACTAGCCATCCCATGAAATCGTAACAATGATTCATGATTTCGGGATGGAAATTCATGATTTCATAATGCACTAAAAGCGTTACACGTACTTGGCAAACCGTGTTCATAAACCGAACTACATAGGCATCTCTTATTCGCCTTTTGCCTTCCAACTTAAACAAGTACTGATAGTCTAGTGGTCAAAGTGTGGGTTTAGTGATCTCAAGGTTCTCTAGGTTCGAATCCAGTTTGTTGCATTATTTTATTCTTTTTACATTTTTTTGGTTAAAAGTTAAACTCATGAATTTAGCTCATGATTTCAACTCGGATGATTCATGATTTTGGGAATGTTTGCTGCGTTACGCAAAAGTTGCTCATGATATCATGAATATTATTCATGGTGTATTTTCATAACATGAAAATACGCTGTGTTCATGAAATCATGAGTCATTTATCTCATTTCGGAGATCGTATTTTTTCCCGTGTATACTTTCATTTGACCATTTACCAATCCTCTGTACTTTAGCGGTCATTAAAGCGAACTGATCTTGCCCGACGATCTTCTGAACGGTGTCTACATCAATGGAACCATCTCGTGAATTTTTCAGCTCATGTATTTTTCTTTTTAGTTTCTCGTTCTGAGACAAACATCGGCGCATTTTACTGAAATGAATCATAAATAAGTAAAAAAAATACGCACATCTAAGACAAACCTACCTTCGACACTTTTCACCGTTGGAGCAGCGAGATGTTCCTTCATGTTCAGGCATCGAGATAACGCTGGATTCTTCCAGGTATTCGACATCCACATAATCTTGACATGCCTTATCCAAGAGCATCCGTTGATGATTATCAGCCATTGACACAAGGCTGGTCTGATGTACGCTAGAATTCACGGTCAGCTCTTCTGAAGGTTCATAAAGGAGTTCTATATCCAGATTTTCTAGACGCTCCTTGCTCGATCGCATCTTGTCCGCTTCATCCGATACATCTTCAATGATAATTGATACATCTTCAATGATTCCTGTTTGAGAATAATGTGTAAGAAAACATTTCTTGTAGCAATCAACAATCAAATGATTCATACCATAAACATTGCCAGCATCATTTTCACCCTCGTATTCGTCCGATTTTTTTGGTTTTTTTCTCTGTGGACAGCAACATCGTCACGGATTCATCACCGCCATCGCTGAAATCGTTCTTTTTACGTTTTCGCTGACTCAGTTGGGCTACCGTCTTGTAAACAGGAACAGCACTTTTGATTTTTCGCACCTTACCGCTGGAATCCATGTACAGCTCACATTCGGCAAAATGCAACTAAAATTGTATAATTTAATGAGATAATAACTCTTTTCACTATTTTGTCTAAATACTAACACTGCACAAACGATGGCTTCCCAAAATTTTTAAATCCTCCGGAAACTCACAAAACGATACCCACTTTTTGCGCTCTGATTCGCTGCGAGGAAAACGAAAAAACGCCACGAAACGCATTCCACTTCGGGAGTTATTTCCACAATATTTATAAAAACAGTTCATTTTCACTGATTTACAACGCGTTGGATGATTTTTTCGATTAAAAAAAAAAACGGTTGCCTGATGACGTTGAAGCGAACATTTTTTTCTACGATATCAAAACAAACATTATCAAGCGTTCATGTGAAGTTTGCATGATTTGCAGTGAGGCCAGTTTTTAAGTAGCTTTTGTTGTTATTTTCGCTGGTTGCTAGTTCTACTGTTTTTACATCCGCAAGTCTTTGTATAAAGTGTTTTTAGGAACAACAACAAACATTTGGCATCGAGAAAAGCGTCACATAATATCTCGATAACCTAGCATCAGGATAATGTTTAAAGTCCAGAAACTAACAATATACCTACTAACTATAGCTGCTGGTAGCATTCGCCATGAAAACAGTTCCATATCGGTAAATTTTTTAGCATCAGATTTATATATTTTGAGCATTCAAACTTTCACTGGCAGCGCAACAATCTCCCTTTTATACCTGCGGCATTTTTTACTCTGGGAAAATTTCGATTACAACTATTTACCCAGAATCTGGGTAGATTCTACTCATCAGAACAAAACTAGTTTACCCAGATTTTGACAACTCCATACTGGATACAAGAATGGATGCCATCCACGCAGTCACTGGGTAGATTCAGAATAGCGTGAGCACAACGGTTTAACAAAAAGGGCCCATCCATCGAAGTTTCAAAAAAAGGCTTATTAATTTATGAAATTAAATTGTTATCGATTTTAATATAGTTTTGAAAGCTTTTCACATATTATGGATGTTGTATACTGAGATACAGTTACTATTGTTATTGTGAACAATATAAATGCCTAAAATACATCAATTTGCTTAAATATGAATTGAATAGTAGTTTCGTGAAAATACAAAATTCATTTCCTGGTTTGCTTACGTTTAGGACATAGGCCCATTTCAAATGTTACTCTAGATATACAGAATTTCTTCCATGGTGGTAAGCTCCAACCGGTATTATACTCGGATTAAATCCCAATCAAAATGTCCGGCTGCTTTGATGTCAACATCAGAGTTAATCAACACGACTCTAAGCAAACACTTTGCAGATCATCCAAACAGGGACGGTATTAAATGTTAATCCGAGTTGGAGCTTACCGCCACAAGAGTTTTCCAGTAATATACTGGTTCATCTCTCAATCCGAAGCAATTAAACCGATTAATCTTTATCTTTCTGATTTCCGTCTTAGTTTGTATATAAACCATTCATCCATTTTACAACCGACATAAATTTACTACTGCCTGACTTCTGCTTCTAACGCCTGTTTGGGCTACCAGCGCTACTCAAAATAAACCTAATAAACCATAAACGTATCAGAATGGGAACCTGCAAAAGGCGATAAAGTGAGAAAACTGGTTCAGTTGAATGACCCCCTTCCCATATACACGTCCCGAACGTCCCCAGCTCTGCTGGAGTGGAATTCCAGCCAGGTGACATCTTCACTGTCTGTCTACCTGTGCTATTAAGAATTTCGCTTCTAAAAAACATAGAACTTCCATCCCAGGATCCCTGTCGGGTCTGAGGAGATAAATCGTCTTATTTTTTGCTAAACTCTAGACTGGAACCTGCCGGTATCAAATGCATCCTTTCTTCTCGCTATATTTTCGAGGCGCAGCAGGACAGTCTGGTTCATCCTACCTGCGTGGAAGAAGTGGTGGTGGATAATTTGATTTCTGATCCTTTGCCATTTGCTCCCGGGTTTTCTTGAAATTCTCTGGATTCTGTTTTGAGAAGCTGCTCATGCCGCTTAGCACTGGCACTGAGGTTTGAATAATTTTTGGGAAATCCATAAATTAAGCTTGCGTCGCGGTATCATATTGGATCGCGCGCGGTAATGAAAGCATATCTACCGTGGACCCCTGTTAATTTGAACTATTCAGCATGGTAATTATGGGGGATCATTTTTAATTGTAATAGATGGTAGCCCTACACACGTGACCAACGGCCTTGGCCACGTGCGTTGGGTTTACGACTTATTTTAATTAACAAGGAGCTGCGGATATTTGCATGACGAATCGTTCAATACAACGGGGACCCACGGTACCTTAAAAAGAGAATCGCGGATTGTTGGTATGGCGGTGATGCTCCTCCGGGGGCCACACATGAAAAGAAGAGGATGAGCAAATAAGCAAGACGTGTAGTTTATTTCGTAGCTGCCGACGCTTGATGCTTCAAATATTGGAAAGCATTTTTGGTGGATTTTAGTTTTCTGGTGCGTTTCGGGGAGAGTGGTGCGCGAATATTTTTGTGCGAGTTTTCCTTTGGGGTAACATTTGTGAAGTTGTTGTTTTAGGAAGATTTGCATTTGAATTTGCGTGTTTTTGTATTAGTTTCCGGAGGTGTAGTTTTAGTTATGAAAATAAATACTTTGCTGGTAAGTAGAAATATCGCTTGCCCTCAGGGGTGTGGCATTGGAGTGTAAAGTATTTAGGTGTGATTCCAAGCGGCGATAAAAGGACAGCTAGTCAGAACAATTTAAGCCTGCACAGTTCGAAAAAGTAGTGTAGATTTTTGTTCAATATGATGCACATAAATTGAGCGTCACATGTCATACCAGTTTACATTGTAAATCGTGTGAAGTTTTGAACATTTCATGAAATGTAGCAAATATTGCATGCAACCATCCATGTTTGTAAGCAACGTTTTTTGCAAGTTTGCTGGTTGGCGTGAAATTAATTATAAGCTTACGCCACAAGTAAAATTCAGAACTTTTTGCTGTGTGGCCTCATTTTACCAGTCGAAACGACAAATTTTTTCATCCTAGCATTCATTCATATAAAGCTTCGTTTCGACTTGCGCAATAAAATTTCGATTGATTTTTCAAAGGGACGTATCTGCTGTTGAAATAAAAATATTCAAACGTCAATTTGTAAAAACTCTTAGAACTCTGACGCATCAGAAAGCTTGATTTTTTCCCAACAAGATGGTGATAAAAAAATGATTCAGTTTCGGCAAATTTGACATCTGAATCTTTTTTTTTCAAAAGTAGATACGTCGGTTTGAAAAAGTTATCGAGAAATAACTATTTTTACACGTGACGTAGTCCATCTTAAATGAAAATCATGGAACGTTAACAGATATGTCATGTAAAATTAAGTGTTCTGAAACCGCATTCGCAACACGACGAAAAGTGCAATTTATTGAAATGAATTTTTCGTGTCATAGAACTGATTCTTATGTAAAAAGGGCGGTTAATTTACATAACTTTTTCGCAGTGTGATAGGTTAAACACCTTTCTGCGATGCAAATATATTTGGTCTGTTCTTGGACATTTTCGAATAAATTTAAATTGTGAGAATCGTTCCTGGTAACGTAGAATAACTTGCTACTCAGCAAAGTGGAACAAAAGTCTTATATCTAGCCTATGAACGATTCTCATCATCGGGTTTCTCTTTTGTCTCGGTGAGCCGTTTGATGTTGCTTTTGCTGGTTATTTATTACACCCACAGCAATACCATGCTGGAGGTGGCTGGGTTCAATTCCTGGTCCGGTCTAGGAATTTTTCGGGTTGGACAATTGTTCGACTTCCCTGAACACTTTGAAATCACTACTTTTACATGATACTTAATCCATATTGGACGTAAATCATGGAACGTAAACAAACATTTAATGTAAAATTAAGTGTTCTCAAACCGAAACATAAGCAACTCGACGAAGAGAACGTTTGATTGAATTGATTTTCTCGTTTCGTTCAACTGATTCTTATGTCAAAAGGGCCGCTTACATGTGTCGGTCTCAGGGAACTGACATTTACATGGCTTTTTGGTAGTGTGTAAGCATAGAGTATGATTGTACTTGCCACACAATTATGCTAATGCAAAAATGCTGCAGGCATCGAAAGCTCTCAATTAATAAATAATCATATCGTCTGGCCATTTTCCACAGAGATGGCGCTGTTCGGCTGGTAGCAAGTGACAAAACTCCCCATATAGAAATTGAGTGTGGGTGTGAATAATTCGCTTTCGGTGCATATTCAGGTCAAAAAAGTGAACGACAACCTAAAGAATTTAGTCAGGGACTTTGTCGTTTAATTTTTTCCCGAAAATTATTGTTAAACAAGCTACAATTAAATAAAAATGATTTTTCATCATGCCGTTTTACCTCATTTACTACCAGTCCCCTGAGTGCCATAAAAAATTCAAAATTGAGAGAGAAAATTTGTTCTCACTAGTTCAATTTCTCAACATGCCATGTGTTTTGATGACACTCTATTTCGGATTTCCATCTCACAGACTACAAAATAGAGTACCTGATACTGCAAAATATGTCTGGAGCTCTACATATGCATTTTGATTAACAACCGAAGTCCCTCCTTTTTTTTACATATTCTGCACAAAATATACTTTCTTCCCCACCCCATTCATAGAAATCGGCTAGAAATCCTGTGAGGGTGAGCTATTTTGTGTGCAGAATGTGTAAAAAAGGAGGGACTTCGGTTGGTAATCTAAATGCATATGTATATAGAGGTACCAAACATGTGTGCACTGTCCTGTGTGAACAATTAACGGAAAACCGATTATGAGTTGTTCCCGATAGGTGTCACCGCCAACAACAGCAGTGACATCGGATGGAAAATTAATGCAGAAGCTTGACATAATGATTAATTGTGAAAGTGTATCTAGAACACGCCATAAGCTGCGATAAGCATTAAGCTTGAAATGTGTAGAAGAAGATGTATTACAGACAAACAGACGTAGATTGCCATCTGTTACTACGAATAATTTTGAAAAATTGGTTTGCTCAACTGTGGTAATGCGAAGAGAAAATCGATTAAGAGAATCGTTCATCCCAGCTAGGCCCTTACGATTCTGAACACTAGCTATATACACTGGAGTCGCTTTTTACGCGGTTTTTTTTTACACGGTTTTTTTTTACGCGGTTTTTTTTTACGCGGATTTCGGAATTTACGCGGTTTTTTTTTACGCGGATTCCGGAATTTACGCGGTTTTTTTTTACGCGGATTTTGGTTTTTTTTTACGCGGATTTCAGAATTTACGCGGTATATCGCTTTTTACGCGTTTTTTTCTTACACGGTCTTTTTTTACTCGGTTTTTTTTTACGCGGATTTTGGAATTTACGCGGTTTTTTTTTACGCGGATTCCGGAATTTACGCGGTTTTTTTTACGCGGTTTTTTTTTTACGCGGGACGTATCACCCGCGTAAAAAGCGACTCCAGTGTATTCACTTTCTCTTTCTTCATGGCTATTACGTCCCAACCAGGGATGCCAGATGTATTTGGAAAAACAAATCTTCACCAAGATGGACGGAATGCCTTCACATTTCTTTACTGCTACTTTTCAAATTTGGTGGTTAGTTGTTCGTTTTTATAAAATTGAATCTTTACAGAAGCTCAGGATAGTAAAGGGAACATCACATTATTTCGGAATACTTCGTAGATGTTCGTAGAAGTCAAGGAAACTTTTTAGAAGTGCAGCAAATTTTGTAGAAGTTCAGCGAACTTCGAAGGGCTTCAGTGATCCTCGTTGAAAAGCAGATAATATTGTATTATATTTTGTAGAAGTTCAGTTGACTTTGCAATACTTCATTGAACTACCCAAGTAACCAAAAGTTCTGATAAAAGGCTATTTGTGGCTTAAGCAGCTTGGTTGCTGTTGGTCTATAGAATTCTAAGCTGCCTCATTTTTAAGTCGTTATAAGAATTTGAAAGTTCCAGTACCATAATTGAAGAGCATTCTAAGCAGCTTCTGGCGGAACTTGAACGGATCTTTTAGAAAATAAATTGAAAAAGGTTTTTGTCCTCTACACCAATTCTATAATTAGTTCTCATTTTTATAAAAGTTATTTCTAAAGGCAGGTATAAATGTGTATTGATTTATCAGTATTAGTAGTATAATTGTAACTGTTTGAAGAATTAAACCCAGTCCTTCTGCGTGAGACCCCAGCACGAACCGCTACGTCATCTGAGATGTATTGAAGTGAGCTGTTGTCCCGCTTACTGTTGGAGTTTTCAGTGCCAGCTGACTGACTTGAATACGAAACACAACACCTTGATGAATTTTAAATTGGTGTTTGCCGGCATGGTTAGCAATCGATGATCGCATGCCGAATACACGGGTTTGAATCCAGGAAATTGCTTTTTAATTTTATGTTGGGATAGAATGTTGATGCACTGCATATATATATAAGAATTATGATTTATTCGGGCCACTGATCATTTCATATTTACGCACATTAAATTTTGTTACTAATAAAGACTTGTGCGGATTGCTTCATGGGGCTTGAAAGTTCTGTCGGAACTTTATTTGAACTTTATGGAACTTGAAAGTGATTTTAATCGTTGAATGCGAAAGTTTTTGTTACTTGGGTATGTAGACAATTAGCGAACTTTAGAGAATTGTCGTGAAATTATTTTCAGTTCAGATATTTTTCTTCAACTTGAGGGAACATCGTAAAAATACAGGAAACTTCGTATAAATTCTGAGAACTTGATAGAACTTTACAGAACTTCGTTGAAATTCAAGGAGCTATGTAAAAGTTCAAGAATCTTTGTAGAAGTGTGGACTTTGTGCAAGTTCGGTGATCTTTATAGAAGTAAAAGGAACATTGTTTAATTTCTGGGAACCTTTTAAGCATTAAGGACCTTCTATTAATTTTAGGGCACTTTGTTGACGTTAAGTGAGCGTATGATTGTTCGGGGTATTCCGTGCAAGTTATCAGAAAATCAACGAGAAACGTTGAACTGCAGTGAACATTACAGAAGGGTAGAGAATAACGTTGCAAATCAAGGAACTGCGTAGAACTTCATAGAAGTGGAGGAAAATTTGAAAATATCCATGAAAATTCGTAGAAATCGTAGAATTTTACAAAAAATCTGAGATCCTGGTAGAATTAGGAGAGCTTGATATAAAAAAGAACTTCAGGGAAGAAAATTTCAGATGGGATTTTTTTTTTAGATCTGTATCGGACATATTCTCTAAGACATTCTCCTGAGAAGGCAGTTTAAGTTCACTCAATTTCGTTTCTAAGCGGGTTTTTTGGCAGCTATTTTTGATCATCTGATCTCAATTCAAAACCAAATTTAATGCAACTTGTTAAAAAAAAACATAATAATAATAATAATGTCAAAGAAAAATCAGGTGGTATTTAAAATGCTGAACCTATACGGAGAAACATCTGGAAAATTAGAATCACGGAAAAACTTAATTTAGTGTGTTTTGTTTAAAAGATCTCTGAATATTATTCAAGACTTTAGGCTGATCAGGTTTATTATTCTGAAAAAAATATTACAAATATTACAAAGGTTAAAGTCGTCTCTCAGATATTCTCCAAGAATGGTATCAACCTGGGAGGGAGAAGCAGATAGCACACACGAAATTCATTTCATAGCCGTTCTTCTTGTCATGAAAATTTATGGTATTGCAATCCATTCAAAATAAGTGTAGCAAAAAAAAAATTTTTTTTCGTGTTGGGTATTTTGATCACTGCGACCAGTACTTAGATTTATTGTGATATATTCCCTGTTTTCATATTGCTTTATCAGCATGTCGTAACACCATTTTATGAAGCGACCGACATAGACTGACCGAAAGCATTTTCCCAGTCAGGTATTACCTTTCGAATGAATTGCACTACTTGGCTGGGAACTGAATTCCAAATATCAAAGGGTGCTGTCAGCCCCTTATCCAGAAAAATACACCTCTTATTGAAGATTGCTGTACAAGAGCATAGCAGGTGTTCAGAGTCTTCTTTTTCTATGCCACATAATCGACACATGTCATCTTGAAGTTTTCCTATTAGCTTCAAGTGATATTTACATGGATAGGGCCCTGTTATTAAACCAGTGTACATACTGAGATCTTTCTTTGATAGTAAAAGAATTTTGCAAGTCATTGAAATGCTCGGATTAATAAACCGTTTCGACTGCCTAGCAATGAGAGTGTTGTTCCAATTGGTCTCCACATTCATTTTTTCCCATTTTTTGAACTCTATTCTAAGAGAGCAAGCAGAAATTCCACATAATGGTTCTGGTCCTATAAATTGTTGAGATGATCCAAGCCTAGCTAGTGTGTCGGCTTTCTCATTCCCTTGAATTCCACAGTGACCAGGAACCCAAAATAAGTTCACTTGGTTTTGGCAGGCCAATTTTTGGAGTGACATTGCACATTCCCATACAAGTTTAGAATTACATGTTGCTGATTTCAAAGCATTTAGTGCTGCTTGGCTATCAGACATAATGCAGTTATTCGAATGTCTATAATTTCTGGCGTAGCAAAATAGCCTGTTTTGATTTGAGTGTAATGTGTAAAGTGTAGTGTGTAGTAATTGTTTAAAATTGTTCAGTACACAGAGAGAAAATGTTCTTTTCTGTTTTGTGTTGTATTATGCTACTAAATATTTTGACAAAATCCTTGATTAATGGTATATTTCATTATTGATTTGAGTATATTCAATGAACGAATTTAAAAAAACGGTGCCATATTAAATAAAATAGCTGGAAACGACCGTTTGTCATAAATACAGTACATGACAGTTCGTAACAGCTTGATTCTGACCCCTTTTGACGTTCATATTTTTCGAGTCTGCTTCTCCCTCCCAGGTATCAACCTTCAAATATTCAAAACATCTTCAGTTGATCGAGATTTCAGTTAAGTCTTGGTTATGTTCAGAGATTCACAATTAAAAAAATATTGAAAAGAAGCTTACAATTTGAAGTCAAAATTTTCATTTGTCTTCTTGAAGTTCAAAAAGCCATTAAAAGTCTTCTTCGATTTCAACATCATCTCCCTATCCATATAACTGTAAATCTCCACTAACCTCGAGACGCGCGCGAGTATTCAGTTCAATTACTGTAACTTAAGATTTAAGATATTAAAAATGTGTAACGCAAATCATAACTTGGCAACATGATTTCAAAAACCTTCAAAAGACATCTTCATAATTGCGGACAGTTTAAGTCCGGGAGTTAGAATATGATAGCTCTATTGCAGATCCATCAACTCATTTCAGAATGTCTGGAGAGTCACGCCCATTCCGAGGTTACTTTCACTCACAACAAGCATCTATGCATCACCGTTATCAAATGGATATTGGTATTACATACACACTTCTAGGTTCGAAAATATTCTGGAACGTATTTAGTTTAATTTAGATATTTAATTAATAAAGAATAATTGACCTGGTCTCACCATGTTCTGCTGGTCTGCCACCGTTCTTTTGGAACCTTTGTACTTTTTCTCTAACGCTTCGCATTTCATTCCGTGCTTCACCGGCAATTTCCTTCCGTAGATCGTTCTTGGTTGGTTCGGGAGTGATTCCGCCTTTTCCGGGAGATAAATCCGCACTAATTTCCGTTCCTGGTTCGATGTTGACTCCTTGCTCGCTGGTTGGTATCGTCGATCACAAGTTCACCATCGGTTACTGTATTGGCCACCTGGGATGAGGTTCGCGTCTTAAGTCGCTCAAGTCTCCGTTATACTGCACCCGTTTCATAAGGCTCACTAATTGGTATCAACAACTTTTTCCACTTTTCACACGGAAAATCCGCGAAAAATAAACAGCAGCCAAAACCAAACACGTCGAATTTCCATCGTGGCCTACTTCGATCCTTCACAGAATTTCTTATGTATGTCCTCAAAATAAGAAATGTATTCAAATCTGACATCCCTGGTCCCAACTGAAACTGCTCGAGAAATATGTGAAAAGGGCCTTTGAGTCAAACGTAAGCAATGGCATTGAACGTCTATTGCTCACGAAACACAACCCACCCACGCAAACTAACTGCACCATCTGATATAGCAAACTTGCTGGTATCGGTTTGCCTGAACCGTGAGAAATCGACGTTTAAAGTAATTGTTTACATTTTACACATATGCCCTTTCCTTATTGTGTCCTCAGTTACTATACGCGTGTCATAAGCTTATTTGCTCTTTGATCAATTTTATATTTGTTAATTCAGAGCTTTCCATTTTGTACCTGTTTTGCATTCGTACACAGTTCGAAAAAGTAGTGTAAATTTCTGTTCAATATGATGCACATTAGACTGATGCAAATTTTGACATTTTCCCTCCACAGTGCTCATACGGTTCCAAATCGGGTCCTGATTAGTCTCCCAAAATTTGAACTCATTTGCAAAGAAACTGACTTCGCACAAACCATTTGAAGTTTATATGGAAATTACTATGGGAAATCAAAACTTTTTGTTCATTGTCTTTTTAGCTTTTTCCATATTGCACTGTTCAAAAATTCAAAAGCTATACTTATGGAAAATTTTCTCTGCTTCAACTTAGCAGAATATAGTTGTTGAGCCAAACGTCAAATAAAATAGTTATTAATTGTTTAAGAGATTGATAATCTTATGGCATGATCAAGCAGCTGTTTTGTGAGCAACACTGTATCTTGCAGTGTGACATAGTAGCCATGATTTTTGTGCTCTATTCCAAGCGCCAGAAACACCAATGTTGCCTGCTGAACAGTTGATGGAGCATAATCGTAAGACATTAGTGGCTTGAATTATTCATAACTTTTGATGCTTGCATTATATTGAAAAGTGGTTAAGGACAAAGTTGTAGCTGAGAAAATTTTCTACGAGCTCAGTTATCATTTTTCAAAGCAGAGCGATATGGTAAATTGTTAGATGGATATGAACAAAATATTTGGTTTTCCTATAGTAATTTCCATATAAACTTCAAATGGTTTGTGCCAAGTCAGTTTCTTATCGAATGAGTTCAAATTTTGGGAGACTAATCAGGACCCGATTTAGAACCGTTTGAGCACTGTGGAGCGAAAATATCAAAATTTGCATCAGTCTACTGCACATAAATGGAACGTCACGTATCATATACGTTTACATTATATATCATGACACATTTCATGAAATGTAGCAAATATTGTATACACACAGATAAAAATTCTGAATTTTAATTCTGATGTAAACATTCATTCACGTAGACTTGTATTTCATTTCAGGCAATCGAGCAACTTGCAAACAATATTGTTTACAAAGATGAGCTTGTGTATACAATATTTGCTACATTGCATGAAATGTGTCATGATATATAATGTAAACGTATATGATACGTGACGTTCCATTTATGTGCATCATATTGAACAGAAATTTACTCTACTTTTTCGAACTGTGCACAAGCTCATCTTTGTAAACAATATTGTTTGCAGGTTGCTCGATTGCCTGAAATGAAATACAAGTCTACGTGAATGAATGTTTACATCAGAATTAAAATTCAGAATTTTTATCTGTGTATACAGTGGTACAACACCATTCATGTATCATGATACTTTATGCCCAGGGAGGTCAAGAAATTTTCCGGAGCCGAAAACCAAATGTGTGGCTGCACCTTTTCCGACTGTGTATACACACATAAAAATAACTTTTTTTACACGTGACGTAATTCATCTTTGATCAAAATCATGGAACGTAAACAAACATGATATGTCAAATTAAGTATTCCAAAGGTGCATTTGATTGAATTCATTTTCTCGTCTCTTTCGACTGATTCTAATGTCAAAAAGGCCGCTTGCATGTGTCGGGCTTAGAAATTTCCCTGACTTTTTCGTAGTGTGTAGTTTTGCATAAAGGCTTTGCGAAATATGTAGGGAAGTACCGCAAAGAATTGCATAGTATTCAATTGTCAACGAATTTCGTAACATTTGGTTGAAAATATTAATTTTGTATATGTTAGAAGTCGAATTTATTTATAACCAGGCGATGATGAAACAGCACAAAAATATAATATGAATTTTACTGGTGATGTTAACATCCATGCATGTAAAGTTACTTATAACATAAACTAGCAACTTGCAGACTACGTTGCATACACAGATGGACAGTTGCATACAATACATGGAATATTCCATGATAGATCTCATGAATTTACACGATCTATAATGTAAAATTGTATGATATATGACGCTCCTTTTATGTGCATCAAATTTACAATACTTTTTTTTAACTGTGAGCGCTTTTCTCCAAGATTGCTGAGTCGAAACACAACCTCCAATGTATCACTCCAGTCGAATATCTATATAATATCAAATATTCTAAAAGAAGAGCATGCCAAATGACGCATCGGAAAAACTCGACTTTCTTCGCTTCGCATAACACTTTGCATAATTGTGTGCTATGAGCAATCATTCACATTTTTGTAAAAAATCTGCCATTTTTGATCTTCTGATCATTTGATAAGACAATGTTAAATAAAAATTCGAGATCCAAAATGGCCATATGAATTATTTCCCATAGCAAACAAGCAGATATATGGACATAAATAAAAAAAAGAAACAAATCAATTTCACTTCCAGGCAGTTTGAGCAGTTCCCCGAAAAATGACGAATCGCTCAGACTTGACCTTCCCCAATTTGCATAACACTTTTCATATTTGTTTGCTGTAGGCGATCATTTATAGCACAAAGTCCATTTTGAATAATCATTTTTTTTTTCCAAAATGTTGTGCTATTTGACATTTTTTATTAAAAATAAACGTCACGAAAACAAATCCAAACTTGTTGTAGGAGAAAATAAAATCTTTCTAAAAATATATATAAACGGTTTATTTTATCAGTAATTTTGAGAAAAATACAATAACAACTTTTGATCAAATGTTGGAACATTTGACTTTTGTGCAATTTGTTTAAAATGTCAAATACGCCATTTTGAAAAAAAAACAATGCAAACTTTCAAAATGACTGCATTTTAGCACACATGAGAATGGTTGCCCACAACGAACAAATATGCAAAGTTTCATGCAAATCGGAGATTGGTCGAGCCAAAAGTTATTTTTTTATACTATTTGGCCCGGAATCGCTCATTTGCCGCAACGAATCAAATTCGGATACATTGTGCGTCGCTCTTGCCTCCCTCATTCGCAGAGTATCTGATTAAGGAGAAATGTGTAAATTAATTTTGCCGGAATATACTATGATGATGATGATGATGCAACCAATGGTGATTCCATTTAAACGAGGATGGTGTCATCACTCGTTAAAACAGTCTATCCAAAATCGGTGACCTTTACATTATAAGCCTCATCATGAAACATGTTCGGGTGAAGTCTGCATTTACCTTTCTTTTAGCGTTGTGTACTCTGTGGCGCCTAAATTTGTACCTCCGTCAGTGCACCAGTCCGATGTTTTTCGAAAACGATATGTTTTGCCCAACGTTGTTTACCGACGCCCAAATGTAGCCTATCGTTTCATACGATATTCTGGCAGTATAAATAAATACCGAGTAGGAAAACGAGAAGCGTGATGAAACATTTTTAAGTAGGTAGCATGAAGTGGCATGATGACATGTGGAGGTGTTCGCACAGTCAGTGGTTTGAAGCTCAACTTTTGTCATATGTGGTTTTAAAGGTTTAAATTTTCCAACTTATGTAGTTAGTTGATGTAGTTGTATTGTGCTCCATTCCCAGGGTGTTACATGTTGTGCTTTGCAGATACGACTAACGAGAGACCCATTTAACACATTAATTGATGCCCAATTAAATGACGTAGATAAAAATCATAAGCTAACTTTAGTTGTGGAGAATTCGTGCCTATGAACGCATTTATGGAATTTCTTTATCACAAAGATTTTTGAAATTTCGTAATCAAGCACGTATGAAGGAAAATTTTACTCAGTCTATCAGAGTGAGCAGGAAATTGGAAAACCAGGAAAAGACCGTCAATTTTGATGACAATTCGGGAAGAAATAATCTCCATTCTCTCTTCGGAAGAATAAGATTCTGGACCTTGAAAAATGTCAACCCTTGGCCTGGAGTACATTTTTAAAATAAAATCACTTTGAAGAACTATGATGAGATCGTTGAGGGTATTTTAGACTGCATTCTAGGGATAATAAGAAGGCGTTTTAGCGAAAAATTCCAAAAGAGTTTTAGGAACAACTTTTGGAATGTTTTGACTAGAATTCCAAGTAAATTGTGTTAGTCCAGAGTAGATGTTTTAGGTAGTTCTGGGAAAAATTCCATGTCGAGTGTCAAGAGGATTGTAGGCCAATTTCTAATGAATATTCTAAACAAGTTCTGAGAAGAATTTTTAGAGATATCTGATGAGATTTCCTTGGGAATTTTGAGGGTATTGAATTGTGAGTAGTGTTTTAACAGACATTCGAGGAATAATTATATCCAGTAACCAGATCGGTTAATCAGAATGTTTGTTTTAATTTCTGTTGAACGATAAATGAAAGGTTCTGGATTTTCCTGAAATTGTCTTCCAACTTCTCAAGAGGTTTTTCCCTTTCTGTCGGCATTGCCCGGAATTTTTCTATTTTTTTTTCCCGAAACCTCCGAATGAATTTTTACTTTTAGATATTCCCCTCAGTATTTTTTTCAGATGTTCTTCTCGTTTCTCCTGCAAAGTATTTGCGACCACATTCCTAAACTTATCTCGCTTGTTTCTTTGAACTTATTCTGAAATTTTCAACCGATTTCCCTGATTCTTTCCCGAAGTTTCTCTCGACTTCTCTCAGAATTCTGTTGTGCATCGCGTGGAAGTATCTGTCTTCTGAATTTCTTTCGGAAGTTTCTTCAGGCTAATTCAAGAAGATTTTTTTTTGGAAAACTGATACTAAAAGCTCTTCTGGGTTACGTTGAAAGTTTTTTTTTCGACATTTTCCAGACGCTTTCTCTGATCTATCTCAGGAATTTTTTTTTCCAGCTTCTTTCTTGCGCAGTAAGCTTGTCCAACTTCAGGAAGCTTTTTTCGAATCTTCATGGATTTTGAATTCATGTGGAAGCTTCTCCAAACTTCTTCGAACATATTTTTAAACTAAAACTGAAGGTTCCTCTCGAGGCTTCCGACTTCGCTGGAAGTTGCAACTGGCAACTTCCGGGAGTTTCTTTCCACATCCCTCTGCGACTTTGCCAGGAAGTGACTTCGAAATTCCTTATGAAGTCTTTCTAGTTTCCCCTGGAATCGATTTCCAACTTTCCTCAGAAGTTTTTCTCCCGGAAACTAGTTGTGTCCTCTTTCTAAAGTTTTCTTCAATTTCCCACGGAAGTTTCTCTCAACATTCTCAAAAAGAAGTGATCGCGCACGGGCTGGACCCTATTTACGTTGTGTTTACGGAGAACTATATAAAGTAAAACACGACCGTTGGATTGGCCGTCCTGCCATGGCAGAGGCATACGAACTATAATTTTATTTGTCAAATATGTACAATACAAAACAGTACACAACAGAGACACTTGTGATTACTACTAGCGACATCTGTGTGAGGATAGATGTACCCCTTGAGATAGTAGGGTAGTTGCGCATGTAGTAGACGTTTGCACAAACAAGAAGTTTTACCTTCCGCTTCGCGCGAATTCCTTATTATATTCGTTGATCGTTTTCCATCATAAGTTTCTTCCGATTAGCTACAGAAGTTTCTTTCTGTTTCCTCTGGATATTTCTTCAAACTTCTCGTAGAAGCTTCTAACAATATCCCACAGATGTTACCTTCAACTTTTCCACGAAAACTCAAACAAATTTCCCAGAAATTATTTTCTGAAATTTATATATACCATGGCTTTTCTGAACAAATAGCAATTTCCCGGTAAACCTAATCAGTTTGCTTAATCAGCTTGCCTGGAATGATTTCCCGGGATATCATGGGTAGGAAACACTGAGGAAATTCTTGGGAATTTTTGGGCAGACAAATTTAATCATATTTGTCTTTGTTGTGGTCCTTTGAATTAAAGTATACATATACAGCAATTCCACGTAAGGTCTATCTTATCGAAAACCGATTTCACTCAAACGTTGTGCATTTGTTCCTTATTAAAAATGTTAAACACAATTTTTTTTATTTTGCCATTAGGGTGCACCTTCGTGAGTTAGGGTGGGTGAAAAATGGTCATTTTCGACTACACAATCAACTTTAAAAACTCATAGCTTTTTAACTACTGGGCCAATTTTTGATCTTTATTCAACAAGCTAAAGGTGCGCTATCTACAAAAAATACGAACGGGATAATGATAGTTTATCAGCACATAAAGTATTTTTTGTGGTTTTCACAGTGTCCAGACCAAAGAGACCCCCTTTTTATATTTTTATAAAAGCTTTCAATCATACTTTTTTACATAATGTAGCAGAATATTAAAACAACATATTTTTATCGCTTTTGAGATATATTTTTTTAAAAACATCATGGCATATCGGGATCCCATGTTAATTCCTTTTGAAGTACAATGCGTCTCCATTGAGTCAAAGCAATTGAATAATCTGAATGAGATAATTCTGAATAGAATTTTAAAGCAATACTAAGGTGAATTTCAAGGGAGAGTTAAATTAAAATTTTAAAATTACCAGGATGCTTCAGTAAATTCTTGGACGAATTCCATAAATTTTTTCGGGAGGTTCAACAGAGAACTTCTGGATTATTATAAAGAAATCTTCAAGTGAGACCAGAAATGTGTGGCACAGCGAAGCGATCGATGCCTGCGTCGGAGGTGTTGGGTTTTCTAATCTTTCTATGATGGTGTTGGTGAGCAGATGTACTCCAAACACTGAAGGGTCTGCGCATTCTGCTGTGAATCCTGTGGTTTGCTTCCAATACAGTAGCGCAGGCGAAAGAGTGATGAATGGTTTCAATGCTTCGTTGTAAAAAGAAAACGGTTGCTGGAGACTATTGGTAAGGATGCTGCATGAAACAGCTTCGAAAACATGGAAAGACAGGCAAATAGCAGATAATTTTGGTCAGATCTTTCTTTTTGTATTAATTTAAATTTGTTAACATTTTCACATAACCTTTACTTTATATTGCCGAATAGAGATTCCTAAATATATTCCATTTCCTACTAACACAAATGTTCCATCCCGTGGCATCTATGAAGGTAGTATGGGTTCCCTGCACCTTCTTAAGTAGATGTTGGACTAATTTTCCTTCCTATCCCTTGCGATTGTTAGGATGTCCCAAGTGTTTTTTTCACGGCACCACACGATATTTTCTACAAAATGTATTGGTTGACCATTATATAGCCCCCCCCCCCACGATTTGTGCAATCGCTTATGCTATGCTATGCTATGCTATTATAAAATTTTTTTCAAGTGACTCCCAGTGAGAAGCTTCTAGTTCGATTAAACTTATTTTAGAGGAATTCTGAATCAAACTCTGTGAAGAGAATGATTCTAAAGGGAATTCTGGAGAACATTCCATAGACATTCTAAAAAATGAACAGAGCGCATTTGTAAGTTAGTTAACTATGTGTGATAATTTTTGAATTTTGATTAGTAATTACTCATTAAACTTAGTGATCTGTTTGCTTGAATCACATTCGGTTTCATGCTTAATTTAAATGTTTATCGTTTCCAAATTTACGGGATAAAGAACGAAAAAAAAAAGGGAAATTGCTAATGGAGATTTGCTGGTAACCAAGGTCTATGAATGCATTAATGCGAATTCCAGGAAACGAAACTTTGAGTGAACTTCTATTATTATTTATTTGTCGTCAATCTTGTTTGTAGATCAATTTTGTTACATTGATTATCTTAAACGCTAATTCACATAAACTCACTCAGTTTTGTCTTATTAAAATATGTAAGAAGCATATAAATAGTTTAAATACATAGTTCTTCTAGCTATCGATACGAGCAGAAATATTGCTGTAATTTGGTTTTGGATATGGTAAAGTCAAGAAAATTGCAATGTTTATTGTACATACACATAATTTGGTTAATTGGCCCAAATTTGGTATAGTTCGTACCAGTGTTGGTAAAATCATCAATCCAATTATATTTTTCCGTTCTCATACGCTCTCAATATCACACGGGATATTGGAACAAAATATCATGCTTGATATTGATTTTACAAGCTCCTTTGATATTGCGAGACTATTCACAAGGTGCCAAAATCAAGCTGAGAGTTGACTCGACACAAAAATGATTCCGTTGCCCCTCGTTTTCTTAGAAAGAGAAAGTATAGATTGCAATCTCTTTTTACTCTTCACCAATGGCAGACACGAAGTGACTGCAACCAGCCGTTATAGAAGTTTCGGTTGCATTAGAGTGTAAAGCAAACATCATGAAGCTCAATCTCACCACAGTTTGTTGGAAATTGCAGCTGGTGAGTTTTGTTAGCTTGATATTTCGAGCTGAGATATCGCAGCTTGCAAAATCAACCGCAGTTTGAAAAATCAAGCGTGATCTTGGGCATTGGTGATATTTTTATTTTTTTTTATATATATGGCTTATGGAAAATTAATATAATTTTATATAATATTAATATAAAATTAATATAATTATCGTTATTGTTTTTGTATACTATTGTTTTTCAAGATGACGATGATTTCCTTTAAAATAACTTTATTCTCATAAATTCATTAATGAGCGTAGGAGAAATTACGAAAATTGTAAAATTGTTTCGGCTGTGAGCAATGATTAACATAACATATATCTATATTTTGTTTCCTAAATTTAAAATAATTAGTCAAATCAACGTTTTCCAAAGCCGGACTAATTTTTTTCGATTTTCCGAAGCACATTTTACATTAGATTTAATCTGTCACCTAAAAATAGACCACAATATGAGTTTCGATAGTTTTAGTCATTCTTTCACTTTAATGATGAGGAAATTTATGAGGATTTTTGACCGATTCATTTTTGAACATTGAATTTGGCAAGATCAGACGCAATTTGTGTATTCCTTTTTAATTTGATTGATGTTTTATTTTTAGTGCACTTAGCAAGCGTCAAAGACAAATGGCACAAGTATTGGTAAATGGCTTTTATTGTACTTTTAATAAGGATTTCAAATGGTTTTCAATGCATTCGTCATATAACCGTTTTGCATTCATTCTTGAAATGTCTCGATAATGCACTCATTAGAACCTTCTTCAGGGTGGGCCAACTAGACAGATTCTAGTCTTAATAAGGTTTTGGTGGATGTAATAAAGGCAAAGCTATCTTGACCAGGGTTTTATGAATGTTGTTTAATAGAAGCTTTCAATACTTCATAAAACGTTAAATGTTACTTGGGCTTCAGCATTTTTAATTTATAGAACAAGTTTCATATCGTCAGCGTAAATTAAAACTTTTAGTTGTTTAAGAATGAAGGATATGTCGTTTACAAATAGAATGAATAGAAGGGGGCCCTAAATGAGAACCTTGTGGGACTCCTGATGTGGCATGAATTGTGGTTGATCCTTTAATCTTACTATTAGATCGCGGTTGGTTAGATATGATTCATGCCATGTGTTGGAGGCGAACCAGCCTAAGGCTGAAAGCCTCCTTAATAAAGCTAAATAATAATAATAATAATAATTCATGCCATTTGATGAGTTTAGGATGCATTCCCATCTTTTGATGTTTAAAAAGAAGCATGGGTATGTCAACGCGGTCAAATGCTTTGCTGAACTCTGTGTACACAACTTCAACATGATTTCCGTTATCCATTGCTTCCAGAGAATAATTAATGAATTCGAGTATATTAGTGTTTGGCGAACGTCCTTTAAAAAATCCGTGCTGCATAGTAGTAATTCTATTTTTGAATTGGAGAAGCAATTTTTCATTTATAATCACCTCAAAAAGTTTTGGGATGTAAGAGATAATGGCTATACACTGGAACCTCCATTTACGAACCAAACCGGGGGTTCGTAAATCAAATTAGTTCTTAAAAAAAACCTCGTTATTTGGGATGTACTTCGTAAAAAGAAAACTCGCTATATACTGTCAAATACCCCACAATATTGGTATCTTTGGAATCAGGGTGACGTGTAGGAACTGAAAATCTATGTCTGACGCCATTTTGAAATCCAAGATGGTGGCATCCGATTCATGAAAAACTGTAAAATACTGTCAATACCCCACAATATGGGTATATTTGGAATAAGGGTGACGTGTAGGAACTGGAATTATATGTCTGACACCATTTTGAAATCCAAGATGGTGGTATATTTATTGATTCCCAAAATCGCAAAAAAAAACCTCGTTATTTGGAATTTACTTTGCAAAAAGAAAACTCGTTATTTGGGATTTACTTCGTAAAAAAAACTTTGATATTTGGGATTTACTTCGTTAAAAGAGGGACATAAATTGAATACTGCGTAAAAAAAAAGACTTCGTAAACCGAGGTTTCAGTGTACCACGATAATTACATACGTCAGATTTTTTACCAGCCTTAAAAATAGGCACTAGAAATGATCTTTTTCATATTTTTGGAAAGTTTCCGGATTCCAGTGACATATTAAAAAGCCAAAATAATGGCGCGGTAAGCTCAGTTGCTAAAGTTTTCATAAACAAAGGAGGAACTCCTTCCAAAATTTCATGTACATTGACTTGACTGACGCTTATGTCGCTGGGGAGTTCTGGGTAGAAATCAAAATATTCACGATCACGATCTGCTTCCGGATATTACCCTAAGCTTCACTGAGTTTCATATTTGTTTTCTTTTCGATATTCCCTAAGCTACAAAGAACTTCTTCGGGTCTCTAAAAATTTCGTTGAATTTCGGTGCAGTACATTGGTCATATTTAACATTCAGGAAGTTTCTCAAAAATTTGCCAGAATTCTTTGTAGTTCAGCTCCTCTTCAATCTACTCAAACATCTTTGAGGTGTTCCTTGTGCTTCTCTAAATTTACCTGAGTTTTTCTGAAGTTCACTACGCTTCTTTGAAATTCAGGAAATTTATATAAAATTTGAAAGACTTACTTCAAGTTCAGTGAACTTCTTTGAAAGCTTATCGATCTTCTCTAAAGTTGTCGGTGAAATTCTGAGATTACCAGGGAGTCAATGACACACAACAAGTAGCTGCAAAGCTTGCATAACTTCTGAGAGGTTTGAAGAACTACACTGCCTTTTATAATAATACCATATCAGTGCCATATGGAAAAAGTAGGCTTTGAGAAAATGGCAGTCGAAGTGCGATAGTATAGATATCACTTGAAAAACCGACTATCGATCCGTCATATACCATTCGACTCAGCTCGACGAGATCGGAACATGTCTGTGGGTGTGTGTATGTGTGTATGTGTGTGTGTATGTAACGAAATGAATGCGCTCACGTTTCTCAGCAACCGCTCAACCGATTTGGACAAACTCGGCGCCAAATGATAGGTCTTGGGGTCCCATTGAACGCCATTGAACGGTTTTGGAATCGGTGAACTGGTTCCGGAGATATGGCTGGAATAAGATCCGGTGAATATGGGCCTTCACGCTGGATTTAACGGAAAACGTATTAAAACCATCATGCGACACATCAAATTACTACAGAATTCAAAAATAAGATCAATGCAAGTCGTGTTAAGTGTTCCAGACCACATTGGACACACTTGGACATGTTCCGGGTACCCCGAGGAAGTTGCTTGAATATGAATTGAATTAAAACCCATTAAATCACATTAAAATACGATGATAAGGTGATTGGTAGCCTCACCAAATAGACTACACCCGGATATATTCCTGGTACCCCCAGGCAGTGGCGTAGCGTCACTGGATGACACGGGGGTGGGGGGCTTGGTCACTGATAATGACAATAAAATAAATAAACTTGAATAAGTAAGAAGGGTCTGATCACACCATAGGTGGATAAATTCGGGTTTTTCAAGTAAAAATCACTTGCATTGAGACTAGCATGTTTTTGTTATAACAGCGAAAAATATGGCGGTTGAATTTAAGGATGAGACCGATATGCGATGAGACTGGCATTGCTTGATGTGATGTGAATGGAACCCACCATCAGTGCAAGGATTACCAATGTCTGCAGATACTTTACCGGTTATAAAGTTCTGTTTGTTTCAGCAGGGTTAATCAGCTTCATTGAAGACCTTTAGAAGACAAAACGACCAGATGGACATCTGTAATCACATGACAAGGGACTGGCAAATCCACGAAACCTCGTCCAGTCAACAAATCCTGTGATTCCCATAGGCTGTACCCTCCCCCCCACCCAGATTTTAATATAATGTTTTAAAATATATTATTTACGGTAATGCTCTAATTTTGTCAACCCCTCTGCATCCAAAATATTTTAGATAAACAATTATTTTTATTTTAAGCAATCGAATTCATTGCTTAAAATAAAAGGAATTGTTTATCTAAAATACTTCGGATGCAGAGGGGTTGACAACATTGGAACATTACCGTAAATATTGCGGATTTCACACCTGATTAGACTCCTGCGCTAAAAATAAGTACACAGTAATATTTTCGCATTGGTCATAAAAGTTATATATTCTGGGGGTTGTCACGCAGGCATCGAGCGCTTCTGCTCACAAACAAAAAAAAAAAAAGAAAGGAAAATAGGGGAATTTACGTATTCTCGTCAATCTAAGCAGCGTCCGAACTTTTGTTAGCGATTTCTCAGCGTCACACACATACATGACAAGTTTGTTTATTGACATTTATCTGCTGCTTGCTGTTCTACCAATTCCAATCGACAGAATTGATCAAAACGGGTTGAACATGTTTTTACAACGCTCCAAACTTCTCAGGTGAGAGTGACTATTGTCGGCAGTCTCTTTTTCTTCGGCACACTTTCCATTTGAACTGCGTGTTAACCAGCTGTTCTATTATCGGCAACTCGAAATCAGCCGTATTTTGTAGTATGTATATTTCATTTAAAGAAAAATATGGTATAACAGGAATTCACAGTCGTAAAAATGTAATCAGATTGAAGCTGAAAAGGTAAGGAATTGACTTAATACATTCAGCGAAGAGTTTTGATAGGAAAATACAGTGAAATAAACGTTTCAATTTTGGTTGCCGAAAACAGTCAATGGGTGCCGAAGCCATAATTTACCTTATATTCTACCGCCCATAAAATCATACACCTCAGAAATAAATTAAAATTAAAAACTATCACTCGCGATGCCTCAAATTTCTGGTCCGGGAGCACAAGCGAAGAAAAAAAACGCAGATAACGACATCTCTTCTGGTGCTTGCAAACATGATGCATCACGTTTTCTTTCTCGATTCTAAAACTTCCCGGAAAGCGAGAAAACCACCAATCACACACGTATAACCGTCCGGGAGGCAGAGTGCCAGCGCTAATCAGGCAAAAGCAACTGAAAACTATGAAAGCGAATGCACGCACAGAGAGCAAACTTAAAACACAACCGTATCCGAAGGGGTTCGAAACTGAACTGATATGCGATTACATTGGTTGATGGGACAAACTGACATGATGTTGTTTTCATATTTTTCATGATCAAAATCACTCTGACACTCCCAGGGAATCAAAGAACACTCCCAGGAGAATCCACAAAGACTTTTGGAAGAATGCAGATGCCTCTTTCAGGAGAAGTCCAAAGATTATTCCAAGGAAGGTGGACAGAACTTCCGGTAGAAGCCAGTTACAATTTCCAACAAGAAGTTAAAAAAATTAGCATGATAAATTTGAGTTGTTATATCACCTGGAGTACTCGATGCTGCCAGAATTTCAGGAAGTTTGTAAATTAAAGATATTCACAATGACTCTCGAAACTGCAGAATTTCCTGAACTTCTGCCTACATCAAAATCACTAGGAGTGCATGGGACTCCATGCAGTTTCGCTTCTCCGGAAATATTGATTTTCGTACATTCTTGCTACCTGGTTATTTTTTTTTAACTTTCATACTTCAGTAGAGCCATCTCACTAGAGTTCTAAATTGAAGGATCCATCGAATAAGAGAGAATATCAAGTCACAGCCATAAATTTTGGAAGTTTGTATTGGTAAAGATGACTTCTATAGACTGGATTTGTTTTGTTTTTTGATCATTGAGAACTATCATAAATCTAAGAACTCTCTGAGCTTCAAAATCACCTAAAATTTATTCTAATCAATGATTAATTCCGGTGGATGTGGTGCTTGTCGAAAGGCACAGTCACCACAAGACACAAAATACTCGGTGAATTGGAGCTCGTCGACTTTAATGGTTATTTCTGGTAGAACAAGCCGTGAATCATCGTGGAGTGGAATTTCAAGCGAAGTGACTTGTCTCCCTACTTCTTTACCGGAGAGCCTGAGTGGTAAATCAGCATTCGGTGGGGAAATATATTCCATTTTTGATGAATGTCAATTGGTTTGCGGTTATGCGATGAGCGAAATTTAATTTCCTTTTCTTTTCATTTGGCAGATTTGCATCCTTATCGCTTTTTGGAGCGGATCGGCTACCGGTGCCCGGCAACATCTGCGCTCCGATGTGTCGTACAGCGAGGTGAATCAGAGGGAAGGTGAGTTTTTGCTGAAATTGAATTGTTAAACATGACTTGCAACTGATTTTGTTTGATTCCAGGACGGTACAAGTACGGCTACGCTGTCAAGCAAGGTGAAACGCAGTTCCACCATCAGCGGTCGCTGGGTGGGGCCGTGTACGGTTGCTATGGCTTTGTCGATCCTCTGGGGAAGCTATTCATAACGCATTATCTGGCTGACACGGCAGGATATCGTGTGGTCAACATGGCCAATCCGGATAAAAAGCTTCTGGAACGAATCCAGTCTTTGGGGTATGTTTCGTGGTTGATTATATTGATTTTTATTGTTCACCAGGCGTACAGATGAATGGTGATTTTTCGTTGGCTCTGGATTCGGGATGAACGACAGAAAGGACCGCACACAAATGGTACCGAACTGTAAACAAAACTCACTTTGTGTTGCTCTTGAAATCGTTAAATTTCAAATCCTTAAATGTCATACAGTTGAATACCGGACTAAGGTCATTTTCGTTTTTGCTACACTACACCGGTGTAGTGTAAGCAGCAATAAGCGCGAGTCATTGACAGCTCATCATCATTTGTTTGTAAACAAAGGTGCAACCGATACCCTAATAAAAAATTACCATACCTGAACGATAACACAAATGATAGAACAATTCCACAAATGGTTTAGATGATACCCTGAACACGTCGTTAAGCAAAATAGCCATACTAATTTTATTAGGGTAGCTACACCCTGAATTTTTTCGGTGTTCGGAGGTGTAGCACCGGTGTGGCTACACCGCAAAAACTAAAACGTTATAACCGACTTGTGACAGTCGATTTTACTCTCGTTCTGTGCGTTGAAGTAGTGTGCTGTAATCGCACAAAGATGATGTTCATTGTTCATTCAGTCTTCATCAGTGTCATTCCCACTAAAGACTTTTAAAAATCAAACCCCCTTAATTACTTCATTATGATGGCTACCAAGCCTTTGCGGATTTTCCTTATTAGAGAGTTGTACAGGTTATGGGGTATTTGACAGTATTTCCAAGGTTTTTTTTTGACTGGAAGCCTCCATCATGGATTTAAAAAAGGAATAGGATTTCCGGTTCCTATACGTCACCCCGATTGCAGAAATACTCATATTATGGGGTATTTGACATTACTTTCAGAAAACTTTTTTATACGAAGTAATCCCAAATAACGAGTTTTTTACGCACTCATTCGATTTCCAACCCCCCAGTTTGGTTCGTTATTCTAGGTTCCAGTGTACAAACAAACTTTTGTATTACGGCAACCCTGGGAAATGTTGACTATAGGTAGCCCCGATGAGATTTTTGAAAAAAAGCCTTTCATCGAAGACTACAAACCAAGAAGACTGGCAACTCTGCCAAAAATCAGGAGACAGTAACGGCAACGCCGCTTCTGAGCAAAAGTGGAACCAGTGTATGTTAATTCACGAGTGGATTCACACACACAGAAATAAATAGCTGTCAATTATTGGTTTTGTTATGATTGTCGTAAAAAGTGAAAAGTTTCTTTCTTTACTTTATGTTGACCACGAGTAAAATTCCAGCAGAAATTGAACAGATGCGTAAGTAAATTTGTTTTGAAAATTAAAACTATGGCAATGATGCCATTCTCAATGATGGTGGGACCTTCCTCGATCATTAATTTGCTTTCTCAAAATTATCTTCCACTTTTTAAGCCTTTTAGTGATGCACAGTGGGGGGCTTAAGTTGTGACGCTCGGCAACTTGGCACAGTACTCGCTGATCATTTGAATGTCACTGGCCAATCCGACACTGTTGTTATCATTCTCTGGAAGGGGTCGGTCGATTCCAAGAATTGTTAATGCATACAGATGATCGCTATCCGGTGGTTTCATGTTCTGACAACATCTAAAATTGAAATATATTTTTTATCAATACGTACCATTTGGGATTGTAGTTGTTCAACCTTTCATTTTCATTTTCTCCAACATAAGATCCTGCTACGCCTTCCGTTGAATCCTGGTGTTGGTACCGGATCTTTCTTCTTTTTGAGTCCTTGAATTTTCAGCAGCTTCCGAATGACGGTTGTTCACTCAATGGTGGTCGAAGCTGGCAATTCCTTATAATTGATTGCTTCCAACAGGCAAAATAAACAATATTTCGGTTCCTCGTTCACTAGTTAAAGTTACTTTCACTTGGTATCGATCCGAGTTTCAGTTGTTTCCTCCATGACAAGTTTTTCGGTTTGGAGTTGGAAAACCACCGGCTTTCTGGGATTAGGATACAAATTGCCGTAAAAGTAAAATTTTGTAGAGAAGAACAAAAAGAACAACGACTACCATGTTATGATTGCCAGCGCCGGTGGTGTAGTGGTAAGCGTGACTGCTCTCTAACACCCCAATGGGTCTGGGTTCAATCCCAGCCGAGGTCGGTGGGATTTTTCTGAGGCATAAAAATCTCTGGTCACGTCTTCCTTCGGAAGGGAAGTAAAGTCGTTGGTCCCGGCCCATGTGTGTTGTGAATGGGTGCGATATCCTACGCACGTATGGAAGCTGCCTTCTTGCAAATTCGGTTGCCGTCAATGGATGGCAATCGATGTCCGTCGGTGATTGGCACTAGATTGCGGAACAGAGACCGACGTTAAATAAAGGAAAGAAAAAAAGTACCGTGCCATTAGGTCACACATACACAGTCACTGTTTATGGGCAGCCTCACTAACACTTGTGCTTCAAAGTTCCACCTTTGAATTACAGAGGCGCTGTTATCAGTGGCGTATGACATTTGTATGGGAGAAGGGAATAGTTGCCAGTACTTTTGATTTGTAGTCTTTGCTTTTATTTAAGCTAAACTCGTGTTAGAATTTGACTTGCGTATAATTTGTCAAAATGGCTTATATGATGTTTTTCAATACATCCTAGCATAATAAAAAAAAAACTGTTAAAAACTTAAATCGCATAAAGACGCATTTTAAATATATCTACACACAAAAAACTATCGTTAGTAAAATTGAAAAATCCATTGGTAGAATTAAAAGTTATCGTTGGTTCTTTTTGGTAGAAAGTCTTTAGCTTTCAAAACAAAAGTCAGCTTACTGTCAATTCAAAAGTAACTCTTTTTTTACTTTTAAAAGTTGAAACTTTCAAATCGAATTGTAGAACTGTCAATATAAAAACCTATTTTGTTAAATAGACTCATGAAAGGATTTAATTTAAAAGATGGGCAGTTTTATCGCAATGATTTATGTTTTCATCTCAAATATGAATTCTTTTTAATTCAATTGCTTTTTACTTTGAAAGAAATAAATCATAGACATATTTAATTATATATAATTTAGTTTAATTATATGATGCTGACTGAAAGGGTACGGCATTATGGAACGCGTTTTTCGCAAATATACAGTTGGCTCAACGGCTGGTGATGGTGATGGTGGGAGTAGCCTTCCTTCCCGGTAAGTCTGACGAGGCTGCCGAAAATCAAAAACATCAATTAGAAACATCGGAACCAAGCAAACTCTTCGAAAATTTCATCATCTTACCTCCAAATCCCGCAGCTGGAGGATTCTTCCGATCCTTCCACTTCATAGCGTAACCACGGATGTCTCCATCTTATTATTTGTATCTTACAGAAGAGAAACAAGCGCACCGGTGGAAGAAAATGTGGGAAAGTTCAAGAAACTGCTGCTGCTCATGCTAATTCTCACAGCTGCTTTTGTTTTGTTTGTTTGTTTCGCATGTCCAATTTGGCGGGAAACACAGTACTGTCAAAAACTTCACAAGGAAGAGATTTTTTGACAATTTTACAACTTTTATTCTAAAAAATAGACTTTTAAAATAACAAGCTGAAAGTGAAAAAAACACTTTTAAATCAAAAAAAATATTTTATATTTGAAAAATATCATAGTTGAAACTACGAAATTTGGGAAACTTTTAATTTGATCATGCATTATTCTTAAAGCAACAATTTTTGTTTTTTGTGTGTATACCTATTAATTTTTATTTGAAAGTTCATCTGATATGGACACATAAAATTGTCAAAAAGCTTAGAGCAACAACTTTAAAACAAATGTTTATGCTTGTTTTTCTCGCAAAAGCTGCTTAATTTGTGCATTGGAAACATTTTTTTGGGCTAAAGCAATTGATGAAAATAAAATTTAAAGAATACACTAATTTTATTTAAAGTTAATCTTTTACGATTTTTGTCAATTTTTCAATGTTCATTGTATTTAATACCAGAAAACTCTTTTGATAAGCTTTCAAATTAACATAAGTTTAAATATCTTAAAGTTCTTTTTGATTGTGATTTTTTTCAGTGTGTATTTTTTTCCGAAAGGCCAATCAAGTTTTCTACAACTTTATCTCAATCGTTATATCGATTAGATGAACCGTTTTCGTGCTAGGATGTATTAAAGAACATCGAATACGCCATTTTGAAAAATTACACGCGTGTCAATATGGCCGAATTTCAGTAAAAACTTGGATTATTACCCGTTGCGAACAATTTGGAAAGATTTCTGGAATTCGGAAAAGGTAAAGTTTGGAGTTTCCGTGATTTTAAATAATCCTTAATTTCCTAGCATTGTTCATAAGCTTTATTTAAAAAATAAATTTTAAATTTTTATGATATATTTTTCGAGATATTTCAGGTTTTTACACTTTTTTTAATTTTTATTTAACATTACAAAAAAAATCAGTGTATATTTTTCCCAGAAAACAACTTGGTCTAAGACGTCATTTCAATCAGAAGTGACGTTTTAGTGCTACAATTTATAGAAAAAAAAAGTCAAAGACGCCATTGAAAACAAAAACTCTATCACAGTAGCCAGGAAATCAATTTTTACATTAGTTCTATAACTCGATATCGAGTTAGTGGACATCGAGTTGTGGAGAGTTTACTGTATGTGAATGATTGCCCATCGCACACAATTATGCTAAATTTAATGCAAATCGGAGAAGGTCGAATCCTAGCGGAATTACAACTTGATCTGAAGTAATATTTGGTGTAAAGAAAGCTCAAATTGCTAGTTATTATAATTTTTGGTATAAATATTAATGATATCAAAGGCCCAAAAGCAATATGGGCGGAAGTGGAACGGAAACGGAAAGTTTGACAGTTGTCACAAATGAGATGCCTAACCGAATTGATATGGTTCCAACTACTTTTCAATCCGAAAAGTAAGCTTATTCAGATCGGGTTTTCCGCTGCCGCTGGCGTTCCGCTACCGCTGTCACTTCGCTTGGTCCTTAACTGTCAAGCGGAAAGCTTCAAAACAATTTAACAGTGTAACTTTAACGCATACACTCAATGACGTTTCACCGTTGTTGTTTGTTTATACTGCAGCTTTCTGTTCGTCATCATTTTGCCTAGATTTTCGTTTTCGATAGCTCTGGTTGATTTCGACTTCGGTTTTTCAGCAAATCTCTCCGAGTTGCAGGCTCATGGCGAATCGAGCGTAATACGACCACGGAACCATCACTCCGCGACTCCGTTTACAGGGGCGGCGTAGTCAGTCGATTTCCGTTCCATCGGAGGACTGCACATTGGTTCGCAGACGATGAAGAATTCGTGGAAATTAATGGCTATTTCATGGGAACGGAAGTGCAGCCGATTATGTGCACTGAGATCAGCTACCAAAGAATGCCGAATTTATGAGAAGCATATTAAAATATTTAATATTTTCACCATCGGTATTGATGCTGATACTTGGAGCTGTCCTTCCCCTAGGTCGAATTTTAAACATGACGTTTGTTTGCTGAGATTCAGCAAAACATTTTCCAAGATTCAGCAAACAACATTAAGTGTGTATATGCATTCAAAGCAACGATATCCCTTAATTCTTCTATTCAGGCAAAACAATGATGTACTTTAATGCTTCTAAAATTTCTTCACCCTCCTATTACAGATCTGCTGATTATCCCATCGAGCTACAGAGCTTCTTCCCATCGGAATGTCAGGCGAACGGTGACATCAAGGTGCTTCGGGAGACTGCCGCACAAATGAGAAGCTCCCTGTCCACCGCCCAAAGTTCGACTCCTATTGGTTATGTACGAAGCACTTCGAACTACCAATCTTCGGGTGCCTCTAGGGTGCATCCTGAAATAATGAACCTCAAATCGTCTGATCATGTTTTGGTGAAAACTATTGATTCAGCGGCAGCTGAAGTGACCCAGGAGAAGACATTCCATCAGCAGACTGAAGCATCATCAGAAGAAACTACCGTACACGATGTTGAACAGTCTACCTTCGACAGTACCGTTCAGTCATCGAACAACATGAAAACTAATACTGCCAACCAACGGAAAGACTCAATCGAGAATAGCAAGTCTTCTGATTTCAGGAGCCATGCAACCAAAGGTGATCGTTTTGGAAGTGGTTTACATAGTGTTGACGAGCCCATTCGAATTAAGGCGGTGTATGACTTTGAGGATAGTCTAGCGGCACTGAAAAGAGCAGTTGTCAAAACCGAAGGATCGCCTAGTGTAGGAAATGAGGGAGCTGTTCGAACTTGGTTCAAAGCTCGTGGATCTACCGATAAGCTGAACGAAAGCGATGCCAAGCACAAGCTGGCGGAGAATATTAGTAAACCGGAATTGTTGATTGTTCCAGCGGATGATGAATCACCAAACGTGACGATGGAACCATCTACGGAGAATGATCTACAATTCAATACAGATACCTTAGCTAGTGATAGGGAACACGTAGCTATAGGTGTATCTTCAAGCTCAACAATACAATCAGATTTTCAAGCCACCGTCAATGACGAGACAAGTTCAGTTTTGAGTTCTGAAAATGATGCTGGTGTCCAAGAGTCACCTACCAAACCCAATGTAAATGTCACCGGAAGCGATGATTTTGGTGGCACTTCAAGTCAGTTGAAATGGACATCCAAAGCAGGGAGCAGAGAGGAACAAATATGGTCCAACTTTTATAAAACTCAACAGAAAGATATCCAAGATAAGTACCAAACATCGAATAGAAAAGTATTTTCAGAATTCATAGAAGGCACAAATGGTGAACCGGACTCGGTGATAGTTTATCCGAATATTAAAATCATCGGCAAAGAATCACCAAGTGTGACGCAATCTGTTCAAATGGAACCATCTCCGGAGGTTGAACTCTATGAAGAAATCTTAGCAAGTGACGCAGGACAAGCAGCTGCAGATGTGTCTTCATTTTCAACAATAGAATCAGATATGAAAGTCACTGCCAAAAACGAAGCAAGCTCAATCTTGAGTTCTGAAAATGTTGCAGTTGTCGAAGGAGTATTGACTACCGGATCTGCCTTACATGCTGAGAGACAACTTAGTGCCTCTGAGAATACTGGAAATGTTGATCTGAGCAGATTAAAAGCCGCCGTCGTAGACAAAACAAGCTCCAACTGGCGTTCCGAAAGCTCTGAAAGCTCCGAAAAAACAGATAATATTGAACTCAGTAGGTTGAAAGAAGCCACCGTCAAAGACGAGGCAGGTTCCATCTTGAGTTCTGAAAATGATGCAGTTGTGAAAGGATCACTGACTTCCGGATCGGCCTTGCAAGCTGAGAACCAACATAGTTCCGAAAGCATGGAAGTCGTTGACTCTAGGAATACAGAAAATGTTGAACTCAGCAGATTAAAAGCCACCATCGTAGACAAAACAAGCTCCAAACTACAATCTGAAAATGTTGCTGTTGTTGAAGGATCATTGGCTACCGGATCGGACTTAGAAGCTGACAGTCAACATGGTTCCGATGACATAAGCGACGTTAACTCTGAGAATATTGAAAATGTTCAATTCAGCAAATTAAGAGCCACCGTCAAAGACGAAACAAGCTCCAACTTGCTTTCTGAAAATGATGCAGTTGCCAAAGGATCACTAGCTTCCGGATCGGCCGTACAAGCTGAGAGTCAACAAAGTTCTGGAAGCATGGGCTTCATTGACTTTGAAAATACTGAAAATCTTGAACTCAGCAGTTTAAAAGCCACCATCAAAGACGAAACAAGCTCCAACTTGCGTTCTAGAAATGATGCAGTTGCCAAAGGATCACTAGCTTCCGGATCGGCCGTACAAGCTGAGAGTCACCATAGTTCCGAAAGCATGGGCGTCGTTAACTCTGAGAATACTGAAAATGATGAACTTAGCGGATTAAAAGCCACCATCAAAGACGAAACAAGCTCTAACTTGCGTTCTGAAATAGTTACAGAAGTTAAAGGATCACTGACTTCCGGATCGACCGTACAAGCTGAGAGTCACCATAGTTCCGAAAACATAGACGTCGTTAACCCAGAAAATACTGAAAATGATGAACTCAGCAGTTTAAAAGCCAGCATCAAAGATGAAACAAGCTCCAACTTGCGTTCTGAAAATGGTGTAATTGTCAAAGGATCACTGACTTCCGGATCGGCTGTACAAGCTGAGAGTCAACATAGTTCCGAAGACATGGGCTTCGTTGACTTTAACAATTCTGAAAATGTTGAACTCAGCAGTTTAAAAGCCATCTTCAAAGACGAAACAAGCTCCAGCTTGCGTTCTAGAAATGATGCAGTTGTCAAAGGGTCACTAACTTCCGGATCGGCCGTACAAGCTGAGAGTCACCATAGTTCCGAAAACATGGGCGTCGTTGACTCTGAGAATACTGAAAATGTTGAACTCAGCAGATTAAAAGCCACGATCGTAGACAAAACAAGCTCCAACTCACGATCTGAAAACCTTGCTGTTGTTGAAGAAGCATTGGCTACCGGATCGGGCTTACAAGCTGACAGTCAACATGGTTCCGATGAAATAAGCGTTGTTAGCTCTGAGAATATTGAAAATGATGAATTCAGCAAAGTAAGAACCACCGTCAAAGACGAAACAAGCTCCAACTTGCGTTCTAAAAATGATTCAGCTGCCAAAGGATCACTAGCTTTCGGATCGGCCATACAAGTTGAGAGTCAACATAGTTCCGAAAGCATGGGCGTCGTCAACTCAGAAAATACTGAAAATGAAGAATTCAGTGGATTAAATGCCATCATCAAAGACGAAACAAGCTCCATCTTGCGTTCTGAAATAGTTGCAGAAGCCAAAGGATCACTAACTTCCGGATCAGACTTACAAGCTGAAAGTCACCATAGTTCCAAAAACACGGGCGTCGTTAACTCAGAAAATACTGAAAATGTTGAACTCAGCAGTTTCAAAGCCACCATCGAAGACGAACCAAGCTCCAACTTGAGTTCTAGAAATGATGCAGTTGTCAAAGGATCACTGGCTTTCGGATCAGCCATGCGAGCCGAGAATCAACTTCGTTCCGACAGCCTGAGCGTCGTTAACTTAGAGAACACTGAAAATGTTGAGCTCAGTGGATTGAAAGCTACCGTCAAAGACGAGACAAGTTCCATCTTGCTTGCTGAAAATGTTGCAGATTTCAAAGGATCACTAACTACCGGATCAGCCTTACAATCGGAGAGTCAGCATAGTTCTAAAAACATGGGCGGCTATGGTAGAACAGCAAATGTTGATCTCAGTAGATCCAAAACAAATAAGGCGACTGCAGAGTTGAAGTCCCATTCCATTGATGAACAGCAATCCAAAAATTATGATGAATTCGTCAAGCTGCCTGCTTCAGCAACTGGCGATGTACAGAAATCCAATTCTATATTCCGTGGTCGAGTTAAGTATAGGGATTATGTATCTTCTTTGCCCCAGCCAGCTGAACTCCAGGGTACAAAGACAAGCCATTCCTATATTCTTGGTCAAAACAAAGCCGACAACAGAGGATCAATCAAATCTTCATCGATAGAAGCGAATTCAGGTGGCAGTTTAGGTCTATCATCTTTCAAGACGCTTACCGGTGCAGGTATACGAGATGCTCAAAGACCGGACGGAAGCTACCCTGTGTCTTCTAAGTCTGGATCATTTAACGGCATCGATAATGCTCAACCATCCTTCAAATCGGATACTGATACGAGACCTCCTGGTCAAAATCTTGGACATCTCCAGGGTTCAATTAGAAGCTCTTTGATATCTACCAAACCAGCTGTATCTACCATCGAAAGTGTTCAACTTGGTGGCAGTTCAGTGTCAGCTAGTCATGCTAAAGGTCAACATCTAGGAAACGTCCAAGAATCAGACAGAAAATATTCCGCATCATTCAAATCCGGCACAAATGGCGGTTCTTCAGGAAACATCATAGGATCAGTCCGAAGTTCCTCGGTGCCTTTAAACACTGATGTTTCAAACCAATCTACGGTAAAATCATCAACCGGCAATACTGGGATAGGTGGAAAGCGATTAACGGCTATCCGTGTTTCCGGAAGTTATTCAGCACAAGTTCATGAACCCTCGGAAGTCTTTAAATCAGACTCAGAGAAAAATAATCACCGAGGTGTAGGTTCAAGACAACCGGCACTGAAATCTTCCACGGTACAGGCAGAGTTTGCTTCGGCACCTAGTCAAGTTCAAGATGACGATGTGATTGTAAAAGCTGATCATGAAGTAGGAAACGTTCATGAATCGAATACAAAATATTCCATGCGATTGAAATCCACCGCAAATACTGGTTCTTCAGGAAATATTAAGAGCACAGCCGGTAGTTCCTCGGAGTCTGTAAATTCGGATTTATCAAGTCAATCGGCCTTGAAGTCATCTACCGGGTATACTGCAACAGGTGGAAAGCGATTAACGCCTATTCGTGTCTCCAGCAGCTTCGAGAGTTCGAAGACAGGTGGTTCACCATATTTCGGTCAAGTTCTCGGAGACATCAAGGGATCAGTCAGAACATCCTCGGAATCTTCCAAATCAGGTTCGAATAATGGTGACAGTTCAAGTCAACTGGAATTGGAATCTCCTACGGTAAAGGTAGAATCTATTCAAGATCAAGATGGTGGAATGTTTATCAAAGCTGGTGGTTCATCACTATCCAATGAAGTTGTAGGAGAGATCAAGGAATCAGTTGAAAGCGCCTTGAAACAAAGTCCAAACGTCATTCAAAGTGCTGATCTCGGTGTCAGCCCAAGTAAATCTGTTCAAACAGTGGATATCCACGATTCAACTGGTCAAGATCCGGATTACACCACCAAGAGCTCAATCAAGAGTTCATCAGAGTCTACAAAACTAGATGGTAGTGCAAGTCAATCGACCTTCAAATTATCTGCTGTGGAGACTGCTCATGGTCCAATACTCGGGGAAAACAATGACTCACATCGAAGTTCTACGGAGAATTTCCAACAGAGTTCAAATGTTATGAGAAGCACTAAAAATGGTGAAAGTGCAAGTCAATTGACCTCCAACTCGTCCACGCTAGAAGTTGAACCTGAATTGCCAGTTGTCGATAGTGCAAAGGCAACTGATTCGGATCAAGACTTGGGACACATCAAGGTTTCTCAAAGTGTAGAACTTCATGGAAGATCAAGTCAATCGACTTTCAATCCATCTTCAGAGGAAACTATTCCATCTTTGCGACGACTTCCTGCTATTCGAGTTCCGGAATATGTCGAACAAAGGATCAGAAATGCAGCGAGTTCTAAAGTTCCAGTTCAGCCGTCCCTGCAATATGCATTCGGCACCCGATCTACACTGACCAGCAATCATCCACTAGAGTCAGAGATCACTTCAGTGAGTAACTTTGGAGCTGCCGTAAAACAGACAGACATTGACGATTCTGTTGTCGTAGAAGCCGACGATGACACGCAGCGATCGATGATTCCGAAGCTTCCTGCTACTCCTCGAACTACTACCGCAGGCAACGTCGAACCGGCTACCGTATCTTATTCATTTTCCAGCTATACAAACAAACCACCGGTGCTCCCTCATCCAACGACTAGCTACCGTCCGAGCATTTCGAATACCCACTACCAAGTCACGACGACAACAACCACCGTCAAACCGGAACCACCGTCTCGAACTACCGTCGGTCCTAGTGGAGATGTCTATGACGAAATAGACGAAGACCCCAAACCTTCGATTGCGCCTGTTTCCGCATCCCATCCAACTCAGATGTCTCCGCAGATACCTGTCGTTTCCAACAGCGGCTCGGGTATCTCAATTCAACCGTCGATATCTTCCCACTGTTATGAAGTCATCTTACACATTCCGGCCGATGCTAAGCAAGTTCTTCTGAAAACCGAATCGTCCTCGTTCCGGGTCTACGGAGATGGCGACCCGTACAACCGAGTCAAATTGGTTCAACCCGGAGTCTATGAAGTGAACGTCGGTGCCACCGGTGGAATCAAGTTTCAGCAGTATCAGAACTACCAGCACAAGGATTCAAATAAACTGCAGCTGGACCTGGGGAAAGGGTTCAACTATGGTGAATTGGTTCCGATTCCAGCAATCAGAGAGGCCATAGATTTCAGGGATCCTGCTTTGAACAATCCTTATCTGCCACAGGGCACGATCGAGCAGGCTCGGAGCGTGGGTAGCGCGGAGGTGGTGACTGTGGGTGCAGACAGCCATGATCTGACGGCGGAGCAGCGAGCGTTGCTCAATCTGGTGCCGTCGTGGAAGAAGGTCTTGCTGTACTACTAAACTAAACTGACAACAAACGAGATTAATCGGTATAACACGAGAAAAACCCGGTGATAAAAGTTGTGTTGATTTGATTATCATGCTAATGAATCTGGGCGCGCACTGGAAACGATCGAAATACACGTTCTGAATAGAATACGAATATTCTGGATTGTTTTTGAAAGTGGATCCGAAAAGTCAAACCAATGGTTGCATGGCAGTCGTAAAATCTTGATTTAGAATGATCAGGTGACTCGGGGTTCGTCTGCAAAAATGAGGAAAAATGGGTTGCATCGAAGGTGGTCTCAGTATCGGATTTACGATGAAGTGGAACGAAAAATCGGGTTTAGAGAATATGGATGACGGTTTTATTAATTGAAATGGAAGAGTACTGAACCATTCTGACGAAATGGGTGTTGGATATAATAATGATGATGATGGCTATAATTGAAGTCATTTTAAAATCTTAACTTTGAAAATGTCGATATGGGGTGAAATTCCACTGCGCCTAAATAGAAACGGGTAAGCCTGACAGCTACCTTAACTGAGAATAAATTGACAGCGGCGCCGGTGGTGTAGTGATAAGAATGATTGCCTATCACCCCCAAAAGGCCTGGGTTCAATCCCAGTCGGCCCCGTCGGCATAAGCAGTCTGAGGCATAAAATCTCTGATCACGCTTTTCTTTGGAAGGGAAGTAAAGCCGTTGGTCCAATTATTTAAAATTCACATAAAATAGACTTTAATTCCTCAAAATACTTCAGCGGTATTATCATGTACGAAATCCTCTGATTATCAAGCATGAAGAATTCACACGCATACAGAACTCGTCAAGCGAATTATGTTTACACTACAAAGCACGGATAGTTGACCAGCTCATCACTTCCTCATCGTGGTTCCCAGGAACGGCAAGCGGCATTACGGTGACCCAGCACCTGGAACGTGACGATAAGACCGAAGGCATTGTGACGCAAAGGACGATTCACAGCTGACCTCAGCAATCTAGATTAGGTTTCTACACGGTTTTAGCTAGGAGCTTCAGTCAGTCTATTTGTTGGGGTTTGAAGAGTGATGCAGTGAAAATTAGCTTAAGTAAAAGTCGTGAATGAATAAATAGTGCTAAGTGAAAGTAAAAAACCCCTTTTTTTGAAACGCACGGATGACATCCGGAACATAAGTGTGAATAGATATATATTTGAGATATTTGGATTTGAAGCACACAATATACATATTGTATTTAAACAAATGCAGCTCATATTACGAAAATTAAGATGGGTTAAATTTGAATAGTTCTTTCGATCTGTATTGAGATTCTAAACAATTGAGCCATGTATGAACTAATTTGGTTATGGAAAAAATATGTGGAAAACGAATCTAAACTATTCAGAAAGGCTGACTCAAAGTAAATTGGTACGCACAAAAAGACCTGTAATTTGTTATTCAATACGTTGCTTTACATTACTTTTATTAAAACTTCAAAGTTACAGCATGAGATGGTTACATTTCTCCAGTTCGAATGAAATCTCGAACCATCCTCTTGATGGGGCCCATCAGCGCCCACACAGTGGAAACGAACACGGAATCAGCGCATTTCTTCTATGTTGCCCGCATTGGCTGGATGTCCTTGACTGCTACGCCACTTTGTCGAAGTCGCTGCTTTGAAATTGACCAGTATTTTTCGATTGGTCGAAATTCTAATTCGGCAATTCGGAGGATTCATTAGCTTGGGAATAATTGACAGCATACCACTCCAGAACCACCTTGGAGTAGTGGCAGCTGACCAAATCGTGCCAAACGATGACTTTACCCCTATGCTTGCGGATGAACGGCAATACACGCTTTTTTCAGGCATTAAAGGGTGATACGGTCAAAATTTGGTCAAGGGAAAACGCGTGTAAATCGGTGAAATCGTTTATTTTAAAAATCAAATTAAATTTCCTTTTCAAGTTCAATTAGTATAAAATTCAGGAAAAATATTCAGTTAGGCTTCCGCTTTTCCAAATCCGAATTGCCGGGCCTTACGCTTGACCCCTGCCATCAGATTTTGTACAGCCACCTTGTCCACCTTCTTCGCCGCAGAAAGCCAGTTTGCCTTGAACTGCTGCTCGCCCTTAGCTGTTTTTTTGGTCTTCTTTAGGTTCCGCTTGACAATAGCCCAGTATTTCTCAATTGGGCGGAGCTCTGGCGTGTTGGGAGGGTTCTTGTCCTTGGGAACCACCTGCACGTTGTTGGCGGCGTACCACTCCATGGCCTTTTTACCGTAATGGCAAGATGCCAAATCCGGCCAAAACAGTACGGAACAACCGTGTTTCTTCAGGAAAGGCAGCAGACGTTTATTCAAACACTCTTTCACGTAAATTTCTTGGTTGAAAATGCTGCTTTTCAAGCCACAGGTACAGATGGCTTGCCAAACCAGATATTTCTTTGCGAACTTTGACAGTTTCATGTGCTTGAAAACATCTGCTACCTTTCCCCTTCCTTTTGCCGTATAAAACTCCTGTCCCGGAAGCTGCTTGTAGTCGGCTTTGACGTAGTTTTCGTCGTCCATTACCACGCAGTCAAACTTCGTCAGCATCGTCGTGTACAGCCTCCGGGATCGCGCTTTGGCCGTCGTATTTTGTTTATCATCGCGATTTGGAGTCACTACCTTCTTGTAAGTCGATAGTCCGGCTCGGTTTTTGGCTCGTTGCACGGTTGTAGACGATACACCCAGCTTATTTGCGGCATCTCGGAGAGAGAGGTTAGGGTTTCGCTTGAAACTACCGGCAACTCTCTTTGTCGTCTCAGCGGCTTCCGGTTTTCGATTTCACCCCGATCCAGACTTCCTGGCTGTCGACAAACGTTCCCCAAACACTTTAATTACATTTGTAACGGTTGATTTGGCAACTTTTAGCGATTTTGCCAACTTTGCGTGCGAGTAGCTCAGATTTTCGCGATGCGCGAGCAAAATTTTGATACGCTGCTCTTCTTGCTTGGACGGCATTTTGACAACTGAAGAGTGAATTCCAAAATCAAAATAGGAGCAACATTCTACACACACACACCTTCAAAATAAGGGGTGTTCAGGTTTTTTAAATGCAAAATTGAAAGAAATACGATGTAAACTTGGGATGTCATTGCCGAAGATGTGACGAATGGTTCCGTTTTCAGGCCATAACTGCAAATTGCTTGCCAAATCATGGCCTTCTTTACGAACATGTCGGCAAACACGAACTTGAATCTTCCCGGCACATCCCCACGTCCAGTCGCGATGTAAAACTTTTGACTGGGAAGCTACTTAAAATCGAGTTTGACGTATGTTTCGTCATCGATCAAAGTGCAGCCCTTGCGTTTCGTCAAAACACAGTCGTACAAGAGCCTTGCACGCTTTTTGGCCACGGAATTATGCTTCAGATGCCGGTTCGGATGTTTACTGGCTTGCTTGGTACGACTTGTATCCTTCCCTGGCAAGGATGTTCCGCACCGTTTTAAAGTTGGCGTTGTACTTTCTGACCACATATAGGATCGAAAGACCGGGGCTGGCTTCAACGCATCTCAACATCTTGCTGCGCAGCTGATCCTTTCCACACACAGGGTTTCCTTGTAGGTTTTGAGTACTCGAAAAACTGTTGTTTTCGGCATCTTCAGCACTTTAGCCATCTTGGAACCGGTCCACGCCGGATTTTCCAGGTGTTTGTGCACAACATATTTTATTCTTTCGAGTTCCATTTGACGTTATTTCTGAACGCGATCGACTACTTTGATCAAATTTGCAGCAGTTGTTATCTACAGAAGTGTAAACAAACCAATTTGCAATTTGAATCAAACCGAAGATTTAGATTGTAAAAACTGCGCAGAACAATTTGTCGAAGATCGCAAATCGATTAGACATTTGCGCTAAATGTCACTAACTTTTAGCTTCAGGCCAAATGAGCCGTGCATGCCTATAAGCTCATGAGCATGCCCATGAACAGGCCTGTAGGTATGCGTGGTGCAGTGGGCCAAGCGTTTTTTTTTGTTTATTAATTTATTTGATATGGCTCAATCGAATTAACTTTACAGAGCCGAGGATTCTTGTTCACTGTACAAAACATCTTAAAACTATAGTCAACACGTTAAACACAATAAACACGTTATCTTCCGTTATCCAATAAGCCTCCTCCACCAGAACGGGAGCCGCTCCCAGTGGTTTCATTATAAGGCAGTATCACCAACGGGGGGAAGAGCGCTTCCATTGTAGAAATAGACGGTTGCTTTCCAAAGTCGTCGACGCATCGACCGAAAGAACTGCTTATAAAGAACAATGAGGAGGACCACACAATGCTTACTGTCGAGTAAACAGACTATCACGTGACACACATCGAGAGTGGCCTGCTTCTGTCGGCAGCCGAGAGGCCAAAAGCGAATGGTTGATAACTTTTTGCACAGAAGTCCAACCAATTTGCGGTATTGAACCCACCGTTCCTATCTCGCCTCCCAACTTCCTTTTGATTTGTTTTCCGTGCTGAGCACCAATGCTACCGACGCCAGGGAGGCAGCTACCACACCTGGACCCTACCTATCGACCCATCAAACTCATGAACCGGGGACCAACGGCTTTACTTCCCTTCCGAAGGAAGGCGTGATCAGAGATGTTATGCCTCAGAAATCTCGGCGGCACCAACTGGGATTGAACCCAGGCCTGCTGAGGTGAGAGGTAACCCAAGTAACACATAAAACATCTTTTGAAAAAGAATTAGAACGGATTGTTGTATAAATGTATTATAAGAGATGCAGAAAACATCCTACGTTATATATGAGGTTTAAAGATGTTTTCTTCATACTTCTTCGATTGAACATTTTTCAAAATAGTTTTCTTTTGCTTTTATCTTAAAATGTTATTTGAACGTGCATCTTACTGTTTTAATACCACTATAAAACTTGTCGTATACAAAATCAATCCAGATTGACGTAAACATTGACGGTGCCATTGAGCCGGACTGTCTCTTCATGCCGTGATTGACAGTTTCTTATAAGGTATTCGGAGGTTTGTTATAAAGAAAGTTTAAAATACTTTTTTATGACATCTCATAAATTAAAACAACTGAAAATGTGCAGGTTGTCTTATAAGGAGTTGAAAATACGTTTAAATAACATTCTGGCAATTAGATGTACGCTTTGCTACTAACAAAACGTCTTCTTGACGGATCGAAGGCGTGTTGAACGAGAAAATAATTTTCATGCCATTGGCAAGAACATGATAGATACTTATAACAAACCTTTCATCAAGCGGTGTTGGTCTAGTTAGGTAGAAACAAGTCTACCACGCCAAGGACCAGTGATCGAATCCCATGCTCAAGATTTTTTTATTGTTTTTTTTGTCGCTGGTTTTTATGATGTTTCTAAAATACATGTTATAAGACCAGTATTAATTGTATAAGCTCCGCGTCTTGCGCTTTTTAGGTTGTATAAATGTATTAAATGATGTATATTAAAGTATTAGTGATTCTTCGCGTTAGTCATTACAAAGTATTTTAAACTTCTTTATGACAAGCCGTGTTGCTTGGGAATCACGCTTACCACTACACCACCGGCGCCGCTACCTCCCAACTTCACGCAGCGTTCCCAAATGAACAGAAGAGTAATCATGTAACATAAATTAGCATGGCTTCTCAATTGAATTACTTCTTATTTTATGTTAAATTGGAGTACTGCTTTCAGGAATGGATGTTCTATATACTCCATAAGTATGGGATATTGTTCTCTACGTAAAAATAACCTTTATCTTAAAAAGGTAGAAAAGTGATTTTCTCCATACTGTGGGAGCAAAATTTCAATATAAAATTTGAAATCAATAGCGACCAAATAAGACGTTTATTTTTTTTAGGCTGTTATCACAGAACAGAAGGGGAAATGCAAACAAATCGGTGAATCAAAAGTGGTTCGTTTTTCTGCTTAACAAGCGATGTGTTGCGGTAGCGTTCCACACGGGCTTCCTATGTGCACTCATACTATCATAGCATGCTGCCTATCTTAACTGCAGGCAGAAGATGCCTTCTACCGCTAGGTGCGCAAGTGTTCGCAAATGACAAGTGGAGCCACTGCCACTGATCCAAAGTTCCACTCCTGTGCTGTTATCCAACTTTTGTAACTATGTACGTAGACTATTTCTAAAAAATGCATAATTAAAAACATCTTAAAAAGGGATTCCTATGCCATTTTTTTCGAAGAATGCAGAAAAGTCAGAAGATTTGCAAGAAATTTTCGAAGATAATTCGTAGCTAATTTGACGTGGTAGTTGTAGGAGAATTCTCATTATTTTGTTTAGGATAACTCCAGGACGGATTTTCAATGGCATTCAGAAAAGCATCTCAGAGAGTTCTGAAAAGAATCCTAAGGTAATTGTCGGAAGAATTCTCAAAGGATCGTGTGGAGATGATTGCTAATGAGGGAATCCATCCAAAATGAGCTCAAAAAACTTGAAATCGTACTTGACCATCTCGATTTGGATGTCATAAATTTTGGAAAGTGTGACAAAACTGTTATACATTTTGGAAAGTGTGACAAAACATGGCACTTTTTTAACAGATCGTATAATATTTTTCGAAGTTGTTTCATGATCCAAGTGGCTTGAGAATACGATTAGGCCAAAGTAGTGCTCTACCCTGCCAGTCCCTAAAAAGATTTTCTTGGTTTATTTTCTTGGTTAAGATTAAAAGAAGGCCATCATACACATAATCGAGGATTTTTTTTAATTAAAACATGTTTTGTACGAAATTGGAAGCAAAATTTATACAAGTGGTACAACTTATAATGGATACAATCATTCTATTAAATCTCAGCAGTCTAGTTTACTGCGAATAACGAAAAATACTCTAAAATATGGCAAAGTTGTAAAAATTTGAGACTTTTCGGAAATTATTCATTTGTTATTTTTTCCCTTGATTTGTTTTCCGTCGATCTTGAAAGGTAGCGAAAGAAGAAAGAAGATGCAGATTAATAAGAATGCAGTTAAGGTCTGTGTTCCTATTTTGAAGCCTTCACTTTGTTCAAGGATTGGAGTAGTTTATTTCTATTTGTTATGCCTACCATGTCATTCAGTCCCAATTATTTATAAAAAATAGTCTGACTGTCTACGAGCCTTCATGAAGGGCCCCCTTATGATCTGAAATCTTCATAAAATTTCCAGAATTGTGGCTATCATCAAGTGTATACGACTGGTCCCTCAGAATAGTTGGTCCCTGCAGCCCACATGAGCGTCCATTCACCGAAGAAGAAGGAAGAAGCCGCACCGCTACTGATCAGATTCAGTAGCTCTTCGTGAGTCGCTGTGGGCCTTCTCTGTTAAGCACGTCACCCTCATTCCAAACAACATACAGCTCGCCAGCCTCATCCGTGTTGAACACCCTAAGCATTTTGCAACCATCACAACAAAACGGTTCTTTTCAGGACCACCATACATTATTGTAGTTTGAGAGTTAATTTTAATTGAACGTTCGCTCGCCTTTTACCACCCACATCACCCACAAAGCTCTCTGATAATGTACCCAGCAACCAAACGTTTGTGGACAGATGCGTAATAGTATTGAAGTGGTACATAACAATAACATGACTTTGAAGTAATGAAATTGGGTTGTTAGAGGAATGTTTAAATAAAACAGCAAAAAAGGTTATCTTCCATGTAATTCCACCTAATTAATTTTGGTATCCATGACAGATACGTATTTCGACTACAATTTTGAAGATTTTGTAAAGTTCTTCAGTGGGAATGACATTGATGAAGACTGCGCATTGTAGTCGAAATACGTATCTGTTTTGGATACCAAAATTAATTAAGTGGAATTAAATGGAAGATAACCTTTTTTGCTGTTTTACACATGACTTCGTTAATTAACCAGAAACACTTCGAAGGTTTTCTCCAGGACGCTAGAAAAAAGTATAAAAAAGCTCGAATTTATATGATTGAAATATCTTGCGATTGGAAAATTTAAGCAAGAAATTCCTCGAATAAATTTAGTTAAAGCATTATCCTCATACTTGCATCAACCGAAATGTTTCGCAGCACATTCGTCATTTTCAGTTCCTTCATCACCAGAGCCAACAAGCGGCACGCTATAAATGCAATCAGATGTGTCAGAAAATGCTTCAGGCTATAATATCAAAAAAAAAAAAAGACGACTAAATTAGGTGCCATTAGCTGCAGCCAATCATGCTGCGACAGAAGATAGAACGCTGTCATTTATTATTAATTTGATTGTCGTCCAATAAATCACCGCAAAGACCATTCCTCTTCCAACTTTTTCGGGTCGCTGATTCGAATGCGCTTTCGGTTAGGTAATAATTCAACTTGGCACGATTGGAGCACCGTAAGCAACTTGGGAATTCAGTTGGCTTATTGGGTTTGCCAGTGATACACCTGGTTTCACTCTTCATGGAAAATTGCGCCTTTGACAAAGCTGGGAGGGTTTGTTGAAGTTGCTGAGAATTTATGTTTTGATTAATGGAGGGCATTCGTGTGCCAATATTAGCATTGGCAACCGGAACCAGTACATCTATGCATGAATGTGTTGGCTATGCTCGCTAAATATTATGACAGTCAAATGCTGTTGAATGTAGCCTAGCCTAGTTGGAGCATTTAATAATTTAATAATTTAAGCATTTCAAGCAAATGGCAGCATTTCCGTAGCAGCATGACATGGCGGATGCAGTGCTTTAAATTATCAACATCAATTGAAAATTTTTGATGAAAATGAGAAAAGCAGCTATTCGCTATCAAATGGGCCTCCTTCGAATGGATGATATCAGTTTGCTTAGTCATTTGACGAAGGCATGGATCATTCTCATTTGGGAAACGCTTGATATAATTTAATTGAGTGTAATCTACACACAAACGGAGCTCTGGTCGACATTCCGGCGAAAAAGCTAAGCCAACCCGACACCAACCCGACCGATGTAGACCTGACATTGATCCGACATACACCCAAATTTGCCTTACATTGATCCGACATCGGGTCGACATGTCTATTTTCCTGGGATTCTTCCATACTCCATTGTCGTATATCAAATGATAGTGAGTGACTCAATTGACAGTGACGATGAGGTTCGAATGAGAAAGGGGCTCTTGAAATGATGGGCATGAGAGAATTCGTTTTCAAAGAATTGATTGAATGGTTGTATTGGTTCATCTTCAATCGAATGATATAAAAATTAACAGCACTTGGGTCAAGGAGGAATTAAATTTAATGTGCATCAGAAGCCAAGCCCTAGCGGCGCCGGTGGTTTAGTGGTAAGCGTTATTACCTCTCACCCCAGCAGGCCTGGGTTCAATCCCAGTCGGCGCCGCCGGGATGTTCTGAGGCATAACATCTCTGATCACGCCTTCCTTCGGAAGGGAAGTAAAGCCGGTGCTCCCCGGTTCATGTGTTGATGGGTCGATAGGTAGAGTCCAGGTGTGGGAGCTGCCTCCCTGGCGTCGGTAGCATTGGTGCTCAGCACAAAAAACAAGATCGACGGAAAACAACTTAAAAAAAAGAAGTCAATTAGAGTAATAAGGACCGTATTTAAATCCTTCAATTATTCCGTGCATGGACGTTGAAATTGGCTCAATCTTATATCCGAGAAGGTTTTCCCAGAAACTTCATCTCACTTTTGAGTAAATCCACGTTTGACGAAATTGAGTCGACTCGAATCAATTTTTAGTGGTCTGATCGACCGTGTATTTTCAAACCTTGCTTACACGGTGAATGAGAACGACCCAAATTTGAGTTTAGTTCACTCATAATCGCCAAAAGTGCAGGAACTCAGCGATGAGTAAATTTGCCTCATGTTTTTCCAGGTTTTTCCAGGTTTTTCCAGGTTTTTCCAGGTTTTTCCAGGGAAAAATTCACGAATTTGAGAAAAGTAAAGATTGGATTCATTCAGTCTATTGGTACTACTCCGAGACTGAATAAAATTTTCGTCAATTTCCTCATTTTCCGGCAGATTTTTTAGGTTTTCCACAGGAAACCATGAGACAAATTTAACTCATCGTTGCGTTCCTGCACTTTTGGCGATTATGAGTGAACTAATCTCAAATTTGGGTCGTTCTCATTCGCCGTGTACACAAACGAGGATAGTCCATCCCAAGGTGATTATATATAGGTGTTCTAATTTGTCAAATTCATGATTCAGCCATTTTGGATTTTTGAATGGGACAGCGACTGAGTTTGTTTACAATTTGCTCTAAAACCGCACTTTTCTCCCCCGCGACCTCCTCGTATATATAGTGACAAGCCTGTATCACCATGTATATACCCACCATGGTCCATCCTGTGGATGACAATGCAACAATAAATAATAAAGATGAAATTCGCGTTTTTTGCGTCTCTTTAATGTGTTGCTAAACTAAAGATTGGGGTGGGTCAACATAACCCAATGCTTCCCTCTGCTCATTCGAAGCGTATTGAGGTCCCCACAGCAGTGTAAAATTTGGTGAATGCGTCTCCATTGATTTATAGTTACTGAGCAATTCCATACGAATTCGCAAATCGGTTTATTTTTGTATTTTTTTATTTGGTTGAAAATTTGCAGAAACGTTTATTATGACCTACTATGCCATTTTGCATCTTCATATCATATATTTGAATCCAGCCATATTTTTAAAAAAAGACCTATAGAAAAATACAAGCTTTCAAATAGTTTCATCTATAACCTGCAATATTGCCGAAGACACCAAACAGTTTTCGAGTAAAAAAATTCTGAAGATAAGCTTGATATTTTTCTATATACCCTTTTCGAAAATATGGCTGGATTCAAAATGGCGATATGAAGATGCAAAATGGCATTGTTGGTCATAAGGAACGTTTCTGCAAATTTTCAACCAAATCAAAAAATATAAAATTAAACCGATTTGCGAATTCATAGGGAATTGCTAGGGGTAGGGGTAGGGGTGTCCACGATGAAATTGCCACACACAAAATTGATTCGCAAAATTCGAGTTTTCATCCGATTGCCATCAAATTTTCAGGGATTGAGAAATAACTATTAAACTTCATTTTACCATTTTACTCGTATTTTATTTACAGTCCATACGCAAATGCCCGCACCTTGGCCTTAACCCCGGCCATAAGATTCTGCACAACCTGTGAATCAACCGTTTTTTGCATGTAAACCCATACTTTCTTCAGTTCCTCGACTGTCTTCACTACCTTAGGTCATTTAAGAAGGTGCTGCTTCATAATCGCCCAGTACTTCTCGATGGGGCGGAGCTCCGGAGTGTTGGGAGGGTTGAACATTTTCGGCACGAAATTGACCTTATTGTCCGCATACCACTTCAGCACGTCCTTGGAGTAGTGGCATGAGGCCAAATCCGGCCAGAAGATTGTTGGGACGTTGTGGGCCTTCAGGAGAGGAAGCAGCCGCTTCTGGAGGCACTCTTTTATGTACACCTGTCCGTTCATCGTGTCCTGGGTCACGAAAGGTGCACTCCGCTTCCCGCACGTGCAGATGGCTTGCCAAACCAGGAATTTCTTCGCAAATTTGGACATCTTCTGAGTGCGGACATGCTCCGGAACGCTAAACTTATCCTTGGCCGTGAAAAACAGGTTGCCGGGGATCTGTTTGAAGTCGGCCTTCACATATGTTTCGTCGTCCATGATGCAGCATTCAACTTTCGTCAGCATGTTGAGGTACAACTTCCTGGCATGGGTTTTGGCGGACTTGTTCTGCTTCTCGTCGCGATTAGGGGCCTTTTGTACCTTGAACGTTCGAAGCCCAGCCTTAGTTTCGGCCTTCTGGACAAAACTTCGGCCTAGGTGCAGCTTCTTAGCCACATCCCTAACGGAGGCGTTCGGATTTCGGTTGAAGGCCCCAACTACGCGGTTGTGATTTTTGGTGTTGTACGGAATACTTTTTCCTTCACTTCTGGGCTTCCGATCGGTGGTCAACCGTTCCTCGAACCGCTTAATCACTCGCGACACCGTGGAATTCGCGATTCCCAACGTTTTAGCGATGGAACGATGCGAGAGATCCTTGTTCTCGTGATGAATGCGCAAGGTTTTATCACGCACGAGCTGTTCTTTTGACTCCATTTCCGAGTTTTGATCACAGGACGTTAAAACTTGCAGGATGTAAATAATGCACTATGAACTAAATCCACCAAAATTTTCATTAAATTCTACCCAATGGTTAAAAAGTTAGAGCAATTTCATAGTGTGGCAATTTCATCGTGGACGCCCTTTACTGTAGCATTTGTAGACTACCAAACATAAAACTTGATAAGTTTTAAAATATAACTCAAAAACGAAAACAAAACACACGCTGAATTTTTGCAATGTTGTGTAGAAAAGCCTAAATTTTCAAGGATAAATATAAAAACATATTGCGAGCAGTTCGTTGAGGCTGCGGTGAGTAGTTCGCGGAAATGATAATATTCAAATCAGTCGTTAAATGCGTGAACGATGATCCAGAATGAAGTTTTACGTCTGTTTGTCTGTGCTTCAATCGTTTGGACTGGTGGGAAATTGACTTGAGAATGTATGGCGAAATTCGCTTTTAATTAAAAATATCAATAATACTGCAAGTTATTCGATATATTATTTCTACGTAATGTCACTGCTGCTAAAAAGATCAAAAAGTAGAAATTTTTTCACCGCTTGAAGCAAGGTTTGATGATAAATCGACGATTTTTCGAGAATCTCCATACCGCAAGGCAGAGTTGCGACCTATCACAATCACGATCGTCAAACAGCTGATGGTAGGAACGCTTTGTACATTCCTATCGATGTGCTCGTCGAAGCTCACTCGATGACCATCAATCAAGTTGACGAAAGAAGTAAAAAGCAACTGGTGAATGTCGTCTTCGGTTGTGATCCACCACCGATCTGGTCATTCCCGACAAACACGACACTCATATGTGCTCGTTTTGAAGCAGTTGCTGCTTTGCTTGTTTATGTGAGTGTGTTGGTGAGTGAGCCCAACAGCTTCCGTTTAATGTTGCCTGCTTTGTTTGTAACTCACACAGTCGCGCCTGTCGAGAAGAACTTGGAATGCGTAGGCAATGTTTTCATTTTTTTCTGTCGTTTCGCTTTTTCTCATGATCGTACTGCAGGAGTCTGTGGTATACATAGTTGGCGTGGAATAATAATAATAATAATAATAATAATAATAATAATGATAATGAAAGATTACAATTAACATTTGTATATATAATACAATAAAGAGTAAAGTTTGGCCCGTCAAGTTTTGATATACTCAATTTGAGTTGGATTCAGTTAGCGTGTACCGTTGATTCGATGGTCTAAATAAACCCACACAAGGCTCAATTCGTTTCGTTCACGCATGCATATGTGTGGGTTTATTTAGACCATCGAATCAACGGTACACGCTAACTGAATCCAACTCAAATTGAGTATATCAAAACTTGACGGGCCAAACTTTACTCTTTATTGTATTATATATACAAATGTTAATTGTAATCTTTCATTATCATTATTATTATTATTATTATTATTATTATTGTATACCACAGAGTCTTCACTGTTTTCGTTGAGCTTTTCATCATCAGCAGCGAGTGTAATATTTTGCTTGTGAGCAGCGACCAGTAATGGTGATTGTTGTTTGTCATGGCTCCACCTCTCACTGCGTGACAAAACGTTCTGTCAGCGATAGTCGGTTGATGCGTAGACGAGTGTCACGTGAGAGTCATTATTTTTTGCATCACTGCCGCAAGGTTTATCCACCACTGGCGGGGCGACATCTATCGAATCTGATGGTGGAAACTATCACTCAATTGATGTGTCACATCCCGTAAATCGTCTATTACAGTGGTCAAGTACGATCACAGCAAGCGACGATAATTGGATATCGTTTGCTACTCAAGAATTTCAAGAGTATCAAAAAAAAAAAAAAAAAAAAATATATATATATATATATATATATATATATATATATTACTGTTTTCAGCAAACATGTTTGGCAAACCATAAAAAAAGCCATCACATTATTTGAAAAATTGCTGAATACATGGAATGACAAATACAAATCAAATATTTCCCAAAGCAATATTTGGCCAAATAGATTTGTAAATTTTTTCCAAATATTTGACGTTCAATCAAACAGTGTGATAGAAACTCCAGGACAGTTTAAAGATGCCTAGACGTCTCGTCAACATTGACCTTACTAGGTATGCCCAATATGGGATTTATTGCGATGGTATTCCAACTGAACATTTAGACTAAATAATAGCTACAGAAGGTTATTTGCAGTTGATCAAGACTATTTTCAGCTGAAAAGCTGCTACTCAGTTTTCAATGTCTGTTCGGAAGAACGTTCGGCTTTGCTAATCATGCAGATTTTCTAGAATATTTTGAATATAGCATGTCATGTCATTATTTGCAATACAGATCTTCTCATTCATAACTTTGGTATTCAAATGGAAAATGATTGAGAAATTTGTAAGGTCCTAGTAAAACAGATCTAAATCTATCAGCTTCTAATTTTAAAACGGTTCTGGAGATCTGGGGAATCCTGCTAAGTTAACTTCGTGTTAATTTACGATCTAAAAGATCAAAGACGAATTCCATCACGCGTAAACAATTATTTTTCTCACACCTGAAAGCTTGAGTAATTTTTCCCGATTTTGGATTCAATATTTAAAGATACGGCAATCTTAATCATCCATCCTATCCACCAAATCTTTCAGAACATTTGAAGTTCACGCGACAAATTTCGCCGATGGTGTTGTAAGTGTTAAAAGAAAGAATACATTTCCAAAGGCAGCGAGCCATCTTTTTCTGGTGACTGCCTGCGCTTTCCACAGTTTGAGCGGCCGGTGAACTGTAAATAGCATTTCAAAGATCACAGTTTGGGAGCCAAAACCGGTTCCATATATTAAATGGACTGTTCCACCTTTGGCAAACAAGAGGTCCAGCTTACATCTTCCGCACATCTCTTCGTTATCGTTTTTAAGAGGCGCACAAAATAAAAACAATAACAAAACCGGGCACCAAGCTCCAAGTTTCAAGGTCTTTGGTCTAACGAAAGCTCTGCTTTCAGGATGATTCAACGCTAGTTTTAATATTCAAAATGTTTAACATATGTGGTGGTGTATTCAGTTCACGTCTTATCGGTTATGGATCTTTTCTCTCTAAATGACCTTGTCGATGGATCCCTTCAGGTTTAATATACAGATAAGATTAGGCGCATGCTCGCTGGAACCATAACTCATAGATCATAGAATCCTAATTTATCACGGCCCAAATGAAACCGAATCTCCTTCTCGAAGGCTTGGACGCCCCACCGAGTAAAACCAATTTTGCCAACTGCCTATCAATTTTAATCATCTTGCTCGCTCTCTGTCTCTTTCTGTTACCCAAACCTAAGTAACAATCTCCGTTGAAATTTCTGGCGCAGCGCATAAGAATTCATGACCGACACTGTATGCTCCAAAAATGGCTATTTTTAGCTACAAGCAGTTGAAGTGGGCCGCTCCTGGAAAGTCAAACCGATAAATTGGATTGCTGCAATTTGGCTAAAAATAAAACGCATGTACGAAAGGCATGTGGATACTGCGAGGCTTGCGAACCAAATTTGGTGTGACTTTCCGGAGAAAAGATAAAAAGCTAACGAAAAGTAAACGCGACAAGTTTGGAGAATGCACTCACGCGGAAAACAGGATTGTTTTTTTTGTGGAACCTTCTGGCGCAGCGTGGGCTGATAATGAGATTCGCAGTTTTTGTTTTTCTCGGAATGATTCGAGAACGATTGGTGAAAAGATACATTTTAAAACAGGGAATTCCGGTTTGTGAATATTCAATGTCTGGAGTAGTTAAAATATGGTTCCGATTATATTTTTTTGCTAAATTTCGAGCCTGCATCGTGGGATTTAACTGGATTTTTATGACACATCAGCAGAGACGTATTGAAGGGGTTACGAAAATGGCATCCACCAAGGCTAAGGGGTGAATTCAAAGAGGTTTTCCTCGCAAGTTTTCTACGACGTTGATTTCATTGACATTTAATCAAATCCCATTGGCATTCTGCAGAGATCTCCTGGGGATTTCTGGAAGGTTACTTTTGAAAAGTTTTCAATGGCTTTGCGATGGGAATTTCTGGTGAATTTTGTGGAATATTCCAAGGGTATTATAAATAAAACATCATGGTATTTGTGAAGTGGGATGGCCATGAGACTTCCAAAGGAAATTATTAGTAGGATCCAGGTATGTCATGGTCGTTACTCATGATTACTCGATGAGATACCAGCTCCGAAGTCCGATTGTTATTATTAATATTATTTGTTTTACCAATATTACCTGGGCGTAAAAATATCGATCTACATGTGCTTCATTTATAAAAGGTGCGCACTAAAATGCATAAGGTACACCGGGGCAAGTTGAAACGGTTTTTACAAAGTTAAATTTTAAGGCTCTCAGGAAAGATCATAAAGCTTCGTAAAAACGTCTTCTATCATGAAAAATATTAAACTACAGTTTAGATCCAACAAACTTGCTTTTTATGAGGATACAAATATGAAGTGTGATGTTTCATCTGGCACCATACCATACATTCTTGTTGATGTTTACGATACATTTATGTATTGCCGTAAATTGCAACAATAGGAAAGTATTAAAATCAAACAGAGTCTCTTAAGAATAAATGTTTACTGCAGAATAGTTCATACTGCCAACAATTGCTGTATACAGTTGCAAACAAGCTTAATGTGCTTCTTAACAGCTTAATTAACCGGTGGATTTAGTTTGATGGTTAAAAAGGGGTTTTCTATACTTAAGGTAACTCGACCTCCCTTGTATATGATATATATATAATAGTTTTGATTTTGTTGAATACTGTAGTTTGTTAAAGGCACCCATCGCTGTTTCTTGGCTATCAGCTTCGTGGTCCCAATAATAGTGTGTTAACACTACTGACTGTCATGTACATAATAAAAAATATACTGAATCAACTCGTAAGGATTTGTTCTCCAAGAAAGGAAGTCAAACACAGATGCAACTCTGTTGAAAAACGGCGCCGGTGGTGTAGTGGTAAGCGTGATTACCTCTCACCCCAGCAGGCCTGGGTTCAATCCCAGTCGGCGCCGCCGGGATGTTCTGAGGCATAACATCTCTGATCACGCCTTCCTTCGGATGGGAAGTAAAGCCGTTGGTCCCCGGTTCATGAGTTGATGGGTCGATAGGTAGGGTCCAGGTGTGGGAGCTGCCTTCCTGGCACGTCGGTAGCATTGGTGCTCAGCACGGAAAACAAGATCGACGGAAAAAAACAAACCAAAGGAAAAAAAAAACTCTGTTGAATAATCTTTGAAGACCGATGATAGCGCTATGCATGCTAATAAGTGGCAAGCGAAGCATCTGATTGTTTCGCAAGGAAGTAGGCTGCATATTGATGTTCATTTCTTCCAATACAGCTGGGCCACGGTGTACACTAATAGAGGTGAGATATTCCGAAAAATGACACTTGCGTGATGACGTCATTGCTATCCATCTCGAAAACAAGCGGAAGAGGAAGCGGTGTAGAAGCGTAGTTAGTGAATTGAGTTAATTTTTTTTTCATGTTGTATTCTATGCATGAAATATGGTTTTCTGGAAAATATAGTGATTTGTGTCTGGTACGTTTAATTTAAATGCTTCACGACTGGTTTTTATGATATTTGATGATGGAATTTCAAACGATTAACTGTTTTGAAATAATGACTTCTTTTTCTAAGGAACCGATTTATATTTGTGTAGTTCCGACGAAAAGCCAGCTCATTAAAATCCTAAACGACCGTTAGATTTTTGGTTATGCTTATAAGGTACGTCACCACACCGAATTCAAGTTGGGCAGAGTCGGCACCAAGGTGGTGCTCCGTACGAAAGCGGAGTATGACTTGGTCATCGCCCACCTGAGGACTTCCAAGGTGGAATTCTTTACCCACGACATCCCCGGTGAAAAACCGTTCAAGGTCGTCATCAGGTGTCTACCAAATTTCGACCTGAAGTTTATTGAACATGAAATCTGTAACCCTCGTCTAGGGTGACAATTAATAACCCACCCTTTTAACGTGTTTGCCATGAGCGTGTGCCTTGTCTGTTATGATTTGTTTTTATTTTGGTCGCACGCTCGGCAACATACTCACCACTGCTTTATTTGTAAATATTTTAATTTGTTATTTTCATCGTAGATTTTATTCGTGTAGGCATGTTTTAAGGATTAGAATATAGTGTAAAAATTATCGTTTAAAATTGTCTCGCGTGTAGAATAACGCTAGGTCCCGTTTCTCCTCCCGCTGCAAAATAAGGCGAAAAACATAAGCAGCACAACATTCGAGCGCGGTTGCAGGAGAACGATGGCGGTTGTTGTATTGTCCGTGATTGTCAGCGAGTACAAGGAAGAAAGTTACGAGCCACGGTAGGAAATCGACGCGTTTTTTGCCTCGTCCGTTTGAAGTGAAAACGAGAAGTTGGAGTGCCGTTTTCGTGGCGTGTGTCCGCTGGAGGGATAATTCCCAGCCCCGTCGCGTGGAAGTGACGTCGTTTCCCCGAAAAGTGCCGTGGTTCGTGAGCTGAATTGAAGGGTGTCGGATCGCCGCCAAGGGAAGCTAAATTTCGAGGATTTTTCCGCTTCCCGGCTAAACCCCAAGGATCCCCGAACACCCACCGTCCTCACTGCGGTGGCTCAGCCAGTAGAGCCAGTCTCGCCACCGCAGTTAAGAGCCAAGGAGGGACGAAGCAGGTCGAACCGAAGAAGCGTTCGCCTGGGTAGAGCACTGCGGTGACTACCGGGACCATCTACGGCGAGTAGTTGGTCCGGTGATTCGTCACCATCGTCGCCGAGGGGGTTCCGATAAAGGAGCCTTGCTCATCCCCCCCGCTAAACGCCAAGGACCGCTGCTACGCAGCTAAAGTGAAGGAGAAAACGCTCGGCACAGACCGTGTCTGGAGCCAACGTAAAGCAGTACGATCTGCAACCGCCGCCGCTATCGTCGAAGGGCCCCACCGAGTGACACCGAGGACAACGAGGAGAAAAGGGAAAGGTTAGAGGATAATAGACGTCTAAAATTGCATTTTTTTCTTTCTCTTTTCTTAATAATCCATCCAAATCCGAACGTCTTTGGGGGAAGTACTCTGCTCGTAGCCGCCCCGCCGGGATAAATCGGGCCAGCTATAGGCTGGCAAGTAAGCCGCAGCTTACAAATCAGGGACCGGTACAAGCTGGTCCCAAGCGCAGTCTATCGGATGACAAGGAAGGACGAAAATGTGAAGGCGTATCCGGATTGCCTTTTCCTGATACACTTCCAGAAGGGAACGGTGACGCTCAACGCGCTGAAAGCCATCCGCTCCATGAATTCGATCATCACCCGCTGGGAGCCATATCGTGGCGGCCATCGCGATGTGACTCAGTGCCAACGGTTTCTGAACTTTAGACACGGCACCCGAAACTGCAACATTAAGCCACGCTGTGGCAATTGCGCTCAAAACCACGCCACGCCAACTGTGGCATCCAAATGCGCCAATTGTGGTGGTGCTCACCAAGGATCCGACAAGCAGTGCCCTAAACGCGAGGATTTCAAGCGCATCCGAAAACAGACGTCCACCAACAATCAACCAAGACGAAGGAAGCATAAGACCCCAGCTTTCAGGGCTGAGGACTTTCCGTCTCTTCATGGACAAGCGAATTCACGTGTGCGATCCGCCCCCCTCAATAAACGTCTGGATCTTCTTCTGCACAAAGCTCTCCATCCCCCTGGATTCTGGAGACAACCAACAGCTCAAACAAATAATCCCGATCTGTTCTCAGCGGATGAACTGATGCAGATTTTCATCAACATGACCGGTGCTCTACGTAAGTGCTGCAATAAGCCTGAACAGATCCAAGTGCTCGGTAAGTTCATCATCCAGTATGGTGTCTAAGCCGCTAACAATCGCTACCTGGAACGCTTGCTCTATAAGACCGAAGCAGATTGAGCTTGCCTGTACACTGTGCAGTTTCCAGACAAACCAATTTTTATCTCTCCGGCGGGAAATCCCTCCACCCTGGATTTTTTCCTGTCGAACATCGGACTATCCAAGTCGAAGGCGCACAACGATCTCAGCTTCGACCACCAACTGGTGACTGTAGTCAGTGTCAACGTGGTTCCTGCTACTGTGTTACCTGACTTATAACGAATATACGTTGTATACGAGTACCCCGAATACAACGTATAGTTCGTCTAATTTTACATTGCAAATGCTACGCAAAATTAGACGAGTGTGTAATTGAAATTTAAGGGCTTGTTTTTACGAGAGAAGGTGATTATCGAGCACTTGTTCTGGTTTACTGTCATGCGGTTCAAGTCACACAAGTCACTGAATCTATCAGTTTTATTCTGTAGAAACATAGCGCCAGCATGCGTTCGAATCTTGAGAAAAATATTAAGATCATCAGCGAAAGGCAAACGAGGTGTCTCTAGCACAAAGTTCACATCGTTGAAATAAATTTGGAAAATTATTAACCCGAGGTGACTTCTTTGAGGAATACCAGAAGTTGCTGGAAAAGCGATAGACTTGGCGCTCGATTAGATACGGCTGGAAACAAGATAATAGACATCCCTTAATCCATAGCAGTTCCAATTTAGCAATGGTGATAGCGAGATTGATCTTGAAAAATGCTGCTGATAGGTCGCTCAAAGGTCGGTGTAGATTGCATCGGTCTGATGTCGTTAAGCTAGGCTTCTCGTAACGCATGAGGTGAAGCAGTGCAGGTTAGTTGTCGTTGATCGATTGGAAACGAATTCATGTTGGTCTTGATGGAGATACTGCATAAATACCGTGCGATAACTGTAGCTCCATAACAAATAATTCTAAGAGTTTTGAGATAGCGCACATCGGTAGTTGTATACATTCTTCCTGTAACTTTTCTTATGAACTGGATACATTTGTGTGTTCTTCCGGCAGATCGGGAAGATTCTAGTGCTTCAGTAAACGCGTTAAGTGTTCCTTCAGGAAAACGGACGGTATTCCGTCTGGTTCGGGATTGTGAGACGATTTCAGCCTGGGTGCTACCGATGCCGGCTTCATCGACCGGGACTTCGTTCAGTATGTGATTGTATATTGGAAGCAGCTATATATGTTTAAAGAGTCCATTCATGGTTACTTTACAGTACTTTTATTAAAACTTCAAAGTTACAGCATTAGATGGTTACATTTATCCAGTTCGAACGAAATCTCGAACCTTCCTCTTGAAGGAGCCCATCAGCGCCCGCACAGTGGAAACGGACACGGAATCAGCGCATTTCTTCCCTTTTACCCGTATTTGCTGAATGTCCTTAACTGTCTCGCTGCTTCGTCGAAGTCGCTGCTTTGAAATGTTTCACTAGGAGTATTGGCAGCTGGCCAAATCAGCCAAAAGATGACTTTGGCCCAATGCTTGCGGATGAACGGCAATACACGCTTTTTCTGTCATTCTTCTATGTAAACTTGGGATGTCATCATCGAGGATGTGACGAATGGTTCCGTTTTCAGGCCACAACTGCAAATCGCTTGCCAAATCATAGTCTTCTTCACGAACTTGAATCTTCCCGGCACATTCCCACATTCATGTGCCGGTTCGGATGTTTACTGGCTTTGTACGACTTGTATCCTTCCCTGGCAAGGATGTTCTGCACCGTTTGAAAGTTGGCGTTTTACCTTCTGGCCACATCTCGGATCGAGAGACCGGGATTGGTTTTAACGCACCTCAACACCTTGATGCGCAGTTGACGATCCCTGGTTCCAGTTTTTTCGTTGGTCCGCTGATTCCTTTCCACACTCAGGGTTTCCTTGTGGGTTTTGAGCACTCGACAAACTGTTGTTTTCGGCATTTTCAGTTCCATTTGACGTTATTTCTGAACGCGATCGACTACTTTGATCAAACTTGCACCGGTTGGCCTCCCTTAGCTCATTCGGTAAAGTCGGGTTGGAAAATTTCTCGACTTCCCTGGGCACAGAAGTATGATTGGACTTGCCACACAATTATACTAATGCAAAAATGGTACAGGCATCGAAAGCTCTCAATTAATAACTGTGGAAGTGCATCTGGTGGAACACTAAGTTGAGAGCACGCAATAAGTTAATATGCGATATACAATTAGCTTGAAATGCGAAGAAGAAGAAGACCAGTTGTTCTCTATAGAAGTGTAAACAAACCACTGTCAAAGATTTTTGATTCCCATCACTAGAGGCGTGCTAGCAGCGCGCGAGGGGCGTACCAATTTTCTTTTAGTCAGCCTTTAGATGCTACGTTAACTGCTAACTTCATGGTAGAAGGGAGACCAGACTCTCCACGCTGTTCATTCATGGGCTTCCAAATACTCCGTGGATTTGACTTTAATCGAAGAGAACATATCAAGAAGACTGGGAACTTTGCCAGAATCCAGGCGACAGGTACAGTAGCGCTGCACTTGGACGAAGGTGGAAGCAATGTATAGAAAAATAATTAAATACACACACCTTTCTTCTATGGTTGAAATCATTGCTATAACAGTTGATCGGAGCATTTACGCTGCAGGCTCTGCTGGTAATGGGAAAAGCTTTCCAGTAATGCCTTTTTGGACGCCAAGTTTAGCCTCAAGTAATAGTCTCGAAGTGATCTAATGCGATATCTCGTAAACCGTCTTAACACAGCTTTCTTGATAGATTTCATCTTACGAAGACTCTTCGTTTGCCACGGATCTCGATCTCGATGCACCAATTTTTGGCCCATGCCTATCGATAACATACACACTTCGGAATTCCTAATCTTACATGTGATTGAATCCATCTTTGACATAAATGATGAAACGTAAACAAACATGTCATGTAAAATTAAATGCTCCGAGACGTTTGATTGAGCTGAATTTCGCGTCTATTGTGACTAAAGTTTATGTCAAAATTGACGCTCGTATATGTCTCAGAGCACCTAAATTTACATCAATTTTTCTAAGTGTGTAGAGTTCACACTTAATCTAGCTCGGTAAAATCTCCAACAGCCGATTACCTCGGCATTTACTTTTGCTGATATATCTGCAAAATATCTGCTTGTTAGCTGATATCTCAGCAAAATGATATTTGTTAGCTGAGTCTCGGCAATTGTTTTACTGAATCTTAGCAAAATAAATTGCAGAACTACTCGGCTGTTGGAATCTCGGCAAAAAAAAAATTTAAGTGTGTTGCCCGACCGTATGAGTCCTTTCAGGGAAGGTTCTGTTTTTTTCCCCAAGTGAATGGGCGGGAATCATGTTGGCTGTCGATGGATCACGGCAAGGACGGGAATGCCCACGACCTATTATCATGAAATTAAATGGAAAAAAATGAAGCATTCACGAAAACGTTTTCTGCCAACGATAAGTTGGTCTCGCTGATTTTATCATCACGGGCAGACTTGACACAACACTTCGAACGAACCCCGACGCTGAGTTGTGGTCTTCTACCTAGACGGGTTACGGCCGTCGCATCGATGGTCGTCACCTTCGACGGGAAACTGCGGAAAGTGGGTGCCGCTGAAGATGAAAGTCACCGGTTCGAAACCAGTGGGTTGCTGCTCGCTGTGCCTAGGGCGCGTGAAAACCTTTTGCTGCCCTCGGGTACCACCGGGTGTCCTTCGAAGCTGGAAAATGGGGTCGAAAACGGTCGCTGACTGATGTGGGTGGTGTGACAAGCTTCGCAACGTGCCACAAAGAGAAATGCCGTCGCGTGGCATTCAACATCTGCACACTGAACACACTTATGCACAAAAATTACATCGATTTCAAAACACCTTCGCACACTCCTAACCGCCGAACTAACGCACTAAGCACTTTCTGTTTTAATTTCGAAAACTAACGAGCTAATCGAGGGAATTTATAAAGAAAATCGAAATTAGCATAGTTAAAGAAATTTTCACGTTTACTTTTATCACCTTTAATTTCACACCACGGCGCGATTACTAAACATGGACGACTCTCGCCTCTTCCACAGACCAGAAGGAAGTGAAAGAGTCAAGTCTGAAGATCCTCAGATTTGGCGCAAGAATTGCAATCTTCGTCACCGGAAATTGCGTTAAATCGACGAAGTTGATTTTCACGAAGTTCTTAAAATCGCCTTCACGCATACTAGTTTTATCAGAAATACGAAGAGAAGCATTCTCCTTCTATCAAGTTATGCCAATTCGCAGGTCGATGTCCTTGCGTTTACGCGTGGTTTGCTTAGACTCTTCGTATGACTATCAAATTACGCTTTGGCGCCCGAAATGGTACAGAGAACTCATTTACCATCTAATGAATATTTCGGTGAGTGAACTGTTTGAGAACGCTTCATGCGTCAAAACTAAACAAGGGGTAATTCGGAAGGGGTTTGGAAACTTTCAATTCATGTACAACTTTTTTGATCTTTATAATACATGGCACCTGCCACAACTTCATCGATACTATAGCGATCAGCTTTCCGGAAATTGTAGGTAACAGTAGAGGGAATAACTGTGGATTCGATGATGCGACGTTCCTTCAAGGTAAGGTAAGTGGAACTGGTGTAGCAGATAATGGAACGAGCTTGAAAGTAATTCCATTAACTTCAGGATTTTTTCAGTGATCTTCATTGCAGTTCTTAGATACACGATTTCAAGAAGTTCCAATAATTTAAGGATAGGCAAAAAAAAAAAAAACTTCTGGAAAGTTATGTGAACTTAACAAAAATTTCGGGAACTTCACTTCAACAACCATCTAGCGCTTGCCAATCGATGGAAGTTTCCATACCACCTTTCAGGGAACATCAATGGTTGGATTTGCATAATTTACTTTGTCCTCATGAAAAGCATGACCACAGGTCTGACATCCTTGGTAAGATAAAAGCAGGCAAAAACAAAACCATAATCAGCTCCATTTCTATGCTCCATTTCGCTCTGATTCAATCAATTGATTCGTTGACCCACTACTGAAACCAGAAGGAAGCTAAAGCAAAAAAAAAACACCCCAAATCGAACCATTGGCCTTCCAGCTAGTCGAGGGTGATTATCCTTCGTAACAATTATCTATTCTTCCATCAAAGGACACTCCATTTCGGACGGATCTGCAATCAAAAAGAAAACAAAACATCATTAAAATCAATCGAAAAACAGAGCGTCCTTCGCATTTATCATGCGTTCATCAAAATTAAATTTTTTATATGTTCGCATCTCAACGTCTAATTGGCGTGCCGTTTTTGCAATATGTGCCGCCGAAAAGGTTTTCCACTCATTACTTATGCTGATGCTGGGACCTCGCAGTCTTCGCGAAACAACTTCATAATGAGCGGGTGTTCGATTTTGGTGCGAGAAAATTTGCACACGCTTCTTTTAATTAGTCTCTCACATCACATTACAGCCTGACAGCAACAGAACGGGGGTAGTAAAAATGCCATCCAGCTACGTTAATGGCACAAACTGCTGATAAGCGACCCCGAACAACGTCCGCCCGATCGAATCTCACGTCATCTCTCAATACTCCCACCACCGTCCAACGAAAAACAACATCTCGAGATGAAGATGAAACACATCTATTAGGAATCAATTTCGATCCAAATGTTTGGCAATAAATTATCCTGCAAAAAAAAAAAGAGACCCATATTTGGCGACACCCCGAAACGGAGTGCGAACCGATCGTTAATTGTATTTTCGGAGCCCGCAATAAAATAAGATGCAGACTGGGCGGATGTTAGGTAACGCTGCATGTTAGGACACACGGTCCGCTGTCGGAAGTGGTCAACTATTAGAACGATTAGACAAGATAGCAATCTTAGCGATGCCGACGACGATTTCAGATTTATTTCGTCAACCGACGTACGTATACACGGGTGGAAATTAAGGCATGGTTCTTCTCAATTTTAAGAATCAAATGAATTCTCAATCTTGTGTGTCTTGAAGTCAAAATATCATGTCTGAGTATGAACCAATTACTCCATGTAGCTATGAGAAACAGATGGATATATGAAATTCTCATTCGGTAATAAATATAAGAACGCACAGTGGTCCAGAACTGCGAAAAGATGGTCAAAAGTCATTATCTCGGCGTTTTAGGCAAGTGGTGTCTTGGGGAGAGTTTATGGGTATGAAAATCCCCTTATTTTGACATTGACAAATGAATGATTAATCCTCCTAAAAGTGAGATCAGGTTTTTATTTATTAAAATACATTATATTCGGGATCGGTCAAATCAAGAAACATTGCTCAAGGCACTAGGTGGTATCTTATTGAACTATGGAATTTTTTTTGTGGAAAACCACAAAAAAGTTTTTACTTTATGATTATTTCTAAAACACTTTTACTGGTTTGCACGGTGTCTCTGGTAAAATTACTTTAATATAAAAATAATAGTGAAACACCCACCAAACGAAATCTTAGGTGCCCCTGTGTCATTTGCGACTAGTTTCAAAATGTTCTATCGGGTGTTATTTTTCCATACAAGGCTTCAATGGTTGAGAGAGTTAGTGGTTAACTCACGACGATGAAGTTTGCAACCGATGAGACTCAAAGCGGACACCTCACGGCTATTTACATCGACCGAGAACTACAACTCGAGGTACTTTCGGATTTCGTAAATTCATATGCTTTAGGCGAACAAGTGATATCGTCTGCTTCATACAAGTGCTATGTTTCAACTCTCTTTAGAAAATACAATTTAGTTCGTTGGTTCGGTTATATCTTTCATTGTAGTGGTATGTGAGAAAAAGTTACTATGGATCAAAGAACGCAAAAGATCGACTTCCTATTATAGGGTTCAACAATAAATTCGCCTACCCTCAATTATTAGGTGTTATCGGGAAACTGTTATTATATTTTGTTATTACAACAAAATTAAGAAAATCATATTAATAACTAAAATTCTGCTCCAAGCACCTGTCATATAACATTTTGATAGGGGAGAACGGTACATAACGCAGCCCCGGGGTAGAACGCACTTTTTCATTTCATGTATTTAGCGTAAATTTAGGGAAATTAAAAAGATCCGGGAGTGAAAAATCAGAGGATTATAAGACTTAAAACTAACTTAATTTTAATACGACTAAAAAAACTTGGAACTTGAAGACAATCCCTAGAGTTTTGAAAGGTTCTGGCACCCTGGATACATTGTTTATAAACATGTTGCTAGCCTTAAGAAGAAAACTAAGTAAATGTATTACATTATTATAATAAAATGTAACAAATCTAACAGTGTTTGATACAGGTACAGTTATGTATTGGAAAGACTGGAAAAGACTGAAAAAGAATAACCCTCATAATAAATGACTTTTGTTCATTCAAAATGCAATATCTAAGAAACTACGCCAATTACTTTTTGTCATTAAGTGTTTTGTATGTAAAAAAGGACGAAGAACCCGATGGTGTCCTTATGTTAAAAATTAAACGACATGTATGTGTATTAAACTGATGCAAAATTTGAAATTTTTGCTCTACAGTACTCAAACGGTTCCAAATTGGACCCTGATTAGCCTCCCGAAATTTGAACTCATTTAGTGAGAAACTGACTTGACACAAACCATTTGATGTTTATATAGGAATTACTATGGAGAAACCATAATTTCGGTTCATATCTATCTCAATATTCACCAGTTCACTATACTTTAAAAAAATGATAGCTGAACTTGTGAAAAACTTTCTCAGCTACAACTTTGTTAAAGACCACTTTTCGATCAAATATAAGGAACAGTTATTAATGATTCAAGTCACTGATGTCTTATGATTATGCTCAATCAACTGTTCAGCAGGCAACATTGGTGTTTATGGCTCGTAGAATAGAGGACAAAAATCATGGCTAAAGGGTGATACGGTCAAAATTTGGTCAATATCAACTTGACGTATTTCTTTCAATTTTGCATTTAAAAAACCTGAACACCCCTCATTTTGAAGGTGTGTGTGTGTAGAATGTTGCTCTTATTTTGATTTTGGAATTCACTCTTCAGTTGTCAAAATGCCGTCCAAGCAAGAAGAGCAGTGTATCAAAATTTTGCTCGCGCATCGCGATAATCCGAGCTACTCGCACGCAAAGTTGGCAAAATCGCTAAAAGTTGCCAAATCAACCGTTACAAATGTAATTAAAGTGTTTGGGGAACGTTTGTCGACAGCCAGGAAGTCTGGATCGGGGGGAAATCGAAAACCGGAAGCCGCTGAGACGACAAAGAGAGTTGCCGGTAGTTTCAAGCGAAACCCTAACCTCTCTCTCCGAGATGCCGCAAATAAGCTGGGTGTATCGTCTACAACCGTGCATCGAGCCAAAAAAACGAGCCGGACTATCGACTTACAAGAAGGTAGTGACTCCAAATCGCGATGATAAACAAAATACGACGGCCAAAGCGCGATCCCGGAGGCTGTACACGACGATGCTGACGAAGTTTGACTGCGTGGTAATGGACGACGAAACCTACGTCAAAGCCGATTACAAGCAGCTTCTGGGACAGGAGTTTTATACGGCAAAAGGAAGGGGAAAGGTAGCAGATGTTTTCAAGCACATGAAACTGTCAAACTGTACCTGTGGCTTGAAAAGCAGCATTTTCATAGCTTCCGGGACTGTCAACCAAGAAATTTACGTGAAAGAGTGTTTGAATAAACGTCTGCTGCCTTTCCTGAAGAAACACGGTTGTTCCGTACTGTTTTGGCCGGATTTGGCATCTTGCCATTACGGTAAAAAGGCCATGGAGTGGTACGCCGCCAACAACGTGCAGGTGTTTCCCAAGGACAAGAACCCTCCCAACACGCCAGAGCTCCGCCCAATTGAGAAATACTGGGCTATTGTCAAGTGGAACCTAAAGAAGACCAAAAAAACTGCTAAGGGCGAGCAGCAGTTCAAGGCAAACTGGCTTTCTGCGGCGAAGAAGGTGGACAAGGTGGCTGTACAAAATCTGATGGCAGGGGTCAAGCGCAAGGCCCGGCAATTCGGATTTGGAAAAGCGGAAGCCTAACTGAATATTTTTCCTGAATTTTATACTAATTGAACTTGCAAAAGAAATTTAATTTGATTTTTAAATAAACGATTTCACCGATTTACACGTGTTTTCCCTTGACAAAATTTTGACCGTATCACCCTTTACTATGTCACACTGCATAATACAGTGTTGCCCACAATACAGTTGCGTAATCTTGCCATAAGGTTATCAATCTCTTAAACAATAAATAACTATTTAATTTGACGTTTGGCTGAAAAACGATTTTCTGCAAAATTGTAGCTGATAAAAATTCCCATAAGTATAGCAATTGAATTTGTTAAAAATACAATATGTAAAAAGGCTAGAAGACAATGAACAAAAAGTTTTGTTTTCCCATAGAAATTTCCATATAAACTTCAAATGGTTTAGTTTCTCACTACGTGAGTTCAAGTTTTGGAAGGCATATCAGGGCCCAATTTGGAACCGTTTGAGCACTGTGGAGCGAAAATTTCAAATTTGGCATCAGTCTAATGTGTATGTATGTAAGATAGCCACCATCCCTTCAAATATACTGTCTTGTATGCAGCTCCACTTAATAGTAATTCACAATATCGCTGTATGAAGGGCCAAAAACGGAGGTGCGGACCCGTAAGCAGAGACACTTACGCGAAATCCACGGGAATTTAAGAATTTCCTTCCAACGATACGATCCAACAAATCGAATAATGCAATTCGCAATACTTATTAAGCTTTCTATAGGATGGTTTGTTATAAAGGGCGCGTCAATCTCACTGAAACTGTTGGAGTAGAATTCACACCACTGCAATCGAATCGGTAGGATAAAGAAAATGATAGTGTTTATTCTTTCTTAGACTCCGGTTGTCATACCACTGCATCGTCCAGCTCCAGGTCAAATGATACGCTGATGCTCCCTGCCAACCCAGTATTTATTTATATAATGAAAATATATGTAATGGAGAAAGGAAATATATCACAACATTAAACATGAAATAATGAATACAAACTTATGTGGATACAATAGTTGATATTATGCAATGAAAATAATAAATATTTTACATATAATAAGATGCAGCTCTATGTTTTCTCAGCTCACGATATCAAGTGGATGCAGCACTGAAATTTCAAGTTTATATTATTCAAATATATACTTTTATATCTAATTATGCTTGATAATCTCCCCTTACAATAATATAAGGATGTAAATGTAAATTGTGATGTATAACTAACAGGACTAACAATAAAATGGGAGTCTCATCTAAATGATGCCATGCACAACGAGAAATAATCTGAATAAAAATACATACATGTGATGTTATGTATTGTTGTTGCTGGGGGCGACCCCGGCGTAGTCGTTAACGACCATACCTCTCACGCCAAAGTCACGAGTTCAAATCTCACCCCAGACAAGTCACGAATGACCCAAGAGTGTTAAAATGACTATAATAATAATAAAAAAAAAAATTGTTGTTGCTTCCACTGCTTTATCCGCTTAACTTTAATTTCGATGAGTAATGCAATACAATATAAATATATAATTGTTCCAGTTGTAGCATGTGTAAAGCTAATTATTGAAATATATTTCTTCTTGTGATTTAGCAACGAAGAGCTGGAATAAACATGAATAATATATATCGATGAATCCAGTATTTCAGACGGGTTGATTCCAGTCATCCGCTATAACAAACCGTACCTTGGAATAATGAACTCACTAGATTATATAATGACAATTAGAACCTGTAATTTACAAGAAGAGGCCGCAAAGCATGCGTCCAGCACACACAACCCGCCAATTTCGCCTCCAGAGCGCCACAATCAGCGACTCTACTAATCGTGAGAGCAATCTCTGAGTGAACGCTCACGAATCATAAAATCACCGACTGCGACACTCCGAAAGCGAAATCGACAGGTTGTACGCGTCAAACACACACTCTACAACCTCTTATCGAAACTCACAAGTACAACATATCACTACAACATCCAATGTCCTCACAACTCCGAAAAACACCCCTTCAGAGCAAGTGAGTGGCAGCAACCCTGTTTCAGATATGTTTTGGATTTATTTTGAATGGATGGATTATCCTTCTTTTATTTGAAATTCAACATTGTTTGGTCCATGAAGAAGTATGCTGTTGAAGTGAACAATAAATGAAAATAATTAAATTCAATATGTGCCTCCCTTAGATCAGCCGGTAAAGGCATAGCTATCAAGCAACAGCTAGTTAAATCAACGGCTAGTGCGTTCCAGAAACATTACAGGTCGTAAAACAATATAACGAAGTATGTATGTCGGGATCCACATCTAGGGCAACTCATGAACCTGTTTTCTGCAATTTGATAATTGAATCGAAATAATTAACGGGATGGGATACGATATAGAAACATCTGATATGATTTATAGTATATAGAAGCATTGAAAAACAACAGAAATTAAAGGAATAATATTAATTAGGGTTCGATCCTAAAATTTGATAAAACACATTGGAAACGTGTTCCCTAAATTGATCCTATGCTACAAAAGCATGAATTGTGAATAATTAGAAGTAAATTAAATGCTTGCAATGAATTCCAGTGTATGAGCCAACGTTTTCAGCTTGAACAATTGTTCCGGGCAATGTCATTTTCGTCAGCTGCAGATCCTACTTGGTGGACTCAATTCCTAATGCTACTCATGTCAAAGTGTTCCTCTCATCTCTGCTAAATACTAAGAGAAGCATAAACAAACGATACCACAAGCCACAATATTAAAACAGCTCACCCGGTCGGTGATGGTATCGGTTGACTCAGACCTGGTGGTGGTCTTGAATCATCGTTACCATCCATGCATTCTGTAACACCGATATTTCGGACAGAATAATTCAGCAAATTCCTCAAGTATCACATCCGGAAGAACTTCAGCGCTTTATTTCAGTTCCTTATGAAATTATTGTTGAAAAATATGGTAATCGGCTTCAACCAACCCGTGATGACAGATTACAACACAAAAAATTAGATTGCTATGTGTATTTGAGGTTGATCAACGCGAGTTACTCAGAGTTGCTCAGAGCTGCTTAGAGTTACTTAAAATTAAATCTGATTTTACTCATGATCGAAAGCTGTCTTGCCCCTTGAGTTGTGGCCTGAAAACGGAACCATTCGTCACATCCTCGATGATGACATCCCAAGTTTACATCGAAGAATGCCTTAAAAGTGTGTAGTGCCGTTCATCCGCAAGCATAAGGGCAACGTCATCTATTGGCCCGATTTGGCCAGCTGCCACTAATCCAAGGTGGTTCTGAAGTGGTATGCTGCCAACAAGATCGATGTTGTCCCCAAGCTAAAAAATCCTCCGAATTGCCCGGAATTTCAACCAATCGAAAAATACTGGGCAATTTCAAAGCAGCGACTACGATGCAATTTACTTTTAGTCAGTCTTTATTTTATTAAGAAAAACTGAAATGTGTATTAAAAACTAGAAAAAAATTGTGGCATATAAGAAACCAATGACTATTTACATATCCACTGAAGAAATATAAAGGATAAGTTATAAGAAACTACTGATAGGCCTTATTTCCTGTTTCTGAAATCTTATAAATTTTTTGACATGTTGAGTTAGTCTAACATTTTTCGAACATTCGCACTTGAGACAAGAAATCGTTTATATTAAAATGAAATGAATATTTTAAACAGCCTGCAAATGAATTGTAAGCGGTTGGCATTGCCCCATTGTTGAAATTGTCCCACTTTCCCATATTCCTCGATATAATGTAACTTTCATATTTGATTATCATCGATGCTGTCTCTGAAATAACAATTCACTCATACAACATTGCTAATAGATGAGGGATTGTCTCATCTGTCCAATGGTGTTATTACTTTGCATGAGTGCATAATCGTTTGTGAGAAATCGGCACCGGAAATAAAAAAATTCAGTTTCGATATATGGAGGTATACCTGTATTGCCAAACTGCACCACCGAACTGTGTCCATTAGGCTGATGCAAAATTTGAAATTTTCGCTCCACAGTTTCAAATTGGGTCCTGATTTGCCTCCGAAAGTTTAAACTCATTTGATAAGAAACTGACTTGGCACAAACCATTTGAAGTTTATTACTATTGGGCCTCCCTTAGATCAGTATGTAAAAGCGCAGCTACAAAGCAAGGCCATGCTGGAGGTGGCTGGGTTCGATTCCCGGTCCGGTCTAGGAATTTTTTGGGTTGGAAAATTTCTCGACTTCCCTGGGCATATATGATTGTACTTTGCCACACAATTATACTAATGCAGAAATGGTACAGGCATCGAAAGCTCTCAATTAATAACTGTGGAAGTGCATCTAGAACACTAAGTTGAGAGCACGCAATAAGCTAATATGCGATATGCAATAAGCTTGAAATGCGAAGAACAAGAAGAAGAAGACTATGGGAAAACAAAACTTTTTGTTCATTGTCTTCTTGCCTTTTTACACATTGTACTGTTAACAAATTCTATTGCTATTCATATGGAAATTTTTATCAGCTACAACTTTGCAGAAAATCATTTTTTAGCCAAACGTTAAATTAAATAGTTATTAATTATTTCAGAGATTGATAATCTTATGGTAAGATTAAGCAACTGTATTGTGAGCAACACTGTATTCTGCAGTGTGACATAGTAGCCATGTTTTTGTCCTCTATTCTACGCGCCATAAACACCAATGTTGCCTGCTGAACAGTTGATTGAGCATAATCATAAGACATCAGTGACTTGAATCATTAATAATTTTTGTTCCTTATATTTGATCGAAAAGTGGTCTTCAACAAAGTTGTAGCTGAGATAATTTTCAACAAGCTCAGTTATCATTTTCTAAAGTAAAGTGAACTGATGCATTTTGAGATAGATATGAACCGAAATTATGGTTTCTCCATAGTAATTCCCATATAAACTTCAATTGCATGTGCTGTGTACACTTGGCGCGGAATGACCCATATGTATTTCAGATCTTTTTAAATATTTCCTTGATTTGTTTTTTGACGGTCTTGTTTTCCGTAATGAGTATCAATGCTACCGACGCCAGGGAGGCAGCTCCCACACCCGGACCCTACCTACCTATCGACCCATCAACTCATAGACCGGGATCAACGGCTTTACTTCGGAATGCGTGATCAGAGATTTTATGCCTCAGAGAATCCCAGCGGCGCCGACTGGGAGAAGTTAGATCTTTTCGGGCCTTATTCTTATGACAGGCATACAAAGTAGTATCGTAATACACCGCATAATGGACAGTCTTTTAATCCGGGCATTTAGTTTTCACTTAGCAACATAATGATTATGTTAGATAAACATGAACGACACTATACAATCGTCATAAAATTTACGTGTCATTTGGATCATATATGTCTTTGATAATCAACTTTTTGTACTCATTATATCTAGTACCTCACATTGTACATTTTTAGGTACTGGATTAAAGGAGTACAACGTTGGTAGAACCATAGAGGTAATTGTAAGACCAGAAGGTCCCGGAGAAACGTGCTCAACTTTTTGGCTATTCTGGTGCTCTCTTTGGTCCCAAGCTAATCGATGCACCCCTCGAAAGATAGGAAAATCCACGAGCCCCTCATTTTCCCTGTCAAACTTTCATAGCGAATCAAAACAAACAAAGCGTAGTACTAGAATTTCGACTAGAATGGGGTACGTTAATCAATTTTCTTTGGACCAATAGGCTAGTCAAGTAGTGAGCCAATTTAAAATCGTTAGTTTCGTATTGATTGTTGGTCAAACTTTCATAGCGAATCAAAACAAACATTGTGTAGTACTAGAATTTCGACTAGAATGGGGTACGTTAATCGATTTTCTTGGGACCAATAGGCTAGTCAAGTAGTGAGCCAATTTAAAATCGTTAGTTTCCACCGGTTGATAACGGTGTACTTTGTATGTTTGTCGATGGTATTAGATTGTAAATATGTTTTCAAGTAATGTTATTGCCTTTCGGTACACTTTGGTATACGAGAATGGCCAATAAAGGATCGATAAGAATCTTTTCCGCTTCTTGCAATGAATATCAGCTTTATGTTTGGTTTCTCGAAAGTAAAAAGCTTTCCACCGTTCTTTCGTTTACACTCTTTTTTCCTGCGAAATGGAACAAGCACAATTAAACGAATAATTACGTCGCAAATCCACTATGGTTACAGAAAAATCTAACTATGTAGATGGGAGCGTTGTTCGTTGATTCTCTGAAACTGAGATAAATCCGTGTCATTGACTGCCGGAGGGCTATTTATTTTTTAACTCTATTTAATTCTTCGGAATGATGCTGCAGGAGACACAAAGTACAGCGAGCTTTACTCTTTGTCGTCTGCAACATCATTTCTCAGCACTAAATTGATCCACAAAGCAAATAGAGTCTTCCCATTTCCTTTTTTTTTTATCATCAACTGGTTTTCCTTTCCACTGTAACTGACATTGTGCAGTCGTTTCTTTCAAAATGATTCATCACTTCGTTTACTGACTGCCATTTCGAAAATGATTTTACGATTGTTTTACTTACCTTTTCGTCACGTTCGACACAATCTGAATTACTTGATTACCTTTCTATTTGACACAAAATGACTCATGAATTCAATCAATCTTTTAATAGATCTTCTGTCACCACCGCCAGCGGAGCTCTTGTGCAAACGGAAATTGGCAAGGCGCCACCGCAAAAATTGCCACCCAACCATTTCGAATCGACAGCTCACGTCCTGCTGAACGTGGTCAAACAAATGATGTCCACTTTTGGAAAATGCTAATTCAGGGGTGATCACGTCCGCTTTCGGTCCTCCGTTGCAGCCTTGCTTCGCCTTGTGATGCGTGACGAGTCTCGAATTTTGCTCGACATGAGATGGCAAAGCACATAAATTTCACCATAAAGCAATTTGCACTCATTTGAATTCGTTCGAGCGTTCTTTTTCACAGCGTCAAATTATAATCCCAACAGAGCATCTTAACTTCTAATCTGTTCTTTTATCTTCTCTTGTCGATGACGACGACGCAACAAAGCTTAGAAAATGGCATAATCATTTATCACCACCCCGGTTAGAGGCAAATGAACCTATTGTTTCGGCTCAAATTACAGGAGGCCAAAAATCAATAACGCTGTTTCCTCCTTATGCATATCGTGCGAAATTCCAATAAATTCCGAAAGTTAAGGTGCCATTTCCAACGGCCGCTGCTCGCTCGATTCAACTTGGTAGCACTTTGTGGCATATTTGATCTTGAAATTCCTATCTTGAGCAGCGGGTGGATTAGCAGCAGAAAGTTCAACGCAGCATCACCTTATCTCATGTGTGGAGGAGTAGGAAGACTTTTCGAGCACTGTTGATTGGAAGTGTGGAGTGATGCCGAGCGTCTCGGTGGCCTTGGCTTGCAGTGGAAGTTATCGATGAACGCTTAATGTTTGGATTATGCTAACAAAACGATTTGATGTGGCAGATAAACGGAAGAGCGATGCGAATGCGTGGCGCTTCGCTAAGTATTATGGTGTTTGCTCAGGATATGGTTTGACGTGAAGGATATAATTCTTACCTTGAGGCCGCTGACAGTCGTCATATAAAACGTGGTGCAATTGATGAATTACGGTGGTCAACGGGCAAACCTTTCCAGAACAACTTATATCCGATGAGAGGTAGAATAACACCAAAAGCCGATCCTTGCAAGTGGCTTCTATTCCAATGGGATTTTAATGGATCTTTAAAGAGTTGTCCAAGACGAACCCTTCAGCTTTAGTTGCATCTCGAAAAACAACGAAAAGCTTTGAATTTCTTCGTCGTCAGCAACAGAACTGCTGTACTAGCATGACATATTTTCCTTTCGTACAATGACCCACCCGATCTGGTAAATATACCGCTGCTACTTGGATTGATTCAGGGTGTATTGACTGACAATAATCGTGGTTGGAAGCTCGTTTACATGTCCAATACATTTATATTTTTCTTTGCTTTTGAGACGGTATTACCAAACTCTGGGACTCATAAGCAGACTCTTAAAGAATGAGGACTATTTGAGAATCCCTGCTTTGGATGATGGCATGACAATGTAAGTTTAGTTATCTTCGTGCATTGTTAATGGCTCAGTGACCTTCTTGCCGATGTTATGCATTAGGTTCAACAATCAGGGAAGTTTCCGACTAGACTCGGAAAGTGCAACGTACTCAGCATTTATTGACACATTGCTGCTTTCTAGTGGTCCAGCTAATTGAACCACTTCCGAGTTTGAAAACTAAACTGTGATTGGAATTCCTATCCACCTTGCAACTAACTTCCCCCATAAATACAGCAGCAGAAGAGCGCGAGTACTCGGTTCAATTCCTTTCACTTAAGATTTTAACTTTAGATTTAAGACATTAAAAATGTATAACGCAAAAGATAATTTGGTTCTGTAAAGTTTATTCGATTGAGCCTGAGCCTGATTGATTCCATAAAAAAGGCTGGTAAGCTACTGTAGTAGCTCCTAGGTTAAAATAAATGTTATTTATTTTGAATTAGGAACAAATACAACAATGTTGTACATTCAGATACTGCAGCTGGGTCCCATTTGCTAAGTTAATTTTAGCCCGGAGTGAAAAGGGACAGTTTCAAAGTTATTTTCCATGTTCGAAAATCCCTGTGTTGTCGATCGACTGATTTTCGTGCAGAACTCAGTTACGGTTACGGCTGTCACTTTCGATTACAGTCAACTCTCCATTAGTCGATATTGAAGGGACCATCGAGTCGTAGAATTATCGATTTAGAGAATGAAAAATTGCTTCAATTTAATAATAATCCCGTATTATTACATCTGCTGTAATATCTGTTTGTATTAATCCATATGAATTCGAAAAATGGTTCGAGAAACTATTTATGGAAATTCTGAGTTGTTTATTCCAACTAGTAAGCCAATATGAAAAATTACATAGGCCTGTCAATTCATGAAATTTAATTTGTCGCATGACAGGTTCTGGTTCAAATAACAAATTTAGCTTGTTTTAGTTTCTTTTTTTAGAGGTTTGTTTACTTTTGCTCTCGATGTTGTTCTGTTGCTGTTGCTGCTGTTCGTCGCAGTTCGTTTAAATTTTGGAATTGCCTGGTCGGAAATCACCGTTCAACTGGTTTCTGGTCGGATACATCAACAAAGATAGCTGCTTCGTCCAGGGAGGTGAGTTGGATTATTTGAATTACAATATTGTAATTTTAATATTAAAGAACATGTGAATGTTCCGACATTCGAAGATACATTCCAAGAGGGAACCCAAAAGCGGAACCCGATAGGGAATGTAGGAAATGATCTCGGCACGAAATCGAAATGCGGATTCCGAAATCAAAAACGGATGGGGACAGGAAATTCAGAACAGGATCCCGACAAAGAAGCATAATGTAGATCGCAATACGGAATCCGAAGACGGAACCCAGTAGATAATCTAAAGGTAGATCCCAACAGGGAATGCGAAGGCAGATCTCAACAGGGAATACAAGGGCAGATCCCAACAGGGAATCCGAGATGAAATCCGATGGGAAATCCACTTACTTCTTACGCTTGTCCCTATGGAGAATACGAACACGGATCCCGATGGGGAATCCGAATACCGATCCCGATGGAAAATCCGAACACTGATCCCGATGAGGAATCCGAAACCGGATCCAGATAGGAAATCAGAAGCCAAATCCAGATAGGAAATCCACAGCCGTATCCCGATAGGGAATTCGTAGATGGATCCCGACAAGGAATCCAAATCCGGATCCAGATATGGAATCCAAAGCCAGATCCTGATTCCGATAGGGAACCCGATGCTAGTTCCCAATAGGGAATACGATGCTGGATCCCGATACCCGTTTCCGGGTGCCTATAGAATTCCCTTTTAATATTCGGCATCGGATTCGCTTAATTTTTAATAAACTTTAACACTAAGCTTTAACATATCTTAAAATAAATTTTATTAAACTTTAAACTTTAACTTAACTGTTACTTGAACTTATTAGCTTAAATGTACTTTTATTTTACTTTTACTTTACTTTTAGTTTACTTTTACTTTACTTTTACTTTACTTTTACTTTACTTTAACTTTACTTTTACTTTACTTTTACTTTACTTTTACTTTACTTTTACTTTACTTTTACTTTACTTTTACTTTACTTTTACTTTACTTTTACGTTACTTTTACTTTACTTATTCTTTACTTTTACTTTACTTTTACGTTACTTTTACTTTACTTTTACTTTTCATTTACTTTACTTTTACTTTACTTTTACTTTACTTTTACTTTACTTTTACTTTACTTTTACTTTACTTTTACTTTACTTTTACTTTACTTTTACTTTACTTTTACTTTACTTTTACTTTACTTTTACTTTACTTTTACTTTACTTTTACTTTACTTTTACTTTACTTTTACTTTACTTTTACTTTACTTTTACTTTACTTTTACTTTACTTTTACTTTACTTTTACTTTACTTTTACTTTACTTTTACTTTACTTTTACTTTACTTTTACTTTACTTTTACTTTACTTTTACTTTACTTTTACTTTACTTTTACTTTACTTTTACTTTACTTTTACTTTACTTTTACTTTACTTTTACTTTACTTTTACTTTACTTTTACTTTACTTTTACTTTACTTTTACTTTACTTTTACTTTACTTTTACTTTACTTTTACTTTACTTTTACTTTACTTTTACTTTACTTTTACTTTACTTTTACTTTACTTTTACTTTACTTTTACTTTACTTTTACTTTACTTTTACTTTACTTTTACTTTACTTTTACTTTACTTTTACTTTACTTTTACTTTACTTTTACTTTACTTTTACTTTACTTTTACTTTACTTTTACTTTACTTTTACTTTACTTTTACTTTACTTTTACTTTACTTTTACTTTACTTTTACTTTACTTTTACTTTACTTTTACTTTACTTTTACTTTACTTTTACTTTACTTTTACTTTACTTTTACTTTACTTTTACTTTACTTTTACTTTACTTTTACTTTACTTTTACTTTACTTTTACTTTACTTTTACTTTACTTTTACTTTACTTTTACTTTACTTTTACTTTACTTTTACTTTACTTTTACTTTACTTTTACTTTACTTTTACTTTACTTTTACTTTACTTTTACTTTACTTTTACTTTACTTTTACTTTACTTTTACTTTACTTTTACTTTACTTTTACTTTACTTTTACTTTACTTTTACTTTACTTTTACTTTACTTTTACTTTACTTTTACTTTACTTTTACTTTACTTTTACTTTACTTTTACTTTACTTTTACTTTACTTTTACTTTACTTTTACTTTACTTTTACTTTACTTTTACTTTACTTTTACTTTACTTTTACTTTACTTTTACTTTACTTTTACTTTACTTTTACTTTACTTTTACTTTACTTTTACTTTACTTTTACTTTACTTTTACTTTACTTTTACTTTACTTTTACTTTACTTTTACTTTACTTTTACTTTACTTTTACTTTACTTTTACTTTACTTTTACTTTACTTTTACTTTACTTTTACTTTACTTTTACTTTACTTTTACTTTACTTTTACTTTACTTTTACTTTACTTTTACTTTACTTTTACTTTACTTTTACTTTACTTTTACTTTACTTTTACTTTACTTTTACTTTACTTTTACTTTACTTAACTTTAACTTACCTTTAACTTAACTTTAACTTAACTTTAACTTAACTTTAACCTTACTTTAACTTAACTTTAATTTAGCTTTAACTTAACTTTATCCCAAATTTAACTTAACTTTAACTTAACTTTAAATTTAATTTAACTTTAACCTACAACCTTTCGGGTTCCGGCTTCGGACTCCCTTTTGGGATGCGGCTTCAGACTTTCTTGCGGGATCTGGTTTCGGACTCCCTTTTGGGATCCGGCTTCGTACTCCCTTTTGGGATCCGGCTTGGGACTCCCTTAAAAAAATGCTGCGAGATGCTCCGTCGTTGGACCCTTTCGAGATGCTCCGTCGTCGGCTTCCCTATTGGGATTCGGCTTTGCATTCCCTATACGGAATCTGGCTTTGGATTCCCTATCGGCATACATTAATCATCTTGTTGGAAGTACTCACCGTGATGGCCCAAGCATCACCCTTGCACACAATCGTGTAGGTTGACACCGGGTAGGATAAATTCGTTACTTGATGCAGTTCCGCGTAGCTCGTTTCACGACGGCTGATTCCGTTGAGGCTTTCGGTAGTGCCAAACCATCAATCTTTCACGTTTTCGGCCCCGAACTTGGTTTGTCATCCTTCCGCAGAAAATCGCACTTTCCACACCTATCGAAGAACAAAAAAAAAAAAAACCATTCACACATACTTACCAGAACAAACAGCTTTTCCTTTTCCGGGAACCGACCGTTGTAATTTAGTGTTCCTCCTTCTTCGACCAAACAAAACAAAACAAAACAAAACATAATCAAACAAAACACTTCGGCGAGCTTTACTTGTTCTACTGTCAAACAAAATAACAACCCATCTCGGGTTGCAACTCGGTCTTCAAGATTGAAGACCCGCTACTAGCCGAGAGTGCGCTCACAGTAAAGTTTCTATTATGCACACCCATATAAAACCCTGCGGTGGGAGTCGTTACAACCTACGGGTTGCGAAAATAGTTATTAAACCCCGTTTGGCACCCCGCGGTGGAGGTGCTCTAAAAGCGCAGAAATTGGCTCAAAATGCAAAATCAAAAATAAAAAATCAAATAATCTTGAAATCACCTTTATAACGTCAAAATACCAAAAATGGCCTCAATCCACCTAGAATTAAAGGCCCGCTGCACAGTAATATGGGCATTGAGCTTGCCAGCGACGTCCCGGCAGGAGAGGTTCAAATTCCGCTTATATTTCACTGCAGCCTTCTTCGTCGTCGCTGCCACTGTAAGATTGCCACCGCTTCCAGGCTTTCTGGCGGTCGACAGACGCTCCCGAACACTTTTAAAACGTTTGTCACGGTCGATTTAGTCACATCCAGCAATTTTGCCAACTTGGCGTGTGAGAACGTCGGATTCACTTGCTGCGCGAGGAAAATTTTGACACGCTGCTCCTCTTGCTTGGACATTATGTTGAAAACTGGAGAGCAAACGGTGAAAACTCATCATAGCAACCATTGTATATACACTCAACTTCCAAATGCAGCATTTCAGGTTTTTTATGCTTTTTTAACAGACATACACCAATTTGAAGTTGACCAATTTTGCGCGACTTTATTAAGTATTTTAAGCGATTATATAACCCCCTCCTCTCCCACCCTCTTGTAAGACACTGTATGATTTAAAGATTACCCCCATCTCTCCTGAAATCTTAATAAGATTCCAAACAAGTGGGACCGCCAACATTATCAACATCGTGGAAATTGTGGCACCACATGTCGATAGAGGTATAGAGTGGGCCTGTTCGGTGAAAATTTTGTTGGTTACCTAACCTTGGCGATAACGCATTCAAAACATCTCAATATTGTGGAGAATTATATTTATAGACACCATGATCAAAATCTGATAAAATCGAATTGATATACATATTCCATCAGCCAGTTTTTTCCCATAAACAGTGAGCGCCCTTCACCTTGGCAACAGCTCATCTTTCCAGCTGGATGTCTATCTTCGATTTACATCAGATTTGAATGCTGATATGGATTCGGTAGAAATTTTATGCATACTTAACGGTTATTTACACGCTGCTCACACTTCAATGGGTCCATCTGCGCCGTAGTGATGCAATTCCAATTCAGCCCTTGATCGTGAACCTCATAAAGCACACAACCGGCGACCGACCAGCTGCCTGCCGACCGGCCAGATCTCGATGAGCCCGCTTGCCGTGAGCAGTGCCATTCGATAACGCAGTTACAACATCCGCCCTAAGTAGGTGTCAAGGAACTGCTGCAGTCGTAGGCGCAGGTGTGACATCAATTTCAATTATGAGGACATGAATTAACGGCGATAAAGTGATCTGTTGGTATACATTCTGACATGGTTATGTAAGTTCGATGCTAATCAAAAATAAACGATCAAATTAAAGTCGAAATAACAGCAATTCATAGCGGGATGGAAACAGAACTTGCCAAACTTTAACTCGCCACGTCCGGGAGACAGAATCAAAGGTTCAAGAGTAATTTTTCATCGAATAAACAAATTTATGCTGATTCATTGTCTATTATCTGGAAAGCAAACCCAGATAAGCTACGCCGAAACGGTTTCCTTTCCCCATAAAACACACTCGATTCTGACTCCCATTAAATCCAGATAAGCATGATACTCCCGTCGAGCACTCTTTCCATAGCGATGCTCTGGAATATTGTGGGAAGCTCGACAATAAAAACAATCATCATCGTTTGCTGATTCTGACTCTAAGACCGAAATTTATTACAAATTAAATCTTGACCGAGGCCCAAATAACCAGTCGATCTGATTTTCATTACTGGCGCCATTTGTTTTCGTCCTGTTCTCTCGGCTCGAGGTGGTTAGTTTATAGTCTGTCAACGTGGTCCGCTCTTTTCTCGAGTCGAATGTCTTGCAGTTTATTGTCCGAGGTGAGTGGTTCGATTTTTGAATTTCATAAATTGAATGAGATCTTTTTAGGTAATAATTATTCATGTAGAAGTTATTGGATCAAACCCGCTCCGTAGCATAAGGGCTGACCAGCTGTTTGCTATTCTAATTTGTTACACGTGTACCAACGAGGAATGTGGATGTGTCACCATAAATAAACTACTATCAAGGCAATTCGGTTCGATTCAAGGGACAATGAGTGTCATTCTTGAATTATAGCATTTTCTTGTTCTGAAATTACTTCCGGATAGCTTGTTGTCTTTAGGATGCCGTCTCACGAAAACATATCTATCTACCGTCTTGAGACATTATGATTTGAAGACTGCTTGTTTTACCCTTCTTACAAAGAAGGATAAGGGAAACACTCCTAACGCTTCTAACGTACCGCAACAATAGAAGTGTTTTATCTATATAAAGCTAACTTTCGAACCAAGACCAGGATTGTGGAGTGTCATATACCAATCGACTAAGCTTGAAGAGATCGGAATGCCTGTGTGTGTATTTGTGTAACGAAATTTTGTAACTCAGTTTTCGCGGCAACCAGTGCACCGAATTGCCCACAATAACTACCAAATGAAAGATACCATGGTCTCACACGTCGCAATTTTAGAATCGATCAACTGGTTCCGGAGATATGGCCGGAACATGTTCCGCTGAATATGGGCCATAAGACTAGAAGTAACCTGAGTGCCCACTACCTGACAATGCCTCAGAGCGTTTGCAAAGTAACTTTGTGCATGCATCTCACAACACTCGACAAAGTGTGTGTGGTTCACCAATTTGCTTCGCACACTCTTTTGCAACTAATCTTTGAGAAAGCGAGCCACACAATGAGCGGTGTGGCGCAGGTATCGTTAATGTCTTCTTTGAGTTCTTTGCAGACTTTGCTTACCACGACTGCATGCATAGGCGATGAAGAAGTGCATAACGAGGAAGAATTTTGTCTTTTTGCTGGGTTTCCCATTTGCAATCCTACACTGAGTGGTGCTCACATTGAGTTTTCGTTATTTCTGGGTGTGTGTCTGTCTTCTCTTCTCGCTGCTTACACTTACGCAAGGTGCAAGGCAGACAAACTTTGTGTTTTCTTGATTCTCACTTTGTTTATTTCAGAAAATTAGTGCATTGCGCGCATTGAGTGATCAGTGACCTGCCTGACAGGTACCTGACTTGGACCAAAACCTATCATTCTATAAGCATGAGCATGATTGACCGCCCCAGTTGCTACTCCGTTATTGCCAGATCACCTGGAATTACACAAAAAACAACAGATGATGCTTGATGCATCTTGAATTAGAAAAAAATCACCTAAAAATAATGTTTTTAAAGGTGATCAAAAATGTTACCTTCTGAGAAATCTTTAAGTAGTTTATTAAAGTTTCAGAACAACATCTTTTGGTTTTTTTGAACTTTTTGTTTATTTATTTATTTTTTTTTCTTTGTTAAATTCTGCACATACACATAACACCATTTTTTAGACATTCAAAATTGATTTCCAAAAAAAAAAAAAAAAATAAAACAAAAAACGTAGAAATAAAAAGTTTAGAATTTTTGCCGAAAGAGGCTGTTCTATAATTTTATTAATGTTTAAGAATCTAACTTGAAAATTTTACAGATGGAAGATTTTATCATATCTAAAAACAAATTTAAAAATTATTTAAAGCCCTACCAATTTAGAATCGGTACGCTTCTTTTTATCCAGTGCAGTGCTCCTAGTGGTCGGTTCTGGAATCTTTTGACAGAAATTTGTTAACAATGTCTTTCTCTTGAAATCCTGTGCAAAACTAAAAAAAAGTTTGTTTTCTTGAATTGCCACTCCATTAAAGAAAAAAAAAAGCATTAATTCTGCACACAAGATATGAAAACCCAACATGCCCGGGTACGAGGACCGCAAAGGAGTTGAAAATGGCCAAAACCACCGTATGTGCAGTGCTTAAACGTTTCAAGGAAGGTTCATCTGTTTCCAGGAAGGTTCAATCAAGACGTCGAAGCAGTACAGTGGACCGGAAACTGCATCAGAATGTCATGAAGGCTTTCAAAGTGAATCCAGGACTTTAGGACGCCAACATACTCGGTACTATTCGCAGCACAGTTCGAAATATACGCATGCAGGTTTCTTCAAGCATCGGGCTATTAACCAACCGAACCGGACTACAAAATGGTGAGTGACAATCTGGAAGGAGTGATATACCTAGCTCCGGTCCTCACAAGTTCCTACCTCACGCCTCCACGAGTCATATGATCACAAAAGACTGCCAGCTGAAACATGGACATAGCTGGTTGGCGCCGCCTGGGCAATGTTGTCAATCCGAAAATAGTAGAGTGAGGAGCTGCGACGCGAACACTGGCGCGGTAACCATAGCACGGTGATAGAGGAAATGCTTCGCCAACCCGAGCGTCTGTTCACCATGGAGGTGCGGCTCAAACAGCGTCTGACAAGCATCCAGCGGCTGAATGAGAAATGCTCTTCCCCGGAAGCTACACCTAAGATGGCAGCCTCATCACGGTGGATAGGAGACCTTAGGTCAACCACCTACTGTCTCTGAAACCTTTACAATTGTTACAGAAACCAACAGAGAAAGACTTCGAACTGATTTAACGGCAATGACTTTTAGCGCGAAACAATGGACACGAATTGGATCATGAAATGTATTGACGTTAGCCCAGCAGGGTAAACTGGTACAACTCGCCAACGAGGCGCGACGCATGAAGCTAGAAATCCTGGGACTCAGTGAAGTTCGTTGGCCAAACTTTGGAGAACACAAACTGCCGTCGGGACAGGTACTACTATACTCTGGTATTCGAGGTGAAAACACTCCCCGCCATCGTGGAGTTGGTCTCCTACTTAGCGTCCAGGCAAGTGCTGCGTTCATCAAGTGGGAGCCTGTTAATAAGAGGATAATCGTTGCCAGATTTAGAACACGGGTTCGTAACCTTACCATAATCCAATGTTATGCGCCAACCGATGCTGCCGAGCTTCAGGACAAGGATAATTTTTACAGTCAACTGAATGGCGTCGTGGATAAGGGTGACATCAAGATCTACACTGGCGACTTCAATGCGAAGATCGGCTCCGGACTATGAGCATGTTATGGGACGTCATGGTCTCGGCGAAATGAGCAAGAACGGTGAGCTGTTTGCAGAATTTTGTGGCAATAACTAAATGGTGATCGGGGGCTCGCTCTTCCCCCATCGGCCAGTACGTGGGTTTCCCGTGATGGACATACCGAAAATCAGATCGACCACATCTGCATTAGCCGAAAATGGAGACAGAGCATTCTTGATGTCCGGAATAAACGCAGCGCCGACATCGCGTCTGACCATCACCTTCTAATCGGCGAAATCTGCCTACACATGGCGCGTATCCAGTGACGGGAGGAGAGACTCGGGCGGCGGTTCAACACACGCCGACTTGAATATCCAGCGGTAAAAAGGTCTTTTGTTGAAGAACTTGAGACTCGAGCTGCGGACGTTCCAGAAGGTGGCAGCGTAGAAAAACAATGGACGGCCATCAAGAATGCCTTTATAGAAACAAGCGAGAACAACTTGGGTGAGCTGCGCACCCAGAGGAAAAAGTGGATCACTGATGAAACCTGGCGGAAGATTGAGGAGCGTAGAGAAGCAAAAGCCACGATAGAGCGGGCGAGAACCAGAGGAGCCAAGAACGAAGCCCGTCAACGGTATTCGGCTCTAGAGAAGGAAGTCAAGCGCTCTTGCAGACGGGACAAGCGAGCGTGGGTGAACTCCCTGGCCGACGAAGGGGAGAAAGCCGCAAACACTGGCGATATACGCCTCCTCTACGATATCTCACGACGCCTGAGTGGAGCAAGGATGAACCCGAGGATGCCAGTGAAGGACACGACTGGACAATTGCTTACCGACCACACTGACCAGCTGAAACGCTGGTTTGAGCACTTCGAACAACTTCTTCAAGTTTTGACGGCATGATCCGCCTAGGGTGCGGTGCATCACTCGCGTCAATTCCGAGGCCATCACTGCAGGAGATTGAAGCAGCTATCCGAAGCATGAAATCCAACAAGGCTCCAGGGGTCGATCGCATATCAGCAGAGATGCTCAAAGCTGACCCCATGCTATCCGCACAAATGTTGTATCAACTATTCTGTAATATCTAGGACACCGCGACTTTTCCGGCCGACTGGATGCAGGGCATCTTAGTGAAGGTCTCAAAGATGGGGGATCTGACTGTGTGCGACAATTGGCGAGGCATCATGTTACTGTGTATTGTTCTCAAAGTTCTGTACAAAGTTATCCTGAATCGGATATAGGAGAAGATCGACGCGACTCTCCGACGGCAGCAGAAGGATTCCGTGCCGGAAGATCTTGTGTGGACCATATTGTCACGCTTCGCATCATCCTGGAGCAGGTCAATGAATTCCAAGAGTCCCTTTATTTTGTATTCATTGACTACGAAAAAGCTTTCGACCGTCTCCATCACGAGAATCGGTGGGGCGCCCTGAGACGCAAGGGAGTCCCGGATAAAATCGTCAACCTCATCGAACCGCAGTATGAGGCTTTCGCGTGCAGAGCTCTGCATAACGGAGCCTTGTCCGACCCTATCCGGGTAGTCGCTGGTGTGAGACAAGGATGTATACTATCACCGCTACTGTTTCTCATCGTAATCAACGAGATCATGGTAGGTGCAATCTACCGTGTACCGAACCGTGGGCTGCTTTGGCAGCCTATCACCATGGAGCATCTCAACGACTTCGATTTGGCTGATGATGCTGCTCTACTAGCACAACGGCGCTCTGATATGCAGAGTAAGCTCAATGACCTAGCCAACGCTCCTCTGCGGCGGGTCTCACCATCAACGTCAACAAGACCAAATCGTTGGATATCAACACGGGCAACGCTTCCAACTTTACGGTAGCGGGGCAAGCAGTAGAGAAGGTCGAAAGTTTCCAATATCTTGGCAGCCAAATAGCGTCGGACGGCGGGACCAAGAGCGACATAGGTGCACGAATCAAGAAGGCTAGGGCTGCCATTGCGAGTTTATAAAACGTATGGAGATCCAACCAGATAATTCAACGCACCAAAATCCGAATTTTCAACTCGAACGTGAAATCTGTGTTGTTATACGCCAGCGAGACGTGGTGTGTATCAGCGGAGAACACTCAAAAGCTGCAGGTCTTCATCAACCGATGCCTGCGGTATATAATTCCTGCCTGGTGGCCTCACAACTGGATCTCGAATGTCGAGCTCCATCGTCGATGTCATCAGAAGCCCATAGCAACAGAAATTCGAGAGCGAAAGTGGAGGTGGGTCGGCCACACACTTCGACGGGGCGGAAACGAAATCTGCAAGCAAGTGCTGGATTGGAATCCAGCAGGACATCGCAGCAGAGGCAGACCCAGGGGTCATGGCGGCGGAGCCTCAATAAGGAAATTAAGCAAGTCGATAGGAGTCTGACCTGGGCCCAGGTCAAGGCAAAAGCGAGCAGCCACCCAGGATGGAAGTATTTCACGTTGGCCCTTTGCACCGCTGGTGGTGCACAGGACCCTTATGTAAGTAATTCTTATGGTCGATATAATAACGTTTTATTCTAAACAAAACAGATTCTGAGATACATCCGATTGAAAGCGTACAGATTGTATATTACACCAGAAATCGTCAAAAGTACATACTAAGAAATAACTAATTTCACACGTGATTTGACATAAAGGATCAGACGTAAACAAATATTTCATGTTAAATTAAGTGCCTCGAGATTGAAAAGTTAGTTACCTGACGAAAAGTACGTTTGATTGAATTAAATTTCGCGTCTCTTATAACTCAATTTTATGTGAAAATTGACGCTCGTATAACTTAATGAACATAATTTTTCTAAGTATGTAGTTATCAAACAGACATGTGACATACTTCTAAAATCCATGAAAAGTCGTTCAAACGTTTGGTTGCTGGGTACATTATCAAAGAGCTTTGGGGGTGACGAGTAACTGAATCCGATCAGTAGCGGTTCGGCTTCTTCCTCCTTCTTCGATGAATCGATAGCTCCTAAGGCAGCTTTGATAGCTAGCTGCTTGCGGGCATCGTAACAAAAAAAAATCAAAAGGATCAATTTTAATTATCCCGTCACAACTTTTATTGCATATAAATTTTTCACAAAATTAAAAGAAAAACTTGCACAGTAATTTTTTTATTTGTGAATTTACATCTTTATCATGTCAAATTTTCGTCGATGTAAAAATATGAAAATTAACAGAAGAAAGGGTAATTCTACATATTTCAACTTTTACATAATGCACATGTTCATTGTGTAAGGTAACATGACTTGCACGTTAACAAGGCTTTTAAATTTTCATGTTTGAAACAGTTACAAATCAAAAGCTGTAAAATTACATGTTGAATTGAATTACATACTCGATTTTTTATCGTTTGAAACAGACTATGTCGCAGGTAAGTTTCATTATTTTTTAGTGTGGGTGACTAAGTTGTTTGAATTTCTGTGACCTATCTAAGGACAGCGCATGGCCCACTGGTTAAATCGGAATTGTTCGCGTCATATTCCAGTTTTTCACGAAGATTTCGAGTGGAACTGCTCACTAGTAGTGCAATGCAGTTTACGTTGATAGACAATTTGAAATTTACTCTATGGTGCCTTTTCCAAGTAACAATTTTGGTTTTGGAGGATTCTGTAGACCATGATTTGGACTTGTAGAATGCTATAATACATCGATAAAACCAGCAATGTTACTTGGGTTATTAAATGTTTTAATTTAATTTGTTACTAAAATATTCGCATAATTTTAAGCATAACAGAAGTTAAACTTATTGGTCTATTGGATTTAGGCAGTGTTTTTTCTTAGGTATAAACATAACCGTGACTTGTCTCCACGTACTTTGAATGTACCTTACTTGCTCTGAACAGTTAAGTAAGGAGAGGAATTAGAATTCCATTCCATTTTTGCAGTGGTGCGGGGAAAATTCCATCCATTACAGATAACTGAGTTCACTGCCCATTCCACTTTGGAACTGGTGAAAATAGTGTGGGAAGTGTTTCAAAACCCAGAGTAATCTTCAGCATCTTCTACATCTTGATCAGAACCAATTATTTACCCGGGAAAGTTAGTTTATGAGCGGCATATGCGATAGTGGAGCTAAATATGCGAGATTCAGTCATTTATGTAAGGCCCTGCTGATTTTAATGATATTTCGCAAACAAAATTGACATTCAAAAATCGATTATTGATGCGTTGATTTAGAGGGCCCGAGAGGCATGCCACTGGTTTGAAATTTTCTCAACTTCCCAGGGAAATAGAGTACCATTGTGCTTGCCACGCAATACACAATTTCATGCATTGAATGCACTTCAATGGATCACATTATTTCAGCAATTTAAAATGACGGTTTCTACCACTCGAACTTTGCCGTGGAACAATACTTTGATTTTTTTTCTTCTTGAAGCATGAGAAAGTGCAGCGTGATTATAGGAATAAATTTCCCTTTTAAAAATGGTCATAGTGATTGAACGCTTACATGAATTATATATCTTATATAACCTTCAATTTAGCATACTTTAATTCAAATCACTCTCCCTTTACCTTAATTACCAGCCACATTTGTCAAGACAACTGGCACGCACGATTTAGTTCCAGCACTTATTGAGTCCTGGCAATGCGTCTAAGCTCTGATATTGAAAGGATTTTCCAAGCATGGTTCCCTTTTACCTCTTAAATGATTCGAAAAATAAATGTGTTATTATTTCGAAGAGGTTTCAGTTTTTAAAAGACAACACACGATTTTATACAGATTTATGACATGTTTTATTTTAACGTCCGATGGCAGCTTGAAATCGAAAACGAATAAAATTTCAAATCACACTAACAATACAAGCTGATAAAGGGTGTCCCACATCAAATTGCATCACGGAAAAAATGCTGTAGAAAACTACCCATTAGGTACTTTCTCTTTAAAATTTGGGTAGAAGTAGTTCAGAGTGTATTGTTTACACTGCATTTTTTATCGCTGTCAGTTTTTCGAAAGTTGGAAAAAATGGCGTCACCAGAAAAACAAAGTGGCGAATTGATTTTGCGCAAGCACCTGAAAAATCCTCAACCCTCTCATCGGGACATCGGAAAACATGTCGGAATCGTGCACTCAACGGTAAGTTGTGTGATTAAACGTTACCACGAACTTCTGAGCATCGAACGGAAGGATGTTGGATGTCCTATTAATGATCAGGATCACAAGCGTGTCGTGAAAGCGTTTAAGCGAAATTCCAATGCTTCGGTCAGGGATGTGGCAAAAAAGTTGAATCTGTCCAAGTCTTTCGTTCAGAGAGCCAAGGACCAGAAGGGACTGAATACATACAAAGTGCAGAAGGCTCCAAATCGTGACGAACGGCAAAACACGGTGGGAAAGTCACGGTCCCGGAAACTGTGCACCCAGATGCTGACGAAGCCTCATTGTCTCATCATGGATCATGAGACTTACGTCAAGGCAGACTTCCGGTAGCTTTTGGGGCTACTGTTCTTCACCGCCCAGCACAAGTTTGATGCTCCGGAAGAAGTAATGAAGCAGAAACTTTCAAAGTTTGCCAAGAAATACAAGATCTGCTCATGTGGCAAACGGAGTGCGCCGTTCGTGACTACCGGGACTGCAAACGGGGAGATCTACCTCAAGAAGTGTCTACAGAAGCGTCTGCTTCCTCTGTTGAAGCAACACGAACTATTCAAATGTTGTCCTGGAGTGGTGCGAAGCCAACGAGGTCACTTTCATAGACAAGCATATGAACCCCCCAATGTACCGGAACTAAGGCTGGGCTATTATGAAGCAGGTACTACGGAAGCATCCCAAGTAGGTCAAATCTGTGGAAGACATGATGAAAAAGTTGGTTTCCGTACAGAAGAAGCTGCAGCGAGATGTTGCACAGAACCTAATGAGTGGAGTTAAGCGTAAGGTGCAATCGTACGGTTATGGTTTTTTAAGTTGAATGAAATAAATATGCCAACAGCTTACTAATGAGTCTGAAAGTTTGCAAAGGATCGGGTCAACTGGGTAATTTTCTGAAGCGTTTTTTTTCCGTGATGCAATTTGATGTGGGACACCCTTTACTTGTACACACTTTAAAACAACAATACTTGAACATATACCCATTATACCCATTGAGAATTGCATAATTGTGGAATCGGTGACAGTTGTTCTGAATCCCCCTGTAGGGTCATATTTATGCTAAGATTGATAAATCTGGAATTTATTGCATCATGCAACTGCTCGACAACCTGATTAATGAACAACTGTAGAAGTACATAACTTGAGATCAGGAAAAATGCTCGCAAGAGAAAAGTAAAAAAAAACCCTGAAGAAGAAGAAGAACTTTAGCATTCAGAGATTTCTGTTGAACGGAAACCGAACATGACATCTTGACATTGAAAATGATCCACCTATGCAGGAGTGTCTGCTACAAAAATGCAAATAAACAAGACAAACAAAACAGACTTCATTCTCAGTCTGCCGCCTTAGCAAAAACCGAAAACGTTACCTAGAAATTAACATTTCTTTTTCATCGCTTCACCAAATTCCACTCCGGTGAGTGTGAAAATTATCGAAAACATTGTTTACATTTTGTGGTCGAATTATCAATTCCTAACCTGATGCGTCATATAGGATCCTGCAAAATCCGGGAATTTCCGGATTTTAGTTCCGCAAATGGCATGGTATTGGAATTTCGTTTATTTGTTTGTTTATTTGCAAAAATCTGGCGACGCGCTGCCGCGTCGTATTCCAATTATCAACCGATTTTATCAAAAAAAATGTTTCTTTCGTTTTGCCATTTCCCTGGTTGTTTGTTTACAACTTACAGTGGAATTGAGGTGGAAACCATACGGAGAGAAAAAGACAAAGAAGATGACGGGAAATGTATTTCAGTTTTAGGGTACCGGTTTCGCTAATCCTACCCACCGCCCCTGCTCTGATGAAGTCTTTGCACGGAGCGGGTTTGTGAGTGTGTTAGAGCGAGAGATATGCATTGAGTTGAGGTGATTTTTGGACTTTTTTTTAATGACGTCGCCGCGTAGGTGAAGATGTGGTAGACTGGTTCATGGTGAGGTTTAAGCGCGTTTTGTATCCGTTAGTTCAGAAGTCTGATAAATTAATTGAAATCCGTGCAGCTCATACACGATTCCTTAGCCTTTCAGTTTACATAAATCTTTACAATCTGGACTTGTTCCAGGTTTCCGTCGATCTTGTTTTCCGTACTGAGTACCAATGCTACCGACGCCAGGTGAGGCAGCTCCCACATCTGGACCATACCTATCGACCTGTTGTTAACTCATGGATTGGTGACCAACGGTTTTACTTCTATTCCGAAGTTAGGCGTGATCAGAGATTTTATGCCTCAGAAAATCTCGACGGTGCCGACTGGGATTGATCCCAGGCCCTTTGGAGTGAGAGGCAGTCACGATTACCACTACACTACCAGCGCCGCTCCTGAAATTCTCTGTTATTCCTATTCAAAAGAAGTTGCTGTAACGATTCAAAACGAAGAGTTCTGACCTATTGACATGTTGCAACGAACGAATGTTGGAACAATAGGCGAGAGTGCTATTTTTAACATCGGTTAAAGAAGCAGCGGTAGCATATCTATGGGAGCTCTTCGAAATCATCGTGATGTTATGGATTACTTTGCATCAGGTGAGATCTTTCCTTTATTTTTCTTTCAACGATCATTCCATTATTATATGAAACATTAAATGGATGGAGAGAGTGGAAATGCTAACTCCTTGTCTTTAACGTTTCGTGAAAAGAGATCGGGCTGTTCTTCCAACACATTGGGGCATCCTCCTGTTGGATGACCTGTTTTTTTACCGGTTGTATGATTCTGTTGTTGGAAGGAGATTCTAATTTATCCCGTGGATGCACGTGAGCGACTTTGCCCACGGATTCACCCAAACCGTTTGTGGCCCTCCATACAATGGCAGGTTGAGTACAATTAGAAGCTATTAAACTTTATCAAGTCGAACAGCGAGGATAGTCCACAGTCTACCGACAGTTGTCTTGCTACAGTGAGCGGTAGTTCCATATAATCATCATTAACATGTTGTAAAATATATAGAAAATTATAGAACTTGTTGTTAAAGGTGTACATATGTTGCACCAATAGAAACAATGGGGCCTCTCTTAGCTCAGTCGGTAAAGGCGCAGCTTCATTGCCAGACCATGCTGGAGTTGGCTGGGTTTGATTTGCGGCCGGTCTAGGAATTTTTCGGGTTGATTTTTGTTACATCCTTGGACTTATTGTATGATTGTACTTTCCAAACAATTATACTACTGCAAAAATGGTACAAACATCGAAAGCTCTCAATTAGTAATAGTGGAAGTTCATCCAGAACACTAAGTTGAGAGCACTCAATAAGCTTAATATGCGATAAGCAATAAGCTTGAAATGCAAGGAAGAAGAAGAAACCATAAAAGAACTGGCAACACTGTATCGTATTAATATCATGATTGAATTGGCTCCTATAATCAACTGGAATAACTATTTTCCAATCGCGAAAAATTCGTGATCAATCATATATATTCGAGATTTTTTGTTTATTTTTCTAGCGTCCTGGAGAAAAACTTACCTTCATTGGAAGTCTTTCTAGTTAATTGGCAAAGTCAAGGGTATTCGGTCATTGCATTAATTTTTAAGTACCACTTCAATACTGTTAAGCATTTGACCACAAACGTTTGGCTGCAGGGTAAAGGGTGATACGGTCAAAATTTGGTCAATATCAACTTGACGTATTTCTTTCAATTTTGCATTTAAAAAACCTGAACACCCCTCATTTTGAAAGTGTGTGTGTGTAGAATATTGCTCCTATTTTGATTTTGGAATTCACTCTTCAGTTGTCAAAATGCCGTCCAAGCAAGAAGAGCAGCGTATCAAAATTTTGCTCGCGCATCGCGAAAATCCGAGCTACTCGCACGCAAAGTTGGCAAAATTGCTAAAAGTTGCCAAATCAACCGTTACATATGTAATTAAAGTGTTTGGGGAACGTTTGTCGACAGCCAGCAAGTCTGGATCGGGGGGAAATCGAAAACCGGAAGCCACTGAGACGACAAAGAGAGTTGCCGGTAGTTTCAAGCGAAACCCTAACCTCTCTCTCCGAGATGCCGCAAATAAGCTGGGTGTATCGTCTACAACCGTGCATCGAGCCAAAAAACGAGCCGGACTATCGACTTACAAGAAGGTAGTGACTCCAAATCGCGATGATAAACAAAATACGACGGCCAAAGCGCGATCCCGGAGGCTGTACACGACAATGCTGACGAAGTTTGACTGCGTGGTAATGGACGACGAAACCTACGTCAAAGCCGACTACAAGCAGCTTCCGGGACAGGAGTTTTATACGGCAAAAGGAAGGGGAAAGGTAGCAGATGTTTTCAAGCACATGAAACTGTCAAAGTTCGCAACGAAATATCTGGTTTGGCAAGCCATCTGTACCTGTGGCTTGAAAAGCAGCATTTTCATAGCTTCCGGGACTGTCAACCAAGAAATTTACGTGAAAGAGTGTTTGAATAAACGTCTGCTGCCTTTCCTGAAGAAACATGGTTGTTCCGTACTGTTTTGGCCGGATTTGGCATTTTGCCATTACGGTAAAAAGGCCACGGAGTGGTACGCCGCCAACAACGTGCAGGTGGTTCCCAAGGACAAGAACCCTCCCAACACGCCAGAGCTCCGCCCAATTGAGAAATACTGGGCTATTGTCAAGCGGAACCTAAAGAAGACCAAAAAACTGCTAAGGGCGAGCAGCAGTTCAAGGCAAACTGGCTTTCTGCGGCGAAGAAGGTGGACAAGGTGGCTGTACAAAATCTGATGGCAGGGGTCAAGCGTAAGGCCCGGCAATTCGGATTTGGAAAAGCGGAAGCCTAACTGAATATTTTTCCTGAATTTTATACTAATTGAACTTGCAAAAGAAATTTAATTTGATTTTTTAAATAAACGATTTCACCGATTTACACGCGTTTTCCCTTGACCAAATTTTGACCGTATCACCCTTTACATTATCAAAGAGCTTTGGGGGTGACGTGGCTGGCACCAAGGCGTGCGAACGTTCAATTAAAATTACCTCTTCTGAAAAGGACCGTTTTGTCGGGATGGTTGAGTAATGCTGAGCTATTAGGGTGTTCAACACGGATGAGTTGTATGTTGTTTGGAACGAGGGTGACGGGCTTGACAGAGATGGCCCACAGCGGCACACGATGAGCAACTGAATTTGATTAGTAGCGGTGCGGCTTCTTCCTCCTTCTGCGGTAAATGGACGCTCATTTGTGCTGCAGCTAGCTGCTTGCAGGCAGCCTTTCGTTGTGTACTCGAGAACAATGTTTAACGCCACGCGCCGAAAGCACTGCTGCTGCTGATGACAACCGACCGGACACCACCTTACACGGTGGTTGAATAAGCACCGTTTGGCGAGACCGGATAGAATTCGCTTGTGAAATCTGTGTTAGGGAAAGCACTTTTTCAATTTTGATCCCCATTGCAACAGTTGGACATTTGTGTAATTTTCAATTGTAACCTATGGAAATTGATTAAGTGTTCATTTAAGCAGAATTGTAGAAAAACTTCCAATTTATTGGCTTGTTAAGAACTAAAATCCATGAGCTATAGACAGAGTTATAAATGGTCAAAACCTGACCACTTTTCGTAACGCGTACGATTTTCTTTTAATTGCACCCCCAATACATTACTGAAAGACGTAATCCTACGTCAAAAAACGATCAATATACGAACCAGTCTTGTGTAGATACCGATTACAATCAAAATTGGTTCCATACATTGAATGGTGCTGGTAGAAACCATCAGTTTTTTTTTTGCAGCGGTACCAATGAATCTAATCAGTCGCAAGAGCGGTTAAGGTATTTTTTTTTTGCTTTTGTTTTTCTTTCATTCTGCTAAAGCTATCCACGATTTGATTGAGGAAAATATTGTGGATACAGATATTGAAATTTAAGTTTTTTTTTCTTCTGAATTTTAGCATAAACTAAACGTCAAGGATGATGATGTTAGTTACTCTGATGAGTATGGTTTAAATGTAACGTTACTGTCAAATCTACCAGTTATTCCATCTTAGTTCGCTGGGAGCCATACCATGGCGGCCATCGTGACGTAACACAGTGCCAACGGTGCCTCAATTTTGGACACGGTACCCGCAACTGTAACATCAAGCCACGCTGCAGCAGCTGCGCTCAAGAACACGCCACTTCCGACTGCCCTGCGGATGGAGCCGTGGCGTTAAAATGCGTCAACTGTGGTGGTGCTCATCAGGGTTCCGGCAAACAGTGCTCCAACTGCGTGGACTTCAAACGCATCCGAAAACAGGCGGATACCAATAACCAATCGGGACGCAAGAAGGACAAAACCCCCAGTATTCAGGACGGAGGATTTCCCGCCTCTTCGTACTCCTCAGCAAAGGCAAGTGAATTCACGGGTACCTTTATCATCGGAACCCTTTGTGTGGAGGTGGAGTCGTCGAGACTGGATTCGTCCAGTTCATCACCGTCTACTGCCCTCGATAGTGTGCCGCCAGCAGTGGACTAGCGGCTAAATTCAAGAAGGACCTGTCCACCATCACCCGTACCGGTCCCGCTTCGTTTTTGGAGGAGATCTGAATGCTCGCTTGGTGGGACTATCAGCAGAACCAGAACGGTCGTCTGCTGTTCGACCACTCGCAGCATGGGCTGTACTCCGTTTGGTTCTCGGACGGGCCAACATTCATCTCACCGGCGGGCAACCGACAATCGACGCTTGAAAAATACCGTTTTTAGAATCTGTCTGGACGACCACTCCAGACCATTATGGAAGGTTACTTAGGTCCACCCCAAACCCCTTCCACTACTTAGAGATGAATATGATGACGATCGGCTCATAATCACCCCTCAGGAGAAAGCAAATGCGATTGGTTAACATATTGCCAAATCGCACTTGCTTGGCTCCAAAATCCAAAGTCCGCTCGAAGATCAGGTTGCGCAATGCGCCCTCAACATTGATTCCTCTTCTTGTACTATCCCTTCGGACGATAGGATATCAGTGGAACAGATTGGAATTTACCAATAGCGTACCAATAGCGTACCATAGCGTACCTTCAAGGATTTTGAACGCACCTCAAAGCTTCCCGGAAAACCCATGTCCCGCTGGATAGACAAACGATTTCAGTAATGACCAGGTCGATCGACCAGATTTCTACGGAAATGTGACGTACCAAATGCGTACTTTACGAATCTGCAATCCATTTTTAACTTACCTCTTATTTTCACTTAAATGCTTATACTAAACTTTTTGAATCGGTTTATTTATAAATTCTGGACACGGAATTGGATTCCTCGGAAAATTTTAATCCGAATTCATATAAAAAACATTATACTAATTTCGAACAAAACCTTTCATTTCATGAATAATTATGGAGACGCATGGTGCTGCTAGGAAAACTCCATCATGAGAAATGCCTTGATAACTTTCTGATCGGTCATGACCAACGTACCTAACTGGAATTCACTTTCTGATAGAATTTTTTTTTTTTTATCCATTTCGTTTATTTGGAAGGCTCAATCGCGTTAGCTTTACGGAGCCGATAATTCATTGTTCACTGTTTGTAACAAAATTCACTTAATTCTATGTCTAGTAGGAGTTGGGCCGATTACTCGCGGCTTACTCGAGGTTAGAGGGGTACATTGTTGAAGGATAGGATCAGGGGAGGATCTTGGGGTAGGGTTTCGTTGTCTCATCAGAGCGTTGTCGCCAGTATGAATAGTAGTGCTGTTCTAGCTTCGTCTGGAGTTCGACCGGCTATGGTGACCAGTGGGCGACGATGAGACTCATCGAGACGGGGGGACAAGACAAACAAAAACTAATAAAGAGAGACAAAAGACAAAGGAATTAAATTCTTATACTAGACATTTGAAGAAACACATAAACGGACTGCATATAGCAGACATCGCGAGTTGCCAACAAGTCTCTGATAGGAACATAGGGTTGTCTTCCTTGGGCCTCAAGGGTATTCAAAAGTCGCTCTCTGGCGGCGTCATTATCCGTACATTGCCAAACTGCGTGTTCGATGTCATCGTAACCGTTTCCACACTGACAGATGTTGCTGTCCACGAGGTTTATTCTATTGAGATGAGCATCTAGCGAGTAGTGGTTGGACATAAGTCTACTCATCACCCGAATGAAGTCACGACTTAAGCCCAAGCCTTTAAACCACGCTCTCGAAGAAACATTAGGAATAATTGAATGTAACCACCGTCCAAGATTTCCAGTGTCCCAATCGGTTTGCCAACTCGAATGGGTACTCTGACGCACTAAATGGTAAAATTCATCGTGTGAAATTTGCCTGTCATATAATTCGCCTTCCTGCGCGCCCACCTTTGCGAGAGAGTCCGCCTTCTCATTGCCTGGGATTGAGCAATGTGAGGGGACCCATGCAAAGGTAATCATATATGATCTTTCGACCAGTACACTCATCTGCTCCCTTACCTTTGAAAGGAAATAAGATGAGTGCCTACCTTGTTTCATCGACCGAATAGCCTCAATCGAACTGAGACTATCCGAGAAGATGAAATAATGGTCTGTGGGCATATTGGAAATCATCCCCAATGCGAAGTTGATTGCTGCCAGCTCAGCAACAAAAACGGAACAAGGTTCCTGAAGTTTGCGGAAGACGCTAGAGTTTTCATTGAAGACACCGAAGCCAGTGGATCCATTGAGACGGGACCCGTCTGTAAAATATCTTTTCATGCAATTGACTTGTTGGTACTTTTCAGTAAAAATACGTGGGATAATAATAGGTCGAAGTTGATCGGGAATCCCATGAGTTGCTTGTTTCATGGTCAGATCATATTCAATTGAGGAACTGCGATTGGTGAAGTGAACACGGTCTGGAGTATAACAAGGAAGACACATATCCGACGATATGTAGTGGTGGTGGATTCTCATAAATCGAGATTGTGTGTTCAGCCCAAGAATTTCTTCAAAATTTGCAATTATAAGTGTGTTGGTCACTCCGCATTTGATTAGTATTCTGAGAGAGAGCTCCCAGAAACGGTTCTGGAGGGGTGTTACTCCTGCCAGAACCTCGAGACTCATGTTATGCGTTGAGTGCATACAGCCTAGAGCAATACGCAGACAACGATATTGAATTCGTTCCAATTTTATTAGGTGACTTTTTCTTGCCGAGAGAAAGCAGAAAGAGCCGTACTCTAGAACAGAGAGAATAGTTGTTTTATAAAGCGTTATGAGGTCTCCCGGATGAGCACCCCACCATGTGCCGCAAATTGAACGGAGAAAGTTGATCCTCTGCTGACATTTTTGCTTCAAATACGTAATATGGGCATTCCAAGTGCACTTTGAATCAAACCAGACCCCAAGGTACTTGAAAGACAATGATTGGGTAATGTTTCTGCCCAAAAGATTAAGCTGCATTTGGGCTGGGTACCGCTTTCGAGTAAACACTACCAGTTCAGTTTTCTGCGGCGAGAATTCGATCCCTAGATTCATAGCCCAAGAAGACAAGTTATCTAAGGAATTTTGCAATGGTCCTTGCAAGTCCACGGCATGTGGACCTCTTACGGAAACCACACCGTCATCTGCAAGTTGTCTTAGCGTGCATTGTTCTGCCAAACAGTTGTCGATATCTTTGACATAAAAGTTATAAAGAAGAGGGCTGAGACATGAGCCTTGGGGCAGACCCATGTAGCTAATTCTGGAAGTTGTCAGTTGTCCAAGGGAAAAGTTCATTTGCTTTTCTGACAACAAATTGTACAAGAAATTATTTAAAATTCCAGGAAGTCCACATCTGTGCAGATTGTCTGACAGAATTTCAATGGAAACTGAATCAAAAGCCCCCCTAATGTCCAAGAATACTGAAGCCAATTGCTCCTTGTGTGCAAAGGCCAGTTGAATATCTGTGGAAAGCAGCGCTAGACAATCGTTTGTTCCTTTGCTCTTGCGGAACCCAAACTGTGTATTTGATAGCAAGTTATTTGATTCGACCCAGTGATCGAGTCTCCGAAGGATCATTTTCTCCAACAATTTCCTAATGCACGAAAGCATAGCAATCGGACGGTATGAGTTATGGTCAGACGCTGATTTGCCAGGTTTTTTAATGGCTATTACTTTGACCTGTCTCCATTCAGGCGGTACAATGTTGTTTTCTAGCAAGGAATTAAATAAATCTAGCAAGCGTCTTTTAGCGATATCTGGGAGATTTTTCAGAAGATTGAATTTAATCATATCGCTTCCCGGTGAGGAGTTGTTCGATGAAAGAAGAGCCATAGAGAAATCCAGCATTGAGAATGGTCTATCCAGAGAGCCGCCGCTAGGAGACGCTTCTCGAAGAATATTTTGTGCTGGAACTGAGTCCGGACAGACCTTTTTAGCGAAATCGAATATCCATCGGTTGGAGTATTCTTCACTCTCATTGAAAGATGAGCGGTTACGCATGTTGCGAGCCACCCTCCACAAGGTGTTCATTGAGGTTTCTCGTGAGAGTCCCTCGACGAAATTGCGCCAATAACCGCGTTTTTTTGCTTTGATTAATTGTTTCAGCTTTGTCTCAAGCTTTGAATATTCCTCGAAGTAAGTGGAGGTTTTATGTCTACGAAAAGCTTTGAAAGCATCAGATTTTTCTACATACAATTTTGTGCATTCTTCGTCCCATCCAGGTGTGGCTGGTCTCCTTTTGAAGGGCGCACTTGGAACTTTTCTTTTTTGTGCTTCCAGTGAGCTTTTGTAAATCAAATCGGCTAGGAATCGATATTCTTCCAATGGTGGAAGCACATCTATTGATTCGACACCGATTGTCACCGCCGTTGCATATTTCTGCCAGTCGATGTTCCTTGTAAGATCAAATGGAACCCGAGATGGTTCTGCAGAGTGAGGGCCACACTTTATTGAAATGATGATTGGCAAATGATCGCTACCATGGGGATCATTGATAACCTTCCACTGACAATCCAATGATAGCGATCTTGAACACAAAGATAGGTCGAGTCGGCTTTCTCGAGCCGGAGGTTTTGCTATACGTGTCGCTTCACCAGTGTTCAAAATAGTCAAATTGAAATCGTCACATAAATCGTAAAAAATAGCCGCTCTATTGTCGTCATATAGATCGCCCCACCCAGTACCATGGGAGTTCATATCACCCAGAATTAATACTGGGGATGGAAGAATCGAAACTAGATTCCAGAGTTGACTACGGCTAATGGAGGTTCTTGGTGGAACGTATACTGAAGCTATGCAAAGATCTTTGTTCTTCACATTTATTTGGCAAGCGACGATTTCGACGCCTGATAGAGGAGGAAGGGAAATTTTGTAGAAAGGGTAGCACTTTTTGATCCCTAAAAGTACTCCTCCATAAGAATCGTCTCTATCCAGGCGAATAATGTTAAAATCGTGGAAGTTGAGTTCTTTATCGGAAGAAAGCCATGTTTCACAGAGAGCAAATATATCACAATCAGAATTGTGAAGTAAAAATTTGAACGAGTCTAGTTTAGGCACTAGACTACGGCAGTTCCACTGTAGCACAGTGATCATATCTTCAACCTCGTTCGACGAATTATCCATCGAAAGATATGATTGATGCAAGGAGGGGCCATGAAACAGTCAATTGCTTAAGATATGATTCTAACGTTGGAAGCAAGGCAGAAACTAAGCTTCTTAGAGGGTCTTGTATGTTGAACATGTTTAATATGAATTCCACAATGTCCGAAAAAGCTAGCAAACCTCGTTCGGACTTGGATTTCTTTTGAGAAGTTTGAGGAGCAGCTTTTTTATTTTTTTTATCTTTGTTGGGCAATGGCGGAAAATTCTTGCTGCATCCAGGGATTGGATCAGCAGGAGCCTTCGGTTTTGTTTTTTCATCCCCATTACCCTGGGAATTTGGCAATCTTCTGGAGGTGATTTTAGTTTTCTTACGGCGCACTTTCGGGGAGGGGCATTTTCTTTTTGAGGATCCGTCCATTTTTGAAGGTGCGTGTACCACCGTAGAATCACCTTCATCCGATGAGTCAGAGTCCGATTCTTCAGCTGACAAAATCGAAAATTGGTTTGCATCTTGGACGGCTGATGCAGCCTTCACCATTTGCGCATAAGTCTGCTTGGAGCGTCCAGAGATTGAACGCTGCACTTTATCGGAGTGCTGCTTGTACATCGGGCACTCCTGCAAGGGGTGAGGATTCTCGCCACAGTAAGCGCATTTTACTGATTCTTTGTGGCAAGAATCCTCTTTGTGGTTTTCACCACATTTGCCACAACGAGTTTTGTTGCCGCAATGGCTGGCCGAGTGTCCCAGCCTTTTGCAGTTGGTACAATTATATACCCTCTGTACAAACAGCCGCACCGGAAAAAAAGCACCATCAATTTTAACAAAGTTTGGGAGAACTGAACCTGCGAAAGTCACCCGGAACGAGTCTGAATGTTTATAAACTTTTTTACCGTCTAGCAAAGATGCTGAATGCAGTTGCCTTACATCCAGTATCTTCACTAGCGCGGTAGCGAATGTCGAGTTTTTAAAAGTTCCCGAGGCATGTTTCAAGTCCTCGACAGTCAGACTCGCGTCGGAGACCACGCCTTCTATCTCCACATCTCGAGAAGGGATGTAGATGTTGTACTCAACACTAAAAAGCTCGTGTTCAGCAATTTTATTTGCCACATCATAAGTCGGTGCTTCTACACGCAGTTTGTTGAATCTTTCTTTGTGTACCGAGATTCCCGGATACTTACGCAGCAAATCTCTCGTAATGTCGAGAGTTTTCAAAGGTTTATTTTTGGGCCGAAAAAAGACAACCCATGGTCCTTTCGAAGACGGTTCATAGTATCTGGTTCGCGTAACGTAGGCATCGGAAGATGCCATAAGTGTTGCGCAAAAGCGGTGCGCAACCACTTAAGAAGGAAAAAAAAAATTAAAACCTTCACTAATTAATTAATTTTAATTACTAGTAATTAAATTTTTTGCCCGACGTACGAACAAATCAAAAAGAAAAAAAAAATCGAAAAAAAAAAAAAAAAAAAAACTTATATCTACTTGCAAAAAGTTGTCTCACTATGACCCATACTCCCCTACCAGGGGTGAGAGACAGAGTCACGCGCCACGAGGCAAAATTAAACTACAATAGGGAGGCAATGGACTTGCAAAATGTATTGTCTAATACTTATGCCGGTTGTAAACAACCTATCAGCCGGTGCAGCTAGATCGTCCGTTTGCTGCTGCTGGTGGTGATGGTTGGTGTTGGTGGGTCGGCACGATGATGATACGATGAAATGATGGGCTCGCCGTTACCTCCGGTTATGGATTACCGGGATGGGTTAAAGATGGATGGCAACTCCAAGGGACTCGGCCCATGGAATTCCACTTCCTCTGTTGCACACTGGTCACTTGGGGCACCCAATGGGAGGTGAAAAAAACCGCTCGGGCGGAAAAAAACACCGAAAAAACTAGATGCCGCGTGACTGAGACCGGGACGTTGTTAACCGACTGAGTGCTCAACTAGGAATGTTCTGATAGAATTTACCGGTGATTAAAATAAAAAAATAACATTATTTTAAAAATTCCATTTTTCGATGATACATTAGAAAAAAAAACCTGATCAAATGATCAGATATCTTTCAGAAATTGTTCCTGAATATCCCTGGAACACTATCTGATTGGTCATGACCATCAAAAACTTTGAAATTCGTTAAGTTTGTCCCACTGCATAGATTGACGTGTTCCGCAAGGAAGTCTGTTTGGCCCTTTGCTTTACAGCATCTACACTACCGACATTCCTTCCTTTGGAGGCGGTTGCGTGTTCTTCCTGTTCGCAGATGATGCCGCAATAGCCGTCAAGAGTAGGATGCCTCGCGAAATAACAAACAAGCTCCAACGATGCCTTGACGCCTTGACGCCTTTACTGATTACACATGGAAATTCAAAATTAAGGCCTCCAAAACTCAAACAATCATGTTCCTCCATCGGCAATCACCCAAACTAAAACCGGCTCCCTCTTGTACTGTAATCATGGATGGCACAAGGGTTGAGTGGTCCGCCGAAGTAAGCTATTTCGGGATGTTGTTTGTCGAAAAGCTTCTATTCTGCTCGCACGTAGAGAAAACTGTAGTCAAGCGTTCTGCTTTGGTTAGGTATCTGTATCCGCTGATTTGTCGCATATCCCGCCTCTTAAGGGTGAACAAACTGGCTCTACAAACAAATCATAGCACCTGCGATCCTCTACGTAGCTTCGGTGCGGGAATCATGTGCACAGATTCACAGGAACAAAACCCAGGTCGCTCAGAATAGAGTGCTGAGAATGGTACTTGATCGTCCTTTCGATACAAGAATGCCCGATCTCCAGCTAGAGGCGAACGTTCCTAAATTAGATTTCAAAATTGCTGACATTAAGACTAGGTTTGTGCAGAAATGCAATACATCAGAACATGCCTTGATAAGCAATTTGTCTATAGTAAGTTAGGTGTAGTTGTAAATAGTAGTTATAAGTCTTTTTTTCCAATTTAAAATAAACCAATCCCACCAAGGTGGTCATTCTCTAAAACAGGCCTGATAGGACTAGGAACTTTAAAAAATAATTAAAAAATTTAAATGAACTAAAGTTGAAAAGACGTAACATGTAAACATGTAACCACACAAATACAAGAATGAAAGAGCATTTAAAGCTTAAAATCCACTCTACCCAGACAGGACCAAACTGGTACCAAACTGGTACCAAACTGGTACCAAACTGAAGGGAACTTACCATTGCTCACTCCCACTATGGACACAGCTAAGTGTTTTCGAAACAGTGAGTCTAACAGAAGTGGCGACAATCTGCGTCCAGAATCGTCCCACGGGTCTTCAATTGCAACGATTGTTATACATGTATATATGGATATAACGTAACTGTCACTTTTGACTTCCAACGTCAATATCTCGCTAAAAACAATTGAATGATACAAATTAATATTACCAATAAATGGGGAATTATCTCAGCTGTCCGATTGTGATATTACTTTGCTTTTTTGAATGATAAGCGGGAAATCGACGATGGAAGTCAAAAGTGACAATTACGTTATATCGAAGTATACTTGTACTGACATGCAGGTGTAGAAAACCTGTTTAAAATATTGAATTGCCAAGGCAGGAACAATGCGAAAACTTTCAAATATTTCTGTAGTAGCTGGAGCCAGGGCGTCACAATATCAGCTTTAATCGACCAAATCGATGCGACGAAGAGACTGCTGGCTTTCTTTTTCTGTTAAAGTCGAACAGCTTCGCAGCATTCTAGAACCTCAGTCGGCGTGCACAAACAAATGTTCAATCGCTTGTCTCTCTTGCTCCCGTCGCTCCATTTGTCTTCCTTTTAAGCTTCGGTAAATCGGATGAGCGAAAGAGCGCTCAACTTTGATAGTTTTCTCTTTCATGAAACACATCAACAGAGGTTTCATGACGTATATGACGGAAAATGAAATTACACATTTAAAGCATTTCTCACGTGAAAACACTTGAAGATTACACGTAATATGTTTTATTTATCTTCCATCCACATATTTATCTAAAAAAAATTAACGGAAACGGGACATAACGCATTTTAAACAAATTGAAAGAGCGGTGATAGAGTGTTCGTGAAAGGGGATTGAAAGCCATAATGAGGTTTCGTTTAACTAGAAAATCGACATTACTTACATTGAAAGCGATGAGCAAAGTAACGACGAGAAGATCCACAGCCAGCGTTTAATTCTAAGCGTGCTTCTTTTTCATTATCATTTCTTGCTGGTAGTCTAGCTAGGCGTTAGAGAAATGAAGCGTTGAACACGTTTGTATGAGAGAAACCAAACTCGAGTTCATTTTAGAGCTTCGAAAATGTAGAGCCCTGGCTGGAGCACCTAGGTTAAAATGAAATGTAAGGTATTTTGAATGAAGATGGTTGAATACAAAAGAATATCATCATTCCATCTAATATTAAAAAAAAAAAGACGTTGAACGTTGAACATGAATTTCTAAAACTCATAAAATTTCTGGCCCAGTCTAGAAGAGAGTGGGAGATTCCACCGATCTTAAAAAAAAGCACATTCTTCGTGCCTTCGTTCTTTTCCCTCCCCATTCGGGAAGTGCGTTTAGTAGTTTATTCGGTCGATGGAAAGGGTGGCAAGGGGTTGAGGCCGATGCCGGTCGTTGGCGATCGAAAAACAAAAACAAACGCGTCGCCATCACCGTTGTCGCCACCGCCCTGCCGGCCGCCGCTGTCGTCATCGTCGATAGTAGCAGCATCCGTGTATACGATCGAGATGCGATTTTTCGGATTTCTTCTTCTTACTATCGGCAGCTGATCGTCATCGTCAGCAACGGCGGTGGATCTTGTGCGAGAGTGGACTCCTTTTTCACCAAAGTTTAAATAAGAGCGCCTGCGGATACCAAGCGCATAGTCGTTAACTGTCAGGCAACGTGCACGGGACATTTGTTTGAAATATCGAATAAAAGCGAAGAAATTGGATCGAGCCACCGAATAGGAGAAATCGATCGAATTGCTCCACTTGGTAAAGTTTTAATAGTGATCCGGAAAACTGGCAAAGTGTTTTCAACCAGAACGAGAACGGAGCGATTGTTCTGATCTGCTAGAGAGTTGAATGCAGTAGCAGCATACCAGACAGGAACGCGCAGAGACAATTGGAAGGAGTGAGGAACTACTAGAAGTGCTTGGCAAAAAAAAAATCGCTGACCGATTTGCTAAAAGTGAATTGAACTTTGAGTGATTCTAGTCTAAAGCATTGTGATTTGTAGCTTATTTAATTTTGAGGAGGATACTCGTGAAGCAACAGCACAATGAATCGTTTCGTTGCAGTGGTAAGTTTTTTTTTTGGAAAATGTTGTAGACTTCGATGTTAAAGTTATAATAATCATAGAGCAAGCATTCACTTGAATTAGGAGAAGTTGTTGTCAGCTTACGTCCATAGGTCGCGAGAAACATGACATTTTGTTTTGTTTTATCTAATCAAATAATTCGAGAAATGTTCAAACGACGCTTGCACATATCGCATCGTCAGATCACTCACAAATCCCTTTGTGACGTTTTAATAAAACTTCTACAGTGCTCGTAGAACTATCTATGTTTGCCCTAGTTTCACATTGCTCATTTTACAGAGGCCGATCAGTTATCCATTTATGGAATACATTTTTTATGCAATTTGACTTTTTCAATTGGAAGTGGACACCTGAGTCAATAGACACATGTCCAGTACAGTAGGGTACGATGCATTCACGACAAAAAATGATTGCATCAACAGGAATAGTGTGTAGGCTGTGCAAAGTCCATGATGACCATTAATTCCGAAAAAAAATCAGAGCTGCCTTTTCCATGCTCATATGTGCATGAATGATTGCTTTCAGGCAATACAGAAATTTGAATTTGAAATTCCAATGGCACGCTGAAGAGAAGAATTTTATAATTTACAGAATTTGATTTCTGATGAAATTGACTGGTAGCATGAGATGCAGATGCGATTGATCGAATTGTGCAACTCTGAATCGTTGAAATGACGATATAATTGTGCCGTTGTCGACAAAATGCGTCCATTGATCATTAGCATAATTGAAAAAAAAAACATACATTAATCTCCATTGATTTCTTATTTAACTACAAATTCAGTCGGCTGATTTACCATAATTGCAGTCTGTCGTGATGTTCGTTGATGAAAACTGATATAATTAATAACATAAAGAACTGCTGTAGATAGTTCAGCTTGATGTAGAAACAAGTAATTATTGCTATTTTTTAAATTTGTTTGGGCCGAAAAGAAAGTAGATCTTTTATTGTAGTTCTTAACTTTTCAACAGAGCACATGCTGTAAAACTAGCCTCTAGCGTCTTTTTGATATTGTCAGAAATTTGAACTTAACTATGTCGTCTGAAATGTTCATGCTCATCCTAGATTGAGAAACACAGAACATGCGTCTAATTTTTACCTGTAAATCTTCTGTTTTCACATATGATCTAATCCACGTTGTCTATGGAAGAAATCTTATTTACAAAAAATAAGCATCGCTGAAAAACCAACCAACAAAATCATAGGGTCACCCCTTTTACATGAGATAAGTATGGAAGTGTTCTATCGGGAGGTCTGGAACAATTTTTATTTTTTCGTTATTTCCAGTGTAAATCACGTCCAAAAATTAACTCTCGACCATTGAAGCCTTGAAAAAATACATGGAAAAATTACCCCCGATAGAAAATTTGGAAACTAGCTTTAAACGAAAGAGGGTCACCGAAAATTTTGTTTGGTGGGTGTTTCAGCGATTCTGATTTTTTTTTTATAATAATGTTATCCTATCAGGGCACCGTGAATAAAAATAGAGTAGAAAGTTCTTATGACGAGTTTTTGAAGTGGGATTAGTAATGTCCTGTTAATTCTGCTGATGTTAACCACTCAGTTAGAGTGGTGCTTGAGTACCTGCATCTGAGGAAAGCTACAAGAAGTGGACACAATAAGCGCATCAATCAAAAGATAAACAATTTTAACGGAATTAAATGGAAACTAGTCGTAAACTAATTTAGCCATTTTAGAACTAAGATGATCAGAATTACTTATTAGAAGTAAATATTTTAATAAATTTTCCAGTCTTGCTACCTTCCTTTCTTGAGATCCTGAAGATTCTGGAGGTGGTTCAAATTCCGTGTACTCGGAACCTTTTTTTTATCTCTTGAAACGTATTCCAGAAATATTATATGAGGTGGTTAAAAGGAAAGGGGTGTAAGTGACGTTGATCGATTTTCTTCATCGACTTTCTCTTACGTTAATATTTCAGCTGCAAACACATTCCTTGATTCGTGTGTCATTTATCCAACTATGTGGCAGAAATAGCGCAAAATCTCTTTATAAAGCTGTGGCTATCAAAAGAGAAAGATGATGAAGAGAATCGATCAAAGCCACTTACACTCTTTTCCTTCTAACCCCCTCATATGTTATTTATATGTAATTTTAAAAGTTGACCATCATATACAAATTCTGCTCTAGGAATTCATTTCCAGAACGGGGACAATCAGAAAACATAGACGTAGTGGAGGGTATCGAAAATTGCCCCATCATAGGCGCTGTCAGATGATTTTCAAGCTTATCGGTATCAAATGTTTAAAAAAATCGGTATTTATTGGTATTTACTATTTGTACAGTTCCAGGCCAAATAGGATAAAAAATAAAAAATGCTCGACCTTCTCCGATTACGATGAAACTTGTGTGTTAAGGGCAGTCATCCACATTTTTGCAAAAAATCGGCCATTGTGCACCTTGTATTTTTTTTTCCAAAATGGCAACTTTGACATTTTTGAAAAAATCGTAGCACAAAAACTTCACTTCTGATCGAAACGACGTCTGAGGCAAATTTGTTTTTGAAAAGTGAAGTCTTTCTGTGAAACATACTTACGGTAATTTTTTTTCAATGATTTTGAGGAAAAATTAAAAAAAAAGTGATAGAAACTGAAATAGGGTAAATGTTGGCTTCGGCACCCATTGACTGTTTTCGGCAACCAAAATTTAAACGTTAATTTCACTATGTTTTCCCATCAACGCACTTCCCTGAATGTGTAAAAACGATTGTTTAGCCTTTCAGCTTCAATCTGATTATATTTGAACGATCGAGCAATCCAGTAATGCTAAATTTTTCTTCAAATAAAGCATACGCACTACAAAATGGGGTTGATTTCGAGTTGCCGATAATAGAACAGCTGGTTAACACGCAGTTCTAATGGGAAGGTTGCCGAAGAAAAAGAGGCTGCCGACAATAGTCACACTCACCTGAGAAGTTTGGAGCGTTGTAAAAACGCTTTCAAAACGTTTTGAAAAATTCTGTCGATTGGAATGGATAGAAAAGCAAGCAGCAGATGAATGTAAACAAACAGACACATCATATATGTGCGTGACGTGGAGAAAATGCTAGTAGAAGTGCAGACGCTGCTTAGATTGACGAGAATACGTAAATTACCCTATCTGAATTTATCATTTATTTTTTAAACAAAGCTTATGAAAAATTAACACTTTTAAAGTAATAAAAATAGCTGTGCCCAGGGTGTAGTGGAAAGCATGACTGCCTCTCACTCCGCAGTGGCGCATAGGACTTATTAAAATGTTAACAAATTGGCGAATTGTTGTTTTTCTATGATTTTCGCCTTTCCTTAAATGTTCAACTTGAGTATTTCACAGAAGAGGGCATTTTTTTTAATTAACACCTTTTAGATTTTTCCCTGAATCATTTGTATTTTTTACCGTGCCTATTTTTCCTAAAATGGGCACAAGTACCATTAAAACTATGAAATGCTCCTTAAGCCAGCTGATCTCAAACTATTATTTATTTGGACCCATTTTGAGAAATTTAATTAACTCCCAACCCACCAATCATGAATACAACTGATGTAAGACCAAAATGAGCTGGATGGTTTGTGCGGTATTTTAATTTGTCCGTGTTTTGTACTCTCATCAGGGATGTTAAATTCTCTGGAATACTGCACCCCAGTGAGAGATTCACACTTAAGAGAAAACAGGTACGGAACGGGAGTGCATGAGAGTAGATTATTCTTTTTTTCACTCTCTCTTCGGTGAGAAGAAGAACAGCGCAATTAGGTTATGCTGCGTGACGTCACGAATGAACTCAGCGTTAATCAGCTGAACCTTTTGACAGCTCAGTGGTTCTGTTTACAAGTACATAGTCATTAAAAAAATATTTTAAAAATTCCTAACTTTAACTTGAAAATTGTTGAGGAAATGCGCATTTACATCTCACTGCAGACAGAAAAATTATTGAGAAAAGCTACTCAAGAAAAAATTGAAAAGTCCACGCAAACTGTACCACTGAACTGTCATCAGGTTGAGGTTAACTCCGACGGTGCAAAACCTTATAAGGTGATCCAAGAGACGTTTCTCACCGTTGACATCAGTCAGATATTCGTTAGTTTATAAAAAAAAATAATTCTGGGGTAGTCCCCTCCCAAGTAATATTGCAGGTTTTGACGCGGTTTTATAGAATTCTACAAGTCTAAATCATGGTCTACAGAACCCTCATAAAACCAAAATTGTTACTTGGGCTGGGTAATCCACAAATTATGCAGGAGAATATGGAGAAAAGGGTCTTAACATTTTTACGCTTTCTTATAATGAAGGGAGCAGGTGGTAGGCATTTTATATCATTCGATATTATAGTTAGAAGATTATATTACGAAATGAACATAGAACAAAGTGCTTAATTTAGGCCCATTCATATATTACGTAACGAAAAAGGGTGTCGGGGGAAGTTTGAAAATGCGTTAGGAGCTCATGCAATAATTTGGTACTTTTTTATGGGATTTTCAAACTGTCACGCCTATGGTAAGACTAGGTAATATTGAACAAACCCCCCTCCCCATTTGTTAGATCATACATATAATATTTTCAAGATCTGCATATGCTCGCGCAAGATATTTCTAAGGCCCTCTTCACTCCCATGTTAGACAACATAAAACATATTTAAACACCCCCTCTCCCCTATGTGCTTACGTAATCAATCATTGGGCTCTAAAAGCTATGTAGTAGGTTTACTAAAATTGCGAGATGAGAGGATGGTGTATCCAGGAAATCAATGTTCTCATGTTACATAATATTTGAAGATGTTCTAATATGCATATTTAAGAAGCTTCTTAAGGATTTAGGGGGAAAGGTCAACTAAATAAATATCTTAGTTTCCCAAAAGGGGGGAATTACCACTCAAAAACCTTTACATAATTGGTGCATGACCTCTTACAGTAAAATTAAAACGATATATTAAGCTGAAAAATGCATTAAGTCCTAACCCAACAAACAATTTGAGTTGATCAACTGCTGAACAAGCTATTTTTTAGCTGAAGACGCTTGTTTTTGCCTGATTAAGCTCTTATTCAACATTCAATGTTTGTTGGGAAGTTACATAGACAGATTCTCTTCGTTTACTTTCTCTTCACACCACGGCCATGTTAAGATATTCACAACTATTTTCAGCTCCCAGATCAATGACAGAAGCTATTATCTATCTTCTAATACGACAAACACAAGTTATTAAGGAAAGGGAAAGTCGATGTAAAGAATCGATCAATGTTTCTAACCTAATGCATTGTTCAGCTTGATATGTCTAAATCAGTGCTCCATATCTCAAAGCTGGTGCTTATGCCGATGCACGAGAGAGCGTTTGAGTCGCATACGAACGAGGTGAGCTGTATACGCGAGTGCAATGTTCATTTCATCTGCTCACTTTGTTTACACTAAGGAGAAAATCAACTCTGCTCTCCATAACTCGATATTTCCACAAGCCGATGTCAACTTTGGTCGATGGTCTATGTTAGTGTTATTTTGATTCTATCACTCGATGATAACTAGCGGTCATGTTGGGTACACAAGGCCCATCTTCCACATGAAAACATGTTTAGTTTAGGAAATATTCCGTAGCTTTAATTCATACAAAATGCTCATCATGAGGCAAATGAAACTTGTTGTATTGAGTGCTCAGGGCTATAGAAATGTTCCAAATACACCCAGGGAAGTGATAAATAACCAGCTTAGTGGCAGGCGCGTAGGCAACATGTTATACAGTGACAGCGGGCCCAGAACAGCAAAATAAATGATTTGAACCAGGGACATGCTGCCTACTGTCAAACGCTGCTGTTGGTATAGGCCTTGTCACTGGCCTGTAAATAACAGTCTAGAAGCAACATCCGTTGTACCGGTAGATCAAATCTTATGGGTTTCAAATGATTCAATTGTTTATGATCATATGAAACTGTATTCACATGCAACATGCATTTCATCAATTAACTAAAACAAAATTTCAAGAATTGACTGTCCTGTTGCATGTTTTTGTTCATATTAGCTTAATATTATGAATTAACTACACACTTGGACACTCTAAATTAGGGTGTTCAGTGATTGACACGTACGAGCGTCAATTTTGAAATAACATTGAGTCATAACAGAACCGAAATTCAGCTCAATAAAACGTACATTTCGTCGAGTAACGAACTTTTCAGTCTCAGAGCACTTAATTTTACATGACATGTTTGTTTACGTCTAATCCTTTATGTCAACGATCGATTCCGACACGTGTAAAATTAGTTATTTCTTAGTGTGTACTCAGAACTTCCCTATACGGATTCTTGAACCATTTTTTTTGAAGATCAAATAGGGCTAAATTTTACAGTCAATAGACTAATTTGGGATTTTTCTTAAAATGAGTATGAGCATGAGCATGATTGACCGCCTGAGGAAGCAACTCCGTTACGTAAATATACGAGCGTCAATTTTGACATAAAGTTAAGTCATAACAGACGCGAAATATACCTCAATCAAACGTACTTTTCGTCGAGCAACGAACTCTTATTACATGACATGTTTGTTTACGTCTCATTCTTTATGTCAAAGACGGATTCCGTCACGAGTTAAATTAGTGTGTGTAGCAATTATCCTCAATGTGTAAATACTGGTGAATTAAAACTAGACAATACCAGTGCTGCCCACGTCCGAATGTTGGTCAAGAAAGCAATGGTCAGGAATATGTTGACGTAATACTCGATTTAATGAAAGTCAAGAACACTTCTGCCCTTCCACGAGAAATCACTGGGATGTTGGATAAATGGGTTGGGATTGCAGCAGGATTCGTTTTGGAATTGATGTCCTAATGATTCAATATTGCTAACAAGGTAGGGGTTTTGAACCCATCGTCATCTGCTCAGTAAGCAAAATCGGTCACCACTAGGCTACCAAGCTTCTTATATTACAAAACAATTACTATCAAGTTTCCGTTCAACTTGTTGTTACTAGATTTCAGTCCCGGCCACAACCTGACAGACGACAACAACTGCTCTTGATAAGGATCTGACGATCTTCTACTCAGTAAACAAATGAATGGAAAGGATCTCATCCAAATGATCTGTAATTAGCCGGCCTCTAATGTTTCATAAGCTTAAAATTAACTTCTTTCCTTCTAACCTAAAAAAATTCACATGCAAAAACTTCCACCCCTCATCGACACGATGAAAAGACGGCCACGAAGAAATATACGACCCTTTCAGAGCACTCGCAGCACGCACAGAAAAATCTAAATTTGGCCGCAAGTTTATCTTCACGTTGAGGATGTAACGAAATAATCGTTTTCTAAAAAGAATCAATGATGAATTCAACATTTAAAAAACTAGTCTACATCCCATCACTCCCTGCTTGTCGCGGGGTACTTTGCGTATTTGCGCATCGATCGTATACTGATTAATCTTTTCCATTGCCGAAACCGAAAGAAAACAGCAAAAGAAATACCGCCGAAATTTTTCACCATCTTTCCCAACAAAGCTCTTTTCTTAATAGCCTGTCTGCATGTGTGCTAGTTCATAACGCTGATCAACCAAAATCGCTGTAATCCGATCAAGCTTGTGCCAAAAAATGATGCCCAATTGATAATCAGCACTGAAACACTTTTTACATCATGCTAACAGCCATACACGCTAAGATGCACATACCTTAAAGTCGGTAAAGAATACCTAAATATCGGTAGAAATTACCGATAATCGAAGAAAGTGCACATACCTAAATTATCGGTAATCATGGATTACCAATAATTAACGCTAAATATTACCTAATTTATAGTAAAAAATAGCCTATTTAAAGTAAAAAGTAACGATTTTTATCGCTAAAAAATACCGATAACTTTTTACCGATAATTTTAGGTAATCGTAGCTAAGAGCGTAGGTCCGCGAACGAAAGGCTCACCAGCATGTGAACCAGAACAAGTGTAGACATCCCATAAGCCGAAACTGAGAACCCGTCCGTTTAAAGCCAAAGCGCAACTCACACCACACCGCGCAGCGTCCGGGTCGGTCACTTCCGATGGACTAATTTGGGATTTTTCTTAAAATGTGGACAAACATTTTGTTTATTGCTACAAGTCGATAATTCTACAACTCGTTGGTCCCTTCAATATCGAGTTATGGAGAGTTGACTGTAATATTTATACTAAAAAATGGTGTTGAAATGATAGAATTGCTTTTAACCCCGTTACTCGCGCTGTTGTACTTTGTACAACACACATGAGTTTTCCATTGCCATTTTGTTGCTGAGTTACTAATCGATTTGAAACCAACGAGTATTCCTCAAAAAACTTGTTTTGATCTAAACAAGCTAAACTTTGATTACAGTAAACACCTAAAAAATGCGGATAATAGGGAAAAAGTAAATGGAAACCGCGAAAACTGTGACCATACTACGTGGGATTTAGTTGAATTGATTACAACATGGAATATATCGAGATCCTGACCAGATAGAAAGTTACTGTCTCTGACAAAGTTGTTCAGAAGACTATAACCTTATTGCTGGCGGACAGTAGTTCAGAATTTTCTCTATACGTAGCACTAGTATACATGTGGAATTCTCGCATGTGATATATCTCGAGATCCTGACCAAATAGAAAGTTACTGTCTTTCACAAAGTATTTCAGGTGATCAAAGCTTATTGCTTAGTGCTCAATAGTTCCCAACCAGATAGAAAGGTACTGTCTTCGGCATAGTTGTTCAAGAGGTCAAGGTTTTTTCGCAGGTGGACAGTAGTTCAGATTTTTCTCACTTTGCGGTGCTACTATAGATGTGAAATTCTTGCATATAAAATATCTCTTGATCCTGACCAGATAGAAAATAATTGTATTCGGCAAAGTTTTTCAGGAAGTCAAGATCATTTTGTTGGGTGACAATAGTTCAGAATTTTCTCACTATGCGGTGCTAGTATATACGTGCCTTTCAATAGCTCGAGATCTTGATCAGCTAGAATGTTGCTGTCTTCGGCAAAGTTGTTTAGGGGGTCAAGACTTTTTGACTGGTAAACAGTATTTAAGAATTTTCTCACCACATCGCGTTAGTATAGATGTACACTTCTCGCATATGCTATGTCTCGAAATCCTGATCAGATAGAAAGTTACTGTCCACAACAAATTTTTTCAGGAGGTCAAGGTCTTTTGGCTGGTGGACAGTAGTTCAGAATTTTCTCACTTTATGGTGCTAGTATAGATGTGAAATTCTCGCATATAAAATATCTCAAGTTTTTGACCAGATTGAAAATTACTGTCGTCGGCAAAGTTGTTTAGGAGATCAAAGCTTTTTGGCTGGTGAACAGTAAATAGTTCAGAATATTTTCGGTATGCGGCGCTAGTGTGCATGTAAAATATTTGTATATGCTATAGCTTAGAGTCAGGAAGTAACTGTCATGGTCAAAGTTGTACATGCGGCAAAGTTCTTCCGGATGGTGAACGTGCAAATGTCTTTTGTTCAAAGCTCTCTCATTTTACGTCCAATTTTTGATCTCTTTAGGTTATTTGATTGGTATGAATGGTATATCATAAAAGTTCTACTACTACTACTTTTATTTTTTTTTCCAAGTCAACTCTGAGAAAATCAATCATGATTCTTCAGAGTACATTTTGAAACATAGTGTAACTTTAGGTGAACCTTTGGTATACAAAATTTGAAAATGATATTGAGTGATTTGCCTCTTCGTATTTCCATTCAAAATCTTTCAAATGTTCTAAAACGAACGAAAATTTGAGTGTCCTTAAACTTATGATCGGGGGTGTACGGTTTTATAAATTTCTCCATTCAACTGAGCAAAAGTGCCTCACTCTCTGAGTTAGTCTCGTTGTCCGTGCACACGCAAATACTGGGATTTTTTATGTTCTAGACTGTTCCAAAAAATTCTGTGCTGTCGACGAAAGAAAAAGTTTTGATCTCCTGGACAACTTTGCTGATCACAGTTTAGCAGGTCTGGAAATATATCGAATGCGAGAATTACACGTGTATACAAGTGCAATGATGTGAAAAAAAAAAATTGAATTTCTGTCCACCAGCCTTGGCTCCCTGTACAACTTTGCCGAAGACAGTAACATTTTATTTGGTCAGGATCTCGTGATATTTTATATGTGAAATATACTAGCGCCACGTATTGATACTAGTATACTAGCGCCGCGTATTGAATTTTTTTGAACTATTGTGTACTAAGAAATAGGCTTTGACCTCATCAACAACTTTGTCGACGACAGTAGCTTTCTATCTGGTCATGACCTCGAGATATATCACATGTGATAATTTCACATGTATTCTAGCGCTACGTAGTGAGAAAATTCTGAACTACTCTCCATCAGACATAAGGTTATGATCTCCAGAACAACTTTGCAGGAAACAATAACTTTCTATCAGGTCAGAATCTCGAGATTTTCCATGTTGTAACCAATTAAGTCAAATCTCACGTAGTACTGACACCGTTTACGCGGTTTCCATCCACATTTTCTCTATTATCCGCATTTTGTGGGGGTTAACTGTGATAAAAGATTAGCTTATTTAGTTAAAAACAAGTTTTTTAAGGAATACACGTTGGTTTCATATCGATTGGTAGCTCGACTGCAAAATGGCAATGGAAAACTCACACTGTTGTACAAAGCACAACGCGCGAGCTCTCGTGTTACAAAAGTTGGCGGGAGTAACGGAGGGTTAAATACGTTAAAACGTCCTAAATGCTCCACATTGAAATTGTCTCGCAAACGCAAAACTAAACATGAATTAGAATTTGCGATGTCATTTTATCTTGCTAAAATGGCTTCTATAATGCCAAAATAGCCTTAAAATCTCTAAGCCAGTCTGACAACTTTTATAATAAGCTAAAAATTGGCTCAATAAAGCCATAAATCTATTTTCAGAACTAACTTTAAAATGCCCAAACGGCATTTTAATCTCCAGCGTCGTTAGAAAACGTTAAAACAGTCCTGAAAATCAATGGAATAACAATGCTGAAACGCCAAATTATGCAAGAATTTTCCAAAGGTCCTTCTATTTTTAAATATTTTAAATCGCCAAAATAGTTGTCTGAATTTCTGCAACCCATTAATCGACAGCCCGCGACCCACCGGGCTACTTCTAGAAGATTTTCACGTTCCGCTCCTATAACTAAATGAAGAAAAAAAATCATGGATTGAACAGTCATCCTGAGAAGCTACGCTACGAGTTTTTTTTACTTAGGAGATTTTTAGCCGTAGGCTAGTTTATCTCCGTAAACAGCAGTACTGGAGCGTTTATCAAAGGTTTAAGAAGCATTTCATCCTGAAGAATGTGGGCGTCTTAGTGGAATACCTGTATAAAAAGAGAGAGAGAGAGAGAGAGAAGTATTAGTAATTTCCATTCAATTCCACTACCTTATTTGCTTATCCTGACAAATACGCGTAGTTTGTCTACAATGTGCAGACTTCTTCAGTCACTTGTACTAATACTCTACTGACTAGTCGTGGTGGAATTAAATGGAAATTACTAATCCTTCTCTCCCTCTGTTTATATTAAGCATTTCATGGTACATTTACAAAGCTTTCTTTGGTATGTCACGGAGCAACGCTTCTCAGCCTAAAATTTCGAAATACTACCTACAATGCGAGTATTATAGATCCGTATTTACATTTATCTTAGCATGGACATCTGGTCCCGGAGATAGATTAAAACAAGTTAAAATTCAGCTACGCTACCAATCTGCTAGTTAGATTATTTCTGTTCATAGCGCTTTGCTTTTGATCTGTCGCTATTGTGAGCTTACCCGTTGTTTCATCTACAACGGTTTCCAGAAAATCCTAGCCCCCTCACTACGGTACCAGCTCTCCCCATTAAAATGTGACTAGTAGAGGTTCATCACACAAACTTCGACTGATTCATAATTAATTGAGCAAGCTCATCGCCAGATTACCAACTGATGAATATCTATTTACATCCAAATCAGCCACAATAGAAGAACAGAGAAGTTGATCCGGTAATCCGAACCATGTCGCATCGGGATGAAATCAGGTTCGAATGTGATGAACACATTATAATTTAAATCAATTTCTGCATCGGTGCAGAAATTAATACTAATTTCTTACTTAATATGCTTTATTTGTGGAACGGTTATTGGAGATGATAATTCAGTCCACCATAGTGATGACCTTCACATTTCTCGTGCCAAGTTATCCCATCCGGTCACTGTACCGGTAAGAACGGTACGGTTATGAGTTTGCTTTAAAGCCACTGCTCTCAACAATGTTGACACAACTCAAGACGAATCAAAGAGGTGGAAAATGGTCTCCTCACATTTCTTATTAATCGGTTCCCCAAATATGCTGATCATTAAGCAAGATCAACAGAATATGTGTGGCCGTGATTTACTCTGGTCTCATTTATGAGGATGGTCGGTTGTATTTGTTTGATTTGTCTTCAGTCATTTGTGGATTGGATTGCAGTGGATATGGTTCACCGGAATAAATATGAGTGCGGAGGTTATGTCGATGGTAAGCTACGGTTACATGCGTATCTTTGAAACCAACAAAAATGAGAAACATTGACTTGATTCTAGATTTATTATCTGTATAAAAATCGGCATTGTGCTGCGCGTACAAATTGGAATTTACATAAGTACTTGATTAAATTAGAATGAGGATTATGAAATCATTCACTGTGGGCAAAGTGCTCCGCACATACCTACAAACTCATATGACCTTGTAGGTAAGCGCAGAGCACTTGGTCTAAAGTAGAATAATAATAACTTTTTGCTCTGAAATCGAATCAATATGCAGTCCTCGACAATGTTTTCCTTATCTTAGTCCCAACTTTTGTCAATATTGAACAAGTTTTGAAATTTTGACAAGTAGCTGAATAGTTTCGTTCCATTCCCCATGCATTTTCCCATACACAATTTAAAATTCTCCCTTAAATCCAGATCATAACCAAATTCGTTCAAATTTGGCGCAGTTGTTTGGGGACCTCAATGCACATCGAAAGAGCAGTAGGGAGCAATAGGTTGTGATGTTTAGCCATCCATATGTGGCATTATTGGCTAAAGGCACATTTGTCAAGATAATTTTGACAAAACTATCTCGATGCAGGCGCAGAGCAGCATTATTAGTTGAAAAGTACGATCGATTGAGCTGAATGTTGCGTCTATTTTTTTTTTCCTTGATTTGTTTTCCGTCGATCTTGTTTTCCGTGCTGAGCACCAATGCTACCAACGCCAGGGAGGCAGCTCCCACACTTTGACCTTACCTATCGACTCATCAACTCATTTACTGGGGACCAACGACTTTACTTCCCTTACGTGATCAGAGATGTTATATCTCAGAACATCCCGGCGGCGCCGACTGGGATTGAACCCAGACCTGCTGGGGTTAGAGGTAATCACGCTTACCACTACACCACCGGCGCCGCTAATTTTCCATTTATTATGACTCAATGTTATGTCAAAATTGACGCTCGTATAGGTCAGTCTCAGAGCACCTAAATTTACATGATTTTTTCTAAGTGTGATGGTTCTTTAATATTAAGAAGATCTCTAGTCACATCGCTTGACTTTTGACTTTTGCAAAACTTGCCGGTATTGACGTCGATCCCGGGTTTGAATGGTAGGAACAACAGCGCGATTGTAGATTGTATGATGTGATATGGGGGGCTCGGTGGCCATAGAGCGACCATTTTTGCTTACTGAGCAGAACATCATGAGTTTAATCTCAGGCCCTTTCACATTCAAGATTCGTACAGTCAGGACTGGGGCATGAATAAGGAGCCACGAATAAGGATACCTACAGTTTATGGGATTTGTCACTAATATGGCCTGTGGTCGATTATCTTATTTGTTTCAATATCTAAAACTATACTGTTTTCGACACAGTTGTTGTACTGGGTTAGACCAACAAGTCTTTGCCATTTGATTCAGGTTTGATTAGGAACTATGCCGCTATAGGCGCTTCACTTATTACTTATGACGGGCGCCATAATATATGGAATTTGGGTCCAAAATATATATTGTTTCCCTGGCCATGTAGAAAGTTGCTGTCGTGAGCAAAGTTGTTCAGGTAACCAAGTTCTTGCGGATGGTGGTCATATTAGTTCAGAACTCTCACACTACGCTGCACTATTGCGCACGTAACTTCCTGTATAACCGGTTTCTCGAGATCGTGGCCGTATAGAAGGTTACTGTCTTCAGTAAAGTTGTTCAGATGACTATGGTCTTCCCTATGGTTTTCATATTAGTTCAGAACTCTGTCACTACGTAGCGCTAGTGTACATCAGAACTTCCTGAATATACTATATGTCGAAAGCCTGCCCATATAGGACGTTGCTGTGTAATGAGAGTATTTTCGGATGCCGGAGACGAACCAGCTCAGGGCTGAAAGTCTTCTTAATCAAGATTTATGTAAAAATATATTATAGTAATGCTATCGACTGGTGGACTGTTTGTAAATATATATATAAAAAAAAACAGTATTCTCGGAACATGGGGCCGTGTAGAGGATGGATATCGATGCAAGACGCCATTTTGGATTCCAAGATGGAGGTCATCTGTTTTAGAAATACTGTCAAATACCCTACAATATGGATATTTTCCGAACAGGGACGACGTATAGATGTCACAATTCGATGTCCACCACCATTTTGAAATCAAATATGGCGGCCAGCGGTTTGAGAAAAAAACTGGCAAATGCACAACAATATGGTTTTTTTTGGGAACGAGAATTACTTGTAGATTTCAAATTCGACATTTTTAAATGCGTCGGCTTTTGAAAAAAAAAAAAAAAAACTGTCCAATACGCTACAATATGGGTATTTCTGAAACAAGAATGACGTGTAGAGGTCGAAAATAGATGTTGGATATCATTTTGGAATGCAAGATGGTGGACACCAGTTTCAAAATTCTTCCAAATCCCCCAAAAAATGGGTCTTTCCGGAACGAGGACGCCGTGTAGATGTCAAAATTCGATGTCCGCCGCCATTTTGGAATCGGTTTAAAAAAAAAACTGTCAAATATTCACAGTTTGGATTTTTGCGGATCGGGGACAATGTGAAGATTTTTGACATCATTTTGAAATCCAAGATGGCGGCCATTGGTTTTAGAAAAACTGTCAAACACCCAACAATATGAGTATTTTTGGAACCAGGACGATGTGTAGTTATGAAATTCTACGTCCCCTGCCATTTTAGAATGGTAACTTAAGGAACGGGAACGACGTGATGAGGTTAAAAATCCAAGTCCGCTGCCAATTTTAAATCCAAGATGCTATACACTCGATTATCCGGAGCTTTATTATGCAGAGAAAATGGCTCAATTATCCGGAGTCTTAATTTTTTTTCTGTAGTATTGGATTTGAGTAAGTAAAATCAGTCGCCACTAGGCCACCGAGCTCCTTATATCACAACACAATTACGATTAAGTTTCCGTTCAACTTGTTGTTGCTAGGTTTCGATCGCGGCTGTGACCTCACCGACGATGACAAATCCTTCTCTTGAGAAGGATTTGATATGGATTGATCAACACGTCTTTCTTAAACTCACATTTTTCTTCTCTTACGTACCCAGCCCTCTAACCGAATTTTGTTATGCTTTACATCATATTATGAAAGAAAGCCGATTTAAAGTGTTACTCTATAATGGGAAGGAACTTGGGATTGAGCCCATGATTTTTCGCTCAGTAAGCAAAATCGGTCGCCACAAGGCCACCGAGCTCCTTATTTCACAAAACCATTACGACCAAGTTCCTGTTCAACGTTACTACGATAACATCTACTCTTGAGAAGGATTTATTATAAATTTCTGATCAATGCGTCTTTCCTTAAACTTAAATATTATTTATTTTAAGTACTCGTTTCTCATACCCAATTTCAATACGATTTATCTCATTTTAAGAATAAATTCGATTCACTCTGAAACTCTATAATGCGAAGGAGCTTTAGGTTTAACCCACAATTTTCTGCTCAATAAGCAAAATAGGTCGCAACTAGGCCACCGCGCTCCATATATCACGATCAAGCTCCCGTTCAACTTGCTGTTACTAGATTTCGGTCCCGGCAGCGACCTCACAGACGACAACAAAAACTGCTCTTGAGAAGGATTTGTTATGGATTTCCGATAAACACTTCTTAAACAGACGATTTTCTATTCAGTAAGCAAAAGAGGTAGCCATCAAGCTAGCTGAGCTCCTCAACTAATTTTTTGAGACGTTATTTGGTAAATATTGAATTACATTCAAACAAATAGCTGGAACGGATCTCATCCAAAAGCTTCAAATCAAACGCTCTACCAGGTTTACCGCTTAGAAAATATTCAGACGTATAAAAAAAAGTATCGCGTAATTAGTTTTTTATATAATAAAATACTGGACGAAAACTTTCACCCTTCATCGACTTAATGAAAAAATCGCAATTAAGGTCTCAATTATGGAGCTAAGCGCGATTAAATATTTGTTTAAACTTAATTTTGCCGTCGTTTCTTACGATTAAAGATTTTGAACTCCAGAACACTCTTTAAATTACGACATAGACGTTAAATAAAGAGATAATTGTGATTGAATATTGCAAGCCCACAACACACCTCAAATCGTGAATCAGTATACCCAGCCTGAACGAAGGCTGAAAAAAGTGAATCTTGAGATGTCTCATCATCGATGAGCTGAAAATAAACTTAAATAAGTTGTGGTTGTTTTTTCTTTATTTAGGAGACTTCTGATAAACTTAAATAAATCAAATCAATAGCTCCAATGGCAGTTTTGTCAGTTGTCGACAGAAGCAGGCCACTCTTGATGTGTGTCAATTGGTCGTCTGTTTTCTCCACAGCAGCCATTGTGTGGTCTTCCTCTTCATGAGCAGTTCTTTCGGCCGATGCGTCGTCGACTTTGGAAAGCAACCGTTTCGTGATGAGTGTGTGAGTGCTAACCACGTTTTACGTCCATTGCTGCAATAGAAGTGCTCTGTCCCCCGTTGGCGGTACTGCCATTACAATGAAACCACTGGAAACGGCTCCCGTTTTGATGGAGAAGACTTATTGGAAAGCGGAAGATACATTGTTTATTGTGCTATATCTGTTGACCACATTTTTAAGATGAACAAGAATCCTCGGCTCCGTAAAGGTAATTCGATTGAGCCTTATCAAATAAATGAATAAACAAGAAAATGGCAGTTTTGTAACATCTGTGTCACAAATGTTGTGATGTTACCAATCTCAATCCCAATCTCAATCACACACTCCGATCAGCCAAAGGCCAACCTCAAAACTCATAAAATCAAGAAATCAAGAACAATTGATAGCATATGTACAGGGTGCGTGACGAATTTTTGCAGTAAATGGCATATTTGAGAAAAAATACACCTGTTAGTTATTTTAGCAATGAATTTTGTGCGATTTATTTTCTTTCGCAACATATGGAAGTTGTGCTTGGGGGCCAAATTTCTTCCTCCCAAATTTACGAAATATTTTCCGTAAGCCATTTCTGTGCTCTATGAGCAGGTGCTCCGTCTTATCACTTTCCCAAGCCTTTTTTAATATCATACACTGTTCTTTCAGACACATTTACCGACCGAATTATTTCTTTCATGCATACTCCGGTGCGCAACAGAGCGACAACGGCTGACAGATTGCTCTCTTGTTGCGACATCTTTACGTTTACTCAACATTGTTTGTTTAAATCTTACACCTAACAGTATAAGCTATCCAATGCTGCCAAATATATCTAAATCATGATGCACAAGCACGAGAAATTACTATTTGAAATTTACTGCAAAAATTCGTCACGCACCCTGTATTAGAACGTTCTTCAACTGGAACAAACTCACCAAATCCAACCATGATCATTGTGAAATGATGGGAATTCATACATACATTCATCATCATACAAATTGCACTTGATTCAGAAACGGTAGAAAACGACAAGGAACTTGTCCAACATTTTGCATATGACTGACGGGCCCGAATTATTCGCCACGATATTCACGGACAAACCGACTTCAGCGATACCAAGCCCACAATCCGAATTGAAACTTTTGAAACAGATGCAACAAACTACCCCGTTTGTCCTTTTTTGCAATTATAATCTTGCATAACGTTGAACACATAATAATTTTAATCGAATCAATGATTTACCACAGACAAACAGACGTAACTCTTCATTGTGTATCTTCGTTCATGCATTTAACGGTTGATTTGAATATTATCAGTTCCGCGAACTACTCGCCGCAGCGCTGGCATCGTATCACTTTGACGTTTCTATATATTCTATAGAAATTTTATGCAATATTGTTTACGAGTTAGCGAGCAAGCTTGTTTTCCGCGAGAAGCCAGATAGATGTCGTTACTGAGGTTATATGTTTTGAGATACTATGTTTTCAAGAACAAGTTTTTCAAAGAGTTACGTCTGTTTGTCTGTGGATTTACGATCAACTTTTTCTAAATTACGCCCTCCTAATATGCATTCACCGCCTCCAACAACTTTGTACCGCCAATCGATCTCCGCCAGTTAATTTTAGTAAATAAAACGAGTTACCGATTTCTGTGAAAGGATAATACCGATATCCGAAAAAAATAGTTCTGGCAACTCTGCTCGAGTGATCGTTATGGTCGAATAATGATGTGCCAATTGGTCATAAAACGCTTCATTATAGTTTTCCCTGGGGACGACCGCTTGATCCGTTTGTGATGAACTTGAGCAAAACTGTTCACGCGAATTGACGCACCCGGGCCAGGTGTCAATTAACAACACAAGCGCTTCGCACTCAGCTTTATTTGATGTCATTATAAAACCACAGCGGGACGCTTTCTAATCGATGGCGCCAATAAATACCATGCTTGTCTATCGGTATCAGCGAATTAATCCGTGTCTGTGCTGCGACATCTTTTGAATTTTAGGAAGCAACTAGCGGACGGTTTGAGATGATTCCGATAGATGTCTGCACTATGACTATCTTTGCGCCTGGTTGGCTATTTTGAACTGTTGGAGCGTGTGCTTCAGTTTGAATCGATCGGAATCTTGCATAGAAGATACCTAATTCATTGATTTTATTGTGACGAGCAGACTTTTGGAAGCCTTTTTGGTTCTCGGTGTGTAGTGTAAATATGATATCGGAAATAGATTGATCTGGAACTGTTGGAGCTGGTGCAGAGCTCTTTGATCCGGTGAACTTCGGGACGTTGTGGGCGGATTCTGAAAATTAAGGATGACAGCGGGCTTGCTCAGCTTTGAGAGTCGGTATGTAAGCATCTTGATGATGAGACCTAAAAACTCCAAGCTAACAAAGAATATCTTGAAATATTTTTGAAAATCAAAGCAACCTGCGCCATTTTTCCCATCGCCTCCGTTCTTGCTCCATTCGTCCTCACATTAGTCTTCGTTAGTGTTTGGCAAATACTGACAAGAAAAATTGTAACGAAAACCGCTTGGATGGTGGTAGATTGTGAGTATTTTTAGCTCCATTGAAATCGTAAATTATTCTACTGCAGGTTGTTTCAAATAAATTAAATTTGATTTTGGTTGCCATATTGATTTACATTCTAAATAAATGGATATGAATACATATTTTCTTCCAACGTTGGTATAAATTTGACCATTTCCATTCGATTGATCGTAAGGTAATTTTCACTCGATGGATTCTAGATCAGGATTACTCAAAATTGAGTTATCTTCTTTAACTTAATTTTACCGTGCCTTACGGAAGCCACGTGTTGAGCGAAATGAACTCAATTTTGGGTACTTTTTTCTTACCATGTAAGATACCAAAAACTGGCCTCCCAGATTTCGCATGACACCGGGGTTCCTTGAGTTTGTCTTAGGAGTGGGATGTGGCTGTCAAATACGAACAATCGTCGCCTACCTCGTATAACTGTTCCAAACGTAAACAAGCCATAAGAAACCTACATGGTTTGTTTACGTTTGAAACCAATTTCATACAAGAATGATCAGTAGGCTGATTTGGCAGCACGTCCCCCTCCAGGTTTGTCTTCCAGGGTCCAAAGTCCACTCTAAACATCCAACCATATTGAAAACCATCCTAGGAAAAAAAAAAGATATTTAAGATGTTTCCTATGCTATCCAATCATCACAACAATAGGCCACCAGTTTCACACGACCGGCGCAAATTATGCAATCAAGCATTTGTTATGCTAATTGTTTTATTACCTACCATTTTCATTGCGACACGGTAACGGTTGACGATGTTGCGCCTGCTGGACCCTTGGAATCAATTTGTTCCCCGATAAATTAATAATCCATACATCTCTATGATGAAATTTGGCAAATCAAAAATTTAACACCACGCAAGAATGTTTATCACCTCAACCGTCCGTCGTAAATTAAGGCAACCTAATCGATCTTTATGACCTCATCAAAAAGCAACAATCAACCAACTAACCATGTATCGCCCACCTGGTGTAGGTGTTTGTTGGGGCCAGCATCCGTCAATCGGGACCATCTGCTTCCTATGTGAATCAATGATGACTAATTTGTTTTTCTCATCAGTATGCTAATTCTAACCGTATCATGTGTGTTGGGTTCTGATTTGCAGATGGCATTGGTCACCCTGGTGCAGTCGCTGTCGATTGATGATCGCACCTTGGACATCAACGTTAACGTCGAGAAGAACTCCAACTCCTACCATCACGGGCAACTTCGGGAAGGTGTGTTCGAGTATGGACTGGATGTCGTCAAGACGCAGGACCATCACTTCCAGCACAAGGTCAAGGGTTCGGACGGTGTGACCTACGGATGTTATGGATTTGTGGATCCGGATGGCAAACCTCATCTGACGCACTATGTCTCGGATCTGAAGGGATACCGGGTGGTCCCGCCAGAGCACGCCACCAAGATCTACATCTCCCGACTGGAGAAGAGCATGTAAGTGAACCGTGCAGCTATGTCCTTAGCATATAACATTAACCATCTCTCTTGTATGTTTTAGTACCAACGTATACCAAGGCTCGGTTGCAAAGGACGTTCAATGGAAGGACCTCTTCTTTCCACCAGCTTGTAGAAGCCTGCAAGCTGAACTGGAAAAGGCAGCAAGCGTTACCGTAACTCAGCGTGTAAGTGCTCCAAGATCTACCACCACTCCACGACCAGTCACTACTCCACGACAGTTCTCCGCCAAACCCACAGCACCGAGAACGAGCACGACCCCGGCACCACCTCCACTGGAACCGGAATTTACCGACAGCAGCAACGTTCACGAGTCCGTCATCCCTCCCGCGGCTGGATGCTCCAAAGTATGCGACGAACTTAAGGGGGAACTGCAGGAAATCAAGTCCAAGCTGAAGAGCCTGATCGATGGCCTGGCACGGAAGGAAGCCGAAGAGCAACAAGCCAAGAAGAAGAAGTCTGGTTCCGGCACTGGAGGAAATGCTACTTATGCCTATTTCCCGGTGATGTTGAGCGACAGTCTTCCGGAGGGAGCCTCAACCTCCGGACAGTTTGCGCTGCCAGCTTTCCAGTGCGGAAGGCAGTAAAGGCTAGGCGGGCTATGTGGAAAGGAGTTATATTTTACAGGTTGTGATGCAAGTCAAATCGAGTGCAATGTACAGAACTTAGGCTAAGGATTTAGTTTAAGGCGGGATGAGTGGGGAAATGAATGAATGGTTAGCTTAGCATTGTAGATTTAAACAGGGTTAGTAATATGACAAATAAATGATCAAAACAAAACAAAACTTCAGGATTTCAGTATTTTGTTTATTTGTAAGTGCTTGAGATTCTATTTCCAGTTCTATAAACACTATTATATTGAAGTTCAGAAAATCAAAGAAACTCTATGTCCTTGAGCAAATCGGAGAGCTAGGATAAACAAATCAGAGAGATGCTTATTTATAGCAAGCTTATACGGGATGAAATGTGCATATCCTCTAGACATTTTCTGATCCTTGATAATAATAATAGCATAATCAGGACTAGCACAATTTTGTCCAACTTTAAAGTGCCATATTTCCATGAATAATCTAACGATTTAGATGCAATGACCAGCACATTCAATCCAGTGTTGATCAAATGCATTGAGACCTCCCTTAGCTCAGTCGGGAAAGGCGCTGCTACAAAGCAAGACCATACTGGAGGTGGCTGGGTTCGATTCCCGGTCCAGTCAGGGAATTTTTCGAGTCGGAAAATTTCTCGACTTCGCTGGGCATACACGGGAAAAAAAGAGTTCCCATATTCGTGAACCACAGCCGTGAACCATAGTTCACGGTGTATATTTGAGACAATTTTGTTCTGGATAGCTGGCCGTGATTTTTAGTTCACGGTCCGTTCCCGTTTTCGGGAACGGATTTTTTTCCGAGTAGAGTATTATCAACAATCAATACGATCAACGATCATAACGATTTTAAATTGGCTCACTACTTGACTAGCCTATTGGTCCCAAGCAGACGATTAACGTATCCCATTCTAGTCGAAATTCTAGTACTACGCAATGTTTGTTTTGATTCGCTATGAAAGTTTGACAGATAAAATGAGGGGTTATTGGTTCTTCCTATGTTTCGAGGGGTGAATCGATTAGCTTGGGACCGAAGAGAGTACCAGAGCTGAGCCAAAAAGTGGAGCACGTTATTTCTGGACCTTCTAGTCTTAGTATTATTGTACTAGTCTATGGTATTAATGTACTTGCCACCAGGTTTGCATCCACTCACTTGCTATAAAAACATATTTTTCTGAATTATGCAATCATTATATGATATAATGATTTGTTGTACTTAAAAGTAACAAGAAGAGGGTGTAAATTATGTGTTTGATTCATAAAACCTGTCAATTTTGCTTTCAGGGCGTCACAATCAGCGATCATATGATTCGTGAGCGTTCACTCAGAGTGAGCGCTCACGAGTCGTAAAATCGCTGATTGTGACGCACTAAAGGCAATATTGACAGATTTGATGTGTCAAACACATACTTCACGACCTCTTCTTGTAGCTTACAAATTCTGATTATCATTATACTATCTCATGATTTCATAATTAAGAAAAACATTTTTTTAAAGCGAGTAAGTGGAAGTAGCCCTGCTTGCCACACAATTATACTAATGCAGAAATGCATCTAGAGCCAGTCCTGAAAAATATCGACAATACACGGTGATATTGATAATTCAAGAACAACATGTGAAAAGAGCATACGAGATTTTTATAATCCCCTTTTCTCGTCACCCATATGACACCAACGCAAACCTTTAACATCTGAAACTTTCCCCTTCCCGATGAAATTGCTGGTTTGCGTGGGTGACCCTCGGTTGGCGATAAAAGGGCCTACAAAGGTTTGTTTACAAAAAGCTTGTATGCCATTTTCACATGTGGCTCTTGAATTCTACTTTGGTCACTCATTTGAGCTCATAGTCATCATCAAGGCAAACCATGTCAATTGTCAATGACAATGCTGTCAGTGACGAACATGTGTAGATTTTTTTTCTATTAATCTAAATTTGTGATTGATTTGTTTTCCGTCGATCTTGTTTTCCGTACTAAGTACCAATGTTACCAACGCCAGGGAGGCAGAGCCCACACCTGGACCCTAGCTATTGACCCATCAACTCAACTCATAGACCGGGAACTAACGGCTTTGTTTCCCTTCCGAAGAAAAGCGTGATCAGAGATTTTATGCCTCCGAAAATCCCGGCGGCACCGACTGGGAATGAATCCAGACCTTTTGGGGTGAGAGGCAATCACGCTTACCACTACACCACCGGCGCCGCTGACTCATGTTCTTGTTCAGAGCCAGACGCGATATCTGTCTTTTTCCTCTTGACGACAAAGTAGTCGGGTGACCCGGTCTTTTGTTTACACCAAGGGGCAAGACAACTGTACTCAGAGTTAATATATTTTCAGTGAGTAAATTTGAGTTACTCATATCTACTCAAAAATAAGCAAAGTAGTCTAATATTTTCCATTAAATGATGTTCAAACAATCGTCGTCTGACAAAAAATTTTGATTTCAAGATTTAGTTTTCATTCATTAAAAGATCCAAGTTAGATGGCTCTTGTCCAGGCCAGGGGATGCTAGGGCTCTTTTGCTTTCTAGGGATCGATGGCTGTGAATTTGAATGTCTTTGAAGTTTTTGGTGATGTGGTGGTGTTAGTGGTTCCATTTTCCGGCTATTTCTGGCTACCCTGGAATCAAGAAATAACTGAAAACTCTTCCCGGGAATTCCCGGGAATTGGGAAATGCCAGGGTCTCCTGAAGATTTCGAACGGCTTCTTCGGATGGATTCTTTTGATTTCTCTGGGAGGTTTCGTCCGACTTTGCATGGAAGTTTCTTCCACTTTCTCCCGAAAATTTCTTCCATCGTTGAACGGAAGTTTCATCGACTTTCCGTTTCAACAGTATCTTCAGATTACCCTCAGATGTCTTACTGGCTACCGCTGGCAGTGAATTATTCTGAAAGTTTAATCTGGCTGCCTAAATTTGCATTGGCTTTTTTTTAACTTTTCCAGGAAGACTCTTCCAACTTCACACGAGAATTTCTCAAAAATTGTTTCAGAAGCGCCTACCAGTGTCGAATGGCAGATTCTTTGCCTGGAAGATTTCCTGACTTCGCACTAAAGATTCGTCAAATTTTCTCCTGAATTATAAATAAAACTGTTTCCCGGGAGCACAAACTAGTTTCCCGGGAGTCGAGAAATGATAAATCTGATACATTTCCCGGGTAAGGGCAACGCTAGGTGATGTAGTTTCACGATCAAGGAATGTGTAATTTGGCCAAATGTTTTCAGAAGATTAATTTTAGCTCATGAAAATTAATACTCTATCTCACAAAATCGGTCAAAAAGGTTACAATTTCATTTGCAAGCCTCCATAACGTGAGGGTTAGAGTTAGGGCCAACTCTCTCCAGAAACTTCCGTTGTTGAATTTTCATCGTCTGTTGTTGTTGTGATGATCCATATTCAGGGCTGTTACAAGATTTTCTAAATTTGATCCGCAAAATCCGTGATTTCTCAAAAGAAATCCACGACTGCTTTCATTATCTAAAAATACCATTTGTATACTACTACATGGCACTTCAAGTTTATTACTTATAGCATATTAGATTTTACCTGCTCTCAACTTAGTGTTCTTTGAAGTACTTTCACATTTTAATTGAGAGCTTTCTATGCCTGTACCATCCTACGCCCAAAAAAGTTGATAAATTTTCCAACCTGAATAATTAATAGACCGGACGGGAAACGATCTCAGTTGCCTCCAGAATGGACTTGCTTTATAGCTGCGCCTTTACCGACTGAGCTAAAGGAGTATCGTTTATAATCTTTGAAAAAAAAAAAACAATGTATCATCTTCAGATATTTATGTATAGTATAAAATATGAGTAATTAGTGAACATAAAAAAAAACCTTACATGATGAGATTCTATTGAATAATACCGACCTAGATTTGATGATACATTATTAAAAAAAAAATCCATTTTCATTTCAAATGCAAATTTCCTTGAAAATTAAACTTTGCGTCTCTGACGTATTTTGCAGTCCTAAATTTTGTAATTAATTTGGCTCTAGTTTTCTCAATTTTTTACCGATTCAAACCAAACACCCTGCACATAATCGAGAAATTATCAGAGTTTCATAAATCTCACTTGTGGGTCACGTCGCGGTTCTGTATTTACACGGATATTCCTTGGTGAGACATTTTCACGATTTTTTTTTATTTATGTGTAATATGAACCTTGCACTTTTTCGTTGTCAAATCATACCCGAATCGTATATATGTGAATTTGTGTATCATGCACGACTTATTACTATGTATACAGGAAATTATATGTGTTCAAAATCGTCTAGGACATCAGTTGATTTGTTCTACTAGATCAACCAAGACTGCAATAATGTCTGTAGTATCGAAAAATGTCCAATCAGATTAAAAGTGTCTATGCGGATCATGTACGATCTATTTCCGAGTAATCCAGATGTTCAAGGTTCTTCAAATCTTTCTGGAGTTCAGATGATTTATTCCTCTAGATCAACCATGACTGGTGTCAACACCGCAGGGCAGCAAACCCAACACAACGGTGTGCGTAGCTGCGGTTGGCGTACCTAATGTTATTGCCGTTTCGTACCGTTGTCAGAAGTGAAGAAAGGGAAGAGAAAAACAAAACCAAAACAAACCAAACACAATTTATAATGGACATTGTTAGCAGATAAAGTGAAATTATAGAGGAATTCAAGGAATATTTCGGATCATAAAGTTCGTCTATACTGTGCATCTGGTTCCCCTTCGGCGTCCCGAACATAGAAGGAAATTATAATTGTAAGTAGTTCTAGCAGGTACCTGGAAAAGAAAAACATTAACACAAAATAATTAATTAGTGGAACAGGCGTATAGGAAAGCTAGCGACGATTTTAACGGGAGAATTCGTGGTAAATAGAAGGAAGAGCTAGAACGAGGAAACGGTTGTGTAGCGCACAAAAGTAGAATTAGACCACTTCTTGTAAGTTCGGAATCAAATTTATCGGATTTAATTTTCTAATAAAATCTTAATATTACAGTTTGATCTGCCACAAAAAAAAAGAGGCTGCTACAAAAATTTTGGTTTGGTATCCGAACAACTGGGATAAAGTCTGTTGTATCGAAATATATTCAAACTAGACTGGGCTAATATTGGTAGTATCGAAATATCGATTTGGAAATCCTAGAACATTTAACATCCACAGAAATAGGTTGACATGATCCACATAGACACTGCAAATTGGTTTGGGCATATTTCGATACTACAGATATTGAATTAGTTTTTACAGCCCTGCATATTTAGCACAAAAAGCAACATTGTTAAATGCGGTCTTTTATTTAGCTATTCATCCCAGGGATTGTACCGAATCTCCCTTGGGATTGGCCATCAGAATCCGTACTATGCGGTTCCTAATGTTTGCAATGCTCGAACATCATCGGCAGTAAAGCCAAACATATCTGACTGTTCCGTTAGGTCACCATAAATTTTCCATCGATTTTGAGGGGGCAGCTTGTAGTTCCTTGGTACACGTTCAATACGCTTTTGCCCTTCCATTGCCGAAATATATTCCCGGTTGAGCATTGCAAGCGCACTGTTTATAACAGTATCGGTTGCTATGTGTATTTGATGTTGAGTAACACGAGTTACTCAGAGTTACTCAAAATAAACTCAGATTTTACTCATGATCAAAATCTGACTTACCCCATGGTTAACACCGTAGCTGTCCGGGTGCTTAAGAAAGCGTAGGATTGTTTTTATACCGGTTTATCTCTTCAGCAATTTTACGCATTGATAGGCCACATTCTCTATAAGGCTTTATTTTCCATCGTTCCTACTGTGACAAAAATTGCCCCTTAGGCATTTTCGTTTCTAAGAGCTGCTAATATTTAATTATTCGGTGAAAAATTGTTCCATTAAATGAAAAGATATCACATCAATCAAACAATAACGGGTGTTCAATAAAAAAAGAGAATGATTTCAGTGCCGTCCAGCGTTCTTGTGAGAGCATCGCGACTAAGTTGCGTCGTACGGCTGACCAGGGCCCCTTCTCCAATATTCATTGACGTTTTTTTTGAAGAATAAACATTATGCTTTTAATAAAAAATACTGAATCGGCTGAAAAAAAAAAATTGTTGCTAGCTAGGGGAAATGTCGGCTTCGGCAATACCTTAACCCATTATCGTCAGGGGGGTAAACAAAGTCCTAGAGCACTCAAATTTGGCCAATAGTTGCTCTGAAACACAATTTATCCACATGCCAAAATTGAGCTCTCAAGGACGTTGTTTACCCCCTGACGATAATAGGTTAAGGTATTGCCGAAACCAACTTTTCCCCTATATGAATGAAAAAATTCTCATTTTTTATTGAACACCCGTTATTACAAACCAGGATATCAAAACACTTTCACTCGCGGTTAAGAATAGCGTATGCTATATTAATTTCCTTGGAGAGCACAAACTTTGTGAAATCGAGGCAAACCGTAGCAAGTACGAAAGTGTAAACAAACAAACATTAGCCCTTGTTGTCTTTTGATGCATACACTGTTATTCAAAACACCATAGTTTGTTATTAGAAATAACCCTGCTAAACAATGAAAATATTTGAATTGGTTTTTGTATGTTATAATTATTTCTTGGATGTTTTCTGCACCATGATTAGATTAACATCCGAAGTCCATATTTTTTTTTTTAAATTCAAACATGATAAGTTAAATTATTATTAAGTGATAAATTTTTCCCCGGATTACGGTATTTTGTATGTAAAATTGAAGAGTGCTCATCTAGCTCCGGGTGGCAATCTTGGCCCGTCCTATCCTACATCCTTCATATTTTGGCTCGCTAGCTCAACTGGCAGGTTTATTTGAAAAAAAAAAAAAAAAAAATAGTAGTTATTTCAACATTTCAATTCTATGTGGGGCACTAAGCGCCCCGCATAATAGTCAGGCGCAAGGAATCAAATATATCTCCAAATGCCAAAATAACAAGCGATCAACAAACCGAATAATAACGCTATGTCAGAAGTGGAAAGCAATAAAGATATAATCTTCACCGTTCTTTTTCATGAATAGCAGCCCGTGCGACACAACTCATTCGGGGCGGTAGAAGGAAACGAGCAAATTGTTGGAAAGCTGCTTCACGAAGTAAAGCCGAAGATGATACACGAGTGTTAATGGGAATTTTGTTGTTATGTCTTTTCCCGATTCATATCAAGCTATGTCCTCATCCGTGTATATTGCAACAAAGCAGGCAAGCAATATATCATTATCCTTCTACCACTCGGATCGAGCTTTGTTACAGAGCGAGTTTGTCATAGTAGTCGTAGCAACCGTTTTGTCTGTATCGTTGGTTGCTTTATGTGTTTGGATTCGCTGATCAGGCGTGAACATTTTCTAGTAGAGTTCTCTACCATCGTTAGTATTAGCATAGAGGTAACTCTAAGACCAGAAGGTCCCGAAGAAACGTGCTCAACTTTTTGGCTCTGCTCTGGTACTCTCTTTGGTCCCAAGCTAATCGATGCACCCCTCGCAACATAGGAAAATCCTCGAACCCCTCATTTTACCTTTCAAACTTTCATAGCGAATCAAAACAAACAAACAAAATTGATAAATTCTTGTTTAAATTGGTGTATTGGAAAAGGCCTACAATGTTTTTCTTGTTCGTTTATGTATAAGGCTCAATCGCGTTAGCTTTACGGAGCCGATAATTCGTTGTTCTTTGTTTGTAACAAAATTCACTTAATTCTATGTCTAGTAGGAGTTGGGCCGAATACTGGCGGTTTACTCGACGTTAGAGGGGTACATTGACGAAGGATAGGAAAAGGGGAGAAGTTTGGGGGTAGGGATTCGTTGTCTCATCAGAGCGATGTCACCATGATATGAAGGGTAGTGTGGTTCTAGGTTCGTCTGGAGTTCGACCGGCTATGGTGACCAGTGGGTGACGATGAGACTCATCGAGACGGGGGACAAGACAAACAAAAACTAATAATGAGATACAAAAGACACACGAATTAAATTCTTATACTAGCCATTTGCAGAAACACATAAATCGACTGCATATAGCAAAGATCGCGGTAATTCAACACGTCTCTGATAGGGATATAGGGTTGTCTTCCTTGGGCCTCGAGGGTATTCAAAAGTCGCTCTCTGGCGGCGTCATTATCCGTACATTGCCAAACTGCGTGATCGATGTCGTCGTAACCGTTTCCACACCGACATATGTTGCTGTCCACGAGGTTTATTCTATTGAGATGAGCATCTAGCGAGTAGTGGTTGGACATAAGTCTACTCATCACACCAATGAAGTCACGACTTGAACCCAAGCCTTTAAACCACGTGTTCGACGAAACATTAGGAATAATTGAATGTAACCACCGTCCAAGATTTCCAGTGTCCCAATCGGTTTACCAACTCGAAAGGGTACTTTGACGCACTAAATGGTAAAATTCATCGTGTGAAATTTGCCTGTCATATAATTGCAAGAGAGTCGGCCTTCTCATTGCTTGAGATTGAGCATTGTGAGGGGACCCATACAAAGCTAATCATATAATCGAACTGAGACTATTCGAGAAGATGAAGTAATGGTCTGCGGGCATGTTGGAAATCATCCCCAATGCGAAGTTGACTGCTGCCAGCTCAGCAACAGCTTGAGGTTCCTGAAGGCGCTAGTGTTTTCATTGAAGACACCGAAGCCAGTGGATCCATTGAGACTTGATTCGTCTGTAAAATATTTTTTCACGCAATTGATGTGTTGGTACTTTTCAGTAAAAATACGTGGGATAACAAGAGTTCGTGGAATCCCATGAATCACTTGTTTCATATTAAATTGAAGAACTACTAATGGTGAAGTGAGCACGGTCTGGAGTGTACCTAGGAAGACACATATCCGAAGATATGTAGTGACGGTAGATTCTCATAAATCGAGATTGTTAAGAGATGAACTAGCCTCAGGCTAAAAATCTCTAAAATAAAGTTTAAAAAAAAAAAAAAAAAATCGAGATTGTGTGTTCAGCCCAAGAATTTCTTCAAAATTTGCAATTATAATCGTTTGTCACTATATGTGTGTTCTTCACTCCGCATTTGATTAGTACCCTGAGAGAGACCTCCCAGATATGGTTCTGGAGGGGTGTTACTCCTGCCAGAACCTCGAGACTCATGTTATGCGTTGAGTGCATACAGCCGAGAGCAATACGCAGACAACGATATTTAATTCGTTCCAATTTTATTAGGTGACATTTTCTTGCCGAGAGAAAGCAGAAAGAGCCGTACTCTAGAACAGAGAGAATAGTTATTTTATAAAGCGTTATAAGATCTCCCGGATGAGCATCCCACCATGTGCCGCAAATTGAACGCAGAAAGTTGATCCTCTGTAACATTTTTGCTTCAAATACGTAATATGGGTATTCCAAGTGCAGTTTGAATCAAACCAGACCCCAAGGTACTTGAAAGACAATGATTGAGTAATGTTTCTGCCCAAAAGATTAGGCTGCATTTGGGCTGGGTACCGCTTTCGAGTAAACACTACCAGTTCAATTTTCTGCGCGAGAAATCCTTGCATTTAGACCCATTAAAAAAACAACACCTTCATCTGAAAATTGTCTTAGCGTGCATTGTTCTGCCAAACAGTTGTCGATATCTTTGACATAAAAGTTATTAAGAAGAGGGCTGAGACATGACAAAGTCCACATCTCTGCAGATTGTCTGACAGAATTTCAATGGAAACTGAATCAAAATCCCTCTTAACCCGTAAAGTACCAGGACGAACGATTTTTTTTTTCAACGAACTCGTTCTCAGCAATGCCTCATCCGATTTTCATAAACTTTGGTTTTTATTCAAGGGGAATAGTTGAACTAACTTTTGTCGTTCTTGGAAGATGCAAATATGTCTGTGTTTTTTTGTACTTTTTTAACCAGTTTGACCAAATGTTTTAAATTTTCACGTGAATCGGTTGTCTGGTACAGCAAATGATATTAGATAGATGAAATATGATTAGTAAGACTGAATTTAGATATTTCCATAACGTATGGCTATGATATTATCGGTACTCGGAGTCCCGGAAATCGATTCTGTAGGACATACTAATATCTCAGGCAAACGTATCTTGTGGCATGTCAAATCATGTCAAATAGGTAGAATCAAGGGATTGAAGATGATTTGAGATGATTTTGGCCAGTTTGGCATCGGTTCCGGAACGCGGATCTGTGAATTCCGGCGAACGGTTTGTTGGAATTGAATTTCATTGAGGTTATGATATCATATTATGCCAAATTGACAAGCTATGATCACTGAACTCAGGTTGTAGTGTATCTAATGACATATGGGCACATTGGCATCGGTTCCGGGAAATCCGTGGAATCCGGTTTTATACCCCAAAATAAGCAAAACCGCGATAGAGCGGGTGAGAACCAGAGGAGCCAAGAACGAAGCCTGTCAACGGTAGTTGGCTCTAGAGAAGGAAATAATCCGCAATTGCAGATGGGACAAGCGAGTGTGGGTGGACGAAGGAGAGAATGCCGCAACAACCGACGATATCCACCTCCTCTGCGATGTATCACGACGTCTGATTGGAGCAAGGATGAATCCAAAGATGCCTATTTTTTTTTTTTTTTTTTTTCTTTATTATAGAGATTTTTAGCCTGAGGCTAGTTCATCTCTTGAAAGATGCCTATGAAAGACGCGACTGGACAGTTGCTTACTGATCCCAGAACCCAACTGAAACGTTGGAATTGTAATATTCACTTGGGCTTGTTATGATGCACTCTTTGGAATATTTCAGCCAGGACCATTAGTTCAAAATTACTTCTGGAGAACCTGGATCAGATCCCGTATGAAGGAATGTGTTAACAATTTCCTGAACGATTGGCACTGTAATATTCACATGGGATTGCTATGGTAATTTAAATTATAAAATATTTTAACCTCGTTTATTGCGCTGGAATTATTTCCGGAGAACTAGAATCAGATCGCGGATGGTCATACTCTTTTGAATAATCTCAGATTATTTGCATTAGGGACGATCCATTTATTATGTCACGCTGAATTGAGAGAAAACTAACCCCCTCACCCCTTTCGTCATGTTTTCCTATACCTATACCACACAGCAAAAAAATAATTTTGATATCACGTCAAAGTGGATGCACTACAATCATGTCGAAAATATGGTGTAATATTACTTGCTAAAAAGGACAAAATTATCATTAATACAATGCATGAACTGACATTACGCTGCTTTTACTGCATTTGCTTATTTATGTGGTCATAAAAATTACATGAAATTTTCGACTCAGTCGCGCACGGAACCCCTTTGGATACGGTTGTGTTTGTTCTCTGTTTTGTGCGTGCGTTCGCTTTCATAGTTTTTGGCTGCATTTGCCGGATTAGCGCTGGCACTCTGCCTCCCGGACGGTTATACGTGTGTGAGTGGTGGTTTTCTCGCTTTCCGAGAAGTTTTAGAATCGGGAAAGAAAGCATGATTCATCATGTTTGCAAAATTGCAAGCATCAGAAGGTTTGGCGCTGCGTGGTTTGATTGTTTCTCTCGGACCAGAAATTTGTGGCATCGTGAGTGAAAATTTTAATTTCAGTTTATGCGCTGCAAGGTGCGTGAAAGAGCTTGACACGATCGGTGTTGAGTAAGAAAGTTTTTTCGAATGAAATTGATATCGAAAGTGTACCAAAAGTGCTTCTGAACGTGTTTCGCAGTTGGGTGTGGTGAAATTCGCGGTTGTTTTCAGTGAAAATTCCGTATCACCGAGTTCCCTTTTTTTTTGCCGTTCGACGACATCGGGAATGCGCTCCCGGATATATTGATTTGGTGAGTACGTTCCAGTTGAGGATTGTTCTTGTACATTTCTCGATTGCATTTTCGAGGGGACGTGTCTGCTTTTGTGGGCAGTGCGTTTGATGGTCGGTTTGGTAGTATCCTTTTAAATATAATGTCTAATGTCCAAATAACCTCGATTTTCGGTCTATTGATTCAATACTTTAGTATTATATTTTCAAAACATACAATGATGCATTATGTCATTTCATGGCACATAAAACAAAAAGTGTGTGTATAGGACCCAATAATCTAGGCTTGTCATTTTGGCATAATATGATATCATAACCTCAATGAAATTATATTCCAACAAACCGTTCGCCGGAGTTCACAGATCTGCGTTCCAGAACCGATGCCAAACAGGCCAAAATCATCTCAAATCATCTTCATTCACTTGATTCTACCCATTTGACATGATTTGACATGCCACAAGATACGTTTGCCTGAGACATTACCAACAATCAATACGAAACTAACGATTTCACTACTTGACTAGCCTATTGGTCCCAAGCAAACGATTAACGTACCCCATTTTAGTCGAAATTCTAGTACTACGCAATGTTTGTTTTGATTCGCTATGAAAGTTTGACAGATAAAATGAGGGGTTATTGGTTCTTCCTATGTTTCGAGGGGTGAATCGATTAGCTTGGGACCGAAGAGAGTACCAGAGCTCAGCCAAAAAGTTGAGCACGTTATTCCGGGACCTTCTAGTCTTACCTCTATGATATTACTGTCCTACAGAATCGATTTCCGGGACTCTGGGTGCCGATAATATCCTTGCCATACGTTATGGAAATATCTAAATTCAGTCTTATTCAGTCATATTTCATCTATCTAATATCATTTGCTGACCCAGACAACCGATTTGCGTGAAAATTTAAAACATTTGGTCAAACTGGTTAACAAAGTACAAAAAAAAAACACAGACATATTTGCATCTTCCAAGAACGATGAGGGTTCTAAGGGAGCGGTACCTACGACAAAAGTTAGTTCATTCCCCTTGAATAAAAACCAAAGTTTATGAAAATCGGATGAGGCATTGCTGAGAATTAGTTTGTTGAAAATTAAAATTGTTCGTCCTGGTACTTTACGGGTTAATGTCCAAGAATACTGAAGCCAATTGTTCCTTTGCGCACAGTTGAATATCTGTCGAAAGCAGCGCTAGATAATCGTTTGTTTGTTTGCTTTAGCGGAACCTAACTGTCTAATTGATAGCAAGTTATTTGTTTCGACCCATACTGATCGAGTCTCCGAAGGATCATTTTCTCCAACACTTTTCTAATGCACGAAAGCATAGCAATTAGACGGTATGAGTTATGGTCAGACGCTGGTTTGCCAGGTTTTTTAATGGTTATTACTTTGACCTGTCTCCATCCAGGAGTTTGACGTATGTTTCGTCATCGATCAAAGTGCAGCCCTTGTGCTTCGTCAAAACACGGTCGTACAAGAGTCTTGCACGCTTTATGGCCACGGAATTCCGGTTCATGTGCCGGTTCGGATGTTTACTGGTTTTGTACGACTTTTATACTTCTTTGGCAAGGATGTTCCGCACCGTTTGAAAGTTGGCTCTGTACCTTCTGGCCACGGAACGAAAGATCGGGGTTGGCTTTAACGCACCTCAACTGTTGTTTTCGGCATCTTCAGCACTTTAGTCATCTTGAAACCGGACCACTTTGGATTTTCCAGGTGTTTGTGCACAATATTTTGGCTTCTTTCGAGTTCCATTTGACGTTATTTCTGAACGCGATCGACTACTTTGATCAAACTTGCACCAGTTGTTCTCTATAGAAGTGTAAACAAACCACCGTCAAAGATGTTCGATTCCCAACACTAGAGGCGTTCCAGCGGCGTGTGAGGGGCGTTCCAATTTACTTTTAGTCAGCCTTTATAAAAAAAAAATTACTAGTTGTAACAAGTTGCACCACTACAGCCCTCACAAGTTGGTAAAGAAAATCTATATATCGGTAACAATTACCGATAATAATCAAAGAAAGTGCACATACCAAAATTCAAGAACAACATGTGAAAACGGCATACAAGCTTTTTGTAAACAAACCTTCTTATGCCCTTTTCTCGCCACCCATATAACACCAACGCAAATCATGCACATCTCCGGGTAGGGGAAACTTTCCTCTTCGCGATAATGTTGTTGGTTTGCTTGAGCGACCCTCGGTTGGTGAGAAAAGGGTCTACAAAGATTTGTTTACAAAAAGCTTGTATGCCCTTTTCACATGTTGTTCTTGAACTATCGGTTATTATGGGATTACCAATAATTAACGTTAATTTATAGTAATTTATAGTAAAAAATAGCATATTTAAAGTAAAAAGTAACGATTTATATCGGTAAATGTACCGATATTTTTAGGGCATCGTAGCTAAGAGTGTATTAAATATCACGAGGTTCACGACTGATGTCTATGCCTTCCACACTACAATTCGTAGGGCGCATTATGTCCCACTTTAAGTACCAAATTGTATCGTCGAAAATAACTACTATTTTTCGAATAAACATGCCATTCGACCTATTGAGCCAATAGATGCAGGATACATCTAATAACTTGCTCAATCAAATTTTAAATTTTAGCAATAATCAAAGATACCAACTACTTCAATCAATAACTATTTGGACCAAAAATCGTTTTAAATTTTATCTACTTCAAATTCCTTTCTTCTAAATGTTTTTTGCATCGATTCATATAGCTAGTAGGTTTAATGTTTAAAGTATGGCAGCAATTTTTCGCCATCACACTAACTAGCAGCTAATGGTGCATTTTGTCCACTATGGGATTTTTATCCCCATTTCCACTACTTGATTGCAGCTACCGCATGTAGGACTATTCCTGTTTCAAGATGTGGGACTGGTGGAAATGCTCCTGATGAGCAAATACCTGACGAGAAAAACGTGCTTGAGACACTGAACATTGAAGAAGCAACGATGACAGACAAAGGCTTCAGCTTTTATGCTAAATATAAAGCCCTCGGAGTGAAGATTGTACGACCACCGTTTCTGAACGTCATTCAGAACCAACTGAGTAGATTGGATGCTCGCGAAAACGTCTCCTTCCGAGATTTCTGCATCGTGCTGTTTTACATACATCGAGATTTATGACCTATCTAACATCCTACAATGCACCATAACATCATGCGCAATCACTAACGGTTGACAGAATACCATCTACGTTATTGAATTGCTCGTTAAGGCAAGTGCATTCAAATCACCACACACATCACGAACCGGAACTGAATGTGTAAAACTAAAAATAAAGACTCCCTTTCCTGGCATTTTTCGACGTTGTCATTGTCGGTTGAGATTTGCCCCAGCACACCTTCGCAGACTATCGTCATCGGAATGCTGCCGATACCTTTACCTACCAACTTAAGTTATGCGAGCTGATTTAAATTCAAATGTCTTCTAAGCCGGCGATTTCGTTCGGTTTAGCGAGGCAGGACATTTTTCTTCTGAGCTGTCCGATACGGTATGCGTTATCTGTCGGTTCAGAAATATATTGAAATCTTTTCCACTGCTTATCGACTGTTGCCATCTCCCTCTCGAGCGCTCTCCTCCACTTTTCATGCTATCTTGACCAAGCCACAACGTCACGGACGAGCATCCCGAGATTTTATTGCTTTTTTGACACTAGAAGATGGGATTGGACCATCACCTCGCTTCCTGTTGCCGTAAGCGAGCAGCCCTTTTCGATTCCAATATTGTATGTGTCGGTTGAATTTTGAACGTGTAGCTCTCGACGCGAATCAAACACATTTGATTGGCCAATTCGGAATGGGATATTTAATTTGATTTAAACTGTCAATCGCCTTGATTCTGGGTTGGACCGCTGTGGGAAGTTTTAATTTAAAATCGATATTTTCTCCCTTGGCATTCGTAAACCCGCACTCATCCAACCAACGCAACAGTAGAAGGTTTCTAATCCTCCTTGACCGCCTAAGAAGTTCATCAGTTGAGGGCTCATAAATATTGATGTCCCTCGTGGAAGGGTTTCCAATCATCATCGATTATCGAAAGCCTTACGCGACTGAGGATGATACGATTTTTCTTATTTCAGGGACAAGACAGCTGCTACCTTCCGAAAATTGTTGTGATCGGAAAGCGATTTCGACGCATAACATTTTTATTACCGCTAGATCGCACGCCACCGGTGATGAAACTTGAGATTTATGCAGTCTACCTACAGAGAAGCGAAAATCTAGAAAACAACAGTCGAGCAAGCATCGGCTACCGGAGATTGGCTTAGTCATACCGGCTATCCGCTTCCCTGATGGATTGCGGATAATGTTGGAGATACAAACGAAAAGTGAACAGCTTCTGTAATTCGATAAGGCGTTAAATTTTAAAAAGCTTCGCCGTGTTCCTTTCTGCATCCTGTTCTGCCTCCCAGCTCGGCTGGTGTTCTCTGTTTGACATTTTCAAGCATTCGGATCGGATCGGATCGGCATCGTAAATTGCGTCAATAAGTTATTTCACATCATCTTTGTTTTATGAATGAACAGTATCACCATTTTGCAAGCCGCTAGGGTGCGTGTACTAATTTTCAACCTATCTCTAGTTTTTGAGCTTGCCCAAATAAAGGGCCAAAAGTGAACTTTTTCGTTTTCTTTTCATCCTGGTAGTTCCGAAGGGTACTGTAATCCGATGATTGAATTAATGTGGGTTGTCTCTAGTTAGGTCAAATTTTGGTTAAATGCAATTTTAATGTATTTCATGTTCTTAGTAGCCTAAGCATGGAAAAGGTTGGTACATCACGCCCCTCGGGTGCACCAATTAGCAGGCGGATGGCGAGAACAGTACAGTCAGTGCAATAATGTAATAAAAGGGCACATGGCTCGCTCTTTTCTCCTTGGATTCTTGCAGAACATCGTTGATGTCGGAATAGTAATAAGTGTTTAGTAATAAATTTGTGAAAAAGTTATTGTTTTTAAAAAGTAAATCGATGATATTACGAATCCCATAAATTTGGTTTTCTGAAAATGACATCAATTTAACTTACTCGCAAATAAGACCGATTGAATTCTGACTGCTGATACTGAGTGGCAATCGTAAAGAGCATCTACAAAGGCCCTTAATTGCCTTCTACTCCACAATGTCCTGGCACCCAGTAAAGATTTACTATATTATTATAAGAAACTGAATGCATTCATGGAAACCGATTTTAAAGCATTTAAAGCTGCTTGGCTATCATAAATGTATGTATGGATGCTAGTTTTTACATATTTTCCCTTTAAAATCATAGTAGTGCATTCTGGTTTGCTTTTATTTCTGCCAGAAAAACAGTTGGGCATCCACCCGTAAAAAAAAATGCGAAGCAAATAAGCTCCCACTTTATCATTTTGTTTTGATCCATCAGTACAGAACACAACTGATCGTGGGTGGATTTGTGGTCCTCCCACATCCCAAAGAGTGCGGTTTGGTTTCGTCACATTGTAAAATCGACTGATATTGAATTTTGTTTGCTTCCAGTCCACTATAGGATATCAGGTAGACGAAAATCGAGAAACCGGCTTTCACCAATCTTTCCTTCGTCATTTTTCAACTAAGAGAAACTCACAATAAAGCCTCTAGCAGTTGTATTTTCTGAGATATCAGATGTCAAAGTCATCCCTTCGAAGTGCGGACTACGGGAGGGTATAAAAGGCCAATCGATGTTTCGCTGAACGCAAAATACATTCAGCATCTTCTGCTGCATTTCTGTTTCGAACAGCTTCCCTAATAAACGTGTACCATATACTGACGATATCTTGGATGGTGCGACCATACCACATAAAATTGGGATGATATCCCGAATTGGTGGTTAGGCGCATCTTATGGTTATTGTTTATGCGGGTTGGCAAGCTTCGCAAGTTTGTTATACGCATTATTATCTGGCATTATAAGAGATAATCTTTGACGGTAGACACCTTCTGCTCACAAAGCGTTGAAGGGCAGCCAGGAACGCATCGGTTGAAACACTTGAAACTACTTTCAGCTGCACACAAAGACGGACACGTACCCTTTGGTCATCACACATTTTCCCGGCGTAATCCGTTGGCGAATGGATGCGTTGCTTTTACTCTGTATTCTGGCAAATCTCCCATCGCTACGTCGCTCTTTTCAGCAAGGTGTGCACTTATGGATCACGTTCCGAATAATAATCTTGGCTCTAAAAGGCCAATATTGATGCCGCCCTACCGCTCGAAGTATGTCATCCATATGTCAGAAAGTCTATGAAGAGAATCGATCAAAGTCACTTACACCCCTTTCCTTCTAACCCCCTCATTTGTGGTAACTTATACTTAACCGCTTCCGCCCACATTGCGTTTGGGCCAAGTACACTGAACCAAAACATCATCCTGGCATCGAATGATTATTGCCTCACTCAAGCCCTATAACAATTATAAGATGATTTTGAAAGCATCGTCATTCGATTTATCATGGAATATGTACAAATCAAGCTGGAAGTAGGCCGCAGTGCGAAAATTACGTGTTTTTGTTTTGCTGCGTCGTTTTCGTTCTAGTGAAAATGTTATACATTTACAATTTCATTTTTTAAAAGTGTTAATTTGAAAGTACAGAAGTGATGTTGAAAAGTGCATTAAGTGAAAATTTTCACATTCTTATCCGTTGCATGTGGTGCCGAATGTTCTAACCTACGCGTAGCTACGCTCAGCTAAATTTATTTACCTTTTCGTTCCTCTGTCCTCGATAGGAAATATCCATTATTTCTAAACTTACTAAATACGCGTCAATCAAGTACTACTGCTTGATTGAAAGTTTCAGTACATTATCAATGGTGTATATATTGTATATAATGTATTGGAGTGGGGCTTATCATGTGTGAAAATAGCTTCGGAATGCTTGCGTTCTTGTAGCTGCGGTAGAGCTGTCACCTTCTAACTCCCGGGTTCAAGCTTCTTGCATTCATAACAAATGATTGCAGGCAGATTTTATCCATAATGCCACTGCCAGACAGTGGTACTTTGGCCAAGGGCGAATCTTCATTCTAACCTACGATTCCACATTCTATTAATAACCTTTTACACATGAGAACTTCCTATCGATCAGAATAAATTGTGCATATGTTTAGGATCAACAAACATTTTCAGGCGCAAAGGAGCAACAGGATTGAGCTGATAACGTTTCTTAATTCCAAAATCTGAAGACTGTTTTTAATAATATGTTTAGGTAATGGGCAGCAACAACGGACAGATAAACTACTTACAGCTTCTATTTATTAAATGCTTGATATAATGATTGCCAGCAACGCCGGCTGGGCGTATCCAATGGCTTCCCGACCAGAAAGAAGTATCAGAAATAATACACACTGTGTTATTGAGATATAAAATTATTCGTAACATGGTCTGTTAGTAGTTAAAATAACAAAAAAATATAACAAGAAATCTTCTACGTACTATCATGAATATAACAAGTATTGTTAGGGTTATATCATATTTTTAACAAACCTTGTTACAAAATAACCCATTAGGGTAAAAACTAAAAAGGGTATGAACTGGACTTTTTAACACGGTTTTTGGGTAACATATTTTTTTAGTGTTTTCTATTTTTAGATTGTTGTTAAAATATTTAAAAAATCATCTGCTCTCCCCCCAAATACAGCACCCCTCTCGCTCTCTCTCTCCTTTTAGCCTGCTTTACAAACACAAAAAGCGTCTATATAGCTGGATTCGAGAACCCAGACGTTTAACAATCTTTGCTAGTGGGAATTCTGGTGCCTTTACCATCTAGTCTAAATCTACTGTTGACGAAGGAGTAGATGCAAGCTAACTTTTTGTGTATGCCAGGCAGAGCCTTCTTAGTTCGCTGGCGCCGGCAACTGAGTTAAAAATAAATCGTGTGTTCCCAACACCTCTCACTCTCTGCACTTTTGCTGCACTGACGTAAACGGTTAAATATATTTGTAACAAAGTTTGTTATAATTCTCAAATATTTCCGTTTACATTTCACTCGCTAATAAGATTTTTTTTCTGATTATAAAGTAGCTAAGCATTATGCTAAGTATTAAGTAGCAACTTAGCTATATGAAAGTAATAAATTTAAGTAGATGTAACAAAACAAAAATAAGATGAAAGTGATTCATTGATTGCATATGCACTATTTGAATTCTAATACAGTGTTAGTTGCACATTTTATTTGGTTATGCATTGAGATCTGTCTCCCACACCATTGCAAATCCTTTTGATCAGAAGCGTATTGCAGTGACAATTTCAATTTTATAATGCTAGTTGTGCATTCTTAAACACCAACGTAACATTTTCAGGTATTACGGAATCAATATATAGTAGCCTAGTCGCTTTGAGGTAGGCAGTTTGATTCGACTTGCGAAATGAGGCCCTGGATTTCCGAATAGGGAGAATCAAGTTAAGGAGAGATCGAGTAAGGGAGAGTTGACTGTAATAATTTATTATATTTTAGCATCCCAATCAGAAGAAAAAGCTGTAAAAAATAGGAGAAAAAGCACTAACTTTGGCCTATGGATCTCTGGATCGTTCTTAAATTTTTCGTAGAACAATGACAATACAAATGATTATGTTTGATTTTTAGTTAATCGTTATCAATAAAATGCTTGCCTTCGAAATTTATTTATGGGCCCAATATTAGGGACACTTAGGCTGACATTAGGTACATTAACCCTATTAGCCCAATTCCTTGTGAAAAACTTTTCGGTAGCCCTTAAAAAAATTTAAATTCTACTACCGGCTCAAGACTAAAACAAAACTAAAATTAAAATAAAACAAACCTTTCCATTTTTCGTGCTACTAATGCTAACAAACTTAGTTAAAATGTTGTTTTAAATTTTATTCTAACAAATTGTGTAACAATTTTATATCAAATACCATGATGATTTTTTATTCCTCATTTCACCACAGAGCTCTTAAAACAAGATTATATCAACGGTTATTATGTATAACAGAAGTTGATATAATCATGATATAATTTTGTTATAACGTTCTGGTCGGGATACCCTCCCTACTAACAAAAATCCACCCTTCCCGTGACACTTATGAGGGGTCGTAGAGTTCTCTGCATCTCTCTTAAGTAAGTGTTGCACTAACATTCCTCCCCTTTCCCCACCAGATGCAAGGACGTGGCCAGGACAGCTCTGGTCTGTTGGAGAGAGACACATCCTTTATCTAAGAGGTAGTAATTAATCACAAATTACTATCTAACAGCAACGGATGAAGGTGGGTCTCTTTCTTAACAACAGTTTGGAGCTCGTACCACCTACGACATTGTGCAACCTGGTTTATGCTATGCTATGTTGGAATATGAACAAATCAAATGACAATCATCCATATAATGAATGATTTTAGATTGATTCGCGAAAACAAAAGTAGACATAAATGAAACATAAAATCATAGGATAATCGTATTATATTCAACTAATTACTAATTGAAATTATATGATCAATTGATATGAAAATCAGGTGCACAACATCAAGACATTTTACAATTTTACAATATTGAGAGACGAATGATGATGGCGAGGTAGAGCCAACTGAAGGGCAAAGATGTTGTTATACAGCAGATTGATGTTGGCTTCGTAGACCTTCCAGGAGTTGTCAACGATGTCATTATAGGAGCGATTGCTCTGGCTCTTGGGAAATATATCCGTAGGTTGCTATGGGGCCTGGAAAATAATGGGAAAACTTCAATCGTGCATGTGCATCTGGAAGGAAACTTATCTTCTGGCCTCGTTAGTAAAATTGGTCGACCACGACGTTCTGGATGATCCAGTAGCGCTGACCGTTCCGAATGCTGACATTCATGAACATTAAGTGCATGTGAGTTAGCAAAATGATACGTATCCTTACATCTGAGCATTTCAATTCTCTTAAGACCTTTGAAAATATTTAACAACTTTACACTTAAGCTTTCACATAACGTGTGTTGCCACGTGTTATAAAAGATTTTATAGTTGAAATCAAATGATTTTAGTGATGGGACTATCTCAAATGATATTCCATTCGTTTCCATACTGAATATTTTTCATTATATCTAACATATTGTTAACGAAATAGAACATCACATGTTTCCGAATAAAATATCATCTGACTGATTTAGTTATATGGTTTTTAGAAACATTGATATTGGATGCAACTGAATGATGCCTCATTCTAGGGTGATTTGGTTCAGTGTAAGTTGCTTTCTTCCATTTCTGATGAAACCCGCACGGAGATTTTCATCTCCGTGCGGGTTTCACCCAAAATTAAGTACTTTTCCCTCAATTCCGGGGTTCAGCCCAATAGCCCAAATTTGAGTATATCGCATATAGTAGTTTCCATTTAACACCAGCAAAAAAACCTACTCTTAAGTACATTATACCCAAAATTAAGTTAAATTTACGTAAATTTGAAAAAAATGAAATTACCTCAAAAGTAACTTATTGGGCTGAACTATATCTTTGGGTCGAATCTCTCGTTCCGTTTTTGACAACAATAAAGAGTGCTAGTTAGAGGCTGAACTCAATATTTAGTAAAAAGAACTCACATTTTGGGTAGTATTTTTTCTCCGTGCGTAAAATGAATCACATCCTCTATTCGAATGAAACCTAAGACCATTCAAATCGAAACATCGAAATAGCTTTTTCGAATGATAGCTGCAACCTGATGACGGTGGTTTTGTAATCAGATGATGCTCCTCTCGAATACAGGTTGAACGAAAACCGACCGGAACTCAGTTAAAGTATGAAATCTATCGTAACTTTCAAAATGGTGCTAAATAACAAATGTAAACAAATTGATAAAAATTATTGCTCTTCTTTCATTGTATGATTTACTTTCATTTATTTATGATAATCGTAGGTCAAAAATTGTTTAATGTACAGTTTGAAATGATGGGTACGTGATTGTTACTTCGGACATTTTGACTGCCTAACATGATTGATGCTCATTTTCTAAAGGCGGGGCGTGTAAAAACCAATCTAAGGTTAGGTACTCTATTCTAAAATCTGTGAAAGGGAGTAGTATCAGTATGCAGAACAAAATGTCCAATGTAGCACTCGTTGATTATTTCATTGAGGAAAATCGTCCAATGTAACATGTCTGATGTACAACTTGACTAGTCAAAATGTCCTTTGTGATTTTGCATGAAATACAAAATAAAATTGTGATTTTTCCATTTCTACTAAATTTTCAACGTTATTATTCACTGACTACGTTGAAAATTTTATGGCAAAATGTATTGCTTCTATACAGTTAAAATAATAATCTGTCAAACTTAAACTTCGATTTTCTCAAAATGGTGAACATATTACATTGGTCCATTTGAAAAGTTACGAAAGAAATGCTCTCTGTAGAATGATTGTTATCCCAAATTGAAATGCATTTGGACTTGGTTCAGCCCCATAATGCAAATCATCCAAAACGATGTAAATAATTGAAGAATCAAAGTGACGGTTGACTCACAAATGGCGAGTGGGTGGAAATGGTTATGACGTTTGGATATCTATCAAATTTCATGACATTTTTTTTAGTGCATCATCATTTTTGTAATTGCGGATCTTAAAACTAGGTGTCGCATGACCAATTTTGGCTTTGCTTTTTTTCCTTGATTTGTTTTCCGTCGTTCTTGTTTTCCATGCTGAGCACCAATGCTACCGACGCCAGGAAGGCAGCTCCCACACCTGAACCCTACCTATCGAGTAATGAAGTAATGAGTATGAGTAAAAAACCTGAAAAATATAGTAAACTTTATTCATAGTGTATTGTTTACATCTGTCAAGTTTCATAGTTATTATTACAGTAGTTTCAGTCATGTCGTCGAAACAAGAAATTCTCCGTGAAAAAATGTTGTGCACTTACAATCAAAATCCAGAGGCGTCCCACCAATGGATCGCTAAAAAGCTTGGAATTGCAAATACAACTGTGTCTCGTGTGATAAAAACCTTCAAGGAGCATCTCAGTGCCCGAAGGAAGGAAGGAAGGGAGTGGTCGTAAAACTGGTCCAATGGACAGGAAAGTGGTGCAACAGTTCAAGAACCGTCCAAACATGTCAACTCGAGATGTTGCTAAAAAGTTCAAGGTGTCAGTCGGTTTTGTGCAGAAAACCATGAAGCGTGCTGAGTTACATGTTCACAAGGAACAAAAAGCCTCAAACCGGAATGAAAAGCAATGTATCATTGCGAAAACCCGCGCCCGGAAACATTACACGAAGTTGCCCATCAAATCGTGTTGCATCGTGATGGATGACGAAACTTACGTCAAGGCCGACGTCCGTCAACTTATTGCGGCAAGAATATTTCGCTGCCAAGTCTACGTTCGATGTTCCGGAGGATGTTCGAAAGAAGCAATTATCGAATTTTGCAAAGAAGTTTTTGATCTGGTAGGCGATTTGCGGATGTGGTGAACTTCGCCCGATTGAAAAATTCTGGACAATTATAAAGATGGAACTTTGCAAACATCCCAAAACTATTAAACAGAGCTGGAGTTAAATAAAATTTTTGGTAAAAACAACAAAAACACTTGGAAAAAGGTGCGGGCATTCGGGATGGGAGACGAAATTGAATAAAACAAATTTTGTCTCATTAGTAGTTTTGCATTCTCTGGAAATTTCAAGAAAATCCGATAATCGGTTTCATTTTGGTGGGTAAATATGTGTGTGCTATTTTTACCGTATACACCCTATATCCATGAAGGAATGGCTGTTCATGGCTATTCAATATGGAAATGGTGTTGAGTACTTGGCACTGATGAAGTCTGCAGGTAGTAGACGAAATACGCGTATCTGTCAAAAGATAAGCAATTATAACGGAATTTAAAGGAAATAAACCAACACACTCAAAGCTCTTCATAAAGGAATTCCGTTAAGAGGTTCGACAAATTTTAAAGATGGAAATGTATACAATCAAAATATAAATCTAATTTGAAACATTTGCAAGTCATGCTATTCTACACTTTTGTCCTTTGAGCGCTGTATGTTTTACAGCCAATTTTCAAATAAATATCATCCTTTATTTGGATAACAGTCATATGGATGCTCATCAGCTGATGATGAATTCAACCAAAAGGCAATCATCCGCAATTTGAAGCATATTGTTAAAGGGCTCGAGCAATGCAATAATCATTCGAAGCATTTCGGATGTTTTCGATCTCGTAGAATGGCTCGTTACATAATCGAAAATCGACTAATATTGTCAAATATTTTCAGTCTGCTGCAAATAGACAAGTTGAGAAGAACGATTCCCTGAATAACGTTCGGAGGAGGAGCGTCGATTTGGAACTTCACCTTGTTCGGTTGAACACCTCTTGAAATTAGGTCTGTCGGGTTCGATTTCGACGGAATGTATCGCCAATCGTTTCTGTTCGTCAGCATTTGGATATCTTTCACCCGGATTCCAACGAAAATTTTCAGCGTTTCTGGAGATTTCTTGATCCAGCAAAGCATTATCTGGGAGTCACTTCACAAAACCACGGATTAAAAGTTTATTTCCAGTGCGAGGTTCGTAGTGCTTTGGCCGTGCTCCTGGTTATGACCTAGAGTACATATATCGTCCGGTTACAGGAAAATGTATACTTTTTGTTGCTGACAATTCCGTTAATTTGAATGAGGAGCAGGGTGACCGCAATGACGATGACGTTTCTTCCTGGAAGATCCTTTGTCGATGATCTGGAGGCTCCACCCAAGAAGAAAGTTTTTAAGCAAGAGAATGATGTGTCCGCGAAGACCCCAGTTCGCCAGTTGAACTGTGATTTCGGGCATCCAGCCTTGCGAATGTCCAAGAAAGCTAGTTCGATGTGCTGATCAGAAGAGAAGGCGTTGTGTATGGTTTGACCGAGTGAGTTGAAGTATGTGGATCCCCCGTGCCCAGGTCGGAATGCATGTTGACAGTGATCGAGGAGATCGTTGGATTCGAGGAAATATATGAGCCTGTATGTTGATCATCCTCTCCATTAATTTGGTGGTGCAACATATCAGGGAAATGGGTCGGTAATAATCTGCTTACTTGCCAGATTTTTCTGGTTTGGCGATGGGGACTATCGGAAGTTTGTTTAAACATGATTAAAATGGTTAAAATCACCAAATTTAAATCAGCAGCAAAATAATAACGCGTCAACTTACCAGCGCAATTTGTCTCAGTTTGTCTTCCTCAATATTACAGATATTGATTGGAAAATAACCGATCATGAAACCTTAGTGATTTAAGTATTAGATGAAATCAATAATAACGAGGATTTTGTAAAATTTTAGTGCTTAAAAAATATTCGAAACAGGCTGTTTCGCATTTTGTGGAGAGTAACGTAACTCAGATGAACCTACAACTGTTCTAACTAACGCTTTTAAAACGTGTACCAATCAATTATTTGAGCTTGTTGAGAAGTTTGTTTCTTTAAAAAACTCGAACAGCTAGCACCATTTGGATCTTTTGCGTCTTAAACGGAAACGGGACAAATGGAGCAAAAAGTTTTGTAGATCAAATAAAGTCAATCATTGGGATAAGTATACAATCGTACGTAATAAATATTCACAATCGATCAAAACAATCTCGTTGTGAATATGTCCAGAGGTAGATTGATCAGCATAAAAACAACAGCAAAGAGCTATGGAGAATTTTGAAACCTTTATTAAAACCTAGTAATTGCAAACCACGGTCCATTACTTTCAATTGCAATAACGCATTAGAACAGTCAGAACAAGTGATTGCATCTAAATTTAATGATTATTTTGTCGACAGTGTTTCATTAATTATACAATCCATTGAATTGGTCGATGAACCTGATGAAATTAAACAGCAGCCGGTTAATAGTTGTTGTAGATTTGAAAATTTTCACCAAATTACATTAGAAGAACTTTGAGTTATTTGATTTTCATTAGGAAAAGCAGCTGGAATAGATAATGCTAATGCTAGAGTTATTCAAGATTGATTTTATGTCATTGGCCACAGCTTGACCTTATTAATTAATCATTCCAGTCTGAACATGTGCCAACAATTTGGAAGGAATCATTGGTGATTCCTTTTCAAAACAGTTTACTGAAACGATTAAAGCCGAAGAGTTTCGTCCCATCTACATGTTGCACACATTAGAGAAAATGTTAGAACTTGTTGTGAAAGGTCAGCTGTTGGAGTATTTAAAAAATAGTAATAATTTGTTGATACCAAAACAATTGGAATATTGCAATCTTGTTGAATGCACATTTGAATAAAAAAAAAAATCGGATTTATCAATGTTGACTAGACTGTGTTTCATAAATTCGGAAAAGGCAGCTATGCCTTCTTAGAAGATTTTAAATTTATCCTATATCGCATTTAAGTAGGTCTGAAACTCTTTTATATGATAACCAACATTGTACCACACTATCCAAGTAACAATTTTGGTTTTACGGGGGTTCTGTAAACTGTGATTAAGACTTGTAGAACTATTTAAAACCCTGATAAAACATGCAATGTTATTTGGGTATGCATTTTGACTTGCCCCACGCTGAAATCAATGTTGTTTCGATATCGAAGCATGCTGAATCGAATTGACATATCGCAAAGAAAATATCCTACAAGTAATACTTAGGGAATATGCATAAATGATGAATCATTTGAAGGGGAAGGGTGTTACATAAGTTGTGATCAAGGTTGCAAAGACTCATTTCAGCTAAAACAATGTTTTTCTAAATTATGAAATAATTAGATCCCATGATCAAATTTTGAATTGGTAGGATACAAGAAGAGGTTGCAAAGAATGTGTTTGACATATTAAACCTGTTTATTTCACTTCATGAGAGTCACAATCAGCGATTTTTCACAAACTCACTCACTCACTCACTCAGCGATCAGCAAATCGCTGATTGTGACTCATAGAAAGCAAAATTTACAGGTTTTATGTTTCCTACGCATACTTTGTAACCTCTTCTTGTAAGTTACAAATAAGTCATGCCATCATACCATCTTTTGGTTTTATTATTCCAAAAAACATTATTTTAGCTGAAATGAGTCTTTGCAACCTTGGTTGTGATTAGTCATGCATTAGGTATAGAAAAATACTCTTCGAAAGGGGAGAGGGGGTTTCAAATTGGTAAAAAAAATATGCTAGGTCATTTATGGATGGTCCCTACTGCTACTCACCCAGAACTTATTTTCTCCTGAATTTTGCCACATTTAATATCCCCTTACCTCCCAATGAACCATCCATGACTAACCCAATAAACAGTCAAATCCAGGGGCAGGTATTCGCACGGTACACGGAATCACAGCAATAATCAGGGGTCGTAAAATGGCCTTACCATAGTCACTGGATATAACAAAAGTGTGCCTCAACTGTGACGACACCACCGACTACGGCACGGAGGACGGCCACGGCCGCCAGCAGCCATAAACAGCGGATTTTGAAGGCCATTGCCGGAGAATGCGGAGGCTTCTTCAGAGTCAGACAACTATCGCACGCTCGCATCGCTCTATCGCAGGATTCAACAAGTGGCACCTCGATTTAATGTGGGTTATCTCTGTTTAAATTTGGGAGAGGTATGGATGGACGATGGACAGAGCCGAGTGCGGAGCTTCAGAGGTCGATGGAAATTAGTTTGTTGTCGCCAGCAACAGGAAAAACGAGTCTGTGCAAGGCGGAACCCGGACGAAATTTATGTTGTGATTCTTTGCATTTGTTTTCTTTAACATTTCTTCTGCGGGTTCGGCTTGGAGCACGGCAACAACGGTTTGTGAAAATATTTGACTAATGAGATCAAGACCCGCAGCTCGGCTCGGCAGCAGGCAGTGTGAGTTCCGGTTCAGATGCTCCTAATGGCTTTTCGTTGCACTTTTCTCGGTGGTGATATAATTCGAAGGTCGCCTGTTCGTGGGTGTAAATCACGATGAGCGTTTGGGTTTTGGACAAGGAGATTATGTGAAGACTTCATGGGAAAAGAAGATTCGCTTTGACTTAATAAACAGCTTTATGGACAATAAACACAATTTGAATAAACCTTGTGTCGCATCGCAGAGGACAATAGTTTTCGGTTTGATGACATTTTGCCTTCTCGCTATATAAACCTTCCCGGTGGAACCAAGTTCCCTAAACTTGTAAAGCATGCATGTGAATCTCGCATAAATCTGAAAATTACCTGATTGCTACCAGAATGCAAATATTAAGTCATCCATAACGATCTAAACCAGATCAAAACCAGATTTTAGACAGCTTCCTGCATCATTCGAAATTCAAGAGATGCGGACGCATATTCAAAAAGCTTGCGAAGCTTATGGATGGAACTAGTTTACCAATGCCCATTATACGCAGGGGCGCAGCTTATCGATTTACGGCAACTAGAATCGAACCCCTCCTAGCTTTTGGTGCGCTTCCAAATTGATTTTTTCTTCTTTATTCAAAGTTGCTTGCCTTAAGCTGGTCATAAATTGGAGCAAAGAGGCGCTTCGTCGAGAGTATTTTGCTTGTTTGTCTTCTTCTTTTTGTTTTAAATCCACTGGACGTCAATGTATGGAAATTTTTAGGTGGCTTCTTTTATTTTTATTTTTTTTTTTTGAGTGGAACCAATCCATTCAGGATGAGTGAGCTAGTGAGCTGTTCGGTTTGCACGTTGTTGTTTTGCTGATAGCTTCTTCTTCATCCATATCCGGGATGATAAAACACAGTATCAGTGTCTGTTTTAATCATTTACCATTCACACGCAATGATTAGCACTTTTTAGCCCAGTGTAGATGGATTGCATTTGTTATGAAAATCTGCGTTGCCACGTGCGAAGGCAATAAACAAATGAGTTCATTATAGGGGCAAGATGCACTTGCTTCGTTTCAAGCCTTAAAATACATTTTTACAACAAATTAGTTGCCCTAAGAGTTAAATCTAGATTTTTTTTGGACACTGTATCAATTTGGCAGCTCTATGTTATCAGATAATGTAAATAAAAAATAGTTTACATTGATATAGTGTAATTTCGTACTCTGCATTGCTGAGATTTTTAAGCGATTCAAACATTATGAAGCGTCGGTGAAAGCTATTATCCATTTAACTGAGGTTAGCGCTACATTTTTCAGATAAAAGTAACCGGTAAATTGTAATATGTATTTCTATTTTATCATCAACAATATTTTCTTTTCACATTCGGGGCAATATGCAAAATGATTCTTTAGTAAGCAAGCTTGTTTACGTTCAATTCTTTCTACAGAAATTGTCCGCAACGTATCGAAGTCTACTAAGCTGTCATGGACCTTAGAGCAACTACAATCGGAGCTGGAGGCAGTCAAAAACGAAGACGTTCTTCTGCATCAATTGGTCATGATAAGGAGAGTCATATTGCCCCATTATAGTAGGGCATTTGGCCCCATTGTTGGGGTGCATTTTTCCTCATTATTATGGTGCGTCTTGCCCCTTTGTTGTAATGCATTTTACCCCAGCATGGATGCATTTTGCCCCGAATAGTAGCATTTTCAGATTATTTTATCATTTCCTAATGCATAGTATGTAAGTAAACATTGTAATAATCATTGTATGTAGTCTACACTGGCTTGACGAAATGGAAATAAATAAAATCGCCTTTTAAGGTATTTTATTAAAGATTTCATGTATGATTATTTATTTATCACCGTCTTCGACTAGTAAATATGAGCGGAACATGCTGCGGTTTATATAAGGCATGAGGCTAATTGCGACCTCAAACGAATAAAACTAATCATGTGACACCTAAAATCACATTAGAATGAAAAAAAAAAAACTAGTTCAATGGTAGTCATTTTGGGACCCTGTGACACATTGGCCATGTTATGATTCCTCCGGACAAGTGGCCAGTTTCTAAATATGGTCAGAAACCATTGAATCATTAAAATTCAACAACCAGTTCAATGGCAGTTATTAGGAATAGCCAGGATCCAATTTCCGGAAACCCTTAGGAAAGTAGCCAGTTTTAGGCTTGGATTTGTATAAATGAACTCAAGTCTCCTTCGACCTCATCGCTGGTTGTTAATGTGATCACACCGTTGTCCACTTCGCTAGTGTACTTGTCAGCTAGCACATGCCCTGCTTACATTATGCTGGCTACTTTTTGCACAGTGCTATGCTAGTACACTAGCGCTACACACTTGAAAAAAATCATGTAAATTTAGGTGTTCTGAGACTGACATATACGACCTAAAATTGAGTCATAACAGACGCGAAATTCAACTCAATCAAATTTAGTTTTCGTCGAGAAACAAACTTTTCAGCCTCGGAGCACTTAATTTTACATGAAATATTTGTTTACGTCTGATCCTTTATGTCAAAGAAGGATTTCGTCACGTGTAAAATTAGTTATTTCTAAGTGTGTAGCAAATCCGCATGGATGTAAACCACATTAACTACTGACTCGCTCCTGCCTGCTGCAGGACCCAGTGCCACGCCGTCCGAAGCGGTAATGAGCACAGGCACGACAGCAGCGTTGTTTTATATCTTTTCAGGTTCAAGCAGAACGATGTGCAACCAAGCGGTACTCGATTATGACGACTGGGTTTGGGGAAAACATTTATATCATGAAAATATTTATAAAATTATCATTTGTAAATTTTTCAAAAGTTTTTTAAGGAAAATTGGAAAAGCATTTATTTCAGAAGATGCGTAAAGTAATATCCTATCGATTGGCGTATTTGGATTTTTATTTCATCTATAAATGACAAAGTTATAAGCGTTCAAAACCTAACACTACTTCACCACACATATTTTTTGATTTGCACCCCAATATAGTCGACAAAGGTGTAGTTCTACGTCAAAAAAATTATTATTTTAAATATTATCGACCCCCGATCCTAAACCCTCGATATTATCCATCAATTCTGCATGAAGCATAGATCTGAGCGTGCCAAGCATAACAATACGTTCAAATTCGTTATAGGGGAAATGACTCTAACGTTGGCCTATGGATCTAAGATTGGGCCCATCGCTAAAAATTTGCTATTTATCAATTTTATCTTGATGAACGCGTACTTATGAATATTTTTGATCGCTATTGAAAATTTAGTCGATAGCTGTATGGGCCTAAATTAGGGGCATTTAGGCCTGCATTACATCCATTTCCCCTACTTGTGTAAAATGAAAATAATATTTTTGCATTTGATACTCAAAATCATCCCCACCAAGATGATAATGGATATTGATACAACAATACAGCCGATAATGAACAAAATCAAAAATCAGTGGTTGCCTTCACGTTATTTTGAATCTACCCAGTGCCTGGGTAGATGTCATCTATTCTTGCATGATGTATGTAGTTGTCAAAATTTGAGTTAATTAGCTTAGTTCTGATAATTAAACTCTAGCCAGATTCTGTGTTAATGGTTCTGTCATAATTTTCCCCAAAATTCAAATAGCGCACCTACGAAGAAACGGCTTTCGTGCAAGTCAGCCCTTTGCATGGTGAAAGTAATTTAATCAATAGACACAGGGTGGTCACTCAATCCACGAAATTAAGTTCCCTGGTTTTACCAGTTTTTTTTCCGGATGCCCAAAATATTTTTCCCGATTTCATATAATAAAAGTTTATTTAACACGGAAAGAATACAGATATGACAATCTTGTAGGGGTTTAACAATGCGTTTTATTTTTCATAGTTCAATGCTACAGCTATACATTAGTAGGTATTATCGAAGACAAAAAAAATCAAGAAGACTGGAAACTCTTCCATTTTCTCATACGAACGCTGTGAAACCGGTACAATCGCGTCCATCTGCCGCTCAAAGGTAAATGCTTCGAACGAATTTGATAGCAAAGATAACATTGCTCATTTTTCTATGCGTTGCTTTCACCTTCACTCAAGCGCAGCGTCATTGTATCTGTTGCTTGGATTCTGGAAAAGTAGACAGTCTTCTTGATTTGTTGTCTTCGGTATTATGCTTATTGTAAGACCATTGTTTCAGTCTTACTTCTTACCATAGGCCATTGCTCGAACTTTTCCTCGTACACGCCTCATCATCTTTTGCATGGGCCCTGTTCCCACTTGTTTGGCTGAAACATTCAATTCCCGCTTGAAATCCTTCAGCTCCCACCTTTTTCTTCAGTATGCGCTTCTCAATTGACTAGTATTCCTCAATAGGCCTTAGTTTCGGAGTATTGGCCGGATTCATCTCCTTGAGAACCACTGAGACGCCATTTTTGCTGTACCACTGTTTGGTGGAATTTGAGTAGCGGCAGCTTTCCAAAACCGGCCAAAATAGACAATCCACCTCATGCTGCTCCAGAAAAGGTAGTAGTCTCTTCCGTAGGCACTTCTCCTGGTAAATCAGCCCACAACTGCAGATTGCTTGCCACACAAGGAACATTTTGGAGAATTTCGACTTCTTTTTGATTTTACGTTCTTCCGTGGTACTCTTTCGGTCAATCGAGCTACAATTATTTCCCAAGAATTTGATCAAAAACTGCCAGGAGTGGATAGATCGGGATTTTCGTTTCGAGCGTGCAGGATTGAATCGCGACGTGCTGGTGAAGCCATGCTGTAAACAAATGAACAAACAAATTTCTCATACGAACGCTGTGAAACCGGTACAATCGCGTCCATCTGCCGCTCAAAGGTAAATGCTTCGAACGAATTTGATAGCAAAGATAACATTGCTCATTTTTCTATGCGTTGCTTCCACCATCACTCAAGCGCAGCGTCATTGTATCTGTCGCTTGGATTCTGCTGCGAATGCTGTAAACAAATGAACTTATCCAATGCCTACTGCGATTTTATACACTCTTAGCTTGAGACAGTGAAATTTTGAATATGTTTTACTCAAATAGCTTAATGGCACGTTTTTAATATGGTTCAATTTTTTCGTGTGCAACCTTTGTATTGTCAATATAGGGGAAATGGCTCTAATGGTGGCCTATGGATCTAAGATTGAGTCCATTGCTTAAAATCGGCTTTTTATCAATTTTATCTAGATGCCCGCGTCATTGGGACGGTACCAATGGATATTTTTGGTCGCTATTGAAAATTTAGTCGATTGCTGAATTTATGTATGGGACCAAATTAGGGGTATTTAGGCTGACATTGCATCCATTTCCTCTATTTGTTAAATATAAATACCCGCATGAATTATTTCATCACTTGATGTCACTGGTAAAAAAGTTTTAACCTTCTATTGTAAATGCATAAAACTGGAGGAAAAGCAAAGTTAACTTTCAATATTTGGAAAATTTACCATGCATTTACCATAAAAATTGTCAATTGACGCATTAACGTATGTAAGAAGGATTTAAATTCTTCAAAGGGCTCTAAGAGATGAACCAGCCGAAGGCTGAAAATCTCTCTATAAAAGCAAAAAAAAATCAGAGGGCACTAATCACATCAAAACAGAACCGAGTGTTTTCAAACTGGGAATCATAAATTTTTGCACTTTTCAACCTTAAGAGATTTTAAACCTCAAATAAAGCGTACGTTGAAGATCTCAGATTTAAACAAAAAACCATGGGTTTTGATTGGCTTGAATATAATGGCATGAGAATGCCAAATGAGTTTATTTCCAAAGATTTCCTAAGATGAGTTCCTTCTTATGAAGTTATTATGTAAATTCAATCAATGAACATTTTCAAGATTTGAAAACGTTCAAAGCACTAAAAAATCAAGATCCTAGGATGTCGAGATGTTTTAAAGAGATTAATTCTCCAGGAAGCTAACTTTAATATTTTTTTTCAAGATTCTCAACTTTGAACAAACTCTTTATGAGCAGTTCCACACAGATTCACAAATCGTTTCGGATCGACCTTTTACGATTATGATGAAACTTTGCACAGCCGTTTGTTATTGCCCAACATGCCATTTTACATATCAAGAGCAAATTTTCATTACGTCGAAAGTAACAAAGGTAGACAAAGTCGAGCTATCAGTGTCAATCGATTATCCTGCTGTTACACTATATACTGTCTGAATATAGGATCACATCATACTTTTAAATTTATTTACCAGTCAAATTGCTTTTTGACGTAATCACCTTCCGATCAAAATATTTTCTATGTTGCTTAAGTCACTCGATTTCTATGGAGATGCCGTTTTTCTTAAGTAACAGCGCAGAGAAACGTGTGAAAAGTGTACGTTCGTCGTTTCGCTTTTTCATTATCAAAGTGAATAAATCGAACTGTTTGTTGCTAAGATGATTTCGGTGGTCCTAAAATGATGAATGGGCTGCACGTAAGGAGACGTGATTGATAATTCTTCCGAATATCCTATTAAATACACGTTGACTTAAGTAACATTAGGGGGCCCCCAAACGACGTATAATAACTTTTGACTCAAAAACCTGTATTTTTTAGCATGAAAACGCGATATGCTTTGTATGATTAAAACCCTGCTTAGTATGTTAAACATTGCTATCACTATGAGATTATATGCGTTTAATTAGAAATAGGAATAACTTTTCGGTCATCAAAACAAAACTTTATTTTTCTCGGATCGGTGCGAATGTTACTTTCGACGTAATGAAAGCTCGCTCTTGATATATGGTTCCCTAGTTTTGCACACGACTAACACTTGAAAAGGGCTTATACAAAAATGATACGCATCAATAGAAAAATATATATCTCGTGAACGATTTGTTTGATCGTATTGTTGCCTTAGAAGAAGTTGCGTTTCAAGAAAAAATATACACTGTAAAAAATCATATATATTTTTTACAAAAAAATCAAAATTATCAAAAAAGAATTAAAATTACTCAAATTGCATAGATTTTTAAAATTATTTTTTTTATATTTATTTTGTAGTTTAGATAAAGTTTTACCTACTGACACTAAGCATTTGCTGGGCAAATCATAAATAAAAAAGTTATGAATTATTGAAAAAATAAGTATTTTCCAAAATAAACTAAATTTTTGCCTTTTTGAGATGTTTACTCAAATGGCATATCTTTTTAAAATATATTTTTATATTTATTTTGTAGCATAGGTAAAGAAATACCTTTTGACTCTGTGTATTTGCTGGCCAAATCATAAACAAAAAAGTTATGAATTATTGAAAAAATAAGTATTTTCCAAAATACTACCAATAGTTATCGAATATATTTAAAATAGTAGTAATATTAAAACACATTAAATTCACAACAAAAAAGCTAACAATGCTTAAGTTGCCCAAAGTTGTTATTTTCGAGATTCTCGTAGGTTAAAATTCACTTGTCGCATAATTTTAGCAATTTTTACTCTTTTGAGATGTTATTCGTGAGTCTTAGTACTTTGTCTACTAAACTACAAAATAAATATAAAAAATAATTAAAAAAAATATGCAATTTGAGTAATTTTAATTTTTTTGATAATTTTGATTTTTTTTTTGTAAAAAAATATATAATTTATTACAATGTATATTTTTTCTTGAAAGGCACAATATTTGTCTGCAATTTCTTCCAAGACACCATCTTAATCAAACAAATCGTTCGCAAGATATATGTTTTTCTATTGATGCGTATCATTTTTGCATGTGCCCTTTTCAAGTGTTAGTCGTGTACAAAACTAGGGAACCAAATATGTCAATTGGCATGTTGGACAATGACAAACAACTGTGCAAAGTTTCATCATAATAGCAGAAGGTCGATCAAAAATTAAAAAAAAAAACGTCATTTGAAATGGAACTGCTGAAGAGATTTAAAAAAATGTCAAATATCAACGTATTGTTAATAATAGTCACGTATTCAGCTTTATGTAACCCGATCCTCGTCAGTAAGCCACTGCTTACTGCAAAGCTCTATTTTAGCAAATGCTGTAATTGTCATGAATGATGATTGTTTTATTCACATTGTTAGGGTGGATGCCTGACCGACGTGCAAATACGGTCAGCCCTGCTATCACAGAACAGATAGGTAACTCAGAGCAAACGGTTTCATCTGAAACTGAGCTCATGCTTTTCATGTAATTTTTGTTATTCCTTTATATTTTCATTTCGCAGTGCACATGATGATTTCAAATCTTGTATAAATTGGTATAATTACCGTTAAAACATTTTGCTTACAGTACGCTCCTAATTGTTTGAACATGCAAAAATTAAATTTGCTTTTTTTCAATGCTTGGCAAAAATAATCATTATTGACATTCTAGCATTATTCTAGCGGTTTTGTTGGAATACGTGAATAGGGTATTACATTGCTTTGCATAAAATTACTATTAGTATCACAATTTGTTTGAACCAATTAAAAACATATTTGATGGGATGTTGGTGAAATTTCTCGTTTTTAATTAAGGTGATGGCAAATGTGTTTGTGTAACAACTATGTATGTATGTACAACTATGCTACTTACTGTTCAGACTCTGTATGATAATAATAATAAGGTTCGGTCAAGGTATGGTCAAGCAATTGGTGTATTATTTGTTCAATTCAACTACACAACAACGAAAACGCAACGTAAAAGTTTAAAGTCCGTGCGCGGACAAAATGATATGGTTCAAAAGATCTGTCTGCAGATTTGTGCCAAAGAGGAGTCTCAGATTTTTTTTTTAGAAACTTTGCCCACAAGTTTACGGATTTTTACATTCGTCACTTGCTTTGCAATTTTGCCTTGAGGGTGGCATTGTAAAAATAATGTTTTATATTCAAATTTTCAATTAGTTAGATTTTTGATCTTAACACAAAAAAATAAGAGAATCCATCCTGAAGTTTTCACCAGTGAAAGATAAGAAATCTTCAAGTAGGGTAAGTGTGTCAGTTTTAAAACTAATGCTCCAGTTTTGTGCTCTAACATTGTAGCGAAATAAATAATATAATGAATGAAAAAATCTGAAATTCAAAATAGAGCCAATTAGATGACAACTAGGGTTAAAAACTGTCACACTTATCCTTCGAAAAAATATTGAAAAAAATTGATTACTTAGAAAATGGTTCTTTCGGTTTTTCTTTGCAACTTTTCTCAATTTTCATGGAAAATATTTTTCAAATTATATTTTTATGAATTTCTGAGATAATTTTCACCCCTAGATTTTGACCATAACACATTCCCATTACAAGTGCAAAATAGTACATTTTACTATGTTTTATTAATTCGGTATGTTCTTTGTTCAAGTTACAGATTATAAAACTATAAAACATAAAAGAAACTGCACAATATTTTGAATTACATCTCATTCACCTGCAAAAATAGGTAAGACCCAAATCAAAAGCATCAATGATCCACTAATTTTCTTGCAACCGCTGATTTTATATATGAGACCGGTAGAATTTTACTGAATTTTTGAACATCTAAATAAGTCGATAAAATATTCAAATTTCCGTTACAGGTGAGTAATCAGTCAAATTGACAAATTTTATTTTTTATTATTAAATGGGGTTAACTAAACGAAGTCTGTATATATGTATATGTTCCGTATAAATTTATTATTTTTTGAATTTTTCACTGATTTTTAAACTTTTACTAAGCAAACCGTAGTTCAAAAATTTACCGAACAGCGGAGGCCTGGAATAGTGTGCACATTTTTTTCTGAGAGAAGTGTGTTCACTCCATTGTAATTTGGTTTAAAACCTTCTAGATCGTCAAAAAATTGCAATATGTACACAATAATCTTCTCTGAAAACGATGATTAAAAAGTTACAACTGTTATTGTGTGTGCACTTTTTTCGGAGACAATTATAAACGGTTTATTTTGCTTCAACCACAAACTCAAAAAATTAAATAACTTTCTTATTTTGCAACCAAAATTTCTGAAAGTTTCATAGCACATTAAAAAATGCAATATTTGTCTAAGAAATAAGCAAAGCTCCACGAATCAATAGCAACAAAACTAAACCAATTTCCTTACATAACCACTGATTTCAATGTTAAAAGTGTAAAGATTTGTTTAGAGAGCCATTGTTCTGTTGCGTGTAATAAGGGTGCGTTCCATTAATTTCGCATGAAACAAATGTTTTATGTCCACCAATAAGCTAAAGCTATACAAATATGCTAATAAAGATCATGTGTCAAATAAGCTATCCATGCATAATATAATTATAATCCGTTGCGTTTGGCTTTTCAATACTAGCAATCTTTAGTAAAAAAAATAATTAAACGTACTTTAATAAAACGGTACAGTTTTCATTTGATTCATTTCATATTAAATCCTAGTACACAATTAACCTTGGATTAAAAAATGCTAAAGCCACTATGAACTGATGAGCATTCAAATGTTACATGTAAAAGAAACATGACAACATTTATTTAATTATTTCATTGAATTATTCGATCAAAACATCAAAGGCGTTAAGCAAAGGAATGCAAAAAATATTATTACACACGCAACGAATCGAAAAGTCTGGGAAAACTAGCAACAAGGCGCCACTGAGTTGCCTATATCGAGTGTAGTGTCCCACTAACTGCTACCAGGAGGACTGAAAGAACAAAAGAGACGGCATGTTACTATATGCTACATGACTGATAAGCTCGTATTCGCTTTCCCTCTCATAAATCGTAAACAATGGGGTCATCCGTCGTGAATGGAACGATTTTTTTTCTACGACGAAATGCATTATGATTTCACTTTTTCTGGACAACGGTTTTTACGCATAAAAAGTGAAAGACGGAAGATGTTTTGCTTTTTAACACAAACGCACACGGCCATGAGAAATGCCATTGGAGTAAAGAGAGTTTCCCTGCCATTCCTTCGACATATCCTCTCACAACCCAAGATATTTTCTAATCCTATAGGTAGAGCGATCTGCATGTGTATTGAATATAGTTTTGAGAATTCAGGATGAATGAAAGATTGGATATTTTTTAATTAGGGGGAATGTCGGCTTCGGCACTTCATTCCCTTTTATCGCAACGGGGGTAAATGAAGTCTTAGAGTGTTAATTGTTTGCAGAACAATACATTGGAACATGATGCAAATAAATACCCGCTGATGATAATATTTCCTATCGTTAAACTTTGGATATGTCTTATTCTAATTGTGTTTTTGAATATCAAAGTGTACGGAATTATGATAATCGTACTGGAATTAGCAAAACAATCATAAATACAGTTTTTCTTTTATGTGATCGTCTCACTCCACAATTAGCATTTTACTTACCCTTTGATTTTGCAGGAAGCATTGATGAAATCTGTGGGTAGGAAGTGATCTGAGCTGTCAAAGACTCGTGCTTATTCCTGCTTACACTACACCAGTGCTACACCGCAAAAACGAAAACGACATAAGCTCAGAGCATGCACGCTATTTCGATGCTACTCATTTTTGAGTCGAAAATCACTCAGTTCAGCCAAAAGGGAAGTTACTCAAAAATGAGTAAACATGCTTTTACTCAAATTTGAGTAAACGTGCTAATGGATGAAACTGGGTAACGGTTACTCAGATGATGACATTTGTCAACTGAGTAAACCTAACCCATTTCGATATAAACGAATAAACGCCCTAATGAATGCTTTGCATATACATTTTTTCGTCCGGGAAGAAAATTAAATTTGGTGTCGAATCCTTCAAACTGGTCGCCTCCAACTGCATACGGTAGTCTTATACTACGGCTAGGCATTTTATATCCAGGCCAACCTCGCTCAAGGGGACTGAGCTTCATACGTTTGAAGTTCACCATCTCATCGCGAATCTTCTTGAGCTTGGCTTCCCGCTCCTTATCTTCCGGAAGCTGCTGCTGTTGGACAAGCTCGCGACCTCGAATAATCGGCGCTGACACTCCTAGCCATACAATGTTGGCCTTACCGAAACCAGGCACCTGTCCTTTGTTCAAATCCATCCGGATCCCTTGCCTCGTCTTCGTTTCTTGCCGGCACTACTAACCGACATGATTTATATCAGAACCATTTACCCAGAATCTGGGTAGATCTCACTCATCAGAGCAAAACCAGTTTACTCATTTTTTGACAACTCCATACAGCATGCAAAATGAGTGCGATCCACCCAGTCACTGAGTAGCCTCAAAATAGCGTGTGCAATAAGCTTATATGCAATAAGCAATAAGTTTAAATTCGAAGAAGAAGAAGAAGAATTCAAAACAAGCATATAATCTAAAAAATAAATAAGATTTTCTCATCTTTCCTAAAGACACTCTATACATAAGCACCAACAGAAGTGTACACACCTTTCAATATATGAATCTTGGGTATGTTTGGTATAAATTGTAAAAGGTGGTATAAGTGTAAATAAATTTTGAGTGTAAAAAGCGTTCTCTCCACCGCTAGGTGTCACTACCAATTGAAATTTAAATGGCTCCGTTTCTGATTTCCATGTTACCTATCTGTTCTGTGCTGCTATGTTAAAAACTCGTTCAATTGGCTGCCAACCAAGGGTACTGCAGCTTTCTAAATTTCCAAAAGCATAGAATATTTCTATCTACAACGTTGTTCGGGTATGACGTAATGCGCAGGAGGTGAGCCTGAAGGAAACTCTAGTCCACTGTTTCATTCATCCGGTGTTTTCGTAGGATCGAGAGAAAGAAAGAGTCAGCTAGTTCCCTTCTGCTTCACCTATAGATCTCACTCATCGAGACGAAACCACTAAACTGAGATTTTTGACGTTTGATCAGCGCACTAAAACACTATCTCGAACAAGTGCGAGCAGGAGGAAAAATAATAATTAATCAGATTCATCCCTGTGTGCTAGATAGAGAGAGTGCGAACAAACGTCAAAAATCTAAATGACAATCGCTGCTTCATACACGCTCGTTTGAGGTTACTCAAAAATAAGTCAGACGTATTCATTTTCAATTTCATTCAACTACTTTTGAAACGTTGTGAGCATGAGAAGTTGTGATTTGTGAATTTGAGTAACATAAATAAATAAAGGTGATATCTAAGTTTTGAGTTTTCAGCCCATTTGATGTCTCAAAAAAATAAAATAGCGTTGTGATGATGTAAACATACGAAGTTTGCATTTCCATCGTAGAAGAAAATTTGAAAATTTCGAAATAAATCATTTAAAAAAAGAGCAAATAGCAGCCGCCGTGGATGACAAAACATACCGCAAATTGAGAGGTTATTGCTTAGCATTCTGTTTACTATAAAATAAAATGCTTGATTGAAATGTTTTTCAGTTTTTGGTTTATTAATCCTTATTTGCTTATTTTTGTATTTTTGATTCATTTCCCTATATTTTGGCTTTTTGGGAATGAGTAGAAATAACTCATCAACAAATTCCTATCAATTTTGCACAAAATTCAGTTCTGGCTATGTTACTCAATTTAGAGTAGATCTAGTTTTATTAAACTGAGTGATTTTTTCGGCGGCTTAATCTATTTTACTGCGGAGGCGCGCCGGCTCAATTTCATCGGCGGTGGCGGCGTGGCGCGGTGGCGCAAAGGTCTAGTTTTAAGGAGGTACTCTATTTTCACTCTATAACGTCGTCCACATGAGAGATGAAAAATTGACGTGTACGACAAAGTTTCTTAAAATGACTACATCTACAATGTTTCCATAGATGATCGTCAATAATAAAAAGACTTAAAAAAGTAATTGTTTTCATTTATGTGTACACCCCAAAAAATTTCACCACTGCAATAAATTATTCAAAAATCTAAGAAACATTTTAGAAGACATCAAAATTCTACACTCAATAGTTTCGTTGCAAATGGGCATATCCCACTATTTTTGATTTCGTCCCACTCTGAGGCAGCCCAGTTTGCGCATCACGAAACACCAATTTTTGGAATGCGATCACGTTTAAAAATGCACATGCGATCACGTGTAAAAATGCACAAGTTTGAGCAGTTTGCTTTAAAACATGTGATGATGATGATGGTCCCACCTCTTACCCCTACAAAGGTTTGAGCTGGACGATTTATCTTTAAGATAGGGGAATTTACGTATTCTCGGCAACCTAAGCAGCGACCTTCTTTCTATAGCCTTTTTCTCTAAGGAACGCACACATATGAAGTATTGGTTTGTTTACAATCTTTTGCTGCCAGCTGCTCTAACAATTTCAGTCGAAGGAATTGTCAAAAACTGTTTTGAAACGCTTTTACAAAGCTCCAATCTTCTCTAGTGAGAGCGAGTATTGTCGGCAACCAGTTTTTCTTCGGCAACCGTTCCATTTGAACTGCATGTAAATCTGCTGTTCTATTATCGGCAACTCGAAATCAGCTACAATTTGTAGAGCGTGTGTTTCATTTCAAGAAAACCTTGCTAGATTGCTTTTTCTCAGTGGTAAAAATATATTCAAATTGAAGCTGAAAGCATAATGAATCGTTTGCATGCATTCAGCGAAGTGTTTTCGTAAGAAAATCCAGTGAAAATAGTGTTTCAATTTGGGTTGCCGAAAATAGTCTGGCATGCCGAAGCCGTCATTTCCCTTAATTAAATATGACAATTTAACCAGGTTTGCAAAACAAAACGAACTGGTTTCAGTTACAGATATAAATTCCCTCTAGAGTTTACAGTTGCTTCACAGCGATATAAATGTGGAAAAGCTCAGGCGTCCACCTCTTAGTTCGCCTTTTTGTCTGCCTAAAATATTCATAAGTATTAAAGGGTGATACGGTCAAAATTTGGTCAAGGGAAAACGCGTGTAAATCGGTGAAATCGTTTATTTAAAAAATCAAATTAAATTTCTTTTTCAAGTTCAATTAGTATAAAATTCAGGAAAAATATTCAGTTAGGCTTCCGCTTTTCCAAATCCGAATTGCCGGGCCTTACGCTTGACCCCTGCCATCAGATTTTGTACAGCCACCTTGTCCACCTTCTTCGCCGCAGAAAGCCAGTTTGCCTTGAACTGCTGCTCGCCCTTAGCAGTTTTTTTGGTCTTCTTTAGGTTCCGCTTGACAATAGCCCAGTATTTCTCAATTGGGCGGAGCTCTGGCGTGTTGGGAGGGTTCTTGTCCTTGGGAACCACCTGCACGTTGTTGGCGGCGTACCACTCCATGGCCTTTTTACCGTAATGGCAAGATGCCAAATCCGGCCAAAACAGTACGGAACAACCGTGTTTCTTCAGGAAAGGCAGCAGACGTTTATTCAAACACTCTTTCACGTAAATTTCTTGGTTGACAGTCCCGGAAGCTATGAAAATGCTGCTTTTCAAGCCACAGGTACAGATGGCTTGCCAAACCAGATATTTCTTTGCGAACTTTGACAGTTTCATGTGCTTGAAAACATCTGCTACCTTTCCCTTTCCTTTTGCCGTATAAAACTCCTGTCCCGGAAGCTGCTTGTAGTCGGCTTTGACGTAGGTTTCGTCGTCCATTACCACGCAGTCAAACTTCGTCAGCATCGTCGTGTACAGCCTCCGGGATCGCGCTTTGGCCGTCGTATTTTGTTTATCATCGCGATTTGGAGTCACTACCTTCTTGTAAGTCGATAGTCCGGCTCGTTTTTTGGCTCGATGCACGGTTGTAGACGATACACCTAGCTTATTTGCGGCATCTCGGAGAGAGAGGTTATGGTTTCGCTTGAAACTACCGGCAACTCTCTTTGTCGTCTCAGCGGCTTCCGGTTTTCGATTTCCCCCCGATCCAGACTTCCTGGCTGTCGACAAACGTTCCCCAAACACTTTAATTACATTTGTAACGGTTAATTTGGCAACTTTTAGCGATTTTGCCAACTTTGCGTGCGAGTAGCACGGATTTTCGCGATGCGCGAGCAAAATTTTGATACGCTGCTCTTCTTGCTTGGACGGCATTTTGACAACTGAAGAGTGAGTTCCAAAATCAAAATAGGAGCAACATTCTACACACACACACCTTCAAAATGAGGGGTGTTCAGGTTTTTTAAATGCAAAATTGAAAGAAATACGTCAAGTTGATATTGACCAAATTTTGACCGTATCACCCTTTACAAGCAATCAAGAGTTAATGAACAATCAACAAAGCATCCTATTACACTAGCAACCCCGCAATCTGATGCTAAAGGGTGAACACGAAATTATTGCGACACATTCAACAGGGCATAACTTTTTTACCATTGGGTAAAAATCAACCAAATTTTGCACACTTTCTCATTGATGTGTATTGTGTACATGCTGTCAAACTCGAAGTCGTGTTTTTCGATTCAACGAAAATGGAGGTGAACCAACGCGAGTTGAGAGAACAAATTCTTTCCAAACACCTGGAATTTCCTGACCTGTCGCACCGGCAGTTGGGAAAAATGTTGAACATTCACCATTCAACCGTCTCCAGAGTGTTGAAGCGGTTCCAGGAGCGGTTGACGTTGGACCACGGCAAAGGAGCTGGAAGAAAACCGGGACCGGAGAACAAAAAGACGGAGGGAAAGGTGAAGCGGATGATTAAAGCAAATCCCAACGTCTCAAGCCGTGATTTGGCTAAAAAGATCGGCATGTCGCAGAGCTACGTCCAGAATGCAAAGAAGAGAGCTGGACTAAATACATACAAGGTATAGAACTTCTCAAACCGCGATGAGCGGCAACAATCGACGGCTAAAACTCGGGCACGAAAGCTCTACGAGAAGATGCTGACAAAATATGGCTGCTGTGTGATGGACGACGAAACGTATATAAAAGCCGATTTTAAGCAAATTCCGGGGTTGGAGTTTTTCACCGGCAAGAGCAAGTTCGATGTGGACGACAAATTTAAGAAGAAGAAAATGTCGAAGTTCGCCTCCAAATATCTCATTTGGCAGGCCATCTGCTCTCGCGGACTGAGGAGTGAGCCTTTCGTGACAAAGGGCACAGTAAATGGCGAGATCTACAAATCTGAGTGCCTCGAGAAGCGCCTTTTGCCGTTCTTGCAGCAGCACGACGAAGCTCCGCTATTTTGGCCAGATTTGGCATCATGCCACTATTCTAAAAGTGTCCTGGAGTGGTATGAGGCCAATTCTGTCCATTTTGTTCCAAAGGACATGAATCCGCCAAACTGTCCGGAGCTGCGCCCGGTAGAGCAGTACTGGGCAATAATGAAGCGGGAACTTCGGAAGAGCAAGAAGACAGTCAAAGACGAGAAGGACATGTTAAGAAAATGGAAAAAACTGAGAAACTGGTACCAGATGACACTGTAAAGACTTTGATGGAGGGCATCAAGCGAAAATGCGTTCAATTTTACACTCAAGGCTCCATCGATTAACTTTTCTTTTGATTTTTGAAGTAAATATATGTATAAAACTACCCAAAATTTTTGGTTTGATTCTAAACATTATATGAAAATTGGCATGACATTTTCGGTGTCGCAATAATTTCGTGTTCGCCCTTTATCATAACTTTCAGCAATGTGAGGAATGCTCACGAACCCCCAACATTTGCCAGAAAACTTACTACTAATTCAAGGTATCTTCCAAATAAGCTTCAAAATTGCATTTTTTTTTTTATCAAATGTTATATTCAGTCCTATATATCCGTAATACGCGCACGAGGCTCAAACCTTTGTAGACTACTTTTTTTTTAATTAATCTACTATTATATCAAATATTAAAAATCCATCATCACCATCGTGGCGAACAGAAATAGTTTTTGCAGTGCTACAATAATTATTAAAAAGTCGTTATGACAGCTATCCATATAAAATAATCCGTTAGAGATAACTTCGTCAAAATACATAATTTGTCAATTCATAAAAAAAAATCACTGGATAACTGTTCAAAAGACAGCATTAACGTGTGAAATGCAGTGTCTTTTAAATTCTGTAAGTGTTGCTGAACGTTTGATATGTCTAGGCATCGAATTGAAAACATTTATTCCTTTATAATATAATGAATTTTGTGAAGCACAAGTCAAGAAATGTGGTGTTCTTATTTCAACCGCGTTTCTAGTATTATATCTATGAAAGTCACTTCCTCTTTCAATTCGATCACACAAATATCGAGGCAGAAAACCGTTAACTACTTTAAAAATGAACACCATAGTCAAATATACAATTCTTTGCTTCACCGACAAACATTGTAAGGCGTCTAACATCAAAGTTGAGGAAGTGAATCTATTACATCTCAAAATCAAACGCATTATTTTATTCTGCAAGCGCTGTAATCTCGATATTTGTGTTGCATTGGCCAGAAATAAAATGGAAGAGCAAAAGTCAAGATGAGGAGAGATGATTGATTTGTATAGCTGTATTTTACTGGCAATAGTTAAATCGTTTTTCAGTCGACATAGAATTCCATACTTCTTGGCAATTTTCTTGATGACATTGTCAATGTGAGAGTTAAACTTAAGTTTATCATCAATAATCACGCCAAGATATTTAATCTCGTGAACGCGATCAATAGTCTCATCATCAATTACAACAGAGACGTTTTCATTTACTCGATTCCGCGAAATTACCATACATTTAGTTTTACTTGTATTCAATTTTAACTGCCTATACTTCAACCATCTACTTAGAGAACGCAAATCTTCATTCAAGTGTAAAACGGCATCATCTAAATCCTTAGCTGCAATGAATAACACAGTATCATCTGCAAAAAGATTAATGTCGCAAAATCGTAAAACACGTCGCAAGTCATTAATATACATAATGAATAACAGGGGCCCTAATACACTTCCCTGGGGTACTCCAAGGTTATTCCGCACGGGACTGGAAACAGAATCATTAAAAACAGTCCGTTGAGTTCTGTCAGACAAATAGCTTTCAAACCATTTATATGCAGTACTCGTAATTCCAAAGCGCTTGATTGATCTTAACAATAAGGACCTAGAAATTGTTTCAAAAGCGCGTTTAAGATCCAAAAAAACAGCAACAATCGTATCTTTACACTCCAAGAAGTTTTTCCACTTCGCTAATACCAAATTCAACGCAGTTTCACAAGAATAACCTTCCCGATGATTGTTCTGGTATCAACAAAGTATTACTACTTAAATACTTCAACAGCTGGCCTTTAACAACAAGTTCTAAAATTTTCTCTAATGTGTGCAACATGTTGATGGGACGAAACTCTTCGGCTTTAATCGTTCCAGCAACTTTTTGAATAGGGACCACTAAGGATTCCTTCCAAATTTGTGGCACATGTCCAGTTTGTAATGATTCATTAATAAGGTCCAGCAAGATGTGGCCAATGACATGAAAGCAATCTTGAATAACTCTAGCATTAACATTATCTACTCCAGCCGATTTTCCTAATGAAAAACAAATAACTCTAAGTTCATCAACGCTGTCTACAAAATAATCATTAAACTTAGCTGCAATTACTTGTTCTGACTGTTCTAATGTGCCATTGAAAGTTATGGACCGCGGTTTGCAATTACTAGGTTTAAATAAAGATTTCAAAATTTTCCATAACTCTTTGCTGTTGTTTTGATGCTGATCAATCTTCCTTTGAACATATTCACAAAGAGTTTTCTTTATCGATTGTGAATACTTATTACGCGCGATTGTGTACCTATTCCAATGATTGTCATTATTTGATCTACAAAACTTTTTGTACCATTTGTCCCTTTTCCGTTTAAGACGCAAAATATTCAAATTGTACCAGCTGTTCGAGTTTTTCAAAGAAACAAACTTTTGCTCAACTAGTTGATTGGTACACGTTTTCAAAGCGTTATTAAGAACAGCTGTAGATTCATCTAAGTTACCGGCCGGGAATATAAAAACCCCCGCTCCTCTCAACAAGATTAGAAACAGCCTGTTTCGAATATTCCCTCCAGCACTTCAATTTTACAAAATTATCGTTATCGTTAACATGGTCTAAGACATTAATAACTAAAGTCTCATGATCGACATTGGAATAAACGTGGTCAATTAAAGTTCTACTGTGCCTGTAAATACGCGTATATTCATTTACTGTTTGCTTTAAATTAAAAAACTCAGCAAAACGCTTCAAATGATTCGAATTATGGTTATCACGCCAATTAATATTAAAATCACCAGCCAATATATTTAATTTACTAGAATCAAGGAATGTCTCAAGCCAGTTCTCTAAAACTTCAACAAAACGCTGGTCACTAGAACTGAGAGAATGATACAAAACACCATAATTACCCATCTTCATGCCACGTGCAACTGTAATGCCCAAGAACCAGTTGCCATCAATAACTTCCTTGGTACGAAGGTTGAATTGAACTGATTCTTTGACATAAATAGCAACACCGCCAGTGTGTCTAGAATGTGATAAACAAGCAGCAACAATATATCCCGGAATACATGTCAAAATATCAGTAGGATTCCATGTTATCTGTTGGTACTGAAATGATGAGGTTTTTCGCCCACTAGAGTGGGTTTTCCCTCCAAATAAATAAATAAAAAAAAAAAAAAAAAAAACATTAGCAATCGAGGGGTTTTCCGATGCCAACTTATCGAAAATATATCGATTTTCGAAGTGGGCACTTTTTTTTGTCAGTGTTTGTTTTTCAATTCAAATTGGATTTGTTTTCTTTTATTTAAACTCTTCTTTTTCAAAATTCCATGAGAGAAAATTTAAAAGAATATATAAAAAAAAAGATATCATAAAAGACTGCAGTACGTTTAATTTTAATTGAATCAAATAAATGAGATAAATTCAAATTCATTAAGCCGAGTATTACGTCAACATATTCCTACCCATTCCTCTCTTGACCAGCATTCGGAGGTGGCCGGTGCTGATATTGCCTAGTTTAAGATCATCAATATTTACACATTGAGGATGATTGCTAGTCCCAAGCATTGTCTATTGGTTCTCTGTGTTATTACAGCTGATCTGGCAACAACGGAGTTGAATTCACGGACGGTCAATTAAGCTCATACTCATGCTCAAGACAGAAATTTCCCACTTTGCTAGGGGTACCCGAAGCATGTCCGAATGTAGCTTATGTGCTCCTGGATACTTACGTTGACCACCCTTGACCTAAGGCTTTCAATTTATGTTATTCTATTCTCAGGTGAAAAAGGGGTTAAATATAAAAATCTTAGTTTTCAAAATTCACCAGAGGAATTTTTTTTAATCCTTCTGCATCTTGGATTAACATATTGCCCAACTTCCGTCGATAAACAATATGAGGCTCATTAAAGTTTGATAACATTCGTGTTGCAATATCCCATGGCTGTCAACATATTGAAACTTTCGACTGTCTCCACTGATCAGCTACCGTTAAGTTGCATGGGTTGTGTGTTGACATCGAACCGTTTGGCCTTGTTGACGTTGCTGACGAGACCCGGCGCGCAGGAGTTGCAGTCGAGTTTATTTTGCATATCAGAACGCCGTTATGATGTTTAGGCTGTGTTGATTTTGGCAGAATTATTAATTTGCATAGGCTCATAATTGGAAAACTGACTTGTTTCAAAACAAACAAAATACCGTGTTGCGAGACATGGTAGCTAAATCTGTTGGCTAACAGTCGGAATTGCCGCATCGTACCAAATTCGAGCGGACCTCTAGTATTTGCCAATATTGTTAGTGTTTGTATAATGTGCATTTAGATACACATAATCTGTATGTCGCTGATGCATTGACTTCCAACGCAACTGAATGCATTGCAAATGAGCTGACGAAAGTACGTACAATAACAACAATGTAAGCGTCATGATTTCCGAAAAAGCCGGACATAAGTTCAAAAGTAGGTTCGGAAGTCGAAAGTAAGACTTCCAAACTTTTATTTAGTGCAGGCGACACAATATAATATATGGCGTCAAAGTAATTTCTCGGTAGCTGTAAATGGATTTGCGGAGTTGTGCAGAGTTTTCACATACCGTTTGAGCAATAGGCCATAAATTGAGAATAAATAGACACTTCAAATTAAAATAGAAACTAGTGTCTCATAATGCCCAACATTTTAAAATCATACGCTAAACGCTGGCGTAGCGATGAAGCAAAATGGATTCAAACTTTACTGCTACAAAGTCACCCAATTCTATTTGACCCTGATGAAATCAGCTCGGAGGAATTCGTCCGAAGCGATCCTACATCACATATGTATCATGTCATGTCGCTCGAGCGTCTTCTCGTACATGTCCTTCGTTAGATGCCGAAATTGAATTCCTCCCCCAAACACATATTCCACTGGCTGTTGGGGTCTGGCTGTCGAAGTTGTTTGGGCAGGCATGTTGTTCCTCCTACTCAAAAACACAAGCCATCTCATATGGAGTGAAGAGCCGGCCTGCTTCAGCCTCTTGCTATCGATCCAAGCACCGCTCGATGATACTCTGCTATCTCAAAGCCGACTGGCAGAAGAATCTCGTCTGCCCAGCAAAAGTGGATCTCGTTTCCAGGGGGTGAGGTTGGTATCATCAAGCATTAAAAATTCGACTGTCACCGAGGTTGCCTGGCTTGAAGCTCGGTGAAAAGCGACTTTTAAACTCTTTTCCGTATTTAAATGACATCTGCGGTGGGGAGAATCTTTAGTCAGTGGCTGTCAGGCACCGGGCGCGCGACAGTTGATTTGAACAAATAATTTGTTTTATTTTTTTTTGGTTTCGGCATTTTTCTGCAGAGATCCGGAAGGAGAAAAGTTTCAATTCGGATCGAGTTTTTTTTTGTGGCGTATCGTAGAGATTTATATAATATTGAGTGAGGAGTGCAGCCGGGAAAAAGTTTTGCAAAGCATTGGAATGGTGCAACAAGAAGGCATGGAAAAGAAGTTCGGTTGAAAGTTCGCTAATGGATTCAGTTGATGCTGCTGCCATTCTGTGAAAGACGTTTGAATCAGCCACCGTTGTTGGTGTGAGTTGTTCGTTCCTTTCCGAAGGAGAACCAATTATCGCTGGGAATTAATCAGTTTGAGCATCTAGGAAACGTTCATGAGGTGTAATACGGAAAAATAGGGACAGAGTGCTTGTGAACATACGTGAAACACGAGGGTGTGGGACGCGAGTGGCAATCGACAGTTTCAGCAAGTGAGCAACGGCAAGTGCTAGACGGCATCATGGATAAATTATGTATTTTGGTAAGTCTACTTTCAAAGTCTTAGGTAAATGCCTTGGTGTTATTTACGTTATTTAAGGGTGCAAAGTTTTGCGATCAAATTGTGAGTTGATTATGGTGCTTAAGGGGAAGCTTACTGCTCCTAAAAAAAAATACGGTCACAAAATATTGGAAACTGATAGGGTTTTTGATCTAATTTCCGTCCAACTAAGCACAACCCGCGTTTCACCTCTCTTTTTTGAACGGCTTTGAACAAAAAATGGAATATTCCGGTCAAAGATGACTGCTACATTTATTCCCATTTCCATACGTAACGTTGGATTTGATATAGAGTCACAAATTGTTGAGATAATGTTTAAAATATAATACTGCTTGATTCTAAATTCGTTCTACGAGTTTCAATTCCGTCCTAACGCATTGAAACGCCATTAGATTTTGTTCGTCCTACGGATAAACATAGAAAAGGGGGATTCACTAGGAGCGCTTTTTTGTTTTGAGAACAATGAGCGTAAATATTAATACAATGCGCTCTAATAGGATTTATGTTGTAGCGAATGAACTAGCATTGGAACTAATCTATTATTGATTGCTGCATGGTGAAATCATTGATATTATTGATCTTTTCTGATCGATAGAATGGAAATGGCCGACTACGATGAAGTAGCGCTCTACTCTATAATTTAAAAAAAAAAACCTAAAAAACCTAATCTTCTTTAAAAAATTTAAGTACAAAAAAATTTTTGTAAGTCATTATGGTATAAATTTGGACTCAAAACACCACAAAACATCAAGCTTCCGGTTTTGCTGAGAGTCCATTTTTTTCCGGGATGGCAAACTTGGAAGGGACTGGTAATCATGCTTGACATGCACAGTTGTACACACCAACTGCTCATTTGTGAATAACTTTTCACTCAGTTGTCGAAATTTATTTTTCTTTAAAGTAATTGATAAATTTGGATCATAGTTTACTATAGACATGCCTAGAGAAGGTAAATCTCAAAATTCGCAACCTTTTTCGAAAACATCAGCTGGGACGATGAACTCAGAGATCGTGACGTGAATGCTGCCTCTTCTATTTTCTCGAATAGTGTCGTGTATGCGATCGACCAATTTGTACCCATGACAACTCCATCCATATCTAGTAACCCTCCTTGGACCAACCACCGACTCAAGCGACTGAAATCATCCAAACGAGATGCCTTGAAGACATTCTGTAAACTTCGAACGGATGCATGGAAGAGGAAGTACAACCTCGTTAACAAACGGTATAAGCGGCTCAACAAACAGCCTTATCAAGCCCATCAGCGCCATCTACAAACTAAACTCAAAGCAAATCCCAAGAGCTTCTGGAATCATGTGAATGGTCAACCGAAGGAATCGGGCTTACCTTATACAATGTACAATACGGATCAACAGTGTTGAAAATTTTCTAGGGAGAATCACCCGGGTGCAAGCGATATCATTCTCTGGGGTGAATCTCTGCTTGTATCCTCGGAGATTTTTCCTGGCATCACTGGAGAGATTTTTAAACACAACACGAGAGAGTGAGAATGTTGACAATTCACTGTTTGTCTGTTTATACACTCACTTCCGATGGCAGTGCAAATGTGTTATTGTTTCTCCAAAGATTTCGGCAGAGCTTGACGTGAGGGAGTGAAAACATCATTAAAAATGACTGAAAACCGTATACAACGGGACAAAGTGAGTCACGAAGAAAAATCTGCGGTTTGAGGACGGTAACGAAAACGTGGTTGTGAAAGTTGTGCTTTGCAGGGCAAATGGAAAAAATTTCAAAGTGATCACGGTATTTAAATTGAAGCGGCATCTCGTCAATATTCATCGAGTGCTCTGGTGTTGCTAGATCGCTGCTCCTCTCTCCATTTTCACTGCAGCTGCTGACGGCATTCCAAGTGCCTTCCTTTCGACACATTTCATGGACGACATTCTCCACGTTAAGGACGGGCATCTCCCTTCGCACTGCCTCGAACCTTTGTCAGTCGAAGACCTCATGCTCCGGCGTTTTATCCACGTTGCCACACTCCGAACAGAGGGGTGACACTGCGTGTCCGAACCGATGCAGGTACTTCCTGAAGCAGCCGTGGCCAGACAAGAACTGCGTTAGGTGGAAGTTGACGTCACCCAGGTCGACAAAATCTGTATTAGTTTATGTGTCCATCTACCGTTCTCCGCCGTGTTCCACTCCTGTTGCTACTTAGCCAACGACTCCGCTCTCACAACTTTGCGTACTCTTCCGGCTTCTCTCCGCCTGTAGCACTCGCTGTTCTCCACCAGGGTGATGCCGCTTTGAGGTTATGGCATGCCCCCGACGGTGATATCTGCCCGCTGTACCGCTTTACAGTTACTGACCAATAGCACTTCCCTTTTTTTGATGGACTATCTGCAACTCCTTGCATCCAGTTTCCAATCATGTCGATCGCCTCGGTCGCCAACACTTCCACCTCTTCCAGCGTCTCGTCTGTTACCGTCAAGACGACGTCGACCGCAAAGCCAACGATCTCAACTCCTTTGGGCATCTTCAGCGTTAGCACGCCGTTGTACATCGCGGTCCAGAGTGTTGGACCAATGATGGAGCCTTGTGGAGCTCCCGTTGTGATCCTAATCGATCTCTGTCCCCTGTTTGTCTGTCGACTAAACTGAAGCAAATTTCAACAATGGTGCGCTGATGCACTTCCCGTATTCGCATTTCCAAAAGGTGTACATTATTATTTCACCAAATTTTAAAAAAATTACTGTTCGTTAATTGAGAAAGTAACCTTTAAAAAATCTTTGTATGCAACAAACTAACAACCAAAGTCTTCACCGGGGTGATTCTCCCCGGTGAAGCAAACGAACTCTCTACTGTGCTCCCTAGTGATCACTCATACGCTCCGGTGTGTTGGACTGACTGAGGTGCAAGGTCAGAAACTGTATTTGTTTGCGAAGTGGGAGAAGCGATAGAAAGTGAAAACAAAATAAAGATCTCACGGCCACGGGTGAGTTTGCTTTTGTCATAGTGCGAGGTGTATTTTCAACTCATCACCCTGCATACACTGAGGAGAATGGCATCCCTGCGGGATCAATGTACAATACGACCGCATCCGCCTATCTCGACTAATGATGTTCGTAGAGCAGGCCTTCGTTCAAAAAATACTTTCAGCACTGGTCCTGACGGAATCTTTTCCGCGGTTATTAAGAACTGTATTGGAGTGCTGGCCGCACCTTTAGCATCCATGATCAACCTCTCTTTGGATTCTGGGATCTTTTCCGACTGCTGGAAGGATTCTTTTGTTTTCCCTGTCTTCAAAAAAGGCAATAAGCAGTCGCTGGCCAACTACCGTGGTATCGCTGTTTTATGTGCAGTCTCAAAACTAGTTACATCGCGACTGAACAACACGGATCTATGCCGAAGAGGTCGACCGCTACAAATCTCGTTCAATACACATCATAAATCATACGCGAGATGGAAAGAGGTCATCAAGTGGATGCTATCTGCATCGATGTTTCTGCTGCTTATGATAAAATCAATCACAGTGATTGTAGTGGCCAAACTAAAGTGACTTGGTTTTCACGGTTGCCTTCTTGATTGGCTTCGCTCATACCTCACCGGTCGACATGTGTCAGTGAAGATTGGAGATCATTTTTCTCATCCGTTCGCTGTTTCTTCTGGTGTACCTCAAGGCAGTCATCTGGGACCGTTCATATTTTTATCGTATCTGAATGACGTTCACTTTTCGATCCGTTGCTTGAAGCTGTCTTATGCAGATGTTTTCAAACTATACTTTGACATCAAAGATCGAAGTGATGCATTGTTTCTTCAGCAGCAGCTGGACGTTTTTACTGTGTGGTGTGACAAGAACAGGATGGTATGAAATGCTTCTAAATGTGCCATTATAACGTTTCCCAGGAAAAAAATCACCTATCTGTTATGCTTGCAGTCTGCAGGAGCAAATATTAAGCCGTGAATCTACCATGAAAGACTTAGGCGTCCTACTTGATTCACAACTCACCTTCAAGGACCATGTGGCTTATGTTTCCGCTAAGGCATCTTCTCAACTTGGTTTCATTTTTCGTTTCGCCAAAGACTTTAGAAAAACTTTCGCCAAATACTTAAAAACACTCTATTGTTCACTAGTCCGCTCCACATTAGAGTACTGTTCCGTAGTATGAGCTTCTTTTTACAGCAACGCGGTGAATCGTATTGAGGCCATTCAGCGAAGATTTGCACGTTTCGCCCTTCGTTGGCAACCCTGTAGTGATCCTTTCAATCTACCTAGTTATGAAAGTCGCTGTAATTTGATGTCCCTACAATTTCTTAGGCCGAGGCGTCTCTAAGGCTACCTTCATCGCTGATCTCCTACGATCGGACATTAATTGCGGTCTGTAGCAGTTGCAAGATTTTCAACAAATGTTATAACTGCTTTGATTTTAATATCTCCCGTGTTAGACTTAAGAATCTGTTTTATAATGTACTTTTAACTTCCTGACGGTTTCTGTTTTCTATATTTAAATTTAGTTAATTATGTTATCATTAATATCTTTTTATATGCTTAGGACTAAGTTCAAGCAAATGTATCTGTAGGATTCCATGTTATCTGTTGGTACTGAAATGATGAGGTTTTGCGCCCACTATTGTGGGCTTTTCCCTCCAAATAAATAAATAAATAAGTATAGAGACAGTATGATAATTAAAGAATTCTGCTAGTAATTGAAATTTCCGGAATTATAAACCGTATCGACTGCCTAGCAATGGAGGTGTTGTTTTAGTTCGACTCTACTTTCATTTTCCCCATTTATTGACCTCTATTTTAAGAGAACAAGCAGAAACTCCACAGAATGGTTCTTATCCTATGAATTGTTGAGATGATCCTAGCCTAGCTAACGTGTCGGATAGTTTATTCCCTTCAATTCTACAGTGGCCAGAAACCCAATATAGGTTCACTTTGTTTCGACAGGCCAATTTCTGAAGTGACATTGCACATTCCCATACAAGTTTTGAATTGCATGTTGATGATTTTAAAGCATTTAATGCTGCTTGACTATCAGACCTAATGCAGATACTCGAATGTTTATAATTTCTGAGTAAGCAAATTACAGATCATTCAAAAAATGCTTGGATTTCCGCTTGGAACACGGTAGGCTAATAACCCACAGACTTTTCAGTAATAAGTGCTAAAAATATCATTTCGTTCACATTGCGAACTTATTACTGAAAAGTGTCACTTTACGACACTGTTTTGAATAACCTAATGGCCTAATTTTCATAACTAAAATAATTGTAAAAAAAAAACTACTTTTCAGCCTCCAGTGGAGTTAAATTTCTTAGAATCTTCCGTCACAGGATAGTCGTCCTTTACGTAAGAGGTAGCACCACAATTCATGCATTTAGCTGGCATGTAGCTAGTTTTTGTTCCGTCACCCCATCCCTGGCACTTTCAGCACTGAGTAAGGCTTAGGAAGTTTCCTCCAATCTTTCTGAAGTGTTCCCACTTCACCACTCGGGCATGGATCATAAAGCTAGCTTTTTCCAAGGTTGTTTAGTTTCCTAGTTCATCTTTGATCTGATCCAGAGATTCACTACTGGGCAGATATTTTAAGACGACGACCTTGAACCCACGTTCAGCTTTGATGTCGTTATTAACAAAATTGTGCTGCTTCTCAGTAAGATACTTGAGAAGACGTTTGAATCCGTCCAAGGTTTCAGCCAAAACAAGGCATTCACCACGACGGCTAATTTGATGTGAAAACGTGAATTTAATGAAGTTCAGAAGTTCCGTGCGAGCATGGAAATCAGAAGTGGTTACCACAATCAAGCTTGCAAATGCTCATTACTGCTAAAATGCTACTTTTCGGATTTATGAAGCTATGAAATATTTTAATGGTAATTCGTATTTACAAGATGCAAGAAGCGAAGGTAAAGTATTTGTATGATACATAAAACCTGTCAATTTAGCTTTCAGAGGGTCACAATAGCGATTAGCTGTAACGATGAGCAACGCGATGAGCGAGCAATCAACGATCATAAAATTGCTAGTTGTGACCTTCTGAAAGCAAAATTGATAAATTGTGTATGTCATACACGAACTTTACCACCTATGCTTGCTTCTTACAAATAAAATTTATCATTATAGTTTCTCATAGTTTCATAATTCCGAAAAATAGCATTTTAGCTGTAATGAGCAATTGCAAGCCTGACCACAATAGGAAGGACCGTTTCCTTCTTGGCATTAAGCCGGGAAAGTTTAGAGGAATTTTGTCTGGATGATGGATCATTCTCATCAACCGTGAGCATATCAAATTGATTGCTCAAATAAATTTCGTCACAAGCGGGATCAAGAGATTGCACTTTTCTTTTGCGTTTAGGTGCCATGGGGGCAGTAAAACGTTTCTTCAAATCGACTTCCAAGCAGATTACTATAACAATGTGAAAGATCGAAGAGGAATTTTTCAAGTCGGTGTCCAAGCAGGATTGGGTAGGGTCCAAACAAGGATCGAAAAAAAAAAATGGAAGCCGGACCTTTGAACTGGCTTCAGTCCTAATTAAAAACCCGTAAGCAGATTGTACGCTTTCAAACTAAATTTTCTGAGCCCATTCTAGTCACCTCTGGGGTCCCCCAGGAATCTCATTTGGGCCTATTTATTTTTATTTTGTACGTAAACGACATTTCCTTCATACTTAAGAACACTAAAGTACTTTTGTTTGCAGATGACTTGAAGCTCTTCATAGACATAAGAAATGCTTCTGACACAGAATTATTCCAGAATGAAATAAATCTATTCTACACCAGGTGTAGCAAAAGTCTACTTCAACTCATACCTTGCATAAACATACATTCAGGAAAGGAATAATAGCCAAATGCAAAATTGTAATGGATTTTGGACACCAAACTTACTGTTGAAGTACACCATTGGCGCCGGGCTCTACTACAATTTGAATGTGGAAAGCTACGTCAACAAATGCCTCCCCCCCCCCCCGTGCGGTACTATCGATACGATCTGCAGCTTTAGAATTTCCACTGTTCCTTTTTTAGTTATGTACAGTGTATCGCAAAATTGAGCGTACACCCTAGTGGAGTTTTTTAAACATTGTAAATAGTTCACAATATCATCCTAATGCAGCGAATTTTTTCTCAAATATCATGTCTTTTTTTCTCAGGTTGCCATTATAGGGAGGGAAGGTGTTTTGTATTAATAATTTCCGCGGTGAACCTGTCCAAACTGTCTACGTAGTTAATGAATAGCCCCTAGGCTAGTATACTAGCCATGCCGGTGTATCCGCTGATGCCCTGCTTACATTATGCTGGCTACTCAAACACAGTGCTAGTACACTAGCGCTAGTTAATCCGTATAGATGTAAACACCACATTAACCGCTGACTTGCTCCTGCTTGCTGCAGGACCTAGTGCCACGCAATCCGAAGCGGTAATGAGCAGAGGCACTACAGCAGCACTTTTTTATATCTTTTCATGTTCAAGCAGAACGATGTGCAACCAAGTGGTACTCGATTATGACGACTGGGTTTTGGAAAAAGGTTTATTTCATGAAAACAGTGATATAATTATCATATGTAAATTTTTCAAAAGTTTTTTATGAAAAATTGGAAAAGTATTTATTTCAGCAGATTTGTGAAGTAATATCCTATCGATTGGCGTATTCGGATTTTAATTTCATCTATAAATGACAAAGTTGCGAGCGTTCAAAACCTAACATTATTTCGCCACACTTTTTGTTTTGATTTGCACCCTAGTATAGTCCGCAAAGACGTAATTCTACGTCAAAATCCACAGCCTACAGATGGGAATCAAACCCTCACCTTTCAGTACGCTCGTAGGCCCGTAGAATTGATACAACCCTCATCAACCAATTTCCAACCACTCGTTTACGGCAAGTATGAACTCGTGCATGTGAATTCAGCTGTTGATCCGCCACTTGGTTTCAGTTCATTTTCGCTTATGGCCACCACTTCGAGCCTTTCTACGCCAGGTGATCTTTCGCAGCCTGATAGTTCACCGTTCTCTCGTTCGGATCCTGGACAAGTTACCATTGACACGGCTCGCACCGAACCCTCTAATGGTTTACGTGTCTACTATCAGAACACCAGGGGGCTCATGACTAAATTGGACGATGTTTATCTGGCTGCGCTTGACGGGGAATATGACGTTTATATATTCACGGAAACTTGGCTCGATGGGAGGATCAATTCAGTGCAACTGTTTGGTGACTCTTTTACTGTCTACAGATTAGCCCGTAATTCATCCAACAGCATTCGTACTCGTGGTTGTGGTGTCCTCATCGCTGTTTCCAACGCATTCACCTCCTGCGTAATCTCCAACGAACTAGTTACTACAATTGAAGCGGTTTGGGTTAAGGTCAGCCTCACATCGCGGAACATCCTCATTGGAGCGGTGTATATTCCCCCTGAACGTCGACATGACTGCACCACAATGCAGCTTCATCTGGATGCTACAGAATTTGCATCGTCCATGGCTGATATAACGGATGTGCTTCTTCTGCTTGGTGATTTTAATCAGCCTGGGCTTAGCTGGTCACCCTCAGACCAGGGTTATGCGTTTCCAGATCCGATTGCATCTTCAACTACTCCTGCCAGCCGCTTGCTTGTTGACGGCACGGCTTTTCATGGACTGAGCCAGATAAACCTTGTTCCTAATTTCCAGTCTCGTTTTCTTGACTTAGTTTTTGTTAGCGAAAGTGCACTTCTGGACTGTGTCGTCGCTGAAGCGCCTGATGTCATCGTTCCTCTTGACAATTTCCACCCTGCTTTGGATATATCTATCGCGAACGGATCTCAAATTCGTTTTGATGAAACCATGACTGCCACTCGGCCCAATTTCCGGAAGACCGATTTCCGTTTGCTGAGGCGTTTCTTGTCCCGGATCAACTGGAACGTGTTGAATGACCTTGATATCGATACAGCAGCCGCTCGCTATAATAGCCTTTTGCGTGACTGTGTTTGTGCTTCAGTACCGAAGTGCCTACCTCCAAGAAAACCGCCTTGGTATAACGCTACTCTCCGCAACCTGAAACGAGTGTGATCTAGAGCTCTCACTCATCGACGATGTACCCTTACCAAGCGAAATTTTCCAATTGCCAGCAATGATTATCGCCACTACAACAAGCTTCTTTACAAGAGGTATGTAAATCGTACTCAACATAATCTGCAATGCCACCCCAAGGGATTCTGGTCGTTTGTGAATACGAAGAGGAAGGAAACTGAACTGCCGTCAAAAATGTTTCTCGGCAATGATCTAGCATTGACAACTGAGGACAAATGCAGCCTATTTGCTAGGCACTTCTTAAGCGTCTTCTCGAATGACTCCCCATCGCAAGCAAAAATTGAGCGAGCCGTCCGTGATGTGCCAACCGATGTCGTAAACATGGATGTTTTTGCCGTAGATGTACAAATGATTCTCTCTGTGATGAGTAGAACCAAATCATCATTTTCACCAGGTCCGAGTGTTATTCCATCTGCTGTTCTAAAAAAATGCTCCGATACCTTAGCTGCTCCTTTGTCCTTGCTCTTCAACCTGTCACTTCGTCAACAGAAATTTCCTGCACTATGGAAACGCTCTACTATGTTCCCTGTTTTCAAGAAAGGAGACAAACGCAAAGTGGAAAACTACCGTGGGATTACCTCGCTTGGAGTTGAATCTAAGTTGTTTGAGTCGCTGATAAATGAGAGATTGTTTGCTTCCTGCAAGCATTACATAAGTACATGTCAACATGGTTTCATTCCTGGCCGCTCCGTGGAAACTAATCTCGTCAGCTTTACGTCGTTCTGTATGGAAAATGTATGCAAGAAACTTCAAGTGGATGCCATCTACACTGATGTTAAAGCTGCGTTTGATAGAGTTGTGCACGACGTTCTGCTAACAAAGCTTGAAAAAATTGGATGTTCTGTTTCCTTCTGCAGCTGGCTTAGATCGTACTCGCCACTTCTCAACCACGATCGGCAGAGCTAATCGTCAGCTTGGATTCATGTTCAAGATATCTAAGGAATTTCGTGATCCTCTGTGTTTTAAGGCCCTTTACTGTTCATTGGTATGCTCACTACTGGAATTCGCGTGTGTTGTCTGGAATCCCTACCAAGCAGTATGGAGTGGACGATTCGAAGCTGTTCAACGCAAATTGCTACATGAAGTAGTACATGCAACCAACTATGCTGCAAACAGTTCCTTTGTCGCCATGATTCATCAATTCAACGAAGCCTCTGAACTATTTGACTTTGACATCAATGCCTCCAGGTTTCGTCATCGTTTGCTGTCGGCCAATTTTTAATTTTTAATGAATGACTACATTTAGATTTAAGTTTTTCATTGAGACTATCAAGTCAGATGGACTATAATAATAATAAATAAATCAATCTTACGAAGCAGTGATGTGATAGAAATGGTCCAACTCCCCTAGTAAGTGGGATTTAATTCATCATTCGAGAATGATCATTAGTGTACACCACATACGTAAGACCTATTCTGGAATACTGTCACATAGAACGCATTGAATCTGTCCAAAAGCAATTTCTTTTGTATGCTATTCAACGACTAAATTGGACTGCATTTCCTCTACCGTCCTTTGAAGCACGCTGCATGCTCATCAATCTACAAACACTAAAAGAACGGCGTGAATTTGCAATGACATTATTTCTAATCACATAGAATCTGCAGCAATACTCTCACAACTAAATTTGTATGCGCCCTTTAGACCTCTTAGAACACCAAAATTATTCTATGAAGACACATGCAGAACAAAATACGCAAAAAATGGTCGCATCAATCGAATTATGCGCCTGTATAACATGAATTGCGAAGAAATTGACATAACTTTGTCCCAGGGCTGGTAGTCACTTTTTCTTGTAATAAGTAACTATTTTCAACTTTTTTTTGCGTGAATTTATTTCAAGATTGATTATTCTTTGTGCTGTGACGTTTAATCGTCTTTCTCTGTATACAGGATGTCTACTCATTTTTCTGGATAAAATTATCTGAATTTTCCAAGTAAGCAAGTCCAAGATCTAAAAATATTCAATGTCTTGAAGTTTCGTATTCCATGTACAAGTTCAAGATATTGAAAATATTCAAAGTGCCAGAATTAAGTAAAAAAATAAATCTCGATTACTTTTTCGAAGGGACGCATCAGCTTTTGTAAACAATGCATTTGATCAATCGATTTGACGTAACTGGTAGGTTACTACTACGCATACTAACACCACAATCAGGTAGGAGAAAAATTCCCCTATCAGTGGGTAGTGTTAGAATGTGTGGGCGAGCTACCAGTTACGTCAAATCGACGATCAAATGCATTGCTTACCAAAGCTGATACGTCCTTTCGAAAAAGTAATCGAGAAATGTTTTTTTTTTTCAAGTTCGTAATTAACTTTATGAAAAATTAGAGATCTTCAATGCAGTCTCATTAACTTTATAACAATTGTATGAACTTTGGAGAAGTTCTGTGGAATGAAAGGAAATGCTGAGATTTTCAGTGAAACTCTATAAACAAACTGCAAGAACATAAGAAAAGTTTATACGTTAAAAATATGGGAAACTTACTGGAAGCTGTAAGAACATCAAAGCAGTTCTTTAGCATCCGAGACTTTTCAGGAACTTTGATGAAGTTTCTTGAATTTCAGGGAACTTCACAGGTGTCAAGAGAACTTGAAAAATTGAGAAAAATTGAGGGGTATTGTGCAAATTGTTAAGAAGTTCTAAGCACCTCAGAAAAGCTATATAGGAAATGCAGGTAATGTCGGCCTAAGTGTCCCTAATTTGGGCCCATACATAAATTCAGCAATCGACTAAATTTTCATCAGCAACCAAAAATATCCATTAGTAACGTCCCAATAACGCGTTCATCTAGATAAAATTGATAAATAGCATATTTTTAGCGATGGGCCCAATCTTAGATCCATAGGCCAACATTAGAGACATTTCCCCTAGATTAAAACTCTATAATCGTAAATTTAGATAAATTCAAGATAGTTCCGTGATGTGCTGAAAAACAAATCGAGAACCCTTAAGATGTTCCGCGAATTTCAGGGAAGTACAGAGACCTTAAGAGAATTTATGAACAGAAGTCACAAAACTACAGAGAATTTCAGGGAAATTTAAAGGAGTTTACATGAATTCTATTTATATCCGAGCAGAACCGAGACTTTCAATAGAACTAAGAGCTTTATGGAAGCTTCGAGAACATCAAGACAAGTCAGAGAATCAAATGGAATATTAGAAACCTTAATGAAGTTTCGAGACACTCAGTAAATTTCCGAAAACTTCAGCAAAGCTCCAAAAGAATTCCTGGAAATTGTATGAAAATTCGGAAAACGTGAGAGTATTTTAAGGGTGTTATATCATGGAGATTTGGAGAACTTCAAAAAATTCGCAGCAAGCAGCGATATCTTCAAGAAATTCCAGAGAACTAAATTTAGATATTTTTAGATAGTTTAATTATATTCAGCGAACCTCCGAGTACTTCGAAGACGATTAGATAGCTTCAGAATAATCCCATTAACTTAAGCAAATTTGCAGCACTTACAAGGAGTTCCGTGGAATTATAGGGTATTCCAAGAATTCTATGAATGATCCTAAAACGTCAGAAGCATCAGGGAATTATGCATATATATCAGAAAATTTGCTTGGTTATTAAACAAATTTAGAGAACTTCAGGTAAGCATAGATGAGTTCAAGGAAAAGCGAGTGTTAACAATGGTCATAATACTCAAGGAACATTTTCGAAACTTCAAGGAAAATTCAGTAAAGTTGCGGGTTTTTAAAAATACTGATAAATTCAGGGCAGTCTAGAGAGCTTTAAAGAAATATTAACCATCAGTAACCATTTAGGCACCAGGAAAGTCTAGACTATTGAAGAAGTTTTAAAATAGTGTCGACAATTTAAGAGAAGTTTTATGAAGTTCAGAAAAATCTTGAGAACTTCAGTGAAAATCGTAGAACTATATTAATTATTTCGTTTTTCTTCCATGAAAATTGCGCGAGCACAAAAGTTCTATAAATTTTGAAAAAACTTCGAAAACTTCACAGAAGGACAGTGGTCTTCAGAAATCAAAAAAAAAATTAAAGGAGAAAAATCTATATAACTCTCTAACAAGAAAAATCCCAAAGGCTTCTCCTTAAATTTACTTAAATCTTTGGTTTTTATTAGTAAGGTAGGTTCCGATTCAACACATTGTAGTTTCATTTTTATATATGTGATCTTGACTTTTTTACCTATGGGATGAGTACTTAAGAGGGTTAGATTTTGATAAGTTCTTTAGTGGGAATGACACTGATAAAGACTGCACATTGTAGTCGAAATACGTATCTGTCATATATACTCAAATTAATTAAGTGGAATCAAATGGAAGATAAACTTTTATGCTGTTTTATATCTATTTCCAGTCAAAACTAAATGTATGAGTGCTTATTGCAAAATAGCCTATATTACATGATATAAGCCATAGTCTGTACGGGGTATTAAGCATCCAGTTTCATAATGTTACAAACTGTGTCTACGTCGAGATGGTAGATGCAGCAACAGCCAAGCGCTACATTGCATCACACTATCTACAACATACTATGCAGTGCGAGAAAAAAGCATACACTATTCCCGTGTTCGTGGAAGACAAAGCCGTTAACGTGAGAATACATGATGTCCCTCCGAAAACACCTAACACGGTGATTATAGAAAGTGTGCGACCATACGGTACCATTCTTTCCATCAGCAGAGAAATGTGGTAGAATTATTTTCCCGGCATCTACAATGGAGTACGTGTAGTACGAATGAAGCTCAAACAACTCATCCCTTCCTATCTGGCGATCGACGGTGAGACAACATTGATTTCATATCGCAATCAAGCAAAACTCTGTAGGGCCTGTGGACAAAAGGCTCATCGCCGACAAAAGTGTAATAGCACTACATCACGTATCACTACTGTCAATGACCTTACAGACGCAGCAAAGGCCACAAACGATGAAAATAGCGAACAAACATTACTCGATAGCAATCAAACCCAATCTGTACAATAGGCGAAACCAACAAAAACTCTCCGATGGAAACAATACCGCACTAGAATCGACGGATGGTGAATCGGATGAATTTCTAACCGTCGCCAACAAACGAAGGCTGGCAACGAAACAAAAACACAACAATCCGAAACGATATGCTACGAACCAGGGTTGCCAGAATGATGAAACAGCAGGAAATGAAAACTCGATGGAAGAAATAGAAGACGAATTGTCAGTTCCGGACTCACCAATCAAGACGAGGAGCAAAAAATAAGCAGCTAGGAAGAAAGTATTTTCCAAGGGGTATTCAACTTTGCCGAAAGCTGTGCCAAGCGCTGTGCCGAACGTGCCTATCAAAACCAATCATAGTATGCCTATCAAGGTGTCAATATTCCAGGAGTTTGGCAACCCCGTTAGCTATGACTTTTGTGATTTTGTTTACAATCTCAATTTCTCTGATGGATCATGGCAAGCATTCGCCTTCATTCTCATTAAAGTGTTAGCGGGTCGGGAGGTGGAAGAGGAATTGAAAACCATAAACCGAAGTGCGTGTCCTCAAAGATATAACAAAAGCCTATCGTATCGCTTATTATGATGCCTTCTACCACCTCCTAATTACACATAACCAACCGTTTAAGCCTACCAAACTACGATCTGATTCAGTTGTGGTACCTTCCGCAATGTACCACTGATGAAATCTATCCATCATCTCCCCCTGAAGATCTTTCTAAACTCTATGGACATCCCTATAAAGTCCTGTGGTTATCCCATCGAAGTCTATACCAATTGAGACTAACGGCTAGGAAGAATATACGAGGAAAAACTCAGGAGAAAATGTGAAAATTTCCGTCCCGAAGATACTCGGCAAGACTAAAAGTAGTACAAAAGTATAAAATGTTAAGATCAAAAATTAGAAGTGTATTCTAAAATAAAGCCTCCAGGGGGTGAAAATTTGAGCAGCGTGGGAAAAGTTCGCGATATTCCACGAAGTTCATCAACGAAAACAATCACGATTCATTCCGATACTGAATGTGAGTATTCATCAAGCTATTGGAGGCTCGAAGCTCATCGTTCCAAAATTAAATCTGATCTTCCCAGGATGCATGGTACTCTTCTTTTCGTACGAATAACATAACGAATAATATTGTAGGTGTTCCAACCTTCTCTGTCGTATAGTTGGCCTTCCGAATTTATCGTCTAAGCCAACCGTCGGCCTTTTTCACAATGATTTCATCCTCAATCGAAAACGAATCGTCTCTAGAGGTAACCCGTTTCAGACACTCTGGACCTGGTGTAGATGAACTCGACTGAAGTGAGGCCCGAATAGAAGCTGTTCTAGAAGAAAGAAAAAAATATCCGCTGAGATTTTTGCTGTGATTAGGAAGAGGCGGATTTAGTTTTGCTAGGTTTGAAGAGATGCATGATTCAGACAATACTTTTAAAACACCTTTTATTTAATGCCTCAGCTGAATCATCGACACACCGCTCGTAATATTCTACGAATACATTAGTTACCTTTTCCGGCGTGAAGGCTCTCAACAAAAGGAAAAGCCGGAAATTGTGTCCTCGAGAAACCGAAAGAACGAACCATATTGTTAGTATAAAATATTTTTTTCCATGCTCTGACACAAAATGAATATCGCAATATTTAACCATCGCTTCACGTGAGTTCGCTTTGAAGCACACACAGGGACATCTAGGGCACCGAAGTGAAAGAGCAATCAAATATTGAAACTTTCAACTGCACTCAACTACGATAGAATCCACAGAAAATAAATAAATGAACCACATTTCAAAGCTGGAAATATTTATGAATCTAACGAGCCTCCATGACGCACCACCATCGTCAATGCCACCACCCACAGCCGTCCTTCAGCATGGTGCAAAAAGCTCCTCATATGAATTTACACTACAAACCTCGCACACTGCACTGATATGGAACGCTGTCAGGGCCAGTCGTTCGTTTGGAGGTCGCTCCCGGCAGCAGTTTACAACGCAGCCATTTCAAACACGCTTTCAAATTCAGTGTTCGATTGAATTCATTAATAATTAAGATCCCACACGATAGGTGATGGACCAGTTCCCACAATATACATATGTATTGGTCAAGGTGACGCCGAGTGACATCAAAGCATGTGGTTTCGGATGACTGTGGTTGAAGGAAAAGAACTAGAGAAGCTTCCAAGAAGGTACCCATCCAGCATTGTACTACTGGCATATTGTAATGTGGGGTGGTTTTATTTTCTAGTTCATTTTTTATCTATCATGTAAGCACTACTCCTGAACGGTCATGGACGAACTAACATCCAAAGAAGATTTCACGTTAACAAAATGAAGAAGGACATAATACCACATACTCACATCCCAAAACATCACCATACCGTGGCAATATTGAAAAGACCGACAAGAAAGCTCCGAGCTGTCAACGGTGGCATTATATTAAACATAGGAAAGATGTTTTGAGCATAGCAAACGTATGCAGCATTGGTTTGGGACAATAAAAAAAAACCGGTTCGTCCAACATTGAAAGAGGATCAGCGAAAACATCGAGCAAGATGTCATGTTTTCTTAAGCGGCTGTCCTAATACCACGTGGACAATTTAGGGGGGTTAGCAAATGTCCACGGCCCATACCAATTATTTAAAAAGTATTTGAGTGATGAAACCACTCAAAAATCGCCCACGTAGTATATGGACAGCCCCTTATCGCTATCAGAGCTGTAAGCCATACGCCCATCAAGTTTGCACTTCTGGGACACGGGAGCGTTCGAACTGTTATGTTTGATCAATCGTAACGGAAAACAAAATTCAATTCATAGCACAGATCTTACGGTAAACGAAGGGTGGACCGATTTTTTTCCAATTCCTTGTCAAGCATTTTCATCACTGCGACATTTTTTTCTGATCTACTGTGATGTATTCCTATTTTTTTAGCTATACCAAGATGCCGTATCACTATTATTACTTCGAATAAAGTGCTCTGTCGTACTGGGAGTTGTTCTCCAAATGTCATACGGTTCTATCAGCCCCTTGTCGAAAGACTTATGCCTTTTATTGAAAATTGCCGGACAGTGGCATAGCAAATGTTCCGAGCCTTCCTTTTCTATGCCACAGAAGTGACATACATCATCTTGAAGTTTTCCAATCAGCTTCAAGTGATAACGGCTCGGACAATGACCTTTTATAAGACGTGTGTAAATGTCCAAAAAATCACGTGAATAGATGAAGTCGCCATTATGCCTTATTACTATGAAATCACTCAACACACAAATCCGATAGGCTCACAAAATAGGATTTACCTTTCCTGGAGTCTGCTGCTGAAATGAGATGAAACAAGGACGAGCTCTCGTAGCCGCATTCACTGTGCCGTGATGCCAATGTTCCACATCAGTCGGACCAACATTGTATGACAGTATCACAAACACTTTCATTAGTGAGGGAAAGGAATCTGTGAATATTAATTCCCGTATTAATGTACCTCACAACCTGTATTTATGCTAAGATCTTTTTTTAGAAAGATCCAGGATTTTGTGGGTCACAGAAATGTTTGGATTAATGAATCGCTTCGACTGCCTAGCAATGAAAGTGTTTTCATCCCCTTCTGAAGATTCCCACTCTTTTAGCTCCATTCTAAAAGATGCAGCCGATAAGCCATAAAAGGGCTCTGGCTCCATGAGCTTATGAGAAGATCTGAGTCTTGCTAGTGCATCAGCTCTTTCATTTCCGTCAATCCCACAATGACCAGGAATTTCAACATAAGTTGACTAGACTAGAAGTGATTGAACATTAGACTGATGCAAAATTTGAAATTTTCACTCCACAGTGCTCAAACGGTTTCAAATTGGGCCCTGATTAGCCTCCCAAAAATTGAACTCATTTAGTGAAAAACTGACTTGGCACAAACCATTTGAAGTTTAATTGGAATTACTAATGATAAACCATAATTTCGGTTCATATCTATCTAAACATTCACTAGTTCACTCTACTTTAGAAAATGACATTGTTGACATTTTCGATTTGATTTTATGCTCAGTAGGCAACATTGTTGTTTATGACGCGTAGAATGGAGGACAAACATCATGACTATGTCACACTGCAGAAAACAGTGTTGCCCATAATACAGTTGCTTAATCTTGCCATAAGATTATCAATCGTTTAAACAATTAATAACTTTTAAATTTGACGTTTGGCTGAAAAACGATTTTCTGTAAAGTTATTGCTGGTAAAAATTCCCATAAGAATAGCAATAGAATTTTTTAACAGTACTGGAACAGGCTGGAAGACAACGAACAAAAACTTTTCTCTTCCCATAGTAACTTCCATATAAACTTCAAATGGTTTGTGCCAAGTCAGTTTCTTATCAAATGAGTTTAAACTTTCGGAGGCTGATTCCGATTGGAAACCGTTTGAACACTGTGGAGCGAAAATTTCAAATTTTGCATCAGTCTATTGAACATACTCCCAGACAAGTTTTGATGTACATGTCGCCGAATTTAAAGCATTTAGAGCAGCTTGATTGTCGGACATTGTGCATATATTTGTACTCTTATAGTTTCTACGCAAACATATAATAGCACACTCTAAAATTTCTTGGATTTCAGTTTGGAACCATCTGCCCATAGGAATTGATTGTTCAATCTTGAACCAACTGTATAGTAAACAATCGATTCTGGACGAAGAATCGGACGACCAAATTGCCCTGAATCACGCCCAGGGTCAAATACTTGAAAAAGTAGAAGATCTTTCGTTTATTTAACGTTGGTCTCTGTTCCGCAATCTAGTGCCAATCACCGACGGACATCGATTGCCATCCATTGACGGCAATCGAATGTGCAAGAAGGCAGCTTCCACACCTGCGTAGGATATCGCACCCATTCATCAACACACATGGGCCGGGACCAACGGCTTTACTTCCCTTCCGAAGGAAGATGTGACCAGAGATTTTTATGCCTCAGAAAAATCCCACCGACCTCGACTGGGATTGAATCCAGACCCATTGGGGTAAGACAGCAGTTACGCTCACCACTACACTACATGCCACTAAAGCATTTCGTTTGTCCACAATTGTATAATGAGTGATTCGATCTGTCAAACGGGCAATCAGATCTGTCAAACGAGGTGAGACGCAAATCAAGTCAATATAAATTGTACGTGTGTTCGTGTCTTTGCTCACGATATGACGCGATCGGATGAGTAGATGGCGGTAGTGTTTAACGTATTTTAAATATGGCGTCTTGGGCAAGAATTTACAATGAACAATGGTCCAAAGCCGTAGTTAGGAAGACAAAAATGTTTTCGCCGTTGGTTTTAGGCATATGGTGTCTTCGTGAAAGTTTCTTCATATTTTTTGGCCGATCATTTCATGTCAGTAAAACTAGGGTGGTTCATAAAATTGATGAATTGAAATTGCGAACTTTTTTATTGTTTAAGCACAGACAAACAGACATAACACTGGCAATTCGTTCATCGAACACGCATTTAACGGTAAATAGTTGGTAGTACTGCCACCTGTGGCGCGCATAGTCAATAACCCTTGCGTTTGACGTTTACTCACTATCGCCATCTGTTCAGCGTACTACCCATCACAGTATACTCAATAGATGGCGGTAGTGTTTTAGTGACGATGTTTTATATTGAAAAATATTCAATGAGTTATGTCTGTTTGTCAGTGGTTTAAGATAGACCAATGCAATGTTCTAAAAAGTTGCAGAACATCTAATTTGCAGAAACTTTGCTCAAGACACAAAGTTTTCATCTCTTTTGGTTCATGATTTATGCTTTTTTAAAACAAGCAGGTTAGGGTGGCCCCTGAAAAAATGGTTATATTTTTTTCATAAATTCATTTCTCGTTAAAACAATGTTCTAGATACTTTTAGAACTTTCAATGTCAAATATTTTTGCTCAATTGACCAAGTTGCTATCTTTTTTTTATTGGAAAGTTATAGGCGATTTCCTTAAAAAAAAATGCACTTTTCAATTGTCAATATGTCTAAAAGGAGCAAACCGATTTTAAAATTTTCAATTCCATTCAAAAGATCGTTGTTTTTAACATTTATGGTGTGAAGACTGTGAGAGCAATTTTTGTTTAAAGCATTTAATTTAATTTAAAAAAAATTCATATTTTTATGCAAAAAACTACAAGAGACAGCCTTATGGGGTTGTACGCAACGATGAAGTAGTACTACGTGGTCATAAATCTTATTTGTTAATTGAATTTGAGCGTGATTCTCTCTGTTTATACTTTATAGTATGACGCGCTTGACATAGATGCCCCACAGCGACTCACGACTGATTCCGATCAATAGCGGTGCAGCCACTTCCTCCTTCTATGGCTGCTCATGTGGGAGCAGCTCGTTGCTTGCAGGCAGCCTTTCGTTGTGTACTGGAGAACAATATTCAACGAAAGCACTGCTACTGATGCCGATGACCGGATACCACCACACACGGTGATTGGAACTGAATGCGATCAGCGGTTGAGGGCAGCCTTGATAGCTAGCTGCTTGCGGGGAGCCTTTCGTTGTGTACTGGAAAGCAGCACCACTCACCACGCGATGATTGAATAAACACCGTGGAAGTCAACTTTGGAATCTGTGTTAGGAAGGCAATCGGTGATAATTTTAGTTATCATAGCAACATTTTGAATTATGATAAAGTCTTAAAGATGCGTAAGAAAATTTCTGATCGATTGGTTGTAAAATTATTGAAATTGGTCCAGGGGCAGCTGAGTTATTAACGTTCGAAATCTTTCATAATTTTGTTACATGTTCCATTTTTGGTTTTCACAAAGTGTACCCCCATATAGAAATCACAGACGTAGTCCTACGTCAAAACTGCCATAACTCTTCGAATGAAGGAGATAATATCTTGGATGCTTCGGCAAGAATGTGTGCCATCAAAAATTATAAAAGTGCCTAGAACACACCTTTCATCATATCTGTAGTCATTGAATCGTGAGATGAATTATCGTATGCACCTTCAATGTCAAGGAATGCAGTAAGTGAAATTTCTTTGTTTTCAAAAGATCTTGCAAGTTTTGTAACAACCGTATTACCAACAATCAATACGAAACTATCGATTTTAAATTGGCTCACTACTTGACTAGCCTATTGGTCCCAAGCAAACGATTAACGTACCCCATTCTAGTCGAAATTCTACTACTACACAATGTTTGTTTTGATTCGCTATGAAAGTTTGACAGATAACATCAGGGGTTAGTGGATTTTCCTATGTTTCGAGGGGTGAATCGATTAGCTTGGGACAGAAGAGAGTACCAGAGCTGAGCCAAAAAGTTGAGCACGTTTCTTCGGGACCTTCTAGTCTTAGAGTTACCTCTATGGTATTACTGATGACTTACTTTCCTGGTATGCAAACTGATATTTGCTAAGAGGGTTTCTAACTAACCGATTTACATTTTAATGAGTTGCTGAAACTGAATTATTTCACGACTTCGAATCAAATTGAATTACAATTCAAACTGCAAAACATTAAGCACATTCAAGGTTCTATGCACCCAGTGTTCGGAAAATCATTCTCATATCTAATTCATTGAGCCTCCCTGCGAGAATAAACTCGCGTGCGAATGCGGCAAACAAAATTCACGCTTGAGATTGTCATGCATATTCCCGCACTCACACTCACAACGCCGAAAAATCATTCCAGCTTTAAGCTCATAAAAACCACTCAAACGTCAATTGATATCATGGCTACGCAATGTTGTGTTAGTTTTCCAACCCCTGATGCACAAACAATAGTAATAACAAGGGTTAATATAAGCGGTTTTTTGCGACGTTGAATTTTGCAAGGCAAAACTTATAGGCGCATAAACTTATGCATGAAATTTGAGTTTTTGAGATTTCCGCAATGCACTGAACATAGAATATTTATTCATGAAATTCAATATCAATCGGTGACTTTAATTTTCCTTATCTGCGATGGCATCTTGATGAGGATATTTATGGTTTTATTCCTTCAAACGCCTTGACTGATGCTGAGAGAAACTTTACAAAAGCTATGTTTGCCAATGGTTTGAGGCAGATTAATAACGTTGTCAACACGAACGAAAGACTCCTTGACCTGGCGTTCACCAATCTAATATCACACACCAGTCATCATACTACTTGACGAGTACCATCCGTACTTGACGATCATGATCAATGTTACACATTTGACTATTCGGCATGCGACTTTGACTTGTTGAATTCTATTTTTATGGATATTGAGTGGGAAAGATTATCGAATTATGGTACGGAAGATCAGCTTTTTACGAATCTCTCTCGGAAGTTATCAACCGTCATGTACCTCGAAAAAAACTAAAATCGATATCTGTTTTCAACCAACCGTGGTGGACTCCGTATAGTCCGGAATCCTTATTGCCGGGGTCACGGGGGCGTGAATAAGAAACCGCGAATAAGGATACCCACAGCTTATGGGATTTTCACTATTGGGGGCTGTGGTGGATAATCTCATTTGTTTCAGTATACTGTCTTCGACAAAGTTGTTGTACTGGGATAGAGCAACAAGCCTGTGTCATTGGATTCATGTGTAATTGGGAACTACGCCAACATAGAATATTTCGTGATCCTGGCCATACAGAAAGTTGATGTCTGCAGCTAAGTTGTTCAAGTGACCCAGTCTTTTCAAATGGTGGCCGTATCCGGATGTATTAGTTCATAACTCTCTCACTACACAGCGCTAGTGTGCACATGAGCTTCCTGTATAAGCTGTATCTCAACATCGTGGCCATATAGAAGGTTACTGTCTTCAAAGTTGTTCAGGTGACCAAGTCCTTTCGGATGTTGGCCATAAATATTATTTCAGATCTCTCTCACTACGCGGCGCTGATGTGCACATGAACTTTATTAATATGTTATGTCTCGAAAGCTTATCCATATAAGATGTGCAATGTGAGAACAGAAACCGGAAAAGGGATGATGTGTAGAGGCCAGAAATCGATGTCAGACACCATTTTGAAACCCAAGATGGCGACCATCAGTTCAAGAAAAACTGTCAAATACCCTACAATATGGGTATTTCTTTAAAGAAGACGACGTGTAGAGGCCGGAAATCGATGCTAGACGTCATTTTGGAATCTAAGATGGTGGCCATCGGTTCAAGAAAACTGTCAAATACCCTATAATATGGGTATTGTCGGAGAGGAGATGACGTGTAGAGACAAGAAATCGATGCCAGACACCATTTTGGAATCCAAGATGGCGACCATCATTTTAAGAGAAACTGGCAAATATCCTACAATATAGGTATTTCCGGAAAGGAACGACGTGTAGAGGCCAGGAATCGATGCTAGACACCATGTTGAACTCCAAGATGGTGACCGGTTCAAGAAAAAACTGTCAAATGCCCTACAATATGGGTATTTTCGGAAAGGGAAAGACGTGTAGAGGCCTAAAATCGATGCCAGACGTCATTTTTGAATCCAAGATGTCGGCCATCGGTTCAAAAAAAACCTGTCAAAAGTCTACAATACGGGTATTTCTGAAAAGGGAACGACGTGTAGAGGCCAGAAATCGATGCCAGACACCATTTTGTAATCCAAGATCCAAGAAAGGTTGGATGACCCGTGAATTACATATTTGAGGACTGTATAAGCGACTGCTTCTCACCACAGTTGGAGGAGAAATAAATAAAGAATTTAAAAAAAAAGTTGGAGGAGTTTTGCGCAGCCAAGAACATTAGCTTCAAGGCATTGGTATTCCTTGATAACTCTCCGTCGCATCAGCCCACCATAAGCAATTCCAACATAATGCTTCTATGCATGCCACCAAAGATCACGCATTTGATTCAACCCCTTGAACAATGTATCATCCAAAATTTCAAGCTGAACTATGTCAAGAGAAGCTACAGTTTTATTCTGGAAACAGCCGAGGCTCTTCACTAGCGGATACATGGAAGAGGTTCAGCATCAAGGATTGTTTCGACTGCTTGGATGTGATTCTAAAGGACATAAAACTAAGCAACTGCTGGAAGAAAATTCTTCCGTCGTAAGGGAAAAAAGGAAATGGCTCTAATGTTGGTCCATGCATCTAAGATTGGGCCCATCGCTAAAAATTAGCTATTTATCAATTTTATCTAGATGAATGCGTCATTGGGACGGCACAAATGTATATTTTTGGTCGCTGTATATTTTTAACTGCTCAATTCTTGTTGGAAAATCTTTGGATTTTTTTTAAATGTTCATGCAAAAATGCTGTTGGTGGCATTTCACTCTATTTCAAAGATATTTCACCTGCCTTTCTCGGAAAACAGACATCTCTATATTCCACCGTTCATCAAGGGAAAATCCTTCCAATTAGTATTAATTATTTGGAATCATGCTTAATTCTGTACCAATTTGTGTTCACCTCTCGCAACCCAGAATCATCCGCCTACGATTTCATTTGAGGTTAAAGAGAAGTAGATTACAGCATCAATTAACTAATTTGCATCATTGATCTTATCTGCTGTCGGTATTGCTGCGAATTTTCCCGATTCCATTTGAATGTAATTGAATTATGCGGTGCTTGCTTAACGCCTTAATTATGTATGCCGTGCTCCATGCGGAACAGAATTTTTTCCGAACTCATCCCCATTTCTTCACCTTTCCCCCCACAGACACTAGCAGTAGTAGCACTAGCGGCATCAGTACAGGCTCAAAGCAATGACAATATCGACATCAAGGTGAACGTTGACTCCGATTCGAAGACCTACCATCAGTTCAAAACCCGGGAGGGATCGTTCAACTATGGCTACAATGTAGCAAAGCAAAACTTCAACCAATTCCAGCACAAGGTCCGCGGACCGGACGATGTGACCTACGGTTGCTACGGGTTCATTGATCCCAAGAACGGTACCCATCTTTACCACTATGTGTCGGATTTGAAGGGCTACCGGGTGGTTCCGCCTAACAAACCCACCAAAATCTACCGCCAGCGCGTGGCCGAAAGTGTGTAAGTAGTAATTCAATTTCAATTGAATCAGATTTAGGCGGAAATTAATTCTCCTATTTTCCGTGTCTCAGGAAGCAACTGCTCGAGGCCGTCGAGGAAAATCTTCCGTGGGAGAGGTTGTATTTCCCAGAAGTCTGTCGGTATTTGTATGTAAGCCATAAGCAATCGAACAAGTTCGTCCTTCCCCCGGAATACGTCGAACAAAATGAACGTCCCCTGCCCAAAGAACCAACCAAACCATCCCCGGTCCAGCCATTTATCACACCCGATGCTACTGTCCAGCGAGTAACGACGGCTAGTCGAGCAGCACCTACACGGGCTCCAGCTAGGTACACTCCTGCTGCTCCCACTACACGACCCAGAACACCGACGACCACGGCAGCAGCCCCCACCAGGAAAGTGACCGTTTTCAATCAACAGCCCCAAGTTCCAGTACGTGTTGCACCAAGCACACCAAGAGCTACTCCTGCTCCTCCTTCTCCCGTTCGACAATCAACTTCCGTTCCCAAGCAAATCAATAATGGTAACGTGCCCTAATAAACCATCGTGTAATCATCACATTTATATCAACCATCAATAATTCACAGAATTTGGAAACGACTTCAACAAATTTTCATCGAAAATTGTTGCGAAGCCGATCGAGAGTCCCCAGGCACCTAAACCAACAGTCGGAAGCGTAGGAATTAGACGACCCAACGTGCCTCAAGCTACCACCAAATTGGAAACTGTTTTGTTCCCAAGTATGTTCGCTTCCGTTAATTCCGGTCATATTTCTGGAATTTCAAGTCTCATAACTAACAATAATTTCTCCCCTTCCCGTACCAGATAACCAACAGGACCTGGATGCCATCGGTCAGGACGTTCGGGAAGTGAAAGCCACCCTGAAGAAGCTGCTGGAGCACATCTTTTCGCGCAAAGCCGACTGTGATACCCCGAATGCGAGGACCCCACCTGCCGGAGTTCAACCGGCAACGGGCGGACACGTGACTGCCTATCTTCCACTGGTAATAGCAGATTTCCCATCCGGCGCGGTACCGGTTGGTCACGGTGCCCCGGTTGGTCACAGTGCCCCGGTTGGCTCTGGTGCCCCGGTTGGTCCTGGTGTCCCAGTTGGTTCTGGTGCCCCGGTTTTCGCCGTACCAACAGCCAGTGCAGCTCATCCTTCGGGAACAATTAAGCTGGCCTTACCGGCGTACCCTGCTTTCCAGCCGCCTCAGTGCCCGGTGTGCCGAAGTGATAGGAACAAAAAGTGAATCTCGAGTTTATTTAATTGTACAATAAATATGTTGTGTGTATAGTTTGTAACGATGTGGTTTTCTTACTTATGAAACGATGCGGTTTTGAATGTTAATGAATGAGTGATGCATGTGGGGATAGAAATGCGTTTGACGATGACTCAAGGGTATTGTTTTTTTTTCCGTGATACTGACAACTGACCAACCGAGCGGTCTTTGTCCATGCACAAAAAAAAAAAAACAAACGGTCATAATTAGTCAAGTTCGACTAACCTGTGCATGAGGGCAAAGTGTGCAAACAAGTCATAAAAAAGAGTTCCATTATCCAGCGTGAAGCTTTTTTCCCAAGCCCTTTCCGGTTTGGTTTCTTGCCGCAAATGCGATAATTATAAACTCTATCTGCAGCAAACGTGTATGTTTTCTTAGGAACAATGAGTTCTAAATGACCGCGGCAGATTGAACTAGATGATACAAGCGATGACGTTAGTTGTCGTGAGTCATGAAATGCGAAGCCTTGACTTCAATTAGATGCGGTATTTGATGGGTTTGGTTTTATCTTTTTGCGATAGGGCATGATACACACTTAGCTCTCGATATGTTGAAGTATGCAAATGTTAAAAGCGTAAATCATAACTCCGCAACAACGCATCGTGCTAGAATTGTTTGGATTTCGGTTTGGCAATGACTGATAAATATAGTCACTACATATATTCATAGTACCGACGAACCGACGTGCCAGCTCATAGAATGTACATTCAAATTCTTGCCCAAGATGCTATATTTGAAACACGTTAAACACTACCGCCATCTAGTCATCTGTTCGCGTCATATCGTGAGCAAAGACACGAACACACATACAATTTATATTGACTTGGTTTGCGTCTCACCTCGTTTGACATATTTCAAGCTGAACAATGCATTAGGTCCTAAGTAACATTGACAGATTCTCTTCGTCGAGTTTCTCTTTGAATCCCCAAGGCCATGAAAAGGCGTTTCCAGGTATGTTCAGCACACAGGTTAAATAATATATAAAAAAAAAGATAAATAAAATATAAAAGGTAAAAAATATTGAGCAAGAACCTGTTGTGTTAAATAACTTTCATTACCCACAATCAGTAATACAAATTTATAGTGTATGTTTTCCAGAATTTATTTTACCCTTCAACTTTGGCTTTGACGGCATTTCGATAAGAAGTAACGTTTTCGTGCTACGATTTATCGAAGAATGTCGAGATCGCCAACTTGAAAAAAAAAATTGTTCGGTTCAAAATGGTCGAATCCTAAACAAATTTGAGTGATTGTCCATAATGACAGTTGGAAAACATCATTCAACAGATGATTAAATAAAAGTATTATTTTTCTACACTTAATTTGGTGTGACTACTTTCTGCTCGTTCCACCCTTTAAGATCTGGATTCACGTGAGATGTGATTATTTTAAAGCATGGTAAGAATAGAAAGTGACCTTATCAGATCAGTAAAGTGAAGAGTCTTGAGATAACACCCCACGATCTTCTGCTCAGTAAGCAAAATCGGTCGCCACTATGTTACTGAGCCTCTTATATCACAACAATTCGCTAAGACGGATGATCGTTTAAACCTAAAATATGAGAAGTTTTCCAAATAAAATGACGATCCCGGAATGCAGTAAGCCCCAGTTTTTGAAGCCGGATTTTATTCTAAAAATTTATCTTTTTTTTTCCGTACCATTCCACCCAAGTTCTATCAGCAACGATTTGTTGCAAATTTCAGCCATAGATTGATCCTTATATATCCAGGAAGGTTTCAACTATTTTTTTTCTTATCCTGGGTTAAAGTTTACCTCATATTTACCCGACAGTATCGATTTTTTTTTCGCAGCTTCCCAATCGAATTATCTTACGATCAAAGTGATTTTAAAATAATGTATGTTATGTCGGCCTAATTGCCCCTAATTTGGGCCCATACATAAATTTAACAATCGACTAAATTTTCAATAGTGACCAAATGACGCGTCCATCTAGATAAAATTGATAAATAGCAGATTTTTGGCAATGGGCCCAATCTTAAATCCATAGGCTAACATTAGAGCCATATATAATAGAAACATTCAAATAAACTCTAATGTACCTCAATCATAGCACAGTGTAGCATCTGCAACCGAGACAATTATGAGTTCCTTTTCCAAACATGATCGTAGCAAGCGCACAGCAAGCACAAATAACGGGTTTCCTCAAGGGGTAGATCACTCCGGTGCCGCAGGTGTGCCGATGGTGCCGGTCACAGAGCAAGCTGCGATTGTTTGTAAAATGTCCATCCTGGCAACCCGGTATTTCTGACACCTTGAATGCTTTGGTTCGAAATCGCAAACATAAACCGGATTGAGGATGACGCGGGAAGTGGCGGGTGTGCGAAATGTTGGTGTTTTGCGTCCATAGGATAATAAAAGTCCTGTGTTTTAGGGTATTATAATGCCCTCAAAGTAGACCAGACACTTAGCCTTTCGAGATGCGAAAAGCAACGGTCTATCGGCGGCCGGAACCGGTGGAGAACATTGTTGGAGACCGAATATAGAGGATGATGAATAGACTTTGTAGCCAGCCCGGGCGATCCGTCTCTAAAAACGTGTGGCTTAAGCGCCACTTCACAAGGGAGACCACACGCCCAATATAAATTTGCCCGGTTGAGACTCTCCTAAGGGCGAGTCCATTAAATTTCCTAGAAAGGATTTACGGATCAGGCAAGCCGGCTTTCAACTAAACGTCCAAAACGGGAAAACCCTATTATCTCCATGAAACCACAAACACGATAGTCACTCAGAGAGTCGGTGAGAGCTCACCCATACCTAAAAACCTCTACAAAAGAGAATTTATCATCATCGGCAGTCTCGTCACTTGCCACTAGACGTCGCCCCGATCTGGAAGTGGACTACTCTCCCGAACATTCAAACTCTCAACATGAGGACGGGACACGAAAACTACAACGGAGAACGCGAAGTGATGTCGAATACATTCAATTAATTAAAGCTAGGGAGATGGACATTTTACGAAAACATTTATTATCACGGAACTATTCAGGCGGTATATTTAGTGCATAACATTACTTATCCTACGTTTATTTCTTTACATGTTCCAATCGATTTTGGTTTACTTGTGTGTGTTCGCTCCTATCTCCTATGTGTGTGCGATTTCTCTCTCCCTAACTAACGTGCTCATGTGCTCTACTTAATCATGTGTGTGACTTCACTTTATGGGCAACTCAGCTCCAAACGAGTCTGCGCTCCTGGTGACAACGACGTTGGCGTTGAAAAACGTTACTTTTCAAAGGCGGGAATGCCACATCACGAGTTCCGGAAAAGCGTGTCACGGAAACTCGGCGCTACTCGCTCATCAGTCTTAGACTGGCAAAAAATCACTCCGTGGCGCCCTCGCCGGACGCCACACTCCAAAATTAGAAAAGGCTTGGCTCACCAGATGATGTTGGTTTACGTGATGGTCATAGTCGATGACCTATCGACGGGTTCGACGCACTCTTTAGGGATCGTCGATGGTGATCCGATGAATGGAGGTGCTTCGCTGACAATGGCGTTTCACACGCCGATGCGATGGCGGTTACTCTGCCGTGCCGGTAGGTTGCCGATCCGGCGGGTCGACCGTGTCCACGTGGAGATCCCCTGAGTCTCCTCGAACCGATTACGTGACGGATCCGTCCGCTTCCGGCCGGTTGGCGATTGCCGGGAAATTCCGTCCGTTGGGGAGAAGTTGCTGCGTTTGGGCACGGTGAATTGCTGCGAACGATTTAACACGACTACACCAGAACAGTGAGCACAAGCACGAGCACGGACATGGACAGCACATATTGAGCACATCAAAAATTACCTGTAGATTTATCTAGCCTTTCTCCTGATCGCACACAATTCTCTACACGCACACTTATTCTACTAGCTAAAGGAACGAACAAAAATCTTTAATTAATTTTAAACACTAGACATCACTTTAAATTACATACTTTAACTAGGGGAAACGACCACGAACAAACGCGCACACTTCAAGAACATTGGGAAGTCACGGACGAAATGATCGAGACCGTGAATCCTCAGATAAAGGAAAGTAAAACTCGGACGAACCGGAAGTCCATCATTTCCCGAAACCCTTCGTGTCCTATCGTGAATCTAAAAACACGAAAGATAACTTGGCTCGTTTAATTGCGCGACTGTCCCTTTCCTACCTTATCCATAAATTAAATGGACCCGTCTTAGGAAAGATTTCAGCAAAAATGCTTGTGTCTTCCTACTGCCTACCCTAAGGAATTTAATTCAAACAATTTAACATTATCAAATTATATACAAATTTACACAAACTTCCTGATCGTTACAACTTATGTGGTTTGTTTTGTGTCTGCAACTTATTTGAATTAATGGGGTCTGATTAACTGCCTATACCTTTTGAGCTCACACTAGAACCTACATTTCGTATTTAGATCTATAAGTGAGCTGCTGGTCTGAGTTCCTCTGGTATATGCAATTAAAGGATGTTCCTGAAAATGCAGTCAAAGAGTACGTAATGTTGTGAACAACTTTAATGACAGTTGTTCAGCAGTGCTGCCATTTTACTCACAACAATGCAATGCCTACGAGATTGTGTCGATGGATGTGCCCAAGCTGTGCCAAATTTAATTTCGGCATAATGTGCTGAGTGACTCACCCCTTGGGTTTCCTTCACTTGAACTCATCATTCATTTATCAATACAGCGTTGATATACCACTAATTCTTCGCTGCACACAGCGTAAGTATTTCTGGATTGATTTGAGGTTTGGGCGAAATTGCATTTGTAGAAAAACAGGTAAATCGCCGGTTTTTCGCGAATAGAAGCTCAATCTCTAAAACTAATAATACTATCAGGTAGAGAAATGATTCCTCCATCATTTGGTTTAGTTTGTTTACGAGATTGAATTTCTGTTCGCGAGAAATCGATGATTTACGTGTTTGTTTACAAAAGCAATTACCCAAATTTCAAATCACTCCAGATTTACGATTTTTTTTTGACAAAATGACAGATTCTGACGCAGTAGGTTTCTTTTCTTCATTTGCGTTCTTTTCAATGTTCAAAATGTCATTATTACCTGACATTTGCCAATGATGTAAATACCTACACATCGTGCATTGAAGAACAGTGGTGTGCCTATAGTTGCAGCATGGTAGTTATGCCGGAATATTGGTGGAAATCTAGGTAAACTTATTTTTCATCGGTGCAGTACGAGATTGGATGATTAAAGGAGAGATGTCCAAAATCAATTGTCACAACCCTGCGCTTGTCATGAACCGGTCTACCTACATCAACGTCGACAAGACGATGCGCCCAACTACGACCCTGGACTGACAGCCATTCTGTCAGATGGTGATGACGCGGCGTATGTATGTCTAAACAATAGAAAGTAAAAGTCATTTTCTAAAGTAATTTCTAAAGCGTGCTAGCAACAATCAATTCGAGAGAGAGTAGTAAAATGTGGTGGATGTCTTTGTTTGATGGTTTGTGTAATGTTGTTAAAGAAAGAAGAGAGAGAGAGAGAGAGAGAGAGAGAGAGAGAGAGAGAGAGAGAGAGAGAGAGAGAGAGAGAGAGAGAGAGAGAGAGAGAGAGAGAGAGAGAGAGAGAGAGAGAGAGAGAGAGAGAGAGAGAGAGAGAGAGAGAGAGAGAGAGAGAGAGAGAGAGAGAGAGAGAGAGAGAGAGAGAGAGAGAGAGAGAGAGAGAGAGAGAGAGAGAGAGAGAGAGAGAGAGAGAGAGAGAGAGAGAGAGAGAGAGAGAGAGAGAGAGAGAGAGAGAGAGAGAGGTCATTCAATACTAACTAACCTCCGTTTTTAGAAATTTCTCTATCATCTGAGAAGGAACAACTTGTTGTCTACTATGGAGAAGCGAAAAATGTCTGAAATTTACAGAGTTATAAATCTTGTTCTTGAGATTTGTGCTCTTGAAATTGCGATGTGTAGTTGGAAAATCGACTCCTTATGGTTATGATCAGAGATGTTATGCCTCAGAACATCCCGGCGGCGCCGACTGGGATTGAACCCAGGCCTGCTGGGGTGAGAGGTAATCACGCTTACCACTACACCACCGGTGCCGCTACTCCGGATAATCGAGCCATACAAAAAAAAATTTTTTTTTGGTCTTATGTGATTTCATTTAATGTTTTTAGTGGTCCCATTGAACGCCATTGAAGGATTATGGAATCGGACCACTGGTTTTGTAGATATGGCCGGAACAAGTTCCGGTGTTTATGGGCCATGAGGCTAAATTTGGCTTGAAAGGAACAAAACCCATTAAGCGACTCATCAAATTAAATCAAAATTTGATATCAAGATCAACGGTGGCAAAAATTAAGTACTTTGGACCATATTGGCCACTTCCGGGCAAGTTCCGGGTGCCTCCAGAAAAGTGGCCAGAACCAGACTTGAATAATAACCTATCATGCGACACATCAGATTATATCAAAATTCGATAACCAGATCAATGGTGGAAAAAATTAAGTACCTTGGACCATATTGGCCACTTCCGGACAAGTTTGAGGTGCCCCGGGAATGTGAACAGAATCGGACTTGGATAGTAACCTATCATGAGGCACATTAAAATACATCAAAATTCGATAAGAAGATCAATGGAATTGAACCCATGGACCATCCGTTTGAGAAGCGAACCAACCACGCCATGGGACCCGTCAACTTGAGAAAAATCGTAGTCTCGTGACTCACACGAGTGTGTAGAGACAAAGTTGAGCTTGGCTAAAAATCACGGCTACCGTGAAGGCACCATATTTGACGCGGTTCCTAACTTAACGCACTCGATCATTTTCGACCATTTTCCATTAATATTTTTGAAATGTTAACATTGCAAATATTAGTTCCGGTGCTCTAGGGATGATAGTGTAACAAATCAACTGATGGTTGCTGATAAAGCGGCTGCAGGCGAAAATGAAGACGAGAATGCGGAACTCGATGTCATGTCTGATGCTGACATAGTCAATGCTGTGCTTAACCATGATTCACATTTTCATGAAGGAGAAAGCGTGACGAACACCACTCTGGATGAAACCGAGGGACAATTCACTGCTCTCGAGGAATGAATCGAAAATACGTGAATGAAAAAAAAATACACAAAAATTCATCATTACTCGTCATTACTCAAAAAAATGTTATCACAGTTAACCCACAAAAATGCGGATTATAGAGAAAATGTGAATGGAAACCGCATAAACGGTGTCCGTACTATGTGGGATTTGAATTAATTGGTTACAACATGGAATATCTCGAGATCCTGACCAGATAGAAAATTACTGTCTTGGGCAAAGTTGTTCAGAAGGTCAAGGCCTTTTTGTTGGTGGACAGTAGTTCAGCGTATTCTCACTTCGTGGCACTAGTGTACATGTAAAATTCTCGCATATATAAAATATTTCAAGATCCTTAACATACAAAAAGTTACTGTCTTCGGCAAAGTTTTTCAGGAAGTCCAGATCTTTTCGTTGGTGGAGTAGTTCAGAAAATTCTCACTACGTGGCGGTAGTATATACATGCAATTTTCCATATACAATAGCTGGAGATCCTGAGCAGATAAAAGTTACTGTCTTCGGCAAACTTGTTCAGGGTGTCAAGTAGTTTTGGCTGGTGGACAGTAGTTCAGAATTTTCTCATTACACGGCGCTAGTATAAAATATCTCGAGATCCTGACCAGATAGTAAGTTACTGTCTTAGGCAAAGCTGTTCAGCTTTGCAAAGCTTTTTTGTTGATCAACAGTAGTTCAAAATCTTCTCACTAGGTAGTGATCGTATACATGTTCAGTTCTCGCATGTGATACATCACTAGATCCTGACGAGATAAAGAATAAATGTCTTTGGCAAAGTTTTTCAGGAAGTCAAGATCTTTTCGTTGGTGGACAGTTGTTCAGAATTTTCTCCCTACTCGGTGCTAGTATACACATGCAATTCTCGCATATACAATAGCTCGAGATCCTGAGCAGATAGAAAGTTACTGTTTTCGGCAAACTTGTTCAAGGGGTCAATACTTTTTGGCTGGTGGATGGTAGCCTAGAAATTTCTCACCACATGGCACTAGTAAACGTGTACAATTCTCGCGTATGCTAAGCTCGAGATTCTGAACAGGTAGAAAATTACTGTCTTCGAAAATGTTGTTCATGAGGTCAATGCCTATTGCTTGGTGCACAATAGTTCTGAATTTTCACACTACGTGGCGCTAGTATACACGTGAAATTCTCGCATGTAAAATATCTCGAGATTCTGATCAGATAGATTTCGCTAGTGGACAGTAGTTCAAAATTTTCTCACTACGTAGCGCTAGAATACACGTGAAATTCTCGTATGTGGTTTGTTTCGAGATCATGACCAGATAGAAAGTTACTGTCTTCGACAAAGTTGTTCAGGGGTCAAAGCATTTTTAGCTGGTAAACAGTAGTTCAGAATTTTCTCACCACGTGGCATAGATGTACACTTCTCGCATATGCTATATCTCGAGATCCTATTCAGATAGAAAGTTACTGTCTACAACAAAGTTATTCAGGAGGTCAAAGTATTTTGGATAGTGAACAATAGTTTAGAATTTCCTCATAAACTCTAGGCTTTCAACTGCTAAGCAACTTTGTTAAGACAGTAACTTTCTATCTGGTCAAGAACGTGAGATATTTTATATGCGAGAATTTCGCATGTATATTAGCATCATGAAGTGAGAAAATTCTGAACAAATTTCTATCTGATCAGGATCTCGAGATATAGCATATGCGAGAAGTGTACATGTATACTAACGCCACGTGGTGAGAAAATTATTAACTACTGTTTACCAACCAAAAAGTCTAGACCCCCTAAACAACTTTGCCGAAGACAGCAACTTTCTAGCTGATCAAGATCTCGAGCTATTGAATATGGGAGAAAGGCACGTATATACTAGCACCGCATAGTGAGAAAATTCTAAACCATTGTCAATCAACAAAAAGATCTTGACTTCCTGAAAAACTTTGCCGAATATATTTACTTTCTATCTGGTCAGGAACTAGAGATATTTTATATGCAAGAGTTTCACATCTATAGTAGCGCCGCAAAGTGAGAAAACTCTGAACTAATGTCCACCTGCGAAAAAGCCTTGACATCCTGAACAACTATGCCGAAGACAGTACCTTTCTAACTGGTTGGGAACTCGAGATATTTTATATGAGAATTTCACGTGTATACTAGCGTCGCGTAGTGAGCAAATTATGAACTATTGAGCACCAAGCAATAGGCTTTGATATCCTTAAAAACTTTGTGAAAGACAGTAACTTTTTATCTGGTCAGGATCTCGAGATATATCACATGCGATAATTTCACATGTATACTAGCGCTACGTAGTGAGAAAATTCTGAACTACTGTCCACCAGCGACATAGCTATGATCTCCTGAACAACTTTGTCAGAGACAGTAACTTTCTATCTTGTCAGAATCTTGATATACTCCATGTTGTAATCAATGAAGTCAAATCCCACGTAGTATGGTCACAGTTTTCGCGGTTTCCATTTACATTTTCCCTATTATCCGCATTTTTTAGGTGTTTTCTGTAATCAAAGTTTAGCTTGTTTAGATCAAAACAAGTTTTTTGAGGAATACTCGTTTGTTTTAGATCGTTTCAGCAACAAAATGGCAATGGAAAACTCATGTGTGTTGTACAAAGTTAAGGGTTACAGGCCCTTTGGTAAATTTTTTACGGATCTTCAAAAATTTTGTTCGGTTGCCATTCTCCCCCCCCCCCTGAAACGTGACGTAATTAGTGAACGGACCATCATGGGATTCAGTTTTTGTATGTTGTTGTGGCACATGATATGTTCGATTCCTTTCAGGTCAAAGTTAATTCAAAACCCCTTAACGCCGGATTTTGTAACAAAGGCACACAAACACTTAAATATAGTCATTTCTAGATCTTGTTAGACTGAGTCGAACGATGTATGTTACTCGTCCTCTGATCGAAAGTCGGTTTTCCAAGCGGTTTATGAAAAATAATTTACAAGATAGGTAAAAAAATATGACTCCGGATAATAGAGCCATTTTCTCCGGATAATCGAGCCCCGGATAATCGAGCCTCCGGTTAATCGAGCCTCCGGATAATCGAGTCCGGCCTGTATTGCTACTCCATTTTGAAGCCGTGCTGGGAACAGGCATGGGCAATAAATAACTTTAATTTGCCATTAACTTTTTTCATCAGCAGAATTCTTACAAAACTTAAATATGTATCTCTTACGATTGAACAATTGGAGTGCGGGGATATTTCATCCACACTGGCTCACGCTGAAGAGGTCTTCGTATAGCATATTTTACCTTCAGTACCATCAGGGTTAGCTGAATCCATGTGCCATCGTCTATAACAAGCGATCAGTGAAATCGATTTTTCTTTTTTGCTGCTGCATGGTGCCACTGTCACAGTCATTGTGTTGTGATTGTAAGTTATCCAAACATCTATGAATAATGTTTTAATTTGCAAGTCAATCATAATATTTCGTGATTTTCTCTGATTACAGTTTACCCCTACGCAATTACCGCCAAAAGAAAGATACGAAACGTCACAACAAATCACATCAACCTCTATTACAACCGCTCGTGTCGTTAATCTATGCCATAATTCCACCAAAGTAAACCCACTAATGCAATAATTTCATGTCTAACGTGCGGAAAAATCACTCATCATCTATCAACACAGAAGCGCACCCACCCAACCCACCTGGCTGTGTGTGTACCGGAACTGGGCCATCTGAAAAGTTGGCACATAATCACCCACCCATCACCGCACACTGCCTATTCTACCTAGCATTCCGTGTGATTCATACCACCTGACTCCACCTGGCAGCCGCCACACGCCAATCATCGAGCCGACAAAGTTTATTCCGAACCAACAAATCCTGTAAACAATGACGGTCGTAAAAAGCTCACGCACTGACGATACCGCGGCAGCATAAGCGATTTCGTTGTGACATGTAACCGGTGAGCTTGGTCGTAACCGTAATTGAAAGCCTGCCACATCACAAATTCGTTACTCGCAAGAACACACCCTAAGCATTAATTCGTTTCGTCTGGTCATGAACTCCCGCGTTATGATGAACAATGAAGATCACATCTGTGTCGTGGTCATTTTTATAAGTGTCCTCCGATCATAAACAGCTACTTTGTTGTAACTATATAGCTGATAGTAGCCACACTCTGAGCGACAACCTAGGTATACATATTTGTGACCCTCTCCGAGCACTGGGAAAGTAACAATTGTATTCCAACGCCTCACATTGTCCGGCTGTCGCTGACATCATCACCATCGTTTCAGTGCAATGCAATGTCATGGCTAAGTACATTATGAGGCGGTCATCCGATGGAGACGGGTGGCAGACGGCAGACGAATAGACAAACCGACAAGACTTCATTGATGTCGTCGTTGAGGGTCGCCCCGTGAAACAAGTGGAAACGTGGTCGCCGCTACATTGACACATTTCCTCTTTCGTGAATTTGAAGTGAGTTTCCATGGGATATCGGGCATCTAACATGCTCCCCCAGAGATGAAAAAATGTCTATATTGGTTTCACTTGTAGCAGCATCTGGAAGATTGACACTTGCTTGATGTTTGATATGTCTCTATCGCAAGTCGGTATAGCAAACCTAAGATATATAGGTACTTGTGTTTCATTTTTTTTTCAGAAATGAAGACTGCATTGATGGCTATGAGGGCTCATTCGCCAAATTTTGTCTTACAAAGATGCTAATTTTGGTTGAATCGAAATACATTGCAATCGATTCCAAAAATGTCTTTGCTTCTGGTGCTTTCATCCCAGTTAGTTTCTGTTCCAAGAATCACATTGATACAAGACGGCGCAAACTTCTGCTGACTTTTATTTATTTATTTACTTGTCTACGAATTATATCGTACAGACAGATAATAAAGCTCACTGTTAAATAATCCAATTTCTAAACATTGTCTTGGAAATATTAATATCAAAATTGACAAGCACGACATCAAACATCAAATGGATTGTTCTGTCTGGAAGGCGAAGAAAATCAGCATGTCGAGTTGTTCTGACTGGAACATTGAGACGAATGTTGCTCAACAGTACCGGGCTGTCTACGTTGATATTCAGCATGTCAAATATGAAAAGCCGTTGTAACAGGATCCTCCTATTACCCAAGGTCGGCTGACGTATTAATGCGCAGCGATGCCCGTAGGGTGGTATTCAGTCAGACAGGATCATTCCACGGAATCAAGCGAAGCGCAAATCGAAGAATGTTTCGTTGAATACGCTCAATCCGGTTAATCTGAATGGCATGGTATGGCGTCCTCACCAGTACACCATATTCAAGTATGATGCGTACCAGCGTGCAGTAGAGAGTCTTTAACTTATTGAGGTTACACAAAGGGTCGTTATTTACTTCTTCTCTTTGAAAAATTCCTCAATCATCATTTTCTAAATGTCCAGGAAAACTTGAGCATCTCTTTTCTTCCTTCATTTCATACCTTACAGCATATGTGATGTCACCCTATCTAGTGGATAAGAATGTAGCAGACAAAACATTCACACCAGCGTTGCCAGATATACCGATTTATCGGTATTTAACCGATTTCCGAACTAGATACAGATATACAGATAAGGTTCCTCAGAATACCGATTTTTGAGGTTTTATACCGATTTATACCGATTTCATTGAATAATCAAAATGATTATTACCACGCTCGAATTTCGGAGAAAAACATGGTGATAGACTTGTATCTTTTTGAATATCTCAAATTTTTTGAGCATTTAAAATTAAAAAAAATCATCTTTATAAATGTATTATGGATACTCTTTCGATTAATGTTTATTCGGTGTGGAACGTTTTTGGCTACTCATGAATCGACAAATACCGGGGGAATCGGGAAATACATTTTAAACATTATTTAATTACCTGAATTTTCTCCACCTTACATCGTAAATTATTTTACGATTCCTCTCAGAAACTTATTTCGACTTCCCTTGGAAGCTTCTTCAACTGATTCTTCCATCTTTTCCCGCCAGTTTTTTCAACTTTCCCGGAACTTCAGGGATGCTTTCAGATTTTGATTGTGGATCCACACTAGCTGCAGAATTTTGAGTAAGTTGCGACAAATTAAGGAATGTTTCAATAACTTCTGTTGAAATTCTAAAACCCGGTCCAGCGAACTCCAGTAAACTTAAGCAATACTTCATAAGTCCAAAGAACTTCTGAAAAAAAAAATATGGTTTTCAAGACAGTTCCATTAGTTTCAGGAGAATTGAGAGAACTTTAAGAAGCTCCGAGAACATCATGTCCGATCAATAAATTTCAAGGAAATCGCTGAAATTTTAAAGGAGTTCCGAGAAACTCAGGCAATTTTCGAAAACTTTAGTAATGTTCCGAAGGGGCTCATGCAACTTTAAGAAACATAAGGGAAGTTACATAAACATTAGCACATTTTGAGAACATTTAATAGGAAGCTCCGAGCTTATTAATGGCAGTGTGATGAATTTTAAAAATTAGAAAAATCGGGAAGATCGGAGAAACTTCAGGGGCATTGCGAGGTCTTCGCTGATGTTTTATGAACATTTGGAAAATTTTCTGGATCATTAGAACACCCGCCGGCGCCGGTGGTGTAGTGGTAAGCGTGACTGCTTTCTAACACCCCGATGGGTCTGGGTTCAATCCCAGCCGAGGTCGGTGGGATTTTTCTGAGGCATAAAAATCTCTGGTCACGTCTTCCTTCGGAAGGGAAGTAAAGCCGTTGGTCCCGGTCCATGTGTATGTGTGTTGAATGGGTGCGATATCCTACGCAGGTATGGAAGCTGCCTTCCTGCACATTCGATTGCCGTCAATGGATGGCAATCGATGTCCGTCGGTGATTGGCACTAGATTGCGGAACAGAGACCGACGATAAATAAAGGAAAGAAAAAAAAAATTAGAACACCCCCCTCTTTCTTCCGGAAATATGTTTTTGTTTCTTTCGACTGTTCCGTTAGCTTCCGATTTACTCCAGATTTTTTTTTTCGATCTACCTTAGGAAGTTTCTTCCGTCTTCTCCAGGAAGTTCAATTAAACTTCTCTCAGAAATAGCTTTCGTCTAGTTCTGGAATTTTGTCCTATTTTTATTTTTTTGTTTTTTTACTTCTATTGGAAGGTTTATCCGAACCCCTTCTGGCTTCCCCTGGAAATGGCTACCTCTGCAATTTATTTCCAATTTCCGAAACTTTTCTGCCATCCTTTGAATGTGAAATCCGAATTTTTCTGAATGTTTCTTTAAATTTTCGCCAGCAGTTTCTCCATTTATGTCTTGGAAGTTTCGCGGATGATTTTCCGACTTCTCTCAGAACTTTCCTCAAATTTCCTCCAGGGGAGCATCTTTCTTCTTTCCCTGGATGTTGTTTTCAGCTTCCTCCAGAAGCCGATTCAAACATTCCCCGGAGTTTTTTTTTTCGGAAATTTCCGATCTTAGTTTTTTGCTTTCAAAAACGGCAAAAGTTGAAAATTAATTAAAATAGTAGATACCGATAAACACCGATTTTTTAAAATTTTTGATAGCGATAAGCTTTTAAACATTCTGGCAACGCTGATTCACACTGCCAAACTGCGTTGTATGGAAGTTTGTTTACACCCCTGAGCGGGAAAGTGAACACTAAGTTACTAGGCTAAAGCTTGCTTCAGATAGAATTCTAACAAAAACAATTGCCTGTATTTCAGTTATTTATTATTGAATTCAAGATCTTTTTTTATACAAATGTAGCGTTTTCTTCATACTTTTAAGAAAAAATACGGATAAAATTATTTGTCACGGTTTCGAAGGAATTATAGAATTTTTCCTGTAACACGGCTCATTAGGCGGCGCACACCTTCTTCGTCCATCGTTTTAGCTATCTTATTCCACCAGGTCTTCATCTGATTGATGTCTTTGGCAACCTTTCCTTTTGCCTTGAGTCTCCTCTTCATGATTGCCCAGTATTTCTCAATAGGGCGGAACTGGGGGCAGTTGGGTGGGTTAAGGTTTTTCGGAACAAACTGGACCAGAACAGAGAAAGGCTGCATACCATTCTTGAACGACTTTGCTGTAATGACAGCTTGCCAAATCTGGCCAAAACATTACGAGATGGTCGTGGGATCGAATGAACGGCAAAATTCGTTTTTGGAGACACTCTTTTTGGTATAGTTCCGACGTCATTGTCTTATTTGTAACGAAAACTTTCGTTTTTTTGCCACAGCTGCAAATGCCCTGCCAAATCATAAATTTTCGTGCAAATTTGTCGGCAAAAACAAATTTAAATTTGGCTGGAACATCCCCCCGAGCCGTTGCCAAGTAAAATTTTTGACCTGGGATTTGCCCGAAGTCAGCCTTGACATAGGTTTCATCGTCCATCAGAAGACACCCGTCGAACTTGGTCAGCACCTGGTCGTATAGCTTCCGCGCACGGATTTTGGCCACACTATTCTGTTTTATGGTCCGATTTGGCTGTTTGCTAGCTCGATACGACTTGATTCCTTCCCGGAGTCGAGTTCTCCTCACGGTACTATGGGCAGCACCGAAATTTCTGGCCAAATCACGGTCCGACAGATTGGGATTCCTCTTAATCGTCTTCAAAATCTTACCACGCAGTTTCCGGTCGACAGTTCCACTCCGACGATTCCCTAGTAGCACGTCTGTCACAAATCAATTGTAGAAACTTATTTACGGCTTATTTCAGTCATAAACAAGTTGCTGTAACTTATTGTGATGAAAGTGTGCTAATCGGGTTAGCTTGAGGCTTCCGAATCGTCGTCAATGTTTCCTTATACAGTTTGATAATGCGCCATACGGTATTTCTGGGCAATTTCAGCTGTTTAGCTAGCCTAGATGCAGACAGTGATGCCACATTTTGTCGAAGTTCAATCTGTATTTTCATCGCAAAAAATCTTTTTAATCTGTATCTGGCTGACAAAAATCTGTGAAAAAATCTGTATAGTTTCTATATTATAGTCTCATTGCGAATTTACGTAAATCTCCATTGAGCAAATTCGTAGTTCAGAAGGAGTTTGTTCAATGTTTTGAATCATGAAAAATTACTAAAGTTTGCTCTCTAAAGAATTTGTCTATTTTAAAAATCTTGAAATCATACAATCTTGATTTTTGGACTGTTTTGTCTCTTCTACTGTCTGAAAATACAAAACATTCAGTACCAGTTGCAAGATACAAATCTGTTTCCGACTGAAAATTTCCTAAATGAAGTAACTATCACAATACCCTAGAATTTGATTTATTTATGTCTCAGATTACGCAAACCTTTATCTGGACATTTGACATAACACAGAACTTTTACAGGAAGTTTAGTCGAATTGCATGCTAATTTTTTATTTCTGTAATCACGCTTTTTAAATTTAAAAATATCCAGTTGATTCTTCGACTCACAAACTGTAATCAACCACTTTGTGGGTTTTCTAAAATGGCTTGTTTACCGAGTTGACAAAAATATATTTAATTAACCTTCGTATCTGTCACCAGGTGACGTGGTTAATTAAACAAATAGAAAGGAAACTAATATTCCTTCCAACGAGAAATCAGAACATCAGAAGTCCAGCTATTTAGTGAAAAATACGATTTGGGTTTGATGCTCAGATTGAATTCAAGCTGCTCAAAAGGAAGAAATGATTATTTATATGAATTAATAAATTAAAAAAAAAACAATACAAAATATATTCCCTTTATTTGAAAAATCTGAAAAATCTGTATATTTTTCAAAAATCTGTAATCTGTATATACAGATATCTGTATCAAAATATTGAAAAAAATCTGTATGATTACAGATAAATCTGTATATGTGGCGTCACTGGATGCAGACCACAATGGATTTTCCAAATAACTGTGCACAATTTTTTCCCTTCTTTCGGCTTACATGTTGATTGTTTACAAAGTACAGTCGATTTGCGGAATGTCAAAAATACATACGTGAAGCTGATGAAATTCCCGACACGTGGGCGCCAAGAACTTCCACATCCGTCCACCAGGAGCACCACAATATGAGCAAAAGTTTGTTCCAATTCTAAATGAAGCAAGATTTACGTGCACTGCTGCCATCAACAAAACAATAGTGTTGAATTCAATCTTCTGTGGCTTTTTAAATTGGACCAGTGAAATGCCTAGAATGGTCGTTTTTGTTTTATTTACTCAGTTTCAGATATTTATTAACCATTAAATACATCCAATCATCTATATTAATGAGTCAAACTTCGCAATTGCTTGTTTTAATACTACGAGGAGGTAAATTGTTTTTTGTCGATGAATTGAAGATTTATCTAGTCGTTCGAGGCTATGCCGACTGTTTAGAACTACAAAACCTTCTTGAAATCTTTAATGATTGGTGTGAACGTAATTTTATGGTCCTGTGCGTCTCAAAGTGCTGCGTAATTAGTTTCCGTCGAACTAGGACTGCCATTTTGTTTGATTATAACGTTGTTGGAACTGCAGTTCAACGTGTCGATCACATTAAAGACCTCGGTGTCATGTTGGATGAAAAGCTCACATACACTCGCCACTTCTCAACCACGATCGACAAAGCTAATCGACAGCTTGGATTCATGTTCAAGATATCTAAGGAATTTCGTGATCCTCTGTGTTTTAAAGCCCTTTACTGTTCATTGGTACGCTCACTACTGGAATTCGCGTGTGTTGTCTGGAATCCCTACCAAGCTGTATGGAGTGGACGATTTGAAGCTGTTCAACGCAAATTCGTCAGATACGCACTGCGCTATCTTCCATGGAGTGACCCGCTGAATTTACCACCGTATGCTGACCGCTGTCGTTTACTGGGTTTGGATACTCTTGCTAAGCGACGAAACATATCGCAGGTCGTCTTCGTTGCTAAAGTTTTACTCGCAGAATATGATGTTCCTGAGTTACTGGCCAAAATTAAATTGTATGCTCCTGCCCGAACACTCCGTCCGAGAACCTTGCTACATGAAGTAGTACATGCAACCAACTATGCTGCAAACAGTTCCTTTGTCGCCATGATTCATCAATTCAACGAAGCCTCTGAACTATTTGACTTTGACATCAATGCCTCGATGTTTCGTCATCGTTTGCTGTTGGCCAATTTTTAATTTTTAATGAGTGACTACATTTAGATTTAAGTGTTTCATTGAGACTATCAAGTCAGATGGACTATAATAATAATAATAATAATAATAAACTTAAATTCATTGCTAGAGGTAATACATCTGGCAACGCTTTTTCAATGATAGTTTTACGATTACTGGCAAAGCAGTAAAGTTGAAGTGGTTTTCTTGGTGTTCAATTTTGTTCACCAAGAGTTTTGAGAAGCAGTTGTTTTAGGTTTTGTGTATGCAATGTTGTGTTATTGTGCTATGCTTCGAAGAACACGAGTAAGTAAATACAGTGAATATGTTTTACCCAAGAAGTTTTCGTTCTAAAATCATGAAATACAAGTGTTAAATTTTTGTATTAATATTACGTGAATGTATGTGTAAACCAATGATGTTGATTGAAGCATATTTCAATAAGAAGACGAACACAAATTTACTTACCCTTTGTAGAACCTTAACGGCCGAATTATTTCACATTCATAATAAACACGTGTTTTTTTTTTCTGGAGATGGCCAAAACATAGTTTTAACGACATTTAAATTAAAATCTACTTTCACCTAATATCAAGCTGAACATTGCATTAGGTCCTAAGTAACATTGATCGATTCTCTTCGTCGACTTTCTCTTTCGTTGATATCTTGAGCACATTACCGTTTCTTGTGGTGTTTGGCGTATTAGATATAACAGCTTATTTTATCGATATGTGTGCAGAAAAGACCTGATAATGACTTTACATGGCTGTAGGGATACAGAAAGAAAGTCGACGAAGAGAATATGTCAATGTTACTTAGGACCTAATGCAATGTTCAGCTTGATATGTAAAACACGGTGGGTCATATGCACCTAAAAAACTGTCATAAAACCTGTTTACAGCAATTTCATTTTTGAGTGTGCTTCGATACATTTGAAAGTCACAAATTGAATCTAGTAGCTGTTTATAAACCACGTAGACACTTTGGAGGGATGGTGCGGGTTGGTGATTGTGTTCGGCCCATACAACTTTCCAATAAATTGTTAATAGGATGGAGGGAGTTTAAATCGCCATAAAGACAGTCTACGTAGTTTATCAACAGTTTTTTATAAAGATATAATATTATGTCAAATTCTGTATAAAGGTAGAATCAGATCAGTATTGAAAGTGTTGGTAAAATATAGTAACAGTTTGCCTACTGCAAAGTGAACGACTCAAACTCCAGGTGTCGTGTCTAAGTTTCCCAAGCTAGCTTATTCAAGGTACCGACACTTAACCTCTCTTTGTCAAACGGATATGAACTCAAAAATGGACTGATTCTGCTACAGATGCCTTCAAATTTATTTACCTTTCTATACGCGTACCATTGAATTTGATAAAGAGTCACAAATTATTGAGATATTGTAAGAAATTTAACACTGCTTCACAGTGCTGACTCTGGCGACGCTAGTTGATGACACACACTAAGAAAAAATCATGTAAAAATAGGTGCGCTGAGGCTGACATATACGAGCGTCAATTTTGACATAGAATTGACTCATAATAAACGCAAAATTCAACTCAATCAAACGTACTTTTCGTCGAGTAACGAACTTTTCAGTCTCGGAGCACTTAATTTTACATAAATATTTGTTTACGTCTGATCCTTTATGTCAAAGATGGATTCCGTCACTTGTAAAATTAGTTATTTCTAATTGTGGCATTCTATCATCAAACATGGTTATATCAAAGAGGTAAGACTAGAAGGTCCCGAAATAACGTGCTCAACTTTTTGGCTCAGCTCTGGTACTCTCTTCGGTCTCAAGCTAATCGATTCACCCGTCGAAACATACACAGCAAAAAAATAATTTTGATATCACGTCAAAGTGGATGCACTACAATCATGTCGAAAATATGGTGTAATATTACTTGCTAAAAAGGACAACATTATCATTAATACAATGCATGAACTGACATTACACTGCTTTTACTGCATTTGTTTATTTATGTGGTCATAAAAATTACATGAAATTTTCGACATGATTGTAGTGCATCCACTTTGATGTGATATCAAAATTATTTTTTTGCTGTGTAGGAAAATCCACAAACCCCTCATTTTATGTGTCAAACTTTCATAGCGAATCAAAACAAACATTGTTTAGTACTAGAATTTCGACTAGAATGGGGTACGTTTAACGTTTGCTTGGGACCAATAGGCTAGTCAAGTAGTGAGCCAATTTAAAATCGTTAGTTTCGTATTGATTGTTGCTTATATTCCATGTCCGACAGAATGTGAATATTACATGTTTGGACGTATACTTCCACTTCCGTTTAGCTGGCCCCAGTTTAGTAACGGTTCGATGTCAGAGCTTGGATAGCACAGCAATCAGCTAACGATGAGACTACACGAAAGAACTTCAGATTATCTGCAAACATTTCCTTCGGAGATTTAATCGTTTCACAAAGATCGTTAATAACGCTTTGGTGAAGTCAATAATTTCCAGTGCCTTTACCAACGAAGAAACGTACACACTTAGAAAAATTCATGTAAATTTAGGTGCGCCGAGAGTGACATATACGAGCGTAAATTTTGACATGAAGTTTAGTCATAACAAACGCGAAATATAGCTCAATCAAACGTACTTTTCGTCGAGCAACGAACTTTTCAGTTTCAGAGCACTTAATATTACATGACATGTTTGTTTACGTCTTATCTTTTATGTCAAAGATGGATTCCGTCACGTGTAAAATTAGGTTGGTAGTGGAGAGCGTTTTTTTCACAAATTCATGCTGGACCTCGGAAATAATATGATACACATGTGGATAAAGAGAATCGAGGATGAGGCTTTGAAAAACTCCTTCTTTATACATTGGTTTAGACTCCCTAGTGCGTTGCAGTCATTGTGTGCTCTGGATAGACACGCTCGATGTGGTTGCATTCGAGTTCGTCGTGGGCGTCCAATTTATCGCAAAAAGTTTGTGCTCTTTTTAGTCCATCGGTGGCAAGTAATTTGCATGTTTATCGCACATAAGTCTTTCGCAAAAATCCGCATTCACATTCACAATAACGAAAAAATTTCATATAATCTTGCTCTATTCCAAACATCCCTTTTCTATTTCTATCCAACTCTGTCTATTTTTTTGCAAGATATCCTGAACATCCCTGTTTATTCGTCGGTCTATTTCGATCCTTATCCTTTCCTTTCGCATGCATTTCATCGCAGCAATGCCATTTTTTTTAACCTCCGGATTTTGGTAACTATGCGAATACATGCTGCACGTGGCTAGTCATTAGACTGATGCAAAAAATGAAATTTTCGCTCCACAGTGTTCAAACGGTTTCAAATCTGGTCCTGAATAGCCTCCGAAAGTCTAAACTCATTTGACAAGAAACTGACTTGGCACAAACCATTTGAAGTTTGTATGGAAATTACTATGGGAAAACCAAACTTTTTGTTTATTGTCTTCTAGCCTTTTTACATATTGCACTGTTAACAAATTCTATTGCTATTCGCATGGAAAGTTTTATAAGCTACAACTTTGCAGAAAATCGTTTTCCAGCCAAACGTCAAATTAAATAATTATTAATCGTTTAAGAGATTGATAATCTTATGGCAAGATTAAGCAACTGTATGGTGTTCTCTATTCTACGCGCCATAAACACCAATGTTGCCTGCTGAACAGTTGATTGAGCATAATCATAAGACATCAGTGACTTGAATCATTAATAATTTTTGTTCCTTACATTTGATTGAAAAGAAGTCTTGACAAAAGTTGTAGCTGAGAAAATTTTTAACAAGCTGAGTTATCATTTTTTAAAGTAGAGTGAACTGGTGATATTTGAGATACATATGAACCGAAATTATGGTTTCTCTATAGTAATTCCCATATACTTCAAATGGTTTATGCCAAGTCAGTTTCTCACTAAATGTGTTCAAATTTTGGGAGGCTAATCAGGGCCCAATTTGGAACCGTTTGAGCACTGTGGAGTGAAAATTTCAAATTTTGCATCTGTCTACTAGTCATACAGGACAGACAGATAGGTCCACACGGCGTCTGTGATATGTGGGACCAGTAGGCGTGCGTTCAAAATGCACCTGTCGCTGATAGCACATTCTTGGGAAAATCAGGGCTGTGGAGTTGGAGTCGTAGTCGGACGCTTTTTTTTTAGTATAACCAGTCGTAGTAAGAGACGAAGAAATAATATGGACTCTGACTACATCTCCCACTGCTATGAAAACATAATTTAAGACTAGAACCGAATTTGGTCCACGTGCAACTTTTGTACCTCAGATAGCCTAGTCAGAAAAAGCACCAAAGAAATCTTTCGGGTTAGACATTGTCTCGAGGAATAGCGTATCATTGTGCTCCCAAAATAACAACCCAAGTAACAATTCAAGTTGAACAGTATGAGCAAAAACTGATTATTTGTTGATTTAAGGTGTACACAGCTGATTAACACCAGGCTGAATATAAAGTTGAATATAAAGTTAGTAGTGCATAAAGCGGATTGTATTCCCATAATTCAACCTAAATAAGTTAACTGATATAAGGATTGCACAAGACTTATTTAAGCTTAACACTACTCCACGATTTAGCAAAGCGCTAAAAAATATGTTGATATAGAACCGCTTAAGCGGTGCCGGTGGTGTAGTGGTAAGCGTGATTATCTCTCACCCCAGCAGGCCTGGGTTCAATCCCAGTCGGCGCCGCCGGGATGTTCTGAGGTAAAACATCTCTGATCACGCCTTCCTTCAGAAGGGAAGTAAGCCGTTGGTCCCCGGTTCATGAGTTGCTGGGTCGATAGGTAGGGTCCAGGTGTGGGAGCTGCCTTCCTGGCGTCGGTAGCATTGGTGCTCAGCACCGAAAACAAGATCGACGGTAAACAAATCAAGTGAATCTTGGCCACTGGGGGGAGCTCTGCGTTGGCGATTGTACGGAGAACTCTGTCCCCCTCGCTGAAGAGGCAGATTCTGTCGTTTCCGGTGGTATTCTCTGAAAATGCAACGGCTTTGTTGGCAATGGTTGCGTAGATGCGGTACCGGAAAGGGAAAGTGCCGGCTTCGACACAGCTGGTATCGGCTGGCGTCGAGGGCGTGTACGATGGCCCGGGCAACACGGAAACGTACTTCTCTGTTCATGGACTGGTGGGGACGGGAAATTGTACGGATGAGGGGATCAACCTCAATAGCTACAACAGCTGGCCTCCCAAGTAACAATTTTGGTTTTATGAGGGTTCTGTAGACTATGATTTGGACTTGTAGAATGCTATAAAACCTCTATAAAGCTTGCAATGTTACTTGGGCTTAACCCCTTGAAGGTGCTGGTCAAAACTCAACGGCCGGTCAATGACAACCGCCAGCAGTTTCACAGTTTTCTTCAATGGAATAGCTTGATTACCGATCTTTATGGGAGGTCTGCAGACCCGATGTCGGTACTGGCAAACGTGGCACCTGGCGCTTTTTCCAGCAGACAGCTGAAAACCTTTCGAATCGGCCCATCTGGCTACGGCGGAAACCCCTGCTTGGGCTCTAATCGTCGTTCGTCCCGGAGTTTGACCTGTGGCTACGATTAGCACATCGTCTGCGTACACGAAAATGTAGATGTTCGCTAATAACCGCTCGAAGACACTGTTCATGGCTACCAGGAACAAAATGACAGCGATCACAGAACCTTAGGGAACGCCGTTTTCCTCGCAGAAAGTGGGGGATTTGGTATTACCTACCGAGACTCGGAAGGATCTGCCTGTCAGGAAATGACGAGTTGCTTCAGTACCGCGGGCGTCCATGTACGGTTGAAGGCTTTCGCAATGTCCAGGGAAACCAACCTAGCGTCGCAAAATACGTACACACTAAAAAAATCTGAATTTTACTGGTGATGTAAACATCCATGCATGCAAACATTCATGCATGTAAACTTCCTTTTCACGTAAACTAGCAGCTTGCAAGAAATGTTGCAAACAAAGGTGGAAAGTTGCATACAATATATGGAATATTGCATGACATGTATCATAAATTTACACGATTTATAATGTAAATTTGTATGATTTATGACGCTCCATTTATGTGCATCATAGTAACGGAAATTTACACTACTTTTTTTTAGCTGTGTAGATGTACCGTGGCCTTGTCGGAATGCGTATTGGCGATGGTCTAGAAAGTCACCAGACTCAAGAAACTGCTTCAGTCGTCCGCTCGAAAACCTTTGCCATGCAGCAGGTGAGCGCAGTGGGTCGGAACTTCGCAACATCCCGTGTCGGCTCGTTTGCTCTCCCAACAAAGCTCTGGATACGAGTCTGTCTGCCAAAGCTGGTTGAAGAGTTCCAGCATTTTTACTTTACACAGGATAGGCAGGTTCTTGAGCAGCGGGTAGCCGATCTTCTACTAAGCGTGAACTGAAGCTCCTGCCAGGTGAAATCGTGGTTGATCTTCAGGTTGCTCGTGTCCGAAGAAACTCGAAAACTGCTTACGAACGAAGTCGATGGGTTTACTAGCCGTTGAAAGATCGCCTCGTACTTGGAAATCGCAGAGAGGTCAGCGAAATAGTCGCCAAGCTTATCTGCAACGATTCCGGGGTCGGAGACTCCAGCGCCGTCTACCTGTATATGCAGTGTGGCCGTACGGCGCTTGCCACTGAGGGCGTTGATCTTATCCCAGAGTACCGCCGAAGACTGTGAGGCATTTATGCTTTCGAGGAAGTCCGTCCAACTGGATCGTTTGGCATCTCGGACCAATTGGCGACACTGGGTTGTGCCGTTCTCGATAGATACAGAGCGAGTTTTCCCTATCCGGATCATCTATGGAAAGCCGCTTGACTCGTCGAAGGGGTTTTCGCCGGACCTTAACTGCCTTCTTCGTTTTCTCGTTCCATCATCTGAGGGCTTTACGCCCCGGAATGCTGCTGGTTTTCGGGATGGTTTCTAACGCAGCTGCAGGGTTACGTTGTTGAAGGAGCGACTGGAAGGTTTCACCGTAACTCTCCCAATCGGCTTCGTCATAGTGCCACCGAGGTCTCCGCGTTTCTGCCGGTATAGTGGCGGCAAAGAGTTGCACCGGAACCGGGTAACGATCGCTACCGTAGTGGTCCGGATTGACGCTCCACTACATTCTTCCAGCGAGGGAACGACTGACAGCAGTTACATCGATCGCCGTGGTGTGCCGTCCATTGAAAAAGGTCGGCGATCCGTCATTAAGGATGATCATATCCTACCTTTCGAACTTATCTACCAGTGTGGAACCCCTCGAGTCGAACTGGGGCCACCCCCCAGCTAGAGTGGTGCGCGTTCTAGTCACCCAAAAATATACGCGGTACAGGTAGGTTATCGAAGATGCTGTCAATTTGACCGTTGAGGTTTGCTAATCTCCCACAAGGCAGGTATGCGCATGCTATTGCGATGTTGGCTGGTTCCTCCAAGCAAACTCCCAAAATGGGAAGCTCTGAGTCAAGGTCGATAAACCGAAACGGGACCTCTTTCAGAACCCCGATGACGACGGAGTGTCAGAAATTGTTCCCACGTTAAACTGTCCAGCAGTATCTACCACCCAAAGAACGGTTCATATTTGAAAAAGTGAGTCGCGTACAATCATAGGAACCAAATGTGTCAAGTGGCATGTTGGACAATAATAAGCAACTGTCCAAAATGTCAACTAAAGGGTTATACGGTCAAAATTTAGTCAATATCAACTTGACGTATTTCTTTCAATTTTGCATTTAAAAAACCTGAACACCCCTCATTTTGAAGGTGTGTGTGTGTAGAATGTTGCTCCTATTTTGATTTTGGAATTCACTCTTCAGTTGTCAAAATGCCGTCCAAGCAAGAAGAGCAGCGTATCAAAATTTTGCTCGCGCATCGCGAAAATCCGAGCTACTCGCACGCAAAGTTGGCAAAATCGCTAAAAGTTGCCAAATCAACCGTTACAAATGTAATTAAAGTGTTTGGGGAACGTTTGTCGACAGCCAGGAAGTCTGGTTTGGGGGGAAATCGAAAACTGGAAGCCGCTGAGACGACAAAGAGAGTTGCCGGTAGTTTCAAGCGAAACCCTAACCTCTCTCTCCGAGATGCCGCAAATAAGCTGGGTGTATCGTCTACAACCGTGCATCGAGCCAAAAAACGAGCCGGACTATCGACTTACAAGAAGGTAGTGACTCCAAATCGCGATGATAAACAAAATACGACGGCCAAAGCGCGATCCCGGAGGCTGTACACGACGATGCTGACGAAGTTTGACTGCGTGGTAATGGACGACGAAACCTACGTCAAAGCCGACTACAAGCAGCTTCCGGGACAGGAGTTTTATACGGCAAAAGGAAGGGGAAAGGTAGCAGATGTTTTCAAGCACATGAAACTGTCAAAGTTCGCAAAGAAATATCTGGTTTGGCAAGCCATCTGTACCTGTGGCTTGAAAAGCAGCATTTTCATAGCTTCCGGGACTGTCAACCAAGAAATTTACGTGAAAGAGTGTTTGAATAAACGTCTGCTGCCTTTCCTGAAGAAACACGGTTGTTCCGTACTGTTTTGGCCGGATTTGGCATCTTGCCATTACGGTAAAAAGGCCATGGAGTGGTACGCCGCCAACAACGTACAGGTGGTTCCCAAGGACAAGAACCCTCCCAACACGCCAGAGCTCCGCCCAATTGAGAAATACTGGGCTATTGTCAAGCGGAACCTAAAGAAGACCAAAAAAAAACTGCTAAGGGCGAGCAGCAGTTCAAGGCAAACTGGCTTTCTGCGGCGAAGAAGGTGGACAAGGTGGCTGTACAAAATCTGATGGCAAGGGTCAAGCGTAAGGCCCGGCAATTCGGATTTGGAAAAGCGGAAGCCTAACTGAATATTTTTCCTGAATTTTATACTAATTGAACTTGAAAAAGAAATTTAATTTGATTTTTTAAATAAACGATTTCACCGATTTACACGCGTTTTCCCTTGACCAAATTTTGACCGTATCACCCTTTAGATCGGTAACGAAGGGTTAAACAATTTGAAAAATCGTTATTTCAAATTGAATCGCTCATCAGCGTTACCGGCACTCTAAAGCCTCAGCCTCTTCGATAGTACGCTCAACTGTTGTTCCAGTTTATCGATTTTCTCGGTCAGGGAGCCTTCCAAGCCGGCGATGCTCAGTAGTTTACATGATGGCAGCTACCTGGTGGCACAAACTTGACGGTCCTTCGCCATTCATAAACGCGACAAGCCAGACTCTTTGCAATCGCTACAGCTACATAGTATATTCTGAAGTTCAGGTCCTCCAGGCTCCAGATTCAGCCCAGATGCAGTATTAACTTCTCTCAATGATACGATTTTACCGGATTATATTCAGTAATTTAAATCCATAGACCGATCCTCCACGCTTCCGCTAGCCCATGCCACTGCCCTTCGTAAAAATGCTACTCGAACATCCACACCAGAAGCTGACACAATTAACACCCCCTTCATGAAAAGCTCAGCTGCATTGATGGTTAATTAGAGGAACTTAAACGGTCTAATTGTAGCCCATCGTACAAATTTACCTTGAGTTTTTGTTGTTGTTGTTGCTGCTTACTGTGTCACCACTATATAAAAGCAAACTGTACCTACTGTGCAGCTTGGCATGGGAAAATCATGCTCACCACCCATCGAAGCATAATGAGTAAATAATTATTTCTGCCAGCCGATCTCTGTGCAAGCAAGTCGCACCGAAAAGTTAACTGAATAACGTTCACAACACGCAAAGTGACATTGAATTAGCACCCAACAAACACTAACATTATGGGTGGATGTCTGGCGTGGGTGTTGTCTGTTGTCGTACAAAAAAAAAATGAAAAATCTTGCGCAACAATCGTTATCTACTTGATGGAGTTGAATGTTGTGCCAACAACCGTTTGAACCTTTGTTCGCCGAAACAGATTTTGGGTGTGCACAAGCGCGGATATTGCGTGACTTTCCATCTTCTTCCTAGTGCCACGCAATGTCACGCTTCGGGGAGTGGTTTGCTTGACTTTGACGAAGCAAACGACTCAAACCAGAGTGTTGGATCGACAAATTCTGGAAAAATCTCAAGCATTGGTGTTAGCTTCCAAAAAAAAAAAAGCGAACTCACTTCAACTTTCGTCAACATTTTTCAGCGACAACATTTCCACGAAGGTTTAAGCTTATCATCTCCCCGAAGAGGGCATCCTGTCATCCAGTTGAAACGATTCTTTATTAGTCGGGCATTTAGGTGGCATCATTCAGACTTTGTCATAACGTTCGGCGTCATTCATCCGAAAGCTCCACTCAAACTTGTACTTTTTCCACGAAGGACTCCTGGCGGTAGGGTAGGATAGGCCAAAACGCACCCCTGGGGAAAAATGGCCCCGCGTGGTTTTCGCTATAGCTTTCCCACAATCAATGGACTGTTCTACCCGACTTACTTCGTAGAGACGCAAAAATAACACTTATCGGTTTCATAATCTACCAGCAGCGTTGTCGTTGTCGCTTCAAAACAACTTGATTGCTGCTTATTTGCGATCCAGCATGGCACCCACCACCCACCTACAAGTAAAAGTCAGCGTGTGAGCTAACCAGCAGCAATAGCAATATAGAATGCCGCATTTCAGAGCGCACTTGTCGGTAGAGCATACTTATGTCAACCATCATCGTTACGTCAACGCACCGTCATTGGTTGATTGTGGTTCTTTTTCACAGCTTAGAAAATACATCCATTGAAACGCATCATTCATATCTGGCCGCCTCATTGTGCTTCGCAAAGCATGGTCGGTGGTCACAGCAGGGCGCAGGGGCATGATTGGAATGATCGTTGCATCGGTTTCGGAACTACTACAAATTGGAAACGATGCCAGATCTAGGGAGGTTTTGTTCAAGAAAAAAGTGGATAGCCTCTTTTACAATTGTTACTTTAATAATAATACAGATTTATTTAAAAATTTTAGTTAGAAAATTATAATTAATTATTTTAAACATTTATCATACCATATAATAGCGGAATATTTATCAAAAATCCTTAGATCTGGGATCATTGTACATAAGCATACGCTGGATGAGTAGAATGAGAATATTCATTGTAGAACTAGACGATACGAGCGCACGCGACATGCAAAACGTGTGCGCATGGGACAAAGGCTCATTTGGCGTTGTAATTTCGTTTTGAAGCTTTAAACGGCGGAACACACCCGCCAGCCATTTCTATTGGATAGTGGGAGCGAGCTGGTTGCTGATATCGTCATAATTTGCCGGAAGTTTCGTTTTGGGTTTGGGAAGTTCCATCAGGGTTGATAGAAAATAGTGATCCAACGATTTTTTTTTCGATTACCAGTTCTCTAGAGCTGTCTATTCAGGAGTTTGAACAGGATAGCATATCCGGTCAACATTCTATCTGCCGAAGTTCAAGCATCTTGTATGGAGATTATAACGAATTACGACAGATTTTTTTCCAAATTCAATTTGCTTTTTAACTCTTTATTTGTTCCAAATTCAAATTAAATTACATTTCATTATAACGTAGATTCTCCAGCTTTAATTTTTATGATATATATTTAAATATTTTTATTGATCCTGCCTTGCCAATTCAGTATTTTCAACCAGGCTTCCAGTGCGCGCGCTACCGTATGTGAGAAGCAAAACGAATAGTCTCATAATCATAGCAGTCTCATGCGCAAGAGATTTGTAGCACTCTGTTTCTCTCTCTTCAGTTTTGTCGCATCTCACATTCTCATAATGTCTGTGTGTCGCACTGTTTTGTAAGCACAGCACATTTCCGGATGTATGCGTTTCATGAGAACGAGTATCATGCGACGTCGCGTGAGCCGAAGCTCATGCGCTTTTCGCAATGAGACGTCGCTAAGCGACGTTTCAATGCGACATCGAAATGAAATAACAAACTCAACTGGAAGACCAACTCGTGTTCTTGATGTGGGGAAAGTGTTGTTTTGTTTTGGAAACGATGGAAAGCGACCTAGCTACTACACTCTTATCGAACATGGAGAAGACGTGTCGGATGGTTATGACCAACAAAGTTTTCCTAGCGGCAATTTTCGTTGATTAAAGGATTAACTTGAAAAATAGCCCATTCATAACGAACGAAGTAAGAGATGTGGCTTTGGTAAGCGAAATGTACAATCAAGTTGTGGTTTATTTGCTCGTTAATATGCTTTTTTTAAATTTCACCGAGGGTCCACGGTACTAACACTAGGACTATTTAGAAATCTGTCGTCGCAAATTGATTGTTTAAATTCAGCATCATGGTGGCTGATATGAACTATCCTGTGAGCGCTAACACATCTGAAGAATTCAGTTGCTGCCGTAATAAGTTTTGTTGATTGTCAGGTATTCAATACAATTCCTGAAGCAAGAAGCTTAGCAACAATCCGTAATACAGATATGACACAAATTGTTCCTTAATATTATTACTTTAACCTTAATCCAGCATTACCTACGTACACTGTGGTGCAAAGTTGATCGGACAAAGGTCGTTTTCATACAAACTAGCCAAGTTTAACATGTTATAAATGTGTTCTGTTATGATCAATTGGGCTGAAATTTTGACGCAAAACTACAAATATGTTTAATTTCACGCGTAAGAAATACCAAATTTTTTGAAGCACCTGCTGGAAGGTGACAATAAAAATAAAATTTGTGCATAGCTGATCGGACAAAGGTCAATGGAAAAGCAAGTTTTGTGTCAAAAATTTCAACTCAATTGATCTGACAGAACACATTTACAACAAGTTAAACTTGGTTAATTTTTAAGTGCAGACTTGTGTGTATACAATGAGAAGTCACCACCAACGTTTTTGCAGCAAAGTACACTTCTGCGTTGAAAATAATCCCTTAAAATAGTGTTCACTCAAATCAGACAAATAAAAATATTAATCTTCCGAGTTCTATCATTACTAGCGTGTTGATATGATCGGTCAAGTCAGACCGAAATGTGAATTTTTTATTTGATTTTGAGAAAAACGAATTTAAAGTTGGCTGTTCAATATTGTGTCTTATGTAATGGGAAAAATCATTTGACCGTTTTCTCGTGCTACTCTAATTTTTCAAATCTGGCTGAAAAATTGAAATGTAGCTGAGGGAATTCTTGATCTTATGATATCATTAACTCATTTTTTGTTTTTATTTTGCAACTTAGTCCCTTCTGACTTAAGGCCGACCATATGATCTTGTATAGTATAGTGCTGTTTTACATTCAAAATCGTCCATTTATATTTTTACTGGTCTGAGTAAAAGTATTCTGAGGGATTCTGAGATTAATTTGGTGCAAATGCGCAATATCTGCTTGAATCTATACTAGAAGATATTTCTGGAACCATCTAAAAACTTCACCCCATTTCAAAAGACACATACGAAAAGGGCACACAAGTCTTCTGTGAACAAACCCTTGCAGTCCCTTATCTCGTCACCCGACAACATCACTTATGATGGGACCGCGACAGTCAAAGCATGCGAAACAGCGCACGGCGATGGCGCCCTGAGAGAGCGCATTGAGATGTTTCAATGAAACAGTCGCATGTGATTGAATACATGCGTCGCATTGAGAGAGCAATGCGATGAGACAAACAAAAATTGAAACGCTCGAATTTGTTGAGAGCGTGTAGCTTGTCGCGCGCATCGTTCTGGTCTCTCTTTTGTACAATAATGTAGCACACCATGGATTTGAGAGTCATGCGACGCTCCGTCTCACAGCTCGCTGTCGCATTTGTGTACGCGTGAGATTTCCGGAAGCCTGTTTTCAACAAGTTTTCTAAAGCTGCATGTCAGTATATCAATTGATATCTTAACACTAAAATCTTAATCTAAGAATAAAGGGAATTAATCGTTGGTCATTGAAGATTGCCTGAAATTATGAATTATTTTGTAGTTATTTGGCACTAGACCATTTATTTTTTGATTTAGTTTTTGTAACTAGACCATTTTGGCACAGAATAAAGCATAACCGGCCTAAAAACTTGTTTAATTGTTAGAAGTTTATTTTTCAGGCATAGTTTGGATTTCCTGTTTATAGGAGAATACAATCATTTTAAATATGTGTTACATTTGGCTTGAATGCGTTCAATGTGATCTTTAAAAGACAATTTTTGTTCAAGTACTAATCCAAGATATTTCACTTGGATTGACCAGGAAATTGGAACTCCGTTTATAGTGATTATGTGACTACTACTAGGTTTCAAAACGGAAGCTCTAGGCTTATGTGGACATATTATAAGTTGATGTTTGGAAGCGTTGGGAGAAATCTTTCATTTTTGTAAATAAGTAGAGAAAATATCCAAACTTTTCTACAGTCTGCTGCAAATAACACGAAGACTTCTTCCTTTAGCGGCAACTATGAGACAAAGCAGGAAGGTCCGAAGTGAAAATTATATGCAATATAGGCCCAAGAATGCTACCCTGATGAACTCCTGCTCCAACAGGTAGTCGTTCAGATTTGGAATTTTGATAATGTACCTGCAGAGTTCTGTCAGTTAAATAATTTTGAAATAATTTCATAACATAGAGTGAAAAATTAAACTTTTTTTCATTTTAGCAGTCAAACCTTCCTGCCAAACACTGTTGAGTGCTTTTTCTATGTCTAGAAGAGCACCTCCAGTTGAGGAGTCTTCAGATTTGATTAAACGAATTAAATTAATAACTCTTGAGAGTTGATGAGTTGTTGAATGCCCATGGCGGAATCCAAACTGCTCATCTGAAAAAATTGAGTTCGTATTGATGCGAAGCATCATTCTATTTAAAATTATCTTATTGAAGTTTACTTATTGAAGAAATCAAACTTATTGGATGGTAGCTAGAAGCTTCAGCTGGATTTTTATCCGGTTTCAAAATTGGAACAACTTTTGCATTTTTCCATTTATCAGGAAAGAATGTCATCTGTTACATTATTTTACCAAGAAATACAAGTTTCTCTCTGGGATTTTTTTTATGAGGATATAGGAACTTCTATCATAACCTGGAGCCTTCATATTATTAAACGTTTTTTTTATAGATCGTATAGTCCCAGGAATCATCAAACATTTATTCCCGAGAGATAATATTCAGATAATCCCGAGCAACCTGATTCTCAATAGGACTTGTAAGACCCAAACTGAAAATATCGGAATTCTCGAATTGCTGAGCAAGTTCTGAGCTTTTTCCGAATTTGAGATCAACATTGAACCACCTTCTTCAAGCGCTGGAATAGGCCCTTGAGGGTTTGTTTTTTTTTTCAAAATTTTTGTGGGTTTAGAATTTGGATCTAATTTAGAAACTTCATTTTCAAAAGTTTTGCTCCTCAGGGCAGAGAATCGCTTTTTATTTTTTTTTTTTTTTTGAAAACGGGGCCAGATAACTTTTGTGGCAGGATCGCGAGTTCTTTGATATTGCCTCCTACGGACATTTTTCAGACAGATCAAGAGCTCAATATCGTCGTCTATTATAATTGAATCGAATTTAACTTCGCATTTGGGTACTGAGGCAGCTTTTGCTTCAACTTCATATAGAAGTGGTCAAAGATTCAAGATCATAATTAATTTCATCTTTGGTTTGCAAAGGAATGTTTGGATCGAAGTTATATTCCATAAATGATCGATATTGCTCCCAATCAACTCTACACACTTGGAAAAAATCATGTAAATGTAGGTGCTCTGAGGCTAACATATACGAGCGTAAATTTTTACATAGAATTGAGTCATAATAAACGCAAAATTCAACTCAATCAAACGTACTCTTCGTCGAGTAACGCACTTTTCAGTCCCGGAGCACCTAATTTTACATGAATATTTGTTTACGTCTGATCCTTTATGTCAAAGATGGATTCCGTCACGTGTAAAATTAGTTATTTCTAAGTGTGTATAGTAATTGAAAGTAGGGCTGTTAGGATTAGAAATTATTTCTTGTGATATTTCATAAGTTACAGGAAGGTGTTCAGAACCGAAGTCAGCATGGGTAACCAATTGGCTACAAGGTTGACAGGAATAAGTTAAGACCAAATCAATAGTTGAGGGATTTTTTGCTGAAGAAAAGCATGTTGGCTGTTTGAATATTGAATAATGTAGTAACCTGCGGAACAATCATCAAACATAATATTACCATTGGAACTGCTTTGAGCATTATTCCATGAGCGGTGCATTCAAATGACCAACAATGAAGAATTTAGACTTATGACGGGTAAGTTTCTGAAGGTCATGACCTTAAGAAAATTCTGCGCATGGGAATGGCAAATAGGCAGCTATAAATTTGAAATGGTTCCACAGATCCCCAGAACTTCTGGAACTACTGGAACTCACTGGAACTATGATAGCCTCAATTACTCTGGAAGTATCCAGAGTTTCAATTTATGAAGTTCTGGAAGTTACTAGAAATATATTTGGTCCGTTGGGACCAGGGTTGTTAATCAATATCCATCGATAGCATCAGCTTTAACGTCTGAAATGGTTAATATGCTCTGAAGACGTTAACGCAGATCAACAAAACGGATTAGAACTATCATCAGTTGTTAGAATTACTAGAATTTTTAAGGCACCCAAAGTTCAATAACATTAATTTCAGCATATTCTGGAAGATCCAGAAGTGGTCCCGTTTACAGATTTGTTCGTACAACTTTGTAGTATATATGAATTAAGTAGAAGATTTGATCTAAGCAAAGATCCGAGAAGCAGGCTTGATGAAACTTATTTCACCGGAAGACATGTTTTTCAGAATTAAGAAATCATTAGATATTTCACTATCCTTTATCAACGGATGAGTTTGGTAATGCTCGATCCGATTCCTACCTTCCTCAAAATTGGTCTTTGCTCACTTTTTACTTTCTATATACAATTTTCACACTGTCGTGCTATAACGGAACAATCAATTCTGTGCTTTCCTCTCCTCATCTATCGTATAGAATGTTCACTCTATGTCTAAAATTGACGTATAGCATCTCCAAATATCTCTTGGAATGCTTTTACAACGCTCCAGACCTCCAGGTCTTTTTTTTTTACTTTTAATGATCTTTATTTATTGTATTTGTTTGGTTTACAGGTATGGATTCTCAAGTGACACAGATTTGTCTTTTCAACTTAAGTACATTTGAAATTTTAATTCTTATTTACAGTTCCTAGTCCTATCAGGCCTGTTTTACAGTATGACCACCTTGGTGGGATTGGTTTGTTTACTTCTCAGGTCTGTTGTCGGCATCCTATATATTTTCAGAAAGCTTTTGATAGAGCAGTTCAACACCAAATGACGACTCGGAAAAACACGACCTACTTCGATACCTGGTTGTATTCAATTTACCATAGAATGAAGGGCCAAAAACGGACAATGGACCCGTAAGCAGAGACACTTACGCGTGATCCACGGGATCAAAAAAAATCTCCTTCCAACGATAAAAATGTACCAACCCGATACAGAACAAGTCATCATACAAGAGGATGCCCCAATGAGTGGAGAAAAGAGCCCACCTTCAATTCACGAAATTTTAACAACAGGGAGTTGTCAGTTTAACTCTCCCCATACAAATCGCTTCAGCCAAGAGCTCTGATGGTCCCGTCCCTACCCAATGAATGTATATGTTTATATAAAAATATGTAAAATAAAAGAATATACTGTAATGGCTGCCAACGGTGACTACCACGACGAAAACAGTAACTTGGAACTTTCCATTTGTCTAGGATATAATGCCTTTGCTTGGCGCCTCCACTGGATCTTGAACATTTCACATTGTAAACATTACCACCATCTAACGTATACACTCAACAGATGACTGTAGTGTGTAAACGTCAAACACAAGTGAATTGACTACCAACTAAGAAGCACATAAATTTAACGTTAAAAGCGATTTCGATTAACATTTTTAAAATTGTTATATCTGCTTGACTGTTATAACAACTCTCTCATACTCATACTCAGAACCCCAGTATTAGAAGAATGAAGTCTCAGGCATGTGATCAATTTCAAGTTCGCAACCTTAAATTAAAAAGCCCAGCATTTCAAATATTTTTTTCTAGTTTTGGAACGTGAAAACTTCCCTCGTTCCCCCCTGGTTGGTCGAGGGAGATTTCATGTGTGAGTAAGTAACGAACATTGTTATGTGCAATTCACTTTAGAAGGTGCGTTTCATATTTCAACACTTGTACTTCCAAAGAGCCTGATTGAAATGTGGCGGTTGCGATGATCACTTGATGATATAATATGACGTAGCATTAATACTTATTGTATAAAACATGTGAAAAATGTGTTAACTGTTAGTGAACAAACGTAATATTGCATTGAAATGCTTTAAATCGTGTTAAATTTAAATGTTTTCTCATTTCACATCCGTTGAGCCATTCTGAACGGCCATCCCGTTGTGGTTACATCACATCATTGCTAATAATGCTAAAGATATATGTTTTCCGGTACCATGGAGTCAACAAAGTAAAGTGAAAGAAGAGCTGCAAAATGGAGCACATGCGATACGAAAATGAAGTGATGCTCATTAAGAAAATTTCCGCATTGATGTTAGGGTTTTATAAGACGCAACTAGGAACTCAAAATCATCATACAAAGACAATGAACGTCGAAATATCGTAGAACACATCAGAAATAACGGGGCTAGTAGCAACTAGCAGTGATGCAGAGAAGGACAACGAGATCACACATAGGCGTGAAAATTGGACAGAGGGTGAAGAAACAACGAAAGTTGGGGAGATCGTTTTAAATTTTTTATTTTTATTATTGCTCATATATACAATACAATGCTGGTATTGGGAGGGACCATCAGGGCAGGGAATCGATTTGGATCATTGTCAGCTCCCTGTTGTAACATCTCGTGGAAAAAGAGCGGGATCTTCTCCACACTCATTGGGGTATCCTTTTTTGACCAATTATATGATCATTCTGGAAGGAGATTCTCTACCATCTCGTGGAGGCGTATAGGTGAATTTACCTATCAATCCGGGATTGGTCCTTAATTCAGTGACATATTAACGACAAGCAGAGTTATTAGGCTTGATCAAATCAAACAGTGAGGACTTAGCTTCCGTGCTTCAATGAGTGGTTGACAATTATCATTATCACATTGAAAACTTCTCACGTTCCCTTATTTTCTCCCTAATCCTTCCATGCCGGATTATTTAATTTTAAATAAATCACCCTGAACCGTGAGGATTTGTTTCAATCTAGCATGATGTTATTTTCTAAGCAAGAAATCTTGAAAAATCGAAGCCTAAGAATTTCCATCTTCCCAAATCCAGGATCTAGAAATTATTTATCGAAAAAATTAATTATTTTATAATTTCCTCCATAATACTCTTGTAAATCTTCTGCAGAATACTATTTGAACAGTGAATGCTCTTCATATTATTTATAACTCTTGCAATTCCCCGAAAAATGCTCCTGGAAAAAATCACTTGGAGTTCTTAGCATCCATTTAGTTTTCTCCTGCGATTCCCATGGAATTACCATAGAAATTCATTTTTATTTCATATGAACATGTAGGGAATGGATCAAAATGGAAAAGGTACACAAGGATGCGATTGATAAATTTATTTCCACCGCCGTTCAATGCCTGTTTTTCAACGATTGACCATTCGAGATGCAGTACGGTGATGGAAAAGTGTTCTTGATCTCTCTCGAGATGACTGATGGTTGTTTACAACTGCAATGAAACATAAAAAAGAAGGGCTTTGGAAGGGAAAACGATGAGAGAACAGAAACTAACAAAAGAGGTCTGGTCATAAACTGAGAGAAGGTCAAGGAGATTACAGTAATCCGGGTTAGCTCTGGAAGATAGAGTAACTGATCTTAGGATTTCCGCGAAAGAACGCTGCGTGCGAGCCTTCACAGCCCGCTGGAGGTTTTCTCCCTGCTGTTTGTACTTTGGACAATCAGCGAGAGCATGCGGAATTTCCACACAATAAGGACATTTTGGTCAGGCAAGAATCCTATGTATGTTTCTTTCCACATTGATCACACCCCGGCTTGTTACCACAGAAGATCACAATGCGCCCTAATCGCTTAAATTTTGTGCAGTTCATTACCCTTGGTACAAAAAAACGCACAACCAACAATCAATACGAAACAAGCGATTTTAAATTGGCTCACTACTTGACTAGCCCATTGGTCCCAAGCAAACGATTAACGTATCCCATTCTAGTCGAAATTCTAGTACTACGCAATGTTTGTTTTGATTCGCTATGAAAGTTTGACCGATATTGTTATTGGTTTTGGTTTTTCCTATGTTTCGAGAGATGAATCGATTAGCTTGGGACCGAAGAGAGTACCAGAGCTGAGCCAAAAAGTTGAGCACGTTATTTCTTGAGCTTCTAGTCTTAGAGTTACCTCTATGGCACAACCCAGCGAAGTTCACACGAAACGAGTCCGAAAGCGAGGAACACTAAATGCATTTTAAAGACTGTATTTTAATTTAAGGGAAGTTAGGGTTCTTGAAGACAGCATCCCTGCCTTTCAGAAAATCATCGCAAGTCATACTCGCTTCGGTAACAACTCCCTCGATTTCAACTTCGTGACTTGGAATATACACTCGATAGCTCAAAGGCAACAATCTTGATTGCCTGCGCGCGATCGCTAACGGTAACGCACAGTTTATTCGGTCTTACCTTCAAAATCTCGGTCACGGCTGAATAGTGTTTAATCAGATCCTTTGAAATCGGTTATACATTTAAAGCCTTTTGTTTACGTTGGAAAAAGACAGCCCACGGACCTTCGAGCCTTCGGGGAAAGCCTTAGAGCGGGGGACAGGTGATGTTTTCGGGGGACGGTAGGAACAGGGAGAAATGAAAAAAAACTGGTAGAGAACGGGACTGTGGAGATTGTTTAATATTTGTATACGATCCTGTGTACTTATTGTTAAAGGTGCAACGATAGTTCTAATAACGTACCAGTTTAATATGCGTACCAGTCTATAGCTGTCTACCAGCCACTAAACAAGATGCGCCATTTTATTCAAACAACAAAGTGTACTCGTTGTGAGCGCATCGTTAAAGAGAATAAATCTAATTTACTGTTTTTCATAAAACTCTCAAGGGCCACCCACATTAGATCCGTTTGCGTTGCGTTGACGTAAATTTGACAGTTAGACAATAGATTTAGCTGTCACTTTGCCGCAACGCGTCCGATCCGGATCTAATGTGCGTGGGCCTTTAGGCTTTCATTTCACTGGAACCTCATCCCAAGAGGTTATGGGCCCAGTGGTCACAGAAAGTGCTTGAGTTTTGTGGTTGCGAGTGAATTATGTGGATTTATTTTTTTGGTTCGGTAATCGTGTGAAATCGTGTTGGAAAGACAAGATGGCGGACACGAAAGTACCGATGATGGACAAGTTGAACGACCAGAACTACGCAATATGGAAGTTTAAGATGCGGCTTCTGTTGACGCGTGAAAGTGTGTTGGATGTTGTGACAAAACCGAAGCCAGAAAACGCTGATGCGGCCTGGGTCATTAAAGATGTTAAGGCGCAGGCGTTGATCGGTTTGGCACTGGAACGTGGGGGCGACTCTATCTACGATGCAAAAAAGATTGTGCTAGCTGCGCGCACGCTGAGTAGATAGAACGAAGATTGATGACGATTCTGAAGATTTCCTGCAAAAAGATTATGAGCGATGCAAGTGGATGCGACAAATGAAAGAAGATTTTTCGAAGATGGATTCGGTAGGGTGAGATTTGTTGAGCATCTAAACTTGAGATTTAGATGTGTCACCCCCCTCGCACTGGAAGACAGTCAGCTGATTCACGTGATGCAGAAGACAACCGCGAAGGGGATGTAGGATGTGCTTAAGGAATACCACGAGCGTTCCTCCCTTTCGAGCATAATTCATGTTGTGCGTCAGCTTATTGCGATGCGGAGGCCAGATAACGGTGAAATGGCGGAACACCTCAAGCAGATGACCGCGTTGCGCATTCGTTTGTCTGCGCTGGGAGATGTTACCGGTTGGTACCATTGGATTCAATTGGTGTAAGAGTAGGGTCAGTGTTGTTAAGAGAGATAGCTCCATAACGTCACTTCTAAAGTGATCGATAAGGTAGGGCGATGATGGAGGTGTTTTGCTGCATGGGCGAAGCGGCCACTGTCCTTTGAACCACCACCGACCTGTCATAGCGTAGTGAGAGACGGAAACTAGCTACGGTGAAGCTGAGAGTCGATGAGGAGGTGAAAGATGGTTCGGCCGAGAAAGAGAGAGGATAGGCAGTGTGTTGCTGACTGTGGTACGAGATAGTTGGAGATACACGAGGAGTGTTGAGAGACTGGGAAAAAAACGTGCTCGGAAAAGAGATGAAAGTGCGTCGATCACGGTGTTAGATGACTTAACCGATCAGGATCCGGCCGTCATCATCTGGCCGACGCCATCTAGCCAACCCTATCCGGCCATCGAGATTTGGCCATCGAGATTTGGCCATCGCGCTTCGGCTATCACCCTTCGGCCATCGCGGTGCTCCATTGTTGGCCTCGTGTTGAAATCTCGCCGTCGCAATCTCGCCGCTGCAATCTGATAGCCGAAATCCGGCCGCCGAACTCCTGTCACTACCATCCGGCATCCGCAATCCGGCAACCGCAATCTAGCAACCGCAATCCGGCAACCGCAATCTAGCAACCGCAATCCGGCAACCGCAATCCAGCAACCGCAATCCGGAAACCGCAATCCGGCAACTGCAATCCGGCAACTGCAATCCGGCCGTCGCAATCCGGCCGCTGCAATCCGGCTGCCGAAATCCTGTCACTACAATCCGGCAACCGCAATCCGGTAGCCGCAATCCAGCCACCGCAATCCGGCAACCGCAACACGGCCGTCGTAATCCGGCCGTCGCAATCCGGCCTTCGCAATCCGGCCGTCGCAATCCGGCCGCTGCAATCTGGCCGCCGAAATCCGGTCACCACAATCCGGCAACCGCAATCCGGTCAACACTATCCGGCCACCGCCATCCGGCCACCGCCATCCGGCCACCACCATCCGGCCACCACCATCTGGCCACCACCATTCGGCCACCACCATCCAGCCACTGCTCTCTGGCTGTTTCACTCCGCCATCGGGACAGCCCACACCGACTCGCACACTAGAACAGATAGATCCACCCAATAAACATCACCATTGCGATATTTAGGACAGCTTACACCAAAAATTCCCCCTCACTGACAAATCCTGGGACCCAGGAACAAAAGAGGTCTTTGGTGCCCATCCCAGTGGCTGCCGACAGGCTTAGACCAGCAGCTAGGGGTCTAGGCACGTCCCCTTCTGGGACGGCGCATAATCTCCCGGGGTCCAACAAATAAAGGGTTTCAGAGAGGAAGTGAAGGACCCCTGGTTCGTGGTTTTGATGCTGTCCAGTCTCCTGGAATCATACGACGGATTGATAATGGCGCTCGAAAGTCGACCAGATGCGGATCTGATGGTCGATTTTGTGAAGGGAAAGTTGCTGGACGAAGTAAGACGTCGTGTGGAGAACGCTTCACTCAGTAAGAAAGCGCTAGCGACAGTTTCCTGGAAGAAGAAACATGCGGAGAAGCAATTAGTGAAGAAAGAGAAAGTATGCCATTATTGCAAGAGGGGTACTTCCGGCGTGATTGTGATCGTGCGCAGAAGGAGAATTCTCAGTTAGCAAATATCGCTGTTAAATCGGAGTCTGGAGTCTGTGTGTTGCTGCTGGAGTAGCTGGAGAAGCTGGTGTGTGGTACCTTTACTCAGGTGCCACTTCCCACATGACGAACAACTCTGACATTCTGGAAGAGCTGGATGATTCGAAAGCGACGACCATTAGTTTGGCCGATGGTTACTCAATCATGTCGGTCGGTGTTGGTTCTGGACGGCTTGTTTCTGTGAATGGAAAAGACGGTCGAATGAACGTGAAGCTGTAGAATGTGTTCCACGTTCCGTCGCTTGCGGGAAATCTGCTATTGGTGGGTCAACGGAAAGGTGGTATGTACCATCTGAAGCAATTGTCAGAGCGGGCGTTCTTGGCAGACCCAAAGCACGGTGAACGGTGTCCGCACTTGTGGCATCGTAGGTTCGGACACAGAGATGCACAAGCGGTGCTGAAGATAGTGCGTGAGGACCTGGGACATGGGTTGAAGATAGGCTCTTGTGAAGTGCAATCGATTTGTGGTTGCTGCTGTGAGGGGAAAATGTTGAAAGGTTCTTTTCCAAAGGCGTGTACGACAAGTTCGATTGCTGTTGGAGACCTGATTCATGTCAACCTGGGAGGTCCGATGGAAGTAGCAACACCAAGAGGCAATTGTTTCTACATTGCTTTGGTGGATGACTACAGCCGTTACTCCGTCGTATACCCGCTCCAGAGGAAGTCCGATGCTGGGGAGAAAATCCGTGAGTATTGCGCATTATTGGAAAATCAGTTTGGTCGATACCCAAAATGTATTCGTTCTGATGGGGGTGGCGAAGGGATCGTGGTACAGCAAACGGCACTGTATTCATCACAACAGAACGGTGTGGTAGAGCACAAGAACAGATACCTTGTAGAGATGATACGATGTACAGAACTTTGGTCGGCGCGCTTCTTTTTATAGCGGTGTGCGCAAGACCGGATGCGGCATGCGTTGCGATACTTGGCTGAAAGGTGAGTGCGCCGACAGAAGCGGACTGCGTCGCGGCCAAAAGAGTGGTCCGTTACCTGAAAACTACGAAGGACTGGAGTTTGAATTTTAATACCGATGAGGACTGGAGGTTGAATTTTAATACCGATGAGGGTCTAACTGGCCATTCCGATGCCGATTAAGCTGGTGATATTGAAACACGCAAGTCTACAACTGGTTTCGCCTTCCACTATGCCGGCGGAGCAGTTTCTTGGGTTAGCCAAAGACAGAATTGTGTCACGCTTTCATCAATGGAGTCGGAATATGTGTCACTGACTTAAGCAAGCCAGGCGCTGGTATGGTTGCTGAGTCTGAGTCTTGGTGTGCAACTAGGTGGTCCGGGAACTATTCGTGAGGACAACCAAAGTTGTATCAAGTTTGTCGGTGCAGAAAGGTCTACTCGTCGATCCCAGCATATCGAAACAAGGTAATACTACGTAAAGCAGCTGTTCGAAGACAAGGTGCTGGATCTAGAGTACTGTTCAAGGGAAAATATGGTGGCTGAAATTTTGACTAAGCCATTGGTTACCATCAAGCACCATAAGCTGGCTAGAATGCTAGGTCTATCATCGTGAGCAGAACATGTTCGTTGAGGAGGAGTGTTCGAGGTGCAACGATCGTACTAATAACGTAGCCGTACCAGTCTATAGCTGTCTACCGGCCGCTGAGCAAGATGTGCCATTTTATTCAATCAACAAAGTGTACTCGTTGTGAGCGCATCGTTAAAGAGAATAGATCTAATTTACTGTTTTACATAAAACTCTTAGCCTTTCATTTCACTGGAACTTCATCCCAAGACTTATTGGTGGCTGATCCATCACTACCAGATGTATTCATTTCCTCAGAAGAAAAATTGCAAACGTCCCCTATGTAATTAGAGCACGAGCCCTTGTATAGGTATTTCCAATTACCCCAAGTAAATGAAATAAACAAATTTCCTTGGTCTTTTTAGTAAACATTTATTGAGCGATCCTTCTTAATTCATAGTAATTGTGAGTAGTAGTCCCCCAATGTCATCTTGCCCCATAACTAAGTGATGCTATCTTTGACTTATTTAGAACCCAGGTGCAATTTTAACTAAGTTGTGGCACTTAAAGATTGTACAAGAAAAAAATGCAACACTTTCTTTTGTGTATAACTTTTTATTGCATGGGTAAACATAAAATTTGATGAAATTTTAAGTAAAACTAGTATAGAGTGTAACATTTACATATGAAAAATCTCGTCACATTCTGGCAAGTGGTTATCGAGATGGCTTCCAAGCAAGAAGTGTTTTGACAAAAAATATGGGAGCAGTCGAGGAAAATCCAGGCCAGTCCTACCAGGTGAATCGCGAATTAGTTTGGAATCGAAAATTCGATAGTGTCCCGTGTGGTAAAATCGTTCAAGGAGACCCAGATGACCCGGCGGCGAGATGGCAGTGGAAGAAAAACGAAGACGACCGACCCGTGAACGCAAAGAAGGTGAGGAATTACTTCAAGCGCAATCCGAACCATTCGATTCGGGACGTGGCCAAGAAGGTCAATTTTTCCGTCTGGTTCGTCCAGCAGAAAATTAAACGGACCGGAATTCATGTCTTCAAGGTTAGAAAGGCACCAAACCGAACCGATAAACAGAATACGGCGGCCAAATCCCGCGCCAGGAAGCTGTACCGCGAGAGATTGGTGCAGCCGAACTGCATCGTATTGGACGACGAGACGAACATTAAAGTGAACGCCAAGCGGATCCCCGGTCTGGAGACAAGTCCCGTCTGGATGTTCCGCAGAAGTTCCGGAAGAAGAAGGTCGACAAATTTGCCAAGAAGTACTTAGTATGGCATGCGATCTGTGGGTGTGGCAAATTCAGCAAGCCGTACGTAAGGACCTGCACCATCAACGGCCAAATATATAAAGAAGAATACCTCCAGAAGCGCCTGCTGTCCATCCTCCGGTCTCACTAAGGTGACACTCTGTTTTGGCCGGATCTGGCATCGTGCCATTACGCGAAAATAGTGATGGAATGGTAACGATGTTGTTTTTGTGCCGAAGGAGGTAAATCCGTCAAACTTGCCAGAACTTCGCCCAATAGTAAAATTCTTGGCAATTATGTAGGGCAAGCTCCGGAAACAGTGAAGGTCTTCAAAAACGACAAGGATTTGAAGACTGAGTGGATGAAAGTGTGTAAGAAAGATGGCGCAAGTGTTGCACAGGATTTGAGGGGTAGCGTTAAGTCCAAGGTGCGGGCATTTATCCTAGGAGAGGAGGTTGAACAAACAAACTTTGCCAACATTATTGTTAATATATGTTTAATTATTCCCTGAGAGTTTCAAAAATATCCAACTGAAAATGAATTTTTGGTGATCATTTTGTTTGTTCCATTTTTTTCGAGTAAAGTCTTGAATTGGTGTCTCGTTATTCAGGAGAAGAAATGATAAATAAATACATTTGTAATTATTACCAAGCTTTCACAGGCTATGCAAAGGCTGATCTACATTTTTTTTTATCATAAATCCACCGCTTAGTGAAAGTTTGCCATTTCGCTAAACGATTGCTCCCGCTGTGCCTAAAGCGATCATCATGTTCAAACTCATCTCAATTGAGCATGAATGGACCGAGCACCGTTCTACCACCCCCTCCCAATAGCTAATGGGAAGTGAGTATGTTGGTGGTGTCGCGTCATAAGCCCAGGTGACGTTTCGCTGAACCGAAGCCGCCAAAGTTCGCGTACCGTACGACACCTCCCAAGAGAGCAAATAGCAGTGCTCATCAAACGAAACGCAAACGCAGGTTACTCGAAGATCGCACTTTTCTGCCGAAAAAATCGTCTCTATAAATTCATTGTTTCCCGGCACAGGTCGTTTATTTCCAGCCGCGCACCGTCTCAAGCAGGTAACGCCAGAGATAAGTCGTCTCCTTCGCGCGTTTCGCGTTTCTTTACTTTGCCGCTGCATTTATTGTGTTTAAGCATCCGCGATTTTGTATTTTTAGTGATTCGCTTCGTTCTTTTTGTTTTTTATTAGGTTATTTTTTACGTTTCTTTCGTTCACCCAAGCCAATCGTACCCGTTTTACATTTTCTGTTTTCGCGCGGATCTCGTTGGCTGTTGTCGGGGTGGGAAAATTGCTGTTGCTACTCTAACTGATTGCATACAATTTGGAGTTGAAAGTCACCCAAGTGGAAAATGTAGCTGGGTGCAAAATCAGCCATCACCCACCGTTCGTCGTCATCATCATTAGCATCAGTTTTGTGCCAACACTAAGAAACTGTTTTTTTTTTACTTCTCGAATCTCTGCTGTGTCATTATTATTTTTGAGACTGGCGGAAAAGTTAACGACGAATTTGCCATTGTTTGAACAGTGTCTTGATTTTCTTTTTTTTTTCGGTGATTAAATGGTGTAGTAAGACAGTGCGGAAAGATTCAAACGTAAAAAAGGAAAGTGCTTGAGCAGCAATTTTCCCTCTTCCGGGCACTCGGAGGAAAGGGTTTAGAAGTGCGATGTGTCGTAAGAAGTGAACATGCAAACAATGCGAGTTTGAAGAGTTGGTTGTTTTGTTTCAGTTTTCAGCTAGGATTGAATTTATCTTGTGAATCAATTTTTGATTAAGGGTAAATAAAAAAAAAAAGTTTTTGTGTTATTGTAAATACCGGTGAATATAAAACAATCGTTGGACAATATTGAAACATTTTTGCAGTGAAACAAAAAAACACGGCTGGTTTAAGTTTGTGGAAAATAACGATGATAGCGGAACGATCGATGAAGGTAAGAGTTTTCTCTCTTTATTTAATTTTTTAGATTATTTTGTTGGTAAAGTTAAACAAGTTTTTTTTTTCCTGCGAGAGCAATCGGTTTTTCCTCTTCAACTTGGAACGTGCAATAAAAAGTTGTTTTGGCAATCGGATGAAAAAAAGTGAGGTTTAGTTCATGAGCGAGCAACTGAAACATTTTCTTCTAATTGAAGTCTCGACCACTTCATGCAGAAGATTTGAGTTGTAAACCTTAAAGGAAAGCTTACTGCACTGGAAAAAGTCGGTTCGATTGAATTTTTTTCTTAAAGCTGTACAAAATCTAAAACAACCAGTTTTTTTTTTCTATTTTTTAAAATAAAATGTACGAGTAAAAACATGTTTTCTATATCATCATGGCACAAAGTTTTACTCGAATAAAGATCAAATAGAGAGTTTAAAAAGGCCATTCTACGTCATTCAAAGGGAGGAAAAAAATGTCCTTCTCTTTCATTTTACATTTCAAGTAAGTTAATAATTTGATCCGATCCGAAAATCACCTCATTCTTCAAATCGGAGGAGCTTTTCCGGCAAACTCGAAACTTTTTCTCCGGCCCCAAGAAGATGAATCGGATATTTTTTTTCCAGCATCAGCAAGCACCATCGGGGATGTGATTGTCTCGTCTGGGGTAGCTTTTAAATAGCATGTAATTAATTATATCATCAATTTGACACAAACTTCACAGAAAGGATGGAACGTCGTGGACCCTTGTCCCTTGTCCTTTTTGTCATAGTAACCTTTGCTTTCAATAGGAAACCTTTCGAGATTGTAACCTTTAATGATGGATTTATCACTAAAGAGGATTTTGATTACTCTGTATCGTCAGTGAAGGTGGTTCTCGAGAAAAAATAAAACTGATAATTGGGTTTCCCGTGCTTTGATGATGCACCTCTGTAGGTCAAAAAATGGCGAAACGCTTTTGGGCATTTTTTTTGTAGGCCGATAATTAGCTATCTGTGAACGATGGAATGTGTTCGATACATTTCTCATAGCTTTACAGCATAGCATGCAACTTTGACAATATTTATTTATTTAATTATTTATTTAATGCGTCAATTATTCCGCAGACCACTTTTAAGTTACATGGTTTGTCTTAAATTATCCTTTACTGCCATTCTACGCATATCTATGCCTCAGGTCACTCTACTGCTCGCTTGTGCGATCCTTATTGGAGTCAAGTTTAGTTGTTTGGTGCCCTTTCCATGCTAGCTGGATCACTAGAATTGAATTCGTTCAACGCAAGTTTGTGAGATATGATCTTCGTTTCCTCAACTGGCGTAACCCAATAAACTTGCCACCGTACGAGGAGCGTTGCCGTCTCCTGGGAATCGATCCATTAGTGGTGAGACGGACGGTCGCTAAAGCTATGTTCGCTGGAAAGCTGCTTGTGACATTCACTGTCCAACACTGCTGGTCCAGCTAAATATGTATGCACTTGAGAGGCCTCTTCGTTAACGCGACTTTCTGTTTTTGGAACCACGGCACCGAAATTATACACAACACGAGCCAATTCGAGCAATCAGCCGGCAATTCAACAACTGATTTTATATGATCGATTTCAATGTATCAGCTGACGTGTTTCATCATCGGCTACTTGGCCTTTTCTGTACCGTTGACCGTAACTATTTAGTTTAAGTTTTATTCATTTGGACAATAATTGTCAGTTGAATTTTTCAATATACAAATAAACATCTGTTCCATGTTCTAAAAGTAACATCTTAGAAAATCGCGAATAATGTTTCGAATCATTTCTGCTCATTGGAAGACATAGAAGTTAAAATAAGTTAGTGTATTGTTCACATTTCAACAGAATCAATTTGTTTTAGTGAAAACTACTGAAATTACCTTCAATGAAATTAGTCAAGCCTATTTTTATACGAAAACAATTCAGTGGGACTGTTATGCCGAGAAATTTGCTATGAAGTAGGAAATTCTACGTATATCAGTCCCACTAAGAACTATTCCTTTCCGTGTTGCTTTGATGGCCACGTTCCGTTTGACGTCTTTTCTCTTGTGGTTGTGTTTACATGAGCGTGCTTAAGTTCTCAGTGAAGTTTTGAAAGTGGATAGTTTGCATAGGTTTGCATCATTAACTGAAATCAACAATAAGTGAGTTGACATTGCTGCAATCGTCGTTTGTTACATCTATAAAGCCTATAATTATGGGAATCTTGAGAAACAAATGGTGAATGCTCTGTGCAGAACACAATAAGATTGTCGATCGATGATTTCAAGGAAGACTTTGGAAATTAATTAATTTATCTTTATTAGGGAGGCTTTCAGTCTTGGGCTGGTTCGCCTCCAAACTTTGGAAAAATTAACATACACAGTAAGGATTTCAAGAGTAAGGATGCCCCGTAACGTGGGTAGATCACCTTTTCGTGGTACGTTACGGGATGTAAGATCTACCACCAATTCCTTGTCCCGACTACTTCAAACTAGGGGAACAGGATTTTTCAGTAATCAAAAGAACACATCTTAGTCCTTGTTACTTTTTATGACTTGTTGATAGTGGCAAAACTTGGCTTTGTCCACCGAGGATGATCTTGAAACAAGGAAACAATGAGTTGGTTAGTCTTCATCTATGTGATTCCTAATCTTCAATTCATTGTTTCCTAGTTTGAAGTGGTTAAGACTAGGGTTCTGATGCATGGTCATTATCGGTGTCATTTCTTAATTTTGTTGCTAAGGAATCGAATTTTGACTGACAAAGGGGCGCGCCTTTGGAGGGTGTTTCAACACTCTGAAGGGTAAAAAGAGCGGGACCGTTCAATTAGAGTCGGATCCTTGCGATAAATGCAAGCTTGACATCTGTAAAAATCGAATACTTCATCATTTCTCAATAGTGATGAAATAATATGACATGCACTATACTAAGGACACGGGATATACTACAATAGATCAAATTACTGGTCGCCGTGGTGTTAGGTCTCGAACAGAGGAAAAAAAAAGGATTTCATTATAACGGGTGTTCAATAAAAAATGAAATTTTTTTTTTTCAACGAATTCAGTATATTTTTTAATAAAAACATAATGTTTATTCTTCAAAAACACGTCAATGAATATTGCAGAAGGGACCCTGGTCAGCCGTACAACGCAACCTAGTCGCTATGCTCTCACAAGAGCGCTGGATGGCACTGAAATCATTCTCATTTTTTTATTGAACACCCGTTATTCAACCAAATGCAACCACGGTAGTATATTGAGAACATTCTAACGACTAAATTTACGAAATGACTATACGACGACGGATATTCGGAATCAATCTACAGGAACCTTATTTTAACTACAAAATATGGTACCAGCTATCAACTAGATGAATGAACACATCAAGTGACAGAAAGTGCCATCATTATTAACTGCGTTGCTTCGAGTTGTTTTAGACAATAATACGTACTTTTTGAATCATGCAAATATTGGAAGATGTTTATACATCGCTGCTACACACAATTGTTATTTTGTCTTTGGTTTATTTTAAGATCATTACAATGCTTCTTATCATTTGATTATTATTACTCTAATAATGCATAGTTTGAAATCTGAACTATAATCTGGTGTCTTAATATGAATTCCCGTTTCTCTTAATATTTTTCATCATAAAATAAAGCTTTTACTTCTATTTTTCATCCTAAAATAATGCTTCTACTTCCCGAAATGAATCATTGCGTTTCTTTGGATCATATAAAACCTGTTTCAATCATTCGTGCACTCAAATCGATTCGTTAATAAAAGATTAAGTAAAAAAAATCTTTGTGGGACAGTTATGCGTAGAATTTCAACATGTGACAATTAGACTTGATGTTGTTTTAAATAAGCCAAAAACAACTTACATGTTTCTTTTCTATTTTCATTCGAAAGTTTACCTAAAAAAGTATTGTTTTATGAACAAAAGTGAAAAACGTCTGAGAGTAACATGGGATAGATATGCGTAGAACGGCAGTATATGTATATAATGATTTACAGCATTTGGTGGAAAACATATGTTGGGTATTCGACACTGCACTTCTCAATCTGTGCTGAGTACTTTATCTGTGCCACAAGCTGTGCCAAGCGTTGTGCCGAACGTGCCGAAGTGCCGCAATCAAGGTGTCAGTCTCAGTATACCATGAGTTATGACTTTTGAGAATGTTTGCTTACAACTATATATTTAATATTATATTAACTGCCTATAATCCCATATCAGTCCCATATGGAAAAAGTAGGCATTGAGAAAATGGCAGTCGAAGTTACAATGTGCAATTCCCATGTAAATATGTGATAAATGATAGTAAATTAATTGAACATTTTTTCAGGTTAAAATCTGTTGCAATGAAGCTTGCATGTTTTGTTATATCAAGGAAAAATATAGCAATTCAAAAAGCAGACCTTTAACTTGAACTATGGGCAATTTAATTTCAGGATGGGACTGATATGCGATTATTTTGCTTGATGTGACAAACTGACCTGATGTTGTTTTCACATTTTTCATGATCAAAGTCCATAGTTTTATCACATAATATGAAAGTAGATGCCAATTGATAGTGGATAGCGTTGGTATCTAAAAATTGACGAAAATCCATATGGGACTGATATGCGATTATAGGCAGTTAATGTCCTATTTAACAAATGATACGTTTGCTAATTTTTATCAAGTCTAAAATTTGCAAAATTTTGCTGATTTTCAGCGATTTAAATTTGGTGCGTAGATGTACTATGGCTTATGTTGTGCAGAAAACTTTCCTGAAGGGCACCTAATATTGTGGAGCAATATTAGGTTATTCAATTCAATGTTAAGAATACCTACCATGGTTCAAGAAAGGCGCCGGTGGTGTAGTGGTAAGCGTGATTACCTCTCACCCCAGCAGGCTTGGGTTCAATCCCAGTCGGCGCCGCCGGGATGTTCTGAGGCATAACATCTCTGATCACGCCTTCCTTCGGATGGGAAGTAAAGCCGTTGGTCCCCGGTTCATGAGTTGATGGGTCGATAGGTAGGGTCCAGGTGTGGGAGAGCTGCCTTCCTGGCACGTCGGTAGCATTGGTGCTCAGCACGGAAAACAAGATCGACGGAAAAAACAAACCAAAGGAAAAAATACCATGGTTCAAGTTATTGCTACAAACATCGCTGTCATTATTAAGAGCAACAAATTCAAATTCAGTGTGTCCTTTAGAATTTCGAATCATAACGCTGTTAGTAAAGTCAATATCTTGTACTGCACATCCAGCATAATCGAGTAAATCCCGTGCGTTTTCCTCCGCTCGTTCAATTGTTCTTGGGATATCATCATAATTTGGTAGTTCAGACGTCTTAGCAGACTTGGAAACTTCAGCGCTGTTTCATTACGATGTACAATGAACTTTTTCATTTGCACCTTCTGCATTCTCTGTTCTACCTCCTTCATGGTGAAATTAACGACAGTGTGATTCATGCTCGTCATAGATCATAGCTCTCTGAATGCTGTCTCGCACGGTTGGCTTGATAAATTCGGTACAATGAATAGTTCAGGGATATTATTCTCTCGACACTGTACTAAGAATGTATTTGCTTGATGTGGAGATTTATTTCGTCATACTCCAGCTCCAACTGTTTCCAACAGTAATAGTACGTTCAGACTACAGAGTTATAACATGTTATAGCGCTATCTTGATGGTGGTTTCTGTGTTGCAATTAGTTGACAACCGTTATAACATGTTATAACTGCTCAGTCTGGACAGCGCTTAAGCCTAAAATTTGAGTTTGTATATTATATGTAATAGTTTTTCAATCGAGCAGCAGTTTTGACATCAGCACATAACCACGGACCTGGATGGCCATAGGAGCGTGACCAGGAAGATCCGAAACATCTGTCAAAGTAGTCAATCCATGAAACTGATCCTAGAGCTCCGCGGTTTTTTTTCGAAAACACTTGGAACTGTGATATAAGAAAGAGTTTGGGGTCGTCACATAAAAATCGACCAGGATAGCCATGGGATCATCCTCATAAAGATCCGGAACATCCGTAAAAGTGATTCATCCATGAAACTGATTCTAGAGCTCCGCGTTTTTTTTTTTCGAAAACACTAGTAACTGTGATATAAGAAATATTATAGGAAGATCCGAAAGATCCTTAAAAGTAGTGCATCGATGAAACTGATCCTAGAGCTCCGGGTTTTTTTTCAAAAACATTAGTAACTGTGATATAAGAAAGAATTTGGGATCATGACATAAACCTGGACCTGGCTGGCCATAGAACCATCCTCCGGAAAATCCGAAACATCCATAAAAGTGGTCCATCCATGAAACTGATCCTAGAGCTCGGCAGTTTTTTCGAAAACACCTGGAACTGTAATATAAGAAAGAATTTGGGGTCACGAGATAAACATGAACCCGGATGGTTATGGAACCGTCCTTCGAAAGATTCGGAGCATCGGTAAAATTGGTTCATCCATGAAACTGATTCTAGAGCTCAGCAGTTTTTTTTTTTAAATCTCTTGGAACTGTGATATAAGAAAGACCGTCCTCTGGAAGATCTGGAACATCCTTAAGAGTGGTAAATCCATGAAACTAATGCTAGAGCTCCACAGTTTATTACAAAAAATATTAGGAACTGTGTTATAAGAATAAATTTGGGGCCGTGACATAAACATGAGCCTGGATGGCCATTGGACCGTCATTCGGAACATCCGTAAAAGTGTTTCATACATGAAACATACTTGAAAAACTCCACAGTTTGAAGTGTTCTCGAGAAAACCGCGAAGTTCTAGAATCAGTATCATCGATGCACCACTTTTACGGATCTTCCAGAAGACAGTTTCATGGCCATCAGGGCTCATGTTTATGTAACGACCCCAAATTAATTCTTATATCACAGTTCCACGTGTTTTCAAAAAAAAAACCGTGAAACTAATGGATCAGTTTTATGGATTGACCATTTCACGGATGTTCCTGATCTTCCAGACAACGATCCCATGGCCATGCAGGTACATGTTGATATCATGACCTAAAATTCTTATATCACAGTTCCTAATGTTTTTGAAAAAACTGCGGAGCTCTAGGATCAGTTTCATTGGTTGACCTCTTTTCCGGATGTTTTGGACCTACCAGAAGATGGCCCCATGGCCATTCGGGTCCATGTTTATGTTATGACCCCAAATTCTTTCTTATATTACAGTTTCTAATGCTTCGAAAAAAAAACCACGGAGTTCGAGGATCAGTTTCATGGATTGTCCATGGCCTTCTAGGTACATGTTTATGTCATGACCCTTAATTAATTTATATATGACACTTCCACGTGTTTTCGAAAAAAACCGTGGGGCTCTAAGATTAGTTTCATAGATTGAACACTTTTAGGGATGTTCCGGATCTTCCGGAGGATGGTCCGATGGCCATCCGGGTCCATGTTTATGTCATGAACCCAAATTATATTTTTATTTCACAGTTCCTAATGTTTTCGAAAAAACCACGGAGTTCTAGAATCAGGGGTTTATGGATACCACTTTTACGGATGTTACGAATCTTTTGAGGCCCGTTCCGTTATCTCCAGGTTCCATATATAGGAACCATGACTGTATTCTGGCTAATTATGAACATTTGTGCCCATTAATCTAATTTATGGATCTTAGGCCACTTGCAAAACCCATAAACACTCCTTTAAAAAAACGTGTAACGATTCTTTTCGCTTTTGAATAAAATAGACTACCCTATTTTTAATATTTTTACAATCAAAATAATTTACAGACCCTAGGAATTCTAGAGGTATCACAATTTTTGAAATTCATTAAGAAATGGCTAAGTTATCCTATTGCAAACTTGCTGTTACACGTTTTTCGGAGGCTTCGTAGTCGGCGTAAAGTATTTTACCCACCGTGGCCACCGTATTCGGAGTGTTCAGTTGAATTTGAAAATTTGGTAGCAATTTGTTAGTAATGATTCGATCCATTTGAGAAGCCCGTGCAATTTATGCAAAAACAACGGTTTGTCAAAACGATCAAATGCTTTGCTGAAATCGGTAAATTACCTTTAAAGAATATTCAACGAACTCAAGTTTGTTGTGGTTGTTCGGCACTTGAAAAAACCGTGTTGCATGCAAGTTACTCTGTTTTTAATTTGAACAATTAGTTTTTCATTGATAATTATTTGTCATGCCAGACGACATGATCGACACCCGTATTTACCATAACATGTTCCGTCCATATCTCCGAAACGAGTTGACCCTTCCTTAATATTCAAAAACTTCATAAAAGATCATTTTATTTTTCAATTGGAGTTGAACACAATCCTGTTTAAAAGAAGACGTGAAGCAAGTCTTTCTAAATTTTGAAATGTCTTGTTCGCATAGATATGTGCCCATTTTGGGATGCATCAAAGAATGTAGATTAATAACATTTTAAACATTTTTGTTTTCAGTGTAGAAAAAATACTTCTTTTTTTATATTTCTTAATGAAAGTTATTTTTTCTCTTCAAATCATCCTTTGGCAACATTTTTGTAGGACTTAACATTATTGAGCTATTTTTTTTTGAGATAATTATGACAAAAAAGTTCTGCCCTTTCCAAATGTCTACGTCTAGATTTTTTTTAAAGAAAATATGTGTGCAAAGTTGCTTAAGTAGATGAAATCTATACACTCACAAAGTTTCTTTGAAATCTGAGAGGGTACTGCCAAACATTTGTCGAGTTAGCGTGAAATTCGTCGTCTGACGTCGCATAAAAAATCTATGAAGAAGGAAAAATATTCCCTATCACGATCATTATCTGAAAAGTTGTGTAAATTTCTTTAAAAAAAGTTGAAAACAGTTTGCTAATTGCTTCAGTTTTACTACTTTCAGTTTCATATAAATGTAACAACAACGGAAAACCATCAGATTTAAGTTTTGTCCTTACAATGTTGGAATTTATTTTTTATTGGATTTTATTTCCAGCTCTGTTGTCGAATAAAACTCTTCAAAAGCTATTCTGATAGACATATTCAGTTCATCGCAGGTATCAAAGTATTTTAGTAAATCTACAGTGGTGTTAGTTAGTTAGTTAGTTAGTTATCTTTATAAAGGAGACTTTCAGCCGAACGCTGGTTCGTCTCTGCGCCACATTGATATTGATCGATTTGTAAATTTTATGTGCCTTCTGTTTACGAGTTTATAGGATTCTTATTTCCTTATTATACAGGGTGCGTGACGAATTTTTGCAGTAAATTTCAAATAGTAATTTCTCATGCTTGTGGAGCATGATTTAGAAATATTTGGCAGCACTGGATAGCTTATACTGTTAGGTGTCAGATGTAAACAAACAGTGTTGAGTAAACGTAAAGATGTCGAAACAAGAGAGCAATCGGTCAGCCGTTGTCGCTTTGTTGCGCGCCGGAGTAAGCGTAAAAGAAATAGCTCGGTCGGTAAATGTGTCTGAAAGAACAGTGTATAACATAAAAAAAAGCTTGGGAAGTGATAAAGTGTCACACACACCTACCCGGAAGAAATATAAGTGCCGCTCCAATGCGGATGAACGGAACCGGGTCAAAAAAGTAGAAAAAATGTTATTTATTTTTTTTTATTATAGTCATTCGTGACTTGTCCGGGGGTGAGATTTGAACTCGTGACTTAGGCGTAAGAGGTCTGGATGTTTACCACTACGTCGGGGTCACCCCCTAATAGAGTAGAAAAAAAATGATTAAAAAGAATCCAGCAAGGTCAATGAGGTCTATGGCACGGGAAATCGGGTGTTCGGACTTCTCAATCCGGCGAGTAATGGCTAAGAACCTCGGTTATAAATCATATGCGCCAATTCATGAATGCTGAGACCAAATCCCGGCGATTGGAAAAAGCTAAAAAACTCCTGAGTCGGTTGAAGCACCCACGTCATATCAATCTTTTTCTCTGATGAAAAAAACTTTAACCAGGATCAAAAGGTGAATCGAAGGAATGACAGGTGGCTTGCACCAGACCGCAGTCAGGTTCCTATCGAAATGTCAACCAAGTTTCCGACTCATGTGATGGTTCTAGGCGTAGTCTCCAGCGTGGGGGATGTAATGCCCCCTTATTTCTTTGATCAAGGACTAAAGGTAACAGCCGATGTATACTTGAAGGTTCTTAAGGATGTTGTTGTACCGTGGATGAAGAAAGTTGCTACTGGCCGTCATTTCATCTTCCAACAAGACGGAGCATCTACTCATACTGCTAATAAAATACAGAAATGGCTTGCGGAAAATATTTCGGAATTTTGGGAGAAAGAAATTTGGCCCCCAAGCAGTCCCGATATCAATCCGTTGGATTATTTTGTATGGGGCTTCGTCGAACGGGATACCAATAGAACCCCTCACACCACACTTAAGTCGCTAAAAGCTAAAATCAAGGCAGTGATGACATCTATGGATCGAAACATTGTAAAACGTGCATGCGGCAGTTTCCGGAAGCGTCTAACTACAGTCGTCGAAAGGGAAGGCGATTTTTTTTGAATAAAATTAGTAACAACTTCCATATGTTGTGAAAGAAAATAAATCACAAAACATTCATTGCTAGAATAACTAACTGGTGTAATTTTTCTCAAATATGTAGTTTACTGCAAAAATTCGTCACGCACCCTGTACCAGTCAGGATATTAACTATTACATGAACTTTTTGTTTTTCCTTATGGGTACTTTTTTAAGTATTACTTCAAACAATAATTTGTAGTAGACTTGCACAGGATGCTCGACGTTTGTCTCATTTCTTAATATTAATTTCCAAATAATGTAGAACATTTCCAGCGCAAAACGCTTAAAATTATTTAAATTTTCTCTCGATCCCGTCCAATTTGAATGAAACATTGCTCACATGATTGCTGCTATCAGTGGTTGCATTTTTCATTTTAATATGTTTTTTTTTTTCTCTACACAGTAACTTTTAAAAAGTGCGTTTAAAAAAATTGCATATATTTTTTTTCAAAAAATCATTGCATGAAAACTATTGATCTGATCAAAATAACATTTGAAAAGAAGTGAAAATTGTATTATGATAGATGGGGGTGTTTTGAGATAATCAACGTTTTACATTCTTTTTATATTAATTTACGAAGTTTTTAATTTATGTGTATTTTTTCCTTAAAGATAATTTACCTAGGGTAAATGTTGGCTTCGGCACCCATTGACTGTTTTCGGCAACCTAAATTTAAACGTTAATTTCACTATGTTTTCCCATCAACGCACTTCCCTGAATGTGTCCAAACGATTGTTTAGCCTTTCAGCTTCAATCTGATTATATGTGAACGATCGAGCAATCCAGTAATGCTACATTTTTCTTCAAATAAAGCATACGCACTACAAAATGGGGTTGATTTCGAGTTGCCGATAATAGAACAGCTGGTTAACACGCAGTTCTAATGGGAAGGTTGCCGAAGAAAAAGAGGCTGCCGACAATAGTCACACTCACCTGAGAAGTTTGGAGCGTTGTAAAAACGCTTTCAAAACGTTTTGAAAAATTCTGTCGATTGGAATGGATAGAGAAGCAAGCAGCAGATGAATGTAAACAAACAGACGCATCATATATGTGCGTGACGCTGAGAAAATGCTAGTAGAAGTGCAGACGCTGCTTAGATTGACGAGAATACGTAAATTCCCCTACCCACAATTTCTTTTCAGATGTCATCTTTATCAAATCAATAGTTTTTGTGTTATGATTTTTTTGTCGGCCTTAGGCCATAATTTGTACCCATACATAAATACAGCAACAGACTAAATTTTCAAAAGCGACCAAAAATATCCGTTAGTACCGTTCCAATGACGCATTCATCTAGATAAAATTGATAAATAGATTCTTAGAAACAATCTTAGATCCATAGGCATTAGAGCCATTCCCCCTGTTTAGCAGTTGTTAAGCCGTCTCGATTATTGGCTTCCATCATTCAAACATGCGAATGATATCTGGAATATGGAATTTTTCCTAATGTCACTGCCCATAATTTCTTCACGAAGCAGGACGGAAAAATACTCGTCACACTGTAGATATTCATTACAAAAAATAACATCTTTGCCCCACTCAATGTGTTGAACGCCAGACCATTAACCGAACAAAGAGAATTGCATTATCCCACGCGCACCACAGGTTCCACGACAGTCAAACGATAACAGCACCATAATGTTGAGCATATTTTAATTATATTTCATTGCCTTCTCGCTCTCTCTCTCCCCGCAGTGTCAGTTTTTCCTATTCACGGTGCTGGTGTCCCTGGATGTGATCAGCAGTCAGCGTACGACGGGTGGCACTGGTAGCGCTGGAAACCAGGCTCGATTGTTCCAACCAGCAGGCCAGGCTCAGGCGGCAGTGGCTGTCGATGAGCGTGGTCCTGAACCGGGTGGATCACAGACAAGTGATGGCGGACGTTCCGCTGAAGCGGGACGGTCCCTGAGAAGCAGCTATTATTCCGGTTCGCCCAACGAGAGACGTAAGTTGAATGGTTATTTTTTAACGATGCCATGTTGTTTGAAGCTCTGATTAATTAACTCTGTTCTAGTTTTCGACTTTGGGTTGCTCGGAAAACCGTACTATGGCAACAGGGGCTATTACCCGAGTGGAGGTTATTATCCACAAACCGGAGGCTACTATCCACAAACCGGAGGGTATTATCCACAGGGAGGGTACTACCCACAAGGAGGCTTCTATCCAGTAAGTAAATAACGGTGTGGTGAACTAGCGCTGTGATAACAATTTCGATTATGCGTTTGTTTCATTTTAGCAGAGCAGCAATCCGGGCTACTATCCTGGAACGAACACCCTCGGAGGTGGTAATCCTTATGTAGGCGGTGGTGTCGGCGGAGGCACCGTTTACGGTGGATACGGAAGCTACGGTGGGTACGGCGGCTACGGCGGTTACGGAGGTAATGGAGGACTACAGTCGTATCTTGGCTACAACAGTGGTAATTATTTCGGTACACGTAATCTGGGCTACGGCTACTACTCCGGTACTAATCCGGCCGGAATATCGAGCGCGAGTCTGGTGAGCGGCTACCGAGGTTACAACTGAACTGCTCTGTGACGTTTCGTGTGAATACTATGTGCTTTTGTGAACGTGAACCATCGTTGAAAACGTGTGCTAAATGTGATAACTCCTATGTATGTAACACCACCAACACCAAAGCGGCTTGGATTCAGTTCCAAAGAAATAATTTATTGTGCTTCATTTTACCCAAAGCATGGCGAAGGCTATTGCGGCTTGTGTAGCAATTTATTTTATCCGATGAATCATTTGAGAAAGTTCTAGCGATCTATTCATTGAACAAGAGTGGTAAGTTCCATGAACTGAGCATGTTACATTAATTTTTATTTCATGCCCAGTCATACTTTTGTGCACCTTTCCTAGGCTTCTTGAGCGTATGTCGTATCTAATTACTTGATTTTTGTTTATTCACTGTTGATTTTTATATTTTTATTTTATTACCAGTCAGGGAGTTGGCATCACAGCATCTTTACTAGCAGCGAAGTTCCACACCAAATGACGAATCAATCAAATGCAACAATCTCCAATTTGCTTGAATCTTTGCATAATTGATTGTTATGATCAATTTTTTACATTATCGATAAAATCCAGTCATTTCCAATCCCGAAAAAAAAATCAAAATTGTGTATTCGAGATTTTCAGCAAATCCTTACTCAAAAACCGCACTTCCAATCAAAATGAAAAAAAAAATGGAAAAAATTGCTTTAAAAATAATAAACACTGTAAAACATTTACAATAATTTTGGGTAAAATTCAAAGTGTTTAAAATTATATTAACATAAAATTAAACTATGCAATATTTTTTTAGTATGTTAAGCAAAAATGCTACCTTTTTTACTAATTTCAAGTTTGACACTTTCAAATTAACAAAATCTAATGTCACTGAAGTTATCCAGTACCATACCATCCATCATGTACTAATTTGTAGTACACAGGAAGCCATCCAGTACCATACCATCCAGAATGCATCATAAATCAACTATTGCATACTTCACGGCGTAAATGGAGCAATTGTGCTAAATTAACTTTTAAATCAAAATTTACAACCATTAATGATATTACATATAATTTAACAATGTATGGTGGGAAAACCAGTGATAAACCATTCCAGTTCTTCACCTAGAATATTCTAGAATATCTAAACAAGACATTTAAACATTAAGACATCTTGGCTAATTGTTTTTAAATTGTTTAATTGATTTTTTTACTTCAAAGAGGAGTTCTTCAAGGAAATTAAAAAATAAATTCCACAAATACTTGCTGGATGGGAATACTGAGTCAAATATAAGTAAAGTGATTTATTCAGAGTATTCAGCAATATCTTAAGAAGACATTTGCATACTTAAACATCATGGCTAATTGTTTTGAAATTGTCTGATTGTTTTTTTTTACTCAGTATTCCCATCCAGCAAGTATTTGCAGAAAAATTTTCAAATTTCTGTGAAGAACTTCTCTTTGAAGTAAAAATAAATCAATCAGACAATTTCAAAACAATTAGCCATGATGTTTAAGTATGCAAATGTCTTCTTAAGATATTGCTGAATACTCTGAATAAATAACTTTACTTATATTTGACTCAGTATTCCCATCCAGCAAGTATTAGTAGAATTTTTTTTTTAATTTCTTTGAAGAACTCCTCTTTGAAGTAAAAATAAATCAATCAGACAATTTCAAAACAATTAGCCATGATGTTTAAGTATGCAAATGTCTTCTTACGATATTACTGAATATTCTGAATAAATCACTTTACTTATATTTGACTCAGTATTCCCATCCAGCAAGTGTTTATAGAAAATTTTTCAAATTTCTTTGAAGAACTCCTCTTTGAAGTAAAAAAATCAATCAAACAATTTAAAAACAATTAGCCAAGATTTCTTAATGTTTAAATGTCTTGTTTAGATATTCTAGAATATTCTAGGTGAAGAACTGGAATGGTTTATCACTGGTTTTCCCACCATACATTGTTAAATTATATGTAATATCATTAATGGTTGTAAATTTTGATTTAAAAGTTAATTTAGCACAATTGCTCCATTTACGCCGTGAAGTATGCAATAGTTGATTTATGATGCATTCTGGATGGTATGGTACTGGATGGCTTCCTGTACTACAAATTAGTACATGCTGGATGGTATGGTACTGGATAACTTCAGTGACATGAAAATCTATGATCATCAACGTTTGGAAATGTTTTTGAGCTTTTGTTCAAACAATTTTATTATGAAATTTATTGTAAATGTTTAACTGCAGCAGGAGCTTATGATTTGTGTAGGAATAGGAGTTTGAGCGGGATTCTCTCTGTTTGCACTTTTTATGATATGATTGCCCTGAAAAGAACCTTTTAATATGAATTTAATTTGGGACATGTACAGAAATTTAACTCTTTTGGAAAATCTTGGTTCCCCTGAAAAGAACCGATGGTAGTACAGGCCCCATATTCTTCGGCCCAATGATTGGGCACTCGTAAGATTCTCGGCCCGTCTGCTGCTGGAAAGGGGTTGAACTGGTGTCCGCGACAGGTTGGAAGGCCGCAGAATATCAGTGTCCCAGCTAAAGCTCCTCCTCTTTTAAGTTTTCCTCGTTAAACTCCTTCTCTTATGCCCCGTAACGTGGGTAGATCACCTTTTCGTGGTACGTTACGGGATGTAAGATCTACCACCGATTCCTAGTCCTGACTACTTCAAACTAGGGGAACATGATTTTTCAGTAATCCAAGAAACACATCTTAGTCCTTGTTACTTTTTATGCCTTGTTGATAGTGACAAGATTCGGCTTTGTCCACCGAGGATGATCTTGAAACAAGAAAAAAATGAGTTAGTTAGTCTTCATCTATGTGACTCCTAATCTTCAATTCATTGTTCCCTAGTTTGAAGTGGTTAAGACTAGGGTTCTGATGCATGGTCATTATCGGTGTCATTCCTTAATGTTGTTGCTAAGAAATCCAATTTTGACTGACAAAGGGGCACGCCTTTGGAGGGTGTTTCAACACTCCGAAGGGTAAAAAGAGCGGGACCTTTCAATTAGAGTCGGATCATTGCGATAAATGCGATAATGACAACTGTCCAAAAATCGAATAGGGTTAACTACCCAATTTCCGGCCTATTAATCACAACCTGCACTTACTCTTTCTTAATCTAGCGCAGTTTAGCACCAAACGGAGTTTTATTATTATTGATGGCTTTCAAGTTTATTTACCTTTCCGTATATACCTTATGATTTGATAAAGAGAAACCAATCGTTGAGATATTGTCAAAAGTTTAACACTGCTTCTCGGCTCGGCTGGTGAACAGAAGTGCGCGAATTAAGCTCTCGTTAAAAGTCGTTTGTGCATTTAGAATTGCCTTAAAATTGTAGCTAAGGTAGTTTTAAATTCCGCGTAGTCTGTTCGTTTTGTTTCAGTGAATTTTGTACAAAAAAGCGCTTTGCGCTTTTTTTGTACGGGCTGGATATTTATCTTCAGTTCGGCTATCGCAAGGCCGGACAAGGGGTCCTGTTAAGTGGCATCTATTCCGTCGTCCGTGTGAAACGGACCATCAGACTCGTGCGCCAAGCGAAGGCCCGCCTGTTCAAAAGTAGCCAAACGGAGATTAGTGAAGTTCGCTATTCCACGGAGCGAAACTTTTCCGACGGTCGCAAATCAACCGTCGACGATGTCCTTTTTCCGCTACAAACCCTTGTGGACCATTCTTTCCGAGAGCGCCGTTTGAGTGCGTAGCCAAGAGCGTACTACGGTCCGGATTCAATCCAAGGAGAAGGGTGGGTTTCATTCCATCCCGGGCGGTCATAGCGGAAGCTTAGTACGCGAAGCCGTGCGGCGGTAAGTTCGCCCTCTTTTCTCTGAGGGGCGAATCTCCCGGGAAAGCACGACTACGGTCGATGCTCAGCTCTCGACGTATTAAATCGGAAGCCTTCCGTCCAGCCGCCACTCTCTCCGCAACTCTAGTTCGGTCATACTGCGCACGGGTCACCTTCATCGCTGCTCGCCATACTGCAGCTCATGTGCGGCGCCATCACGCCTCGCCACCATCGCCACGCTAACTGGAAGGTCGCCTTCCGTCGCCATCATCGAGTCGTCGAGTCCCCACCGTCAGCCATCATCGAGCCGTCGTTCTTCGCGTCGAAAAACCTGCGCAGGTATGTTAGAGCATGTTTTTATTCATGGCCATGATTTGCCCTTTTTCCGTACACTCATCCAGAAGTCCAACCCGAATAAACGAACTCAATAATAGTGTTTAATGAAAATTGAAGATTAGTTTTTTTATGCTTTAGTATGTTTTTTCCCTGGAATAAAAGACACTCGCTATCTTACGTTCAGTTTTTCCTTCGATTACCGCACAGTTGAGTAAGAATTCCTTCTTTCTCTTTCCGTTTCGTTCATATTCTGGGTAAGTCAGAGTAATTCTTTCGTTCCGATAATATCTGCGGTTCTACGGGACTTGGCGTTTAGTAATCGGAAACCGTTCAAGAGGTTCTCTGAGATAAGGTCTCATAAATCGGGCAAAATTCGAAGATGACCAGTGGTCTCTCCTAATCGAGAGTTGCGCTTAAGTCACTGAGTTTTACGAAAACCTCAACGAAAATTCGTGAACGGTTACATTGTAGATCCTCGTAAAACAAATTGGGAGCTATACAGCTTCAGTCTTCAGAGTCAAAATGAGCCTATTTTACAAGATTTTGATTCAATTTCTAAGCTAGAAAAAGCTGCTAATTGCTTAATAAGCAATATAAATCAGGCTTATAATATTAGTTGCCCTGCAAAGGTGCGCACGACTAACAGAATTTGCCCCGTAACGTGGGTAGATCACCTTTTCGTGGTACGTTACGGGATGTAAGATCTACCACCGATTCCTAGTCCTGACTTCTTCAAACTAGGGGAACAGGTTTTTTTCAGTAATCAAAGGAACACATCTTAGTCCTTGTTACTTTTTATGCCTTGTTGATAGTGATAAATCCTCGGGTTGCCTGGACCGAGGATGATCTTGAAACAAGGAAAAAATGAGTTAGTTAGTATTCACCTATGTATGTGATTCCTAATCTTCTATTCGTTGTTCCCTAGTTTGAAGTGGTTAATACTAGGGTTCTGATGCATGGTCATTATCGGTTTCATAGCTTGTTTTTGTTGTTAAGGAATCCAATATTGACTGACAAAGGGGCGCGCCTTTGGAGGGTGTTTCAACACTCCGAAGGGTATAAATAGCGGAACCTTTCAGTTAGAATCGATTCCGTGCGATGAAGGCAAGAATGACAACTGTATCAAAACCGAATACTTCATCATTTCTCAATAGTGATGGAGTAAAACGACATGCACTAAACTAAGGACACGGGATATACTACAATAGATCAAATTACTGGTCGCAGTGGTGTAATGTCCCGAACAGAAGAAAAAAAAAAAACAGAAATGTGCCATGGTGGAATGATAGATTAGAAAAACTAAGGAAAAGGGCTAGGAAACTATTCAATTCTGCCAAATGCACAGCAAACTGGTCTCAGTATAAAGAGGCTCTAAGTGAGTATAACAGAGAAATAAGAAGATCCAAGCGAAAAGACTGGAGGCACATGTGAGAAAACATAGAAAGCACTCCTGAAACTGCAAGGCTTCATAAAGTTCTCTCAAAGGACCATTCTAACGGCCTGGGAGCTCTTAAAAAAGCTGATGGCTCTTTTACTATAAATGCAACAGAAACTTTGGAAATGATGATGCATTCTCATTTTCCAGGGTCTAGACCTACTACTGACTGCATACAAGATACATCTCTAAGATGTGAAGAACAAAATGGTACTACTAGAATGAATAACACTTGTGAATTAGTAGTGTTCAACAAGGAGGCTGTCAATCTAGCAAATATTCTATTTACAGACTCTAGAATTGAATGGGCAATAGACTCTTTCAGCCCATTCAAATCCCCAGGTGTAGATGGAATTTTTTCAGCACATATCCAAAAGTGCAAAACTTTAATAATTCCTATTTTAATCAAGCTCTTCAAATCGAGCTTTCTTCTAGGGTACATACCAAAAATATGGAGGCAAGTCCGGGTGGTGTTCATACCTAAGGCAAACAAAAAAGACAAAACTTCACCGAAATCATTTAGACCAATAAGTCTTTCATCAATATTTTTGAAGTTAATAGAAAAACTTATAGATGAATATGTCAAATCAGATGCTCTTCATGGTAACCCACTATGTAGAGCCCAATTCACCTATCAGTCAGACAAATCCACCATAACAGCTCTTCATATGCTAGTTACTAAAATAGAAAAAACCTTCACGGCAAAGGAAATTCTATTAGCAGCGTTTCTGGATATTGAAGGTGCATTTGACAATGCGTCTTTTTCGTCAATGATAAACGCCATGAGAAATCGTGGCTTTAATGAAAACATAATTAAATGGATTGTGGAGATGCTATCCAAAAGAGAAATATCAGCTAATCTTGGAGATGCACTAGTAAAAGTAACAGCTGTAAAAGGCTGTCCTCAAGGAGGAGTTCTTTCTCCACTTCTGTGGTCTCTGGTAGTTGATGATCTTCTTTTAAAGTTAAAGCATCAAGGATTTGAAGTATTTGGATTTGCTGACGACATTGTTATTATAGTTCGCGGAAAATTTGATAAAATTGTATTTGATAGAATGCAAAAAGCATTAAAATTCACACTATCATGGTGCACACAAGAAGGACTGAACATAAATCCTACGAAAACATCAATTGTACCCTTTACCAAAAGACGTAGAGTCTCTACCACTGATCTTAAACTAGGAGATGTTAAATTATCACTGTCGTCAGAAGTTAAGTATTTGGGAGTAATCCTAGATAGTAAACTCTGCTGGTACAGACATATGAAACAACAAATAGAAAAAAAAAACAACAAATGCTTTTTGGGTATGTAAAAGATCATTTGGTAGAAAATGGGGTCTAAAGCCGAAGATGATACATTGGATCTACTCGGCTATTGTTAAACCCAGAATCACTTATGCATCACTAATCTGGTGGCCAAAAACCAGACAACAAACGGCACAAGTTAAATTGAACAAGTTAGAAAGACTTGCTACTCTTTCCATTACTGGATCAATGCGTAGTACTCCTTCGAAGGCATTAGATGCTCTACTCAATATTCTTCCTTTACATCAATTTATTCAAATGGATGCAATAAAAAGTGCTCTGAGGCTCAAACGGTCCATGAATTTCTTTGATGGAGATCTTATTGGACATCTGAGCATTTTAAAAGAGTTTCAAATAATTCCACTAATTTTAATGAATGAAGACTGGATGTTAAAGCGTAACAACTTCAATCACCAATTCAAAGTTCCTGAAGTGACTCGTTATGATTGGAATACAGGAGGGCCATCTTTTCGTCCTGGGTCAATAGTATTCTATACGGATGGATCGAAACAAGATAATATGGTTGGGGCTGGAATAAGTGGTCCTGGGATCAGCCTATCGGTGCCGATGGGAAAATGGCCAACAGTATTTCAAGCTGAAATATATGCCATCCTAGAATGTGCCACGATTTGCTTAAAAAGAAATTATAAAAATGCAAACATATGTATTTGTTCAGATAGCCAAGCAGCGTTGAATGCTCTAAAGTCCAAAACTTGCACTTCAAAACTGGTTTGGGAATGCACTAAGCTATTGCAGCATTTGTCCTACTGTAATAAGGTTAACCTATACTGGGTTCCTGGTCATTGCGGAATCGAAGGGAACGAAAAAGCTGATCAATTGGCTAAAGTGGGATCATCAATGCAATTTATTGGACCTGAACCATTTTTAGGATTATCTTTTTGTGCTCTTAAAATGGAGTTCAATAACTGGGAAAGAATAAAGGTACAATGCAACTGGAATAATACCTTAAATGCCCGGCAATCAAAACGTTTCATAGAGCCCAACGCTTTGCACACACAAAAACTGCTGACCTTATCGAAACACGATTTGAGTACATATACTGGTTTGATTACAGGACACTGTCCTAGTAAAAATCACCTTAAACTTATCGGAAAAGTTGATGAAGACAGATGCCGTTTTTGTAAACTAGAGAGTGAGAGCTCTAAACATTTGCTGTGTGACTGCGTTGCACTATTTCACAAACGACGTATATATCTAGATAAGGGGCTTATGGAACCCTGGCAAATCTGGGCTGCTTCTCCCAATCAAGTTATACATTTCATAAGGAATGCATTACCTGTTTGGGATAATTGCCAACAACAGTAGTGGTGGTTGCTCATATAAATAGCATCTTGCCATTGCGTTACGGCAAAATCAAAAGAGGATACACCACAATAGATCAAGGTTATGGTCGCGGTGGTATTATGTCCCCAACACAGGAAAAAAAAAACACTGCTTCTTGACGCCAAACTCGGCCTACGGATTCTCAACTCAGCCTAACGCTCAATAGTGAATAACGCCATTGAAACGCCAAAGAATTCACTTCGGCCTATCGGATGAAGATAAAACATAATTCGGTCGGAGCGCTTCTTTTTTTTTCGGGAAAAATGGGTGCAAACCTTCATACCACGCATTCTAATTGACTTCGTTCGGTAGCTTATTAACTAAACTATAGTACCAAACGTATAATTGACTTGTTAACTCTGAAATCATGGATTTATTTGAAGTTTTCTGCTCGATAGGCCCAAAATGAGTGAGTAGGCCGAAGTAGTTCTCTATCCTACTTCATAATTTCTCGATAGTGATGGAGTAATACGACATGCACTATACTAAGGACACGGGATATACTACAATAGATCAAATTACTGGTCGTAGTGGTGTTAGGTCCTGAACAGAGGAAAAAAAAACTCCTTCTCTTAGCAAGTTGGTAAATCTTAGCCATTAGCAGAAACACGTTTAACACTTTTTTCTGCGAATTTATGATCCTGTTTCACGTCATAGTTTTTCTCTATGTCAGTTCAGATAAATTATAACTTTTATTTATTTTCTCTATTGCGCTAAATCAAAAGAGTATAAACAAGAAGGGATGTCGGTTACACGATTAATCGTCAATCGAACAATTGGACTTTCAGGCATCCCTAGAAAATAGTGTAATTTCATGTTTTTTTGGTGGTCCTTCGGAAATGTCGAACAGCAGAATTGCAACCAGCAAGTGTAACCCAAGAACCAAAAGCAGTGCGATGCTAGTTTTCATTGCTATGCCGACGACTGAATTAAGGGGCTTAGAAGCAGAGGGGTGAAAGTCAATTCTCCTTACCGATTTCCACTTTTGATGATCATGGCTTCACTTACCTATTTCGCACTATTTCTGCTATGCTCTTCTCTCATCCAGAACAACAAACGTATCAATGAATGTGTTTGCCGTCGATTAATTACTCGAAACAGAAAGTTGTAACAAGATGTTTCCGCGGCAGGCTCAAATACCGTGCAGGCTAAACGAAACGATACGTCACCTTTGTTTTCTGGAACGCCTGTGCCGTGGATATCCTGCACATCGGGATCGGTAACAGAAGTGGAACAGAGCTCAACCACGCAACAGAAACGGAACTCAACTGAAAAAATGAGACTGCCTTTCTGGTACGGACAGATGCAACCACTGCCCGACTGCCCCAATCTAATATATAACCAATCCGCTTAAGCGCCAACACGCCTATCAGCGTGATGCGGTAATGCGCGTTGTAAAGTCTACCGAGCTAACTCACTCAGTGCGGGTCTAACAATCGCGGGGCCAAACTAAAAAAACTCTCAAACCAAACAACTAACGTCACCAAAAGCTTAATAGAGTTAACAATAGGTAACTAGGGTTTTCGCAAGATGAAATCGACTTGTATTCATTGGCTTTGCCGTGTATCTTTCTAGGTTACACATGGGTGGTTTTGAGTTAGAGGCTTAGTAGTGAGTACATATAAAGGCTTCTCGTTAATCTAATGTTCTAATCTGACCTTGGTGTTGTCGGTGGTTGGTGTTGACGGTCGCTGATGGAGTACGGCCATGTGGCCGATCTACGTAGACGCTCACAGCGCTGCCGAACTTGCTTTCGGCCGGAGGACCGATCGACCGGGACGCCCGCGGCCTCGCTCGCGAGCTTGCTTTCGGCCGGATGGCCGATCGGTGAATAGTGGCTAGAACGCCCACTGAGCGACTAGAGTGATCGGTGAGAATGGCCGCAACCTTGCTGCCGAGGCTACGTTTGGCCGGATGGCCGATTTACTGCCTATAGCTAGCGCGCTCACTGCGCGTCTAGAACGCGACCAAATTGTCGATCTCATACGACAGCGCTGCGTTGGTTGCCGATAACGTGTGCCTTCACGCTTCACACTGCACGGGGAATTGGTTTGCAGCGGGCTAGCGCGATGGCGCCGGTGAAGCTTCGCAACCGTAATCACGTGTTGTTGGGTGAATAATGGCTCGTAGGACAAGCTGACGACGACGGCTCACCGGAGTGGTCACAAAACGTGTGGTTTGACCTATCCGGAATAAAAAATTTTTGTCCTTCGAACCGAAACGCGAAATTACACAAGGCCAGCAAAATTATAAACTAAATGTTTACCTCACTACACTTTTGTACAATATTCGTCTCACTAAATTAAACGTCGATTTGCGAATGATCTACTTTCTTCGCGTGCGAGGTTCCAGTAGTCCTCGGTAGAATCACGCGATATTACGCCAACATGTGTCGCCTCCTAATTGGCTAAGTCGGATGATCAATTTGAGAGAATTTGAGAAAGGTGTTCTGTATTCAAAAGAGCGACGAACGATGCGCGTGGCGTTGGTTCCTGTCCGGGCTAGAAAAAGCAGTCGGACTAAAGAAGGCGTTATGTATAGTAACGCCTAATTTAGTGGTGGCTGAATTGAAAAGCGTTTCAATTTGGCTTTTGAAACCCTCCCAACGCTTCACTACGCGACGGGTTACAAAGTCGATGAATGAATCGATCAAAATCACATGCACCCCTGCTTCCAAGTGAGGACGTTGGGGTCGTGTGGTTCTGAATATGACGATGCGTGTGCACGCCCGAAGATCGGAGGCAAATGCCACTTCGACTTGTTTCGTCTACTAACGACTTTCTGTTGACAGTGTTGGGGAAGCAGCAATGCAACATCGACATGTTTCGTCTAGAAACAATTCTCTGATGACTGTGTTGGGGAAGCAGCATATGCATGTACGTAATTGGTGGATTTGTCAGTTATTTCGACACTTTTGGACAATGCTTGACATTTACCACTTTTTCAATAGTTTCTTGTTGACAATCAACAGTCGGAGGCATTTTTATCGATGCGTTAAAATATTTCTGATCCATTGGTGATAAAATTATTGAAATTGGTTCAGGGGCAGCTGAGTTATAAACGTTCAAAATCTTTCATTATTTCGTTACATGTTCAATTTTTGGTTTTCACAAAGTGCAAAGGATTCAAATTAATGTTTATGTGGCCTTGAAATTTGAAAAGAAGGCAATATTCTTCATAAGCTTTTCAATTTTCAATCAATATTGAAACGAGTTGTTTCTTGTTACATAAATCTCAAATATTTTTTTTATGTAAAATAGCAAAAAATATTATTTTCCATTTAATTTCACTTAATGAATTTTGGTATCCATGACAGTGGAAATACTTATCTGTCAAGGTTTTAAGATAGGATGCCATTGCCAATAAAAACAAATATGGAATGGTCTTTTATTTCAACATGTTTGTAAAAGTTGTGCTCAACAACTTTTTTAATCTCATTAAATTGCATGTCTGTAGGGATTTAAATCCGGTGATCCAGATAACCAGTCTTTTTTATCCGGTTCATCCAGACGTTTTCTGCCTGCCGTTTATATACCCGGATAGTCCCAGCAATACTAAAAACATTAAAATAGATGAAAGAACAGAGGCAGGTGCAATGTTCCAGATGGGATGTACTATCGAAAATAAGATTAAATAAGTTGAAACAATGTAACAACAATGTACATAATCGGCTCCTTATGACATTTCAACAGTAAAATACTCAATAATTGATAGCCTTCATAATGAATGTTATGAGATGGAGTGCTCAAATATTATCCTTTCAATTCCACTTGAGCAAAACACGTGCATTATTTTCCCCAGTGTATTACTATCATTTATACTTCCAATAAAGCTTGTCGATGGAAAACTCAATTTATTCAATAAAATGAATTCAATCAATTGAACTCACCAGCGACAAACTGTTTTTATTTATACTTCCAATAGGAACAGTTTATCGAGGGAGAACTCAATTGATTGAATAACATTTATAACACATTTCCATTCAATGCTCATTTTTGTTTCTTCAAACATGGAAGCAATGTGTCAATGGGGCCGTATGAATTTAGCTTGTCTTATGGGGCAAGTAAAGTTAACTCTTTCATTCTTACCACCCAATCAATGAAAGAGCTCCTCTTACTAAAAGACAGCGACACGAGTCATTCCACAGTTTCTTGCTCTCCTACCCACCCACCTGTCTGAGTACGTTTGATTACGCTGCAAGTCATAGCAGCAGCACCTTTGACTCGTCGAAGTGTCCACTGAAGCGTAAAGTAGAGTCATTGCACATTTCTCCACAAAACAGTATGGAGGTACCGATCTAAAGTTAAGCAACAGGCCAACTGGTTGTGTAACGAGTCTGCTCCATGGAATAACTTTCATTAATTTGTGAATGCCACAGAGATTCATCACAAAAGGGATACTCCCGGAATAATAAACCAAGGCTTTCTGTTTTGTGGTGCGGGTATTGCGTGGCTGAACATTTCGAGATTTATTCTTATTACGCTTCGAAATTTTAAGAGCATAAATCTCATGATTTACGGGGATAGTAAATCTTTAAAATTCACACATTGCTTCCCGCATAAACGCGAACCATAACTTGACGTTACCGAAAATGGTTAAAAATTGTTTATAATCCCTACTAAACTTTACCTGAAATAGTTATGGAACTTTACATGAACGTTTGTGTGATAAAGTTTTAGCCTTATGTATTATGGTTTTTTGGAAGTGGACCTAACAAATAATGGGTTGGCATTACCATTCAAAAAAGTTGTTTTCTCCATACGTTTTGGGAAAGAGAACTATATTAGAACCTTTTAACTTATGGTTTCAGAACTTTAATGGTAATGGTTATGGTAGTCAGTAAGGTCCATGGATGGTTTTGTACTATTGGTCAACTTCACGTGGAATATATTGCGAGTTTGTAGTCGGTTATTTACAGACAACCAATGTATTCCGATGTATTCCACATAAAGTTGATCTATTCATGGACTTTACTGACTACCGTAACCATTACCATAAAAGTTCTCAAATCATAAAGAATAAGGTTCTAATATAATTCCTTTTCTGAATATGTATGAAGAAAACAAGCATTTTGAATGGTAATGGTTCTTAACAACTCATTACTTGTAAGGTCCACTTGAAAAAAAAAAAAATACATAAGGTTAAAACTTTATCACACAAACGTTCATGTAAAGTTTCATAACCATTTCAGTTTAGGTTTAGGAGGGATTATAAACAAGTTTTATCCATTTCCGATAAGGTCAAGTTATGGTTCGAGTTTATGTGGGTTGGCTCTCCGCTGCTAACAAAAAGTAGTATTTCTAGCTAGGTTCAATATAATTCTATATAAATGTTTTGACTTCTGAAGTTGCAAAGTGTAATGCGAAAAAGGACGCTACAAGGAATCACCTTAATGTCAAGTTTACAGAAGTGATTTCCCCCGTTGGAAATTCATGTTGTGATGAAGTTGTTCTGTACCCCGGGGCAAAATGCTCGATGCGGTTTATCATAGGTCTCCCGTTTTTAATTCATGAATTTGATAAGCATCATTGCTAGCTCATTACTTCGAGTCGCATTTCTTCCCAAAAAATCCTAGAATTAGTAATGAAAATGCTATGAAAAATCACAGTGGGCCTTTTACCCCGGGGTGCATTTTGGCCTGTTCTACCCTATAAGTAAATAACCGTGCCCTCCACAGTTGATAGTTTACAGTGTGACACATACGTATTCAAACAAAAACAAAATCATACATTTCTTAATCATAGGCGTGACAGCTTTTGTAAACAATGAATTCTTTGGATGATTTCTAGAAAGTTAAGACTCGTCAACGCAAATAAACAGCACCATCGGGTAGGGCAAGACTTCCCCTACCCGAAGGTTATGCTGGTTTCCGTGGGCGTGCCTTGAGTTCCTAGAAATTAGCAAAAGAAGTCATTGTTTACAAAGGGTGTTATGCCCTAATTCCAGTTCTATCCAAATTTCTGAAAGATAGAACATCCTGTAAAAAAAAACAATGTAAATTCGATGATTATCATGGTTATTTTAACCATTAGACTGATGCAAAATTTGAAATTTTCGCTCCACAGTGCTTAAACGGTTTCAAATCATGTCCTGATTAGTCTCCCAAAATTTAGACTCATTTGGTAAGAAACTGACTTGGCACAAACTAAAGACTGGACTCGGAAAAAATGCGACACTTTGTTTTGGGTGTAACTTTTTATCGCGTGGGTAAAAATTAATGAAATTTTGGGAAATACTAGTTTAGAATGTTATGTATATGTGTGCAAAATTGTATCACATCTGTTAAGTAGTTTTCAAGATGCATTCGAAACAAGAAGAGCTACGCCAGCAAATCTTGGGCGCGGTGATCGATAATCCTGGTCAGTCGCACAGAAGGATCGGCAAAAGGCTTGGAATCCACCATTCCACCGTGTCCCGCGTTGTGCAGATGTTCCAGGAGACGATGACCATCGAGCGGCACGCTGGAAGCGGCCAAAAACCGAAAACGGAATACCCAGAGAAGGCCCGGAAGATAAGGCAATACTTTAAGAATAACCTGAACCTTTCCACCCGAGACGTGGCCAAAAAGGTCAATTCGTCGAAGTGGTTCGTCCAGCAGACCATGAAGCTGGCTGGGCTACGTGTTTTTAAGGTCAGGAAGACGCCAAACCGGACTGACAAGCAAAACACGGTGGCCAAATTGCGTGCGCGGAAGCTGTGCCGTGAGTGGCTGGTCAAGCCAGGCTGTCTCGTCATGGACGACGAGACATACATCAAGGCGGACACCAAACAAATCCCCGGCCTGAGTTTTTTGTCGGTACGCCCGCATGGAGGTTCCGGAAAAGTTTCGGAAGAGAAAGATGGACAAATTCGCGAAGATGTACCTGTTGTGGCAGGCGATCTGCGAGTGCGGACGGTACAGCAAGCCATTCGTTACAACTGGCACCATAAACGGGCAGATTTATCGAGAGGAATGCTTGCAGAAGCGCTTGCTACCCTTCCTCCGCTCTCACCGTGGTCCTACGCGGTTCTGGCCGGAACTCGCTTAGTGCCTTTACGCCAAGCCTGTAATTGATTGGTACGAAGCGAAGGGCGTTAATGTGGTCCCGAAGGAGGCGAACCCGCCAAATACACCAGAACTTCGTCCGAACGAAAAGTTTTGGGCGATAATGAAGAAGAAGTTGAAGAAAAGCGGAAAAACATTCAAAACCGATGAAGCTTTGAAGAAAAACTGGGAGAAATTGTGTAAGGAAGATGGGCAAAGCCTCGCCCAAGATCTCATGAGCAGTGTTAAGAGAAATGTACGAGCATTCAGCTTGGGGGAGGAAATTCAATAAATAAACTATGCCAAAACATAGCTAATATCTAGTTATTTAATCCCTGAAAATTTGAGAAGTATCCGATTTAAAATGAATTTTTAGTGATCATTTTTGTGTGTCTCATTATTTCCGAGTCCAGTCTTTATTCGAAGTTTATATGTACATTATTATGGGAAAACCAAACTTTTTGTTCATTGTCTTCTACCCATTTTCCATATTGCTTTTTCGAAAATTTCTATAACTATTCTTACGGGAAATTTTCTAAGCTACAACTTTGCGCAATATTGTTTTTCAGCCAAATGTCAAATTAAATTGTTATTAATTGTTTAAGAGATTGATAATCTTATGGCATGATCAAGCAGCTGTTTTGTGGGCAACACTGTATTCTGCAGTGTGGCATAGTAGCCATGATATTTATGTTCGGACTCTGACTCATCCGATGAAGGTGATTCTACGGTGGTACACGCACCTTCAAAAATAGACGGTTCCTCAAAAAGAAAATGCCCCTCCCCGAAAGTGCGCCGTAAGAAAACTAAAGTCACCTCCAGACGATTGCCAAATTCCCAGGGTAATGGGGATGAAAAAACAAAACCGAAGGCTCCTGTTGATCCAATCCCTGGATGCAGCAAGAATTTTCCGCCATTGCCCAACAAAGATAAAAAAATAAAAAAGCTGCTCCTCAAACTTCTCAAAAGAAATCCAAGTCCGAACGAGGTTTGCTAGCTTTTTCGGACATTGTGGAATTCATATTAAACATGTTCAACATACAAGACCCTCTAAGAAGCTTAGTTTCTGCCTTGCTTCCAACGTTAGAATCATATCTTAAGCAATTGACTGTTTCATGGCCCCTCCTTGCATCAATCATATCTTTCGATGGATAATTCGTCGAACGAGGTTGAAGATATGATCACTGTGCTACAGTGGAACTGCCGTAGTCTAGTGCCTAAACTAGACTCGTTCAAATTTTTACTTCACAATTCTGATTGTGATATATTTGCTCTCTGTGAAACATGGCTTTCTTCCGATAAAGAACTCAACTTCCACGATTTTAACATTATACGCCTGGATAGAGACGATTCTTATGGAGGAGTACTTTTAGGGATCAAAAAGTGCTACCCTTTCTACAAAATTTCCCTTCCTGCTCTATCCGGCGTCGAAATCGTTGCTTGCCAAATAAATGTGAAGAACAAAGATCTTTGCATAGCTTCAGTATACGTTCCACCAAGAACCTCCATTAGCCGTAGTCAACTCTGGAATCTAGTTTCGATTCTTCCATCCCCAGTATTAATTCTGGGTGATATGAACTCCCATGGTACTGGGTGGGGCGATCTATATGACGACAATAGAGCGGCTATTTTTTACGATTTATGTGACGATTTCAATTTGACTATTTTGAACACTGGTGAAGCGACACGTATAGCAAAACCTCCGGCTCGAGAAAGCCGACTCGACCTATCTTTGTGTTCAAGATCGCTATCATTGGATTGTCAGTGGAAGGTTATCAATGATCCCCATGGTAGCGATCATTTGCCAATCATCATTTCAATAAAGTGTGGCCCTCACTCTGCAGAACCATCTCGGGTTCCATTTGATCTTACAAGGAACATCGACTGGCAGAAATATGCAACGGCGGTGACAATCGGTGTCGAATCAATAGATGCGCTTCCACCATTGGAAGAATATCGATTCCTAGCCGATTTGATTTACAAAAGCTCACTGGAAGCACAAAAAAGAAAAGTTCCAAGTGCACCCTTTAAAAGGAGACCAGCCACACCTGGTTGGGACGAAGAATGCACAAAATTGTATGTAGAAAAATCTGATGCTTTCAAAGCTTTTCGTAGACACAAAACCTCCACATACTTCGAGGAATATTCAAAGCTTGAGACAAAGCTGAAACAATTAATCAAAGCAAAAAAACGCGGTTATTGGCGCAATTTCGTCGAGGGACTCTCACGAGAAACCTCAATGAACACCTTGTGGAGGGTGGCTCGCAACATGCATAACCGCTCATCTTTCAATGAGAGTGAAGAATACTCCAACCGATGGATATTCGATTTCGCTAAAAAGGTCTGTCCGGACTCAGTTCCAGCACAAAATATTCTTCGAGAAGCGTCTCCTAGCGGCGGCTCTCTGGATAGACCATTCTCAATGCTGGATTTCTCTATGGCTCTTCTTTCATCGAACAACTCCTCACCGGGAAGCGATATGATTAAATTCAATCTTCTGAAAAATCTCCCAGATATCGCTAAAAGACGCTTGCTAGATTTATTCAATTCCTTGCTAGAAAACAACATTGTACCGCCTGAATGGAGACAGGTCAAAGTAATAGCCATTAAAAAACCTGGCAAATCAGCGTCTGACCATAACTCATACCGTCCGATTGCTATGCTTTCGTGCATTAGGAAATTGTTGGAGAAAATGATCCTTCGGAGACTCGATCACTGGGTCGAATCAAATAACTTGCTATCAAATACACAGTTTGGGTTCCGCAAGAGCAAAGGAACAAACGATTGTCTAGCGCTGCTTTCCACAGATATTCAACTGGCCTTTGCACACAAGGAGCAATTGGCTTCAGTATTCTTGGACATTAAGGGGGCTTTTGATTCAGTTTCCATTGAAATTCTGTCAGACAATCTGCACAGATGTGGACTTTCTGGAATTTTAAATAATTTCTTGTACAATTTGTTGTCAGAAAAGCAAATGAACTTTTCCCTTGGACAACTGACAACTTCCAGAATTAGCTACATGGGCCTGCCCCAAGGCTCATGTCTCAGCCCTCTTCTTTATAACTTTTACGTCAAAGATATCGACAACTGTTTGGCAGAACAATGCACGCTAAGACAACTTGCAGATGACGGTGTAGTTTCCGTAAGAGGTCCACATGCCGTGGACTTGCAAGGACCATTGCAAAATTCCTTAGATAACTTGTCTTCTTGGGCTATGAATCTAGGGATCGAATTCTCGCCGCAGAAAACTGAACTGGTAGTGTTTACTCGAAAGCGGTACCCAGCCCAAATGCAGCTTAATCTTTTGGGCAGAAACATTACCCAATCGTTGTCTTTCAAGTACCTTGGGGTCTGGTTTGATTCAAAGTGCACTTGGAATGCCCATATTACGTATTTGAAGCAAAAATGTCAGCAGAGGATCAACTTTCTCCGTTCAATTTGCGGCACATGGTGGGGTGCTCATCCGGGAGACCTCATAACGCTTTATAAAACAACTATTCTCTCTGTTTTAGAGTACGGCTCTTTCTGCTTTCTCTCGGCAAGAAAAAGTCACCTAATAAAATTGGAACGAATTCAATATCGTTGTCTACGTATTGCTCTAGGCTGTATGCACTCAACGCATAACATGAGTCTCGAGGTTCTGGCAGGAGTAACACCCCTCCAGAACCGTTTCTGGGAGCTCTCTCTCAGAATACTAATCAAATGCGGAGTGACGAACACACTTATAATTGCTAATTTTGAAGAAATTCTTGGGCTGAACACACAATCTCGATTTATGAGAATCTACCACCACTACATATCATCAGATATGTGTCTTCCTTGTTATACTCCAGACCGTGTTCACTTCACCAATCGCAGTTCCTCAATTGAATATGATCTGACCATGAAACAAGCAATTCATGGGATTCCCGATCAACTTCGACCTATTATTATCCCGCGTATTTTTACTGAAAAGTACCAACACGTCAATTGCGTGAAAATATATTTTACAGACGGGTCACGTCTCAATGGATCCACTGGCTTCGGTGTCTTCAATGAAAACTCTAGCACCTTCCGCAAACTTTAGGAACCTTGTTCTGTTTATGTTGCTGAGCTGGCAGCAATCAACTTCGCATTGGGGATGATTTCCAACATGCCCGCAGACCATTACTTCATCTTCTCGGATAGTCTCAGTTCGATTGAGCTATTCGGTCGATGAAACCAAGTAGGCACTCATCTTATTTCCTTTCAAAGGTAAGGGAGCAGATGAGTGTACTGGTCGAAAGATCATATATGATTACCTTTGTATGGGTCCCCTCACATTGCTCAATCCCAGGCAATGAGAAGGCGGACTCTTTCGCAAAGGTGGGCGCGCAGGAAGGCGAATTGTATGACAGGCAAATTTCACACGATGAATTTTACCATTTAGTGCGTCAGAGTACCTTTTCGAGTTGGCAAACCGATTGGGACACTGGAAATCTTGGACGGTGGTTACATTCAATTATTCCTAATGTTTCTTCGAGAGCGTGGTTTAAAGGCTTGGGCTTAAGTCGTGACTTCATTCGCGTGATGAGTAGACTTATGTCCAACCACTACTCGCTAGATGCTCATCTCAATAGAATAAACCTCGTGGACAGCAACATCTGTCGGTGTGGAAACGGTTACGATGACATCGAACACGCAGTTTGGCAATGTACGGATAATGACGCCGCCAGAGAGCGACTTTTGAATACCCTCGAGGCCCAAGGAAGACAACCCTATGTTCCTATCAGAGACGTGTTGGCAACCCGTGATCTCTGCTATATGCAGTCCGTTTATGTCTTTCTTCAAATGTCTAGTATAAGAATTTAATTCCTTTTGTCTTTTGTCTCTCTTTATTAGTTTTTGTTTGTCTTGTCCTCCGTCTCGATGAGTCTCATCGTCGCCCACTGGTCACCCACCATAGCCGGTCGAACTCCGGACGAAGCTAGAACAGCACTACCGTTCATACTGGCGACAACGCTCTGATGAGACAACGAAACCCTACCCCAAGCTCCTCCCCTGATCCTATCCTTCGAAAATGTACCCTTCTAACCTCGAGTAAGCCGCGAGTAATCGGCCCAACTCCTACTAGACATAGAATTAAGTGAATCTTGTTACACACAGTGAACAATGAATTATCGGCTCCGTAAAGCTAACGCGATTGAGCCTTCCAAATAAACGAACTAGATAAAAAAAAAAATGATATTTATGCTCTATTCTTCGCACCAGAAACAATGTTGCCTGCTGAACATTTGAATGAGCATAGTCATAAGACATCAGTGACTTGAATCATTTATAACTTTTGTTTCTTACATTTGATTAAAAAGTGATTTTGAACAAAGTTGTAGCTGAGAAAATTTTCTACAATCACTGTTATCATTTTTAAAATCATAGTGATGTGGTGAATTGTTAGATAGATATGAACAAAAACATAAGTTTTCTAATAGTAATTCCCGTATAAAATAGAAATGGTTTGTGTCAAGTCAGTTTCTTACTAAAGTCTTTGCATCAGTCTATTTAATCATGCTATTTACTGTCAAAACATTGGGCATTGTCATTGTATGTAGAATAGAAAAAAAAATCGTCCCTCGATTATGTTTTGTCCGTATAACCAGCTTTAGCCACTTTTAGAAGTCGTCACGTACAATATACTTAGGTTTATCGTCTCATAACTATTTAATCATCGCCTTAAATTCATCCACCTCTATATAAGATGTGCTATGTGGGTTTGAGCTCAATCCTGCTGAAAAGAGTAATAATCTGTACCGTACATTTCCCGTACAGCAGGCATTCATTTGTTCTGTCATTGTCGATGAATTTCGTTTGAATATACATTTGGCACACTGTAAATGCTTTATTATTCTTTACCCAAAGAACGACTCAACCATTCCCAAATTGAATCATAGGTGTTCAACGCGAAGCTAGTGAAACTTTCTCTTACGGTGAGGCATGTTATCCTTTTCTTATAGCTTGGAATTTTTGGGTTCGGTCCCGACAACTAAAAACTAATTTAAACTTGGATCTGGTTATTGTTTTCTGTGATGTGCGTGTTTGTGTGTTGAAGTTCACGATGCTAACCCGAACATTGTTGTTGTTATCAAACATCTAACCCGTCGTGATCAAGAGGCGCAAACACCTTCAGGCCTAGAAACTTTATCTTTTCGATGATGATGATGATGATGATGATGTTGGTGCATGGTTGGCGTGCTTTGTCGTTCGTTCCATTATCGATTTGTTTGCTTTGTACTTTTTCACGTTTGATATGTTGGGGATAGGTAACTTTTCCGTGTTTTGGTTTTGTGGCAATAAAAACGATGAATACAAAATTATTTTGTTTCGGTATTGCAGGTGCTCCATACTGAATGCTTGAAGCAACAAGCTACAAGATCCGCTCGCATAAACAATTACTCTAAGATAACGAATAATGGCAACCTATTACATGTTACGAAGGGAAAATCGTGTTATTATTTCGAAAGAAAGTCATCCGAAAGAAATACACCTTAGGCGGTGCAAAGGCCCAATGTGAAAGACTTTCATCGTGTCGACTTGCTTGATTTCCTTGTTGAGACTCCATTGCACACTGGGCCAGGACCCGAAATTAGCAAGACAAAACCTCTAGCGCATTGGGTTTGCATTATATTAAAATGGTGTTTTTGGCAAAGTTTCTCGGTTTAACATGCGCCTTCATCTGGTAATAGAAATTAGTTCCAATTTTATCCACATAGATAGTGCTGCGATACTAACTTTCTTATTTCACACGCTAGAGGTTTTGTGTCTTCGGCAAAGTTGTAGAACATTAAAAAAATATAAAAAAATGCCGAAACACTCAAAGCTCTAGGTCTTCAAACAACAAAGATATTGTGAATATTGTAAAATTTAACTGAAATTTACGTTTTTTGTAATTTGCAAGTTTTAAGGAAGAGTTCCCAATGTCTTGGGTCGATACAAGTGAAATATTAGCCAAAATAGTGAAAATTACCATGATTTTCATAGTCCGGTTTCTCGAAAAGTAGCAAGTTTTAGCAAAAAGTCATTTACTTTCTGAAATGTACCATTTATCATCAATCAAATGTGAAAGTTTGCCGGACATATGATTTGATATATTTGAGATATCTGAATTCATAGACTACAATGTTTGAGGAAACTGTTTCTGCACTGTCATCACCGGGTCAGAGGTCATCAAAAGTCGATGGAATACGTCCTCGATTTTTGCAAGACGACTGAATTGTCGAGGATGGTACTCCCGATATGTTCTGATGGATTTGTTTCGTCGCTCTTGCGCCTTTTCGGATAATAAACCAACCGGAATATCACAATGGCTTATGATTGTCGGGCCATGCACCAAGACCCTGTGTACCGTAGCACAGTGGTCCAAACGGCGAAAAACGTGATCGTGTGAGATTACGCAAAATCCTTTGACTTTAGGTATATAGTGTCTTCAGAGAAGTTTTAAGGCATAATTGGCGCCATCTTTTGATGGTAGCCATTTTGTGATCAATCCCCCTTAAAGTGGGATCAAACATTCATTTTTTTTAAACTGAGATAGAAGGTTTGTGTATTCAGCAAAGTTGTAGATTATGTCAATACAAACAACTTTTCTGAAGACATGAACCTTCTATCTTTTTGCTCAATTGATCTATAAAGCGTTTTTTTGTGGACGTGCCTCTTAAATCATATTTTTTACCATAACTTTTTCTATGTAATTTTTACAGGTTTGTAATGTTCTAAGGACTTCTTTGTATTGTTAAAATACATGTTATTGTAGAACATTGTTTCTCGCTATTTCCTATATACTTGGAGATATTTGGGATTTTTCAAGAAAATTGGCCTATTTTTGAACTCAAATATTTCATAAGGTAGCAGATGATGGCAAACCAAACAACTTACATTTGAAAGTACAACAAAAATGCTGCAAAATCATGCCAGAGCTGTCTACATCGGACTACATCCGGAAAAGTTACAGCTGTTTTAAGAAGGGATCAAAATCAAATGTCTCCTATTAAATATTTGATCTCATTCGAATGGCAACATTCAGCTATTCAATTTTCTTTCCCGTAAGGATTGCCATGAATACAAAAAAAAAGAAAAATACATGAGTTAATGAAATACGAAACCAAATGTACAACCATTTCACACAACAGTGATGCCATGTTTGCAAAAGGTAAAATAGAGTTTGCTGCACCCATTACAAAAAGCTATGACAGAAGCATGTCGTCATACTTTTTCTGGCCGGTCTGTCAGTTTCTAAGATGATCACAAAACTGAGCGAAGATTTCCCAGCTGGAAAAAGTGCTCATTACCGAACCGCCATGCACTGGCGTGCACAGGGTGGGGCAAGGTGGGGCAATTGCCCCACCTTTTTTAAATAAGGTTGTTATTTCCACATTTACAAAGTAAGGATAAAAAATATCTAGATTTCTTGATAACTTGATTTGCAGGTAAAATAGAAACCCTTTAATTGCGCCAATTCCTTTGAGATGGTGCCTGAAAATTGCACCACAAAGGTGCATGAGGGGACAATCTTCAATTAAATTTTTTGGTCAAAAAATTGCACCACATTGGTGAATACAAAACATTTCTGGTGTAAATTTTCAAGGTTGTTCATGGAGGGTTAAAAGAAAAGGGTAAATATAAGGTTAAAAAATTCACCTTCGTGGTTGTAAATCGAAGAAAAAGCTTTTTATTGAATTTTTCTGGTGTAACAATATCATCAAGAGGGACTAATCAAAATGAATAACTCCAGTTCTAAAATTGAATCGTGAATCACATTTAACTGAAAATTTCTGGTGGAAACACTGTTGTGAATGTAAAAGCAAGGTTTATTACTATTGTTTGTTCACATCGACCGATACTGAGTGGTTGCGGTTCAAGCACATATCGTCGGTAATAGACGATTGTTGTGTATTGAGAACGCTTGCGCAAAAAGACTGAGGGAGGGAAACGGATTCGAAACTCATATGTCATTAGCCAAATACATCCGTAGACCATAGGTCCACCGTTGTATAATTGGCAATGCACCCGTGTACTGAATGGGAATTGTGGGTTCGAATCCCACCGGTGCCCTTAGATTTTTTCGCAAATTTCCTCACACGCACGTCTCTTGCCGATGATATGTGCTAACCTCTCAGTATCTTCTAACTGTCGCATATAACAAATAAAAATTGACTTTCAGTCGCTAACCTAAATCGACTTTTTCTGGTGCATAATTTGCATCGTTCTGATGACCGCAAGCTTCATTGAAAATTTATGGTGGAAAATTTGCACCATTCTGCATGAAGAGGCAAAGCCTGAAAATTGTACCACAAAGGTGCATGGTGAAACAAACTTCACTCACAATTTTTGGTGCACCATTCTGGTGAATGGAGGAGCATGCTCTATTGAAAATTTCTGGTGCGAAGTTTGCATCGCATTGATAAATGAAATGAACAGAAAATTTCTGGTGGAACACTTGCACTAGTCTGGTAAATGAAGGCGCAAGATTTATTTAAAATTAAGCTAAATTTAAAATTTCTGGTGGAAAATCTGCACCGTTCTGGTGAACGGATGGGCAAACTTTCGGAAAATTTTAGGTCTTAAATTTGCTGAATAGAGAAACAAATTTTAATAATAATTTTTGGTGTAAAATTTGCACCATTCTGATGATTGTAGGGAAGCTGCTTTACTGAAAATGTATGATGAAAAATATGAAAATAGGGACAAGCTTTATTTGAAAAAAGTCGGGTGGGAAATGGAAAAAGGAAATCGGCACCAATCAGAAGATTGGAGAAGCAATTTTAATTAAAGGTTAACGGTGGAAAATTTGCATCGTTCTGGTCAATTCAAATTTTCTGGTGTTAAATTTTCTGGGGGCAAGTTTGTATTGAAAATTTCTGGTGTATGATTTGCAACAATCTGCTGCATGGAGGGGCAAGCTGAATTGAAAATTCCTGATCTAAAAATTGCACAGTTCTGGTTAATGGCAAGCTTTATTGAACATTTCTGGTAGAAAAACTACAACGTTTTGGTGAATGGACGGACAAATTGAACTTGATTTCCGAGAAGAACCTCAAGGGTATTGAATTCTAAGGACAGTTCCAAAAGAAAAGATTGCTGGGTATGATTTCATGAAAATACTGCGAATAATTTCTAGTAAATCCTGCAGATAGTTCCAAAATAATTTCGAAAAGAATACCGAGAGAATCAAATTTTGAATGAAATTCCAAAGGGATGTCAGGAAAATTTATTGAATTCTTAGCACTGTTCCAAAATATTTCTGGGGAGACTTCCAATAAAATTCTACGGATAATTTCAAGTGCATCCTGCAGATAGTTCCAAGATAATTTCGAAAAGAATACCGAGAAAATCAGATTTTGAGTGAAATTCCAAAGGGATTTTAAACAAAATTTAAAGCGAATTCCGAGGATAATTTCTAGTTCATTCCGGGAAAAAATTGTGAAACTCTAAAGGAATTTGAGTTCCAAGGTGTTTTATGAAAAAATCATGAAGAGTTCTAAGCATAATTTCAGTGACTTCTGAGAAGAATATCAAAAGAGCTCAAGGGAGAGTTCTAAAAAAATCCGCAAAGAACCTCAAGGATATTGAATTCTAAGGACAGTTCCAAAGCATTTCTGGGGAGTATTCCAAGAAAACTCTGCGAATAATTTCTAGTGAATTCTGCAGATAGTTCCAACATAATTCCGAAAAGAATAGCGAGAAAGTTAAATTTTGAGGGAAATTCTGAAGGGATTTTGAGGAAAATTTCAAGAGAGTACCGCCAATTTCTAGCTCATTCCGAGAATAACTTCTGGATAATACTGAAGAAATTCTTCTGAAACTCCAAGGGAATTTGAGTTCCAAGGTGTTCTGAGTAGAAGTCAAGAAGAGTTCTAAAAATAATTCCAGAGGACTTCTGAGAAGACTTTCAAAAAAACTCATAGAGTTCTAAACATTTCGAGGTTCTTCAAGGAATTCTAATTTCGCATTTAGTCTTTCTTAATCTAGCGCAGTTTAGCACCAAACGGAATGTTATTTTTACTAATGGCCTCCAAATTTATTTACCTTTCCGCACGGTACGGTAAGATTTGATAAAGAGAAGCCAATCGTTGAGATATTGTCAAAAGTCTAACACTGCTTATTGACCCCGAAACTCAGCCTACGGATTCTAAACTCAGCCTAACGCATTGATGCCATTGATACATCAGGTATATTGATAATGATCGACCGATGGAAACATTCGTGGGTGTGAGACGGGTGTTGAAAACAGACGCGACGACCATCTTCAATACTATTGCTGAGGTCCTGACAGAGATGCAGATTTCTTGGGAGCAGGTGTAGGCAGTATATTTTGACGGTGCCACCCAAAGGCTGGCAGCACTGCTGGAGTACAAGCCAAGTGCAAGGACGAAAACAGCAATATACTTTTATGAAGAGCTTTGAGTGTGTTGGATTATTTTCTTTTGACAGATACGCGTATTTCGTCTACTATTGGCAGACTTTATCAGTGCCAAGTACTCAACACCACTGATCAAGATTGGATTGATCAAGAGCAATATACTGTTTGTTCACTGCTATGCGCACTGTTTGAACCTTGTACTTGTCGACGCAGTGTGCATGCGAAAGGAGAATGCGATTCTTATTGGTCATTCATGTCGGTTTGTCGGTGCTATCACCACCATCTGAAGTGACTTCAGCTGAATTCAACCACCAAGGCAACAACATTGCAGCAAATGAATCATTTTGGTTAAAGCCCTACTATTGCAACCATTTGACGATTATCAGTATCTGCAGAAGAAATGGATTATCGTCAGGTGTTTCTGCTTTGGAAAAATGCGGAAGGTGACGGAAAGGTTTTTTGGTTAAAGATGTCTTGAAATAGATGCAGAACTTGTTGATGTTATGTCAGAGATTGAAAATTACTTGGATAACATTTGCAAATATTTCAGCCAGCTGTGGCAGAGGCTTAACCGCACAATGGCTAGAGTTCTGGAAAATAACGTTGCTTATTTTGACAAACCATTTTGTTTACCGCAACATATCCTTAAAAACATTCCATCAACGTCCAATGTTACACACAAAATAATTAAAGCGTTTGTCGAAACCTCCGACTGTGTGAAAAGAACAGCGGTGCTTCGCTCAGCTCATAATGCTGATGAGTTGACCTATGCTGCACAAATGTCATTGCGTTCAACTGGGAAAAATAATGCTGCTTCTATTGTCAAAGAAGCCACACAAACTTCCCCAACTCGTGCGACAACAATTTTAAAATCCTGGAAAGCATCGAAAGTTCCGGAAATAGTTCCATTATCTGACTCGATGAATCGATGAATAAAGTCATCCGACAGACACGAGCGTTCCATTCAAGGAAAATTTCTCAGGTGGCAACGAATACCGATCTGCTGCATCGATTGCTTGAGTTGTCTGATTCATTCATTACAATGAATAGGATTAGTACGTGCAAGCCAAATATGTTATTTTCTAATGATGCTCGATTCCTACTAGATATGGACGACTCAAGTACTGGGTCTGATTCTGACGATACTGATAGCGAATAAAGCAACATAAAAAGTGGGTTTTATTTTTTATTTTATTTCAAAAGAGAGTGTCATTAACGCAACATATTAATACAAGAAGGTTCATAAAGCTTTGGAAAATGATCTAACGAAGAATTAGGATCTTTATAAACATACCAGACAGATAGTCACAGTATCTCGATTGTCGCCTTTTGAATGAGATCAAATATTTAATAGAAGACATTTGATTTTGATCCCTTCTTAAAACAGCTGTAACTTTTTCGGATGTAGTCCGATGTAGACAACTCTGGCATGATTTTGCAGCATTTTTGTTGTTATTTCAAATGTAAGTTGTTTGATCTGTCACCATTTGCCACCTTATGAAATATCTGAGTTCAAAAATAGGCCAATTTTATTGAAAAATCCCAAATATCTCCAAGTATATAGGAAATAGCGAGAAACAATGTTCTACAATAACATGTATTTTAACAATACAAAGAAGAACATTGAAAACATTGCAAACCTGTAAAAATTACATAGAAAAAGTTATGGTAAAAATATGATTTAAGAGGCACGTCCACAAAAAAACGCTTTATAGATCAATTGAGCAAAAAGATAGAAGGTTCATGTCTTGAGAAAAGTTGTTTGTATTGACATAATCTACAACTTTGTTCATTATACAAACCTTCTATCTCAACTTAAAAAAATGAATGTTTGATCCCACTTTTAGGGGGATTGACCACAAAATGGCTACCGTCAAAAGATGGCGGCAATTATGCCTTAAAAATTCTCTGAAGACACTATATACCTAAAGTCAAAGGATTTTGCGTAATCTCACACGACCACGTTTTTCGCCGTTTGGACCACTGTGCGTAGGTGACAAAGTGTGAAAACTATAATAATGGACAAACAACCTTCTAGTCTCTTCTGCGTAGGTTGCGAATGCCTTTACTTCGATTTCAAGCTTGCTAGATAGCGCACACAGAATTGTAACAAATCAACGAAGGATATCCTTCTCAATTCCTGTAATTCTTGCCGTTGTTTTTGGATTCTGAAATAATCTTCTGGCGGAGTTGCCATCATTACTATTACCTGATGAAATGAAAATGTATTCGTAATGTAAGGTAACAAGACGATAAAATGGAATTACCTCCAGATGGTAACGGTTCACTTATTCTCAGTCCTATTTTCTTGAACTTTTCTTTTATTGTAAGATCAATTTCGCACAAAAAATCGCAAAGCATCGTCAGTAGTAAATCGTTCAATCTCTGGTTTGGAACTTGATTGTTCTTTGGCTATCTTCACAAAAAGATTTTTTTGGTCTTCCAACTACATTTTTCTTTGGGCTATCGTCCTGAACTTTGAAGTGGGAATCCAGTCCGTTTGTATATTTTTGGAAAAACAAACGCTTGTTGCGGCAGGGCTTGGCATAACGTGATCAAGGTTTGCTTTTTAAAAACTTAAGCGATTTGTGAAAGGACTGTTCAAAGGCTTCACTTTCGGGACAAATAATTTTCTTTTTCACATGCGATGCCAGATCAACGAGCGATATTTTTTCGAAAAATAATGTCACGATTTCCCGAACACTCACGCTGCATACTTTTATTTTCAATAATGAAATAAATACCTTCTGAACAATTAAAAATAACCTATCTTCTACCATAATTATCAGTTATACACTTCAAAATAACACAAATTATAATCCACCGGAAGAGTCAACATTACTTCGAAATAACAGAGCTTCCGTCTTCGTACTTACATTTTCAGTTAGTCAATCAGTAAGTAGTACATGTGTATTCTCATTTCAACATTAGATCAGGGCACGAAGATTTGCTGCACTTTTTTCTCATCCGTAAATGTTGACAGTTTTGGCTTCCATTCGTTGCCATCTCTTTTACTCAGAGACAAAATTTTTGGAACTAAGAAGCGAGGTTAGGGACCGTGCACTGCTCTATCAACTATCATCATCGACTTTTGTCACACGCACACATGTTCTAGAATGAACATGAACATGAAGAAACTTTGTGCATACATTAGTACAGCGTTCGCCAACGTGCAGCTAGCGAAGCATAAGAGACATATTCCATCGTTTCTATCGCATGCAGCCAGCAAGCCGTGCGTTGGTGAACGCTGCTTGAATAAACATTGTAGTCTATGAATTCAGATATCTCACATATATAAAATTATATGTCCGGCAAGCTTTCACCTTTGATTGACGATAAATGGTACATTTCAAAAAGTAAATGACTTCTTTGCTTAAACTTGCTACTTTTCAAGAAACCGGATTAAGAAAATCATGGTAATGTTCACTATTTTGGGTAATATTTCGCTTGTTTCGACCCAAAACATTGGGAACTCTTCCTTAAAACTTGCAAATTATCCGACTTAAAAGATACACGGCGTAAAAAATGAAGGATTTGTCGTTTGTATGGAAAACGTAAATTTCAGTTAAATTTTACAATATTCACTATATCTTTGTTGTTTAAAGACCTAGAACTTTGAGTTCTACGCCATTTTTTATATTTTTTAATGTTCTACAACTTTGCCGAAGACAAAAAACCTCTAGCATGCGAAATAAGAAAGTTAGTATCGCAGCACCATCTATGCGGATAAAATTGGAACTAATTCCCCTTACCAGATGAAGGCGCATGTTAAACCGAGAAACTTTGCCAAAGACACCATTTCAATATAATGCAAACCCAATGCGCTAGAGGTTTTGTCTTGCTAATTTCGGTTCCTGGCCCAGTGTGCATTGCTACCACGAGGCCCTGGTTCATTATTCTAAGCATAATTCCCTGAGTTTTCCAGGTTTTTTCCAGGCCTTCAACGTAAAATTTACAGGTGTTTGAAGCCACCTCTATCGTCTGTAATGTCTGTAAAATAATAATAAAATACCATACTAAAAACAAGTAGCGGAAATGAATGAAATGTTGGCCCAAATGCCCCTAATTTGGACCCATACTTAAATTCAGCAATCGACTAAATTTTCAATAGCGACAAAAAATATCCATTAGTACCGTCCCAATGATGCGTTCATCTAGATAAAATTGAAAAATAGCAGATTTTTAGCGATGGGCCCAATCTTAGATTCATAGGCCAACATAAGAGCCATTTCCTCTATGTCACCCTTAACAAGAAACACGTAAAGAATACTGACGTTGGTCACAAATAATACATCAATTGTATGGACAGATAAATGTGAAGTATGAGAACTATTCGAATTTTTTTTTTGCTTTTTCAGCAATTCCATAGAAGCAAGCTACAGTGAGCCTCAGACTTTCATGAAAATTGGTATAGTTTAGCTTTATCAAAACAGATTACACTCGTATTTTTTTATTCCGCCATTAGGGTGACAATTTCCGTGGTAGGCTGGTCCAAAAAATCTATTTATTTTTTTTTCATGAAGGCCTTTTTTCTTAAAATCATAACTTCTGAACCGCTGGACCGAGTTTTAGGGATCTCTCAAAGGAAATTTTTTTTAATGTATTTTAACGGAACACTCAGAATTACTTCATTTTGTTTGAAAAAATACGCAACAAATGCTTTTTTCTTGATTTTCACTGCGAGGGTCTTCCACAACTGACAACTGACAACTGAAATCATATGCAACTAATTAAAATTTGCTATCATATGCATCTAATTAATTATGAAATTGACTCGAAGCGTTTGGTCCGAGAAGTCAACTGTTCATCATTCAAACTTATTTTCCATAATCGTTGTTTGAATTCTTGGTATCCAAGCTGGCTCGATAATTCGCTGAATCTTCTTTCTCTTTGCATACCTCACAGTCATACTGGCTCTTTTATATTTGTTTCACATTTGCCATGTGCTGCAAGCATAAAAAAAAACGCTTGCGGATTCTCAAGAACTTCCCAATAGACAATAGAAAATCGTAGAGAAATCGTGGCAATCTCATGCACGGTAACAAATCCGACTTCATTTTCATGAATAAAAAATCATGAAATGAAAAAACTTGCCATCCCATGAAATCGTAGCAATGATTCATGATTTCGGGATGGAAAATCATGATTTCATAATGCAGAGGAATCAAGACCGCTAAAAGCGTTACTACACGTACTTTGCAAACCGTGTTCATAAACCGCACTACATAGGTATCTATTATACGTCTTTTGCCTTCCATCTTATAGAAGTACTGATAGTCAAGTGGTCAAATTATGAGTTTAGTAATCTCAAGGTTCTTGGTTCGAATCCAGTTTCATGCTTTATTTTATTCTTTTTACATTTTTTGATTAAAAGTTAAACCCATGAATTTAGCTCATGATTTCAACTCGGATGATTCATGATTTTGGGAATGTTTGCTGCGTTACGCAAAAGTTGTTCATGATATCATGAATATTATTCATGGTGTATTTTCATAACATGAAAATACGCTTTGTTCATGAAATCATGAGTCATTTTTCTCATTTCGGAGATAGGATTTTTTCCCGTGTGAAAAATGATTCCACCATCATCCTCCTATTATAGTCAACGGCCTCATATCGATTGAGTATCGATTTCTTTCCCCCTCACCACAGTGCAGTTCCTTATTAGAACCATATAATTTGCGTTTGATTAGTTTGAAATACATTAGCCCTTCTTGTGCTCTCTTCTTCACCACAAAGCAGCACTACCCGAGTAGATTAGAATATCAAATTTTACTACTGGGAAATAGAACTGCCGCTCATCGCAAGACGTCTGTCAAAACTGAGATTTTCAATGGAAATGGTAGCTCATCACCCTTATTTTCGGATGCTGGATGAACTCAACAACTTTGTTTCAGGAAATTTTCGAGAAGCAGCAGAACTATCATCACATAAGAAGCAATGGAGCGAATCAAACTATGGAACGGGCTTGCCATGAGCGGAAGAGAACATCACATTAGTTTGATTGATATGAGAGGTAAAATATTAAACATAATATCACAAAACCTATAGACCATAACTGAGTAATAGCAAAATGAGTTGTTGTCATATCTAAAGAATATCAAAAATCATAGTATATTAATATTATATTTCATTATAATATCTCACAAAGCAATTGGTTGTTGTTTAAATTAATAAATTTAAATGTTAAGCTTATTATGCTATCAGTTGAAAATTAGCTCTTGAATTCATGAAATGTACCACAACATCATAACAATAGTCTTGCTTTGATAGCAGACTTACCAACTTACCAATAAAATTATATGATATTGATGGTAAAATTCGATTTAATTTAGCTCTGGTTTTGCTATTCACCCCAACTCGGGTATTGGTAGCACTCATGCAAGTCACGCCACCCGTTCTCATATTAATAATTGATAAACGTACACGATAACATACTGGCTGTTTATGTAAGCTAGTTTTTCATTCGGCCAGAACGGCTTTACATTTGTGGGAGGGCCTTGGTAATGAACCAAAGAGACTGCACCCAAAATGGGCGATGTGCTATTTTGGAACATTTAACTTGATTTTGTCAAGGAAATTTGATTGGATGTTTCCATTTTACCTGTGTTCCGGTCAAGTTGACGCCACAGAACATCAATTTCTGTGAAGGAGAACGGGAGAACTATCCATTCGACGGAGAAGAACGATCAATCACTGGAGCAATGCAATAGAATGTAGTGTTCTAGAAAAAACATCACCAATTTTGGGTGTAGATTTTCATGATTGGTGACTGGAATAGACTGGTTCTGTAAACACAAAATAAAAAATAAAAAATGATATTGAGAGAATCTCAGAATCCTTTTATATTCATAAACTACGGAGATAGTTTTGGTAATATTTTAGACCTTCCTCCTCCGCAAAATCACTCGATGAACAACCCTCCCCCTCCTTAGACTGGTTTCGTATTTTATAGATAGCCTCTTGAGGACGACCCCGATGCTCACTTGAGGACGATTGATGCTCACGAAACTTCCTTTAAATCTGCAAGCCTAAACATCCCTGAGCCTCTCTTAAGTTTTCTCAATTTTCCTATGTTAATGGATCCTGAAGCTCTCTGAACTTCTGAAAAATATCTGAAATTGCGTTGGACATAGGATAAGGACATACGTATATCTCTGAAGTTCTCTGATTTTCCTGGATTATACGAAAGTTTGATGCTAACTTAGAGTATCACCCTTAACCATCTCTGAACCTCCCTGAAGTTTTCGGAAGTATTGATAAATTTATGTTTGTAGCGGCGCCGGTGGTGTAGTGGTAAGCGTGATTTCCTCTCAGCCCAAAGGGCCTGGGTTCAATCCCAGTTGACACCACCGGGATTTTCTGAGGCATCAAATCTCTGATCACTGTAGGGAAGTAAAGCCGTTGGTCCCCGGTCCATGAGTTGATGGGCTGATTGGAGGGTTCAGGTGTGGGAGCCTCCGTAGCGATGTCAATGAAGTTATCCAATACCATACCATCCAGCATGTTTAATAAATTATCTTCTATATTGCATACTTCACGGCTCGCATAAACGCAAACTTCAACTTGACCTTACCGAAAATGGTTAAACATTGTTTATAATCCCTACTAAACTTTAACTGAAATGGTTATGAAACTTTACATGAACGTTTGTGTGATAAAGTTTTAACATTATGTATTTTGGTTCTTTGGAAGTGAACCTTACCAATAATGGGTTGGATAAAGTTCTAGGAACATTCCTGAAGTTATTGGAACTGCTCTTAAAAGATCTGAGCTTCCCTGAAGATTTCTAAACCTAGCTTCCCTGAGGTTTCCGGAACTTCTTTAAAGTTTTTACAATTTTCCTCAAGTTCTCTGGACGTCTCTGATGTTTTCTTGACTTCCTGGTTCTCCAAATATCACTGAAGTTCTCAGAACTTTTTAAAGATGCAGCAGTTTTCCTGAAGCTAAGATTTCCTTTCATTTTTGGAACTTCATTATACAGTAATGACCCGATTTTGCCATCCCTCTTTTTGAAAATCTTTTCTAATGTTCTTCGCAGGCCATATGCCTTTTCAGTGGTCTTATTGCACCAAAGTATACCTTAAACATCCATTTTGGAGATGAATAAGAAAGATTTGGATTTACGGTTATGTGAAATTTTTGAAAGATAAAAGCTAGATGCAAAATTGGGTCATTGCTGTAGTTCCTTAATTTTTTGTAAAGTTCTGCCTTGAAGTTCTCTTATCTTCCAGTAGTTCTTTTAACTTCCCTGAACCTCTGGCTCGGGTATTTTCTTGAAGTTCCTACAATTTTTTTGACATTCACGAAACCATTACTGATGTTATCAGTATAAAGTTGCTGCATTGATCTGCACTTCTATGCAAATAGTCATCAACTTTCAACTTTTTGCTGCAAAACAAAGCTACTAAAGTGAATATATTACTCATTTGATGGCTTCTACACAACCAGCCACTCTTGCTAAATAACATAACCATCCTTTTGGTTTTGTTTTTTTCCGTCGATCTTGTTTTCCGTGCTGAGCACCAATGCTACCGACGTGCCAGGAAGGCAGCTCCCACACCTGGACCCTACCTATCGACCCATCAACTCATGAACCGGGGACCAACGGCTTTACTTCCCATCCGAAGGCGTGATCAGAGATGTTATGTCTCAGAACATCCCGGCGGCGCCGACTGGGATTGAACCCAGGCCTGCTGGGGTGAGAGGTAATCACGCTTACCACTACACCACCGGCGCTGTTTAACATAAACATCAAAAGTGCCTTTTCAACTGCTAAACAACGTGTACTCAGTTAATAAACAGTGTTAGCGCTACTTTGGAAGCATTTTTAATTTCATCTTGGTTTATTTTTAGAATGGTATAGTTTTACAGCTTTTACTCCGCTTTTTTCAGAGCTGAACTACAGTACTGGACAAAATAAATCATACGCCAAACCCAAAAAAGTACATTACATCATATTTTTGCTATTTTGCACGCAATTTCAGCAGTATATTCAGAAAAGTTCATGTATTTCTCATGATGCATTCTATTAGCTGAATGAAAATTGTTTAATATTCTGCTATTGTCGTTACAAATTTAAATAAATATATGCTCACTTTTGTGCTTGGGCAAAATAAATCATACACTCCTAAGATTTTATTTTTTAGCCATCGAATAAAAACAAAATCTGAAGATTTGGCATCACGGCGTAATATTAAACAGTTCTTGTTCCGGGAAGCGTAACACCATTGTGTTTTGTTTGCGTCATTTGAAAAGTGAAAATTGTCGGGAAAGCAGATTTCGCTCGATGTTAGAAATTTGGTGATTCGCGATCGTGAAAACGGAATTTCTTTTCGGAAAATTGCCGAAAAGTACTCGATCTCAGTTAGAGCTGTTCAACACAAATGGAAAAAGTACGAAACACGAGGAAATGTGAGGAATTTATCCGGACAAGGACGTCATCGTGCGACAAGTAATCGTGATGACATCAGAATTATTCGAATGGCTCAGCAGAATCCGAAGTATTCGTCGAGGCATATTGTGGAATCGATGGATCTCAATGTAAGTCGACGTACTGTTCGCCGGCGACCTAATGAGAGCGGTTTGCAAAGCTGTTTGGCATTGAAGCTGTAAAGTTCGGCCGTTCACTGAGGAATCCAGTTGCCAGTTTTGCCAGCCACTTACCCAAGCGTCCACATGCGATGACGGTTCGATGAGGAAGAGGAAGAGAGACGATCGCTGTGTGCTCTCGTCGTCTCCCGTCACGTCTGCTGTGGTGTGCGCAGGGTTATGTTGGTAGTAGGTAGGGAGCGGCTAGCATCTCTATGCGGGTGGTACTCAATACCGCACATCCCCCTCCTCCATTAAAAAAAACATCACTACAGTAAAAGAAAACGTTATTAGGATCTTGAAAAGAATGGCTTCTCGGGAAAACTAGGAAAGAAAAACTTTTTTTTCGTTACCTTCACTCTTTCACTAGATCATTTGAATAGCACACATCGATCGCACACCCTTAGGGGATTAATGATCCATCTGATGTCTTGATCTGAACTGTGAAACGTCGTCTTAAGAATCAAAGTGACGATTGACTCACAGATGGCAAGTCGATAAAAATGGTAATGACGCTATAATATCTGTAAAATTGCAGTTTTGCAATTTTTTAGCACATCATCATTTTTGTAATTGCGAATCTTAAATCTAGGTGTTGCATGACCAATTTTGGCTTTGCTTTGATTCGCCAATAGTACCACAGAAAATGTGTATGACGAATCTTTCCTGAATGGGTCATGTAGAAAACAATATCGGTTTGCCGTAGCCCTGGGAGAGGCTCCCAACTAACAATTTGAGCTGATTAGAAGCTGAATAAGCATTTTTTAGTTGTAATTTCTTTTTCTTCTTTGCTGCACCACGTCATACTTTTTTATTTTATATTTATATATATTAACAAAATCTCCCCTCTATGAGTCACACGGAAAAGACGCACGTTGTCGCACGTTGTAACCATCGTCTTTCCAGCTTGAACAGTTTCACAACCGATGTGGGGTATAAGAGGTGAGGAGAAAGGAAACTAGTGGACTCTTTCATTCTGACGGTGTTCTTATGCAACAGCAGACGTGACGTCACGTCTGTTGCTGCATAAGAAGACGCGAGAACGAAAGAGTCCACTAGTTTCCTTTCTCCTCACCTCTTTTACCGCACATCGTTTCACAACAACATACTTTACCGACTCGTCATCGCTATCCACTTGACTGTTCTCTTTGAAATTGGCTGGTTCACTTTAAATCCGGAATGCTGCTCATTCGCTGCATTTCCATTGACTTCAGCACGTTCAAATAATTGTTAGAAACTTGCACTTGCAGTTGCTGGCGTCTCTGGATCTACACTGTTCTTCTCATTTTCGAATCTCTTTATCTCTACCAGTTTCTCCTTTCCCTTCTCAACCACTTTATCCTTTCCAATGGGCGTTGACGGCGACTCTGTAGCTCTTTATTCCTATGGTAAAATCCATACGTAAACGTCAGACTGTGCGTAAAACATAGCGGCCATGGTACTATCATAGAGGTAACTCTAAGACAAGAAGGTCCCGAAGAAATGTGCACAACTTTTTGTCTCAGCTCTGGTACTATCTTCGGTCCCAAGCTAATCGATTCACCCATCGAAACATAGGAAAATCCACGAGCCCCTCATTCTAGCTGTCAAACTTTCATAGCGAATCAAAACAAACATTGTGTAGTAGCAGAATTTCGACTAGAATGGGATACGTTAATCGTTTACTTGGGACCAATAGGCTAGTCAAGTAGTGAGCCAATTTAAAATCGTTAGTTTCGTATTGATTGTTGGTACTATCCTTTCACTCCACTGAAAATTCCCATAGGAAACTGTCAATATTTGCTAGAAGAGACGATTTCTCGACGGTGCCATCAATGTCAATAATATCAAACATATCCAACTGGAGTGTCTTACTTGGCTCCAATGGTCTATCAGTTGAGTCAATGCAACCATCTCCAAATTATCTATGTTCCTCAGATGTATTGCTCTGACGGATTAGTCTTTAATTAACGTACAAGCCATCTTGAAGAGCTCCTTAAGCGGAAGATTCCACTTGAAGTTTTTGTTTTGTTAGACATATGGGCCATTCCCGATGCTGCCCGGTTGGCCATTTAACCACGAGATAGAAATATATCGGAGTGACTGCTCCACATTATCGGGATGGAGACTGACCATCCCAAGCGTCCACACGCGATTTGTTTAACCACTTCGTATGTCCTCATCCTTAAATCTCTAGATCTACGTAATGTATGCATTTGAAAATAAAACTCAGTGTTTGCATCAGGAAAGTGTGCATAGAATTAATTTATGAGATCTTCACAGCTTCTTGATGTTGAGATGTGAGACCATGAAAACGCGAAATGGATGACCTCTACCAATCGTGTGCTTAAAGAAGCCAATTTAAAAAGCAATAACCATCATGATCTATAGCTTAGGGAGTACAGGCACATGATTGTTGTTCCAGAATGTCCAGGTTCGAGTCTCATTAGAGGTAAGTTTCATAGCATCTATATCCATATCATAATCATAAATATGAAACACAAATGATGCTACTTGATCCAAAAGGTATCGGAACATAAAGAAATCATTAGTTATCATTTTTTGTTCCGTTTACGAGCCTTCTTATTTTTGGCATCGGGGCGGTGAGTGGTATTTGTTTACTCAAATTTTTGACGTTTCTCACATCAGCCCTAAGTAAGCATTAGCAGTGCTAGTAACGGGCTACCATACTAGCATTATAAAGGCCCGCTATTTCGCCTCTTTAGCATTATATCAGTTCAATATTAGCATACAACACTTCATATGCATTAAATGGCTGCTTCATATTCGGATTTAAAGTAGAATTAGGGCTACGTTTTAATGCTTATCGGTTACTTGGGATGATCGCTTTCCTTTTTGTTTTTCTTTGCTTTGTTTTACGTCGATCTTGTTTTCCGTACTGAGTACCAATGCTACCGACACCAGAGAGGCAGCTCCTACATCCCACACCTGGACCCTACCTATCGACCCATCAACTCATGAACCGGGGACCAACCAATCACAGATGTTATGCCATCATCTTTCTTCACTGGTATGTTTGTCAATTAGATTATTTACTTTGTTTGCGTCCAGCTTACGATACCTAGCCTCCTTGTCCGCTCAACCCGTATTTTAAATTTGCTTCTGTACGGTTTTTTAAAGGGCTTAATTAATCCCACTTTGTCAGACATACCACTTGGTTATTATATCGCCAATGAATTTGACTGAACTTTATGTAAATAAGTTTCATAAAATTAGACGTCTTCTTGTTCAGCGATTCGTTGAGCTTCAAATACATACTATTTACTCATATTCTGGATTTATTCGAAATTAAATCATTACTCATAGCTGGGTATACTGTTTTTAGCGTGTACACAGAAAGCATCTGTCAAAAGTAATAATTTTTTTTTGTGGTTTCGTGCTAAGAGAAGAGTTGACAACACGGGGGCGAAAATGAACCACTTTTCTGTCAAACGTGAACCAGCACCTGATTGGTTGATTTCATGTGCGTAAGATAGAGATAGAGATACATAAAGATAGAGATAGAGATAGAAATAAACGAGGAAGAAGCCAATTGTCACCTCTTCCTCTTAGGTTTCGTGACCTTATTTGTTTACAAAGTAGTACCAACAATCAATACGAAACTAACGATTTTAAATTGGCTCACTACTTGACTAGCCTATTGGTCCCAAGCAAATCGATTAACGTACCCCGTTCTAGTCAAAATTCTAGTACTACACAATGTTTGTTTTGATTCCCTATGAAAGTTTGACAGATAAAATGAGGGGTTCGTGAATTTTCCTATGTTTCGAGGGGTGCATCGATTAGCTTGGGACCGAAGATAGTACCAGAGCTGAGCCAAAAAGTTGAGCACGTTTCTTCGGGACCTTCTAGTCTTAGAGTTACCTCTATGGTAGTACTGCAATTCACAACTACATTGGAGTCTGGTCAAACAGTAACGTCAAGTGATGCCTGCAACCCGCCCGAGGGGATTATTTAACCATGTTCGATCAATTTTCAGATGGCCTTTCCGACGCACCTGCATTTTGTTTTTGTTATGTCGATTTCCGATACTTTTCGAGACACATACATCAACAATAATACTGCACATGCTTCAGTGGTCTTCCAGATGCGCAATGTGTCATGCCAGACAACAAAACGATTTCAATCAATGCACCGGTGGTCTTCCAGACGCACCTTGCTGCGTTCTCAGTCACAAACCAGAAATTTGTACAATTAATACGAAATGCTTTCAACCAAAGCTCCAGTAGTCTTCCAGACACACCGTGTGGCGTTCCTAACCACAAACCAAAAAATCTGCACAATGCTTCATTCCAGAATTCTCAATTCTTTCAATCAAAGCTCCGGTGGTCTTCCAGACACACCTTGTGGCGTTCCTAACCACAACCAAAATTTCAATTGTTTTCTTTTTTTTTAGTTTTCGGACGAACTGGATGAAAATGTGAAACCGTTAGTAATAGTCGCAGGAATGACCTGGCAGGATCGCCAATGTAAAGTTCGGCCTTTCAGTGAGGAATCCGGTTGCTGGTTTTGCCAGCCACTTACGCAAGCGTCCACACGCGATGACGGTTCGATGAGGAAGAGGAAGAGAGACGATCGCTGTTTGCTCTCGTCGTCTCCCGTCACGTCTGCTGTAGTGTGCGCTGGGTTATGTTGGTAGTAGGTAGGGAGCGGCTAGCATCTCTATGCGGGGGATACTCAATACCGCACAGAAGCGTCCTTTTATCAACAAGCGGAACCAACGGAAGCGACTGGAATTTGCTAAAAAGTACGCCGGAATAACTGTGGACTTCTGGAAACGAGTTCTGTGGACGGATGAGAGCAAATTTGAGTTATTTGGACAGAAAAGGCGATCAAGGGTTTGGCGAGGTTCCGGTGACGCTCTTAAGGAACCATACATTCAAAAGACGGTTAAACACGGAGGCGGAAATATCATGGTATGGGGAGCATTTGCGTGGTCTGGTGTTGGAAGCTTGGCTCATATAAAGGGAATAATGACTGCAGATGTGTACATTGACTTGTTAAGTGAAAATCTGGAAGTTTCGCTACTAAAAACTGGCCTGGAATCCAATTACACTTTCCAACAAGATAATGACCCAAAGCACACAGCGAAGCAAACAACGGCATTTTTCAAATCAAATCGGCTCAAAACGCTGGAATGGACTCCCCAATCTCCCGATCTCAACCCGATTGAGAATTTATGGTCTTACTAGGACAATAAAGTGGATAAAGCATCGGTTTCCAACAAAAACGTTTATTTTCAAGCACTTGAAGCAGCGGGGGAGATTATTGATTCAATATATCTACAAACCCTCGTCGAAAGTATGCCAAGACGGTTGGAAGCAGTGTTGAAAGCAAAGGGTGGTCATACCAAATACTGAGAGTGTTAAAATGTAAGTTGAAAGTTGAATTAAACAAGAATTTTCAATACGAAATCAGGCGTATGATTTGTTTTTTCCAACTCGAAATTCTCCTTTTTCAACTTATATATGATGCCAGGTTCTAACGGTGAAGGGTAATAATTTGGTGGTGTGGTTATAGGTAATTTCGAGTAATTTGAATTGCAGCTATATAAATTCAATAAATTCTTCCATCAAAAAAGTAAACAATATTAAACCCGGCTTCAAGATCAAGCTGTGTAGTGACTATTGGATAATCGGGAAAAGTTTAAATAAGCGCCGTTTAAGCTCACACACAACTAAACAGCAGAATAACAGCTGTATAGAAGCGTAAATGGATATGCAATAAGAGCTTACCAGAACCGTTCCAACAGCCATTCGCCAGATTTGCTTGTATAGAGGTTGAGTAAAGGTTATTTCAAATCGCTTACATTGTGAAGATTGTTAGTTGGGGTTTCCTTGTAGGACGGTTATGCATGTTATTTTTTTTTTCTTTAATTTAAACTAGCGGGTGTTTTTGTGGGTAACTTAACAAAAATGGTTCTGAACTTTGTTCCTGCTATTTTTAGTCCTGAACTGCCCTGAAAAATACTAGGCATTTTACTGAAAACCATAGACATGCACTGAAGCTATTCGAACCTACCCTTTATGATCTTTAAATTCTTGGAACTGCTCTGAAGTTTTCGGAACTTCTTTGGCGTTCTTGGAACTTTTATAAAACACTCAAAACTTCTTAATTGTTCTCAATAATTTTCCTGGTCTCTGTACCAGAACGTTCTCTATTTATTTTTAAAGTTTATAGAACTTTCCAAATGTTTAAGATTACTTTTCTTCTTTGTTCTGCTCAGAAGTGTTCCAAAGTACTCTGGTAATTCCTAAAACTTTTAACTTACCTGAAGCCAGTAACGGAAAAGTTCGCAAAAAATCACTATGACTCGCGAACTTTTCCCTTGAAGCCGTGAAATATCGCGAACTTATTCAACACTGCCTGAAGCTTACTGAAATCCCATGAAGTTCCTGAATAATAAAAAAAGTTACATTCATAGTATTTTTTGTCCACTATTCCACAGCCACAAATTGTATATGAGAAAGTCAAACGCGCACTCTTTTATCTGTGGATTTGAAGTAAAACTTCAAGTCCCCTGATTAATTAATGCATGAGTTAGGTAAAAGAGAGTGTGTTTGACTAGTACTGTCCCAATAATAGCCTTTCGCTCAATTTCCACATCTATTCAATTTTCACAATGCCGTTCTCAAGCGCAACCTATCCTCTTCAGAACTTTCTCTAGCTAAATTATCACAGTAAAGTTCCATGTTGATATTAATTTTTTCATCCAGTTCGTTTATATGGAAGACTCAATCGCGTTAACTTTACGGAGCCGATAATACATAGTTCACTGTTTGTAACAAAATTCACTTAATAATATGTCTAAAGTCTGGAACGCGCAAAAATTGGCCAACTTTAAATTGGTGTAGTTCTGTTAAAAATGCAATAAAAAAAACCTGAAATGCTGCATTTGGAAGTTGAGTGTATATACAATGGTTGCTTGTTTGGACTCAAAACTTACTTTCACAGATCTTTATAACACAATTATTAACAGACCTAACAACATGCTTGGTATTATAAAACGTTTCTGTTATAACTTTCACGATCCGTATACGATAAAAACATTGTACATTTCTTATTTAAGATCGATATTAGAATATTTAAGCATAGTTTGATCTCCTTTTTCAATCACAAACGAAGAAAGAATAGAGTCCGTTCAAAAGCAGTTTCTATTGTATGCACTCCGCAAGTTAGGTTGGACTGTATTTCCTTTGCCATCTTACACAGCTCGGTGTATGCTCATAAATATCCAAATATTGAAAGAGCGTCGGGAATTTGCTATGATTTCATTCGTAAACGATATCGTATCACATCGCATTGATTCAATAGAATTATTGTCATCCTTAAATTTAAATACCCCATCTAGGCATTTACGAAATAGAAATATATTTGCTACAAATCATCATCGTCATCGCCAAATTTGGACCCTTGAACCAAATGATGGACACATATAATAAGCACTGCAATAACATTGACTTTACAATGACGAAAATCAAATTAAAGCAATTCTTTAATTCCTCGCATAACGTCAGCTAGAAGTATTTTTTTCAACTTGTCCTCAAGACATATTATAAATAAATATAATCAAAGATAAAATTGTAAAAATAGCACTTAAGGCATCAACTGAAAAACGGTCAACACTGATTGACGACAAATAAATAAATAAAAATTTGATGTGTTTTCACTGTTTGCTTTCCAGTTTTCAAAATGACGTCCAAGCAAGAGGAGCAGCGTGTCAAAATTTTGCTCGCGCAGCAAGAGAATCCGAAGTTCTCACACGCCAAGTTGGCAAAATTGCTAGATGTGGCCATGAAAACGTTTTAACGAAACTTTTGTGAAGGCGGATTTCAAGCAGCTTCCGGGACAGGAGTTTTATACCGCATCAGGAAAAGGGAAGGTGGCTGAAATTTTCAAAATCATCAAACTATCGAAGTTTCCGAAAAAATATCTGGTCTGCCATATGTACGTGTGGTCTAAAAAGCGGCATTTTCATTACAACGGGAACCACCAATCAAGAGATCTACGTCCAGGTAAAGCAACATATTTAATAGACCTGTGCTGTTCTGGCCGGACTTGGCGAGGTGCCACTATGAGAAAAAGGCAATCGAGTGGTACGATGGGAACCACGTGGTTGTTGTACCCAAAGACCACAACCCTCGCAACAGCCCAGAACTCCGCCCTGTCGAACGGTATTGGGCCTTGGTCAAAAGCAATTTAAAAAACCCGAATTTATTCACCTATGGTGTGATCAGACCCTTCTTACTTATTCAAGTTTATTTATTTTATTGTCATTATCAGTGACCAAGCCCCCCACCCCCGTGTCATCCAGTGACGCTACGCCACTGCCTGGGGGTACCCGGAATATATCCGGGTGTAGTCTATTTGGTGAGGCTACCAATCACCTTATCATCGTATTTAATGTGATTTAATGGGTTTTTATTCAATTCATATTCAAGCAACTTCCCCGGGGTACACGGAACATGTCCAAGTGTATCCAATGTGGTCTGGAACACTTAACACGACTTGCATTGATCTTATTTTTGAATTCTGTAGTAATTTGATGTGTCGCATGATGGTTTTGATACGTTTTCCGTTAAATCCAGCGTGAAGGCCCATATTCACCTATCATTTGGCGCCAAGTTTGTCCAAATCGGTTCAGCGGTTGCTGAGAAACGTGAGTGCATTCATTTCGTTACATACACACACACATACACACATACACACGTACACACACACACAGACATGTTCCGATCTCGTCGAGCTGAGTCGAATGGTATATGATGGTTTTGATACGTTTTCCGTTAAATCCAGCGTGAAGGTCCATATTCACCGGATCTTATTCCGGCCATATCTCCGGAACCGGTTCACCGATTCCAAAACCATTCAATAGCGTTCAATGGGACCCCAAGACCTATCATTTGGCGCCGAGTTTGTCCAAATCGGTTGAGCGGTTGCTGAGAAACGTGAGCGCATTCATTTCGTTACATACACACACACATACACACATACACAGACATGTTCCGATCTCGTCGAGCTGAGTCGAATGGTATAAAAGGGTAAAAAGACTAATGAATCCATGGAAAACGAGCAGCAGTTAAAATCTAACTGGTGTTCGGCGGCGAATAAGGTCGATGAGACCACTGTGCAAAATTTAATGGAAGAGAATAAATGGAAGGCACGGCTGTTTAGATTTGGAAAACCAAAAGAATAAACGAACATTTTTTCCTTTAAATATATGAATTGAACTACCAAATGAAAAATAAGACAATTTTTTGGGGTATGAATTTTGACTGAAAGAAACGATTTTTTTGTCGACCAATTTTTGCGTGTTCCAGTCTTTAGTAGACGTTGGGCCGAATACTCGCGGCTTACCTGAGGTTAGAGGGGTACATTATCGAAGGATAGCATTAGGGGATGAGCATAGGAGTGGGTTTTCGTTGTCTCATCAGAGCGTTGTCGCCAGTATGGTTCTAGATTCGACTGCCATTCGACCGGCTATGGTGGGTGACCAGTGGACGACGATGAGAGTCATCGAGACGGTGGAACAAGACCATATTGATATTAGTATAGCATTTCCAACCAACTCTGAAAACAAAGTTCCTGAAATTCTCTTGAAGTTATTGGAACTGTCCTGAATTATTCTGATCTTCATTGAGATTTTCCTGTAGGAAAGTTTTCCCGTACCCGATGGTGATGTTGCTTTGGATGGGTGATTCTTCAATTTCTAGAAATCATCTGAACTCATTGTTTACTAACGCTGATAGCCCTTATTATAGCTCTATCTAGAATATTCCATCGTTAGCCATAAATCCAAACAGTATGTTGCCATCGCCATGACCCATGCTATGGTTTCATCATGATATGTTTAGATATATCGATTAGTGGCAGTAGGTTAACTCCAGAGCTGGTTCCTGACTATGCAAATATTGTCTTTTCATCAACCATGAATGATTACGAGCACGCACCATTCATTTGACCGCACATCATTCCCCATCAACTCGGATCAGTCTATTGTATAGCAAGGATTCACCTTATCCACCGGAGTAATTCACGAAAAAATCTATACAGTCAGGTTTTACGATTGCTCCCTGTGCTTTTCTTAGCAATCGCCATACCACCCTGCACCCTTTGTAAAGCGTTATCCTGTTGAATAATTAAAAATACCGATGAGAATAACTCACCTGTTGCCGCACTCGCGACCCCCCCAAGCAGTGGTCACGCCACGATCGGCGTCCCGGCATCGTGTCAGTCCTGTTTGAAACGTTCTTCAGTTCAATACCGGATCCCGGTTTCGCGGAATATAGTGTAGTTCGAACCGAGCCCTCGTTCTTTATTTAATTTTCATCATCGATGGGAGGAAATCCTGTCGCGGGCAGTTCATTGCCTACGGACGGAGAAGAATGTTCCCAGCAGGGCGAAGAGAATCGCATTTTTGATATGTACAAAAATGCTACCGTCCTAATCACTGGTGGGACGGGATTTTTGGGGAAAATACTGCTGGAGAAAGTGCTGCGGTGTTTGGAAGTGCGGAAAATTTTTCTGCTCATTCGTAGGAAGGATGAGATGAGTGCCGGCGAACGGCTAGTGAAGCTACTGCAGGATGCGGTGGGTGTTTATTTTTTGTGCGTCAAAAATGAGCGGTTTACATTTTTTATGTCTAAATGAGCGGTTTACGATGTTGGAAATGTGTGGTGTGCTAACAAACGTCACGCGGAAGTTGAATACAGTAATCCTTATTTTACGTTTCTCGGCTGTCCTTCAACCGATAATGCTGATTTATTGTCAGCCTTAAACTAGCTATCTACAAAAAATCAGCTCAATTGGTTGAAGGACAGCTTAGAAATAGTGGTGGGTAGACAGTTCCACCCACCGCATAAATCGAGGGATTGCTGTAGATATTTAATCCAGGTAAAAGCGTTTAGAGTGTGGGCAGGAAGCCGGAAATGATAACGAGGTAGCAGACTAATGTGCATGTATAGATTGTTCAACAGAACGGGATTTGGCTACTTGGAAAGTGGAAAATTAATACGTTAGGTGTGAGTCGAAACACGGCTGTAGAGTTAGGCTCAAATATAAATCGTCCCCTTAATGCTAAAACTAGGTATTATTGAATAGATTCCATATAACGATGGTTGTTGCAACTGCTCATCTAGAATCTGAGTAAATATGAGTAACGGAGTGAACGGTACTAGAACATGTAGAATTTAAGGGATTATCCTCACTTTCGATTCATCCAAAAATGTTGGATTAGTTCGAAGAAGCCTAGTTGAAGGTTTTACGAGGATCTGCTCTTTAGATGCTGAGCAGTTTTATAGTTTAGCCAATATTTTATTATTTTCCAAGTAGTGCAGAAATAAGTATAGTGTATTGAAGAGTGTTAATGCAGTGTAGTTTTCTTGCAAATTGATGAATAAGTCAGTGGAAAAGTGAAATATTAGCTCGGTGTTTCCGTATCACAAAATAGCGTTGGCAAGTGCTAGTTGTACTTTGTTTTGCATTGTAACGCCTACTTCACAACGGACTTTGTCAGGATGGCTGCTGAGCTGGCGGATGCTCTGTGTGTCTTATGTGAGTTATTTTTTAAGCGATTCCAAATGGAAGTTGAACCAGTAAATAGTTGAAAGGAATGATTTTCAGAGAAGTATCAGGGTTTAAAATTTTCATAATCAATAATTCCGGTAATTCTCGCTTCATTTTTATTCATATAAGAAATACACATTCAGTAGTAACGTCTTAACGTAAAATAATTCAAAGTGCTTTCCAAAGCTCTTATTCAAAAAGATTCGGTATCGTAACATCTAAAGCCCTCTAGTAAGGGAACTTCAGAAACGTGTTGTTTTTTGTTTGTGGAAAAGCTTTGACCGCCATGCGAATTTTGTTTTGACCTCACAACTTCTTTTCATCAATGGCCAATAATTTTTAGGATTTTTTTACTATTGCTAGGTATTGGTGGCTGTGTGACGATATGTGATCGAAGCGTTTGTTGTATGAGTGAAAGCAAATACAACAGGGTAACTATTGGTGATGAGCGCCAAGGTTATTATAATGATATGCGCTACCAAGATACATGTAGTAACGAGGGTTGCACCGATGTAGTTCATCATATCCAAGATGCAGGAAATGTTTTGCTTTGCTGTTGTGAGATGTACTCGCGCATAATAGATAGAAACACGATTAATTATGATTTTGAAGATTTCCTGCAAAAAGGTCAAGAGCGATGCGAGTCGATGGGTTTAGATTGCAGAGATAAAAAAAGATTTTTCGTAGGTTGATTGAGATTTTTCGACCATTTAAAATGGAGATTTAGATGTGTCGCACCCCTCGATTTTATCATTGATTTAGCATATGACCAACAATCAATATGAAACTATCGATTTGAAATTGACTCACTACTTGACTAGCCTATTGGTCCCAAGCAAATCGATTAACGTACCTCATTCTAGTCAAAATTCTAGTACTACACAATGTTTGTTTTGATTCGCTATGAAAGTTTAACAGATAAAATGAGGGGTTAGTGGAATTTCCTATGTTTCGAGGGGTGAATCGATTAGCTTGGGACCGAAGATAGTACCAGAGCTGAGCCAAAAAGTAGAGCTCGTTTCTTCGGGACATACAACACTTTCACGTACACTGAACCAAAACATCCGCAATAATTCGAATGATTATTGCATTGCATTCGAATTACGGATGATTTTCTTATGGTTGAATTCGTCGTCAGATGATGAACATCCATATTTCTGTCATCCAAATAAAGGATGATTTTCGTTTAAAAATTAGCTATAAAACATACGGCACTCAGAGGACATTTAAGAATAGTGTGACATGCAAGTGCTTTTAATTAGATTTATAATTTGATTATCTACATTTCCATACTGAATGGCCATAATAAGCCATTCCATTATGGATACAAAATTTTTTCGTGGTGGAGGAAACCTTCTCCACCACGAATTAGCCAAACATTGGTTTTCATCCTTTACATATGTTCGACACAGCTCTGATAGCGATGCATTTGCTTCCACCTCGTTTGTCAGCTCAGATCAGCAAATGACATTCGATAGAATTATTTACATCATCGTTTTGAATGATTTGCGTTATGGGGCTGAACCAATACCATATGCATTTCCATTTAGTATGACAGTCATTCTGCAGAGAGCATTACAAGAACAACATGTGAAAAGGGCATACAAGCTTTTTGTAAACAAACCTTCTTATGCCCTTTTCTCGCCACCCATATGACATCAACGCAAACCATTAACATTAGCGGGTAGGGGAAGCTTTCCGCTTCCCGATGATGTTGTTGGTTTGCGTGGGCGACCCTCGGTTGGCGAGAAAAGGGCATACAAAGGTTTGTTTACAAAAAGCTTGTATGCCCTTTTCACATGTGGCTCTTGATTACGCATTTCAACCGAAGGCCCTATCCCTTCTCATAACAATTTTCATCCTGTTTTCTAGAGGATATTTTGATTTCAAAACAACCGTCATCCGTTGCAGGTATCATTCGAAAAAGCGATTTCGATGATTTGTTTTGAATGGTCTGAGGTTTCATTCGATCAGAGGATGATGTTTGTGTACAGTGTACGACATTTTTATTAGCTAACACAAAGTCAAGAATACGCCCAACTAACATTTTCAGCTTTGTAAGCCAACTTTTCCAGCGTTGTGCTGTAAAGTAGCTAAAAAGAAGCTGCAGATACAGCTACAAGCAAAAGCTAGCAATTTAGTTTTGGAGAGCGTTTACTCAACTTTCTCATAACCATTATTCAATTTGTCAGTCGCACTGAATAACATCAGCCAATAAACGCTAATGTCACTTCTACATACACACTAATCAACTTTCCACTTGTAGCTGCAAAACAAAGTTAACAAAGTGAATATATTACTCATTTGATGGCTTTTACACAACCAACCACTCTAGCTGAATAACATAAACATCAAAAATGCTTTGTCAACAACTAAACAACCTGTACTCAGCTTATAAACTATGTTAAAGCTACTTCGGAAGCATTTTCACAGTCAACTAGGTTTATTTTTAGTCGTGTGCAGTTTTACAGCTTTTACTCTGCTCTTTTATAACTAGTCGAGAAAAGTGATTCATGTGCACTATTATAAAGCCTCTACTCAGTGATTTTGTTGTAGAAGGGAATGTTGATTTGTTTACATAAGTTCAAAGTGTTGGCGTAGCACAGTTGGTGGTGTCAAGGTTTGCCAATGAGGTCGTCTCGAGTTCGATTCCAGGTTCCGGTGCAGGGTAAATAATTTGGTGATGATTTGTAACTAATTTCGATTAAATAGATTCTCAGCAAAATAAACTCAATAAATTCCTTCATAAAAAAGCGTAAACAGTATTTAACCCGGCTTCAAGAGAAAGCTGTGTAGTGATTATTGGACAACCGGGAAAAGGTTGAATAAGCGCCTTTCAAGTTCACACACAACTAAACAGCAAGATAACAGCTGTATAGAAGCGTTAATGGATATGCAATAAGAGCTTACCAGAACCGTTCCAACAGCCATAAGTAGCTGACTAAGTTCGCCAGATTTGCTTGTATAGAGGTTGAATAAAGGTTTCCTCATATCGTATAACGTTTGAATACAGCTTGAGACTGTATAAATGAAATGAGTAAAGCGTTTACATTGTGAAAATTGTTAGTTGGGACGACCATTTTGATTAGGAACTGAATTGATTTCTGTTAAACCATGCAGACTGAACCTATCCAACAAAATTGAACTAGAGAGATAGATTGCTGAACATGTATGACCGGAAGATCATTCAGTGAATCAGACCAAACCAGATTGTAGTCTCCAAACTGAATTGCGATATCCGAAACTTCAAGATTCGAGAGAATTACTCCAATAGAGTTAACGTGATTATTGGTGTCAGCAACATTTGCTCTCCAAAGTAGATCACCCCGATGCTAGCGTTACCGGTGGGAGTTTTAATCTTGATCCACAACTGTTCAAGAGTATCACAGACAGGTATAGGATCTAAGCACGAACTCAAGTGTGAATACACGGCGATAAGAACGCCACCACCCCTGGATTTGGTGCTGTTCACAGGATTGCGATCATTTCGAAAAACAGTGTACAGTTGCGAAAATTGCGTTGACAAAATGCGGTCATCAAGCCATGTCTCAGTGAGGACGATGACATCGTAGCGAGAATCCGAAGCGACAAGGAAGAAGTCATCAATCTTAGTGCGTAAGCCTCTAACGTTCTGGTAGTAGATGTTGAGACAACGTTCATCTGAGTCCAAATTTTCTCCGGCAGGGAGTTGTAGCGTTGGATCACTGCAAACCAGAGGTGTATGAGGGATGGAAATACTGTTGCTGCTTAAGTGCTTGCCTGGAACAGCAGGCCGGAATACCCCTTCTCCGACTCCGTACACAGGTCTGAGACGACTTCGACTGCTCCCATCAACATACGGCGCGACTTAGACGGGTGGAAAAGAGGATGACACCATGATAGAGTCATTAAGCATAATCTCGCAAGCGATTTCATTGGCAATACTCGGTGACGAAGCATTATAGCAACAATCAATACGAAACTAACGATTTTAAATTGGCTCACCACTTCAGTAGCCTATTGGTTGTAACGAGTACCATTTTTCTGAATTCAATTTTCATCAATATTTGTTAGGAACATGAATTTAAAATAAATCTCATAAATAATCACCGCAGTCGTTGAGTGAATTCTATTAGTAGGTAATGAATTCGAGAGTGAAGTAGATACCCACCACTTGGCATAATGAAATTGTAAATGAGTTATAGTTCAGTAGTGAGAGCCGGGGTGGTATTCTTGTCCAATTGCTGCAAGCAGGCGGTAGGTTGCTCGATCGTCGTTTAGCGCGTACGTACATCGACCCGGTACAGATCCTTTGATGATTTGTTAACCTTTCTCGAATTTCTCTCCTATCCCTTAACTTTGAGCCGAGCAGCGAATTGGATGATTGGAGTTGTTTGTTAGAGCAAGATGCCGATAGCGGGGGATGCAATTGATGAGAGCATGAGAACAATTTTCGTTGTATCACGAATATCTAACTTCGTTAGATTTACGTGATTTCCGGTGCCGAAGATTACGATAATGCGTTTAATCTGAGGATCCCCAAGAATCTATCGATCACTTTGGACTGATCAGTGGAAGAGGCAGGAGTGGTCCACCCGTAATCTCGCGCCGTGGTGTGTTTAGTAAGGTAGAAGTGACATGAGGTTCTTTCTAACTAGTGAACTTAAGAATCCTTTCCCATTAGTTCTTTCGATAGGCATTATTCGTTCCGAGCAGTGTGTGAAGCGTGTGTAGAGATTTTGGAGGAAGAAGGTAAAACTGGTGACAATTTCTGGTTTGTGCGATAGAGGCTTAACACGTGCTTGTGCAACGGTTTTTCTTTAGACAGATTCGTGGCGAAGGTTGTGCACGCCCGACACACCACTCATTCAGCTAGTGACCATTTCTGGCCCCACCATCGGTTTCGAAGGTAACCCGGGGTACGCCGGAAGAGGGCCGCGACCGTTAGAAACGCGCCCTAGGCAGGGCGAAACGGCCAAACGGACGACCAAAGCGCGATCAGCGATCGTACCGCGTCACACAAGCCACGTGTCGACGCTAAGTAGCATCGGAAGTTTCTAAACCAACCAACGCGTACATCGGCAGCATTTTCCACCTGTATCCGTGAAGGAAAGACACCGGGTGATTCACCGCCAACCCCTCCGTTCATCCGCCGCATCACCGTCATCTGTATTGCTGCATAAATGGTCCGTGAGTACTGAATGAATCCCTTGTGAAATTTTTCGTCCATGCGCATGTTGACTTGAAACTTGAGAGCCCGCAACCGTAGCACTTTTCCGGTCTCGCGAGGCGTACACATTCTAACCGTTTGCACGTGAACCCAAATGAGAGCCGTTTGAACACGCACAGGAGGATGAAACATACCAGAACATAACCCAACACACACACGCTCGATAGACAGATAGATAAAGAGGGAAAGGTAGAGGCAATTGGGCAGTAGGTAGACAAAGCAAACAAAATGAACAGAACATGAACTTTTGCGCCTGTAAGTAGACTAAACAATAAACATTATGGAATAAAGCTCTCTTTGGTTTTGGATAGGCAAATATGCAATAAAGTCCTGTAATTTCGTTATGCCAAAAAAGGTTGTTAAAGATCTGCCTTGATGAGATAGAAGTGAATCTGTTTGGAAGATTTTCATGTCACCGTTTTTTCCGCTGTAGTTTTTTTTTTCTCTTTTGAGGTTTTTACTGGAGAGGTTGGCTCCGAAACCAACTGGAAAACTTCCAAATCTAACACGGGTTTTCTCAGGGTGAAAGTAGAGTCTTGGCCTGTGATGATAACGACTCGCATTGGGTTAATCTTGGTCCGGGCGGTTTATTGGCAGCATTTTCTCCTCAGTTGCATTTACTTCACTATTTGTGACATACTTTTTCTAATTGAATAGCTCTAGTCAGCCAACTCGCTTTCCGCCCAAAATTTGGGAAAAATAGGAACCTAATCCTGCAAGGTCTCATACGGTCGGGCAACCTCAAAATTGGTAAATGGTCTCCCTCGGGAGTGGCGCTTAAGCCATTTTACTTTCAACGGAAAGCTCGTCAGGCTGACGGGTTACATGGTCCCAAGCAAACGATTAACGTACCCTATTCTAGTCGAAATTCTAGTACTACGCAATGTTTGTTTTGATTCGCTATGAAAGTTTGACAGACAAAATGAGGGGTTATTGGTTTTTCCTATGTTTCGAGGGGTGATTCGACAAGCTTGGGACCGAAGATAGTACCAGAGGTGAGCCAAAAAGTTGAGCACGTTTCTTCGGGACCTACTTGTCTTAGAGTTACCTCTATGATTATAGTGTAATTGACAGATTCCATGATGCGCTAATGGTTATTGTCATAAAGAAGGAGCCCACTTTTCTTACCGCAACTTACCGAAAAAATAGAGTAAGTGTTCCAGTAATAGTGGTAAAGGCTGACTAAAAGTTTGGAACGCCCCTCGCGCGCCGCTAGCACGCCTCCAGTGTTGGAAATCGAAAATCTTTGACAGTGGTTTGTTTACACTTTTATAGAGAACAGCTGGTGCAATTTTGATCAAAGTAGTCATTCGCGTTCAGGAATACCTTCAAATGGAACTTGAAAGAAGAAAAAATATTGTACACAAACACCTGAAAAATCCGAAGTTGTCCGGTTCCAACCTGGCTAAAGACCCGAGTAGCACACTTTCATGACAATAAGTTACAGCAACTTGTTTATGACTGAAATAAGTCGTATCTAAGTTTCTACAATTGATTTGTGACAAGCGTGCTACTAGGGGAGCTGAAGATGCCGAAAACAACAGTTTGTCGAGTGCTCAAAACCTACGAAAAAACTGTAACCAGGGATCGTCAGCTGCGCAGCAAGGTGTTGATGAGCGTCAAAGCCAACCCCGGTCTTTCGATCCGAAATGTGGACAAAAGGTACAACGCCAACTTTCAAACAGTGCGGAACATCCTTGCCAGGGAAGGATACAAGTCGTACAAAGCCAATAAACATCCGAACCGGCACATGAAGCAGAATTCCGTAGACAAAAAGCATGCAAGGGCTGTACTTTGATCGATGACGAAACATACGTCAAACTCGATTTTAAGCAGCTTTCCGGTTAAAAGTTTTACATCGCGATTGGACGTGGGGATGTTCCGGGAAGATTCAAATTAGTGTTTGCCGACAAGTTCGCGAAGAAGGCCATGATTTAGCAAGCGATTTGCAGTTGTGGCCTGAAAATGGAACCATTCGTCACATCTTCAACCATGACATTCCAAGTTTACATCGAAAAAGCGTGTATTGCCGTTCATCCGCAAGCAAACCTAGGAGCAAAGTCATCTTTTGGCCCGATTTGGCCAGCTGCCACTACTCCTAGGTGATTCTGGAGTGGTATTTTGCCAACAAGATCGATTTTTTCCCCAAGCTAATGAATCCTCTGAATTGCCCGGAATTTTTACCATTCGAAAAATACTGGGCTATTTTAAAGCAGTGAATTTGACGAAGCGGCGGGGCAGCCAAGGACATCCTGCAAATGCGATGGAAGAAATGTGCTGATTCCGTGTCCGTTTCCACCGCTCCGAAAAAAATAATTACGTTATGATTTTTCTAAAAACATTGAAATAAGGTATCAAAAATCTAAATAAATCACATTTTTTTCTAATTTTTCAAAGAAAATTCACGTGTAAAAACATTTTTTATAAGTCATTATGGCGTAAAGTTGGACTCAAAAAACCACAGAACATCGACTTTTCGGTTTTGCCGAGAATCCATTTTTTATTTCATAGATAATAGAAAAAAAAATTGCGTGTAATTTTTGACAAAAATCTAAGGAAGAAACAGATTTTTTTTGGATTTTCGATAATTTCTCCCAATATTTTTAGAAAGTAAAAACGTACCGAAAATATTTTTTTTTAAGTTTCAGGCCGGTAAACTTCTCCTAATGTATTTTTTAAACTTATTGAATCATGAATTGCAGGTCTTTTTGTGCGTACCAATTTACTTTAGGTCAGCCTTTAAAAGAGGAAAAACTGAATATGGTGTTGAGTACTTGGGACTTATGAAGTCTGCAAGTATAGTAGACAAAATACGCGTATATGTCAAAATATAAGCAATTATAACGGAATTTAAAGGAAGTAAACCAACCCACTCAAAGCTCTCCATAAAGGGATTTCGTTGAGAGGTTTGACACGTTTAAAGGATGGATATGGTTATTTTTCATTAAAGGCTCTCCTAAAATAAAGCAGATTTGCATTTTTCAAACTTAAAATTAGCCCAAAAATTACGGAAAACAATAGATTTTCCTTATAAACCAATGTCTTCCACTATAATAGTATCCAAAGTTAGCAACTATCACTACTACTGAAACAGTGTTTCTATTAATGGAGGACAAGTTTTCGAAAAATGTATGCAACGATGTAATATTTTTCTAGCAAAATAGAGATGGAAAGCTTTAGTTTGACGTATAAGAATTGTATGTACATCGTTTATCAATTTTTGAATTAATAAATTGTCTTAGTTCCTCCACTACTGGCTTACCCACCCTATTGACTTTGGTACATTTTCACTTAGAATCTAGGTAAAGTTAACTTGATTTGTTTTGATTTGAAATACACTGAAACCTCCAGTTACATCCTAAATAACGAGTTTTTTTTTTGATTCTGTGAAACTGGGTTTGTCAAATACTCCACAAAATGAGTATGTTTGGACCGTAGGGACTGAAAATCCATGTCTCATATTTAAAAGATAATAACAAGCAGAGCCCTCAAATCTCAACCCCAGGCAGTCGATTTCCATGCCAATTAATTACGTTTTCCGCTGGCAGATATTTGAAAAAGTTCGTGGTTGCTACCAGACCGATGAGCAGCTCTACAGCAAAGTGGAAGCCGTTCAAATAGACCTGGACGGGGATGTCCTGCTGTTCGATGGTGGCTCGAGCAGCGAACGCCGGTTGCTACAGGAAACGGACATAATTTTCAACGTTCTGGCGTCGGTCAAATTCAATGAAACCATTCGCAATGCCTTGGCCACAAACGTTGGCGGTACGAGAAAGGTGCTGCAGTTGGCCGGACGCATGGCTCGCGTGCGGTCCATTGTGCACGTTTCCACGCTGTATTCCAACTGCAATCGGGAGGAAATTGAGGAGAAAATCTACGACGACTTGCCACTTCGACAGGAGGTGGTGCTTCAGGTCAGAGCGGAAAATAACCCCCGGAAGTCAGTAAAAAAGGGACTGGTTTCATTGTAATTGCTTTCTGTTCATAGTTTACTTCAACCCTGACGGAGCAAGAGATGGACCGCTTTCAGCACTGTTTTCTCGGACCGATGCCAAACACGTACACGTTCAGCAAAAAGTGTGCCGAAATCATGATACGTGACGATTTTTCCCATCTTCCGATTGGAATATTTCGCCCTCCGATAGGTAGCCGGAGACGGATGTGTTGCCGTTGGCTAATAGACAAGTTGTGATAATAATTGTCTTGTAATATTTGCAGTGATTTCCACCTACCAGGAACCACTTCCGGGCTGGACCGACAATCTAAACGGACCCGCGGGCCTCTGCACGTGGACCGTCAAGGGAATGATCCACACCATCTGGGGTAACGCAGCCAAGCGGGCAAACCTGGTGCCCGTCGATTATTGCGTTAATGCCATCATCGTGGCGGCATACGATATTATGGTGAGGCATGGGAACCGAAAGAGATCCTTGTTGACGGAGCAAGATGACACGGGTAGCGAAAAAAGAAGTATGTCGTCGCCGGCGGAACCGAGCCAGTTGGTAGACAACAGCGAACCGTTTGAATTGCCGACGTACAATTTTATGTACCGAGAGTACGGACTCACATGGGGAAAGTATATGGAGATGGTTTCGCTTGGCTTCGAGAGTCGACTGCACCAGGTGGTATGGTAAGTCTGAACAGCACCAGCCGTCACCGGAATAGGAAATTCTGTGAGATATTTGTTCATCCTCTTTCACAGTTTTATCATTTTATTTTTTATTTGCTTACATTTTCTTCATCTTGTATCATCTCATAACTTACTACGCGTGCTAAAACGGCAACGCTCTGCCGTCCTCCGAAAGTATTGTAACTCTCGCTCGGCTTGTTCTAACTAGTCTGCTAAAATGACATTTTTTTAATTGTTTGCTATCCCTCTATCTTGCATTCATTCCAATTTCATTGCAGGAATTACTCGTACTGCATCACTGCCTACCGTCCAGTATTCCGAGTCCTGTCGTTTTGTTTACACACCATTCCAGCCGTTCTGCTGGATCTGCTCCGTAAAATTCGCCGAAAGAAGCCCTTGTAAGTTTGCAAACAGTTTCATTGCTTTCATTTTGCGCATTTATCTTTCTAGAGTAAAACTTTTGTTGTTCAGTCCAGTTATGTTCATCAAATCAAACCATTTCAAAGCCATTAGCCATTGATGAATTCGGTATTTTGAAGGTTATTGTGGCCACTACTGTTTCTCATCTTAAAGTGTTGTTCGAACAAACTTCATGATTTTTCATTTAGAAGTGCTACGAAAAAGATACGATTTAGGGATCTATTCACACCTGCATTCCTCGGAATGGAATTTTTTTCAGTTTTATCGCCTTTGCATTAACATGAGCGGATTATGTCATGGTGACTTGCAAATGCTACTTAATATACTGTGTGTTTTATGATTTGTTTTCCCCACTCAGTCTCCAAATCAATTACTATTACCATTCTTTCGTTTTATTGCCCGTACAAAAAACCCTCAACCTCGCAAGCTACTGGAAGGCACTCCGAAAGACGACCCACTTTCTGGAGCTGATGTCGTACTTCGGCCTCCGTGAGTGGACCATCGGCAATGGGAACGTGCGTCGACTGAGGGGGCTCCTGTCCAGGGACGAAGCTCGCCTACTGGAGTTCGACATGAAAACCATCAACTGGGTGGAGTACTTTCGAACGTACATTCCTGGCATCCGGCGGTATTGGTTCAAGGAACGGGCGGTTCGCGGCGATCGCTGGAAGTCTGCGGCCAATCGGAGGTAAGTTGATGCAATTGTAATTTTTTAAACATTTCTAGTTGCTTCGTTTTAGCTTTTCTCATTCCATCCGCAGGTTTCACTTCTTGCAACGGCTGCTGCAGAAGCTCCTCTGGATTTGGATTTGCCTGCGCTTCACCCGGGTAACGTCCAAAATTATGCTGAGGAATTTGTTTGCCATCCTGATTGCGTAACGGATCGATATCCCCAATCCCAGCTACAGAGCAACATTACAGGACTGTATAGAACATTTATGGTATTCACTTTTTTTTAAAGAATTTCTGAAAATTATCGTCGTTATAGATATTTCATGTATTCTTGGTAGAATGAAGGTTAAGATTGATTATGTTCTGTGAATGTGAAAGCACTTGTGATTAGTTTTATGAAGACGGCAACAACGATGACATTAAATAAATTACGCAGCAAAATGCGCCATCCTCAAAATGCTTGATAGTAGATTAATCCTTTCCGAAATGAAACAACTCACCAACGCAAACTTTATCCTCTCTAGGACTCATCGAAAAAACCAAAACCCTCTGTGAAAGTTTTCGGCAACCCAAGAGAAAGTTTAATTCCTTCCCTCTAGTTCCCCATCAAGTATCATTGTTCTACGAATGAAAGACGGGTAAAGGCATAGATAAATCCCTCATTTAACAGCTCCACCGAACGTAAAGTACTAGTTGGGTCGTGAAACCAATAGAAGGAGGAATAGTCTTCTGAAAATCTATCTTGGTAGATCATATAGTGCTGCTCTGTAGATTTTGCTGAAAGCTATGGAGAGGATAGAACTTTGTTTGTTACAGTTTTGTAGCTAATAATTACGAACAGATCCGTTCTTCTTTGAAAAGTAGTCACTCCTTTTACCAAACCGAAGTCTCAGGATATAATTGGGCAAAATTCCATTAAACAGTCCCGGCTTAATGCCAAGAAGTAAAAGGTCCCCCCTATATGATAGCCAGATCCGATTTCACTGCTATTTGCGTGGCTCTTTTGAACTTCGTTAAATTCAAATTGTCACTCCAAATTGGCCGTCCGGATTAATGCCGTGTATTGGTTGAAACCTTGGACGGTTTCATACGCTTTCTCAAGCAACACACCAACACTAAACGTCTGTTTAGGGTTTTCTTGAAAGGTCTGCCTAGTGGTCAATCCGTGGATCAGATCAAAGATAAATTGACAAAATTACTTGGAGTTGAGCCAATCCAAGTAATCAAAATGAAAATGAAATACCATCCTGGCGATTCGCACAACGGCTTTTCTAATGATTTTTATTTAGTTCACTTCAAGTCTGTTTGTTGCGACCGCAGCCGCAACGAACCACCATCGGGAAAGTTTCAGTGTAGTAAGCTACGCCGCACCCCTTAAATAGCAACAGACCTTGCAGTACAACTAACACTACTAAACTAATAAAAGTTACCTACCTTAAAATTAATATCTATTGCTACTAAATGTCATGCAGTATTACTTGGCAAAATTGAACGTAGAAGTGGAGTGGTAAGACTTATGGTCATTAACAATAGTAAAAAATAATAATTATGTCTACTTAGATCTACAAAGAAAGCTAAATTACATCTAAAACTTATTTCTACTTAAATCTACAGAGAACTATTCCTAAAGTTAATTCTATTCGATACGCTACGACAGGTAAAACTGATACACATTGTAAAATTGTGAAACATAAAAAAACAACTATGATTAACTATTGCAGCATACATTGCGGTACCATACGCGCTAAACCAGCACTAACTAATTACTTGCAATAGAAACACTAAACGTAAGTACTAGAACACTAAGAAAATTAGAAACTCAAACTATTGCTAAAAATTGGTAAATTATGTAAATACCCCAGGAAATTTCTAACCCTACACCAATCAAATAAAGTGAGGTTAAAAAGTCGGAAACTGTTTCGTTGTCATTGCAACAAATTAGAAATTTCGTTTATGCGATCGGGGAGTGCGGTCAATTTACGGTATGTCAAAACGGTCGAATCGCGGCGAAGATTTCGGTGAAGGTTCTGATTCAGAAGAAGCTCATGGACGAAACGAATCGTCAGTGATATTGTACGATGCCTGTAAAATATGTGGCTCCTCGGAAAACAGTCGGATGGTGTGTTGTGATACCTGTGGAGATTGGTTTCATTTCGAGTGTGTGGGCGTTGATGAGAGCATAGCGAAGGTAGACTGGAACTGCAAGGATTGCGAAGCAAAACGAGTGGCTCGGGGCGCAGCTAGTTCTTCGACGTCGGTGGCACCAGCGAAGAAAAATCCCACATCACTGGACACAATCCCGAAACAGTCAGAGGAGATCCAGGCATTGCAGAAACGGATGTCAAACATGACGGAGCTGATGGGGGAACAGAAGGAATCGTACGAGCGTTTGCTGAAAGTCAGAGAACAGGAACAGAATAGAGTTTTGAAACAGCAGCATTAACATTTCGAGAAACAGCTTAAGGGATTACGCCACCCTAGGATTTTCAAAAAATCGATTTTTTTTTTACATAAAAAGGTACTCTGAAGTGTCAAGAATAAGGGACAATTGGTTAAATGTCGAACAAATTAAAATTCCGAAAGTTATAAGCGAAAGTACAAAACTTTGCATCACGCACCTGAACTTCAACCGCGTTTTTTTTCGATACAACATTTCTCTCCGCGGCCCACGCGATAGCATCTGCAACTTTGACTCAATTTGATCTAGACTTTGACGATTGCATTCTCTGATTAATTATCTAGAGAAGTACATACGAACTTTTCAATTGATCAAAAAATGCAATTGTGGTAAACAATTTTAGAAACAAATTTCGGGCGAAAAACTGATTTTTTGCAAAAACAAGTCCCATTTGCGTAAAATTCAAATTTTTTTCATCTTCGTATGTACTTCTCTAGGTATTCTTATATAAAATAAGAAAAACCACTCGTTTTTGTTCTAGGTTCATATTTACGACGAAGAAAGTGTGGGCCGCGTAACACTACACGGGAAGCAGTGCCAGGAACTCGCAGTGCTGCCAACTGCCACACATGGTTTCCCCTTATGAAAAAAATACTGTAAGCACCCCTAATTATGTGTACTATAAGCCCATATAAGTTAATTTAGTATGTGACTTTATTAAATAACAAAAAAAAAAAATTAATGAAGTTGGTGCATTTTTCTGTATTCTAGGGTGGCGTAACCCCTTAAAGCAATGAAGGAGCAGTTTGCATCTCGGCTACAGATACCGAACGTTAACATCCCACCGAATGCCAATTCGACGAGCATCAGTGGTGCCTATGGCGCAGTTGGAAATCGTCGGAATACTAAGGCAAGTATAGAGTTGCAGTTTTCGTTGTTGGCTGAGAAGCAGGCACTTGAAATGAAGCACATGGAAGAGCGGTTAAAAGTTCTGCAGATGAATAGCGGTGATCCCGATGGACCCGGAGACGGTGCTGCAAGATTGGATCCCAATGTGCCGGAGTTCCTTCCGACGATTGACCCATTGTTTTTCTCGTATTCGTCCCACGATCTGAGCAAAAGTCAGCTTGCTGCGCGTCAAGCAGTAGCAAAGGAGCTTCCCATTTTCACTGGCGCACCAGAGGAGTGGCCATTGTTTATCGCCACCTACGAGAACACCACTCGTATGTGCGGATACAGTGATGAAGAGAACTTACTTCGTTTGCAGCGCAGCCTGAGGGGAAAAGCTCTAGAAGCTGTTCGAAGCCGGCTGTTGTACCCGGTAGGATTGGCAGGAGTAATTCATACATTGCGTACGTTGTTTGGAAGACCGGAGGTGATAATCCATTCGTTGGTGTGTCGGATTCGGAGCATGCCATCGCCGAAAACGGAAAGGCTGACTACGCTCATCGACTTCGGTGTTGCAGTTCAGAACATGTGTGCGACCATCAAGGCCTGCGGACTGGAAGAGCAATTGTGTAATGTGGCGCTACTCCAAGAGTTAGTTGATCGGTTGCCGTCGACGATTAAACTCAATTGGGCAATACATCGACAAACGTTAGCGTCCGTGACACTCTCAGACTACGGAGTATGGTTGGAAAAGCTAGTGGAAGCAGCGTGTGTGGTTACTATACCCTCTAGCGCGCCGGTCAGTACAATGATTATGGAGAAACGTAGCAGAAAAGCAGACGTGAACGTGCATCTAGATTCGGACATGGATTCGTCGTCGAAACCAGTGCAGAAACCGATCAACAAAGGTTGTCTCGTCTGTCATGGAACCTGCAATAGTGCTGCTGCTTGCAAGAGGTTCCAGCATCTCGATGTTAGCGCTCGCTGGGCGGCTCTGAAGCAACACAAGCTGTGCCGCAAGTGTCTCAAGAGGCATTTTGGAGCCTGTGAGGTGAAGAATCCTTGCGGGAGGAACGGGTGCTCGTATATGCATCACGAGCTTCTGCATGATGACTCAAGATATCAAGCAGGAGTTTCACCAGCAACAATACAGGTGAGCGAAGGAGAATCGTCACAGAACTGCAACACGCACGTAAGCCAGACCGGGAAGATCCTTTTTCGATATGTTCCAGTAACAATTCATGGACGTGGCGTGTCCGTTAAGACGTACGCCTTTCTGGACGATGGTTCGTCAGCAACGTTGTTGGAGCATAGCCTGCTTAAAGAGCTAAAGCTGGATGGGAAACCTAACCCTCTCTGTTTGAACTGGACGGCGGAGCAGCATCGGGAAGAGAAGGACTCAGTGAAGCTATCTCTGGAAATTTCAGGAGTTGAAGGAAGAAGTAAGCGATATCGGTCCTGAAGGTGCACACAGTCCGTTGTCTTGCGTTGCCACATCAAACAGTGAAAATTGATGAGCTAGCATCGGAGTATAAGTACCTCGAGGGTCTACCAATCGATTCGTACTGGAACGTCTCTCCAAGAATACTCATCGGAATTGACAACTGTCGGCTGGGGCATGCTTTGAACAGTCATGAAGGACGAGAAGATGAACCCGTAGCTAGTCGAACACGTCTTGGATGGCTAGTTTACGGGCCGTGCTCAACAGCAGTGCGACCGATAAACAAGAGTTATTCGGCATATCATACCTTTCACATTTGTCCATGCAGTGAACAGTGTGATGCAGAGCTGCACAATTCAGTCAAGGACTATTTTTCGTTGCAAAACGTAGGTGTAGTGAGGCCAGAGAAGCCTCTCCTGTCGAAGGATGATGATCGAGCGATCCAGCTATTGAAGTCGCAAACGAGGATGAAGGGAAACCGATATGAAACGGGATTACTGTGGAAGTATGACGACGTGCAGCTGCCTAACAACAAGCAAATGGCCATGAAAAGATTGCTGTGTCTGGAGAAGAAGCTATTAAAAAACCTGATTTAGCGAAGGCGTTCACCAAGAAGCTACGTGAGTACGAACAGAAAGGATACATTCGAAAACTGTCCCCTGACGAGCTCGATGTCAGCTACCCTCGGTCGTGGTACCTTCCAATATTCCCTGTCCGAAACCCGAATAAACCTGGCAAACTGCGCATAGTCTGCGATGCAGCCGCTACAGTCAACGGTATTTCGCTGAACTCCGTGCTGCTGAAGGGTCCTGATTGGCTGGCATCTATCGTGATAGTCCTTTACAAGTTCAGAGAATTTCGGATTGCTGTTGCTGGCGATATCGTCGAGATGTTCCATCAAGTGCTGATGAATGCGGTTGATCAACAGTCTTTGAAGTTTTTCTGGAGAAACTGCGATCAGAGCCTAAATCCGGACGTCTACGTAATTAATGGCGGTTATGATATTCGGAGCGCCATGCTCACCGAGTTGCGCTCAATTTATCAAAAATCTCAACGCGCAACGTTTCCAATACCAGTTACCAAGAGCGGTGGAAGCGGTAGTTCACGAGCATTACGTGGATGATATGCTTACCAGCGTAGAGACAGAAGCTGAAGCCGAAAAATTGGCGAAGGAAGTGGAGTACATCCACGGCCAAGCAGGTTTTCAGATTCACAATTGGTTATCCAACTCCAGAGTGTGCTAGAGGCCCTTGGTGTGGAAGTTGGGAAAGAGAAAAGCCTAAACACCACAGCTGAGCATGCATCCGACAAGGTGCTAGGAATGTGGTGGTGTACTTCAACGGATAAGTTGACGTTCAAAGTTTCCCCCCGACATGACTACGAACTTCTATCAGGCCGAGTTATCCCGTCGAAGAGGCAAGTTCTGAGCACATTAATGACGATCTACGATCCGCTGGGGCTTATCGCCAATTTCCTTATGTTCCTGAAGATCCTGTTTCAAGAAATCTGGCGTTCTGGAGTAGCGTGGGATGAGCCAATAGTGACCAAGGAATGGAATAAATGGCAGCTATGGTTGAAAGTCCTTCCCAGAATCGAATCCGTCCGGATCCCTAGATGCTACCGGAATAATACCACAGCAACAGAGTTGAACAACATCCAACTACACGTTTTCGTCGATGCGTCCGAAAATGGCTACGCTGCCGTGGCTTACCTGCGCTTCGAGGAAGGAGAGACCATTGAATGTGTGCTAGTTGGCTCGAAGGCTCGAGTTGCTCCATTGCGGTTCGTCTCAATTCTACGCCTCGAACTACAAGCTGCAGTGATAGGAGTGCGCCTTGCGTGTAGTATAGCAGATTCACATAAGCTGAAGCCATCGCAGAGATTATTTTGGTCTGATTCGTGGGATGTAATTTGCTGGCTGAACTCGGATCACCGCAAATACAGTCAATTCGTCGGATGCAGAATCGGGGAGATATTGGAGCTTACCGAAGCTTCAGAATGGAACTGGATATCAACGAAAACTAATGTTGCCGATGATGCTACCAAATGGCAGAGGCTGCCGAATCTGTCGTCCAACGGTCGCTGGTTTCGAGGTCCTCAATTTCTCTGGGAACCGAAAGATAGATGGCCGGTAAACAAGTCTGATCCCGGTTCTACTGATTTGGAGTTGCGAGCTCATGCGCTGCACCCCAGGTGTTTGGAGCCTGTTATCGATATAGTCAAATTTTCACGATGGAAACGTCTTGTGCGACATGCAGCTTTCGTCAGGCGGTTTCCGATGAATATCCGTAGGAAGTTTTCGAAAGAGACGCTCGTCACTGGCCCACTCGCACAGGAAGAACAAGTAGGAGCTGAGAACAACCTTTACAAGAGCGTTCAAGCTGAAGTTTTTTCGGAAGAGATCCAGATACTCCAGGAAGCAGATCGAGAGCCATGGAGGAGCAAGCGAAACCTTTCAAAGCACAGTGCTCTCTACAAGCTCAGTCCGAACTTCAACAGCGATGGTGTACTACGCATGCACGGCCGCATAGATGCATGTGAATTCGTCGGAAATGATATGAAGCATCCGATCTTGCTTCCCAAATGCCATCATGTGACCGATCTGATCGTGTTGGATTTCCATCTAAAGTACTGCCACCTCAATCACCAAACAGTTTTGAACGAGGAAGGCAGAAATATTATGTGCCATGTCTCCGCACCATCTACCGTCGCGTTCGAAGTCACTGCCAACTATGCAAGATCAGAAATGCGAAGCCTCAGCCGCCGATGATAAGAAATTTGCCAGCGATGCGTATGCAAGCCTTCACCAGACCATTTTCATACGTCGGGATCGACTATTTCGGGCCTATGCAGATCATGGTCGGCCGCAGGGTGGAGAAAAACTGGGGTGTACTGAAAACGGTATGACCGTCAGAGCAGTACACATCGAGATTGCCCACTCATTATCGGCAGACTCCTGCATCATTGCCATTCGAAATTTCATTGCACGACGAGGAATGCCACTGGAAATAATTAGCGACCGCGGAACTAACTTCATAGGCGCCAGCCGCGAATTGAAGGATGCCCTGCAGGAGATGGACCGAAACATGTTGATCGAAAGTTTCGTAAGTGCCCAAACCAAGTGGTCTTTCAATCCGCCCGCTTCGCCACATTTCGCAATAAAGCTGTCTTAAAACCTTTTGTAAGAAAACCTCATACTCTACAAAAGGTTCTCATAGCCTCTTTAAGAGTAATATTGTATTCAAGCAGTTTTATTACGCTTTGGTGAAAATCCGTTATAAATCCAATATAATTTTTATTGCTTCAAAGCAACCGCCTTCAATTAGCTTGTTGTTGTTCTGTTCTGCTGGAACTTTTTTTTCATTTGGAAATCTTTAGCGGTAAAAATAGGTTTGAGTGTTGGTGTTAAGATCACCATGCAATCAATTTTGTTTCATGGTGACATTAGTGAAAAATTTAAAGAAAATATATGACTTTTTATAAGTTTCAAAACATATGGGCTTAAAATTTTATCGTGAATTTTGGGATAATATGAGGGTTAAATAAATGCGCCCCAAAATAATCCAAGTTAACAAAACAGATTGCTTCAGAATCAAATGAATTTGATGGAATCATCATAATTTTCCAGAGAATAGATCTCAATAAATAAATTCATACCAATCCACACTGGAAATCATTTCAGGTCTCAAGTTTAGCCATTATTTTATTGAATTTTCTTGAATTTTATTCCAAGGCTAATGGCATTTTCATAATGACAATATGGCGGCAGAGGACAGCAGGCAAGAAAAAACAGTTTTGACAAGTTGCAGCTGAATGCTTATAATTGTTTTAAAATAACTGTTTCATGGCCATGGCTAGTTTTATTGCGCTTACTCATAGAGCAATATAAGGATTTATTTTTGAGTTTTATAAGGGCAATCCATTTTGTTCTTTTTTATACTTCAAGGCAATCATAAAAGCTTTCATAAGGGAAATAGCATAAACATCAGTTGGTTTTTTTTTTATAATCTTTAAATGGGTTTTGTAGATAGCTATAAGAAATGTTCCATGACTTGCATTGTATATGACAATCATAAAGCTGTAAGTAATGGTTGCAGCTGCAATAAAACCTTTATACATTTTGAATATAGCCAAAAAGCTCTAGATTTGTTACTTGGGTTCGGTTCCGATCACCTTCCAGTAACTTTTGTAATATCCCATTAAATAATTTCCAATCCCAACCACTCTACTTTCAATTACCAGAGCTGACTGGGAACAATATCGAACATTTATGGAATATAGCTTTAATCCTAATATTCCTTTGCAAACGATGAAATTATACTACTTCTACTATTGAAGGAAAAGCTGCCTCAGTACCAAAATGGGAGGTTGAATTAGTTTCAATTATAATTATAATTATAGACGACGATCTTCAGCTCTTGATCCGCCTGAAAAATGTCCGCAGGAGGCAATATCAAATAACACGCGATTCTGCCATGAAAGATACCTGGCTCCCACAAAAACAAATTAAAACGCAATTCTCTGCCCTGAGGAACAAAACTTTTGAAAGTAATGTTTTGAAATTATACCTGATATATAAACCCTTATGAAAGATCACAAACATTTGGGATAAACCTAAAAAATCTATTACAGCGCATAAAGAAGATGGTAAAATTTTGATTCCAAATTCTGTAAAAAGCTCGACAATTCCCGTAATTTCAGTTTGGGTCTTACTAGTTCTATTGAGAAGCAAGTTGCTCGGAATTATCTGAATATTTTCTCTCGATAAAATATTTTGATGATTCCTGGGGAACTGATTCGGACGAAGTAAGGTCTATAACTAAATAGCTTCATAATATGAAAGCTCCAGGTGATGATGGAATTTTATATACGCTCATCAAAAAACTTCCACAGAGTACCTTGTTTTTCTTGGTAAAACATGTTAACAGGTGTTTTACAAATAAATGGAAAAAATCAAAAGTTGTTCCTATTTTGAAGCCGGATAAAAATCCAGCTGAAACTTCTAGCTACCATCCAATAAGTTTGCTTTCTTCAATAAGTAAACTTTTTGAAACGATAATTTTTAAATAGAATGATGCTTTACATCAATACAAACTTAATTTTTGCGGAAGAGCAGTTTGGACTTCGCCATGGGCATTCAACTACTCATCAACTCTTAAGAACTACCAATTTAATTCGTTCAATCAAATATGAAGGCTCCTCAACTGGAGTTGCTATTCTAGACATAGAAAAAGCATTCGACAGTGTTTGGCATAAAGGATTGATTGCTAAATTGAAAAAGTGTAATTTTCCTCTCTATATTATGAAATTAGTTCAAAAATATTTAACTGCAGATAAATTATCAAAATTCCAAATCTGATTAACTATCTGTAAAAACTGGAGCTCCTCCGGGTGGCATTCTTGTACCTATATTGTAAAACATTTTCACGTCAGACGTCCCTGATTTGCCTCAGGGTTGCCACAAGTTTTTTCGCCGATAACACAGGAATTTCCGCTAAAGGAAGAGGTCTTCTTGTTATTTGTAGCAGACTGCAGAAAAGTTTAGATATTTTCTCTTCTTATTTACAAAAATGGAAGATTTCTCCCAACGCTTCCAAAACTCAACTTATTCCCATGTAAGCCTAGAGTTCCTTTTTGAAACCTAGTAGTAGCCACATAGTCACTATAAACGGAGTTCCAATTTCTTGGTCATGTCAAGTTCAATATCTTGGATTAGTACTTGACCAAAAATTGTCTTTTAAAGATCAAATTAAGCGCATTCAAGACAAATGTAACACCACAGACAAACAGACGTAAAACTTCATTGTGTATCTTCGTTCACGTATTTAACGGATGATTTTAATATTATCAGTTCCGCGAACTACTCGCCGCAGCGCTGGCATCGTATTACTTTGACGTTTCTATACATTCTATAGAACTTTTATGCAATATTGTTTGCGAGTTAGCGAGCAGGCTTGTTTCCGCGAGAAGCCAGAGAGATGTCGTTACTGAGGTCCTATGTTTTGAGATGCTATTTTTTCAAGAAAAACGTTTTCAAAGATTTACGTCTGTTTGTCTGTGGTAACACATTTATAAAATGTTTGTATTCTCTTTTAAACAAGAAATCCAAACTATCCAAACTGAAGATTTTTTTAAAATTATATTCACTATAACGCTCTTGGGTCATTTGTGACTTGTTCGGAAGTGAGATTTGAACTCGTGACTTTGGCGTGAGAGGTATGGATGCTAACCTCTACTCCGGGGTAGCCTCCATGCCTGAAAAATAAACTTTTAACATTTATACAAGTTTCTAGACCGGCCATGCTTTATGCTGAGCCAAAATGGTCTAGCTATTGCACTACCAGGGAAAAAAATCAATTCAAAGGATTCAGAAAAAAGTTCTGAAGATGATTTTGCACAGACCGGACAATAATCAAAAAATCAACTTTGAGTTTTCATACTTTTTATATTTTTACTTTATTTTAATATGTTTGAACTTGCAGGTACCCAATTTTAAAGTAAATCGGATAAAAAATGAAGTTTCTAGATTTTTTTGAAGTTGACTTTTAAAAAAGAAGAACAACACAAAATTACTTACCCCTTTAATATACTAAAATTTAAAGTTAGAAATATAAGAACATGATTTTTTTTTTCAATATGACTTCTAAACTTTCACAGCGTCATCGACAAATCGGCAAACGGGAAGAAATGAACCACCCCTATCCCATTTGATACAGATTTTCATGTAGTTTTCGAAAATTATCGCATCGTTCAATTATTATATGCAATGAAGTTATGGTTCGTTTACCATTTGTGTTTTCCGACATTTAGAAATTTCCTTAAAAAGAAAAGATATCTTGGAATCTACGTACGAAATATCAGATACTGCAGAAAAACGGAAGTCGATCGAGAAGTTCATTCGTGATCGGGTGAATTGCGATGTTGAAGCTACAATCAACCTGTTCTGGCGTGAATTCCAGCGTCGCTGGCAGAAAAATCAACACAAATTGAACCGATTCATGCTAGTCATTAATGACTGGCTCGAAGATGTTGCAGTTTTCCAAGAACCCTCTGCTTCATCCGGTATCACCAACAAGCGAGGACGGCCAACAAAAGAGTTAGACGAAAGTTGTGATCGTAGCAATCGCCATAAGACCGAACTTCTGAGAAGGAGTAATAGTTCAGGTGAGCTACTTTTTGCTGCAAAAATGAGTTTAAGATTCGAGGGAAACACCAGTTGGACATCCTGTGAGAACTGTGTTCCAGCTATTTGTAGCGAGTAAGCACTGGCTATTTTTATGGACGCAAGGTTGACTAAACGAAGCTACAATTTGGTCAGCTATACAAGCAGAAGAAGCAAAATATTATCCTTCAATCTCTTCAGTTGTATCTTCCGAAGTTTGTTGCCAAGTTCAGCTTCAAGCTCTCCTGGACAAAACATCTTCAAGGGTTTTAAAACGTTTTGTGAAAAATGTGAGTACGTTTGTAGCAAAAGGGCATAGAGAGCTTCTTTTGATTCTCAAGTGGGGCTGCGATGGAACATCCGGAATTCCAGAATATAAACAAAAATTCTTCAATTCCAAATCAATCGATAGTCATGCATTTTTAACATCCATTGTACCTCTAAGATTTGCTTCAGGGGATGTTATAATATGGGACAACCCGAGGCCGTAATCAATCCGCTATTGTAGGCCAGTTTTTCTCCAGTTCAAAAGGGAAACTGCAAATACGACTCGAGAGGAACATGAAAGAATGACCACCGAGATTAACAACTTATCGGAATTCACATATTTACTGGATGGGATTGAACTGAAAATTAAGTATACTATTTCGATGACTATGTTGGACGGGAAGGTGGTGAACGCAATTACAAACACATCATCTGCACATAGATGTTACCTCTGCGGAGCAAACTCGGCGGCATTTAACGGCATGAAGACCAGAAAATTTCAAGCAGAATGGCTCCAGTATGACATGGCATAAGTTCGCTTCAATGCTGGATCCGAACATTTGAATGCATGCTACATATTACATATGGCTTCGACTTCATGAAATGGTGAAAAACGGGGCATGAGGCTGAATTCACAGCAACAAAGTTGCGCATTCAACAAGAGTTTTTTGACAAGATGGGCCTTCATGTCGATAAACCTCGTGCGAGTTGTGTATTTTGACGTAGGACTACGTCTTTGATTTCTATATGGGGGTACACTTTGTGAAAACCGAAAATGGAACATGTAACAAATTAAGAAAGATTTTGAACGTTAATAACTCAGCTGCCCCTGGTCAAATTTCAATAATTTTATCACCAATCGATCAGAAATATGGCTACGCATCGATAACAATGCTTCCGAATGTTGATTTTCAACAAGAAACTATTGAAAAACTGGTAAATGTCTAGTATTGTCCAAAAGCGTCGAATTAACTAACAAATCCATCAATTACACCTACATGCATATGCTGCTTCCCCAGCACAGTCGTCAGAGAGTAGTAAGTAGACGAAACAAGTCGAAGTGGCATTTGCCTCCGATCCTCCGGCGCGTGCGAATAGGGAGGATGGAATTGCGTAATATTTTGCACACTCATCGCCATATTCAGAACCACACGCTCCCAACGACCACACCACTGTGTGGTGCACGCTATGTCTGAAGGCACTTGTTTTACAACATTCTTGTACCTCAGTTTTTTTTTTCACAGGATGCTTGTATAGATCCTAACAATCAAATCTGTGATGGTTTGAAAATATTTCATCTTGGGTTTTTTGAGAAAAAGAGTTTTGAAGTTTACAACGCCAATTACGAAGGCGTTCATGGGCTATTGCGAATTGAACAAATGCAATTTAAATCAGGTTCAAAAGTTGATTGAATTAATCCAAATGACATTAAAGAGTTCTCTTTGAATCTCAAGTAAGATCCGTATTGATTACGTCGACTTTGCGCAAAATCAATTAATATTTGCTGCTGGAACAACTTCTTGTTTAATTTCTCTTCCCTCATAAGAATAAAAGAGAAATAAACGAGCAGGACAGTCAAATAAAGGAGATAGTAAATAGGTATCTGAAATATTTGTGTCGCGTACTCAGCTGGTGACGAAGTTGGCATTTACAACCCTAAGGGGGGGGGGGGGGGGGGGTGAAATTAGTTTGGGTTTTTGGAACCCATGACGAAGTTGTTTTAAAATCGGTTAACAGATAATGCCGATAATACAGGAATGAAACTCACATGATGTTAGCTGTTGTTGTCCAGTGAGTTTAGGTAGCCTTCACCTTTAATTACTACAGAATTGCTAGAACTTCATTGCTGTTCCCATATGTTGTCTAAGGAAACTTTCAGGAAGGCTCAGCGACTTTCTAGGAAATTCTGCGAACTATAGGGAACTGTAGTAAATTTTAGGAAAGTTAAAGACGTTCCTCAAAAGAATCAGAAAAGAATAACAACCTTCAGAGAAGTTCATTGATCTCAGTTCAGGAAAATTCTTCAAACTTTAAAGATGTGCTTCGATCTTCAGAGAAGCTCTATAAACTCCAGGGAAATTCTGCCAACTTCAGGGACGTTTTGTGAGCTTCAGGGGAGTTCAATGTCCTTCTGATAAGTTCTACGACTCCGAGACTCAGAGACGTTCTGAGAACTAAAAAAAAAGTTCTAAGAACATCAGAAAAAAATGAAGAATTTCATCGAAGTTCAACGAAATCAATGAAAAACCAAATGAACAGGGATATGAATTTGAATGTATTTAACTTCTATAAGCTGTCTCATCGGGTCGTTGGTGGAACAACTCCCACTCCATGTCTTAGAAAACAGGTATGACAGAGAGAATTTGTTGCGATATCTCTTTCTCTTTTACACTTCCTTTATGAAATGTGATCAACGGCATGAGCAGGGTGGCAGCAGGGGCGGGATGTGCTGTCAAATCGGCATACTGAAATTCCATCAAAGAGATGTAAATATGTAAGGCTCAGTGAATTTGTTATCTCTTTCGTTCTCCCGCTGTTTAAACGGTTGAAGGAGTGTGACGTCAAACTAACTTCATCCATTTAATCAGCCGGAGAACGAAAGAGACGACAAATTTACTGGGCCTCACCTGTTTACGCTCATTGATTTGCCATATGGGAATTTGGTTCCAAACATCAACAAACCATCGTTGCTTATGGCTTTGTTGTCGTTTGGAACCATTTATGCGAGGTAGGCGATGATTGTTAGTATTTGACAGTCACCTCCCCCCCAGGGTGGAAGGGCGTAAAAAATGAGAGTTCGCCACGTACAAAATATCCTGAGTACGGCTCACGCATGTTACATTGCCGTTTACCAGTATAAACAAATGGATCAGTTTATGAAAATTGAGGGTCACAAATATCCAGAAAAAGATGTTAACAAGACGTTTAAACCATGTTGACTGTCGAATTGTGCGAGTGTGTAGATATTTATAAGAAAAAAACACCACATTAAAAAGAAAAACAAATTCATAAAAATGTGTAAATCATGCAAGGGGTAGGTCACTCCAAACACCAATCTTGGGTCATCTTTTTTGTCAGTGTGCCGCAGGTGTGCCGATTTTTGCCGGTCATAGAGTAAGCTGCGGTTGTTTGTAAAATACCCATCCCAGCAACCTGGTATTTCTGACGCCTTGAATGTTTTGGTTTGAAATCGCAAGGATAAATCGGATTAAGGATGACCCGCGGGAAGTGGCGGGTGTGTGAAATTTTGGTGTTTTGTGTTCATAGAATAATAAAAGTTCTGTGTTTTAGGGTTTTATAATGCACTCAAAGGCAGACTAGAAACTTAGTTTTTCATGATGTGAAAAGCAACGGTACGGGTACGTTGTTGGAGACCGACTATAGAAGAGGATGATGAATATGACTTCTGTAGTTTGTTTTGTGTGAGTTGCAGCATTATTGGAATTAATGGTACTAATGGGTACTGATTAACTGCCTCTTTCTCTTGAGCCCAGTATAGAACCTACATTTCCTATTTAGATCTATAAGTGAACCAAGAAGTGAACTGCTGGTCTGAGTTCCTCTGGTATATTCAATTAGAGGATTTTCCTGAATATACAGTAAATAGCACGTTATGTTGTGAACAACTTCAATGACAGTTGTCCGTCAGTGCTCCTAATTTATTTACAACAATCCAATGCCTACGAGATTGTGTCGACGGATGTGCCCAAGCTGTGCCGAATCTAATTTCGACACAATGTACTGGGTGACCTACCCCTTGAAATCATTTCTGACGCAAAAGAACCTGGGGAACGTCATGCATGTAGTGAAAACCGGAAACTTCAGAATCGCTCCGAGTTGGCAGATGAAAGTAAGGATCACTTTGTTGCCGAAAGCATTAGAGAGTTAGCAAGCAAAAAAACTAGCCGTTGTTAGTGAAATTTGTCTACCGAAACTTTTCGGTAGCCTAAAAATTCAATATTGTAAAATATCACATAATAGATTTTTGCATGAGTACAGGAAAAGTCTTAGCCTGGTTCACGGAAAAAACAAACGAAGCTGTTTATAATGATTTTTCCCAAACATGGAGTATCTATAAAGCAGTGGAAAATAATTTCAAATAAGACAAAAACTTGATGAAAGCGGTGGTATCGTATAGTAGTGCTCATTTGAAGTAATCTCCTTATCTTGGCAGCTCCAAGTTTTTTTTTATCATTCTCTTTAGATATTTATGTAAGCATTGATAAGAATGGATGAAACATATGGAACTGATAATTAAAGTAAATTTAGAGAATAAACTATTGTAAATTATTTTATCATTGTAAACATTATGAGTTCACGACAAAGTTACGACATCTTACGGTATCGAAGAGAAAATCTTACTGTACCATTAAAACGAAGTATTTTGACTACCCTAATCTCCAACAATCATATTCAGCTGTATTTGTTTCGATCCGTAACAGTCTTGTATCGTCAATAGTCCATATACACCTTCATAAACGACTAAGTATATTTCAAAATACTTTTTCTCAAAAAACCCAAGATGAAATATTTTCAAACCATCACTGATTTGATTGTTAAGATCCATTCTAACTTCCTGTGATGAAAAAACTGAGGGACATGAATGTTGCAAAAAAAGTGCCTTCAGACATAGCGTGTGGTGGTGTTCAGTCGTTGAAATTAGTAGCAGCAGTAGCAGTGCTTTCGGCGTGTGGTGTTGAAAATTGTTCTCTAGTAACAACGAAAGGCTGCCTGCAAGCAGCGAACTGTAGAGCTCACTTAAGCAACCATCAAAGGAGGAAGAAGCTGCACCGCTATGCTATGGATCGGAATCAGTAGCTCTTCGTGAGTCGCTGCGGGTCGGTCGTCTATGCCAAGCGTGTCACCCTCACTCCAAATGACATACAGCTCGACAGCCTCATCCGTGTTGAACACCCAGTTCAAAATTACTCAACCATCACTACAAAACGGTTCTTTTCAGGGCCACCAAAAATTTGTTAAAGAGTATTATTTGGACATTGGTCAAGGTCATCAGTTCCGGCAAGCAGCTAGCTATCAAGGCTCAACCTGTCCATAGAAGGTGTGGAATTGTAGGCCTGAATATATTGGTGCAATTAGTTTTTCCTCGGCTTTCATTCAGTGACGTCGAAAAGATTGTTTCAATCGGCGCTTACAAATGAAATTTAATGTGGATTATAGAAAATGTTGAGATAATTTATTGATTATTGAATTATCACACTGTATACCACGAAAAAGCAGCCTGTTTGTGAGTTTGTGTCTGTTTTCAAGTAAGGAGTTATCATAAAAAATAAATCGCCAGCTGGTATTTCCTGGTGACTTTACAAATAAATAAAATCAAACAAAATCATCATGCAGAACTAGCTAGGATTTGTTTTACTTCATATTTCACAAAATTGCTTTCGAGTGTTAAGACATCATCTCGCGCAAAGTTTAAATTTTTCTCTCTACCAACACATACATCAGGGCTAGATAGATCTCCACAGGATCTATAGAATCCACGCAATTTCAAAAAACCAAAATGCACAGCATTACGAAAAGAGGTCAGGTTTCGACCAATAGCAGATAGATTTTAATTCTAAACAAGCCAAACGATTGGAAATTTATCTACCAATCTGCTAAAATGAAGTTAATTTTCGATAGGTCACTATTGAAAAATACCAACTGTCCAACTGTTGCAATGGTGATCAAAATTATCACCGAATGTCTGAAAACAGCGCATTCACTAACACAGACTTAAAAATCACCGTAAGTGGTGGTGTCCAGTCCAGCAGCAGCAGTAGCAGGAGTGCTTTCAACAACAACAACAACAACAACAACAACAACAACAACAACAACAACAACAACAACAACAACAACAACAACAACAACAACAACAACAACAACAACAACAACAACAACAACAACAACAACAACAACAGCAACAACAACAACAACAACAACAACAACAACAACAACAACAACAACAACAACAACAACAACAACAACAACAACAACAACAACAACAACAACAACAACAACAACAACAACAACAACAACAACAACAACAACAACAACAACAACAACAACAACAACAACAACAACAACAACAACAACAACAACAACAACAACAACAACAACAACAACAACAACAACAACAACAACAACAACAACAACAACAACAACAACAACAACAACAACAACAACAACAACAACAACAACAACAACAACAACAACAACAACAACAACAACAACAACAACAACAACAACAACAACAACAACAACAACAACAACAACAACAACAACAACAACAACAACAACAACAACAACAACAACAACAACAACAACAACAACAACAACAACAACAACAACAACAACAACAACAACAACAACAACAACAACAACAACAACAACAACAACAACAACAACAACAACAACAACAACAACAACAACAACAACAACAACAACAACAACAACAACAACAACAACAACAACAACAACAACAACAACAACAACAACAACAACAACAACAACAACAACAACAACAACAACAACAACAACAACAACAACAACAACAACAACAACAACAACAACAACAACAACAACAACAACAACAACAACAACAACAACAACAACAACAACAACAACAACAACAACAACAACAACAACAACAACAACAACAACAACAACAACAACAACAACAACAACAACAACAACAACAACAACAACAACAACAACAACAACAACAACAACAACAACAACAACAACAACAACAACAACAACAACAACAACAACAACAACAACAACAACAACAACAACAACAACAACAACAACAACAACAACAACAACAACAACAACAACAACAACAACAACAACAACAACAACAACAACAACAACAACAACAACAACAACAACAACAACAACAACAACAACAACAACAACAACAACAACAACAACAACAACAACAACAACAACAACAACAACAACAACAACAACAACAACAACAACAACAACAACAACAACAACAACAACAACAACAACAACAACAACAACAACAACAACAACAACAACAACAACAACAACAACAACAACAACAACAACAACAACAACAACAACAACAACAACAACAACAACAACAACAACAACAACAACAACAACAACAACAACAACAACAACAACAACAACAACAACAACAACAACAACAACAACAACAACAACAACAACAACAACAACAACAACAACAACAACAACAACAACAACAACAACAACAACAACAACAACAACAACAACAACAACAACAACAACAACAACAACAACAACAACAACAACAACAACAACAACAACAACAACAACAACAACAACAACAACAACAACAACAACAACAACAACAACAACAACAACAACAACAACAACAACAACAACAACAACAACAACAACAACAACAACAACAACAACAACAACAACAACAACAACAACAACAACAACAACAACAACAACAACAACAACAACAACAACAACAACAACAACAACAACAACAACAACAACAACAACGGATGGCTGCCTGCAAGCAGCGAGCTGCAGAGCTCATATGAGCAACCATAGAGAAGGAGGAAGAAGTCCCACCGCTAGGCTAAGATCGGAATCAGTAGCTCGTCGTGCTCAGCTCAGCATTACTCAACCATCACTACAAAACGGTCCTTTTCAGGACCACCATAAATTTTTTAAGAGTATTATTTGGACATTGGTCAAGGTCATCAGTTCCAGCAAGCAGCTAGCTATCAAGGCTCAACCTGGTCTCTATAGAAGGTGTGGAATTGTAGGGCCGAATGTATAGGTAAGATTAATCTTCGTCCGACCATTTTCCGGAACACGCTGGTAGCAAGCGTTAAAAATCCATATACAATTTAAGAGAAGTGGGAATTATTCGCTTTGGGTGTATATTCAGTCCCCCAGAAAGCCAATAAAATCAAATTTGTGAGAAAATTAGCTCTCACGAGTTCAATCTCTCGAAGTCCCTCCTTTTTTACATATTCTGCATAAACGATACTTTCCGCCCTGCCCCATTCACATAATTCGGAAGGAAATCCTGTGAGGGGTGAATTGAATACACTTTAATACCAAAATGCACAAAACTTAAAAATTCATAAATAACAAAAAATCCAAAATACACCTTGGATTCTCTTCATCAACTTTCTCTTTGAAATAAATACTACAAATTTGATACGCTTACAAATAAAAAAACGGAAAGAGTTAAGATAATTGATGATTGATCAATTAAAAGAACTAAATGCTCACATTTGTTCCGTCCACTAGCGGTCCTACGTCAAGCTTCCGTTCGTGCCCCTAGACACAGACCCTTCTACTTTTTTTTAATCATGGCAGGTGGTTTAACAAATGTTTATTGATTTATTGCTATAGTTTTGGTCTTTATTGGGAGAGTCTGTATGACGTTAGATTTATTTTAGTAAAACGCTCGATTTACACCTTTTTACCTTGTTGGCAAATTTAAGTTAAATTAGTGGCATATGAATGATCTTTATTACGACTTAAAATGAGCAAAACTCCAAGAAGTTTTTTGAGTACAGCTGTATGATAAATTTTGATACATACTGTATATGATAACAATTAAGGCTGGTATGCTACTGCATTAGATGGAGCACCTAGATTAAAATTTAATTTATTTCAATTTCATTTAAGAAAAAATAAAGAGTAAAAAAATAATCTGGAGGCGCTGAGCTCGATTCTCAATACAGTCTAGAGATATAAGATTGAGAAAAAAAATAATAGTTTACAGTCGCTTGTAGCACGGAATATTTTAAAATCAGTAACTTTGTACTTATAACTTATTTTACTTACCTATTTAATCGAAACATCTGCTTCATCCCCGGATTGTGCTGTCATTAAATGGCCTAGTCAGTCAAGGCTCGGTATTCCCAAGCCTGAGTCAATTGGTTCGATTGGTTCTCTGGGCATTGCAGTATCTTTGTGCTTCATGCTCTGATTGACACATTAAGCACTCAATTTATAACCGAACTAATTAAAAGAACACTGAGTTGAGAGCCGGCAAATGCTCGAGTATTAGCGTCAATGCCTACGAGAAAAAAAATTGGGCGGTCATCATGTTTGCAAACAAAAGAAACCATCAACGAAAATCAATCCATATCCCTTATTTGCCATAAGGTACAAATATATTTATCTTCCGCCATAATGCGATCTTTGGCTTCGTTCAGAAGGAAATTGAATAAAACTTCAATAAATATGTGTTTCGAGACTGTTTTGCTTCTCTTCTCTCCGTTAATTTTTTTCAAACAGTACGTACAGAAAGATTTTCAACATTTACACCATCATCAACGGTTGTATCACGATTTCAGCAGAAAGTTAAACACATCCATCGAAATTCTTCTTTAGTCGTATAGTTCGTTGAAATTCTTCAGATTGTTGCAGTAAAGGTGAAACCGTTGACTCCGCTGGCCTTCACCTCCACCGGAAGTTAGTTGCTGCTGTTCATCCTGTTCGACGACATGCCTGGAGCAAGTTTGTTGCTCCTCATCATCTGCACTGTCCGGATGGGGGTGATCGAGGGCAATTTTATCCAGTTTCATGCTATCACAAATGCCATCGGTGGGACCGAGAAACTGACTTTCATGCGCTGCCGAATGTTGCTGGGAATCTCGGAACGGAACCTTACTCGCATGCTGCCGACAGGGACAGCATTTTGACTCCGTTTGAATGCTATCGGTCATCGTTTGACAGTTGTTGTCGTTGATACGCTGAATGTTCGGATTAGGGGATTTGTACTGCTGCGATGGCGGCAGCTGCTGTTGCTGCTGTACGGGATTATGATTATGGTAAGAAGTGCTACTAGTGTATCCTCCACCGGCGGTGCCACCCGTCCTCGTGTAGAGCTTGTTCCGTATGGACGATGTCGCGTAATTGGACCGTATCGAACTAACGCGGGTGAACATCGAGAGGGTCTTATCGGTCAGCTGCTCCTGCTGGTAGCTTTGACCCCGGCCACGGAAGGGATATCGCTTGTGGAATTCACGTTTGAACTTTTCCTGGTAAAAGGTATGGGGAGATGAAATTTCATTGAAGTGAGTTTGTAGGAAACAAGTGGGTTAGTGTGAAATAACAGTGATTTGGTTGGTATCAGATTTCAATAGATCTTTAGTGGGAATGACACTGATGAAGACTTCACATTGGTGTCGAAGTCTGGCATGGATGCAAAGCACTAAGCGGAATTAATTGGAAATTAATAAACTTCTATTCACGAAGTTTTCTTTCGAGCTCGCCAAGATGTTCTTTTCAACTTTCTCTGGAAGATTCTCGACTACCCTGGCAAGTTTTTTTTCCCTACTTCTGCAGGAAATTTCATCCAATGTTTTTTTTTAACTCTCCTGCAACAACCTTCCAACTTCTCTCAGAAGTCTGTCTGGCTTCCCATGAAAGTGGGTTTTCACCAGTTTCGACGTCACGGTACTACCGTAAAGCATTGAAACCCCGACTTAGTCAATAAATCCGGACACTTTTAAAAAACGATTATCAACGCTAACCCTGTTCAAAATAGCACGTATAACACGAAAAGAACACGTAATAATTAAGAGACAGCTAACCATTACTCAATTAATTGATAGCGTGAGTCACCGACGGTCACCGTGCCCAAAACCGTCGACATATCAACTGGTGTGGTGCGTAAAATCTTACCATCTCTTTTATTTCTTCACTTTTCAATACAACTGCAAATAGCGCCCCTGGTGGTGTAGTGGTAAGCGTGATTAACTCTCACCCCAGCAGGCCTGGGTTCAATCCCAGTCGGCACCACCGGGATGTTCTGAGGCATAACATCTCTGATCAAGGGAAGTAAAATCGTTGGTCCCCGGTTCACGAGTTGATGGGTCGATAGGTAGGGTCCAGGTGTGGGAGTTGCCTCCCTGGCGTCGGTAGCATTGGTGCTCAGCACGGAAAACAAGATCGACGGACAACAAGTCAATGGAAAAAAATACAACTGCAAATGTGACGTCACATATACACATACATATGAATGTTGCAGACAAAAAAAAAAAATACATTGCCAGATCGTTATGTATGGGAAAACGAATGACAGGCTACGCACACTACTGCTATCTCTCAGTTTGTGTTTAGTTATTTTTTAAACTTTGTAATTGGAACGTTTAAGTTCCAAAAAAAGGTCCTGTTAGATTTGTTTATTCAGTTTTTAATATTCATTCACCATTAAAAACATTCATCATCTAAGTTATTTGTTTAAACTTCATATAATCTTGTTTTAATAAACTTATATTCATGGCCAGAGGCAATACATCTGGCAACGATTGTTCAATGATTCTTTTACGTTCGCTACACGGTAAGAAAAAAAAAAATACTCAAAATTAATTTAAAAAAATCCCAACTTTGTGTTCTATCATTTCGGTTCGTTTAGTGAGTCAGAAAAGCGATGATGATTAAAATTTACTCATCTTTTGAGTAATTGTTTATTGTTTATTGTTTATCAGTCAACAGGTAAAATGTTTACCCCAATGACACCTGTTCTACAACTAAATACAAAACTAACGAATAACATAAATTAACATAAAACTTGTTTAAAACTACGCTTGTTTGTTTCTCGTGACACGTTGAAATCGTACACATAATAACACCGGTTGAATACACGGGACATGCTTCGCAAAGGTTCGTGAAAGCCATAATTAGTTTTTGCCGGAGGGATGGTGATAAACGAGTGCGACCGAAGATTGCGACGACGTGTGTTGATGTCCAAGAAACTAAGAAGCGTAGGACTGTCAATGTTGCCTTGCAGAAGATCCCCAACAAAGCACGCTTTTGCCACGTTGCGTCTTGCTTCTAGTAATTCCAGATTTATAAGTAGACAACGGTTTTCATAACTGGGCAGGTTGAATGGATCTCTCCACCTAAGATGACGTAGAGCGAACCGGACGAATTTTCGCTGAACAGCTTCGATGCGTTGAGTTTCATTCTGGTAATAAGGAGACCAGACGATAGACGAATACTCCAAGATAGGGCGCACAATTGAGCAATATAAAGCTTTTAGGCAGTAAACGTCCTTGAACTTTTTTGCAAAGCGAAATAAAAATCCTAGTTGCGATGAGGCTTTAGACACAACGTACGCGACGTGATCCTTGAAGGTTAATTTTGTATCAACCAGAATCCCCAGGTCCTTGACTGTCGAATCACGTTGTAGATTCACGCCTCCCAAAGCATAGCTAAAGTGGAAGAGTGATTGCTTGCGACCAAATGAAATAACCGAACATTTGGACACGTTCAGCGACATTCGATTAATATGACACCACCCAACTAACAATTTTAACTGCAGATTAGCTTATACAGCCAAAAATTGGCTTATACAGCTAATTTTTGCCTGTATAAGCTAGACTGCATGTAAAATTGTTTGTTGGGCATTCAGCGAAGGCTTCCAGTTGTTGTTGCAGAAAAAACGCGTCTTGTGGTTGCTTAATCGTGTAGTAAAGCTTCAGGTCATCGGCATACGAGAGTTTTAGGCATTTCAAGATGAAATTGACATCGTTCATATACAGCAAGAATAGAAACGGCCCCAAGTGACTTCCTTGGGGAACACCGGACTAAACCGGAAAGGAGGGCGAAACGTGGTCTCCAATTTTGACGGACATACTTCGACCGGTTGGGTAGGATCGAAGCCAGGAAAGCAAGTTACTGTTCATTCCCAGCTTGTCGAATTTAGCAACTGCGATTTGATGATTCATTTTATCAAACGCCGCGGATAAGTCTGTGTAAATAGCGTCTACTTGTTGACCATTTTCTATTTGGCGGATCACGAACGAAGTGAAACAAGTCAAATTAGTTGTCGTCGAACGGTTAGGCATAAATCCGTGCTTATCAATCGAAATGTAGTGTGCGTAGTTCTGAACCAGCTTATGCAGAACGATCACCTCAAACAGCTTAGAAGTGGCGCTCAACGCAGCTATGCCCCGATAGTTCGAAACAATCCGCTTGCAGCATTTCTTGAAAACTGGGAAAACATACGACTGCTTCCAGCAGTTTGGGAATACACCAGTAGCCAAAGATAGGTTGAATACTCTTGCTAGTGGTGTTGCAAGTGTATCCGCGCAGCATTTGAGGACAAGCGATGGAATCCCATCCGGACCACATCCCGTGGAGGATTTTAAATCCTTTCCGGCTGATATAACCATATCGTTCGTGATCACGAACTGCAGCCCAGAGGCCGAAAGTTGAGGAACATTTCTGGTGGCGACGGCTACATCCTGTGGGTCGATGTGTTCATTAGTGAAAACATTGCTGAATTGAGAACGGAACAGGTCGGCGATGTCAGTGGTGGAATCAGCTTCGAACAATCCATTGGTCATCGTAAATAGAGGGCAGTCCGGATTCCATCCGTTGGTTATGGACGTAACGCCAAAAACTTCTGGGATTTGTCTTGAAGCGCCTTTGCAAATGGTCCTGATATGCGTTGTACAAACGATTATTAAGTTGGTTGTATTCAGTGCTCGTCGCCATATATCTCATTCTCGTGGAGTCCGTGCGATACTTGCTATGTCGTCTGAGAGCTGCCCGCTTCACAGTCCTAAGATGCTTGAGGTCAGCATTTGACCAGGCTGGCTTAGCCGGTTCGTGTCTAGACTTCACGGGAACGAACTGATCGATGGCATACCACAGGATACCAGATATGGTCGACGCAGCGAGGTTGGCATCACAATTTTGAAGCACCTCGTCCCAATCGACATGTGCGAGGAACTCGTTCATGCTGTTGAAGTCAGCCTTTCTGAAATCATAGGTGATGCTTTCAGAGGTATCTTGGAAGCGTTGCTGTGGACTTATCTTGAATTCCATCAGTACAGGAGGATGATGCCTGCAGATTTTAACGAGCGGTGATGGAGCTTGCATAACTGTGCTGTGCTCGCAAAGTTCCTCACTGACGAAGCATAGATCAAGTGTACGATTGTTTACATTTGCAATTCCACTCATTTGTCTGAGTCCAGCGGTGCTATACGCATCAAGCAGCTTCCGTGATGCCAAGCTTATCGAGGATCGTGATGTAATCGGGTACAGGGCACCATGTTGACTACGCTGCCAAGAGATCGAGCTCAAGTTGAAATCGCCTAGGATGATAACGTTGTCTCTTGGTCCTAACTGCGAAACCACCCAGTTAAGCGAATCGATATGCTTTTCGATCTAAGATTCATCGTTTACTCGATCAGGAGGAATAAGGTAGAGTGTTGCATCGACAGTGGTAATTGCGATCCATATTTGCTCAACCGCCGAGCCATCAGGAGGGTCGAGCGTACGGGATTTAAAACTCGAGCGAACAGCCAGCAAAACACCACCTCCAGAGGTTTTGTTGCTATTCAAAGGCGACCGGTCTTGTCGATAAACGGAATATGATTCGCCAAACAACTGATTCGTTGAGGTATGTCCATTGAGCCAAGTTTCGGAAAGTGCGTTAACATCATAGGAACCGTCGCTGAAGCTAATTGGTACTCGGTGAGAGAGCTGTTGATCCCACCAACATTTTGGTAGTACATCAGGACATTCGAAGAAGCAGGTGCAGCATTACTTGCTAGAGGCGCAGTCCTAGGGATTGAATATTCGTCAGAGCTGGGATTGCCGTTACTAATAGGATACTTGCCATGATAGGCAGCTTGGAAGACCCCATCGCCAGCGCTAGACTCAGGGCCGGGTAATAAAAGATAAACTAAAATTTAAGCTTAATTTCTGTTATGCGTTGTTAAGAACAAAATGAAATATTTGTCATTTTCGATTGAATAAGTACTTCCCGTATTTTTTTTATAGGGTGTCCCAGAATGTCTAAGCATGATTAAAAAAAAAAACGATAACGTAACTCTGTTTACAGTAGATTCGATTTTTATTTCATATTCATGTTCTCTATAGTATTCAGTTAGATGTAGAAAATCCGAGATCCGATCAGTCGTAAGCCAAGGAGCGGATTTTCGATCTGACCCTACTCATTAGCTTCAGCACAGATGCCTTTCCAACAATTTTTGATACATTTCCCCAGTCATTACCAAGCGTTGTTGTAACGGAAACCGCTGCCTTTACATGTTTCCGCAAATATGCTTTGGTCAGGCCCAGGAAAGTTTCGTTTGGCCTGGCTTGGCCTGGGGACAGCTTGGCGGATTCATCTCCTTGGGTACGAATTGTACCTTGTTGGCTGTATACCAGGCTACCGTGTCCTTGGAGTAATGAACCGACGCCAAATCCGGCAAAAAAGGATTGAGGTGTCATATTTGCGGATCAGGACTAACAGACGCTTATTTAAACACTCACGTAAACATTGGTTGTCATTGTCTGGAAAGCATACCACACCAAGGGGTAATCAACTCTGCAAATTGTGCCGAAACGCATCGTGGCACACTGATCGGCGGGTCATGGCACACGATGACAAGTATGACACAAAATATAATATAAAATGGCATCACTGTTTTGTTTTGACATTTTGCCAATTGTTGCAACACCCCGGTGCCGAACGATCCTACCATTCTTCAGATGTATCTGCAATCACAGTTATTTCTCTCGCAGAACACCCCGGTTAGATTTATGGTTCACCAATCAGTTAGCGGAACAGCTCATTCTATGGACTGAACTCGAATTCGATTAAATGTGGAGGTCTCTCTACGCTGTTTACACTGTTTCGTAACTGTTAGTATCACCGACGGCAACAGCAACATTAATAAAGATGCTCCTAACAGAATTGTGAAGGTAACCACACCGGAGGTAACAGAGCAAATCTGAATCGCGGTCTTAATGAACGCAATCGGAACCGGCAGCAGATTCAGGGAGATTAGTATGTGATTCCGGCATGTCCAAGAATAGAAAATATGAAGGAACAACAAGGTAGTCATCAAACGACTGCAACCAGTATCGAGTCAGACGAATTTTGGTACCACGACTGCTGACACTGGGAAGCTACTGTAGGTCTATTGCTGCTACTACTACCGCCGGTGGGCATTTTAGGTCGAGTCATTCCTATTTTTCTGATTGTAGCATTGCCCGAGTAGCATGATGATATTGCAGACAAGATTCATCTGCCACTTGCCGATGGGGTACTTTGGCTTCGGAAAACGTCTGCCAGAATGACGCACGTTAGAGAACTTTCTTCTCCTGAATGGACAGTTTTTGCCATCAGTCAAACTTCTCCTTCTCGTGGACGGGCTAATCTTCGAGTGCCACTTCCTTGAAGCGGCTGACCGGCCACCAGCTCGTTGAATATTATGGTGGGATTAAGTTTAACGACTTTTTTCCGTCCTTGACTTGAAAATGTAAACACACAATCTCAAAAGTCATAAGTGCAAGGTTGCCAAACTCATGGGTTACTTGGACTGATAGCTTGATTGCCACACTTTGGCACGTTCGGCACAACGCTTGACCTAGCTTTCGGCACATATAAAGTACTCGGCACAGATTGGGATCCCTTGTACCACACTCACAAATGGCTTGCCAAACCATAGCCATTTTACCGAACGGTGCACGGTGGCTTAAAAGTCCATTTTGAAGCTATTAATTAATAGCACCGTGAAGAGTGAATTTCAACGTCAGTGTTCACTCGGCTGTCAAAAGCAGGCCACTCTCGATGTGTGCCACGCGATTGTCTGTTTTCTCGGCAGCAACCATTGTGTGGTCCTCCTCATTGTTCTTCATCAGCAGTTCTTTCGGTCGATGCGTCGTCGACTTTGGAAAGCAACCGTTTCGTGATGAGTGGGTGAGTGCTGACCACGTTTTGCGTCCATTGCTGCAATGGAAGCGCTCTGCCCCTGATGGTGGAACTGCCATATAAGGAAACCACTGAAAGCGGCTCCAGTTCTGATGGAGGAGGCTTTTTGGATAACTGAAGATAAAGTGTTTATTGTGTTGTACCGACTATAGTTTTAAGATGTATTGTATAGTGACCAAGAATCCTCGGTTCTGTAAATTCAACTCGTTTGAGCCTTATCAAATAAATCAATAAACCACAGTGAATTTCGAGTAATGACACCTTGAGCAAAATTGATTGGTATGACATGATGCATCTTTGGAAGATATGAATTTTGTGATTAATCCCCCTAAAAGTGAGATGATTTTTTTTTCACAATGTCGAGATGGATGGTTAACGTCTTCAGCAGAGCTATAGCAAAAATTGTTGCAAACAACTTTTCTCAAGACGTGAAAGTCGTTTATACGAGTACATATTTTCTTTTATTTGAGATCTTTGCTATGTTCTACAAAGTTGTTTGTCAAACTAAAATACGCAACTTTTTAGAACATACTATACCTGCATCATTTGAATACGATGAGCTATTGAGAAATTTTCTTAAATTTTCCTCATACGTTGGACTTGTGAATCTGTTATTGATGCAGATAGGTGCAGACGAGGTCAAATTCATCTACAAATACTTTAAAAAAGTTTTCAAATGGTGGTAAACTTGTCGGCCCACGACCGTCTGCTGAGGAGGTTGTGCTCATAGCAAACACTCGTTGATAGGCTGTATGGAAATTATGTTAGCATGATTATATTGTATTTTATACCGTGTAGTAAATTCATTTCCATAGTAACTGGCTCCATAAACAAACTTCCCATTTATCAGTATATCTAGCGTTCAGAATCAAAAGGGGCTAACTGCAATGATCGATTCTTTTCATCGATTTTTTTTAATAACTCTGCTGACTTAGCATTCCTTGATGCGTTTGGTGTTGATATTGCTAGCTAATACAACGTTTCACTGCACTGTGTTGGAATAGTTTCTGAAAATTGGTTCACTTAGCTGCGGTAATGCCAAGAGTTATCGCAGTTAGGCCGTTACGATTCTGATCACTAGACATTATTTTTTCAAGTTTCTCAGACGGCAGAACTGAATCATAAAAAATCTGTCAACTTCATTAAAAAACCTGTGCGTGAAGCAATTGTGATTGCAAGTTAACACCCGATCCACCAAATCATCAATATAGCACACCGGACGACCGAGCACCTGCGATACGCTGACGCTGCACCACATCGAGGCATTCTTTTTTTTTTTTTTTTAATAATTCGTTTATTTTTCCAGGCTCATTTGCTGTAAAGATCGAGGCATTCAACCCGTGAGGAATTCAAGCTGTTGTCAACGAGTAGCCGCTGCTTAGTTTGCATTTTGTACTTAACTCATAATTGAAATAAAATCATACTTCACTTCTGTTTCGACCGTCAACGAGTCCGTGTCCTTTTTTTAAAAATTCGAAAAGACCGTCCAGGTCTTAACTTGCATATGAAAAAAAGAAATAGAAGAATTGAGCAAACCAAGTGAAGGAGACAGAGAGAGACTAATTCAGCCAAAAAAAACCAGACAGCGCCAGCGGAGGAAGCTACGAGAGCAGGACTTTCAAGTAAAATGGCATCATCTGGTAGGTATCTGGTATCAAATATCAAAAGAAGTCGGCCCCACCATTGCCAAAAACCTTTTAGTGGTGTCAGGGGTAAGGTGCGGGCATTCGGAGATCCAATAAAGCAATGAAGTAGAAACGTAACCATAATGTCATAGTTCATTCCCTGCAAGTTTGAAGAAAATCCGGTCTATAAATGAAATTTTGGCAACCATTTGTGTGTCTACTTTTTTTCGAGTACAGTCTTTAAAGTTTGAGACGCCTAGTGAAATTTGGAATGTTGAAAAAATCGAAGATTCAATTATATCAAAAAATCATCAATTATTTTAACTAGAATTTTCCAACATAGAATGGCATGTTCAGCACTAATTGTTGTGTTCTATAACAGTTTATATAAATTGTTTTGGTTCTACATAAGTTTGATCATTATAATTCTATCATAGTTGAAGTTGCTAATTTCAAATAACAGAGTAAAGTACGATAGATGAGGAGATGAAAGTATAGAGTTGATAGTTCCGTTAGAGTACGGCAGTATGAAAATTGTATCTTCTTCTGATTCTTCTTCTTCGCATTTCAAGCTTATTGTATACCGCATATTAGCTTATTGCGTGCTCTCAGCTTAGTGTTCTAGATGCACTTCCACAGTTATTAATTGAGAGCTTTCGATGCCTGTACCATTTTTGCATTAGTATAATTATGTGGCAAGTCCAATCATACTTCTGTGCCCAGGGAGGTCGAGAAATTTCCAACCCGAAAAATTCCTAGATCGGATCGGGAATTGAACCCAGCCACCTCCAGCATGGCCTTGCTTTGTAGCTGTGCCTTTACCGACTGAGCTAAGGGAGGCCCCTTAGGTATATAGTGAATAAAAAGCGAGCAAGGACAACTTTGAGGAGGGTACGAATCGGGATAATCATCTCTCTTTACCAAAGTCAAAGTCCTCCGTTGGAGAGAGATGGTAAGGGGTATCAACTCCCCCCCCCCCCCGCCAAAGTTAAAGTACATTACTCTAGATTGGAGCTTACCATCAATCATACTGTCATTGGTTAAAAGGTACAGTAGCAGCACCTCCCCTACACGTGTCTCCTCGGGACCGTCATGTCGACGATGACAAAAGCACATCCAAGTGGTAGAGATAACAATAGCTGCAATTTCCAAAACCTACGACTAGATGCATCCCTTCAGATAACAACTTGAGTGCGGTACAATCTATATAACTGTTTCAAACACATCTTCGGTACATGAGCAGATCGGTTATCAACTCTTTTTGCCAGTGGTGGCTGGGCGGGGGTGGGAGGATTTACTGCACTTCACGCTTTTTGCCAATTATCGAAACGCCAAGTCTTCGGAAAATCATTTGTGCAGAATTAATCTGCGAGTTGATAAGCTGATCCGACCCATCGTTCGAAATTTCTCACGTTTGTGTATTGCCAAAATAAACGATGTTTTTACACACTGAGCGAAAATTCACAATTTTGACGTAGGACTACGTCTTTGATTTCTATATGGGAGTACACTTTGTGAAAACCAAAAAGGAACATGTAACAAATTAAGAAAGATTTTGAACGTTAATAACTCAGCTGCCCCTGGTCCAATTTCAATAATTTTACTACCAATCAATCAGAAATATGGCTACGCATCGATAACAATGCTTCCGAATGTTGATTTTCAACAAGAAACTATTGAAAAACTGGTAAATGTCCAGCATTGTCCAAAAGCGTCGAATTAACTAACAAATCCTTTGTAGAGATGAACCAGCCTAAGGCTGAAAGTCTCGTTAATAAAGGAAAAAAAAAAAAAAAACTAACAAATCCACCAATCATCTTCATGCATATGCTGCTTCCCCAGCACAGTCGTCAGAGAGTAGTAAGTAGACGAAACAAGTAGAAGTGGCATTCGCCTCCGATCCTCGGGCGCGTTCGAATAGGGAGGATGGAATTGCGTAATATTTTGCACACTCATCGCCATATTCAGAACCAAACGCAAATTCTTCGAGATAACCACCATCTGTCGTCTGGCTCGCCGTGGCGGTGTCTGACGTATCTCTGGTCTGATTTACGAGGTGTGCTGAAGGTGTTCCTAAAAAGTGAGATCCGTGATGCTGTCACCTACACTAAACACGCCAAGCGTAAGCGGCCATGGATGTCATCTACGTTTTGAAGTGACAGAGACGCACTCTGTTTGGTTTCGAAGGTTAAATCATCACCAACTTTGGCAACAAAACGGCTCTTTTCAGGGCCACCAAGCTTATTACAGTAATGAGTAGGAATAGAATTCATCTGCCTGTTTGTCCATATTCCGAACCAACGATCACACAAAATGCTCATGTCATCAAACTGGAAGCAGGGGTACAAATTATTTTGTTCAACCTTGATCAACGTTGAATCGCCACGGCTGGATATTTTCGATGGAAGAAGCAACAATCTAGCATCTAATTCGACGAAGACGGCAGGAAACATTTGTGAAGCCGAGTTATTTACGAAAGAGAGTGTCGATGAAGAGAATCGATCAATGTAGATAGGACCTATTGAAAATTGAAGCGAGATTTGTTTTTTGTTTCGTTTTAACCCTAAACCATTGATAAACAGGTGTCCACTTTTTTTAATGAACAGTCCTTATATACAATTTTCATACTGCCGTACTCTAACGGAACTATCAACTCTATACTTTCATCTCCTCATCTATCGTATATACACACTCAGCAACGTTTTCCTTGTTCGGTAATTTTTTACCGAAAAAAATCGGTAAATGAAGAATGTTACAGATTTTTCGGTAAACAAAAATAATTTTACCAACGTTCGGTTGTGTTTTACCGAAGTGACGGTAATCTGTCTTTTATATTGACGAACTTCGTTAAAAAGAGTACAGTGAGAACTGTAAAGCAAAGCAAACGCCGAATTCGGTTAAAAAATACCGAACAAACTGCAAATTACAGAAACGTTTACCGAACTTCTGTAAATAATTCCAGACTGTCAATCGAAAGACGGTCATATTTATTTCAAGTGTTAAAGTAAACAGTAACAGTGGAAAGTGATCGGAAAATCCAGTGAAAACAATGTAAGTATGTTCGCAAATACAGATGAATAATGCATCTATGAAATATTCCTAATGAGATTGATAATTACATGTATTTCTTTCATTTTTATGATTGCTCTTCAGACACAGCCAGGAATTCTGTGCTTTCGGGATCAGGTTCCAATCAATGTTTCTGGACTGGCATCCCCATGGTAGCCACCTGCGAAAAGAATACTCCAGCGAGCAATATATGTTATTTTAAAATATATTGTTACCTAGATGTTTACTATTGAATAAAATCTCGTTTATTATAATGCAAAAATAGCTTTAAATTTTAATTCACCGGAAAAAAAAACAAAAAATACACAAGATCAACAAATTTTCATTTACGGGACAGTTCAGTAAAAAATTACTGAATAGTTCGGTAAATAATTACCGAATTGTTCGGTAATTTTGACAGCTCATCAAAAAATCTGTTTACCGATCGTTCGGTAATCGTTTAGATTACCGAACTGATTACCGAACGTTCAGCTGTTGAAAGTTCGGTAAAAAATTACCGAATACGGTAATAATTTCTAAGTGTGTAAATGACCACTTTAGTCTGTTATTTGAAATTAACATCTGCAACAATGAAAACCGTTAACTTCACGCAGAAGTAATACAATCATAAATATAGTGAAAGTATAATTCCATCAATTTATGTCACTTGGGCAGTCAGTGGCTGGACTTATTTGACAGAGCTTTTTCTTCATCTTCATCGATTGCGTGACAAACCACAGTGACTAAACCAACTATTTTGAAGTCAACATTCCTAGTTGAGCATTCAGTCGGTTAACAACGTCCTGGTTTCAGTTGCGCGGCATCTAGTTTTTTCGGTGTTTTTTTCCGCCCGAGCGGTTTTTTTCACCCCCCATTGGGTGCCCCAAGTGACCAGTGTCCAACAGAGGAAGTGGAATTCCATCGGCCGAGCCCCTTGGAGTTACCATCCAGCTTTAATTCATCCCGGTAATCCATCACCGGAGTTAACGGCGTCGTCAAGTCCATAATTTTTTCACGCCGTCGCGAGGGTGTGCAAGTGATAGTGAAGCGTGTCGTATCACCAGCTTGCTGACCCACCAACACCAACCATCACCACCGGATAGCAGCGTGGACCAACACCAACGCACCACGTGATAACAGCGTTTCCACACACACGCTTTGTGCCGGTGTAGTTAAGTAGCGAATAAGTTTTATTTATTGCCCCTTTGTTTTAGTTTCCCCTTTCTCCCATCCCACGCAAATATTTTCTTCTTCTTCTTCTTTTTTCTCTTGTCCCTGTGTGTTCCCTGTGTGTAGTTGTTTTGTATCTATTGCGGTGGCAGTTGCCCCGCAATGGATGGTAATAGTGATGGCGGGGGGAATACCCTTCCTGCCCTTCCCACTGAAGACGAACTGTCCGACGTGGAAACGTCAGCCACGGTGAAGAAGTACACCGGAACCATCCCGAAGCGGCCCAGGCGAAAACGAGCACCGGAGCCCGTACCGCCTACCCCATCTCCTCCTACCCCGCCTAATCCATCGCCACCAACACCACCAGCACCGTCACCCCCCGCACCACCAAACCCGTTTCCCTCTACCCCACCTAATCCCTCTCCCCCCACACCGCCAAAACCGTCTCCCCCTACTCCGCCTAACCCCGCCAAGAAAACAAAAACTGCCCCCCGCCATAAGTCATACCCAGACGCCTCGACAGGCCCATGGGTTGTTTTTTTCCGACCCAAACAAAAACCGCTTAACGTTAACCAGATCGAAAAAGATCTATTCAAACGTTTCTCGTCAGTGACCGACATTTTGAAGGTGAGGCCAGACAAACTGCGCGTCACTGTTGGTAACCGCAAGCAGGCGAATGAGATTGTTGCCTGCGAGCTTTTTACGATAGAGTACCGCGTTTACATTCCCAGTCGTGACGTGGAAATCGAAGGAGTGGTCACCGAAGCGAGTTTGACCTGCGATGACTTCTTGAAGAGGGGGGTTGGTGTCTTCAAGAACCCCGTTCTTCCAGAAGTCAAGATTCTTGACTGCACCCAAATGCAGTCAGCATCCCTCGACGGGACAAAAAAAAAATCTATTCGCTGACTGACTCGTTTCGAGTGACTTTCTCCGGATCGACTCTGCCAGATTACGTCCGAATTGGGAGGGTTCGACTTCCTGTGCGGTTGTTTATACCAAGGGTGATGAACTGCACCAAGTGCAAACAATTAGGCCACACCGCCGCCTTCTGCGGCAACAAGCCACGATGCGATCAGTGCGGCGAGAAGCATGCGGAGGGTGCTTGTGGTGCTCCTCCTAAATGTGTTTATTGTTTGGCACCTCCGCATCCTCTCGCAGATTGCCCGAAGTATAAACAGCAAGGAAAAAAACTTGAACGGTCTCTGAAGGCGCGCTCTCAGCGTTCCTTTGCGGAGATCTTGAAGACTTTCAATCCTCCTCCCAAAATCACTCCGGAAAAAGAAAACAATAATCCGTTCAATCTTCTCCCAGTTGACGAGGACGACACTGACTCAGAGGGCAATGACGGAAGTCCTTTTGTTTTCAAAGGTCCTTCAAGGAAGCGATCCAAGAATGACTCGCAGAAAACTAAAAAAACTGACTCCCAAGCCCACTTGGATAAATCAAGAGGTCACGGAAATAAACCGAAACCCAATCCACCGGGTTTTAAGCCTGTCGATTATGACAAAGAATTTCCGGGGCTTCCGGGAACATCTAAAATCCCAGATGTCCCAGTTTTGCAACCAGAACAGCAGAACGCCATGTTCACGCTTTCTGGAATTGTGGACAGCATTCTCGATCTGTTCAACATCACTGACCCTCTTCGGAGCATCATTAACATGATGCTTCCAATCGTGAAACCTTTTCTGAAGCAATTTGCTTCATTCGTATCCTTCGATGGATAATTTTCCAAAAAATGATACGGTATCTCTCCTTCAATGGAATTGTAGAAGCATTTTACCAAAACTAGACATATTCAAATTTTTACTGCATAACATACACTGTGATGCGTTTGCTCTCTGCGAAACATGGCTCTCTCCAGATGTTAACCTTTCTCTTCACGACTACAACATTATCCGTCTCGATCGTGCAGATTCGTACGGTGGGGTGCTCCTAGGGGTCAACAAACAACACTCATTCTACAGAATCGACCTTCTTCCAGTGTCAGGTATTGAAATTGTCGCATGTCAGGTGAATATTAGAGGTAAAACCTTCAGTATTACCTCGTTATACATCCCTCCGAGAACGGCTGTTTCTCGGCGAGCGCTATCTGACATCTGCTCAGTGCTACCTGAGCCGCGGTTGATCTTAGGGGATTTTAATTCCCACGGTACAGGCTGGGGAGAGCTGTATGATGACAACCGCTCAACCATCATCTATGACCTATGCGACGATTTCAATATGACCATTCTAAACACCGGTGAAGTAACTCGAATAGCCAAACCTCCAGCAAGAGAGAGCAGACTAGACTTGTCACTCTGTTCGAACTCACTATCATTGGAATGCATGTGGGAGGTAATCCAAGACCCCTATGGTAGTGATCATTTGCCCATCAAAATTTCGATTTTCAACGGTTCATCTTCACAGTGTCCAATCAACATCGCGTACGATCTCACGAGAAACATCAATTGGGAAGAATACGCGAACGCGGTCCGTGACGGTTCAGAATCGGTCGACGTTCTCTCTCCATTGGATGAGTACTCCTTCCTATCGCGGCTCATAGTGGATTGCGCGCTTCAAGCACAAACGAAGCCTGTTCCTGGCACTACCATTCGCAAACGTCCTCCCACTGTGTGGTGGGAATGCACCGACGTGAATAAAGAGAAGTCTACCGCGTTTAAACAGTTTCGTAAATACGGTTCCCGCGAATACTTTGAGCGGTATACGGAGCTAGAGGAAAAGTTTAAGAGCTTGGTCAGGGCCGCTGGAAAACGATGACATGGACTCCCCGTTTTTGATGGTAGAATTCTCAATTGCTCTTCTTTCATGCAATAACTCAGCTCCGGGAATTGATCGAATCAAGTTCAACCTGCTCAAGAACCTCCCAGAAGTCACAAAGAGGCGATTGTTGAACTTATTCAATCGATTCCTTGAGCTCAACGTTGTTCCGGATGATTGGAGACAAGTGAGAGTTATCGCCATCCAGAAGCCCGGTAAACCCGCTTCGGATCATAATTCGTACCGTCCCATCGCGATGCTGTCGTGTATTCGGAAGCTGTTAGAAAAAATGATTCTTCTTCGTCTGGACAAGTGGGTCGAGGCGAATGGCTTACTCTCAGATACGCAATTTGGATTCCGTAGGGGCAAAGGGACGAACGACTGCATTGCGTTGCTTTCAACTGAAATCCAATTAGCCTATGCTGAAAAACAGCAGATGGGTTCAGTTTTCTTGGACATTAAAGGGGCGTTTGATTCTGTTTGCATCGACATCCTTTCGGACAAACTCCATGCGAGTGGGCTTTCTCCGATTATCAACAATTTCCTGTTTAATTTGTTGTCCGAGAAACGAATGAGCTTCTCTCATGGCAACACGGAAATTGCACGAATCAGCTACATGGGTCTTCCACAAGACTCATGTTTAAGTCCCCTCCTGTACAACTTCTATGTCAAAGACATTGATGAATGTCTGGCCGAAAATTGCACGCTAAGGCAGCTTGCAGATGACGGCGTGGTTTCCATGGTTGGACCAACAGCACCGGACCTGCAAGGACCATTGCAAGATACCTTGGATAATTTGTCTACTTGGGCAATGAATCTGGGTATCGAATTCTCTCCGGAGAAAACAGAGATGGTTGTTTTTTCTAGGAAGCTTTATCCAGCACAGTTTCAGCTTCAACTTATGGGTAGAACAATCACTCACAGCATGTCGTTTAAGTATTTAGGTGTCTGGTTCGATTCCAAGTGCACTTGGGGAAAACACATAGCGTATCTGAGGCAGAGATGCCAACAGCGAATCAATTTCCTTCGTTCCATTACCGGCACTTCATGGGGAGCCCATCCGGAAGATCTGATAAGACTCTACAAGACCACCATTCTCTCGATTTTGGAGTACGGTAGCTTTTGCTTTCAATCGGCGGCGGGGACGCACATATTGAAGCTCCAAAGGATTCAATATCGTTGCATTCGAATCGCGCTAGGTTGTATGCAATCGACGCATACCATGAGTCTTGAAGTTCTTGCGGGCGTCCTCCCCTTAACAAATCGTTTTGCGGATTTATCGTTCCGGTTCCTCATCCGCTGTGAAGTCATGAACCCGCTGGTGATCGAAAACTTTGAGAAGCTGCTAGAGCGGAATCCTCAAACACGATTCATGAGCTTGTACTACGAGTACATGACTCTGGACATCGTCCCCTCCTCGTTCAACCCCAATCGCGCTGTCTCCCATCATTTCAGTGGTTCTTCCGTGAGATTCGATCTCACAATGAGGCAGGAGATTCAAGGAATTCCAGAGCCTCACCGTGCCCTGATTGTCCCAACTATTTTTGCGAACAAATACCGCCACGTCCCCACCGAGAAGAGATTTTTCACAGATGGGTCGGTGATAAATGCGTCCACTGGTTTTGGAGTATTCCACGATCTTCATAGCGCCTCATACAAGCTTCAAAAGCCGTGTTCGGTATACGTTGCTGAACTAGCAGCTATATCGTACACGTTAGAGCGTATTGCCTCACTTCCACCTGACCATTATTTCATTTTTACGGATAGCCTAAGCTCCCTGGAGGCTATGCGTTCAATGAGGCCGATGAAGCACTCGGCGTATTTCCTCCAGGAAATACGATCGTCATTGAGTACTTTATCAAACAGCTCACATGTCATCACCTTGGTATGGGTCCCTTCTCATTGCTCTATCCCGGGCAATGAGAAAGCGGACTCGCTGGCCAAGGTGGGCGCTATGGAAGGCGATATTTACGAGCGACAAATCGCCTACCACGAATATTTCACGATTTCTCGTCAGCAAGTCCTCGCCAACTGGCAACAAAAGTGGAATGATGGTGATCTGGGAAGATGGCTACATTCTATTGTCCCACAGGTGTCGATCAAACCCTGGTTCAAAGGGTTGGATATGAGTCGTGATTTTATTCGTGTAATGTCCAGGCTCATGTCCAATCACTGTTCGTTAAACGCCCACCTCTTCCGTATTACGCTTGCCGACAGCAACTTGTGCACCTGTGGAAACGGTTATCACGACATCGAGCATGTTGTTTGGTCCTGCTCCTTGCATCATGAGGCGAGATCCGTTCTGTGTGATTCCCTTAGGGTCCGAGGAAAACAACCCTTTAAGCCAATTAGAGACGTCTTGGCTTGCCGTGATATCGACTTTATGAAGCTTATTTACGACTTTCTTAAAGCTGTTGATTTATGTGTTTAGTGTTTTGTGTTTTAGTCATCCTTTACGTTTAAGTTTTAAATTAGTTCAAAATGCTTTCCCTTGTCCTCCCTCCAAATGATAAATAAATGTAATCCCTAATCTCGAGTAAACCGCGAGTAATCGGCCCCCGTTCTACTAACATTAGTTGTAAGAAAATGATATTCACACACAATTATGTAAAAATATTCGGCTCCGCAAAGCTAACGCATTTGAGCCTTGACAAATAAATGGATTATAAAAAAAAAAAACTATTTTGAAGTGAAGTTGGAAAAATTAGTGTTAATTTCTGTTACATATGATGCATATAAATGGAGCGTTATACCAACCATCATTACGAAACTAACGATTTTAAATTGGCTCACTACTTGACTAGCCTATTGGTCCCAAGCAAACGATTAACGTACCTCATTCAAGTCGAAATTCTACTACTACACAATGTTTGTATTGATTTGCTATGAAAGTTTGACAGATACAATGAGTGGTTAGTGGATTTTTCTATGTTCCGAGGGGTGAATCGATTAGCTTGGGACCGAAGAGAGTACCAGAGCTGAGCCAAAAAGTTGAGCACGTTTCTTCGCGACCTTCAGGTCTTACAGTTACCTCTATAGTTATTAGACTGATGCAAAATTTGACTTTTTCGCTCCACAGTGCTTAAATGGTTTCAAATCGGATCCTGATTAGCCTCCCAAAGTTACAACTCATTTGGTTAGAAACAGACTTCGCACAAGCCATTTGAAGTTTACATGTAAATTACTATGGGAAATCTCAACTTTTTGTTCATTGCCTTCTAGTCTTTTTCCATATTGAGCTGCGAAACAGTTCGATAGCCATTATTAAAGAAAATTTTCTCAGCTACAATTTTGCTGAAGATCGTTTCTATGTAAAACGAGACAGGAAAAAGTTATTAATTATTTAAGAGATTGGTAAACTTGTGACATAATCAAGCAGCTGCTCTGTAGGCAACACTGTATTTTGCAGTGTGACATAGTAGCCATGATTTTTGTGTCCTATTCAACGCCCCAGAAACACCAATGTTGCCTGCTGAGCAGTTGATTGAGCATGATCATTAGACATCAGCGCATTGAACCATTGATAACTTTCGATCCTTGCATTTAATCAACAAGTGGTAGCTTAGTGGTAATCTGGTAACAAGTGGTAATGGTGGTAACAAGTGGTAATCTTGAGCAAAGTTGTAGCTGGGAAAATTTCCTAAAAGTACAATTGAAAGTTTTTGAAGCAGACCGATATGGTGAATTATTAGATAGACATGAACAAAAATCTTGGTTTTACCATAGTAATTCCCATACAAACTTCAAATGGTTTGTGCCATCTCAGTTTCTCACCTAATGGGGTCAAATTTTGAGAGGCTAGTCAGGATCCGATTTGGAATCGTTTAAGTATTGTGGAGCGAAAATTTCAAATTTTGCATCACTCTAATAGTTATACATCATTCAACAGTCGGGAAGACATTCCACTTTTCTATGATGATACTATGGGAGAGCATAGTGTGGATTATTTTGCCAACGAAATTGAATTTACTATCAACTCTTATTATACAACTGTAAATTTGTTTGGTATTTTTCCAATTGCAATCAGCTCATACCTTCCCTGCAATTTATACTTTGGTCATAATGCGGAGATTTCGTGAATTTAAATTATAATCTCAATTTATTCAACCATTAAATCAGATCAAATTGCGGCATGCAATGAGTCTGAGCCCTACTCACATTGTAGATGCCATATATAAACGGATTATAGCAGCTGTTGCTCATAGCGAGCCAATCGCAAACGAACCAAATGATGTTGATGTATCGGTACCTGTGGAAATCGAAATGGAAATGCAGTGAGTATGAGAAACTAATTTTAATCATTTAATTGCATTATAATTCGCAAAACGTTCATTACTTACGCGTTCACCTCGGGCCACGTGACATGCAGGACGTTGTACAGTTGCAGCGGAAACCAGCAGAAAGCAAACAGCGCCACCACGATTATCAACATCTTGATGACCTGTGTAAATGGAACGGCGTTCGTGTTTAGTGTGACTGATAGTAGCTCGCTCACATTCGTACCTTTTTCTTGTTCTTCAGCATCGTTATGTCCCGGGAGTCCTGTGCATTGCCGGGTGTTTTCGAGCCCCACAACCGCAGAGCCATCTGAATGTAGACGAAGCTGATGACGCACAGTGGGACGAAGTACTGCACCAAAGTCAGGATGTACCGGTAGAGTAGCATCTCGGACTCCTCGAAGTTGACCACTTGGCAGAATGGTTTCGTGATGTTGACGTAGGTTTCGTTGGTTTCGTCTATCGGTAGGGTTGAGATGGAAAGTTACAATGGGTCTTTATTGGAAAAATCGCAATATCGACAACTCACTGAGACTGACTATTGATATAGGAACCACCCGCAGAGCAAACAGGGTCGGTGCGGCCAGCGCAAACGACAGCATCCAGATGGCACTGATGACGAATTTGGAGATGTTTTTTGATGCACGTGCCCTGCAAATGGGGTTTTCATTTTAGATACAGTTCCCAACAAAGTAGGAGCATCTTCTACCTAAGCGGATTTATTATGGCCCGATGTCGGTCGACGGCAATAGCCGTCAAGGTAAAGACTGAAACGTTGACGCTCAGCAGTTGCACAAACGGGCAAAACGGACACATAAAATCCGGCAGGTTCCACCGCTGCAGAACGGCCGCCTGAAATTGGAACGGGATGGCAAACATTCCAATGGTGACGTCCGCCAGGGCCAGGTTAGCTATGAACATGTTTGTAATCGTTTGCATTTGCTTGGTCGTCAGGACGATCCATATCACCAACGAGTTTCCTATCACAGCTAGAATACTGATTGTACCGTAGAAAATCGATAGCAGCACGATCAGCCCCACCGGAACATCATACAGAACATCTGCGGGGGATGGGAACGGTGGGGAAAGGTGGGACGGTTTATTTTCAGATTTTGTTAGCACTTCTCGAAATGGACGCAGTGTGCGATTATTACGACTTACCTTGCTCATGGATGATTTCTACATCGCTACTATTCAGTGTGATGTTGTTTGCATAATGAAAGGCGATTCCGTCTGCAACTCGCATTCTGAAAGGAGGAGAGAGAATGAAATGGAAGTGTTTCAAAAGCGTATCGGAATCGTTGAGCTGTACATATTTAAATTTAAATTTTCGATAGATGAAAATGGACTTGTTGAATCGCACCATCGCATGCCGTACTATAACGGAACCATCAACTCTATACTTTCATCTCATCATCTATCGTATAAAACGTCCACTTTAAGGGTGATATTTGACGTTAAGCATCTCCAACTATTAATGGATAGATAGAGCCTTTCGATTCTTAGTTAGTTAATTAGTTAATTGAAGAAATGCTCAAGGTAACAAAAGTAAGAATCGTCTTTTTGAGCCTGTTTTTGTTATGGTAAATGCAGTCATAGTTTTACCTGTAGTAAATCTACGTAGCGTTTTAGTTTGTATTGGATACACTGGATTAGGCGCATTTTTTTAAATAAATTATTGCATTTTTAAAGATGAGCTATTTTAAAAGGGAATTGTCATTAAGAAATTTCTCGCTCGCGGAATCAATCTTACTCATCCATTTTGCTTTTGAATCAGCTGGAGAACAGAAGTGCGCGATTGTTCTTATTTTTTCAAGTTTGAGTTAGTTGAGTTTCATACGTTAAAGTTTTCCTAGAAGCAAAACTTACTTTAGGTTACAAGTAGTGAGTGAGTTTTTTTTTCATAAAGTGGTTTAAGAAAAGTTTATTTCATAAATTTAAATTAAGTTGACTTCCTCCTGGTCTTCCTGTGAATTCCATTCGAATATTCCTGTAGATCTTCCTCTGGACTTGCTTCATATCAACCTTCATCCATATCTATCAACTTCTTCCAGCTCTTTTTGTAGACTTCATCCAGATCTTCCTGTGAACATTCCCCAGCAGAACAGTGGAATTCCTCCTGCTAAAGTCCTGTGCTCCATCAGCACTATTCTATTTGGAAATTCCCTTCCTGTGAACTTTCGGTGTAATTTCTGCAGAACACCAGTAGGATTCCTGCTCTTAAAGTTATTTGGCGTATAGTACTACTCTATTTGGGAATTCCCGACTACAATTCCTTTAACTTCTCTTCGGAAGTTGCATCATATTCTCTTCGGAAGTTCCTTCAGCTTCTTTTCGGAAGTTCCTTCAGCTTCTTTTCGGAAGTTCCTTGCATTTCCCTTCGGTAGTTCTTTCACCTCCCATTTGGAAGATCCTGAAACTAGTTACTTTAGGAAGTTCCCTTCGGATGTGTGGTGGATATAGTTGGTGTGAAATAATAATATTAAAATAAATATATAAAAACTTGAGAGTTGTGTCAAGTAATGATACACTCCATTTGAGTTGAACTAAATTAGCGTGAAGCTTGACAGATGTGAGGGGAATAACTGGCAAAGCAAGCAGTGCTGGATAAAGAGGAGAAAATTTGGAGGGTATAAATATGAGCTATGTAAGCTCGTTAACGACATTCTTGTAACTAACTTTGGCAGCGAAGGACATCAGCAGCAGCAGCAGCAGTAACAACATCAGCAGCAGCAGTAATGGAAGCGGAGCAGCATCACTGATTTGTGAAGCTGTTGTACCTGATTAACGGGATGCTGTTTGTTCAGACATGGCTGAGGCTGGAAACCTCGGTCAGGTCACGACAATGGCGCAGTTGGTAGATTGCTAGGTGCTAGCTACAATTTAGTGAAAAAGTAAGTATAGTGGAATAAAAACTACTCTCCGACGGAAGGGCGGAGTAGTAGAAATGTTTCCCGGTAGGCTCCCAGGGAGTAGGCCGGGAGATAAGACCGAGTAAAGAAAAAATCCCGTCGGAAGGGCGGTGTATTGGAAAACGTCTCCGGTAGGCTCACTGACGAAAGGGCAGTGGAGTAGGCCGGGAGATTAAAAAAAATAGATTGATAATGAAAATGTTCCCGGTAGGCTCTCTGACGGAAGGACAGTGGAGTAAGCCGGGAGATTTATAAAAAAAAAGAAACTAAACCTCTTTATGTAGAGGAGATGATGTCTTCGGTAGGCTCCCTGATATCATAAGCAGTGGAGTAGGCCGGTGGACGATAGCAAATCAAACATGAACAATAAATTTTCCCTGATTGGAAGAATTGGGAGGTGAAAATAAAAACAAACTTCTCATAATTAGCGCAGTGAAAGTCCGGTAGGCATCCTGATGGAGGTAGGCCGTTACATCGGAACATAGAATGTTGATGGCAATGTTGATGATGAAGTGTGATCATGACAATGTTGATGATAATGATTGTGATAGCTACGTTGAAATTGAAGTTTATGAAAATGTTAAAGTGCAGAGTTGAAGCTAATATTGACATTGAAAGTGATCATTATTTTGATGGCAAAATTTAAGTTTTTTGATATTGAAATTAACGATGAAAGTAGAGATATATTTTAAAGTCGACAGATTAATTGAAAATGGTTCTAATGTTGGAGTTTTGGCAACGTTGAAGTAAAGATAGCGATTTTTTTAATATGTTGTCGAGGTTAAAGTTGACGGCTTTGTTGATGTGGTCATTCTAAAGTTGAAGTTAATTTCAATGTTAAAGATGGTAGCCATAATGATGATTAGGTTAATAAAAATAGAATGAGGGAATAATAGCAACCGATGGAAACTAACAAGTAACAATTTTGGTTTTATGAGTGTTCTATAAACAATCGTGCAGACTTATAGAATGCTATAGAACCTCTATAAAGCTTGCAATGTTACTTGGGCGAAGAGAATACCAGAGCTGAGGCAAAAAAGTTGAGCACGTTTCTTCGGGACCTTCTCGTCTTAGAGTTACCCTTTATGATAATAGTGAATGATCGAATTGAGCGTGAGGGTTCAGTTGTCAATACACAACTCAAACGTGATGATGAGCGGACATGAGGTGACATTTTTGACTAACTAAAACTCAAAGCTACTGTAGCTGATATCCGATAAAGTTGTGGAATCGATTGAGCTAAATGTCGAAAACAAAACAAATGAGAACGGATGAGGGGTTAGTGATTTGTAAAATGATGTTGAAGTTGGTGGTTTTATATAAGTTTATTGCAATGTTAAAGTTGATGAGGATGTGGCAATTGAAATGTATGTTCAAATATACGGATATAAATTTAAAAAAAATATAGTATTGAAAATGATAGTGTTGTTGAAGTTAAACAATATATGTTACCATTCAACATTGAATTTGATAAAGAGTTAAAAGATGTTGGCAATATTGAAGATGACGGTAATGATACTTGTAATTGTGAAAATTGAATTGTAGTTGATGAATTGATTGACCTGGTTAATGCAAACGAAGTTATATTGAAGGGCATATTAGCATTGTGAATCATTTGAAAAAAAAAATTGCATCCGCTATCACAGAGTTCTTCTACAGCTGTCAAAGTTCCAGTGTGCTGTTTATTAAAAAAATTAACACAGTGTGCATTGACAAATTTAAAGTATTTTACTGGCGATTCTCTGCAAATCTTAAAGATTCGATTGAACATCTTTTTTATTTAACTTATGACGAGAGGATGTAATTTTAGGTCAGAGTCAACGTTGAAGTCGATTGGCAATGATAATGATTTGGGCGAATTGGGCTGTATGATGACGTTGAGATTGATGGCATAATAGAAGGTGATAGGAATGTTAAACAAACTGACTATTATATTACATGTAATGATGATACTAAAGATACTGTTTAAATTGATTACGCATTTGAAGTAGATGCAATGTTAAAGGTAATGCTCATGATTGAATTTATGTGAATGTTGAAATTCATACATATGTTGACGCTGATGTTTGTGTTGTAGATGACAGCAATGATAAAGTTAATGATAATTTTGAAGTTGATGATGAAACTGAAGTTAATGATAAACACTCGTATGTTTAAGACATGCCATTTTTTTTTAACGATAGTAACACTGATGATGACAGTAATAAGTTAACCGTTAAGTTGCATTTGCAGGCAATGTGGAATATATTAATTATTGCAAGCTTGAAGTGATTGTAAATTTTCATGAACACGGTTATGTTCAACTTTATCTCTATGCTGTAGTTCGTTTTATGTTGATGTTTATAGCGTTTTGGAAATTTATGATAGTATTGAAATTAATGATGATGATAATACTGAAGATAATGGAAAAAGTTGAAATTGATGTCATTGTTGTAGTTAATGTAGAAATGAGGAATTTTATAATAATAATTAATAAAAACAATATGCTTGAATACTGTTTTGGTTGTATAAGTTAGCAAAAACAAAATAATTTTGCAAATTTACTCTAGAGTACAGGAGGGGAAGAATGTGGTGGATATAGTTGGTGTGAAATAATAATATTAAAATAAATATATAAAAACTTGAGAGTTGTGTCAAGTAATGATACACTCCATTTGAGTTGAACTAAATTAGCGTGAAGCTTGACAGATGTGAGGGGAATAACTGGCAAAGCAAGCAGTGCTGGATAAAGAGGAGAAAATTTGGAGGGTATAAATATGAGCTATGTAAGCTCGTTAACGACATTCTTGTAACTAACTTTGGCAGCGAAGGACATCAGCAGCAGCAGCAGCAGTAACAACATCAGCAGCAGCAGTAATGGAAGCGGAGCAGCATCACTGATTTGTGAAGCTGTTGTACCTGATTAACGGGATGCTGTTTGTTCAGACATGGCTGAGGCTGGAAACCTCGGTCAGGTCACGACAGGATGTTCCTTGAATCTTTCCCTTATCAAAAACTACCATCAAGTTTTCGAACTTTTGCACCTTTGTTCTTCTTCCAGATTTTCTGGTGGATTTCATCCAAATCTTCCTGGGAGCGACATCCGGATCTTTTTGTGGACGTCCTGTGGATATCCTCCATATCTTCTTTTGGACTTCCTCCATATCTTCCATTGTACTTAGGTATCGTCCATTAATTATGTCACACTTTTAAGGGGGAGGGTTTTTTTGGAAACTGTAACGAGCCATACAAAAAATAATAATGTCCATATAAAAAACGTAACAGAGGTGGGAGCGGGGTGGGCATGAAAAGGGGCCAAATTTGCGTGACATAATTAATGATGTGAAGTATCCTGCTATCTGTCACTTGTGTATCTCATTAAATGATTCAACTTCACTTGTTGATGGTTTATCCAAGATTGATTTTGTTGTTAAAATTTAACTTACCCTAAACTGGAGGTATTTGAAGTCATTATGTATTTGCTAGCAAATCAGTGATCGATACATAGATCGACCAAGAGAGGGAGAGAAATGATCAGAAGCAGCGCTGCGGCTTTCCCACGTTACATGTCGCATGGTGACAACGCCGCTTGGAAACAGGCGTAGTGCATTGGCTTAGTAATTAGATCCTTTCCTAGGAAATTGATTATGCAGTACCTCGAAACTTATTGTAGGGTCGATGACTCGTGACAGTTACGGAATTTTGACTCAGCAGTGGTGCAACAAATGCGATCTGCTGGAAATGAACCGAATTCGATGGCGTCTGTTATGCAGATGCCACAATGGACCTTCCCTTACTCTAGTTCTTCCTGTGGACTTGCTCCAGATCTCCTTTTTTTCTTGTTTTGTTTACCGTCGATCTTGTTTTCCGTACTGAGCACCAATGCTACCGACGCCAGGGAGGCAGCTCCTACACCTGGACCCTACCTAGCGAACCGACCAACGGCTTTACTTCCCTTCCGAAGAAAGGCGTGATTATGCCTCATGAAAATGCCGGCGGGATTGAACCCAGGCCTTTTAGGGAGAGAAATCACGCTTACCACTACACCACTGGTACCGCTTGAGAGCTTTTTGTGGGCTTCCTCCAGATTTTCCACTGGATTTCCTTCTAATTTTCCTGTGAACTTCTTCGAAATCTTCCTATGAGCTTTTTCTTAATCTTCCTGAGGACTTCCTCCAGATCTTAATATGAACTTTCTCCAGATCTTCCTCTGGACTTCCTCCAAATATTCCTATGAACATCCAGATCCAGATCCTATTGAACCTCCTCCTGTTATTCCTGTGGGCTTCCTCCAGGTCATTCTGTGGACTTCCTCCTGATCTTCGTGTGGTTTTCCTTCAAATATTCCTGTATACTTCTTCCAGATCTTCCTGTGGACTTCCTTCAGATCAACCTGTGGATTTCATCATTACCTGCTTGTAAACTTCTTCTAATAGGCTTCATCCAGATCTTCCTGTGAACTTTCTCCAGAGGACCAGTGGAAGCACTATTCTATTTGGAAATTCCCATCGATAATTCCTTCAATTTCTCTTTGGAAGATCCTTCATCTTCATCTTTTGGAAGTTCCTTGAGCTTCTCATCGGAAGTTTCTACAATTTTCGTTTGGAAGTCCCTTCAGAAGCTCCCGTTGAAAGTTCCCTTCAGAAGTTCTCTTCGGAAGTTCGCTTCGGAAGCTCTCTTCGGAAGCTCTCTTCGGAAGCTCTTTTCGGAAGTTCCCTTCGGAAGTTCCCTTCCCTCCTCAAAAACTACCACTAAGTTTGCGAACTTTTGCCCCAGTACTGAATCGATATTCCTGTAGACATTCTGCAGATCTTCCAGTGAACTATCTCGAGAACTTACTGTTGATTTCATTCAAACTCTCTTGAATTCCTCCAGATATTCCTGTGGGCTTTTCCCTGGTGTTCGTGTGAATTTCCTTAAAATATTCCTGTACACTTCCTCCAGATCTTCCTGTGGACTTCCTTCAGATCAACCTGTCAACTTCTTCCAACTCTTTTTGTTGGCTTCATCCAGATCTTCGTGGATTATTCAGAAGACCAGTGGAATTCCTACTTTTAAAGTCGTTTGCTCCAAAAATACTATTCTTTTTTGGAAATTCCTTCCAAATCTTCCAGAGAACTTTGTCCAGAAGACCAGTAAAATTTCTTCTCCTAAAATCCTGTGTACTTCTCCAGAAGTCCAGTGGAATCCCTCCATCTATAGTCTTGTGTTCCAGAAGTACTATTCTATTTGGAAATTTCCTTCGATAATTCCTTCAACTTCCCTATGGAAGTTCCTTCAGCTTCTCTTCGGAAGTTTCTTCAGCTCCCTTTTGAAAGTTCTTTCAACTTCCCTTTGGAAGATATTACATCTTCCATTTGAAAGTTTTTCAAGCTTCACTTTGGAAATTCTTTCAACTTCCTTTTGAAAGTTTCTCCAACTTCCCTTTAGAAGTGCCTTGTATGTTCCATCAACTTCCCTTCGGAAGTTCCTTCAAGTTTTATTTGGAAGTTCTTTCAACTTCCATTTAGAAGTTCCTTAAGCTTCCGCTCCAAAGTTCGCTTCGGATGTTTTCTTCCAAGGTTTTCTTGAGAAGCTTTCTTCGGGAGATCTCTTCAGAAATTCCCTTTGGAAGATCCCTACAGAAGTTAAATTTGGATGTTCCTTGAACTTGCCTTTGGAAGTTCTTTGAACTTCCATTCCAGAGTTCCTTGAACCTCTCTTTCTCAAAAACTACCATTAAGTTTGCGAACTTTTGCTCCATTGCTCATTTGGGAACTTCTGCCTGATCTTCCCTTTTACTTCCTCTAGATATTCCTGTGGACATTCTCCAGATCTTCCCATTGGATTCTTCCTAATTTTCCAGGGGATTTTCTTCAGATTTTCCTTCAAATCTTCCTGTGAACTTCCTTGAAATCTTCATATGGGTTTTCTTCAGATCTTCCTGTGGGTTTCATCCAGTTCTTTCTGTGGACAGATCTTTTCGTGCTCTTTCTCCAAATCTTCCTGTGGACTTTCTCCAGTTATTACTGTTGACTTCTTCCAGGTCATCCTGTGGATTTCATTTAAATATTCATGTACGCTTCCTCCAGATCTTCCTTTAAACTTCTTTCAGAACAACTTTCATCCATATGTGCCTGTCAATTTCTTTCAGCTCGTTTTGTAGGCTTATCCAGATCTTTCTGTGAACTCTCCCCAGAAGACCAGTGAAATTTCTTCTGCTTAAGTCCAGTGATCCAGAAGCTCTTTTCTTTTTGGAATTCCCCTCCAGATTTTCCTGTGATTTTTTTCCAGCAGTCCAGTGAAATGCCTCTTCCTAAAGTCCTTTGCTCCAGATGTACTATCAGCAATTCCATATAAAAAAGTTATAGTGAGTCTCAGAATTTCATGAAAATTGGTATAGTTCTTCCTTATTAAAAAATATTAGACTCGTATTTTTTTTATTCCGCCATTAGGGTGACCATTTCCGTTTTAAGGTGGTCCGAAAAATCTACTTTTTCAAAAATGCCTTTTTTTCAAAAATTCATTACTTCTGAACCTTTTAACCGATTTTTACGATTGACCCTTCAAATGAAAGATGTTTTAATTTAATTTGAAGAAAAATTATGAAACACTCAGAGATATTGCTTTTTATTGATTTTCACTGCGAGGGTCTTCAACAACTTCTTATTTTAGTATTTTTAATTGAAAGATCATTTAATAATTACATAACATTTAAAAAAATTAGCGAAGTCGGAGAAGTAGTTAAATTAATTTAAAATACTAAAATAAGAAGTTGTTTAAGACCCCTCGCATTGAAAATCAAGAAAAAGCATTTGTAACGTATTTTTTCCTACAAAATCAAATATATCTGAGTGTTTCATAATTTTCTTCAATCTGCATTAAAACATATTTCATTTAAAGGGTCAATGATAACAATCGGTAAAGAGGTTCAGAAGTTATGAATTTTTGAAAAAAGGCATTTTTGAAAAAAAAAAATAGATTTTTCGAATATCTAATATTTTTTGCTACCAATTTTCATGAATTCTGAGACTCACTATACCTTTTTTCTATGGAATTGCTGCTATTCTACTTAGAAAATTCTCTTTTATAGTTCCTTCCACTTCCCTTCGAAAGATCCTTTAACTTCCCTTTGGAAGATCATTCAACTTCCTTTTGGAAGGTGCTTTTACTTTCCTTTGGAAGCTCATTCAACTTCCTTTTGGAAAATCCTTGAACTTCCCTTCAGAAATTCCTTCAAACTTCCCGTCCCAACCAACAATTTTCACAATGTAAACGCTTTGCTCATTTCATTTATACAGCCTCAAGTTGTATTCAAATGCTATACGGTATGAGGTAACCTTTACTAAACCTCTATACAAGCAAATCTGACGAACTTAGTCAGCTACTTATGGCTGTTAGGACGGTTGGGACTAGCTCTGATTGCATATCCATTTACGCTTCTATACAGCAGTTATTCTGCTGTTCAGTTGTGTGTGAACTTGAAAGGCGGTTATTCAACCATTTCCCGATTATCCAATAATCACTTCACAGCTTGATCTTGAAGCCGGGATAAATATTGTTTGGTTTTTTATATGATATGGAGGATTTATTGAATTTATTTTACTGCGAATCAAATTTCTCGAAACTAGTTATAAACACACACACAACCAAATTATTACCCTGCAACGAAACCTGGAATCGAACTCGAGACAATCGCATTGGCAAACCTTGAAACTACCAACTTCGCTACGCCAACACTTTGAGCTGACGTAAGCACGTCTACATGACTTTCTACAACAAAATCGCTGAGTAGAGGCTTTATAATAGTACACATAAGTTACTTTTCTCAACTAGTTAGTTCAGCTCAGGAGCAGAGTAAAAGTTGTGAAACTGCAATGGTCTAAAAATAAACCTAGGTGACTTTAAAAACGCTTCCAAAGTAGCGCTAACACAGTTGATTAGCTGAGTATAGGTTGTGTAGTTGTTGAAGAAGCACTTTTGATGTTTATTTTACTCAGAAAGAGTGGTTGGTTATGTACTAGAAGCCAGCTAATGAGTAATATATTCTCTTTATTAGCTTTGTTTTGCAGCTACAAGTTGAAAGTTGATTAATATTTGCATATAAATGACATTAGCGTTTATTGGCCGCTGTTATTGAGTACGACTGACAAATTGTGTAAAAGTTAAGTAAACGCTCTCCAAAACTAATTTGCTAGCTTCTGCTTAAAGTTGTATCTGCAGATATTTTTCAGCTACTTTACAGCACAATGCTGGAAAAGGTGACTTATTAAGCTGAAAGTGTTAGTTGGGTTAGGAGGTTTCTTCAACTTTCCGTTGGAAGTTCCTTCAACTTCCCTTCGGAAGATCCTTCAATTTCCCTTCCTAAGTTCCTCCAATTTGCCTTTGGAAGTTCCTCTAACTTCCCTTTGGCAGATATTACATGTTTCCTTTGAAAGTTCTTCCAACTTTCCTTTGAAAATTATTCCAACTTCCTTTTGGAAGTTCCTCCAACTTCCCTTTAGAAGTCCCTTGTACGTCATCTCGAAAGTTCCATCAATTTCCCTTCGGAAGTTCCTTAAACTTCCTTTCGGATGAAAATAACCTGGGTACCTCCCCAGATCAAGTAACTCCACCTTTCACTAATAGTTACTTCTATAGTTTAATGCTATTGTTGATTTTCAACGACCCTGTGAGAAGTTAAATGTTTTTTGTGAGGCCTTGCAGTTGACGTAGCTAATAAAGGCCCAATTATAAAGTTAATCACTTTAGCGGTGGCGTGTTTGATCTCTGGTTCAGGTAATGATGATTTCAGTAGGTACATATCAGCTAGGCAGAAGTGCTTTTGACGTTTTTTTAAAGTCAAAAGGTAATTATAAAATCCAATCCAATTTTCGATTAATACCCTTGAGAGGAAAATGCTATGTATTTCCAACAATTCAGCTCATCGAGCCCAGTAGATATTTAATTGTATTTTAATGAAATAACTTCTATCAGAAACATCATCAATTCACGGATATTTCATCAATTCAGTGCCAACATTTCAAAGGGGCGTAATTGCTTTTGTAAACAATGACTTTAGCCGTCAATTTCGCGCGAATGAAATCTTACCTCTCCAAAATTACAATGCTAGCTGGTAGAGGAAACATTCCTCTACCTGCTGGTGTCATTATATTTTATGAGTGAGCTTTTATTCGCGAGAAATCGACGGCTAAAACCATTGTTTACACATGCAATTACGCCCCTTTGAAATGTTGGCACTGAATTATCCCTGTTACACATTCAGGATGATAATGTCACATGCGAGGCACATGTTTTCCTAGCTGACAAAAGGGTAAGTGGATGTAATGTCGGCCTAAATGCCTCTAATTTGGGCCCATACATAAATTCAGCAATCGAATAAATTTTCAATAGCGACCAAAAATATCCATTAGTACCGTCCCAATAACGCGTTCATCTAGATAAAATTGATAAATAGCAGATTTTTAGCGATAGGCCCAATCTTAGATCCATAAGCCAACATTAGAGCCATTTCCCCTACCTAAGTAAATTTTCATTTTAACATTTAGCTCCTGTTTCGCTTCCGTTAATTTTCGTCCATCCGTGTGCGTTTCATGAAACGTTAAAGTCATCATGCCCAAGGCCCTAGAGATACATATAAAGAAAGGTGCCGTTCTTTTCGGATGGAGTTTTAGCTGGTATTTTTTTGTAGTGGAACCTAGGAGAACAACTAAAAAAAATCGGAGCAGAAACCCTCCCCCAAGGGGTACCAGCTAATTTGATTGCCGCGCTCTACTTTGGCTTCTTTCGACCATTTTTGCACCTTTTCAATTAAAGAAAATTGACTTGAAAACATGCTGAGTAACTCCAAGTCTCAACAGGTGGTAGCAATCAGTTTCGTCGTGAGGGGTGAAGTTATTTGGTGGAAACTTCCAAAGATATCGTGTGGGATTTAACTTGCTTGTCAGCGAGCGAAGTGATGGTATGAATTTTCCTTTGATGTTTTATTTTGGAAACTCTCCGATTCGCAGACACCTGAAATAGCGCTGATGGAATTTGGTAATAAATGATCAATTGACTATCCGATTGGCAATGACGGTTTCTCTGGAAAATAGCTGGAATTGATTTTTTTTTATATTCTTCAGGTAAAGAAGAATTCATAACCAAGTTAAACCCTGAATTTATCCACCTATGATGAGATCCAACCCTTCTTACTTATTTTATCTCTGGTAAAAGAGCAGGAACAAAATTTATGATATATGTACTATTGTAAACAATAGCTTCAAACTAAAATTTACCGAAACTATTTACTAGCCCAAGCAACAAAATTTGTCATAAACGGGTTTACATAACTTATTTATGACAATATCAGCGGTAAACATTTACGTCTAGTCACTTATATACAACTTATTTATACCGAAAAAAGCGCAAGAGGTGGGATCTATATACAACATATGCTAGACTTGCGCAACTTATTTATGACTATAACGCAACCTATTGGACATGTTGTAAATTAATTTCATCCTTCCTACGAATGGAATTTGTTTTACACAACTTATTCTTCTGAGAAATTTTATCGTGCGAATAAAGTGCCCAAACTGAGATGCCGTACTGCAAACATTTATGCGGTTGCATATTTATGGTAAATCAATATATTCTACTTCTGAAAAACTCATTGGCTCTTAGAAAAAGCTTAATATACTAAATTGAATTGCACAAAACATTCTGGATAAAATTCCCCAACTTTTCAAAAAACAAAAACAAATAGAATATTAACTTTCTTTTTTAATTATCCTACTTTTTTCTTTTACAAGGAGTCCGCTTTGAGAAGCGTCCGAGAACGGTTGTGTGTTTTTGCTCCGCTGCGTGCTTTTTTTTTAGAGCTCGGGCTATCTTTGTGCTGCCGTGTAGTTTTTCGGTGCTCGCATTTGAATAGTTTTATGTCCCGGACGCGATAATTCTATTTAGAATGATTTGTGCTGATGTTTTTCCCCTGTTGCTTTGGTGCCTGGTGTGCTCTCGCTCCCTTTGTTGACAGTGTGACTCGACCGCGCTGATCTATTATTAGGTTTTTGCGGTGTGCATTGCTTTTGTGCACAGAGTGACATGAAGAAGAAAAGTGATATTTAGTTATTGTGTGTTTGGATTCGCTGGAGGAGGAATTGTTTAAAAATGACTAGAGAAAATTAAGCATCGAGAATGCGCTCCCGGATGTATTGATTTGGTGAGTACGTTCCAGTTGAAGATTGTTCTCTCTAAATATCCCTTTTTTGAATACGTTTCATCAATCAAACATTATTATATGTTGGGTTTGGGGGGGCAGCCTAAGGGTTTCAATGGATTTGTAGACTGGACAAGTGTTCGTGGATTTGTCAGTCCCTTGTCACGTGTTGATAGACGTACATCTTGTCGTTTGTCTTCCAAAGGTCTTCAATGAAGTTGATTCACCCAGCTGCAACAAACTATCAGGCAGAACTTTACAACCAGTGAAGTATCTGCAGTCATATGTAATCCTTGCACTGATGGTGGGTTCTATTCACATCACATGTTCCCCTATAAAAAAGTGAATTTGTGTCGCATATATTATAATCTCATCTGATTCTGGATTTTACAGTCAGCTTCACAGGTGTCAACCTCCTGCCCAGGAATAAGGAAAACTTCGTTAAAGTCTCTTATTGTGTTTCCCTTCCGACTGGGGGACTTGTAGACTTCGGGGCAAACTTTCTTTGACGGTGGTGGATTATTCCCTTCGTTCGCCTCCGTATCCGAAACTGGCTACATCTGTTCCAATTCTGCTTCAGCCTCCAAGCGAGTCTTGAACTCTCTTTTTTTCACTCAATTGATACGTTCCCACATTGGGTTTGGCATGGAGAACTCGTCTTGAGAGAGTTTCGCTACCGCGTTTTTTTTCCGGCCAGTGTAGGATTCCAGCTTCTTTCCAACCAGAAAGAATTACGGTTAGGCATGTTTCGCATCTTTCAATTGTTTGTACCACTTTAAATGGCATTTTTTCCGCACTTGAACTTGGACGACACTAGCTGACTCCCTTCCGAAACATTTTGAACTGTCACTTTTCTCCAGGCAACTTTGTCATCATAAAACTGAACGGTACCAAGTCAAGTCAAAATGGATAATAAATAAACAATAAGGTATTCAAATTTACTTTATAAATGCTATAATAAACCATTGTGCAGCGATGATCGAGACGTTTCCGTCGGATAAGATTATTTTGCGGCCGAGTGTCTAGGAACCTATGGAAACCGAAATGGCTCTTGATTTTGTTTTATGCCCTTATAGTATAAACCACCATCGCACTTTGTGAGTTGCCCCAATAGAACCCTTGCTTTTGGTTTGAATCAGTACAAATTCGTTCTATTATATAAAAAAAAAAAAGAAGTATACATATTCATTTTCTTCCGAACTAAATAAACCACCATCACACTTTGTGAGTGACCCCAACAGTATCCTTGCTGTTGGTTTAAATCGGTTCAAACCGCTTATAATTAATTATTTTGGTCATTGATAAAATAAAATAAACCATCATCACACTTTGTGAGGGGCCCCAACAGTATCCTTATTGTTGGTTTAAATCGGTATACACACATCTAATAATGATCTACATCTCTAGACAGCCGGCTGTTTAGAGCATAAATCGAAAACACTTATAAATAACTACACAAAACAAAAGATCGCATCACTTATCAAGGTGAATCCTGATCCAACAAACCTAACCCACTAACAAAACCTCCTTCCTGTGACTTTTGTGGGATGCAGAGGTAAACACGGTCCCAAAACAACAAAAGTCACACACTAACATTCCTTCCCTCTCCCACCTGATTGCAAGGACGTGGCCGGTGACGTTATTGATCTTTAAAGGTAGGAGTCACTGGAACATGTACACTGAGAATGGCAGGTTACTACCAAACCCCATTCAGTTGATTCTTTGTACAATTTCACTGGTTCAGATCAATCACGGAGTGCAACTATCGATACGTGCAGTCAGACTAAGCTAAGCTATCCTACTTTTTTCTTTTACAAAACCGTACATGTGATGTAGAAAGCACAAATTAAATGTTTTTTTTCATTCTATAACTTGCTTCATTGGTCAGCCGTATTGTAATGCAGTTTGTAGAATGCATTGAGAAATTTCATAATTGTCATAAAAAAATGTTTATAACACGAAAAACAAGAACATTACTTGTATCATCTATTGAAGTTATAATTAGGTATGGCAACGCTCAATTGCCTATTTATAACACTTTTATAACTGATTGTTTTTGATGAAAACTGGCTAGCCTTACATAAAACATGTTTTCATATGTCATTTTTGGAAACATGAGTACAACTGAAATATACCTTATTAATAACATGTTATCTATAAATGAGATATGAAAACATGTTGTACATAAGGCTAGCCAGTTTCCACCAAATACAATCAGTTATAAATGTGTTATAAACTGGTAATTGAGACATGCAATATCGAATTATAACTTCAAGATAACAAGTGCTTGTCAGAAAGGTTGAATACTTCACAAACATTAGGATGTTTTAGGTGCAATTAATATATAACTTATTTACAACTGGATTTTTTTTATTTTTCATGCAAGATGTTGCAAGTGTTACTTGGTAGCTCACCTATGCTTACAAGCCAAACAAAAGTGCACCCCAAAATTATTTTTTTTTTATTTTTTTTTTCTATGGTATCCAGCTGGAGCTGTGTGACAGCTTAGTTTTCAAAACTTAACCCGTGTGAGTAAATTTTGTTTCTATTTTTCGACAATACTACAGAATGACTAGCCTATGTTGGCAGTTTCAAGATAGTTTGAAAAAAGCTGTGACGTGAGTGCGTATTAACGAGGCAAAAGATATATCCGTGTAGTAATCAGTATTGAATTGTAAATCCCGTAAGCTCCGTAGACCATATGAAATCCGACAGCCGCGAAAAGTTTAAAATGCACTTGATAAAGTAGAATAAACGTATTAACGAGTCAAAGGAAACGTCCGCGTAGTACTCCGATTGAATCAGTAAATCTGTTTACGTATAAAATATCTAAACTAAGTGAGTTCTGAAAACTGGGCCACTGGGTTGAGTTCCAAACGCCACACGAAACAGCAGAAAAACAATAAAACAGCAACAGTAGTCGAAATACGTATCTGTCATGGATACCTAAATAAATTAAGTGGAATTAAATGGAAGATAACCTTTTTTGCTGTTTTATTAAAAGCATTCTGCTAACAACCTAATTTCAGTACTTCATCAGCAGAAAAACAGCTAATTACTTAATGAGTGGCACCAGAAAATGCGGTAGCCTATGTTGGTAAGTTGATTAATTTTGGTTTCCTCCCAAAATATTCTACTAATTAATTATACTATAGAGATTCTAAGATTTCACGTCCGTACTGACTGAATTCCAAAAACTACATTAGCCCAAAACGCATATATCAAGCTCTATCGAATTGTGCATTACGAAAGCTCCGTAGGTCGCGTTGAATCCCACTTGATAAAATAGAATAAAAAAAAGTAGCATGGTCTGTCCCTAGGGGCACGATTGGAAGCTTGACGTAGGACCACTAGTGGACGGAATAAATGTGAAGAGAATTTAGTTCTTTTAATTGATCAATTATCTATTATCTCAACTCTTTCCGTTTTTTAATTGTAGGCATACCAAATTTGTAGTAATTTTTTTCAAAGAGAAAGTTAATTAAGAGATTCAATCAAAATCACTTGCACCCCTGCTTCCAAGTTTGGTTACAACATTACAACTCTGGAGAGCATTTTGTGCGGTCGTTGGGGGCTTGTGGTTCTGAATATGGACAAACAAGCACAGATAAATTCTATTCCAACTCTTTACTGATGTAAGCTTGATGGCCCTGAAAAAGGCCGTTTTATTGAAGGGAACATCCATGGCCACTTACGCTTGGAGTGTTTAGTGTAGGTGACAGCATCTTGGACCTCATTTTCCAGGAACACCTTCACCACACCTCGTAGATCAGACCGGAAAAACGTTTGACACCACCACGGCGAGCCAGACGACCGATGGCTGTTATCTCGAAGAACTTTGCGATGACGCTTGGCGCCTCCTTTACCAGACCTTTTCCTCCTTTGCCACGACCCGCCAATTGTTGCTTGTTAGGTGTGAAGGAGTGGACTAGCCATCACCTTCCTACTGCTGCTATTGCTGTTCACCATGCCGTCCGAAGCGAAAATGAGCTAATGACAGTAGCAGTAGTAAAATTTTGTTTATTTCTGTTGATTATGATAGTACATTAATTTATCATTTTAATTGATTAGCCTACCTGGCTCTTCATCTTTGTTTAATTTGATATTCTAATTTAATATTTGCGTATTTCAACTAGTTTACAGAATATCCCTTTGGGGATGTGTTTTATTTGAATTGAAAAAAAAAAGTGATAACCTACCTAACTACGAGTATAACTTAACCTAACGTGCTAGATCACGTGTGATCTGATGATTTGATCTCAGACAGGTGTCTCTGAACCATTCCAGGATGAATACTCTCCGTTCTTCTAATGTCTGAATTCCAGCCAGGAGGTGGATCTCAGAATTTCTAGTCCGCGGGGGACTGTTTAGGACCATCCTAAGGATCTTGTTCTGGATCCTTTGGAGTTTAAGGTGATGGCATTTTGCGCAACTCTCCCAGATTGGCATACCGTACTCGATTACAGGAAGGATGATTTGTTTGTAGACAGCAAGCTTATTTTTCAGGGACAGGGTTGACTTCCTGTTGATAAGTGGATACAACGATCTTATCAAGATGTTGCACTTGGTTTTTGTTTTGTCAACGTGCTCCCTGAAAAGAAGCTTGTTGTCTAGTGTTAGCCCGAGGTACACGACCTCTTTGGGCCATTCCACCACTGGGCCGTTCAGGCAGATCTTGTTATTCTCCGACGGAACAAGTCTAGGAGATTTAGAGTGTGGAAAGATAATCACCTGGGTCTTTGCCGCGTTGATACGGACCTTCCAGCTGTTGAAATATTCAGACAGGACGTCCAGGCCTCTCTGAAGTTTGGCAGCCAGAGCTCCGATGACCCTACCCTTGTAGACAATGGATGTGTCATCTGCGAACAGAGACAACGATCCACCAACAGGGAGAGCCGGCATATCGGAGGTGAACAGGTTGAATAGGATGGGGCCAAGGATGCTTCCTTGTGGAACCCCGGCAGCGATGTTGAAAGCATCCGATGTGATGCCATTCAGAGAGACTCGGAACGTCCTGTCTGATAGATAGTTGTTTATGATCTTCACTAGGAAGATTGGAAGACCGTACTGCTGCAATTTGAACACCAGGCCATCATGCCAGACATTGTCTGAATCTGAAGAAGATTGGTTGCATTTTCAGCAACCTCCGATTCATGAGGGCTGACGATGTTTTGTCCGAGATTATGGGAGCTGACGAAGTGTTGACCTATCGCGGCAGCCTTCTCTTCAGGAGTTATCAGATGAACCACTGGGTCGCCGGGACGATCCAGTGGAGTCAGTGGGGGAATGGGCCTAGGCTTGTTTTTAAGAATTTTTGTAAGTTTCCAGAACAGCTTAGCACAATCTGGGAGAGAGCGGATCTTACTAGCAAAATCGTTATTTCTGAGATCCACCATCCTGGCCTGAATGATCTTTGTTAATCGATTACAATTGGTCTTCAAGTGAGGCAGGCAAGTACGCTGGTACTGCCTACGAATGGTGTTACGGAGTCTAATGAGATCTTTGGTAGGGCTGTCAAGGTTCAGATTGTTACTCACCTGTCTGGATACTGGCACGTGTTGTTCCCTGGCCCGGGAAATTGCCTCCTCGGTGGTTTGTAGACACCGGTCAACATTTTCCGACGTTCCCGGTTGGACATCGTAGTCGATGGTTGTGTCGACGCAGTGTTGATATTGCGCCCAGTTGACTCGATGGTAGTTGCGCCGGAAAGCTTCGAATCGGTTTACCGAGGATCCAACTTCGGCCACCACCGGGTAGTGGTCCGAGCTCAGCTCCTGGAATGCCACAGGTTACGAGACGTTGTGTCCCATGTTGCTTACGAAGATGTCGATGGTCGCATGGACCCCAGACCGACTCAACCGGGTGGGAGAGTCCGGGGCCAAGATGGTATAGTGGCCCTCTTGCAGGTCTTCATTGAGGATGATGCCGTTTCTATTGCTCCGACCGTTGCCCCAAGCTTGATGTTTTGCGTTCAGATCGCCAGCGATGATAAAGTTCCCGCTCCTCCGGGTGAGTTTGATGACGTCTTTGCGGAGGGCCACTGACGACCCGTCCCTGATGTTGGTTTGCTTGGGGCAGTAGGCCGCGATGATGGTGATTGGGCCAAGTGATGTGCTCACCTCCACTCCGATGACTTCAATTGTTTTCAGCTGGAAGTTTGTTTGGTAGCAGCCGGCAACTGATGTTCCGTCTTGCAGCGATGGCCACTCCTCCACCTCCAGAGCAGGTGCGATCAAGTCTGACGAGCTGGAAGTCGGGAAGGAATACGATCAGTTCGGGCTTCAAGTGCGTCTCGGTGATAATAGCAATGTCGACCTCCTTGGTGTTGAGGAAATCGATTAACTCACTATGCTTGTTCGTCAGTGAGCAAGCGTTCCAATTTGCAATTTTTATAGCTTCACGGTCCATACTTGGTGACGAGTGACAAGGCAACATGAAGCTGTTCAGATCGAGTCTTGCAGGTACGCATGATGATGATGACCTCGGCCACGAGCGTCACAAGTTCCTCCGAGGTGAACGGAGAATCGTCGACAGATTCACCTGAGACAGCACCAGCGTATGATAAACCAGGGGCGGTGGATGAACCTGGAATTGGCTGGGCCGCAGCAACAGCGAGACAATGCTGAACTGTCCGACTCTTGGGAACCATTCGGATACTCGCGGGATTGGCTTGTTGGTTGTTGAGCGGAAGCGGGGCTAGGTTCGGAACATGTCGACGGGGCTGGAGAGCTGGGTACTGGACTTCCGTTAGTACAGGAGGCGAACGATGATTACGAAGGTGACGGAGCTGGTTGTTGATTGTGGCCTTCCGACGGATATTAATGAACTCCACTCGCTTGGGACATCCGCGATTGGAGGCTTGTTGGTTTCCACCGCAGTTGACACACGATGGCTCGATGTCATCGACTTGCTCACAGGACGCAGTTGAGTGAGTTCCAGCACACTTGCCGCAGTTTGTCTTCATTTGGCAGTTTTTGGTGCCATGGCCATATGAGAGGCAGTTTATACACTGCGTTACATCACGATGTTGGGGTTTGTAATGCTCCCAACTGAGGATGACCTGAAACAGGTCCCGGATTTTGGATCTCAGAGCCGCAAGACTGGTGGATCCCTTCGTGACATGCACCAGGAACAACTGATCACGGAAGCTGGTGTTTTGGTTGGGACGCCGGTTCATCTGGAACACGGCCTCAGGTTGGAGCCCAAGCCGCTCCAGCTCGGATTTCACCGCAGCAGCCTCGAACGACGGTAATCCACGCAAAACCACCTTCAGTGGCTTGCTCGATGGCAGATCATGCGTGAAGAAGTCCACGTTGTTGTTCTTCAGGAAACTTCCTATTTGTTTGTACTCTGGAGCACATGATTTTGGTACCGATGCTGCAAAGCTTGAAGCGAGGCAGCAGCTTGTGTTTTGCCAGTTCGGCACCCAGCTTGGCAACATCCTTCACCGCTCTCGTCTTGCAATGGGAACGGCGTCACCATCGCCATTTTCTTCCGGGAGTACTGCATACTGGTTGGCTTGCAGTACTCGTTTTCCGGCGTCATCCTGCGACGCGCTGGGCTTGATTAGCTTAGCACCTTCTTTTAAGGGCCCGCTGCTGGCTCATTGGCACGTTTACGCACCATTTGTTTCGTGTTTGCAAGTTCAATTAAACTTGCCAGAACGCGAGAAGGTGGTGACACTTCCACGGCGCAACGCGACAGCACAAAACGAAACAAAATCGAATCGAGAACTCGAGCGAAAATACGGACTGAACAGCTCGACAGTCGAGCAAAGAATGAGCTAATGACATACAACAGCGCTCTTTATATCTTTTCCAGTTAAAGCAGAATGATTTACAACCAAGTGGTATAAAAGCTACAAAGACTCCTCCCATTATGAGTAGTTTGCTATAGTAGCGACACTGGCTCTATTCCTTTTGCGTACACGGCGAATGAGAACGACCCAAATTTGAGTTTAGTTCACTCATAATCGCCAAAAGTGCAGGAACTCGGCGATGAGTAAATTTGTCTCATGGTTTCCTGTGGAAAACCTAAAAAAACTGCCAGATAATGAGGAAATTGACGAAAATTTTATTCAGTCTCGGAGTAGTACCAATAGACTGAGTGAATCCAATCTTTACTTTTCTCAAATTCGGGATTTTTTCCCTGGAAAAACCTGGGAAACCATGAGGCAAATTTACTCATCGCTGAGTTCCTGCACTTTATTTCTTATTTCTGAGATAACTAAACTCAAATTTGGCCCGATCTCATTCGCCGTGATATCACCTTGAAAGATATCGGCGCCGGTGGTTAGCGTGATTACCTCTCACCCCAGCAGGCCTGGGTCTAATCTCAGTCGGCGCCACCGGCATGTTCTAAGGCATAACATCTCTGATCACGCCTTCCTTCGGGAAGTAAAGCTGTTGGTCCCCGGTTGAGTTGATGGGTCGATTGGTAGGGTCCAGGTGTGGGAGCTGCCTGCCTGGCGTCGGTAGCATTGGAGTTCAGTACGGAAAACAAATCTCGCGTCACTTTTCAATAGGTCCTATCTACATTGATCGATTCTCTTCATCGACACTCTCTTTCGTAAATAACTCGGCTTCACAAATGTTTCCTGCCATCTTCGTCGAATTAGATGCTATATTGTTGCTTCTTCCATCGAAAATATCCAGCCGTGGTGATTCAAAGTTGATCAAGGTTGAACAAAATAATTTGTACCCCTGTTTCCAGTTTGATTACATGAGCATTTTGTGTGATCGTTGGTTCTGAATATTAACAAACAGGCAGATGAATTCTATTCCTACTCGTTACTGTAATAAGCTTGGTGGCCCTGGAAAGAGCCGTTTTGTTGCCAAAGTTGGTGATGATTTAACCTTCGAAACCAAACAGAGTGCGTCTCTGTCACTTCAAAACGTAGATGACATCCATGGCCGCTTACGCTTGGCGTGTTTAGTGTAGGTGACAGCATCACGGATCTCACTTTTTAGGAACACCTTCAGCACACCTCGTAAATCAGACCAGAGATACGTCAGACACCGCCACGGCGAGCCAGACGACAGATGGTGGTTATCTCGAAGAATTTGCGTTTGGTTCTGAATATGGCGATGAGTGTGCAAAGTATTACGCAATTCCATCCTCCCTATTCGCACGCGCCCGAGGATCGGAGGCGAATGCCACTTCGACTTGTTTCGTCTACTTACTACTCTCTGACGACTGTGCTGGGGAAGCAGCATATGCATGTAGGTAATTGGTGGATTTGTTAGTTAATTCGACGCTTTTGGACAATGCTGGACATTTACCAGTTTTTCAATAGTTTCTTGTTGAATCAACATTCGGAAGCATAGTTATCGATGCGTAGCCATGTTTCTGATCGATTGGTGATAAAATTATTTAAATTTGACCAGGGGCAGCTGAGTTATTAACGTTCAAAATCTTTCTTAATTTGTTACATGTTCCATTTTCGGTTTTCACAAAGTGTACCCCCATATAGAAATCAAAGACGTAGTCCTACGTCAAAAAATCAGTGAAATACTATCTACTAAAGGAGCCACATCAAAATTTAAGTTGAATCAATATGTGAATAGAGAATCTTAACAAAATTACACACTAATCCAGGCGTCAATCGTACGGTAAATTTTGAACCACAGAACTGTTCGGTAGAAGTTTAAAAATCAGTGAAAAATCCAATTATTAGAAAATTTATTCTGAACTTGTACAGAATTTGTTCGGTTTACCCCATTTATTGATGAAAAATAAAATTTATAAATTTTCTTGATTTCTCACGTGTAACGGTCATAAGAAAATTTTACCGACGTGTTCTGCTGTTCAAAAACCCGGTAAATTCCTACCGACCGCGGTGATCTGAATTAAGTGTGTAACATTCCTCCCTAAATTATTCTTTTGAGATAAAGAAGCCTTCTCTTGATTAGTTTTGAAGAGCATATTTCCCATCCAAAACTAAGTCAAACTATATGTGTCCAAATAAAATAAGAGTGCCTTGTGGTCTATCCAAAGTCAGCGCCATTACATAAGCGTACTTCAACATGGCTATCGAATAAAATATATACAGGTGTGATACTGTCACTACACACTTAGATTTTTTTGCCGAGATGGGCACCACCGAGCAGCTCGGCATTTTATTTTGCTGGAAATTCAGCAAAAAATATGTTTGTTAGCTGAGATCTCGGCAAAATTCCCGTTTGTTAGCTGAATTTCGGCAAGTTTTTCACTGAGATCCAGCAAAATAAAATGCCGAGCTGCTCGGTGGTGCCCATCTCGGCGAAAAAATCTAAGTGTGTAGGCTAGAGCTTTGCTTCTCTCAAGCCATGGTTCATCAGAGAAGGAAGGCTCACTAATACACAACGCCCACCCATGAGGGCACACTGCCACGACATGAGTTAAAGATGCCGGCCATAAACCCACCATCTCCAACGCTCCATATTGACCAGCTTTATGTATCAAACACCTTGTTTACAAATTTGTCTTGTAACTTGCTAGTACTAATTACCATTCTCGGTTCTAATGATTTCATAATTCCGAAAAACATTTTTTATAGTAAGTGAGTGGAAGCAACCCTGCTGTGCAGTGCTATCAGATTGAAAAGCGTATAGCTAAATCTCCCCAAAGCTTGCCTCCTCACTCAACCCTTTCACATTGATTCTAAATCCATCTGCCGTATTACCGTTATCAAAGCTCTCGAGATTAACTTCGATATAAAAATAATATCTCTCGAGATTTACCTGAATTCAAAACACAAGTAAATTCGCAACCTTTTGATAGACCCGTAAACAACTGAAGTAGCTGGAAGTAAATGCGACCTAATGATGCGTAAGAAGGGTATGCAAAGTAAGCAACAACAACACGGTGGTGATTTTAGGAATCAACCGGTGATGGTATGGTGGCACATCTGGCGGTGGCAAATCGTAAAACTCCCCAGAGCAAACGTAACCGTTTCTGGTGATGGCACACGAGCTCGTTTGCTCAGGGAGGAGATAAAATGATTCCAATAAATGCAGAGAAGTGCCAATCCGCAATGTTCGCCATGTTGAAATCGAAGGAATTCCACGCAATTGGAATTTCATTTATCACGTGGCATTTGATTTGGCCCCTTGGGAGAAAGTTTTCCGCTTCAACGAATGCTTCTGGCAGCTGGGAGTATGTAAATTTATTGTAGCTTAATTTGGTTTTGCCTGGAGTTAAGCTTGTGGACATTTTTATGAATGCAAATAATTTCAAAGCATACATAGCAGCCGGGTAATTAATTACGATCGATTGGATGGTAACAAACTTCTACAAGCGCTTCTTTTGGTTCTTTTGGTCTGATCTGCTCGAGAGCACATGCTACCTAATCCAATCAATTCGTTCATTCCTCACGCTGGCTCTGAGGGGAATTCAAATGGCTTTCACAGAATCCTTACACTGATTTGATTCTCGATTGTGCATGCAGGTTATGTTTATGCCATTATTAGAGAAGATGAAAAAAGAGTTCGTTTTGCTGTTTTTAAAGACTGTATAAATAGGAATCTCAACAATTGCCTGAAAGGTTTTTAAGAGACAGACATTCACTAATGTTGGTGATGATTTCGAAAAGCTACTGGGAAATATTGGATTAGCTAGTTTGTGATTTTCAATCAGAGTTCAATCAGTGACTTAAGCCCGAGGTTTAGTCTTAGAAATTCGATGTATGCCTAAGTAACCAACAAGCCCGCTAATTCGCCTTTTTGCAATATAAGGCTAATATGCGGCTAATATAAAGCTTAGCATGCCTTATGTTAGCAGTGTATCAGAAAAAAAGGCGAATTAGCGGGCTTGTTGGTTGCTTGGAACCACCCATGCACATAAGTAAAAATATAACCGAATATCGAAAAGATCGAACGGAAATATCGAACGGAAAAATTAAATGAATAGATCTTTTTTTAGGCTTTTGTAATAAACAAAGCATCGATCCAAGAAATCGAAAATCTAGATAAAAAAGATCGATCCAAGATCGCTCAACCCTAATCCAAAGTCGGTATAACCATTGTTCGTGCAAGTAGAACAAATGGATGATTTGATGAAAAATGTATCGAATGCCTTTAGAAACGCTTTTGATTGAGTGAATGTGGAACATGATATCGACCACGTGAGATATCTTTTTTCGGCGTGTGTGGAAGATCAACTTTTATTCCTGCGAGATTTGTACGTTACAGAAAAGATCGTGATTGAACATAATTGTTCACAAAAAACTAGCATTCAGACAAGATTCAGGCAAATCAAAAATAACACATTGCCAGTAATACCATGAATCCTATGGCTTGCCTACCCTACAGACATTATTTCTCAATCCTTGTGACGTTTATAAAAGACAATTGAATTGGTTCAGGCTGGTTTTATTGATTTATTTTATCAGCCCTTCGATGATGGAATTTTTTTGGAAATATATTATTATGATTTAGTTGAAGAGGCTAATTTAAAATAACTGACTGAAGTGGTAATTTTTATACGATAGATGAGGAGGAGATGAAAGTATAGAATTGATAGTTCCGTTTAGAGTACGGCAGTGTGAAAATTGCATATAGAGAGTAGAGAGCGAGCTAGGACAACTTTTAGGAAGGTACAAATCGGTTTTATCATCTCTCTTTACCAAACTCCCCCTTTGGAGAGGGATGGTGAGGGGTGACCCTCCGCCACCACTGGCAAAAAGAGATGATCGCTGACCGCTCAAATACCAACGATGTGTTTGAAACCGATTTTTACCGCACTCCAATTGTTATTTAAAGTTATACTTTCATCTCCTCACTCTATCGTATAAAAATTACCACTTCAGTCTGTTATTTGAAATTAGCATCTTCAACTATGTAAACCGTTGACTTCACGCAAAAGTAATATTAAACATATAGTCAAAGTATTATAATGATTTTTTCAACCTTCGTTCAGGTTATTGACATAAATTATTTAAGTTTACGTTCAGCTCTTCGATGATGGAATATCTTTATTTATTTTTCTTTTCCTTGATTTTGTTTTCCGTCGATGTTGTTTTCCGTGCTGAGGACCAATGCTACCGACGCACAATAACGCCAAGCTGGACTTTAATCACCACACGCGATACCAGGGAAGCAGCTTCCACACCTGAACCCTACCTATCGACCCATCAACTCACGAACCGGAGACCAACGGCAGAGATGTTATGCCTTAGAATATCCCGGCGGCACCGACTGGGATTGAACCCAGGCCTGCTGGGGTGAGAGGTAATCGCGCTTACCAATACACCACCGGTACCGCTTGGAACATCTTTATAATTACGTACCTATTTGTCTGCCTTTGTTCAGATTGAGTTTATTGTTTAAAATTTATTTTCAGTCCTTCAATGATGGAAAATCTTCTATTACACACCCGTATTTTCAATTTCATTCGTGGCGTGTTTCCTGTTTATGTATCTCCTTAATTGAGGCCTAAATCGCAACTTGAGGGGATGAGGGTTATCTCCTTAATTAGGCCTTAAATCATGATTTGAGGGGTGTTTGGGTGTTCCAAATTTTTAATCACGTTTATTCTTAATTAAGGCGATCCCTGCCCTTTGATTCAGTGAAGGTTAGGGTGCGTTCTGCCAGGTTTTCGAGGCAGATTTCATGTGTGAGTAAGTGATGAACATTGTTAAGTGCAATTAACTTTAAAAGGTGCGTTTCATATTTCATCACATGTAGTTCCAAAGAGCCTGAACGAAATGTGGCGCTTGCGAAGATCACTTGAAGATACGATATGACGGAACATTGATACTAATTGTATAAAATATAAGTAAATTATTCAAAAAATTAGTTAGGATAACATATTGAAAAATGTGTTAATTGTTAGTGAACAAATGTAATGTTGCATTGAAATACTTTAAACCGTGTTAAATTTAAAAGTTCCCTCATTTCACATCCGTTGAACCATTCCGAACGTCCATCCCGTTGTGGTTATATCACAGCATTGCTAATAATGTATACATCTATATCTTTTCCTGTACCATGGAGTCAACAAAGTAAAAGTGAAAGAAGAGCTGCAAAATGGAGCACATGCGAAACGACAATGGAGTGATGCTCGTTAAGAAAATACCAGGAGACACTGTCCATTTTCCGCATTGGTGTTATGGTTTTATAAGACGCAACAAGGAACTCAAGATCATCATACAAAGATACTAGACGTCGAAATATCGTAGAACACATCAAGGCAAGTAGCGACTAGCAGTGATGCAGATAAGGACATCGAGTTCACAAATAGGCACGAAAAAATTGGACGGAAGGGTAAAGAAACAGTGAAAGTTGGTGAGATCGTTTTAAATTTTTAATTTTTATTATTACTCACATATACACAACAATGCTGGGATTGGGAAGGATCTTCAGGGCACACAATTGAAGCGATTTGGATGGGGAGAGTGAAATTGTCAACTCTCTGTTGTTAACATCTTGTGGAAAAAGGGCGGGCTCTTCTCAACACTCATTGGGGTATCCTTCTGTCGAACGGCTCGTTTTTTTGACCAATTGTATGATCATGCGGCTGGAAGGAGATTCTCTACCATCCCATGGAGGCGTAGGGTAGAGCACTACTTCGTCGTAATCGCCCATTTCCGTTCTATCGATCAGAAAAGATCAATAATATCAATGATTTCACCGTGCATTAATTTGCGATGCGTTGCGATGTTCCGATGCGTTAGTTCATTATCTACAACATAAATCCTGTTAGGGCGCATTGTATGAACATTTACGCTCATTGTTCTCAAAACAAAAGAAGCGTTGCTTGCAAATCCCCTTTTTCTACGTTTATCCGTAGGACGAAGAAAATCTAATGACGTTTCAATGCGTTAGGACGGAATTGAAACTCGTAGAACGAATTTTGAATCAAGAAGCAGTGTTAGATTTTAGACAATATCTCAACAATTTGTGACTCTTTATCAAATCCAACGGTACGTATGGAAAGGTGAATAAATTTTCAAGTCATCTTTGACAGAAATGTTCCATTTTTTTGTTTAAACTCGTTCAGGAAAGAGAGGTGAAGCGCGGGTTGTGCTTAGTAGGACGGAAATTAGATCAAAAACCCTATAGGTGAATTTACCTATCGATACACCCATTCCGTTTTTGGTCAAAGGTTATAAAGCTTGATGAGTGACAGTGAGGAGCGCCCACTGCAATCGGACTTAGTTTTCGTGCAACAATAAGTGGTAGACAATTATCATACATCATACATACATTAAAGCCTGAATTGCGATGTTTACATCGAGTCGATAAAGGGTGGAAGTTGTTGTGCGTGTATTTTTGAAATCATAGTATAGTATTTTTTATATTTAGAAATATTTTTTTGATATGCATAAAGAGGAAATGGTTCTTATGTTGGCCTATGGATCTGAGATTGGACCCATAACTAAAAATCTGATATTTATCAATTTTATCTAGGTATATGAACGCGTCATTGGGGCGGTACTAATGGATATTTTTGGTCGCTATTGAAAATTTAGTCGATTGCTGAATTTATGTATGGGCCCAAATTAGGGAATTTAGAGCCATTTCCCCTACTTTGGGTTTTAGGAAAGACGTGTTGATCGGAAATCCATATCAAATTCTTCTCCTTCTAAAGAGCATTTTTTGATGTCGTCGTTGGTGAGGTCGCCACCGGGATAACAACAAGTTGAACAAAAAAATCTGTCGTAATTTTTGTGTGATATAAGGAGCTTGGTGGCCTAGTGGCGATCGATTTTACATACTGAGTAGAAGACCGTAGGTTCAATCCCACGCTACTTCGTGCTATTGAATCGTTAGGACATCAATCCAGCACATCGTTTACCAAAACGAATCCTGCTGCAATTCCAACCCTTTTATCCAACATCCCAGTGATGTCTCGGGAAGTGCAAAGGTGTTCTCGACTTTCATTAAATCGAATATTACGTTAACATATTTATTCCTACCCATTTTTTTTTCTTGAACAGCATTTGAACGTGGACAGCGCTAGTATTGCCTATTTTTAACCAGTATTTACACATTGAGGATGATTGCTAGTCCCATGCAATGTATATCGGTTCGCTGTGTAATTACAGCTGATCTTAAAATAACGGAGTTGCATCTGTAGTAGATAGAGCTAGTGTGGAATAAAGAATGAGTAGAGTCGAGTAAGCGTGAAGCGTGATAGACCGTATGTAAACGGAATCTCATTGGTTAGAGAATTTTGATAGGCTAGCAGGTATAAATATGAGGTACCTTAGCTCGTTGACGGCATATCCCGTGGGGAGCAACACGTACCAGCATCCAGATCACTGGCGTGCACAGGGTGGGGTAAGGTGGGGCAATTGCCCCACCTTTTAAAAATAAGATTTTTATTTCCATGTTTACAAAATTATGATATAAAATAACTTTCTTGATAACTTGATTTGAAGGTAAAATAATTTCATTTCATAATATAAGGGCACTGGAAACCTTTTATTGCATCAATTCCTTTGAGATGGTGCCTAAAAATTGCACCACAAAGGTGCATGAAGGAACACTTCGATGAAATTTTTTTGGTTAAAAAATTGCCCCACAGTGGTGCATACAAAAAATTCTGGTGTATTTTTTTTTTCAAGGGTGTTCGTTCATGGAGGGTTAAAAGAAGAGGGTAAATTTAAGGTTGAAAAAATTCACCCTCGTGGTGGTAAATCGAATAAAAAGCTTTTTATTGATTATTTCTGGTGTCAAAATATCATCAAGGTGGTGCATGGAGGGACTAATCAAAATGAATAACTCTGATGAAAACATTGAATCGCGCTAAAAGTTTGGAGGTGCATATTTAACTGAAAATTTCTGGTGGAAAGTTCGCAACATTGTGGTGAATGTAGAAGCAAGGTTTATTCAATTTTTCTGGTGCATAGTTTTCATCGTTCTGATGAATGCAAGCTTCATTGAAAATTTATGGTGGAAAATTTGCACCATTTTAGTGCATGAAGAGGCAAAGCCTGAAAATTGCACCACAAAGGTGAATGGTGAAACAAACTTCACTGAAAATTTTTGGTGCATGCAGGAGCATGCTTTATTGAAAATTTCTGGTGCAAAATTTGCATCGCTCTGATAAATGAAATGAACAGAATATTTCTGGTGGAAAATTTACACTGGTATGGTAAATTAAGGCACAAGCTTTATTTAAAATTAAGCTATATTGAAAATTTATGGTGGAAAATTTGCACCGTTCTGGTGAACGGATGGGCAAGTTTTTAGGAAAATTTTTGTTATTAAATTTTCATCCTTCTGCTGAATAGAGAAACAAACTTCAATAATAATTTCTGGTTTAAGAATTTGCACCATTCTGATGATTGGAGGGAAACTGCTATACTTAAAATTTCTGATGAAAATTCTGAAAATATTTGTTGGAAAACCTGCAACATTCTGATGATAGGAGATGTAAGCTATATAAAAAATGTCTGGTGAAAATGGAAGAAGGAAATCTGCACCAAGCAGAAGATTGGAAAAGCAATTTTTATTTAACATTAACGGTGGAAAATTATCATCGTTCTGGTCAGTTGAAATTTTCTGGTTTAAAATTACCTAAGGGCAAGTTTGTATTGAAAATTTCTGGTGTAAGATTTGCAACAATCTGCTGCATGGAGGGCAATTTGAATTGAAAATTCCTTATGTAAAAATTGCACAGTTCTTGTGAATGGAGGGGCAAGCTTTATTGAACATTTCTGAGAAGAACCTCAAGGGTATTGAATTCTGAGGACAGTTCCAAAAGAAAAGATTGCTGGAGATGATTTCATGAAAATTCTGCGCATAATTTCTAGTGAATCCTGCAGATAGTTTCATGATAATTTTAGAAAGAAAACCGAGAGAATCCAATCTTGAATGAAATTCCAAAGGGATGTTGACGAAAATTTCAAGGGTAATTTTAAGCTCATTCTGGGAAGAATTTCTGGAGAATGCAGAGGAAATTTTTCAGAAACTTTGGGGAAAAGTTCTAAAATATTCCGAAAAGAATTTCAAGGACAGTTCTAAATATTTCTGGAGAGAATTCAAAGAAAATTCTGCGGATAATTTCTAGTTCATCCTGCAGATAGTTCCAAGATAATTTTGAAAAGAATACCGAGAAAATCAATTTTTGAGTGAAATTCCAAAGGGATTTTAAGCAAAATTTCAAGCGAATTCCGAAGATAATTTCTAGCTCATTCCGGGAAAATTTTTGTTATTAAATTTAATCCTCAGATTAAATGCACCATAGAAAAAAAATGCACCTTCTTAACAACATTCCTGTGCACGCTAGTGATCCAGACAGGTGAGTCATACTCTGAACCTTGACAGCCCAACCAAAGATCTTATCAGGCTCCGTAGCACCTTTCGTAGGCAGTTCCAGCGTTCTGGACAGCCCCACTTGAAGACCAATGTCAATAGGCTAACCAAAATTATCCAAGCCTGAATGGTGGAACTCAAAAATAACGATTTTGCCAACAAGATTCGCTCTCTTCCAGATTGTGCAAAACCATTTTGGAAGATGACCAAAATTTTGAAAAATAAGTCGAGACCAATCCCTTCACTTTCCTCAGTTGACCAGTACTTGGACCCATCCCTACTCATAACCCCAGTTGAAAAGGCCAATGCTCTTTGCCAATATTTTGTGATTTCACATAATCTTGGCCAAACCATGGTGAGCCCCCATGGGCCTGCCGTACTGGAGGCAATGTCTAGAGTCGCTGACACCCCCGTAGTAGTGCATGATGTGACTGATGAGGTGATAGCAGCTATTAGAAGCACTAAAAACATGAAGGCCGCGGGTTTGGATGGTGTAGTCAACATCGAGTTGAAAATCTTGAGTATTGACTTCTTCAACCATCTTACCGTTATCTTCAACAAATGTTTGGAGCTTGGCTACTTCCCCGCATGCTGGAAGTTATCCTAAGTGATTCCAATACACAAGCCGGGCAATGATCCTACCACTGCCAAAATCTATCGCCCCACCAGCCTCTTGTCCTCCATCTCGAAGCTATTCGAAAAGTTGATACTCAGCCGTCTGCTGGTGTTTTCAAATGATAATAACATCTTTCTCAAAGAGCAGTTCGGATAGCGGCGCCGGTGGTGTAGTGGTAAGCGTGATTGCCTCTCACCCCAGCAGGCCTGGGTTCAATCCCAGTCGGCGCCGCCGGGATGTTCTGAGGCATAACATCTCTGATCACGCCTTCCTTCGGAGGGGAAGTTGTTCCCCGGTTCATGAGTTGATGGGTTGATAGGTAGGGTCCAGTTGTGGGAGCTGCCTTCCTGGCGTCGGTAGCATTGGTGCTCAGCACGGAAAACAAGATCGACGGAGAAAAATCATGGAAAAAAAAAGAAAAAAAAAGAGCAATTCGGGTTTAGGAAAGGCCACTCTACCGTCCACCAACTCGTACGAGTTACTAACATCATCAAGCGGAATAAGTCCGTTTCCAATACATCTGCCATGGCATTGTTGGATGTCGAGAAGGCGTTCGACAATGTCTGGCATGATGGCCTAGTGTACAAGCTGCATCGATACAACTTTCCGATCTACCTCGTGAAGATCATCAAAAACTACTTGTCGGGCAGATCATTCCAGGTCTACTTGAACAATGTCCCCTCTGATACGTTCAACGTTGATGCAGGGGTCCCTCAGGGTAGCCTGCTTGGGCCTATCCTATTCAACATTTTCACGTCAGACGTTCCTCCCCTGCCGGGTGGTGGCATCCTGTCAATGTTCGCAGATGACACCTCCATCATCTACAAGGGTCGAGTGATCCGTGCTCTGGTGAGTAAACTACAATCAGGCTTGGATGTTCTATTCGACTATTTCAAGAGCTGGAAGATTTGTATCAATGCAGCTAGAACACAAACCATTCCTGTTTCCACACTCGAATTCACCTCGGCTTGTTCCGCCTGCTAACGTCAAGGTCCATGTTGATAGTACTCCTATTGAATGGTCGAGTGAAGTAATCTACCTTGGTCTCACCCTGGATAGCAAATTGCTATTCCGATCCCATGTGGACAAGACATCAACCAAGTGTAACATCTTGTTCAGGTCGCTCTACCCTCTGATAAACAGGAAGTCCTCCCTGTCCCTCAAAAACAAGCTTGCTGTCCACAAGCAGATCATTCTGCCGGCTATTGAGTATGGTATGCCAATCTGGGAGAGTTGTGCTATGTGCCACCACCTAAAGCTTCAGAGGATATAAAACAAGATCCTAAGAATGATCCTTAACAGTCCACCGCGAACTCGTAATTCTGAGATTTACCACCTGGCCGGTCTTCAAACACGAGGAGCGATTTCGGTTATCCAGTGATTTTTTTATGAAATGACAAATTATGTATCTTGACGAAGTTATCTCTAACGGATTATTTTATATGGATAGCTGTCATAACGACTTTTTAATAATTATTGTAGCACTGCAAAAACTATTACTGTTCGCCACGAGGGTGACGATGGATTTTTAATATTTGGTTTAATAGTAGATTAATTTAAAAAAAAATAGTCTACAAAGGTTTGAGCCTCGCGCGCGTATTACGGATATAGAGGACTGAATTTAACATTTGATAAAAAAAAATGCAATTTTGAAGCTTATTTGGAAGATACCTTGAATTAGTAGTAAGTTTTCTGGCAAATGTTGGGGGTTCATGAGCATTCCTGACATTGCTGAAAATTATGATAGCATCAGATTGCGGGGTTACTAGTGTAATAGGATGCTTTGTTGATTGTTCATTAACTCTTGATTGCTTGTAATACTTATGAATATTTTAGGCGGACAAAGAGGCGAACATTTATATCGCTGTGAAGCAACTGTAAACTCTAGCGGGAATTTATATCTGTAACTGAAACCAGTTCGATTTTGTTTGCCAACCTGGTTAAAATGTCATATTTAATTATCTTAAAGATAAATCGTCCAGCTCAAACCTTTCTAGGGGTAAGAGGTGGGACCATTATCATCATCATCATCATCATCATCAGCAACATCTCTTTCGCGGTTTTTTGTGTGCGTACCCCGAAATGGGGAAGCATCGCTCGCGAAGCCCGGTGGAGGACCAGGACCCCGGTGAATTAAGCTCGGGTGTACCTACAGCGACCAGGTTTGCTGTTCTTCCCATCGATGGGAATACCCAGCCAGCTGAGACGGAAAAGCGCAGTAAAAAGAGGAAGAAGCATCGATACCAGTGCGATGGCACGATTGGTCGCGACGATGTTACCGCGACAAACGACACCGATATCGGCGATTTCGGTATCGCTGATGAAACCGAAAATGCCAGCCCAAGTGCGGCAAACGTCAAACTATCCAACAAACATTCGAAGCAGCATAAGAGCTTATTCAGGCAAAAATATGCTTCTTTAGCTAAAAAATTGCTTATTCAGTTTATATAGTTGAAGATGCTAGTTTCAAATAACAGACTGTAGTGGTTATTTTTATACGATAGATGGAGTAGATGAAAGCATAGAGTTGATAGTTCCGTTAGAGTACGGCAGTGTGAAGATTGCATATAGATATTAGAATAGCGAGCTAGAACAACTATCGGAACTATCAACTCTATGCTTTCATCTACTCCATCTATCGTATAAAAATTACCACTACAGTCTGTTATTTGAAACTAGCATCTTCAACTATGTAAATCGTTGACTTCACGTAGAAGTAATACTAAAAACATATAGTCAAAGTGCTTATTCAGCCTTTAGTCAGTCCAAATTGTTTGTTGGGTACTACCGTTGGTAGTGAAAATGCAGTCCCTTAACACGCTCATCGCTAGCTTCACGTCAATGGTCGTTAAAGCTGTTTTCAAGCTCAGTAGAATCTGAACAAAAGAGATGGTCCGCACGAAAACGGAACACGACCTGGTGACATCTTCCCCGAAGAAGTCCAAGGTGGAATTCTTCACTCACGATATTCCAGGCGAGAAGCCCTTCAAAGTGGTCATCCGAGGTTTACCGAGCTTCGACCCGAAGTTAATCGAAGCGGAAATCAAGGACCGCTACAAGTTGGCCCCGACTGCCGTCTTTCGGATGACAAGGAGGGACGAGAACGTCAAGAAGTATCCGGATTGCTTTTTCTTGGCCAAATGCGACAACTGTGGTGGCGCTCATCAAGGGTCCGACAAACAGTGCACCAAACGCGAAGATTTTAAGCGGATCCGAAAGCAGGCGTTTACAAGAAACCAACCAGGACGAAATAAGGACAATACGCCGGCATTCATAATGGAGGACTTCCCACCTCTTCGTGCTGCGCAACACAGTCAAGCAAATCTGCGGGTGCAATCCGGCCCTCGTCAAGAAACGGCTGGTGCTTCAGCTGGAGAAAGCTCCCCATCCCTCCTGGATACTGGAGACAACCACCAGCACAAAACGTCAATCCCGATCTCTTCGCTGCAGATGAGCTGTTGAAGATTTTCGTCGACATGACCAGCGCTCTTCGTCAGTGTTGCAGCAAGCCCGGACAGATCCAAGTGCTCGTAATTTGGTGTCCAACCTAATTTACGAAAAGCGTATAATAGAAATTGTTTTTGTACGGATTCTAATCTTTCTTTGTGATTGAAAAAGGAGACCATACAATGCTGCAATATTCCAGTGTTGACCTCACATAGGCAATATATAGTGTTTTAAAGCCTAGCATGTTATTTGCCCTGTGAATAATTGTGTTGTAATGGTCTATGAAAGTTAGTTTAGGGTCTAAGATAAATCCTAAATCCCTAACTCTGTAAAAAAATTTCTACATTTTGATTTCCTAGTGCAATTGAAATATTTGAAGTTGTTCTTTTCCTGCTGAATGATATTAAGTTGCATTTGTAGAATATGTGTATTTCATTCCGGAATATATTGATGTCTTCTTCATTTCTTATTTCCAAAAAGAGCTTCATGTTGTCGGCATAAATAAGCAATTTAAGTTTTCTGAGAATGAAAGAAATGTCGTTTACGTATAGAATAAAAAGAAGAGGTCTCAAATGAGAGCTTTCGGGACGCCTGAAGTGACTTGAATTGGACTCCACTTCTTTCCGGCGGTTAGTTAAATATGATTCAAGCCATTTTAGGAGCCCTGACTCAATTCCATTTTTTTGCAATTTAAAAAGTAGCATTGGTATGTCTATGCGGTCAAATGCCTTGCTAAAGTCTGTATATAGAGCTTCTACGTGGTTTCTATTATCCTTTGCATTCAATGAATAGTCTATAATTCATGTAAATTTGTCGAGGTCGAGCGACCCTTGAAAAAGCCGTGTTGCATGTAAGTAATTCTATTTTTGATTTGGAGAAATAATTTTTCGTTGATAATTGACTCGAAAAGCTTAGGAATGCAAGAGATAATGGCTATACCACGATAATTAAGTACGTCAGATTTTCGACCAGATTTAAAGATAGGTACTAGAAATGAGCTTTTCCAATTTTTTGAGAAGGTTCCAGATTCCAGGGACATATTAAAAATCCAGAACAATGGATCAGTAAGTTCCATTGCTAGACATTTAATAAATACTGCAGGAATTCCGTCAGGTCCAGGACCTTTTGAGGCATCTAAATTTTTTAAAGCCTGCAAAATATCCTGCACTTAAAGTTGATTGAGGCCAATGTCCCTTGAAAATTCTGTAAAAAAATGCAAAATAATCGCGGTCGCGATCTTTTTCAGAAAATGTCGTATAGATTTCTTGAAAAAAATTGCAAATAGATTGCAGTTTTTTCCGAGCTTTCATCGACATTTTCATCGAGATGCATTATTGAAGGAAAATTGTCAGATTTTAATTTGGTTTTTACGTAATTACAGAAGTTCTTTGGACAGGACTTTATTTCATGTTCTGTTTTTACATTATATTCTTCAAATGCAGTACTGATAGCTACATTCAGTTGATCGCATATATCCAAATAAATTAATAAATTATTACTGCTATTGTATTTTTTTTTATAAATTTTATGTGCTTTTTGCTTCCGATTTTTCAAGTTTTTTATTTGCCTGTTAAACCAGACTGGATTTTGTGTGTTTCTGTTGCGTCTTTTTTTCTTCAAAGGAATTTATTCCGAAATTATTTCTGTTAAAATTTTGTAGAACACGTCTATACCAATTTCGACATTTCCTACATTCCTTAAAATTAATTGCCAATTGACACTGTTTTATTTAAATTTTATTTTTTCATATTCTGCTAATTTGAATTCAAAGACTTCTTCGTATTCGCAGTCGTTGGATCTTTGGTTTTCATGCACAAATAAAGAATGTTCAATTGCTGTGTGAAACGTTTCATTTTGCCACAGTGGATTTAAAGATTCGGTCACACAGAAATCTTCATAAATATTCGTTAGTAAAAAGTTCAAATAGCAATTGTGTTGGTTTTTTATGTGGTTAATTTGGTTCAGTCCTAAATTAGCAGTTCTGTCAAAAATGAACTGCAATGTTTCATTATCCCCAACGACTGGGAGTAAGATACATTCATTTTCAGAGTCCAGAATGAAGTCAGCTTGGCGTTGATTAAAGTCTCCATAGATGTGAACTTTAACCTCACGAGGAAGCTCAGATAGAATTTGTTCAGCACTTTGGAAGAAGGCTTCATAAGTGCTTTTATGAGCATGGTCTGGTGGAAAATACACTGAGGCGAACACGTCCGTTTCACCGGCTATGTGTGATTTTACCCAAATATGCTCAAATTCTGTAAATTTGGCAGGCATAAATCATTTTTATACTAAGTCTGCATTCTCTCATTTTATACCGACCTTTGCGTCAGCACGGAGAGTTGCGATTTAGCGTAACTTTTATACTATTAAGCTTTCAATATTTTTTGAGTGTAGGTTTGTATCAAATTTTTTGCATTACCTAATTTCCGATTTTCTTTTACTTGACCATTTCGTTTGATTCCGTGGAACTCCGCCTTCAAAATTACGTTTCACTTGCGTGCTGCGAATATGTTTGATGAAAAAAAAAACCATTTCGTATTGACCGCCAAAAATCTCGTGTTTGAAACAACTCAATATCTACTACAATTTCTGTCAAACTAATATCTCTTCAGATGAAAATTTGTTTTTCATGAAGATTCCATACCAACGGCAGCCTGTCGTAGCTTTGGGTCAGCTCAACCCATCCACATTCTTTAAATGTATTTTAAAGCTCATTGCTACACAGGTTAGCCCGCTAGCAGAAGTAAAGTATAATACAACAGCGGAAAAAACAATAGTGTTATTATTTTTAGTTTTGTTTTATACATTGGTTGGTGGAAAATGGAGTGGGCGAACGAAAGGAAAGTTAATTGAAAATGCTAGAGCTCTTGGTGGGAGACCTTTGTATTGGATATTCTAGATGGATAGTTATAGTTCATAATGATTGCTTTGCTGGGACGTTACTTTTCTAGAGTTTCAATATACAACGATCATTATGCTTTAACTTCACTAGCTGAAAACAATTTTAGTTAAAGGATATTAACCTTTCAAAATTCTGCACAAACTTCTGTATTTAAATCATCATAACGATCGGTTTAAAATACTAAATTCCAAACTATGGATAAGCCATGACTTCTGAACTGTCGTTGGCAGTTTTATAGGCTTTCCGTCATATAAATAGGACGGACATACTCTTTCATGATTTATTCTAGATAAATTTTAATGTATTTTGAATTTCCTTCGATTCTTAATGTAGCTCCCAAAACTCCATATGTATGTATGCTCAGAGAAATCTCTAACCATCCGGTAGTAACGACTCCATCAGTCGAAATTGAAAACACAAACGATCCGACCGGGTAGGTGCTAGGAATAACATTTCCGCCGTGTATACAAATCGTTAAATTTAATTGCTTATTTGCACCGTGGTTAGGGGATGTATCGTCAGGAAATCGTAAAAGTTTAATCAATCAATCGTGTGCCAGATTCAATCGCCCGTAATGAAAGATTCTAAAACGGTACTACTTTGCCGTTTGAGTGTTTTGATTGAGTCAGTACCCAACAGACATGGATAGAGGTACCTTCTTCTTCTCTGGCATGTTGCATTTGATGTTCGCAAAATGAAACCAAATAGATCTCGTTTCTGCTTACATTATTGGCATGCCTGTCATGGACCGAATAACTGCGAACACATCAATGAGCATTATTCATTGCTCCAACGAACGCTAAACAAATTGTGTATTAATTTTTAAAATTAGCTTTCCGAGGAAACGATTAATAGCTCAGCAGGCCATGGCAACTTGATACTTGGTTTGCTACAATCCGTTTTGAATCCACCCCGGATTTGTTGCCTCTAAAACACGGTCTTAAACAAATTGAGCGGTTGAGCGGTTTAGCGAATTTTCTATGGTATGATAAACATTTAATCCAAAAAGTTCTCGCACAACGATACCATTCTTCCAGGAATCCGTATAATGAAGGTACAGCATCTCGTTGCCGTTTCCACACACATAAATATGGCGATGATGATGATGATGATGATGCTGGAGCGTCTTTCTACAGACATACACAACCCTTTAGGACCTTTATCAACATCTTGACTTTGAAGCATGTGTTCCATTTCTAGATGGTGAGAATCAAGCAGACGTCTGTTGGTGTTGGAAGGATTCGTTTGGATTGAAATTCATAAACTGCGAAATTATACAGGATCAAAGCGCTTACCATTATAAACGATAGCATACCCATCCCATATAGCGTTTACGTTGGCAAAAAATAATCAGATAATGTTTTAATTTTCTACTTCTCCATGCCAAAACTTGAACATTACGCCTTCTCTTATCTTAGCTCTTGTTGATATGGAATTTTTTAGGCTTCGCTGGGTACAGAATTATCAAGAACATAGTTCACGGAAAACTTTTCTCGTACGGTTTGATACACTGCTTCCCTTTTTCGAGTATGGAGGTATACATTGATAGGATCCACGAAAGCATTCATAAAAAAATATAGGTAGAAGAACTCAAGGAAGACTCAACTCAGTAGTAAAAAGCTAGTAGTAGAAAATAAAGTTTGTCCTCTAGTCTGCAGTATCGAAAAGACACGATTAGGGGACCGCATGGCAAATTTCAAAGCAAATTTAAAAAAAAACATGCGGGCTGGAAGATCTCTTTGGCATTCAAGGACAAGTTTGTAACATAATGGTGTCAGAGACTGATACCCTTATTCAAGTGAGCAATGCTCGCTGAAACCGCTCTTTGGACAAGGTTCTAAAAAAACTGTTTTTTTGTACTCATTCATTATGAAACTAAAAAAATCGATCAGCAAACTAGGGGCTCTAACAGTGGTCAAAAGAGCTAAATTTTTGCGTATTTTTTATTCATTAAAATAATTATAGGGGAATTTACGTATTCTCGGCAACCTAAGCAGCGACCTTCTTTCTATAGCCTTTTTCTCTATGGAACGCACACATATGCAGGTTTGGTTTGTTTACTATCTTTTGCTGCCAGCTGCTCTAACAATTTCAGTCGAAAGAATTGTCAAAAACTGTTTTGACACGCTTTTACAAAGCTCCAATCTTCTCTAGTGAGAGCGAGTATTGTCGGCAACCAGTTTTTCTTCGGCAACCGTTCCATTTGAACTGCATGTAAATCTGCTGTTCTATTATCGGCAACTCGAAATCAGCTACAATTTGTAGTGCGTGTGTTGCATTTCAAGAAAACCTTGCTAGATTGCTTTTTCTCAGTGGTAAAAATATAGTCAAATTGAAGCTGAAAGCATAAAGAATCGTTTGCATGCATTCAGCGAAGTGTTTTCGTAAGAAAATCCAGTGAAAATAGTGTTTCAATTTGGGTTGCCGAAAATAGTCTGTCATGCCGAAGCCGTCATTTCCCCTATCTATCTTTTAAATTTGTCGAACCTCTTAACGGAATCCTTTATGAAGAGCTTTGAGTGGGTTGGTTTATTTCCTTTATATTCCATTATAATTGCTTATCTTTTGACAGATACGCGTATTTCGTCTACTACTTGCAGACTTGATCAGTGCCAAGTACTACTAACAGTGATAAGCGCGCGTGTCTCGGAAGCACCGAAATTCGGCGAGCCCGTTTATTTCGAGTGTCCATCTCTACCCATCCCGGTGAAAGATCACCATCATCACGACGTCTCCATTGTATCGCCACCTGCAGGGGCAAGCAAGCAGCAGCAAACGGCATAAGTATAATAGGATAGTTTTTTTTTCGATTGCCTTGCTATTGTATAGCAAAGTTGCCTTGTGGCTCTCCCTAATAGGGTGGGGCATTTTTACAATTAGTAAAAAGTTAATTTTTTTTTAATAATTTATTTTTTTTATTTTTTTTTTGTATGGTTGCTCGCACACCGGGTAACATAATATTAACAACTAGTTGTTAAGTAAATTAATTGGTGAAATTTTTTTTTTTTTCATTTTTAAGCGGTTGTGCACCGCTTTTGCGCAACACTTATGGCGTCTTCGGATTAGACCTGTGCGCCGCAGCGCCACGCCGCCGCCGCCGACGATTTTCATACGCCGCCGCCGCCGATGAAATTTAGCCGGCGCACCGCCGCAGTAAAGTGGCTCACGCCGCCGAATAAATTTATGTCACGCCGATGATAATTCCGTAACATCTTTTCGGTAAAATGCATCTTGAACGCACGCTCGTTCTTGGCTACTAAAAATTGAGTGAAAAACCACTCAATTTAATTAAAACCAGATCTACTCTAAATTGAGTAACACAGCCAGAACTGTCATTTCTTCTCATTCTAATAAATAAATAAAATTTGTAAATGAGTCAAAAATACACAAATGGGCAAACATTTCGTTTCCTTTATTTTTACCCTTCTTACAAAGAAGGGTATAGATATCACTTGAAAAACCGACTATCGATCCGAGGCCCGGAGGGCCGAGTGTCATATACCATTCGACTCAGCTCGACGAGATCGGAACATGTCTGTGTGTGTGTGTACGTGTGTATGTGTGTATGTGTGTGTGTATGTAACGAAATGAATGCGCTCACGTTTCTCAGCAACCGCTCAACCGATTTGGACAAACTGGGAGGTCTTGAGGTTCCATTGAACGCTATTGAACGGTTTTGGAATCGGTGAACCGGTTCCGGAGATATGGCCGGAATAAGATCCGGTGAATATGGACCTTCACGCTGGATTTAACGGAAAACGTATCAAAACCATCATGCGACACATCAAATTACTACAGAATTCAAAAATAAGATCAATGCAAGTCGTGTTAAGTGTTCCAGACCACATTGGATACACTTGGACATGTTCCGTGTACCCCGGGGAAGTTGCTTGAATATGAATTGAATTAAAACCCAATAAATCACATTGAAATACGATGATAAGGTGATTGGTAGCCTCACCAAATAGACTACACCCGGATATATTCCGGGTACCCCCAGGCAGTGGCGTAGCGTCACTGGATGACACGGTTGTGGGGGGCTTGGTCACTGATAATGACAATAAAATAAATAAACTTGAATAAGTAAGAAGGATCTGATCACACCATAGGTGGATAAATTCGGGTTTTTTTCTTTGGGATTAATAAACCAAAAGCTATATCAAGCATTTTATTTTATAGCAAACATAATTCAAAACAATTACCTCTCAATACAAATGATTTGTTTTCCGTCGATCTTGCTTTCCGTGCTGAGCACCAATGCTACCGACGTGCCAGGAAGGCAGCTCCCACACCTGGACCCTACCTATCAACCCATCAACTCATGAACCGGTAGCCAACGGCTTTACTTCCATTGCGAAGGAAGACGTGATCAGAGATGATATGCCTTAGAACATCCCGGCGGCGCCGACTGGGATTGAACCCAGGCCTGCTGGGGTGAGAGGCAATCACGTTTACCACTACACCACCGGCACCGCTACCCAAACAACGTTGTAGGTGGAGATATTCTATGCTTTTGGAAAATTAGAAAGCTGCAGTATCCTTGCATGAAATCCAACAAGGCTCCAGGGGTCGATCGCATATCAGCAGAGATGCTCAAAGCTGACTCCATGCTATCCGCTCAAATGTTGCACCAACTATTATGTAATCTCTGGGACACCGCGACTTTTCCAGCCGACTGGATGCAGGGCGTCTTAGTGAAGGTCCCAAAGAAGGGGGATCTGAATGTGTGCGACAATTGGCGAGGCATCATGTTAATGTGTCATTCCTCGCCGATAGCTTGAAGTAGCCGGACGTAGTTTGTTCGTGTCTCCGTTGCGGGTATTGGTTTCGTAGCCGGTGGAGTTTTTTTTCCCACCATAGTGGTTTTTTTATATCGCGCGTTTTACCTACCGTGGACGAAGTTCAGTGCCCAAGGCAACCGCAGTCAGCAGAGGAAGTAGCCACCTTTAGCGACGCTATAGGTGGACTATCATCTCACCGTCATCGTCTCATCACCACTCCAAAGCAGCAAGCAACAACAACAAAGCAGCAAACGGAGTGGCTGCACCAGCTCACACAGCCGGCAACGGCCGGTGTTAAGTATACTATACAATAGTCTTCTCTAGCCCATTGCCGCGCTTTTGTTATAGAATTTTGCGCGTGGCTTTGCCCTCTCCCCTGATAGGGTTGTGAGGGCTATAGTGGTGCAACTTCTTGCAACTAGTAAAAAGTTTTTTTTTTTTTTTTTTTTTGTAATTTTGTTTTTGTTTTGCTTGGTTGTTCATACACTGGGCAACAAAATATTAACAACTAGTAGTTAAGTAGATTAATTGGTGAAGGTTTTTTGAAGTATTTTTTTTTTTTTTTCCTTTTTAAGCGGTTGTGCACCGCGTTTGCGCAACACTTATGGCGTCTTCAGATACCTACGTTGCGCGAACTAGATACTATCAACCGTCTTCAAAAGGACCATGGGTTGTCTTTTTTCGGCCTAAAAATAAACCTTTGAAAACTCTCGACATTTCAAGAGACTTGCTGCGTAAGTATCCGGGAATCTTGGTACATAAAGAGAGATTCAATAAACTGCGTGTAGAAGCACCGACTTATGATGTGGCAAATAAAATTGCTGAACATGAGCTGTTTAGTGTTGAGTACAACATCTACATCCCTTCTCGAGATGTGGAGATAGAAGGTGTGGTCTCCGACGCGAGTCTGAGTGTCGCGGACTTAAAACGAGCATCGGGTTGCTTCAAAAACTCGAAAATCGGAGATCAGGTACAGATACTGGATGTCAGGCAACTGCATTCAGTATCTTTGCAAGATGGCATAAAAGTTTATCAGCATTCAGACTCGTTTCGGGTGACTTTCGCTGGTTCAGTTCTCCCAAACTTTGTTAAAGTTGATGGTGCTTTTTTTCCGGTGCGGTTGTTTGTACAGAGGGTATATAATTGTACCAACTGCAAAAGGCTGGGACACTCGGCCAGCCATTGCGGCAACAAAACTCGTTGTGGCAAATGTGGTGAAAACCACAAAGAGGATTCTTGCCACAAAGAATCAGTAAAATGCGCTTATTGTGGCGAGAATCCTCACCCCTTGCAGGAGTGCCCGATGTACAAGCAGCACTCCGATAAAGTGCAGCGTTCAATCTCTGGACGCTCCAAGCAGTCATATGCACAAATGGTGAAGGCTGCATCAGCCGTCCAAGATGAAAATCAATTTTCGATTTTGTCAGCTGAAGAATCGGACTCTGACTCATCCGATGAGGGTGACTCTACGGTGGTACACGCACCTTTGAAAACGAACGGATCCTCAAAACGAAAATGCTCCTCCCCGAAAGTGCGCCGTAAGAAAACTAAAGTCACTCCCAGAGGATTGCAAAATTCCCAGGGTAATGGGGATGAAAAAATTAAATCGAAGGCTCCTACTGCTCCACTTCCTGGCTGCAGTAAGGATTTTCCGCCATTACCCAACAAAGATAAGAAAAACAAAAAAGCTGCTCCTCAAACTTCTCAAAAGAAATCCAAGTCCGAACGCGGTTTGCTAGCTTTTTCGGACATTGTGGAATTCATAATAAATATGTTCAACATACAAGACCCTCTTAGAAGCTTAGTTTCTGCCTTGCTTCCAACACTAGAATCATATCTTAAGCAATTGACTGTTTCATGGCCCCTCTTTGCATCAATCATATCTTTCGATGGATAATTCGTCGAACGAGGTTGAAGATATGATCACTGTGCTACAGTGGAACTGCCGTAGTCTAGTGCCTAAGCTAGACTCGTTCAAATTTTTACTTCACAATTCTGATTGTGATATATTTGCTCTCTGTGAAACATGGCTTTCTTCTGATAAAGAACTCAACTTCCACGATTTTAACATTATACGCCTGGATAGAGACGATTCTTATGGAGGAGTACTTTTAGGGATCAAAAAGTGCTACCCTTTCTACAAAATTTCCCTTCCTGCTCTATCCGGCGTCGAAATCGTTGCTTGCCAAATAAATGTGAAGAACAAAGATCTTTGCATAGCTTCAGTATACGCTCCACCAAGAACCTCCGTTAGCCGTAGTCAACTCTGGAATCTAGTTTCGATTCTTCCATCCCCAGTATTATTTCTGGGTGATATGAACTCCCATGGTACTGGGTGGGGCGATCTATATGATGACAATAGAGCGGCTATTTTTTACGATTTATGCGACGATTTCAACTTGACTATTTTGAACACTGGTGAAGCGACACGTATAGCAAAACCTCCGGCTCGAGAAAGTCGACTCGACTTATCTTTGTGTTCAAGATCGCTATCACTGGATTGTCTGTGGAAGGTTATCAATGATCCCCATGGTAGCGATCATTTGCCAATCATCATTTCAATTAAGTGTGCCCCTCACTCTGCAGAACCATCTCGAGTTCCATTTGATCTTACAAGGAACATAGATTGGCATAAATATGCAACGGCGGTGACAATCGGTGTCGAATCAATAGATACGCTTCCACCATTGGAAGAATATCGATTCCTCGCCGATTTGATATACAAAAGTTCACTGGAAGCACAAAAAAGAAAAGTTCCAAGTGCGCCCTTCAAAAGGAGACCAGCCACACCTGGATGGGACGAAGAATGCACAAAATTGTATGTAGAAAAATCTGATGCTTTCAAAGCTTTTCGTAGACACAAAACTTCCACATATTTCGAGGAATATTCAAAGCTTGAGACAAAGCTGAAACAATTAGTCAAAGAAAAGAAACGCGGTTATTGGCGCAATTTCGTCGAGGGACTCTCACGAGAAACCTCAATGAACACCTTGTGGAGGGTGGCTCGGAACATGCGTAACCGCTCATCTTCTAATGAGAGTGAAGAATACTCCAACCGATGGATATTCGATTTCGCTAAAAAGGTCTGTCCGGACTCAGCTCCAGCACAACACATTCTTCGAGAAGCGTCTCCGAGCGGCAGCTCTCTGGATAGACCATTCACAATGCTGGAATTCTCTATGGCTCTTCCTTCATCGAACAACTCCTCACCGGGAAGCGATATGATTAAATTCAATCTTCTGAAAAATCTCCCAGATATCGCTAAAAGACGCTTGCTAGACTTATTCAATTCCTTACTAGAAAACAACATTATACCGCCTGAATGGAGACAGGTCAAAGTAATAGCCATTCGAAAACCTGGCAAACCAGCGTCTGACCATAACTCATACCGTCCGATTGCGATGCTTTCGTGCATTAGGAAATTGTTGGAGAAAATGATCCTTCGGAGACTCGATCGCTGGGTCGAATCAAATAACTTGCTATCAAATACACAGTTTGGGTTCCGCAAGAGCAAAGGAACAAACGATTGTCTAGCGCTGCTTTCCTCAGATATTCAACTGGCCTTTGCGCACAAGGAGCAATTGGCTTCAGTATTCTTGGACATTAAGGGGGCTTTTGATTCAGTTTCCATTGAAATTCTGTCAGACAATCTGCACAGATGTGGACTTTCTGGAATTTTAAATAATTTCTTGTACAATTTGTTGTCAGAAAAGCAAATGAACTTTTCCCTTGGACAACTGACAACTTCCAGAATTAGCTACATGGGCCTACCCCAAGGCTCATGTCTCAGCCCTCTTCTTTATAACTTTTATGTCAAAGATATCGACAACTGTTTGGCAGAACAATGCACGCTAAGACAACTTGCAGATGACGGTGTGGTTTCCGTAAGAGGTCCACATGCCATGGACTTGCAAGGACCATTGCAAAGTTCCTTAGATAACTTGTCTTCTTGGGCTAGGAATCTAGGGATCGAATTCTCGCCGCAGAAAACTGAACTGGTAGTGTTTACTCGAAAGCGGTACCCAGCCCAAATGCAACTTAATCTTTTGGGCAGAAACATTACTCAATCATTGTCTTTCAAGTACCTTGGGGTCTGGTTTGATTCAAAGTGCACTTGGAATACCCATATTACGTATTTGAAGCAAAAATGTCAGCAGAGGATCAACTTTCTCCGTTCAATTTGCGGCACATGGTGGGGTGCTCATCCGGGAGACCTCATAACGCTTTATAAAACAACAATTCTCTCTGTTCTAGAGTACGGCTCTTTCTGCTTTCTCTCGGCAAGAAAATGCCACCTTATAAAATTGGAACGAATTCAATATCGTTGTCTGCGTATTGCTCTTGGCTGTATGCATTCAACGCATAACATGAGTCTCGAGGTTCTGGCAGGAGTAAAACCCCTCCAGAACCGTTTCTGGGAGCTCTCTCTCAGAATACTAATCAAATGCGGAGTGACGAACACACTTATAATTGCAAATTTTGAAGAAATTTTTGAGCTGAACACACAATCTCGATTTATGAGAATCTACCACCACTACATATCCTCGGATATGTGTCTTCCTTGTTATACTCCAGACCGTGCTCACTTCACCAATCGCAGTTCCTCAATTGAATATGATCTATCCATGAAACAAGTGATTCACGGGATTCCAGATCAACTTCGAACTATTATTATCCCACGTATTTTTACTGAAAAGTACCAACACGTCAATTGCGTGAACAGATATTTTACAGACGGGTCTCGTCTCAGTGGATCCACTGGCTTCGGTGTCTTCAATGAAAACTCTAGCGCCTTCCGCAAACTTCAGGAACCTTGTTCCGTTTATGTTGCTGAGCTGGCAGCAATCAACTTCGCTTTGGGGATGATTTCCAACATGCCCGCAGACCATTACTTCATCTTCACGGATAGTCTCAGTTCGATTGAGGCTATTCGGTCGATGAAACAAGGTAGGCACTCATCTTATTTCCTTTCAAAGGTAAGGGAGCAGATGTGTGTGCTGGTCGAAAGATCATATATGATTACCTTTGTATGGGTCCCCTCACATTGCTCAATCCCAGGCAATGAGAAGGCGGACTCTCTCGCAAAGGTGGGCGCGCAGGAAGGCGAATTTTATGACAGGCAAATTTCACACGATGAATTTTACCATTTAGTGCGTCAGAGTACCCTTTCGAGTTGGCAAACCGATTGGGACAATGGAAATCTTGGACGGTGGTTACATTCAATTATTCCTAATGTTTCTTCGAGAGCGTGGTTTAAAGGCTTGGGCTTAAGTCGTGACTTCATTCGCGTGATGAGTAGACTTATGTCCAACCACTACTCGCTAGATGCGCATCTCAATAGAATAAACCTCGTGGACAGCAACATATGTCGGTGTGGAAACGGTTACGACGACATCGATCACGTAGTTTGGCAATGTACGGATAATGACGCCGCCAGAGAGCGACTTTTGAATACCCTCGAGGCCCAAGGAAGACAACCCTATATTCCTATCAGAGACGTGTTGGGTACCCGCGATCTCTGCTATATGCAGTCGATTTATGTGTTTCTGCAAATGTCTAGTATAAGAATTTAATTCGTTTGTCTTTTGTCTCTCTTTATTAGTTTTTGTTTGTCTTGTCCCCCGTCTGGATGAGTCTCATCGTCGCCCACTGGTCACCATAGCCGGTCGAACTCCAGACGAATCTAGAACCTCACTACCGTTCATACTGGCGACATCACTCTGATGAGACAACGAAACCCTACCCAAGCTCCTCCCCTTTTCCTATCCTTCGACAATGTACCCCTCTAACCTCGAGTAAGCCGCGAGTAATCGGCCCAACTCCTACTAGACATAGAATTAAGTGAATTTTGTTACAAACAAAGAACAATGAATTATCGGCTCCGTAAAGCTAACGCGATTGAGCCTTACAAATAAACGAACTAGATAAAAAAAAAAAATGTTAATGTGTATTGTTCTCAAAGTTCTGTGCACAGTTATCCTGAATCGGATACAGGAGAAGATCGACGCGACTCTCCGACGGCAGCAAGCAGGATTCTGATCTTGTGTAGACCATATTGTCACGCTCCGTATCATTCTGGAGCAGGTCAATGAATTCCAAGAGTCCCTTTATTTGGTATTCATTGACTACGAAAATGATTTCGACCGACTCAATCACGAGAATCTGTGGAGCGCCCTGAGATGCAAGGGAGTCCCGGATAAAATCGTCAACCTCATCGAAGCGCAGTATCAGGCTTTCACGTGCAGAGTTCTGCATAACGGAGCCTTGTCTGACCCTATCCGGGTAGTCACTGGTGTGAGACAAGGATGTATACTATCACCGCTACTGTTCCTCGTCGTAATCGACGAGATCGTGGTGGGTGCAATTGACCGTGTACCGAGCCGTGGGCTTCTTTGGCAGCCTATCAGCATGGAGCATTTAAACGGCTTCGATTTGGCTGATGATGTTGCTCTACTAGCACAATGGCGCTTTGATATATAGAGTAAGCTCAATGACCTAGGCGAACGCTCCTCTGCGGCGGGTCTCACCATCAACGTCAACAAGACCAAATCGTTGGATGTCAACACGGGCAACCCTTCCAACTTTACGGTAGCGGGGCAAACAGTGGAGAAAGTCGAAAGTTTCCAATATCTTGGCAGCCAAATAGCGTCGGACGGCGGGACCAAGAGCGACATAGGTGCACGAATCAAGAAGGCTAGGGCTGCCTTTTAGAGTTTACGAAACGTATGGAGATCAAACCAGATAAGCCCGAATTTTCAACTCGAACGTGAAATCTGTGTTGAATATACGCCAGCGAGACGTGGTGTGTATCAGCGAAGAACACTCAAAAGCTGCAGGTCTTCATCAACCGATGCCTGCGGTATATAATTCGTGCCTGGAGGCCTCACAACTTGATCTCAAATGCCGAGCTCCATCCTTGATGTCATCTGAAGCCGATAGCAACAGAAATTTGTGAGCAAAAGTGGAGGTGGGTCGGCCACACACTTCGACAAGACGGGAACGAAATCTGAAAGCAAGCGCTGGATTGGAATCAGGCAGGATATCGCAGCAGAGGCAGACCCAGAGGCTTATGGCGGCGGAGCCTCAACAAGGAAATAAAGCAAGTCGAAAGGAATCTGACCTGGGCCCAGGTCAAGACAAAAGCGAGCAGCTGCCCAGGATGGAAATCTTTCGCGTTGACCCTTTGCACCTCCGGTGGTGTACAGGACCCTTATGTAAGTATCCTTGGTTGGCAGCGCCAAGTGAACGAGTTTTTAACACAGCTGGGCTGACCGTATCAGCATGTCAGTCAGGCATCCACCCTAACAATGTGGATAAAACAATCTCCATTCATGACAATTACAGTATTTGCAGTAAGCAGTGGCTGTTAGGTAATGCAACAGATTGCTATTATATACTATCCACCCCTACATAACGTACTTTTCTTATACTTAACAAAAGGCTTGTAACACTTTGCCGTATGACTCCACCCCCTGCAATTTTAACAAGCATTTGACTTACTTTTACGGCCAATGAAAACCTTCAAAATTGAGTAAGAGTTACTTTTATTTGAGTTTAGGTTACTCAAATTCATGAAAAAGTAGGTCACTCATAGAATAAGTCAATTTCCCCACACTTTTCCGAGGAAAACTTCTCGAATACGAGGAAAACTGATAGTGGTTTTAGTCTGTCTACTAGTACACTTCTAACCTGTGTATAATTTTCTTAAATTTTCCCCATATTCGAGAAGTTTTCCCCAGGAAAGTGTCGGAAAATTTACTCATACTATGAGTGATCTAAGTTTTAGCGATTTTGAGTAATCTTAACTCAAATGTGGGTAGCATTTTTCGTCGATGTGCGATTGGTTTGGAAAGTATTTTCTTTTCTAAATCATTAAAAATAAACTCACGCCGACCAACGCCGCCACGCCGCCGCCGCCGAAAGTAAACTGCGTGACGCCGCCACGCCGCCGCCGCCGGCAGGAAACAACATATTACGCCGCCGCCGAAAATATTTTGATCGGCGCACAGGTCTACTTCGGATGCCTACGTTGCGCGAACCAGATACTACCAACCGTCTTCGAAAGGACCATGGGTTGTCTTTTTCGGCCCAAAAACAAACCTTTGAAAACTCTCGACATTACGAGAGATTTGCTGCGAAAGTATCCGGGAATCTTGGTATACAAGGAAAGATTCAACAAACTGCGGGTAGAAGCACCGACTTACGATGTGGCAAATAAAATTGCTGAACACGAGTTTTTTAGTGTTGAGTATAACATCTACATCCCTTCTCGAGATGTAGAGATAGAAGGCGTGGTCTTCGACGCGAGTCTGACATTTGAGGACTTGAAACGTGCCTCGGGAAGTTTTGCAAAACTCCACATTCGCTACTGCGCTAGTGAAGATACTGGATGTAAGGCAACTGCATTCAGCATCTTTGCTAGACGGTTCAAAAGTTTATCGACATTCAGACTCGTTTCGGGTGTCTTTCGCAGGTTCGGTTCTCCCAAACTTTGTTAAAATTGATGGTGCTTTTTTTCCGGTGCGGCTGTTTGTACAGAGGGTATACAATTGTACCAACTGCAAAAGGCTGGGACACTCGGCCAGCCATTGCGGCAACAAAACTCGTTGTGGCAAATGTGGTGAAAACCACAAATAGAATCAGTAAAATGCGCTTATTGTGGCGAGAATCCTCACCCCTTGCAGGAGTGCCCGATGTACAAGCAGCACTCCGATAAAGTGCAGCGTTCAATCTCTGGACGCTCCAAGCAGACATATGCTCAAATGGTGAAGGCTGCATCAGCCGTCCAAGATGCAAACCAATTTTCGATTTTGTCAGCTGAAGAATCGGACTCTGACCCATCCGATGAAGGTGATTCAAATTTTTACTTCACAATTCTGATTGTGATATATTTGCTCTCTGTGAAACATGGCTTTCTTCCGATAAAGAACTCAACTTCCACGATTTTAACATTATACGCCTGGATAGAGACGATTCTTATGGAGGAGTACTTTTAGGGAACAAAAAGTGCTACCCTTTCTACAAAATTTCACTTCATGCTCTATCAGGCGTTGAAATCGTCGCTTGCCAAATAAATGTGAAGAACAGTTTATGTTCCACCAAGAACCTCCATTAGCCGTAGTCAACTCTGGAATCTAGTTTCGATTCTTCCATCCCCAGTATTAATTCTGGGTGATATGAACTCCCATGGTACTGGGTGGGGTGATCTATAAGATGACAACAGGGCGGCTATTTTTTACGATTTATGCCACGATTTCAACTTGACTATTTTGAACACTGGTGAAGCGACACGTATAGCAAAACCTCCGGCTCGAGAAAGCCGACTCGACATATCTTTGTGTTCAAGATCGCTATCATTGGATTGTCTGTGGAAGGTTATCAATGATCCCCATGGTAGCGATCATTTGCCAATCATCATTTCAATTAAGTGTGCCCATCACTCTGCAGAACCATCTCGAGTTACATTTGATCTTACAAGGAACATAGATTGGCATAAATATGCAACGGCGGTGACAATCGGTGCCGAATCAATAGATACGCTTCCACCATTGGAAGAATATCGATTCCTCACCGATTTGATTTACAAAAGTTCACTGGAAGCACAAAAAAGAAAAGTTCCAAGTGCGCCCTTCAAAAGGAGACCAGCCACACCTGGATGGGACGAAGAATGCACAAAATTGTATGTAGAAAAATCTGATGCTTTCAAAGCTTTTCGTAGACACAAAACCTCTACATACTTCGAGGAATATAGACTGTTCCAGAAAGTATAAGCACACTTTCAAAATAACAAAAAAGTCATGTTTTTTAAGTTTTAATAATTTTATTTGGCAAAACATATTTGTATTTGTATTTCAAATGATATTTTACTCTCGTTTAATCAACATATTTAATCATAGCCAAGACTCCTATCTTTTCCTCGGACATGACCCATTAGCTTCTGCACAGTGGTACTTCCCACCATTTTGACCACTTTTGGCCAATCTTTTTTGAATTTTTGCATGTCGTCCGCTGGTTTTATTAACTTTCGAAGCTTTGCTTTGGTTAAAACCCAAAAAGTCTCGATTGGCCGTGCCTCCGGGCAGTTCGGCGGATTCATGTCTTTCGGCACGAAACATACATTTTGACTTTTGTACCATTCTAAAGTCTCCTTTGCGTAATGACATGACGCCAAATCAGGCCAAAATACTACTTGACCTTCGTGCTGCCTTATCATCGGCAACAATCGCTTCTGGAGACATTCCTTAACGTATTTCTGAGTGTTCGTCGTCTCCGTTGTGATGTACGGACTAGATGTTTTACCACACTCACATATTGCCTGCCAAACCATAACCTTCTTACATAATTTTTCGGTAAAAATTGCCTTCTCCGTTTCGGGGATGTCCTTGCCTTCGCTCACAGTATAGAATTGTGGTCCGTGAAGCGTTTTGTAATCTAGTTTCACGTACGTTTCGTCGTCCATTATTATACACCCAGATTTTCGACACAATAACGAATCGTAGAGTTTGCTGGCCCATGGTTTCACGGACGCGGCCTGTTTTGGGTTCCTTTTGGGTTTTTTCTGCTTCCGGTATGTTTTTAGCCAAAGTTTTTCTGTGGCATGCATGACGTTACTCGACGAGGTCTCTAGTTTTTTCGCAACATCCCGAATCCCGCTGGTTTTCGTTTGTAGGCATCCCTGATCTTTTTATCGATATCCGGACTTACAGGACTGGATTTCCGGCCACTCTTCGGCGCATCTTCAAACATACACTGTTCTCTATATTTTTTAATCGCAGTTCGTACCGCTCCGACGCTTACACCCTCTTCCTTGGCCAATTTTCTCAAGGAGAGTCCGCTCATAGTGCACCATTTGTGTACGATACGTTGTTCGTTGTTCCGGAGTAAGACCATGCATTTTGACAGGAAACACAAAACTGAGCACTTTTTTGATGCTATGTCATTCAGAAATGAGCAAACAAAAGGATGCAGCCAAAACATGTTGAAATATTTCATTATATTCAAAGTGACCGTTAAAATAAGGTGTGCTTATACTTTCTGGAACAGTCTATATTCAAAGCTTGAGACAAAGCTGAAACAATTAGTCAAAGAAAAGAAACGTGGTTATTGGTGGTCATTGGTCGTCGAGGGACTCTCACGAGAAACCTCAATGAACACCTTGTGGAGGGTGGCTCGGAACATGAGTAACCGTTCATCTTCTAATGAGAGTGAAGAATACTCCAACCGATGGATATTCGATTTCGCTAAAACGGTCTGTCCAGACTCAGCTCCAGCACAACACATTCTTCGAGAAGCGTCTCCGAGCGGCGGCTCGCTGGATAGACCATTCACAATGCTGGAATTCTCTATGGCTCTTCTTTCATCGAACAACTCCTCACCGGGAAGCAATATGATTAAATTCAATCTTCTGAAAAATCTCCCAGATATCGCTAAAAGACGCTTGCTAGATTTATTCAATTCCTTACTAGAAAACAACATTATACCGCCTGAATGGGAACAGGTCAAAGTAATAGCCATTCGAAAACCTGGCAAACCAGCGTCTGACCATAGCTCATACCGTCAGATTGCGATGCTTTCGTGCATTAGGAAATTGTTGGAGAAAATGATCCTTCGGAGACTCGATCAGTGGGTCGAAACAAATAACTTGCTATCAAATACACAGTTTGGGTTCCGCAAGAGCAAAGGAACAAACGATTGTCTATCGCTGCTTTCCACAGCTATTCAACTGGCCTTTGGGTACAAAGAGCAATTGGCTTCAGTATTCTTGGACATTATGGGGGCTTTTGATTCAGTTTCCATTAAAATTCTATCAGACAATCTCCACCTTTGTGGACTTTTCGGAATTTTAAATAATTTCTTGTACAATTTGTTGTCAGAAAAGCAAATGAACTTTTCCCTTGGACAACTGACAACTTCCAGAATTAGCTACATGGGCCTGCCCCAAGGCTCATCCCAAGTAACAAATCTAGAGCTGCTTGGCTATATTCCAAATTTATAAAGGTTTTATTGCATCTGCAACCATTACCTACAGCTTTATGACGGTCATATACAATGCAAGTCATGAAACATTCTTATAGCTATCTACAAAACCCCTATAAAGCTAATTAAAAAACCAACTGATGCTTATGCTATTTTCACTTATGAAAGGTTTTATGATTGCTTTGAAGTATACAAAAAAGTAATATAAATTGCCCTTATAAAACCAAAAAAATAATCCTTTCGTTGCTTTATAAATAAGCGCAATAAAACTAGTTGGCCATGAAACAGTTATTTTAAAACAATTATAAGCATTCAGTTGCGACTTGTCAGAAATGTAAATAGGTGGTTTATTTTTACAACATAGAAAATAATCAAAACTTTCCGGTACTTCCAAGCGGAGCGCAAAGAAAATCAACAAAATTGTTAGCATGAGCATGAAAACATTTCGTGTATACGTCTCGCTCGCATATACATGGGGTGACACGGTCGAATCTTGGTCGAAATGGTGACAGTCCTAGGGCAAAAAGGTTGAAATCACGCATAACTTTTCATAAAGGTTAATGTACCATTCAAAACTTTTCTAAATGTTTGTAAAATTCATCGGTTGCATCCGTAGAATAGAAATATACATTTGCCCTCAAATAAAAAAATGAATTCAAGCTGAACATTGCATTAGGTTCTAAGTAATATTGACAGATTCGCTTCGTCAACTTTCTCTTTGCATCCCCACGGTCATGTAAAGACATTCCCAGGTATTTTCAGCACATAAATCGATAAAAGAAGCTTTTATCTAGCATCCAATACGACAAACACATTAAGAAACGGTTCTGTGAATAAGTTATCAACGAAAGAGAAAGTTGCGATTTTTTGCGCTTTGGGAGATATTAATGTTCAAAAATTGTGTTTTTTTTTTCTCGTTTTTTCAACAATATCTTTGAAATTTGAAGCTTAATCCAGTATGTTTCTTCACAAAAGCTATTTATTTAGTGTATTTGCATAAGGGAATAATAAAACATTGTAAAGCTGTAAGCAAAAAAAAACCGAAACAGAAAAAAAACCATATTTTCGACATTTTTTTCTTTAACTCCATATAACTTGGAATCAGTAGACAGTGGAAATTTAACGTCTTTGAAATAGCTGTTTATTTTGTCAAGATAAACAACTTTGCCCAAAACATCAAGTCTCCAAAACGTCAGAGAAAGAAGTTAGATTGTGGCACCATCTTTGCGGAAGAGTTTTGAACTATTTGTTTATGTCAATAGATGGTCCTTATTATGACGAGAAATTTTGTCGAAGACACCAAGTCGCGGAAATGCTTCGTTTCGGAGTTATTAATTTTGATCCGCTAGGTTGCATTCCTGACCCAGTGTGCAATGTAAGCATTAGACATTTTAAGAAATTGCGCTTGGTGTTTTTCTTGCCTGCTGTCCTCTGTCGCCATATTGTCATTATGAAAATGCCATTAGCCTTGGAATAAAATCCAAGAAATTTCAATAAAATAATGGCTAAATAAGAGATCCGAAATGATTTCCAGTGTGCATTGGTATGAATTTATGTATTGAGATCAATTTTCTGTAAAATTAAGGTAATTCCATCAAATTCATTTGATTTCTGAAACAATCTTTTTTGTTAACTTGAATTATTTTGGAGGCGCATTTATTTAACGCTCATATTATCTCAATATACACGATAACATTTCAAGCGCATATGTTTTGGAACTTCTAAAAAGTCATATATTTTCTTTAAAATTTTCACTAATGTCGCCATGAAACAAAATTGATGGCATGGTGATCTTGACACCAACACTCAAACATATTTTTACCGCTAAAGATTTCCATTTGGAAAAAAAGTTTCAGCAGAACAGAACAACAACAAGCTAATTTATGGCGGTTGCTTTGAAGCCAATAAAAATTAAATTGGCTTTATAACTGATTTTCACCAAAGCGTAATAAAACTGCTTGGATACAATATTACTCTTATATAGGCTATGAGAACCTTTTGTAGAGTATGAGGCTTCCTGACAAAAGGTTTTAAGACAGCTTTATTGTGATTCTCAAACATGCTTTATAAACCTTATCAAGAGTGGTCCACTAAGCTGTATGACGATCTTATAGCGGTTATCAAAAGGTTGTGCTGGAGCTATTAATTTTATTGGCGGTTTTATGAAATTGATCTCAATAACCACTATTAGAGTGCAATAAAACAAGAAATGCTACTTGGGGCATGTCTCAGTCCTCTTCTTTAATCCTTTTAAGTCAAAGATGTCGACAACTGTTTGGCAGAACAATGCACGCTAAGACAACTTGCAGATGACGGTGTGGTTTCCGTAAGAGTTCCACAAGCCGTGGACTTGCAAAGACCATTGCAAAGTTCCTTAGATAACTTGTCTTCTTGGGCTAGGAATCTAGGGATCGAATTCTCGCCGCAGAAAACTGAACTGGTAGTGTTTACTCGAAAGCGGTACCCAGCCCAAATGCATCTTAACTTTTGGGCAGAAACATTACTCAATCGTTGTTATTGAAGTACCTTGGGGTTTGGTTTGATTCAAAGTGCACTTGGAATGCCCATATTACGTATTTGAAGCAAAAATGTCAGCAGAGGATCAACTTTCTCCGTTCAATTTGCGGCACATGGTGGGGTGCTCATCCGGGAGACCTCATAACGCTTTATAAAACAACTATTCTCTCTGTTCTAGAGTACGGCTCTTTCTGCTTTCTCTCGGCAAGAAAATGTCACCTAATAAAATTGGAACGAATTCAATATCGTTGTCTGCGTAATGCTCTTGGCTGTATGCACTCAACGCATAACATGAGTCTCGAGGTTCTGGCTGGAGTAACACCCCTCCAGAACCGTTTCTGGGAGCTCTCTCTCTCAGAATACTAATCAAATGCGGAGTGACGAACACACTTATAATTGAAAATTTTGAAGAAATTCTTGGGCTGAACACACAATCTCGATTTATGAGAATCTACCACCACTACATATCGTCAGATATGTGTCTTCCTTGTTACACTCCAGACCGTGCTCACTTCACCAATCGCAGTTCCTCAATTGAATATGATCTGACCATGAAACAAGCAACTCATGGGATTCCCGATCAACTTCGACCTATTATTATCCCGCGTATTTTTACTGAAAAGTGCCAACACGTCAATTGCGTGAAAATATATTTTACAGACGGGTCACGTCTCAATGGATCCACTGGCTTCGGTGTCTTCACTGAAAACTCTAGCGCCTTCCGCAAACTTCAGGAACCTTGTTCCGTTTATGTTGCTGAGCTTGCAGCAATCAACTTCGCATTGGGGATGATTTCCAACATGCCCGCAGACCATTACTTCATCTTCACGGATAGTCTCAGTTCGATTGAGGCTATTCGGTCGATGAAACAAGGTAGGCACTCATCTTATTTCCTTTCAAAGGTAAGGGAACAGATGAGTTTGCTGGTCGAAAGATCATATATGATTACCTTTGTATGGGTCCCCTCACATTGCTCAATCCCAGGCAATGAGAAGGCGGACTCTCTCGCAAAGGTGGGCGCGCAGGAAGGCGAATTGTATGACAGGCAAATTTCACACGATGAATTTTACCATTTAGTGCGTCAGAGTACCCTTTCGAGTTGGCAAACCGATTGGGACACTGGAAATCTTGGACGGTGGTTACATTCAATTATTCCTAATGTTTCTTCGAGAGCGTGGTTTAAAGGCTTGGACTTAAGTCGTGACTTCATTCGCGTGATGAGTAGACTTATGTCCAACCACTACTCGCTAGATGCTCATCTCAATAGAATAAACCTCGTGGACAGCAACATCTGTCGGTGTGGAAACGGTTACGATGACATCGAACACGCAGTTTGGCAATGTACGGATAATGACGCCGCCAGAGAGCGACTTTTGAATACCCTCGAGGCCCAAGGAAGACAACCCTATGTTCCTATCAGAGACGTGTTGGCAACCCGTGATCTCTGCTATATGCAGTCCGTTTATGTTTTTCTTCAAATGTCTAGTATAAGAATTTAATTCCTTTTGTCTTTTGTCTCTCTTTATTAGTTTTTGTTTGTCTTGTCCCCCCGTCTCGATGAGTCTCATCGTCGCCCACTGGTCACCCACCATAGCCGGTCGAACTTCAGAAACTAGAACCGCACTACCATTCATACTGGTGACAACCCTCTGATGAGACAACGAAACCTTACCCCCAAGCTTCTCCCCTGATCCTATCCTTCGGCAATGTACCTCGCTAACCTCGAGTAAGCCGCGAGTATTCGGTCCAACTCCTACTAGACATAGAATCAAGTGAATTTTGTTACAAACAAATAACAATGAACTATCGGCTCCGTAAAGCTAACGCGATTGAGCCTACCAAATAAACGAACTAGTCAGAAAAAAGCCTAATGTTAAATGGGTAATTTCAAAGACATCAACACCTTTGCTGGATCTGAAATTTGGTTCTGCGACAGGTTCTAAGTCTTCACAATTTGTGTATGAAAGTTTCGCGCAAAACTTGACAGGCTTTTATTTCATTGTTCTCAAGCCTGTCCTTTAGATTAATTTCCTTTCATATAGATCTTTCCAGAATTTTTCTAAAATAAATTTGAAATTCTCTCTGGAAATCCCTTGATTTTTTTTATCTTAGTACAGAAATTCTCATGTGATTTATCGAACAGCCTATTTTATTTTCTTCTATTACCGTTGTTAGCCTGTCGTATAACTAAGGATTTAAGGTTGCCGATCGATTTTTCTAGTTTCATAACTAGAACGTCTGAATGAGTACAAAAATTGTTTTTGTGATAACTTTTCGCAAAAAGTGAACTGGCTACAGCGAGAATTGCTCAATGTTGTTAAGCTCTAGCATGATTTTAATATAAGTTTTATCAATAACGACTGTCGTGTATGAGCATATGCGATTTTAATTAAATTGCATAATGTATGCAAAGTTGGCCCAAAATGGGAACTTTTCCATGAGCATTTTTTTTTTTATTTTGCTGCACACCTTTACTTGTGAACGAATGCTACAACTGCTGGTATGCCATTTGTTCTGATACACCACCGCTGTTTGCTGGTGGTCACAATGAAGTATGTTTGGTATGGTGGTATACCTCAAAACCCCTTTGGTATAGCATCAATGTGGTCAGCTTTTCGGCATCAACTTTCTGCAGTACATTGACTTCACACAAATGGAATTTAATTTTACCATGCAAAACATGCTGTCGAATTGTTTGAACGATTACTGTTATGTCGTAAATTGATATTACCTTCCTGTAGTTGTGGTATTTCTCTTCAGATGCAAAATTTAAATTTCTCCTGCGAGTTATTAATCCACTGACGTGTAGTCGTTTTGCTGTAAATTCCGTTTTCAATAGTATTCTTCTTCACTGCTTCGGAGCTAACGATTACAATTTTGAATAGGAATAACTTTTGTACACATTTGCTAGCATTTATTTCTTTTCTTCACCACAAGCTCACTCGTTTCCTAAATTTCTTCAATTGGCGTGATTTATACACTCATATCAGATCTGTTGCAACCAATGACTTTCCCACAAGTTGGTGATAACTTTGTGTGGCTTTTTCCAGACGTAAGAACAACACCTTTTTCATGTTTTAATTTAGCCACATCACATACACATGCAATCTCATACGTTCACCACTTTTTTAATTTCGGATCAAACGAAATAATTCCGACCACTTCAGACTGACACTCGTTGGGTCGTCTGTACTACTCCACTTCGATGCGCATAAATTTCATCCTTCCTTGATAATACATTTACTTTGATAATGCTCCTTGGAGTATTTTCTTTGATCACTGAATTGCTTATTCCAAGCATCACGCATCACTCTCTACAGCACGGCGAGAATCTTTTCATTATGATAATGAGTTGTCAAATTTCATCACTTAAATCTTTTACCTAATCACAACCTACCACCGGATGGCAAAAAAGAGCAACGCGCGCGTTTTGGGGCATATTCACTTCAATCGGGAGCGTTTGGTTTACAGCTACCGGTCTCGATGCCGGTCGGGATCCTACTGATGGGACAACGACTGCCAGACCGGTATCTATGAATGAACAACGATATGCTGCTTCTGACTGTAACGTAGGTTTTCCCACCGCCCCCCTTTTTAGTTCATGATGAGAAGGAGGAAGTCTGGTCGTTCCACGATCCTCATTGCTGCGTTGCAGTGAGAGAATGGAAAATGCAAGCTCGACCTAACTGAGGCTAGGGAGACTTTCTATTCTGGAGAGAACCGTTTGAGAGCGGGAGAGAAAATGTTTGGTCGAAATGCCGGTCGCAAACCACGTGCTGCTTCCAGTATCGTGTCTGTAGTGGAGTCTGATGAAGATTCATTATTTGTTTATGACTGTGCATTCAGGAACAGAGGAAAGTTATTTGCCCACACATCAAATTGAGTTTCCCTTGCTTGTAGCCAGACCTGCAAATCACACGTGTGGATTAGGAGACTCGGGCATCGGATGATTTGATTACGGACGGCTACGGGAAACACTATAACCATACTAACATGTAGTAGTGCTATCTACTTGCTTCCCAATAAAATTTAATTATATTCTCGCCCGGGCATATTTAGGTGCTAATCAATTTGTTTGCTTTATAAATCAGTTAGACCTCCAAACATTTCGGTTACCGGGCTTCTAGTTTCATCTAGTTCTAATTGGTCGAGTTGATCTTCAATCAATATAAGTATAGACTTTTTCTGCTTCAGCACTTGCCAGGTGTTTTCAGTTCTGATGCCTTCGCGTACCTAAAGTCTAAATTTACATAGATTTCATAATTAAATCAGCTCTAAAAACATAATTTCTCAATCTTTTTCTGTACAACAAGTTGCATTTTGTCGAGAGTCTATTTAAGTTTTTGAATCCGTCAGAAACAAAAATTGGGGTCGCTCTGGGTAGGGTTACCATATGGTATCCTAAAGGAGGACATGTCCTCCTTTTTCAATAATTTTTCTACATCCTCCTTTTGCCCGGAAATTTCCTCCTTTTTAAACCTTGCATTTTTTCCAGTAAAATATTCATAAAATTGTTTTCAAAGAGCGTTGTTTGTAGAGCTTATTTATTTAAATATGTCGCAACCCTATCTTATCTGGCAAATGCCATTGGATGGTGGGACTAGAAGTATACTACAGCTGTCAACCCCCCATACATTTAGGCTGCGGTTCATTTGGTGAATTTTTATTTATATTTGACAGATGGAACATTTTCAATTAAAGCTGCTATTCTACCCGAGGGGGACGACTCTATCTACGATGCAGGAAAAATTGTGTTTTGCTGTGGCTAGCTGTGCACACGCTGAGTAAATAGAAAGAAGATTGATGACGAATCTGAAGATTTCCTACAAAAAGATGAAGCGCGATGCAAGTAGATGCGAAAATTGAAAGAAATTTTTTCGAAGATTGATTCACTAGTGTGAGTTTTTTTTGAATATCTAGAATTGAGATTTAGATGTGTCGCCCCCTCAATTCTACCAGACTTATTTCAGACAAACCAGGAATAATTTTGCAAACAATTTCTCGAAAATCGGACAACAACAGAGGGATTTTCGAACATTGTAGTGGGGGGAATACCCCTCACCATCCCTCTCCAACGGGGGAGTTTGGTAATGAGAGATGATCAAACCGATTTGTACCTTCATTCATAAAAGTTGTCCTTGCTCGCTTTCTTCTCTCTATATGAACAATTTCACACTGCCGTATTCTAACGGAACTATCAACTCTATACTTACATCTCCTCGGTCTGATACAATAGCAGGTTTATTTGAAAATTTCCTATCTGTCAAATTTAAGTTAAAATTCACCAGTTTGAACACAGCCACACAGATTGAATCCATCGTTTGTTTGATTTTGACGTTCTGGTTCTATGGGATTTTAGGTATTTCAAGCATAACTATTCAAATCAACGTATCTGATTTTGTAAACAATCACTTCAATCGACGATTTGTAGTAACAGCAAGCTCACTAGCTAGTAGGCGAAAGTTTCCCCTACCTGATGATGGTGTTTGTTTGCGTGGGTGAGTTAGCAGTTAAGACAAATCGTCGATTGAAGAGATTGTTTACAAAAGCAGATGCGTCGATTTGAATAGTTACGCTTGATTTGTGTTGGCCGCTGCCATACTGAGACCGAAGAGGCACGCGAAGCGTGAAATCGAATGTAAGGAATAATATCAATAATAGGAACCCTTTTGTATAGAACGCTAAGCGCGCCTATTCGCTTCCACTATGGCACCGGCCTTAAAGTCCTATGCTGAATCAATGGTAAAATTAACAGGTTGCTTAGATGTTCCATGTTGGTATCAATCAGCGATGACATGTATCCTGATATTTGCACACGATAAAAGTTGGGATGGTTTTAAGGCTGTAAAGCTGTAGTTTTCATGAAAATCAGCTAGACTAGATCATTTTCAAGTATCAAAATTGAATTATGAAGGCTAGTTTGATGCATTTTTCAGAAGTATAACGAGCAGATGAATTGAATTGGTATGGTAAAAGTTATGAGCAATCTCAATTGAACCTTTCCAATTCATGAATTTTGTGATAGCGCACATATTATTAAAACGTTTGTTAAATGCTCATTGTCCTCATTTAATGTTAAGAAAAGGAATCATTGTCCTCCTTAGTCTCCAAACCTCAAATGAAATGTCCTCCTTTTCAAGTTTTTGATTTGGTAGCCCTAACTCTGGGGCTACTTTACTCTTCTGTAATAACAATACGCGGTGAACATAATATTTTCTCTCCCAAATGATGCTATCGGACCATTTACGGTTATACCGATGCTTACAATGGCCTCCCCGGAAAAATTCCGGTACCCCTGGGGATGTGGTCAATCCTCAACAAGAACCAAAACCCGTCATGCGACATATCAAACTTCATGGTTTTTCAAAATTTGACCGGTACTGGCCTAATTGTTAGTACACGGTCACAAGAACCAAAACCCGTCGTGCGACATACCAAACTTCATGATTTTACAAAACTACCGGTAAGGGGCTGTCCATAAACTACGTAAACAGTTTAGGGGGGGGGGTTCTGCTACCCTCGGGGAAGTGTCCAATTCTCGACAAGAACCGAAACCCGTTGTGTGACATATCCAACTGTATTGTTCACATGCGACTCATCAAACTTCATGATTTTACAAAATTCGGCTGGTCCATGATAGTCCACGGTCACACTAGCACTCAAGGGCATGTTGCGATGTCCTTGGAAATGCTCAGGTGCCCTCGGGGAAGTGGTCAATTCTCGACAAGCAAACTTGGCCGGTAATGGCCATACTGACAGTCCACGGTCACAGTAGCTCTCCCAAGAATGTTTCGATCTGGTGTCCGGCCATTTGGCCGAATGCCATTTGGCCGAATGCCATTTGGCCGAATGCCATTTGGCCGAATGTCATTTGGCCGAATGCCATTTGGCCGAATGCCATTTGGCCGAATGCCATTTGGTCGAATGCCATTTGGCCGAACGCCATTTGGCCGAACGCCATTTGGCCGAACGCCATTTGGCCGAACACCATTTGGCCGAACGCCATTTAGACGAATGCCGTTTGGCCTAATGGGTCGTTTGGCCGAATGCCGTTTGTCCGAACATTTGAAAAGAGATTTTCAATTTTTGAACACTACTAGATTCCTAAATGGCAGCCCTAATAACGATCCATAGCCCTAATAGCGATCCATAGCTACACGGGGGACAGCGCTTATCCGACACTCGAATATCTGACAACTCGAACATCTGGATAACTTTCTAGAGATCATCAAAAAAAAGTCATTGTTTACAAAAGCTGTTACGCCCTAATTCCAGCTCTATCTAAATTTTTCCTTCCTTCAAACATGCGCACGGCGAATGAGAACGACTCAAATTTGAGTTTAGTTCACTCATAATCGCCAAAAGTGCAGGAACTCAGCGATGAGTAAAATTTGTCCCATGGTTTTCTGTGGAAAACCTAAAAAATTTGCCGGAAAATGGGGAAATTGACGAAAATTTTATTCAGTCTCGGAGTAGTATCAATAGACTGAGTGAATCCAATCTTTACTTTTCTCAAATTCGGGAATTTTTCCCTGGAAAATCCTGGAAAAACCTGGGAAAACATGAGGCAAATTAACTCATCGCTGAGTTCCCGCACTTTTGGCGATTATGAGTGAACTAAACTCAAATTTGAGTCGTTCTCATTCGCCGTGCGCAGTTCTTTGGAATTTCAATTTTATTATTATTTGTTTGCACAGTAAACGCAGCTTGTTCAAAAAAAAAAAAAACAGATTTTAACAATTTTAAAAGATTTATACTTCCTTCAAACATGAGCAGTTCTTTGGAGTTTTGTTGTTCTAGTTATTTTTGGAACAGTAAATGCAGTTTTTCATAAAATTACGACGAATCAGATTTTTTTTTTAATAGGAGATTTAATCTTCTTTCAAAAATAAGTAGTTCATTGACATTTTAATGTTCTTATTATTGTTTGCATGGTCTAAAGGCATTTAGCCAAACGACCTATCCGGCCTAATTACATTTGGATAAATGACCCGAAACCTTCTGACCTATATAAAACTTGACTTCATTCGAGCTGTTTGCAGAAGTTATGAATGTGAGAGCATAATCGATATTGATACGCTTCATGTTGGAAATTGGCCATTTCCCCGGGTTGAATCTCTATAAGGCCATTACTGGCGATGTGCTGCAAAATGATGAAGTCTTATGTGTCTTGTTGATAATTGGCCGTTTCCCCGAGAGCACAAGATCATTTCCGGGATGGCCAATAGTCAGGTGAAACTATCTGAACGTCAAGCGAAATTCACTGAACTTCAGGCAAGCAAAATTCTCTGAACTTAAAAGGAAATTCACAGTCCAACGAATCTAAAAGATTACCGCCGTCTAAAAGAAAATGCCTATGGTTCACAGAACTTCCCTGAATTTCTCAGAACTTCATCAAAGTTCTTTGAAGTTCACCGAAAAGTTAAAAGAACTTCCAACAAGACTTTAAGTGAATTTCCGATGAGAGATTCAGAGAACTTCTTACGAGGAATTTAAAGATCTTCATACGAGTAATTCTGAAAACATCTGTTAAGAAGTTCAGCGATCTTCCGACGAGAAGCTCAGAAAACATCCGGTGAGAAGTTTAGATATTTTTGCCAGGAGAAGTTCTGAGAAGTTCACAGAACTTCATTTAAGCTCTCTGTAGTTCCAACGAGAAGTTCAGAGAGCATCCGACGAGAAGTTCAAATGTTCAGCAGATTCCAGGGTACGTCCGACGAGAAGTTCAGAGAACTTCTGAGAAGAAGTTTAGAGAACTACCGAGGAGACGTTCATAAAACTTCGGACAAGGAATCCATAGGAGAGGTTCAGAGAAATTCCGATGAGAAGATCAGAGATCTTCCGCGCATAACATATGTGGAACTCGATCATTAGAAATGTACCATATGTGTCGGCACACCTTTGATATACCTTCGGCACAATCTCGTAGGCATTGGATTGTTGTTAACGAAATGGGAGCACTGCTGTACAACTGTTATTGAAGTTATTCACAACACAATTAAATATATCAGAGGAACTCAGACCAGCAGTTCACCTTTAGATCTAAACACGAAATGTAGGTTCTAGAGTGGGCTCAAGAGAAAGAGGCAGTTAATCAGACCCCATTAGTACCGTTAATTTACCAAAATTACGCACAGCCGCTTCTTCCCGCATCTTTCTCAATCCAATTTATCCTTGCGATTTCAAACCAAAACATTCACGGTGTCAGAAATACCGGGTTGCCGGGATGGGTATATCAATTCCACAGGCACGGTGGCCAAATACATAGCGTCATACAAATCATCCTCCTCGGATAGAGCGATCTTCATAGCCACCGGTAGCTCATCCTGTTTATGATACCCTGTGCAGTCTGCGGTATATTAGATAGGCTTTCTTTAAACATTGTTTTATGTTTTATTCGTCTAAGAATACAGATATACCTCAACATAAAGTAACTGTTACTTTGACTTCCAGCGTCGAAGTCTCACAAATAACAGTTAAATTATAGTTAAATAATTCAAATGTCTCATCTTCGATGGTGTTATTACATTGCTTGATGTAATGGTTGTTAGCTAGAAATCAGCGATGGAAGTCAAAAGTGACAGTTACGTTACACCAAGGTACACCTGAATACAATTTCACAACCTAAACCCGATCCTTAACCCCTTCGAACCTTCCCCTTGGCATACAACAGAATCACATTCGACACCTCGAAATTTTTCACCTCGAGGAAATCGATAAACTTTATTTTTTTCAAAATTCCCGCTTATATTCATATAGCCGTCCTTCGTTTGCAGCCGATTGAATAGTTCCATCTCCACCTCACAGTTGTTATCGTTGATATACTGTTCCATAGTCAACGTCACGGATGAAGAACCACATCCAGCTTTCCGGAATCCATCCGACGGAGTATAGCCATAGAGGTAACTCTAAGACCAGAAGGTCCCGAAGAAACGAGCTCAACTTTTTGGTTCAGCTCTGGTACTATCTTCGGTACCAAGCTAATCGATTCACCCCGCGAAACATAGGAAAATCCAATAACCCCTCATTTTATCTGTCAAACTTTCATAGTGAATCAAAACAAACATTGTGTAGTACTAGAATTTCGACTAGAATGGGGTAGGTTAAACGATTTGCTTGGGACCAATAGGCTAGTCAAGTAGTGAGTCAATTTAAAATCGTTAGTTTCGTATTGATTGTTGGTATAGCTAAGGAACCGGCATGCACCAGGGCTACAATCAGTCTTTTTGGAACAGATTTGGTTTGGTTTGTTTATTCTGGTGAAATTTCCGTGCTGCAGCAGTGATTTTAGGTTGCATACATAAAATTATTTTTATCACGCTTCGTTTCCTTTCACAATCACAAATTAACAATCACAAAATTCATTAAATCTTCAGGGTTGTCAAACTTACTTGATTGGCACGCTTCGGCACAGCGAAAACTATCGGCACAGATTGAGGTGTGCAGAGTTGATTCCCCCTTGTGCCTGTTCAAATTCGAAATATGTTTTCTAATTTATGAATGTTTCTCTGATTTTTAAACCTTTACCAATCAGTTCCGTAGTTCAAATTTTACCGAATAGTGGAGGCCTCCATTATTGTTTAGTATGTTGGAAACAAGATGAAATAGTTTGGGCTTTTCTAATAATAACGTTCTCAATAATCGCTTTTTATTCAGGAGCAGAAAATTTCAAACTAACAGAAAATATAAAAATACAATTAATTCAAGATCTGGCGTCAATGGCGTAGATTTTCGCTCTTACACTCCCGATCATAAGTTTGGGGTCACAAAGAAGCAAATGTGTTATGTTCATATCTGATTTTCTCATAATTGGGTTGGCCAAATTTTGAAATGAAATAAGAAGTAGAATACTTATTCTATTCCCAACAGGCCGTTTTTGTGAAACTGTGGAGGATTTTTTTTTTTAGAATATTTAATCCACCTCGCAGTATGGTGATTCACTGTAGTGAGTTTTGGTTAATCTTACTTTAAAAAAAATATGGTAAGCCAAGTGGCACATATCACAAATCTAAACCTGGACGGAGAATAACAAAGATATGATCAAAAAACATTTTCTGGATTTGTTTTAAGGGTAACCCTTAATTTTTGAGCGGTACATGCATCGTGTGACCCCAAAATTTTGATCGATGACTTGAATACGTATTTTCATGATTCAAATATTTTCTAATTTTTGCCACCAAATTTTCTCAACTGGAGTTCGTTGTATATTGAATAAAGGCTCAGTCATGGGGTGGTCACTCTACACACTTATTTTGCGTCAACATTTTTCTCAGTGTGCCTCAAGTGTGCCGCGCTGTGCCGAGAGAGCTAGTGATCGAACTGACTTTGTTTGTGAATGGTTGTATGTTTGGCAACCCGTATTTTGACAGTTCAAATGTTTCGTTTTAGAATGTCAAACCGTACGAGCTACCGAACATTGGTCACGTAAACGTCAGATCAACAGAAACGACATTCGGCCGTTGGAACGTTTGAGATTCCGATTCCTATTCGGATGGGAAGTACCGCGGGGAAGCGATTAACTACGATGGCAACAACGACACACTGTACACTATTTCGAATCAGACACTTACCTGCGGGAGGAAGGTTTACTGCATCTGGGTAAGCCGGGGATCCAGATGCATCGTTCAACAACCTCGAGTATGAGGATAGGCATCAGAATCGTTAACGTTCAACCGCGTGACGGTCATTCCTCGCCGATAGCTTGAAGTAGCCGGACGTAGTTTGTTCGTGTCTCCGTTGCGGGTATTGGTTTCGTAGCCGGTGGAGTTTTTTTCCCACCATAGTGGTTTTTTTATATCGCGCGTTTTACCTACCGTGGACGAAGTTCAGTGCCCAAGGCTACCGCAGTCAGCAGAGGAAGTAGCCACCTTTAGCGACGCTATAGGTGGACTATCATCTCACCGTCATCGTCTCATCACCACTCCAAAGCAGCAAGCAACAACAACAAAGCAGCAAACGGAGTGGCTGCACCAGCTCACACAGCCGGCACCGGCCGGTGTTAAGTATACCTACTATACAATAGTCTTCTCTAGCCCATTGCCGCGCTTTTGTTATAAAATTTTGCGCGTGGCTTTGCCCTCTCCCCTGATAGGGTTGTGAGGGCTATAGTGGTGCAACTTCTTGCAACTAGTGAAAAGTTTTTTTTTTTTTTTATAATTTTGTTTTTGTTTTGCTTGGTTGTTTATACACTGGGCAACAAAATATTAACATCTAGTAGTTAAGTAGTTTAATTGGTGAAGGGTTTTTTTTAGTTTTTTTTTTTCCTTTCCTTTTTAAGCGGTTGTGCACCGCTTTTGAGCAACACTCATGGCGTCTTCGGATACCTACGTTGCGCGAACTAGATACTACCAACCGTCTTCGAAAGGACCATGGGTTGTCTTTTTTCGGCCTAAAAATAAACATTTGAAAACTCTCGACATTTCGAGAGACTTGCTGCGGAAGTATCCGGGAATCTTGGTACATAAGGAGAGATTCAATAAACTGCGTGTAGAAGCACCGACTTATGATGTGGCAAATAAAATTGCTGAACATGAGCTGTTTAGTGTTGAGTACAACATCTACATCCCTTCTCGAGATGTGGAGATAGAAAGTGTGGTCTCCGACGCGAGTCTGAGTGTCGAGGATTTAAAACGAGCATCGGGTTGCTTCAAAAACTCGAAAATCGGTCAGCAGGTACAGATACTGGATGTTAGGCAACTGCATTCAGTATCTTTGCAAGATGGCAAGAAAGTTTATCAGCATTCAGACTCGTTTTGGGTGACTTTCGCTGGTTCAGTTCTCCCGAACTTTGTCAAAGTTGATGGTGCTTTTTTCCGGTGCGGTTGTTTGTACAGAGGGTATATAATTGTACCAACTGCAAAAGGCTGGGACACTCAGCCAGCCATTGCGGCAACAAAACTCGTTGTGGCAAATGTGGTGAAAACCACAAAGAGGATTCTTGCCACAAAGAATCAGTAAAATGCGCTTACTGTGGCGAGAATCCTCACCCCTTGCAGGAGTGCCCGATGTACAAGCAGCACTCCGATAAAGTGCAGCGTTCAATCTCTGGACGCTTCAAGCAGTCATATGCACAAATGGTGAAGGCTGCATCAGCCGTCCAAGATGAAAATCAATTTTCGATTTTGTCAGCTGAAGAATCGGACTCTGACTCATCCGATGAGGGTGACTCTACGGTGGTACACGCACCTTTGAAAACGAACGGATCCTCAAAACGAAAATGCTCCTCCCCGAAAGTGCGCCGTAAGAAAACTAAAGTCACTCCCAGAGGATTGCAAAATTCCCAGGGTAATGGGGATGAAAAAATTAAATCGAAGGCTCCTACTGCTCCACTTCCTGGCTGCAGTAAGGATTTTCCGCCATTACCCAACAAAGAAAAGAAAAACAAAAAAGCTGGTCCTCAAACTTCTCAAAAGAAATCCAAGTCCGAACGCGGTTTGCTAGCTTTTTCGGACATTGTGGAATTCATATTAAATATGTTCAACATACAAGACCCTCTTAGAAGCTTAGTTTCTGCCTTGCTTCCAACATTAGAATCATATCTTAAGCAATTGACTGTTTCATGGCCCCTCCTTGCATCAGTCATATCTTTCGATGGATAATTCGTCGAACGAGGTTGAAGATATGATCACTGTGCTACAGTGGAACTGCCGTAGTCTAGTGCCTAAACTAGACTCGTTCAAATTTTTACTTCACAATTCTGATTGTGATATATTTGCTCTCTGTGAAACATGGCTTTCTTCCGATAAAGAACTCAACTTCCACGATTTTAACATTATACGCCTGGATAGAGACGATTCTTATGGAGGAGTACTTTTAGGGATCAAAAAGTGCTACCCTTTCTACAAAATGTCCCTTCCTGCTCTATCAGGCGTCGAAATCGTCGCTTGCCAAATAAATGTGAAGAACAAAGATCTTTGCATAGCTTCAGTATACGTTCCACCAAGAACCTCCATTAGCCGTAGTCAACTCTGGAATCTAGTTTCGATTCTTCCATCCCCAGTATTAATTCTGGGTGATATGAACTCCCATGGTACTGGGTGGGGCGATCTTTATGACGACAATAGAGCGGCTATTTTTTACGACTTATGTGACGATTTCAATTTGACTATTTTGAACACTGGTGAAGCGACACGTATAGCAAAACCTCCGGCTCGAGAAAGCCGACTGGACCTATCTTTGTGTTCAAGATCGCTATCATTGGATTGTCAGTGGAAGGTTATCAATGATCCCCATGGTAGCGATCATTTGCCAATCATCATTTCAATAAAGTGTGGCCCTCACTCTGCAGAACCATCTCGGGTTCCATTTGATCTTACAAGGAACATCGACTGGCAGAAATATGCAACGGCGGTGACAATCGGTGTCGAATCAATAGATGCGCTTCCACCATTGGAAGAATATCGATTCCTAGCCGATTTGATTTACAAAAGCTCACTGGAAGCACAAAAAAGAAAAGTTCCAAGTGCACCCTTTAAAAGGAGACCAGCCACACCTGGTTGGGACGAAGAATGCACAAAATTGTATGTAGAAAAATCTGATGCTTTCAAAGCTTTTCGTAGACACAAAACCTCCACTTACTTCGAGGAATATTCAAAGCTTGAGACAAAGCTGAAACAATTAATCAAAACAAAAAAACGCGTTATTGGCGCAATTTCGTCGAGGGACTCTCACGAGAAACCTCAATGAACACCTTGTGGAGGGTGGCTCGCAACATGCGTAACCGCTCATCTTTCAATGAGAGTGAAGAATACTCCAACCGATGGATATTCAATTTCGCTAAAAAGGTCTGTCCGGACTCAGTTCCAGCACAAAATATTCTTCGAGAAGCGTCTCCTAGCGGCGGCTCTCTGGATAGACCCCAAGTAACCAAAAGTTCCGCATTCAACGATTAAAATCACTTTCAAGTTCCTTTAAGTTCAAATAAAGTTCCGACCGAACCTTCAAGTTCCATACAGTTCAAATAAAGTTCCGACAGAACTTTCAAGTTCCATAAAGTTCAAATAAAGTTCCGACAGAACTTTCAAGTTCCATAAAGTTCAAATAAAGTTCCGACAGAACTTTCAAGTTCCATAAAGTTCAAATAAAGTTCTGACAGAACTTTCAAGTTCCATAAAGTTCAAATAAAGTTCCGACAGAACTTTCAAGTTCCATAAAGTTCAAATAAAGTTCCGACAGAACTTTCAAGTTCCATAAAGTTCAAATAAAGTTCCGACAGAACTTTCAAGCCACATGAAGCAATCCGCACAAGTCTTTATTAGTAACAAAATTTAATGTACGTAAATATTAAATGATCAGTGGCCCGAATAAATCATAATTCTTAAACATAAACATAACATAAAAAAAATAATTAAAAAGTAATTTCCTGGATTCGAACCCGTGTATTCGGGCATGCGATCTACTAACGCTCACCACTGCGCCACAAATGTGTTGGAGTACCATGCGGGCAAATACCATTTTGAAATTCATCAAGGTGTTGTGTTTCGTATTCAAGTCAGTCACCTGGCACTGAAAACTCCAACAGTAGGCGGGACAACAACTCACTTTAATATAGTTCAGATGACGCAGCGGCTCGTGCTGGGGCTCTCACGCAGAAGGACTGGGTTTAATTCTTAAACAGCTCCAATTCTACTACTAATACTGATAAATCAATACACATTTAATATACCTGCCTTTAGAAATAACTTTCATAAAAGTGCGAACTTAAAAATAGAATTTTGGTGTAGAGGAAAAAAACCTTTTTTAATTTATTTTCTAAAAGTTCCGTTCAAGTTCCGCCAGAAGCTGCTTAGAATGCTCTTCAATTATGATACCGGAACTTTCAAGTTCTTATAACGACTTAAAAATGAGGCTGCTTAGAATTCTAAAGACCATCACCAACTAAGCTGCTTAAGCCACAAATGGCCTTTTATCAGAACTTTTGGTTACTTGGGACCATTCTCAATGCTGGATTTCTCTATGGCTCTTCTTTCATCGAACAACTCCTCACCGGGAAGCGATGTGATTAAATTCAATCTTCTGAAAAATCTCCCAGATATCGCTAAAAGACGCTTGCTAGACTTATTTAATTCCTTACTAGAAAACAACATTATACCGCCTGAATGGAGACAGGTCAAAGTAATAGCCATTCGAAAACCTGGCAAACCAGCGCCTGACCATAACTCATACCGTCCGATTCTCATGCTTTCGTGCATTAGGAAATTGTTGGAGAAAACGATCCTTCGGAGACTCGATCAGTGGGTCGAAACAAATAATTTGCTATCAAATACACAGTTTGGGTTCCGCAAGAGCAAAGGAACAAACGATTGTCTAGCGCTGCTTTCCACAGATATTCAACTGGCCTTTGCGCACAAGGAGCAATTGGCTTCAGTATTCTTGGACATTAAGGGGGCTTTTGATTCAGTTTCCATTGAAATTCTGTCAGACAATCTGCACAGATGTGGACTTTCCGGAATTTTAAATAATTTCTTGTACAATTTGTTGTCAGAAAAGCAAATGAACTTTTCCCTTGGACAACTGACAACTTCCAGAATTAGTTACATGGGCCTGCCCCAAGGCTTATGTCTCAGCCCTCTTCTTTATAATTTTTACGTCAAAGATATCGACAACTGTTTGGCAGAACAATGCACGCTAAGACAACTTGCAGATGACGGTGTGGTTTCCGTAAGAGGTCCACATGCCGTGGACTTGCAAGGACCATTGCAAAGTTCCTTAGATAACTTGTCTTCTTGGGCTATGAATCTAGGGATCGAATTCTCGCCGCAGAAAACTGAACTGGTAGTGTTTACTCGAAAGCGGTACCCAGCCCAAATGCATCTTAATCTTTTGGGCAGAAACATTACTCAATCATTGTCTTTCAAGTACCTTGGGGTCTGGTTTGATTCAAAGTGCACTTGGAATGCCCATATTACGTATTTGAAGCAAAAATGTCAGCAGAGGATCAACTTTCTCCGTTCAATTTGCGGCACATGGTGGGGTGCTCATCCGGGAGACCTCATAACGCTTTATAAAACAACAATTCTCTCTGTTCTAGAGTACGGCTCTTTCTGCTTTCTCTCGGCAAGAAAAAGTCACCTAATAAAATTGGAACGAATTCAATATCGTTGTCTGCGTATTGCTCTAGGCTGTATGCACTCAACGCATAACATGAGTCTCGAGGTTCTGGCAGGAGTAATACCCCTCCAGAACCGTTTCTGGGAGATCTCTCTCAGAATACTAATCAAATGCGGAGTGACGAACACACTTATAATTGCTAATTTTGAAGAAATTCTTGGGCTGAACACACAATCTCGATTTATGAGAATCTACCACCACTACATATCATCAGATATGTGTCTTCCTTGTTATACTCCAGACCGTGTTCACTTCACCAATCGCAGTTCCTCAATTGAATATGATCTGACCATGAAACAAGCAACTCATGCGATTCCCGATCAACTTCGACCTATTATTATTCCGCGTATTTTTACTGAAAAGTACCAACAAGTCAATTGCATGAAAAGATATTTTACAGACGGGTCCCGTCTCAATGGATCCACTGGCTTCGGTGTCTTCAATGAAAACTCTAGCGCCTTCCGCAAACTTCAGGAACCTTGTTCCGTTTTTGTTGCTGAGCTGGCAGCAATCAACTTCACATTGGGGATGATTTCCAACATGCCCGCAGACCATTACTTCATCTTCACGGATAGTCTCAGTTCGATTGAGGCTATTCGGTCGATGAAACAAGGTAGGCACTCATCTTATTTCCTTTCAAAGGTAAGGGAGCAGATGTGTGTGCTGGTCGAAAGATCATATATGATTACCTTTGTATGGGTCCCCTCACATTGCTCAATCCCAGGCAATGAGAAGGCGGACTCTCTCGCAAAGGTGGGCGCGCAGGAAGGACAGGCAAATTTCACACGATGAATTTTACCATTTAGTGCGTCAGAGTACCTTTTCGAGTTGGCAAACCGATTGGGACACTGGAAATCTTGGAAAGTGGTTACATTCAATTATTCCTAATGTTTCTTCGAGAGCGTGGTTTAAAGGCTTGGGCTTAAGTCGTGACTTCATTCGCGTGATGAGTAGACTTATGTCCAACCACTACTCGCTAGATGCTCATCTCAATAGAATAAACCTCGTGGACAGCAACATCTGTCGGTGTGGAAACGGTTACGATGACATCGAACACGCAGTTTGGCAATGTACGGATAATGACGCCGCCAGAGAGCGACTTTTGAATACCCTCGAGGCCCAAGGAAGACAACCCTATGTTCCTATCAGAGACGTGTTGGCAACCCGTGATCTCTGCTATATGCAGTCCGTTTATGTTTTTCTTCAAATGTCTAGTATAAGAATTTAATTCCTTTTGTCTTTTGTCTCTCTTTATTAGTTTTTGTTTGTCTTGTCCCCCCGTCTCGATGAGTCTCATCGTCGCCCACTGGTCACCCACCATAGCCGGTCGAACTCCGGACGAAGCTAGAACAGCACTACCGTTCATACTGGCGACAACGCTCTGATGAGACAACGAAACCCTACCCCAAGCTCCTCCCCTGATCCTATCCTTCGAAAATGTACCCTTCTAACCTCGAGTAAGCCGCGAGTAATCGGCCCAACTCCTACTAGACATAGAATTAAGTGAATTTTGTTACACACAGTGAACAATGAATTATCGGCTCCGTAAAGCTAACGCGATTGAGCCTTCCAAATAAACGAACTAGATAAAAAAAAAAAAACCACGTGACGGTGGACAATTCGCTTGGGCAGGCCATCAAGAATACTGCTGTAACACAGCACTCGGATCGGCCCAGTTTGATGAATGCGATGAAGATTTGATCCACGGAGAGTAAAGCAAATATTACACTTTGGCTATATGTTTTAGTATTACTTCTGCGTGAAGTCAACGATTTACATAGCTGAAGATGCTAATTTCAAATAACAGACTGTAGTGGTAATTTTTATACGATAGATGGAGTAGATGAAAACATAGAGTTGATAGTTCCGTTAGAGTACGGCAGTGTGAAAATTGCATATAGATATTAAAATAGCGAGCTAGGACAACTTTTAAGGAAGGTACAAATCGGTTTGGTAACGAGAGATGAAAAAACCGATTTGTACCTCCCTTAAAAGTTGTCCTAGCTCGCTATAATAATATCTATATGCAATTTTCACACTGCTATACTCTAACGGAACTATCAACTCTATGCTTTCATCTACTCCATCTATCGTATAAAAATTACCACTACAGTCTGTTATTTGAAATTAGAATCTTCAACATTACACGCTGGTGAGGCACATCGGGAAGGACACGTACGGGAATGTGAAGCTGAGCTACTGGAACTCGGATAGGTTGCTGATGATATCAAAGCTCATACTGAAGGAGAAGCTCGTGCCGCAGTTTGTGATTAAGACCGATGAGAAGCGGAAAATTCCGATGGAAGTGTACCTGTTGACGCGCGTAAAGCATCCGAACATTGTCAACATAATTGACAACAAATTCTTCCAGGTTGTGATCGAAATCCACGACTCCGGGATGGATCTGTTCAAGTTTATCGATCGAACACCCGTGATGACGGAGAAGCTGGGTTGTTGGATCTTTCGACAGATTTCAAATGCGGTTGCTTTTCTAAACATTTTGCACCGGGACATCAAAGACGAGAAAGTTATCATCGATCACGATTTCCATATCAAGCTGATTGACTTCGGATCGCCATCGTTCGTACAGGAAGGGCATTTTTTCTACCTTCTATGGCACGACCGAGTACTGCAGTCCGGAAGTGTTGGCATGCAACCGCTACTCAGACCCGGAACTGGAAATGTGGGTTCTCGGTGTGATACTGTACGTGTTGATGTTCTTCGAGAACCCATTCTTGGGCGTTGAGAAAATCCTACAATCAGGAACTACTGGAGACGGAATGGATGACGCAGGAAATCAATTCGTCACAGTTAAATTTTGCCAATATCCCCTGTGAACCGTACGAAACCAATCCGTAGAAGTGCTACGTAGATGCGAATATCTGCTGCAGCCAGACGGGACTGTCCACGTCACCCTTCGATGGTGAAGATGACGATGAGCATGTTCACATGGATGATTCGTTCACGCATCCTGCCGAGATGCTGGACGATGATATTTGTCATCTGTCGCAAGATGATGAGATTGGTCTAGATGACGATATAGATAAAACGATCTGAAGGGACACTTCAGCACAATCCGTCCAGTAGCAGCAGTTGGGTTATTGACGCCGCCATTCCATACAATTCGCCGAGCACAAGTAACCGCCAGATGCGCTGCTCTGGTTGCAGACCGTGGCAGTTAGGATGAGTTGGAGGTTTCGGCGAAATTATGTTTTGCGGATACCAAAAATTGTTTGAGTCAACAATCAAATGTTGACACATCCGCACTACACAGGCGCAGAATTAGTGCAGTGATGCCAGTTACTTTAGAAATCATAAAAATTATGTACCATGGGTGCCAATGAGGGTGCCATGATGTGCCCTACTGTGTTTTTGGCACACTGTGCTGGGTGACCAACCCCTTGGGTTTAGTCCAAGGGGTAATCAAATCTGCACATCGTGGCACACTGATCGGTGGGTCATGACACACGATGACAAGTATGACACAAAGTATAATATAAAATGACATCACTGTTTTGTGTTGACATTTTGCCAATTGTTGTCAAGGTTTACTTCTTCAATCACTTCAAAGCAAGGGGCAAAGGTATTTTTTGTCAGTGCCATTTTCCAGCGAAATTGTCCCCAATCATAATAAGAGATTGCATAATTAACGAGACTCTCTATGTCCTTATGCCTTCAGGGGGATGAACCTCTACAGAAAGTCCACACGGCTTTTGAGAGATATCTATGCATAGTTTCAGGGAAGTCCAAATGAACTAGTCAGAGTCACCACGCCCCGCAGAATTCAGTATTAACTTGATGGTCATAGGATCCGGACCGAGAGTCAATTGTATGGGTAAGGAGCATTGCAGCGATAATATACGGTGTCAACAACACCCCGGTGCCGAACGATCCTATCATTCTTCAGATGTATCTGCAATCACAGCTCCAGCAGAACACCCCGGTTAGATTGATGGTTCACCAATCAGTCAGCCGAACAGTTCATTCTATGGATTGAACTCGGATTTGATTAAATGTGGAGGTCTCTCTACACTGTTTCGCAACTGTTCAGAAAGCAACATTAAGAAAGATGCTGCTAACAGAATTGTGAAGGTAACCACACCGGAGGTAACAGAACAAATCTGAATCGCGGTCTTAATGAACACAATTGGAACCGGCAGCAGTTATAGGGAGATTAATATGCGATTCCAGCATGACCAAGAATAGAAAATATGAAGGAACAACAAGGTAGTCATCAGACGACTGCAACCAGTATCGAGTCAGACGAATTTAGTAGGTACCTAACCACGACTGCTGACACTGGGAAGCTACTGTATGTCTATTGCCGCTACTACTACCGCCAGTGGGCATTTTAGGTCGAGTCATTCCTATTTTTCTGATTGTAGCATTGCCCGAGTAGCATGATGATATTGCAGACAAGATTCATCTTCCACTTGCCGGTGGGGTACTTGGCTTCGGGAAACGTCTGCCAGAATGACGCACGGTAGAGAACTTTCTTCTCCTGAATGGACAGCCTCTGCCATCAGTCGCACTTCTCCTTCCTTGAATGGATGACCGGCCACCAGCTCGTTGAATATTATCTTGGGATTAGGATTTACGACTTTTTGCGTCCTTGAATTGAAAATGTAAACACACAATCTCAAAAGTCATAAGTACAAGGTTGCCAAACTCATGGGTTACTGAGACTGATAGCTTGATTGCCACACTTTGGCACGTTCGGCACAACGCTTGACCTAGCTTTCGGCATAGATAAAGTACTCGGCACAGATTGGGATGTGCAGAGTTGAACACCCCTTGGTTCAATCATTGTTATTCAGTCCAAATTTAAAAAAAAAGTTTGTAACTTTAGGTGAAATTTTAATACACAAAATCTAAAAATTAAATTTAGAAACATAAACGAAGGAAGTTTTATTCGATACCTTTCAAATTACCGAAGGAGAACGAAAATTGTACGTAAATTGAAAGCGATACTATAACGGCGCCGGTGGTGTAGTGGTAAGCGTGGTTACCTCTCACCCCAGCAGGCCTGGGTTCAATACCAGTCGGCGCCGCCGGGATGTTCTGAGGCATAACATCTCTGATCACGCCTTCCTTCGGATGGGAAGTAAAGCCGTTGGTCCCCGGTTCATGAGTTGATGGATCGATAGGTAGGGTCCAGGTGTGGGAGCTGCCTTCCTGGCACGTCGGTAGCATTGGTGCTCAGCACGGAAAACAAGATCGACGGAAAAAACAAACCAAAGGACAGCGATACTATCAAAATATATTTGCATGTTTTTTTAGGGTGACCCAAAACTTATGATCGGGAGTGTATGTTGTTGTGTTATAGGTTTTTTTCAATTTTGTTTTGGCTTCTATTTTCCATGAAATAAGCTGCTTTTGTAGTATGAATGTATATATATTCTAATTTTAATGATAAGCCAATTAAGTCTTGAATTCTGTGCCTGTTTTCCATGTCGATAGACATTCTTCAGTATTGATTGTATGATAACCTTTACTTGTTTGGCTTTCCAATTAAATTATCTCTCAATGTTAAAACTTCGCAGCTCCTCCGTGTTTTTGATGCGGATTAGACATAGCAGGTCTTTGTTCGTACTACGTGTATCGACCGAGTTTGCTCGTTCTATCTAGTTCTTGAACTCCGGTTACATTACGCAGTACTCGGTGTTAGTTGTCACAAGCAATACCTTCACCACACCACACGAAGCTCGACCATCACGGCCAGCGTAAATATTGTCTTGTTTATAGATACATAAACACGCTTTTTAATTAGGGCTACATCTTGATCAATAGAATAAAGTCGTCGTACGTAGCTCGCTTGGAGGTTTTCGTTAGGAAGATCTTATTTTTACTTTCTACATAACAAAAACTTCTTACCATAATTATGTTTGTTTTTCACCAACAAATGCTACCAAAGACCGGTTCAAATGTGGATACATTCTTTGAAAAATCATTGCTCTGATTCTGAACAGGTCTAATAGTTTAGTTGGTGTTAACTGGATTCAATATTGAGGATAATTAGAAACTGCATATCATCCATAAAAGCAGACTTGTGAGCGACCGCATGCGAATGCAATTATAATTTAGATCCGGACACTGCAGAACCGTTCCCATGTGCAGAATATGGCCATACTTGTGCTACGTTTTCGCATGCAAACTCAAAACTTAAAACTGGAAATTGATTACTGAAAATATATACCATGTTATTTGAAAACAACCATTAATTCACTGCTCAGTATGCATGGTGTTTGTATACTGGATGAAAAAATAAATACCCATCATGAACTTTTCCGATAGGCAAACAGTATAAAGCTATCTGTTCGCGTTATTCCGCAGGGTCGTTGTCGTCAGAAGTGTAACACAGTGACCACGGGGAACCTTGTGTGGTAATTGGTTGCCTCAGCAGATGTTGAGCAGAGCAGTGTTGTTGGAGAGCAAATATAAACATTGTCTAATTAACAGCTTTATTTGTTTTTCGACTACACTCCCAGACCCACCGACTGAATGGATGGAGAAACGCGTGTTTCATACTTTCCGCTTTACGTTGAAATATGAGGATGCTCTCTCTGGTCTGCTTTCGCAAGGGGGTGGCAGGAAGGGAGCTGAAAGGTTCTGAAGCGGTCGGTGTGAGTAGTTTTTCTTTTAATTCTAGATAGAGCTGGAATTAGGGCGTAACAGCTTTTGTGAACAATGACTTCTCTCGATGATTTCTAGAAAGCCAAGGCTCGCTCACTCAAATCAACGTCGCTATCGGGTAAGTTAAGTTAAGCTTTTTTTTATTAGGGAGGTTTTCAGCCTGATGCTGGTTCGCCTCCGACGCTAGCGGGTAGGGGAAGTCTTCCACTTTGCGTAGGTTATGTAGGTTTGCGTGGTCTTGAGTTTCGAGAAATCATCGAGAGAAGTCATTGTTTACAAAAGCTGTTACGCCCTAGTTAAAGCTCTATCAAGAATTTTTTTTCCATTTACAAGTTCTTGGCCGATGGAATGTAAATAAAAGACAGATAACCAGAGTGGAAACTCGAGTGTCTTCGTAAGTTATGGTTTGATCTTGACCTAATGCATACTCAGCAATATCATACAAGAAGAGCGACATGGTCAGTGCCACAGAACTTCCGATTATAACAGTTGCAGGTGGGACTCCATTCGATGAATCAGCGATGACATTTTCATTTAATTCAATCTTCTTATTTGAATCCTCTGCATGAACTCATTTGCGCCCGATGATCTATTTATAGATCAGTTACGTTTTTAAATGCTGTCAAGAAACTAGAGCTCAAAAGTGATACTTGTCTTCGCTAATGGTGTTCACTTGGATAATACGAGATAGACTAAGAAGCGTGATACCGGTCGGTCCTCACAAGTTCCTACCTCACACCTCCCTGAGCTATATGATATCCAACGACTTTGAGCTGAAACACTAGCAAAACCAATCCATTCCCTTCCCATATTCGTGACTGGGAGCCGTGAACTAAGGTTCACGGTGTCCATTTCATACTGAATCGACGTGGACCGTGAACTAAGGTTCACGGCTCCCGGTCACGGATATGGGAACGATTTTTTTTTGTGAGATCATGGACATAGCTTGGTGCCGTAGAGCAATGGTCAATGTTGTCAATCGAACCAAAAAAAAGTGAGAAGTTGCGGTTATCCAGTAGTTTGACGATGCCGTTGAGTCTAGTTTGATGATGATCGGTCCGGACAAGCTGTGCTATTCCTTTCGTTTCGTGCCGATAGCTATTACGACCAGCGACACCCAGATGAACCTAGTAGTGTGTTTCCTGGTGATGTTCCAGTTACCTACATATAAAGCTTGGTCATATAAAAGTAATGCTCGTAGTTATCCGAGTATTATAAAACATATTCATTACACCTTTTATACCGTTTACAATGGAGCGCACGCTTAAGACAAATTGAATATTCTTTATCGATAAGCCTTTTATTAACTAAAACTGTGCGGAGTATAAATGACTACCTCGCCTGCATACACCATCTACTGGCACACCTCCATCGAACTGCTGCCAACATTATATCGGATCTGTCGTTGTGGCGTTGGTCGTCTCGGAGTGGCTACCCTGATTGTTGCTACGCTGCTGTTTCCTCGTTTCTATGACGCATTGTTTGTTGTTGTTGTAGTAGATGCGGCATGTTGGCTTATTCGCTAGGGCGCGTCTATTCGTTACGTATACAGCCATTCCAAAGCAAAACGATACATACGGTTCTCAAAATTTCGTAAAAATTGTAGTTTTGTTCCTTTTCGCAAATTATTAGGCCTGCATTAGTTTTTTTTTCTAAAATGATTTTTTTTTTCAAAAAAAATCATAAATTTACCGCTGCACAGTGGTTTGAATGCTCAATATCACGAACTTTTTTATTTGCGCCTTCAATGTCGGTTTTTTCACTATGGTGTCTTTAAAAGAGTTTTTGCATAAAATAAGGCACAAAGACTAGTGATAGGTTTTAGTTCGGAACTCCACCACAGGCGGCGCTGCAAAATCTAACTTTTTACATTTACAAGATAGGTATGTGGTGTCTTCAGCAAAGTTGTAGATAATTTTACTACAAAAATTTTTGCTGAACACTCAAATCATCTTTATTCCTTAGTTATTGAGATACGTAGCGTTTAATATGACTGTTCAACAAAATTTAATTTTTTTCACTTTTTATAACATATTTAAAAAACTATAGGTTTTAGAAGACTATAATGTTCAACAAATATATGTATTTTATCACAATACAAAACTTTGTTAAAGACGTCCAAACGGTATCGATTACACAGATTGAGTTATTCACAAATTTAGTATTTTTTTTTACATATTTTGTGCCCTCACAGACAAAAATCCGGCAAAATCCGGCAGGTGAATCTTGAATAGGATGAAAGCTTGTTCAAAAGTGATCTAAAATTCCATTGAAACATTTGTCCCTTTTAGTATCCTCGTTGATTGTTTTGTATTTTTAAAAAGTCGTTCCGTAGTTCAGTGTCAGCGCGCATTTGTCAAATACTGAATCAAAGTAGGCTCAGTGATAATATAACAAAGTTTGATCACACATTGATCGGTTTTGCAGCATTAAACGCATATTCCTTAGAAAATTTAAAGGTTATTTTTTAAACATTTCCGTAGCAGATCCCAAAAGTGAGAAAAGCATGTCTTTCAACAATGAAAGTAAGTACAACCATGTAGTTAATAAGGTATTCAGTGTTAATTTCCAATTCATGATATAAATGAGTTATCTATGGAAGTTATTTGTTTGTGACAATTTCAAAAATAGTTTAAATTATAAGTTATCAAATAAAATTTCAGTTGAAATCGACAGGCGAAAGCTTTTTAAACTGTGGAAAGAATTTAAGGGAAACGACATTGATAAACCAGACGTTGTGTCGAGAGAACTTTTTGACTGTTACGGCATTGAAACATAATCAATGCCGTAACAGCCAAAAACTTCTCTGGACCCAAGTGGCAGCTGAAATCAACCATTTTGTGAAGGCGACATGCAAATATTAAAAAAAAAAAAAAAAACTGTGGGAAACCCACAACCGGACTATGCTTGAAAGCAGTCGTGGTTATTTCGATAGCCCCTTCAAACTACCACAGAAAGCTGTTGATCGTTTCCCTTGTACTTCTGGATTTTCCCGTCGTGGAAGAAAATCTTTGGAGGTTGTTAAGAGACGCAAGACGTCTGCAATGCGGTCTAACTACCCAACAGATGAACTTGCATTTGCAACCCAAATGAAATTACGTGAGGATGGTAAAGAAGATACAGCGTTCATTGTAAAACAGGCAACGCAAACAACTCCGACAAGAGTCGTGAAAATGGGTTCGGCTATGCAATCATCCAAAAATGGCTTTGTACCCTATTCGGAGACGGAAGCTCTTGCGTTAATATTGGATCTTAATTTATCGAAAGACCAATACGAAAAGCTTCGTAATGGAGCTCTGGATCGGAATGTGCCTTTGTATCCGTCCTACTACAAAGTGCTGCAAACTAAAAAGTGCTGTTATCCCAATACAGGGTTAGTAGTTTCGGAAACGTCTGCAGAAGTGAAACTAAAGGATCTCTTGGAGCACACGACAATGAGGATTGTTGATGCAAATGCGTCCACGCTGGAAAAGTTTAGTGATGACGAATTGGAGAAAATGATGATTAAGTGGGGATTTGATGGCACAACTGGATTAAGTGAACACAAGCAAGCACTTGACGATGATGACGGAACTAAATCCGATGCAAATATGTTTATTACATCCATTGTTTGGATCAAATTGGAATCAAATGGGAACATTTTCTGATCCTCTCATCAGCAACTTTAGAGCATCTCGAGACAAGCCGATTAATTACCTCTGTAGCGATGCGAAATACATGCTTGATGTGGAAGAGAAAGATGAAAATGTTTTTGATAATGTTAATATTTTTGATATATTTATATATATGTACATGCATACAATGATGTATAACGTAATACGTTAAATCATTTAATTATAATATAATAATAGCTAACTGAAAATTATATATTACCTTCAAGTAGACTACTGTGATTTATGATTATGGCAATTACTCTGATGTCCGTGGTCAAGACCTTTTTGAAATGCAAAATAATCAACGAGGATACTAAAAGGGACAAATGTTTCAATGGAATTTGACATCACTTTTGAACAAGCTTTCATCCTATTCAAGATGCATCTGCCGGATTTTGCCGGATTTTTGTCTGTGAGGGCACAAAATATGTAAAAAAAATTACTAAATTTGTGAATAACTCAGTCTGTGTAATCGATACCTTTTGGACGTTTTTAACAAAGTTTTGTATTGTAATAAAATACATATATTTGTTGAACATTATAGTCTTCTAAAACCTATAGTTTTTTAAATATGTTATAAAAAGTGAAAAAAAAAATAAATTTTGTTGAACAGTCATATTAAACGCTACGCATCTCAAAAACTAAGAAATATAGAGGTTTTGTGTGTTCAGCAAAGATTTTTGTAGTAAAATTATCTACAACTTTGCTGAAGACACCACATACCTATCTTGTAAATGTAAAAAGTTAGATTTTGCAGCGCCGCCTGTGGTGGAGTTCCGAACTAAAACCTATCACTAGTCTTTGCGCCTTATTTTATGCAAAAACTCTTTTAAAGACACCATAGTGAAAAAACCGACATTGAAGGCGCAAATAAAAAAGTTCGTGATATTGAGCCTTCAAACCACTGTGCGCTGGGCCGATTTCAAAAATAAAAATATGAAATAAAAGGTAACACAAATTCATAAATTTATTTTCAGTAAACCGCTATATCCAAAGCCACATGTGAAAAGGGCATACAAGCTTTTTGTAAACAAACCTTTGTAGGCTCTTTTCTCGCCGAGGGTCCCCCGGCGAAAACTAATAACATCATCGGGAAGGGGAAAGCTTCCCCTATCCGGTGATGTTGATGGTTTGCGTTGGTGTCATATGGGTAGTGAGAAAAGGGCATAAGAAGGTTTGTTTACAAAGAGCTTGTTTGCCCTTTTCACATGTTGTTCTTGATATGTACAACCAAAACTAGTCATACGAAGGTTGTATAAACTGTTGTAGAACATGTGTGTTGCTTGGGAAGTAAGCATAAAGCGAGGGGGCGACACATCTAAAATGGCAGACAAGATGAATCTGATTTTTTCGCTCAGGGTACTTTTGTCAGGTTTCACTTCGCTGCATCTACTTTTTCACGCTGCGAAAGATGCAGAAGATATCAGCAGCTTTTGACAGATTTTTTAGAGGATTGCAAAACAGTGATGAAGATTAAAAACATTTGAGTATGAGATGGCCGCGAAAAAAATTTACTTTAAAAAATGCTTGGGAAGTTGGTTGGTTGTGATAAATGTTGTTATAGTTGTACTGTGAAGAATATAAAATCAAAGTAAAATTGTGCTTATTCTATCAGAATTAAAACTGTGCGAGCTATAATTTTATGGATCATTTGATCCGACGGTAAGTGATTGCTGCTTGTTTAGGCTGAGTTCAGTTGTGTGAATTCTATGTTTGTTTTATTGATGTAGTGTTCATTCCAAGCATTATTTTTGGACAATGACCATAGATCCCCGGCAGAATGAAATTGATGTTGTTTTCTTTTTTATATTTTCAAAAGACTACCACTGTCGAGCAGCTATTGAACAAACTATTCAATCAGATGACGCCCAGAGGGATGAAACCGGTGCAAGTTGCGGCCTACGAGAAGCCATCGTTCATGGATTTCATCGGGGTGTGTTTTAGGTCATATTTAGACACAAACCAACACCGACCGGAACACACATCGGACTGATGAAGGACGCACCGCTGACCCGAAACGGACCAGCCAATTTTCCAAGCAGAACTACTTGCCAGATTCCAACAACCCGTACACCCTGCCGGACAATTCGATCAGCTTCAAGGTCTACAGCGCCTCCAAAAACAATTGCTTCCCAGGCCAGTAAAAATCGCATTCTCCACTTTTTCCCACCCGTATGCCGTTCGAGGATCTGCTGCTGACTGCATTCACCACCAAGGACTGCAACCCGTCGCAAGTGCGGATGTTCCCGCTGAAATCGGAAAGCTCCTCCTCTGGATTGGTCGAGTTCCCGAGCGTAGCCCTGGCGGTGAACGCCATCATGAAGTGCAACCACAGCGCGTTCGATCACAAATGCACAAAACTCCCGTTCATTATGAAGCTGTTAGTTGGAAGTGCAAAAAGGCAGGAGTACAAATATTTTTTTTAATAGAATAGTTTTTGTTTGGTTGTTGACTTTCCGATTAAAACTCAAGCACCGCTTGTCGTGACCGGCCCAAGATTTTCAGCGTCGGCCACGGCTACACGAATTAGCGATGCAGCTCCCACGGCTGCCGCTGCTTCCAATGCTGCTGCTGCTGTTCCTTCTGTTGGTCCGTCTCCTCTAAAATTCTAAAATAAAAAAGACGGACCAGCAGCAGCATTGGAAGCAGCCGCCGCACAGTGGCACGAATATAAATAAAGGCGGTCAAAAATATTTTCTACCGTTTTTCGACGTTTTAGAGACTGGGTGTCTTGGAAGAAGTTGCTCAAAATTATATCTCGCATCTTTTGAAATACACACCTGAATAATATTTAAGCTAGTATTACAAATCCAAATTCTAACTTTTTCCAGTTACGAGATAATGGTTCCATGTCTTGTACAAAGTTGCAGAGCAGTTAATTTTATGAACATTTGCTAAAGACACCAAATTTCTACATCATAGCTCTGTAGAGCTATAATAGATTTTCTTTTAAGACTACCTTAATATTGATTTTTTGAGTTAATTAATGCTTTTTTCAAATTTGATCAATTTATCATGTTCTAAGAAATTGTTGGCATCATAAAAATATACAACTTTGCTGAATACACCAATGCTTTTCATTGAAATCAATGTGATATACAGCCCATCAAGCGTTTTTGTGACGTCATATTCAACGGCTCGAAAAGAGGGTGGGCGGGCCCTGGCGGGGTCTAAAACTGGTTGTATTTTGAAGATTACCTTATAAAATAGTACTTCTGAAAATTTCAGCGTTGGGTACTGAGGGGTACCTAGCCAAATCTCGATTCGAAAATTTCAATATTATATACAGCCCATCGGACGGTTTTGTGACGCCATATTGAACGGCCCGAAAAGATGGGAGGCGGCCCCTGGCAGGGATTAAAACCGATTGAATATCGAAGATTACATTAGATAATAGTGCTCCTGAAAAGTTCAGCGTTGGGTATTGAGTTATGAATCATTGATTCTAACCTACACATGTTTGAACTTGCAAACTATTAAGCTTAATCTGGATATGTATTTAATGGGTTTGTTCTTAATTTGTTTGTTCTTAATTTGTTTGTTCTTAATTAATTTGTTTGTTCTTAATTTGTTTGTTCTTCAGTGTACCTACATTGATATGTACATTCATTGCCATATTGATACTCATATGTTGATAGTTGCAAATATTATAATGCAAGTTAATAATATTGGTATATTCCTTGCCCTTTATTATATACAATATGGACTAAAATATTCGCAATACCTATCGGTATAACTTTCAAGAAAACTAGAATAAATGATAAAATTCTGACTACGGTTCTAAAGGGTTCCAACTTTGGACCTACCCACCCCACCCTCTTTTCAGAACATGGAACGTGACTTCACAATAGATGTTTGAAATTTCCGCGTGCACATCGCTGAACGCTGCTGCAGATGACTATTTTGCGCTTGACGTTTTGGCGATAGCAAAGAGCGATAGGGTTTATTAAATTATCTAGGTGTGATTTGTTTCACGAACAACTTGTATTGAAGTTGTGGTTCAAAATGAATTCATTCAATCTTTGTTGGATGGAATTGTTCAAATTGTGGGCGGAGAAGATTCACGGAAATCGTCATGTCAAATATTATCGAAGATAGTCAGGGAAGGAGTAATTAAAACATATTTTTTTCAATATTGGCATACTCAAAATATCATAGTTCAGAATATACAGTTGATGAACAAACCCATTGATTACATTTCAAGATAATGCATTTTTTATATAGTTGTAAATTTGATCATGAGTAAGTAGCACACTCGTAGCACACATTGGTTTATAACTTGTACTAAATATATATAAACGTGATTTGACTAGGTACCCCTCGGTACCCAACGCTCAAATTTTCAGGAGTACTATTTTATAAGGTGATATTCCGAATACAATCAGTATTCGACTACATCAGGGCCCGCCCACCCTCTTTTCGAGCCGTTGAATATGACGTCACAAAAACGCTTGATGGGCTGTATATCACATTGATTTCAATGAAAAGCATTAGTGTATTCAGCAAAGTTGTATATTTTAATGATGCCAACAATTTCTTAGAACATGATAAATTGATCAAATTTGAAAAAAAGCACTAATTAACTCAAAAAATCAATATTAAGGTAGTCTTAAAAGAAAATCTATTATAGCTCTACAGAGTTATGATGTAGAAATTTGGTGTCTTTAGCAAATGTTCATAAAATTAACTGTTCTGCAACTTTGTCCAAGACATGGAACCATTATCTCGTAACTGGAAAAAGTTAGAATTTGGATGTGTAATACTAGCTTAAATATTATTCAGGTGTGTATTTCAAAAGATGCAAGTTATAATTTTGAGCAACTTCTTCCAAGACACTCAGTCTCTAAAACGTCGAAAAAGGATAGAAAATATTTTTGACCGTCTTTATTCATATTCGTGCCACTGTGCGCCGCTGGGCACAACACCGGTGGGCCCGCTGGCGGACCTGTAGGAAAGTGAGGGGAGGAGGAAACGCCGTGGCACGTGAAAGTTGTCAACCGCATAGGTTGACGTTAGAGATCAACCAAGAAGAAGAGAGATCACAGACACAAAGTGAAAAAAGGATCGAAAAGTTAAATTCTAAAATTGCTCAAAAATTGTGAAATCTAAAGCTAGGAACAGTATTATCAAAATCAGAAATCAATTTATATTTTTCCGCTCTCATGCACTCGCAATATCACGCGGAGAAAATATCATGCTTGATATTGATTTTACAAGCTTCTTTGATATTGCGAGACGTACAACGTGCAAAAATCAAGCTGAGAGTTGACTCGACACAAAAATGATTCCATTGCACATCGTTTTTTTAGAAAGAGGAAGCATAGTTTGCTTATCTTACCAATCAGGCTAAGGCCTTGTTGTCCTCTGCTGTCCGAAGAAGTCGTCTCCATTCTACTCGATCCATGGCCACAGTTCGCCAGCCTCGTAGTCTGCGAAGGGTCCGCAGGTCACCTTCTACTTGGTCGATCCACCTTGCCCGCTGCGCACCTCTTCTTCTTGTTCCTGTTGGGTCACTTTCTAGAACCATTTTCACTGGGTCGTCGTGCGGCATTCTTACGACGTGCCCAGCCCACCGTAGTCGCCCAATTTTTGCAATGTGGACGATGGATGGTTCTCCCAGCAGCTGGTGCAATTCGTGATTTATTCGCCTCCTCCACGTTCCGTAATCCATCTGCACTCCACCGTAGATGGTACGCAACACCTTCCGTTCGAAAACACCAAGGGCGCGTTGGTCTTTATTCACGAGAAATCGGTGATTGACGTGTTTGTTTACAAATGCAATTACGCCCAATTCTCAAATCACTCTGGAATGTTCAAAAACATGGAGAAATTTCCAAGACTCTGGAACGTCCAAATAGTCAGAATTAATATTTAAATGTTAAAATCTTAAAAACATAACTGTGTGATGAAGCGTGCCTAATTGCCTGAAGCCCTCAGATAGTAACACATCCAGAAATGTGCAGAACTTTTACAAATCAAATTTCAAGAGCTGGCTGCGAAACGGAATGGAACTATCTATCTTCTATGTACCTTCATCTCCTCATATATCGTATAAAATGTCCATCTGATGTGAGATGTGTCTGATATTTGTCGTTAGGCATCTCCAACTAAATTGTACGAAGTTTCATGGAATTCTGAGAGGTAAAATCTTTTTGGCCAAAATAGATGAAAAAGATTTTCGAAACTCTAAGTACAGATGAGCCTTTAGAAAAATGTGACATCATTGCTTAGTGTGTATAATAGAGTGATGCAAACTTTGAAATTTTCGCTCCGCAATACTTAAACGATTCTAAACCCATTTGGCGAGAAACTGAGATGGCGCAAACCATTTGAAGTTTGTATGGGAATTACTATGGTAAAACCAAGATTTTTGTACATGTCTAAATATCTAATAATTCACCATATCGGTCTGCTTCAAAAGCTTTCAACTGTACTTGTAGGAAACAGCTACAACTTTGCTTAAGGGAAAGCTCACCGCTCCGAAAAAAATAATTACGTTTTGATTTTTGTAAAAATATTGGAAAAAGATATCAAAATTTAAAGAAAATCAAATATTTTTTAATTTTTCAAAGAAAATTCACGTTCAAAAACTTTTTTTATAAGTCATTATGGCATAAAGTTGGACTCAAAAAACCACAAAACATCAACTTTTCGGTTTTGCTGAGAGTCCAATTTTTTTTTTCATGATGAGATAGAAAAAAAATTTTACATGTAATTTTTGACAAAAATCTAAGGAACAAACTGATTTTCTTTGATTTTTGATATTTTTCCCAATATTTTTAAAGAAATAAAAATGTACCGAAAATATTTTATTATTTTCGGGCCGGTAAGCTTGCAAGGATCGAAAGTTATCAATGGCTCAATGCGCTGATGTCTTATGATCATGCTCAATCAACTGCTCAGCAGGCAACATTGGTGTTTCTGGGGCGTTGAATATGACACATAAATCATATGTCACACTGCAAAATACAGTGTTGCCTACAGAGCAGCTGCTTGATCATGTCATAAGTTTACCAATCTCTTAAATAATTAATAACTTTTTCCTGTCTCGTTTTACATAGAAACGATTTTGGGCAAAGTTGTAGCTGAGAAAATTTTCTATAAGAATAGCTATCGAACTGTTTCACAGCTCAATATGGAAACAGACTAGAAGACAATGAACAAAAAGTTGAGATTTCCCATAGTAATTTACATGTTACAAACTTCAAATGGCTTGTGCGAAGTCTGTTTCTAACCAAATGAGTTGTAACTTTGGGAGGCTAATCAGGACCCGATTTGAAACCATTTAAGCACTGTGGAGCGAAAAAGTAAAATTTTGCATCAGTCTAGTGTATATTCATACACCCTCCCATCAACTGTGCACACCACTGAAAAAAAAAGAAAAATGTAAAATGAAATGATGGTAAGAAGCACAATGCACAGATTGTTGTTTGTGTAATGAGCAAGCGTCAGGAGAGAATTTATGACTGATGATGAGGAAGCACACGTTTCACGTCGCTGACGAGTCAAATGTTCGCAACTGACACAAATGATGACTGTGGATAATTTTAGCGCCCGGATTCCGGTGTAACAAGTGTAAACATATACCTATCGACAGCTTCTCGTACCGCCAAGCTAGTCGTAGCTGGGTAGCTTGAAGTAACCATTTTATCGCATGAAAACGATAGGACCCGGGAATCAGTGTGCGATTGAAGTGCAAGTCGTGAGCAGTTTTCATTACCGGGAGAGTCCATTTGAAGTTGTGATTTATTGTTCCAGCACCACGCGCACGCAGTTAGGATTGTTATTGGTTGGTAGACCATAATTAGCACGGTACATCATTTCGAATTGCATTCTACGAGCGGGCAAAGTGTTAAAATCAATAAATTTGCTACTTGTTTGCAACTTTTACGATCAATTTGATTATCGAGCGGTAAATCAATCCGGCTGCCATACTAACATCTGCCTCGTGGACGTTACTGGCGTTATCCATCTGTGTACGGGAAGTGGGTGTGGAGCATGTGCGCTCCACACTTCGGCTTGTTGGATATTACGGTCCAAAACGATCTTATGTCTGCTCTTTACGTTGAGAATATTCTGAGTCTTACATTTAAATAACAAAAATTTGCTCATCATGTGACACAGCCAGACTGAGCAGTTATAACATGTTATAAGCCTTGAAGACATTTCCTTGTCGATAATTAATTATAACTCTATAGTCTGAACAAGGCATTAATTGACTTGACTACTGGAGCCCTGACGCACACAATTAGTCCAATCAAGCCGAACAATGCAAAAGATCCGATGTACACTGATCAATTGTTTTGGACGACTTGCTTTTGACTGCAACAACACTTTCCGTTCTGCAATGTTTTATGAAAGTGAGCTTAAAAAAAGAGAACACTAATAAAGAGAATCGATCAACGCACATTGGACATGTCTCAATATTAGTTGACCATTTACGGAAAGTTGTCAACTGAATGGTTGTGACAATGAAGCTTCATGTCCAATCGAGTGGTGCCGTTACCGCTTAATCAATACATCCCACAATGTGGTCGCTGCGGCATTTGCACGATTAATGTTGGTTACTTCGGGGAAGCTAGCTTATCTGTGCCTTTTTTCATTGTTTTGTTTTTTTTTAAACTTGTTCTGATGTGTTGCATCATCTGCACGAATCTATTCGTAATAACAGTAATTTTAAAATCTTATTTAGAAACGTTCGCCTCTAGGTGGAGATCTGAAATTCTTGTTTCAAAGGGGTGATCAAGGACCATCCTCAACACTACATACTGAGTGACCTGGATTTTGTTCCTAAGAGTCTGTACACACGATTCCCACACTGGAGCTGCGTAGAGGATCGTTGTTTGTAGACAGCTAGTTTGTTCACCTTTGAGAGGTGGGATCTGTGGCAAATCAGCGGACACAGACACCTCACCAGGGCGGAATACTTGACTACGTTTTCTCTACATGCGAACGGAAGAGTAGCTTTACGTCGAACAACATCCCGAGATAGGTTACTTCGGCAGACCACTCAACCCTTGTGCCATTCATGATTACAGTACAAGAGGGAACCGGTTTTAGTTTGTGCGATTGCCGATGGAGGAGCATAATTCCGGAGAACTTCGAGATTAGGGCTTAATTGCTTTCGTAAACAAACACTTCATTTGACGATTTCTCGCGAATTAAAGCTCAATCTAAAAAACTAACAACACAAACAGGTAGATGAATGGTTCCTCTATCATTTGGTATAGTTTGTTCACAAGATTGTTCTTTTATTCGCGAGAAATCAGCGATTGACATATTTGTTTACAAAAGTAATTACGCCCAAATCTCAAAGTTCTTTGATTTTGATTTTCCACGTTGGCATAATCAACAAAGGCGTCAAGGCATCGTTGAAGTTTGTTTGTTATTTCGCGTGGCATTCCCCTCACCATCCCTCACCATCCCTCACCATCCCTCTCCAAAGGGGGAGTTTGGTAAAGAGAGATGATCAAACTGATTTGTACCTTTCTAAAGTTGTCCTTGCTCGCTATATACTCTCTATATACAATTTTCACACTGCCGTACTCTAACGGAACTATCAACTCTATACTTTCATCTCCTCATCTATCGTATAAAAATGACCACTGTTATTTGAAATTAGCATCTTCAACTATGTTAATCGTTGACTTCACGCAGAAGTAATACAAAACATACAGTCAAAGTATAAAAAAAAAAACATCACAAACCATGAAAACCATAAAAAAAAAACAATCAATGTGTTTCAAAACAAAATCCTAATTTTGACGTAGGACTACGTCTTTGATTTCTATATGGGGGTACACTTTGTGAAACCCGAAAATGGAACATGTAACAAATTAAGAAAGATTTTGAACGTTAAAAACTCAGCTGCCCCTGGTCCAATTTCAAAAAATTTAATCACCAATCGATCAGAAATATGGCTACGCATCGATAACAATGCTTCCGAATGTTGATTTTAAACAAGAAACTATTGAAAAACTGGTAAATGTCCAGCATTGTCCAAAAGCGTCGAATTAACTAACAAATCCACCAATTACCTACATGCATATGCTGCTTCCCCAGCACAGTCGTCAGAGAGTAGTAAGTAGACGAAACAAGTCGAAGTGGCATTCGCCTCCGATCCTCGGGCGCGTGCGAATAGGGAGGATGGAATTGCGTAATATTTTGCACACTCATTGCCATATTCAGAATCAAACGCAAATTCTTCGAGATAGCCACCATCCGTCGTCTGGCTCGCCGTGGCGATGTCTGACATATCTCCGGTCTGATTTACGAGGTGTGCTGAAGGTGTTCCTGAAAAATGAGATCCGTGATGCTGTCACCAACACTAAACACGGCAAGCGTAAGCGGCCACGGATGTCATCTACGTTTTGAAGTGACAGATACGCACTCTGTTTGGTTTCGGAGGTTAAATCATCACCAACTTTGGTAACAAAACGGCTCTTTTCAGGGCCACCAAGCTTATCACAGTAAAGAGTAGTAATAGAATGCATATGCCTGTTTGTCCATATTCAGAACCAACGATCACACAAAATGCTCATGTAATCAAACTGGAAGCAGGGGTACAAATTATTTTGATCAACCTTGATCAACTTTGAATCGCCACGGCCGGATATTTTCGATGGAAGAAGCAACAATCTAGCATCTAATTCGACGAAGACGACATTTGTGCAGCCGAGTTATTTACGAAAGAGAGTGTCGATGAAGAGAATCGATCAATGTAGATAGGACCTATTGAAAAGTGACACGAGATTTGTTTTCCGTACTGAGCTCCAATGCTACCGACGCCAGGGAGGCAGCTCTCACACCTGGACCCTGCCAATCGACCCATCAACTCAACCGGGGACCAACGGCTTTTCTTCCCGAAGGAAGGCGTGATCAGAGATGTTATGCCTTAGAACATGCCGGTGGCGCCGACTGATATTGGACCCAGGCCTGCTGGGGTGAAAGGTAATCACGCTAACCACCGGTGCCGATATCTTTCAAGGTGATATCACGGCGAATGAGAACGACCCAAATTTGAGTTTAGTTATCTCAGAAATAAGAAATAAAGTGCAGGAACTCAGCGATGAGTAAATTTGCTCCATGTTTTCCCATGTTTTTCCAAGATTTTCCAGGGAAAAATTCCCGAATTTGAGAAAAGTAAAGATTGGATTCGCTCAGTCTTTTGGTACTACTCCGAGACTGAATAAAATTTTCGTCAATTTCCTCATTTTCTGGCAGATTTTTTAAGTTTTCCACAGGAAACCATGAGACAAATTTACTCATCGCTGAGTTCCTGCACTTTTGGCGATTATGAGTAAACTAAACTCAAATTTGGGTCGTTCTCATTCGCCGTGTACGCAAATGGAAAAAAGCCAGTGTCGCTACTTGATAGCAAACTACTCATAATGGGAGGAGTCTTTGTAGCTTTTATACCACTTGGTTGCGCATCATTCTGCTATAACCTGAAAAGATATAAAAGAGCGCTGCTGTATGGCATTAGTCTGCAGACTGTTGAGCAGTTCAGTCGATTTGAATTCTCTCTAGTTTCGTTCGTTCGTACTCAAGTCGAATTAGCTCCGCGTTGTGTAGTGACGCTCTCGCTGACCCAGCCATGGGTAAGAAATCGCGCGGTAACGCGAGTGCCGGTTTACCGGGAAAACAGACTCTCCCAGGAGACGGCGCGACCACCGAGCCAGCCCAGAAGAAGCAGAAGAAAACCCCATTGCCCATCCCGACAGGCGTTGCGGACCCGCAGCCGGGGCCTCCCGGAACTAAACGACCCAGACCTGAAGACAGCAGCGCCACCGTATCAGCAGCAAAAAAGCTGCTGAGCAACAATCCGTTCTCCGCCCTGCAGAACGGAGCGCAGCCGCAGTCGGACCCTGAGACGGTGCCGAAAAAAAGTTAAGTTGCCACCCTTCTATGTGAAGGGCTTCCCTCCCGGGCTATGGGAGCAGCTGGATTTCTACATTAAGCAGGGCCTTCGCTGCACCATTCAACGGTGCACGGAAGGCTACAAACTGATGGTCCCGGCCGAAAAACACTTCAACGCAGTTCAGGCCCTCTTGGACAGAATGAAGCTGGAATACTTCTCCCACGACATCGAGGCCACCAAGCCGCTGAAAGTGGTGCTGCGCGGGCTCCACGACATGGACACCACCACCTTAATGGACGAGATTAAGGCGAACGGCCTCAAGCCGGTCGAAGTCCACAAGATGACCCGCAGCAAGGCCATCAAGTATCGTGACCAGCTCTACCTGGTCCATCTGGAGAAGAACTCCACAACCGTGAAGGATCTCCAGACGACACGCACACTGTTCCACATCGTAGTGAAGTGGGAGCGGTATAAACCCACCCACCGTGGCGTCACTCAGTGCTCGAACTGCCTATTGTTCGGGCACGGCACCAGGAATTGCCGCATGGCCAGCCGCTGCATCAAATGCGGCAAAAACCACAAGATCGACAACTGCGACAGCATCGAGGAAGCCACTCCCACATGCGCCAACTGCGGTGCCGCCCACAAGGCCACGAGTAAGGCCTGTCCGAAGCGGGCCGAATACGCCGAGATCCGGAAGAAGGCCTCGTCCAACAGCCAGCCCGGTCGCAAGAAGGTTCCAGAAAACAACGCGCAGAACTTTCCTCCGTTATCACCGGTCCAATCACGGCCAATTACAGTGTTGCCGCCGCTCCCGCTCAACCAACAGTTGGCTGCCGCTGCAGTACCCGGTCAAGCCTCCGGGCCATCGACGGATCCCCCTGCTCCGGGATTGGCCGGTACAACCGGTGAAGCTACAGACGATTCTCCGCTGTCAACGGATGAGATCGTCACACTGTTGGCCCAGGCCATCATCATCAAGCGCACCTGCGCAACAAGAACACAACAGCTCCAAGCTATCATCTCCTTCGTCGCTAATTATGGACCGTGAAGCCATAAAGATCGCCAACTGGAACGCTCGCTCCGTAGGGGCGAAAAACATTGAGCTTGCAGACTTCCTCCGCAAGCACGACATCGACGTGGGCCTTCTCACCGAGACCCACCTCAAGACCGGTGACAGCTTCTGGCTGCCCGACCACAGCATTGTCCGGCTTGATCGCAGCAGCTCCAGGGGGGGCGGTGTCGCGGTCATCATTAAGAAAGGCATCAAGTACTGCACCCTACCCCACTACCGCACTTCCATCATCGAGGCCGTCGGCGTAGAGGTGGAAACATCGACCGGAAACGTCCGGTTCATCGCCGCCTACTGCCCCCGGCAATGTACCGTTAGCAATGGTACAGCACAGCAGTTCAAGAACGACCTTGCCATCATAACCCGCACCAATGCCCGCTTCGTAATCGGAGGGGACCTGAACGCCCGGCACGAGGCCTGGCGGAACTACCAGCAGAACCAGAACGGCCGCCTGCTATTCGACCATTCCCAGCATGGTCTCTATTCCGTCTGGTTTCCGGACGAACCAACCTTCACATCACCGGCGGGCAACCCATCGACGCTGGACCTGTTCTTGGCAAACACCGGATTAGCCAAGCCGGTTGCCATCAACGACCTGAGTTCGGACCACCAACCGGTGCTGACCGAACTGGGCTACAACGTGGCCCCTGCACCGTGCCTGCGGAAGGACTACCATCGAGTCAACTGGGTCCAGTTTCGACGCGTGGTCGACCGCCACATCGACGACAACCCACCGCTCGATACAGTGGAGGACATCGACCGGGCCCTGGAGGGTCTCCATCAAGCCATATCCGTGGCTGACGAAGAGTGCGTTCGACGAGTTCCTGTGAGGGGTAAGTTTCAAGCAATTGATTCCCACACCAAACTTTTGATTCGGCTCAGAAATGTTCGTAGACGCCAGTTTCAGCGGACTGGGGATCTGCAGCGTAAATACGAAATGGTCGATCTGAATCGGCAGATCGCTTCCAGAATGGTCTCAATCCGGAACGAGAGTTTCGGGCGGCTCGTTCAGAACCTGGACGACCGTTCCAGACCATTCTGGAAGGTTGCCAAGGTGCTGAAGTCTCACCCCAAGCCCATTCCACCACTTAGAGTCAATGACGAACGGCTTATCACCAACGAAGAGAAGGCCAATGCAATTGGGGAGCACATTGCCCAGTCGCATTTGCTTGGCTCTACAATCCCAAGTCCACTCGAGAACCAGGTTGTGCAGTGCGTTCAGACGTTAGATGCCTCCCCTTGTGCCGTCCCTCCAGAAGAACGGATTACAGAGGAACAAATTTGCTCAACGCTGAAACACAGTACGAACATGAAGGCTCCCGGGTTTGACGGAATATTCAACCTAGAGTTGAAAAATCTCAGCGCGAGGGTGCACTCGCTGCTGGCTGCCATCCTCAACAGATGCTTGGAGCTGCACTACTTTCCAAGCATCTGGAAGGTGGCAAAAATCATCCCGATCCGCAAACCTGGGAAAGACCCTTCACTACCGTCAAGCTACAGACCGATTAGCCTGCTCTCAGCGCTGAGCAAGCTGTTCGAAAAATTGATCCTCAGCCGACTAAACAAGTTTGTGGAGGAACATGACATTCTTCTTCCGGAACAGTTCGGGTTCCGTAAGGGGCATTCCACCAATCATCAGCTAGTGCGGGTGATGAATAACATCCGGAGTAACAAAGCTGTATCCAAGTCCACAGCCATGGCCTTGTTAGACGTCGAAAAGGCGTTTGACAATGTCTGGCACGACGGACTTATATACAAGCTTTGTAACTCCAACTTTCCACCATACCTTGTGAAAATCACCCGTAACTATCTCCAGCAAAGGTCGTTCAGGGTGTCGTTGAATAGTTCCCTTTCGGGACAATTTCCGATCCCAGCAGGTGTTCCGCAAGGGAGTCTGCTGGGACCACTGCTTTACAGCATCTACACGTCGGACATCCCTCCTCTAGGAGACGGTTGCGTGTTCTTTCTGTTTGCAGATGACACCGCGATAGCCGTCAAGGGTAGGATGCCTCGTGAAATTACGAACAAGCTCCAACGATGCCTTGACACCTTTACTGATTATGCCACCACGTGGAAAATCAAAATCAATGCCTCGAAAACCCAAGCGATCATGTTCCTTCACAGACAATCATTAAAACTTAAACCGTCTCCCTCCTGTACCGTAATAATGGATGGTACAAGGGTCGAGTGGTCCACTGATGTTACTTATCTCGGGATGTTGTTCGATGAGAAGCTCCTGTTCCGCTCGCACATAGAGAAAACCCTAGTTAAGTGCTCCGCCTTGGTTAGGTGTTTGTATCCGCTCATTTGCCGCAGATCCCGCCTCTCAAGGCAAAACAAACTGGCTGTTTACAAACAGATCATAGCCCCCGCGATCTTCTATGCCGCCCCGGTGTGGGAATCGTGCGCTCAGACCCACAGGAACAAAATCCAGGTTGCACAGAATAGAGTGTTGAGGATGATCCTAGATCGTCCATTCGACACAAGAATAGCAGACCTCCATCAAGAGGCAGAAATTCCCAAAGTAGATTCCAAAATTGATGATATGACAACTAAATTTATTCAAAAATGCAATCTTTCTGAACATGCTTTAATAAGCAATTTGTACATAGTAGGTTAAGTGTATATAGTAGAGTAGGTTAGTTTTAAGCTGTAAATAGTAGTATTAAGTAGTTTCTCTTCAAATTCTAAAAACAAAACAAACCAATCCCACCAAGGTGGTCGACCGTGTACTAAGTCTAGGACTAATTCTGTAAAACTAATTTTGAATTTTGCCCATACCTAAAGATGAAGAAAGCAATTAAATCACTTAGTAAAAATGTATATGGTAATCGTCCAAGTTAAACTAAAATAAAGATCATTTAAACTGGAACTGGAAAATGGCATTAGTCTGGTAAAGGAGGCGCCAAGCGTCATCGCAAAGTTCTTCGAGATAACCACCATCGGTCGTCTGGCTTGCCGTGGTGGTGTCAAACGTATCTCCGGTCTGATCTACGAGGTGTGCTGAAGGTGTTCCTGGAAAATGAGGTCCGTAATGCTGTCACCTACACTAAACACGCCAAGCGTAAGTGGCCATGGATGTCCTCTTCAATAAAACGGCCCTTTTCAGGGCCATCAAGCTTACATCAGTAAAGAGTTGGAATAGAATTTATCTGTGCTTGTTGGTCCATATTCAGAACCACAAGCCCCCAACGACCACACAAAATGCTCTCCAGAGTTGTAATCTTGTAACCAAATTTGGAAGCAGGGGTGCAAGTGATTTTGAATGATTATCTTAATCAAATTTCTCTTGGAAAAAGATTACTACAAATTTGGTACGCCTACTATTCAAAAACGGAAAGTGTTGAGATAATAGATAATTGATCAATTAAAAGAACTAAAGGCTCTTCACATTTATTCCGTCCACTAGCGGTCCTACGTCAAGCTTCCGTTCGTGCCCCTAGGCACAGACCCTTCTACTTTTTTAATATAACTTTATTTTTCTCAAAACGTATTTTTAATTTGCTTTCATTTGATGATTTGATCTTTGAAATCGGCAAAGTGGTTCAAAAGGTATATTATTTAAAAAAAAAGTAATTTTTAAAAAATATTGAATTTTTGGACCATTCTTACATGGAAATGGTTACTCTGCTTATTGCATGCACTTCCACAGTTATTAATTGAGAGCTTTCGGTACCTGTACCATTTTTGCAATAGTAAAATTGTGTGGCAAGTACAATCGTAGCATAGAGGTAACTCTAAGACTAGTAGGTTACGAAGAAACGTGCTCAACTTTTTGGCTCAGCTCTGGTGCACTCTTCGGTCCCATGCTAATCTATGCACCCCTTGAAACGTAGGAAAATCCACGAAGCCCACATTTTATCTGTCAAACTTTCATAGCGAATCAAAACAAACATAGTGTAGTACTAGAATTTCGACTAGAATGGGGTACGTTAATCGGTTTGCTTGGGACCAATAGCCTTGTCAAGCAGTGAGCCAAATTTAAATCGTTAGTTTCCACCGGTTGATCGTAGTCTATGCCCAGGGAGGTCGAGAAATTTTCTAACCCGAAAAATTCCTAGACCGGACCGGGACTTGAACCCAGCCACCTCCAGCATGGTCTTGCTTTGTAGATGCGCCTTTACCGACTGAGCTAAGCGAGGTTCCGATATCAGATAATGTAAATAAAATTGTGTCCTTCGCATTGTTAAGATTTTTTAGTGATTCGTCGGTGAAAGAGATTACCCATTTGATTGAGATTAGAGCTACATAGTTATTACGAAATACCGGTAATTTTTTACAAGTACATATTACTATTTTATGATCAAAAACAATTTCTTTATACATTTGGGGCAAAATACACTCCTAAGTTCGGGACAAAATGATCTGTTAGTAAACAAGCAAGCTTTGTTTACGTTCTATTCTATAACGTTCCGAAATCTATTAAGTCTATTAACAACTACGATCGGAACTGGAGGCAGTGAAAAGCGCCCATTACACATGTCAATATATTGACAAACATCGTATTATCAATTATTCTTAAGCAAACCCCACACGCATCAATATATTGAAGCGAAGGGGAATTATTGACAATAATATTGATAATGTGAATTCAGAAATATTGTCAATCTCGATGTATTGACGTCAATATAGAATGTATTGACAATACGATTATTGTCAATAAAAGCAATCGTGTAGGGTCCACTTTACAGTATTATCAATACATAAATATTGACAACATTAATGACAATATGCTAAAGCGCTCGTTACACGGGTCAATATATTGACCGTAAATTGACATACTGACAATATTATTGAAAAGGTAATATTGATAACGAGTATTGTTGAAAAACTGATTTTCATTTCCCTTTGTCAATATTCTTCCCCTACCTAACAAGAGGGAGAACGTAAGTCATTTAGATCGACTGACTCACAAAGCACATTCGCGCATACAGCGAGGCATACACTGTTGCCATTTATTTAAATCATCGTGTGTGATATAAAATCAATTTAAAAAAATGTATCTTTTTTCAGTCACTTATCACCCAGGCTTCGCTTATATGGATGTACGTTTTCTACAAAATCACAAGCATAATCATGTTGTTTTTACTGTAAAATAAAATAAATACTATCAGCGTTTCACATTCTTATACGTAAAGTACACACTACGAAAAAGTCGTGTAAATTTAGGTTCCCTGATACCGACACATGTAAGCGCACTTTTGACATAAGAATCAGTTGAAAAAAAAATGAGAAAATCAATTCAATCAAACGTTATTTTCGTCTCGTTGCTTATCTTTCGGTTTGAGAACACTTAATTTTAAATGAAATGTTTGTTTACGTTCCATGATTTAAGTCCAATATAGATTACGTCTCGTGTAAAAGCAGTTAGTTTTAAGTGTGTATCCACTAAACCAGGACTCCGCAGTTAGGTAATTTTTGAACTACGGAACTGTTCGGTAAAAATCAGTGAAAAATAGAAAAAAAAAATTGGAAGCTGTTCAAAAACCCGGCAAAATTTACCGACTTCGGTGATCCGAATTCAGTGTGTAGCTAGTATTTTCAATACATACAGGTCCAGTAATCGTTTCTGTTTGGACCCGATTGCAAACATGAACTCTAAACACCCTTTCTTTCGCTGATCCATGTTTCATGTGTGGGAAAATTTTGAGACAAGTAATATTGACTTTAATACATTGAGGTAAAAAGGCTTCTAACGTATTACCATTAATAATGTCAATATTCGTATATCGATGATATTGATGGCAGAATTGACGATTTTTTGTCAATACATTCTGAGTATTGACAAAATGAAATTAAAATAAGCTTTTCATCAATACTTGTCATCAATCATCGTCTTCAATAGCACCTTTTCAATAATATTGTCAGTATGTCAATTTATTGTTAATATATTGATATGTGTAATGGGCGCTAAAGACGAAGGCATTCCTCTATCTCAATTGGACATGATCATTTATAACAGTGGTCTCCAACGCACGGCCCGCGGACCGTATGCGGCCTTCGAGATGGGTCAAAACAAATCAATCCTGTTATTGGGGTCAGCGGGCTTCAAAAAAATTACAAAATGGGTTGTAGACTGATTTATAAGGCGGCAAGGATAGCCATATTGCCAAGGCAAGGATAGCCATATTGCCCTTTTATTGTAGTGCATCCTATCCCTTTGTTGAAGTGCATTTTATCCCAGCTTGGGTACATTTTGCCCCGATTTCGTAACATGTCCAGATTAATTAGACATCAGCTCAATTAATTTAAGAACAGCTAAGAAATGCGTTGAATGGACTACACCGGAGGATTCTTGTAATAATTGTCATTGGCCGAGAGGAGCAAGGCACATCGAAATTGATCCGGTGTAGATGGAGCCCGTACGATCCAACGCTGCCTAATGAAAACATTGACAAACAAAGCATGTTATCGTCGCACTCGTCATCAACGCTTATCTGCCATCATTATCGCATGTCGATGATTGCATTGCAGGTTCGGTACTTACCTAGCGAAGTGGAAACCGCCTTTGGGTAGGCAATCAAATTAGCATCAAAGTGTAGTACTTACCAGAGAGTGCACACGCAAAGATGCCGTTGAGCGATTCCAGCTCAAATCATTCAGATAGAGACGACATGTTGCACGACCCTCTCCAATTTGGGTGAAACTTCGTAGTTGTACATGTTTTCGGTATGGGAGATAAAGTATTTTCTCGAGGTCAAGTTATCTTTTCAACTTACGACAAACCTTTAAAAAAAAAGTATGTTTTTTAATATAGGGGAAATGCAGGTAATGTCGGCCTAAGTGTCCCTAATTTGGGCTCATACATAAAAATTCAGCAATCGACTAAATTTTCAATAGCAATCAAAAATATCCATTAGTAACGTCCCAATAACGCGTTCATCTAGATAAAATTGATAAATAGCAGATTTTTAGCGATGGGCCCAATCTGATATCCATAGGCCAACATTAGAGACATTTCCCCTATTTATTTTAATTTTCAACGTCTTCAGCTATGCTGTGTACAGACTGATGATGAAAACTTAACTAAATTATGCAACTCTTCAAATTGCAAAACAAAAAATTGAATTGATTTAAGACTCTTTGGCATCCAACGCAGACTAGTACAAATATAGGGGAAATGGCTCTAATGTTGGCCTATGGATCTAAGATTGGGCCCATCGCTAAAAGTCTGCTATTTATCAATTTTATCTAGATGAACGCGTCGTTGGGACGATACTAATGGATATTTTTGGTCGCTACTGAAAATTTAGTCGATTACTGAATTTATGTATGGGCCCAAATTAGGGACATGTAGGCCGACATTACCTACATTTCTCCTTTATATATAGAAACAAATCGTTGAAAGAAAAAGTAAAAAGCCTATGTCTTAATTAAAAATTAAGTAGTGTCTGCTCTCCTATTTTTCTTCTATGAGTTATAATTTCATATGGAGTAAAAATATTGTTTTAGTATATGCCGAGACCAAGACATTGTAAAGCTAATGGTTTCGACTGCATAAGGAAATCACAATACACACTTAAAAAAAATCATGTAAATTTAAGTGCTCTGAGACTGACATATACGAGCGTCAATTTTTACATAAAATTAAGTCATAACAGACGCGCAATTCAACTCAATCAAACGTACTGTTCATCGAGTAACAAACTTTTCAGTCTCGGAGCACTTAATTTTACATGACATATTTGTTAACGTCTCATCTTTTATGTCAAAGATGGATTCCGTCACGTGTAAAATTAGTTATTTCTAAGAGTGTACGATATCAGACTAATTTATTATTGATTTGCTTTATTTTTACTCCTTGGTAGGGATTCCAGACAACACAAACGAATTCCAGTAGTGAGCGTACCAATGAAGAGTAAAGGGCTTTAAAACACAGAGGATCACGGAATTCCGGGATCATGGAATTTATTCGTATTGTTTTGTAAAAGTTCAGTATAGTTGATCAACCGTTAAAAAATTTTGCTGGAACATACCAGAAACTGTAACAGTAGAAATTGGTGTTTGTTTAGAGTTTATTACGTCCCATAAACTATAACAAAACTATTTTGTATAAAGTTTTGTATATAAATCTGAACTATTCTAGAAATGGTATTTTTCTATGCGTGGAGTCAATGCGCTGCGAAACGATATCGTTTACAACCATTGCATATGCATGACGCTCTTTCAATGGTGAACTATTTCCCAGGGGTATGAAATAAAAAACGATATTGTTGGTAAAATATGACGTATGTTTGACCCGGATGTAAAAACAAAATTGAGTCCTGCTGGAAGAAGCTATTGCAGAAAATTGTTAGAACTCGGGCGATTCGATACGGAAAAATTGACATACGCTAGATCCGCTTTGGAAAACATTGTTAACTGCTTTTGAGGACGTCATTTCATTTCAATAGCATCTTTTACCCAGGCTTGAACGAACTTTGGTCGTTATTTAGTTCTGATATAAGGGGAGCGACGGCCTTAGAGCGCTCATGTTTACTGAGCATTGTATCGTGAGTTGGAACCCAAGCACCTCTAGTGAGTGCCAGTCGAGCCTTATGAACGTCTTAAGATTATTTGACTCAGTGTACTACCTGGAGATGATCGTTGCCGACATTACTTGCTTGATAGTGTCTAGTCAATTGTCCCCACATTTTTTAAACTCTGTTGCTTGGGGAACCTCCTTTGGCCAATGGCTGAAATTCTCTTTAATAAAGTAACTTAACCTAACCTAATTAGCTTACTATGCTTTACAAAGTGAATCCAGATCTAATTCACCCTTCCCACCAACAAAAACGTCCTTCGTGCGACAACCGTGGAGATGCAGAGGTATACTCGGTCTCTACATTATGAGTAAACTAAACTCAAGTTTGGGTCGTTCTCATTCGCCGTGTAGTAACAACGGGTGTCGAACTAATGTCGTGAATACACTTGTATGACCAACTAAACCATGGTCCACCTAGTAATGGAACAAACTGTTTTGCTTATTACAGCCCTCCTAGTGGACGTTTTCGGAAGCTTTTGACTTCTATTGGTTGACAAAAACAATTACTATAACGGTGTATTTTTTCAGTTCATAAAACGCTCTTGTTTTGAAGACAGTCACCATGCAAGAGGAGCGTAGAAAAAAATCGTGAACAGTCATCTGGAAAATCCATCGTGGTCCACGTCCAAGCTGATTAAAGTGTTGAATTTTCATAGAAACACCGTATGGTGCGTGCTCAACACGTACAGGGAAACCTTGACGACGAATCGGAAGCCTCAAAGTAAACTACCAACCGTCAGCTCCATGGAAAGTTCGTGAGGTCCATCAGAAGCAACCCAGGTATGTCCGATCGCGGTTTGAGTAAAAAGTATGATGCCGCCAATAGTACAGTGCTCGAATTTGCTACCGCGATCACTCAAGCAGAGTTTCGTAGCTGGAACTCGTGCTCGAAATCTGTATGACAACCTGCTGACCAAGTCCGGTGGGTGCATACCTATGGATGATGAAACCTATGTAAAGGCCAACTTCGGACAGCTTCCAGGACCAACATTTTACAAGGCGAAGGCTCGAGGAAGTGTCCCTGGCAGATTCAAATTTGTTTTTGCAAATACATTCGCCGGCAAATATATGATCTGGCAGGGAATTTGCAGCTGCGGCCAGAAGACTAAGGTTTTCGTCACTGCGAAAATTATGAACTCGGAGGTTTACAAAACCGAATGTCTCCAGAAGCGAGTTCTGCCCTTCATCCAGTCACATGATGGAAATTTTGGCCGGATCTTGCAAGATGTCACTACAGCCGGGAAGTACAACAACGTTACAATTTTTACAGAGTCCAGTTTGTTCCGAAATCCGTCAATCCACCTAATTATCCCCAGTTCGGGCCCATTGAAAACTACTGTGCAATTATGAAGAGGAAACCACAGACAACATGGCATAACTCTCTCTACCGTATCCTTCGCACACCCTATAACAATCATTTTCAATTACCGTGAACCCCTGCTAATCTGAACGATACTTCATTCATATCGACGGGGTTTATTTTTAATTTAAACTTCTAGTATCTCCATGACCATTACAAAGTGAGTTTATTTTCCCTTTATTTGCTGTTTTGATTTTCCGTTCTGTTCCGCATCGTTTCATTTCGCTTTAATGCATTCCATGTGCTAAATTGAGCAATTCAAGCTGAACAATGCATTAGGTCCTAAGTAAAATTGATCGATTCTCTTCATCTACTTTCTCTTTCGTTAGTAACTTGGGTATAGAACCGTTTATTTTCGTGTTTGTCAAATTAGAAGGTAGATAATAGCTTATTTCATTGATCGGTGTGCCTAAAATAGCTGGGAATTTCTTAACATGGTCGTGAGGATGCAAAGAGAAATTCGACGAAGAGAATCTGTCAATGTTCCTTACGACCTAATGCATTTTTCAGCTTGAATTTATAGTTTGCACTGCGTACAGATTAGCGGGGTTCAAACTAAAAAGTGTTCAGAGTTAAAACGGTCAGATTACCGGGGGTCCACGGTAGTTGGGAATGTGGCCGCGGGAATGGGAATGTTTACATCGCGCGAATAAAGGATGAGATGCAAATCTGAATTTGGTTTGTGCACTAATAGAGCTGAAGATACGCCTGGGAAAACATTCGACACCTTCCCAAAGCAGCAAGATAAGTGAGCAGTTTTTATTTAAACAACACAGAATTTAACATAATAACAGTAACAGCAATGATCGATTCTCTTCGTCGATTCTCTTTTGTTAATAACTCGCTTGGATTAACATTTCTCTATGCGTTTGATATTGCTTTTAATAGTTACCTGTTACCTGTTACAGACATGAATTACACAAATTTCAGAAAATTGCTTGTAAAGAGAAAATTGATGAAGACAATCAACCAACGCAGTAAGGCCAAATAAAAATACTAAGATAAAACTGTCGGAAGAAAAACTTTCTATTTTAGTGTCCTCTGCTGGTTTCGCAGCCCCATCGGTAGAAATGAAATTTTGCGCTCTTTTTTATCATTTTTTTAATTTTTTTATTACTCGATTAACAAATAATCGATTAGTTTTTGTTAATTGTGCTGTCATTTTTCCACCAATGACAGTGTAGCACATGCTTGAAAAGGTGATCGGTGATGATTCTCTGGAGATGTTAATGCTTATATCGGCATGATATAACCGATTACAAATATTTTACTTTTCGGTTCGTTAATCGATTAATCGATTATTCGAATGAAAATCGGCCATCACTAGATGAATGTGTAACGTCATTTCAAATATAAGGACCGTACATAAATAATGATACAATTTGAAAGGGACCGGGGCTAATCACAAATTACGTCCCCACAGTAACTGAAATAAACACGAGTGTTCACCGGTTGGTAAGGCGCTTATGTCCCTGTCGATTTGCTTGCTTTGTTTTGATTTCAACTCACAGCTGACTGAGCTGACATACAAACGCATTCAATGGCGTAATGAGCAGGTCAGGTAAAGATAACTGAATATCACTTTCATTCTCTCACTGTACTCATGTAGCAAAGAGTGTGATGTCAAACTCGTCGTTACATATGAAGAGCGGGTGAATACAGAAGACAATCAATTCGCATGTACGAGTGCACCGATGAATTTGAGTTCATTTACTCGAAAAAAAAATAGTGACACAAGCTGTGGGCAATGTTTACTAATCATGAACACTAAATGTTCATTATTCATTATTCATGAACATTTAGTGTTCATGATCAGGAAACATTGCCCGCAGCTTGTGTCACTTTTTCTCGAGTGAGTGAACTCAGATCCATCGGTGCACTCGTCCATTGCTAGAACTGTTTTTTCATGTCAATGAGGTGAGACGTGTTAACAGAACGAGGGAAAAGCAATTCGACAGTGAGCATGCATAAGGGCGTAAACGCGATGATCGATTCTCTTCGTCGATTTTCTCTTTTGTTAATAACTCGCTAGAATTAACGTTTCTCGGTATGTTTGCTGTTGCTTTTGATAGCCAATACAATCTGTTACAACTCTGCATTGAACAAATTCTAGAAATTTGTTTCGCTTAGCTGTAGCAATGCAAAGAGAAAATCGATAAAGAGAATCGATCATCGCGTTTACGTCCTTATCCATGCTCACTGTCGAATTAGTAAAAAAAAAATGCATGAACGAGGGATGCTCTGGCTGCAAAGCGACGGTTGGGAATGTCTACACACAGACTACATTGTGTGAAACAATATTGTTCACAAAAGAAATCATAGCATGTTCGCGACGCTCTCTCGGTGTTTGAATGTCAATTAATAATTAACGCGCTTCATACGAGGGAATACTGTCCATCCTAACTTGCGTAAAGCATATAACAAAAATTGTTTTTGGATTAACTCGTTCTTCGTGTAATTACAAGTATGGTGACCAAACAATACTACAATATTCTAATGTTGACCTCACGTATGTAACATAAAGCGATTTAATCGTATAAGGAACTTTAAAATGGAAACCAAAGCGCTCTATAAAACTAAGCATATTGCCTGTAAATGTCGGTGCTTTTTTGAAGAATAAACATTATGTTTTTAATAAAAAAAAATACTGAATTCGTTGAAAAAATTTTTGTTAATAGCTATATGACTGAAAAAAATCTCCTTTTTTATTGAACACCCGTTATTTACGTCAAAGATGGATTACGTAAAAATAGTTATTTTTAAGTGTGTAGTTTTTGGATTTGCCCATAATGTATTATACAAATAATGCTCATGCTCATAGATTATCATGGAAGTGTATCTGCGGCATAACAGTGTTTTTCGTCTCTTATGACCGTAAGGACGTGACCGGCACCGTTATTGACCTTGAAACTACTGATTCACCGGAGTTTACACACTTAAAATTGATTGCTAATCCCAAGCCCCATTCATATGGTTCTTCGTAAAAATTTCGCTTGTTCTGGTCAATCATGAAGTGTATGATCGTCAATGCTCACGCTCATGCTCAATTCTCTTTAGAAATGTTCGACCTATGGTCCCTGGCTACAACGTTAAACATTTGTTCAACACAAATGGATTTTTTTCGAATCTTAATTGAACGAAATTTGATCGATAATAATCAGAAAATCTCAGACAAACAATGATGCGAACTAGTCAAGGTTATGTCCAAAGACCCCTTCCACGTGTACGATTGTGAACGAATCATTCGTGGAAACAACCATTTCAATAACCGTAAAGTTATCAGAATTCACAAGAAATCATCTCCCATCCAATCAGTCTAGCCGCAATCGTATCTTGTCTCCGCACAAAACTCATCAGGCCATCCTATATGTACTTCTTCATCATAAATTGGTACATATTTATCTAATCTGAGCTCGTGTAATTACTTACTCTATCTATAACAGTGACGATCTGCGGCGGACTTGAATGGACCTACACCTAAATTAAACATCTGGTGAAAAAAGCAGTGGGTTTCTCTACATCAATCATGTACTCTCAATGAAAATAACACGGGTCATTCACAAACTGCATGGTCAATCAATAATTTGCGGTCCTTTTCGGTGTAGTTGCACCGATTCATTTGTGGGAGGGATTGCGGTTATCTAATAACACGGGAGCTAAATTATCTAGACTATTTTCGGCGACGCAATCCGGGTATGACGTCAAACGATTGCTTTTAAAATTTGAACACGAAAAAATCCGGACACATTTAATAATCGCTGACACATTTAAAACTCGCTGCATTGGTTGTTAGGATAAGTTCATTTGTTTACATCATGGCTTCACCGGAGCAAGCACGTCGCGATTCGATCCTGCACGCCCGAAACGAAAATCCCGGTCTATCCGCTCCTGACAGTTTTTGATCAAATTCCTGGGCAGGAATTGAATATCTCGGTTTAAGCGGAAGAATGTAAAATCAAAAAGAAGTCAAAATTCCCCAAAATGTTCCTTGTCTGGCAAGCCTGGCAAAAATTTACTAGGATAAGTGCCTAAGGGGGCCTCCCTTAGCTCAGTTGGTAAAGGTGCAGCTACAAAGCAAGACCATGCTGGAGGTGGCTGGGTTCGATCCCCAGTCCGGTCTAGGAATTTTTCGGGTAGGAAAATTTCTCGACTTCCCTGGGCATAGAAGTATGATTGGACTTGCCACACAATTATACCAATGCAAAAATGGTACAGGCATCGAAATCTCTCAATTAATAACTGTGGAAGTGCATCTAGAACACTAAGTTGAGAGCACGCAATAAGCTAATATGCGATATGCAATAAGCTTGAAATGCGAAGAAGAAGAAGAAGAAGTGCCTACGGAAGAGACTACTGTCTTTTCTGGAGTAGCATGAGGTGGATTCTCTATTCTGGCCGGACTTGGCAAGCTGCCACTACTCAAATTCCAACAAACAGGGATACAGCGAAAATGGTGTCACAGTAGTTTCCAAGGAGATGAATCCGGCCAATACTCCGGAACTAAGGCCAATTGAGGAATACTGGTCAATTGTGAAGCACATACTGAAGAAAAAGGGTGCAACCGCAATTGACCTGAAGGCAGCCAAACCAGTGGGAACAGGGTTCGTGCAAAAGATAATGGGCCGTTTACGAAGAAAAGTTCGAGCAATTGCCTATGGTCAGAAGGAATACTGAAATAATGGTCTTACAATAAGCATAATACACTGAAAGCTCCGTTTACAAAGTATTTTTTACGTAGTAATCCATTTACGTCCCTCTTTTTACGAAGTAAATCCCAAATAACGAGTTTTTTTTGCGATTTTGGGAATCTGCGAAAAAACTGTGAAATACCCCCACAATATGGGTATCTTTGGAATCGGAGTGACATTTAGGAACCGAAAATCCATGTCTGACGCCATTTTGAAATCCAAGATGGCGTATTTTTTTTATTATTATTTTTAACTATAGTTATTAACGCTCTTGGGTCATTCGTGACTTGTCCGGGGTGAGATTTGAACTCGTGACTTTGGCGTGAGAGGTATGAAGCTAACCACTACGCCGGGGTCGCCCCCCAGATGGCGTCATCCGGTTCATGAAAAATTGGAAAATACTGTCAGTACCCCACAATATGGATATTTTTGGAATCGGGGTGACGTGTAGGAACTGAAAATCCATGCCTGACGCCATTTTTAAATCCAACATTCCGTATCGAGCGCTGAACCAGTTAACAGTGGCCTGGTCTCTTCATACGACACTTGTTTTTTTTACCGCGTTTCCATCGCTATCGTTGTTAAAACAAAAGTGTTCAGGTGAATCGCGCACGGTTTTCGGAAGCAGCTATCGTAAGCTGAGTCTGACGTATATACTGTTCACCTTTACCCCAGCGATCCATCATCATCAAACCATCACCATCGTCATAGCTTCATCTCCGTCAATAGCCGCATCGTAGAAGCAGCAGCAAACGGAATACCTAGATGCACCGGCTGATAGGTTGTTTACACAACCGACATAAGTATTAGACAATACATTTTGCAAGTCCATTGTAGTTTTGCTTTGCCTCGTGGCGCGTGGCTCTGTATCTCACCCCTGGTAAGGGAGTATGGTTCATAGTGAGACAACTTGTTGCAACTAGATATAAGTTTTTTTTTCTCTTTAATTTACTTGTACGCCGTGCATAAAATTTAATTACTTGTAATTAAATTAATCAATTGGAGAAGGGGTTTTTTACGTAGAACTACTTCTTCGTCGACTATACTGGGGTGCAAATCAAAAAATATGTGTGGTGAAATAGTGTTAGGTTTTGAACGCTTGTAACTTTGTCATTTAAAGATGAAATTAAAATCCAAATACGCCAATCTATAGAATATTACATTACGAACCTGCTGAAATAAATATTTTTACAATTTTCCGATATAAATCTTTTGAAAAATGTACAAATGATAATGTTACCACTGTTTTTATGAAATAAGCGTTTTTCCCAAACACAGTCATTATAATCGAGTACCACTTGGTTGCACATTGTTCTGAAAAGATATTAAATAGCGCTGCTGTTGAATTTTTTGACAGGCAAATTTCACACGATGAATTTTACCATTTAGTGCGTCAGAGTACCGTTTCGAGTTGGCAAACCGATTGGGACACTAGAAATCTTTGACGGTGGTTACATTCAATTATTCCTAATGTTTCTTCGAGAGCGTGGTTTACAGGTTTGGACTTAAGTCGTGACTTCATTCGCGTATGAGTAGACTTATGTCCAACCACTACTCGCTAGATGCTCATCTCAATAGAATAAACCTCGTGGACAGCAACATCTGTCGGTGTGGAATCGGTTACGATGACATCGATCACGCAGTTTGGCAATCTATATATATAAAAGTGGATGTATGTTTGTATGTATGTTCCAGCATAACTCTGGAACGCATAGACCGATTTCTACCAAACTTGGCATACGTATTCCTCACTTTAAGAAGATGGTTATAGGGTGATTGGGAAGACGGGGGGTCCGAAGATTAAGCCGAGGGGCTATCAAAAGTATAGCGTGCTTCGATTTTTTTTGCATTTTTGGTACCTTTACACCACATGTAAAATGTTACAAGACATGAAAAATGTTGCACGACACGAAAAATGTTGCACGACATAAACATGTTGCACGACATAAAAATGTTGCACGACATAAAAATGTTGCACGACATAAAAATGTTGCACGACATGCAAATTGTTGCGCGACACGAAAAATGCTGCACGACATGAAAAATGTTGCGAGTATGAAATATTTTGAACGACCTGAAAAATGTTGCGTAACATGAAGAATGTTGCACGACATGAAAAATGTTGCGCAACACGAAAAATGTTGCACGACATCGAAAATGTTGCACGATATGGAAAATGTTGCACGATATGAAAAATGTTGCACGACATGAAAAATTATGCATGACATGAAAACTGGTGCGCAACACGAAAAATGTTGCGCAACAAGAAAAATGTTGCACGACATGAAAAATGTTGCGCGACACGAAAAATTTTGCACGACATGAAAAATGCTGCACGACAAGAAAAATGTTGCACGTCCTGAAAAATGTTGCGCAACAAGAAAAAAATGTTGCGTGACACGAAAAATGTAGCATGACATGAAAAATGTTGCACGACATGAAAAATGTTGCGCGACACGAAAAATTTTATGAGCCACGAAAATGTTGCGTGATACGAGAAATGTTGTGTGACATGAAAAATGTTGTATGATATGGAAAATGTTGCACGAAATGAATAATATTGCATGATATGGAAAATGTTGTACGATTTGAAAAATGTTGCACGATATGAAAAATGTTGCGTGATATGAAAAATGTTGCGTGATATGAAAAATGTTGCGTGACATGAAAAATGTTGCACAACATGAAAATGTTGGGTGACATGAAAATGTTGGGTGACATGAAAAATTTGCATGACATGAAAAACTTACGTGACATGATAAATGTAAAACTTACGTGACGCAGAAAATGTTGGTGTTGAAACAAATGTTGCGCAACATGAAAAATGTTGCACGGTATATTTAATGTCGCGACTTTTAAAATGTGTTACAAAACAAAAATGTTGCACGACCTGCAAATTGTAGTACGATAAGAAAAATGTTGCACTACCTAGAAAAACTTTCACCTCTATTCTGGTTTTCGAACGAATCGAATCCGTCATACAAAAAATTTTTTTTTTTTGTATGTCGAATCCGATTTGTTGAAAAACCAGAATAGAGGTGTTTATGTGTTATGAAAAATGTTGTGCAGCATGAAAAATGTTGCATGACATGAAAACTGTTACACGACTTGAAAAATGCTTCGCGACATAAAAAATGTGGCACGATATGAAAAATTTCGAACGAAATGATGAATGTTGCACGTTGTATACATGAAAAATTGTGAACGACATAAAAAACAACATTCAAAATGTTGCGCAATAAAGATAATGTTGCCCGACATGAAATGATGCATGAAATAAAAAATGCTGCGTGACATGAAAAATGTTGCACGATATGAAAAATGTAGCACGAAAGTAAAAATGCTGCGCAGCATAAAAAATGCTAAGCTACGTTAATAGTTGTACTACATAAAAATGTTTCGTGACATAGAAAATGTTGTTTGTCATGAAAAATGTTGCACGACATGGAAAATGATGCACGACATGGAAAATGGTGCAAGACATGAAAATGTTGCAGGATACGACAGTTTTTTCAAAATATAGAAAACGTTGCATGACATGAAAAATATAACGCAACTTTAAAAATGTTGCATGATATGACAATTGTTACACGACACGAAACATGTTGCGTGAAATGAAAAATATTTCACAACATGGAAATTATTTCACGACATAAGAATGATTAACGACACAACAAATGTTGCGTGAGAAAAAAAAGTTGCACGACATTAAAAATAATATACGGCATGTTGCGAAATATTGAAAATGTTGCACGACGTAAAAATGTTGCATGACAGAACAAATTTAAACTTAATGAAAATTTTTGTATGACACCAAAAATGTTGCGTGACAATGAAAATGTTGAAAAATGTTGCGCGATCGGGGTATGTTGAACGGCAAAACGAATGTTGCACGCCATGGAAAATGTTGCATGACATGAAAAATGTTGCACGAAACGACTTATTTCGCGTGAAATAATAAAAACTCGGTTGCTCGGAATGAGAAATATTGCTCAACATGTAAAATGTCACATGACACGAAAAACGTTGTATGACATGGAAAATGTTGCACGACACAATAAATGTTGCGTAAAATGAAAAAAATTGCACGACACGAAAAAGTTGCACACCACCAATAATATACCGTGAAAAATGCACTGAAAATATGTTGAACGATTGAAAAATGTGCGACTTTTTTTTATCTATAGGGGATGGTAGTTTTATTGTGACCCTCCAAAAGGTAGAGGCCATAAAGGTGCTAAGTTTAAAGTTGTACTCTATACAGGAGTTTTCTATGTTTCACTTTGAAGCGAAACAGATTAATTTTTTTTTTCATCATTTATTTATTTATGTCGGAAAGAAAATGTCCTTTCTCAAATCCAAATACAAGATGCTGGAATGAATTTAAAGATCGGCGGTCATGTGACGTCAAAAGCGCCCCTGAATCCATGCCATTTGATAATCTATCATTGGCAGATGGAGACTTTCCGTTATCCAAAATATTTCAAATACCCTACAATCTGGGTATTTTCGGAAAGGAGGTGACGTGTACAGGCCAGAAATCGATTTAAATTTAAATCTAGAGAGGTTTCACTCAGTCTTTTAGTATAGCCCTAGGTTAATGATACTTCTCTCGATTTTCCTCATATTCGAAAAGTAAACGGTATTCTCTGTTGGGTTAAATGGGTTAAATAGACGGGCATGCGTTTATTAAAAGCCTCTCTTTAAAGCTTCTTTTTTCTAATAATCCTTGAAAAATGCTCTTCTACTGCGTAGTCCTCAGATTTACTGTCGTGCCCGTGTTTTTTTTTAGTCAGAGGAGCGTAGCGACGGGTATGCATTTACTAAAAGCATTTTAAGAAGAATATTATCTTCACTATCATTTGAGAAACGCTTTTTTACTGGGTAGCCCTCAGATTTACTGTTATGCCCATGTTTTTTTTAGTCAGAGGAGCGTAGCGACAGATATGCATTTACTATAAGCTTCTTTCCTCCATTAACCTTTGAAAAACGTTTGTCTACTGCTTTGCTCTCTGATTTATTGTCCTTCCCGTGTTTTTTAGTCAGAGAAGTATAGCGACGAACATTCGTTTACTAAAAGGTACTTAAAGCTTCGGTCTTCGCTGTTTTTTGCAGGTTTTTAGCATTTAGCTATTCGTACTTTTCAGCTTTTTGTGCTGTTCAGGCTTCTGTGCTGTTCAGCCTTTCTTGATTCAGCGAGAGATCCCTCTTCGATTTGATGTGTTCATTTTTGTTCTATTTACGTCAAACAAATCGGCTGCTCTTTTATTCACCGTGAAGATGATTTTCCTAAGCTCAGTCCACCGAGAAAATTTTAAATTGAGTACTACAAGATGACGTCACGCATGAAGTCTTTGACAGTTCAGTGGTAAAATTCACCGGACTTAGAATTTTTTTCGAAAAAATATTTTTGATGTTTCGAGTTTTCATTTAAAAAATAACGAGGAAATAGGCGATGAAAAGAAAAATTATTGAAAAAATCCACTCAACAAAATATTGGCTAAGTCTATGTAAACAGTACCACCAAACTGTCAACATTTGAGGTTAGCCGCCGACGGTGCAGTACCTAATAACATGAAACATTTGAGTATCCGTCGATAATTTTGAAATCACGTATATGTAAGGACATAGATACGGTTCAGTTGTGTTGGGGGCCGTTCACGTATAACGTAGCGTGAAATATTTCATTTTCCATACAAAATGAAATGTTTCACCCTACAAAATGAAATATTTCGCGTTACGTAATATTTGAACGGGTCCTTGTGTGTGAACCCGATAATTAGCTCATTTGATATTTGATGCGTTTGCTTATAGAGAACTAATAACAGCAAGATTCGTAATAACAGCAAGCTACAAAAGATACTAGAAGCATGTTATTTTATTGATTCCTTTACAATTAACAAAGATGATAAAGTCTCGCAGTTGCTAATTAATTTAACTAGCATGATTCGTATTGATTGCGACTAAGAGGATAGGATTTTTTTTCAGTCAGAACATGAACTTAAGGAAATATGGAATCCCGAGCAAAGCCGGGTACACTCAGCTAGTGTACGGATAATGACGCCGCCCCAGAGAGCAAACTTTTGAATACCCTTGAGGCCCAAGGATGTTCCTATCAGAGACGTGTTGGGAACTCGTGATATCTGCTATATGCAGTCGGTTTATGTGTTTCTTCAAATGTCTAGTAAAAGAATTTAATTCCTTAAAAAATTTGCCATATTTGACATTCTTGTTGTCCCCTGAGTAAAATCTTAGAACATACTTATATCCTAACACGTCTTAATTTTTTGGTACCGCCCTCTTTATTGGTATGTTGTCCCGATGATGGTCGTATACTGCCTAACTGGAGTATGTTAAGACATTGCCGTCTGAAAGTGTTTGTAGGAAGTGACTAGAGAAACACTGTCCTAGAACATTTGAAAACTTACCTCTCGTTCGGGTGAATTTTTAAATATCCATGGAAATTTACATTAAACAACTTTGGGATGAGATGAGATGTTAAGATTATAATTGTGCTGTTGTTGAAAAGCGTATTTTGTAGAAAATTTCTGCGATAACATTTTTAATGAACATTTGGAAATGTTATCTTAACGTTTTATATCTCATTTTGATGATTTTCCAAATAAATTATTTCACTAAAGTTCTGGAACTATAAGAAGGACTCTGTAATGATGTCACCACACCTTACTCTGCTCATAACCATATCACTAATATCTCTTCACCTCCTCTATATCACATTGCATCGAATCCACATGTGTAAAACGTCAAATAAGTGTTGTATTTGTGTACCGGAATATCGCGATCTGCAAAGTTTATAATTGCGCCCAGCAGAAGATCAATTTTACCACGGTTTGCGGAAAGATACACGCAGTATTTTGACATGCCTGTAATTTCAGGTATACGTTGGACTTATAACGTTGTTTGTATTTCTTGTGACAATAGCTTGAGATAATGGTAATGTGGGAAAGCTGTGCATTTATCATTTGGAGTTCCGATGATATGGAGCGACCCGGACATCCACAATGCAGAGAACTGTTATGTATGCGTAAATAAAGTGTTGGGCCACAACAAACGTTCGAGAGATAATATCACCTATAAAGAAGTATCATCAGCTCAAATTCCAATGACAAATTCGGAAGCTGTTCCTGTTACAAAGCACCTACAATACAATGTAATTTCCGGACAAGTCTCATTACCATCATTAGCAACAACAAGTTACTCTGCTTATGTACCCATCCCAGGTTAGTGCACCGTGTACCCATGTCGAAATAACACCCTCCCCATGGACATGGAGGTTGACGGTACTGAAGCAAAGGGTTATGTTTATTTTCTTTATATTTGCAACGATGATGATTTCCTATAGTGACACATATCACCTTCTTAATGTTTCAGTATGCCTCAAACGATTAATTCTTGGTTGTTAATAGAACTTCCTTTATGAAATCGGCTGCTTCATGCAGACTGAGCAATTCTGATTATAGTATCAGATTTGTTCTGTATACAGAGGAACTGGGAGGGCTTATTAGAAACTTCTCACCAATCTTCTAGTAAATTTTGCATACAATTTATTAATATTTTATTTTATTTAAGCATATTATTTTTGTTACAGTCAATTAGCATTAGCATACAATAAAAGAGATTTAATATTACTTGCTCGTTTTTGCGTAAAATAATCAAAATTTATTTTACTAGTAATAACCTTTGAAGGTTTTTTTCATGTTTTTTTTGTGATCTGAAAATTTTTCCAGTTTGGTTAGAAGTTTCGAAGCTAACGCATGTCCACAGGCTTAATAGAAAGATAGGCAGAAAAAGTTTATCATGAAGAATGGTTGCATGTAGGGTTGCTTCCACTCACTTGCTATAGATGCGTGATTTTCGGAGTTTTGAATGCGTTAGATGTTGCAATGGAGATTTGTGTTGTTGGATGCAGGAGGATATTGGAGGGTGGGTGTTTGACGCATAGAGCCTGTCAATTTCGCTTTCAGAGTGGCGCAGTCAGCGGTTTTATGATTCGTGAGCGCTCGCGATTCGTAGAATCGTTGATTGTGACTGCAAGTGGATTTAGCGGGTTTTGTGTGTCGGACGCTTGCTTTTTGGCCTCTTTTTGTGTCTAACATGTGCAGAGTTTCATTATAGCGTCTTATGGTTTAGAGATTCCTGGTTGCGTGAAATATATTTGTGAGAATATCTTTTTGAGATTTTAGTAGTCACGTTTTGTTTGTAGTTTATATTTTATTTCTTTCATGTAATTATCGTAAATAATAGTTATTCAATAATAGATATTTTATCCATATATTCGTACTTTGATGCAAAGCGCTCTGAATTATGAGATGCTCGATGACCCTGGAGGGATCGATTTTGCTTACTGAGCAGAAAATCATGGATTTAACCCCAAGCTCTTCCACAGCACAATAAATCGCCACCATCATTTGTATATTTGATATTGAACATTAACCTCGGAAACTATTTGCATATCAGGCGAAAACGTAGTCCTGTATTTTTGCGAAGCGTTATGGTTCTGAGATGCTCGATGACCCTGGAGGGATCGTTTTTGCTTACTGAGCAGAAAATCATGGGTTTAATCCCAAGCTCTCCGTCATGACTCTTAAAATTCATGATCACTAAACAAAATGAATATGTTCTTTCGATAGCCGGCTATCGCGCGATTAAATAAACAGCAAATAAATGCAAATGGTTGCATCGCCAACTTGAGGTGAATCCTAACCGAATACCCTTCCCAACCCTCCAACTCCGTAGCACTTATGAGGGTGTCGCTAAGTCGGTGGCCTCTCGTTAAGTAAGTACTACATCAACATTTCCTTCCCTATCCCTAGTTATGGTAAAGATGGGCGTGGCCGGGAATAGCGACAGTCATGCTTCTGTTACTCTTGTTTAGATTGGAACCAATGTTTACTCCCCAGCATTATTCCTGAAAGTAGTCTAACTGAGAATTCCAGAAGAGACGTGAGTGTCGCTAGTATCCAATCTACGAAGTATATCATAACAACGCTAACGCTAACGCTAACGCTAACGTGTACCCATGTCGAAATAACACAAGATCACTTGAACAAAATAGTTCGACAACTGAATCTGTCCCAGCGCAAAGCGGAATTATTGGCAGGTCACTTGAAATCAGTTAATATCCTGGCTACCGATGTAAATACAACATTCTTCCGACATCGACAGAAATCATTTGTTCCATTTTTTTACGAGCAACATAGAAAATACGTTTGCATACTGTATAGACATCAATGGATTAATGACTGAAATGGGAAATGAATACAGGGCAGATGATTGGCGCCTTTTTATCGATGGTTGTAAAATCTCACTTAAAGCTGTTTTACTGTAAGTTGATAACTCGAAAAATCCTGTGCCAATTGCAACCTACGTAAACACAAAAGAAACCTACGATAGTCTTAAACAGATTTGAGATGCAGTTAAGTAAAAGGATTATCAGTGGCTTATTTGTGCAGACCTTAAGGTTGTCACGTTATTATGCGGTCTGCAAACTGGATATACGAAAAAAATGTGTTACTTGTGCTTGTGGGACACACGCTATAAGCAGAACCAGTACTTGAAAACTGATTGGGAAATGCGTGGACAACATCAGCTAAGGAAATCTAATGTAATCTACCCACCACTCTTTCCCAGAGACTCAATCTTGCTTCCTCCCCTTCATATCAAGCTAGGGATAGTTAAAAACTTTATTAAGTCATTGGACAAGGAAATGCCTGCGTTTCTATGTTTGCGTGACGTGTTCCCGAAATTAAGTCCAGCTAAACTTAAAGAAGGTAACACGTAAATAACTATATGATAGAATAATCTTAATTTTATTCGTTCGGCAGGAATACTTAATGGCCCGGATATCAGGAAGCTAGAGAAGAGTACAGTCTTCGAAAACAATATTTTGCCAAAGTAACAGGTTGCCTAGAGATGCGTTAAAGATGTGATTCATGATTGTCTTGGAACAAATCGGTCTCCAAGATTCCGATCAATTATTGAGAATATGATAATCGCATTTAACGATATAAATGTGCACATGTCCGTAAAAATCCATTTCCTGCATTTCCATCTCGATCAACTCGAAAAACCATTGAGCACCGAAACCGATGAGCACGGCGAAAGATTCCATCAGATTGCTGCACCATTTGAAGCTTGGTATGCAGGAAAAAAGTAGGCATCTTTGTTGACAGAATTATGCTGGAACTTATTTGAACCCGAGTAATTAATAGTTGCTATTTTGGTACGAGTTTATCTCGTATTAAAAACAAAAAAGCATGAAAGGCCACTCATCTTTTCATTTCTTAAAGATAAAGAAATTGCCAAAAACCAAAAATCTAAGCGCATCATAATAAACTATATATACATGTTTATTGAGCATTTCCCATAGCTTTAGATCGTTGAGTGATGACTTTATAAGAAAAATCACCAAAATGAGGAATAATATTATGCGCAATGGTTGTACTGTGAATTTATATGGATTTTAAATTTTTGAGGAGGGGGTGCCTAATTTGAGAAATCACCCAAACGAGGGGTAAGACGGCAAGATATCGTTTTCAAATATTCTAGAAAAGAATGTTCCTTTAATCGAAAAAAAATCTAGAAAAATGTTCCTTTAATCATTTCCTACAAAAAACTCTTCAACAGCAATATCGTAACATGCTTTAGTCAGGCAGCATACGACCATCATCGTGACAACATACCAACATTCATGACAACATACCAAAAAAATAGAACCTGTTAGTATATAAGTATGTTCTAGGATTTTACTCAGAGGACAACAAGAATGTCTAATATGGTCATTTTTTTCAGTCCTAGAAAGTTGTGTTATTCTTTTAATCAGGCAAGACCAATAATAATTTTAAGTTGAATAAAATAACAATAAAACATGATCAAAATAATCGCATTTAGAGTGTTTTCATTCTTTTGGGTTATTAAAATAATTTCTTTATGGAAACCTCAACATACCAGTACATATGTTATGTTATGTTTGACGGGGGTGTCTAAAATTGGTCGATAATATGACGTCCCCTGTTTGCTGACCCTAAACCAGGAGCAGTCGCGTCATAAGCGGTATTTTTGCAAGATAATGGAAAAGAAAATTTCACTCTAATTGATCCAGGTTTTGATTGGAAGCCATGCTCTTTCGAATGATGCATTAACATATCAATAATATCAACGGAATTTTTTGCAATAAATCATTTTTCAATAGTATTTTTAGCGCGTACACTCAGTGCACCAGCGCGTGACTGCTGGAAGGTTATTAACATTGGTGTTGACGGCGTTACTGCAACTATGTTATGTTTTTTTACAGTGAATTTACATGAATTATAGATTTTAAGGGGGGTACCCAATTTAAAAAATCACCCAAACGAGGGGTAAGACAATGAGATATCGTTTTAAAATATTCTAAAAAAATGTTCCTCAAGTCATTTTCTACAAAAAAAAAACACTTAGACGGCAATGTCGTAACATGCTTTAGTTAGGCAGTACACAACTGACATCGGGATAACATACCAAAATTCATAAAGAGGGCGGTACCAAAAAATTAGGACGTGTTAGGATATAAGTATGTTCAGGACTTTTATTCAGGGGCCACAAGAAAGTCAAATATGGTCAACTTTCTCAGTCCTAGAAAAAAAAGTTCCGATTTGTTGCACATTGTTTTTGTTTGTCTTGCCCCCCCGTCTCGAAGTGATTTTATTTAATGTCTATGGTTGTCCGAAATGGTTTTGATCTTTTCGAAGGTCGTTGTAATTTATCAACATCATCTGTGCCATCGCCGCAGGATAAGATAAATATTCAAGGACATATCACTTTCGATATGTCCTTCGACCTCCTCTTCAATGCCTTCATTTTCATGCAGAGACCTTATGACTCCTCCAACATACTTCAAGCAAGCAGTGACCTGATGGAAACGTTCCCCTTACTCGCCCGATTCGCTGGGCAAGTGCCACAGAACAGATAGGTAACTCAGAGCAAACGGTTTCATCTGAAACTGAGCTCATGCTTTTCATGTAATTTTTGCTATTCCTTTCTATTTTCATTTCGCAGTGCACATGATGATTTCAAATCTTGTATAAATTGGTATAATTACCGTTAAAACATTTTGCTTACAGTACGCTCCTAATTGCTTGAACATGCAAAAATTAAATTTTCTTTTTTTCAATGCTTGGGAAAAATAATCATTATTGACGCAATTCTAGCGGTTTTGTTGGAATACGTGAATAGGGTATTACATTGCTTTGCATAAAATTACTATTAGCACAGACAAACAGACGTAACACTTCATTGTGTATCTTCGTTCATGCATTTAACGGTTGATTTGAATATTATCTGTTCCGCGAACTACTCGCCGCAGCGCTAGCATCGGATCACTTTGACGTTCTATACATTCTATAGAACTTTGATGCAATATTGTTAGCGAGTTAGCGAGCAATCTTGTTTTCCGCGAGAAGCCAGAGAGATGTCGTTACTGAGGTCCTATGTTTTAAGATACTACGTTTTCAAGAAAAACTTTTTCAAAGTGTTACGTCTGTTTGTCTGTGCTATTAGTATCACAATTTGTTTGAACCAATTAAAAACATATTGGATGGGATGTTGGTGAAATGTCTCGTTTTTAATTAAGGTGACTGCAAATGTGTGTGTGTAACAACTATGTATGTGTGTACAACTATGCTACTTACTGTTCAGACTCTGTATGATAATAATAATAAGGTTCGGTCCAGGTATGGTCAAGCAATTGGTGTATTATTTGTTCAATTCAACTACACAACAACGAAAACGCAACGTAAAAGTTTAAAGTCCGTGCGCGGACAAAATGATATGGTTCAAAAGATCTGTCTGCAGGTTTGTGCCAAAGAGGAGTCTCAGATTTTTTTTTAGAAACTTTGCCCACAAGTTTACGGATTTTTACATTCGTCAATTTTTCACTGATTTTTAAACTTTTACTAAACAAACCGTAGTTCAAAAATTTACCGAACAGCGGAGGCCTGGAATAGTGTGCACATTTTTTTCTGAGAGAAGTGTGTTCACTCCATTTTAATTTGGTATAAAACCTTCTAGATCGTCAAAAAATTGCAATATGTACACAATAATCTTCTCTGAAAACGATGATTAAAAAGTTACAACTGTTATTGTGTGTGCACTTTTTTCGGAGACAATTTTAAACGGTTTATTTTGCTTCAACCACAAACTCAAAAAATTAAATAACTTTCTTATTTTGCAACCAAAATTTCTGAAAGTTTCATAGCACATTAAAAAAAATGCAATATTTGTCTAAGAAATAAGCAAAGCTCCACGAATCAATAGCAACAAAACTAAACCAATTTCCTTACATAACCACTGATTTCAATGTTAAAAGTGTAAAGATTTGTTTAGAGAGCCGTTGTTCTGTTGCGTGTAATTACATAGCAAAAAAAATGTAATATCGATCAACAGAATTCAAGCTGATGTACGAAATAATGCTGTAATGCAAAAAGCAGATACAATATTACATCAATGGATGTAATTTTGTTCGCAAAATCGATGTACATCGTACAATGTGATATTACACAACCGATGGATTGACCTGTTTGCAGCAGTTTCGATGTAATATTCAACAACTTTTTTTTGCTGTGTAGGGTGCATTCCATTAATTTCGCATGAAACAAATGTTTTATGTCCACTAATAAGCTAAAGCTATACAAATATGCTAATAAAGATCATGTGTCAAATAAGCTGTCCATGCATAATATAATTATAATCCGTTGCGTTTGGCTTTTCAATACTAGCAATCTATAGTAAAAAAATAATTAAACGTACTTTAATAAAACGGTACAGTTTTCATTTGATTCACACGATCAAAATATTAGGATAGTACTGTACGATTCTTGTTGTCCATTATACCAGTACGAGCAATGCCAGATTGAAAGAAAAATATTAAATCCTAGTACACAACTAACCTTGGATTAAAAAATGCTAAAGCCACTATGAACTGATGAGCATTCAAATGTTACATGTAAAAGAAACATGACAAAATTTATTTAATTATTTCATTGAATTATTCGATCAAAACATCAAAGGCGTTAAGCAAAGGAATGCAAAAAAGTAGAAGAGTCTGAGCCTAGGGGCACGAACGGAAGCTTGACGTAGGACCGCTAGTGGACGGAATAAATGTGAAGAGCATTTAGTTCTTTTAATTGATCAATTATCTATTATCTCAACACTTTCCGTTTTTGAATTGTAAGCGTATCAAATTTGTAGTAATTTTTTTCAAAGAGAAAGTTGATTAAGAGAATCAATCAAAATCACTTGCACCCCTGCTTCCAAGTTTGGTTACAAGATTACAACTCTGTAGAGCATTTTGTGTGGTCGTTGGGGGCTTGTGATTCTGAATATGGACAAACAAGCACAGTTAAATTCTATTCCAACTCTTTACTGATGTAAGCTTGATGGCCCTGAAAAGGGCCGTTTTATTGAAGAGGACATCCATGGCCACTTACGCTTGGCGTGTTTAGTTTAGGTGACAGCATCACGGACCTCATTTTCCAGGAACACCTTCAGCACACCTCGTAGATCAGACCGGAGATACGTTTGACACCAGCAGCAGCACTCAGGTTAAAACAGAATTATTTGCAACCAAGTTGTATAAAAGGGATGGTCCATTAATTATGTCACGCAAATTTGGCCCATTTTCAACCCCCCATCCCCCCTTTGTCACATTTTTTGTATGGATCTTAATTTTTTTTGTATGGCTCGTCACAGTATCCAACCCCCCCCCCTCTAAAAGTGTGACATAATTAATGGACGATCCCAAAGCTACAAAGACTCCTCCCATTATGAAAAGTTTGCTATCAAGTAGCGACACTGGCTCTTTTCCTTTTGCGTACACGGCGAATGAGTTAGCGTGATTGGTTAGCGTGATTACCTCTCACCCCTCTCAGTCGGTGCCACCGGCATGTGCTAAAGCATAACATCTCTGATCACGCCTTCCTTCGGGAAGTAAAGCCGTTCTTCTTCTTCTTCTTCGCATTTCAAGCTTATTGCATATCGCATATTAGCTTATTGCGTGCTCTCAACTTAGTGTTCTAGACGCACTTCCACAGTTATTAATTAAGAGCTTTCGATGCCTGTACCATTTTTGCATTGGTATAATTGTGTGGCAAGTCCAATCATACTTCTATGCCCAGGGAAGTCGAGAAATTTTCCAACCCGAAAAATTCCTAGACCGGACTGGGAATTGAACCCAGCCACCTCCAGCATGGTCTTGCTTTGTAGCTGCGTCTCTACCGACTGAGCTAAGGGAGCCGTTGGTCCCCGGTTGAGTTGATGGGTCGATTGGTAGGGTCCAGATGTGGGAACTGCCTCCCTGGCGTCGGTAGCATTACGTACGGAAAACAAATCTTGTGTTACTTTTCAATAGGTCCTATCTACATTTTTTTTCCTTGATTTATTTTTCCGTCGATCTTGTTTTCCGTGCTGAGAACCAATGCTACCGACGCCAGGAAGGCAGCTCCCACACCTGGACCCTACCTATCGACCCATCAACTCATGAACCGGGGACCAACGGCTTTACTTCCCTTCCGAAGGAAGACGTGATCAGAGATGTTATGCCTCAGAACATCTCGGCGGCGCCGACTGGGATTGAACCCAGGCCTGCTGGGGTGAGAGGTAATCACGCTTACCACTACACCACCGGCGCCGCTGATCGATTCTCTTCATCGACACTCTCTTTCGTAAATAACTCGGCTTCACAAATGTTTCCTGCCGTCTTCGTCGAATTAGATGCTAGATTGTTGCTTCTTCCATCGAAAATATCCGGCCGTGGCGATTCAAAGTTGATCAATGTACCCCTGCTTCCAGTTTGATTACATGAGCATTTTGTGTGATCGTTGGTTCTGAATATGGACAAACAGGCAGAAGAATTCTATTCCTACTCTTTACTGAAGCCTGGTGGCCCTGAAAAGAGCCGTTTTGTTGCCAAAGTTGGTGATGATTTAACCTCCGAAACCAAACAGAGTGCATCTCTGTCACTTCAAAACGTAGATGACATCCATGGCCGCTTACGCTTGGCGTGTTTAGTGTAGGTGACAGCATCACGGATCTCATTTTTCAGGAACACCTTCAGCACACCTCGTAGATCAGACCGGAGATACGTCAGACACCGACACGGCGAGCCAGACGACGGATGGTGGTTATCTCGAAGAATTTGCGTTTGGCGATGAGCGTACAAAATATTACGCAATTCTATCCTCACTATTTGCACGCGCCCGAGGATCGGAGGCGAATGACACTTCGACTTGTTTCGTCTACTTACTACTCTCTGACGACTGTGCTGGGGAAGCAGCATATGCGTGTACGTAAATGGTGGATTTTTTAGTTAATTCGACGCTTTTGGACAATGCTGGACACTTACCAGTTTTTCAATAGTTTTTTTTTTGTTGAAAATCAACATTCGGAAGCATTGTTATCGATGCGTAGCCATATTTCTGATCGATTGGTGATAAAATTATTGAAATTGGACCAGGTGCAGCTGAGTTATTAACTTTCAAAATCTCTCTTAATTTGTTACATGTTCCATTTTCAGTTTTCACAAAGTGTACCCCCATATAGAAATCAAAGACGTAGTCCTACGTCAAAATATTATTACACACGCAACGAATCGAAAAGTCTGGGAAAACTAGCAACAAGGCGCCACTGAGTTGCCTATATATATCGAGTGTAGTGTCCCACTAACTGCTACCAGGAGGACTGAAAGAACAAAAGAGACGGCATGTTACTATATGCTACATGACTGCAAGAGCAAATTTTCATTATGTCGTAAGTAACATTCGCACCAATCCGAGAAAATAAAGTTTTGTTTTGATGACCGAAAAGTTATTCCTATTTTCAAGTAAACACATATAATCCCATAGTGATAGCAATGTTTAACATATTTAGCAGCGTTTTAATCATACAAATGCAAATCGCTAGCTTTCATGCTAAAAATACTGGTTTTTGAGTCAAAAGTTATTATACGTCGTTTGGTGGCCCCTATTGTTACTTAAGTCAAAGTGTATTTACCAGGATATTCGGGAGAATTATCAATTACGTCTCCTTACGTGCAGCCCATTCATCATTTTAGGACCACCGAAATCATCTTAGCAACAAACAGTTCGATTTATTCACTTTAATAATGAGAAAGCGAAACGACGAGCGTACACTTTTCACGGGTTTCTCAGCGCTGTTACTTAAGTCAAACGGCATCTCCATAGAAATTGGGTGACTTAAGTAACATCGAAAACTATTTTGATCGGAAGGTGGTTACGTCAAAAAGCAATTTGACTGGTAAATACATTTATAAATGGGATTTGATCCTATATTCGGACAGTATATAGTGTAATAGCAGGAGAATCGATTGACACTGATAGCTCGACTTTGTTTACCTTTGTTACTTTCGACGTAATGAAAATTTGCTCTTGACTGATAAGCTCGTATTCGCTTTCCCTCTCATAAATCGTTAACAATGGGGTCATCCGTCGTGAATGGAACGATTTTTTTCTACGACGAAATGCATTATGATTTCACTTTTTCTGGACGACGGTTTTTACGCATAAAAAGTGAAAGACGGAAGATGTTTTGCTTTTTAACACAAACGCACACGGCCATGAGAAATGCCATTGGAGTAAAGAGAGTTTCCCTGCCATTCCTTCGACATATCCTCTCACAACCCAAGATATTTTCTAATTCTATAGGTAGAGCGATCTGCATGTGTATTGAATATAGTTTTGAGAATTCAGGATGAATGAAAGATTGGATATTTTTTAATTAGGGGGAATGTCGGCTTCGGCACTTCTTTCCCTTTTATCGCAACGGGGGTAAATGAAGTCTTAGAGTGTTAATTGTTTGCAGAACAATACATTGGAACATGATGCAAATAAATACCCGCTGATGATAATATTTCCTATCGTTAAACTTTGGATATGTCTTATTGTAATTGTGTTTTTGAATATCAAAGTGTACGGAATTATGGTAATCGTACTATTTAGAATTAGCAAAACAATCATAAATACAGTTTTTCTTTTATGTGATCGTCTCACTCCACAATTAGCATTTTACTTACCCTTTGCTTTTGCAGGAAGCATTGATGAAATCTGTGGGTAGGAAGTGATCTGAGCTGTCAAAGACTCGTGCTTATTCCTGCTTACACTACACCAGTGCTACACCGCAAAAACGAAAACGACATAAGCTCAGAGCATGCAATAAGCTTTTTCATCAGGGTGATGGTGCATAAAATGCAATTTTAATGTCATCGATGAATGTATGTCATGAAAACAAGCAAGCATTGTTTCCACCAATCTCTTCATTTTCACTCGCTGTACACGTGTCCTCCCTAAAACATTCTTGATTACAAATTTTATTGCATCCCAGGCCGGTAATTGTGTGTCAGCACGTTTGTGAACTTTTTAGTTTTCATTAATTTTCGAATATCTGGTCCAATAACAAACAAATTATAGCAATGTGAATACACCCAACCGGTGGATGTAAGATTTGCTTACAATTATGTGGGATTCATCATCAGAGGAAGTAAGTGGAGACCGCATGAACCGAGGATGCGATATACCTAGCTGCGGTCCGATGTAAGAAAATTGGAGACCGAAAAATGTGGAGTGTATTAGTGAGTGAAATTAATTATGTCGAAAAAAAGGTTGCCGACTGGACTCGAAAATCACGGACATTGCGACTATCAGACCTGTGCTTTCTCCACTGCTCTCTCCATGCTCCTGAATATGGTTAGCCTAGAAGCAAACATGAAGCGCTCATTTTCTCGCATGCTCGACTTCGTATGCTTTTTCTGCTGGAGAGATTCGAGACAAGTGTGTGCGTCGTTCTACAATGTTCTACAATGTGCGTCGTTGTTCTACAAGCTTACTGGTATAGTCGAAAGCGTAGATGGAACACGAAATAAAAAAAGACAAAAAACCATTACATCGCCTGCATGGTCAATTCCTAACATTCGTTGCGATGTTCATGAACAGAGGATGATAGGAACTGGAACTAACATTCATTGTAATAGATTTTTGGTTTGCGTGTAATCAAATCAGAAATTCTTATGAGAATAAACTGCCAGTTCTACTGTGATCTGTCAAAAACTCTTGGTTTACAAAAAAAGTCAGCTGATCGCAACTGTCTCGTGGAAAGCCTTATAGTTTAACCTATTGTCGTCAGGGGGATAAACAAAGTCATAGAGCACTCAAATTTGGCCAATAGTTGCTCTGAAACACAATGTATCTACATGCCAAAATTGAGCTCTCACGTTGTTTACCCCCTGACGATAATAGTTTAAGGTATTGCCAAAGAGCCAACATTTCCCTTATATAGATGTGTTACATATTTTCCAATTAGCGTTTCGTCAGCAACATGGAGAACATCTCCCTAACGGTAGCCCACCAAGAGTTAAGCTCGGACCACTTTCCGGTGGTGGCCGAGGTGGGCTCCTCCGTTAATCGAATTCATGCTTCCCTTGGGAATTACTATCGGGTAAGCTGGGATCGGTTCCAACAAGTCGTCGACGAAGCCATCGATTTCGGTGCTCTACTGAAGACGACTGAGGACATCGATAGATCTCTGTGCGCCGTTGAGGAGGCGGTATCTCAAGTCCGCGAATAACATGTGCCATCTTCCAGACGGATGAGTAATTCTCTGAACCTTGATCAGAATACTAAAAGCCTAATAAGACTCCGTAACGCCATCCGTAGGCAGTACCAGGGAACTGGACTGCTTATGTTCAAGACCCATTCCAACCATCTAACCAAACTTATCAAAGCCAAAATGGTGGAACTCAGAACCTGATAACACCTGAAGAGAAAACATCACCAGCCCTCACGAAGCTGAGGTTGCTGAAAATGTAACTGACCCGAGTTACAAGCATTCTTAGACGGAACAAGGCTGTTTCAAAAACATCCGCTATGGCATTGTTAGACGTTGAAAAAGCGTTTGACAATGTCTGACATGATGGCCTGGTATACAAGCTGCATCGATACGGTCTTGCGATCTTCCTCATGAAGATCACACAAAATTATCTATCGGACAGGACTTTCCAGGTCTCTCTGAATGGCATCACTTCGGATGCCTTTAACATCTGAACAGGTGTGCCCCAAGGAAGTATCCTTGGGCTCACCGTGTTCAATCTATTCACCTCCGATATTCCGGCTCTCCCTGATGGTGGATCGTTGTGTTTGTTCGCAGAAGACGCATCCATCGTCTACAAGGGTACGGTCATCGAAGCTCTGACTACCAAACTCCAGAGAGGCTTGGATGTTCTGTCTGAGTATTCCAACAGCTGATAGATCCGTATCAACGTGGCCAAGGCACAGGTTTTAATTTTGCCACACTCAAAATCTCCGAGATTTGTTCCGTCTGAGAATAACAAAACCTACCTAAACGGCACAGTGGTGAAGTGGTCCAAAGGGGTAGTCTACCTCGGACTAACACTTGCGCACGCCACTGACCCATGTTTACTGTTCGCGTCATGCAAGCCGACCACCATTAATCGAGTGATCAACTAGTCGCCTCGATACGTCCCCAGTTAAATATGATTTGCTTGATAACATTGAAATTGTGATCTGCGCCTATTCAACTGTAAAGCAGGTGTTACTTTTCATATTTCAGGCACAGTTCGGACCAATGATTTTTAAATTATAATATTATCTATACGGACAGTGCCCAGTTACTAGGCCAGCTCTCTTGTTGGGCTTTTTGAGCTTTTTGGTTTTAGTTGCATTTGAGATTATACAATTTTTTGACTGGTTACACTTTCTGGCGGCCAACGAAATTGATCATCAGTTTTTTTTTATATAGAAACCTAACCTAACCAAACCTTTTGATCTTCCCAGCATAAATGAGAAAAATGGCAAAGCATTTGGTGCATTGCAATTCAAGAAACGATAGTTTTTAATTTAAAAAAAACAATAGTGATAAATGGCGTTTTAATCAAATTGCATCAAACTTCGTACACACTCCGCCAATGAAGCCAATTGTTCTTGAATACTTGATAAACCAGCAGCCTCGATTTCAGAATCTATATATGTTTTGTGTATATTAGAACCACTGTACGGGATACACTGTAGATTCATTTCATGCGAGTGACAAAGACTGTTTTGTGATTCCATGATATTCGCCACCCTGCGCAAGAAGCCATCCTTCAGCATGTGTGCTCAGCTCAATCTATCATGTGTTTGAAAAATAGCAATCTCACTTTACCAATTACCTGCGACGTTATCAGAGAGGGAGGGGTTATTCAGTGTGACTGCAATTGACTTTTCATTTTCTTTGTTGACACAACTGTGATTGTGATGCCACGACGAGCAAACGTGATCGAATTTTTGGAAACTAGGTATGTAGATGTGGTGCGTGTTTTGATGTCTCATACAGATTTACAATCAGCTGATTGGATCTATATTGCGATTTATTGTGTCCATGCAAGATTAAATTGTCGGTAAACTTGAAGGACTCTGTGCATGCCGGGGCATGCTGCCACTATGAGGTCGATGTTTGTGATTATGGCGAGCTGAGATTCACTCTCTTGTTTGATACCGTTGAAGACGTAGTAGATAGTATGGTCAAATAGGGCAGCACGAGTCCATAAATAGAACCATTTAGTCTCTACTCAAACTTTGAGATACCATTTTTGCATTCGTATGCTGTGTGGCAAGCACAATGGTACTCTATGCCCAGGGATGGTGAGAAATTACCAGCGCAAAAGCATCATCAACCAGATTGGGAAGCGATCCTACCGCTTTGGTATGCTAGCTATTGTAAAAACTTGTACCGATAGCATTTCTACACCAACCGACCTGACGTGATCTTCGTAGATTTCCATGAAATTTTACTCATAGGCGATCATTCTAATTTGTTCTAGAGCTCGGTCGTTTTGACTACCGTTTCATTTTATAAAATGACTTTTTCGATTAATGACGTCTGACACAATCTGCCGATACCCGCATAGTGGTCCCGAATGATACATCGCCATTTTTGATTTAAGCTCAGGAATGATGATTATTTTTATAACACTTTCGAAAATCACACTGTTGATTACAATTTTGTATAAAAGAAATACGAAAAAAATGCCAAATCATGATACTACACCTAGGATTCTACCAGCAATCAATACGAAACTGTCGAGTTTAAATTGGCTCACTACTTGACTAGCCTATTGGTCCCAAGCAAATCGATTAACGTACCCCATTCTAGTTGAAATTCTAGTACTACTCTATGTTTGTTTTGAATCGCTATGAAAGTTTGACAGATAAAATGAGGGGTTAGTGGATTTTCCTATGTTTCGAGGGGTGAATCGATTAGCTTGGGACCGAAGATAGTACCAGAGCTAAGCCAAAAAGTTGAGCACATTTCTTCGGGACCTTCTAATCATAGAGTTACTTCTATGATTCTACTACATACTTACCTTACCAATCAGGCTAAGGCCATGTTGTTCTCTGCTGTCCGAAGAAGTCCTCTTCACTCTACTCGATCCATGGCCACACTTCGCCAGTCTCGTAGTTTGCGAAGTGTCCGCAGGTCACCTTCTACTTGGTCTACTTTGCCCGCTGCGCGCCTCTTCTTCTTGTTCCTGTTGGGTCGCTTCCGAGATCCATTTTCACTGGCTCGTCGTGAGGCATTCTTACGATGTGCTCAGGCCACCGTAGTCATAAAATTTTTGCAATGTGGACGATAGATGTTCTCCTAGCAGCTGGTGCAATTCGTGGTTCATTCGCCTCCTCCGTCATCCATCTGCACTCCACCATAGATGGTACGCAATACCTTCCGCGTTGGTCTTCCACGAGCATAGTTCAGATCTCGTGGCCGTAGATGACCACTGGTCCAATCTGCGTCTTTTAGATAGTCAACTTCGTGCGGCGGCGAATTTTATTCGACCGGAGCGTCCTCCGGAGTTCAAAGTAGGCAATAATGCGTCTTTGAATTTGTCTGCTGGTATCATTTTCGGCGGTCACCAGTGAGCCCAAATACACGAACACGTCGACCATCTCGATTTCGTCACCGTCAATTTGAACTGGGAGGCAAACATTGTCTTCTTCAGAACCTCATCCTGTCATGTATTTCGTCTTCGATGAGTTGATGGCATGTTCAATCCACCTAGCTTCAACCTTCAGTCTATCCGCGTTTCCGCTATCATCTCAAAGTTCCGTGCCATGATGTCGATGATATCGGCGAAGCCAAGGAAATTGATGTACTTCCTGAAAATCGTGTCATTCGTGTCTATCCGAGCTCTTTTGATCTCACCTTCTAACACGATGTGAAATAGCAGACACGAAAGTCCATCACCTTGCCGTAACCCCCTTCGAGATTCAAAGGGACTCGAGAATGTTCCCGATACTCAAACAATGCATGTCACTCGATCCATCATTATCTTGACCAATCGCGTCAGTTTATCCGGAAATCCGTACCCGTGCATAATCTCCCATAGCTGATCTTATATTTATTCCTTTATTTATGTTATGGTCAACAGGTAAAATATTCACCCCCACAGTATACTTATTCTAGACAAATTAACAAAAAATACTCTTGAAATTGCACTTATTTCTAAAACGGGAAACATTGAAGTCAAATACATTGTAGCATCTGTTAAAGATGCGACACATCCTCCGCATGGACTCATTCCATCCGTAGTTGGTTCGGAGTGTACCACATTAGGCATAAATACGTTAGGCATACGGACAATAGACATAATGGACGTTAGGCATAAAGTCATTAGGCATAATGGACGTTAGCGGCTTTCATAGCTAGGCAGATTTCTAGGGTCATTCCAGCGAAAATGCCTTAAAGCATACCGGATGAACTTACATTGAATAGCTTCAATACGCATGGTTTCGTTTTGGTAGTATGAAGACCACACTATCGTCGAATACTCCAAAATAGGTCACACCAACGAACAGTATAATGCTTTTAGGCAGTATACCTACATCCAGGCATGGAAAATCATTTGCATTCATTTCACACATTCATTTACATTCATTTGCCTCTAACTTTTTTCATCAACAGCATTCCGCAAAATGATGTATAGAGCTTTTGTAGATTTTGTTTTAGCTACAAGTTATGTTCATAACTCAAATCTGTATCTCTTATGCATCACGAACTAGAGCGGGCAGAACTTGTTACTGTTTTTCAGTGAATGTAAAATACATTCACTGAAAAACAGTAGTGGTTTCTGTTCGCTCTGCTTCGTCATCCATATGAGATACGGATTTAACTTGTTAACAAGAGTTGTAGCTTATAACAAAACCTACAAAAGTTCTATACATCATTTTGCGGAATGCTGTTAAAGAAAAAAGTTAGAGGCAAATGAATGTAAATGAATGTACGAAATGAATGCAAATGATTTTCCATGCCTGCCTACATCTTTGAATTTTTTGGCGAAGTCGAGTTGTGAGGAAGCTTTGGATAATACGTATGCCACATGATCCTTGAAGCTGAGTTTGGAGTCGATCAGTATTCCCAGATCCTTGATAGTCGATTCACGTTTCTAAGTTATGCCCGTCAGGGTGCAGCCATGGTGAAGAAGCGAACGCTTGCGGCCACAGGAGCATTTCGAGACATTCAGTGACATACGATTAATACGACACCCCTCAGCGAAGACTTCCAATTGTTGCTGTAAGAAAATGGCATCACTAGGTTCTTTTATCACGAAGTAGAGTTTCAAGTCATCCGCATACGATAGTTTAAGGCATTTCAGGATGGTATTGACGTCATTCATGTACAACAGAAACTGAAATGGCAAAAGATGGCTACCTTGGGGAACGCCGGATGTCACGGTGAAGGATGAAGAAACATAGTCTCCAATCTTGACAGACTTGTTTCGACCAGTCAGGTACGAGTAGAGCCAAGTAAGCAGGCCATCGTGAACACCTATCCTGTCGTATTTAGCCAACGCAATGTCGTGGTTCATTTTGTCAAATGCTGCGGAGAGGTCTGTGTAGATGGCATCTACTTGATGGCCACGTTCTACTTCATGAATGATGAACGAAGTGAACGTAACTAAATTTGTCGTCGTGAAACGCTTAGGCATGAAGCCATGCCGATCCGTCGAGATACAGTGTGCAAAACTTTGAACCAATTTTTCGTGCATAATCAACTCAAAAAGTTTGAAGGTAGCACTTAACGAAGCTATTCCACGGTAGTTTGAAACAGTCCTTTTGCAGCCTTTCTTGTGGATTGGGAACACGAAAGACTCTTTCCAGCAAGCTGGGAAAACCCCAGTCAGGCAATGTTTGAGGACTAACGACGGTACGCCATCTGGACCGGAACCCGTTTAAGTTTTTAGCTGCTTCCCGGATGAAATAACTATTTCGCTGGTGATAGAAAATGGATGGCTGGAGAAGGTTGCAGGAGAGACGTTACTAGACGCAGCAATTACATCCTGAGTGCTGAGTCGTTCGTCGAACACTGCTGAATTGTTTACGAAACATGTCGGCAATACCCACGATAGAGTACAGTAGAGTTCGTCATACTTGAGGGTAGTCCGCTTTCCTTTCTTTGGGCATTCACATGGCGCCAAAAGTTCTTAGGATTTGATTTCAGACGACGCTGAAGCTGGTCTTGCTGTGCATGGTACAGTTGGTTGTGGAGTCGCTTGTAATTCGTGTTCGCTTTAGAATAACATGCTTTCGTGGAATCGGTTTGTTGTTTGCTGTGCTGACGAAGAGTAGATCTATTATTTTTTTCAATCGCTTAAGCTCTGAATTCGACCAGGCAGGTTTAACAGGTTCGCGACTGAGTCGTTTAGGTACGAATTGATCGATTGCGTACAAAATAATGTTGGATGTCGTCGATGCCGCGAGGTTAGAATCACAGTTACGCACTGTCGACATTTGAGAGAAAATCATTCATTTCGCTGAAGTTGGGGATCTCGATCGATTGTCTCGTATGCGGATTTGAAATCGATGAGCAAATGATGTGTGGGCACGTTGTAAAGCCCGATTCAAAGTAAATTTGGACGCATTCAAGTGATCATAACTCAAGAATTAAACAACAAAAGGGTATTTATTCAGCATTCAAACGATATATAACAAGTTATCACATTTCACCGTTTCGAACGAACTGTCGCACTTTACTTGTGATCGATGCCACAGTCATCTGATCTGCACAGTCACTGGTAACACTGTACCGGCGAATTTATTCCACTTTAAACGCATTTGTCACTTCTTTACTGCATCCTCGAAGTTTTCGCTTGGCAATTTCCCAATATTTTTCAATCGGTCTGAACTCAGGGCAATTCGGAGCATTAATCTCTTTGGCGACGAAATTAACATTGTTTGCAGCGTACCATTCTAGTACCTCCTTAGAGTAGTGTCAGCTGGCTAGATCCGGCCAGAACATAACGTTGGTCTTGTGTTGCCGAATGAAGGATAAAATCCGCTTTTTCAAACACTCTTTAATGTAAACCTTCGATGTGATGAAAACCTTGGTTTTAAGGCCACAACTGCAGATTCCTTGCCAAATCATTAGTTTCCGAGCAAACTTATCAGCAAAAACAAATTTATACCTGGAAGGGACATCCCCACGACCAGTTGCCAGGTAAAATTTTCGTCCGAGGATTTGTTTATAATCAATTTTGACATATTTTTCGTCATCCATTAAAATACAGCCATCAAATTTCGTCTAAACTCGTTCGTATAGTAATCGTGCTCGCTTTTTGGCCACTAAATGTTGTTTCAGGGAGCGATTCGGATGTTTACTGGCACAAAAATACTTATATCCTTCTCTTGAAAGGATGTTACGCACGGTGGAAAAGTTGGAATCATATTTGTTTTTTGCCAAATCACGTATGGAGACACCTGGGTTGCTTTTCACGTACCTCAACACATTTCTCCTCAGCTCTTTGTCCCTAGTGCCACTTTTATGATAGATGCGCTGTGCTCTATCCACACTCAGAGTATCCTTGTAACGTTTGATTTCAAGACTCACCGTTGACTTTGGGAATTTTAACACTTTTGCTATTTTTGAAGCAGACCACGAAGGTTTCTCTAGATGATTGTGCACAATTAATTTTATTTTCTCAAGTTCCATGATCCGTAATTTTGGGATGCGTCAATCAATCGAGAAAAACTTTTCACCAATGTCTTCGTCAATGAAACATCAACAAATGCCAGTCAAACGTTTTTTGTTCCAACCACCAGGAGCGTGGTGGTGTATTAAACCGTGCGTCCAGATTTACTTTGAATGGAGCTTTATTCGTGGCATTTCTACAGAATCGCGAAAATTTGGTCTGTGATAGCGTGGACACCCATGAATCCCGCCTGGTATTGCCCAACGAACTCTCTAGGAAATGGTTACAGGCGGAATTTGGGAGAGTACCTTGTAGGCAGCGCTCAGCAGTGTGATCGCGCGGTAGTTGCAGCAATCCAACTTGTCGCCCTTTTTGTAGATTGGGTATACGACACCTTCCATCCACTCCTCCGGTAATATCTCATCCTCCCAAATCTTGGCAATTACCCAATGCAGTGCTCTAGCCAGTGCTTCACAACCGTATTTTAATAGATCACTTGGTAGTTGATCTACACCAGTTGCTTTGTTGTTCTTCAGCCGACCAATCTCCTCCTCAACTTCTTGAAGATCAGGGACCGGTAGCCTGTCGTCTTCTGCGCGTGCTTCAAGGTCTGCCTCTTTCGTTTTCTGCTGCATCACCGTTTAGGTGTTCGTCATAGTACTGCTCTCAATCACCTCACAACACCTTAAAATGTAAATGGATCTTAAAATTTATTTGAAAAATTATTTAGTGAAAAATGATATACGATGACTCGTTCATTTTTTAAAATTTAGTGCAGAAAAGAAGTTAGCTGCAACGAATGGTCAGCGCAGTGCAACTAGGACGGTCGCGACATGAAAAATACTTATAAAGTACAACTTATAATTACAGAAAGGTATGCCGTCACACACGCTTATAGTATAAGTACCCAAAATCACAATGTTACATGTTCATGATGAGTTAACTTTGATGGACTATCCTTATATTTCGTCAATACATTTTCTTATTTTAAAAATGTTATTCTAGTAGTTGGATACACTTTCTATCATATTTTCCATTGTTTGATTCATTATAGTCAGAGAAGGATTAGAATTTTCCATTTAATTCCATTGCCTTAATTGCTAATCCTTGACAGTTACGCGTGTTCCGGTCTGGTCTAGGATTTTTATTGGGTTTAAAAACATCGAGACACATACGATTGAATTTTTCGCTTGATTTGTTTTAGTCAGTCTTGTCCAGGGAGGCAGCTCCTACACCTGGACCCTACCTATTGACTCATCAATTCATGAACCGGGAACCAACGGATTTACTTCCCTTCCGAAGGAAAGCATGAGAGAGAGATTTCATGCCTCATCAAATCCCGGCGGCGCCTACTGGGATGAGAGAAAAGCAGTCACGCTTACCACTACACCACCGGCACCACTATACGACTGTGTTGCCACACAATATATACTAATGCAAAAATGGTACAGGCAGAGATCTATAATATCTGTGGAAGTGCTTCAAAAAATCTAAGTTGAGAGTGAGGACGGAATAAGTCAATGAAGAAGATGAAGGTATTACCCAGAAGCTATTATTTTAGAACGCTCGGAATATTCCATAATTATCAACAGAAGTCTCGTGGCAGATCTCAATTTTAATTCATGTTTGAATAATTATATAAACACACCAATAAATCAAATGCCACTCTGTACAGAGCACATACAGTGTGTGAAATTCCTATAAGCGCATGGATGTTTTCAAAATAATGTCATGACTGCGGCATAAGAATTCAACAAGTGTCTCTCGAGCCATAACAGCAATTTATAAAATAACGAACATTATTGATGGCTCGAGTGACACTTGCCTTTGATAAAAAAAAACACGTCTACTGAGGATTCATATTTCTAAAAATATCATCTAACAATGAAACAGTCATCGGTTGTCATTGAAAAGCAATGCAACTATGTTCTGTCAATCTAATTTAAACTTTTATTGGCTCTGGTTTACTTGTGAATTTTAGCTATAACGGCTTCTTTCCTGATTTGTATCTCTCAATATATGGAATCTACACGAAAACTTTGTTTGAACGATATTTTTATAACAGTTATAAGAAATATTATGCCATAGACTACACATTTTTTATATCATATGGGTGGAAAATTCGTAGAACAAATACTTTAAAATTCTTCACTTTTTAAGATATCTTCGAGAATGAAACTAAGTCAAACTTCAATAAAATCACTTTGAATAGTCAACCTTTGGTCACAAAATTGGTAAATAACACATTAAGCTTTGCTATGAAAGTTGTTGAAGCATCTCTAAATCAGTACGATTTCGCTGAAAAAAAATATTTATATATATACAGCCATTCCATTGCAAAACGATATAGTGGTTCTCATAATTTCCTAACAATTGGCAGTTTTGTTCTTTATCGAAAAATATTAGACCCGTATTTTTTATTATCTCATTAGGGTGACCATTTTCTTGTTAGGGTGGTCCAAAAAAAAATCGATTTTTTCTATTTTTTTCCAAAAATGGCATTTTATAAAAAATCATAACTTTTGAACCATTGAACCGAATGAACATTCGAGCCTGACGTTACAAATTTTTCAGAATACTATAATGTGACGTCATGCTCGTTTGACTCATGGCTACCAATGTAAATACATTTTTTTAAAACAATATTCACCTTGGCAGTTGACAGCAGGAACTCCGGATGGTCCAGCGGTGGGCTCTTCGAGAGCGGGTTTATACAGTTTGAGGTAGCAATTTCTGCATATGAAGGAACTTCCATCTAATTTTACTTATTTCTTCACCGCATAAACTTGAAGAGCTCTTTAAAGCATTTGAAACCTACAAACAACAACAAGAACACTTAAAATTCATCGTTTATAAAACACTGGCTGTACAGAATATCTTTGGATTAACAGAGCTTTTGTTTCCTTACTGATTATTTCACTTGTATGTTCATCCTTAAATATACCACCATGCATTGTACCTATGAACGAACACCTTACCTACCAAGTTTTCCGTATGATTTTAGCATGTGCTCTGTCTAGGTAGCTATTTACTTGCTGAAGTATTCACTTCTAGGGGCAAGACGGCTGTACTCAGAGTTAATATTTTCATAGTGAGCAAATTTGAGTAACTGAGTAAGTGATCAAAGTAGTCTCACATTTTTTTTTCCTTTGGTTTGTTTTTTCCGTCGATCTTGTTTTCCGTGCTGAGCACCAATGCTACTGACGTGCCAGGAAGGCAGCTCCCACACCTGGACCCTACCTATCGACCCATCAACTCATGAACCGGGGACCAACGGCTTTACTTCCCATCCGAAGGAAGGCGTGATCAGAGATGTTATGCCTCAGAACATCCCGGCGGCGCCGACTGGGATTGAACCCAGGCCTGCAGGGGTGAGAGGTAATCATGCTTACCACTACACCACCGGCGCCGTTAGTCTCACATTCGTCAACAAATTAAAATTTAAATCAGCATAAACATACATTATCTATCAGAGTGTCAGGGTAATCCTATCCGTATTTTATTTTTTGTATTCTTGCATCAAATACTCATTAATCCGTGTGTTCTTCTTTTCAGTATGAATTACTCTTATATGCGTGGTCTCTACTATCGTGGGCAATAAAGTTGACAAATCAGGAAAAGATATTTCCGATATGATCCCGAGAAATGAACCCGTTAGTTGGCGTGCTTTATTACGAATTTCCAAGGGTGTGTTCTTTCGATGGTTAATTTAGCATTCTATTACCAGTTTTGGCATTGACTCTTATAATGATCATGCATTGGAAAGTGTTGATTAGACCTATTTTTAGTTTTAAGCCTGTTCAAGATTTGACCAATCAAGCAAAATCGGTGAAGATTAAGAATCTTAACCGCTTCAAATGTATGATTTAATTTCAGCATCTTATATAAATAAGTTAATATGAGTTGGGAATTCTAGTTTGAATTGTTCTGATAGAGCAGTATTTTTTTAAATTTGACTAGTCAATGATCTTTCCAATAATCTCGGTTTAAACTTTGTGAAAACTGTAACTCCTCAATGATTATTTACTAGCAAGTGAAACGCGATGCAAAGGAAGTGAAAAACTAACATCAAAAACTTCAGTTTTCATTCATGAGCAATACAGTCCTGGAATCATAAAGCCGTAGTCTTTGAAACCTCTGCCAAAATGTGCATCATCAATACGTTAAATTATGTCAACTCCATATTCACTTGAAAATCCCATTATTATCATCGTAAAACAATGATAAGCATACACAGATTTTACAGGCTGCAACATGGATTTTGTGGATGGCAATCCGGTATGTAATGTTGTTAAATCAGTGCCAACATTTCAAAGGGGCGTAATTGCATTTGTAAACAATGGCTTTAGCCATCGATTTATCGCGAATAGAAGCTCACTCATGAAAAATAATTACACCAGCAGGTAGAGGAATGTTTCCTCTACCAGCTAGCATTGTTATTTTGGAGAGGTAAGATTTCATTCGCGAGAAATTGACGGCTAAAGTCATTGTTTACAAAAGCAATTACGCCCCTTTGAAATGTTGGCACTGAAATGATGAACGTATATTTTCCTCGTCAAACGTCTTTTCTTGACAATCGTGGAATGCAGTCAAAACTAACAGGTTGCTATGTCACCTGCAATGAATATTGAGCAACTCGAGTTACCCAAAGTGACTCAAAATTTACTCCAATATTACTCATTATCAAAAGCTGTCTCACCCCTAGATTCACTTTCAATAAACAAGCCTATGAAAGTATGAAAGTATACCCATATATATATACATTCTCGGCATCATCTTAATGAAATAAAAAAAATTGAGTATGAAGGTCATTTAGGACTTTATATTTTCAAAAATTATTCCGAGTTGGTTTTGATGAAATCTCGAACTTTTCTTCAAATACCACTGATCATATTTTGGACACTCTGTTGCGGCTAACCTGAGCGGCCGTATTGTTTCACCATCTCTTCATCTCTGTCGCATCTCGAGTCACTTTACCACTCTTCTTCCACTTCTGTTTGACAATTGCCCAATATTTCTCAAATGGACGGAATTGAGGGCAGATCCCAAGTAACAATTTTGGTTTTATGAGGGTTCTGTAGACCATGATTTGGACTTGTAGAATGCTATAAAACCTCTATAAAGCTTGCAATGTTACTTGGGATCGCTGGATTGATGTCCTTTTCGAAGAAATCTACCCCGTTGTCTCGATACCACTGTAGAACTTCTCCGCTGTAGTGGGATCTTGTCAATTCAGGCCAAAACTTTACAGGTCCATTGTGAGCCTTAATGTACGGAAGAATACGTTTTTTTCAGGCACTCCTTCTTATACATTATGGAACCCATAGTCTTGATTGTCACGAAAACCTGTGTTTTCTGTCCGCAGCTGACATATCGCAATACCTTGCCAGATCAGAAGATGTCATGCAAATTTATCGGCAAAAACGAATTTAAACTTGCTAGGGACATCAACTCGACCAGTGGTTTTATAGAACTTTTGTCCGGGAAGCTGTCCATAATCCATATTCACGTACGTTTCGGCGTCCATGACGATGCATCCTTCGTACTTTGTAAGAACCTCATTGTACAACTTCCTGGCACGTCTTTTAGCCACTAGATTCTGCTTCAGTGCCCTGTTTGGTTGCCCACTGGGCCGGAAATATCGAAATCCTTTGGCTGGCATTGCATTTCCTGGCGATATCCTAATCCGAAAGCCCTGAGTTTGCCCTAATCGTTTTCACACCTTCAAATACAGCTTCCGATCCTTATGTCGTTTTCGTTTTTGCGGTGTAGCACTGGTGTAGTGTAAGCAGGAATAAGCGCGAGTCTTTGACAGCTCAACATCATTTGTTTGTAAACAAAGGTGCATCCTATATCTACACCCTAAAATATTTCGGTGTACGGCAGTGTAGCACCGGTGTAGCTACACCGCAAAAACGAAAACGACATTAGTTCCACTATGACGCTTGCTATGATCCTGCCGATAGTATGCCGCTCACGAAAACGTTTGAAAACACTGCACACGGTCGATTCAGCCAATTTCAACGACTTCGCGATTTTTGAACTTGACCACGTCGGATTTTTCAAATGGATGTTCAAAATTAAATTTTGGTTCGCGGCTTCCATCAAATATAACTTCTTTTAAATAAAATTAATCGTGACGAACTTTTCAGCACTGAAAGAGGGAACATTTCAATACAAACTGCTGTCATTCAATTCCAGATCTGACCGCTAGGATCACTGCATGGTAACCGCAAAATACCCAATAATGACTACAAAGAAAGCATTTTCGAGGGAAATTGGGATTACCCATTAAATGAGTAAAATTCTACCCATTTATGAGTAATTACAACTACAAAAACAGGTAGTAAGCATTCATTTTTGAATAACAAATACTCATAAATGGGTAATATTTTTACTCATTGAATGGGTAGTCCCAGTCTCCCTCGAAAATGCTTACTTTGTAGTCATTATTGATTATTTTGCGGTTACCGTGTGAAGTAAAATAAACAAGTACGTCCAGATATTAAATGACTCAATTTTATTTTCCTTTGATTTGTTTTCCGTAGATTTTGTTTTCCGTGCTGAGCACCAATGCTACCGACGCCAGGGAGGCAGCTCCCACACCTGGACCCTATCTATCGACCCATCAACTCATGAACCGGGGACCAACGGCTTTACTTCCCGTGATCAGAGATGTTATGCCTCAGAACATCCCGGCGGCGCCGACTGGGAGTGAACTCAGGCCTGCTGGGGTGAGAGGTAATCACGCTTACCACTACACCACCGGCGCCGCTATTAAATGACTCAAGCTTTATAAGAATTTTCATCCAAAATAGGTGTTTCAATTATTTTATATAAAAATTGAGGCATAATATAATACCGTGCACTAAATATAACTAATTGGTCAAGCGTCTACTACAATCAATGCATATGCTTTGGGTTTGACATTTGAATGGAACATAGGATCGAAAAATGGCCAATACCCATCCGTAAAATCTAAGATTCTATTCGCATGAAAAGTATGCAGAATTTTCAAAGTTTTGAAACATGAATAGATTCTGTTATGTGGTTGCCAGATGTTTTTTTTTTAATATTTTTATAATTTTTATGCTAGCTTGATTTTCGAACAAAGTTTGTTCCTCCAAGTGCATTACATCTAGAATGCAATCATCTCGTGGAGGGCATTCTGGGCAAACTAGCTTGTACGTTGCAGTCCACTACAATAACTGCCATTACATTTGTTGTAAGAATCATATGCAGAGTATGTAAAACATACAACCTTACATTGGATGTAAGACTAAATTTGTGTCGCGTGTTCATGCGCTTATAGCAGTTTCTCGTACTGTAGAAGCCGCTGTTGGTCGGTCGTGTCTGAGCCAAAGAGACAGTGCATTAATGAACCGTCGTCAACAGCTCAAAGATAACGCTTTCACCGTGGCTTAGTTTCGCGTAGAAAGTCCCTGCTAATCCGGTTGTATCCGGCATTCTCGTCTAGGGAGATTACTTTTACGACTATTGTTCTTTTCTTCCATAACAAGGCTGCCTACCGGCAGCAACAATGTGTTTGTCAATAAACAGACTGGCTACCTATAGGATGTTTCAATGAAAATCACGCAGACTGCGACTCAACTATGTTATCACAAATACGGCACCCTCATACTGCCGATAACCGACCGTCCTTAGCCAGTAGTCGGCTGCTGCAAGGCGTTATCTCCCGTTGCGAGACATATGTCACAGAAGACACGCGCCCTTTTGTCTTGTCACCCTCATTCCATCTCAGGTTTCTAGAGAATCGTAGTTGTGTATGATAATTTTGTGTTTTCCCGTTGGAAACAATCGCCAGGAGTACCAATCGCAAGAAGATTGTGATTACACATGCAAAAGAGTATAATAGAGCAAGTCGGTACATTTATTGTTGTCTATATAAATAAGAGTCTGCGGAGAGAGCGGTTCGGTAGCCAGTCTCGTCTTGGCAGTTGATTAGTGCCGGATTCAGTGTCTGTGTTCATCCCACAAATTTTAGACCATTCGCTTCACTAGCCGCTGCGGGAACGTTCGAGTGTGTTGATTGTAGGGCACGATCGAGAGGAATAATTAATCGAAGAAAATTCTCGAATCCAAAGTGAAACGATTGATCCGTTGAGCGTTAAGTGCCACCTAAAATATGGGAGGATAGCGCATACCAGGGTGTTTGATTTGTTTCGTCGAGAAGAAAATTCTATTCAAGTTGATTTGCATAAAGACACCGGCCGTGCTGAAGTGCTAAAAGTCATTCAATCTGGAAAAGGTCCAGCGAGGTACGAACGTTATGAGTAAAGCTCCAGGTCTGCCGCTGTATTTGATCCATTCGTATCGGAGGCGCCGCATTAAGTTTTGCGATAGTTCTATTAGTCGCAACAGTAGTGATCAACGGGACAATCAGGACCAACTCTTAGTCGTACGGCTCGAGAGTATCAGGAGCGCAATTTGAGCAGCCCCGAGGCAGAGAAGAAGCATTGTTCCGTAATTTTAAGCAAAAGGTAAGTGAACGAACGGGTGGTGCTAGGTCCAGGGAGAAGGATGATTCGCTTCGGTTGGTTCGCGCTGGAGATGAAAAAGTTATGCTGGTGCTCAGATATTAAAATGGGGCGTTATGGTTGTACTATATCAAGTACTTAGCATCGATATATTCCTCCCTTGTGAATTATATATTGAAAGTGTTGAACAAATCCATCGAATTAATACGCATTCGAGGTCATGCAAATAAGGTGTTTCTCAAGTTCTTAATGTTCCCGGAGCATCGGAAAATTTTAGAATTTTAATAATTCTTGGAGATTTAAGTGTATTAGCAGTTGTTGAAGGGGTTGAAGGAGCTCTGAGGGTTACTGAAATTCTGGAAGTTCATGCAGCTCTGAGAGATCATCTGGTTCTTAATCAAGTAAACGGTGCAAGTACATGAAAGCAATTCGTCCATTTACGAGTGACATCAGGCTTCAGCCGACGAGTGTAGTCTTCCATCAGAGACCGGATGTCGATAGTAAAAACGAACGGCTTGTGATGAGCGTCAACTTCAAGAAGTGCTGGCGGATAATCGACAAGGTCCATGTCGGTAGCAAAAGCCAAGTCAAGGAGCTTACCGTTCACGTTCAGAAGATCGTTAATCTGATTAAATCCAGATAGAATTTCGCAGTAGCCATAACACACATCACGATATCGAGTTAGCAATCATCGAGTTGTGGAGAATTTACCGTTTTGGGAGAAATCCACAGTTTTTGGAGTTGGTTGGAAATGCTAACATGAAGCTATAGTGTGATGATTTATTAGCTAGAGAATGATCTTTTTTTTTTTTTAGAAGAATGTAGGTGGATAGTTCCGTTAGAGTACGGCAGTATGAAAATTGAATAGAAGTTGAAAATGAGCGAAGGGCCATTAAAGCGACAGTTTTCAAGATGACGCACATTTTTGCCTAGCCCGTACGATGTACGCGGGGACTTGAAGTATGTCTCCAAGTCCACAGGCAAAAATGTGCGTCACTCTTGTTGCTCATAAACTGACTGCGGCTGTGGAATAGTTTTTGTTAATAATAAGAGAAAATATCGAAACTTTTCTGCTGTCTGCTGCAAATAACACGAAGACTGAGGCAAATCAGGGAGGTCCGAAGTGAAAATGTTGTACAATATAGGCCTAGAATGCTACCCTAAGGAGCTCCAGCTCTAACAGGTAGTCGATTAAATTTGGAATATTGATAATTTACCAGCAGAGTTCTGTCTGTTAAATGATATTGAACTAATTTTCATTTTAGTAATCAAGCTTTCATGACAAACACTGTCGAATGCTTTTTCTATGTCTAAAAGAGCAACTCCAGTTGAGCAGCCTTCAGATTTGTTTGAACGAATTAAATGGGTATTTCATAAGAGGTGATGACTAGTTAAATGCCAATTTTTGTATTGATGTGGAGCATCATTCCATTCAAAATTGAAACAGCCTAGTCAGTTAAGGAAAAAGTGACCTGGTGAGTAAATAACAATTTCAAAAATGGTTTTCTCTGGGACATCACTTCAGATTGGAAAGAAGCTGTCGTCGTTTTGTGCGAAATAATAAAAGGAAAACATCGACGAGATCTTTTGAAATCTGAAGTGATGTCTCAGAGAAAACCATTTTGGAATAAACTCACTACTTCACTTTCACCCTAAGACACGGGCTTACCAAGCCGTTGGTGGTGAGTTCGATTCCCGGTTCGGTCTAGATTAAACATCTATTGGGTTGGAAATGTTCTAGATTTCTTTGGGCATAGAGTATCATTGTGCTTGCCAATCGGTATACACATTCATGCATTGGTTGGCATAGAAAGCTCATAATTATTAACTGTGGCAATACTTCAAAGAATTTTAAGTTAAGACTAGGTGTATACACTCAATCTAGCTCGATGAAAACCTCCAACAGACGATTATCTCGGTATCTACTTTTGATGATATCTCTGCAAAATATCTGTTTGATAGAGTTGATGCTTTAGCTAGAGAAAGTTCTAAAGATAATAGATTGATAGTTGTGCTAGAATACGGCAGTGTGAACATTGAACATAAATTAAAATTAAGGAAATCGTAAACTTCACGTATGAAGTAACAAAATACTTTGATTAAATCTAATTTGTTAGCTGAATCTCGGCAGTTGTTTTACTGAATGTCAGCAGAATGAATTAATCATTTTGTTCGACAATTTTCCACAGAGATGGCGCTGTTCCGCTGGTAGGAAGTGATAAAAATCCCCATATAGAAATTGAGATAAGTGGGAATAATTCGCTTTCGGTGCATATTCAGGTGAAAAAAAAAGTGAACGACGACCTAAAGAAATTAATCAGGGACTTTGTTGTTCAGTTTTTCCCGGAAATTATTGTTAAACAAGCTACAATTAATTAAAAATGATTTTTCCCCATACAATTTTACCTGCTTTACTACCAGTTCTCAGAGAGCCAAAAATTTAAATTTGAGAGAGAAATTCTCTCTCACGAGCTCAATCTCTCAACATGCCATGTATTTTCTTGACACTCGATTTGTGATTTCCGTTTCACAGATTACAAAATAGAGTACCTGGCACTACAAAACATGTCGGGTACCTCTATATATGCATTTGCTTTAATATTTGAAGTCCCTCCTTTTTTACATATTCTGCGCAAAAGATACTTTATGCCCCGCCCCATACATAAAATTCGGCGGGAAATTCTGTGAGGGGTGAGCTATTTTGTGTGCAGAATGTGTAAAAAAGGAGGGACTTCGAATAATAATCTAAATGCATATATAGAGGTACCAGACATGTTTTGCACTGCAGGGTCCTCTGTGAACAATTATAGGAAAACAGATTGTGTGTAGTTTCCGATAAATGTCACCACAAACAACAGCAGTGACATCTGATGGAACATGAATGCAGAAGCTTGACAAAATGATTAATTGTGTAAGAGAGCCAGAGCCATGATGAAGAAGAATGTTCCGGGTGATCCACATTTCTTGAAGTCCAGCGTTGGAAATGTTCACGATACTTCATGAAGTTCACCAAGGGGAAATTTCGCTCGTCATAGGGTAAGTGAGCCAATTTGTTGCCCTAGTGGCCTATATCTAGATTTCAATTTTGTTCACTTTTAATCAAATTTGTTTCGATATAAAATAAAAACATATATTTTTTATATTAAATAAATCTAGGTTATTTTGACATTGCAAAATAGGTCAACAGTAAGTTAATTGCTGAGATCTCAACTAAAGTAACTTTTGAGTGCCTTTTCTCTGAAAAAGTGACGCTAAATCTCACAAAGCATACGTTATTTTTTGACAGTCATCTGTTAAGTTTATTCCTGAGCTGCACGACGGTGTAAACATTACCAAAATTTGGCAAACAAAACTATGTGTGCAAGGTTTGCTGAAGTTTTGAAAGTCCTTAATAGTCATTAAATAATCTCAGAGTTGTATAGCTTAACAGATTTCTATTATATTTTCTAGAGTTCAGAGGGCAATTTTTGAAGTTTCTGAAATCCGGGAGTTCTGGTACTTCTGTAATGACTTCTGAGTTCAAAAATTCCACTGGTCCTGTAGTTATGGAAGTTATAGGACCTCCCTTAGCTCAGTCGGCAAAGATGCAGCTACAAAGCAAGATCATGCTGGAGGTGGCTGGGCAATTTTGCGAATTGGAAAACGTCTCGACCTCTCTGGGCATAGAATATGACTGTATTGCAACACAATTATACTAATGCAAAAATTGTACAGGAATTGAAAGCTCTCAATCACCAACTTTGGAAATGCATCTAGAACACTAAGCTGAGAGCACCCAATAAGCTAATATGCGATAAACAAAAAGATTAAAATGTGAAGAAGAAGTAGTTATGCAAGTTGTAAAAACAATTTTACTTTCAGCATTTCAGACTTTTTCCCAAGAACTTTAAAGTTTGTTGGAGTTTCAGCATTATGTCTTTTAACTATCAGATGTTCTTAGTAAACCGACAGTTTGACACTTTTTGTAATGGTATTGTGGGAGAAATTCTGGAGATCTAAACGTTGTTGAATGTTGTGAAGATGTCAGAGCATTGGAATTTCTTGTAGGTCTAAGGATTATAGGACATTTTTATAGATCCTGTAGTTCTGGGAGCTGATGTTGCATCGAGGTTGGGGTTCGGGGATAAGTTCATAAGGGTATTGGTGTGTATAGGTCCATTAGAGAAAATGATGCATGAATACTAGTTGGCTACTAACAGTTTTATCGATTGACCACGTTCCAAACAACATACAACTCGTCAGCCTCATCCGTGTTGAACTCCCTAATAGCTCAGCATTATTCAACCATTAAGACAAAAAGGTTCTTTTCAGGACAACCATAAATTATTGTTGTTTAAGAGTTAATTTTCATTGAACGTTCGCTCACCTTGCTGCCAGCCACATATCGCTAATATGCGATAAACAAAAAGATTAAAATGTGAAGAAGAAGTAGTTATGCAAGTTGTAAAAACAATTTTACTTTCAGCATTTCAGACTTTTTCCCAAGAACTTTAAAGTTTGTTGGAGTTTCAGCATTATGTCTTTTAACTATCAGATGTTCTTAGTAAACCGACAGTTTGACACTTTTTGTAATGGTATTGTGGGAGAAATTCTGGAGATCTAAACGTTGTTGAATGTTGTGAAGATGTCAGAGCATTGGAATTTCTTGTAGGTCTAAGGATTATAGGACATTTTTATAGATCCTGTAGTTCTGGGAGCTGATGTTGCATCGAGGTTGGGGTTCGGGGATAAGTTCATAAGGGTATTGGTGTGTATAGGTCCATTAGAGAAAATGATGCATGAATACTAGTTGGCTACTAACAGTTTTATCGATTGACCACGTTCCAAACAACATACAACTCGTCAGCCTCATCCGTGTTGAACTCCCTAATAGCTCAGCATTATTCAACCATTAAGACAAAAAGGTTCTTTTCAGGACAACCATAAATTATTGTTGTTTAAGAGTTAATTTTCATTGAACGTTCGCTCACCTTGCTGCCAGCCACATAAAGCTCTCGAGTATTGAAGTGGAACACAAAAGTTCTCGCAATGACCGAATATCCCATGACCATGTCAAATAACCAGAAACACTTCGTAAGGTTTTCTCCAGGACACTAGAAAAAGCAAAAAGTCCTGAATGTTTAGGATTGATCGCGACTGGAAAATTTTAAACAAGATATTTTCGCTTTTTTTATTATCTATTGAATAAACCAAAAGTTTTGTGCATGGAAATGCGTAGTTTTGACATCAGAAAACAAGGCGTTTCCGTGATGGGAAAAGTGGTTTCCCTAACACAGTCACCGAATATTGCTTCCAAGCACTGAGCATGCCTGACCGTACCTATTTTTATACCTTTTGTTGCAAATTTTAAGCCCCTCCTATTTAGAGAATTATGCCAAAATTTTTTTTTTGCAGAATTCTCTTAATAGAAGAGCCTTAAAATTTGCATCAAAAAGCATAAACGTACGTACCGTCCGGTGTAGGATTGGGCGATCTTGGATCGATCTTTTTCCTCCCGATTTCCAAATTTTTTGGATCGATTCTTTGTTCACGAAAAGATTGAAAACATCGTTTTCTTCTCTCGATCTTTTCGATTTTCAAAAAACAATGTTAAATTTGGTAATTGTAGTTTCATCGAAAAAAAAAAAGATTTTTTCACAACCCACACTGTGAGGTAAATTTAAGGAACATAACGTTAACATCACAGGGCTGGTAGCGAGTCATTTTTTAGTGACTTGGTCACTTTTTTCAAGCTAGTCCCTAGAAGTCACTCTTTCTTGTCATAAGTCACTATTTTTGTTCAGTTCCATTGACTTCTCAACAATTGTAGGAACTTTACAAAAGTTCTGAGTAAAGGAAGGAGATGCTGAGAATTTCAGTAAAGCTTCATAAACAAACTGCGGGAACATACGGGAAGTTAACATCCTGAAAATATGGTTAACTAACTGGAAGCTTTCAGAACCACTTCTGTTAGCTTCCGAAAAACTACAGGAACTTTTAAGAAGTGCCTAGAATTTCAAAGACCTTAATCGGTGCCAATAGTACTTCAGGAGAAAAGAGAACTTGAGGAAAGTTGTGAAAACTTTTGAGAGGTTTTAAGTACCTCATAAAACCTTGATCTAGAGCTATTTGGGGAATTTCAGAGATCTTAAGGGCAGCTCCTGTAACTTTAGTCCAGATTTTTGGTACAGTTTAAAGATCTATAAGAGTGAGTATAGCCAAATTCAGAATAGTTCTATGATGCCTATAAAAAAAAATCAAGAACTTTTAAGATATTTCGAAAATTTCAGGGAAACACGGAGATCTCGAGAGAATTTATGAAAACTTTAAAAAAAAATCCAGGAACTTAACGGAAGTCCAGAAAATTTCAAGGAAGTTCAAAGGTATTTACGAGAATTCCATTTATTTCAGAGCAGAACCTAGATTTTCGATAGAGTTGAGAGCTTCAGGAAAGCTCCGACAACATCAAGACAGATCAGAGAATCAAAGGGCAGTTCAAATAATTTAATGAAAGTTACAGGTACCTTAAAGAAGCTTAGAGCTTCGAGAAACTCAGGAAATTTCCTGAATCTTCAGCAAAGCTCCGAGAGAATTTCTGGAACGCAATAAAAATTATATGAACATCTGGAAAGTGTATGAGTATTTTAAGAATGTTGTATCATGGATATTTCAAGTACTTCAAAAAATTTCGAAAAATAAGCTTAAGTTATAGAAAATATTTAAAATCATAATATAAAAAAATGCTAGAAGTGTTGGCAAGCATCTATCCCAGAAATTCCAGAGATCTTCTAAGAAATTTAGATTGTTTAGGATAGTTTAATTATATTCAGAAAAATTCCATTAATTTAAGGAAATTTGCAGTGATTAACAAGGAGTTCCGTGAAATTATGGAACATTCCGAGCATTCTATGATAGATCCAAAAGCTTCAGAAGCATCAGGGAGTTATGAATATATATCAGAAAATCTGTTGGAACATTCAAGAGAAATTCACGTAAGGATAAAAAAAAAAATCCGCGATGTCCAGATATGTTCAGGAAAAATGAGGGATTAAAGGCAAAGTTCCGTGAGCATTTATTAAGTTTATAAAACTTAAGGAAAATTGTGAAAACTTCAAGGCAATTTAATGAAATTCCGTTAAATTGTGAGTTCTTATAAAAAGTACTGAGTATTTCAGGGCACTCTAGAGAAGTGTAACGAAATTCATAAATCTTTTGGACAGTTTTAATAAAATCATGAATGTCTAGACTATTAATGAAATAATGGATTAGTGTCAATAAATAAAGGCAATTCCACGAAATTAAAAAAAAATGTTGAGAACGTCCGTGAAAATCATAGAACTATTCCGTTTCAGTCCACGAAATCACGGGAGCAAATTTAATCAATTGTTACCGGAGTTAAAGAAGGACTTTCAGAAAAACTTCGAAAACTTCACAGAAGCTCAGAGATCTTCAGAAACATTTCGAAAACTTCATAGTAGTCTATGGAACTTAAGGGAAGATCCGAGAACTTCAAGAACTATCTTGAAGATTGGCAAAATGCGAGAGCATTTCAAGACGCTTAGTAAGCTCCAAAATAGGAGGTATTTCACGGGGAGTTCAGTTCCATTAGTTTCAGAAAATTAGCGGGATATTAAGAAGTTTCCAGATTTTCATAGAATATCAGAGATGTTAAGAAGATTAAGATTATTGATATCATCACATAAGTTCAGGAGTTCGTGGATGCTTAAACATTTTTAGGACAGTTCATTTAAAATCCGGGCAGTACAACAAGCTTCATGCGAACTTCAAAAACTTCGACAACGTAAGGAAGAACAGAGAACCTCAGAGCACTTCCGTTAACATTAAATAAGTTACATAAATTTCAAGAATTTTCGAGAACTTGAGCGAATTGTTGAAACTTCTGATAAGTTTTCGTTGATCGTTAGGAAAATTGACGATTGTTAATGAAGTCCGAAAAAGTTCAGGGAAGTTTAAATATTTGTTGAGAAGCATCAGGCTAGTTTCTCAAACTCAGAATTGCCTTGAAAGCAGAATGCACTTGATGTTTTTCTCATATTTTTTTTAGAACTCCCTTGGAATGAGGTCCTTAGAAATTAAAATTAAATTCCATGAGCCCTTATAACTGGAATTCGACTCCACATTCTTGAAGTTTTATAGCTTTTAGGTCTTACATTTCAAAAACTTGTCCAAATTAAAAATAGCCTTTCAAGTCTCTAAGTTTTATAAATTTATTTGTTACTGAAGATTATACAGTTCACTTTAGATGTATAAAATTCAATGTGTGAAAGAAAATAACGAGAAAAACTAAATGTTTGTGTTTCGAAATGCATTCTTATCATTAAAATATACTTATCCTAAGAAAATTATTAAATTTCGTCAATAATGAATAAATTCCCTGAGACTTTCAGATATTCTCAGGAAAAATTAAATGCTCTGAGAATTTACGGTTTTTCTGGTTTTGCCTGTTATTAGACTAATACCGTGAGTTTTGTGATAAATTTTCTCTTGTATCTTGCCCTTTAAAGCTTCATATCGTACATAAGTGTTTATGAGATACTAATTTAATAAGTCTAAGTCTAAAACATCTATCATTTGTTTGGTGTGCCATCAGAACAACTACTTTTCATCTCTTATGTCACTTTTAATCACTTCTTTCAACTATAAGTCACTATTTGGTCACTTATTTCTCAAACATGATCACTCAAACCACTATTTTTGACAGCATTGGTCGCTACCAACCCTGACATCAGCATCGCTCCCTAGAATGGCGTCACTATTTGTGTTTCAGATATTTATGAAAACAGTAACATTTCAAGGTTTTCGCTACCTCCCTCCTGTGCTCATTGCTCCTTACCGTCACGACAACATTCAATGAATTTTTTTGAGGCACCAACGTAAACAAGCGTATTGTCCAAAAGTGAGGATAACAATAACAAACCAACATTTTTGGCTAGAGCGAAAGTGAGGATAGCAAACTAGCCACTTGCAAATAGGATTACGCAAGTGTGCCATTTATAAACGTCAGAAAGGTCAATTGAAATAAAAACCATAAGATCGATCTACCAAAGATCGATTCTTAGGTACCGATTTAATCATTGGATCGATTCTAGAGCCAAATATAAGATCGATCTTCATATTGTTAATTTAATAGATTTGGTGCGGGCCTTGAACGAGGTTTGGTTTAGATTAATCACAATAATCTCACAGCGGATGACATCAGCTAGAGAATGGTGACGCGATAAAGGGTGATACGGTCAAAATTTGGTCAAGGGAAAACGCGTGTAAATCGGTGAAATCGTTTATTTAAAAAATCAAATTAAATTTCTTTTTCAAGTTCAATTAGTATAAAATTCAGGAAAAATATTCAGTTAGGCTTCCGCTTTTCCAAATCCGAATTGCCGGGCCTTACACTTGACCCCTGCCATCAGATTTTGTACAGCCACCTTGTCCACCTTCTTCGCCGCAGAAAGCTAGTTTGCCTTGAACTGCTGCTCGCCCTTAGCAGTTTTTTTGGTCTTCTTTAGGTTCCGCTTGACAATAGCCCAGTATTTCAATTGGGCGGAGCTCTGGCGTGTTGGGAGGGTTCTTGTCCTTGGGAACCACCTGCACGTTGTTGGCGGCGTACCACTCCATGGCCTTTTTACCGTAATGGCAAGATGCCAAATCCGGCCAAAACAGTACGGAACAACCGTGTTTCTTCAGGAAAGGCAGCAGACGTTTATTCAAACACTCTTTCACGTAAATTTCTTGGTTGACAGTCCCGGAAGCTATGAAAATGCTGCTTTTCAAGCCACAGGTACAGATGGCTTGCCAAACCAGATATTTCTTTGCGAACTTTGACAGTTTCATGTGCTTGAAAACATCTGCTACCTTTCCCCTTCCTTTTGCCGTATAAAACTCCTGTCCCGGAAGCTGCTTGTAGTCGGCTTTGACGTAGGTTTCGTCGTCCATTACCACGCAGTCAAACTTCGTCAGCATCGTCGTGTACAGCCTCCGGGATCGCGCTTTGGCCGTCGTATTTTGTTTATCATCGCGATTTGGAGTCACTACCTTCTTGTAAGTCGATAGTCCGGCTCGTTTTTTGGCTCGATGCACGGTTGTAGACGATACACCCAGCTTATTTGCGGCATCTCGGAGAGAGAGGTTAGGGTTTCGCTTGAAACTACCGGCAACTCTCTTTGTCGTCTCAGCGGCTTCCGGTTTTCGATTTCCCCCCGATCCAGACTTCCTGGCTGTCGACAAACGTTCCACAAACACTTTAATTACATTTGTAACGGTTGATTTGGCAACTTTTAGCGATTTTGCCAACGTTGCGTGCGAGTAGCTCGGATTTTCGCGATGCGCGAGCAAAATTTTGATACGCTGCTCTTCTTGCTTGGACGGCATTTTGACAACTGAAGAGTGAATTCTAAAATCAAAATAGGAGCAACATTCTACACACACACACCTTCAAAATGAGGGGTGTTCAGGTTTTTTAAATGCAAAATTGAAAGAAATACGTCAAGTTGATATTGACCAAATTTTGACCGTATCACCCTTTAGGTAACAATACAGCATTTCTCCAGCAGGCACTTCATGGCTTTTTGGAGGAACCAAGCACTTCAGAGCGAATCCAAAAAGGCGATTTCTTTGATTGAAATAGGAGGAATCGACCTCTAGTGTATGCACTTGGATGCCCCACTTCTATCGAATGAGGTCCACTTTAAATCCCCTGAGTGATGCACCTACTGATGAATGGGGATGAATCCCGGAAAACATTTGTTTTCCCAGTTCAGTGATCATCAATTCAATGCATACCAAGTAGATGCAAAGTAGCAATAATTCCGCCAGTTGGATTAGTGTGCTCGATGCAGGAAAATATCACAACAACAACTCTCGTACCGATTAGGGTCTGTCCACATTCCACGTGAACAGTTTTTGAGAGGTTTAAGACCTCATATGTGAGCAGTCATCCATGTTTTTTTTTGTAAATTTGTATGGACCGTTGACTGCACTCATGTCTTCCGTGTTGTGATAATGCAACCGATGACACAGTTCTGAACTCAAGTGGGAGTGGATCAATAAAGTCGCACAAACAAGTGGCTTACCTGCTTCCGATGTGACACACAAGTCAGCTGAGTTTGAACGAGTGCTCTTGATATATAACTTTGAAAATACATACTGGTCGCAGCTAGCCCTTTCTGGATAACCAACAACATTTCGGTTCGAAGCTAGTAGTGTTTAGATCTAATTTTGGGCCTACTAAGCACAACTTGCGCCTCTCTTTTTTCGAACGGATTTTTACACAAACTGGAATGTTGCTACTTCAGATGACTTCTAAATTTATTAACCTTTCCAAATAGGGGAAGTGTACCAGTCATGTCACTAGAGGTTTTCTCAATGGTCATACGGCCTAAAGCCTTCAACTATTCAAAAAAATAAAAATAAAATCCACAGAAAGTTAGTTTCAACGCTGTCTTGTATGCGCTGAAAAATATAGAAAAACTTATTTTGAACATGACTCATTAGGGGAGCAATAGTGCAATAGCTGGCACACTTCCTCTATACCGTTGGAGTTGATCAAGAGTCATAAATTGTTTCTAGGGGATATGTATGTAATGTCGGCCTAAGTGTCCCTAATTTGGGCCCATACATAAATTCAGCAATCGACTAAATTTTCAATAGCAACCAAAAATATCCATTAGTACCGTCCCAATGACGCGTTCATCTAGATACAATTGATAAATAGGGAAGAGCGCTACTTCGTCGTAATCGCCCATTTCCGTTCTATCGAGCAGAAATCATCAATAATGTCAATGATTTCATTATGCACAAAACAATAATGCGTTTGTTTCGATCCGTTAGTTCATAAGCCACAACATGAAGCCTAAATATTACAGCGCATTGTATGAATATTTACACTCATGGTTCTTAAAACAAAAGAAGCGTTCATAGCGAATCCCCTTTTTCTACGTTTATCAGTAGGACGAAGAAAATTTCATGGCATTTCAATGCGTTAGGACGGAATTGAAACTCGTAGGACGAATTTAGAATCAAGAAGCAGTGTTAAATTTTTAATAATATGCCAACATTGCTTGACTCTTTATCAAATCCAACGGCACGTATGGAAAGGTGAATAAATTTAGAAGTTGTCTTTGATGAAAATATTCCATGTTTTGTTCAAACCCTTTAAAAAAAGAGAGGTAAAGTGCGAGATGTGCTTAGAAGGACGGAAATTAGATCAAAAACTCTATCAGATTTTTAGCGATGGGCCCAATATTAGATCCATAGGCCAGCATTAGAGCCATTTTCCCTATTTAATTAAAAATACAACCCTGCTTCGTAATTCCAATCTCGTCCTACGGGTTTCAATTTCGTACAAACACGGATGAAAGCAACAAAGGAATGGAAAAATGGATTCACTTGGAGTGGTTATTTTGTTTTCCAGAACAAACGGTGTAAATATTCATACTTTGCGCTCCTAAAGACTTTGCGTTGCATCCTTTGAACTGACCATGGTGAAATATAGAATGGTGTAACGAGATGTCAAAAAACATGATCACCCATATTGAAAAAAACAACTGTCACTCGTGACAGGGCATCAGATTGTTTACAAACAAATCCATTAAGGATTGATTTAGTCAGTCATGGTTAAAATAATGCGTTGATTTGATGGTGCTTTATTCTTCAATGAAATTAATGTTGTGCAAGTTTATAATTGTTAAAAAAAAGAAAAAATGTGTGGAAACACAATGAAGCTACATTTTTTAAACTGGAAAATATTTTCAACTTCAGGAGAAGTATGTTTCTCATGGAACCAATATCCGGCTTCGTACATAAAACGAAGGAATTTGCAGATTAAATTACTATTTGGAGAAAATTTGAACGGATGAGACTTGAAATTATAAAGATGCAAATACCAGAAAAACATCAAAAATGTATGCGAAGAATGCACAGTGATGATTTGCTTAATGTTGTTTTGTTTTCTGTGTTTAATTAAATGGATTTAATATATTCTTGTTCTAGGCCTAAAATTTAGTGAAGCTGCGAAATAAAATACAACGAAATTACCCAAAAATTATGTGTCAGAATTAATTGCAATGAGAGTCGATGCTATCAGTACCAGCTGAAGATTATGTAGCGATGTAATGAAAATGATAGTAGCCTCATTTTATCCCGAGTTTTATTCTGTATTTTATAATGTATATATTTACAAGTTTTATGATTTACAACTTTTTGTATTTCTTAGCGAGATGGCTTTTACTTGTGATCCGGTTTTGTTGCGATGGTGTCTTGTTGACCAAATCTGAAGGCATTTTTCGTTTTCTTTTTGATGTTGAAGGCCCCTGATCCTCAGATGCTAAAGTTTCCTCAACTGGTTTCAATAAGCCTTGTTCAACTAAATTTCCGTATCGCATACGCACGATAGTACGTATTTTGACGTACTTTTCACTACTGTCCTGTCGAAGTTCGGGTATTGTTGTAGAATCCGATTCACTACCGTTTCAATTACATTTTTTTTTGAAATCAAAACCTGCTGTACCGTGACTAAGAATGAAGATTTTTTCCATCACTTTACCAATCGATTGAAATTCCGGGGACGGAACTGTTAGTCCACCATATGAAAGATGAGCTATAAACGATGGCATGTGTGCGGGATTCAAATATGTTTTTACATTGCAGTCTTATCGCCAAGGTCGGGGTGTGAGTTTTGCAGTTTAAAAGCAATCCATCGTAGAACGTAAATGAAACCGTCCTTCTCCTGGCAGCTATCGATGATGTCAGAAGAAACCGAAATCATCGACAACGATTCCGCGAGCTGGTGACCATTATCGACGACGCTTGTAACACCCGGGACTGCGATTCTACTTGCGTACAAAGAGCTGTTCAACAACCCTTCATCATTAACATCATCTACAGGTTTTTCGGGAAAATTTGGAGCAATATCAGCCTTGTGGAAAAGTTGGGCGGTGAGAAATTCATCACGTTTTTCGCAATGCACGTCCTGGTCTACGGTGTTGGTGTTGCGCTGGGTAATTCCTGGATTTTTACCAAGAATAATCAAGTGAAGTCGATACAGCACTTGAAGTGGTGAAGGCCTATCATCTAAATAAGCCGCCATTTGATCTTATTTGCGAAAAAAGGTTTTCGAGCAGGTCTTGGTTCAGCTGCAAATAAATTAATAATATATTTACAAGCATACCTTTGTTATTAAATGTGTTTATCTTAAATGTTGGGATAAACTCAATTGTTTATTTTCTTTGCATGTCTTCAAACAAACCTTTTAACGATATAATAGACATTATAATAGATTTCTGAAAAACTGCTAAAGATTTGCAAACAACTCCTCCTTTCCTTATTCCTCGAGAGTCAGACATCAGGCTTAACATATTTTCGAGAGCTGTAATCTGATGATCAGCTGCTCTAAATGATTGTTTCATTTCCAATTTGGCAAACGCCTTACAAGAATTAAATACATCGAACCAATCATTAACTGTTGTGATAAAATTTGCAACATGACTTGCTTACTCTTCCTCCTTTGTGTTCTGAAATCGTTCTCTTAAAGCAGTTGCTGTTGTGTGCGAAAGAAGTTTTGCAGCTTTTGACACATTCTGCTTCTCTGCCGATGACAATTCCAAATGTCCACTATTAAGGGCAAAAATCGGCGTTAGTTCGCAATTGGCTCGCTCATCAATGAGCATACGAAGAAGTCTTGTATTCAATGTCCGATTTTTCCAAATGATTCCTTCGCCCACAAACCAATTTCTTATTAACTTAAGATTATGTGGCGCGTCTCCAAAAACTAAAATTTTTTCTTTGGTTATTGGGTGATTAAAATATGTTCTATCGATAGTAATTCCCATTGTTTTACGAAGACACATGTTGTCAGGTCCGTTATCAGAAGTAAATCCAACGACGTTGTAGCGAATGTTATGAAGATCTTTGATTATATTAGTCAAAATATCTTGCGTCATCACTTGGTCAAACGCTATAAAGATTACCTGCTTCCACTTAGAGAAAAGACCTCGGACCATAACAACTTGAGCATGAACATGTGGACCCACAATTTCATCTGCTCTTAGATCGAATTCCATTATTTTCCGCACACTCATTTCATCGAACGAAATTATGCAAGCAAAATCCCTCGGTAGCATTGTCTGTCCTACAATATCCATAGCCCTTAACACATCTCGCAATATACCATTCTTCAAATCCATTCGTCTAGCATAATCTTGAAGCGTAGAAATTCCCGGCAGAGGAATATGCAGCTCGTTTTTCAAATACAGATAACAACGTTTGCTTTGAAACCGTATAGCAAAAGCTTTTGATATTTCCTCAGTAGTCCAGTGAGGGTGCTGCTTCCGTCCAAGAATAACATCAATTTGATTAGCGGATAGCACTCCTTTTAAGGCCAGTCTTATATGTTCAACAATTTGCGCACGATCAATATGTTCCACCTCACAAATTTGTACCTGCTTTTCCATATCATAGAGTCGTTTCCGTAATGCTTTCCCTTCAGCAGCATATTGGCTAGCTAGATCAGTATTCGCTACTTTCAAAGTCGTGATATGTTGTTGTAGATGGTGAGTTTCAAGTTTTGTCAGGACTAGTTGATTCGTCAACTTTTCTACGAGATCTAGCAGAAATTTCAGAATTCGATTTTCTTCTGTGAGATCCACAACTTGCTGTTCCAAGTTGTTGACTATGCGTTGAGCAGATTCTAGGTCAGTTTGCCGCGAGTTCACTGTCTTCATTAGTGCATCTACCTGTTGCATACAGTTCGTCGTACTTGTTTGAACGCTTGCTCCATAATTTGTATTTGTAAAACCAGGTCCGTTCGTATCTGTTGATATTTTGAAGAAGAAAAAAATATCCCGTTAATAATTACCTGACATACATACATCAGTAAAAATAGTGGGTTCAACTAGATGATGCTCAGCAATCTTAAAATATTTCTTTCATCATAATTGTTTTTCATAAATTCATCTTAATTTCTTGTCGAATTCCTCAAAAAGCGCAAACTATAGTTCAGTGATACAGAAACATTACGGATCTTCGAAATTCATTCGGCCGAATACAAAATTATACACAAATCTCGAGCTGTCCTTTCCGTATAAATTTCAATAGATTGTGGCTCATTAATCGTCAGAGCAGTAGAATTAGCATTTATTAATGAATCACCCGGTAGTGCTGAAAATAATACCGATTAAAATCCGTTCATAACACAATTCGGTGAGATTACCATTTGCTTTTAGTGTTCGACGCATTTTAGCACCTATTAATTCATGTCGCATTTGGTAGCGATCATCATAACTGTTTTCGTTAAAATGACTGGAGCATATTCCTTGATTTTTCTGTGGAATCCAACCTTCTTCTCGTCCGCAGAAGCTTATCTAATGCTTCAATCGCTCTGTACTCCTTGGAAAATTATGATATACAACGTCAGGGTTACGAGAAACCTTGTTGCCACAGCTTAATACTGCACAAAAATACGGCATCTGTAAATATAATTTAGAAGCATTTAAATTGTATTAAAGAAAATCCTGTCCACAATGCTACATACCTTGATATCAATACTAAGTGTAAGTTGCAATTTCCATACATTGAAAAAGTCAAATTCCACGATTTTTCCAACTAACGGCTATAGTTCAATGTTTTACTGGTACGTATCAATCAAGAGGGATGCAGGATGCAGTCAAAGAAAAAGTTACTTGCTGTCAAATAGTGACATTTCTTCTCCCCCTCTCCACCGCAAAGAATGCTCTCCCCACTTCCCACCTATGTTCTAACCAACCCGTTACACCAGTCACCATGGAACTGACGTTTCGTTAACGCCGAAATCATAGAAATATTTGATGTTTTCTGCTCAGTAGGCCAGACATGGGCGATTAGGTCGAAATATTTTTTTTACTTTATTGACAATGAGGTTGCAAATTTCAATAGGGCGCATCAAATAGTTGTCCAAATGCGGTCCTCATCATTGAGCTTATTTCGTCTCTGCCTGAAACTTCACCCGGTAGTGGCCCACTAGCTTTAAGAAATTGATTAGATTATTATGACATCAAACGCCGCGTGGCCGACTTGCCTTCTCTAGCTTCCTCTCCCCTGTTTACATTTATATAAAAGTCATGCTGATTGAAACTACTACTGCAGAAAGCGAAGGTTAAGAAGCGAAGCATCATGAAGAGAGCTAAGGAGTTTTCCACTAGACTAAACACTCTATCAGAGAAGCGACACTTCTCAAAGCTGATACGCACCTTAGGCGCCTCTTGGGCTGCATGTAGGACTTAGGGTACGGGTATCTTGTTGACACATCGGGCTGAGTATTGTATGCTAGCCGGTCGGTGTTGTATTTATAGCCGCTGCAGCTTCTGTTGGTGCACTTTAATCTTCCAAAGCCAATGAATATGTATGGCAGTCCGTCCGATATAAACTGGCGTGGTTGAAACGCAATAGGAAACGGCAATTTAATTTGCGGAATCCTTTGCACCCGTCACCATTTGAATAACACTTGCTAGCAGTGCGTCAACAGTGATGCAAATTGAAGATCAAAAGGGTCCTTGATGATGAGGGTGCCCTTGTAAGGAATACTGTGGTCATTAAAGAGGAAAATGGCACTGAATAAAATCAGGGCTCGATTGATGGTGGATGGGACCGTGAAGGAAATGTAATTTTCCATTCAATGGGTGACTCTTATCAAGAAATGAAATGACACTGATCCCTTGAAAGTGCGCTATTCACATTATTTGTTCCGCTATTACGCAGTCCACAGCTGGGAAGCAGTCGGCAATAATGTCAGCTGCTTCTTTTAAAAGATTATGATGTTTATTGGCGGTGGTAGTTTTTGTTTTGAATAAATTCGCTTCATATTAGTTTTGAGGGTGGATTCCTATGCTTGATTGTCCTATCATTTCTGATTTTATTACAATGCGGGCCTGAACCTTATGAAGCAAACATCTTTTCTAGACGAACATTTAAAATCTAGAAAAACATTTCAAAAGGTCCTATCTGCATTGATCGATTCTCTTCATCGACTTTCTCTTACGTCAATAACTCAGCTGCAAAACCTTTCCCTGTTGTATTTGATGTTTCAGACGCTAGATAAGAACCTCTTTTATCAAACTATGTGGTAGATATAGCGCGAAATCTGTTTGCATAGCAGTGGTTATGAAAAGAGAAAGTCGATGAAGAGAATATCGATTAAAGCAGGGCCCATTTGAAATGTTCATCGCGAAATGACTCTATCTGCTTTGCTCGATTCTCTAGATGGATTTTCTCTTTCGTTAATAAATCAGCTTAACAAAATTACCTGTCGTGTTTGACGTTCTGGATGCCAGATTAGGTCGTCCCTTATCAAACTATTTCGCAAAAACAGCGTGCAATCTGTATGCATAGCCGTGTTTATCATCAGAGGAAGTCGATGAAGAGAATCGATCAGAGTAGATATGTATGGCCTAAAGGTTGAACACGAAAAAAATCAGGATAGGAAAATCTTGTTGGGGTTTAAAAATGCGTTTTATTTGGCATAGTTCAATGTAACAGCCATACATTAGTAGGTATTATGCTTATTGTTTAGACCATTGTTTCAGTCTTCCTTCTTACCATAGGCCATTGATCGAACTTTTCGTCGTACACGGCCCATCATCTTTTGCACGAGCCGTGTTCCCACTTGTTTGGCAGCCAATTTTCATTTCCGCTTGAAATCCTTCAGGTTCCACTCTATGTCTTCAGTATGTGCTTAACAATTGACCAGTACTCCTCAATTGGCCTTAGTTCCGGATTATTGATCATCTCCTTGGGAACCACTGCAGTGTGATGTCATTTTCGCTGTACCATTGTTTGGAATTTGACTAGTGGCAGCTTGCCAAGTCCGGCCAGAATAGGCCATCCACCTCATGCTGCTCCAGAAAAGGCAGTAGTCTCTTCCGTAGGCGAATTTGCTGGATCATCAACGCAGAGGTAACAAAAGCTTCGCTTTTCAACCCACAACTGCAGATTGCTTGCCAGACAAGGAACTTTTTGGGGAATTTCGACTTCTTTTTGATTTTACATTCTTCTGGGGCACTCTTCCGGTCAGCCAAAGTGTACAATTCCTGCCCAGGAATGTGATCGAAAACTGTCAGGAGCGGATAGTCCGGGATTTTCGTTTCGAATCGTGACGTGCTTGCTGCGGTGAAGCCATGATGTAAACAAATGAACTTATCCTGACAAACAATGCCTACTGTGGTTCTATACACTCTTAGCTTGTTTCAGTTTACTCAAAAAATGCCTTAATGGTAGCGTTTTTAATGTGTCCGGATTTTTTCGTGTTCAATCTTTATCGAAATGCTCATATAGATTTGTCTCTTAAATCATCTTAAATAAAAGCTAAATCTAACGGTTTGAAGATAATAAAAGTGCAATTTTCTTTTTGATTAGGGTGGTCCCAAACAACAAACGATGTTCTTTCCAACTATCCAACAATCAAGTATCCTGAGCATTCCCAGTATTGTATTCAACCAAAGCTTGTGTTTAGGCCACGGTGTGACCAGAGCTCTACGCTGTGATCCCCCGGTGACTGGTAAGTGCCTCCGGTAGAGTGACGAAAGCGGGTGATTGTTCAGTAAAAAAAAACTTTTCGAGATTTGAAACTGCCAGGAATTTGTTTAAATCCCATCGTTTGATATTTATTTATTAGATTAGGTTTAGCGAAAAATTTTGATTTATAAGGAAAATAAGTAATTGTAGTAACAACTCTAGGAGGGGCTGTAGCCTCGTAGGTACGCCTATGTCAGCTGTGGTCAATTCTCTTAATCGACTTTCTCTTTCGTTAATAACTCAGCTGCAAAAACATTCCCTGTTGTGTTTGAAGTTTTTAGATGCTAGATAGGAACCTCCTTTATCAAAAATCTGCACTAAATCTGTTTGCATAGCCGTGGTGAGGGTTCACACTGACTAAAAAATTTCGGTATTGCAATGGATTGCTACTGGTTGCTGTAAGTCAAGGAATATACATAACTCTTTTTTTCCTATTCGTTTATTTGCAAGGCTGAAATGTTTACAGTGTCATATGCCATCACCGAAGATACTAACATCATTCCAAAAAAGTTGAGACGCTCCGCCATATGGTTAACGCTCCTATAGTTGATCTTAGAGAAATAATTATAATAGAGAGCTCACTTAATCATTTCCCGAACAAAATGATTTCAACAGTATCATGAGCGCAATCCATTGATAAACGGGTGAAGCTTTTTGTTCCTGCGTTGTGCATTTTGTTTTCGTACCGTGCGCACGCATCTGTTCCATTTAGAATTTGGCCTCACAAAATAGGTAATTTTTCCAAGGGGAAATAAAGTACAAAAACGCTAAAGGTATCATTTTGTCGGATTTTTATTAAGCGTTAAGGGAAAAATACAACAAAAAATATTCGTCAGCTTTTCGGATCAATTTTTAAACTTTTCGTGGAATACCTCTCATCATGTCTTGCACAGTAGTACTGTCAACCTCATCTGCCATCCTTTTCCACCACTTCTCCAAATCAGATGGTGTTTTGATTGTTTTGCCACATTTATTCAATTTGCGTTTGATAATTGCCCAAAATTTTTCAAAGGGAAGAAAATGTGGACAAATGTGGATTGATACTTTTCTCAATAAAATCGACATTTTTCTGCTTATACCATTCTATGAGATCGCGGCTGTAATGGCCAGGCCAGAACTTTACGGGTCCTTCGTGTGATTGAATGAATGGCAAAATTATGTTCTGGAGACACTCCTCCTTGTAAAGTTGTCCATTCATAGTCGCTCCAGTGACGAAAACCTTTGTTTTCTTTCCGCAACTGCAGATGTCTTGCCAAATCATCAACTTGCATCCCCCTTACGTTTAGCAAAGTAAAATTTGTGGAACGGGATTTGTCCAAAGTCCATTTTTACGTAAGTCTCTCGTCCATCAAAATGTGAGTGTGCAGAATTTTTTCACGTCTGTCCCGTTCCATCTTCGATAACTTTTGAACAATTATACGGATCCTGATGAAATAAAAAAATCCTTCCGGATAAAAACGCTGTCAATAGTTGCTTGCTACGACAACTAGAGGCGCTACAGTAATTAAAAAAAATGGCCAAATACCAACTGGAACAGACTTTAATTGACGAACCCAACTAATAGTACGTTCAGACTACAGAGTTATAACATGTTATAGCGCTATCTTGATGGTGGTTTCTGTGTTGCAATTATTTGACAACCGTTATAACATGTTATAACTCTCCAGTCTGGACAGCGTTTTAAGCTAATGCGCACCTTGTGACAGGAATAAACACTATCTGACGGTGATCAGCTATTGACATCCCTTGGAAATTTCATTATTTTTATGGAAATTTGTTAAAAAAAAAATAGTTTGTGTAAATATGCTATTAAAATGAACGAATCTTGTACAAAACCTAAAAAACTTTTCTATATACTAGTTTTCAAATAAAATTGAAAAAACATGATGAGGTTATGCACATGGTTATGTTAACAGCCATACCACATCGATTAATGTTAATATTGAGACGCGACCAACCAAATCAAATAAAAATAGAAAAGAGCCCCTTGTAAAATGTATTCCAATACAGGCATCCGATGCTGGTTATTGGTTTAATACGGTAGGATTGTATTCGAATATGATTTGCAACAATCGATTGAAGCATCCAGGAATTTCATTGGTTTTATCATGTTTGTTCTACGATTTTTATTTTATTTCAATGCTATTTCAATAATTTAGCACTTGAATATCTAATTCTACTTACCAGAGAGATTCTACTTATGCCAGAGAAGAAGGGGGTTTCCGCTCGGCTATATTCCTGGGGATCAGGCAAACTATCTAATGTCGTCTGCGACACAGGCATTTTTGGTACTGCCTTTGTTGTCCCGCTCCAAACTGCCTTTGTTGGCAGTGATTACCTCCTAATGGCTTAGCAGCAGATTAAGGTATAAGAGAGATGATGTTCCTGCGGATCGAACAATATATTGTTTTGATTGCTTCAATATGTAAAATTGTTCTAACAATTCACCTCAAACAGCAACATTTATTGACTTTATTCAATTTCCGATGGGATGATCCTTCAGTATTGCATTCTCAGTTTGAATGCTGTAAGAACATTGTTAACATTATTTGTCGATGTTTTGCTGGGAGCCACCTATTTTTCATTTTGAAGAAATCTTAAAATCAAATTATATTGCATTTAAAAATTAAGATTTACTTACCATTCATACCGGCGCTACGGTTCTGCTCATATTTGCTTTCTGTTATTGAATCAAGCAATTACAATAGCATGTAGAACATAGTTCTCTTATCACAAACTTGAAAATATATGCAGTTTGACAGATGATCTCAAGTTCATCACCGCTACGATTACAGCGCTGCGGTGGCCGGCATGAACTTGGATTTGTCAATTACCGGCGCATTTTCTTTGACAATGAAAACCGAGATGACAACTTGATCAGTTGGAAGTTAAACTCGTTTGATTTTAGAATAGGTCCTATCTTCATTTGTCGATCAAATAGTTGATTAACTTTATTCGTTTTCTATCGCGATCTGAGCGATGGATTTGCAATATTGATACATGCAATCAACAGTTCAAGGTTTGAGCATTTGATTGCGTCAGTCAATATTGCAAATCCTTCGTGGTTGCGGTAGAAACCGAATAAATTTATTCGGTTCTTTGATTGAAAAATGGTGATAGCAAATTTTCATTATGTCGTAAGTAACATTTGCACCAATCCGAGAAAAATAAAGTTTTGTTTTGATGACCGAAAAGTTATTCCTATTTCCAATTAAACACATATAATCTCATAGTGATAGCAATGTTTAACATATTTAGCAGGGTTTTAATCATACAAATGCAAATCGCTAGCTTTCATGCTAAAAAATACTGGTTTTTGAGTCACAAGTTATTATACGTCGTTTGGCTGCCCCTATTATTACTTAAGTCAACGTGTATTTACTAGGATATTTGGGATAATTATCAATTACGTCTCCTTACGTGCAGCCCATTCATCATTTTAGGACCACCGAAATCATTTTAGCAACACACAGTTCGATTTATTCACTTTAATAATGAAAAAGCGAAACGACGAACGTACAGTTTTCACGGGTTTCTCAGTGCTGTTACTTAAGACAAACGGCATCTCCATAGCAATCGGGTGACTTAAGTAACATCGAAAAATATTTTGATCGGAAGGTGATTACGTCAAAAAGCAATTTGACTGGTAAATAAATTTGAAAATGGGATGTGATCCTATATTCGGAAAGTATATAGTGTAATAGCAGGAACATCGATTGACACTGATAGCGCGACTTTGTTTACTTTTGTTACTTTCGACGTAAAGAGAATTTACTCTTGATAGGACCTATTCTTAAATAAATCCAGCTATCAAGTTCATACACGCTCTTTCAATGTAACTCAAAAGTGAGTGATAATCTACTCTCTTTCGGAAAAAGTGGAACTACTCTAAAGTGAGTAAACTTATAGTTTCTCACTTTTGTCAAGCATTTGTCAAAATCAGCGTAACTTGTACTTAGTTCTGATATGCGGTAAAGCAGCATATCTTAGTAAATTGTACTCAGTTTATGTAAAATTGACCGTTTTTCAAAATGAGTACTAAAATGTTTTGATATTGATAAAATTATTTGCGGCCACTTGATCCATTCCTTTCTCCTAAATTTACTAACATGAATGGAAAATCGGAAGTTCCATCACCGACGAGATTTTTCACTTTTGTCCAAGCTTTTGTCACAAGTATTTGACACAAGCACAGTGAGTAAAATCTGTGCAGGATTACTCAAAAGTGAGTAAACATTGTTTTTAAACAAACAGAGTAGTAGTTACTCACTTTGCCAAATTAATGTTACTCAGATTTTAACATTTTGTACAAAAATACCAAACTGAGTAGAATTTACTCACTTTTCAGTGACATTGATCGAGCGTGTAGAGCTTTTTACGTCTAAACAGCGCACACTAATGCACAATTGAAACTGAAGGAGTGTGAGCAAGAGAAAAACAGATTACTGGGAAAACAAACCAACCGTTCATCCCTGTGTGCTGGATAGAGAAAGACGATTCAATGTCAAAAAGGTCTATACCACAATAATAAAAACAACCTCAGTTGTTGATGCTTTCCTCATTTTTGATTAATTCTAGATCAACATTTAAAAGGGTGCTATCTGCATTGATCGATACTCTTCATCGACTTCCTCTTTCGTTAATAACTCAGCTGCAAAACTTTTCCCTGTTCTATTTGACGTTTTGGACGTCAGTAATAACCTGAGTACTGCGGACTCAGCCGATTTAATTTTTCAAGTGAGCTAGAAAACACCTTGAAAATCTTCTGAAGATTCAAATTGTTTTGCTGAAACAGCTCACAAAATTGTATATACATGCTGTCAAATGAACTCTTGGCTCCTCCTCCTCTGCTCCAGAAATAACGTATGGGAGTGCACCTGCCCACAAAGCTCACATGACTCTAATAAAGTTTGATTACATTCTTGTTTCAGTAACCCAGTTTTAGCATTATTAATATCAAATAAAAACACTTTTTCGAGCATCACGCTCGATGATTTACATTATCCGCCTACTAAGGTTGATGTTTCGACAGTTTCATAATTATAATTCTTAATTTGTTTTCAGTAGGTGGCAACATCTTTACTTGTGATTCAAACAGTAACTACCTACCCAACTAACATTTTCTGCTTTGTAAGCCAACTTTTGCAGCGTTGTGCTGTAAAGTAGCTGAGGCTACCCCTGAGGTAAAAGCTTGAGGCTGTATAAATGAAATGAGTAAAGCATTTACGTTGTGAAAAATGTTAGTTGGGTTCTGCAAAACCAACTACTCTTGCTGAATAACAGTGTCATCAAAAGTGTTTTTTCAACAACTAAACAACCTGTACTCAGCTAATCAACTAACGCATTTTTACAGTCAGCTAGGCTTATTTTTAGACGTGTGCAGTTTTACAGCTTCTACTCTGCTCCTTTACAAAGGTGAAGTAACTAGTCGAGAAAAGTGATTCATGTGCACTATTATAAAGCATCTACTCAGCGATTTTGTTGTAGAAGGGCATGTTGTTTTTTTTTTATATCAGTTCAAAGTGTTGGCGTAGCACAGTTTGTTAGTGTCAAAGATTGCCAATGCGGTCGTCTCGAGTTCGATTCCAGATTTCCGGTGCAGGGTAAATAATTTGGTGGTGTTGCTTGTAACTAATTTGGATTAATTTGATTTACAGCAAAATATAAACTCAATAAATTCCTTGATTAAAAAATATCGTAGACAATATTTAACCCGGCTTCAAGACAAAACTGTGTAATAATTATTGGAAAATTGTTGGGAAAAGGTTGAATAAGCGCCTTTCAAGTCCACACACAACTAAACAGCAGGAACACAGCTGTATATAAGCGTTAATGGATATGCAATAAGAGCTTGTCCCAACCGTCCCAACAGCCGTAAGTAGCTGACTAAGTTCGCCAGATTTGCTTGTATAGAGGTTGAATAAAGGTTTCTTCATATCGTATAACATTTGAATACAGCTGGCTGTAGGCTGTATAAATGGAATGAGTAAAGCGTTTACTTTGCGAAAATTGTTAGTTGGGTACATGACTTCTAAGCTCTTTTGAATGTTTGGCTCCCGTTTGATAGTTTGACTCGACTCCCAGATGACAAGCATTTTGAGTTAGTTCACACTACTCAGGCAACAACCAAATTATGTGGTAAAATTAGCGCAAAATATGTTTGTAGAGCAATGGTTATAGACAGTCGATTAAGAGAATCGATCAAAGCAGACCATTTAAAATATTTATTGAGAATTATGTGGTAATTATTGATACAAAAAGATCTTTGCATCTACGGAAAAAGTGTGTTTGAATGCATTTTTTTTTTTGCATTTTTAGAATTAAAATTATCAAAATATATCCCGGTACTTTCATTCCTTCGGTGTTGAACCAGCTTCGAATGGATTTTGGAATTCTTCGTCTCTGTGCGTTGAAATTGAATCACAATGTTTACTATTCAATTAATAACTAAGACGATACAACACTTTCGGTTTTCTTTCAACGCTCTATTTTGATTGACGACGAGGGTTCATTCCTCATCAGGTCTGAGAGTCTGGAGATGTTAAGTTTCTTATTTTTATTGCTTCTCGTCGCTTAAGTGATGGAATTCACTATTCATTTGAGCCAGCTTGCATAAAATCAACATATTTAGGTATTTATCCGTGATTCTCAAAGCACATGGAATGCAAATAACATCCATCGTCTTCGAGGGATTCAACTTCAGAAATGCAGTTAAATGATTCAGCTGAAACTTGGACATTCGGAAACTTCAGACACTTGGATGATATCCATCGCTCTTCCTTGACGTCTACAGTGTCCAGTGCAAGCAGCATTTTGAAATAACGCTCGAAAATTTTACAAACACCTTGAAAATACTTAAATATGTTTTCAAGTGGTGTGTTAATTCGAACGTGTTCATTGTAACGCTTAAACGCATGCTTGTGGGACACATTTTCGTTACCGGAGGTCACCCGTTTCAAACACGCTTCGTGTTTTATTTTGCCGCACGCCCATCCGGTAGTCCAATGTACACTCGATATCTGATTTTCGTCGAATGTATAATCTTCACAAGTTTCCTCCTGTCTTTCAATCTTGATGCGTGTATCAATAAATAATTACTTGTTTGGTAAGTTGACAGCTGGCAGTTCAGCGTATACGTAAAATGCGCACGGTTGCTCTGAATTAGTTCACCCGTTGGCTGTCATAATTGAAAGAGGCGCTGTTTCAGTGATACGAAGTTTCCTACGAAATGAGCTCTCTATTATAATTCAAGATCAACAATTGAAAAGGCCTTAACTTCATTTTGTAAACAAACCTTGTAAGGCCATTTTCCCACGAACCAAAGTCCGCCAACGCAAACCAACAACACGAACAGGTGGGGGAAATTCTCCTCTACCCGATTGTGTTTAAGGTGATTCCTTGTAGAGTCCACAAACGGCCGCCACGTAGGCTATACATGCACTTCCACTTCGAATATTCAACTGCACAAATCTCGGAAATTAATGCCCCATTTCACCTGAAATTGCTACTTCATGTATACTGCAGTAAAGTAAACGTGAAGCAACAGTTTCAATGTGGTACGTTTTGAGGAAGCTGATATTTGTGCACTTGAAGTTTCGAAGTGATGACGAGAATAAGGATCTAACAGCGAAACACCTTAAGGTTTTCGTATGTAGGTTTCGGTTTGCGATAAAATGGCCTTACAAGGTTTGTTAACAAAATTGAGTTGAGGCCTTTTCAATTGTTGGTCTTGAATTATTTCTCTAAGGTTAAGCACAACCTTTCTCATTCGCAATAGAATTAATTATTTTATGGCATACTTGCGACCGTCGACTTGTTGATTCGGAACCGTTTTGGAAATTGCACCTGATGATCGCTGCTGATTCCCTTGAAGGTGTGGTGACTGATCCGTCGATATTTCTTTCAGCTGTATCTGCTGTGTACAACCGTTTCACACTCGCCTGGCTAGGGCCAATGCATTAATTATGTCACACTATATCGAGCAAAAAATTACCCCTTCCCCCCTATCGTGACGTTTTTCCTATACCTAATGCATTGCTTGTCACAAAATCTTAGACCCCCCGCCTCCCCCTTAGAGCGTGACATAATATATGGATCAACCCCTACTACCTGAGACCCCGTTGGCGGATTATTAGATTTGACCTGACACTGTCCACGATCTCCTTGAGGACCAGTAGGCACTGAGGCAAAAGAACGTAAGAATTACATAAGAACAACTTATGAATTTAGCCCCAAGAAATCGGTATGAATTTAATTAATTTGCCAGATGAAAAATAAGGTTGACAAAAAAATAATTATCGACTGGAACCGAACCATGGACGTTGAGGTTACCGGCCCCGTGTGTTGACCACTCATCTTTCAACGCTTGGGAAAATGAAACGCCACTGAGAGCTAGCCGGGAGTTGGTCAAATTATTTGGCTAAGCTCGCTTCTTTGCGATCCATTCGTCACACATCCCATGCCGGATGACCAGATCAGTAACCGCATGACGAAGCACACACTGATAGCTTGCTTGCTCGGCTGGATGCACAACGACTCATCATCCTCAAAATTATGACTTGTACGCGCCGTTATCAATGTTTTCCTTTTCCCCTCCGAATTCCCTCATTAATCACCCACGTTGCCGCGATCGTACCATATGCTTCTGCTGTCATAATTTTGAAGCAGTGTGCAACTTCAAAAGAAACGGAAAGCTGATTAAAACACATATGCTATTAATTGACGAAGACGACGGTGACGAGGGTGACGGTAAGGACCACTTGAGGAAACTTCCAACTGCAACAACATGCATGTACTAATCCAACAAGTCGCGTCCTCGTGGTTGATCCTCGCGAGGCTTTGTTTCTGCACACCAGTCGCGAATGAGCTTTTGCTCCGGATGGATCGATCTGTCTTGGAGAAATCCGCTCGATTGTCGTACGATAAAATAGATCGGTGGGGGTTTAAATTGCCAGCCAATTTGATCACATCAAAAACGAATCAGTCACAGTTTGTTGAGCATCAGGCGGGAAGTGGCTGATGAATGATCGTGTGATATAAACGTGCAGAAACGGTGACCAATGAGCGAATAGTTACCAGTTCACTGATCTTTTCGGTTGCAGCTGGTAAAAGTTCATTCCTGAAATTAACAGTGTTGTAGTGTAAGTAAACTAGTGAAGGCTTTTACGAAGGAGGGTTGAAGTCGGATGACCGCGATTTCCGATCGAGATTTGATTGATAACGAATGCCAAAGGAAGTGAAGTTGAAGTGTGCCCGAGACCGTCGTCATCGATCGAAATATTATTTCCAGAAGTTGCTCCCCGAATCGAGCTGCTATTTGGGAGTATTTGTTTGTCTTACATTATTACAAAGCAAATGTTATCAACATGTGCCGGTAGCCGGTTCGGGGAAGATTGCACTATCGAAAAGAAATTCTGATGAGCATTCGTAATGCGAATGACATAATTCAGTTGTTTTGCACACTTGACACTTGGCCAGGAGATAATGCAACATTCGGTTTCGGTTTGATTGTCGCATTGAAAGGCAGGCACAAATTTTGTTACTAACCTAGGGTAAAAGGAAAACAACCGTTCGCGCGAAGTGAAAAGAAAATTGCGTTGGTTATCACATCAAGCAGAGAAGATTTGGTTTTTTTTTTGGGGCCAAGCCACGTGGTGGTAAATGTCAAATATCAAACACATCAACACGATGCTGTATAAAATTGATTCTATATTTTTTATCAATTTATACAGCGGGCGCAATACCGGATCTGGAATATTAGTCAGAAAGATACAGTTGCACATGTGTGCACATCAGATTCACAGTCACCATGTGTGCCAATATTTTACCGGAAAAAAACCATATAAGTAATAGATCAATTCTGTCAATTAACGCCATGTATCAAACAAGCCAATGTTTGTTTCCGTTGCAGTGGAAAATTACATTCAGCAGCTGGTTAACAGTAACGATTGCGCAAATTACAAATAACAAACAACGGAGCCTCCCTTAGCTCAGTAGATATAGGCACAGCTACAAAGCAAACTCATGCTGGAGGTGGCTGGGTTCGATTCCCGGTCTGGTCTAGTAATTTTTCGATTGTACATGCCACACAATTATACTAATGCAAAAACATGGAACAGGTATCGAAAGGTTTCAATTAATAACTGTGGAAGTGCATCTTAGAACACTAGTTGGGAGCACGCAATAAGCTAATATGCGATAAGCAATAAGCTTGAAATGTAAAGAAGAAGAAGATGAGTTTCAGATTGATGAACGCCTTCGAGAGGGAATCCTCCGTATCATCGTCAACCGGTACACTTCTCAGAGTTTTAGGGATTGATTCCACCTTCTAATCCATTGCCAAACGTACTAGGAACAGCGTATAAAGAAACTTTCTCCGGTGTTGAAGAACAGTGCGAGATTCCGGAAGCCTTTTAACCTCAGTTCCGACAAGGTCGTCAACCTCGACTAGTTTCAACAGATGTTCAACGACGACCTTGTCGGAACTCTCGGCTGCCTTTGTCTGCTTCATCTAATCTTCTGTTCTTGGCACTCTCGCGTGGTTTCTTCGCAGACTGCCTACTAAGTTTTCTACTGTCGGCTATTCTGTTTCATGCTTTTGATCAATAAGGGTTGATGCATATATTATGTCACGCTCTAAGGGGGGAGGAGGGTGTTTAAGTTTTTGTGACAAGCAATGCATTAGGTATAGGAAAAATGTCACGATATGGGGGAGGGGGTAATTTTTTGCTCGATTTAGCGTGACATAATTAATGCATGGGCCCTAAACAAGGAAAGCTTTTCTTGAAGACCGTTCTCGTCTAAAGTTCAAAGTCGAAAGAAATTCCACTGGCAGCACTCAGTGCTGGGTTGGATGACTCATTCGATAATTTATCGCCGTATTTGGTCTGGAGGCTAGCAGATTTTCCCAGCAGAAACACAACTCGGCTTAAATTCTAGAAGGGTGCAGAGTAACCAAATCACACATCTTGATGTAGTGAGAGCACTTCTCGTGACTGTTTTTAACTTTACTCAGAAAATGCAATAAGTCAAATAAATCCGTTATTGTTGAAATAAATGCTATCATTTTTGAATTAAATATGGCAGATCTTTAATAAATATTTTGGATTTCAATCCGAATAGGACCTGAGTTCGAAATGGTGGCCATCAAACAGCGAATACCAATGCAATTTGGCTAGCTGCGGAATGAGTTCGACGTTTAGAAGCTTAAATTTTGGAATTCAAGATGGTGGTCGCACTTTCAGAACGGCGACTTCCGAACAGCAAATATGTATCTGAACCCATTCAAAAAGTTGATAATCGATGTCTGCCACTATTTTGACATCCACCATACACTAGAAATACTCAGAGGGAGAGATGGACGGAGAAAGCAATATCCAATTCGGTAGCAAAGATTTGTACCCAAATTATCTTGCAACTCTTGCTAGAAGCTAGCATTTCACATGACTTACGTTTGATTCGATTTATGTGCAAAATAAAGATTGATTGCATCAAAATATTTGCACATTTCTTGGTGCCATTAATTAACCAACTTTGATCAATTAATCAATGGAGTTAGAATATTGCTTTTTTATTTTAAAGTCTAGTTTAAGTTGAGAAGCACACGAACATAATATATTATAGGTGATTGAATTTTTGTTCGATTGCAATACTCTCAAATTTAATCTACTAACGGGTGTTCAATAGTCAATGAATATTGGAGAAAGGGCCTTGGTCAGCCGTACGACGCAACTTAGTCGCGATGCTCTCACGAGAGCGCTGGACGGCACTGAAATCATTCTCATTTTTTATTGAGCACCCGTTAAGAATAAGAAATCGTCGGAAACATTCTAATGGGAATGTTCGTTTGGCTCAGATTTTGTCAGTTCTGAGTTTGGCTCAAAACATTATCTTCACCCATCTCTCTCTCTGAGTATTTCTAGTGGACACGCATTGGAGATAGCCATTAGACTGATGCAAAAAATGAAATTTTCGCTCCACAGTGCTCAAACGGTTTCTAATCGGGTCCTGATTAGCCTCCGAAAGTCCTCCTCATTTGATAAGAAACTGACTTGGCACAAACCATTTGAAGTTTGTATGGCAATTACTATGGGAAAACCAAACTTTTTGTTCATTGTCTTCTAGTCTTTTTTTTCATATTGTACTGTTAACAAATTCTATTGCTATTCTTACGGGAATTTTTATCAGCTACAACTTTGCAGAAAATCGGTTTTCAGCCAAATGTCAAAATAAATAGTTATTAATTGTGTAAGAGATTGATAAGCTTATTGCAAGATTAAGCACCTGTATTGTGGGCAACACTGTATTCTGCAGTGTGACATAGTAGCCATGATTTTTGTTCTCTATTTTACGCGCCATAAAAACCAATGTTGCCTGCTGAACAGTTGATTTAGCATAATCATAAGACATCAGTGACTTGAATCATTAATAATTTTTGTTATTTATATTTGATCGAAAAGTGGTCTTGAACAAAGTTGTAGCTGAGAAAATTTTCAGCTATCATTTTCTGAAGTAAAGTGAACTGGTGAATTTTGAGATATAAACTTCAAATGATTTGTGCCAAGTCAGGTTCTTACTAAAGGAGTTCAAATTTTGGGAGGATAATCAGGACCCAATTTGGAACCGTTTGAGCACTGTGGAGCGAAAAATTTAAAATTTTGCATCAGTGTTATAGCCATACACTGAATGAAAACATCCGCAATACTTCAACTGATTATTGTATTGCTCGAGCCCTTTAACAATATGCTGTCGAATTTCGAATGATTTCCTTATGGTTGAATTCGTCATCAACTGATGAGCATTTATGTGACTGTCCTCCAAATAAAGGATAATATTTATTTGAAAATTGGCTGCCAAACGTACAGGGCTCAGAGGACAACAATTTAAGGATAGGATGATCTGCAAATGTTTTAGATTACATTACTAATTCGATTGTTTACATTTTCATATTGAATAGCCATGAACAGTCCTTTATTATGGAAACAAAACATACTTGTTGGTAGAGGAAACTTCCTTCACCACGAAAAACACAATCTACGATTTCCACACTTTACCAATGTTTGTACCACCTCTGATAGCGATGGCTATGTTTCCACCTCGCTTGTCTGCTCAGAGTATCAAATGACGTTCGATAGAATTATTTACATCATCGTTTTGAATGATTTGTGTCAAGAGGTTGAACCGATACCAAATGCATTTTAATTTAAGATGACTATCTTCCTGCAGAAAGCATTACGCATTCCAACTGAAGGCCCTATCCCTTCTCATAATAATGTTCATCCTGTATTCGGGAGGAAAGCTGCTCTGATTTCAAAACAACCGTCATCCGGTTGCAGCTATCATTCGAAAATGTGATTTCGATGTTTCGAATTGAACCCAAGTAGCAATTTAACTGCCTTTTGGCTTCCACTATGATTTATTGTGGTTTTATAACGGCAAAAGCAATCTTTTTAGTTTAAATATAGCATTTAAAAGTGAAAAACATTCCTGATTAGTAATTCAGCTTTATGCTGTTTTAAAAACCTTTTAAAACATGACGAGAAAATCAGAAAGTTTCTGGTTTTAAAAATGAATTTGATGCATCACTCTATCCCTTTATAAAACTGTTCAGTAAATCAATTGGTATGTGTTTTATTGATGTCACGACAAAATACTTCATAAAGGTGTTTTATCATTATAAAAGCAAATATGAAACCGTTCGGTTTCAAACGGGATCTAAAAGCATATATTGATGCGTTTTGGTGTCAATGAAGTGTATCATAAAACCTCCCACTGTTTACAAATAAAACTAAAAAGATGAATTCGCCTAGAGGCAGAGAAAAACATAATCAAATGAGTCGCAAGGAAATGCCAAAGGATAATCGAGTAATAATTCTAGCAATGCTGTCGACGGAAGAGAAAAGGAATCCAATTCCAGAACTTTCTGGGAGGGCAGCTCCGACAAAATCGGTCAACAACAACAAAGCAGCCGACTGAGAGGAGCGAAGTGAATGCGGTTTACGAAGCACTTGCACTGGAAGCCGTCAAATTAGACGCTTAAATTTGATGGAAATACACGGCATATTGTCAATGGCAGTCTTCTTCAGAAATAACGTTGCGATGATGATCCGAGTAGCATCAGTGCCAAACTGGAACTGCGGAAAACTGCTGACAGGAAACTTCAGAAGCTGTCCGTCAGCTAGAAATTGGCTGCCTTCCGAACCATAGCAACGATTTCATTCGGCGAAAAGGTTAACTGTTCCAAAAATTTCAAGCAAACGCCCATAAACTTCATCGCATCACCCTGAAGAAGGAAAACTTTTCGGGAACAATTGAGCTTCCACTTGTTCCAAGTTGCGTAGATACTCTTCCTGAGTAACTGCTTCCAATAGATGAATTGCCCTTATCAAGGATGTTACGCAACTTGTTGATCCAACGCTGGAGTAGAACATCGTTGCAATGATCGCACAACAAAACTATCGAAAGATAAACAAATTTTGACGTTTAACTTTTTCCAGGCAACTTTATCACCATTAATGCCGTCATAAAACTAAACGGAATAAGATCTAGCAAAATGGCTTTATATAAAATCAATTGAGTCTACAAATTATTTTCATAAAAGCCGCATTAAAATGTTTTGCATTTCTTAGCGATTTCATGAAAGCAAAATAGCTTTTTCACAAATTGCTTATGGAAAATTAATGTTTATGCTATCGCCATATTGTTATTATTGCATTTGCTTTTTTACAATCTTCGGTCTTCAAGATGTTTTCCTTTATAATAACTTTATTTTCATCAATTCATCAATGAGCAATAATAGAGATTACGAAAATTATCAAATTGTCTCGACTGGGAGCAATGATTAACATAACATATAACAATATTTTTTTTCCTAAATTAAACATAATTAGTCAAATCAAATGAAGGCGGACTTACTTTTTTCGATCTTCCGTAGCACATTTCACATTAGATTTAATCTGTCACCTAAAAATAGACCACAATATGAGTTTCGATCATTTTAGCAATTCTTTCAGTTTAATTATGAGGAAATTTATGAGGATTTTTGACAGATTCATTTTTGAACAATGAATTTGGCAAGATCGGACGATATTTATGTAGCCCTTTTTATCTTGATTGATGCTTTATTTTTAGTGCGCTTAGCAAGCGTCAAAGGCAAATGGCACAAGTATTGATGCCAAATGGCTTTTATTGTACTTTTAATATGGATTTCAAATGGTTCTCAATGCATTCGTCATATAACCTTTTTGCAGCGAGTCATTCTTGAAATGTCTCGATAGTACACTCTTTAGAACCTTCTTCAGGGTGGGCCAACTAGATAGATTCTAGTCTTAATGAGGTTTTGGTGGATGTAATAAAGGCAAAGCTCTCTTGACCAGAGATTTATGAATGTTGTTTTATATAAGCCTTGTAGTACTTCATAAAACGTAAAATGTTACTTGGGAATGGTCTGAGGTTTCATTCGAACAGAGAATGGTGGTTTGGTACAGTGTAGGTGGGCAGCAGAGATTCCAGATATTTTTTTTTTGAAAGTCTTCGATGAAAAGTTGAAATATCTGGGAATTTTCAAAAATGTCTGCAAAATCGTTTTTGACCAAACATGAACTGATATTTACAAGTAAAACTAGTAGATGCAACACCCCGTTCACACCACAGCCTATTTTAAACCATTAACACCCAGTGATCTTTTTATAGATTAGAAGCCTCTAACGCCCAGTGATCTATTAATAGATCATTTGCATTTTTCGTTAGCGTCGAGAAGCTCAAAAGTTTTCGATTCTCAAATCACCATCATCAATATCAACCAAGATCAAAATCATCGAAAATCATAGGATTAGAAGATATGTGAAATTATAAAGTTTGGGGTATTCCGAAATTCAAGTCAACATTCCGGATGAAATTAAAATGGTAGATTTAAACCCAAGATGGCTCCCAAATCCAAGATGGCGGACCAAAATCCAATATGGCGGCCCCCAAACAGGGAATATGCATCTAAATCTTTGCAATATGGGTATTCGCGCAATTGGCTCGATGAGTGGAAGTGAAAAATTGAAATCCGCTGCCATTTTGGAAATCAAAAACCCATTCTGCAGATACCCATATTGCATGAGTTTAGATGTATATTCCTATTGGATTTTGGTCCGCCATATTGGATTCCAAAATGGCGGCGGATGTCAATTTTCCACTTCCACTCATCGAACCCATTTCATAGATACCCATATTGCATGGGTTTAGATGAATATTCCTAGTCCGGGGGCTGCCAGATTGGATTTTGGTCCACCATATTGAATTACAAAATGGCGGCGGATGTCAATTTTCCACTTCCACTCATCGAACCCATTTCATAGATACCCATATTGCATGGGTTTAGATGAATATTGCTAGTCCGGGGGCTGCCAGATTGGATTTTGGTCCACCATATTGGATTCCAAAATGGTGGCGGATGTCAATTTTTCATTTCCACTCATCGAGCACATTCCGTAGATACCTATATTGCATGGGTTAAATGCATATTCCTAGTCCAGGGGCCGCCATATTGGATTTTGGTCTGCCATATTGTATCTCAAAATGGCAGCGGATGTCAATTTTCCACTTCCCCTCATCGAGCTCATTCCGTAGATACCCACATTGCATGGGTTTAAATGCATATTCCTAGTCCGGGGGCCGCCATATTGAATTTTGGTCCACCATATTGGATTCCAAAATGGCAGCGGATGTCAATTTTCCGCTTCCCCTCATCGAGCCCATGCCGTAGATACGCATATTGCATAGATTTAGATGCATATTCTTAGTCCGGGGGCCGTTATATTGGATTTTGGTCCACCATATTGGATTCAAAAATGGTGGATGTCAATTTTCCACTTCCACTCATTGAGCCATTGCATGGGTTTAAATGCATATTCCTAGTCCAGGGGCCGCCATATTGGATTTTGTTCCGCCATATTGGATTTTGGTCCGCTATATTGGATTCCAAAATGGCGGCGGGTGTCAATTTTCCACTTCCCCTCATCGAGCTCATTACGTAGATACCCATATTGCATGGGTTTAAAAGCTTATTCTTAGTCCGAGGCCGCCATATTGGATTTTTGTCCGCCATATTGGATTCCAAAATGGCGGCGGATGTCAATTTTTCACTTCCCCTCATCGAGCCCATTGCGTAGATATCCATATTGCATGGGTTTAGATGAATATTCGCTGTCCAAGGCCGCCATATTGGATTTTGGTCCGCCATCTTGAATTCCAACATGGCGGTGGATGTCGGATTTTTACTTTGACTGTAATACCAATTTATTGATTTTCCGTTTGGTTTTTGCTACCGCAAAATCAGATGAGGTTAAAATCAGCCTTGATTTTCTGCTTTGTGATTTTGCTACTCGCAAGATCAGCTAAAGATAAAATCCGCCGTGATTTTCTGTTTGTGATATTGCTGATCTCAAGATCAGCAGTGATTTTCGACCGTTCCTGATTTTGGATTTTCTTGATTTTTACCATCACTGGTCTGAATTTGAAAATTTACTGCTCCCTGAAATTTGAAAAGATCTCAGACTATCATTGGAATTTCTACAAAATTTCCATCTATAAAACTCCCTGAATCCCCCCGAAATTCTCCAAATTCTAGCAGAGCTTCTATGTATTTCCAAGAACTTATACAAAATCCTTGCTTTACTTGGAAATCGCTCAACTTGTACCAAGATCGGTAAACTGCTATAAACTCACTGCGCTTCAAAGAAGCTTCCGGAGGAGAAATCTAAGGTATTTGTGAGGATAGTTGACCACCCACGATTTGTACAATTGCATATGCTATGCTAAATCTAAGGAATATGTTAGTAGAACTACATTTATTTAAAATGAGAATTTAGAAACTGTAAGTTGAATTCTAAGGGAAGGAGAAAATTCAAAACAATTTTAGACGTAAATTCAGTTCTGAGAATAGTTCCATTGAATTTTTTAGGTGAATGACAAATGAATTCAAAGGTTTTAGTCGAGCTAAAATTGTTTTCGTGAGATAATTCATCGGAAATATCGGGAGAATACTAAGAGCGAACTCAATACACTGTCCGAGAGTTCAAAGTTCTTCGAAAAAATCTAAAACGATACCAGCATGCTCAGAAATTATCGTAAACACCCAAGACTTCAGTATGATCATTCTTCTGGAAATATTCAACAACTCAACACGCCACAGGTATGAAGTTCTTCACATTTCCCTGAAGTTGATATAATATGAACTTCCTTGAACATTCACAAATTCCTCGGAAGATATGTTGTGCAATCTTCAACTTGAATTTCCTTGATGATCTACGAACTTTCCTGAAGTTCTGCGAGCTTGCCTTATGTTTTGAAAATTTATCTGATGATCTATCAACATTTCTGAAGTTCTGTGAACCTCTTTGAAATTCTGCAAAGTTTTTCATGATCTACGAAGTTCTGTAAATTTACCTGAAGATATACAAACTTTCTTTGAAGCTTTGCAAATCTCTCTGAACTTATGCGAACTTCCCTGATGTTCTGTCTATGAAATTTCCCGAAGATCTGCAAATTTTTTTTGAAGACATGCATTCCAGGGGAAGTAAGGTTTTGTATTTTTTTCAAAAAATTGACAAACTTTCTCTAAAATTCCATGAACTTCCGTGATCACCAGTGGTGAGAAATCTGTAATATCAAACAAAACTGTAAACAAATATCTCAAAAATGAAGAAAATCGCCCAAATACTTCAACGCATTTTCCTCTGCTTGTAAAGAAACTAGCTAAAGCGCCTCTTCTTCATCCGACGACAAATCCATTGCTCACGATCGGTACGACGCTGCCAAAAAACTGCCGCTCCGGTGTGGGTACCAACGTGAATTTCGCTCCCGCGGTTAACACGATTTATTCGCTACCGCTGCCGCGGCGTAAAAAACGCCACAGGACAACGAATTCGCATCTGACCATATCACCTAGCACCACTGCTAGATTATGCTTTATGCTGAAGTATTTATGCAAAACTGCACCCCAATTCTCAAACGGTTGAAGTAAATAGAATAATAAAACATAGGGTCAGTGAGCCAGTTTTGGTACTATTGCTTTCTTATTATTATTATTGATTTATGATTTGGCCCTAGGGCTAAAATCAAGCCCGGATAAGCTTGTCTTAAAATTAAATAGGGCTTGTTAGAGATGCACTAGGGCCAATAACTGACACACTTACCCTCTCGTGATGCATCATTGCGGAACAGCAGAAAGCGCGTGGAATTTTGAATAAATTACACACTAGACTTACACTTCCTGCGATATTTATGGTTTCAACCGATGTCCATTTACCAACATAAATGAAAAGTTCTCTGGAATATTTCGCTGCCGAGAAACAATGAAATATGATCAATGAATTGAACACAATAGACGACAGCATTGAATTGCAACATTTCCAATCAGTACATGATTTCCACTTCAGAAACATGCATTTTCCACATGGGCACTATTGAATTAAACCCCTCCAATCAACTTTCTAGGCCGCAGGGGAGCTCCTGATAACGGAAATGGGAAAGCTCAACGATGCAATAATATGCTTCAAAGGTACGACACAATCAACAGATTCGCATTTCATCAACTGGGCCCATCATCATTTCGCGGCTGTCACTGAAAGGCATTTACATATGCATGCACTCTTTTAACACTCTTCCGGCAGCCGGCGGCACAAGTGACTAATAGTGTGAGTGATGTTTACGATAACACACCCCTTTACTAACGTTGAATGCAGCTCTTGTAATTGCTAACCTGATATTATGGTCATTGAAATATAAAAAAAAATATGGGCTGACCGACTCTGTTCGACCGCCACTGTAGAAGCACACTCCGATGCATTACGTGGCAAAGGCCCATCACCGTCGACGTAATTCGTGCTGCACAGGGCAATAAACGAGCATCAGGAAATCTTATCTGCCATTGATCGGCCCATAGACTTTTACTCTTTCTCTCTCACCCTCTCGTTTGTTCGCCAGTAGACTAGCATGCGCTTGAATCACTCTCTCCACTCTATGAACTATAACTAGCGAACTAACTAATCAACTATTGAACTAACAAAAAAGGGACTAATCCTTCTCCCCGGTGGCGTCCGGAAACCTAGAATCTTCTATCCCATAATGTTTCGAAAACTTAAGTGTGCCCTCAATGTCGTTGTAGCCAACATCCTTGAAAGCAGTATCATCTGGAAAAATCCTCGAGTTCCCACAGCAAACCAACAGCACATCACCGATCGGAAGCGACGGAAAAGCGGCTGCACTTGCTACAACGCTCCACATCTTGTCACCTCCGGTGAGACTTCCTGCGGCTGCACTAAAGACGACAACGACGACGACAACGACGACGGCAAAATGGTAGCCGGGACGATCAGTAACTTTCACGCCGAGCAGCGCAATGATCCGCTGGTGCGGGAACTGCGCCGGGTGCGGGAGCTGAACGCTCAGCGCTACAAGGAAGACTACTCGCATGTGTTTCGGTAAGTACCTACCTAGCGGCTGTTCTAATAGAGCAAGCGAACTGTTTGTTTGTCAACACCGACCACAGAGAGATTTAATTTGAAGTTTAAAATAATAACAAACTGTTAGACTCAATTCCACGATCGATCTTAGTGCGAAAACTATGCTTGCTTCATCTGAAAATTGAACTTGGAACAGCCTCTCTCGAAGTCCTGTAAACCTTTTCGTAAAGTTTACTCAACCTACCTTAGGCATCCCATGGTCTGAATGGCTCTAACATTCACCGTATCCTACCCATCCCTTCCACAGAAATAAATCCCGATGGGACTTCATCCGGCTGTCGTTCGTCATCATGGGCATCGAGTTTGTGTACTCGGCCGAGACGGCCTTCGTTTCACCGATTCTGCTGGGAATCGGCGTAGAACATCAGCTGATGACGCTGGTCTGGGCCATTTCCCCGTTGGTTGGTTTCTTCCTGGCTCCGATCCTGGGGACGTTGAGTGATCGCTGCAAGTACAAGTTGGGCCGCAGAAGACCGATCCTGCTGGGGCTGTCCGTGACGATGATGCTAGGTAGGTTTATTTCCAGTGCAATTCAGTTTTGGATCTTGAATACATTTAATGACCGGCAATGCTTTAATTTTAGGTTGCATCTTGGTTCCGTTCGGGGAAAATTTCGGTCGATGGTTCGGTGATTTGGGGGAAATTTTCCCGGAAGAGGCGAACAACATCACCGAGGTGCTGAATTCTAATTTGACCGCTTTCCTGCCGTACGATTTCTACCGGGTGGATAAGGAAATCCTGGACCACGAGATGGACTACAAATGGGCTATCTTTATCACCATATTCGGTACGCTGCTGTTGGATTTCAGTGCCGATACCTCGCAGACGCCTGCTCGGGCCTACCTGTTGGATACGTGCGTTCCAGGTGAGAATTTACTTGGTATTTCCCCTAAATCATCTGGAATCCTGGGAAGGAAATATATGGATTCTTTTGGAATTACTAGAGGGATTCTTCTGGAATCCCTTGAGGGATTCTTCTGGAATCCCTAGAGGGATTCTTCTGGAATCCCTAGAGGGATTCTTCTGGAATCCCTAGAGGGATTCTTCTGCAACCCCTAGAGGGATTCTTCTGGAACCCCTAGAGGGATTCTTCTGGAATCCCTAGAGGGATTGTTCTGGAATTCCAAGAGGGATTCTTCTGAGATCCCAAGAGGGATTCTTCTGGAATCCCTAGAGGGATTCTTCTGCAACCCCTAGAGGGATTCTTCTGGAACCCCTAGAGGGATTCTTCTGGAATCCTTAGAGGGATTGTTCTGGAATTCCAAGAGGGATTCTTCTGGAATCCCTAGAGGGATTCTTCTGGAATCCCTAGAGGGATTCTTCTGGAATCCCTAGAGGGATTCTTCTGGAATCCCTAGAGGGATTCTTCTGGAATCCCTAGAGGGATTCTTCTGGAATCCCTAGAGGGATTCTTCTGGAATCCCTAGAGGGATTCTTCTGGAATTACTAGAGGGATTCTTCTGGAATCCCTTGAGGGATTCTTCTGGAATCCCTAGAGGGATTCTTCTGGAATCCCTAGAGGTATTCTTCTGGAATCCCAAGAGGGATTCTTCTGAGATCCCAAGAGGGATTCTTCTGGAATCCCTAGAGGGATTCTTCTGCAACCCCTAGAGGGATTCTTCTGGAACCCCTAGAGGGATTCTTCTGGAATCCCTAGAGGGATTGTTCTGGAATTCCAAGAGGGATTCTTCTGGAATCCCTAGAGGGATTCTTCTGGAATCCCTAGAGGGATTCTTCTGGAATCCCTAGAGGGATTCTTCTGGAATCCCTAGAGGGATTCTTCTGGAATCCCTAGAGGGATTCTTCTGGAATCCCTAGAGGGATTCTTCTGGAATCCCTAGAGGGATTCTTCTGGAATCCCTAGAGGGATTCTTCTGGAATCCCTAGAGGGATTCTTCTGGAATCCCTAGAGGGATTCTTCTGGAATCCCTAGAGGGATTCTTCTGGAATCCCTAGAGGGATTGTTCTGGAATTCCAAGAGGGATTCTTCTGAGATCCCAAGAGGGATTCTTCTGGAATCCCTAGAGGGATTCTTCTGGAATCCCTAGAGGGATTCTTCTGGAATCCCTAGAGGGATTCTTCTGGAATCCCTAGAGGGATTCTTCTGGAATCCCTAGAGGGATTCTTCTGGAATCCCTAGAGGGATTCTTCTGGAATCCCTAGAGGGATTCTTCTGGAACCCCTAGAGGGATTCTTCTGGAATCCCTAGAGGGATTGTTCTGGAATTCCAAGAGGGATTCTTCTGGAATCCCTAGAGGGATTCTTCTGGAATCCCTAGAGGGATTCTTCTGGAATCCCTAGAGGGATTCTTCTGGAATCCCTAGAGGGATTCTTCTGGAATCCCTAGAGGGATTCTTCTGGAATCCCTAGAGGGATTCTTCTGGAATCCCTAGAGGGATTCTTCTGGAATCCCTAGAGGGATTCTTCTGGAATCCCTAGAGGGATTCTTCTGGAATCCCTAGAGGGATTCTTCTGGAATCCCTAGAGGGATTCTTCTGGAATCCCTAGAGGGATTCTTCTGGAATCCCTAGAGGGATTCTTCTGGAATCCCTAGAGGGATTCTTCTGGAATCCCTAGAGGGATTCTTCTGGAATCCCTAGAGGGATTCTTCTGGAATCCCTAGAGGGATTCTTCTGGAATCCCTAGAGGGATTCTTCTGGAATCCCTAGAGGGATTCTTCTGAGATCCCAAGAGGGATTCTTCTGGAATCCCTAGAGGGATTCTTCTGCAACCCCTAGAGGGATTCTTCTGGAACCCCTAGAGGGATTCTTCTGGAATCCCTAGAGGGATTGTTCTGGAATTCCAAGAGGGATTCTTCTGAGATCCCAAGAGGGATTCTTCTGGAATCCCTAGAGGGATTCTTCTGGAATCCCTAGAGGGATTCTTCTGGAATCCCTAGAGGGATTCATCTGGAATCCCTAGAGGGATTCTTCTGGAATCCCTAGAGGGATTCTTCTGGAATCCCTAGAGGGATTCTTCTGGAATCCCTAGAGGGATTCTTCTGGAATCCCTAGAGGGATTCTTCTGGAATCCCTAGAGGGATTCTTCTGGAATCCCTAGAGGGATTCTTCTGGAATCCCTAGAGGGATTCTTCTGGAATCCCTAGAGGGATTCTTCCGGAATCCCTAGAGGGATTCTTCTGGAATCCCTAGAGGGATTCTTCTGGAATCCCTAGAGGGATTCTTCTGGAATCCCTAGCGGGATTCTTCCGGAATCCCTAGAGGGATTCTTCTGGAATCCCTAGAGGGATTCTTCTGGAATCCCTAGAGGGATTCTTCTGGAATCCCTAGAGGGATTCTTCTGGAATCCCTAGAGGGATTCTTCTGGAATCCCTAGAGGGATTCTTCTGGAATCCCTAGAGGGATTCTTCTGGAATCCCTAGAGGGATTCTTCTGGAATCCCTAGAGGGATTCTTCTGGAATCCCTAGAGGGATTCTTCTGGAATCCCTAGAGGGATCGATTCTTCTGGAATCCCTAGAGGGATTGATTCTCCTGGAATCCCTAGAGGGATTGATTCTCCTGGAATCCCTAGAGGGATTGATTCTTCTGGAATCCCTGGAGGGATTCTTCGGGAATCCCTTGAGGGATTCTTCCAGAATCCCTAGAGGGATTCTTCTGGAGTCCCTAGAGGGATTCTTCTGGAATCCCTAGAGAGATTCTTCTGGAATCCCTAGAGAGATTCTTCTGGAATCCCTAGAGGGATTCTTTTGGAATCCCTAGAGGGATTCTTCTGGAATGCCTAGAGGGATTCTTCTGGAATCTCTAGAGGGATTCTTCTGGAATCTATAGAGGTATTCTTCTGAAATCCCTAGAGTGATTCTTCTGGAATCCCTAGAGAGATTCTTCTGGAATCCTCATAAGGATTATTTTGGAATCCCTAAAGGGATTCTTCTGGAATCCCTAGAGGGATTGATTCTTCTGGAATCCCTAGAGGGATTTATTCTTCTGGAATCCCTAGAGGGATTCTTCGGGAATCATTAGAGGGATTCTTCTGGAATCCCTAGAGAGATTGATTCTTCTGGAATCCCTAAAGGGATTGATTCTTCTGGAATCCCTAGAGGGATTGAATCTTCTGGAACACCTAGAGGGTTTGATTCTTCTGGAATCTCTAGAGGGATTCTTCTGATTCCCCTAAATGAATCGTCCTGGAATCCCTGAAGAAATCATTATAGAATCTCTGAATAGATCCTCCTGAAATCCCTTTAAAAATTCTTTCAAAAATTACATAACAATACCCTTCAAAATTCAATTTTCAGAGGACCACGGTCGCGCCTGCAGCACATTTTCGATCATGGCCGGCATCGGAGGCAGCTTGGGTTACATGCTCGGTGGAATCAACTGGGACGACACGAGTTTCGGCGATTTTCTCGGAGGCAGCATCAAAACCGTATTCACCATCGTTGGTATAATCTTCATCATATGCCTCATCCTCACGGTGTCCAGCTTCCGTGAAATCCCGCTCCCGTTGATGGAAAAGGATGACTTGCTGCGACCGTTGACCGAGTCTATCGTCAAGAAGGAACGGGCCAAAATGGATGACAAGATCTTCTACATCAAGGATGTGAGTCGGTCCTTTGCGATGCAGCTGCAGACGATCGACGAAACGACTCAGCCTCCGGCACCGCAGATGATCAACAACGCGCTAGCCGCGGAGACAGAAAAGAAACAAACGGTCGAACCAGCATGTTCGACGTCGGACTCCGACTTAGACGATGAAGAGAAAGCGATGTCTCTGAAGGACTTCCTGAAGAGTATTGTCATGATGCCTAAATCGATTGCGATTCTTTGCTTTACGAATCTGCTCTGCTGGATGGGACATTTAAGCTTCTGTTTATACTTCACCGACTTTGTCGGCGAGGAGGTGTTCAAGGGAAATCCGGCAGCTCCGTCGACATCGGAATCCTATCAGCTGTACCTGGAAGGAGTCCGCTATGGATGTTTCGGGCTGGCAATCTACTCGCTGGCCTGCTCGTGCTATTCGTTTACGATCGAGAAATTGATCAAGGTTCTCCGCGCCCGCATTGTCTACTGCGGTGGACTGCTAATCGATGCCATCGGGATGATTCTAATGGCCATTTACCCAAACAAGGTGACAGTATTCGTGTTCAGTGCTACCGGAGGAATTGTCTACGCATTGCTGTTTACTATGCCTTTCCTGTTGATTGGACAGTATCATGCTAAGGGACAGGTTTGTTACAGATTGATCTTCGATAAATTTCAAATAACCAATACAATTCCCCTCGTTATAGTTCAAAGCAAATAAGTCGACGGCAACGGATAAACCGGAAAAGAAGCGTGGTTTGGCAACCGACATAGCCGTAGTCGGGGGAATGATATTCGTTGCACAGATCATCGTTTCGCTGTGCATAGGATCGTTGATTGAAGCGCTGGGAACGACGGCTGCCGTAATCTACACGGCCGGTACTTGTAGTTTTCTGGCAGCACTGGCATCAACGCAGGTCGTCTATATGGATTTGTAAAACCCCTCTCAGGCTGGCCCAGGGCGGCAGTAGCGCAATCGCAGAAGTTCTCACGACAAGATCTACTTGATACGAAAGCAGACCTCCACTGATAAACGATATTTACCTATATTTTAATAATATGTTACCTCCAAATGGATTGAATGATAGAAGCATTTTACAATATCGGTAATGTTATGTGATATACGTCAACTGTATTTTATACGTATAGGTTTAAGGTCACCCCTCAACGTTAGGTTTCTGATATCAAATAAATTTAAGATAGGAATAAACCTTGATTGGCGTGTTTTGCTTTGTGCCTCAACGGGAAATCCATTGAAATGTGAGTGAGTTGCAAATTTTCCTCTGCGTAGGCCAATTTCAAAATGATTAAATTGGTTTATTGACCTGTTTGAAACGTTTACGATGCTTTTGATAAAAATTAGTGGCCACTTGGGAATTTATCAGCATTTCAAGGCATTACCAAGATAACCAGACTGATTGATTATCAGCCGCGTGTAGTGATAAACATTTCGGGTGACGTCTCCGATGAAGCGTGCTTGCAGTAAAGTCAAAGGCGACTAGCGGGATTGATAATCGCATTATGAGTAACTTTAGCTTTGATGGATGCATTTTTAACGATTGAGTTGACATTTACGATCCCAGTAGCAGTTTATCCTGTTGTATATTTCTTGCGGGTCTGCATGCGTCATTGCAAATTAGATTACGATTGGATCAACAATATATTATATTGAATTGATGCAGGATAAGTAACGACTTCGGCATAAGCGCCTACTTCCGTCATAACAAGCAAAATACCTCAAATATTTCAATAATTTAGAGGTGAACGCGTTGATAATTCGTTTGGTAAAATAATTTTTTTTTACAAGCTGTAGTGTATTAGAACGCATTGTATAAATATTAACAGTTTCGGTTGTGCTTTTTACGTTGGAAATTGGATCTTAACCCTATGTCTTGACGAATCTTCATCAAGCGTCTGCATCTCTTTCCTTCCCAGACTTTAATGGACAGTTCAAGCACCTTCTATCTTGATCTACTCAAACTGGTCTCATGGTTTGCTACAATTATTCTATGAACAGATTCCCGACCACAATCTTAAAGCTTCTATTTGGTGTTATCACAGTCCAGGGACAGCTCATTAGGAAAAAAATCGGTTTAATTTTAAGGTGTTACGGACTCACCACATTCCACATCGAACGCTCGACTGTTTCGGTCAAGTATTGCTTGCACTCCGTAATCGGTACTAGTTTTTTTCCCCTATTGAGGTTTTTTTTTCAATCCGCTTTCATACTGAGTGGTGTTGTAGTATACAACAGTGCAGTGAGCATCGCGGAATTGTAATTGCCGCTCAATCGTTCGAGAAAGGAAGCAGTCATTTCCGGCCGAGTCCGGCAGATGAGCTGTACATCTCTAACCAACAAGTTTCATCGCATCACGAAACGGCAAACTCAAGGTCATCGAGTTCACCAGCCGGCGAGCCAGCCGGTGCTTTGTTGCAAACACTCGAGGGCAACAATAGAACGATCAGCACCATCATTCTCACATCAGGATAGATCATCGTCATCAGCCACACTCCGTGCGCTTGTGTGGAGAGTTAAGTAACAAACGGTTATCTTCCGTTCTCCGCAACCTGATTAATCTCCATACAGTGTTGATTAACTTTTCTGACACCTTTTTGTTTTTTCCTGAAAAATTTTTCATTTTTTTTTTCTCTTTTTTTTCATTTACTGTTTTTTTTTTTTTTTGCAAGTTGATTAATCTCCCTATAGTGTTGATTAACTTTCCTGGCATTATTTTTTCCATTTTAAAGTTTTTTTTTTTTTTTTGCTTTGTTGGATTAAGTATTATTTTTACCGTTATATTTTTGGATAAGTTTATTTTTTTCTTATTTTTTTTTTATTTATTATTTTTTTTTTTCTCAACGCATATATATATATATATATATATATATATATATATATATATATATATATATATAAATATATATATATATTTCCTTTTTTATGTCGAAATCTGTTGCGGAGGTACTTAAGACCCCGCAATGGATGAAACCAATGATGGCGGGGGTATTTCGCTAGCAGATATCTCCGATGATGAGTCTGTTAAATCTCCATCATTCGAAAATCTGCTTCTCACTGAAGAGGAAATGGATACCTCAGGGGATTCTACTTCGGACCCCAAAACGAGCACTGGAGCTTACCCAAAGGTGATGTCTAAACAACAACCTCCTTCACCCCCTGCCCCCCCTTCTCCACCATCGCCCCCTCGTCCACCTGTTCCCCCTACTCCAACCGTTCCCTTAAAAATTTCTGCGACCCCCCGCCATAAAGCTTACCCAAGCGACTCAAAAGGTCCGTGGGTTGTTTTTTTCCGGCCCAAACAAAAACCTTTGAATATTTCTCGGATTTCGAAGGATCTGACAAAACATTTTTCGGCCGTAACCGATATCTTTAAGGTAACGTCAAACAAACTGCGCGTTACCGTTGATGACCTGAAACAGGCAAACCGGATTGTTGCCTGTGAGCTTTTTTCGATCGAATATCGAGTCTACGTCCCCAGTTGTGACGTAGAAATTGAAGGAGTGGTCACCGAATCGAGTCTGACTTGTGAGGATTTCCTGCAAGTCGAATCTTTCGGCATTTTCAAAAACCGTGCCCTCCCGAAAGTCAAGATACTGGACTGCATTCAACTGCAGTCAGTGTCGCACATAGGCACAAAAAAAAAGTATACCCTCTCAGATTCGTTTCGTGTGACCTTTTCAGGATCGGCATTACCTGACTACGTCACAATTGGGAAGGTTCGACTACCTGTACGCTTGTTTGTACCGAGGGTAATGAATTGCTTGAAATGCAAACAACTAGGTCACACCGCGGACTTTTGTTCCAACAAACCGCGGTGCGATCAATGTGGGGAGGAGCATACGGAGGGTCCTTGTCATGCTACCCCAAAATGCGTTTACTGTAAGGATGCTCCGCATGCTCTGAGTGATTGCCCGAAGTACAAACAGCAGGGAGAAAAACTAAAGCGGTCTTTGCAAGCTCGCTCTAAGCGCTCGTTAGCAGAAATTTTAAAAACGACCGCTTCATCTTCCCAAACCACCCCAAAAAGCAACAACACATTCCACCTCCTGCCAGATGATGATCAGGGCTCTGACTCAGAGGTGGGTGAGAGTAGTCCTTTTGTCTTTAATGGCAACACGAGGAAGCGGTCCAAAATAAACGTCACCCAAAAACCTCGTAAGGCCTCTCGTATGGACTACCAACCTACCTTGACAAATTTAAGAGGTAGCGGAAATGTACCGAAACCCCCACCACCGGGATTTAAATCTTGTAATTTTAACAAGGACTTTCCGCCACTTCCGGGATCATCTAAAACCCCAGATATCCCAGTTTTTCAGCCAGAAAAACAGCTGAATAATCAGCAAGAACATGATGCCATGTTCACGTTTTCTGAAATTGTGGAGAGCATCTTCAATATATTCAACGTCTCTGACTCAACTCGGAACATTATTAATTTAGTGCTTCCATTCGTGAAAACTCTTTTGAAGCAACTAGCTTCTAGGTGGTCCTTCCTTGCATCGATCATATCCTTTGATGGATAATTTTCCGAATGAGGTCGGGGATATGATCTCTGTTCTTCAGTGGAACTGTAGAAGTCTTATACCGAAACTTGACACATTCAAATTTTTAGTTCACAACTCACTTTGTGATGCATTTGCTCTTTGTGAAACATGGCTTTCTTCAGACACCGATCTCCCTTTCCACGATTTTAACATTATTCGCCTTGATCGAGCAGATTCGTATGGAGGGGTGCTTCTCGGGATTCATAAGCTCCATTCCTTTCATAGAATCGATCTGCCTTCCGTGACAGGCATTGAAGTTGTCGCATGTCAGGTAAATATTCGAGGTAAAAGCCTCAGTATTGCCTCAGTATATCTTCCTCCAAGAACTGCGATTTCTCGCCAAGGTCTCTCAGATATCTGCTCAGCTTTATCTGAGCCTCGGTTGATATTAGGAGATTTTAACTCCCACGGTACAGGCTGGGGGGAACTGTACGATGACAACCGCTCAACCCTGATATACGACCTTTGCGATAACTTCAATATGACAATTCTAAACACTGGGGAAGTAACACGAGTGGCCAAACCTCCAGCAAGAGAAAGTAGATTAGACCTCTCCCTCAGTTCGAGTTCACTATCGTTGGATTGCTCGTGGAAAGTAATTCAAGATCCCTACGGTAGTGACCACTTGCCAATCAAAATTTCTATTACCAATGGTTCATCTTCCACTCGCTCGGTTGACATCGCGTACGACCTCACGAAAAACATCGACTGGCAAAAATTTGCGTCCGCGGTTCTCGGTGGTACTGATTCGGTTGAGATACTCCCTCCGCTGGATGAGTACTCCTTTTTATCGCGACTTATCGTTGACTGCGCTCTTCAAGCACAGACGAAACGCGTTCCGGGTGTTTTCGTTCGCAAACGACCTCTCACTCCGTGGTGGGATAAGGATTGCACCGACGCGAACAGCGAGAAGTCCGCCGCGTTTAAACGCTTCCGCAAACACGGTAAGGTCGAGGATTTCGAGCGGTACACCGACCTCGAGAAAACTTTTAAGAGCTTGATTAAAGCCAAAAAACGCGGTTACTGGCGTCGGTTCGTCGATGGTTTGTCGAGAGAGACTTCGATGAGAACACTCTGGAATGTCGGCAGGAGAATGCGCAACGCGTCATCACCGGTCAACGAAGACAAGGAGTACTCAGACAGTTGGATATTCAGCTTCGCGCAGAAAGTTTGCCCGGATTCGGTGTCGGTTCAAACCAACGTTCGTGATAGTCCGTCGGGTAGTAACGAAATAGATTCTCCGTTTTCGATGGTGGAATTCTCACTTGCTCTCCTCTCATGTAACAACTCAGCTCCAGGAATGGATAGAATCAAGTTCAACTTGCTCAAAAATCTCCCAGACGTCGCGAAGAGACGCTTGTTGAACTTATTCAATCAATTTCTGGAGCACAACATTGTTCCGGATGATTGGAGGCAAGTAAGAGTTATCGCCATTCGAAAACCCGGTAAACCCGCGTCGGATTATAACTCGTACCGTCCCATCGCGATGCTGTCCTGTATACGGAAATTGTTGGAGAAAATGATTCTTTTTCGTCTAGACAAATGGGTCGAGTCGAATGGTTTACTTTCAGACACGCAATTTGGATTTCGGAGAGCCAAAGGAACGAGCGACTGTCTTGCGTTGCTTTCAACTGAAATTCAACTGGCCTATGCGCAAAAACAGCAAATGGGTTCAGTTTTCTTGGACATTAAGGGGGCTTTTGATTCTGTTTGTATCGATGTCCTTTCGGATAAACTCCACGATAGTGGGCTTTCACCAATTATGAACAACTATTTGAGCAACTTGTTGTCTGAGAAATATATGAGCTTTTCTCATGGAAACTCGACAACTTCACGAATTAGTTACATGGGTCTCCCCCAGGGCTCATGTTTAAGCCCCCTTCTTTATAATTTTTACGTTAAAGACATTGATGGTTGTCTTGATGAAAATTGCTCGCTAAGGCAGCTTGCAGATGACGGCGTTGTGTCCGTTATAGGGCCAAGTGCACCGGACCTGCAAGGACCATTGCAAGATACCTTAGACAATTTGTCTACTTGGGCTATGAAGCTGGGTATCGAATTCTCTCCGGAGAAAACTGAGTTGGTTGTTTTTTCTAGGAAGCATCATCCTGCACAGTTACAGCTTCAACTAAAGGGTAGAACAATCACTCAAAGTATATCTTTCAAGTATTTAGGTGTCTGGTTCGATTCCAAATGCACATGGGGAAAACATATTGCGTATCTAAAACAAAAATGCCAACAAAGAATCAATTTTCTTCGTACAATTACCGGAACTTGGTGGGGAGCACACCCGGAAGATCTTATCAGGTTGTATCGAACAACCATCTTGTCGGTTCTAGAGTACGGTAGCTTCTGCTTTCAATCCGCGGCGAAAACACATATCTTGAAGCTGCAACGAGTTCAATACCGTTGCCTCCGAATCGCGCTTGGCTGTATGCACTCGACGCATACGATGAGCCTCGAAGTACTCGCGGGTGTTCTCCCACTGACAGACCGTTTCGCTGAGCTGTCTTTCCGGTTCCTCATCCGTTGTGAAGTATTGAATCCCTTGGTAATAGAACACTTTGAGAAGCTACTCGACCAAAATCCTCAAACAAGATTCATGAGTTTGTACTATGAGTACATGACGCTGGAGGTTGGTCCTTCTTCATTAATCTCCAATCGTGATTGCTTCCAAGCCTTCTATAGTTCCTCTGTAAATTTTGATCTGACCATGATGCAAGAAATCCATGGAATACCAGATCACCATCGGTCGATGGTTGTTCCCTCAATTTTTGCAATCAAGTACCACCATGTAAGTAACGATAAAAGATTTTTCACAGATGGGTCAACCATAAATGCTTCCACTGGATTTGGTGTATTTAATCAATTTCATAGCGCCTCCTATAAACTGCAGAAACCATGCTCCGTATACGTTGCGGAACTCGCAGCTATATTTTACGCAGTAGAGCGAATTGCCTCACTACCTTCTGACCATTATTTCATTTTTACGGATAGTCTTAGCTCATTGGAGGCTATTCGTTCAATGAGGCCGATGAAGCACTCCTCGTATTTCCTGCCTGAAATACGATCTAAAATGAGTGCTTTATCTAACTGCTCCTATACTATCACCTTAGCTTGGGTCCCATCTCATTGCTCAATTCCGGGTAATGAGAAAGCGGACTCATTGGCTAAGGTGGGCGCTATGGAAGGCGATATTTTTGAGCGACAAATCGCCTTCAACGAATTTTTCTCCATTGCTCGCCAGCAAGTCCTCATCAGTTGGCAACAAAAATGGAATGATGGTGAATTGGGAAGATGGTTACATTCTATTCTCCCACAGGTGTCGAACAAACCATGGTTCAAAGGGTTGGACATGAGCCGCGACTTTATACGCGTTATTTCAAGGCTTATGTCCAATCACTGCTCGTTAGACTCGCACTTCTATCGAATTGGGCTCTCAGGCAGCAATTTATGTGCGTGTGGCAGTGGTTATCACGATATCGAGCATGTTGTTTGGTCGTGTACCTTACACCGTGTTGCCAGATCTGAGTTATCCACATCCCTCAGGGCCCGAGGAAAACAACCCGCGATACCCGTTAGAGATGTCTTGGCGAGCCGAGACCTTGACTATTTGAATTTAATTTATGTGTTTTTAAAACGGATAGATTTGAGGATTTAGAAGTTAGTGTCATCTTGTGTTCTCCCAAGTTGTTAGCTACCCATCGGTGTACCCCCATGTTTGTCTTTTTCATCAGAGTGTCGCCTAGTTCGAGATCAAGAGCACATTGCTCTCCAAACCTTGTGTTCACAATCCCTACCCTGCCATCCATTTGTTACAATTTGTTACCCCTAACCTCGAGATAGCCGCGAGTAATCGGCCCCCGCTTTACTAACGTTAGTTTTAAGTAATTTTGTTATCTAAACAATGAATATCGGCTCCGCAAAGCTACAGCAAATGAGCCTGGAAAAATAAACGAATTATTAAAAAAAAAAAAAAAAAAACGGACTCACCACATTGTCCGGGAGTTCACCCTGTAGACAAACATTGAACAATTGTTTTGCCAATGTCATGGTGGTGGTGTGGCAACTTGTACCGGTAGGAGTCTTTTAAACATGCCAAGAGATAAACATAAAACGCACTTCTAACTAATTCGAGGCCCGCGGCCAAGCGTCATATACCATCGGATCGGAAATTGTCTGTATGTGTGTAACCCTTTTTGAAAAACACCCCTCACCCCCCCCCCCCCCCTCTTGTGTGGTTTTTTGATACACCGGTAATTTGTCAAGCAGTTTTGAGATAACTTTTAATTTTTATTGATTTTTATGAATGTCTACTTATCTAAATATTCTAGACTAGAAGAAACAATGTCGAGAATTTATATTAAGGTCTATATCCACATTAATCCGGAAATCTTCAAATCACTGTAACTTATGAAATATTGCACGTAGGAGTGAAATATTTCGCTGAGGTATAGCTGAGAGTCTTTGATGAAAAAGACTATGATTGGTGTTTACATTCTATGTTTAGTGGTCTTGATGACGACAAATGAAAAACACGTGCGCGAGCGGATTTTGTACGGACGTAAGGCAAATCCTGACTTATCAATACGGGAACTTGCAAAAAATTGGATTTACGTAAATCCACTGTTCACGGTGTGCTCAAATCATTTTCGGAGCATTTAACGGTCGAGAGGAGACCGAGAAGTGTTGAATACATTGGACGTGCTGATTGATTGATTGATTGATTGATTTATCTTTATTAGGGAGGCTTTCAGCCTGGGGCTTTTTCGCCTCCACCGGACGTGCTGATCCTGTCATGGACCAAAAGGTGGAGAAGAAATTGAAGACATGCTTGGCATACACAGTTGTACTCACCAACTGCTCATTTGCTAATAACTTCGCACACAGTTGACGTAACATAGTTCTTTTTGAAGCAGTAGCTAGAATGGAGTTTAAGTATGTTATAGATACGTAAATACAACTAAATTTTAATTCTAGTAATAAACTGAATTTGTTTTTGCGTTGTATACATGAAGTGAGAAATGCTCGCTACACATCTCGTGTAACAAAAATCATTGGCGTTGATTCAAATGTTACGCTTAACCTACTCTTTGCATATTTATAGTAAACTATGTTCTTAATCTATCAATTACTTTAAAGAAAAACAAATGTTAACAACTGAGTGAAAAGTTATTCACAAATGAGCAGTTGGTGTGTACAACTGTGTATGCCAAGCATGATTGAAGGAAAGCCTGAATCTCTCTGTTCGAACGGTGGCTCGTAAAATAGGAAGGTCACCTTGTTTTGTTCAAAAATCAAAACAGTAGTGCTTAGAGCTGAAGTCGTATAAAGTAAAACAGTTCCAAACCGCAACGACAAACTGAATTTGACAGCAAAATCACGGGGTTCAACGTGTTTGTACTGCAAATATATGACGAAATTTTCATGCGTTGTTGTGGACGATGAATCTAATGTCCTGGAGGATTTCAAGCAGCTTCCAGAGCTTGCTTTCAATAAAGCTATGGCCAAAAATGCTACAGCTGATTATTTCAGGATGAAGAAGGTATCGAAATTACCCAAAAAATATTTTTTTAAATAATTATTTTTATTTGTAAAGGCTCAATCGAATAAACTTTACACAGCCGAGTTATCCTTCCCGTTATACATTATTACTGTCTTATATTTAAAGTTAAAGGAACTGGACCGAGTACTCGCGGTTGTCTCGAGATTATTGGAGATTTAAATTTTTTTGGATGGGAAAAGGGAAGAAGGAGGTTTGAAATGTGGTTTACGATACAAATATTTAAATAATCCTAAAGCATGAAATTATTTCTATTCATCTTGAAAACAAACATTGGAAAAAAAACCCCACACGTACAAAATACAAACTAAACACAAGGTTAATCAAACTGACAATCTAAGGTTAATATTCTTAAAGTAAAAATATATGAGTTTCATAAACTCCAGATCGCGTCTAGCCAAAATATCCCGAACTGGAACATTAGGTTGTCTACCTCGAGCCCGAAGGGAATCATAAAAATGTGATCTGACTCCACGATACTCCGCACAAGACCAAAGGATGTGATCAACGTCCTGGTAACCTTGTCCACATTCACAGAGATTGCTGTCTCCCAACCCCACACGGAACAAGTGAGCGTTTAGACAATAGTGATTGGACATGAGACGAGACATCACGCGTATGAAGTCTCGACTCAAGTCCAACCCTTTGAACCATGCAAACTTCGACACCTTAGGGATAATTGAATGTAGCCATCGACCCAAGCTCCCTTCACTCAATTGATGTTGCCAGCTAACGAGCGACTGCTGACGATAAATAGAGAAAAATTCACTATAGGCGATCTGTCGATCATAAATGTCGCCTTCCATAGCGCCCTGCGAAGGTGGTGAATCCGCCTTCTCATTGCCCAAAATTGAGCAATGCGAAGGGACCCCCGCGAAGGTGATGATGCAAGAGCGCACGGATACACTAAGCAGCTCTCGTATTTTCAAGAGAAAATACGAGAAGTGCTTTACCGGCCTAATGGAACAGATAACCTCAACAGAACTGAGAGACCAGGGATGGAAAATCATTTACATTCATTTCGTGCATTCATTTACATTCATTTGCCTTTAAATTTTTTCATCAACAGAATACCGTAAAATGATGTATAAAGCTTTTGTAGCTTTGATATGAACTACAACTTTTGCTAATAACTGAAATCTGTATCTCTTATGCATGACGAAATAGACCTGGCAGAACATGTTATTGTTTTTCAGTGAATGCAATTTACATTTACTGAAAAACAAAGGTGGGTTCTTATCGCTCTGATTAATCCCTGGGGCCTCCCTTAGCTCAGTCGGTAAAGGCGCAGCTACAAAGCAAGACCATGCTGGAGGTGGCTGGGTTCAATTCCCGGTCCGGTCTAGGAATTTTTCGGGTTGGAAAATTTCTCGACTTCCCTGGGCATAGAAGTATGATTGGACTTGCCACACAATTATACCAATGCAAAAATGGTACAGGCATCGAAAGCTCTCAATTAATAACTGTGGAAGTACATCTAGAACACTAAGTTGAGAGCACGCAATAAGCTAATATGCGATATGCAATAAGCTTGAAATGCGAAGAAGAAGAAGAAGAAGAAGAAGAAGAAGAAGAAGATACAGATTTGAGTTGTTCACAAAAAATATAGCTAATATTAAAGCCTACAAAACCTTCAAACACTATTTTATGGAGTTCTTTTGATGAAAAAAGTTAGAGACAAATGAATGTAAATGAATGCACGAAATGAATGTAAATGATTTTCCATCCCTGACTGAGACTATCCGTAAAAATAAAGTAGTGGTCTGGAAGAAGTGAAGCAATAGTTTCCAAAGTGTAGTGAATTGCTGCCAGTTCAGCCACATACACAGAACAAGGAGCTTCAAGTTTTCGAGAGGCGCTATGAAATTCATTAAATACACCAAAACCAGCGGACTCCTCTATTAGAGATCCATCTGTGAAAAACTTTCTTGCAGAATCAGAAGTATAATGACTGAGCAATCATAGGACGATGATGCTCTGGAATTCCGCGGATTTCCTGCGTCATGGATAAATCTAAATTCACTGAATTACCAAAATCGGAGAAGACTACACGATTGGGAATATTTCTTGAAGGGCTGACATCCTGTGTTAAATATAGGTAGTACAAAGTCATAAAACATGATCAAGTCAGTTGAATTCAACTGACTTGAACGCGAATTGAACGTGTTAGCTATGTCATTCAACTGACTTGATCAACTCACATGAATTGAAAAAAAGATGAACCAGGCTCAACTTTACAAGCCAATTGAATTCAACTGAGTTGATCATTTGACTTGCCTAGTACAGTGATGGAAAAGTTCGCGAAAACTCACTATGACTCGCGAACTTTTCCCTTGGTGAACTTCGAGAAATATCGCGAACTTTTCCAACATTGGCCTAGTATAAACCCAGCTTAACAGAAAAATTCCCATTATCACAAGTGAATCATGTTCGGCTTTACTTCGTGGAGCAGCTTGTCAACAATTTTCTCGTTTCCTTCTACCGTCCCGAGTGAGCTCTGTCGAACGAGCTGCTTGTCATGAAAAAAAGGAAGAAGATTATATCATTATTGCTTTCCACTTCTGACAAAGCGTTATCATTCGGTTCGTTGATCGCTTGTCATTTTGTCGATTCTGTGACACTACCCCGAATGTCACTACCCCGAATGGCCAGTACCCCGAAATTAAGACAAATGGAAGAACAGCAGGGGATCAAAAGAAGTGTAAATTTTTGAGAAGGAAATTTCCTTTTTAAATTTATACTGAATACAAATGATAGGATTCTATAACATTCCCCAGAAAACCATTCAAGACAGGGGGAGAGGTAGCTCATCGATTCTTCCGGTTCGCCTCCTAGCATCGTGCTATAAGGTACCAGGCGATAACCAGGGTAGTTGATCGATAGCTCGATGACGTCATTTCGTTGGCGTCTGCAATGGGAAATTCTCATAGCAGGCGTTGACGATGGGACGTTGTCGAGTTGTTGAATAGCAACTATCGTGGTAACTCATCTGTCGATCTGCCAAATTTGGAAAGACGTCTGCATTGAATTGTCTCATATAATAATATTCCGCCCACTATATCACAAGAAATTGCGAGTAGCTGAGTGGAATGGAGATAAGTTAAGCATTGGGTACAGGACCAAGTCTCCCCTGGGTGGTGCCAGAAGATGAGCGCAATAGAATCATCAAGTTGCCATAAGGCACGGAATGAGACTATTGCATGGCTGGGTAGTCAAAGTCTTCCATTCGTTAGTCATTTCAGGTGGATTAGAACAGGTTTAGGTTTAGGGTGGGCGTTGGCCAGATTTGGATTTTTCAGATGTAATCCTGGATAGGACCCTGTCATTGAACGTCGCGTGAAAGTGGAACTTAATGAAAGCCTAAGTACTTTTTCGTAGTTTTTAGTTTTCGGATTTGAAAGATCGTCGGCTACAGTGGCCTGCTTACTGAGCAGAAAAACGCAGTCCCAGGTCCTCACATATCGAAGAGATTTATGGTAAAATCGCTTGTGTATCGTGTATTTTGCGAAACTCGTTGTTGTCGTTGGTTCCGGGTTTGAAGGGATACACAAATTTGAGCAACGGTATTATCTGATATGAGGGGCTCGGTGGCCTTAGAGCAACCGTTTTTGCTTACTGAGCAGAACATCATGAGTCTAATCTCAGGCCCATCCACATTCAAGATTCGTCAATCGTTTTATTTGTTAATATGACCACATGGTAATAACAGCAACTCGGTGATTAAAAAGGTGCTCGTCTGCCTAGTGGCAAACGTTTTTGCTTACTGAGCAGAAGACCGTGGGTTTAGTCCCAAGCTCCTTCGCGTTATATGATCGTTAGGGACATCAATTCAGCTTATCGTTTACCAAAACGAACCCTGCTGCAAACCCAACCCTCTTATCCAACATCCCAGTGATTCCTCGTGGAAGTGCAGAGGTGTTCTCGGCTTCCATCAAAGCGAGTGTCATGTCAACACAATCCTTCCCATTCCTTTCTTGACCTGTGTTCAGGCGCGGCCGGTGCTGGTATTGCCTAATTTAAGATCACCAGTTTTTACACATTGAGGATGATTGCTAGTCGCAAGCATCGTCTATTGGTTCTCTTTGTAGTTACAGCTGATCTGGCAGTAACAGAGTAGCAACCGTGGGCGGTCAATCAAGCTTAAGCAAGCTCAAGCTCTGTTCATAAACTACGTAGACAGTTGGGGGGGGGGGGGTTGGCAATTGTGCACGGTCCATACAAATTTTGTATGGAAAATTGTCAAGGGGGGGGGTCAAGAATCCAAAAAAAAAACTGTCTACGTAGTTAATGAACAGCCCCTTAATGGCTCAAGGGGGTTTCCCATCTTTGAAAATATAACAATAGGAAATAATTAGTTCTTTGGATATACGATAAAGAAGGGAATATTCCCTTCTTTTAATATATAAAAGAGAACATAATCAATTCGTTAAATAGGGGAATTTACGTATTCTCGGCAACCTAAGCAGCGACCATCTTTCTATAGCCTTTTTCTCTAAGAAACGCACACATATGCAGTATTGGTTTGTTTACAATCTTTTGCTGCTAGTTGCTCTAACAATTTCAGTTGACAGAATTGTCAAAAACTATTTTGAAACGCTTCTACAAAGCTCCAACATTCTCTAGTGATAGCGACTATTGTGGGCAACATCTTTTTATTCGGCAACCTTTCTATCTGAGCTGCGTGTTAAACAGCTGTGCTTTCATCGGCAACTCGAAATCAGCAGCATTTTGTAGTGCGCGAGTTTCATTTCAAGAAAACCCTGCAAGATTGCTTTTCCTCAGTGGTAAACATATAATCAAATTGAAGCTGAAAGCCTAAAGAATCAGTAAAATGCATCCAGTGAAGTGTTTTCGTAAAAAAATTCAGTGAAATTAGCGTTTCAATTTGGGTTGCCGAAAATAGTCTGTCATGCCGAAGCCGTCATTTGCCCTATATGATAAAGAAGGGAATATTCCCTTCTTTGAAAATACAACAAAAGGAAATAATTAATTCTTTGGATATGCGATACAGAAGGAATATTCCCTTCTTTGAATATACAAAAGAGAACATAATTAATTCTTTGGATGTATGATAAAGAAGGGAATATTCCCTTCTTTTAATATATAAGGAAAATATGTAATCAATAGCTTTTGGCAAGGGATTCGGGGTAATGACCATTTGGGATAATAACGTGTGGAATAATGTTATAAATTTGTAATCGATAGTTCACCGTTCCATGCAACGATTTTTCAATCCATAACGAGAAATTGTTCAACTCAGGTCGAACAATTCTTTGATAAGGTTTAACAGTTTCCGACTGGTTGAATTGTATTGCATATTAGACCTTTTGACTTTTTAAATGGTGGACGAAGTGCTAGAAAACTTGAAGCTTGTCATTTTCTAAAGAGCTTTAAAATGGTTTGGAATTGCTAAATACATAGTTCCATAAAAGTAAACGTAGTGTATCATCAATTTAGTAAAGTGAAACTAATCAGAGAGTTTAATCATAAAAAAATATATTCAATCAAATGTGTAAAATTTCTGGAGAAAATTTGTATTCAGAAGATGTATTATTTAGTGTGTAATATACTTGCGGACCTGTATATTTATGGACGCCTTACATTAGAAAAATCATTGTGTCTAAAACTCTGAAATATTCGGAAAGGATTAAGATTACTACGTTTTTTTACGTCAATGGATGGATAGATCCATATTCAGGGCCTTGCATTGGTGCTTTTTAATAAATAAAATATGTTTATTAAGCTGTTCTTTAATATAAAACTGAAATATAATATCAAATGATCAAAGAAGTGATAAATTACTAATTTTATCATCTTTTCTGGGGAATGATAAATTCTGGGGAATGCTTTTTTGGAGAATGGTACATTCTGGGGAATGGTTTTCTGGGGAATGGTTTTCTGGGGAATGGTTTTCTGGGGAATGGTATAGAATCAATGATAGTTTTTTATTTGAATTTAGAAACACTTAATTTGTTGTTTGCTTTTCACAATCTGAAGCCTTTCTGCTCTTACAACTTACAACGAGCCGCCTCGTTGAATCGCATTCACAAAAAATGAAGCCAATCGAATGGCTATTAAGTAGCTTCCGTTATATTTTATTTCGAAGATGCAGAATAATAATAATTCTAGCTTTATTTAAAAAATGTAATATTATTTATTAAAACAAATTAACAAGAGGCCGAAAAAAACTCGTAGTTTTTTCGGCATTTGTGTTTTCGGCCTTTCGTGATTCGGCCTTTTGTGTATTTCGGCCTTTTGTGATTCGGCCTTTCGTAGTACTCCCATATTATGATCTAATACTTAATATGAAATATTATCGGTATAGATGAAAACTGGAATAACCCATCAGCGAGAAACCATTTTACTTTTGTTCTGTATGTTGAACATAGTGTTGGAAGTAGTGCGCAGTAATCACACAATAATGCACTATGCGTAGGGAAAAGTTCGCGAATCATAGTGAACTCTCGCTTCACTGATTTACATGAATCAATTTTAGAAATGCTCTTAATTGTGCTTTTAAATTCCAATAAAAAATTATCATTTTTATTCAGTATAAATTTCAAAACGAAATTTCCTTCTAAAAAATGTACCCTTCTTTTGATACCTTGCTGTTCTTCCATTTGTCTTAATTTCGGGGTAATGACCATTAGGGGTAGTAGGACGTTCAGGGTAGTGGCATTCGGGGTAACGGTGTTCGGGGTTATGGCGTTCGGGGTAGTGACATTCGGGGTAGTGTCACAGAATCCATTTTGTCATAAGGAAATATTTTTGATTCCTTGAATGTGATCTGTTTGTCGAGCAGTTTAAAAGTTCCTTTTTTGACTTCATAAATCTTGGCCAGAAGCAGCCATCCATGGTACTCAACCACACAGCTTACCACCGAAGTACACGTTCAAAAACGCTACGTAAACACAAACATTCTGTGTCGGCAGGCCCAGATGGAATTCCTGTATCCATCTTGCTCGAGTTGATACCGTCAGTGAGAATCTTCAATCTTTGATTACAACGGATGCCTTTCCCTGCCGGAGGGAAGACTTCATTCCTGACCTCAATTCACAAGAAAGATATCTAATGCAATAATGGGAACTACCGGGGAATTACTTTGTAGAGTCCATGCAGTTCGAGATTATCGTGAACGACGCCCCATACAAGTCCTGCAAGAACTATATCACAGCTGCCCAGCATGGCTTCTTTCCTAAAAGATCTACTAATCTCACGGAGTTTTCCTCATTCACCATGTCATGGCCTGGTCGAGGTTTCAAGCATCGGCCATTTGTCACTTTGACGAATCCTTCTCAATTGTCCCGCGTTGTTCCTAGCATCCGTCTTTTCTAAAATTAGTCAACAGAATGACGAAACGATGAAGAGAAGGCGACAGAAACTTCCTGGAGACATTGGAAGAAACTGTCTGAGGTAATTTGGAAGAAACTTCTTTCGCATATGCCAGAGGGTTTTTGGAAAGTTCAAACGAAATTTCTAGGAGAAGTTGGGTAAAACATACCCGAAAGAAAGAGATTTCAAGGAGATGGCGCAGAAAATTTCCGGATTACCGAACAAACACAAGTCAATTTACCGAACATTTGTACTTTCAACCTGTCAAATCTGGAAGCCTTTGTTTACAAGTGTATCATAGAAAATGCAACCGGAATAAAGTGCAAATTAATTTAAAAAAAAAATCTGATGAAGCAGATAAGGATAAAAATTCTTCATCACGATCAATGGATCACGGACATATTCCTTTAGTATTAGCAAATTCAATTATTGTCCAGACATTGCCAGCGATAGCGTGTATTTTTCCGTAGTCTGATTGCACCAGTAAGACCCTATCCCTGTCAACCACATATAGATGCACCGTAGCTCACACGATATTGACATTTTTGGACAATCTGACACTTTAGAGCATACTGCATACTCTTTCATACTTGCAGCGCAGTGCTAAATGCTAGAAAGAGTAGTCAGTTGCAGTCATCCTAACCCTTAAATTCATCACATTGATGTGAGCTTGGACGAAATTCTTGATTGCTGCCACCCTTGGATTGCACGTTATGTACCTGGACTGCATCGTAAATAAATAACCACTTGCACTTTTCGGCGATAACTACATTTTTTGTTATTGCAAGTATCACAAATGCAGCCAAAATGTTCAGTATTACGGATTAATTCTGACAACTCATCAAAAAATTGCTTTACCGTACTGATTACTCGTTCAGCTGTTGAAAGGTCGGTAAAAAATTACCGAGTACGATAATAATTTCTAAGTGTGCGGGAAATGTTCCTTCCGAATTCGAGGAAGGTATTCAATTCCAATTTCCAGATGAGCTTAAATTTTATAAGGATGATTTGGAATCAATTTCGATGTGCGGAGCAGAACGAATAATGTGTACCACTCTACTTTATATTCGCATCATGTCTACCTTTTCCAAACAGTCCTAATCAGTTTAGAACATGGCATCGAAAAACCTCTTTGAAGCGGTTTTGTGCTCAGTATTTGTTTTATTTGATTAAGATTGAACAATGTTAGCAGACGCGTGCTTTTCTATGTTCATTTAAGAAATAAAATAGTTAAAGCACCCCTGGGGTGATGTTTTCGAGTGAAATCAACAAAACAAGAATAACCAGTTTTTGGTGATAAGACAATTGCCCAGTTCGCAACAGGCTTATATTTTTCTGTTATATTAGCAAATGTACAGTATTATCTCACCAACGTGAATTTTAATGGGTCATCGTCAATGTAATTGACTGGGTTAATTTTCGAATAGCCGTATTTTATAAACATAGATTCAACCGGCAATTTGTCGAAACACTTAGCTCGCACACGCCAAATAACACCACCATAATGTACCTATATTTTACAAAAATACTGTAAGTACCGAAAATACCGAAAAACTACCCTTGCTGAGTTGAGTTGAAATTATGTAAAAATCAATAATAATATTTTTACACGAGAGCATATTTTCTAAATCAGTATTAGTGGTAATTCATCAAAGAAACGAACTATGTTTGAAAAGGACGTACTTATGAGCCATTAAACCATAATTCTTAGCCCTGAAAATACTGTGTGTTTTTTCCCTAATGGATTAGAAAGGTTAGTCCAAGGTTATCATATCAACATTTTGCGAAGGTCATATTGCACATTATTCTACTTCAATTCGATGTCTTCAGGAAAGTTAACATCGGTTTTAGTGTCACATGTGTTCTGGCTGGGTCTCACAAAATGGCCTGGAACAAGTGTTGAAGTGATCAATTAGTAAAACTTGTCGTCAAACACCAGGATTTGTTTAGAAGAATACGTGTCGGATCATACAAAAATCATCATTCATCTAACGTCAAAACTACCATATTGTTAGTGACAGGGTAAATATTCAACAGTTTCCCTAATAACAAAGGAATAGCGTACCATCTAGACATTATCAACAAACTGCCACTCTACTGCCTACGGATGATAACCATGACCTTATACAACATAATTTGTCCAACATGTACGTAAGCGTGGCAAAGTGTAACGTTTTCTTTCAAGAATGTTGCACCATGCGATAATGGATGTGTGAGACTAGAGGTGGTTTGCAAATTACGTAAATCAAACAAAACGGATATTGTACCCCTTCCTTCCTATGAAGCAATAAGTAACGGTTGACAAGACCCTCCTTAAAGTGTGTAACAGTAACTCACTCCCCCCCCCCCTTTTTTCAAGATTGAATAAAAATTACAATTAACACACCTTATTACGTTGTTATTCCTTTTAGACGAGGCTCGGTAGCTCAGTGGTTAACGTTTCTGCTTACTGAGCAGAAGGTTGGGAGTTCAATCCCAGGCCCGTCCCCTTCCTTGCAATTTTTCACTTTGCCTTATTCTCTCTATACCCACTAGATTTTAATGAAAACAAATTCTTCTTTAACACCGATCGCATCACTTACCACAGTGTGGGTCCTGATCTAAAAATAGAAATTGAATGAGTGCGCGCGCGTGTGGGTGTGTGTGTGTTTGTGTATTATAATCGCTCTACCAAAAACGATCCCTGCGTGTGCGTGTGCAACCTTTCCCCCACATCCAACATCCCAGTGATTTCTCGTGGAAGCGCAGAGGATTTCTCGGTTTCTTTCACAGCGAGTGCCACGTCAACACATTCCTTTCCATTCCCTAGTTGACCTGCATTCGGACACGGCCGGCGCTGGTATTGCAAAATATTAGATCTCCAGTTCTTACACATTGAGGATGAATGTTAGTCCCAAACATCATCTGTTGGTTCTCTGTGTAAGTGCAGCTGATCTGGTAATAACAGAGCAGCAACCGTGGGCGGTCAATCATGCTTTCATGCTTTTCATGCTTATTACGTTGTTATTCCTTTTAATTCTGCTACTATTGGATCACCTTCACTTTCACTAATTCACTTTCACTAATTCACTTTCACAAATTCACTTTCACTAGTTCACTTTCACTAATTCACTTTCACTAATTCACTTTCACTATTTACTTTAACCATAATTTAAAAAAAACTGTAACATGACTATAACTACAACTATATGTTATAGTTATTTAAAGTGATACTAACATAAGAGTCCTGTACACCACCGGAGGTGCAGAGGGCCAACGTGAAAGACTTCCATCCAGGGCGGCTGCTCACTTTTGCCTTGACCTGGGCCCAGGTCAGATTCCTATCGACTTGCTTTATTTCCTTGCTGAGGCTCCACCGCCACGAGCCCCTGGGTCTGCCTCTGCTGAGATGTCGTGCCGGATTCCTGCTGATACACGCACAGTTCGAAAAAGTAGTGTAAATTTCTGTTCAATATGATGCACATAAATGGAGCGTCACATATGATATACGTTTACATTATACATCATGTAAAGTTCTGACACGTGTCATGCAATGTAGCAAATATTGTATACAAAAGCCAAGGGCGTAGCCAGGCTTAGAGCTAGGGAGGGGCGATAAAAAAAATTGTCTATGGAAAATTTGGCCGAATGCCATTTCCCCGAACGCCATTTCACCGAAAGCCTTTGTGTTGCTGGGTTCAGGGGGGCAGTTGCCCCCCTTTGGCTACGCCTATGACAAAAGCCCATCTTTGTAAACAACATTGTGTGCAAGTTGCTCGGTTGCGTGAAATGAAATACAAGTCTACGCGAATGAATGTTTACATCACAATTAAAATTCAGAATTTTTATCTGTGTATGTCGCTCTTGGTCCCGCTGTCCGACGCTATTTGGCTGCCAAGATATTGGAAACTTTCGACCTTCTCCACTGCTTGCCCCGCTACCCTAAAGTTGGAAGGGTTGCCCGTGTTGATATCCAACGATTTGGTCTTGTTGACGTTGATGGTGAGACCCGCCGCAGAGGAGCGTTCGGCTAGGTCATTGAGCTTACTCTGCATATCAGAGCGCCGTTGTGCTAGTAGAGCAACATCATCAGCCAAATCGAAGTCGTTGAGATGCTCCATGGTGATAGGCTGCCAAAGCAGCCCACGGTTCGGTACACGGTCAATTGCACCCACCATGATCTCGTCGAATACGATGAGGAACAGTAGCGGTGATAGTATACGTCCTTGTCTCACACCAGCGGCTACTCGGATAGGGTCGGACAAGGCTCCGTTATACAGAACTCTGCACGTGGAAGCCTGATACTGCGCTTCGATGAGGTTGACGATTTTATCCGGGACTCCCTTGCGTCTCAGGGCGTCCCACAGATTCTCGTGATTGAGACGGTCGAAAGCGTTTTCGTAGTCAATTAAGGGACTCTTGAAATTCATTGACCTGCTCCACGATGAGGCGGAGCGTGACAATATGATCCACACAAGATCTTCCGGCACGGAATCTTGCCTGCTGCTACCGGAGAGTCGCGTCGATCTTCTCCTGTATCCGATTCAGGATAACTTTGCACAGAACTTTGAGAACAGTAACATGATGCCTCGCCAATTGTCGCACACAGTCAGATCCCCCTTCTTTGGCACCTTCACTAAGACGCCCTACATTCAGTCGGCCGGAAAAGTCACGGTGTCTCAGATATTAGAGAATAGTTGATGCAACATTTGAGCGGATAGCATGGGGTCAGCTTTGAGCATCTCTGCTGATATACGATCGACCCCTGGAGCCTTGTTGGATGTCATGCTTCGGATAGCTGCTTCAATCTCCTGCAGTGATGGGGCCTCGGAATTGACGCTACTGATGCGCCGCACCCTAGGCGGATCATGGCGAGATGTTGATGGCTGGTTGGCCGTCGAAACTTGAAGAAGTTGTTCGAAATGCTCAAACCCGCGTTTCAGTTGGTCAGTGCGGTCGATAAGCAACTGTCCAGTTGTCGGCCAGGGAGTTCACCCACGCTCGCTTGTCCCATCTGCAAGAGCGCTTGACTTCCTTTTCTAGAGCCATGTACCGTTGACGGGCTTCGTTCTTGGCTCCTCTGGTTCTCACCCGCTCTATCGTGGCTTTTGCTTATCTACGCTCCTCAATCTTCCGCGAGGTTTCATCCTCTAAGTGCGCAGCTCACCCAGGTTGTTCTCGCTTGTTTCTGCGTTTATTCCGCACATCAAGAAGGCTCCGTCTCCATTTTTGGCTGATGCAGATGTGGTCGATCTGATTTTCGGTCCGTCCATCACGGGAAACCCACGTGACTTTGTACACTGGCCGATGGGGGAAGAGCGAAACCCCGATCACCATGTCGTTATTGCCACAAAATTATGCAAACAGGTGTTTAACCCAGCAATTGGGCACAGACTCAGAGATTGAATACACATGGTTTCAGCTTGTAAACTGCCATTTAAGCCTGTTTTGCCCCGATTACCATGTTTTCAATATATTTTTTCAATTCCTATTATTTTTAATGAAGCAATCCCTCCACATAATGTTGGTCATGGTAAATCCTCATAAATTCATAGTAAGAACCTTATCAGGCTTAGTTTCATAATATGGCAATACTATGTGCATCAATAGGAAGAAGACATGATTTTATTTGTTTTCCAATCAATAGTTATGGATATAAACACTAATAAATGCAACAAGAGGCAAAAAACTTCGTGACGTGGAAAAACGACATAAAAATAGTGATTTTTGGACTTTAACTCTGTTTTAATAGTCATTTTCCGTTACATAAAAATGTTTTTTTTTAATTACTCAGAAAATTTTAAAAACAGTCGTCATGATTCGTCTGGGCTACTAAATAGTGAGTTGACTACCTGGAAGGAGCGGAATACCTAGCTCTGGGTCTCACAAGTTCCTACCTCACGCCTCCCCGAGTCATATGATAACCAGAGTTGATAATAGAAGAGTTACGTAGAGTGAAGCAGAGTTGCAAATACTAATGTTGATCAATGGGCATTTTTTTTTTAATTTATTTTGTTTTTATTTATACCTCGGATGACTTCACCTGGCTTGTGAAAGTTTCCTAAAGATTCCTAAGATAAAGATACTTCCCACGCAACAGAGTCAGTTTGTCTACTACGTCTACTATGATCGCTTACGTGGGATATGCGTAGACAACCCGTAGCGAATTAACCATAGCTCTTGGTTCTCCGTTCATCATGCGATGATACACACACTAGCACACCAGTACATTCAGAGACGAACGAGACTTCACGCCTCCTTGCATCGGGACTTTTCGATTACAGGCAGTCACAGGAGTGGAACTTCGGATCATAAAGTGGCTCCACTTGTCATTTGCGAACACTAGCGCACCCTGCGATAGAAGGCATCTTCTGCCTGCAGTTAAGATAGGCAGAATGCTATGATAGTGTGAGTGTACATAGAAAGCCCGTGTGGAACGCTACCACAAAACATGGATTTTTGAGCACAACAACGAGCCATTTTTTAATTCATCGATTTGTTTGCACTTCCCCTTCTGTTCTGTGAGGCAGTCCTACAGGTAATACGTAGTTCTGATTAGTTCTGGTGTTTCGGGTGATTCCCGACTGCTCTACTGCTCCCGACTGGTGGTTTCGGCAGCTAAGTAGATGGTTTGACAGCTCAATCAGATGATAACAAAAGACTACCAGCTGAAACATGGACACAGCTGGGTGGCGTAGCCTGGGAAATGTTGCCAGTTTGGCAATAGCAAAGAGAAGAGGTGCGACACAAACACTGCCGCTGTATCCATGATACAGGAAATGTTTCACCAAAACCGAGCGTCTGTTCACCATAAAGGTATGGCTCAAAACGGCGTCTGTTATCCACGTTAGGAGCGGCTGATCACCGTCTTAGTGCCAGCGTGGGACTCTAAGCAGAGCTGTGCACGAAGGTCCCCCGGCGAGACAGGAGGTTGGGGCAGGCCCAACAAGCCGCCCTGGATAAAATATTAAGTTGCAAATACACAAGAAATAAATACGGATCGGAACAATCGGCACAGACCTACGCGACGAAATAAAGACTACGATTGGAAACTCGGAACATGGAACTGCAAATCGCTCGGCTTTCCGGGCTGCGATAGGTTAATCTATGACGAACTTCGAAGTCGCACTGCAGGTACTTTGCTGGACGGACAAAAGGTATGGAAAAGCGGGCATCGAGCGGCTACTTTCTACCAGAGCTGTGGCACCAGCAACGAGCTGGGAACCAGCTTTGTAGTGCTGGGTAAGATGCGCCAACGCGTGATTGGTTGGCAGCCGATCAACGCGAGGATATGCAAGTTGAGGATTAAGGGCCGTTTCTTCAACTATGTACAGCATCATAAACGTACACTGCCCACACGAAGGGGAGACTCGACGACGAGAAAGAAGCGTTCTATGTGCAGATGTACGACGGCTGTTAGCAACGGAATGTCAAAATCTTCATCGGCGAAATGAACGCTGGAACGGAAAATCTGTGCCGCATAAACGACACACGGCAGTTCTACGAGAAGCTAAATAGTTCGCGCAAAGGTAAACCGATATGTGCAAGGACTTGGACGGTAACCTGCTCACGAATGAGTGTGAGGTGAATGAGAGGTGGAAGCAGTACTATTACGAGCACCTCAACGGTGATGCAGCAGAAAACGAAGGTGTCACGGCAACATACCTTGGAGCACGCGCAGAAGACGACAGGCTACCGGCCCCTGATCTTCTAGAAGTTGAGGAGATCAATCGGCTGAAAACAACAAAGCAACTGGTGTAGATCAACTACCAAGTGAGCTATTAAAATACGGTGGTGAAGCACTGGCTAGAGCTCTGCACTGGGTAATTGCAAAGATTTGGGAGGAGGAGACAGGGTAGAGCGCTACTTCGTCGTAATCGCCCATTTCTGTTCTATCGATCAGAAAAGGACAATAATATCAATGATTTCACCATGCACAAATCAATAATAGGTTTGTTCAGATACGTTAGTTCATTAGCTACAACATAAATCCTATTAGAGCGCTCATTGTTCTCAAAACAAACAAAAAACGCTTCTAGATAATCCCCTTTTTCTACGTTTATACGTAGGACGAAGTAAATCTAATGGCGTTTCAATGCGTTAGGACGGAATTGAAACTCGTAGAACGAATTTAGAATCAAGAAGCAGTATTAGATTTTAAACAATATCTCAACGATTTGTGACTCTTTATCAAATGCAAATGTGAATAAATTTAGAAGTCATCTTTGACAGAAATATTCCATTTTTGGTTTAAGCTCGTTAAAAAAAAAGAGAGGTAAAGCGCGGCTTGTGCTTAGTAAGACGGAAATAAGATCAAAAACCGTATTACCGAAGAAGTGGATAGAAGGTGTCGTATGCCCAATCTACAAAAAGGATGAAAAGTAGGATTGCTGCAACTACCGCGCGATCATACTGCTGAGGGTCGCCTATAAGTTACACTCCCAAATTCTATGCCGCCGCCTAGCACTATTTGCAAGGGAGTTTGTGATTCATGGGTGTTCATACCACGAACCGAATTTTCGCTATTCGTCAGGTTCTGAAGAAATGCCGCGAATACAACGTGCCCACACATCATTTGTTCATCGATTTCAAATCTGCATACGACACAATCGATCGAGATCAGCTATGGCAGATTATGCTCGAGTACGGATTTCCACGATTAGCGACGTTGGATCGAGTTATGTGCGTTGTTCAAGTATCGGGGACACTCTGGAGTCCCTTTGAATCTCGATGGTGATGATGGCAAGGTGATGGATTATCGTGCCTGCTATTTAACATCGCGTTAGAAGGGGTGATCAGAAGAGCTGGGATAGACATGAGTGGCACGATCTTCAGGAAGTCCATCCAGCTTCTTGGCTGTGCCGATGACATCGACATCTTGGCACGGAACTTTAAGACGATGGTGGAAGTGTGAAGGCTAGGTGGATTGGACTTGCCATCAACGCATCGAAGATTAAATACATGAGAGGTTCTACAGAACACAATGTTAGTCTCCCAGCTCGAGTTCAGATTGACGGTGACGAAATCGAGGTGGTCGACGAGTTCGTGTATTTGGGCTCACTGGTGACCGCCGAAAATGATACCTGCAGAGAAATTCAAAGACGCATTATGCCTACTTTGGACTCCGGAGGACGCTCCGGTAGAATAAAATTCGCCGCCGCACAAAGTTGACTATCTACAAGACCCTGATTAGACCGGTGGTCCTCTACGGCCACGAGTGTTTTCGAACGGAAGGTGTTGCATACCATCTACGGTGGAGTGCACATGGATGACGGAGTATGAAGGAGGCGAATGAACCACGCATTGCACCAGCTGCTAGGAGAACCATCCATCGTCCACATTGCAAAAATTGGGCGACTACGGTGGGCAGGGCACGTCGTAAGAATGCCGCACGACGACATAGTGAAAATGGTTCTTGAAATCGACCCAACAGGAACAACAAGAAGGGCGCGCAGCGGGTAAGGTGGATCGACCAAGTGGAAGGCGACCTGCGGATCCTTTGCAGACTATAAGGCTGGCGAAGTGCGGTCGAGTAGAGTGGAGACGACTTCTTCGGACAGCAAATGACAACCAGGCCTTAGCCTGATTGGTAAGTTGTTACTGTTGAGATTATTTAACCTAGATTTTGTAACATATTAATTAAATGTTTGTTTGTTAGTAGGTTAGTAAAGTAAATAATTATAAATGTTAGTAAATGTTAATGCTAAAAATTGATAAATACTCCGGAGTAGCTAATAATAAGAACATAATTTGTTAACACACTTCACACCACAACACACACTACACAGCAGTATGAAGTGAGCCAAAAAAGGGAAAACAAGAGTTGCCACAGATACCGGGACTGGACACGTCAAAAAGGGAACATGAACAAAGGGTATGGAAAAATGAGGATCAAGCTACCGGGTAATAACTAGATAAGCGTCTTTCTTATCCAGAGCTTCAAAGCGTTAAGTTTGTTATCCTATAAAAAGCAGAGATAAAGTTGAATATAAAGAGAGAAGTTCATTTGAAATCACCGTTACCTAATTAGGTTAGAAAGTGAAATAAGAATCAGGTTTGGAGTAAAAGGATATAGCACAAAACAGAATAAAGTTAAAAAATACCCGGTAGCCCTCCTAATACCCACCCTGGGACGTTCTTTCTTTAGGACCCATTATTAATCGCCTGAATTGTTCAGCAAGTTATCCGCCATTCCGGCGTACGATTGGACTGCTAGCGCCGACGTCGGAAGGAGTGTGATCCGCCAATCCGGCGTACGATCCGTCCCTCTTGGATTCGGCGTAGGCATTACCCCGAGCGTCAAGGCAAAGGTGACCTTCCCGCATTTCGTGCTTGCATCCGGCCGCATCGTGAGACACTACACACACACACACAAACACAGTAAGTCGAAATAAAAAGCTAATTAACAAGAGTGTTCGAGCCGTTCACAAACGCCGCGTATGAAGGAAATTATTTGACAGTGTATCACCCGGCCGCAGCCTGCTGAGATGCACGAATAAGCAACGTACATTATTGTCCGAAGCTTCCACCAAGTGAAGATCATGGTTGGTCATGTGAGAGCAACAGTAGGAAATAAATGTAAATAAGTGTAATATAGTGGTTTAAAGAACTAACATGTGTTTTCATCCGAGATTCCGAAACCCTGATAGGAAATGGTTGTCTTTTGGAGTGTCCACCAGTTTCCATTAAGAAAAGATTAGAATCATACAGTCCACTCGCGAACATTTTGGTCCTTCGAACCGGATAGTGCAGTGTTGCTCCGAAAGTTCCGGATTCCGGATGAAGAACTGGTAGTGGAAAAGCGAAAATTGGACGCGAAAAACATTGAGAAAAATTGATGGTGTGAACACATGGATTCCATCGTAAATTTTGTGAACTAAATGCGATGACGCCATTTTGTGAAGAGTGAAGAAGAAGCTGGCAGTCGCCATTTTGGAAAGTGAGAATGGTGAAAACCATTTAAACAACAAGCAAGTGATTAAGTGGTTGCAGAGCCGTGGGAATTTCCCACAAAAAAGTGAAGTTAGTTTTGAAGCCAGTTCCAGTTTCAGCCATCCGTGTACGCCAAATCCGGTTGCGTGAGCATAGACTTGGCTGTGTTCCCAACCACCGTCGAGCATAAGGCTTGAAATGTTGTGGTGTCCACGGTGGCATGTCGGACGATAGTGCTTCGAAACCTGTACCCGGAAACTCTGGAGTTAGTTCTGCACTTGGGCAGTCTACTCTGGATTCCACCACTCCGTTGAGCAAAAAGCAGAAGAAGCAGGTTAAGTTGGCAGAAAAGATTGCTGCCATGGAAAAGGATCAGCTGGAGAAACTCGTCCACCGCCGAGGCGTGGCAAAAGGTAAATTAACACGAATACTTAATGCTATCCGTCCTGATGAAGGAGAAGTGGTTCAGCTTACTGAGGCTGAGACAAAAGTCTACCTGAGGAAGTTGGAAGAGGCCCATAAAGGTTATCAAAATATACACGATCAGATAATGGCAATTGTTTTGGTTGACGATCGTGAGCACCACGATCAGGTGTACGAAGAATACGACATCCTCCACGACATCGTTTCCATCTTGCTTGAGGAGCAAGTAACAAGAATCGATACTGCCAAAGCTGCAGTCAGATTGAATGACATTCCGAATCGTCAAGCACCGGTTGTGATTCATCAGCCACTTCGGATGCCCATCCCTACATTCGATGGCCGGTACGAGAGCTGGCCGAAGTTCAAGGCCATGTTCAAGGATCTGGTGGAAAAGGGTCCAGATACACCGGCAGTAAAGTTGTACCATCTAGACAAAGCCTTGGTTGGCAGTGCAGCTGGGCTCATCGATGCCAAGACAATCAACGAGGGCAACTACGTCCACGCTTGGAAAATTCTCGAGGAAAGATATGAGAACAAACGCCATGCAATCGATTGCCATATCCTTGGTCTCTTGAATATCAAGCGGATGACGAAGCGGAGCCATGTGGAATTAAGGAGCCTGGTGGACGAATGTTCCAAGCATGTCGAAGGACTGAAGTTCCTGGAAAGACCGTTCGATGGAGTAGGAGAGGGTTTCGTAATCCATCTGCTTGCTTCAGCATTGCACCATGATGTACGTCATCTTTGGGAATCCACCATCAAGCACGCGGAGTTGCCCAATTACGACGAGATGCTGAAGTTCCTGAAGGAGCAAACGTTCATACTGGAAAGGGTTGAAGCCAGCAGTCAGAAACCAGTTTCAGTTCCAGCCAAGCCATCGCCTTCAACCAACAGGCCGTCGGTGCAGAAGGCTCACGCAGCAGTTTCATCAAGTGAAACGGAGATGAAGTGTGAATTTTGCGGAAAAGCACACCAGAACTTCGCCTGTTCTGAGTTCAAGTCACTTTCAGTGCCGCAAAGATTAGTCAAGGTACGTGAGCGAAACGTTTGTTTCAACTGTCTTCGGCGCGGCCATAGGAGTATAGGTTCGTCTGAGAAAACTTGTCAGAAGTGCAAGCGTCGGCACCATAGTCTCCTTCATGCCGAAGAAAAACCTAAGCCAGTAGTGGAACCACCCAGCAATCCATCTTCAAAACCAGCAGAGCAGAATGATCAACCGTCGACATCTGTTCAGACAACAGCTACGTGTTCGAACGTGGCCACCCGTACGCAGCAAGTGTTGCTGCTTACAGCTATAGTAGATATTTATGATAAAAGCTACAAACCACACTCATGCAGAATTTTACTGGACAGTGCATCGCAAGTCAATTTGCTAACATGTTCAATGGTCAATTTGCTGGGCTTGAAGCAAGAATCGTCGAACGTCATCGTAGCTGGGGTGAATGGAACAAAAACCCACTCATCCAGCAGCAGCATGGTTCATCTGTCGTCGAAGTACACGGATTTCCAAGCCAGGGTGAAGTGCCTGGTAACTGATAAGGTGACAGCAGATCTGCCTACATCGGGTATTAATATAAGCTCGTGGGAGATTCCAGCTGGGGTGCACCTGGCGGATCCCGAATTCTTTCGGTCCAGTGAAGTGGATATGCTCCTTGGTAACGAATGGTTCCTTAACTTGTTGCTGCCTGGCGAGATCTTGCTGGCCGACAATCTTCCAATGCTACGCGAAACCCAATTTGGCTGGGTTGTTGGTGGTGTATACGATAAAGGTGATCGTTTTGACGGGATCGTTTACTCGCACTCCGTCACGTTGGATGAGTTGAGTCAGTCCATTCAGCGGTTTTGGGAGGTCGAAGATATCGGTAGTGCTTATCAGTCCAACACCGAAGAAGACGAATGCGAACTGCATTTCCAAGCTACTCATCGTAGAGATGCATCCGGGAGGTACATAGTCGAGTTGCCTCTGAAAGAGACCGTCAGCGAGTTGGGTGATTCTAGGTCGCTGGCTTTGAAAAGGTTTCGTTCACTGGAGCGAAAGCTCTCGCAGTGCCCAGATTTGAAGAAGCAATATCAGGATTTCATGGAGGAGTACGAAGTTCTTGGTCACTGTAAGGAAGTCGATGAAAGCAAGGATCCGCCAGGTACCATTAAATGGTACTTACCACACCATGCAGTTCTGCGACCATCGAATACCACTACCAAGTGCCGCGTGGTTTTTGATGCGTCTGCAAAGGTGTCTGGTAGCTCACTCAACGATGTGATGAAGATTGGTGCCATCAGTCAAAGCGATCTCCAGGCAATTTCTATACGATTCCGCATACCTCTTCATGTGTTGGCTACAGATGTCGCCAAGATGTACAGGCAGATTTTCGTCGACTGGCGGTTTACTCCGCTATTCCGAGTGTTCTGGAGGAAAGATTCTTCAGAGCCTCTCCGTGTCCTAGAGTTGACAACAGTAACCTACGGTACGGCTTCCGCCCCATTTTTGGCAACGCGGGCACTTCTGCAATTGGCAATCGACGAAGGTGGCAAGTACCCTCTGGCGGCTGACATAGTGAAGAACAGTTTTTATGTGGATAATGCGTTGTTCGGGTATGACGACTTGAATGATGCTGCGGAAGCCCAATCGCAGCTGATCGATCTACTGGAAGCCGGTGGATTTCATCTGCATAAGTGGGCATCGAACAATGTTGAGTTGCTGAATAAGATTCCGGAAAGAGATCGTGATGAACTGGTCAGCATTGATGAGTGTAGTGCAAACGAAGTCATAAAAACGCTGGGACTCTTGTGGAACCCTGCTTCGGATGCTCTGCAGTTTATTTCCCTTCCAACGTCGGACGTGAAGTGTCCGACTAAGCGGCAAGTGCTGTCGCTAGTGTCGAGAATGTTTGACCCTCTGGGTCTAGTGGCGCCGGTTATTGTGATCGGAAAACTTTTGATGAAGTCTATCTGGAAGGAAGAATTGGATTGGGATGAAGTGCTCAAAAACGATATGAAGAAGAAATGTGACTATTTCCTGAATGCGTTGAATGGTGTTACCAATCTCCGAATTCCTCGTCAAGTGGTGGTTACTGGTGCTTCTGCTTATCAGTTGCATGGATTTGGTGATGCAACGCTAGAAGCATACGGCGCATGTGTGTACCTCAGGTCTGTCGTATCTGGTCATACTGCGGTCGTAAGATTGTTGTGTGCCAAGTCGAAGATTGTGCCGAAGTCAGTCCTCACCATACCAAGAAAGGAGCTGTTGGCGGCTCTGCTACTCCATCGGCTTGTGAAAAAAGTGATTGAAGCCCTGGCACTTCATTTTGAACCCAACCATGTTCGAATTACGTCAGTCGTTGAAGGTAATTGTTCGGGTGATTCAATTGCAGCACTTTGGTGAAGAAATTATCAACATCGCGTCTGGTGAGTACTGCAAAAGGCTTTCCAAGCTAAACCCATTTTTGGATGATGGTTTGATTCGTGTTGGTGGACGACTGCGTCATTCAAGTTTACCATACGGAGTGAAGCACCAGTTGGTTTTGCCAAGCCATGAATTAATTGTCCAGAGCTTGATTGTTGCGTTGCACCGTGAGAACCTTCATGCTGGACCTTCGGCGTTGCTCGCTCAGCTTCTTCGACAGTTTTGGGTTTTGGGAGCTCGATCTGCTGTGCGTAAGGTAACTCGAAATTGCGTGCGGTGTTTTAAGATCAAACCGCCGATAGCCAACCAGTGTATGGGCGATCTTCCCGTCGCTCGTTGCGATAAGGCGCCCGCTTTCCTCAAGGTTGGTGTCGATTTCGCTGGTCCGATGCTCATCAAGCAAACTGGCAGAAAGGCGGCACCTTTAAAAGGATACATAAGCGTATTTGTGTGTATGGTGACGAAGGGAATTCATCTAGAAGTTGTTGAAAATCTTTCGTCTGATGCCTTTATTGCCGCTTTACATCGGTTTGTATCTCGTCGTGGAGTCCCTGAGGAAATATTTTCCGATAACGGGACCAACTTCATTGGTGCTCGGAACGAGTTGAACGAACTCTGTCGGCTCTTCAAGCAGCAGGTGACCGAGCAAAAGATTTTCGAGTTCTGCCATATCCGACAGATTCAGTGGAGCACGATTCCCCCAAACGCACCGCACATGGGAGGAATCTGGGAAGCTGGAGTTAAGAGTACGAAGACCGTATTGAAGAAGATTTGCCAGTCGAGCCTACTCACATTGCCGGAGTTCTCGACTTTGCTCTGCCAGATTGAAGCGCAGCTTAACTCTAGGCCTTTGTACGCACTTTCCGATGATCCGTCGGAGCCTGAACCGTTGACACCAGGTCATTTTATGATTGACCGACCATTGACTGCCATCCCGGAGCCAAGTTACGAAGGAATCCCAGTCAACCGACTCTCCAGATGGCAATACGTCCAGCGCCTTCGCAGTGATTTCTGGAAACGCTGGTCCCAGGAGTACCTGTTGGAGTTGCAGTTACGCCAAAAATGGACAAAGAAACGAGGTAACATGGTCGTTCTAATCAAGGACGACAACTTACCTCCTCAGTATTGGAAGATCGGGAAGGTTGAAAAAACCTATTCAGGAGCAGACGGAATGGTTCGGGTGGTAGATGTCCAGACCAAGGCCGGACTGCTGAAACGTCCAATCCACAAGCTGGCTCCTCTCCCCATACTTGACAATGCTTCTACTTCCAAGGCTGCCAACGATAATAATTGCGGAGCTCCCGGGGGGGAGGATGTTCGAGCCGTTCACAAACGCCGCGTATGAAGGAAATTATTTGACAGTGTATCACCCGGCCGCAGCCTGCTGAGATGCACGAATAAGCAACGTACCGCTACACGAACGTCGAAACAAAACGAGAACGAGATAGCACGAATGGGAGGAGAAATTCTACGAGGAGATGGGAAGCCATTATTGTCCGAAGCTTCCACCAAGTGAAGATCATGGTTGGTCATGTGAGAGCAACAGTAGGAAATAAATGTAAATAAGTGTAATATAGTGGTTTAAAGAACTAACATGTGTTTTCATCCGAGATTCCGAAACCCTGATAGGAAATGGTTGTCTTTTGGAGTGTCCACCAGTTTCCATTAAGAAAAGATTAGAATCATACAGTCCACTCGCGAACAAAGAGAGAAAGTGCTTTCAATCCCTTGATCGAACAATCCTACCTACAGCCGACCCTGAAGGTTCCTCTTTCATGCTCGAGCTAAAGCCAGTAAAAAAAGAGGTTGTTGTAGAACCCACCCTCAGTGATCCCCGTTGGCTAGACCAGGGATCGAGGGCTTAGCGAAGTGGTCCGTCTGACCGCTTTTAACAAAGTTAAATAAGTAACGAAAATTTACACTACTTTTTTACTGTTTATGAGAAAAATCCCAGGAGTTAGAATAGGAATGATTATCTTGCTGTGAAAATAACGATCCTGTAGAACGTGACCTTGGCGTATCAGGAGACTACGATGAATTTGAACCAAAGACTGACCAAAAGAAACATCATCTGCTGATGGTAATTGACGAAAACCGGAAAATCCTTAATAATGCTTTTAAAAAAAATCAGTTTTCGATTACTTGACATGAAGTTTAATTTATTGAATGTTATTGCACAATATTGCAAGTAAATTTAGCAATACACATTTGTGTAAATTTAGGTACTCTGAGACTACGAGCGCCAATGTTGACATAAAATTGGGACATAACAGATACGTACTTTTTCGTAAAGTAACGAACTTTTCAGTCTCGGAGCACTTCATTTTACATGATATGTTGGTTTACGTCTCATTCTTTTTGTCACAAATAGATTCCGTCATGTGTAAAATTAGTCATTTCTTAGTGTGTGTATATAAGAAAACATGCAAAAATGTCACTTCTCATTCCACAGTAAATCACGAATAACATAATAACGGATTAAAATAGAATGGACATGCTATCTTTGGTCATGTTATTCTCCGTAAGATTTCTAATCTTTCTGTTGGATAAGATTGAGAATAGCATCCCACTTGATACCCACTTGTGATGATTAAATTCCATAATGTCACTTAGCTTAGCTTTCATTTGGAGGGTAAGCTTCCAGGTTTCCCGACAAAGTCCATTTTTGGGCCTCCCTACTATATACCAACGTTTCCCACGCTTGAGAATATGATTTACAATTACGTGTCAAAAATTCTTCAAAGGCGTGCTGCCCCGAAACATCCAGTTCTCACAATCAACCATAAATTTACTCAGCTTAACGTCTATTATCCGATCATCCATCGGAGGTAGGTTCGAACTGAATATGACAATCGACTAACTAACAATTGCCGTCGCTATCAACTTCAAAGTCCGGCAGCTGCCTTCGTGAAGTGCTCCTCATTATCAGCAGGACATCCCTGATTGGATCCGATTCGGTACTGAAGTAATCGTTCCAATAAATAAACATTCATTGATTGATTAGATTATCTCGCCATTAGCTGTCATGTTTAGTCCATGTTGTCGTGCTAATCTAAATCGATTTAGTACCTGTACGCAGAGCGAACACTAATCTATTACCTACAATCAATCATAGCACGTTTCATTATTTTGTTTTCGCGAAAAAGTAAAAGCAGGGGTTGACGTGTTTTACTGCCCGTTCATTCTTTGCGAATATTTGCAAAACGGTGATTACTGGCATGTAGTACCTACATACGTACTTACACAATCAACCGAAAATATTTAACCACCGCCGACCACCACGAACATTCCCGTGACAAATATCTTTTTGATTGGGATCGGATGAGTGTGAGGTGGAGAGAACAGGTGGACGGCAGGGTGGTTATCTGGGGAAATGCAGGCATGTTTATGGTCGCACTTTATCTCGAAGCTCATCCAGACGACGGTCGTAATGCTTAATAAAACGTGCGTTGCCAGTTGATCGGTATAAAATGTGTGCTCAAATATGACAACCGTTCCAGTTCATCGATTGAGTTATACGTGAAAGGTTCGGGTACTTTGTTTAACCGTATTGTGGGGCATAACGAGGAAGAATCCCGAATCTGATTGATTATCTTTGAGCCGTCAGAAAAGGAGAGAAAATGCCAGTTACTTATCAAAAGCGAGTAGTTTTGTGCTTCTCTGGTGGACGGTGATATTGGCTGAAAGTGTGATTAATTCCAGGAGAGAAGAAAATGCAACATAATCTAGTTAGTCAGTGAAATCATCTGAAGTGATAAGCGTGAGATTTTTGTTTACGAAAGTGATTGTGATCGGGTGGAGATCGGTTGTAGTTCGAGAACGAAGAAAATCGTTGCAGTTCTTTTCGGTGAAATTGAGTGATTTAAATTGGTGAAAATGGATCAATCCGACAAGCAAAACGACACGGCAGTTAACTGGCAGCAGCCAGCGAGCGATGAGGAGATCATGGAAAATATGCTGCAGGTTCGCTACGACCACGCTAAATCGTTGGAAAAGGATTATTCGCATATGTTTAGGTAATATTTCGCTCTAATGGGAATGGCTTGTAATGTATGAAAAGTTGTCCAGTAAGCGATGGAATATAACCCGAGCAAGGAATAACTTATGAAATCGTGTTTCCATAACCGGAAAGGCACTGTGTTGTAAAAAACGGGGATAATGGAAAGCTTACAACCAAATAAAAACAAAAGTTAAACTCATTTTGATCTTTCTAAAATTATTGAAAAAAAAGTATCAAAAATCTAAGAAAATTAGTGTTTTCTTTAGTTAACTTCATCATGAAAAAAACAAAGGCTCTAAACAAAACTGAATGATTCATTATTTTTGGTTTTATGAGTCCAACTTTCTGCCAGGATGACTTAGAAAATATGATTTTACACGTATATTTTCTTAAAAAGGAGAAAACGTGAGAATGATGATGGTCCCACATCTTACAAAGGTTTGAACGGGTCGTTTTATTTTTAAGATAATTAAGTTTGACATCTTAACCAGATTAGCAAACAAAAACGAACTGGTTACCGTTACAGATATAGATTCCCTCAACAATTTTCAGTTGATTCACAGCTTGTGAAAATGTGAAAAAAACTTAGGGTTCACATCCTTGTTCACCCTTTTGTCCACTTCAAATATTCACAAGCATTCCCAGCGGTCCAGAGTTTATGAATAATCAACAAAGAATTCTAATATACAAGCAACCACGCAATCTGATGTCATCGTAATTTTTAGCAACGTCAGGAATGCTAACGAATCTCCGACATTCAGCCAGAAAACTTATTACTAATTCATGGCATCTTCCAAATGAGCTTCAAAATTAATTTTTTGTTTGTTTATCAAACGATAAATTCAGTCCTCTATATCCGTAATATGCGCGTGAGGCTCAAACCTTTGTAGACTACTCAAAATCACTTTTTTATAACTACTACTATTAAATCAAATATTAAAAATCCATCCTCACTACCGTGGCAAACAAAATAGTTTTTGCAGCGCTACAATAGGTCGTTATGACAGCTGACCATCACACAACATATGTGGAACTTCATGCAAAAAGCTGACTCAAATCTGACCCCTTTTTTGGTTTTGCCTCAGTGGTATAACTGGCATGGTTGGACATCGATCTGTCAAAATAAAATTTTCGTGATATCGACACTGAGCATTCATAAAAACCAATGTCGAAAACATAAATAGTAGCTTCTTGCGTAAATATCTCGTGGTGTAAAGTCAATCCATGTAAGCCACTAATATTATCGGATAAGAGGACTCTTTCTCTACACAATCATGGTGTTGATTTTCTAGAAGGAATTTTCATTTTCGAGAAATTCACACAAAAAGTAATTGTTTACGTTTGCAGCATTGAGCATTGTAAGCATTGACGTTGACGGCAACTCTGCAATTCTTTACTTCTGGTAAAATCCCATATGCAAACATGAGAAAGGAGGAGTGAAGAGTTACAGAGTGACCGAAGAGGCGAATTGTTAATTGACCACTTTGTCAAGCAGTTTTGGCGTGACTTTCTACCAGCGATTTCACAAAACTGGACCAACTAATTTCTATTTTTTTATGAAACGCACAAATTTTGGCTGCTTTTCTCGAGGCTCTAAAAGAAAAAAAAAATCTCAAAATAATGTTTCATTTCAAAGTTTGAGTGGTAGTAAACGTCATTTTATCTGCTCGAATGAAGTGGTTAATAGTCACGGTAATGCGTAATGAGATTAGGTGAGGCCAAGATAATTTTTTCGGGCTTGTCAAAGGATTTTTTAACTAGTATTTTCAAGTCGGTCAGAAGCCAATCAAGAGCGTTGTTATTCCATAATATTGCCTATTTACAGATGCATTATTTTTTTCATCTTATTGGTTTGCATCGGATTCATGACGGAAATGATGTAAATTGAATATAATTTAATGCAAACAATTCGAAAATTTGAGGATTACGTTGAATAGGTGTAAAACTATCATTTTGTCTGTGGTATGTTGAAATATTATTAACTGTGCTTTTAGTGAGTCAACTTATGATTGCATCATAAATATAAAGTTGATGCATATTAACGATTATTTCCGTATGTAAATAGTGCTTAACTTTAATACAGCTAGCTAGGAGTCCCGCCCAGGGACCTTAGCCATAGTTGTAGAAAAAAAGTTTGTTATGATTTTGGGTAGCTCCTCTTTTGCATTTTCAATCAACAAAGTTCAACCTTACCATGTTTTTTGTTATAACGTAATTTGAGTTGTTCCCCAAGTAACACATTTTCATGCAATTATGTTGAGTAAACTTCTTTACAACCAAATTCAGTTATATAAAGGTTATATAAACTGTTATATAACATGTGTGTTGCTTGGGTCTTTGTGTTGGGATTTTTGAGGAAATTTTCAATTGACGACATTGAGAAACATAGGGAAATCTTGGATATTGCAGGTATCGATAAGCACTCAATTTCATTTATCGTTCTGCTTACAAAATTCTTGCGAATGAAACAAAGCAAAGTCAGCTCAAAATACTGATTTTTTTTTTATATGGTACTTCTGACTCTTGTTCCAAATTTTGCTGCTTCTCTCTGGACTTAAAAATGTAAGCATTTAATTCCAAATTTACGCGGTCGTGTTTTTCCTGCTACGAAACTATTAAAAAAAATAGAAAGTATCCAAAGAAGGAAACGTTACATACAGTTTACCACAGTTTTGCTGTATGAATCAAGGTGATCAATTTGTTAATGTTAGCTATATTATTTTAAATAAAGCACATAAATCGTTAAGGAAAAAGTGAGTTCGGGAGTGCTAGGAACACATAGAATTATAAACCACGGTATGATCATTCAAAAGAATTGACAAGCCCCTTGATCCCCTTCTCATTTTACAGCTGGTATAATCAATTTGACAGATAGATGTCCTTCTATACCACCTATTCCACATATGTTATGTGTGACCATACAAAATAATCAGTGGCAAACTACATCTAACAGCTTTAACGTGTGAAATGCAATGTCGCTTTTAAATTCTGTTTTTATTTTGCATGAAAATATAACCTGAGTAATTTATGGAGATCTCTGATTACCTGAAGTGTATTGACATAACTTCTGAGTCGCTTGGTATCATATGAGATACTATCTTAGGGATGTGATTTGGATTACTGATAATTTATAGTGATTACCGATCACTAAGACAGGTCTTTAAAACAATTTCCTGAGAGTCGAAAATTGGATTATCGAACAGTTCAAGATCTTCAGAATGATACTTGATCATTCTGAAGACTTGAAAAAAAAAGTTTCTGAACATCTCTGATCTTCTGAAGATCTCTAGAGTATATATTAAGTCACCTGGTATCCTGAGAAAATATCTGGAAGAGGTGATTAGAATTACTAGACAGTTTGAAAAAATACACGAATATCATAAATGTATTACATTGAATGTAAGTTGCACTTCCTATCATGCTCCGCAGCAAATACCGCAGCGAATGATATAAGTTGACCGTGCAGACGATGTAATGATTTTTTTTCTTTTTTTTTTTTATATCATGTTCTGTCATCGCTTTCAACTAGACCATCAAGCATTTTATTTGTAATACGTATTGACGTTTTTATGCTAAAAATATACCCTTAAACCCTGTCTTAAAGAGTTGGTGACATTCATGAGAAATTTGAAATGAAAAAGTGAGTGCTAAAAAACTATTTTTTTTCCAGGAACACACCAAGTCAACTCCAAAAAATATTCTTAAACGAAAATTTCAAGAGATTGAATAAAATTATTTTCAACAAAGTTGCTTTAAATTAACTCAGCTACATTTTTTTTAAATACATATAAATAAGTTTTTTAAAAATCCTTCAATGCTGACGTTTGCAAACACCAAATGAAGGGAATTTATTAGCACAACAACTTCTCCGACACTAAATGTCACTAGCACATTTTTATTTAAATTAGACTGGTCCTATGAAAACCACCTTTTGCCGATAACTTTTTTTTTTTATATAAAATTTCTCATAAAAGTTATCTTCTAGAGACTTTTAAAACTCTTTAAGACGCACGTTTTATAGCAAAAGTTGTTGCTTGTATCTCTTCTAATAAGAAAGATATACCCAATTATAGTAAAAAATATGAGTAAATTCAAATTGATTTTATTCGAGTTTAAACAATAATATACCTTCAATTTTTTCATAGTACTAAGAATAGCATACGTCCTTTCAAATGCTGTAAAAAAATTCTTTTGTTTGCCCCAACCAGAGATATTAACATTTGAAAAGGGTTTTTAGTAGAAAAACGTCAATAACTCTTGATCGGCGAAAAATATCGACAAGCTCTGCGCAGAAAAAAATTGCGTCTATTTATGATCTAATAGTTTTTGCAGTACATCTTTGCTGAGAAATTTGAAAAAAAACAACTGTTTTTTAGAGACACCCCAACTCAATTCAAAGAAATAGCTCTAAATCAGTCAATTTAAGAGACACAAAAAACACCTTCTAATGATCTAAAAGTTGCTTTAATTAGCTCAGCCTTAACTTTGCCGAAGAATGTATACCCAAATTTCTTCTAACATAAAGATTTTAATTTTAATTTAATAAGAACCACCCTAGAATTCATTGTCATGAAAATGAGGGTCTAACTATGAAAAAAACAATTTTTTAGGAGAGATTTTTAGTCTAAAGTTTCATTTTCAAGCTCAAAACATATTCTTCCACCTAAATCTGCATTCTGGACCACTGCGAATTGTAGAATGACGCACAAACTTGCATCGATTCTCTCCATTTCACGTTCAGTAGAAAAAAACATACGAAATCGAGTATGATTTTTGATTCACTCAGTATTCTTTTCGAAATTATCTTGATACTATCTGCAGGATTCACAAGAAATTATTCGCATCCCCAGAAATCTTTTCTTTTAGAACTGTCCTGAGAATTCAATACCTTTGAGGTTCTCAAAACGTTGTAGTTTTTGTACCAGAAATGTTCAAGAAAGCTTGCCCCTCCAGTCACCAGAACTGTGCAATTTTTACATCAGGAATTTTGCAGCAGATTGTTGCAAATTTTACACCAGAAATTTTCAACAAAAACTTGCACCCATACAATTTTACACCAGAAAATTCAAATTGATCAGAACGATGCAAATTTTCCACCGTTAATGTTCAATAAAAATTGCTTCTCCAACCTTCTGCAGATTGGTGCAGATTTCCTTTTTCCATTTTGCACCAGACATTTTCATTATAGCTTGCTTCTCCTATCATCAGAATGTTGCAGGTTTACCACCTAATAAAGCTTGCCCCTATTCTTTTCAGTAAAGCAGCTTCGCTCCAATCATCAGAATGGTGCAAATTTTAAACCTGAAAATATCATTAAAGTTTGTTTCTCTATTCAGCTGAAGTATGCAAATTTAAGACCAAAAATTTTCCAAAAAACTTGCCCATCCGTTCAACAGAACGATGTAGATTTTCCACCAGAAATTTTCAATATAGCTTAATTTTAAATAAAGGTTGTGCCTTAATTTACTAGACCAGTGCAAGTTTTCCACCACAAATTTTCCGTTCATTTCATTTATCAGAGCGCACTATGGTCGAAAACGCAAAATTCCACGACAAAAATCGATATCTCGAAAAATATGCACTCTAGGGGTTTGACGTTTCCAGAAGAGTTTATCTACCAGATAAGATCTTTCTTTTGGTGTAGGTGGTGACTAGGGTGGTCTTCTTTTTTCAAAATAAAAAACCATAACTTTTAATTTATATGTTTTAGGAGAATACTTGCTTCCACAAAGTCAAAGATAATTTAATGTCAAGCAACTTTGCCAAAGACATCAAAATTCTATCTCTTCAACACATAATTCTAGGAACGTTTTTCTAAATTCAGATAGGGTGGTTCTGAAAAAACAGTTTTTTTGCTCTAACTTTTTTCTTTCTGTTTTATTTTGAGAGCCATCTTCAAAGAACTTCAAGATCATGAGAATACGCATCTTTTGAGAAGAAGTGGGAATTGATAGTTGTCATTTTACGAAAGTTATTCCTGTTTTAGTGTAAAAAAAAGCCAATTTTTCCAGAACACTTTCCTCCAAAAGGAGCAAATATGAGCAAAACTTCTACGCATATTCTGGAAGAACGTGGTTCTGCCCACAAAATCTATAGAATATTATCTGTACCCTTTTGTACCCTTGATGAGAAAAAGATGATTGGAACTAGAGATAACATTGGTTAAAAAAGACCAAAAACACCCCTACAGGGAAATTTAATTTTACATAATTCGATTATAAGGCCAGTAAGCGATTAACGATGGCCCATATTATGCATGCATTTACATGATGATGTTTAAATATATAAGTGTTTCAGATTTGTATGTAAATGTGAATGTTTCTTTTTTGTTATCAGTGTACAGCAGTAGTTTTTGTCCACAATTTCTGTTACAGTGCTTTTATATTTACCTGTTCACTACCTATCTCAATGAGCTTACGCAAACGCAAACGCAAACAAAACATCATAACAAGAGCAAATTTTCATTAGATAAAGATTGTGATAAAGATTTATATTAAGTTCGATAATACTATGAGATTTGTTAAATATAAGATTATTCGACGTTTTGCTTCATCAAACGTGTATACGACCATTTCATAAGTCGTTATGATAGGTTGCACGTTACTTTCATCTAAGCATTACGCTGTATTATAAACTGACATGCTACTTACGTTGAGAGGGTTTCGGTAATTTTTAAGCTATCATGTTGCTTACGTCATGTTCGTTTCGTCGATTCGCTAAACATAAAAAATCCAATGTTGCTTACGTCTCAAACCGACAACAGGCAAACTCGCCCTATGTTGCAAAGTAGTATTGTTGTAGGGTTGTGCGGCATAAGTTGATTTTTCAATGTGCAAATTTTAATGTTTATTATCAAAACATCGCTATGAAAATTTAAACCCACATTAATGAACGCTCTAGCTATCCTATCGCATGGAAATCTCGTTTTTGTTTACATTGTTGCTTACGACCCAATGAAAATTTGCTCTTGATAGTTTAATAAATTCAAATATTCGATATTTCGTTTGGATATACAACGTACAGTGTTGTAAATATCAAACTTACAGTTAAATATAAACCAGCAAACACGCTGTAAACGTTCATTGCTAGAATTCAATAATCATTCAAAATCAACCAAACAACCTATTATTGTAATAAATGCCTCATTCATAGAGCTTTTTAATGTTTAATCTGTGCACACTACTGCACCATTTAAATCAAACGAATGCGATCAAGACGGAAACAGATGAGTGGAAAAACAAACCGCCCAGTCATCGATGTGTGCTAGATAGAGAAAGACGATTAAACGTCTAAAAGGTCTCTTGCTGTTTTTATCTCTCTGACAAGTATTATTCAAAGCCAACTTGGACAGAGTGTTTTTTTTTTCCTTTTATGTTGGCAGCATTGTACTTCATCGTAGTGCTGACTGTGTCATGGCATTTGTTTCCATACGCGTCAAGACGGGATTTAAGTTTGTGGCAGCAAGTATATACGTAAATCAGTTGAAACTTTAAAAAGATAAATTTCCGGAAGTATTCCAGGTAAGCGCTTGGTCAAATAAAGTATGTTTGCCGTTCATTTTTGAAAATTACGAATGAGGTTTATTTTAAAGTATGGATAAGCGCAAATTATTCAACCTGTGGAAAAATGCGTCCGGAAACACTATTGATAAACGTAATAGTGTCTGTCAAGAAGTCTTCAAAATGCATAATATCGTGGAGAAAGATACGAGGGATAAAATTGCTCTAATGGTGAAGGATACATGCAATTATTTCAAGAAATTGTACACTAAGCACAAACGAAACGCAACACGAGTTTTCAAATCTAATCAGAAATATTTTGATAAACCGTTCAAACTTCCTAAGGAAATTTTAGGAAACATTTCATTGTCACCCAATGCTCAAACTCAAAGCCAGATTTTGTCAACAATCGATACCGCATTGCCCTTAAATGTGGCTAGTCGAGGTACACAAATTTTAAATTATTTAATTATAGTTGGTAAATACATAGCATAATGCATTAATCCACAGGTCGTCCGAAAAAGCGTTTGAATGAGCTTTGCTTGGAGAGAAAGCGTAAAATCTCTCGCCGTCAAGCCACAGAATTTGATAATTGTGAGCTAATTCTTCTGGAATCGGTCAGCAACGCAGCAAGAAAAATGGGAACACGTTTTTGTGCAAGATAATTAAGAAAATTATAGCTAACTTCGAAAATCTTGAAAATCTTCTGGAACGCCTTGACACAGATATTCCGAAACCATTCACACCAATTCAAGCTTTGAGTTTATTGTTGGACGAATCAATGAGTAAAGCTACTTACATAAGACTAAGGAGGGACACGAAGGAAAAGAACTTGAACATTTTCCCTAGCTATGATCAGGTATAGTTGAACTTCAAATTACTCAATCTTATAAATGTTTGAAAAAGCTGTGGAGTTCCTTTTTTATCGTTAAGGTCATGAAAACGAAGGATGAATGTCGTCCTGATAACAACGAGATGAAAATCACTTCAACCAAAGCTTCTACAACGATGAGTGCACTTGCTAAGCATACGATCAGTAGGATTGTGCATCACAATTCATTGATTGAGCTAGCAGATGAAGGTAAACATAGGTTACTCTCATTTCAACAGTTGAGCATCATTTTTGTTTATAGCTATCATGATTTTTTCTTACGGGATGGACGGAACCACGGGACAGTCTGTATATAACCAAGCCGATGACAAAGGAGAAATGGTAGACGATCATTCCTTGTTTACCGTAACCATGACTCCTTTGCAAATGAAAAGTATATGTGGAAAGGTCTTATGGGAAAACGATGCACCACAATCGGTGCGATCAGTAAGACCACTTATGCTGGAGTATGCAAAAGAACAAGCGGAATACGTACTAAAAATTGATAAAGATGTGAAAGAACAAATTGACAATTTGGAGATCTTTGAGTTCTCTAATAACGATAAAAACATTAAAATTGAATGTAAATTTTACGAAACGATGATTGACGGAAAGATATTGAACATACTGACAGATACGAAATCGTCTCAATCTTGTCCTATTTGCCATGCAAAACCAAGCCAGTTTAATAAGAAAAATAGGCTAGATTTTCCAACATCCGACAAGGCACTCCACTTTGGTTGCCAGCCGTTGCACGCGACAATTAATATTTTCAATTGTTTGCTGCACATTTCATACAGAATAGGAATTCGTGTTTGGCAAGTAAGGAAGCCTGATGAAAAGGATTACTTTAAACAACGAAAAGCGGATGTTCAAAAGATTCTACTCCAAGAGTTCAAAGCACACGTTGATATTCCTAAGCAAGGTGGAGCTGGATCGACAACAACAGGAGGATTATGCCGGTGGCTTTTATCGGAGCCATGTAAACTTGCGTTGGCACTCGGTCTAGACGAGAACTTAATTAGGAACCTATCCGCGATCTTGCTGATTATAAACAGTCTAGATAAGGTAAACCTGGAGGACTTCGACCAATTGTGCAATGCAACATACCAGATGTATATTGAAATGTACGAGTGGTATCCCATGCCAGCTACACTTCACAAAATTTTAGTGCACTCCACCAGCATCATGGCAACTCTACCCCTATCATCTGGATTTATGGGAGAACAAGGTTCTGAAGCAAGAAACAAATGTTATAGAAACGATTGACTATTTCACGCACGGAAAGTCTCAAGAGCTGCCAATATGGCAGATGTATTTTATCGGGCGATGGATTCTTCCGACCCAATTCTAGCAGCTCACAAAAGAAAGAACAACCCAAGGAAAGATTTATCTAACTGCTTGCAAGAATTGGGGTTTCATTGGTTTGAAGGATATATGGACAACGAAGACGTACGACTAAGTTGAAATATATGCACACAATAACTGTATGATATAACTGTAAAATGTTAATAAATTCTCACATTTAAATGTATGCATTACTGTAACTTTACTCTGGATTTTTATTCTTTATTAGAGAATAAGAGATTATAGATAATATAGTATAGCTTCTTTTTGTGAATTTGAGTATTTAAAAGTGTTTTTTTTTTGTAATTATTTAGCCCGGTAGGGTTGCTTTGGCTTTAATTTAACCAATGTTATCTCTAGTTCCAATCATGTTTTTCTCATCAAGGGTACAAAAGGGTACAGATAATATTCTATAGGTTGTGTAGGCAGAACCATGTTCTTTCAGAATATGCGTAGAAGTTTAGCTCATATTTGCTCCTTTTGGAGGAAAGTGTCCAGGAAAAATTGACTTTTTTTACACTAAAACAGGAATAACTTTCGTAAAATAACAACTATCAATTCCCACCTCATCTCAAAAGAGGCGTCTTCTCATGATCTTGAAGTTCTTTGAAGATGGCTCTCAATATAAAACAGAAAGAAAAAAGTTAGAGCAAAGAAACTGTTTTTTCAGAACCACCCTATCTGAATTTAGAAAAACGTTCGTAGAATTATGTGTTGATGAGATAGAATTTTGATGTCCTTGACAAAGTTGCTTGACATTAAATTATCTTTGACTTTGTGGAAGCAAGTATTCTCCTAAAACATATAAATTAAAAGTTATGGTTTTTTATTTTGAAAAAAAGAGGACCACCCTAGTAACCACCTATGCTAAAAGGAAGATCTTATCTTGTAGACAAACTCTTCCGAAGACATCAAACCCCTAGAGTGCATAGTTTTCGAGATATAGATTTTTGTCGTGAAATTTCGCGTTTTCGGCCATAGTGGAGCGATGCAAATTTTGCACAAGAAATTTTCAATAAAGCATGCTCCTCTATTCACCAGAACGGTGCACAAACGATGCAGCGGCTATTTGTCTTCGATTTCATTGGAGGATCTATCGACTGCCCTGAACTTCTCGCACAGATTCCACTAAACATTCCTCCCCGACGGTTTTGAAAAGCGGCTTTAATAGCAGTCCGAAACCACAGAAACAAACTACGACTAAAACAACCATTTCGATTCGTGTCTTCGCTTGTTCACGTGATGTGAATTGACGAATTTGATTTTAACTTGACTAAAACCGTTTTAGAAACAGGATTAGTAGTAATCTCTAGTTTATGATTAGAAAAGTTCAGTATGCACTACTAGTCGAAGACGGTGATAAATAAATAAATAACCACCCCCTTGTTATATTGTAGATTTCCCCATTAACCTTTACTAGCTTAAGATTTCTCGGGGGACGTCAAAATGACATTGTCATAAGTAAAAAAAATACATCGTTTTGAACGGCCGTACTTTAGTTTTTCATTAGTGTATATCAGCAAAGGGATCTCTCAGTACAACATTGCGTAACATAGAGGTAGAATGTGCAATTTGCATTGTATCGCAATAGTTCCTATGTACTTGTATTTTCTGTCCGGAAGCATTTAAATGTTTCACTCGTTTCACTTCGACCATGGGAGTGACATCAAATTGTCTCACTACGGGACTTGACAAGTATGAAAGTACCCGTTACTGGGCCATAAATGAATAGCCCATAACAAACATTAACAACAAATACGCATTTTGAGTTTCAATTGCATATCTTACATAGTTATCGTAGATTCCGCATGTGTGTGTTTTGCGTCTTTTGTGAGGGTATGGGTGAAAAATGGTTGACAACAGAATTATGGCCACTTACCACCCCCGTGACTTCGACAGCCCCTGTCAACAGTAAACACCACTGTCTCCATATTGTTGAGCAATTACTGGAATACAATTCTCGAGCAAATAGTCAAAACGTCGTATCTGCAAACCAAATTCTGAAATCACCTTCCAGCGCAATGGTTTGCTGAAAATGGTCAAGGAAAGTTATATTTACTGTAAATAAAGCATACAAATGATTAATTAAATAAAGGGGCCTCATAGCCTAGTCAGTGAACGCACGGTATTACCAATCCGGAGCCGGCGGGTTCGATTCCCGGTCCGGTCGAGGGAATCTTTTGGGTTTGGAATTTTCTCGACTTCTCTGGGCATAGAGTATCGTTGTGCTTGCCACACAATATACAAATTCATGCATTGGTATTGGCATCGAAAGCTCTCAATTAATAACCGTGGAAGTGCATTTAGAACACTAATTTGAGAGCACGCAATAAGCTAATTTGCACTAAGCAATAAGCTTGAACTGCGAATAAGAAGAAGAAGAAATGTTTAATTACTGAAAATCCAGTAAATTACTGGTTTCGTACTGACTACGGTAAGATAAAGATTTTAGGGTATAATATCCCTAATATCCCCTGTTTTCATTTCTAGGTCGATCAAAGCTTTCTACAAATTTGTTTGTAAAAAAGCATTCGACAAGATAACCTGGAGGAATTATCAATGAGTCGAAGCTTAGGAAGACGGCTCAAAATTTTAATATAATGCAGGCTAAAAGTAAATTGTTACACCCCCCGCGCGCCGCTAGCACGCCTCTACACTGAACGAAAACACCCGCAATACTTTGAATGATTATTGTATTGCTCGAGCCCTTTAACAATATGCATTCGAATTTCGGATGATTTTCTTATGGTTGAATTCGTCGTCAGATGATAAACATCCATATGACTGTCATCCAAATACAGGATGATTTTCGTTTGAAAATTAGCTATAAAACATACGGCACTCAGAGGACAAACATTTAAGAATAGTGTGACATGCAAGTGCTTTTAATTAGATTTATAATTTGATTATCTACAATTCCATACTGAATTAGCCATAATAAGCCATTCCATTATGGGTACAAAAAATTTTCGTGGTGGAGAAAACCTCCTCCACCACGAATTAGCCAAACATTGGTTTTCATCCTTTACCTATGTTCGTTACAGCTCTGATAGCGATGCATATGCTTCCACCTTGTTTGTCAGCTCAGATCAGCAAATGACGTTTGATAGAATTATTTACATCATAGTTTTGAATGATTTGCGTTATGGGCTGAACCAATACCATATGCATTTCCATTTAGTATGACAGTCATTCTGCAGAGAGCATTACGCATTTCAACTGAAGGCCCTATCTCTTCTCATAACAAATTTCATCCTGTATTCGAGAGAAAAATCATCTGATTTCAAAACAACCGTCATCCGGTTGCAGCTATCATTCGAAAAAGCGATTTCGGTGTTTTGTTTTGAATGGTCTGAGGTTTCATTCGATCAGAGGATGATGTTTGTGTACAGTGTAGTAATGGGCATCGACAATCTTTAACGGTGGTTTGATGACACTTCTATAGACAACAACTGGTGCAGTTTGATCAAAGTAGTCGATCCCGTTCAGAAATAACGTCAAATGGAACTCGAAAGAAGAAAAAATATTGTGCACAAACACCTGGAAAATCCGGAGCGGTCCGGTTCCAAGCTGGCTAAAGTGCTGAAGATGCCGTAAACAAGAGTTTGTCGAGTGCTCAAAACCTACAAGGAAACCCCGATTGTGGAAAGGAATCAGCGGACCTACACTGAACCAAAACATCCGCAAGACTTCGAATGATTATTGCATTGCTCGAGCCCTTCAACAATATGCATTCGAATTTCGGATGATTATCTTATGGTTGAATTCGTCGTCAGATGATGAACATCCATATGACTGTCATCCAAATACAGGATGATTTACGTTTGAAAATTAGCTTTAAAACATACGGCACTCAGAGGACAAACATAAGAATAGTGTGACATGCAAATGCTTTTAATTAGATTTATAATTTGATTATCTACATTTCCATACTGAATAGTCATAATAAGCCATTCCATTATGAATTCAAATTTTTTTTCGTGGTGGAGAAAACCTCCACCACGAATTAGCCAAACATTGGTTTTCATCCTTTACCTATGTTCGTAACAGCTCTGATAGCGATGCATATGCTTCCACCTCGTTTGTCAGCTCAGATCAGCAAATGACATTAGATAGAATTATTTACATCATCGTTTTGAATGATTTGTTTATGGGACTGAACCAATACCATATGCATTTCCATTTAGTATGCCAGTCATTCTGCAGAGAGCATTACGCACTTCAACTGAAGGCCCTATCCCTTCTCATAACAATTTTCATCCTGTATTCGAGAGGAAAATCATCTGATTTCAAAACAACCGTCATCCGGTTGCAGCTATCATTCGAAAAAGCGATTTCGGTGTTTTGTTTTGAATGGTCTGAGGTTTCATTCGATCAGAGGATGATGTTTGTGTACAGTGTACGAAAAAACTGGAACCAGCCGCGCAGCAAGGTGTTGAGGTGCGTTAAAGCCAATCCCGGTCTTTCCGAGATGTGGCCAGAAGGTACAACGCCAACTTTCAAACAGTGCGGAACTTCCTTGCCAGGAAAGGATACAAGTCGTACAAAGCCAGTAAACATCCGACCCAGCACATGAAGAAGAATTCCGTTGCCAAAAAGCGTGCAAGGCTCTTGTACGACCGTGTTTTGACGAATCACAAGGGCTGCACTTTGATCGATGACGAAACATACGTCAAACGTCATACGTCAAAATTTTAAGCAGCTTCCCGGTCAAAAGTTTTACATCGCGACTGGACGTGGGGATGAGCTGGGAAGATTCAAGTTCGTGTTTGCCGACAAGTTCGCGATGAAGGCCATGATTTGGCAAGCGATTTGCAGTTGTGGCCTGAAAACAGAACCATTCGTCAGATCCTCGATGATGACATCCCAAGTTTATATCGAAGAATGCTTGAAAAAGCGTGTATTGCCGTTCATCCGCAAGCATAGGGGCAAAGTCATCTTTTGGCCCGAATTGGCCAGCTGCCACTACTCCAAGTTGGTTCAGGAATGGTATGCTGCCAACAAGATCGATTTTGTCCCCAAGCTCGAAATTGTCCCGGAATTTCGACCAATCGAAAAATACTGGGCAATTTCAAAGCAGCGACTTCGACAAAGCGGTGGGGCAGTCAAGGACATTCAGCAAATGCGGGCAAAATTGAAGAAATGCGCTGATTCCGTGTCCGTTCCCACTGTGCGGGCGCTGATGGGTCCCATTCGTTCGAACTGGAGTAATGTAACCATCTAATGCTGTAACTTTGAAGTTTCAATAAAAGTACTGCAAAGCAACTAATAATGGACTTTTTAAACTTATTGAATCACGAATTATAGGTCTTTTTGTGCGTACAAATTTACTTTTAGTCAGCCTATATTGTGGATTAAAACGATCATCATTATTTGAAAATTAATTAGTAAGTCTGTATGTTCTGCATCATTTCTAAATATTATTTTCTTATTCTTAGTTAAATTCCCGGTTCATTTCAGAAAGAAAAGTTTGCTGGTTTTCAAGCAAATTTCTGTAAAAAAAACATTAGCTGGATCGAGAGCTGAATATCCAGCAAACTGCGGTTGCCAGCTTGGCAAAATCCAGCAAAATTATGCTGGTTTCCAGTCAAATAAAAATAGTGTGTGCGTTTGTAAACAATAACTTCAAACATCAAATTAACCACTTCATTCGAGCAGTTAAAATTACGTTTACTACCACTCGAACTTTGAAATAAGACATTATTTTGAGATTTTTTTTCTTCTAGAACCACGAGAAAAGTAGCCAACATTTGTGCGTTTCATAAAGAAATATAAATTAGTTGGTCCAGTTTTGTGAAATCGCTGGTAGAAAGCTACGCCAAAACTGCTTGACAAAGTGGTCAATTGTTAAAACTGAGTGTTTGTCCACGCAAACCATCAGTACGTTTAGACTAACTGATTTGTTGGTCTGATTCGAGCGGACTGCTCGATAATTTTGTCGGATGCAATGTTCGAATGCGTTCACACTTTTTCGACATGATGATTAGATCTGACGTTTGATTTGTCGAACGTAATAGGTTTGTGGTTAATTTGAATTCGACTCATTCAGCAAAATTGCAAATGTTTTGATGACATCCAGCAGCAAGGTAAATCGATTCCATTATTCAATGTGTATAATTTGACTGATTTTTATTTTCCAGTGTGTTTGGTCGTCAACAAAACAGTGAATATATAATACGAAGTATGTATTATATAAGAATAAGCATGCCAGACAGCAGGTCTGAGAGTCTACTGAGAATTTTTTAGAGCTTCAGAGAGATTTGGAGATCTACTGAGAAATTTGTTGAGCTTCGGGGTAGTTTTAGATCTTGAGAACAGAACTATAAAACTTCAGAAAATTTTACAGAAATTTGCAGAAATTCGGAAAAATTCACAAGAGAGATCTTCAGGAAAATGTTCAAAGAAATTTTCAAAGCTTCTAGCAAGCTTAAATATTTTCAGATCAATTTGTAAAACTATAAGGGAAATTTTGGTAAATATTCAGGGAAATTCGCAGACCTTCAGAAAAGTTCAAGAATCTACAGTGAAATGTAAAGAATTTCACAGAAGTTTGGAGATCTACTGAAAAATTATTGCACTTCAGAAAAGTTCCTAGATTTTCAAATCAAAGCTACAGAACTTTGGAAAAAATCACAAGAATGGTCACAGATCCTCAGATAAATTTTCAAGAAAGAGTGAATTGGAGGCGAACCAGCCCAAGGCTGAAAGCCTCCTTAATAAAGCTAAATAATAATAATAATAATAAGAAAGAGTGCAGTTTTTGTGATGCATTTTTAGAATGTCAGAAATTTTAATGGATCTTCAGTGAAATTTGCAGAACTTCAGAGAAGTTCGGCGGGTTTAAAAAAAAATAATTATAGATTTCAGGAAAATTTGTAGATTCTAAGAGAAACATTTAAAACTTCAAATAAGCTCAACTATTTTCAGATAAATTTTGAGAACTTAAGGTAATTTGGAAGATCTGCAGGGACATTTTCAAATGTTCAGGGTAGCCCGAGAGCCTACAGAGGAATTTACAAATCTTCAGACAAGTTTGTAGATCTACTGCGAGGTAAATCGTAGATCTTGAGAATAAAACTACAGAGTTTCAGACAACTTTACAGAACTTTAAAGATATTTGCAGCACTTCAGGAGTGTAGATATTTAGAGAAATCTGCACAACTGCAGATCTTCAGAGACATTCAGTGATTCAGTGTTTCAGAAAAGGACTTCAATTCCAAAAACAAATCTCAGCGAAGTACGAAAGTCCAAGATTTTGCAGAACTCCATGGAAGTTGGAAATAGATACATCTGAAGAACTTCAGAAAAGTCCATAGGCCTTAAGAGAAGTCTGTAGAACTTCAGAAAGTGCGTACATTTTTAGAAAAAAATTCAAAACTTCAGCAAAATTCACAAAACTTCTGGAAAGTTCGCCGATCTTTAGAAGTATTTACACAACTGCAGATAAATTCAAATATTTTCCGATAATTTGTAGAGCTTTAAGGAATTTAAAAGAATCCACTAAGAAATGTACAAAACTTGAGAGAAGACCCACTGATAAATCTTTAGAATTTAATTGAGGTTCTTGGATTTTACGTGAAATTTACAGAACTTCTGGGAAGTTCGCTGATCTTTTTGGTATTTGCACAACTTCAGAAAAATTTGCAGATCTTCAGAGAACTTTCTTAAAGGTCAAAAATTTCTAGATATTTGTTTTAAACTTAAGGGAATTGCGTAGATGTTCAGAGATATTTGCAAATATTAATTGATCATGATAATCTACAGAGAAGTTCGTAGATTATTAGACATTTAGTGAACATCAGAGATAATTGTTGATATTTAGGGATCTTACATCTGCGTGGATTCAGGAATTTTGTAAATTTTTAGAGAAATTTGCGGATCTTCAAAAGAACACACAGGACTTCTAATAAATCTGCAGAACTACCGAGAAATTTGCAGATCTTCAGAAAAGTTTGTTGATCTTCAAAGATATTTACCAGAGAACAGAAATAAAACTTCAGAAACGTCCGAAGGTCTTCAGAGAACTATGCAGAATTGATATCTTAACAGAAATTTTCAGAACTCAAGGAATCATGTAGATCTATCGAGATCTTTTCCCACTAGCTTGTCGAAAGATGGTATCGACATCCTGGCGAAGTTTTGAAATCCTTTTTCGTCTTAAGGGGGTATTCCCAATATTTTGCCTTTTTTCGGCCTGATTTTCAATTAATTTTTTTTTCAAGGAAAATGAATAGTAATGCGCCTAACTCTTTGGGATTCTTGTTTATTGAACATTAAAGTTTACAAATAATTTTTTTTCGACATAAAAAAAGACATTATTGACGTTACAAAATGGCGACAAACAGACCCCTGTTCGCCGCAAACGCCTGGACGGGCAAAGACTTTTCTCTGGAATGGCTTCATCTGAAACAGATTTCGTGATGAAATAATAATCTGCATAAGATTCTCTGGAGCTTCTCCCGTTGGCAGCAAAAAATCTTGCAAATTAACAAAATGGCGGCCATATGAAAAAACAGGCGATTTTTAGCCCGCTTTTTTGCAACTTTAAGGTGCTTCAAACAATGTTAAATGTTAATATTTTTGGCTGAAAGTGGGAGAAGCTCCAAAGAATTTAATAAGGAACAAAATGCGCAAAGATTCAAGTCAATATCTCTTATAGTTTCTGAGAAAAATCTTCGCCCGATAAAACCATTTGGGGGTTCTTACCATTAGTCAGCTATGCCTGGACACCGAATTCGCTGATCGGAAAACGGCTTGGGGGGATGAAAGTATATAGTCTAAAGTACAAAAAAACGTGAAAAAAAAATTTGATTTTTTGAAAAAAAAAGATCGGGAATACCCCCTTAATATCGCAGTTCTTGAAGGACAAGATGAGCAAGATCCCTGCCGGTGTTCCTCCTGGGCAACCATTTCCTACTGGACAAAATTCACCTTCTCCTTCTCATTTTATTTAAAATAATAAAAGCATTGCCTGCCAAAGCTAGAGCAATTTTCAGGTAATTCATTATGGAAGCATTTACTTTTGATTCCGGAAACAATTTTGTTTTAAAATTTAAATTGACCATTCTTTCGACATGTGCAAGCAGTGTGAACTCCAGCAAACAGGGGGGTTCGACAAAGTGTGTCGAAAGTAAAATCGAGCAGATTTTTCATTATGGCGGCGGTAAAAATCAGACCAAGAAATCAGATAGTCTAAACGGACCTTTAGACGAGCTAGCAGTTTTGACAAATTGGCGTCAATGCTTCTGAAAACAGTTACGACATTTTGAATTTTTGCCCGAGAATTTATCTTCAATCACAGAACAGCTTTTAATTGCTCATTAATTAGTCGGCGTTTGTTGTTCAGATAATTGCATGCACACTTTTTATATGCAGCAATTTCTCCTCTACATGCGGCTCGGTTTAACTCGATTGCAATTACTGAGTATTAAACATGCTTAGTTTCACTTTAAACATGAAATACGGTTTGCTCTGAACGTCATTGGCAGTTTGCGGAACATTGTATGTTTTTCTGTGGATGCTCGAAAATTTTAAAGTAATGAATTTCCGATCACGAACGCATTAAATGGACGATATTTCACGTTGTTTACAATGTTAAAATGTTCAGCTGCGTTCAGTTTGTTTCATAAACATTTCGACCACAAAATGCACGAATATTGTAATTTAATCGGTTTTTCTGAGGTGTGGCCAAAATAGGAACCAATGGCCAATACTGGTGCACTTCCCCTAGTTGTTAAATTTGTAATCGAGGGCTTCTTCAAGTGAATCTTAATCGGTGTATTTATTCCTCTGCAGGTCCAAATCCCGCCTGGAGCTGATCCGGCTGTCCGTATACCAGGTTGGCGTTGAGTTTTGCTACGCAGCCGAGACGGCCTTCGTCAGCCCGATTCTGCTGGGGAATGGCTTGCAGCATACCTTCATGACGATGGTCTGGGCGTTCGCCCCAACGCTGGGATTCTTCTTCGCACCTCTGATAGCTTCGGTCAGCGATCAACTCCGAAATAGCTGGGGCCGGCGAAGGCCGGTTCTGATGGTGCTGGGAATTGCGGTGATTGTGGGCTTGCTGATTCTTCCGTACGGTAAGCAAATTGGAATCTGGTTCGGCGACGACGATGTACCGGTGGAGCAGATGTCTGGTTTTCGCTGGGGAGTGCTGATAACGGTGATCGGATTAATTCTGACCGATTTTGACATTGAAACGAGCAGCGGCATCGGGCGGACGTACTTCATAGACGTGTGTATTGAGGGTAAGTGGTTTGCGACATTTTATGGAATAAACAAGGTTGTCTGTAATAATGTTTGTGATATTTGCAGCCGATCACGCCAAGGTACTCACTACGGCCATGATCATCGGTGGAGTCGGCGGTAGTGCGGGGTATGTGTTAGGTGCCATAGATTGGCAGCAGACCGACGTTGGATCATTGCTGGGTAGTAACGAGGCTACGGTCTTTGCCGGTGTCGTGATAGTGCTTGCGGTGACCTTGGTTATAACCCTTACCAGTTTTCGGGAGATTGCGCTGCCACTTTTGGAAAAGGATCCACTGTTGCAGCCGGTCACGGAGAAAAAGTTTTTAGCTGAAAAAAATCGACAGCTCGCAGTGTATAGCATTTCGGGGCCGATAGCGGAACCAAACAAGCCAGGGGACCTTCCAGTTGCGCTGCAGGATGAAGATGATGAGAAACCGTTGACGTTTATGGACTTTTTCAAAAACTTGCGCTACATGCCAAAGTCATTGGCTATTTTGTATTTGACACAATTCCTAGCGCAGGCGGGATATATGAGCTATTGCTTGTATTTTACGGACTTTGTTGGCAGTACCGTCTTCGGTGGAGACGTTGCGGTAAGTAACTACATGTACTTATGATCTAGGAAAGCATTGGTTGATCGTGTTGTACTGCAGTTCTTGGTAAAGGTTGTTGTGATTTCGATTTAGGTTCCCATCAAGACTGTATCAAAGTTTAGTGAATTATCACAAATCTTAATGCGGAATGTCATTTATGTCTATTTATCATAATAATCTATTACATTTGGAATTACACAAAGTAAAAAAATTAACCAATTGAAAAATAAAATTTGACTTGTCTATTAACTAAGCTTAAATGGTTGCTATTCCGCGATTGATTAGAACCAGTGAAATTGCATAATGAGCCAACTGAATGGGGTTGGGAGTGACCTTCCATTCTCATTGTATATGTTTCAGTGACTCCAAATTTTAAAGATCAATAACTGTGCCGGCCACGTTCTTGCAATCAGGTGAGAAGAAAGGGAAGGAATATTAGAGTGACCTTTGTTGTTTTAGGAATTGTGTTTACCTCTCGTCTACACAAAGGTCACAGAAGATATATTCTGTTAGTAGGTTGAGATCAGGATTGACGATTTGTACTAATGGTTGTCTCCAGAATACAGGGGGATTGGAAGCTTTCTCCAGCAGAAGCATCAGACGTTTCTTGTAAGAGATGAACTAGCCTCAGGCTAAAAATCTCTATAATAAAGAGAAAAAAAAAAAAAAAAAAAGACGTTTCTTGACGAGGGCCGGATTGCACCCGCGGATTTACTTGATTGTTGCGAAGCACGAAGAGGTGCGAAATCCTCCACTCTGAATGCCGGCGTTTTTCCCTTCGTCCGTCCTGGTTGGTTTCTTGTGGACGCCTGCTTTCGGATCCGCTTGAAATCTTCGCTTTTGGGGCACTGTTTGTCGGACGCTTGATGAGCGCCACCTCAGTTGGCGCATTTGGCCGTTTCCGACTCGTCGACAGCACACTCGGAGGAGACATGGTTTTGAGCGCATTTGCCACAGCGCGACTTGATGTAGTAATTTCTGGTGCCGTGCCCGAAATTCAGGTAACACTGACACTGGGTGACGTCGTGATGGCCGCCACGGTATGGCTACCATGATGGAATTGATGGAGTGGATGGCCTTCAATGTATAGAGTGTCATCGTTCTCTTCTGGAAATGCACCAAGAAAAAGCAATCCGGATACTTCTTGACGTTCTCGTCCCTTCTTACCATCCGAAAGACGGCAGTTGGGGCCAGCTTGTAGAGGTCCTTAATTTCCGTTTCGATTAACTTTAGGTCGAAGCTCGGCAAACCTCGGATGACCACTTTGAAGGGCTTCTCGCCTGAGATATCTTGAGTGAAAAATTCCGTCTTGGACTTCTTCAGGTAAGATGTGGCCAGTTCGTATTCCGCTTTCGTGCGGAGCATCACCTTGGTTCCGAATCTACTGAGCTTGAACTCAGCTTTAACGCCCTGTAAGTAACGGCTAGCTCAGGGTTACTCTTAATCCTGGGTCGGCTTCCCACTTACTTCAGGCAGACTTTTGGGGAACAAAGCGGACAACAAACCAAACCAATCTCGACTAGAAAAGGACTCGCATGCAAACCTAAGGCTCTAGTATTAAAGAATAAACGTCACAAATTTATTTTAACATTTTATTTAGGACATATGAGAGGCGAGGGAAGCAGGGTGGGCCTAAAAATGGGCAATCTAGGATCAAAACACAAAAGATCGATTCTTTTGGTTCGATTAATCGATTTTTTGAATTGATGTCAAACACGACAAAAATCGACTGGATTGATCCTTTTCATTCGATTTTTGTATCGATCAAAAAAAAAAAATTCAGTGCATTTGCGTTTGCAATTCAATATTGATTTTTGTGTCTTCACCTTTGCACATCACTTGCCTTGAACATAAATTCTGCAAACAACCAGTGTGACAGTTCAGTAGACAAGAACGAGAATCGTCATAGGGGCATATCGACAGAATAACAAAACTTTCTTGCATCAGCCTGTTTTCCCATGTTCTGTCGATCCTCTTCAAGCATGGAAGAAAATATATTGTAAATATCCCCATGTATACCCTATTGCTCGAGATTATTTATCAAGTGTTCCGTCAGAGAGGCTATTGTCTTAAACTGGTGAAACCACACAAAATCTATATCGGCTCAATGCAAAACGCATGGCTCAATTACCTTTTTGGGATCCCTCTCGGATGAGTTTTGGGATATCTGAATTAAGTACTTTCCGTACTTACCTGCTTTTACACTCCGACCATCTAATCATTTTGTTTCATATGTTAATTTTTCGTTTTTAAATCGTTCATTTAATACCAATAAAACGAATATTATAACCTATTAAATCGAATTCACTCACCTAATCAAGTATCCTGAGCAAAATTTTCCACATGTCAAATGAAATCAAAATAGTAATTTACTATATTCTCATGACGTAGGTATCCCGGAAAAAAATAACAATACAATTACCATAGAATAAAATACAATTACATCAAAATCTATTGCCAACATTCGATCTTATTGTACGCATATGGTACAAGAAATTTTACCATATTGTCATTAAAATAGATTTACAATACGTCCCATATAGTAATTATTTTCAACAATAGAACAACAATACAATTAATGGTAAATGGTTTATCTTTGTTCGGGAAAAAGTCATTTTTCCTATGGTTAAGATACATAACAACCCCCTTGTTCTATTGTAGATTTACCCATTTACCATAGATTTTATAGTGAAAACAATACATTCTATGGTTATTTTATCGTTGTAGACAATATGATTTATTGTAAATACAATAAATTCTATTGTATGGTTACAATACATTTCATTGTGCCTCTGTGGTTCTTTTTTTTACGGGATGTTACACTCACAACTTTTACTGCGTACGTACAACACAATTCAATCGTAACTATTCAAATCGACGTGGGGGAAAAGTTGGCTTCTGCAATACCTTAACCCATTATCGTCAGGGGGGTAAACAACGTCCTTGAAAGCTCAATTTTGGCATGTGGATACATTGTGTTTCAGAGCAACTATTGGCCAAATTTGAGTGCTATAGGACTTTGTTTACCCCCTGACGATAATAGGTTAAGGTATTGCCGAAGCCGACATTTCCCTATCTTATTTTGTAAACAATCACTTCAATCGACGATTTGTGGCAACTTGGCGTTAATCTTCACCAATTTTCCTATGAGCCGTTATATTTGAAACATTTTTGTGCCATTTTGAAAAATGAATCGATCCAAAAGATCGATTCAAAAAGACCCAAAAGATCGATTCAAAAAGATCTATTCAAAATGATTGATTAAATCGGAGAATCGATTATTTTCAAAAAAATTAATCGATTCGCTTAGATCGATTCTTGCCTCAAGATCGCCCAATGCTAGTGGGGCCCTTCACATGCTTGAAGTGCGAGAGAGGGAGAGAGAGAGAGCGTTTATGCTGACATACCTGATCCGGCTTGCTTGGAGGGGTACTCACGGAAGAGGGGGAACACATCGGTTCCAAGCACTGGCAAGCGGGGGCGGACCCGCCGGTCTTTACCAGGCTGGTAACCTCCTTGGCGTCCGCTCTTCTGCTCCACGACCGTGTGTAGTCACCGAAATGGCGAAGGGGACTCGGCTGGCTACCAGCACTTGGGGTTGAATCCGAACTGATGACCAGAGAGGCGTCTCTTCCAGGAAAAGGAGGCTTGCTTGACCTTAACCAAGGTCCTGTGACCCGTCCGTCGATGGTGAGGCTCTTCGAGGTTGGAGTTCTTACGTGGTATACTCAAAGAAACGTCAACGGTCCGACCAAGGGCAACTTGATCTCGACTTCTCCGAAAGATCTGCTTTCTGTCTGGGAGGTACTGTTCAGCCAAGGTCCAGATATTCGCACGTGGTCTTTTCCGGCCAGACAAAGTTCCGGGCTTACTGGCTCTTCCAACAGGTTGCTTCGGCCGACAAAGGCGTGCGGCACTGGCACTTCCCGCGTGGCACAACTTCAGCCTGATCTGGGCTTGGCACTACTCTTCCGGATCCACGAACCTGGCTCGATCGTCACGACCCGTTGCCCTATTTCCGGACACTCCCACGTCAATCTCTCTTGCCGAAACTCCGATCACACCACACTGACGTTTTTTTTTCACCAATCCAATTTTTTCCGAACTTCTTTATTAGTGTCTACTTCGATTGATCGTCCCGTACTTTCTGACGACCTGCGCTTTTTTAGGCCATATCTCCTTCTTTTCTCTCGTTTCACTCTCTCCCTCTTTCTCTCTCACTCTCTCGTTGACAGGCGGAAATAGACAAACGTTCCCATTTCACCCGTTGGAGATGTAAACTGTGCTTTGCGTTTGCGCACGGTGGGTTCATTACACAGCAAAAAAAATGTAATATCGATCAACGTAATTCAAGCTGATGTATGAAATAATGATGTAATAGCAAAAAGCAGATACAATATTACATCAATGGATGTAATTTTGTTCGCAAAATCGATGTACATCGTACAATGTGATATTACTCAACCGATGGATTGACCTGGTTGCAGCAGTTTCGATGTAATATTCAACAACTTTTTTTGCTGTGTAGTAGTTTTTTTTTTTTAATTTAGTGCGGACTTTGCAGTCTTTGGTTTTAATTTACAGGGAGGACAAAGGACAAATGACGCAAGCAATGGCTTATTTTATATACTTAATGCTTATGACTACATGCAAAGCCTTACAAATAATTATATACATTTCTGGTCAACTAATTAACTGGGTTTAAATATTTATGTTAAACATAAATTAACAAACAAAAACAAGATAAACTGGCATAAAGAATATAATACTAAACACAGAAACTTAACTAACCGATGAGCCTACCTTAAAGTTTTGAATTTATAACTAAACTAGCTACCTACAGTTAAATATCATATTCACAACAACTGTACATAGCCAATCGACTTCAAAGCTATTGTTGGCGGTGATTGTCCGGTAACAGCCCATTGACGCGAAGCTGGCGATGCAAACCTATTGAAAATAGGTACACCACACGAGCTACCTTCACTGGGATCTTCCGATCGTTGTATGCTCCGCGAGCGTTTTCGTCCCATTGTGGGACACACTCACACACACTCGAAACCGGACAACGTTTGAGACCGTCGCACGGAGGGGTATTTGTTCTACGCTAGCTGGCCAAAAGTTGATTTCTCAAAATAAGCCAAAACAGATTCTGAATGCATGAATTCTATACTCCAGAGATAGGGTAACATTACCCTGTACTCATTATTTCTTTTTCTAAACTGACCGCGTTGTGGCATCCGTTCAAACTTGCCTGTTGTTGAATCGTGTTGGTTTGTTAGAAAATATCGTTCCGCAGTGCCATTGTTTTCGTGTCTCTACTTGTTGTTGGGATAATCACATTAATTTGCAAAAATGGATAGTGATCAAGCAGGTATTGAAATATTTATTCAACATGACATCAGCTTATTTCTCTTAGTTTTGACTTCGTAGAAGCAGTTTATGAAAATCTTGTCTTCAAGTGCTATTTAAACTATAAAATAAATGTATCGTGATAAAAAAGTTGACTTATCCTGTAATATCCTGTAAAGCCGTATATGAGGCATTATATGTACATATGTATGGATGCGATTATTTGCGATCTTTCGAGAAATTGTAAAATGAAGATGGCGTTTTCATTCGTTATATGGTGGTCAAGGCGGCAACCTAGGCGGTCAAGGCCTTGTTTTGGGAGGGTTGCCTTTTAGGTATATTTTTCTTGTTTCATAATGCCATCAGATGCGTGTGAATATGAATTCTGATACGAGTGTGTTTCACAGTTGAGAATAGTTTGTGGATTCAATGCAAACATAGTTTGGCAAAACCCAACTCCATCTTCACCTCACTACTGTCGCCCAATCCGCATGAGGTTTATCAAGGAATCATCTGAGGTAATTAATGAAGAGATCAGATGTATTAAAAATGCAATTAATTCGCTATGGTCAACAAATGTTACATTAAATGGCAAGCAGTTCACTATTAGACATACTTTTATGCTGACTATGGTTGATGTGAAAATGTGTAATGCAGCAGCTGAAACGACATCAACGATGAAATATTATGTATGTGGCGCAAGTTCAATAATCTTGGTGTTTAAAAGGAAATTAACACAGATTCTCTTAAATTCAAATTATCCATTTTTCATGCCAGGATTCGTGTTTTCGAGACAATTTTACATCTTTCTTACAAGTTGCCGATCAAAAAATGGCGGTTATATGGCAATGAAAAGCAAATAGTCAAAGAAAGAAAAGAACACATTCAAGTAAACTTCAGAAAGAAATTGGGACTCCTTGTGGATTTTCCAAAACCAGGCTTTGGAAATTCGGATGGCAACATTAGTCTAAGATTCTTTGCTGATCCGGAAACCACTGCTCAAATAACAGGTTTGATTTTAATTTGATCTACCGGCTTAAAGTTATTATTGGAGACACTAGCTAGTGGTTTTAAAATTGATACGGAAAAGTTTGAAACATTTACTCAAGAAACAGCGGAGACATACGTTCGACTGTATCCATGGTATCCGGTGACTCCAATTCTGCATATAATTTTAATCCACAGTTATATAACATACACTGCTACAAATAGGGCAGTTGTCAGAAGAAGCTATTCAACATGGATGCACTGAATAGACTGCTGCTTAGTGCTGATCCTGAAATCACAGGTAAACAACGTAATGATTATCATACGTGAAAGACAATAAATATTCTTTTAGGATTAATAAAAATCCCTCGAAAAAAGTCAAGGGTTTTGACGACAGAAACATTGCAAATGTTACTCTCAGAGGACTTCATGCAAGAAAGCGAAACAGATGTTTCTAATGAACAAGAAAATGTCTTCTCAAATTCGGAATGAGGTTTTTTTTTTCGTTTAATTTCATTTGTTTTTTTTACTTGTTGTTTTGTTTTTGTTTTTGAATTGTAAAACATGTTGTTGCTGTGTAATACTCGGTGTAGTATAATTATTTTCCTAAGGTGAAAGTAAATGGAATCCACAAATGGCCGCTATTTTGTTTATTTTGCCTTACCACTTCGAATTTTTGGCGCCTCGAATATCAGAAACTACAAAGTTTCCGTGCATGAAATTCTAATGACATGTATGCTGCAGTGCAGCAAAAGAGTGATTATAATTTGGCACACGAAATCCTTTTAGTTTCTGAGATCTGTGCCGGTAAAAATTTGAAGTGGCTAAGAAAAATAAACAAAATAGCGGCCATTTGTGGATTCCATCAACTTTTACCTTAAATCTCAAATCTAAATATGAATATCTTGTTCTCTTTTAGCTTAAATTATTTTACAATGACTGATTGTAAAACGTCAATAAAATCTTCAATATTTTATTTTCTTATAAATTTTTACACCTGCAGCTAAAAAAATAGCATCATAGGCGGATTTTCATGTAAATTAGCCAACATTTATGTAATTTTGTTTTGTTATATTCTATTAAGCTAATATTGTTATGCAGAACCATGGTGAATTTTGCGTGTACGAAAAATAATTTAATATAAGGATCTTGAAATATTTCGAATATCAAGACGCTATTATTTTCAACATTTATAACCATATCGCCAATTTTTCCAGGAGGTTCAAAAAGTTTGGCCTTTTGTTCACGGAAAATTCAGCATATTTGTGGTTCTGTGTAAAAATTTCAGCTCAATTGATCATAATAGAACAAAGTTACAACATGTCAAATTCGGCAAGTTTATCAACAAAGTTCGGCCTTTCGTGCTTTTTTATTGACCGCAGTGTAAGTGTATTTTTATATGTTTTATTTAACGACTTACAAGTTTTCAAAAAAAAAAACATCATCACAACGTCATGTTATCCCCCTCCAAAACATGACTCCACCCTTTTTTGACCAAACACTTTTATCACAGACAAACAGACATAACTCTCGCAGGATGTTCATCGAACAAGCATTTATCGGTCAATTAAAATGTATCTTAGTGGGTAGTACCGCCACCTGGGGTGCGCATAGTCAATTCCCTTGCGTTTGACGTTTACACACTACCGCCATCTGTTCAGCGTACTACCCACCACAGTGTACTCAACAGATGGCGGATATGTTTTAGCGACGATGTTTTACAGTAAGAAATATTGAATGTGTTATGTCTGTTTGTCTGTGCTGTTATTATCCTTGAATAATAAGCTGTATGTGACAAGTTAGAGTGGTTAAATATTTTTGGCCAGCTAGAATATAATATATTTTGGCCAGCTACTAAATACCCCACTGTGCGTCGGCAGCATTGGTGCTCAGCACGGAAAACAAAAGAGATGGAAAACAAATCAAGAAAAAAAAAATACAGGGCGAGCAAAACCGAAAAGTACTGCTTGGCGGTCAAGCAGAAAATGAACTCTGTTTCAATCGTATCGTTCCGCAGTTCATTTTGTTTTCGCTACCTATCATATAATAACTGGCGACTTCAACTCGATTACCGATTCACGACCCAAGTAACCAAAAGTTCTGCATTCAACGATAAAACTCACTTCCAAGTTCCATATTGTTCAAATAAAGTTCCAAAACAACTTTCTAGCTAATTTAGAAGCTATAGAAAGCACACGATGAACTTCAGGCTCCAAAAAGTTCCGATGCGTACTCCTAGCAACTTTAAGTTCAAAAAAGTTCAAAAAAGCATCCCTAAGCACTTCTTAGGAACTTCAGGCAAGGCTGAAAACATGGCCACGACAAAATTCCCAGCTGAACTTCTTAGCAACTTTAAAGTATTTTAAAAGCTCCCTGTGGAACTTCTCAGCTACTTGAAAGTTTCTAAAAAGGTCCGTCAAAGCCCACATTAAGCAATCCGCACAAGTCCAAACGTAAAAAAACCATTAAAGAGCATATTCCTGAATTCGAACCCGTGTATTCGGCATGCGATCTACGAACGCTAATCACTGCGCCACAAATGTGTTGGTATAACATTCGGGCAAACACCAATTTAAAATTCATCAAGGTGTTGTGTTTCGTCTTCAATTCAATCAGCTGGCACTGAAATCTCCAACAGTCGGCGGGAAGACAGCTCACTTTAATATATCTCAGATGACGTAGCGGTTAGTGCAGAAGGACTGGGTTAAATTCTTCAAACAGCTGTAATACTACTACTAATGCTGATAAATCAATGCACGTTCATATACCTGCCTTTAGAAATAACTGTAATAAAGACCTGTACAAACTAAATTTAAAACTGGTGGGGAAAAAACCTTTTTTAACTTATTTTCTATAAGTTCCGTTCAAGTTCCGCCAGAAGCTGCTTAGAATGCTCTTCAATTATGGTACCGGAACTTTCAAGTTCTTATAACGACTTAAAAATGAGGATGCTTAGAATTCTATAGACCACCTTCACCCAAGCTGCTTAAGCCACAAATAGCCTTTTATCAGAACTTTTGGTTACTTGGGGAGATTTTACCGTTGAGACCAATATAAGCCCCATTTAAAAAAAAAAAGATTGGTACATTGGAATCTGACTGACGCGTGGAGAATGTTCAACAATTCCAACGATTACACTTTTGTTCGAGGGCAGTCTATGTCTCGAATAGAATCTATCTACGTAAACCAGCCTATCGTAACCCGAATAAGATATTGCTTTTAGAGTCCGCATCGTGCTCTCTTGCCGTGCGGATCTATTTGCTTTTTGCTTAAGGAAGTGTTACTACTACCTAAAGCTACAAAAAATTTAAACAGCACTTTTCAGTGCTCAACCTGTAAAAAATTTCTACCTTGTTCAACTCCTCTTATTCCTCTTCGATCCTTGTTTGGACCCTACCCGAGGTAATCCTTCTTGGATATCGATTTGGAAAATTCCTCTTCGATCCTTCAGATTCTTATAGTAATCTGCTTGGAAGTCGATTTGGATAAAAAATTTACTGCCGCCATGGCACCTAAACGTAAAAGAAGGGGGCAAACTCTTGACCCCCCTTCTGAAGAAATTAATTTGAGTAATCAATTTGATTTGCTCACGGATGATGAGAATGATCCATCATCCAAGAAAAATTCTAGTAAACTTTCCCGGCTTAATGCCAAGAAGGAAAAGATTCCCCCTATTGTGATAACCACTACCGATTTCCATGCTCTTCGCATGGAACTTTTGAATTTTGTGAAAGTTAAGTTTTCACTACAAATTGGACGTCGGGGTGAATGCCGTGTATTGGCTGAAACCTTGGACGGATTTAAATGTCTTCTCAAGTATCTTACTGAGAAGAAGCACAAATTTTTTACTTACGACACCAAAACTGAACGTGTGTTCAAGGTTGTCATGAAAGGACTGCCCAGTGGTGAATCCCTGGATCAGATCAAAGATGAACTGGCAAAATTACTTGGAGTTGTGCCACTCCAAGTAATCAAAATGAAAATGAAATCCCGTCCTGGCGATTCGCGCAACGGGATTTCTAATGATTTTTATTTAGTTCACTTCAAGTCTAGTGAACTAAACAACCTTAAGGCCTTAGAAAAAGCTAGCCTTATGCTCCATGTCCGAGTGAAGTGGGAACACTTCAGGAAGACTGGAGGAAATTTCCAAAACCTCACTCAGTGCCGTAAGTGCCAGGGATGGGGTCACGGAACTAAAAATTGCTACATGCCAGCTAAATGCATGAATTGTGGTGATTCCTCTCACGCAAAGGACGACTGTCCTGTGAAGGAAGATCCTAAGAAATTTAAATGTTCAAATTGTGGTGAAAACCACAAATCCAATTTTTGGGAATGTAAGACTCGCAAAGCGATCCTACAATCTCGTTCTAACCGACAGGTAGGAAACGCTCCACGTTTCCGACCAGGTACAAATTCCTCTGCTGTTAACAACGGTCAGCGAGGAACAAATTCTACATTCGTACCCGTAGGTACAAATATCACCCCTGCTTCAAATGTTTCATCTGTACCTACTCCCCTCGCTGCTAACAATGTTCAGCGAGTCAATGGAGCTACCTATGCTGCTATTGCAGCGGGTAGAAATCAAAATACTAACCAACGTTCTAACGGAAATTTTGACAATTTTGACTTAGGAAGCATTACTGCCCCTAAAATGGAATTTTTACAGAAATCATTAATTGACATGATTTCTGATATGCTTAAATCTAACTCCATGTTTGATGCTATTCAAACTGGAGTAAAATTTGCAAATAATATTGTCATGACTTTAAAATTCAGTAATGGATTTTAAAGCATTAAACATTTTAAATTGGAATGCTCGATCTCTTAAAGATAATGAAGACGAGCTATTTAATTTTTTGAGAGTTCATAACGTGCATATTGCCGTTATAACTGAAACGTTCCTTAAACCTGACCATAAGGTTAAGAAGGACGCAAATTACTTGATTTATAGAAATGATCGTCTTGATGGACCCTGTGGTGGCGTTGCCATCATTATTCATAGACGAATCAAGCATAAAATTCTTTCTTCATTTGAAACCAAAGTTTCTGAAACTTTGGGAGTTTCTGTTGAAACAAAATTTGGACAACTTACGTTTATAGCTGCCTATTTGCCATTCCAATGCGTAGGCCAGCAAAAGAATTTTCTCAAGGGTGACCTCCAGAAACTTACCCGTCATAGGTCTAAATTCTTCATTATTGGTGATTTTAATGCAAAACACCGCTCATGGAATAATGCTCAAAGCAATTCCAATGGTAACATTCTGTTTGATGATTGTTCTGCAGGTTATTACACTATTCAATATCCAAACAGCCCAACATGCTTTTCTTCTGCAAGAAATCCCTCAACTATTGATTTGGTCTTAACTGATTCATGTCATCTTTGTAGCCAATTGGTTACCCATGCTGACTTCGGTTCTGATCACCTTCCAGTAACTTTTGAAATATCCCAAGAAATAATTTCTAATCCCAACAGCTTTACTTTCAATTACCATAGGGCTGATTGGGAGCAATATCGAACATTTATGGAATATAACTTCGATCCAAACATTCCTTTGCAAACCAAAGATGAAATTAATTATGCTCTTGAATCTCTGACTACTTCTATAGTTGAAGCAAGAGCTGCCTCAGTACCAAAATGCGAGGTTAAATTCGATTCAATTATAATAGACGATGATCTTCAGCTCTTGATCCGTCTTAAAAATGTCCGTAGGAGACAATTTCAAAGAACACGCGATCCTGCCATGAAAGTTATCTGGCGGGATTTGCAAAAACAAATTAAAAAGCGATTCTCTGCCCTGAGGAACAAAACTTTTGAAAATAATGTTTCTAAATTAGACCCGAGTTCCAAACCCTTTTGGAAACTCACAAAAATTTTGAAAAAACCTCAAAAGCCAATTCCAGCTCTTAAAGAAGGTGGTAAAATTTTGATCACAAATTTGGAAAAAGCTCAGAAACTTGCTAAGCAATTCGAGAGTTCCCATAATTTCAGTTTGGGTCTTACTAGTCCTATTGAGAATCAGGTTGCTCGGGATTTTCGGAATATTTTCTCTCGGGAAAATATTTTTGATGATTCCTGGGGGACTGATTTGGACGAAGTAAGGTCTATAACTAAAAAAATTCAAAATATGAAAGCTCCAGGTGATGATGGAATTTTCTATATCCTCATCAAAAAACTCCCAGGGAGTACCTTGTCTTTCCTGGTAAAATTATTTAACAGATGTTTCCATTTGGCATACTTTCCTGATAAATGGAAAAATGCAAAAGTTGTTCCAATTTTGAAGCCGGATAAAAATCCAGCTGAAGCTTCTAGCTACCGTCCAATAAGTTTGCTTTCTTCAATAAGTAAACTTTTTGAAAAAATAATTTTGAATAGAATGATGCTTCACATCAATACGAACTCAATTTTTGCAGATGAGCAGTTTGGATTTCGCCATGGGCATTCAACTACTCATCAACTCTTGAGAGTTACCAATTTAATTCGTTCAAACAAATCTGAAGGCCACTCAACTGGAGTTGCTCTTCTAGACATAGAAAAAGCATTCGACAGTGTTTGGCATGAAGGTTTGATTGCTAAATTGAAAAAGTTTAATTTTCCACTTTACATTATGAAATTAGTTCAAAATTATTTAACTGACAGAACTCTGCAGGTAAATTATCAAAATTCCAAATCTAATCGACTACCTGTTAGAGCAGGAGTTCCTCAGGGTAGCATTCTTGGGCCTATATTGTATAACATTTTCACTTCGGACCTCCCTGATTTGCCTCAGGGTTGCCACAAATCTTTGTTCGCTGATGACACAGGCATTTCCGCTAAAGGAAGAAGTCTTCGTGTTATTTGCAGCAGACTTCAGAAAAGTTTAGATATTTTCTCTTCTTATTTACAAAAATGGAAGATTTCTCCCAACGCTTCCAAAACTCAACTTATAATATTTCCACATAAGCCCAGGGCTTCCTTTTTGAAACCTAGTAGTAGCCACATAGTCACTATGAACGGAGTTCCAATTTCCTGGTCAAACCAAGTGAAATATCTTGGATTAATACTTGACCATAAATTAACTTTTAAAGATCACATTGAGGGCATTCAAGCCAAATGTAACAAATATATAAAATGTTTGTATCCTCTTATTAACAGGAAATCCAAACTTTGCCTGACGAATAAACTTCTAATATTTAAACAAGTTTTTAGACCGGCCATGCTTTACGCTGTGCCAATATGGTCTAGTTGTTGCACTACCAGGAAAAAAGCACTTCAAAGGATTCAGAACAAAATTCTGAAGATGATTTTGAAGTTGCCTCCCTGGTACAGTACTACCGAAGTACATAGAATTTCGAATGTTGAGACTTTAGCACAAATGTCCAACAAAATAATTAATAATTTCCGGCAAAAATCGTTACAATCCTCAATTGCAACGATTAATTCCCTTTATACTTAGATAAGATTTAGTTTTAGTTATTTAGTTTTAAGCTATCAATTGTTATACTGACATGCAGGTTTAAAAAACCTGTTTAAAATACTGAATTGCCAAGACAGGAACAATGTAAAAACACTTAGATATATATCATAACAATTAAGGCTGGTAAGTTACTGTAGTAACTGGAGCACCTAGGTTAAAAATGAAATGTAATTTATTTTGAATTTGGAACAAATAAAGAGTTAAAAAAAAAAAAAAAAAAAAAAGATATTGCTTTACATTTGAACTACGTGGTAGCCTGCTGTTTTATTGTCGGCAACGCATTTTGTAGTGCGTATGATTCATTTAAATAAAAACCTCCATTCGCTCAGTTGTACAAACGTAATCAGATTGAAGCTGAAATACTAGATAATCGTTTAAATGCATAAAGCGAAGTGTGTTTGTGAGAAAATGTAAGTTTTGGTCCCCGAAAACAGCTATCATTTACCCTCCTTAAATTTTAACGGAACATAAAAAAAAAAGTATTTTTTTTGTCTGAGCACAAACGAAGTGACAGACGACTAACTGGCGAAGAAATCAATTAAAATAATGTGGTTCGCTGAAATGGAATTTTCTTAGAAGCTTGTGCCATCAGGGAACAGATGAGCTAGTATTTTTGTTTTGATTTGAGCAAAGTTGATTTTGTTTGCAATGATCTTTGACAGTGTGTTTTTTTATGCATTTCAGTTTTGAGTTGAGTTAAAGAGATATAACCAAAATATTCTATTACATTTGGTCAAAATGCTGGTACAATCCAGTAGTAGTGTTTCCATGTGGTACACTGAAAAATTGCAATAGCAGGTTCGTCACCAAATTTTTCGAGCCGCTTCGTCTGTCACTTCGTTTGTGTTTATATGCTTATATGCCAGAAAGGCACTAACGGGTGTTCAATAAAAAATGAGAATAATTTCAGTGCCGTCCAGCGCTCTTGTGAGAGCATCGCGACTTAGTTGCGTCTTACGGCTGACCAGGGCCCGTTCTCCAATATTCATTGACGTTTTTTTTTTGAAGAATAAACATTATGTTTTTAATAAAAAAAACTGAACTCGTTGAAATTTTTTTTTAATAGTTGTATGACTGAAAAAATTCTCATTTTTTATTGAACACCCGTTATTCACCGGCAGGATGATCCATTGGGAGGTTTCATTTCGTCGAGCGTTTTCGTTTGATTTTAATACTCGAGGCTAAGAGGATTTGGCTAAATGGCTCACACTCTAATGACCAGATAACAGTTGTAGATTTAGATATAAACTATAGGCAACATTTTCGTTTTCTTGCAGGCCCCCGATGGCTCCCCGGATTTGGCACTGTACGAGGAAGGGGTCCGTTACGGTTGCTGGGGAATGGCTCTGTTTGCCATGTGTGCCGCTCTCTACTCGTTGGTCATCGAACGCATTATCGAATATTTCAGGTTGGTTGGCCACACAGAAAACATGTTTGATCTATAATTCTCTATAAATTTTGTTTCAGTGCCCGAATGGTTTTAATTGGAGGTTTGCTGGTGTTTAGCGTCGGGATGCTCCTGGTGGGAATCATCAGTACGAAATGGATGGTTCTCGTGTGCAGTCCAACCGTGGGCATTATGTACGCTTCAATCTACTGTGTCCCGTTCCTGTTAATCTCCCGGTACCATGCGAAGAATTCGGTATGTGCTACTGCGGTTTTGTTCGCTCTGTTGCTAGGTTGCATTGATTAACATTTTATTCCGTTGCAATGTGCTCCCCCAGTTTGCCATGAAGGATGGAAAGTACGTGGAAAACGACCGCCGACGAGGATTTGGAGCTGACGTTTCTATGCTTAGCAGCATGCTTTTCTTAGCGCAGGTACAATGCTGAATACTTTTCCGGAAAATTTCCATATTATGTTTCATATTTCATCCGCAGCTCCTGATAGCACTCGCGATTGGCAGTGTGATTGACGCGCTCGAGACTACCGCCGTGACCGTTTACTCGGCGAGCTTGTTCTCATTCCTCGCCGCGATTGCTGCAAGCCAGATGCTCTACATGGAAGCTTGATTTCGAAGAGCTCGAATAGCATGCCCGGTGTCAACGGGGCTGAACCATCCCTATGGAGAAGTGAATAACCAGTTAGTTCAGAGCGCGTGTTGGAACAACGGCGTTTCTATGAAATGTGATATTATGGTGTCCTAATCTACCTCTAGTGTGTGTATTTTTGAATAAGCTATTTAATGTGTGTGCTGTGTTACCTCGAGAAACAGATGTGGTTGAAATTAGCTCGAGTTATATGAGTCATTTACAGTGAAAGTACACATAGAGTGGTTTGCAACATAAGCGTAAACCTGAGCTTACTACAAGATTTAATTTCAATCGTGGCTAATCCGGATCTCGTCAATTCGACGACTCGATAATCCGACATTATAGTCTCGTATGGAACTTGTTAACATTGTTAGATTGGTAACATTGATTTATATATGCTTTGAATTTGATTTCATAGTCGGATTATCGGATCAACCCTGCTAATGCGGATACTAATTTGTCGGACTAGCGACGGAGATACTGTATTTCTATTCCAAAAGCATGCAAGCGACAATCGAAGACATTTAGAAATGTTATTATTTAATCGGGGTGCTACTAGGAAAATACAAATTACCCGCAATAAAAATATATTTTCCGTATAGGTAAAAATAATAAACTTCTATCCTAAACGTTCGGTCCTTTCATTGATATCCGAAACATAACATCATTCGAGAAGTTTTGGAAAGACCTTCTACCGAAAGCTTTTAATTTCAGCAAAAACTACAGATTTTTTTTAAAGTTCTACAAAGGGTGTGTTCTTCTTCTTTTTTAAATATGATAAAATCATCATCATTAGTTTACACATACATTCATATATTATGAATACGAAAATTTAAAACATGTATTTCGTGATCTTAGATCGAAAATTTTCTGGGTAAAACACATTCACTGTATTTACTTACTTGTGTTCTTCGAAGTATAGCACAATTAAACGCAATCGAATACACGAAACTCAAAACGACTGCTTCACAAAACTCTTGGTGAACAAAATTTATCACCAAGAAAACCATTTCTACTTTATTGCTTTGCTAGCAATCGTGAAAGTATCATTGAAACAGCGGTGCCAGATGTATTGCCTCTAGAAATGAATTTAAGTTTATTAAAACAATTAATTGCGAAGTCTGCCTCATTCACATAGATTAGTGGATGTATTTAATGGTGGATAAATATCAAAAACTGATTAATGGTCATTTATCCATTTTAGACATTTTACCGGTTGTTAATTAAAGTTTTGTGGGATTCACTTCGACTGACCTTCCGAGGATTTTGTTTAATACTGCTAAGACCTTCTTTCTTATAGACACTGTTGGGTAGAGTTTTGGTTTACAAGTGAGTTCTTTATTCTTAATAATTCTCGATTTTATACCCAATACCATACCAATACAATGATACCTTGAACTACCGGAAGCTATCACCGTTACTATAGAATTATTACTCAATACAATTCAAGTTATAAACTATCCAATGAACTATATTTCAGGCGAATTCATCCTTGCACAGTAACAAAAATTCAATAAAAATAAATTAATTTCAAGAATTAACACACCGGCGCCCGTTGAAAAGTGTATTTTCAACATACTAATTCATGCAATTTTCCTAACCAGAACTTTCCTTCGGTTTTGAGTTGCTTCCTTCCCGTGAAGGTTTTCGTCGAACACCATCCTTACCTCCGTGCTCTCTTCCTTGTCGATCTTCTGCGAAACGTCTATTGGTAGAAGACACACTTCTGTTATTGCTCTTTTGAATAACCCTCTTGAAGTTTGCACTAGAACTACTCGGACGTGCCCGTCGCTCCCTGGAAACATGTCCACGATACGTCCTATGTTCCATTGTAGCGGTGGAAGGTTTTCTTGTTTCAGCAAAACTAACGCGCCTTTGTATAGATCGCGCTGGACCTCGGTTTGCCATTTCGAACGCTGATGAAGTTGACTGATATAATCGCGAGCCCATCGGCGCCAAAAATCTTGAATGGAACGCCTCATTTCCTGTAATCGATTCAATCGATTAACATTGATATCGGTTACGTCGGGTTCGGGGATGGAAAACATTGGTTCTCCGATTAATAGATGCCCCGGAGTCAACGCGGTTAGATCCTTAGGATCATTGGAAAGCGGAGTCAATGGTCTAGAGTTCAGAATGGCTTCTATTTGAGTTATGACGGTAGTCATTTCATCTAATCGAAGGGATTTCATTCCAAATACTCGACGAAAATGATGCTTAAAGGATTTGACGCCGGCATCCCATAATCCCCCGAAATGAGGTGAGCGAGCGGGAATAAAATTAAAAGTAATGCCTTGATTGAGACAGTAATTATTCCAAATCTCTGATTGAAACTGCTGTAAAAATTGCGCCCGAAGATCTTTAAGCTCACGCTTAGCACCGACAAATGTTGTAGCATTATCACAGTAGAGATTAACCAATCGTCCACGTCTAGCTATAAAGCGTTTCATAGCGTTTATACATGACTGTGAGGAAAGATCATACACCACTTCAAGATGAATGGCCTTTGAAACCATGCATACGAAGCACGCAACATATACCTTGACTGAGGTTCCTCTGCCCACAAGAGGGCGGACTAAAAAGGGTCCGCAATAGTCCAGACCACAATTTGAGAAAACTCGAGCTGGTGTAATTCTAACTTCGGGAAGTGGAGCCATAATTTGTTTTGATGTGCGTGGACTACAGCGAAAACATTGTACGCATTCTCCTACTACCTTTCTTGCAAGGTTTCTACCACGAATGGGCCAATAGCGTTGTCGCATAGTCGAAAGCAACAGCGTTGGCCCGCCATGCAATGTTTGAAGATGCATAGATCGTGCTATCAATTTCGTTAGTCTGTGGTCACCTGGCAACAAAATGGGACATCGAGTATCAATAGGAGCGGATAGTTTTACCAGTCGTCCCCTTATCCTAAGTAGTTTATCCTCATGCAAATACACATTCAATCCCTTTATCAAAGACTTGAAATTCATTTCGGTGGAAGTACAATCATCACCCTTAGCTTTCTCCAGTCCCTTTATTTCAGTAGGAAAGGATTGTACTTGAGCCACTCGTACAAGAGTGGCTGCAGTTAAATTGCATACCATGCGATGCTTTTTGTCGGAACAAGCGTTGTTGTAGAATCGGTAACACCAAGCGATTACTTTGACTAATTTAGCTAGGTCAGAGAATCGATCAAATATGTCCCAAGGAGTCTCATCAATCGTTAGCAATGAGGATATAGTTTTCCCTTCTAAACCAACTAGTTCTTTGGAAATTGAACCATTTATGGATTTTGGCCAGAACTCCGTGGATTGAGTGAGATAACTTGGTCCATGCCACCACAGCTGATTTTTCACAATTTCCGTTGGTTGCATTCCTCGCGAAATATGATCTGCGGGGTTATTTTCAGATTGAACATGCCGCCAAACATGTCCGTTAGAAAGTCTCTGAACTTCAGCGATTCTATTGGAAACAAAAATTTTCCAAGTTGAGGGTGGAGAATTAATCCAATGCAAAACTACTGTGGAGTCAGTCCAAAACGTGACTGCTCCTTGAAATTCTGTTGATGTAAGAACCTGATCAACCAATTGACATCCAAGAAGAGCTCCACATAATTCTAAACGAGGTATGGATAGATTTTTTATTGGTGCAACCCGTGATTTTGATATCAGAAGATTACTGTGCTGTTTGCCAGATTCGTCCACTGAAACGACATACACACAACTGCCATAGCCTCGTGCCGAAGCGTCGCAAAAACAATGTAAAGAATAATTCCTACTAACCATTACACGTCGAGGCACTTCTACATTCTGCAGTCCAGGCAATTGTTTTCGATATTGCTGCCACCAAGTTGTCAACTCTGTAGATAATCGATCATCCCACGACAAATTTGCGCTCCACAGTTTTTGAACAAACATTTTTGCCGCGGCTACCACTGGTCCAACAAGACCTAATGGATCAAATAGTTGAGCCATTTCAGAAACCACAACTCGTTTGGTTATGACATCAGAGTCCGTAAGTGAAGGTATTTTGATACTAAATTTATCTGTATGAGGATTCCAAAACAGCCCTAACGTTTTCACCGATGCTTCGTGATCAAGTTCTACTTTGTCAGGCATTTCTATTAAATTTGGTGGAATTTCGCTCAATACTCGGGCATCATTAGCACACCATTTCCGCAGATTGAAACCTCCAGCAGCCAATAATTGTTTCAGTTCAACAGTGGCTTTTATGACCTCATCGAGGTCATCACTGCCAGCCAGAGTATCATCCATGTAAGTCCCCTTTCGCAAAATACAAGCTCCTAACGGAAATCTGTGACCTTCATCTTCCGCTAACTGCAATAAAACTCGAGTTGCTTGAAACGGAGCACAAGCCGTCCCATAAGTTACCGTGGTTAAACTATATTTCAAGAGTGGATCACTTAGGTTACGTCGCCAAAACACTTGTAGTAGGCTGCGATCAAATGGATGGGTCCAAATTTGCCTAAACATTTTTTCAATGTCGGCCTTGAAGACAAATTTAGGGATTCGATAATTACATACTATGCTCAGCATGGTGGGCTGAACCGTTGGACCCGCATACAAAAAATCATTAAGAGCTAGTTGGTTACCTCCCCTACAAGACGCGTCGAAAATGATTCGTGTTTTGGTAGTTGAACTATCGGGGCGGTATATGGCATGGTGAGGCAAATAAAATTGTAGATTACCTGTAGGTCTGCTGGGCTCCATATGTCCTAACCGCGCGTATTCATCCATGAACTGGAAGTATGCATCTCGAAAATTCGGATCCGCTTGAAAACGTCGCTCCGTCGTTAAGAACCGGCGTTGGGCTTGCTGATACGAGTCGCCGAGGAACGGGAGGCGATCTTCTCGCAACGGTAGATGGACACCGTACCTTCCATTTTGATCCCGAGACACTGTTCGACGGAAATGATCTTCGCACCTTTGCTCTTCGGGGGTCAGCATAGGACTCTCGTTAATACGCTCTAGATCCCAAAATCGTTGGAGCATACCATCGAGATTGTCTCCTGTGCTGACGATACAAATTGAGGGATTTGTTCTCGGTGTCGCGTACATCCCGGAGACAATATAACCGAACACGGTCCGCTGTAAAGATGGATAACCATCAGCCATATGGTATTTATCACTTTCAATTAACCAGAAGAAAAACTCGGCCCCTATTAATAGATCCACCCCAGCACTAATATTGAATTTAGGGTCAGCCAAGACCAACTTGCCCGGAATATTCCAATCGGAAATGTTTATATTTCTACTTGGCAATACCGCAGGAATTTTGGTGATAATTAGACATTTAATCACTATGCTGAACCTGTTCAAGCGAGAAAACACTTGTACTTCAACCATTTCAGTGATATGCACCTTTCCTTGCCCGATACCGACAACATCCATGTTTGTTTTAATGCGTTTCAATCCGAGATTCCTGGCTAATGATTCGGAGATAAAATTGCATTGCGAGCAATTGTCTAACACGACGCGAGCAAACCGAGACGTACCCGAAACGTCCTTTAATTTTATCACTGAGGTAGCTAAAAAAAACTTCACAACCATCGCGTAGCGGATGCGCTTTATACGAATTATCAACCGGTTCGATTGGCTGTGTCGGTTTCACAAGAGGAGTCTTCGATGCACAATCCTCAGAAACGTGTGGGACCAATAGAGTCGAGAGTGTCGGTGAAAGCGACGGTACCGGCGCGCGCGGCGACGCAACGGAGGGGGGTTGATAAAACTGGTATGCATATTGCTCGTTTGAAGAGTGTGGTAACTCAGATTCATCCTGGCGTGAGTGATCTGTTATCATCAACGTATTCGCGATACTACCACCAGTAGTCGACACTGTTCCCGAGGTTGGTGGTAAGTGTAATAGACTGTGATGCCGATTGGTACAAACACTACAGCCGATCGAATTGCAATTTTTCGCGAGATGAAATCCATTCAAACAATTGATACACAACTTATGCCGTTTAGCTACGTTAAACCTTTATTTTGGTGATAACCGTTTAAACTGATCGCACCGATAAATAGGATGACCCTGCTTGCACACTGGGCATTTGTTGGACGGTTCAGAAATCACGAAAGTAGACGATTTTGGTTTTTGGACCGGTTTGATTTCGTGCGAGGATGGATTAACCTGGGACAACTTCACCGATTGGAGCGTCCGGGCTTGTTTCCGAATAAACGCGATTAGTTCATCGTAGGTTGGTCTCTGTTCTTCATTGCAGTGATTCTCCCATTCCCTTAGTGTGTTAGAATCTAAACGACGACTCAACCCTTCGACAAGCACTGAATTCCAGTGTTGTTCCATTCCTTCCAACTGATTTAAAATACTAACATGCCGATCAAACTGGTCTACCAATTCCGACAAACTGGTAGCCGACTCACGTTTCAACGGCGGAATCGAAAACAAAGCGGCGAGATGTCTTTTTATTAATAGATTGGGGTTATTGTACCGTTTTTCTAATAATCTCCAAGCTATCAAATAATTGTCGGCGCACATTTCGAGAGACGAGACGATTCTCTCTGCCTCAGACTTGAGCGATGCCTTCAAGTAATGTAATTTTTGTACTGGTGTTAGTTGCAGATTTCCATGAACAAGGGATTTGAATACATCTCTAAATTCTATCCAATCCTCTGAGTTCCCATTGAACTCAGGAATTTTTATTTCTGGTAATCGGACAGATTGGGCCATTGGACCAGGATTTGGAGGCTCCCGTGGTAAATTACGAGCGTTTTCACATGGCAATTTGGAAATTAATGATGATTTGAGTTCAACGTACATGTTGTGAAAAGCGATTCGCTCTTCGGACAACTCTAAATCCTCATTTTCATCAACCACTTCCAATGATTCAATTTCATCTTGGACTTCGGAGAACTGTTTCCATAAGTCATCTAGCAATTCTAAACGCACACGCACTTGAGAACCTTGTTCAAGTTGAAAATTATCATTAAATGATTTTATCAAATTGGCTGAGCCCAAAACGGTGGCTCTTTTGCGATTCAACATCTTCAACCGGCTGGTAACCGGACGACTCTTTCTTTTAGGAGTCATATGCCCAAAACTACGATACAAAATCGAGGGAATCGTGGATGGTACGTACCTTCGTAATACTTTAGGAAAGAATTTCGCTGTGATCTGAAGAATTGCAGAACGGCGTTCAAGATGGCGATACCTCGTACTTCCCTTCAGTAGATGGCAATGGCGACACACACAGGGCTTCCAACACGAGTCGATTCGTGTGCTCGAACGGCCCACGTATAACTTCCAGCAAGCACGGTATTGATGTCGGTCGTCGTAGTTATTCCCACGAGAGTGGATCGAGATGATGAACACTAATGCACTACTATTTCGCGCAACGACAAACTTCAACCGGCGACACGATTCCCGGGTTTCGGCACCAAATTGTTAATTAAAGTTTTGTGGGATTCACTTCGACTGACCTTCCGAGGATTTTGTTTAATACTGCTAAGACCTTCTTTCTTATAGACACCGTTGGGTAGAGTTTTGGTTTACAAGTGAGTTCTTTATTCTAAATAATTCTCGATTTTATACCCAATACCATACCAATACAATGATACCTTGAACTACCGGAAGCTATCACCGTTACTATAGAATTATTACTCAATACAATTCAAGTTATAAACTATCCAATGAACTATATTTCAGACGAATTCATTCTTGCACAGTAACAAAAATTCAATAAAAATAAATTAATTTCAAGAATTAACACCGGTCCAATTAAAAAAGTCACAGAATATTGAATTCAACACTAACAGGGTTGATGGCAGCAGTGCACGTAGCCTGGTATACAATTTCCCGCTCAGGGGTGTAAACAAACTTGCATACAGCGCAGTCTGGCAGTACGAATGTTTTGTCTGCTACATTCTTATCCACTAGATAGTGTGACATCACATTTGCTGTTGTATTGAAATGAAGGAAGAAAAGAGATGGCTAAGTTTTCCTCACCATACCAGTTGATATTTACGAAAAAAGGACTGTTTTGGCGTGGGGACATGCACTTCCAATGAATTTTACCAATACATTTAGAAAATTATGATCGAAGAATATTTCAAAAAGAAGAAGTAAACATAATAATGACCCTTTTGTAGAACCTTAAACCAAGCGTAAACAGAAGCCTCTCTTCCCAAAAGTCTAGATGAAACAATCTAATAATATTCATACACTGTTCGAAAAAGTAGTGTGTGGAGTGCAGTTTCGAACCCCTTCGGATACGGTTGTGCTTTAAGTTTGTTCTCTGTTTTGTGCGTGCGTTCGCGTTCATAGTATTCGGCTGCATTTGCCGGATTAGCGCTGGCACTCTGCCTCCCGGACGTTTATACGTGTGTGATTGGTAGTTTTCTCACTTTCCTGGAAGTTTTAGAATAGAGAAAGAAAACGCGACTCAACATGTTTGCAAGCATCAGAAGAGATGTCGCAATCTGCGTTGCTTGGTTTTCTCCCGGACCAGAAATTAGTGGCATCGCGAGTGATAATTTTTAATTTCAGTTTATTTACGCTCTGCAAGGTGCGTGAAAGAGCTCGGCACAATCGGTGTTGATGTTGGCTCGCTTGCAACTTTCTTTGCAAAAAAAAAAGTGTTTGCGAAAGAAATTGATCGAAAGTGTACCAAAAGTTCTTCTGAACGTGTTTCGCAGTTGGGTGTGATGAAATTCGTGAATTCGCGGTTTATGTTCAGTGAAAATTCCGTATCACAAAAGTGCTCACCGAGTTCCCTTTTTTTCTGCCGTTCGACGACGACGGGTTTGCGAGAGAAAAATAAGCATCGGGAATGTGCTCCCGGATGTATTGATGTGGTGAGTACATTCCAGTTGAAGATTGTTATTATACATTTCTCGATTGCATTTTCGAGGGAACGTCCGGAGAGCTTTGAGACTTAGGCGTTGTTGCTTTTACGGGCAGACGCGTTGGTCGCCGGTAAGGGCCAGTAAGTGCTGCCAGCAGATGAATCAAGAGGTATTCGAAACAAAATTGATAAGAAATGTCCATTCAAATCGATTTAATACATTTGAACAAATTTCAAAACTATATACGTGCCAGATTTGGAAATAAAATTTTTTGAATCTGGAAGTGTGTTTATGATACCATTAGCCATTTGATAAAGGTAGAGTGAACATGCGGGGCTTATTGTAAGTAAAAGTGACCTCGGAGTGGTCGTGAATTACCAGGCATTCTGAAATGGGTCAATGGAGCTGCAATAGAGCTAACACCTTCTAACTCCCGGACTAAACCCAATGACATTTATATAAGGTCTGGGCCAACAGGCAGCTTGCTGGTGTTAGAAGCAACAATGTTGTAAACATTGCTCAACATCTGCGAACAGATAGATATACGTCACTACCGACATACTGAGAACAGATAGAAATACGTCACTGCCAACAGGTGTTTCGTGTAAAAAGATAAACATTGCAATATAATACGAACACCACTAACCATTTGCACATTTCACTAACACCAATAAGCCCTTTGGCCCAGACCTTATATAAACGTCATTGGACTAAACCAGCTCTAATTTAAGAATAATAAAAAGCAGTTTTCTTCCATAATAACACTGCCAAACAGTGGGGGTTAGATTGTACACACACACACACTGTTCGAAAAAGTAGTGTGCTTTTTTTTTTTGAATATGATATACATAAATGGAGTTTTATAAATCACACAGGTTTACATTATTTATCACGAGGGGGGAACATTGTAATATCCACCTAATATGTATATATATAAATGAAAGATTAGGCGGGATTAAAAAGATTAGCGATATCTGTCAGAATGCACGATGAGCGACTTTTTAATTCAGTGTTTATTTTGAAATATACAGGGATAGAAATCCGCTTATACCTTTCTATTACTGATTATTCATAAAATGTGTAAGTCAACTTATAAGCTGACATAGTTGAAGATGCTAATTTCAAATAACAGACTAAAGTGGTAATTTTTATACGATAGATGGAGGAGATGAAAGTCTAGAGTTGATAGTTCCGTTAGAGTACGGCAGTGTGAAAAATGCATATAGATAGTATATAGCGAGCTAGGTCAACTCTTAAGGAAGGTACAAATCGGTTTTTTCATCTCTCTTCTCTCTGGCAAAAAGAGATGAACCACGACCCGCACAAGTACCAACGATGTGTTTGAAACAGTTCTACCGATTTTTACCGCACTTCAGTTGTTATTTGAAGGAAGGCATCCAATCGTACACAGAAATTCAAAACAACCCAAAATTAAGTTCTTTTCACTCATCTCCCATGTTCCGTACGATAAGCCAAATTTGGGTAAACTGGCTCAAAGTAGTTTGCATTTAAGGACGGCAAAAAAAATTACCCATCGCTAAGTTATTTTCAATTTTTTCTACCCAAAATTAAGTTCAATTAACTCAAATTTGGGTATATCGCATATTACTCAATTTTGGCTTCTCGTACGGAACTAGACGGTTGAGTCGAATCTTTCGTTCTATTTTTGACAACAATAGCGAGAGGAAATGAAACGGGCAGAGGTCAAATAACTCAAATTTGAGTTTAAAAAACCCAAGCGGTGGGTAGTTTTGTTTTTCTGTGTAGGTTTGGAAATTGCAGCTATTGTTTACCCCTACCACGGTATGTGCTCCTGTCATCGTCGACTTGACTTAACTTGACATATGACTTAAAACTTATGGAATTTATACGCAAAATAGTTAATTTTCGTTTCGTGTACAAAAAAGACAAAAAAATACGTTGATACAAAACGAAGACTTCAAACGATCCAGATCGAGTTCCAGACAATATAAAGAAGTTTGTCGATTGAACAAGTTCAAGTCAATCCCATGTGGAGGTTTTCTATGCTTCCAACGAAAGATCCGATGGATTTTGCTGCATTCTCGACGGAGCAGGTTCCACCTCGGCTCCAGTCTATTCTAGTGGAGATTTTTTATGCTGCCAACGAAAGTTCCAGCTAATTTTTTGCACGTCAGAAAAATTGATAGCATTGAAAAAAGCCACCGGAACCGAATACAACTCTCTTTAACGAGATCAATCTCTGAACATGCCACGTATTTTGATGACACCCGATTTGGGATTTCCCTCTTGCATAATGCAAAATAGAGTGCCTGACACTGAAACACATGTCTGGTACCTCTATATATGCATTTAGATTAACAAGTCCCTCCTTTTTTTACATATTGTAACAGTAAATAAATGAAACGAACTGTAACTTTCTTGTTGTATGCAAGCCAGTTGCTTACGCGTATAGAGGTTAGCCAAAACGTATTGCTTACTTATGTAGCTATCTCCGAAGGGTTTCACTTTTCGTGTTTTCGTTTCTCGGATAAGGAAAACCGAATGAGCAAACTCTGGATTCAGTTAACAGCAGAAAGAACAAGATGGACAGACTGAGATCGACTGAAGAGGGAATATCTCACGACCGTGACTAACGAAATCCGTTGAACTTCCATTTCTGGTACTCATGTCTTGGGACTTTTCTGAGGAAAATCAGTAATCACCTCTTTCACTTTGATCCTGACTGTGATAGAAGAAGGGCGCGATTTTATAGTTTATTCCGCGGTGTGATTGGACAGTATTGGAAAAACGTGAAGTGTCCTCAGATATATTTAATCAAATTTCAATGTTCCTCCTATAGTTAGGCATAGCTAGATAGATTTTAAGTGCGATAAAATGGTGTGCTAGTTTTGTGAAAGCGTTCCAGATGACTCAAAGGTAAAACCAGTTAACGAAATGTGTGTGTTCTGAAAATGTTTTAATTGTGTCGTTTGCACAGTCAACGATTTTGCGCGTGTTCTCAGCTTCTTTAGTGCTCAACGGTCAACAAAGCGACCGCATTCCGGTTCCTTTCGTCAACGGTTCACTCCGGCTAACATTCAGCAAGCCACCATCCGCTGACAGAGCTTGGCAACCCGTCACCAAGACCTGTTGAAGGTACCACGTGCGTGAACTAGGAGTTGTCTGGGCACGTTTCGTCACCATCACCATCGGCCGGGCGCCATAGTAAGCTTCCAAAAATTGTAAGTGGCGAACCCTTGCATGCAAGACCGTTAGCCCGGACATTCAAGCAATAGCGTGCATACACAGAACAGAAGGGGAAGTGCAAACAAATCGGTGAATCAAAAAGTGGATCGTTTTTCTGCTCAACAAGCGATGTGCTGTGGTAGCATTCTACACGGGATTTCTATGTGCACTCACACTATCATAGCATGCTGCCTATCTTAACTGCAGGCAGAAGATGCCTTCTACCGCAAGGTGCGCTAGTGTTCACAAATGACAAGTGGAGCTACTTTCTGATCTGAAGTTCCACTCCTGTGGTGCATATCTCTGAAATAGGAAGCCGTCATATTGGATTTCAAAATGGCGTCGGATATCGATTTCCGGCCTCTTGATGCCATCCCTAGAGTCGGTGTATAATGAGTCACGCCAAGAGTGAAGCCAAGTCTACCTATCGAACTGTCAAACCAGCTACCTATCGTGCAAAGTAAACAAACATTACGATGCGATGAACGGTCTTGCAATAAAATATAAAATATAATCGAAGAAATGATAATAAACACGCAGTGAGTATTCAATTGTCATGGGATATGTTTGGTAATGATCAGTAATGAGAATTTCTACTATTTTTTGTTAAGATAATTTGACAAAATCACTGATATAATGATTTACTACAGCCGCTATAATTTTTTCTCGCTAGAAGTCATTTGAAGTTGATGTAGAAGTCCTCTGTTGCCAAGTTAAAAGAAAGGGAATCTTTCGAAAACCGTGATGCGAGTTCAACTCTTGGCGTGACTCATTATACACCGACTCTAGCCATCCCGATTCCAAAAATACCTATATTGATGGGTATTTGAAAGTATTTCTCACTTAATCTGAAATCGAAAGCCGCCATCATGGATTTCGAAATGGCATCGCATATCAATTTTCGATCCGTAGACTTCATATCGATTACAAAACATACCAATATTGATGTGCATTTCACTGTATTTTCACTTTTTCGTAAATCGGAAGCCGCCATCTTCGATTTCAAAATGGCTTCGGATATCGATTTTCATCCTCTAGACATCATCCCGAGTCAAAAAATACCTTTATTGATAAGTATTGGATTTCAAAATGGCGTCGCATATCAATTTTTGATCTCTAGACGTAACCCCGATTTAAAAAATACCCATTTTGATGAGTAAACAAACCATTACATTTGACATCCACGTGCACAGATCTATGCGCATACGCTTAAATGAATCGAGTTTGTTGCTTGTTCACTCGTCATAAAAACTGCACGGATTTGGATCGAACAGCTTCGCTTCAATGCAAAAGTAAGTTCATTTGACAATGAAAGAAGAAATGAACACGAGTCAAGCCCAAACAAACATCATGAAAACTGATCGAAAGTGGTTCTGTTGATGTTGACGGGGATCTGCACGAAGAGAAGATAGAATGACTTTCAATTGAAAGTGATGGTTGACAGTTTCATCGTCGCTTGACGATTTTCGATTGAAAGTGACTTTGTGGTTCCCTGCCCAAGTAACATTGGAAGCTTTATAGAGGTTTTATAGCATTCTACAAGTCTAAATCATGGTCTACAGAACCACCATAGAACCAAAATCAAGGTTGCAAATGCTCATTTCAGCTAAAACAATGTTTTTTCTAAATTATAAAATAATTAGATGCCATGATCATATTTTGAATTGGTAGGATACAAGAAGAGGTTGCAAAGAATGTGTTTGACATATTAAACCTGTTTATTTCACTTCATGAGAGTCACAATCAGCGATTTTTCACAAACTCACTCACTCACTCAGCGATCAGAAAATCGCTGATTGTGACTCATAGAAAGCCAAATTTACAGGTTTTATGTTACAAACGCATACTTTGTAATCTCTTCTTGTAAGTTGCAAGTAAAACATGCCAGCATACCATCTTTTGGTTTTATTATTCCAAAAAACATTATTTTAGCTGAAATGAGTATTTGCAACCTTGACCAAAATTGCTACTTGGGTGGTTATAGCCATACAGAAGTACGATGAAATTCCGGCTGCATCAGGGACCGCTGACGTAATATCCTACCTGAAGCACGGAAGCCAAGGAACGATAGAAGATAGGAGCAATCGACGTCACCGTTGAGTAATTTAACGACAAACGTAGCTTGTTGTAATTCTCGTCTTCGATCAAGCGTTTCAAGAACAAGCAGACGGCATCTAGCGGAATACACTGGAAGGTTAGACGGATCACGCCATGGTAGATTCCTGAGAGCAAGCCGTATGAACCTTTTTTTATGCTCGCTCCATTCTTAGGCCGTTCGCAATGCTGTTGTATTTTATAAGGACTGTTTCAATTTGAAACTAGAACAGAAACGCACCTCTCGCAATGCTGAGTTGCAGTTTCATTATTCGAGCACTATTTTGCACCAGATTTGCAACTGCTAGAGTATTCTGTTTTATTTCTGAGCGAGTTTGAAACACGAATGGAACTCTGTTTCAAATTTCTTTGTATGTATTTAAAGATGTTTCGAAGAGCTTCACAAAAAAAAACGGAGAACTTCATAGAGAATAGTAAAGTTTATGGAACATGATGATTACAAACATCTTTTAGAACTGTGCGTTGCGCTGATCGTGTTGCAGTTTTATTTTTGACAGTTTCAAAATATAGAATTGTCGAGAAGTTTAAAACAATTTTGAAACTCAGCATTGCGAACGGCCTTAGGTGCCATATAACGTCGTTTGTTTTCTAGAATCGGTCGCACGATGGAAGAATATAGCGCTTTTAGACAGTAGGGATCCGTGAAGTTCTTGGCAATTTTGGAGATAAAGTCAAGTTGACGGTTTGCCTTGTAAATAATCGATGCCATCGATGGGTCTTTGGAACGATGGACAGGTGAAGACAATCCAGCGTACAACCACATATATCTTTAGATCATCAGCATATATGAGCTTGCATCTATAGCCAAGTGAAGATGCAACGTCATTGAAAAATATGACAAATAGTAACGGCCCTAAATTGCTTCTTTGTGGGACGGACCTGCCGAGAATGAATCCGTTTTGGTCCGTCGACATGTGGGTCTTTGTAGCACGCAGAATATGATCGCTGACGATGATCTCGAATAGCTTCGAAGCGGCAGAAAGGCTAGTTTTTTTTTTTCCTTTGGTTTGTTTTTTCCGTCGATCTTGTTTTCCGTGCTGAGCACCAATGCTACCGACGTGCCAGGAAGGCAGCTCCCACACCTGGACCCTACCTATCGACCCATCTACTCATGAACCGGGGACCAACGGCTTTACTTCCCATCCGAAGGAAGGCGTGATCAGAGATGTTATGCCTCAGAACATCCCGGCGGCGCCGACTGGGATTGAACCCAGGCCTGCTGGGGTGAGAGGTAATCACGCTTACCACTACACCACCGGCGCCGTTAGAGAAAGGCTAGTTATCCTACGGTAGTTTCTGACATCTCTCCGGTCACCGCTTATGTGCACAGGAAACGTGTAAGACAGTTTCCAGCTAAATCGCCTTGACACCAGTCCCGAAGTGACGTTTCTTCACACACATTTTGACAGTTCCTTATGGGGTTTTGCGTTCAAGTGAGAGAATAAGAAAAAGTCCGCCATGTTTCACACATAGACTGACAGTTACATAAGAGATTTCTCCATAGGAGTAAAGAGTGACAGAGCTCTCGTCAACGCCAATGGAAAATTCTCCTTGCTCGAACCAGTGGTTGAAAATGAAGGTTACTGCGTTTGCACAGCGACGGAGAACAACAGCAGGAATTCCATCCGGGCTAGGAGCAAATGAACTTTTCAACATTTTTGACGCACCTATAATAATTGCAGGCAAAATTTCGAATGTATCTAGATCAGCCAGTTCGGCCCCGGCGTCGGACGATGACTCTGATTGGAAGACGGATGCAAAAAGAGTCGCGACGAAATCGCACGCTTCTGCTTCGCTCTTGGACTCCCTGCCATCATTGGGCGGAATTGACGGATTTTTCCTCTTGCTATTTACGAACGGTTTTTTTAGAATCAGGGTGACGTCTAGAAGCCGGAAATCGATATCCGACGCCATTTTGGCTTCCGATTTGCGGAAAAGTGTCAAATATCCTAAAATATGATTATTTTCAGAATAGAAATAAGACGTAGATGCCGAAAATTGTTGTCACGCCGTCCAAGATGGCAGCTTTAATTCAAAAAAACTGTGAAATACTGTCAAATACCGATCAATGTGGGTTTTTTGGAATCGGGCTGACATCTAGAAGAAAGAAATCGATGTCCGACGCCATCTTGAAATTCAAGATTGTGGCTTCCGATTTCAGAAGAAGTGTCAAATAGCCTGCAAATAACATCGAATATCGATTTTCAGCATCTACGCGTCGTCCTCGATCCGAAAATACCCAGATCTTAGGGTATTTGACACTTTTTGTGAAACCCGATGGCCGCCATATTGGATTCCAAAATGGAATCGGATATCGATTTTCGGCATTCACACGTTGTATCCATTCCGAAAATAACTATATTGTAGGGTATTTGACACTTTTTCTGAAATCCCATGGCCGCCATATTGGAGTCCAACATAGCATCGGATATCGATTTTCAGCAGCCACGCGTTGTCTCCTTTCCGAAAATTCCCATATCTTAGGGTATTTGACACGTTTTATGAAACTTGATGGCCACCATATTGGATTCCAAAGTAACGTCGAATATCGATTTCGGCACCTTCGCGTCGTCCTCATTCCGAAAATACCCGTATTGTAGGGTATTTGAGACTTTCCCTTACCCCGATGGCTGCCATCTTGGACTCTTAATTTAATTTTCGTTTAATATAAAATAATATATTATTACTACATATAATCCGGATGCCATCCCTATCGGCAACCGATATTGTGTGGATACTATCCGGATACTATATTTTGATGCCTGCGTCGTCAGGCCGTGACAAGTCGAATGAGCCCCGAATTGAAGTGAAAGTAGAAAAAACGAAGGAAGCAGTTTTCGATTCATTCATTGCTTCAATTGAAACAAATCTTTGCTACAAATGAAATGAACGGAAGCACTTGACGAACGAAACAAGTGATAGTCCAGTCATGTTTGAAAATGTTCATCGTGCCTCGATACCAAGAAACACGATGACTTACACGAAAATGATATTGCTCGGAATTATGCGATTCTGCGGAGAGTTTATTTTTTTTCTTTGTTTCGAAAATGCAGAACCCTGCCCAAGTAACGATTTTAGTTTTATGAGGGCTCTGTAGATCATGATTTGGACTTGTAGAATGCTATAAAACCTCGATAAAACCTGCAATGTTACTTGGGTGGGCTGGTTATAAGTTATAACCAGCCTATATTTGCAATGGTTCGCTTGTTTGCATCGGTTGAATCCGCGTTTAATTTTGGTATGTCAACGCCCCAATTTGTTAATAGAGTAAGAAGATTGAACATAATTGAGATATTCATTAAGACTGTTTGTCAGATATGATTGACTAAACAATAAATAAATAAATAAATAATAAAAATTAATAAGTAAATAAAAAAAATAAATAAATTAATAGATAAACAAATAAATAAATTAATAAAATACTTGAGAGCCCACAAAATACAATTCAGCTACAAGTTTTCGGCAAGCAAGCTAGCATTAAACATGACTTTTCTCTTCGATTCGATGTACGTGCATGAATGCATCGCAATATTTTCACATTTCTTGATGGTTCTAAAAACTTGAGTTGAATTTGAGGAACAAATGAAAACTAAAGGTGATTGAATTTCTATTCGATTACAATATTCTTATATATGATCTTAAAAGAATAAGAAATCCTCGGAAAAAATCAAATGGTTGTCATTTGGGTTGTATAATTTCGAAAAATCTACTGTATCTGAAATCGGTTCGTTTTTTGAGCACAACGATATTTTTATCGAACCCATAGACATCCATCGTGATTTTTAATCCAAGCACAACTTTTGATTCGTCTACTGTGGAAGCTATCAGCAATGAACAGTAAGTTGAGAATAAGTGCGAATTTCCACTTGGAACAAGGGCCTTCGATGGCCCTTGTTCCAAGTGGAAATTTGCACTTATTATCAACTTACTGTTCATTGCTGATAGCTTCCACAGTAGACGATAACGGCCGTGTGGGCTCTCGAGAAGATGAGAGTTTTCCATCTTCGTTGATGGAAAACTATCATCTTCTCGAGAGTCCACACGGCCGATGAGATCGATTCAAAATTGAGTGATTGTTTGCTCAAAATCGTAAAAACGTAGGTAACTCATAAACTAAATGTTTCTCTCTCGAAAATCTGCTCGAATTTGAGGAAAATATTACTCAATCTAGGAGTGTAATATAACAATATTACTCAATCTAGGAGTATACTAATAGATTGAGTGGAACCTCTCTCGATTGTTCTGGTATTCGAAAAGGTTATTATACACAGTGAGTGACTTACCTTGTAGTGAATTTGCGTGAACGTAACTCAAATATGAGTCAGATTCAACGGCCGTGCAGAGATCGCGTTCGGAAGAGTGGAAAAGCTTATCAAAAAGTTAGTCGCTTCCCTCCGGTAGTGGGTTATCGTGAAGTGTAGGTATCTCTATCGTAGCGCAAGCTTCTAGTGCCCATCTCAGTGGGATAGGAAAAATAAATCATCCCACCATCCAGCAGTCAGTGGCTGCTATGGTTATGAGGGTTAGGTCGTTAGTGGTTTAGTTCCTTTGCACAGCTTGACCAGGCAAGACGCGACGTACGTTTAGTATCTGGTCTGGTCGTTTGCTGTTAGTTTCATCGGATTTCAAGTTTTTATCAAGCATTGTTATCTTGTAGCGTTTTACATTGTAACTTACAACTACAAGTCGGTTCGTAAAGTTACGCCGGTTCCGTCGGTTTGTAATGATTTGCTGATGTAATTCGACCACCAGACTAAGTGGTTTGAGTGACCTTGATCGAGACAGGAGACGGATGCTGCACGGTGTTCTGTTGAAATGGTTTTAGTGTGCTGGATACCGTTGGTATTTAGATATGAGAATGATGGCTGTGAAACGTGAAATTATTGGTTGTTGACAATGTGATGGGAACAGTGAATAGTGATAAGGAGCGTCTAGTTGAACATTTTATTTCTGGTTGGTTGGAGGCAGAGAAAAGGCTAAATAATGACAGGTCAGATTAAAACCGGTTTTCGAGAGTTTGTTGTTTAATAGCCACACGTTGATCTTGACCGATGCTGGTAGAATGGAGTACAATTGAAAGCAAGCGTCATGTTTGATATTGTAACTTCATCGCATGTATGTTTTTTTTTATTTGATCCGGTATTTAATTGAAGCAAAACTCTTTAATCCGATACAACTGCTCTACTCTGCTTCAAATCGCAGATGAACGTTATCCAACATGTTGAAAGTAAATATTATGGCACACATAACATACTAAAATTTGCCATGCTTAACTTTAAAATTTATTTTCAGGATAAGATTAGCGACCTCTTCCTTACTCGATTTCTCCTTAACTCGGGGGAAATCCATGCTACTCCCACCATGTCCATACACTTTTTTTTTATTTATTCATCACTTGATATCCTTCCTAAGTCGATGGGTTTTTCAATATCGTGTTAGGGAGAGTTGACTGTATTTGCCAAAAATAAAGAAACAATGGATCAATTAAAATGCTGAGGTTTTGACAGAACTATGCTGTGCCTACCACAGTATTTTAAATTTGATCGTCCATGATCGTCACCACACTGTTATGTCAAGCAATCATTGCCTCTCCTCTCCACTTCGATGAACGATGTAAATTGCACCGTGAATTGCACCAAATAAAACGACTGAAATTCTATGGACTTCTTGGATGTTATGCGGACTTCTCGGAAGTGCTTCGGACATCTCGGCTATACTATGGACTACACAGAAGTTCAACGGATTTCTCGGAAGTTCAATGCTTTTGACGTAGACTACGTCTTACGGGAAGGTACTGGGGGTAAATCGAAAATCTAGAATTGCGACCGTCACGAAAAGGTGTATGGTTTTGAACGCTTATAACTTTGTCATTTATAGATGAAATTAAAATCCAAGTTCACCAATCGATAGCAAATAACTCTCACAATCTGCTGCAATAACTTTTTCAATTTTCTCAATTATAATCGTTGAAAAATTTTCAAACAAAAAGTGATAATTTATCACTGTTTCAATGAAATAAACGTTCTCCCCAAACCAAGTCGTCATAATCGAGCATCCTTAAAATCTGTGATTCTCGTTAAGAAAATTGAAAAATCGGTAGTTTTGAACCTTTCGTCTGTGCATTGGTAGGCATCGCGAAAATCGGTAGGTATGGCCACCCTGGTCATGGTTGAACAAACGCCCTTTCCCCGTTTGCCACATTTGGTCATATTTTCTCCAACCCATGGACGCATGATGTAATTTATAGATGGGGGTTCAATTAATTTAACGGAAATTGCTGAAACGTTAAAGGAAAACTTCAGCAAATTTTTGAGAGCTTCATGAAATTTAGGAATCATTAGGTAAGTAACATGATCATAAGGAAAAGTGATTTAATGGCAGATTCGAGAACTTTCCAAAAAACAGCGGGATTTCAGCGAAGATCAGAGAACATCAGAGAAATTTCCATTAATTTCAAGAAAATTGCAAAAGCTTCTTATAGGCTCTGAAATCTCCGAATGTTAGCGATACCGCTGGTGTAGAAGTAAGCGTGATTGCCTCTCACCCCAAAATGCCTTGGTTCGATCGCAGTCGGCGCCACTGGGATTTTCTAAGGCATGGAATCTCTGATCACGCCTTCCTTCGGAAGGGAAGCAAAACAGTTGGTCCCCGGTCCATGAGTTGATCGGTCGATAGGTAGGGTCCAGGTGTGGGAACTGCCTTCATGGCGTCGGTAGCATTAGTACTCAGTACGGAAAACAAGATCAACGGAAAACAAATCAAAGAAAAAAAATATCTCCTAATGAAAATTTCAAAGGAGATCATAGATATTTAGGAAATTTAATTGTATTAATGGAAGTTCCGAGTACTTTGAAGATGATAAGAGAACTTCAGAGCTGTTCCATGGACTTCAGGAAAATTGCAGAAACTTTCAAGGAGTTCCGAGGAATTATGAAATATGCTGAGAATTTCAGGAATGCTCCAAAAGCTTGCGGGATCGTCAGGTAAGTTATACGGAAATCAGGATAAATACCAGATAATTAGAAAATGTAAGGAACTTCAGGGAAGCACTGAAAACTTCACGGAAGTCCATAGAAGTTCAGGGAAGATTAGCGGAAGTTATGCGAGCTTCAACAAAGTTTTTAAAATTTCAAGAAAATTAAGGTACTCTGAATTTCATGGCAATTAAATTAACATCAAAAGAATAGTGGGAATCTTTTATGAATACTTGAAAATTTCTGAGACTTCTCGTGTACATTAGAGAAGGTGAGAGATCTTTCGGACAGTTCAAATGATATCAAGAAAACACGTAAAATATCAAAGAGAGTAGAGACTATTGGTGAAGATCTAAGATGTTGAAGAATTAGATCTATAATTAAAGGGACACGAATTTCAGGAAATTTAAGAGAGCTTTATTGAAAATCTAAGAACTTTTTAAATTGTTTCACTTCAATTTCAGGAAAATTAAGGGAATCTAAATCTATCAATACTCGCGCCGTTGTACAAATTACAGCAAGGAAAAATATTAAAAACATTCTGACTTTGAAACTCACTCAACGCAAAACTATACATGTTTCATTAAACTTTATATTCATATCCAATAGACCAATCCTTGAAAAATATTTTGGAGAACATCTGAATTCAAGCTGTGCCCTCTAGGCAAAAATAGCATACTGTTGTATTTAACACAACGCGCGAGAGCTCGTGTCACAAAAGATGGTGCGAATACTGAAAGGTTAAAGAAGTTCTGTAAATTTGTGGGAAGGTAAACTAGAGCAAAGATGAATTTTAGGAAAACTTCGAGGACACAGTCCAGTGAACTTCGGGAGCTTCATAGTATTTCTGAACATTGTAAGGGTAATCCGAGAACTTCAGGGAAACTAGATGACTACATTTGTTCCATTTCGTTAGGGGCCTAATTTCACATGTCAAAACGCCAAATTTGTTCATACAAGCGTTGATACATATTTGGATGTCTTTTTTCTTTCTGAACACCAATGCTACCAACGCCAGGGAGGCAGCTCCCACACCTGGACCCTACCACAATGGATCTTATTTTCGAGTTCTGATGTAATTTTATGTGTCGCGTGATGGGCCTTAGTTCTAGCCAGGAACTAGTCGCTTCCTCCATGGTATCCGGAATATGTCCTGATGGGAGCAATGTGGTCTTGGGCCACCAATCGTATGACCACCAATGAACTGGTATCCCATTACTTGAATTTCCTGAATCGAGTTCCACACTATGCGGATTGCGTCGGACGGCCAAGAGGTGTTTCAAGACTACATTCGGGACATTCCGTGCAAGCTCCAACCATTGGCGTAGCTAATGGGGGTGCCAAAGGGGCCAGGCCCCCTAAGATTTTTCGGTGTTTTTTTTTTTGACTCACCGGTATTTTGTCAAGCTTGTCAAGTTCATTGTTATTATATTATATCGATAGTTATTTGATGGCATAATAAGACGTCTTCAGGCTCTACAAATTATGCATTAACTTCTAGGAACTTCGAAGAACTTCAAAAACTTCTAAGAAGTTCAGGAAACACAGTAGAAATTAAGAAAACTTGGATTTTGGGAACTTCATAGATCTTCAGAAAAAATCGTAGCTTCAAGGAACTTGGATAAGTTCTGAAAACTGCGTAAAAGTGGAAAATTGATTAAAGTTCGAGGAGTTTCTTTAAAGGAACATTATTTTATTTCAGGGAAGCTTATTATTGATCGGGAACCTCTGCATAATTTTTGGGCACTTTTTTGAAGCCTCATGAACTTGGAATAGTTGTGGAAATTAGAAAGGAAATCAGGAAATCAGAATAATTTCATTTGTGGGACTTCGTGAAAAATCAACGAGAAACGTAGAAGTACAGCAAGCTTTGTAGAAGTTTTGCGAGTTTCATAGCATTTTGAAGAGCTTCGTAAAAGTTCATATAAGTATAAGGACTTATGAAAAAGCTCAGGGAATTTCGTTGAAGATCTACAAATAGTTCAATAAACTTCTAAGAACTTTAGGGAACCTCGCTTCAGCCTTGGGAACTTCATTTTAAGGTATTTTCCAGATGTTCAAGAATATTTGTAGATGTCTTAGGTGTCTTTTCACAAGTGCAAAGATGTTCAGAGATCTTCGTAGAAATAAGAATGTTGAAAAATATTCAGTGGACTTCGTAGAAGTTGAGGAAATTTTGTAAAACTTAAGGGTGTTTTTTAGAAGTTCAGGAAACGTTTCATAAGTAACAGGATTTTCTTTGAGACATACATCCTTCCTAGACAGCAGGAAATATTCAAATGAACTCCATATAGATGAAGATATTAGTAATGTTCTCCAGATATTTTTCCAAGACTCCAGGTTGATCAAGTTCTGAGGATAAAAATTCAAGCATTCTTTCAAGACTGTAGGTTGTTCAGGAAGTATTCAAAAGTTTTCCAACTATTTGAATCTGAAGGAATCTTGAATGATGAATTTAGATTTTATGAACATGTGAACATTCTCTTTAGGGAAGACCTTTGCGTTGGTGATTTAGCTATATTGTCAAGAATTAGCACTCCAGCAGCAGAATACCGGGCATAAATTTTAACGAAGAGATGGAAATTCCTACATATACCTAATATCTGTTTGAGATGCTTAAATTTAGGTGATCCGGACGCTATGTGATTTCATTACATAAAGCATGAACAAACGATCGTTGTTTGTTCAAATTAGTAAGTTTTTAGAGCTCCTCCAATCGTTACTGTTTCACCTTTAAAATTATAGCAAGCCTCAACGTTATATTATTGATCACAGAAAATTAAAATATAGATTTAATAATAATAATAATGGTCACTGAAAAAATGTACCCAAACACAAGTTGCCTTGACGCGAGTTTTTATTTAACCATAGTTTAGCAAAATAAACCAAATGCAACAGCCCCCCCCCCCCCTAGGCCCCTCCAGATAAGTTTTCTAGCTACGCCCATGGCTCCGTCTACAATTGCACTTCCCTTCTAACACATCAGGCCAGCTTGTTGGGTTAACTTGGCCAGATTTGGTGAGTTCGTTCCATTTTGCCCTCTATTATGTTTTGATGCTTAATTTCCGAGTACTAGTGATGCTACAAACATTTTCAACTCATTTAATACGCGTCGATCAAGCAATACAGCTTGATTGAAAGTTCCAGTACATTACGAATGATTACCACATTGAAATGTTTTTGGAGTGGGGCTTATCGTATACGAAAATAGCTTCGGAATGCTTGCGTTCTTGAAATAAGCTGTAACCTTGTACTTCCCGGATTTAAGCTTCCTACAATTATGTATATAAAAGATGGTTGCAGGAGGATTCTATCCATAATGCCACTTCCATCCCATACTCGCCGGCCATATCTCCGATTCCAATACAAAATATCTTCTTTAATTCTATGGAACCTCTGCACCTTCCGTTTGGTGGTTGTTGTGTCAAATTTGGTTCAGTAGTTCATATTTACAGTAACTTGTTCCGGCCATATCATCGGAACTGAATGACTGACCTCAAAACTATTTTAAAGCGTTTTGTGTGATAGCTAATACCTGTGATTTGGCAGTTAGTGCATCCAATTCGGTTCAGTGGTTGTCGAAAAACACGACTTAGTTCTCCAAATACGTTTTTTTCGGATCTTGTTCCGGACATATCTACAAAACCAGTTGACCGATTCAAAAAATATTCAATAGCATTCTATGAGACCATTCAAAGGCCACTTAATCGGGAAAACCTGGAAAACCGAAAATCAACCAGGAATCGAAAACAACCTGGAAAAATCGGGAATTTTAAAGGAACCTCCAATAATATAACTTTTTTTTTTAAATTTATTTAGGAGATTTTTAGCCACGGGTTAGACCATCTTCGTTATTTGTCCTCCAAATATGGCTGTACCTACATATATTCATCCATTTCCGTTACAACAAAGTTCGATATTCTCGAATATTTATCTCTGTATCTTTAACATTTCTTCCATTTCCATGTCTCAGAGGTTGGAAAATTTACCAAGTCCAAGATCGTGATAATTTTCCTAAATAATTCCAGTAATTTTTATCAATGTCTAAGCAACACGATTTATTATTAGAATTATTAATTTTAGAAACCTGGAGTATTCTATCTTACAGATTCTAGATAATGTATCCATGTCTGGGACTACCGTTCTATCTCACTAATAAACGATTCATATGTGTCTAGCTCCATAATTCCATCCTGCCTCTGAAATCGAAGCTGAGTCTGCTGCTTTAGACATTCCCATGGACTTCATTAGTCTGTCGACATTCGTAGTTACTCCTACAATGATCATATCTGCTGCCAAAAAGTTGAAAAGTTCGCTTTCTGCTGGTCCCGACAGTATACCATCGATTTTGTTTTGCCGCTGTGCTGTTGACTTAGCTGAGCCACTGTCTGCAATTTTCACCCGGTCACTCGATGAAGGGGTTTTTCCTGAGGTATGGAAGCAGTCATTTCTCGATGAACATTTCAAATGGTCCTATCTGCTTTGATCGATTCTCTTCACCGACTTTCTCTTTCGTTAATAACTAAGCTGTAAAACCTTTCCCTGTTGTATTTGACGTTTTGTACGCTAGATAAGAACCTCCTTTATCAAACTATGTGGTAGAATTAGCGCGAAATCTGTTTGCATAGCAGTGGTTATGAAAAGAGAAAGTCGATGAAGAGAATCGATCAAAGCAGATAGGACTATTTGAAATGTTCATCGAGATTTATGTTTCCCGTCTTCAAAAATGGTGAAAAGAAAAACGTCAGGAACTACAGAGGAATAACGAGCTTATCAGCTGCGTCAAAGCTGTTTGAAATAATTGTCAGCGATATGATTCTACGCCAGTCGCACAGCTATATTCAACACGGTTTTATGCCTGGAAGATCGGTCACGACGAATCCACTAAGCTTCACTAACACTTGCATAACTGCTATGGAAAGCAAGGCTCAAGTTGATGTCATCTATACTGACCTGAAGGCGGCTTTCGGCAAGATCGATCACAATGTGATGCTGTCACGTCTCGGATCATGCTCTAAGCTAGTGTCTTGGCTGAACTCTTACCTAACGGGAAGAAAACTCTGCGTTAAATTTGACTCCTGTGTTTTTCGACCTTCTGCAATACATCCGGTGTTCCCCAAGGAAGCAACTTGGGACCATTATTGTTCACACTGTTTTTCAACGACGTTGCTTCGAAATTAGGCTGCGTGATCATATTTATACGCCGCCGATGACCTGAAAATATATTTAGTTATTCGCTCAACTGAAGATTGCCACCGTTTGCAACATCTTTTAGACTAGAGATGAACTAGCCTAAGGCTAAAAATCTCTCTAATAAAGAATTAAAAAAAAAAAAAAAACATCTTTTAGACCTATTTTCTGACTGGTACCATTGGAACAAGTTAATTATTAGCGTACCGAAGTGCTCTGTTATTACCTTTTATCGTTCAAAACAACCGATATTGTTCGATTATCGCATCAAGGGTACTTCACTTAAACGAGTTGAAGTGATTACTGATCTCGGAGTTGTGCTGGATCCAAAACTGACGTTCAATTCTCACTACACTTCGATAATTGCCAAGGCGAATCGACAGTTGGGCTTTATTTCGAAAATTGCAAAGGATTTTACGGATCCATATTTCTTGAAATCCTTGTATTGCGCGCTGGTACGGCCAATTCTCGAAACCGCTTCTGTTGTTTGGACTCCAAATGATGTTTCCTGGACCTTAAGGATTGAAAGTGTCCAGCGACGATTCATCCGGCTAGCACTGAGTCATCTACCTTGGCGCGATCCGTTGAACCTCCCTGCCTATCCCGATCGATGTAGACTGTTGGGCATGGACACCCTTGAAAGAAGGCGAAGACTACAATGGTGCAGTCGATTCTCTCCGGCTACTTTCTATGTTGGACTTCCGTGCTGCTCAACGTCCTCTTCGGCAGCGGTCACTACTACAGGACAGATTTCACCGTACTTTGTTTGGATATAATGAACCAATATCGTCGATGATTCGAGCTTTTTCGGTGGTGGAGGACAGGCATGAAAAATCATTTGCATTCATTTCGTGCATTCATTTACATTCATTTGTCTCTAACTTTTTTTTTAACAGCATTCCGCAAAATGATGTATTTAGCTTTTGTAGGTTTTGTCATTAGCTACAACTTTTGTTAAAAAGTCAAATCCGTATCTCTTATGCATGACGAAGACGAGCGAACAGAAGCCACTGCTGTTTTTCAGTGAATATATTTTACATTCACTGAAAAACAGTAACAAGTTCTGCCCGCTCTAGTTCGTGATGCATAAGAGATACAGATTTGAGTTATGAACAAAACTTGTAGCTAATAATAAAACATACAAAAGCTCTATACATCATTTTGCGGAATGCTGTTGATGAAAAAAGTTAGAGGCAAATGAGGCAAAGAGGCAAAATTATCTTCAAATTAGCATGACATTCTGTAAATCATTTGTGTGTGCTTTTTTTTTCCCTTGATTTGTTTTCCGTTGATCTTGTTTTCCGTGCTGAGCACCAACCAGCTCCCACACCTGGACCCTACCTATCGACCCATCAACTCATGAACCGGGTACCAACGGCTTTACTTCCCTTCCGAAGGAAGGCGTGAACAGAGATGTTATGCCCCAGAACATCCCAGCGGCGCCGACTGGGATTGAACCCAGGCCTTTTTTTTATGCAGGCGGGAATCTGCTCCCAGACACCTGAGAAGATAACTCAGGGTGTGGGGATGAGAGATGTAGCACTCCCGACCCACTAAACCTTACCCTGTGCTCTAGGCCCTTGCCCTCCCCGGAACCGCCCGAAAGCATTAGGTCATGGGAGAGGGCCGGTTGCGCTATGGAGCATCACTAAGTGTTGTGTCAGACGTGACACTCGCTACTGCACAGTGAGCCGCTGTGCAGGGCCTTCCTCTTATTGTTCGCTGTTAATTGTTCGCCTGAGTTCTAGAGCAGACGTGATAGCCAGCCAACTGTCCACGGCAGGACAGGACAGATGTGACCGCTTACGAGCTGCGTGTGCTGCTACTTGATCAGAGTCGTCTACACTCTAAGAACCCGATGTCACTCCTGCCTTTGCACAATGAGGGTTTGTGCAGGGCTTATCGACCTCCTGGGACGAGCTGGATGGGGCTCCAGCGTCCTTACTCTGCGGTAGTTCGTTTAGCCGCAATATCTCTCCCTTGGGTACGATAATTAACGTTTCCAGGGCGCACCACGAGGAGGCGAACTACTGCATGCCCCTTGCCTGTTGGGGTGAGAGGTAATCACGTTTACCACTGCACCACCGGCGCCGCTAATTGTGTGTGCTTTTATTCTGATGTATTTTGTCGTGGTATTATTGTCGATATTCCCTTGGACCTCTTATCAGAAATCACTTTGATAGTGTGATTGACAGTTAAGTGATTTTAGCCATGGTTGATCATTAGGGGTAGTGTCAGGATTTTTATAACCTGTGTGTAATGGGATATCACCATTATGTCTGTCGTAGGGTTCACTTGAATTCTCTTCCGAATTCCCTTAAACAAGTGGGGGTTATTCCGGGAGTCGAAGTGCCTTTTGTCACTAGTGAAGTGAGAAAAGTCACGTCGTGTTGACGTGACCCTCTGTGCAAATCAAATGGAGAGTAGACTGATGCAAAATTTGGAATTTTCGCTCCACAGTGTATAAACGGTTCCAAATTGGGTCCTGCTTAGCCTCCCAAAATTTGAACTACTATAGTAAGAAACTGACCATTTGAAGATTATATGGGAATTACGACGGGGAAACTTATGTTTTGTTTATCTAAAAATTCACCACATCACTATGCTTTTAAAAATGATAGCAGTGATTGTAGAAAATTTTCTCAGCTACAACTTTGTTGAATACTACTATTCAATCATATGTTAGGAACAAAAGTTATTAATGATTCAAGTCATTGATGTCTTATGATTATGCTCATTCAACTGTTCAACAGGTAACATTGCACAGTGGTCCAGTTAGTTATTTAGCTCTAATTTTCTTATTTCAAATTTCTCAGCAAAGGTGTCTTCAAATAACTTTTAGATCTTTTTGAGGCGCAAATGTTTGGTTCACAAAACTTGTCAATATCTTTCGCCGATCAAGAGTTATTGACGTTTTTATACTAAAAATATGCACATTTCAAATGTTAATATCTCTGGTTGGGGCAAACAAAAAAACCGTTTTTACGGCATTTGACAGGGCGTATGTTATTCTGAATAAAATGAAAAAAAGAGGCATGGTATTTCTGAAACTCGTATCAAAACAATTTGAATTGATTCGTCTTGAAGAGTTTTAAAAGTTTTTAGAGGAGTTTCATGAGAATTTTGAAATAAAGTTATTGTTAATAAACTATTTTTTCCAGGAACACCCTAAATCAACTCCGCAAAATTACTCTAAACTGAGAAAGTTAAGAGATAGAAAAAAATTATCTTGAAATCAACTTGGCTACAACTCTTTCAAACAACACATGTTTTTATTTTCTAAAACAAAAAAAAAGCTTGTTTTAAAATTCCCTAAATGGAACTAAATGTCTAAATATTGAAACAAATGTACTAGCACATTTTATTTAAATTTGTCATTAGAGTGGTCCTAGGAAATCCATCTTTTGCCAATAACTTTTTTATTTGAAATTTATCATGAAAGTCATCTTGTAGAGACTTTCAAAACTCTTTAAGACGAATGTTTAATGGCGAAATTTGTTGCCTGTATCTCTTCTTATAATAAAGATATACCCAAATATAGTAAAAAATGTGAATAAATTCAAATTGATTGAGAGTTGGTTGGAAATGCTAACATGAAGCTTTAGTGTGATGATTTATTAGCTAGAGAATGATCTTTAGAAGAGGGTAGGTGGATAGTTCCGTTAGAGTACTAAAGATCATTCTCTAGCTAATAAATCATCACACTAAAGCTTCATGTTAGCATTTCCAACCAACTCTGAAAATCGTTAACTTCGCGTATGAAGTAACATAAAAAACACTTTGAATGTAACAACTCAAGGCGGGAGTAGCCGTCAACAATGCTGATGATGGTACAGCACGCAACAACCACCCTACTGCTTTCTCTCTGAGATGATCACGTTGGTCATGACGAGAGGAGCAACACAATAGTTGGGTAAAGAAGAACTGCATTATAACACACCATCGACTGGAAATGCTCTCCCAACGTGGGGCTTTAGGTAGTGATGAAAAACGTCGCTAGAACTATTCCACAGCCGCAGTCAGTTTATGAGCAACAAGAGGGACGCACATTTTTGCCTGTGGACTTGGAGACATACTTCAAGTCCCCGCGTACATCGTACGGGCTAGGCAAAAATGTGCGTCTATCTTGTAAACTGTCGCTTTAATGGCCCTTCGCTCATTTTCAACTTCTATTCAATTTTCATACTGCCGTACTCTAACGGAACTATCCACCTACCCTCTTCTAAAGATCATTCTCTAGCTAATAAATCATCACACTAAAGCTTCATGTTAGCATTTCCAACCAACTCTGAAAATCGTTAACTTCGCGTATGAAGTAACATAAAAAACACTTTGAATCAAATTGATTTTTATACGAATTTAAAAAATAACATACCTCCAATTTTTTTTATATTATTCAGAATAACATACGCCCTTTTAAATGCCGTAAAAAACTATTTTGTGTTTGCCCCAATAAGAGATATGATGTTTAAAAACATCAATAGCTCTTGATCGGCAAAAGATATTGAAAAGCTTTGTGCAGTAAAAATTTGCGCTTTTAAAAGATCTAAAAGTTCTTGGAAACATCTTTGCTGAGAAATTTGAAATAAGAAAACTAGAGCAAAATAACTGTTTTTTTTTCGAGCCACCCTAACTCAATTCAAGAAAATAGCTCTAAATCAGCAAATTCTAGAGATTCAAAAAAGTTGTCTAAAACAAAGTTGCTTGAAATTAGCTTAACTATAACTTTGCCGAAAAATGTATACCTTAATTTATTCAAACAAAAAAGTTAGTTTATGATTTTAATGATAATAAGAACCACCCTAGAATTCATTGTCATAAAAATGAGGGCCTAACTATAAGGAACAACTTTGTAGAAGAAACTTTAAGTCTAAAGTTTCAATTTCAGACTCAAAACATAACATTCCACCTAAATCTGCATTCTGGACTGGTGTTTCTGGTGCGAAGAATTGAGCACAAATATCATGGCTACTATGTCACACTGACAATGAACAAAAAGTTTGGTTTTCCTATAGTAATAGTTTGTGCCAAGTCAGTTTCTTACCAAATGAGTTTAAATTTTGGGAGGCTAATCAGGACCTGATTTTAAACCGTTTGAGCACTATGGAGTGAAAATTTCAAATTTTGCATCACTAGTGACAAAAGTCACTTTGGTTCGTGGAATAACCCCCAGTATCTATAATTTCCACAGATTATCATTCTCAGGAATACTATTCATAATCCTCATTATACAGTAGTAACCCAATTTTGCAGCCCCTTCACGCATATCTTTCAAAAATTGTCCATAATCGTAATTCCAAATCTTTCTCATGCACCTTCAAGGATTTTCAAAAAGGAAGCTGAAAAAATTTCGAGACAATTTTTAGTTTTTCTTATAATTTCATTAAAATACTTTGCAAAATATCCTGGCACCTATATTTTTGGTACAACTTCTTTAGAATTCTTTGCAATCTCATCTCGATTTTCTTAATAATTCTTCAAAGTATCAGAGTTCTCAAATTTTGTCCAAGTCCAAGAGGTATCTTTTTTCTTTAATCTGAAATGTGGAAAATAATGCCATGTTTGAAATTTCGAAAAGTTCATTGATGTGCTATACTGACTTTATCTCAAAATTTTGAAAACTTGCTCATGTAACCTTCAAAAATGTCTTAGTCCGTGATCTCAAATGCCCGTAAATTTTAATTTTTCCTTGATTTCCACTGTTCCCGCGGATCCTCATTGACAAAAGTCTTGTTATCAGATTGTTTTTACAAATTTGAGCTATTTACGAACAAATTACAATCAATCTAAAAGGTTCTCATCACTAACAAGCGCAAAACACTGGATATATAAACGGAGAGCCAATGTGGCCAATACAGGAATAGACTTACTGTTCTCCCTGTGATTATTATTTCCAAGAAGTAATTTGAGCTGACGCACTTTTCTGCCTGACTTGAAGAAGTAAATTAAGCTGCATTTCGCCTGTCAGTACGACGATGATTAAGACGAACGATGGGCAAGATGAAACATAATTCATCGTGAACTATATAGGGGAAATGGCTCCACTGTTGGCCAATGAATCTAAAGAGTGGACCCATCGATAAAAATCTCCAAACAATGCATCGTCTGAACAATGCAAATGAAATTTTTAGTTGCTAGTGACAAATTAGCAAAAAATGCTTGCCTTCGAAATGTATGCATGGGCCCAATATTAGGGACACTTATGCAGACATTAGGGGCATTAACCTTACAGCCCCCTATAGTGTACTGTATAACATTAAAAACGTCTCCATCATGCGAAGCTTTCAGAGACGACCGAGCCTACGGAAATAACAAAAACAAACATACGGAGGTGGCAAAAACAGCAGTATCAAATTTTGCCCGGGAGAGGTTGACCTTGATCGATGATTATGAACATTAGGTTGACACTTTGGCTTCTTCTTCTACTTTTATGTTTGGTGGGCTTCTTTTTATTTTTGCGGCATAATTAATGCGCTCGTTTGTGGACATTACCCACGTCAGCGTGGCCAAAGTTTTGTTGCTGTGGCTGAAAATTCACGTGGCCTTATCATCAATGGTCGGTTATGGTTATAGCTTAATTGCTAGCCGTTATTTATTGCCGTGTATCGCCTGCTAGACTGTTTCCGGGCTGGAATTTAATGTCATTTTAAGACTTACAATTTGTTTGTCCTGTCAATAGGCGAAGACGCTGCTGACTAAAGCCAGTGACTATAATGTAGTTTGACAAAAAAATCCAGCATGGTACTTGGCTATCACTGCTTATCAGTTCATTAAAACAGCCAATTGGACTAAACGAAAGTGCAATTTCACTATAATTCACAGTTAAAAGCAGAGTTGCGTCCACTCACTTTAGGCTAAACACAATGTATTTCGGAATTATGAAGTCATTAGATGTTATAATGATACGTTGTATATCACAATAGTAGGTTGTAAAGTATGTGTTCGACAAGCAAAATGTGTCAATTTTGCTTTTATTGAGTTACAATCAGAGTGAGCGCGAACGAATCATACAATCGCTGATTGTGAAATTGACTGGTTTTATGTGTCAAACATATATTTCCACAGCTCTTCTTGTAACTTACAAGAACAAAATATCAATACAACATCTAATGATTCCTGCCTCGGAAAGTTTTTCGAGAAACTGGTTCATCAATGTTTGTACAATGCAGCTAACCGATAATATGTAGGTTCCAGCATGGTTTCGTCGTTACACCAACACACTGTTCCACGAAGTAGAGGCTCATCGTTCGGTTGACTCAGTTTATGTAGATTTTTCTAAGGCCAATGACACAATTCCACACACTTATATTGTTGATAAACTTCTGCCCATGGACTTCGCGATCTGGATCATTGTTTGGTTCAGATCTTATCTAAGAAATTGCAAAGCCTCTTCAGTTTTGACATAATTTCTGGACTACCACAAGGAAGCATGCTAGGATCACTTATTGTCATCCTGTTTATCAATACTTTGCTCTCCGCTTATCATCAGGTAAATTTTTCTTCGCAGATGACCTTAAATTATGCAGGATAATCGCATCGGCTTTGGACTGTGCTGCTATACAAAACGACATCGACGAACTGGATGAGCGTCTACAGAAACAAAATCTAAACCGATGTTTTTCACACGTTGTCGAACTGTTTTAAAATAAAGCTATAAGATCGACCCTACCACTCTCGAACGCGTAGTTTCTATTCGTGACTCAGGTGTTATTTTGGACAGCAAACTGAGATTCAACGAACCAATTTTTACGGCTGCTGCAAACCCGAATAAACAAGTATTATAAAGCTATTATACCATTTATCGTTGAATGATTATTCAAGTAAATAATATTATGATTCCGTTGTATTATAACAGGTATCGTTCCATACTAGTAATATCATAAGAAATTTGAATGTACCGTGGTTTGGTCGTTATAATTATTTAATAATAATATAAAATAAAAAAAAAATTGTAACGGGTATAGTGTTATGCTAGTGATATTGCACTCTATACTCCCTGCCAGAGTTGCAACCTATCACAATCACGATCGTCAAACAGCTGATGGTATTGCGCGTTTCACACCAACTTGGACTAATAAGCGCGTTTTCACTTATTAAAAAGTGTGATAAAACTGCAAGTTTACGTCTAATCGTCTTGGTGTCTTCGGGGCGGTTATTCCTTATGATGCAAGCAATAAGTGCTCCAAAGACATCAATACGATTTGACGGAAACGTGTACTTTTATCACACTTTTTGTATTTTTTGGACAGTCCAGTTTCAGATGCAATCAGCAATAGTAACGCTTGGTACATTCCTATCAATGTGCTTGTCGAAGCACTCTCCATGTGACCATCCATCAAGTTGACGAAAGAAGTAAAAAGCATCTGGTAAAATGTCGTCTTTGGTAGTGATCCATCACCGATCTGGTCATTTCCAACAATCACGACACTCATCTATGCTCGTTTTCAAGCAGTTGCTGCTTTGCTTGCTTATGTGAATGTGTTGGTGAGTGAGCCCAACACCTTCTGTTTCATTTTGCCAGCTCTTTTTGTAACTCACACAGTCACGCGTGCCGAGACGAACTTGGAATGCGTAGGCATTGTTATCATTTTCTTAGTTCGTTTTTCGTTTTTTAAATACTAATTTACTTAGTTTTTCTTTCAGTGTATTTTTTCCGCAAAGATAATTTAACTACTCAAATGCCATTTTGATCAGATCAATAGTTTTCAAGTTATGATTTTTGAAAAAAAAATCCATTTTTTATACGCCCTTTTCAAAAGTTACTCTGGAGGAAAAAATCATATTTAAATGAAAAATGCAACCATTAGTAGCAGCGAACACGTGAGAAATGTTTCATTCAAATCGGAAACACTCATGTCCAACCGGTTTGCGTTTTGGGCTGGAAATGCTCTTCTGTCATTTCGCTTTTTATCATCACCATACTGCAGAAGTCTTCACTTTTTGCGTTATGCTTTACATCATCAGCAGCGAGTGTTAAGTTTTGCCAGTGAGCAGCGATCATTACTGGTGATTGTTGTTTGGCATGGCTCTACCGCTCACTGCGTGACAAAACGTTCTGTCATTGATAGTCGGTTGATGCGTTGACGAGTGTCGAGTGAGTGTCATGATATTTTGCATCACTGCTCCCTGCAAATACATTCCAGAATAGCTGGATCTATTTTATCGGTTGATCCGTACAGTGGTGCCTTAGCGTTGAGGAACCTGTGTGATGGTCGACCAATACCTAGCACTAATGCCTTACAACCAGTCAGTCCTAAACAGGTGGATACAAAGTAGGCCAACGACGCCGATCTTCCGTTCAATTCTTCCAGTTGTTGAACTGAGATGTCTTTATTTGTTTAGGTAGTAAATTTGGCCAGCAAAGTTGTAAAGTTATAACAGTAATCATTTAAATAGTTGAGAAATAGTGATCATCAGGCTTTCGTACAATATATTGAAAATAAATACACTTACATTCTCGTTTTATCCTCAAATCTATCAATTCAACAGTAAACAATTTTAAATTAATCTTTTAAACCATAGGAGTCTTCTGCATGTCTTTAACGGCGTGCAGCTCTTTGACCAACCTAAGAGTATTCAAAGTAAGTTACAACTTAACAGCACATTTTGATTTCAATTTTGATCTCCAGCTTTGCTCGGGTAGTCATTAAGCAAATTTAAGAGAAATTCGGAGAACTTGATCCGAGAATGTCGAAGACAGCTTTGTTGAAATTCGAGAAAACTTAATAGAAGTGGGAACTTCTGTTTGGGGAACTTTGTTGAAGTTTAGGTAACCTTGTTACATTTCAGGAAACTTCATACAAGTCTTAATTACAGGGCACTTCGTTAATGATTTTTGTTAGTTTAAGAAATTCCGTAGAAGTTCAAGAAACTTCGAAATCTCTAAATGTGTAGAAGATATTTTGTTAATGATCAAGGAACTTCGAAAAACTTCGGCAAACTATGTAGAAGTTTAGCAACATTTGAAGAAGTTCGGAAAACTTTATAAAAGTTCAGGAAATTTTTTAGTAGCTCAGGACGTTGCTATGAGCAATAACGTAAAAATCATAAAAATGTTAAAGGGTCTTTGTATCAGTTTAGGGAACTGTGTAACTTTGGGAGCTTTGTTTCGCCAATATGTTCAGGAAAATTCCTAGGAAAGGATCAGGTTCTTTCCGGAAGTTTGAAGAGTTGATGGATATTTTGAGACCGAATAAAAAATTATGCATCTTAAGAATGTAAGCCATTTTTTTAGGAAGTAAAGGGAATTGGAATTATAGGATATTCGTATAAAGGGCGAACACGAAATTATTGCGACACCGAAAATGTCATGCCAATTTTCTTATAATGTTTAGAATCAAACCAAAATTTAAGGGTAGTTTTATACATATATTTACTTCAAAAATCAAAAGAAAGGCTAATCGATGAAGCCTTGAGTGTAAAATTGAACGCATTTTCGCTTGATGCCCTCCATCAAAGTCTTTATAGTGTCATCCGGTACCAGTTTCTCAGTTTTTTTTTTTCCATTTTCTTAACATGTCCTTCTCGTCTTTGACTGTCTTTTGCTCTTCCGAGGTTCCCGCTTCATTATTACCCAGTACTGCTCCACCGGGCGCAGCTCCGGACAGTTTGGCGGATTCTTGTCCTTTGGAACAAAATGGACAGAATTGGCCTCATACCACTCCAAGACACTTTTAGAATAGTGGCATGATGCCAAATCTGGCCAAAATAGCGGAGCTTCGTCATGCTGCTGCAAGAACGGCAAAAGGCGCTTCTCGAGGCACTCAGATTTGTAGATCTCGCCATTTACTGTGCCCTTTGTCACGAAAGGCTCACTCCTCAGTCCGCGAGAGCAGATGGCCTGCCAAATGAGATATTTGGAGGCGAAATTCGACATTTTCTTCTTCTTAAATTTGTCGTCCACATCGAACTTGCTCTTGCCGGTGAAAAACTCCAACCTCGGAATTTGCTTAAAATCGGCTTTTATATACGTTTCGTCGTTCATCACACAGCAGCCATATTTTGTCAGCATCTTCTCGTAGAGCTTCCGTGCCCGAGTTTTAGCCGTCGATTGTTGCCGCTCATCGTGGTTTGGGAAGTTCTGTACCTTGTATGTATGTAGTCCAGCTCTCTTCTTTGCATTCTGGACGTAGCTCTGCGACATGCCGATCTTTTTAGCCAAATCACGGCTTGAGACGTTGGGATTTGCTGTAATCATCCGCTTCACCTTTCCCTCCGTCTTTTTGTTTTCCGGTCCCGGTTTTCTTCCAGCTTCTTTGCCGTGGTCCAACGTCAACCGCTCCTGGAACCGCTTCAACACTCTGGAGACGGTTGAATGGTGAATGTTCAACATTTTTCCCAACTGCCGGTGCGACAGGTCAGGAAATTCCAGGTGTTTGGAAAGAATTTGTTCTCTCAACTCGCGTTGGTTCACCTCCATTTTACTTCGAGTTTGACAGCATGTACACAATACACATCAATGAGAAAGTGAGCAAAATTTGGTTGATTTTTACCCAATGGTAAAAAAGTTATGCCCTGTTGAATGTGTCGCAATAATTTCGTGTTCACCCTTTATGATCCGCAAACTTGAAAGAAATACAGTTGTAGCTATCGAAACATTAAAAGTTGTAAGCTAGAGAAACATCTTTGAAGTACTGAGAACTTCGTATAAGTTGATGAGAAATATCAGGAGTTCATCGAACATACCACATATTCAAGGAACTTCATAGAAGCTTTGAGTTCATGGAAACTTCTTGGAAGTACAGGAATCTTCGTAGAAGTTCAGGAAGTGTCGGAGAATTTAAGATGACTTTGTTTTTTTTTTTATTTGAAAGACTTTCAGCCGCGGGCTCCTACGTAATTATTCAGCAACCATTTGGCATCCACTCTAATTTATGATGGTTTTATAATGGCAATAAACAATCCATTTAGTTTAAATACAGAATTTTAAAGTGTAAAACATTGCTGTTTAGAAATTTAGCTTTTTTGCTGTTTGAAAAATCTTCATAGTCTGGTGATAAAGTCGACGGTTGCCTTGTTTTAAACATAAATTTAAAGCAGTTCTCAAAACCTCCAAAAAACTGTTCTGTAATTCAATCATAAACTTCATCAGCAATTGTTAATTAATGCCTTGATCAAATACTCTATTTTTTTTTCCTTTTGGTTTGTTTTTTGCGTCGATCTTGTTTTCTGTGCTGAGCACCAATGCTACCGACGTGCTAGGAAGGCAGCTCCCACACCTAGACCCTACCTATCGACCCATCAACTCATGAACCGGGGACCAACGGCTTTACTTCCCATCCGAAGGAAGGCGTGATCAGAGATGTTATGCCTCAGAACATCCCGCCGGCGCCGACTGGGATTGAACCCAGGCCTGCTGGGGTGAGAGGTCATCACGCTTACCACTACACCACCGGCGCCGATATCAAATACTCTAGGAACACATTATAAAAGCAACCATAAAATCATTATGTTTTAAATGGGAGCAAATGGCATATTATAATGCTTTTTAGTCTTTTCAAAGTGTATTATATTGTGTATCCACAATTGCTCTGTTTAAACATTGAACTTAAAAGATATGGATCCTCATAGTGAATAAAACCAAAATTTATAACAAGGAAATCTCGAAGGATAGACGAAGTATTCTACCGATCGAAGGGAAGTCGATTTCAGCCAAATTTACTGCTTTAGAAGAACCGTCAAGAACCGTTTAGAAGAAGAAAGTCCGGCTGAACCGGTACCAATAGGTGACGATCGGAATTACTTGGATCAGTACTGACAGCAAACTACCAAACTGCCAGTTAGCAGAGATTACCTGATTTCCGATCCATGGCAGTGATTTTATTCGGCTAAAGGGTCAACTCATCAAAAATTTAATTCAAGCGTACATTCCTGCGTCGTTAGATGGTGCACTTCGAGATCTTCTTTGGGAACAAGTTGTTCGAAATGCTAAATATAATACAACAGTTCGCACTCTTTTTGAGTAACTGCTTCCAATCCATTGCCTGGAAGAACGCTGGATCGCACAACGCAACTATAGAAAGATAAACAAACTTTGATGTTTGAATTTTTGCCGGTAGCTTTGTCTCCATAAATGCTGCCATAAATCTGAACGGGTTAGGATGAAGCAAAATTGCTTTAGATAAATTCAATTGAGTCTGTTTTCTTCTGCCTTTTTAAAACCCTTTGAATTTGTTAGGGATTTCTTGAAAGCAAAATCACTTTTGTTGGTTTTTCACAATCTTCGTTTTTCAATCTACATTTCCTTGGATATATCTTTATTTTGGTAACCAAGCAAATATTTAAAGGCAAAAACCTTCAAAAAATCCTTGCAATGTGTGATGATCGATCTTAAGAATAATTTTGTTTCCCCTTAAATTAAAAAATAATGGATAAAATCTACGCTTTCCGAGGGCGGACTTATTTTTTCGGTTTTATCACGGACATTTCACATTTAATTTAATATGGCACCTAGGACAAGGCCACTTTATGAGAACTATTTAAATAATTGTGGTTTTTATTTAAGTTATTTTGATAAGATCGGATAGTAATAATGAATACTTTTCTATCTTGATTGATGCTTGTCTAGTGAATTTAGCAAGCAACTAGGGAAAATGGCTCAAGGAAGGGTTTTATTGTTACCAAATAGCTTTTATTGTAGCTTAACTACGGTTTGCAATTGGTTCTCAATGCGTTCGTCATGCAGTAAATCAATCTTGAAGAGCTCCGAGAAAACATCTTTCAGAACCTTCTCCAGAGTGGGCCAACTAGACAGATTCTAGTCTTAATGAGGTTTTGATGGATGCATCAAAGGAAAAAAAGCGTTGACCAGGGTTTTATGAATGTTGTTTTATTGTAGCTTTGTAGTATTTAATGAAACTTAAAATGTTACCTGGGATGGTTCGTCTCTAACGATGACTTTGTGGATTATCACGGATTTCCGATGATATATCATTGAAGTTCTCTGGACATTATTCAAGGCTTTTCAAGTTGATCAACAAATGTTCTGAAGCTCTCCAACAGTTAAAAAAATCTAATGACGTCTTTTAGATATCCTTCAAAGACGGAAGTTTGATTAGAGAGTATGTAAAGGATACACAGCTGATCAGAGATTTAATGCCCTTTGGATATGTTTCAAGCCTTCAGGTTTATCAATAATTATTTTTAAGATGTTCAACTGTTCATAACATTAATATGACGTCTCCAGATAGTTTCTAAAAAGTATGCGTTATATAAATACCCTCAAAGAATTTTAAATGTCTGCAAATGAAGACATATCTTCAAATCTGCTGCCCCTGGTATGGAAGATTTTTTTTTATTATTCATCGAAGGAGACTAACAGTGAACAAAAATCAAACGTGCATTTCAGAACATCGTTATAAAAACTAATTAGAAACATAGGGTAGAGCGCTACTTCGTCGTAATCGCCCATTACCGTTCTATCGATCAGAAAAGATCAATAATATCAATGATTTCACCGTGCACAAATCAATAATAGGTTTGTTCCGATGCGTTAGTTCATGAGCTACAACATAAACCCTGTTAGAGCGTATTGTATGAATATTTACGCTCATTGTTCTAAAAACAAAAGAAGTGCTCCTAGCGAATCCCCTTTTTCTACGTTTATTCGTAGGACGAAGAAAATCTAACGCGTTTCAATGCGTTAGGACGGAATTGAAACTCGTAGAACGAATTTAGAATCAAGAAGCAGCATTAGATTTTGAACAATATCTCAACAATTTGTGACTCTTTATCAAATCCATATTTGAACGAAAAAATTGGCTTCGTACTTGATTTATACAATTTTTACAATATTTTCATGCTAATGAGTTGAGTTGAAACGATTGAACATATGAGGAGTTTTTATGAGCTACGTATTTCACGAGAAAAGAGACCGTCATGACATACGAACAATCCGCACGGTAGGATTATGAAAACAGTAATAACTAAATTCTTATTGCTCCGTTGTTCATTTTTGGTTTTCACAAAGTTTACCCCCATATATAAATCGCACATGTAGTCCTACATCAGAATATGGTAATTTGTATGGGCCCAAATTAGGGGCATTTATTTATTTATTTCCATTTCGTCAAGCCAGTGTAGACTACATACAATGATAATTACAATGTTTACTTACATACTATGCATTAATTCTATTCTGTTTTAGCTTAGTTTTTATTTGCTGCTTGGACATAGTGATGTCAATAGTTCCGCAATGCAAATTATATAGGCGCATCATTCGATTGATTGGGCTATTTTTTGCATAGTTTGTTCTGTACGATGTTTCTGAAAATAAATTCCGTGTTCTAAGATATCGACAAGGTGTGTAAAAATTTAATTGTGCGAGAATTTCTGCCGAATCTATGCGCATTGAAATAATGTCGTTGATGAAGAAAAGCATTGCAAATTGGCGGCGCTCCTTAAGTGTTTGTATATTGATGAGCATGCAGCGCGCTTCATAAGATGGTAATGGAAATGCAGTCCAATTCAATTTACGTAAAGCATATAAAAGGAATTGTTTTTGGACAGATTCTATGCGTTCTTCGTGTATGGAAATGTATGGATTCCATACTAGGTGGCAGTATTCTAGAATTGGCCTTATATATGTGGTATATAAAAGCTTAATAGTGTATGGGTCTTCGAAATTATGACTGAACCTTTTGATGAAGCCTAGCATTCTGTTTGCTTTACTAATGATAGTATTATAATGTTCTATAAAAGTTAGTTTGGAGTCTAGGATTACACCTAGATCTCTTACAATTTTGCTTTTTTCTACTATTTGGTTGCCTAATGATAATTCAATATGCGGTGTTTCAATTTTTCTGCTAAATGCTATTGCAGTACATTTTTTAACGTTCAGTTGAAGTAGACTTTTACTACACCAGGTGTGGAATATATTGATTTCATTCTGGAATTCTTCTGCATCGCTAGAATTACTTATTTCCATAAAGAGCTTCATGTCGTCTGCATATACAAGCAATTTCATTTTTTTAAGTATGTAGGAAATGTCGTTTATGTACAAAATAAAAAGAAGTGGTCCTAAATGAGAACCCTGGGGTACCCCAGAGGTGACTGAAATTGGTTCTGAAAGTTTATTTTGAAAGCGAACTATTTGTTTACGATGTGTTAGGTATGATTGAAGCCAATTCAAAAGTCCAGGCTCCATTCCTATTTTCTGCAATTTGAGGATTAATAATGGTATGTCGATGCGGTCAAATGCTTTACTGAAGTCGGTGTATAGCGCTTCAACGTGCTTGCCACTGTCCAACGCTTTAATAATGAAAGATACATATTCTAGAAGATTAGAGGTAGTTGAGCGACCTTTAAAAAAGCCGTGCTGTTTACTTGTAATTAGATTTTTCACCTGCTGAAAAATATTGCCGTTTACGATTGATTCAAAAAGTTTTGGAATGCAAGAAATAATAGCAATTCCACGATAATTTCGAATGTCTGATTTTGCACCTGATTTGAAAATAGGTACCAAATAAGATGATTTCCAAATTTCAGGGAATTTTCCATTTTTCAGAGACATGTTGAAAAGACGCTCTAGAGGAAATGCGAGTTCTTCAGAAAGGTTTTTCAAAAATATGGGTGCGATGCCGTCAGGTCCAGACCCTTTCGACGCGTTTAAGTTTTTAAGTGCATTGAGGACTTCATGTTGAGAAAGTTGGTTGACAGAGATGTTTTTAGAAATTTCAGGAATGAATGCAAAGAAATCGCGGTCACGATCTTCTTCGGAAAATGTGGTGTATACTTCTTGGAAGAAATTTGCAAAGAGATTGCAAATTTCAGAAGAATTCTCACCTACATTTGCATCCAAATTCATTCGCGAAGGAAAATTGCTGCTTTTTAATTTCGTGTTTACATAATTAAAAAAGTTCTTAGGACATGATTTGACTTCATTTTCGACTTTGCGGTTATAGTCCTCATATGCAGAGTTGATGGCTGTACTTAATTGGTTGCATAAGTTGTGATAGTTTCGCAAATTGGTTTCAGTTTTTTCTTTTTTGTATAGTTTATGAGCTTTCTGTTTTTTATTCAAATATGAATATATTTGTGCGGCATAATTTATCAAATGCTGCTCTCTTGGATATTTTAAAACAAATTAACTTCATCGTTTCATTTTCAAGCTATTCCTGAAACGTTTTATAAGTTCAGTGATTTTTTCATGAAGAAACCCTATAAACGCCATTACACATGTGATAAATGTGGGCACTATAGTTATGTACAAGATCCTGAACCATGAAGTATTCCCACGAATAGAACATTTGTTAAGCGAGTCTTGTTTATACTTCAAAGCACGGACATCTGACCAGCTCATCGATTACTCATAGAAGTTCCCATCACCGGCAAACGACATTGTAGCGACGATTGTAACCCGGCACCTGGAACGTGACGATGAGACCGGACACATTGCGGCGCTAACGACAGTTCCCTGCTGACCTCAGCAATCTAGATTAGGAAGCTAGGTTTCGAAACGGTCTTAGCTGGGAGCTTCAGTCAGTTAGTTAGTGAGTCCCGAAGAGTAATGTAGTAAAAGTAAGTTTAAGTGAAAGGAGTGAGTAAACAAATAGTGCTTAGTGCAATTAGAAAACCCTTTTTTTTTTAAATACTCGTATAACAGCCGTTTCATAAGTCTATATGGGAGAAGCTAACTCTGAATGTTTTAAGATGTACATAAAACCAGACAACGTCATTTTTTGTTGCGTTCGATTTTATATCAAATCTCATAGCCGTCGTAAAATATAACTGGGATAGTATAGTTGCATACCCGAGTAGCACACTTTCATCACAATTAGTTACAGCAACTTGTTTATGACTGAAATAAGTCGTATATAAGTTTCCACAATTGATTTGTAACAAGCGTGCTACTAGGGTACCGGTCGAAAGTGAGCCTCTCGTCAAACGTTACTGACATTTAAAACGCTGGGGTTCTCAGAGCAAAATAATTCCGGAATTCAATCACATTGTCGTTCAACACGGATGGTGTTAAAATATTTAATTTTAACCTAATGTTGTGCTCTAATGAACTCCCTCCCAATTTGATGTTTCTGAGAAAAATTGGTGAGGTTGTGTACATGACACGACCGCATGGTTGACGAAGACTACGTTGAGAAGTTTAGCGAACTTCTCGTGCATTTTTCTTAATATTGATTTAAAATACAGTGGAAGTAACTTGACATGTCAATTTCCTCACCCTTATTAGTTATTTTTCTGGCTGTTTCTGGACTTTCCGTTAGGGATATTATCAAATACATTCCCGTCCTTACTTCAATGCCCATCCAACCTCCGTTGAACATTTGTTATGGACAACACGTTTAATCAAACGCTTGATCGCAGTGGGAAAACTTCGGTGGGATATCGTTCACAAGCACGTATTGCACATCCCAGCCCAAGTGACATTGTAAGTTTTATTGAGGTTTAAAGCACTCTACAAGTCTAAATCATGGTCTACAGTACCCTCATAAAACCCAAATTGTTACTTGGGAGGTAACCAATATGCCCACTAATTTGGTTTGATTTTGTTATACTTTAGCTAACAAACGACTAATACAGAGCTTTGGCGCATTTATAGTTGGATTATTATTAAGCACGCTTGTTGGTTACTTGGGATCGCCCCCTTACTTTTTTTTCCATCAGCATAATCGAAAATTGGATATTCTTAGTTGTGCTTTCACAAAATTGGAATGTTTGGTCCATGTGACCCTGATTTCAATATTTAATCATAATTTGCTACTTCAAGCAAACAAAAATTCGTCCATCCAAGCAGGATCATAATTCTAAATGTTCATTGGATAGCTTAAAGTCCGAATTTATCTGCCTCTTAAGCACATAATGAGGAACTAGAACTGCAAGTATTCAGAAAAATATCTCTTAACTTTTCGCCTTTCTTGCATTTACACAAAGACGCTCCAACCCATTTTCAGAGGTTAAATTTTTGTTGCACCAGAACCACCCAGAAACGCGCTAATCCATTTGGTGCATGAATTTGGTAACAGAAAACAATGTTAAGCTCTACTTTGAATTTTAACCGTCCCTCTGAATCCCACTTCAACACAGGAACGGCACAAAATCATCAAAATTCAGTTCTCCAACCAGAATCTCGCGAACACTAGCGTGTAAAATCATAGGGTTTTGACAGTTCTTTCAGTAATGAATCTGTAATTTGTATAAAACATCCGACGTCCCTCCTTTTTTACATATTCTGCACAAAACATACTTTCTAAGCCCCACCCCTGATAGTATTTCCCTCCGTTTTTTTATGAATGGGGTGGGACAAAAAGTATATTTTGTGCAGAATATGTAAAAAAGGATGGACTTCAGATGTTAATTTAATCGCATATAAAGAGGTACCAGACATGTTTTACACTATTTTGTAGCAGTGAGAGGTACAGTACAGCATACACGACATGCAAATCTTCTCTCTACCTGAATTTTTGGCTCTTTTGATGGGTGAAAAAATTAACGTCAATTCTTTTTAGGTTGTCGTTATAGGAGAATGGGGTGTTTGAAGACCGACCAGGTGGTGAATCTCAGAATTACGAGTTCGCGGTGGACTGTTAAGGATCATTCTGAGGATGTTGTTTTGGATCCTCTGAAGCTTTAGGTGGTGGCACTTAGCACAACTCTCCCAGATTGGCATACCATACTCAATAGCCGGCAGAATGATCTGCTTGTGGACAGCAAGTTTGTTTTTGAGGGACAGGGTGGACTTCCTGTTTATCAGAGGGTAGAGCGACCTGATCAAGAGGTTACACTTGGTGGATGTCTTGTCAACATGGGATCGGAATAGCAATTTGCTATCGAGGGTGAGGCCAAGGTAGACTACTTCACTCGACCATTCAATAGGAGTGCTATCAACATGGGCCTTGACGTTGCAGGCGGAACAAGCCGAGGTGAATTCGAGTGTGGAAACAGAATGGTTTGTGTTTTAGCTGCATTGATACAAATCTTCCAGCTCTTGAAATAGTCGGACAGAAAATCCAGGCCTGATTGTAGTTTATTCGCCAGAGCACGGATCACTCGACCCTTATAGATGATGGAGGTGTCATCTGCGAACATTGACACGATACCACCACCCGGCAGGGGAGGAACGTCCGACGTGATCATGTTGAATAGGATAGGCCCAAGCAGGCTACCCTGAGGGACCCCTGCATCAACGTTGAACGTATCAGAGGGGACATTGTTCAAGTAGACCTGGAATGATCTGCCTGACAAGTAGTTTTTAATGATCTTCACGAGGTAGATCGGAAAGTTGTATCGATGCAGCTAGAGCATCATGCCAGACATTGTCTAACGCCTTCTCGACGTCCAACAATGCCATGGCAGATGAAATGGAAACGAACTTGTTCCGCTTGATGATGTTAGTAACCCGTGCGAGTTGGTGCATGGTAGAGTGGCCTTTCCTAAACCCGAATTGCTCTTTGAGAAAGATGTTATTTTCATTTGAAAACACCAGCAGACGGCTGAGTATCAACTTTTCGAATAAGAGACGAACCAGCCCAGGGCTGAAAGTCTCCTTAATAAAGATATAAAAAAAAAACTTTTCGAATAGCTTCGAGATGGAGGACAAGAGGCTGATGAGGTGATAGCTTTTGGCACTGGTAGGATCTTTGCCTGGCTTGTGTATAAATCACTTTGGCTAACTTCCAGCATGCAGGGAAGTAGCCAAGCTCCAAACATTTGTTGAAGATAACGGAAAGATGGTTGAAGAAGTCAATACTCAAGTTTTTCAACTCGATGTTGACTACACCATCCAAACCCGCGGCCTTCATGTTTTTAGTGCTTATAACAGCTGCTATCACCTCATCAGTCGATATTCTTTTATCATCATGCACTACTACGGGGGTTTCAGCGACTCTAGACATTGCCTCCAGTACGGCAGGCCCATGAGGGCTCACCATGGTTTGACCAAGATTATGTGAAATCACAAAATGTTGGCCAAGAGCATTGTCCTTTTCAACTGGGGTTATGAGTAGGGATGGGTCCAAGCTCTGGTCAACAGAGGAAAGCACAGGGATCGGTCTCGACTTATTTTTCAAAATTTTGGTAATCTTCCAAAATGGTTTTGCACAATCTGGAAGAGAGCGAATCTTGTTGGCAAAATCGTTATTTCTGAGTTCCACCATCCTGGCCTGGATAATTTTCGTTAGCCTATTGACATTGGTCTTCAGGTGGGGCAGCCCAGAACGCTGGAACTGCCTACGAATGGTGTTACGGAGCCTAATAAGATCTTTGGTTGGGCTGTCAAGGTTCAGAGTATGACTCACCTGTCTGGATGCTGGTACGAGTTGCTCCCTGGCACGGGATATCGCCTCTTCGATGGTTGGCAGACACTGATCGACTTCTTCGAACGACTCCGGTAGGACGTCGTAATCGATTGCTGTGTCCACACAGCGCTGATACTGCTGCCAGTTGACACAATGATAATTTCGCCGGGAAACTTGAAACCTATTGGCCAAGGAATATATATGATAGGTGATAAGTTGAGAGATGTTATCGCCAATGTTGCTGATGAAGATGTCGATGGTGGCATGAACCCCGGATCGACTCAACCGGGTGGGAGTGTCCGGACACAGGATGTTGTAGTGGGCTTCCTGCAGATCGTTGTATAATATTGCGCCGTTCTGGTTTCGCTTGATGCTTGGCGTTCATGTTGCCAGTGATGACGGAATTTTGCCGCCGTCGTGTTAGCTTGATGATGTCTCTTCGGAGGTGTGCGGCCGAGCCGTCCCTAATGTTGGTTTGCTTGGGGCAGTAGACCGCGATTATGGTGATTGGACCAAGCGATGTGCTCACCTCAACTCCGATGGCTTCGATAATTTTCAGCTGGAAGCTTGGTAGTAGCCGGCAGCAGATGTGCCGTCTCACAGCGATGGCCACTCCTCCTCCCCCGGAGCTGGTGCGGTCAAGCCTTACGAGCTGAAAGTCGGGAAGGGAGACGTTCAGCTCGGGCAAACAGGTGAGTCTTGGTGATAACGACTATGTCGATGTGTCGTTCGTTGAGAAAATCAACAAACTCGATGTTTTTGCTCTTCAAAGAGCAAGCATTCCAATTTACGATCTTGATGGCTTCACGGTCCATACTTAGTGACAAGGGACAGGGCAGAATGTAGCTGTTCAGATCGAGTCTTGCATGTGCGCATGATGATGATGACCTCGGCCACGAGCGTCACAAGTTCCTCCGAGGTGAACGGAGAATCGTCGACAGGTTCACCTGAGACAGCACCAGCATATGATAAACCAGGGGCGGTGAATGGCTGGTCCGCAGCAGCACCGAGACGATGCTGAACGGTCCGACTGTTGGGAACCATTTGGATACTCGCAGGATTGAGTCGACGGGGCTGGAAGGCTGGGTACTGGACTTCCGTGAGTACAGGAGGCGAACGATGATTACGGAGGCGACCGAGCTGGTTGTTGATTGTAGCCTTCCGGCGAGTTGAGTTGGTTCCAGCACACTTGCCGCAGTTTGTATTCATATGGCAGTTTTTGGTGCCATGGCCATAGGAGAGGCAGTTCATACACTGCGTAATATCACGATGTTGGGGTTTGTAATGCTCCCAACTGATGATGACCGGAAACAGATCTCGGATTTTGGATCTCTGGGCCGCAAGACTGGTTGATCCCTGCCTCAGGTTTGAGCCCAAGCCGATCCAGCTCGGATTTCACCGCAGCCACCTCGAACGACGGTAATCCACGCAAAACCACCTTCAGTGGCTTGCTCGATGGCAGATCATGCGTGAAGAATTCCACGTTGTTGTCCATTAGGAAACATCAATTTGTGTGTACTCCTCCAGGCTGGAGCACATGATTTTGGTACCGATGCTGCAAAGCTTGAAGCGAGGCAGCAACTTGTGTTTTACCAGTTCGGCACCCAGCTTGGCAACATCCTTCACCGGCGTGAAAAGCGGGGGAATCCACTCTCTTCTAGCAGGGGATGAGTACTTAAGGGGGTTAGATTTTGATAAGTTCTTTAGTGGGAATGACACTGATGAAGACTGCACATTGTAGTCGAAATACGTATCTGTCATGGATACCAAAATTAATTAAGTGGAATTAAATGGAAGATAACCTTTTTTGCTGTTTTATTTAGCATTCCGCTAACAACCCAATTTCATTACTTCATTATGATGGCTACCAAGCCTTTAGGGATTTTCCTTATTAGAGAGTTGTATAGATTTTTCTCCTTTAGCTTACTTAAATCTTTGGTTTTTATTAGTTAGGTAGGTTCCGATTCAACACATTGTAGTTTCATTTTTATACCTATGATCTTGACTTTTTTACCTAGGGGATGAGTACTTAAGGGGGTTAGATTTTGATAAGTTCTTTAGTGGGAATGACACTGATGAAGACTGCACATTGTAGTCGAAATACGTATCTGTCATGGATACCAAAATTAATTAAGTGGAATTAAATGGAAGATAACCTTTTTTGCTGTTTTATAGAAAATATTAAGCAATTTAACAGTAATGCATGTGGATTCTGTGATCATCCAGGAGAAATAGTTGGCAAACAGATTAGATATAGTTTCGAACATGACATTTCCAAAAGGACTCATCATGCAATGGTTATTAGTAATTCAACCGGAGTTAAAGGTATGTCGTCTTTAGTCCCTGGTTTTGATGTTATACGGAATTTCCCAGTCAACTACATGCATTGCACTTCTCGGTATCACCCGTCAACTAAGTCGTGTGTGGTTTGAGACTCCGAGTAGTGCTAGTTTCAGTAAAAGTAAAATAATCTACATTCATGAAATGCTTTTCAATCAACTTTGTTCACGAAGCTTCTCAAAAAGCTAGAAAATTAAGTGCTACTTGGAAAGCCAACGAAGGGCTTCATAAGCTCATCCATTATAGTTTATAGTTTAGTTTATGCTTGAAGCAAACCCGTGATCTTGACATTTTTACCTAGGGGATGAGTACTTGAGGGGGTTAGGCTTTTGATAAGTTTGTAGTGGGAATTATTCTACTTTGAAGTAATTATTTTGCTCAATAGCCGCACCTATACGGGCACCATATCGTAGCTAATGGGGGTGCCTAGAGTGCTCCAGAGAATCTAGAATCCAGAAGTTTTTAAAGATTTATGTATTTTAAATTGCGTGTATTAGAACCTACAAAAAATCTCGAGGGAGCCTCGATCATCCTTGAGGGGTCGAAACCCCATTAGCTACGTCAATGCATTGCAATCCAAACCAAAAAGCAAATTGAAGCGAGTTCAGAAATATTTCGTTCGATTTGCTCTCCGTCAAACTGACCGTTAGGCCAATTTCAGACCGGTTCTCGGTCGATTAATCATAATCATGTCCGACCGTAGTGATGTCCGTATGTAATATAACACCACTAGTCACTTATGACGAAAACATCGAAACAATCGGTTGACAGATTGTTTGTTGCTTGCCAAGCAAAGAGTAGAACCTCCTTGAAGGTACTTTCTTTTTTTATTTGTAGGGATTCCTGAAAATCCTGCCCCATCAGACTGCAATTTCTTTCCACTGCATAGCCCTTATTAGGCGTGGATTGAGCAAATGAAAGGACCGTACCCACCTCATATTCAAAACCTGTTGTAATTTGAGTAGTCAGAACAAAAGAAAATTGAATATGGGAAAAATCGATTCCGTCAGGATCTCGAAACCTTCAGGATGAAACAGAAGGCCACTTGTTCGATCAGTCTTGTGAGGGCAGCGCTGCAGATTGGAAGTTGGTCTCCAAAGTTCAAGTGAAGGCAAATTGACGGGTTCTTTGTAGTGCTGCAGCTGCTGGAATTGGAATTCTTTTTGAGGCCGTGAGTGCTATGCAAGTTCAATTTGTGATTTATGCTTGATGTTTCTGCAATGTAGTGACTAGTGACTATATATATAGTGCATGGCTTCTAACAAGTGACTGACTATTTGTAGCAAGTGCATTTAGTGCGGTGGTGGAGGTGACGGGTAATTCCATCGTTACCATTGAACTATTTAGCTGTGAACGATAGCCAATTGACTCTGCTTCAATCAGGCTGATGCAAAACTATAGACCGATTGCATTTATAATAGGCAACAAGCAACGCCAGAGATGGAGGAGGGGATGGTCTCAGTTGTTGCTTGTTTCATTTGTAAACATTTAATCTGCGAGGAATTTCTGTATACATGGATAAAGAGTAAGAATTTGATGCGACATATCTTTCTTTTTAACGCTACCCTTATGGACTATTTTGGTGATAATCGGCTAAGCAGTCTTTATTTAATTTAGAACAAAATGGTTAAATTCTGTCCAACGTTGCGATGCCGTTGGACAAAATGTAACTGTTTGTTCTAAATTCAAAAGACTGCAAGCCGAATACCACCCAAATTTTCACTACGGTCGAATCTCCATTCATACTTATGAGATAGGATGAGCGCATCGTAAAAGTGTAAGAGTCAGTGGAGGGGCGCAACACTGAGAGTTCACCACCTACACAGTAAGTGTTGTGAAATTTTGTCTTTTTCCAATCTTTTTTTTAACTTTTTGCCAATCTGAAAACATGTAAATTAACGGACATAACCCCAAGCCAACGAAACTTCCTCAAGGCGGCAAAATGCGTGTCGATTCATGGTTGACATGGCTGGCTATGAACAATGCAATGATCGATCGATTCAGCCACCATTCGGAAGGTATGGCTATCTACTTTCATTGAGTACAGATAAAAACCCGATTGGTCCTGTGGTTGGCCAGCCGGAACTGAAAAAACCCGGGAAAGTCCCGAGCGAAATGCGTGTCGATTTTTGTTTGGCTATCCAATAACCCGGCAATTTGGTTACCCAATTTTAAGATTGAGCCACTATTTGAAAGGTATGACTATCTACTTTTGAACGAAAAAGACAGGGATCCGATTGGACCTGTGGTTGGCCAGTCGGGACGGGAAAACCAGTGAGAGGTGGCTCTGCAAGAAATCGGATTCACCGGGAAAATGGTCATTTCCTGAAAGTAGACCTAGAGATCTACGATTTTCTCTAAATTGCATACAATCATGTGTTTATAGAAAATATGCCATCTTGCTGGATTTCAGAATAGGTCCTATATCCATGGTAGTCATTTAAAATGCCCAAAACCACTCTGGCATGTTTTAGGAACCCCGGAAGGAACTGAATCCGAGACAAATAAAATCAATACTTAGTGCCTAATTTTCTCAAGATAATATCAAAAACGAGATTCTTGTGGGTAACAAAGGTTACATACACTTGCCCGGTGGATCAATGTGGATTTTTAATATTACACTAGCCACAGGTCGGTGAATTTATCGGAGCTTTTAGTGACGATTCATGTATGATGCTATTGTTACTACGAACTAAATTTACCCTTTCTAGGGGGTAAGCATATTTTCAAAGCCTTATTGACATTCTCTCCAAATGTCTGAAGGGTTCAATGACTTGTGCAATTTTCCCGAAGACAGCCACTTTCGCATAGCCATGGTCAATAATATGCTGTCCATGAACGTAGTCTGATGATGATTGATTAGGCACCTAATTAGAACCGGAATCCACCCTAAACTGGAAAATAGCTTCCAACACCCTATGCTGCAGCTTATCACTATTTATTACGCCATCAATTTCCTATCGTTAACAACAATTCTATTTAGCTAGTGATTCCCCGTAGAAGATCTTAACATAAATTGCTCCTCGCGAATCGGTAGTCGCACACAAGTGTAGTAGCCTTCCACCAGTGTTAAACAATTTGTGAACCTAATATCTCATCGATCCCAAACATGGCACAATTCAATCCAGCATACGTTCACGATGGTGACCCTCAGGATCTAGAACCGGATCGTAGCTACCACGAGAAAAAACCATCACGCTTCACCGCTGTACCGTTCTGCAAGCAACCGGACAACGGTGTCGGGCCTCACCCCACCGCAATGACTCTGGTCAAGAACATCCCCAACAAAACGCAACGGGACAAATGGGGCAAAGATATCGAGTTCCTTCTGTCGTGCATCGCCCTGTCGGTGGGCTTGGGCAACGTATGGCGGTTTCCGTTCACGGCCCTGGAGAACGGTGGCGGGGCCTTTGTGATACCCTATCTGATCGTGCTACTGCTGGTGGGGCGACCCATCTACTACCTGGAGATGCTGATCGGACAGTTTTCCAGCCGGGGATGCATCGATGTGTACGACGCATCGCCGGCCATGCGTGGCATCGGCTACGGGCAGACCTACTCGACGTTCATCGTGATGACGTACTACGCGTCGTTGATGGGCGTCACGATGCGATACCTGATAGCGTCGTTCGGTGATCCGTTGCCGTGGAGCGAATGCCGGGACGGCTGGAATACGACGTGTATCGACTCACGGTTGGCGGTCAATTTCGCGGAAAATATAACCGAAAAGAAGGTGTCGTCGGCGGAGCTGTTCTTTGTGTGAGTATGAAAAGTAAATATTTTGCTGGGAAGGGTTCCTAAATGTGGGCATCGATGGCAAAAATGTCTACTTGTTAGGTGCAGACTGCAGATGGACTTTGACATAAGCAGCATTGATGTTTGGTGTGTACGAGCATCTGCACCTGTACTGCAGCGTCCATTGAATTGATGCCAATAATCTCCGATGAGAAGAGAAGTTCCGAACTTTCGTGATGAGCTAATTGAAGCCAAGTTTTGCCGTACCCTAGGATTAATTAAAGGGAACATTCCTTAATTAAACCCCGCAAAGATTTGAGTTGTGTATCAGAGAACGCTTGCGCAAAAAGACTAGGGTGGGGAACGGATTCGAAACTCAAATGTCATTAGCCAAATACATCCGTAGACCATAGGTCCACCGTTGTATAATTGGCTATGCACCCGTGTACTGAATGCGAATTGTGGGTTCGAATCCCACCGGTGACCTTAGATTTTTTCGCAAATTTTCTCACACACACGTCTCTTACCGATGATATGTGCTTACCTCTCAGTATGTTCAAGCTTTCCTATGATATTATAAAATATATACACAGTTCGAAAAAGTAGTGTAAATTTCTGTTCAATATGATGTACATAAATGGAGCGTCACATATCATATAAGTTAACATTATATATCATGTAAAGTTCTGAGACATTTCATGCAATGTAGCAAATGTTGTTTACAAAAGCCCATTGTTGTAAACAACACTGTTTGCAAGTTGCTCGGATGCGTGAAATGAAATACAAGTTTACGTGAATGAATGTTTATACCACTATTAAAAATTTTATCTGTGTATATCATAATAATTTCAAGGGATGAACCAGCCTGCGGCTGAACATCTTCTTAATAAAGGAAATCAATCAATTCATTATAACTTCTTCCGAAATGTTGAATATCGGACGGGGTGGTCGGCTTGAAGACGATTAACTGAATGAATCGATGAGAAATTTTTCCAGACCTGGGGACATTTTTAAGGTAACCGAAAGATGTATTTGAGAGTGTTCAGACTGTGATTTTTAGTGTTTCTAGACTATTTAGCCCAATTAACACACAAAACAACTTTTTTTTTAACAAGACTGTTTTATAAATTCAGTGCCAACATTTCAAAAGGGCGTAATTTCATTTGTAAATATAAAACCATTTGCATTTGTCGTCGATTTCTCGCAAATGAAAGCTCACCCATAAAAATGAATAGCACCAGCAGGTAGATGAATGTTTCCTGTACCAGCTAGCATTGGTAATTTGGAGGGGTAGGCTTTAATTTGCGAAAATTCGACGGCTAAAGCCATTGTTTACAAAAGCAATTACGCCCCTTTGAAATGTTGGCACTGAATTTATCATAAGTTATGCACATCCAATTTTTCGATTTACACTTCCCCTCATCGAGCTCATTTCGTAGATACTCATATTGCATGGGTTTAGATGCATATTCCCTGTCCGGGGGCCGCCATATTGGATTTTGTTCCGCCATATTGGATTTTGGTCCGCCATATTGGATTCCAAAATGGCGGCGGATGTCAATTTTCCACTTCACCTCATCGAGTTCATTACGTAGGTACCCATATTGCATGGGTTTAATGCTTATTTTTAGTCCGGGGGCCGCCATATTGGATTTTGTTCTGCCATATTGGATTTTGGTCCGCCATATTGGATTCCAAAATGGCGGCGGATGTCAATTTTTCGCTTCCCCTCATCGAGCCCATTGCGTAGATATCCATATTGCATGGGCTTAGATGAATATTCCCTGTCCGGGGGCCGCCATATTGTATTTTGGTCCACCATCTTGAATTCCAAAATGCCGGTGGAAGTCGGTTTTTTACTTTGACTGAAATACCAAACTATTGATTTTCCGTTTGGTTTTTTGTAACCTCAAAATCAGCTAAGGTTAAAATCATCCTTGGTTTTGTGCTTTGTGATTTTGCTACTCTCAAGATCAGCTAAGATAAAATCAGCCGTGATTTTCTGTTTGTGATTTTGTTGATCTCAAGATCAGAAGTGATTTTTGGCCGTACCTGATTTTTGATTTTTTGATTTTTTCCATCACTGTTTACTACATATTAAACGTTTACTGTCAAATGGTAGATTTTAAATGTTGATTGATGAATGTGAATTTTAAAATGTAAAGTGCAAAGTGATGATTTTTTAGTTTTATAAGACACATAATAAATGATAAATGTTTGCCTATTACTTGCTTTCATTTAAATTATAATAATTCAATGTTTTTAAACATTGAATTTCAGCTACTACATGCTGACAACTAATTTTCATTTCAGATTAGAGAATTAGAACGTTTCATATGGAATGTTAAATTGTTATATGTTCAATGTTAATGTTTACCTAGTAAAATTTCAAAATTTAAAATAAAAGTGCATACGTACTTATATCGAGACATTAAAATTTCAAAAATAAATTTTCAATTTAATAATTTAAATTCAAAATATCAAATAAAAGATTTTTTTTTTTTCAGTGCAGTTGTTTTGGTGAAAGTTGCCTGGAAATCGATGTTTGATGCCATTTTTAAATCCAAGATGGTGGTTTCCGTACAGAGAAAAACTTGGAAATACTGTCACATACCTCACAATATGGGTATTTTTGGAATCGGTGTGGCGTGAAGGGACCGAAAATCGATGTCAGATGCCATTTTTGAAATCCAAGATGGCAGCTATCGGTCACAGAAAAATTGGAAAATACTGTCGAATACTCCACAATATGGGTATTTTTGGAATCATGCCCAAGTAACAATTCAGTAACCATTTAGCATCCACTCTGATTTATGATGGTTTTATAACGGTAATGAACAATCCATTTAGTTTAAATATAGCATTTCAAAGTGTAAAACATTCCTGCTTAGTAATTCAGCTTTTTGCTGTTTTAAAAACCTTTTATAGTCTGGCAAGAAAGTCAAAAACTGTCTTGCTTTAAAAATAAATTTAAAACAGTTTTCAATCCCTCCTTAAAACTGTTCAGTAATTCAAGCATAAACGTCTTTAGCGATTGTTTATTAATGTCATGATAAAATACTTTATAAACGTGTTCTATCATTATAAAAGCAACGATAAAACCATTAGGTTTTGCATTAGAGAAAAAAGCATTTATTGTTGCTTTTTAGGCTTTTTAAAGTGCATCATTAACTCCCCAATTACTCTGTTTACAAATTGAGCTTAAAAGATGGTTCCTAATAGTTAATAAATGCCAAATTTATGACAAGGAAATCTCGAAGGATAGATGATAAATTTACTTCTTTAGAAGAACCAGCCTAACAGCAACGACTGACCATCTGTCGGAGAAGAGTAAAGTGAGCGGGGCCCTCGAACTCATAAAACATTGTCGAAAGTTGAAAAACATACCAGCCTTCTCCAGATCTTGCGATGACAATCGGAATAACAACCGATAGCAAACCACTGAAACTGTTAGTTAGCGGAGATTAGCTGGTTTCCGATCCAAAGCAGCGATTTTATTCGGCGAAAGAATCAACTCTTTGATCATTTCATTCAAGCGTACATCCCTGCATCATTGGATGGTGCACTTCTGTAACCATCCGGAAGAAGGGGATCTTTTTCGGGAACGTTTGCGCTTCCAGCTGTTCGAAATGTGAAATGTTGTAAAACAGTATCGCAAACTATCTGAGTAACCATCGGGATAAAACCGCCTGGAAGAATCCTGGATCTCACAGCGCAACTATCGAAAGATAAACAAACTTTGACGTTTAACTTTTTGCAGGCAACTTTGCCTCCATAAATGCTGCCATAAATCTGAACGGGTGAGCATCAAGCAAAATGGCTTTGGATAAATACAATTCAGCCTGCAAGTTTTCTTCATAAAAGCCATTTTAAAACCTTATTGATTTGTTAAGGAATTCTTGAAAGCAAAACAACTTTTTCACAAATGACCCATGAAAATCAACTTTTATGCCACCGCCATGTTACAATTAGTTTGCTTGTTTTTTACAATCTTCGATTTTCAATCAATATTTCCTTAGATATAACTATATTTTGGTAAATTTAGCAATAAGCAATCATTTAAATGCGAAAATAATAAAAAAATCTTGGTCAAGCTCGATCTTAAAAATATACTTTTTTTTTTTCAATGTTAAATAATTAGTCAAATCGACGTTTTACGAGGGTGGACTTAATTTTTTTGATGTTTTCACGTACATTTCACATAAAATTTAATATGGCACTTAAAACAAGGCCGCTTAATGAGAACTATTGCAATAAATTTGGATATTCAACAAGATTTTTATACCATCAGTTTCTATTTTACTAATTTTGATAAGATCAGATTCATAAATCCTTTTCTATCTTGATTGATGCTTTCCTAGTGGATTCAGCATGCGGCTAGGAGAAATGGCTCGGAAAGGGTTTTTATTGTTGCTAAATAGCTTTTATTGTAGCTTTCAAATGGTTCTCAATGCGTTCGTCATACAACCTTTTGCAGTAAATCAATCTTGAAGAGCTTCGAGAATACACCCTTCAGAACCTTCTCCAGCGTGGGCTAACTAGACATATTCTAGCCTTAATGAGGTTATGGTGGATGCATTAATGACAAAATAGCCTTGACCAGGGTTTTATGAATGTTGTTTTATAGTTGCTTTGCAGTATTTCATAAAACTTAAAATGTTACTTGGGTGGTGACGTGTAGTCGGATCTGAAATCGACGTCTGACACCATTTTTAAATCCAACGTGGCAGTTAGGGAAATACTATCAAATACCCCAAAATATGGGGTAACGTGTAGAGACCGGAAATCCACGTCTGACGTAAGTTTGAAACACAAGAAGGTGGCTTTAGGTTTTAGAAAAACTGAGAAATACTGTCAAATAGTCCGTAATATGAGTATTTTTGCAATCGGGAGTTCGTGGAACCGGAAATCCATGTCTGACCCCAATTTCCGTAAAATCCATGATGGCGTCTTCCAGTTACAAAAAAAAATGGAAAATAATGTCGAATACTCCACAAAATGGGTATTTTTGTAATCAGGGTGACGTGTAGGAATCTAAATTGATGCCTGATGCCATTTTTAAATTCAACATGGTGGCTTCTGGTTACAGAAAAACTTGAAAATACTATCAAATACCCCACAATATGGGTATTTTTGGAATCGGGGTGACGTGTTGGGACCGGAAATCGATGTTTGGCGCCATTTTAAAACCAATATGGTGGCTTCCGGTTACAGAAAAACTGTAAAATACTGCAAATACCTCACAATATGAGTATTTCTGAAATGTTGATGACATGTAGGGACTGAAAATCGATATCTAACGCCATTTTGAAATTCAAAAGCCATCTTCCACACACTTAGAAAAAATCATGTAAATGTAGGTGCTCTGCGACTGATATATACGAGCGTTAATTTTGACATAAAATTGAGTCATAACAGACGCAAAATTCAACTCAATCAGACGTACTTTTCGTCGAGCAACGAACTTTTCAGTCTCACTGCACTTAATTTTACATAACATATTTGTTTGCGTCTTATCCTTTAGGCCAAAGATGGATTCCGTAACGTGTAAAATAAATTATTTCTAGGTGTGCAGTTTCAAAAAAACTTTTAAATGTTGTGAAATACCACACAATATCACCCCCATTCCAAAAATACCCATATTGTGGGGAATTTGACAGAATTTCCCAGTTTTGCTGTAACCGGAAGCTACCATCTTGGATTTCAAAATGACTTCAGACATAGATTTCCGGTTCCTTCACGTCATCCCCATTCCAAAAATACCCATATTTGACAATATTATTAAAAAGCTTTTTAACGAAGTAAATCCCAAATAACGAGGTTTTTTGTTACGCACCGATTCAATTTACGAGCCTCCAGTTTGGTTCGTAAATAGAGGTTTCAGTGTATACTTCTTGCAGCAATAAAAAGGTGATGTTTCACTGCATACTTTGTTGGTAGATTGAAAGCGTAATAGTGCGAATTGATGTACAATTATATTTATATTAATAAACATAGTTTTTTACATTCAATTAAATGATGATGATGGTCCCACCTCTTACCCCTAAAAAGGTTTGAGCTGGACGATTCATCTTTAAGATAACTAAATATGACATTTTAACCAGGTTGGCAAACAAAATCGAACTGGTTTCAGTTACAGATATAAATTCCCTCTAGAGTTTGCAGTTGCTTCACAGCGATATAAATTTGGAAAAGCTCAGGCGTCCACCTCTTAGTTCGCCTTTTTGTCCACCTAAAATATTCATAAGTATTACAAGCAATCAAGTTAATGAACAATTAACAAAGCATCCTATTACACTAGTAACCCCGCAATATGATGCTATTAAAGTGTGTTGTTACTTCGTACGTGAAGTTTACGGTTTTCAGAGTTGATAGGAAATGCTATACTGATTATTATTATTATTATTTAACTTTATTAGGGAGGCTTTCAGCCTTGGGCTGGTTCGCCTCCAATGCTATACTGATTTCAAAATGAAGCTTTAGTGCGCTAGAGTACGGCGCTGAGAGTGCGGCCGGCACTAGTATTGCCTAGTTTGAGATCACCAGTTTTTACACATTGAGGATGAATTCTAGTCCCAAGCATCGTCTATTGGTTGTATGTGTAATTTCAGCTGATGTGGCAATAACATAAGATAAACCATGGGTGGTCAATCATGTTCATCAATTCTTAGCTGATCTGGTGTGCTGTAGCTCTTAGCTGTACTAAGTGTTGAAGGTCTGTAAGAAGTACGCCTTCGTTTTGATGCTTTCGACGTTTTTGGCTGAGGCAGCTTTGGCTCTCTGTGTGAAATTTATATGCCAAATATACCTTGATAGCTCTTATTGTAAGCTACTGAATACATAATCACACTTTTTTTCACTAGTTCGTTTATTTACTAGGCTCAGTCGTGTGTGACACTTTGCGGAGCCAAAAATCAGTAATGTTTGTATCAACATTTGAAACAGCAGTAGTTCTAGGTTAGTATTGGGTACCAATTACTCGTGGTGGGCTTGAGATTAATGGGACACAATTTCGATTGGAAGGAGCGGTAGGAAACTGCTTTCTGACTCTTCCTTCAGATACTACTCTAGACTAGACTACTATCCTGGCTGGGCAAGGGCAAGTAGCTCAGAGACAGGAGGAAAATAAGACTGGGACACAATGGCTGGAAATTGTTTGGAAAAGAGGGGGTAGGGAAGATCACGGGTTCCCAATACATCTCTTACTTCACGGAAGGGTTGTCTACCTCGGACCACTAGGGTATCCAACAGTCATGCTCTGGAGGCGTCATTACCCGGGCAATCTCAAACTGCATGATCGATGTCATCATAACCGGTTCTACACCTACATATTTTGCTATCAACGAGGTTTATTCTGTAGAGATGTGCCTCTAGCGAGCATTGGTTGGACATAAGTCTTGACATCACGCGAATGAAGCCCCGACATACATCCAGACCAGGGCTCTACATTTTCGAAGCTCTAAAATGAACTCGAGTTTTGTTTATCTCATACAAACGTGTTCAACGCTTCATTTCTATAACGCCTTGCTAGACTATCAGCAAGAAATGATAATGAAAAAGAAGCACGCTTAGAAGGAAACGCTGGCTGTGGATCTTCTCGTCGTTGCTTTGCTCATCGCTTTCAATGTAAGTAACGTCGATTTTCTAGTTAAACGAAACCTCATTATGGCTTTCAATTCCCTTTCACGAACACTCTATCACCGCTATTTCAATTTGTTTAAAATGCGTTATGTCCCGTTATCGTTAATTATTTTAGATAAATATGTGGATGGAAGATAAATTAAACATATTACGTGTAATCTTCAAGTGTTTTTACGTGAGAAATGCTTTAAATATGTAATTTCATTTTCCGTCATATACGTCATGAAACCTCTGTTGACGTATTTCATGAAAGAGAAAAATATCAAAGTCGAGCACTCTTTCGCTCATCCGTTTCACCGAAGCTTGAAAGGAAGACCAATGGAGCGACGGGAGAAAGAGAGACGTTGACACTGAACATTTGTTTGTGCACGCCGACTGAGGTTCTAGAATGCTGCGAAGCTGTTCGACTTTAACAGAAAAAGAAAGCCAGCAATCTCTTCGTCGCATCGATTTGGTCGATTGAAGCTGATATTGTGACGCCCTGATCTAGACCATTGAACCACGCTCTCGAAGAAATATTTGGAATAATGGAATGTAACCACCGCCCAAGAGAATTACTTGTCAAATCTAAATGCCAACTTAAAAGAGAACGCTGACGTACGAATGGGAAAAATTCATCATGTGAAATTCTTCTATCATAAATCTAGCCATGTTGTGCACCCACCTTTTCGAGAGAGTCTGCCTTGTGTGGGGATGTGTGGGGACCCATACCAAAGGTAATCATATGTGATCTTTCGACCAGCAAACTCATCTTCTCCCTTAACTTTGAAAGGAAATAAGATTAGTGCCTACCTTGTTTCATCGACCGAATAGCCTCAATCGAACTGAGACTATCCGAGATCTATGGGCATGTCAAAAATCATCCCCAATGCGAAGTTGATTGCTGCTAGCTCAGCAACATAAACGGAACAAGGTTCCTGAAGTTTCCGAAAGGCGGTTGAGTATTCATTGAAGACACCGAATCCAATGGAGCCATCAATGCGTGATCCATCAGTGAAAAATCTTCTATTGCAATTGACTTGTTGGTACTTTCAGTAAAAATACGGGTAATTGAGATAGGTCAAAGTTGATCTGGAACTCCTTGAATAGCCTGTTTCATGGAGAGATCATAGTCAATGGGGGAACTGTAGTCAATGATGCAAATATTCGCATCAATTAACAATCACTACCAGTATTTGAGAGATACAACTCACAATGTTCATTTTCGTACCAGGCTCTCACTACGAATAGGGAAGAGGCAATTACAAAAATATTCCGACTCAACTCAGCGGGAGAACAGACAAATCATGAGAATATGTTCATCAACACAGAAAAAATTCTGAATTTTAACTATCGCGTAAAATCTCCCTTCGTTTAATTTTGAGCTATACTTGACTCAAACAGCGAAATCGTTTACAAGCTTGCATACAATATTGCTAACTTATGTGATATAGCACTTAAATTAACATGAAATATCGTGAAAATTTATGCCAAATCTAGCGTTAAATTTATGTGCGCTATACCTAGCAGAAATTTACATGAATTTTTCAAATGGTGTAACCAGACTCTCTCTCTCTCTCTCTCTCTTTCTCTCTCAGTCATTGAGCTTAGTCGATCTGATTCACCATGAATCTAACTCGAGGTCTGAGTCAGAGTGTGGAGACAAATTGGGTCAGAGTGAGTCTACCTGTTCGGTGAAGCAGTTGTGACTGGGTGCTTTTTTTTTTTATCATCGACTGTATTTGTGCGTGTGTGATGATGGCAAAGCGTAAGTCGCTAAAAGAGTAGTCAGTGTTGAGTGTCGTGAAGAAAGTACTGGCGGAGGGAGGATCAGTTTTTCGGTGCAATGCTGATCCCGACGCCAAATGCATAAATGAGCAAAAAAAAATCATATCGAAGAACTACAAGCGGCGCATGGTGTCACACCACGTTGTGGTGGCCTAAAGCTTGGGGTTTTGCGAAAGAAAAGACGCTGGAGAAAGGCCATCCACGAAGAAATCCAATGCGAGCGCGAGTGTAAAATTATTGGTTGACACCAACAAAACAAACATTATTCTTGATTCCCGGACTAGAATTGTACCAAAACTCTTCTGAAACCACTATACCAGGCCGCCGGGGAACCCTTTACAAGAGCTTATATTTCAAGCCTGGTTGAGAAAGGGGCAAGTGAAATTAAACAACTTATTAGTAAGCGTGCAAAGGGGCGACACCTGAAGATAGATTCAACGTCACGCCGGGGTTGGCACATTTTTGCCATACCATGGATGAGAATAAGACTGTTGAAGTGGGTGAAGACAGAGGTGAAGACAGCAAATCTGCATCAGTAAGAATAACAACAATAACCTTCACCAATGAAACAGAACGCTGACTGAATTAAATGAAAAATAATTTGGCTCCGCAAAGCTACCGCATTTGAGCCTTGACAAATAAATGGATTACAAAAAAACGCTGACTGCGGCAAGCAGCGATAAAAATCCTCTTTCCCTCTCTTTGTCGTGTCTCCGTATCCGTACAGCATAACCAGTAAAATCCTGCTCAACCATTGACTCAGTCACTCAGTGATTTAAGCCACCTGAAACTCGAGCGGAACTCACTCAGTGCCCAAGTTTCCTAGTTAACGGCTTGGATTTGCTCATTTCATAGAATGAACGGATAAAGACGTAAACGAGCCATACTCAAGAACTGAAAGAATAGTCGTTTTATACAGTTTAATTAGGTCTTCCGGGTGAGCACCCCACCATGTCCCGGAAATTGATCGTAGAAAGTTGATCATCTGTGACACTTTCGTTTCAAATACGTAATGTGGGTAACCCAAGTGCATTTTGAATCAAACCAGGCTCCAAGGTATTTGAAAGTTAAAGATTGGGTAATGTCTCTGTCCAAAAGATTTAAACGCAGTTGTGCTGGAAACCACTTCCTTGTAAATACTACCAATTCAGTTTTTGCGGTGAAAACTCGATACCTCAATTTCTTGCCCAGAAGGACAGATTATTTAGGGAATTTTGCAATGGTCTTTGCAAGATTTCTGCTCATGAACCTCTCAGAGCAACCACGGCATCGATTTCAAGCTGTCTAAGCGTGCATCGATTATCCAAGCAGTTATTAATATCTTTGACATAGAAATTATAAAGTAAGGGACTTAAACATTGCCTTTGGGGTAAGCCCATGTAGCTAATTCTAGAAGTTGTCAGTTGACCTACATTGAAGGTCATTTGTTTTCCTGACAATTATTTAAAATACCAGGTAATCCACTACTGTGCAAATTGTCTGACAGTTTGTCTATGAAAACTGAATCAAATGCGCCAAAAAGACTGAAACCAATTTCTTCTTGTGCGCAAAGGCTAGTTGAATACCAGATGAAAGCATCGTTAGACAATTGCTTGTTCCTTTACTCTTAAGGGCACCCACATTAGATCCGTTTGAGTTTCGTTGACGTAAATTTGACAGTTAGACAATAGATTTTGCCGCAACGCGTCCGATCCGCATCTAATGTGCGTGGGCCTTTACGGAAACCAAACTGCGTATTTGAAAGTAGATTGTTTGGTTCAATTCAATGTTTAAGTCTTAATAAGATATTTTATTCTAATAATTTCCTCAGGCATGATAACATAGAGATCGGACAGTAAGAATTGTGATCAGATGTTGGTTTCCCAGGTTTTTGAATAGCTATTACTTTAACCTGTCTCCATGCTGGTGGAACTATTTATATTGAATTCCATAAATGAGCGATATCGGGGAGGTTTTTTAGAAGGTCAAATTTGATCTTATCGCTTCCCTGAGCAGTGTTATTCGATGAAAGAAATGCCATTGAAAATTCCAGCATTGTGGATGGTTCATCCAGAGAACCGTTACTTCGGGCTGTATCCTTTAAAGTTGGTTGTGCTGATGCAGAGTCTGGACAAACCTTTTTAGTGAACACTTAGTAACACTTACCGTGCCGAAATCCAATTTGGTTGCAATACTTAAATAAACAGGGACAGAATCTTGATTTTCAAATCTGGAATCAATATTCCGTTTATCAATTTCATTTTCATTCATAATCTCATCTGGGAACTGATTGTCAAGCAATATTTAACCGGCTTACATGTTTATTGATTATTATTATTTATTATTTATTACCACAGAAAAGAGGTTCTTAACGAAGCTGATACCATAGACGACGGCATTGGAGCTCCCGACTGGAAGCTGGTGCTATGCTTGCTAGTACCATGGACTTGTATTTGTCTAACCTTGATCAAAGGTATCGTCCACATGTAGTTATACTATAGCGTTTTCACTCACACACGCACACACATTTCAATTTGCAGGAATCAAAAGCTCCGGCAAAGTGGCATACTTCCTGGCAATCTTCCCATACATTGTGATGCTAGTGCTGCTCATCCGGGCTTGTACCTTGGAGGGTGCCGGCCGGGGAATGCTGTACTTCATCAAACCACAGTGGGATCGAATCTTCGAAGCCAAGGTGTGGTACTCGGCTGTGACTCAGGTGTTCTTCTCACTAACTGTCTGTTTCGGAAACGTTATCATGTACTCGTCGTACAATCGATTCTCGAATAATGTCTACCGGTGAGTATCTGGGTTCTTCATTGATCTTTAATTTATCATCTTATTTCTAATTACAGGGATGTCACCATCGTGTCCATCCTGGACACGTGCACTTCCATGCTCGCTGGACTTATAGTCTTTGGAATCATTGGCCACTTGGCTCATGTTCTGGATGCCCCGGACATTGACAAGGTCGTCCGAGGCGGTGCTGGACTAGCATTTATCACCTATCCCGATGCAATAGCAAAGTTCACATTATGGCCACAGTTTTTCGCGTGTGCCTTCTTCCTGATGCTGTTCGTTCTCGGAATCGGAAGCAACGTTGGAATGGCAACGACCATCATGACCGTGGTGCGGGATCGATTCCCCCAATTGAAGCCGTCGCTGGTGGCGTTCGTGATAGCGATCATTGGGTTCGGAATCGGAATAATCTACACCACTCCAGGCGGACAGTATTTGCTCGATTTCTTGGATTTCTACGGTGCTTCGTTTGTGGCACTGGTGTTGGCTGTGTTTGAGATGATAACGTTCTCTTGGATCTACGGAGTTGGGCGAATCTGCCGGGATATCGAGTTCATGTTGGGAATCAAAACCGGACTGTACTGGAGAGTATGTTGGGGATTTGTGACACCTATTTTACTGACTGCTATTTTGATCTATCACGTAGCAACATACAAACCGATTACCTTCAATGGCTACGTTTACACGGATGGAATGTATGGTGAGTTGTTTGATTTACAGTTTCGTTCGTCTGAAATTGCTAACAAATATTGGTCTTTAGCTTTTGGATGGTGCGTCTTTGCGGCCGGCGTTCTTCAATTGCCGGCCTGGGCTGTTTATGCGCTGATGAAGAGGAAAGAGCCAAGTTGGAAGGATCGAATCTTGCATTGTTTCAAACCGATGCACCACTGGGGACCAGAGGATCCAGAACTGAACGCAAAGTACCACGAGACGGTATACAAGTACGAACAGACCTTGCCCGTTGACAGAAGTTTGCTAAGGAAAATAGTTGACAATGTCTTCCATTAGGTATAAGTGAGAGTAAGATTAGGACAAATTAGTTTTTAAGCAGAACGACAGATTAGAAAATATCATTTTTTATGACTTTGAAAATATGCAAATATCAGTATTTCTGTCTTGATCATGGCAAAACTCAAGTAAGGCATTAAAATAAACTGATTCGATCTTATTGAATCAATAAACTTAAACAATAAAATATTTTCCTGAATCTATTGGAGTAATTACGAGAGGACTAGGGGGCTATAGCCAAGCATGGAAGATTTCAATCACTCGCATTATTCATGGTAACTGTCTTCTTTACTTTAAAGTGTAGCTTGAGACTAGATGAGACTCACCCTATGTGGCTCAACCAAGACTCCCGGATATCTAGCTCAGTAGCATGAGACCCCTGAACTGTGTCACAGGGCCGGCATGCTACTTGGTAATTTGGAGGGGTACGCGGAACAAACTGTGCAGAAACTGTGGGATTTCTTACGTGATTGTGAAATTAATTGGAAGCTAAAGTGTGGGTGGAAAAAGTCTAAAAGTTTATTAAAATGGAACTATGGTGCGGATGGTTTTATTGGGCTATTATGGGGTGTGTTCTGTGGGTTTTTGCTTCCTTGGTACGTACCGGTGGTGTTTGCTGGACGATGGCGGTGATTATGTTGGGCAGCTGTTGTTTGACCGCGATGGCGATCCGTGGCTTAATCACTCCGTTGACAATGGCGGATCGGTGTCTTAAGCTGGTCTGGAAGATGGCACCTGGTGACTGGAGCTATGGTCACTACAATGGCGGGTTTGAGGCTTGGGTTTGCGCGTTGCGATGGCGGTTCGCAACCAGGGAATATAGCAATCCCTGTGCAGCTACTGAAGTAGCCTTTCCGGTGTCAACGGCGTCTCCCTTCGTTGGCGAACATCAGCTGACCGTGACAAGGCCACCTTGGTCGAGCCGAGAAGGGTCTTCCTCCTTAACAATTAGGACTACCGAGTCCGAGGATGCTCTCCTTTGTGGCAATTATTAAGCCGGAGAGTTGAAGGTCCTTGACATTTAGACCAAGACAGTCGAGACTGACTTGGTCGAAAAGTGCCGATCGTGAGGATCTCCGTGCACTCCACTCACGTCTTCTAGGCACAAACGCCGGTTTACTTCTCGGCAATGGTTGACCATCCCAGCTATCAAAAGCCCTCCTTTTCCCATCCAGTTTTCAATTCGTTCCTTATTATTTCCTCCATTTTCCTTCCTTGTAGCTTATCACCACCCATCCATATCATCTCCTTCGCCTATTGAGTTTTTCTACCACAGTTGATTATAACACCCTTTCGATCCTGTCACATTCAATTAAGCTTTTAAACAAATATCATTTTCAAACTACCTACTAAGACAAATTTATACATTTTTCAATAACAGCAATTTTACCTACAATCCTACTAATCCTACTAACCCAACACTGACACTAAACAAACACTACAGTTTCCTAAAACAACATGCACAAATTAAAACCTAGGACATTGTAACTAAACGGTTACAAGCTTTCAGTCATTACCACTCGCATGAAAACTCTCCAAATGAAGTCTGTTGATTGTTTATACCGATGAATTCCCAAATGAGCAAATTAAAAGGCTAATGATTCAATCAAAATGACAATCACTGTATGCAAATTAATTTGAAATCATTTGAAGCATGGGATCGATTGCGTTTTTCAATTTTTTTTTCTAGGACAAAATAAAAGCTGGCTAAAAGGTAAAAACGTTGCAAGGTGGTGACGTAATGGAAATCGAAAACAATTTGGTGCGATTCGTGCAAATTTCAATAACATTTATCTTCCGGGTCCCGAAGCTTGAGCAGGAGATGTCATGACTGTTTTTATCATTTTATATTCCTTTGATGAAATACCTCGTTATTGAAGCAGCGTTCAATGAAATTATAACATTCTCCACTTATCGCTATAATTAAAGAGCCTCTAACGTGGCGAGTAATAATGTATGTGGAACTTTTTGGTTTACCATTGTTGGCCCTTAGAGCATCGGGGTGGTCTGCCAGCTACCTGCACCGTTCGAAAAATTCATGCAAATTAAAATTAGCAAGCTTGTAAACTCTATTTATGCCAAGTATAGCTCATAATTAAACGAAGGGAGATTTTACGATTTTTTTTTCTGTGTGACATGTTGAAAACGCCGACACAAAAATTAATTATGCGTTGAATGGTGCATCAGGATCAAAAACTGGTCCACAAAGGCCGGAGTTAAAATTCGTTATAATTATTAAAATCGGCTCTCACAAAGGCCAACCTTGCTCAAAATGTAACTTTACTGCATCGCCTACTACTGAGTGTGGAAAGGAATCAGTTGACGTACGAAAAAACTGGAACCAGGGATCGTCAGCTGCGCAGCAAGTTGTTGAGGTGCGTTAAAGCCAACACCGGTCTTTCGATCCTAGATGTAGCCAGAAGGTACAACGCCAACTTTCAAACGATGCGGAACATCCTTGCCAGGGAAGGATACAAGTCGTACAAAGCCAGTAAACATCCGAACCGGCACACAAAGCAGAATTCCATGGCCAAAAAGCGTGCAAGGCTCTTGTACGACCGTGTTTTGTTGAAACACAAGGGCTGCACTTTGATCGATTATGAAACATACGTCAAACTCGATTTTAAGCAGCTTCCCGGTCAAAAGTTTTACATCGCGACTGGACGTGGGGAGGTGCGGGAATGATCCAAGTTCGTGTTTGCCGACAAGTTTGCGAAGAAGGCCATGATTTGGCAAGCGATTTACAGTTGTGGCCAGAGATGCCAGATCTACGGAAATCTCCGTAGATCTACGGATTTTACAAATTTATGCGGAAATACGGATCCGTAGGCAAAAGCTGCGGCGTTCGCTACAGTTTAAACGGATTTTTTCTTCAGTTTACGTCTCCCTTCAGAATCGAATTTTACTATCTAGAGTATAATCTGATTCTGAAGGGAAAGAAGCATAAAGTAAAAACACCCCTGCAACTTGTCAACCGTTTTCCTGCTCATTTATCCGCTTTTTGATAGAATTAATCATTTCGTCCGACCACTTTCCACAGAGATGGCGCTGTTCCACTGGTAGGAAGTGATAAAAATCCCCATATAGAAAATGAGAGAAGTGGGAATAATTCGCTTTCGGTGCATATTCAGTTCAAAAAAAAGTGAACGACAATCTAAAGAAATTAGTCAGGGACTTGTCGTTCACTTTTCCCCCGAAAATTATTGTTAAACAAGCTACAACTAAAAAAAAAAGATTTTTCCCCAAACAGTTTTACCTGCGTTACTACCAGTCGCCAGAGAGCCAACAAATTCAAATTTGAGAGAGAAAATTTGCTCTCACGACCTCAATCTCTCAACATGCCATGTATTTTGATGACATTCGATTTGTCATTTCAATTTCACAGATTACAAATAGAGTACCTGACACTACAAAACATGTCTGATATCTCATAAAAATTGGCGGGAAATTCTGTGAGGGGTGAGCTATTTTGTTTACAGAATGTGTAAAAAAGGAGGGATTTCGAATATTAATCTAAATGATGTAAAGAGGTACTAGACATGTTTTGCACTGCAGTGTCCTCTGTGAACAATTAACGGAAAACAGATTGTGTGCAGTTTCCGATACATGTCACTGCAAATAACAGCAGTGACATCTGATGGAACATGAATGCAGAAGCTTGACAAAATGATTAATTGGCGTTGACGGCGACTGTGTAGCTTTTCCCTCATATGAAATATCCCGTAAGCAAACGTCAGACTGTGCGTGAAAAATGGCGGCCTTCATACTATATCTTCACTCCACCGAAAGTTCTTATAATATACTGTCAATCTTTGCTTAAAGAGGAAAATTTTCGTCTATGCCGTGCGAAAAAAAGTCGTATCGAGATCAGTCTTGTAAGCGGTTATCGTAGTCGACACACTTTCTGTGATAATCGACTGCCTTTGCTTCCGACACTTGCAAATCAAGCTTTCAATTTACAGTACCAAACTAGAATGTCATATGACAGGCTTTCTCATACGACGCTGTCGCCAAAGGCCGTCACGCATGTAGGCGTTTAAGTTTTTCTCATAAAAAGAGCTGCTGATGTTGTGCTAGTGTGAATTCTGAAAATAGCAAGCAACGATGTCCTAGTAATAAAATTACTGATGGATTACATCAAATTGAGGAATTACAACGAAATCACATATGTCATATGATAGTTATTTAATAATGTTCTTTTTGATCGAATGTTGTGCTACCGTTTGCGTTGTGTAAGCGAGACGACGCTCTCTTCCCCGTCAGCTTGACGTGTTCATCAAAAAGTACACTGAAAAAAGTTTTCATACAGTTTCCATTTGGAGTGCACATGATATTTTTCCAATAACAAAATTAATGATTTTTATCTGAAATTCACATAACGTTTATACGATCACCTGAATTGTATGTAATAAATCACATAAACTTCATTGGACACATAAGGTGCATGTGATTTTGTGGTGCGATTCCCAATTATGAGATCACATGAAAGGTATGTGAAATTCTAATGGATATTTTCCATTAGAAATGTGATTTATTTTTTGAGTGCACGTAATCCATAAGTCGTCGTACTTGTCCGGCTTTATAAAGGAAACTACGGTTACAGAGGCGCTTTCTTATTAGATTACGACACCACTGTACCGCCGCTACGGGATCCCAATTGATCAGATCGCCATAGATGGTCTTGAAACCCCTGCAGTGGATCCTCAAATTTAGCTGGAAACCAATACCGTGGATAATGAGACAGAATTGCTGCTTGGGCAACAGAAAACGCTCCTTTGGAATGAGAACAAATGCCTGGAGATTGCCCCCGCGCAAAACAGAGTTCCTCTGTCATTAATATATGACGAGCACGGTGAAGAGACAGCTTTTCCTGCCATATGTTTTGGCCATCTACGGAACTTCAATCCAGGGGTACGCGTGACATATTTCATGATGGCATCCAGTGAAACTCGTCGTCAAGACAGGCCTGTGGCCAAACCCCAACATTTGTTGTATATGACAATGAAAGTCCTTCGCCTTAGAGTTTCCGAAGGCTTGCAATGCACTTTTAAGTGCACGGGACCGCAAACATTACACGTGTCAACTTTAAGGACCGCCTTATTCATGGAGCAGTGCATTGAGCGAAATCTATCATTGCTCAAATCAATACCGAATTCAGTACAGTATTGGCAACAAAGGAAGAGAAATTTGGTTCACCATGATGCGACAACTGGGAAAGCCTACGATGTTCCTCACACTCAGAGATGAAGTGGCCCCATTTGTTGAATCTCCTACATCTATTGTCAGAAGGGCAAAATGGCAATGAGTTAACAGATCCTAGCGTTAGCGTTGTTATGATATACTTCGTAGATTGGATACTAGCGACACTCACGTCTCTTCTGAAATTCTCAGTTAGACTACTTTCAGAAATAATGCTGGGGAGTAAACATTGGTTCCAATCTAAACAAGAGTAACAGAAGCATGACTGTCGCTATTCCCGGCCACGCCCATCTTTACCATAACTAGGGATAGGGAAGGAAATGTTTATATAGTACTTACTTAACGAGAGGCCACCGACTTAGCGACAACCTCATAAATGCTACGGAGTTGAAGGGTTAGGTAGGGTATTCGGTTAGGATTCACCTCAAGTTGGCGATGCAACCAAAAGTATGTATTGTTTATTTGTTGTTTATTTAATCTCTCGATAGCCGGCTATCGAAAGAATATATTGATTCTGTTTAGTGATCATGAATTTTAAGACTCACGACGGAGAGCTTGGGATTAAACCCATGATTTTCTGCTCAGTAAGCAAAAACGATCCCTCCAGGGTCATCGAGCATCTCAGGACCATAATGCTTCGCGGCAATATAGGACTACGTTTTCGCTTGATATGCAAATAGTTTCCGAGGTTAATGTTCAAAATCAAATATACAAATGATGGTGGCGCTTTATTGTGCTGTGGAAGAGCTTGGGGTTAAATCCATGATTTTCTGCTCACTAAGCAAAACCGATCACTCCAGGGTCATCGAGCATCTCATAATCCACAGCGCTTCGCGTCAAAGTATGAATGCATGGATGAACTATCTATTATTGAGTAACTACTATTTACAATAATTACATGAAAGTGTCTACTCAAATCTAAAAAAGATATTCTCACAAATATATTTCACGCAACCAGGAATCTCAAAACGATTAGACGCTATAATGATACTCTGCACAAGTTAGACACAAGAAGAGGCCAAAAGGCAAGCGTCCGACACAGAATCTCCTACACTATGATCTAGACTTTTTTACCTAGGGGATGAGTACTTAAGGGGGTTAGATTTTGATAAGTTCTTTAGTGGGAATGACACTGATGAAGACTGCACATTGTAGTCGAAATACGTATCTGTCATGGATACCAAAATTAATTAAGTGGAATTAAATGGAAGATAACCTTTTTTGCTGATTTATTTAGCATTCCGCTAATAACCCAATTTCATTACTTCACAGAAAACCCGTCAAATCTACATGCAGTCACAATCAACGATTCTACGAATCGCGAGCGCTCACGAATCATAAAACCGTTGACTGCGACACTCTGAAAGCGAAATTGACAGGCTCTATGCGTCAAACACCCGCCCGCCAATCTCCCTCCGCATCCAACAACACAAATCTCCATTACAATATCTAACGAATTCACTCATCTATAGCAAGTGAGTGGAAGCAACCCTGCAACGCAACCATTCTTAATGATACACTTTTTCTGCCTTTCTTTCTATGGGGACATGCGTTAGCTTCGAAACTTCTAACCAAACTGGGAACATTTTCATATCACACAAAAAACAAAAGAAAAAAAACTTTTAAAGGTAATTACATGTAAAATAAATATTGATTATTTTACGCAAAAATGAGTACGTAATATTAAATCTCTTGTATCGTATGCTAATGAATGGCAATGAGTTAAGAGATCATATCCAGGAATTGACAGCACTACAAAAAGCAACTCTGGTCAATGATGATCCACCCAAGTAACAATTTCCAGTTAAAGAAACACTTTCGTTTTGATTTTGTTCAGCTTCTTCTTCTTCTTCGCATTTCAAGCTTATTGCATATCGCATATTAGCTTATTGCGTGCTCTCAACTTAGTGTTCTAGATGCACTTCCACAGTTATTAATTGAGAGCTTTCGATGCCTGTACCATTTTTGCATTGGTATAATTGTGTGGCAAGTCCAATCATACTTCTATGCCCAGGGAAGTCGAGAAATTTTCCAACCCGAAAAATTCCTAGACCGGACCGGGAATTGAACCCAGCCACCTCCAGCATGGTCTTGCTTTGCAGCTGCGCCTTTACCGACTGAGCTAAGGGAGGCCCCATTTTGTTCAGCTGCATGTTGAATAATAATTGCACAATGTGTTCACCACAACTTTTGTAAAACCCTTGTTTACACTGGTTTGGAGAACCTATACAACTGCAACACAAAGGTGTTGTCTAACGTATTCAGTAAAACGTTTACCCAAAATCAATTTCTTGTTGAAGAAACGCTTCTATTGTGATTTTATTCAACTGCATGCTGAATAATAACTGTACAATTTGTTTATTACAACTTCTGTAAAACTCTTGTTTACACTGGTTTGGAGAACCTGTTCAACTACAGCATTATATGTATACGCGGTATAGGAGTAGAAGCAACTTTTATACAACGTTTATAGATACATATTTAAACTCAAGCTTTATTATTTTGGTGAAAGCTCTTATACAACGTTTGTAGACACTTCTTGACAGCTGCTTTGAAATTTAGTAGAGAGTAAACCTGAGAGGCGTTTGTTGCACTCTTTTATGGCTCCTAAATAATAATTGTACAGCAAGCGGTGAAAAGCGTTTATAGCACTTTTTAATGACTCCTTAATAACCGTTGTGTAAGTACTCACAATATTCACAGATTAAAACTAGTTTAACAATTGTCGTGGTACGCCAAAATAATTGCTTGTACAGTTTTTATTAATTTAATTTATTTGTGCACATTGAAAAAATATGTAATTATGCCATAATTCACATTCTGTGATCATGGAGGAAGTAGTAACAAGCATCTGTTTAATCTTTGATTGATATTCTTTCAATTAGTCTCTCCAATCATTGAATGAGAGAATTTATCTAGAAATGTTATCGTTGATTATATAATATGTGTCTTAAATTAATGTTTGCATTTATTAATTACACCATTTACCTCTACTCCACCGAGGGTTTCTCGAAGCAAGATTCAAACTCATGATCCCGGATTGCCAGCCGCTTCTGTTTCCATCTGCTCTATTCTTGAATACATATTTTGATCATATGAGAGAAGTATATGAAGCTCATCTTGAGTGACTTCTCTTGCAGTCGAATAATCATTGCCTTATGGCCATATAAACGTGCCTATCACTTGTGTTATTTTTAGCAACAAAATTGTGGTTGGTGGTTGGTCGAACGTAAACAATCATTTAAGAGTGCTCCAAGCAGCTTTTGAAGCTTCTAACCAAAAAGGCAATACAACTACATTCTTGTACAACTCTGGAAGCTATTTTTCAACGTTTGATCAACTCAGGTGTTGTATAAGAGCTCCCAATGGTTTGTATTGATGCGTTTATTCCATGTTCTACATAGCTCTTGTCAATCGGTTTAACTAAGGTGCTATAAAAGTTAACGTAGGTCTTATAAAGCATATAGTTAAACCGAACGTAAACAATCATTTAAGAGTGCTCCAACAGCTTTTAAAACTTTTAATCAAATGGCAATACAACTACATTCTTGTTCAACTCTGGAAGCTATTATTCAACGTTTGATCAACTCAGGTGTTTTATAGGAGCTCTCAATTGTTTGTTGGGCAGTCACGTGCTATGTGTACTGGAAGTCCTCACGTGTACATCTCGCTATGGCTGAACAAAGATCCCCGGGAAGCAATCATTGCATATAAAAAAAACTGACATCTCTGGTTGTGGCCTGAAAACGGAACCATTCGTCACATTCTCGACGATGACACCCCAAGTTAACATCGAAGAATGTCTGAAAAAGCGTGTATTGCCATTTATCCGCAAGCATAGGTGTTGGCGCGCTCCTTGGCACCAAGGCGGTGAATTCTCCTCGTCAAGGCGGAAAACAAGCAGAATCGAGTCAGTTGGTCGACCAGTCCAGCGAATACGGTTTCGAAAGCGGCAGAATAAAAGGAGGACAAGTTTTAACTTTTAATCTTTTATTCTCCGATATTAACCGTGTGCAATACAAAAATTAACTGAGCTCATTCACTTAGTTAGTTTAAATGATCTTTATTTTAGTTTAACTTGGACGATTACCATATAAATTTTTACTAAGTGATTTAATTGCTTTCTTCATCTTTAGGTATGGGCAAAATTCAAAATTTGTTTTACAGAATTAGTCCTAGACTTAGTACACGGTCGACCACCTTGGTGGGATTGGTTTGTTTTGTTTTTAGAATTTGAAGAGAAACTACTTAATACTACTATTGACAGCTTAAAACTAACCTACTCTACTATATACACTTAACCTACTATGTACAAATTGCTTATTAAAGCATGTTCAGAAAGATTGCATTTTTGAATAAATTTAGTTGTCATATCATCAATTTTGGAATCTACTTTGGGAATTTCTGCCTCTTGATGGAGGTCTGCTATTCTTGTGTCGAATGGACGATCTAGGATCATCCTCAACACTCTATTCTGTGCAACCTGGATTTTGTTCCTGTGGGTCTGAGCGCACGATTCCCACACCGGGGCGGCATAGAAGATCGCGGGGGCTATGATTTGTTTGTAAACAGCCAGTTTGTTTTGCCTTGAGAGGCGGGATCTGCGGCAAATGAGCGGATACAAACACCTAACCAAGGCGGAGCACTTAACTAGGGTTTTCTCTATGTGCGAGCGGAACAGGAGCTTCTCATCGAACAACATCCCGAGATAAGTAACATCAGTGGACCACTCGACCCTTGTACCATCCATTATTACGGTACAGGAGGGAGACGGTTTAAGTTTTAATGATTGTCTGTGAAGGAACATGATCGCTTGGGTTTTCGAGGCGTTGATTTTGATTTTCCACGTGGTGGCATAATCAGTAAAGGTGTCAAGGCATCGTTGGAGCTTGTTCGTAATTTCACGAGGCATCCTACCCTTGACAGCTATCGCGGTGTCATCTGCAAACAGAAAGAACACGCAACCGTCTCCTAGAGGAGGGATGTCCGACGTGTAGATGCTGTAAAGCAGTGGTCCCAGCAGACTCCCTTGCGGAACACCTGCTGGGATCGGAAATTGTCCCGAAAGGGAACTATTCAACGACACCCTGAACGACCTTTGCTGGAGATAGTTACGGGTGATTTTCACAAGGTATGGTGGAAAGTTGGAGTTACAAAGCTTGTATATAAGTCCGTCGTGCCAGACATTGTCAAACGCCTTTTCGACGTCTAACAAGGCCATGGCTGTGGACTTGGATACAGCTTTGTTACTCCGGATGTTATTCATCACCCGCACTAGCTGATGATTGGTGGAATGCCCCTTACGGAACCCGAACTGTTCCGGAAGAAGAATGTCATGTTCCTCCACAAACTTGTTTAGTCGGCTGAGGATCAATTTTTCGAACAGCTTGCTCAGCGCTGAGAGCAGGCTAATCGGTCTGTAGCTTGACGGTAGTGAAGGGTCTTTCCCAGGTTTGCGGATCGGGATGATTTTTGCCACCTTCCAGATGCTTGGAAAATAGTGCAGCTCCAAGCATCTGTTGAGGATGGCAGCCAGCAGCGAGTGCACCCTCGCGCTGAGATTTTTCAACTCTAGGTTGAATATTCCGTCAAACCCGGGAGCCTTCATGTTCGTACTGTGTTTCAGCGCTGAGCAAATTTGTTCCTCTGTAATCCGTTCTTCTGGAGGGACGGCACAAGGGGAGGCATCTAACGTCTGGACGCACTGCACAACCTGGTTCTCGAGTGGACTTTGGATTGTAGAGCCAAGCAAATGCGACTGGGCAATGTGCTCCCCAATTGCATTGGCCTTCTCTTCGTTGGTGATAAGCCGTTCGTCATTGACTCTAAGTGGTGGAATGGGCTTGGGGTGAGACTTCAGCACCTTGGCAACCTTCCAGAATGGTCTGGAACGGTCGTCCAGGTTCTGAACGAGCCGCCCGAAACTCTCGTTCCGGATTGAGACCATTCTGGAAGCGATCTGCCGATTCAGATCGACCATTTCGTATTTACGCTGCAGATCCCCAGTCCGCTGAAACTGGCGTCTACGAACATTTCTGAGCCGAATCAAGAGTTTGGTGTGGGAATCAATTGCTTGAAACTTACCCCTCACAGGAACTCGTCGAACGCACTCTTCGTCAGCCACGGATATGGCTTGATGGAGACCCTCCAGGGCCCGGTCGATGTCATCCACTGTGTCGAGCGGTGGGTTGTCGTCAATGTGGCGGTCCGCCACGCGTCGAAACTGGACCCAGTTGACTCGATGGTAGTCCTTCCGCTGGCACGGTGCAGGGGCCACGTTGTAGCCCAGCTCGGTCAGCACCGGTTGGTGGTCCGAACTCAGGTCGTTGACGGCAACCGGCTTGGCTAATCTAGTGTTTGCCAAGAACAGGTCCAGCGTCGATGGGTTGCCCGTCGGTGATGTGAAGGTTGGTTCGTCCGGAAACCAGACGGAATAGAGACCATGCTGGGAATGGTCGAATAGCAGGCGGCCGTTCTGGTTCTGCTGGTAGTTCCGCCAGGCCTCGTGCCGGGCGTTCAGGTCCCCTCCGATTACAAAGCGGGCATTGGTGTGGGTTATGATGGCAAGGTCGTTCTTGAACTGCTGTGCTGTACCATTGCTAACGGTACATTGCCGGGGGCAGTAGACAAAGATGAACCGGACGTTTCCGGTCGATGTTTCCACCTCTACGCCGACGGCCTCGATGATGGAAGTGCGGTAGTGGGGTAGGGTGCAGTACTTGATGCCTTTCTTGATGATGACCGCGACACCGCCCCCCCTGGAGCTGGTGCGATCAAGCCGGACAATGCTGTGGTCGGGCAGCCAGAAGCTGTCACCGGTCTTGAGGTGAGTCTCGGTGAGAAGGCCCACGTCGATGTCGTGCTTGCGGAGGAAGTCTGCAAGCTCAATGTTTTTCGCCCCTACGGAGCGAGCGTTCCAGTTGGCGATCTTTATGGGTTCACGGTCCATAATTAGCGACGAAAGAGATGATAGCTTGGAGCTGTTGTGTTCTTGTTGCGCAGGTGCGCTTGATGATGATGGCCTGGGCCAACAGTGTGACGATCTCATCCGTTGACAGCGGAGAATCGTCTGTAGCTTCACCGGTTGTACCGGCCAATCCCGGAGCAGGGGGATCCGTCGATGGCCCGGAGGCTTGACCGGGTACTGCAGCGGCAGCCAACTGTTGGTTGAGCGGGAGCGGCGGCAACACTGGAATTGGCCGTGATTGGACCGGTGATAACGGAGGAAAGTTCTGCGCGTTGTTTTCTGGAACCTTCTTGCGACCGGGCTGGCTGTTGGACGAGGCCTTCTTCCGGATCTCGGCGTATTCGGCCCGCTTCGGACAGGCCTTACTCGTGGCCTTGTGGGCGGCACCGCAGTTGGCGCATGTGGGAGTGGCTTCCTCGATGCTGTCGCAGTTGTCGATCTTGTGGTTTTTGCCGCATTTGATGCAGCGGCTGGCCATGCGGCAATTCCTGGTGCCGTGCCCGAACAATAGGCAGTTCGAGCACTGAGTGACGCCACGGTGGGTGGGTTTATACCGCTCCCACTTCACTACGATGTGGAACAGTGTGCGTGTCGTCTGGAGTTCCTTCACGGTTGTGGAGTTCTTCTCCAGATGGACCAGGTAGAGCTGGTCACGATACTTGATGTCCTTGCTGCGGGTCATCTTGTGGACTTCGACCGGCTTGAGGCCGTTCGCCTTAATCGCGTCCATTAAGGTGGTGGTGTCCATGTCGTGGAGCCCGCGCAGCACCACTTTCAGCGGCTTGGTGGCCTCGATGTCGTGGGAGAAGTACTCCAGCTTCATCCTGTCCAAGAGGGCCTGAACTGCGTTGAAGTGTTTTTCGGCCGGGACCATCAGTTTGTAGCCTTCCGTGCACCGTTGAATGGTGCAGCGAAGGCCCTGCTTAATGTAGAAATCCAGCTGCTCCCATAGCCCGGGAGGGAAGCCCTTCACATAGAAGGGTGGCAACTTAACTTTTTTCGGCACCGTCTCAGGGTCCGACTGCGGCTGCGCTCCGTTCTGCAGGGCGGAGAACGGATTGTTGCTCAGCAGCTTTTTTGCTGCTGATACGGTGGCGCTGCTGTCTTCAGGTCTGGGTCGTTTAGTTCCGGGAGGCCCCGGCTGCGGGTCCGCAACGCCTGTCGGGATGGGCAATGGGGTTTTCTTCTGCTTCTTCTGGGCTGGCTCGGTGGTCGCGCCGTCTCCTGGGAGAGTCTGTTTTCCCGGTAAACCGGCACTCGCGTTACCGCGCGATTTCTTACCCATGGCTGGGTCAGCGAGAGCGTCACTACACAACGCGGAGCTAATTCGACTTGCGAACGAACGAACGAAACTAGAGAGAATTCAAATCGACTGAACTGCTCAACAGTCTGGCAGCGAATGATGATGAGCTCATTCACGAATGGGCTGCTTTATTTATACTTATTCACCGATCCGACAACGTACAATGGGATGAGCGTTGCGCGCTATTCTACGGTTTCTTCTTGTAGGTTGACTTTGTTGGTGTGCGTCGCTTCTACTGCTGCCGCTGCTTCTGTTGGTGTGCGTCGTTTGGTTTCATTTGGCAGTCTTTCCGGAGCGAACGGTTCGGTCGCGAACATATTCCCCCCAGGCTGGGAAGAATTCACTGAATCGATGTTTAGGTCGTCATTGTCAGCAATCGGAAGGACGGATAATTTGGATACCGCTCGTCTATAGATGGAACCTTCGACGTTGATGTCTACCGCTCGCACCAAATTGTCGGAACCTGGGTAAATCTGGACGACCTTTCCCATCTTCCAACATTGCGGTGGGATATCCTTCTGCTCAAGCAGCACGATCATACCAGGGCGAATGTTTGGTTGTCTTTGGCGGTTTTTCCCCCTCAGTTGCAGGTTCAACAAGTAGTCCCGGCTCCATTGTCTCCAGAACTGCTCACGGAGGTACTGTAGATGCTGCCATCTTGACAGGCGATTGGTTGGTATCTCATTGTAGCTAGGCTCCGGCGTGGCTATCAGAGGACGGCCAATCAAAAAATGGCCAGGTGTCAAAATTTCGTCGTCTGGATCTGGTGTTGAACAGAGAGGCCGGGAATTCATTATAGCCTCCACTTGGCTAAGGACTGTAGCATACTCTTCAAAAGTCAATTTGGCGTTTTTTAGAGTCCTCTTCAGGTGATACTTAGCGGTCTTCACTGCGCTCTCCCAGAGACCGCCAAAATTAGGAGCTTCCGGTGGGATAAATTTCCAGGAGATCTCTTTTGGCTGGCAGAAGGATGCTATCTCGTCAACGGCATTGCGGCTGCGAAAGAGGAGATATAGATCATGTAATTCGGATTTGGCTCCCTTAAAGTTGGAGCCATTATCTGAAAAGACCTCTCGGCAAATGCCCCGTCGGCTGACGAAGCGCTGAAGTGCAGCTAGGAACGCGGCGGTAGAGATGTCGGAAACTAATTCCAAATGGACAGCTTTCGTTGACATGCAGATAAACACCGCGATGTAGGCCTTGACAATTTTCGGTTTGTGACGACCTTCCTTGACAAATACTGGTCCGGCATAGTCAATGCCAGTTTTCAAAAACGGTTCAGCGGGTGTTACTCGGCAGGGCGGCAGATTTCCCATCAGTTGAATAGAACCTTTAGGCTTCGACCGGAAACATGTGATGCAGCTCCTGGTAATCTTCCTGACGGACGACCTTCCATCCAGCAACCAAAAACGTGATCGGAGAGCGGCCAATAGGGCAGTTGGACCAACATGCAGGTTCTCTTCGTGGTATGTACGGATGATTTGATCGGTGATCGGATGTTTAGGAAGTAATAGTGGATGCTTGGTTTCAAAAGGTAGCAGGGAATGTTGAAGCCTTCCTCCAACGCGCAGCACTCCATCGTTGTAAATCGGATTCAGAGCAACAATTTTCTTACACGGTTCGTTGGATGTCACACGATGAATTTGGTCACCCAGAGCTTCAAGCTGAATGACCCTTACAATCAGCTGTAAAGCCGAGCGTAGTTCTTGGATTGTAGGATGACGTTGGAGGACTCGTTCGTTGCGAGATTTCAGTCGACAGTTACGGATAAATCGCTGGATCAACGCGATTACCCGTTGAAGCTTTCTGAACGAGCTGAACCTAGAAAATACTTCCATCTTCTCCTCGTTAACGACTGGAATGGCGGTTACATTTATCTTTTTCAACTCCGGAAGATCTTCATCTGCGATGTCATCGGGAAGTTCCGACTGGTACTGGGCGGTGCTTAGAAATGTCGGCCCATTCCACCAAAGTTCATTGGTGCTCAGGGCGTGTGGAAATTGACCTCTGGATACTAAATCTGCTGGGTTTTGTTTCGATTTGATGTACTTCCACGTGTAGCCTTCGGTGCTCTTCAAAATCTCTGCTACGCGGTTGCGCACAAACACTTCAAGGGATGATAACGGCTTCCGCAACCAGGCAAGTACCACCTGACTGTCGCACCACAGAACAACTTGCGATACATCTAGTTGAAGGGAGTCCAGCACTTTTACGAGCAGCCGGGCAAGTAGCCGGGCACCGAGTAATTCTTTGCGTGGAATGCTCAATTCAGCTATCGGGGTGACCTTGGACTTGCTGCACAGCATGTTGAGTCGAGCCTTACCATTCGGTAGGATACAGCGAATATAAATGACCGCTTCGTAAGCAGCCGCCGAGGCGTCGGAGAAGCCATGGATTTCGATGGTGGTGGCATCAGAAGAAATGGTGCATCGAGGAATCTTGATTTCGCTTACCAGGAGTAGGGCTTCACGGAATTGTTTCCAGGATTGTAGAAGTTCTCCTTCCAACGGGGTATCCCACGGGAGACCGGATCTCCAAATCTTCTGCATGATCATTTTGGCGATAATGGCTACCGGCGTCACAAGACCCAGTGGATCGAACAGTCTGCCAATTTCAGATAACACCGTTCGCTTCGTAGGATGGCTTGCTTCTCGATCGGTTTGATTGGTGCTGAACACAAATTCATCTCGTTGTGGGCTCCAGATCAATCCCAATGTCTTCATAACGTCGATTGAGGTGTTGTCCAGACGTACTAATTTCTCACGGTCGGCTTCTGGAACGTTTTCCAGAACTTCTGTTGTGTTAGAACTCCATTTGTGGACCGGGAATCCACCTCGTTCAAGTAGCTGTTGAATTTGGGTTTGACTTGCGATGGCTTCCACTACGGTGTTCGCACCTGAGATGACATCATCGACGTAACAATCTAGGCGGATGATTCGTGCAGCGAGTGGAAATGAGTCGCCTTCATCGTCACAGAGCTGTATCAAACATCTGGTCGCCAAGAATGGGGCTGCAGCTGTCCCGTAAGTAACGGTTGTGAGTTCCAGGACACGGAGGGGTTCTTCCGGGCTTGACCGCCTGAAAATTCGTTGGAAACACGCGTGAAGTAGTGCCATGCGTATCTGTCGAAACATTTTTGAAACGTCAGCAGTGAATACTATCCTATATTTCCGAAAACGTAACAGGATACTGAAGATGTCGCTTTGCAGTGTTGCTCCAACTAGAAGAACGTCGTTCAATGACTTCTCGGACCGGGATGCCTTGGCAGAGGCGTCGAAAACAACTCGAATTTTAGTTGTCGAACTCGATGGACGTAGGATGGCTTGATGCGGGAGATAATACACTCGTTGATTGGGAATATCATCGGCTTCGTTCACCTCTTGACAATGCCCCAATGCTTCATACTCATCGATGAATCGACAATACTGTTGCTTTAGCTCCGGATTTTTCTTGAATCTTCGCTCTAACGAAAGGAACCGATGCATGGCCAAGTTTCGGTTGTCTCCTAGCTCGTTCACCGATTCGCGGAATGGCAAACTCACCTCATATCTGCCGGTCTCATCTCGACGATGGGTAGACTGGAATACTTTTTCGCACTCATCTTGCTCGCTGGGTTGTGTTACTGACTCAGAGATCTCTTCCAGCTCCCAGAATTGGCGAAGGACTTCAGAAATAGGATCCGTCAGGGCAGCTAGACACTGCTGGGAGGTTGACACGTCGTCGATGTCTCCTGCAACTACCCATCCTAAATGGGTTTCTTGTAGTTCAGGTAACTTATCACTCAGTTGAATACGGCCCGTCTTTAGCAATTGCAAAAAATGGGAGATACCGATTAGCATATCGATATCGGAAGGAGTGTGGAAGTTGGGGTCTGCCATAAGTAGATCGGTGTCGATTGGCCACGCCGAAACGTTGCTTTTCGTTGCTGGAATCGCTCCCGTTATCTCAGGAACTACGAGGCATTCGATAGTAGTACAGAAATCGGAATGCCTGGACTCCACTTTCACCATCATCTTCTCCTTGGCGTAGGTTTTGGACCCACCTATTCCAGCGATGGGTACATGTGCAGGTCGTCTTTCGGTGGCCAAGCGGTCAGCCATTGCCTTGGATAGGAAGTTGACTTGCGAGCCGCTATCCAACAGAACACGGCAGGGAGTTGTCCATCCACGAGAATCCTTGATTCGCACCACAGCGGTCATGAGCATAACGGTTTTGGCAGCTTTAGAATGGTTACACGACGCAACAGTTTTGGTGACTCGTTGAGACTCCGAGTGGTTCTCGGAAGAGGTTTGGCAAGCTGGTTCTTCATTTTGGATGGTTGGTGCTACCTCCACTGTATTCGAATCTGCTTCTTCATGCAACAGAGTGTGATGTCTTCTCTGGCAGCGAGAGCACGTCTTTTTGGATGAACAATCAATGGCTCGATGACCAGGGCGAAGGCAGTTGAAACAGATTCTCAACTCCTTCACTTTTTCACTCCGTTGAGCCGGTGACATTTGATGGAACTTCGGGCATTCGAAATGGCGATGGTAGCCACTACATACCTGGCAGGAACTGCTGGAGGTCACAGTCGTTGCAGCGTGGGCTTTCTGGTTAGTTGGTTTCGAACCCTGTTGTTGCCTTGGAAATGGCTCTTTTGCCGTCATCTGGTGCCGGTTTTGGAACCTTTCCAACACCTGGCATTCGCTTCGAAGAAAGGCCACAGTTTCTTGGTACTGGGGCAGCTTGGCATGCTGCTGTGTCCTCTCCCATTACTGGAGTGTTTGATCGTCCAATCGTGAAGTGAGGATCTTCGTGAGGATGAGACCAGATAGTTCATCAACTTCCAGTCCCTGGTACTCGAGACCGCCAACATGACGGATGAATGTCTTCACTAGCTCGAGTAAATCTTTATGGTTGCGGGTGGTCATCGGTTTCATCTCGAGCGAACCTTCGAGATGCGTATCGACGATTACTCGTGGGTTTTCGTACTGGTCACTGAGCTGTTGCCAGGTTTGCTTGAAATTGTTGTCAACGATCATTTTTACCGTAATCCAACCGGAGGCATCCCCCGTTAGCGCCTTATCGAGATGATGCAGCTTAACTGCATCCGAATCGGCGCTCCGTCCGACAATATCCTCAAACATCATCCGAAATTTCGGCCAATTCTCTACCTTCCCGTCGAATGTGGGAACTGGAGCTCGCAGTGATTGCTGCTGGATGATCACGGATTGATTTACACCTCTAGCACCGGGAGGGGAAATGGTTTCAGTGAGCAGTTCCAGCAAGGCAAGCGTGTTGGTATGGAGAGCGTCGAAAATATCCAAAGCATCATCTTCCAGTTCAATCTCATTGGAGGGTGTGGAAGCAACTATTGATTGGTGAATTGAAATGAACTCGTTGTAATGAAGTTCAAGCTTTTTCGAAAACACTTTCAAGAGCGATGCACAAATTTTACTTGGAGTATCCTCAGCTTCTTCAAGTGTGCGACTTATCGTTGTCACCTTTGCCTGAATTTGGCGACGCTGGTGAACTAATGCTGCCTTGGCATCATCTTCTGCCTCCTGCTTGGTAGACTTTCTCGTTTTCGGCATTTTGATCCACTTTTTCCACACTAGAATTCAATGTCGACACGACACTGGTTGGTTATCCGGTTCGGTAGGACCATATGTTGGCGCGCTCCTTGGCACCAAGGCGGTGAATTCTCCTCGTCAAGGCGGAAAACAAGCAGAATCGAGTCAGTTGGTCGACCAGTCCAGCGAATGCGGTTTCGAAAGCGGCAGAATAAAAGGAGGACAAGTTTTAACTTTTAATCTTTTTTTCTCCGATATTAACCGTGTGCAATACAAAAATTAACTGAGCTCATTCACAGTTAACAGTTAAATGATCTTTATTTCTTGTGTTTGTGTGGTTTACATGTATGAATTTTTCAAGTGACACAGATGCGTCTTTTCAACTTTAGTACAGTGAGATTTTAATTATTATTTACAGTTTCTAGTCATATCAGGCCTATTTTAAAGTATGACCACCTTGGTGGGATTGGTTTGATTTGAATTGGAAAAAGGAGACTACTTATAACTACTATTTACAACTACAACTATCCTACAACTACTATGTACACCTAACCTACTATATACAAATTGCTTATCAAAGCATGTTCTGATAAATTACATTTTTGTGCAAATTTAGTCTTAATTTCGTTAATTTTGGAATCTATTTTGGCAATGCCTGCCTCTTCATGTAAATTTGTTATTCTAGTGTCGAAAGGACGATCAAGAACCATCCTCAGCACTCTATTCTGAGCGACCTGAATTTTGTTCCTGTGAGTCTGTGCACATGATTCCCACACCGGAGCTGCGTAGAGGATCGCAGGTGCTATGATTTGTTTGTAGACGGCCAGTTTGTTCACCCTTGAGAGGCGGGATCTGCGGCAAATCAGCGGATACAGACTCCTAACCAAGGCGGAACACTTGACTACGGTTTTCTCCACATGCGAGCGGAATAGGAGCTTTTCGTCAAACAACATCCCGAGATAGGTTACTTCGGCGGACCACTCAACCCTTGTGCCATCCATGATTACAGTACAAGAGGGAGCCGGTTTTAGTTTGGGTGATTGCCGATGGAGGAACATGATTGTTTGTGTTTTGGAAGCATTGATTTTGATTTTCCACGTGGTGGCATAATCAGCAAAGGCGTTAAGGCATCGTTGAAGTTTGTTCGTTATTTCGCGAGGCATCCTTCCTTTGACGGCTATTGCGGTATCATCTGCGAACAGGAAAAACACGCAACCGTCTCCAAGGGGAGGAATGTCGGAAGTGTAAATGCTGTAAAGCAAGGGTCCCAGCAGACTGCCTTGCGGGACTCCTGCTGGGATGGAAAACGTGTCGGAAAGACAACTATTCAACGATACCTTAAACGACCTTTGCTGGAGGTATCTACGGGTGATTTTAACCAGATGTAATGGAAAGTTGAAGTTACAGAGCTTGTATACAAGCCCATTGTGCCAGACATTATCAAACGCTTTCTCAACGTCTAACAATGCCATGGCTGTGGACTTGGATACAGCTTTGTTACTTCGGATGTTATTCATCACCCGCACTAGCTGGTGATTGGTGGAGTGCCCCTTTCTGAACCCAAACTGTTCCGGAAGGAGAATGTTATTTTCCTCGACAAACTTGAGCAAACAATTGAGAATGAGTTTCTCGAACAATTTGCTCAGCGCTGAAAGGAGGCTGATTGGTCTGTAGCTTGAAGCTAGCGTTGGGTCCTTCCCGGGTTTGCGGATAGGTATGATTTTCGCTGTCTTCCAGATACTTGGAAAGTAGTGCAGTTCCAAGCATCTGTTGAAGACAGCAGCCAGCAGAGAGTGAACCTTCATGCTGAGATTTTTCAACACTAGGTTGAATATTCCGTCAAACCCGGGGGCCTTCATGTTTTTGGTGCATTTCAGCGCTGAGCAAATCTGTTCCACTGTGATTCTAGCCTCCGGAGGGATGGCACAAGGGGAGGAATCAAGGTTGAGTACGCATTGCTCAACCTGAACTTCGAGCGGACTTTGGATGTTGGAGCCAAGCAAGTGCGATTTGGCAATATGTTCACCAATCGCATTTGCTTTCTCCTGAGGGGTGATTATGAGCCGATCGTCATCATTTTCATCTTTTAGTGGCGGAATGGGTTTAGGGTGCGTCTTTAAGACCTTGGCAACTTTCCAGAATGGTCTGGAGCGGTCGTCCAGATTCTGGACAAGCCGCCCGAAACTTTCGTTCCGGAGTGAGACCATTCTGGAAGCAATCTCCTTGTTCAGATTGGCCATTTCACGTTTCCTCGCTAGATCTCCAGTCCTCTGAAACTGGCGTCTACGAACATTTCTCAGGCGAATTAAGAGTTGGGTGTGGGAATCAATGGCAATAAACTTACCCCTCACAGGAACTCGTCGGACGCACGCCTCGTCAGCCACGGTTATGGCTTGGTGGAGTACTTCCAACGCTCGGTCGATGTCCTCCTTGGAGTCAAGCGGCGGGTTGTCGATGATGTGCCTGTCTACCGCGCGTCCAAACTGGGCCCAGTTTACGCAATGGTAGTCCTTGCGCAGGCTTGGAGCAGCAGCTACGTTGTATCCCAGTTCAGCCACCACCGGTTGATGGTCGGAGCTGAGTTCGTTTAAGGCTACCGGCTTGGACAAGCCGGTATTTGAAAGAATCAGGTCTAGTGTCGATGGGTTGCCTGCCGGTGAGATGAATGTTGGCTCGTCCGAGAACCAAACGGAGTACAGCCCATGCTGCGAATGGTCGAACAGCAGACGACCGTTCTGGTTCTGCTGGTAGTTCCGCCATGCCTCATGACGAGCATTCAGATCTCCTCCAACAACGAAGCGGGAACCGGTACGGGTGATGGTGGACAGGTCCTTCTTAAATTTAGCCGCTAGTCCACTGCTGGCGGCACACTGTCGAGGGCAGTAGATGGCGATGAACTGGACGTATCCAGTCGACGACTCCACCTCCACACCAAGGGCCTCGATGATAGAGGTGCGGATATGGGACAGAGTGTGGTATTTTATTCCTTTCTTGACGACGACCGCAACACCACCCCCCTGGAGCTGGTGCGATCAAGCCGGATAATGTTGTGGTCAGGCAACCAGAAGCTGTCGCCGGACTTTAGATGGGTCTCGGTTAGAAGGCCCACGTCGATGCTGTGCTTGCGGAGGAAGTCGGCAAGATCAATCTCTTTTGCTCTTACAGAGCAAGCATTCCAGGTGACGATCGTTAGCGGTTTAGACGCCATACTGGATGATGAACTTACCGAGCACCTGGATCTGTTCGGGCTTATTGCGGCACTTACGAAGAGCACCGGACATGTTGACGAAAATTTCCATCAGTTCATCCGCTGAGAACAGATCGGGGTTGTTGTTTTGCGCTGTTGGTTGTCTCCAGAATCCAGGGGGGGATGGAGAGCTTTGGCCAGCAAAATCACCGGAAGCTTCTTGAGGAGGGGCGGGTTGCACCCGCGAATTCGCTTGCCTTTGCTGGGGAGCACGAAGAGGCGGAAAATCCTCCGTCCTGAATGCTGGGGTTTTGTCCTTCTTGCGTCCTGGTTGATTGTTGCTTGACGCCTGCTTTCGGATGCGTTTGAAGTCCTCGCGTTTGGAGCACTGTCTGTCGGAACCTTGATGTGCACCACCACAGTTAGCGCATTATATCGCCACGGCTCCATCCGCAGGGCAGTTGGAAGTGGCGTGTTCTTGAGCGCAGTTGCTGCAGCGTGGCTTGATGTTGCAGTTGCGGGTACCGTGTCCAAAATTGAGGCACCTCATACACTGCGTTACGTCACGATGGCCGCCACGGTATGGCTCCCACCGTACGATGATGGAGCAGATTGATCGGATGGCTTGTAGCGCATTGAGCGTCACCGTCCCTTTCTGGAAGTGCACCAGGAAAAGACAATCCGGGTACGTCTTCACGTTTTCGTCTCTCCTTGTCATTCGGAAGACAGCGATTGGGGCAAGCTTGTACCGGTTGATTTCAGCTTCGACCATCTTGGGGTCGAAGTTTGGTAGACCCCTGATGACTACCTTGAAGGGCTTCTCACCGGGGATGTCGTGCGTGAAGAATTCCGCCTTGGTATCCTTCAGATATTTCACGGCCACTTCGTACTCCGCTTTTGTTCGGAGCATCACCTTGGTGCCGATCCTGCCGAGCTTAAACTCAGCTGCAACGCCCAGCGATGAAAGATCGCCAATCAGCGTGTTGAGTGGGACTTGCTTCACCACCAGTGGAGGAAGCTTCATTTTTGCTGCACTCGGGGTGGCAGCAGTTTCGTTGTCGACAGCGTCGCCGAAATCACCAATGACGCTGACGTTCGTCGCGGTGGCATCGTCCCGTCCACTCGCACCATCGGACTGGCCTTGATTTTTCTTCCTCTTCTTTGACCGCTTCACCGTGGCTGAGGTGGTATTCCCTACATCGGTGGGAAGAGTAGCGTACCTATTCGAAATAGGTACACTCAAGCTACCCTCACCGCTGTTCTTCTTCTCCGTTTTCTCTCGGAGCCTGCTCCGGGAGCGCTGTCTTCCCATCACACGAAGCGACCGACACTACTGACGACGCGATTAAACTGCGAATGTTTGGAACAAACTAGAAACTTTAGAACAACTCGACAGAGCGAGCAAAGACCGAACTGTACTGCTTGACGTACAAGCAGAGAATCGTTGACCGAGCTCATTCACGAATGGGCTGCTTTATTTATACTTATTCACCGATCCGACAACGTACAATGGGGGGAGCGTTGCGCGCTATTCTACGGTTTCTTCTTGTAGGTTGACTTTGTTGGTGTGCGTCGCTTCTACTGCTGCCGCTGCTTCTGTTGGTGTGCGTCGTTTGGTTTCATTTGGCAGTCTTTCCGGAGCGAACGGTTCGGCCGCGAACAATAGGGACAAAGTCATCTTTAGGCTCGATTTGGTCAGCTGTCACTACTCCAAGGTGGTTCTGGACTGGTATGCTGCCAACAAGATCGATTTTGTCCCCAAGCTCCGACTTCGACGAAATGGCGGGGCAGTCAAGGACATCCTGCAAATGTGGTTCCACTGTGCGGGCGCTGATGGGCTCCATCAAGAGGAAGGTTCGAGATTTCGTTCAAACTGGAGAAATGTATCCATCTAATGCTGTAGCTTTGAAGTTTTAATAAAAGTAAAACAATTATTAATGGACCTTTCAAACTCCAACGTAAACGTACCAATTTACTTTTAGTCAGCCTTTAAAGGGAAAATGGCAGCTTCGTCAATGGACCTTATTACGGGTGTCACTACACGGTGATTAGGAAGTGATACTCAGAATAAGAGCCGTGATTGTCGTACAAATCACAATGAAGTGACATCCGTAATAAGCCCCAATGACTTTGCCTAATATCACCGGAGGGTAAATTATGATTTTGCATGACGGTGCATCATATTTCACAGCATCGTTTGCTAAAAAATGAGCTCTATGGTTTAAATTCACCCACTGACGACGGAATAAACGAAATTGAGGAAATCCATAAAACATAACACGATGGGTTAATCTGTATTCGCACGCTTCAATATTCCTCCCATCGGTATTAGAAGTGGCGCCTCATTTCACCGCCTACATCAATTGAAGCTATTGCAAGGAAAACGTACTCCACATCCACAATTGAATCACATGAACGTAATCAGATATCTGGAATGCCCACTGAACTATTCAATCGAACACAGGAACGATGGAGGCATATTGACCGATCTGAATTCAATTGACGATAAAAGTAACTAGTACTATCTTTGATGGAAGTGCGCACTACGTGCTTCGGCGACATACATACCGGTCGCAGCAAGTGTCTTCGGTGTTTATATTTACATTGTTCAGCCAAGCTTAAGTGGCGTAACCTGTCTCACTAGAGTCGCTGGGAAACTGGTTCTTGATTGATGTCTCAAAATAAAAACAGAACAGATCGAATGAGATGTGTGAAATTAACATGGTTTGATTTGTGAATTCCGTTGTCGGAAGAAAATTCCCTTGCTCTGGATTTATTAGAAGCAATGCAACAACTCACACCACTTCCAGCGATCATTGAGGCGGGAAAACCTATAACGAGGCAAGTTTGCACGATAATCAGTCGAACTTTTCTACGAACCAGAAGTGTAGGACGATGACACATCTTTTTGTGGCTTTGCTAGGTATCTGCATAGAATGGCGTTTGCAAATATCGGAAAAGTGGAACAGAAAAACCCAGACTGTAAAAGGCCATAAAGGATGAGATCACTGATTAGCTTCTCGGTCTCGTTGGTGGTGGTAAATGAGATAATGATAAAATATACGAGATTCGCTTTTAGTCACGTTTCGTGTCGAAAGGGAACCGCTGCTGGCGGGAATCAGGTGGGTAGATGTTAGTTTTTGAAATTGTTTTATTTTCATAGTTTGTGTGCAGAAGAATGGCATGGTTAGGTGGACGATTTTTTCCTCCAATCAGTTTATTGGTGTTCTTAGTTTGTTGTCAGGTGACCGAATAAATTTAGAATTAATGCTTTATGGAAACGTTCTTTTACTAACGCTTGTTTTCTGGTTCATATTAGCTTTTAGAATAAATTAAAGCTCGAATTTAAAGTGTTGATAAAGCACAAACAACAGAACTACCTCAGTAAAGGTCACTGGCTTTCAATGACCATCTGACATTTAGAAGATTTGATTTGATAAAACACAATTTAGGCACTCTTCAGAGCAGAGCTGCCAGGTGGTTTTATAAAAAATCTGTATCCACTCTATTAAAAAATCTGTATTTTCTGTATTGACGATTTTTTTCTTAATTAATCATGTTTTGTTGTTTTACAAATACAGTGCATACAAAATAACCATAAAAAGTGCTTAACCACCTATTCGGGCTATCGTACTAACCATACGGGATATAATTGCGCCATTTGTGATATCGGTCGTACTTATTTATAAGAGTGATATGAAGCCGTTTGAAAATGTATGGAGATTTAAGTTTCTATTCATTATCTTCCTGATAAGCAGTTTTAAATGCAAAAAAGTGCACGAGTTCATTACTATTTGATATTTTTAATATAGATGAATACAATTAATTACATCATTTGTGTGGTAGTTACACCGAAAAGTCGAGAGATGTCGCCCCGCCAGTGCTGGTAAAATCATTTTTGCAGTATGGAGAATATCAGAAAATCCGCAATTTCTTACGAAATACATTTTCAATGCAAGTAAAATGTTTACGAGTACTTGTATTTGTACCATTTTAATGTGCTCGGGCACTTTTCTTGTATTTAACATACATGCTTATATTGGAAATATTCAATTAATACTGTAAATCCCCATACAATCTCAAATCGTTTACTACCAGCTCCATATGCATCCGAAAGCGGTTGGTCCTCTGGTTGTGAATGCTGTCAAAAACACCATAACATGATTAATTGTCGATGGAAAATTGATAGGTTCCCGAGCAGAGGGTGAGAACAAAATGAAAACAAGAATTATGTTGTTTTCATTATTCCTGATAACTCAAATTGATTTCATTTTGATGGAGTTGATTACTAACAGAACAAAAATGAGAGCTAAAAGATATGCGAAGAATATCAAAATTATAACATATATTGATATTAGTGAGAACTGCTCGATAACTTATTTTGATATAGATTTTTTTCTCAAGCATTTTATAAAAATCTGTATAAATCTGTATTGTAATTTAAAAATCTGTGATAAATCTGTATTCTGTATCGGGTCTGTATTAAGATTAAACAATCTGTATAATACAGATAAATCTGTATAAATGGCAGCGCTGCTTCAGAGTATAAATCCTAAATACAATAGAGATTGCTACAGTATGATTGTGTCAGTGATTTGTTTTCATCGGGAAAATTTTCCGCTATGAAGTATTTTTTTCCCGATGAAAACAATTTGCGTATACGTATACGTGACGTAGTGTGCATACAATAAACGTCAGCAATCTCTATGTGAAATTGACACCGTTGGATTGAGTGTATGATTATGTCAAGAAGGAAGAATTCAACATCCAGACCGAATACACCTTTGCAGTGGCGTAGCCAGAATTTCCGTCCAGGGGGGTTTGAAGACAATACGTGATTAAAAACTATATTTTTTCTAAACCAGCGCCATCTTGAGAATCAAACATCCGTTGCCCAATTTTTACTAAGCTAGTTGGAGTTCCTGGGAAACAGCAAAAAAAGTTTTATATTTTCACTAAAGATAGCTCGTAGAAAACCATTCTCGAGAAGTTTACTCTGTGTAGAACTATCAATAAATTATAAAAAAAATGTACCATGAGAACTGATTGAAGTCTTTTGGAGAGGTTGGAAAGTAATGCTGGGAAGAAACTTCCAGCCGAAGCTGATCGACTTTGTCGGGAAATATAAATCGGAATAAAGTCGGGAGAAAATTGAGAGTATCTTACGGAGGAAGTCAGCAGACGCTTCCGAGGCAAGTCAACAGGACATCTGGGGGAACTCGTAAATCGTAAGAGTTTTCCGGTGTATTTTTTAATGCGTTTATTTTCCAGGCTTATTTGCCGTAGCTTTGCGGAGCCGATATTGATTGTTTAGATTACCAAATAACTCAAAACGAACTAACGTTTGCGGGGGGCGATTACTCGCGGCTATCTCGATGTTAGGGGTAACCAACTGTAACAAATGGATGGCAGGGTTGGGATTGAGAACACAAGGTTTGGAGAGCAATGTGCTCTTGACAGTGCTGCAAAAACTCGACAATACACGGCGATAATTAAAATTCTGCTTTGGTCTAGAGGTGGGCAAAACAGCTCATCTGACTGAGTGGTTAAAATCCATCCAGCTTACTAAAGGGAGTCGATTCTTTTGAACAGCTCTTCAGCTCACATTTAAATTATAGAAATTATGGCACAAATTCAAAATCGAAAAATTAATTAGTGGTTTTAGTGCTTAAAACTGCATAAAATCGTAAAAGTAGTCTAAACTAATAAATCCGTACCTTACAACATTTACTTTACTTTTCAATGGAAAATGCTACTAACGCAACAACTGATCAACCATCGCGTAAACCAAAATGCGTGCAAAATGTGCCAACAACATAGCTTTAAAACATGCGAGAGAGCTACACCTATGTCACACGCAATGATATGATTGACATCGCCTTTTCTCAAGCTATGCAATCCAGTCTACATTCAAATTTTATTTCTGATGTTAATACTCCAGCAGAATTTCTCTCACTATTCTCGGCATCAGCTCCAGATCATCAGCTCCGATCCGGATCCGGCCGGAGCTGAATCGTGAAGAATCGAGAGAGAAAAAAAAGATCCGAAGAGCTGGACGGGTCCGAGACTCCGAGAGTTGTCATCCTAAACAGCTCCCAGTGAATCATTTGAGTCGATGATTCGGATCCGGAGCTGAGCTGATAAGCTGGAGAGCTGCATTTCGCTATTCGGTTATTTGCTTTTGTGCGGATCTTCCGCTCCCTCAGAGAATGATGAGAGGAATGGTGAGAGCACATATGCTGGAGGAATAACATCAGCAATAAGAGCAAGGTACATAAATAAATTGGATAATACCAGTAGAAAATTAAGATCGTGTAGCACATTAACATATTTTTCTCTCTCCCAAACAGCCGCTTGGTGCTATCGATCAGTAAGTAGGCACATGTTGTATTACGCGCGCGTCTTGGTTTACGCGGTGACTGTTCAATGCGTAAGTGGAGTAATGAGTCCTTTTTTGAAAAGTTCCGCTATGAGTGATGGATTGAAGGGTTTAGACTTGTGATAACAGTAAGCTGATGAGCTGCGGTTCCTAAAAAATGAACCGCGGGTCATCAGCTCACTTTAGAGAATCGGGTCTATAGAACAGATCGGGAGTCGATCGCTCATCTCTACTTTGGTCACACATTTGAGCTAAAGCTGGGCTTAGATTAGGCAAGTCAAATGATCAACTCAGTTGAATTCAATTGGCTTGAAAAGTTGAGCCTGGTTCAACTTTTTTTCAATTCAAGTGAGTTGATCAAGTCAGTTGAAAGGCATGGCTTACACGTTAAATTCGCGTTGAATTCAACTGACTTGCTCAATTGACTTGCCCTGTCTAAGCCCAGCTTAACAGTCATTGTCAAGGCAAACCATGTCAATTGTCAGTGACGAACATATGCAGATTTTTTGAACTTGAAGCGAAATTAAATGACTTGAGTAAAACAATTACATGGACCCGTTAAATTGAACAAGCATCTACGTCCTGAACTGCTTGGATAAAAATAATGTGACTCGGAATCAGAGATGCCAGATTTTTTTTTCAGAAGTCTTCGCAAAATGTCTGCGTTTTTCAGAAATGTCTGTAATTGGGCTGCATAAAATGAGCAAAAGTTTTTGGCGGGGCTTAGATGCTTAAGAAATAGATGCGAATTTTGAAATTTTGTTAAATTTGGAAGGAATTGAACCAAATTGGAGTTGAGAATGCATCCATTTACGTTATTTACGTTACATACGTTAAAAGCAATTGGTCGACTCAAAGTTGAGATTAGTTCACTCATATTCTTGAAAACGTAGTTAACTCATACACTGAGTAAAACTTCCCGAGATTTTACAGGAATTTGTTTTCTAATATGAGCAGCATCTCGGTGTACATATTTATTTATTTATGTATTTGTTTAATTAATCATCTGACTGTTGTCTACATGAAATACCTTAAAAACTATACCATTCATGCGTTTCTAATACGAGTCAAAAAGCGAGCAGAAGCCCTAATTCAAACAATTCTTCAACAGCCGTGAACGTAAGCATCATAGCTGTTAGTGGTTCTTTGTAACCGAATGCTGTTCGATGGTATCGTGGTTGGAGTAGGGTACCACTTCGTTATGTTCTCGGCGGCACTCGGATATCTAAGAGCGAAAGAAGACTCACGCAGTCAACATCCCCATTCAATAACTTGGCAACAAATGCTGCCTGTTGATTCTTCCGTCGACGTTCCAGGGTTTCCAAACTCAGCAAATTGCAGCGATCAGAATACGGCGGAAAATTTTGCTGAACACCTTCGATCCTCAAGTTCCGGGTCAACTGATGAGGAAACCAGACCAAGGAGGCGTTTTCCAGGATAGGTCGAACAAGGGAGCAATAAAGAGCTTTCAAGCAGTGTGGGTCAGAGAAGTCTTTTGATATTTTCGACACGAATCCTAACTGACGGTTAGCCTTGATGATCACAGCAGTACGGTGGAGGTTAAACGATAATTTATTATCTAGTAGAACGCCTAGATCGCTGAACTGGTCGGTTCTTTGCAGTATAACACCGTTGATGGCATAATCGAAAATAATCGACTGCTTAATGTGGTAAAACGACATTACCATGCATTTTGGTATGCGCACGGTAAGCCTATTCCGATTGCACCAACTAAGGAATAGATCCAATAGCGATTGAAGACGAATACAATCCTCAGTACATCGCACCACGAAATACAGCTTTAGGTCATCGGCATACGCAAGCCTGCAACCATCTCCAAGTATAAGGAATACGTCGTTGAAGAATAAAAGAAACAACAACGGGCCAAGATGGCTACCCTGTTTCAATATCATTGAGAAAAATGGTTGCGGGTATAGTAGAATTTTTCCTCTTCGAGTTTACGTACCTCCAAAAGCTCTTGGGGTTTCGTCTTAGGTTAGTTTGCACACGTAAAACGTACGATTTGTAGAGTGAAGAGTTATGCTTACGGTACTCGTTACACGCCAAATGAAAGCTACGTTTGTTAGCCAGAGAACGAAATCGCCGTTATCTACGTTGCGAAGCATTTCGTTTGCGTTTTAGTTTTCGTAGCAATGCAGTGCTCCAGGCAGGAAAAACAGCAGGTCGACAAATCGGTACATTTGCATCCATCTAATCATTTAGCATAACGCACAACGTTTCAACCATTTCATTAGCATTCATTCCATCAAAAAGAATATCCCAGTCGACACTCGATAGGAAATCCAATAGAGCATCGAAATCAATCTTGTTGTACACGGTTAGAAAAAAAAGTACCCAAAATTAAGTTCTTTTCACTCATCTCGGCACTATAGTGCAGGAACCCAACAGTAGGTAAAGCGGGTCAAAGTACATTTCATTTACTTGTATGCAGTTCGTATGGAATTTTCCACTAGCTTTTTAACCAAAAGTAAGTTAGTTTTACCCAACAGTAGGTAAATATGATTATACCCAACGTTGGGTTCCCACACTTTACTACCCCTGTTGGGTGATTTTGCTCCTTCTTTTTTGACAACATTAGAAGGAGAAAATGAGACAAACTAGTCAAAAGTAGGTAAAAGTGAACTGGCCGTTGGGTACTTTTTAATTACCGTGTAGTCTAACGCAATTCCATCACTGTCATTCTCATCATGCACCTGTACACCATTGACAATTAGAGATGGTAAGCAGACAACAAGCGGTGGATGATGAAGGCCGACAGGCAAAAATCGTAGGGCAAAAGAGCAAATCGAGAATGGGTCCCAAGTGGTTGCGCTCGAGATTCATCTGATGCAAATTGAGGAAATCCATGCCATCAATCAGTAGGGAGCTAGCAATTGGTAATGGCAAGGAGTTCACAGGTCGAATTTCGCCGTCAGACCAGTTCCAAAACACTCCAGGTTGATTATAGTCACCGCAGACCAGCATGCATTCGTTGTCAGAGCCTCTGTTATGCAGCTCATGGATCGACTGAATATGCGCATCTAGTACAGTGCGATCGTTGCTTTTGTTCGGAGGGACATACATAGCGCACAGCAGTAGCCGCTTGGAACCAATCATCGTCGATACACACACTTGCTCTAATGTTTTTTCCGCTGGTTACAGTGGTACTGCTGCTTATGAAACGATGATGCACCGCAATCAGAACTCCTCCAAAACGAGATTTGCTGCTATTCATATCGTTTCGGTCACACCGGTACACATTGTAGTTGCTTCCGAAAAGCTGCGTCGAACTGATAGCGTCGTTGAGCCCCGTTTCGATTAAAATAATGATGTCGAAATTGCAGTCCAGGGTGTTGCAGTAAAAGTCATCAATCTTGGTCCGCAGTCCTCGTACATTTTGATAGTACACCCATAAACGGCTATCATCGCAGGTCGTGTTCTGCAACAAGGAAATATCAGGTGCGGGAATAGTTGATGAATGGTACCGATACTCACCTCTGGTGGAAACCCTAGGGTTTTCACCGTCCAAAGAAAGTCGCAATGAATGAGTATCGATGATGGTGCTAACCTTAGGGCCTCCACCGTCCACGAGAGAGCGCCTTAAATCGTTGTCAATGCATTGCTGTTGGATGCGGTTTGGTTTTTTGAATAATCGATGAATTCACGGAATAGAATTCCATCAGGCCACGTTGAAGCGTCAAGAGCTAGTTCTTTCAAAGAAGGATCCAAGCCGACTTTGAAGGAGATGAAAGTCAGCTTCGCCATATCAGCTTCCTTGGGAACTAGACGCACAACTTCAGCAGGTGTTGTTAAATTCATGCAGCGAGTAGCGATTTTCTGAATGTCCTCTACAGTTATTTGCGGGTGTAATCCTGACAGGTAGAGCCAAAATTTTGGGGCAGAGGTCGGTGGTGTCAGACATGGCACAAACAAATCACTGAGATCAAGTGGTAATCGGCTCGCCTTCGTTACCACGACGACGTGTAACACCCAGTTGGGGCCATGCATTTCCATTCCTTGTTCGATGCGATGGTCTCTCAGCAGGAGTATCCATGGGAATGCACTTGTCGACTTTGCCACTCAACGATTCAACCAACTTGAACAGCTGTTGAACCTGGGCCGGTAATTCATCATTGGAGTTCGTGTTTTGCGAGAGCTCATCAGATACGAGTTCACACTTCTGCCATTCAGTTTAGCCCGACAAGTCGCCTTGCGAGAATAGATCTTTACTCGCACGGCTGAGGTTGAAACCACAACACTGCATGCTGATGTGGAGGTAAATCTCACAAAAGCCGCAGCGCAACGGCTCGATTTAATTTATTTCCATTTTGCATTCTCCGCATTGTTTTTTCTCCATCTTCACAGCGAACAAACAAAATTTGATGAGCAGCAACAAACAATATCACGGTTTGGAATTAAATCCTTCGGAAACGTTTAAAACAGCTATGTTTTTATTGGCGAACTGCACAATTTAGCAACGCACGCGGATAATCGTTCAACGTTGAACAAATAAATTAAAAACTTTAGTTAAACGAGTTAAAAGAAATACTAACGCGACTGGGGGAGGTAGCTCATCGATTCTTCCGGTTCGCCTCCTAGCATCGTGCTATAAGGTACCAGGCGATAACCAGGGTAGTTGATCGATAGCTCGATGACGTCATTTCGTTGGCGTCTGCAATGGGAAATTCTCATAGCAGGCGTTGACGATGGGACGTTCTCGAGTTGTTGAAAAGCAACTATCGTGGTAACTCACCGATTACCTGTCGATCTGCCAAATTTGGAAAGACGTCTGCATTGAATTGTCTCATATAATAATATTCCGCCCACTATATCACAAGAAATTGCGAGTAGCTGAGTGGAATGGAGATAAGTTAAGCATTGGGTACAGGACCAAGTCTCCCCTGGATGGTGCCAGAAGATGAGCGCAATAGAATCATCAAGTTGCCATAAGGCACGGAATGAGACTATTGCATGGCTGGGTAGTCAAAGTCTTCCATACGTTAGTCATTTCAGGTGGATTAGAACAGGTTTAGGTTTAGGGTGGGCGTTGGCCAGATTTGGATTTTTCAGATATAATCCTAAATAGGACCTAGATTATTTAATACACTAGTAACCTCAACTTCTGACACAATGTTTCATTGTGACTAATCAACACTCAATGGGTAAAATATCAAATTTGCGGTAAATTTGAAAAAAAGGTAACTTGGAGTGTAGAGCGCACTGCCCACTGGACGATTCTGAAGCCTGACCAATATATATAGATACATTCATACCATTGGCATTTTGTATTTGAGATAAGACAGAGACAGGATGCGGAGGGCCCGCTTAGGGGAAGCGTAACCCATGTTAAGGCTTCCATTTATTAAATAGTTCAGATAGGCTGGAAATGATAGGTTCATGTTGAGAAAATGTACCATATGGTGCCCGTTCACTGATCAAAATTAAATTAGATTCAAATCGTCAGGCACGATTGAGCCTTCCAAATAAACGAACTAGATAAAAAAAAAAATCGTCAGGCCCTGCCCTGTAATAAGGGGATTGACGATGATGTGTCAAGTTTCATTTTGCATTTGCATATAATTGTAAGTTTCGGTTTGCTTTTGTAATTGTAAGATAGATAGTTTGGCTTAATTGAAACATTGAGTTGTATAAACTTGACGAATCATACCTCTAAAATAGTAGTAGTTACAGTGCCGCATTATCTAACAACCACTGCCTGCAACTAATGTTGGAGGGGTCAGCAGGGCTGATTACGGATCAAAACTAACATAACTCTAACACTGAAATGATCCCGAAACTAACGCTCATTCATTGCACTTTGAGTCATAAAGTAGTTTTATTTATTTTCCTACTAATCTATCTACACACTTAATTTTTTCTACCGAGCTCGGCTGTGCGGGTCTCGGCGGGGAGGGTTCCGATGAGATCTCGGTGGGAGTGACATTTGATTGAGGTCTCGGATAATGCCTTTTCTAATAATCTGCCTACGTTTCTTTTCTTTGTTATCTACTTTATCCCCTTTTTATTTTTCTGCTCTTCTTTCCTCTTCTCTTCTTTTGTTTTGTTTGTTTAAATATAACTAATACTAATACCTCCTTGTTTTCTCTCTAATTTGTCTACTATGTCCCACCATCACGATGAGAGATGAGCTACCGTACATGGTACACGCTCATATACACTCCCAAAATAGTATGCCGCAAGTAAGTATATCACAGAGGCAACTAAAGATCCAGAAACGAAAACCGATAACGCTGAAGATAATGAGCTGTGGTGATTTATATGACTAAATAGTATTATTTATTTATACTAACCTAAACACAACGTGGGGTGACCCAAATCCAAACGATCACTAACCAAAATAATAGACTTATCTTTTTTCAGCAGCACTACACCAGCCAGCAAAGTTCAACAATCCATCGTTGCTTATGCCTTTGTTGTCGTTTGGAACCAGTTTTCCGAGGTATAGGCGACGATTGTGCGTATTTCTCGCGTAACTTTTGAAAAGAGCCTATTTATAGCCTGAAAAATACGTAAAGAGCAAATTGAAACATTGAACGTCCCGTGAAAGTGGAACTTAATGAAGGCCTAAGTACTTTTTCGTAGTTTTTAGTTGTCGGATTTGAAAGATCGTCGGTTACAGTGTCCTTGAGCAGAAAAACGCGGTCCCAGGTCCTTAAATATCAAAGAGATTTATGGTAAAATCGCTTGTGTATCGTGTATTTTGCGAAACTCGTTGTTGTCGTTGGTTCCGGGTTTGAATGGATACAAAAATTTGAGCAACGGTATTATGTGATATGAGGGGCTCGGTGGCCTTAGAGCAACCGTTTTTGCTTACTGAGCAGAACATCATGAGTCTAATCTCAGGCCCATCCACATTCAAGATTTGTCAATCGTTTTATTTGTTAATACGACTACATGGTAATAACAGCAACTCGGTGATTAAAAAGGTGCTCGTCTGCCTAGTGGTAAACGTTTTTGCTTACTGAGCAGAAGACCGTGGGTTTAGTCCCAAGCTCCTTCGCGTTATATGATCGTTAGGACATCAATTCAGCTTATCGTTTACCAAAACGAACCCTGCTGCAAACCCAACCCTCTTATCCAACATCCCAGTGATTCCTCGTGGAAGTGCAGAGGTGTTCTCGGCTTCCATCAAAGCGAGTGTCATGTCAACACAATCCTTCCCATTCCTTTCTTGACCTGTGTTCGGGCGCGGCCGGCGCTGGTATTGCCCAATTTAAGATCACCAGTTTTTACACATTGAGGATGATTGCTAGTCCCAAGCATCGTCTATTGGTTCTCTGTGTAATTACAGCTGATCTGGCAATAACAGAGTAGCACCCGTGGGCGGTCAATCAAGCTCAAGCTCAAGCTCAAGCTTAAAAGAAATACTAACGCGACTGTTTCACACAATGTCAACAATGGTCAATTTGATAATATGAAACTAGTCTAGAACGAGTAAATTTTTTGTCGATTTTCGTCTTATTCGAAAAGATTTATGAGGCTCGGAAAATTTTACTCAGTCTACAAGTAAACTACGTTTTCTAGAGTTTGAGTAATTTAAAGTTAAATTTGAGTTGATCTTATGGGCCATATAGGGTGGAAAACCGTTAGTTACTTAGTCATTTTGCAGCGGGAAAACTAGCACCACCACTTAAATATAGAGAAATCGACAATCAAAAGAGTAATTTATAAGCCTATAAATACGATTCTAATTGTGCTCAAAAAGTGTTGATGAATCAGGATAAGGGTTGCTGAAACGATTCAGATAAGACATCGAAATATCAAGAAATGGAGAATACTGTACAGCGAAGCCAAGTACGACGAATTGGCGCTAAGCACTAAAACTGTTGTAACGATTTTACAAATACCGTTTTAAAATAAGATATATCAAGCACATATTCATTACATTTCGCAAAATAATTACATACCTGGGGGAGAAAAACTTGGCTAAATATAACACAATATGCTGATGCCATCATTTTTGCCTTTCTCCCCAAATAACATTGCAAGTTTTCCCGAAGTTTTAAGCATTCTACTAGTCTAAATCATGGTCTTCGGAACTCTCATAAAACCAAAACTTGGGTGGTACACCAAGGTGTACCGAAAGGCTACACAGCTAAAAAAAAAATGGTGTAAATTTCCGTTACAATGATGTACATAAATGGAGCGTCCTATATCATACAAGTTTAGATTATAGATCGTGTAAATTTATGAGACATGTCATGCAATATTCCATATATTGTATGCAACTGTCCACTTTTGTTTGCAACATTTCTTGCAAGCTGCTAGTTTACGTGAAAAGGAAGTTTACATGTAGAAATGTTTGCATGCATGGATGTTTACATCACCAGTAAAATTCAGAATGTTTTGGTGTGCATGATTTATCACTTGAAAAACACAATTTCGTTCCAAGACCCGGAGAGACGAATGGCATATACAAATAGGCTTATCTCAACGGGGTCGGAAAATGTTTCTGTATGTGTGTATATATGTATGTATGTATGTATGTAAGTTTGTATGAGTGTAACTCACTCAATTTTTTGCATAGATGGCTGAACCAATTTGAGTGGAATAAGTTGCAGAAGATGTGTTTCAGATCCCCATAGATTGCTATTGATTTTTTCCCCGATCGAAATTATGGCTCCGAAGAAATGTAAAAAAATGTGAATTCCAGATTCCACTGGGGAATTCGCAAAAGATTGATACATATATGTATAAAAAAAAACTCATCATGCGACACCTCAAATCACATTAGAAATTTACTATATGATCAATGGGGGACATATTCAGACCCAATGATAACAATGGCCTTTTTCAGATGTACCGTGTACCCCCAGGAAGTGGACAGATTCTGACATACACACTTAGAAATAATTAATTTTACACGAGATGGAAACCATATTTGACATAGGAGATGAAACGTAAACAAACATGTCATGTAATATTAAGTGCTCCGAGACTGAAAAGTCCGTTGCTCGACGAAAAGTACGATGTATTAAGCTATATTTCGCGTCTGTTATCACTCAAATTTATGTCAAAATTGACGCTCGTATATGTCACTCTCAGAGCACCTAAATTTGCATGAATTTTTCTAAGTGTGTAGCATAGCATAGCATAAATCAGGTTGCACAATGTCTTAGGTGGTACAAGCTCTAAACTGTTGTTAAGAAGGAGACCCACCTTCATCCGTTGCTGTTAGATAGTAATTTGTGATTAATTACTACACACTTAGAAAAAAATCATGTAATTTTAGGTGCTCTGAGACTGACATATACGAGCGTCAATTTTGACATAAAATTGAGTTATAACAAACGCGAAATTCAACTCAATCAAATTTAGTTTTCGTCGAGAAACAAACTTTTCAGTCTCGGAGCACTTAATTTTACATGAAATATTTGTTTACGTGTGTCAAAAAAGGATTCCGTCACGTGTAAAATTAGTTATTTCTAAGTGTGTACCTCTTAGATAAAGGATGTGTCTCCCTCCAACAGACCAGAGCTGGGCAGGCCACGTTCTTGCATCTGGTGGGGAAAGGGGAGGAATGTTAGTCCGACACATACTTAAGAGAGATGCAGAGAACTCTACGACTCCTCATAAGTGTCACGGGAAGGGCGGATTTTTGTTAGTAGGGAGGGTAAGCCATAGAATACGCCCAGCCGGCGTTGCTGGCAATCGTTATATCAAGCATTTATAAATAGAAGCTATAAGTAGTTTATCTGTCCGTTGTTGCTGCCCATTACCTAAACATATTATTAAAAACAGTCTTCAGATTTTTGAATTAAGAAACGTTATCAGCTCTATCATGTTGCTCCTTTGCGCCTGAAAAATGTTTGTTGATCCTAAACATATGCACAATTCATTATGATCGATAGGAGGTTCTCATGTGTAAAAGGTTATTAAAAGTATGTGGAATCGTAGATTAGAATGAAGATTCGCCCTTGGCCTAACTCCCACTGTCTGGCAGTGGCATTATGGATAAAATCTGCCTGCAATAATTTACACCATTGATAATGTACTGAAACTTTCAATCAAGCAGTGGTGCAATACTTGATTGACGCGTATTTAGTATGTTTTGAAATGATCGTCTTGAATTAGATGGATATTTCCTATCGAGGACAGAGGAACGAAAAGGTAAATAAACTTAGCTGAGCGTAACTACGTGTAGGTTAGAACAGTCGGCACCGCATTCAACGGATAAGAATTTGAAAATTTTCACTTAATGCACTTTTCAACATCACTTCTGTACTTTCAAATTAACACTTTAATAAAATTAAATTGTAAATTTATCGGGAAACGGACATATTCTGACATGTGCCGAAATTCATCGTGCGAATCATGGAACTCAACATAATGATTAGTGCAAGTATTTATATTGCTTTTCCATAAAACCTCATTGAAATTTGTTTATGGAAGAGAAAAAGTGCGTAACGACTGAAATCGAGGAAGGATAGGGTTACCATATGGTATCCTAAAGGAGGACATGTCCTCCTTTTTCAATAATTTTTCTACATCCTCCTTTTGCCCGTAAATTTCCTCCTTTTTAAACCTTGCATTTTTTCCAGTAAATATTCATAAAATTGTTTTCAAAGAGCGTTGTTTGTAGAGCTTATTTATTTAAATATGTCGCAACCCTATCTTATCTGGCAAATGCCATTGGATGGTGGGACTAGAAGTATACTACAGCTGTCAACCCCCCATACATTTAGGCTGCGGTTCATTTGGTGAATTTTTATTTATATTTGACAGATGGAACATTTTCAATTAAAGCTGCTATTCTACCCGAGGGGGACGACTCTATCTACGATGCAGGAAAAATTGTGTTTTGCTGTGGCTAGCTGTGCACACGCTGAGTAAATAGAAAGAAGATTGATGACGAATCTGAAGATTTCCTACAAAAAGATGAAGCGCGATGCAAGTAGATGCGAAAATTGAAAGAAATTTTTTCGAAGATTGATTCTAGATTCTAGACACTAGTGAGATTTTTTTTGAATATCTAGAATTGAGATTTAGATGTGTCGCCCCCTCAATTCTACCAGACTTATTTCAGACAAACCAGGAATAATTTTGCAAACAATTTCTCGAAAATCGGACAACAACAGAGGGATTTTCGAACATTGTAGTGGGGGGAATACCCCTCACCATCCCTCTCCAACGGGGGAGTTTGGTAATGAGAGATGATCAAACCGATTTGTACCTTCATTCATAAAAGTTGTCCTTGCTCGCTTTCTTCTCTCTATATGAACAATTTCACACTGCCGTATTCTAACGGAACTATCAACTCTATACTTTCATCTCCTCGGTCTGATACAATAGCAGGTTTATTTGAAAATTTCCTATCTGTCAAATTTAAGTTAAAATTCACCAGTTTGAACACAGCCACACAGATTGAATCCATCATTTGTTTGATTTTGACGTTCTGGTTCTATGGGATTTTAGGTATTTCAAGCATAACTATTCAAATCAACGTATCTGATTTTGTAAACAATCACTTCAATCGACGATTTGTAGTAACTGCAAGCTCACTAGCTAGTAGGCGAAAGTTTCCCCTACCTGATGATGGTGTTTGTTTGCGTGGGTGAGTTAGCAGTTAAGACAAATCGTCGATTGAAGAGATTGTTTACAAAAGCAGATGCGTCGATTTGAATAGTTACGCTTGATTTGTGTTGGCCGCTACCATACTGAGACCGAAGAGGCACGCGAAGCGTGAAATCGAATGTAAGGAATAATATCAATAATAGGAACCCTTTTGTATAGAACGCTAAGCGCGCCTATTCGCTTCCACTATGGCACCGGCCTTAAAGTCCTATGCTGAATCAATGGTAAAATTAACAGGTTGCTTAGATGTTCCATGTTGGTATCAATCAGCGATGACATGTATCCTGATATTTGCACACGATAAAAGTTGGGATGGTTTTAAGGCTGTAAAGCTGTAGTTTTCATGAAAATCAGCTAGACTAGATCATTTTTAAGTATCAAAATTGAATTATGAAGGCTAGTTTGATGCATTTTTCAGAAGTATAACGAGCAGATGAATTGAATTGGTAAGGTAAAAGTTATGAGCAATCTCAATTGAACCTTTCCAATTCATGAATTTTGTGATAGCGCACATATTATTAAAACGTTTGTTAAATGCTCATTGTCCTCATTTAATGTTAAGAAAAGGAATCATTGTCCTCCTTAGTCTCCAAACCTCAAATGAAATGTCCTCCTTTTCAAGTTTTTGATATGGTAACCCTAAGGAAGGAGCGGTGGATCAACTTGGATCATCGACGGATTGATTCTGACCAGCGGTTTTGGATGAAGCATCGGCACGATTTGGCAGTGCCTACACAAATATAATACTGAGACTTAGAAATGAAACAAACATAACTTATCGCTTACCTGATCCTTTGAACAAGTTCGTTATGGAGTTTCCTCTCCGGTTCCCTTTGATTTTTCTCGATTTTTTCCACGACTCTTATCCAGGTGCAAAACGGCGAAAATGGCTGCTTTATTCAGCTTCATCAACAGTAAAACTGCAGCCGGAGGTGGGTGTTCTCGAATAAAAAGATGGAATAGGATGGAAACACACTGTCCGTTTCATTCACTTTTTCAGTGAAAGTGACTATAGACAGTCAAGTTATAGACAGGCCAACGTGATTTGACGTATCCAAACAAACCGTCAAATCGTATGGAAAATGCTTGTTTTGGATACAGCATGGCAGCACATTGACAGGTCTATAACTATATAACCGTCTATGACAGTGACAGATTGCTCGTGTGGTGGATTTGAAAACGCGCCAATTTCTATTGCGTGTTGCAAAATGCATCGCACGTGTAATTTGATTAAACATGTAAAACAGTGTAACCAAATAAATTTAAAAATATTCCCTTGATGTCAAAAGTCTGTAAATATCTGTGAAAAAAACTAAAAAGTCTGTCAATGTCTGTAACGAAAAAGATGTCCGTGAAAAAATTAAAGTCTGTAAATTCACAGACATGTCTGTAAATCTGGCATCTCGGATGCACGAAATTACAGTTTCTGTCACCAGGTGAATCTTTGTCATTGACGAGGTTTTTTTTCCGTGGAGTTTTTTTTTATCTATAATTTGCTGATCTGGCCAAAACCAGGCCCAGGAGACAATTTCTAGTTCCTCAATCCCTATTATTAGCCGCTGAGAAGCTGTTCTGAAGCCAATTAGAACCTCTACAAGGCGTCCCATCATTAGTTCCATCATTCGTTGAGCCGCAGCGTTGAACCTGACTATTGGCCACGAAAAGGCTTGCCAATTATTTGCCGCTGAGAAGCTGTTCCGAAACCAAGTAGAACCACCACGAGGCGTCCCATCATTCGTTTAATCGCACCGTTGAACCTGACTATTGGCCACGATCAAAAATCAACTACATACATCATTTGTTTATCTTGAATCGACGGAAGACACCCAAATAACCATTGGCACGTTATTTCCCCTTTTTGGCCATATACAGTTGAACAACGGCTATACCAGTGTTTGTAATTTCTGATGAGGCTCAAATATAGCCAAAAAGGCGAAATAGCGTGCCTATGGTTACTTGGGCATTCCGCGCAACTACCATAAACCGGACTAGTTCATGTTGATCTTCGTCAAGCTACGTCTACAATTTGGACTTCTACATCAATACATGTCAGGCAGCATTCAGGTTCAGTTGGCTAAACTTGGTGAGTTCGTTCCATTTTGTAAATTTTTATCTATTCAAACCAGTAACATTGGGAGATCATCTTTTTGTGGTGCGTTACTGGTATAAGATCTGCCACCGAACCTTAGTCGTGACAACTTCAAACTAGGGAATCAGGATTTTACAGTAATCAAAGGATTACATTTTAGTGCTTGTTACTTTTTATAACTTGATAATAATGACAAGACTCGGGTAATGAACACCGCCGTTATACATTTCTATATTGTATATTTCAAATCAAAAATATTGTTTATGTTCATAGAGATTATATAATCATTTTCGCTTTGTCCCCTTGTCCTTCCTGTTCCTTTCCCTCTTCTCTTTTCAGAAAGCGAGTAATGGTGCTATAGCCATAAGCCATAAAATGCTAGGACAAGAGTTAGTGCTCATGTCCCAACCGTCAGAAGAAAATGGAGCATCACTTAACCTTTCTAGCTTTGATGCTTCCAACAACCAATATAATTATCAAAATCGGAACGTACGGTACGAGATGTCCACGTTTCATCCATTTATTGGATTCTGAAGTATCGTGTTTAAATCTTCGATTTAAACAGGCCCGATGTTTTCTGAATCATCTTGCCCCTTAAATGCTGCACAGTTGGCCTGGCCGTTTTAATATGTGTAACGCATCTTTGATGTGAAACATATATCAAATAGACAAGAAAAATTATGGAGGTATATCCATCATTTTCCAGGATACTTTCAAGAACTGGCTGTGTTGGTGTTAGATTAGATTAGATTAGATTAGAGGTGAATCTTTGTCATTGACGAAAAATGAATGCGATGTTGACAAAGGTTTTTTTTTTCAGGATCAAGTCTATCAGTGACTATAAGAATATCAATTTTGTCAATATCGCGCGAAAGCCTGTCAATCACAATGACAAATGTCAGCACTGGCTCTTGATCTCGAACTAAGCGACATACTGATGAAAAATACAGACATGGGAGCTGGAGTACACCGATGGGGAGCTGACAACTTGGGAGAACACAAGGTGACACTAGCTACTTAATCCTCAGATCTATCCGTTTTAAAAACATATAAATTAAATTCGAATAGTCGAGATCTCGGCTCGCCAAAATGTCTCTAGATTGTTTTCCTCGGACCCTGACGGATGCGGATAACCCGGTTCTAGCAACACAAAGGATGACCAAAGCACAAGGTCGATCTCGTGATAACCAATATCACATGCACACAAATTGCTGCCTGCGAGCCCGATTCGAAATAAATGCGTGCCTAACGAGCAGTGATTGGACATGAGTCTCGACATGACACGTATAAAGTCACGGCTCATGTCCAATCCTTAGAACCACGGTTTGTTCGAAACCTATGTGAGAATAGCATGTAACCATCTTCCCAGATCACTCTCACGGAGAAAAGCACATATATTTCTCAGACAACAAGTTGCACAAATAGTTGTGCATAATTGGCGAAAGCCCACTATCGTGGAGTTTATCCGAAAGGACATCGATACAGACAGGATCAAAAACCTCCTTAATGGCCAAGAAAACTGATCCCATTTACTGTTTTTGCACATAGACCAATTGAATTTCAGTTGAAAGCAACGACTGTCTTCGCTCATTACTTTGCCTCTCCGAAATCCAAATTGCGTATCTGAAAGTAAACCATTCGACTCGACCCATTTGTGTAGACGAAAAAGAATCATTTTCTCCAACAATGTCCGTACACAGGACAGCATCAAGATGGACCAGCAGGAGTTATAATCCGACGCGGGTTTACCGTGTTTTCGAATTGCGATAACTCTTACTTGCCTCCAGTCATCCGGAATAATGTTGTGCTCCAGAAATTGATTGAATAAGTTCAACAAGCGTCTCTTCGTGACGTCTGGGAGATTTTCAAACAAGTTTAACTTGATTATATCCATTCGTGGAGCAGAGTTGTTACATGAGAGGAGAGCAAGTGAGAATTCCACCATCAAAAACGGAGAATCTATTCCGTTACTCCCCGACGAACGATCACGAACGTTGTTTTGAACCGACATCGAATCCAAGCAAACTTTCCGCACGGAGCTGAATATCCACCTGTCTGAGTACTCTTTGTCTTAGTTAACCGGTGATGACGCGTTTCACATTCTCCTGCCGGCATTCCAGAGTGTTCTCATGGAAGTCTCTCACGACAAGCCATCGTCGAACCGCCGCCAGTAACCGCGTTTTTTGGCTTTAATCAAGCCCCTAAAGGTTTTCTCGAGGTCGGTGTACTGCTCGAAATCCTCGACTTTACCGTGTTTGCGGAAGCGTTTAAACGCTGTTCACGTCGGTGAAATCCTTATCCCACCACGGAGTGTGAGGTCGCTTGCGAAAGGATACACCCGGAACACGTTTCGTCTGTGTTCGCAGCGTACAATCGATGATGAGACGCGCGAGAAATGAGTACTCGTCCAGTGGATGAAGTCTTTCAACCGATTGACCGCGGTCGCGAATTTTCACCAGTCACTGTTTTTCGTAAGATCCGTAACCGAGCAAGTAGAAGATGAACCATTGGTAATAGAAATTTTGATTGGCAAATGATCATTACCGTAGGTATCATGGATTACTTTCCACGAGCAATCCAACGATAGTGAACTCGAGCAAAGTGAGAGGTCTAATCCGCTTACTTTTGCTGGAGGTTTTGCTACTCGTGTTGCTTCCCCGGTGTTCAGAATTGTCATTTTGAAGAATTCGCACATGTCGTATATCAAAGTTGAGCGGTTGTCGTCGTACAGTTCTCCCCAGGCTGAACCGTGAGAGTTACAATATCCCAAGATCAACCGTGGTTCCGGAATAACCGTGGAGATATCCGAGAAATATTGACGAGAAATTGAAGGAGAAAGCTGAAGCATCTCGACTGAAGGGTCCAATCACAGAAGTCTAGATAATAATTTGATTTCAATTAACTCAGTTGCATTAGTCACTCGACAAGTACAGTTGTCTTTGTTTTTCCCTCCAAGAGGTTATGGGCCTTTGCTAGATTGGAGCGGTACCGTAGCAACCAAGACAACAAAAGTGAAAATTTTCAAGCTCATTTTTAAAGATTTTATCGTTCTTTGTTCCATCGTGCTATTGAAGATTGAAGTAATTCAAATATCGAAGCAAAATGGGACGATTGGGAATTATCAAGCTAAATGGATTCAATTATTCAACCTGGAAAACGAAAGTGGAATTCCTGCTGATCCGAGATGACCTCGGGAAATACGTAACCGGGAAAGGACCAGAACTCGGTGCAGAGCCTAGACCAGTGTATGTAGCAGCAGTTGAAGCGTGGGACAACAGAGACCTGAAATCTCATCAAAGGGTCAAAACCGGCAAAGGAGACATGGGACCTGTTACGAGGACACTACGAGAAAGCAACACTAACATCGAAGGTATCGCTACTCAAGAAGATCTGCGATAAGAAGTATTCTGATGGCGAGGACATCGAACGGCACATGTTCGAAATGGAGGAGCTTTTCGAGCGGCTGACGGTGGCGGGCAGGAATTGAACCAGAGTCTGCAGGTGGCCATGATACTCCGTAGCTTTCCGGAATCGTTCAATACTTTAACTACGGCGCTGGAGAGCGGAGCAGACGACGAGCTCACTCTGGAATAGATTAGATCCAAGCTAGTAGACGAGGTGAATCAGTTCTGAAAGTGGATATGAGGAAGCAAAAGATAACGTGTCATTTTTGTCAAAAGCCTGACCATAAGCAAAAGGATTGCCGTGCAATGATGAAACAAGAAGGAAGCCAGAGCAAGTGCCGTGGTCAGGGTGAGAAGCGGAATGGTCCCAGGGTGAAAGCGGCTCGTTAAGATACCCGTAGCGAAGTGGAGCTAGAATTCTCGACGGCAAGAAAGCGTCTGCAAAGGGAATCGGATCGTGTCATCTGACATTCGTTTCTCCCGAGGGTGAACACTCCAAAGTAGCCCTCACTGATGGATTGTACGTGCCGGATTTTGAGTCGAGCCTCATCTCCATGAAGAAGCTTACCGTGAAAGGTGCTACTATAGTCTTCGATGTCAATGGGTCCCGTATTTTGAAAGGTGAGTAGCTACATCTACTGGTGGATTGTATTATTTGACTATTGCTCACGAAGCATTAGCGTCAAGAGAGAGCAAGCACACATCAAGTTGTCAACACACGTGGCATCACATCTTAGGACACCGTGATCATGATGACGTTCGGGAGCTCGAGACCAAGAAATTGGCGACCGGAATCAATGTTGAAGACTGTGGTTGCCGTGCAGTGTGCGAATGTTGTCCGGAAGGAAAGCTGACACGTCTTCCGTTCCCGAACAAGTCAAAACGCAAATCAAACCAAGCGCTGGATCTTATTCACTCAGACGTATGCGGTCCTATGCGAACACCAACGTCTGGGGGATGTCGATATTTCCTAACTCTGATCGACGATTTCATCCGCTATTGTGTCGTGTATTTCCTGAAAAACAAATCAAAGGTGAGTGATCGGATCAACGAATACGTGTGAGGTTCGTGAAAAATCTGTTTGGTAGAACGCCTAAAGCCATCCGTTCGGATGAAGGTGGCGAGTTCCAAAACGACGTGTTAGATAGATTCTGCAAAGAAGAAGGAATCAAGCAGCAGTTTACCGTTGCATATACCCCCCCTCCCAACAGAACGGTGTATCTGAGTGATAGAATCGTTCACTGGTGGAGATGGCGCCAATTATTTGAAGAACCGTTTTCCAACCAAACCCTTGCAGAAGACTCCAATCGAAATGTGGAGTGGATCGAAGCCGGCTCTAAGTCATTTGAAGATTTTTGGATCACCAGCGTACGTGTGGATTCTCCAACAGAGGATATCCAAGCTAGAGGCGAAATCAAGAAAACTGATGTTCGTTGAATATTCTCTGCAGCACAAGGCGTATCGCTTCATGGATCCTGAGAACGACAAGCTGACTGTGAGCCGTGATGCAGTATTCTCAACGCCGGAGGAGGTTCGGGCAACTGACGGTGATTCCAGCGATGAGGATTTCTATGGCTACGAGTCAACTTATGATGATTTTCAAAATCAAACGACCGACGATGAACAAACTCTGGAGGAGAGTGGTTCAACCGATGGACAGGAGGAGAATGGTGTTGACACTCCACGGCGGTCCGACCGTGCAAATAAAGGTGTACCGCCGATTGCCCCGAGAGCGAGCAGTGGAAACAAGCAATGGAGGAGAAGATCGAGTCGCTTCGAGAGAATGCCACTTGGGAAGTAGTCAGACTCCCCGCTGACAGGAAGGCCATCGGAAGCAAGCGGATGTTTAAGAAGAAGTTCGATGATAACGGTAACATAATACGCTACAAAGCTCGTCTAGTTGCCCAAGGATACATCCAGAAGTACGGAACGGACTATGACGAAGTATTTGCATCGGTTGCGAAGCAAACGACTCTTCGTACCCTCCTGAGTATCGCTGCACGTCGGAACCTCATAGTGCAGCACGTTGATGTCAAAACGGCATGCGTTTACGGCGAATTATCCGCGACGATCTTTATGAAGCAGCCTGCTGGATTTGCGTCTGATGCCAAGAATGATGTCTGCCGTTTGCGAAAGAGCCTCTATGGTTTGAAACAGTCGGGAAGAGTGTGGAAAATCAGCGAGGTATTACAGGAGCTCGGATACGTACCATCCGAATCCGATTCTTGTCTCTACGTGAGAACATGCCACGGAAAGAAGACTTTCGTCTTGCTCTATGTAGACGATATGCTGATTGTAAGTCAAAACGAAGAAGAATACGGAAGGGTTTGTAAATTTCTGCAGCGATACTTCAAAATCACATGTCTTGAAACTGTATCCAACTACCTCGGTATCCAGATTCAGGGAACGCAAAGTGGCCAGTTCATGTTGAATCAGAGCGCTTACATCCGGAGGGTAGTGGCTAAGTTTGGAGAAGACAAAGCGAAGCCGTCTCACATTCCAATGGACTCCGGATATCCGAATCTACAACAAATCGAGGAGGATCCGATGCCGCGGAACGAGGAGTTCCAAAGCTTAGTAGGTGCTTTGCCATATGTTGCGGTGAATACGAGGTCTGACCAGGGCCCAACAAAGTCACTTTCAATCGAAAATCGTCAAGCGACGACGAAGCTGTTAACAATCATTTTCAATTGAAAGTCATTCTGTCTTCTCTTCGAGCAGATCCCCTTCAACATCAACAGAACCACTTTCGATCAATTTTCATGCTGTTTCATTTAACTTGACTCGTGTTTATTTCGTCTTTCATTGTCAAATGAACTTATTTTCGCATTGAAGCGAAGCTGTTCGATCCAAATTTGCGCAGTTTTTCTGACTTTTCTTGATTGTTCACTCGGTTCATTTAAACTCATGCGTATCAATGACGTTTATATAAGGTTCGGGCCAACAGGCAGCTTGCTGGTATTAGAAGCAAAAAGATTATAAATATTGCTGAGCTCTCAAGTGACGATGTGATGTTACCATAACATTCCATACTGCGAACAGTGAGATTTACGTCACTGCTAACAGCTGTTTTGTGTAAAAGCTAAGCATTGCAATTTATCATTGGCGGATGGTTTGTTTGGGTATTTTTGGAATCGGGGTGACGTCTAGAGGTCGGAATCGATGACCGACGCCATTTGTAAATCCATGATGGTGGCTTCCGAATTCAGAAAAAAAAAGTATAAAATACTGAAGCCGACCCATCTATATGGATACTTTTGGAATCGAGGTGACGTTTATAGGCTGAAAATCTTCCAGTATATAAAAAAGTGGGAACAACTGTCAAATACCCACTAATATAGGTATTTTTTTGATCGAGATGATGTGTAGAGAATGAGAATCGAAATCCGACACCAATTTGGAATTCAATTTAACGGCGCCGGTTGTGTAGTGGTAAGCGTGATTACCTCTCACCTCAGCAGGCCTGGGTTCAATCCCAGTTGGCGCCACCGGGATGTTCTGAAGCATAACAGCCGTTGGTCCCAGGTTCATGAGTTGATGGGTTGATTGGTAAGGGTCCAGGTGTGGGAGCTGCCTTCCTAGCACGGAAAACAAGATCGACGGAAAACAAACCAAAGGAAAAAACAATTGCAATCCAAGATGGTGGCTTCAAATTTCAGAAAAAGTGGGAAATACTGACGCCGGCCCATCAATATGGGTAGTTTTGGAATAGGGGTAACGTCTAAAGATCAAAAATCGATATGCGACGCCATTTTGAAAACCAAGATGATGCCATAAGGTCCAAGACAATGTTTGAAATACTGACAAATACTCATCAATAAGGAGTGGTGCACATATTATGTCACGCTTTCGGGATGTCATCTATAGATCGAAAATCGACAAGAGACGCCATTTTAAAATCCAAGATGGTGGCTTCCGGTTTAATAAAAGTGGGAAATACTGTGAAATACAATCGGGAATACAAATGGAATAGGGATGACGTCAAGATAATGAAAATTGATATTCAACGCCATTTTGAAATACAATATGGCGGCTTTGGTTCAGAAAAAGTGTAAATACTGTCAAATAACGATCAATGTGGGTTGTTTTGGAATCGGGGTGATATCCAGAGACCGGAAATCGATGTTCCGTTGGAAATTCAAGACAGTTGCTTCCGATTTCAGAAGAAGTAACAAATACCCTACAAACGGCGTCGAATATCGATTTTCAGCATTTACGTGTCGTCCCCGTTCCGAAAACACCCATATCTTAGGGTATTTGATACGATTTCTGAAACCCAAAGGCCTCCATCTTGGATTCCAAAATGGCATCGAATATAGATTTTCGGCATCCACGCCCCCGCTTCGAAAATACCCTATTGTAATGAAGTAATAAAATTGGGTTGTAAGCGGAATGCTTAAATAAAACAAAAAAAAAGGTTTTCTTCCATTATTCCCTATTGTAGGATATTTGAAACTTTTTATGAAACCCGCTGGCCGCCATCTTGCATATCAAAATGGGACCAGATATCGATTTTCGGCATTTACGCATCGTTCCCGTTCCGAAAATTCTCATGATATCTGACACTTTTTTATAAAACCCTATGGCCTACATCTTGGATTTCATAATGGCGTCGAATATCGATTTTCGGCACTTTCACGTCGTCCCCGTTTCAAAACATCCCTATTGTATGGTATTTGAGACCTCGTTAATTTAATTTTTGTTTAATATAAAATAACAATTTATTACTATATATAACCCGAATGCCATCCCTATCGGCAACCGATATTGTGCTAATACTATCCGGATACTATGTTTTGATGCCTGACGACGCGACGCGTGACAAGTCGAATGAGCTCCGAATTGAAGTGAAAGTTGAAAAAACGAAGGAAGCAGTTTTCGAGTCATTCATACCATCAATTGAAACAAGTCGTTACTTCAAATGAAATGAACTGATGATCTTGACGAAAGAAACAAGCGATAGCCAAGTCATGTTGAACAGGAGGAATGTTCGTCGTGACTCGATATCAAGAAACACAATTGCTTACACGAAAACGATATTGCTCAAAATGAAGCGATTCTGCGGAGGGTTCATTTTCTTTTCTTTGTTTCGAAAATGCAGAACCCTGGGCCTGACATTGCCATTAGCGCATCCATTATGGGACGCAAGGTTAGCCGTTCCACCGAAGCTGACTGGACGGAACCCAAACGCACATTGCGATATCTCTACACCACCGCCGTCTTGAGATTGAAGCTAGGAGATGCAGGACCACTAGAAGCATATGTAGACGCTGACTGGGCTGGTGATCGTGAGGACCGGAATAGCAATACTGGGTTCGTTTTCCGACTTGGCGGACCAATTTGCTGGACAGCTAGGAAGCAGCAGTGCGTCACACTTTCTTCAACCGAAGCGGAATATGTCGCCTTATCAGAAGCTAGTCGTGAGTTACTCTGGCTTCTTGAGCTGATGAAGGACGTAGGAGAGATCGTTGCCAAACCCATCACGGTACAGGAGGACAATCAAAGCAAATCGTCATAAAAGTTGCATAATATTGCCACATTATTAACAAAAAAGAGAGGTGCAACCTACCTCCTAAATTTTTCAGGAAATAGTCCACATCAATTTTGGTTAAATCATGACGTAACCAATCCCATCAGATCGTGGCCGGTACGCATCGTTTATAAATTTACCTGAGCCGGCAAAAAAACCTGTTTACATTTTTGTTTGAGTCTATTTTCCATAACAAAAAATATACCTCCACATCTAAGCGCTCGACACAACCTGCCCCTAAAAAACTAACCTCTCCGAGTCGGAGAGTGAAATACCCGCTAACGGCCCGTTGTAGTGCGATGCATTCATACTGGTCGTTGCACATAGTATATCCAAGCGCAAATCTTTTTCAACGGAACCGCTTGGGGGTGGTGGGGTGTATTAACTACTAAATACTAAGGCTCTGAACCATTTGGCGATTTTTTTAACTTTTGGTTAAAATTTGACAGATGGAAAGTTATCGATTAACCCTGCTATCCCAGCATAGTTATTTATGACAGACAAGAAGTTAAGGGGGTATTCCCAATCTTTTTTTTTCAAAAAATCAAATTTTTTTTTTTCACGTTTTTTTGTACTTTAGACTATATACTTTCATCCCCCCAAGCCGTTTTCCGATCAGCGAATTCGGTGTCCAGGCATAGCTGACTAATGGTAAGAACCCCCAAATGGTTTTAACTAAAGTCAAAACTTTAAACGCGTTTTTCTCGAAACCACATTTTTTTATCGGGCGAAGATTTTTCTCAGAAACTATAAGAGATATTGACTTGAATCTTTGCGCATTTTGTTCCTTATTAAATTCTTTGGAGCTTCTCCCACTTTCAGCCAAAAATATTAACATTTAACATTGTTTGAAGCACCTTAAAGTTGCAAAAAAGCGGGCTAAAAATCGCCTGTTTTTTCATATGGCCGCCATTTTGTTAATTTTCAAGATTTTTTGCTGCCAACGGGAGAAGCTCCAGAGAATCTTATGCAGATTATTATTTCATCACGAAATCTGTTTCAGATGAAGCCGTTCCAGAGAAAAGTCTTCGCCCGTCCAGGCGTTTGCGGCGAACAGGGGTCTGTTTGTCGCCATTTTGTGACGTCAATAATGTCTTTTTTTATGTCGAAAAAAAATTATTTGTAAACTTTAATGTTCAATAAACAAGAATCCCAAAGAGTTAGGCGCATTACTATTCATTTTCCTTGAAAAAAAAATTAATTGAAAAACAGGCCGAAAAAAGGCAAAAGATTGGGAATACCCCCTTAAATTTTGACGACCGTGGCTCGAAAACCGGTCGATCGACAGCACGGGGATTTTCGAACATAAGAAATAACTTTCGAAATGTCACTTTTAACCACGAGTTAAATTTAGCTCGGCAAATGATTCACAGCCTAAGGTGTTGACCACGCTGCGCGAAGATGCCGCTCTCTCTTAAAAATTGCGCGCATAAACCACCAAGTGATTCAGTCCTGCTCCAGGTAGCGGTTGATTCGGTCGTTTTTAAGAAACCGGTGCCTTCGGTTCGGATCGATAGATTTCCATCAAAAGTGTTCGAATTTGATTAGGGACGGTGGCTAGATTGATCTTCGGCAAGACCGGTTACGGTGGCTGCTGGAACGAAGTAAGTGCACCGGAGATCGCACGACGATCAGCAGTAGAAGTTGCGCGCAGGAAGGCACGTGTCGCAGAACTTTTTGCAGCTGTTGTGCGAGAGACGCAAAGAGATGCAACCACAAGAATAGCGTATGTGTCAAGTGCCAAAAATTTTCTAAAGTGAATTGCAGTTTTTTTTTATTCTCTCAATGCATGATTTATTATGTCACTAGGTGGAAGGTGACTAAATAAAGAGATCAGCCAGTAGTGTCGGGGAAAAAAAGTGAAAGGTATTTGGTGGTAGGAGAAGAACAACCAGATAGAAGTAAATGCAAGATGGAGAACCGTGCTTACATCGGTGATGAAACCGGGCAGACCCGAATCGAGGGAGTTACCGTCAGCAACGGAGGCATTATTTACCAGGTAATAGCTGAAATGCAAAAAAGGAAGGTGCAAAGTGATTTTTGAAAAGCGTTGGATGTTCGTTGAGTGCATGAATAGCTACCAAGCTTGAGGGATTTTTAGCGTTGCAGAAAAATCGCCGAACAATGTGCTTAAATTCTCCAAGTAAATCGGAATATTTATTAACACACTGGGGTCTTCATTGGATGCGTCAGGCGGTACAAGTTTGTTTTCTAGTAAAGAATTGAAGTCTAGCAAGCGTCTTTTAGCGATATCCGGGAGATTTTTCTGAAGATTGAATTTAATCATATCGCTTCCCGGTGAGGAGTTGCTCGATGAAAGAAGAGCCATAGTACAATCATGTTCTATGTCCAGGGAAGTCGAAAAAATTTCAAGAACGAAAAATCTCTAGATCGGACGGACTCCAGCATGGTCTTTCTTTGTAGCTGCGCCTTTACCAACTGACCTATGGGAGGCTCCGAATTATTCTTATTATTTTTATTTATATATTGCTTACACAAAGTTGGGAGTTCATTCATCTTCTTACCACCGACGAACCGACGTGACAACTCATAGAAGCCACATTCTTTCCCAAGACTCCATATTTAATATAGGTTAAACACTATCGCCATTTACTCATCCGATCGCGTCATATCGTAAGCAAGGAAACGTACACACGTAAAATTTACATTGGCTTGGTTTGCGTCTCACCTTGTTTGACAGATCTGATCGCCCGTTTGATAGATTGAACTGCTCATTTGACAAATAGAGTTGCGGACAAATGAAATGCTCCAGTGACATGTCGGTTCGTCGGTGTTCATACTTCATTCTAATGTTTATATTGCATACAGAATTTCACATTGGAAAACTGATAAACATTAAATCGGAAAAATATATTTTGTAAATTATCTAAACCCACGTAGCATTTCTTATTTTATTGCACTCTATTAGTGGTTTTTGAGATCAATTTTATAAAACCGCACAACCTTTTGATAACCGCTATAAGATCGTCTTCCAGCTTAGCGGACCACTCTTGATAAGGTTTATAATGCATGTTTGAGAATCACAATAAAGTTGGCTTAAAACCTTTTGTAAAAAAGCCCCATACTCTACAAAAGGTTCTCATAGCCTCTTTAAAAGTAATATTGTATTCAAGCAGTTTTATTACGGTTTGGTGAAAATCAGTTAGGGCTTAGGGGCCTCATAGCCTAGTTAGTAAAGGCACGGTATTTCCAAGTCGGAGGCGGCGGGTTCGATTCCCGCCGAGGGAATCTTTCGGGTTGGAAATTTTCTAGACTTCGTTGGGCATAGAGTATCATTGTGCGTGCCACACAATATACAAATTCATGAATTGGTATTGGCATCGAAAGCTCTCAATTAATAACTGTGGAAGTGCATTTAGAACACTAAGTTGAGAGCACGCAATAAGCTAATATGCCATACGCAATAAGTTTGAAATGCGAGGAAGAAGAAGAAGAAAATCAGTTACAAATCCAATTTAATTTTTATTGCTTCAAAGCAACCGCCAAAAATAAGCTTATTGTTGTTCTGTTCTATTGAAACTTTTTTTACATATGGAAATCTTTAGCTGTAAAAATAGGTTTGAGTGTTGGTGTCAAGATCACCATGCAATCAATTTTGTTTTAATGGCAACATTAGTGAAAATCTTAAAGAAAATATAGGGTAAATGTTGGCTTCGGCACCCATTGACTGTTTTCGGCAACCAAAATTTAAACGTTAATTTCACTATGTTTTCCCATCAACGCACTTCCCTGAATGTGTCCAAACGATTGTTTAGCCTTTCAGCTTCAATCTGATTATATTTGAACGATCAAGCAATCCAGTAATGCTACATTTTTCTTCAAATAAAGCGTGCGTATGCTTTGTAGTGCGTATTACAAAATGAGGTTGATTTCGAGTTGCCGATAATAGAACAGCTGGTTAACACGCAGTTCTAATGGGAAGGTTGCCGAAGAAAAAGACTCTGCCGACAATAGTCACACTCACCTGAGAAGTTTGGAGCGTTGTAAAAACGCTTTCAAAACGTTTTGAAAAATTCTGTCGATTGGAATGGATAGAGAAGCAAGCAGCAGATGAATGTAAACAAACAGACACATCATATATGTGCGTGACGCTGAGAAAATGCTAGTAGAAGTGCAGACGCTGCTTAGATTGACGAGAATACGTAAATTCCCCTATGTCTTTTTAGATGGTTCCAAAACATATGCGCTTGAAATTTTATCGTGTGTTTTGGGATAATATGAGCGTTAAATAAATGCGGCTCCAAAATAATTCAAGTTAACAAAAAAGATTGTTTCAGAAATTAAATGAATTTGATGGAATCATCTTAATTTAACAGAAAAAAGATCTCAATAAATAAATTCATACCAATGCACACTGAAAATCATTTCGGATCTCTAATTTAGCCATTATTTTATTGAAATTTCTGGGATTTTATGCCAAGGCTAATGGCATTTCCATAATGAAAATATGGCGTCAGAGGACAACAGGCAAGAAAAACACCAAGCGCAATTTCTTAAAATGTCTAATGCTTACATTGGATGAAAGCAGAAGCAGAAAAGCATAATGCATGATTTTATTTCGAGCACTATTTTATTTTTACAAATGCAAATAATTTTTTTATTTGTATATTTGGTATATTTGGCAAATGTAAATTCCTATTCTACGGGTGCAACCGATGAATTTGACAAACATTTGGAAAAGTTTTGAATGGTACATTAACCTTTATGAAAAGTTATGCGTAATTTCTACTTTTTTGTCCTAAAACTGTCACCATTACATGTATTTTTAGCTCGTAATACTAGAGGGGATGGAGGAGGAATGTTTTGCCACTTTGGTACCAGTATTGTCCATTCACAAGTTCAATAAGGTCCAGGTAGTTTTAATACTGCTAGGGTAGTTTTAATCAATGGTCTAGGATCGCGTGACAGAATGTCCGATAAGCGAGTATTAAAAAAAGGAAAGAAAGTCTTCAATTCTGATTGTTGAATTGTTGTGACCATCCACGACTGTAAATCTGATAAGAGACGCAAGTTGGCGTAGGTATCATCCGCCGACTCCAGATATATATATTCCTCTTCAGGAGTCATTTTTGGTGTAGCAATGAGTCCATTCGAAGTGAAGATGGTTCAAAATGGTGAGGAAGCACTTTATTAACAGCTTCTTTTGTGACATCCGCAGAGAACGCAGTGGGATTTTTTTTTTCTTGGTTGGAGTTATTCACGAAGGTTTGCGGCTGACTGTTGCAAATAAACAGGCTCATAACAATTTTGTTGATTTTCTTGCGCTCCACTTGGAAGTCTTTTCTATGTTGTAAAAATAAACCGCCCATTTACACTTCTGACAAGTTGCAACTGAATGCTTATTATTGTTTTAAAATAACTGTTTCATGGCCAACTAGTTTTATTGCGCTTAGTTATATAGCAATATAGGGATTTATTTTTGAGATTTATAAGGGCAATTCATATTGTTTTTGTATACTTCAAGGCAATCATAAAACCTTTCATAAGTGAAAATAGCATAAGCATCCGTTGGTTTTTTATAAGCTATATATATGGGCCAGTGGTGGCGGGGGGGGGACACCCCTCACCATCCCTCTCCAAAGGGGGAGTTTGGTAAAGAGAGATGAAAAAACCGATTTGTACCTTCCTTAAAAGTTGTCCTAGTTCGCTATTCTAATATCTATATACAATCTTCACACTGCCGTACTCTAACGGAACTATCAACTCTATGCTTTCATCTACTCCATCTATCGTATAAAAATTACCACTACAGTCTGTTATTTGAAATTAGCATCTTCAACTAAGTAAATCGTTGACTTCACGTAGAAGTAATACTAAAAACATATAGTCAAAGTATATATATGGGTTTTGTAGATAGCTATAATACCCCGTTCACATTACAGCGTATATCACGTGATATACGCTGTCTTGCCATGAGCACTCATACATCTAGTTTTCACTGGAAATCCTATGTATGAGTGCTCACTGCAAGACAGCGTATATCACGTGATATACGCTGTAATGTGAACGGGGTATAAGAATGTTCCATGACTTGCATTGTATATGACCGTCATAAAGCTGTAGGTAATGGTTGCAGCTGCAATAAAACCTTTATAAATTTTGAATATAACCAAACAGCTCTAGATTTGTTACTTGGGAAATGTATTAAGAATGTAAAAAAAAATTAATCATAGATTTGTGGGAAAAAATCATGTGAAACCAGTTTCTTTATATATCAATTTGTCAAAATGGGCTACCGCCTGTTACCGAAGCATACATGTTTTGGGCTTATGTTTTATCAAAGAGGCATTTACGATTCTATTCAAATGGCTCCTTAGCCTTTCCAAAATACATCATTCACCCTACTCATGCTATAGGATCGCACAAATTAAAACTAAAAATGTGATGATTGGACATCACGGTTGAACAAAACCTCCCCCTCCTCACCCCTATTCCCGCTCCTGTTTGTAACAGTTGGTCACGTTTTCTTAAACCCCCTCCTATATGCGCGACGTAATGTCCCGTGGCATTATTCGGAATCTGTGTGCTTTTAACCGATAAAACGGAAAAATGGAAAATTCTGAGTTGTGGCAGTATTGCATGAACCAGACGATATCTTGAATCCAAAGTCGGTTTCCCATGCCTGTATACCTTCATACTCTTCTAAAAGCTGATGCTTTGTTTCTTTTTAACCTCGACAAACGAAAGCCTCTGTGACTGGTTTTATAACCCTATAAAACTTAAATGGCATTACTCTGTCATAACCTCACATTTTTATTTTCGACGGCACTGCTTTACTGCCGACTGAATGATAATTAAACCTCCATTACCATCATAATTGAAACCAAATAAGTGATTATAAGAAATGATTCAATTTGCTTTCCCCAACTAAAATTCAATCCTCGTTGCATTCAGTTGAAAGTGCAATCACTAAACAATACTGTGGCCTTTCCAGCAAATGGTATGCTGATAAAATATTCTGGTTAAGCGGTAAGAGTATTTTTTAAATGATGTGATAATGCAAATCATGGGTTTAAACGGTAAAATGAGGAATGATGACTATTCAACAATTTGTATCATTTGTATTGTATGTCCTTCTTGAGTGACCTTTACTCACATTAATGTTTTCTCAGTTTATGATGAAACTCAAATTTAAGTGAGATTCAACGCCCCTGTGCGTTTCTCATGATGACACTCCACTATTCATAAAAACGTTAGCCATGCAGATGTTTGCCATGCAGACGGTTGCCATAATGGACATTGACCATACATTTATTTCAGAATGTTGTTTTGTTTTGTTTCTTTATTAAAGAGACTGTCACTAGACCTGTGCGCCGCCGCCGACGAAATTTAGCCGGCGCGTCACCGCAGTAAAATGGTTCACGCCACCGAATAAATGTATGTCACGCCGCTGAAAAATCCGTAACATCTTTTCAGTAAAATGCATCTTGAACGCGTTGAAATTAGAACTTGTGTGCTTCGTGGCTACTCAAAATTGAGTGAAAAACCACTCAAATTAATCTACTCTAAATTGAGTAACATACCCAGAACTGAATTTTGAGTAAAACGGCTAGGTTTTTGTTGATGAGTTATTTCTACTCATTCCAATAAAATCCCAAACATAGGGAAATGAGTAAAAAATACACACATTGGCATACATTTCGATTCTTTTCTTTTTTTCTTTCGGATAATAACAATCAGCGATTTTACGACTCGCGAGCGCTCACTCTGAGTGAACGCTCATGAATCATAAAATCGCTTATTGTAACACTCTGGTAGCAAAATTGACAGGTTTTGTGAGTCAAACACTTACCTTTCATCCGCTTCTTGTATCTAACAAGTACAAAATATCATTATAACGTCGAATGTTTTCAAAATTCAGAAAATCATTTTTTATAGCAAGTGAGTGGAAGCAACCCTGGTTAAAACTAATGACTTCTCGTCAGTTTAATCTTGCTTTGAGTCTTTAAAATGTTAATGTGTATAATCAAACTGTTTCATTCCTATCAACGTATCGTACATATATTTTCAATTGCCAAGTTGGAATCAAAAAACGATGGAAGGCATGGCAGACGGCTTCCATTTTATGTACAAATTCAATTATTCGACTTCAACATAATTTTCTATACACTGAACACTATCCAGCAGTTTACACAGCCAGATTTACTCAGGATTGCGTAGAAAACATTTTTTTGTCGATTTAGGCAAAAGCGACCCATGGCACTGGAATTTAAAGACAACCTTAAACTCCTTTCGATCTCTCAGTTTATGAAAGAGATACCTGGTTCAACTTACGAACATGATGAGAGGCAGTGTTGATGAATTTCGCTGGTAGTATCCGTAATTTGCATCCGTCTGCAAGCAGCAGTAATAATAATACCCGTGATGTGGAAGAAATAGTTGAGGTGGGCTATTCAAACGACATTTTTGAAGACACAATTTTCGATAATGCTGAACGAAACAAGATTTTTCATGTTGGACGTTATATGTTAAGGAGCGTTTCCAAAAACTATCCAATTTGTGACGCATGTTACCCACACTGTATAAGTGAATATCCTGATCTTAAATCTTTCACAAAATTTACCATTTTGAAAGATTACACCTGCGACGCTCTGCTTTACATTACTGAACCTGTATACATGTTTTTCGTTGTACTAGAGAAGATTTTCCGTGAAAACATATCAGGCTTGTTGACAACAAATAAAAATATTTCATCCGAGATGACTGCTTTGCTGATGTTGATCAAAATCGATGTTTTTGAAGAATATCATAAAATTTCACACAAAGATAATCGATAGATTTGTAACATTCAGACTCAGAATCTATAAACCGTATTATACAAGATCAAACAAACTTGATAGTCGTTCAATGACGTTGTAAACTTTAAAGCTATTATGTAAACATTTATTCCTTTGTTAGTTTAGCTAAATCCAGTGCTGGTTTTTTTTTATATACACAACACATTGATGAAATAAACCCAAATCAAATAATTAATCACATATTCCTATTACTATTATTTTCTGTGTCAATCATATCATATATCATATGAATTCTGCGGAATTATACCAAAAAAGTTGAACAGATTACTAATCAGCATAAGCAGATAAGCACCTATTCAAATAGAGCTTAATTTTATTAAATAAAAATATTTTTCATTTTAACATCGAGAACAATACTTCCCATTTTTTTTTGCCAGTGGTGGCGGAGGGGGGGGGGACCCTTCACCATCCCTCTCCAAAGGGGGAGTTTGGTAAAGAGAGATGAAAAAACAGATTTGTACCTTCCTTAAAAGTTGTCCTAGCTCGCTATCAAAGATATCTAATAACAAGATATCCCGCTAATCAATTCCTCATACAAGGCATATAATTACCACCCGTATGTGATCACAGTGCCATCTGTTGAGTGCACATTGTAACTGTTGGGAGTTCCCCGCCAACTTCACCACCTGGCTCAATAAATGACAGGTGGCAGCATGATAGATGTCAATGCGGACGTTGATGATCAGCCGAGGAAAGAAGACGAAATCATCATCATTATATTGTGATAGCAAGATTCTTACTTGTTTGTGATTGTTCCGATGTTCAATCATTACAACTTTATACGCAACAGAAACACTTGAGAAAACAATCACACATCCAAGCGCGCATCATGATGTGCTTGTAATATGTTTTGCTTTCGAGTGAAAGAGTTTCCAATATACCACCGGTATCAGTAAGATGCAAATCTCTAATAGTAATTGATGATTTGCAGAGCTGGTGCTCAAAAGAATCTTAATAAGCATAGAAGTAAACATGGGGAAAGCATTCACTCTCTCTAAAGAATTATTCCAACACCCCAGTCACTGGAAATGCAACGTATCGAAATCATTGCTAAACGTAATAAAATATGCCGTCTTCTTTGGCCAACCACGCATACTATTCAAAAATTACATTGAAATAATCATTACCTTCCTATTTTATAACGTAGGAGTAGGAAGTATTTGACAACGCCGGTGAAAGCAAACGCAAACGGAAGTAGCCGAAGCTGAATGAAGACGATGAGTGCTGACACTGCTTCGTGTTTTGATTTGCGCTGTATCGTCCGCTCAGTTGTGTGGTTTCGTACATGTATAGATGTTGGTGTGCGTGTTTTCTTCCAACGCTGCAGTTCAACGTCGTTTCGTCACAAACCATTTGGCGCTGTTATCTGTCTCTAAAAAATCCAAAGAGTGAAGGGGGTCTGTCGCTATTCTAATATCTATATGCAATCTTCACACTGCCGTACTCTAACGGAACTATCAACTCTATGCTTTCATCTACTCCATCTATCGTATAAAAATTACCACTACAGTCTGTTATTTGAAATTAGCATCTTCAACTAAATACTTCCCATGCAGTTTTCAGTAAAGCCGTCATGTTTATTTACACGCTATTTCAAAACTACCCAAATTTGGGTACAATCCACCCAGATCGGCAAAACTGAACCTACCTAAAAATGGGTAAACTGTGTTGGGAGTGGCAAGCTGAAAAATGAACAACGTCGATCGGATTCATGTCAATGTTGTTCATTTTTCAACTTGTCACTACCAACACAGTCTACCCATTTTTGGGTGGGTTCAGTTTTTACCGATCTGGGTGGATTGTACACAAATTTGGGTAGTTTTGAAATAGCGTGTACTTTGCTCGTTTGGTACACTGTTTGACGGTTTGATTGGTACTTTGGCTTCACTCTCGGCGCGACTCTTATTAACATCGGCTCTGGCAGGGATGAATCCGATGAATCATTATTTTTCCTCCTGCTCGCACTTGTTCGAGAAAGTGTTTTGGTGCGCTGATCAAACGTCAAAAATCTCAGTTAAGTGGTTTCGTCTCGATCAGCGAGATCTATTTGTGAGGCAGAAGGAAATTAGCTGACTCTTTCGTTCTCTCGATTCGGCAAAAACACCGGATGAATGAAACAGTGGACTAGTGTTTCCTTCTGCCTCACCTGCGCATTACGTCATACCAGCACACCAAGTGAACGAGTTTTTAACATAGCTGTTCTGGCCGTATCAGGTATCCATCCTAACAATGTGGATAAAACAATCTTCATTCATGACAATTACAGCATTTGCAAAAATAGAGTTTTGCAGTAAACAGTGGCTAACTGACGAGGATCGGATTTACATAAAGGTGAATAAGTGACTATTGTGTGTGGCAGGATAATTTCTCAAAACGGGATTATACCAACAATCAATTCGAAACTAACGATTTTAAATTGGCTCACTACTTGACTAGCCTATTGGTCCCAAGGAAATCGATTTACGTACCCCATTCTAGTCAAAAATCTAGTACTACACAATGTTTGTTTTGATTCACTATGAAAGTTTGATAGATAAAATGAGTGACAAGTGACAAGTTGAAAAATGAACAAAGTCGATTGGATTCATGTCAATGTTGTCCATTTGTCAACTTGTCACTGCCAAAATAGTTTACCCATTTTTGGGTAGGTTCAGTTTTGACCGATCTCCGTGGATTCCACCTTAATTTGGGTCGTTTTGGAATAGCGTGCATCATATATTAATAACGTGTAGTGCTCAATAAATGAAAGAATTCCTAGGGCCCATTAAAATGTTACGTAACGCAACAGATTTGCTTTAAATAGTATCCACCCATACATAACGTACTTTTACTTAATTGAGAGAGTTGTAACACTTTGCCATACGACTCCACCCCCTGCAATTTAAACAAGCACTTGACATACTTTTCTGCACGGCTCTTGAAAATAGCTCAAAATTGAGTAAGAGTGACTTATATTTGAGTTTAGGTTACTTAAATTCGCAAAATCGTAGGTCACTGAAAGAATGAGTAAATTTTCCGATGCTTTTCAGAGGAAAACTTCTCAAATATGAGGAAAACTGATTGTGGATTTAGTCTGTCTACTAGTACACTTCTAACCTGTGCACATTTAAAATTTTTCGCCGAGATTCCAACAGCCGAGTAATCTGCAATTTATTTTGCTGAGATTCAGTCAAATAATTGCCGAGAATCAGCTAACAAATAACATTTTGCTGAGATATCAGCTAACAAACATATATTTTGCAGAGATATCAGCAGAAGTAATTGCCGAAGTAATCGGTTGTTGGAGATTTTACCGAGCTAGATTAAGTGTGTGTACAATTTTCTTAAATTTTCCCCATATTCGAGAAGTTTTCCCCGGGAAAGTGTCGGAAAATTTACTCATACCATAGAGGTAACTCTAAGACCACTGGGTCCCGAAGAAAATCATTATTATTTTTGGCTCACTCAGTACCAGAACAACGGTCCCAAGCAGTCCCAAGCTATTTCACTCACCCCTGCATGTTCTGCATGAATCCACACACCCCTGATGTTATCTGTCAAACTTTCATAGCGAATCAAAACAAACATAGTGTAGTAATAGAATTTCAACTAGAATAGGGTACGTTAATCGTTTGCTTGGGACCAATAGGCTACTAAAGTGGTGAGCCAATTTAAAATCGTTAGTTTCGTATTGATTGTTGCTCATACTATGAGTGACCTACGTTTTAGCGATTTTGAGTAATCTGAACTCAAATGTGGGTAGCATTTTTTGTCCATGTGCGATTAGTTTGGAAAGTATTATTTTCTAAATCAATAAAAATAAACTCACGTCGACCAACGCGACTACACCGACGAACGCGGACACGCCGCCGCCGCCGTCGGCAGAAAACAAAATATCACGCCGCTACCGAAACTATTTTAATCGACGCACAGGTCCAACTGTCACTGCCTAATAGAGTGGGTCACCGATTTATGAAAAACGCAAACTTTACCACACCAATCGAGAACAACCCTTTTTTGGTTCCATTTGGAGTCCCAAACAACTGTGCAAAATTTGGGTTGTAGCTCGGCGTTGCGTTTGAAATTTGTATGAGAAAACCAACTGTTTTGCATTTTCATCCCTAGAGACCACAATTATGCAACTAAGTATGTACAATTATAGTCCAGGAAGTGCCTAACAACTTTGCCAAAGGAAGTACGGTGCTAGAATGTATCTAAAAAAAGTTATAGCTATTCAGATACTTATGGTTTGAATTAAACACCAAAAACCCCTTTTTCTGCCAACACTGCCGGTGTACCAATGGAAGTTAGATTCCAAACTGAAATAATATCGGAATTTCTTATTTTACCGATTTGGTATGTTCAGGGTGAATTATTCAAACACATTTGCTCAATCTCATAAGCGTTGTTAGACAGTGGGGAGGGGGGAGGGGTGAAGGGCTTACTGTATGCAGTTTTGAAAACGAAAATTGTTGTAGTGTAAATATTTAATATCCACCTGTCGGTTCATTTGTTATTGAGGAGATGTTGTTTGAATTATTTGCAGCTGGGAAATTTTAAATTTCTATACAAAGCTTTTATTTAAAATATTAAACTGCCATTCGGGCCACCCGCATATAGAAAACACAGAAGTAGTCGTACGTCTCGAACTAAAAACAAGAGAAAACGAAAACTGTATTCACCAGTTTCGTCTCAGACACAGGTACAGTCGGATTTCGCTTGTTGGGCTAACTTTAAGTGGGCTAAGTTTCAGTTGGACTCCCTCAAGTCAAACGTCATTTCTAACAGTGCTGATTCCCTTTCGAAATTTCGACCGGCTTCATGGTTGTCAACGATATGGCTGAATGAGGGGTGAAGCTAATTTCAATCAAGAAATCCACCCGAGACCTAGTTCAACAGCAATATTTGCTTCAAAGGATAGAACAGCATCGAAAAGAGTACCCTGAGAAATCGTAGAATATATTAAAATGAAATATAAGCATTACAATCCAACGAAATTTGTATGATTATATCTGACATTGTATATTGCACCAAAAGAGTATGGAAGAGAATGGGACTACTCGCTTTACAACTGCTCTTATGAGATTGAGCAAATATTTTTGAATAAGCCATCCGAACAACAGTGCCTATAATCGCATATGAGTCCAATATTTATTTTCGTCAATTTTTAAGATAATAACGCTATCGACTATCAATTGGCATCTACTTTCATATTGCGTAATAAAACTACGGACTTCATCAAAACTTTTTTGACAAAATTTTGACGAAGACATCGATACTACATTAAATTTCATTAAATATAAATTTTTGATCTCACTTCTAGAATTATCAATCATTGATCTGTCAATGTCAAAAGAAGGGGTTTTTCATATCCACAAACTATTCCGAAGATACCACTAGTATAAAATGCAAGATTCGCGAGACAATGACTTTTGACCGTCTTTTCACAGTTCTGGGCCACTATGCGGCTTACGCTTTGCCAGGAAAGGGATTACAAAGTTTTGTTTGCAAATTATGATAAGCCCTTTTCTATTGTTACAAGTCTGTGTCACTTCGCACTCGGAGCCATATTGTTTGACAAGCACAATGCTACTCGATGCCAAGGGAACCCACCCACTACCTCCATCTGATCAATTCACCAACAACCTCATGATTCAAACACCGCTTCAACAAATATCCACCATCGTTGTAGCATCCCCCAAATGCAATCTGATCAAACCCAGTCACGGTTTGGTGCGCGCTCCAAGTCACGTCGGAATCTGCACGCTTCTATGCACATCAATTGAAGTTAGATATTATCGTTTCAGTTGAAAACCGGAAAATCCCACACCCGCCAATTGAATTTACTCTTGTTCTGTACGTTAAACATAACGTCGGACATAATGCGCTGTATTCGCACAATGATGCGCTATTCAGCGCACTATGTCCGATGTTATGTTTAACGTACAGAACAAGGGTAAAATCGAATGTCGCGTGTGGGTTTTTTCAGTGTCCAACTTGAACGACAATATCAACGAACGAGTGAACAACAAACATGAATCGAAACAAACCGCTTGCTCGTTCAATGTTGCTCTCAAGATGTGCTGTTCAAACACAGTGTAAACACCCGTCAGCTGCTCTCGATTCCTCAACATAACCTACACGGTAGCATATGGGGAAATTAGTGGGGGATTCCCCCAAACAGAATTTCAAACCTGTTTTGTATTGGTATATTGCGATTTGCAGTAGTTCAGCCATCCACCGACATTGTTGACTAGAGAACGAGGTGTCGTTTTGTCTAGCTGCAGGCAAATAATTATGCAACCTTCGGCTGACAGCCAAGCGAGAGGCATAAACTGAGAGCATCAACGGCCGTTATTCAGCTTGCCATCGTTATTTGTGTGTATGTTGGTTGGAAGCACGGGCAGTTGTACATTGCTGGAAGCTAGTTCGTTTGATATGCGGATGATGAACTGAGTCACCTGTGCTAACGAGATCGTGACTTTGACGACCTTGTATGGTTCTACTTGCTCCTCATGACCTAGCGTGTGGCATAGTTATTTATTGAACCTCACGGTTTCTCATTTTTTTTTCAGAATGGAGTAGTCAATGGAATATCGAATCACATTACCAACAGCAACAATAACAACAACCCCGATGAATCCCCTCCCACAGTCCGTGAGAAGTGGGGCAAAAACATCGAGTTCCTGCTGTCCTGTGTGGCCCTGTCGGTGGGCTTCGGCAACGTGTGGCGATTTCCCTACACGGCCTACAACAACGGCGGAGGAGCGTTCGTTATCCCGTACCTGATAGTCCTATTGATAATCGGCCGACCGATCTACTATCTGGAGATGGTGCTCGGTCAGTTCTCCAACCGTGGCTGCGTGAAGGTGTACGACCTGGCACCGGTGATGCGGGGCATTGGGGTGGGACAAACGGTGGCAATCTTCACTGTCATTACCTATTATGCGGCTGTGCTGGCCATTACCTTTCGATATCTGGTGGTTTCGTTCAGTGCCGAGCTGCCGTGGAGCACGTGCGATCCCACGTGGGTGGATTGCGTAAATTCGAGCTTCATCGGCACCATTCCGGTGGGGAATGGGACGAAGATTAAATCGTCAGCGGAACTATATTTTCAGTAGGTTGGACCACGTTGAAATTGAGTACCATTAGATAACGACATTATTAACTGATTGTAGGAAAACGGTCCTTCACAAAGCAGATTCTCTCGACGATGGGATAGGGGTCCCGGATTGGAGATTGGCTTTGTGCTTGGTGGTGGCGTGGATCTGCATTACAGCGATTCTCATCAGAGGTTTGTTAATATTCTTTACACTTATGGAACGTCAATTAATTAATGTTTGCTGATCTTTCAGGCATCAAAAGTTCCGGAAAGTTCTCCTACTTTTTGGCTATTTTTCCCTACATTATCATCTTTATTCTGCTGATCCGATCTCTAACGCTGCCCGGAGCCTGGACAGGTATCAAGTACTTCTTTACACCGCAATGGGACAAGCTTCTGACGATCGAGGTGTGGTACGAAGCGGTAACGCAGTGTTTCTTCTCTTTGACGATTTGCTTCGGAGGATTGATTGTTTACTCGTCGTTCAACAAATTTCAGAACAATATCTATCGGTAAGTCGGATTCCCGTTAATATAACGGGTGTTAAATTAAAAATGAGAACTTTTTCAGTCATATTTCAAGTAGAAACAGAATTTTTTTTTCATTAAAAACAATGTTTATTCTTCAAAAAAAAAACGTCAATGAATATTGGAGAAAGGGCTCTAGTCAGCCGTACGACGCAACTTAGTCGCGATGCTCTCACAAGAGCGCTGGACGGCACTGAAATCATTCTCATTTTTTATTGAACACCCGTTAGTATGATGAAAATTTTGAAATTTTTACTTCAGAGTGCTCAGACGGTCATTGCGCCCTGATTAGCATATTAAAAGTTTAATTCGTTTGAAACTGACTTTGCACATATAATTTTATGATTAGATGGAATTTACTATGGAAAAAGTAACACTTTATCCTTGGTCTTTTCGATATTTCAATTAATAATAATTTTTGTAGCAAATTTTCCTAGCTTCAAATTAGCTGTAAACAATTTTTCAGTCAAACGTCATATGCAACAGTTATTTTCTTTTACAAGAAGGTACGGGATGACAGTTCTCAAACTGATTCGTGCCCATAAAGGCAGGCAGCAGGGCGTCACAATATCAGCTTCAATCGACCAAATCGATGCGACAAAGAGACTGCTGGCTTTCTTTTGCTGTTAAAGTCGAACAGCTTCGCAGCATTCTAGAACCTCAGTTGGCGTGCACAAACAAATTTTCAATCGTTTGTCTCTCTTTCTCCCGTCGCTCCATTGGTCTTCCTTTCAAGCTTCGGTGAAACGGATGAGCGAAAGAGCGCTCGAATTTGATAGTTTTCTCTTTCATGAAACACATCAACAGAGGTTTCATGACGTATATGACGGAAAATGAAATTACATATTTAAAGCATTTCTCACGTGAAAACACTTGAAGATTACACGTAATATGTTTAATTTATCTTCCATCCACATATTTATCTAAAAAAAATTAACGAAAACGGGACATAACGCATTTTAAACAAATTGATAGAGCGGTGATGAGTGTTCGTGAAAGGGGATTGAAAGCCATAATTAGGTTTCGTTTAACTAGAAGTTCGACGTTACTTACATTGAAAGCGATGAGCAAAGCAACGACGAGAAGATCCACAGCCAGCGTTTCCTTCTAAGCGTGCTTCTTCTTCATTATCTATTTCTTGCTGATAGTCTAGCAAGGCGTTATAGAAATGAAGCGTTGAACACGTTTGTATGAGAGAAACAAAACTCGAGTTCATTTTAGAGCTTCGAAAATGTAGAGCCCTGGCAGGCAGTGCTGGCAGTTCTAGTACTGCACTGGCAATATTGTATGCAAGTTGTTTAGATGAAATGTTCCAACACAACGTAGGTTTAATGAGACAATGTAAGGGCATAAAAATGAGTTAGTAATGTTTTAACCGCCAAGAAATAAAGATCGTTTTACAAATTAAATAAAGTTTTGGTGATCTTGAGTGCCTACTCCGCCGATTTTGCCGTTCCGTTTTTTTGGTGACTAGTGCCCGTTTGTGATCCCGAAATACCCCGCCGGAAAACATATTGGTAAGACAAGACAAGAACAAGAAGACAAAGACAACGAACCTGTGGCGACGAAGACGCGCCTCGGATGGTGCATTTTTGGAAAGAACTCCGGCAATGATTCCGGGCTGGAACAACTGAATCTCCACCTTGATGGCGATCCCAATAACCGAGAACTACATCTGTGGATGAAGCAATTCTTCACAGTCGAAGAGTCCAGCGTCACCATAAAACCGGAAGCTGGAGAAGATAAGCGAGCGCGGAAGATAATGTAAGCTACGACCCCAAGGGTCAATGGTGCTTTCGAGACGGGACTTTTATGGACGTACGTTCACATCTGCTTCCCTGATAACTACCCAATGGCGCTACGTCGGCTGAACGCACTGGACAAGCGATTGCGCAAGGACCCAAACCTCGAAGCGAAGGTGAGGGAGCAGATTGCAGAGTATGAAGCGCAAGTGTATGCACATCGTATCACGGCAGACGAGCTGCAGTCTACGGATCCCAGCAACGTCTGGTATCTACCTCTGGGTATTGTGCAGAACCCGAAGAAACCGGCCAAGCTACGGCTGATCTGGGATGCCAAGGCTCGAGCTGGAGTAGTGTCTTTTAACGATATGTTGATGAAGGGTCCTAGGAGTGTGAGGTGATTGAGAGGTGGAAGCAGTACTATGACGAGCACCTCAACGGTGAAGCAGCAGCAAACGAAGGTGGCACGGCAACAGACCTTGGAGCACGCGCAGAAGACGACAGGCTACCGGCCCCTGATCTTCAAGAAGTTGAGGAGGAGATCGGTCGGCTGAAGAACAACAAAGCAACTGGTGTAGATCAACTACCAAGTGAGCTATTGAAATACGGTGGTGAAGCACTGGCTAGAGCGCTGCACTGGGTAATTGCCAAGATTTGGGAGGAGGAGATATTACCGGAGGAGTGGATGGAAGGTGTCGTATGCCCAATCAAAAAAGGGCGACAAGTTGGATTGCTGCAACTACCGCGCGATCACACTGCTGAGCGCCGCCTACAAGGTACTCTCCCAAATTCTATGCCGCCGTCTGTCACCATATGCAAGAGAGTTCGTGGGGCAATACCAGGCGGGATTCATGGGTGCCCGCGCTACCACGGACCAAATTTTCGCGATTCGGCAGGTTCTGCAGAAATGCCGCGAATACAACGTGCCCACACATCATTTGTTAATCGATTTCAAATCCGCATACGACACAATCGATCGAGATCAGCTATGGCAGATTATGCACGAGTACGGATTTCCGGATAAACTGACGCGATTGGTCAAGGCGACGATGGATCGAGTGACGTGCGTTGTTCGAGTATCGGGGACACTCTCGAGTCCCTTTGAATCTCGAAGGGGGTTACGGCAGGGTGATGGACTTTCGTGTCTGCTGTTCAACATCGCGTTAGAAGGTGTGATCAGAAAAGCTGGGATAGACACGAGTGGCACGATATTCAGGAAGTCCATCCAGCTCCTTGGTTTCACCGATGACATTGACATTATGGCACGGAACTTTGAGATGATGGCGGAAACGTACATCAGACTGAAGGCTGAAGCTAGACGGATTGGACTTGCCATCAACGCATCAAAGACAAAATATATGAAAGCAAGAGGTTCTAGGGAAGACAATGTTAGCCTCCCACCCCGAGTTCAGATTGACGGTGACGAAATCGAGGTGGTCGATGAGTTCGTGTATTTGGGCTCACTGGTGACCGCCGAAAATGATACCAGCAGAGAAATTCAAAGACGCATTATGGCAGGGAATCGTGCCTACTTTGGACTCCGGAGGACGCTCCGGTCGAATAAAATTCGCCGCCGCACGAAGTTGACTGTCTACAAGACGCTGATTAGACCGGTGGTCCTTTACGGCCACGAGACCTGGACTATGCTCGTGGAGGACCAACGCGCCCTTGGTGTTTTCGAACGGAAGGTGTTGCGTACCATCTACGGTGGAGTGCAGATGGATGACGGAACGTGGAGGAGGCGAATGAACCACAAATTGCACCAGCTGCTGGGAGAACCATCCATCGTCCACATTGCAAAAATTGGGCGACTACGGTGGGCTGGGCACGTCGTAAGAATGCCGCACGACGACCCAGTGAAAATGGTTCTAGAAAGCGACCCAACAGGAACAAGAAGAAGAGGCGCGCAGCGGGCAAGGTGGATCGACCAAGTAGAAGGTGACCTGCGGACCCTTCGCAGACTACGAGGCTGGCGAACTGTGGCCATGGATCGAGTAGAGTGGAGATGACTTCTTCGGACAGCAGAGGACAACAAGGCCTTAGCCTGATTGGTAAGGTAAGATGATGAAGGGTCCTGATCTTTTGGTGGCGCTGGTAACAGTACTGTTGCGTTTCAGGCAGAGGGACCTTGCCATTGTCGGTGACATAAAGGAGATGTTTCACCAGCTCCGCATCCGGGACGAAGACAAACAATCACAGCGTTTCCTTTTCTGCCTTGAACCAGGATCGAATCCACAAATCTACCTAATGGATGTCGCCACTTTCAGTGCGACCTGCTCGCCTAGTCTGGCGCAGTTCGTGAAGAACGTGAACGCGAAGGAATTAGCCGAGACATTTTCCAGGGCGGCAAATGCAATAATTGATAACCACTACGTTGACGATTTCTTGGATAGTGTGGACACGAAAGAGGAAGCCGTGGCGTTGATCAACGAGGTGAAACACATCCACTCTCAAGCAGGGTTTGAAATTCTGCTCCAATTCGGACGAAGAACTGGCAAGCACCGGGGAATGCGGAACACCACAGGAAGTATCCATGAACTTGGAGTAATCGACAGAATCGTAGCGTATACTGGGCGTATCATCAGCTCAACGATGCCAACCAAACGGCAGGTTCTGCGTGTCATGATTTTCAGCGGGCCTGTCGGGTGCCTTCACAAAATGATGTTGCTCCATGGTGTCAGGTGTGGGATGTATCAAGTCTGAGGGAGCCTTACTGGGTGTCCCGCTGTCCGGATGACCACTGGGTTGTGATTCCAGATCGCTTTGGGGCCGTGAGGTAAACTCAAGGAAACCGTCAGCTGACCGAAGCGTATCGCTCACTGTTCGTCGGCCACGGAATATGGACACGGCTGCTGCTTTCCTCTCCGTCCGCCGAGCAGATCCGCCACGGCTGTGGCACCGTCTGGGTGTACTGGGAGTTCACTGAATGGGGATTGCAGATCCCTTAAAGCCGCAGTGAGGTAAACTCAGAAAAACCCTCAGCTGGCCAAAGCGGTTGCTGCCTACCGATTGAATGAGCCCGAGTGGGGCACCGCTGCTGCTTTTATGGAGATGTGCTCTCCTCGCCGTCCGTCAATTGAATGACGGAAAAATGATAATGCTTGCTCTTATAATATTTGCTTTGCTACTGATTAAGCCGTCAACCAATCGTAATCATCCAATTTTCGGAGGACACAAATAGATGTGATTAAACAGTAAGTTTACTTTTAGTTGCTATTTTATATTTTATTATTATTTATACCATTATGATTACACAGCATCACTTTCGCCGACATTCGCTGCCAGACTGTTGAGCAGTTCAGTCGATTTGAATTCTCTCTAGTTTCGTTCGTTCGTTCGCAAGTCGAATTAGCTCCGCGTTGTATAGTGACGCTCTCGCTGACCCAGCCATGGGTAAGAAATCGCGCGGTAACGCGAGTGCCGGCTTACCGGGAAAACAGACTCTCCCAGGAGACGGCGCGACCACCGAGCCAGCTCAGAAGAAGCAGAAGAAAACCCCATTGCCCGTCCCGACAGGCGTTGCGGACCCGCAGCCGGGGCCTCCCGGAACTAAACGACCCAGACCTGAAGACATCAGCGCCACCGCATCGGCAGCAAAAAAGCTGCTGAGCAACAATCCGTTCTCCGCCCTGCAGAACGGAGCCCAGCCGCAGTCGGACCCTGAGACGGTGCCTAAAAAAGTTAAGTTGCCACCCTTCTATGTGAAGGGCTTCCCTCCCGGGCTATGGGAGCAGCTGGATTTCTACATTAAGCAGGGCCTTCGCTGCACCATTCAACGGTGCACGGAAGGCTACAAACTGATGGTCTCGGCCGAAAATCACTACAACGCAGTCCAGGCCCTCTTGGACAGGATGAAGCTGGAGTACTTCTCCCACGACGTCGAGGCCACCAAGCCGCTGAAAGTGGTGCTGCGCGGGCTCCACGACATGGACACCACCACCTTAATGGACGAGATTAAGGCGAACGGCCTCAAGCCGGTCGAAATCCACAAGATGACCCGCAGCAAGGCCATCAAGTATCGTGACCAGCTCTACTTGGTCCATCTGCAGAAGAACTCCACAACCGTGAAGGATCTCCATACGACACGCACACTGTTCCACATCGTAGTGAAGTGGGAGCGGTATAAGCCAACCCACCGTGGCGTCACTCAGTGCTCGAACTGCCTATTGTTCGGGCACGGCACCAGGAACTGCCGCATGGCCAGCCGCTGCATCAAATGCGGCAAAAACCACAAGATCGACGACTGCGACAGCATCGAGGAAGCCGCTCCCACATGCGCCAACTGCGGTGCTGCCCACAAGGCCACGAGTAAGGCCTGTCCGAAGCGGGCCGAATACGCCGAGATCCGGAAGAAGGCCTCGTCCAACAACCAGCCCGGTCGCAAGAAGGTCCCGGAAAACAACGCGCAGAACTTTCCTCCGTTATCACCGGTCCAACCACGGCCAATTCCAGTGTTGGCGCCGCTCCCGCTCAACCAACAGTTGGCTGCTGCCCAGTCGGCTGCCGCTGCAGTACCCAGTCAAGCCTCCGGCCCATCGACGGATCCCCCTGCTCCGGGATTGGCCGGTACAACCGGTGAAGCTACAGACGATTCTCCGCTGTCAACGGATGAGATCGTCACACTGTTGGCCCAGGCCATCATCATCAAGCGCACCTGCGCAACAAGAACACAACAGCTCCAAGCTATCATCTCCTTCGTCGCTAATTATGGACCGTGAACCCATAAAGATCGCCAACTGGAACGCTCGCTCCGTAGGGGCGAAAAACATTGAGCTTGCAGACTTCCTCCGCAAGCACGACATCGACGTGGGCCTTCTCACCGAGACTCACCTCAAGACCGGTGACAGCTTCTGGCTGCCCGACCACAGCATTGTCCGGCTTGATCGCACCAGCTCCAGGGGGGGCGGTGTCGCGGTCATCATCAAGAAAGGCATCAAGTACTGCACCCTACCCCACTACCGCACTTCCATCATCGAGGCCGTTGGCATAGAGGTGGAAACATCGACCGGAAACGTCCGGTTCATCGCCGCCTACTGCCCCCGGCAATGTACCGTTAGCAATGGTACAGCACAGCAGTTCAAGAACGACCTTGCCATCATAACCCACACCAATGCCCGCTTTGTAATCGGAGGGGACCTGAACGCCCGGCACGAGGCCTGGCGGAACTACCAGCAGAACCAGAACGGCCGTCTGCTATTCGACCATTCCCAGCATGGTCTCTATTCCGTCTGGTTTCCGGACGAACCAACCTTCACATCACCGACGGGCAACCCATCGACGCTGGACCTGTTCTTGGCAAACACCAGATTAGCCAAGCCGGTTGCCGTCAACGACCTGAGTTCGGACCACCAACCGGTGCTGACCGAGCTGGGCTACAACGTGGCCCCTGCACCGTGCCAGCGGAAGGACTACCATCGAGTCAACTGGGTTCAGTTTCGACGCGTGGTCGGCCGCCACATCGACGACAACCCACCGCTCGACACAGTGGATGACATCGACCGGGCCCTGGAGGGTCTCCATCAAGCCATATCCGTGGCTGACGAAGAGTGCGTTCGACGAGTTCCTGTGAGGGGTAAGTTTCAAGCAATTGATTCCCACACCAAACTCTTGATTCGGCTCAGAAATGTTCGTAGACGCCAGTTTCAGCGGACTGGGGATCTGCAGCGTAAATACGAAATGGTCGATCTGAATCGGCAGATCGCTTCCAGAATGGTCTCAATCCGGAACGAGAGTTTCGGGCGGCTCGTTCAGAACCTGGACGACCGTTCCAGACCATTCTGGAAGGTTGCCAAGGTGCTGAAGTCTCACCCCAAGCCCATTCCACCACTTAGAGTCAATGACGAACGGCTTATCACCAACGAAGAGAAGGCCAATGCGATTGGGGAGCACATTGCCCAGTCGCATTTGCTTGGCTCTAAAATCCCAAGTCCACTCGAGAACCAGGTTGCGCAGTGCGTCCTGACGTTAGATGCCTCCCCTTGTGCCGTCCCTCCAGAAGAACGGATTACAGAGGAACAAATTTGCTCAGCGCTGAAATACAGTAAGAACATGAAGGCTCCCGGGTTTGACGGAATATTCAACCTAGCGTTGAAAAATCTCAGCCCGAGGGTGCACTCGCTGCTAGCTGCCACCTTCAACAGATGCTTGGAGCTGCACTACTTTCCAAGCATCTGGAAGGTGGCAAAAATCATCCCGATCCGCAAACCTGGGAAAGACCCTTCACTACCGTCAAGCTACAGACCGATTAGCCTGCTCTCAGCGCTGAGCAAGCTGTTCGAAAAATTGATCCTCAGCCGACTAAACAAGTTTGTGGAGGAACATGACATTCTTCTTCCGGAACAGTTCGGGTTCCGCAAGGGGCATTCCACCAATCATCAGCTAGTGCGGGTGATGAATAACATCCGAAGTAACAAAGCTGTATCCAAGTCCACAGCCATGGCCTTGTTAGACGTCGAAAAGGCGTTTGACAATGTCTGGCACGACGGACTTATATACAAGCTTTGTAACTCCAACTTTCCACCATACCTTGTGAAAATCACCCGTAACTATCTCCAGCAAAGGTCGTTCAGGGTGTCGTTGAATAGTTCCCTTTCGGGACAATTTCCGATCCCAGCAGGTGTTCCGCAAGGGAGTCTGCTGGGACCACTGCTTTACAGCATCTACACGTCGGACATCCCTCCTCTAGGAGACGGTTGCGTGTTCTTTCTGTTTGCAGATGACACCGCGATAGCCGTCAAAGGTAGGATGTCTCGTGAAATTACGAACAAGCTCCAACGATGCCTTGACACCTTTACTGATTATGCCACCACGTGGAAAATCAAAATCAACGCCTCGAAAACCCAAGCGATCATGTTCCTTCACAGACAATCATTAAAACTTAAACCGTCTCCCTCCTGTACCGTAATAATGGATGGTACAAGGGTTGAGTGGTCCACTGATGTTACTTATCTCGGGATGTTGTTCGATGAGAAGCTCCTGTTCCGCTCGCACATAGAGAAAACCCTAGTTAAGTGCTCCGCCTTGGTTAGGTGTTTGTATCCGCTCATTTGCCGCAGATCCCGCCTCTCAAGGCAAAACAAACTGGCTGTTTACAAACAGATCATAGCCCCCGCGATCTTCTATGCCGCCCCGGTGTGGGAATCGTGCGCTCAGACCCACAGGAACAAAATCCAGGTTGCACAGAATAGAGTGTTGAGGATGATCCTAGATCGTCCATTCGACACAAGAATAGCAGACCTCCATCAAGAGGCAGAAATTCCCAAAGTAGATTCCAAAATTGATGATATGACAACTACATTTATTCAAAAATGCAATCTTTCTGAACATGCTTTAATAAGCAATTTGTACATAGTAGGTTAAGTGTATATAGTAGAGTAGGTTTTAAGCTGTAAATAGTAGTATTAAGTAGTTTCTCTTCAAATTCTAAAAACAAAACAAACCAATCCCACCAAGGTGGTCGACCGTGTACTAAGTCTAGGACTAATTCTGTAAAACAAATTTTGAATTTTGCCCATACCTAAAGATGAAGAAATCATTAAATCACTTAGTAAAAATTTATATGGTAATCGTCCAAGTTAAACTAAAATAAAGATCATTTAAATTAAACTAACAGCATCACTTTCCTACACTGCGCACTGTCATGTCGTTATTTGATCCGCTAGGGCTGGTTTTGCATTTCGTCGTGCACGGGAAAATCTTAATGCAGCAGATCTGGAGATCCGGTACCGATTGAAACGAACCTATTCCGGAGGAATTGCAGAATAAGTGGCGGTGTTGGTGTGAGTACATGCAGCGCTTGGAAGAGGTGGCAGTACCGCGATGCTTCTTCAAGGGAGTGAACAGCTCGGCTCTCGAGAACGTCGAGGCGCATATATTCGTAGATGCGAGCGAATTGGCTTGTGCAGCAGTTTTGTATCTTCGCTTCGTAGACAATGGTTCTCCTAGATGCACGCTGGTGGCGGCTAAAACAAAAGTCGCTCCGCTGAAACCCCTATCCGTGCCACGTCTGGAGCTACAAGCGGCGATGATCGGAACAAGATTGCTCGACTCAGTGTTGACTGCGCTGGATATCCAGGTTAACAAACGCTTCCTTTGGTCGGATTCATCAACCGTCCTGTGTTGGCTACGATCCGATAGCCGACGGTATCACCAATTCGTGGCCTTTCGAGTGGGAGAAATACTCACATCTACTAGCGTAGATGATTGGCACCACTTGCATTCCAAACTGAACATTGCTGACGCGGCCACGAAATGGAAAGACGGACCCAGCTTCGATCCCAAGAACCCTTGGTATAGTGCACCAGAGTTTCTATATAAACCAAAGGAGCAGTGGCCAAAAGAACCGTCTCAGAAGCAGAATTAAACGAACATCGATTTGCGAGCTGAATTCATATTCCATGGAACAACGCCTCAATCGTTGATCGCCGTATCCAGATTCTCGAACTGGAATCGACTCCTGAGGACAACAGCCTACGTTCTACGTGCAGTGTGTAGATTGGGAGGAGAAAAGGGGTCCAAACCGGATCTCTTGACGCAGAAGGAGCTACGTGATGCAGAACACTTGCTCTGCTGACAGTTACAAGCAGAAAGAACCTTTACCTTTATTTTTTCTGGAGATTGATTACCATAAGAAATGATCACGAAACTGCTTTGTTGGCAGCTCTATATTACACCGTTTCACTGACGATTGATGATTATTTGACTGATGGGTGAAAATAGCTCATCGCACCTTTGTCTGGAATAAGATGGTGCACCGAATGTACCTAACATGAAGCGAATTTGGCCACGTTAACTAATGAAGGGGCGTGTGAAGGTTATGTTTTTTTTTTATTAATTTCTATGGCTATTGAGTGTCTAAGAATCTTCATTGATTGATTGAAAGACAATTTATGTTTTTTGAAGCAGGGACCACAGAATATGGAGAAAATATTTGTTTGGAAAAAGTTTATTCTCAATCGTCTTGAAGAGAAGCAATAAATAATATTTCAACAATCCTGTAAAACAAAAAGAACATACTTTCGAAAATATTAGCACACTCTCCACGTGTAACATTTGCATAAATTTCAATACTGAATTATGGTACATACTTAAGGTCTGAGGTCAAGCTTCCAACGGTTCAATCCAAAATTACCACGTTTAACCGTTAAATAACCAGGTGTTGTATCTCTCCGAGAGTCTCAAAACATGATGAGAGACAGCGCTGGCAGTGTTGCCAATATAATAATAAAAATGTAAACCATTATAAAAATTACATTCACATAGAGATTGGGAAAGCCAAGACTCCAATGACCTCATCAGACATGTTCCGAGTGCCTTATTCGAGTCAAAACTGCCCAAATAACAATGTTGGTTTTATAAAGGTTCTGCAGAGCATGATTTGGACTTGTAGAATGCTTTAAAGCATCGATAAAACATGCAATGTTACTTGGGTAATCATACGACCTATATGAGACTTCGCTTTTATCAGCCGCATCGAGTCCTCAGAACTACATTGGCACCTGGCACGTTACAGCTAAGGAAGAAAAGCTTAATAATCAGGAATTTCATATATATGGTTATTTGAGCATAATCGCCATGACATGAAAACACTATTTTAATTGAATTAAAAACTACCTTTCCAAGACGGTGCAAACACAGGAAATAAATACTTAGTAGGTCTGACAAGAAAACTGTGTTCATTTAAACTATGTCACAAAACAGTAAAAATATCGTCAACCATATCAGAATGTAATGGCACAATTAATGGTCATTTATTGCTATAAATTCAACAGCAAGTATTCGATGGAAAGCTACAGTTTTCATGGTTGTGCCAGTAGAGTGATGCAAAATTTGAAATTTTCGCTCCACAATACTTAAACGATTCCAAATCGGATCCTGACTAACCTCTCAAAATTTGAACCCATTTGGTGAGAAACTGAGATGGCACAAACCATTTGAAGTTTGTATGGGAATTACTATGGGAAAACCAAGATTTTTGTTCATGTCGATCTAATAATTCACCATATCGGTCTGCTTCAAAAGCTCTCAACTGTGCTTGTAGAAAATTTTCCTAGCTACAACTTTGCTGAAGACCACTTTTTGATCAAATGCAAGAATCGAAAGTTATCAATGGTTCAATGCGCTGATGTCTTATGATCATGCTCAATCAACTGCTCAGCAAGCAACATTGGTGTTTCTGGGGCATTGAATAGGACACAAAAATCATGGCTACTATGTCAGACTGCAAAATACAGTGTTGCCTACAGAGCAGCTGCTTGATCATGTCATAAGTTTACTAATCTCTTAAATAATTAATAACTTTTTCCTGTCTCGTTTTACATAGAAACGATCTTCAGCAAAGATGTAGCTGAGAAAATTTTCTATAAGAATAGCTACCAAACTGTTTCGCAGCTCAATATGGAAAAAGACTAGAAGGCAATGAACAAAAAGTTGAGATTTCCCATAGTAATTTACATGTAAACTTCAAATGGCTTGTGCGAAGTCTGTTTCTAACCAAATAAGTTGTAACTTTGGAAGGCTTATCAGGACCCGATTTGAAACCATTTAAGCACTGTGGAGCGAAAAAGTCAAATTTTGCATCAGTCTATTGTGCCAGTCACGCACAGGAGCACATTCTTAAAAACTTTATCCTCGCATTTCATTCGCCATATCCGTCCACAACATAGGGGAAACGCTCCTATAGTTGCGGTGCGTTAGAAGCGTTAGGTTCCTATAGTTGTGCATGGAGACTCAATACACAACTATAGGAACCTAATGCTTCTAACGTACCGCAACTATAGGAGCGTTTACCCTACTAAAATAATTTTAATTACGCAGTCAATTCAACTATGTACTTAACAATATACATAATAGAAGTGACAACACCTTGATAAGGAATCAGCACTTTCAGAAATGACGTTTGACTTCGATTTAGGTGGGCTACAGCCCAACTAACGGGAGCTTAACTAAAATCAAAGACAATATATCAAGAAGACTGGCAACTCTTCCATTTTCTCATACGTCCTGTATGAGACAGGCAGAAAGCGTAAATGCTTCGATCGAAGTAGATAGCAAAGGTTCCATCCTCAGAATACAGGTTTGTGTATTTGCTCATTCTTCTATGCATTGGTTCCACCTTTGCTCGAGCGCAGCGCTACTGTGTCTGTCGCTTGGATTCAGGCAAAGTTCACCTGATATGTTGTCTTCGCTAAAACGTAGCCCACTTGAAGATAGCCCAACGAGTGAAATTCGACTGTCACTATCAAAATGATATCTAATTTTGTTTTTGAAATCATGTCAATAACATATTTTGATGTGCTATTTTTTTTTAATTTCGGTTGAATTCATAGTTTGATATTATACTGATATTTGTAAGAAATATAATAAAAAACAGAATTTGATATTTTATAAAAAAAAAGATCATCCACATTTATCACTAAAATCTACATTTATTTTTATTTTTTCTTCTTACGAGTCAATCAGGATGCTTGCTGTTTTCATTATGAACAACACTAAGACAATTATGATTTTTACAGTGTTGTTTTACATCATTTATTGATATTAATCTCCGAATTGAATTTACAAATCGATATAAAATCGTCTGTAATACTTATACTAAAACATGTTGTCATAAATCTCATTTACTATCAGTTCTCTCCCAACCAAATGAATAGAGTCATTCAGGTCTGTTAAAATATGTTCAATGCGAAGGAACTGATCATTCATAATTATGTATATAAGAGTCATCGTTGACTAAATTTTCCGTGTGTCCTTTTCCTTATTGAGTACAATTCCACTAGAATTCCACAATTTGACGACGTTTGAATCTTCGATTCACAAAAGCAGATACGTCTGTTTGAAAATTTAAGGACATTGCAAGCTGAACATTGCATTAGGTCCTAAGTAACATCGACAGATTCTCTTCGTCGACTTTCTCTTTGTATCCCCACAGCCATGTAAAGATATTCCTATGCATTTTCAGCACACAAATCGATAAAAGAAATTGTTGTCTATCATCTGATACGACAAACACAACAAGGAACGGTTATGGGCTCGAGTTATTAACGAAAGAGAAAGTCGACGAAGAGAATCGATCCCCACAAATAATTTGAGCTGATTAAAAGCTGAATAACTTATTTTTTAGCTGAAGAAGCAAATGTTCACCTTAATAAGCTCTTTTTCAGCTTACAATGTTTGTTGGGATGTTACTTAGGACCGAATGCAATGTTAATAAAGGCCAAATTGCAATGATCGATTCTCTTCGTCGATTTTCTCTTTTGTTCTCGCATGGATTAAAATTTCTTGGTGCTTTTGTTGTTGCTTTTAATCGCCAACACAACCTGTTACAGCTCTACATTTAACAAATTGTTTCGCTTAGCTGTAGCAATTTAAATAGAAAATCGGTGAAGAGAATCGATCATTGCAGGTAAGCCCTTAAAGTATGTTTAGACTATCTCGACAGTGAGCATGCATAAGGGCCTATACGCGATGATCGATTCTCTTCGTCAATTTTCTCTTTTGGTAACTCGCTAGATTTAACGTTTCTCGGTGCGTTTGCTGTTGCTTTTGATAACCAATACAACCTGTTACTACTATGCATTGAACAAATTCTAGAAAATTGTTTCGCTTAGCTGTAGCAATGCAAAGAGACAATCGATGAAGAGAATCGATCATCGCGTATTCGCCCTTATGCATGCTCACTGTCGATCTGATTTGTTGATCTGATTCGAGCAGACTGCTCGATAGTTTTGTCGGATGCAATGTTCGGATGCGTCCACACTTTTTCGGCAGAATGAATAGATTTGACGTTTGATTTGTCCAACGAAATTAGGTTCTGCAGCGTGACGTCACGAATGAACTCAGTGTTCATCGGCTGAACCTTTTTGACAGTTCAGTGGTACTGTTTACAAGCACTTAGTCGTTTTTTCAAAAAAAAATATTCTTAAATTTCCGAATTTCAACTTGAAAATTGTCGAGGAACAGCGCGTTGAAAGGATGTTGCTCGTGGACATTGCAGAAGTGTGGTTTACATCTCATTGCAGTCTGAAAAATTATCGAGAAAATCCACCCAACAAAAAATCGACTAAGTCCACGTAAACAGTACCACTGAACTGTCATCAGATTGAGGTTAACCCCGACGGTGCAAAACCTAATAGGTTTGCGTTTTATTTTCATTCGACTAACCCAGCAAAATAGCCGCAAAGCTAGGTGAAAAAATTGATTTTTTTTTTCTAAAATTTCATGGATTTGAACCGCTAAAGAACGTTTGATTTGTATTTTTATGGCATCCAGCAGCAACCCTAATAAAACGTGTATGGTTATTTTGCTTAACGACGTGATCAGGGAATCATCCAAACCATTTGTGGAATAGTTCGATCATTTGGGTTATCGTTCGGGTATGGTTTTTTTTATTAGGGAAGGATAACCGATTTCACTATTCAATAATGTCCTGTGTATGGTTTGACTGATTTTTATTTTCCAGTGTGATTGGCTGAAAGATGCCGTAATGGCTTTGATCATGGCATGTTCAACAAAACAGTGTTTATATAATATGAAGCATCCCAAGTAGCACAATTCTGTCCCAAAAAGTTGTAGCAACTTGTTTAAAAATGAAATAAGTTGTATATAAGTTTCCAAGACCAATTTATAACAAGTGTGTTACTAGGGATGTTTTGTATAAGAATAAGCATGTCAGGTTTGAAAGCCTACAAAGAATTTTTTTAGAGCTTCAGAGAGGTTCGGAAATCTACTGAGACATTTGTTGAGTTTCAGGGTAGTTCGTAGATCTTGAGAACAGAACTACAAAACTTCAGAAAAATTTACAGAAATTAAAATAAATTTGCAGAAATTCATAAAAAGTTCACAAGAGAGATCGTAGATCTTTAGATAAATGTTCAAAGAAATTTTCAAAACTTCAAGCAAGCTAACAGATTTTCAGATCAATTCGTAACACTATAAGCGAAATTATGCAAATCTTCAGGGAAATTCGCATATCTTCAGACAAGTTCAAGAATCTACACTGAAATAACGGGTGTTCAATAAAAAAGGAGCATTTTTTAAGTCATATAGGGGAAAAGTTGGCTTCGGCAATACCTTATCGTCCATTATCGTCCTTGAGAGCTCAATTTTGGCATGTGGATACATTGTGTTTCAGAGCAACTATTGGCCAAATATGAGAGCTCTAGGACTTTGTTTACCCCCTTGTCGTGACCGGACCGAGGTTTGCAGCCTCGGCCACGGCAACACGAATTAGCGATGCAGCTCCCACGGGTGCGGCTGCTTCTATTGCTGCTGCTGCTGCTGTTTCTGCTGCTGAGGTTTCTGTTGCTGCTGTTTCTGCTGCTGCTGGTGGTCCGTCACCTCCAAAATTCGTTACAAAAATGACTTCAACGAGTTATTTAGTTAGTTTAAATGATCTTTATTTTTGTTTAACTTGGACGATTACCATATAAATTTTTTACTAAGTGATTTAATGATTTCTTCATCTTTAGGTATGGGCAAAATTCAAAATTTGTTTTACAGAATTAGTCCTAGACTTAGTACACGGTCGACCACCTTGGTGGGATTGGTTTGTTTTGTTTTTAGAATTTGAAGAGAAACTACTTAATACTACTATTTACAGCTTAAAACTAACCTACTCTACTATATACACTTAACCTACTATGTACAAATTGCTTATTAAAGCATGTTCAGAAAGATTGCATTTTTGAATAAATTTAGTTGTCATATCATCAATTTTGGAATCTACTTTGGGAATTTCTGCCTCTTGATGGAGGTCTGCTATTCTTGTGTCGAATGGACGATCTAGGATCATCCTCAACACTCTATTCTGTACAACCTGGATTTTGTTCCTGTGGGTCTGAGCGCACGATTCCCACACCGGGGCGGCATAGAAGATCGCGGGGGCTATGATCTGTTTGTAAACAGCCAGTTTGTTTTGCCTTGAGAGGCGGGATCTGCGGCAAATGAGCGGATACAAACACCTAACCAAGGCGGAGCACTTAACTAGGGTTTTCTCTATGTGCGAGCGGAACAGGAGCTTCTCATCGAACAACATCCCGAGATAAGTAACATCAGTGGACCACTCGACCCTTGTACCATCCATTATTACGGTACAGGAGGGAGACGGTTTAAGTTTTGGTGATTGTCTGTGAAGGAACATGATCGCTTGGGTTTTCGAGGCGTTGATTTTGATTTTCCACGAGGTGGCATAATCAGTAAAGGTGTCAAGGCATCGTTGCAGCTTGTTCGTAATTTCACGAGGCATCCTACCCTTGACGGCTATCGCGGTGTCATCTGCGAACAGAAAGAACACGCAACCGTCTCCTAGAGGAGGGATGTCCGACGTGTAGATGCTGTAAAGCAGTGGTCCCAGCAGACTCCCTTGCGGAACACCTGCTGGGATCGGAAATTGTCCCGAAAGGGAACTATTCAACGACACCCTGAACGACCTTTGCTGGAGATAGTTACGGGTGATTTTCACAAGGTATGGTGGAAAGTTGGAGTTACAAAGCTTGTATATAAGTCCGTCGTGCCAGACATTGTCAAACGCCTTTTCGACGTCTAACAAGGCCATGGCTGTGGACTTGGATACAGCTTTGTTACTTCGGATGTTATTCATCACCCGCACTAGCTGATGATTGGTGGAATGCCCCTTGCGGAACCCGAACTGTTCCGGAAGAAGAATGTCATGTTCCTCCACAAACTTGTTTAGTCGGCTGAGGATCAATTTTTCGAACAGCTTGCTCAGCGCTGAGAGCAGGCTAATCGGTCTGTAGCTTGACGGTAGTGAAGGGTCTTTCCCAGGTTTGCGGATCGGGATGATTTTTGCCACCTTCCAGATGCTTGGAAAGTAGTGCAGCTCCAAGCATCTGTTGAAGGTGGCAGCTAGCAGCGAGTACACCCTCGGGCTGAGATTTTTCAACGCTAGGTTGAATATTCCGTCAAACCCGGGAGCCTTCATGTTCTTACTGTATTTCAGCGCTGAGCAAATTTGTTCCTCTGTAATCCGTTCTTCTGGAGGGACGGCACAAGGGGAGGCATCTAACGTCAGGACGCACTGCGCAACCTGGTTCTCGAGTGGACTTGGGATTTTAGAGCCAAGCAAATGCGACTGGGCAATGTGCTCTCCAATCGCATTGGTCTTCTCTTCGTTGGTGATAAGCCGTTCGTCATTGACTCTAAGTGGTGGAATGGGCTTGGGGTGAGACTTCAGCACCTTGGCAACCTTCCAGAATGGTCTGGAACGGTCGTCCAGGTTCTGAACGAGCCGCCCGAAACTCTCGTTCCGGATTGAGACCATTCTGGAAGCGATCTGCCGATTCAGATCGACCATTTCGTATTTACGCTGCAGATCCCCAGTCCGCTGAAACTGGCGTCTACGAACATTTCTGAGCCGAATCAAGAGTTTGGTGTGGGAATCAATTGCTTGAAACTTACCCCTCACAGGAACTCGTCGAACGCACTCTTCGTCAGCCACGGATATGGCTTGATGGAGACCCTCCAAGGCCCGGTCGATGTCATCCACTGTGTCGAGCGGTGGGTTGTCGTCGATGTGGCGGTCGACCACGCGTCGAAACTGAACCCAGTTGACTCGATGGTAGTCCTTCCGCTGGCACGGTGCAGGGGCCACGTTGTAGCCCAGCTCGGTCAGCACCGGTTGGTGGTCCGAACTCAGGTCGTTGACGGCAACCGGCTTGGCTAATCTGGTGTTTGCCAAGAACAGGTCCAGCGTCGATGGGTTGCCCGTCGGTGATGTGAAGGTTGGTTCGTCCGGAAACCAGACGGAATAGAGACCATGCTGGGAATGGTCGAATAGCAGGCGGCCGTTCTGGTTCTGCTGGTAGTTCCGCCAGGCCTCGTGCCGGGCGTTCAGGTCCCCTCCGATTACAAAGCGGGCATTGGTGTGGGTTATGATGGCAAGGTCGTTCTTGAACTGCTGTGCTGTACCATTGCTAACGGTACATTGCCGGGGGCAGTAGACAACGATGAACCGGACGTTTCCGGTCGATGTTTCCACCTCAACGCCGACGGCCTCGATGATGGAAGTGCGGTAGTGGGGTAGGGTGCAGTACTTGATGCCTTTCTTGATGATGACCGCGACACCGCCCCCCCTGGAGCTGGTGCGATCAAGCCGGACAATGCTGTGGTCGGGCAGCCAGAAGCTGTCACCGGTCTTGAGGTGGGTCTCGGTGAGAAGGCCCACGTCGATGTCGTGCTTGCGGAGGAAGTCTGCAAGCTCAATGTTTTTCGCCCCTACGGAGCGAGCGTTCCAGTTGGCGATCTTTATGGGTTCACGGTCCATAATTAGCGACGAAGGAGATGATAGCTTGGAGCTGTTGTGTTCTTGTTGCGCAGGTGCGCTTGATGATGATGGCCTGGGCCAACAGTGTGACGATCTCATCCGTTGACAGCGGAGAATCGTCTGTAGCTTCGCCGGTTGTACCGGCCAATCCCGGAGCAGGGGGATCCGTCGATGGCCCGGAGGCTTGACCGGGTACTGCAGCGGCAGCCAACTGGGCAGCAGCCAACTGTTGGTTAAGCGGGAGCGGCGGCAACACTGGAATTGGCCGTGATTGGACCGGTGATAACGGAGGAAAGTTCTGCGCGTTGTTTTCTGGAACCTTCTTGCGACCGGGCTGGTTGTTGGACGAGGCCTTCTTCCGGATCTCGGCGTATTCGGCCCGCTTCGGACAGGCCTTACTCGTGGCCTTGTGGGCGGCACCGCAGTTGGCGCATGTGGGAGTGGCTTCCTCGATGCTGTCGCAGTTGTCGATCTTGTGGTTTTTGCCGCATTTGATGCAGCGGCTGGCCATGCGGCAATTCCTGGTGCCGTGCCCGAACAATAGGCAGTTCGAGCACTGAGTGACGCCACGGTGGGTGGGCTTATACCGCTCCCACTTCACTACGATGTGGAACAGTGTGCGTGTCGTCTGGAGATCCTTCACGGTTGTGGAGTTCTTCTCCAGGTGGACCAGGTAGAGCTGGTCACGATACTTGATGGCCTTGCTGCGGGTCATCTTGTGGACTTCGACCGGCTTGAGGCCGTTCGCCTTAATCTCGTCCATTAAGGTGGTGGTGTCCATGTCGTGGAGCCCGCGCAGCACCACTTTCAGCGGCTTGGTGGCCTCGATGTCGTGGGAGAAGTACTCCAGCTTCATCCTGTCCAAGAGGGCCTGAACTGCGTTGAAGTGTTTTTCGGCCGGGACCATCAGTTTGTAGCCTTCCGTGCACCGTTGAATGGTGCAGCGAAGGCCCTGCTTAATGTAGAAATCAAGCTGCTCCCATAGCCCGGGAGGGAAGCCCTTCACATAGAAGGGTGGCAACTTAACTTTTTTCGGCACCGTCTCAGGGTCCGACTGCGGCTGGGCTCCGTTCTGTAGGGCCGAGAACGGATTGTTGCTCAGCAGCTTTTTTGCTGCTGATGCGGTGGCGCTGCTGTCTTCAGGTCTGGGTCGTTTAGTTCCGGGAGGCCCCGGCTGCGGGTCCGCAACGCCTGTCGGGATGGGCAATGGGGTTTTCTTCTGCTTCTTCTGGGCTGGCTCGGTGGTCGCGCCGTCTCCTGGGAGAGTCTGTTTTCCCGGTAAACCGGCACTCGCGTTACCGCGCGATTTCTTACCCATGGCTGGGTCAGCGAGAGCGTCACTACACAACGCGGAGCTAATTTGACTTGCGAACGAACGAACGAAACTAGAGAGAATTCAAATCGACTGAACTGCTCAACAGTCTGGCAGCGAATGACTTCAACGAGTTAGTTAGTTTAAATGATCTTTATTTTAGTTTAACTTGGACGATTACCATATAAATTTTTACTAAGTGATTTAATTGCTTTCTTCATCTTTAGGTATGGGCAAAATTTAAAATTTGTTTTACAGGATTAGTCCTAGACTTAGTACACGGTCGACCACCTTGGTGGGATTGGTTTGTTTTGTTTTTAGAATTTGAAGAGAAACTACTTAATACTACTATTTACAGCTTAAAACTAACCTACTCTACTATATACACTTAACCTACTATGTACAAATTGCTTATTAAAGCATGTTCAGAAAGATTGCATTTTTGAATAAATTTAGTTGTCATATCATCAATTTTGGAATCTACTTTGGGAATTTCTGCCTCTTGATGGAGGTCTGCTATTCTTGTGTCGAATGGACGATCTAGGATCATCCTCAACACTCTATTCTGTGCAACCTGGATTTTGTTCCTGTGGGTCTGAGCGCACGATTCCCACACCGGGGCGGCATAGAAGATCGCGGGGGCTATGATCTGTTTGTAAACAGCCAGTTTGTTTTGCCTTGAGAGGCGGGATCTGCGGCAAATGAGCGGATACAAACACCTAACCAAGGCGGAGCACTTAACTAGGGTTTTCTCTATGTGCGAGCGGAACAGGAGCTTCTCATCGAACAACATCCCGAGATAAGTAACATCAGTGGACCACTCGACCCTTGTACCATCCATTATTACGGTACAGGAGGGAGACGGTTTAAGTTTTGGTGATTGTCTGTGAAGGAACATGATCGCTTGGGTTTTCGAGGCGTTGATTTTGATTTTCCACGAGGTGGCATAATCAGTAAAGGTGTCAAGGCATCGTTGCAGCTTGTTCGTAATTTCACGAGGCATCCTACCCTTGACGGCTATCGCGGTGTCATCTGCAAACAGAAAGAACACGCAACCGTCTCCTAGAGGAGGGATGTCCGACGTGTAGATGCTGTAAAGCAGTGGTCCCAGCAGACTCCCTTGCGGAACACCTGCTGGGATCGGAAATTGTCCCGAAAGGGAACTATTCAACGACACCCTGAACGACCTTTGCTGGAGATAGTTACGGGTGATTTTCACAAGGTATGGTGGAAAGTTGGAGTTACAAAGCTTGTATATAAGTCCGTCGTGCCAGACATTGTCAAACGCCTTTTCGACGTCTAACAAGGCCATGGCTGTGGACTTGGATACAGCTTTGTTACTCCGGATGTTATTCATCACCCGCACTAGCTGATGATTGGTGGAATGCTCCTTACGGAACCCGAACTGTTCCGGAAGAAGAATGTCATGTTCCTCCACAAACTTGTTTAGTCGGCTGAGGATCAATTTTTCGAACAGCTTGCTCAGCGCTGAGAGCAGGCTAATCGGTCTGTAGCTTGACGGTAGTGAAGGGTCTTTCCCAGGTTTGCGGATCGGGATGATTTTTGCCACCTTCCAGATGCTTGGAAAGTAGTGCAGCTCCAAGCATCTGTTGAGGATGGCAGCCAGCAGCGAGTGGACCCTCGGGCTGATATTTTTCAACGCTAGGTTGAATATTCCGTCAAACCCGGGAGCCTTCATGTTTTTACTATATTTCAGCGCTGAGCAAATTTGTTCCTCTGTAATCCGTTCTTCTGGAGGGACGGCACAAGGGGAGGTATCTAACGTCTGGACGCACTGCACAACCTGGTTCTCGAGTGGACTTGGGATTGTAGAGCCAAGCAAATGCGATTGGGCAATGTGCTCCCCAATTGCATTGGCCTTCTCTTCGTTGGTTATAAGCCGTTCGTCATTGACTCTAAGTGGTGGAATGGGCTTGGGGTGAGACTTCAGCACCTTGGCAACCTTCCAGAATGGTCTGGAACGGTCGTCCAGGTTCTGAACGAGCCGCCCGAAACTCTCGTTCCGGATTGAGACCATTCTGGAAGCGATCTGCCGATTCAGATCGACCATTTCGTATTTACGCTGCAGATCCCCAGTCCGCTGAAACTGGCGTCTACGAACATTTCTGAGCCGAATCAAGAGTTTGGTGTGGGAATCAATTGCTTGAAACTTACCCCTCACAGGAACTCGTCGAACGCACTCTTCGTCAGCCACGGATATGGCTTGATGGAGACCCTCCAGAGCCCGGTCGATGTCCTCCACTGTGTCGAGTGGTGGGTTGTCGTCGATGTGGCGGTCGACCACGCGTCGAAACTGGACCCAGTTGACTCGATGGTAGTCCTTCCGCTGGCACGGTGCAGGGGCCACGTTGTAGCCCAGCTCGGTCAGCACCGGTTGGTGGTCCGAACTCAGGTCGTTGACGGCAACCGGCTTGGCTAATCTGGTGTTTGTCAAGAACAGGTCCAGCGTCGATGGGTTGCCCGCCGGTGATGTGAAGGTTGGTTCGTCCGGAAACCAGACGGAATAGAGACCATGCTGGGAATGGTCGAATAGCAGGCGGCCGTTTTGGTTCTGCTGGTAGTTCCGCCAGGCCTCGTGCCGGGCGTTCAGGTCCCCTCCGATTACGAAGCGGGCATTGGTGCGGGTTATGATGGCAAGGTCGTTCTTGAACTGCTGTGCTGTACCATTGCTAACGGTACATTGCCGGGGGCAGTAGACAACGATGAACCGGACGTTTCCGGTCGATGTTTCCACCTCAACGCCGACGGCCTCGATGATGGAAGTGCGGTAGTGGGGTAGGGTGCAGTACTTGATGCCTTTCTTGATGATGACCGCGACACCGCCCCCCCTGGAGCTGGTGCGATCAAGCCGGACAATGCTGTGGTCGGGCAGCCAGAAGCTGTCACCGGTCTTGAGGTGGGTCTCGGTGAGAAGGCCCACGTCGATGTCGTGCTTGCGGAGGAAGTCTGCAAGCTCAATGTTTTTCGCCCCTACGGAGCGAGCGTTCCAGTTGGGTGACTTCAACGAGCTTAGGTACTTCATATTTATACCTGCTAACCTGTCAAAATTGTCTAACCAATGAGATTCTGTTTACATACGAGCTATCACGCTTCACGCTCACTTGATTCTACTCATTATTTATTCAACACTAACTCTATCTACTACATTCTTCCCCTCTTCTACTCTCCTTAATTGAGGAAGGGGGCATTATATCCACCCATTTTGGGGAATTTTATCTACTCTCTCGGAGGACTTTCATCTACCATCTCAGAGATATTTCATCCATGAGGTCATGGCAATGGATCATTTTAGATGGCTGAGTTTTGAACCCACCACAGCTTTCACTTGGCGCTACTGTATACGGACGAACCAATGTAAAATACTGTGGTAGCCACAGTACGGTGCTGTCAAAACCTCAGCATCTTCAATGATCCATTCCAACTATTTAAAAATTTCCTCAGTCCATCCATCAAGTCATGGCAATTCTAACTATTTCTAAATTTCTTCAGTCCATCAATCAGGTAATGGAAATTCTTATCTACCATCCGTTCCAGAATTACCATAGTAATTCTATCTACCATCCATCAGGTCATGGTAATTCTATCTACCATCCATCAGGTCATGGTAATTCTTTCTACCATCCATCAGGTCATGGTAATTCTATCTACCATCCATCAGGTCATGGTAATTCTTTCTACCATCCATCAGGTCATGGTAATTCTATCTACCATCCATCAGGTCATGGTAATTCTATCTACCATCCATCAGGTCATGGTAATTCTTTCTACCATCCATCAGGTCATGGTAATTCTATCTACCATCCATCAGTTCATGGTAATTCTTTCTACCATCCATCAGGTCATGGTAATTCTTTCTACCATCCATCAGGTCATGGTAATTCTATCTACCATCCATCAGGTCATGGTAATTCTTTCTACCATCCATCAGGTCATGGTAATTCTATCTACCATCCATCAGTTCATGGTAATTCTTTCTACCATCCATCAGGTCATGGTAATTCTTTCTACCATCCATCAGGTCATGGTAATTCTATCTACCATCCATCAGGTCATGGTAATTCTTTCTACCATCCATCAGGTCATGGTAATTCTATCTACCATCCATCAGGTCATGGTAATTCTATCTACCATCCATCAGGTCATAGTAATTCTATCTACCATCCATCAGGTCATGGTAATTCTATCTACTTGATTCTACTCATTATTTATTCAACACTAATTCTATCTACTACACCCCTGACGATAAAAGGTTAAGGTATTGCCGAAGCCAACTTTGCCCCTAGCTAGTGAAAAAAAAATTCAACGAATTCAGTATTTTTTATTAAAAATATAATGTTTATTCTTCAAAACAACGTCAATGAATATTGGAGAAGGAGCCCTGTCAGCCGTGCGACGCAACTTAGTTGCGATGCTCTCACAAGAGCGCTGGACGGCACTGAAATCATTCTCATTTTTTATCGAACACCCGTTATAATGAATTACACAGAAGTTTGGAGATCTGCTGAAAATTATTCAACATCAGAAAAGCTCGTAAAATCTTCAGAACAAAGCTACAGAACTTTGAAAAAAAAAGAGCTTCTGAAAAAAAAACCACAAGAATGGTTATAGATCTTCAGATAAATTTAAAGACCTTCAAGAAAGTGTGCAGATTTTCTGGTACATTTTTAGAATCTCAGAAATTTTAATGAATATTCAGGGTAGCTCGGCGATTTAAAAAAAAAATATTTATACGATTTCAGGGAAATTTGTAGATCTTGAGAGAGACATTTAAAACTTCAAGAAAGCTCAAATATTTTCAGATAAATTTTGAGAGCTTTAGGTAATGATCATCAGAGAATTTTCAGATCTTCAGGGTAGCCTGAGAGCCTACTGAGGAATTTACAAAACTTCAGAGAAGTTTGCAGATCTGCTGAGAAATTTATTGAGCCTCAAGATTTTTTTCAGCTTCAGACAACTTTACAGAACTTTAAAGATATTTGCAGGAATTTTTCAGCAAAATGTGAGATCTTCAGAAGAATTAGTTAAATGTCAGAAAAGTACCTCAATTCCAAAAACAAATTCGCAGCCAAGTACAAAAGTACAAGCTTTTGCAGAACTTCATGGAAGTTGGAAATAGATAGATCTGACTTTGTAGACCTTAAGAGAAGACTGTAGAACGTCAGAAAGTTCGAATGTTTTTAGAAAAATTTGCAAAACTTCAGCAAAACTCACAGAACTTCGGGAAAGCTCACCGATCTTTAGAAGTATTTACACAACTTTAGAGAAATTCGTAAATCTTCAGATAAATTTATAAAACTTCAGCGAAGTTCAAATATTTTTAAATAATTTGTAGAGCTTTGGGGAATTTCAAATAATTTTTGATAAATCTGCAGAACTTTATGGAAATTCAAGAATCCACAAAGAAATTTACAGAACTTTAGAGAAGGTCGGAGATCTACTGAGAAATTTATTGAACTTATGGGCAGCTCGTAGATCTTTAGAGTAGAAATACAGTACTTCAGAAAACTTTACAGAATTTGTAAAAAAAATTTAGGAACTTTATAAAAGTTCAGAGGGTAGACCGTAAATCTCCTGAATCCCGAAAATCTGCAGATGTTTAAATAAATTTTCAGAATTTTATTGTGGTTCTTTGATTTTAAGAGAAATTTACAGAAGTTCATGTTAGTTCGCTGATCTTTAGAGATATTTTCATAACTTCAGAAAAATTAATAAAACTATATAAAACTCTCGAAAACCTAGGTTTCAAAGACTTATTTCAGCTAAAATAATGTTTTTCGGAATAATAAAACCAAAAGATGGTATGATGGCATGTTTTACTTGTAACTTACAAGAAGAGGTTACAAAGTATGCGTTGGAAACATAAAACCTGTAAATTTTGCTTTCTATGAGTCACAATCAGCGATTTGCTGATCGCTGAGTGAGTGAGTGAGTGAGTGAGTGAGTTTGTGAAAAATCGCTGACTGTGACTCTCATGAAGTGAAATAAACAGGTTTAATATGTCAAACACATTCTTTGCAACCTCTTCTTGTATCCTACCAATTCAAAATTTGATCATGGCATCTAATTATTTCATAATTTAGAAAAACATTGTTTTAGCTGAAATGAGTCTTTGCAACCTTGTCTAAAACATCCGGAAAGCTCAAAAAATTCTAGATGATCTTTTAATTTTTTAGGAAATTGTGCAGATGTTCAGAGATATTTGCAGATATTCATTGAATCATGAAAATCTACAGAGGAAATAACAGAACTTTCGAGAAGTTCGTAGATTTTTAGAAATTTTGTGAACTTCAGAGATAATTGTTGATCTATAAGGATCTTAAATCTGCAGGGATTCAGGAACTTTGTAGATTTTTAGGAAAATTTGCAAAACTTCTGAAAAACACATAGAACTACCGAATGAAAGTTTGTTGTTCTTAAAGAAATTTTACCAGAGAACGGAAACAAAACTTCAGGGACGTCCGAAGGTCTTCAAAGAATTATGCACAATTGAGTTCTAACATAAATTTTCAGAACTCAAGGAATCATGTAGATCTACAAAGAACTTTTCCCACTAGCTTGTCGAAAGTTGGTATCGACAACCTGGCTTCCCTTCATATCGCAGCTCTTGAAGGACAAGATGAACCAGATCCCTGCCGGTGTTCCTCCAGAGCAAAGTTCACCTTCTGCTGTTCATTTTATTTAAAATAATAAAAGCAAATAGGCCTGCCGAAGCTAGAGCAATTTTCCGGTAATTCATGATGGAAGTATTTACTTTTGATTCCTGATACACCTTTGTTTTTAAATCTAAATTGACAGTTCTATCGACATGTGCAAGCAGTGTGAACACCAGCTAACAGGGGGGTTCAAAAAAGTGTGTCGAAAGTAAATTCGAGCAGATTTTTCATTATGACGGCGGTCAAAAACAGACCAAGAAATCAGATAGTCTAAACGGACCTTTATGAACGCTCACTGTCGAAATATTGTTGTATAGGGGAAATGGCTCTAATGTTGGCCTATGGATCTAAGATTGGGCCCATCGCAAAAAAATCTGCTATGTATCAATTTTATCCAGATGAACGTGTCATTTGGACGGTACTTATGGATATTTTTGGTAGCTATTGAAAATTTAGTCGATTGCTGAATTTATTTATGGGTCCAAATTAGGGAAATTTATTCCGACATTACATCCATTTCCCCTATTCACTTTTAATAGGAATAAACCCAGCGGCGCTGGCGCTGGTAAGCGTGATTACTTCTCACCCCAGCAGGCCTGGGTTCAATCCCAGTCGGCGCCGCCGGGATGTTCTGAGGCATAACATCTTTGATCACGCCTTCCAGCCACGCCAGCAAAGCCGTTGGTCCCCGGTTAATGAGTTGATGGGTCGATAGGTAGGGTCCAGGATTGAGAGCTGCCTCCTTGGCGTCGGTAGCATTGGTGCTCAGCACGGAAAACAAGATCGACGGAATACAAATCAAGAAAAAAAAAGGGGGAATAAACCACAAATCCGCCAAATTCCAAAATTGCAATCATTTTAATCAATTGATTCTTCCAGCCACGCCGTCATCATCACCTGGCTGGACACATTCACCTCCATGGTTGCCGGTTGCATCGTATTCGGAGTGATCGGTCACCTGGCACACGTCACAAACGAGAAGGACATCCAGAATGTTGTTAAGAGTGGTCCTGGCCTAACGTTCGAAACCTACCCGGATGCCATCGCCAAGTTTGACTTTGTACCGCAACTGTTCTCCGTGCTGTTCTTCTTCATGCTGTTCCTTCTGGGCATCGGAACTCTGCTGGGAATTGTCACCTCCGTCATAACAGCCATTCACGACCAGAACCCACACTGGAAGCGCTGGAAGGTGGTGCTGGTGGTGGCATTTTTTGGATTCTGCATTGGTCTTGTGTACCTCACACCCGGTGGCCTGTACATCCTGGATCTTATGGATTACTACGGAGCGACATTTGTCACGCTAACGCTGGCTGTTTTTGAACTTTTGACGTTCGCTTGGATCTACGGAGTGGACCGAGTTTGCAAGGACATTGAATTCATGCTCGGCATAAAAACTGGCATGTTTTGGCGGATATGCTGGGGAATCGTTACACCGATCGTGGTGTTGGTCATCCTATTATTCAGTATTATTCATTACGTTCCGAAGGAACTTCCTACCGGATACAATGGTAAGCACCTTCTGAATTTTTCAATCTGCCAAATCATCTTACGAATTTCAAAAATATACTTTTTAGCTTTCGGTTGGTGCCTGTACATCGTGGCCGTGCTGCAGCTTCCCGCGTGGGGATTTTACGCGTGGTACAAAGATCCCAGCAGCGATCCCATCGCCAGGCTGAAAGCCATCCTCAGTCCGATGAGCGACTGGGGACCGGAAGATGCCACCACCCGTGCCAAATACAACATCTTCATTGGCGAGCACGAGGCAACGATTTCGATGAAGGAAACCTGCACGGCGAGTTTCGTTCGACGAAAACTGTTCGGCTAGCATCACCCACACATACACACACATACCCATCCACCAGTCTTTATTGAAATATTTTTTTACCTTGACGAAAGATGGAAAAAGCATCTTGAGATTACGATTTTTGATATTTAAATGATATTGACGTATACGAGCGGAAGTGATGTATGTGAAAAGGAGTGGTTCACATATGACGTCCACTCTTGAGGGCATGTGGTCCTAGAATTTGTGACAGTACGTGTAATAAGTATGGTAGAATCCGTTAAACAAATCGAAAATCTTGTGGATGTCATATTTGAATTGCCCCAAAGTGAAGAGAATATGAAAATTAATAAATGCGCGCAATGAAAGCTGCATCAGGTGTTTCCATTGGGCCAAAAATAGTCCCATTCATTAACGAGCGTGAAATTTCACAGGCGAATTCACGAAAGCGGCGGGAAATCCGAAAAGTGCCTTAGGATGATGATGAGTGGTCAGCTTGGGAATAACATGCGAGGGTAAATATCGCGAGCTCTGTTACGAATTTGTGCATCAAAACAAACTGTAACGGTTTGCGGGAAATGTGCATGCCATAACAAACTGATGCAATCTAAACTGCGGCCGTGGGATCGATGCAAAAGTGTCTGACAACTGAACAGCGTTCTAAAAACGGGGATGTTTGTTTTCAAATCCATACCAACAACAAATCTAATGGGTTCTGTTGTTTTAGTTGTAATCATTTTGTAGATGTTATTGCACCTTTTAGGATCAAATTTAGAATTTGTTTGACCAGTTTGACGTTTTGAAGATGAATTTGTCTTTTGTCATAAAAACTATTATGCAGTAAGAACAGAGTCGAACTGGATACCTTTTTTATCATAGAGGTAACTCTAAAGACCCACGCACATTAGATCCGGATCGGACGCGTTGCGGCAAAGTCACAGCTACATCTATTGTCTAACTGTCAGATGTACGTCAACGCAACGCAAACGGATCTAATGTGGGTGGCCCTTAAGAGCAGAAGGTCCCGAAGAAACGTGATCTGCTTTTTGGCTCAGCTCTACTACTTTTTTCGGTCCCAAGCAAATCGATGCACCCCTCGAAACATAGGAAAATCCACGAACCCCTCATTTTATCTGTCAAACTTTCATAGCGAATCAAAACAAACATAGTGTAGTACTAGAATTTTGACTAGAATGGGATACGTTAATCGATTTGCTTGGGACCAATAGGCTAGTCAAGTAGTGAGCCAATTTAAAGTCGTTAGTTTCCACCGGTTGATTTTATCCCGCTTAAAATGTGTATCCATGACAGAAACGTGTTTTAACTAAAGTATGCAGCCATCACCAGTGTCATCCCTTTAAAATCTTTTGAAGACTAACCCTCCTTAGTTCTTGCACTTATGAAGATATTATTTTGATATTTTCGTACACAGAAAAAAAAAAAGTTATTGAATATTACATCCAAACTGCTGCAACCAGGTCAATCCATCGGTTGTGTAATATAACGTTGTACCAACAATCAATACGAAACTAACGATTTTAAATTGGCTCACCACTTTAGTAGCCTATTGGTCCCAAGCAAACGATTAACGTACCCTAGTCTAGTTGAAATTCTATTACTACACTATGTTTGTTTTGATTCGCTATGAAAGTTTGACAGATAACATCAGGGGTGTGTGGATTCATGCAGAACATGCAGGGGTGAGTGAAATAGCTTGGGACTGCTTGGGACCGTTGTTCTGGTACTGAGTGAGCCAAAAATAATAATGATTTTCTTCGGGACCCAGTGGTCTTTGAGTTACCTCTATGGTTGTACGATGTACATCGATTTTGCGATCAAAATTACATCCAAAGATGTAATATTGTATCTGCTTTTAGCTATTACATCGTTATTTCATACATCAGCTTGAATTACATTGATCGATATTACATTTTTTTTTGCTGTGTGATTGTTGCTTGTCACCTGATAACCAAGCGTGTCATCAAATATTATAAATTAACAATATGGTCTACTTCCTGAATTCCCATGTTTCTGAAAAGACGCAACAGTAATATGAAGTTCCACATAATTTATGTGATGGATGTGTTTTGATTCGTGAGCAATCGGTGACTAAAGTCATTGTTTACGATTTATGAGTCAATCGTTAACAATGACTTTAGTCACCGATTGCTTAATAATGACATTAACGTCTTCACTGTAAATTGTAATTGGTCAATTTAGATGGTCAAGTTTTGAAACCACCACAGCATGCTTTTGGCGCTACTGTACATGGATGATCAAATGTAGAATACTGTGGTAGCCATAGCACAGTCCTGTCAAAACCTCAGCTTTTTCATTGGCCTAAAGAGCCTAAATTTATAAAGAGGCGATATGTCAAAATTGGAACAATCGATTGTCTGTCGAAGTCATAGAAAAAGTCATTCCAATCGAGCAAAAGACCTGTCAAATGGATAAGATGTCATCTCTTTATAAATTCAGGCTCTTTACATTGGCCCATTGAAGACCTTTTTAACATGTTGTTCGAGAAAGGTCAGCAACGATGCCACGAATACCGATTTTTGTACACGAAAAATATTGGGATGCCTTTGTTTATTTTATTCTTTCAATTATATCCGTACTGTTTATTCTGGATATGAATTATTTAAGAGCAAATTCAAATGTTGATGTATGAGATAACATTGAATCATACAGGCACATTTGCTTTAACTTAATTCTTAATATACAAAACTAGAGTTGATTTGAAATGCTAACATGAAGCTTTAGTGTGATAATTGATTAGCTAGAGAATGATCTGATGCACATTTTTTGCCTGTAAACTTGGAGACATACTTCAAGTCTCCGCGTACATCGTACGGGTTAGGCAAAAGATGTGCGTCTAACTTTAAAAACTGTCGCATTAATGGCCCTTCGCTCATTTTCAACTTCTATTCAATTTTCATACTGCCGTACTCTAACGGAACTATCCACCTATCCTCTTCTAAAGATCATTCTCTAGCTAATAAATTATCACACTAAAGCTTCATGTTAGCATTTCCAACCAACTCTGAAAATCGCTAACTTCGCGTATGAAGTAACACAAAAACACTTTGAATATATACAAAACTATATTAATAAAAAAAAGTTCAAACTTAATATAACTACATAGAACAGAAACCGTCAGGATGGTAAAAGTGCATTACAAAACATATTTCTAACCCTAGCTGGGATAGGTTAAAATCAAAACAGCTGTTTGCACATACTAGTTAACGACTCATTAGCACCATAGTTTGTCCGAGAAGCCGGGATGTTGAAAAATATTAAGATCGTCTGGAGATTACTCGGCTGGTATTGACATTCAACTGCTCTAGAAGCATGCCGCAATCAATGTCCGATCGAATGAAATCAGCGATGAAGACAGACTAACCGCCGCCACGGCAAACGCATAGTAATTGTGGGGTCATCAAGAACATTTTGATACGGTAGTTAATTTATTAAACTATTTTTTGTGCATGAGCATGATCATAGTATTCATCCTAAAGATGTAAAAACTATAAGGGACAGCCTTATGGGGTTGTACGCAATGCTGACGTAGGACTACGTGGTCTTAAATAATAAATCTTATTTGTTAACTGCAGCAGAAGCTTGTGTTTTGTGTATGAATAGGAATTTGAGCGGGGTTATCTCTGTTCATACTCTTTAATTTGACGAGCTTGCATAGATGGCCCACAGCGACTCACGAAGAACTACTGATTCCGATCAATAGCGGTACGGCTTCTTCCTCCTTCTTGTGGACTGCAGCTCTTTGCTTGCAGGCAGCCTTTCGTTATGTACTGGAGAACACCACCACTTACCATGTTTGGTGAGACCGGATGGTACGGAAATCGCTTTTCGCAGGCAATCGGTGATAATTTTAATTATTATAGCAACAGCAACAGCAACGCGACCGACTTTGGTTTTTGAAATTGCACCCCCAATGTTGCCTTCAAGAACATGGTATGTTAGATTTAAAAATATCTAGATAGAGCTGGAATTAGGCGTAATAGCTTTTGTAAACAAAGACTTCTCTCGATGATTTTTAGGAATTCAAGGCACGCCCACGCAAACTAACATTACCGTTGGGTAGGGGAAGTCTTACTTTACCTGATGGTGATGTTGATTTGCGTGGGCAAGCCTTGATTTTCAAGACATCTTCGAAAGAAGTCATTATTTACAAAAGCTGTTAAGCCTTAATTCTAGCTCTATCTTGATATGGGAACTGACATCCGATTGATGACCTTCACAAATGTAAAAAAAAAAATACCGGACCGTTTTGTCGTGATGGTTCAGTAATGCTGAGCTATTAGGGTGTTAAACACATATGAGGCTGATGAGTTGTATGTTGTTTGGGATGAGGGTGACGCGCTTGGCATAGATGCTCCACAGAGACTCACGAAGAGCTACTGATTCCGATCAATAGCGGTGCGGCTTCTTTCTCCTTCCATGGATGCTTATGTGGGCTGTAGCTCGCTGCTTGCAGACAGCCTTTCGTTGTGTACTGGAAAACAATGTTGAACGCCACACGTCGAAAGCACTGCTGCTGCTGCTGTTGCTGATGCCGACGACCGGACATCACCACACACGGTGATTAGACTGAATCCGATCAGCGGTTGAGGGCAGCCTTGATAGCTAGCTTGCGCAGAGCCTTTCGTTGTGATCTGAAAAACACCACCACTCACCGCGTGGTGATTGAATAAACACCGTTTGGTGATATCGGTGATAATTTTAATTATCATAGCAACAATTGCACTTTCATGCAATTTTCAATAGTGAAGTATTGAAAAATGATAAAGTTTTAAATTTAACGGATGCTTGGAAATATTTCTGATCGGTTGGTTTTAAAATTATTGAAATTGGTCCAGGGTCAGCTGAGTTATTAACGTTCAAAATCTTTCAAAATTTTCTTACATGTTCCATTTTTGGTTTTCACAAAGTGTACCCCCATATAGAAATCACTGACGTAGTCCTACGTCAAAACTGGTGATCTCAAACTAGGCAATACCAGCGCCAGCCGCACCCGAACGCAGTTCAAGAAAGGAAAGGGTAGGAATGTGTTGGTGTTATACCCGCTATGTTGAAAGTCGAGAAAGCTTCTGAACTTCCACGAGGAATCACTGGGATGTTGGGTAAAAGGGTTGGGTTTGCAGCAGGTTTCGTTTTGGTAAACGATAAGCTGAATTGATATCCTAACGATCCTATGACGCAAAGGAGCTCGGGATTGAACCCAAGGTCTTCTGCTCAGTAAGCAAAAACGATTTCCACTAGGCAAACGAGCCATATTTATTACAACACACCAATCATCGATCTGATGATTTTCCAATATATTCACATTAACAAAGCGATTAACGAATCTTTAATGTGGGGGGGCTTCAGATCAAACTCATGATGTTCTACTCAGTAAGCAAAAATGGTCGCTCTAAGGCCACCAAGCCCCTCATAACACATCATACAAGCTACGAACGCGTTGTTATTGCAATAATTCAAAACCGGCCCCGACGGTGAAAATTCATTAAATTCTACTTTTACGCGACGTTCGTTGTTTCGATTTGGTTCTTGCGTAAAATGGAAACAAATTCCATAAAACGTTCACATTTTTGGGCTACCGTGCCCCTTACTTCACAAAGTAAACTACGACTGACGCGACGATTTTACCAGCGTACAAATATTGCACATCTTTTTGGCTATATCTCTTTTTCGTTTTAAATTGACTGTGTTCTCCTTCATATTTCACCGGATCGCCCCGATTATGCGTCAAACTAGCGCATCAAAACCACCAAGACCCACAATCAAACACGACCCTCCGTGACTACCGTCAGTCTTAAACCACCATGATCGTGTTAAGGACACACCTAACAACACATCTTAAACTACACTGTCAAGCGCCAAGCTTGCATCGTGACATTATTGTCATGTTTCAACATATGAAAATAAAATCATAATGCATTTACTCGTAGGCACCTAACCGCACACTACGAAAAAGACGTGTAAATTTCGGTTCACTGAGAGCGACACATGTAAGCGGCCCTCTTGACATAAGAATCAGTTAAAAGAAACGAGAAAATCAATTCAATCAAACGTTCTCTTCGTCGAGTTGCTTGTCTTTCGGTTTGAGAAAACTTAATTTTACATGAAATGTTTGTTTACGTTCCATGATTTCCGTCCAATATGGATTACGTCTCATGTAAAAGTAGTTATTTCTAAGTGTGCGTAAAAACCGACGAACATGCCTCACGCAATCGAGGTCATCCCTCTGGCAAATGGGAAACGATAGCAATAAATCTCGATTACTCTCTTGAAGAGACGCATCCGCTCCCACAAACAATGCATCCAACACCACCAACAGATAGGGGAGATTATCTCCTGTCTGGTAGCGGCGTTTCACCACAAAGAACAGACGTCCAAACTCGGTCAGAAACTTGTGTAAAGTTAAGTGAAAACGTCGCCGTTACGTAGCGCTAGCATCTCTTGATTTCCTCTGTACATTTTGCACTTTCGGCCAATTTGGCGCTAGTATCGATAAATTATCTGTCGAAAATTGCCACTTGGCGCTACCAGAACATACACACTCAATCGAGATTACCGAGCCCGGTAAAAAAAATTACCGAAATTATAACAGCTGAGTGCTCGGTGATCGATTCGGTAAATAATTTCGATTACCGTTTACTCGCTATTCTATATCTTCGAACGATGTGTCTAAATTTACTGAGCCATTAACCATTAGATAGATCGTTTCGGTTCTCATTGCTTACCAACCAGCTCGTCATTTAAAGGGTGATACGTTCAAAATGTGGTCAATATCAACTTGACGTATTTCTTTCAATTTTGCATTTAAAAAACCTGAACACCCCTCATTTTGAAAGTGTGTGTGTGTAGAATGTTGCTCCTATTTTGATTTTGGAATTCACTGTTCAGTTGTCAAAATGCCGTCCAAGCAAGAAGAGCAGCGTATCAAAATTTTGCTCGCGCATCGTGAAAATCCGAGCTACTCGCACGCAAAGTTGGCAAAATCGCTAAAAGTTGCCAAATCAACCGTTACAAATGTAATTAAAGTGTTTGGGGAACGTTTGTCGACAGCCAGGAAGTCTGGATCGGGGGGAAATCGAAAACCGGAAGCCGCTGATACGACAAAGAGAGTTGCCGGTAGTTTCAAGCGAAACCTTAACCTCTCTCTCCGAGATGCCGCAAATAAGCTGGGTGTATCGTCTACAACCGTGCATCGAGCCAAACAACGAGCCGGACTATCGACTTACAAGAAGGTAGTGACTCTAAATCGCGATGATAAACAAAATACGACGGCCAAAGCGCGATCCCGGAGGCTGTACACGACGATGCTGACGAAGTTTGACTGCGTGGTAATGGACGACGAAACCTACGTCAAAGCCGACTACAAGCAGCTTCCGGGACAGGAGTTTTATACGGCAAAAGGAAGGAGAAAGGTAGCAGATGTTTTCAAGCACATGAAACTGTCAAAGTTCGCAAAGAAATATCTGGTTTGGCAAGCCATCTGTACCTGTGGCTTGAAAAGCAGCATTTTCATAGCTTCCGGGACTGTCAACCAAGAAATTTACGTGAAAGAGTGTTTGAATAAACGTCTGCTGCCTTTCCTGAAGAAACACGGTTGTTCCGTACTGTTTTGGCCGGATTTGGCATCTTGCCATTACGGTAAAAAGGCCATGAAGTGGTACGCCGCCAACAACGTGCAGGTGGTTCCCAAGGACAAAAACCCTCCCAACACGCCAGAGCTCCGCCCAATTGAGAAATACTGGGCTATTGTCAAGCGGAACCTAAAGAAGACCAAAAAAACTGCTAAGGGCGAGCAGCAGTTCAAGGCAAACTGGCTTTCTGCGGCGAAGAAGGTGGACAAGGTGGCTGTACAAAATCTGATGGCAGGGGTCAAGCGTAAGGCCCGGCAATTCGGATTTGGAAAAGCGGAAGCCTAACTGAATATTTTTCCTGAATTTTATACTAATTGAACTTGAAAAAGAAATTTAATTTGATTTTTTAAATAAACGATTTCACCGATTTACACGCGTTTTCCCTTGACCAAATTTTGACCGTATCACCCTTTAGTTTTTTGACGTAGACTACGTCTTACGGGAAGGTACTGGGGGTAAATCGAAAATCTAAAATTGCGACCGTCACGAAAAGATGTAATTTTTTGAACGCTATAAGCTTTGTCATTTATAGATGAAATTAAAATCTGAATACAAAAATCGATAGGAAATACCTTTCGTAAGCTGTTGCAATAAACTTTTTTTTTTTTCAATTTATCATAACAAACTGTTTTGAAAATGAACAAACAAAAAGTGATAATTTTATCAGCATCCAGACAGGTGAGTCATACTTTGAACCTTGACAGCCCAACCAAAGATCTTATCAGGCTCCGTAACACCATTCGTAGGCAGTTCCAGCGTTCTGGGCTGCCCACTTGAAGACCAACGTCAATAGGCTAACCAAAATTATCCAAGCCAGGATCGTGGAACTCAGAAATAACGATTTTACCAAAACGATTCGCTCTCTCCCAGATTGTGCAAAACCATTTTGGAAGATGACCAAAATTTTGAAAAATAAGTCTAGACCGATCCCTCCGCTTTCCTCTGTTGACCACTTAGACTCATCCCTACTGATAACCCCAGTTGAAAAGGCCAATGCTCTTGGCCAACATTTTGTGATTTCACATAATCTTGGTCAAACCATGGTGAGCCCCCATGGGCCTGCCGTCCTGGAGGCAATGACTAGAGTCGCTGACACCCCCGTAGTAGTACATGATCATAGTAGAATATCGGCTGATGAGGTGATAGCAGCTATTACAAGCACTAAAAACATGAAGGCCGCGGGTATGGATGGTGTAGTAAACCTCGAGTTGAAAAACTTGAGTATTGACTTCTTCAACCATCTTACGATAATCTTCAACAAATGTTTGGAGCTTGGCTACTTCCCTGCATGCTGAAAGTTAGCCAAAGTGATTCCAATACACAAGCCTGGCAAAGATCCTACCAGTGCCAAAAGCTATCGCCCCTATCAGCCTCTTGTCCTCCATCTCGAAGCTATTCGAAAAGTTGATACTCAGCCGTCTGCTTGTGTTTTCAAATGACTATAACATCTTTCTCAAAGAGCAATTCGGGTTTAGGAAAGGCCACTCTACCATCCACCAACTCGCACGGGTTACTGACATCATTAAGCGGAACAAGTCCGTTTCCAATACATCTGCCATGGCATTGTTGGACGTCGAGAAGGCGTTCGACAATGTCTGACATGATGGTCTAGTGTACAAGCTGCATCGATACAACTTTCCGATCTACCTCGTGAAGATCATCAAAAACTACTTGTCGGGCAGATCATTCCAGGTCTACTTGAACAATGTCCCCTCTGATACGTTCAACGTTGATGCAGGGGTCCCTCAGGGTAGCCTGCTTGGGCCTATCCTATTCAACATCTTCACGTCAGACGTTCCTCCCCTGCCGGGTGGTGGTATCCTGTCAATGTTCACAGATGACACCTCCATCATCCATAAGGGTCGAGTGATCCGTGCACTGGCGAGTAAACTACAATCAGGCCTGGATGTTCTGTCCGCCTATTTCAAGAGCTGGAAGATTTGTATCAATGCAGCTAAAACACAAGCCATTCTGTTTCCACACTCGAATTCACCTCGGCTTGTTCCGCCTGCTAACGTCAAGGTCCATGTTGATAGCACTCCTATTGAATGGTCGAGTGAAGTAGTCTACCTTGGTCTCACCCTCGATTGCAAATTGCTATTCCGATCCCATGTGGACAAGACATCCACCAAATATAACATCTTGATCAAGTCGCTCTACTCTCTGATAAACAGGAAGTCCATATTGTACCTCAAACAATCTTGCTGTCCACAAGCAAACCATTCTACCGGCTATTGAGTATGGTATGCCAATCTGGGAGAGTTGTGCTAAGTGCCACCACCTAAAGCTTCAGAGGATCCAAAGCAACATCCTCAGAATGATCCTTAACAGTCCACCGCGAACTCGTAATTCTGAGATTCACCACCTGGCCGGTCTTCAAACACTCGAGGAGCGAAAGACTTCCACGCTGGAAAGATTCAGAGTCGCCTGTCTGTGATCAAACCACCAGATCATTCGTGATTTGGCAACCTAGTTTAAGTAGTTAGGCAGGTTCCTGTGCCCAGCGAAACAGGTTATCCACCTATTAAAAAAGATTAAGTTTTAAATCGTTCGCAATCGATTCATTAAATTCAAATTACCTTCACTCATTCGATGATTCCATCCAACGGATTTTTTCTATCGACATTGCCCTGGTTTGTTCGTTAAACACCTCGTGACGAATAGAATAATATTAATTCGTTCCTAACATGTAAACATCACCAAAATAAGTATTTACCATCCTGAATGTGCTGATATACAAGATTATAAATCTTTCTTGAAAATCTAATGCTGCAGGGTGAAGTATGCTAAAATCCAAGATCGATTTTGTCCCCAAGCTAATGAATCCTCCGAAATGCACGAATTGCATTATAACCACAACCCTGGTTATAATGTCAACTTCCAACATTAATTTTCTGAAGACACTTCATTCCAATATTTTGATCACAATATCATTATTTTCTCATACCCGCAGTTTTAAACTCACAGGAATGCCCGATACGCCATTCAAGAGATTTACATCTTCCACTCACAATCATGACGCACAAGTGCATAAACAGTGTGCAAATATAGCCGGTTCATTGCAGGCGTGAAAAGTTGTGGCAATTTTAGTGGAAAAATTACTACTTCTCCCACACACTGAAAAAAGGGTCTGCTCTACCTACAAGCTCCACAACGTCTATTTCTGGACCGGTATAGAGGGAGATGCATTCATATTGGCAAGTAAAGGGGGGGGTTTGTTTGTTGGCTACGTCTGGGGACGAGGGTGTAGGTATTTACTATTTATGTAGTTTGGACTGGCCCAACGACGCTACGAGCTACGATTCGCAACCATGAACTTGACCTTCATCTGCTGTACTCACATACGGATCAGCCGTTTGTTGGCATTCTAGTAGCGTAGAAAATAAGAGCGAATGGCACAAAGAGAGGAAGATGAACTCCCGCTGCAGACGGGAATGAATTATCGGAAATACTCAAGGCAAGCAAAATGAATTTTATTCGCAATCAAATTTTGAAAATTGACAGATTAAGGATTGTCTTTTACCGTTCAACTTTGCTCTTCATTTCCTTTCGTAGCGCTTCGATCAATTGTTTACATCCACCCGGTGATCCGATATCGATGTTCACCCTGTCCACCAGCCAGCAATCTTTCCTGTACCTAGAATGGGGCAAAACCGATAGCGTAGAATTGCAGCACTCCGCCAGTGGGTTCACGTGGTACAGGTGCCTTTCACCCAGTGCCGCAACGGGTGTCGGCTCATGCTGGATCACTCGCATTCGCTGGTCCAGCAGTTGACGGAACTGAATCAACTGTTGGAAATCGATGCATTCCTGTGTTCTGGAAATCAACCAAAGTATCGGATGACTGCGGGACGCACTTCTCGTCGATCCCCAGTAGAGGAAGTAATCGTTGGTGAAGGTGTGGAAGAGATTTACAATCGGGAAGGGATTCGGTTTGAACGCCGAATCTGGAAAGACAATTTTCTTCAGGTTGCCTATGACTGGTTTTATAAACTCATTTGGTGAGGATTTTAGATTGAAGAAATAGACCAACGAAACCACTCCACCAACATGCTGCAAAGCTTCCTCTTGACTTTTGAATGCATTGTTAAAATGAACGATGTGCATCTCCAGCGGGAGGTGTACTCCATCGATGGTGTGTTCACTTCCTTCCACGGCCGTGTTGCCCCAGTGGAAATGGAGCTGCGAGAACATGTACTTTCCCTCCAAGGGACCGCCTTCCAGGTAGGGAGGCTCTTTTCCCGGCCATTTGGCACTCAAAATTACCGTTTCACCGGTGTTGCTTAGCTTGATTTTGTTTGGAAGCTTCTCGTAGTTGTGCCACAGCAGTTCCGGCAGGGTTATCTTTTCGGCAAAATTGATGTTGATGTCGATTGGTGCCGGTAGGGAGGACTCTCTTGAGGCTACCGCCAAAACTATGTTGGATGTGTCATCGCTAGCGTTGGATTCGGTTTCAGTTTCCGACGATTTATTGCTAGATAGGGATGATTCGTTGGAAGCTTGTTTTTGTGACATTGTTGATGGATGATAGATTATGGATTTCTTTGGTTCCTGAGATCAGCTGTGAACATCTATCGATCTCAGCGTTTCCAGATATAGGGTAAATGATGGCTTCGGCAGCCATCGACTGTTTTCGGCAACCACAATTTAAACGTTAATTTCGATGTATTTTCTCACTAAAACACTTCGCTGAATGTATTTAAACGATTCCTTAGTTTTTCAGCTTCAATCCTAATACATTTTTACGACTGAGCAAACCTGTTATGCCAGGTGTTTCTGCAAAAGAAACATAAGCACATCAAAATACGGCTGATTTCGAGTTGCCGATAATAGAACAGCTGGTTTACACGCAGTTTAAACGGAAAGGTTGCCGAAGTAAAAGAGGCTGCCGACAATAGTCACACTCACCTGAGAAGTTTGTAGCGCCTTAAAAACGTTTTCAAACCGTTTTGGACAGTTTTGTTGATTGGAATGGATAGAATAGCTAGCAGCAGATGAATGTAAACAAACAGACACATCATATGTGTGCGTGACACTGAGACAATGCTAATAGAAGTGCGGAAGCTGCTTAGATTGACGAGAATACGTAAGTTCCCCTACCTAATACCCTGTTCACATTACAGCCTATATCACATAATATAGGCTGTCTTGCAATGAGCACTCATGCATAGAATTTCCAGTGAAAACTAGATGTATGAGTGCTCATTGCAAGACAGCGTATATCACGTGATATACGCTGTAATGTGAACGGGGTATAAGGCTGTGAACCATTTGCCTAAAGAGCCTGAATTTATAAAGAGACGACATCTTATCCAGTGCTGTGCATTATCATAACGGTTATTGGACCTTGATGGCCATCCTCACATAATCGTCACATCTCAGAAATGACGGTCAACTAGCATATCACTTGGAAACACCTCTACCTCACTAGACCGTCTTCCTTAAAGCCATTCATGACAGTTAGATTAAATGACAAGGAGAGAGTAGCAAAATCATTCACTCACTGATCATCTCTGTTGGGCATTTATAAGTGGGAAGTGAGAATAATGCTCCCTCATTTTCCTGTTCTTGCTAAAAGTTGTTGAGTTCAGAACATACGAAACATTTTGAAGAAATCGTTGGATTTTCATTTTCCTTGCAACCACTGCTGTAAATTCTCAAAATCATTTGAACATTTTTGATGAAAATGAGAACAGTAGCTATTCTCTATCAAAGGGGACCGCCTCCGAATGGGTGTTATCAGTTGCTTAGTCATTTGACGAAGGCATGGATCTTTCTCACTTGAGAAACACTATACACGGAGAACAAATTCGTTAAGTTAAGATAACAATCCTAATAGTTAATTTCACATGGAAAAAGATTGTTGTTTGAAAGAAACCTATAGTTATTCCAACATTAATTTGACCGTCAACTCAATCATATCTACCTAATAGATTCAACTGTCCACCTTATACTCAATTCAACTATTACTTTGATCAATTATAACAACCGTCAAATGTAATTTATTTATATAATTTGGTTTCAAGTGATCATCACAAATCCACATACCTTTAACTTGTGATGCATAAAGCAGGCGATAAGATAGCTGGCTCTCACGCAGATGAACACGGTTCAAACCTAACTTGAATGTTCTTGTTCACTTTTTAATGATTTTGCAGTTGTGTATTTGAGATCGATAAAGAAGCAAAACAAACTTCATAAATATGTCGATAATGAAGAGCAGTTCGTCTAATAAACATTGTAAAATTTTGTTTTTCTAACAATAGTTTTCTTGAATCAACTAAAGCATAGTTGTATTTCGAAGTTTGACGTATGTTCATCTACTGAAAAATACAGTTGAGCCAACTATGGAATATAGTTGTTGCTCTCTATATATAGTCAAATCAACTATAGTTTCGAGTTATCTCTAAAACAATTGAACAAAATAGTTATTTTGACCGGAAAAATAATTGACTCTGCTATAATTTGTTCTCCGTGTATATCAATCAATTGAGTGTAACTACACATACACATAAACGGAGCTCTGGTCGACATTCCGGTGAAAAAGCTAAGTCAACCCGACACCAACCTGACTTCTACCAAACCCCAACCCGATGTTGACTTGACATTGACCCGACATAAACCCAAAATTTACCCGACAACAACACGACTTTGGGTCGACTTCGACCTTAAATTAGCCTTACATTGATCCGACATCGGGTCGACTTGTCTGTTCGGGACCATTTTGCTGGATTTTTTTTCCATTTTCCACTGTCGTAGGGGAATTTACGTATTCTCGGCAACCTAAGCAGCGACCTTCATTCTATAGCCTTTTTCTCTAAGGAACGCACACATATGCAGTATTGGTTTGTTTACAATCTTTTGCTGCCAGCTGCTCTAACAATTCCAGTCGAAAGAATTGTCAAAAACTGTTTTGAAACGCTTGTACAAAGCTCCAATCTTCTCTAGTGAAAGCGAGTATTGTCGGCAACCAGTTTTTCTTCGGCAACCGTTCCATTTGAACTGCATGTAAATCTGCTGTTCTATTATCGGCAACTCGAAATCAGCTACAATTTGTAGTGCGTGTGTTGCATTTCAAGAAAACCTTGCTAGATTGCTTTTTCTCAGTGGTAAAAATATAGTCAAATTGAAGCTGAAAGCATAAAGAATCGTTTGCATGCATTCAGCGAAGTGTTTTCGTAAGAAAATCCAGTGAAAATTGTGTTTCAATTTGGGTTGCCGAAAATAGTCTGGCATGCCGAAGCCGTCATTTCCCCTATATCAAATGATAGTGAGTGATTCAATTAACAGTGACAATGAGCTTCAAATGAGAAAGGGGCTCTTCAAATTATGGTCATGTGAGAATTCGTTTACACAGAATTGATTGAATGGTTGCATTGGTTCATCTTCCATCGAATTATATGAAAATTTACAGCACTGCTTGCAACAAATAAATATGTGGGTGTTATTACGTTACAATGTCGAAAAAATATCCGTTTATCTTCAAAAATTCAATTTCTTAACATGCAAATTAAAGTCACTTTCACTTTTTTTATAATCCATCGGCAATATCAATTCTCTTTTACGTACGCGTCATTGTTTGCGATGCTTAATAAATCTCAAAACTGGCACAACTCACAATTGACAAGCTCACGAGAACTTTACTGTCAAAACAAATATCTTTTCAACGTTATAACGTTTCATGCGAAAAGTGAAGCGAAAAATCTTAAATTTTTGAATTGCTCCGAAAAATTGCAAGGATCATCATGGAACCAACAGGTGGAACTTCGACAAATCAATGCAAAATCGAACTTTTTGTAAGTGTAAACATCAACCTGAGCTGGGTTTTAAAAGCAAACGATCAAACTGACGTTTTTTTTTCCGAAAACAAGCAGATCCAATCTAGATACCCGATCCAGGTTGGAACTGAATAATAAACGAATTTGCTATTAATTTTAGCGAAGATCTATTGAAATACATCACGTTTCCTTACGGCCTTCGAAGTAACGGTATGAAGTTTTCTTTGTTGATGGATACCAATGGTTGCTTTGATTGATAGCCACAATTCCAATATTTAGAGGGGAATTCCTATTTACGCAAGGATTTATTGGTTTTGCTTTTTACGGATCCCTTGATACTAGGGCTTCGGTAATGTGGATACGATATGCGGTCAGCATCCTTAATCTTGGAGCTCAAGCGTCACGGTATCCGAAAAAATGAATAGCTACAAAATTTCTATCGATGAATAAGCATTCGTGACTGCAGGTAGTACGTGTTCATGCATATATGAATTCTCACAATAATAATTACTGGTTATGATACGAATGTTTAACGCAGGATAAGACTTTTTCCTTGATACATCACATCTATCGCCTCATCCGTGATTTTGAAAGGGGTATGACCAGCCGGTGAACACTCGTGTTTATTTCAGTTACCGTGGGGGCGTAATTTGTGATTAGCCCCGGTCCCTTTCAAATTGTATCATTATTTACGTACGGTCCTTATATTTGAAATGACGTTTCACATTCATTGACATTTTCATTCGAATAATCGATTAATCGATTAACGAACCAAACAGTAACATATTTGTTATCAGTTATATCAACAATCAATACGAAACTAACGATTTTAAATTGGCTCACCACTTTAGTAGCCTATTGGTCCCAAGCAAACCATTAACGTACCCTATTCTAGTCGAAATTCTAGTACTATGCAATGTTTGTTTTGATTCGCTATGAAAGTTTGACAGATAAAATGAGGGGTTATTGGTTTTTCCTATGTTTCGAGGGGTGATTCGAGAAGCTTGGGACCGAAGATAGTACCAGAGGTGAGCCAAAAAGTTGAGCACGTTTCTTCGGGACCTACTTGTCTTAGAGTTACCTCTATGGTTATATCATAGAGGTAACTCTAAGACAAGAAGGTCCCGAAATAACGTGCTCAACTTTTTGGCACAGCTCTGGTACTCGCTTCGGTCCCAAGCTAATCGATGCACCCCTCGAAACATAGGAAAATCCGCGAACCCCTCATGTTATCTGTCAAAATTTCATGGCGAATCAAAACAAACATAGTGTAGTAGTAGAATTTCGACTAGAATAGGATACGTTAATCGTTTACTTGGGACCAATAGGCTAGTCAAGTAGTGAGCCAATTTAAAATCGTAAGTTTCGTATTGATTGTTGGTTATATCATAGAGGTAACTCTAAGACTACTGGGTCCCGAAGAAAATCATTATTATTTTTGGCTCACTCAGTACCAGAACAACGGTCCCAAGCAGTCCCAAGCTATTTCACTCACCCCTGCATGTTCTGCATGAATCCACACACCCCTGATGTTATCTGTCAAACTTTCATAGCGAATCAAAACAAACATAGTGTAGTAATAGAATTTCAACTAGAATAGGGTACGTTAATCGTTTGCTTGGGAACAATAGGCTACTAAAGTGGTGATCCAATTTAAAATCGTTAGTTTCGTATTGATTGTTGGTTATATCGTGCCGATATAAGCATTAACTTCTGCAGAGGATCATCACCGATCGTTTCAAACAAGTTTTGCACTCTCATTGGTGGAAAAATGACAGCACAGCGAACAAAAAAAATCGATTAGTTGTTCATCGAGTAATTAAAAAATGGGACATCTCTCGCGCAAAATTTCATCTCTATCGAGGGGGCAGCAAAACCACAAAATTACCTTGCATACTGGGGGTATTCATTGGATGAAAGGGACCGTGAAAGAGGACACTAAAATTGAAAGTTTTTCTTCCGACAGTTTCATCTTAGTATTCATCTTTGGTATGACCGTCATAACCGTATTTATGCTCGAAATGAGATGACGGTCAATTAATATGTCTGTTTATTTTTCCTCGATGATATGATGGTAACACATGGCAGATGTTAGTGATATTGAGAATGATCGAGAAAAGCAAAACAACGATATCTCACGGTTGTTGTGTCATACTGGTGAGAAGTTTTACGGAGAGAGGGTTTTCAGTTGCTTTGATTGTTAACCGTAGAAATCTCTTTTGTCAATCTAAATGCTGTCAGTACCGTGATGCAACTCAGCACTGATCTTATCCATTTGACAGGTCTTCTGCTCGATTGGAATGACTTTTCGTATGACTTTGACAGATAGTCGATTGTTCCAATTTTGACATGTCGTCTCTTTATAAATTCAGGCTCTTTATATTTTCCGAGTTAAATTTATCTTACACTACGGTTAAAAGTGACATTCCGAAAGTTATTTTCTATGTTCGAAAATCCCCGTGCTGTCGATCGACCTGTTTTCGAGAAGAACTCAGCCACGGTTGTCAAAATTTAACTTCTTGTCTGTCATAAGTAACCACGCTCGGATAGCAGGGTTAATCGATAACTTTCCATCTGTCAAATTTTAACCAAAAGTTAAAATTAAAGAGCCTACATTTATAAAGGGCGACATGTCAAAATTGGAACAATCGATTGTCTGTCAAAGTCATAGGAAAAGTCATTCCAATCGAGCAGAAGACCTGTCAAATGGATAAGATGTCGTCTTTTTATAAATTCAGGCTCTTTAGTTAAAATAATCCACCAAATGGTTCAGAGCCTAAGAGGAACAGGAGACAACTGGCTTCTTTTTGTCTGCAACGTGTTCTTCTTCTCTCGCGGAAACGACCGTGCAACGCATTATGGGCGACGCAGGGACCTCCACTATAAGGCTTGTACTCGAAAAAAATGCACCATTTATATCCGTGTGTAACTTTTTTATCCATAGGTAAAAATTGATAAAAATCTGGGTATAACTAGTTTGGAGTGAATTGTTTACATGTGCAAAATTTCATAACAATCGTTTCAGTGGTTATTGAGATGTCATCGAAACAAGAAGAAAATCGCAAGAGAATTTTGCGCGCCGTCATGGAAAATCCGACTGCGACCATGAGATGGATCGGAAGACAACTGGGAATCACCTATACAACTGTGTCTCGGATGGTAAACTCGTTTGAGGAGTCCCAGACGACCGAACGGCGGGCTGGAAGTGGATGAAAATCGAAGACAGCTGACCTTGTGAAGGCCCGGAAGGTGTTGGATTATTTCAAGCGTAATCCGAACCTTTCGATTCGCGACGCAGCTCTGAAGGCAAACTGTTCCGCCTGGTTCGTTCAGTAAACCATGAAACGAGCTGGGCTTCGTGTATTCAAGGTCCGGAAGGCACCAAACCGGCGTGATCAACAAAACACGGCGGCCAATTCCCGCGCAAGGAAGCTGTATCGATAGTGGTTAACGAAACCGATGTGTGTGGTTATGGATGACGAAACCTACATCAAGGCAGACGCAAAGCAGATACCAGGGCTGGAGTTCTACGTTGCCAAATCACGGTTTGATGTTCCGGAAGTCATAAGGAAGAAGAAAGTAGACGAATTCGCCAAAAAAGTACTTACTCTGGCAGGCCATATGCCAATGCGGTAAACTGAGTAAACCGTACATCACAATGGGTACCATCAACAGCGAAATTTACAGCACCGAGTGCCTCCAGAGGCGTCTGTTGCCCTTCCTGCGGTCCCACGGAGGCGAGACATTTTTTTTGGCCGACCTGGCATCATGCCATTACGCACGATCGACGTTGGATTGGTACAGAGACAATAACGTAGTACATACAAATACAACGTAGTACAAAAACAACCAAAAACCGCCAGCCCCTCAAATTCACCAGAGATTCGTCCGGTGGAAAGATTTTGGACCAAAGTTCGAAAATCGTCCAAGGTGTTTAAGAACGAGCTGGAGTTGAAGAAAGAATGCATGAAAGTGACCAAAAAGGTCGGCTCCACCATTGCACAAAATGTAATGAGGGGTTTTAAGGGAAAGGTGCGGGCTTTCAGCGATGGAAAGGAAATTGAATAAAGTAATTATGCCAAAACATAATCCATATGTATTACACGGTGTTTCGTGAAAACCCATTTATGGGTAAAAAAATACCCATTTTTAAACCATGTATGCAGCTGTCAAAAAATGGGGAAATTTGGAAATCATAAAATGGGTGAAAAAATACCCATTTTAAGAATCAGTTCACGAATGCATAATGGGTATATTTTTTACCCACTAATGGGTGAAAAAACACTTGGAAATTTTATCGTATCATTCCGTCACCGACCATTGGGAATGCAATCAGTTTCTGCCCGCTTTTATTTTTAGCAAAAATGGACGATCTCCGGAAAAGATTAGATTCCGAAACATTGGAGAGGCTTACGGATAAGTCCATACAGTTTTATCCAATATGATATTATACCTTCTCGTGTAATATTTTTTTTCGCTACACCTGCATTTATTTTCAATGTAAATATTAGTATGTTTTTTATACCAGCATTCTCCATTTGAAGAAATGGGTATTTTTTACCCATTTTACGAAAAACACAATTCAAGAAGATGGGTAAAAAAACACCCATTTATTGACAGATCCCCCATTTACCCATTAATGAGTAAACCATAGTTTACCCATTTAATGAGGAGGGGCACTTTTAGCTGAAATGGGTGTTTTTATACCCATTAATGGGTTTTCGCGAAACACCGTGTAGTTCATTCCCTGAAACTTTCAAGAAAATCCGACTTAAAATTAATTTTTGGCGAACACTTTTGTCTGGTGCATTTTTTTTTTTCGAGTACAGGCCTTAGGTGCGTTTACACTATAGAGTTTTGATCATCAAATGCAGTTGTTTCGTGGTTGAATCTAAAATTTGCATGAAACAGTAACCTCCTTAAATATCAAGTGAGGATTGCTACCTTCTTTTCAATTATAAGTAATTGAAATGTATTCGTGATGGTACCTCTTACTGGTAAGTTTTTTTTTTACTAAAATCCGGTTATCCTTAACACGTCACGACAGTTTTATTCTTGAAGACAACGACCGTAAATAATCGTACTCTACTCAACCGCAGCGGGCATTCATCTCCCCGTGCTACTATGGCAGTTTTAATTCCAACTTGTGCAGAACCGGAATGATTTTTATTTTTGTTCCAGGAGTTGCTTTGACACCACTGCATTTCGTTCATATGACTATCAAATGGAGCTACATGAACCCATTAATTGCTGATGTCATATGAAATTACCCCAATTTTTAAAAAAATCGCTTAGTACAATTTCGACAGATTACATAAAAACAAAACTCTAAAACTATAAAACTGGAATCCTACCATGAATGGGTTAAAATTCTGCCAGCAGCTGTGAGTCGTTGAGCAAGAATCTTCTGTGAGTGATTCGTTGCGGTTAGCATATTTTCAATTTACCTTATCGCATGAAAGGATTAGATATTGGTTTTTTTTCTCCTTCATTATATGACATACAAGTTCTGCATTCATGCAGCACTTTTTCTAGTCCTAGGGAAGCAAATCATATGAGTAAGGAAGATTCACCTCCAGCAAAACCAGAAGGCTTTAAAAAGGGTCATTCAATAGCTAGCAACTCATTTAGTGCAGAAAATTCAAACTGGCAGGTAGCAAAGTGCAAGTGTGGTGTTGAATATCAAAAGCTCAAAAGTTTTGAAATGACTGTGAGCTATAATTGGATCCTGGCAGTCTGGGTGAGACGATTTCCAAGTATTTGAAATCTAGTTGAATCAATTAATCAATCCCGTTCCAGTTAGTTTTGGAAAGTGTTACATTCAATCAAGCTAGGCACAGTGCCGGCGTGGAAGGAACTGATGATCAATATTTCTATCTTGATTCAGTATCTGGTGAGTGGATTTCGAAAGTTTTTCAATCAATTTACTACAATTATGGATTCTACAGACACCTACCACTACGGTTACGAAGTGAACCCGAATGGTACCTTCCATCATGAGCGCAGAGGTCCAGAAGGTGTTACGTACGGTTGTTACGGTTACATCGATTCCAACCAGAAGCAGCACGTTACACATTACGTAGCTGATCAGAAAGGTTATCGGGTTGTTGAGCCCAACAAACCGATCCTGATCTATTTGAGTGAGCAAACAGCTTGGCAAGCATTCCTGCTCCCTAGAGGATGCAGAAGTCATACTGGCAAACCGAGTTCAACAGGTCCCGAACTTATCTACAAACCGTTGGGAGCCGTTAGTACTCCTTCGAAACCAGCCACTTCGACTACTAGGCGACCAACTACGACAGCTACTTCTGCCACATGCAATTGCGTTTGGCCAACCTTGACGAAACCAACGGTTCTAACTCCGAAACCACCCACGACAACCAAAAATGGATCAACTATGGTTTCAAAAGCAACTTCTACCACTACTGCTAGAACTACACCCGTCTCAACAACCACCCCTAGTAAAACCACAACCCCAAAAACTACCCAATCGACCATGAAACCAGGTTAAGTATTCGGATCTTGCACTCAATCACCGTAAATTCTCAATTAATCATCTGGAACCCCAATTTATAGATCGTCTAAACGTGGGAATTGCCACGAATACCATTATCGGAAGACCGACGAATTACATTTACCGACCCCAGTACGAAGAACACCCAAACCTGGGGCGAGATCCTCGAGCCCAAAAGCCATCTTCTCCGCAAATCTACTACGTCCCATACCATCAGAATACGGCTCCACCGGGTGTCCCGTCGAAATCGCATGGCACTTGCGGCTCCGGCTTCGGTTACATTGGATTGGCTCCGGTGATTTTCGTTCCAGCTGCTTCGGCAAAGAATGTGGGTCTGGAAATAAATGCCTCTCAGTTTAGACGCAGTGACATACCTTTGAGGATGTTTACCAAGCCCATCGATGGTGGAAATTGGACGGCTACGGAGATGTTAGATGATGATGGCAACCATTTTGGGTTGAGTCATTCCGAAGAGTTGAAGAAAATCGTAAATGGTGTTGATTTTGATTTGCTCGTGTCGGGTGATTCTGTTTTGTAATTTTCCAGTGGCACTCGGAATCAATAAAATATTAATGCTATCATTATTTTCCTTGTGATGTCCGCCCTCCTGGTGATTTAAACAAGATATAAGCATCAGAATTGAGTTCTCAGTACATATTTTATCTAAGGAGCTACCCCCTAAAGGGTGTCCACGATGAAATTGCCACACACAAAATTGATTCGCAAAATTCGAGTTTTCATCCGATTGCCATCAAATTTTCAGGGATTGAGAAATAACTATTAAACTTCATTTTACCATTTTACTCGTATTTTATTTACAGTCCATACGCAAATGCCCGCACCTTGGCCTTAACCCCGGCCATAAGATTCTGCACAACCTGTGAATCAACCGTTTTTTGCATGTAAACCCATACTTTCTTCAGTTCCTCGACTGTCTTCACTACCTTAGGTCGTTTAAGAAGGTGCTGCTTCATAATCGCCCAGTACTTCTCGATGGGGCGGAGCTCCGGAGTGTTGGGAGGGTTGAACATTTTCGGCACGAAATTGACCTTATTGTCCGCATACCACTTCAGCACGTCCTTGGAGTAGTGGCATGAGGCCAAATCCGGCCAGAAGATTGTTGGGACGTTGTGGGCCTTCAGGAGAGGAAGCAGCCGCTTCTGGAGGCACTCTTTTATGTACACCTGTCCGTTCATCGTGTCCTGGGTCACGAAAGGTGCACTCCGCTTCCCGCACGTGCAGATGGCTTGCCAAACCAGGAATTTCTTCGCAAATTTGGACATTTTCTGAGTGCGGACATGCTCCGCAACGCTGAACTTATCCTTGGCCGTGAAAAACAGGTTGCCGGGGATTTGTTTGAAGTCGGCCTTCACATATGTTTCGTCGTCCATGATGCAGCATTCAACTTTCGTCAGCATGTTGAGGTACAACTTCCTGGCACGGGTTTTGGTGGACTTGTTCTGCTTCTCGTCGCGATTAGGGGCCTTTTGTACCTTGAACGTTCGAAGCCCAGCCTTAGTTTTGGCCTTCTGGACAAAACTTCGGCTTAGGTGCAGCTTCTTAGCCACATCCCTAACGGAGGCGTTCGGATTTCGGTTGAAGGCCCCAACTACGCGGTTGTGATTTTTGGTGTTGTACGGAATACTTTTTCCTTCACTTCTGGGCTTCCGATCGGTGGTCAACCGTTCCTCGAACCGCTTAATCACTCGCGACACCGTGGAATTCGCGATTCCCAACGTTTTAGCGATGGAACGATGCGAGAGATCCTTGTTCTCGTGATGAATGCGCAAGATTTTATCACGCACGAGCTGTTCTTTCGACTCCATTTCCGCGAGTTTTGATCACAGGACTTTAAAACTTGCAGGATGTAAATAATGCACTATGAACTAAATCCACCCAAATTTTCATTAAATTCTACCCAACGGTTAAAAAGTTAGAGCAATTTCATAGTGTGCCAATTTCATCGTGGACACCCTTTATGACCTCCACATGCCAAATTTGGTTTCATTTGCTTGATTAGTTCTCGAGTGATGCAGAAATTTATGTTTCATTTGTATGGGAGTCCTCCTTACAGAGGGGGGAGGGGTCTCAAAACCATCATAAGAACCTTTCCCAACCCCAAAAACCCCCTGCATACAAATTTTCACGCCGATCGGTTCAGTAGTTTCGGAGTCTATAAGGGTCAGACAGACAGACAGACAGAAATTCATTTTTATATATATAGATAGATAGAAGATAGATTACAGTGATTGTTATTCAATCTCAATGTCTTAATCGTTTATTGTGTGTAACAACCGGAGAGAGCTTGGTCATAAAACACACGAATGGGAGTGCGACTTCACTTTCGATTTTCAATCCAATAGAGCTTTTTGACGTTTAATCGGTGCACACTAATGCACCATTTAGGCTGTGAACCATTTGCCGAGTTAAATTTAACTCGTGGTTAAAAGTGACATTTCGAAAGTTATTTCTTATGTTCGAAAATCCCTGGGATTTACCGATCGATCGGTTTTCGAGCAGAACTCAGCCACGGTTGTCAAAATTTAACTTCTTGTCTGTCAGAAATAACCATGCTCGAATAGCAGGGTTAATCGATAACTTTCCATCTGTCAAATTTTAACCAAAAGTTAAAATAATCCACCAAATGGTTCAGAGCCTTATAGAAAGAGTGAGAGCAAGAGGGAACCAGATTAGTGGGAAAACAAACCATCCATTCATCCCTGTGTGCTAGATAGAAAAAGAAGATCAAACACAAAAAAAGGTCTATTGAGGGTCTTTACGTTACGTCAATGCGATCTGTTAAATCCTTGTTATGTACATGGACAAATGGAATCAAATAATCAGAAATAGATCATTATATTATTTTAGCTGCAAAGAACACAATAACCATAACACAATACAGTTCAAACAGATCATAAAATGCTGATTGCAGTCATAGAAGGTAAACAATGGAAAACAGAAGCTCCTGTAAGATGGGGTGACATTGGCAAAAATTGAAAAATCTTTATCAAATATCTTGAATACACAGAACATGATGCCAATAATATCACAGACAGACATGGCACATTGAATATCTTTCACTGTAACACATCGTCGCTAAAACACTATCACCATCTGTTGAATCTTCTTCTTTCCTTTATCTAACGTCGGTCTCTGTTCCGCAGAGTGAAAATCGGAGGGTGTTTCAACACTTCGAAGGGTATAAATAGCGGGACCTTGCAATTGAAGTTTTTTTTTTTTTTGTTAATTACTTTATTTGTACAGGCTCATTCGAATAAACTTTACAGAGCCAAGTTATCATTTTCTTTATACATTATAAATGTCTTAAATCTAAAATTAAAGGATTGGAACCGATTACTCGCGGTCTTCTCGAGGTTAGTGGATGACAATTGTTTGGATCGGGAGAGGGAAAAGGAGATTTGGAATATGATTTATGATTCAAAAATTTCACTATTTCTAAAACAAATACTTAATCCTATCGACGTTATATCAACTTTGTAATTATACAATTATTACAGAAACAAATCTACAAAAAAAAATGCACACACACATACAAAACACAAACTAAACACAAGGTTAATCAAACTTACAATCTATGGTTAATATTCTTCAAGAAAACATATATGAGTTGCATAAACTCCAGATCGCGTCTAGCCAAAATATCCCGAACTGGAACATTAGGTTGTCTACCTCGAGCCCGAAGGGAATCGTACAACTCGGATCTGACTCCACGGTGCTCAGCACATGACCAAATAATGTGATCTGCGTCCTGGTAACCTTGTCCACATTCACAGAGATTGCTGGCCTTCAGCCCAACACGGAACAAGTGAGCGTTTAACGAATAGTGATTGGACATGAGGCGAGACATCATACGAATGAAGTCTCGACCCACATCTAACCCCTTGAACCAAGAACTCTTCGACACCTTAGGGATGATCGAATATAGCCATCGTCCCAAACTCCCTTCACTCCATTTATTTTGCCAGCTGGCGAGGGACTGTTGACGATAAATGAAGAAAAATTCGTCGTAGGCGATTTGTCGATCGTAAATATCGCCTTCCATAGCGCCCACCTTAGCAAGTGAGTCCGCCTTCTCATTGCCCGGAATCGAGCAATGAGATGGGACCCATGCAAAGGTGATGACAAAAGATCTTAAAGATAAAGCACTCAGAAGCTCTCGTATTTTCATGAGAAAATACGAGGAGTGCTTTACCGGTCTCATGGATCGAATAGCCTCGACAGAACTGAGACTATCCGTAAAAATAAAATAGTGATTTGGTGCAAGTGAGGCGATCGTTTCTAGCGTATAGTGTATTGCCGCCAGTTCAGCAACATATACGGAACAAGGAGCTTGAAGCATTCGAGAGGCGCTATGAAATTCGTTATAAATACCAAAACCAGCGGACGCCTCTATTAGTGATCCATCAGTGAAGAACGATCTTGCGGAATCAACTTGGCCAAACTTTGCAGCGTAAATTGACGGAGCAATCATGGAACGATGATGCTCTGGGATTCCGCGAATCTCTTGCGTCATTGATAAATCAAAATGAACAGAACTGTCGAAGTCGGAGAAGCAAACACGATAGGGATTATGCAGCGAAGGGCTGACATCCTGTGTTATGTACACGTAGTACAATGACATAAAACGAGTTTGAGGGTTTAGCTCAAAAAGCTTCTCAAAGTTTGCAATCACCAGTGGGTTCATAATTTCACAACGGGTGAGGAGCCTGAGGGATAATTCCGAAAACCGATCAGAGAGTGGCAACATGCCCGCTAACACTTCGAGACTCATCGTATGAGTCGAGTGCATGCATCCTAACGCGATACGAAGACAGCGATACTGGATCCGTTCCAGTTTGATGATGTGCGTTTTAGCCGCCGACTGGAAGCAAAAACTACCGTACTCTAAAACCGATAAAATCGTTGTCCGGTACAACGTTAGAAGATCTTGCGGATGGGCTCCCCACCACGTTCCGGTAATTGTTCGGAGAAAATTGATCCTTTGTTGGCATTTCCGCTTCAGATACTCAATGTGGGATCTCCAGGTGCATTTTGAATCGAACCAGACCCCAAGGTATTTGAAGGACATAGAATGAGTGATCGGTTTACCCAAAAGTTGAAGCTTTGGTTGTGCTGGGCTATGCTTCCTAGAAAAAACGACCAACTCAGTTTTCTCCGTGGAGAATTCGATACCTAGCTGGATAGCCCAAGTAGACAAATTGTCTAAGGTATCCTGTAAGGGTCCTTGCAGGTCGGCCTCTCTGGGTCCTGTCATAGACACTACTCCGTCATCTGCAAGTTGTCTCAACGTGCAGTTGTCCCTTAGACAATTGTCAATTTCTCTGACGTAGAAATTATACAGAAGGGGGCTTAAACATGAGCCCTGGGGGAGACCCATGTAGCTAAATCGTGAAGCTGTAGAGTTTCCATGAAAAAAGCTCATATGTTTCTCTGACAGCAAATTGTACAAAAAGTTATTAATTAATGGAGAAAGGCCACAAGCGTGGAGTTTGTCTGAAAGGACTTCAACCGATACTGAATCAAAAGCCCCCTTAATATCCAAGAAGACAGAAGCCATTTGCTCTTTATTAGCAAAAGCCAACTGAATTTCAGTGGAAAGCAACGCGAGACAGTCGTTCGTTCCCTTGCCCCTACGGAAACCAAATTGAGTATCTGAGAGGAGGTGGTTCAACTCAACCCATTTGTCCAGGCGAAAAAGGATCATTTTCTCCAACAATTTTCGAATACACGATAACATCGCAATGGGACGATACGAATTGTGATCTGACGCGGGTTTTCCAGGCTTTTTAATGGCTATAACTCTCACCCGCCTCCAATCATCCGGAACAATATTAAGCTCCAGGAACTGACCAAACAAGTTCAACATGCGCCTCTTAGCGACGTCTGGGAGGTTCTTCAACAAGTTGAACTTGATTCTATCAGCCCCCGGAGCCGAATTGCCACACGAAAGGAGCGCGAGTGAGAGCTCCAGCATTGAAAAAGGCTGGCTGATCTCGTCTACCGAATTCGTCGTTTCGCGAGGAATCATCTGTGCCGGCACAGAATCAGGACATACTTTTCGCGCGAACTTGAGAATCCAACTATCGGAGTACTCCTCGCTCTCGTTGTTTGAAGACCGGTTACGCATTCTTCGCGCCGCATTCCAAAGCGTATTCATCGACGTTTCGCGCGATAATCCGTCCACGAATTGCCGCCAGTATCCGCGTTTCTTGGCTTTGATGAGGCTCTTGAGTTCGCGTTCAAGAGCCGAGTACGTTTCGAAATGTACGGGTGTTCCACGTTTCCGGAAAAGCTTAAACGCGTCGGACTTTTTACGATAAACCTCAGTGCATTGCTGGTCCCACCAAGGGGAAGGAGGTTTCCTACGGAAAGACGTTCCTGGAACCGGCCGAGTTTGAGCTCGAACCGCGCTGTCCAAGATCAGATTGGAGAGGAAGTTATATTCCTCCAACGGTGGAAGCCCTTCTACCGACGTTAGGGCATCTTCTATCACATTCTTGAACTTTGTCCAATCGATATTACGGGTAAGATCGTACGCGACGTTAACGGGTTCCGACGGATTGAACCCACTGGCAACTGAAACTTTGATCGGCAAGTGATCACTACCGTGGGGATCTTGGATCACATTCCACGTGCAATTCAACGATAATGAGTTAGAGCAAAGTGTGAGGTCTAATCTACTTCCATTCGAGGATGGGCCAGCCAAACGTGTTACTTCTCCATTGTTAAGAATTGTCATATTAAAGCTGTCGCAGAGGTCATATATCAAAGTAGAACGGTTGTCATCATACAGTTCCCCCCAGCCTGTACCGTGGGAATTCAAATCTCCCATAATCAACCGTGGAGCAGGAAGTACCGAACAGATATCTGAAAGTTGTTTGCGATTAACAACGGCTCTAGGAGGAATATAAACAGAAGCAATACAAAGGCTCTTACCTTTAATAATAGCCTGACATGCAACAACTTCAATACCTGGAAATTGTGGAAGATTCACTCTATAGAAGGAATGGCACTTTTTGATCCCCAAAAGTACCCCTCCTCCACGCGAATCCTCACGATCCAGTCGAATAATGTTAAAATCATAAAAAGGAAGATCGATATCTGAAGAGAGCCAAGTTTCACAAACAGCAAATGCATCACAATCATTATTGTGAATTAAAAACTTAAAAGAATCTAATTTAGGAATGAGACTTCGACAATTCCACTGTAGAACAGTGATCAAATCCCCGACCTCGTTTGGAAAATTATCCATCGAAGGAAATGATTGCTGCAATGAGGGGCCACTTCAATGTCAATTGCTTCAAGAGGGTCTTCACAGAAGGAAGCATTGCCAGAACAATGCTTTTGAGAGGATCAGAAATATTGAGGTACTTGAGAATATCGTCCACAATTTTATCAAATGAGAACAACCCGGATGAAGAAGGGGCTTCTGTTCTTAAAAATGGGCCATCAGGGGTTTTTGATGTCCCCGGGAGAGATGGAAAATTCTGGTTATAGTCAGTTCTGCGGAAACCAGGAGGAGTTGAAACTTCCTTTTTTCCATCACTCCTTGATTTGGGCAAGCTGATTTGGGGTTCCTTATCTGCAACTTTCCGCGAACGGATGCGTTTTCGTTTCCGTGCAGAACCTTCCGGAAAACTGAAAGAAACTCCCTCCTCAGCCAAGTCAGAGTCAGACTCGTCATCAGACAAAACAGCAAAGGGATTTTTGTCGTTGGTTGATGGTGTGGCTGTTTTTAGCATTGCTGCAAAAGACTGCCTGGAACGCTCCTTAAGAGAGCGTTTTAGTTTCTCCCCGCGTTGTTTGTACGCCGGGCACGATGAGAGACCATGAGGAGTTCCCTTACAGTACACGCATTTTGGTGCAGTGACTGTGCAGGCGCCATCCTCATGCTTCTCTCCGCATTTGGAACAGCGTGCCTTGCTGCCACAGTGAGAGGCCGTATGTCCCAACTGTTTGCAGTTTTGGCAGTTCATGACCCGAGGAACAAACAAACGCACAGGTAGCCGAAGTTTTCCCAACTCGATGTAGTGAGGAAGGGCTGAACCAGAAAAGGTCACCCGAAACGAGTCTGTGGGGGTAAAGCTCTTTTTACCCTCGCTGAAAGATACTGAGTTCAGCTTTTGGACTTCCAGTATCTCAACCGTGGGAAGCAAGGGGTTCTTGAAACGGCCAACCGCTTGCTTCGCCAAGATCTCGGGGGTCAGACTCGCTTCGGTGACCACACCTTCGATCTCCACATTACGAGCTGGGATGTACACTCTATACTCGAGTGTAAAGAGCTGGGAGGCAGCAATCTCGTTAGCTTGTTTCAGGTTAGAGACGACAACGCGACGTTTATTGTACCTCACCTTCGAGATTTCGGTCACGGCCGAGAACCGCTTCGTCAGATCATTAGTAATTTGCATTACATTCAAAGGTTTCTTTTTGGGCTGAAAGTAAACAACCCATGGGCCAGTCGAGTCTTCTGGGTAGGCTCGCGATCGGGGGCTTATCTGTCCCTGTCCATTACCAGACTGAGATGACGAAGCAGGGATGGCATCATCTGATTTCTGGGATGACAGACGTTTTCGACCCTTCTTGCTATCGCGTGGCAAAGTGGTGTCATCTTCCGACAAAACGTCCATTTCGTCTTCCGACAAAATGTCCATTTTGCCGTACTAGTGGGAGCGAAAAACGCTCTACCACTGCAACGATAATCAAAATTACTCGGACACAATACACGAGAAAAAAAATACAAACACAGAAACACAAACTTAAAATTTAACTGATGGGAGAAAGAAAGAAACAAGAACAAAAACTTATCTGATAATCCTATACTACTACCACCGAGCGTTTACACAGCAGCAGCGGAGCGACGCGCAGCTTTGATGATCTTCGATCCGCGTGTGCGGTCGGTCTTCGTTGGTGTGTGCTTGTATGAAGCTCGGCACTCAGCTGAACACACGAGATGGATGAGAGGCAGATGCTGACACTCGATGACGGTTTGAATGTAGAGGCAGATGCTGACACTCGATGACGATGATCCGTGTGCACAGGTATGCGTGACCACGCACCGATGGTGCGCAAAATGGTTGGCGAATTGGCAATCGCAAAAACAATTTTCCTTCCGATGATGCCGAAAACACACTTTCTTCTCAGAAAAAAACTCACTTTTTGATAAATTTATCGGGAATTATGCCAGGAATCACTAAGCGAGAAAAAACTGATTATTTACGTCAGATAATAGCGAGAAAACTACCAAATTAACGGAGCGCGAAACAAGTCGACCGTGCTTCTTGCTAGGACGCAGTGAGATGCAATTAGAGTTGGATCCTTGCGATAAATGCAAGAGTGGCAACTGTAAAAAAATCGAATACTTCATCATTCCCAATAGTGTTGGAGTAATACGACATGTACTAAACTAAGGACACGGGATATACTACAATAGATCAATTTACTGGTCGCAGTAGTGTTAGGTCCCGAACAAAGGGAAAAAAAACTTCCCTTCCGAAGGAAGACGTGACCAGAGATGTTTATGCATCAGAAAAATTCCACCGACCTTGGCTGGGAAAGAACCCAGACCCATTGGGGTTAGAAAGCAGTCAGGCTTATGATGATGATGATGGGCAGTGGGCTCAGCAGATGGTGATAGTTTATAAACGTCAAACGCAAGGCAGTTGAATATGCGCGCCATACGTGGCAGTACTACCAACTAAGAAACATTTAAATTGACCGTTAAATGCGTGTTCGATGCACAACTTACGAGTGTTATGTTTGTTGGTCTGTGTCTTAAGCATCATTGCGGGGTATTTCTTCAGCATTTTTATTTTGTTACATACTATTTCGGCAACGATATCAATGTTGGCCCAATCCATGATCAACGCCGTTGCCAAGATAACCTATAAGTGCTACGGTTGCATTGATCCAAACGGGAAGTTACACGCAACCCATTAAGTGTCGGATCGTCGAGGCTACCAGGTTGTTGAACCTAACAGACCGGTACCAATCTTCCTAGACGCTGAAAATGAATCCAATGACTCGAAAAAAGATTCCCGCTGCGAGGTGCGTCCCTGCTATACACTGTTCCTTTCAAAAGGGTGTGGACGGTCTGTACAGTTGGGAGCATCAAGTGGATCAGAGCTTCTTCAGAAAGACTTCTTCCAATCAACCATCAGTGGCGTCTTCTGTTGGTACAGATTCGTTAAATGAACCAACAGGAATAGTTGAAACACGTCCTCCAGACATTCCATGGCACCTTCATTCTTTTGGTTGTTTATAACGACCACTGCTGCCCCAATAAAGTCCAAAAATATTACATATTATACACATATATACACATATACAAAAATAGGTATCACCGTTCGCGATCATTGACTTCAACACCGAATTAAACTAATTTACTAAGATCCTTTAGTAATGAATATAATTAAAGAATAGATAACATCTAACCCATGTTCACAGCACATTGTCATTCATCGAACATCTCGTTAGGCTTGGCGTTAAAATTAATAATCACTTCCCCCTGAGCTCCACTTCCGTCCTCAATCACGAGATTCTGGTGGTTCGAGCTCCTCTGGTTGTGGATCTTTCACCATATCCGTGACGTCGTACTCGTAGCTTACTGATTGTAAGAACTCAACACTCACCACCCTACAAAACAAATACCATAAACGAACTGTATCCCGGATGGGTAAACTATCCCACAAATGGTTTGGATGATACCCCGAACACGTTGTTACCCGCAAAAAAAAAATCAATAAAAATATGTACAATGATTTTCATTGTCATTGTAACCATGATATTTACTGTCAAAAAATTGGACATTTTTGTCCATTACCATAAAATCACAACGAAATTCATGGTTCACAACAATGAAAATCAAGGTATTTGAGAAATTAACAGTAAAAAAGGGTGGTTGTTAAGCATCTTAACAATATAAAAAAGTGATTTTTCCCGAACAATCTATTTTTTCTCCCGTAGATTAATTTAACAATAAATTATAATGTACTCAAAATTAAACAGTAAAAGTCATTGTAATTACGTTGTTTTATTATAATTATTTTTTTTCGGGTGAGCTCTCTATTATAATAATTTTTATTAGGGCAACTACTCGGAGATCAAACGTACAGCATTCGGTCGACTCAGGCGACAAGAGCAAGATCCGTTACACCCAGGGTCGACTAGCTACCGGGTAATTAGAGGGTTTCGTGATACAAAAACGAAGGACTTTCACTTTTCTTTAAATGTGTTTATTCGTCACTTTCTGTATTATGTGCGTGTTGTTGTGTGATAATAATTTCGTGTAATGTGTGTCGTGTAATCTAACCTCGATCACTTGTACTGGTACATATCGCTGCTGCCGATGAATGATGGTCACGATGGCTGGCACAGCAACTCCTGTCCTACTGTGTGGTCGGAACTCTCGCCGGATTGGCGAAGCGGAGTTGCTGGACGGTGGGATGGCAGGCGTCTTCCATCATAGGCTTCACACTTAATCACGGTTTCCTTGTTCGGTAATTTTTTTTACAGTTTTCGAACTGTAAATCACAAAAATTACCGAACATTCAGCTGTTCTCAATAACATTACTGACGTTCATTAGTTTTTGCAAGAAACTATTGAAAGCGGTAATAGTTATTACTGAATTGACCGTAAAATAATAGTTTTACGGGAAATGACCAAAACTCAGTTAAATAGAACACTGAGTTTTCAGTACTCATTATGTGTTACTGAAACATTCATCAAACGAAATTCCAAAATTACTGGTCACACTAGTAAATTTGACTCCTTTACGTCATTTTCCTTCGTTCCACCTAGCGCACTTGACTTCAGAAATTTGTGTGTGAAAACAGCAACATGTTTGTGAAAATAAGTTAAACGACTGGAAGTCAACGCAGGAGTGCAGAATCATTCACGAAATCCGGTAGTTTGTGCACTCCTACCTCGACTTCCAGATGTTCCATTGAATTTGCGGCCAAGAATTTCAATTGTGTGTAGCAGTGCTCCAGACTTAGGCACGCAATCTGGCACTCCAAGAAAGCAACCAGCCGGCTGAACCACGAGGAAGTATTGAGCGCTTAAGCTGAACTATAGCTCAAGATAAGTTTAAACAGCATCATTGCTATTATGCCTCTAAACAAAATAAACCTGAGTCCACTAATAAAAATCTTAAAAAATCCGAAATAATTTATTTACTACTGATTGATATGCATTCATCAAAATACTCAAAAACTCAGCAAAAATAATGTAAACAAATAAATTACTGAAAAAGTCAACAATTCTTTAACTGACTAAAACGGTAAATTTTGACATTTCAGGGATTTTTCCATTTACCGAGTTTTCAGTTAAACCAAAAACTACTGAATTGATTGCTGAAAACTCAGCTGTTTAAAAACTCAGTAAAATTTTACCGGCTCCGGTAATCTAAACTCTGTGTGTTATATCGTTCGGCCGTGACATAGCCACCTTGGCAAACCGAAAGAGGAATACTCCTCACGTTCAACTTTTACCACTGCACTAGTTAATTAAAATTATTTTTACAAATTTACCTCATCCTTCTTCTTCTTCTTCTTCTTTGCATTTCAAGCTTATTGCATATCGCATATTAGCTTATTGCGTGCTCTCAACTTAGTGTTCTAGATGCACTTCCACAGTTATTAATTGAGAGCATTCGATGCCTGTACCATTTTTGCATTGCTATAATTGTGTGACAAGCCCAGGGAAGTCGAGAAATTTTCCAACCCGAAAAATTTCTAGATTGGACCGGGAATTGAACCCAGCCACCTCCAGCAAGATCTTGCTTTGTAGCTGCGCCTTTACCGACTTAGCTAAGGGAGGTCCCCTTACCTCATCCATTCATCCTTGTTTATATTTTGGTCTCTGCTTATGCTTCTTCTATGGTGGACATATTGTAACGAAACAAAATTTTCACAGCGGTACAGAACCCTATCACTTCTGTGGTATACTGCTATTCTTGCACAAGAAACGTGAAGGTTCTGAACATATAACATAAATGGCAAAAATATATAAACGGTTAGATCATCCAGCAGCATGGTGGCAGCCGAATGATCGAAACGGCTCCGTGAGGGATCCGCAGGTATCAACTCTGGGGGATTCTTATGTTCGTTGCGTTGTACGCTAGCTGCCGAGAAAGTGTCCAAATATACTGACTGGGGGTAACCAATCCGCGTGCCAATCTTAACTTAGTTCGGCCAACAATCAATACGAAACTAGCGATTTTAAATTGGCTCACTACTTGACTAGCCTATTGGTCCCAAGCAAATGATAAACGTATCCCATTCTAGTCGAAATTCTAGTACTACGCAATGTTTGTTTTGATTCGCTACACGCTCATTCATTTTCACTCTAAAGTGAGTAGAAATCCACTCACTTTCGGTAAAAGTGGAACTACTCTAAAGAGAGTAAACCCAAGTTACTCACTTTTGAGTAATGGATGCATTTGTCAAATTCAGAGTAACTTCTACTCAGTTCCGGTTTTCGGGAAATTAGCAAAACTGAGTGAATGTTACTCAGTTCTTGTAAAATGTATCGGTATATAAAATGAGTAATTTGAATTGACATTTAGAGAATGAGAAAAGTAAACAACATATTTATTAAAAGATAAAATAATAACATTAAGGTTACATCTCGTTACATTGCAAAGATACCATTAATTTTGAAGACTTCTCATATGGAGAACATTGGTACATGGGTCCTCTTGCCGACAGAGAATTTTTCGTACTCCTGAAATGAAAGTTAATTCGAACTTTCAACATATCATCGATCACAAAATCAGTTTAAAGAAATCTACCTTCTTGCCTGTTGATATGAAGTCGAGTATGAAGTGCAATGTAATGCTGGCGATTGAATTGCTCCAGACATTGAGATCATTCGAACGTCTCCCGACCCAACACAATAGTTGATTGGCATCTTACCTAATGTTCCTCTTTCGCCAGGTCCAAAATTTCCTTCTGCTGCAAAATCCACACATCCTCTTTTTTCTACAATGATTCCTGTTTGGTTTCGAAATAGTTGGTTTATGCTCGGGTTTATGAAGGTGCTGCAATGCTCGTCGATGTTGATTCTACAATTTTAAATTATTATATCTATAGGAACTTCATGTTTGAATAAAAAACGGGGACTACGAACATTTTGTAACTCTTTGACAAATGCACGATGAGTATGTTTTTTGATTGTTACTCTAAAGTGAGTAATCATTGATTTAAGATAAACAGAGTAAATGTTACTCAGTTTGCTAAATCAATGTTACTCAGTTTTTGACATTTTGAATAAAAATACCAAACTGAGTAGAAGTTACTCACTTTAGAGTAAAAATAAACGAGCGTGTATGAAAGTTTGACAGATAAAATGAGGGGTTATTGGTTTTTCCTATGTTTCGAGGGGTGAATCGATTAGCTTGGGACCGAAGAGAGTACCAGCAACAATCAATACGAAACTAACGATTTTAAATTGGCTCACCACTTTAGTAGCCTATTGGTCCCAAGCAAACGATTAACGTACCCTATTCTAGTTGAAATTCTATCACTACACTATGTTTGTTTTGATTCGCTATGAAAGTTTGACAGATAACATCAGGGGTGTGTGGATTCATGCAGAACATGCAGGGGTGAGTGAAATAGCTTGGGACTGCTTGGGACCATTGTTCTGGTACTGAGTGAGCCAAAAATAATAATGATTTTCTTCGGGACCCAGTGGTCTTAGAGTTACCTCTATGGTACCAGAGCTGAGCCAAAAAGTTGAGCACGTTATTTCGGGAACTTCTAGTCTTAAAGTTACCTCTATGGTTCGGCGTTGTGTCCTAAAGGAAAAACAGTTATTAATTACATGCACCTGAACACTACATTGAATGTTATAGGTACTCACATGAACTGAAGTAGAACCATATACTTTCTTCTTCTTAATTCCGTTATTTAATGTCGGTTTCTGTTCCGCAATCGAGTTCCAATCACCGACGAACATCGATTTCCATCCAATAACGACAAAGGAATGTGCAGAGAGGAAGCATCCACATACCTGCGTGAGGCCGGTACCAACGGCTTCGCTTCCCTTCCGAAGGAAGACCAAAGATGTTTATGCTTCAGAAAAATCCCAACGAGCTCGGCTGGAATTGAGCCCAGACCCATTGAGGCGAGAAAGCAGTCACGCTTACCATTACACCACCGGCGCCGGCTCAGAGCACTTTCCATCACAGTATCCGCCTGGTAGTGGATTGCTCGGTGGATAGCGTTTCGCGCGTTTTGGTTCTACGGTCAATACGGGGGAATCGGAAGAATTTCACTTCGCTCGGAGTCTTAGTGCCGGGTTTAACTCGGTTTTTGCATCCTCTCACCATGCAGGTTCGGGCCACTGGAACCAGCAACGTTTGTTCTGGGTTATTGAATTTATCAATCATTGTAGAAATACTTACTCTTTGCTGGAATTTAAACAGTGCCCCACGGATGTTCGGAATCTGTGATTATTTCAGTGGGAGCATCTACTGAAGTAAACATAAATGAAGTGAAAATCATGGTGGGCATATAAATGGTGATACAGCTTTGTCACTATATAGGCGGGAGGAGTGCGGTTTTAGAGCAAATTGTAAACAAACTCGGTCGCTGTCCCATACAAAAATGCAACATGGCTGAATCATGAATTTGACACATTAGAACACCTATACTGCCCATAATCGCAAGTCAGTCCCATCTGTAGAAAACTGGAAATGAGAAAACGGCGTTCAAAGATTTTTCAAGTTTTCTTATTTGACACCTATTTTGGAGGGATAAATTTAAAAATAAACGTACAATGTGATAGAATGCATCTATGATCACCCAAAAATATTGGAAACATATCGTGAAATTTTTATTTTATGGCCAAAATCTGAGTGGGACTGACTTGCGATTACATTTAACGTCAATGAGAAAAATAACCGCAAGTCAGTCACAACTCCATGCCGATGCTGCATTGGTTTAGAACAGTATTGAACAGTAGAAAGATACTATGGTCCCATAGAACGTTATTGAATGTTTTTGGATTTGTTCCGCTGGTTCCAGAGCAATGGCCGGAACATATTCCGGTGAGTATGGGTCTTCATCAGACCAGAGCCAAACGTGCCAAACCCACCATGCGATAAATCAATTCACATGAGAATTCAAAAATAAGATCAATAAGAGTCATGATGAGTGACCAGCACCATGTTGGCCACACCCGGACATGTTCCGGGTATACCCGGGGAAGTGGTAAATCCTTTTTAATTAAAATCTATCAAGCGATATATCAAATCACATGATAATTCAAAGCCATATCCATTGGCGGTCAAACTGAGTATCGTAAGAACTATATTGGCCACATCCAGACATGTTCCAGATACCCTAGGGGAAGTGGACAAAAGCTGTATTGAGACAAATCTCATGATGCGATGTGTTGTCTAACATTTCTGATATTTTTTTTTCTAATGGGACTGACTTGCGGTTACTTTTCGCTGTGGGACAATTTGACTTGGTATTGTTTTTCAGTTTTCTTGAACAAACCACATTTTTTCAATAGCACATCTCAAAAAACATAGAATGATAAACTGAATAATGATGCTAACTCAAAATTGATAAAAATGCAGATGGGACTGACTTGCGATTACCGGCAGTATATGTAGTCACCTTGGTGAAAATGACAGCTGCGATGGGATCGATGAAAAGGGCCTGATAATTGCACTAATACACATACACTTTGAGAAATGCATGTTGACGATGGGAATGAATTTTGAGAGGATTTTTTATGAATGCGGCTACGTGCAATCGTTGTTCGGTTTCCGCTTCTCGTCTCAACGAATGAAGAGAACGGATGAATTCCGAGCGCGCCAAACCATGAATTTGGAAAAGCGAGCAGTTCACTGCCAACAACGTGTTAGTTGATTTCTTGTTTGTTGAGTTTTGATTATTTAAATTAAATTGAATAGTTTCTTGATGTCGCTATGATAAGCACGATAAGTTTACCACCGCCAACGACCAAGGGAGACAGTAAATGACAAAAAAAAAATCGGAATCCAACACGAAAAGTAAACGAGGCACGGATACCTAATAACTTTTCAACGTATTAATTCGCGTGCAAGATTTATATAGTATTTGATTTTTAAGTTTGAACTTCCCAAAAGTTTGGAATCGCTAACAAAATTGCGTACGTTTCCTGTACAAATCATAACATTGACAAACAATTGTCCGTCGAACACGTATTCCTTGAACAAATTTCCTGTGTTATGTCTGTTTGAAAAACAGAACTAAAAACAAAGCCGGTATTCTGTACAAAAGCGGACAAAGGTAATGCAGTAGCGATTTTGGACAAAGAGAACTATGACAATCGGATGACGGAGAAAATTACTAATGGCCCATATAGACAGTTGAGGATTGACCCCCTCCCATCTATGGTTAAACATGTGGATAAAAAGTTGAAAGAGTGCAAGGCGTTTAATGGCAACACTACGAATCAATTGAAAGTTTCAAACCCTATTCTACCTAGGATCAAAGATTTACCAAAGATTCACAAACCAGGAAACGAAATGAGGGAGATTATCTCTGCTGAAGGATCCCCCACTCATAAGCTTGCCAAATGGCTAGTAAATGAATTTCAAAATATGCCTAAACCCTTTACCACTCGCTCAGTTAACAGCACACAGGAATTCGCAAGTCAGCTTCAGGCATCAGGAGAGATTCGGGAAGATGAAGTCATGGTTTCATTTGATGTCACAGCACTTTTTCCGAGTGTACCAGTAAAGGAAGCCATCAGCCTTTTAGAGGACTGGCTTCTGAAACAAAGTTCGGTCATATCTCAAGCTTACTCGTCTTTGTATGGAGGAAAACCTAAAAGGGTTCTCCTATGGGCAATCCGCTTTCTCCATTTTTATGTGAATTATTCATGGCTAACCTAGAAAATATTCTGGAGGATAGGAATTTGTTGCCCAAGTGTTGGTATAGGTACGTGGATGACATTTTCAGCATTGTCAAAAGGGAAGATTTATCAAAAACTTTAGAGACGGCAAACTCCCCTTCTTAGATCTTCTCATCATCAGGAAAACGTCATCGTTCAATTTCGAAATCTATAGGAAACCAACAAATACAAAAAGAGTAATACCAACAATCAATACGAAACTAACGATTTAAATTGGCTCACTACTTGACTAGTCTATTGGTACCAAGCAAACGATTAACGTACCCCATTCTAGTCGAAATTCTAGTACTACGCAATGTTTGTTTTGATTCGCTATGAAAGTTTGACAGATAAAATTAGGGGTTATTGGTTTTTCCTATGTTTCGAGGGGTGAATCGATTAGGTTGGGACCGAAGAGAGTACCAGAGCTGAGCCAAAAAGTTGAGCACGTTATTTCGGGACCTTCTAGTCTTAGAGTTACCTCTATGGTAATACCAAGCACTTCAAACCATTTCCATCAACACAAAATGGTTGCTTTTCACCACATGGTTCATAGGATGCAAACTCTTCCTCCTAGCGATACAGGCAAATCAAAGGAAATAGCTCACATTTTTGAAATCGCTAGACTTAATGGGTATCAAGAAAAAAAAAAAACAATTCAAGCAGTAATCGATAAAAAAAACAAGGGATCATTGTAGGCGTATTTCGACAACTCTTACACCAGTAACTGAGGGTTTAAAACGGGTAGCGGTCAATTTCGACAAAAACGTTACCAAACCATTGATGTCGAAGTTTAGAAGTTTTGGCCTAGATTTAGTATTCAGCAGCAGGACAAATTAGGACAAGTCACTGTTAGGACCAACAAAAGATTCAATAAATGTCTTAGCGAAAGCCGAAGTCAACAAAATCTCTTGTCCAGATTGCAATAAAATCTACATTGGTCAGACGAAAAGGACTTTGGAAACAAGGTTTAAGGAACACATCGCAGAGGTAAAAAAAAGACTAACAAAGAGATGGATAAAAGACTTCATTATGAATTTAAATCCAAGGTTGCAGAACATATCTTTACAAAGGGGCACAATTTGACAAAGGATAACATTAATATCCTGCGGAGTGTATCTTTGCCTTGGAAACTAGATGTAGCAGAAAGTTTAGAAATATTTAAACATAATCCATCAACATTGCTTAATAGAGATCAAGGAAACGTATACTCGAGACTCTTTCCCGCATAAACGCGAACCATAAATTGACCTTACCTAAAATGGTTAAAAATTGTTTATAATCCCTGCTGAACTTCAACTGAAATGGTTATGGAACTTTACATGAACGTTTAATGATAAAGTTTCAACCTTATGTATTATGGTTTTTTGGAACTGGACCTTACAAATAATGGGTTGTTAAGAACCATTACCGTTCCAAATTCTTGTTTTCTCCATACATTTTCGGAAAGAGAACTATATTAGAACCTTTTAACTTATGGTTTGAGAACTTTAATGGTAATGGTTATGGTAGTCAGTAAGGTCCACGAATGGTTTTGTAACATCGATCAACTTTATGTGGAATATATCGCGAATTGGTTGCCTGTAATTTACTGATTACCAATTCACGATATATTCCACGTAAAGTTGAGCGATAATACAAAACCATTAATGGACCTTACTGACTACCATAACCATTACCATTAATGTTCTCAAATCATAAGTAAAAACGTTCTTATATAGTTCTCTTTCTGAAAATGTATGGAGAAAACAAGAATTTGGAATGGTAATGGTTCTTAACAACCCATTATTTGTAAGGTCCATTTCCAAAAAACCATAATACATAAGGTTGAAACTTTATCATTAAACGTTCATGTAAAGTTCCATAACCATTTCAGTTAAAGTTTAGCAGGGATTATAAACAATTTTTAACCATTTTAGGTAAGGTCAATTTATGGTTCGCGTTTATGCGGGTTAGCATGCTACCTAAAACCACACATCGTAGCATGCCTCTACCTGTTGGAGACTAAATTTAGGCACCTGGTTAGGTAAATTGTGACATGGCAGTGGATACCTGCTGATTTTTAGTATCTATTGAACTGCTTGGATAACAATAATGTGACTCAGAATGCACGAAATTACACTTTTTGTTACCAGGAATGAGATTTTGACAAAGGTTTTTATGACGATCAAGTCTATCAGTGAGCGGAGCCGATGGTGCAGTCAACTGGTGAACACTCGTGTTTATTTCAGTTACCGTGTGGACGTAATTCGTGATGAGCCCCGGTCCCTTTCAAATTGTATCATTATTTATGTACGGTCCATATATTTGAAATTACGTTTCACATTCATTTAGTGATGGCCGATTTTCATTCGAATTATCGATTAATCGATTAACGAACCGAAAAGTAAAATATTTGTAATCGGTTATATCATGCCGATATAAGCATTAACTTCTCCAGAGGATCATCACCGATCGTTTCAAACATGTGCTGCACTCTCATTGGTGGAAAAATGGCAGCACAGTGATCAAAAAAATCGATTAGTTGTTATTCGAGTAATTAAAAAATGGTACATGTCTGATTTTGGTGTGTTTGTTTTGATAAAAATGAGCGCAAAATTTCATCTCTACCGAGGGGGCAGCAAAACCACAAAATTACCTTGAATACGGAGGGTATTCATTGTATGAAAAGGACCGTGAAAGAGAACACTAAAATAGAAAGTTTTTCTTCCGACAGTTTCATGTTAGTATTCATCTTCCGTGCCTCTCATAAAAAAACGGGTTCAATCCCAATCGGCGCCGTCGGGATGTAAGGGAAGCGAAGTAAAGCCAACAATCAATACGAAACTAACAATTTTAAATTGGCTCACTACTTGACTAGCCTATTGGTCCCAAGCAAATCGATTAACGTACCCCATTCTAGTATAAATGCCAGTACTACACTATGTTTGTTTTGATTCGATATGAAAATGAAAGTTTGTCAGATAAAATGAGGGGTTTGTGGATGCTCATATGTTTCGAGGGATGCATTGATTAGCTTGGGACCGAAGAGAGTACCAGAGCTGAGCCAAAAAGTTGAGCTTGTTTCTTTGGGACCTTCTGATCTTAGAGTTACCTCTATGGTAAAGCCGTTGGTCTCTGGTTCATGAGTTGATGGGTCGATTGGTAGGGTCCAGGTGTGGAAGCTGCCTCCCTGGCGTCGGTAGCATTGGTAATCAGGCTGTGTTCCATTTGGTGAATTTTCACTTAAATTTGACACTTCGAAAATAAATTAAGATGTTCGAAAATCCCTCTGTTGTTGATCGGCCGATTTTCGAGAAGGTGTGCGTCCAAATTGATTCCTATATAGTCTATCATAAATAAGTCTGGTACAATAACAGGTTTATTTAAAAAAATTCCGATGCGCCGCCGGGATGTTCTGAGGCATAACATCTATGATCACGCCTTCCTTCGGATGTGAACTAAAGCCGTTGGTCCCCGGTTCATGAGTTGATGGGTCGATAGGTACTTCCAGGTGTGGGAGCTGCCTTCCTGGCACGTCGGTAGCATTGGTGCTCAGCACGGAAAACAAGATCGACGGAAAAAACAAACCAAAGGAAAAAAATTCCATCTGTCAAATTTAAGTAATGGAACACAGCCTCAGTACGGAAAACAAGATCGACGAAAAACAAACCAACAATCGCTTGCCAAATCATGCCCTTCTTCGCGAACTTGTCGGTAAACACGAACATAAATCTTCCCGGACATCCCCATGTCCAGTCGCGATGTAAACTTTTGACCGGGAAGCTGCTTAAAATCGAGTTTGACGTATGTTTCGTCAGCGATCAAAGTGCAGCTCTTGTGTTTCGTCAAAACACGGTCGTATAAGAGCCTTGCACGCTTTTTGGCCACGGAATTCTGCTTCATGTGCCTGTTCGGATGTTTACTGGCTTTGTACGACTTGTATCCTTTCCTGGTAAGGATGTTCCGCACTGTTTGAAAGTTGGCGTTGTACCTTCTGGCCACATCTAGGATCGAAAGACCGGGGTTGGCGTTAACGCACCTCAACACCTTGCTGACGATCCCTGGTTCCAGTTTTTTCGTAGGTCCCCTGATTCCTTTCCAAACTCAGGGTTTCCTTGTAGGTTTTGAGCACTCGACAAACTGATGTTTTCGGCAACTTTAACGCTTTAGCCAGCTTGGAACCGGAGCACTCCAGCTTTTCCAGGTGTTTGTGCACAAATTTTTTTTCTTCTTTTGAGTTCCATATGACGTTATTTCTGAACGCGATCGACTACTTTGATTAAACTTGCACCAGTTGTTCTTATAGTCGCTATATTCATAGTCTGGTGGATAGCAACTACACGAAACGAAAATCAATTATTTAATTCATGTGTTTCACTTATACATTTTTGCCAAAGCATCAGCCTTATACATTCCATAAGACAAACCACATAGGTCCTATTAGAATGCATAAAAGGTATGTGTGACCGCTAATACATTTCATTTGACACATGATCTTTATTAACTTTTTGCAAGGCGTCTGCTTATTAGTTGACTTATACATTTTATGAATAATCAGCAATGGAAATTTGCCAAAAGGTATAAGGAGATTTCTATCCGTGTAGGGAACCAATTGAACTGTCAAATAGCGGAACCAATCGAGCAAATCACGACCAACAATAGAAAAGAGCACATCAGCTTTTGCGAACAAAGCTTCGGAAACCCTTTGCTCGTGACTCAAGGCTCGCATACGCAAACTAACACCATCTTAGGGTTGGGGAGAGTTTTCCCTATCCGATGATGCCGGTAATTTGCGTTAGATTGGCGAGGAATTAATAATAAACGTTTTGTTTATAAAACCTGATAGAACCTTTTCAATTTTTGGTCTACAAGATATTGAATTGGTCCCGCTTTTTGATTGATCGAAATTCTATCCGCCTATTATTTATAGACTATAACCAACAATCAATACGAAACTAACGATTTGAAATTGGCTCACTACTTGACTAGCCTATTGGTCCCAAGCAAACGATTAACGTACCCCATTCTAATCGAAATTCTACTACTACACAATGTTTGTTTTGATTCGCTATGAAAGTTTGACAGATAAAATTAGGGGTTAGTGGATTTTCCTATGTTTCGAGGGGTGAATCAACTAGCTTGGGACCGAAGAGAGTACCAGAGCTGAGCCAAAAAGTTGAGCCCGTTATTTCGGGACCTTCTAGTCTTAGAGTTACCTCTATGCTATAACCACAAACGAAGTTACAGACGACTAACTGGCGAAGAAATCCATTTAAATAATGTGGTTCACTGTAATAGAATTTTCTTGGAAGCTTGTGCCATCATCCACCAGATGGGTTAGTTTTTTTGTTTTGATTTGAACAAAGTTGATTTTGTGTACAATGATTCTTTGACAGTGTGCAAAGAGTGCGTATCATTTTGTCATTTTTTTATGCATTTCAGTTTTGAGTAGAGTGAATGAGATAGAACCAAAACATTCTAGTACATTTGGTGAAAATGCTAGTTCAATCTAATAGTAGTGTTGCCATGTGGTACAATCCAGTAGTAGTGGTGTTGCCATGTGGTACACTGAAAAATTGCAATAGCAGGTTAGTCACCAAAGTTTTCGAGCCGCTCCGTCTGTCACTTCGTTTGTGCTATAACTATAGCGACTATAGAGTATAGTCGCTATATTCATAGTCTGGCGGTTAGAATTTCGATCTATCAAAGAGCGGAACCAATTCAATATATTGTAGACCAACAATTGAAAAGGTCCTATCAACATTCATAAACAAAACTTTGATTATTCTTTCCTCGACAATCGAACGCAAATTACCGGCATCACCAGATAGGGGAATCTTTCCCCAACGCAAAGATAGTGTTAGTTTGCGTAGGCAAGCCTTGAACCACGAGAAAACGGTTTCCGAAGTTTTGTTCGCAATAGCTGATGTGCTCTTTTCTGTTGTTGGTCGTGATTTGCTCGATTGGTTCCGATATTTGACAGTTCAATTGGTTCCCGAGATTCTATCCGCCAGACTATGAATATAGCGACTATACTATAGAGTTGTTCTCTATCCAGCTTTCCATGTTTGGTAATGGCGGCCTGTTTGTATGAAAAAATGTATCCTTCACTGTGCTTTTCGACACCTGCCAAACCAAGAGAACAACTAGATTTAAAGAACATGTTTCGGAGGTTAATAAGGCCAAATAAGGATCAAGAGGAGAAAGGCCTAACATATGATTTCAAATCAAAAGTTGCAAAATTTGTTATTATGTTTACAGTGGACCAACATCGACGGAGGACATTACGATTTTACGAGCCATATACTACTAGTATACTACACCAAGGAAATTGGATGTTGCAGAGCCTCGAGATCAACAAACAACGGCATTAAACTTTACTCAACAGGGATTTAGGAAACGGTTACTATCTAGGACACATCAAAGAGTAAGCACTGGTTCCATAGGAGGTTAGGTCCACCTTATCTTCTAATTGAAAATGTACCTAGGTTCTCTCTTTATATTGATTACTTAATTGCTTTTTTCTTCCACTGAACAAAAAAAAAAATAATTCGGCTCATTAACCACATATTTTTGTACAGGGATTTTCATCATGTTCGATATAAATTGAACGGAATCGAGCAAAAAAAAGTCAGTACATTTGTCACAATTTTTACAAAAATGCGGAATCGTAGCCATTTACAGTTTTGATCAGCAAGTTTTTTTTATAGTTCTCGGTAAATTTCTTTAAATTACGGCAATTCAGCAGTTATTTTTGTGGAAAATTGGTGAAATAATATTGTTTGCAAAAGATTAGGTAAAAATATATGTCACCGAACAAATCCAGCAAAAAGTATCGAACAAGATTTAAAAAATGTGGTGTGCACTTCCGATACTTTGTTCAACGTACAGAACGAGGGTAAAATTGAGTGTCGCTAGTGGGTTGTTCCGGTTTTACTAACCACCGGCAGCGAACGGCTCTACAAATAAGTACGACGCTTTCTTCCAATCAACCATCAGTGGCGTCTTCTGTTGATACAGATTCATCAAATGAACCAACAGGAATACACTACACTACCACCCCTATTCTGTATTTCGTTTCGAACGAAATTCTCATACAAAAAAATATTTTTTTGTATGAGAATTTCGTTCGAAACGAAATACAGAATAGGGGTGTACAAACGTCCCTCGAACATTCCACGGCACCTCCATTCTTTTGGCTGTTTACAACGACCACGACTTCTACTGCTGCCCCAATAACATCCACAAGCACGATCACCGTGCGTATGTGGAAGATCCTCAACTTCAAGACCGAATAAAACTTATGTACCCAGATCCTTTAGTAATGAATATAATTAAAGCATAGATTACATTTAACTCATGTTCACAGCACATTGTCATTCATCGAACATCTCGTTAGGCTGTGCATACAAATCAATAATCGCTTCCCGCTGAGCTCCGCTTTTGTCCTCAATGACCAGTGTCTGTTCGGGTGGTTCGAGCTGTGGATCTTTCACCATATCCGTGACGTCGTACTCGTAGCTATCGTCACTTTCGTCATCCAGCAACAAGGTAGGAGCGGAATGATCGAACCGGCTCCGTGAGGGATCCGCAGTAATCAGCTCTGGGGGATTCTTATGATTGTTGCGTTGTATGCTAGCTGCCGAGAAAGGGTCCAAGTACAGACTGGGTACCCAATCCGTGTGCCAATCTTCACTTAATTCGGCGCTGTGGCCTAAAAGAAGAAACAGCTATTTATTACATGAACCTGAACTGGATTGAATGTACTAAGTACTCACCTGATCTGAAATGGAACGAACACACCACATAATGGTCCAAACGTCTCGATTCAGATACACCGAGCACTTTGCACCACAGTTTCCGCCTGGTAATGGATAGCGTTTCGCGCGTTTTGGTTCTACGGTCAATACGGGGAAATCGGAAGAATTTCACTTCGCTCGGAGTCTTCATGCCGGGTTTGACTCGGCTTTTGCATCCTCTCACCATGCAGGTACGGGTCACTGGAAACAAGAACGTTTGTTCTGGGTTATTGAATGTATCAAGCATTGTAGAAATACTTACTCTTTGGTGGAATTTAAACAGTGCCCCACGGATGTTCGGAATCTGCGATTATTTCAGTGGAAGCATCTAGTGAAGTAAACATAAACGAAGCGAAAATGACAGCAGCGATGGGATCGATGCAAAGGGCCTGGCAATTGCACTAACACACATACACTTTGAGAAATGGATGTCGACGATGGGAATGAATTTTGAGAGGAATTTGTTTGCTCTCCGTTTTTCTTCTCGACGAATGAAGAGAACGGATGGATTCCGAGCGCGCCAAATCATGAATGTCGAAAAGCGCGCAGTTCACTGCCAACAACGTGTAGTTTGGGTGAATTGGGCTCAACTTCAAATTAATTGATGTCTTGTTTGTTGAGCTTTGAATATTTAAATTAAATTGAATAGTTTCTTGATGACGTAATATAAGCACGATAAGTTTACCGCCGCAAACGACCAAGGGGGACAATAAACTAACAAAACATTTCGGAATCCAACCTGGAAAGTAAACGAGGCACGGATGCCTAATAACTTTTCAACGTGTTTACTCGTGGACAAGACTTGTATTGTACTTGATTTTTAAATTTGAACTCCTCAAAAGTGCGGAATCGCTATCAAAATTGCGTACGTATCACGTCCTCCATTTTTTGTTAAATAAATAAACAAAACATTATCTAGGATAAATTAAGTCTATTACCGTGCCAGCACTATATTTGACGCGTCCCTAATGATGACGCACTCGACTAATTTTTATCGCATCTTGATTTTGACAAGATATTTTTTTTAATTTTGTCACACCAACATCCCTAGAGCAAAGCAACTAATATTTGCAGAAGTAACATTTCAAAAATAATTATTGAATATAGTCGAACATTATTGAGTGCGTCGATTTAGGAACCACTTCGAATATGGTGCCTCCACGGTACACTTGAACATATTCCTAAAAATAATCACTCGAATATTCTCCTGTACACCCTCAGCATGGGAGTTTGATTTTCACATGTGGAATTCTGGTATTTCTCAAGCTCTGAGTAGTAGTCCTTCCGAAGATTGACACTTTCGGGACCCCAGTCCGGGGTTGGCTTCAATGATTGTACGATTTTTTGCGCACCGTGCATCCCAGATTGCCTGTAGATTGCATAGAAGCCCCAGCCAACGGTTTGTAGCACAGTGAACGAATACAGGCACCATCCAAAAACTTGAAAATAAATTGTTCTTGCTCGAAAAGATTCTAATTCCGGTTCCTTCACTCACCATTATATCCCATCGGAACCTCCATCAGCTTGTATCTACTCGCTTCTAGTATAAAGATGGCAACTATTATGAACAAAGTGAGGAATCCCCAGCAAACCCTCCAAAAAATTCCCGTCTTAATTCCAAGCATAAATTTGATGTCCACGCATATTCGATTAACTCCGTAGATCCAGCAGAATGTGATCACCTCCAGAATGATCAACGTTAGGGTGGGAAACGTCACACCGTAGTAGTCTATCACGTCCAGTACGTTGAGACCACCCTGCAAAGCATCGATTATGCTTGATCTAGCTTCTTAAAGATCATATGATCAACACTCACCGGAGTTATGAACACCAATCCATAGCTGAACCCAGCAACGGCGATCCCCACTGCTGCCTTCCAGGTCTGAACATGTGGGTAGCGATCCCTGATTGATGTCATTATAGCCGTCACAACTCCCATGTTGGTGCCCAAACCTAGCAGGATAAACATTAGGAAGAACATGACTGCAAACAGATTCGGAACAAAGTCCATTTTGGCGATCGCGTCCGGGTAGATGACAAATACCAGCTGAGGACCTGCCTTCATGACCTCGGAAACGTCCCTCTTTGTGACGTGAGCAAGGTTACCCACCACTCCGAATACGATGACTCCGGAGATCAGCGAGGTAAAGGTGTCCAACCAGGAGATGATCATGGCGTCTCTGATGAAGAGAAGATTCTGGGCCAAATTTGTTTCGTGGGGTGAAGATCGTGACGGCTTACCGATAGATGTTGCTGGAGAAGCTGTTGAACGACGAGAATACGATGACCGCTCCTAGGCCTATGGTTAGTGAAAAGAAGCATTGGCTGACGGCTGCGTACCAGACCTTAAATTTTAAAGAATAGTTTAAGGCAATTATATATTAGAAATTCATGAAGGACTAACCGTAGGCTCAAGCAGTTTTCCCCACTGTGGTGTCACAAAGTACTTCAAACCGTCCAGGGCTCCAGTCAGGGTACAAGCCCTAACTAGCAATATGAACAAAATCACGTACGGAAATATGGCTAGAAAGTACGAAGCCTTCCCGGAGCTCTTGATCCCTTTGATCAGCAGACTCGTGATCGCAATCCAGCAAACGAGTAGACAAATTACCAACTTCCAATCCGGAACTCCAATCCCATTGTCGATGTTTGGTAGCATATTCATTATCGTCTTCCTAGAATGATCAATAAATCGTCTTTTCCCTCAGTTAGGCAACTACCCAGAAGCCTTACGTAAAGTACAACTCCGCAGACGGCACAACGCTCCCATTCCGTTCATCGGAATGGATTTGCCCAATAAAACTCGAACCCACGCAGTCTGTCCACTCCCGTTGACATTCACTCCACGGCAAAGGAGCACGGAACGAGTCCACAAAGTACCTCACAGCCAACGATAGTAATGCTGCGTAGTACCCGACGATCGTGAACAATGTTATGGTCTGCCCTACTCCAACGCCCCTCATCAGGGGACACAAATCGAACACCTTAATACATCCCCGGCTGGAGAATTGCCCAACGACCATCTCCAAGTAATACAGTGGCCGCCCAACCACAAACAGGACGATCAAGTATGGGATCACGAATGCCCCGCCTCCGTTCTGCAGTGCCGTGTATGGAAATCTCCAAACATTTCCAAATCCCACCGACAGTGCAATGCACGACAGCAGGAACTCGATCTTCTTGCCCCACTTCTCGCGTGGTTGCCCGTCTGGATCGACTGCGACGCCATCTTTTGCTGTGTCATAGTTTACAACGTTCTGTAATAGCGTATATACAATTGTCAATTAGTTCCTTAGACGTGTTTGAGGGCGCAATTGACTAGAAAGGAATGGAGCATTTGCCGATCATACGGGTAAAGTCCTACTACATGCATTGCCGACCGGCTGTCTGTACACTCAATTGAAGCAGATTGAAATGTTGCGGTAATAAACTGTAGTCAATCGTGCGAATGGCGTGAAGTTGACAATGAAATGAAGAGAGGAAACAGAAATTAATTCTAATATACTTGATTGAGATTGTGTGGCGCTTGACTTAAGGCGGTATTGTCGGCGGAACAAAGAATGTTTTTATGGGGATGAATGGAAGTGCGTTCAAGTGTGATGGCTTACAGAGCTACACGGAAAGACGAAGCAACTCAAAATCGAGATAGAAAGTACTTAAAAATAAGTACTCCCGCAACACTACTGTTTTAAGTATAGTTTTGTTCCCATAGATGAGTACTTTTAACTTAAGCTTGAAGTATAACGATAACGTCTTCTGTACATTAATTTTACTCAAGCATCAGTATTGAGAGAGCTGTTATTTTTAAGGATTATTTATCTTGATTTTAAATTGTTTCGTTTACCGTGCTTTAAAGTATCCAAAATCGAGTGTTGCGATTGCACCATAGAGGTAACTCTAAGACAAGTAGGTCCCGAAATAACGTGCTCAACTTTTTGGCTCAGCTCTGGTACGCTCTTCAGTCCCAAGCTAATCGATTCACCCCTCGAAACATAGGGAAATCCACTAACCCCTCATTTTATCTGTCAAACTTTCATAGCAAATCAAAACAATCATTATGTAGTACTAGAATTTTGACAAGAATAGGGTTCGTTAATCGATTTGCTTGGGACCAATAGGCTAGTCAAGTAGTGAGCCAATTTAAAATCGTTAGTTTCCACCGGTTGATTGCAATTCGTTTTCGTTGAAAAATCTCATCAGGCGTCATGTTTATTTCGGTTTCGCTTTGTCATTTGGTGTAAGCAAAAGTTTAAAAGTTTATTTAATTTTATGAAATTTAATCGGTGTAAGATGGATGTAGTAAATTAAAATTACTACTGGATCGACGGACTGTTAGTTGTAGTAAGTTTACGTAAAGTATTTGCAATCATGGTCGGACAATTATTGGAATTTCGATTTATTATAGACATGATACGATCCAAAGCAGCAGGATATGGTGTGCTGTTCTGGTGATGGATGGAATTATACATCGTCTCAGTTCCAGCACCGTGAAGATCTGGGATTCAATACAAATCCATTCGCTCAATACCAAAATTCATTTCATGATCCTAAGCAGTAATCTGGTGCAATCGCGATTCCAACATCCTGGCAGCGGCGGGTGCTTCGAATTGATTCATCAGGAGATGAGATCTTAACTTTGGTATAACGTTGTCCTTGAGCAACTAGCTTGCTGTCAGGAAGTACCTTTCTCACCGCACTATCAATGTCGATGTTGGTCAACCAGTTACGATTTTTTTTTATTTGTTCATATATGTTAGATTGCTTATAAGAATAAATAAAAGTTCTATGATTGCTTATCAATGCTGAACGTAAACATTAAACATAAAATAAAACGCACTGCCCATAAATGAGAAATTGGCTAATAAGCCATTTTTGTCAAAATCGAGAAAATGGTGTTAGTTGATATGTGGCACTTTTGTCAAGGTCCCCACTGTATACAATTTTGAAAAAATTGATTGGTGTGGATAAACGACTTGAAAAACTAGATGGCTAATGTGCAATATAAATGAGAAATTGTCTAATGTGCATGATCAGTCTGAAACCGAGCGCAGCAACCAGTGTGTTTTTAATAGGGATTTTTTTAACATCAAGTAAGATGGTTTTATAGTCAAGTGGTCACAGGCATCAAGTTGAAAATCGGAAGATTCAGGATTCAAAACTTGTTTTATGTTAAACTTTTATACTTTGACTATATGTTTTTAGTATTACTTCTACGTGAAGTCAACGATTTACATAGTTGAAGATGCTAATTTCAAATAACAGACTGTAGTGGTAATTTTTATACGATAGATGGAGTAGATGAAGCATAGAGTTGATAGTTCCGTTAGAGTACGGCAGTGTGAAGATTGTATATAGATATTAGAATAGCGAACTAGGACAACTTTTAAGGAAGGTACAAATCGGTTTTTTCATCTCTCTTTACCAAACTCCCCCTTTGGAGAGGGATGGTGAGGGGTGTCCCCCCCCCCCGCCACCACTGGCAAAAAGAGATGAAAACCGACCCGTTCAAGTACCAACTGTGTGTTTGAAACAGTTCTACCGATTTTTACCGCACTTCAATTGTTATTTGAAGGAAGGCATCCAGTCGTAGGTTTTCATCTCTTTTTGCCAGTGGTGGCGGGGGGGGGGGACACACCCCTCACCATCCCTCTCCAAAGGGGGAGTTTGGTAAAGAGAGATGAAAAAACCGATTTGTACCTTCCTTAAAAGTTGTCCTAGTTCGCTATTCTAATATCTATATACAATCTTCACACTGCCGTACTCTAACGGAACTATCAACTCTATGCTTCATCTACTCCATCTATCGTATAAAACTTTTATAATTTTTTTTTTTAAATAAATGTTAAAGATTCAGAAATTTTTCGGTTTTACAGCTTATCGCAAGACTCTTTAATTAAATATATTATGGAAAGAATGTTTTTATTTATTTATAACAGCTTTATTGATGTATAATAAATGGAAAGAGCAAGGGAAATGAAAATGGTAAATGTTACAATATAATCACACATTATTATTATGCTTTTTCATTGGTATTATGATTCTTCATCCGATATGTCATCGTGGGTTGGAAGGTTATACCAGTACATTTTTTTTTGTCGGGAGGCAACAACGGTAGAATTTTTTGTATTATTCCTTGCTTACGTGTAAGTTCGACTCCTTTTGGTAACATCCGGAAATGCATCGTAGATGAAATGTCGAAATCAGCTGATTGAACTTTCCTGATTTGTTCTCTGGTGAAGAAGTTGCACGATTTTGTTGCTCCAGAAAATTCATTGGCGTACGTAAAATTATACGATCCTCTTGAAAATATGATAAGCTTCACCTCATTAAGTTTCGGTCGAGGTCTCAGCTTGGTTGCCGGTTTGCACAGGTAAAAAAATCAAATGCCTGCATTTTCACTGCGACGGAATTTTCTTGAGCAGTGTTGACACAAGTATAAAAATCTTCAAATGTATGAACTTCCCCTTTATCAGCTGATTACATTCGTTTTTCAACAGCATGATGGAACGAATCAGCGGACATAAAGGTGTGTCCCGGTTCAAAATACTTAAATTCAATAACGTTAGTCTCAAGCAACGTTGAATTTACAAGAAGGATCATAAATAAGAACAGATTCCAGTTCTTATTCTGACTACTACAATTATCTAGCCAAAGCACAATATGCTTAGCGCTCCGCTCAATTTGCAGATATTTTAGAAAGCAGCTCGTGATGTCTGATGCCTTTCTTCCGCTAATGGATTCATCCCAAACGAAACCATAAACTAAACCATGCTTTGCTCCTCCAACTGGAGCAAACGTTTGGTGCAAAATGTTTATTCGCTTCGTGAATATGACGGTTTTATAAGAGTCCATCCTTGGTATTTGAACCACCTGTAATAAACATCAATACTCAATAAATATTCATGTGTTGTTGAATGCAAAAAAATACCTTTTGCAGATCAACGGACATAATTATTGCTTTCTTATTGGTTTTATCCTTTTGATATTCTTCGCGAGATGTGCGTGCCCGTAGATTATGATCGTGCCACATTTTGCAGGCTTCACAAAGATCAATTGCTGGTTCGTTTGTTGGTGAATCATGATTATGGCCAGCCTCAGCTACATGCTGATGGTGAATTTCACATACTTCGCATTCTTCTAGTCCAAGCTTGGTGAATTTGATGTTCATAGCTCGAAGTATGCTGTAGTAAAAAATATAATTTTTTAAATGTCCACAGATTTATACAAGAAAATATACCCGCAGTAATATTGGTATGAACACTTCGTATTTTTATCGGTCTGCTTTGCAATATATGCATCAAACAAGCGTCTGGCTGAAAGGTCCGAAGGCAAGTATTTAACATTTGGAGCATGGATCCGTCGATAGTGAGATATCGTAGGATTATGTAATAGTATGTCTTCCGTGACCATCTTTTTCAGATCTCTGCTCTTTAATTTTTGCAGCATACCCCTCTTATCAATATTCCAGTCACGCGATGCTTCTTTCTTGAACGCGCGAGAGATAGTATTACTGAAATTTACAATTGATGTACTACAAACAAATACTACGCCTATTAAGAACAGAATTCATACCTGCAAGATTTTTCATACCCAATTGTGTTCAGAAAAAATGTTGCACGAACGTTCTGCGAACTGAAAAAGGAATCTTTCAAATGATATTTATATGTAAAACATTTCCGATGCACAACGGCACGTATGCGTCTACGTTTAACTTCGATCTGCAGAACGTTTTCCCGGATAAAACCTTTTTGATCGGCAGGCGTCTTGTTCCAATACGACTCATTGATGCGTAGCCGCATTTCTCTATCTATTTTAGATTCACAATCCAGAGGACATGCTGCACAATTTCCAGGCACCACTGTGTTCGCTTAATTCGCTTAATCGTTTTAGTCTCCAGAGCTACTACTTCTCGCTTTGTGGGTTTACGACGCGGAATACTGTCATCTGGCTCCTGCTCACTTTCACTAGTGGTTCCGTATTGTTGTAGATAATTTAAAGCCATATCTAGCTGGAATTCACATCACAATAAACGAGAACGTATGCACGTTAGCCAAAACAAATGACCGTTTTACGAATTTCCCTGAGATTGTAATTGAAAAAATGGCTACTATGATTAAAAATCAGCCTTTATAGAAAATGGCTATTAGTTTCGTTGTTTTTATTCAACGGCATAGGCAAATACTGTTATGTATATTTTAAAAGACAATTTTATCTAGTAAAACTTATTCAACCAACAAAAATGTTAAAATTGCATTTTTCTCGATTTCGTGCTTCAGGCACATTAGCCAATTTCTCATTTATGGGCAGCGCAGTTAAAGTGATATTTATAGCAACAAAATTTGCTGAAATGAAAATCTCGTTTTAAGTAGTTTTTACCCAATAAGCACTGTTTTTTAAAAGTTACATTTTACTCAAAACAATGTCTTCTCAAAATATTTAAAATTAGATACTTCGTAAATAACTCAATTTTAACTGGTTGCACTTATGTAAAAATGGATGAGTGCAAAAGACTTAATTTTGAGTTGTTTCGTCTTTCCGTGTAGTCATTTCCTTATTGTTATCGTGATAAGATAAGATTACTTTCACTTTGTCATCGTGCAGGCAACTCGAACATTACGTACTCGAAGAAGATTATGAGTGAACTAAACTCAAATTTGGGTTGTTCTCATTCGCCGTGATGTTTTGCCACATATAGAGAGAAAAGTTCATAAACTACTCGATAAACACGAAAATGTAGAAGAAAATATCATTTCAAATAATCAAAAACGTTTTCTTTCACATGGTGTATTTCCAATTTTCAACTCTATAATACATCTAGTTGCTACGCCTTGCACCAAAACTACGAATTATATTGTTTTAATATGCCAAACATACTGATTCTGTAGTATCTAGTCACGCCCGATTCATTTGAAATGCATCCGATTCGAGATGGAAAATGACAGGTGGGCAGGAACTCACGGTCTCCCAGTGTTGGTGAGTTCTTTGCCGTTAATGTTCACGAAAAGTTCACTATTTTGCCATACAGAAATTCAAAACAAAATTTTTTATCTGCGGATTTGGACAGTTTTTGACCTGTTTCATACGACCGGAAGGTGTATGCTGGTCACAAATGCCGTGCCAAACTGATTTCCTACGCAATTAATCAATCTTTGATGTGAATTTTGCTAATAAAGACGAGGAGCACTTCTTATAGCAAACTTGCCATAACAAAATTGGCTTGGTTCATTTTAGTACACAAACTAATATTTCTTCCGACTGTGTCACCTCTCTTACTCGCCTAGTCCCGAGGGTGTATTTCCAGTGTTGGCAGTTCAAAGGGTGGAAGATCCGTTGGTGCAAGAAATTATCATGGCGTATGATGATTTTGATATTCCGCCCTTTTCAAATGTTAGTCTAGAAAACATAAGAAATAGACCAGCATTTTAAATAGGCGGCACAACCAAACGTAAAAAGTGGCTTTGAATGCAAATTCTGGATCAACAATAGAGAAGGGCCCATCAGCATTTGTAAACAAACCGTTCCAAAGCCATTTTCTCACAAAGCGAAGGCCACCCACGTAAACCAACACCATCAGCGGATAGGGAAAATTCCGGATAGGGTATTGGTTTGCGTCTCGAAAAGGGCTTTAGAATGGTGTGTTTACAAATGCTGATGGTTTCTTTTCTATTGTTGATGTAGAATTTCTCGAGAATCAAAACCAAACCCACGTAAACTAAAAATGCCACTCGATAAAGAAAGTATACTCTATCAGATACTGATGTTAGATTGCTTGAATATGACATAACTATTCAGATCGATGACGCAGCTTTGAGGGCTGAACCACGTGCACTCCCGCTCTGCATATGTTGCTGCGTTGGCGGCTAGCCATACGATCTGTTTGGAAACGTGAAACTTAGCATACAGAGTCTAGGAAACGCACGCTTACCAGCTTTTGCCTGTTCTCAACTTAGTGTTATTTGAAGCACTTTCACGGTTCTAAAGGGTGTCCACGATGAAATTGCCACACACAAAATTGATTCGCAAAATTCGAGTTTTCATCCGATTGCCATCAAATTTTCAGGGATTGAGAAATAACTATTAAACTTCATTTTACCATTTTACTCGTATTTTATTTACAGTCCATACGCAAATGCCCGCACCTTGGCCTTAACCCCGGCCATAAGATTCTGCACAACCTGTGAATCAACCGTTTTTTGCATGTAAACCCATACTTTCTTCAGTTCCTCGACTGTCTTCACTACCTTAGGTCGTTTAAGAAGGTGCTGCTTCATAATCGCCCAGTACTTCTCGATGGGGCGGAGCTCCGGAGTGTTGGGAGGGTTGAACATTTTCGGCACGAAATTGACCTTATTGTCCGCATACCACTTCAGCACGTCCTTGGAGTAGTGGCATGAGGCCAAATCCGGCCAGAAGATTGTTGGGACGTTGTGGGCCTTCAGGAGAGGAAGCAGCCGCTTTTGGAGGCACTCTTTTATGTACACCTGTCCGTTCATCGTGTCCTGGATCACGAAAGGTGCACTCCGCTTCCCGCACGTGCAGATGGCTTGCCAAACAAGGAATTTCTTCGCAAATTTGGACATCTTCTGAGTGCGGACATGCTCCGGAACGCTGAACTTATCCTTGGCCGTGAAAAACAGGTTGCCGGGGATCTGTTTAAAGTCGGCCTTCACATATGTTTCGTCGTCCATGATGCAGCATTCAACTTTCGTCAGCATGTTGAGGTACAACTTCCTGGCACGGGTTTTGGCGGACTTGTTCTGCTTCTCGTCGCGATTAGGGGCCTTTTGTACCTTGAACGTTCGAAACCCAGCCTTAGTTTTGGCCTTCTGGACAAAACTTCGGCTTAGGTGCAGCTTCTTAGCCACATCCCTAACGGAGGCGTTCGGATTTCGGTTGAAGGCCCCAACTACGCGGTTGTGATTTTTGGTGTTGTACGGAATACTTTTTCCTTCACTTCTGGGCTTCCAATCGGTGGTCAACCGTTCCTCGAACCGCTTAATCACTCGCGACACCGTGGAATTCGCGATTCCCAACGTTTTAGCGATGGAACGATGCGAGAGATCCTTGTTCTCGTGATGAATGCGCAAGATTTTATCACGCACGAGCTGTTCTTTCGACTCCATTTCCGCGAGTTTTGATCACAGGACTTTAAAACTTGCAGGATGTAAATAATGCACTATGAACTAAATCCACCCAAATTTTCATTAAATTCTACCCAACGGTTAAAAAGTTAGAGCAATTTCATAGTGTGGCAATTTCATCGTAGACACCCTTTAGTTGAGAGCTTTCTGTGCCAATCAATGCACAGTGGGGAAAAACCATCCCAAAATTCCTCTTAATTAGACGGCGCACGGTAGGAGTCCTGAAAAATAGCCTATCTTATGTGAAAAAAAAATCGGAGAATCTATTGGTGATAGTTCCGATTAGGGTTGACTTCGGGAATTGGTCCGTTATACCCGATTTACCCCTAATTTTGAAAAAAAAAACAAATATATATTTATCATCCAGGAACTGAACTTGGAGCACTTAGATTGAGCCAACGTGAACTTTTTCCTTGTAAAAATGCTGTGGAGTTGAATGGAGCTAGTATTACTGTGATTGGACGTCAATAAATGGTTCATTTTACCCGATATCCTCTTGTCCTATAAAAACAAGATAAAACACTCGGAAAGAAGAATTTGACGGACAAAATATTAAACTATATGGACTTAACTATTGTACTATTATCCAAAGAATCGAATGCTGTGAAGTTCGCTATGTGGCGACCACTGTAAACCCCCATTTCACCTTATTTTCTCCTCAAACTTAAACAAACTCATATAGGGGGAATGGCTCTAATGTTGGCCTATAGATCTAAGATTGGGCCCATCGCTAAAAATCTACTATTTATCAATTCTATCTAGATGAACGCGTCATTGGGACGGTACTGATGAATATTTTTGGTCGCTATTGACAATTTAGTTACATTAGGGGCATTCAGGCCGACATTACATCCATTTCCCCTATCATGTGGTTTTATAGATTGGCGTCAATAATATTACACGCACTTGCCCATAGAGATAAGTCTAAGACCAGAAGGTTCTGAAGAAACGTGGTCAACTTTTTGGCTCAGTTCTGGTACTCTCTTCCAAGCTAATCGATGCACCTCTCGAAACATAGGAAAATACACGAACCCCTCATTTTATCTGTCAAACTTTCATAGCGAATCAAAACAAACATTTTGTAGTACTAGAATTTCGACTAGAATGGGGTTCGTTAATCGATTTGCTTGGGACCAATAGGCTAGTCAAGTAGTTAGCCAATTTAAAATCGTTAGTTTCCACCGGTTGCTTGCACTATACTCATGTAAAAATGTCCGGAGAATCGAATGGTGATGATCCCTTCTTGGTCAGGAAATGATCTGTGTTGCCCGAGCTCCCCTCAAAACACCTATATAAATCCAGGGGAAATTTGACTTGGTACTATAATGTATAAACCTATATGCACTAAATTATCGTAGAATTGTCCAAGGAATCTAATGATGCGATCATGGTGCTAGAGGTTTTATGCCACGCTACCGGCATCACTGCTCCACTGTACGGCGTAGTTAGGGGGTGGTGAAAACGGCTCCTAACCATGGCAACAAGGTACAGGGCGAATTCAAAGGGCTTCTGCCTAGATTTTTTTCAAGACGTCTATTTCATTCACTTTCAGTCAACTGTCGTAATTGCAAGGGCAGATGACTCCCACTGAATTCATAAATGTTTTTGTTTTGCGGATAACTTCAAGGTAATTAAAAAAAAATTATGATGAGAATTTCATTAGGATTGTAAGGGGATAGCTAGGAGTATTACAAACAAAATTCTGATCCTAATTTCACTGAAACTCTGCGGTCAATTCAAATGACAATTCCAAGGGACTTCTTACCACTATTCTGTAAAAACTCTGATAAAAACTCCAGAAAACTCCTGACATTAATTCCAAGAGAATAGCGATAGTAATGTCAAAGAAAATTGGATATTAATGTAATAAAGAAAACTCTAATCAACTGTGAATCTGAAAACAGTTCCAAAGAGCATCAATTTTAGGACAACTTACCGATGAAAATCGATGAAGAGAATCGATCAATGCAGATAGGACCTTTTGAAATGTTTATCTAAAAGTGTAGTAAAGCTGATTCCGAATCCGAATACTTGTTCTCTCTTCAGATGCTAACTTTTCATATTTTTTAACCAAGGGGTGTGTCAATAGATAATCCAGTTATTGAATTCTCATTTTTTTGTATTGATAAATTTTTATCAAATATTTATTAATTTGTTTTATCGAATGTTAACGCAGATTTTTCAATATATTTTGTTACCAATCCTTCATCCCTAAAATCGCATCAACGGGTTCAATCAAGCCTAAAAGAGGAACAAAATGTGGTTTTCTCATTTTTAAGGTGATACAATACAGCGTCCACAAACCATAGGCACTTGAACTGACACTTAGAGTTTCCTAGGTTGTTAATCTCGAGCACTGTTGCGATTCAGGCATGGAATTTACAGTTAAATTGAACGTTTTCCGGTACCAGATATTGTCCCCTGAAAAATGCCAAGTGGCATCAGAATTCGGGCTTCTGGATTGTATGATGATGATGATGATGGTCCCACCTCTTGCCCCTACAAAGGTTTGAGCTAGACGATTTATCTTTAAGGTAATTAAATATGCCATTTTAACCAAGTTAGCAAACAAAATCGGACTGGTTACAGTTACAGATATAGATTCCCTCTAGAGTTTACAGTTGCTTCACAGCGATATAAATGTGGAAAAGCTCAGGTGTCTACCCCTTAGTTCACCTTCACCTTAAGTACATTGAAAAGGTCACCCTAATAAAATTGTTATGGTTATTTTGCTTAACGATGTTTTCCGGGTATCATCCAAACCATTTGTGGAATAGTTCTATGATTCGGGTTATCTAGCGTTTATTGTATTTTTTTTTTTATAATGGCATCCCAACAGCCGTCCTCAGTTTTAAAGAGGAAAGCCAAAACAAAACGGGGAAGAACGTATTGAAAACTGCACACTTAGAAAAATTGATGTAAATTTAGGTGTTTCGAGACTGACATATACTAGCGTCAATTTTGACATAAAATTGTGCCATAATAGATGCGAAATTCAGCTCAATCAAACGTATCTTTTCAGTCTCGGAGCACTTAATTTTACATGAAATGTTTGTTTACGTCTCATCCTTTAGGTCAAATATGGATTCCGTCACGAGTAAGATTAGGTATTTTGTGAAGTTAAGTCAAAGCTTTACTTTTCTCTTTTTCTGCCATGCCTACACACTACCAAAAAGTCATGTAAATTTCCGTTTCCTGAGGCCGACACATGCAAGCGGCCCAAATCACATAATAATCAGTTGAAAGAAACGAGAAAATAAATTCAATCAATCGTACTTTTCGTCTAGTTGCGTATGTTTCAGTTTGGGAACACTTAATTGTACATGACATGTTTGTTTACGTTCCATAATTTACGTCAAAGATGGATTACGTCTCGTGTAAAAATAGTTTTTTTAAAGGCTCAAGCGCAATGACAGCGGCAGCCGAAAATCCCGATCTGAGTAAGCCTACTTGTCGGATTGAAAACTAGTTAGTACCAAAACGACTTCGGCTAGGCTTTTTGATGTCATTTGTGACAACTGTCAAACTTTCCGTTTCCGTTCCGCTTCCGCCCACATTGCGCTTGGGCCTTAAGTGTGTACCCTCATGAGACTAATAACGAATTTGTTTATTATTCACACACTAAGAAATACCTAATTCTACATGTGACGGAATCCATCTTTGACATACAGGATGAGACGTAAACAAGCATGTCTTTTAATCCTGATGAATGTGGGCGTCCCTGTATAAAGAGGGAGAGAGAAGGATTAGTACATTCCATTTAATTCCACTACCTAATTGGCTTACCTTTGACAGATACGCGTATTTCATCTACAATGTGCAGACTTCTTCAGTGTCTTGTACTAGTACTCGACTGTCTAGTATTAGTACAAGACACTAAAGAAGTCTGCACATTGTAGACGAAATAAGCGTATCTGTCAAGGAAAAGCAAACAACATCCTTAAAACGTTTGGTTCTAATGTCAAAAGATTGAAAGTTTTGACATCAGACCGACATTAGAATGGCAAAATTTTGTTCCAAAATTTCTGATGTATACACCATGTTACGTTGCTTAAATACAACTAAATCATAATGTTTTCTAATGTTTGACATCAGGCATACATTTGATTTCGATGCTGATGTAGGCATCACAATCAAACGTTGGGCTAATGTAAATTTCTATTCGGGGAATTATATGGAAATTACTAATCCTTCTCTCTCTCTCCCTCTTTATAATTATGTCATGTAAAATTAAGTGCTCCGTACGTTTGATTAAGCTGAATTATGACGCAATTTGATGTCAAAATTGACGCTCATATATGTCAGTCTCAATGAACCTAAATTTACATGATTTTTTCTAAGTGTACAGTTCCAATCTGGATCGGGTATCAAGATTGGGTCTGCTTGTTTTCTGACAAACGCCAGTTCGAACGTTTGTTTTTAAAACCTACCTCAGGTTGAGGTTCCCACTGACAACAAGTTCGGTTTCGCCCTAAAGCGAATAAGACCCACCTAAAATTAAATGAGAATTCAAAATCCAGTTCAATGGTACTCATTTGAAGAGCTAATCTGCTCATGTTTTAGCAATCCCCAGAAAGTGGTCAGTTTCTGACTAGGGTCAAAATGCATCAAGCGATACCTTAAACCGCTGTCATCTGATCACTCATTGCTTGTAATGCACCGATTTTCTGAAATACACAAAGTTAGCCACAGTAGACACGACACGCCACGCGACGCGACCAATTCAAATGAATTTTATCATTTATTAATATTTCTTTCGTGATTCGCTAGTTGTTTGAATGTATGTGTATACTAATGATGATGATTGAAGAATATTTCAAAAAGAAGAAGAGTACACATTGAGTGACGGTGTCTTGGCGCTTTCCAGCCACGCCTTAAACCACATCAGAATTCATCTATGAGTACTTTTGGTGGAATTTGTATTTGAAAGATGGGTGGATAGATGAATTAATTCGGTTTTTTCACTATTAGCTACTCTGGATCACCCTGTACATATTTAAGTTACGACTCAAAATAAGGAATCTCATTGAATTTGGATGTAGCGTTTTCACTAACCAACATCAACACCAGTCTACTTAAAAGCATTGATACGACGAAGCATTCAGATGCCTAACTTTTGTGATATTTCATTTACTATGGTAAACCTACAATCACACTTATTGGACTCAATTATTAACCTTCTCATTCTCATGAACACCCTGTGACTCACTGGATGGTGTCACTCCGCTATTCGGCGTACTTGGAATTTCGGTCGTCGAATTGTGTATGCTCTCTTCTTCGGTGTATTTTCCCATTTCAGATCACCCTATTTTGACTTTCCAGATAATAGCTTTGATACTGCACCTCACGAAAGCTAATTGACAACTGCAGTGGATAGCAATTTAAGTCCCATTTGTTTAACGCTGACAACGAGGCATGTCGAGGAGGTGCAAGTATGTGTCATATCTATACCTAGGATGTTATCAACTGGAGAATCATCGTCATTCAGTGAGATATGCCGACTACAACGAACGTCCTCCCGGGGTGTCATATTCTGCAAACTATTTACACAACAATAAGTCTTTGCTTTATTTTACAGAATAATATTATCTTATCATCAATCTTATCAATATTATCAATATAATACCTAATTAGGATGTTGTTTACAAAACAAATCTATCACTATTTGAAAATCCTTCTATACACAATCTTCACAACATTTGATTCATCAGCCGCATCTGAAGATGCTCTCACTTTTTCCATATACAAGTTATACGATTCTCTCGTATGATAATTCTCCGGTCCCCAGCTCTTGGTCGGTTTGAAGGCATTCCTTACCTTGTTAAGGAGTCCAGTTTTCTTCTGGGTACCAATGGCGTAGATTGCCCAAAGCGGCAACTGAATCACCGCCAAGAGATACACACACCACCCGACAACTATAAAGATTAATTTTGGTTTACAATATGTCATCAAGCACTGTAGAATACTCACGATTGTACTCCTTCGGAACGGCCACCGGCTGATGCTGAACCATACAACCAACCAAGATAACTGCCACCACCAGTGGAGTCAAGATTCCCCAGCAGATTCTCCAAAATTTCCCCGTTTCAATGTTCAACATGAACTTAATGTCCCGACAAATGCGGTCCACTCCGTAGATCCATCCGAACGTGATCAGCTCGAACAAGGCAAGAGTCAGCGTCACATACTTTGCTCCGTAGTTATCGAATACGTCCAATAGGTCCAGACCTCCCGGGGCCATGTAGATCGTGCTCAGGCTGAATCCAACCACGCTAACCAAGCTGGCGACTTTCCAGTTTTCCAGCGTAGGGCAACGATCGCGAATGGACGTTATGATACTGGTCACCACCCCCAAGTTGCTTCCAATTCCCACGATGAACAACATCAAGAAGAACAGCACCGAAAACAGCTGCGGAAAGAACTCAAACTTGGCGATAGCATCGGGATAGGCCATAAAGGTCAACCCGGGCCCATGTCGGACTACGTCCTGGATATCCTCTTTATGGGTCACGTGCGCTAAGTTCCCGAGTACACCAAACACGATGCAGCCTACGATGATCGAGGTGAAAGTGTCCAGCCAGGAGATGATCATGGCATCCCTGTTAGAAGATCGCAATCAATTTGTGTGCCAGAACCAATGTCACAGATCTTACCGGTAAACATTGTTGGAGAAGTTGTTGAACGACGAATAGGCGATGATTCCACCGAAGCAGATCGACAAGGAGAAAAAGCACTGCGTGACGGCTTCCATCCAGACGCGTGGATCAAACAGCTTGCTCCAGTCGGGAGTGAGGAAGAACAGGATCCCTTTGCTGGCGCCCTCCAGGGTGCACGCGTGGATGAACAGGATCAGGATGATGACGTACGGGAAGATGGCCAGAAAGTAGGCACACTTGCCAGTGCTGCGAATGCCTTTGATCAGTATGACGGCTACTACCAACCAGGAGGCCAGGAGACAGAGGGTCAGGTTCATGTCCGGCATGCCGAGACCCTGAGCCAGCGGGGCACGGTGCATGACGGTTTTGCTGGAAAAGGGACACAAGTATTGGAAGATTAAAATTTTTTAAACTTTTATCCATGGCATTTTCCGTGCTCACGTAAAGAACAACTCCGCCGAGACGTTCATGTGCAGCGACTGCGAACCATTTGTGTTATGAAACTCTCGATCCTTTGAATCGATACACCGACTCCACGAAGGATCGCATTTGCTCCACGGCAGTTCACTGCTGAACGATGACACCAGATAGTACAGCGTAATCGCTAGCACCGGCGTGTAGTAGGTCATCACGACAAACATGGCCAACGATTGCCCGACACCAACACCTGCAATAACTCAAATTGCTCACGAGAACTCATCCACGTTATCGCAAAGTAACTCACCCCGCATGATCGGTGCCATGTCATAAATTTTGACACACCCCCGGCTGCAAAACTGTCCCATCACCATCTCCAGGTAGTAGATCGGCCGACCGATCAGGAACAGCACTACCAGGTACGGGATCAGGAAGGCACCTCCACCATTCTCCAGTGCCGTGTAGGGGAACTTCCAGATGTTCCCAAATCCCACCGAATAGGCAATGCAGGACAGCATGAACTCCACCCCCTTGCCCCACTTCTCCCGGATGGGAACGTTTGGAATGGCAACAGTGAGGGCAATGCCATTTGCTTGCTAAAATCCACAAAGACGTTGACGAAAGGAAACGTAATAAAGTTGATTACTGTGACTGTCACCGAAACTAGTTTGCGATCTGGTTGAGCGAGAGAACGATGTAGATGAGTGAATGAACCTTTTCTGTGATGCGAGCGGCGGTGCCCAGCGTGACAAAGAGATCGGATTAGAGCGTGGCTGGCGATGGTTGTGTATGTCAGTATCTAGTGTGGTTTGTCATGTTTCTGCGTTCTGTGTGGAATTAAATAGTCAATGAAAAGCGCAATTCGGGTGAGATGGCGGTGTGCGCGCACTGAAAAGAGAAAGTAAAATTGACTTTGGTAAATGGCCAAGAAAAGAGCGGGAAAACCGCCGAACATTGGTCACTTGGCGACGTTGGCAACGATCGTGCTTTTCTTTTGATATCCCAGAATGAATATTTTTGAAACACAACTTTGACTCAAACTGATGATTAACCCTATCCTTTGGAGTGATAGATTTCCGTTGAATGCTGAGTTTAAAGTGATTCCTTGTAGAGTCCACATATGGCCGCCACGTAGACTATACATGCACTTCCACTTCGAATTTTCAATTACACAAATCTTGGAAATGAATTCCTGATATTTCTACTTGATGTATGCTGCAGTACAGCATACGTGAAGTAACAGTTTCATTGTGTTACATGTCGGGGAAGCCGATACTTGTGCACTTGAATGATCTTACAGAGAAAAATTTTAAATTCAGTCAATTCAGTGTATGGTTGCAGATTTCATTTTCACTTTTTTGGTAATACGTTATTGAACTTTTTTTTTGAGAGTGTAGTGTGATCGAACGTGACTTTTGTTTTTTTTTAGTGGAGTTTTTTTTTCGAGGGGGGCGACACATCTAAATCTCAATTCTATAGATGCTCAAAAAATCACACACTAGCGAATCAATCTTCTCTAATTTGTCGCATCTACTTGCCTCGTGCATAATCTTTTTGCAGGAAAGCTTCAGAATCGTCGTCAACTTTCTTTCTATCTATTGAGCGTGCGCACAGCTAGCCATAGCAAAAACAATCTTTGTTGCATCGTAGATAGAGTCACCCCCCTCGGTTTTTTTCTTTCTATAATCAGTATAATCAAGATCATGTAGTTATACGTCTTTGTTATTTGCTGCTGATAAGTGGAACCAACATAGGGCCTTCGACGTCCCATAGTTCGTCTCATCGTTGAGTCGCAGACGCTGAACCTGATTATTGGCCACGGAAAGGCTTGCCAATGCACATCAAAAATTGACTACATCCTGAACATCTTTTATCTCAAATCAATGGAAAACTTTCTGTGCAAGATCTACCACAAACCGGACTAGTAGACCACCTTTTTGTGGTGCGTCTAGATCTGGTAGATCTTCGAACCCTAGTTCTAAAAATTTCAAACTAGGGGAACAGGATTTTTTAGTAATCAATGGAACACATTTTAGTCCTTGTTACTTTTTATGCCTACACACCAAAAAATTATGAATTTTAATGGTGATGTAAATATCCATGCAAACTTCCTTTTCACGTAAACTTGCAACTTGCAAGAAATATTGCTTACAAAGAAGGATAGCTGCATACAATATTTAGAATATTTCATTAAATGACTCATAAATTTACACGATCTGTTATGTGAATTTGTATGATATGTGACGCTCCATTTATGTGCATCATAGTGACAGAAATTTACACTACTTTTTCGAACTGTGTAGTGAATAGTGACAAGACGCGGGTAGCGATCACCCCCGTTTTGAATTTTCATATTGTATATTTCAAATCAAAAATATTGTTTATGTTCATAGAGCAGGGGATGACGGGGTAAGAAGGCCCCCTAAGCTTGAAGTAAAATTTAACCAGAACTGAATAAAATTTCCGCGATAAATTTGCTAAAATCATTAAATTGTTGATCATTAGATCATGCGGGGTAAGATTGGCCACCCCTAGGGGTAAGGTTACTGTCTCCGGAAAAATTGTACAGTAGGTCAAGGTGGATAGACAACAGTAGTACAGAAATTTCTCACTATGCACCGCTAGTGTGTAAGTCAATTTCCTGTATAAAATATATCTTGAGATCTTTACTATTTAGAATGATTCCGTCTTCGGGAAAGTTGTTCAAGTGATCAATGTCTTCAAATTTGTGGGTTATGTAGTTCAGAATTCTCTCACGTGTAGAATTCACGATTTTTTTTCGTACACACTTAGATTTTTTCGCCGAGATGGGCACCACCGAGCAGGTCGGCATTTTATTTTGCTGGATCTCAGTGATAAACTTGCCGAGATTCAGCTAACAAACGGGAATTTTGCCGAGATCTCAGCTAACAAACATATTTTCTGCTGAATTTCCAGCAAAATAAAATGCCGAACTGCTCGGTGGTGCCCATCTCGGCAAAAAAATCTAAGTGTGTAGATGGTGAGGATTTCAAGATATAGCTTATAGATGCAAAAGTTCGCATGTACACTAGCGCCGCGTAGTGAGGGAATTCCTTGCTTATTCACCATCACTATTTGGAATGCCTTGATCATCTTACTTATAATACGCCGGTAACAGAAGCTTCATAGAAGTCCTGAACCTAGTTTTATGAATTGACTATTTTACGGATGTGCCAGATTTTCTAGTGGTTATCACGAATTCATACTGATGACAGATCTACAAATGTTGTGGAAAAAATATACAGACGGCTCTAGATTGGATAATCGTGTAGGAGCAGGGGTAACAGGTCCAGGACTAAATATCTCAATATCTATGGCCTACCGTGTTCCAAGCAGAAGTCCAAGCAATTCTTGAATGTTCTAAAATTTGCATGCGTAAAAATGATAGACATTCGAATATCTGCATTATGTCTGATAGCCAAGCAGCACTAAATGCTTTGAAATCAGCAACATGTGATTCTAAGCTTGTATGGGAATGTGCAATGTTGTTAGAAGCAAAAATGTTGTAAACATTGCTGAACATCTGCGAACATTTAGATATACGTCACTGCCAACATACTGAGAACAGATAGAAATACGTCACTGCCAACAGCTGTTTCGTGTAAAAAGATAAACATTGCAATAAAATACGAACACCACTAAACATTTGCACATTTCACTAACACCAATAAGCCCTTTGGTCCAGACCTTATATAAACGTCATTGGTAGCATTGGAGCTCAGTACCAGCGTTGCCAGATATACCGATTTATCGGTATTTATACCGATTTGCAAACATGATACCGATATACAGATAAGGTTTCTCATAATACCGATTTTTGACTTTTTATACCGATTTATACCGATATTTTTAAATAATCATGTGTATTGCCTACCCATGCTTAACTGTCAGGAGAAACTATTGTGAGAGACGTTCATTTTTTTTTTTAATATCTCCCGTCTTCTCTTGTCAGTTTTTTTTTTCAACTTCCCCGGAACATCAGGGATGCTTCCAGAGCTTTATTTCAATTTAGCTTTAGGAAATCTACAGGAACTTTTAATAAGTTCTGAAACTTCAGAAATGTCTAAATTTTTGAGTAAGTTTAAAGATCTGTAAGGGCAAGTTTCTATAAATTAAAGACAGTTCCATTAGGTTCTGTTAAAATTCAAGAAATCGGACATTTCAAAAATGTCTAGAGAACTCCAGTTAACTTGAGGAAACATCATACATATTTTGGAAACTTCACATGTCCAAAGAACTTCAAGGAGATTGAATGGTTTTCACAGTTCCATTCGTTTCAGGTGAATTGAGAAAAATTTAGGAAAGCTCAAAGAACATCAGTAAAGATCAATAAATTTCAAAATTATTACTGAAACTTTAAAGGACTTCCAAGAAACTCAAGGAATTTCCGAAAACTTCAGCAAAGTTCCAAAAGGTTCCTGAAAATTTTGGAAACGTAAGGTAAGTAACATTAATAACTCATGTAATGGAGAAAACAATTTAAGGAAGATCCGTGCTTGTAATGGCAGTTTGAAGCACTTTTCTAAATTAAAAATAATCAGGAAGATCAGAGATTTTCAATGCTGATGTTCCAATAATGTCATGAAAATTGTGAGTGCACTTAAGAACCCAAGCAGCACAAAGCTGTGGCAGAAACTCACATAAAAGTTCTTTGCAGTATGCTCCTAGGGCAGTTCCGAAATCATCAAGAAAGACCAAAGACCTTCAAAGAAAATTTTATATTTCACCGTAGTTTTATTGAAGCTCCGAATACTTCGAGAATGATTAGAGAACTTCTAAACAACCCCCTAACTTCAGGAAAATTGCAAGAACTTTTAAGGAGTTGCGAGGAATTATGGAAGTGCATTTCAGGAATCTTTCGAAAACTTCAGAGACATTGTGTGGTCTTCAGGGATATTTTATGGCTAACAGAAGAACTGCTGGATCATTAGAACATGTAAGATACTTCAGGGAGTGTTGTGCTAGTAGCCCTCAGAAATCTCTATCTTCCGGAATGTTTCCCCAACTTCTCCTTTAAGTTTCTTACGATTGTTCCGTAGGCCCTCTGGCATCCGACTTACTCCACAAGTTTCTTCCAATCTACCTTCCAGCGTCTACAAGAATTTTCTTCCGTCTTCTCAATTGAATTCTCCTAGAAATTTCTGTCGTCTTCCTCTGGAAGTTTCTCCATAAGCGATTCCCTGTTGGTTTTTACAACTCCTATTGGAAGGTTTATCCGAGAGTCTTCTCTCATCCCCTGGAAATAACTACTCCTGGAATTTACTTTGGATTTCCGAAGCTTTTGTAGCTTCCTCTGGATTTTTTTCCGAATGGTTCGTTAAATTTTCACCAGAAGTTCTTCAATAATCATCTTGGAAGTTCCTTGGATGTGTTTCCGACTTTTCAAAGAACTTTCTTCAAACTTCCTCCAGAAAACCTACTTTATTTTTTCTTTGGAAGTTTTATTGGCGAGTCAAAGCAAAGCTAAAACTGGTCATGCGACACCTAGTTTTAAGATACGCAATTACAAAAATGATGATGTACTAAAAAAAATCATGCCATTTGACACAAATCAAAACGACATTACCATTTTCACCCACTGGCCATCTGTGAGTCTATCATCACTTTGATTCTTCAATCGACTTCCTTCAGAAGTTAATTAAAAAAATCCCCGGTAATTTGTTTGGACATCTTATGGAGAGTAAATATTCCGTTCTTAGTCCAAAAGTTTGAATTTGTGTAAATACCGATAAATACCGATTTTTTTAAACATTTGATACCGATAAGCATGAAAACAATCCGGCAACGCTGCTCAGTACGGAAAACAAATCTCGTGTCACTTTTCAATAGGTCCTATCTACATTGATCGATTCTCTTCATCGACACTCTCTTTCGTAAATAACTCGGCTTCACAAATGTTTCCTGCCGTCTTCGTCGAATTATGTTAGATCGAAAATATCCGGCCGTGGCGATTCAAAGTTGATCAAGGTTGATCAAAATAATTTGTACCCCTGCTTCCAGTTTGATTACATAAGCATTTTGTGTGGTCGTTGGTTCTGAATATGGACAAACAGGCAGATGAATTCTATTCCTACTCTTTACTGTAATAAGCTTGGTGGCCCTGAAAAGAGCCGTTTTGTTGCCAAAGTTGGTGATGATTTAACCTCCGAAACCAAACAGAGTGCGTCTCTGTCACTTCAAAACGTAGATGACATCCATGACCACTTACGCTTGGCTTGTTTAGTGTAGGTGACAGCATCATGGGTCTCATTTTTAAGGAACACCTTCAGCACACCTCGTAAATCAGACCGGAGATACGTCAGACACCGCCACGGCGAGCCAGACGACGGATGGTGGTTATCTCGAAGAATTTGCGTTTGGTTCTGAATATGGCGATGAGTGTGCAAAATATTACGCAATTCCATCCTCCCTATTCGCACGCACCCGAGGATCGGAGGCAAATGCCACTTCGACTTGTTTCGTCTACTTACTACTCTCTGACGACTGTGCTGGGGAAGCAGCATATGCATGTAGGTAATTGGTGGATTTGTTAGTTAATTCGACTCTTTTGGACAATGCTGGACATTTACCAGTTTTTCAATAGTTTCTTGTTAAAAATCAGCATTCGGAAGCATTGTTATCGATGCGTAGCCGTATTTCTGATCGATTGGTGATAAAATTATTGAAATTGGACCAGGGACAGCTGAGTTATTGACGTTCAAAATCTTTCTTAATTTGTTACATGTTCCATTTTCGGTTTTCACAAAGTGTACCCCCATATAGCAATCAAAGACGTAGTCCTACATCAAAACCTTTTATCTAGCATCTAATACATCAAACACAACAAGAAACGATTATGTACTCAAGTTATTAATAAAAGAGAAAGTCGACAAAGAGAATCGATCAATGTTACTTAGGACCTAATGCAATGTTCAGCTTGAATTCTCAATCGCGTCGCGAGTGCAAGTACCCATCTTTCCAGTGCATCACGAGTGTAAGCCGGCTCCGTGGCTGCGAAAATCACTGTGCTGATAGTGTAGTGAAAAGGGTGCCTGATCGCCATTGTGGGAAACAGGAGCTATTCGCTTCCCTGGCTAACCAAAAAGTATCCGGTAAACACACCCGCCGTCCTGACTGCGGTGGCTCAGCCAATAGAGCCAGTCTTGCCACCGTAGTTAATCGTCAAGCTGGACGAAGTAGGCAGTTCCAGAGGTGAGTTCGCCTGGGCAGCAACTGCGGTAACAGCGAGGAGGAGGACACATATAAGTAGATAATAGACGCCTAAAATTGATTTCTTCTTGTTGTTTTGTTATTTCATTCAAATCCGAACGACTTTGGGGGAAGTACTCTTGTTCGAGGCCGTCCCGCCGTGGCAGGTAAGCTGCAACTTACATCTTGTACAGCAATTTTCAATAAGAGGCGTTTTTTTCTGGTTAAGAGGCTGACAGAACCCTTTGATTTTTGGAACTTAGTTCCCAGTAGTGCAATTTATTCGAAATGTAATACCTGACTGGGAAAATGTTTTCGGTCAGTCTATGTCAGTCGCTTCATAAAATGGTGATACGACATACTGATAAAGCAAAAAAAAAAAAACAATTTTAAAACGGGAAATATATCACAATAGATCTAACCCAAGTAACAATTTTGGTTTTATGAGGGTTCTGCAGACCAAGATTTAGACTTGTAGAATGCTTTAATCCCTAAATAAAACTAGAACTGTTGCTTGGGAAGTACTGGTCGCATTGATCAAAATACGCAACACGGAAAAAAAAATATCTCATGATTTAATGAAAACTGTATATTTTTCACTATAAGTACATCGAACAGACGTGTTTTTTTCCTTATGGTAATGTTACTTTTACACGAAGGGGGTGACACATCTAAATCTCAATTCTAGATGCTCAACAAATCTCACACTAGCGAATCAATCATCGAAAAATCTTCAATCATTTCTATGGGAATTTGCAGAGCGAAAAGAAAAAACACGCGTTTGTTTTGGTTCGTTTGATAGGACTGAATGATGCACGTTTATTTAAGAGTAGCAAATATAGGGTAAAAACACGGCTGAACAAATTCTTAAGTTACACTAGTCAACACTCCCCCTTAACTAAGAATTTGAGAAATTCCGAACACTGCTTTGAATTGTCCAGGGACCGCCTTTGTCAGCGCGTCTGCCTTCTGGTCACCAGAACGGATGTACTTTAACTGCATAGTGTGGTTCTCCAGCTGCTCTCTGACAAAATGATGTCGCACGTCGATGTGCTTACTTCTCGGCGAGTACCCGATCTCCTTCTCCGCTAGGCACATCGCACTACGGTTGTCGCAGTGAATGACAATCGGTTCCTTCTTGCCCAACAACTCCGCACAGAAGCCACGCCACCACAGAGCCTCTTGTGATGCCGCCGACAAGGCTACGTATTCGGCTTCCATCGTAGAAAGCGCAACAGTCGGCTGTTTCCGGCTGCTCCAAGACACCGATCCGCCTCCAAACTGGAACAAATATCCTGTGACCGAGCGCCTCGAGTCAGGATCGTTTCCCCAGTCCGCATCGCTAAACCCTTCGAGCACTGGGTTCGCCATCTTCTGGAAGACCAATCCGAACGATTTGGTACGCTGAAGGTAACCGTGGAATGCGCTTGGCCGCTGTCCAATGGGCTTCACCCGGATTACTGCAAAAACTGCTAACTGAATTCACGGCATACGCTATGTCGGGACGAGTGCATTGAGACAAGAACAGTAGTCCACCCACTAGCTCACGGTACGGAACATTCTGCATCCTTGCTTTCTCCTGTTCGGTTTTCGGACTCATTGCTTTTACGAGCCTCTGGCTCACTTCGGCCGGTGTCGATGTCGGATTACAGTCCACCATGTTGTATTTCTGAAGCAGCTCCTCGATGTATCGCTGTTGATCCAGCACGATAGTGCCACCGTTCCTGGTGATCCGCATTCCAAGCACTTGGCGGGCCTCCCATCCGACATCAAATACACGCAAGGGTCATAACTGGATCGTCTGAAGCCAATTCTCTTCAGATCCGTGTCCAACTTCACGTTCCAGACACGGATGGCTTGTTTAAGGCCGTACAGAGCCTTTTTTAATCGACAAACCTTTCTTGGATCCTTCTGAACAAACCCCTCAGGTTGCTCCATGAATATCTCTTCATCGGACAGTTCCCCTTGCAAAAAGGCAGTGACTGCATCCATCTGATGAATCTGCAAGTCTAGCTGCGCTGCCATGCCCATCAGATATCGGATACTGGCATATCTGACAACGGAAGAGTAGGTCTCGTTGTAATCGATGCCCTTCACTTGCAAAAACCCCTTGATTACGACACGAGCTTTGTGTCGATCCAGCGATCCATCAGAGTTCATCTTCTTCTTCAGTACCCACTTGCACTTTAGGGCCTTGCGTCCTGGTGGTAGGTCGGTCAGCTCCCAGGTGTTATTCGACATCAGCGCCTCGAACTCGGCTTCCATAGCACGCTGCCACAACTGCTTCTCATCGGACTCCATCGCTTCTTGGAAAGACTGCGGCTCCTTCGATGATTCCTGAGACACGGATATCCTTTTAGGAATAACACTGTACGTCATATCATAATCTTGATACTTGCCTGGGATATTGCGCTCCCGTTCACTGCGCCTGATCGCGAGAGGATCTACAGATTGTGAAGGGAGCGCGACGGTTTCTGCTGTGGTTGGTTCTAGAGATTCGATTGCACTGACATACAACGGTCCGGGGCCATCGTCGTCGTCGGCTTCTGCAACATCTTCCGGCTCACTGCCATCTCAATCGCTGGCTTCTGAAACATCTTCCGGCTGACTGCTATCTTCGTCGCTGGCTTCTGAAGTTTCCTCCGTTTGATCAACTCCCCCTGCGCCTGATTCGTCACCAAAAATAATTTCGTTCGTCATCGTTCGACTTTTCGGCAACACTGCGTCCTGAGATTCCACCGAACGCTGTTCCACCTCGCTGAGAAAAACTACATCACGAACGACTTTCACCGTTTTCGTCTTTGGCAGGTACACTCGATATCCTTTCGACTGATATGCAAAGCCAACAAAGATTCCCGGTTCGGACTTGGCATCCCACTTACGCCTGCGTTGCTTGGGAATGTAGCACATCACCTTTGCACCAAAAACCCTCAGTTCCGACAAGTCTGGTCGCTTTCCAGTGAAACGCTCCTCCGGCGTCACCGGAACACCTTTAGTCGGTGATCGGTTAACCAGGAAAGTCGCCATCGCCGTACCTTCCGCCGAGAAGCTCTTATCCAGGTCTGCATCCAGCAACAAACAACGAGCTTTCTCCACAACGGTCCTGTTCATGCGCTCCGCTAGCCCATTCTGCTCCGGATTATACGGTACTGTCATTTCGTGACGAATACCGCAGCTGCGCAGGAACTGTTTCATGCCGGTGTTCACATATTCGGTGCCATTATCGGTTCGAAGTCTTTTGATCCTTTTTCCGGTCTGATTCTCCATCAATGCTTTGTACTCTTTGAAGCATTCGAGTACCTCTGTTTTCGACTGGAGAAAATACACGACCAACTTGCGACTCGCATCGTCGATGAACGACAGGAAATATTTACTTCCGCCGATCGATTCCTCCTCCATCGGACCGCACAGGGCCGAGTGGACCAGCTCCAGCACCTCGGTCCCACGAGTGCCCTCGTTGTTGAATGGCTGTCGAAAGTGTTTCCCTTCCAAGCAGGTGACACAAGCAGGAATCTTGGCGTTACCGAAATCAATCCCATCGGCCAACCTTCGGAGCTTCGTCAAACTCTGCTCGTTTAGATGCCCCATTCTCCGATGACACAGTATGATGTCATCCTTCGACTTCGCAGTGCACGACATTTGCTTGTTGGTCAAACAAAGCTTGTACAGACCACTTGTCTCCTGACCAACGGCAACCAACTCGCCGCTATTGGACCGCACCTCGCACGTTTCCTTCGTGAACTGAACGCTGTAGCCCTTACTGCACATCCTGCTGACCGAAAGAAGGTTGATCGCTATATCCGGAACGCACAATACATCGGACATCGTCAAGTCGCAGGACTCTTTTCCAATGTCTGCCTCTAGCTCCACACTCCTGGTAGCAGCTACGGACAGTTCAGCGTCGTTGGCTACACTCACGCGCTGTGACGTTTCCTGCACGTTTAGCAAAAACGCCTTACTACTGCACATGTGCGATGTAGCTCCTGAATCGAAGAACCAGTCCGATTCACTTTTCCTCGGGTTCTCAAAGGTGGTCATCGCTGCGTTCCTTTTACCGGATTTCTCCTTCTTGTCCTTCGGTTCATTCGGTCCTTTCTGCTGACACTCCGAAGCAAAGTGACCAAATTGCTTGCACCTGTAGCACTGGATTTTCGATTTGTCAGTCTTCTTCTTGCTACCAGCCGCCTTTTTATTGCTGTAGAAAGCCTCTTCCTTGCTGCCTCCCGCCGAAATGCCGCCGATTTTCACGTCCTGGAGGATTTTCGCTTTCACTGCATCCGCTGTAATACGCGTTCCCGATGCTTCCAAGCCCATAATCATCGGCTCGTATGACTCTGGCAAGCCCATCAACAGCAGACACGCCAGCCAAGTATCATCGACCGCAAAACCAACTTCCGTCAACTTGTGGCTGGTCGTCATGAGCTCATTCACATATTCCTCCACCGACGAGCACTCCGTCAATCGAATACCTGTCAACTTCCGCAGCAATCCTATTCGTCGCGTCATTTCGTCATCCCGAAAAGCATTCTGCAGGTTCTTCCATGCTTGCTTCGCCGTTTTGGCACTCTGCACCAGGCTGTAATTAATTGGTTCTATGCTGAGGCATATCGTCGCCAATCCTCGCAATGAAACTGCGTCCTCCGGATCCTGCTCTTGCCGTGTAACTGCGTCCCATGTGCCTTCCCGGATCATCAGCATCTTGGTGGCAAACGCCCACGTCGAGTAGTTTTCTCGGCCACGCAACCTGTCCACTGCTGGCAGCGAAATACTGCCTCCTACTGCACCTGTTCTTCCTTCTACCTGGCTCCCGGATCTGCCTCCACCGTTGCTACCGCCGTTTCCTCCGCCTGTCGACATTCCAAAACTTGGAACTCGCGAACAAAAGTCGAATTCGAAACTCGCGAAAAACTTATAACAAAAACGTAACTGCGCAATAAATTTTTCCGCTTGCTGGGGCCCATAACCTATGGGAATTTGCAGAGCGAAAAGAAAAAACACGCGTTTGTTTTGGTTCGTTTGATAGGACTGAATGATGCACGTTTGTTTAAGAGTAGCAAATATAGGGTAAAAACACGTCTGAGCAAATTCTTAAGTTACACTAGTCAACAATTTCTCCCATCTACTTGCATCGCACATCATCTTTTTGCAGGAAATCTTAAGAATCGTCATCAATCTTCTTTCTATCTACTCAGTGTGCATACAGCTAACCACAGCAAAACACAATTTTTCCTGCATCGTAGATAGAGTCGCCCCCCTCGCTTTTACATGATAAATTATATAATAGCCGTAAAGCAATCAATTCCGAAAAAAAAAATTAAACAAATGCAGGTCGCCATCATGCGCAATGTTTGTTTATGATGTTTATTTTGACGTTTCACTTGTTATCAAACTAGAATGTGCCATAATGTGCCATAATGTCTGAAAATTAAGTGCAAAATAAAGTGGTGAACAGACAAAACACAGGAGTACAAATGTCAATACTTCCGACGTCGTTGCAGTCCACTTCTACCTGGAGCTATTCCTTAAAAGCTCCTCTTCCTTGTTCTTAGAAGAACTTAAATGTCGGAAATGGAACAAGTGACACTGACGACATTTAACACTATTGTGCAATAGATTCATATTATTCTATCAGGCTATCAAAATATGCGTACTCATTGCTGATTTTTCGAGTAGTGTTAAGCTTAAATAAGTCTGGTTGAATCTTTAGATCAGTTAACTTACTGAGGTTGAATTAGGGGGATACAATTCTATTTATGCACTACTAATCGCAACTACTAAGCGGAACTCGGAGACATTTAAATCATATCAGTTTAATAAACTTCGTTCGACCCTTACCAACCGTGAACGTGAAAGGAACCTGTTGCAACCTTACACTTACGACGGTCGAATGCTTATCTGGTTGAGGTGGTAGAAAAATTTCATACGAAAACTTAAGTATAATTATGTAAATATCAAAAACTAAATAGTCAGATCGAGCTGTACGATTCCTTTCTGGCTCGAGATAGACAACCTAATGTTCCAGTTCGGGATATTTTGGGTAGACGCGATCTGAAGTTTATGAAACTCATATATGTTTTCCTTAAGAATATTAACCTTAGATTGTAAGTTTGCCTAACCTTGTGTTTAGTTTGTATTTTGTTCGCGTAGGCTTTTTAATGTTTGTGTCTGTAATAATTGTATAATTACACTGCTGATACCCAATTTAATAGGAGTAAGTTCATGTTTTAGGAATAATGAAATATTTGTATCGTAAATCATATCTCAAACATCGTTCTCTCTCTCCCCATCCATAAAACTGTAAATTTCTACTAGCCTCGAGACGACCGCGAGTAATCGGTTCAATTCCTTTAACTCTAGATTAAAGACATTGATTATGTATAAAGCAAATGATAACTTGGCTCTGGAAAGTTTATTCGATTGAGCCTGTACAAAAAAATTAAAAAACAAAAAAAATCAACCTTAATCTTAGTACTTCCCACACTTTTCCTCGTGTTTATTTATATTGTTCGATTGGAACTGCGTTTGACGATTCGTGTGCCTCTTATTTCTCGCGTAACATTTGAAGAGGGCCAATCCTCGTTAATCGAGTCTCTTCATCGACTTTCTCTTTGGTTTACCATGGCAACATAAACGAATTGCTTACTAAGCTCACAGCACAGTTCGACAGAAGATGATGTTAGCTTGCGCCTGAAACAACACACAGAATGGAAAATTCATTTGCAGTCGGGTTATGCGCGAAGGAGAAAATCGATGAAGAGAATAGATCAACAATAATAGGCCCTTTCCTCGTGTTGCGCCAGATTTAATATCGTCTCTGGTTGAAACCATTCGCGTTGAGATCCTAGAGGCCTAGATGGTACTACCATAGAGGTAACTCTAAGACTAGAAGGTCCCGAAATAACGGGCTCAACTTTTTGGCTCAGCTCTGGTACTCTCTTCGGTCCCAAGCTAATCGAGTCACCCCTCGAAACATAGGAAACTCCACTAACCCCTCATTTTTATCAGTCATACTAGAATGGGGTACGTTAATCGTTTGTTTGAGACCAATAGGCTAGTCAAGTAGTGAGCCAATTTAAAATCGTTAGTTTCCACCGGTTGGTACTATCCTGAACTGAATATAACTGTCAAAAAATTCTCGTAGTTTTTCTGAATTCTATTGAATTAACCGGAATTTATCGAAGCTTACGCATACAAATATTCAAAGTACTCTGAAAGTCTGGAATTTTTTGAATTTCTCGAAGAAAAGGAGTTATTGGAAGTGCCGTTAATAAATCTGAAATTTCCTAAAGCTCTCTAATTTAACTTTTTTGAGGTAATTTTAAGTTCTTTAAAATGTCAATTTTCCTCAAGTTATCTCCACATCTCTGAGATTATTTTGACTTCCCTAAAGTTCTCTGGATATCTGGATATGAATTTCTCAAATTTTCTTAAAAGTTCCAGCAGTTTCCTGAAGCTTTTAGAACTACATAAAAAATCCTGAAGTTTGTCTGAAGTTCACAAAAATTTACAGAAATGTTGCGGAACTTTCCTTTTGTTCTCGCAGTTTGCCCATGAAACTTCCTGAAATTCACAGTACTTCTTTTCATTCCTCAGACTCTCCTGAAGATCTCTATTGTTTCCTGAAGTTAACGGAACTACCATTATGTTTTCTTGATGATGTTCCTGGAAGTGTTGAGAAATTAATGGAACTGCCCAGATGATCTTTAAATTTCTCTTTAAACATGGATCTTCAGTGAAGCTTGCTTAATGTTTTTAAGTTCATTCCCTGAAGTTTTCATTCCCGTAAATTTTCGGAACTTCTTGATGGTTTCCTCTATTTAACTGGAATAAATGGAACTGCCATACAGTTCTCGAAACGAACCTAAAGTTTTAGGAACGGCCCTCAAGTTCTCACAGTTTTTCCTGATATTCAAGGAACTGCCCTAACATTTTCAGAACTTACCCGAAGTTCACGTAACTCACTCATTGTTCTTTAAGCTTAAATTTTCCTGAATTTAATGGAACTGCCCTGAAGCACTTGATCTTCGCTGAAGTAAATTTTCTTGAAATCTATTAGATTGCCCTGGAGCTGTCGAAACTTCTCCACATTTCTACCAATCAGAATTTCTTAAAGGTTTCAACATTTTTTGATAATTTCACAAGCTAAAATTTATTTATTTATGTATTTAATCTTCGATATATAAAAACATCGTACAGACAAAAATAACTTATCTACTAATTCTAAGCTTAAACACAGTTTTAGTCATACCAAAATCAAACATATTGGAAACCTCGTTGAAACGATTACAGCAGACATCCAGAGGGTTGTTCATTCCATAGTCAGTACGGTGATTCGATCGGCGGAAGAACTCCGGTTGCCGCGTCACCCGAAACGGTGTGTTAAAGCGGAGTTTCTCAAGTATGTCTGCACAGTCGATATGGTCTGTCAGGACATCAAAGATGAGCATGCGTTGAAGGAATACTCGTCTGCTTGATAGTGTTGGTAGATCAATCAACATGCAACGGCTTTCATATGATGGCAGGTTCGTTCTATCTCTCCAGTGAAGGCCTCGAAGAGCATATCGAACAAAGTTCTTTTGAATTCGTTCAATCCGATTGATGTGAACTGCATGGTACGGGGCCCAGACTTGCACCCCATATTCTAAAACACTGCGTACAAGTGAGCAATACAGCGTCTTTAGACTGTACACATCTTCAAAGAATTTCGTGTTACGCTTCAAAAATCCCAGCAGAGAATACGCTTTGGCTGTTACTGAAGCGATGTGTTCGACAAACCTTAGTTTGCTGTCAACGAGAATCCCCAAATCCTTAACGGTGCTCGTACGTTTCAAGCAACAAGTTTCCATTCTGTACTCGAAAGCAATCGGTGTACGTGAACGACTGAATGTAATCACGCAACATTTCTTGATATTGGCTTCCATTCCATTCAAACTGCACCATTCCAGAAGTCCGTCGATATCCGTTTGAAGCGCACAGCAGTCTACCAGCGACGTGATTACTCGGTAAAACTTGAGGTCGTCAGCATACAAGGATTTTGGAGATTTTATCTTCATGCAGAGGTCGTTAATGAACAAAACAAACAGCAAAGGTCCCAAGATACTGCCTTGAGGCACTCCGGAATGAACCTGGAATGGAACAGAGTAGGACTCACCGACTTTCACCGAAGAACTGCGCCCTGTGAGATAAGACAGAATCCATTGTGTCAGCCACTCAGGAAGTCCTATCCTTTTGAACTTTTCAACTGCAAGGATGTGTGGCACCTTATCAAAAGCTTTGGCAAAGTCCACGTATACAGCGTCGACTTGCTGTCGTTTTTCCATCCTATTCACAAGAGTCGATACATAGCTTAGCAGGTTCGTTGTGGTCGAGCGCTTTTTCATGAAACCGTGTTGTTCAGTAGAGATAATACATTTGGTAGACTGGTACAGCACATCATGCACCAAGCTTTCGAAGATCTTCGGCAGACAGCTGAGAATGGAGATCCCACGATAATTCTCTACATCGTTGAGCGAACCAGATTTATGAATTGGTGTGATTGAAGCAGATTTCCAAATCGTAGGAAAGCACTTCTCGTTAAGTGAACGGTTGAACAAAATGCTTGCAGGTAACGCTAGAGAATTCGCACAATGTTTAACGACAAATGGAGGCAATTGGTCAGGCCCAGCGCCTTTTGAACCGTCGATTGATTGCAACTTGAGCAGTACATCGTTTGGTGAAAAATTCATCCGTGGCACGTTTACATCATACTGCGGAATACTGTCCAGGTACGTTACAGACAAAGGTGGTGAGTTATTACTTGACACACTTTGAAAGTAAGACGAGAACATATTCGCTGATTCCTGCTGCGTAGTGGTAGTCATTCCTTGGTAGCGCATGTTCTGAGGAATCCCTTTCGTCGATTTTCGGTCGTTAACGTAATTCCAGAATGATTTCGGGTCCGCTTTCACGTTGTCCTCGATGCGATGAATGTAGTCGCGAAAACATCTTGCGTTTAAAGAGTTGTATTGAGCCTCTGTATCACGCATTTCAGTTTTTCGTGACTCACTTCTGCGTTTAAAGTATCGTTTCCTAGATTTACGAAGACGATTCCGAAGGTGCCGAAGGTCCGCGTTCCACCATGGCTGGTTTTTATGAAGTTTCCGTCTAAAATATGTAATCTAGTAATCCAGGTGGGCATCCAAAAATGCCTTTATGCATTTTGGTGCGCGAATTTTATAAGAAGACCATACGAAGATCGATATTTCGATCATTTTTACGAATTGACCACTTTTATGGATGTTCCGGAGCGCCCAGAGGAGAATTTTGTGACTACCAGTGAGCGCATTAGACTGATGCAAAATTTGAAATTTTCATTCCACAGTGGTCAAACAGTTTAAAATCGGGTCCTGATTAGCCTCCGAAAGTTTAAACTCATTTGATAAGAAACTGACTTGGCACAAACCATTTGAAGTTTATATGGGAAAACCAAACTTTTTGGTCATTGTCTTCTAGCCTTTTTCCATATTGTACTGTTAACAAGTTCTATTGCTATTCTCATGGGAATTTTTATCAGCTACAACTTTGCAGAAAATCGTTTTTCAGCCAAACGTCTTATTAAATGTTAAATTGTTTAAGATAATGATAATCTTATGGCAAGTTTAAGCAACTGTATTGTGGGTAACACTGTATTCTGCAGTGTGACATAGTAGCCATGATTTTGGTCCTCTATTCTACGCGCTAGAAACTCCAGTGTTGCCTGCTGAACAGTTGATTGAGCATCATATAAGACATTATTGACTTGAATCATTGATAATTTTTATTCCTTACATTTGATCGAAAAGTGGTCTTCAACAAACTTGTAGCTCAGAAAATTTTCAACAATCGCAGTTATCATTTTCTAAAGTAGAGTAAACTGGTGAGTTTTGAGATGGATACGAACCGAAATTATGATTTCCCCATGGTAATTTCCATATAAAATTCAAATGGTTTGTGCCAAGTCAGGTTCTTACAAAATGAGTTCAAATTTTGGGAGGATAATCAGGAACCAATTTGGAACCGTTTGAGCACTGTGGAGCGAAGATTTCTTGCTCCAGATTCAAATTCATTCATTTATCACAACAAGTGATTTAAAAAAAGATCGCTGGGCTATTCGGATCTTCCGGAACTACCGGAGGACCGTTTCTTGAGAAACCTAGGCCTGTAGTTGGATCTTAACCTTCAAACTTCAGTCTTCGTGGTTAGGTATATCAGTATTGTCGAAAAGAAAACCAATAACGAAACTCTGTGATCAATTTCAGTTCGAAGTTCGACTAAAAGTGTAGCAACTATCGGTGCGAAAGCCGAAAACGTAAATTCACAATCGTGATAGCAACGACCGGTGCGAAAACAAGTTGCTAACTAAAATAGCAAGGGCTAAAGTTATCAAACTAGCAGCCCTAATAGCAATGCATTGGTGCGGGTGCTCTAATGGGCTGTTCTGTTAAGTAAAAACAAAGAAAGAAAAAAATCATAAAGTGTAATGCCTCCGCCATGGCAAGACGGCCAATAAATCGGTCTCTTTTAATGGATCATTGAAGATGCTGAGGTTTTGACAGCACCGTACTGTGGCTACCACAGTATTTTACATTGGATCGTCCGTATACAGTAGCGCCGAATGCAAGCTGTGGCGGGTTCAAAACTCAGCCATCTAAAATGATCCATTAATTGTGTTCCGTTCAAGTGGAATGAAGAATGTGAGAAGGCGTTTTTATGGATCAAGAAAGAGATGCAGTCAGATCGGGTATTGGTACATTACGACCCTAAGTTACCGCTAGTACTAGCGACGGATGCCTCGCCATACGGAGTCGGTGCGGTGCTTAGCCATCTTTATCCGGGTGGGACTGAAAAACCAATCCAGTATACATCTCAGACCCTCAACAAGTCACAACAAAATTATATAATGGTGGACAAAGAAGCTTATGCTATTGTTTTTGGGGTAAAGAAGTTTTACCAATATCTATACGGTCGTAAGTTTATCCTGGTCACGGACAATAAAGCAGTAGCTCAGATTCTGGCACCCCACAAAGGACTTCCAACTCTTAGTGCTTTACGGATGCAGCAGTATGCAGTGTTTCTCGAATCTTTTATCTATGATATTCGATATCGCCCGTCGAAGGAGAACGCAAATGCTGACGGAATGTCAAGATTGCCTATCCAGGATGCTGGGAACCGATACAGAATCGAAGAAGTGAATCTAGTGGAGATAAACCAAATCGAAACACTACCAGTCACCGCTAGTGAATTAGCTGAGTTTACCAAGGACGATCAAAATGTGAGGAATCTGCTGCAAGGCCTTAAGGTTGGACGGAGAGTAGATGGAAGTGATAGATTTAGGGTGGATCAAAGTGAGTTCTCCATACAGAGTGGATGCTTACTGAAAAGAATACGGGTCTACATTCCTTCAAAGCTCCGTAAACGAGTTCTGAACGAGCTTCATACGGGACATTTCGGTGTAACAAGGATGAAATCTTTGGCGCGTTCGTATTGCTGGTGGGAGTCTATCGATGATCTGTCGAGGAACTGTAGTGAATGTGCAGGAGTTCGCAAGAATCCATCCAAGGTGGCTTTACATTGCTGGGAGAGACCATCTGAGCCTTTTCAGCGCATCCATGTCGATTTTGCCGGACCGTTTCTAGGGCTCAACTTTATCGTTATAGTGGACGCATTCACAAAATGGCCAGAAGTCAAAATCATTCCAGACATGACTACAGATACAACTATTGATCGACTGCGTGAGTACTTCGTGACGTATGGAATTCCATCGATCATCGTCACTGATCGTGGAGTCCAATTTACTTCGGAACAGTTTCAAGCGTTCATGAAACGAAACGGTATCGCGCATAAAATGGGAACACCATACCATCCAGCTACAAATGGATTGGCTGAACGTTTTGTTCAGACTTTCAAAGACAAGTTGAAGGCTTTGAAATGCGACAGGAAGGATGTACAGTTTGAACTTCACAAAATCCTAATGGCATATCGGCGTACCGTTCACCCGGTGACTGGGAAATCACCTTCAATGCTTGTGTTTGGCAGGCAAATTAAATCGAGAATTGACCTTATCATTCCTGCAGGCGAAACTGAAATTTTTTTCGAGGAGAGGAAAAAGCCGTCCGAAGCTTTGCGATTGGTGAAAGGATTTCAGCACGAGACTTTCTTGGATCGTCAAAATGGCAATTCGGAATAGTAAGTGAACGATTGGGAAAGCTACATTACATGATCGAGCTGGATGATGGCCGTCTATGGAAGCGACATGTGGACCAACTTCGGGCAGGCCCTGCCAAGCGTAGCGATGATCAGGATTCGTGTTCAGATAATGAACAGCTGGATCAAAACCGAAGCCGGTTGGATGCGATGGCTCGTTTTTCAAAACCGTTAGATCCAGAGTCGCAAGAAGAACCCCTTGTTGAAACGGAAACCCTATCGTCATCCAACGCAAACTCACCAGGTCCAAGTCGTTTTATCGAGACACCTCTCAGTGAAACAAATGTTAGTGCCAACTCAGAAGTTGTTACTAAGCCAAATCTAAACAGAACCGTAACTCCTCGTCGATCCACAAGAGTTAGAAGAGCCCCTGTTAGACTAGACCTCTGAACGGCCAGTGTAACTAACATTACTAACCTCTGTTTATATGTTGAACGACAGTAAGTTAGGGAACAAGTCTATTAAGGGAGGGAGAGTTGCTGGGCCTAACCCTAATTCGAATAAACATTGTTGAGCATATATATCGTTCCCCCAAACGTCATAACCTGTCACGATACAAAACAATCAAATAATAAACCTTCACTTATGTTATACTCATTGAACGAGATACACGCGTTTCTATTCGTCTTCACAAACAATCCGGAAGTTTTGCAATTACGCTGTGGATACAGCAACAACGTAGACAATTGGGTGTGCGTGATCACCGTCGGAGATCGGTGAAACATGATCTTCATGGCTCCAGAATGATACGGAGAGTTACGAAAGTTACGACGATGTTTCAGTATAGCTTTATAGAGTTTGTTTTAAACTTTAATCAGTAAGATAATGCCTCACGAATCATTGCAAGCTGTTGCCCCCTAAAGGTGCAATGCAACCTGGGAGACGTACCGATGGCAATTCGGTTGAGGAAGGCGTATGGTGGCACGCAGGCGGCGTTGATATGACTTTCTTCGGACGCAGCTAACGAGCTGCTGAAGACAGGCCGAATCAAGATTGGGTGGTCAGTGTGCCCGTTGAAAGCTATTCCTCGGGTATCTAAGAAAATGGAGAGATGCAACAAATGCATGGGCTTCGGTTACCAGGCGAGAAACTGCAAAGGCCCTGACAGATCTGATCTATGCAGGAAATGCGGAGAGAAGGGGCACGTTGCAAAAGACTGTACAAAGCAACCGAGGTGCATGCTCTGCAAAAAGGAGGACGGAAACGGCCATGTGACGGAAAGTTTCAGGTGCTCAGAGTTCAAGAAGGCGAAGGTGGGCCAGCACGAATGGAGGTAACCCAAATAAATCTCAATCGTTGCAACACAGCACAGCAACTGTTGTGGCAGTCGACAATGGAAACAAAGTGCGACGTTGCTATCATTGCAGAGCCATATCGAGTCCCTCTCATAAAACAGCAAAAGGGTTTATCTTCCATTTAATTCCACTTAATTAATTTTGGTATCCATGACAGATACGTATTTCGACTACAATGTGCAGTCTTCATCAGTGTCATTCCCACTAAAGAAGAAGAGTCCCTCTCGATAATGGTAACTGGGTGGCGGATAGAGTATAAGAATGGCGGCCATACAAGTCATGGGCAGGTATCCCATTCAACAAGTGGTGGCGGGCTCATACGAAGGTTTCGTGATCGCCAAAATCAATGGAATCTATGTATGTAGTTGCTGCGCACTCCCGAGATGGACAATTGAGCAGGTGTACCAACGCAAGAGAGCATAGCCTACTGGAAGCTCTGGCAAAGTTGAATGTCAGTCTGGCCAACTTGGGAACCATCAGCACCTTCCGTACAGATGGTAGGAAATCCATTATCGACGTCACTTTCTGCAATACGTCGCTAGTGGCAAATATGGACTGGAGAGTGTGCGAAGAGTACACCCATAGGCGATCCGGTACAGTATTGGCGAACGGACACCGGTGGAAATGCGAAGGACGAAAGTAAGTGAGTGGAAGTGGAAGACGAAGGCATTCAATAAGGATCTCTTCATCGTAGCTCTAAGGGTAGACAGCAGCGTCCCGGGTCTAAGCCCGAACGAATTGACCGAATCATTAGCAAGGGCATGTGACACAACTATGCCGAGAAAACTGGAGCTAACAAACAGGCGGCGTCCAGCTTACTGGTGGAACGGGGAAATTAGCACCCTCCGTGCTACTTGTCTTCTAGCCATAAGGCGCGCTCAGAGAGCAAGAACGGAAGCAGACAGAGAGAAGCGCAGGGTGGTGTTCCGAGAGGCCAGGGCTGCACTGAAACGAAAGATAAATCTGAGCAAGTCAAATAGTTTCAAGGAGCTGTGCCGCGATGCCGATGCCAACCCCTGGGGCAACGCATACCAAGCCGCGATGGCGAAAATCAGAGGTCCAACGATGCCGGTTGAAATGTGTCCCAACAAGCTGAAAGTCATCGTGGAGGGACTTTTCCCACAACATGACCCAACGACCTGGCCACCTACACCATATGGTGAGGAAGATGAAGACAACATTGAACAAGTCTCCAACGTGTTATCGTAAACCACATTTCAAACCTCCTCCTTCCCTTTTCCCATCCAAAAAATTGTAAATCTCCACTAACCTCGAGACAACCGCGAGTACTCGGTCCAGTTCCTTTAACTTTAAATTTAAGACAGTAATAATGTATAACGCAAAGGATAACTCGGCTCTGTAAAGTTTATTCGATTGAGCCTGTTCAAATAAAGTAATTATATAAAAAAAAAAGTCTCCAACGAGGAACTCATAGCAGCAGCGAAAGGGTTGAAGGCGAATAAAGCTCCCGGCCCGGATGGAATTCCCAACGTGGCGTTGAAGGCGGCGATCCAGACGTTCCCGGACATGTTCAGGATGTTGCTGCAGAAATGTCTGGACGAGGGTCAGTTCCCTGATAAGTGGAAGGTACAAAAGCTTGTCCTGTTGCCGAAGCCCGGAAAACCGCCGGGGGATCCTGCATCGTATAGGCCAATATGTTTGCTGGATACAGTCGGAAAGCTCTTGGAGAGGATCATCCTGAACAGGCTGACGAAATGCAGGGGAAGTGAACACGGATTGTCGGAGAGGCAGTTTGGATTCCGTAAGGGAGATCGATGGTGAATGCAATTCGGACAGTGATTGACAGAGCCGAGAAAGCTTCCAAACAGAAGCGGAGAAGAAATCGATACTGCGCCGTGATTACGATTGATGTGAAGAATGCATTCAATAGCGCCAGCTGAGAGGCCATCGCCAAGGCGCTCCATAGAATGAGGATTCCAAACTACCTTTGCAGGATTCTAAGTAGTTACTTCCAGAGCCGGGTCCTGGTCTACGACACAGACATGGGGCAGAAATCGCTTAGAATCACGTCGGGAGTTCCACAAGGCTCCATTCTAGGTCTCACGCTGTGGAACGGATGTACAATGGCGTGCTGATGCTCAAGCTGCCCAAAGGAGTTGAGATCGTTGGCTTTGCGGACGATGTCGTCTTGACGGTAACCGGTGAGACGCTGGAAGAAGTGGAAATGCTGGCAGCCGAGGCGATAGACACGATTGGTAACTGGATGCAAGGAGCAAAGCTGCAGATAGCCCACCACAAAACAGAAGTGATGTTGGTCAGTAACTGCAAAGCAGTGCAGCGGGCAGAAATCACCGTTGGAGAGCACACCATTGTTTCGAAGCGCGTGCTGAAGTATCTAGGAGTGATGATCGACGACCGGCTAAGCTTTAACAGCCACATCGAATATGCTTGCGAGAAGGCGGCGAAGGTTATCAACGCAATAGCCAGAATCATGCCGAACAATTCTGGTCCAAGCAGCAGCAAGAGGCGTCTTCTGGATAGTGTGTCCTCATCGACACTAAGGTACAGATGTCTAGCCTGGATTGAAGCGCTGAAAACGAAGCAGAACCAAAGGAAATTGAGCAGTACGTTCCGGCTCATGGCCATGCGAGTCGTGAGTGCGTACAGAACCATTTCGGTATGATCCCATTCGGCATCACCTTGGCGGAGGACTACGAGTGCTATATGACGAGAGAAACCAGAGGAGTACGAAAAATGGTGAGAACGGTGTCGATGGCTAAGTGGCAGCAGCAGTGGGATGCAGCAGAGAACGGTAGATGGACACACAGGCTAATACCGATTCTTTCGACCTGGGTGAACAGGAAGCATGGAGAAGTCAACTTCCACTTGACGCAGTTCCTGTCTGGTCATGGCTGCTTCAGGAAGTACCTGCATTGGTTCGGACACACAACGTCACCCTTCTGTCCGGAGTGTGGGAATGTGGAAGAATCACCAGAGCACGTGGTCTTCGAATGTCCTAGATTTGATGCTGTGCTCGCCCTTAGCACGGAGTATATCGTCGAAGAAACGTGTCGAGAGGAGGGCACCTTTAACGCCGTCAGCAGAGCAATAACGCAGATCATGTCAGCGCTGCAGCAAAAATGGCGAGAGGACCAGCTAGAAAGTAGTAATGTGCTCACACAAGTGCGAAGTGAAAGTCGAAGCCAAGAGAACTCTCCGTCAGAGTAGGCTGAATACACCACTGGGGTTAACCGAGTAGAACGCGACGCTGAGAGCTAAATGGCTCACACATTTGAGAGACGATCAGCGAACTGGAAGCGCCAATTAGCTGAGGTAAAGTGAGGTGGCCACCAAAATAAACAAATGCAGCGTAATGTCAGTTCGTGCACTGTATTAATGATAATTTTGTCCTTTTTGGCAAGTAATATTACACAATTTTTTCGACACGATTGAAGTACATCCACTTTGATGTGATATCAAAATTAATGTTTTGCTGTGCAGTCGGATGAAAATGCACAGAATGATATATGCATCAATTATGCACTGCAGTGGAACAAAATGGATCCATTCCAATTTGACTATTTGTGTTTCATTATTATCTGTCAAAGGTAACACTGAACTCCTTTGCTTATTTAATTCACCATGGGATTTATGGGACTGTTCTGAGAATTGCAGTTGTGGTGCTCATGTAGTCAAAGACCATCTCGATGACGTCTACTAATCGAACGCAAACATCAGTTGTTTAGCCAAGTAGTTATTAAAATTCAAAAGCGGCATCGTTGATTGCAAAATGAAGTGTCGTTATCTGCCAGCTTCCTTCAAAGTGGTTAGTTGGAATCATTTGCATAGTAGAAAACATCACGTTTATTGATAATTAATTAATTCTAACTCACTTCCTCCTTCAAGTTCATTGAGTAAATTAGGACTGCGCTGCAGAATCCCGTGGGATTTCGTGAACAATTTGCATAATATCTGGGTTTCCCGTGAGTACTAGTTGGCATATGATCAAAATTCCACGACTGTAAATGCTCGACAATGTTATCTACCTGAGTGCTAAGACGCCATACCTATCACTCTCGATCCACACAATATAGGATCAACGTCATTGCAAATGATACCACCCCCATCGGTTGGGATGGATTCCCAAACATTTCGAAAGCCCTTCTCGCCCTTCTGTTCGATCCGAAAATAATCATTCATTGCACGGTTGCAACAGTCGTTCAGCAGATCACTACATCTTCTCTATTAGGGTGGTTCAATATATCGATTTTGCTCCACTAAGCTCAATCGATTCAAAATCAGGTTTAATTCATTTCGATGCGAACTCATACTGCACTGGCCCATTGAAATTTGTATGAGAATTGTTCTCAACGTTCTAGCCCATCGCTGTAGTAATCTACGGACAAGTTTGCTATCTGTTCTGCAGGGAATTTTGTATTAGCTACAACTTGGACTACTTTTTTATAAGACTTCAAGTTTAAGTTCGAAGTTCACATCCAAATGAACTCAAATTTTGGAAGATTTATCAGGACCTGATTTGAATATGATTGAGCTTGGTGGAGCAAAATCGATATTTTGAACCACCTTACTCTCTATCCTACAGGCAACGAAAGTCGTAATTCCCCGACTGTCCTAACCAGCGATCATTCCAAAATCCTAACCAGTAAAATATTAATTGAGACGGCATATTTGGCAAACACCCAGCCGAGCTAGAAAGAACAGTTGGCCATCCGGAAAAACTGTATGCATTTAGCGCGTGTGCCACACTATGATGCAGTCAATCGCATTTTGCTCTTCGAAAATATAAACTTTGAACAAACCATTGTCCGCAGATCTCGCATGATTGCCTTATTGATTTGATGGTGCCAATTTCTTCGCGATAAGTTTTGTTTTGTTTGCAATGATGAAAACAACTTGATTCAGACGAGTTTCACTCAAACGCATACATTTAGTCCATTCGCAATGCTCTTGCTGCTTTTCTCCGAACTGCAAAACTCTTCCTTCTTGTAACCGTTTTCCATTGCACCCACTCGTTGGTAGTTCATATTTAACCAAAAATCGCGCACGTTTCCACGCTTAAACAATCAGAAAACTGCTGGATCGAGGAATTAAGCACTTCATAGCAACAATTTAAAAAAAAAAATCGCTAAAGGTGCCCTTCGAAGCTCCGCTCTGAACTTTCCTCTCTTCCTCAAGGGCAACTGTTTTTCTCACACCGTTTGATAGCAAGGCAAAAATACTACTGATCGGTCGGAAAAAGGATTGGATATGGCTGAACCGGAATTTAATCTCGAATTTCGAATGCCGTCACTCAGATGCTTGGATTCGGGGGTGGAAAACCCGATGCGCATGCGCCGAAACATTGTAGCAGATTGTTTTGGTTCATCCTGCCGAGATGCGAACTGCGCAGGACTGCATGGCCAAAGATACAACGGATCTCGATCGGTTGCATTTTTGGCGACGTCAATGTGCGCTACAGAAGTGCGTTGCACAGTGAGTGGCAGGTTGTAATTGAACTAATTACGATGAAAATGTTTACAAATTTTCGATTAAAACTGTCAGCGTTAACCCATATCGCAAAGGAGGCAGCTGAATAAAAAGTATCAGTTGTTCGGTGAAAAATGATCGATGAATGCGCGAACACTAGACACGTATTTGAATACAAACGTAGCTCAGCGGGTTCATTAGGAAAATCAGAGGCTGTGGATGCTGGTGAGAATGCAATAAAATGCACTTCTGAGGTGAAATTGAACATTTCGCTTTTTATATGGAGTTTTTTTTTATAATGCGTTTATTTTTCCAGGCTCACTTGCCGTAGCTTTGCGGAGCCGATATTCATTGTTTAGATTACAAAATTTCTTAAAACTAGCGTTGGTAAAGCGGGGGCCGATTACTCGCGGCTATCTCGAGGATAGGGGTAACAAATTGTAACAAATGGATGGCAGGGTAGGGATTGAGAACACAAGGTTTGGAGAGCAATGTGCTTTTTATCTCGAATTAAGCGACCAACTGATGAAAAAGACAAACATGGAGGTACACCGAAGGGCAGCTAAAAACTTGGGGGAACACAAGATGACACTAACTACTAAATCCTCAGATCAATCCGTTTTAAAAACACATAAATTAAATTAAAATATTCGAGATCTCGGCTCGCCAAGATGTCTTTAACGGGCCGCATAGGTTGTTTTCCTCGGGCCCTGAGGGATGCGGATAACTCGGATCTAGCAACACAGTGTAAAGTGCTTGACCAAAGCACGTGGTCGATATCGTGATAGCCACTACCACAAGCGCACAAATTGCTGCCTGCGAGCCCGATTCGGAAGAAATGCGAGTCTAACGAGTAGTGATTGGACATGAGCCTTGATATGACACGTATAAAGTCACGGCTCATGTCCAATCCTTTGAACCATGGCTTGTTCGATACCTGTGGGAGAATAGAATGTAACCATCTTCCCAGATCACTCTCATTCCATTTTTGTTGCCAGTTGGTGAGGACGTGCTGACGAATAATTAAAAAAAATTCCACAAAGGCGATTTGTCGATCAAAAATATCGCCTTCCATAGCGCCCACCTTAGCTAGCGAGTCCGCTTTCTCATTACTAGGATTTGAGCAATGAGATGGGACCCAAACTAAGGTGATAGTATAGAAGCAGTTAGATAAACTACTCAATTTAGCTCGGATTTCAGTCAGGAAATACGAGGAGTGCTTCATCGGCCTCATTGATCGAATAGCCTCCAACGAGCTAAGGCTATCTGTAGAAATAAAATAGTGATCAGATGGTAGTGAGGCAATTTGCTCTACTGCGTATAATATGGCTGCTAGTTCCGCAACGTATACGGAACAGGGTTTTTGCAGTTGATATGAGGCGCTATGAAATTCGTTGAATACTCCAAATCTAGTGGAAGCGTTTATAGTTGACCCATCTGTGAAAAAACTCTTATTGTTACTAACAAGGTGGTACTTGTTTGCAAAAATTAAGGGAACAACCATCGACCGATGGTGATCTGCTATTCCACGGATTTCTTGCAACATGGTCAGAACAAAATTTACAGAGGAACTATAAAAGTCTTGGAGGCAAACACGAGAGGAATTGAATGAAGAAGGGCCAATCTCCAGCGTCATGTACTCGTAAAAGACACTCATGAATCTTGTTTGAGGATTTCTGTCGAGCAGCTTCTCAAAGTTTTCTATTACCAATGGGTTCATTACTTCACAACGGATAAGAAACCGGAAGGACAGTTCCGCGAAACGATCTGTCAGTGGGAGAACACCCGCGAGTACTTCGAGGCTCATCGTATGCGTCAAGTGCATACAGCCAAGCGCGATTTGGAGGCAACGGTATTGAACTCGTTGCAGCTTCAAGACATGTGTTTTCGCCACGGATTGAAAACAGAAGCTACCGTACTCTAGAACCGACAAGATTGTTGTTCGATACAACCTGATCAGATCTTCCGGGTGTGCTCCCCACCAAGTTCCGGTAATTGTACGAAGAAAATTGATTCTTTGTTGGCATTTTTGTTTCACATACGCAATATGTTTTCCCCACGTGCTTTTGGAATCGAACCAGACACCTAAATACTTGAAAGACATACTTTGAGTGATTGTTCTACCCTTTAGTTGAAGCTGTAACTATGCAGGATGATGCTTCCTAGAAAAAACAACCAACTCAGTTTTCACTGGAGAGAATTCGATACCCAGCTTCATAGCCCAAGTAGACAACCCAACAAACAATTGAGAGCTCTTATAAAACACCTGCGTTGATCAAACGTTGAATAATAGCTTCCAGAGTTGAACAAGAATGTAGTTGTATTGCCATTTGATTAAAAGTTTTAAAAGCTGTTGGAGCACTCTTAAATGATTGTTTACGTTCGGTTTAACTATATGCTTTATAAGACCTACGATAACTTTTATAGCACCTTAGTTAAACTGATTCACAAGAGCTATACAGAACGTGGAATAAACGCATCAAAACAAACAATTGGGAGCTCTTATACAACACCTGAGTTGATCAAACGTTGAATAATAGCTTCCAGAGTTGTACAAGAATGTAGTTGCATTGCCATTTGGTTAAAAGCTTCAAAAACTACTTGGAGCACTCTTAAATGATTGTTTACGTTCGGTTAAACTGTTTGACAGGAACCATATAGACCGTGAAATAAACGCATCAAAACAAACCATTGGGAGCTCTTATACAACACCTGAGTTGATCAAACGTTGAATAATAGCTTCCAGAGTTGTACAAGAATGTAGTTGTATTGCCATTTGATTAAAAGCTTCAAAAACTGCTTGGAGCACTCTTAAATGATTGTTTACGTTCGGTTAAACTGTTTGACAGGAACCATATAGACCGTGAAATAAACGCATCAAAACAAACCATTGGGAGCTCTTATACAACACCTGAGTTGATCAAACGTTGAATAATAGCTTCCAGAGTTGTACAAGAATGTAGTTGTATTGCCATTTGATTAAAAGCTTCAAAAACTGCTTGGAGCACTCTTAAATGATTGTTTACGTTCGGTTAAACTGTTTGACAGGAACCATATAGACCGTGAAATAAACGCATCAAAACAAACCATTGGGAGCTTTTATACAACACCTGAGTTGATCAAACGTTGAATAATAGCTTCCAGAGTTGTACAAGAATGTAGTTGTATTGCCATTTGATTAAAAGCTTCAAAAACTGCTTGGAGCACTCTTAAATGATTGTTTACGTTCGGTTAAACTGTTTGACAGGAACCATATAGACCGTGAAATAAACGCATCAAAACAAACCATTGGGAGCTCTTATACAACACCTGAGTTGATCAAACGTTGAATAATAGCTTCCAGAGTTGTACAAGAATGTAGTTGTATTGCCATTTGGTTAAAAGCTTCAAAAACTGCTTGGAGCACTCTTAAATGATTGTTTACGTTCGGTTAAACTGTTTGACAGGAACCATATAGACCGTGAAATAAACGCATCAAAACAAACCATTGGGAGCTCTTATACAACACCTGAGTTGATCAAACGTTGAATAATAGCTTCCAGAGTTGTACAAGAATGTAGTTGTATTGCCATTTGGTTAAAAGCTTCAAAAACTGCTTGGAGCACTCTTAAATGATTGTTTACGTTCGGTTAAACTGTTTGACAGGAACCATATAGACCGTGAAATAAACGCATCAAAACAAACCATTGGGAACTCTTATACAACACCTGAGTTGATCAAACGTTGAATAATAGCTTCCAGAGTTGTACAAGAATGTAGTTGTATTGCCATTTGATTAAAAGCTTCAAAAACTGCTTGGAGCACTCTTAAATGATTGTTTACGTTCGGTTAAACTGTTTGACAGGAACCATATAGACCGTGAAATAAACGCATCAAAACAAACCATTGGGAGCTCTTATACAACACCTGAGTTGATCAAACGTTGAATAATAGCTTCCAGAGCTGTACAAGAATGTAGTTGTATTGCCATTTGATTAAAAGCTTCAAAAACTGCTTGGAGCACTCTTAAATGATTGTTTACGTTCGGTTAAACTGTTTGACAGGAGCCATATAGGATGTGGAATAAACGCATCAAAACAAACAATTGGGAGCTCTTATACAACACCTGAGTTGATCAAACGTTGAACAATAGCTTCCAGAGTTGTACAAGAATGTAGTTGTATTGCCATTTGGTTAAAAGCTTCAAAAGCTGCTTGGAGCACTCTTAAATGATTGTTTACGTTCGGTTTACCTGTATGCTTTATAAGACCTACGATAACTTTTATAGCACCTTAGTTAAACTGATTGACAAGAGCTATATAGAACGTGAAATAAACGCATCAAAACAAACCATTGGGAGCTCTTATACAACACCTGAGTTGATCAAACGTTGAATAATAGCTTCCAGAGATTGTTTACGTTCGACCAACCACAATTTTGTTGCTAAAATAGCACAAGTGATAGGCATGTTTATATAACCATAAGGCAATGATTATTCGACTGCAAGAGAAGTTACTCAAGATGAGCTTGATATACTTCTCTCATAAGATCACAATATGTATTCAAGAATAGAGCAGATGGAAACAGAAGCGGCTGGCAATCCGGGATCATGAGTTCGAATCTTGCTTCGAGAAACCTTTGGTGGAGTAGAGGTAAATTATATATATAGGTGTTATTAATAAATGCAAACATTAATTTAAGACATATATCATATATATAATCAACGATAACATTTCTAGATAAATTCTCTCAATTAATGATTAGAGAGATTAATTGAAAGAATATCAATCAAAGATTAAACAGATGCTTGTTACTACTTCCTCCATGATCACAGAATGTGAATTATGGCATAATTACATATTTTTTCAATGTGCACAAATAAATTAAATGAATAAAAACTGTACAAGCAATTATTTTGGCGTACCACGACAATTGTTAAACTAATTTTAATCTGTGAATATTGTGAGTACTTACACAACGGTTATTAAGGAGTCATTAAAAGGGGCTATAAACGCTTTTCACCGCTTGCTGTATAGTGATTATTTAGGAGTCATAAAAGAGTGTAACAAACGCCTCTCAGGTTCAATCTCTAATACATTTCGAAGCAGCTGTTAGGAGGTGTCTACAAACGTTGTATTAGAGCTTTCACCAAAACAATAAAGCTTGAGTTTAAATAAGTATCTATAAACGTTGTATAAAAGTTGCTTCTATCCGGTTGTTAAGGAGTCATTCAAAAGTGTTATAAACGCTTTTCACCGCTTGCTGTACAATGATTATTTAGGAGTCATAAAAGAGTGTAACAAACGCCTCTCAGGTTTCCTCTCTACTAAATTTCAAAGCAGCTGTCAAGAAGTATCTACAAACGTTGTATAAGAGCTTTCACCAAAATAATAAAGCTTGAGTTTAAACATGTATCTATAAACGTTGTATAAAAGTTGCTTCTATCCGGTTGTTAAGGAGTCATTGAAAAGTGTTATAAACGCTTTTCACCGCTTGCTGTACAATGATTATTTAGGAGTCATAAAAGAGTGTAACAAACGCCTCTCAGGTTTCCTCTCTACTAAATTTCAAAGCAGCTGTCAGGAAGTGTCTACAAACGTTGTATAAGAGCTTTCACCAAAACAATAAAGCTTGAGTTTAATATGTATCTATAAACGTTGTATAAAAGTTGCTTCTATCCGGTTGTTAAGGAGTCATTGAAAAGTGCTATAAACGCTTTTCACCGCTTGCTGTACAATGATTATTTAGGAGTCATAAAAGAGTGTAACAAACGCCTCTCAGGTTTCCTCTCTACTAAATTTCAAAGCAGCTGTCAGGAAGTGTCTACAAACGTTGTATAAGAGCTTTCACCAAAACAATAAAGCTTGAGTTTAATATGTATCTATAAACGTTGTATAAAAGTTGCTTCTATCCGGTTGTTAAGGAGTCATTGAAAAGTGCTATAAACGCTTTTCACCGCTTGCTGTACAATGATTATTTAGGAGTCATAAAAGAGTGTAACAAACGCCTCTCAGGTTTCCTCTCTACTAACTTTCAAAGCAGCTGTCAGGAAGTGTCTACAAACGTTGTATAAGAGCTTTCACCAAAACAATAAAGCTTGACTTTAAATATGTATCTATAAACGTTGTATAAAAGTTGCTTCTATCCGGTTGTTAAGGAGTCATTGAAAAGTGTTATAAACGCTTTTCACCGCTTGCTGTACAATGATTATTTAGGAGTCATAAAAGAGTGCAACAAACGCCTCTCAGGTTTACTCTCTACTAAATTTCAAAGCAGCTGTCAAGAAGTATCTACAAACGTTGTATAAGAGCTTTCACCAAAATAATAAAGCTTGAGTTTAATATGTATCTATAAACGTTGTATAAAAGTTGCTTCTACTCCTATACCGCGTATACATATAATGCTGTAGTTGAACAGGTTCTCCAAACCAGTGTAAACAAGAGTTTAACAGAAGTTGTAATAAACAAATTGTACAGTTATTATTCAGCATGCAGTTGAATAAAATCACAATGGAAGCGTTTCTTCAACAAGAAATTGATTTTGGATAAACGTTTTACTGAATACGTTAGACAACACCTTTGTGTTGCAGTTGTATAGGTTCTCCAAACCAGTGTAAACAAGGGTTTTATAAAAGTTGTGGTTAACACATTGTGCAATTATTATTCAACATGCAGCTGAACAAAATCAAAACGAAAGCGTTTCTTCAACTGGAAATTGTTACTTGGGAAATTGTCTAAGGTATCTTGCAATGGTCCTTGCAGGTCCGGTGCACTTGGCCCTATAACGGACACAACCCCGTCATCTGCAAGCTGCCTTAGCGAGCAATTTTCATCAAGACAACCATCAATGTCTTTTACATAGAAATTATAAAGAAGGGGGCTTAAACATGAACCCTGGGGGAGACCCATGTAACTAATTCGTGAAGTTGTCGAGTTTCCATGAGAAAAGCTCATATATTTCTCAGACAACAAGTTGCTCAAATAGTTGTTCATAATTGGTGAAAGCCCACTATCGTGGAGTTTATCCGAAAGGACATCGATACAAACAGAATCAAAAGCCCCCTTAATGTCCAAGAAAACTGAACCCATTTGCTGTTTTTGCGCATAGGCCAGTTGAATTTCAGTTGAAAGCAACGCAAGACAGTCGCTCGTTCCTTTGCCTCTCCGAAATCCAAATTGCGTATCTGAAAGTAAACCATTTGACTCGACCCATTTGTCTAGACGAAAAAGAATCATTTTCTCCAACAATTTCTGTATACAGGACAGCATCGCGATGGGACGGTACGAGTTTTAATCCGACGCGGGTTTGCCGGGTTTTCGAATGGCGATAACTTGCCTTCAATCATCCGGAACAATGTTGTGCTCCAGAAATTGATTGAATAAGTCCAACAAGCGTCTCTTCGCGACATCTGGGAGATTTTTAAGCAAGTTGAACTTGATTCTATCCATTCCTGGAGCTGAATTGTTACATGAAAGGAGAGCAAGTGAGAATTCCACCATCGAAAACGGGGAATCTATTTCGTTACTACCCGACGGACGATCACGAACATTAGTTTGAGCCGACACCGAATCCGGGCAAACTTTCCGCGCGAAGCTGCACACTTAGAAATAACTAATTTTACACGTGACGGAATCCGTCGTTGATTTAAAAGATGAGACGTAAACAAACATGTCATGTAATATTAAGTGCTCCGAGACTGAAATGTTCGTTGCTCGACGAAATGTATGTTTGATTGAGCTATATTTCGCGTCTGTTATGACTCAAATTTATGTCAAAATTGACGCTCGGATATGTCACTCTCAGAGCACCTAAATTTACATGATTTTTTCTAAGTGTGTGAATATCCAACTGTCCGAGTACTTCTTGGCTTCGTTAATCGGTGATGACGCGTTTCGCATTCTCCTGCCGACATTCCACACACTACCAAAAAGTCATGTAAATTTCCGTGCCCTGAGACCGACACATGCAAGCGGCCCAAATGACATAAGAATCAGTTGAAAGAAACGAGAAAATAAATTCAATCAATCGTACTTTTCGTCGAGTTGCGTATGTTTCGGTTTGAAAACACTTAATTTTACATGACATGTTTGTTTACGTTCCATAATTTACGTCAAAGATGGATTACCTCTCGTGTAAAATTAGTTATTTTTAAGTGTGCAGAGTGTTCTCATGGAAGTCTCTCGCGACAAACCATCGACGAACCGACGCCAGTAACCGTGTTTTTTGGCTTTAGTCAAGCCCTTAAAGGTTTTCTCGAGGTCGGTGTACCGCTCGAAATCCTCGACCTTACCGTGTTTGCGGAAGCGTTTAAACGCGGCGGACTTCTCGCTGTTCGCGTCGGTGCAATACTTATCCCACCACCCGGAACACGTTTCGTCTGTGCTCGCAGCGTAGAATCGATGATAAGACGCGCGAGAAAGGAGTACTCGTCCAGCGGAGGAAGTACGTCAACCGATTGACTGGCATCAAGAACAGCGGTCGCGAATTTTCGCCAGTCAATGTTTTTCGTAAGATCGTACGCGATGTCGACCGAACGAGTAGAAGATGAAGCATTGGTAATAGAAATTTTGATTGGCAAATGGTCACTACCGTAGGGATCTTGAATTACTTTCCACGAGCAATCCAACGATAGTGAACTCGAACAAAGTGAGAGGTCTAATCTGCTTATTTTTGCTGGAGGTTTGGCTACTCGTGTTGCTTCCCCGGTGTTCAGAATTGTCATTTTGAAGAAGTCGCACATGTCGTATATCAAGGTTGAGCGGTTGTCGTCGTACAGTTCCCCCCAGCCTGTACCGTGAGAGTTAAAATCTCCCAAGATCAATTTTGACGAGAAATCGCAGTTCTCGGTGGAAGATATACTGAGGCAATACTGAGACATTTACCTCGAATGTTAACCTGACATGCAACAACTTCAATGGCTGTCACCGAAGGCAGATCGATTCTGTAGAAGGAATGGAGCTTGTTGGTCCCCAGAAGCACCCCTCCATACGAATCTGCGCGGTCAAGGCGAATAATGTTGAAATCGTGGAAAGCAAGATCGTTGTCTGAAGAGAGCCATGTTTCACAAAGGGCAAATGCATCAGAAAGTGAGTTGTTAACTAAAAATTTAAATGTGTCAAGTTTTGGCATAAGACTTCTACAGTTCCACTGAAGAACAGAGATCATATCCCCGACCTCATTCGGAAAATTATCCATCAAATGATCGATGCAAAGAAGGACCACCTAGAAGCTAGTTGCTTCAAAAGATTTTTCACCATTGGCAGCTCTAAATTAATAATGCTCCTCGTTGAGTCAGAGATATTGAATATACTGAAGAAGCTATCCACAATACCAGAAAACGTGAACATTGAGGCATGTTCTTGCTGATTATTCAGCTGCTTTTCTGGCCGAAAAACTGGGACATCTGGGGTTTTAGATGATCCTGGAAGTGACGGAAAGTTCTTGTCATAATTACAAGGTTTAAAACCCGGTGGAATGGGTTTTGGTGTATTTCCGTTACCTCTTGATTTTTTCAAGATGGAAGGGTGGTCCGTACGAGTGGCCGTACGAGGATTTTCGGTGGTGTGTTGTTTTGCTCGTTTTCTTGTATTGCCTTTAAAGACAAACGGACTACCCTCACCGCCCTCTGAGTCAGAGTCTAGATCATCAACTGGCAAAATGGAGAACGTGTTACTGCTTTTTGGTGTGGTCTGAGAAGATGAAGCGGTATTCTTTAAGAGTTCTGCTAGTGTTCTCTTGGAGCGAGCTTGCAGAGACCGCTTAAGTTTTTCTCCCTGCTGTTTATACCTCGGGCAGTCAGTCAGGGTATGTAGGCTTTCCTTGCAGTACACGCATTTTGGAGGAGAACCGCAAGGGCCCTCTTGATGTTGCTCCCCACACTGATCGCAGCGTGGTTTGTTCGAGCAGTAGTCCGATGTGTGATCAAATTGTTTACATTTAGAGCAGTTCATTACCCGAGGTACAAACAGACGTACAGGCAGTCGAACCTTGCCTATAGCGACGTAGTGAGGTAACGCTGAACCCAAAAAGGTCACACGAAACGAGTTCGACAAGGAATACGATTTTTTGAGCCTACGGTGGATACTGACTGCATTTGAAGGCAGTCCAATATCTTCACCTTCGGCAAAGCACGGTTTTTAAAGATTTTCAGGGAATTTAATAATTGTCTTACAAAGAATGCATTTTTAAATAAAAACATGTAATATTCCTATTTATTTTTATTCACACATTGAAATTTTTAAATGGATTTATCTTCAGTAACAAGTAGGTATATTTAAAATTCAGCGGCTGATTTTTTGATTTTTTTTTTTGTTCAAGAATTTGCATATTTCCCACAAATTTTATAAATTATGAACTGAAAAGTTATAATACTTCCAGAAATTGTCAAGAATCTGGAGTCAAATTCCTTGCACAGTTTTGAGGCTCATGAAATTTCACTACAATTTCTATGGACCTCATTCCACGGAAGTTCTGGGAAAAAAGTCTATAAGAAAAACATCCACTTTCAAAAGCAGTTTTGAGGAATTTTAGACTTCATGAGATTTTCATGAGAAGTCTCCGTTGAATATGGAATGGACTTTTCTGAGGTCTTCAGAACTACTTGAAAATTATCAAAATATTGCTGAAGTTGATTAAATTGCCTTGAAGTTCTTTTGTAGTTTGATAAACTAGCCTGATCTTCGCAATACTTCTCATCATTTTTTTTTAACTTCTCTCAACTTATTCGGACATCCTTAAGTTTCCATAATTCTCCAAACAATCATGAATCTTCTCTAAAGTGTTAAAAATTCACTGAATTTCTCGATTTTTCATTTATTTATGTAATTTACCTGCTCTGGAATATCTCTGCTGTTATGTCTGTTCTTTTTTTAAGTATTTTTTTTTGTTTAGAGCTTTATTTATATATTTCTCGAAGTTCTTGAAACTTCTCTTAAGTGTTTGCAGTTCTCATAAAGCTTGTTGTACTACCATGCATTGGGCTACAAAATGGTGAGTTGACAACCTGGAAGGAGCGGAATACCTAGCCCTGGTCCTCACAAGTTCCTACTTCACGCCTCCTCGAGTCATAGGATAACAAAAGACTACCAGCTGAAATATGGACACAGCTGGGTGGCGTAGCCTGGGCAATGTTGCCAGTCCGGCAATAGCAAAGTGAAGAGGTGCGACGCGAACACTGGCGTGGTAAACATAGTACGGTGATAAAAGAAATGCTTCACCAAACCCGAGCGTCTGTTCACCATGAAGGTGTAGCTCAAAACGGCGTCTGTTCTCCATGTTAGGAGCGGCTGATCACCGTCCTAGTGCCAGCGTGGGACTCTAAACAGAGCTGTGCACGATAGTCCCCCGGCGAGACAGGGGGTTTGGGGCAGGCCCAACAAGCCGCCCTGAAAAAAAAAACAAAGTTGCAAATACCGAAGAAAGAAATACGGATCGGAACAATCGGCACAGACCTACGCGACGAAATAAGGACTACGATTGGAAACTCGGAACATGGAACTGCAAATCGCTCGGCTTCCCGGGTTGCGATAGGTTAATCTATGACGAACTTCAACCACGCAACTTCGAAGTCGTAGCACTGCAGGAACTTTGCTGGACGGAACAAAAGGTATGGAAAAGCGGGCATCGAGCGGCTACTTTCTACCAGAGCTATGGCACCACCAACGAGCTGGGAACCGGCTTTGTAGTGCTGGGTAAGATGCGCCAACGCGTGATTGGTTGGCAGCCGATCAACGCGAGGATGTGCAAGTTGAGGATTATGGGCCGTTTCTTCAACTACAGCATCATCAACGTGCACTGCCCACACGAAGGGAGACCCAACGACGAGAAAGAAGCGTTCTATGCGCAGCTGGATCAGGTGTACGACGGCTGTTCGCAACGGGACGTCAAAATCGCTCAGGTAAGACGGGAGACAATGTATAGACCGGCAATCGGGCCAAACAGCCTGCATGCCGTATCGAACGACAACGGCCAACGATGCGTGAACTTTGCCTACGTACTTAAGTACCTTTTTCCCCCGCAAGGATATCCACAAAGCCACCTGGAGATCACCTGACCAACACACAGAAAACCAAATAGATCACGTTCTAATCGACGGGAAATTCTTCTTCGACATTATCAACGTCTGCACGTACCGCAGTGCGAACATAGATTCGGACCACTACCTAGTTGCAGTATGCATGCGCTCAAAACTCTCGACAGTGCGTAACACCCGTCGAAGTGGAACGCCCCGACCCAACATAGAGCAACTACGGAACGCTGGAGTTGCCCAGAACTACGCGCAGCAGCTGGAAGTTGCACTACCCACGGAAGAGAGCAGCTTGGCGTAGCTTCTCTTGAAGATGACTGGAGGGACATCCGTTCAGCCATAGGTAGTACTGCTGCAGCGGCACTAGGTATTACAATCCCAGACCGAAGAAATGACTGGTTTGACGGCGAAACAAACTGATAGTAGAGGAGAAGAATGCAGCACGGGCGAGAATGCTGCAACACCGCACGAGATTGAATGTGGAGCGATACAGACAAGCACGGAACAGACAAAACTCGGTTTTCCGAAGGAAGAAGCGTCAGTTGGAAGACCGAGATCGCGAGGCGATGGAAAATCTGTACCGCGTAAACGACACACGGAAGTTCTACGAGAAGCTAAATAGTTCGCGCAAAGGCTACGTGCCGTGTATTTGGGCTCACTGGTGACCGCCAAAAATGATACCAGCAGAGAAATTCAAAGACGCATTATGGCAGGGAATCGTGCCTACTTTGGACTCCGGAGGACGCTCCGGTCAAATAAAATTCGCCGCCGCATGAAGTTGACTGTCTACAAGACGCTGATTAGATCGGTGGTCCTCTACGGTCACGAGACCTGGACTATGCTCGTGGAGGACCAACGCGCCCTTGGTGTTTTCGAACGGAAGGTGTTGCGTACCATGTACGGTGGAGTGCAGATGGATGACGGAACGTGGAGGAGGCGAATGAATCACGAATTGCACCAGCTGCTGGGAGAACCATCCATCGTCCACATTGCAAAAATTGGGCGACTACGGTGGGCTGGGCACGCCGTGAGAACGCCGCCCGACGACCCAGTGAAAATGGGTCTAGAAAGCGACCCAACAGGAACAAGAAGAAGAGGCGTGCAGCGGGCAAGGTGGATCGACCAAGGAGAAGGTGACCTGCGGATCCTTCGCAGACTACGAGGCTGGCGAACTGTGGCCATGGATCGAGTAGAGTGGAGACGACTTCTTCGGACAGCAGAGGACAACAAGGTCTTAGCCTGATTGGTAAGGTAAGTACTTCCATGCATTAAATGAACTGTTTTAAAAATGTTTAAGCTTGCGTGAACTTCTGGACTTACGTGAAACCCTCAATATTTTTCTTAACATCTCTTAAGTTCTCTGAAAATCTGAGAAATTCTTGAAATTTCCTATTTACTGGAATGAAACTGAACTCCCCTGAAATTCCCTTTGTTTTTGGAGTTTTACTAAACTTATTTGAGATGCTCTCGATTTTTTTTAAATTCTTTATTAAAGAGATTTTTAGCCTTAGGTTACTTCATCTCTAAACTGCTCTCGAAATGTCCATAAAAGTTCCTGAAGTTCTCGGATCTTCCCTTAAGTTCCATTGATGTTTCCACATTTATGTTAGTACGAAACGTCAAACGCATTTCATAACTAGCATTTTTATTATAAACCTGGAAATTATCCGCCAAAGTTATGGAAAAACCTGGAAAACTCAGGGAACTTTATAAAACCAAATGAGTGGACACCCTGTAGATAGAGAAGAACGATTAAACGTAAAAAAAACTCTATACAAGGTTGTCAACTTCGAAATATTAAAAAAAATAGCACAAAATGTAGGCCTATTCAGAAGAATTATCAATCTTGAAAATAAATTCACGTTTAAAAAATTTTAAAATAGTGACTTATTACAAAAAAAAAAGTGACTTTGGTGACTTGGCCTTAAAAAATGAGACTTTTTAGTGACTGGCTAGAAAAAAGTGACCAAGTCACTAAAAAGTGACTCGCTACCAGCGCGTAAAAGGCGCTTTTGAAACAATTTCTAAGCCCTTATTGTTTACATCAATCAAGCGCTTTGGAATTACGAGTGCAACATATAAAAGGTTTGAAAGCTATTTGTCTGACAGAATACAACGGACTTTTGTTTGATTCTGATTCCTGTTCCATGGGAAATAACCTTGGAGTGCCCCAGGGAAGTGTATAAGGACCGATTTTGCAACATTATTCTGTGATTTCTATATGGGGGTACACTTTGTGAAAACCGAAAATAGAACATGTAACAAAATTATGAAAGATTTTGAGCGTTAATAACTCAGCAGCCACTGAATAAATTTCAATAATTTTATCACCAATCGATCGGAAATATTTCTACGCGTCTGCGAAATTTAAGATTTTGTCATTTTTAAAAATGTCACCGTTGAAAATTACACGAATGGGCAACTAAAATTATCACCGATTCCCTGCGAAAAGCGATTTCACCAAACGGTGGTGGTGCTCCCCAGTTCAACGAGCTGCAGCCCACATGACCATACATAGAAGGAGGAAGAAGTCGCACAGCTATTGATCGGAATCAGTAGCTCTTCGTGAGTCGCTGGGGGGGCCATCTATGTCAAGCGCGTCATTTTTTTTGTTTCAGGACCTAACACCACTTCGACCAGTAATTTGATCTATTGTAGTATATCCCGTGTCCTTAGTTTAGTGCATGTCGTATTACTCCATCACTATTGAGAAATGATGAAGTATTCGATTTTTTACAGTTGTCATTCTTGCATTTATCGCAATAATTGAAAGGTCCCGCTATTTATACCCTTCGGAGTGTTGAAACACCCTCCAAAGACGTGCCCCTTTATTAGTCAAAATTGGATTCCTTAGCAACAAAATTAAGGAATGACACCGATAATGACGATGCATCAGTTTTAATCACTTCAAACTAGCGAACAACGAATAGAAGATTAGGAATCACATAGATGAAGACTAAGATGTGTTCCTTGGATTACTGAAAAATCCTGTTCCCCTAGTTTGAAGTAGTCAGGGCTAGGTAGATCTTACATCCCGTAACGTACCACGAAAAGGTGATCTATCCACGTTACGGGGCAAGCGCGTCATACTAAAGAGGATAATCAGAGAGAACCCCGCTCAAATTCCTATTCCTACACAAAACACAAGCTCCTGCTGCAGTTAACAAATAAGATTTATTATATAAGACCATGTAGTCCTACGTCACCATTGCGTACAACCCCATAGGGCTGTCCCTTGTAGCTTTTTTTTATATCTTTATATTAAGGAGACTTTCAGCCCTGAGCTGGCTCGTCTCCGGAGATGCAACATTAACTATTTTGCAGACGATACTGTGTTATTCATCGCTGCTAACGATTTAATAAATGGTTCAATAATAAAACGGCATACATAAAATAAATAACGTTTATAGGGGGAAGGGGTCACCTGTATCGTCACGAATTGTTACATAGGACAGGGGTGGGGGTGAGTATTGCTTTCTGTTACGTAACAACGAGACAAATAAATAAATGGAACGGTTTTTTTTTGAAGTAATGAAATTGGGTTGTTAGCGGAATGCTTTAATAAAACAGCAAAAAAGGTTATCTTCCATTTAATTCCACTTAATTAATTTTGGTATCCATGACAGATACGTATTTCGACTACAATGTGCAGTCTTCATCAGTGTCATTCCCACTAAAGAACTTATCAAAATCTAACCCCCTTAAGTACTCATCCCCTAGGTATAAAAGTCAAGATCACAGGTATATAAATGAAACTACAATGTGTTGAATCGGAACCTACCTAACTAATTAAAACCAAAGATTTAAGTAAGCTAAAGGAGAAAAATCTATTCAACTCTCTAATAAGGAAAATCCCAAAGGCTTGGTAGCCATCATAATGAAGTAATGAAATTGGGTTGTTAGCGGAATGCTTTAATAAAACAGCAAAAAAGGTTATCATCCATTTAATTCCACTTAATTAATTTTGGTATCCATGACCGATTTTTCTCCTTTAGCTTACAGATGATTTTCCACTCGAATACAGGATGAATATTGTTATAAAAAGGGATAGGGCCTTCATTTGGAATGCGTAATGCTCTCTGCAGAATGATAGTCATCTTAAATTGAAATTAATTTGGTATTGGCTCAACCCCTTAACGCAAATCATTCAAAACGATGATGTAAATAATTCGATCTAACGTCATTTGTTGCTCTGAGCAGACAAATGATATTATATCTGACATAGAAGCATAGACATTGCTATCAGAGGTGATACGAGCATTGGTAAAGCGTGGAAACTGTCAATTGTCTATTTCGTGGTGGAGGAAGTTTCCTCTACCAACCATAAAAGAATTTTTGTATCCATTATGAAAGACTGTTTACAGCTATTTAAAATGGCAATGTAAACAATCGAATTAATAATCTAATCTAAAACACTTGCAAGTCATCTTATCCTAAAATTGTTGTCCTCTGAGCCCTGTATGTTTTACAGTCAATTTTCAAATAGCTATCACCCTTTATTTGAAGGACAGTCATATAGATGCTCGTTGATGGCGAATTCAACCATAAGGAAATCATCCAAAATTCGACAGCATATTGTTAAAGGGCTCGAGCAATACAATAATCAGTCGAAGTATTGCGGATGTTTTCGTTCAGTGTAGAGTACTGTTTGTTTACCTAATCGAAGTTCGAATGTTCGATCGCGCTGGTGCAGATTGTTTTCCAGCTTTTCCAGCAATTCTTTGGCAGCGTAGCGAAAGCCTACCCATCCAAAACAAAAAAAATGCGGCACAATGAAATGAGCTTAAAAAACAAGATCCCAAAGAGTTTACATTGTTGGTTTTAGCAAAGATTTCAGAACTAGACAAGAGAAGCATGGTTCAGAAAGGTAAGTTTCTGCAGTTCTGGGCAAAAGCTGGCACGAGCAAACAAACTCCTCAGTGACGCTCAGTGATTGGAGACAGTGCCAAGGCCACTAAAAGTGCAGAAAACTATCATGTGCTCGAAAATCCGGTGAAGCGCCCTGCCGAACGAGCGCCGGCACAGGAGCAACCAAAAAACGATTTATTGCGAATCTGTGACGAGATTGTAAGAAAATTTGGTGATTTATTAAGTTATTTGTATTGATGGAAATGGTATTGTTTCAGGTTATGCTAAGGCAATTTGAAGACAATGGTTTGCTTTCTGCAGAGAATGCGGCTTGCTTGAAGAAACTTCTTTTGAATCGGAAGGAAAAGGAAAGTGAACTGCACAAGAAAGTTCAAGGACAGGAGAGACCGAGGGAGAGACAGAACAAGTTCCGGTACTGACCAGAAAAAGTTAGTCCAAAGTTTACTGCAGAACATACCACAAGCGAAGCATTATTTGCATGTGCAGTCAACAGTTGGTATACCACCCGTCGACAAAAATCAGCCTGACTTGTTGAAGGAAAGCACCAAGATGAAAGCATCCGAAGTATCAAAACTCTTTCGGAACTACATGAGGCGTTGCTTCCACGTCTGTCCAATACACAGGAAGGTAAACGACACGTTTCAACAGTTCCTGTTAAGCTTCTTCGAACTAGTAACGATCAACATTCCAAACATCAATACTGCAATAGAGCACGAGTTGCCATCGGAATCACAGCTGCAAACCTGGGGGGGGACGTGCTATCAAATCAGCCTACTGATAATTCTTGAATAAAACTGGTTCCAAACGTAAACAAACCCTGTAGGTTTCTTATGGCTTGTTTACGTTTGGAAACTCAGTTATGCGAGGTAGGCGACGATTGTTCGTATGTGACAGCCACCTCCCCCCTTGCTGCAAACAAGCGAGCCCCACTTCTGATGCATTTGGAATACTGCGTCATCTTGCCAGAACATGACTGGGTGGTGGCGAACCGTCACAAACTAATACCAACCGGTGGAAACTAACGAATTTAAATTGGCTCACCACTTGAATAGCCTATTGTTCCTAAGCAAATCGATTAACCTACCCCATTCTAGTCGAAATTCTAGTACTACACTATGTTTGTTTTTAATCGCTATAAATATTTGACAGATAAAATGAGGGGTTCGTAGATTTTTCTGTTTCGAGGGGTGCATCGATTAGCTTGGGACCGAAGATAGTACCAGAGCTGAGCCAACAAATTGAGCACGTTTCTTCGGGACCTTCTGGTCTTAGAGTTACCTCTATGCTAATGCCATAGTTTCTTTCATAGCGAATCAAAACAAACATAGTGTAGTACCAGAGTTTCGACTAGAATGGGGTACGTTAATCGATTTGCTTGGTACCAATAGTCTATTCAAATGGTGAGCCAATTTAAAATTGTTAGTTTCCACCGGTTGCCAATACCCTCTAGAATTGACATAAAGCCAAATGGAATGGGACAGCGCGAAGCAGTAGGCCACAGTGGCCCATCATACGTGGCCATTCGCTCAGGTGAGTTGCAAGCCATTCCATTGCCTTTTTTGATATTCCCACCCTAATAAAAATAACCATAGAAGAGAGCTAAGCGACGTGTTCGGGGTATCGTCCACCCGGGGTACATTTCGTTTATGGTATTTGTTTACTACGGCATCTGGGTGCACTCTTCATTGCAACCAACACACTAGGTAGGAGACCGGTGGAAACAAACGATTTTAAATTGGCTCACTACTTGACTAGCCTATTGGTCCTAAGCAAATCGTCATTATTACAAGTCATTATAGTCAGCATTCTAGTACTACACAATGTTTTTTTTTTATTCGCTTTGAAAGTTTTACAGATAAAATGAGGGGCTCGTGGATTTTCCTATGTTTCGAGAGGTGCATCGATTAGCTTGGGATCGAAGATAGTACCAGGGTTGAGCCAAAAAGTTGAGCACGTTTCTTCGGGACCTCCTAGTCTTAGAGTTAGAGTGCACTGGTATAAGGTAACTGATTCTCCCACTAATTCTACGTCGGCTAACACTTGGGACGTGTTCTGCTAGACTCTGGAAGTGAGTGATGTTTTATAACGGAACGTTTCTCACAACGCATGATGGCTCAGCGAAGAAAGATCTACCTTCCAATCAGTGGAATCGGCCAATCATCACACAAGCCAAACAGAAGTTCACTTCCATCGTTCGTTCACGAGTTGGTGAGTACCACACCAGCGTAGAATTTCTTTTTCTTGCCAGAGTCACCATCGACCTACCATCTACGTCCGTCGACGCTTCGACGTGGGACTTTCCATTGTGCAGAGGTGGCAACAGTACATTTTTTTGAAAAACCATCGTCCAGACCGAAACAAAACAGCCAGCACACGGGCGACCGTTTATAACTACATTCCAAGCGAACAGCGGAGATAGAGAATAAATAAAATCTCGCAGCCTGATTTTTCCAAACTGTTTATTGTAATGAAATTTTAGCTGCAGGCTTGCGTGTGACAGTAAATTACCAACTCCCTTATTTACGCATAATTTTAACATCAATGCTTATGAGTGGTCAGTCTTCATTCTTATCTTTTAATTCCATGCAATAAACATCAAATAAATGCAGTAATTAGCCAGAAATCAGCAAAATTCTACACGACATAAATTTATGTCGCGCGCGCCGCCGGTCTTGTCTGCTTATTTGTGCGAAAATGTTCTGTCGCTGGCAGAAAACAGTTTAGAAATGTCATGACATTTTTGCCGCTTGCCAGTTTGTTTTTGTATGTCGTCACAATGGTTATCGCAAAAAGTATCAAATGTTAAGGAAAAAATGTTAAACTCCAGGACTTGTGCCACCACTGCCATTGTGCATCCAACTTGCCGATCCATCGTTCGATAGCACCAAATCGATCGACATCATTATCAGAGTCGAGATATTTTTCAAGTTGTCCCGAGTTCCGGACCAAAATCCTCAGCAAATCCTACATAAATTCAGCAATCGACTAAATTTTCAATAGCGACCAAAAATATCCAAAACCAAAAGACCGAAGACAGCACATCCACGAAACTACGGGTCGTCTTCGACGTCTCATGTAAGTCTCCTTCAGGGCCATCATTGAACGATGCACTAATGGTTAAGCCAACCATTCAAGAGTAAATACGGTCTATCTCAATGTGTTCCCGGGAGCCCCAGGTCATGATAGTCGCATATGTTGAAATGTACACAATTGATCGCAACCCGAGCATCAATTCAGATGGCCAATGACGAAAGCTCTAATTTCCCTTTAGCGGCTCCAGTTCTGAAAAAAGACTTCTACGTGGAAGATCTCTTTTCCGGAGGCAGAACCGCTGCTGAAGTAATCGAGCTGCGAAGGCAGCCAGATGGACTCCTAGCAAAGGGTGGTTTCCAGCTACGTAAGTGGGCCTCAAATGATGAAGTGGTTCTCGACGAAATGTCACCTGAACTCTGCAAACCTACTCACCAAACGGCTCGACCTCTTGATTATTGCACCCGCTCAGCTTAGTGAGTCCAGTTGCTACGACCACTTCGATCGTGTTGCCTTTACTCGAGACCGGTATTAATTCTCAGCGATGATCCCACCGACTTCGAGCCCCTCAGTCCAAAGCATCTCCTAACTGGATCGTCTCTGAAGGCCGTCCCAGATACTGATGTCTCCATCATTCCATTCAATCGCCTGAGACAGTGCCAACAACTTCAGAAACTATTGCAACAATTTAGGCAGCGGTGGCATGTCGAGTATCTCTGCACACTTCACAGTCGCTCCAAATGCATAACGCCTCCAGTTCACATTCAAACAGGTCAGCTTGTTCTGCTGAAGGCACCTAGCACCTATCCAGTGGCTTACTGCTTGGATCGTCGATTTGCATCTAGGGAAGGACGGCATTACTTGCGTCATCATATTAAAAACACCAACAGGACAGTACACTCGACTAGTTTCGAAAATCGCCATTCTGTCTATTGTTCGTTCTTATGTCAACAAATCTAAACCTGCAGCAACAAATAACACGAATCAGTTCAATCAACCAGATCCAGCGATCAACATCCATGAACTTTTCCAACGAATAGCAACTGAAATAAATAAATGCAAAGCAAGGGACAACAATCAATGCAAAATACCATCACCAACGCAAGCATCAACATCGATGAATGGGATTAGAACTATAAGAAAAACTCCTCTGATTAGAATGAATGATTAGCTTTCACAGTCTTGATTGATTATGATTGATTCGAAACCAGTCGAATAGGGTAGAGAACTACTTCGGCCTAATCGCCCATTTTGGGCCTATCCAGCAGAAAACTTCAAATAAATCCATGATTTCAGAGTTAACAAGTCAATTATGCGTTTGGTACGATACTTCAGTTAATAAGCTACCGAACAAAGTCAATGAGAACGCGTGATATGAAGGTTTGCACCCATTATTCCCAAAAACAAAAGAAACGATCCGACCGTATCAATTTTTATTTTCATCCGATAGGCCGAAGTGAATTCATTGGCGTTTCAATGGCGTTTCAATGCGTTAGGCCGAGTTTAGAATCCGTAGGCCGAGTTTGGCGTCAAGAAGCAGTGTTAGACTTTTGACAATATCTCAACGATTGGTTTCCTCTTTATCAAATCTTACGGTACGCACGGAAAGCTAAATAGATTTGGAAGCCATCAGTAATAATAACATTCCGTTTGGTGCTAAACTGCGCTAGATTAAGAAAGACTAAGTGCGGATTGTGCTTAATAGGCCGGAAATGGGGTAGTTAACCCTACTGTCCTGATGATATTTTTAATATGACGGTAAACGCACAGCTCTATAAACACAACATGAGACAGCACACGCGATATATTAAAACGGAATTCGTCTAATACCTTGTACAGACATACAAAGTACACTGTTGTACCATAGAGGTAACTCTAAGACCACTGGGTCCCGAAGAAAATCATTATTATCACTCAGTACCAGAACAACGGTCCCAAGCAGTCCCAAGCTATTTCACTCACCCCTGCATGTTCTGCATGAATCCACACACCCCTGATGTTATCTGTCAAACTTTCATAGCGAATCAAAACAAACATAGTGTAGTAATAGAATTTCAACTAGAATAGGGTACGTTAATCGTTTGCTTGGGACCAATAGGCTACTAAAGTGGTGAGCCAATTTAAAATCGTTAGTTTCGTATTGATTGTTGGTTGTACTACCGTTGTATTTCTTTAAGCTAGTACCTCAAATTGTACCTTTTGAGGTACTCGATTAAAGGAGTACAACGGTACTGCTTTGTATGTCTGTCAATGGTATAACGGAAAAAGTACGAAGCAAAACAACAAAGATAGAAACCAAAGCGAGGCATTATTTCGACAGTGAGCATGCAAAAGGGCGTAAACGCGATGATCGATTCTCTTCTTCGATTTTCTCTTTGTATTGCTACAGCTAAGCGAAACAATTTTCTAGAATTTGTTCATTGCAGAGTTATAACAGGTTGTATTGGCTATCAAAATCAACAGCAAACGCACCGAGGAACGTTAATTCTAGTGAGTTGTTATCAAAAGAGAAAAACGACGAAGAGAATCGATCATCGCGTTTACGCCCTTTTGCATGCTCACTGTCGATTTGATCGGTTTATATTAGAGTGTGATAACATATCGCAAATAGCGTGGGAGAGACATAGATGGAATATAATGCGGCAGATCAGCTGGATGGATTTAGCCTGGACAGAGTTGGACTGAGGATGTACCGGCATTCTGTTGTTTTGTTGAGGCGGTTGCACGTGTTTCTGATGTCGTGCTCGGTCACTACAATCGAGTTGAACGACAATTGACGTGGGGACAGCATCATCAGCTTGAACATCGATTCAACAGTCAGAATATCTTCAAAGAGACAACTACACGTCTCAGTGGGCCATCATCGACCATCAATCCACCTGTAGGATCGACCGTGCTGCAGAATTAAAAAAAAAAGAATTCCGGCTCCGCAAAGTTTCCGCATTTGAGCCTTGATAAATAAATTAATTGAGCATAAGCATGAGCATGATTGGCCGCCCACGGTTATTACTCGGTTATTGCCAGACTAGCTGTAATTACACAGAGAACCAAAAGTGAAGTGAAAGGTGATCTCCAAGGTTGCAAAGACTCATTTCAGCTAAAACAATGTTTTTCTAAATTATGAAATAATTAGATGCCATGATCGAATTTTGAATTGGTAGGATACAAGAAGAGGTTGCAAAGAATGTGTTTGACATATTAAACCTGTTTATTTCAATTCATGAGAGTCACAATCAGCGATTTTTCACAAACTCACTCACTCACTCACTCACTCACTCAGCGATCAGCAAATCGCTGATTGTGACTCATAGAAAGCAAAATTTACAGGTTTTATGTTTCCAACGCATACTTTGTAACCTCTTCTTGTAAGTTACAAGTAAAACATGCCATCATGCCATCTTTTGGTTTTATTATTCCAAAACATTATTTTAGCTGAAATGAGTCTTTGCAACCTTGGTGATCTCAAACTAGGCAATACCAGCGCCGGCCGCGCCCAAACACAGGTCAAGAAAGGAAGGGGTAGGAATGTGTTGACGTGACGCTCGCTATGGTGGAAGCCGAGAACACCTCTGCACTTCCACGACGAATCACTGGGATATTGGGTAATAGGGTTGGGTTTGCAGCAGGATTCGTTTTGGTAAACGATAAGCTGAATTGATGTCCTAACGAATTAAAAAAAAAACAAAAAATGTCCTAACGATCATATAACCCAAAAGAGCTTGGGATTGAACCCGCGGTCTTCTGCTCAGTAAACAAAAAAGTTTGCCACTAGGCAGACGAGCTCTAATTCAATCATCAAGTTGCTGTTATTACCATGTAGTCATCTTAACAAATACAACGTTTGACGAATCTTGAATGTGGATGGGCTTGTGATTCGACTCATGATGTTCTACTCAGTAAGCAAAAACGGTTGCTTTAAGGCCACCGAGCCCCTTATGTCACATTAAACCGTTACTCAAGTTGTTATAAATATTCAAACCCGGCACCGACGACAACGGAAAGTTTTACAACATACACGATAAACAAGTGATCTTACCATACATTTTTAAAATGAAATGGGACCGCGTTTTTCTGCTCAGTAAGCAAGCCACTGCAACCGATGATCTTTCAAATCCTAAAACTAAAAGCTACGAAAGAGTACTTAGGCTTTCATTAAGTTCCACTTTCACGCGATGTTCAATGTTTCGATTTGCTCTTTACGCATGGTTCAGGCAATCATAACAAGCTATGGCCGACGTGATGATTGATCAAGTCCTGGTTAAACAAGCGATTCAAATGAAATTATGTTCTAGAATTTCACTTGGTATGTAATGAACAACAGAAAAACGCGATAATTCGTATAGTTTCAGGGGTTGATGGTTTATTTTAGATATACTAACGGTACTGCCTACGGCGACTACCACGGTGATTACGACAGCGACTACGATGGCAAATACGACGGCGCCTACGACAACTACAACAGCTAATTTGTAACTTACCATTTGTCTGGGATATAATACCTTTCCCCAGCACCTTCACTTGACTTTCATGTCTGCTATCTGTCACTGTTTGCAAAAATATCTAATAGCAATTACCTTTGTTGTAATACTTTCTGCATTGGCATGGTCATCTGGGAGGAGGTTCGCGTCTAGTGCTTTCCCCAGGAACCGTTCACGGCCACCAGCTACCGCCCGTCTAGTCTTGGGCGTATCCAGCGAGGCATCCTTCAGCTTGCCGGTCAGTGTTGCTATGCGGAAACACAATGGTTTGCGTTTTGGCCGCGTTCACACATATCGTCCAGTCGGTGAGATATATGGTGCAGGCATCCAATCCGTTTTGGAGCTTCGATACGAGAGTGCATATTACTCGTCCCTCGTTGCTGATTGCCGAATCGTCAGCAAACAGCGACAGTGTTCCACCTTGCGGCAGTGTCGGTATGTCCGATGTGTACAGATTTACAATATGGGTCCCAGGATGCTTCCTTGAGGGACACCAGCGAGTACATCATACGGTTCCGAGAGAGCACTGCCTACGCATACTTGAGACGTCCTGCCGTCGAGGTAGTCCGAGATGATTTTCACCAGGTAGCTGGGGAAACGAAATTGCAGAAGCTTGTGCACCAAGCCATCGTGCCACACGTTATCGAATGCCTTTTCGATGTCCAGTATCGCCATGACCGTTGTCTTCAAGACCGACTTCGCCTAATTGATGAGGTTTGAGACCCGCTTAAGTTGGTCCACCGTCGAGTGACCTCGTCGGAATCGTCGTTCGCCTCGGTGTGCTCGAGGAGTCTGGCGTAAATGAGTTTTTCGAACAACTTGCTAACCGAGGAAAGCAAACTGATCGGACGGTAGCATGACGGGTTGGTAGGATCCGTTCCCGGCTTCGGTATCGGTACCACCTTGGACCGTTTCCAGGTAGCTGGGAAGTGTCCAAGCTCCAGACAGCGATTGAAGACGTTCACCAGAAGAGAATGCGCTTTCGGTCCCAAATTCTTCAGGACAATCTTGAAGAGTCTGTCGAAACCCGGTACCTTCATGTCCTTCGTCGACTTGATGGTGTTCACCAGCTCATCAAGTGTGATTTTCCGGTCCACCGGAAGCTCGCTAGGCTCAGTAGCTAGCTGGTAGACGCTCTCAAGCACCGGACCCTCCATCGGGCTGATAATATCTCGATCCAGATTATGCGAAACCATAAAATGTTGAGAAATGGAGTTCGCCCTTTCGTCGGCTGTTATGTGAACCTCATTATCAACTCTAAGAGGCGGCATGGGCTTTGGTTTGTTTTTACGCACTTTTGTTAAACGCCAGAAGGGCCTAGAGTAATTTGGTTAACTACTAAGGTCTTTTGCAAACTGCCTGTTCCTAAGTTTTTCCACCCTAATGGCAATAATTTTGTTTAATTTGTTATATAAAACTTTCCTACTAACGTTTTGCGTTCTTTGGAACTGCCTCCTAACACAATTCTTAAGATATTATACGCTTGGTCTCATCATCAAGGTTGGTAAACTTACATGTCACCGGTGTTGTCGGGATGAACCGTAGTTCTGCTTCGCCTACACACTTAGAAATAACTAATTTTACACGTGACGGAATCCAACTTTGACATAAAGGATGAGACGTAAACAAACATGTCATGTAAAATTAAGTGCTCCGAGACTGAAAAGTTCGAAAGTACATACGTTTGATTGAGCTGAATTTCGCGTCTATTATGACTCAATTTTATGTCAAAATTGACGCTTGTATATGTCAGTCTCAGAGCACCTAAATTTACATCAACTTTTCTAAGTGCGTATGTCGTCGTTAACGCAGGATTTTCGACCACTCGATCCTCCATAAACCGCTGGAATTGAAGCCAGTTCGCTCGATGATAGTTTCGCCTACGATGCTGCTGACGTTGGTGGATGGTTTGATTTATCTCGAAAACCACCGGTAGGTGGTCGGATAACAGATCGGTAATGGCACGGGGCTCACAGCAACCATCCGCCATGTTGGTGAGAACGATGTCGAGGGTGGATCCGACACCGGTGGGTGAGTAGAAGGTAGGCGAGTCCGGATGGAGGACCACGTAGTGTCCCGCCTGCAGGTCCGTGGCCAGCACTGCTCCGTTCTTGTTACTTCCTGCATTGCCCCACAGTGAGTGGCGTGCGTTGAGATCACCGGCGAGGATAAACCTACCCTTCCGACGAGTCAACTTCTGGATGTCATTCTTGAGACGATCGATTGTTCCATCCGACTCCTTACTTTGGGCAGGACAGTAGATGGCAATGAGTGTAATGAGATCATCCGGAGATGCCAGCTCGACTCCAATGGCTTCCACGAACGATAGACAAAAGTCAGGCAGCATCCTGTACTCCAGTCCTCTCCTGATGGCAATGGCAACGCCACCACCCCTTTGTGCTCGAACTCGGTCCAGTCTAGCCATTGTGTGATTTGGCAAGCTAAAGTTGACCTCCAGTTTGAGATACGTCTCGGTTAGAAACGCGACATCGATGTTATGTTGGCGCAGGAAATCTACGATTTCCGGCTGTTTTCTCGCCACTGAATGGGCGTTCCAATTAAGGGCGTTGATGGTGAACGTGAAGGTTCGCCATGAAGTGCATCATTTGCACCATCATTTTTTGTCAGCGTTGTCAGATGACTGATTACCTGCGTCAGACCATCGGTTGGAGGGACCAACGGTAAAGCACCAGGCTGCTTGGTTCGGCTTGCGTCGAATTCCTATACTGCCTTCTGGGCAGCGGAAGGGGAGGAAGGTTTGGTGCGCATCCTTCGGTTGGAGGAAGCGGTGGAAAATCATTTTCCAGATCGATTCCGGGTAGTTGCTTCTTTTTCTGCTGTCTCGGCTGGCTTGCTTTCTTCCGCAGTGCGATGAATTCAGCCCGCTTGGGACACGATCGACTAGTCGATGTGTGGGCATTCCCGCAGTTTACACAGGTTGGCATGACATGTTGTTGGCCGCATTTGGAGCAACGCGACTTCATATGGCAGTTGCGAACGCCATGTCCGGAATTCAAGCAGCTGGTACTCTGCGCCACTTCACGGTAGACCGGCTTGTACCGTTCCCAGTCGACGACGACACTGAGCAGCGTTCGGATGCTTTGAAGCTGCTTCATGTTTGTGGATCCTCCAACCAAATGCACCAGGTACAGTTGATCGCGATACTTGATCACCTCGTTGTGACGTTTGATCATTAAAACCTTCACGGGTTGAAGGTTGTTGCGTTTCAGCTCTTCTTCCACAACTCCTTTCTCAGGCGAATCAAAAATTGAGTGTGGGAATCAATGGCAATAAACTTACCCCTCATAGGAACTCGTCGGACGCACGCCTCGTCAGCCACGGTTATGGCTTGGTGGAGTCCCTCCAACGCTCGGTCGATGTCCTCCACGGTGTCAAGCGGCGGGTTATCGATGATGTGCCTGTCTACCACGCGTCCAAACTGGGCCCAGTTTACGCGATGGTAGTCCTTGCGCAGGCTTGAAGCAGGAGCCACGTTGTAGCCCAGTTCAGCCACCACCGGTTGGTGGTCGGAGCTGAGTTCGTTCAAGGCTACCGGCTTGGACAAACCGATATTTGTCAGGAACAGGTCTAGCGTCGATGGGTTGCCCGCTGGTGAGATGAATGCTGGTTCATCCGAAAACCAAACGGAATACAGCCCATGCTGTGAGTGGTCGAACAGGAGACGACCGTTCTGGTTCTGCTGGTAGTTCCGCCAGGCCTCATGGCGAGCATTCAGATCTCCTCCAACTACGAAGCGGGAACCGGTACGGGTGATGGTGGACAGGTCCTTCTTAAATTTGGCCGCTAGTCCACTGCTGGCGGCACACTGTCGAGGGCAGTAGACGGCGATGAACTGGACGTATCCAGTCGACGAGTCCACCTCCCCACCAAGGGCCTCGATGATAGAGGTGCGGATATGGGACAGAGTGTGGTATTTTATTCCTTTCTTGACGACGACCGCAACACCACCCCCCCTGGAGCTGGTGCGATCAAGCCGGATAATGTTGTGGTCAGGCAACCAGAAGCTGTCACCGGACTTTAGATGGGTCTCGATTAGAAGGCCCACGTCGATGCTATGCTTGCGGAGGAAGTCGGCAAGCTCAATCTTTTTTGCTCTTACAGAGCAAGCATTCCAAGTGACGGTAGTTAGCGGTTTAGACGCCATACTGGATAATGAACTTACCGAGCACTTGGATCTGTGCGGGCTTATTGCGGCACTTACGAAGAGCACCGGACATGTTGACGAAAATTTCCATCAGTTCATCCACTGAGAACAGATCGGGGTTGTTGTTTTGCGCTGTTGGTTGTCTCCAGAATCCAGGGGGGATGGAGAGCTTTGGCCAGCAGAATCACCGGAAGTTGCTTGAGTGGGATGCACCCGCGAATTCGCTTGCGAATTCGCTTCCCTTGCCTAAACGATTTCCCGATAGAACTTCAAATCGATTGCGGTTCGGACTACACGATTGTTTCTGAGGAGTCACTAACACAGCTCGGTGATCCGGAAACATGTTCCACGAGTCTGAAAGTAACTACAGCATCAGGCAAGCTACTACCACTGAATTCGGAGTTCGAGTGCCAGGTTACACTGAAGGGATTGACCAAGCGTTCGGTGTGCTACGTGACATCGGTGAAAGGCTTCAACGTTCTCGGAAGCGATCTCATGGATGCTTTTGGTCTGTATGACGTTCCGATTAATTCGTTCTGCAAGCTAGTTACGACCGTAGGAGATTCGGAGGTGTATTGCAATGCACTGAAGGCAAAGTATCCAGCGGTTTTTCAAGATGGGCTCGGACGTTGTACGAAAACAAAGGTTCAGCTATTTCTTCAACCAGGGGTGAAGCCGGTATTCAAACCCAGAAGGCCGGTGCCTTTCCATTCACAACGACTGGTGGAGAAGGAACTCCAGCGACTTCAAAACCTTGGTGTCATCGAGCAGGTGGACTTCTCGAACTGGGCGGCACCCATTGTTGCTGTTCGCAAGGCACAGCGTGACGCAGACGGAGATCCGATAGTGCGTATTTGCGCGGATTATTCCACGGGGCTCAATGCGGTGCTGGAAGCAAATAAGTTCCCTCTACCTACTCCTGACGACATTTTCGCAAAGCTGAGTGGCAGTCAGTACTTTAGTGTGCTGGACTTGTCAGATGCATATCTACAGATGGAAGTTGAGGAGGATTCCCAGAAGTTGCTGACAGTGAATACCCACAAAGTACTCTTCAAATATAAGCGGCTTCCTCCGGGGGTAAAATCAGCTCCAGGAGCCTTCCAAAAAGTTATCGACAACATGATTGGCGATTTGGAAGGAACTGAATCTTTTCTCGACGACGTTAATGTGTTCGGGAAAACAAGAGCTAAGCACGACCAGAACCTCGAAAACACAATTCAACGGATCCAGGAGTACGGGTTTCGGCTCAAGATTGAGAAGTGAAAATTTTGCATGAGTCAAGTGAAGTATTTGGGACATATTATCGATCGTGATGGCATTCGAACAGATCCGGAGAAGGTATCGGCAATTTCACAAATGCCTCCACCCAGGAATGTCACGGAGCTTCGTTCTTTCTTGGGCGCAGTGAATTATTATGCGAAGTTCATCAAGGAAATGCACCTACTGCGTAAACCTTTAGACCAGCTGCTCCAAAAGGACAGGCAGTGGGACTGGACGGAAGAATGTAAGCTCGGAGTTTCGTGTTTTGGCCTGGCATTGATGGACAAATCGAAACCTACGTTAAACAGTGTAAGGAATGCGCATCTGTAGCTAAGTCTCCAGCTCATGCTACACCGGAAGCATGGCCAACTCCATCTGGACCATGGCAGCGTCTGCATATTGATTTTGCGGGGCCAATCGATGGACTTTGGTTCCTAATCATTGTTGATGCGTTTTCACGATGGCCGGAGATCTACCCAACGAAGACAACTACGGCCAAAGTAACAATACAGTTTCTTCGAAGCACTTTCGCACGGTTGGGATTGCCATTGACGATTGTTTCGGACAACGCTGCACAATTCACTTGCGAAGAATTCGAAACGTACTGCAAATTGAATGGAATCACACACCTGCTCACCGCTCCCTACCATCCGCAGTCAAACGGACAGGCGGAGCGGTTTGTAGATTCGATGAAGCGTGCGATGAAGAAAATCAACAAGGGAGAACCCCTCCAGGAGACACTAGAAGTGTTTCTGGCTACGTACCGCTCAACGCCAAGCGGAGTTACCGAGCAGAAATCACCGAGTGAAATGATGTTCGGTAGACAGATGAGAACAACGCTTGACCTATTGCGGCCGACGGAAATCTCCAAACCCGTCGACTTGGAAACGGCTCAACAACCAAGGCAGTTCAACGCAGGTGATTTGGTGTACGCCAAGGTGCACAAGCGGAATGATTGGTACTGGGAAGCAGGAAAGGTAATCGAGAAGATTGGAACAGTAAATTACAATATCTGGTTGGATGGACAGCGAGTTGGTCTCATCCGATCTCACATCAATCAACTCCGTCCACGACACACCGTAGTGAATTATAACGAAAGAGAACCGTTTGCAGCAAAACATCACGAATCGTTGCCGTTGACAATATTACTTGGCGAGTTCAACATCAATCCACAACCAACGGTAGATGTTCCGGAGGATCAGCCACCTGAAGGTCAACCAAATCAACCGAATGGGCATCCAGGACAACGATCATCTGTTCCAGCGTCAAGTCAAGAGTCAACACTTCGAGGGGTGCCTGGAAGTCGGATTCCTGTGGCTACCACTTTTCGAGGACGACCGGTTCGCCTTCCTCCAAGATTTGAGCACTACGTTATGTCCTAAAGAGGGAGATGTTATAGCACCACCTTACGGTAAGCAACATTGGTGCTAAAAGAAAAACTTCAGCAGCGGAAGCTGTGCATCGCAGCCAACTTTACGCTGTTGATATGTCAATTAACGACGTAATAAATATAAAGACACATTTTTCCTAAGACGTTTAATAAATATATTGTTCAAGTTGTTCCTGTAATCTGCCGTGTTTAATTACGGGACACAACAGTTTTGACAGACGCTTTCTCGAAAATCGGCCGATGTACAACAGATGGATTGTTCAATCGGTAGATAAAAGATGTACCGAGAACTCATTGGAGGGATTCATGGCTAATTGATATCATCCCGATCAACTATGAAATGTTGCATAACATTGGTGCAAAATTGTGCACTCCGTTTTTGTGTGTGCATTTATTTTTAGCGTTTTGAAGTTGAATCGCTGAGGATCAATCTCATTACCATAGAAAAATTTCAAGAGTACAGATATCAGCTCTCACAAAATTTATAACAAAGAAACTGGAACTTCACGTTTGTTGCAGTCCAGTACACAAGGAGTTTCAATTTCATGAGAGATGTCACAACCGTCCAAGATTTGTGTCCTAGAAATCTTAAAGTGATAGGGAATCATTGTTGGACGCTTCAATGAATTACCTGAAGAAAGCCTTACTCATATCTGATTGTAATTTAGGAACCAAATGTAATAGAATATGTATTCGCATTTTTATGAGGTCCTGAATTTAACCAAGTTTTACTAAGTAGGAGATCCAAAATATGTACATAGGACCGAAATCATAGGTTACTTCTACTTTATTTTAAATCAATATCTAGAAAAATGCACGAGAATTTCACTACACAGCCTAACGTTGTCTACGTTAACCAGCGGTCGTGTCTTGTAAACAACCCCACCAATTTTTTTTAAACTTGTATGGCTGACTATCAAAATCAAAATCTGTCCACGTGGTTTGTTGGAATGTGCGTTCGTGGCATATACAACGCGGTGCATCATAACATACACTCAGCAGTCACGGATTACTACTCCTGTGAAACATTTCGCTTCATGCGCAATGCCTCTAAGACGATGAATGTGCTACACGGTAAGAAAAAAGTTCCCAACGGCCAGTTTGATTCGCTTTATCTACTTTTGGGTTCCTGCACTATAGTGCCGAGATGAGTGAAAAGAACTTACTTTTGGGTACTTTTTTCTTACCGTGTAGGGTGATTGAGTAGAGTTCATTCTTACATCACACCCAGTGCTATACATGTGTATTGTTGAAGCGTAAAATTTTACAACCATTCATAATTTATCGCAGCGACGTCACCCTGCTGCACCGGAAAGAAAATCAATATTTGACTAGCAAGGCACAGTGACACTTTGAAATGAAACCTAGCGACTGCATTTCATCATCATTTTAAATACGCAGCGAATTTTTTTTTTGTTGGTGGTTTCATTCAACAACCGCCCTATAAAAGGACTCCGAGTTATGTAGCATGTATTAAGTACGTCACGCGATATTTAGGGAAAATGGGCCCCTTCCATTACGTCACGTTTTTCCTATACCAAATGCATTGCTAGTCACACATATGAAACCCTCCCACCTCGTCCAGTGTAGTGAAGTCATAGATGCTCTCTTATAGTTTCTGGGAAATTCCCTCCCGAACAACGAAGTATTTCGCGATTACTTTTTGAAAGGGACGCATCGGCTCTTGTAAACAATGAATTTGATCGTCGATTTTGGTAGCTCTCCCACGCATCGTAACACTACCATCAGATAGGGTGTTAGTATGCGGGGGTGAGCTACCAGTTACACCAAACCGACGATCAAATTCATTGTTTACAAGAGCCGATGAGTCCCTTCGAAGAAGTAAGCAAGATTTGAATTATACGGAATAGTTATTGTTTAGAAAATACCACCTAACCAGAAAGTCAACTGCCACACGCTAGCAACGTGGGATGCACTGTAGTAGGTAGGAACATTCTCTGGCATATCAAATAGTAGGGTGTGGATGGTGCAAAACGCACGGTTTAAGCAAAATCGTCGATTGCTTGCAAATGGAAGCTGAAATCAAGGAGAAAGTATTTGAGTATGGTTCATTTTCTACGAAGATCGAGTAATTTCGAACTCCAAAACGATGATTTTTCATGATTGTCAAAGCATTTTATAAATCTATTCCAAAAAATATAAGATAAAACACCTGATTCATGGTGCAATATGCGCCACAAGATTGGGTAAAATGCACCGCTTGTCAACCTAAGCGGCCCTATTTTTTTTTTCAACATCGTACCATCTTTGCAGTGTCCTGAGTCGTCTTTCCAATGTTCTTCACCTCGTGCGTAAAACTTTTGTCCGGGAACCTACCTGATATCCATCTTGACATTTTTTCGCGATATTTCGAATTGACCACGTCGGGTTTTCGACGTGGGTGTGCAGGATCAATTTTCTTTTCACGTCTTCCATCTAGTACATTTTTTTTAATACTGCACGAAACTTTCACCACTAAAACACGTATTCTTTCGAAACAAATCACTGTCAAAATATTCCGAATCCGAGCACTAGAGGCGCTGATATAGAATTAATAAAGTGTCCGGATTCTAAGTGGATCAGACTTTATTCCTTTATTTAAGGGGAAGCTTACCGGCCCGAAAATAAAAAAAATAATTTCGATAAAGTTTATTTTTCTGAAAATATTGGAAAAAAATATAAAAAATCCAAGAAAATCAGTTTCTTCCCTAGATTTTTTTCAAAAATTACATGTAAAAATATTTTTTCTATCTCATCATGAAAAAAAATTGGACTCTCAGCAAAACCGAAAAATCGATGTTTTGTGGTTTTTTGAGTCCAACGTTATGCCATAATAACTCATACAAAATGTTTTTGCACGTGAATTTTCTTTGAAAAATTAGACAAAATGTGATTTTTTTAGATTTTTGATATCTTTTTCCAATATTTTTAGAAAAATCAAAACGTAATTATTTTTTTCGGAGTGGTGAGCTTCCCCTTAACATTAGCAATACGGCCTCAATAGAGTTACGGCTTTATTTTCTTTCTGAAGGAAGGCGTGATCAGAGATATTATGCCTCAGAAAATCCCGGTGGCGCCGACTGGTGTTGAACCCAGGCTTTTTGGGGTGAGAGGCAATCACGCCTACCACTACCCCACCGGCACCACTATGATGCTTAATTTGAAGTCGATGATTTTAACAACTGTGTCATGTTTTGCTCAGAATACCATTCCATGATTTCATGATCAGGAATTGGAGGATGGTAACAGGCACAATCCGTTACCCGGGAAAAAGCATCTGAGGAAAAGTTATCGTTGTTTTTCGACAGGTGGGTGTTTTACCCCAGGGGGTGCTCTCCTCTACTATTGGCATTAGTATATAGTATTTCGCTTACTACGTACACTTGGCAAGTACTCGGAATCTATAAAAATGCACACCGTTTCGCGAGCAGCAATTAGAAAGGAATACTGACTCAGGCGGGATGAAGCTCTAAACGGGACTTTTAGTAGCCGTCTTTCGTACAAATCGAGCGCAACGGAAGTAGTGATTCCCGCAGGAGAACACTTAGATTTGGGAGTGAAAAGTGCGATAAAGTGAAAAACATGACTGTTGGGGAAAACGGAGAAATACTGCCGTTGCGGGGAGAATTTGCAACGCTCTTCGTGGGAAAACGTACCTCGGAGGAATCGCAGGTTTGTAAAGTGATAAACCATTGCACGTGCTGAGTGAAAACGGAACCAGTTGTACAAATAGTGGGGTATTATCAGAAAAAAACGAGATTGCATGGCTTTATACTGTTGCAGTTCGGATTCGATTTATCGATTGAGTGTTTGCTCCATTTCACATTGGGTAGTAATGAGGCAATAACAATCAAAAGTGATGTTTTTTTTCCTTGATTTGTTTTCCGTCGCTGAGCACCAATGCTACCGACGCCAGGGAGGCAGCTCCCACACCTGGACCCTACTCAGAACATTCCGTTGGCGCCGACTAGGATTGAACCCAGGCCTGAAAAACAGTGATGTTGTATGGAAACAAGATTGAAGAGTATCATACTTCAGTAGCTATGAGCGAAAGTGGAATTTGTGATTTTTTATCTGGGCTATTAACCTATATTAACTTAAAAAGTTTTGTAAGTGATGGTTTCATTTATTCTCATATCTTCAGAGGCTACCAAAGTTTTTCCTATCTCAGTCGCAGAATGATCATAGATCCCAGACCAGTATTTTCAACTAGAAATTATGTTACTTACATAAAGCATCAAAATACTGATGGCAGAAACATACATATATTTTTTTCGAGATATGCTTTAGCCAATCTTTTGAAGTGAGTGAAATTAACGTGGTCCTTTTTTGTTAGTGAGTTCTTAGTATCAACATTCTTATTGTGTGAAATAGACCAGTGCAATGTTAGACAAAGTTGTATAACAATTTATTTGAAGCAACGTTGCCCATGAAAACAATTTTCTATCTAAGAAATGAGTGTCACCAAAAGTTCTAAAAGTGCCAAGAACGAATGATTTTCAAGGAATAAATGATGATGATGATGATGATGGTCCCACATCTTACCCCTACAAAGGTTTGAGCTGGACGGTTTATCTTTAAGATAATTGAATATGACATGTTAACCACGTTAGCAAACAAAATCGAACTGGTTACAGTTACAGATATAAATTCCCTCTCGAGTTTACAGTTGCTTCACAGCGATATAAATGTGAAAAATCTGAGGCGTCCACCTCTTAGCTCGCCTTTTTGTCCACCTAAAATATTCATAAGTTTGAAGCAATCAAGAGCTAATGAACAATCAACAAAGCATCATATTACACTAGCAACCCCGCAATCTGATGCTATCATAATTTTCAGCAATGTCAGGAATGCTCACGAACCCCCAACATTTGCCAGACTACTAATTCAAGGCATCTTCCAAATAAGCTTCAAAATTCATTTTTTATCAAATGTTAAAATCGGTCCTCTATATTTGTAGTACGCGCGCGAGGCTCAAACCTGTGTAGACTACTTTTTTTAATTAATCTACTATTAAATCAAATATTAAAAATCCATCATCACCATCTAGGCGAACATAAAAAGTTTTTGCAGTGCTACAATAATTATTAAAAAAAATTCGTCATGACAGCTATCCTTATAAAATAATCCGTTAGAGATAACTTCGTCAAGATACATAATATGTCAATTCATAAAAAAAGATCACTGGATAACTGTTCAAAAGACAGTTTTAACATGTGAAATGCGGAGTCTTTTAAATTCTGTAACTGTTGCTGAACGGTTGATATGTCTAGGCATCGAATTGAAAACATATATTCCTTTAAAAAAACAATGAATTCTGTGAAGCACAAGTCAAGAAATGTGGTGTTCTTATTTCATACGCGTTTCTAGTATTATATCTATGTTAGTCACTTCCTCTTTCAATTCGATCACACAAATATCGAGGCAGCAAACCGTTAACTACACACTTAGAAAAATTCATGTAAATTTAGGTGCTCTGAGAGTGACATATACGAGCGTCAATTTTGACATAAATTTGAGTCATAACAGACGCGAAATATAGCTGAATCAAACGTACTTTTCGTCGAGCAATGAACTTTTCAGTCTTGGAGCACTTAATATTACATGACATGTTTGTTTACGTCTCATCTTTTATGTCAAAGATGGATTCCGTCACGTGTAAAATTAGTTATTTCTAAGTGTGTACTTTAAAAATGAACACCATAGTCAAATATACAATTCTTTGCTTCAACGACAATCATTGTAAGGCGTCTAGCGTCAAAGTTGAGGATGTGAATCTATTACATCTCAATATCAAACGCATTATTTTATTCTGCAAGCGCTGTAATCTCGATATTTGTGTTGCTTTGGACAGAAATAAAATGGATGAGCAAAAGTCTAGATTTGTATTTGTATTTGTATTTAAAATAATTCATCTGACAATTTAGTCTTAATGAATAAATTAGAGCTAATTTAACACAGACCTAATCCGATTTGCAAAACGTTCGGTTGGTTCATTGAACTCGAAAAACTCTTCGACAGCCGTAAAAACACGAATACACGCTGAGATTGGTTCGTTGTTCCCAAACATGGTTCGGTGAAAACTTGGTTGCATTAGCGTTGTATTCCGAAGAGATCTGCTCGGCACACGAAAGTTCAACATCGCAAGCAGGTCGGGGGCATCAGTTTCACCATTCAACAGCTTAGCAATAAGCAACGATTGCTGTACTTTCCGTCGTTGTTCCAGTGTGTCTAAGCCCAACAGTCGGCATCTATCAGTGATTTCTCAGTGCCAGACGAATGAACCGTTTCTGAACCCGTTCGATCCTTAGGCACCACGTGACATGGTGAGGATGCCAAACGACGGACACATTTTCCAAAATTGGACGGACAAGTGCACAGTACAATGACTTCCAACAATGTGGATCCGAAAAATCCTTCGCAACTTTGGAAATAAAGCCCAACTGTCGCGTTGCTTTCGATATGAGCGCTGAACGGTGTAAATCAAAAGTCATTTTTGTGTCTAGTTGAACCCCTAGATCAGTCACACTGGTAACTCTGGTAAGAGTATCGCCGTCGATATGATAGTCAAACAAAATTGGATGCATCATGCGGTGAAACGTGATTATCTGACATTTTTCCACACTAATAGTCAGTTTGTTTCTCTGGCACCAATCGGCAAACAAAGTCAGCGAGTTTTGCAGAAGCGAAAAATCTTCTTGTGTGCGCACCACAATGTACAGCTTTAAATCATCTGCATAGACCAGTTTGAATCCTTCGCCCAAAACCAAAGCAGCATCGTTGAAGAACAGAATAAACAGCAACGGTCCGAGATTACTACCTTGTGGAACTCCAGACTTGTTTGAAAACGGCGAAGATACAAAACCCTCAACCTTCACTCGAAGTACACGCTCTGTAAGGTAGGATTCCAACCAAAAAATCAATTGCATAGAAACTCCAAGACGAGATAACTTGTGTAGCAGTATGTTAGGATCAATTTTATCGAACGCCGCCTTCAGGTCGGTATAAATTACATCGACTTGCGCATTTTCCTCCATACTTTTTATGCACTTCGACGTAAAATTCAACAAATTGGTGGTAACCGATCGTCCGGGCATGAATCCGTGTTGATCAGAGGATATGTAGCTTTTTGTGGCATCGAGAATAACTCCACCCACTATAATCTCAAACAATTTTGAGACAGCTGAGAGACTCGTGATTCCCCGATAGTTAACAACATTGTAACGATCACCACGTTTGAAAATGGGTGTCATAAACGATTGCTTCCAAATGCTTGCTGAAGTGAGCGATTGAAGATATCACACAACGGTTGTGCTAAAGCGGCAATACAACGGCATATTATAACTGCAGGCAAACCATCAGGACCAGGGACAAACGAACGTTTCAGTTTATTTGCAGCCAATGAAACTATTTCTGGATTTACAGCAAACAGTCCAAACTCAACAAAATCAACGGGAACATCACTGGTGGCTTCATCGATTTCCAAGTTTGAGGCGGGATTCGTCGCGAATACGGATGCAAAATGCTTGGCGAACAACTGGCATGACTCTGTAGCTGACGCTGCAGTCGTTTCGTTCAGGTAGACATTCGTTGGGATCACTGCACTTTTCCGTTTGGAGTTAACAAAGCGCCAAAAACCACGTGGATTTATTCTCAGACCAATTTGCACACGCAATACGTAAGATTTGTAGAGAGTGGCATTCAAAAACCGGTACGCATTGCTGGCTTGTTGAAAACTTCGTTTGTTGCCAGGCGTTCGTTGACGACGTAGTTTCCGTTGACAAGCATTGCGAGTGCGTTTTAAATCCCGTAAACGGAGAGTACTCCAGGCAGGCGAAACTGACGGCCGAATTCGTGGAACATTCGAAACAAGCCAAGCGTTCAAAATGGAACAAAACATTTCCGCCATTTCATCGACATCTATGATAGTAGATATCGCATTCCAGTCAACGTTTAGCAAAAAGTTCGAAAGGGCCGCAAAATCAATCATTCGAAAGTTTAGAGGTCGCTCCTCATGTCTTTCAATAGGTTCGTCACCGACCACAAGCGCTGGTAGAGAGATCTCAAGCGGGGGTGGTGAGAGTCAACGGGTAGCAACGGAGCTGAGCAGCTATTCACATTAGCCTCACAATCAGGCAAACAAAAAACCAGATCGAAATTGCGATCGAGCGGATTGCGCACAAGATTCCTTTGGCCAAGGCACAAATAATCCATACCATCCAAAAGAGTGCTACTGGACAGCTGTAGTGGTGAAGCATCACATTGGATGACGTTGTCAATTGAACACCAGCGCATGCGTGGTTGATTATAATCACCACATACCAGGAGAGCGTCACCAGTCGAATACTTTCCACAAAGCTCATTAAGGGAGGAAACGTGGTCATTGATTAGAATTACATCTTGGCTATTGTCCGGTGGAATATAGATTGCACACATTCAAACCTTTCTGCCTTTGATCGTCGAGAAAACACATATTTGTTCCAAACTTTTCCCACTCACGGTTTGTACAACACGGCTGTCATATCGCTGCGCAATAGCGATCAAAACACCACAGATGAGGAGAGATGATTGATTTGCATAGCTGTATTTTACTGGCAATAGTTAAATCGTTTTTCAGTCAACATAGTATTCCATACTTCTTGGCAATTTTCTTGATGACATTGTCAATGTGAGAGTTGAACTTAAGTTTGTCATCAATAATCATGCCAAGATATTTAATCTCCCGAACGCGATCAATAGTCTCATCATCAATTACAACAGAGACGTTCTCATTTACTCGATTCCGCGAAATTACCATAAATTTAGTTTTACTTGTATTCAATTTTAACTGCTTATACTTCAACCATCTACTTAGAGAACGCAAATCTTCATTCAAGTGTAAAACGGCATCATCTAAATCCTTAGCTACAATGAATAACACAGTATCATCTGCAAAAAGATTAATGTCGCAAAATCGTAAAACACGTCGCAAGTTATTAATATACATAATAAATAACAGGGGCCCTAATACACTTCCCTGGGGCACTCCAAGGTTATTGCCCACAGGACTGGAAACAGAATCATTAAAAACAGTCCGTTGAGTTCAGTCATATATAAATAGCTTTCAAACCATTTATATGCAGTACTCGTAATTCCAAAGCGCTTGATTTATTTTAACAATTAGGGCCTAGAAATTGTTTCAAAAGCGCGTTTAAGATCCCAAAAAAACAGCAACAATCGTATCTTCACTAATACCAAATTCAACGCGATTTCAACAAGAATGACCTTCCCGATATCCCGATTGTTCTGGTATCAACAAACTATTACTATTTAAATACTCCAACAGCTGGCCTTCAACAACAAGTTCTAAAATTTTCTCTAATGTGTGCAACATGTTGATGGGACGAAACTCTTCGGTTTTAAACGTTACAGCAACTTTTTGAATAGGGACCAATGATTCATTAATAAGGTCCAGCCTCGGGTCCTGCAAGATGTGGCCGACAGAGTTGCCAGATTTTTTTTTTTCAGAAGTCTGTGAAAAATGTCTGTAGATGGGCTGCATAAAATTAGCAGAAGTTTTGCGTTTGACGGAGGGGGGGAGGGAGGTTGGTCATGAACTAAATGGGAAATTTTCAATGTCAGTAAAAGTCATATTGTTTTGTTTTTAACGAATTGAACCTTATTGGAATGCATCCATTTACGGCGTATACGTTAAAAGCAATTAATAAAAATATAAATTACGATTACACGACAAATGAAATTAGTTCACTCATATTCTTGAAAACATAGTTAACTCATTAAATAAGTAAAACTTTCCGAGCTTTTACAGAAATTTGTTTTCTGATATGAGCAACATCTTGATGTACATATTAAATTAGTATACGGAAAAAAGTTTTCATGCAGTTTCCATCGGGAATGCACATAATATTTTTTTTCCATTAACAAAACCATAGATATCTATCTGAATTTCAAATAATATTCGTGTGATCACATGAGTTCTATATGATAAAACAATTAAATTTCATTTAACACATAAGGTTCATGCAATTTTGTGGTGCAATTTCCTATAATGATATTACATGAATGTTGTGTGAAATTCTAATGAACATTTTCCATTGGATATGTGATTTATTCTTTGAGTGCATAATTCTAGAATAAGTAAATTTTTCGTCGATTTTTCTCATATTCGAAAGGATTTATGAGGCTCGGAAAATTTTACTCAGTCTAAAAGTAAACTACGTTTTCTAGAGCTTGAGTAATTTAAACTTAAATTTGAGTGGACCTTATATGCCATGCAGTGTGGAAATCCGTTAGTTACTTAGTACTGGTCGGATTTTTGGCAGATGTCCACTCATGGGAAAACAATTTTTTTTATTTGGTATCAAGCTGGAGCTGCGTGACAGCTTAGTTTTCAAGACTTGAACCGTTTGAATAAATTTTGCTTCTATCTTTGATAATACAGCAGAAGGGTTAGCCTATGTTGGCCGCTTGAACACTGGATTCCGTGTGTATTGTTTCAAGATAGTTATAGAAAAAATGCTGTGACATGTGCGTGTAGAAACATGCGCGTAGTAAACCGATTGAATAAGTAAATCCATTTCGAACGAAATATCTAAATTATGTAAGTTACGAAAATCGCGCGAATTCCGAAAGCCGTGCGAGACAACCGAAGCGAGAAAAATAAGGCTTATTATCATTTAAAGAGTGCCACCAAAATACATGTGATAGCCTATGTTGGCAAGATGATTAATTTTGGTTTCCTCCCTAGATATTATACTTATTTACTACAAATTAGTTAATTTAAAGAACGTATCAATCATTTCAAGATTTCGCGACCGTACTGAACAAATTCTATACTACATACATACATACTCTATTACTATACATTGTGAATCACTTCTGCGTAAGCTCCGTAACCGCATATATAAAAGATTTCGCGTATTGAGAGAATAGTATAGTAATCGAGTACAACAAACTCTGGGGAATACAATACCTTCAAAAGTTTAAAAGTTATTAATTGTCACAAACCTCTACTTTTACTTATTTCCTAAACTATTCCTCTCCTTGTTAATCTGCTTAATGCTATTGGTCTGCTTGCGTTTTCTTATTAGAGTTCAAGACCAAATAAGAAGATTTATTCTATAGCTTTAAAGGTTAGTTGCCTCCCTGAAGTTTCTTATTAATGTTCATTTGATGATTATGATATCTCATTAGTCTAATTTAATAAATTATTAGACTAATCAATCATAACCCATGCTTTATTAAGTACCTGCATCTGCTTGTAATCTAAAATTAAGCGTGTTTCATGTTCTTTTGATTTAAGCCTATACCTATTTATTATATCTTAGTTTGACCCAGGTTACACCTTCATGTTACTAAATGCTTCATTTTGAAGTTAGTTTCCTAACTGATTTTTAAATTATATAGGGTATATGCTCCAACTATGCTCACACGCTTCCACTATGTCGCACCACAAAAATACGTATGGGTATGTCATAATAGAAGTACGCCACAGTGGAAATCCCGAGCCATAGTTCAAACACTTATCGCAAATCAAAATGAAGCACATATAAGATTAGTTACAATACCACGTACAAAAATGATGTTTAACATTGTTTCCTGAGTAATACTTCAATGAAAACAACAATGAAAGCTTGTCACGCAAGTAGAAGGAGCACCGTTGGGCACTGTCTGAAATATTTCAATAGTATAATTCCCTTGCAAACCCAAATAAATCTATCTGCGTAAAAAAATAAGAGTGATTTGCGGCAAAACCCGCCAGTATCACACCCAACGTCAGTGCCTATACGTAAGCGTACTACGACGCGGCTCTCAATCAAAGGAGTAACAAGTGTGATACTATCACTGCTAGACTAGATCTTTGGTTCTCTCATGCAGTGGTTTATCAGAGAGGGGAAGCTTAGTAATTCCCATTGCCTGCCCATGGCGCCATTCTATCGCGGCATGAGTCAGCAACGCCGGCCATAAACCTACCGTCTCCAACACTCCACTATAAAGCATGAAATTAAGCCCGCCCACCAACAGCAAGGTGCAAAATCTAGCCAAGGGGAGGGAGATTGTCCACTAATGGGAACACCATTTAAGAACAAAATCAGTATCAAAAGAAGCAAAGTTCATTTTTAAAATTTCTTGATCGTATCTGCGTAAAAAATAATTTTATGGCTGTTCCGGATCTTTTGGATACGTGGCCTGTGGAACCAGAATCGGTATCATAAGAAATAAAGTCCATGTTTTCATTTTCTTGATTGAAACCAGTTTCGACTTCCCTACTGTTACAAAGGAAAATGTGGATAACCATCCGTTGGACACTCAGCTTTGAGAACTAGGTTGCAAGTTGCTGTTGTTGATATTATAATCATTACCCTCTCACTCTGGCGCAGCAGCACCACCTTGTTCTAGACGTCTGATACTTCTGCCCACTGCGGTTGCCCTCATGTGAACCCGAATTTATTCCGGATCCGCTGGACCATTCTGACCTAATTTTTATCAGTCCATAATTTCGCACAGTTTTCTACTATCTGTGAAAATTTCAGCCGATTTCATGGCGAAACCAAAAAGCTTCAGCCTTACAAACATTGCTATTTGTATACCCCTGATCACGGAGAAAAACAAACACTACTTTTCATGATTAAATCGGATTGACTTGCGCTCTTGAGCGAAATCGTTTCCCATGCCCCAAAAAATCTTCATTTTTTGTGCCAAGAAAATTGAACAACTACAGCGCCACCTAGCGTCTAAAATGTGAGCGAGACACTTTTCCCCATACATTTTGTCGATTTTTCCAACTTCAGACCCTTTGCGGAGCCCCTTAACGTAAACCAAATGACTTCAAATTTAGGGTGGGTGCTTTTGGCATAAAAACCAACCATTTCAGGGGGTAAGGTTTGAAATTCCAGACTTTAACCTTTTTTCCGTGCAAGCTTGGGCCACCCTAGTGTTTATCTATAATTGTATAAAGCCATATATGACTTTGCAGTCCCGAAAGGGTTAATGAATATACGAAGAAGCTTAAATAAGTACTAACTAGTTAATGGTAGATTGACAAATATGTGATGGGCCAAAAAGTTGTGAATCGTCTGTTACAGTACAGTACTAAAGGGTGATACGGTCAAAATTTGGTCAAGGGAAAACGCGTGTAAATCGGTGAAATCGTTTATTTAAAAAATCAAATTAAATTTCTTTTTCAAGTTCAATTAGTATAAAATTCAGGAAAAATATTCAGTTAGGCTTCCGCTTTTCCAAATCCAAATTGCCGGGCCTTACGCTTGACCCCTGCCATCAGATTTTGTACAGCCACCTTGTCCACCTTCTTCGCCGCAGAAAGCCAGTTTGCCTTGAACTGCTGCTCGCCCTTAGCAGTTTTTTTGGTCTTCTTTAGGTTCCGCTTGACAATAGCCCAGTATTTCTCAATTGGGCGGAGCTCTGGCGTGTTGGGAGGGTTCTTGTCCTTGGGAACCACCTGCACGTTGTTGGCGGCGTACCACTCCATGGCCTTTTAACCGTAATGGCAAGATGCCAAATCCGGCCAAAACAGTACGGAACAACCGTGTTTCTTCAGGAAAGGCAGCAGACGTTTATTCAAACACTCTTTCACGTAAATTTCTTGGTTGACAGTCCCGGAAGCTATGAAAATGCTACTTTTCAAGCCACAGGTACAGATGGCTTGCCAAACCAGATATTTCTTTGCGAACTTTGACAGTTTCATGTGCTTGAAAACATCTGCTACCTTTCCCCTTCCTTTTGCCGTATAAAACTCCTGTCCCGAAAACTGCTTGTAGTCGGCTTTGACGTAGGTTTCGTCGTCCATTACCACGCAGTCAAACTTCGTCAGCATCGTCGTGTACAGCCTCCGGGATCGCGCTTTGGCCGTCGTATTTTGTTTATCATCGCGATTTGGAGTCACTACCTTCTTGTAAGTCGATAGTCCGGCTCGTTTTTTGGCTCGATGCACGGTTGTAGACGATACACCCAGCTTATTTGCGGCATCTCGGAGAGAGAGGTTAGGGTTTCGCTTGAAACTACCGGCAACTCTCTTTGTCGTCTCAGCGGCTTCCGGTTTTCGATTTCCCCCCGATCCAGACTTCCTGGCTGTCGACAAACGTTCCCCAATCACTTTAATTACATTTGTAACGGTTGATTTGGCAACTTTTAGCGATTTTGCCAACTTTGCGTGCGAGTAGCTCGGATTTTCGCGATGCGCGAGCAAAATTTTGATACGCTGCTCTTCTTGCTTGGACGGCATTTTGACAACTGAAGAGTGAATTCCAAAATCAAAATAGGAGCAACATTCTACACACACACACACCTTCAAAATGAGGGGTGTTCAGGTTTTTTAAATGCAAAATTGAAAGAAATACGTCAAGTTGATACTGACCAAATTTTGACCGTATCACCCTTTACTATAGGAAGGAGAGAGTTAACCAGAACTCCAGAAGACGCGATGCCCGAGTAAATTGAAACCTGAACAATTTTGTTGAGGGCAGACGTAAAAGTTCAAATAAAACATTACAATAAAATATCTTACCCTTTGGTACGTCTTCTTCGCAGTTATCACTTGTCGAAAGATCAAGGCGTAAAAGTATTTTTTTTTGTTTTGCTTAAATATTTATGCTTATTATGGAATTCCATAAGCTTACTTTTAGTTCTCTTAGCTGCGGGTTGCTCCAATTCGTCCTCATTAGCTAAATGGCATCGAGTGGGTTGACCAATTGGCAAAGGGCCGATTTCTTCACCTGCGCTTAATCTAAAAAGCAGGTTTATCATATGGGTTGAACCAGGCTTAAGACGGTTGTTTGGCTTATGTAATCTTAAAGCTGGTTCAAGTTACAGACCGGCCAACGTTTGTTGACGTATCCAAACAAACCGTCAAATTGTATGGAAAATGTTCGTTTTGGATACAACATGGCAGCACATTGACAAATCTATAACTATGACCGTCTATAACAGTGAGCGCTCGTTCATGTGGTGGATTTGATAACACGCTAATTTCTAATGCGTGTTGCAAAATGCATCGCACGTGTAATTTGATTAAAGATGTAAAACAGTGTAACCAAATAAATTTTAAAGTTTTCTCTTGATTACAAAAGTCTGTGAATATATGTAAAAAAACTAAAAAGTCTGTAAATCAGGCATAACATTTAAAAACGGCACAAAAGCATTTGTAAACAAACTTTCTAAGGCCCTTTGCACGCGAACCAAAGTACGCCAACGCAAACCAACAACATCATCGGATAGGGGCAACTATCACCTTTCCAAAAGCGGTATTGGTTTGCGTGGGCGTACTTTGGTTCGCTTGTAAAGGGCCTTAGCAAGTTTGTTTACAAATGCTTTTGTGTCGTTATCAAATGTTATGCCTGAAATGACTAAAAAAAATGTCTGTGAAAGAAATAAAAGTCTGTGAATTCACAGACATGTCTGTGAATCTGGCATCTCTGGTTGCCAATGATATGAAAGCAATCTTGAATAACTCTAGCATTGAAATTAACTACTCCAGCCGATTTTCCCAATGAAACACAAATAACTTTAAGCTCATCTAATGTAATTGGGTGAAAACCTTCAAATCTACAACTTTTATTAAATGGCTATTTTATTTCGTCAGGTTCATCGACGAAACACTGTAATTCAATGGATTGATTAATCAATGAAACACTGTCTACAGAATAATCATTAAACTTAGCTGCAATTACTTGTTCTGACTGTTCTAATGTGCCATCAAAGTTATGGACCGCGGTTTGCAATTACTAGGTTTTAATAAAGATTTAAACATTTTCCATAACTCTTTGCTGTTGTTTTGATGCTGATCAATCTTCCTTTGAACGTATTCACAACGAGTTTTCTTTATCGATTGTGAATACTTATTACCTATTCTAATGATTGTCATTATTTGATCTACAAAACTTATTGTACCATTTATCCCTTTTCCGTTTAAGACGCAAAAGATCCAAATTGCACCAGCTGTTGTACGCTTCATATGATTTGAATTATGGGTATCACGCCAATTAATATTAAAATCACCAGCCAATATATTTAATTTACTAAAATCAAGGAAAATCTAGAGCCAGTTCTCTAGAACTTCAACAAAAAGCTGATCACCTGATGGTATTTGAAACAATTTCTGAACAACCTGGTATCTTGGACTAATAACTGAAGGGCAGCTGAAGATCTTCTGCATAATACTAAATCAACCTGAAGACATGAGAAGGTATTTGGAATATTTTTTGAGACACCTGGTATCATGAGAGAATGTGATTTGAATTGTTGGAAAGTTTGAGGTCTTCATCAGAATAGTACCTGATCAACTTGAAGTCTTGAGAAAGTATCCAGAGGACTTTATAGAAATCTTTAAACACGTGGAATAATTTCTGAGCTGACTGGTATATGAGAGAATATCTGAGAGCTGTGATTTAGATTGTTGGATAGTTGGATATTTCCTGAATGATACCTGATCAAGCTGATGTCTGGAAAATATATCTAATGGACTTTATGGACACCTGAAGATCTTTGGAATAATTTTTTAGCAGCCTGGTATCATATGAGAGAATATCTTCTAGATGTAAAAGACGTAAGCGCCTTCATGAAATTCTGTGAAGATCCATGGATTTCCATGAAATTCAATTATACTGTGATCTTCCCCGATCTTTTATGGAATACTATTCAGTTACAGTTTACTATTCTCTATGCAGTTCTCCGTTTTTGTGTAGGCCTGCGAGACGGCCGACAATGACCGGATGGTGAGTTGTTGTCACTGCGGCTCTTGGTGGCATTTTGAATGCGTGGGCGTTAATGATAGTATCGCCGAGATCGACCGTGTATTTACTTGTCCGAATTGCCAGAGATTCGCGCAGGCATCGGTGGTAAAAGCCCCCAGTAGTAAAGCGGGGATCAAGGCGGGAAGCGTTGCTTCGTCGGGTTCCAGCAGGACGGTAAAAGCACGATTAGAGCTCGAGAGACTGGAAGCTCAGAAAATTCTTGCGGCGAAACAGCTGAATCTTCAGCGACGAGACCAAGAGCGCAGACACAAGGAGGCAGAAATGATGGTTCAACTTAAGAAGGCGCAGGACGAGGCAGCACTTGAGCAGCTAGAGTTGCAATTGGAGCAGACGGCGATGAACGAATCATTCCACCTGCGGGGATGATGATGACGACAATAGAAGCGTTGAATCCGTGCAGAGTTCATCCAGCAAATTGCGACGGTGGAAAGCACTCAGTTCGACGATCGTAGCCTCGACGAAGCAGGCTCCGCTGATTGACCCGACTAACAGCGAAACGCCGACAGAGACCGGAACGACATCAGCTAAGCAGGACGATATGCAGCGATCAATTAGCAGTCGGGTAGTTCTTGATAAGGCCTTGTCAGGTAACTCGCTCACCCAACCGGTGGATGTAAGATTCGCTTACAATTATGTGGGATTCATCATCAGAGGATGTAAGTGGAGACCGCATGAACCGAGGATGCGATATACCTAGCTGCGGTCCGATGTAAGAAAATTGGAGACCGAAAAATGTGGAGTGTATTAGTGACTGAAATTAATTATGTCGAAAAAAATAGAAAAAAGGTTGCCGACTGGACTCGAACGAACCATGGACGTTGCGACTATCAGACCTGTGCTTTCTCCACTGCTCTCTCCATGCTTCTGAATATAGGTTGCCTAAAAGCAAACATGAGGCGCTCATTTTCTCGCATGCTCGACTTCGTATGCTTTTTCTGCTGGAGGGATTCGAGACAAGTGTGTGCGTCGTTCTACAATGTTCTACAATGTGCGTCGTTCTACAAGCTTACTGGTATAGTCGAAAGCGTAGATGGAACACGAAATAAAAAAGACAAAAAACCATTACATCGCCTGCATGGTCAATTTCTAACATTCGTTGCGATGTTCATGAACAGAGGATGATAGGAAACGGAACTAACATTCATTGTAATAGATTTTTGGTTTGCGTGTAGGACAATTAGATTTGGAGCCAACGTAAGGAGGAATTATCGGTCGGGCAGAAAGCACCATTGTATCGACAGTTGGTAGGAATAAGCAAAGCTTTCCTCAGGCTCCCCCCGCAATGTCGGGACCTAGCTTTAGTAGACCCACTCCAATGCAGTTGTCTGCAATTAGCTCTCCGATTCCCCCTGTCCAAAATGTTGACTCACACTTGCCTGTCAGGCAGCCCACGGTGAGTAATACACGGGTTCCCAAAGTGCCACGCTATCGTCCGGAATAAATGAAGTGAACCAAAACAGTGCTGATCAAAGAAGTGGTTTGTTGACAGTGGTCGATCTACTAGGTGAATTGCGTCCAAGGACATCAATGCCTGCCCATCCAGGACGAGGACAATCAGGTCACCAACCCGTACCAACCAGAGGTCAATTGCAGATGCGACAGGATCCAGCAGAGTTGCCACAACCGGAACAAAACCCACAAGTTGAGGGACCGGCATATTGGGGACCAACACCGCGACAATTGGCAGCTAGACATGTGACGGCCAAGGAGTTACCAACCTTCTCTGGTAATCCTGAGGATTGGCCACTGTTCATAAGCGCGTACGTTAACTCTACTCAGGCGTGCGGTTTTTCTGACGCGGAAAATCTGGCGAGGTTGCAGTGATGCCTGAAAGGGCATGCACTTGAATCGGTGTGGAGTCGACTGCTATTGCTAGCAGGTTCTTGCTACTTTGGAGACACTGTATGATAGGCCTGAGCTGCTGATTCACGTGTTGCTGCAGAGGATTCGCGGAGTTCCAGCACCGAAGCAGGATAGACTCGACACGCTGATCGGCGGTGCAGAACCTCAGCGATCATTTAGAAGCCGGAAGACATGAAGCGCATCTCAACAACCCGATGCTTTTATTCGAGTTAGTAGAGAAGCTTCCGGCACACATGACGCTGGACTGGTCGCTATACAAACAACGCTGTGGAGAGATAAACTTTCGTTCGTTTGCCCAGTATATGCAGACATTAGTGCGTGCAGCAACCGAAGTTACGTTGCAGTATGACCCGAGGCAGCAGCAGCGGCTGACAAAGGAGAAGAGCGGTAAGGATAAGAACTTCTGCGGAGCCCACACAACAGAAGACTCACCACCAGTGGTGAGAAAAACAGAAGCAGCAGAGGAGACGACGCGAACAACTAGTCCGGCGTGTCTCATTTGCAAGAATCCGGAGGATCGGGTTAAGGATTGCCTGGAGTTTCGTAAGAAAAACGTTGACGAGCGCTGGAAGACGATTCAACGATTCAACTTGTGTCGACTTTGTCTTGGGGCACATGGAAGAAGATCTTGCAAGATACGGAAACAATGCGACATAGATGGATTCCAGCGACGTCATCATCCCATGATGCATTCCAAGCAGGACCAAAGTGATTCCAAGCAGTGAAGGGATGACGGCAAACTGGAAAAAACGAGAAAATAAAAAAAAAAATGGAAACAACGTCAAGTCAGAGAAGAGCGGGGTCAAACAAGAACCAAGTGAACCGAAGCCGAGTAGTTCCAAAGCCGTCACTAATCACCATTTCACTGGTAAAACAACGCTGTTTCGGATCGTACCCGTAACGTAGTATGGAAATAATCGATCCGTACCTGTGTACGCCTTTTTAGACGATGGGTCGGAGAAAACACTGGTCGTCGAAGAGGTGGTCAAGCAACTAGGCGTTGCTGGAAAAACGCAACCATTGTGTCTTCAGTGAACAGCAAATGTTAAAAGAACGGGCTCGGTCAGGCATTCTTCGTCAGACGTGCGTACCAATCTTAACTTACCACGCCAGTCGCTGCGGTATGCAGAGTTAACAAAAGCGTTTCCATACCTGAAGGGCCTACCGATCGACGATTACGATCAAGCGCTGCCTCGTATCCTTATCGAGAAAGATAATGCGCACGTTACATCGACGCTCAAGCTACGTGATGGTCAGCCAGGAGAACCAGTAGCAGCAAAGTCACGATTGGGATGGACGGTTTACGGATCCAGCCAGGATAGGTCAACGGAGAGAGTCCGCAGTTTTCATATCTGCGAGTGCCAGGAGAACGATCAGATGCTGCACGAGCTCGTGACGCAATCTTTCTCGATCGAGAGCTTAGGGATTATGGAAGTGGCCCGTCCGGAGTCTGCAGAGGTTCAACGATCTAACCGGATCCTAAGGGAAACCACCAAGTGAGTTGGTCAGCGATTCGAGACTAGGCCTCTATGGAAGTACGACTGTTTTGAGTTCCCGGACAGCTACCACATGGCAGTTCGGCGATTGCAGTGTTTAGAAAGGCGTATGCAGAACGATCCACTCATCGGTGAAAGTGTGAGGAAGCAGATGCGCGAATATCAGGAGAAAGGGTATATCCATAAAGCAACCCCGCTAGGTGTAGTCATCAATCCCAAGAAGCCCTCCAAAATCCGTATCTTCTCCGATGCGGCTGCAAAAGTAGATGGCATCTCACTCAACACGATGCTGCTAAAAGGACCGTACTTTCTAAAGACGCTGCTGGACGTAATTTTCGGTTTCCGGGAGAAACGGATCGCCCTCACGGACTTGAAGGAGATGTTCCATCAGATGTGGATGCGGTGAGAAGATCGACATGCGCAACGATTGCTCTGGAGCGATGATCCATCGCAAGCACCCGAGGTGTACGTGATGGACGTCGTTACATTTGGTGCAACGTGTTCACCGTGCTCAGCACAATTTGTAAAAAATTTGAACGCCGAAGAACATTCTAGGGAGTTTCCAGCAACAGCCAACGCCATAATTCGGAAACATTATGTGGACGACTACTTGGATAGCGCTGACAATGTGGAGGAAGCAGTGAAGGTCAAACATGTCTACCCTCTCGGGGGATTTCATCTGCGGAACTGGCTTTCAAACTCCAAAGAGGTTCTCGTACGGGTCGGGGAGGGTGACCCAGCCACGGAGAAGTGTCTCCAACTGGAAAAGAACAGTTCTACTGAACGCGTGCTCGGAGTATACTGGAAACCGGATGAAGATGTCTTCACGTACTCCACCTCCTTGGCAACAGGTGCGGAGCACCCGACCAAACGACAGACGCTTAGGGTTGTGATTCCACAGCAGCTGCGTGCGAATTGGAGACGGTGGACGGATTTTTTTTCGTTATCTAGATCAGATTAACATTCAGCGCTGTTACTTTCCTCAGCCTTCAGTCAAAGACTTTATTTCTTTGCAGCTGCACGTATACGTTGACGCGAGTGCAGAAGCCTAAGCGTGCGTTGGATATCTACGGGCCGTGTTTCCCGACGGGATTCAAGTAGCGCTGGTTGGAGGAAAATCAAAGCTGGCCCCGCTCAAAGTATATTCTGTCCCCCGGCTGGAACTGATGGCCGCAGTGATCGGAGTACGTTTTGTCAAAACCATACTCAACGAGCATTCTTTGGAGATTGAGAAAGTAGTCTTTTGGAGCGACTCGAAGACGGTGTCAGCCTGAATAAACTCGGATCATCGAAACTATCGGCAGTTCGTCGCATGTAGAGTCGGAGAGATCCCGTTCTAAATCGAAGGCGGAGCAGTGGCGCTGGGTATCCACGAAGAAAAATGTTGCTGACGAAGCGACGAAGTGGGGTAAGGGCCCCCTGTTTGTCCCCTAACAGCCGCTGGTTTCGTGGAGAGGACGATCTCTATTTACCAGAAGATCAGTGGACGACGAGCTTGCATTCAGCCAACGAGACGACCGACGAACAGCTGAGATCGTGTATGGTGCATAGGGAGGTATTAGCGGCACAACTCGTGAAGTGGGAGCGTTCTTCATCATGGATGCGTTTAGTTCGAGCGGTAGCTTACGTACATCGATACTCGCAGAATTTACAGCGAACGGTGAGCAAGGAGTCGCGGCTGGATGGACCGCTTTCGCAGCAGGAGCTGAGCCAGGCCGAGTCAACGATCTGCCGTTGGATCCAATACGAGCAGTATCCTGACGAAGTGGCGACGCTTTTGGAAAAGATTAGCACGATTCGTAAGTTGTCACCGTATTTGGACGAGTCTGGAGTCATCCGTTCAGACAGCAGGATCGCGACTGCAACGTTCGCTTCATACGACACGAAGTTTCCTGTCATTCTGCCGAAGGAGCATCTGGTTACGCGTCTGCTAGTCGAATGGTATCACTGAAAGTACCTTCATGCAAATGGTGAAACCGTCGCAAACGAGTTGAGGCAGAATTTTCACATCTCCCAACTGCGGTCGTTTGTGCGCAGAGTGGCTAAGGAGTGCACGGTGTGCAAGGTGAAGAAATCAGTTCCAGAGATACCCCGAATGGCTCCACTTCCTGCGGCCAGGCTGCAGGCATACGTGCGTCCATTTTCATTCGTGGGAGTTGACTATTTTGGACTGATCGCCGTGAGAGTGAATCGTAGTAACGCTAAGCAGTGGATCGCACTATTCACGTGTATGACCACTCGAGCTGTTCATCTTGAGGTTGTTCACGCCCTTTCAGCTGAGTCCTGTAAGATGGCAATCAGGCTCTTCATCGGGCGTAGAGGGGCACCCGTTGAGATTCGCAGCGATAGGGGAACAAACTTCGTGGGATCGAGCAACGAGCTGAAGCAGGAGATGGACAAAATTGACCTCCAGCTCGCCGAGACGTTCACCAACGCAAACACAGAGTGGGTGTTCAATCCGCCTGGAGCGCCTCACATGGGTGGTGCATGGGAGTGTCTAGTACGGTCGGTGAAAACGGCTCTCGCTGCTATGGACACCTCACGGACACCAAACGAGGAGACGTTGGCAACGCTGCTGGTGGAGGCAGAAAGCGTGGTGAATTCGAGGTCTCTGACGTACATTCCTTTGGAGACGGCGAAGCAAGAAGCTTTGACACCAAACCATTTTCTCATGATAAGTTCGAACGGTGTGATACAGACCCCAAAGACACTGGCGGACCCGAAACTTGCCTGCCGAACCATGGTCGACCAGTTCTGGCGCCGGTGGGTGCGGGAATAACTTCCGACTATCGCACGTCGAACAAAGTGGTTTGAGGAAGCGAAGCAGATCGCGGTCGGGGACTTGGTCATCATCGTGGAGGAGAAGATTCGTAACGGATGGATTCGAGGACGAGTTGCCAAGATCATCGTAGGGCGCGATGGACGAGTTCGTGATGCTGTAGTGCAGACCACTGACGGGATGGTCCATAGGCCAGTTGCGAAGTTGGCACGGTTGGATGTAGGAGAGAGTAAAGCAGGACCAGAGATAACCTAACCTGCCTTACGGGTCGGGGAACTGTTACGGTGTTTCGCGCCAACCCCTTACAACCAATTCCTCAGTTGGACACCCCTCGGATGAAAGCCGCTGAACGACGACCAAGATGACAGCTGAAACTATCGTTGTGTGAGAATTGTAAGACGTCAGAAGGGATTAGGTCTACACTCGGGTCAAACGATTGATAGAAAAATATAGAAGAAGAAAATCAAAGTGAATTATAATTGAAGTGAGTTTTCAGAACGTTCAGCCAGAATTTGGCCATTTATTTACCAAATTTATCGCCTGTTATTCTATTCAAACAAGATAGTAAACAGTTCCAGGGAACGTTTTATAATCATTTCGTGAGGAGAGTTGATGGTTAGTTTGGGGTTATGAAAACCCTAGGAAACATTGCTTGAATTATTCTTGTTGGGTACTTTAGGAGATAGTAAGGAGGAACCAATCTTCCTCTCGGAAATACAAAATCCAGGTATGCTCAAAATACTCTTTGAAAGAGAACTCCATCGCCCAACACTCTTCGTTGTTTAAATAAAGTTCTCCGAACTTCTATAAAATAGTTTCAAACTTCTCATCAGTTTCCAATTTTTTTGCAAAATTCCCAAATTTCTATTTATTCTTCTCAACTCCTATGAAGCCTTCTGAACATATACGAGAAATATCAGAATTCCATTCGTGTTTCAAACACCGACAAACCGACATGAATGTTCAGACAAATTACAAAAGAATTTCTGCTCAAACCACAAAACTGACATCTGCCGCCGTGTTCACGGAAAATGTTTATCCTATCCACGAACACGCGTACAAAATTTATGAGGTGGTTTGTGTCTAATCTATTTCGGACAAATTATTTTTATCTAGGGGAATTTACGTATTCTCGTCAATCTAAGCAGCGTCCGCACTTCTATTAGCATTTTCACAGCGTCACGCACATATATGATGTGTCTGTTTGTTTCAATTCATCTGCTGCTTGCTTCTCTATCCATTCCAATCGACAGAATTGTTCAAAACTGTTTGAAAGCGTTTTTACAACGCTCTAAACTTCTCAGGTGAGTGTGACTATTGTCGGCAGCCTCTTTTTCTTCGGCAACCTTCCCATTAGAACTGCGTGTTAACCAGCTGTTCTATTATCGGCAACTCGAAATCAGCCCCATTTTGTAGTACGTATGCTTCATTTGAAGAAAAATCTGGCATAACAGGATTGCTCGGTCCTACAAATATAATCAGATTGAAGCTGAAAGACTAAAGAATCATTTGGATACATTCAGGGAAGTATGTTGATGGTAAAACATAGTGAAATTAACGTTTAAATTTTGGTTGCCGAAAACAGTCAATAGGTGCCGAAGCCGACATTTACCCTAGATAAAACATTTCTATGGTTTTTCCAGATGGGATCGCTGCACATTTGAATCGGCCGTTATGGATTCTCGATCAAGAGTTAAGTTCAAGTTCAGAAATAAAACCAAATTGGGTTGTTTAACTTCGAAAAATATATCGATTTTTATACATCATCTGGTAGAGCTTGTTTTCTGAGTACAACGATATATTTTTCAATCCCGTAGACATTCATATCGATTTTTAAATCAAGATCGTTGACACTAAATCCACAGACAAGCAGACATAACACTCGCAATTTGTTCATCGAACAAGCATTTAACGGTCAATTTAAAACAATCGTAGTTGGTAGTACCGCCACCTGTGGCGCGCATAGTCAATTCCCTTGCGTTTGAAGTTTACACACTACCGCCATCTGTTCAGCGTACTAGCCACCACAGTGTATTCAACAGATGGCGGTATTGTTTTAGCGACGATGTTTTACAGTGAGAAATATTCAATGTGTTATGTCTGTTTGTTTGTGCTAAATCTATTCGTTGACAGCTCGCTCCCATACAAAGCCCCTCCAAGGGGCGCTAAGATGGTGATTTTTGCTAATGTAATCGTACTTATTCAAAATGGTTCCAGTGTACCGTTGATGATATTTGGGATTTCGGTTCCATTTTAATGCAGATAACGAATATGTATTTACTTTAATAACCCTAAACAACCCAATAGTCGAGCCGGTGAAACTGCAACTCATCATTGCGAGGGCTACGTTTTTGTTCTAGTTTAAAATTTAAACAGTCCATATAAAATACAATAGCATTGCGAACGGCCCAACCAATAAATCCAGGTGCCTTAAAGTAACCGCGAGCAGTTCAGCTGTGAATAAGTATTTATCCTCACATCAATAACTCTTCGTAAAATTCGAAATGCACAAAAAATGGCACACAATTTGTAAAAAGATACGATTCACCAGAAGAAAAAAATGAATCAGATAGCTCAGTCCTGTCAAGATTTGTCATCAAATTCCTTTACACAGAGCAATGGTTTTGGGAAATGTTTTGCTGATTCAACTCCCACTATATATGTATAGTTTGGATAATTCCCTAGTCTGGGTCTTGCATAGCCTAGTCATTCAAGGCACGGTATTACGAAGTCGAAGGCTCTGGGTTCGAGATCCGGTTCGGTCCAGAAAATCATTTGGGTTGGAAAGTTGCTCGACTTCATCACAGACAAACAGACATAATACTGATAGTACCACCACCCTTGTGTTTGATGTTTACACACTACCGCCATCTTTTCAGTGTACTACCAATCACAGTATACTGAACAGATGGCGGAAGTGTTTTAGCGAAGATGTTTTACATTGAAAAATATTCAATGTGTTACGTCTGTTTATCTGTGGTATCATTGTGCTTGTTGCCACACAATAATACACAATCACAACTGTGAAAGTGCTTCAAATAATAGCGAATATTCGTTGATTAATCAGTTCCAATCTGGATCGGGTATCAACATTGGGTCTGCTTGTTTTCTGACAAACGTCAGTTTGCTTGTTCGTTTTTAACACCTAGCTCAGGTTGAAGTTCGCACTGACAAAAAGTTCGGTTTCGCGTTGGTTTTAAATAAACGAATTCGCTATAAGTTGAAAGCAGACACAAGCTCGTGTGCGAGCGCCAAAAACTAGGAAGAAGAAGAATTCCCTAGTCTCGGTATGCAAAGTTTCACGTTTCCAAAACAGATCGTATGGCCCGCCGCCAACACGCAGAAAAATGAATTTTTGTTTCAGGGCTTAATGTATTTTGTTATTGATTCAAACATATTGTACCACTAATTCAACAAAACATATTTTTAAATAAACAAAATGGTTTTTAGAATCAACAAACAGAGTATTGACTCTACAACCGGTTTGTTGATTCAAAAATATTTTTCTTTGAATTAGCCGAATAATATATTTGAATCAATACCAAAAATATATTAGGCCCTGAGCCAAAAATATATCCATTTATATTTAAAAATCATTTCTCTGCGTGAACGCAGCGCTAAAGCCAGAGCAAGAGTGCTAGTGGTGGTGGTAGATTTGTCTAGTTGATTGCATTCAATATACTTTCACGTGCAATACACGATTGTTGATTTTTTTCCCTTTGCAATCATCAATATACCTATTACATAGGTATTTCCATTTCATCGTCGAACAGCAGTTTCAAGTGTAAGTTCAAATAAATAAATAAATAAACCGAGGGAGACACTTTCATTATCATGGTTATGTTTGGTCGTCGGCGTCGTCGCCTACTATGCAACACTACTGGTTCACGGGTGAGAAGAGAATTTGCCCTGGGCTTGGTGCTCCTCTCTTTCTCGTTCGACTGTCACAGTTAACTCCCGTTAGCCCGACTGTGTGATTTTATTTTTGCACGTTATCGCATACGTTTACAAACCAAGCGATTACGGTTTACTAGATTATTGTGAATGAAATGTTCACAAATGAAATCGCATTCACATAAATTGTCTGTAGAAAGAAGATCTTTGCAAACCCGTGTAGGATAATTATGAACCGAGCTAAATTTATTTGCCTTGGCAACCACTCGGCTTACGTATTTCCGTCGGCGGCGGCGCCGCGAGACTTTCCCTTCGTTACGTTACGTCAAAAATCATTCCGTCTGATGTAATACTTTCTTTGCAGAACCTCAGCAACAAGATAACTGTCAGCGTGTACACCGCCACTGCACTGAGCTCGTCTGAATCCAGTGGAAGTATTCGCGAGAAATGGGGTAAGAATATCGAGTTTCTACTGTCTTGTGTGGCACTATCCGTTGGATTCGGGAACATCTGGAGGTTTCCCTATACAGCACTGGAGCATGGAGGCGGATCGTTCCTTCTTCCGTATCTAGTGGTGTTGTTTGTGGTCGGACGACCACTGTACTACCTGGAGATGATCGTCGGTCAGTTTTCCAGTCGGGGGTGTGTGAAGGTCTACGATATGTGTCCACTGATGCGAGGTGTTGGAGTTGGACAGACGATAACGATGTTTACGATCGTCGGTTACTACGCAGCGGTATTGGCGTTGGCTGTTCGATACTTTTTGGCCTCGTTTCAAGACCCCCTGCCGTGGAGCACATGTCGAGCGGATTGGTTGAACTGCGTGAACTCAAACGGGTCGAATTTGCCTGAAATACACGTCGTGGATAATGTAACCATACATACCAAAACCGAACCAATACCATCGGCGCAGTTATACTTTGAGTTAGTTAACCTATTGATAGTTTTTTGTTTTGTTTTGGTCTTAACTGATCATTTCATCTTGTTACAGGAAAACCATCGTGAACAAGTTCCCGGACCTATCCAACGGAATTGGATTGCCAAGTTACCAGTTGGTGCTATGTCTGCTGGCTACCTGGATCGTGATAACAGTCTTGCTAATCAAGGGTATCAAGAGCTCCGGAAAGGCATCCTACTTCTTGGCCATCTTTCCGTATGTAATATTATTTGGGCTGCTCATCCGGTCCGTTACCCTAGAAGGCGCTCTCAAAGGCATAATGTACTTTATAACACCCCAGTTGGACAAGCTACTGGATATCAACGTGTGGTACGCAGCTGTCACTCAATGCTTCTTTTCCTTAACCATCGGCTTGGGAGCTGTTATCGTTTACTCTTCGTTCAACAGTTTCTCCAACAACATCTATCGGTAGCTGCCCGAATGACTTCACACAAAAACCCATTTCAATATCACCGGCATTATCCCATTCCAGAGACGCCATGATCATCTCTTGGATGGACACCGTTACCTCCATGCTGTCCGGAGTAATAGTGTTTGGAGTGGTAGGAAACCTGGCACATGTTACAAACCGTGAAATAGACAAAGTTATGAAAGGCGGGCCTGAATTGGTGTTTGTAGTCTATCCAGAAGCAATCGCTAAGATGGAGCTTGGATCTACCTTATTCTCCATCACGTTCTTCCTAATGTTCATTCTGCTGGGATTGGGCAGCAATATTGGTATCGTTACAACAATCCTGACTTCAATCAAGGATCGGTATCCGAAGGTGGAAACCTGGAAGGTTGTAGTCGGCATCGCACTCGCAGCTTTTTGTTGTGGTTTGATCTACATTTCACCGGTCAGTAGTGGCACAGTTTTTGTTTTGTCTGCAATATAAAACTTACAATATCTGCATTCAATTTCAGGGAGGCTTATACATGCTTGATGTAGTGGACTACTACGGAGTTCAATTCCCCACATTGATCCTCGTAGCTCTTGAAGCATTCACCTTTTGCTGGTTGTATGGCGTGGACCGGATCTGTTTGGATATCAAAACAATGCTCCACATTAAAACTGGCCTTTTCTGGAGAGTCTGCTGGTCTATAGTTTCCCTGGGCATTCTTCTGACTATCACTGGTCTCGAGTTTTACAAATACGAACCCAAAAAATATCCATCGGGATACAACAGTACGTACCACTTATGAATCTTCGTTAAAACTTCATAAACAATTCTAATAACTTTCCTATTTCCAAAGTATTCGGTTGGTGCTTGTTTGGATTTACCGTGCTGCAGGTTGTCGCTTGGGCCATCTTCGCCACTGCCAAGGGACCAAAGGATGGCATTTGCAAAAACGTGGTGTATGCGCTGAAACCCACCGCAGATTGGGGCCCGGAAACGGATAGTACAAAACAGGAGTACGACTTGGCCGTGATGAAACACAAACAGGAACGGAAGCGGCACGTAACGCTACGAGCGAGACTTTACAGTAAGATATTCAAATGATTCCAAAGCAATTGATTTAATGCACAAGATTTGCTATCAAATCATATTTATTACGCTACGTAGTACAAAAATATCGTAGAGTAGGATCGATAGTGCACTGCCCAATTTTATATGTTTGGAATTAAGGAATATACATCAAAAAATACTTTGTTTTGTCAGACAGTAGCACTTAGGCTAAGGACATATCAAAAGATTAATAAAGTTGATTGTTCGCAATTTTTCGCTGTTTTTGAGAGTTTTTTTTTAAATGTTTTTCTCTTATAACTACCTTCCGAAACATCTGATGTACAAATAAAGTCTGGAACGCGCAAAAATTGGTCAACTTCAATTTTGGTGTATTTCTGTTAAAAATGCGTAAAATTCCCTGAAATGCTGTATTTGAACGTTGAGTGTATATACAATGGTTGCTTTGATGAGTTTCCACCGGATTCTTTGCTCGACTGTTGAGCTGTTCAGTCCGTATTTTTCGCTCGAGATCTCGTTTCGATTTTGTTTTATTTTGTGCTGTCGCGTTACGCCGTGGAAGTGTCGCCACCTTCTCGCGTTCTGGCAAGTTTACTTGAACTTGCAAACACGAAACAAATGGTGCGTAAACGTGCCAATGAGTCAACAGCGGGCCCTACAAAGAAGGTGCTAATCAAGCCCAGCGCATCGCAGAATGACGCCGGAAAAGAGTACTGCAAGCCAACCAGTATGCAGGACTCCCGGAAGAAAATGGCGATGGTGACGCCGCTCCCATTGCAAGAAAAGAGCGAATTCCCCCGCTTTTCACGCCGGTGAAGGATGTTGCCAAGCTAGGTGCTGAACTGGCAAAACACAAGCTGCTGCCTCGCTTTAAGCTTTGCAGCATCGGTACCAAAATCATGTGCCCCAGCCTGGAGGAGTACAAACAAATAGGATGTTTCCTGAAGGAAAACAACGTGGACTTCTTCACGCATGATCTGCCATCGAGCAAGCCACTGAAGGCGGTTTTGCGTGGATTACCGTCATTCGAGGCGGCTGCGGTGAAGTCCGAGTTGGAGTGGCTTGGACTCCAACCTGAGGCCGTGTTCCAGATGAATCGGCGTCCCAAATAAAAACACCAGTTTCCGTGATCAGTTGTTCCTGGTGCATTTCACGAAGGGATCTACCAGTCTTGCGGCTCTGAGATCCAAAATCCGGGACATGTTTCAGGTCATCATCAGTTGGGAGCATTACAAACCCCAGCATCGTGATGTTACGCAAAGTAAGAACTGCCTCTCCTATGGCCATGGCACCAAAAACTGCCATATGAAGACTGGAACTCACTCAACTGCGTCCTGTGAGCAAGTTGATGACATAGAGCCAACGTGTGTCAACTGCGGTGGAAACCATCAAGCCTCCAATCGCGGATGCCCCAAGCGAGTGGAGTTCATTAATATCCGTCGGAAGGCTACAATAAACAACCAGGTCGGTCGCCTCCGTAATCATCGTTCGCCTCCTGTACTCACGGAAGTCCAGTACCCAGCTCTCCAGCCCCGTCGACATGTTCCGAACCTAGCCCCGCTTCCGCTCAACAACCAACAAGCCAACCCTGCGAGTATCCAAATGGTTCCCAACAGTCGGACAGTTCAACATCGTCTCGCTGCGACTGCGGCCCAGCCAATTCCAGGTGCATCCACCGCCCCTGGTTTATCATACGCTGCTGCTGTCTCAGGTGAACCTGTCGACGATTCTCCGTTCACCTCGGAGGAACTTGTGACGCTCGTGGCCGAGGTCATCATCATCATGCGCACCTGCAAGACTCGATCTGAACAGCTACATGCTGCCCTGTCCCTTGTCACTGAGTATGGACCATGAAGCCATCAAGATCGTAAATTGGAATGCTTGCTCCTTGAAGAGCAAAAACATCGAGTTTGTTGACTTTCTCAACGAACGGCAAATCGACATAGCCGTCATCACCGAGACTCACTTGAAGCCCGAGCTGAACGTCTTCCTTCCCGATTTTCGGCTCGTAAGGCTAGACCGCAACAGCTCCGGGGGAGGGGGAGTTGCCATCGGTGCGAGGCGGAACATCAGCTGCCGGCTACTACCTAGCTTCCAGCTGAAAATTATCGAAGCCATCGGAATTGAGGTGAGCACATCGCTTGGTCCAATCACCATCATTGCGGTCTACTGCCCCAAGCAAACCAACATTAGGGACGGCTCGGCCGCAGTCCTTCGAAGAGACATCATCAAGCTAACACGACGGCGGCAAAATTTCGTCATCGCTGGCGACCTGAACGCCAAGCATCAAGCCTGGGGCAATAGTCGGCGAAATCAGAACGGCACAATATTATACAACGATCTGCAGCAATCCCACTACAACATTATGTGTCCGGACACTCCCACCCGGTTGAGTCGGTCCGGAGTTCATGCCACCATCGACATCTTCATCAGTAACATTGGCGATAACATCTCCCAACCTATCGCCTATCAGGAACTGAGCTCGGACCACTACCCGGTGGTGGCCGAAGTAGGTTCCTCGGCCAATAGGTTTCAAGTTTTCCGGCGAAATTACCATCGTGTCAACTGGCAGCAGTATCAGCGCTGTGTGGACACAGCAATCAATTACGACGTCCTACCGGAGTCGTACGAAGAAGTCGATCAGTGTCTGCAAGCCATCGAAGAGGCGATATCCCGTGCCAGGGAGCAACACGTACCAGCATCCAGACAGGTGAGTCATACTCTGAACCTTGACAGCCCAACCAAAGATCTTATCAGGCTCCGTAACACCATTCGTAGGCAGTTCCAGCGTTCTGGGCTGCCCCACTTGAAGACCAATGTCAATAGGCTTACCAAAATTATCCAGGCCAGGATGGTGGAACTCAGAAATAACGATTTTACCAAAAAGATTCGCTCTCTCCCAGATTGTGCAAAACCATTTTGGAAGATGACCAAAATTTTGAAAAATAAGTCGAGACCGATCCCTCCGCTTTCCTCTGTTGACCACTTAGACTCATCCCTACTGATAACCCCAGTTGAAAAGGCCAATGCTCTTGGCCAACATTTTGTGATTTCACATAATCTTGGTCAAACCATGGTGAGCCCCCATGGGCCTGCCGTCCTGGAGGCAATGACTAGAGTCGCTGACACCCCCGTAGTAGTGCATGATCATAGTAGAATATCGGCTGATGAGGTGATAGCAGCTATTAGAAGTACTAAAAACATGAAGGCTGCGGGTATGGATGGTGTTGCCAACCTCGAGTTGAAAAACTTGAGTATTGACTTCTTCAACCATCTTACCGTTATCTTCAACAAATGTTTGGAGCTTGGCTACTTCCCCGCATGCTGGAAGTTAGCCAAAGTGATTCCAATGCACATGCCTGGCAAAGATCCTACCAGTGCCAAAAGCTATCGCCCCAACTATTCGAAAAGTTGATACTCAGCCGTCTGCTGGTGTTTTCAAATGACAATAACATCTTTCTCAAAGAGCAATTCGGGTTTAGGAAAAGCCACTCTACCATCCACCAACTCGCACGGGTTACTAACATCATCAAGCGGAATAAGTCCGTTTCCATTACATCTGCCATGGCATTGTTGGACGTCGATAAGGCGTTCGACAATGTCTGGCATGATGGTCTAGTGTACAAGCTGCATCGATACAACTTTCCGATCTACCTCGTGAAGATCATCAAAAACTACTTGTCGGGCAGATCATTCCAGGTCTACTTGAACAATGTCCCCTCTGATACGTTCAACGTTGATGCAGGGGTCCCTCAAGGCAGCCTGCTTGGGCCTATCCTATTCAACATTTTCACGTCAGACGTTCCTCCCCTCCCGGGTGGTGGTATAATGTCTATGTTCGCAGATAACACCTCCATCATCTATAAGGGTCGAGTGATCCGTGCACTGGCGAGTAAACTACAATCAGGCCTGGATGTTTTGTCCGACTATTTTAAGAGCTGGAAGATTTGTATCAATGCAGCTAAAACCCAAACCATTCTGTTTCCACACTCGTATTCACCTCGGCTTGTTCCGGCTGCTAACGTCAAGATCCATATTGATAGCACTCCCATTGAATGGTCGAGTGAAGTAGTCTACCTTGGTCTCACCCTCGATAACAAATTGCTATTCCGATCCCATGTGGACAAGACATCCACCAAATGTAACATCTTGATCAGGTCGCTCTACCCTTTGATAAACAGGAAGTCCACCCTGTCCCTCAAAAACAAGCTTGCTATCCACAAGCAAATCATTCTGCCGGCTATTGAGTATGGTATGCCAATCTGGGAGAGTTGTGCTAAGTGCCACCACTTAAAGCTTCAGAGGATCCAAAACAAGATCCTCAGAATGATCCTTAACAGTCCACCGCGAACTCGTAATTCTGAGATTTACCACCTGGCCGGTCTTCAAACACTCGAGGAGCGAAAGACTTCCACGCTGGAAAGGTTCAGAGTCGCCTGTCTGCGATCAAACCACCAGATCATTCGTGATTTGGCAACCTAGTTTAAGTAGTTAGGTGCTCAAGTAGGTAGGTTATAAATTTTTTTAATTCAAACCAAAACAATCCCTCAAAGGGTATCCTGTAAATTAGTGCTAAACGCAATCATCACATTAGAATAACCAATTAACTAGAACAAAGAGGAAGAGCCAAAGGCTAACCAATTGAAATGTTAAATCAAATGTTGAAACATAAAAATCCCAGAAAATAAACGTAAATTTTACTACTACTGAGTTTTCACCATTTGCTCTCCAGTTTTCAAAATGACGTCCAAGCAAGAGGAGCAGCGTGTCAAAATTTTTCTCGCGCAGCAAGAGAATCCAACGTTCTCACATGCCAAGTTGGCAAAATTGCTGGATGTGGCCAAATTTGTCTGTCGACCGCCAAGAAGCCTGGAAGCAGCGGAAATCGTAATCCAGACGCGGCAACAACGACGAAGAAGGTGGCGGTGAAATATAAGCGGAATCCTAACCTCTCCATCCGGGACGTCGCTGGCAAGCTCAATGTCTCCCATACTACTGTTCAGCGGGCCAAGTAACGAGGCGGGTTGTCGACGTTTAAGAAGGTGAAGGTGGCGAACCGACATTGCAAACAAAACACGTCGGCAAAGCAGCGGTCCCGGAAACTTTATACGAATCTGCTCACAAGCAGATTTCAAGCAGCTTCCGGGACAGGAGTTTTATACCGTATCAGGAAAAGGGAAGGTGGCTGAAATTTTCAAAACCATCAAACTATCGAAGTTCCCGAAAAAATATCTCGTCTGGCAGGCCATTTGCACGTATGGACTAAAAAGCAGCATTTTCATTACTACGGGAACCATCAATCAAGAGATCTACGTCCAGGAGTGCCTGGAAAAGCGGCTGATACCATTCCTAAAGCGAGATAAAAGACCAGTGCTCTTCTAGCAAGTTGAGGCAATCGAGTGGTACGATGCGAACCACGTGGTTGTGGTACCCAAAGACCACAACCCTCCCAACAGCCCAGAACTCCGCCCTATCGAACGGTATTGAGCCTTCAAACGGAATCTCAAAAAGTTGGAAGGGTTGTATACTAGATACGACCGCAGGGTTGGCGTTGGATAACGTCTGTTATAGGCGAGATGGACCAAACTATGGTCATAGCCGTCTGTAAAGACAACCACAAAGAAAAAAAAAACGTCTGTTATGTGTTGTACTTAATTGTGTATATTATATTTTAGGAATATTACTTAATAACTCTTTTTTAGGTACCACAATCAATTTGTATTTCTATGTTCGAAATTTTATGAAGCTTTCCATTTCCATTGGACTGAATCGTTGTTTCCTTTTATTCTATCAAAAATAAACAGTACAAGTTGTAAGTTACAAGAGTGTTATAGGTTTACTATTTTGAGTTTTGACAATGACAACCCTGCGATAAGCACGACCTAAATTTTAGTAGCCAATAGTTAAGGAACCCAGCGATGAGTAATATTGGCTCATGGTTTCCTGTGGAAAATCTCAAAAATCAGCCGGAAAATGAAATTATTTTACTCTAAGTAGGAGTAGTACCAATGAATGTGTGTCCAATATTTACTTTTCTCAGTAAGTTTATCCTGGACAAACATGAGACATTTTCTCATTGCTGAGTTCCTGCCTTACAACAAGCTAACTTAACTCAAATTTGGGTGCCCGTGATGCCCTATTAAAAATTGTGGTCATATACCGGGGAAAAATTACTTGAATGTAACAGTTCATCGAATGACGTTTCCCTGTAATTCCTTCAGCACACCTGCTGCTTATCGAAATAAAACGCTCGAATAAGCTCGATATCTTTCCCCAAAGCGCGTTCGGACAACTCAGGCGTTTTCATTAATTTCTTCTCTCGATTCCGGAAGTGCACGACGTATCTGGAACTATCACACCAAAATGTATGCAGAATATTGTCGGTACTGGATTAGTAGCGGTAACCAGCAGGACCTACGTTGATTTAAGCTTAACACCCGCAGATTGATGAACGCTCCATCACATCACTTCAACCTTTCACATTCTGGCAAGAAAGTCAATTCTGAAACACCTTTTAAATTTATATGGTGGCCCTGAAAAGGGCCGATTTTTTGGTTCTGAGTCGATGATACTAAATTAACCCCCGAATCCGTACAGAATACGTCCCTGCCGCTTCAGAGCGTAAACGGCATCCATGGGGGTGACAGTCTTCCTCTTCGCATGTTCGGTGTAAGTAACGGCGTCACGAATAACGTTTTCCAGAAATACCTTCAGCACTCCTCTGGTTTCTTCGTAAATGAGACCGGAAATTCTCTTAACTCCACCACTACGAGCCAAACGACGGATTGCAGGTTTAGTGATGCCCTGGATGTTGTCACGCAACACTTTTCGGTGACGCTTGGCTCCTCCTTTGCCAAGTCCTTTTCCACCCTTGCCGCGTCCAGTCATTTTCTAGTATGACAAGTTTGATGAAGTTTGAAACAAAAGTGAACAAAAATTCCACTTTTTTTTTTTTTTTACTTAAATGATCTATATTTTTTGAATTTGTGTGGTTTACATGTATAACTTATCAAGTGACACAAATGCGTTCCTGTGAAATTTCAATTATTATTAATTACAGTTCCTAGTCCTATCAGGCCTGTTTTAGAGAATGACCACCTTGGTGGGATTGGTTTGTTTGAAAATTTGAAAAAGGAGACTACTTATAACTACTATTTACAACTACAACTAACCTACAACTACTATGTACACCTAACCTACTATATACAAATTGCTTATCAAAGCATGTTCTGATAAATTGCATTTTTGTGCAAATTTAGTCTTAATTTCGTTAATTTTGGAATCTATTTTGGCAATGCCTGCCTTTTCATGTAAATTTGTTATTCTAGTGTCGAAAGGACGATCAAGTACCATCCTCAGCATTCTATTTTGAGCGACCTGAATTTTGTTCCTGTGAGTCTGTGCACATGATTCCCACACCGGAGCTGCGTAGAGGATCGCAGGTGCTATGATTTGTTTGTAGACGGCCAGTTTGTTCACCCTTGAGAGGCGGGATCTGCGGCAAATCAGCGGAAACAGACACCTAACCAAGGTAGAACACTTGACTACAGTTTTCTCTACATGCGAACGGAAGAGGAGCTTTTCATCGATCAACATCCCGAGATAGGTTACTTCGGCGGACCACTCAACCCTTGTGCCATCCATGATTACAGTACAAGATGGAGCCGGTTTCAGTTTGGGCGATTGCCGATGGAGGAACATGATCGCTTGTGTTTTGGTGGCATTGATTTTGATTTTCCACGTGGTGGCATAATCAGCAAAGGCGTTAAGGCATCGTTGAAGTTTGTTCGTTATTTCGCGAGGCATCCTTCCTTTGACGGCTATTGCGGTATCATCTGCGAATAGGAAAAACACGCAACCGTCACCGAGGGGAGGAATGTCGGAAGTGTAAATGCTGTTAAGCAAGGGGCCCAGCAGACTGCCTTGCGGGACTCCTGCTGGGATCGAAAACGTGTCTGATGAACGATACCTTAAACGACCTTTGCTGGAGGTAGTTACGGGTGATTTTAATAAGATGTAAAGGAAAGTTGAAGTTACAAAGCTTGTACACAAGTCCATCATGCCAAACATTGTCAAACGCCTTTTCAACGTCTAACAAGGCCATGGCTGTGGACTTGGATACAGCTTTGTTACTTCGGATGTTATTCATCACCCGTACTAGCTGGTGATTGGTGGAGTGCCCCTTTCGGAACCCAAACTGTTCCGGAAGGAGAATGTTATTTTCCTCGACAAACTTGAGCAAACGATTGAGAATGAGTTTCTCGAACAATTTGCTCAGCGCTGAAAGGAGGCTGATTGGTCTGTAGCTTGAAGGCAATGTTGGATCCTTACCGGGTTTGCGGATTGGTATGATTTTTGCTACTTTCCAGATGCTTGGAAAGTAGTGCAGTTCCAAACACCTGTTGAAGATAGCGGTTAAAAGAGACTGCACTTTCATGCTGAGTCTCTTCAAGATCAAGTTGAATATACCGTCAAACCCGGGAGCCTTCATGTTCTTGGTGCATTTCAGCGCTGAGCAAATCTGTTGTACTGTAATCATATCCGCCGGAGGTTCCAAACACAAGGGGAGGTATCTAGGTTTTGAACGCATTGCGCAACCTGATCATCGAGCGGACTTTGGATAGTCGAGCCAAGCAAATGCGATGAAGCGACATGCTTGCCGATCGCATTTGCTTTCTCCTGTGGGGTGATTAAAAGCCGATCGTCATCATTTTCGACTTTGAGAGGTGGAACGGGTTTGGGATGATTTTTCAGAACCTTGGCTACCTTCCAGAATGGTCTGGAGCGGTCATCCAGATTCTGGACAACACGCCCGAAACTTTCATTTCGGAGTGAGTCCATTCTGGAAGCAATCTGCCTATTCAGATCGGCCATTTCACGTTTTTTGCCCAGATCTCCAGTCCTCTGAAACTGGCGTCTACGAACATTTCTCAACCGAATCAGTAATTGGGTGTGGGAATCAATAGCAACAAACTTACCCCTCACAGGAACTAGTCGAACGTATGCCTCGTCAGCCATGGATATGGCCTGTTGGAGCCCTTCCAACGTCCGGTCGATGTCATCTACGGTGTTGAGTAGTGGATTTTCATCGATGTTGCTGTCCACCATTCGTCCGTACTGCACCCAGTTGACATGGTGGTAGTCTTTACGCAGGCAGCTTCTAGCAGGAACCACATTGACACCGACTTCAGTCACCACCGGTTGGTGGTCGGAGCTGAGTTCGTTGTGCGCCTCCGGCTTGGATAGTCCGATGTTTGACAGGAAAAAGTCCAGCGTGGAGGGATTTCCCGCCGGAGAGATAAAAGTTGGTTCGTCCGGAAATTGCACAGTGTACAGACCATGTTGTACGTGGTCGAACAATAGACATCCGTTCCGGTTCCTCTGGTAGTTCCTCCAAGCTTCATGGCGGGCGTTCAGGTCGCCCCCAACGATGAATCGGGAGCTAGTACGGGTGATGGCGGTCAGGTCCTTCTTGAATTGGATTCCTAATCCGTTGCTTGCGGTACACTGGCGTGGGCAGTAAACAGCGATGAACCGGACGTTTCCAGTTGGTGATTCCACCTCCACACTAATGGCCTCGATGATAGAAGTGCGGATGTGGGGCAGAGTGCAAAACCTGATTCCCTTTCTGACGATGACCGCTACACCACCCCCCTGGAGCTGGTGCGATCAAGCCGGATAATGTTGTGGTCAGGCAACCAGAAGCTGTCACCGGACTTTAGGTGGGTCTCGGTTAGAAGAACCACGTCGATGCTATGCTTGCGGAGGAAGTCGGCAAGCTCAATCTGTTTTGCTCTTACAGAGCAAGCGTTCCAAGTAGCGATGGTTAGCGGTTTAGACACCATACTGGATGATGAACTTACCGAGCACTTGGATCTGTTCGGGCTTATTGCGGCACTTACGTAGAGCACCGGTCATGTTGACAAAAATTTCCATCAGTTCATCCGCTGAAAACAGATCGGGGTTTGCACTGGTGGTTGTCTCCAGAATCCAGGGGGGGATGGAGAGCTTTGGCCAGCAGAATCACCAGAAGTTGCTTGAGCGGAATGCACCCGCGAATTCGCTTGCCTTTGCTGAGGAGCACGAAGAGGCGGGAAATCCTCCGTCCGAAATGCCGGGACTTTGTCCTTCTTGCGTCCTGGTTGGTTGTTAACTGCCGCCTGTTTTCGGATGCGTTTGAAGTCCTCGCGTTTGGAGCACTGTCTGTCGGAACCTTGGTGAGCACCACCACAGTTGGCGCATTTTAACGCCACGGCTTCATCCGCAGGGCAGTCGGAAGTGGCGTGGTCTTGAGCGCAATTGCCGCAGCGTGGCTTAATGTTACAGTTGCGGGTGCCGTGTCCAAAGTTCAGACACCGTTGGCACTGAGTCACATCGCGATGGCCGCCACGGTATGGCTCCCAGCGGACGATGATGCAATTGATGGAGTGGATGGCTTTCAGCGCGTTGAGCGTCACCGTTCCCTTCTGGAAGTGGACCAGGAAAAGGCAATCCGGATACGCCTTCACATTCTCGTCTCTTCTTGTCATCCGATAGATGGCACTTGGGGCCAGCTTGTACCGGTCCCTGATTTCAGCTTCGATAAACTTCGGGTCGAAGTTTGGTAGGCCCCTGATGACGACCTTGAATGGTTTCTCACCGGGAATGTCGTGGGTGAAGAATTCCACCTTGGAAGTCCTCAGGTGGGCGACGACCAAGTCATACTCCGTTTTGGTACGGAGCACCACCTTGGTGCCGACTCTGTCCAACTTGTATTCGGCTTTAACGCCCAGCGTCACTAGATCCGCGATGAGCTCATTAAGATGAGCATTTTATACCACCAATGGATTGTGATTTTTATTTTTATTCCACAGTGTGCTTTCATTGCATACACATCACAACCAGCTCAGCAGACCGCTCGCAAGTCCACTGGAGGAAAGGCTCCTCGCAAGCAGTTGGCAACGAAGGCCGCTCGCAAGAGCGCTCCAGCCACCGGAGGAGTAAAGAAGCCCCATCGCTACCGGCCAGGCACCGTCGCCTTGCGTGAGATCCGTCGCTATCAGAAATCCACGGAACTGCCGATCCGAAAGTTGCCTTTCCAACGTCTGGTCCGTGAAATTGCCCAGGACTTCAAGACCAATCTGCGCTTCCAGAGCTCAGCTGTTATGACTCTGTAGTAAGCTAGCGAGGCCTATCTGGTCGGTCTGTTCGAGGATACCAATCTGTGTGCCATCCACGCCAAGCGCGTCACTATCATGCCGAAGGACATCCAGCTGGCTCGTCGTATCTAAACAAAACCGGCCCTTTTTAGGGCCACCACAATAATTCAAAAGAGTTGAATCCTATTTCACGACTTTCCATTTTCTGGATGATTTTATAAGCTTGACATATAGTTAATAGTGTAATCTATCATCATGCATAACTAAAAACTCAAAAAAAATTTCTTTGTCGTGAAATTGAGAAGAAAACATCATACGCTCTGATAATTTCATACATGTTGTTACCCCCAGATCTTCCACACTTTGAACTGCCAACACTGGTGATACGCCGTGGAAGTACACCATCGGGATTTTTTGTTTGTTGTTGCGCCTTGGTTCTTCGTTCGTAAATTTTGTGAGAGTGGAATTACGCCCGGAGATTTTTTTGGTCTTCTTTTTGTTCGTTGTTTACACGTGAAATATCAATCGGATGCGTTTCAAATGAATCGGGCGTGACTAGATACTACAGAATCAATACGTTTGGCATATTAAAACAATATAATTCGTTGTTCTGGTGCAAGGCGTAACAACCAGTTGCATCATAGAGTTGAAAGTTGGAAATACGCCATGTAAGAAGAAACGTTTTTGATGATATGAAGTGATATTTTCTTCTACTTTTTCGTGTTTATCGAGTAGTTTGTGAACTGTTCTCTCTATATGTGCCAAAATATGGTTTGTTTACATTTTGGCTCTTCCGCCCCTTTCAAATGTTAGTCTAGAAGTAACGAAGTAGAACGTGTGTGGGGGTTTGTTTTCGAGATTTTGAAAACAAACACAGCCGGGTCCGGTATATGATTTGGAAATGAATTTCACTTTATTTTCATGTAGCATCAAAGTGAAAATGTCTTTGCCCAATCCACTAGAAAATAACATTTGGTATTTTCTAAGTAAATTTTATTATGTTTTCAAGATTCTCGTTGTTAAGAATTTTAAAACTATTTTTCGAGATAAAATATGGCTCTGCTGAATCTTCGCAATTAGAAAATTAATCGTTAAACTCTTTCTTGATAATGTTGTACCATTTTTCCAACGCGCTTGGCGTAGTTGCCCTTGCGGAGCAGACGGTGAATGCGACCGACTGAGAACTGCAGCAGCTGGGCATTCCATGACGGCGGCTCAGTATACCGGAGCACTGGCACCAACGCACTCGGCGTAGTTGCCCTTTCGCCCCCAGGCTCTGCTGCCGTTGCTCTGCTTCCGCTGCTCTGGTACTGCTGCTCTGCTGCTCTGCTGCTGGGTCGACGATCGGATAGACAATGATGGAACGGGCGACCTTGTTGGACGCTTATATAGTAGAACAGAAAATATCAGAGGTGTCAGATACTCGCATCTGATGTCTCGGTTGGAAAAAGTATAAGAATATAAAAAAATCAATCGATTTTCACCATCTTTAGACAATGGTTTACTTTTAACTATTTTTCAATAGTTTACAGAATGAAATCAATAGTTTTGAATTATTCAGCAAATTGCTAGAAATATTTCCAATCGATTGATGCCATTATCTCGTAAATCTATCGAGAGACCGTTGAGTTATTATCGTTCAAAATCTTTTAATTTTTCGTAACGCATCCAAAACGACTGTTTTCAATTTTGTACCCCCGTATGTTGCCGAAAGACGTTATCCAACGTCAATAAAAAAAATAAAGTTGCTCGGTTGCATGAAATGAAATAAAAGTTTACGTGAATGAATGTTTGCATCACAATTAAAATTCAGAATTTTTATCTGTGCACAGGGTTCTGTCCTATAAGTGACTCTATTTCTCGTTGCGATGTAACCTATATAAAATTGCTTATCAAAGCATATTCTGATGTATTGCGTTTCTGCATAAACCTAGACTTAATGTCATCAATTTAGAAATCTAATTTTGGAACATTTGCCTCTTGGTGGAGATCTGAAATTCTTGTGTCAAAGGGACGATCAAGTACCATCCTCAGCACTCTATTCTGAACGACTTGGATTTTGTTCCTTTGAGTCTGTGCACATGATTCCCACACCGGAGCTGCGTAGAGGATCGCTATAATTTGTTTGTAGACTGCCAGTTTGTTCACCCTTGAGAGGCGAAACACTTGACTACGGTCTTCTCTACACGCGAGTGGAATAGGAGCTTTTTGTCAAACAACATCCCGAGATAGGTTACTTCGGCGAACCACTCAACCCTTATGACATCCATGATTACAGTACAAGATGGAGCCGGTTTTTTTTCCTTGATTTGTTTTCCATCGATCTTGTTTTCCGTGCTGAGCACCAATGCTACCGACGCCAGGGAGGCAGCTCCCACACCTGGACCCAACCTATCGATCCATCAACTCATGAACCGGGGACCAACGGCTTTAATTCCCCGAAGAAAAGCGTGATCAGAGATGTTATGCCTCAGAACATCCCAGCGGCGCCGACTGGGATTGAACCCAGGCCTGCTGGGGTGAAAGGTAATCACGCTTACCATCGGTTTTAGTTTGGGCTATTGCCGATAGAGGAACATGATTGTTTGTGTTTTGGAGGCATTGATTTTGATTTTCCACGTGGTGGCATAATCAGCAAAGGTGTTGAGGCATCGTTGAGGTTTGGTTGTTATTTCGCGAGGCATCCTACCCTCGACGGTTATTGCGGTATTATCTACGAACAGGAAGAACACGCAACCGTCTCCGAGGGGAGGAATGTCAGAAGTTTAGATGCTGTAAAGCAAAGGGCCCAACAGATTTCCTTGCGGAACTCCTGCTGGGATGGACAACGTGTTTGAAAGACGACCATTCAACGATACCTTAAACGACCTTCGCTGAAGGTAGATACGGATGATTTTAACAAGATGCTAAAGAAAGTTGAAGTTACAAAGCTTGTATACAAGCCCATTGTGCAAGACATTGTCAAACGCTTTCTCAACGTCTAATAATGCCATGACTGTGGGCTTGAATACAGCTTTGTTACTTCGGATGTTATTTATCACCCATACTAGCTGATGATTTGTGGAGTGCCTCTTCCTGAACCCGAACTGTTCCGGTAGGAGAATGTTGAGAAACTTCAGCAAACGATTGAGAATGAGTTTCTCGAACAATTTTCTTAGCGCTGAAAGGAGGCTGATCGGTCTGTAGCTTGAAGCTAATGTTGGGTCCTTCCCGGATGGCTTTTATGTACGTGGTTCTCCCTCCTTTTGTAGCCCTTCGCCAACTTTCCGTGCAGCGCCGGTGGTGTAGTGGTAAGCGTGATTACCTCTCACCCCAAAAGGCCTGTGTTCAATCCCAGTCGACGCCGCCGGGATTTTCTGAGGCATATCACGCCTTCCTTCGGAAGGGAAGTAAAGCCATTGGTCCCAGTCTATGAGCTTGATAGGTTGATAGGTAGGGTCCAAGTGTGGGAGCTGCCTCCCTGGTAGCATTGGTACTCAGTACGAAAAACAAGATCGACGGAAAACAAATCAAGGAAAAATAAAACTTTCCGTGTGGAGTGTTCGGAAATTTCGTTGTTTTTTTAATTATTTGATAAGGCTCAAACGAATTAACTTTACAGAGTCGAGGATTTTTGGTCACTATACAATACATCTTAAAACTATAGTCAAAAGGTACACCACAATAAACACTTTATCTTCCGCTATCCAAAAAGCCTCCTCCATCAGAACTGGAGCTGCTTCCAGTGGTTTAAAAGGTTCAATTCACTTTGATGCTTTTTGGAAAATTTCAAAAGCAGTTTTTTCCGACGCATTATCTCTGATTACAAAAAGCTTGCACTATTCGATTCCTTTTGATATTTTACACAAAATGACGCGAGCTTTTTGCAATCTAAAATAATGCGTCGAAAAAAACTGCTTTTGCAATTTTAAAAAATGCATCAAAGTAAATTGAACCCGAGAGGGACGACTCTATCAACGTTGCATGAAAGATTGTGTTTTGCTGTGGCTAGCTGCGTGCACGCTGAATAGAAAGAAAGAAGCTTTTAACACATGACTTGTAACTTGTAAAAAATGGTCTACATCTGATTGACGACAAAATAAATAAATAAATAAATGACGATTCTGAAGATTTCCTGCAAAAAGATGCAAGTAGATGCAAGTTGTTATTAATGAACAAAACCTCGCACCGTTCTTGATAGCAGGTATATTTTATGCTTCAAGCTGTAAAACAAATTAATAAACACCGTGTACTATTTCATTATAAAGTCTTACTCACATTAAACAGTGCACTATTACACTGATAGTGACTCCTCTTAATTCCTCGTCCGTCTTGGTCTAATTATCTGCTACGATAGTTATGGGAACATAATTAATCTCTAGCATTAAACAATTAAGTGTTTCTAACCTACCAAAAGTAATTCACAATCATTGAGTCACTATTTTCAAACAACTTTGCTATATCTAGCAATATTTTTAGTCTCACCTATTAATTTCAAGTTAATTTATAAGGTACCACATAAATAGATAAGATACCACATTATCGCAATAGGTAAACATTCCAAATTCGATTATTCTATTGTATTCTATTCTATTGATTTCAACCTGTATAGAGATCTGTATTGCACTCATCCGTCCACTCAATGCGCGCCTAGTGTTGTTTGAGCGAACCTTCGTTTCGCCCAATCGTTTACATCGAAAGCGCCGCGGGCCGGGTTGCCGGTGCTGTGGTGGTGACAACATCCCCCTCCCCGTGAGGATGAATGGGACCCTCAACCTCACTACGTTCAGCTACGTCCAGCACAGCCAATTTGGAGACCGGTTGTCGGAACAATCCACCAGGTGTTTGAACCATCGCCTGCCTAACTCTGCCAGCTCGGCCTGTTGTCACCTCCAGAACACGTCCACGTACCCATCCGTTCCTTCTGGTTTCTTCAATCACGATCACCAAATCTCCACATTCAACCGGTTTTGTCTCACCAAACCACTTGGTACGCCTCGTTAGTGTTGGCAGATACTCCATAATCCACCGCTTCCAGAAATAGTCGATGCGCTGCTGAATCAAGTCCCAAGACACTCGGATAGTTTCTGCTGTTTCCGCAATTTTCATTGCCGGTTGTTTGACTCCAGTTGAACTGCCCATGATGAAGTGGTTTGGGGTCAGCGCTTCTTGCTTCGCAGAATCTAGTGGTAGATATGTGAGCAGTCGCGAATTGACGATCGCTTCGGATTCAACAACTAACGTTTGTAGTCCATCGTCATCGAGCTTCGGATCCTGGGGTAGATTAGTCATCGTGTTCTTGATGGAGCGTACCATACGCTCCCACGATCCTCCCATATGTGGCGCGGAAGGTGGAATGAACAACCACTTCGTTTCCGCGTTGGTAAATGTTGTCGCTGCGTCCTGTTCGATACGCTGGATTTGATCCCGCAACACCCGATCTGCTCCGGAAAAGTTCCGTCCATTGTCGGAGTATATTTCGAGTGGTGCTCCCCTTCGGCAAACAAAACGGCGTAAGCAGGCTATGCATGACTTTGTTGATAGATCAAAAGCCACTTCCACGTGCACTGCACGTATTGTTAGGCACGTAATCAGGCAGATCCATCGTTTCACTGACGATCGACCTACCTTCACCAGAATAGGCCCAAAGTAGTCGACGCCAATATAGGTGAACGGGCGAACACTCGGTGACAGACGTGCAGACGGGAGGAGACCCATCCTAGGCATCGTTGGTCTTGTTTTATACACCTTGCACCATTGACATCGCTCGGCTACCTTTCGAGCAACAATTCGTAAGCAATTCGAGCAACGTAGAACCGTTGACGTATTTCGTTGACCACTGTTTCAGAATTGCCGTGTAGAATCTTTCTATGGTAGCTGTCTACGATGAGATTGGTGACTCGGTGATTTCTGGGTAATATAACGGGAAACTTCACGTCTACAGGAACACCTTTCACTGCAGATATCCGACCATCGACTCGTAGAACTCCTTGTTCATCGATCATTGGTGACAGTCTCCACAGGGGGCTTGACTTCTCCAACTTTATTCGTTCATCCGCAGGACCGGCCGGGTTGCCAGTGCTGTGGTGGTGGCAACACAAGTAGATGCGAGAACTGAAAGAAGAGTTTTCGAAGATTGATTCGCTAGTGTGAAATGTTTTGAGCATCTAGTATTGGGATTTAGATGTGTCGCCCACCTCAATTGAACCTTAATTGTATGGCAGTTACGCCAACGAGGGTCAGAGCGCTTCCATTGCAGCAATAGACGCAAAACGTGGTCAGCACTCACACACTCATCACTAAACGGTCGCTTTCCAAATTCGACGACGCATCGACTGAAAGAACTGCTGATGAAGAACCTGAAGACCATCGCGTGGCACACATCGAGAGTGGCCTGCTTTTGTCGACAGCTGAGAGAACACTGAGTGTTTGGAAATGTCAAACAAAATTAGAAATATCCAGTTTAGGGTGATGCATGCACTTCCACTGTCGAGATTGCAGATCGATTTATCGCCATCTAAACTTAGCGATTTTTTCCGCCGGCGTTGTCCTACACCAATTCTCACTTTTTTCAAAGATGGTTCCGATCCCGAACGACGCGTGACAAGTGGAATGAGCCCCTACTAGAGCTTTTTGACGTTTAATCGGCGCACACTACTGCACCATTTAAATCGAACGAGTGCGAGCAAGAGGGAAACAGATTAGTGGGAAAACAAACCGTTCATTCATCCATGTGTGCTAGATAGAGAAAGACGATTAAACGTGAAAAAGGTCTTTTGAAATGAAAGCGCAAAAATCGAAGGAAGCAGTTTTCGAGTCATTCATTACATCACGTTAGTGTTTGTGATTAATTCAATCTTCTGTTTAGTTAGTTCTGTTAGTTTTATTTATTCAGTTTCTGATACTTTTACACTTTTATTGCTAGAAGCAATACATCTGGCAACGCTTTTTCAATGATACTTTTACGATTACTAGCAGAGCAGTAACGTTGAAGTGGATTTCTAGGTGTTCAATTTTGTTCATCAAGAGTTTTGAGCAGCAGTTGTTTTGAGTTTCTTGTATTCGATTGCGTTTAATTGTGTTATACTTCAAGTAAGTCAACACAGCGAATGTGTTTTACCCAGGAAGTTTTCGTTCTAAAATCATGAAATACATGTTTCAAATTATAGTATTGATAATGTGTGAATGTATGTGTATACTAAAAAGATTATGATTGAATATTACACAAAAGAAGAAGACTACAAATTTACTTACCTTTGTAGCACCTTAAACCTGATTACCACTGAAAAACAAAATGATTTACCCACATCAAATGGTATTTTCAATGCGTCATCATTGTATGTGAAACATCTGCGACATCTGTATTCCCACATGCAAGTCATCAACTATTCCCTGCAGTAGTAAATTCTTCCCTTCTTCCCTAGTTGAATATTGCATCATTTACATTTCCTGAATCATCATCGTCACCGTGGATAGAAAATCCAAATCCATATCATACTGGAATTCACATTTACAACTGCATCATTTAATTTCACCAGAATCAGTCGGAATCGGGTGCGATGGCATCAACGGCGACGATTGGAGATGGAAACCTTACGGATCACTACCCAGCACCGTGCTCGTGGATAAGTTTTACAACTTTCCGTACCGTAAGGTTGCACTTTAATGCGCGTCGTCGTCGTCGAAGCGCACACTACACAGAATCATGTTTACAAACCTTGTCTCCATCGTCAGCTTATCGCGTCTATTTGATCTGATAGACCGTCCGTTTGCGGGTGTACATATGCCAGAGGTTTTTGAACTGATTATTTCAATAAATTGTTGGAAATTTTTGGTTTTAACAAATTTCCTGAGAATCAGAACAAACATAATTGATCATAATTCAGAATGTAATGCCATGAAAACAATGTAATGCGTAAAAAAAATGATTGCTGATTTCATGCCGGAAATTGCAACAGTACGGTACCAGCATCTGGTACTAAATGCTAACCACTGCAGTTGCAATTGCAGAGATCAGTTATTCGACAAGTGCCCATGTGTTCAGATGCCTGATTAAATATTCGGATCGATTAGATTGATAAATCATTCATAAGTTTTGTAAAATCGTGTTTTAAGAATCTTACTAGACCAAACGAAGTTTCCTTGAACAGACCAAACAATGGAGAACCAATCGTACGCTACCGACTCCCAAGTAGATCTCACCAGTGCGGTAAGTTCTAATTTCTTACATTCAGCAATTCCTAAGATATGCTGAAAGGTTGCACCTAAATTTCTCAATCAATCCAATACGCAAGAAGTCGTTCATAACCGGTTCTGACTTGCATTACGTTTCTCGGGAAATCACCAATCGCGCGAAAGCATTTGTCCTCAAGCATTCAATGCACGCTAAGTTTGCATGATAGAGCTCCCCATCACAGGGAGTCGAACGTTGCGTCGTGGAGCCACCGGTCGGCTGGCTGGTAAAAACGTGTCCCGATTTACGTTGCACGTTCTGTTTTGATCCGGCTGTTCGTAATAAATTCTACCTATTTTGCATGCTATTCAAATTCGCGTGAACTGCGGGGCTGGACATCTTTATATCAGGTCGAACGATCGGCGGCATGGAACTGATTAAATAAATAGAATTGAATGATTTCCAGTTTGATTGATTGCCCGTTGAAAGTGTGTGATCATGATTCTGACATAGGACGTCAGTTGCATGGGCGGCGGGCGGAACAAATTGTTTGCGATGTTACGATTTAATTGAGTAATGGGATAAATAAACATTCTCGATAAATTGTCCACATAGTGTTTTACAGGAACATTTTGCATATATGAGTAACACAACTGTGTAATTAACTTCTTGGTCGAGAATTTCAACTGGAAAGGTGGATTGTTATAATTATCGAATATCAATCAACAAGACGGGTGGTGTAATAAAGATAGCGTCAACAGCACACAGAATATATTAATGGAATCTAAATCTATAGATTATCAATATTAATAAGTTTTACCGTGCGTGTCAGAACGATGGAATCAGTTAAAATCATACCTTCACTAAAAATGTTGTATCTCTTTTGTTTAACAGTCAGTTTTTATTAAATTTTCAGGGCTTTAGGCAAACTTATACATAGTTCTACAAAAGCGTCACATCTCATCTAAGTTTACATTATAAATCGTGTAAAGTTTTGAGACATTTCATGAAATGTTGCAAATATTGTATACAAAAGCCTATATTTGTAAACAACATTAAAAGCCTCCTAAATAAAGCTAAATTAATTAATTAATTAAACAACATTGCTTAAAAGTTGCTCGTTTGCGTGAAATGAATTACAAGTTTACGTGAATGAATGTTCACATCACAATTAAAATTCAGAATTTTTTGCTGTGTAATTGAGTACACTGCACTCATATTTATGGAATACATTTATTAACTACCATCTTTACAGAAGACAGGATCTTTAGGTTTTTCTTAAAAAATCTATTTATCATAGGGGAAACAGTTCTACTATTACGGAACGTTAGAAGCGTTAGGAGCACATTATTGTGTATGGAGGTTAGCAATGGGCGATTTTGGATTGAATCACAAAAGATCGATTCATTTCGTTCGAATAATCAATTTTTTGAAACGATCTCAAACACGACCAAAATCGACTGGATCAATCCTTTTCATTCAATTTTTGTTACGATCCAACATTTTTTTTTTTTCAATTTTGAAATTTAATATTGATTTTTTCTTTTGTCTTCGCCTTTGCACATCACTTGCCTTGAACATGGATTCTGAAAACAACCAGAGTGACGGTTCAGTAGAAACATTCATTTCTTATGACATATTTCAGGTTCTTCAGTCCTCTGCTATGTCAGAACTGGTTCGCCATGGAAGCATATCGGCAAAATTACTCAATTTCTTGCATCAGCCGGTTTTCCCACGTTCTGTCGATCCTTTTCAAGCAGGGGAGAAAACCCGTAAAGAATATCCCCATGTACCCCATTGCTCGTCACTTTTTATCCATAATGATAGCCGTGTTCCGTCAGAGGGGCTTTTCTCAAAAACTGGTGAAACCACACAGAATCGATATCGGCTCAATGCATAACGCATGGCTCAATTTGCTTTCTTGGGATCCCTCTCGTATAAGTTTTGGGATATCTGAATTAAGTACTTTTCGTACTTACTTGCTTTGACACTCCAACAATCTAATCGTTTTGTTTAATATGTTATTCTATCGATTTATAAATCGTTCATTTAATACCAATAAAACAAATATTTTAACCTGTTAAATCACTCACCTAATCAAGTATCTTGAGAAAAAACTTCCACATGTCAAATGGAATCAGAATAGTCATTTATTATATTCTCATCATGTATGTATGTTACACTCACAACTTTTACTGCGTTCGTACAACACAATTTATATCTAAATGATATATCAATGACAAATCAAATCAAATGACTATTATGAGTGAAATGTCATAACAAGATAGCTTATGAAACATAAAATCTATATCATATAGCTTAGACTGAACTTGGCGGTAATCCGCACCAACTTTCATATGATTCGTTGTATTTTAAACATTTCTGTGCCATTTTGAAAAATGAATCGATTCAAAAGATCGTTTTAAAAAGATCGAATCAAAATGATTGATTAAATTGGTGAATCGATTATTTTCAAAAAAAAAAACCGCTTCACTATGATCGATTCTTTCCTCAAGATCGCCCAATGCTCAGGGAGGTATCCATTCACAACAATAGACTGACATTTTTAAATTGCATAAGTATTAGTGCAGAACTTTGGGTAAATTCAAAGAATTTCTTGCACTTTTATACTACGTAAACTTTTTCTCATTATTTGGAACCAATTGCATCAACCTTTAATTTAATTTGGATTCGAACGGGGAAAAATTCGACCGCGCAAATTAGGAGTTAACTGCACAAAAAGCAGTAAAATTTTGTGGTTTATGCGGAAAATATGCTGACGATCGTTCCATTCACAAGAATTTTGACCTGTAATACCCAAGGATTCAACCCTCGATATGTTTCTCAAATGGGGCCAAATGAACATTTTGGCTCAAATCCCAACACAAAGATCTACTTCAAATATTTTGTACTAAAAAACGTTGACAAGGTGATCCTAACAAGCTTTTTTCGACCACTATGACTATGGCCCCAGTCTGGAACTTCCAGCTAGCAGTCTCAAAGTTACCAGGAACGGCTAAAAGACCAACAACTGGAACACTTATCCTAGTTTTATTTCGAGACTTTTAAGAAAACAATCAACTTTTTTTCAATGCAACAGAATATTTCGTGATGTAATCATAACGTTCACAAGTTTACTTACTTAAAGAACAGTGAACAATTCCCGAGGGGGACGACTCTATCTACGATGCAGAAAAAATTGTGTTTTGCTGTGGCTAGCTGCGCGCACGCTGAGTAGATAGAAAGAAGATTGATGACGATTATGAAGATTTCCTGCAAAAAGATGATGCGCGATGCAAATAGATGCGACAAATGAAAGAAGATTTTTTGAAGATTGATTCGCTAGTGTGAGATTGTTTTGAATACCGTGCGTGATTTTTTTTGATCTCTTGTTGCTTATGCAATGGTGCTTGGTGTGATCTTGCGTTTTTCTTTGTTGCCCCGTACAACCTCTATCACGCTGATATATTTTTCTGTTGCTGCGATGAGCATCTTCTTTGTGTGGTGTTAAAGAAGACAGTCCGAAAATACATGACCTTGATTATGCGTGGAGTGCGTTCTTTTGTACGTACGAGCTAGAAGAGCGTTATCAGTGATTGCGGTGGTTCAAAGAAAAAAATAAATAAAGCATTTCTGAAAACATGACGCTGCAAAGTCTCTAGGCCAATCGGGTGAGATCTTTCCATTTTATCTATTTATATTTTATTTTTTGTCACTGATTTATCAAATGCTCTATATTGACGAATAGAGTTGCCAAATCATTCACCCTCCCACTAACACAACTCTTTCCTTCCTGTGACACCTATGAAGGTAGTATGGGTTCCCTGCACCTTCTTAAGTAGATGTTGGATTAACTTTCCCTCCCTTCCCCTGCGATTGTAAGGATGTGGCCAGGTGTATAATGCGATGCTTGTATTGTAGATTTTATTTTCGTGTGGGGAAAATCACTAATCCCAAGTGATATTTTCTGCGTCAACACTCGATATTTTCTGCAAAACGTATTAGTTGACCATTATATAGCCACCCACGATTTGTACAATCACATATGCTATGCTATGCTATGCTATGCTATTGATTCGCTAGTGTGAGATTTGTTGTGCATCTAAACTTGAGATTTAGATGTGTCGCCCCCCTCGACAATTCCAACATATAACAATCATTGAATCTTTAAATTGATTGTAGTAAATTACATTCAATTAACGTAATTTCTGTAATGAATGCAATGCAATTCACACAGGTCGAAGAGACTAAAAAATAATACATCTGTAAATAGGCAATAAAAACGCTCTTGATTGGCTTTTAACCGACTTGAAAATACTAGTTAAAAAATCCTTTGATAAGCCCCCGTCGAGCTAGTGGAAAAAAGAATGGCCGCATAGAGTTCTCTACCACCGTTAGTATTATAGTAAATTCGTTTATTATTCAGTTCCAACCTGGATCGGGTATCAAGATTGGGTCTGCTTGTTTTCTGACAAACGTCAGTTTGCTCGTTTGTTTTTAAAACCTAGCTCAGGTTGAGGTTCGCACTGACAAAAAGTTCGGTTTCGCACTGGGTTGGAACTGGTTCCAACACCGATAAGAAACGAATTCGCTATTAGTGAGCAGTTTCACTAATACAAGCGTTTTACTGGTTGAAAAACAAAAAAAAAACAAACCGCTGCCAAGTCGAACACTTTGACAGCTGATTTCGTGGTTGAAAATAAAAAACAAATTGATTTTACACGGCTACACTAGCAACGTTGCATTGGTGAAATCTTGCGGCAAGAAGTCATTTGGCATTACCATGACAATTTAAAGTTCACCTTTTCCGCCACTCTGTCACTCTTTACTCTTATGGTAAAATCCCATCAGCAAACGTCAGTCTGTGCGTGAAACATGGTGGACATTTCCTTACCCCGGCCAGCGCCGGTGGTGTAGTGGTAAGCGTGACTGCTTTCTAACACCCCAATGGGTCTGGGTTCAATCCCAGCCGAGGTCGGTGGGATTTTTCTGAGGAATAAAAATCTCTGGTCACGTCTTCCTTCGGAAGGGAAGTAAAGCCGTTGGTCCCGGCCCATGTGTGTGTTTGAATGGGTGCGATATCCTACGCAGGTGTGGAAGCTGCCTTCCTGCACATTCGATTGTCGTCATCTCTCCTCATCTAGACTTTTACCCTTCCACTGAATTTAACATTTGATAAAAAGGGGTTTAGACTAGGCAAGTCAAATGATCAACTCAGTTGAATTCAATTGGCTTGACAAGTTGAGCCTGGTTCAACTTTTTTCAATTCAAGTGAGTTAATCAAGTCAGTTGAATGGCATGGTTTACACGTTCAATTCGCGTTCAAGTCAGTTGAATTCAACTGACTTGATCAATGGACTTGCCCTGTCTAAACCCATCTTTAAGCTTTTCTGCAAAATACTGCCTAGAACGTTCATTAAGAGACACTTCTAGTTTCTCCCAGCGTTGTTTGTAGGCAGGGCACGACGAGAGACCATGAGGAGTTCCCTTACAGTACTCGCATTTTAGTGCAGTGACTGTTTAAGCGCCATCTTCGTGCTCCTCCGGCTTCTCCTCGCACTACGTGGATATTTTCTTAAAATAAAATGGCATACATTTTAATGAAAGATAATTAGAATAGCTGATGACTAAATTAAATAATTTGTGACCATCTGTGTAGCGGAGGAATTTGACCGTTGTATAGATGTGGGCCTCTGCCAGAAAATAAATACGAGAATTCAAGAAAACGCATACATAAGATCAATTTACGTCAACGAAACTTGATCAAGTCTTCGCGAAACTTAATCCAGGATCGATCATATCCACTTTGTTTTAGTTTAGCATTCTATTTCCTACTGTTATGAACTTTATGGTAACCGGTTTTCTTCGCTGAAAGAATTGACGCAAATAATGGCGGCTTTTCAAAGTGGACGAAAGAGGATCTCAGCCGGCGCCGGTGGTGTAGTGGTAAGAATGACTGCAATCCCAGCCGAGTTCGGTGGGATTTTTCTGAGGCATAAAAATCATTGGTCACGTCTTCCTTTGGAAGGGAAGTAAAGCCATTGGTTCCGGCCCATGTGTGTGTTTGAATGGATGCGATATCCTACGCAGGTGTGGAAGGTGCCTTCCTGCACATTTGATTGTCGTCAATGGATGGCAATCTGCACATTCGATTGTCGTCAATGGATGGCAATCTGCACATTCGATTGTCGTCAATGGATGGCAATCGATGTCCGTCGGTGATTGGCACTAGATTGCTGAACAGAGACCGACGTTAAATAAAGGAAAAAAAGAAGATTTCCTTACCCTTCCATTCCTATGAAAATGCCAATAAGAAACTATCAATCTATGCGTGAAAAGACGGCGGCTCGCTGGTACCAAGGTGAAGTGAAGAGATAAGACAAAGTCCGCTAGACGTCATGCACAGATTGTCCGATGCTTATGGGATTTTACCATAGGAGTAAAGAGTTGCAGAGTCGTCGTCAACGTCAATGCTTACGGAGCATGCAACAATATATCTCCTTTTCTTTCATAAGAGCCAATGTCGCCAACGTTTAACAATTACATTTTCCACGAATTTCTCGAGAATGAAAAACCACTCAAATAAACCACCACGATGATTGTGTAGAGGAAGAGTCCCCTCTTTGCGATAGAATTGCTGGCTTACATGGATTGATTCTGAACTTCACGAAAGAAGCAGTTGTTCACGTTTTCGACATTGGTCCTTATGAACGCTCAGTGCCGTAAACACGAAAATTGTATTTTGACAGATCGATGGCCCACTACACCAGTTATACAAACAATCAATACGAAACTAACAATTTTAAATTGGCTCACTACTTGACTAGCCTATTGGTCCCAAGCAAACGATTAACGTACTCCATTCTAGTCAAAATTCTAGTACTACGCAATGTTTGTTTTGATTCGCTATGAAAGTTTGACAGATAAAATGAGGGGCTCGTGGATTTTCCACGTGTTGGTTATACCACAACAACAACACAAAAAAGGGGTCATCTTTTAGTCAGTTAATTAGCATGAAGTACCACATATGTTATGTGCAAATACCCTTCAATATGGGTATGTTTGGAATCGGGGTGAAATCCAAGATGGTGGCTTACGGTTGTAGGAAAACTGGGAAATTCTGGGAAATACCCTTTAATATGGGTATTTTCCGAATTGGGATGACGTATAAAGACTGGAAATCAATGTCAGACGCCATCTTAAAATTGATGATGGTGGCTTACGGTTGTAGGAAAACTGGGAAATACTACACGGATTGAAATTTCCTTATACCTTTTGGCAAATTTCTATATTCTATTATTCATAAAATGTATAAGTTGCCTTGCAAAAAGTTAATGAAGATCAAGTGTCGAATGAAATGTATAAGCGGTCACACATACCTTTTATGTATTCTTATAGGACCTATGTGGTTTGCGTATGGAATGTATAAGGCTGATGTTTTGGCAAATGAAACACATGAATAAAATAATTGATTTTCGTTTCGTGTAGCAAATACCCTTCAATATGGGTATGTTTGGAGTCGGGATGACGTATGTAGACCGGATATCAATGTTAGACGCTATCTTGAAATCCAATATGGCGGCTTTCGGTTGCAGAAAAACTGGGAAATACTGTCAAATACCCTTCAATATGGGTATTTCCGAAATCCGGGTTACGTCTGGAGACCGGAAATCAATGTATGACGCCATTTGAAATCAAAGATGGTGGCTTCTGGTTAAAGAAAACCTGGAAAATAATGTCAAATATCCTATGTCTTGTAACGTGCCAGTGCGGTGTTACTCTCAGCACTGATGAGACTCCCGTCTCCAAGCCTCAGGGTCGGCACACACTCGTGACAATTCCGCGAACCAAGAAAACACTTAAAGTTCACTCAAGACCAGTGATGCAAAATATCATTACACTCACGTGACACTCGTCTTCGCATCAACCGACTATCGCTGACAGATCGTTTTGTCACGCAGTGAGAGTTAGAGCCATGGCAAACAACAATCACCAGTAATGGTCGCTGCTCACAAGCAAAACGTTACACTCGCTGCTGATGATGAAAAGCAGAACGAAAACAGTGAAGACTTCTGCAGTACGATCATGAGAAAAAGCGAAACGACAGAAGAAAATGAAAACAATGCCTACGCATTCCAAATTCGTCATCAACACACTCACACCTAAGCAAGCAAAGCAACAACTGCTTCAAAACGAGCACATAAGAGTGTCGTGATTGTCGGGAATGACCAGATCAGTGATGGATCACCACCAAAGACGACATTCACCCGTTGCTTTTTACTTCTTTCGTCAAGTTGATGAATGGTCATGGAGAGAGCTTCGACGAGCACATTGATAGGAATGTACAAAGCGTTACTACCATCAGCTGTTTGGCGATCGTGATTGTGATAGGTCGCAACTCTGCTCAAGACAAACTCCCACTTTAATCGCTTTTATTAACACTCACTTCCTTCTCACTTCACGGACGGTCTAGATTATGACGTCTCCCACTTCCTTAATCGATTACTCCTACCTTGTGCTAGCACTACTCTTCGTTTTTTTTCTTCGGGGCCCCTTCACCTGCCACTGCCGTCGTCGTCGTTCCTCTCCTTCCAATGGTACCGCGTCACCTTCTTGGGCCAGGGGTTGACGCTTCCACCTGTCCCGTACGGCCCTCGAGTATGGTGACGGACTCGAGGCTTCAACGAACCACAAGGGTAAGTTGGCTTGCCTGGATTGGCGGCGCACACTGTAGCTGTGGGATCAGGTTAACGATCTACGATTCGGACACACTACCGGCGATTACGAAAATACGTTAAATAAGTAAACGTTACGGTAAAACCACGAGGTCCTGGCTGTCCAATTGTACGTGGCAACTTCCTCTACAACTCCTTTAAACTTTAAATTTAGCTCACTTTAGTTTTCACAATCAAATTATAGGTTTTTAGCTCTGACTTTCGCTGTGTCCGTAGTCTTTAATGATCACCAGGCTTATGCCTGTGCCTCTTGGTGAACGATGATCCCGAACTGTGACCGTTGAACCGTCGTACGTGCCACGAATTCTTCACACAATGGCCCCCATTACGCCACCCCTATGGACGTCCATTCATGACTGCATCTACAATTTATAGGGAAGTGTCTCCTACTGGCTGCGTTCGTGGGGATTCTGGGACGTTTAACCTTTTATGAACATTTAAACTTTTTCTTGGAATTTAATAACTAAATATACGAAAACTACACGCGATTAATCTCACCAATCTTGGACGCAACACTTACACTTTTTACAGTCTAGACGTAACCTCGATTCCGGAAATACCCATATTGAAGGGCATGTAGCAATTTTTGGTTCCGTGACCCCATCCCTGGCACTGACGGCACTGGGTGTGGTTTTGGAAACTTCCTCCAGTCTTCCTGAAGTGTTCTCACTTCACTCGGACAATCCCGTTGCGCAAAACACCACGACGGGATTTCATTTTCATTTTGATTACTTGGACTGGCACAACTCCAAGCAATTTTGCCAGTTCATCTTTGATCTGATCCAGGGATTCACCACTGGGCAGACCTTTCAAGACAACCTTGAACACATGTTCAGTTTTGATGTCGTAAAAGTGGTGCTGCTTCTCAGTAAGATACTTGAGAAGACTTTTGAATCCGTCCAAGGTTCCAGCCAGCCCAAGGAAGACAACCCTATGTCCCTATCAGAGACGTGTTGGGTACCCGCGATCTCTTCTATATGCAGTCGATTTATGTGTTTCTGCAAATGTCTAGTATAAGCATTTAATCGTTTGTCTTTTGAATCTCTTTATTAGTTTTTGTTTGTCTTGTCCCCCATCTAGATGAGTCTCATCGTCGCCCACTGGTCACAATAGCCGGTCGAACTCCAGACGAATATAGAACCACACTAGGGGAAACAGTCCTATTGTTGCGATACGTTAGAAGCGTTAGGAGCCAATTGATGTGTATGATGAGCCGTTGGTCCCCGGTTCATGAGTTGATGGGTCGATTGGTAGGGTCCAGGTGTGGCAGCTGCCTCTCTGGCGTCGGTAGCATTGGTGCTCAGCACGGAAAACAAGATCGACGGAAAGCAAACCAAGGAAAAAAAAAATCCCCGAGTATTCGGCCCAGCTCCTACATAGAATTTAGTTAATTTTGTTACAAACAAAGAGCAATTAATTATCGGCTCCGTAAAGCTAACGCGATGGAGGCTTACAAATAAACGAACTAGGGGAAACAGCCCTATTGTTGCGGTACGTTAGCAGCGTTAGAAGCCTATTGTTGTGTATGGAGGTCTCCATACACAACAATAGGCTTCTAACGCTGCTAACGTACCGCAACAATAAGGCAATTTGCAGTGCAGTTCCGTGCAATGAGCATGGAAATCGAAAGTAGTTATCACAATTGGGGGAATCTTTTCATTCTTGGCATTGAGCCTAGAAAGTTCATCCGTCATCCGTGGGCAAATCAAATTGATTGCTCAAATAAATTTCATCAGAAGGGGGATCAAGAGATTGTCCTTTTTTTTTGCGCTTAGGCGCCATGGTGGCAGTAAAACGTTTATCCAAATCGACTTTCACGCAGTTTTCTATAAGAATCTGAAGGATCGAAGAGGAATTTTCCAAATCGATATCCAAGCAGGATTACCACGGGTAGGATCCAAACAAGGATCGAAGAGGAATAAGAGTCGAACTAGGTAGAAAATTTACAAGTATATTGAGCACTAAATAGTGCTGTTTAAATTTGTTGTAACAAGCGGTGCCGGTGGTATAGTGATAAGCGTGATAACCTCTCACCCCAGCAGGGGGTTCAATCCCAGTCGGCGCCGCCGGGATGTTCTGAGACATAAAATCTATGATCACGCCTTCGGAAGTAAAGCCGTTGATCTCCGGTTCATGAGTTGATGTGTCGATAGGTAGGTTCCAGGTGTGGTAGCTGCCTCCCTGGCGTGGTGCTCAGCACGGAAAGCAAGATCGACGGAAAACAAATCAAGAGAAAAAAATGTGTTGTTGCTTAGGTAGCAGTCACACTTCTTTCAGCAATAGAGCACGATGTGGACTGAACCTATAGAATACTGATAATACCAGCATAATGCTGTATGAGAAAAGCACAACAATCCTTAAGGTGTCCGTCTTACCCCCATTCCCCTACCTATAACAATTGGAATTGATAAATCAATTCTATTTGCCTTGCAAAGTGACCTGGGTCAAACTGACCACATTGATTATGACTATGAGTTTTTAACTTCGGAAGTCGGAGTCCAAAACACTGGGGTAAAATGGCACCGTGCAGTTTTTCATATAAATTTTTTCTATCAATATTTGAATTTTACGAGCAGTACTGCTAGTTTAGCAATAACCTAGAATTTCGACACATTAAATCCTAGAATTATTAATAAGAAAGTAACGAAAAATCACACGAGGTCTTTTTACCCAAGGATGCATTATGGACTGTTCTCCGCGACCAGTTGAGACAGTCACCTTTCAAATTTGGCAACAAGTACGAACATTTAGTGTTGCCCAAATCGAACCGTGCCAAAGTCGAGCGGTTTTATTTTGAAATGTTATTTATGATTCCGTGGATTTTGGACCACCGTATGTCATCTGTATGACAAAGACGATATTAATTATTAATCTTTTATTAAAAATTGTAATCACAAGGAGCATGGCAATCGAACGAGTACTGTATCGTCATACATTGTACGATAGCGTTAACTGCATCTGCGTGCACAATGATAAGAAATGCGTTTTATTCGTTAATTACAGTGCAATTTAAAGCCTTATCAAGCTTTCTTTCTTTCCAGCCCCACAGCAACAACACGTTGGATATACACGGTAATGACACCGTGGCGAAGAAAATCGCCCCAGTTCGGGACAAATGGGGCAAAGATGTGGAATTCATGCTCTCCTGCATAGCCTACTCGGTGGGATTCGGTAATGTGTGGAAGTTCCCCTATACAGCTCTCAAAAATGGCGGAGGAGCATTCCTGATTCCATACCTGGTGGTGCTGTTCATCGTTGGACGACCAATATACTACCTGGAGATGGTAATGGGACAGTTCTCCAGCCGAGGATGCGTCAAAATCTACGATCTCAGTCCTGTCATGAGAGGTTAGATGTAAAATATTCGCTCCGTTTCAGCGTAATAACTTTCGAATCCTTTTAGGCATTGGTGTTGGTCAATCGATTGCCATGTTTATCGTCATGACCTACTACACACCGGTACTGGCAATCACCTTCCGATATTTGGTGGCATCGTTCAGCGCCGTTCTGCCTTGGGCCAAATGTGATCCGTCCTGGCCCAACTGTGTTGATTCCGACTTTGTCGGACAAATCGTGTCCAACTCCAGTGTTCCACCGAAAGCCTCTGCGGAACTGTACTTTTTGTAGGATCATCGAGTCTTAAATTTGAATATTCATTACAATTGAGCACATTTTTCAGAAACTCTGTGATGCACAAAAACGAATCTCTCTACGAAGGTCTCGGTTTTCCGGATTGGAGGCTGGTACTCTGTCTTCTGTTTGCATGGCTGTGCGTGGCCACCATTCTGATCAAGGGAATCAAAAGTTCCGGAAAGGCGTCCTACTTCCTGGCCATCTTTCCCTACGTGATCATCTTGATTCTTTTCGTCCACGCTTGTACCCTGGATGGGGCGTTCAATGGGATTCTCTACTTCCTAACGCCACAGTGGGATCAACTGCTGAACGTTACGGTACGTATCTGTTATACACTTGTGTTAGCGTCCGCCGTCGGCAGCCTGATGGTATGCAACCGATGTAACCGTTTTTATAACATTTTTCAGGTGTGGTATGAAGCCGTTACGCAGTGCTTCTTCTCGCTGTCGGTTTGCTTCGGTGGGATCATCGCGTATGCGTCGTTCAACAATTTCTCCAACAATGTTTACAAGTGAGTAATGAGACTTTATTTTTATTTGAAAATTATTGGGAAATCAACCAGGAAATAAGTAAAACCAGAAGATCTAGGGGCATAATGAGCGCGTTTCAAGCAGGTGTGTGTATAATTTTTAATGAACGGCGGTAGACATCGAAAAAGATTTTAAATCTAGAGAATTTGGAGATTTGGGCGTAATCCCTTTGGTAAACAAACACGTAAATCGCCGATTTCTCGCGAATAAAAGCTCAATCTTGCAAACGAACTATGCCAAATGATGGAGAAATAATTCCTCTACCTGTTTGTGGTGTTCGTCTTTTAGATTGAGCTTTCATTCGTGAGCAATCGGCGATAGACCGGTTTGTTTACAAAGCCAATTACGCCCTAATCTTGAAATTCTCCGGAAATGCATGGTGGATTGTCTAGAAGAATAAAGTAGCTTAATTTTACCTGCGTAAAGTTAAATAAGCATTTTTTAACTGAATAATCCTATATTGTATTGCAAACCCAATTAATCCACCTAATGGTGGCAAATGCCTTTCTCAAACAAATCAGTATACCACAGAGAAGTTTCGATAGCTGATGGTTCGTCTCCCTATAGCTGAAATGATTACAATTTGGTCAAATTGATGTAGATTCGGCTAAGTCATTCCTAGATATTTCCTTCACAGTTCCTTAAAAGAAACTAGCGGTCGTACATTCGTATTGGACACAAGATCACAACCACAATTAATATAACAGCTAGTTCATATACAAATTTGGTTTCTCGTTGGTAGTACTGTGTAGATGAGTAATTGAGTGAGGTCCCAATTTAAAAGTAGTTGCTTCATAGTGCGTATATTCAGTGCACTAGCATTACTGCGGGAGGTTTTTATGTAATTATTTAGCGTAAATAAATGGAACCAGGCTTGCAATTGATCATTACAGCTAAAATGCTATTTTTCGTTATTATGAAACAATGGGATACTATAATGATAATTTTTATTTTTAAGATGCAAGAAGAGGTGATAAAGTTTGTGTATGACATATAAAATTTGTCAATTTTGCTTTCAAAAGGTCACAGCTAGCGATTAGCTGTAACGATGAGCAACGCAATGAACGAGCAGTCAGCGATCATACAATCGCTAGTAGTGACCTTTTGAAAGCAAAATTGACAAATTTTATGTGTCATATACAAACTTTATCACCTCTTCTTGCATTTTACAAATAAAAATTATCATTATAGTATCCCATTGTTTCATAATACCGAAAAATAGCATTTTAGCTGTAATGAGCAATTGCAAGCCGGAATGGAACAGTACTGAACTGACATAGTTAGCCGTCTTAGTGACATAATAGCTCTCATCGATAGAGATCCTCTTTTTTCATCTTCTTCTTTCCTTTACTTAACGTCGGGCTCTGTTACGCAATCTAGTGCCAATCACCGACGGACATCGATTGCCATCCATTGACGACAATCGAATGTGCAGATTGCCATCCATTGACGACAATCGAATGTGCAGATTGCCATCCATTGACGACAATCAAATGTGCAGGAAGGCACCTTCCACACCTGCGTAGGATATCGCATCCATTCAAACACACACATGGGCCGGGACCAATGGCTTTACTTCCCTTCCAAAGGAAGACGTGACCAATGATTTTTATGCCTCAGAAAAATCCCACCGAACTCGGCTGGGATTGCAGTCATGCTTACCACTACACCACCGGCGCCGGCTGAGATCCTCTTTCGTCCACTTTGAAAAGCCGCCATTATTTGCGTCAATACTTTCAGCGAAGAAAACCGGTTACATAAAGTTCATAACAGTTTTCGTCGGTAGGAAATAGAAATATTAAACGAATACAAAGTGGATATGATCGATCCTGGATTAAGTTTCGCGAAGACTTGATCAAGTTTCGTTGACGTAAATTGATCTTATGTATGCGTTTTCTTGAATTCTCGTATTTATTTTCTGGCAGAGGCCCACATCTATACAACGGTCAAATTCCTCCGCTACACAGATGGTCACAAATTATTTAATTTAGTCATCAGCTATTCTAATTATCTTTCATTAAAATGTATGCCATTTTATTTTAAGAAAATATCCACGTAGTGCGAGGAGAAGCCGGAGGAGCACGAAGATGGCGCTTAAACAGTCACTGCACTAAAATGCGAGTACTGTAAGAGAACTCCTCATGGTCTCTCGTCGTGCCCTGCGTACAGACAACGCGGGGAGAAACTAGAAGCGTCTCTTAATGAACGTTCTAGGCAGTCTTTTGCAGAAAAGCTTAAAGCTGGGTTTAGACACGGCAAGTCCATTGATCAAGTCAGTTGAATTCAACTGACTTGAACGCGAATTGAACGTGTAAACCATGCCATTCAACTGACTTGATTAACTCACTTGAATTGAAAAAAGTTGAACCAGGCTCAACTTGTCAAGCCAATTGAATTCAACTGAGTTGATCATTTGACTTGCCTAGTCTAAACCCCTTTTTTTATCAAATGTTAAATTCAGTCCTCTATACTCGATATTTGTGTTATATTGTGTTATATATTATTGTGAAATAAAATGGAAGGGTAAAAGTCTAGATGAGGAGAGATGATTGATTTGTATAGCTGTATTTTACTGGCAATAGTTAAATCGTTTTTCAGTCGACATAGAATTCCATACTTCATGGCAATTTTCTTGATGACATTGTCAATGTGAGTTGAACTTAAGTTTGTCATGCCAAGATATTTAACCTCAATTACAACAGAGACGTTCTCATTTACTCGATTCCGCGAAATTACCATAAATTTAGTTTTACTTGTATTCAATTTCAACTGCTTATACTTCAACCATCTACTTAGAGAACGCAAATCTTCATTCAAGTGTAAAACGGCATCATCTAAATCCTTAGCTGCAATGAATAGCTCAGTATCATCTGCAACAAGATTAATGTCGCAAAATCGTAAAACACGTCGCAAGTCATTAATATACATAATGAATAACAGGGGCCCTAATACACTTCCCTGGGGCACTCCAAGGTTATTCCCCACGGGACTGGAAACAGAATCATTAAAAACAGTCCGTTGAGTTCTGTCAGACAAATAGCTTTCAAACCATTTATGTGGAGTACTCGTAATTCCAAAGCGGTTGATTGATCTCAACAATAAGGGCCTAGAAATTGTTTCAAAAGCGGGTTTAAGATCCAAAAAAAACAGCAACAAACGTATCTCACTCCAAGTTATTTTTCCACTTCGCTAATACCAAATTCAACGCGGTTTCACAATAATGACCAGGCTTCCGGAAATCTCACGCGTACACAAATGCGACAGCGAGCTGTGAGACAGAGCGTCGCATGACTCTCAAATCCATGGAGTGCTACATTAATTGTACAAAAGAGAGACCAGAACGATGCGCGCGACAAGCTACACGCTCTCAACAAATTCAAGCGTTTCAATTTTTTGTCTCATCGCATTGCTCTCTCAATGCGACGCATGTATTCAATCACATGCGACTGATTCATTGCAACATCTCAATGCGCTCTCTCAGGGCGCCATCGCCGTGCGCTGTTTCGCATGCCTTGACTCTCGCGGTCCCATCATATGTGATGTTGTCGGGTGACGAGAGAAGGGACTGGAAGGGTTTGTTCACAGAAGACTTGTGTGCCCTTTTCAAATGGGGTGAAGTTTTTAAATGGTTCCAGAAATATCTTCTAGTATAGATTCAAGCAGACTCAACACATGGTTCCAGAGATATACTGGAATCACCGTAAGATCACCACTCATGATCCTAGGAAGACGCAATTGCTTGTTGAAAGGATGCTAAAGGAAGGTAAAGGAAGACTACGTGAGCGGTGGATGACAACCCTACGGTAGTTGGGATCAGGGATGGAAAATCATTTACATTCATTTCGTGCATTCATTTACATTCATTTGTCTGTAACTTTTTCCATCAGCAGAACACCGTAAAATAATGTATGAAGCTTTTGTAGCTTTTGATATTAGCTACAACTTTTGTGAATAATTAAAATCTGAATCTCTTATGCATGACGAACTAGAGCTGGCAGAACATGTTATTGTTTTTCAGTGAATGCAATTTACATTCACTGAAAAACAATGGTGGGTTCTTATCGCTCTGATTCATCATGCATAAGAGATACCGATTTGAGTCATTTAGATGTTAGATGTAGCTAATATCAAAACCTACAAAAGCTGCAAACACTATTTTACGGAATTCTGTTGATAAAAAAAGTTAGAGGCAAATTAATGTAATGAATGCACTAAATGAATGAAAATGATTTCCCATCCCTGGTTGGCCTTGAAAAGGGCCGTTTTGTTGGGCTGATGTTGTTGACAATGATGGAACGGGTGACCTTGTTGGACGCTTATATAGTAGAACAGAAAATATCAGAGGTGTCAGATACTCGCATACGTACGTTAAAATCTTTCTTGATAATGTTGTGGCCCTGAAAAGGGCCATTTTTCCAACGCACTCGGCGTAGTTGCCCTTGCGGAGCAGACGGTGAATACGACCGACTGAGAACTGCAGCAGCTGGGCATTCCATGACGGCGGCCCAGTATACCGAAGCACTGGCACCAACGCACTCGGCGTAGTTGCCCTTTCGCCCCCAGGCTCTGCTGCCGCTGCTCTGCTGCCGTTGCTCTGCTTCCGCTGCTCTGGTACTGCTGCTCTGCTGCTGGGTCGACGATCGGATAGACAATGATGGAACGGGCGACCTTGTTGGACGCTTATATAGTAGAACAGAAAATATCAGAGGTGTCAGATACTCGCATCTGATGTCTCGGTTGGAGAAAGTATAAGAATATAAAAAAAATCAATCGATTTTCACCATCTTTAGACAATGGTTTACTTTTAACCATTTTTCAATAGTTTACAGAATGAAATCAATAGTTTTGAAACATTCAACAAATTGCTAGAAATATTTCCAATCGATTGATGCCATTATCTCGTAAATCTATCGAGAGACGGTTGAGTTATTATTGTTCAAAATCTTTTAATTTTTCGTAACGCATCCAAAATGACTGTTTTCAATTTTGTACCCCCGTTTGTTGCCGAAAGACGTTATCCAACGTCAAAAAAATAAGTTTCAACTCCTCCTGGTTTCTGCTGAACTGACTATACCAGAATTTTCCATCTCTCCCGGGGACATCAAAAACCGCTGATGGCCCATGATGAACAGAAGCCTGGCTTGTTCTCATTTGATAACATTGTGGACGGTATCATCAAGTACCTCAATATTTCTGATCCTCTCAAAAGCATTGTTTTCTTGACCCTCTCGAAGCAATTGACATTGAAGTGGCCCCTCCTTGCAGCAATCGTTTCCTTCGATGGCTAATTTTCCAAACGAGGTCGGGGATTTGATCACTGTTCTACAGTGGAATTGTCGAAGTCTTATTCGTAAATTAGACTCTTTTAAGTTTTTAGTTATCAATAATGATTGTGATGCATTTGCTCTTTGTGAAACTTGGCTCTCTTCAGATATCGTCTCTTCAGAGCCGTTGTTAATCGAAAACTACTTTCAGATATCCGTTCGGTACTTCCTGCTCCACGGTTGATTATGGGGGATTTTAATTCCCACGATACAGGCTGGGGAGAACTGTATGGTGACCACCGTTCTACTTTGATATATGACCTCTGTGACAACTTCAATGGAGAAGTAACACGTTTGGCTGGCCCATCCTCGAATGGAAGTAGATTAGACCTCACACTTTGCTCTAACTCATTATCGTTGGATTGCACGTGAAATGTGATCCAAGATCCCCACGGCAGTGATCTCTCGTCGATCAAAGTTTCAGTTGCCAGTGGGTTCAATCCATCAGAACCCGTTAACGTCGCGTACGATCTTACCTGTAATATCGATTGGACAATGTTCAAGGCCACGATAGATGAAGCCGTGTCGTCGGTAGAAGGGCTTCCACCGTTGGAGGAATATAACTTCCTCTCCAATCTGATCTTGGACAGCGCGCTTCAAGCTCAAACTCGGCCGGTTCCAGGAACGTCTTTCCATAGGAAACCTCCTTCCCCTTGGTGGGACCAACAATGCACTGAGGTTTATCGTAAAAAGTCCGACGCGTTTAAGCTTTTCCGGAAACGTGGAACACCCGAGCATTTTGAAGCGTACTCGACTCTTGAACGCGAACTCAAGAGCCTCATCAGAGCTAAGAAGCGCGTATACTGGCGGCAATTCGTGGACGGATTATCGCGCGAAACGTCGATGAATACGCTGTGGAACGCGGCGCGAAAGATGCGTAACCGGTCTTCTAACAACGAGAGCGAGGAGTACTCGGAAAGTTGGATTTTCAAGTTCGCACGAAAAGTATGTCATGATTTTGTGCCGGCACAGATGATTCCTCGCGAAACGACGAATTCGGTACACGAGATCAGTCAGCCCTTTTCAATGCTGGAGCTCTCACTCGCGCTCCTTTCGTGTGGCAGTTCGGCTCCAGGAGCTGATAGAATCAAGTTCAACTTGTTGAAGAACCTCCCAGACGTTGCTAGGAGGCGCACGTTGAATTTGTTTGGTCAGTTCCTGGAGCTCAATATTGTTCCGGATGATTGGAGGCGGGTGAGAGTTATAACCATTAAAGAGCCTGGCGCGTCGGATTGCAACTCGTACGACCCGTCGTGCATTCAAAAATTGTTGCGAAAATGATCGTTTTTCGCTTGGAAAAATGGGTTGAGATGAACCACCCACACTCAGATACTCAATTTGTTTTCCGTAGGGGTAAGGGAACGAACGACTGTTTCGCGTTGCTTTCCACAGAAATCCAGTTGGCTTTTGCTAAAAAAGTGCAAATGGCTTCTGTGTTCTTGAATATTAAGGGGGCTTTTGATTCAGTATCGGTTGAAGTCCTTTCAGACAAACTCCACACTTGTGGCCTTTCTCCATTAATTAACAACGTTTTGTACAATTTGCTGTCAGAGAAACATATGAGCTTTTCTCATGGAAACTCTACAGCTTCACGATTTAGCTACATGAGTCTCCCCCATTTGTATGATTTCTACGTCAGAGAAATTGATAATTGCTTAGTGACAACTGCACGTTGAGACAACTTGCAGATGACGGCGTAGTGTCAGTCACAAGGCCCAAAGGGGTCGACCTGCAACGACCCTTACAGGATAACTTAGACAATTTGTCTACTTGGGCTATCCAGCTACACACTTAGAAATAGCTAATTTTACACGTGACGGAATCCATCTTTGACATAAAGGATGAGACGTAAATAAACATGTCATGTAAAATTAAGTGCTCCGAGACTGAAAAGTTCAAAATTACGTTTGATTGAGCTGAATTTCGCGTCTATTATGACTAAATTTTGTGTCAAAATTGACGCTCGTGTATGTCAGTCTCAGAGCACCTAAATTTACATGATTTTTTCTAAGTGTGTAGGTATCGGATTCTCCACGGAGAAAACTGAGTTGGTCTTTTTCTCTAGGAAGCATAACCCAGCACATTTGAAGCTTCAACTTTTGGGCAAACCGATCACTCATTCTATGTCCTTCAAATATCTTGAAACATGCCGCTTCTGTAATTTTGAAGTTGAAACTTCGGAATATCTACTGTGTCAATGTAGCTTGAGCTTGAGCTTGATTGACCGCCCACGGTTGCTACTCTGTTATTGCCAGATCAGCTGTAATTACACAGAGAACCAATAGACGATGCTTGGGACTAGCAATCATCCTCAATGTGTAAAAACTGGTGATCTTAAATTAGGCAATACCAGCGCCGGCCGCGCCCGAACACAGGTCAAGAAAGGAATGGGAAGGATTGTGTTGACATGACACTCGCTTTGATGGAAGCCGAGAACACCTCTGCACTTCCACGAGGAATCACTGGGATGTTGGATAAGAGGGTTGGGTTTGCAGCAGGGTTCGTTTTGGTAAACGATAAGCTGAATTGATGTCCTAACGATCATATAACGCGAAGGAGCTTGGGACTAAACCCACGGTCTTCTGCTCAGTAAGCAAAAACGTTTGCCACTAGGCAGACGAGCACCTTTTTAATCACCGAGTTGCTGTTATTACCATGTAGTCATATTAACAAATAAAACGATTGACGAATCTTGATTGTGGATGGGCCTGAGAATAGACTCATGATGTTCTGCTCAGTAAGCAAAAACGGTTGCTCTAAGGCCACCGAGCCCCTCATATCACATAATACCGTTGCTCAAATTTGTGTATCCATTCAAACCCGGAACCAACGACAACAACGAGTTTCGCAAAATACACGATACACAAGCGATTTTACCATAAATCTCTTTGATATGTAAGGACCTGGGACCGCGTTTTTCTGCTCAGTAAGCAGGCCACTGTAACCGACGATCTTTCAAATCCGAAAACTAAAAACTACGAAAAAGTACTTAGGCCTTCATTAAGTTCCACTTTCACGCGACGTACAATGTTTCAATTTGCTCTTTACGTATTGTTCAGGCTAGGCCCTTTTCAAAATTTACGCGAGAAATACGCACAATCGTCACCTACCTCGCAAAACTGGTTCCAAACGACAACAAAGGCATAAGCAACGATGGATTGTTGAACTTTGCTGGCTCCGGTGGTGTAGTGCACAGCCAAAAAAATGTAATATCGATCAACGCAATTCAAGCTGATGTATGAAATAATGATGTAATTGTAATTTTGTAATTTATCAGCACACACCCTGGTCGACCACTGTAAACCAATCTGCCGTTCAGCGTTTTCGGTTTTTGTTTCTGGATCTTTAGTTGCCTCTGTGATATACTTACTTGCGGCATACTATTTTGGGAGTGTACATGAGCGTGTACAAAACAAAAGTTAGATAATGCGGCACTGTAACTACTACTATTTTAGAGGTATGATTCGTCATGTTTAACTCAATGTTTCAATTGAGGCAAACTATCTATCTTACAATTACAAAAGCAAACCTAAACTTACAATTATATGCAAATGCAAAATGAAACTTGACAAATCATCGTCAATTCCCTTATTCCAGGGCAGGGCCTGACGATTTGAATCTAATTTTGATCAGTGAACGGGCACCATATGGTACATTTTCTCACCATGAACCTATCATTTCCAGCCTATCTGAACTATTTAATAAATGGAAGCCATAACATGGGTTACGCTCCCCCTAAGCGGGTCCTCCGCATCCTGTCTCTGTCTTATCTCAAATACAAAATGCCAATGGTATGAATGTATCTATATATAACTTGGAAATGACGTACAATCAAATAAACCCGTAACCCACTCACTTGGTCAGGCTTCAGAATCGTCCAGTGGGCAGTGCACTCTACACTCCAAGTTCCCTTTTTTCAAATTTACCGCAAATTTGATATTTTTCCCATTGAGTGTTGATTAGTCACAATGAAACATTGTGACAGAAGTTGAGGTTACTAGTGTATTAAATAATCTAGGTCCTATTTAGGATTATATCTGAAAAATCCAAATCTGGCCAACGCCCACCCTAAACCTAAACCTGTTCTAATCCACCTGAAATGACTAACGAATGGAAGACTTTGACTACCCAGCCATGCAATAGTCTCATTCCGTGCCTTATGGCAACTTGATGATTCTATTGCGCTCATCTTCTGGCACCACCCAGGGGAGACTTGGTCCTGTACCCAATGCTTAACTTATCTCCATTCCACTCAGCTACTCGCAGTTTCTTGTGATATAGTGGGCGGAATATTATTATATGAGACAATGAAGACGTCTTTCCAAATTTGGCAGATCGACAGGTAATCGGTGAGTTACCACGATAGTTGCTATTCAACAACTCGACAACGTCCCATCGTCAACGCCTGCTATGAGAATTTCTCATAGCAGACGCCAACGAAATGACGTCATCGAGCTATCGATCAACTACCCTGGTTATCGCCTGGTACCTTATAGCACGATGCTAGGAGGCGAACCGGAAGAATCGATGAGCTACCTACCCCCTTCGGAATATCTACTGTGTCAATGTAGTGCATTAATTCAACAAGATATGGTCTACTGAATTAAAAAAGGTAACGAACTTCACTAATTATTTATTTATTTATTTAACCACCATCTTTGACATTTTAGCCATACCGACTGTTTAAAGTGACTTAATCCTATTCTTAAAAACTGGTCTACTTATTTTACAATCAAAAACATCACACACATCATTAAACAGTCTGCAAAATCTATCGAGAGGATTGTTATAACCGTAAGCAGTACGAAGTCCGGGAGTCCACAGAAAGTAATAGCTGCGGACACGGCGAGCTGGAGTGTGGAAATTGATGTTCCCGAGCAAACAACTGTAGTCAATATGATTGCTAATCATGTCAAATATGAACATCCTCTGGAGAAAGACTCGGCGATTTGTTAGTGTTTGCAGTCCAATAAGCGCACATCTATGCTCGTACGGAGGTAAGCTATCTGGATTTGTCCATGGCAGACGTGGTAATGCAAACTTGATATACTGTTTCTGGATTCTCTCGATGCGCAGTAGCATGATATGGAGCCCAAATTTGTACACCATATTCAAGAACACTGTGGACCATAGAGCAGTACAGTGCTTTCAGGGCGTACACGTCGTCGAATTGTGCAGTATGGAGTTGGCTTTTGCAACTGTCATGGATATGTGCTCGTTAAACCGTAGTTGGCTGTCCAAGATGAGCCCAAGATCCTTAATGGCATTAACCCTTTCCAGCGGCGATTGATTCATAGAGTAATCAAAAATGATCGGAGAGTGAGAGACGGGTAAGGGTAATCACTTTGCATTTGGTAGCATTGGCTTGCATTCCATTCATCTGACACCAGGATGACAATCGCTCCATATCAGCTTGTAGTGCGCAATAATCCACGATCAATTTGATCACACGGTACAGCTTAAGATCATTCGCATATAGCAACTTACAGGAACTTAGCATATCATACGAAAATGAGAGGTCCTAGGTGACTCCCACGAACGATGATAAGTATGATTTCAACCAACAAACGATCCCCGGTGGAAGACCAAGGCGGTTTAGCTTCATAATGGCTAGGCGTGAGGGACTTTGTCAAAAGCCTTAGAGAAGTCGATGTAAATGAAGTCCACTTGCTGACGCTTCTCGATGCTACCTATAAGAGTGTTCGTGTAAGTGATCAAGTTTGAGACTGTCGAGCGCTTTTTCATGAATCCATGCTGAAACTCTGAGATTATGGGTTGAACAACTTCTCATGCAGAAGAATTCCGAGAACTTTGGCCAAGCAGTTAAGGATCGAGATAGGTCGGTAATTTTCCACTTTGTGCTGGTTACCGGACTTGAAGATTAGTGTAGTTGAGGCGAGCTTCCAGGCATCCGGAAAAACGCCATCCTTAAACGATCGATTGAAAATAGACAAAACGAGAGTGGCCAACGATACTGATACACTACTACTACTTGACGAAAGACGGTGGACTACGGTCCGGGCCTGGACCTTTCGATGGATCGACTGAGCAAAGGGCTTTGAGAATAGCGCCTTGACTGAAGATGAGCTGCTGCAGGTGAATGTCGTATCTTGGTAGCTGATCAATATATTGCTGCGATGGAGGAGTTTGATCGGGTTCGAAAACACTTCGGAAAAAGTCAGTGAAAAGGTCAGCAGAAGCGGTGTCGGTGGTGGAGCTTCTACTACCGTAGGTGACGTCCACGGGAATACCCCTATTCTACTGCTGCACCGTATACTTGTTTGCTGCGGTCCGGGAACGAAAGTAACGTTTTCGAGCTTTACGCAGATTACACAATTGCGGATTCCACCAAGGTTGTTGGATTTGCAAACAAGATTTTCGTGTCTTCACCGGAACAGTATCTTGAATTACTTTATAGATGTTGTCGTAGAATACGGAGACGGCGGCATCAATGGTGCGTTGGTCAAGTATTTGTACCCAATTCAAGGCGGCAATCCTCGTGTAGGAAGGAAGTTATACCTTCGTGGAGTGAAATAAATAGTCATAATGTGACTATCACTCACATTCATAGTGATGGAACGAACTGCCGGTGCATGTATATCAAATTGGAGTATACCACAATAGATCTAATTACTGGGCGTAAGGGTTTTATTCTCTTACGAAAGAAGAAGGTCATTGAAATAATTTCTGAACCGCCTGATATGATATGATAGAATTGTGAGAGAAGAAATTTGAATTGTCGGATAGTTGGATATCTTTAGGTATCATACATCACCTGAATCTTTGGAATATTTTATGAGCAACCTAATATCTGAAAGTTTAACAGGGCTAATCACTGTAAAAATCGACTTTGGTGCGCTCGATGGGTCTCCACATATGTCTCACCCTGGGTTACAGTCATCGCTAACAAGGTAATGTGTTCCGAGTACCATTCTGGATGTGGCCAAAATCTGACATGGGCTAAAATCTATCAAGCGAAACATCAATTTCACTGCCGCGACAAACTCGATTTATTCACTGTTTGAATTCCCACGGTGATATATTATAGTCTTTTGATGCATACTAACTTGAACATATTCTGTAGGTATCTCCGGAACTAGTTGACCGATTCATAAAATCTGGTATAAAGTGAAAATACCATTGATATGGTCCTTTTTGTAAAATTATATGCAGTGGTTGGCAAGAAATGCATCTTCTAAAATTTAAAAGTACCAAACACATATTTACTTTACCGGCGTATCAAAAATCATCAAGGCGGTGCGCCGACTCAAAAATGTCAGCGGCGGCGTGGCGTGGTGGTGCAGAGATCTAATCGTTAATGAATTTGCTGTCGGTAATATGACCACCGGCTCCGGAGATATAATGGCAATTTTTTACATTTCCCAGTTTTTATTTATTTATTACTAAGAAGTCGTTAACTTCCCTTTGAACACCCACAACAGCAGCACTGTTTTCAAATAGAAATTCCCGTATAAACTTCAAAAGGCCAGTGCAGTATGATTTAGCAACCAAATGACCTAAATGTTTGGAAGGATGTTCAGGATCTGATTTAGAATCGATTGATTTTGGTGAAGCATATCGATATTTTGAATCACCTATTTTGAATCTGAACAATCGTGTTCCATTGATTAAGATGCTCAAAACGACAATTTTCCATAAATTACTGTACGCAACTTCAACTATTTGAAAAGAATATCATTAAACTGTTTGATTCCCGATGACAATACGTGCCAGTTTGTGCTTGGCTCCTTCTAACGTTCACATATCTCGAGTCTGGATCTTCCTCCCCGGCTGGAACCTGTTATGAAATTGGCATACAGTAGAATTGATTTCGATGCTTTCAACGACGACCACTAATGGTTTCAAAATAATATCAAACTGGATTTTAGCGAAGGTCTAAACTGGTTCTATCCTGTTTACCCTGTGGGAGACCTTTGATCATTAGTAAATATACCTGGCCAATAAATGCTGGCGCACTCCACTTATGTTTCAAGCTTGCAAAATACAAACTATAAATAGATCGAAATAAACACTGGCGAAATAAGTCATGACCAAAACTGGAAATACCAATACTCATCATTTGCGTGACGTTAATCCAGTGAGCACATGAATGGATCAGTTATTTAAGGAGAAAAAAAAATCTGCAAAGCCACATCAAGGGTGCCGGTTGCGGTTTATGTTTTAACGGATTTTTTTTTGTGATAGAAATCAAGAAAAATCTTGATTGTATTTAATCGTGGGACTCCTATGATTATTCTGACGATTTTTTCATAACAAAAGGTAAATTTTACTGGAAGAATTTCATGTTTATTTAACTGACTCATCACTGTATTTATTTATTTGGTAATACTATCAACAGACCGCAGAGGGCACTAATGATAAAAATAATTTATCCTAAATGACACAAATCGTTTTAAAACAGTCACAAAACAAAAATCAAAAATACAGGCTACTCTATTAAAAACTCGCAGAAGGCCATGGATTCCACAGTTTGCACTATAGTTGGCACGACGAAAAGGCGCTCTTGCCTGAAGAGGTAGATGTGCCAGTGGAGTGGGACCGTCAATACGCGCACAGAGCACATCAGAAACACAGAGAACACTGACTGAGTGTCCAAACCTATTAGCTGACACCGATTTTCTTAAGGGAGCAGCTCAAAGCGATTACCCTTTCGAAGGTGACGCAGGGCCCAGCGAAAAAATCTGCGTTGCACGCTTTCTATCCTGTAGGATCCATTTTGGTAGAAAGGATTCCAAATTGCTGATCCATATTCTAGTATCGTTTGAACGAGTGCAGAGTATAGTAATTTCAAACAAAACACGTCTTTGAAATCTATGGCTGCGCGTAAAATCAGTTCCGTTACATAAGAGACGTGTCTACTGAGTGTCATTTTGGAATCGAAGATCACCCTACGATCTTTCACCAGGCTCTCTCTACTAATACGAACCCCCGACAAAGAATTGTCGTAGATATGCGGTCTTTAGGCTTCTTGTGAATGAAATTACAGCGCACTTATTCGGGTTTAACAGTTTAGCTAAATTGGCACCATCCTGTTCAAGACCAGTCGGCAAATATATGTAGCTGCCTTTGTAAGAAATTAGCATCGTATTGTTTAGCTATTTATCAAAATAAAGGCTGACTTAGAATTAAATTGGTACGCATAAAAATACCTGTAATTCGTGGTTCAATAAGTTTAAAAAGTTCATTAATGGTTGATTTACAGTACTTGTATTAAAACTTCAAAGTTACTGCATTAGATGGTTACATTTCTCCAGTTCGAACGAAATCTCGAACCTTCCTCTTGATAGAGCCCATCAGCGTCCACACAGTGGAAACGAACACGAAATCAGCGTCGAAGTCGCTGCTTTGAAATTGCCCAGCGTTTTAGGATTGGTCGAAATTCCAGGAAATTCAGAGCTTGGGGACAAAATCGATCTTGTTGGCAGCATACCACTCTAGAACCACCTTGGAGTAGTGACAGCTGGCCATATCGGGCCAAAAGATGACGTTGTCCTTATGCTTGCGGATGAATGGCAATTCACGCTTTTTCAGGTATTCTTCGATGTAAACTTGGGATGTCATCGTCGAGGATGTGACGAATGGTTCCGTTTTCAGGCAACAACTGCAAATCGCTTGCCAAATCATGGCCTTCTTCGCGAACTTGTCGGCAAACATGAACTTGAATCTTCCCGGCACATCTCCACGTTCAGCAGCGATGTAAAACTTTTGACCGGGAGGCTGCTTAAAATCGAGTTTGACGTATGTTTCGTCATCGATCAAAGTGCAGCCCTTGTATTTCGTCAAAACACAAGAGTCTTGCATGCTTTTTGGCCACGGAATTCTGCTGCATGTGCCGGATTGGATGTTTACTAACTTTGTAGGACTTGTATCCTTCCATGGCAAGGAGGAGGGGAGAGGTAGCTCATCGATTCTTCCGGTTCGCCTCCTAGCATCGTGCTATAAGGTACCAGGCGATAACCAGGGTAGTTGATCGATAGCTCGATGACGTCATTTCGTTGGCGTCTGCAATGGGAAATTCTCATAGCAGGCGTTGACGATGGGACGTTGTCGAGTTGTTGAATAGCAACTATCGTGGTAACTCACCGATTACCTGTCGATCTGCCAAATTTGGAAAGACGTCTGCATTAAATTGTCTCATATAATAATATTCCGCCCACTATATCACAAGAAATTGCGAGTAGCTGAGTGGAATGGAGATAAGTTAAGCATTGGGTACAGGACCAAGTCTCCCCTGGGTGGTGCCAAAAGATGAGCGCAATAGAATCATCAAGTTGCCATAAGGGACGGATGAGACTATTTCATGGCTGGGTAGGCAAAGTCTTCCATTCGTTAGTCATTTCAGGTGGACTAGAACAGGTTTAGGTGGGCGTTGGCCAGATTTGGATTTTTCAGATGTAATCCTGGATAGGACCCTGTCATTGAACGTCGCGTGAAAGTGGAACTTAATGAAGGCCTAAGTACTTTTTCGTAGTTTTTAGTTTTCGGATTTGAAAGATCGTCGGTTACAGTGGCCTGCTTAATGAGCAGAAAAACGCGGTCCCAGGTCCTTACATATCAAAGAGATTTATGGTAAAATCGCTTGTGTATCGTGTATTTTGCGAACTCGTTGTTGTCGTTGGTTCCGGGTTTGAATGGATACACAAATTTGAGCAACGGTATTATGTGATATGAGGGGCTCGGTGGCCTTAGAGCAACCGTTTTTGCTTACTGAGCAGAACATCATGAGTCTAATCTCAGGCCCATCCACATTCAAGATTCGTCAATCGTTTTATTTGTTAATATGACTACATGGTAATAACAGCAACTCGGTGATTAAAAAGGTGCTCGTCTGCCTAGTGGCAAACGTTTTTGCTTACTGAGCAGAAGAACGTGGGTTAAGTCCCAAGCTCCTTCGCGTTATATGATCGTTAGGACAGCAATTCAGCTTATCGTTTACCAAAACGAACCCTGCTGCAAACCCAACCCTCTTATCCAACATCCCAGTGATTCCTCGTGGAAGTGCAGAGGTGTTCTCGGCTTCCATCAAAGCGAGTGTCATGTCAACACAATCCTTCCCATTCCTTTCTTGACCTGTGTTCGGGCGCGACCGGCGCTGGTATTGCCTAATTTAAGATCACCAGTTTTTACACATTGAGGATGATTGCTAGTCCCAAGCAGCGTCTATTAGTTCTCTGTGTAATTACAGCTAATCTGGCAGTAACAGAGTAGCAACCGTGGGCGGTCAATCAAGCTCAAGCTCAAGCTCAAGCTTGTATCCTTGCATGGCAAGGATGTTCCGTACCGTTTGAAACATGGCGTTGTACCTTTTTGTCACATCCCGGATTGAAAGACCGGGGTTGGGGTTAACGCACCTCAAAACCTTTCCTGCGCAGCTGATTCCTGTTTTATCGTAGGAACGGTGATTCCTTTCCACACTCAGGGTTTCCTTGTAGGCTTTGAGCACACGACAAACTATTGTTTTCGGCATCTTCAGCACTTTAGCCAGCTTGGAACCGGACCGTGCTACAATGGGTGGTAAACCACTATCATCATCATCAAAACCATGCTTATCTTCGGAGATGAGCTGCTTGCATTGGAAAAAATAGGTTCCAGCACCACTAGTTCGAATAATTTCGATACTGCGCACAGCGCAGAAATACAACGGTAGTTAACGTTAGTTTTGTCATCCTTTTTGTGGACAGGGAACATATAAGCTGTCTTCCATAACGATGGAAAGGTGCCGGTACGCAGTGAGAGTTGAAAGATGTGACGTAGAGGTATGAGTGAATTATCGATGCACTTCTTCACCAGAATAGCAGGAAGTCCATTCCATCGGGTGAAGTCGAAGGTCTCAATTTACAAGCAGCTTCGAGAATCATGGAGTTATCAACATCTGTTAATAGCTAGCCAGATGGACTAGTTTAAAAGGGATTCCCCTAGCCTCTAGTCTAGCCACGGAGATCGTCTGGGGTGGGCTACACTCGCCTCTTTTGTTTGCTAGCTCGAGCTTGAAACCCTAGAACTTGAAGGTCGGCTCCTGGCTTGTCGACACTGATCCGAAGTACAAAACACCTATTCGTTATTTTCAACTCTTTTATTACTTACGATATCGGTGTCTGTAGTGTGTGTGTGTAGTACTGGCCAGCGATGACGGGATTCTGCAGCGGGTGGGTTTTCTCAGCGGTGGATGAACAGTACATTCCCGGAGGATGACGGTGTTCGATGGTTGTCGCAGTATGGCACAACGGATGTCGGGGCTCGATGGACTGACCGACGGTGGACTTGCTGTTCACCTGTTGCTAGTTTAAAGCGGTCGTCGATAGCTTGCCGATCAACGCTTGCTAATTGGGTGGTGCTGGCGGTATAGCGTTCACCCTCGCACTTTTCGACGTTTTTCTGTGGCCGGATCGCAATGCCTTTTTAGCCCGTATTTAATTGGTCCTGAGGGGAATATGAGAGATTGTCTTAGGGCTGGGAATTTCGCTACCGGGTTATTAATTGGGTCCTAACCTGACTTCGTATTCGGTGGTATTAGCCGGTATTTGTTGGTAACTCTTAACTATGAAACTTACTGATAATTTAAATGAACTATCTTGCGCAATGGCTGAAGTAGAAAAGAACCTTCTCTTCAGTTTGACCCAGTAGCTTCCCCCTTGACCTCCTTCCTTCTTTTCCACCACTCCTTGTCCATATCCTTCTCCTGTTTCCAACGCCCACCTTCATCTTTTCTCATTCCCGTTACGGGTTCTGTGTTATGTGTTGTTGGTGTGACTGGGTTACAATTATTTAATTTGGCCGTTTTTTTCCATGATTTGTTTTCCGTCGATCTTGTTTTCCGTGCTGAGCACCAATGCTACCGACGCCAGGGAGGCAGCACCCACACCTGGACCCTACCTATCGATCCATCAACTCATGAACCGGGGACCGACGGCTTTACTTCCTTTCCGAAGCAAGGCGTGATCAGAAATGTTATGTCTCAGAACATCCCGGCGATGCCGACTGGGCTAATTTGGCCGTTGATGTGGGAGTGGGTTTTCCTTATATATTTACATTCAAAAACAATACAATATTGTATACAAGAAACTGACATACAAAGCATAGCTCCCATGAGCATTGATCTAATTCATTATGAATACACATATACCCTATTCCTCGCTCGAAGTGAATCAATAGGGTACAGGAACCAAAACGGTAACACATCTAAGGAGCATATGGCTACATCTCTTGCTGGAACGTTTGAAGCAGCTTCGGTAATCTGTTGTAGGTGCAGCGATTCGTTTGAAAAAACACCTGCTAATTTCGTAAAGAACAGCTGGCAGATTTCCGGTTGACTCGAAGATTCAGCGTCATTCAACTTCATCGTCGATGACAATTCATTCTCTTTCCTCTGACTTCGAACATAGTTTCCATAAGGACTTCGGATTAGATTTCATGGATGCTTGAATGTTGCGCTGGTAAGCAGAAAAGCAAGCTGTTCTGTTTCAGAAGAAGGGTTTTGTGCTTCGAAAATTTCCGAAAAACAACTCTGTTTTTTGTTTTTAGATGGTGCAATTCACGTGATTGCCATAGCGGGTACTTGGAAGATTTAGCATTCTTCTTAGGAGCGTGGTGGTCTATGATATACGATAGAATGTTTGAGAAAGTTTTCGTAGCACTGTCTAGTAGGGCTACCCAATCAGTGTATTCAATACAGTAATAATGTTGTTGTAGTCGATCTTGTTGAAAACATAACTCACCGTTTCTGCGTTATCGTTGAAAACTTGAAGCTTCTTGTCTTTAAGGATTAACTACAGGTATGGGTGATGTGGCACGTGTTTCACGAGTGGAGCTGGACTCACTGAAATGTCTGGAGCAACGTTTTGAAGGCTTACGTTCGTCCATATTCGTTGAACCAGTGGTTAATTTGGCGAAGATTTGCTAAGCTGTAGCTATCTAGCAAGGCATTGGTGCACGATGGGAACGAAGACCTTTCCCTGTCTGCTAACAAGAAGCCATAATTTGAAGATTGCCAAATAATTCCGGGAAGATTGAAGACACCGAGGATAACAAACTCGTCACATACAGCGTCACATGAAATAGATACCGTAAAACGGGGTAACATTGATAATTTTTAAAAGTATTTTCTAGATATTTTTTGCAGCAATGAATATTTTTTTAATTTTATTTTTTCAAAACAAGTACTGAGGATCCAAGAGTTAATTCGTTAGTAATTTTTTTTAACGGAAATTAAAGCATTGCACTATTTTTTTTAGTTTTGTGACCGAAGATCAGTATTATGATTTTGGGGTTACTTTGATAATGCTCGATGAATGTAGAAAAAATGCGTGAAACTCAAACATTTTAGTTCTTTAAATATGAAACTTTGAATGAGTATATAATCAGAAAACATCATAGGCAATAAGAATACAACATGAATTTGTGATGGATCTATCGGAAATACATTTCATAAGTGATGGTTTGAGTACTTTTTCAAACAGGCGAAAAATTGCTCGGCACCAGTCCATTGGAGGTCTTCTATCTATCAGGTTTCGAGTCCGGCACGGACAGCAATTAGAACGTCAATGTCAGATGTCTTCCTACTATTCGTTGGGCTTCTATTGCACCGGAAAACCTCATAGTTTGAGCCGAATATTTAGGTTTTTTCGATTAGCCAGGTTCCGCAGAGAATGATGACATCATAACAGCAATCGGAACAAGCCAAATGATAGTCTTGAACAGACGAATTCAAACCACCAACATTTTGGTAGTAGATGACGATGTTTCACAGATTCCTTGGCGAGAGCTCGTAGCAGCAGCTGATACTAAAGGTTCAATACTAGAAGCCAGAGGTAAGGCAGCTTTTTATCATGAGTAATATTGGAGTTAATTTTGAGTAACTCTGAGTAACTCGAGTTGCTCATTGTTGAATGCACGGTAGAACCATAGACAAACAGACATAACACTCACAAGATGTTCATCGAACAAGCATTTAACGGTCAATTTAAAAGTATCTCAGTTGGTAGTACTGCCACCTGTGGCGCGCATAGTAAATGTAGAAATGGCCGCAATGGAAAAAGAAACTCGGATCACGGAAAGAATAAAAAACACGTTGATTACTGTTTGCAAGAGAGAACACGAATGAGGTTTTATTTACCGTGACCGCCTCACGAGGGGCTCAACAGTAAATTTCCTTGCGTTTGACGTTTACACACTACCGCCATCTGTTCAGCGTACTACCCCCCACAGTGTACTCAACAGATGGCGGTAATGTTTTAGCGACGATGTTTTACAATGAGAAATATTTAATGGGTTTTGTCTGTTTGTCTGTGGTAGAACAGCAACCTGTTTTTGTACGTATTGTTTTTTTTTTCAAATGTTAAGGTCAGATGTTTGGTGAAGCAAACATTCAAGAAGTCTTCAACCCACCATCATCCAACGACGTATCATACTGAATCACTATCCTCAAATCCCACCATCTTCGTACCTTGTCTGCACCATATTAAGCAGATGGCACTTGAATTGAATACAGACAATCATCATTCAATGTTGACCATCAACACGGAGAAAACTGCAATCGTTTAACAAATCCAAGTGTTTAGGCGTCTCTGAGAAGAGTCAATTAAATTACCATAACATCTTTGATCGAGTAATATCCAATAATTTTTGTTTTATTCTATCCATTTTTACTCAGGTTCAGCGACTGGAAATTAATGAACAACTGTGTTTGTCGTAATTTGAGGATTTAGAATTATCTTGTCTTCTCGTGTTTCTCCAAGTTGAAGCGTTAGTCCTCTTTGGTGTTCCACCATAGTCCGTCTTCTGTGCATGCTTGGCATGCATAGTTGTACACACCAACTGCTCATTTGTTAATTACTTTTCACTCAGTGGTTGAAATTTGTTTTTCTTTAAAGTAAATGATAGATTAGGATCATAGCTTACTACAGATATGCAATGAGCAGGTAAATCTTAACATTTGAATTAACATCAATGAATTTTAAGACTTGAAGTCCGAGATGTGCAGCGAGCATTTCTCACTTGATTTTTACAACGCAAAAACAAGTACAGTTTATTGCTAGAATTAAAATCCACTTTTTCGTACATACTTATTACTAATTTAAACTTTATTCTATCTATTGCTTCAAACAGAACTATGTTTTGTCAACTGTTTGCAAAGTTATTAGCAAATGAGCTGTTCGTGACCAAAACTGTGTATGCCAAGCATGCCTATGAGTTTGGGTACATTTTTCTTCCGTCCGTATAGTCAAATAATATTAATAAATCACGTAACCTACTTGAATTTCCTTCTTCATAAATTCGTTCGTAATTAGAGTTGCTGGAATTTACAGGTACAATTGTAGACCCCTAATTTGCTTGAAACCTAAAGCGGTCAATCATAATGGATGTTTCGACAACGATGTCACTGTTGATGGCAACTTCTCCGGATTTGTTTTCGTTTTATACCTTATTGTCCACTCATAACCAAAGGCTTTCACTTGACTCTACGATTATCCAAGTTAATCATCCAGTCCAGGAGAACTTTGATATTTGGGCCTTATTGCTTTTGAATACAAACAAGTCAATCACCGATTTCTCTCGATTATAAGTTCAATCTCGCAAACAAACTATACCAAATGATATAGGAATCATTCCTCTAACTGTTTGTGTGACAGTTTTTTAGATTGAGCTTTAATTCGTGAGAAATCCTCGATTAACGTGTTTGTTTACAAAAGCAATTACGCCCCAATCTCAAAGGTCTCCGGATATCCCACATATGCTGTAAAGTATTAAGTTGGGTTGGTTAGTACATACATACACAGCAAAAAATTCTGAATTTTAATTGTGATGTAAAGATACATTCACGTAAACTTGTATTCCATTTCACGCAAACGAGCAACTTGTAAGCAATGTTGTTTGCAAAGACGGGTATTTGTGTACAATAATTGCATCATTTCATGAAATGTCTCAGAACATTGCACCACTTATAATGTAAACTTATATGATATGTGACGCTCCATTTATGTGCATCGTATTGAACAGAAATTTACACTATTTTTTCGAACTGTGTACATACATTTATTTGTACAACATCACATTTAAGATAAGACATAATCAACAATAGTACGCCACAATACTCGGTTTGCGGCTGCCGCTCTCCATCCTCGGTCATGCCCAATGCTCGCTAGATCACGCTCTACCTGGTCCGCCCATCGTGCTCTCTGCGCTCCACGCCTTCTTGTGCCAACCGGATCAGTAGCGAACACCAACTTTGCAGGGTTGTTGTCCGGCATTCTTGCAACATGCCCTGCCCACCGCATCCTTCCGGCTTTGGCCACCTTCTGGATGCTGGGTTCGCCGTAGAGTGCAGTGAGCTCGTGGTTCATTCTTCGCCGCCACTCACCGTTCTCCTGCACACCGCCGAAGATCGTCCTTAGCACACGTCGCTTGAAAACTCCGAGTGCTTGCAGGTCCTCCTCGAGCATAGTCCATGTCTCGTGTCCATAGAGTACCACCGGTCTTATTAGCGTTCTGTACATGGTATATTTGGTGCGGGGGTGAATCTTTTTTGACCGTAGTTTCTTCTGGAGCCCGTAGTAGGCACGACTTCCACTAATGATGCGCCTTCGTATTTCACGACTCACATTGTTGTCAGCCGTCATTAAGGATCCAAGGTAAACGAATTCTTCCACTACCTCGAAAGTATCCCCGTCTATCGTGACATTACTTCCTAGACGAATCCTGTTCGGTTCCGCCTACTAGCATGTACTTTGTTTTTGACGCACTTACCACCAGTCCGACCTTTGCTGCTTCGTGTTTCAGGCGGGTGTATAGTTCTGCCACCGTTCCAAATGTTTTTGCGATAATGTCCATGTCGTCCGCAAAGCACACAAATTGACCGGATTTCGTGAAAATCGTACCCCGGCTGTTGAACCCGGCTCGTCGCATTACACCTTCTAGAGCGATGTTGAAGAGTAGGCATGAGAGTCCGTCACCTTGTCGCAGTCCCCGGCGAGATTCGAATGAACTGGATAGTTCACCCGAAACCTCTACGCAGTTTTGCACACCGTCCATCGTTGCTTTGATCAGTCTGATCAGCTTCCCAGGAAAGCCGTTCTCGTCCATGATTTTCCAAAGCTCTGTGCGGTCGATACTGTCGTATGCCGCCTTAAAGTCGATGAAAAAATGATGCGTTGGGACCTGGTATTCACGGCATTTCTGGAGGATTTGCCGTACGGTGAAGATCTGGTCCGTTGTCGATCGGCCGTCAATGAAGCCGGCTTGATAACTTCCCACGAACTCGGTCATTTTAGGGGATAGACGACGGAAGATGATCTGGGATAGCACTTTGTAGGCAGCATTCAAAATGGTGATCGCTCTGAAGTTCTCACATTCCAAATGGTCGCCTTTCTTGTGAATGGGGCAGATTACCCCCTCCTTCCACTCCTCCGGTAGCTGTTCTGTTTCCCAGATCCTGACTATCATCCGGTGCAGGCAGGTGGCCAACTTTTCTGGGCCCATCTTGATGAGTTCGACTGCGATACCAGATCCTTACCAGCTGCTTTGTTGTTTTTGAGCTGCTGAATGGAGTCCTTAACTTCCCTCAGCGTGGGAGTTGGGTCAGTTCTGTCCTCTGCTGCACTGACGTAGTAGGGTGCTTCATTCTGAAAAAAGTGATGAATTTCTGATGGGCCACCCTCCAGTTCGATTCATAGCCCCAAAATATGAACCTGTGCAAAAATTGGTAAAGATTGATGAAGGTTTAGAGGTCGCGCCAATGATTTGAAATTTGTATGGGAATTACTATGGAAGAATTTAAAAAATCGCTTATATCGCTATAACTTTGCTTCTACTTGTCCAAATGTCGAAAAAATTTAGTATGTTATTGCTATGGCAATAAACAAAAAGCCTACAGTTGCTACGCTCAGTTTTGCAGCGTATCAAGAATTATAAAAATGTGAAAAAATGGCAAAATAGGGTAAATTGACAGATGAATATGTACAAGGCAACAACGCCAATTTCATCGCAACAACAACAGGCTTGTTGATCATTGTCATGACAACCACATATTTTTTTTTCAACGTTTGGACAACTACAACCAAAGTTAGAGCAATGTAAACGAAAATCAATAATTTCCCATACTAATTCACCAAAATCTCCATACAAAATCCAAATCATTGGCGCGACCTCTAAACCTTCATCAATCTTTACCATTTTTTGCACAGGTTCATATTTTGGGGCTATGAATCGAACTGGAGGGTGGCCTATCAAAAATTCATCACTTTTTTCAAAATGAAACACCCTACTGACGTAGTCGTTTCCTTCATTGCGCTGGTCTCCCGTGCCTACGTTCTCCTCGCCATTCAGGTGCGCATCGAAGTGCTGCTTCCACCTTTCAATCACCTCACGTCCGTCCGTCAAGAGGCTCCCGTCCTTATCCTTGCACATTTCGGCTCGCGGCACGAAGCCGTTGCGGGATGCGTTGAGCTTCTGGTAGAACTTCCGTGTTTCTTGGGAACGGCACAGCAGTTCCATTTCCTCGCACTCCGCTTCTTCCAGGCGGCGTTTTTTCTCCCGAAAGATGCGGGTGTGCTGTTTCCGCTTCTGTTTATACCGTTCCACGTTCTGTCGGGTTCCAAAATCGCTCTGCACTCCTCGTCGAACCATTCATTCCGTCGACTTCTTTTCACGTACCCGATGGTGCTCTCGGCTGCGTCGGTGATGACTGCTTTTACTGTACTCCAGCAGTCCTCTAGAGGGGGCACATCAAGCTCGCCCTCCTCTGGCAACGCTGCCTCGAGATTCTGCGCGTATGCTAAGGCGACATCCGGTTGCTTCAGTCGCTCTAGGTTGTACCGGGGCGGGCGTCGGTACCGTACATTGTTGATGACGGAAAGTTTTGGGAGCAGTTTGACCATCACCAGGTAGTGGTCAGAGTCAGTGCTGAGTTGCATCACGGTACTGACAGCCTTTAGATTGACAAAAGAGATTCCTATGGTTAACAATCAACACAACTGAGAACCCTCTCTCCGTAAAACTTCTCACCAGTATGACACAACAACCGTGAGATATCGTTGTTTTGCTTTTCTCACTCATTCGCAATATCACTAACATCTGTCATGTGATACCATCATATCACCGACGAAAAATTAACAGACATATAAATTGATCGTCATCTCATTTCGAGCATAAATACGGTTATGACGGTCATTCCTCTTCCAAAATCACGGATAAGGCGATAGCCGTGATGTATCAAGGAAAAAGTCTTATCCTACGTTATACAATCGTATTATAACCATTTTCTCGCGAAACGAAACCTACATTCACAAACCTAAAAACACAATCGGGAAGAGGAGAATTTCCCCTACCTGTTAATTTTGCTGGTTTGCGTTGGTGGACTTCGGTTAGCAACAAAATAGCTTTACAAAATGTAGTTGAGGTTGGTCTTGAATTATTGAACGGTGCATTATAAATACAAATTTTCTTCATTTGAGGTTTCAACAATCAAAGCAACCATTGGTATCCATCAACAAAGAAAACTTCAAATGGTTACTTTGAAGTCCGTAAGGAAACGCAGTGTATTTCAATAAATCTTCGCTAAAATTAACAGCGATTTTTTGACGTTGGATAACGTCTTTCGGCAACATACGGGGGTACAAAATTGAAAACAGTCATTTTGGATGCGTTACGAAAAATTAAAAGATTTTGAACGATAATAACTCAACCGTCTATAGATAGATTTACGAGATAATGGCATCAATCGATTGGAAATATTTCTAGCAATTTGATGAATGTTTCAAAACTATTGATTTCATTCTGTAAACTATTGAAAAATGGTTAAAAGTAAACCATTGTCTTAAGATGGTGAAAATCGATTGATTTTTTATATTCTTATACTTTCTCCAACCGAGACATCAGATGCGAGTATCTGACACCTTTGATATTTTCTGTTCTAATATATAAGCGTCCAACAAGGTCGCCCGTTCCATCATTGTCAAAACCATCAGCCCAACAAAATGGCCCTTTTCAGGGCCACCAAACTTTCGCAAAAGAGTTATTAAGGAATATTCCTAATATATAATATACACAATTAAGTACAACACATAACAGAGTTATCCAACGCCAACCCTGCGGTTGTATCTAGTATACAATCCTTCCAACTTTTTTTTTAAGTTCCAACCTGAATCGGGTATCAAGAGTAAATCTGCTTGTCTTCAAACGTCAGTTTTTTCGTTTGCTTTTAAAACCCAGCTCAGGTTGTGGTCCGCACTGACAAAAAGCTCGGTTTCGCATTAATTTTGTCGAAGGTCCAGCTGTTGGTTCCATGATGGCCTTGCAATTTTTCGGAACAATTCAAAATTTTAAGATTTTTCACTTAACTTTTCGCACGAAACGTAACCACGTTGAAAAGATATTTATTTTGACAGTAAAATTCTCGTGAGCTTGTCAATTGTGAGTTGTGACAGTTTTGAGACGCGTAGGTTAAAGAGAATTGATATTGCCGATGGAACAGTGGCTTTAATTTGCAAGTTAAGATAAATGGATATTTTTCTACATTGCAACGTAACAGACCCACATATTTATTTGTTACAAGTAAAATGAAAATCCAAAGTTTTCTTCAAAACGTTTCGTATGTTCTGAACTTAACAACTTTTAGCAAGAACAAGAAAATGAAGGAGCATTATTCTCACTTCCCACTTATAAATGCCCAACAGAAATCATCAGTGAGTGAATGATGTTCTACTCTCTTCTTCTCATTTAATCTAACTGTCATGGATGGCTTTTATGAAGACGGTATAGTGAGGTAGAGGTGTTTCCAAGTGATATGCTAGTTGACCGTCATTTTTGAGATGTGACGGATGACCGTCAAGGGACAATAACCGTTATGATAATGCACAGCACTGGTCAGAGTCGATGTTAGCGCAACGATAGGTCCTGACGTCGATAATGTCGGAGAAGTGCCCTCCATCAATCAGAACGTGGTCGATTTGCGATTCCGTCTGCTGTGGTGATCTCCAGGTGTAACGATAGGGGGGGGGGGGGGGTGTTGGAAGAAGGTGCTACGTATGATTGGTTAGTATTTGTATCAATATAATAAAATAATTCGAAAAAGATCACTCTGTCAGTTGAAGTTTATTCAAACAATGTTTAATTATTATTTTTGTAAATGAATGTCCGATTGCCTAATCAATTTTGAGTAATTATGAGTTACTTATATTTACTTACTGCAAAAATATTAACTCTGAGTACAGCTGACTTGCCCCTTGACTAGACGAGTGCCATCACGAATAGGAAAATGTGCTATTCTACCATCTTCTTGCCTGCTTTTACAGGCAAGTAAAAACAGGCTAGAAGACCTCGTCAGCACTACTGAACGCAGGGCCAGGATAACTTCGCAGTGATATGGGTATATCGATGACGGACTCGACTGGTTCAGAAGGAACAGAGGCTTCCATTCTACTTATTTGTGTGCGTCCTGGGATAGTTGAGGTACTATTTTCAGCTGCCGTTCCGTTAGTGATGACTGTCTTGGAAAAAAAAGTTGTTGCCTACGGTTGGGGATGGAAGACCTCGTCTCCAAACCCAAACACAGGACCGGAGCGGCTATGAGTCCAGGTTGAAATAGACGCGACTGTGCCGGGGGATGGGAGTCTTCCATGCAGCTTAGTTGCATGCGCTCCGGTGTCCAAATCATTGAATTACCATATCTTGATCCGGAGTAAAATTTGAGTTTTCTGCATCTCCAGCTTGTTCTGAATCGAGAAAAGATATAACAAAAAAATTCCCATTAACACACGTGTATCATCTACGGCTTTGCTTCGAGAAGCAGCTTGCCAACAATTTGCTCGTTTCCTTCTACCACCCTGAGTGAGCTGTGTCGCACGGGCTGCTTGTCATGAAAAAGAATGAAGAAGATTATATCATTATTGCTTTCCACTTCTGACATAGCGATATCATTCGGTTCGTTGATCGCTTGTCATTTTGTCATTTGGAAATATTTTTGAATCCTTGATCACCACTCTTTAAATTTGTTTAAAATGCGTTATGTCCGGTTTTCGTTAATTTTTTATAGATAAATATGTGGATTCCGTCATATACGTCATGAAACCTCTGTTGATGTGTTTCATGAAAGAGAAAACTATCAAAGTCGAGCGCTCTTTTGCTCATCCGTTTCACCGAAGCTTGAAAGGAAGACAAATGGAGCGACGGGAGAAAGAGAGACAAGCGATTGAACATTTGTTTGTGCACGCCGACTGAGGTTCTAGAATGCTGCGAAGCTGTTCGACTTTAACAGAAAAAGAAAGCCAGCAGTCTCTTCGTTGCATCGATTTGGTCGATTGAAGCTGATATTGTGACGCCCTGGTTTAAACATGTATTACCAAATATGTACTCCAACTCGTAAATTCGATTGAAAACTGTTATTGCTATTCCCCATCAATTCCTATTCACCGTAGTAACAGGTACTATTTCTCATGTTTCAGGGTATTCCAACCCTGTCACAAACGTTGAGATAACTTCAGTATCTCGATAAGAGTGTACGGCAACCTATCTACTCACCACTCTGCAACAGGAAGATCGATCATCGAATAGTACAATTCATCTGACCTCAAGCTTCTGTCACGTAAGGACAAGACAGCAATGTAATTTGAATGTAAATATAGAATAACAATATAAATTCAATAATAAACAAAACATGAACTTTTCTTTGTGAGCACAAAAAATTCGTTACCAAACATTATTAAGTTAACAAAATGTTTGTTAATACAACTAACCTACCATTGTCAGCTCAACCAAACATTATAATTGATTTAAGAAAAATGATTGTGGACACAACCAAAAAAAGATTGTTGTAATGACAATCATATATAGGGGAGGTGATAACTATCACGATTGAAGAATCAATAAATATACCGGGTTGAAATCAGATAACAAACATGTTTGTTGATTTTGACCCAAGATTTTGTTGAACGTGCAATCTATTTTTCTGCGTGATTAATTTGTCGATTACGTTCAATGTAGAAATTTCATTCTTCGTGCCATTTTTGGCCCCAAATTACGCAATTTTTAGGAACACAAAACTCGTCATCCAGAAACCGTGCAGATAATCAAATTTCACTTGAAACCTGCTTCTCTGAGGCAAACACTGAGTAGCATGTCCAGATTCGTTCATTAAGTAGATCGTCAGTTGTTTTCCGGAGAAAAGCTGAGGTAATGAAAGTGGCATAGCAAGGGCCTTCAAATACCGCACCATAAATTATTAAGATCGTAAAAACGACTGCTCCAAATTTTCGTTTCAATATGCAGTAAACATTATCATTCATTAATCAAAATACAACAAAAGACACATTGTAGTATTTCCGCGATAACGGATGAACTGCTTCGTAATAAAAACCTCAACCGGTATCGCTGTCTAATAAGCAATTAAACACTTAATAGTTCCCGGCTAGATTGCATTTCCATTTGCACAGCCAGATAAAGCAAACCGCAACCAATTACATTTTCCCTCCCTAGAAGCCTACAAGTGTCATTTACAAATTATTCGCTTTAACTAAACCATTTCCACCCTCGCTCTCTCCCTCTCACTCTCTCACCGCCACAGGGACGCCATTATCATTTCCTGGCTCGATACGTTCACATCCATCATTGCCGGGTGCATTGTGTTTGGCGTGATTGGCAACCTGGCGCACGTTACCGAACAGGATGACATCCAGCAGGTCGTCAAGAGTGGTGCCGGGCTTACGTTCATGACCTATCCGGATGCGATCGCCAAGTTTGACTGGCTGCCGCAGCTCTTCTCCGCCCTGTTCTTCCTGATGTTGTTCATCGTCGGGCTGGGTAGTAATTTGGGTGTGACGACCAGCATCGTAACGGCGATAAGGGATCAGTGTCCCGGGTTGAAGAACTGGCAGGTTGTGTCGGTGGTGGCGGTGGCAGGATTCTCGTTCGGATTGATGTACCTGACACCCGGTGGGTTGGATTTGCTGGACATATTGGACTACTATGGAGCCAAGTACGTGACGCTGACGTTTGCTGTCTTTGAACTGATTACTCTGGCTTGGATCTACGGTGTGGATCGCATCTGTCGGGATATCAAGTTCATGCTGAATATCGACACGAGCCTATTCTGGAGAATCTGCTGGGGAGTGGTGACCCCATTGGTAACCATCGTCATTCTGTTGCTCAGTTTCGTCGATTACCAAGCATTCTCGGTTCCAAGTGGATACAACGGTAAGTGCACACTCGATCGAGTGCTTTGTCAGTTTCAATAACTTTCGTTCTTTTTCCATTGTCGTAAGTACTGGGCTGGTTGATCTACGTCATTGCTGTGCTGCAGCTGCCCGGTTGGGCCCTGTATGCCACTGCACGACTCAGTTCGAAAACGATCGATTCGTGGTGGGGATCGTTGAAGAAATCGTTCCGCCCACTGCCCGAGTGGGGCCCAGAACAGGTACCGACGCGGCTTCGCTACCGGGAAGAGGTGGAACAGTACGACGCAACGGTGCCAAGAGATCGAAATGTCACTGACTTGATCAAGCGGAAGCTGCTGAGCTGATCGAGTGTGGGCTTTGTTCGAACAGGTAGCCGCAACTGTAGCTGAGATTGTTGTTTAAGGATGCGCTTTATGTCGTGTGCACAAGATTCTGTGAAAGTGAAAGAGGCAATCAATTAGATTAACAACTTAAAGTGATCACCAGTGTAATGAGATTGATATTTTAGAATGATTTGGAGCATTTACACCTGATTTATTATGATGTAAAGTAAATAAATAGAATAAAGTGCGTAATATATACTGGTGACCTCTGCCCCTTCTTACTAATTTAAAAATGTCTTAAATGCTCAAATTTGCGTTCAGGGAAGAGTAGTAAGGCAATTTCCGAATGCTACCAATGGCAAAGTATAATTAGCTGTTATGTGTCTTGATTTTCTCCTCCGCTTTGCTATGCCAACCAATGCATGAATTTGTTAGTTATGTGGTAAGTGCAATACTACTCTATGTCCAAGGGTGCTGATTTTCTAGACCGGACCGGGAATAAAACCCGCCTCCTTCAGGGCACCCTGGAGACATTCGGGTCAGTGATGTCATGGTATCCCAGCCAACAATTTTGTTCACATAACTGAATTGTTACTGTGCTATGTGAATTATTATTCGGTAAAATTAAATCGCATAAAGTGCATAGAATTCAACTATACGTACAAATCTGGAGGCCATATAAGTGCATGTGGAAAAATACTCGTACATTGTATGATGTCATATGATTCAATAGAGTACTTTATACAACTTCATGTATAATTTTATCTTGCATCTAATATGATTTTGCATATGCCAATATCGTATTTAATATGTTATTGGCACGACTTTCAAATTGCATCTCCAAAATTATGGCAGACCAAAAAGCAAAAAGCATGCAAAAATACCTTTTAAATGAACCTTCAATTTTCTATAGTTGGTGGTGCCTGGTGATATTGGTTTGAATATAAGTTGGGAATCGAAATATAATGAGTTATCTTTTGAAATGATGAACATATTTAAAGCTTAAAGTCAATATTACCTGCAATACCTAGTTTAGAATCAAAGATCTATAGCTCCGTAGTCCTGCTGCGATCCTCGCTGGCATATGAGCACGTATATTTGGAGCAATAAATTTCAAATTATGATGCCTCGCTTGTATACGTGATTAAATCTAACTCGATCTGTTGTATTATATGATATCATTCCTCCTCTAGCTGAAACGGCTTATATCAGTGCAGATTGCATTATACAATCTCGTTCTGCATGATATATGACTTATTATCTTATATAATTTCAACTGTTCATTAATGTGATTCGTAATGAACTATTTTAATTTGCAACAAACATGGTTCCCTGGCGGAACTACCAGCAGAACTAGAACGGTCGTCTGCTAATGAGCCAACATTCATCTCACCGTTGGGCAACCCATCGACGCTAGACCTTCTTTCTTCTTCTTCGCTTTTCAAGCTTATTGCATATCGCAAATTAGCTTATTGCGTGTTCTCAACTTAGTGTTCTAGATGCACTTCCACAGTTATTAATTGAGAGCTTTCGATGCCTGTACCATTTTTGCATTGGTATAATTGTGTGGCAAGTCCAATCATACTTCTATGCCCAGGGAAGTCGAGAAATTTTCCAACCCGAAAAATTCCTAAACCGGACCGGGAATTGAACCCAGCCACCTCCAGCATGGTCTTGCTTTGTAGCTGCGCCTTTGCCGACTGAGCTAAGGGAGACCTGTTCCTGACAAATATCGGCTTGTCCAAGCCGGTAGCCTTGAACGAACTCAGCTCCGACCACCAACCGGTGGTGGCTGAACTGGGCCCCTGCTCCAAGTCTGCACAAGGACTACCACCGCGTAAACTGGGCCCAGTTTGGACGCGTGGTAGACAGACACATCATTGACAACCCGCCGCTTAACACCGTGGAGGACACCGACCGAGCGTTGGAGGGACTCCTCCAAGCCATAACCGTAACTGACGAGGAGTGCGTCCGACGAGTTCCTGTGAGGGGTAAATTAATTGCCATTGATTCCCACACCCAACTCTAGATTCGCCTGAGAAATGTTCGTAGACGCCAGTTTCAGAGAACTGGAGATCTGCACGAAAAACGTGAAATGGCCGATCTGAACAGGCAGATTGCTTCCAGAATGGACTCACTCCGAAATGAAAGTTTCGGGCGTGTTGTCCAGAATCTAGACGACCGCTCCAGACCATTCTGAAAGGTAGTAAAGGTCCTGAAAACTCATCCCAAACCCATTCCACCTCTCAGAGTCGAAAATGATGACGATCGGCTTTTAATCACCCCACAGGAGAAAGCTTATGCGATTGGCGAGCATGTCGCTGCATCGCATTTCGTTGGCTCGACTATCCAAAGTCCGCTCGAAGATCAGGTTGCACAATGCGTTCAAAACCTAGATGCCTCCCCTTGTGTCTTGCCTCCGGTGGATATGATTACAGTACAACAGATTTGCTCAGCTTTGAAATGCACCAAGAACAAGAAGGCACCCGGTTTTGACGGTATATTCAACTTGATCTTGAAGATACTCAGCATCAAAGTGCAGTCTCTTCTAACCGCTATCTTCAACAGGTGCTTGAAACTGCATTACTTTCCAAGCATCTGCAAAGTAGCAAAAATCATACCAATCCGCAAACCCGGAAAGGATCCAACATTGCCTTCAAGCTACAGACCAATCAGTCTCCTTTCAGCGCTGAGCAAATTGTTTGAGAAACTCATTCTCAATCGTTTGCTCAAATTTGTCGAGGAAGATAACATTCTCCTACCGGAACAGTTTGGGTTCAGAAAGGGGCATTCCACCAATCACCAGCTAGTACGGGTGATGAATAACATCCGAAGTAACAAAGCTGTATCCAAGTCTACAGCCAAGGCATTGTTAGACGTTGAGAAAGTGTTTTACAATGTCTGGTACGATTGGCTTGTATCGAAGACACCATATCAAGAAGACTGGCAACTTTGCTAGAATCCAAGCGATAGATACAATAGCGCTGCACTTGAGTGAAGGTGGAAGCAACGCATAGACAAATGAGCAAATACACAAACCTTTCTTCTGAGGATGTAATCTTTCTATCAAATTCATTCGAAGCATTTACTTTTGAGCGGCAGATAACGTGATTGTACCTGTCTCATAGGGTTCGTATGAAAAAATGGAAGAGTTGCCAGTCTTCTTGATTTGTTGTCTTCGCTTGTATGCAAGCTTTGTAACTTCAACTTTCCTTTACATCTGTAAGTGCTAGTGTCTTTGTTTCGAGTATTTTTTAGATTATCGTTGTTTTTTGTTTAGTTCCGTAATAGTGTAAAAAATGGCAGGTAATGTTCGTGAGTGTTGTGCAGTTTTCTCCGTTGTCAAACTCCCTAGTAGGCAGAGGTAGGACAGCTTACTGTAGAACGCAACAATCCACCCCACCGAGAATTACAAAAACCCGCCACCAGATGGACAAACAACTGCCTGTTGGGAGGCCATGGGGGGTGGCGATAGAGATGGCCATTTTGAATGGACGATAACGGGCACGACAAACTGGCGATGAACGACGAATGGCCCGGGTCACTGGCCGACAGCCTGGAGCAGTGACCCAATGACTCACTCAACTCTGAAATTAATAATGACTGATCGTAAGACCACCAGCGAAAACGGTTTATCAAGAAAGCAAGCCAGCTAAATTGACGCAAGTAAGAGTGGAAACAGTGAAAAAGTGTGAGGAGAGAGTCAAGGACAGCAGGACCCCGCTGTATTTAGTACAAATCACCTGTACGCAGTGAAGTTCCGGTAGACGTACCGGAAGGTTACACCGTCATTGCTTGCCGGCCGAGTTCGTCACCAACTCACAGGCCCAGGAAGAGTAACCTGGTGCTCGTCATCGCCACCCCGTACAGCAAGCGCGCGAACGAGATACACGACGAGAAAGTGGAGAGGAAGCGGACGTCGACCGAGGACAAGCGGTCGACAATCGAAGACACATAGTGGAGGTGTTGCGAGGGGCCCCGACGAAGAAACCAGGTCAGATAGATTGTAAGAAAGTGGGAGAATAAGGTAGTAAAGAGGGAGAATAAAAGTTCAGGAAAGTGCAATAAATGTCTATTCTTGAGTAGTGAAGTGCTTGTGGAGTTTTTTTCTGTGTGTCACGTGCGATCATTACCTGTCCGCGTAATTGCAATCGGTAAGCGTGCCGACCCTGAGGCCATTGGAGTCAGGGAGTCTCGAAAGTGCTCCTGACGGAGGTGGCTGACACCAGTGATGGAATTATCATCAAAATATCATTTTCGCTTGCGATACGTTTTCTCTTGGGAACTTTCCCTCACTAGTTTCACACTCCAATATTTCCTGAGCGAACTTTCTGGGATGAGAGAATGAGATATCGCGAACTTTTTTAACTCGAATCACCAACGTGAGGATACGAAAAATATCAGATCATTTTTTCTCTCTATCTCTTTACACCACATTCGTTCTTGAAAATTGCACTGCACATTTCACAAGGGAAAGATTATAGACAGAAAGCTATCCCGAGTAAATCAATACAATCTCTAAAGACTGATAAGTCTGGTACCTGGCTGTCTACTGGCGCCTGTTGTTTAAAGTAGCCGTTATCAGGATGATGTGAACAGTTTTGTGCAACTGATTGATTGGTGCATTGGTTTCTGGCAAAAAATGAATGAATCAGCACAAGTGTCAACGCGACATTAACGAGGAACGGGGAGGGTAGTGTAAGATTTTGTGACTAGCAATTTTTATATTAAAACCGTTCCTCAGGATAGGGGGTTGCGGAAGGAGGAGTGCCTAATGTATCCTCATTTTCACGAAATACAGTTAATGCATGGCTCCTCTCATCACTAGTGTTCGTAATATCGTTCCTGTAAGCTCTTATGCAATAATTATATGCAGGGGGATGGTTGGGAATATAGGTGGTGGTGAACTTTTTCACTGTGCTGCTATTACTGTCCTCTCCCATGACTGGGAATCCTGTAAAACAATGTAAAACTAGAAAGGGTCTAGACCCCCCCCCCCCCTTTCTATGTAAAACCATAAGGTATGCGGGACTGCTGCACTGCTGAACTTCAAAACGCTTTATTTGCTGACCAAGGATCTGACAAAAACATCTTTTTAGTGTGCAATTTAGGATGATAAAAAATTTAAACAGGTTATTCAATGTCCATTAAAACTGTAAAAATATAGGCAGAAAAAAAGGAAAACAAAACATTATTACCAGTTGGCTGGAAATGAACACAAAATTAATCAAATTACCATGTACCTTGAGCTTTTGATATAGTGACAGATTGAGAACGATCTAAATTTTCCATCCACAAGTATTGCAAGACTTGAAATTAACAGACAATCTCAAAATACTTTCAACTTGCGAAGTGATAGATTCCCAAGTGAATACACCTGCTGAATAAAAATTATCAAGTAAACTATTTTTTTAGAATCGATGTTTAATAGATTTTTTTTGCAGTTTGAGATCCATGAAAAAAGGTACAGTAGCTTTATGGCACCAGTGACCAGCAAATTTAATATTTTAATTCAAGGTTGTGTGGAAATTCAAGCTACCGGGCGAGCTACTGGGTTACATTGCTGTCCTCTACCTAATGCAGTCGAGTGATCAAATCAGAAAGTTAGCAAATTAGAAATCAATTAATAACTAATTTCCTCAACGTTAATTTAAAAAGTGGTCTTTAGAAAAAAAATGTAGCTGAGAAAATTTCCTATGAGTACACAAGGCAAATTTATTGGTAGATCATTATGGCGAAATTTAAAGACGAGGTGAACAAAATAATCACTTTTCCCATAGTAATACCTTAATAAATTTTAGATGGCCATTGCAGAATGAGATCACAACCCAATAAGCTAAAATTTTGGGAGAATTATCTGAACCTGATTAAAAATCGATTGAAATTAGTGAAGCAAAGCCGATATTTTGAACCACCCTAATAAGCATGTTCTCAATGCAGTAAGACTAATCAACAGAATGCTTGCTAGCTAACACTAAACATTTCTAAGCGCCAATCTCAGTGGTCTAACTGTACTTCGCAATAATAGCATAGTTCTTCTTGTCGAAGAGTACAGCCACAAATGATGATTTGGTCAGCAAAGATTAGACTCTTGGTGAATAGTTACAAGTATCTACTCTTAGCTGGTTGCATTGAGAACTAAAACTATAAATAAATCCGGAAAACTTTGAGATTAGGGCGTAATTTCTTTTGTAAACACACACTTAATTCGCCGATTTCTCGTGAATTAAAGTTCAATCTAAAAAACTAACAACACAGGATTCATTTGGTATAGTATAGTTTGCTAGATTGTGCTTTGATTCGTGAGAAATCGCTGAATGACGTGTTTGTTTACAAAAGCAATTACGCCCAAATCTCAAAGTTCTCTGCAAATGGTATTTAATGTGAAGGATGTGAAAAATATCGGAGAACGAGAAGAAAACAAACAGACACTCTCGCGTGATCATCGCCTACCTTTACTCGCTGCAAAAAAAGAACAAAGCTGAGGGGATATTTGGTTGGTTCGAATCACGAGTACGTGTGAAATGATGTGAGATGGAGAGACGAAAGATCTTTCGCGATACAAAATGAAAATTTCTCTCGCTCTACGCTTTCATGAACTTTTTATCATCTCTCGTTCGCGAACTTTTTGTGAGAAGTTCCTTTGGGATTTATCTCTGCAATGAGCTGTGATAGAACTTTTTTTGAAAATGATTTTTCCAACACTGCCTGACACTTACACATCTTATTAAAATCACCCGTAACTACCCCCAACAAAGGTCGTTTAAGGTATCGTTGAATGGTTGTCTTTCAGACACGTTGTCCATCCCAGCAATTGACACTAAATTTGCACAAAAATGTATTTTATCGGAACATGTTTTGATAAGCAATTTGTATATAGTAGTTGTAGGTTAGTTGTAGTTGTAAATATTAGTTATAAGTAGTTTTCTTTTTCAATTTAAAACAAACCAATCCCACCAAGATGATCATTCTTAAAATAGGCCTGATAGGACTAGGAACTGTAATTAATAATAATTGAAATTCAAAAGAATTAAAGTTGAAAAGACGCATCTGTGTCACTTGATAAGTTATACATACAAACCACACAAACTCAAGAAATAAAGATCATATAAAGTAAAGTTGTTTGGCCTCAGTCTGAATTCTAACGTACTGCGATTTGGACAGCTTTGCATCAAAAAATAATGCCAAAGCATCAGCATCGCTATACTCGAACAATGGATTGTTCGATTATCTTTTCCACGATTTAGCAATTTTGTTGCCCGCCACGGGGTAGTCTACGCAGCCTCTTTGAGAATATCAGCAGCGCGTTTCTGACCTGACTCGCGTAGCTTCATCTGCGTTGCAAATACAAGCTCTTCTGCTTGATGGTTCTCACGAATGGATGCTGTTTTATTTCTTTTAGTCGAGTCACTGCACTTTTCGAATGGCATTCACTTACGCCCAGCCGGGACGCTCGATGATGACGAAGGATCCGAGCAAAGTAAAATATCAAATCGATTACAAGTTCTATTACCCGGTTATCACTTTTTAATAACTGAATGTGTTATCATTATGGTTGAATTAACAGCCAACTTAACAAAAATGATAACAAAAAATTGCTCGTTGGATATCACAAACATAACTTATTTTGTTATCATTGATAATATCTTGATAACAAATTCTGTGAGCCATACAAATTTATTCCATAAATTACGATTAGGGATTAAAAGCACTATTTTTTATTGTTTCAATGCGAATAATATTTATAGTTTTGAACTAACCTTGCATCGTTAATAAATATTTAGTGAATTTTTCATGATAACAACTGATAACAAAATTGATCAAGGCTGATAACTAAATAAGTTATGCGATAACAACTGAAAACAAAATGATATCTTCGATAACAAGACTTGTTATCTAGATGATATCGGGTTGTTATTCTACTTTGCTCGGGGAAGCATCCCAACTAACAATGTTCATAATGTAAACGCTTTACTCATTTCATTTACACAGCCTCAAGCTGTACACACTTAGATTTTTCTACCAAAATCGGCTGTGCAAATCTCGGCAAAAAAAGTTTTACTAAAATATCAGCAAACCTTTAATTTGTTTGCTGAGATTCAGCTAAGCACTATCCGAGACTCAGCAGTCAAATGTCACTTTTGCTGAGACCTCAGTGAAACTTATTTTGCCGAGATTTGCACAGCCGAGCTCGGTAGACAAAACTAAGTGTGTATTCAAACGTTAAACGATATGAGGAAACCTTTACTCAACCTCTATACAAGCAAATCTGGCGAACTTAGTCAGCTACTTATGACTGTTGGGACGGTTGGGACAAGCTCTTATTGCATACCCATTAACGCTTCTATACAGCTGTTATCCTGCTGTTTAGTTGTGTGTGGACTTGAAAGGCGCTTATTCCACCTTTTCCCGTTTATCCAATAATCACTACACAGCTTAATCTTGAAGTCGGGTTAAATATTGTTTACTTTTTTGATGGGGGAATTAATTGATTTTATTAAGCTGCGATTCAAATGACTCGAAATTAACTATAAACACACCACCAAATTGTTTATCCTTCACCGGAACCTGGAATCAAACTCGAGATGACCGCATTGGCAAACCTTGACTTTCAACTGTGCTACGCAGACACTTTGAACTGATGTAAAAAAATCAACATGCCCTTCTACAACACTGGGTTGCTGGGTTATTAGACTTTATAATAGTGCACATGAATCGCTTTTCTCGACTAGTTACTTCAGGTTTGTAAAGTAGCAGATTAAAAGCTATAAAACTGCACACGTCTAAAAATAAACCCAGCTGACTGTAAAAATGCTTGCAAAGTAGCGCTAACACAGTTTATTAGCTGAGTACACGTTGTTTAGTTGTTGAAAAAACACTTTTTAGGTTTATTTTATTCAGCAAGAGTGGTTGGTTGTATAGAAGCCTTCAAATGAGTGACATTTTTTTTTTATTTTTAATAATCCATTTATTTGTCAAGGCTCAAATGCGTTAGCTTTGCGGAGCCGAATATTTTTTACATTATTGTGTGTGAATATAATTTTCTTACAACTAATGTTAGTAGAACGGGGGCCGATTACTCGCGGTTTACTCGAGATTAGGGATTACATTTATTGATCATTTGGAGGGAGGACAAGGGAAAGCATTTTGAACTAATTTAAAACTTAAACGTAAAGGATGACTAAAACACAAAACATTAAACACATACATCAACAGCTTTAAGAAAGTCGTAAATAAGCTTCATAATGTCGATATCACGGCAAGCCAAGACGTCTCTAATTGGCTTAAAGGGTTGTTTTCCTCGGACCCTAAGGGAATCACACAGAACGGATCTCGCCTCACAATGCAAGGAGCAGGACCAAACAACATGCTCGATGTCGTGATAACCGTTTCCACAGGTACACAAGTTGCTGTCGGCAAGCGTAATACGGAAGAGGTGGGCGTTTAACGAACAGTGATTGGACATGAGCCTGGACATTACACGAATAAAATCACGACTCATATTCAACCCTTTGAACCAGGGTTTGATCGAACCCTGTGGGACAATAGAATGTAGCCATCTTCCCAGATCACCATCATTCCACTTTTGTTGCCAGTTGGCGAGGACTTGCTGACGAGAAATCGTGAAAATTTCGTGATAGGCGATTTATCGCTCGTAAATATCACCTTCCATAGCGCCCACCTTTCTCATTGCCCGGGATAGAGCAATGAGAAGGGACCCATACCAAGGTGATGATATGCGAGCTGTTTGATAAAGCACTCAATGACGATCGTATTTCCTGGAGGAAATACGCCGAGTGCTTCATCGGCCTCATTGAACGCATAGCCTCCAGGGAGCTTAGGCTATCCGTAAAAATGAAATAATGGTCAGGTGGAAGTGAGGCAATACGCTCTAACGTGTACGATATAGCTGCTAGTTCAGCAACGTATACCGAACACGGCTTTTGAAGCTTGTATGAGGCGCTATGAATATCGTGGAATACTCCAAAACCAGTGGACGCATTTATCACCGACCCATCTGTGAAAAATCTCTTCTCGGTGGGGACGTGGCGGTATTTGTTCGCAAAAATAGTTGGGACAATCAGGGCACGGTGAGGCTCTGGAATTCGTTGAATCTCCTGCCTCATTGTGAGATCGAATCTCACGGAAGAACCACTGAAATGATGGGAGACAGCGCGATTGGGGTTGAACGAGGAGGGTCCGATGTCCAGAGTCATGTACTCGTAGTACAAGCTCATGAATCGTGTTTGAGGATTCCGCTCTAGCAGCTTCTCAAAGTTTTCGATCACCAGCGGGTTCATGACTTCACAGCGGATGAGGAACCGGAACGATAAATCCGCAAAACGATTTGTTAAGGGGAGGACGCCCGCAAGAACTTCAAGACTCATGGTATGCGTCGATTGCATACAACCTAGCGCGATTTGAATGCAACGATATTGAATCCTTTGGAGCTTCAATATGTGCGTCCCCGCCGCCGATTGAAAGCAAAAGCTACCGTACTCCAAAATCGAGAGAATGGTGGTCTTGTAGAGTCTTATCAGATCTTCCGGATGGGCTCCCCATGAAGTGCCGTTAATGGAACGAAGGAAATTGATTCGCTGTTGGCATCTCTTCCTCAGATACGCTATGTGTTTTCCCCAAGTGCACTTGGAATCGAACCAGACACCTAAATACTTAAACGACATGCTGTGAGTGATTGTTCTACCCATAAGTTGAAGCTGAAACTGTGCTGGATAAAGCTTCCTAGAAAAAACAACCATCTCTGTTTTCTCCGGAGAGAATTCGATACCCAGATTCATTGCCCAAGTAGACAAATTATCCAAGGTATCTTGCAATGGTCCTTGCAGGTCCGGTGCTGTTGGTCCAACCGTGGAAACCACGCCATCATCTGCAAGCTGCCTTAGCGTGCAATTTTCGGCCAGACATTCATCAATGTCTTTGACATAGAAGTTGTACAGGAGGGGACTTAAACATGAGCCTTGTGGAAGACCCATGTAGCTGATTCGTGCAATTTCCGTGTTGCCAGGAGAGAAGCTCATTCGTTTCTCGGACAACAAATTAAACAGGAAATTGTTGATAATCGGAGAAAGTCCACTCGCATGGAGTTTTTCCGAAAGGATGTCGATGCAAATAGAATCAAACGCCCCTTTAATGTCCAAGAAAACTGAACCCATCTGCTGCTTTTCAGCATAGGCTAATTGGATTTCAGTTGAAAACAACGCAAGGCAGTCCTTCGTCCCTTTGCCCCTACGGAATTCAAATTGCGTATCTGAGAGTAAGCCATTCGCCTCGACCCACTTGTCCAGACGAAGAAGAATCATTTTTTCTAACAGCTTCCGAATACACGACAGCATCGCGATGGGACGGTACGAATTATGATCCGAAGCGGGTTTACCGGGCTTCTGGATGGCGATTACTCTCACTTGTCTCCAATCATCCGGAACAACGTTGAGCTCAAGGAATCGATTGAACAAGTTCAACAATCGCCTCTTTGTGACTTCTGGGAGGTTCTTGAGCAGGTTGAACTTGATTCGATCAATTCCCGAAGCTGAGTTATTACATGAAAGAAGAGCAATTGAGAATTCTACCATCGAAAACGGGGAGTCCATGTCATCGTTTTCCAGCGGCGGATCGCAAGTGTTGCATCGGACCGGAACCGAATCGGGACAAACCTTACGCGCGAAGTCGAAAATCCACTTGTTAGAGTACTCCTTGCCCTCGTTGACCGACGATGCCGCGTTACGCATTCTCCTGCCGACATTCCAGAGCGTTTGCATGGAAGTCTCTCGCGATAGCCCTTCGACGAACCGACGCCAGTAACCGCGGTTTTTGGCCCTGACCAAGCTCTTAAACTTTTCCTCTAGCTCCGTATACCGCTCAAAGTATTCGCGGGAACCGTATTTACGAAACTGTTTAAACGCGGTAGACTTCTCTTTATTCACGTCGGTGCATTCCTGGTCCCACCACACAGTGGGAGGACGTTTGCGAATGGTAGTGCCAGGAACAGGCTTCGTTTGTGCTTGAAGCGCGCAATCCACTATGAGCTGCGATAGGAAGGAGTACTCATCCAACGGAGAGAGAACGTCGACCGATTCTGAACCGTCACGAACCGCGTTCGCGTATTCTTCCCAATTGATGTTTCTCGTGAGATCGTACGCGATGTTGATTGGACACTGTGAAGATGAACCGTTGGAAATCGAAATTTTGATGGGCAAATGATCACTACCATAGGGGTCTTGGATTACCTCCCACATGCAATCCAATGATAGTGAGTTCGAACAGAGTGACAAGTCTAGTCTGCTCTCTCTTGCTGGAGGTTTGGCTATTCGAGTTACTTCACCGGTGTTTAGAAGGGGCATATTGAAATCGTCGCATAGGTCATAGATGATGGTTGAGCGGTTGTCATCGTACAGCTCTCCCCAGCCTGTACCGTGGGAATTAAAATCCCCTAAGATCAACCGCGGCTCAGGTAGCACTGAGCAGATGTCAGATAGCGCTCGCCGAGAAACAGCCGTTCTCGGAGGGATGTATAACGAGGTAATACTGAAGGTTTTACCTCTAATATTCACCTGACATGCGACAATTTCAATACCTGACACTGGAGGAAGGTCGATTCTGTAGAATGAGTGTTGTTTGTTGACCCCTAGGAGCACCCCACCGTACGAATCTGCACGAATGAAGCAAGGAGGGGCCACTTGGAAGCAAATTGCTTCAGAAAAGGTTTCACGATTGGAAGCATCATGTTAATGATGCTCCGAAGAGGGTCATTGATGTTGAACAGATCGAGAATGCTGTCCACAATTCCAGAAAGCGTGAACATGGCGTTCTGCTGTTCTGGTTGCAAAACTGGGACATCTGGGGTTTTAGATGTTCCCGGAAGCCCCGGAAATTCTTTGTCATAATCGACAGGCTTAAAACCCGGTGGATTGGGTTTCGGTTTATTTCCGTGACCTCTTGATTTATCCAAGTGGGCTTGGGAGTCAGTTTTTTTAGTTTTCTGCGAGTCATTCTTGGATCGCTTCCTTGAAGGGCCTTTGAAAACAAAAGGACTTCCGTCATTGCCCTCTGAGTCAGTGTCGTCCTCGTCAACTGGGAGAAGATTGAACGGATTATTGTTTTCTTTTTCCGGAGTGATTTTGGGAGGAGGATTGAAAGTCTTCAAGATCTCCGCAAAGGAACGCTGAGAGCGCGCCTTCAGAGACCGTTCAAGTTTTTTTTCCTTGCTGTTTATACTTCGGGCAATCTGCGAGTGGATGCGGAGGTGCCAAACAATAAACACATTTAGGAGGAGCACCACAAGCACCCTCCGCATGCTTCTCGCCGCACTGATCGCATCGTGGCTTGTTGCCGCAGAAGGCGGCGGTGTGGCCTAATTGTTTGCACTTGGTGCAGTTCATCACCCTTGGTATAAACAACCGCACAGGAAGTCGAACCCTCCCGATTCGGACGTAATCTGGCAGAGTCGATCCGGAGAAAGTCACTCGAAACGAGTCAGTCAGCGAATAGATTTTTTTTTGTCCCGTCGAGGGATGCTGACTGCATTTGGGTGCAGTCAAGAATCTTGACTTCTGGAAGAACGGGGTTCTTGAAGACACCAACCCCCCTCTTCAAGAAGTCATCGCAGGTCAAACTCGCTTCGGTGACCACTCCTTCGATTTCCACGTCACGACTGGGAATGTAAACGCGGTACTCTAACGTAAAAAGCTCGCAGGCAACAATCTCATTCGCCTGCTTGCGGTTACCAACAGTGACACGCAGTTTGTCTGGCCTCACCTTCAAAATGTCGGTCACTGACGAGAAACGTTTGAATAGATCTTTTTCGATCTGGTTAACGTTAAGCGGTTTTTGTTTGGGTCGGAAAAAAACAACCCATGAGCCTGTCGAGGCGTCTGGGTATGACTTATGGCGGGGGGCAGTTTTTGTTTTCTTGGCGGGGTTAGGCGGAGTAGGGGGAGACGGTTTTGGCGGTGTGGGGGGAGAGGGATTAGGTGGGGTAGGGGGAAACGGGTTTGGTGGTGCGGGGGGTGACGGTGCTGGTGGTGTTGGTGGCGATGGATTAGGCGGGGTAGGAGGAGATGGGGTAGGCGGTACGGGCTCCGGTGCTCGTTTTCGCCTGGGCCGCTTCGGGATGGTTCCGGTGTACTTCTTCACCGTGGCTGACGTTTCCACGTCGGACAGTTCGTCTTCAGTGGGAAGGGCAGGAAGGGTATTCCCCCCGCCATCACTATTACCATCCATTGCGGGGCAACTGCCACCGCAATAGATACAAAACAACTACACACAGGGAACACACAGGGACAAGAGAAAAAGAAGAAGAAGAAGATATTTGCGTGGGATGGGAGAAATGGGAAACTAAAACAAAGGGGCAATAAATAAAACTTATTCGCTACTTAACTACACCGGCACAAAGCGTGTGTGTGGAAACGCTGTTATCACGTGGTGCGTTGGTGTTGGTCCACGCTGCTATCCGGTGGTGATGGTTGGTGTTGGTGGGTCGGCAAGCTGGTGATACGACACGCTTCACTATCACTTGCACACCCTCGCGACGGCGTGAAAAAATGATGGACTTGACGACGCTGTAACTCCGGTGATGGATTACCGGGATGAATTAAAGCTGGATGGTAACTCCAAGGGGCTCGGCCGATGGAATTCCACTTCCTCTGTTGGACACTGGTCACTTGGGGCACCCAATGGGGGGTGAAAAAAACCGCTCGGGCGGAAAAAACACCGAAAAAAACTAGATGCCGCGCAACTGAAACCGGGACGTTGTTAACCGACTGAATGCTCAACTAGGAATGAAATGAGTAACATATGCACTTCATTGGCTTTGTTTTGCAGCTACAAGTTGAAAGTTGACTAGAATGTGTATAAAAGTGACATTAGTGTTTACTGGCTATTGTGATTCAGTGCGACTGACAAATTGAATAATGTTGTGAAAAAGTTGAGTAAACACTCTCTAAAACTATTGCTAGCTAGCTTCTACTTGTAGCTGTATCTGCAGCTTTGTTTCAGCTACTTTACTGCATAACGCTGAAAAAAAGTTAGTTTATGAAGCTGAAAATGTTAGTTAGGATATTGAGGAAGTTTTCAGATGTATTTTGAAATTCTCAAAATGGGGGAGCAGCACCAAGTCAGCTGTGCGATTATGTTTTATCCAAAGCCTTTGAAAAATATCACAAATAGTCTGGTATACTTTTCAACCTCCACAGCAACTTCCGACAATCTTAATCAATCGAATAGCCTTTCAGGACCTCTTTGAATATGCTGCGATTTTTTTCCTTCCTGCTGCTCTCGATGTTGAAAATAGATGATGTTTATCGATTTCAACTGGAATATAGGAATCATTTAAAAAAATAGTTCTTGGCATCATGGGCATTCAAATTGCAAATTGAGATATTTTACAAACCGATGGAGGCCATTTATACAGTTGAAATCTGGGCACTGCTACCATGATTCGTGTACACAACAGAGCTTTTAAACCACTCAATGTCCAACAAATAATTAAGATTTAACAATGTTATTTTACTTCACTCGTAGATGGTGGTTACGGGACTAAGAAAAATGATTGAAGTCTTGGTTCATGGCCTACTTGATTTCAACAGTAGCATTATAATGTATACAAGATATCTCGAACACTAGGTAAGGCAATTTTGATAAAATAGCATGCGCATTTAGGTACGACTATCACTAGTTTGTCTAAATCAAAGTCTACCAACAATCGCTTACATTCGCAGATGTTTACTATCATTTTGAAGTAAATTTCTCAACGTTTCAGATGCATCATGGGTACTTTGCCCCATTTTACCCCTGCTAAGTTACAAGTTCATAAATTATGGTCTAAAAATCTACAAAAACTTCAATAACTTTTTACCCTTCTTACAAAGAAGGGTATAGATATCACTTGAAAAACCGACTATCGATCGGAGGCCCGGAGGACCGAGTGTCATATACCATTCGACTCAGCTCGACGAAAACGGAAAATGTCTGTGTGTGTGTGTGTACGTGTGTATGTGTGTATGTGTGTATGTGTGTGTGTATGTAACGAAATGAATGCGCTCACGTTTCTCAGCAACCGCTCAACCGATTTGGACAAACTCGGCGCCAAATGATAGGTCTTGGGGTCTCATTGAACGCTATTGAACGGTTTTGGAATCGGTGAACCGGTTCCGGAGATATGACCGGAATAATATCCGGTGAATATGGGCCTTCACGCTGGATTTAACGGAAAACGTATCAAAACCATCATGCGACACATCAAATTACTACAGAATTCAAAAATAAGATCAATGCAAGTCGTGTTAAGTGTTCCAGACCACATTGGACATGTTCCGGGTACCCCAGGGAAATTGCTTGAATATGAATTGAATTAAAACCCATTAAATCACATTAAAATACGATGATAAGGTGATTGGTAGCCTCACCAAATATACTACACCCGGATATATTTCGGGTACCCCCAGGCAGTGGCGTAGCGTCACTGGATGACACGGGGGTGGGGGCTTGGTCACTGATAATGACAATAAAATAAATAAACTTGAATAAGTAAGAAGGGTCTGATCACACCATAGGTGGATAAATTCGGGTTTTTTTCTAGAGAAGATACTGCAATACAACGTTCTCCAATATTGTATATTTTTTACTATCTACAACTTACGAGAACATGGCAAAGCCGTAAAAATGTAGACAAAAAAGTAATGATAAGAAAACCAATTTGAGGGACCGTTGGCAAACACGTCATATATCTTGAATAGTAAAAAAGATATCAATTAATAGTCTTTAGCAAAGATGATTGTAAAGGAATTTTATACAACTTTGTGCAAAACAATATCTTGAATAGTTTAAAAAATAAATTTTCTATCTCACTCTTAGGGGGATTATTCTTTTAATGTTTTCATTTTAGGGGAGGTTTACTTGGATTTGGCTGAAAAACAGTTGAACTTTGGATTTTTTTTTCAGGAGAATGAAAAGACATACGAACTTCCGGTTTCGATAATTATATTTGTACACTATTCCTGAATACTTGGAAATTTTTTGAAGGTAGAAAAACAAAATGGCGGCTCAAAATGGCGGCTCGCGTTGAGGAGTGTCAGTCAGGTTTTGCTGCAGAACTTCGAGTGCACACCCTCTGGTGGTGAACTGAAATGAAATTTTTTTATTGTGGTTAAAGTTGATAATATTCCCTATGGCTTATACCTAACTAGAACGAAATCCGACAAAAATTGACCAAATTATGGACATTTGAATATTTAGTGCTTTTTTTACCCCTTTTTTTCTCACTTTGACATTGCTTAAAAAATAGTAACTAACATTTTTTTTTCATTTTAGGTATAAGCCATACAAAAAATAGTATCCTTCAAAGCGCAATTTTCCGATTGTAAATCGGATCATTTGTTCAAGCCCTATGCTCTAAGTTGTTATAAAAAATATGGTTTCGAGAAAAACGCGTTTAAAGTTTTTGTAGCGTCCCTCAGCGCGCATGACAAAGGTTCACTCAAAGCGCCATAACTCGCTAAATATGTTTCGGATCGTAAAATTCTTTTGGCCACATATTCTACACACTTGTAGCTTTCATTTTATGCAAAAAAATCAATTTTTTTGAAAAAATCCAAGTAAACCTCCCCTTAAAGAAGCGCAGTAACATATTGAAACACTTCTCTCAAGATACCATATCTCTAAATTCATTAGGCACACGAAAATGCCGATTTCAACCACTGTGGAATGTAGCGAAAAAAAAACATCGTTTCAACAACTTGGCATGACAAAGTAATTTCTTTTGGATTTACCCACCACATCTCAAAGCAGTAGTAGTGTTAACCAAATTAATCCACTGATGCCGCCAGTAGAAACCACCGGGGCTACAGCTGAAAGCATGCATAAGAAAAAGAAACCGCGGCGCATTCTTTCGCAAAGTCAGAGAACCCGGCAAAGGATTGTACACTGTTGGGGAAACCCCAAACCCAGAGCTCAACCCCGATACTTTAGTGCCATTGCTGGTAACGGGCTCGCATGTCACAAATCGTGCAAACGAACAAAATACAGGCAGCAACTTCTACTTTCTACTGAATTTTCAACGTTAATAATCACTGACTACATTCAAAATAGTATTGCAAAATGTATTGTTTCTAAACAGTTAAAATAATAATCTATTGAACTTCAACTTCGATTTTCTCAAAATGGTGGATATGGGTTGATGCATATATTATGTCACGCTCTAAGGGGGGAGGGCGGTCTAAGATTTTGTGACAAGCAATGCATTAGGGATAGGAAAAACGTCACGATAGGGGGAGGGGGTAATTTTGCATTAATTAATGCATGGGCCCTATGTTACATTGGTCTGTTTGAAAAAAGACGCGAGAAATGTCTAAAAACGTAGCGCTAAGCAGAGATGCCAACAATACAGAACAATCTGTATTTATACAGATTTTTTAGCAGTTTTTAAACCAAGAATCTGTATATACATGCTGATATATTATGCTGATTTTTGATTGGGTAAATGTATATACAGATATTTTGAGGCCTCCTTCTCATTCTTCTTGAAATCGGGTAAGGAACAGCTTTGAAAATTAGTTCCGTGGTTGATCTGTGGAGAAGTTCAGATCGTCGGGAACTTAACATCCCAGAATAACTGGGCTAAGCTGCTGAATATTAAGCGAGGGAATGATAGCTTTGCGCACCCTACTCTGAGAAGTTGCATCATCAGTTTCCTGATTATACTACAATCTTCAGCGCATATTTTACGTTCTGAATGCAAATAAAACAAAAGTGAAGAATATGCTAAATACTAAAACGATGAATTCGATTTTGAAGGCTAAGGCGTATGTCGCAGTACCGTATGCGTGATAAAGTTTGCACCATTGAGCAATGTCAAAATTAAATAAATTCTAAAAATTTCGTTTTTGAGTTTTTTTTATTTATTCAAAGAGAGGATGTTTCTCAGAGTCTTAAACTATGTAAATCGTCGATTGAGTTTCCACTTGCTGCAATTACGGCCTCCACACGCTTCCGGAATGCACGGTAGTTTCTAATAATGTAGTCTGGATCCATTTCTCTCCAGGTACGGGTCAATGTTTGTCTGAGGCTTGCTGTACTCAGGTGGCGTTTAAAATAGGCCTTGACCTTCATGATGCGCCATAGGGCCCATGCTATGTCACGCTAAATCGAGCAAAAAATTACCCCCTCCCCCCTATCGTGACGTTTTTCCTATGCCTAATGCATTGCTTGTCACAAATCTCGTTTCCACTATGTCGTCCCACAAAATTACGTATGGATATATCACAATAGAAGCACGCCACAGTGGAAATCCCGAGCCATAGTTCAAACATGTATCCCAAATCAAAATGAAGTTACAATAACATGTACAAAAATGATGTTTAACATTGTTCCCTGAGTGATACCTCAATGAAAACAACAATGAAAGCTTGTCACGCAAGTAGAAGGAGCACACTAAGATTTTGTTTTCGTGTTCGCTAAATTTTACCGAAATCAGAACAGCTGAACGTTCGGTAAAACTTTGACCTTTATTTTAAAGGCTATTGAACTTGAAAATAATTTCAAAACATGTTCAACCTTGCTTAAATGATCAAATCTTGTCATTTTAGTGGAGATTTAGTTTCAAAGTAACTGAAAAGCAATTGAATTGAATTGCATAAAGTTTACCGAACAGTTCAGCTGTTCAGATTTCGGTAAAAATTACCGAAGTCGGCGATAATTTCTAAGTGTAAGCACTGTTGGGCACTTTCTGAAATATTTCAATAGTGTAATTCCCTTGCAAACCCAGATAAATCTATCTGCACAAAAAAATAAGAGTGATTTGCGGTAAAACCCACCAGTATCACACCCAACGTCAGTGCCTATATGTAAGCGTACTACGACGCGGCTCCCAAGCAAAGGAGTAACAAGTGTGATACTATCACTGCTAGACTAGATCTTTGGTTCTCTCATGCAGTGGTTTATCGGAGAGGGGAGCAGCTTAGTAATCCCCATTGCACATGGCACATGGGCACATGGCGCCATTCTATCGCGGCATGAGCCAGCAATGCCGGCCATAAACCTACCGTCTCCAACACTCCACTATAAAGCATGAAATTAAGCCCACCCACCAACAGCAAGGTGCAAAAACTAGCCAAGGGGAGGGATACGGTACATGGCGGTAATCAGGATGTAAAACTGACAAATGAACTGAAAAGTAAGCTTTCATCTTCGATGTACAAGCAACATTAAGCAAAAGTTGATTGACTATTCGAAGGTTTGCCTTATTTTCAAATGAAAGTTTGTTTATAGTTATCACATTTGCTTTGATTCTATAATTAGGCTCTGGTTTTGGCAAAATTTTGCAAACCCGCCAATTCCCACGTCAACCTCATTCCGATTTATCCCGGGACGGGACTTGACAATCCAGTTTCTCACTCTTCTTGATGTTTTTGGTGAATCATCTGGATTTGATTCGGAGTTTCCACCACAATTTAACGCCTTGTAAATCATTTTTGCTCAACATAATGAAAACAACCATTCACAAACAATAATATCCATCGCATAAAACACACAGTGCACTCCATTTTTTTAACTTTCTTTTCGCAAATATAAACGACAGCGCCATTGACGTCAATATTGATTCTCACATCACTGCCAGTCAGATTGATGTGATCCCTCTGTCCTTTTTATTTCACGATTGCTACTGTCAAATTGACAATCAGCAACTGGCTCGGATTTGACAGCAAATTGACTCTAAACCGCTACCCTATTGGTAAGTCCCGTCCCAGATTTATCCTTGCGATTTCAAACCAATACACTCAAGCTGTCAGATGTGACTATGGCATAACCAGACACTCCCGGGTAACTAGCTCAGTAGCATGAGACCCCTGAACTGTGTCGCAGGGCCTGCATGTTACTGGGTATTCGTAGGGGCCACGCGGATAAAGTATGAAGCACACAGGAATATTCACATTTTCTAACATTTATTTCCCTATTCTGTGGCGTGTGGGGTCAAGTTGGCTGATAAAGATAATTTAAGCCTATTTACCTGAACGGAGGCAGTCCTACATTCCAGAAACCCCACAAGGGGGGGGGGGGTACATTAAATGGCACTGCACTTAAAAATACCGGTCTTTTGCACACGGACGCCTGTTTGTTTGTGGTCAATCTTCCACTGAAAGATGGCCTCTCCAATATCTCCAATCATTATCATTCTCCCTCTTTTCGCACAACCATTTTTGTGCGAGATGTTGTATAATAGTTTTTTTCCCTTATGTAACGTTTTTGTTCTTTGCAGCGGCACAAACCCTCTCGCTCTTGTGTGTGTCTACTGTTTTAGGTTTAACAAAACGTGAATTTTCCAAACAACAACAACTCATACAAACGAAAATCCACGTCTTGTAACCAACTGGTTACACAGAAATACCATAGAGGTAACTCTAAGACCACTGGGTCCCGAAGAAAATCACTATTATTTTTGGCTCACTCAGTACCAGAACAACGGTTTCAAGCAGTCCCAAGCTATTTCACTCACCCCTGCATGAATCCACACACCCCTGATGTTATCTGTCAAACTTTCATAGCGAATCAAAACAAACATAGTGTAGTAATAGAATTTCAACTAGAATAGGGTACGTTAATCGTTTGCTTGGGACCAATAGGCTACTAAAGTGGTGAGCCAATTTGAAATCGTTAGTTTCGTATTGATTGTTGGAAATACTGAGTTGCCGGGATGGGTATTTTACAATCAATCGCAGGTTGCTCTATGACCGGCACAATCGGCAAACCTGCGGCACACTGACAAAAAAGATGACCCAAGATTGGTGTACGGAGTGACCTCCCGAGCAAAGTAGAATAACAACCCGATATCATCTAGATAACAAGTCTTGTTATCGAAGATATCATTTTGTTTTCAGTTGTTATCGCATAACTTATTTAGTTATCAGCCTTGATCAATTTTGTTATCAGTTGTTATCATGAAAAATTCACTAAATATGCAAGGTTAGTTCAAAACTATAAATATTATTCGCATTGAAACAATAAAAAATAGTGCTTTTAATCCCTAATCGTAATTTATGGAATAAATTTGTATGGCTCACAGAATTTGTTATCAAGATATTATCAATGATAACAAAATAAGTTATGTTTGTGATATCCAACGAGCAATTTTTTGTTATCATTTTTGTTATGTTGGCTGTTAATTCAACCATAATGATAACACATTCAGTTATTAAAAAGTGATAACCGGGTAATAGAACTTGTAATCGATTTGATATTTTACTTTGCTCGGACTACCCCTTGATATCCACAATAATCCGGATGCATCAAAACTTAAGTAAAACACACATTTTGCATTATATTTCAATTGTAGTTGTTTATTCCAGATTCATGGGTTATGATTTAAACATTCATGAAGTCAAAACATAGTTATTCGGTATTTGCATAAAGTGTTCGAACTCCTACAAATGGTGAGTCGACAAACTGGAAGGAGTGTTGTCCCAACAGCTCTGGTCCTCACAAGTTCCTACCTCACGCTTCCACGGGTCAGCCGATGACAAAGACCGTCAGCAAAAGATGCTGGTAGCGTAGCCTGGGCAATGTCACCACGATAAAAACATGGATTCGGATCGTGGTGATAGCAAAGTGAGGAGGTGCGACCCTCGAGCGTCTGTTCACCATGGAGGTGCGGCTCAAACAGCGTCTGTCTCGGAGCGAGCGGCTGAATAAGAAATGCTGTATCACGTCAGCTACACCTAAGGTGGCAGCCCCACCAACATGATGTAGGTATCGCGACCCCGGTAAGGTAGCATACTGAAACCCCCAACATTACTCAGAAAAACGAAGAAAGAGAAAACAACGAACGGAATTTTCGGCAACCGACCCGGCAACGAAATAAGGACAATGAATGGAAACTCGGTACTTGGAATGTCAGAACCTTAAATGAACCTGGACGAGCGGGCCTTTTGGCTCGTGAACTACAAAAAGTGAATGTGAGCGTAGCTGCTATTCAGGAAGTACGGTGGCCTAGATCCGGAGAACGTGAATTCCGGGCGGTGGATCCCATCGCCAACACTTCCTTCAAGTATCATATCTATCACAGCGGTGGCGATAGGGCAGAACATGGAGTAGGGTTCATAGTGATCGGGAAGCAGATGAAGCATGTTATGCGGTGGAGACCGGTAAGCGACCGCATCTGTGTATTAAGGATTCGGGGCAAATTCTTCAACTACAGCCTGATCAACATCTATGCGCCAACCAACTATAAATCCGATGACGTGAAGGACGCGTTTTATGACAGTCTCGATAAAACTTATGATGAGTGCCCAAAACACGACGTGAAGATTGTAATCGGAGATGCAAATGCGCAGGTCGGGAGGGAAGATTTCTTTCGTCCAATCATTGGTACAGAGAGCCTACATACAGTAACCAATGATAACGGCCTGAAACTGATAAACTTCGCCGCTGCTAGAGGTATGGCCATCAGTAGCACCTACTTTGTACGCAAGAATATCCGAAAGCACACCTGGAGACACCCAAATGGCGAAACTTGCACCCAGATCGATCACATGTTGGTGGATGGCCGGCACTTCTCAGATGTCATTGATGTAAGGACTTTTAGGGGGCCTAACATTGACTCAGATCATTATCTTGTTGTCTGCAAAATTCGGGCGCGTCTATCGACCGTTACGAATTCAACGAACCGGAGATCGATGCGTTTCAATATCCATCGCTTGTCAGTAGAAGGTGTTGCTGCAGAGTACCGCCAGAAGCTTGATGAGCGGATTAGCGAAATCAACGTGAACGAGGACCTCAACAATCTGTGGAACACAATCCACGGAGCGGTGAACACAACAGCACAAGAAGTGATAGGTACAGCTCAAAGACGACCACGTAATGGCTGGTTTGATGAGGAGTGCCATAGGTTGACGGATGAGATGAACGTTGCCAGAAGCCGGATGTTAGTGTCTGGTACCCGGCTGAACAGAGAGCGGTACAAGGTAGCAAGGGCAGCTGAGAAACGAACCCACCGCAGAAAGAAAAGGCAATACGAAGAACGCGTGATTGCTGAGGCGCAAGAAAGTATGGAACAGAACGATATGCGAAGGTTCTACGCGACTGTCAATGGTGTGCGGAGTAAAACAGCGCCATCTCCCGCCATGTGCAGTGACCTTGAGGGGAATTTGCTGACAGATAAAACAATGGTGGCTGCCAGGTGGAAAGAACATTTTGAGACATTGTTGAATGGAGAGAGTGAGGGAGTATCGAGGAACAGAGTAAACATCGCAGACGACGATCAAGCTGTGGAGCCTCCAACGCTAGACAAGGTTAAAAAGGCAATACGTGAGCTGAAAAGCAATAAGGCTGCTGGGAAGGACGAGCTCCCGGCCGAACTTTTCAAACACGGAAGTGAGCAGCTGCATCAAGCAATCCACCGTATTCTAACGAAGATATGGGAGGACGAAGAACTGCCTGCTAGCTGGTTGGATGGCCTCATTTGCCCATTATTCAAAAAAGGGCACAGACTCGAGTGCGCCAATTATCGAGGAATAACTCTTCTGAATTCGGCGTACAAAATACTGTCACGCGTTCTGTTTAACAGATTGAGACCGCTTGAGGAGTCCTTCGTCGGTGAATACCAGGCTGGTTTTCGTGAGGGCCGATCAACGACGGATCAAATGTTTACCCTGCGTCAAATCCTTGATAAATTCCGGGTGTACAACTTGCAGACTCACCATCTGTTTATTGATTTCAAAACAGCATACGATTTAGTGAAGAGAAATGAGCTTTGGCAGATTATGCTAGAACATGGTTTTCCGGCGAAACTAATTAGACTGATTCCCGCAACGCTAGATGGATCGAAATCAAGTGTAAGGGTTGCAGATGAGATTTCGACCTCGTTCGTGACCTTAGATGGATTGAAGCAGGGTGATGCACTTTCAAACTTACTGTTCAACATTGCTCTTGAAGGAGCGATTAGGAGAGCTGGAGCAGAGGAACGGTACCATCATCACACGATCGTACATGCTCCTTGCCTTTGCGGACGACATCGATATCATCGGAATTGACCGTAGAGCAGTGGAAGAGGCGTTTGTGCCTTTTAAGAGGGAGACGGCGAGGATTGGGCTCACGATAAGTTCTACCAAAACGAAGTACATGGTAGCCGGTAGACAGCATGGGAGCAATAGTGGTGTTGGTAGTGTAGTGTTGTTAGATGGTGAACAATTTGAGGTAGTGGAAGAATTTGTGTATCTTGGAACACTAGTGACATGCGATAATGATGTTACCCGCGAGGTGAAGAGACGTATTGCAGCTGCAAACAGGGCCTTTTACGGATTACGTAGCCAGCTGAAGTCCCGTAGCCTGCAAACGAAAACGAAATTCGCTATGTATAAGACGCTGATACTTCCGGTAGCCCTCTACGGCCACGAATCGTGGACGTTAAAAGAGTCTGGCCGGAGAGCATTTGGTAAGCGTAAGGTGCTGCGAACAATACTCGGCGGTAAACAGGAGAATGGCATCTGGCGGCGTCGCATGAATCACGAGTTGTACCAAGTGTATAACGGTACGGATATAGTGAAGCTTATAAAACACGGCAGACTACGGTGGGCTGGGCATGTAGTGCGGATGCCGGAAGAACGACAAGCAAATATTATATTCAGCAGAGAACCCGGTAGAGGTCGTCGACTCCGGGGTAGACCTCGGACACGTTGGCTATTTGCAGTTGAGGAGGACATCAGGTCGCTAAACGTTCATGGCGACTGGAAGCGATTGGCTCAGGACCGAGTCCAATGGAGAAGAGTACTTCGTTCGGCGTTGAATCAACCTGACGATTCGTAGCCCATCAAGTATCAAGTAAGTTCGAACTCCTCAGCCGTCGTTGTCCAAATTGGTTGAAAGTGTTTGATAGCTTCGATTCCTTGTTTCTTTCCAGAAAGCTTCCTCTTCATCAGAGCCCAATATCTCTCGATTGGACGTAACTCTGGACAATTTGACGGATTTACGGTGTTTGGTACAATATTCACATGATTTGCTTCGTACCCTCGCCATCGCAGTTCTAGCATACTGGCATGATGCCAAATCGGGCCAGAACAAAGGGTTTTATATGTGGCTTTTGATGAAGGGTAGCAATCGCTTCTGCAGGCACACTTTCTGATAAATCTCCTTGTTGATTGTGCCTTTGTGATTTTCTCTTTTGGCCACACGTGCACTTTGCTTGCCAAATAAGTTATTTATTGTGAAATTTCGATGCCTTCTTCGTCCTGAAATACTCAGCTGTAGCATTTTTGGCCATGCTGCCAGCCCTGGAAGCTGCTTGAAATCCTCTAGGACATAATTTTCATCGTCCATAACAACGCATGGAAATTTCATCAAATATTCGCATTACAAACGTCGAGCACGTGATTTTGCTGTCGAATTCTATTTTTCGTTGCGATTTGGAACTGTTTTTACTTTATACGACTTCAGACCAAAAACACTGTTTTGATTTTTGGACAGAGCCACCGTTCGAACAGAGAGATATGGGTTTTCCTTCAACATCATCTTCACCTTTTGGTATATGATAGGATCAGCACGTCCAATGTTTTTATCCCTTCTCGATTTCCTCTCAACGTTCCGAATATGGTTTGAGCACACCGTGAACAGTGAATTTAGATAAATCAATTTTTTTTTTAAGTTCCCGTATTGCCGAGTCAGGATTTGCATTACGTCCGTATAAAATCCGCTCGCAGACATATTTTTCATTCGTCGCAATCTTGAACACTAGACATGGAATGTGAACATCAATCATAGTATTCTTCATCAATGATTCCCAGCGAAATTTTTCACTCCTACGTGCAATATTTCAAAAGTTACAGTGTTGTGCCCGAATGAATGTGGATACAGACCTTATATCTTATTCATATAGAGGTGAGAAAGACTGAAGAAAATAGTACGAATATTTTCGGCTTAATAATCAGCTGAGTTCGGTGCGGTTAATTTTCAGATCATTCGATTGAAGATGAACCAATACAACCAGTGCTGAGTTGCATCACGGTACTGACAGCCTTTAGATTGATAAACGAGAATCCTACGGTTAGCAATCAAAGCAACTGAGAACCCTCTCTCCCTAAAACTTCTCACCAGTTTGACACAACAACCGTGAGATATCGTCATTTTGCTTGTCTCACTCATTCGCAATATCACTCACATCTGTCATGTGGTACCATCATATCACCGAGGAAAAATAAACAGACATATAAATTGACCGTCATCACATTTCGAGCATAAACGGTTATGACGGTCATTCTTCTTCCAAAATCACGGATAGGGCGATACTTGTGCTGTATCAAGAAAAAAGTCTGATCCTGCGTTCCACAATCGTATCATACCAGTAATTATTATTGTGAGAATTCATATCTACACGTACTACCTGCAGTCACGAATGCTTATTTATGGATGGAGATTTTGCAGCTATTTCTTTTTCTGGATACCGTGACTCCTGAGCTCCAATAATAAGGATGCTGATCGTACATCGTATCCACATTACCGAAGCCCAAGTATCAAGGGATCCTTTGGTCATTGGTCAACAGATTCCTCTAGGTGGTGGAGAATTTTGGTATGGCGTTCAAATTCATCCACTAGGCTATGCAAAGCCTCGGCAGATTCCCTTTTCATGCGAGGGCAATCCAAAATCGCTTGCAAGTGACGTTTTTTGAGCAAGTAGTCGTTTGCGTAGCGTGAAGTCAGCGTCTGCCAAGCGATGGAATAGTTGGCAGAACTGATGGAGATCGATTCGATTAATTGTGCCGCTTCACCCTCAACGGCAGCACGGAGGTAATGAAACTTTTGTACGTCGGGGACATCAACGTTGGCGTGAATTAGGGCAACAAAAGTATCATGGAAAGCCAGCCATTGATTGTAGTCGCCATCGAACTCTGGCAACGAAATGATGGGAAGCTTGATGCCAGATAATCCAGCAGGGGCAGGGATTGCGCTTTGAGTCGGTATAGGATTGGCGGGTAAGGAGGATCGCAGAGCAGCCATTACTTTGAAGTATAGGGATTCGAATTTGTAACGGGTTTGGTTGTTCTGTTCCCTACCTTCATTGGTGGTCTCTTCATCTTCAATTTTCGACTGAACATCCTCCAGTTCCGTCCACACGTCGTTTAGGTTCTCGATGCGTAGCTGCACCTGAGCTTGGTCTCGATCGGCCTGGTACTTTGAAACGAACTGGTCGGCTCTCCACAGTGATGCTGTTAAGGCGGTGCGACGGTTCGTAAGTTGTAACATCCGTTGTTCGTCCATGGCGGTGCGGTTGGAACGCGATGTATCAAAATGGCGGTTCTAGGTGGAAGACACACAAAAAGGATTTTCAAGGCTAGGATAATGCCTTGTATTTTATTGATAGAGCACCTATGATTGGAGCAGGTAAGCGGGTGGCAGGATGGCGGAACGGATGATAACGACGGCGGTAGCTTGTTGGATGATTTTCTTGACGGGCGGGGGTACCCCGTTTTACGGTACACTAGATGGAGGCACTTCGCTTCACAGTTCGAAATCGATGAGCGGACGGAATAGCGTGTAAAGAAAATCGGAAAAATCTCAAGGCACCCGTGGACAATATCTGCGCACTATGGAATTACACGTACCATGTGCCTGAATCAAGTAGGCCTTGTATTAAATTAAATCTCGAACAGCAGGAACATATTTCAATCTCGTATTCTTATTCGGCAAGGATGGCGTCGGTTGCACTTGGAACGATGGCGGAAATTCAATAGCACTAATTTTGTACGCGGACACAATGGCGAATTGGAAACCGAATCCTGGTCACGGCACCATAATGTTGGGGCAGGTTCGTGATTTCCGTTAAAAATTTAACCAGCGGGAAAATCAAATGTGCACTGTAACTAGGCTGAGTGGGGGTGTGAGCATCGGCTAACACTCCAGTTGATTATTGCACCGAACTTTTAGGTTTGCGACTAACCGCCACTAGGAGTCACTTCTTCTTTTGAAAGGAAACGCTTTGCAACCTTGGATTTGGATTTATTAAACTATTAACTTGGGATACACTTTAGGTCTGGTTTTTTGGATGGCTCGTTTGGGAATGATTTATTACTAATAATTCAATTAACTCTTAACCTAATTTGCTACTACTACTAACGTAATTAATTTTTACTCTACTTATGTCCAGTACTACCATAGAGGTAACTCTAAGACTAGTAGGTCCCGAAGAAACGTGCTCAACGTTTTGGCTCAGCTCTGGTACTATCTTCGGTCCCAAGCTAATCGATTCACCCCTCGAAACATAGGAAAATCCAATAACCCCTCATTTTATCTGTCAAACTTCCATAGCAAATCAAAACAAACATTGCGTAGTACTAGAATTTCAACTAGAATGGGGTACGTTAATCGTTTGCTTGGGACCAATAGGCTAGTCAAGTAGTGAGCCAATTTTAAATCGTTAGTTTCGTATTGATTGTTGGTACTACTACATTTGTATAGCACTCATTTGTAGTACCAGAATGGTGGGTTCAGCGCGAATCTATAAAATAGATTTGGAAACTGGTTGAGAACAAACAGCAATACCAATAAAAAATCCTTCCGATAATAGGAATTCCCCTCTAAATATTGGGATTGTAGCTAGAGGTGTTATTGCTGAGTAATCAAACGTTGAACTGTTGAACATGTCCTTGCATATCTCTACACCGTGTCCTATATATTCTCATACAAATTCAAACATCGATTATTTCACATCAGTTATTCAGATTTTATTAGTAATTGTGCTTATATAGTATGGATCAATTATGGGGGAGGTAGCTCATCGATTCTTCCGGTTCGCCTCCTAGCATCGTGCTATAAGGTACCAGGCGATAACCAGGGTAGTTGATCGATAGCTCGATGACGTCATTTCGTTGGCGTCTGCAATGGGAAATTCTCATAGCAGGCGTTGACGATGGGACGTTGTCGAGTTGTTGAATAGCAACTATCGTGGTAACTCACCGATTACCTGTCGATCTGCCAAATTTGGAAAGACGTCTGCATTGAATTGTCTCATATAATAATATTCCGCCCACTATATCACACGAAATTGCGAGTAGTTGAGTGGAATGGAGATAAGTTAAGCATTGGGTACAGGACCAAGTCTCCCCTGGGTGGTGCCAGAAGATGAGCGCAATAGAATCATCAAGTTGCCATAAAGCACGGAATGAGACTATTGCATGGCTGGGTAGTCAAAGTCTTCCATTCGTTAGTCATTTCAGGTGGATTAGAACAGGTTTAGGTTTAGGGTGGGCGTTGGCCAGATTTGGTTTCCTAAATAGGACCTAGATTATTTAATACACTAGTAACCTCAACTTCTGTCACAATGTTTCATTGTGACTAATCAACACTCAATGGGTAAAATATCAAATTTGCGGTAAATTTGAAAAAAAGGGAACTTGGAGTGTAGAGTGCACTGTCCACTGGACGATTCTGAAGCCTGACCAAGTGAGTGGGTTACGGGTTTATTTGATTGTACGTCATTTCCAAGTTATATATAGATACATTCATACCATTGGCATTTTGTATTTGAGATAAGACAGAGACAGGATGCGGAGCTTAGGGGGAGCGTAACCCATGTTATGGCTTCCATTTATTAAATAGTTCAGATAGGCTGGAAATGATAGGTTCATGGTGAGAAAATGTACCGTATGGTGCCCGTTCACTGATCAAAATTAGATTCAAATCGTCAGGCCCTGCCCTGGAATAAGGGAATTGACGATGATTTTTCAAGTTTCATTTTGCATTTGCATATAATTGTAAGTTTAGGTTTGCTTTTGTAATTGTAAGATAGATAGTTTGCCTCAATTGAAACATTGAGTTAAACATGACGAATCATACCTCTAAAATAGAAGTAGTTACAGTGCCGCATTATCTAACTATTGTTTTGTTTGTTTACATATAACTAATACTAATACCTCCTTGTTTTCTCTCTAATTTGTCTACTATGTCCCACCATCACGATGAGAGATGAGCTACCGTACATGGTACACGCTCATGTACACTCCCAAAATAGTATGCCGCAAGTAAGTATATCACAGAGGCAACTAAAGATCCAGAAACAAAAACCGAAAACGCTGAACGGCAGATTGGTTTACAGTGGTCGACCAGGGTGTGTGCTGATAAATTACAAAATTACAATTACATCATTATTTCATACATCAGCTTGAATTGCGTTGATCGATATTACATTTTTTTGGCTGTGCACTACACCACCGGAGCCAGCAAAGTTCAACAATCCATCGTTGCTTATGCCTTTGTTGTCGTTTGGAACCAGTTTTGCGAGGTAGGTGACGATTGTGCGTATTTCTCGCGTAAATTTTGAAAAGGGCCTAGCCTGAACAATACGTAAAGAGCAAATTGAAACATTGTACGTCGCGTGAAAGTGGAACTTAATGAAGGCCTAAGTACTTTTTCGTAGTTTTTAGTTTTCGGATTTGAAAGATCGTCGGTTACAGTGGCCTGCTTACTGAGCAGAAAAACGCGGTCCCAGGTCCTTACATATCAAAGAGATTTATGGTAAAATCGCTTGTGTATCGTGTATTTTGCGAAACTCGTTGTTGTCGTTGGTTCCGGGTTTGAATGGATACAAAAATTAGAGCAACGGTATTATGTGATATGAGGGGCTCGGTGGCCTTAGAGCAACCGTTTTTCCTTACTGAGCAGAACATCATGAGTCTAATCTCAGGCCCATCCACAATCAAGATTCGTCAATCGTTTTATTAGTTAATATGACTACATGGTAATAACAGCAACTCTGTGATTAAAAAAGTGCTCGTCTGCCTAGTGGCAAACGTTTTTGCTTACTGAGCAGAAGACCGTGGGTTTAGTCCAAAGCTCCTTCGCGTTATATGATCGTTAGGAAATCAATTCAGCTTATCGTTTACCAAAACGAACCCTGCTGCAAACCCAACGCTCTTATCCAACATCCCAGTGATTCCTCGTGGAAGTGCAGAGGTGTTCTCGGCTTCCATCAAAGCGAGTGTCATGTCAACACAATCCTTCCCATTCCTTTCTTGACCTGTGTTCGGGCGCGGCCGGCGCTGGTATTGCCTAATTTAAGATCACCAGTTTTTACACATTGAGGATGATTGCTAGTCCCAAGCATCGTCTATTGGTTCTCTGTGTAATTACAGCTGATCTGGCAATAACAGAGTAGCAACCGTGGGCGATCAATCAAGCTCAAGCAAGCTCAAGGTCAAGCTCAAGCTTATATAGTATGGATCAATTACAGCATATGCTTCGGAATAACACCGCCTTTAACCTTTTTGACCAGCTTCAAACGTTTTTCAAACCCATCGCAAGCGGCACGCACGACTTCCATCGGCATTTTGTCCCAAATTCGAAGGATTACGGCTTTAAACTGAACCAAAGTGGACACCTTGTGTTCGTTTATTTTTGACAGCATGTATGACCACACAAAATAATCCAAGGGGTTTAGATCTGGTGAACTGGGAGGCCATTCATCCTTGGCCAAAAAGTCGGTCAAATTTGCTCGACACCAGTTTTGGACCAAGTTTGCTGTATGAGAACCGTGGAATGTTTCTGTCCCTATCTGGGATGTCCCTGGACCTACACGCCCACAACCTGACGTTTTGAACATTGTGAGACTGCTGCAGGACAAATAACTTTTCATCGGAAAAGACAAAGTCTCGTCCAGCGTGCCGCGATAGTAGGAGAGTTGCTCTTTCAAGCCGTTTCTTCTTGGAAGGTTCCGAAACTCCGTGAACTTTACGTTTCTTGAAAGCTTGGCATCCCAGGTCCTGCTTGAGTACATTGTGCATGGTCGATTTCGAGACATTGAGATCAGTGGCCATTTTACGTACAGAGCGTTGTGATTTTCGTCGAACTCGTTCCCTGACGGTCTTAATCACTCGTTCAGTCCTAGCTGAACGTCTTCGGCCGGATCTTTTCCGGTCATCTAACGAGGAAGTCTCACGGTACCTTCTAATGGTTCGATACAAAAAAAAACCTGCTTTACTCCCAGATTCTGCAAACTCTTGAAAATAGCACCAGTGCGCTTTCCTTCCAAAAACTTTTTTATTACCACAGCACGAAATTCTTTCATCGTTGATAAAAGATGGAAACTGTATGAAAATAAGCAAACAGAACCGTCAATGGTTTGTGTAAACACAGTGCAAGATTATTAAGTGTATGAACTGTAGCTTCACCACTACGACAAGATGAAAAGGTGTATGAAGAATATATTGGACACGGTGTAGGTTAAACACAATACAATATTTGCTTGCTTTACCACAGTTCAGGATTATTTCAGAAAACAAGTAGACAAGCATAAAATACAAGAGTCATACAATAACGTTAGAAGGTTTCCGGGATTCTTCAACTCGTTCTCTCCCAATGTAAGCTTTGTAAAATCATACCAATTGCTCCCCCCTTTTTAATATCCTTCATAATACCCTTCATCCTTACTCTCCTAATTCCCTCCCTTCCCAGCTGTTGGTTCCAGGATGATTCCTGCAATTTTTCGGAGTGATTTAAAAATTTTAGATTTTTCGCTTCACTTTTCACACCAAACGTAACCACGTTGAAAAGATATTTGTTTTGACAGTAATATTCTCGTGATCTTGTCAATCGTGAGTTGTGACAGTTTTGAGATTTATAAGGCATCGTACACAATGACGCGTACGTAAAAAAGAATTGATATTGCCAATGGAACATAAAAAAGTGAAAGTGGCTTTAATTTAAAATTTTTCAACATTGTAACGTAACAGCACCCACATATTTATTTGTTACAAGGAGAATGGAAATCCAACGTTCCCTTCAAATTTTTTTTGTAAATGCTGAACTTAACAACTTTTAGCAAGAACAGGAAAATGAGGGAGCATTATTCTCACTTCCCAATTATAAATCTAGATAAAGCTGGAATTAGGGCGTAACAGCTTTTGTAAACAATGACTTCTCTCGATGATTTCTCCAAAGTCATGGCTCGCCCTGGCAAATCGACAGTAGGAGAAGACTTCTCTTAGCCAATGAATATTACGCCCTAATTTCAGCTCTATCTAGAAATGCACAACAGAGATGATCAGTGAGTGAATGATTTACCTACTTTCTCATTGTCATTTAATAAAATTGTCATGGATTGCTTTTATGAAGATGGTTTTGTGAAGTAGAGGTGTTTCATAGTGATATACTAGTTAACCGTCATTTTTGAGATGTGCGGTTATGCGAGGATGACCGTCAAGGTACAATAACCGTTATGATAATGCACAGCACTGAATACAACCATTCAATCAATTCTGTGAAAACGAATTCTCACATGACCATAATTTGAAGAGCGCCTTTCTCATTCGAAGCTCATCGTCACTGTCAATTGAGTCACTCACTATCATTTGATAAACGACAGTGGAGTATGGATGAAACCAAGCAAAATGGTCCCGAGCAAACAAGTTGGGGTTTGGTCAAGTTGGTGTCGGGTTGGCTTAGCTTTTTCGCTGGAATGTCGAGCCGAGCTTCGTTTATGTGTAGGTTACACTCAATTGAATGATAAAGACTGGAACGCGCAAAAATTGGTCGACAAAAATCTTCTTATTTTTATTTTGATAGTTCAATTCATATATTTAAAGGAAAAAATGTTCGTTTTTTCTTTTGGTTTGCCAAATCCGAACTGCCGTGCCTTCCGCTTATTTGCCACCGAACGCCAGTTAGATTTAAACTGCTGCTCGTTTTCCATGGATTTTTTAGACTTTTTGAGATTCCGTTTGACCAAGGCCCAATACCGTATGGGAGGGTTGTGGTCTTTGGGTACCACAACCACGTTGTTCCCATCGTACCACTCGATTGCCTTTTTCCCATAGTGGCAGCTCGTCAAGTCCGACCAGAACAGCACAGATCTATTATGTTGATTAAGGAATGGTATCAGCCGCTTTTTCAGGAACTCCTGGACGTAGATCTCTTGATTGATGGTTCCCGTAGTAATGAGTATGCCGCTTTTTAGACCACACGTGCATATGGCCTGCCAGACGAGATATTTTTCGGGAACTAGTTTGATGGTTTTGAAAATTTCATCCACCTTCCTTTTTCCTGATGGGGTATAAAACTCCTGTCCCGGAAGCTGCTTGAAGTCCGCCTTCACATAAGTTTCGTCGTCCATAACGACACAATCGAACTTTGTGAGTAGATTCGTTTACAGCTTTCGGGACCGCTGCTTTGCCGATGTGTTTTGTTTGTAATCTCGGTTCGCCACCTTGATCTTGTTAAACGTCGACAACCCGGCTCGTTTCCTGGCCCGCTGCACAGTACTATGGGAGACATTGAGCTTGTCAACGACGTCCTGGATGGAGAGGTTAGGATTCCGCTTATATTTCACCGCCACCTTCTTCGTCGTCGCCGCCACGTCCAGATTACGATTGCCACCGCTTCCAGGCTTCCTGGCTGTCGACAGACGCTCCCCGAACACTTTTAAAACGTTTGTCACGGTCGATTTGGCCACATCCAGCAATTTTGCCAACTTGGCGTGTGAGAACGTCGGATCCTCTTGCTGCGCGAGCAAAATTTTGTCATACTGATCCTCTCGCTTGAACGTCATTTTGAAAACTGGAGAACAAACGGTGAAAACTCATCATAGCAACCATTGTATGTACACTCAACTTCCAAATGTAGCATTTAAGGTTTTTTTTTTCGATGCATTTTAAACAGAAACACACCAATTTGAATTTGACCAATTTTTGCGCGTTCCAGACTTTATCAAGCGTTTCTCAAATGAGAATGATCCATGCCTTCGTCAAAGACTAAGCAACTGATATCACCCATTCAAAGGAGGTCCCCTTTGATAGCGGATAGCTGCTTCTCTAATTTTCATCAAAAATGTTCAATTGATTTTGAGAATTTACAGCACTGGCTGAGGGTCAAAAGCGGAATAGGAGCCTAATTTATGTTATGCCAGTTTCTCGTGTTGATTATGAATAAAGAATCTATGCAACGCTTATATGACACTTTTTAAGCATATTATATGGGCAAACGATACAATCAGATTAAAGCGATAATTTTGATGGAAATGCCTTCTGTACAGCTTTTCGCCAAACTGGCCATTATCATTGAACAAAAGAGATAGAAAGGACTCAAAAAAAAATTATAAGTATATTATGCAGGAAATTTTCAACAAACTTTAACTTTGTTCAAATCGCCTTAATTACAAAATGTAGTTCAGCATTTCTTTTTATTCAGCACTCAACGCCATTATTCAACCATTACTCGATTGACCAGTTTAATAACCGCTCATGATTGTTTGCTGGGAAGTCCCACTACTGTGGCATCTGTCTGTTTGCCGTAAGCAAACAAAAACATGTGAATTGTTGCTCTGGAATTTGGAAGATGTCATTTTGCGTAACGTCGGTGTAAGTAATTTCGCTTAATTTGCACAAATAAGTACACAGCAAAAAATAGTTTTAATATCACATCAAAGTGGATGCACTTCAATCGTGTCGAAAATACGTTTATTTTTGTGGCCATGAAAAATACATGAGATTTTCGACATGATTCAAGTGCATCATCTTGGATGTAATATTAAAATTTATTTTTTTACTGTGCTAGATATCATCACCAGCAGCGATTGACGGGGTTCGGTTAATTTGCGTTTTGTTATGAAGCTGGTAAATAGTTATCACAATCAGCGACGATGAAGGTCTAATGACATTACTACACGAAGCTTTTAAATTTAGATGTATCTAAACAGATGTATGTGTACGATATACGGTAATATAATGGTTGGTTTGGGTCAGACAGACGTAGGCGATGACGCATTAGTCGATTCGGAAATTATATTTAATTTCGCGCTACCTATGTTCGCTCGTGGATTCAGATGTCGAGAATTTAAAAAAAAATACGACAAAAATACGAACATCGGTCATGAAATTTTCCGATTTTAGTCAGCTGAACTATGGAAAGTTACGAACTGCCATGACATGATCCATGTACTAATTAAGTCCAATCCAGAGGATTAAATATTTGCACATATTATTAACAACATCAGCCAATCCAACAGCGATGCCATTGACGGAGTGCAAATATTTTCTGTTCATCAAGTGGCAAGTTAATTTTAGCACTTCCAAGCCAATACAAAAGTTTTTTTTTTCTGGTGTGTTGATCAGCTGATCATACAAAAGAAAATTCAATCAAAGGGAATAGGTGTCAACATTTTGACTCTGAAAATTTCATAAGTTTGTTGATCGAATCATTAAAAGTCCATCATTCCGACAGATTGCCACTTGTAAATAAATGAAACCTTGTTTTTGTTTTTCAATAAGCCATCAATAACGACGAACGAAAGCACGTGTCACACGGGTGGACGTGCTTTTGGTAGAATTTGTCGCTGTTAACGACGCGACGGAAAATCAATAAATCTGCTAATGGAAAACCATACTGTATATTGTTTATACTCAGTCTCAGCTTAGTGAGTGATTACATGAATGGGACAATTTACAATTGTGTCAAGATCCAACATAGCTGGTATCACAGGTTCTATTGTTCCATAAATACCAGAGATATTAAAGAAGCTGCGAATGATTCGCAACGCGAACAAATATAGTTATGAATCATGAGGGCGTAATTGATTGCCTGTCAGTTTATTTGCATGGATCTCAGAAGGTGATATGTGGATTTATATCAAACCACATTTAGGGAAAGTACCGAACTGAACGACGTGCTTCAAATTGACTAAATGCCACCACATTGCTTATTGCACCAACATTAGCTTGTCTGTTGTTAAGTTTCTGCGGTTTGCATACGCACACTCACCAGTGTAGTTTATGGTTGCGTTGCGGATTTTCCGTAAGAAGTAAGTGGGTTAGAAAGCACCTGCAAAAAAATCTCGCTTTCCAAGATAGACTTGATATTCTGAATAGATAATCAAAGTTCCCAAGTAACATTTTAAGTTTTATGAAATACTTCAAAATTACTATAAAACAACATTCATAAAACCCTGGTCAAGACTGCTTTGCCATTGATGCATCCTCCAAAACCTCAAGTTGTTCATTGAACAAGCATTTAACGGTCAATTTAAAAGTATCGTAGTTGGTAGTACCACCACCTGTGGCGCGCATAGTCAATTCCCTTGCGTTTGACGTTTACATACTACCGCCATCTTTTCAGCGTACTACCCACCACAGTATACTCAACAGATGGCGGTAATGTTTTAGCGACGATGTTTTACAGTGAGAAATATTCAATGTGTTATGTCTGTTTGTCTGTGGTGGTTGCTTTGTTTTTTCACATACGACGCTTCACTGTGAGCGTATCTGCAGTTTTTGTGTTATCATCAAATTTTAACAGTTAAGTCATGTTGACAATAAAAGGGTGTATCAACACCATTTCAAAAACAATGAAAGCAGGTCACATAGAGCGTTCATTAAATATATTTTCCAAACTGCATTACAATTTCAAACCTTGTTTTTCAACAACTCGTAGGAAAAGCATGTATTTTATATTCGTTTTGATGCAAAATATCGATTTGTTTATTTTTGTGACTTACGTCCTTTTGAAAAGTTATGCTTGAATATAAGATTTTACAAATGGTTTAGTTACATTTATATATTTAGTCTATATTTCTTTGAGGAATACTATGGGCTAAAAAATAACATAAGCGTTAAAAGTTATTCAACCGCTATTGATCTCGTTGTGTGTGTCAATCAAATCTGAAATAAGAAAAAAGCAATATAAAATTAATGTTTGCCCGAACGATTACGATTTGAGCTTTGTACATACCTCATCATCGCTACTTTGTTTATCTTCAATTTCATCATCACTTTCTGTGCTACTTATGCTGCTATCTTGATCACTTTCTTCTGTTCCATCTGTACTGGGCTGATCCATGTCCACTAAGAGAGCTTATCTGGAAGTGCTCTTAGTGAAGATATCAATGGATCCGATGATTCCAAAAGGCGATTTAATAGGTCAGTATTTGTTGCTGTCCGTGAATCTTTCGGGTATGGCTCAGCCTGTAGCGCTTGATGTTTTTATTCCGACTTTCTTGTTCTTCTTCCGATAATTGGCCGATAGGCACAAGAAAAGATGAAATGATTTTAGCTCCATGGATGAGCACTTTATGTACCGTTGTAGACAGGTAAAACCAGGGATAGACGCGTACTAATTCCTTCGCAGTTTCGTGGCAATATTCTTCAAATTTCGAGCCGTTTATTTTGAGTCCTGATGATAAAGCTTCAAGGATAGACTTTTCTCCATTGAAATTTCGGTTGTTTCATTCACGAGCTGGATGTGTAACGGACGGCAATACCGAGTTGAAGACGGACGAGGATTCTGAAAAATCAGCTTGTCACCGCTCTTGGCACAAACCGGAACGATTGATGTTACGAACATATTGGAGTCGGTTTTGGTTCCATCGTCGAAATTAAATTTTTGCTTGAACTCGCTGTGCCCCGAACTTCCGTCAAACCCCCATTTAACCGTAAGAGTTATACTCTGTAGCTCGCAGTCAGATAATGCAAGAAATTTGTTGATATTAGCATCAATAATTCTTGACGTCGTATGGTCCAAAAGATCCTGAAGTTTTATTTCAATGGATGTTTCGGTTACAGTGATAGCATTGCAGTTGGGATAGCAGTCTTTCTTAGCCGTCAAAACATTTTGATAACTAGGATACAAGTTTGAATGCCTCAATCTAGCTCCGTTTCTTATATTAATATATTGAGCCTTTGTCAAATTTGCATCCAAAATCATGGCCAACGCCTCGTTTTTGGAATATGGCACCAATTTTTCTTGGCGCACTTCCCGCAGAGAAGAAACCATTTGTTTTGCTCTGGTGGGTGACGTGCACGTAGCTTCTCGAACTAACAAGGCTTCATCTACTCTCTTCCCAAGTAACAATTTCCAGTTGAAGAAACGCTTTCGTTTTGATTTTGTTCAGCTGCATGTTGAATAATAATTGCACAATGTGTTCACCACAACTTTTATAAAACCCTTGTTTACACTGGTTTGGAGAACCTATACAACTGCAACACAAAGGTGTTGTCTAACGTATTCAGTAAAACGTTTACCCAAAATCAATTTCTTGTTGAAGAAACGCTTCCATTGTAATTTTATTCAACTGCATGCTGAATAATAACTGTACAATTTGTTTATTACAACTTCTGTAAAACTCTTGTTTACACTGGTTTGGAGAACCTTTTCAACTACAGCATTATATGTATACGCAGTATAGGAGTAGAAGAAACTTTTATACAACGTTTATATATACATATTTAAACTCAAGCTTTATTATTTTGGTGAAAGCTCTTATACAACGTTTGTAGACACCTCCTAACAGCTGCTTCGAAATGTATTAGAGATTGAACCTGAGAGGCGTTTGTTACACTCTTTTATGACTCCTTAATAATCACTATACAGCAAGCGGTGAAAAGCGTTTATAGCACTTTTTAATGACTCCTTAATAACCGTTGTGTAAGTACTCACAATATTCACAGATTAAAATAAATTTAACAATTGTCGTGGTACGCCAAAGTAATTGCTTGTACAGTTTTTATTAATTTAATTTATTTGTGCACATTGAAAAAATATGTAATTATGCCAAAATTCACATTCTGTGATCATGGAGGAAGTAGTAACAAACATCTGTTTAATCTTTGATTGATATTCTTTCAATTAATCTCTCTAATCATTAATTGCGATAATTTATCTAGAAATGTTATCGTTGATTATATGATATAGGGGAAATGACGGCTTCGGCATGCCAGACTATTTTCGGCAACCCAAATTGAAACACTATTTTCACTGGATTTTCTTACGAACACACTTCGCTGAACGCATGCAAACGATTCTTTATTATTTCAGCTTCAATTTGACTATATTTTAAACACTGAGAAAAATCAATCTAGCAAGGTTTTCTGCAAATGAAACACACGCACTACAAATTGTAGCTGATTTCGAGTTGCCGATAATAGAACAGCAGATTTACATGCAGTTCAAATGGAACGGTTGCCGAAGAAAAACTGGTTGCCGACAATACTCGCTCTCACTAGAGAAGATTGGAGCTTTGTAAAAGAATTTCAAAACAGTTTTTGACAATTCTTTCGACTGAAATTGTTAGAGCAGCTGGCAGCAAAAGATTGTAAACAAACCAGTACTGCATATGTGTGTGTTCCTTAGAGAAAAAAAGGCTATAGAAAGAAGGTCGCTGCTTAGGTTGCCGAGAATACGTAAATTCCCCTATGTCTTAAATTAATGTTTGCATTTATTAATAACAGCTACTCCACCGAGGGTTTCTCGAAGCAAGATCCGAACTCATGATCCCGGATTGCCAGCCGCTTCTGTTTCCATCTGCTCTATTCTTGAATACATATTTTGATCATATGAGAGAAGTATATGAAGCTCATCTTGAGCAATCAGTAAATGGTAATGCTTCCGACCGCGTTTTGATTCATTCGATGAGCACGGAAGCTGCATTAAAATAGATTTGGGTAATTCAAATGGTCGTTCAAAAAACCTAACGTTTTGTTCGAACAAATGGGTCATCGTTCGGTGTTGTATTGTTTGCACAGTACTTCTGTAATTTTTGACACCTCGGAATGAATTTCCGGCATAAGATCCGTATCGATACTATAAAATTCTATGACTTTATATGTAACTGCAGAGCTTTTTGTCTTTAACGTTCCTTTAGCTTCTTTCCAGGAGAGGAACAGATCCCGTCTATCAATACCCTCTGTGTTAACAAATTACATTGCATTTTAGGGAAAACAGCAAAATGGAAGTATAAATATTATTATTTTTACGTACCTGAAAGGTTGCACATCTTTTCGGACTCCATTTTAGATTTTAAGATAAAGATCGTCTAACACAATAAACTGAACGGTACGAATTGCCAGCACAAACAATCTGAAACTAAGCAGCACGTGGTTGATCAAAAACTGTAATTTATTTTTGTCTAGCTCTCACAAAAACTCGGTAAACATTGTGTATTATATAAAGATGTGAATCTATAGTAGGATGGCAAACTGAAGACCAAAGTTAAAACCGGAATGCTGTATGAAGAAAATACGCTCCTCTTTGAATGAGGATAAATCAATAGAAGAACATTACAGAACAAGCGAAAGCGTATCTTTCGAATGGAAACTGTTTGGTTTGCCAGTTTTTGCCGGTTTTTATGTTGTGTCAACGTGAAAAATGCGTATTTTGACTATAATATTGTTTATAACTTTGACAGTTATGGTCATAGAGGTAAAATGTCTTCGAGTCAAATGTGTGTTTTGTGATTGCAAATAACTTTCTGTTGATAAAATCGCGTCCAAAAAAGTTATTTAAAAAAAAACTGTTTTTGGGGGGTCATTCAAAGAAAACGTTCGTTAACTCGTTACGCAATCGTTTTACGAAGTTGATGTCTTGAGCAAAGTTGTTTTATTTGACATAATCTACAACTTTGCTCAAAACACCAACATGATTTGAGCAAATTTGTAAAATTTTAATTTTGTCCTGCCCTTCTAGGTGGATAGATCAGCAATATCTCAGCACCAAACGATAGCCCTTTAAATTTTCTGCAACTCTTCTCAATACACCATCCTTCTAAAATGTCGTTTTCATACCGAAAAATAAAAAACGCACGTTTTGGGGGGTTTTGAACCACTGTGCTATGGATCGGAAACCAACTAGTTTCTGCTAACTGACAGTTTTAGTGGTTTGCTGTCGGTACTGACGCAAGATATTCCGATCGTTATCTATTCGTAAGGTCTGGAGAAGGCTGGTCTGTTTTCAGACTGTTTTGACATTTTTTTTTATGAATTTGAGGACCATGCTCACTTTACTTTTCTACACCAGATGCTCAGTCGTTGATGGTACCCGTTCCGCCGGACGTGCTGGTTCTTCTAAAGGACTAGATTTTACTGAAATCGATTTCCCTTCGGTCGAATTTACTGAAATCGCCTACTTTGTTTATCCTCTCCTCTCCTATTCACTCTGAGGATACATACGTAAAGTTCAATTTGTAAGCAGAGGAGATTTTGTGATACACTAAAGTAATGCTTAAAAGGCAAGAATATATGCATTTTACTCTCATTTAAAACCGAATGGTTTTATGATTGCTTTTATAATGATAGAACAGGTTTATAGAGTATGTTATCAAGACATTAATAAAGAATTGCTAATGAAGTTTATGATTGATTTTTAGAACAGTTTTATGGTGGGATTGAGAACTACTTTAAATTTAATTTTAAATCAAGGCAGTTTTTGACTCCTCGCCAGACTGTAAAAGGTTTTTAAAACAGCGAAAAGATGAACTTATAAGCAGGACCGTTCTACTCTGTGAAATACTGTATTTAAACTAAATGGATTATTCATTGCCATTATAAAACCATCATAAATCAGAGTGGATGTCAAATGATTGCAGAATTGTTACTTGGGCTATGCATTCGAAAAAAAGCGGGATTCTCGAAAATTTGTAGGAAGTATTTCAATGAATCTGCCGTTTGACATAAAACCGTGCTGCCTTAAGTAATTTGGCATATTGGTAGTTTGGCATAATTTGTAAACTTTTGTGATATTCAAACTAATGGATCACATGGAAATTTTGGAATCAATAAAACCCATGGAATTTTAGACGCTGATTGACTGGTTTATCCGTGGGGCACATTGAACGTGGTAAGTTTTTCGCAGTCGACAATGAGTAAATTATCGCTGCCTATGTTTTTTATATCGATTCAATTGCAACTGATCCAAATTTCTTCGTTTTCATCAACAGCTTTTGCTATCACGAATCCGCTCAACAAAATTCCGAAGAACAGATTCGCAGGAATCTGGAGTCAATGACAACTAGTCGAAAATCTATAGGTCAAAAAGACCAAAAGTTGAATTACTCGAGATCACTAAAAAAAACTGCTAATATTTGCCGTTCAGGCGTAATGTGAAAGCCATTGACTTGTGTTTAGTATTGGAGATGTGACCATGAAGATACATGTGTAATAAAAAAAAGTATTGAAATAAGTATAAAATTAATGATTAAATTGAATTTTTCATTAATTAATAAAGATTTATATTTGTCCCATGTTTTAACGAACGATTCAACTCCAAAAGAGCGAAAATGCTTTTTAGCTTTTTAGAGCTGCTATAAGGGTGCCACATTTATAAAAAAAAAGTTAGTTTTCTTATAGGCTTCCTTTCAGTTTGATTCATAATCCCAAAATATTAAACTGTGCAAAAAATGGTAAAGATTTATGAAGTTGTATAGGTCGACCAAAAGTTGGATGTGGATATGGATATAATGACGAATTCCTATGAGAAGTTATTTAAATTCACTTACTTGGTACTCACTTGGTACTGATAGTCCACACGTTGAAAAAATAATAAAAAATAAATAATATTAAAAAAAAAATACTTCAAATTTATAGTTGAATATGCATCGGACAACAACACCAATTTCATCACAACAACATTGCCAACGCTTCATGTCAAAATCGAAAACAGCAGACACAAAACATAAACAATTAAAGCTAAAACCCTATCAGAAGGGGGCAATGTGATGAAATTGGTGTTGTTGTCCGATGCATATTCAACTATAAATTTAAAGTATTTTTTTTTTATTTATACTTCTCTTGAAGGAAGAAAGCATTTTTTTTTGACGTAGGACTACGTCTGTGATTTTTATATGGGGGTACACTTTGTGAAAAGCGAAAATGGAACATGTAACAAAATTATGAAAGATTTTGAACGTTAATAACTCAGCTGCCCCTGGACCAATTTCAATAATTTTATCACCAATCGATCAGAAATATTCCTACTGATAAATTAAAGATCATCGAATCTGATCAATTTTCAAAAACGTCACTATTGAAAACTGCATTAATGTGAACCTATTGCTATGATAATTAAAATTATCACCGTTTGCCTGAGAAAAGCGATTTCCCTAACACAGATTTCAAAGTTGAATTCCATCCGGTCTTACCAAACGGTGTTTATTCAATCACCGCGTAGTGAGTGGTGATGTTTTCCGGTACACAACGAAAGGCTCCCCGCAAGCAGCTAGCTATCAAGGCTGGTCTCAACCGCTAATCGGATTTAGTTCCAATCACCGTGTGTGGTGGTGTCCGGTCGTCGGCATCAGCAGCAGCAGCAGTGCTTTCGGCGCGTGGCGTTGAAATTATTATCCAGTAAACAACGAAAGGAGGAAGAAGCCGCACCGCTATTGATCGGAATCAGTAGCTCTTCGTGAGTCGCTGTGGGCCATCTATGCCAAACGCGTCACCCTGATTCCAAACAACATACAGCTCACCAGCATCATCTGTGTTTAACACCCTAATAGTTCAGCATTACTCAACCATCATGACAAAACGGTCCTTTTCAGGACTTTTTTCGATGATGTCTTGAAAGTCAAGACTCGCCCACGCAAATCAACATCACCATCAGGTAGGGTAAAACTTTCCCTACCCGACGATAATGTTGGTTTGCGTAGGCGTGCCTTGAATTCCTAAAAACCATCGAGAGAATTTATGATTTACAAAAGCTGTTACGCCTATTTCTAGCTCTATCTAGATATGTTCTTGAAGGTAACATTGGCGTGCAATTTCAAAATCCAAAGTCGGTCGCGGCATGAAAGTGGTTTGATTTTGATTCAGAGATGATGGATTTGAATTCTTAATACGCCAACCGATAGGATTTTTTTTTCTACGAATCTGTTAAAATTATGGCTTTATCATTTTTTAAAATGTCACTATTGAAAATCGCACGAATGTGCAACTGTTGCTATGATAGTTAAAATTATCACAATATTGCCTGTGAAAAGTGATTTCCCTAACGAAGATTTCAAAGTTCAATTCCATCTGGTCTCAACAAACGGTTTATTCCAACACCATGTGGTGAGTGGTGGTATTCTTCAGTACACAATGAAATACTGCCTGCAAACAGCGAGCTGCAGCCCACATGAGCATCCATAGAAGGAGGAGATCTATGTCAAGCGCGTCATACTAAAGAGTATAAACAGAAGAACTCCGCTCAAATTCCTATTCCTACACAAAACACAAGCTCCTGCTGCAGTTTCTTTCCTTTATTTAACGTCGGTCTCTGTTCCGCAATCTAGTGCCAATCACCGACGGGAATCGATTGCCATCCATTGACGGCAGTCGAATGTGCAGGAAGGCAGCTTCCACACCTGCGAAGGACATCGCATCCATTCAACACACATGGGCCGGGACCAACGGCTTTACTTCCCTTCCGAAGGAAGACGTGACCAGAGATTTTTATGCCTCAGAAAAATCCCACCGACCTCGGCTGGGATTGAACCCAGACCCATTGGGGTGAGAAAGCAGTCACGCTTACCACTACACCACCGGCGTCGGCCTGCTGCAGTTAACAAATAAGATTTATTATATAAGACCACGTAGTCCTACGTCACCATTGCGTACAACCCCATAGAACTGTCCCTTGTAGTTGTTTCAGTACAGTCGGAATTCGCTGGTTGAGCTTTCAATACTTGGCCTGCCGTGGCTTGGGCCGTGACCCACCTAAACAGCAACTGGATGTCAAAATCTCTTGTCAAATTGAAGTTCATAACCAGACGTTAACTTTTGCAAGGGGTGAGCAAATGCTTTTTATATTGTGTTTTTTTTTAATGAATGCTTATTTGAAATTCATGCAAAAATAATAAAAATTGCACGAAATTATAGTTTTCGCTTTTGCCACTCGGCTTCAATAAGCTTAGTTCTCCAGGATTTGCGTCACGTAACCTCTGAAACATCGTTTTCTACGTACTGAATGACCTTGTCAAGTGATTTCAGCACATTAGCCAAATCCTGTTTTGTTGTCGGTTCCTCGTCGACTGCCATTAGCTCAAATCCGGGGTTCAGCACAGCCTGAAGCACTCACGTCGGTGTCGTTTAGCCACTCATCTTGCATGCAGACTGATTAATCTAAACCACGGAGAACGCCAGTAGGGTAAACGTTCCTATAGTTGCGGTTCGTTAGGAGCGTAAGGTTCCTATAGTTGTGTATTGATTATCCATACACAACTATAGGAACCTAACGCGTCTAACGTACCGCAACTATAGGAGCGTTTCCCCTAACAATCTCATCGTCGGTGTATACTCGTGACTCGTTCTGCACACCATAATTACCTCGGAGTCTAAAATTTGGTCATTCTACCATCGTTTCACATCAGTTTCACTGGTCTGCGTGAGCGAATTAATACAATCCGCATCTTCTTGTGCTGGATAGTCCTGTTCGACAACATTGAATTCATCATGAATGAATCCTGGAAACTCGCCAATAAGCTTATTCCACGAGTTTCTTATTGTATTAAATTTTATTCTTTTTCAATACTGATATATAATCAAAAAAGATTGAAATTCAATCAAAAATTATTAAAATAGAAACAAAAATGATTAAAATTTATTCAAAAAAAGATAATCTACAATCTAATCAACCATGATTAAACTGGGATTAAGATGAGATGCTTAATTTTTAGAAAGAGAGGATTAGTTTTTAATCATTCAATATGATTAAACTGAGTTTAATGTCAAATTGATTAAATTTCAAGCAAAATGGGAATAGTTCAATTTATCAGTGTGGGCGGAAGCGAAACGGAAAAGGCATGTTTGACAGTGGACACAAATCTCGATGAACATTTCAAAAGGTTTTATCTGCTTTGATCGATTCTCTTTATCGACTTTCTCTTTTGATAACCACGCCTACGCAAACATATTTCGTGCTCTTTTTGCCATATAGTTTGATAGCAGAAGTTATTGTCTTGCGCTTAGAATTTTGAACACAGCAAGGAATGCTTTTGAAATTGAGTTATCAACTAAAGAGATAGTCGATGAAGAGAATCGATGAATGCAGATAGGACCTCTTGAAATATTTCTCGATAAACATTTCAAATAGTCCTATCTGCTTTGATCGATTCTCTTAATCGACTTTCTCTTTTCATAACCACTGCTATGCAAACAGATTTCGTGTTAATTCTACCACATAGTTTGATAAAGGAGGTTCTTATCTAGCGTCCAAAACGTCAAATACAACAGGGAAAGGTTTTGCAGCTGAGTTATTGACGAAAGAGAAAGTCGATGAAGAGAATCGATCAAAGCAGATAGGACCATTTGAAATGTTCATCGAGATTTATCTAGAAATGACATCAAGATGCCTTACCGAAAACGATTGGATTCTAACTAGTTTTCTATTCAACAAGTAGGCTTCCTCAGATCGGGCCAAGGTTGCCATGTTGAATTTTTGTATGGGACATCGACCGAGTTTGTTTACAATTTGCTTTAAGCCGTACTCCCCCCCCCCCCCCCCCGCGACCTCCACGATCATATAGTGATAAAGCTGTATCTGGATTGGGCTTTTCTGCTGCCGTTTCGCTTCTACTATCATTGCGCTTGGGCCTTAGGAGCGCAGTTTTCGTGCTTTATTTTTGTGCATTACGCACATACGAAGTGTAGTCTAATTATAAGTATGTAACAAGGTGTGGATGTTGTCAAGTTTCGTTAAATTTCACATATTTTTTGTTATTACAACATACATGTTTTCTATTCTCTTCGAAGATTGACGTTGATTTTCGGTTGATGTATGGTATCAACGATGGAGTTAAGAAGTGGAATTTGGCGTTTCCAAAACTGGTGAAATACCTAGATCGACCATACAAAGACGATTTTTCAAAGAAAATTCTGGAATGCCTAACATCTCCAGAATTTGACTTAGGTAAGTGACCTGTTGTTATTTTTATTTAGGCCTGATTCGAAGTGAATTACTTATATTCTTTTATTTTAGATGTTAAAACCTGTGCCTTTCTCCTGCTTCTGAACAATGTTCTAAAACCAACAAAGGTAACTCGAAAATTTAAGCCATCGATTTTGGCAGCTCAGGAAGAAATCATATTGTTTGCGGCATCAAACGACTTGGCTGCTGGCGTCTTAACTAAATTCAACGAAGACTATTCTAATTACGGATTTCAACCGGCTCCGAAACTGATATTCATCGGCAAAGGTATTGACTCTCTTGAAGGGGAGTTTCAGGTACGTTTCCAGGACTTCAGTTATCGATTCGATAGTGCAAGTAGAGCCATAGATGTTCTGGTTAAATTCTGTGCTGTTTTTGGACTGGAGCATTCTCGTATTTCAAGACTGGTTTGGCTTTTTATATCCGCGTGCTTCTACAACGATCCAGTGCAGGAGCAGTACGAGTGTATTAATAGTTTAAAGGCGTATCTTTTGAATTAAACATGTTTGCTTGCTTCATTGAAGGTTGTCTGCAAACGTTCGAAACGAGCAGTAACTATATTGAACATCTTCGTAGCGACCACAAAACTCCTGTAAATTATCGTTATGTCTGTACATACCCAGAATATAATCAGAAATCTTCTAATTGGTATTCATTCAAGCGTCATTGCATACGTCATGATAGTCGTGATGAGGATAGTATTTTACCGGATACATGTTTAGAAAGTACTGATAATGTGTGTGTGTGTGTCATCCTCTATCCCTCACCCAGCCGGGGGCGTTGGACAAGTAGAACTGCGAATAATTTGATCAAATCTCATGCTCCGTAATGGTGCCCTTTATGTTGTGAAGACTAGTACTTCAAAAAGGGTAACTTTTGAGGCAAGACAGGGTGTCCTCAACAAGTTAAGGGAACAGGATGCACTAGATGTCCACAACAGGTACAGCAAAACATCACATAGACGCCCTTATTCACACTAACTACTCAGGGGGTAGAAGGTCAAGAAGAGCCACCGCCGCCAACTAAAGCTTGAACCGGGTACCTGGGACTCCCACGATATACCCGCGGCAATGGTCAGCAGACGATGCCCTGTGCGTATTTAGTATGTAATATGTTTTATTTGGATACACAAAATGTTTGAAGCCATGCGTCATCTAAACCATAATTTGCATCACCACAAATACACTTGTCAACAATCTTCAACTGGAACGTACTCACCAAATCACTTCACCCGGGAGCGCATTCCCGATGCTTCCACGCATATTTTTTTCCCTCCACTCCAACCACACAACAACCAAATATCACTTTTCTTCACTTTTCTTTTTCAAGTCACTCCGTGCACAAAAGCAATGCACATCTCAAAACCCTTCCAATAGATCAGCGCACTTCTCATCACCGCGTAAATAAACAGAAATTAAAATTTTCACTCGCGATGCCACAAATTTCTGGTCCGGGAGAAACCAGAAAGTACTGATAATGAAACACAGCTAAATTGCATACAGCCTGAACATTCACTAGGAACATTTTCAACAGTTAAACCGGGAAATGACGAAACCGATCATCAGCAAAATACAATATCTGCACTTGCTAAAAATTTAGAAGATTTTAACAAGGCCGCAGTTGCTTTTACATTAGAATTACACAATGAGTCAACTAAATGCTAGTATTGTTAGTAAGGTAGAAGATACTTTAATCAGAGACAGAAATTCGCAGACTGATTTTGAAATGCACAAATACATGGAACGGCTCAAACAACCGTTCGATTTCACAGACTCCGATTATATATTTTTTTAAGTATTTAGAGAAGCTTGATATTTCCGTTTTCCCTCCACAATTGCTATTGATAAAGATCAAACATCTGTTAAGTTGTGTTGTAGCCGACACTGGCCGATCTAGGCTTAAGCGCCACTCCGGTAAAGGAGACCGCAGGCCACGTTGAGTTTGCCCGGATGAGACTGCCTCAGGGCGAGTCCAATTGAAAATCTTCATAGAAAGAATAGATCGCGCCAGCTTGACTACTACCGAATTTGATCGAGTAGAAACCCCTATTGCGATACAGCATAATCTCTCACAACATCGAAATACTTCTAAAAAGCTCCCGGTAAGAGAATACACAAGCCCTAAACGACGTTCCACGTCAAGTTCTCCTCATCGGTAGCTTCACTTAAATTCCGCCAGAGGCGCAGCCGCAGCAAAAGAGGTACGCAACATAACAGTCAAATTCCGACCACGCGGAAGACAACAACATAATTATACGGACCCGAAACAACGTAAAAATACTTTCTTCCTCTCATTCTAATATTTGATAGGACTGATCAACAACATAACATCGATTTCAAATCAAAACATTTATTTACAACGGAAAACGGTAAGTTGATTTTTATTGTATTTAAACTAAAGCATGCTTTTGCGGATTTGTTGTGATTGTTTGTATTTCTACTCCTCTTTATTCTACTTCTCTATACTTCTAGCCAGTGCTGCAAAATCTCGAAAGTACACGGTGATATTGACAATTCTGCTTTGGTCACTCATTTGAGCTAACAGTCATAGTCAAGGCAAACCATGTCAATTGTCAATGACAATGGTGTCAGTGACGAACATGTGCAGATTTGTTTATTAGCTAAATATGTTACGAAATTAATGTCGTTTTCGTTTTTGCGGTGTAGCACTGGTGTAGTGTAAGCAGGAATAAGCGCGAGTCTTTGACAGCTCAACATCATTTGTTCATAAACAAAGGTGCATCCTATATCTACACCCTAAAATATTTCGGTGTACGGCAGTGTAGCACCGGTGTAGCTACACCGCAAAAACGAAAACGACATAAATGACTTGAGCAAAACAATTACATGGATCCATTTTAGTGAACAAGTATCTACGTCCTGAGCTACTTGGATAACAATAATGTGACACAGAATATACTAAATTACACTTTTTATTACCAGGTGAATCTTTGTCATTGACGAAAAAATGAATGAGATTTTGACGAAGGTTTTTTTGAGGATCAAGTCTGTCAGTGACTATGTGATGAACAATTTTGTCAATATCGCGTGAAAGTCTGTCAACGTCAATGACAAATCTCAGCACTGCTTCTAGCCCTATACTTGTGTGCGTTCGGTACAGCTACCTCCTATCTGTGCTGTGCTCTTTTCTGTCTTCTCAGTTAATCCCACGACGATGCAGCAAGCGGGAAACGACGAAGCTTGGCACCCGGGTGTCTATTATTAATGGGTTGGGTGGGCGTCCATATCTGACGATATGTGCGCACGATTTATTTGCCTACACCCAACCATTAAATCATTGGACTTGTCCACATATTAGCAAAATATGCTCTTCGACCTTATGGTCGGCAAAAAAGGTCCTCCGTGGCGCCCTCGCCGGACGCCACACTCAACAAAGAAATTGGAACGGACTCACCAGTTGCTTTTCGCTGCTGTTGTTTGCTGCGCTGCTGTTATCGGCAGCGACGTTGATGTTCGACCGTTGGACGGCCAACGATTTCCACGTGGGTGGACGGTGATTTCTCCAACAATGGCAGTTGGAGCTCCGATACGTGATGAGAAATTTGATCGCTTACCACCGGACAAGGTGACGGTTGCCGGGATCTTTCGCCCCGGGAAAGTAGGTGATGTCGTCGGAAGTTGGATGTAGTCGTCGGCTGTTGAAATTAATATTAAGCACAAAGCACAAAGGTTGTTCGACGAGCACATTACCTGGTCTAGATTGTTTTTCAATGCACACAAAGTCTAACATATGCCGCACACTACATTTAGTTTGATTTGCTATAACTAAACAATCAACGATAAATTAGAATTTAAGTACAAGTAAAACCACGTTGTTTTCACTCACTATACAAAACTATACATTAACGCGAACAAAACGACACACTTCCACTGTAAACTGCGGTTCGGACGAAAGTGAAGCGAAACCGTGACCCTCAGATTAGGGAAGGTGACCTCGGCCGAACTTAACGGAAGTTCGATTTTCCCGCGAACTTCTTCGAATGAGATCGGTAATGCGAGAGATTATTCTGATCGTTGGCCACTTGTTCAAAGTCGGGTGTAGCCACACTCTCTCTTTCCCCAACTTTCCCGAAGGTTTCCCTGGACTCGGCCTTGGGAGAAACTACGCAAGGTCGAGTGGCGTTACTCGCGAGGCATTCCAATTTTAACGTAAATCAGCTAGTGTCGTTTCGCTACTGGCATAGATTTTGGCGTATGGATTTGATATATTTCGTGCTAATTTTATTTATGTGTCAAGACCAGGAAATTGACAATGGAAAAGGTCATATTGTTTTGATGGACGTTGAACATCAATAAAAAACGTTTTTTAGTTGTGATCGCATTTTAAAAGAAACCATTTCTAATACTATTACTCTAAAGAAGAAAACAGCTATTAGTAAAATGTGGAAAATAATTAAAAATAAGTATCCAGGAGAAATTTTGATTCCCATTTCCTTATATTCAGATGAATTTGAAGTGAACGATTGTCTAAGTGTGCACAATAAGAGACATGTAATCTCTGGTACATATTATTCGATACCTACTATTCCAGAGCAATATCGTTCAAAGCTATGTAACATTTTCGTGGCTGCTATGACAAGAAAAGTAGAAATGAATGAAGTAGGCACCAGTAAACTTTTTAACGTAGTAGCTCAAAAGTTTAAGAGCATTGAAGAAAATTGAACTACATTTTAAATAGACAATGAAACAATCCAGGTTAGATTTGTGTTATCAATAGTACAAGATGATAACCTTGGTATTCACCAGTTACACCAGATTATGACTTTCAGTTCACATTTTTACTGCAGATTTTGCTCACGACCACGTGATCAGTGTCAAACTGATACTAAAGAACATTTTGAATGCCTTCGAACAGTCGAATCTTAAAATTGTGACGTGAATCTTAATAAACCATCAGAGACAGGAATTAAAGGGCCATCAATATTCAATCAATTACCTTTCTTTCATGTTGTCGAGAATTTGTACGTTGATGCGATGCATGACTTTTTTAGCGGTGGAGTATGTACTGCTGGTTTAACTGAAATTTTGAACTATTGTATTTTTCAAAAGCGATACATTTCTCTCAACATGTTTAATGTTCATAAAACCATGTTCAGTAAAATTGCTTTAGACACTTCCCTAGTAAGAATGCCAGACTTAAATGAGATGTTTTCACAGCAAACAAAATCAAAAAGTATTGTTATCAGGGCAACCGCTAGAGAGTTAAAAGCATTCACTCATTATTTCACGCTCATCTTGGGCCCTTTCGTTCCAAGTACAGATCCGGTTTGGCGTTTTTGTAAAGTGTTGGTCAAAATTACAGATACAATTTTGTCACCACCGTTCAATGAGATAGATTTACAGGAATTGCGCCACCTCTGCTCAGAACATCACGAACTATATCAGTCACTGTTTAATCTGCGCCTTAAACCAAACCAACATTTGCTATGCCATTATAGTTCAGTTATTAATATGAGTGGTAGTGTTATTTCAATGATGAACTATCGATACGAAGCTAAGCACAAACCATGTAAAGAATATGCCCATGTTATTTCATCGAGGAAAAACATATGTTATACACTATGTATGAAAGCCGCTCTACAATACACTCATGATGTTTTTAATAAAGTATTTTTTAAATTTTCGTTAGTAGGATCAGTGAAACCATGTAATTTGGAGATGAAAGATTGTTTCAAGAATATTCCTCCACCATATCCAATCCAGTTTGGTAAAAAACTTACAAGAAGCATCTCATCTGAAATACAAAGGTACTATATATAAGATAGGCACTTATGTAACAGTAACCGAGCAGCTAAGGATACAATTATTCGAAATTATTTATGTTGCCAGCGTTTTTATAGTAGGACTGTCATGGACCGTAGGATTGTTTGATGAACATTATTTAGCATATGAAACACTCGAAAAAAGTCGCGTTTACCGTATTCTCAATATCGATGAAATTGATGGTCCACCGATTATGCCACACAAACTTAATAGTAAGATGTATTTTCGTAAAAAGCATGATTTCGACACAATGAATGTTTAACCACCAACTTCACTTCTGTGTACTGCAGAATGTGTTTATAACGATGTATAAATAAGATTTTGTAAAACTAGTATTAAATAATATTTCTCTGTACCAACTTTTATATGTTAAGTATTATAAATTATGCAAACAATTAAAATGTTTTTTGATACGCTAGGACTTCCAGTTCTCGCTTTCAATAGTTTTTTTTTTACATTAAAAAATTGGTGCTTGGAACAATTTAATTAATCCTCTCGTATATCCCAACCATAAACCGTACCATGAATATTATGTGCGAGATTTATAAAATTATTACTTTCTTCGATATAGTATTCATATGCCGGCTCAAGTATATTTGAATGCGCTTGAAATGTATAAGTCTATGTTATAAAATTGTTTTGACAAGGTTTATAAATGTCATATGAATTGCGCATACACTCTATGCGAAGATAGCAATGGCAAAAATCTATGTGGTTTGCTTAATACATTCAATATGGATTTTTCTTTTCGTGTAGGTTGCAGTCCATTGCAAGAACATGGAGATCGAAAAATGTGAGGTGTTTTATTGTGTATTTACTCGAAAGCTGGATTTTATCGGTTACTCCTGTAGGGCTGCCAAGTAATCGTTTAATTACGAGGGATATGTGAACGATAAACAGAGTTTTCAAATTTATGGATTATTTCTTCTTTTCAACTCCCACATAAGTCCTTCAAATAAATAGAATTTTCAATATATTTTTACACTACGTAAACTATGGTTGAAAATATTTTAAATATAATTTTCACATTATGTACAAAAAAATAAAACTTGTTTTCATCATCCTTCTCCTGCTTGCACATATGACTACCCCCGCGTGCTAAAAGTAAATAAAAAACAATAATAAACTTTAACACTGTGTGTACTGCTTGGCGGAACCAAACGAAAATAAATAAACATTGAACAGCAACTTTGACCGGATTTAGAAGGTAAATACTCTTTTTATTAAGTCTCAGTTTATACTTATCTGATTTAATGAATTTTTTAATGTTTAAATGGACAAATCTGACAGCCCAGACTCTGGAGACGAGCAGGAAGAGGGGAACTACTGCAACGTGGAATTTTTACATCTAGATAGTGCATCGGATCTTCTGTCGGAACGTCATCCCAGTTTTGAAGAATCTTCGGTTGAAAACCCCGAAGCAACACTGCAAGATGGTGCTGGATCCAGTTTTTCCGAGCAGTCGTTGTCCCTGAAAAGCACAGCTATGGAATTCAATGTAGCAGTGAATCTTTCAGCGAAGGAATTCAAGAAGTACGCTTTTCATTTTGTTGGTGTGTTTCACGTGAGATATTTCAAAACACAACGATTGGCCGATCCAGTATACTCGAAGAACGTTGTTGGAAACACCATTGAGGAACTGTTCCAATGCTTATGGCAGGAAAGCTGCTCTCATGTTTCTCGTGAAGTGGTGGTAGATCATACACAGGAAGAAAAATCTGTGTATTGGTCCACAAATGAGAAGCCGAATTTGATCGATATAAACAAATTTGTTGTACTCAACACAATTTTGTTTTGACCAGTTGGCGAGGAAAACGCATTCAAATTCATATCTACAAGTATTCGACGTCAGTTACATCGAACACCATTTGGGGATTGGTGGACAAAAATTTACTACGACCGGGTAAAAAAGATCGTGCTGGTGCCCCCACAACGGAAGAGCTGTTTGCTTGCACCAGCAAGCTGAAAGAGGTACATTGCCATTACACAGCATTGTATTCGTCCTGGGCAAAGTGGGCGAATTTCATCCTTTCACAACCAGGAGATCAACATTCGAAACTAGTCAATGAAGCTCCACCAGATAAATATCTACATCTGTTCCGGGCACCACCCATTTCAGAAGGAAGCCAACTGCAAGTCACCCGTCGAGGAAATCAAATTGCATTCAGCGTATGCGACAGTATGTCATCAGATGTTAACCGGCTGTGTGATGTTGTCGATGTGCTCGCAAAAGAGGTGAATAATGTTCAAATGCTAGCCCATCAGTTAAAGGCTAAAGTTGACACTTCTCTCTCACTTCTCAATGCAATGCAAAGTTCAATGCCACCAGAGGAATCGGAATTCAGTAAGAAATTAGCTTCTTCAGTCGGTGATATGGTTGACGTTGACCATCAATAATAAGACTTTTTGGCTTACATAATATGTATGCAGTGTTCAATGAATAAAAAACCAATAATATCAGTATCAACAATATATTTCATTCAAATTATTTCATTTTGATCTGAACTTTGGCCATTATGTACTTCTCATGATCTGCTTACAGAAGGGTTGAATGTTCCTCCTGGAAGAAAACCGCACTTTCTAAACAGATTCGTACAATCATAGTTGGTGAATTTTGTGAGAGCAGCCCCGATAACTAAAGACAATTGAATGTTTTTGTTTTCCCTGTAGTGACGCCTTACATCCCAACAAACAATTTTAGCTGCAGATTAGCTTATACAGCCAAAATTTGCCTTATGCAGCTAATTTTTGCCTGTATAAGCTAAGCTGCAGCTAAAATTGTTTGTTGGGATATCGCTTAATTAATCCAAACACTATTTCAATGGGGTTGTAGCATGGACAATAAGGGGGAAGAAAAATTGGAATAATTCCCAGGGAACGTAAGTATTGTATGATATGCTTATCGCAATGTATGCTTGCACCATCCATAATCCAGACAGAGTACTGACCAGGGTATGATCTAACGTTCCCGTTCATCAGAGCCATCTTTCTGCACGCATCGAAAAACTTTTGTCTTGTAAATGTGCCATCGGTTTCATATGATTCAAGTATTCCACGATGCCCCAAAAAATACAATGTAGAAACTCTTGGTCGGCGCCGGAATTCTCCTTTAAAAACAACCTTCTGACCAACCATTCCATACCCTCTGGTTCGCCACAAATCGCGATTTGTCAAACGATACTTCATCCAAGAAAACGAGTTGTGGATAAAACCATTGAACACAAGACAGTTCTCTGCTAAACTTAATGATTTCAGTTTCACGGATTTGAATAGCTCTGCGCACCAGCACCTTCCAGGACATTCCATGTGCGTGCAGGATCTTACATATCGAGGAAGCACTAATCGACACGCCGAAATGAGAGGTGAACATTTGTTGTGCTTCGTCTCGGTGCAATATGGGACATCGTTCATACAGATTCAATATCCATTTTCGCTTTGCATGGTTAAATTTCGCGAAAGTTACGTGTCGAGGTCTCTTTCCAAAGTTTCCGTTGCACTCGTATTCCAATATCCAGGAACTGATGGTCGTTTTGGATTTACCATAGATTACGGCGAGATGTAACCGTTTTATTCCAAGCACGTAGTAATCGTAAAGGCAATGATATTTAGTGTTGCTACTGGCTCTTTTATGCCGAACATTTTCCAAAATCGAAATGTTCATGACTAATTGATTGGACGCAAACTTTGAATATTTGAAATCACCGTAAATATATTGCAACATAAACTTGTTTTTAATCGAAAGCTGAATGATTTTGTTTTTTGACGTTTATGTTTTTGACAATTCGGTTGACAGCGACTACTCTAGTGACTACTTGAATAACGAATACTTTAACCGACCGTGTCCAGAAAGAGAGTAAACGCAAATAATGAGTGGAATGAATTATATCCAAAAAAAAAAAAATTGTTAAAAAAAATGTTGCAGACTGGACTTGAACCACGATCGTTGCGATTTTCAGACTTGTGATTTCTTCACTGCGCTGTCCATTCTTCGGAACATCGATAGGCCAAAAGCGAATAAGAAGCGCTCATAGTACGATAAAACAATTTCGTATGCCTTCCTGCTGATCGGGAATTGAAGAAAATCGTGGGAAGTGTGAGCGACGTTCTACAATAATGTTATAAATAAAATGATTGCTTGTATAGTAGCCTATTGTTGCGGTACGTTAGCAGCGTTAGAAGCCTATTGTTGAGTATGTTTATCAGCAGCGCTTGCTTCCTCTCCCCTGTTGTTCATCACCATTTCTTCTTCCAGAAATTCAACCGCTACCTCGTATGACAATGCGCCTCCTCCAGTCACTACACCAGCGTACGTACTGGTATCTTCCTCATTCCGTTGTTGGTTTTGAACTTTCGTGCGTTGTTATACTGACTGCTTCCGATTCTTCCGCTTGGGGCAGGAATTCATCCGATGCCCCTCCGCCTTACAAAGGAAACACACATTTTTGTTTCCTCGATAGAATATGTCATGACGTTGCATCAGATTGCGGGGTTGCTAGTGTATAAGAATGCACAAAGCTGCACAAAGAGGTGAACGCCTTAGATTTTTCACATTTATATCGCTGTGAAGCAACTGAGAAGTATTGAGGGAAATTTATCCCGAACTACACGCATTACATCAGTGTTCACTAGGATGTCGACAAAAGTAGGCCACTCTCGATGTGTGCCACGCGATCGTCTGTTTTCTCGGCAGCAACCATTGTGTGGTCCTCCTCATTGTTCTTCATCAGAAGTTCTTTCGGTCGATGCGTCGTCGACTTTGGAAAGCAACCGTTTAGTGATGAGTGTGTGAGTGCTGACCACGTTTTGCGTCAATTGCTGCAATGGAATCACTCTAACCCCCGTTGACCTAACTGCCATACAATGAAACCACTGGAAGCGGCCCTAGTTCTGATGTAGGAGGCTTTTTGGATAGCTGAAGATAAAGTGTTTATTGTGTTGTACCTTTTGATTATAGTTTTAATATGTATTGTATAGTGAGCAAGAATTCTCGGCTCTGTAAAATTAATTCGTTTGAGCCTTATCAAATAAATTAATAAACAACACGCATTACATCATCTTATTTCCCTAGCATCAATAATGCTAGATCGCTATCCGGGACTTCTGGTAGGAGGTCGTATACTCTCACGTATTGAACGGTACACCCAGCTGGCGACATGCGTACTAACTTCCCATCGGCATAATGGAAAATTGATTGTTCACCGTTGTGTAGCTTTAACTTGATGACCATAGAGTTTTCCTCCGCTATGCGATATGTAGCGGTCATCTGAGTGCGATCTACCACAGATGGTTTCGCACTGGTATGTGTGAAGCTGAATTTAATCGTCAGATTTATTTCCAACGACATCTCAACCAGTTTTTTGCTTCCAACGGGCCAATGGCAAAAGCGAGCGTACTTGAAACAATAAGCAAGCACCACAACAATGAGTTGCTATCGCAAAACGGAGGAAAGTATGCCAAACGGAAACATCTGTTAAATAATTTTACCTAAGAAGACAAGGTACTCTTTGGGAGTTTTTTGATGAGGATATAGAACATTCCATCATCACCTGGTGCTTTCAAATTATGATACTTTTTAGTTATAGATCTTACTTCGTCCAAATCAGTCCCCCAGGAATCATCAAAATAAAATTCAGATAATCCCGAGCAACCTGATACTCATTAGGACTAGTAAGACCAAAACTGAAATTATGGGAACTCTAGAATTGCTTAGCAAGTTTCTGAGCTTTTTCCGAATTTGTGATCAAAATTTTATGACCATCTTTAAGCGCTGGTATAGGCTTTGAAATTGGAAAGGATTTGGAATTCGGGTGTAATTCCAAAACATTTTTTCAAATGTTGTTCCTCAGAGTAGAGAATCGCTTTTTAATTTGTTTTTGCAAATCCCGCCAGATAAATTTCATGGCAGGATCACGAGTTCTTTGATATTGCCTTCTACGGACATTTTTCAGACGAATCAAGAACTGAAGATCGTCGTCTATTATAATTGAATCGCATTTAACCTCGCATTTTGGTACTAAGGCAGCTCTTGCTTCAACTATCGAAGTAGTCAGAGACTCAAGAGCATAATTAACATCATCTTTGGTTTGCAAAAGAATGTTTGGATCAAAGCTATATTCCATAAATGTTCGATATTGCTCCCAGTAAGCTCTATGGTAATTGAAAGTAAAGCTGTTGGGATTAGAAATTATTTCTTGGGATATTTCAAAAGTAACTGGAAGGTGATCAGAACCGAAGTCAGCATGGGTATCCAATTGGCTACAAAGTTGAAATAAATCAGTTAAGACCAAATCAAAAGTTTAAGGATTTCTTGCAGAAAAAAATGCATGTTGGGATGTTTGGATATTGAATAGTGCAGAACAATCATCAAATAGAATATTACAATTGCAATTTCTGTGAGCATTATTCCATGAGCGGTGTTTTACAATGAAATCTCCAATAATGTAGAATTACGAAGTATGACGGGTAAGTTTCCAAAGGTCACCCTTGAAAAAATTATTTTGCTGGTCTACGCATTGGAATGCCAAAAAGGCAGCTTTGAATGTAAAGGGTGATACGGTCAAAATTTGGTCAATACCAACTTGACGTATTTCTTTCAATTTTGCATTTAAAAAACCTGAACACCCCTCATTTTGAAGGTGTGTGTGTGTAGAATGTTGCTCCTATTTTGATTTTGGAATTCCCTCTTCAGTTGTCAAAATGCCGTCCAAGCAAGAAGAGCAGCGTATCAAAATTTTGCTCGCGCATCGCGAAAATCCGAGCTACTCGCACGCAAAGTTGGCAAAATCGCTAAAAGTTGCCAAATCAACCGTTACAAATGTAATTAAAGTGTTTGGGGAACGTTTGTCGACAGCCAGGAAGTCTGGATCGGGGGGAAATCGAAAACCGGAAGCCGCTGAGACGACAAAGAGAGTTGCCGGTAGTTTCAAGCGAAACCCTAACCTCTCTCTCCGAGATACCGCAAATAAGCTGGGTGTATCGTCTACAACCGTGCATCGAGCCAAAAAACGAGCCGGACTATCGACTTACAAGAAGGTAGTGACTCCAAATCGCGATGATAAACAAAATACGACGGCCAAAGCGCGATCCCGGAGGCTGTACACGACGATGCTGACGAAGTTTGACTGCGTGGTAATGGACGACGAAACCTACGTCAAAGCCGACTACAAGCAGCTTCCGGGACAGGAGTTTTATACGGCAAAAGGAAGGGGAAAGGTAGCAGATGTTTTCAAGCACATGAAACTGTCAAAGTTCGCAAAGAAATATCTGGTTTGGCAAGCCATCTGTACCTGTGGCTTGAAAAGCAGCATTTTCATAGCTTCCGGGACTGTCAACCAAGAAATTTACGTGAAAGAGTGTTTGAATAAACGTCTGCTGCCTTTCCTGAAGAAACACGGTTGTTCCGTACTGTTTTGGCCGGATTTGGCATCTTGCCATTACGGTAAAAAGGCCATGGAGTGGTACGCCGCCAACAACGTGCAGGTGGTTCCCAAGGACAAGAACCCTCCCAACACGCCAGAGCTCCGCCCAATTGAGAAATACTGGGCTATTGTCAAGCGGAACCTAAAGAAGACCAAAAAAACTGCTAAGGGCGAGCAGCAGTTCAAGGCAAACTGGCTTTCTGCGGCGAAGAAGGTGGACAAGGTGGCTGTACAAAATCTGATGGCAGGGGTCAAGCGTAAGGCCCGGCAATTCGGATTTGGAAAAGCGGAAGCCTAACTGAATATTTTTCCTGAATTTTATACTAATTGAACTTGAAAAAGAAATTTAATTTGATTTTTTAAATAAACGATTTCACCGATTTACACGCGTTTTCCCTTGACCAAATTTTGACCGTATCACCCTTTAAGTTGTCCAAATTTTGTTTAGATAGAAAATCCCATAGTTTCGTATTTTGGTTTCAAATGAAGAATTTGATGTTTGTTTCGTCTATGAACAATGATGAAAACGCCTCACCGGCTCCTTTAAGCCGGTCATATCGATAAATTAAATAATTTGAGTCCCTTTTAACCTTATGGTTAGGTTTAATGTACGCTTCAGTTATAACGGTGATATGCACGTTATGAACTCTTAAAAAGTTAAATAGCTCGTCTGCATTATCTTAAAGAGATCGAGCATTCCAATTCAAAATTTATTTGTTTCCTTGATTTGTTTTCCATCAATCTTGTTTTCCGTGCTGAGCACCAGTGCTACCGACGCCAGGGAGGCAGCTCCCACACCTGGACCCTACCTATCGACCCATCAACTCATGAACCGAGGACCAAAGGCTTTACTTCCCTTCCGAAGGAAGGCGTGATCAGAGATGTTATGCCTCAGAACATCCCTGCAGCGCCGACTGGGATTGAACCCATGCCTGCTGGGGTGAGAGGTAATCACGCTTACCACTAAACCACTGGCGCCACTATTCGAAATATTTAATGATTAAAATCCTTTACTGAATTGCATAGTCATGACTATGTTATTCGAACAATTAACTCAGTTTGAATTGCATCAAATATGAAGTTAGTTTTTAACATATCAGTAATCATGTTGACTCAAAATCATCAAAATGTCCGATAGAATTATGTTGGCTAGAATTTTGATTTCGATTTCTACCAGCTGCAATAGCAGCATAGGTAGCTCCATTTACTTGCTGAAATTTGGTACCAGCAGGTATGGTTGAAGAATTTGAAGCAGGGGAGCTGTTTTTACCTACCGGTTCGAATGAAGAATTTGTTCATCGCTGACCGTTGCTATCAGAAATAAGTACCGTGGAGCGTTTCCTACCTGTCACTTAGAACGAGATTGGAGGATAGCTTTGCGAGTCTTACATTCCCTAAAAATTGTTTGTGGTTTTCACCACAATTCAAGGTCCCTATTATTTGCCGCTGAGAAGCAATTCCGAGGCCAAGTAAAACCTCCACGAGGCGTCCCCTCATTCGCCCCATCATTAGTTCCATCATTCGTTGAGTCGCAGCGTTGAACCTGACTATTGGCCTCGAAAAGGCTTGCCAATGGCCATGAAAAATCGACTACATGCATCCGAACATTTGTTTATCTCAAATCGAAGTAACACATTCCGCGCAACTACCATAAACCGGACTAGTTCATGCTGATCTGCGTCAAGCTTCGTCTACAATTTGGTCTTTTACATCAACACATGTCAGGTAGCCTTAAGATTCAATTGGCTAAACTTCCCAAGTAACACTGCAAGGTTTATAAAGGTTACAAGTCTAAATTGAGGTCTACAGAATCCTCACAAAACCTTAATTGTTACTTGGGTTGGTGAGTTCGTTCCATGTAGTAAATTGTTATCTTTTCAAACCAGTAACGTTGCGATATCACCTTTTTGTGGTGCGTTACTGGTGTAAGATCTACCACCGAACCCTAGTTGTGATAGCTTCAAACTGGGAAATCAGAATTTTCCAGTAATCAAAGGATCACATTTTGGTCCTTGTTAATGTTTATGACTTGATAATAATGACAAGACTCGGGTAAGGACCACCGCCGTTATGCATTTCTATATTGTATATTTCAAATCGAAAATATTGTTTATGTTCATAGATTTCACAAAATCTTTTTCCCTTTGTCCTTCTCCTTTTCCTTTCCCTTTTCTCTTTTCAGAAAGCGAGTAATGGCGCTATAGCCATACGTCATAAAAGGCTAGGACAAGAGTTAGTGCTCATGCCCCAACCGTCAGAAGAAAATGGAGCATCACTTAACCTTTCTAGCTTTGATGCTTTCAACGACCAACCAATCATATAATTACCAAAATCGGAACGTACGGTACGAGATGTCCACGTTTCATTCATTTTTTGGATTCTGAAGCATCGTGTTTAAATCTTCGATCTAAACAGGTCCGATGTTTTCTGAATCATCTTGCCCCTTAAATGCTGCACAGTAGGCCTGGCCGTTTTGATATGTGTGACGCATCTTCGATGTGAAACATATATCAAATAGACAAGAAAAATGATGTAGGTATATACCGTTCCGATTCAAATTTCGGACGATTCAAATTTCGGACACTTTCATTTTTAATTAAATATTACATCCAGTTAGAAACAAAGTAATAATGTTAGATGATCGTGGAGGGCACTAGTCAAAAAAATTTAAAATTTACAAGACATGTGGATCATATTCGACCGAGATAATCAACTTTTAAAAGTGTCCGAAATTCGAGTTTAAGTGTCCGAAATTTGAATCGGCACGGTATATCATTTTCCATGATGCTTTCAAAAACTGGCTGTGTTGCTGTTAGATGAGATTAGATTAGATTTAAATTTCTTAGGTTTTTTCTTCAGAGGACAGTCGTCCTTTGCATGAGAATAATCACAACAATTCATGCATTTAGCAATTTTTTTAACCGTGACCCCATCCCTGCACTTACGGCACTGGGCATAGGCGTAGCGAAAGGGGGCAGTTGCTCCCCTAAACTCAGCAACACAAAGACTTTCGATGAAATGGCGTTCGGTGAAAAAGCATTCGGCCAAATTTTACATACTAATTTTTTTTCGCCCCTCCCTAGCTCGAAACCTGGCTACGCCCTTCGCACTGGGTGAGGTTTTGGATTTCCTCCAGTCTTCCTGAAGGGTTCTCACTTCACTCGGACATGTAGCATAAGGCTAGCTTTTTCTAAGGCTTTAAGGTTGTTTAGCTCACTAGACTTGAAGTGAACTAAATAACAATCATTTCCCGTTGCTCAAATTTCCATTTTCATTATGATTACTAGGATTGGCTCAACTCCAAGTAATATTTTTCAATTCATCTTTCATCTGATTCAGGGATTCACCATTGGGCAGACCTTGCAAGACAACATTGAATAGACGTTCAGTTTTGGTGTCGTTAGTGAAAAATTGGTGTTGCTTCTCAGTAAGATGCTTGAAGAGACGTTTGAATCCGTCAAAGGTTTCAGTCAATACACGCCATTCACCTAGGCGGCCAATTTGATATGAAAACTTGAATTTAACGAAGTTCAAAAATTCCGTGTGAAGAGCATGGAAATCGGAAGTGGTTATCACAATACGAGGGACCTTCGCATAAATTTGGAAAAAGCTCATTTAAAGTGCATATTTTTAAATCTGGCTGAAAATCTGATGTACGTTATTATCGTGGAATAGCCATCAACTCTTGCGTTTCTTAACTTTTCGAACAAATTGTCAACGAAAAATTATTTCTCCAAGTCAATAATATAATTACTGACATGCACCACGGCTGCTTCAAGGGTCGTTCGACCTCGACACATTTACTTGAATTATAGACTATTCATTGAATGCAATGGATAATGGAAACCACGTAGAAGCCCTCAAGACAGACTTTAGCAATGTATTTAACCGCATTTAAAGAGTACCAATGCTACTCTTTAAATTGAAAAAAAAATTGGATTTGAGTCAGGACTTTTGAAATGGCTTGAATCATATTTAACTAACCGACAACAAATAATGAAATTCAACGGAAAGAAATCGAGCCTAATTCAAGTCACTTCAGGCGTCCCCAAAGGCTCTCATTTGGATCTTAATATCATTATTTCAACTCTACATCTCATCATGCACAGTGGGGTTTTCCCTAAATGCTTGCCATTCGACGTGAAGAATGAAGAAAATTCCTACATTTCGCATAAACATTAATCCATCAGTACTTTTCCATCTCAATCTCTAAATGCCATTCACTCAACGTCAATGTTAAGGACGATCGCCATAAAACCATCGCCACGCAACACCCAACCGCATAAATTGGGGAATCCCAAACTAACCAGATCACCACAGTTTAAGCACAATCATCAGCACCCGAACAGCGGTCCGACGCCTCGCCGTCTTCTCTCCACACATCAACACAAATGAACCGCCGCTCTATGGGCTTGTGTGTGCCGCCCAGCCGCTGTGCCTGGCAGTCCCGACTGCAGTAGAACAATTCGCCGGGCTGATCGCTGCTGGTATGACTAGTGTTAACACAATAGCCCCACACACAGGTAACCGAGCAAGCGAAAATGTAGTGCGAAAATTTATAAACCCTCGGTACCGCTCGATCGGTGATCTTATTACCCGCCGAGAGTTCACTCAGAACGGTTGCTGTTTCCGAAAGAAGTGGCGACGTTCATTTGATCCCAACAGTATTGTAGTAGGGTGATAGTTAAAATCGGAAGCCGGACGAACCATTAAATCAATTAATTTGGCGAATTGTTTGTTATAAGTTATCTCGTGAGGCTTGCAAAGAATGCCAAGGACTAGTCATAACTGAGTATTTTATTTTAAGTGATACAAAGATTGCGGTGGATAAAAGTAAAACGGGCAATGAAACGGACATGTGCAATTCGAAGCAATTTGTAGCCGATTGCAATCGACAGTGAAAAGCGACACGTGAAAGTATTCTACCCTGTGTGCCACGTGCCAGTTAGTGCAAGCCACCCGCCAATTTCCACGAGTGACTAGTGTAACGTGAATAGCACAATCAGTGATATTGTTTTGATTTACCCTGGACTGACAACAAGATCTATTGTTGATCTGATCCTACAAAGTTAATCATGGCGGGAGTTGTGAATCGATCATTTGTCGGCGATGACGGTCAGGTACCGGGCAAGACGACCACCAACGGTTCAGCGGGACCTCCTGCTGCAGCGGCGTCAGACACCACCGTGGACACTACCAGTACCGGTTCCGGTGAAAGGGAAAAATGGGACAACGGAGTGGAGTTCCTGCTGTCCTGCATTGCCATGTCGGTCGGTCTGGGCAACGTGTGGAAGTTCCCGTCGACGGCATTCCGCAACGGGGGTGGAGCTTTCGTCATTCCCTACATGATCGTGCTGCTGATCGTGGGAAGGCCGGTCTACTATCTGGAAATGGTGATGGGACAGTTCTCCAGCCGAGGCAGCGTCAAGGTGTACGATGTGTCGCCGGTTATGAGAGGTACGTCGGGGTAGTCATATTATCTACATTTGTCATCGGTCGAGGTGAAAGGGATAATGATGGGTTAATAGTTTTCGACGGCAGGTAGTCTGCCGCGAGTGATCGATGAAGTTGTGAGCAAAGAGACGTGTCTGCTTTAATTTGCTTCTACTTAAAGCTACCGATGACGGAGGTGTTAAAACAAACACAGAATGATTCGGTGAAAATGTGCTTGGGTAGTTTTATTTTTGTTTGCAAGGAGATAATTGGAATACAAATATTTTAAATTTAAATTAGCGCAGTCAGATTTACAAGCAAAGAGCTGTGTCACGTATAACAATAGCTGCTATATAATTGGTTTTAGTTGCATCGGTACATTTTTCAAGGGCACTCAATGATGTAGCTTTAGTAGTGAAAGTTTCCTGTATTTGTGTTTAAATAATAAGGTTTTGGAATGCGGAATTTTCCCAAATGATCAATATCAAGCTTATTTGTGACGATGTTGAAGCTGGTCCAGTGTAAGAATGCTTAAGTTGATCTTCGTACAAATTAAGTACAAAATCCAAACAATTGGATCAGTGTGTTTTGGGGTTTCTTATTTTAAGTGTCAATGTCTCGTTGGCTTCTGAATGCTCTGCAATTGATACAAAGCAGACAATGTTGTACAAGGAAAATGACACGAGCTATCGTATCAACTAAGAACAGTTTGATCAGCTGCGCTGAGCATGAAACGATGATGGATATAGGAATACCATTTATTTTGAATCATATTGCAAATAACAGACTTACTGAGGTATGTTTGAGTTTTATTGTGATGCCATTTTACAACCTCGTTTTTTTCTCGCTAATTTTTTTGCGATAATGTGTTGCTATGTCATTCATAAGAAACACCAGATAATATAAAACAGTTGGATGTCCTTTCAGTACTATTTTTACTCCAAACACAGTGTAACGTCATTGAATTAACATTGGCATACGGATGGGGCCTTCCTTAGATCAGCCGGTAAAAGTGCAGCTACAAAGCCAGACAGAGCTTGAGGTGGCTGGGTTTGTTTCCCGGTCCGGTCTAGGAACTTTTTGGGTTGGAAAATTTCCCTGGAGTATGATTCGACTTGCCACATAATTATTCTAATGCAGAAATGGTACTGGCATCGAAAGCTATCAATGAATAACTGTGGAAGTGCATCTTGAATACTAAGTTGAGAGCACGCAATAAGCTAAAATGTGATAAGCATTAAGCTTGGAATGCGAAGAATAAGATGAAGCGTAAAAGTTCCAGTTTTTGACCTAAACCCTAATTTGTTTTCCCCCCATTTTACTGCACATAGAAGAGAAGGTCAACTACTCCTTTTAAAGCTTAGACTTTTTACTAGAAAGTAGTGAAGGTTTGAGTAGCGCCAATTCATTTTGAATAGGGTCACGTTGATTGGTTGCGCGTTTTGCCAATTTGTACACACAAACGAGCCAAACTGCTAGTGTTTTAAATGTGGCTTGAAGAATTGAGTAGCAATTAGTCAAGTTTGGCTCGTTTGTGCTTAGCAAATGGAAAAACACGCAAACATTCAACACACTTAGAAAAAAATCATGTAAATTTAGGTGATCTGAGACTGACATATACGAGCGTCAATTTTGACACAAAATTGAGACATAACCAACGCAAAATGCAGCTCAATCAAACGTACTTTTGGTCGAGTAACGAATTTTTTAGTCTCGGATTCACATCACGGATTTTACATGACATGTTATTTTAAGTCCCATCCTTTCTACAACTTTACCCAATAAAGTATCCTTCTATCCCTTTAGGGGAAAAAAGATAGCTTTTCCATTTTTTTTTTCATAGTAGGCCATGATAAATTTTTTGAATTGCAGGATTGTGAGCGATGATCAATTCATCTCAAGACACTTTTTTGATTAAGTCAAAAGTTTAAAGTTTAAATTTTAATTCAATTCAATTCATTTAAGTTCGTGATTTTGTTACAAACACAAAATGTGTATGTGTTGTTGTCGTATGTTTTTGGCTTTAAATGTATGAACCAGTTAAGAGAGTACACGGTCAATCAGACTAACTCAATTTCAGCAATTGTGAATGTACTCAGAAGTGAGATTAATTTTCCTGGCTTTTTCAGGGGGAGCACACTCTTGATCCAGTTTGGGATACATTATTGACTGCTTTCGATAACGTAATTTCATTTGTATAGCCTGTTTAATCAGGGTTTGAACAATCGTCAAGTCGGACATAGCTTGTTATGATATAAGAGGTACGATAGCCTGAACAATGCGTAAAGAGCAAATCAAAACATTTAACGTCGCGTGAAAGTGGAACTTAATGAAGGCCTATGTGCTTTTTCATAGCTTTTAGTTTTCGGATTTGAAAGATCGTCGGTTGCAGTGGCTTACTTACTGAGCTTGAGCTTGATTGACCGCCCACGGTTGCTACTCTGTTATAGCCAGATTAGCTGTAATTACACAGAGAACTAATAGACGCTGTTTGGGACTAGCAATCATCCTCAATGTGTAAAAACTGGTGATCTTAAATTAGGCAATACCAGCGCCGGTCGCACCCGAACACAGGTCAAGAAAGGAATGGGAAGGATTGTGTTGACATGACACTCGCTTTGATGGAAGCCGAGAACACCTCTGAACTTACACGAGGAATCACTGGGATGTTGGATAAGAGGGTTGGGTTTGCAGCAGGGTTCGTTTTGGTAAACGATAAGCTGAATTGACGTCCTAACGATCATATAACGCGAAGGAGCTTGGGATTAAACCCACGGTTTTCTGCTCAGTAAGCAAAAACGTTTGCCACTAGGCAGACGAGCTCCTTTTTAATCATCGAGTTGCTGTTATTACCATGTAGTCATATTAACAAATAAAACGATTGACGAATCTTGAATGTGGCAGGGCCTGAGATTAGACTCATGATGTTCTGCTCAGTAAGCAAAAACGGTTGCTCTTAGGCCACCGAGCCCCTCATATCACATAATACCGTTGCTCAAATTTTTGTATCGATTCAAACCCGGAACCAACGACAACAACGAGTTTCGCAAAATACACGATACACAAGCGATTTTACCATAAATCTCTTTGATATGTAAGGACCTGGGACCGCATTTTTCTGCTCAGTAAGCAAGCCACTGTAACCGACGATCTTTCAAATCCGAAAACTAAAAACTACGAAAAAGTACTTAGGCCTTCATTAAGTTCCACTTTCACGCGACGTTCAATGACAGGGTCCTATCCAGGATTACATCTGAAAAATCCAAATCTGGCCAACGCCCACCCTAAACCGAAACCTGTTCTAATCCACCTGAAATGACTAACGAATGGAAGACTTTGACTACCCAGCCATGCAATAGTCTCATTCCGTGCCTTATGGCAACTTGATGATTCTATTGCGCTCATCTTTTGGCACCACCCAGGGGAGACTTGGTCCTGTACCCAATGCTTAACTTATCTCCATTCCACTCAGCTACTCGCAATTTCTTGTGATATAGTGGGCGGAATATTATTATATGAGACAATTCAATGCAGACGTCTTTCCAAATTTGGCAGATCGACAGGTAATCGGTGAGTTACCACGATAGTTGCTTATTCAACAACTCGACAACGTCCCATCGTCAACGCCTGCTATGAGAATTTCCCATTGCAGACGCCAACGAAATGACGTCATCGAGCTATCGATCAACTACCCTGGTTATCGCCTGGTACCTTATAGCACGATGCTAGGAGGCGAACCGGAAGAATCGATGAGCTACATCCCCCGGTTGCAGTGGCTTACTTACTGAACAGAAAAACGCAATCCCAGGTCCTTTCACATTAAATAAATGTATGATCAAAATAACTTGTTTATCGTGTATTTTGCGAAACTTGTCGTCGTTGGTGCCGGGTTTGAATGGTTACAACAACTCGAGTAACGGAATGATGTGATATGAGGGGCTCGGTGGCTTTAGAACGACCGTTTTTGCTTACTGAGTAGTCTAATGAGTCTAATATCAGGCCCATCCACATTCAAGATTCGTCGATCGCTTTACTTTTTAATATGACTACATAGCAATAACAACTCGATGATTAAAAAGGAGCTCGTTTGCCTAGTGGCAATTCTGCAAAAGGATTCCTATAGTTGTGTAAGGAGACTCCATACACAACTATTGGAACCTAAGGCTTCTAACATACCGCAACTATAGAAGCGTTTACCCTAGTTACGTCGCTGATGTCCTTTTTGAAGAAATCTACCCCATTGTCTCGATACAACTGTAGAACTTCTCCGCTGTAGTGGGAGCTTACCAAATAAGGCCAAAACTTTTCAGGTCCATTGTGAGCCTTAATGTACGGAAGAATACGTTTTTTTCATATGTAAATCCAATTAGTCAGCACCTTGTAGTCCCATAAAAATATTTAAGATATGAAGCGGTCTTCCATTTTTTTTTTCTAAATAAAAAAAGAGGGCTGAACAAGGGTCGAAGATGACTGTTATTGAATGCCTTAAAAAGCTTATAATTTATATAACTGTTAAGCTATTGGCTGAATAAAATCACCTGATTTAGATATTTAAAAGCTGCACAAAAGTTAACGTGGTCTATGTACAATAATTATTCAAACTAAGGTTGAATTAGAATCGATTACGATCGACCCGTAATTGATCTTCACGTACGTTTCGTCGTCCATGAGGATGCATCCTTTGTACTTTGTAAGAATCTCATTGTACAGTTTCTGGGCACGTCTTCTGGCCACGAGATTATGCTTCAGTGTCCTGTTTGGTTGCCTACTGGCTCGAAAAGATCGAAATCCTTCTCGCTGACGAATTCTTCTGACGGTGCTTTGCCTGGCATTGAATTTCTTGGTGATATCCTAATCCGACAGCCGTGGGTTTGCCCTAACCGTTCTCAACACCTTCAAATGCAGCTTCTAAACCTTAGTTCCACTACGGCGCTTGCTTTGATCCTGCCGATCGATAGTATGCCGCTCACGGAAACGTTTGGGAACACTGCACACGGTCGATTTAGCCCATTTCAACGGCTAGGCGATTTTTGAACCTGACCACGTCGGATTTTCCAAGTGGGTTTCCAAAATTAAGTTTCGGTTCGCGGCTTTTATCGAGTTAATGTTCTTTTCAACTTTATGAAACGTGACGAACTTTTCAGCACTGAAAAAGGAAACATTTCAAAACAAACTGCTGTCAAAACATTCCACATCCGACCGCTAGGAGCACTACACCTGGTTAAGGGAAACCTAGATTGCGCTTCACTTCTTCAAAATATAAGTTTTTACGAACCTTGTCGTCAGCTTCGTTAACGAGATATATTTTTAGTCAGACGTCATAGAGTTGCCTATCCTTTTGATTATTGTGTTAGGTCGTTTCATTATGTGAATGCTGTCTTTGATTTTAATTTTTTCAAGTTTCTGTTGAAAAGTAGAATTATGAACTAAGGTTAATAATCAGTCTGTGAAGTTTTTATAAATTCGGGACGAAGATTAAATCAATAAAACATTATTTTATAAATTCTTTAGAATTCTCCTTTAAACAGTCCAGGACATTCCACAATTCCACACGGCATTTTTTTTTGTAAATTTAACATTTTTGTGAACGTGTAAATTTGTGCGTTGATCAATTGAATTGCTGATCGTTAAGCGTGTAATTTTATAATTTAAATCTGCTTCAGTTTGTAGATGGAATTTAAAAAAGAAAAACAAAACAGTATTATCTGTATTATCCACCTTGAACTTTTCTATTTAATTAACAGTTTGAAACACAATGCATGTGAAATTCTTTTCAGAACAACCTTGCATTAATCCTTTAATCAGTTCTCTATCGGCGTTTATCCAACGCTTGCGACAAACGGAGAGGGTGCGGAAGACTTTGAGATTAGACTCAGTGAATGTCATTAGTTGTCTTGAAGACCTCGAAAACGGGTCTTCTTCTTGTAGGCTTTTTACGCTTCTGTAGCGAGTGTAGTGTTTTGCCGGTTATCAAACGTAGAGCTCTACAAGCGGGTTCCATAGCTATTAGTTTAGAGCTTTCTATGACAAATCCAGTTCATGGATTTATATATTGTGTGGAAAGCAAAATCCAGGGAAGTCGAGAACATTTCCAAAACGATAAATGGCAAACGATAACGGCTTGGTAATACCAACCGGTGGAAACTAACGATTTAAAATTGGCTCACTACTTGACTTCCCTATTGGTCCCAAGCAAATCGATTAACGTACCCCATTCCAGTTGAAATTCTAGTACTACACTATGTTTGTTTTTATTTGCTATGAAAGTTTGACAGATAAAATGAGGGGCTCGTGGATTTTCCTATGTTTCGAGGGGGGCATCGATTAGCTTGGGATCGAAGAGAGTAAGAGCTGAGCCACGTTTCTTCGAGACCTTCTTGTCTTAGAGTTACCTCTATGGTAATACAGTGTCTTAACTGACTAAGCTAGCTGATACACCATTTTTGATATATTAATTTGATGTCAAATAATGGGTATTTCGCTAGCAAGAAGGGTCAAATCTCACCTCAGGTTCACTTTTTATTTTGTGTATTGTGCTAACGAAAGAACTAAACCACACTCACAAGACGTGACGCGAGACAACACTTTTCGTTTTAACAACGTTAAAATAAATTAAAATTTACCTTACTTAAAATTTACCGCATCCGATTTCGATGGGATCTCATGCTGAAATGGCCCTTCGAAGTGTGTATGGGAATTATTATGGAAAAGTGAACTTTTTGTTCAAGACAATGAAATCGATTTACGAGATAGCTTCTTGTCAGTGCTCACGGGAAATTTTCTAAGCACCAACTTTTTTGAATACCACTGTTTGATTATTCGTTATTAATTGATTCCAAGCCGATATCTTTCTGATATGAGCAGTTCCAGGCAAAATAGCGTAAATGTTTTTCAAAATACAAAATGGCAGAATTTTAGCAAAAATGTGAATCATGGCCCATAAAAACAATTATGCAAAGTTTCATGTAAATCGGAAAAGATCAAGATTTTCCAATTCGTGATTTGGCGTGGGACTGCTCATATGATTGATCGACTGGTTTTAGGGCAATACTGTATCTTGCACAATGATGTATTTTTTGTCCTATTCTTCAAGCCAATGCAATGTTTCTTGCTAAGCTATTGAAATGGTTTTCCGCAAAGTTGTTACTTTGAAAATTTCCTATAAGTACAGATAGTAAGTTGTATCGATAAATCATTATAATGAAAGGCTAAGATGACGAGAACAATAAGTTACTTTTCCCCTAGTAATTCCCATATAAACTTCAATGGTGCAGTATGATATCGCAAACAATTGAGCTCAAATATTGGGATTATGATCAGGACCTCGTTATTTGAACCACCCTAATGAATACCCAATGTGAATGTTGTGGTTGCAGTGGAAAATGCCGGGTTTCTCTCTAAACGACTAAGTTTCAAGAAGGAATTCTTTCTTTACGGCATCAATAATCGTCAAATGCATTGTTCCTAGTCTAACCAAGTGTAAACTCTTTAAGCAGTAAAAACGCCGATGATCGTCCCTCAAAGGTGATTTTTCTCTAAAAATCACCGTTTGAAATTGACGGCCGCATTGAAACTAAATATTGCATGCACGTATGAGGGATTCCTCCTAATTTGCGTGTTGTTTGCGTGTTCCCACAAGCGAGCATTCACATCACGTGCATCTACATACGTGCTTCTACTTTGAATCGAAACCTGACAATTACACATTGGGAATCAAACGATTTGCCGAAAGTGTTAGTCACTAAAACTAATGACTCTTCCTTCTCTCCCTCCTCCGCAGGAATCGGCGTCGGCCAGATGATTGCCATGTCCATCGTGATCTCATACTACGCGGCCACCATCGCCGTGGCGATTCGCTACTTCGTGGCATCCTTTTCCGGTGATCTCCCGTGGGCTACCTGTGATCCCGCGTGGACCGACGTGAATTGTATCAATTCGAGTGATATTACGGCCAAATCCAGCATCATCAACTCGACGCTCCCGGTGAAGACATCGGCCGAGCTGTACTACACCCGTTCGGTGACGGGCGAGGACTATTTGGTGGGCGACGAAATTGGACTTCCGGAATGGAAGCTGGGCTTGTGCTTGCTGTTCATTTGGGTCTGTATGACGTTCATGCTGATCAAGGGAATCAAGGGATCCGGAAAGGTGTCCTACTTCCTGGCACTGTTCCCGTACAGTGTGATGCTGTTCTTCGCGATTTATGCCTTCACCTTGGACGGAGCAATGGACGGGCTGTTGTACTTCATCAAACCCGATTGGGAGCAGCTGTTGAATCCGACGGTGTGGAAGGAAGCCGTGTCGCAGTGCTTCTTTTCCCTGTCGATCTGTTTCGGAGGTGTGATCGCTTATTCCTCGTTCAACAACTTTTCCAACAACATCTATCGTGATGCGATGATCATCTCCTGGTTGGACACCTTCACGTCCCTTCTTTCCGGAGCGATCGTGTTCGCAATCATTGGCCATTTGGGATTCATCACCAACGAGACGGACTACACCAAGGTGGTATACCCGGGAAGTGGTCTGACATTCATCACCTATCCGGATGCGATCGCAAAGTTTGAACATGTGCCGAATCTGTTTGCGATGCTGTTCTTCTTTATGCTGTTTGTGCTGGGCATTGGAAGCAATACCGGAATCATCACCAGCGTGGTGACGGCCATCCGGGACGAGTTTCCGCAGCTGCAGAACTGGAAGGTGGTGCTGGCCATCAGTGTGCTCGGGTTTTCGACCGGGTTCCTGTTTATTACGCCGGTGAGTGATTTTGATGAACTATGTTGTAGGTGCTGGGAAATATTATCGCAGAGTTGCTTCCACTCACTCGTTATAAAAAAGTTTTTTATTATTATGAAATCATTCGATGGTATAATGATAGTTAGTTCCTGTAAGTTACAAGAAGTACTTGTAAGGTATGTGAACCTGTCGAAATTGCTTTCAGAACGTCACAATCAGCAATCTAATGATTTGTGGGTACTAACTTTGAGTGAACGCTTTAGGAATCATAAATTCGCAAATTGTGACACTCCGAAAGTGAAATTGACAAGCTTTATGAGTCAAACACATACTTTGCAACCTCTTCTTGTAACTTAAAAGTTTAACATAACATCTAATAATTTAATAGTTCTGAAAAAAAAAATGTATAGCAAATGAGTGGAAGCAACCCTGCTTGGGAGACGTTATTATAATTTATTGCCATCAAAGGGTCGAAGGGGATAATTTACAAGAGAACTCTTTAATCCTAAATACAACTATTGGTTAGCTTTCAGTATGAAATTTGAGTAATAAATTAGCAAAAGTAATTCATGGCTTGTCTAATAGAAACACAAACCTCCGTATGAAGATGATTACTTTGGCGCGCGGTAACCTAAATCAAAGCTAAATGAGAAAACTTGTTTTATCTCTCATACCCATGTACGTCGAAATCGATTAAGTAGTGACAGTTTAACAGCTGCACTGAAACATTGCTCATAAAAAATACTGTTGCACAATCCAATCCGGTCGCAAATATTCCCTCACAAATTTACTATAATTTACAATTCAATTCAAACCACATCAACCAATCACACTTCTCACACGGTTCCGTTTCGATCTAAATTCCCACAGGCCAGCTCCCGCTTGATTGACTACGTGGACTACTACGGAGTGACGTACGTCACGCTCACCCTGGCCGTTGCCGAGCTGTTCTGCTTCTGCTGGATGTACGGCGTCGATCGGATATGTCGGGACATTGAGTTCATGCTGTCGATCCGCACAAGCTTCCTGTGGCGCACCTGCTGGAAGTACATCACCCCCACGGTGATCCTATTGATCCTTATCGTCACCTTCATCAGCGGTGGCAAACCGAAAGGCTTCTCTGATGGCTATCACGGTTAGTTGCCCTCTTCAACCAGCATCAAAATCAAATCGTAAATACAACGCCCTTCTCTTCCAGTTCTAGGATGGTGCATCTACGCCTTGGCGGTGCTTCCCCTTCCGCTCTGGGGCATCTGGGTCGTTGCCCAGCAACCGAAGGGCAGCATATGGAAGAAGATCGTTTCCGCCAGTCAACCCATAGCCGAGTGGGGTCCGGAAAATCTCGCACTGAAAAAGAAATACGACGACTACATTGACGATATTCAGCATGCGGGATCGCGGAACGTCGTCCAGCGGTTTTTCACCGGACAGGAAAAAACCTACTCGGTGAACGTCTAGAGATCCCAAACTACCGTAATAACCAGTTAAATAGCAAAACCGTGTGCCGTTTATTTAAGGCAAGTGGAATGTCTGACGATTTCATTGTGCTTTATCATTGTATGAATGTGTAGGTATTTAATAGTCAAGAGACGGTGGATGAGTGCTCGTAGTAGTGCAGTAGCCGGCAAGCAGACGATCGTCATCGAGTCAGTATTAGTAGTTTTAATGATTGACCTGAGCTTTAACAAAAATGCTAATCGTTGGTTCGACGGCACATGCGGAAGGTTCATCGTCTACTGTGCGGTGAAGTCTTTCCGATCATTAGCGTGTAACATTCGTTAGGGTCATGCAAAGCGCGAATGACTAGTGTAATTCCACCCCCGCCGCGCGCAAGTGTGGCTATCACAGAGGCCACAGAACAGTGGCAGTCATGATCATAATCATCATCATCATCATTATCATCGGCGCAGTAATACATTTTCACAGCTAGCGTTAAGATTGTTGCAATAGTCATCGCCATCGAATTCGATCATCATGGGCTTCTGACACGAGGCTTGTGTAGAACAGCGTCTATAACTGATACGGTTTAGTTACAGGAAGCAATATTGTAAGCACAAATTAGAATGCAAGCTAGACTATTTTCCTCGACAGCGTGCTAGGTATTTTAGATTGATGTAAGTGTTTTTGATAAGAATCAGTGAGGTAGGATTATTTTAATTTTTTTATTTAATAAACATGACGTAAAATTGAAAGCGATTGTTTCAATGCGTGAGAAAGTGATTCTTTGTTTCAGGGTTGACGTCAGATAATTTTCCATTCGTTGGGACTACTGGGTGTAGGAAAGTTGTTAATGCTGCAATGATGGACTCAGACTCAGAATCAGATATGGATTAGAGTTTATCAATCCAGAAACGTAGTGAGTGGGTGATGAAACGGGACCCGCCAAGGTCTGGTAACTTGTTAAAGATATTAAATTTATTGGATTCAATGGGAATTCTGGAAAGTATTTGGCCATGGAGAATTCCAAGGTAATTCTGGAAAGAATTCATCGGGCTTTATGATGAGAGCTTCAGGTGTATGCTTTGGAGCATTTAAAGCGTACTTTTATTAAAAGTGCATGGTAATTGTGAAGAGTATTCCGAAGGAATTTCTGAACCAATTTTCAAAAAAACTGTGAAAGCAATTCAAATCAATGAAAATTCAGTAGGATTTTCGATCACAATTGATTGTGATTGTGATTGTGTAGTATAGAAGAAGGTCAAGGGCCAGGTCTCCCGATACTCTTATGCACCGAACATGCTATACCAGTAGACAGGGGATGGTATCACAGCATCTTTACCAGCAGGTTAAATAAGTTCTGTGTAATCCACGAATGTGAAACAGGGCGAGTCATAGTGACATCACCGATAGGGTAACGTATCGGCAAGACCCCATCTCAATATTAATGAATTAGCTGCCATAAGGAAAGAAACAAGGGAGGAGGGGGGGGGGGTTTGTGTCAATTCATAGATAGCTGTAACTTATAGTGGTTAGTTCGAGTATAAGTAAAGTATACCGTATGCGTAATAATGTTTGCACCACTGAGCAATGTCAAAATTAAAAAAAATCTCAAAAATTTCGTTTTCGAGTTTTTTTTTTATTTATTTAAAGGGCGGATGTTTTTCAGAGTCTTAAACTATGTTAATCATCGATCGAGTTCCACTTGCTGCAATTACAGCCACCACACGCTTCCGGAATACACGGCAGGTTCTAATAATGTAGTCTGGATCCGTTTCTCTCCAGGTACAGGTCAATGTTTGTCTGAGGATTGCTGTACTCGGGTGGCGTTAAGAACAGGCCTTGGCCTTCATGACGCGCCATATTGAGTAATTCAGCGGATTAAGATCGGGGCTGGGTGGTGGCCACATATCCTTCGCTCAGAACGGAAGATGTTCCTGCAACCACTTCTAAGTGCGGTTCGAGGTGTGGCACGGAGCCCCATCTTGTTAAAATACAACATTTGGCTTTGGACCGTACTGTTCTTTGATCCACGGAAGAACATACTTACTTAAAATCCCGATGTAGACCTCCGTGTTGACCTTGTCGCCTTCTGAAATGAACACCGCACAGCAAAAAAATAATTTTGATATCACGTCAAAGTGGATGCACTACAATCATGTCGAAAATATGGTGTAATATTACTTGCTAAAAAGGACAAAATTATCATTAATACAATGCATGAACTGACATTACGCTGCTTTTACTGCATTTGTTTATTTATGTGGTCATAAAAATTACATGAAATTTTCGACATGATTGTAGTGCATCCACTTTGATGTGATATCAAAATTATTTTTTTGCTGTGCGGGTCCATTTTTTGCCATCGGAAGCCACCAATCCAAACACCATAACGCTAGCAGGATGCTTGGTCAGATACACGTTCTTGTGCTCGTCGGCCACGTCTTTTACCGGAAGAGAACTAATGTAGCGGTCGGTTCTGTAATTTTATACAGGATTACCGGATTTTTTCGCTTAAGGAAGTTCAAGATTTTCTTGCATCGTTCGACTCGTAGCTTCCGGATGCGGTTAGTAATCATGTGAGTTTTTTTTTTCGTGTCCTCGACTTCACCCCGCAATCTTCCTCTACGATCTTCCGTGCCATAAAGTCACTGATCCCGTGTTCCTTTGCCATTTTTCTTATTGAACGCACTGGATTCACCCGAATCTTCCTTTTGATAGCAGCGATAACTCTCGAAACCCGAGCTGACCTCGGACGACCTGTGGCCACCCTCGCGGATAGTTGTCCTTTCTTTTCTCGGTCTAAAACCCTTTTGACGGTCAACCGGGACACCCCCACGGGCATTGAAATGTCTTTTTGCGACATTTGCGCGTGGGACAAACCACGAATACGCTGCCACTTCGTCATGGTGCAACTGCCAAACTAAGTAAATCATTTTCTTTTATACACAGTCTACTACACTGAAACAAATCGACATGTACGGTTTATTGGATCCATCTTATAAGATAACAATGCCATAAGATTTATTCATTCTATGTGATGATTAATAGAATCCATTGGATTATCAGTTGAAAACTATGACTGTCATATGGAATGATTTCTATCGTAATTTCACATACTTAGTACATGATATTCCTTTGCTTCTAACGTGGTTAGCGATGGGTTAGATTTTTATTAATATTGTCTGCTATATGTTATGGATAAAAACTGTTGATACGTCAAGGGTGGGAACAGACATCTAGAAACTAATGGAAATTCATATAAGTTTGTACTATATGGAAAACTGGTAAAACATATCTGTTTTCTTGATGTATATTGCTAACTAAAAGATATATCTTAAATACAATCATGTATATTTGATTGCAGTTGCTTTCAACGATGTTTGACGTTTGTTGATATGTCGCGTGTAAACAGACATGTAGAAACTATTCGACTGTCATTTAAGTTTGCACTATAAGACAAAAATTATATCTCATTGGAATAACTTCCGATTATTTTTGACGCTTGTAGATTGTAAGTAGATCGATCCCAATCATTTGATAGTCATATAGATTTGCCTTTTAAGAAAACCAACAGCAAACGACAGACAAACAGATATAACACTTGCAAGTTGTTCATCAAACAAGCATTGAACGGTCAATTTAAAAGTATCGTAGTTGGTAGTATCATAGAGGTAACTCTAAGACCACTGGGTCCCGAAGAAAATCATTATTATTTTTGGCTCACTCAGTACCAGAACAATGGTCCCAAGCAGTCCCAAGCTATTTCACTCACCCCTGCATGTTCTGCATGAATCCACACACCCCTGATGTTATCTGTCAAACTTTCATAGTGAATCAAAACAAACATAGTGTAGTAATAGAATTTCAACTAGAATAGGGTACGTTAATCGTTTGCTTGGGACCAATAGGCTAGTCAAGTAGTGAGCCAATTTAAAATCGTTAGTTTCGTATTGATTGTTGGTAGTATCGCCACCTGTGGCGCGTATAGTCCTTTCCTTTGAGTTTGACGTTTACACACTATCGCCAGCTGTCCAGCGTACTACCCACCGCAGTGTCATGGCGGTGGCGGTCATGTTTTACAGTAGTGTATTGAATAATCTTTATTTGTTATCGTCCCATCAGATAAGGGGTTCCGGAAAACGATGCATTGAGATTGGAAAAAAAATGATTCTACTGCAATATTTACTTTGCTAAGATTCTAATTATAAGCCTTCTTCACGGCTTATCCAGATTGCAGCACTAGTACTGAAACTTCATGAACCAGTTCCATGAACTCATATAATGTAGAGGTTGTTTTACTCGAATTTATTTGAATTTGAACAAACGACTCCACCGGAACGGAACATACATTTGTCAGTGCTATTTTTCTTCACTCTAGCAAAACAAGTAAAACGTTGCACTATATTCCATGTCGGAAGAATTGTTCTTACTTCATGCTAATTGTACGAACTCAATCTCGAAGTTAGCCATGGCCCAGTGAAACCGAGCGAAGGCACCGACAGCATCACACCCCAACAATCCTTGATCGAATCCCAAATCAGCTACAATAAAAAAAAAACCCCCTGGAAAGCACAGGAAGCAGCACCTCCCACTGCCTGATGTTTATTTTAGGATGTATTGTTAGAACCAGGGTGCCTTCCATTCATTTTGACTAAAAAAAATGTTTTAAAAAATTATGGAATAATAAGATATTATGAAAATATTTTGATTATGTAAACAACAAGAAAAGATTGTTAAGTTTGTGTTTGACACATACTTACTTGTATATTATTTATTTGATAAGGCTCAACCGAATTAACTCAACAGAGCCGAGGATTCATGGTCACTATACAATACATCTTAAAGCTATAGTCAAAAGGTACAACACAATAAACACTTTATCTTCCGCTATCCAAAAAGCCTCCTCCATCAGAACTGGAGCCGCTTCGAGTAGTTTCATTGTATGGCAAATTGTTGTACGCCAACGAGGGTCAGAGCGCGTCCATTGCAGCAATGGACGCAAAACGTGGTCAGCACTCACACACTCATCACGAAACGGTTGCTTTCCAAAGTCGACGACGCATCGACCGAAAGAACTGCTGATGAAGAATAATGAGGAGGACCACACAATGGTTGCTGCCGAGTAAACAGACGATCGCGTAGCACACATCAAGAGTGGCCTGCTTTTGTCGACAGCCGAGTGAACACTGTGTTTGACACATAATACCTGCCATTTTTGCTACATGAGAGTCGCAATAAGCGATTTTGTAATTTATCTCACCCACTCTTCGCTCTTCACTCTTCGCGAAGAGGCGATCAGAAAAATGCTCATTGTGACTCTGTCAAAGCTAAATTAGCAGGTTTGATGTGTAAAACACAAACTCTACAATCTTTTCTTAATACTTACACATACAAAATATCGTCACAATATCCTATTATTCCATAATTTCATAAAACATTTTTTTAGTCAAAATGAATGGAAGGCACCCTGGTTAGAACCGATAAAATATATGTGTCAACGGAAAAAGTAAATTTCATGTGATTTTCATTTAAATTTTAATTAGATTGATTTATGACATGTATATGATTTTGTAGTGAGAAATAAAGCTAATGCTAACGGGTTTCAAATCCATTTTAGTTAGTTCTTTTAATTTGACCGATTTTAATTTATCATATGACGATCATATAAAAGTTACCAATAAAATGTATCAGATATTCATATAGAATTTACCTGACACATTTTCAATCATATCGTTTTCGTTGGATTTTCTTAGCGTTAGCGTTAGCGTTGTTATGATATACTTCGTAGATTGGATACTAGCGACACTCACGTCTCTTCTGAAATTCTCAGTTAGACTACTTTCAGGAATAATGCTGAGGAGTAAACATTGGTTCCAATCTAAACAAGAGTAACAGAAGCATGACTGTCGTTATTCCCGGCCACGCCCATCTTTACCATAACTAGGGATAGGGAAGGAAATGTTGATGTAGTACTTACTTAACGAGAGGCCACCGACTTAGCGACATCCTCATAAGTGCTACGGAGTTGAAGGGTTGGGTAGGGTATTCGGTTAGGATTCACCTCAAGTTGGCGATGCAACCAAAAGTATGTATTGTTTATTTGTTGTTTATTTAATCTCTCGATAGCCGGCTATCGAAAGAACATATTAATTTTGTTTAGTGATAATGAATTTTAAGAGTCATGATGGAGAGCTTGGGATTAAACCCATGATTTTCTGCTCAGTAAACAAAAACGATCCCTCCAGGGTCATCGAGCATCTCAGAACCATAACGCTTCGCGACAATACAGGACTACGTTTTCGCTTGATATGCAAATAGTTTCCGAGGTTAATGTTCAATATCAAATATACAAATGATGGTGGCGATTTATTGTGCTGTGGAAGAGCTTGGGGTTAAATCCATGATGCTCAGTAAGCAAAATCGATCCCTCGAGGGTCATCGAGCATCTTATAATCCACAGCGCTTTGAATAACTATTATTTACGGTAATTACATGAAATAAATAAAATATAAACTACAAACAAAACGTGACTGCTAAAATCTCAAAAAGATATTCTCACAAATATATTTCACGCCACCAGGAATCTCAAAACCATTAGACGTTATAATGATACTCGGCACATATTAGACACAAGAAGAGGACAAAAAGTAAGCGTCCGACACACAAAACCCGTCAAATCCACTTGCAGTCACAATCAACGATTCTACGAATCGCGAGCGCTCACGAATCATAAAACCGCTGACTGCGACACTCTGAAAGCGAAATTAACAGGCTCTATGCGTCAAACACCCGCCCTCCAATCTCCACCCGCATCCAACAGCACAAATCTCCATTACAACATCTAACGAATTCAAAACTCCGAAAATCACTCATCTATAGCAAGTGAGTGGAAGCAACCCTGCATGCAACCATTCTTAATGATACACTTGTTCTGCCTATCTTTCTATTAGGCCTGTGGACATGCGTTAGCTTCGAAACTTCTAACCAAACTGGGTAAATTTTCAGATCACAAAAAAAACTTGAAAAAAAACTTTCAAAGGTAATTACAAGTAAGATAAATATTGATTATTTTACGCGAAAACGAGCAAGTAATATTAAATCTCTTGTATCACATGCTAATGCAAATTGACTGTAACAAAAATAATATGCTTAAATAAAATAAAATATTAATAAAATTATATGCAAAATTTACAAGAAGATCATTACTTTATTGGTGAGAAGTTTTTAATAAGCCCTCCCAGTTCCTCTGTATACAGAACAAATCTGATACTATAATCAGAATTGCTCAGTCTGCATGAAGCAGCCGATTGCATCAAGGAAGTTCTATTAACAACCAAGAATTAATCGTTTGAGGTATACTGAAGCATTAAGAAGGTGATATGTGTCACTATAGGAAATCATCATCGTTGCAAATATAAAGAAATTAAACATAACCCTTTGCTTCAGTACCGTCAACCTCCATGTCCATGGGGAGGGATCGTTTTCGTTGGATTTTCTTATAGCGCAAATTTATTAAACTTCCACATAACAGGAATATGTCATATTGGTTCAGTGTACGGTATGAGCTATAGGTTAAGTGCATGCAAAGAAAACCAAGGCATTGTATGCACAGGTGAAACGGACACCGGATTAGTACGATGGTGCAAACATTATCACACATACGGTAGGTAAAATTAGTAAGAAATTGCCTGACTTTATCGTGATGATGTTGATGGCGCTCTTAATGATGCCGCCTTCTATAGGTCTGACGATGAGACTGATGAAAATTCCAGCATAACGTTTATTTCCTCATCAGGGAATCCCTCGATTTTCGTTGGGTAAAGGTCATCGCTGCTGCTATCGTCTGATACGGTTCCATCGCTCGCTTCGTACACAGATTCAACTATTGTAGTGACGTTGTAGGTGGCGTTTTGAAATTCAAGGAATGGCCCAATCTCTTGATATCCTGTGTCACACTAGTTTCCCAGGTGTAATACAGCGACCAACTTTTTTCTTCCCTGTGATTTATGATCGTTGTTCTGGAGAAAAAAAAAAATCGCCACTCGATCAAGAAAAATTCAAGGGTTGTACCTGTGTCCCTATGTCGCATTCCCAAAGTGTTGAACCAAATGAATAACAAAAAATCTTTTTATTTTCTCAGCCACTTATTTAGAAGAAACAAATCATTGTTAAAATAATAATTCTAAACTACACAATTATTTAATTTTGGTTTGTAGTTAAACTTGTGTAAACTTTTGGTCCGCTACATCACAACTGGCATCACTAGTGTGCATCTTTCAAAATGTAAAGATACAGACAAGCCCTCCCAAGTAACATTGCAAGTTTTATAGTGGTTTTAAAGCATTCTACAAGTCTAAGTTATGGTATTCAGAACCCTCATAAAACCACAATTGATACTTGGGCTGGGACCTGGTTGCAGTTAATCAATCCTCAAGGTTATGCCGATGCCCAGATTTTCGACCACAACTCCAACAAAATTATGAAAAGACGTCCAAAGAACAAGGCAATTGCTATAGCAATTCCAAGGGAATGTGAATTGGAAACAGCTCCAAAAGAACTGTTAGGAGAACATTTATGCTAGATAAACATGTAAAAAGGGCCTCTGTGCTTAATGTTAACAATTACTTCAAACGTCGAATGCTCACAAAATAAGATTCATCCAAACAAACTAACATTATGAGGTTCTGTTCGTTCTTAATAATGCTTTTGAACGCTCAGCTAAGCTTATTTACCATCAACATAATTCTTACTATTTACCATCAACATAATTATTTCTGTTCTCGGCTCCGCAAAGCTACAGCAAATGAGCCTGGAAAAAATAAACGCATTATAAAAAAATAATTATTTCTGTTTATCCATATAAATTGCAACTATATTTTTATTACTAAATCAAAGCAGTATTCTTTGATTCTGGAAGTCTGAATTTACGTCAGATATCCATTTGATATGTGAATGTGTTCATGTGGGTCTTATTGTATATGAAGATGACCTAAGAATATACGTATATGCTCAGGTATAGTTGAAATGGGTTATAGGATTCACAGTAGAGCTATCACCTTTCATCTCCAGGCCTAAAACTGTTTGCATCTATAGGTAAAACAGTTTTATAAAGAAATAAGTGCAGGTAGGTTTCTTCTATAAAAGCGGATTGTGTTCCCACACCACACACACCTGTGTGATGGACTTCTACCATCGGAACAAGTCGTTAGTAGACCACTATTTACACTAATTGAAGGGATTTCATAGAAGTTTCGCCAAAATTGTGGAAGCTCAGGGATTTTGGTAAATGTTCTGGGAATTGGATAGAAACTCAGTTCAGGTTTGTTGAAGTTCAGCATACTTCCTAAAAAATGGGAACCTTATAACTGGAAACTTTGTTTTACCCACGAATGTTTAGAAAAAATTCTAAAAATGTTTCAACGTTTTTTTCTGAAATTTGAAGAAGTATGATATGAGCTAAATAAGAAAAAAAATGATGGTGCTTGGAACTGTTGACGAAACTTTTATAAATTTAGAATAAATTAAAAAAAAGTAAGGATAAAAGGCCTTTGTAGATGTTTAAGGAAAATTAGAGCGATTTTCCGCCCCTCGCGGTTTTGTTGTGTGGAAAATGCCCCCTTCGCCTCCTATAGAATAAGGTGCTGCTCATCGTGCAGTATCAATAAAGTGCAAATGTTTCGCAACGTACCATATCAACTAGATAATACACTATTTGAAACAACGTCATCAACGTCAGGGTCGGGTGAATCGTTATTTTAGGCAGATTTATATTTTATAGGGCGCAGGTCAATTGGGTGCGACTGCTTAGCTCAAATTTTAGGAACACAGCACTGTATACAAGGTACTTTTCAGATGGCCGCGGAACACATGCTTAGGAACCACTGATCTAGTCCATCTTTTTTTTTTTAATTATAGTCATTTTAACACCTTATGGGTCATTCGTGACTTGTCTGGGGGTGAGGTTTGAACTCGTGACTTTGGCGTGAGAGGTATGGATTCTAACCACTACACCGAGGGGGGCGACAAGTTAAGATGCTCAACAAATATCACACTAGCGAATCAATCTTCGAAAAATCTTCTTGCATTTGTCGCATCTACTTGCATCGAGCATCATCTTTTTGCAGGAAATGTTCAGAATCGTCATCAATCTACTTTCTATCTACTCAGCGTGCGCGCAGCTAGCCACAGCAAAACACAATCTTTTCTGCATCGTAGATAGAGTCATCCCCCTCGCACTACGCCGGGTTTGCCCCCTCTAGTCCATCTGAGTACAAACATTTCAAAATTAATTTCATACTATAGCGTTGCCTGGTTAGTGAATTCTGAGCAGAACTTTTTACCATAAAATAGATCTTGTTCATCTGAACAACTTTGACTAAGACGATATTTTTTTTATCAAGTTAAGATGTTAATTTAGAGCAAACAATTCAAAACTAATGGCCCACTAGCGCCACCTGGTGAGTGAATTTTGATATCAACTCTTTACTTTAGGATAGGTATTGTTCATCTGAACTTATATATCTAAGGCGAGAGTCTTCTATCTTGTCAATATGTTAAGTTAAGGCAATCAATGAAACATGAATGTCATTGTAGCGCTACCTGGTAAGTGAATTCTGATCTAAATTCTTTACCATAAAATAAGTCATATGAACAATTTTGCCGACGACGGAATCCTTCTATCTAGCCCATCTGAGGACAAACAATTCAAAATTAATGTCATACTAGCGTTGGCTGGTGAGTGAATTCTGAGCTGAACTCATTACCTAAGGATAGGTCTTGTTCATCTGAACAACTTTGCCCAAGACGGAAACCTTCTATTAAATTGTTAAGTTAGGGCAAACATTGGAATAATATTGTCACACTAGCATTGGCTGGTGAGAGAATTATGATCTGAACTCTTTACCATAAAATAGACCTTGTTCATCTGAACAACTTTGAAGAAGACGCGAACTTCTATCAAGTTAAGATGTTTATTTAGGGCAAACAATTCAAAAGTAATGTCACACTAGTGCCACCTGGTGAGTGATTTTTGAACTATATTATTTGCCATAAAATAGGTATTGTCGATATGACCAATTTTGCCCAAGACGGAATCCTATCTATCTAGTCAAGATGTTATGTTAGGGCAAACAATTCATAATGAATGTCACACTAGCGCCACTTGATGAGTGAGGTCTGAGCTAAAGTCTTCACCTTAAGATAAGTATTGCACATCTGAACAAAGGAACCATCTATATGAGAAGTATCTGTAGATAGAGTTATAAAACAGGTATTTTAGATGGCGCAACTTGATCATTTTCTTTTATGTGGCATCTAGTGAGTAAATTATGTCATAAACTATCCATAGTTTTTTTTTATTTCTTAACGTTCTCGTTTTAGATTAATTTTTCGGAGTTGACTTGGGGTGTTCCTGTAAAAACGCTGTAAACGCTATTATTTCTCATGAAAGTTACCAACACTTTTTAAGCTCTTTAAGACGAATGTTTTATAGCAAAAGTTGTTGTCTGAAATACAGACTAATAACAAAGATATACCCAATTATAATAATAAATATGAATAAATTCAAATTGATTTTATTCAATTTTAAACAAAAACAAACCACTATTTTTTCATATTATTGAGAATAACATACGTCCTTTCAAATGCCGTAAAAAAAATTGCGCCTTCTAAAGATCAAAAAGTTATTTCAAGACACCTTTGCTGAGAAATTTAATATAAGAAAACAAGAGCAAAACATCTGATTTTTTTTTAGGGACACCCTAACTCAATTCAAGAAAATATCTCTAAATCGTTCAATTTAAGATATTTCAAAGTTGTTTGAAATAAGTACAGCTATAACTTTGCCAAAGAATGTAAACCTTAATTTCTTCAAACAAAAAAGTTAGATTTTTGATTTCAATGATAACAAGAACCACCCTAGAATTCATTATCATAAAAATGAGGGCCTAGCTATAAGTAACAACTTTTTAGAAGAGACTTCTAGCGTAGTCAACAAATCAAGAAGACTGGCAACTTTTCCAGAATCCAAGCGACAGATACAGTAGCGCTGCGCTTGAGTGAAGGTGGAAGCAACGCATAGAAAAATGAGCAAATACACAAACCTTTCTTCAGAGGATGTAATCTTTGCTATCAAGTTCGTTCGAAGCATTTACCTTCGAGCGGCAGATGACGCGATTGTACCTGTCTCACAACGTTCGTATGACAAAATGGAAGAGTTGCCAGTCTTTTTGATATGAAGTCTTTGCTTCTAGTCTAAAGTTTCAATCTCAGGCTCAAAACATATCCTTCCACCTAAATCTGCATTCTGGACCACTGTGCATTGAAGTTTCGTTAGATGTGGCAATTTGAATTTGGGGTCAAATTGACTCCAGGGTACAGACAACGTAAGTATTTAAATATATTTTTTCCAATAAGGATATTTACTAATATTTTGGAGCAGATTTCATCTAATACTACAGTGCTCTGGTAACGAAAGAATTAGTAAAATCCATCGACACATAAAAAAGTCACGGATTCACTGGACACTGAAAAATGAATACTTGCTTGAGTGAGCGAAAAAAAAACTGTTTATTGAGTATCACCGTGCGCTGTCGAAATTTTACAACACTGGGGGAGTCAAGTCATTGTGCATGTCATCTCATCGCATCGATCGTGTTAAATCATCGAGCAAACCATCGTCGTGACGAGTTATTTGGCAAACCATTATATCGTGGCAATCCATCGGAAGACGTCGCCAGCTAGAATCGCCGATCTGTTGCAGAAGGAACTCGTGAAGGCAAACGCTACAATCGCAATCGTAATTTAGGGTTATTATTATTTTTTTTTTTAATTTATTCTATTGTTTCACATAACATATGTGGAACTCGATCATCAAAAGACCCCATTTCAGTGATTTCAAGTTGTATATAAAGACATCGATCTGTCAAAATGATTATACCAGCTGTAAAATAAGGAAGGGCCACAAGGGGGTAGTCAATTCTATTAAAATAGTAATAATCTGCACACTTAGAAATAACTAATTTTACACGTGACGGAATCCATCTTTGACACTTGCACCGAGACTGAAAAGTTCGTTACTCGACGTTATGTTATGACTCAATTTCATGTCAAAATTGACGCTCATATATGTCAGTCTCAAACCACATGATTTTTTCTAAGTGTGTGGTTTATGATTCTATGACTAGCACTTCTGAACTTATGTCTTTGTTAATCGTTAACTATTTACGTCCTTTATTATTATATTATTCCTTCACACAGCAAAACGTGTATACGTTTACATTTAAAAAAAAAGTAGACATTTTTCACTGATATTTTATGCAATTACCTGGCACCCAGCTATTAATCCTGAAATGTCATAGTAAGCTAGCTTACAGCCAAATTTTGAAAGCGATATGTATTGTTTTTCTGTAGCTATTGCAAAAATGTGGGGAAACTTCACGCGAATACTTGTTTAGTTCTTCTAATTGTTAATTTGCGTGGATATATTTTTCTATTTTATTTCAGTAAACTTAGAAGAAGAATGTACACTACCGATGATAAGTTTAGGGAAACCCCAAAAAACCATGCAAATATGTTTTGTTCAATTTTCGATCCCCACAGGTTATTTGATTGGTATGAATGGTATAGCACAAGGGAAGGTCCATTAATGATGTCACGCAATTTTGGCCCATTTTCAACCCCCCTCCCTCCTTTATCACATTTTTTTATATGGACCGTAATTGTTTTTTGTAGGGCTCGTCACAGTTTCCAAAACCCCCCTCCCCCCTAAAAGTGTGACATAATTAATGGATGATCCCTAAGTGTTCTATCACTACTTTTATTTCAAAATTTGGCCAACCCAATTCTGAGAAAATCAGTCACGAATCTTCAGAGTAAATAATTCAATTTTTTGGGGGTGTCCTTAAACTTATTTTCGGGAGTGTATGTACCAGTTTTTCCGTTAAACTTTTCTCTTATTGTAGGAACCATTTGCATCAACCATTTCATTTGAATTCGTATATAACTGCGCAAATTAGTAGTTTACTGCATACATTTTGAAGTCCAGAGCGAAGCAGCAATTTTGCAGCAAGTGACCAGGTTTAAGCTGAAAATTTGCAGTGTTTTGAGGGAACCATCGTTCCATTCGCAAGAATTTCGCAAGCAGGACGATAAATCAAATCGAGTGCCTCGATACCTGTTATACCCAAGGATTCAACCCTCCGTATGTTTCTCAACTGCGGCCAATTGCAAACTTTTGCTCAAACCCTTGCACAAAGATCTACTCCAATTTCTTTGTGTTAAAAAATGTGGAAAGATTGATCTAAAAAGGAAAGGAGAGGCAAAACAGAATCCTAGAAAACTTTGTTCGACCAATATGGCTAAGGCCCCAGACTAAGACTGTCAGATAGTGGTCTCAAAGTTACTAGGAACGGCTATTTTTCCTATCAAGATTAAGCACTATTTACAAACGAAAGTAATCGTTTGGATCTATTTAACGTAGAGTTAGGTTACTAGTTTGATCCAGTTTTTGCCCTAGGGTTTCAATCAAATTTTAAATATATTTTTAAATTAAACATATATTCGAACCATGTATTGTAAAAAAATTTGAAAATGATACAAAAATGTGTAATTTAAACCTGATGAATGTGGGAATTTTAGTTAGGGCCAATTCGAGCACCACTAGGGCCTAAAGCTAGCTCATTTACCCTAGTTTCATTTGTTGATTTTTCAGAAGAATTTAATTTTTTTTTTAAATGCAAACGTTAATATCCATCAACAGAATATTTCGTGCTGAAATCATAACATTCATAAGTCACTTACTAAAAGCACAGTGGAAAATATTACTGCTTAGTAACGCTTTTGATTCGCTTTTAACCGACTTGAAAATACTAGTTAAAAGATCCTTTGATAAGCCCCCTCAGCAGTTCCATTTCAAATGACGAAAACAAAATATGGGTACACCTATGTGAATCTACATTAACCCTCCGTTACTCGCGCCAACTTTTGTAACACGAGTACTCGCGCGTTGTACTTTGTACAACAGTGTGAGATTTCCATTGCCATTTTGCAAGTGAGCTACCAATCGATATGAAACCAACGGGTATTCCTTAAAAAACTTGTTTTTAACTTAAAAAGTTAAACTTTTATCACAGTTAACCCCCACAAAATGCGGATAATAGAGAAAATGTGAATGGAAACCACATAAGCGGTGTCCGTACAACGTGGAATTTGACTTAATTGGTTTACAACATAGAAAATCTCGAGATCTTGACCAGGTAGAAATTTGCTATCTTGGGCAAAGTTGTTCTAGAGATCATAACCTTTTCGCTGGAAAAGAGTAGTTCAGAATTTTCTCACTACGTAGCGCTAGAATACATGTAAAATTATCGCATGTGATATATCTCGAGATCATGACCAGATAGAAAGTTACTGTCGTCAACAAAGTTGTTGATCAGACCAAAGCCTATTTCTTGGTGCACAATAGTTCAAAATTTTCTTAATACGCGGCGCTAGTATACACGTGAAATTCTCATTTAGAATATCTCGAGATCCTGACCAGATAGAAAGTTACTGTTTGCGGCAAAGTTGTTCAAAAGCTCAAGGCCTTTTCGTTGGTGGACAGTAGTTCAGAGTTTTCTCACTTCGCGGCGCTAGTATACATGTAAAATTCTCGCATATATAAGATATCTCTAGATCCCATACCATATAAAAAGTTACTGTCTTCGGCAAAGTTTTTCAGGAAGTCAAGATCTTTTCGTTTGTGGAGTAGTTCAGAAAATTCTCACTACGTGGAGTATTATATACATGCAATTTTCATATACAATAGCTCGAGATCCTGAGCAGATAGAAAGTTACTGTCTTCGGCAAACTTGTTCAGGGGGTCAAGTATTTTTGGCTGGTTGACAGAAGTTCAGAATTTTCTCACTACGCAGCGCTAGTATACCTTTAGCCTTTTTGCGGGTTAACAGTAGTTCAGAATCTTCTCACTAGGTAGTGCTCGTATACATGTTATGATCCTGACCAGATAGAGAGTAAATATCTTTGGCAAAGTTTTTCAGGAAGTCAAGATCTTTTCGTTGGTGGAGCAGTTCAGAATTTTCACACTACTCGGTGCTAGTATACACATGCAATTCTCGCATATACAATAGCTCGAGATCCTGAGCAGATAGAAAGTTACTGTTTTCGGCAAACTTGTTCAGGGGGTCATGACTTTTTGGCTGGTGGACAGTAGCCCAGAATTTTCTCACCACAAGGCGCTAGTAAACGTGTAAAATTCTTGCGTATGCTAAGCTCGAGATTCTGAACAGGTAAAAAATTACTGTCTTCGAAAAAGTTGTTCATGAGGTCAATGCCTATTGCTTGGTGCACAATAGTTAAGAATTTTCACACTACGTGGCATTAGTATACACGCAAAATTCTCGCATGTAAAATATCTCGAGTATCTGATCAGATAGATTTCGCTAGTGGACAGTAGTTCAAAATTTTCTCACTACGTAGCGCTAGAATACACGTGAAATTCTCGCATGTGGCTTGTTTCGAGATCCTGACCAGATAGAAAGTTACTTTCTTCGACAGAGTTGTTCAAGAGGTCAAAGCCATTTTGGCTGGTAAACAGTAGTTAAGAATTTTCTCACCACGTGGCGTTAGTATACATGTACACCTCTCGCACATGCTATATCTCGAGATCCTGATCAGATAGAAAGTTACTGTCTACAATAAAGTTGTTCAGGAGGTCAAGGTCTTTTGGCTGGTGAACAGTAGCAAGTAACAGTCACAAACTCTAGGCTTTAACCTCCTAAACAACTTTGTTCAAGACAGTAACTTTAAACTGGTCAGAATCTCGAGATATATCACAGACGAGAATTTCACATTTCACTAGCGCTTCGTAGTGAGAAAAATTTTAACAACTCTCCACGAGCAAAAATTTTGTGATATCCTGAACCGACGACAGTAATTTTCTATCTGGTCAAGAACTTGAGATATTTTATATGCGAGAATTTCACATGTATACTAGCACCATGAAGTGAGAAAATTCTGAACTACTGTCCACCAGCCAAAAGACCTTGACCTCCTGAACAACTTTGTAGTTTACAGTAACTTTCTAGCTGATCAGGATCTCGAGATATAGCATATGCGAGAAGTGTGCATGTATATTAACGCCACGTGGTGAGAAAATTCTTAACTACTGTTCACCAGCCAAAAATTCTTGACCCCCTAAACAACTTTGCCGAAGCCAGAAACTTTCTAGCTGATCAAGATCTCGAAATATTGAATATGCGAGAAAGGCACGTATATACTAGCACCGCATATTGAGAAAATTCTGAACTATTGTAACCCAACAAAAAGATCTTACCTTCCTGAAAAACTTTGCCGAGTACATTTACTTTCTATCTGGTCAGGATCTAGAGATATTGCATATGCAAGAGTTTCACATGTATAGTAGCGCCGCAAAGTGAGAAAACTCTGAACTACTGTCCACCTGCAAAAAAGCCTTGACCTCCTGAACAACTATGCCGAAGACAGTACCTGTCTATCTGGTTGGGAACTCGAGATATTTTATATGAGAATTTCACGTGTATACTAGCGCTACGTAGTGAGAAAAATCTGAAATACTGTCCGCCAGCGACAAGGCTATGATCTCCTGAACAACTTTGTCGGAGACAGTAACTTTCTATCTGGTCAGGATCTAGATATATTCCATGTTTTATTCAATTAAATCATATCCCACGTAGTATGGTTATAGTTTACGCGGTTTCAATTTACATTTTCCCTATTATCCGCATTTTTTAGGTGTTTACTGTAATCAAAGTTAAGCTTATTTAGATCAAAACAAGTTTTTTGAGGAATACTCGTTGGTTTCAGATCGATTGGTAACTCAGCAACAAAATGGCAATGGAAAAATCATGTGTGTTGTACAAAGTACAACAGCGCGAGTAACGGAGGGTTAAAAAACCTTCAAATTGACGTTCTAAGATCACGAATAGCTTCTTTGGCTGTGGAGTAATCTCTTCTGTAAGATGATTTTTTTTATAATCTCGAAAATCCAGGGTTGTAGCCGACAGGGATCTAGCAGGGCTGGTAGCGTGTAACTTTTTAGTGACTTGGTCACTTTTTTCAAGCGATTCACTAAAAAGTCTCTTTTTTAAGGCCAAGTCACTAAAGTTACATTTTCTTGTAATCAATCACTATTTTTAACTTTTTAGCGTGAATTTATTTCAAGATTGATCATTCTTTGCTTTGTGGCGTTTAATCGTCTTTCTCTATCTACAGGGTGTCTACTCATGTCTCTAAGTAATATTACCTGAGTTTTACAGGTTTTTCCAATGCATTAATGGATAAATTCCAGGTTTATTTAAAATAAAAAAAGCTATTTTTTAAATGCGTTAAAAATATGTTTTTTTTTGTGGATCAAAAACAACAGCAATTTACCAAAACGTTTTTAAGACATGGCAATCAGTTTTAAAGAAACAGCATTGCAATCAAATCTATTCAATGTTGGAGTTTAACACTTACTTAATTGCTCGCTCAATAAAATTTAAAAAAAAAACTTACTTAATTTGTGTAATCCAAGCTGAAAATACGGGGAACTCAAAGCGGTTCTTTTAGCATCTGAAAATTTTCAGGAACTTTTATGAATTTCCTAGAATTTCAGATAACTTCACAGGTGTCAAGCGAACTTGAGAAATATAGAAAACATGAGGGGTATTGTACATTTTTTTATGAAGTTCTAAGTACCTCAGAAAAGGGGGAATTTCATATCTTAAGAGCAGTTTCCGTAGCTTTAGTCCAGACTTTTGGAGCAGTTATGAGATTAATAATCGGTAAATTCAGGATAAATCCATAATGTGCTAAAAAATCGAGAACCCTTAAGATGTTCCGAAAATTTCAGGGAAGTACAGAGCCCTTCAGAGAATTTATGAAAACTTCAAAAATATTTTAGAAATTTCACAGAAGTCCAAAGAATTTCAGGGAAACTTAAAGGCGTTTACGGGAATTCCATTTATTTCCTAGCAGCAGAACATCAAGAGCGATTGGAGAATCAAAGGGCGGTTCAAATAATTTCAAGGAAATTGTAGTAAAGTTTCTACAATTTCCTTGTAATTATTTGAACCGCCCTTTGATTCTCCAATCTGGTTTTTAAAAAGTTGCAAGAAACGCAGGAAATTTCCGGAAACTTCGAGAGAATTTCTGGAACGTGTTAAAATCTTTATAAAAATCCGGAAAACGTGAGAGTATTTTAAGCGTGTTATATCATGGAGATTTCACGAACTTAAAAAAACGAGAAAGTTTAGCTAAATTTGTTAGAGAAAATCAACGAATTTCCATTATTAAAAAAAATCCGAGAACTTTTAGCAAACAGTAATATCTTTAAAAAATTGCAGAGATCTTCTAATCAATTTAGATACTTTAAGATAGTTTCATGATATTCAGCGAAGTTCAGAGTACTTCAAGGACGATCAGATAGCTTCAGAATAATCCCATTAACTTAAGCAAATTTGCAGAGACTTACAAGGAGTTCCGTGGAATGATGGGATGAATTCTATGATTGATCCGAAAACGTCAGAAGCGTCAGGGAATTATGAATAGATATCAGAAAATTTTCCGGGCTATTAAACAAATTAAGGGAAGTTCAGGTAACCATATTTGAGTTCAGGGAAAATTAGTGAGCGTTTATAATGGTTGTAATGCTGACGGGAAATTGTCGAAACTTCAAGGCAGATCATTTAATTTCAGTAAAGTTGCGGATTCTTGAAACATACTGAAAATTCAGGGCAGTCAACAGAACATAAACGAAATTTAATAATCGTTTAGGCAGGAAAGTCAAGACTATTCAAGAAGTTTAAAATTAGTGTCTATAATTTAAAGGAGGTTTCATGACCCTGAGAAATTCAATGAAAATCATAGAATTTTATTAATTATTTCGTTCTAATTCCATAAACATTGCGGGAGCAATAAAATTCCAGAAATTTAGAAAAACTTCGAAAATTTCACAGAAGTTTGAGAATTTGATGAGAAGGATTGTGAACATCCGACTAGTTTCTCAAACTACAAAAGAACTTCAAAACTTCCCTTGGAATTCTACTCACATAATAAGTCTCCTATGAACTCATTGGCAGTTCTCCTCACAAATTCATTAGATTTCTTCTCATAATTTGTTTGGCGAACCCTCCTGAATTTATTTTATGAATTCCTTTGAAGATGTTCTGAAGTTATTCTCAGATTTACACTGGCGCGGTAACCATAGCACGGTGATAGAGGAAATGCTTCGCCAACTCGAGCGTTTGTTCACCATGGAGGTGCGGCTAAAACAACGTCTGACTGGCATCCAGCGGCTGAATAAGAAATGCTCATCCCCGGAATCTACACCTAAGATGGCAGCCCGCCCCATCACGGTGAATAGAAGACCTTAGGCCAACCACCTACTGTCTCTGAAACCTTTGCAATTGTTACATAAACCAACAGAGAAAGACATCGAACTGATTTAACGGCAACGACTTTTAGCGCAAAACAACGGACACGAATTGGATCATGGAATATATTGACGTTAGCCCAGCAAGGTAAACTGACACAACTCGCCAACGAGGCGCGACGCATGAAGCTAGAAATCCTGGGACTGAGTGAAGTTCGTTGTCCAAACTTTGGAGAACACAAACTGCCATCGGGACAGGTACTACTATACTCTAGTATTCGAGGTGAAAACGCTCCCCGCCATCGTGGATTTGGTCGCCTACTTAGCGTTCAGGCAAGTACTGCGCTCATCAAGTGGGAGCCTGTTAATGAGAGGATAATCGTTGCCAGATTTAGAACACGCGTTCGTAACCTTACCATAATCCAATGTTATGCGCCAACCGATGCTGCCGAGCTACAGGACAAGGAGAATTTTTACAGTCAACTGAATGCCATCGTGGATAAGGTTCCAAAGGGTGACATCAAGATCTACACTGGCGACTATGAGCGTGTCATGGGACGCCATGGTCTCGGCGAAATGAGCGAGAACGGTGAGCTGTTTGCAGAATTTTGTGGCAATAACGACATGGTGATCGGGGGCTCGCTCTTCCCCCATCGGCCAGTTCACAAAGTCACGTGGGTTTCCCTTGATGGACATACCGAAAATCAGATCGACCACATCTGCATCAGCCGAAAATGGAGGCGGAGCCTTCTTGATGTTCGGAATAAACGCAGCGCCGACATCGCGTCGTGGATCACAGATGAAACCTGGCGGAAGATTGAGGAGCGTAGAGAAGCAAAGGCCACGATAGAGCGGACGAGAACCAGAGGAGCCAAGAACGAAGCCCGTCAATGGTACTCGGCTCTAGAGAAGGAATTCAAGCGCTCTTGCAGACGGGACAAGCGAGCGTGGGTGAACTCCCTGGCCGACGAAGGGGAGAAAGCCGCAAACACTGGCAATATACGCCTCCTCATACGATATCTCACGACGCCTAATTGGAGCAAGGATGAACCCGAGGATGCCAGTGAAGGACAAGACTGGACAATACCGACCCCACTGACCAGCTGAAACGCTGGTTTGAGCACTTCGAACAACTTCTTCAAGTTTTGACGGCCAACCAGCCATCAACATCTCGGCATGATCCGCCTAGGGTGCGGTGCATCACTCGCGTCAATTCCGAGGCCCCATAGCTGCAGGAGATTGAAGCAGCTATCCGAAGCATGAAATCCAACAAGGCTCCAGGGGTCGATCGCATATCAGCAGAGATGCTCTAAGCTGACCCCATGCTATCCGCTCAAATGTTGCATCAACTATTCTGTAATATCTGGGACACCGCGACTTTTCCGGCCGACTGGATGCAGGGCATCTTAGTTAAGGTCCCAAAGAAGGGGTATCTGACTGTGTGCGACAATTGGCGAGGCATCATGTTACTGTTCTCAAAGTTCTGTGCAAAGTTATCCTGAATCGGATACAGGAGAAGATCGACGCGACTCTCCGACGGCAGCAGGCAGGATTCCGTGCCGGAAGATCTTGTGTGGACCATATTGTCACGCTCCGCATCATCCTGGAGCAGGTCAATGAATTCTAAGAGTCCCTTTATTTGGTATTCATTGACTACGAAAAAGCTTTCGACCGTCTCAATCACGAGAATCTGTGGGGCGCCCTGAGACGCAAGGGAGTCCCGGATAAGATCGTCAACCTCATCGAAGCGCAGTATGAGGCTTTCACGTGCAGAGTTCTGCATAACGGAGCCTTGTCCGACCCTATCCGGGTAGTCGCTGGTGTGAGACAAGGATGTATACTATCACCGCTACTGTTTCTCATTTTAATCGACGAGATCATGGTAGGTGCAATTGACCGTGTACCGAACCGTGGGCTGCTTTGCCAGCCTATCACCATGGAGCATCTCAACGACTTCGATTTGGCTGATGATGTTGCTCTACTAGCACAACGGCGCTCTGATATGCAGAGTAAGCTCAATGACCTAGCCGAACGCTACTCTGCGGCGGGTCTCACCATCAACGTCAACAAGACCAAATCGTTGGATATCAACACGGGCAACCCTTCCAACTTTACGGTAGCGGGGCAAGCAGTGGAGAAGGTCGAAAGTTTCCAATATCTTGGCAGCCAAACAGCGTCGGACGGCGGGACCAAGAGCGACATGGGTGCACGAATCAAGAAGGCTAGGGCTGCCTTTGCGAGTTTACGAAACGTATGGAGATCCAACCAGATAAGTCAACGCACCAAAATCCAAATTTTCAACTTGAACGTGAAATCTGTGTTGTTATACGCCAGCGAGACGTGGTGTGTATCAGCGGAGAACACTCAAAAGCTGCAGGTCTTCATCAACCGATGCCTGCGGTATATAATTCGTGCCTGGTGGCCTCACAACTGGATCTCGAATGCCGAGCTCCATCATCGATGTCATCAGAAGCCGATAGCAACAGAAATTCGAGAGCGAAAGTGGAGGTGGGTCGGCCACACACTTCGACGGGGCGGAAACAAAATCTGCAAGCAAGCGCTGGATTGGAATCCGGCAGGACATCGCAGCAGAGGCAGACCCAGGGGCTCATAGCGACGGAGCCTCAATAAGGAAATTAAACAAGTCGATAGGAATCTGACCTGGGCCCAGGATGGAACTCTTTCACGTTGGCCCTTTGAACCGCTGGTGGTGCACAGGACCCTTAAGTAAGTAAGTAAGATATCCTGACTAATACCGTGGGTTTGGTCATAAACTTTCTATTGAATCTTTCGCTTTAAAGGTTCATATCGTACATAAGGGTTTATGAGCTACTTATTGAATAAGTCTAAAACATCAAACATTTATTTTCTCTTAGGTCACTTCTAAGTCACTATTTTTACAACTATAAGTCACTATTTGGTCGCTTATTTCTTCAACATGGTCACTAAAATAACTATTTTTGACCGCAGTGATCGCTACCAGCCCCGGATCTAGGCACTGCAGGAACGGAAATAATACTCATGATCTCTGATGATCATGACTATTACATTTGATTAGACTTAGATATACTGATCCATGGAAAACTTCTAAATTTCTACCCTATAAGTATGCTAGACGTCAAAGTTCTTTGGATTGGTCGTAGTAGTATTATGCTGAATTGACGCTGCGCCCATCTCATTTCCTCTTAGCTTAGTTAGGTTAGGTTTTCTTAATTCAGGAGGCTTTCAGCCTAGGGCTAGTTTGCCTCCGACAATTATTGGATTCAACGTTACACTCTCTTCAAGTTCATCGAGTTCTAACGACATTTGTCAAAAACAGAGTTTATAATCCGTATTATTGGGTCTGACAAAACTCCTCCAGGCTAACCTGAGTACGATATTAAAAGGACGGATGCTATGATTATCAATTATGAACTTCTGAATAAGTTCCGGGATAATTGAGCATGCAATCCTACCGTGGCAGAGTTATTTGATACAAGTACAAGTTGATCCAGGCTCTCTATCTCTAATGAGCAGACTTATAATGCCCCACCCCGATTAAGGTTGATTGTCTTTACCTACCTTCAAACAATGTGATACTGAAAAGATGCCGGCACTATGTGTAACCAGTAGTTGCTTGACTGCAATTTTCAAGGTCGTCACAGTCAGAACATGCCGCCGGACATGTCGCTACAGAACAATTCTCTTGAAACCGCAAAAAAAACCTTAGTCTAGAACATCCAGACAAAGCAGAAACCAGAAATAGTCATCTGTGGAAAATTTCCAAGATATGCTCTTTCGCTCCACCACAATAGAACGAATCGGTAGGAACGATTTAAATAATTGACATATACTTGTAGCAAAAAGATAATTACCCGAAGACTCCTTTATCGCTGAATACGAAGCCAAATGACCGTTTATATAATAAGAATAGATCAAAGCGGAACCATTTTCACAGCTGACCATGGTGCCAAGCGACTACGTACCATTGTTACTATTAATTTATGATGTGTTCAAAATTCAATATCAAGTTCACTGCCAACTGCATCGCTTGGCTTGACTGTGCTCACAATGTATGGCGAGTCAGACCTGATATGTAGCTGCAAACCGGAGGCGAGTTTTGTTTTTCCCTGCTTCTTCTGGTTGGGTGCAGAGGGTGGTTAGTCCGGTTCGAACCAGGCTTGCGTGACAGCCAGACCAGCAGCCAACCTTCCAGCGATTGGAGACCACCATCCACCAGGTGCAAATGAGCAAATATAAAAAGCAATCGAACGCAATTTTGCCGGTACCTCACTATGTGCTGCGACTGGCTGGGGGAGGTCGGTAGGTGTACACACAGAACAGTTAAACCACGAGGTGGTTGGGTGCAAAAAAACAGCCGATTGAATTTTTCCCCCGCATTGAGTGTAAAAGTGCGTTATTGTCGGCAACGTGAGCGGAACTGATTGTTCGTTTTGGGTAAAAATAAATGCCATCAAAACATTACTCATTTCTGTTTTGACACGTTGCTTCTAAACACATGGACCGCCTCCACTCGTGTCCGAACCGAAAGTTGATTACATTTTTTTTTAGCCAACAGTGAGTCATTTGGTTCTGAACTGAAGGCCTGCTTTCAACCCACTGGCACTGTAAGCACCGCGACGTGACTATACCTTATGCGATTTATTCACATTTAATATTCGACATCCTGCGAGATTCCGTATACCTTCAACCAAATTGATTCTTCATGGGTCAATGGCACTGTAAACTAGCAATTGAAGTAATCCGAGTAGTTTGTTAGATTGATCGGTGCTTCAATGATAGCATGCATTCGATAAGATTTAATCAATCACAAACGATAGATATAAAAAAGAACAATTCAGCATTCCTGACCAAGGTCAACAGAAGGACGCATTGATGAAACGGACTTTTTGTCAGGTTTTAACCCACTCTTGAACATGCTACATTCTGCACATTAAATGGAACTTAATTTGCAGAAGTGGAAGGATCGTTAAGTTGAGGCAATTAACATGCCAACGGAATTGAGCAATGAAGGTACATGAGTTTGCAATTTTAGTTCGGGGGTTTCTTCCGGGAGATCATTTCAGAAAATCTGCTTGGATAGACTTTTTGCTACATTTAACGATTTATTTACCTAATGCAGCCACCCACTTTCGTGCGGAAAATGACCAGAATTCGACTGACAATCTAAGCATTATGATATAAATCACTGTAGAATTATTAAGTGATGCCGGGATTACGATTTTTTCCCATTTTGAAAGTAACGTTGTCTCGGAGTTTATTAGAATGTGCTCGACCGTCAATGTTGTTCTGCAGGTGTCGCATCTTTGGCGGAAGTTTCCGCTACTGTTCCCCATGTTGTGGATGATGCGGGTGTGGCCGGTTCTTAACCTGGACAGGAATCACTGGTCGTTAAACCTTGGGACATCCGTCCAGGAAAGGGTTACCCCTTTGGTCTTCCGGATGAAGAGGTCTCTCCTGGCGAACCATTCGCGGTCCCATGCCGTCCTGAGGGTTGACTTGATCCAAATTTTTAAGTCTTGTCTGGGGACCGAAGTGTTGGCTTCGTCCAATGGCTGCGAGGTGGTCTGCTTCTATGTTTCCGAAAATTCCGCAGTGTCCCGGTATCTACATGAAAGTGGTGCCAGGGGTGTGGTTTTGTATGGCCTGAATCCAGAGGTGGCGGGCAGTGGCAGATTCCAGTGCCGCGAGGGCGCTAGCAGAGTTGGTTAGTACACATAGCGGAGAGGAAGACGGTAGGGAATCTGCGTAATGAAGGGCTGCAGTCTCGGCCGAGAAGACCGAGCATTGATCGGGAAGTCTCCAGAAGTGTGAGGTCAGTCCATCAGTTACTCCAAAGTCGACCCTGCCTCCTGCCTTGGAGCCGTCGGTGAAATGGAGTTCGTAATTGTGGTACCGTGTTTTTAGTAATTCGGTGAGGCAGGATCTCATAGCCGTAGAGTTGTCTCCTGCTCGGAACTGCTTGGCCATGGATTTGTCCACTCGGATAGGGGAAGAATCTCACTCTCTGGCACCGTTCCAGTGGAGCTGAGCCACCGGGAGGAGCTCCTGAAGAGCGATTTCCTGGAGGATTTGTTTCCCTTCTATGAGGAGATAGAATTCTCCGTCTCCGCTTAATTTTTCGTCGAGGCCCACGGCTCTTGTACAGATTGTTTCCGCAATGTTATATCGGAAAGGGAGCACACCGATTTCAATACAGGCGGTATCGGCTGGTGTTGAGGGCAGAAGTCCAGCCGCAATTCGTGTTGCCTGGTTACATATCGGCGCTAGTCAGGTGACGACCGAATCGCTGGACGCACAGAGGAGCTCAATTCCATAGGTCAGTCGGCTATGAACAATGGCTCTGGCGGATGTTCAATCGTGATCTACAATTAGTCCTGACACCATTAAGGTGGGTGCCGAACCGACAGTTCCGGTCAATCGTGACCCCGAGGATGGATATGGCTTTCTTTCTAGGGATAGTATGGCTGTTAATTTTGATTGGTGTCGGAAGTGGTCGGTGGCCAAGGCGACAGACATGAGAGATTTAGCTCTTTTCGGCAGATATATCAAAGCCGGTCCTTGCGACCCATCGGCCAACAGCGGAGACCGCAGCTTGGAGCCTTACCCTCATGGCCTTCAGGGTCTTCCCTATGATCAGTAGCAAAATTTCGTCCGCATAGACCAGAATGTAAATCTCCTTAGGGAGCCCCATAAAGATTCCGTTCATTGCCACCAGGAAGATGGTCACTGAATTTACAGAACCCTGGGGAACCCCGGTCTCTTCCCGTCTGGTGCTGGAGCGGTGGTTCCCGACAGTCACCTGGAAAGTTCTGCCCAGCAGGAAATTCTTCAAAAAGTAGAGGATATTTACTCCGAGGCCCCATCTGGCTAGCTGCTGTAATACTTGGGGTGTCCAGGCTCTGTTGTAAGCTTTGGCCAGATCCAGGGAGGCCTGTCAAGTAAATGGGAAATTAACGTTGAAACCGCGAATTTATATAAGAACAGCTTTTATGTATTCATTCTCCCACAAAATTTGCACCCGAATTTTTGCATAAACATGTAAGACTTTTTTTCTAATCTGAAGATAAACTTCAGTGGCTTATTTAAAGATGTATTAACACAAGCTGTACCTATCCGTGAGACATTTGTATTTATTTGTAGCTTTACATGTAACTTTACGTTACTAGTAAACCGAATCCTACATATTCTAACTGTGACTAGAAACCCAATTCATAAAAAAAACGTTTTAGGTATCCATAATTTCGATTAAAACGAGCTTTCAAAAAGTACTTTTGTTTTGTCAGACTAGTCAATGTTTCCCGAGAAAAACGCCATATAATGCATTCAGAATCGTTTTGAAAAATTACAACCAAAAATGAGTTAATTTTTGATCGATTCAATTATCGCCACGATCTTAATACTTGCACCACATTGAACCAAAAAGAAACAGTCATGCTCAATTGGCTCCCACAAGTGGCAGGTCTAATTGGCTCCCGTCATTGTTTCCACCAGACTATGAATAAAGTGACTATAGTTGGTAAGTGTCCACGATCCATACAAATTAAAAAAAAAAAAACATTTGAATAGATATTAGGGTGGGTCATCATGATCATTTTTCAGCACAATGTTTTTCAGGTTCCATTTGGGGTTCCAAAAAACTTTGTAAAATTTGGGAACTATTGGTTGTACCTCGGCTCCCCGCATTGCGTTTGAAATTTGTTTGCATTTTAAATCCTAGGGATCACCATGCAACTAATCATGTGAAAGTATAGTCCATAATGACCTCCTGTTAAGCCGAGGTAGACTACCTCTTTCAACCATTCCACCACTGTGTCGTTCAGGCAGATCTTATTATTCTCCGACGGAACAAGTCTGGGAGATTTAGAGTGTGGAAAAATGATGACCTGGTTCTTTGCCGCGTTGATACGGATCTTCCAGCTGTTGAAATATTCAGACAGGACGTCCAGGCCTCTCTGAAGTTTGGTAGTAAGAGCTCCGATGATCCTCCCCTTGTAGACGATGGATGTGTCATCTGCAAACAGAGAGAACGATCCACCAGCAGGGAGAGCCGGCATAACGGAGGTGAACAGGTTGAATAAAAAGGGGACAAGGATGCTTCCTTGTGGAACCCCAGCACCGATGCTTCAGAGAGACTCGGAAAGTCCTGTTCGATAGATAGTTATTTTTTATCTTCACTAGGAAGGTTGGAAGACCGTACTGCTGCATACACCGGTCAACGTCTTCGGGCGTCTCCGGAAAGACACCGTAGTCAACAGTGGAGTCGACAGTGGAGTCGACACAGTATTGGAACTGATCCCAGCTGACGCGATGGTAGTTGCGCCGGGAAGCTTGAAATCGGTTGACTGATGAGCTCACATCGGTCACCACAGGATAGTGGTTCGAACTCAGCACCTGCTGGGTCACAGGCTGCGAGTTGTTGTCTCCCATGTGGAGTGAACGCCAGACCGGCTCAACCGAGTGGGAGAGTCCGGCGCTATTATAGTTTTTTTTTTCTTTTATTTAACGTCGGTTTCTGTTCCGCAATATAGTGCCGTGACCAACGGCTTTACCTCCCTTCCGAAGGAAGACATGACCACCGACATCAATCCGTCGACCTCGGCTTGGAATGAACCCAGACCCATTGGGGTGAGAAAGCAGTCACGCTCACCACTACACCACCGGCGCCGGTGGCGCTATTATATTGTGGCGAGCCTCAAGCCTCAAGCCCAAGTCTGGTGTTTAGCGTTCAGGTCACCAGCGATGATGTACTTCTCACGGCGTCGAGTGAGTCTGATGATGTCTCTCCGCAGGTCTGCTGCTGACCCGTCCCTGGTGGTAACTTGTTTGGGACAGTAGGCCACAATGATGGTAATAGGGCCGACAGGAGTGAAGACTTCCACACCCACCACTTCGATCATCTTCAGCTGGAAAATCTGTAGCAGTCGACAGCCAATATTTCTCCTTAACGCGATAGCCACTCCTCCTCCACAGGAGCTGCTCCGGTCTAGCCTTTTTTATACAGGGGGGAATCTGCTCCCAGACACCTGAGAAGATAACTCAGGGTGTGAGGATGGTAGAAGTAGCGCTCCCGACCCACTAAACCTTACCCTGTGCTATTGGCCCTTGCCCTCCCCGGAACCGCTCGGAAGCATTACATCATGGGAGGGGGCCGGTTGCGCTAGGGCGCATCACTAGTGGCGCATCGCAGACGTGACACTCGCTACTGCACAGTGAGCAGCTGTGCAGGGCTTTCCTCTTATCGTTCGCCGTTAATTGTTCGCCTGAGTTCTGGAGCAGACGTTGAAGCAAGCCAGCTGTCCACGGTGGAACAGGACAGACGTTTAGCTGCAATATCTCTCCCTTGGGTTCGATAATTAACGTTACCAGGGCACATCACGAGGAGGCGAACTACTTCATGCCCCTCTAGTCTAGCCTTACGAGCCGAAACTCGGGGAGGTGAACATTTATCTCCGGCTCGGCTTCAAGTGTGATACGGTGATGACGGCGATGTCAATGCTATGTCCATTAAGGAAATCAACGAACTCATTAATTTTGCTCTTGAGCGAGCAAGCGACTATTTTGATGGCTTCACGGTCTATACTTTTGCACGAGGGACATAACTGCACGAAGCTGTTTAGGTAGTGTCTTGGTGGTGCGCAAGATTATGATCTCCTCAGTCACGAAGATCACTAGTTCGTCGCTTGTGAGTGGAGGATTGTCTTCTGACTCACCTGAGACAGCACGGGCGTACGATAATCCAGGGGCAGAATAGCCATGGCTCGGCTAGGCCGCAGCGGCAGTGAGACGATGCTGAACTGAACGGTGGTTGGGACCCGCTTGATCTGATGTTGGATTCGCAACGGGCGCGCTGTTAAGTTCGGTACCATACGACGAGCCTGAAGTACTGGAAACGTGTCCATGTTGACAATAGGAGCACGATTATTGTGGTGGCAACCAGGTTGGTCCCTCGTGGAAGCCTGTTGTCGGATCTGGATGAAGGCCGCACGCTTGGAACATCTCCTATCGCGGCCCAGATGGTTGGAATCACAGTTCACGCACTTAGGTTCAGCTTCTTCTTCCTTCTTGCAGGCGGTAGTATTGTGAGCCCCAGCACATTTTCCACAACGAGCCTTCCTATGAAAATTCTTCGTACCGTGCCCAAATACCAGAAAATTAGTGCACTGTGTCACGACACGGTGCCGAGGACGACTCGGGCGTCTCAACTCGAGAAGAAATTCCGAAATTATTCAAGTATGTACTTTTACTATCATCAATATAAGTGAAGAGATGGAGGCGATACAGTAAGACCCTCACCCTTTATAAAAGTACGTCTATTAGATTGAGAAAATATTTTTTAAATAACACATGTAACCATACCAACTTGACAAAATGAGAAACCGAAGTTATTTCAGTTTGAAGCTTTATTTCCATTGATATAAGGGGTGGAGAGAGGAAGTTAAGTCCCCCCCCCCCCCCCCCCCATCTCCAACTACGCTTATGAGATTGAGCAATTGTTTTTGACATACCAAATAGGTCAGATAACAAACTCCGAAATTGTTTCAGTTTGGAATCTGACTTCCATTGGTACACCGGCAGTGTTGGCAAAAAAACTGATTTTTGGAATTTAATTCAAACCATAACAATTTGAACAGTTATAACTTAGTTTAGAGACATTCTAGCACCGTACTTCCCCAACATCACTACTCCATCATATCAACTGTCAAAATAAGGTCTGTATCCACAATTATCCGGACACACCAAAACTTAAGGGGGTATTCCCGATTTTTTTTTTTCAAAAAATCAAATTTTTTTTTTCACGTTTTTTTGTACTTTAGACTATATACTTTCATCCCCCCAAGCCGTTTTTCGATCAGCGAATTCGGTGTCCAGGCATAGCTGACTAATGGTAAGAACCCCCAAATGGTTTTAACTAAAGTCAAAACTTTAAACGCGTTTTTCTCGAAACCACATTTTTTTATCAGGCGAAGATTTTTCTCAGAAACTATAAGAGATATTGACTTGAATCTTTGCGCATTTTGTTCCTTATTAAATTCTTTGGAGCTTTTCCCACTTTCAGCCAAAAATAACATTTAACATTGTTTGAAGCACCTTAAAGCTGCAAAAAAGCGGGCTAAAAATCGCCTGTTTTTTCATATGGCCGCCATTTTGTTAATTTGCTAGATTTTTTGCTGCCAACGGGAGAAGCTCCAGAGAATCTTATGCAGATTATTAATTTCATCACGAAATCTGTTTCAGATGAAGCCGTTCCAGAGAAAAGTCTTCGCCCGTCCAGGCGTTTGCGGCGAACTGGGGTCTGTTTGCCGCCATTTTGTGACGTCAATAATGTCTTTTTTTTGTGTCGAAAAAAATTTATTTGTAAACTTTAATGTTCAATAAACAAGAATCCCAAAGAGTTAGGCGCATTACTATTCATTTTCCTTGAAAAAAAAATTAAGTGAAAAACAGGCCGAAAAAAGGCAAAAGATTGGGAATACCCCTTAAGTAAAACACAAATTTTGCATTATACATCAATTGTAGTTGTTTATTTCATATTCATGAGATATGATTTAAAAATTCACGAAGTCAAAACATAGTTATTCGGTATTTGCATAAAATTTTCGAACTTTGCGCTTAACTCCATCCATTAGGGTTTTTACAGACTCCTCAGATACCGTGGTGGCCGTCGTTGTCCAAATTTGTTGGAAGTGTTTGATATCTTTGATTCCTTGTTTCTTTCTACAAAGGATCCGCTTCATCAGAGCCCAATATCTGTCGATTGGACGTAACTCTGGACAATTTGGCGGATTTGCGGGTTTTGAAACAATATTCACTTGATTACCACTCCATCACAGTTTTAGCATAATGGCATGACGCCACTTTTTCCGGTAAATCTTTTTGTTTATTGTGCCTGTGTGATTTTTTCTATCGGCCACACGTGCAAATTACTTGCCAAATAAGGTGTTTTTTTGGGAAATTTCGATGCCTTTCTTGGCCTGAAATACTCAGCTGTAGCATTTTTGGCCAGAGCAGAATAGAAAGTCAGGCCTGGAAGCTGCTTGAAAACCACCGGGACATAAGTTTCATCGTCCATAACAACGCATGAAAACTTCGTCAATGATTCGCAGTACAAACGTCAAGCCCGTGATTTTGGAACCCTTTTTACTTTATACGAATTCAGCCCCAAACGCTGTTTTGATTTTTGGACAAAACCAGGTGACATTCCTATTTAACGAGCCACCGTTCGAACAAAGAGATTCGGGTTTTCCTTCAATATCCTCTTCACCTTTCGGTCCATGACGGGATCAGGTGTTTTTCATTCGTTGCCATCTTGAACAGTAAACATGGAATGTAACCACCTATCATAGTTTTTTTTTCATTAATTACTCCCAGCTATACCTCAGCGAAATTGTTCACTCCTACGTGCTATATTTCAAAAGTTACAGTGATTTGAAGGTGTCCGGATTAATGTGGATACAGACCTTACCTGGCATCTATCCTCCAAAAAGCTGTCACCAGCCAATGCAACATCATTTTCATTTTTGAATTCGTGAACCACATTAGCACAGTCACATTAACGGAAGGATACGTGCTGGTGTCGTATGACGTTGAATCTCTGGTCATGAACATCTCCAACGTCCTAGTGATACAAGATGTAATACACACCTGGGACAGTATCAAAACCATCACAAACACGGACCTGTTTCTCGAAGCAATAGCATTTTGCCACAACAGCTCATACTTATTTCTCAGACGTTCGAAATCGCTATGGGAAGCTCTTTTTCCCCCATAATAGCAAACTAACTTAGCAATCTTCCACAAACCGTTACGAAGGACATACGATGTGAAATACCTGTCCTAAAGAAGTATGTAGACGATTTCATACTTGCCTTTCCTGCCGACCAAATAAAGTCTGGTCCACTTAGAATCCCGACACATGAAACCAGGTCCCAAGTAACAATTCAAGCTGAACATTAAGAACAGAAGCTGATTATTGGTTGATTTAAGGTGTACAAAGCTGATTAACATCAGGCTGAATAAATAGTTGATTAGTAGTGCATGAAGCAAATTGTATCTCCATAATCCAACCTCAATAAGTTAGCTGATCCAAAGATTGAACAAGCCTTATTTAAGCTTAGCACAACTCCACAAATCAGCAATGCGTTACACATATTTTGATAGCTTGATTTGTAAAATGTCGGCAGTGTCTGTTTCACTCGTTGCATATCCGGCATTTTAGTTCTACTAAATTCACTCACTATCTTTCTAATTACAAGCAGTGGCAGCAGTAGAGACAAGAAAAAGGAGATTTTTTTAGAAAAATAACTCCAGGTAGATGTGGGCTGCGACGACGTCGGAAGTATATATTTGTTATCATGTGTTTTGTCTGTTATATTGCACTGAAGTTCCAGACCGTATTCAAAAAAATATTACTCAATTATGGTACTAAAATAGCGTCAAAATGGCCATCGAAATAAATCATGCACTCGTGTCCACATTGTGTTAACTGCACTTGAAAATGAGAGGAATGTTTATTGTCACCAGTTCTTTTTTACCATTCTGCATTGCTGTATAATACTCTTCCGGTTGCTGTTATTCAGCTTCAATACTATAAGGCTGAACAAGGGTTGAAAAAGACTGTTATTTAATGCCTTAAAAAGCTTATAATGTACATTACTGTTAAGCTTTTGGCTGATAACAATCACTAGATTTAGTTGTTTAAAAGCCGGTCTATATACAGCAATTATTCAATTTAAGGCTGAATTAAAATCGATTAAACAACACTTTTTTTTTCAATCTGTTTATTTGTAAGGCTCATATGTCTAAAAAGACTCAACGGAGCCAAGTATCACAAAAAAAAAACCATTCAAATATTTTTGTTTCGTTCCTTTTGCTGCGCTAGGTACAAAGCATCCACTTTCTGCTTGTAATCCTCGATCAAAGCACGTTTCTGCTGTTCATCTTCAATCCACTCAAACGAAGGGATCTTGTATGGTCGCTGCGTGTAGGGACAAATGTAACTCACGGTGGTCAGGCTGCAATCACTATCACTGGAAGTTGGTTCGTTCGTGTTAACTTTTTTCGTATGGTTGCTTGTTGTTTCCGATTCAACGGACCTTTGTCGCTTGTTCATCACTGCTCTATTGTTTATGTGTAGATCTGCATCAGTTGCCGGTTTAGGAAGAGAAGGCCACTGCTTATCTTTAGGTGCGTCCGCAAGCTTGCTATTGCCGTTGGTCTTCATGTTGTTGTTGATGTTACTGTTGCTGTGAATTTTATCGCTGCTGGTGTTATTTTTCCCCATCTCCGATTGTGAATTCTGTTTTTTTGCTGCTGCTACCGCTGTTGCCACTTCGGAGCAACGTTGTTTCGGGTGAGATTTTTGGTCACAGTTACGGCAAGTTTTGACTTGGTTTTTATATGACACCAAAGTCATTTCGTCGTCCACAGTAATGTAGGAGGGAATCGGATGATTAAGCTTCATCCTTACGACGCGAACTCCATCAATGAAGCCTGGAAAGTAGCTTTTCCAAACTTCACTTCTGATTGGAATTATCTCTCCATACTGGCGCATATGGTTAACGATAACCACATTATCCATATCCGACGGGAGATCGTGAATCCGTACGTCAACAGCACTGCTCTCGACGTAGATGGGTAATGGAAACTTTTCCCCTCACTTTCAATACAATGCTTCAAATGATGGGCTGAAGCAATGTTGTCGGTCGCGTCCTTGTCTCGCATACCCAGGTACACAACGTTCTTTACGTTGTGAGGCTGGATACTTGTCACAAGCGACATATCGAGCTGCAGCTCATTGTCCAAGAATGTTTTTATGACCGAAATACACGGTCGCTTGGGAAGGATCGATGTGTCTAATACGACACAGTTTTCTCGTAACACTTTCATAGTAAAGTAAAAAGCGTACGCTCGCACGCCGCCCAAAAGAATCTCGAATATAGTGTCTGGTGATAAAGCGACTGATCGGTTCGAGAGATGGATAGCAACTGATTAAAAAACACTTGTTAAGCATCAAATTGTTACTTGGGGTGTTTCTCGGGATTGATTTGCCGTAGAAGAAATGTAATTTATTCAAAATTGAACGTATTTTTTTTATTTTTCCGACAGCGTTTGGATGAACTCGTGGAATTTCTTTGCAATTACCGCCATCATCTGTCGCACACTGAGCTGGTCAACATCAGCGGCCATTTTTTCCAATATCGAGCAATGTGTGAAGCGTCCTGAGTCGTCTTTCTAGTTTTCTTTAACTTTCGCTTGATAATTGCCCAATACTTTCCGATTGCGGGAATTGCCGGCAGTTGGATGGATTGATAATCTTGTCGACGAAATCCAGCTTGCCGAATCTGACAAGAACTTCACTGGACCTTTGTATGCATGATAGTGGTTTATCACCCATTGTAGCACGGAAACTAAGTCCGACAGCCTGACAACCTGAATTTACTGGGGACATCACCTCGTGCTGTGATCAGATACAAATTATGTCCAGAAACCTGCCTGAAATCGGAAATCGTCAACTTTTTCGCGATATTTCGAATTGACCACGTCGGGTTTTCGACGTGGGTGTGCGATCAATTTTCTTTTCTCTTCCTCTATCTGGTACCTTTCGCCGCTGAAACACGTGTACTTTCAAAACAAATCGCTGTCAAAACATTCCAAATCCGAACACTAGAGGCGGTGTTATAGAATAAATAAAGTGCCTGGATTCTAAGTAGACCAGGCATCACATGCCGTACCTTCAATAATTACAACCCTCACCTACAATTCACCTGTGAAACCAACAGCAAGTAACCGTTTCTGGATACCCTCATCGCCCGCCACGATGACCCATCACTCGGTATCAGTTGGTATAGCAAGTCAATAGCCTCCGGACAAATTTTGAACTACCAATCCTTCTATCCAATGGCAATGAAGATGAATGTAGCTCAGAATTGCATCGATCGTGTCATAAAATTAACGACAAACGAGCCCCTAGAACAGCAGAAAACAATTATCTTCAGATACCTACACCAAACCAATTATCCAGCAACTTTAATCAACATAATGTTTTCACGCATCCACTCCATGAGCCAGCCTAACCAATCATAAACCCAGATCCCACCCCGAAGTAACACTCCACCACCAGATGTTCCACCACACGATGTACCAACATCCACTACAGCAGTCGAATCTTCAATATACACCCAAAACTTGTTACCAGGAGCCAAAACCATCACCAATGCGCTCCAAAACGAGCCACCGATGACTGACCAAGAACATGAAACTCCACCATCAGCATCACTGATCATCATTTACCGATCCATCCCATTTATCCCTCAACTGACGACCACTTTAGCTCACTCCCTAAAATGAGATTACCCACAGCTTATCAAACAACCAACAACGAAAAGCATCTTGAAACCGGTAATGGACCCAACAAAGATTCAAAGTCATCTACAGTATACCATGCAATTTCTGTGAGATGACTTACATTGGTATGACGAAAAACGAACGAACAACTAGATTAAGTGGACATCAAACACACATTATCAAACTATATAAGCTTATTCGTCTTCTTCTTCACATTTCAAGCTTATTGCTTATCGCATATTAGCTTATTGCGTGCTCTCAACTTAGTATTCTAGATGCACTTCCACAATTATCAATTGAGAGCTTTCGATGTCTGTACCATTTTGGCATTAGTATAATTTTGTGGCAAGTACAATCATATTATATGCCCAGGAAAGTCGAGAAATTTTCCAAACCGAAAAACCTAGACCAGACCGGGAATTGAACTCAGTCACCTTCAGCATGGTCTTGCTTTGTAAATAGATGCGCCTTTACCGACTGAGCAAAGGGAGCTCTAGATAACAAGATAAGCTACGACAAACCAATACCACACGATCAGACGAAGAATTGAGTAGACTCATGGAAATCACAGCGTTAATGGACCTTCCTAAGTAACAATTCAAGCTGAACGGCAGGAGCAGAAGCTGATTAGGCTGAATATATACAGTAGACTGATGCAAATTTTGACATTTTCGCTCCACAGTGCTCAAACGGTTCCAAATCGGGTCCTGATAAGTCTCCCAATATTTGAACTCCTTTGATAAGAAACTGACTTGGCACAAACCATTTTAAATTTATATGGAAATTACTATAGGAAATCCAAACTTTTTGTTCATTGTCTTCTTACCTTTTTCCATATTGCACTGTTCAAAAATTCAAAAGTTATACTTATGGAAAATTTTCTCAGCTACAACTTTGCAGAATATAGTTGTTGAGCCAAACGTCGAATAAAATAGTTATTAATTGTTTAAGAGATTGATAATCTTATGGCATGATCAAGCAGCTGTTTTGTTAGCAACACTGTATCTTGTAGTGTGACATAGTAGCCATGATTTTTGTGCTGTATTCTAAGCGCCAGAAACACCAATGCACAGTGGTTCCTGGCTGGCCAAAACCTCAAACATTAAAGTTGATATTTTTTTAATTCAATATTTTTTTATCATTTTTACATGCTAAGAGTATCTTAAATTGAATGATTTGTGCAGTTCTGTTGATAACATATTTTTTTTTATGGTTGTTATAGTGTAGCGATATCACAAATTTTTGAAAAAAATCGTAATGTTTCTTGTTACTGTTTTGCTCAAATATAGCAAAAAATAATGTGTTTATCAACTTGGTTGCTTCAGAAGAAATGTTCTTCGGCTTATTTCACATCAAATGGATGGAAAAAAGAGTGTCTGTGCTGTTTTAAGTGACAGTTTCTAATAAAAAAAATTGCAAAAATATACTTTTTTCACATTTAGACTAAGCAAAACATATGACGGACACATCCGCCCACTATCTTTTAGTAATCAAAAGATAGCTAGAAAAATTAGCTTTCAGATAGGCTTTTATGTGTTTTGCGATTTTTTGCGAAAAGTGTTGAAATTAGGAATAACAAGTTAAGTTGAGTTATATTTGTTTAACAAGCTGGTTAGGGTGGCCCCTAGACAATCGGCATTCTTTAAATATATTTTTATACGCTCATTTCTCGTTATGCTAGACACTTCAAGAACTTTTTATGACGCATATTTTTGTTAAGTTGATATCTGTTTTATTTGAAAAGTTATGGCTAGTTTTTGCTGAAAAATATTACTTCTTTTAAATTAAATTAAATGCTTTAAACAGAAAAAGCTCTTGCTGTTTATTTTTACCAAAAATGAAGAAAAAACGATGTTTCCAATAAAGAGATGAACTAGCCATATAGCTAAAAATCTCTATAATAAAGAAGAAAAAAAGATGTTTCCAATGAAATTAAATGTTTGGAAATTGGTTTGCTCCATTTTGAGATATTGCCAATTGAAAAGAGCCATTTTTTCGAAGAAAATAGCCTTTAACTTTCTAATCAAAAAAGTTTCTTGAGCAAAAATATACGGCTTCAAAAGTTCTAAATGTAATCAGAACAATGTTTTAACGAAAAATTAACGCATGAAAAGATATTCAAAGAAAACCGATTTTAGTAGCCACCCTAACCTGTTTGTTTAAAAAAATCATAACTCATGAACCATAAGAGATAAAATGCAATGTTGCCTGCTGATCAGTTGATTGAGCATAATCATAAGACATTAATGGCTTGAATTATTGATAACTTTTGATGCTTAAATTATATTGAAAAGTGGTTTTTTGACAAAGTTGTAGCTGAGAAAATTTGCTGCGAGCTCAAGTATTATTTTTAAAAGCAGAGCGATATGGAAAATTTTTAGATGGATATGAACAAAACATTTGGTTTTCCCAACGGCGCCGGTGGTGTAGTGGTAAGCGTGATTACCTCTCACCCCAGCAGGCCTGGGTTCAATCCCAGTCGGCGCTGCTGGGATGTTCTGAGGCATAACATCTCTGATCACGCCTTCCTTCGGATGGGAAGTAAAGCCGTTGGTCCCCGGTTCATGAGTTGATGGGTCGATAGGTAGAGTCCAGGTGTGGGAGCTGCCTCCCTGGCGTCGGTAGCACTGGTGCTCAGCACGGAAAACAAGATCGACGGAAAAAACAAACCAAAGGAAAAAAAAAAATTTGGTTTTCCCATAGTAATTTCCATATAAACTTCAAATGGTTTGTGCCAAGTCAGTTTCTTATCGAATGAGTTCAAATTTTGGGAGGCTAGTCAGAACCCGATTTTGAACCGTATGAGCACTGTGGAGCGAAAATGTCAAAATTTGCATCAGTCTAATATACAGGGTGATTCAGAATAACTGAATAGAATAAGTATCTTATACTCATAATCGGCTCGAGCATTAGAAAAAGTATTTGATGAGGTTTGCACATTGTAGACTTAACATAGTTGTGTACTTGTCAAGGATAAGCAATTAAGGTAGTGAAATTAAATGTAATTACTAATCCTTCTCTTTATACAGGTATTCCACTTTAGCCGCTAGCATTCAGCAGGCTCTTAATCGGTTTTATTAAAATCACGGTCAATGATCTCAATTACTAGATCTGAGCCTTCATTATGGAAGTTGAAACTAAGCGTTTTTCGACTTCACCATTCGATAAACTACTGACTACAGGATTGCTAAGTCATAAATTCAATTTGTTCTATCCTTAAGTAAGCTCATCTCATCTGCAACTCCAGTTGAACCATTTATAATAGCACTGATATGCTGCCGTCCATTGATGCTAGAACAGGGTCATAATTCATCCAGACGTGCGAACGTCCGTACGATCATGATCGTGGTAGCAATCGTAGCTTCATAACAAGCCAAATTGAGCATGTAAACGATCAATCAAATGCGCGTGCATTCTCAGAAACGAAAAAAAAAACAATTAATTACCCTGAGCTAAACCAGCTCGATCCACTGACTGTAATGCCGGTTACGAATGGTGGATCAAAACAGAAAAAGGAGAATAAACACGCTATTCACATTCCTACGTCACGCGCACGCTTCCATCCGCGGACCATATAACAGTCTTGAAAAGCAAGCGCCACTTGGTCTCACTAAGCCAACACAGTAGACTCTCGAGATTCCGATCCACACGCTCTAATAACTGCCAAGTGGGAGAGCTTTGTGATTAGCGAGAATCGTTAGAGAGCTTTTGCGAAGGAATGGCAATGCTTTTCGGTAAGCTTTGCTGATGAATGTGCGCCGCAGTCGAGCGGTTGAGAACGGTGCGTCAGATGTTGGATTATTGTACAAAATTTGAATAAATGTTTCTTGTAGGTTTTGAGCACTCGACAAACTGTTGTTTTTGGCATCTTCCTCACTTTAGCCAGCTTGAAACCGGACCACTCTGGATTTTCCAGGTATTTGTGCACAATATTTTTCCTTGTTTCGAGTTCCATTTGACGTTATTTCTGAACGCGATCGACTACTTTGATCAAACTTGCACCAGTTGTCAAACCACTGTCAAGGATTTTCGATTCCCATCACTAGAGACGTGCTAGTGGCGTGCGGGGGGCGTTCCAATTTACTTTTAGTCAGCCTTTATATTTAGCGCCAAATGGAAAAAAATGCGTTTTTACGACAACAGCACTGGCGTTTGTTCAGCCGTAAGAACCTGCTCAGACTGAAGCTGACAGACTAAGAAATCATTGGAATACTTTCAGCACAGGGTTTTGGTGAGAAAATGCTGTGAAACTACCTTATAGATTTTGGTCGCCGAAAACAGTCAATGGGTGTCAAAGCTGACAGTTACCCTACATACCGTGATCTTTGCGGAAACGCCGCGTGGTATACTCCATTCAAAACATCAATCAACTGCTTCTACAGTATATTGCAACTCTTAATCCTTACTAAGTACATTTGTTCGACGATTACTCAGTAATGTATAAATCATCGCACGTCCAACGAGCATGCTCATTTAGACCGACAACTGTCGGCTTAGCGCTTAAAGTTTTGTTTCTAATATGCTGCCAACAATTTACCGGCAAATCGGCGTCTTCTACCTAGTCTGCAGTAATAGCCTCTGTAAACCGTGCGCTCTCTCACCTATACGCCTGATGATCGCCAAATCGTGAGTTCTATCCATTTGCTCACGCCGCTCGTCAGCACCTCACCTCCGTTCAGGTGCAAATATAGTACCCGCTTAGATGCGATGTTTTCCTCAGTCTCACGGTGGCTGTGAACGCGCGCAGTGCAGAATCGACACGATACCTTTGATCGGTCGTATCCATCGGAACGGACGAATAAACCCTAAGCCAAAGTGTAACTGTTACCGGTACCATAAACATTAGTTAACCCATGTGATTGTGATCGATTGGATGGTTCGCGATCGTAATCGAATTTAATTACGGATCTGATTAGCTGGTTAATGGCCTTCCGCTGCTTGAGGGTGGGCTTGTGAAGGTTAATCCAATTTATGATCGAGTTCGAGAACAAAAACGAAAAGAGCAATTGTCTTGGTGATGATGAGAACTGATTGTGGACCGCGATAGGAAGTGCTAATTTGTTTGGAACACGTGGTGAAAGTGATTGTAGTGGAACATTGCTGTTACAGTGAGTGCCATTCACAACAATACGGAATTGTACCTGAAAGTGGTGCGGTGATTGGTGACGCAAATGTAAGTCATTATTTGTTCTAGAATGAATGGAATTGTCAGACGACAATTAAGTATTCGGTTTTTGAGTGATGTTTAAGTGATTGATAGAATGCAGCGAACAATTGGTCGCGTTTGTATGAAGCTTTCCAACTTTTATGGACGGTTTGTTATTGAACTTTACGACTACGGCCGGAAGAATATGAGTGGAAATATACAGCTTCTTAGAGAAACACTGTCGTAAACTTGTTTCCAGGTCATATGCATGCACAACGGCAATTAAGCGATCATAAAACAATTGCAGGTAGATGGGTTCGAATGTGCGAAGGGACTCAACCCGATATAGCTACGTGACAAAGGTACCGTGCCGATCAATGTGAAATATGATTAGCCGATTTTTATGAGTTGATTGAAATCAATATTAAGAAAATTTTAGAGTAAATTATAATTTCAGCGCCTTTTCATCAATGTGACATGCCCCAGAGCATTAATTTCAGGTGCCTGATACAGCGCAAAGATGGAATAAACACCACTTTCATGCTTACACTTACTAGCCGTGAAACTTGCACAGCAGAGCTGTCCCATTAACCCTGTATCTTGGAGTCAATATGACCCCAGGCAATTTTTGCAATCTTGATTATTCATCAAACCGATTTATTCTGTGACATTTTTGCATGCTGAAGTCTTCTTGATATGGCAGCCTCTTAGTTAAGACATATTTCCAATTTTGTTTCAATTCAATTGATTAATTACATGAACATTCCAGAAGTTTCGAGCAATTATTGAAAATTCCGAGTATCTCAGGAATATTAAAAAAAATTAAAAGATCACGGTGCAACGCAAATATCAGGTTAGTTTATAAAGTTTAAAGATTCAAGGAAGTTTCGAAAACTTTTTAAAAATAACTGGAACTTCAGTATAGATCAAAAAACTTTAAAGTAGATCAATTGACTTCAGAAAAACTGCGTGAACTTTTGAATCGATCTGAAAAATTCAGTGATTTGCAGAGAAATTCAAATTTCTGAGGCAGTTCTGATAACTCCAGAGAAGTATCGACATTTTTTTTTAGAAAAGTCTAGACTTTAGGGGAAGTTTAAAGATCATGAAGTATTTAAAATTTTGTTTGGAATTCTTAGTCTTTAAAAAAAGTATTGACTACATTATCATCACCAACGTTTCAATCCAGGGGTTTGGATTATCGTTAAGGCTAGGTTTAATTTATTTGTAATTTATTTATTTGTCTGCATCAACAGGCTGTGTAAAGCCCCAATGATGATTTAAGTAACTTATATAGGTAAATCAAAAAATAAAAACTTAGAATAAAATACATAAATAAAACACACAATCATTCACGGTAAACTGTGCCAGAAAAGAACGATGAGAAGTATCTTCGTAGCAGCTGTCGAGGCATATGGAAATCGAAGATGCCCGAGACTCGATTGAACACGCGTTGCAGCCCACGTATTGCACCGTTCATGCCATAGTTTGTGCGCTGAAGTGGCAATCTCAGCATAACGTTGTTACGTAGCGCACGGGGTTGGACGTTAATGTTGACTTGCCCCAAGATTTCACTGCAATCAATTCTACCTTGTAAAGTGTCCGCAATGAACAGGGCCCTAGAGGTGTCTCTTCTAGTTCGGAGAGGCTCCAGATCAATCAGCTGGCAACGACTTTCATAGTTGGGCAGATGAAATGGGTCTCTCCAAGGCAGCTTCCGCAGAGTGAATCGAAGAAAACGGCGTTGAACGGACTCAACTCTCTCAGCACCATTGTTGTAGTTTGGACTCCAGACCACAGAACAATATTCCAGAATGGATCGCACCAAGGAACAGTACAGTGACTTCAAACAGTAGATATCGGAGAAATTCTTTGCTATCCTGAAGATAAATCCCAATGTCCTAGACGCCTTGTCGACAACGTACGAGATGTGCTGCTTGTACGTTAGTTGAGAATCTAGAATAACACCCAGATCTTTCACATGGTTCACACGGTCGATTACAGTGCCGATAAGTTTGTATTCAAATGTGATTGGTTCTTTCTTCCGAATAAAAGTGATCACTGAACACTTAGTGGGGTTAACCACCATTCGGTTCAAATTACACCAGCTGGAAAAGGCTTCGAACTGACGTTGAAGGAAGTGACAGTCATCAATCGAGTGGATTCGTAGGTAGATTTTAAGTTCGTCTGCATACGATAGTCATGGGCCTTCGATGACCAAGTTCACGTCATTGAAGTAGAGTAAGAAAATCAAAGGTCCCAGGTGACTTCCTTGAGGTATTCCTGACGTAGCTAGATAGATATTGGACCGGTTGTCACCAATGGCAACCATCAGTTGCCGATCAGTGAGATATGAACGAAACCATCGCAAGAGGTTGCCGCTGACCCCAAGTCTATGCAACTTGGAAATCGCGATGGCATGGTTTAGCTTATCGAAGGCAGCTGACAAGTCGGTGTATATGACGTCTGTTTGAGTCCTCTCTGCCATGCTTTTCGTAAGATACGATGTCAAACACAGCAGATTTGTGGAAGTAGAACGACCAGAAGTGAAGCCGTGTTGATCACCACTTAGATACTGCTTACAATGATAGAGTAGAGGCTCCATGATAACTAACTCGAATAACTTCGAAACTGCACTCAACGACGTAATCCACGATAATTGTCCACATCCCGTTTGCTGCTCTTTTTGTGGATAGGAAACATATGTGCGAATTTTCAACAAGATGGAAATGTACCACTCGAGATGGACAATCGAAAAAGGTGAAGCATGGGAATTGTTTAGAACAATATTCCGTACAACATGATATCCCCTACACAAGGTCACTTATTTAGGGAATTTAAACACCACACCAACTTCAAGATGCGCAACAAACTCATACAGATTTGACTGCGGAATATCACCGTGGACCTTTATCAATTATGTATATCTAGATGAACGCGTTATTGGGACGGTACTAATGGATATTTCTGGTCGCTATTGAAAATTTAGTCGATTGATGAATTTATGTATGGGTCCAAATAAGGGGCATTTAGGCCGACATTACATCCATTTCCCCCATATAGCCAATAGGATATGTCAAGTTTGTATGATGGGTTACAACGCTCTGCTCCCCAGCGCTCTTTTGGTATAACTAAATTTGAACTAATTTGGTTGCGATCTGGATTTACGGAAGAGTTTTGAAGTTTCCATGGGGCGGGTAATGACGCTATAACCATAAGCAAAGGCTAGGCCAAGAGCTAATGCTTATGTTCCAACTATCTGGTAAAAATGGAGCATCACTTAACCTTTCTATCCTAAACCAATCATATAATTACCAAAAACGGAACGTACGATGTCCACGTTTTATCCATGTATTGGATTCTGAAGCATCGTATTTAAGTTTTCAATTAAAACAGGCTGATGTTTTCTGAATTATCTTGCCCCTTAAATGCTGCACAGTAGGCCTGGCCGTCTCGGTATGTGTGGCACATCTTCAATGTGAAACTTTTTTATATAGGGTAGAAAACTACTTCGGCATAATCGCCAATTTTGGGCCTATCGAGCTGAAAATTTCAAATAAATCCATGATTTCAGAGTCAACAAGTCAATTATGCGTGTGGTACGATACTTTAGTTAATAAGCTTCCGAAAGAAGTCAATGAGTACGCGTGATATCAAGGTTTGCACCTATTATTCCCAAATACAAAAGAAGCGCTCCGACCGAATCAATTTTTATCTTCATTCGATAGGTCAAAGTGAATTCATTGGCGTTTCAATGGAGTTTCAATGTGTTAGGCCGAATCCATAGGCCAAGTTTGGCGTCAAGAATCAGTGTTAGACTTTTGACAATATCTCAACGATTGATTTCTCTTTATTAAATCTTACGGTATGTACGGAAAGGTAAATAAATTGCTAAACTGCACTAGATTAAAAAAGACTAAGTGTGGGTTGTGCTTTATAGGCCGGAGATGGGGTAGTAAACCCTTTATATCAAGCTGTACATTGCATTAGGTCCAAAGTAACATTGACAGATTCTCTTCGTTGACCTTTTCTTTGTATCCACACGGCCATGTAAAAAAATTCCCAGATATTTTCAGCCCACAGATTGATAAAAGAAGCTCTTATCTAGCATCTAATACGACAAACACAACAAGAAACGATGTTGTGCTCCTCCTCCTCCTTTTTCCTCCTTTTTTATTATAGTCACTTTAACACTCTTGGGTCATTCGTGACTTGTCCGGGGGTGAGATTTGAACTCGTGACTTTCGCGTGAGAGGTATGGATGCTAACCACTACGCCGAAGTCGCCCCCTAATGTTGTGCTCAAGTTTTTAACGAAAGAGAAAGTTGACGAAGATAATCGATCAATGTTTCTTAGGACCTAATGCAATGTTCAGCTTGATATAAAGCTCGATTCAAAGTAAATCTGGGCGCACGGTTTAATACACCGTCGTGCCCCTGGTGGTTGGAACAAAAAACGTTTGACAGGCATTTGTTGATGTTTCATTGACGAAGAAATTGGTGAAAAGTTTTTCTCGATTGATCAACGCATCCCGAAATTACGGATCATGGCACAAACATGTAGAGAACCCTTCGTGGTCTTCCTCAAAAATAGCAAAAGTGTTGAAATTCTCAAAGTCAACGGTGAGTCTTGTAATCAAACGTTACAAGGATACTCTGCGTGTGGATAGAGCACAGTGCATCTATCATAAAAGTGGCACTAGAGACAAAGAGCTGAGGAGAAAGGTGTTGAGGTACGTGAAAAACAACCCAGGTGTCTCCATACGTGATTTGGCAAAAAAATACGATTTCAACTTTTCCACCGTGCGTAACATCCTTTCAAGAGAAGGATATAAGTCTGTTTTGTGCCAGTAAACATCCGAATCGCTCCCTGAAACAAAATTTAGTGTCCAAAAAGCGAGCACGATTACTATACGAACGAGTTTTGACGAAATTTGATGGCTGTATTTTAATGGATGACGAAACATATGTCAAAATGGATTATAAACAAATCTCCGAACGAAAATTTTACCTGGCAACTGGTCGTGGGGATGTCCCTTCCAGGTATAAATTTGTTTTTGCTGATAAGTTTGCTCGGAAACTAATGATTTGGCACGCAATCTGCAGTTGTGGCCTTAAAACCAAGGTTTTCATCACATCTCACACAATGACGTCGAAGGTTTACATTAAAGAGTGTCTGAAAGAGCGGATTTTACCCTTCATTCGGCAACACAAGACCAACGTTATGCTTTGACCGGATCTAGCCAGCTGCCACTACTCTAAGGAGGTACTAGAATGGTATGCTGCAAACAATGTTAATTTCGTCGCCAAAGAGATTAATCCTCCTAATTGCCCTGAGTTCAGACCGATCGAAAAATATTGGGCAATTGTCAAGCGAAAACTTCTAGGATGCAGTAAAGAAGTGACAAATGCGTTTGAAGTGGAATAAGTTCACCGGTACAGTGTCACCAGCGACTGTGCAGATCATGATGGCATCGATCACAAGTGCGACAGTTCGTTCGAAACGATGAAATGTAATAACTTGTTATATATCGATATAATAAATATATATAATACCCCCGAATAAATACCCTTTTGTTTGACATTTTGATCAACCGTGTATGTGGTTTAATTCTAGAGTTATGATCACTGAATGCGACTAAATTTACTTTGAACCGGGCTTTATATTTATTAAGAAGACTTCCAGCCCTGGGCTGGTTCGTCTCCAAATGTGAAGTACTGGCTTTGTTGGTGTTAAATTAGATTCGATGAGGTTAGATTACAGTTTTAGAGCCAATCGACATTATCTAAAAAATCGTCGAAGACATCATGCAAGTTAGCAATAGTACCGCCCTAGCGGCATATTTCTGAACTAAAAAGATGTCACCAAATGAAGGCCTAGTCTCAAAGAATCAATTCGCAACACGAGAAAAGGGCCTATCATTGTTGATCGATTCTCTTCATCGATTTTGTCTTTCGCGAATAACCCGACTTTTCAGTGTGTTGATTCAGGTGTAAGCTAACATCATCTTCTGTCAAACTGTTCTGTGAGCTTAGCGAGAAATTCGTTCATGATGCCATGGTAAACCAAAGAGAAAGTTGATGAAGAGAATCTATCAACGAGTATAGTCCCTTTTCAAGTGTTATACTCTGCTGAATTGTGCTGAAGACACACGACTGCTAAAATGCAACCCTGATGAGTTATTAATTTATGCCACGATTTGGTACTTATCCGTACGCTGTACGCCGTTCACTTGCTCCAGTTGCGCGTATAACGATGTTTTGGGCATATTCAGCAGATCAAACAAAAATAAGGACTTAAAAGAGAAATTAATGGATCGATACCTGAACTGAACTCAAGTGAATGGAAAGGTTTTTAAATCGTACCAATGCCCTAGAATGTGTGCTAAAGGTTTTCGGTTGTCACACTTTTCTTACTGTTGAAGCTGCACTGTTTTTGAAGTTTGATATGAAGAGGATATTTTAATAAATTTGTAACTAGAGGAGGCTGGAGGAAAATAAGGAATACAGGAGTACAGGAATACATTTCTCGTTCCGAAAATGCAATTAATTTCATTTAAAATTATATAGGGTAAACGCTCCTATAGTAGCGGTACGTTAGAAGCGTTAGGTTCCTATAGTTGTGTATGGAGACTCAATGCACAACTATAGAAACCTAACGCTTCTAACGTACCGCAACTATAGAAGCGTTTACCCTATATTGAACTTCATCTAGATTCAGGTGAAGGTTTTCAGTGGATAGTTGTAGCTGATCGTAGTGTGCTGTGATCGAAGAGAAACATGGCAAATTTTCAGCCGTCAATTTGTTGCTCCGCTTTTCTCGAGTTTTGTGCAATTTCAATTAATTTTCAACCAGGCTTCGTTTGCTCTATTTGCCACCCGGAAGATCATAATCATGATGATCGCCCATCAGTGCGGTCGGCCTTTCGGGACCTAACACCATTATTGGTTATTCTTTCCGGTTCTTTGTATTTCTTACGAGTGGGTCAGATTCTCCGATTGGCAGCCCAGCAGTTCCATTTCAAACGACGAATTTTTTTGGTCGACCTTCTACGATTATGTTGAAACTATGCAAAGTTGTTTGTTATTGTCCAACATGCCATGTACACGACAAACACTTGAAAAGGGCTTATGCAAAAAAAATACGCATCGATAGAAAAACATATATCTTGCGAACGATTTGTTTGATTGTGATGGTGTCTTCGAAGAAGTTGCGGACAAGTATAAATATGCACTGTAAAAAAATTATGATTTTTTTGCAAAAAAAAAATTAAAATTACTCAAATTGCATATTTTTTTTTATTTTTTTTTATGTTTATTTTTTAGTTTAGATAAAGTAATACCTATTGACACTGTGCATTTGTTGGCCAAATCATAAACAAAAAAGTTATGAATTAATGAAAAAATAAGTATTTTCCAAAATACCACCTACAGTTATCGAATATCTTTAAATAGTGTAAATATTAAAACACATCAAATTGACAACAAAAAAGCTCATAATGCTCAAATTGCCCAAAGTTGTTATTTTCGAGATACTCGTAGGTTAAAATTCACTTATCGCATAATTTGAGCAATTTTCGCTCTTTTGAGATGTTATTCATGAGTTAGTAGTTTTAACAAAAAGCCCAAAAAATTTCCTTAAACTTTGCTGTTCATAGTTTTTTCATCATACGCATGAGTTAAGATATAATTAATTATGAGTAAGAGACGGTATGGGAAAAGTGTATTTTCTGTTTGGCCCCATATACGGCTAGCTAGTTTAGCTAATTTAGCACATACCGTATGCGTGATAATGTTTGCACCATCGTACAGATAAGGTTCCCGTTTCCCCTGTGCATACAACGTGTTGGTTTTCTTTGGATGCACGTAACCCGAGCAAAGCTGAAGATCAAATTGAAATCAAAATTTGCTGTTATGATGTAACTTATTTTGAATACTCCAGTTGATCTCATTTTGGTTGACTTAACGGTTAACACAGCAAACATGAGAGCAAAATTTTACGCTGTTGAAGCAAACGGAAAACTAATCCTGCTTTCAATGAAATCAATTTGATTACTGATTTTACATTCATAATGTTTAACTGAATACGGGCCTGGAGTAAATGGTTACCATTCATGTTTCTCAAGCTGAAAGACTTGGGCTCCAATCTCACCCCGGGCAAGTCACGAATGACCTAAAATGTGTCAAACAAATCAAATAAACAATAATCATAAGTTCAATGACAGATGAATTTCAATTAAATTTTAAACAAAACGTAAACAGCAGAACTTCAAGTAAAGTTGCTTTCATTTAAAAAGTCTTGACTGCATAATGAAAGCACAATATGATATCAGATTTATGTCGCAACATTTGAAATCAAAATGAGTTTTCATTATGATAGGAACTGCACACTTTAATATCGACTTGCTTTCATTTGTTAGCCGACTTTGCTCGGGAACCTATAGCTCATACCGTAGTAGGCTGTGTATGAAAGAAAATGATTTACTTAGTTTGACAGTTGCACCATGACGAAGTGGCAGCGTATTCAAGATTTGTCCCACGCGCAAATGTCGCAAAAAGACATTTCAATCGCCGTGGGAGTGTCCCGGTGGACCGTCAAAAGGGTTTTAGACCGAGAAAAGCAAGGACAACTATCCGCGGAGGTGGCCACAGGTCGTCCGAGGTCAGCTCGGGTTCCGAGGGGTATCGCTGCTATCAAAAGCAAGATTCGGGTGAATCCAGTGCGTTCAATAAGGAAAATGGCAAAGGATCACGGGATCAGTGACTTTACGGCACGGGAGATCGTAAAGGAAGATTTCGGGGCGAAGTCGGGGGCACGAAAAAAAAACTCACATGATTACTAACCGCATCCGGGAGCTACGAGTCGAACGATGCAAGCAAATCTTTAACTTCCTTAAGCGAACAAATCCGGTAATCCTGTTCACCGACGAGAGCATGTTTACCGTCGTTACCGTATCAAATTCCAGAACCGACCGGTATATTAGTTCTCTTCCGGTAAAAGACGTGGCCGACGAGCACAAGAACGTGTATCTGACCAAGCATACTGCTAGCGTTATGGTGTTTGGATTGGTGGATTCCGATGGCAAAAAAATGGACCCGGTGTTCATTCCAGAAGGCGCAAGGTCAACACGGACGTCTACATCGGGATTTTAAGTAAGTATGTTCTTCCGTGGATCAAAGAACACTACATTCCGAAGCCAAATGTTGTATTTAAACAAGATGGGGCTCCGTGCCATACCTCGAACCGCACTCAGAAGTGGTTGCAGGAACATCTTCCGTTCTGGGCGAAGGATATGTGGCCGCCATCCAGCCCCGGTCTTAATCCGCTGGATTACTCAATATGGCGCGTCATGAAGGCCAAGGCCTGTTCTAAACGCCACCCGAGTACAGCAAGCCTCAGACAAACATTGACCTGTACCTGGAGAGAAATGGATCCAGACTACATTATTAGAACCTGCCGTGCATTCCGGAAGCATGTGGAGGCCATAATTGCAGCAAGTGGAAACTCGATTGATGATTAACATAGTTTAAGACTCTGAGAAACATCTCCCTTTGAATAAATAAAAAAAACTCGAAAACGAAATTTTTGAGAATTTTATAAATTTTGACATTGCTCAATGGTGCAAACATTAAATATCACGCATACGGTATTTTGTACCACAGTTATCTCAGTGTGTCCACGTGTACCGCAGCTGTGCCGACAGTGCCAGTCATCTGGCTGACTATTGTTTGGTTGCTAATAATGATATGTTTGGCAACCCGGTTAATTTGACAGTTCAAATGTTTTGTTTTGAAGATACAACACAACAAACAGTAGAATCTGAACCGAGGCGATGATCTAGAGGTACTTCGGCTGGAGAAACTGACCCGATCAGGGGATCCCCTCGAAAAGGTGATGAAGTTTCTCCAACCGCTGCAGATGCTTAGCAAAAACAGCATCAAAACGCATCTGATGGCATTGGGAATTTCCAACCACCGAGGCAAGCTGCTGCTTATGTTGGAATCGCTGGAACTCTATCGGCGATCAAAATTGGCTGCGGCGATCCGAGACTACGTGGATGCACGGTTTGAGATGGCCAAGTTATATACCTACCGAAGAATGCGACGAAAGTGTTCCACTGATAAAGACTGGTGATATCACTGATAAGCACCAGCATTGAAAAAGTGCTGGAAAAAGTTATTCCCCTATGTTGCTTTCGTTGCTTTTCAGCACTACCCAGTCTTCAAAGTCACTACAAAGCATACCACCAGTTTCACCAGAATGATCCTGTGTCCGTGCAGCGACAGTCAGCGAAAGTCTTAATCCCGTAGCCACAGTAACTCTACTAAACTAGCCTATTCAATTTCGAACTGTTATGTGTTCTTCTCTTCCTTGACCGGTTCTATTCTCCCACACGAGGTTACTGTGAAACGATCGCAATTTCAGCCTTTTTGATATCACAACCAGTGCTTTTTAGAATATTAGATTGATAGAGTGGAGTGTAATTATACATTCGATGTTGATCATTAGCGATTACCCTGGTTTCCGTATGCATTGTGCGAAACTAATTACTGCTTCGGACAGACATTAGGATTTGCCTTGTTTGGAGAATCTCGTGGGGAATCCAACTCTATTTTGGGGAACAAGGTGAAAATTATAGGTTACGTTTCAAAATGCAAAAAAATGATTAGTCAACAACAATTATTTGACACATGCAGTGCACAGGCGCAGAGAAAATTCAATGTTGCCAGTAAGTTTAAAGGTCTTGAAAGTTTCTTACCATGGGTGCCACACTGTGTCAATGAGTGTGCCCAGGTGTGCCAATTCAGTTTTTGGAACACTGTGCGGAGTGACCCGTTGTGTGGAACTGCGAGTCTTGCACTGATGGTAGCTTTTTATCACATCACTTCAAAATGCAACTAAAGCTATACGTTTTGTCTAGGCATGTTAAATACTTTGTGGATTTATTCCAAGCTCTTCCACAACAAAATAAATCGCCATCGCCGGGTTTCGAGAGCATAAAGCTATTCCTTAACTCGCGATAAATGCACAAACACTAAATAAGAGAAAATATTCTTTCCACAGCCAGCTATCCGGAGATTAAATAAGTAACACATAAACAACTTATGCTTGCGGGCGCCAGCTTGTGGCGAATCCTGACCTAATACCCTACACAATTATCCAACTCCGTGGCCTCTCATCGTCATTCCCTTCCCTATCCATAGTTACGGAAAGATGGGCATGGCCGGGATTAGCGACAGTCATGCTTTTGGTATTCTTGTTTAGATTGGAATCAATGTTTACTCGCCAGCATTATTACCGAAAGCAGCCTGAGTGAGAATTTCAAAAGAGATCAACAACGCTAGCGCTTAGGTTTTCAGTGGAGAAATGTATTGATATTTCATTTTGTGTCATCAATCAAGCGACCTATAAGCCTTTTTTGACAAACCCAATGCTCATTATTTGGCCAAAGTATTTGATCTATAGATCTTGAAAGTTAATGACACCACAACTCCATCAAAAGTCTTCAATCTGAAACTCCTTTACGGTCGTGTATTAGAAGCAGCATTTAATTTAAAAAAAAATTGCCAACTGTCAATCATACCAACTGATCGTGATAGCAAATATTTCTTAGCTTCATGTTGTCGTTACAGCTGAAAACTGAAAAAACCACTAGCGAAAATCGATTTACCTCTAATGACAATATGTGTGTTACTAACAGGATATCATGTTTGTAATCCACCGCATTATTAGCCCAACAAACAAGTTTACATACGCACCAGACTGTGGTGCTAACGTTAATAACGTCTAAAATGACGGTAGCTAGCTGAAGCCAACCTGTAGAACCAGTCGGGAGAAGCTAGGATAAAAAAAAAATCAAATTGCTCCTTCGCACCCTTCGGCAGATAACAATGATCAGATCATGCTCAAGAATCATGCTTCTCGGTGGAACTCTAGATGAACATTGCAAAAGCTGCTATCTGCTTTGATCGATTCTCTTTATCGACTTTCTCTTTGATTAACCATCCAGCAGTTGCGGGTGCACTGAGTGCACGCATAAAAATATTTTTATCATATTTATAAATGTTTATACATCACAAGAAAGAAGAAGAGTTGGCCTTGAAATACAATTTTAACCCGAATCAATGAGTGAAATTTTATTTTTTATTCCCTTTCAAAAATATCGCAAATTTTTCGGTGATTTGACGCGACTGCTCTTGGGTTAATAACCCGATCAGAAGGTCATTACAAAATTATAACAACCGGAGCTATTTATTTAAAAAAAAATGTATCAGAACGTGTTATAAACATTGACTTGATGTTGCGTTTGACGTTTTGGATGCTAGATAAGAGCCTCCTTTATCAAACTAAGTGGCAAAAATGGCACGAAATCTGTTTTCATATCCGTGATTATCAAAAGAGAAAGTCGAAGAAGTGAATCGATCAAAGCAGATAGAACCATTTGAAATGTTCATCTAGAACTACTTAGACTCAGAGCAAAAGCCTTCTTTCAGCACACTCCTGTTCAGGAAGTGCTTGCAAAGCACTGCACTGTAACTGGAAAGTACCCATTAATGGGTGAAAAAGTGCCCATTTCGAAGTAAAGTAGGTAAACTCATTTAATGGGTAAAACGTCCCCGACTAGAAGAGCATATCAGAAAAATAACAAAATTTTAATAATATTTGATACGAATAACTTATTATGATATAATTTAGATCAGAGCCATCATCACTCAAAAAACATTCTAACACAAATATATCTTATCATGATACAATAAATATTTATTATCTCTATTATTTTTTGAACAGATTTATATCAAAATTTGATCTATTTTTGTTCAACAAATAACTAATACTGCTTATTTAGAATAGGAACTTTAATCAATTTGAGTTTTTGATTTACAAAGAGAAATATATTTGGTTGCCCGTCTCTCACCTTCCCTATTTGGTATTTCGACACTTACACATAATCGAAGTGTATCATTGATACAAGCTAATTTTAGATTTTCTGTCATCTCATAGATGAACATGTTTTCGAAAACTTTTGTTGTAAATAACAAATTTCCTAGAACATAAGCATTTTTTCTAGAATCGATTAGCAACCGATGGATACTTAAGAAAACACCATTTAGAGAAATGAATGAATCATCGTAGTTAAAGCTCTTACATAAATCTTTGGTGCATACTTTAATCCCTTTGTAATAATACTTTCCGATTTCGCAAAAGTTTGTATCTCTTAGTTCTAACTCGACTTCCACATTTTCCGGTAATATATATCGATTATTGTTACTAAACTCTACGTTATGATGCTGGGGACTCCAAACTCTTGATACCCAATCATTGATTGGTGAATTTTTCACTTCAGTGAAATGGCATATCCTGTTCAATAAGAATTTATGTGATACCTGAAGGACAGGATGATTTTTCGAGGTCTGAAATTCTATAAGCATGCTGTTTCCATTTTCATACGGATACAATGACGAATTCCAAAGCGCCCCAAGGTTTCGAACGGTTTTTGTAAGATGGGAGGTTAAATGCACATTATACACCATATTTTTCGTTCCGTAATGTTTTTCAAAATCCCTTACAAACAGATCTAAGTATTTTTCACATGTGGAAAGTGTGATTCTGGATACTTTGAATTCAAGAAGCTGGAATACACTTGTACTCAAAAGCATTAAATGACTCATATACTTGGGTGGGAGCAAGTCATTGAAACAAGGGTAAATACAGTGGAAAAGTATCGTTTCCCATTCGCTAGCCTTGAATTTGGCATGTTCGGTTATACTCCTTATCCGCCTTGGGAAGCTGCTTGGTATTCGAATAGCCTGTAGTCTTTGTTCTATCAACGCTTTATAATTTCCAATATGGTATTGTTGCGATTTGTTCTCAGCGTCCCCTTCTAGAAGTAGTTCCCATATTAGCTTCATGAGACCCAAGTTTACCAAATGCATGTAATCTGGTGGCAACCCTTTGATAATGTCAAAATCTGGAATGCCAGTGAGAACGCTCAAGCCCTTGATTCCAAGAACAGGTTCCTTCGTTTCTGAATTATGAACTTGCATCATGAGTTTTCTTGTGGTCTGATTATCTCTAAGTTTGGATTGTTGATAGGGATAGCGGATTTGCTTGTTCATCACTTTTCCTGGGTGAAGGCACATAGTACACCCGAATTTGCCGTTAAATTGCTTTGAACAGAGAACTTCGCATCTACCAACTGAATCCAAACAATCCTGGAGAACTAGTATTTTGTAGTATTCTGATCCAATTTTAATTCCATCTCGAAGTCGTCGAGTTTGTTGAATGAAATTCTTATGGAACAAGGCCATATCTGGTTTTCCTGCGTTAAACCACAGAGCACCAAGGATGAGGTTGTTTTTATCAAATCTCAACTGAGGAGGCAAATTATTGATCGTTAGAAATAGAGGATATAGAGGTTTTTTGGTTGTGCTTTTGTATGCTGCAGCGCTGTCCTCGTTTGCTGAAAGGGTGATGAACTTGCAATCCTCACGTGACATTGTTTCCTGTGCCAGAAGACCTCTATTTATGTCACAGATGTCATTATCAATAATGTGTTTCTCGTAATCTCTTATAAGTTTCGAGTATTTCAAAACGGTTTCCCGAATCTGATGCTCCAAAGAAAAGGCTACAAAAAAGTCTTTTTGCGTTGAATTACAATTCGTAACAGGACACACAGTTTCTGTACTGGGTGTGCCACTATACCTGAAATACATAATATTTTAAAATTAAATGATATTGATCACTATCGAAAAAAATATATCTCGATTTTACCCATATTGGCAGTTTTGGCAGAAATAAACACGTTCTATTTCGTACTCATTTGGGAACATCTGTTTAAAAGTATCGAAAGTTTTTGGAAGGCTGCTATCTGATGAGATCACATCGAACATCCGTAATAAGTGCTCTACTCCTTGCTGTGGTATCTTATACTTAACGTAAAAATTAAGTATCATAAACAGCACATCGTTGATTCGAATGTCTGTCTTGAATTTCATGAATTGATTACACATGCTGATGTGTTCCTGAAATAAGCATGAACAATATGTTAAGTGTAATATACTAAGCCTTCCCCAGTAACAATGTTGGTTTTATGAGGGTTCTGTAGACCATAATTTAGACTTGTAGCATGCTTTAAAACCACTATAAAGCTTGCAATGTTACTTGGGTTCTGTCATTAATGAAAAAATTCTTACCGGTTCTTCACTACTATGATTTTCATTGTAGTCACAGTGTTTATCCGGTACATCACTCGCATTTGCGTAACTGTCAGGCTCAGATTGTAAATCTGATTGATCATTGTCTACATACGATTGCGTTTCATTAGCCCAAACATAAGGTTTGGCATTAGGAGAGCCATTTTCAAGCACTGTGGGTTCGGAATCATGACTAACTGGATTATTGTTATTAGTATGTATGGAAGCACTGGCTGAAACAATTGAAATTGTGAGACAACGGCAAAGGGCATAGTTTTAAATTAAAATACCTGATTGCGTTTTCTCGCAGGATTTTTGAACAACATCATCACACTCCACAATATCAGAAATCTCGGAAGTGGTTTTGTGGGACGGATTTGTTCTCATACGCTTTAATAAGTTCAACAAATATAATAAAATTGTACTGAATTCACGCTATAAACTTACTTTTTTAACGTATGTTCCATTGTACCAAGGATCCATTAACCAATAGTGATTGGGTCTCCGTCTTTCACTCATTTCTAGCAAGTATTTAGTAGCCTAAATATAAGTGCAATTATCGCCAAATATCAGACCATGTATTCTGAAGCTGCCGTCGATTGTGCTAACAAACTGGCTCTTGTTATTTCGTAGAATGGTCTATATGTCAAAAGCAAAGAATACGTTCAGATGACAGTGTTGCCATATAAGAAGATTTGTTTTAAAACCGATTTGCAAATCAATTGTACTAGCATGTGGAAGCATGTGGGTTGAAAAAGTTTGAGATTTTTAAATCTCATTTAAACAGCTCATTTAAATATCAACATTTAAAAAGGGCGATATTGCATTTGTAAACAAAGGCTTTAACCGTCGATTCTCGTGAATAAAGGCTTAAACACAGAAACCAACAACAACATCAGATAGAAGAAAGTTTATTCTATCAGCTGGGACAGGTTGATTGCGAAAATAAGATTGAAGTCATTATTTACAAAAGCAGTTTCGCCATTTTGCAATGTCCATATGTCTGACCCACAAAATATGTTTTTCGTATTCGCAGACCTTGGTTTTGATTATTAAAATCAGTTTTTGAATAATCGTTATACTGGTTACATAAATTTTCACACGCATTTCTTTGTCATACAAAATAATGGAACTGTGGGTTCTAGTTCAGCTTAAGGGGAGGTTCATTTGGATTTGGCCGAAAATCGTGCAAACTTTGCGAATTTTTTGTGGGAAAACGAAAAGACACACAAAGTTGTGATATTGAGTTTTAATGCGTTATACATTGATGACTACAAAATGTTTTTTTGTTTTTGACAAATTCAAAATGGCGGATCTCGTCGGCCTCTGCGCACGAAACAATGTCCCCTGCTGTCAATTGTAGGGCCTTCCGTGGTAAACTGAAATAAGTAACTGTCATATATTATGAAAATACATAAAATTTCCTACGGCATATACCTAACCTAACAAATTTTTAACGAAAAAAACCTAACTTTTTGGACATTTAAAAAAAAAGTTATTTTTTTCTCTTTTTTTTACTTTGATCTCGTTTAAAAATTATAAAAAAAAAACAATTTTTCATGCCAATAATAGGTATAAGCCGTAAATAAAAGTGTTCACTTTAAAAGTATGTTTGAATGAAGCGAATTGGATGAATAGAACAAGACTTATCATTGACAAGAGTTCTCAAAAAATGGTTCCGAGAAAAAAGCCATTTTGAAGCCGCCATTTTGAATTTTTCGGTCAAATCCAAATGAACCTCCCCTTAATGTAAATTCAGAATATGTAATAAACTGATAAAACCAATCGATTTTTGTTTTATTTTGAAAAGCATACCTTTTGTCTTTGATACTTTATCCAGAATACTTTATTATTTGAATTGCAAAACATTTCTTCGCATTCTTATTTGAACATTCGTTTTTTTTTAAATATATTTTTAACTCCTTTTTTATTTTAATATTGAAAGTTGTTTCAAAATAATTCAAATTTGTTCTAATCTTCTAAAGTAACATTAATTTCAACGTCATTTTTCAACTCTGAATTTTGGTCTAGTTCTCAATGTAGATATGATATTAACATTTATCTAAATATCCTTCAAAACTTTGAATAATGTAAGCAAGCCATGAAATACTTACGTTAATTTTGACATTATTTTTATTTAAATTGTGTGGACAAGAATCAAAACCTTAAATCGTATGAATTTTTAATTGCTTATATCTTCTTCTTCTATATGGCTTTGACGCTCTTTTTACGAGATTTTCGCCTGCTCTCAACTTAGTGTTCTAGATGCACTTCCACAGTTATTAATTGAGAGTTTTCTATGCCGACGACCAATGCATGAATTAGTATATTGTGTGGTAAATACAATGATACTCTATGCACAGGGAAGTCGAGAAAATGTTCTACCAAAGAGATTCCCTCGACCGAACCAGCAATCGAACCCGCCGCCTCCGGCTTGGTAATACCTAGGCTATCTGAGGCCATAATAAATATATTGGACGTTTGGACAAACACTTTTGACACTAAGATTTTTGATTACAAACGCCAAAATATCAAAATATATGAACCAATACTATTGATGTCAAATGATTTCATAACACAAACAATAAATAAAAAAAATCCAATTCACACAATGATTAAATGTTGGAGTACTTTTCGAAGATTTCTTGAATGCTTTTATCGATTGAAAAAATAGATCAGTGGATTTTGCCTATCACTGCATTGTGAATTGCAATGTTATCAAAAAATATTGAATTTTGCATTTGAAACTGTACTCCTCAAAAGTGCGCTTTTTTCGTCTTGGTGTATTCGGTGCACTTTTCCTTAATGGACGAAGGGAATAAGTGCGCCGAAGACAATTAAATTTGTCTTATAAGCGTTTCCGCAATATTTAGTTCACTATTCCAGCTTATAATTCCATTCATCAAACCGACCAAATAATGCTTATGTGGCGGTATTAAGGAAAAGAAACTAGCGACTTCCTTAACCGACGAAAGGACATATGACCTACTTAAAAAGTACTCTACCATTATTTGCGCAAATACGATTAATCGTGAATATTTTTAATACTGCTTTTAATATGTTCAAAAATATGAAAATCGATTTTTTTTCCAAATTCAAAATAAATAAAATAGATGGCAACCATGCATCATCGTTGCTGTCATCCGTTCCACCACCAGCCAGAGAGCGTCATTGTTTCTTCTCGTGCTTGCCCCGCAAAGTCTGTTGGAAGTTTTTAGCGTAATTTTGTGTATTATTAATCCTGCAAAATGGGAAAAACATCTAAAAGAACAGTGACAAAAAAGGTCGTGACTAAAAAAGAGGTGAAAAACATTCGGAATGAGGCAAAAACTAAAAATTTGGAGTTTTTGCTGGAGCCTAAACAGGTAATACTTGATTCTTCACTTTAACCTCAAATCTAACCTAACATTCTTTCAGCCACAGGTGCGAAACAAAATGGCCAGACCAACTCAGCAGATTGGCAATCATAAGGAAATGGCAAGCACAGCAGCTATTCCGTGTACCAAACGGCGCGCCGTCGCGTCAATCCCGTCAAATCAGAAACTAGCGAGAATGCCAACCACGGCAGGAACTTTGGCAGCAAAACGGGCCGCGATTCGTGTACCATTGATTGATATGGAAGCCGACGATAACCAACATCAACTGGACATCCGTACAAACCTCCTTCGAGACTGGATTTCTGACATGGAGAGCGACGGGGATGACAACGGATCCGAAAGTAAACCAATCCAAGGGGATGGCTACGTAGTGAGCTCACCATTGCAGCATTCCCGATCCGATTCAGATTCATCGGGAAATGATGATCAACGTGCTCAAACGGATGAATATGGCCCAGTGAGTGCTTTGGTTGCTGGTGAAAAATCCCTTACCAGCAAAAAAACATATGCCCGCACCATCATGGCAAGCTCATCAGCTCCACAATCAGATATCAGAACATTAACAGATGATTTTGAGCAGAACACGTATTTACCAGCTCCTATGTTTGAGGGTACATCCCATTCGGAAGGTAGGTAGATTTTTTGCATCTCAGTTGATCTATATTTGACTATAATTTATATTATATTAAACGTTATATTACAAATTTCTTTAATTTTTTTTAAAATGCTTACAGTTTGTGTTTGCGGACAGCAGTCAACAATTGATAACCTGATTCTGCAAAACAACATTCTGGAAACTCAAAACAGGAAGCTGAAACGTTTAAACGAGGAAAGCAACATTCGTTGCCTTACATTAACAGATGCTTTGAACGCGAAAGTGCTTGGAACGCCACGGGATGAAGTCTTCACTGAGATCGAAGGATTTCCGGACAAGGGTAAATTGAGGAAATTTTCGGAAACTGCCGGAGGAAGGAACTATATATTTGTAAAGTTGCTGATGCTTGATATTTGCCCCGAAGGACTGCAAAATCTGACAGTTACCGGTCGCACGTCTAATAATCCGAATGGGCGCAAAGGAGGCGTACGATCTCAAGAAATGGAGTATGCAGAGAAGGTTCGCCTCGATCAGAATAAATCTACGTATATTGAATGTAAGATTTTTACTCAACCACCCACATCGTGAAACTTAAAAACTTTTTTCTCTTCTAGCACGTTTTGTAGAGCATCGCCGGTACCAAGGAGATTCGGTTGCTGTCGCAGGTATCAAAGCAAAGGATTGCCATGGGCTAATGGCCCGGGTTATTTCCTACTATGGCAATAAGTGATTCATGTTTGCAACAGTTTGATTATTTGATTTTGAATTTTAAAGAAATTGTTTAAGTTTATTACCGACATCCTTCTAATTTGAGAAGAATCGTTTTTTATCTTGCTTTGTCGTTTAATGTGTTTTTTACTTACATATGATTATCTTTTAATATGTAAACATGATGGTCTGAACCATGTTAAGAATAAATACCAACAGTTAACTACTATAAACGCGTTTCTATTTATATATGAATCATATTATACACTATATCACAAAACCACTTTTAGAATCTATCATATTTCATTATAATTGTGTTCTAAAGAAACATATTTCCAGTAACTCAGCGTGTTAGAAGTCTGTTATTCGTTGTATCACATTATGTTATAAACCAGTAAAATTATTTAAAAAAATGTAATGTGGTTTGATATTTTTTTTATAGGATTGTTACATAATATGTTATTTTTTTGTTAAGACTCGAGTAAATTTTGTTATAAATTTAGATATTTTAACAACATCCTGCATCTAGTTTATAACAATCGTTGTTAAAGAAAAACAGTGTAACAACGTAACACACGGTGATGTAATCTTGTTATTTCCATCTAGTCGGGTCTTTACCCATTAATGGGTAAAGACCTTGTACGTCAAATCATGGGGTACTTTTTTACCCATTTTTAAATAATAATTGGCTTTATAAAATGGGTACAAAGTACCCAATTTTGAAATCCTTAAACCAGGATTTTTCTTTTAGAATTTGTATGATTTATGGATCATTGAAAGAGCCACAATGAATAGTTAAGAATACAAAACGTTATTTATATTTATATCTTTATTTCACCATTTTCCATCCAGTGGTCTTTCCATCGTTCGTGCAAGAAATGGTGCTCCCAAAGCTCTCCTGGGATCTCCTTGCTGATCCGGCTAGTTCTGTCCCTGCAAGTTTCAGATTGATTTTTAGATGTGGGCAGAAAGAAATAAAATAAGAAATACCTACTTTTCAAACGAGCAATTTCCATTCGACATCGTTAAGACACTTTGCGACTGAAGCGAGGACTGGAAGATGTTATCTAAGTTGCTTTTCACCCATTAATGAGTAAAAAAGTACTCATTATTCTCGCCCGAAGCGCTCTGAGAAATGGGTAAAAGAGTACCCATTATTTGAAATTGAACTTCACCCATTATTTGACAGCCTCATATAGTCATCAAAAATGGGTCCTTTTTTACCCATTAATGGGTACATGGCAGTTGCAGTGTGGTTGAATTAGCAACAAAGAGGAGCCCTTACGTATAAGTATCTACAACCAAACAACAATCCTTAATCGATAGTTGAACGAGTTTGCTGGGTTTATTAGCCACGAGTCGTTCCTCAAGTAAAGCTTCAGTTCCTGCCGATCGGTGCACCAGTTTTCCTTGAGTGGTGTTAAGAATGTGTTCTAACTGATGACGATCTCTAGCTCGATGATTAGTATTCTGATCATAGATCTCACACAGCGGAACGAGCAAAAGGGAGAATGTTAAACTGCAACTGCTGTGACCTGATTGGAATAACTTATAACCGATGCTAATAGCAGTACAGTTCAATTGTGTCCTGATTAATGACTCGTGCGCTCGTGCGGTACAAGATGCCATGCACCGGATTTGTGGAGGTTTTCAATCGTAAAACATACAGAAACGGATTTGTATGATTAATGTCATTTATGACAAAGAACACGGTACAGGATCGGCATTTCTCCGGAAAGCAGATGGAAGTCGTGAAAAAGTTGTGTCATTTCAGGAAAGAACCCAGCGGTTCGAATGTTACTCATCTGCTACCGAGTAAGACTGATCCGTAATCGCTGATCTTGAAGCTTATTCAATTTGCAAATTTCCATCAATTTACAAGTGAAATAAGTTTGTGTAGTCAGAGCGTACCTTCAATTTACAATTCAAATCAAAATGTTGTTAATTTGTCCGCTGTTGATTTGGTTTGCAATCTCAATGTTTGCAGTTCAACTCAATCAGCAAAGTTAATTGAAAGAAGCAATATAGACATCAAGCAAAAGATAAAGGCAAATATCCAAAGTGTCGTAAACAAGGAATTCTGACATACATGGTGCAGCGATATCCCACAATTATGGATCATTTCCATTTGATTAACACGCTAAACTAACTTATTCATATAATTTTTTGAGCTGATCCATTGTTATGGGGGGCGACCCCGGTGTAGTGGTTAACATCCATACCTCTCACGCCAAAGTCACGAGTTCAAATCTCACCCCCGGACAAGTCACGAATGACCCAAGAGTGTTAAAGTGACTATAATATAAAAAAAAAGAAAAAAAAAAGCTGATCCATAATTGTGGGGTCAGTAATGGATTATTGAAGATGGTGAGGTTTTGCCACATAGAAGAATAAGAGTAATTAAATGGAAAATATTTACTATTTTTGCTTTTATGAGCATGCTTGGCATACACAGTTTTCTTCACGAACTGCTCATTTGCTAATAACTTTGCACACAGTTGACAAAACATAGTTCTGTTTAAATCAGCAAGTAGAATAAAGTTTAAACTTGTTATAGGTACGTAAGAAAAAGTAGATTTTAATTCTAGTAATAAACTTTATTTGTTTTTGCGTTGTAAAAATCAAGTGAGAAAAGCTCGCTGCACATCTCCGACTTTAAGCGTAATAATTCATTGGTGTTGATTCAAGTGTTAAAATTTACCTACTCTTTGCATATCTATAGTAAGCCATGATCCTAATCTATCAATTACTTTAAAGAAAAACAAATTTCAACTACTGTGTGAAAAGTTATTAACAAATGAGCAGTTGGTGTGTACAACTGTGCATGCCAAGCATGCTTATGAGTATTCCTAATCTATAATACCCCGTTCACATTACAGCACATATGGTATAACTTTCATGAGTTATTAGTTTATCCACAGACATACAAACATATCACTTCATATGCTATTGATCGTTTACTCAATCTTCAATGAGGCTTAGAGATCTTAAGGACAGTCACCAAAACTTCCGAAACGTTCTGACTTTCGGACACGAAAAAATATCTGTGAAGGTTAGTTACGATAAATTCAGGACAGCACCTCCCAAGTAGTAATTTTGATTTTATAAGGGTTTTGTAGACCATGATTTAGACTTGTAGAATGCTTGTCTTCTTCTTCTTGATTGCATTTTAAGCTTATTGCTTATCGCATATTAGCTTATTGCATGCTCTCAACTTAGTTTTCTAGATGGATTCCCACAGTTATTAATTGAGAGCTTTCGATGCCTGTACCATTTTTGCATTAATATAATTGTGTTGCAAGTACAATCATACTCTATGCCCAGGGAAGTCGAGAAATTTTCCAACCCAAAAAATTCCTATACCAGACTGGAAATCGAACCCAGCCATCTCCAGCATGGTCTTGGTTTGTAGCTGCGGCTTTACCGACTGAGTTAAGGCCCGCCCAATGCTTGTAGCTTGCTTGTAGAACCCGGATAAAACTAAGAATTTTGCTTGGGCATGATCGTTAGCAGAATTTTGATAATCTCTAAGATGTTTCAAATATTTTAAGGACGCTGTAAAATTTCAGAAAACTAGACATTTTTAGGAACATTGCAGATGTTGAGAGAATTTCAGGGAGTCTAAATATGTTAAGGACAGTTCAATGAATTTCAGCGCAATACCAAAAAATGTCCGGACACTTGTGAGAACTTTAAGATAGCTTCAAGAATATCAGGGAAGGTCAGTGAACGTCAGGGCAGTTCAATGAACTTCAAGAAAATTGAAGGAACTACTAGAAATGTTCTGACATCTTGAGGGAAGACCAAAGAACTACAAAGAAGTTTAATTATCTTCAGGGATTTTACAAGTATTTTGAGGAACATCAGAGAACTTCAGAGCCATTCTATTAATTAATTGCAGGAACTTTCAAGAAGTTGCCAAAAAATCATGAAATATTACGAGAATTTCATTAATGTTCCAAACCTTTCTTGACTTTTGCGGGTTTTCAGAGAACTTTCGTGACTACCTGGGAAAAGTGTGAACATAAGAGAAGTTCCAAGAACTACATGAAAATTTGGGGGAGTTTGAATATTTCACATGATGTTCTATGAGCGTCACGGAAGTATTGAAAACATCAGGAACAATGTGAGTGCTTCAGGATAGATGAAAGAAATTTCAAGGCGAGGAATGTAAAATTGTGGGAACTTTTGAAAAGTTCTGAGAAGTTCAGGGAGACAAGAGAATATAATTGAAGTTCAGAGATTTTTAGGGTAATTCTAATTACTTCAGGGAAGCAAAGAAAACTCCAGGAAAGTCTAAACATGTGGGGAAGTTTAAAGATCTTGGTGAATCAGTTATTATGTTTCGGCTTTTGATTCATCAAGAAAAAGTGTTGATTATAGTTTTATCATCGCCAACGTTTCGATAGAGGGGCTACGATCTTTGTCAAGGCTAGTATTACTTTAAGATCATAAATATGTTTGTGCAGATCGAATTGACTGTACAACTTTATATCTCCTGAAGAAGACTATGTCTAAAGACCGATACGTCTTTCATAAGACTTCGTAGCCTTCTGATCCACCATTGAGCACCAATATCCGAACAATTAAGTATTTTTTAATGTTATGAAAATTCTGATAGCTGATCAGATTAGCTCACCCGTACTCTAGTATTAATAAGAGGGATCTAAATTGTGTGTACATTCCCAAATTACAATCATGGGCACTCCTTGAAGGGGGCACACATACAAGCAATCAGTGAGTAACCAGCTCCAAGCTTACCATGACTGCACTGTATCAAACATAGAATGTCAACAACAATGTATTGTTAGGACCCAATCCAATTCCCGGTTGATTTCGATCCCGGTTAGTACCCGTTATTCCCAGTTTTCCCGGTCCAGTGGTCACTCTGGATAAAGGAAAGTTTTGGACTTGTTTACATGAATATGAACTCAGGATGTCCTATAGTTCTGAAAAACCCATGTTAATTGCATTATAGCTTCATCTTCACTCTTTTACCTTAATTTCAGAATCAGTTTCTCAATATAGCCATATTTACTGATGTTCAGGCAAACGCCATTAGGCTGAAAATAATTTGACCGAATGGTTGAGTAGGTGGTGTTTTGAAACATGAAAGTTTGATTAAAGAAAATGACTTATATTATTAAATTCGATCTGCAATAATGTGATTTAGAATTAAAAGGTATAGAGAAAACACACCTATTTTGGCCATGTATTCGACTTAATTTTTGTTTCGTGTTTTAGATCTTAAGTTGTGTTAAAATTGTTGGTCCAAATCGGATGTATCGGGATTCTCATAAACATTAGCCCCAAAACTCAAGAAGATTGTAATTCAATCATTTTGGTTAGTATGGCCAAAACGAGTACAATTACCCAAAGACAAATAATAATGTCAAGATTTTATACTATCTAGAAAATTTATTATGATCTTGTATCTACAGTGCTGTTCGATATAGCAGCGAATTAAACCATTCAATAAAAAAAAATCAAACAATATGGTCAAATTTTACATGCTGCAACTTTTTTCTCTTATGATAAATTGAGCAGAAATCTTTCCCACAGCACTACAAATATGAGTCTCAGTCGAGCAATGCATATTTTAGATGATGACGGGGGGATCTCACTCTCCGACGATGATTCTCTGATGGATCATCCTTGTTCTGAGCTGATGATCAACTCTGGTGGTGATGGTTAAACGATCTCCACAGCGCCCTGCTCCACCCGTTACCCCGAGAACATCACCAACCCCCAGATCTAAGTCTTACACAGAAGACTCGAAAGGTTTTGGGTTGTCTTTTTCCAACGCAAATAAAAAAAACTTTGAACGTTCTTTAGATTTCAATGGATCTGATTAAACATTTTTCAGCAAAAAATTACTGCGATTTTGAAGGTGAGGCAAAATAAACAGCACGTTATGCGTTGCCGACCAGGTTCAGGAAAACAAGATTGTTGCCTTTGAGCGGAAATCCTAAGATCAGTTACTCCATCTTCCCGAGTTTCCCCGTGTAGTAGCCCCTTCGACCTTCTCTCAGGGTTCTAACCCTGAAGTTGGCGAGTGAAGTAGTTTTTTTTCAAAACCCCACTCAGAAAACGATCCAAAATTACCACGCAACAGCCTAAGGACGCCTCTCGTATTGATCCTCGAGTCATCTCAAAGAAACCCGGAAGCAGCGGTAATATTCCAAAAGCCTCTTCACCGGGTTTCAAATCATTTGATTTTGATAGACTGTTCACGATTTTTCCAAGCTCCACAGCCAGGACAACACGTTCACGTTTTCTGGAATTTTGAATGTCATTCTCGAAATATTGCATGTGTCTGACTCCATGAGGACCATTATTGTTTCCATGATTTCAGTGCTAAAATTTTGCTAAGGTGTTTCGCTGTGAGATCCTTATTCTCAAAATCACTTCGGAACTTTTAGTGCACAAATATCACAAATGAAATTGGGCATTAATTTCCGAGATGTGTGTAATTGAAAAGTCGAAGTGGAATTGCATATATAGTCTACGTGGTGGCCATTTATGTACTCTACAAGGAATCGCCTTAAAGCAACTAGCTTCTAAAGGACCATTGCTTTTGTCGATCATCAACTTTGACGTTTAAAATTAAAAAAGTTTGAAAATCTGGCAGAGCACACTGGGGACAAAATCGAAACAATGTGTTAAAATTTAATAACTTCGGTGCTCGCTGGAACAAGAGACTAAAAAATAGTCATTCTTATAGAAAAAAGTCTCAGAAATCGATTGGAGTGGGTTTCATCTTGGGCACGATAGGGTAAGTTGGGGTTTTTCACAGTTTTGCCCTAAAATCTCCTATTTTGCATGATTTGAATGCTGTATCTCAAGATACCGATGATATAGACGGATGATTTCTTCGGCAAAGTTGATCAGGGGGTCAACCTCTGCAAAAAACTGCTCAAACATGCAATTTACAAGTCAACACTTTCTGGTTTAACTTTGAAATCCTGTCTGCTACATCATCCAGTTGTAGAATCTGTGTCAAATCGCATATAACCATATCACGGATTGAAACGCTTGATGATAAGTATCCTTTTTCTCGGTTTGGAGTTGAGAACGGTGGAATTATGGCGTTTCTAAATTCAGCTACTTTTTTCCATGGCTGCAAAATTGCAATACCTAAATGGGACAATATGAAGGACTAATAACAATGCACATCTCTAAAATTGATCAAAGATTTAGAAACTTGACCTATTTTAAACAAAAAATTGTTCTACTAAGTTTTTTTTTTATATATACGTTAATTAAACTGTCATACCTAGATGCTTCTTAGTGAATCGAGCCAGCTCTCCATATTTGGTTTTACTTAAACCAAGTTTTGATTTTATCGCCAAAGATGACTCCTCCGAACACAGAGATGTTCCACGAACAAAGTCAATGGATTCGATGGTCTCTTTTGCCCAAACCTCACCGCCGCTCAACAAGTGCTGTAAGATTTGAGCAGTTGCTGGATTAGCAACCTTTATGGCAGCAATTTTGACTGAATACAGCAAGTTATCAAGACCTTGTTCAGTTGGAGGCGAACCAGCCCAAGGCTGAAAGCCTCCCTAATAAAGATGAATAAATAATAATAACAAGACCTTGTTCTTTGAAAAGTCCGATACTGCGTCTGTATTTCGAAAATCTTGTCTACTGGCTAAACTCCTTGCGCTTTCGACCTCGAGGCTTTAGGGTTGACGGTCTTCGCTGACTGTTGGAACTGGTATCCAAATCCGGAGTGGCAAAAGGAGGTGAAATAGGAGGTGAAATAGGAGATGATTGTGACGAGGGATCTTTGGGTTTCCTTGAATGGATCGGCATATTTTTCGAAGGCCTGGATCCTGAGGGTTGGTCTTCGACCTGATAAAATAATTGATGATGAATTATATTCAAGCATTTTTTTTCGTAAAATTTAGAGACGGTAGTTTTTGTTTAGGATTTTTATAAAATATTCATACAAATATCAAAGACAAATCTTTTTCTAATCGCGGTTGATGCTATTGATTATTTAGTAACATGAACAAAAACAGATTTCATCAGTAATATGTCTTGCTTTACATTAACGCATTTCCACGCTTTTACTAATTTTCATTCAAGTTCAATTTAAATTGGTTTGGAATCCGTTGTTTTTTGAAAATTTAGCACTTCGCTCAACAGGTACAATTTTTCCGAACTGTTATTTTTTTAATGTTCGACGGTATCGTTTAAAAAAACGTTTCTTCGTTAATTTATGCTGCTTTCTAAAATTAGACACGCCCAGGGTTTTTTACCTCGAATATGCTTTCAAGCCACTCTGCATTCTTCTTAAAGAACCGATCCTTACTGTGGCTTTTTGACCATCGCCGATTAAATTGGGTTCTTTAATTTTGAAAAATATATCGTTTTTAATATATCATCTGAAAGAGCTTCGTTTTCTGAGCAAAGCGATATTTTTTTCGAACCCACACACTTTTATCTCGATTTTTAAATCAAGATTTAAAGCAAAATAATAACTCCACTGTTTGACACTAAACTGACACACTGACACCTCGCTCCCATACGAAGTGACACCGAGGGGCGCTAATAAGATGATTTTTGCAAATGTAATCGTACTTATTTAAAATAGTTCCAGTGTACCAAAATTGATGAAATTTGGGTTTGGGTTCCATTTTTAATGCAGATTACGAATATGCATTCACCTCAATACCCTTAAAGAACCCAATTGACCAATCCAGTTTTTAACGCCTTGCGCAACAGCCGCAGGTGCTTTCGACAGTGCCCTAGACACAAAGTCAAGTAAACGGTTTTTATCTCGACCAGACGCAAAATATTCCTCAACGATATTTTTATTTGACAGCATTTTGCTTAATGAAATTCAGTGGAACACACTTAACACCACGGAAGAACTGCACTACACTGAGCTACTGTCACGCAAGAAACAAGAGTAAGCAAATAATTCTTTTGGATTGGGTTTCGATGACGACATTTCACATTTTCGCGTCAAAGTGGTCTTCGTGGTCGAGTTGTTAGCGGCGTCACCCGTCTAACCAGGGGTTGAAACAGTCGACGTTTTTTACTACACTCGCTTCGTTGTCGTGCGCGACAGTCTGTTTGTATTAGAACACTCATGCTCTACCGTCGTCTCTCTCACACAACACGAGCGGTAGAATAACATTCGAGCTAAAAGAAAATTATCAAAATAGCTATCATATGACATGTGTGATTTCGTTGTAATTCCTCAATTTGGTGTAAATCAAACCATTTCTGATCAGAAATATTATTACTAGGACATCATTGCTTGCTATTTTCAGAATTCACACAAGCACACCATCAGCAGCTCTTATTATGATAAAAACTAAAATACATACATTCGTGACGGTCTTCGGCGACAGTGTCGTATGACAGAGCCTGTCATATGACATTTTGGTTTGGTACTGTACTATGAAAGCTTGTTTTGCAAGTGTCGGAGACAAAGGCAGTCAATTATCACAGAAAATGTGTCGACTACCGTGACCGCTTACAAGACTGCGTCTAACAGCTATTAAGCGTGTGCCATGGAGTGAGGGTTCGATTCCCGCTCCAGCCGGTGGATTTTTTTTAAAGATATAATATATACAATAATGATCCGATTTTATCAGCCCCTTTCTGAAAATATTTTCTAATATTCTACGAAACCCATGCGCTATTTCAATGGTTTTATTGCACCAAAGTTTACCCTAAACATCGATCAAGAAGATTAATGGAAAAGATTTCGAATTATGGATATAGGAAATTACTGAACATTAAAAGAAAAATGCGTGAAGGGACTGAAAAAATCAGGTCATTACTGTATTTTATATTTTAATGGATATTAAGAGACCAAACTTGCTTATATGTATAGGAAAAAACCCAATTTATTCACATACGGTCTGACCCTATTTACACTCAATATACTACCAATGATCTTATTTAAAAATTCACACGTCATAAGTGACGTTCTAGGTCATCCAAAGCATTCTGTAGTTTAGAACATTTGACAACCAAGGCCTGCACAATGTCCTCAGCGTCGAAACTTGCTCAAACATGTTCAAAGAGGTTCTGTACATCGCTCATGATCAGTTTGATGTATATATGATGCTCAAGGTTCACCAAATTGTCCTTGATCTCAGATCAAATAATGTACCCGGTCAGTCATAACCGGTACAAGGCCCTTACTGCCGTGAGATGACAAAGTGACGTAAACGCCACCATGGTTAATTTTAACTTTTCTTCATATTCATAATCTATACCCTAAGATACACCAGAAAACACTCTCTTCGTGATAAAAATGTGTTTTGGAAGCCTGGAGACAAAGTGACGTAACCATACATTTTCGGAGAAAGTGTCATATGTTTTCACTGTTTCTACGGATAAGTGACGTCCACCATATAAGAATGTTGAAAATTCAAAAGAAGTTTTAAGCAGTAAGGTTCATATTTTCCGCTTAATTTTGACATTTTTTAGCAGAATGAAATTTTTTTGGCAAATTTTTATAATTATTGCAAGTTTATGCACCCAGGTCCATGACTATAATGCACATCATTTTCTTTGTAATTGATGGTGTATGAGATGTTCTAGGTTCTCCAAGCTGCTTTGGAGTTTAGATTATTTGATTTACTGGCTCAACCATGAACTGCACGATGTCCTCAATGACAAAACCTACAAAGACATGTTCATAAAGTTTCTGCGGATTGTTTTTGATTTATTTTGATTTATAATTTTAAGATTCTCCAAATTGTCTTGAGCTCAGATCAAATGATTTACCTGATCAACCATAACTGATACAAAGTCCTTAGCAACTAAACATCTCCAAACAACATCAATTTAAGGTGTATTAGAAGCTCTAGGTTCTTCAAATTGTTCTAGAGGTCAGATTATTTGATCTACTGGATCAACTAAAATCTGCACGATGATCTCACCGACAAAACTTTCCGAAACACGTTTATACAGTTTCTGCTGTTCGTTTATAGTTGATTTTAAGGTGTATAAGATACTCACGGTTCTCCAAATTGTCCTTGAGTTCAGATCAAATTCTCATCCAGGTTCACTGATTCAAAGCCTTTTGTATTAAAACATCTCCAAACAGGGTTAAACATATCATGCACATTATTTACGTTTGAATTCGATATGTTTAAGACGTTCTAGGTTCACCACATTGTCCTCAAACTTGTTAATTAGGCTACCATTTTAGTTTGATTACATTCATAGATCAGGGGGCCTCCATAAGCTCGGTCGGTAGAGCCTGCGACTATAAAGCAAACCATGCTGGAGGTGGCTGGGTTCGAATCCCGGTTGGTCTAGGATTTCAGATTGGAAAATTTCTCGACTTCCCTGGGCATAGTATATTATTGTACTTGCCACACACTATACACATGTAAAAATCGAACAGGCTTGGAAAGCTTTCAATTAACAACTGTGGAAGTGCATCTAGAGCACTAAGTTGAGAGCAGGCGTTAAAGTTGGGACGTAATAGCCAGAGAAGATCATAGATAGCACTAACTAGCGGAGGAATTCCGAATTGTTCTGTCCAACAGTCCTTGACCTCCTGATCAACTTTGCCGAAGAAATCATGCGTCTAAATAGTCAGGATCTTGAGATACAGCAGCACAAACATATACACTTCGAATGCTCACTAGCGCCGCCAGGCGGAAGAATTCCGAATTATTCTGTCCATCATCCCACAGTCCTTGACCTTCTGGTCAACTTTACCGAAGAAATCATCCGTCTATATCATCGGTATCTTGAGATACAGCATTCAAATCTTGCAAAATAGGAGATTTTAGGGCAAAACTGTGAAAAACCCCAACTTACTCTTTCGTGCCCAAGATGAAACCCACTCCAATCGATTTCTGAGACTTTTTTCTATAATAATGACTATTTTTTAGTCTCTTGTTCCAACGAGCACCGAAGTTATTGAATTTTAACACATTGTTTCGATTTTGTCCCCAGTGTGCAGTGTGTTGTCTGTTCGTATATTAATTTTAGTATCCGTTCTCTCATCGTTGTCCTCCTCAAGCCCTTTTTTTTTGTGTTTCGTTGTAATCAACCATCAGAGGAGCACTTTCCCGTCACCACAGTGCATCTCCCATGACAATCATCGAAAAACAGCAATTCAACGGTGATGGAGATAAATATATCAATCGCATCCTTGGGTACCTTTTCTTTGATCCCTTCTCTACCTGTTAATAGATTGTAGCCTGTAACCTCGAACAAACCGCGAGAATTCGAACTCCTCTTGTACTGACTCTTGTTTTAAGAAACATTTTAAAAAGTAAAATGAATTTCGTCTTTGTAAAGCTTCCGCATTTGAGCTTTGATAAATAAATTAATTCATAAAAAAGAACTACAAATATGTTCAGTTCAGCGCTTACCATCAAATATTTTGAAGCACCTGCCGGAAAGTGAGGTACACACTTAGTTTTTTTTGCCGAGATGGGCACCACCGAGCAGCTCGGCATTTTATTTTGCTGGAAATTCAGCAAAAAATATGTTTGTTAGCTGAATCTCGCCAAGTTTTTCACTGAGATCCAGCAAAATAAAATGCCGAGCTACTCGGTGGTGCCCATCTCGGCGAAAAAATCTATGTGTGTAGGGTTTATGTTCGTAACCTCGGTCTTATGTTAAGCCTTCAATTAAATCGAATGCCATATCTTATGTAATGATTGAGCTACAGTCGATATTTTACTGTCAACGGGCAAGTTTAGATATTCTTATTATTTTTATATTAATTAGGCACGACTGAAAATTATAAAACCCACCATTTTAACATGAAAACTTTCCAGGTACGTGGATGTAATGTCGGTCTACTATACTCAAATTGGGTCTATAAATGGATGAAATTTCGACCTATCGAAGATGAACCTCGATCTACAAAGGTTCAGCATGTAAAATCGCGTTTGTTTTTCACTCCTTATCATCCATACGTAACCGCATTGTTGACCTCACTTTCATGTTTCGCGTAAGAACAGATGAGGAAGAAAAAAACAGTGTTTTCTTTCCGGTTGATCCAGATCGAGATCCAGATAACATAAATCACGATGCTTTTAGAATTAAAATAAACGCCAATTAGACGAATACACATAAAACGAACTGTCAAGTCAAGTGATAGCAAGCCGAACAATGCATTAGCTCCTAAGTAACCTTGACAAATTCTCTTTGTAGATTTTCTTTTTGCATTCCATTACTCATGGCCATTATAGACAGTTCCAGCTATTTTCAACACATAGTTCGATAAAAGAGCTATTATCTAGCATCCAATATGGCCAACACGGCAATAAAGGGTTTTGCAGCCACGTTATTAATGCAAGAGAAAGTCGATGCATTGTTCGGTTTGATAGTTTTTCGAAGGGCCTACACGGTAAATGAATCTGACTCATATTTGAATCCCATTCTATCAATTTCGCCAAAACCTAAGTTAATCATAGAATGAGTAAATGTTTACTCAATTACGAGGTAAATGTCACTCATGAGTGGCATTAACTCATATTTCATAATAATTTACTCATTCTACGAGTTTGAGTTTTTGCGAATTTGTGTGAACGGTATTCAAATATGAGGAAGTTTTATTTGCCGTGAAGTTTGTTTTGACGTCAAGATTGACTGCACGCTATTTATAAACAACCAAAATTTGAGTAGGATCTACTCATATCTGTCAAAAGTAGGGCTACCAAAAATTGAGCAAGCAAAGTTAGAACTGATAAGATGACAAATCTCGATGAACATTTCAAATGGTCCTATCTGCTTTGATCGATTCTCTTCATCGACTTTCTCTTTTCATAACCACTGCTATGCAAACAGATTTTGGAGAAAACGTCAAATACAACAGGGAAAGGTTTTGCAGCTGAGTTATTAGCGAAAGAGAAAGTCGATGAAGAGAATCGATCAAAGCAGATAGGACCATTTGAAATGTTCATCGAGAAATAAACAACATCGTTCGGATTCAGGTCGATGTTTTCCATAGAGTTCTCTATCACCGTTAGTATTAGTGAGAAGTTTCACTAATACATGCATTTTACTGGTTGAAAATAAAAAACAAACCGCTGTCAAGTCGAACACTTTGACAGCTGATATCGTGGTTGAAAATAATAAACAAATCGATTTTACACGGCTACGCTCGCTAGGTTGGATTAGTGAGATCTTGCGTCGAGAAGTCAATTCGTCATCTTGTCAGTCAGAATTTAGTTTTCTCAATTTGGGGTACTTTTGACGGATATGAGAAGATCCTACTAAAATCTGGGTTGATAAGAAATAGCGTGTGTACCGTTTCAACCCGTTCTTCCACGCAAAGATTATCATTTTGCCTACGGGATTTTTTAGTGGAGTGAAACGATAAGAAACTGACATTTGCTTATGGGGTTTTCCTGTAGGAGTGAACAGTTGCAGAGTCTTCGTCAATGCGAATGGTTTCACCAATACCAAAACAAAGTTATCAAATAAAGTTTGTACGCCACAATTAGGAACACGTCCCTAATGTTCAGCCCATAGTTATACAGCGCAAAAAGCGTTAAATCTTCTTAAATTACAATAAGATTGAAAAGTGTGATTTTGATTTATTGTGCTAGCATGTTACAAAAAGGTTAGTCATGGTATACATTCATGAAAATATAAGATTTAGATAATGATTTTCGTTAATGCAATAATACGGCAACGCGAAACTTTTTCATTGAGAAAGAGCAATAAATGTTCTAAATTCGTCCAAAAATAGGAAACTCATTTACGGATTGCCATGCCACAGCAGATTTGGTATTAGTTTTCCTTTACGATTGTGTATTATAGCTGAATGAATGAGTTATTTGCTTGATAGGCCGAAGTGAGGGGCTAGGCTGACATTACATCTCGTAGCCCTACTAGGTAAAATTGTTTAAAATATTAGCAGTTTACGAGCCATTTCACAGTAGAATTGAAAAACTGTCAAATTTTAATGTTCCCTGCGATTCGTTTTGAAACATATAAAGTTCGTAAAGTATGAAGCTCGTTCTCTCGAAACTAAGTTTATTTCACTAGCATCCCTTCACTTCTTGTACTGTACATAATACACAAAAAAATTTAGCAGCAGGAAATCTTATACAGGCACAAATAAGCAGCACAAGCCAATTTCCGAATAAACAAGTTTTCATGCTGTAAAAATGTTCAGAAGGGATAGCTCCTCCATGCCGATGCACACCGCCAACGGGCAAAAATTGCGACCACCAGCAAAAAACACGTCGGCATACATGTCTAGTACGGTGGGTCATCATGCTCATTTTTTCAGAACAATGTTGTTTTGGTTCCATTTGTGGTCCCAAACAACTGTTCAAAATTTGGGGACGATTGGTTGTAACCTGGTTTTCCAGATTGCGTTTCAAATTGTTAGGGAAATTAGCATGGGAAAACTTACTTTTTGCATTTTCATTCCTAAGGACTACAATTTTTCCTGAACCACGTAAAAGTATAGTTCAGGAAGTGCCGAATGATATACGGTGCTAAAATGCCTCTAAAAAAAGTTTTAGCTATGCAAAGATCGATGTTTCGAATTAAATGCCAAAACTCACTTTTCCTGCTAACACTGTCCAATAGAAATCTGATTCCAAACTAAAATAATTTCGGGAGTTGATTATCTTATCGATTTGGTAAGCCACCCCCTCACTTATATCAATGAAAGTTAAGATAAAGAAAGAACTTCGGAGTTTCCCATCTCTCGAATTGTGTGGATGGGTTATACAAAAACATCACTAGCGTGCACAGGAATCTTGTTAAGGAGGGGCAATTTTTTTTTCTATGGTGCATTTAATCTAGGGATGAGGAGTACTCCAAAGTGCGTGGGAGATGGTGCTGTCCACCCACAACTGTTTCCCTACTGTTTAATTTAGATAATTTTATTTAATTTTTGCTCCGGTGGTGCAAACTGCTTTCAGACAGTCAATGGAATTTGGCAATTTATTCCCATCCGTCGTGAACCGTCACAAAGTACCGCCAGTCGGGGTGACAGAAAATGATTCTGAGCATTCAACATGTTTTAAAGATGATATAAAGGACAAACCCAAATTTATTGCAACGCACATAAACAGCTGTAACTTTTTAACCACGGTAAACAACGACTTGAAATTTTCAGAGAAGATTCTTAGGCGATTTTTTTTTATTAAGACCAAGGATCAATGGCAAACAAATACCCACTTTTCAAGGGTGTATCAAGAAAATCCAAAAGCAGTCTTTAAACTTTGTACAATTGCGAAAAAGTTCATCCTCAGAATTCCTTGAGGTTCTTTTCGAAATTTTTAGAACTCTGTGAGCTCTTTTGAAATTCTTCTCAGAAGTCCTCTCGAATTATTTTTAGAACTCTTCTTGACTTTTAATCAGAACACCTTGCAACTGAAATTCCCTTAGAATTTCAGAAGAATTTCCTCAAAAAAATTATTCGCGGCTAGAGCTAGAAATTACCGGTACTCCCTTGAAATTTTCCTAAAAATCCCTTTGGAATTTCACTCAAAATTTAATTTTCTATGTATTCTTTTCGGAATCATCTTGAAACTATCTGCAGGATTCACTCCTTAGAATTTTTTTGGAACTGTCCTCAGGATTCAGTATCCTTGAGGTTCTTCTTGGATTTTTTAGAACTCTCCTAAGAGCTCTTTTGGAATTCTTGTCAGAAGTCCACTGGAATTATGTTTAGAAATCTTCATGATTTTTTCTCAGAACACATTTGAACTGAATGAGCTAAAAATTATCCTTGGAATTTGCTTGGAATTTTGCTTAAAATCCCTTTGGAATTTCACTCAAAAATTGATTTTCTCGGTATTCTTTTCGAAATAGTCTTGGAACTATCTGCAAGATGCACTTCCGCAGAATTTTCTTTGAATTCTCCCCAGAATTATTTTGTAACTGTCATAAGAATTCAATATCCTTGAGGTTCTTCTCGGAATATTTTTGAACTTTTTTTCAGAACACCTTAAAACTGAAATTCTCCTAAAGTTTCAGAATTTTTTTCTCTGTATTCTCCAGAAATTCTTCCCAAAATGTGCTTGTAGTTATCCTCGGAATTCCCTTGAAATTTTTCTCAACATCCCTTTGGAATTTCATTCAAAATTTGATTCTCTCGGTATTCTTATCTTAAAACTATCTGCAGGATACACTAGATTTTTCTGGAATCATCCCCAGAAATCGTTTCTTTTAGAACTGTCGTCAGAATTCAATACCCTTGAGGTTCTTCTCGGAAGTCAAGTTTAAGTTTGTCCGTCCATTCACGAAAACGTTGCAGTTTTTCTACCAGAAATTTTCAATAAAGCTTGCCTCTCCATTCACCAGACCTGTGCAAATCTTACACTAGAAATTTTTAATTCAACTTGCCTCCCATGCAGCAGATTGTTGCAAATCTTACACCAGAAATTTTCAACACAAACTTGCCTCCATAAAATTTTACACCAGAAAATTTCAATAGATCACAACGATGCAAATTTGTCACAGTTAATTGTTGTTTATTAATTTATTTGATAAGGCTCAACCGAATTAACTTTACAGAGCCGAGGATTCTTGGTCACTATACAATACATCTTAAAATTATAGTCAAAAGGTACAACACAATAAATACTTTATCTTCCGCTATCCAAAAAGCCTCCTCCATCAGAACTGGAGCCGCTTCCAGTAGTTTCATTGTATGGCAAATTGTTGTACGCCAACGAGGGTCAGAGCGCGTCCATTGCAGCAATGGACGCAAAACGTGGTCAGCACTCACACACTCATCACGAAACGGTTGCTTTCCAAAGTCGACGACGCATCGACCGAAAGAACTGCTGATGAAGAACAATGAGGAGGACCACACAATGGTTGCTGCCGAGAAAACAGACGATCGCGTAGCACACATCGAGAGTGGCCTGCTTTTGTCGACAGCCGAGTGAACACTGTTGTCACAGTTAATGTTCAATAAAAAATGCTTCTCCAATCTTCTGGTTGGTTTCCTTATAGCTTGCTTCTCCTATCATTAGAATGTTGCAGGTTTTCCACCAAATAAAGCTTGCCCCTATTTTCAGACTTTTCATCATAAATTGTCAGTAATACAGCTTTCCTCCAATCATCAGAATGGTGCAAATTTTACACCAGAAATTATTATTAAAGTTTGTTTCTCTATTCAGCAGAAGGATGCAAATTTAAAGACAAAAATTTTCCAAAAAGCTTGCGCATCCGTTCACTACAACGGTGCAGATTTTCCACCAGAAATTTTTAATATAGCTTAATCTTAAATAAAGCTTGTGCCATCATTTATCAGACCAGTGCAAGTTTCCACCAGAAATAATTCCGTTCATTTCATTTATCAGAGCAATGCAAATTTTGCACCAAAAATTTTCAATAAAGCATGCTCCTTCATTCACCAGAACGGTGCACCAAAAATTGTCAGTGAAGTTTGTTTCACCATGCACCTTTGTGGTGCAATTTTCAAGCTTTGTCTCTTCATGTACAATTTTCCACCATAAATTTTCAATGAAGCTTGCATTCATCAGAACGATGCAAATTATACACGAGAAACATTAATAAACCTTGCTTCTACATTCACCACAGTGTTGCGAATTTTCCACCAGAAATATTCAGTAAAATGTGCTTCTACAAATTTTTAGCGTGATTCAATTTTTACACCAGAGTTATTCATTTTGATTAGTCCCTTCATGCCCCACCTCGATGATATTTTAACACCGGAAATATTCAATAAAAAGTTTTTTCTTCGATTTACCACCACGAAGGTGAATTTTTTCAACTTTAAATTTACCCTCTTTTTTAACCCTCTATGAACCACCCTGAAAAAAATTTACACCAGAATTTTTTTGTATGCACCACTGGGGTGCAATTTTTCGACCCAAAAATTTAATTGAAGTTTGTCATTTCATGCACCATTTGGTGCAATTTTCAGGCACCATCTCAAAGGAATTGACGCAATAAAAAGATTTCAGTGGCCTTATTTTATGGAATAAAGTTATTTTACCTTCAATTCAAGTTATCAAGAAATCATGTTTTTTTATATCATAATTTTGTAAATGTGAAAATATAAAAAAAGGGGCAATTGCCCCACTTTGCCCCACCCTGTGCACGCCAGTGAAAAACATACGCTCAATCTCATGAGAGCATTCATCTGAACATACCAAATCGATATATATGTATGTATCGAATTTGACTTCCATTGGTACACCGGAAAAGATGTGATGTTTGGCATTTAATTCAAACCATAAATATTTTAACAGCTATAAGCTTTTTTAGAGACACTCTAGCACCATATTTCATTTGACAAAGTTGTTAGGCACTTATTGGACTGTATTTTTACTTGGTTAGTTGCATTTGGTGCAAAGCAAAATTGGGTTTTCCCATTCTAATTTCCATGCTAATTTTAAACGCAATGCGGGAAAACCGGGTTATAACCAACTGTCCCAAAATTTTGCACAACTGTTTGGGACCCAACATGGAAGCAAAAAAGGATCGTTCTCACTTGGTGAGGTAAAGTTTTCAATTTTTCATACAACGGAGACCCACCCTAATGCCTAGTCTTGTCACTTAGGCGCTAGTGATTTGAAGTATATTTCAAGAATGTATGTACGTGTCGATCGTAGAGAAAGGCATTATTCGTACTGCTGTAAACTGTTAGTTACAAACTGATTCATCCCCAATTGACACATCGGTAAATCCCAAACGATGTTATCTTGAACGGTTTTTTCAGAGACCGCAATCAGACTATAGAATCAGCATAATGTGGTTTCTGGGAGCTCATTTCCAACTCATTCCATTTCCTTAGTCGCATACCAATTGGTCAGCATATTACTTCATTCGATCTTTCCCGTACGTGCTCTCTCCCCTGTACTCAAGATCCCATTCTACATCGAAAAGTTAAGTAGCTATAAGTACTTGTTTCACAGTGCCACTTATGATTCTGCCCCACGCCACGACACGCGCCTGCAATTATGACGTGTTCAATTGAGCGAATTTATACATTGCACGTATCCAATAAATGCACCTTCGCGTCTGACTCTGCACACACACAAAAAGAACCCGTTATAAAGTACATTGGGTGAAGGTTGCTAAAAGGTTTGCACGTTTTTTTTTTTGGCAAAAGCAGTGTGACATAATGACTAAGAAACGGAAAATTAGCGATTTCAGAGCCCTCATAGATTTGAAGAAGAAGCGCTACAATGACGATGACTTGGTGGATTTCGTCAAGTCTGTTTAGTTTCGTAAGCGTCGAATAGCAGTGGAGCGGACCGCTTAGAAGTGATCTTCATCGCTGCTGTGAGATCGAAATTGGTACTTCTCCCATGGTGCGGCTCTTTAGATCGAGATTTCGTGTGAATTGCTAACATTAGAGTTAGAGGTGGTCAAGATGCGGGCCGGTCACATGTATGGAAGACAATTGTATGTAAATGTGAAGCAATCTAGGGTGCTCAATGGAATAGACACCAGCACGTGGATGTTGATGATGATATTGATATAGCCAAATTACATATTTAATCATATGACAGAAGTCTACAGAGAGATCTTCTTACTGGTTTGACGCCGGCTCTCAACTAAGTGTTCTTTTTTTAGCACTTCCACAGTTGTTAGTTGAAACCCGAGCAAAGTGTGAGATCTAATTGTAAACTAAATTTGATGTTGTGATGACGATCAACAAAATTTTCCTGTGACATCAGATTGAAAACTAATTCTGCTATCAGTGAGAGCAAACTGAAAACTCAATTTCATGTACATTTTTCCTGTTGATTACAAAACGAATATTCAATTTGATGTTCTGCAAAGGCAATGAAAAGAAAACCGCAACAACATATTTTTGAAAAGCAAATGCACAGCAAAATGAAAACAAAATTTGTTTTCAAATTTGTTAATGGCGTATACTGAAATCATATTATGATTTCAGTTTGATGTTGATATCAAAATTTGATTTCGATTTGCTATCATTTTGATGATGGGCTTTGCTCGGGCAGGTTTCTATGCTTGTACCATTTTTGCATTAGTATGATTGATTTGGAAAGTACAATCATACTCTATTCCCAGAGAGAAATTCCTAGACCGGACCGGGAATCGAGCCCGGCATGGTGTTTCTTTATAGCTGCACCTTTACCGGGAGGCTCTTCTGAGAGACAGCAACGTTTTTTTACGACACTGCTTACCTGATCGTACGATTAATCAACAGCGATTAAGCTGCTGTTTGTGGTAGTTTAGAGGGTTTAACATCGATTAGTGTCGAGGTACATGTAACATCATTGGGTCACAAACCACCATCGGCATGCCAAGTATCGTCTCCAGGTAAGCCATCACCTTCAGTCCGACCTTGAAATACCTCGTAAAACATATTTCATAATGCATCGCATTGGTAACCTTAATGTGGAATTTCTACTTTACATACTGATTCTAATCAGGACCGAGCAGGTCTATGTATATCACGTGGCTTGGGAACACCACCATTAAATTCGTGATCAATCTGTCACCAAGCGCCTCGTGCAGGCACGCAAGCTTATGCTTAAACCTCGCATCAGGCCCTCCGATCAACTTGAGTGGATAAGCCAAATGAGCATTGTTTTTTCAACGCTTGCTGACTGGCATACGATCATACAGGTTAATCGCCTCTTCTTCACCCATGTGCTCGATCAGTGATCGAGCATTAGGTACCTGTAATGTGTGCCTCCACTCGACGTGTAGGTTCAATGTCAGTGATTTACACACACTGATCGCGATGAGCTGCATGCTGCCTGATGCTTGTAATTATCGAGCTATTTCGGCATACATTGCGAAAATTAAGGACCCAACGTTTATGCTGCCATGGGACCGGTAGGTCATCAACGACACACACAAAGAAGGGATACATACCGCCATATGACCTTTTAGAATCAGTCTTAATGAGCAAATATATACCCCGAAAGATAAATGATGAGTAGTTCCACATTAGGAACGGAGAATATTTGACGACACTGTCACCACGCGGGAGGCGCAATTAAGAGCGTATTTGCATTCTTCATCACTCAAGGGGAAAGTTTATTGACATATCTGGAGCGAGTTTTTGCACAATGGATCGAGCTCATCAACCGTCCGGTCGGAATAATTTGCGTTATCTTGGATGATACCGAGACGTAAACAGTGTCATAAAACGCAGACAACGAAGGTACTATTGAAAGAATTATATTGACTCAAATGATATATCGCTCTGCAGTAAAGTTTCAAATGTGGAATAAATGAGATTTCTGGTCTTACTACACCAAAACATGTTTAAATTTGAATTAATTTTCGGGCGATCTCCGGCTTTGAATTGTACAGCTCTCGTTTTAAAGTTCTTGCCAGAATCAAGACCAAAACCATTGTATTGCCTAGAATTTCCTTTCAATTTCCAATTATTTTGAGGGACATTTTCACAAATGATAATAATTGAGGATTGCAACGAGGACATTTGTTCTAAAGTCTCAACATTCGAAATTCTGTGTACCTCGGTAAAATTTCACCATTAACGGCGCCGGTGGTGTAGTGGTAAGCGTGATTGCCTCTCACCCCAGAAGGCCTGGGTTCAATCCCAGTCGGCGCCGCCGGGATGTTCTGAGGCATAACATCTCTGATCACGCCTTCCTTCGGAAGGGAAGTAAAGCCGTTGGTCCCCGGTTCATAAGTTGATGGGTCGATAGGTAGGGTCCAGGTGTGGGAGCTGCCTTCCTGGCACGTCGGTAGCATTGGTGCCTCAGCACGGAAAACAAGATCGACGGAAAAAACAAACCAAAGGAAAAAAAAAAAAAAATTCACCAGAGAGGAAACTTCAAAATCATCTTCAGAGCTTTGTTCGGAATCCTTTGAAGTGTTTTTTTTTCTAGTAGTGCAACAACTAGACCATATTGGCACAGCGTAAAGCATGGCCGGTCTTAAAACTTGTTTAAATATTAGAAGTCTATTCGTCAGGCAATGTTTGGATTTCCTGTTTATAAGAGGTTTTTTTAATTTTTGATCAAGTACTAATCCAAGATATTTCACTTGGTTTCACCAGGAATTCGTAACTCCGTTCATAGTGACCATGTGACTACTACTAGGCTTCAAAAAGGAAGCTCTAGGCTAATGTGGAAATATTATAAGTTGAGTTTTGGAAGCGTTGGGGGAAATCTTCCGTTTTTGTAAATAAGAAGTGAAAATATCTAAAATTTTCTGCAGTCTGTTGCAAATAACACGAAGACTTCTTCCTTTAGCGGATGCCTGTGTCATCAGCGAACAAAGATTTGTGGCAACCCTGAGGCAAATCAGGGAGGTCTGAAGTGAAAATGTTATACAATATAGGCCCAATAATGCTGCCCTGAGGAACTCCTGCTCTAACAGGTAGTCGATCAGATTTTGAGTTTTGATAATTTACCTGCAGAGTTCTGTCAGTTAAATAATTCTGAACTAATTTCATGAAATGTGTTTAAGCGAATTAAATTGGTAAATCTTAAGAGTTGATGAGTAGTTGAGTGCCCATGGCGAAGCCCAAACTGCTCATCTGCAAAAATTGAGTTCGTATTGATGTGAAGCACCATTCTATTCAAAATTATCTTTTCAGACAGTTTACTTATTGAAGAAAGCAAACCTATTGAACCTAGAAGCTTTTGTTTGATTTTTTTTTTCGGCTTCAAAATTGGAACAACTTTTGCATTTTTCCATTTATCAGGAAAGTATGCCAAATTGAAACATCTGTTAAATATTTTTACCAAGAAGGACTCTCTGGGAGGTTTTTGATGAGGATATAGAAAATTCCATCATCACCTGGACCTTTCATATTATGAAACTTCCTAGTTATAGATCTTATTTCGTTCAAATCAGTCCCCCAGGAATCATCAAAATATTTTGCCAAGAGAAAATATTCAGATAATCCCGAGCAACCTGATTCTCAATTGGATTAGTAAGACCTAAACTGAAATTATAGGGACTCTGCGCTGGAATAGGTTTTTAAGAATTTTGTGAGTTTCCAAAAGAGTTTGGAACTCGGGTTAAATTTCGAAACATTATTTTCAAATGTGTTGTTCCGCAGGGCTGAGAATCGCTTTTTAATTTGATTTTGTAAACCCGCCAGATAACTTTCATGTCAGGATCGCGTATTCTTTGATATTGCCTCCTACGGACATTTTTAAGACGGACCAAGAGCTGGTTACATTTTGGTACTGAAGCAGCTCTTGCTTCAACTATAGAAGTAGTCAGAGATTCAAGAGCATAATTAATTTCATATTTGGTTTGCAAAGGAATCTTTTGATCGAGGTCATGTTCCATACCCAACAAACAATTTGAGTTGATCAACAGCTTAATAAGCTATTTTTTAGTTGAAGAAGTTTGTTTTTGCCTGAATAAGCTCTTATTCAACATTTAATGTTTGTTGGGTAAATGTTCGATATTGCTCCCAATCAGCTCTTTGATAGTTTAAAGATGGGAACTGTTAGGATTAGAAATTATTTCTTGGGATATTTCAAAAGTTACTGGAAGGTAATCAGAACCGAAATCAGCGTGGGTAACCAATTGGCTACAAAGTTGACATGAATCAGTTAACGTCAAATCAATAGTTGAGGGATTTCTTGCTGAAGAAAAGCATGTTGGGCTGTTTGGATATTGAATAGTGTAATAACCAAACAATCATCAAACAGAAAAATACCATTGGAATTGCTTTGAATATTATTCCATGAGCGGTGTTTTGCATAAAAATCAACAAGGAGTATTCTTTTGTTATGATTTTTGTAATGTTGGCTGTTTATTAAACCACAATTATAATACGTTCAGTTTTCAAATCATGATAACCAGGTATCTGAACTTGTTATCAATCTGGTATAATTCTTTGCGCGGGTAGTATGTGAAGAAGCAAGAAAGAAAGAAAGAAAGAAAGAAAGAAAGAAGTACGACCAGGATGAGTTTCAAGAAGTAATAATTTTCATCGGATTCCCCAACTGACCATATTCGAACAAATTACGACTATATGGTCATTTGGGTACGCATAGGCAATCAGAATGGTTCATCGGTTACGAAGTGAATCATTTCTCAAAGTGGTGCGTTATATTTCTCAATGTTTTGACTTAATACTATCGTTAACTCAAAATTATACCTTCACTACCCAAACAGCATTACATACTTTATGAAGGTTTCAGAACATTCTACTAGTTTAAAACCTGGTGTATGCAACCCTCACAAAGTCAAAATTGCTACTTGGTTATTGCAACTATGGGTAATCATCGAAAGTAGGTACTTGCACTTGCAACGTCACCACAGGCTCCATCAGGACGATCATTTCTATAAGTAAAATAATTTGCGTCCCTCTTAACCTTATGGTCAGGCTTAAGGAATGTTTTAGATATAATGGCAATATGCACGTTATGAACTCTCTAAAATAATTTCGAAATCATGACAATATTATTCGCAAATTTTACTCCAGTTTGAATAGCATCAAACGTGGAGTTAGATTTAAGCATATCAGTAATCATGTCAATTAATGATTTCTGTAAAAATTTCAATTTACTAGCAGTAATGCTTCCTAAGCCAAATTATTCAAAATTTCCGTTAGAATTACGTTGGCTAGTATTTTGATTTCTACCCGTTGCAATAGCAGCATAAGTAGCTCCAATTACTCGCTAAACATTGTTAGCAGCGAGAGGAGCAGGTATAGATGAAGAATTTGAAGCAGAGGTGATATTTGTACCTACGGGTACGAATGTAGAATTTGTTCCTCGCTGACCGTTGTTAACAGCAGAGTAATTTGTACCTGGTCGGAAACGTGCAGCATTTCCCACCTGTCGCTTAGAACGAGATTGTAAAATTGGATTTGTTGTTTTCACCACAATTTGAACCTTTAAATTTCTTAGGATCTTCCTTCACAGGACAGTCGTCCTTTGCGTGAGAGGAATCACCACAATTCATGCATTTAGCTGGCATGTAGCAATTTTTTGTTCCGTGACCCCATCTCTGGCACTTACGGCACTGGGTGAGGTTTTGGAAATTACATCCAGTTTTCCTGAAGTGTTCCCACTTCACTCGGACATGGAGCGTAAGGCTAGCTTTTTCCAAGGCCTTAAGGTTGTTTAGTTCACTAGACTTGAAGTGAACTAAATAAAAATCATTAGAAATCCCGTTGCGCGAATCGCCAGGACGGGATTTCATTTTCATTTTGATTACTTGGAGCGGAACAACTCCAAGTAATTTTGCCAGTTCATCTTTGATCTGATCCAGGGATTCACCACTGGGCAGTCCTTTCATGACAACCTTGAACACACGTTCAGTTTTGGTGTCGTAAGTAAAAAATTTGTGCTTCTTCTCAGTAAGATACTTGAGAAGACATTTAAATCCGTCCAAGGTTTCAGCCAATACACAGCATTCACCCCGACGTCCAATTTGTAGTGAAAACTTAACTTTCACGAAATTCAAAAGTTCCATGCGAAGAGCATGGAAATCGGTAGTGGTTATCACAATAGGGGGAATCTTTTCCTTCTTGGCATTAAGCCGGGAAAGTTTACTAGAATTTTTCTTGTATGATGGATCATTCTCATCATCCGTGAGCAAATCAAATTGATTACTCAAATTATTTTCATCAGAAGGGGGGTCAACAGTTTGCCCCTTTGTTTTGCGTTTAGGCGCCATGGCGGCAGTAAATTTTTATCCAAATCGACTTCCAAGCAGATTACTATAAGAATCTGAAGGATCGAAGAGGAATTTTCCAAATCGATATCCAAGAAGGATTACCTCGGGTAGGGTCCAAACAAGGATCGAAGAGGAATAAGAGTTGAACAAGGTAGAAATTTTTTTACAGGTTGAGCACTGAAAAGTGCTGTTTAAATTGTTTATAGGAAAGTTTGAACATACTGAGAGGTAAGCACATATCATCGGTAAGAGACGTGTGTGTGAGAAAATTTGCGAAAAAATCTAAGGGCACCGGTGGGATTCGAACCCACAATTCCCATTCAGTACACGGGTGCATTGCCAATTATACAACGGTGGACCTATGGTCTACGGATGTATTTGGCTAATGACGTTTGAGTTTCGAATCCGTTCCCCACCCTAGTCTTTTTGCGCAAGCGTTCTCTGTGTTCTAGCTGTGTTTGTTCACATCGACTGATACTGAGTGGTTGCGGTACAGGCACATATCGTCGATAATAGATGATTGTTGTGTATCAGAGAACGCTTGCGCAAAAAGACTAGGGTTGACTGCAAAGTCGCTAAACCGTAAATCAAAAAGTGCTGTTTAAATTTGTTGTAGCTTTAGGTAGTAGTTACACTTCCTTCAGCAAAAAGCAAATAGATCCGCACGGTAAGAGAGCACGATGCGGACTATGATCACCGACAGCTATCATAAGCTCCTTCAAGGCATTGTAGTTATTATCATGACATATTGTAAGTTGTCTGCTATTGATCGTTTCCTTTCATGGTGGGCTTGACATTTTATAATTGTTTATGTTGACTTTGACTGCCTCTTTTGCTAATGAACCAAGAAGTGCTGGTTACCTTATTATTCCTCCGGCGTGAGCGAGAGTTTTATCCACGGGCACCGGAATTTTATACCAATCATACAATTTAAGATGGAGCCTGCATGTTTCTTTGCAATATGCAAAACATTTTTGCGGGTTTTTTTGCTCTTGGCAGTAAATAGAAATCAAAATATTTCGAAAACTTAAATGATGTAAAGCATGGAGCTTAGAGGATTTCCGAATGCTCGTCGACAAACGTTATCTGTAGTACTGATATCAGCTCCACGCGATCGTAGTTGATCTAATCTTACTCAAAATTGTTCGTAAAGCTGTGTCGATACAGGTTTATTTCTTTCATACTGCCGTACTCTAGCGGAACTATCTACGACCCTATTCTAAGACCGCGCTCTAGCTAATAAATATTCACTCTAAAGCTTCATGTTAGATAACATTTCCAACCACCTCTAAAAATCGTAAACTTTGCGTTTGAAGTAACATAAATACACTTTGAAAGTTAATAGCAATTGAAATATTTCGAAATTTTACAATTAATTCTTCGTTGATGTAAACCACGGAGCTTAAAAGCTGAGGATTTCAGAATGCTCCTCGACAAACGTTATCTTTAGAACTGGTACCTGCTCCACCCGATCTTGGTGGATCTACTTTTACTCAAAATTGTTCGTAAAGCTGTGTCGTTACAGGTTTATTTCTGTGTACGAACTATATGTTTAATGGTTTCCTAATCCTCCATTTTTATTATCCTTATATTTCTATATCAACAGATTGGACAATTCTGCATCGACGAATCCCCGTAATAAAAGTAAGGAGTTTTCCATCTATCATACTTCCATACTGACCGTAAAATTTCAAATCGCTTTATATCGAAATGGGGCAAGTTGGGGCAAGTTTTGAGTGTATCCTGTCTATAGTACTAGACAGGATACACTCAAAACTTGACCCAGAGCTAAGAATTAACCTGGGAATGTGCGAGCATCAAAAGTTTGTGATCAACAAATTTCAACTAGGGGAAATGGATGTAATGTCGTCCTAAATACTCGTAATTTGGGCCCATATTTAAATTCAGCAATCGACTAAATTTTCAATAGTGACCAAAAATATCCATTAGTTCCGTCCCAATGACGCGTTCATCTAGATAAAATTGATAAATAGAAGATTTTTAGCGATGGGCCCAATGTTAGATCCATATGCCAACATTAGAGCCATTTCCCCTACACACTACCAAAACGTAATGTAAATTTCGGTGCCCTGAGACCGACACATGCAAGCGGCCCAAATGACATAAGAATCAGTTGAAAGAAACGAGAAAATAAATTCAATCAATCGTACTTTTCGTCGAGTTGCGTATGTTTCGGTTGGGGAACACTTAATTTTACATTACATTTTTGTTTACGTGCCATAATTTACGCCAAAGATGGACTACGGACTACTTTTAAAGATCACATTGAGGGCATTCAAGCCAAATGTAACAAATATATAAAAAAAATTGTATCCTCTTATAAACAGGAAATCCAAACTTTGCCTAACGAATAAACTTCTAATATTTAAACAAGTTTTTAGACCGGCCATGCTTTACGCTGTGCCAATATGGTCTAGTTGTTGCACTACCAGGAAAAAAGCACTTCAAAGGATTCAGAACAAAGTTCTGATGATGATTTTGAAGTTGCCTCCCTGGTTCAGTACTACCGAGGTACATAGAATTTCGAATGTTGAGACTTTAGAACAAATGTCCAACAAAATAATTAATAATTTCAGGCAAAAATCGTTGCAATCCTCAATTGCAACGATTAATTCCCTTTATACTTAGATAAGATTTAGTTTTCGTTTTTAGTTTTAAGATTTCGTTTGTTATACTGACATGCAGGATTAAAAAAACAATTAGATATATATCATAACAATTAAGGCTGGTAAGTTACTGTAGTAACTGGAGCAACTAGGTTAAAATGAAATGTAATTTATTTTGAATTTGGAACAAATAAAGAGTTAAAAACAAAACAAAATAGCTGTCGATGAAAATGTAGAAGATTTTGTTCATGATGATATTGTAGCGGGAAAATGATCGAGAAATTCGTTTAAAATTATATTTAATGGTAATAATTTTACTATGCCATTTTATGTTTTCTATTTGTAGAGGATTTGTTTAAACAAATAAATGTATTTGAAAAAATAAAAAAAATAAATTATCCTGATAAAATGTATGTTTTTACTTTTTTTTTGCGGAGAACCCTGAACAAAACCAATTGTTAAATATCTATGATTCAAAGTTCAGATTATCTTCAAGATTTTATTCTTTGAAATTAAACTTGAAGCTGTAACCGTTTTCAAAATACTATCATTACATTTAAAACCACAAACTGTTTATCAAAAACGTGTTTTGATCAAACCACGCAAGGAAATTTTCATAAATCGCGAAAAAAAAAATATGGAAATATCTTTATCCGCCTGCTTGTATGGAAATCTCCCATGGTGCTCTGGTCCTGAGTACTGAATTTAGTTGCCAATATCTAGATTTTGACGTATGGTCTTATTTTTGAATTTATATCTAGTTTGTATGTGTCCGGCCACGTGGATGTTTTTTTTTTTATTTCAAAAACTGCGCAAGACAAGCGCAAGATAATAAAATTAATCTAGATCAAAACAAATACCATGATTTTTTTCATATTGCCATCGAAAGAAAGCATGCAAAATTAATAAAAATTAGGCAGAGAGCAAATACAAACTACCATAATAACACTTAATGATTTTATAATTTCGAAACATATTTTGTTATAGCAAGTGATTGGAAGCAACCCTGTTGCAGAGATTTAGAGAATGAGACGTAGAGCGTGCAATGACTAATAGATATCAGTTTTAATCAATAATCAAACTTTCAAAATCCATCAGATAGGGGAAATGGCTCTAATGTTGGCCTATGGATCTAACATTGGGCCCATCGCTAAAAATCTGCTACTGATCAATTTTACCTAGATGAACATGTCATTGGGACGGAACTAATGGATATTTTTGGTTGCTATTGAAAATTTTGTCGATTGCTGAATTTATGTATGGGCCCAAATGTAGGCCGACATTACATACATTTTCCCTATGCATTCAAAACAGTCGCGCTACGTACCTAGTTGCATGCAGATAAGTATACGTACATTCAGAAGGCATCGCCATTCACATGTTCCTCGGAAGTAATTTTCTCAACCGATTTGCGATGCTCATCTTATTCGACAGCTGTGCGCTAATAGCGACATCAACCATCACGTGAGTCACCTATGCACTTCCATACGTGTTGATACAACTGATAGCGTGGAGATGAGTGCAACTTTGGCCGTTCGTTGATTGCCATTTAACGGCACGGATTGTCGCATGAAATAAAAAAACAAACAAAGCCAATAATCATTGCGGATGGGCTTCAGCATGCAGATATGAACGATGATGGGGTAATTGAATGGTATCAACTCCGATGAACCCTTGAAGGTTTGTTTGCGTATTTCTTAGGAAATGTGTGCCTTCAACCCTGGATCATGAGCATTTAAGATAACACCTCGAATAGGATTCCATTCCAAATGTATATTGTACATATACGTAAGATTCTATTTGTTCAGTTCTAGTTTAGGTCATTAACAACGTCTACATTGCAATCCGCTCAGACTCACTCGGCGACGCTACTATACATGAAGTCGGCGACCGGTGGAAGTGACGTGTGCTGGTATCAACATTATAATTTAATAATTTAGTTGAATCGCATACGTATGGTGGATACAATGTTTATGGCCATACTTGCGATTGTATGAATTAGCAGCTGTTGTAACTGCTGGGTTGGGATCATGCTCGTGTTTGGTTTGCTGCCGGCTTTCGTACAAGCGAGGCGTGATTGTAGGCCAAACCTATAACCGGACGGTGCGGTCGGTGGTGGCGCTTATGGAATTTTTTGCAGCTGATTGCTGCATGTGGAAGTATGGTAGCCGACTCACAGAGGTCTGCTCTTGACATTGGATCGTGAAAAATCAAGGCAAAGCTCACAAGTGCGGAAAGCGTGACGTCGCAGGTTTTATGACAGATTAGGTAGGAAGGGATTTGGTCGGGTAATGAATGGATGCGATTTGCGGGAAACTACCAGTTAATTGAATTGATTGATTGCCACGGGAGGAACAAGGAGACAATAGTTTCAACACTATCGTTAATTGATGTTCATCAGTCATATGAACAATTGAATATGCTTCAGTTGCAATTCGTACAACGGATCGAAATTATTTTTGAAAGGTGAGGAAAATCATCATGAGATTGCAGGTTAACACACCCACAGCGTCGTGACAAATGAGATATTACGGTTGTTAATACGATCTAGGAAGTCTGCAACTTCTACTGTTCACGGGTGACCAACGACTTCATGGAAGGTTACAATAAATTCCACCGATGCAGTGTAACAAATGAAACTTTTTAGCACCACCCACATGGTCACTGACTTCAGACAGCTCATGTGAGAAGAGCAAGTAAATCACTAGCTGCGAGACGACGAGGCACCGCTGCTCTGTAGGTGCATGCATCGGTATCGTCTCGGAGACTTTGTGGACGACCTTGTGAAATCGCTAGTTTTCATTCATTAAACTGTATCTCCATATGGCATCGAAAGCGAGATGCATCAATTTACGGGATTGAACAATCAGCCTTCTTTGGAATAAAATAATCTGAACTGCACTTTGCATCTTAGCTCACTGCGCTGTGAATGCATTATTTCAATAATGATATTAATTTAATTTAACAGGACAAAACTCTCAGTCACGATTCGCACAAAAACAGTTTTCTTGCAATGTATGATATGCAATTCACACCGAAAGTGTAGGGTAGAGATAAAAAGTTTAAAATTATGTGTATCAATGTCAAAGTGTAGGATGAGAGCTTCCCGATCAGAGAATTAAAACAACGAGAAAACATATTTTGATATTCTCATTAAAATAATCGTTTCTTTCAGTCAAAATTTATGTATGTAATGTATGTAAGGTAGCCACCATCCCTTCGAAGATCTTGTCTTGTATGCAGCTCCACTTAATAGCAAGATCAATTTGAGCTACCGATCTGAATTCACAATATCGCTGTATGAAGGGCCAAAAACGGTGGGGTGGACCCGTAAGCAGAGGCACTTACGCGAAATCCACGGGAATTTAAGAATCTCCTTCCAACGATACGATCCAACAAATCGAATAACGCAATTCGCAATACTTATTAAGCTTCCTACAGGATGGTTTGTTAAGAAGGGCGCGTCAATCTCCATGAAACTGTTGGAGTAGAATTCACACCATCACAATCGAATCGGTAGGATAAAGAAAATGATAGTGTTTATTCCCTCCTAGACTCCGGTTGTCATACCACTCCAATCGTCCAGTTCCAGGTCAAATGATACCCTGATGCTCCCTCCCAACCCAGTATTTATTTATATATATAGTAAACATATGTAATGGAGAAATGAAATATATCAGAACATTAAAATACGTAATAATGAAAATACATTTATATGGATAAAAAAAAACTGGTATTCCGCAATGAAAATAATAATTATTTTACATGCAATATGATGCAGCTCTATGTCTCCTCAGCTCCCAATAAGGAAGATGTAACCCTGAAATTTCCAGGTTATGCAAATAAATATTTTTAGCTAGAATGATACTTGATATGTTTGTGTTGTGTTATGTTGTGGGAGAGCTTGGGATTAGACCCATGATGTTCTGCTCATTAAGCAAAAACCGATCCCTCTAAGGTTATCGAGCATCTCAAAACCAAAACACTAGACGGCAGAACATGATTAAGCCCTCACCTGGCATGTAATGAACAACAGAAATACGCGATAATTCATATATTTTCAGCATATGATGCAATATCACAACTGTTGATAAAAGGAACGGATCCCATCTTATTTAAGACCTGGATGACCTGAAATGTGTGTAACCGGGTTAATACTTATTTAAATGTAATGTAATATTGAAAATGCGTTATAATGCCATGTAACAAGATACAATAAACACAAGATTTTTACAAAACAGATAATGAACGATTCAGATTTCTTTTCAAGCTGACACTATGCTTCCCTGGAGCCGCTCATAATAGCTAACATTAAGAATTAAGTATGATAAAATGTAATTTACAATAATATTAAATGATGTAAAGTCAATAATGAAAGATATGTAGTACTACAAACACTATACAAATAGGATAACCAATAGCTAGCTTAGCTTAGATTGACTGCACTCCGTGATTGATCAGAATCAGTGAAATTGTACAATGAATCAACTGAATGGGGCTGGGAGTGACCGTCCATTCTCATTATACAAGTTTCAGTGACTCTATAACTATAACTATAGATCAATAACGGCGTCGGCCACGTCCTTGCAATCAGGTGGGAGTAGGGAAGGAATATTAGAGTGACCTTTGTTGTTTGTGGGCCGTGTTTATCTCTGCACCCCAACAAAAGACACAGAAAAGGAAATTTTGTTAGTAAGTTGGGTTCGTTGGATCAGGATTCACCTTGATAAGTGATGCGACCATGGTTTTAAATGAATCAGTGTTATCATGCATTATACTTGGATTTGCCCGAAGCCAAAAATAAATGGTGTATCATTGGGCCTTATTACGGGTGTCACTACACGGTGATAAGAAAGTGATACTCAGAATAAGAGCCGTGATTACCGTACAAATAAAATGGGAATCACTTCACCGTGACGACAAGTGACAACTTTTCACCGTGATGTGACATCCGTAATAAGCCCCATTATAATATAAATCTGAAGACGTTCCATCATCGAAATGCTGAAAATGAACTTAGAGCATGAGCATGAGCAAAATTGATCGCCCGCGACTGCCAACACCAAAGAGCTGAAAACCAATTCAAACAAATCAAATCAACAGACAAAACCAGGGTGAAAGCTGTAAGAGTGAATCATTACAGTATAAATCTAGTGATGTTCCGTCATCAAACAGCTGGAAGAAAACTCAAATAATTTAAATCAATAGATCCAGTCTGAATGAAGGCTGCAAAAAGAGAATAATTATACAGCAATGACCCCATTTTGTCAGCTAGCAAAGTATGTGTATCTTAAACATTCATCTTGAAGGAGGAAGGTATGAAATTACAATTATGTGGAATTATTGAAAAATAACAGTCTGATGCGCGGAGAGATTGACAGGATCGGGTCATAACTGTAATTTGAATATTAGGAAGATTTATCATCAAACTATTCTTGAATTGACCTGGAAGAATGCTTGTGAATAATTGTTATACAGATAAATTAAATTGATAAACTAAATGGTTCAAACAACAACTCCAGCCTGTAAAAAAGCTGAAAATAGGGAATCTTTACAATGTGGATCCCCGACGGTCTTCTACTCAGTAAGCAAATTTAAATATTGAAACCTTATTTTGTGAAGTTCTTAAGAATATCAATTGAAACACAATGTAAACAAATAAAAGTTAAGAGTCTCATCCGAATCAAATGATTCCAAACGATACGCATTCATAGAAATTAAGTTTAAATAGACAAAAGTAGAAAAATGGAACAATCTCACCAAATCAGTCCAACTGACTCCCTTGCAAGCAGCTATGTCACGCTTGGTGTAGTAGCTCCGATCATAGACCCGCCCTACGGAGATCAATCCTCTGGTCGAATGTAGTCGATTGCTCCATGATGCGAACACGAAGCGACCGCTCATAAAATCATACAACGCGTAAACAAACTGAAATCAAAAACTATCACACGCGACGCCGCAAATTTCTGTACCGGGAGCACAAGCGAAGAAAGCGACATTTCTTCTGATGCCTGCAAACATGATGCATCACGTTTTCTTTTTCGATTCCAAAACTTCTCGGAAAGCGAGAAAACCACCAATCACACACGTATAACCGTCCGGGAGGCAGAGTGCCAGCGCTAATCTGGCAAAATCAGCGAACGCACGCACAAAACAGAAATAAACTTATACACAACCGTATCCGAACATGTTCGAAGCTGAACTGCGTTTCTTTCAGTCAAAATTTATATCACAAAAATCTTATTTTTTCTTTTGGTAGTTCAGTTAATATATTTAAAGGAAAAAATGTTTGTTTATTCTTTTGGTTTGCCAAATTCAAACAGCCGTGCCTTCTGCTTAACTCATTCCATTAAATTTTGCCTTATTCGCCGCCGAACGCCAGTTAGATTTAAACTGCTGCTCGTTTTTCATGGATTTATTAGTTTTTTTGAGATTCCGTTTGACCAAGGCCCAATACCGTTCGATAGGCCGGAGTTCTAGGCTGTTGGGAGGGTTGTGGTTGTTCGCATCGTACCACTCGATTGCCTTTATCCCATAGTGGCAGCTCGCCAAGTCCGGCCAGAACAGCGCAGGTCTATTATGTTGCTTTAGGAATTGTAGCAGCCGCTTTTCCAGGCACTCCTGGACGAAGATCTCTTGATTAATGGTTCCCGTAGTAATGAAAATGCCCCTTTTTAGACCACACGTGCATATGGCCTGCCAGACGAGATATTTTATCGGGAACTACGATAGCTTGATGGTTTTGAAAATTTCAGCCACCTTCCCTTTTCCTGATACGGTATAAAACTCCTGTCCCTGCTGCTTGAAATCCGCCTTTACATAAGTTTCGTCGTCCATGAAGACATAGTCGAACTTTGTGAGCAGATTCGTATACAGCTTTCGGGAGCGCTGCTTTTCCGACGTGTTTTGTTTGTAATCTCGGTTCGCCACCTTCACCTTATTAAACGTCGACAACCCGGCTCGTTTCTTGGCCCACTGTACAGTAGTATGGGAGACGTTGAGCTTGCCAGTGACGTCCCGGATGGAGAGGTTAGGATTCCGCTTATATTTCACCGCCACCTTCTTCGTCGTCGCTGCCACGTCCGGGGGCTTCCTGGCGGTCGACAGACACTCCCCGAACACTTTGAGACGTTTGTCACGGTCGATTTAGCCAACTTGGCATGTGAGAACTGCGCGAGCTAAATTTTGACACGCTGCTCCTCTTGCTTGGACGTCATTTTGAAAACTGGAGAGCAAACGGTGAAAACTCATCATAGCAACCTACTCAACTTCCAAATGCAGCATTTCAGGTTAACTTTATGCATTTTTAACAGAAATATGGTTAACTACCTTATTTTCAGCCTATTAAGCACAACCCGCCCTTACTCTTTCTTAATCTACCGTAGTTTAGCACCATACGGAATGTTTTCATCACTAATGGTTTGCAAATTTATTTAACTTTCCATACGTACCGCAAGATTTGATAAAGATAAACAAATTGTTGAGATATTGTTAAAAGTCTAACACTGATTTTTGACGTCAAACTCGGCCTACGGATTCTGAACTCGGCCTAACGCATTGAAACGCCATTGAAAGGCCAATGAATTCACTTTTGCCTATCGGATGAGGATAACAAATGATTCGGTCGGAGCGCTAACACATCTAAATCTCGATTTTAAATGGTCGAAAAATCTCACACTAGCGAATCAATCTTCGAAAAATCTTTTTTCATCTCTTGCATCTAAACCCATCTACTTGCATTGCTCTCCACCTTTTTGCAAGAAATCTTGAAAATCATAATCAATCGTGTTTCTATCTATTAAGCGCGAGTGCATCTCACAACAGCAAAGCAAAAAATTTCCTGCATCTTAGATAGAGTCACCCCCCTCGGCTTCAATTGTATTTGAGAATATCGGGTGCAAACATTCATATCACGCGTTCTTATTGACTTCGTTCGGAAGCATTTGAACTAAAGTATCGTACCAAACGAATAATTTCCTTCTTAACGCCGAAATCATGGATTTATTTGAAGTTTTCTGCTTGATAGACCCAAAATGGGCGCTTAGACCAAAGTAGTTCTCTACACTACACCAATTTGACAAATGCGTTCCAGACTTTAACATAACTTAAAACCCCTGCGGTAGTGCTAACGGCTATCAGAACAAATGTATGTATGAGAATGTATGATGTAAATATAATGACAAATCCTGACATAACTGAAAACTAACCAGTAACTTATCGGTATTCTCGGTTATAATGGTCAAAAAGAGTAATCATTATGTTATTATGCATATGCCGAAAATACACAAGACTGTTCAGTTTATAAAACGTTGTCTATTGCTTTTACATTTTTCATTGTATTCGTATCAGGGCGTCACAATATCAGCTTCAATCGACCAAATCGATGCGATGAAGAGACTGCTGGCTTACTTTTTTCTGTTAAAGTCGAACAGCTTCGTACTAGAACCTCAGTCGGCGTGCACAAACAAATCAAGAGCAAATTTTCATTACGTCGAAAGTAACAAAGGTAAACAAAGTCGAGTTATCAGTGTCAATAGATTCTCCTGCTATTACACTATATACTGTCCGAATATAGGATCACATCCCATTTTTAAGTTTATTTTCCAGTCAAATTGCTTTTTGACTTAATCACCTTCCGATCAAAATAGTTTTCGATGTTACTTAAGTCACCCGATTTCTATGGAGATGCCGTTTGCCTTAAGTAACAGCACTGAGAAACCCGTGAAAAGTGTACTTTCGTCGTTTCGCTTTCTCATTATTAAAGTGAATAAATCGAACTGTTTGTTGCTAAGATGATTTCGGTGGTCCTAAAATGATGAATGGGCTGCACGTAAGGAGACGTAATTGATAATTCTCCCGAATATCCTGGTAAATACACTTTGACTTCAGTAACAATAGGGGCCACCAAACGACGTATAATAACTTTTGACTCAAAAACCAGTATTTCTTAGCATGAAAGCTAGCGATTTGCCTTTGTATGAATAAAACCCGGCTAAATATGTGAAACATTGCTATCACTATGAGATTATATGTGTTTAATTGGAAATAGGAATAACTTTTCAGTCATCAAAACAAAATTTTATTTTTCTCGGATCGGTGCGAATGTTACTTACGACATAATGAAAATTTGCTCTTGAAATGTTCAATCGCTTGTCTCTCTTTCTCCCGTCGCTCCATTGGTCTTCCTTTCAAGCTTCGGTGAAACGGATGAGCGAAAGAGCGCTCGATTTTGATAGTTTTCTCTTTCATGAAACACATCAACAGAGGTTTCATGACGTATATGAAGGAAAATTAAATTACATATTTAAAGCATTTCTCACGTGAAAACACTTGAAGATTACACGTAATATGTTTAATTTATCTTCCATCCACATATTTATCTAAAAAAAAATTAACGAAAACGGGACATAACGCATTTTAAACAAATTGAAAGAGCGGTGATAGAGTGTTCGTGAAAGGGGATTGAAAGCTATAATGAGGTTTCATTTAACTAGAAAATCGACGTTAGTTACGTTGAAAGCGATGAGCAAAGCAACGACGAGAAGTTCCACAACCAGCCTTTCCTTCTAAGCGTCCTGCTTTTTTATTTTCGTTTCTTGCTGATAGTCTAGCTAGGCGTTATAGAAATGAAGCGTCGAACACGTATGTATGAGATAAACAAAACACGAGTTTATTTTAGAGCTTCGAAAATGTAGAGCCCTGATTCGTATTGTTTCTTCTGGACGTAAATAGATTATGATTCATACAAAAATATGCAATGCGAAAAGATCTTTGTCGAAAGTCTTCGTCTTCCATTCCCGGTCGCAAGTTCTCGTCCTCCGTATTGCCACAGTATTCCGTTGGCCGATGCCATATCGGATGGTCGTTTGGGTATTTCCTTCGCACACTCTCCAATTTATGTTTGCCACCAGCGATGGACTGCACAAAAGTTACGTCGATAATGGATTCCCGGCCATCTCTGCGACAAGTGCTGCTGGTGCCTTCGTTGGACAGTATAACTTCAAGCCTTGTCAGAGCTTCCAGCAGACTGTGTCCTCTTGCATTGGAACATCTGCTTCCCCACTCCACTACCCAACTCGAAGTCTCCTCCGATGACTACCCGAGCAAAGCTGAAGATCAAATTGAAATCAAAATTTGCTGTTATGATGTAACTTATTTTGAATACTCCATTTGATCTCATTTTGTTTGACTTAAGGTTCAATTTACTTTGATGCTTTTTGGAAAATTTCAAAAGCAGTTTTTTCCGACGCATTATTTCAGATTGCAAAAAGCTCGCACTATTCGATTCCTTTTGATATTTTACACAAAATGACGCGAGCTTTTCACAATCTAAAATAGTGCGTCGAAAAAAACTGCTTTTGAATTTTTAAAAAATGCATCAAAGTAAATTGAACCTTAACGGTGAACACAGCAAAAATGAGAGCACAATGTTACACTGTTGAATCAAACGGAAAATTAATCCTGCTATCAATGAAATCAATTTGATTACTGATTTTGCATTCATGTTGTTTAACTGAATACGGGCCTGGTGTAAATGGTTAGCATCCATGCTTCTCACGCTGAAAAACTTGAGCTCAAATCTCATCCCGGGCAAAATACTAACAACCTAAAATGTGTTATACAAAACAAATAAACCATAATCGTTAGTTAAACAACAGATGAACTTAAATTAAATTTTAAACAAGACGTTAACAGCTGAACTTCAAGTTAAGTTGTTTTTATTTAAAATGTATTTACTGTATAATGAAAGCACAATATGATATCACACTTCTAGCGCGGAAATTGAAATCAAAATTAGTTTTCATTATGATAGGAACTGCAAACTTTAATATCGATTTGCTTTCATTTTGTAAACCGACTTTGCTCGGGTACCGGTGTTCGCCCGATCAGCTCTTCGATAAGTCCATCCAGCATTTCATGGAACTGCTACATCTTCCATCTCGAGGGTGCGTAACAACTGCATATGAAGATTCCGTTAATGTAGGCTCGCAACCACTTCTTGAATAGGGCATCTACCCGTAACTTGTATAGCAGCCATCCCAGCTTTATCTGCCACCCAGCTACCATTATCGGAACGGACTCGATACGGTTCCGCAATGATTGCAACGTCACACTTTTTTTTTCTGTATCAGACTGCCGCTACAGTTGCTGTGCTGTGTCGCAATGATTGAGGTTTATTTCGGTTACCTCCATTACTGTTGGCCGGCCATCGCCTTTTTGTATCCTAGGCAGTTGAAGCCTCCCGTTTTCGTCCTCTGTTTTGCACAGCATGCACCTCGGTTGCTTCGTGCGATCAGATCTGTCAGGGCCATTGCAGTTTCTCACCTGGTAACCGAAACCCATGCACTTGAGGAATCGCTCAAGTTGCTTGGTAACTCGAGGAGTGGCTTTCAGTGAGCTGCAAATGTCGAAAGTCGTATCACCGCCGAATGCATGCCGCCATATGTCTTCCTCATCCGGATTGACATCGGGTTTCTCCCAGATCACAGTGCACCTTCAATGCACTTCTCAGCTCCTCTTCTGTAGTGATCTCGTCCAGATCCCTGCACTCGACCACTGTCTCCAAACGCTCGCCCCTTCGCCAAGAGACTTTTCGATGAGCTCCTTGAAGGCTGACCTCTTGATCGAAGGATCCTTCTTCAGCTCAAAGAACATCTCACCACGTTCTCTCCTAGTTCCTTCAATTCCGGATCGTCTAGAACCTTCCGGAGAAGTGCTGCGTACGTCGTTTTATCCTTTGCTTCTGCTGCCCTGCTCCTTCTTCTGGTCTTCTTTCTTCTTCACTTCTTTTTCCTTCCGTTTTTTCCACTTCCTCTTCGGCTTCTTGACGGTACGTTCCCAAGTAACATTGCAGGTTTTATCGAGATTTTATAGTATTCTACAAGTCTAAATTATGGTCTACAGAACCCTCATAAAACCAAAATTGTTACTTGGGAATTGTCTGCCTCGTTGTTCTGGAGTTTTTTCAACTCCTCTTCCTCTCCTGGCGTTTCTCTTTTCCTCTTCCCCGAGCGTGGATTTCGGGGTCCCTTCGGTGTCTCCTGTGCTTCAGTTTTTGGTTTCTCCTTGGCCTCGATCAGTGCCTTTTCGGTAGTCCCGGCTCTCGTCCTCAGCGCATCCTGTTTACTTTCGGCAGCAATCATGGTGGATTTGATACCGTTAAGTAGATGTTACATCAAAATTTTCCTTCCTTTTCTCGTAACGGAGAAGATGGGCGTGGCCAGCTATGGTAATTGTCATGCTTTTCCTGTTCTGAAGTTTGATTGGAGAACTATTCACTCTAAAATAATTTTCCTTAAGCAATCAGAATAAGAACGTTAAAGTTGATACATGACAGTTGCCAGTATGCAATCTACGAATTACTCCGTTACACACGCAACGCACGCAACGCACGCAATAATGGCGGATTTGATACCTGTCACCATTTCCTTTATTGCCTTGTGGACGTTCCTCCTCCTGACTTGTCGCTTCTGATGCTCGGCAAGGTTTGAAAATATCTAAAATCGGTTGTACTTAGTAAACGTCAGTATGAGATAGATGTGCAACCAGAAAGAGAGACAGTAATAAATAAAGGCTGACTAAAAGCAAATTGGTACGCTCGAAAAGACCTGTAATTCATGATTCAATAAGTTTAAAAAGTTCATTACAGTACTTTTATTAAAATTTCAAAGATACAGCATTAGATGGTAACATTTCTCCAGTTCGAACGAAATCTCCAACCTTTCTCTTGATGGAGCTCATGAGCGCCCGCACAGTGGAAACGGACACGGAATCAGCGCATTTCTTCCATTTTGCCAGCATTTGCTGGATGTCTTTAACTGCCCCGCCCCTTTGTCGAAGTCGCTGTTTTGAAATTGCCCAGCATTTTTCGATTAGTCGAAATTCCGGGTAATTCGGAGGAGTCATTAGCTTGGGGACAAAATCGATCTTGTTGGCAGCATACCACTCCAGAACCACCTTGGAGTAGTGGCAGATGACCAAATAGGGCCAAAAGATGGCTCTGCCCCTATGCTTGCGGATGAACGGCAATATATGCTTTTTCAGGCATTCTTCGATGTAAACTTGGGATGTCATCGTCGAGGATGTGACGAATGGTTCCGTTTTCAAGCAACAACTGCAAATCATGGCCTTCTTCGCGAACTTGTTGGCAAACACGAAGTTGAATCTTCCCGGCACATCCCCACATCCAGTTGCGATGTACACTTTTGACCGGGAGGCTGCTTAAAATCGAGTTTGACGTATGTTTCGTCATCGATCAAAGTACAGCCCTTGTGATTCGTCAAAACACGGTCGTACCAGAGCCTTGCACACTTTTTGGCCATGGTGTTCTGCTTCATGTGCCGGTTCGGTCACAGTGGTGTTATGTCCCCAGCAGTTACAAGGACGTGGCCAGGGCAGTCCTCGATTATAGGAGATACTGCTACTTCCATCTAAGAGGTCGAGATCAATCCCATATCCCGGTCAATACGGTAACAGACGGAGGTGGCAATACTCACATAAAATGGTCTTGGGCTTGTACCACCTACGAATTTGTGCAAATTGCTTAATGTGAATGCTAATGCAATTGCTAGTCATTGTGATTCTGGCCTACATAAAACTGATTTATAGAGATGTTAATCAGGTATTTGACAGATAAAGGGTGTCCTACATCAAAATGCATCACGGAAAAAACGCTGTAGAAAATTACCCATTGGGTATTTTCTCTTGAAAATTTGGGTAAAAGTAGTTTAGAGTGTATTGTTTACACTGTTTTTTTATCGCTGTCAGTTTTCCGAAAGCTGGAAAAATGGCATCACCCGAAAAGCAACGTCGCGAATTGATTTTGCGCAATCACCTGGAAAATCCTCAACTCTCTCATCGGGACATCGAAAAACAAAAACTCGGAATCGTGCAGTCAACGGTGGGTCCAGTGATGCCACATATACAGATTTATCTGTAATCATACAGATTTTTGTCAATATTTTGATACAGATATCTGTATATACAGATTACAGATTTTTCAAAAATATACAGATTTTTCAGATTTTTCAAAATATGTTAAACTTTTTTTTATATTTTTTAATTTCGAATAATAATCTTTTCTTTCTTTTGAACAGCTTGAATTCAATCTGAGCATCACACACAAATCGTCTTTTTCACTAAATAAATTATCATTATTTTAGCTTCGAATGGACTTGGAATCTTTTGAATGGACTTCTGATGCTCAGATGCTTTGATTTCTCGTTGGAAGAAATAGTAGTTTCCCTTTCTATTTGTCGAAGAGTCAACTAGGTATATTGATATTTGATTAACAAAATTTCAGAAATAAAGAATATTGCAAGGGGCAATCAAATCTGCACACTGTTACGAAACACAGCATGACAAATTGTTCGGCACATCAAGACACACTTTGACAAGGAAGACACAAACAATATAATATAAAACACACCACTGTTGAGAGTTGAAATTTTTCCAATCGTTTCTAAGGTTTACTACTCGGGTCAATACTTTGTTTACTCACAAATGAAACTAATGGGAGAATATCATACATAAAACTGGTGATACAAGGATTCAATCAAGAACTGTAAACGACAAACGGATACAAATTGGTGTTGGGGATCATTAGAAAAAATCTGTAAGTATTGTCTGAATCGTGAATCTCTTCAAACCTAGCAAAACTAAGTCCGTCTCTTCCGAATTCCACCGCAAAAATCACAGTGGATCGTGTTTTCATCTAGAACAGCTTCTATCAGGGCCTCACTTCAGTCGAGTTCATCTATGTACACCATGGCCGGTCAGAGCGTCTTGTCGATACGGCAGTCAAGACGGTTGAAACGGGTTTCTTCTAGAGACGATTCGTTTTCGATTGAGGATGAAATCATTGTGAAAAAATGCCCGATGGTTGCCTTTGATGATAAATTCGAACGGCCACACCAACAATTTTATCAATATCAAGCAAATGGATCCCAACTATACAACAGGGATTGCAGAACACCTTCACTATGCTATTCGTATGAAAATAAGAGTACCATGCATCCTGCGAAGATCGGATTTAATTGTGGAACGATGAGCATAGGGCATCTAAAGTTTGATGAATCTTCATATTCACTATTGGAAAAGTTCACCAAAACGCACTAGGACTCACGAACTTTTTTCTTGTTGAACTTCGTGAAATATCGTGAAATTTTTTCCAATGCTGCTCACATTCTAGCCCACATGCTGTCCCACTGGAGGCTTTATTCCAGAACACTCTTCTTATATTTGAACATAACATTTGATACTGTCGTATGTATCCAATCTCGAAGCGTACAACGAAGGATCAGAGTAATATCTTCTGCGAGAGTTGAGGTACATCAATAATTTTGTTATGCATAATGAACAATAAAGAAGAAAACAAGCTTATCCTAGGGGTGGCCAGATTTGGCTCCCGGTCTTGCCGAGTATCTTCGGGACGGAAATTTTCACATTTTCTCCTTCGTTTTTCCTCGGATATTCTTTTTTTTTCCTTTGGTTTGTTTTTTCCGTCGATCTTGTTTTCCGTGCTGAGCACCAATGCTACCAACGTGCCAGGAAGGCAGCTCCCACACCTGGACCCTACCTATCGACCCATCAACTCATGAACCGGGGACCAACGGCTTTACTTCCCATCGGAAGGAAGTCGTGCTCTTATCGCGAATCGCCCACGTTTGTCATCTGTGTGGAGCTGACTGGATTGGGCGGTATCTTCTCAAGTTCTATACAGATCTAAGGCGCCTGATAAAGTGCTTCCGCTGAAGTCTGCGGTGGCTGACAATCCTATTTTCAACTTATGACAGTTCTTCAGGGGAAGGCATCATAATCAGCGATACGATAGACTTGGGTTATATCTTTGAGGACACGCACTTCTGAGTCTATCAGATGATTTAAACTGGTTCGACGATGTTGCTCCAAGCGTGGGATTGAACTATGCTTGGTTTGATGGTTTGAAGTTCCTCTTCCACCTCCCGACTCTCTAACGATCTAATGAGAATGGAGGTGAATGTCTACCATGATCCATCAGAGAAATTGAGAATGTAAACAAAATTGCAAAAGTCATAACTTTCAGGGTTGCCAAACACCTTGATAAGCATACTTTAATTGTCCTTGATAGGTGCGTTCGGCAGAGCGCTTGGCACAGCTTTTGACACAACTAATAACTCGGCACGAATTAAGGTGTGCAGAGTTGAACACCCCTTGGAATATTGCATACAATTCGACTAAACTTTCAGTAAAAGGTTTGTGTTAAAACTTATTGAAAAATTACGCAGTTGAAAAAAAAAACAAATGTCCAGATAAAGGTTTTCGTAATTACAGACATACAAAAAATAAAATTCTAGAAATTGTGATAGTTGCTTCATTAAGAAAATCTTCAGCCGGAAACAGATTCGCCACAACTCTAACTTAATGTTTTATATTTTCTATCTATAGAAAAGATACACATCACGTAACAAAAATTTTGTAGGATTTGGGGATTTTTCAAATAGACAAATTCTTTAGAAAGTAACCATTAGTAATTTTTCAAGATTCTAAACTTTGAAAAAAGTCCTTCTGAACTATGAAATTACTCAATGGAGATTTACGTAAAGCTACACTAAGACCATAATAAAGAAATTTTACAGATTTGTTTAAAGATTTTTGTCAGTCAGATACAGATTAAAAAGATTTTTTTGCGATGAAAATACAGATTGAAAATCGAAAATATGTGGCATCATTGGGTGGGTCGTGTGATTAAACGTTACTACGAAACTCTGAGCATCAAACGGAAGGAGAAATGCGGTCAGAATGGAATTTCTTTTAGTGATCAGGATCACAAGCGTGTCGTGAAAGCGTTTAAGGTGTTTCGGTGTGAGATTCTTATTATCGTAGCCACTTCAAAATTTTGATTTCACAAATATCAGTTTATACGACGCATACCACAATGAAACTGTTACTCCACGTTTGCTGTACTGCAGCATACATGAGGTAGCAATTTCAAGTGATTAATTTTCGAGATGGGTGTGATTGAAAATTCGAACTGGAAGTGCATGTATAGCCTACGTGGTGGCCTTTTGTGAACTCTACAAGGAATCACCTTAAGCGGAATCCCAATGCTTCGGTCAAGGCCCAAACGCAATGTGGGCGGAAGTGGAACGGAAACGGAAAGTTTGACAGTTGTCACAAATGACATCAAGATGCCTAATCGAAGTTGATTTGGTTTTAGCTAGTTTTCAATCCAACAAGTAGGCTTACTCAGATCGGCTTTTCCTGCTGGCACTGCCGTTCCGCTTCCGCTGTCATTGCGCTTGAGCCTTCAGGGATGTGGCCAAAAATTTGAATTTGTTCAAGTCTTTCGTTCAGAGAGCCAAGGACCGGGAGGGACTGCATAAGTACAAAGTTTAGAAGGCTCCAAATCGTGGCAAATGGTAAAATACGGTGGGAAAGTCACGGGCCCGGAAACTGAACACCCAAATGCTGACGAAGCCTCATTGTCTCATGATAGATGGTGAGACTTACGTCAAGGCGGACACATCTTAATCTCAATTCTAGATGCTCAAAAAATCTCACACTAGTGAATCAATCTTCGAAAAATCTTCTTGCATCGCGCATCATCTATATTTGCAGGAAATCTTCAGAATCGTCATCAACCTTCTTTCTATCTGCTCAGCATGCACACAGCTAGCCACAGCAAAACACAATCTTCCTGCATTGTAGATAGAGTCTTCCCCCTTGGACTGTAGTATGAATCAAACATATTGGAAAAAGTTTAAGTTTATGTGTGATTAGATCTATAACTTCCAAAATCTGAAAACGCCGATAAAAATAAAAAGTCAGCACATTCACAGATATGTCCGCAAATCTGGCATCTCTGACGATAGGTTTCTTCACGGAATTTAAATAAACTGAGTATAATTGTTTTGCCTTTTTTCTCTAGAGGCATTGAAAATATAATTATTCCACTTCAATTGACCAAAACTAATTCAAGCTTAGCAACAAAAGATCCACCGTGTACCGTGATCAATCCTCACCCTCAAACCGGCCTCTCTTTCAAAACCAGCTGTTCAACTACATCAGACATGCAGGCACGATCTTGCGTGCAGATCATTGATCATAATTGACATTGAAAATCGGAAACCGCTTGTTTATAGAATATGAAAAACAAAAAACCTGCAAACCAGTCACTGTGCCCCCAAACCCGTCGTTTTGTTGATGTTATTATTGAGATTCTACTCACGAAGCCGAAACTTGTCCAAGTAGTGACTAGCTACCAGCCCGACCGACACGGGCAACGGCAATTGCACTTACACTTATGCCGGTACGTGCCTCCTTTTTATGCGTACCGTTTTACTTCGATCTGTCGCACCAACTTGTTTCCTGATTATATTTTTTAAGTCGACTGCGTCACAAGCGAGTACCGGTCATCAATTCTGATCTTATTTCTAACCAATCAATCGAATAAATCTGAATAAATACATGAACAAGTTTGACAGCTGAAATGAATGCGGTAGCCTTTAGGGACAACCTGGAAACACTTGCCGTTTCGAACAAATCTCGCGCTACCGATGGAATGGTCTTTGGGGGAGGTCGAGGCAAAGGGTTGGTAATTGTAGACCGGTCCATTTATGCGTCGAACCAGTACCGAGAGCCCCGACATGTGTGTGCGAAGATAATTGATACAGTTGATTTATTCGGACCGCTGAACAAACCTATCTGTGCTTTGCTTTTGTTTCAGATCCAGCGTAGGACAGTGAAAGGAACGGTGGCTAATGGCGTCCGACTCGGCACGAGGAAAAGCAAACATGGAAGGTCGCGAGAATAACGGATTCGTTGGAGATAGCCCCTCGATACCGGGTCAGTTCCGATGGAGTACGGTGATCGAAAATGATGTTCCCGGTCACAGCGATCGAAGGAACTCGCGGAGTGGGGATTCGGTAATTTTACAACAATTAATGCATGATAAGTGGAATGTTAATTGATTTAATTCCGTAGGTTGAAACACAAACGGTGACCAACAGTTCCACCACCTCACTAGAAAACAACGATGACGAGGACGACAACAGCAAAGGACGTGATCAATGGGGCAAGGGAATCGAGTTCCTCATGTCCTGCATAGCCATGTCCGTGGGACTAGGAAACGTGTGGCGCTTCCCCTTCATTGCTCTGGAAAATGGAGGCGGTGCCTTCGTCATACCTTACATCATAGTGCTTCTCTTGGTTGGTAAACCAGTATACTACATGGAAATGATCATTGGTCAGTTCTCCAGCCGGGGCAGCGTCAAGGTGTACGATTGTGCTCCTGCCATGAGAGGTAATTCTTAGAACCTTCAATACCCAACCCAGAGATCATTTGTGTAAATTTTGTAAATTCTCCAAACTAAAACCCAAAAAGGCGTCGGCTACGGACAGGTCCTCTCGATAGCGATCGTTTCCACCTACTACGCCTCACTGATGGCCACCACGCTGAAGTATCTGTTTGAGTCGTTTCAAAAGATCCTTCCGTGGGCTACCTGTGACGCGAGTTGGACCGGTCACTGTATCCCTTCGGGAAACAGCACCCTTCAGAGGCCCATGAACGGCTCGATAGTTTCCAACTCGACCATAGTTCAGATGAGTTCTTCGGCCGAATTGTATTATAAGTAAGTCTGGACACACTTTCGATTGATTTCTTCTCGGGACTCTTCTTGGTTACTAAAATCTGGTTCTAATGGTTATGCACATAAGTAGAAATAGTAAGTCTTAACACAATAGCTGATGTTTTCTCACTGGAAGGTGTCGGATTTGGACAGCTCTTCTCGATAATCACATTAATCACCTACTACTCATCGCTGATGGCACTCATTGCGAGCTACATGTTCGATTCATTCAAAAGCCCTCTGCCGTGGGCTCACTGTGACCCGGAATGGGGTGCTAGCTGTGTCGATGCTACGGCACGGCAACTGACATCGACGGTCGGTGGCAATGGGACGGTTGGAGGTGGCACAGAGAAAGTTAGTAGTTCGGAAATGTACTTCAAGTAAGTAGGTGCTTGGTGTTAAGAATTAGCAGTTATGACGTCATTGTGGAGTTTGCTTTACCATCATGTGTGGACGATTTACTTGACTCAGTTAAAATTATTATTTAATAATAGAGTAAGTGTTCCAGTTATGGCATTAGTGGTCTTACAACACATTATTTATTTCATAGGATGTTACTCTCAATGATGATCTGCATGCCTAGGTTGAATAGTTTGGACAAACCTAAGTTGGACTTTATATATATAGCAAATCGATTAACGTACCCCATTCTAGTTGAAATTCTAGTACTACACTATGTTTGTTTTGATTCCCTATGAAATTTTGACAGATAAAATGAGGGGTTCGTGGATTTTCCTATGTTTCGAGGGGTGCATCGATTAGCTTTGGACCGAAGATAGTACCAGAGCTGAGCCGAAAAGTTGAGCACGTTTCTTCGGAAACTACTAGTCTTAGAGTTTCCTCTATGTTATAACTCTGTAGTCTGAACAAGACATTATAATCCAAGTTACAAGATACTACCATAGATATACTACACTGTTAAAATGTAAATCGTAGATAATTAGCATAGGGTGCAGGTCTCAGTGTTGTATGTTCTACATAGAGCCGCACATATATGTATTAATCATCGTAATAACCCATGCCTAATGCTAATTTTCTCTCCTCCAGACGAGTAGTTCTCAAGGAAATCGACAATATTGACGACGGGATCGGCCTCCCGGATTGGCAGCTAACACTGTTCCTATGCCTGTCCTGGTCCATCGTTCTTCTCATTCTCATCAAAGGTAATCCTTCAGTCAGTACAACTTCACGGTAACGTTAGTGCCTAATCAAATCCATCCTCTCAACAGGCGTGCGAAGTGCCGGCAAGGTGTCCTACTTCCTGGCCCTGTTTCCGTATGTCGTCATCACAATCTTGTTGGTTCGGGCCTGCACTCTACCTGGTGCCATCAACGGTATCATCTACTTCCTCAAGCCGCAGTGGGACAAAATTCTCGACCCGAAGGTATGGTACGCCGCCGTTACCCAGTGTTTCTTCTCACTGTCGATCTGCTTCGGCAACATCATCATGTACTCGTCGTACAACAAGTTCCGGCACAACGTCCACCGGGATGCTACCATCGTGACGACAATCGATACCTTCACTTCGCTGCTGGCAGGATGTACGATTTTCGGAATTTTGGGACACTTGGCGCACGTCGTGGGCAGCAAGGATGTTGGTTCGGTAGTGAAACCAGGGGCTGGATTGGCGTTCATATCATATCCGGAAGCTATTGCAAAATTCGACGTCATTCCGCAGGCGTTCTCAGTGTTGTTCTTTCTGATGTTGTTCGTGCTGGGGATTGGAAGTAACGTGGCGATGACTTCGTGCGTGATGACCGTAATTCGGGATCAGTTTCCGAAGGTGAAAAACTGGCAGGCGGCTACGGTGATCGCCATTTGTGGGGTAGCGCTCGGGAGTGTTTACGTGACTCCAGGTGGTCAGTATATTCTGACGCTGGTGGATCACTTTGGGGCGTCATTCATTGCACTGGTCCTGGCCATCGCGGAGTTGATTACTATCGGGTGGATCTACGGCGTGGATAGGTTCTGCAAGGATGTGGAATTCATGCTTGGCATCCGGCCGAATTTGTACTGGCGGCTGTGCTGGAAGTGGATCACGCCACTGTTGATGTCGGTTATATTGGTGTACAATCTGGTGACGTTGGAACCGTTGACCTATCAGGGTTATGTCTATCCAACGATCGCTTACGGTGAGTTGGTGGTTTGGGGACAGTTTGAGTTGGGATTTTATTTTTTTGACGTATGATATTGTTAACTTGCAGACTTTGGATGGAGTATAGCTGCATTTGGATTGCTTCAGCTACCGATCTGGGGAATCTACGCCATTGTGAAACAGGATGGAAAGAACTTGACGGAGGTAAGTAAAAATACGAAATCTTGAATCTCAGGGGTACCTAAACGCACGCTTGAAAAAAACAAAACAAAGATCATAAACAAGAGTGAACATTTTATGAAACTACCATGTTGACAAAATTCTGGAGCTATCAGAATGAAAGGGTAAAACAATTTTGGATCTCCAAGCAGAATTTTAAGAAGAAGATGAGGAATCTTCAAAGCACAGACAAACAGACATAACACTCGCAAGTTGTTCATCGAACAAGCATTTAACGGTCAATTTAAAAGTATCGAAGTTGGTAGTACCGCCACCTGTGGCGCGCATAGTCAATTCCCTTGCGTTTGACGTTTACACACTACCGCCATCTGTTCAGCGTACTACCCACCACAGTGTACTCAACAGATGGCGGTAATGTTTTAGTGACGATGTTTTACAGTGAGAAATATTCAATATGTTATGTCTGTTTGTCTGTGTTCAAAGTATAGTAGCGAACTTGGAACTTAATCAGCGTTGCCAGATTATGTTCAAGCTTATCGTTATCAAATGTTTACACAAATCGGTATTTATTATGAAGAGCTTTGAGTGTGTTGGTTTATTTCCTTTTAATTCCGTTATAATTGCTTATCTTTTGACAGATACGCGTATTTGTCTACAGACTTCATCTGCTCAACACCACTTGGCACTGATGAAGTCAAAAGCTCAACATTCCCTGAAGTTCATTACGTATTATAATGATCCAGCCATTTTCCTGATATTCATAAAATATCTCTGAAGGCCCCGCAATGTCCCTGAAGTTTTCGGAACATTCCTGAAATTCACTTCGGAATATCCCATAATTCCTCGAAACTCCTTGAAAGTTCTGCAATTTTCTTGAAATTAATGGGTCTGTTTTGAAGTTCCCTGATCATCCTGAAGTACTCGGAACTTCCCTGACTATAATGAAACTTCCGGAAAGCTCTTTGGACTTTGTGGAAGATTTCAGAACTTTCTTTGTGCGCTCACAATTTTCTTCAAATTAATGCATTGAAGTTAAGAGGTTCGTCACTCAGCACAGTGTGCCGAAAACAGATCTGGCACAATACGGGCACACCTATTGGCACCAACGACCGATATTTACATGACATTTAAACGAATCTAGCAACATGGCTATACATTATACCCCCACTAATCCGAAACTCGTTAATCCGGTGACTCTATAATCCGGACCCCGTTAATCTGGACCTCGTTTATCCGGACCCCGTTAATCCGGGAACACATTGTGGTGTTAAAAAAAATACTTAAATTGCAATATATTTTGAATTCTATCAACCAAACGAACTTTTTTTTTCTTTTCTTTTTTTAGCAATTAGACTAAACAATTTGTTGAAGCAATTTTTAAGTGCAAAAGCAACTTTTTTACGAAAGCGTACCGTTTTTTCCAAATTAATCATTATTGACTACTATAATCCCTACAGTCAACTTTACGATTTGTGCTGAAAGAACCTTTGACTATTGCTTTATCACAAACGAAATTTATGATTGCGAGAGCCGTTCAAATTTCCCATTTCCTTGAGCTGATGCAACAATGCCGTAGTGGCCAATCATTTCACGATCTCGTGACCTACTTTCCCCGGTTCCCTCGGAGCGGTCTCCCTTGCCGAGCTGTTCACGTTGTTATTCTTCGTGTTACCACAGACAAACAGACATAACACTCGCAAGTTGTTCATCGAACAAGCATTTAACGGTCAATTCAAAAGTATCGTAGTTGGTAGTACCGCCACCTGTGGCGCGCATAGTCAATTCCCTTGCGTTTGACGTTTACACACTACCGCCATCTGTTCAGCGTACTACCCACCACAGTGTACTCAACAGATGGCGGTAATGTTTTAGCGACGATGTTTTATATTGAGAAATATTCAATGTGTTATGTCTGTTTGTCTGTGGTGTTACTATTATCCTCCCCAGCGGTTGCTACACGGTAAGAAAAAAATACCCAAAAGTAAGTTCTTTTCACTCATTTCGGCACTATAGTGCAGGAGCCCAAAAGTAGGTAAAGCGCGTCAAAAGAGTTTTCATTTACTTGTGTGCAATTCGAATGAAATTTTCCATTCGCTTTCTACCCAAAAGTAAGTTAGTTGTACCCAAAAGTCTGTAAATATGATTGTATACTCAACGTTGGGTTCCCACACTTTACTACCTCTGTTGGGTGGTTTTGCTCCTCCGTTTTTGACAACATTAGAAGGAAAAAAGGGGACAAACCAGTCAAAAGTAGGTAAAATTGAACTGACCTTTGGGTACTTTTTTCATACCGTGAACATTAGCAATTCCAGTACCAAACAGTGGAAATTGAAGCAAAGTTTCGTAGCAACTCAAATCCGCTGCTTCGAATCCGTTTCACAGTGCACATACCAAATATTCAAACTGTCAAAAATACCAGGTTACCAAGCATACCAAATATTCACCATTCAATGAAAACATACAGCCGGCACAGCTGCGGCACACTTGGTGCACGATTAGAAAAAAAATCTAGCTATTAAGTGTGTTTGAAGTTCTCTGATCTTCCCGATTATTTCAATTTTTAAAGTTCTCCAAACTGAACGTTGCTGAAATTTTCGAAAATTCCCCAAATTTCTTGGAACTCGTTTGAAGTTTCATCAATTTCCTTGCAATTAATTGATCTGTTTTGATGTTCGCAGAACTTTTCTAAATTCTCCTGGAACTGGAACTGTCCTGAAAACCATTAAATTTTCCTGAAATTCTTTGAACATGTGAAGTTTCCGAAACATCTCTCGATGTCTCCTTAGGTTCATAGGAGTTCTTTGGACTTTCCTGAAATTCCCAAGTTCTCAAATTTTAAAAGAAGTTATTTGAACTGTCTTTAATTCATGAGAGATTACCCTTAAGGGCCACCCACATTAGATCCGTTTGCGTTGCGATGACGTTAATTTGGAACTGAAGATGTATTCGAAGAAAAAACGAGATTTCATGGGATTTCCTTAGATCACTGATGATTTCCGACAGATTTTCATGTGTGGAAACGTATTTCGATGTGATAACCAATTTCTATTCAATTCCTTTTCCAGAAAATCATGAACGCCTTCCGACCGTCGAAGAACTGGGGACCGATCGATGCCAACCTCAATCAGGAGTACAAAAAGTTTATCAACGAAGACTGATGAAAAAGAAGAAAAACAACGGTGAAATGTGACGCTGGGTGCTGCCAATAGAAAGCTTCTAATCGGAATATATGTGTCCAAGATGTGGAACCAATCTCGATTAGGCTACAATTTTACCCATGTGCTAAGCTAAAGTATTACGTTCAATGATTTGTGATATGCGTTTGAAACAACCTTGTATTATATTGTAGTTTAATTTATTTTACTTTTACGATTCAAACAATAAAAACACAAATTCCTTATCACATAACCATCGAATAGCTGTAGATTGTGCACTGGCTTTATCTTCCTCTGCATCACTTCTAAGGCACACTTAGTGAGAGCATTTAAATGCAACATGTGTCTGCCTCTCAAGCCTTGGCTTTACGGCTCGGATTTGCACCAATTTTGCTGGCAGCTCCATCGCATGCCACGAAAATCAACCGACCATTCTTAGGATCCACCCGGGTCACCGGTAGAGATTCGTCCTTGTCCACCAAAATCTTCTTCAACATATCCGCCTTCGATTCCCCTTGCGAGCCGAACAAGCAAACCTTCGCATTGTTGATCAACGGATAGGTCATCGTGACCCGCTTGGGTGGTGGCTTCGGTGAGTTCTCAATCGGAGCAATCAGCTTCACCTTTTCCTCCAACAGCGGATGACCCGGGAAGAGCGAAGCCGTGTGCCCATCCGGTCCAATCCCCAGAATTAACAAATCAAACGACGGAATCTCCTTCGATTTCTCCAAACCGAACGCCCTCCGGATAGTCTTCTCATAATCCTCTGCCGCTTCCGTCGGGCTTAGGCTACAATTGACCGGGTAGAAAATCGATTTCGGAAACTCCGGATGACAATCCAACAGGTCCCGTTTGTAGACGCCGTATGTGGATTCCTTATCATCCTCCGGAACGACCCGTTCATCGCAGAGGAAAATCTGCCACTTGCTGAAGTCTGAACGGAGATCGTGCATGCCCTCCGAGAGGATGTTGGCGATGGAACCTCCTAGCATATGGTCGCAAGGTTAAGATCAATCAAGCTTTAAATAATATCATTTTAGTTCTAACATTTCAAAGGGACGTAGTTGCTTTTGTTAACAATGGCTCACCCCTCCACAACAATGATCTTTTCAAATAACAAACTAAAGTGGTTTGTACCTTCCCAAAAAGTTGTCCTTGCTCGCTTTTTACACTCTATATACAATTTTCACACTGCCGTACTCTAAAGGAACTATCAACTCATATATTTTCATCTCCTCATCTATCGTATAAAAATGACCACTTTAGTCTGTTATTTGAAATTAGCATCTTCAACTATGTAAATCATTGACTTCACGCAGAAGTAATACAAAAAATATAGTCAAAGTAAAATGATCTTTTATTTGCGAGAAATTGACGGCTAAAGCCATTATCTACAAAAGCATTTACGCCCCTTTGAAATGTTGACACTGATTTGCCACTCACCCGAAACTCCCAGCCGGAAAATGTCCTGCTTCTTCAACGTTTCGTTGGCGGTCATTTCCAGCAGGCCAAGGATTTCGTCGCAGATGGCGTCTCCGACTTGGTAGAAATCCAAACTTGAAGTCATTTTCGGAGTTTTAGAATCGACTGGAATGGATGAATAAATTAGCCTCCGAGCTGCTTTGAAGGTGTCCAGTAAAAAACGACGATAGGTCATACAACACGAATGATGTCAGTTTTTATAATAATATCAGATCGTTTCGGTTGTGTTGTGCAGCGATGTGTTTGTTTTTAAAAGCTGAGAAAGTTCAAATCGATGACATGACATGTCGATGCAAAGTATTTTAACCGAAGGTTGCTTCTTGTGTTGAAACTTGCAAGCAATATTGCATGCTTTATTGGATCAAAGTTATTAAGCTGCATTCATACAATCAAGAAAGTCGACTGAATTGCTCTTCTATCATTGTTAATATGTGATACAAAAACATCCATCCAAATTTACTTTCATTTATTTAAGATAATCATACGTCAAAAATTGTCCAATGTACAGTTAGAAACCCTAATAAAAAATAACCATAAACGAACGATAACCCAAATCATTGAACTGTTACACAAATGGTTTGGATGATACCCAGAACACGTCGTTAAGCAAATTAACCATACAATTTTTATTTGGGAATGATGGGTACATGTTTGTTACTTCGGTCATTCGGACTGCCTTACATGATTGGTGCTCATTTTCTAAAGGCGGGACTAATCTAAAGTTAGGTACTCTACTATGACATCTGTGAAAGGGAATGTAGTATCATGTAGAACAAATCGTCCGATGTAACATTATGTCATTGAGAAAAATCGTTCAATGTAACATGTTCGATGTACAACTTGACTAGTCAAAACGTCCTATGTGGTTTTTGCTGTATTGTAGCTTGAAATTCAAATAAAAATTGTGATTTTACCGTTTCTACTGAATTTTAAACGTTATTAATCACTGACTACATTAAAAATAGTATTGCAAAATGTATTGTTTCTAAACAGTTAAAATAATAATCTGTCGATCTTTAACTCCGATTTTCTCAAAATGGTGGATATGTTATTGTCTGTTGCAGTGGTGACTGGATTTTTGGGAATATTTTGAGCCGCACTTATTTTGGTTATTTCACGCCTAGAACGCTATTGAGTTTAACACATTTGGAAACAAAAAAGGTGTATAATTTGAATTTAAACAATCTAATTCATACTTGGAAAACCATATAATTGTTCACAAATAAGTAATTTGGCCCTTCATACAGCAGTATGTTGAATTCAGAATGATGACGAAATTTGATCTTGCTGTTGAGTGAAGCCGCATGCAGGGCAAGACCCAAGCTAGGATGGTGGCTTCTTAAAGGGTGTCCACGATGAAATTGCCACACTATGAAATTGCTCTAACTTTTTAACCGTTGGGTAGAATTTAATGAAAATTTGGGTGGATTTAGTTCATAGTGCATTATTTACATCCTGCAAGTTTTAAAGTCCTGTGATCAAAACTCGCGGAAATGGAGTCGAAAGAACAGCTCGTGCGTGATAAAATCTTGCGCATTCATCACGAGAACAAGGATCTCTCGCATCGTTCCATCGCTAAAACGTTGGGAATCGCGAATTCCACGGTGTCGCGAGTGATTAAGCGGTTCGAGGAACGGTTGACCACCGATCGGAAGCCCAGAAGTGAAGGAAAAAGTATTCCGTACAACACCAAAAATCACAACCGCGTAGTTGGGGCCTTCAACCGAAATCCGAACGCCTCCGTTAGGGATGTGGCTAAGAAGCTGCACCTAAGCCGAAGTTTTGTCCAGAAGGCCAAAACTAAGGCTGGGCTTCGAACGTTCAAGGTACAAAAGGCCCCTAATCGCGACGAGAAGCAGAACAAGTCCGCCAAAACCCGTGCCAGGAAGTTGTACCTCAACATGCTGACGAAAGTTGAATGCTGCATCATGGACGACGAAACATATGTGAAGGCCGACTTCAAACAGATCCCCGGCAACCTGTTTTTCACGGCCAAGGATAAGTTCAGCGTTCCGGAGCATGTCCGCACTCAGAAGATGTCCAAATTTGCGAAGAAATTCCTGGTTTGGCAAGCCATCTGCACGTGCGGGAAGCGGAGTGCACCTTTCGTGACCCAGGACACGATGAACGGACAGGTGTACATAAAAGAGTGCCTCCAGAAGCGGCTGCTTCCTCTCCTGAAGATTCACAACGTCCCAACAATCTTCTGGCCGGATTTGGCCTCATGCCACTACTCCAAGGACGTGCTGAAGTGGTATGCGGTCAATAAGGTCAATTTCGTGCCGAAAATGTTCAACCCTCCCAACACTCCGGAGCTCCGCCCCATCGAGAAGTACTGGGCGATTATGAAGCAGCACCTTCTTAAACGACCTAAGGTAGTGAAGACAGTCGAGGAACTGAAGAAAGTATGGGTTTACATGCAAAAAACGGTTGATTCACAGGTTGTGCAGAATCTTATGGCCGGGGTTAAGGCCAAGGTGCTGGCATTTGCGTATGGACTGTAAATAAAATACGAGTAAAATGGTAAAATGAAGTTTAATAGTTATTTCTCAATCCCTGACAATTTGATGGCAATCGGATGAAAACTCGAATTTTGCGAATCAATTTTGTGTGTGGCAATTTCATCGTGGACACCCTTTACATACATACATACATACATACTAGAAAGGTTCTTCAAGAGAGGAGCGGACTGGCTGGTTTTGAGCCAAACGAACTGTCAAAGCCAGAGCCAATCGTGCAGCGCTTATCTTGATTGCATTGGCAGTGATGGAAGAAATCATCTAGGCATAGGTTGCCAAGGCAGTTTGTTTTGAATCCGTTCATCTCTTATACTAGACCCTCTCTAATACATACATACCATTAATATATAAAGTAAATACATTGAACCATAGAGGTAACTCTAAGAAACGTGCCCATATTTTTGGCACAGCTCTTCCCGGGTACTCTCTTCGGTCCCAAGCTAATCGATGCACCCCTCGAAACATAGGAAAATCCACGAACCCCTCATTTTATCTGTCAAACTTTCATAGCGAATCAAAACAAACATAGTGTAGTACTAGAATTTCGACTAGAATAGGGTACGTTAATCGATTTGCTTGGGACCAATAGGCGAGTCAAGTAGTGAGCCAATTTAAAATCGTTAGTTTCCCTCGGTTGATTGAACCTTCAGTGTACACGCTTTTAGAAATTTATGCATACGAATGAGTAAAAGTTACCCGCAGCTGAGTAAAAGGGACTCACTCTCTGAGCTAGTTTCGTTTTCAGTGTAATTAAATTCATCGACCGTGGGTCCGCAAGAGCACAAGTTGCCATACAAGATTGCATGCAACACTGGGCTTCAAAAAAATGAAACGCAGATGGCAGTGTGCCAACAGTTAAACCATGATTTGTAGGTTTATAATTTAATCTTACGTAAGTAAATCAAAGTATATATAAAAAATGAATTAGTGAAAGTGAAAGTGACACAATAGTAGTAGAATTAAAGGAAAAACAACGTAATAACATAGAGGTAACTCTAAGACCAGAAGGTCCCGAAGATACGTGCTTAACTTTTTGGCTCAGCTCTGGTACTATCTTCGGTCCCAAGCTAATCGATACACCCCTCGAAACATAGGAAAATCCATGAACCCCTCATTTTATCTGTCAAACATTCATAGCAAATCAAAACAAACATAGTGTAGTACTAGAACTTCGACTAGAATGGGATACGTTAATCGTTTGCTTGGGAACAATAGGCTAGTCAAGTAGTGAGCCAATTTAAAATCGTTAGTTTCGAATTGATTGTTGGTAATAAGGTCATTCGACAGCCGTTACTCGTATTCATCGGACGTGTGCTCTTTCTGCTCTGCTTAACTTGGTGAAATATTGTAGCGAAAATGAGTGTAGTTCGTAAAAACACACTTGTGGTTGACTTCAGTGTCCTTCCAGTTCGTCCCCAAGCGGGAAAAGTGCAATAATTCTTCTAGAACAATATTAAGCTTCTATATTAGAACGTTAGATGCATTCAGTTTCATAACGTCCGAAATTGTGTTTTTTAATGAGATGATAGACAATGAAGTTGCCTTGCGCTATGAAAAAGCGCACAACTATAAACACGCGTTTCTCTGTGCGAAGAGTGAGTTCAAAATCCCGGTATATGTGGATTGTGAAGCAGTGACCGTTCGAGTGCATTCCCAGGATTCCAGAGCGGTGTTCGAGTTTTGTGATGTATGACAACGAAACAACGTTATTAACGTACGACAAGCAACCAAAAACGTGCCGCCATTGTGGCCGAGCAGCACATGCCAAAAAGAAATGTTTTGATGTAGCCACATCGAACAATAGCACCGCTCCAGCAGCTCCACCAATCGAGCGGGTATTCAGTCTCGCTGATTTCCCGTCGATGGATATCGAACATCATCTCCTGTTTTTACCGGTTTCTCAGCAGTAGAACAACAGCGAAACACCGACAATCAAACCGAGGATCATCACACTTCAAACGTTGAAGGTAACGACAAAAACTCTAGCACCAGCTCATCAAACGCAACAAAGGATTTCATTGACAATACCAACAAACGCTGGTTGTCGAAACACAAGGAGAACGAAAAAAAGAAAGTTCGTGTCGATCAGTGCACCCAGAAAACTGGTCAGCAAACAGATCGTTTATATGAAAATAATGCAACTTACCAAATTTGCGTATTGATGAATCTACGCAAAACTGCACCAGTGCATGCGACACCTAGGTTTGAAATCCAAAACCACAAAAGTGATGATGTACTAAAAAATATTCCATACGATTTGACAGCTAGCAAAACGTCATTATCATTTTCACATCATTTCCATCTACTGGCCGACCGTAACGTAGATTCATCAATTGCAGTGAAACTTTTACAAGCTTTCGCCACCTACATTTCAAAGTGAGAACTACTAGAAGGAGGATAGTTTCCAAATTCTCCAAGTAAAACAGACGATTTTTGGGGCAAATCGGTACATAAAGAAAAACTAATAATTTCCGGTGGAAACTTTTGCTTGAATCGTGTAAGAAAACGTGTTTGCAAACTAACTGTTATTATTTCGGTATGGATCGGAGATGTTTTCATGGCAAATTATGCACAACAAGTTTGCACCCACAGGGAGAGGCTACCTCCTGCGCAGTGATGGAATTCTCACCAAAATATCATTTTCGCTTGCGATACGTTTTTTCTTGGGAACTTTCCCTCACTAGTTTCACACTCCAATATTTCCTGAGCGAACTTTCTGGGATGAGAGAATGAGATATCGCGAACTTTTTTAACTCGAATCACCAACGCTCTCTCTATCTCTTTGCACCACATTCGTTCTTGAAAATTGCGCTGCACATTTCACAAGGGAAAGATTATAGACAGAAAGCTATCCTGAGTAAATCAATACAATCTCTAAAGCCTGATAAGTCTGGTAGCTGGCTGTCTACTGGCGCTTGTTGTTTAAAGTAACCGTTATCAGGATGATGTGAACAGTTTTGTGCAGCTTATTGATTGGTGCATTGGTTTCTGGCAAAAAAAAATGAATGAATCAGCACAAGTGTCAACGCGGCATTAACGAGGAACGGGGAGGGTAGTGTAAGATTTTGTGACTAGCAATTTTTATATTAAAACCGTTCCTCAGGATGGGGGGGGGGGTTCGGAAGGAGGAGCGCCTAATGTATCCTCAATTTCGCGAAATACAGTTAATGCATCACTAGTGTTCGTAATATCGTTCCTGTAAGCTCTTATGCAATAATTATATGCAGGGTTGGGAATATAGGTGGTGGTGAACATTTTCACTGTGCTAAAGGGCGAACACAAAATTATTGCGACACCGAAAATGTCATGCCAATTTTCTTATAATGTTTAGAATCAAACCAAAATTTTAGGGTAGTTGTATACATATATTTACTTCAAAAATCAAAAGAAAAGTTAATCGATGGAGCCTTGAGTGTAAAATTGAACGCATTTTTGCTTGATGCCCTCCATCAAAGTCTTTACAGTGTCATCCGGTACCAGTTTCTCAGTTTTTTTTTCTCCATTTTCTTAACATGTCCTTCTCGTTTTTGACTGTCTTCTTGCTCTTCTGAAGTTCCCGCTTCATTATTGCCCAGTACTGCTCCACCGGGCGCAGCTCCGGACAGTTTGGCGGATTCATGTCCTTTGGAACAAAATGGACAGAATTGGCCTCATACCACTCCAGGACACTTTTAGAATAGTGGCATGATGCCAAATCTGGCCAAAATAGCGGAGCTTCGTCGTGCTGCTGCAAGAACGGCAAAAGGCGCTTCTCGAGGCACTCAGATTTGTAGATCTCGCCATTTACTGTGCCCTTTGTCACGAAAGGCTCACTCCTCAGTCCGCAAGAGCAGATGGCCTGCCAAATGAGATATTTGGAGGCGAACTTCGACATTTTCTTCTTCTTAAATTTGTCGTCCACATCGAACTTGCTCTTGCCGGTGAAAAACTCCAACCCCGGAATTTGCTTAAAATCGGCTTTTATATACGTTTCGTCGTCCATCACACAGCAGCCATATTTTGTCAGCATCTTCTCGTAGAGCTTCCGTGCCCGAGTTTTAGTCGTCGATTGTTGCCGCTCATCGCGATTTGGGAAGTTCTGTACCTTGTATGTATGTAGTCCAGCTCTCTTCTTTGCATTCTGGACGTAGCTCTGCGACATGCCGATCTTTTTAGCCAAATCACGGCTTGAGACGTTGGGATTTGCTTGAATCATCCGCTTCACCTTTCCCTCCGTCTTTTTGTTCTCCGGTCCCGGTTTTCTTCCAGCTCCTTTGCCGTGGTCCAACGTCAACCGCTCCTGGAACCGCTTCAACACTCTGGAGACGGTTGAATGGTGAATGTTCAACATTTTTCCGAACTGCCGGTGCGACAGGTCAGGAAATTCCAGGTGTTTGGAAAGAATTTGTTCTCTCAACTCGCGTTGGTTCACCTCCATTTTCGTTGAATCGAAAAACACGACTTCGAGTTTGACAGCATGTACACAATACACATCAATGAGAAAGTGTGCAAAATTTGGTTGATTTTTACCCAATGGTAAAAAAGTTATGCCCTGTTGAATGTGTCGTAATAATTTCGTGTTCGCCCTTTATTACTGTCCTCTCCCATGACTGGGAATTCTTGTAAAACAATGTAAAACTAGAAAGGGTCTAGACCCTCCCTATGTAAAACCATAAGGTATGCGGGACTACTGCAATGCTGAACTTCAAAACGCTTTATTTGCTGACCAAGGATCTGACAAAAACATCTTTTTAGTGTGCATTTAAGGATGATAAAAAATTTAAACAGGTTATTCAATGTCCATTAAAACTGTAAAAAATATAGGCTGAAAAAAAAAGAAAAATTGTTACCAGTTGGCTGGAAATGAACACAAAATTAATCAAAGTAACCATGTACCTTGAGCTTTTCATATAGTGACAGATTGAGAACGATCTAAATTTTTCATCCACAAGTATTGCAAGACTTGAAATTTACAGACAATCTCAAAATACTTTCAACTTGCGAAGTGATGGATTCCCAAGTGAATACACCTGCTGAATAAAAAATATCAAGTAAACTATTTTTTTAGAATCGATGTTTAATAGATATTTTTTTGCAGTTTGAGATCCATGAAAAAAGTTACAGTAGCTTTATGGCACCAGTGACCAGCAAATTTAATATTTTCATTCAAGGTTGTGTGGAAATTCAAGCTATCGGGCGAGCTACTGGGTTACATTGCTGCCCTGTACCTTATAATGCAGTCGAGTGATCAAATCAGAAAGTGAGCAGATTAGAAATCAATTAATAACTAATTTCCTCAATGTTCAATTAAAAAGTGGTCTTTAGAAAAAAATGTAGCTGAGAAAATTTCCTATGAGTACACAAGGCTAACTTATTGGTAGATCATTATGGCGAAATTTAAAGACGAGGTGAACAAAATAATCACTTTTCCCATAGTAATGCCTTTATAAATTTTAGATGGCTAATGCAGAAAGAGATCGCAACCCAATAAGCTCAAATTTTGGGAGAATTATCTGGACCTGATTAAAAATCGATTGAGCTTAGTGAAGCAAAGCCGATATTTTGAACCACCCTAATAAGCATGTTCTCAATGCAGTAAGACTAATCAACAGAATGCTTGCTAGCTTACACTAAACATGTCTAAGCGCTAATCTCAGTGGTCTAACCATAGAGGTAACTCTAAGACCACTGGATCCCGAAGAAAATCTTTATTATTTTTGGCTCACTCAGTACCAGAACAACGGTCCCAAGCAGTCCCAAGCTATTTCACTCACCCCTGCATGTTCTGCATGAATCCACACACCCCTGATGTTATCTGTCAAACTTTCATAGCGAATCAAAACAAACATAGTGTAGTAATAGAATTTCAACTAGAATAGGGTACGTTAATCGTTTGCTTGGGACCAATAGGCTACTAAAGTGGTGAGCCAATTTAAAATCGTTAGTTTCGTATTGATTGTTGGTCTAACTGTACTTCGCACTAATAGCATAGTTCTTCTTGTCGAAGAGTACAGCCACAAATGATGATTTGGTCAGCAAAGATTAGACTCTTGGTGAATAGTTACAAGTATCTACTATTAGCTGGTTGTATTGAGAACTAAAACTATAAATAAATCTGGAAAACTTTGAGATTAGGGCGTAATTTCTTTTGTAAACACACACTTCATTCGCCGATTTATCGTGAATTAAAGTTCAATCTAAAAAAACTAACAACACAGACAGGAAGAGGAATGATTCATTTGGTATAGTATAGTTCGCTAGATTGTGCTTTGGTTCGTGAGAAATCGTTGAATGACGTGTTTGTTTACAAAAGCAATTACGCCCAAATCTCAAAGTTCTCTGGAAATTGAATTTTATGTGAAGGATGCGAAAAATATCGGAGAACGAGAAGAAAACAAACAGACACTCTCGCGTGATCATCGCCTACCTTTACTCGCAGGAAAAAAAGAACAAAGCTGAGGGGATATTTGGTTGGTTCGAATCACGAGTACGTGTGAAATGATGTGAGATGGAGAGACTAAAGATCTTTCGAGATACGAAATGAAAATTTCTCTCGCTCTACGCTTTCATGAACTTTTTATCATCTCTCGTTCGCGAACTTTTTGTGAGAAGTTCCTTTGGGATTTATCTCTGCAATGAGCTGTGATAGAACTTTTGTTGAAAATGATTTTTCCAACACTGCTTCTGCGCATCTGCATTTTTCAGAAAATAGTTAATATGTGCGATTTTCACTAAGGTGAAAGTGGAAATTAAGTGAATTTACTTAGGAAAGGTTGTATCATGCTGGTGATAATAGAGAATTGGTTGTATAGGACGCCAATATTCAATAAATGTTCATTTTGGCCTTTTTTAAGCATACATATTGATACTCACAATTTTCGACGGAAAACGCACCGGAACTTGATTTACTCAACTCGCACCCTACTATAAAATGGTGCTAGATGGTCTTCAAAGTGATAACAAGATAACAAATCATCTTTATTTTGAGTAATTGAGCAATTTACTTCTGTTTACATCATGTTTACGATGCAGCATTGATGGAGCCGTGAAATGAAATTAATATATCTTATGAAAGTTCACTTGGAAAAGTCAAAGATGCACATCAGTTTGATCGTAAAAACGTTTTCTTCTTCAATTCGAATGTTATTTTGGAAGGATTTCACGCAGGCTTGATGAAAATTATGATTTAATGCTAATTTTCACGAATTTTATATGCAGTCTGTCAACATTATCATCATCGTGCAGTGGCGACATCTGCGTTGAGCTTTTGCGGCAATCTTACAATTCTATCAACGTATACCAGTTTTGGTCATCACGCTAACTTCTGCTTACTCACCAGGTGAGTCGATCGTACTCACTTTCGTCCGATGTATCGAGTTGTCAAAAATTGAGTTAACGAGAAATGTCAAACTGAGTAAAAGCCACTCAGTCAGCAAAATCCTGGACTTGGAAAAAAATGCCAGTCATGTCGCAGGAAACCTCATAGAAAATGTAACTCAAAACCGGCTGAAATGCCTTCAGGTAAGTACGAATTGCTTAGGGAAACGGTGTTGAACCGTTTTTTGCTCCGGTAGAATGAATCCGAAGAAGGCAATTTCCATCTCCTTGAATAAAAATCAAAACAAAAACTCTCCCCGCAACTGATAATACCGGCGAGTGGATTTGACTCAGTCTGTGAGAACGAAGTTTACTCAAAAGTGAGTCAACATAAGGCTACTCAATTTTGAGTAGCCATACTTGCCGCTGAGATGAGTACATTCGACTCAATTTTGAGTTGACCAGAATAAGCGTGATGTTCAATATATCACCATGAATATCCTTGACTGATACATTTTATATTTGTTTATTATGAGCGGTGGTACAAATGGCACTCATTTGTGATGCATGGGGCCTCGCTTTGCTCAGTCGGTAAAGGCGCAGCTACAAAGCAAGACCATGATGGAGGTGGCTGGGTTCGATTCCCGGTCCGGTCTAGGAATTTTTCGGGTTGGAAAATTTAACGACTTCCCTGGGCATAGAGTATGATTGGACTTGCTTGCCACACAATTATACTAATGCAAAAATGGAACAGGCATCGAAAGCTCTCAATTAATAACTGTGGAAGTGCATCTAGAACACTAAGTTGAGAGCACGCAATAAGCTAATATGCGATATTCAATAAGCTTGAAATGCGAAGAAGAAGAAGAAGAAGAAGAATAAGAAGAAGAAGAAGAAGAAGAAGTGATGCATAATCACATTTGAAAACTTATTTCCAGCAAAAGAAAAACGCACTAAACAAACAAAACAAATTCCTAATAAAAGTCTCAGCTTCTGTAAATAGGGTAGAGCGCTACTTCTTTGTAATCGCCAATTTTCGTTCTATCGATCAGAATAGATCAATAATATCAATGATTTCACCGTGCACATATCAATACTAGATTTGTTCCAACGCGTTAGTTCATTAGCTACAACATTAATAGGATTTAGCGGTACCGTAGGACGAAGAAAATCTAATGGTGTTTCAATGCGTTTGGACGGAATTGTAGGACGAATTTAGAATCAAGAAGCAATATTAGATTTTAAACAATATCTCAACAATTTGTGACTCTTTTTCAAATCAAACGGTACGTATGAAAAGGTGAATAAATTTAGAAGTCATCTATGACTAAAATATTTCATTTTTTGTGAAGAGCTTTGAGTGTGTTGGTTTATTTCTTTAAATTCCGTTATAATTGCTTATCTTTTGACAGATACGCGTATTTCGTCTACTACTTGCAGACTTTATCAGTGCCAAGTACTCAACACCACTTGGCACTGATGAAGTCTGCAAGTAGTAGACGAAATACCCGTATCTGTCAAAATATAAGCAATTATAACGGAATTTAAAGGAAATAAACCAACACAATCATAGCTTTTTGAAGAGTTAATTTTTTGTTCAAACCCGTTCAAAAAGAGGTAGAATGCGGGTTGTGCTTAGAAGGACGGAAATTAGATCAAAAACCCTATCTTCTAAGGGTTCTTATTTCTGCAAAATTCATCTGTTTTGTTTTATTCAACACAGTTGATGTGTTGACAGATCGAGGGAAAAGCAACTAATGAAAAAATGCATGATGCTCCGGTTGCAAACCAATTCTTGGGAATGTGCCTGATAGAGGGTGCTAGTGTGCATACAAAATACGCTTGACGATATTTTTGAAGAATTTTCTTCCAGGATTTCCACCATTACCGACAAAGTAGGCTCTCTGCTGTCGAGAGAAGATATGACTAGTTTCTGAGATTGATCATGCGATCTTCTTCTTCGTCATTTTATTTTATAAGTAAAGTTGAGTTGTTTTGTTTAAATTTTGTTCAATAGTATTGCATTTAATGAATTAATAAGCAGGAAAATTCTTTCAAAATTGAATACCATCACACCTATTTTTAGAAACAAATGAGACTTTATTTGCAGTTTTTTTTCTTCGGTGATTTCATTTTTCTTCAGATTCCGTCGGGTTCAAATTCACTAAGTCTAATGTGTGTGTGTGTATGTTTTCCCCCATGTGATATTGTTTAATTTTCATCGAACGTGAATGAGTGTATTCCTCTGTGTGTGTGTGTGTGTGTGTGTTTTGTGAACATTGGGGATAGACGCTACAACTTGACAAAGAGTTATCTATTTACAATGGAATCCCTACGTTTGATTTTTTGTTTTACTTACCCATCCTGTTTTACAATCGCAACAAAAAATGTATGTACCAGCATAAGATTCACAGCTAATGCGTCCTATAAGTCGAATATTTAGCATTTAGTGTTATTTTCTGCTTTTGAGAATTACTTAGACTTGGGATTTCTGACTGATAAGTTTCAACGGTGATCTAATCACGCTTACGGAAAATTGAGAATTTGCAAACTTTTTTTTTTTATTTGCTTTAGTGTACAAACTATGCCAACTTAGGTTTCAATAAATAAATAATTAACAATGGTTTTCTGTTCTTGTAATATAATTAACTGCGCTACCGATAGCTTTTGCTTGTTTTTATTTCTACACTGTGATCTTAGAAAAAATTCGAATGAATGGTAATCTTGTGTGTCTACAGGGTTTAAAACTAGAAGAACGTGTGTCAATCTTTGGAGTCACTGCGTGTATTTCTATGGTTTCTAGCCTCACTATTTGTGTGTGTGGGTGTATTGAGAAATTATTCTACACTGTGCTATCGAATCAATCAATGGGAGCTGTTTGCTAGGTTAATTACTGTTTTTTTTTGTTTGGTTTGCTACTACTATGTATTGACTGCGAACATGGCTATTGTTGTATCTGTGTATTTCTGTTGAAAGAGTTGAGTGAATATCTATTTGGTAAACAGAAAAGCACGTGCTCAAACAAATACCGTAACCGAAGCGAGAATGAACTTGGATTCGGCGCAGTACGCTTCGAAGCACGTGCTTCGATTTCAGTACACTAGGGTTGCCCTGATTATAAACCTATTGACTCGAAAACGAGAGGAAACGATTGACGGGGTTGTGAAGCGGTGCTCTTGGGAGTAAACGGGCTAACATTCTAAAATGAGTGTTTCTTTGTCGTAATTTAACTTCACATCTACGTATTTTTTTTTATTTTCAATCGAATTTCTTATTTCTCCTATCCTCTCCACTAGTTTTGATCATTTTGAAGAGGATGTTACCCACCTTCATTATCATATATTGCACTTTTCATTTGGATATTCGTCAACTAAAGTTCTAAAATACAGGTGAAAGTCATGTTTTGGCTAGTATTTATTCAAGGAACCGAAATCAGCTATATGTCTATTTCCTGTTTTAGTCTTATGGTGTAGAAATTAAAGATATATTAGCCTGACTTCTTCCTCTAATGCAAGAAATGGTTGGCTCATCTTAACTCCTCCATAATCGTCGTATGAATTGGGTTTGTTTTAATTTGACTAGCATAGATACTTCTTCTTAGGTTTCAGTGGTTTAGTCCGTCATTTTGCAACGGCCGCCGTCCCATTTGATGTACTGTTACTGCTCTGGGACTGTTGGGGCGTTGTGGAACGTGACGACAGAGCAGCTCGAGCGCTCGCTGCATGCTTCTGGAAGGCGTTCTCCGCTCGGGATGTTCCGCAGACCTTGGAAAGTAAAACCTTTGTTGAATTAATCTGCAGATAGGTGGTCAAATACAACCTAATTACCTGATGATGTTGATCCCAGTCTTTGTGCTGACAGAAAGATCCACAATACCGGGCTAGGTTGCATCCCGAACACGTCTCGTTAGCTTTTCGACCACAATTCCAGCACGCCTGTAAGTAGACAACAACTGAAATTAGAGAGCTACGCTCTGTATTACACCCAACGGACGATATTACAAGAGTACTAACGTTCTGGCTTCCACTGGTTGGTCCTTCCGAGTCTGGATCCGTGCTGGTCCGGTGGATATCGGAGAACATCTTCTCCATTTTCAGCCGCTCCTGGGCGAACATCTCGATCGTTCTCGCCTCGGCAGCGGCCACCGCCCTCTGAATTTCGATCACCGCTTGTCGTTTGACCTGCCATTGAGGAAGAAAAGCAATAAGTCACCTATCTCCCCCAAAACCTTCTCATTCCAACTCACCTGATTAACGGACTCCTCAGCGCTTCGCCGAAATTCGGCAATTTTCTCCTCCGTCTGTCGTTTGATGTCCGCTATCGAGTTGTCCTGATGATCCCGGGCGGCGTGCGTTTCGATGCCTCTTTGCTGCAGAATCGAAATGGCCCGTTTGGTTTTCTCAACCATTGCCGATATGCACGTCAGCATAGTGTGGATGTTTTTCCATTCTTCCTCTCCGCTGGTACCTCCAACAGTACCTATGCCGCCAGCTACACTGCCAGTGCTGCCAGGTGCAGCTCCAATTATACTGCTGCTACCACCACCGCCACCGCCGCCGCCTCCACTACCACCGCCCGGAGGAATTCTCGATGCTCGGTGACTATCGTTGGAGGGTATCCGCAGGTCACGCTCGTCACGGTGAATGGAATGCTGTAAAAATGTAAAATTTGGATGTTCAACAGGGAATCGTGGTAAGTGAAGTATACAAATGGGGAAATATGACAAAGAAGCCTAACTAGTTAACTAACACTGATCTTCTAAGAAGTTCGCTGAGCTTCTTCAATTCTTTTATTTAATTAAATCTTCAACATAAAGTTGTACAGATATTTTCTAGGCTATGTGTCGAATTCTATGCCTGTAAGTAGATTTACTAATGTTAAAATCATATACATCAAACGTTTCATTAAACACACGACAGCACAAAGTCCACGGTTCGTTGAATCCATAGTTGGTCCGATGGGTAGGTTGCAACAGAAGCGTGTAACTACGTAGAACTCTTTGAGGAGCATTGATGTAGATTTGGCTCACAAGAGAGTTGCAATCCACGTCACCGTTAAGCAATCCAAACAGGAAGAGTCGCTGAAGTAGTTTCCTCGTTGCTGCCAACGTGTCCAGGTCAATCAGCCTGCACCGTTCTTCGTAAGGCGGCAAATTTACCGAATCGTTCCAGGGCAGAACACGTGAAGCGTATCTTAAGAAGTTTCGCTGAATGGCTTCGATTCGGTTAGCTTGAATAGCGTGAAAGGGTGCCCACACAACAACAGCATACTCTAGAAGACTGCAGACGAGAGCACAGTATAGTGATTTCAGCGCGTAGATGTCCTGGAATGCGTTTGTGTTTCGTTTCAAGAAACCTAATGTGGCGAATGCTTTAGCAGTTATCATGGAGATGTGCTCATTGAATCTGACTTTAGAGTCGATGATAACACCCAAATTCTTAACTGAAGAAACGAAGAGCAAACTACTGAGTCCTATCCTATAGTCATGTCGTAAGGGCTCGCGTGAACGGCTGAAAGATATTGCGCAGCATTTTGTGACATTAACCTGCATACCGTTCAATGTACACCAGCGCAAAAGGGAATCAATATCCTTCTAGAGTGCGCAACAGTCAAGTCTTGACTTAATTGTACGAAAGATCTTTAAGTCACCGGCGAACATAAGTTTCGAAGAACACAGTCGACTACACAGATCGTTCACGAACAGGATGAAAATTAAAGGCCCCAGACCTTGGGGAACACCAGAGGGTAGCTCGAAACTAGGCGAATTAACACCGTTAATGCTCCCTATGTGGAACCCTATCGAACGCCTTACTGAAGTCCACGTAGATCGCATCAACTTGTCGTCGTTTTTCAATGGAGTTGATCAGCGAGTTGACAAACACCATTAAGTTGGTTGTTGTAGAGCGTTTCCTCACGAAGCCGTGCTGATGTTCGGTAATTATTGACCTAACCTAACCACTTGATATACGACCTCATATACGATCTTCTCCAGAGCTTTTGGGAGGCAGCTTAGAATCGAAATTCCGCGATAATTTTCAACGTTGTGGATGTTTCCAGCTTTGTGAATAGGTGTGATCGACGCAACCTTAATGAACGATGGTGGCAAACAGTCTGGACCAGGGCCTGGGCTTTTACGGGTTAAATTACCTTACTTGCACGTTTTGAAGGGATCAAAGATGGCTTCTTGCAGGGATTGCGATGCCCTTTGGAGCACTGTTCATTCTTTTAACATAGAAGACTAACATTGAGTAGTTCATCAATTCTTTTTTTTTTATTATTTCTTGATTTGTTTTCCGTCGATCTTGTTTTCCGTACTGAGTACCAATGCTACCGACGCCAGGGAGGCAGTACTCTGGACTCTACCTATCGACCCATCAAAACTTACGGACCGGGCCAGCGGCTTTACCAAAGATGAATACTAAGATGAAACTGTCGGAAGAAAAACTTTATATTTTAGTGTCTTCTTTCACGGTCCCTTTGATCCAATGAGAACCCCCCGTATTCAAGGTAATTTTGTGGTTTTGCTGCCCTCTCGCAAGAGATGAAATTTTGCGCTCATTTTTATCAAAACAATCACACCAAAATCAGAGATGCCCCAATTTTTAAATTACTCCATTAACAACTTATCGATTATTTTTTGTTCGCTGTGCTGGCATTTTTCCACCAATGAGAGTGCAGCACATGTTTGAAACGATCGGTGATGATCCTGTGGAGATGTTAATGCTTATATCGGTATGATCTAACCGATTATAAATAGTTTACTTTTCGGTTCGTTAATCGATTAAACGATTATTCGAATGAAAATCGGACATCACTAGTTGAATGTGAAACGTCATTTCAAATATAAGGCCGTTCATAAATAATGATACAATTCGAAAGGGACCGGGGCTAATCACAAATTACTTCTCCATGGTAACTAAAATAAACACGAGTGTTCACCGGTTGGCTTTACTTCTCTTGCGAAGTCAGGCGTGATCAGAGATTTTATGCCTCAGAAAATCTCGGTGGCGCCGACTGGGATTGAACCCAGGACTTTTGGGATGAGAGGCAATCACGCATACCACTACACCACCGGCGCTGCTAGTTGAACTTACCGGAAGGATTCTATATTAAAATGAATGAACGGTGCTCCAAAAGGTGATGTTAATATATAGGGTGTCCCAGAATGTCTAAGCACGATATTAAAAAATGATAATATGACTCTGTTTACAGCAAATTCGATTTGTATTTCATATTCATGTTCTCTAAAGTATTCTCTTTCAGTTCAAAGTAGAAAGTATTCTCTTTCAGTTCAAAGTGTGGAAAACCTAAAAAATCTGCCTGGAAAATTGACGAAAATTTTATTCAGTCTCGGAGTAGTACCAATAGACTGAGTGAATCCAATCTTTACTTTTCTCAAATTCGGGAATTTTTCCCTGAAAAATCCTGGAAAAACCTGGGAAAACATTAGACAAATTTTACTCATCGCTGAGTTCCTGCACTTTTGGCGATTATGAGTGAACTAAACTCAAATTTGGGTCGTTCTCATTCACCGTATAAAAATCGCCTTATCCGCGTAAATTTTGATCAGATTCAAATTGGACGCTGACGCCCCATTTATGAATTTTAGGCACAAGAAATCAGTATGAATTTCATTGTTATGCCTTATGAAAAATAATGTTGACAAACAAATAAATTAAACGTAGCAGACTGGAACCGAATCATGGACGTTGAGATTAAGGGACCGTGTATTGACAACTCGTCTTTCGACGCTTGTAAAAATGAAATTGTTAAAGGTAAATAAGAGCTACCTCATGTTTGATGATAAACATTCATAAGTCACGTGTCGTTCATAAGTCGAGCCTTATGCAATTCTTAAGATTATTTGCCTCAGTGTAGTCGAGCAGTTTTAAGGCAGTTTTCTAGCAGTGATTCTAAGATACTTTTTCTTGGAATACAACAAGTTTCAAAGCATTCGAAATACCAAGAGGTAGGAAATGTAGCTACTCGAATTTGGGGCGTCCTTCTACTAGAAATTTTAAGAAAAAGCGGCAACCCTCTTTTCTCGTAGTTCTAGAAGAAATCTCGATGGACATTTCAAAAGGTGCTATCTGCTTTGATCGATTCTCTTCATCGACTTTTTCTTTTGATAATCACTGCTATGCAAAGGAGGTTCATATCTAGTGTCCAAAACGTCAAGCACATCCGGGAAAGGTTTAACAGCTGAGTTATTAACGAAAGAGAAAGTCGATTAGGGGAATCGATCAATGCAGATAGGACCTTCTGAAATGTTCATCTAGAAATATTCTCATAATATTTCTCAGTGGTAAAGTTAGAATCGTAGGATACGCATTTTGATCTGCTCGATTGATAAGATGCATTGATCATTTTAATTCGAGCAGCTCAAACTGACGCTGAATACCGGTTTTGTGTAGAAACTTGTCTGCAATTGCACTAATTACAAGATATGTAGGTACCTGCCGTATTACCCTCAATTTTAATCTCGAATTTTGCTTTAAAACCCCAATTTCAGCGTATTAAACTAGAATCAGAGATCTTCAAAAAGTACGCAGCCAAAACAAAATCTACTCTCACTGCTCTCATGCACACACACATGCAACAAAATGTAACTTTAATGTCAATATTTCAAACGGGCGAAATTGCTTTTGTAAGCAAATCCTTTGGTCATCGATTTCTCACGAATAAGAGCTCACACATGGCAATTTAAAACACCACCAGGTAGAGAAATGTTTTCTCGACCAGCGGGCATAGCTAATTTGCAAGAGTGAGTTTTGATTTGCGAGAAATCGGCAATTGGATTCATTGCTTACAAAAGCACTTTCGCCCTAATGAAATGTTGGAACTGATTTTTATGTTTGTTTTGCGATCGTTGCGTTAATAGAGCAGTGTACGGTCCCTTACCTCACTTTTTGGTTCCAATCAGTCTGAGTAAAAGAGATGTCAACGAATGGGAGCCAAAACAAACCACCCAAAACTGTCAAAATTTACGGGTGAGAGAAGAGTGCAGCAAATCTTCGTGCACTAATCTATTGGGAGGATTTACGCAGGTGTGGAAGTTGCCTTCCTGCACATTCGATTGCCGTCAATGGATGGCAATCGATGACGGTCGGTGATTGGCACTAGATTGCGGAACAGAGACCGACGTTAAATAAAGGAAATAAGAAGAAGAATTGGGAGGATTTGAACTGTTCAGGATTTGAAACGTTGCGAATTGAGATTAAATGTTTAGATACTGCTTCGAATGTTCCAGACATTCCCGACGGAGATTCCAGTAGTTCAGGTAAGTGGTGATATTTTAATCGTACAACGGCAAATGCTTTGTAGCTGTTTGCATTGCATGTTTGTGCATTGCATTGCATTTTGTTTGCAGCTCCTGGACAACGAACAGGAAGAACTTGACATCGCTGATCTTCCCGAAGGAATTTTTCTAATGTATTCTCAAGCCTGCGAATTCGCTATTAGAATAGTTTGTTATGGTCAGGCATTCTCGAATTACGCACACCGACTTTCCACGCAGCAATCGGTCGTATAACTTCCGAGCCCTCGGTTTGACAGATGTGGATGGTTTTTTACATCGCTTTGGCTTCTTCTACTTCTTATACGTGTTTAGACCCATTCTTGCCTTGGCCCGCTGGACATTACTCTTCGTTCGAGGATCCCAATTTTTTAGCCACGTCTTGAACCGAAGTCCTGTTTTACGAATGAAAGCTTGCACGAATTTCTGATCCAGATTTTGTTCAACAGGGTTCGGTTTACGTCCAGATTTTTACTAGCCCTGGAATGTTGCTTCCTCGTCTAGCTTCCGAATCGCGTTTCGAACAGCTCCGATGGTTACACCTTCCAATTTCGATAATTGACGTAAGAGAAATGCTGGGGATAGTCCACCATTTGTGCACGATCTGTTTGCGCTTTCACGGCAATGAAAAGAATAGCGATGCACGGAATTGTTGGCCGAAATGTAAACAATGCTTCACAGTGATAATCAGCTGTTTAAACGTTATCTGAAACAAACAGGGGTGTTCCAAAATCGTGCATAGACATTCTGGGACAGCCTATATGTTTATAGATTACCCTGAAAGCATTTTAACCAGGAAGACATTGTATTTCAAAATATATATTTCCTCCTCATTTACTTGTCCTCTGTGCATTTTAATCGTCATGTCAGACAACTTTACTATGTTTGGACACTTTCTGTTTGGAAAGGAAACTAGCAAATGCCGTAGATCCATATACGATCATTGAAAGCATGGAGTACCTACTATCAAATTTGTATTGCAATCAGTTGTGTGAATGTCGATAGCCACTTACCAGTCCCTCGGAATGTGGATGAAGCCCTCCGTTCTGGTACTCGAACAGTGCGGGATGTGTGGGATAGAGCTGTGGCGTTCCGGTTGCCAGCAGCAGCGACGGATGGGGCCGTTTGGTCGGTGGCAGTACGTAGTCGGCCCATTCCGGCGGTCCCGCTTGGTGAGTATCGTATAAGCTGTTCGGTTGAAAAAAAAAAACAAAAAGAGCACAATCGTGATCAAAGTCCCCGGAAAGGGATTTATTCGAGAAAGCTTACTTATCGGACGCTCGCCGCTTCAGTCCCAGCCCGTTGACACTGGGTGCCGGGATAGGCGTCGATGAACCGAATCCTTCGTGCGACAGGAAGATATCGGCTGTGTCGGCGAGATTCTGGACGTACTCCATCACACTGGTCTCATTCGAACGGACATACTGCGATGGGGTCTGAAAGGGGAAATTGAAAGGAGAAGGAGAAAAGCATTGTAGATCCGGGTGAACATTTCGAATCCAATCATTCGGAAGGAACGCACTATTCCCCATTCGACCGACTGCTGAGCTGAGCTGAGCTGAGCTGGGAAAAACTATAAACAGCCAACAGCTGGTACACAATAATGATGAAGTGCTGTCAAAGCTAATCCGAACCGTTCCGGAAGCAGAGTAGAGAAGGAGGTTGGCGGACGTCGTCAAAATAGCAGAGCACAAAACGCACACACACAAACACACTCACATGTTGAAACAAAAGCTTCACCCGTTTGGATTGGAACAGAGAACGGCACTTAAAAACAGCACATGCACCCCATTCCAGGCTCCAAGCAGACTCGGACTCCCATTCCAAAAATCGCGTTCGACGACGACGCTTGGGAAAAACGATTTCCATTCAACAGACTGGACCAAGAGAGCCCGGGAAAAGAAAAATCACCATACCCGATCGCTTTTTATTTCTTGTGCAGTGTGCCACCAGCCGAAAGTGCGGAGGGCAAAACTTTCAAATCCGGGTTTTCTGCTGCCGTACCAACTGAACGGCGATGTTTGGTTCCGTTTTCTTGTCGTTCACCGCGTGCACAGCACCGGCTGCTGCAGAAAACAAGAACGAAACAGTTCATCATTCGGATTTCAACGCCATCAGCATCCGTTTCGTCAAACCGGTAGTTTTGGAGTTTTTGGGGATTTGAAATATGTGGGGAACTGCACTACCTACAGTGCCGTTGAAAAGAATCTGCAGAACACAGCATCCATGCTGGTCTGCAGGGCAAGATTCAGAATCATTCATCGTTTTGCAGGAGTCACATCAATACCTAGTCACACAAGAAAGGGTTTCGCAAAATTCCTGTTTCAGGCTGGCAAAAGTCCGAGCGAAAGGGTTTCCCTTCCACCGTTTAAGCTCTGTTTGTTCTGCTCTGCCACAGTAGCACGTGCTGTAGGTTGCTGTTCTGAAAGCGGGGGTGACACATGCACCTAGGCTTTATGGCGAGGTTGATGACGAAGACGACGACGACGACGACGGGAAACATGGTCTCCGAGAAAAACTATCATCATTTCTTTCGCTCTATAAGCAGCTCTAAGCAGCGAACAACAACTGCTGCTGCAACCTCGTATCCGTACTACGAACATCCGCTAACACGAGCAACCTGCTGACATCGTTTTCCCGACATCCCAACTTGGATGCGGGGGAACAATGCACAGTGGGGCAGGAATTAAATCTAGCAGGGGAAAAAATAATAACGCTTTGGGATTGCATCCAATTGAGTTGACATCTTCAGTGAAGTTTCTTGAATTTATTAGGATTACAATTTGGTTGATAAAAATAGTTCAAGTTGGTCGTAAAGATAACGCAGCGATACAAACTATTTTGATGCTTTTAAATATTAAAAAATGCTCAATTATGATCAAACTTGAGATTTCGATTAGGAAAACTGTGCAGCACAACGTAGTTCAAGACCGCAACTTGATTGGACTTCTGTGCAAAAAGTTAACCACCATTTACTTTTGGCTTCTACACCACCCATACCTAAAGGCCTGTGTATGAGCTTGTGTATGAGAAGTTCAAAGTTAATGACATTTAGCGCAAATGTCTAATTCGACAAAGTTGTTCTGCATAATTTTTCCCATCTAAAGATTTTACTCGAAAAAAATGCAACACTTTCTTTTGTGTATAACTTTTTATTGCATGGGTATAATTGATGAAATTTTGAGTAAAACTAGTCTATAAAAATGTTTACATGTACAAAATCTCGTCACAATCTGTCAAGTGGTTACCGAGATGGCTTCCAAGCAAGAAGTGCTACGACAAAAATTATGGGAGCGGTCGTGGAAAATCCAGGCCAGTCCTACAGGTGGATCGCGCAACAGTTTAGAATCGACAATTCGACCGTGTCGCGTGTGGTAAAATCGTTCAAGAAGACCTCGTGAACGCAAGGAAGGTGAGGGATTACTTCAAGCGCAATCCGAACCTTTCGATTCGGGACGTGGCCGAGAAGGTCAGTTCTTCCGTCTAGTTCGTCCAGCAGACAATGAAGCGGTCTGTCTTTAAGGTAAAAAAAAGTGCCTAACCGCACCGATAAACAGAATACGGTGGCAACATCCCGGGCCAGGAAGCTGTACCGCGAGTGATTGGTGCAGCCGAAATGCATCAAAATGGACGACGAAACGTACATTAAAGCGGACGCCAAGCAGAACCCCAGACTGGAGGTTTTCGTCGGCAAGTCTCGCCTGGATGTTCCGGAGAAGCTCCGGAAGAAGAAGTTCGACAAACTTGCCAAGAAGTACTTAGAGTGGCAGGCAATTTGTAAGTGCGGCAAATTTAGCAATTTAGTAAGCCGTTCATAACGACCGGCACCATCAACGACCAAATATATAAAGAAGAATGCCTCCAAAAGCACCTGCTGTCCTTCCTTCGGTCCCACGAAGGTGACACTCTGTTTTGGCCGGATCTGACATCGTGTGATGGAGTGGTACGAAATCAACGATGTTTTTGTGCCGAAGGAGGCAAATCCGTCAAAACTCGCCAGAACTTCGTCCAATAGAAAAATTCTGGGTGCTTATGAAGGGCAAGCTCCGGAAAACAGGGAAGGTCTTAAAAAACGACAAAGATTTGAAGAATGAGTGGATGAAAGTGTGTAAGAAATATGGCGCAAGTGTTTCACAGGATTTTATCGTAGGGTGCGACACATCTAAATCTAAATTTATGATCGTCAAAAAATCTCACGATAGCGAATCTACGAAAAATCTGTTTTTATCTCTTGCATCTAAATCCATCTACTAGCATCGCTCTCCACCTTTTTCAGGAAATCTTCAAAATCTTCATCAATCTTCCTTCTATCTAATAAGTGTGCGCGCATCTCACAACAACAAAGCAAAATTTTCCTTTATCTAAGATAGAGTCACTCCCTTCGGATTTGATGGATAGCGTTAAGTTCAAGGTGCGGGCATTTAGCCTAGAAGAGGAGGTTAAACGAACTTTGCAGAAACATATAATGTTGGCCTAAATGCCCCTAATTTGGGCCCATACATAAATTCAGCAATCGACTACATTTTCAATAACGCGTTCATCTAGATAAAATTGGTAAATAGCAGATTTTTAGCGATGGGCCCAATATTAGATCCATAGGCCCACATTAGAGCCATTGTGTGTATTTGTTCCCTGAGAGTATAAATTCAGCAATCGACTAAATTTTGTTACCGTTTGGGAACTTTGCCCTAAGTTAAAAGCTCGAGCAGAGCGATAGCAGTGCTATAAAGAGCGAACACTCAACCGAACGAGACAGCAATCCACTAGTATACTGCTGTTCGGTGCGCTCATGGCTGAGAACCATGATAGTTTATAATCAGTAATGATTGATCTAATGTTTGCGTAGAATCAGGGTTATTTTTTTTTTTTTCCTCTGTTCGGGACATAAAACCACTGCGACCAGTAATTTGATCTATTGTAGTATATCCCGTGTCCTTAGTTTAGTGCATGTCGTATTACTCCATCACTATTGAGAAATGATGAAGTATTCGGTTTTGATACAGTTGTCATTCTTGCCTTTATCGCAAGGAATCGATTCTAATTGAAAGGTCCCGCTATTTATACCCTTCGGAGTGTTGAAACACCCTCCAAAGGCGCGCCCCTTTGTCAGTCAAAATTGGATTCCTTAGCAAAAAAAACAAGACATGACACCGATAATGACCATGCATCAGAACCCTTTACCACTTCAAACCCTTTAACCACTTCAAACTAGGAAACAACGAATAGAAGATTAGGAATCACATAGGTGAAGACTAACTAACTCATTTTTTCCTTGTTTCAAGATCATCCTCGGTCCACGCAACCCGAGGACTTATCACTATCAACAAGGCATAAAAAGTAACAAGGACTAAGATGTGTTCCTTTGATTACTGTAAAATCCTGTTCCCCTAGTTTGAAGTAGTCAAGACTAGGAGTCGGTGGTAGATCTTACATCCCGTAACGTACCACGAAAAGGTGATCTACCCACGTTACGGGGCATCAGGGTTACTTCCACTCACTTGCTATACAAAAATGTTTTACGGAATAATGAAACCATGAAATAGTATAATGCTAATTAGTACTTGTAAGTTACAAGAAGAGGTCACCTACACTTAGCATACAGAAAACAACACCTACCACCGGATCATGGAGGAGAAAGGAAATTTGGAATGGGGCTAATGGATCAAGAAGGAAAGGAACATTTTGGGAAAAGGAAAATATATGGTCTGCTACCGGTCCGAAGAATAGCACTAGTTCTTTTCCACGCCAACCTTTGAGAGAACAAGTTCACCAAGTTGAAGAACAAAGTTTAATAAATAGGGAACAGTCGAATACGGGTGGAAATACAAAGCTGCCTAATACTTTGAAACCGTAGAATCATACCCATTGAGTTTTATCTCAAAGCCGGGTGTCTGTGAAATCAGCTCGAGAAGGCACTGGGCCAGGTAGTGCTCGATCGACCGGCTATACGTGCCAACGAGCCGACGTTCAACCTTGGTAGGAAACCTGGTACCGCGAGGAGTTCACAGCGACAGAAACTCGTACCATCTGATACCACTGTCCGTGGCAAGCGTGCCATTCATCGCACTCATCGAGCAGTCGCCTGCGTCCAGCGCAAGTGACGCCGACGCCGCCGACGTGCAGCAATATCAGCGATCATTCGATCGCACTAGTAGCCACCCCGTCCGATTCCCCGCAGCAGAGCTCCACGTGCCGGCCGGCCCTTACACACACACACACACACACACACACACACACACAAACACACACACACACACACACACACACACACACACACACACACACACACACACACACACACACACACACACACACACACACACACACAGACACACACACACACACACACACACACACACACACACACACACACACACACACACACACACACACACACACACACACACACACACACACACACACACACACACACACACACACACACACACACACACACACACACACACACACACACACACACACACACACACACACACACACACACACACACACACACACACACACACACACACACACACACACACACACACACACACACACACACACACACACACACACACACACACACACACACACACACACACACACACACACACACACACTCACACACACACACACACACACACACACACACACACACACACACACACACACACACACACACACACACACACACACACACACACACACACACACACCCTTAGAATTTGTAAGTAGGTTTTAATTACTAAACGTTAATTAGTGAAAGATTAGGTGACCGTGTTTGCATTTGCTGATCAGTGTCCCCTATTTGTCCAGAGCCGACCTTGAGAGCTCCGTCTCTCAAGCTCGAGCTGGTGGATAGCCCACCCCGTCTGGTCCCCGTGGCTTTAGACTAGGGAACTGGGGCATTGTAGTCTTAGAGAGAGAGAGAGCACACGCAGTGAGTAACAATTTTCAATAGCGACCAAAAATAAGGGACCTCCCTTAGCTCAGTCGGTAAAGGCACAGCTACAAAGCAAGACCATGCTGGAGGTGGCTGGGTTCGATTCCCGGTCCGGTCTAGGAATTTTTTGGGTTGGAAAATTTCTCGATTTCCCTGGGCAATAGAGTATGATTGTACTTGCCACACAGTTATACCAATGCAACAATCACAGTGTTACAGAATGCAGATTTAGGTGGAATGATATGTTTTGAGCCTGAAACTGCAACTTTAGACTAAAAGTCTTTTCTACAAAGTTGTTCCTTATAGTTAGGCCCTCATTTTTATGACAATGAATTGTAGGGTGGTTCCTATTATCATTAAAATAAAAAATCTAACTTTTTTGTTTGAATAAATTAAGGTATATATTCTTCGGCAAAGTTATAGCTGAGCTAATTTCAAGCAACTTTGTTGAAAATAACTTTTTTCTATCTCTTAAATTGGCCGATTTAGAGCTATTTTCTTGAAATAAGTTAGAGTGGCTCTTAAAAAAACAGTTTTTTTGCTCTATTTTTCTTATTTCGAATTTCTCAGCAAAGGTGTCTTGAGATAACTTTTAGATCTTAAAAAGGCGCAAATTTTTGCTGCACAAAGCTTGTCAATATCTTTCGCCGATCAAGAGTTATTGACGTTTTTATAGTAAACATATGCACTTTTCAAATGTTAATATCTCTGGTTGGGGCAAACAAAAAAAAAAAAGTTTTTTTGCAGCATTCGAAAGGGCGTATGTTATTCTCAATAATATGAGAAAATTGGAGGTATGTTATTTTTTAAACTCGTATAAAATCAATTTGAATTTATTCATATTTTTTACTATATTTGAGTATATCTTTTTTATTAGAAGAGATACAGGCAACAAATCCAGCTATAAAACATTTGTCTTAAAGAGTTTTAAAAGTCTCTAGAAGATAACTATCATGAGAATTTTCAAATAACAAAGTTATTGGCAAAAGATGGATTTCATAGGACCACTCTAATGACAAATTTATATAAAATGTGCTAGTACATTTGTTTCAATATTTGGATATTTATAGTCTTCGAAGAAGTTTTTGTTCTTAAAAATTCCCTTCTTTTGGTCTTTGCAAACATCAGGGTGGTCCTCAAAGTAGGGAATTTTTAAGGGGTTAGTGGATTTTACTATTTTTCGAGGGGTGAATCGATTAGCTTGGGACCGAAGATAGTACTAAAGCTGAGCCAACAAGTTGAGCACGTTTCTTCGGGACCTTCTGGTCTTAGAGTTACCTCTATGGTAACTAAAAAACTAACTTTTTGTAATCACAAGATAATATGTTTATGTCTTTGGCATAGTAATAGAACTTTGTATTTCATGAATCTTTGCCCAATACACCAAGTTTCTACATCATAAGTCCAGCGAGATATAAATGGAGTCGTTTTAAAATGCAATAGAGTTCGGTCGGAAAGATGTGCAATATGTGTACGCTGGTAAAATCGGCAAGCGTGAAGCAAGGTGCACGGTAGCCCAAAAATGTGAAAGTTTTATGGATTCTGTTCCCGTCTTACGTAAAGACCAAATCAAAACAACGAACGTCTCGTAAAAGTAGAATTTAATGAAAGCATAAGCGCTTTTTCGTAGCTTTTTTGTCTCTAGGTTAAAAAGATCATCGGTAGTAGAGGCTTATCCTTGTGTAGAGGGCACCACCGTGGAGTTTGAGTTTGAATAAATCACAGGTCCTATTATATTATTTTTATATATTCAATGATAAATATTTAAAACAGGATCAAAACACAACTGGAAGAAGCAACGTAACATCATTTGATTTTCTCTAGTGTATGTTTAACGTTTATATGACGAACATATGGCTTGGTACGTGGTACATCTTTACTACGATGGAAGTGATTCGTATATTTTTTTCTTTCTTTTCCGGTTTTGGTTCAAATAGCTAAATCTATTGATCTAGACTGCCCATCGATAGTGGAATAGCGTAGGATCCACATTATAAAGATTCCCTATTTCCAGCTTTTCTACAGGCTGGAGTTGTTGTTTGAACCATTTAGTGTATCAATTTAATTTATCTGTATAAAAATTATTCACAAGCATTCTTCCAGGTTAATTCAAGAATAGTTTGATGATGATAAATCTTCCTAATACTCACATTACAGTTATGACCCGATCCTGTCAGCCTGTCCGCGCATCAGACTGTTATTTTTCAGTAACTCCACATAATTGTGATTTCATATCTTTTTCCTTCAAGATGGATGTTTAAGATACATACACATACTTTGCTAGATGACAAAATGGGGTCATTGCTGTATAATTATTCACTTTTTTCAGCCTTCATTCAAACTGGATCTATTGATTAAGTTTTCTTCCAGCTCTTCGATAACGGAACATCATTAGATTTATACTGTAATAAATCACTATTACAGCTTTTACCCTGGTTTTGTTTGTGGATTTGATCATGCTCTAAGTTTATTTTCAGCTTTTCGATGATGGAACGTCTTCTGATTTATATTATAATGATCCACCATTTTGTTTAGGCTTCAGGCAAATCCAAATATAATGCATGATAACACTAATTCATTTAAAATCATGGTCGCATCACTTATCAAGGTGAATCCTGATCCAACGAACCCAACTTACTAACAATATCTCCTTTCCTGCGTCTTTTGTTGGGGTGCAGAGGTAAACACGGCCCACAAACAACAAAGGTCACTGTAATATTCATTCCCTACTCCCACCTGATTTGCAAGGACGTGTTCGGCGCCGTTATTGATCTACAAAATATGGAGTCACTGAATCTTGTACAATGAGAATGGATGCTCACTCCTAGCCCCATTCAGTTGATTCATTGTACAATTTCACAGATCCTGATCACAACCATTGATATGTGCAGTCAGTCTAAGCTAAGTAAGCTAAACCAAGCTAAGGTAAGCATAAGTATAGCGAGATATAAATGGATTTTTGTCAGGACTACCTTAAAATCAGTGTTTGAATTTTAGGGCATTATAAATCTTAACTATTCAATTCGACACGTTCTAGAATGTTTTCAATATCATCAAAATACACATATTTCCGTAGGCAGCAATATGGCAAACCGCTTCATTTGCTATGTCAAGTGGTCATAGATTTTTACCCCTACAAAGGTTTGAGCTGGACGATTTATCTTTATGATAATTAGGTATGAAATCTTGATCAGATTAGCAAACAAATTTGAAGTGGTTACAGTTACAGATGTAAATTCCCTTAGAAATTTTCAGTTGCTTCACAGCGATATAATTATGAAAAAGCTTAGGCGTTGTTCACCTTTTTGTACTCCTCAAAATTCATAAGCATTCTCAGCGACCAAGAGTTCATGAATAATCAAAAAAGCTTTCTAATACACTACCAACCCCGCAATCTGATGCTATCATAATTTTCAGCATAATCAGGAATGCCCACGAAGTCTGGAACGCGCAATAATTGGTCAACTTCAAATTGGTGTTTGTCTGTTAAAAATGCGTTTTCGTTTTTACTACACAACACGTGTAGTGTAAGCAGCAATAAGCGCGAATCATTGACAGCTCATCATCATTTCTTTGTAAACAAAAGTGCAACCGATAGCTACACCCTGAAATTTTTCGGTGTTCGGCGGGGTAGCACCGGTGTAGCTACACCGCAAAATCGAAACCGACATGAAATGCTGCATTTGGAAGTTGAGTGTATATACAATGGTTGCTATGATGAGTTTTCACCGTTTGCTCTCCAGTTTTCAAAATGACGTCCAAGCAAGAGGAGCAGCGTGTTGAAATTTTGCTCGCGCAGAAAAGAATCCGACGTTCTCACATGCCAAGTTGGCAAAATTGCTGGATGTGGCCAAATCGACCGTGACAAACGTTTTAAAAGTGTTCGGGGAGCGTCTGTCGACCACAGGAAGCCTGGAAGCGGTGGCAATCGTAATACGGACGTGGCAGCGACGACGAAGAAGGTGGCGTCGCTGGCAAGCTCAATGTCTCCCATACTACTGTGCAGCGCGCCAAGAAACGAGCCGGGTTGTCGACATTTAAGAAGGTGAAGGTGGCGAACCGAGATTACAAACAAAAGACGTCGGCAAAGCAGCGGTTCCGAAAGCTGTATACGAATCTGCTCACAAAGTTCGACTGTGTCGTCATGGACGACGAAACTTATATGAAGGCGGATTTCAAGCAGCTTGGGAAAAAGGTAATCGAGTGGTACGATGCGAACAACGTGGTTGTGGTACCCAAAAACCACAACCCTCCCAACAGCCCAGAACTCCACCCTATCGAACGGTATTGGGCCTTGGTCAAACGGAATCTCAAAAAAAAAATAATAAATCCATGGAAAACAGGCAGAAGTTTAAATCTAACTGGCGTTCGGCGGCGAATAAGATCGATGTGCCACTGTGCAAAATTTAATCGAAGGGGTTAAGCGGAGGGCACGACAGTTCGGATTTGGCAAACCAAAAGAATAAACGAACATTTTTCCTTTAAATATATGAATGGAACTACCAAAAGAAAAATAAGAAGATTTTTGTGATATGAATTTTGACTGAAAGAAACGATTTTTTTGTCGACCAATTTTTGCACGTTCCAGTCTTTAATTCAAGGTATCGTCCAAATAAGCTTCAAAATTAAATTTTTTTTTTATCAAATGTTAAATTCGTTTTTACAGTCAATTATTAAAGCTATCTATAAAAAAAAAACCGTTAGAGATAGCTTGGTCAAGATATATAGGTTGTCGATTCATAAAAAAATATCACTGGATAACTGTTCAAAACATCACAAATGTAGTTTCTTTTGAATTCTGTAAGTGTTGCTGAACGCTAAGCTGAATGTTAAGCTTTCTCATAAAGATTTACTCAGTATTAAGACAGATCTAAATCTGAGTGTTAATAAGGACAGTATGTAACAGATAATTATCTTTTTATTTAACAGATGCTGAAATTGGTTTAACGTATGAGACATAACGGCCGTCAAACTATCCAGCCCGACTTTAAATAAGCCAAGAGCAACATGATGTCCGAGCTTGAAGATTTCTTTGATGTGAAATATTGTAAAATATCAAATATGAGCGATTTTTGCAAGAGTGCAGGAAAAGGCATAGAACTTATTCAAAGCAGTCACACTGGGGACAAAATCGAAACAATGTGTTAAAATTCAATAACTTCGGTGCTCGCTGGAACAAGAGACTAAAAAATAGTCATTCTTATAGAAAAATTCTCAGGAATCGATTGGAGGGGGTTTCATCTTGGGCACGATAGGGTAAGTTGGGGTTTTTCACAGTTTCGCCCAAAAATCTCATATTTTGCATGATTTGAATGCTGTATCTCAAGATACCGATGATATAGACGGATGATTTCTTCGGCCAAGTTGATCAGGAGGTCAAGGATTGTTGGATGATGGACAGAACAATTTGGAATTCTTCCACTAGGTGGCGCTAGTGAGCATTCGAAGTGTATATGTTTGTGCTGCTGTATCTCAAGATCCTGACTATTTAGACGGATGATTTCTTCGACAAAGTTGATCAGGAGTTCAAGGACTGTTGGATGATGGACAGAACAATTCGGAATTCCTCCGCTAGGTGGCGCTAGTGATTATTGAAAGTGACTATTTAGACGGATGATTTCTTCGGCAAGTTGATCAGGAGGTCAAGGACTGTTGGATGATGGACAGAACAATTCGGAATTCCTCCGCTAGGTGGTGCTAGTGATTATTGAAAGTGACTATTTAGACGGATGATTTCTTCGACAAGTTGATCAGGAGGTCAAGGACTGTTGGATGATGGACAGAATAATTCGAAATTTTTCCGCTAGGTGGCGCTAGTGATTATTGAAAGTGACTATTTAGACGGATGGTTTCTTCGGCAAGTTGATCAGGAGGTCAAGGACTATTGGATGATGGACAGAACAATTCGGAATTCCTCCGCTAGGTGGTGCTAGTGATTATTGAAAGTGACTATTTAGACGGATGATTTCTTCGGCAAGTTGATCAGGAGGTCAAGGACTGTTGGATGATGGACATAACAATTCGAAATGATTCCGCTAGGCGACACTAGTGAGCATTCGAAGTGAATATGTTTGCGCTGCTGTATCTTAAGATCCTGACTATTTAGACGGATGATTTCTTCGGCAAAGTTGATCAAAAGGTCAAGGACTATTGGATGATGAACAGAACAATTCGGAATTCCCCCAAATTCCGAATTGTTCTATCCATCATCCAACAGTCCTTGATTTCCTGATCAACTTGGCCGAAGAAATCATCCGTATTTATCATCGGTATCTTGAGATACAGCATTCAAATCATGCAAAATAGGAGATTTTAGGGCAAAACAGTGAAAAACTCCAACTTACCCTATTGTGTTCAAGATGAAACCCACTCCAATCGATTCCTGAGACTTTTTTTTCTATAAGAATGACTATTTTTTAGTCTCTTGTTCCAGCGAGCACCGAAGTTATTGAATTTTAACACATTGTTTCGATTTTGTCCCCAGTGTGAGTGGTTTCGTATAATAGTACTCATTTGAAGTAAACTCCAGCTCCAAGTTTTTTTAACACTTTCAATAAATATTTACGTAAAGATTGATAAAAATTGATGAATCAGATGGAATTGATAATAATAGTAAATTCATCGAGTAAAACCACTGCCAAATTATTTTATTATTAAAAACATTATCAAATCATGACAAAGTCACGACATCTCACGGTACCGAAGAAGAAATCTGACTGTACTATTTAAACTTAGTACTTTGACTATGTTAGTCCCCTTTTTAATCATTTTCAGTTGTATTTGTTTTGATCCTTAATAGTCCCTAAACGCCTTCATAAACGGTCATGTAAACTTCAAAACACTTCTTCTTAAAAATCCAAGATGAAATATTTTAAAACCATCACATATTTGATTGTTAGGATCAATACTTACTTCCTGCGATTAACAAAATAAGGTACCGTAAAACGGGGTAACATTGATAGTTTTTTTTAAGTATATTCTATATATTTTTTACATCAATTACTGTTTCTCAAATTTTATTTTTTTTAAACAAGTACTGAAGATCCTAGAGTAATATGTTTAACGAAAATAATTTCATTTGCACTATTTTTTTAGTCTTGTGACCGAACATCAGTATTTTGATTTGGGGTTACTTCGATAATGCTCGATGAATGTCGAAAACATGCCGAAAAATCAAACAATTTAGTTCAATACATATGAAACTTTGAATGAGTATATAATCAGAAAACATCATAAGCAATAAGAACACAACCTGGGGGCAAGACAGCTCTCGATCATGAGTAAAACCGACGTTAATTTTGAGTAACTCTGAGTAACTCACCCTGCAACACTTTTTCAATGATACATTGGCGATTGCTGGCAAAGCGCTAAAGTTGAAGTGGTTTTCTTTCGCTGGCGAAGCTGACCAAAGCTGACCTAATCTGGCCTAGAATCAGCAGCTACTTAATATACCACAATCAGCAGTCAAGGACCAATTCTATTGACCACGAAGGAAGTTTAAAGCTCAGGTTGTACCTCAGGTATCCGAAAAGGAGCATTGCCCTTTTGGAACGGGTCACTCCCGTCACTCCTGTATCGTCCTAGGCCGTGTCAGTCCTCACAAACGAGGGAAGGCACCTGAAAGGCATCCAAGCCACACACGAACGACAAGCTCCGTAAAACCGTCGTGCAGTCAAACCACCACAGTAGCATTTCGGTTGTCCACAATTCAATTTGTTAAACGAGCGATTCGATCTGTCAAATGGGCGAACAGATGCTTCAAACGAAATATGCTGTCAGACGATATTTCTTTGATCAGAAAATCGAGACTACTTTGATCATTTTTGAGTAAATATGAGTAACTCAAATTTACTCGCTGCAAATATATTTACTCTGAGTGCAGCTGTCTTGCCCCCAGAACACAACATTTAATTTATGATAGCTATATCAGAAATACAATTCATAAGTGATGGTTTGAGTGCTTTTTCAAACAGGCAAAAGCAAGAAAATTGTTTTTTTTTTTTCAATATGGTTGGCACACATGTAGCACAAACTTTATAAAAACTATATGTGATATCAAGGGAAATGCCCTAAGCTACAATGTGGAACCAATGTTTCTAATTCAGAAAGAAGCAGAGAGTAAATTAAATCATTCAATTCTACTATCAAAGTTACCCGCATTATCAAAGATACCCCGTTTTACGGTACATGAAAGTTACATAAAAAGTGCCTTAACACATAGCGTGCGCAGCCTCTTTTTTTTTTTGACACCTCATGGCATGCTTAAAATTGAATCACAAGTTTATATTGCAGACCAGTAAATCACTCCAATTTTCCAAATAATTTAATTTATTCGTAGGCGGTTCATGAAAGGTAAGGAGTTCATAATAAAACAAAAGTCCCAGCGTTAAAGGAAAATTCCTACATTTAGAAACGATCCTCATTCATATCAACAGAACATCCTAGCCAACCATCCACATCCTTAAGTACTCATTCATTCGAATCGTCCAGCTACTGCGTGAGCATAATTCTTCCAATCGTCTCAACATCCTTTGCAATAGAAATAATAGCACCAGCTTTGTCCTTACGTATATTTTGGTTTTGCTGTTTGCTGTTTTGTTCTACTCAGCAAAGCTCTCGGGCAAACCGAAAAACCGAATGGAAAGAAAAATCCATCCAACAACTTAAAATTCCCCAAGCAACACAGTGCAGAGCATCAGGTTCTTTCCCACGGTATCTTGTGCGTAAAAGTACTCAAAAATATACTCTGTCTATGCTGAAGCACAGAAGCAACAACCAACAACAACAACAACAACAGCAAGTACAACATCCACAATAAAAGGAAAGCATGGTACGATTCTTGTTTGTGTCATTTGCTTCCGTTCCCAGGTTCCTTAGAACTGGACTGGAAGCTCGAACGAACGTGAATAGGGATAAGTACCGAACCGAACCGTCCGACCAACTGAAGGAGGAAGGACGACAACGACGACGACGACGATGATGGTCTCTGTTTTATTTGGGTCAGACCGAGGCACACTCCTTTGTTTGTAATTGTTGTTGTTCGGCGAAGAAGAACAATTGTGTGTGTGTGTGTGTGTCCCCCCCCCCCGGATAAACCGCAGTACTCACCTGCTTGCTGGCTCTGGAAAGAATGGTGATTTCCCGCTGCAGCACTGGTACGTGTGATTTCAGGAATGGGACAACGTTCGACCGAAGAGGGAAATTGGTCGCCTCTTGGACGGCGATTTGAAACTCCTCGACTGTTAGGCCACCGCTCTGGAAACAAAGGAATGGAAAATGATTGAGTTTCAAGCTGCCATCGCTGAGAAAACATCATCCACAGTGACGATCAATCGCAACTCACCGCCAGCGACAGCACCAGTGAGCGCACCCGGTCCCCAATGTCCACGTTAGTATCCTGCCCGAACTGCACCAGTGCGCCAAGGAAGCGTCGAATCTTGACCAGCTTGGCCGTGTCCTGCTGTGCTGCTGCAGCGGCTGCCGCAGCCGACGCGGAAGTGATGGCAGGCGGAGGCGTAATCGATCCCAAACTGCCTCCACCTCCGCCTCCTCCACCGCCACTACCACCACCCCCAATGCTACCACTGCTTCCGTTCAGTACCCGTGCTGCCACCGCCGCCGGTATCTCACCCGGCGGCGATGAACTCCCGTTGCGGCTTGCGACTTGTGATGATGACCCAGTGCCACTGCCAGCACCGCCGGATCTCGGCTGGGGCACCAGACTGCTGTGATGCTGTGACACCTGAGGCGAAATCGGCGACCGTGGTGCCACCACTCGGGCTCCTTCCGGTGAGTCTGGCGTTCGACACTGCTCCTTACCTGTGTCGGGATACAGAAGAGAGAGAGAGGATGGCTTGGGGTTAAATGAGAAGATACATAGATTGAGAACGAGTGTACGGGACGGGAGGAAATAATGAGTTAATGCTAGTGACAAGTGACAAGCATTGTACTATGGCTTTGGTTGGCTGCTGCTGCCATTCGCTGGTGGAGTGTGGATGAGTGAAAAGGGCAAACACACACACACGTAAGAGCGAGCAAGATAGAGATGGGAGAATGGCAAATTAATTGAAATTTCAATCAAACTCACTAGTGGGAACCTCTATTACCTATGAGTGCACCTATGGGATGGACGTGCAGCAGCTTTGATATGTGCAAGCGCTGATAGGTCACAAACGGATTGAATTCGCGCAGTGGAAAACGTAGATGAAAGAAAACAATGCAACGGTAACCGGACTGGGGTCAGTGAAATGTACCTTCTACGAATTTCTAACTATGTGCTAACTATGATTAAACGGAAGTTTAATCATATTGTTTCTTAAATTATTTTTTTCCAGGATTTGTTTTCCGTCGATCTGGTTGGCCGTGCTGAGCACCAATGCTATCGACGCCACGGAGGCAGCTGACACACCTGGACCCTACGTAACGACCCATCAACTCAGACCGGGGACCAACGGCTTTACTTCCCTTTGTCGTGATCAGAGATGTTATGCCACAAAACTTCCCTGCGGCGCCGACTGGGATTAAGCCCAGGCCTTCTGGGGTGAGAGGTAATCCTGCATTCAACTTCACCACCAGCGTCGCTGTTGCTTAAATCGTGTTTAGTGACAGTTTAATAAAACATTAATCGATTTAAATTTCGAAGGATATAAAAAAAACTGGAAAACTTTGAACTTTATAAACATTTGTGAGTTTAAAACAACCAAAATTTTTATATTATTCAATTGAATTAAACTTACGAAAGTTTTTTTTTTTAATTCTTATCAGTCCCTATATTTGTTATTTATTATAGGTTTAATTTTTGTATGCGAGATCGTAAAAAATCTCTAAAATCTCAAGTGCTTTATCCGAGTCCTGCCGAGAACATCATTCCATGTGTACTGTTTCATGTCACCGGGCTTGAACGTTCGTCGTTCGTAATGCTGGGTTTAGACTAGGCCAGTCAAATGATCAACTCAGTTGAATTCAATTGGCTTGAAAAGTTGAGCCTGGTTCAACTTTTTTCAATTCAAGTGAGTTGATCAAGTCAGTTGAATGGCATGGTTTACACGTTCAATTCGTGTTCAAGTCAGTTGAATTCAACTGAGTTGATCAATTGACTTGCCCTGTTTAAACCCAGCTTAATGGTTTGTTGTGATGTAAGGGGCACGGTGGCCTTGTGGCGACCGTTTTTGCTTACTGAACAATAAACTGTGGCTTGTTTTTGCCCCGACCTCTTGACAATGCTGAATTGCTAGAGTTGCAGTACATGTCATCAGGCTGATTTTGAGTAATTCTTATTCGCGTGAGTTTCTGAAAACAATATTTTTTTTAAATTATGATCACATCACTTATCTAGAAGAGTTCAGATCCAACAAACTTTACCTACTATTGAAATATATTATCCCGCAACTCCGCAACTGATTGCAATGTTGCGGTCAGCGCCAATATATATTTATTTTATAGAGTAATTGAAACATGTTGGAGATGAACTAGCCAACGGCTTAAAATCTCCTTAGTAAAGATTAAACAATAAATAAAAATAAATTAAAACTGAAACATGTATGTGTGATCAATAACGAAGTAGCAACCATTGATATGCGCAAGCAGTCTTATTCAAGCTAAGAAATGGGTTAGTCCGGGAAATATATTCCGGAAATTGGGACATTCTACCATTTTTTTTTTAAATGGAGTGTTCGCAAAGTGATTTCCGGGAAATGGTATAGAATGCACCAGCAAGTTCTTAGAATTATTTGCAATAGATTCATGCGTCTTACAATTCGTACAATTTCAAAGCCACAGATTATAGGCCAAAAATAATCTTAAGAATAATAAAATGGTCAGCCAAAACAGCTTTCAAAAGGGATGACCACATGAATACACTTAGAACGTCAAAATAACCTAAAATCGCAAAAACAGTAAATCAAAAAGAAGACGAAACTGAAACTGACAAAATGGCGCTGAAATGCCAATTCAGATTAAAATTGGTCGTAGGAACGTGAAAATGGAGTGACAACACGAATGGAAATAATAAATCAATTAAAACGCGACATAAATGGTCAATCTGAATTAAACTAACTCCACACACTTAGATTTTTTTTGCCATGATGGTCATGCACACTTTCAAGTTAATTTGAACTATTATCAAGCATGAACACTTAGATTTTGTTGCCGAGATGGGCACCACCAATCAGCTTCAGACTTTAATTTGTTGGATCTCAGAGGAAAACTTGCCGAGATTAAGCAAAATTTATGTATGAGATTTTGGCAAAATTTCCGTTTTTTAGTTGAATCTCGGCTAGTTTTTCACTGAGATCCAGCAAAATAAAAAGCCAAGCTGATTGGTGGTGCCCATCTCGGCAACAAAATCTAAGTGTTCATGCTTGATAATAGTTCAAATTAACTTGAAAATTCGGGCAATTCTTCTTCATATTCTTCTTATTCCCATTTCAAGGTTATTGCGTGCTCTCAACTTAGCGTTCTAGATGCACTTCCACTGTTATTAACTGAGAGCTTTCGATGCCTGTACTACACAGTTAAAAAAAGTAGTGTAAATTTATGTTTAATATGATGCACATAAATGGAGCGTTACATATCATATGCGTTTACTGTTTAGGAGTGTACTACGATCGGAAATTACCATCAGCGGTCCCCTTGATCGATGCTGTGGAACATGTTGTGCTGTCACTGTATGCAAGATCCATCAACCATCACAATTGTCAGTTAGTCAGGTAGTGTAGTGTTTAAAATAAACTGTTTTTCAATGTTTAATTAATTGTATACTTGAATAAAAGTTTATTTTAAATACTACACTACACATCTAACATTTATTTTAAAACCAATTAAAACTACATCACAAATTCGGTCCCGTGACCATCTATCGATCTGGCTATCTGGAGTCTTTCTGTGTTCTCTATAGTTTATCCTTAGACTATTGACCTATATAAAGTGCATATTTTCTCCCTTTAAACATTCTTTTCGGCTCTGTGGCTGTAGTTGTGCTACCTCGCTGACAATTCTGATGGTTGATGGATCTTGCATACAGTGGTAGCACAACATGTTCCACAGATCTATGCAGCATCGATCAAGGGAACCGCTGATGGTAATTTCCGATCGTAGTACACTCCTAGACATACTTCCCACCCTGAAATTCCGGAATTTTTGAAAAGAAATAAATAAACCTCTTCGAACACAGGATGGGTGGCTGCTGATCGTTTGACGTATTAAGAAATATCTACAGGTGGTTGTCGCGAAGTTGGTAACAGACAAATATTCTCTACGGGTCCTTCAGCAATCCCGTGGCGGTTTTTAATGTGTCGACGCTAACTACATCGTCTGCTCCTGGATGAATATCCTGTATGCGACCCATTCTCCAACGAAGCGGCGGTGTATTTTCCTCCTTTATCACCACGAGCTTTCCTACAGATATTGGAATGGCAGGTTTCCATCTTTTGACCCTTCCTTGTAATTGCGACAAATATTCGCCTTTCCAACGTTTCCAAAACAACTGAAGTTTTTGCTGAATTAGTTGCCCACTATGCAGCCTGTTCATTCGTACATCGGTATAATCTGGATCTGGATCTGGAAGCTGTTGCAAAGGTCCACCCACAAGGAAATGACCGTTAGAGGTTAGAGGTTCTAGATCGGTTGGATCATCCGACATGGGTGTCAAAGGTCTAGAATTCAGACATGATTCCACCTGGGTTAAGAGTGTAGAATGGTCTTCGAAAGAAACAACTGTCTCGCCTAGAACCTTCAGCAGATGAATCTTTGCGGATCGCGCTGCCGCTTCCCAGAGCCCACCGAAATGTGGTGCACTGGGTGGATTGAAATGCCAATTTATGCCTTCCTTGGCGCATTCGTTCACCATATCCTTCTGATGATTCGTGCTGTTTAATAGCTCAAACAGTTATTTGAGCTGGTTACGGGCCCCTACAAAGTTGGTTCCGTTCTCGGAATATACATCCGTACAGCGTCCTCGCCTGGCAATAAACCTCCTAAATGCCTGCAGGAATCGGTCCTTCGATAGGTCAGTCACTAACTCCAAATGAACTGCCTTAGTGCACATACAAACAAATAGTGCCACGTATGCTTTAACCGCTGTCCTTCGAGGACCCGGTCGGAAATAGACGGGTCCGAAGTAATCGACTCCTGTCCTAGAGAATGGTCGAGCTACCGTCACACGAGCGGCTGGCAGTTCCCCCATAAACTGCTCAATTGCGTTAAGTTTAGTTCGGAAGCATCGTAAGCAATCATGTACAACTTCACGTGCTACGTTTCGACCTCCCAATGTTAGAAGAGCAATCTGGTCAGCGGATGCCTTGCTGGAAGTATGATTGGATGCTTGGTTTCATCAGGTTCTTGGGAATGCTCTAGTCTTCCTCCAACTCGTATCACGTTGTCCCTTGACAATTGTGGGTTGAACCAACGAAGTGATGGGCTCCTTGCTACTGGTTCCTTCTTGGTTAGCGCCTTCCATTCCTTCTCGAACTCCTCACGCTGTACACATTGTATGACAGCTATTTCCGCCTTACGACGTTCCTCTGCTGTTGGAAATTCGGGAAATGTCAAACTATCCCTTGGTTTCTTCAGTATTTCCATGAAACGTAATATATAAGACGTACGACAGACCATATCGGCGAATGACGAGAACCTTCTAACATACGTCTTTCCAAATCCCTCTGGTTTCGATGTAGCAAAGTGCACAGTAGAATGACGGATCTCTTCTTCAACTTCATCGGAAACTATTTCTGCCGATTGGTTCAGCCAGCAGTCCTGCTTTTATTTCAGCCAAGACGGGCCTTCCCACCATAACTGGTTGTCTCGAATTTCCTCTGGTAACAATCCTCTTGAAGTCAGATCCGCTGGATTCTCCACTCCTTGGACGTGATTCCACATGCATTTTCCTGTTGCGTGTTGAATTTTGGCTACTCAATTGGCGACGAAAGTAGTCCACGTTGAGGGAATCGCCTTCAACCATTGTAGCACACAGGTAGAATCTACCCAGAAGAATGTTTCTGTCTCGATCTTCAATGAACTCAGCACCTTCTCCTTCAGTTGTGCTGCTAGCAGAGTAGTGCCACGAAGCAGTTTCCCAAAGCGTCAATGCTTATCACGTACGCACACGCTCCATATGCTAATTTGGAAGCGTCGGAGAAGAAATGCAGTTGAACGGATGTTGCCTTCGGTAGTAATGCAATGCAACGCTGAATCGCTAACTCGTTCAATAGCGGGATTTGTCGATGAAACCTCAGCCATTCTTCACATTCCTTGGATGCCAACTGTTGATCCCAGTCCAGTTTCCTTCCATCTTCATCCATCAAACACCATAGACGCTGCATGAAGATTTTAGCCGTTACTATCACTGCTCCGATTAATCCCAGTTGATCGAATAGAGTTGCGATCATTGATAATAATTTTCGTTTCGACAACTTCATTGGGACCGACCTCTGCACACTTAAAAAAGTTCATGTAAATTTAGGTGCTCTGAGAGTGCATATACGAGCGTCACTTTTGACATAAATTTGAGTCATAACAGACGCGAAATATAACTCAATCAAACGTACTTTTCGTCTAGCAACGAACTTTTCATTCTCGGAGCATGACATGTTTGTTTACGTCTCATCTATTATGTCAACGATGGATTCCGTCACGTGTAAAATTAGTTATTTCTAAGTGTGTGGGATTTTGAGTTCGAATTTGAAGACGTCACTTGTTGGTAGCCATAACAGTCCCAAAGTCTTCACAGCTGGATCTGGATCAAGCTGTATCCCTTCCTTCGATAACGCCAGATTGTCCTCCGGTATACCTTCCAGCACAGCAGCTGAGTTAGAGGCCAGATGAAATCCTCCGCTCTCCATCATTTGATCGAGCTGAGTTCGTAGCTGCTTCGCAGTATGCTCATCATCCTCACCCGTCAAAACGTCATCCATGTAGACGTCTTGCATGGCAGCCCTTGCTGCCATGGGGAACCGCTATTTTTCATCCATCGCCAGCTGTTTGAGAGTTCGTGTTGCTAAATACGGTGCTGGCTTCGTACCGTATGTAACCGTGCAGAGTTTTGTGATTCCGGCTCTTTCGTTGAAATCATTGCGCCACAGTACACACTTATCGAGTCAGTACGGTTTTACCGAGTTTTTGAATTGCGGAACTGTTCGGTAAAAGTTTAAAAATCTGTGGAAAATTTATTAATGAGAATATTTGTTCTGAACTTGTACATACTTAGTTCTGTTAACCCCATTTAATGATAGAAAATCAAATTGGTCAATTTCATTGATTCCTTACGGATAACGGTCATTTGAATTTTTACCGACTTTTTCAGCAATTCAAAAACCCAGTAAAAAAATACTGACTCCTGTAAAAAAATCTTAGTGTGTATGCATTGGAGTACTATGTCAAACCAGTCTACCCAAATATGATGGAACATCTTTTCGGAATCAGCTACCATCAAAATTTGTCTGATCCGAGATCGCAGAATTATAGAACGTAGATCGTCCTGGATTACTGGCCCTGCCAGCAACGCATCGTTGAGAGACACTCCTGAACTGGTCTTACAAGACGCATCAAATACCACTCTGACCTTGGTGGTGGTGCTGCTATCCTTAACTACTGGATGATGTGGTAGATAACACCGGTTTGCATCTCCTTCTGCGGTCGCGTCCACCTTGCGCATGTGTCCTATCTCCAATTATTCCTCCATGAATTTATCGTACTGTTCTCGTAGCCTTGGTTCCCGAAGCAATCGTCGTTCTATCCCTTGAAGACGGTGGAATGCGATATCTCTTGATTCGCCCATCCTTGGTAGCACGGTTTTGTCCTTTGGGAGTGGGACTGTATACCGGCCATCTGTACCACGTCGTACCGTACGACTTTAGTGCTCCCCGCACCTTGCCTCCGTTGGCGAATAATTGTTGGGAAACTCGATTTCTTCGCAGGCACAAAAACGAGATAATATTTCCTCCAGACCCTCTGTAACTGCCATGTTACAGCAAAACCTTGGATTTGGATTATCAGTATTTACCAAACCAGATACCACCCAGCCAAATACTGATTCCGTTAGTGTGGGAAATCCATTTCCCAATTGGATTTCATTGCCTGTATTGAAGAAGGCGAAGAAGTACTGGATTTTGAGAACCATATCGATTAACTTGGAGTCGAAGAATGCTGGATCTGCCAATTCCACACCTTCAGGAAATTCCCAACCTGTCGCCTGCACGTCTGTTGTTGGAAGGTTCGCTGTTACCCTCGGTAGGATGAGGAATTCCATATCACGAGAGAATCCGGAAACTCGTGACTTAACCTTCACCGTGACTTTGTGTTTTACCCGCGTATTGGATTGTCCTATCCCCAGGACGGATATATCCGAACGCCTTCGTTGGATATTCAAACGCTGACACAATCCTTCGGTCATGAAATTGCACTCTGACCCTGAATCCAACAAGGCCCGTGCAGGAAAACTGATCCCTTGATCATTTTCCACCAAGACGACAGCTGTAGCAAGCAGTACCGATGAAGAGTGGCGGCGTGCCATATTGGATGACACTGCTCTCATTGCCGAAGAAGTAGTTGGGTTTGGATTTTGCTCCGCCGTAACTGCATTGCTATTCTCTGCTTGGGTAGAATTTTGTACCGCATTCCCTTTTGTTCCATCGCTCCTTTCAGATCGGAAACAGACCATTGTATGATGCTTCGCCTTGCAATTTCGACAAATAAAGCGAGATGAACATTCGGAAGCTTGATGCCCACGTCTGAAACAGTTGCGACAAAGCGAGTGATTTCGAAGTAGCTTATCTCGAGCCGACACCGACGTTGGAAGGACGGACATTGGTATAGGAGGTGAACTTCTGAACAAGCCACGCATCGACCACCAGATGCTTGTACTACGTTATGACTTGTTCGTGCGACGGGGAACTTCTTCTTGGAAAATGCTGCCGAATCTCCCTTGAGTTCGACAGGCTTGGATGGAAGCGAACTCAAAAGCCGAATCCGTTTTTGGAGCAATTCCGTTAGATCCTTAACGGAATCTTGATCCTTTGAGGCTGAATACTCTTCCCACCCTCGGCGCGTCACATGATCTAGTCAAGAACCAAGAATGTCCAATAACAGCAAATCCTTGTAGTCCTGCGGCTGCACAAGCTGATCCAGGTTCTGAATAATACGATCGAATCCTTCCAACAAAGACTGAAGCTCGGACACTGACTCCTTAGCCAACGTAGGTAGCTTGAACAACGTTTGGACCTGGCGGCGCTTGTGTAATTTGCTGCCGTTGTAACGTTCTTGGTTATATATCATGTAAAGTTCTGACCCATTTCATGCAATGTAGCAAATATTGTGTACAAAAGTCCATCTTTGTTTGCAAGTTGCTCGGTTGCGTGAAATAAAATACAAGTCTACGTGAATGAATGTTTACATCACAATTAAAATTCAGATGTTTTATCAGTGTATTTAATTGTGTAGCAAGTACAATCATACCCTATGTTCAAGGAAGTCGAGAATTTTTACAACCCAAAAATTTCCGAGACCGGACCGGGAATCGAGCCCTGCCACCTCCATAGGTTCGGTCTATTATGGAATGCAAATATCAAAACGCCAAATTGGTCTTTAAAATACCATTACGACTTTAAAATTTCTAAATTATTTTTAAAACACCATCACGACCTGAAAACGTCAAAACGACCTGAAACATAAAAAATGACCTAGAATTTCCAAAATGATCCTGAAATGAAACGCCAAGAAACGGTCTTTGTAAAGCCCAAATAGCCACAACCATCAAAACCCATGTAACAAGCTTGGTTTTATGAGGGTTCTGCAGACCATTATTTAGACATATAGAATGCTTTGAAACAGCAGCGCCGGTGGTATAGTGGTAAGCGTGACTGCCTCTCACCCCAAAGGGCCTAAGTACAGTCAGCGCCGCCGGGATTTTCTGAGGCATAAAATCTCCGATCACGCCATCCTTCGAAAGTTGGTCCCCGGTCCATAAGTTGATGTGTCGACAGGTAGGGATGCAAGCTGGCTCCCTGGAGTCGGTAGCATTGTGGTACTCAGTAAAGAAAACAAGATCGACGGAAAACAACTCAAGGAAAAAGAAATGCTTTCAAACCTCAATAAAACTTGCAATTTTACTAGGTAAGGGCCCTACCCGAGTAACAGTTATAATTTTAGTAAACGCTCTTGAGGAATATGATTAAGGGTTGAATAATGTTTTAAAACATCCACAAAACTTGAATGTTTAACAGCAGCCCTAAGTATGCACCTTTAGAATTGATAAAACGATCCATAGAATATTCAAAAACGTTCAATTAAAACCATCCAAATGATCCATAAAACATCGGAGAAAATCCCTAAAAAACTGTGGATGATCTATAAAAAATATCAATATTATCTATATTGTTTGTTAAATTAAGCAATACAATTGTAAAAATGCACCGCTAAATTTCTTAAGAATGAGCATTTCAATTGTACGAATTAGCCATAAATATACTGCAATTGATCCATAAAACATTCAGCAATGAACCTTAAATTAAAGAAAGTGATCCTAGGGGGGCGACCCCGGCGTAGTGGTTAACATCCATACCTCTCACGCCAAAGTCACGAGTTCAAATCTCACCCCCGGACAAGTCACGAATGACCCAAGAGTATTAAAGCGAAGACAACAAATCAAGAAGACTGGCAACTTTGCCAGAATCCAAGCGACAGATACAGTAGCGCTGCGTTTGAGTGAAGGTGGAAGCAACGCATAGAAAAATGAGCAAATACACAAACCCTTCGTCTGAGGATGTAATCTTTGCTATCAAATTCGTTCGAAGCACCTTTGAGCGGCAGATGACGCTATTGTACCTGTCTCATAGCGTTCGTATGAGAAAATGGAAGAGTTGCCAGTCTTCTTGATTTGTTGTCTTCGGTTAAAGTGACTATAATAAAAAAAAAGTGATCCATAAAAAATCAAGTTTATGCACTTAAACATATAGGCATGATCTTTAAATTGGACGTAAAGTTTTTATATATAGGACACTATTTTTATTAAATTTTAATCCATATACTTTGACAAATTGCTCCACTGAATATCTACTTAGATTTATTGTCCTGTCCGTGTATTTTAGGTAGAGATGCGAAGCGACGGGCAATCGTCTAGAATTAGCTTCCAAAACAAGATTCTATAATAATATTCTTTAGAAGCTTCCTATGGAAGCTTCATTTACGAACTTCTTTAAGAAGCTTATTCTAGACGCTCGCCCATCGTTCCGTTCTTCTGAAAAAAAAAAAAAACACGGGCAGAACAGTAAACCTGAGTAGCTACGCAGTTATGTAGCAATTTTCCAAGTTTTATGGATCAAATTTTAAAAAAAAGGGTCCAAAACATGAAAAAAATATGTACATCCCATCGACTATAATTGGAACACACAATAATAGGAACGTCTACCAATAACTGGAACACCTACCCTAGGTATGATCCATAAAATTAACATTTATTTTTCATATTTTCTTAAGCAAATTATTGAAGCTTCTTTTGGAACCTAATTATAGACGCTAGATCATCGCTCCGCACCTCTACCTAAAAAAACACGGCAGGACAGTAAATCTAAGTAGTTACGCAGTAATACAGTAATTTTCCATGGTTTGTGGATCAAAATTAATAATATTGTGTCCGATACGTGAATATGTTGGAAAGGTTAGTTGGATGTGAAATTCGTGAACATATTGAATTTAATAACCCTATATTTGCTTAATCTAGATACTACAATTTGATCCTAAAATCTTGTAACCTACAATTTGTTCCTAAACGCTATATACTAGATTTACCCTAAGTAACTAGTTAGTAGCTCAGTCTACATCGTTAGCGTGCCTAACTAAAATAATTATTGAATCCCTAAATCCTAAATCTAGCAAAATCTTTGTTGAAAGAGTGACGGAAGATAACTCTCGGTTTGTAAAATCTCCCGCTCAGCCTCCTATCGCTTCATGGAGGAATTTCTCTTCCTCCAGCGCTTTCTTCTTTGCGCTTTTCTCCTGCTGCAAGTGGTCTAGGGAATCCTCCAGACTGACCTCATTGGTACTTCCTTTTTCAGATTCGGATCCGGAATCACTCCTCGCACTATTATTTCGGCTAGGTGGTTTCTTTGGGAAATACTTCTTGGCTCCTTTTGGCACCTTCAGCATATTTGTGCACTTCTAGCACGTCTACGGAAGCCTCCTTTACAGCTGTTGTCTTACTAGCACAATTATAATTGGTCCAGAAATCGCAGACATCACACTGGATCATATAATCTACGTGGTCATAGCCTTCACAAAGCGTACAGTTTCGATCGCTGTTCTGTTCTTTACTCAACGGTGATGTTGATCCCTCTGACATTTTGAGGTTATATCTGACGCTGTTCTTCATGAACGTTCGGATTAATGAAAACAACTACCTCAGAGCACAGTGGACAGCTTGTAGCTGAAATAGGTTTTATTATAAGCATTACGATTGGTTTAGATTTTATTTTAGTTTAATAAAAACCTATTTCAGCTTCAAGCTGTCCAAAACGAGACTGCTCTGAGGAAGTTGCTTTCATTAATCCCATTAATCCGAATATGGCTATATTTTTAAGTGCGCAAACTTAGTTTTCTATGGATCACTTTCTTTAGTTTAAGGTTCACTGCTGAATGTGTTATGGATCAATTGTAGTATGTTTATGGGTAATTCGTACAATTTAAATGCTCATTATTTAGAAATTTAGCGGTACAGTTTAACAATTGTGTTGCTAAATTTTACATAAAATTTGGATCATATTGATATTTTTTATGGATCATTAATACTTTTTTAAGGATTTTCTCCAACGTTTTATGGATCATTTGGATGTTTTTTATGGAACGTTCTCCAATATTTAATGGATCATTTATTGGTTTTTTTTTATATTCAAAAGAATGTTTGCCATGTTGGCATGCAAATCAAGCTGGACAATGCGTTAGGTCCTAAGTAACATTGATCGATTATCTTCATCGAGTTTCTCTTTAGTTAATAATATGGTTACAGAACTGTTTCTTGTCGTGTTTATCGTATTAGAAGCAAGATAAAAGCTTCTTTCATCGATCTGTGTGCTGAAAATAGCTGGGAATGTCTTGACATGGCCGTGAGGATACAAAGAGAAAGTCGACGAAGAGAATCAGTCAATGTTACTTAGGAACTAAGGCATTGTTTAGCTTGAAATGTCTCTTTATTCTTTCCTTTATTTATCGTCGGTCTCTGTTCCGGAATCTAGTGCCAATCACTGACGGACAGTAATTTTCGGTTAACATATTCCTAACGAATTAACTCTTGAATCCTCAGTACTTGTTTTAAAAATATAAAATTTGAAAAACAGTCATTGCTGTAAAAAATATTTAGAATATGCTTTGAAAAACTATCAATGTTACCCCGTTTTACGGTACTCTTTTTGATGCCTTATTGCATTTCTGACTCATTGTGTACTGTTATAAACACATTTGAAACACATGACACATCTTTATTTATCTGAAACTTGTAACGGATGCATTTACCGCATAAGATCGGTCACCTCAGAAGCATTGGATCTTCCGCTTCAATTATATATTACTCCAACTACTCCATCCTGATCGAAAGACTAATGAGTAATTTCCGTGAAATTCCTTCACTATAACACTCCTGATAAACGCTCCATCGGTTGGGTAATCCATGGAAATCCAACACTTTATTCAGTCACCCTAAACGAGTTCCGGTTCCTGGCAGGTACCTGATGAGGAGTCTATTGTAATAAGGAAATCCTATTTAGAAAATATATTAAAATTTAATTGAAAACCCCACTGGTACCCATTCGCTCACAAGACCTGCCTGCCATCCGTCGCATTGAGAACTGCATAGCAGCTCAGCAGCACCGCATCGAATCGATGGTCGTCAGTCTGAAGCGCGATGGCGGAATGAATGGAGTCACATCCACCACCGACCGACCGATCGCCGCCCGCCGCCCGCCGAAGCGGCGAAGGTTTTTCTACTAAATTTATTCAGCGCAAAGTTTTTGGTTATGACAGTTTTATAATTAGTTACATATACTGATTGGATATGGGAAAAAGTGCTGCCTGCTGCTGCCGCAGTCAGGACTAAGCCATGCTTGTGATGATGGTGGCAAATAGCAGCCTCAGCCACATACTGTGAGTGTGTGTGTGAGTGTGCTGGAGAGTGTTTTTGTGTCTGGCAGCACCTGGTTCCAGGGATGAATAAATATATAGATGGAGGGCGAAAGCGATTTTCCATCAACAGTTTTTCCATTGCTCCGCACATAGAGCTTTTCGGGACGGCCGGCATGCGGCAGCTGTTACCATCGAGGTGCACTTGTTTGGAACATGTGCTTTGTCCGCAGGCTGAAAGCCCGCTGGAAATTGTTTTGCGAAATTTGGTATGTCCAAAAGGCGATTGAGAATAGAAAAAAAATTAACGTGCAATGTAAATCAGGCGATGGAAAACAAACAGATAACCGCAATCAAACTACCGGAAACAACGATCTAGGTCTTTCAAATGATCGTAATAAGATTTAATTCATTATCAATTAAGTAAATAGTCATCTATTCATTGGAACAAGCCTCCTATCTCCACCAATCAAACTGATGCCCATTAGGAAAATGCATCCATTACGGAAGATGCCTTTATCTTCCCCATCCTGCAGGCGGAAGGCACTAGCTTGGATACATTTGAAAATGTTTCGCTCGTGTTGCTGTTCCAACACTGCCACCGCTGTTGCTGTTGCTACTTATACTGCCGCCACCGCTAACTGCACAATGTATTGTGTTACCCATTGCTCCTTCCATGTTAGTGACTATTATACGATAAGCACAATTTGCGGAAATGTCGCAGCTGCGGCATTCGCTTATTCGATCATAAATTCCGTATGTTTGGCGGAAGGATAATATTGCTCGTAGGTACTGAGAGCAGCATCCCCGCCCCGCTTGACTGCTTCCCGTCGAGGGTAAGCATCATGTGGCCTTTGGAGAGGAAGCTCAAGACGTCCATCTTCTCACTGATGCCGTTCGGAGAGATGAACCATGGCTTGAATACCAACCGATTGTAGTTGCTGCTTACTTGCTGAGGCGGACGAGTTTTAGATTCAATCGTAATCTATTGTGACAGGAAATATGTTCGTGAAGGATAAGCTTCAAAAACATCAACAATTTGTTCGGGACGAATCTTGATTGGCGTGTGTTTGCTGATACACATTCGTCGACAGACGATATGGACGAACCGGAGGAGCTGAGAATGCTGACAGGACACGCAAACACACATACCTACCTACATTCTTCATCCCGACCGCCCGCAGCCGGTCGACCTCTCAAGACTCGGACAAACATGAATGCGAGAAGGATTATCAGACGACAGACACATGCAGCATCCCGGTGAAGGATTTATTTCTGCAGACGTACAGCTGAAAGGCAAACTTCGAACCGAACCAAACCGAGAGCCGGCAGTGATAAATCGAATTCAGACTGCTGTCGTCCTGTTGAGTTGTAATGCAAACGATTTTAATGTCCAGATTAGTAATATTTTTCATCCAATTTTTAAGAATTTGCAATCAGAAAATAAAAATACATCAAAGTTCGTTGTTCTGCTATCGCAAATCCCTCATTCCCACGGGGTGACTGTCCCAGCACACCGTGAGGTACCAAAAACCAGCAGTGAGTGTGTTTGGCAAGTAAACAACAAAAGGAAAATCTTGGGAACTCTTAACACCGCACTTCCTTCGGAAAAATGTCACGAGCAAACATTTCGGCAGCAAACTCACACCGGCACCGCACCGCAGTCCCTTGTCGATGTCGTCGTCGTACTCGTCGTCGTCGCACCACGGGAAAGCGCACACCAAACACACCGAGCTCTGTTGTGATTGAAGAAGCAGGGCGACTATATAGAGGTGACGGTGGTTGGCTGCTTTGGTGGTTGGTACATAATCGGGAAAACAAAAGCGAGATTGCAGTCTCCGCTTTGCCAGCATCCGCAGTGCTCGGGTAAAAGAAAAACCTCCAGATCGGGAAGCATCATCTCGGTGGGAAACTTTTCTTCGCGTAGTAAGTACAGGGATGGGTGGGTGGACGAGCGAAGGTGCGATGCTGGGTGGGAACAACAATCGTTTTAACACCACACTTCCGCGTTTATTGTGGGTAAAGCTGGGTGCGATGGAGGTTTACGAGAAAATGCACTATGTTGGTGTATAACCTACAGCAGGTAAACAAGTTGCACGTTAAATTTGGACCTCGTTGCAACGGTTGGAACACTACAGGTTCCTTAAGATTTGAGAAATGGCGCTGTTGTATTTTGTACTGCACATGTGGATTTTCCGTTACCATTTTATTGCAAAGCCACCTCTCGATATCGTCAAACCAACGTGTAGGGTAGAGCGCTACTTCGTCGTAATCGCCTATTTTCGTTCAATCGATCAGAAAAGATCAATAATATCAATGATTTCAGCGTGCACAAATCAATAAATGGCTTATTCCGATGCGTTAGTTCATTAGCTACAACATAAATCCTGTTAGAGCGCATTGTTTGAATATTTACGCTCATTGTTCTCAAAACAAAAGAAATGCTCCTAGGGAATCCTCTTTTCTTCGTTTATCCGTAGGATGAAGAAAATCTTATAGCTCATAAAGACGGAATTGAAACTCGTAGAATGAATTTAGAATCAAGAAGCAGTATTAGATTTTAACCAATATTCAACAATTTGTGACTCTTTATCAAATCCAACGGTACTTATGAAAAGGTGAATAAATTTAGAGGTCATCTTCGATAGAAATATTCATTTTTTTTGTTTAAACTCGTTCAGAAAAGAGAGGTAAAGCGCGGGTTGTGGTAGTAGAACGGAAATTAGATCAAAAACCGTATTCATCATCAAGAAAATGGTTTTGGAACAAAATAAAACATGCAGTAATCCAACCATTTAATCTGTGGACGATACCGTCCACTCACCGCTATTTCTCGACTGTCGCTGCTGACGACCTGATTTCCTGATAAATAAGCGTAATTGGTTGAAGGACAGCCTATAAACAGCGGTGGGGACCGCACCACCTACCGCATAAATGGAGGGATATCTGTCGTGTTTTTACAGTAATAACCTAAATAGCGCGGCAAACTAGGACATTGTAAATCAAATCCGCGTAAATCGAACACGAAGAATGTTGGTTTTGACATATTTAATTGGTTAAAGCTTCAAATATCTCGTGATCTTGAGTATATAGAAGGTTTCTGTCATCGGAAAAGTTATGTTCAGTGGGTAAAAGACTTTTAGTTCGTGGACAGAGGTTCAGATTGTTTTCACTATGGCGTCAGTGTGCAAGTGAATTTCCTGAATATGCTATATCTTGGTATTCTGGTCATTTAGAAGGTTCTTGGCATGTCATGGTAGTTACTCATGCTTACTACATGAGTAACCAGCTTCAAAAACGGATTCTTCTTTACCTAACTGGGCGCAGAAATATCGACCTTCATGCGCTTCTCTTATAAAAGCTGGGCACCACAATGCATAAGGGAATTTTTGAACGCTTATCTATTATTGTGTGCAAAATTGAGCTGCCAGCATGAGATGTATTCTGTATTCCATATAAAATCAGTGCCCTTAAATCTGGAACTTAAATACAACAAAATCGGAAACAAAAGTTTAAAACATATTCCGCCTAGAAATGTGTTATGAATAATGTTGTGCGCTTATCATATATGCACAGTTAAAAATTATCTCAAACATTGCAGTGCACATCGTGTTCTCTTTCCGTGCGGATCTTTTTCCTTTTTGCTGAAAGGGAGTGTTACTGCTACCTAAAGCTACAACAAATTTAAACAGCACTTTTCAGAGCTCAATATATCTGTAAATGTTCTACCTTGTTCTACTCTTATTCCTCTTCGATCCTTGTTTGGACCCTACCCGAGCTAATTCTGCTTGGATATCGATTTGGAAAATTTCTCTTCGATTCTTCAGATTCTTATAGTAATCTACTTGGGAGTCAATTTGGATAAAAGTTTTATTGCCGCCATGGCACCTAAGCGCAAAAGAAAAGGGCAATCTCTTGATCCCCCTTCTGATGAAATTAATTTGAGCAATCAATTTGATTTGCTCACGGATGATGAGAAAAATCCATCATCCAACAAAAATTCTAGTAAACTTTCCCGACTTAATGCGAACAAGGAAAAAAATCCCCGTTATTGTCATAACCACTTCCGATTTCCATGCTATTCGCACGGAACTTTTGAACTTCGTGAAATTCTAGTTTACACTTCAAATTGGTCGTCGGGGTGAATGCCGTGTATTGACTGAAACCTTGGACGGATTCAAACGTCTTCTCAAGTATCTTATTGAGAAGCAGCATCATTTTTTTACTTACGACATCAAAACTGAACATGTGTTCAAGGTTGTCATGAAAGGACTGCCCAGTGGTGAATCCCTAGATCAGATCAAAGACGAGCTGGAAAAATTACTTGGAGGTGTGCCAGTCCAAGTAATCAAAAAGAAAATGAAATGATTTTTATTTAGTTCACTTCAAGGCTAGTGAACTAAACAAACTTAAGGCCTTAGAAAAATCTAGCCATATGCTCCATGTCCGAGTGAGGTGGGAACACTTCAGGAAGACTGGAGGAAATTTCCAAAACCTCACCCAGTGCCGTAAGTGCCAGGGATAGGGGTCATGGAACAAAAAATTGGTACATGTCAGCTAAATGCATGAATTGTGGTTATTCCTCTCACGCAAAGGGTGACTGTCCTGTGGAGGAAGATCCTAAGAAAGTGGTGAAAACTATAAATCCAATTTTTGGAAATGTAAGACTCGCTCCTAAAATGCAATTTTTACAGAAATCATTAATTGACATGCTTAAATCTAACTCCATGTTTGATGCTATTCAAACTGGAGTAAAATTTGTGAACAATATTGTCATGACTTTGAAATTCAGCAACGGATTTTAAATCATTAAATATTTTAAATTGGAATGCTCGATCTCTTAAAGATAATGAAGTCGAACTATTTAACTTTTTGAGAGCTCATAACGAACATATTGCCGTTATAACTGAAAAGTTCCTTAAACCTGACCTTAAGGTTAAAGTGGGACGCAAATTATTTCATTTATAGAAATGATCGTCTTGATGGAGCCTGTGGTGGCGTTGCCATCATTGTTCATAGACGAATCAATTGAATTCATTTGAAACCAAAGTTTTTGAAACTTTGGGAGTTCATTTTGAAACAAAATTAGAACAACTTACGCAGGCTTGTAATTGCTCATTACAGCTAAAATGCTATTTTTCGTTAATAATCGTTTCGTTAACAATGGGATACTATAATGATAATTTTTATTTGTAAGATGCAAGAAGAGGTGGTAAAGTTGTGACCTTCTGAAAGCAAAATTGACCAATTTTATATGTCATATACAATCTTTACCACCTTTTCTTGCATCTCACAAATAAAAATTATCATTATAGTATCCCATTGTTTCATAATAACGAAAAATAGCATTTAAGCTGTAATGAGCAATTGCAAGCCTGAACTTACGTTTATAGCAGCCTATTTGCCAATACAATGCGTAGCCCAGCAAAAGAATTTGCTCAAGGGTGAGCTACAGAAATTTACCCGTCATATGTTTAAATTCTCACAGCTTAAAAAATAATATTACATCTAAGAGGATGCACTTCAATCATGTCGCATATCTCATGTAATTTTTATGGCCACTAGAATAAACAAATGCAGTAAAAGCAGCGTCATGACACTTCACTGCACTGTATAAATAATAATTTTGTCCTTTTTGGCAAGTAATATTACACCACATTTTCGTCACGATTGAAGTGCATCCACTTTGATGTGATATTAAAATTATTATTTTTTCTGTTAGCTCATGAAATAATGCTCAAAGCAATTCCAATGGTAATATTCTGTTTGATGATTGTTCTGTAAGTTATTACACTATTCAATATCCAAAAAGCCCAATATGCATTTCTGCAGCAAGAAATCCCTCAACTATTGATTTGGTCGTAACTGATTCATGTCGACTTTGTATCAAATTGGTTACTCATGCTGACTTCGGTTCTGATCACCTTCCAATAACTTTTAAAATGTCCCATGACATAATTTCTAATCCCAACAGTTTTACTTTCAATTACCATAGAGCTGATTGGGAGCAGTATTGAACATTTATGGAATATAGCTTCGATCCAAACATTCCTTTGCAAACCAAAGATGAAATAATTTATGCTTTTGAATCTATGACTACTTCTATAGTTGAAGCAAGAGCTGCCTCAGTACCAAAATGCAAGGTTAAATTCGATTCAATTATAATAGACGACGATCTTGAGCTCTTGGTCCGTCTTAAGAATGTCCGTAGGAGGCAATATCAAAGAACACGCAACCTTGCCATCTGAGGAACAAAACTTTTGAACATAATGTGTTGAAATCAGACCCAAGTTCCAAACCCTTTTGGAAACTCACAAAATTTAAGAAAAAAAAACCTCAAAAGCCTAATCCAGCGCTTTAAGAAGGGGGTAACAATTTGATCAATTCGAGGGTTCCCATAATTTCAGTTTGGGTCTTACTAGTCCTATTGAGAATCAGGTTGCTCAGGGATTATCTGAATATTTTCTCCCGGAAAAATATTTTTGATGATTCCTGGGGGACTGATTTGGACGAAGTAAGGACTATAACTAAAAAGTTTCATAATATGAAAGCTCCAGGTGATGATGGAATTTTCTATATCCTCATCAGGGGCAACCCCGGCGTAGTGGTTAACATCCATACCTCTCACGCCAAAGTCACGAGTTCAAATCTCACCCCCGGACAAGTCACGAATGACCCAAGAGTGTTAAAGTGGCTATAATAATAATTAAAAACAATAAATATATATATATCCTCATCAAAAACCTCCAAGAAAGTACCTTGTCTTTCTTGGTAAAAATATTGATCAGATGTTTCCATTTGATATACTTTCCTGATGAATGGAAAAATGCTAAAGTTGTTCCTATTTTGAAGCCGGAGCTTCTAGCTACCATCCAATAAGTTTGCTTTCTTGAATAAGTAAACTTTATGAAAAGATAATTTTAAATAGAATGATGCTTCACATCAATACGAACTCAATTTTTACAGGTGAGCAGTTTGGATTTCGCCATGGGAATTCAACTACTCATCAACTCTTAAGAGTTACCAATTTAATTCGTTCAAACAAATCTGAAGGCCACTCAACTGGAGTTGCTCTTCTAGACATAAAAAAAGCATTCGACAGTGTTTGGCATGAAGGTTTGATTGCTTAATTGAAAAAAGTTTAATTTTCCACTCTATATTATGAAATTAGTTCAAAATTATTTAACTGACAGAACTCTGCACTGACAGAATTCCAAAACTAATCGACTACCTGTTAGGGCGGGAGTTCCTCAGGGTAGCATTCTTGGGCCAATATTGTATAACATTTTCACTTCGGACCTCCCTGATTTGCCTCAGGGTTGCCACAAATCTTTGTTCGCTTATGGTACAGGTATTTCCGCTAAAGGAAGAAGTCTTCGTGTTATTTGCAGCAGACTGCAGAAAAGTTTAGATATTTTTTCTTCTTATTTACAAAAATGGAAGATTTCTCCCAACGCTTCCAAAACTCAACTTATAATATTTCCACATAAGCCTAGAGCTTCCTTTTTGAAACCTAGTAGTAGTCACATAGTCACTATGAACGGAGTTCCAATTTCCTGGTCAAACCAAGTGAAATATCTTGGATTAGTACTTGACCAAAAATTAACTTTTAAAGATCACATTGAGGTCATTCAAGCCAAATGTAACAAATATATAAAATGTTTGTATCCTCTCATAAGCAGGAAATCCAAACTTTGCCTGACGAATAAACTTCTAATATTTAAACAAGTTTTTAGACCGGCCATGCTTTACGCTGTGCCAATGTGGTCTAGTTGTTGCACTACCAGGAAAAAAGCACTTCAAAGGATTCAGAACAAAGTTCTGAAAAATGATTTTGAAGTTGCATTAGAATTTCGAATGTTGAGACTTTAGAACAAATTTCCAACAAAATAATTAATAATTTCAGGCAAACATCGTTGCAATCCTCAATTGCAACGATTAATTCCTTTTATACTTAGATAAGATTTAGTTTTCGTTTTTAGTTTTAAGATTTCATTTGTTATACTGACATGCAGGTTTAAAAAACCTGTTTAAAATACTGAATTGCCAAGGCAGGAACAATAAAAAAAAAAAATAAAAAAAATTGCCGACTTTGGAAATTTTTATTGAAATATCAAAACAGTTCAACTTTGCGTAAAATGTGAGTAGTTCAATATCATTGTTTTAATGCTACTTATAAACAAAATCTCAACTACAATTTCAAGATTTGATCATTTTTTTTTTAAATTATTTATTGAGCAAAACAGACTTCAAAATGATGGTCAAAATTTTACCGAACGTTCAGCTGCTAACCGAACACGACAATATATTTTGGGTGTGTAAAATTTATAGCGCCCATCAGATACAAACAGTTTGGTTTCATTTGATCTGCATTATGATTGCTCACAAGCTCCTGTGAAGACAGACACCTACATCTCGAAATGCATCAAGGAAAATTTGCAAGTCAATTTTCACTAGGGAATATGCTTCATCCGTTTGATGAAGCACCAACCTTGGATCCCCTAGGCGCTTTCGAAGTGAAGAAAAATAAATAAACACTGGAATAAAATTCTGCCAAAATAAAAAAATGGGTAATTGACCCAAGAAATTTGCAAAAACTTCATAGAAGTCAGGGAGGTCTAACACAATTCAATTTACAAAACTCCACAAAACCTTCAAAAACTTCAAGGATATATCAAGAACTTTAGCAATATTCAGAAGTGTTTTCAGGTTGTTGCAGGTTCCGTGAACTACAAAAAAAAACGGCATTCTCAGGCATAAATTCACTTCAACGTTTGCACTTTAATCTAACCGACGTTTCGGCCATAGGTTCTGCCTTTTTCAAGGATTATCGTTAGAGAGCAGTTCCGCACCGAATCGGAAAAACTCGACCTTTTCCAATTTGCAGAAAACTTTACATAATTGTGGGCAGTGATGTCATTTCCCCCAAATGCGGCTCTAGTGTACGTATATTTTGCATCCTCTGAGGATGTATGCATTGCAACTCATGCGAGCAAATCACCACGTTTACGGTGAGAACACGACAAGCCAAGTGTGTGAGAGTGCTTATTGAGAACTTCTGTGGTGAAAACTAAAATCACTATCTCTAGAGAAATTCTCTCGAGTTCACTCACCTAAAACCTCGAGAGACTTCACTGCAGAGCCCACTCTCCAGGTTTGAGCGCTGATGAAGCATTATTTTGCTACAATCATATTAAGCATAAAATGGACCTACTACATATGAGACACAAAACAATCCCACCAAGGTGGTCATTCTCTAAACAGGCCTGATGGGATTAGAAACCCGAGCAAAGTCCAACATCAAAATTACAGCAAATTGAAATCAAGTTTTGATATCAACATCAAACTGAAATCCTAATTTGGTTTCAGTTTATGCAATTGACAATTTTTTTTTTTTTTTATTTTGTTGTACATTTGCTCTTTAAAAATATTTTGTTGCGGGTTTGTTTTCATTGCCTTAGCAAAACATCAAATTGAATACTTGTTTTGTTATCAACAGGAAAAATTGATATCAAATTGAGTTTTCAGTTTGCTCTCACTGATAGTAAAAATAGTTTTCCATGTGATGTCACAGGAAGATTTTTTTGCTCTCAATTTTGATATTTTAACCGTTAAAACGACCAAAACGACATCAACCTGAGTAATCATTATAAGCGAAATCACAACATCAAATTTAGATTTCAATTTGATCTCAAACTTTGCTCGGGAACTGTAATGAATAATAATTGAAATTTCATAAGAACTAAAGTTTAAAAGACGCATATGTGTCACTTGATAAGTCATACATGTAAACCACACAAATACAAGATCATTTTAAGTCAAGTAAGTCACTACATATGAGTGTTTCGCGTCGTGCGTAGGGTTACCATATAGTGTATTTACTAAAGTAGGACCTGTCCTCCTTTTCAATGATTTTTCTACATCCTCCTTTTGCCCGAAAATGTCATCCTTTTCAATCCTTGCATTTTTTTCAGTAACATACTCATAACATTGTTTTCAAAGAGCGCTGTTTGCAGAGCTTATTTGTTTAATTATGTCGCAACCTTATCTTATCTATTTACCAAATACCAAAATTTAGCGATGGTGGGACTAGGAGTATGCTACAGCTGTCAACCCCCTACATTAAGGCTGCGATCCATTTGGTGAATTTTAATTTATACAGGTGGAAAATTTTCAAATAAACCTTCTATTCTACCAGACTTATTTCAGACAAACCAGGAATCAATTTTGACAATCAAATTCTCGAAAATCGGACATTCAACAACAGAGGGATTTTCGAACATTATAATTTCATCTAATGGAACACTGAATTTTTACTTAAATTTGACAAAATAAATTATAATGTTCAAAAATATCTCTATTGTTGATCGTGCGATTTTCGAGGTGTTTGTCAAAATTGATTCCTGGTCTGCCAGAAATAAGTCTGGTACAAAACCAGGTTTATTTGAAAATTTTCTATCTGGCAAATTTAAGTTAAAATTTACCAAATGGAACACAGCCACACAGATTGAATCCAATATGTGTTCGATTTTGAAGTTCTGGTTCTATGGGATTTTAGGTACCGTAAAACGGGGTAACATTGATATTTTGAATGAGTATATAATCAGAAACATCATAAGCAATAATAAGACAACGTTGAATTTGTGATGGCTATATCAGGAATACATTTCATAAGTGATGGTTTGAGTGCTTTTTCAAACAAGCAAAAGCAAGAAAATTGTTATTCAATATGTTTGGCAAACATGTAACACAAACTATATAAAAATTAAATGCGATATCAAGGGAAATGCCCTAAGCTACAATGTGACACCAATGTTTCTAATTCGAAAAGAAGGCTGGGAGTAAATAAAATCATTATATTCTACAATCAAAGTTACCCGTATTATCAAAGATATTCCGTTTTACGGTACTTTGTTTAGACCACTGCCATACTGAGAGCGAAGAGGCACGCGTAGCGTGAAATCGAATTCTTTTATATAAAACGCTAAGCGCGCCTCTTTGCTCCCACTATGGCAGCGGCCTTAGAGTCCTATGCTGAATCAATGGTAAAATTAACAGGTTGCTTAGATGTTCCATGTTGGTTTCAATCAGCGATGACATGTATCCCGATTTTTGTACATGATAAAATATGGGATGGTTTTAAGGCTGTAAAGCTGTAGATCATTTCCAAGTATCAAAAATGAAGTATGAAGCCTCGTTTGATGCATTTTTCAGAAGTATAACGAGAAGGTGAATTGAATTGGCAACGACTACAAGTTATGAACAATCTCAATAGAACCTTTGCAAATCATGAATTTTGTGATAGCGCACATATTATTAAAACGTTTGATAAAAACTCACTGTCCTCCTTTAATGCTAAGAAAAGGAATCATTGTCATCCTTAATCTCCAAACCTCAAATGAAATGTCTTCCTTTTCAAGTTTTTGTTATGGTAACCCTAGTCGTGCGTGTCTGTTGTGAATTTGATCTGAGCGTGTAATTGTAAATAAGAAAAAGGTAAGATGTAGTCCAGCAAATTTTCAATAAGAAAAAAAAAATGATAAATAGTGACGGAAATTAGGTTTTCTTATCTTTGTTGTGTGGTGAGGATGGTAAAGCATTTAAATGTGATTCTACGTTCAATTTATCGCGACATTTATTAATCAAGCATAAGCAAGAAGCGGAAGATAGTGGAATTATTCCACCACAACAGCAAGTGATCGGAGGAGATGCTCCAGTGTCTAATCGAATTACTTGTCATATCCAAAAGGCTCATAGTGAAAAAATATCTAGAACAGCGTTTTTTCAGTTTGCTGCTGTGACAACATAGGACTCTAAGGCCGCTGAAAAGAGCAGTTTTGGATATCTCCAAAAGCGTTTTGAATAGGGTGTATATATGTTAAGCTCTTTAATTTTACCTGTAGCATTTCATATGCACCATTCTAATTTCACTGCTTCGCAAACATGCACGGATTCAATGTTGAAAGATGCTTAGATCAATTTATTACTAAAATCTGTAACAGTTGTTCATAAATTGCATTTATTTCTAGATAAACATTTCAAACATTTCAATTGATTGATTATTGATTATAGCTTAGCAGAAAAACATTTCCCTGCTTTTTTGCGTATTGAACGCTAGATAAGATCATACTTTGTGGTAAACTTAGCGTGAAATCTGTTTTCATAGCAGAGGTTATCAAAAGAGAAATTCGATGAAGAGAATCGATCAAAGTAGATACGACCTTTTGAAATGGTCACCGAGAATTCAGATTGAAAGTTCTTGCTGTCTTGCCTAATACTATAAATCAATCTTTTCTCAACCTACACACTTAGAAAAATTCATGTAAATTTAGGTGCTCTGAGACTGACGTATACGAGCGTCAATTCTGACATAAAATTGAGTAATAATAGACGCGAAATTCTGCTCAATCGAACGTACTTTTCGTCGAGTAACAAACTTTTCAGTCTCGGAGCACTTAATTTGACATGACATGTTTGTTTACGTCTAATCCTTTACGTCAAAGATGGATTCCGTCACTTGTAAAATTAGGTATTTCTAAGTGTGTAAGTCAATAGAATCAACCAATTTTCCCACCAAAAAACACCCACTTTTCACAGATGTTGCACTGCACGTCAGCGACACGCGTGCAATCACCACCACACACGAAGTCCTACTACCAACCAAAAAGAAATCATCTGCAAAAGCATCTTCCTCCTTCTTTCCTTCCGGTGCGTGACAGAAGACATTAAGCTTGCACGCTTCCCAGCATATGTAGGAGGGGTTTGATTGTCTAAAACGCTCCTCTGGGGTTAAATAGCCCTGCGCTCTTTTTCATAGCTTTCCGATTGTCTTCGTGAATTTAACGAGCGGCACCGCAAGTTCAGTACTTGAACTAGCATTCTGGCACATAACATCTCAGAATTAGTATTGAGAAAGCAGCGAAGAACCACGCCGGGCCATTTTAGCCCAGGGGTGCATTATGGACTGTTCTCCCTTACATTTTAACCGGTAATTTACGAACGGAAAACCGAAACAAAACAAACTTTACGCAAGTACGAAAGCCCTGCGAACACCACCGCAGAAGCATCATACGGTCGTTCAGACCTACTCAAAATTGAGTCGAGTCGACTCAATTTCGGCAAAAGTTAGTGAACTTTCCGGGCAAAAGCCGTAGAAAACCAGGAAAAACCTCTCGAATATTAGGAAAATCCATGAAAATTTTACTCAGCTTAGGAGTACAATAACCGCTCCATATATGCGGTTGGTGGTACCGTCCGTCCACTCACCGCTGTTTCTTGGCTATTCTTCAACCAAGTACGCTGGTTTTTTCAATGTGATTAGTGTCAACCATAAACCAGTTATCTACATAAAATCACCTCAAGGGGATGAAGAACAGCCGATAAATAGCGATTGGTGAACAATACCACCCACTACAAATATGGAGGGGTTACTGTATATCAATAGACTGAGTGAAACCTTTATCAATGTTCCTCAAATTCGAGAAGTTTTCCCTGAACAAAAAAATCCAGCAGGAAAATTCCACTCACTTTTGAGTAAACCCACTTTTGCCTGAATTGATTCTGTCTGCACGACCGTGCAGGGGTAAAAAAGAAAAAAAATCCTACAAAGATCACACTGAAAACAAAATCCTCATGCTTCTCCTCCTCCACAGGTGGGTAATTTTTTGCTTTATTTTGTTTTGTTGGACTACCTACCCTGCTGGCGCGCGGAGGGCGGGGAAAAACTTTGAAATTCATGCAAGTTTTTCAGCGCTTACCACAACAGACTGCACCTTTTCCCGTTTTCCATTTACCAACAACAATGGGGAAGAAGGTAGATGTTTTTGTTGTTGTTTGTTAAGAAAGTTGTGGTTGGGGCGGAAAGGAGGGAGGCACCTCCGTTTCCTTTATAGATTCTTACAACAGCAAAGGAAGAAGGAGTTTTCCTCATTTCCGGTGGATTGTTTTTCCTGTTTGCGTTGCTGCTTCTGCTGCTGACTGAGTGTTCACTGCTGATTCATACCGCAGAAAGTTACGTCCACCTGCGTTCTGTTTTGACACCCCCGCCGCCGCCGTGCCCCCTAGTTCCTCCATTTTAGCATCGCCACGCCTGTTTGGAACTGAGTGCTGCACACTCTTTGAGAGTTGAGGTTTTATTTTGTTTTTGATTTTGTTTGCGATAAAGAAAAGCGAACCACCAACACACTGGGAGGAACAGGAAATGGATGCATAAATTGTGTGCCAGTGACAGGTTTGATCTCTGTAGGATCTTGGTAAAAATGTAGAGTATTTTTTTTAAAGTGAAAAACGCACTCCTGGGTAAAATGGTCTTAGCTTTCCCGTTATCAATTCGTGAATTTAACGATAGTGGTTTATCACCCATTGTAGCACGGAAACGAAATCCGCTAGCAGTAGGCCCTCTTGTCTGTTTGTCTTGATCAAGTTTAAAATCTCTGATTGTCCTCAACATGTCGCTGTATGAAAGGCCAAAAGTGGATTGAGTGGATCGATAGGCAATGTCACATATACGCATCTCCTCCCAATAACATGATCGGTCAAAAAGACGAGCCCCCAAACAGGAAGATGCCCCAATGAGTGGGGAGAAGAGCCCACCCTTTATCCACGAAACGTTATCAACAGAGAGTTGGCATACCCACTCCCCCGTCCAAATCGCTTCAACCGGGTCCCTCCCAATCCCAGCATTGTTTGTTATTGGGTGCATAATGAAATATGAATGTTGTATGAGCAATGAACAATACAATAAAGGAGTTATGTCTCATCTAAAAATGGAGACTATGATGTTGGGTCGTCATATCATGCTACTGAAAAATAAAATAAAATCCCATATAGGGGAAATGGCTTTAATGTTGGCCTATGGATCTAAGATTGGGCCCATCGCTAAAAATCTGCTATTTATCAATTTTTTATAGATGAACGCGTCATTGGGACGGTACTAATGGATATTTTTGGTCGCTATTGAAAATTTAGTCGATTGCTGAATTTATGTATGCGTTCAAATTAGGAGCATTTAGGCTGACATTAAATCCATTTCTCACATATGATTAATTTAACCTTTGAATACTACGGCCAAAAGCAAAACTACGACAATTACTTAAGGTAGATGCAGAAGACAATTTGTGGTAGTAAGGGGTTGAAGATAATGGATACACATACACGGTGTTGCTGAGAAATCTTTTAACCCTAAGTTGTACGAGCAGCATTGCTAGTTCAGAACTTAAACTAGCATTTTGGCACATAAAATCCCAGATTTAGTAACTGGAAGCGACGAAGAACCAGGCTTGAGCTCCTGGGTCAATTAGATCTTGTATGGGTGCAGACCCAAGTCTCGGCGCAGAATTCGCCAAGTTGAAGACTGCGAGAGGCCCAGCTCTTGTGTGCGGCGCGGAATCGACTTCCGCGGGTTCTCCTGTACACTTTCGCGTACAGCGATGATATTCTCGGCAGACCCTGCGTTCCGTTTCCTCTAATTTGTTCACCACATTGCGAATAGCCCTCTCAGTAGGAAGATTACTGCGACTGTAAAATGAGCGAAGCACTCGAAACGTTACTCGCAAATAACACTTACTTTGATAAAACAATTCGACAGTGAGCATGCATAAGGGCGTAAACGCGATGATCGATTCTCTTCATCGATTTTCTCTTTGCATTGCTACAGCTAAGCGAAACAATTTTCTGTAATTTGGTCAATGTAGTGTTGTTATAGGCTGTATTGACTATCAAAAGCAACAGCAAACGCACCGAGAAACTTTAATCCAAGCGAGTTATTAACAAAAGAGAAAATCTACGAAGAGAATCGATCATAGCATTTAAGCCCTTATGCATGCTTAACAGGTCCTATGTTTTGAGATACCATGTTTTCAAGAAAAACTTTTTCAAAGAGTTACGTCTGTTTGTCTGTGCTATAACTCTCCATGGTAATTTGGCAAGACACATTCAATAAATGACAGCTAATTTGACACTTGTAGCTTCAACAATATGGCCGCAATGAACTGTCAAAGTTAGGAAATCCCTGTAGGTAAGTGTGGAACACTTGGCCTAAAGTGAATGATCGATGAAATTTGTATACACATCCAATTGATTTGCAGTCTTCAACAAAGTTGTTTTGTATAGTATTCACAATCTAAGTTCGAGAATTTGTGAGATTTTACCAATATTTGAATTTTTGGTAACCAAATGAATAGGATCGTTTTGTTTTCCCTAGTTAGCCTGGTCAGTAAAGACACGGTATTACCAAGCTGGAGACGGTATGTTTGGTTTCCTGGTCCGGCCGAGGAAATCTTTCGAGTTGGAAATGTTTTCGACTTCCTTGGGCAAAGAGTATCATTGAGATTGCCACCTAATATACAATTCGCTTGCATAGAAAGCTCTCAATTAATAACTATGGAAGTACATCTAGAACACTAAAGGGTGATACGGTCAAAATTTGGTCAATATCAACTTGACGTATTTCTTTCAATTTTGCATTTAAAAAACCTGAACACCCCTCTTTTTGAAGGTGTGTGTGTGTAGAATGTTGCTCCTATTTTGATTTTGGAATTCACTCTTCAGTTGTCAAAATGCCGTCCAAGCAAGAAGAGCAACGTATCAAAATTTTGCTCGCGCATCGCGAAAATCCGAGCTACTCGCACGCAAAGTTGGCAAAATCGCTAAAAGTTGCCAAATCAACCGTTACAAATGTAATTAAAGTGTTTGGGGAACGTTTGTCGACAGCCAGGAAGTCTGGATCGGGGGGAAATCGAAAACCGGAAGCCGCTGAGACGACAAAGAGAGTTGCCGGTAGTTTCAAGCGAAACCCTAACCTCTCTCTCCGAGATGCCGCAAATAAGCTGGGTGTATCGTCTACAACCGTGCATCGAGCCAAAAAACGAGCCGGACTATCGACTTACAAGAAGGTAGTGACTCCAAATCGCGATGATAAACAAAATACGACGGCCAAAGCGCGATCCCGGAGGCTGTACACGACGATGCTGACGAAGTTTGACTGCGTGGTAATGGACGACGAAACCTACGTCAAAGCCGACTACAAGCAGCTTCCGGGACAGGAGTTTTATACGGCAAAAGGAAGGGGAAAGGTAGCAGATGTTTTCAAGCACATGAAACTGTCAAAGTTCGCAAAGAAATATCTGGTTTGGCAAGCCATCTGTACCTGTGGCTTGAAAAGCAGCATTTTCATAGCTTCCGGGACTGTCAACCAAGAAATTTACGTGAAAGAGTGTTTGAATAAACGTCTGCTGCCTTTCCTGAAGAAACACGGTTGTTCCGTACTGTTTTGGCCGGATTTGGCATCTTGCCATTACGGTAAAAAGGCCATGGAGTGGTACGCCGCCAACAACGTGCAGGTGGTTCCCAAGGACAAGAACCCTCCCAACACGCCAGAGCTCCGCCCAATTGAGAAATACTGGGCTATTGTCAAGCGGAACCTAAAGAAGACCAAAAAAACTGCTAAGGGCGAGCAGCAGTTCAAGGCAAACTGGCTTTCTGCGGCGAAGAAGGTGGACAAGGTGGCTGTACAAAATCTGATGGCAGGGGTCAAGCGTAAGGCCCGGCAATTCGGATTTGGAAAAGCGGAAGCCTAACTGAATATTTTTCCTGAATTTTATACTAATTGAACTTGAAAAAGAAATTTAATTTGATTTTTTAAATAAACGATTTCACCGATTTACACGCGTTTTACCTTGACCAAATTTTGACCGTATCACCCTTTAAGTCGGGAGCCGGCAAAACACTCGCATAAGAAGCGTAAAAATCATAGAAGAATAGGAATCACATTCGTTCAAATGTGGCACAGTTGTATGGGGGCCTGAATATAGCTCGAAAGACCAGCTTTCTGGTTGTGACCCACCCTACCCAAGTAACAATTTTGGTTTTATGAGAGTTAATAGGCCATTATTTAGAAATCTAGAATACTATAAAACTTCTATAAAGCTTGCAATGTTACTTAGGTAATGCTCATCCTAACATGACACATTCTATGTGACGCTGATTTGAGCTACACAAATCATATAATATTGGTAAATTATATAGGAAATAGCCTAATATGTAGCCTTCAATTACATGTTATACCGTATTTTATGTAATAATTGAGCTGCAGTTGATATTTCACTGTCAACATGCAAGTTTAGAAATTCTTACTATTTGGATATCAATTATGCACGACTTAAAATTGTAAAACTCAACACTTTAACATGAAAACTTTCGAGGTACATGGATGTGATGTCTTTAAATGGATGCATCTTCGTCCTATCGAAGATGAACCTCGATCTACAAAGGTTCGGCATGTGAATTCACACTTCTTTTCACTTCTTATCATTTATACGCAATCACATTGTTGACGTAACTTACACTTCTCGCGTAAGAACTGATGAGGATCAAAGATACAGAGGTTTCTTCCCGGTTGATCCAGATAACATAAATCATGAGCCATATATATCATCTTACGACCACACATATAACGAACTGTCAAGTCAAATGATAGCAAGCCTAACAATGCATTAGCTCCCAGGCATGGAAAATCATTTGCATTCATTTCGTGCATTCATTTACATTCATTTACTCCTAACTTTTCTCATCAACAGAATTTCGCAAAATGATGTATATAGCTTTTGTAGGTTTTGTTATTAACTACAACTTTTGTTAACAACTCAAATCCGTATCTCTTATGCATGACGAATCAGAGCGAACAGAATCCACTACTGTTTTTCAGTGAATGTATCTTACATTCACTGAAAAACAGTAACAAGTTCTGCCCGCTCTAATACGTGATGAATAAGAGATACAGATTTGAGTTACAGCCAAAAGTTGTAGTTAATAACAAAACCTACAAAAGTTCCAAACATCATTTTGCGGGATGCTGTTGATGAAAAAAGTTAGAGGCAAATGAATGTAAATGATTTTCCATGCCTGTTCGCTCCTAAGTAACAATTGACAGATTCTCTTTGTAGATTTTCTCTTTGCATCCCCATGGCCATGTAAAGATACTTCTAGCTATTTTCAATAAATAGTACGATAAAAGTAGCTATTTTCTAGCATCTAAAATGGCAAACACGACAACAAACGGTCTTGTAGCCAAGTTATTAACGAAAGAGAAAGTCGTCGAAGAGAATCGATCAATGTTAGGTAGGACCTAATGCATTGTTCGGGTAGATATTTTTTTGAAAGGCCTACACGGTAAATATGTCTAATTCATATTTTAATCCCGTTCACTCAAATTCACAAAAACGTGGGTCACTCATAGAATGAGAAACATTTTAGTCAACTATGAGTAAATGTCACTTATATATGCGTGACATTTACCCATATTTGATAAAAAATTATTCATTCTACGAATGACCAACGGATTTCCGAATTTGAGTGAACGGTACTCACATATTAGTCAGTTTCATTTGCCGTAAAGTTTGTTTTGACGGCAGCATTTACTGCACGCTATTTCTAAACAACCCAAATTTGAGTAGAATCTACTCAGGCTGTCAAAAGTAGGGCTATCCTAAATTGAGCAAATAAAATTGAAGACACCCCTCACCATCCCTCTCCAAAGGGGGAGTTTGGTAAAGAGAGATGAAAAAACCGATTTGTACCTTCCTTAAAAGTTGTCCTAGTTCGCTATTCTAATATCTATATACAATCTTCACACTGCCGTACTCTAACGGAACTATCAACTCTATGCTTTCATCTACTCCATCTATATAAAAATTACCACTACAGTCTGTTATTTGAAATTAGCATCTTCAACCAACATCGTTCGGATTGAGGTCGATGTTTTCCATTCATCATCTTGTCAGTCCCAACTTTGTTTACTCAATTTGGGGTACCCTACGTTTGACGGATTTGAGAATATCCTACTCAAATTTGGTTTTTTTTTAAAAAAGCGTGTGTACCGTGTCGACCCGTCTTTTCACGCTAAGATTAACATTTTGTCTGCGGAATTTTTCAGTGGAGTGAAAGGATGAAACGATCCGCTACGTTTCACGAAATTGGACATTTGCTTAGGGGCTGTTCATAAACTACGTAGACAGTTCAAGGGGGGGACAATTATCCACGGCCCATACAAATTTTAAAATTTTTGTATAGTCGATTGTCTACGCAGGGGGAGGGGGGTCAATAATCCAAAAAAAAATGTGATGGCGCTGGGCAACATTTTCGGTATGTAGACGTCATCCCGGTTCCGAAAATATCCATATTTAAGGGTATTTGGCAGTATTTCCCACTTTTTCTGAAATCCGTAGCCGCCATCTTTGATTTCAAGCTGGCGCTGGACATCGATTTTAGATCTCGACTTCATCCTGATTCCGAAAATATATATTTTTTCTTTGATTTGTTTTTCTTCGATCTTGTTTTCCGTGCTGAGCACCAATGCTACCAACGACACGAAGGCAGCTCCCACACCTGGACCCTACCTATCGACACATCAACTCATGAACCGGGTACCTACGGCTTTACTTCCCTTCCAAAGGAAGGCGTGATCAGAGCTGTTATGCCTCAGAACATCCCGACGGCGCCAACTGGGATTGAACCCAGGCCTGCTGGGGTGAGAGGTAATCACGCTTACCAGTACACCACCGGCGCCGCTGAAAATATACATATTTAAGGGTGTTTGGCAGTATTTCCCATATTTTCTTGAACCGCAATCCACCATCTTGGATTTATAAATGGCGCTGGACATCGATTTTCGGTCTCTAGACGTCATCGCGATTCCGGAAATATACATATTGAAGGGTATTTGGCAGTATTTCTCACTTTTTCTGAAACCGGAAGCCGCCATCTTGGATTTCAAAATGGCATCGGAAACCGATTTACGGGTTTTATACGTCATCCCGATTCCGAAAACATACATATTGAAGGGTATTTGGCAGTATTTCCCACTTTTTCTGAAACCGAAAGCCGCCATCTTGGATTCCAAAATAGCGTCGGAAATCGATTTACGGGTTTTAGACGTCATCCAGGTTCCGGAAATACCTTTATTGAAGGGTATTTGGCAGTATTTCTCACTTTTCCTGAAATCAGCAGCCGCCATCTTTGATTTCAAGATGGCGCTGGATATCGATTTTCGGTCTCTAGACGTCATCCTGATTCGGAAAACATCCATGTTGAAGGGTATTTGGCAGTATTTCTGAAACCGGTAGCCACCATATTGGATTTAAAAATGGCGTCGAAAAACGATTTACGGGTTTTAGACGTCATCCAGGTTCCGGAAATACCTTTATTGAAGGGTATTTGGCAGCATTTCCCACTTTTTCTGGAATCGGCAGCCGCTATCTTTGATTTCAAGATGGCGCTGGACATCGATTTTCGGTCTCTAGACGTCATCCCAATTCCGAAAAAATCCATATTTAAGGGTATTTGGCAGTATTTCCCACTTTTTCTGAAACCGTAAGCCGCCATCTTGGATTTCAAAATGGCGCCGGAAATCGATTTACGGGTTTTAGACGTCGTCAGCCCGATTCCGAAAATATCCATATTCCATCCATATTGGTCTTGATCCACTGAACAACTTCGCCGAAGAAAGCAACCTCCTAGATGGCAAGGATTTCAAGATATCACAAAAACAAGGGCATCATTAATTCATGCACACTAGCGCCGCGTAGTGAGAAAATTCCGAACTTCTGTCCACCAATGATTAGGTCTTGATCCACTGAACAACTTTGCCCAAGACAGTAACCTTCTATATGTCCAGGATCGCGAGATATTCCATGTTGGTCCCTATTAGGTCAAATCCCTTATGCTACGTGTACTCCATTTACGCGATTTCGATTTACGCAGTACGTATCACTCGCGCTCTTCGGGGGGAGAGTGTATTTTGAAAAAAATTGGAACGACTACTCCAAGGCCATTGGAATGGACCATTGGCCCCATGAGAAAAAGTCACCAAAAGTGAGCTTCCTTTTGACAGTTATCGGTGAATCAGCGAGGTAAAAGTATTTTAATTTCGATCTTACTGTGGACGACTTGGCGAGTCTACAAGCAGCTCAGGGAGAGAGTAATGCCGAAGCGCAACGTGATTATTGATCGCTTGGATTTCTTCTTGGCAGCCCAGATTTCTTATGAGATCATCGACGAGTTTGTCATGGCCAAGTCTGCAAATTTGGGAGCGCTCGAGACAGAACTCGTAACATACAAAGTGGCAACTTCCAACAAGTGGAAACATCTAACTACCAACATATTGACAATAACTGACATTACTTTGGTGAAGGTTGTTGACTTATGTCGTACAGAGGAGATAGCAACCAAACGGTATCAGGAATTGAACGTTTAGGCGGTCAACAAAGTTAGAAAAACGAAAACCCGCTCAAGGTACCAGAGGATCAATAATCATGACTTGGTCAGAGACAATTGTCCTGGCTTCGGCAAGCGATGCTACCATTGTAAAGAGAGAAATCCCTTTGAGAAGGTCTACCAAGCGAGCAGTAAATCACAAAACCGAATGTCAAAGTCTCGGAGTAAAACAATGAAGGGCGAGTATTCGGTAGAGGGAGAGTCGTCAAACAGCGATGTTTCGTCGGAGATTGGCGAAGAGCATGCTGTTGGGAAAAATTTCGAAGGACTTTGATTTTGACTCGGGGAATGTCATGGCGAAATTGATCAAGTTTTGAACTCACCACAGCATGCTTTTGGCGCTACTGTATATGGACGATCAAATGTAAAATACTGTGGTAGCCACAGCATAGTTCTGTCAAAACCTCAGAATTTTAATTGATCCATTGAAATTAAAGTTTGCAAGAAAGCGGAAATCAGTACTTTGCGATGTAGATACCGGTGCCAACGTAAGTTTGGTTGGGCACACAGACCTAGTTGAACTTACAGAAGACCATAATCTACAACTGCTTGAACATTTCTTTTGAAGCGTTGAGGTGGGAATTCAATTGAAGTTCTTTTTTTTTCCTTGATTTGTTTTCCGTCGATCTTGTTTTGCGAGCTGAACTCCAATGCTACCAACGCCATGAAGGCAGCTCCCTATGTCACAGTTTTCAAATATTTTTTTTTTCATTTCCAGTAAAAAAAAATGTGAAAAATCTGGCAAAAACGTGAACACATCCTGGTAGAATGCTTCACTTTCCATTCAATGTTGAAATCAGATGTTGATGTTGTTTGATGTTTTTTAAATTGTAAAAGAATTGCTATCGGAAATGTTTCACAGCTAAAGATCAATTTAGTTTGTCATGTGTTTTCAGTTTATGATCTAAATTAACTGTAATAAGCTCATCAACAGCATCGTGGAGTGATCCTACAATAATCGCCTGGCTAAATTAACGCGCAAGTATTTTAATAACATCTGTTTAATATACCCATCCTTCGGTTAAAGCATCTCCCCCCCCCCCCTCCTACAGCCACCGATACACAATTGAACTAATAACATCCTGCTCGGCGACCTTCACACATTTCATAGTCACCCCCAAACCTGCAACAAAGCCGACACGATGGTGTCAACGGTATAAAACACACACCCCGACCAGACAGCGATGCCGACGCCGAGGGAGATAGAAACAGAGGCACACTCGCAGTTCTGGTTCTAACTGCCCACAGACTTTCAGAGCGCAGATACTTTACAGAACAGGCCAGTATCCAGTCCGGATCCAATGACTGCCTGCAACCGAGAACGGTAATAGAAAACAGAAATGTGCCATAATGAAAAATCTGCTGCTGCTGCTTCTAGCTGGTGTTCTGGTGTGTCCTGTGTCTGCTTCCACCATCAGCAGTCTCAAGAACATGGAAGGACACTCGGAAAGAATGTCTGGTGATTATCACGACGAAGACTTTGAAACTCAGTATAGCGGCAGATGAGGAGGGAAATTCAACCAAATGACATGCACCGGGCCGATAGACTGGTCCTTAGAATAGTAATTTCTTTCGAATACTAGGACCTCCTCTCCCGATGAACCGTTCTAGCGCAAAACGTTCTTCACTTACAGCATCTGGTCAGACCTCGCCGACCACCGGAGTTTGAGTTATGTAAGCTTCTCCCATTGCCCCCCCCCCCCCCCCCCTCTATCTACCGGTTCTGGGGTGCCAACCAAAGAACAGAAGGCCACCAGCCAGGCCTGACCAGAGGAGATTTCACCTTGGACTCTCACGTCCCTGCCTCCCCTGTATGAAAGGCGACAGGGGCCAAGCTCTGCCAGTGACGTTGAACCATACAATACCAATTTATAATGATTTGTGAATAATATTTTTCGTATTACGACTGCCAGAGACGGCCCATCCTTGGGGAAGGACAGAAAGGAAAATAAAAGTAGCTTGGAACCCACCATGCCGGATATTAGCACAGCTGTGGCCAGTTGCTGCTGGTGCTGGTGCTGGTGTTGCTACACAGCGAAATCTGGACCAATTGTTATCGGCTAGCAGAGTTAGCCCCCGGGCGCTGGACGTAGGAAAATGTGTACTGTGAGTATAAGTGGATGTGCTGGTGTGAGACGGGAAAAGGACGAAAAACTTCTAACACACCTTCGTCCTTCGCTTATCGGAAGGACAAGAGTTTTAATGCTTCTTTCTTCGTGTGTACCGTTCGATAGTGTGCGGCTGGAAAAACAGTTGCCAAGTGAAACTGAATTGGGAACGCCGGATGAGTGGGATGCTTTCTGGGACCGATCAATTCAATCTGCAATTTAGACAGTTCGCGCAAATCTATCGGTATATGCATCAAATGTAGAAAGCGTTTCTAACACTCTATGCAAATCCGTAGTTGACGTAGTTAGTTTGTTGGCGAAAATGAACGATGGGCTATTCGTATGGCAAGTTTGTACTTTAAGGATTGCCCATCCTGTTTCTTCGTGAAATTCGTATCAAAAATTAATTGTTAGCATGGGAAATCAATCTGGCAAGGCATTTTTGACAAGCGTACACCTTCCGGTTGTATGGAACAGTTCCAAACCTTGTAACGTCAAATAACTCACCAGCGGACTCAGCCCAAGTAACATTACAAGCTTTATGAAGGTTATATAGCATTCTACAAGTCTGAAACATGATGTACAGAACCCTCATAAAACCAAAATTGTTACTTGGGAGAGCACATTCAGACCCTTAATGCCCTGTTTAAATATTTGCTGGTTCATAATGCTGATTAACTAAAATTGGTGTAATCCGATCACGTGTGTGCCATGAATTGATGCGCCAATGTTAACCAGCACCGAAAAACAGTTTACACGCTACTTGAAAACTACCCAAAATGGCTAGAGTCTACCCAGCTCTGTCAAAACTGAACCTACCCAAAAATGGGTAAACATGCATTTACCCAAATCTGGGAAAACGTACTTGCGACAGAAACTGGGTAACGGTCACTCAGATTTTGACATTTGATAACTGGGTAAACTTTACCCATTTAATAGAAATTTGTTGATATGACCGCAGTATCAGCTCTATCAAACATAACCTCAACCGACTATAGCTCATATCTCGGCTCATCTAGCCTGTTAATGATTGTTGAAAAATGTATAACTATGGAATACGGCATTGCAATTCCCAAATAAGGATATCATTACAAATGCTAACCATTTATTGAGATTTGATTTTAAATAGGTTCAATAAATTTTGAACAACAATAAACATTTGTCATTGAGAAAAGCGGCACAGAATATCTGGATGACCTAGAATTATAAGAAAGTTTAAAGTTTAAATATACTTTCTAACTATAGCGGCTGGTAGTATTCGCAATCCAGGCAGTTCCGTAGCTGTAACATTTTTAGCGTCAGAATTGTATATTTGAGCAGTAAACATTTCACTGGAAGCGTAACAATCTCCCTTTCAAACCTTCGCCATGTTTAAGTTTGGGAAAATTTCAATTAGAACCATTTACCCAGAATCTGGGTAGATTCTACTCATCAGAACAAAACTAGTTTACCCAGATTTTGAAAACTCCTTGTAGCCAGACTGGGTGCCATCTACCCAGTTACTGGGTAGATTCAAAATAGCGTGTCCATCATGCTAATAACCATGGGTTTGCGAACGACAGGCTCAGCAAGGCAGTCCTAGGTATGTATGCACCTTTAAAATTCATAAAAAGATCCATAAATTATTGAAACACGTTCATTAAAAAAACATCCAAATGAGTCATAAAACACCGCAGAAAATCCTTAAAAACGTGTGGTACAAGTGGACTAAGAAAGCAACTTTTATTGCCGAGATTTGCACAGCCGAGCTTGGTAGAAAAAACTAAGTGTGTAGGATCAGTTTCATGGATGTACAACTTTTAAGAATCTTTCGGATCTTCCGGAGGACGGTCTCATGGCCATCCGGGACCATGTTTATTTCACGACGCTAAATTATTTCTTATATCACAGTTATTAGTGTTTTCGAAAAAACTGCGGACTTCTAGAATCAGTTTCATGGATGAATCACTTTTAAGGATATTCCGGATCTTTCGGCGGATGATCCCATGGCCATCCGGCTCCATTGTTATGTCACGACCCAACATTCTTTCTTATATCACAGTTCCACGTGATTAAGAAAAAACCACGGAGCTCTAGGATCAGTTTCATGAATGGACCACTTTTACGGATGTTTTGGATTTTCCGGAGGACGGCTCCAATCAAAATAATCTACAGATACTAAGAATTCTAGAGATATCACAATTTTTGAAATTCATCAAGAAATGGCTAAGTTATGCCATTGCAAACTTGCCGTTACACGTTTTTCGGAGGCATCGTATACGGAGTGTTAAGTAAAATTTAGTAACACAATTGTAAAAATGTGTTTATAGCGTTTAAAGCGTTTTATATTATTAAAGTATATAGATACCCAGATCTAATTTTTGAATTACTGAAAAAAGCATAATTACATCAGGAGTTGCTATTCATTCTACTGGTCCGAACATCTACTGGACCGAACAAGGCTGAATGAGTCATTAGCCTGAGCAAAGTAACATAACAACCTGATATCATCCTGAAAACAAGTTTTGTTATTCCAGATATCAGTTTTTTTTCAGTTGTTATCACATAACTAATTTAGTTATCAATCTCGACTAATTTTGTTAGCAGTTGTTATCATGAAAGAAAATGAAATGAAGCAAAGGTTAGTTCAAAACTAACAATATTATCCGCATGGTAAGAAATAAAAACACTACCAATCATATTTCATTTGTCAGCGTAAGGCTGTTATCCTGAATCGATAAAATAATTTAAAATTTGTTAAAAAAATTCGCATGGATCACAGGATATGTTATCAATATGTTTTCAATGATAACTAAATTAGTTATTTTTGTGACATCCAAGGAGTATTTTTTTTTTGTTATAATATTTGTTATGTTGGCTGTTTATTTAACCACAATAATGACGTGTTCGGTTATCAAAATTCGGAAATCTTGTTGGGGGTTTAAAATGCGTTTTATTTTTCTAAGTTCCGAGTAGCATCTATACATTTGTAAGTATTATGCTTATTGTAAAACCATTGTTTCAGTCTTCCTTCTTACCATAGGCCATTTCTCAGACTTTTCATCTTTTGCACGAGCCCTGTTCCCACTTCTTTGGCTGCCAAATTCCATTTGTGCTTGAAATCTTTCAGGCCAATTGCAGTTCCACTCTTTTTCTTGAGTATGTGCTTCACAATTGACCAGTATTCCTCAATCCGGCCTTAGTTCCGGAGAGTATTTGCCGAATTCATCTCCTCGGGAACCACTGTGACGCCATTTTCGCTGTACCACTGTTTGGTGGAATTTGAGTAGTGGCAGCTTGCCAAGTCCGGCCAGAATAGGCAATCCACCTCATGCTGCTCCAGAAAAGGCAGTTTTCTTTTCCATACGCACTCCTCCTGGTAAATTTGTTGGTTCAGGGTCCTAGTTTCGCTTTTAATGCCACAACTGCAGATTGCTTGCCAGGCAAGATATTTTTTGGGGGATTTCAATTTCTTTTTGATTTTACATTCTTCCGGGTCACTCTTCCGGTCAACCGAGGTATGAAATTTCTGCCCAGGAATTTGATCGAAACTGCCAGGAGTGGATAGACCGGGATTTTCGTTTTGAGCGCGCAGGATCGGATCGCGACGTGCTTGTTGCGGTGAAGCCATGTTGTAAACAAATTAACTTAACCTGACAACCAATGCCTACTGTGATTCTATACACTCTTAGCTTGATTAAGAAATTTTGAAAAAAAAACTCGCATCGTTTTTAATGCGTCCGCATTTTTTCGTGTTCAACCTTTAAGCTTATAAACTGTTTTAAACTGGTAAAAAATAGAATAAGACAGGATGAGTAAAATATCGAGTGATTTGACGAGATTTTGGATGATTTGACAATTGACAGACTGACAAATAAACTTAAAATTTTGTAAATAAGAAAGTTTTCAATCTAATCTAATCTAATCTAATCTAATCTAACACCAACACCGCCAGTTCATGAAAGCATCCTGGAAAATGATACATATACCTACATCATTTTTCTTGTCTATTTGATATATGTTTCACATCGAAGATACGTCACACATATCAAAACGGCCAGGCCTACTGTGCAGCATTTAAGGGGCAAGATGATTCAGAAAACATCGGGCAGTTTAAATCAAGATTTAAACACGATGCTTCAGAATCCAATAAATGGATGAAACGTGGACATCTCGTACACCGTATTATATGATTGGTTGGTCGTTAGAAGCATCAAAGCTAGAAAGGTTAAGTGATGCTCCATTTTCTTCTGACGGTTGGGACATGAGCACTAACTCTTGTCCTAGCCTTTTATGACTCATGGCTATAGCGCCATTACTCGCTTTCTGAAAAGAGAAAAGGGAAAGGAAAAGGAGAAGGACAAAAGGAAAAGGATTATCTGAAATCTATGAACATAAACAATATTTTTGATTTGAAATATAGAATATAGAAATGCATAACGGCGGTGGTCACTACCCGAGTCTTGTCACTATTATCAAGTCATAAAAAGTAACAAGGAATAAAATGTTATCCTTTGATAATTGGAAAATCCTGATTCCCTAGTTTGAATTTGTCACGGCTAGAAAAAGGTGATCTCCCAACGTAACTGTTTGAAAAGATAAAAATTTACCAAATGGAACGAAGTCATCAAGTTTAGCTGCTTGACATGTGCAGTCCAAATTGTAGACGAAGCTGGACGAAGATCAACATGAATTTATTAAATTTCATATATAAAAACGAAATTTATGCATTGATATTGAAGGGCTCATAGAGTTATGGAGAGTTGAATGTAGCAGAGCAACCGAAAGAAGTTTAATATCATCATCAATGGAGTTTAGCTCCTGCTTCGTGACAAAGACCGATCAAACGGATGACGGAGTTTGACGTCAAAGTCCATCTTCCATCCAAACAACGGGAAAACAAAAGGGACCTCTCATACCACGGCGCATTGCGAAGAGCCCTTCTACCACTACCGCGAATCATCATTCCGGTGCTCACACTCTAATTCAATTGGCGGTGACGGCACCTTCGAAAAACCGTGTCTTCTAACAATATTAAATACTTCTTAGCGCCCCTCGTTGGGACTTTTTATGGGAGCGAGCTGTCAATTTGATAGATGAGTGTCAAAGAGTGCAGTTATAATCTTGTATTAAATCTTGATTTAAAACTCGAGATAAAAGTCTGTGGGATCGAAAAAAATATCGTTGTGCTCAGAAAACAAAGCTCTTTCAGATGATGTATAAAAACAGATAATTTTTTTAATCCAATTTGGCATTGTCTAAAAGAATCTTTATCAACTTTTCAAAAATCATATCCCTATGTTTCGGAAGCTTTCGAAAGTTAGTGCAAAATTATGTTTTTTGATATCAAGTCTAATGAAAAAAAAAAAATGATCGACGCAAATACAAGCCTGGCATCGAAGTAGCCTATGACCATCGGAAATTCAATTTAATCAAATAACACTCAATTATGTTTTTAGGCAATTTTATTTTTTATTTTGCCCCAAGGTGTGGTCACTCTACACGCTTATTTTGCCGCTAGCAAGCTCAATGTTTCCCATACTACTGTGCAGCGGGCCAAGAAACGAGCCGGGTTGTCGACGTTTACGAAGGTGAAGGTGGCGAGCCGAGATTACAAACAAAACACGTCGGCAAAGCAGCGGTCCCGAAAGCTGTATACGAATCTGCTCACAAAGTTCGACTGTAACTTATGTGAAGGCGGATTTCAAGCAGCTTCTGGGACAGGAGTTTTATACCGCATCAGGAAAAGGGAAGGTGGCTGAAATTTTCAAAACCATCAAACTATCGAAGTTCCCGAAAAATATCTCGTCTGGCAGGCCACATGCACGTGTGGTCTAAAAAGCGGGATTTTCATTACTACGGGAACGACCAATCAAGAGATCTACGCCGAGGAGTGCCTGGAAAAGCGGCTGTTACCACTCCTAAAGCAACATAATAGACCTGTGTTGTTCTGGTCAGACTTGGCGAGTTGCCACTATGGGGAAAAGGCAATCGAGTGGTACGATACGAACAACGTAGTTGTGGTACCCAAAGACTCCGCCCTATCGAACGGTATTGGGCCTTGGTCAAACGGAATCTCAAAAAGACTAATAAATCCATGAAAAACGAGCAGCAGTTCAAATCTAACTGGCTTTCGGCGGCGAATAAGGTCGATGAGACCACTGTGCAAAATTTATTGGAAGGGGTTAAGCGGAAGGCACGGCAGGTTGGATTTGGAAAACCAAAAGATTAAACGAACATTTTTTTCCTTTAAATATATGAATAAAACTACCAAAAGAAAAACAAGAAGATTTTTGTGATATCAATTTTGACTGAAAAAACTTTTATTTTGCCGACCATTTTTTGCACGTTCCAGTCTATATTGAATCCTATTCAAGGTTGCATTGGAATTATACACAGAATTACCTACAAAACTAGAGTTCTAGGACATGACGAAAATAATTCAAGGGTTGCATTTTAGGGAAATTGACGAGAATAAAAATTTAAACCCATCAGGCACATGAACTTAGTGAAATTTTAAAGATGTGGATTCAAATTTATCTTAAACCAATCAGTAGATTAACTATATATAAAACCAAAAGCTACTTATTGATAAAGTGTTTGATTTCAGTTACAATAAGGTTATTATATTTATTGTAACGAAATTAATATTTGACATGAGAATTTTAGATTGTTCAGTTATGGGTAACAATTTAAATTCCAATTTGCCGTATTTAAATTCCAAAGAAGCTTTACAGAGCTTAACAGGATTATATTTAAGTTCAAGAATTTCTTTCAAAGGAATTTCCCCTTATAGAGTTCTGTACAGAATTTTTCTAAAGTAAATTCGAGTTTATCTCTGGGAGTGCCTTAAATTTTCTTAATAACAGTGCAGAAATTCTCTGCAGAACACAAAAAAAAACATGAAATTCGTCCTTAGATTCTCTTTGAATTATAAGCTTTTTAAAGAATTCACCTCTTTAGAAATTCCCATGCTGTTCACCTCTGAGTTCTCATAAATTTTTTATCTGAATTCTGATCTCACACAATTGACTTGGAGCTCTAGTCATAACCCTCGTATAATTCATACCAAAACTCCCTAGAACTTTTTGTCCGAAGTACCTTGGTACCTCTCTAGAATCTATTCTAGAATCTGTTCAAACCTGCTTTGGAAAAAAAAAGTTCTTTTAGTAGTTCTTCAAAGTAACTGTATCCTGAAAATCTAGTCTTGAGATTTTTTAAAGAGAGGAAGAAGCACTTTTTTTTTCAATTTGGCATCGAAGTTCACGAGTTTATCCCGATGACATCGAATTTCCGGTATTTTCCGGCTATCTCAATTTCCCGGTCACCCTGATTATTTAATTTTGCAGTTGAAACTGGACTCCTCAAAGGTGTGAAATCGCAAATAAAAGTGTGCTGATTGGTTTCTTTTGCGTACTTTTTCGTTCGTTAGTTGAATGAACTTCCAACTAAGAACTAAGCATACTGTAGCACTGTAACAAATTTTATTTATTTTTTAACGAATTTTACATTGCACTTCAAGCGGGAATGACGAAAAAATTACTTTTAGTGATCACCTTAAAAATAAGTGACAAAGTCACTAAAAAGAGAGCCGCTATCAGCCCTGCAAATGGATGTAATGTAGGCCTAAATGCCCCCAATTTGTGCCCATACATAAATTCAGCAATCGACTAAATTTTCAATAGTGACCAAAAATATCCATTAGTATCGTCCCAATGCCGCGTTCATCTAGATAAAATTGATAAATAGCAGATTTTTAGCGATGGGCCCAATCTTAGATCCATAAGCCAACATTAGTATTTTTTTTTTTTTAACCCTGCGCTTCGGTCAGAGAGCGTATAGGGTGTCGTTGTGCCAATTTGGTCGTGGCACATTTCGAGTATGAGAGAGTAATTGCAGTTGCAGTTAGATCAAAAGTGCCTGAGAAAAATGCAAATACTTTCGCAGATTACCCGAAGTTGCGATAGTGAAGGTATGATCACAGACAAGCAGACATAACACTCTTAAAACCTTCATCGAAATCGTTTTTAACGGTCAATTTAAATGTTTCTTTGTTGGTAGTACCGCCACTTGTGGTGTACATAATCAATTCCCTTGCATTTGACGTTTACACACTACAGCCTTCTGTAGATGGCGGTGTGTTAACAATGAGAAATGTTCAATGTGTTGTGTCTGTTTGTCTGTGATATAACATTGAGGTAACGTTAGGATAAAATCAAAACATTGAGAAATATAACGCATCACTTTCAGAAATAGTTCACTTCGCAACCGATGAACCATTCTGACGGCCATATGAGTACCCAAGTAACCATATAGTCGCAATATAGCTTGCATATTCTTACTTTGCTTGACTATGGTTAGTTGGGGAATGTGATGAAACTGTCACTTCTTGAAACTGATCCCTTTCGTATTTCTTTCATTCTCTTTTCGCACACGGAGCGCTCGGTGGAACAGCGACTTTGGACGTGAGCCTCGTCCCAGATCACCATGGCAATTTATTTCATTCAATGAAACCGACCAAAAAAGTCGGAATCATATTAGAACCAACCAAGGACGATCTACGGAAGGAAATTGCCGGTGAAGCACGGAATGAAATACGAAGCGTTAGAGAAAAAGTCCAAGGGATTCCAAAAGAAGTAATCAACGACGGCGGAAGAGCAGAATATGGTGAGAGCTTTCCAATTATTAAAAACAATATATCAAAATTAAAGTAAATACATGCCAGGTTTGAAAAAATATATTTTCAAACCTGGAAGCGTGTATGTAATACCAATATCCATTTGATAACGGTGATGCATACATGCGGGGCTTATTGTAAGTGAAAGTAACCTCGGAATGGGCGTGACTCTCCAGACATTCTGAAATGGGTTGCTGGATCTGCAATAGAGCTATCACCTTCTAACTCCCGGACTAAAGCTGTCTACACTGACCATAATTGCGACATTGTAGAGAGAGTTCTTCCATAATAACACTGCCGGCCAGTGGGGGTTAGATTGAATATACACACACACACACACACACACACGCACACACACACACACACATACACACACACACACACACACACACACACACACACACACACACACACACACACACACATACACACACACACACACACACACACACACACACACACAAACACACACACACACACACACACACACACACACACACACACACACACACACACACACACACACACACACACACACACACACATACACATACACACATACACATACACATACACATACACACACACACACACACACACACACACACACACACAGACACACACACACGAACACACACACACACACACACACACACACACAAACACACACACACACACACACACACACACACACACTCACACACTCACACTCAGACACACACACACACACACACACACACACACACACACACACACACACACACACACACACACACACACACACACACACACACACACACACACACACACACACTCACACACACACTATTTCTTTTTTTTTATTTGATTCATAAACCTTGGCAAATTACTCCATTTCTGCGTAGCTACTCAGGTTTACTGTTCTACCCGTATTCTTTTTTGTCAGAAAGTAAACATTTTATTTCTTAAACGAAGCATAAACAAGAAGCTTCTTAAGAAGATTATTATAGAAGCTTCTTTTGGAAATAAATTCTAGACGCCTACCCGTCGCTCCGCACTTCTAACCAGAAAACACGGGTATGCCAGTAAATCTAAGTAGTTACGCAGTAATGGAGCAACTTTTCAAGGTTCATGGATCAAAATTTTAAAAAATAGTGTCCAAAATATGGGCAATAGTGTACACTACCTAATTCTCGGCCTATTAAACACAACCCTGAGTCTTTCCTAATATAGCTTAGTTTAGTGCCAAACGGAACGTTCATCCCCAGCCGTGCCCTTTCCGAGCAAATCCAACAACGGAGACGTAACTGCAGCTACACAAACCTAATACACGTCGTGACGAGCCTCCAAGGAGCTGGTGCACTCCGAAACAGCAAATCGCTGGACATTTGTCCAAGACAGCTCCCGTCGCTGACCGGCTTGTACTAATAACAACCAATCCATACCCACGCTTTCCTGGCAGTGATCGCTTTCGGTGTGGCTAAATATAAACCACTAACCTTCCTTCCCTCCCGCAGCCACAATTGCCGCATGCTACTTCAAAAGCACGCAGAGGGTGGTTCTCACTCTGGAATCAGACGGTGCGGGGGAGGAGGTTGGAAAAGTTTTCCATCCCAGATATAGAATGTCAGCACTTGTCGTCGTCGTCGTTCAACCGCCGCTTGGTAGCTTGAAACGACAACACAAAACGATGGTGGCAATCAGGTTAGGTAAGCGATAATAATTGCTATAACTATAAGCCGCTCTGGTTCCACCTTCTCGATTTGTCTCGCACCAGCAGCAGCAGCAGGAGGAGCAGCTTGTAAGTGAAATGTCTGTTTGTACAAGTCGAAATAAGGAGGCATCGTGCTATCGTCAGTGCAGAGCGGCAAAAGGGCAACGGCGATGGTAGAATTCAGCCCGGTTCGCTCCCTGAGTGCGACTCTGGCTCGCAAAGGAAAATGCTTTCCTCAAACACACAGTTTACGTTGTGGTTTCGAGGACAGGTGTTAATGTAAATTTATCATTCCTACTTTCCCTAAACCGCTACTGCTGCTGCTGCATATATTGAAGTATACAGGCGAACATTAGAGTCGGGTAACCACCACCGATCGGGGGTGGAGGCTTATGGTCGTCAATCATTCATGTACGTAAATGAGGCAAGCTGTAAATTTTTAATATTTAATTACCAGTCACTAACTATTACTGTGGACGGGAGTGGGACAAGCATAAACGATTTCAGTGAGCCGTCGTCGGAAGGTGCAGCTAGTGTCCGTCGGGCTGGTGTTGATGTTATCCAATATGTGAATCATATCGGTTTGGTATATTACTTCGTTTTTATTACCAACGAGGAGTAGGGTCTCATCTCTATGAAAAGTAAAGTCATCATATAAAGTAAAGTAAGTAAAGCTCATGATACCAATTACAAATGCATAAGTATTCCGAAACACCAAGGACCAATCCACTCACTTATGGCCCTTCAACTAGTGCTAATATGTTGTGAAAAAACTGTGGATAAATCCTTCAGTAACGGCGATCAACAGCACACAAACACGCTTGCACTGAGGGAAGAGGCGTGCACACGAAGGATATTGGCCAAAAGGTTAACACAACTGGGAAAACATCTCACAGCACAGCAGCTTTATTGGCTTGGCTGGTGTTTGGCAAGTAATAGTTTTTATCTCTTCTCAGAGACACTCAGCTTTCCCGGCATTTAGCATCATCGTTCGATTGTGGGCTCCTTCGGTGGCCTGAACTGGATTCGTCGAACGAAGTAGTAGGCTTCTACGATTTTCCAAATTTCTCTTCTTTCGAAGAAACCGCACACATTTTTCGTACCCACGTTGGAACAGGAAATCAGTTCGGTGCGGTTAAGAGGGGGGGTCTGAATGAATCGATTTTATTGTTTTCATTTTGCACATGAGGTCGGACCAATATTTACACTAAAAGTGAACATTTTTCAACCCGGCTGTTGTTGGTCCGTTCAATGTTTCTTCGGTATCGGGCGAACGTCGGTCGGTGTCTGGTTTGATGCATGCTTGAGCACTTGTGGCGAAGAGAAGCACGGGATGGTGGAAAATGTGGCTGATCTGTTTTCCAGATACAAGCTTGCAGTGGGGGACTGGTGGTGAGGGAGGAGAACGGGATATTTACTTTCTCTGGCCGAACATGTGTGCTCGAAAAAGGGAAATGTTGTTTAACAAGCCTCGAGTGGTGAGTTCATGATAACGCAATACGAGCTGGGGGAGGGATGTCAATTTTCGAAACGGGATGCATCGCCTATTGCTAGATTGGGAGTGAGCTTGAACAGATATCCTCTCTGGGGTTAAGTGTGTTGTGCAATTTTTGCCTATTAAGCGTTGTGGTTTCCATTAGAATAAATTCCAAATCAGAAGAACCGATGGCTATTTACCAATCAATGGAATCCGTATTTCATTCGTCTAAAACTAATTAGATTATTGCCCAATTAGAGCCTCCAATTATGAAATACCAGAATCAATTAGTGAACCTGACTCGTTCCATTCTGCGCCTCCGTCTCCATTTCAGCCGCAGTTAATTCCCGAAAAGCAAATCCAAAGAAAAATCCTGCCCAGTGCTGTTGCTTCATAATTTATTCAACTCGATAATTTTGGGCGGCAGCTTGGAAATTATTTCGACTCCTAAAAATCATCCACCATGCATGAGCACGAACACACATACATGCACACACTAGACGCCGGCTGGTCGGTTGGTCCGAACGTTTGTGGATGAGACTCACACAGACCACGGGGGCCTTCAGAAACCGAAAAGTGGCCAACCAAAAACTCTACAGACGCTTTATTGTGTTGGATATGTTTCGTTTTTGGTGCTCTGTAGCATAAAAACTAATAATACGCCTCAGTGATTACCATATAGCAAAAGTTTTCCTTTCTCATTGCCCAATTTTCTCGTCCACCTATTTTTTTTTTTTGGATTGTGTTTTGATTCCGGATTTTCGGGGGAACGGGCAGGCGTGGTAGCTGGGAGCTACTAAGGGACTTCTGGTGGCACTACCAGGCGAAGGGAAATGTTACTTGCTGTTGTTGTCATTCGAATTGTTAATACAGTAGGTAAGCTTGTAACACGTGCCTATGATATCATATTTAGGGTAGATGTTAGCAAAAAGTGTTCACTACATTGTATAAATCGGCTATCAATCACAGGGTAGAAGCAAGGGTGGTCCAAATTATCAAACTCGTACGCGATTCACTATTTCGCAGAAACAATTTCTTCGGTCAAGTTATCAAGATGGTTATAAATAATCCTACCTTATAGTTTGATGAGAAATGATCGCTTATATTAATAAAACAAGACAGTTCCTTTGTCACTACATCAATTTTTTTTAAACAGTAGTTCAATGTATCCAATGCTTACCTGAAATAAAAAAAAGAAAATACAACATCAATATGGATATCATCAGTGCATTTTCGTATCATGAAAATTTTGAGCATGTAAAAGAAGGTGGATAACATATTCAATAAGACTCAACCCAAGTAACCAAAAGTTCTGATAAAAGGCTGTGTGGCTTAAGCAGCTTGTTTGAAGGTGGTCTATGGAATTCTAAGCAGCCTCATTTTTAAGTCGTTATAAGAACTTGGAAGTTCCGGGACATGGTGGGGTGCTCACCCGGAAGACCTCATTAAACTATATAAAACGACTATTCTTTCAGTTCTTGAGTATGGCTCTTTTTGCTTCCTCTCGGCAAGAAAAACCCACCTAATTAAAATGGAACGCATTCAATATCGTTGTTTACGTATTGCCCTTGGCTGTATGCATTCAACACACAATATGAGCCTAGAGGTACTAGCGGGCGTAAAACCCCTGCAGAACCGTTTCTGGGAGCTCTCATTAAGAATATTGATTAAATGTAGTGTCAGTAACAACCTTGTGATTGAAAACTTCGAAGAAATGCTCGAATTGAGCATCCAGTCTAGATTCGTGCGAATCTATCTTAATTATATGTCATCGGATATTAGCCTTCCTTGCTATAACCCCTCTCGTGTATGCTTTACTAACTACAGTTCCCCCATTGACTATGATCTCTCCATGAAACAGGCTATTCAAGGAGTTCCAGATCAACTTCGACCTATCTCAATTCCCCGCATTTTTGCTGAAAAGTACCAACAAGTCAATTGCAATAGAAGATTTTTCACTGATGGATCACGCATTGATGGATCCACTGGCTTCGGCGTCTTCAATGAATACTCAACCGCCTTTCGGAAACTTCAGGAACCTTGTTCCGTTTATGTTGCTGAGCTAGCAGCAATCAACTTCGCATTGGGGATGATTTCCGATATGCCCATAGACCATTACTTCATCTTCTCGGATAGTCTCAGTTCGATTGAGGCTATTCGGTCGATGAAACAAGGTAGGCACTCATCTTATTTCCTTTCAAAGGTAAGGGAGCAGATGAGTTTGCTGGTCGAAAGATCATATATGATTACCTTTGTATGGGTCCCCTCACATTGCTCAATCCCAGGCAATGAGAAGGCAGACTCTCTCGCAAAGGTGGGCGCACAACAAGGCGAGATTTATGATAGAAGAATTTCACATGATGAATTTTTCCCATTAGTACGTCAGAGTTCTCTTTTAAGTTGGCAAAACGATTGGACAAATAATTCTCTTGGGCGGTGGTTACATTCCATTATTCCAATTGTTTCTTCGAGAGCGTGGTTCAAAGGTCTGGATGTAAGTCGGGGATTCATTCGAGTGATGTCAAGACTTATGTCCAACCACTACTCGCTAGACACACATCTCTATAGAATAAACCTCGTTGACAGCAATATATGTAGGTGCAGAACCGGTTATGATGACATCGATCACGCAGTTTGGTATTGCCCGGGTAATGACGCCTCCAGAGCACGACTATTGGATACCCTAGTGGCCCGAGGTAGACAACCCTTCCGTGAAGTAAGAGATGTATTGGGAACACGTGATCTTCCCTACATGCAAGCGATCTACGAATTCCTTTGTTTGTCTGATGTTAGAGTTTGATGTGACTATCCCCTCCTTTCCAAACAATTTCCCGCCATTGTGTCCCAGTCTTATTATCCTCCTGTTCATGTGCTACTTGCCCCTGCCCAGCCAGGATTTGGTCAACCGTCCGAGAGTAGTATCTGAAGGAGGCTTCAGAAACCAGTTTCCTACCTAGATCCTTCCAATTGAAATTGTTACCTATTAACCTCGAGCCCGCCACGAGTAATTGGTACCCAATACTAACCTAGAAATACTGCTATTTAAAATGTAAATCAAACATTACTGATTTTGGCTCCGCAAAGTGTCACACACGACTGAGCCTAATAAATAAACGAACTAGTTAAAAATAAAAAAAAAAAAAAAGAACTTGGAATTATTTATATATATAATTATTTATACATAATTTAAAAGCATTCTAAGCAGCTTCTGGCGAAACTTGAACGGAACAATAAACAGTTTCGGTTTGGCAGTCTGGCAATCACTCAATCAGAACAAATTAATTTTGTAATTTGTCCCTACGTTTCGGCTCTGATTAGGGCCTTCTTCAGGGGAAACTGAGGGGTTCACCTTGAGAAGAACTCAACAACTTTGATGGACCTTCAGGGCATCCGCGTCCTGTTCAACATTGTGGTGAGGTGGGAGCGGTACTAGCCGGTCAGCCGTGGAGTCACCCAATGCTCGAACTGCCGGCTGTTCGGGCATGGAACGAAGAATTGCCATATGGTCAGCTGCTGTGGCAAACAACACAAAACCGACGTCTGCGACAAACTCGATGAAGCCGGTCCCATTTGCGCCAACTGCGGTGCTGATCACAAAGCTACAAGCAAAGCCTGCCCGATCACAAAGCTACAACCAGTCTGGCCGCAAGAAGATGCCGGAAATTAATGACCAGAACTTCCCACCGATACCTTGACGACCGTTTTCAGTGCTGCCACCGCTGCCACTTAATCAACGATTGGCTGCTGCGGCGGTCGCCACCGCTCAAGTTCAAACTGCCAGAGTCCCTGCAAGCTCAGGCCAAATGACGACCGCTGCTCCACAACCGCAGAATCTCCCAGCAGCCCCTGGGCTAAACTGGCGTCAGGATGGACCGTTCCTACCGCAGCCCGAAATCAACGATGGATCTTGGTTTACCGCAGCGGAACTTATGATCATCTTCCTCAAGATGCACGACATTGCCAACACCATCAAAAACAAATCCGACCAGCTCCAAGCTGTGGCTATCTTCATGCTAAGTTATGGACCGTGAGATTATCAAAATCGCAAACTGGAACGCTTGCTCGCTCAAGAGCAAAATTATCGAGTTCATTGACTTCCTCAACGAACATAGCATCGACATTGCCGTTATCACCGAAACCCACCTGAAACCGGAGGTAAACATCTACCTTTCTGACTTCCGGCTTATAAGACATGATCGAACCAGCTCCGGGGGAGGAGGAGTGGCCATTGCTGTAAGGAGAAACATCTGCTGTCGGCTTCTGCCAACAATACCATAGAAGCTTTAGGGGTAGAAGTCTCCACTTCTGTCGGCCCTATCACCATCATTGCGACCTGCTGCCCCAAGCAAGTCACCATCAGGGACGAATCGGCAGTAGACCTGCGGAGGGACATCATCAAACTAACTCGACGGCGCGAAAAGTGCATCATCGCTGGCGACCTGAACGCCAAACACCAGGCTTGGGGCAACAGTCGACGCAACCAAGTGGCTCGCTACGCCATATTAGCGTCGGACTGTCCCACCCGGTTGAGCCGGTCTAGCGTTCACTCCACGATAGACATCTTCATCAGCAACATGGGAGACAACATCTCGCTACCTGTGACCCATCAGGAGCTGAGTTCGGTCCACTATCCGGTGGTGGCCGAAGTAGGCTCATCCGTCAACCGAATCCAAGCTTCCCAACGCAACTACCATCGTGTAAGCTGGGAGCAGTTCCAACACTGTGTCGACTCCACTGTTGACTACAGTGTCCTTCCGGAGACGCCCGAAGACGTTGACCGGTGTCTGCGTTCCATCGAGGAGGCGATATCCCGGGCCAGGGAACAAAACGTGCCAGTATCCAGACAGGTGAGCAATACTCTGAACCTTGATAGAATTACCAAAGATCTCATCAGACTCCATAGCTCCATCCGAAGGCAATACCAGCGTTCTGGTTTACGTGTCTTGAAGACCCATTGCAATCGTCTTACAAAAACCATCCAAGCCAGGATGGTGGACCTCAGAAATCAAGATTTTGCTAACAAGATCCGCTCTCTCCCAGATTGTGCACCGCCCTTCTGGAAACTAACGAAAATCCTTAAAAATAAGCCAAGACCCATTAATGGCGCCGGTGGTGTAGTGGTAAGCGTGATTACCTCTCACCCCAGCAGGCCTGGGTACAATCCCAGTCGGCGCCGCCGGGATGTTCTGAGGCATAACATCTCTGATCACGCCTTCCTTCGGATGGGAAGTAAAGCCGTTGGTCCCCGGTTCATGAGTTGATGGGTCGATAGGTAGGGTCCAGGTGTGGGAGTTGCCTTCCTGGCATGTCGGTAGCATTGGTGCTCAGCACGGAAAACAAAATCGACGGAAAAAACAAACCAAAGAAAAAAAAAAAAAAGCCGAGACCCATTCCACCACTGACCCCACTGGATCGTCCCGGCGACCCAGTGGTTCATCTGATAACTCCTGAAGAGAAGGATGCCGCGATAGGTCAACACTTCGTCAGCTCCCATAATCTCGGACAAAACATCGTCAGCCCTCATGAATCTGAGCTTGCTGAAAATTGCTCTTCATCAGATTCCTAAAATTTTTCCAGAGGAATCTGAGATTACGGCTGACAAACTGTTGGCCTTTATCAAATCATCGAAAAACATGAAGGCCCCAGGTTTCGACAACATCCTGAATCTGGAACTCAAACACTTGAGTTCCAGATTTTACAATCTGTGCCTCCAACTTGGCTACTTCCTCTTGTGATGGAAGTCAGCTATAGTCATACCCATCCGGAAACCTGGAAAGAATCCGTCCTCTCCTTCAAGTTATCGACCAATCAGCCTTCTCTAAGGGTTATTAAAACTGTTTGAAAGAGCAGTCTACCACCGGCTCCTAACATCTGCCGAACAAAACAACATCTTACTTGAGGAACAGTTTGGTTTTCGGAAAGGTCGTTCGACCGTCCACCAGCTGACTCGAGTGACAAACATTCTCAGACGGAACAAGTCTGTTTCGAAAACATCTGCCATGGCGTTTTTGGACGTTGAAAAAGCGTTCGACAATATCTGGCATGATGGCCTGGTGTTCAAATTGCAGCAGTACGGTCTTCCAATCTTCCTAGTGAAGATCATAAACAACTATCTATCAGACAGGACGCTCCGAGTCTCTCTGAATGGCATCACATCGGATGCATTCAACATCGGTGCCGGGGTTCCACAAGGAAGCATCCTTGGCCCCATCCTATTCAACCTGTTCACCTCCGATATGCCGGCTCTCCCTGATGGTGGATCGTTGTCTCTGTTCGCAAGGGTACAAGGTACAAGGGTAAGGTCATTGGAACTCTGACTGCCAAACTTCAGAGAGGCCTGGACATCCTGTCTGAATATTTCAACAGCTGGAAGATCCGTATCAACGCGGCAAAGCCCAGGTCATCATCTTTCCACACTCAAAATCTCCCAGACTTGTTCCATCTGAAAATAATAAGATCTGCTTAAACGGCTCAGTGGTGGAATGGTCCAAAGAGGTCGTGTACCTCGGGCTAACACTAGACAGCAAGCTTCTTTTCAGGGAGCACGTTGACAAAACCAAAACCAAGTGCAACATCTTGATAAGATCGTTGTATCCACTCATTAACAGGAGGTCTACCCTGTCCCTGAAAAATAAGCTTGCTGTCTACAAACAAATCATCCTTCCCGTAATAGAATACGGGATGCCTATCTGGGAGAGTTGCCATCACCTCAAACTTCAAAGGATCCAAAGGAAGATCCTGAGGATGATCCTTAACAGTCCCCCGCGGATTAGAAATTCTGAGGTCCACCGCCTGGCTGGTCTTCAGACACTGGAGTTACGGAGAGCTGACTCCATCGCAAGGTTCAGAGATTGCTGTAGGCGATCCGATCAACAGATCGTCAGGGATCTGGCACGTTAGGTTAAGTTAGGTTAAGTAGGTAGAATAACAAATTAATACATTCAAACAACATACTTCACAAGAAGAAAATTGAAAAACATTACACAGTAAAAAAACAACATGTACAACACAAAATCAAAAAGTTCACCAAATATGAAAAGCCCTTCTGGCTAACCTCTTACCCTGTATTAGCAATTGTAAACCACATAACAAATCAAAATAAAGAAGAACTTTACTACTACTAACAGACGTTTCATTACTGAATCTGGTAGATTTTTAAGCTGATCATATTTAATCCTGTCCGCACCCAGATCATTGTTCTTCTCACACAACAGAGCAAGAGAGAACTCCACCATTGAGAAAGATGGTTCACATCATCGCGATAGAGTTGACAGTTTGGATCTGAGTCCGGGAAAATCTTCTTTGCAAACTTTTTCACCCACTCATGTGAGTATTTCTGATCTTCATTTGTGATCGTCTTATTGCAATTTCTCGAGTTAAACGTTTCCCCCTTGGGAGTATAGCATAATTTTCCTTCAGTGGTGATTAAACTAAATTGCACCTAATTTCCCTATTTAATCAAAGGTCAAACGTTGATCGCATTTTTTTTTCCAGAATCCTACCCAAAACGAACTGCTTGAACTGCCAAACCCAACGAGTTTCATTTCTCAATAAATTCCGAAACTCAATCCCATATCGCTGCGATCCATCACATCAGCAGCAGCATCAACAGTAGCAGCGACTCCAGCGATTGGCTGCACACCCACGGGCCTTCACCAACTGTTACCACCATGTTTGCCGTGCCACGGTGTGCGCACCAAAGAGAGATAGAGAACATCGCTGTGCCAAAATAACCGCACCGCATGCACATATGGGACCCTTGTTTTTGCACAAATTATATAAAATAGAAAAATAAATATTTTAACCCTCCCCCATCCGCGCACACACAGCTGCCATCGTCTGGTTGAACAACCGAAATTCCAATTCCCCCCGTCCCAAAAACCAACCGGGTGGAAATGTGGAACCCATCAAAATAATCCTGCACACGTTGGAATTCATCAGCTCTCTCCAGCGGAATAGATTTTCCTCTAATTTTTTTCCTCTACCAGGTATTTAGCAACTTCGGTGGAGGAAGCCTAAAATTTTTGGGCCGTATTTTTTCAACGAACCGGACCGGCAGTGGGCGGGCTGTGGGAGAGTGAACATCAGAGTGTGTTTATATGTTCAAATTCGGTTGAATGCTTTTGCATCCATTGGGGCACCTCACGCAATTGTGCGAAAGCTTGGACATAGGCAACTACCCGCAGCCCCAAAACAGCTCCTGTCCAATGCGGCACAAACGTACACAAACAACAATCACACACACACACGCACGCTCGCACACAAACTATACACAAACACACATTTAAATAATTTTCAAATTACCTACAAGTGGAGTTCCGTGGAGGGGGGGGGGGTGTTTGTGGAAAAGCGGTGGACTGCAAGAGCCTGATGACCATAGGTGGGACTCTATGTGTGCGTGAGTGTATGAGTGCGCGACTGCTCGAATCTGGAAAAAGGCAAGGTGCGAGAGGGCGCGTGAAATTGAAATTTAAATGCTTCAGTAGGTGGGAAAATTGAAATGTTACGAAAATATTTTCAGAGCGCGACTTTTTTTCCCGTCTGCTTGGTTGCTTTCGCAATGAAGGTATTGCGATGGGGTGGTTCCAGTGCTGTATGAGAAGCATCATTTGTCCCCTCACTGATATGCTGTTGATCTGATGAAGTTTCTTAAAGTTAAAGCAATGTGTGAGATCGTTCTTGCCATCAGTGTGACACAGTTTGGACACACTCACTGTGGAACACGCGTGCTCGAAAGTTTCACAGCTTCTGAAACGATTTAGGTTTATTTATATGCACTTTGTTTAATTTATTCGGCGTATTTATTTAAATTTGAATATATTTGATAAAAACCAGAAGAGAGCTTATACACGTTTTCTGGTCGCGTCGCGCTTGATTTCACTATTCTCGGTCAAGCATAGCAGCGGCCGGCGCTGGTGGCTTCTGCAAACATTCCTATAAACATCGAATCCGAATCCGGTTGGTTGGAGAATTTCGATTTTGTCACACGTGTCCGAGGAACAAAAAAAGCTTAGGCGATTCAATCGTTTATTTATTATTCTTATCGGTGGACTCTAGCCGGGGCCATTTCTCCCATATAGCCAAAGCTGGAAAGTTTTCATTTTCCGATTGTTTTCACATTCATAGCGGCGTTGTAGTGGCATCAGCAACGGGGAGGTCGTTTGATGGTGACATAAAAATCCAAACGTGGTGCGATGGGAAAATGAATTCAATTAAACAGCTGAATTTTTGAATGTGGAAACAATTTTAACTGGTAATTAACAGTGTTCGGTGGTTTGATTTCGATTGTAGAAAAATAGTAAAGTTATGTTCTTGAATGGGGAACGCAACCGAAGAATTAATTGCTCCTGACAGAGGGGTGAGGAGAGGAGGCTGTTGATTTCTTCGAAGTAGTTAGTAAGTGTAGTGAAATTAAATGTCACGGTAGTGTCATTATATGACATGCTCTCAAACAAACAAAAATCTACGGTAGGAATGGGAAGTTAGTAACAGAGCTTCTACTTCATTTAGGAAACAGGTCAACAAGATCTGGAGAAAAGTTTTTAGTCAGTGCTGTCATGGTAAATTTTTAAGTGGTTACTCACTTTTTTTTCATATAGGGTATCCCAGAATGTCTATGCTTGGAACACCCCTGCTTGTTTCAGACGACGTTTAAGCTGTTCATAATTATCACGCTGAATCATTTTTACATTTCGACCAACAGTTTCGTGTATCGCAAGTGTCGGTTCTTTACATGTCCGTGACAATGCGAAGCATTTCTCCGGAAAACCGCAAACAGATCGTGCACAAATGGTGCACTAACCCCAACATTTCTCTGAGTCAATAAGCGAAATTGGAAGGTGCAAACATGGTTCGGAAGTATTTATTTTTTATATATTTGGAGGGAAAAGCCCAAACTAGTGGGCGCAAAACTTCATCATTTCAGTGCCAACAGATAACATGGAATCCTACAGATACATTTGCTTGAACTAAGTCCTAATCATATAAAAAGATATTAATAATAACATAATCAAAACAGCAAAAAAAGGTTATCTTCCATTTAATTCCATTTAATTAAGTGGAATTAAATAGAAGATAACCTTTTTTAGCTGTTTTATTTAGCATTCCGCTAACAACCCAATTTCATTACTTCAACATAATTAAGTTAATTTAAATACAGCAAACAAAAACCGTCAGGAAGTTAAAAGTACATTATAAAACAGATTCTTAAGCCTAACACGGGAGATATTAAAATCAAAGCATTTCTAACATTTTTTGAAAATCTTACACATGCTAGTTAAAGGCTCATTAGCGCCGTAGTTTTTGCGAAAAGCCGGGATATTGAAAAAGTAGAAGGGTCTGTGCCTAGGGGCACGAACGGAAGCTTGACTTAGGACCGCTAGTGGACGGAATAAATGTGAACATTTAGTTCTTTTAATTGATCAATCATCAATTATCTTAACTCGTTCTGTTTTTTTTTTATTTGTGAGCGTATCAAATTTGTAGTATTTATTTCAAAGAGAAAGTTGATGAAGAGAATCCAAGGGACTGTCAACTTGAATATTTTCGATTCATCTACCCGACTTTAAAAGGTGTATTTTGAATTTTTTGTTATTTATGAATTTTTAAGTTTTGTGCATTTTGGTATTAAAGTGTATTCAAATCACCCCTCACAGGATTTCCTTCCGAATTATATGAATAGGGCGTGGCGGAAAGTATCGTTTGTGCAGAATATGTACAAAAGGAGGGACTTCGAGCGATTGAGCTCGTGAGTGCTAATTTTCTCACAAATTTGATTTTATTGGCTTTCTGGGGACTGAATATACACCCAAAGCGAATTATTCCCACTTCACTCAAATTCTATATGGATTTTTAACACTTCCTACCAGCGTGTTCTGGAAAATGGTCGGACGATGATTAATCTCACCAATACATTCGGGCCTACAATTCCACACCTTCTATAGAGACCAGGTTGAGCCTTGATAGCTAGCTGCTTGCGGCAACTGATGACCTTGACAAATGTCCAAATAATACTCTTAACAAATTTATGGTGGTTCTGAAAAGGACCGTTTTGTAGTGATGGTTGAGTAATGCTGAGCTGAGCACGACGAGCTACTGATTCCGATCCTGGCCTAGCGGTGGGACTTCTTCCTCCTTCTCTATGGTTGCTCATACGAGCTCTGCAGCTCGCTGCTTGTAGGCAGCCTTTCGTTGTTTTTGAGAGCACTCCTGCTGCTGCTGCTGCTGCTGCTACTACTGCTGCTGCTGGACTGGACACCACCACTTACGGTGATTGAATGAGCAACGTTCAGTGGGACCCCATCGAATTCGATTTTTAAGTCTGTGTTAGGGAATGCGCTGTTTTCAGACATTCGGTGATAATTTTGATCACCATTGCAACAGTTGGACATTTGGTATTTTTCAATAGTGACCTATTGAAAATTAACTAAGTGTTCATTTTAGCAGATTGGTAGATAAATTTCCAATCGTTTGGCTTGTTTGGAATTAAAATCTATCTGCTATTGGTCGAAATCTGACCTCTTTTCGTAATGCTGTGCATTTTGGTTTTTTGAAATTGCGTGGATTCTATAGATCCTGTGGAGATCTATCTAGCCCTGATGTATGTGTTGGTAGTGGGAAAAATGTAAACTTTGCGTGAGACGATGTCTTAACACTCGAAAGCAATTTTGTGAAATATGAAGTAAAACAAATCCTAGCTAGTTCTGCTTGATGATTTTGTTTGATTTTATTTATTTGTAAAGTCGCCGGGAAATACCAGCTGGCGATTTTTTCTTTAAGATAAATCCTTACTTGAAAACAGGCAAAAACTCACAAACAGGCTGCTTTTTCATGGTATACAGTACAGTGTGATAATTCAATAGTCAATATATTATCTCAACATTTAGTGGCAAACCATTCATAAATTTTGGTAACATACAAAAATTTTATAATCCACATTAAATTTCATATTGAAGCGCCGATTGAAACAATCTTTTCGACGTCACTACAAGGGTGATTGATTAAACGAAAGAAACGAATCGTGCGGAATGAAAGCCAAGGAAAAACTAATTGCACCAATATATTCAGGCCTACAATTCCACACCTTCTATATACAGGTTGAGCCTTGATAGCTAACTGCTTGCGGGAACTGATGACCTTGACCAATGTCCAAATAATACTCTTTAACAAATTGTTGGTGGCCCTGAAAAGGACCGTTTTGTAGTGATGGTTGAGTAATTCTGAGTTGGCTGAGATGAGGCTGTCGAGCTGTATGTCGTTTGGAGCGAGGGTGACACGCTTGGCATAGATGACCGACCCGCAGCGACTCACGAAGAGCTACTGATTCCGATCCATAGCATAGCGGTGCAGCTTCTTCCTCCTTTGATGGTTGCTTATGTGGGCTCTGCAGCTCGCTGCCTGGAGAACAATTTTCAACGCCACACGCCGAAAGCACTGCTACTGCCGCTACTAATTTCGACGACCGAACACCACCACACAGTGGTGTGATCGTTGGGAGCGTGTGGTTCTGAGTATGGCGATGAGTGTGCAAAATATTACGCAATTCCATCCTCCCTATTCGCACGCGCCCGAGGATCGGAGGCGAATGCCACTTTGACTTGTTTCGTCTACTTACTACTCTCTGACGACTGTGCTGGGGAAGCAGCATATGCATGAAGGTGGATTTGTTAGTTAATTCGACGCTTTTGGACAATGCTGGACATTTACCAGTTTTTCAATAGTTTCTTGTTGAAAATCAACGTTCAAAAGCATTGTTATCGATGTGTAGCCACATTTCTGATCGATTGGTGATAAAATTATTGAAATTGGACCAGGGGCAGCTGAGTTATTAACGTTCAAAATCTTTCTTAATATGTTACATGTTTCATTTTCGGTTTTCACAAAGTGTACTCCCATATAGAAATCAAAGACGTAGTCCTACGCCAAAAAATAATAAGAACGTAAATTTACGCGTCTTATATTGACATTCAACTGCTGCAGAAGTGAACCGCAATTAATGTCCGATCGTAGGAGATCAGCGATGAAGGTAGCCTTAGAGACGCCTCGGCAAACACTAAGTAATTGTAGGGACATCAAATTACAGCGACTTTCATAACTAGGGAGATTGAAAGGATCACTCCAGGGTAGCCAACGACGGGCGAAACGTACAAATCTTCGCTGAATGGCCTCAATACGATTCACCCCGTTGCTGTAAAAAGGAGCCCATACTACGGAACAGTACTCTAATGTGGAGCGGACTAGCGAACAATAGAGTGTTTTTAAACAGAAAATGTCCCTAAAGTCTATGGCGAAACGAAAAATGAAACCAAGTTGAGAAGACGCCTTAGTGGAAACATAAGCCACATGGTGTGAATCAAGTAGGACGCCTAAGTCTTTAATGGTAGCTTCACGGCTTAATATTTGCTCATGCAGACTGTAAGCATAACAGATATGTGATTTTTTCCTGGAAAACGTTATAATGGCACATTTAGAAGCATTTAATATCATCCTGTTCTTGTCACACCAAACAGTAAAAATGTCCAGCTGCTGCTGAAGAAACAATGCATCACTTCGATCTTTGATGAAAAAGTATAGTTTGAAATCGTTAGCATAAGACAGCTTCAGGCAACGGATCGAAAAGTGAACGTCAGTCGGGAATGATTCCAGAATCCAAAGAGAGGTTGAAGATGGATGCTAAAGGTGCGGCCAGCACTCCAATACAGTTCTTAATAACCGCGGAAGGGATATCGTCAGGGCCAGTGCTGAAAGAATGTTTTAAACGAAGGCTTGCTCTACGAACATCATTAGTCGAGATAGGCGGATGCGGCCCAACAGCAGAAAGTACGGGAACATCACTACGATGTGCTCGTTAGGTAAATTTTCTTCTTGATCCGTATTTTACATTGTAGAAGGTAAGTCCGATTCCTTCCGTTGATCGTTCACATGATTCCACACAGCAAAAAAATAATTTTGATATCACATCAAAGTGTATGCACTACAATCATGTCGAAAATTTCATGTAATTTTTATGACCACATAAATAAACAAATGCAGTAAAAGCAGCGTAATGTCAGTTCATGCATTGTATTAATGATAATTTTGTCCTTTTTAGCAAGTAATATTACACCATATTTTCGACATGATTGTAGTGCATCCACTTTGACGTGATATCAAAATTATTTTTTTGCTGTGCAGAAGCTCTTGGGATTTGCTTTGAGTTTAATTTGGAGATGACGCTGATGGACTTGATAAAGCTGTTTGTTGAGCCGCTTACACTGTTTGTTAACGAGGTTGTACTTCCTCTTCGATGCATCCGTTCGAAGTTTACAAAATGTCTTCGAGGCAGCTCGTTTGGATGACTTCAGTCGCGTGAGTTGGTGGTTGGTCCAAGGAGGGCTACTAGATATGGGTGGAGTTGTCGTGGGTATCTCGGAGTTCATCGTCCCAGCTGATGTTTTCGAAAAAGATTGCCATTCCCTCGAAGTCAGTGCAACGGTAGTCATACGATTCGCTGTCAACGGTAACCCGAAAAGTGCAATGGTGAATGGTGTCTACAACGTTTAACTAGTTGTTCGGGTGCCTCTTGAACCGAGCAATTAGAGGCGAGTTCACGGCTAAGGAAACATAGATCAAGCAGTCTATGATTGTCATTGGAGATCCCGTTGCAGAAAATCAGCAGTATTGTAGCAATCTAGGAGAGATGCTACTAGAGGTGTAATGTATGAGCCATTAGAGCAAGGGTGAAAGAACCCTGTTTCATTCGATCACCAACAACAAGGATTTCTTCAGTCGCATTCCTCTTGGATACAACCCAAAAAGTGAATCAATGTGTTGATCGATCAACTCAGAATCGCCAAGTCGATCCGGGGGTAAATACAACACGCAAATGAAGACCACTTTCAACGGTAGGGTAACAGCCACCCACACCTGTTCGACACCTGAGGTATTAGGTGGATGAAGTAACTGAGAGTTAAAAGTAGAACGAACTGCTAGCAAGACACCACCACCGGAAGCTTTGGGGCTAGTAGCGCGAGAACGATCAGTGCGATAGACCGTAAAATCCGAACTAAATATTTGCTTAGAAAGTGTCTTGCTGTTCAACCAAGTTTCGGTGAAGGCGTACATATCGTAACAAGCATCCGAGTAGGCCAATTTGTACTCAGCTACAGTTGTATTCATGCCTCCAACGTTTTGGTAATACAGCAATATTTCAGCTCCCTGAATCCTGGATGCGTTACGGTTGTCATTAGAGTCATCATGGTGGAGATTGACTGAAATTTTCGAGGGACTACATATGTACGGATGTGTAGTGATCATTTTCCGCTTCGGCAGGACATATACTGTTCGTGCAATTACCTGAGAAACCAAGCTCAGTGACTTGAGCATTGCAATCAGAGTCATCCTGGTGAGAAGCGGCTGAAACTGCGAAAGGACTTTTTACGGCAGTGTAGTGATCATTTCCTGCTTCGGTAGGACATATACAATTTACAAGCTTACAAAACAAGCTCAGCAGCTGATTGCTACTTCCGAAGGCGAGGATCGAATGGGGCAACGCTGACAAAACTGGGCCAGAATCCATTTTTGGTAACGGTCTTAGTGAAAATTGGGTTATCCGAAACTAGTACTATGAGTACTTGTGCTTCAGTTCGAGACGTGGCTAAAAAATTGGGATCCTCGAAGAGTAACCCCAACAAACATTGGATGCCGAACAAGAGCTTATTCAAGAAGAAATATACTTCTTCAGCTAAAAATTTGCTTATTCAGCCTTTAATCAGCTCAAATTGTTTGTTGGGACGTCCAGCAGGCCAAGGCAAGAATGGGTCTAAGGGCGTATAAGAAGGAAAAGAAGCTAAAGCGGAGAGAAGAACAAGCCGAATCCGTCAAACCAAGGGCTTGAAAGTTATACGACCAATTGTTGTGCGGAAAATCGGTATGCGTGATTATGGACGATTAATCATACGGTAAATTTGATTACAAAACTGTTCCTGGTGATCAGTACTGTAGAGTTCAGTAATATTATGCATTATGCAGAGGTACGCATTTGTATGGTTGGCCTATAATACATCTCTTTATACGTCTGATAGCATTGGAGTTGCGATACGAATATCACTGGAAGTGGACGGCGGTAGCTGGTTGAAGCAGAACGAACCAAAAGGCTTCGGTCGATTCTACAAGTATCTACAAACAGGGGACACCCTATATGTGCGGCCCTTTCAAGGACCACCCACAAATGTAAAATGCACACTAGAGTGTTTCAGCGTTACATGAAAAAAAAAGTCAAAGTCTGGAATTTCAAACGCTACCCCCTGGAATGGTAGTTTGGGGAGTCATAAACACCCTGTCAAAATTTGAAATCATTTGTTTCACGGGAACTCCTCGCTCAAAGGGCTTGAAGTTTGTATGGGGAAAATGTATGGGGAAACGAGCCACTTTCATATTCGCGGCTCTAAGTGGCGCTGTAGTTAGTTGATTTGTACGACATGTAGAACCTTTGGAGTATTGCGAACATCTTGGCTAAAGACCGGTTGTGAATCCGAGTTAATCTCGAAAAGTTATTAGCGTTTCAAATGAACACCACCTGCTTTACTTTTGCGGAGGGCCTAACGCGCTTTGTGCGGTTTTTATTTTTACGAGCAGGCATACGAATCAGCGTTGCCAGATTGTTTTCCAGCTGATCGGTACCAACAGTTTAAAAAAAACGGTATTTATCGCTATTTATTATCTTAACAAAATTTATATTTTTGCCGTTGGCTTGATGCCAAAAGATCAAACTTTTGGACTTAGAACGGAAAATTTGCTTTCCAGGAGAAGTCGGAAGAAGTTCCCGGGCAATGTTTGAACTAGCTTCTGAAGGAAACCGATCAAATTTCCAGAGAAAGAATATAGTAGCTCTACTGGAGGAAGTTTCTAAGTTCTAAGAGAAGTCAGAAAAACTTCCGGGGAACTTCCAAGACAACTATCGGGGAACTTCTGATGACAAGTTAAAGCAGCTTTCGGAAAAAAAATCGGATGACACATCCAGAGGAAGCCAGACAAGATTTGGAAATCTGAAACAAAATCCAGGAGTAGCCATTTCCATGGAAAGCCAGAAGAAGCTAAAAAAAACCTTCCAATTGAAGCCAAAAAAAAACCTTCGGAGAATGACTTAAGGAGAAATTTCCAGAGGAAGACGAACGAAATTTCTGGGAGATACATTTGGTGGAAGGTTAATTGAACTTCCTGGAGAAAACGGAAGAAACTTCCTGGAGACGCTGAAACAAACTTTCTAAGGTAGATTGGAAGAAACTTCTAGAGAAAGTCTGAAGTCACAGAGCTTACGAATCAGTCACAAGAAACTTCAAGGAGAAGTTGGGGAAAAATTCAGGAAGAAAGAGATTTCTTGGGGATGTTAGCACAACATTACCTGAAGTTTCTTACATGTTCTAATGATCCAGAGTAATTTTCCTAATTTTTATAAAACATCCCTGAAGACCCAACAAGGCCCCTGAAGTTTCCTGAAATGCACTTAGAAATATCACATAATTCCTAGGAGCTCCTTGAAAGTTCTTGCACTTTTTCTAAAGTTTATGGGGCTGTTTTGAAGTTCTCTGATCATCCTCGAAGTACTGGGAACTTCCTTGATTATTATGAAACTACCAGAAAATCTCTAATCTTCTTTGAAGGTGTCCGGACTTTCATGAAGGTTTCAGAACTTCTTAAGTGCTCTCACAATATTCTTGTATTTAATGGATCATCAGCTTTGAATCTCTCTGATCTTCTCGATTTTTTTTTTGTTTTTAAAAGTTCTCGAAACTTGCTTCACACAATTTTCTAGTATTCATGTTACTTCTCTTAAGCTTCCAAAATTTTCATGAACCTCTCGGTACTTTGCTCAATGTTAATGAGTTTGTCGGATTGTTTTTAAAGTTTCAGCAATTTTATTTAAATTAATTGATCTTTTCTTATGTTCTCAGAGCTTCCTTAAGCTCTCTGAATTGGAATAGTCCTGAAAACCAATAAATTTCCCTGAAGTGCTTTACATTTGTGAAGTTTCCAAAATATTTTTGATGTTTCCTTAGGTTTATTTGTGTTCTCTGGTCTTTCCTGAAATTTTCGCGTTCTCGAATTTTAATAGAATTGAATGAAACTTTATTTATTTCATCGGAACTTACCCTCACAGATATTTAAACTTACCCAAAAGTCTGAAGCAATTTGAATATTCAGATATTTTTAAAAGTTCCTGCAGTTTTCCTGAAGTAAGAATGGAACCGCAATAAAACACTTCAAGCATCTCTGATGTTCCGGGGAAGTTAAAAAAAAAAACAAACTGGTGGGAGAAGACGGAAGAATGTTTCGAGCTAAGCCAATCGAAGTCAAAATTACTTTCCCGTAGGAATCGTAGATTGAACAAATTTTAGGAAGTTAAAAATTTAACATATTGATGGACCTATTTATTCACAGAATAAAAGTATTTCCCGATTCCCAGGAATTACCGGGATGATGCATCAGTTGTTTCTCAATTCCTGGGTAGCCAAAATCGTCGAGGAAATGGAAACATTTATAAGACGGCACTAAAAATAAAAGTCTCTCAAAATGGTTTCCTTCAACAGTTCAGCGTGGACAGGCAATCATTTTGATTACTATAAAAAAATCGGTATAAATCGGTATAAAATCTAAAAAAAATCGGTATTCTGAGAAACCATGTCTGTATATCGCTATCAAGTTCGAAAATTGGTATAAATACGATAAATCGGTATATCTGGCAACGCTGATACGACTAGCAATGTTTGCATGGGTATAACTTTTTTTGTTTCACCTTGAAATTGGCTGACATTTTCGCAGTGAGTAGAATTAGGGTCTACTGAAAATTTGAACAGATTGGCCAAGTGGTTCCGGTTTTATTCCGGGTTTCCGAAAGGCCATCGGGGTGGAGAAAAGGTACCAGTCGTCTAGAACAAGGTGATGTTGGTAATCCACAGCAACAGGCATCTATAGGTAGTGCTGATTGATATCTTAACAAAACCAAGCCACAAATTGGTTTTACATACTGATTATCCACCGGATGGCCAACCTTAATCTTGATTAGTATGTATTTTTGATCAAAGTATGTCTTGATTATTCACTGCAACTATATGAAATGAAGTAAAATGGTGATTTTTGATATATCAGCTGATCATTGGCTCCGAGTGGTCATCAGATAACCATTAGAAAGATTCGGAACATCCGTGAAATTGATTGCTTCGTAAATTTGATCACAGTAGGCATTGATTTTTCCTGCAACTATATGGAATGAATTAAAATTGTGATGTTTTACACAAGCTGGTTATTGGCTCCTAGTCGTCACCAGATGGTTCGTCAGAAAATTTGGAACATTTGTAAACTTGATTGCTGTGTAAATTTATTCAAATTAGGCCTTGATTTGTTCTGATACTATATGTAATGCTGTACAATGGTGAGTTTTGTTATAAAGCCAGTCATTGCTTCTAAGTAACCACCAAAAGGCCCGCTGGAAGATCTTGAACATCCGTAAAATGTATTGCTTCATAAATTTGTTCAAAGTAGGCCTTGATTTATCCCTGAGTGGTGACCAGACGCTGGAGTTTGATGTGTTAATTTGATCAAAGTACGCCTTGATCTGTTCTGATACCTTATGGAATGTAGTAAAATGAAATTGATACATTAGATGGGAATTGGCCACCAGATAGCCCTCCGGAAGATCTGGAACATCTGTAAAATGTATTGCTTCGTAAATTTGATCAAAGTAAAGGGTGATACGGTCAAAATTTGGTCAAGGGAAAACGCGTGTAAATCGGTGAAATCGTTTATTTAAAAAATCAAATTAGATTTCTGATTCAAGCTTAGCTTAGCTTAGCTTAGTCTGACTGCACGTATCGATAGTTGCACTCCGTGATTGATCTGAACCAGTGAAATTGTACAAAGAATCAACTGAATGGGGCTTGGGAGTAACCTGCCATTCTCAGTGTACATGTTCCAGTGACTCCTACCTTTAAAGATCAATAACGTCACCGGCCACGTCCTTGCAATCAGGTGGGAGAGGGAAGGAATGTTAGTGTGTGACTTTTGTTGTTTTGGGACCGTGTTTACCTCTGCATCCCACAAAAGTCACAGGAAGGAGGTTTTGTTATTGGGTTAGGTTCGTTGGATCAGGATTCACCTTGATAAGTGATGCGATCTTTTGTTTTGTGTAGTTATTTATAAGTGTTTTCGATTTATGCTCTAAACAGCCGGCTGTCTAGAGATGTAGATCATTATTAGATGTGTGTATACCGATTTAAACCAACAATAAGGATACTGTTGGGGCCACTCACAAAGTGTGATGATGGTTTATTTTATTTTATCAATGACCAAAATAATTAATTATAAGCGGTTTGAACCGATTTAAACCAACAGCAAGGATGCTGTTGGGGCCACTCACAAAGTGTGATGGTGGTTTACTTGATTGAACATAAAATAATTATTAGAACCGATTTGACCCGATTTAGACCAACGGCAAGGATACTGTTGGGGCCACTCACAAAGTGTGATGGTGGTTTATTTAGTTCGGAAGAAAATGAATAGGGGAATTTACGTATTCTCGTCAATCTAAGCAGCGTCCGAACTTCTATTAGCGATTTCTCAGCGTCACACACATACATGACAGTTTGTTTGTTTACATTTATCTGCTGCTTGCGGTTCTACCAATTCCAATCGACAGAATTGATCAAAACGGGTTGAACATGTTTTTACAACGCTCCAAACTTCTCAGGTGAGTGTGACTATTGTCGGCAGTCTCTTTTTCTTCGGCACCCTTTCCATTTGAACTGCGTGTTAACCAGCTGTTCTATTATCGGCAACTCGAAATCAGCCGTATTTTGTAGTGTGTGTATTTAATTTAAAGAAAAATATGGCATAACATGATTGCACAGTCGTAAAAATATAATCAGATTGAAGCTGAAAAGGTAAGGAATCGGCATAATACATTCAGCGAAGAGTTTTGATGGGAAAATACAGTGAAATTAACGTTTCAATTTCGGTTGCCGAAAACAGTCAATGGGTGCCGAAGCCATAATCTACCCTATGTATACTTCTTTTTTTTATATAATAGAACGAATTTGTACTGATTCAAACCAAAAGCAAGGGTTCTATTGGGGCAACTCACGAAGTGCGATGGTGGTTTATACTATAAGGGCATAAAACAAAATCAAGAGCCATTTCGGTTTCCATAGCTTCCTAGACACTCGGCCGCAAAATAATCTTATCCGACGGAAACGTCTCGATCATCGCGCGATTTACCGTATTGATTCAAATTCCGAACAGTGCGTTAAAATCATCCTTTGAAAAACACCTTTTTTACCTAAAATATTGCTGATCCGCTCAGAATGTATTTAAACTCACGACTTATCGTAATATGGACATCCTAAAAGAAAATTTTTCAAAATCCGTCCCATACAAAAACACAAGTGCTCAGAATTTGAGCGTGTTCGTAATATGAATCAGAACGGTACAAACTGTAAAAATACCATTATACAATACATACTGGTATCACGTATGCCCCATTCACATTCACTCATGCATTTTGGGTTCATTCACACTCTTAGTCATAGAATAAAATTCATTCAACGTTCATTCATAATTTTTTGTTCTGTCTCCACACACACTAATACAGCTTTGTGTTTATTCCTCCTCCAAACCCCCCCACTCCCACGCCTCATTTATCATTGAGAAAAAAGGCAGCAAGATCTACAAGATATCCCCTGCAATCATCACGTGGTAAAACTACTTACTCCCTCGTTAAAATTTAAGTCGAAATTATATTAAAAAAAAAAGTGTTTCATTAAGAACAGTGCCCATAATACTCCCAAAACGATCTCTGAGGTATGAAATCCTTAAATATATTATAGATTATGTTAATATAGGTATATTCGCAACGAACCATGTATTTTTAGGTTACAACCATGGATTTTTTGACTGACAATAAGGGCGATTTCTACTGGTTACTGCAAATTCCGGGAGACGGAAATTGTCTCTTTGGGGCAATTGTTCATCAGCTGTTTGGTATAGTACCCAGCCATGATCTGTTTTGCTCATATAGCAGGCAGCTAAGGGTAGCAGCTGTTGATGAGATCCGTGAAAACCTGGAATTTTATACTGGTCATTTGATCACTTTTGCTGAAGATTTCGTGCTGGAGAATGTTCCGATTGACGTTAAAATCAAATTAAATTTCTTTTTCAAGTTCAATTAGTATAAAATTCAGGAAAAATATTCAGTTAGGCTTCCGCTTTTCCAAATCCGAATTGCCGGGCCTTACGCTTGACCCCTGCCATCAGATTTTGTACAGCCACCTTGTCCACCTTCTTCGCCGCAGAAAGCCAGTTTGCCTTGAACTGCTGCTCGCCCTTAGCAGTTTTTTTGGTCTTCTTTAGGTTCCGCTTGACAATAGCCCAGTATTTCTCAATCGGGCGGAGCTCTGGCGTGTTGGGAGGGTTCTTGTCCTTGGGAACCACCTGCACGTTGTTGGCGGCGTACCACTCCATGGCCTTTTTACTGTAATGGCAAGATGCCAAATCCGGCCAAAACAGTACGGAACAACCGTGTTTCTTCAGGAAAGGCAGCAGACGTTTATTCAAACACTCTTTCACGTAAATTTCTTGGTTGACAGTCCCGGAAGCTATGAAAATGCTGCTTTTCAAGCCACAGGTACAGATGGCTTGCCAAACCAGATATTTCTTTGCGAACTTTGACAGTTTCATGTGCTTGAAAACATCTGCTACCTTTCCCCTTCCTTTTGCCGTATAAAACTCCTGTCCCGGAAGCTGCTTGTAGTCGGCTTTGACGTAGGTTTCGTCGTCCATTACCACGCAGTCAAACTTCGTCAGCATCGTCGTGTACAGCCTCCGGGATCGCGCTTTGGCCGTCGTATTTTGTTTATCATCGCGATTTGGAGTCACTACCTTCTTGTAAGTCGATAGTCCGGCTCGTTTTTTGGCTCGATGCACGGTTGTAGACGATACACCCAGCTTATTTGCGGCATCTCGGAGAGAGAGGTTAGGGTTTCGCTTGAAACTACCGGCAACTCTCTATGACGTCTCAGCGGCTTCCGGTTTTCGATTTCCCCCCGATCCAGACTTCCTGGCTGTCGACAAACGTTCCCCAAACACTTTAATTACATTTGTAACGGTTGATTTGGCAACTTTTAGCGATTTTGCCAACTTTGCGTGCGAGTAGCTCGGATTTTCGCGATGCGCGAGCAAAATTTTGATACGCTGCTCTTCTTGCTTGGACGGCATTTTGACAACTGAAGAGTGAATTCCAAAATCAAAATAGGAGCAACATTCTACACACACACACCTTCAAAATGAGGGGTGTTCAGGTTTTTTAAATGCAAAATTGAAAGAAATACGTCAAGTTGATATTGACCAAATTTTGACCGTATCACCCTTTAGACCAATCATAGGCTCCAAATGTTCACCAGATGGGTCACCAGAAGATTAGGAACATCTGTAAAATTTATTGCTATGTAAATTTGATCAAAGTAGGCCTTGAGTTGTTCTGATTGTTGGCAAAATCGTCAATCAAATTATATTTTTCCACTCTCATACGCTCTCAATAGCACGCTTGATATTGAAACAAAATATCATGCTTGATATTGATGTTACAAGCTCCTTTGATATTGCAAGACTATTCAGCGTGCAAAAATCAAGCTGAGAGTTGACTCGACACAAAAATGATTCCGTGGCACATCGGTTTTTTAGAAAGAGAAAGTATAGTTTGCTATCTCTTTTTACTCTTCATAGATGGCAGACACGAAGTGGCTGCTGCCAGCCATTATGGAAGTTTCGGTTGCGTTCGGATGTAAATCAAAAATCATGAAACTCAATCTCACCACAGTTTGTTGAGATTTGCAGTTGGTGAGTTTTGTTAGCTTGATATTCCGAGCTGCGATATCACAGAGCCACAGTTGTTTGCTTGTTGATTTTTGTCTACGAAAATCAAGCGTGATCTTGGGATTGCAGTAAAATAGTGAGTTTTGTTATATAATTCAGTTATTGGTTCTAATTGGCCAACAGATGGCTCGCCGCAAGATCTTGAACATTCGTAAAATGTAAATTGTGTTTTATATATAGGATAGAGAACTACTTCGGCCTAATCGCCCATTTTGGGCCTATCGAGCAGAAAACTTCAAATAAATTCATGATTTCAGGGTTAACAAGTCTACCGAAGCAACACACATGTTATATAACAATTTATATAACCTTTGTATGACCATCTTTAGTTGTATAGTAGTTTACTCAACATAGTTCTATGAATTTGTGTTACTTGGGTATTATGCGTTTGGTACGATACTTTAGTTAATAAGCTACCAAACGAAGTCAATGAGAACGCGTTATATAAAGGTTTGCACCCATTATTCCCAAAAACAAAAGAAGTGCTCCGACCGAATCAATTTTTATCTTCATCCGATAGGCCGAAGTGTATTCATTGGCGTTTCAATGGCGTTTCAATGCGTAGGCCGAGTTTAGAATCCGTAGGCCGAGTTTAGCGTCAAGAAGCAGTGTTAGACTTTTGACAATATCTCAACGATTGGTTTCTCTTTATCAAACGTACGGAAAGGTAAATAAATTTGAAGGCATAAGTAATAATAATATTCTGTTTGGCGCTAAACTACGCTAGATTAAGAAAGACTAAGTGCGGGTAGTGCTTAATAGGCCGGAAATCGGATAGTTAACCCTAATAGCTGGTCATTAGCATCGAGTGGTGACCAGACGCCAGAAAATCCAGAACATCTGTAAAATTGATTGATGTGTAAATTTGATCAAAGTACGCCTTGATTTGTTCTGATACCTTATGGAATGTAGTAAAATGATATTGATATATTCACACTAAAAAAATCTGAATTTTACTGGTGATGTAAACATCCATGCATGCAAACATTCATGCATGTAAACTTCCTTTTCACGTAAACTAGCAGCTTGCAAGCAATGTTGCAAACAAAGTTGGAAAGTTGCATACAATATATGGAATATTGCATGACATGTCTCATAAATTTACACGATTTATAATGTAAATTTGTATGATTTATGACGCTCCATTTATGTGCATCATAGTAACGGAAATTTACACTACTTTTTTTTAGCTGTGTAGATGGAAAGTGCTTCTAAGTGGCCACCAGATAGTCCCCCGGAAGTAGGCTAATCGTTGGCTCCAAATGTTCACTAGAAGATTAGGAACATTTGTAAAATAGATTGCTGTGTAAAGTTGATCAAAGTAGGCCTTGATTTGTTCTGATACTAATGCAGTAAAATGTAGTAACATTGTGATTTTTTATATATTATACGAGCTGAGTGTGCCTGGCCTTGCTTGGGATTCAATATTAGCTTGTGTTTATGCGCCGATTCAAAAAAGCATGCTATATTTTTCTGTTTCATTTGTATGGAAGCCCTCGAGGGGCCCCAAAAACCACTGCATACAAATTTTCACGCCGATCGGTTCAGTAGTTTCCGAGTCTAGAAGGGTCAGACAGACAGACATAAATTCATTTTTATATAGGGGAAATGGATGTACTGTCGGCCTAAATGCCCCTAATTTGGGCCCATACATAAATTCAGCAACCGACTAAATTTTCAATAGCGGCCAAAAATATCCATAAGTAGTATAAGTAGTGATAAGTAACAGATTTTTAGCGATGGGCCCAATCTTAGATCGATAGGTCAACATTAGAGCCATTTCCTCTATATAGATATTAGCCAGTAATTGCTTTAAGTGGTCACCAGATACCCAACCGGAAGATCTGGAACATTCGTAAAATTAATTGCTTCGTAAATTTGATCAAAGTATGCCTTGATTTGTCTCTGCATTTATATGCTGTGTGGGAAAATATTAGCTGGTCAAATGGTGTTTATTCAATCACCACGTGGTGAGTGATGGTGTTCTCCAGTACACAACGAAAGGCTCCCGGCAAGGAGCTAGCTACCAAGGCTGGCCTCAACCACTGATCAGATTCAGTTCCAATCCCCGTTTGTGGTGATGTCCGGTCGGCGCGTGGCGTTGAACATTGTTCTTCAGTACACAACGAAAGGCTGCCTGCAATGAGCGAACTGCAGCCGACATGAGCATCCATAGAAAGAGGAAGAAGCTGCACCGCTATTGATCGGAATCAGTAGATCTTTGTAAGTTGCTGTGGGCCATCTATGTCAAACGCGTCATACTAAGAAGTATTAACAGCGAGAACCCCGCTCAAATTCCTGTTCCTACACAAAACACAAATTATAACAAATAAGATTTTTTATATAAGACACGTAGTCCTACGTCACCATTGCGTACAACCCCATAGGGCTGTCTCTTGTAGTTTTTTTTTGAAATTGCGAGAGTTTCTCGGAATTTTACATTATTTTTCGGAAAATATTAAAATTTTCTGCTGTTAATTAATGAAACTGTTCTGATGTCCTCTGATCTTCTTCGAAACTCGGAACATACCTGAAAATAATGAAACTGCCAAAAAAAATCGCTAAGCTTATTTGAAGTTCTTTGGACTTTCATGAAGATCTCGGAGCATAGCAGAAATTTACCAAATTTTAAAAATTTCTTATATAACGGGTTTCTTAACGCACTAAATTCACTTACGAAACCCCAGTTTGGTTCGATAATGGAGATTCCAGTGTACTCTCTTGAAATAAATGGTACTTTATAAAGATCTTAAAACTTTCCGAACATCTTTGTACCGCTGTAAAGTTCCCAAAATATACCTGAAGTTTTCATAACTTCTCGGGAGTTCTCTGAACTTCAATGAAATTACTGGAACTACCTGTTAAAATTCCCCAAAAGTCTGAATCTGAAGCTCTTAGCATCCGTAAAGATCTCTAGAAGAACTTCTCTAAAGTTTCACGATTTTCCTCAAGTTCTCTGGTGATTTCTGACTTTCCATATGTTATCTGAATATCTCTGAGGTTCTTGGAACTTTTTTAAAGTTCCTTCAGTTTTTTAGAAGCTGATGAAACCACCTTGGAGTTCTCGGAGCTTCCCTGAAATGCCCAAAACATTACAGAGGTTCCCGGAACTATCCTTATTATGCCACAGTCTGTTCATTAGAGTGATGCAAAATTTGAAAATTTCGCTCCACAACGATTAAACGATTCCAAATCGGATCCTGATTAACCTCTTAAAATTTGAACCCATTTGGTGAGAAACTGAGATGGCACAAACCATTTGAAGTTTGTATGGGAATTACTATGGTAAAACCAAGATTTTTGCTCATGTTCATCTAATAATTCACCATATCGGTCTGCTTCAAAAGCTTTCATATGTACTTGTAGGAAATTTTTCCAGCTACAACTTTGCTCAAGACCACTTTTTGATTAAATGCAAGGATCGAAAGTTATCAATGGTTCAATGCGCTGATGTCTGATGATGTTAATGCTCATTCAACTGCTCAGCAGGCAACATTGGTGTTTCTGGGGCGTTGAATAGGACACAACAATCATGGCTACTATGTCACACTGTAAAATACAGTGTTGCCTACAGAGCAGCTGCTTGATCATGTCATAAGTTTACCAATCTCTTAAATAATTATTAACTTTTTCCTGTCTCGTTTTACATAGAAACGATCTTAAGCAAAGTTGTAGCTGAGAAAATTTTCTATAAGAATGGCTATCGAACTGTTCCGCAGCTCAATATGGAAAAAGACTAGGAGGCAATGAACAAAAATTTGAGATTTCCCATAGTAATTTACATGTAAACTTCAAATAGCTTGTGCGAAGTCTGTTTCTAACCAAATGAGTTGTAACTTTTGGAGGCTAATCAGGACCCGATTTGAAACCATTTAAGCGCTGTGGAGCGAAAAAGGTAAATTTTGCATCAGTCTAACTGTTCATGCAACTTCCCGAAATCGTCGGAATTTCCTTGCATTCCTCAGAGCTTCTTTACAGTTCCTACAATTTTTGTGTACTGCTATGAAGTTTCCTTATCTTATCGGAAGTTCTCGCTATTTTTCAGATGATGATCCTGGAATTGCCCTTAAATTAATAAAACTGCCATAAATATAATTTAACTTCACAATGTTTTCTGAACGTCTGTGATACTTTAGGATCTTCTGTGAAGTTTCTGAAATTTTGCTTAAATTCTCTAATTTTCCCCATTTTTTTGGACTATCTATAAGCATTAGAATTATTTGAAGTTTCCAGCTGAAATTGATTTTAATTTTTTTGGATGTAAAATGCATCAATGCATAAATGGTCGAGATCTGGTGTTGTTTCGAAATTTTTGTTTTGTCAAAAACCGACTTTTTTGGATTTATAATTTTTCATGATATATGAGACATTCATTAACAGCATCTAATTTGTGATGCTTCACTAGAGTTGTTGATTTATTTTTCAATAGGGTGCAGAGTGGGATACGGCCATTATTATGTTTCCTATGATATGTTTTAGCATTTTTTGAGTACTTAATTTGAGTGGTGAAATGTTTTGATTAAGGAGGGTACATACTTAAATAAAAAATAATCTTATTATGCCTTGCTAAAGTTGATGAACATCTATGGAAACATTGTAGATGAAGTCATTTTAATAAACTTTGACCAAGTCGACACTATTCTATCGCTCAAGTGGACGAAGTTATAGGGTGATAATGGAGTACAAACAGCAGTTGCCCATTAAAACCCGTTTTTACCATAACTTTTTTGTTTTAATTATCCAATTTTTATTGAATTACCCTTATGTTCTCAAAATTTACACAGAATGTACAATAACTATTTTCGGAACTTCCCTGAAGTTGAATTCCCACATTTTTTCAAGTATTCATGGAAGTGTCCTGTTCAAGCTGTCACAAGGAAGCTGTCACAAAGTTCAAGTAATTTCCGTCAGATCTTAAAACGCAACTGAAATATTGGGAACTTCTGTGAAGGTCCTGCAATTTTCCTGAAGTTGATAGAATTGCCATGAAGATCTTTGATTAAATTTTCCTTAGAATCGAAGGTTTCGGGCTTTCAATTATATTCGAGTAATTTCTATGAAATTCTCAGAATATTATGAACGTTTTCAAAAAAAATTCTGATATCAATGGAACTAACATAATGTTTTCAAAGTTAAGAGGTAGAGTAATATACATGAAAAGCAAAGCCCAAATAAAATGGGCTATTATCAGTTGCTTTATTTTCAAATGCTTTTAGCTTTTAACGGCCATATTCAGATTTTTTATTCAAGACGAACGTTTCACATAAGACATATATTTTAAATTGCGCTGTAGTCTCAAACAAAACCATATGCAAACATCCAATGACAGTACTAAAATCTTCTTATCAGCACCTTTCCTCCGACTGCTTCCGGTGTTCCCCTTTCAGCGGGCAGCATGTTTTTGACAGCCAACCAAAACTTTACCGAACAGTATTCTCACCCCTGTCAAAACCAGAAACGCACTCTGCGGACGTTATTAACCTGCGTTTTTTTTTCTTTTATTTATTTCGACAAAAATACTTTATTAAAAACCAATTGCTTCCCATCACCACCATCAACTGAACCCCTGAGGACACGACTGGCAAGCACGTATTTATCCTTACCATCCTGGACCCGGTCTTCGGGACCGGGCAAGTACCTACTCATCCCGAACAATTTTCCTTCCATTGAAATCGCTGAAAAGCGAAAGGTTCCCTGCTACTTCTTTGCATCTGGCTCGGTTTCTTCTTCTATTGATAATCATCCTTGCGGAAGAGGATGATGGGAAAAAAGTATGCTTTCACTTTCGCCTGTACATCCTTCTGGGGCAGCGCGCTCGTTCTAGCGGATGGGGCGCGTTGTGGCGGCGGTGTGTTTACATGAAACGATGGGAAAATTCATCGATAACATCAATGTGGCAATAAAAATCTCCCGCCGTATTTCATTCGTCCGTCCGTTCATTCGGTTTGGGTTGTCTTCCGTACGCAAGGTTTCAGAAGGGAAGGGAAGTGAAGCATGGGGTTGGTGTTCTTTCGTGCTTGACTGATCACGCACACAAGCGCAAGGTTATGTTGAATGGATGGAGGTGGTAGATCCGTGGGAGCACGTGCGAATCTTCCCTTCCGTTCGGGGGGAGCGCATATCGTTATTACTGATGGGAAAAAAACCTGCTAAAGGTGGTTTTTGTCGACACAGACAGCGGGGGAGGTTTGTTGCTGTTGCAATCATTTCGAAGAATTATATTCAGTCGAAGCTTTCCCAGAAGGTAAGGATGGAGGTTTTCGAAACGGTTGAGCACAATCAATTCAAAAGCTTTGCGTCATGAAGCGATGTCAAATCGTTTCTATTCAAAATGCATTAGTTTAAAATTTCATCGAATCCTCTTGCAAACGATTGTCTCCGATAGAATGACATCCAAACCCCCATTTTCAGAAGAGATGGGATCTCCAATTCTCTTATTCAGACACCAACACGCTTCACATATCGGTGCCGATAGTTATTTGTGGATATCGGTACTTGGAGCAGTGCAACATCTCTCAATGATAGCAACTCTCGAAAGTGCTATTTGCTATCAGCTCTCTATTGCTGCGGAACGACGACAACGACGTACACTTGGAGCCATTGCCACCCGCCACCGTGCGATGAGACATGATGTTCGAAATCCCAAAAACCCATCATGGCACATTGGGTGTGATATGTGTACGGCTCAGCAGTTGTACATTTTCACACGCGTTGGCTCTACCGCTCCATGTCTCCAACGCTCTATCTATATCCATCCCGGTCTAAATCCGTGTGAACTGTGAAAATATAGCAGCTCCTGCATTCTATAATAGCTAAAGTGTCATGTTCAGCAATCGTTTTAATACACTTGTCTACCGCTTGCTTTTACCCCAACTGGTGCTGCTGCTGCTGGCGCAATCACAACATCCTTCTCACCATTATCGCTCCACGGGGAACCAAATCCTTCACGAGGTGTGCCATGCGAGGTACTCTTCTTGAACTGCGTTTGGAATAGTAATGTAGTTGTTTTGTAACTCGCTGCTTTTTTTCTTTTTTTTTAACTGAATGATGCTAATTGTGATGTAATTGGCTGATGATCCAGATTTTGAGAGCATATGTGATTATCAGATAAATAAATTCTGCAAACAAAAGGGAGGGCACAGGTTTATTTAAGATTTTGTTGCTTCTAGTTTTCACCGCAAAAAAACTGAATTGGTAGTGTTTACAAGTAAGCCCAATTTCGTCTAAATCTTTTGGGCAGAGACATTACTCAATCTTTGACCATCAAATACCTTGGAGTTTGGTTGGATTCAAAATACACTTGGGGTACCCACATTACGTAATTCAAACAAAAGTGTCAAGAAAGGATCAACTTTCTACGATCAATTTCCGGGACATGGTGGAGTGCTCACCCGGAAAATCTCACTATACTATATAAAACGACTTTTCTTTCAGTTCTTGAGTATAGCTCTTTTTGCTTCCTCTCGGCAAGAAAAAGCCACCTTATCAAATTGGAACGTATTCAATATCGTTGTTTACGTACTGCCCTTGGCTGTATGCATTCAAAACACAATATGAGCCTAGAGGTTCTAGCGGGAGTAAAACCCCTGCAGAAACCGTTTCTGGGAGTATTGAGTATTGATCACCCAGACTAGATTCGTGCGAATTATATGTCATCGGATATTAGCCTTCCGTGCTATAGCCCCCCTCGTGTATGCTTTACTAACTACAGTTCCCCCATTGACTATGATCGCTCCAAGAAACAGGCTATTCAAGGAGTTCCAAATCAACTTTGACCTATCTCAATTCCCCGTATTTTTTGCTGAAAAGTACCAACAAGTCAATTGCAATAGAACATTTTTCACTGATGGATCACGCATTGATGGATCCACTGGCTTTGGCGTCTTCAATGAATACTCAACCACCTTCCGGAAACTTCAGGAACCTTGTTCCGTTTATGTTGCTGAGCTAGCAGCAATCAACTTCGCATTGGAGATGATTTCCAACGAGCACATAGACCATTACTTCATCTTTTCGGACAATCTCAGTTCGAATGAGGCTATTCGGTCGATTGAAAAAGGTAGGCACTCATCTTATTTCCTTTCAAAGGTAAGGGAACAGATGAGTTTGCTGGTCGAAAGATCATATATGATTACATTGCTCAATCCCAGGCAATGAGAAGGCAGACTCTCTCGCATAGGTGGGCGCACAACAAGGCGAGATTTATGATAGAAGAATTTCACGTGATGAATTTTTCCCATTTGTACGTCAGAGTTCTCTTCTAAGTAGGCAAAACGATTGGACAAGTAATTCTCTTGGGCGGTGGTTACATTCTAGTACTCCAAATGTTTCTTCGAGAGCGTGGTTCAAAGGTCTGAATGTACGTCGGAGCTTCATTCGCGTGATTTCAAGACTTATGTCAAACCACTACTCGCTTGACGCACATTTCTACAGAATAAACCTCGTTAACAGCAATATATGTAGGTGTAGAACCGGTTATGATGACATCAATCACGCAGTTTGGTATTACCCGGGTAATGACGCCTCCAGAGCACGTCTATTGGATACCCTAGTGGTCCAAGGTAGACAACCCTTCCGTGAAGTAAGAGATGTATTGGGAACCCGTGATCTTCCCTACATGCAGGCGATCTACGAATTCCTTTGTTTGTCTAATGTTAGAGTTTGAGGTGACCATCCCCTTCTTTCCACACATTTTCCAGCCATTGTGTCTCAGTCTTATTATCCACCTAATAAATGAATAGGGGAAATGCACCAGTATTGGCCATGTTCCTATTTTGGCCACCTTTTGAAGATATTTCAGGCAGGCATTTCTAAACGCCTGATTTTTGGGGTGAAGACCAGGCATGTGTAAACGCAACACTACACTGCGTACTACTTTTTTCACACCACCAAGAGCATTGAGTTTTACGCTCCATACCAGTGCTCGATAGAAAACACCAAACGTAGCGGACAAGGCACCGGTAACGGTGGCCGTGCATAATTGTTTGCACCGGTATATGGATGCTTCGGCATACACCAAAGCCGAGTGTTTCTGACTTCGGCAAACACTGCAGCAGAATGTTTTCGATTTCGGAAACCACGCTTGCTGCTCGTAGGAATTTTCTTTGGTCGACTTATGAAAGATTATCGTCTTACACAAGGTAGCTCTTATACGCCATTAGCATCTTCCATTTAACAAGAGCTGATAGCAAAGCATTGGTCTCATAATGTCAATGTCAATGGTTCGATTCCAGTCTGTCCATCTGCGTAATGTTTTTTAGCCAAAAGAAATCGAAATGAATTTCATAGATTTACCTCATCATCGACTGGAATCGAACCATGGACATTGGGTTATGAGACCGGTACTTTGACCACTCGTCTATCAACTCTTGTTATCGGTACCGGTGCCTTGTCCGCTACGTTTGGTGTTTTCTATTTATGAATTTAAGCAAAGGTAAAACTGGCCATGCGACACCTAGATTTCAGATTTGCAATTACAAAACTGATGATGTACTAAAAACTCTTCCATACGATTTGACTGGTAGCAAAACGTCATTATCATGTTTCACATCATTTCCATCTGCTGGTCAACCGTCACGTAAATTCATCAATCGAGCACTGGTACGGAGCGTAAAACTCAATGCTCTTGGTGGTGTGTTTGTAGGCAAAACTGCCACCCGTGCAAAAGGGTTCGGTGTTTTTACCATGGCTGATTTCAGGTTGTTTACAATTTTGAGATGTTCAGTTGCGTTCAGTTTGCTGATACAAATCATATTCATCGGTGTACATAAATATTTCAACTACAAAATGCACGAATTTTGTTATTCCATGGAGCAAACATGTTACACGGGCAGTCACGTCGTGTACTGAGTACAATTCGAGTTATAAAGGGTGTGTTCGATAAAAATGACACACCGAACAATTTCTGAAACTTTTTAACCGTATGAGTAAATAACCTGAAAATTTGAGTAAATCTTATTCATAGTGTATTGTTTACATCTTCAAGTTTCATAGTTATTCATACAGTAGTTCCAGTCATGTCATCGAAGAAATTGTCCGTGAAAAAAATGTTGTGCACTTACAATCAAAATCCAGTGGCGTCCCACCGAAGGATCGCTAAACAGCTTGGAATTGCAAAAACAACTGTGTCTCGTGTGATAAGAACCTGCAAGGAGCGTCTGAGTGCCCGAAGGAAGGAAGGGAGTGGTCGTAAAAGTGGTCCAATGGACAGTAAAATGGCCAGGAAAGTGGTTCAAAACAGTTCAAGAACCGTCCAAACATGTCAATTCGAAATGTCGCTAAAAATTCCAAGCTGTCAGTCGGTTTTGTGCAGAAAACCATGAAGCGTGCTGAGTTACATGTTTACAAGGTGCAAAAAGCCCCAAACTGGAATGAAAAGCAAAACATCACTGCAAAAACCCGCGGCCGGAAACATTATACGAAGTTGCTCACCAAATCGCGTTGCATCGTGATGGATTACGAAACTTACGTCAAGGCCGGACTTCCATCAACTTCCGGGGCAAGAATATTTCGTTGCCAACTCTAATTTCAATGTTCCGGAGGATGTTCGAAAGAAGAAATTATTGAAATTTGCAAAGCAGCTTCTCTTGCCCAGAGATGCCAGATTTACAGACATGTCCCATTCACTCAAATCGCAAAAACGTTGTTCGCTCATAGAATTAGTAAATGTTGTCACAAATATCCAGAACAACATGTGAAAAGGGCATACAAGCTTTTTGTAAACAAACCTTTGTAGGCCCTTTTCTCACCAACCGAGGGTCGCCCACGCAAACCAGCAATATCATCGGGAAGGGGAAAGTGTCCCCTACCCGGTGATGTTAAAGGTTTGCGTTGGTGTCATATGGGTGGCGAGAAAAAGGCATAAGAAGGTTTTATACAAAAAGCTTGTATGCCTTTTTCACATGTTGTTCTGGATATAAGTAACTGCTATTGACAGGTGATGATTAATGGACCGGCACACAGGTCTAATCGAGATCAGATAGAAGTTTCCTTACTTCAACAAAGTTGTTCAAATGGACAAGACCCATTCAGTAGTGATTAGTTTAGTTGGGAATTGACTCACTAGGTGGCACCAGAGTATAAATACAATTCTTAAAATAATAACTCGGGATCGAAACCAGATAGAAGATTTCTGTCTTCAGCAAAGCTGTCCAATAGGATGAGACCCGTTCAATAGTGAACAGTTTAGTCAGGATTTGACTCACTAGGTGGCACCGGAGTACAAATAAAGTTCTTCTTGTGTTTTCTAGAAATCAAGACTAGATAGAAGTTTCCGGTATTGAGCAAAGTTGTTCAACTGGGCCAGACCCATTCAGTAGTGAACAGTTTAATAGGAAATTAATTCATTGAGTGGCGTTCAGTGGTGACCAGTTTAGTAAATAAATGACTCACAGGTGGGCCAGGGTATAAAATATTTTCTATAGATAACTCAAGATCGAGACCAGATAGAAGTTCTTTGTTTTTGTTTTTTTAAGTTACTCAAATTGAACAGTTTCGATGGGAATTGACTCACTAGGTGGCACCAGAGTACAAATAACGTTCTTCTAGTGATAACTAAGGATTGATACCAGATAGAAGTTTCCTTTCTTCGGTAAAGACGCGTTCAGTTTGGTTGGGAATTGACTTACAAGGCGGTGTCTGAGTACATTGCAAATTCGTCTTGTGATAACTAGGGATCGAGATCAGATAGAAGTTTCATGTCTTCAGCAAAGTTGTTCAATTGGATGAGACCCGTATGATAGTAGTGAACAATTGAATTGGGACAAGTTGGCACCAGAGTACAAAAAAAAATTCTTCTAGTGACTCATTAGATGGTGCATAGTTCAAATAGAGTTCTTATACAGGGTGTCTGCGAATCAGTGTTGGGAAAATAAAGGGTGTCCACGATGAAATTGCCACACTATGAAATTGCTCTAACTTTTTAACCGTTGGGTAGAATTTAATGAAAATTTGGGTGGATTTAGTTCATAGTGCATTATTTACATCCTGCAAGTTTTAAAGTCCTGTGATCAAAACTCGCGGAAATGGAGTCGAAAGAACAGCTCGTGCGTGATAAAATCTTGCGCATTCATCACGAGAACAAGGATCTCTCGCATCGTTCCATCGCTAAAACGTTGGGAATCGCGAATTCCACGGTGTCGCGAGTGATTAAGCGGTTCGAGGAACGGTTGACCACCGATCGGAAGCCCAGAAGTGAAGGAAAAAGTATTCCGTACAACACCAAAAATCACAACCGCGTAGTTGGGGCCTTCAACCGAAATCCGAACGCCTCCGTTAGGGATGTGGCTAAGAAGCTGCACCTAAGCCGAAGTTTTGTCCAGAAGGCCAAAACTAAGGCTGGGCTTCGAACGTTCAAGGTACAAAAGGCCCCTAATCGCGACGAGAAGCAGAACAAGTCCGCCAAAACCCGTGCCAGGAAGTTGTACCTCAACATGCTGACGAAAGTTGAATGCTGCATCATGGACGACGAAACATATGTGAAGGCCGACTTCAAACAGATCCCCGGCAACCTGTTTTTCACGGCCAAGGATAAGTTCAGCGTTCCGGAGCATGTCCGCACTCAGAAGATGTCCAAATTTGCGAAGAAATTCCTGGTTTGGCAAGCCATCTGCACGTGCGGGAAGCGGAGTGCACCTTTCGTGACCCAGGACACGATGAACGGACAGGTGTACATAAAAGAGTGCCTCCAGAAGCGGCTGCTTCCTCTCCTGAAGGCCCACAACGTCCCAACAATCTTCTGGCCGGATTTGGCCTCATGCCACTACTCCAAGGACGTGCTGAAGTGGTATGCGGACAATAAGGTTTATTTCGTGCCGAAAATGTTCAACCCTCCCAACACTCCGGAGCTCCGCCCCATCGAGAAGTACTGGGCGATTATGAAGCAGCACCTTCTTAAACGACCTAAGGTAGTGAAGACAGTCGAGGAACTGAAGAAAGTATGGGTTTACATGCAAAAAACGGTTGATTCACAGGTTGTGCAGAATCTTATGGCCGGGGTTAAGGCCAAGGTGCGGGCATTTGCGTATGGACTGTAAATAAAATACGAGTAAAATGGTAAAATAAAGTTTAATAGTTATTTCTCAATCCCTGAAAATTTGATGGCAATCGGATGAAAACTCGAATTTTGCGAATCAATTTTGTGTGTGGCAATTTCATCGTGGACACCCTTTATCAAAAAATCAAATCTCATCAACGCCTAAGATCACGCTTGATTTTCGTAGACAATAATCAACAAGCAAACAACTGCGGTTGATTTTGCAAGCTGTTTTATCGCAGCTCGGAATATCAAGCTAACAAAACTCACCAACTGCAAATCTCACCAAACTGTGGTGAGATTGAGTTTAAGGATTTTTGCTTTACACCCGAATGCAACCGAAACTTCCATAACGGCTTGCAGCAGTCCCTTAGTATCTGCCATCGGTGAAGATTAAAAAAAAGATAGCAAACTATGCTTTCTCTTTCTAAGAGAACGATGTGCAACGGAATCATTTTTGTGTCGAGTCAACTCTCAGCTTGATTTTTGCACGTTATGAATAGTCTCGCAATATCAAAGGAGCTTGTAAAATCGATATCAAGCATGATGTTTTGTTCCAATATCACGCGTGTTATTGCGAGCGCATGAGAGCGAAAAAAATATCAATTGATTTCTGATTTTGCCAACACTGCTGCGAATTATCGGTACAGACTTTGACAGCATACCTCAATACAACCAAGCGGATTAAACTAAGCATACCTATATGGTTTAATATCTTGACCAATTGTCTTTATACGCAGTTAGTTTGGTAAAGTTGTGATTTCAAATTCTTGCAAAATGAAGCCGAATAGTTTGCGTGGAGCTGTTGTTGAACTTTTTCGTCAAGGAAAAACTATCTCAGAGATTACAAAGACGCTGAATTTGGCAAAATCTACTGTGAGTGACTCAAAAAAAAAAACGATTCCAGGAGCTTGGAACGCTAGATGACCGCGTCGGGAGAGGAAAAAAACGCACTGTTAGGACTCCACAAATGGGCGAGACAATCTGGCGACGAATCAAGTGAAATTCAACAACATCAGAAAGCTAGCGAAATCACTGAAAATGTCGAAATCTTCCACTGCTGCCATAGTTTATGATGACTTGAAGCTTAAATCATATAAACTATGAAAAAACCACTACTTGAATGACACCATGAAAACAAATCGGTTCAGAAAAGTTAAGGTTTGTCTCTCTTTAATAGTTTTTGTTTGTCTTGTCTCCCCGTCTCGATGAGTCTCATCGTCGCCCACTGGTCACCATAGCCGGCCGAACTCTAGACGATACTAGAACCGCACTACAGGTCATACTGGCGACAACGCTCTGATGAGACAACGAAACCTTACCCCCAAGCTCCTCCCTTGATTGTATCCTTCGACAATGTACCTCTCTAACCCCGAGTAAGCCGCGAGTAATCGGCCCAACTCCTACTAGACATAGAATTAAGTGAATTTTGTTACAAACAAAGAACAATGAACTACCGGCTCCATAATGCTAACGCGATTGAGGCTTCCAAATAAACGAACATCAGTCAGTAGTGTTCACCGATGAAAAAAAAATCACTATCAAGCAGCATCACAACTACCAGAATGATCGGCAGTTGCATCCTGTTACTTCCGAAAATCGAGGAAATATTTCAAGGAGTCATCATTCCGCTTCCGTCATGATTTGGGCTGGAATAACTCACACCGGTAAAACCCCGTTGATCTTCATAGACAAAGGGGTAAAAGTGAACCAAGAAGTGTATCAGCAGCTGTTGACTGACTCAGCAGCTCCCAAAACGTCACAGCATTTCGGCAAGAACGATTGGATTTTTCAGCAAGACTGGGCGCCGGCTCATGGGCTTTTTGGCGAAAGAGGAATGGCCTTCCAACTCACCGGATATGTATCCAATGGACTATTCGGTATGGTCTATCTTGGAGTCAAGAGCCTGCAGAACCTCGCATAAATCACTGGAACATTTGGAAGCATCTCTTCTTAAAGTTTGGGAAGAAATATCTGAAGAAGAACTTGCGGCCATCGTGGATAACTTCCCGAATCGTTTGAAGGCATGAACAAAGAAGACTGTTTTCTTCTATAAATATAGCTATAATAAACAATACATATTGGTTTTTAAGTTGTCAATAACAGATTATTTCAGCACCATTTTGTTGTACGGATTACGGATTACGTAGTACCGTGACCAAATTGAAGATAATTGTTATCAGCAACGTTGTTGATATGGATAAGACCTGGGCGTATCGAAGTCACTCTAGACTTCTACGATGAATGTTAAATTGGCCATTGATCTCCAAGCAATAAATGACTGGTTCAATTGATTGGTTCGAAAACTTTTACGATGGCTTCAATCTGCATGGTCTGTCTTAAATTAACTATATTACATATCAGAACATGCGAATCTTGGATTTTGCTTTGGTAAATGAAGCAACGCTCTATCGATGCCAGATTGATGCCGATCATCCCGCTTTTGAAGTTACTCATAGTCTCTCATAGCCTACTGAATTTGAGAGTTTACCGGGTGAACCTAGACTTGACTTTCAACGAGCTGATTTTGAATACTTGAAGCGCTTCGCCACACTGACTGGCAAATCCTTGAATCCACTGAAGATATTGACTTTGCTAAAGAGTACTTCACCAGTGTGTTGAAGAGTTACTTGGTTGAAACCACCTTGGGGAAATACACATTTACGACGACTCAAACGTCTTAGATCCAAAGCACTCCGAACCTACAACCAGCCTCATTGTCCTTTTGCCAAGCAACACTTCGCACGTGCTAGTAACAATTATCGCACGTGTAATCGTTATCTGTACAAAGGCTACTGCAAACGAACTCAGGAAAATCTACACAGACATCCACGAATTTTTTGGAATTTTGTCAACTGTAAATGGAAGGAGAATGGGTTACCCGTTGAGATGTTTCTGGGCAATGAAGTAGCCACTTTCGCTTCGGAAAATTGCAATTTGTATGCCACTCACTTCAGAAAGGGATTCAATTATTCTATGTCGTCTACACGTCAAATCACAGTAGATTGTAGAGATGTTCTCTGAGAAGCTTTGCGATCACGTAGAATCAGGTGGACTTCGCAATAAACAAATTGAAATACTATGTGTCCAGTCCAGATGACATACCGTCATGCATCCTGAAAAAAAAAGCGGCGAAGAGTTGATTATCCCGCAAGCGTAGTTTTTCCAAAAGCTGGAAAACGTCAGTCGTGTTCCCCGTGTTTAAGAAAAGGCGATTGGCAGAACATCGAGAATTACAGAGGAATAACTTCGATGTGTGCTTGTTCAAAGGTTTTCGAAATCATAATAAACTATGTACTTTTCGACTCCTGCACGGATTACATTTCTACGGATCATCACGGTTTCTACCCCAAAAGATCAACATCTACTAATCTCGTCAAGTTTGCTTCGTTTTGCAACGCAACATTGATCGACACCGCATACTTTGATTTGAAATCAGCTTTCGATAGAGTCGACCACGGAATAGTACTGGAACGTCTACACACTTAAATTTTTTCGCCGGGATTCCAACAGCCGAGTAGTTCTGCAATTTATTTTACTGAGATTCAGTAAAACAATTGCCGAGACTCAGCTAACAAATAATATTTTACTGAGATATCAGCTAACAAACTGATATTTTGCAGAGATATCAGCAAAAGTTACTGCCGAAGTAATCGGCTGTTGGAGATTTTACCGAGCTAGATTAAGTGTGTAGGAAGAATTGGTGTATCTGCGGATCTTGTTAGCTGGTTTGGATCATACTTTACGAATCGTAACCTCACCGTTAATATCGAATTTGCATCTTCGGAACAATTTTCAAACTGACGTGCCACAAGGTAGCAACCTGGGTCCTTTGTTATTCTCACTGTTCAGCAACGAGCTCGTACTATCATCTGGCTGCCAAGTGTTTTATTCTGATGACGTCAAAATATACATTATCATTAAAGATATCGCGGACTGCTTTGCTCTACAACTGCTACTGAATAGTTTTGCTGATTAATGCATCCGGAACATGCTGACGATGAGCATCCACAAATGTAACATTATATCGTTTCATCGTAAGCTCAACCCGATTACGTACGATTATCCAATTATCAGTCCCTCTGAGCGTGTTCTTCAAGTTCGTGACCTTGGTGTCATCCTGGATTCAGCACTGACCTTCCGATCGCACTGCAACGATATTATCTGTAGAGCCAACCGAAAGCTGGGATTTATGTTCAAAATATCCTGCGAATTTACAGATCCTCTCTGCCTTCGGTCTCTGTACTGCGCTCTGGTGCGATCTAATCTTGAATCCAACTCTGTACTATGGTGCCCGTACCAGTCAACCTGCACTGGTAGGATCGAAGCATATAAGAGACAATTTTTGAGATATGCCCTACGACGCCTTCCGTGGCGAGATCCGTTAAACTTAACACAATATGGAGATCGATGCAGATTATTGGGACTGCAGACGCTTGAGCAGAGACGGAATGATGCCCAAGCAGCGTTTTTTGCTAAAATTCCCACAGGAGAAACTGACGCACCGGAGCTAGGTCAACTTAACCTTTACGTCCCTGAACGATTGCTTCGCCAACGAAACTTTTTACTGCTTGAGCCCCGAAGCTCCTTGTATGGTCTTCATGATCCTGTCCGCTTCATGTCGGCTCGGTTCAACGAAGTCTACATCATCTTCGACTTCAACTCTACTGTGGCAACATTTAAGCGTAGACCGACTGAATTGCATTAATCGATCGAATGAGATTCATTATTGTGAAAGATGAGTAATATTCCATTGCTACTAAATTATAGCGATTATGCTACCTGTCTTTTTTTTTCTTATTTCATCATCATCATCATCATCATTTCATGATCTCAAACTTAGACTAATTACAAAGATTTAAACCACCATAGCATGTAAAGCGTTGATTTATCGTCCAAGTCCATGGAAGCAAATGTACCATGAGATTTGCCAATCATGCAAACAAAACCAGTTACTCCATCTTTAGGTGAATTCACAATATCTAAATCCCCACCATGGTAGTTGATCGTTTTGCCCCCTCCTAAACCTGCTAAAAGGCCACCACAACCAGAACGACGATAACGACGATACCAACACACGATTGTGAAGCATCGCATGTGGAAAAAAACGATCCTTCTCCTGTTGATAATCGCACCTCTATCTCCCGGCATCTGTGCTTCAAACTGCACTGATTGGCTCCGAAGCGGACGGGTTGGTTGGTTGGTGCGAAAAACGGCATCCACACGGAATCTTGGCGCAAAAAGGATTTCCTTTTTGGGCTGATGCTACTGCTGCTGTTTTGGACGTTGCTATCACGTATCACAACATCAAAACCAGAAAAGGCACTGCCGAGTAGGTGTAGGCGGTACCTGCAATCAGCACACACAGCGAGACGAGCATAGGTACACAGCAATACACTAGATTCGGCAAGGTTCCACCTCGCTCCACGGGGGGTGCATATTCAAACATGTTCCGGTGACACACATGCCAGCTCACTCCGGTGGTAGTAGGGGCATCCTAACGAGCGAGAGAAAGCGCGAAGAAAGGGCAAAGAGATAAATATCGAATCACGCGTTTTCCGTACCTGGTGGGAAAATCAGCTGTCAGGCACATGCACACCCCGAGAGCGGTGTAGGATTATATGGAAGGAGAGATTTTTGCCTCAATTACGGATGGTTGGAGGGATTTTATCTGTCGGCAACACAAGAACGACGACGACGACGACGACGACGACGACGACGACGACGGTGGCGGTGAGAGTTGATTGTGTTTGATTTTTGCCATTCCGTACTCTGTATTCGATACTGAGAAGAGTGAGTGTGTTTTAATGATGGAATCGTTTGAATTCCCGAATAATCACATCAGTTCTTTTAACTCGAATCTGGCGAAGGGTTACTGCTGTCAGTAAAGATACATCCTCTCCCACAAAACCACCCTTTTGATGCCATTCCTGTTTAACGTGGCTTCCAACACACGTGCAGCATCCAGGAACCCCGTCTGAGCCCGGAAGGTACCAACCAACCCACCATGGAACGAAAAGCTCTGCTGAGTGCTAAATCAACACATTTCCGGTTCCATCCCTTTCCCCCATGCTGACGACCGGACAAGGAGCAGTAGGTGCCGCCATCGTCAGCGACCGAACGGACAACTCCAACCAACCAATGAACGATGGATGTGGACATCCCCGCAGGATAGTACAATTTACCATTATTTACCCACCAGCAGCTGCAGCGACCGAGATAGCAAATTCAGCACCCATTGCTTTACGTCCCGCGCTGGCTGACCGTGGACAGAGGAAGAAGGAAGACGTGTACTCACCCACATACCTACATAACACAGCAGCAGCAGCAGCAGCACTAGCTCAGCTACATCTATTGTGGGGACCTTTTTTTTTTCAGGGAAAAGGTTCCCAATAGTGGGGGAGGAAGATCGGGGAAGGATTCAGGAGCGATGACATGGCGGTTTGGTGGCCTCTGGCTTGGCATGGCCGGGGCCCAGGTTGGGTCAATCGAATTCTTCCTCCTACGACTTGCTCGCTAACCCCCCATTCCCACCAAAATAAGCAATACTATCCCGTCAGAGCGGGTGTGGAACGTGTGATAGTACTAAGACGGTAGATTGTACTGGAAGCACGTTCCGAAATAATTATCATTGTTGCTTTCAAGGGTGGATTTTTCTTCAATTTTCTTAAATTATTGTCCAAAGCGGTGGGAGGTTTCTTTTGAGGTGACCTTTTACAAAGGGGAGAGTAACTATCAATTACGAGAAGACTACGGTATTCATTTGATGAAACTATCTATTAAATTTGGTGACGTGTGCATTTCGGTCATTTCATTTTAATTTAACAAAAACGGTAAACATTTTTACCGGCAGGTCTGTAAATCAGCTTCATCACTAACTTCGGTGAAGCCCCGTAACGTGGGTAGATCACCTTTTCGTGGTACGTTACGGGATGTAAGATCTACCACCCATTCCTAGTCCTAACTTCTTCAAACTAGGGGAACAGGATTTTTCAGTAATCAAAGGAACACATCTTAGTCCTTGTTACTTTTTATGCCTTGTTGATAGTGATAAGTCCTCGGGTTGCCTGGACCGAGGATGATCTTGAAACAAGGAAAAAATGAGTTAGTTAGTCTTCACCTATGTGATTCCTAATCTTCTAATCGTTGTTCCCTAGTTTGAAGTGGTTAAGACTAGGGTTCTGATGCATGGTCATTATCGGTGTCATTGTTTATTTTTATTGCTAAGGAATCCCATTTCGACTGACAAAGGGGCGCGCCTTTGGAGGGTATTCCAACACTCCGAAGGGTATAAATAGCGGGACCTTTCATTTAGGATCGATTCCTTGCGATGAAGGCAAGAATGACAACTGTATCAACACCGAATACTTCATCATTTCTCAATAGTGATGGAGTAATACGACATGCACTAAACTAAGGACACGGGCTATACTACAATAGATCAAATTACTGGTCGCAGTAGTGTTATGTCCCGAACAAAGGAAAAAAAAAAAAAACTTCGGTGAAATATTTTACAGAAGTTTCGGTAAACTGAGTTCGGTAACGGTCGATCGACTTTGAAAACGTTCGTGTCTGTCTGTTCATGAATCTGGAGGAAATTGAAAGACAAATTCAAGGGAATTTATTTATTTTTTCAGTCTTCGACGATTTCGTACAGACTAATCTTAACCTATCCTATTTACTCTTAACCTCGTAATCGTAGTCGTCACAAACAGCAGCTCTTAGGCAGGAACTCAGCGGATTGCCGTAATTGTCGATGAGGTTCGATAGCAAAACTTCCTTTAGAAGCTCTGGGCAGTCAGTGTTGTTAACCAGGATGTCGAATACCATTCATTGTTGCAATCTCAGCTGACTCACTGATAGCAACTCTAGATGTTGTTTTCACATTTTTCATGATCAAAATACGTAGTTGTATCACGTGATATGAAAGTTGAAGCCAATTGATAGTGGATAGCGTATCTTAAAAAAATTACGAATATCCATATGGGACTGATATGCGATTACAGGCAGTAGAATAATCATTAAAACCACCCTTAATAAACAAATACCATAAATGAACGATAACCCAAATGATAGAACAATTTCACAAATGGTTTGGATGACCCCGAACACGCCGGCGACGGTGATGTAGTGGTAAGCGAGACTGCCTTCCCAAGTAACATTGCAAGTTTTATCCAAGTTTTAAAGCATTCGACAAGTCTAAATCATGGTCTACAGAACCCTCATAAAAACAAAATTGTTAATTGGGTTCTCACCCAATGGGTCTGGGTTCAATCCCAGCCGAGGTCGGTGGGATTTTTCTGAGGCCTAAAAATCTCTAGTCACGTCTTTCTACGGAAGGGACGTAAATCCGTTGGTCCCGGCCCATGTGTGTTTGAATGAGTGCGATATCCTACGCAGGTGTGGAAGCTGCCTTGCTGTATATTCGATGGCCGTCTATTGATGGCAATCGATGTCCGCCGGTGATTGACCCTAGATTGCGGAACAGAGACCGACGTTATATAAAGGAATGATACCCCGAACACGTTGCTAAGCAAATAACGATACAAATTTTATTAGAGACACTATGCTGTCAAGGTACTGCTTGTCTGGGTACACACTTAGAAAAATTGATATAAATGTAGGTGCTCTGAGACTGACACATACGAGCGTCAATTAAGACATAAAATTGAGTCATAATAGACGCAAAATTCAGCTCAAACTTTTCAGTCTTGGAGCACTTAAATTTACATGACATGTTTGTTTACGCCTCATCTTTTATGTCAAAGATGGATTCCGTCACGTGTAAGATTAGGTATTTCTAAGTGTGTATCATATAATCATTATTTAATCATAAAAGTGCTACTCCAAGCAATACATAAAAATTCCATTCAAGCAAAACCATTATCCTAAATTCTCATTTAGTTAAATCTCTGAGCAAATCAGGCTGTTAATAATACAATATGGAGCAAGAGCTAAAATTATCCAGAAAAAATTGTCCCCGCTCAACACTTTAGCAGTCTTGCATTTATTCAAAAGTGCTTCTGGGTACTGTTTTTCCAAATTTTTCTCTATCCGGAAGCTGCCATCTTAGATATCAAAATGACTTCAAACTTGGGTTTCCGGTCCCTACACATCACTCCAATTCCAAAAATACAAATATTATGGAGTATTTGACAGTATTTTTCTAACTAAAAGCCACCATATTGAATTTTAAAATGGCGCCAGACAGACATCGATTACACTAGTTTACAGCATATTTGAACTTTGTACGCTGATGGTCATTTTTTTTTCAATAGGCAATTGATACGTCTTCAACCAGAGGTTGCACAGACTGAACACTTAACATAAGACAAAGGACAACACCCAGTGGACCAGTAGGGAAATTTCATTTTTACGAAAAGTTCCACTGGCTGGAGCGGGAATCGAACCCTCACTTCGTGGCACACACAATACGCCTGAACGACGGGTGACGCCGCTAACCGCATGACCACGAAGCCCACCTCAGACATCGATTTGCGGTCGCTACATGTCACCACGATTCCATAGATGGCGTTGTTTATTTGGTAGGCACCGTTGGAATTCTGTATGGGAAAACAAAGAAAATTTATTGTTTTCAATAATTACCATCAGTAATCAAGAATTCACGAGGCCAAGTACATATAAAATCAACCGCTGAATCCAAAATTGTAGTCCATAAAAATCTCAATAGGATAGTTTTCGAGATATTGCTAAAAATGGAAATTTCACTTTGAAAAAATGTGTTTACTAAAATACAAACATCTTCGATTGTAGTGAAGTTATATTAATTATTTTAACACCAAATTAAAGGTGCTAATTTTTTTTTCGATCAATCAAATAAGATTTTTCAGTGATATTAGTGGTACACCCACTATAAACATATTCATTTACACTGCTTAAAACTTAGCAGAAATTTAATTTTTCTGGAAAAAAATGCAAGATATAAAAAAATAAATAAACGCTTTATTATTTAACAAAAATACAACAAATCTCACTGCACATTGATAAAAGTTTGATCAAAAAAAAAAATTATACCTTTAATTTGGTGTTAAAATAATAGCTTTGGTCTCATTAAAACCGGAGATATTTGTATTTTAGTAAACATATTTTTTTTAAATAAACTTTGATTTTTTAGCTGTTTCTCGAAAACTATCCTACTGATATTGTTTTGTGACTACATTTTTGGATTCAGCGCAAGATTTTACATAAGAATCGTTGGTCAAAGATTCAAGTTCTTTTTTTTTCTTATATTTGTAAACTAGTAAACTGTCCACGTCTCTCCGATTCCAAAAATATCTATATTGTGGGGTATTTGACATCATTTTTCTGTTTTTCTGTAGCTAGAAGCCGCCATCTTGGATTTCAAAATGGCACTAGACATGGATTACCGGTCTCTACACGTCACTCTATTTCCAAAAATACCCATATTATGGGGAATTTTAAAAGTATCCGGAAGCCGCCATCTTGGATATCAAAATGGAGTCAGACACGTCATTCCGATTCCAAAAATACCCGTATTGTGGGGTATTTGACTGAATTTCCAAGTTTTTCTCTAACCAGAAGCCGCCATCTTAGATTTAAAAAAAAAACATGTCAGACATCGATTTGCGGTCCCTACACGTCACCACGATTCCATAGATGACGCTGTTTATTTGGTAGGCACCGTTTAGATTCAGTATAGGAGAACAGAGAAAATTAATTGTTTTCAATAATTACAAGCAGTAATCAAGAATTCTCGTGACCAAGAAGGGTTAACTACCCCATTTCCGGCCTTTTAAGCACAACCCGCACTTAGTCTTTCATAATCTTGCGAAATTTAGCAACAAACGGAATGTTATTATTACTGATGGCTTCAAAATTTATTTACCATTCCGTACGTACCGTTAGATTTGATAAAGGGAAACAAATTGTTGAGATATTGTTAAAAGTCTAACACTTCTTCTTGACGCTAAACTCCGCCTAATATATTGAAACGCCATTGAAAAGGCAATGAATTTACTTCGACCTATTGTTTTTGAGAATATTGGGTGCAAACATTCATATCACGCGTTCTCATTGACTTCGTTTGGTAGTAATTTTGAACTAAAGTATCGTACCAAAAGCATAATTTACCTGTTAACGCCGAAATCATGGATTTATTTGATGTTTTCTGCTTGATAGGCCCAAAATGGGCGCTTAGGCTGAAGAAGTTCTCTACCCTACATATAAAAGTTCATATCTACCAACTTTGGAACTTTTACTTTAAAATTTACTTGTGTGTAGGTCTGAGAATGGCAAATCTAGGATTATTGACTTGATTGTCCTCTGAACGGAAAGCAGTTTATGTGTAATTTCCGACAGATGTCGCTAAAATCGAAGTGTGCTGTGGCCGCTTTTAGACGCGTTTGTTTTCGGTCGCTGTAGTTGTCGGTTCTGATTTCGGCGTTGGTTGTGAGTTGATTTGGCCGGTGAGGGGTTGGTGCTGCATCTTGCAGACTGTGTACTGGTGAGCTGAAGCTGTTGTATCACGAGTGATTGGTGATGGTAAGTGGTTGCAGTCTTTTTTTCTCTGCTGAGGTCCTTCTAGTCGGAGCAGCTAGAGTGTGTTTCGTGGTTGATGGGGGTTTACGCTGCTTTGTGAGGAACCAGCAGCATGCAGCATGATTGACCGCCCACGGTTGCTGCTCTGTTATTACCAGATCAGCTGCAATTACACAGAGAACCAACAGATGATGTTTGGGACTAACCTTCATCCTCAATGTGTAAGAGCTGGTGATCTAATATTTAGCAATACCAGCGTCGGCCGTGTCCGAATGCAGGTCAACTAGTGAATGGGAAGGAATGTGTTGACGTGGTACTCGCTGTGAAGGAAACCGAGAAATCCTCTGCGGTTCCACGAGAAATCACTGGGATGTTGGATGTGGGGAAAGGTTGCACACGCACACGCAGGAATCGTTTTTGGTAGAGCGATTATAATATACACACACACACACACACACACACACACACACACACACACACACACACACACACACACGGGGCTACAAATGGTGAGTTGACAACCTAGCTCTGGTTCTCACAAGTTCCTACCTCACGCCTCCCCGTGGTGTAGCCTGGGCAATGTTGTCCTTCTGACAATAGCAAAGTGAGGGGGTGCGACGCGAACACTGGCGCGGTAACCATAACACGGCGATAGAGGAAATGCTTCGTCAACCCGCAGGAGTGCCAACCGGCACATTAGGATCGACGCCAGTAAGATCCTTATTACGGCATACTGGATACGGCATGAACTATGGACACGACACGGTACAATGGATTGGATACCACGCTACAGGGCTGACAGTCGTGCTATTCTGCTCCCTAAGTAAAGAAGGGTGACACCTTCTTGAAATGGCGAGTGGGCTAATAGTGCGGCTGCCCCCGTCCCGGTAAAACCTTGGCAGGCCTCCGGATACGTTCAAAACTCGTCACCAATTGGTGATTGGTGAGTAGTAGGCTCAGATGTAACATTCCTGACTTACGCCGATCTGGCTCTGAACACGGCCCCCATGAAGGACCGTGTCAACCCTAGCATGGCCTCCCTGCTTGCATAGATAACCATGGGATCACGATAGGAGACTACATACAACGAGTGGAGATAGCGGCCCGAAGGGGGGACCCATCAGAATGGATAAAATTGGAGAAAAAAATAAAAATGAAGAAAATGAAAAAACCAAAAAAAATATGAAGAACGACGGCAATACGCCAGACAGTGAAAACGGAGGAGCAAACGTGTTCGCAAGGAGTGGGATATTGCAGAGATCACCAGTGTCGAACCTGGGGGTCACTGCAAATTCCAGCAGCAGCAGTAAGTTTCAAGAAGAGCAGCCAGGCGTTGGGCTAAGCCAGATATTCACACCAATATCCAGTAGTAGCAAATCCCAAGAACTGCAGCTCGGGAGAACCAAAATGACGGAGGTCAGGAGGAAGATCGATGATCTCTATGTGTTCGTGAAGGATAAAAACAACGTACACAAAGAGATCAAGCAACTTGTGACCGGTATCAAATCCGGCATAACAGTGGCAGATCGGGAATGTCAAGAGTGGAGAAAAAGGGCCGAAAATGCCGAAAAGGCTCTGCTGGAGGCCAAGGAGAGCATAAGACTGGCTCAAGCACATGAGACTCCGAAGGGACCCACAAATCCACGTCCTGAAAAGAGAGATAGGGACACGCCAGGAGATGAGGAGGAGCCCAAAAAACGCAGGGACGACGAGGAAGGCATCAAGGAGATGGGAGAAAATGGTGCGTGGCGTAAAGTCGAGAACCAGAAGGAGAGGAAGAAAAAACAGAAGGAAGATGAAGTGAGGAAGAAGGAAGAGGAAGCGAGGAGGAAGGAAGAAGAAGCGAGGAAGAAGGAAGAGAAGAAGAAGGAAGACAGGAAGAATAAGGAGAAGCCTAGGCCTCGTAGGGAGAGAAGCAAGGGTGACGCTCTGGTTGTTGAGGCGAAGGACAAAACGTCCTACGCAGCACTCCTCCGGAAAGTGAGAGACGATCCGGAGTTGAAACAACTAGGCGAGAATGTGGTGAAAACCAGGCGAACCCAGAAAGGCGAGATGCTATTCGAGCTGAAAAGGGACCCTACGGTTAAGAGCTCAGCTTTTAAGGAGCTCGTCGAAAAATCTCTTGGCGAGACGGCGAACGTAAGAGCCTTATCCCAGGAGTCAGTGGTCGAGTGCAGGGATCTGGACGAGATCACAACAGAAGACGAGTTGAAAAGTGCGCTGAAGGTGCAATGCAACCTGGGAGACGTACCGATGGCAATTCGGTTGAGAAAGGCGTATGGTGGCACGCAGACGGCGTTGATACGACTTTCTTCGGACGCAGCTAACGAGCTGCTGAAGACTGGCCGAATCAAGGTTGGGTGGTCAGTGTGCCCGTTGAAAGCTATTCCTCGGGTATCTAAGAAAATGGAGAGATGCTACAAATGCATGGGCTTCGGTCACCAGGCGAGACACTGCAAAGGCCCTGACAGATCTGATCTGTGCAGGAAATGCGGAGAGAAGGGGCACGTTGCAAAAGACTGTACAAAGCAACCGAGGTGCATGCTCTGCAAAAAGGAGGACGGAAATGGCCATGTGACGGGAAGTTTCAGGTGCCCTGAGTTCAAGAAGGCGATGGTGGGCCAGCAATAATGAAGGTAACCCAAATAAATCTCAATCATTGTAACACAGCACAGCAACTGTTGTGGCAGTCAACAACGGAAACAAAGTGCGACGTTGCAATCATTGCAGAGCCATACCGAGTCCCTCTCGATAATGGTAACTGGGTGGCGGATAGAGCAGGAATGGCGGCCATACAAGTCATGGGCAGGTATCCCATACAACAAGTGGTGGCAAGCTCATATGAAGGTTTCGTGATCGCCAAAATCAATGGAATCTTTGTATGTAGTTGCTACGCACCCCCGAGATGGACAATTGAGCAGTTCCACCAGATGCTAGATGGGCTCACCGAAGAGCTCATTGGACGGAGACCAGTCGTCATCGCAGGAGACTTCAATGCTTGGGCAGTGGATTGGGGGAGCAGATGTACCAACGCAAGAGGGTATAGCCTGCTGGAAGCTCTGGCAAAGTTGAACGTCAGTCTGGCCAACGAAGGAACCATCAGCACCTTCCGCAAAGATGGTAGGGAATCCATTATCGACGTTACTTTCTGCAGTACGTCGCTAATGGCAAATATGAACTGGACAGTGTGCGAGGAGTACACCCATAGTGACCATCAGGCGATCCGGTACAGTATCGGCGAACGAACACCGGTGGAAATGCGGAGGACGAAAGTAAGCGAGCGGAAGTGGAAGACGAAGGCATTCAATAAGGATCTCTTCATCGAAGCTCTAAGGGTAGACAACAGCGTCCCGGGCCTAAGTGCGAATGAGTTGACCGAATTATTAGCAAGGGCATGTGACACAACTATGCCGAGAAAACTGGAGCCAACGAACAGGCGGCGTCCAGCCTACTGGTGGAACGAGGAAATTAGCACCCTCCGTGCTACTTGTCTTCTAGCCAGAAGGCGTGCTCAGAGAGCAAGAACAGAAGCAGACAGAGAGGAGCGCAGGGTGGTGTTCCGAGAGGCCAGGGCTGCACTGAAACGAAAGATAAAGCTGAGCAAGTCAAATAGTTTCAAGGAGTTGTGCCGCGATGCCGATGCCAACCCCTGGGGCAACGCATACCGAGTTGCGATGGCGAAGATCAGAGGCCCAACGATGCCGGTTGAAATGTGTCACAACAAGCTGAAAGTCATCGTGGAGGGACTTTTCCCACAGCATGACCCAACGAACTGGCCACCTACACCATATGGCGAGGTAGATGAAGACAACGTTGAACAAGTCTCCAACGAGGAACTCATAGCAGCAGCGAAAGGGTTGAAAGCGAATAAAGCTCCCGGCCCGGATGGAATTCCCAACGTGGCGTTGAAGGCGGCGATCCAGACGTTCCCGGACATGTTCAGGATGGTGCTGCAGAAATGTCTGGACGATGGTCAGTTCCCTGATAGGTGGAAGGTACAAAAGCTTGTGCTGTTGCAGAAGCCCGGAAAACCGCCGGGGGATCCTGCATCGTATAGGCCAATATGCTTGCTGGATACTGTAGGAAAGCTCTTAGAGAGGATCATCCTCAACAGGCTGACGAAATGCACGGAGAGGGAACACGGATTGTCGGAGAGACAGTTTGGATTCCGGAAAGGGAGATCGACGGTGGATGCAATTCGGACAGTGATTGACAGAGCCGAGAAAGCTTCCAAACAGAAGCGGAGAGGAAATCGATACTGCGCCGTGATTACGATCGATGTCAAGAATGCATTCAATAGCGCCAGCTGGGAGGCCATCGCCAAGGCGCTCCATAGAATGAGGGTTCCGGGCTACCTCTGCAGGATTCTAAGTAGTTATTTCCAGAACCGGGTCCTTGTCTACGTGACAGACACGGGGCAGAAATCGCTTAGAATCACGGCGGGGGTTCCCCAAGGCTCCATTCTAGGTCCTACGCTGTGGAACGGAATGTACAATGGCGTGCTGACGCTCAAGCTGCCCAAAGGAGTTGAGATCGTTGGCTTTGCGGACGATGTCGTCTTGATGGTAACCGGTGAGACGCTGGAAGAAGTGGAAATGTTGGCGGCTGAGGCGATAGATACGATTGGTAACTGGATGCAAGGAGCGAAGCTGCAGATAGCCCACCACAAAACAGAAGTGATGTTGGTCAGTAACTGCAAAGCAGTGCAGCGGGCAGAGATTACCGTTGGAGAGCACACCATTGCTTCGAAGCGCATGCTTAAGTATCTGGGAGTGATGATCGACGACCGGCTAAACTTTAATAGCCACATCGAATATGCTTGCGAGAAGGCGACGAAGGTCATCAACGCAATAGCCAGAATCATGCCGAACAATTCTGGTCCAAGCAGCAGCAAGAGACGTCTTCTGGCTAGTGTTTCCTCATCAATACTAAGGTACGGAGGTCCAGCCTGGATTGAAGCGCTGAAAACGAAGCAGAACCAAAGGAAATTGAGCAGTACGTTCCGGCTCATGGCCATGCGAGTCGTGAGTGCGTACAGAACCATTTCGATGGAGGCAGTATGCGTTATCGCCGGTATGATCCCAATCGGCATCACCTTGGCGGAGGACTACGAGTGCTATATGACGAGAGAAACCAGAGGAGTACGAAAAATGGTGAGAACGGAGTCGATGGCTAAGTGGCAGCAGGAGTGGGATGCAGCAGAGAACGGTAGATGGACACACAGGCTAATACCGACTCTTTCGACCTGGGTGAACAGGAAGCATGGAGAAGTCAACTTCCACTTGACGCAGTTCCTGTCTGGTCATGGCTGCTTCAGGAAGTACCTGCATCGGTTCGGACACACAACGTCACCCTTCTGTCCGGAGTGTGGGAATGTGGAAGAATCACCAGAGCACGTGGTCTTCGAATGTCCTAGGTTTGATGATGTGCGAGAGGATATGCTCGCCCTTAGCACGGAGAATGTCGTCGAAGAAATGTGTCGAGAAGAGGGCACCTTTAACGCCGTCAGCAGAGCAGTAACGCAGATCATGTCAGCGCTGCAGCGAAAATGGCGGGAAGACCAACTAGAAAGTAGTAATGTGCTCACACAAGTGCGAACTGAAAGCCGAAGCCGGGAGAACTCTCCGTCAGAGTAGGCTGTATCCACCACCAGGGATAACCGAGTAGAACGTGACGCTGGGAGATAAATGGCTCACAAATTGGAGAGACGATCAGCGAACTGGAAGCGCCAATTAGCTGAGGTAAAGTGAGGTGCGTAATGCACGGCCCCCTCCGAAGTAATACGACAAGTGGTTCCGGGGGAAAAGGGCAAGGCGTCTAAGGAGGTTTTAGTGCGGTAAGAATCCCACACACCGTGTCACCGCGACTGTGCGCCCAGTCGTCAAGCGGTGGCACGATGGCCTTTTTGAAGGTTTCCTCCTTGCCAAAAAAAAAAAAAAAAAAAAAAAAAAAAAAAAAAAAAAAAAAAAAAAAAAAAAAAACACACACACACACACACACACACACACACACACACACACACACACACACACACACACACACACACACACACACACACACACACACACACACACACACACACACACACGCGCGCACTCATCAAATTTCTATTTTTAGATCAGGAACCACACTGTGGTAAGTGATGCGATCGGTGTTAAAGAAGAATTGGTTTTCATTAAAATCTAGTGGGTATATAATAGGGCAAAGTGAAAAATTGCAAGGAAGGGGACGGGCCTGGGATTGAACTCCCGACCTTCTGCTCAGTAAGCAGAAACGGTAACCACTGAGCTACCGAGCCTCGTCTCTTTACGCTGCTTTGTGAGGAACCCCGGTTAAAGTAGTAGAGGCAGCATATCTATGGGAGCTCTTCGCAATCATCGTTATATCATGGATTCCTATGCAACATATCGGGAGAGGTCTTTCATTTATTTTTCTCTTAACTTTCATTCCCTTATGATATGGAAGATTATATGGTGGATACGGGCGTATCCACCAAGGCACCCGATTGAAGCGAAATCGATGGGGAGTGGAGTGGAAATGCCAACTTCCTGTCTTTAACATTTCGTGAATAAAGAGCGGGCTCTTCTCCCCACTCATTAGGGAATCCTCCTGTTGAATGGCCTGTTTTTGACCGGTTATATGATCCTGTTGTTGCAAGAAGATTCTCATTTATCCCGTGGATGCAACGTGGGCTGCCCACTGATGCACACAAACCGTTTAAATAGTACAATTAGAGGTTATTCAACTTGATCAAGTCAAACAGCGAGGATAGTCCACAATCTACTGACAGTTGTCTTGCTACAGTGAGTGGAATATCCATACACGGTAACCAGCGTAAACACATTAATGAGTAAAAAAATACACATTTTTTATATTTATATGCAGCTGTCAAAAAATGTGTAAATTTGGAGATCTTAAAATGTGTAAAAAAATACACATTTTAAGAATGTAGTACTAGTCAAAAAATGTGTATTTTTATACTCATTAATGAGTCAAAAACAACTTATGCTTCGTTGATGAACGCCATTTGCCTTGGTGAAAAACTTTCAGCAATTTTAACAGAAAAATGGAGAAACTACGGTCCAAACTGTAACACAGCAACGGTGGACAAGCTAGAGGGTAAGTGATTTATATTATTTTCAAAGCTAGGCCCTAGAAAAATAATCTTTATTAAGATTTTCATTGTTCGGTGTCGGGCTGTGATTTTTTTTAATAAAATATTATTAAATCCGATCAATCTTTATTTTATCATTGACACAAATAAGAAATCTCCGATATTGATAAAAAAAAATCATGCGTCCTTATCATATTTAATTTCTTTGAATGATTACTTTTTACACATTTTGCGTTCTTAAAAAATGTGTAAAAAATACACTTCTTTTGACGTTTGATGGGTACACATAAATGTGTAAACGCAGTTTACACATTTTATGAGTAGATCCCTTTTTTCACGAAATGTGTGAAATTTTACACATTAATGTGTTTAGGCTGGTTAGCGTGACTTATCATAATATATAATAATTTTCGACAGATGCCGCCACAAACAACAGTTTTGAAATCTGATGGCAAAAAAGCGCAGAAACCATTTTCATCGGTTCATTGCGCAAAGCTTCATGGAATTCTGGGATGTAAAATCTGATATTCGTTTATTTTTTGGCTATTTTGCGGAGATTTGCTCCATACAAGTTTCAGGCAAAATTCCAAATAATTTTCGTGGGAGGTCTAAGGAAATTTAAACGAACTCTGAGTGAATTTTGTGAGCAGTGTATTTCGAAGCGAATTTTTAGGAGAAGGAGAATGCATTTCCAAGGGAAATCCAGATCGAATTCCTAAGCCAGTTCAGGGAGAGCTTCAAATAAATACAAAGAGTTCAACAGAATATCAGAAAAAAGTAAGAGGTTGTATCCAAGACACGACCATAGATTTGACGTAGGATTACGAAAGGTAGTTATGATTTCATAGCAAAAGTATCGTAAATATTAAATTGATTTCTTAACTCGTTATCAGTGAAAAATTTCGATAGGTTGAAATTCGTAAGCGATTTGAAAGTTCTGTTTTTGAGATAATCTAGCTGTCGATGTTCATGTAGTACAAGGCAATCCTGGAAGATATGTCTTGGATTCAAGCTCTTACTCTTTAGTTTACTCTTTTATTAAATATTTGTGGTCTTGAAAAGGACAGATGGGTTGGAAGCTAGTTAGGAACAATACTGTGGAAATGATGAAATATGTAGGGGAAATGGATGTAAATGCCCCTCATTTGGGCCCCTACATAAATTCAGCAATCGACTAAATTTTCAATAGTGACTAAAAATATCCTTAAGTACCGTCCCAATGACGCGTACATATATATAAAATTGACAAATAGCAAATTTTTAGCGATGGGCCCAATCTTAGATCCATAGGCCAACATTAGTGCCATTTCGCCTATTAGGGAAAACACATCAAATCACAGAATCTGAGTCTACCGGACGGTACCTACCTTTATACTTTTTGATGCAAATGTTAAGCCGCTTCTATAAAGAGAATTTATCAAGGTTGTTTTATGGCATGATGTTCTTAATAGGAGGGGCTTAAAATGTTCACATAAGGCATAAAGATCGGTACCGTCTGGCATGCTAAGTGCTTGGTATCAATATTCGGCGGCTGTGTTAGGGAAACCACTCTTCCCATCACGGAAACGCCTTGTTTTTTTATGACAAAATTTCGCATTTAAGTGCACAAAACACACGGAATTTTTGTTTTATTCAATAGATAATACAAAAAGGGAATATTGATTGGAGGAATTTCTTGCTCAAATTTTTCCAATCGCGATCAATCATATAAAATCGAGATTTTTTTGCGTCCTGGAGAAAACCTTACGAACCATATGTCTTTGGTTAATTGACATGGTCATGTGGTATTCGGTCATTGCGAGAATTTGTATCTACCACTTCAATACTGTTACGCATTTGGCGACAAATGTTTGGTTGTTGGGTGCATTATCAAAGAGCTTTGGGGGTGATGTGGCTGGCAGAAAGACGAACGAACGTTCAATGTAAATGAACTCTAAAACAACAATAATTTATGGTGATCCTAAAATGGACCGTATTGTCGTAATGGTTGAGTAATGCTGAGCTATTAGGGTGTTCAACACGGATGAGGCTGGCAAGCTGTATGTTGTTTGGTGACGCGCTAGGCATAGATGACCCACAGATTGCACTAATACATTTAGGCCTACAATTCCACACATTCTACAGACCAGGTTGAGGTTGAGCCTAGCTAGCTGCTTGCGGGAACTGACATCCGATTGATGACCTTTGCAAATGTCCAAAACATACTCAAATTTATGGTGGTCCTGAAAAGGACTGTTTTGTCGTGATGGTTGAGTAATGTTGAGCTATTAGGGTGTAATGCGGATGAGGCTGGCGAGCTGTAAGTTGATTGGAGCAAGGATGAAGCGCTTGGCATAGACTGACGAAGAAACTGATTCCGATGCATAGCGGTGCGGCTTCTTCCTCCTTCTATGGATGCTCGATGCTCATGTGGGCTCTGCAGCTCGCTGCTTACAGGCTGCCTTTCGTTGTGTACTGGAGAATAATGTTCAACGCCACACGCTGAAATCACTGCTGCTGCTGCTGACACCGACGACCGGACACCACCACACACGGTGATTGAATGAGCACCGTTCAGTGAGACAGGATCGAATCCGATTTTTAAATCTGTGTTAGGGAATGCGCTGTTTGCAGGCAATCGGTGATAATTTTAATCACCATTGCAACAGTTGGACATTTGTGTATTTTTCAATAGTGACATATTAAAAATTAATAAAATGTTCATTTAAGCAGATTGGTAGATAAATTTCCAATTGTTTGGCTTGCTTAGAATTTAAATCCATCTGCTATTGACAGAGTTATATGTGGACAAAACCTGACCTCTTTTCGTAATGCGGTCGATTTTGGTTTTTTTGAAATTGCACCTTCAACATGTTGCCGAAAGACGCAATCCTTCGTCAATGAGAGATGAAAGGAAATTTAAAAAATTCAGAGAAATCCAAAAATAATTGATTGAATAATATTTATAAATATATAAAAACAAATCATACTCCGTAAATGTACACTGCATAATGAAGGGACTAAACAAAGCACGACAAAAATTGCTACATGCCAGCTAAATGCATGAATTGTGGTGATTCCTCTCACGCAAAGGACGACTGTCCTGTGAAGGAAGATCCTAAGAAATTTAAATGTTCAAATTGTGGTGAAAACCACAAATCCAATTTTTGGGAATGTAAGACTCGCAAAGCGATCCTACAATCTCGTTCTAACCGACAGGTAGGAAACGCTCCACGTTTCCGACCAGGTACAAATTCCTCTGCTGTTAACAACGGTCAGCGAGGAACAAATTCTACATTCGTACCCGTAGGTACAAATATCTCCCCTGCTTCAAATGTTTCATCTGTACCTACTCCCCTCGCTGCTAACAATGTTCAGCGAGTTAATGGAGCTACCTATGCTGCTATTGCAGCGGGTAGAAATCAAAATACTAACCAAAGTAATTCTAACGGAAATTTTGACAATTTTGATTTAGGAAGCATTACTGCCCCTAAAATGGAATTTTTACAGAAATCATTAATTGACATGATTTCTGATATGCTTAAATCTAACTCCATGTTTGATGCTATTCAAACTGGAGTAAAATTTGCAAATAATATTGTCATGACTTTAAAATTCAGTAATGGATTTTAAAGCATTAAATATTGTAAATTGGAATGCTCGATCTCTTAAAGATAATGAAGACGAGCTATTTAATTTTTTAAGAGTTCATAACGTGCATATTGCCGTTATAACTGAAACGTTCCTTAAACCTGACCATAAGGTTAAGAAGGACGCAAATTACTTGATTTATAGAAATGATCGTCTTGATGGACCCTGTGGTGGCGTTGCCATCATTATTCATAGACGAATCAAACATAAAATTCTTTCTTCATTTGAAACCAAAGTTTTTGAAACTTTGGGGGTTTCTGTTGAAACAAAATTTGGACAACTTACGTTTATAGCTGCCTATTTGCCATTCCAATGCGTAGGCCAGCAAAAGAATTTTCTCAAGGGTGACCTCCAGAAACTTACCCGTCATAGGTCTAAATTCTTCATTATTGGTGATTTTAATGCAAAACACCGCTCATGGAATAATGCTCAAAGCAATTCCAATGGTAATATTCTGTTTGATGATTGTTCTGCAGGTTATTACACTATTCAATATCCAAACAGCCCAACATGCTTTTCTTCTGCAAGAAATCCCTCCACTATTGATTTGGTCTTAACTGATTCATGTCAACTTTGTAGCCAACTGGTTACCCATGCTGACTTCGGTTCTGATCACCTTCCAGTAACTTTTGAAATATCCCAAGAAATAATTTGTAATCCCAACAGCTCTACTTTCAATTACCATAGAGCTGATTGGGAGCAGTATCGAACATTTATGGAATATAACTTCGATCCAAACATTCCTTTGCAAACCAAAGATGAAATTAATTATGCTTTTGAATCTCTGACTACTTCTATAGTTGCAGCAAGAGCTGCCTCAGTACCAAAATGCGAGGTTAAATTCAATTCAATTATAATAGACGATGATCTTCAGCTCTTGATCCGTCTTAAAAATGTCCGTAGGAGACAATATCAAAGAACACGCGATCCTGCCATGAAAGTTATCTGGCGGGATTTGCAAAAACAAATTAAAAAGCGATTCTCTGCCCTGAGGAACAAAACTTTTGAAAATAATATTTCTAAATTAGACCCGAGTTCCAAACCCTTTTGGAAACTCACAAAATTTTTGAAAAAAAAACCTCAAAAGCCAATTCCAGCGCTTAAAGAAGGTGGTAAAATTTTGATCACAAATTTGGAAAAAGCTCAGAAACTTGCTAAGCAATTCGAGAGTTCCCATAATTTCAGTTTGGGTCTTACTAGTCCTATTGAGAATCAGGTTGCTCGGGATTTTCTGAATATTTTCTCTCGGGAAAATATTTTTGATGATTCCTGGGGGACTGATTTGGACGAAGTAAGGTCTATAACTAAAAATTTTCAAAATATGAAAGCTCCAGGTGATGATGGAATTTTCTATATCCTCATCAAAAAACTCCCAGAGAGTACCTTGTCTTTCTTGGTAAAATTATTTAACAGATGTTTCCATTTGGCATACTTTCCTGATAAATGGAAAAATGCAAAAGTTGTTCCAATTTTGAAGCCGGATAAAAATCCAGCTGAAGCTTCTAGCTACCGTCCAATAAGTTTGCTTTCTTCAATAAGTAAACTTTTTGAAAAGATAATTTTGAATAGAATGATGCTTCACATCAATACGAACTCAATTTTTGCAGATGAGCAGTTTGGATTTCGCCATGGGCATTCAACTACTCATCAACTCTTAAGAGTTAACAATTTAATTCATTCAAACAAATCTGAAGGCCACTCAACTGGAGTTGCTCTTCTAGACATAGAAAAAGCATTCGACAGTGTTTGGCATGAAGGTTTGATTGCTAAATTGAAAAAGTTTAATTTTCCACTTTATATTATGAAATTAGTTCAAAATTATTTAACTGACAGAACTCTTCAAGTAAATTATCAAAATTCCAAATCTAATCGACTACCTGTTAGGGCAGGAGTTCCTCAGGGTAGCATTCTTGGGCCTATATTGTATAACATTTTCACTTCGGACCTCCCTGATTTGCCTCAGGGTTGCCACAAATCTTTGTTCGCTGATGACACAGGCATTTCCGCTAAAGGAAGAAGTCTTCGTGTTATTTGCAGCAGACTGCAAAAAAGTTTAGATATTTTCTCTTCTTATTTACAAAAATGGAAGATTTCTCCCAACGCTTCCAAAACTCAACTTATAATATTTCCACATAAGCCTAGAGCTTCGTTTTTGAAACCTAGTAGTAGTCACATAGTCACTATGAACGGAGTTCCAATTTCCTGGTCAAACCAAGTGAAATATCTTGGATTAATACTTGACCAAAAATTAACTTTTAAAGATCACATTGAGGGCATTCAAGCCAAATGTAACAAATATATAAAATGTTTGTATCCTCTTATAAACAGGAAATCCAAACTTTGCCTGACGAATAAACTTCTAATATTTAAACAAGTTTTTAGACCGGCCATGCTTTACGCTGTGCCAATATGGTCTAGTTGCTGCACTACCAGGAAAAAAGCACTTCAAAGGATTCAGAACAAAATTCTGAAAATGATTTTGAAGTTGCCTCCCTGGTACAGTACAACCGAAGTACATAGAATTTCGAATGTTGAGACTTTAGCACAAATGTCCAACAAAATAATTAATAATTTCAGGCAAAAATCGTTGCAATCCTCAATTGCAACGATTAATTCCCTTTATACTTAGATAAGATTTAGTTTTAGTTTTTAGTTTTAAGATATCAATTGTTATACTGACATGCAGGTTAAAAAACCTGTTTAAAATACTGAATTGCCAAGACATGAAGAATGTAAAAACACTTAGATATATATCATAACAATTAAGGCTGGTACGTTACTGCAGTAACTGGAGCACCTAGGTTAAAATGAAATGTAATTTATTTTGAATTTGGAACAAATAAAGAGTTAAAAAAAAAAAAAAAAAAACAAAGCACGACAAGCTAGGATTCAACTAATTACCTAAATGTGTACACAATTTGCGAATAATGTGAGTGCAAATCATCTTGCAACAATTCATTACAATGATAGGATCTCTTATGAAAAATATACCCTTATTTTAAAGTAGGGTAAGTGTTCCAGTGGTGTTCCTATAGTTACAGTTTAGGCGGAATAATCGAGGAAAACCAGATAAATCAATTTATCTTTCGGTAACTCTCCTCAATTAAAGTAGATTTGCATATTTGAAACCTTAAATTAGCTTAACAATTACAATGAATTACAATGAATTTTCCTTAAGACATTAATTCATTTACACCTATAGTTGCGGTAGTGTTCCTATAATAGTAGAATCCATTAGAAACCAATTCTTCCCACTGTTTTAAGGACTAAAGTTAGCAATTACCACAACTGCTGGAGGATGAGTTTTAATGGAGGATGAGTTTTCGAAAAATGTATTCAGTTTAATCACAATGTAATATTTTTCTATCAAAATAGAGGTTGAAAGCTATAGATTGACGTACGCATGCAGATAAATGCAGATCGTTTATTTATTTTTTAATAAATAAATGCCTTAGTTCCTCCTGTTCTGGCTCACCCACCCTACTTATGATGAAGAGCCAAGCACAGTGTAAAGTGCCCCAACAGCAAGCCACAAAAAAATTGCTGAACGTGCTTCCTTTTGCTTGTATAACATAGGTAAAACTTCTCCAATCCTACCTTCCGAAGGACGCTCCATCCCGAAAGCGAGCTCAGCCATCAATCCCATGCTCCAACAACCAACTACCCGAGCAAAGCCCAGTATCAAAATGACAGCAAATCGAAATCAAATTTTGAAACTGAAATCATAATTTGATTTCAGATTACGCGATTGACAAATTTGCTAACAAATTTTGATTGCATTTAAAAAAAAACTGTAGTTGCAGTTTTGTTTTCATTGCCTTAGCAGAACATCAAATTGAATAATCGTGTTATTATCTACTGGAAAAATGCACATCAAATCGAGTTTTCAGTTTGCTCTCACTAATAGCAGAATTAGTTTCTAATGTGCTGTCACAGGAAGATTATTTTGCTCTTAATTTTGACCGTTAAAACGACCAAAACGAGAGCAACCTGAACCTGAGCAATCATTATCAGCGACAACACAACATCAAATTTAGTTTTCAATTTGATCTCAGACTTTGCTCGGGTACCCGAATCGTCTCCCTGAATGGCGCAATGAGGCAACAGAAAAAAAGGCAAAAATTGTCATGATTCGTGGTTTTCCTGAGACCGAGGCGCTCGTCGCCGTAGTTGATCGTCGTGTGTGGTACCGAAGTGATAAAGCTTGAAATATGAAGGTATGGGAATGAGTTTGTACAACCCTGCCACTACACATCGCACGGAAAAGTAGTCTCATTTCGGATTGGGAGACAGGACACACAGCCCGCGTTTCTTGGTGTTTGCAATCTTCCTGCAACCTCCGCCAAACTGGCGAACGGAACGAACCAAATTGAGGAGAAGGATTTTTTTTTCGCTTCCGTTCTGTTTTGCGCGAGCGTTGAGGAGGACGAGGAGCATCCGAGGAGGACCAACTGCTGGTGTTTGGTTTCCCGCTGATATCCCGAGAAAGATGGCGGTGGGAAAGTTCATGAATCAGCAAATGTTTGCAAATTGCTACAGGCGGATGGGGGTGGTGCGCATTGGAGGATTCGTTTATATCCTGGTTGATTCAAAGTGTCGGCGAAAAAGGTCGCAATTTGAGCGTGGGAGAGTGAAGAGGTGGTCCGTATCAGAATCTGGCATAAGAAGATGGGAAATAAAAGTTGGAACGTGCTCACGATTAATTCCAACGACGACGACGACAACGACGACGACAACGACGACGACGATGGGTGAACTGGAATTGGTATGCTCGGTGCCGATAAACACAACGAGTGGGGGGAAGCAAGCCGGTAGAAGAGATTGCGATAGATCAAGGGACTTGCAGCAGTAGGAAAAGCAACAGCAACGGTTTGCTCCCGGTCGAATTCGCCGAGAACTTTAGCACTGAATTTAGTTCACAAAATTTACGCAGCGAAGGGATCAGAAGCTCATTTGCATATCAGCACGGGAAGCACGTGCCCGTGTAATGCTACTTCGGTATTGTGGGGGTACTATTTTTAATGGAAAAGTTACCTTTCGAGTTAGTTGAAACTTGTTTAAAGGGAATGGCTGGAGTATTGTCATTTCAACTTCATTTCTATAACCCATTTTTGCCTGTATGAATAAGCTGTTCTGCAGCTAAAATTACGTGTGGATATCGTTCCACTTGATCGCTACAAATTCTGCATAATGGTCTAGCTATCAACTAGACGCCATGATCTCCGATCCGTTAGATTGGCACCCGGGTCCCACAACATCTCCAAAACTCGTTCGGTTTCACTGAACACGGCTTTGCCGCTTTCCTCTCGGCGAACGTTTGCAAATTGACCGTTTTTGTACAATGTGTAGGGGAAATGGCTCTAATGTTGGCCTATAAATCTAAGATTGGGCCCATCGCTAAAAATCTACTATTTATCAATTTTATCTAGATGAACGCGTCATTGGGACGGTACTAATGGATATTTTTTATTGCTATTTAAAATCTAGTCGATTGCTGAATTTATGTATGGGCCCAAATTAGGAGCAGTTAGGCCAACATTACATCCCTTTACCCTATATTCTTTCCACTCCATTGCATAATGCAAGGACATTTTTCAGATTATACACTTTTTGCATAAGAATCTTGAGCCTCAGATGATTAACGAGTCTTGTCGCCTTGAGTAACTGGATAAACTCTACGAAGGTATTTGCGAACTCGATTTCAGATGTCAAGTTCTTTAAACTTGGCCCCTCTAGGTGCTGAATTGTTGCGCCACTGCGGCTGAAAAGATTTCTGTGTTACCGCAATATAATACCGCTCTTAGACGCTGATCGACCAGTCTTCAGCTGCTCCCTAGGAAAGATCCATCGACATGTTATTTAGGGCCATCTAAAATAGTTTCGGAATAGGGGAAATTACTCTAATGTTGGCTTATGGATCTCTTGTTTTTTTTTTAATTTCTCTTATAACAATGCATCTGGACAAAAATAATGTATATTTTTGGTTAGTACTAAAATAGTAAGAGGTTGTATCCAAGACACGACGGTAGATTTGCTCGGCATTAATATTCAGCGACTGTGTTAGGGAAAACACATTTTGCCATCACGGAAACGCCTTGTTTTCTGATGACAAAATTCGCATTTACATGCACAAAACGGACGGAATTTTTGGTTTATTCAATAGACAATAGAAAAGCGAAAATCGATTGGAGGAATTTCTTGCTTAAATTTTCCATTCACGAAATATTCGCGACGAATCGTATAAATTCGAGATTGTTTTGCTTTTCAAAGTGTTCTGTTCAATTGACAAGGTCATGTGGTATTCGGTCATTGCGAGAATTTTTATGCACCACTTCAATATTGTTACGCATTTCACCACAAACTTTTGGTTGCTGGTTGGTTTGGTACATTATTTATTTATTTATTGTAATTCATCGGACAGTAGTTGTCTTAATGAATAAAACTTAGATAATACACAAAAAAGCAACAGATAAACAGATTACAAAAATAATCACAATCTTCTCAATCGGTTTCGAAATTGGTTCGATGTTTCTCCGAATTCAAATGCTTCTTCCACAGTGGAGAATGTCCGAATCATCGCAGACATTGGCTCATGGTATCCATATGCAGTCCGATGGAATCTTGGTTGTAGTAAGGATGATTGTCGCAACATCCTTTGAGGAACACGGAAGTTCAATTGTGAAAGCAGTTGAGGGCAGTCCACATCGCTATTTATAAGTTTCGCTTCATTGGATCGCGTCACCGCAGGCTGCGCAAAGCCAACCTCAAAAATCTTTTCTGAACTCGTTCTATTCGGAGATTCCACACTAGCTCATATGGAGACCAGACCATAGATGCATTCTCAAGTATGGGCCGAACTGATGCAGTGAGGGTCTTTGAAATCTCGTGCAATCTTCGAAATAAATCCCAGTTGACGATTCACTTTAGAGATGATCGAGGAATAGTGAAGATTGAAGGTCAACTTTGGGTCCAAAAGAGAACACCAAGATCAGTCCTACGTTCTACTCTGCGAAGCGTTACATTGTCAAAGCAGTAGTCGTAAAGGATTGAACTCTCTTAGAGCGGTAAAACGTCATCACTGCACACTTTGCAAGGCTGATGATGAGCTTATTGCGACGGCACCAATCCACAAACAAATCTAGCAAAGCTTGAAGACGATGACAATCCTCAATCGAGGGAACTATAATGTATAGCTTAAGATCATCTGCATAAACGAGCTTGCATTTAACTCCCAACAGAGCTGCTACATCGTTGAAGAATAACGTAAACAAAAGTGGACCCAGGTTACTTCCCTGAGGTACTCCAGAGGTGCTGGTAAACGTAAAAGAGACACAAGATCCTAGTTGTATTCGAAGAGTTCGTCCAGTCAATTAGGAATGTAACCACGACCTAAGTTGCTCATACGCTCCTAGTCGGGAAAGCTTGCATAACAAAACCTTCTGGTCGATTTTGTCGAATGCAGCTTTCAGATCAGTATATATGACGTCGACTTGTGCCTTATCCTCCATCGCGGTGATGCATGTACTGGTGAAAACCAAAAGGTTAGTAGCTACCGATCTACCAATCCATGCTGGTCAGTTGAAATGTAGTTCTTCGAGCGATTCAGGGCAAATTCGCTCAAGATGATAGCAAAAAGTTTGAACGCTGCCAAAAGACTGATGATATCTCTTAATATCCCGTATTTCCAGCTTTGAAAACAGGAAACATATACGACTGCTTCCACAATGTTGGGAATTTTCCTTGCTCAAAGGATACATTAAATATGGCTGCTAAAGGTTCTGCTAAGCTGAGCAACGGCAGAACATCACTGCCGGAATTCCATCTGGACCAGGAGAGAGTGAGGTTTTCAGTCTCCTTGCTGCTGAAAGTACCATATCCCGAGTTACTCCGAATAAGCTCAGTTCCACTAAGTCACTAGGCGTATCAGAGGCAGCAGATTCAGCTTCAACGTAACTTGTCATATTTTTATCGAAGACAGATGCAAAGTGTTTAGCAAGCTTCTCACACGCTTCGCTAAGAGAAGTGGACTCTTTCCCATCGAGTAGCATGCTGGACGGTATGCTCGAATCTTTCCTTCTGCTGTTGACAAAGCTCCAAAAAATTCGGGGGTTACGCGACAAATTCCACTGGACTCTAAGGACGTGTGATTTGTACAAGGCACTGTTGAGTTTAATGTATGCGATACTGGCACGCTTGAAGTCACGCTTCGTGTCAGCTGTTCTGTGACGACGTAGTTTTCCCTGGACTGCGTTACGCTCATGCTTCAGCACTCTCAACTGAGGAGTACTCCAAGCTGGGAAAATTGGTCGTCTTTTGAGAGTAACATTTGATTCCAACCAACGTTGAATAATGCTACAGAAACGCACAGTCATCTCATCAACATCAATGCATTCAAACACATCGGCCCAGTCTTGATCAAAAAGATACTGCAGTAATGAGACATAATCAATTTTCTTGAAGTCTAGAAGCCCTGCTCTATCATCCACTTTGCAAGCTGGTTGCGATGGCCAGTCGAGTGGCCAGGTAGCGACAGAATTAAGGAAGGATGGTAAGCATCAATAGGTAAAAGCGGCACAGCGATATCGAAATCATTTTCTCCTTTGCAAAATACCAAATCCAGCGTGCGGCCAAAGTTCATTTCGGACTGTATTGCGTTGACTGAGATTAACGAAATCCATTCCATCAACGAGAGCAATACTTGCAGCGGTCAGTGAGATGTTTCGGTGAGGTAGACCCTGTTGTCATCGATTCCCCACTGAAGACGAGGCTGATTATAATCGCCACAAACAAGAATCTTATCATCACAAGATGCCTTGTCGCACAACTCTTTGACTGAGGCAATATGCGCTTCCATAACTTCGACGTCGCGACTTCGGTCGGGTGGGATGTACACAGCGCATAAATATTGTCTACAGCCATGTAAGTCCAGTGATACACAAACTTGTCCCAGTCTACTACCGTGTCTGACATTCGCAAATGAGCTGACATAACGTTGCGTCACAGCTATCAGCAAGCCACCAAAAGCATGTTTTATCGCTGTTGCGTAAGTTGCGATCACAGCGAAACACGTTGTAGCCAGGTCCAAACATCTGAGTCGAATTGATGCTATCGTCAAGTACGATTTCAATCAAGATGATAACGTCATACTCATAGATCATCAATTTTTGTCCGATTACCTCGTACATCCAGATCCGATTTTCAGTCGAACCAGCCGGTTGTTGATCTTGAGGCGGTGAGGCGCTGGAAGCAACGGACGAATCAAGAGCTTTGGGGGTGATGTGGCAGACAGCAAGGCGAGCAAACGTTCAATGAAAATTAACTCTTAAACAACAATAATTTATGGTGGTCCTGAAAAGACCCGTTTTGTAGTGATGGTTGAGTAATGCTGAGCTATTAGGGTGTTCAACACAGATGAGGCTGGTAAGCTGTATGTTGTTTGAAACGAGGGTGATGCACTTGGCATCGATGGCCCACAGCGACTCACGAAGAGCTACTGATTCCGATCAGTAGCGGTGCGGCTTCTTCCTCCTTCTTCGGTGAGTGGACGCTCATGTTGGCTGCATCTCGCTGCTTGCGGGCAACCTTTCGTTGCGAACTGGAGAACAATGTTCAACGCCACGCATCGAAAGTGCTGCTGATGCTACTGATGACAATCGACCGGACGCCACCACACACTATGATTGAATAAGCACCATTCGGCGAGACCGGATGTTATTCGATTTTGAAATCTGTGTTAGGGGAAGCGCTTTTTCAAGGCAATCGGTGATAATTTTGATCACCATTGCAACAGTTGAACATTTGTATAATTTTCAGTAGTGACCTATTGCAAAAAGTGTTCATTTTAGCAGATTCACACAAAAATTTCCTTTCGATTGCCTTGTTTAGAATTAAAATCCATCCGCTATTGACAGAACTATTTGTGGTCAAAACCTGACCACTTTTCGTAAAGCGGTCGATTTTATTGTTTTAAAATTGAGCCTCCAATATGTTGCTGAAAGACGAAAAATGCTAATGGATGCTTAGGCCGACACTAGGAAAATTACCCCTAGTTCAATTTCGTTAAACTTTTCTCAAGATCCGTAGCATCCCTGCTACACAGGATTTATTTTTTCATATTTGAAATACCCTTCTGGCTTCAGTGGATCACTCCTGATCCGTTCTATCAGAAGTTTTATTGAAATACGATCATAAATGTCCAGTATTTCGTCTGCGATGGACTTCTTTCGTTGAACTTTAGGAAGCAGACCAGAATTCTTCGTGGATTGCTTGGAAGCAGTGCCATCGAGGCAACTAGCTAAAGGGTTAATCCCTGAGTGCGGCCAAGGGGGGTGCAGACGGAGACTGCATTCAGTAATAAAATAAATTTTCATAATTTTTAAAACTAGGGCTTCGGAAATGCTTTTTCTATTATCATCAGGGTGTAAACAAAGTCTATCAGGAGGTCACGGACAGTTGGGTGGTAGATACACACTAAGATTTTTTTACAGGAGTCAGTATTTTTTTACTGGGTTTTTGAATTACTGAAAAAGTCGGTAAAAATTCAAATGACCGTTATCCGTAAGGAATCAATGAAATCGACCAATTTTATTTTCTATCATTAAATGGGGTTAACAGAACTAAGTATGTACAAGTTCAGAACAAATTTTCTCATTAATAAATTTTCCACAGATTTTTAAACTTTTACCGAACAGTTCCGCAATTCAAAAACTCGGTAAAACCGTACTGACTCGATTAGTGTGTAGATCTATTCAGTATTCTTTCACTATGCGGCGCTAGTGACAATGCAAATAATCTGTTCCTCTATATATTCACATCCTGATCACATAGAAGGATAATGTCTTCGGCAAAGTTGATCAGCAGGTTGACACCAATTCGTAATTCTGACACTAGGCGGTGCTAGTGAGCATCTAACAAGCAAATATTATGTGTTATTGTATCTCAAGACCCTGATAACATACAAGGGTGGTATCTTTGGCAAAGTTGACCAGGAGGTCGCGGCTGCTGGGTGGTTGACACCAATTCGGAATTCTGAATGCAAATATTACGTGGTGTTGTACATCAAGATCCTGATTATATTGAAGGGTAATGTATTTGGAAAAGTTGATCAGGAGGTCAAGGGCTGCTAGTTTGTTGACATCAATTTGGAATTCGGCCGCTGGCACTGCTAGTGAGCATGCAAATATTAAAAACTGCTGTATCTCCAGGTACTTATTATATAGAAGAGTGATGACTTTGGCACAGCTGATCAAGAGTCAAGAGCAGCCGGCTGCAAATATTATGTGCTGTTGTATCTCAATATCTTGATTATTAAGACGGGTGACAGCGGCACCGGTGGTGTAATGGTAAGCGTGATTACCTCTCACCCCAGCAGGCCTGAGTTCGATCCCAGTCGGGATTTTCTGAGGCATTCTTCGGAAGGGAAGTAAAGCCGTTGGTCTCCGGTTCATGAGTTGATGGGTCGATAGGTAGGGTCCAGGTGTGGAAGCTGTCTCCCTGGCGTCGGTAGCATTGGTGCTCAGCACGAAAAACAAAATCGACGGAAAAACAAATCAAGGAAAAAAAAAGACGGGTGATTTTTTCGGCAAAGTGGATCAGAAGGTCTGAGTGGTGAACAGATCATTTCATAATTCTGCTGCAGTGAGCACGCAAATATAAGTAGCTGCAGATTCTATTTGAGCAAGATGTTCAGGAGTTGATAAATTTTGAAAACATGTAATTTTGTAGTAAAGAACTTGTCTATGGACTGTCGTAATCCAACATGGTGGCGATACGGCTTGGTCCACCACGCCGGTGCTGACCCTTCTCGGCTCGCTTCGCTGGTAGTTGGTAAACTGCTTTTCCGTAGGTGGTCTGCTCGCTGCAAAATTTGTCAATCGAATCACTGTTGCTTCCGCTGTTCGTTTCTTATATACCGTCGGTCTGCTGCAGCTTTTTACTGTTTGTTCACTATTGGTAGTTCATTCTCTAAAAGAGCCATCAATAGAATGTCGTTTTCTCTTTTGTGCGTTCTGCGAGAGGTATGCACGCATAGAAAAGGAAAAAGGGGAAGACCAATCTATTACTACAATAACTCACAAGAAGAATAATTAACTGCCCAACAAATTTTAATAATTTTATTCCAAAACCCTTATATCTACTACATGGACCACAGTTGATCACTAGAACAAAACTTTGATTGATATGGACTAGATGCAGTAGTCATAGTAACCATGAATTTTGTATTATCTTCGATCATCGATGTCATTGTTCATAATTATTTTCAGTTTTGAAAGACATGCTTTATGGTCAAAATCTGACGTAAGGTGACAACTAGTTACACACTTAAAAATTATTACCGACTTCGGTAATTTATTATCGAACTTTCAACCAGAGACGCAAAATATCATGACACTCACTCGACACTCGTCAACGCATCAACCGACTATCGCTGACAGAACGTTGTTTTAAGCAGTGAGAGGTAGATCCATGGCAAACAACAATCACCAGTAATGGTCGCTGCTCGCAGGCAAAACGTAACACTCGCTGCTGATGATGTAAACCATAGCAAAAACAGTGAAGACTTCTGCAGTACGATGATGAGAAAAAGGGAAACGACAGAAGAAAATGAAAACAATGCCTACGCATTGCAAGTTCCACTCGGCACGCGTGACTGTGTGGGTTACAAACAAAGCTGGCAAAATTAAACTAAATCTGTTGGGCTCACTCACCAACACACTCACATAAGTAAGCAAAGCAGCAACTGCTTCAAAACGAGCATAAATGAGTGTCGTGATTGTCAGGAATGCCCAGATCGGTGATGGATTAACACCGAAGACGACATTCATCAGTTGCTTTTTACTTCTTTCGTCAACTTGATGGATGGTCATGGAGAGTACTTCGGCAAGCACATTGAAAGGAATGTACTAAGCGTTACTACCATCAGCTGTTTGACAATCGTGATTGTGTTTGGTCGCAACTCTGCTTTCAACAACAGTTCGGTAGAACATTGACTCTTATTTTAAAAGCTTCAGCCAATAATTCACGATACTACACTTTCATCAAATTTTCATTTCCATCTATTGAGAAAACGTCTCTCTCAAAATGTTTTATTTTTATTTTTATTTACTGACTCCCTCAACTTGTGAGGAACAACTTTAGGGTGTTTCTACTAATTTTAACCATTTTCAGCATATGTTATCGAACTGAAAAATTAACTCATTCATACTTTCATTCAATCGGGTACCGTTTCCTAAACCTAGCCCCCTGACCGTCAGCGGTGCGTTGCCTCAGGTCTTCAGCGAATTTCGAGTTAACACATCCAACACAAACTGGATTAACCTGAATTAATATTCAAAATAAATTAAAGTTTGTGCTAAATTCGAACTGATCAATCGCCTGCAGATGAAGATACCAATCGATATTTCTGTTCGAACTAAGAATTTCAACGTAGAATTGATCATTCTGATTCTGTCAATTGTCAGATCGTGATCGACGTGAACCAAAACATTACTTATTTTTCATCTATGGTGGAAATATCGTGAACATTTCATTGTTTTAGGGAGAATAGTGAAACGAATTTTCGAACTTGACACTGTTCTAATCGTACTTGTGTTGGGATACTACGCGTGTTTATATAGTTTTGGACAGAGACGATCCATTGACGAAGACCAATTTGATGCACCAGCAACTGCTGATAATGAAAATGTTATCAACGCTTTGTTACTGAGCTTGCAAATAAAAATTAAGCGGGTTTTCAGGTGGGAAGCACGGCATAAAGGGCGAACACGAAATTATTGCGACACATTCAACAGGGCATAACTTTTTTACCATTGGGTAAAAATCAACCAAATTTTGCACACTTTCTCATTGATGTGTATTTTGTACATGCTGTCAAACTCGAAGTCGCGTTTTTCGATTCAACGAAAATGGAGGTGAACCAACGCGAGTTGAGAGAACAAATTCTTTCCAAACACCTGGAATTTCCTGACCTGTCGCACCGGCAGTTGGGAAAAATGTTGAACATTCACCATTCAACCGTCTCCAGAGTGTTGAAGCGGTTCCAGAAGCGGTTGACGTTGGACCACGGCAAAGGAGTTGGAAGAAAACCGGGACCGGAGAACAAAAAGACGGAGGGAAAGGTGTAGCGGATGATTCAAGCAAATCCCAACGTCTCAAGCCGTGATTTGGCTAAAAAGATCGGCATGTCGCAGAGCTACGTCCAGAATGCAAAGAAGAGAGCTGGACTACATACATACAAGGTACAGAACTTCCCAAACCGCGATGAGCGGCAACAATCGATGGCTAAAACTCGGGCACGGAAGCTCTACTGATGATGCTGACAAAATATACCTGCTGTGTGATGGACGACGAAACGTATATAAAAGCTGATTTTAAGCAAATTCCGGGGTTGGAGTTTTTCACCGGCAAGTGCAAGTTCGATGTGGACGACAAATTTAAGAAGAAGAAAATGTCGAAGTTCACCTCCAAATATCTCATTTGGCAGGCCATCTGCTCTTGCGGACTGAGGAGTGAGCCTTTCATGACAAAGGGCACAGTAAATGGCGAGATCTACAAATCTGAGTGCCTCGAGAAGCGCCTTTTGCCGTTCTTGCAGCAGCACGACGAAGCTCCGCTATTTTGGCCAGATTTGGCATCATGCCACTATTCTAAAAATGTCCTGGAGTGGTATGAGGCCAATTCTGTCTATTTTGTTCCAAAGGACATGAATCCGCCAAACTGTCCGGAGCTACGCCCGGTGGAGCAGTACTGGGCAATAATGAAGCGGGAACTTCAGAAGGGCAAGAAGACAGTCAAAGACGAGAAGGACATGTTAAGAAAATGGAAAAAAAAACTGAGAAACTGGTACCGGATGACACTGTAAAGACTTTGATGGAGGGCATCAAGCGAAAATGCGTTCAATTTTACACTCAAGGCTCCATCGATTAACTTTTCTTTTGATTTTTGAAGTAAATATATGTATAAAACTACCCTAAAATTTTGGTTTGATTCTAAACATGATAAGAAAATTGGCATGATATTTTCGGTGTCGCAATAATTTCGTGTTCGCCCTTTATACCGAGAGATTCCCCTTTCAGGTTTCGATTTCGTATGAGGAAGAACCAAGTTTGGATTTAACTCGAGCAGGCAGATACATTGCACCATATTTCGCATTGTACCTAGTTTTGAACTGCGCTCGATTGTTTCATGTTCCTGTAGTAGACTTGCTGACCTATTTGCAAATCCTTCGCATGATGACGGTGCCTAAGGTTATAACGTTGTTTACCTGACTCATAATCTTCCTTGAGATTCTTTTCGACGTTGCTCAAGGGTTTGATCCTGTTCGGTCGGTAAGTCCTTATGATCAGATCCTTCCACTAAGAGTTCGTGACCGTGCGTTATAAAGAAAGGTGTCATTTTGGTCACGGAATGGACCACCTCTTCCTTGACATAGGTTCTGATAGCTGCGTTAACAGTGCGATTAACCCTCTCTACTGGGTTCGCTTGGGAGTGATACTTGGCGTTTAGCCAGTGCCGGATATTGAAACGTTCTAGCAGAGATTTAAACTTTTTGGAAAGGAAACATGTTGCGTTATCGGCTATGATAACTTCAGGGGTGGAATTGCGAAAGAACCATTGATCGCGAACTACGTTGCAGAGAGAAACACTATGCAACCTGCGGACTGTGGTGAGCATAATCCATTTACTAAAGAGATCTAGCACTACTAGAATGTGTTGGCAACCCTTTTTGCTTCGAGGTAAGGGACCAACGAAATCCATAGCGATTATTTGCCAAGGGTGTTTTGTGATCCTTTGATCACCCATTAGAGGAACTACAGGGCGAGCTTGATGTGCCCCCTCTAGAGGACTGCTGGAGTACAGTAAAAGCAGTCATCAGCGACGCAGCCGAGAGCACCATCGGGTACGTGGAAAGAAGTCGATGGAATGAATGGTTCGACGAGAAGTGTAGAGCGATTTTGGAGGAGAAGAACGCAGCGCGGGCGGTAATGCTGCAGCATGGAACCCGACAGAACGTAGAACGGTATAAACAGAAGCGGAAACAGCAGACCCGCATCTTTCGGGAGAAAAACGCCGCCTGGGAGAAGCGGAGTGCGAGGAAATGGAACTGCTGTGCCGTTTCCAAGAAACACGGAAGTTCTACCAGAAGCTCAACGCATCCCGCAACGGTTTCGTGCCGCGAGCCGAAATGTGCGAGGATAAGGACGGGAGCCTCTTGACGGACGGACGTGAAGTGATTGAAAGGTGGAAGCAGCACTTCGATGCGCACCTGACTGGCGAGGAGAACGTAGGCACGGGAGACCAGTGCAATGGAGGAAACGACTACGTCAGTACAGCAGAGGACGGAACTGACCCAACTCCCTCGCTGAGGGAAGTTAAGGATGCCATTCAGCAGCTCAAAAATAACAAAGCAGCTGGTAAGGATGGTATCGCAGCCGAACTCATCAAGATGCGCCCAGAAAAGTTGGCCACCTGCCTGCACCGGATGATAGTCAGGATCTGGAAAACAGAACAGCTACCGGACGAGTGGAAGGACGGGGTAATCTGCCCCATTCACAAGAAAGGCGACCATTTGGAATGTGAGAAGTTCAGAGCGATCACCATTTTGAATGCCGCCTACAAAGTGCTATCCCAGATCATCTTTCGTCGTCTATCACCTAAAATGGCGGCATACGACAGTATCGACCGCACAGAGCTATGGAAAATCATGGACGAGAACGGCTTTCCTGGGAAGCTGATCAGACTGATCAAAGCAACGATGGACGGTGTGCAAAACTGCGTAAAGGTTTCGGGTGAACTATCCAGTTCATTCGAATCTCGCCGGGGACTGCGACAAGGTGACGGACTCTCATGCCTACTCTTCAACATTGCTCTAGAAGGTGTAATGCGACGAGCCGAGCTCAACAGGCGGGGTACGATTTTCACGAAATCCGGTCAATTTGTGTGCTTTGCGGACGACATGGACATTATCGTAAGAACATTTGGAACGGTGGCATAACTATACACCCGCCTGAAACACGAAGCAGCAAAGGTCGGACTGGTGGTGAGTGCGTCAAAAACAAAGTACATGCTAGTAGGCGGAACCGAACATGACAGTTTTCGTCTAGGAAGTAATGTGACGATAGACGGGGATACTTTCGAGGTAGTGGAGGAATTCTTTTACCTTGGATCCTTAATGACGGCTGACAACAATGTGAGTCGTGAAATACGAAGGCGCATCATCAGTGGAAGTCGTGCCTACTACGGGCTCCAGAAGAAACTACGGTCAAAAAAGATTCACCCCCGCACCAAATGTACCATGTACAGAACGCTAATAAGACCGGTGGTCCTCTATGGACACGAGACATGGACTATGCTCGAGGAGGACCTGGAAGCACTCGGAGTTTTCGAGCGACGTGTGCTAAGGACGATCTTCAGCGGTGTGCAGGAGAACGGTGAGTGGCGGCGAAGAATGAACCACGCTGCACTCTACGGCGAACCCAGCATCCAGAAGGTGGCCAAAGCCGGAAGGATGCGGTGGGCAGGGCATGTTGCAAGAATGCCGGACAACAACCCTGCAAAGTTGGTGTTCGCTACTGATCCGGTTGGCACAAGAAGGCGTGGAGCGCAGAGAGCACGATGGGCGGACCAGGTAGAGCGTGATCTAGCAAGCATTGGGCATGACCGAGGATGGAGAGCGGCAACCGAGTATTGTGGTGTACTATTGTTGATTATGTCTTATCTTAAATGTGATGTTGTACAAATAAATGTATGTAGGAACTACGGGGACAGAAGCACCTTTAACTTCTTTACACGTTTTTCAATTTTGAATGTACTCGCGTACTTCAGCAGCTAATCTAGGCCGAAAAAATAGCGCTGCCTAATTCGATCAATCGTCGTGTCTACCCCAAGATGCATTGATCCATCGTGATTTTCACGGATTATTTCCTGTTTCTCGTCATGTGGAGAGGCAAGTTTCCATTCATACCTGTGATCGTAAGGTAGATTAGGAGTGGAAACAAATTTCAAAAGTTTTCCATCTTCTATTCGGAAATCGACAAAGTTGTCAGGATTGTCCGGAACTTTTTTGAGGGTGTCTTTGTACCAGGACGAAGATAATCTAGTGGAAACAACAGCAATGCTCATGGAAAGAGCGTCTGGGACAGTATTCTGAATTTGCGAATTTTTTTTAAGTTCAAGATTTTAGGTATTGTCGTCAATATAAGCAGCGTCGGCACTTCTATCCGCAATTTTTCAGCGTTACGCATACATTTGACGTGCTTGTTTGTTTATATTTATCTGCTGCTTGCTATTCTATCTATTTCAATCGAGTCAATTGTCCAAAACGGTATGCATACGTTTTGACACCGCTCCAAACTTCTCAGGTGAGTATGACTATTGTCGGCAGGCTCTTTTTCTTTGATAACTCATTCATTTGAACTGCGAGTTAACCAGCTGTTATATTATCGGCAACTCGAAATCAGTCGTATTTTGTAGTGCGTTTGTTTCGTTTGCAGGTGACATAACACGTTTGCTCCCCATTTCCAGAACACCACACTGTTCTCAAAAAACGCAAGTGTCTTCCTTGGCTCGCTTTATAAATCATTTTTTCACGGTGAATTGCGAAAAGTATAATCGCGTGTGGTAGTGAAAAAGGTTAATTTGTTGCTACTGTTGAAGATTATCACGAGTGTACAGGTGAGAAACAGTGATGTAAAGTGTTATTTCCTCTGTTAACTGTACAATAGAGGAAAGGAAACGAGAAAAGAAAACGTCGATTATGCAAGACGAAGGTGTAACTGCAAGAATATTATTGTAGTGCAAAACTGTCAAATGCTTACATGGAATATTGCATGCAAACTTGCAAAGATGGTATTCCAGCAGAGCTGCCAGGTGGTTTTATAAAAAATCTGTATCCACTCTATTAAAAAATCTGTATTTTCTGTATTGACGATTTTTTTCTTAATTAATCATGTTTTGTTGTTTTACAAATACAGTGCATACAAAATAACCATAAAAAGTGCTTAACCACCTATTCGGGCTATCGTACTAACCATACGGGATATAATTGCGCCATTTGTGATATCGTCCGTACATATTTATAAGAGTGATATGAAGCCGTTTGAAAATGTATGGAGATTTTAGTTTCTATTCATTATCTTCCTGATAAGCAGTTTTAAATGCAAAAAAGTGCACGAGTTCATTACTATTTGATATTTTTAATATAGATGAATACAATTAATTACATCATTTGTGTGGTAGTTACACCGAAAAGTCGAGAGATGTCGCCCCGCCAGTGCTGGTAAAATCATTTTTGCAGTATGGAGAATATCAGAAAATCCGCAATTTCTTACGAAATACATTTTCAATGCAAGTAAAATGTTTACGAGTACTTGTATTTGTACCATTTTAATGTGCTCGGGCACTTTTTTTGTATTTAACATACATGCTTATATTGGAAATATTCAATTAATACTGTAAATCCCCATACAATCAAAAAAGTTATTTTGTTTTTATAAATTTTGAATTTTTTTTTCTCAAGCATTTTATAAAAATCTGTAGAAATCTGTACTGTAATTTAAAAATCTGTGATAAATCTGTATTCTGTATCGGGTCTGTATTAAGATTAAAAAATCTGTATAATACAGATAAATCTGTATAAATGGCAGCGCTGTATTCCAGTTGGAGCTTGTATCGAATCAGTGCTGAGAGTTTCACTGTAAAGTGTTTAGGGGAATAATAGTAATAAATAAATAAATGAAAATAGGGGTTTTGCTTTTGATTTTGGATTTGCACTATTATACTGTAGATAACAAGTTCAACACGGAAATAGATATGTTAATTCTTTTGGTACATTTTATCGTTCAATCAAATTATTTTTGTAGAGTTTAAGTTTAATTTCGATTCCATCGCATTATTATTATTTTCAGCTATATAACAAATCGTAGCTTTAAACTAATATATTTCGATACCGCAATTGGAGGATTTCAACATGAATACTGTTGAAAACGGAAAAGCTACAAGCTGCTCACTTCGATCTCAAAAGATGGAGATTGAGACATCCGTTGGTAACGATGAGCTCATGGAGAATCAACTTTGGAGTGATTCTGTCTCAGAGGTGCAATCCTGTTCCTCTTCTATCCTCGATACTCCAAAACGCGACGACTTGAAAGACGGTCCGATGTTAAGCGAGAGTGACGAAGATGATGATGGAATAAACGTCACTATAAAGTCGGTTATCGTTAGTGGGAGTGGAAGTAACCCTTCCACTGAAAGTGCGCCGAAAATCAAGTGGCGCAAAAATCTTTCGAAAACCAAAAGAAACAAAAATAAGAAATGCATTGAATCAGGGATGAGCATGGAGGAAGCTCGGAAACAAGTTTTTGCTAACGCTGTTTCTGGGACTCCAAACACTGCTAAGCGAGAGATGGCAATCAATGTAGCAGTGGAAAAAAGCTGGACGTTAAGAGGACAAAGTCGAATCTTTGTCCAAAAGTGCGCGCTGGATTATCCAATACTGGCAATCAGGCAAAATCAATGAAGAAGGCTGACCAGAGTGAAGGAAAAGCTGATGGAAATGGAGGAGCTTCAGGATATCCCAAAAGTTCATCAGTTGATTCTAACTCAGGTGGTTGCTCCTTCAAAGATGTTGCAAGTTTAGTTAAGATTGGAATAATCGTAAAAAGATACCCGGAACAAAAAATGAACACAGCATTACTCGATGCTGTACAGGATGCTCTGCTCTTAAAAATCGAAGAGCAAAAGCATGAAAATATAAAACCAAAATAAGAACCAAAGTTCACAAAATGCAGCTACAAGCATGGTTATTTGTCCCTGATTTGCAAGGATCAAACAACAGCGACGTGGTTAAAAGATGTGACAAAGGTACTCACTCCTTGGGAAAATGCCGAGCTTATTGCCCTGGACGAGAAAGAGGTCCTTCGTCCGGAAATATTCCACGCATTCTTCCCACTAAGTGCAGACTTCAGCGATGAGAGGCTTAAGAGACTCATTGAGAGTCAAAATGATGGTTTAAGCACGAATGGCTGGAAAATATTGAATCGCTCCAACGCAAACAAACATGCCGAGTGGCCGTTAAATGTTGATGCAGATTCGCTAAAGACATTGTCGGAACGTGATTTCGTACTGAACTTCCGATTTAGTGAAACGCAGCTAAGGAAAATCAAAACTCGAGTATCAAACGATGGGTCTATCGCTCTCCCCAAAGGCAAAGATGAGCGATCTAAGAAACAAAATGAAACCCATTAAGTTCCTGCAAGTGAACCTCCGCCATGCAAAAAGCGCTTCTGCTATATTGAGTCGGAATTTCAAAAAGGAGGAGCTGGACATGGCGCTTATTCAAGAGTCATGGTCCAACAGAGAAAAAATACAAGGAATTGAAATAAACGCATGTAAGTTATACTATGACGAAAAGCAGACTTCACCTAGAACTGCTATTCTGGTTGATAAAACATTGAAATGCTACCCTATTACAGAATTCATCAAACGGGACGTCGTCGCAGTCATGGTTGAGGTACCAACCACCAAGGAAAAAACCAAGATTGTAGTTGCTTCGGCTTATTTTCCTTGTGATGCTCCTGAGGTACCTCCTTCTGAGATCAACCTCATTAGTCCAATATTGCAGAGAATACAACAAGTCGTTCATCATTGGCTGTGATGCAAATGCGCATCATACCGTGTAGGGTAGTACGGACATCAACAGTTGAGGTGAGTGCCTTTTGGAATTTCTCTCATCTTATAATATAGACATATGCAACAAAGGAAATGAACCTACTTTTTCAAATGCCATTAGACAGGAAGTTTTAGGCTTGACATTTTGCAACTCTGCAATTTCTGAGAAGATTCGAAATTGGCGTGTGTCAGATGAAATCTTACTTTCTGATCATAAACACATTATGTTTGAATAAGGTTGAGGTGATTTACCACCTTCTTCATTTAGAGATCCTAGGAAAACAAACTGGGATCAATATGCACAGTGCTTAGATTCAGATATATTTACAAACGACGTAAAGATTGATTCTATCCAACAATTGGAATCATTTTCTGAAAAGGTAAACGAAAGAATTATAAATTCTTACAACAGTAGCTGTCTTATCAAACGGTCGTCTTCTAACAGGGATGTGCCGTGGTGAAATTTGAAATTGGAACGCCTTCGGAAAGTTTCACGTAAGATGTTCAATAAGGCGAAAATCACTTCTGATTGGACTCAATATAAGAAAACTCTATCTGAATACAATAATGAAATACGGGAATCTAAGAGGCGATCTTGGATTCAAATGTGTGAAAATATAAACAGTACTTCTATAGTCGCGAGATTGCAGAAAACTCTTGCGAAAGACCATACGATTGAACTTGGTAATCTTAAATGTCATGATGGAGATTTTAGCAAATCTCCCTCTGAAAATTTAAATTTAATTATGGAAACACATTTTCCAGGTTCGGTATTGTGTGTGGAATCAGATATTTCTGATTCTGTTGGTGAAATGTGTTCTGTAGAGACCTCGCTAGTGTCTCAGAGAACAGAAAACACCATACCAGATATAGCTGATGAAATTTTCACAATTTCCAGAGTGGAGAATGCTGTGAGATCTTTTCAGCCTTTTAAATCTGCGGGTGTGGATGGCATATTCCCGGCACTACTTCAAAACGGTGAAGCAATGCTGATTCCGTCTCTAACTAAGATTTATAAGGCGAGTTTTAGATTAAACTACATTCCATCAAAATGGAGATTGGTAAGAGTTATATTCATACCGAAAAACGGGAGGCGCGATAAAACGCAGCCAAAAGCATTTAGGCCCATTAGTCTCTCATCAATTTTACTGAAGACTCTGGAAAAGGTGTCGAATGACTTCATCAATTCAACTTACATGTTAACGCATCCAATATCTAATTTTCAGTTTGCGTATCAATCTGGAAAATCAACAGTTACTGCTCTCCGTACTTTGGTAACTAAAATCGAAAAATCACTTTCAGTTGAATAAATCGCATTTTGTTCTTTCTTGGATATTTAAGGAGCTTTTGACAACGCATCCTATTCTTCTATGGTTGACGCCATGAAGAAAAGGAACTTCGACACGCACATCGTCAACTGTATTCATACTATGCTTGCAAAAAGAAAAGTCACTTCTGGGCTGGGAAGCTCATCTATAACAGTAAAGGCAACGAAAGGCTGTCCTCAAGGAGGAGTCCTCTCACCACTGATGTAGTCTTTAGTTGTATATGATCTTCTAAGAAGCCTAGAGACGAAAGGTTTCGAAGTTGTGGGCTTTGCGGATGATATAGTCATCGTAGTTAGAGGAAAGTTTGACGCTATCATTTCAGGAAGAATGCAACAAGCTCTAAAGTTTACCCAATCTTGGTGTATTAAGGAGGGCCTAAACATTAATCCGTCAAAAGTAGTAATCGTTCCTTTTACTAGAAAGAGGAAGTTCAACCTAAAGGAGTTCAAGCTTGGAGGAGAACAGGTCCATCTTAGTGAACAGGTCAAATACCTAGGAGTTATATTGGATGCCAAGTTGAATCGGGATGCTCAGATTGATTCTGTGATCAACAAAGCAACCAGTGCCCTGTGGTTATGCTCCAAAACTGTTGGTAGAAAATGGGGTTTGAAACCAACAATGACAATGAGGATTTACACACCAGTAATCCGTCCAAAAGTAACTTATGCTTCGTTAGTGTGGGGGCCAAAAACGAAAGAGGTTACCGCACAGAGGAAGCTGGCAAAACTACAACGTCTAGGATGTATTGCTATAACGGGTGCGATGCGCAGCACCCCATCAAAAGCTTTAGATGCAATTCTCAATCTACTGCCCTTGCATGAATACGTGCAACTAGAAGCGGAAAGAAGTGCTCTAAGGCTCAAAAGGTCTAAAAAAAGTCATGCCTGATGACCTGGTTGACCACCTAAGCATTTTACAATACTTCCAAAGATGACCAGTGATGAGTATGAATGAAGACTGGATGAAACCAGAGGACAATTATGACACTCCCTTTAACGTATGTGAAATGTTGCGTTCGGATTGGGAAGTCGGTGATCCTAGCGTTCGTCAAGGCTCAATCATATTTTTCACATATGGCTCAAAAATTGGAACACAAACAGGTGCAGGAATCTTTGGCCCTGGGACAAATATTTCAGTAGCGATGGGACATTGTCCAACAGTGTTTCAAGCGGAAATCGTGGCCATACTTGAATGTGTAAGTGTTTGCCTAAGGAAAAAATATAGATGTGCAAATATCTGTATTTTTTCTGTCAGTCAAGCAGCACTAAAAGCGCTTCGTGCATAAAAATGTACATCAAAGATTGTCTGGGAATGTATTCTCTTGTTGCGACAGCTGTGCAAACAGAACTTAGTAAACTTATATTGGGTTCCTGGACACTGTGGCATTGAAGGGAATGAAAGGGCAGACGATCTCGCAAAATTAGGTTCCAATTCACCGTTTATTGGCCCAGAACCATACTGCTGAATATCAAACTGTACGGTAAAAATGGAACTCAAACGCTGGGAAGAACAAAGGGTGATGGCCAACTGGATGACCGTCACGAAGTGCCACCAGTCGAAAAGATTTATAACTCCAAATGTAACACATATCAAAAAGCTCTTGGATCTCAATAAACGGCCTCTTAGTATATACACTGGCCTAGTAACTGGGCACTGTCCGAGTAGATATCATTTGAAGAACATTGGTCGGGTTCAGAGCGATATCTGCCGTTTCTGTAGCATAGAACGTGAAACCACGCAACATCTGCTCTGCAGTTGCGGTGCATTACACAGGCGTAGATCTAAATGTCTTCGTAGTGTTATCTTACAACCTAATGGAATTTGGTATGCTGATTCTGGAAAGGTAGTTGGTTTCATAAACCATATCATACCTTACTGGGAAAGGACGTGTCCAGGTAATTAGCTGTCCACTCAATAAATGGTGGTCAGCTTGCATGATACGAACAGTAAACAGGGGTACCAAAAAATTTCAAATAATGGACGCAGTGGTTCAACTCCCCCCAACAAAAAAAAAAAAAAAAAAACACGTTTGCTCAGTCGTTAAAATGTACTCGATTACATTTCATTATAAACAAAACCCGTTTGTCCGATTTCAATGAAAGTCGAACATCACTACCTATTCGCAAAACGAAATAATCGCTTTCACGGCAAACATATCGGGCTAGAATGGGGTAGCCTTAGATATGTTCAGTGTCTAACAGCTTGTAAAAATACTACACACAATACCTAATTTAAACATTTCATCGCCTATAAATGGAAGATCATTCAAGTTTATATTCTACCTCCTCTAACCACAACCACATCCAACTGGATTCCAATCCCCCCTTCTACGGTGCCTAGCAATCGAATCCGAAGGTGGTTGATGAATGCTAAATTTATTTCCTCGTTATGTCAATAAACGAGAGTCAGCTCAATTTCCAACCCCCCACCAGTCTAACACAACGACGCGAGGCTAGCCACGACCGGAGTAGGTGCCGAAGACCATCTGCTGTTGGATTGACTTTTTCTCGCGTGAAATCAACAGCTGTTTGCCACCCGCCAGTCACTATGGGAGCATGGAAATCTACAAACTACCTACACAATGTTTGTATCCAAACCGGAGTAGTGGAAAAAGTACATGCGCGTACTCTATGGAAACGGAAAAGCGCGAAAAATCGTTTCACAATAAACATTTTCTCGGGTATACGAAGGGTATCGTTGTCGTGGTCGAGCATAACAGAGGGTGGTGTGAAGTAACAATAATCAATCGAAGGTATGGTGGCACGAATCGAATGATTCAACATAAATCCTCATCATCATCGCTAATGGGATGAGTCAAAGTCAACAACATTTTTGCAGCAAGATTCTCCAAGAAAACACCATTATAGTCCCAAACCAGGAGCAAATAATCATAAATCTTACCTTTCACCTTGCGAGTGGTGGTCTCATATGTGTCCTTGTCGGGTATTTCCTCCTTGATTGCTTTCGCCTCTAGCGCCATCTGCATTGGAAAAACATCGAGAAAACAAAACACCAATTACCATCAAGTGCCACATGAACGCTCACCGGTCGTCGGGAAAAATTATAAAAATTGATTAATTCCTCAGCTGCATGCTGGTTCCACGGTTCTATCTCGCTCGCATAAACAACCATGTCGAGACCAACAAGGAAAGAAAAAAATCCCCACACAAGCAATGCCACAACTCAAACCGATTAAATTGACATTCAACCCCTTTTTTGCAATTAGAAAACCTGTCAGCGACACGTTTTACCACGTTGCGATATCGCACGCCGCCGCCACCGGCGCAAACAGTCGAAAAAGTGCTGTTACCCATCCATTCCATACCCACCCAACTATGTAGGCAGAAGGGCCAAAGCAGAAAGCATCAGAAAAAGTTCACAGCTGCAAGAAACACCAGAGCAAAACGAAAAACCGTCAAAATCAAATCAAAGCAGAATGTTCCCACTTGCCAGAGTGCTCAGTAGCAGTAGTAGGTAGCAGCCAGCCATCCAACAGCAAACACACACCGGCTGTTGGTGTTCCCTAAACAGTTTGTTCACCACCTCCCGCTCCCCATTTGGGTGAGCTTTTCCGCACTCCCATCCCCTGCACTCGTGAAAAGCATTTGAATCATTGGGCTGGGGGCTGGGGGCTGGGGCTGACTGCTGCTGTTGCTTGCCGGTTTGTTTCGATATGCCACTCACAGACGGTTCCCATTTCATCGCACCAACGACGACGCGACCGACGGACGAATACCGGCTGACACTTGAGAGTGCTGAGGGGTTGAAATGGTAATGTTTCTTGAAAATAGAGGCGTCATTTCGAATTTGTGTTCGCACTTGTGTTCTTTAAGTTACTTAAGTTTGCTAAACTATCGTTTATCCGCTGTTTCACTTTTTTATTTTAAATACAAAACTGCGAGCCGACTGGAACGCCGTTTCTCAACTTAATATTCTTGTAACACCGATGTCAATTTGCACTGTTATTGTAATCTTATACTGTTTAGGGTGGATGTCCAAGTAAAACAAAAAATCCTCGGCCAGCCCAGGAATCGAACCAGCGTTCAGTATGGCTTCTGGTGGTTGCTATTTTCTAGTAAAAAAATAAACAAAATAAAGCAAATATTCCAAACACCAATCTCTGACTGATCCTCCAACTCCACACACTAATGTTTTCATTCAATATCAGCAATCCGCATAACCCTTTCCCAACCACTTAGTTGGTATACTCACACTCACTCGCCAAAACTCTGCCGAGCTCTGTCCTAACAAGCCGACCCCCTCGCCATTCTCCACCAACCTTCAATTCACCCAGAAAAGAAAAGGGAACCAAACGCGCACATGGTTTCTTATGTACCGTCTTCCCAAACCTCTAATAACAATAATAAATGATTTACGCCTCCACGGCAGGCGCTCTTTCTCACGGACTAACCACCACCGTGCACCCACCACACTCCCACTCACTCATGCTCACACACGTTCACTTCATTCATCGCCCATGCTCTTTCTCTCTCTCTTTCTCCCGCCATCCCTGGTTTTGTGAGTGTTTATTCAGAAAATTTCAAATTGTAACATGTGCACACCGACTGCCACTGGCACTGTCTCCTTTCGTCATTGTGTCGGATTTTCTCCTCTGTTCTCATGAGGGGGGTGGTGTTTTCGCCACCCGGCCGAGCGTCACTCACTCTCTCGTGCTGCTGATTCACTTGGGTACTGCTCAAGTTTTCCCAGCCGTAGGAAACGTTGTTCCTTTTTCCGTTTCTCCTTTCGGTGGGCGAACGATCGGACCGTAGCTGAGGAACAGTTGCGACCGTTTCCCATTCATTGTATAATCTAAAGCTCTATGCACCTCCGGTGAACGTGAAAAATTGTTCGTTTGTTTATAACTCATTAATACTGCTAATATTGCAAGGAAAATAGTTTTGAAAGACAACCAAATTCAAATTTCTAATCAGTATGTACAAATAAAGCATTGTATATTAACAACACTTAGTTCTATTGATAATTCATCGCAATTCAGATTTTTTCCCGCGGAATCTGGACGGTGGTGAATTCATCATGGTGAACGTGAACGATGGACAATGGTGAATATAAATGTCAAAATAGTTTCCCGTGGATGTTCACATTGAAATGCTTCAAGCCATTCTGAAAATCATTTCACCGTGAACAGGTGCAAATTCTGATAGCAGTATTTATTCCACTGAGTTATGGAGTCGCTGTAGGAAGATAATGTGATCCAAGAAGCGGAGATAGAATCAGAAGAAAATATGCAAATGGATGAAAAAGATGACGACTCGAAGCATGAACCAGCTGCCGCAAAACGTAAGCAGAACATTCCCAACAAACATTGGAAGCAGCCATAAAAGCTTCAGCTAAACAATGGCTTATTCAGCCTTTAATCAGTTCAAATTGTTTGTTGGGTTATTCTCGAAGAGCAAAACAAGGAAGTGCCACAGCAAGTCCGGAACTACTCCTGCTTGTGGGATAAAATGGACAAATTCTACGGAAATCTGGTGAAACGTAATGCAGCATGGGATAACATCGCAAAAAAATGAACATTAGCTTGAACACTACCAGCACATAATTTTTCAAAGCATTGCGGATCTCTTTTGCTCTATCCGAAATTCTTCATCTAGTTGATTGTAATGGTGTCATAATATTATCATAGAGGTAACTCTAAGACTAGAAGTTCCCGAAATAACGTGCTCAACTTTTTGGCTCAGCTCTGGTACTCTCTTCGGTCCCAAGCTAATCGATTCACCCCTCGAAACATAGGAAAAACCAATAACCCCTCATTTTATCTGTCAAACTTTCATAGCGAATCAAAACAAACAATGCGTAGTACTAGAATTTCGACTAGAATAGGGTACGTTAATCGTTTGCTTGGGACCAATAGGCTACTAAAGTGGTGAGCCAATTTAAAATCGTTAGTTTTGTATTGATTGTTGATATTATCGCACCCATTTGTCCGCCATTCTCCTTCGATTATATTTCCGTTCGCATCGTAGTAGTCAGCGATGGGCAGTACTTCTTGTTGTCAATGAGCAAATTATGGAGAACGCAGCATGCACAGAAAATGAAACTTACCCAAAACATGAGTTTAAACAACCCAAATTCCAGTAAAACCGTTATAGTATCCCATTGGGTAAAAATCAATGTGTTATGACGGTTAATTTTAACTAAACGGTTGAGTAATATGTATATTACTTACAGATGAGTAAAACCAAATCGGAAGTTTGGTGGGCCTAAATTTACTCAACGCTGAGTAAATTACTATAAAGCTTGCGTTGAGTGAAAATAACTCTGAGTTGGATGAAAGAATGCCACGACGACGCCATTTTTGATGTTCCTCAATTCGAATGAAGTTCAAGGCTAGTGACTTCCGGAAGTTTTTCTACCGCCATCAGTTCTGTTATTCCCGAGGCCGTTATTCCCCGTGAAATGATTCCTTTGAGACAAGGAATATTGCCCAAGCAGCTGTCTCCGCCGTCAGCAGGTGGGCGCTTTCTGTTGGTTTCCAGCTCTCCGCTCCAAAGAGTGTACGGTGCCATATCTGCCACTCGGGCCATCTGATTCGGGGACCACCGATCACCATCCAGGACCATCCAATTCCGCTTAAGAAAACAGTACGTGTTCTGGGGGTAGTTCTGGATCGGACTCTAAGTTTCGACCAGCACTTCAGCCTGGTTGTAGCCGCATCAACATCGTCAGGACAACCTCCCGCCCGCACCGCTCCAGTAACCGCGAGATCCGCCTTCGTGTCGCCCGGGCTGTTATCGACAGTCGACTTTTCTACGGCATTGAAATTACCTGCTTAGCCACCGAGAAGCTGAACAGCATCCTCGCTCCGGTATACAATACCTACGTACGCATCGTATCCGGCCTTCTACCTTCCACGTCTGCAGACGCTGCTTGTGCGGAAATCGGAGTCCTCCCTTTCCGTTTCCGCTATCGATCTGCTGCAGCTACTGCTACGAAAGCCGCTGCCCTCGCTGCTAAGACATCCGGGAATGAAGACCCTATTCTCCTCAACGAGATAACTCTGTAGCGTTGAGGCGTTCAGTTGCAGAACTTCTTGGGTCGGTCTATCCGGGGCACGTTCATCGCTTTACGGACGGATCGCGATCACGGGCTGGAGTGGGACTCGGAGTGGCAGGACCAAACTCCGCAACAAGTCAAAGTCTACCGGAGGAGTGTTCCGTTTTTTCCGCAGAAGCCGCTGCTATTCTTGATGCAGCCATCACTCCTGCAGATCAACCGATCCTTGTGCTAACAGACTCACACAGCGTCATCCAGGCGGTGGAAGCCGAAGCCCCGAGCCACCCCTGGATACAAGCCCCACCCTCAACCGTTTTTACGTGGATTCCCGGGCACTGCGGTGTTCCTGGAAATGAGGCTGCGGACAGGCTGGCGGGATCCGGTTCATCTGGTCCCCGCTTCACAAGGAACGTACCACTCCTAGACGTCAAGCGTTGGATCGCGAATATTATTATGGAAACCTGGCAGGAGGAATGGTTTCAGTCGCGGACCACTTTCCTGAGAAAGATCAAAGAAACCGTACGACCCTGGCAAGACAGCCACAAGTACAAGGACCAACGGATCATTTCAAGACTCCGGACCGGCCATGCGAGGATTTCCCACAATTTTGGTGGGACACCCTTCCACAAGGTTTGTCCAATCTGCAGCATCCCTGCCTCGGTGGAACACATGCTGTGTGTCTGCCCAGAGTTTCAGAGACTACGCGAACAACACCGACTCCCAGAGAACATCAGGGAGCTACTTGGCAACGAACCCTCGACGCTAGCTGCGCTGATTGCTTTCTTGAAGGACGCCCATCTGTACAACCAAATCTAGCACTCTCGTCATTGGCTGCGCTGTCCGTGTTCTTCCACCTTCCTATTTTCCTGCTGTCGGGGTATCTCTGCCGGACTGGGGCTTTGTCTCTTACAGTGGAGCTCTACCTTGTTCGCGCATCCATTCCTCACCACAGTCCCGATGTAACTCCCATTTTACATTAAGATTTTTTTTTTAATGTTGTGTCAGAGCCAGTTTTACGTTACGTTAATGTTAGACTGAAACGTTTCCTTAGAGGCAGGCCCTAAGCCTGACCTTCTACTATCAAATGTGATAAACTAGCCTACGGCTAAAAATCACAAAGAAAAAAAAAACCTTTGAGATCTCGTTCGAGACCATCGGTTGTTCGAATCCGAACACGATGTGTATTGCCATACAGTGACGTAACCTGGTGAGTCGCAAATCTAAAGCGCTAGTGGAGCAGCACATAAGTAATAAATTTCGTTTCTTTCACATTTTTTTTTCGGTATCCAATACTTGCAGCTTCCACCACGACTGTTGATCTGGTTCTTTCTGGTGACCCCGGTGTGCCATAGAAGCCATCCTTTCCGTTATTCCCCCGTGAGCCGGTTCCTTCGACAACATCCGTTTGAAAAATTAATAATAATAAATTTGTTATTGTCTTCACGGATTTTAGGCTCGACGATCACCATCCAGGTTAAGAACTTGGAAGAAGTGACAGAAGCGACCGAACTAGCCAAGGCACTCAGGGAGCAGTGCCAAATCAAGGTACCGCCAACAGCGGTTACCTTGAAGAAGGGACTGTTCTCCATACAGGTGGCTACCGTCAAGCTCCCGACAGCGGAATGGGGAGTGGATGTCGCAATCATCTCCGACCCGTACCGTGTCCCATCCGGCAGCGGGAAGTGGGGAAGGCGGTGATATGCGCGAGCTTCCCCATTCAGGAGGTGGTCGTGTCCAACTCGAGCGAGGGATTCGTGATCGCCAGGGTTAATGAAGTATACTTAAGTAGCTGCTATGCTCCGCCCAGGTGGTCTATCGAGCAATTCTCGCAGATGGTGGACAGACTCACTGCGGTACTTGTCGGCCTAAGACCGGTGGTCATTGCGGGCGACTTTAACGCATGGGCGGTAGAGTGGGGTAGCCACCACACCAACCAGAGAGGATGCATCCTACTAGAGGCAATGGCCAAGCTGGACGTTGTACTAGCCAACACCGGCTCGGTCAGTACCTACAGAAGGAATGGTGCAACCTACACTGGAGGGTCGATGAGGGTTACACCCATAGTGACCATCAGGCGATTCGCTACAGCGTGGGGCTAGGTGAGAGGCGAGTGGCAGGAGGGAATCCTTCCTGCGCTCGAGGCTGGTGGACATCGTTCTTTGATGAAGAGGTCTTCGGCGAAGCACTGAGGCGGGAGCGAATAACCCTTGATCTGACGGGGGAATAACTGATAGCATCGCTGACAAGGGTGTGCGATACAATCATGCCTAGGAGAACCTATCCCAGGCATGGCCATAGACAGGTGTACTGGTTAAGCGAGTCGATTGCTATCCTCAGGGCGTCTTGCCTCCATGCGAGAAGGAGGATGCAACGAGCTCGTAAAACCGAATCTCGAGAGGAACGCCGCGTCGCTTTTCGAGCAGCTAAGGCGGCCCTCAACAAAGAGATCGCCAGACGCAAGCGTGCGTGCTTTGACAGCTTATGCCAAAGCACCAACACGAACCCATGGGGGGATGCCTACAAAGTGGTCATGGCCAAGACCCGTGGCGTGGAGGCACCCCCGGAGAGATCGCCGGCGATGATGGCATCGATCATTGGGTTCTTGTTTCCACGTAGGGACGTACCCGAGTAGCACACTTTCATCACAATAAGTTACAGCAACTTGTTTATGACAGAAATAAGTCGTATATAAGTTTCTACAATTGATTCGTGACAAGCGTGCTACTAGGGTAGACTCCTGGCGGCGGATTTTTGTTTTTAATGATTCTATTTCCAGTCCTGCGGGGAATAACCTTGGAGTGCCCCAGGGAAGTGTATTAGGGCCCCTGTTACTTATTATGTATATAAATGGCTTCCGAGGTGTTTTAAGATTTTGCAACATTAATCTTTTTGTAGATGATACTGTGTTATTCATTGCAGCTAAGGATTTAGATGATGCTATTTTACACTTGAATGAAGATTTGCGTTCTCTAAGTAGATGGTTGAAGTATAAGCAGTTGAAATTGAATACAAGTAAAACTAAATTTATGGTAATTTCGCGAAATAGAGTTAATGAGAACGTCTCTGTTGTAATTGATGATGAGACTATTGATCGCGTTCGAGAGATTAAATATCTTGGCGTGATTATTGATGACAAACTTAAGTTCAACTCTAGCATTGGCAATGTCATCAAGAAAATTCCCAAGAAGTATGGAATTCTATGTCGAATGAAAAACGATTTAACTATTGCCAGTAAATACAGCCAGGCTTGCTAATTGTCACGACCATCGACATGCTTTTGCATACATTTGTGTCCTGTCATTGGTGAAAATTTTAAAATACGGATTCACTCGACAGTTATACCATCAAATGTAATTTGACATCATGACATTGCTTTCCATTATTCATTAGACGTTCATGCTTTAATAATAAAACAACAATGCTCACTAACGACGTCGATCACTTCAAATGTTCATTCAGCATATTTGTAAGTGACACGAAAGAGTTCATTCTCCTTTACTTTGATTAACATTGGCGTTGACGGCGAGTCTGTAGCTCTTTACTCCTACGATAAAATCCATAAGCAACCGTCAGACTGTGCGTAAAACATGGCAGACTTCGTTCTCGCTCCATTAAAAATTCCCATAAGAAAAAAAGTAAATTGTCAATTCTCGACTACTTTTTCGAAGGCACGTATCAACTTTTTTAAATAATGCATTTGATCGTCAGATGGGGGCGTAGCTGGTAGCTCGCCCACGCATTCTAACACTACCACCAGATAGGGGAAATTTTCCCCTACCTGATAGTGGTGCTAGTACGCGTGGGCGAGCTACCATTTACACCAAACCGACGATCAAATACATTGTTTACAAAAGTTGATACGTCCCTTCGAAAAAGTAATCGAGAATTTCTTTTAACTCTATCTTTTAATCTCAATAACTTGATACCAATCGGCTTCGCGTGGTAAATATTTCAAGGACATCTGTTTCTTTAAATATACTCACTAAATCGAATTCATAAGTACATCCTAAACGTCCAAAGCCTTGCTAAGAATGGGAGAACCATCATCAACCGGTGAGAGGAAGATATTGCGCAAAATATTAGTAGAAGAATGTACTGCATCGGAAAACGGGTTCGTTATATGCGCGATTGATAGGAGCAATTCGTGCAAGTACCGTCAAACTGCAAACAAATTAGATCCCGGAAACTTTATTCGTCATATTCGGACGGAACACGCCGAGCTAGCGATGGCTCGTGGATTATTTCGCGAAGAAATGGAAGCAATTGCCAAGAAGAGAAAAATTTCCAAAAGGCTCATTGCAATTGATCGACAAATTTTTGTGGAAGCAATGATTAAGCTTATAACTATTCATCACGTTCCTTTACATTGCGTTGATTGGGAAGGGTTCAAACTCCTCCTCGACCCTATCAGTAATTCACTTAATGTTCGTATGAACCGACCTAACCTCATGCGACACTTGCTTGCTGCAGCTGATAAGATCCGTAACTCTATTAAGAGTCTAGTCAAAGGAAAATTGTTATGCTTGAAAATTGACAGTGCTACGCGCTATGGACGTCACATCCTCGGTGTGAATATTCAATTGTTTGATCCGGAAAAACAAGAAATTGCTATTTACACAATCGGTAATTTTAATGTTATCCTAATTCTAAATAGAATATGTCATTAATTTCTTATTTCAAATTTAAGGTATGATCGAGATAAACGAGCGCCATACAGCGAAATTTCTTAAATCAAAAATTGAAGAAATAATTGCTTCATATGGAATTTTGTTAGACCAAATATTTGCAATTACCTGCGACAACGGGGCAAATATGGTTGCCACTGTACTACAGTTGCCAAGAATTGCAGGAAAATTGCATATAAGCCAGTATTCGACTTGCGAAGTCACTCGCTGCCACCTCTTTATGCAAAAACTAGGTGGGGAGGAATTTTCGAAATGCTACAACACTTTAACAAGCACGAAGAATTCTACAAAGATCTTGGATCACAGTATCCTGAATTAGGTAACTATAACATAAATATACGATTATTCCTTATTACATCCTAATTATCATTCATTTTCTTTATGGCGAGTTATCTATTATATAATGCATTACTTTAAAATCCTTAAAATCCATTCATATGGCGAACGTTAGGATGTTTTGAAGAATAACTGTTCTAACATATTTACATATTTATCCAAAACCATTTATTCTTGTCACATTCCAGATCTTGTAAATCAGTGGGATTTTGTTAAAGAATACATCGCAGCATTTGAACCTATTTACATAGCTACTAAAAATATGCAAGCTATGCACAGGTCGGTAAAATAACCTCAAACAAATTCGCAGAACCTTTAGCCACATCGCTTACCAGGCGGCTAAAACAATTGAAAGACAACATGGTTTTCAAATCTGCACTACTTATCGAGCCGCGATTCAATTACCTTAACTCCACAATATTTTGTGCTGATGAGAAGGAAGAAGTTCGGGTAAGTATAGAGGAAACGCACCTATTTTGTTCATGCTCCTAGTTTGGTCATGTTTTGTTGATATTTCTTGTTTTTTACATGTTTGAGATCTTAACTTAAGATTCAAATCATATTCATCGGGGTACATATCTAGCGTTCTGAATCATACGGACCTAACTCGGCCGATGATCGATTCTCTTCATCGATTTTTTCTTCGCATTACTGTGGTGAATCAATTTTTCGAAATTATTACAACACAATGTAGTGAAAGGTTGTATTAGTATGCAAAAGCAACATCAAACACACCAAGAAATCTTAATCCAGACGATTTATTAACAAAAGAAAAAAAAAAACCGAGGAAGAGAATCGATCATCGCAGTAAGGCCCTTATGATTCTGAACGCTAGATATATATGTCGCAGACAAAACGCACGGAGATTGTGATTTAATTATATTTCAAAGGTATGGCAAATATAGGAAAATATGACCAAAAGTGCTGCACTTACCATACTCCTACCAATTTTAAACATATGTTTTGATTTGATCGATTTTATAGGCCTTTATCGTCGCTACGTGGGAGCGGATTAAACGGTTGAAAGCATGCGATTCCGAGCAGGCTACACAGTCAACATCAGCCCCAACAACACTTCCTTGTAACGACCTAGATGCTTTCTTGACCAACATGTTTGGTGGATCCCTTCCTGAACAAGGATTGCCACAGAAAACGGAAAACTCGTTTGTGCGACAGCTCAACGCATTGGATTTGGAACCTCACCAGAACCACTCGTTCGATGTATGGAAACATTGGCTTTCCCGGAAGAATACTCATCCTGAGTTGTATGATGTTGCCACGATACTGCTTGCAGTCCCTTCGAATCAAGTTTCCGTCGAACGAGCATTCAGTGCACTTGGATTAGTGTTGTCAGATAAGCGCACGAAACTTTCCGATGACACGCTGGAGAATATTTTGCTTATTAAGCTTAATAAGCAACTGTTCGATAAAATTCTTCCAGGATTGTACAACTGGATGGATGAAGCTTTTATCATATTTTCGATTTGATCAATAACTACAAAGTTTGGAGTCCAAACCCATTTCATTTATCATCGATTTAAAACTTTACTTTAATTCTAATTTTTCATATATTTTTTTTCTCCTTATTAATTATTCCATTGTATCGATATCACTGATCGAATTGAAAGAGGAAGTGACTTTCGTAGATATAATACAAGAAACGCGGATGAAATAAGAACACCACATTTCTTGACTTGTGCTTCACAAAATTCATTATATTTTAAAAGAATAAATATTTTCAAATCGATGCCTATCAAACGTTTGGCAACACTAACAGAATTTAAGAGACATTGCATTTCACACGGTAAAACTGTCTTTAGTAGATTAATTAAAAAAAAAAGTAGTCTACAAAGGTTTGAGCCTCGCGCGCGTATTACGGATATAGAGGACTGAATTTAACATTTGATAAAAAAAAATGCAATTTTGAAGCTTATTTGGAAGATACCTTGAGTTAGCAGTAAGTTTTCTGGCAAATGTTGTGTTATATGATGCTTTGTTGATTGGTCATTAACTCTTGATTGCTTGTAATACTTATGAATATTTTAGGTGGACAAAAAGGTGAACTAAAAGGTGGACGCCTGAGCTTTTCTACATTTATACCACTGTGAAGCAACTGTAAGCTCTAGAGGGAATTTATATCTGTAACTGTAACCAGTTTGATTCTGTTTGCTTACTTGGTTAAAATGTCATATTTAATAATCTTAAAGATCAATCGTCCAGCTCAAACCTTTGTAGGGGTAAGAGGAATCATCAAGAGTAGGAATACAGTTTCAGGAGGGCTTTAAAAGAATTTATGAGGAGAGCTTTAAAAGAATTTCGAAGAGAATTTCAAGCAACATCCAATATATTATTTCAAGGTAATTGTGAGAAATAGTCCCACGGAATTTAGATGTTATAATACGTACAACGTCAAAGGAGGTCAGTTTGTTCCAAAAGACCTCATCTTACCCAACAATCCCGGTCATCAGAAAGTGTTACGAAATGAACTTAAAACGTCCAGCGTGTTTCATTGCAGCATACTTTTGCTCAATGTCAAATTGTAAATCCTAACCGTCCGAATGTTGTGTCGTGTAACATTGACAATCCAACGTAACGATTAGTAAAAGTGTTTAATTTTGACAAGAATGCTCAAACACCAATACCATCATCACAAATTCCTCTCAACTCGCATTTCCACCGGATGGCTACCGACCATTTTTATGTCCCACCGGCACATGGCGTATAGATAATTCCAAACTTCTGGCAGGAATCTGGCTTCGGATCCCCGTCCAGTCCGTATCGCCCAAAGACCATCAGAATATCAGTACCATCTCTTCAATGTTCCCAACATTTGCGGTTAATGTGGTACAACAGCAACGACGAACGGCTTTGAATATCCTGCTGCTACGGAAACGAAATGGATACTGCTGTTGCTCCTGTCGGATGGATGGTGTCATACTGTGGCAGCTAAAAGCGTTCTGCTTCATTGCTGCTGAATGTCCCACACGTTTCCAGCACAATCAGCTTCAGTAACATTCTGCCAAAATGCCAATTTTGCACACAAGGTCCCCTTCCCGAAGCGATGGTGATGTAATGCCCACTCTATGTTGCTCTGTTTTGGGGTGGGAAGAGTAGTTGAAGAAAATGAATCTTTGTCTATGCACTCCGAAGACTTGGGATTTTGTGCGGAGATCTATTCCCCTAGTCGTCCATCAGCTGACCAGTCATGATCGGACTAAAGCACCCCAGGATGATGGTCGATGTGGTCGGTTTGCGAGCCAGTGGGAAAGGTCAGACGATGCTAATCACGAAGGATTTAGATAAATTGAATGTGAGTGCATACTTTCCGAAGGGGGATTACTACTGCCCACAAATCGTGGTTACAAGCTTTTAGGAGTAGAGTGGTGTTTAAAAATTCGTCCAAAAAAGGAATTTTAGCTCTGCAGAAAATTCTCAATCGGTTATGTACCATTCAAACAAGTGTAAAATTAAATTAAACGCAAACTTGCATCATCTGTGTTGGAAACCATCGCGCTAATGCCGAAGGAACACTGGAAACTCTCAAACCCAGATTTACAACATGTTTTTTTTTCTCTCTCCTGCCGCTGGTTGGCTGCTAGCTGCTGCCACAACTTTTTTTTCTCACTCACTCATTCCCCAGTTGCTGCTCCTGCTGCTGGTCCCGGTTTAAACAACCAAAGCACAACTTTGAGTGTGCCACATACACTTTAGTCGGTTTTAGATTTTTTCGGTAATCCAAATTGCCACGTGTCACCTGCTACCTTTATTCGGCTTGCTCCACAACGACGACGACGAGAATGTGTACATTCCCATCCTTCCAAAACCCATTGCTGCTGGGTCGGTGGAGACCGGCACTCGCTGGAGTTTAGTGTGACCGCAGTGACGTTTCGAGGTATATCGGGGATTACAACTTTCGGAATAGGATTCGGGATCACAAGGATAAATTGATGCGTCTCTTGTGCCCTGGTCAATAATGAGAAACTTATTAAATGTTTGAGCACTTCTTAAGAACTCAAGGAATCCTTTCCGCTGAATCTACGCACGCCACTGTGCACCAAGGAACGACCAATCCAAACTGCCACCCCAGTAATACTCCCCCCGAAGAACGCTGGGGCAATGCTTACACGAAATGATGCCAACGCTGCTGGCTCGGTAGATGCCGTTGGTGCTCCGACTGTGCGGAAGCAATTGCGGAAACCTTTCCTCGCACTCGGAGGGGGTGGGCGCGATTCGTCGTTCAGCAGCAGTATCAGCATCCAACAGCAGCAGCCGGAGCTTGAACATAACCTATATTAAAATATCGTTCTTCATAAGTTTTTGACAGATAGAACATATGCGTCCGCACTCAGAGGAGCAGCAGCAGCGGTAGTAGCACTCTCCTCGGTGCTCCAACTTCAGGGATCGGTTGGTCTACATACTTTGCCGGGGGACGGTGTGGCTCGTAATATTAATGGATCGAAATGGATGGAACTTTTTCCTGCGCGCTCTTGGATTGCTTGTTCGGTCTCCTCCGTCTTCGATGTTCTCTCTGTATTTGAGCCCAACGATTGGCACTGGGGAGGACAAATGGCACACTAGCAGCCAGCCAGTGGAAGGTGGACGAGAAAACTCCTTCGCTTCGGATCCATTTGCCACCTGTTTCTCAGATTTTGGTTCGCGACTGGATGGAATGGTGAAACCCGTTAATCCGTTGAAAATTGAAGCGACGAAACTATTCGAGCAAATAAGTAAGCTACGATAGTATTGTGATCAGCTTGAAGTGGATGAAATGAGTACAAATCAGAATTTTATTCAAATTTATTAGTCTTTCAATACATCATTGGTGAAGTCTGTAAATGATTCTAGTGAAACTTATTTTTTTCGTAAAATCAAACGACAAAGCTACGGAAAACCAAATGAAGTTCAACTTTTTTCATCTCGATTAAAAGTTATGAGAGTTGTATAAAACTAAGGATTTTTAGACAAAAATCGTTTAACCTCCCTACTTGCACTATCCACACCAAGCTGAAACCAATTCCTTTCAATTTCTGAGCCTTTAAAAAATAAATTCAACGTGGCCGCTAAAATGTTTGTACATGCCAAATGAAACCCCTAACCTTACCCTTTGCTATGTGGTTTAAGCATTTGTTTTGTTAAGAATTTCCAGAATCCTTTTGGAAACTGTTAGAGCTCCTAGTAACCGAGAAGTCCATCAGTTTGACCTTTACCGATTGATTTTCGAGTTTCATAACTAAGGAACTTCATAACTTCTGAACGAAAGCCAAAAAAATGTGGATTTTGAGAACCTCGTGCAAAAAGTGGTTTGTGTCTGAAAATTGTCTTTTGCGTGTAATTTTTGTTATTTAAATTCCTCATGAAGGGCATCTTAGTTGCATGTTTAATTATTTAAAAATTGCCTATAGCCACTCAGAACACGATGCCTTCGGTTAAATGTGTAACGGAAAATAAGCAATGTTTGAAAAATCAGTGCAATTTAACGATAGATTTTAAATCGATTTATACCGCATAAATCTTTAAAGTATAAAGTTTTGAATGACGCCAATAGATTTGAAAATAGTCAATAAATGGCTGGGCTATGATTTTTCAAACATTGCAAGTTTGCCGAAACACATTTTAGCGGGAGCATCGTGTTTGGAGTGTTAACAAAGTCACTGGACACTGATTTAACGAAAGTTAAAATAAAAGCAAATCTGTAATTTTATGATATTATATAAAATAATATAATGCCGTCAAAATATATGTCTTATGTTTGCCCCTGAGGTATCAACAGGGCGTATTTTTATAAGAAAATCGCCACTAACTCTTGATCGGCAAAAGGTATCGACAAGTTCTGCACGGCATAAATTGCGCCTTAAGAATGTCTAAATGTTATCTATAGGCAACATTGCTGATGTGCAGGACAATATTTTGCATCATAGATTCAGCATGACATCCAATGTATTTGTTTTGATTATTTTGATCATCATAACACACCAGTTATCAGTTAATTGTTAGTCAGTACACATTGCCCTGGCATAAAAAAATATTGAGAAATATTGAAATATATCAAAATTCCAAAACTAGTTCATTGATTTCAATGAGTTCTTAGCCATTACACCAGTTTTGGGGAAAACAAATCAGAAAGTGAGTTCAAAAATGCGAAGTACAAAAATCTAAGTGAGGCATATCCTAAGGTATTACCCATTACACGAACTAGGGTTAAATGAAGTAGTACCCTAGTAAAGTTCGATATCAAAATATTGTCAACATGATGTCAAATTATGATTTTGAAATGATGTTGATAACATATTTTGATATATTTTTTTTATTTAGGTTAAATTCATAGTTTGATATTATTTTGATATTTCGAAAAAAATAATTGAAAACATAATTTGGAATATGATGAAAAGAGCATGCACATATATCACTGAAAGCTACCATTTTTAAATTTTATTCTCTTTTTACATAAAAGTAGAAGAGTCTGTACCTAGGGGCACGAACGGGAGCTTGACGCAGAACCGCTAGGGCACGGAACAAATGTGAAGAAAATTTAGTTCTTTTAATTGATCGATCATCTATTATCTTAACTTTTTTCGTTTTTGATTTGTAGGCGTACCAAATTTGTAGTATTTTTTTTTTCAAAGAGAAAGTTGATGAAGAGAATCGATCGAAATCACTTGCTGGTTTGGTTAAAAGATTACAACTCTGGAGAGCATTTTGAGTGGTCGGTGGGGGCATGTGGTTCTGAATATGGACAACCAGGCACAGATAAATTCCATTCCAACTCTTTTCTATAATAGACTTGTTGGCCCTGAAAAGGGTCGTTTTGTTGCCGAAGTTGGTGATGATTTAACCTCCGAAGCCGTACAGAGTGCGTCTGTCGCTTCAAAGCGTAGACGACATCCATTGACGCTTACGCTTGGCGTGTTCAGAGTAGGTGACAGCATCACGAATCACATTTTCTAGGAACACCTTCAGCACTCCTCGTAGATCAGACCGAAGATACGTTTGACACCGCCACGGTGAACCAGACGACGGATGGCGGTTATCACGAAGAACCTTGCGATGACGCATGGCGGCTTCTTTACCAATACCTTTTACTCCTTTGCTTGTTAGGTAGAAGAGTGGACTACCTAACCTGCCACCACCTTCCTACTGCTGCGAAAATGAGTTGAGGCTAGACAGCACCGCTCTTTTACATCTTTTCAGGTTAAAGCAGAATGAGGTGCAATCAAGTGGTACTCGATTATGACGACTGGGTTTGGGAAGACCGTTTATTTCCTGAAAACAGTGGTTGGTTGGATGGTTGGTTGTCTGTATTAAGGAGATTTTCAGCCAGACACTGGTTCATTTCCGGTACCTGAAAACAGTGATAAAATTATCGACTTTTATTTGTACATTCGACAATGATTGACATTACCACCTTTTCAACAGTTTCTTGTTGAAACACATCAGTTAGAAGCATTTCTATTGATACGTAAAAATATTTCTGATCGATTGGTGATAAAATTATTGAAATTGGTTCAGGGGCATCTGAATTATTAATTTTCAAAACCTTTCATAATTTTGTTACTTGTTCCATTTTCGGTTTTCACAAAGTGTACCCCCATATAGAAATCACAGACGTAGTTCTACGTCAAAACTTGATGTCTACACCGTTCGAAAAATTCATGTAAATTTCTGCGAGCTATAGCGCACATAAAATTAACGCTAGGTTTGGCATAATTTTAGGCGATATTTCGTATAAATTTAAGCACAATATCGCATAAATTTGCAATATTGCATGCAAGTTTGTAAACGATTTCGCTGTTTATGCCAGGTATAGCTCAAAATTATATGAAGGGAGATTTTAAGCGATAGTTAGAATTCAGAATTTTTTCTGTGTAGTAGTTAATAAATAATTCAGTGAGTTTTACTAAAAACTATAAGGATCCTTGCTGCTTCGTTCATGAACAACACAAAGGGAAAAGATAGTTTACATTTATTTGTTATTGTTGATATCAATCTACCTGCGAGTTTAATTTTCAAATCGATTTAAAAATGATTTCAGTCCAGTTCGGCTTTAATGTGGTAAGGTGGGCATTATGGGTCATCTACTTGATTTATTTATTTTTTTGATTTTCAACATAAACAGCCTTAATGCTGTTTTGAAAAAGCAAACCATCATTGGGGTTGAATTGAACCTGTTGGTTTTGACAAAAAATAAATAAATTATTCAATGTACTAGCTGCCCATCTTTCCCCACCTTACCCTACTTATACTAATACATTGTCAAATATTGTTATGAAACTTTCGAGTACTTTCTTAGTTCATATTTTACCATGTGGCCATAAATCTTATTAACTATCAGTTTTCACCCAACAAAATAAATGTCTCTTAAAATATGATCAATGCGTTGGAATTGAATTACGTTGACATTTTAATTTTGAAATTTGATAAAAATATTAAAATAATAAAAAATTCTAAAGATTTTTAATTTTTTTCCTGCTATAGTATAGTGTGTCACGGAATGTCTATGCACGACTTTGGAACGCCCCTGCGTGTTTCAGATGACGTTTAAACAGCTGATTATCACACAGAATCATTGTTTACATTTCGACCAACAGTTTCGTGTAACGCAACTCTCGGTTCTTTACATTTCCGTGACAATGCGAAGCATTTCTCCGGAAAAGCGCAACCAGATCGTGCACAAATGATGTACTATCCCCAACATTTCTCTGAGTCATTTAGCGAAATTGGAAGGTGTAAGCACCGAAGCCGTTCCAAACGCGAATCGGAAGCATGGGATGATGCAACTTTCCAGGACAAGCAAAAATCTGGACGTAAACCGAACCTTGTTGACCGAAATCTGGTCCGGAAAATCGTGCAAGCTATCACTCGGAAGAAAAGTGCTTCGGTTCGGGACGTGGCTAAAAAAGTGGGATTCTCGCAGAGTAACGTCCAGCGGGCCAAGGCAAGAATGACACGTATAAGAAGCAGAAGAAGCCAAAGCGAAGTGAAAAACAAGCCACATCTGTCAAACCAAGGGCTCAGAAGTTATACGACCGATTACTGTGCGGAAAATCGGTGTGCGTGATTATGGACGATGAATCATACGTTAAATTTGATTACAAAACTCTTCCTGGTGATCAGTACTACACCGTTCGTGACGGCCGAAGTGTTGACGATGCGAATAAGGTGATTTTTACCGAAAAATTCGGTAGAAAGGCTATGGTTTGGCAAGCCATTTGTGAGTGTGGTATGCTTTCCAAACCGTTTGTGACAACGGAGACAATGACAACCGATGTTCACGTGAGTGAGTGTTTAAACAAGCGTCCGTTACCCATGATCCGCAAACACGACGCCTCAGTATCCGGTCAAAGTAGGTCGGTTCATTACACCAAGGACACAGTAGCTTGGTATGAAGCCAACAAGGTCCAATTTGTACCCAAGGAGATGAGTCCGATAAACTGTCCCCAGGCCAGGCCAATCGACACTTTCTGGGCTCTGACCAAAGCATGTCTGCATAAACATGTAAAGCCACCGGATTCCGTTACAAAGTTTGCGAAAGACTGGGAAAAAGTATCCAAAATTGTTGGAAAGGCATCTGTGCTGAAGCTAATGAGTAGCGTGAGATCAAAAATCCGCTCCTTGGCTTACGACTGATCGGATCTCGGATTTTCTACGTTTAATTGTAAGAGAATACTATAGAGAACATGAATACTAAATAAAAATCGAATTTGCTGTAAACAGCCTGTTTGTTTTTCACGAAAATACCATTATCAAAACACATACATTGATTGCTTTATAAAGAAAGCTAGACTTGTCATCTTTTTAATTTCCTTCATATACCATAAATATCTAATGTTTGGTTTGATTACTGTGAATTCGACCACACGGTTGTCAATACACGTTATCAAGAACGCTTATATCAAACTATCCATATTGTTTTCTTTATCTGCTCGTGTAGAGTATTAAATATTGGCCAAACGATGTTCTGAAACAAGATGTATCCTCAAGCAAAAAAAAAATGAGCGCTCGATGTATTCACCCTGCCAATAATAGGTAAAGGTATTGCCGAAGTAGTCATTTAACCTATTAGTTTTAGATAGAGTGGTAAATATGACTGGCGCTCAAGTCAGTTGACCATAGTTCAATCACCTCTGAGGTTGATGGGATTTTCTAAAGGGCCATACTAGCTTCGTAAAAGAAATAAAGTCGATGGATCAGCTGGAGAATTCAAACGAAATTATGAGTGAAATCTATGGATTACACCCTAGGTAGTCTGAGATGCAATCTAAACAAATTCTAAGGACTTTATAAATCTATTTGAAGCTGAAGTAGAACTATAATGGAGTTTGAACAAAAATTCAAGGCAATTCTGACGAGAATTATAAGGGAATTGTGAGGAGATCTCATGTGAATTCAAAGAAGAATTCCAAAAGTTTCAACGAAAATTCCATGGAAATTCTGAGAATAGTATCCAGGGAATACCGTAAAGAAATCTATGGGACTTCCTAGAAATAGGGTAATTTACGTATTCTCGTCAATCAAAGCAGCGTTTACGCTTCTATAAACATTTGCTCACCAACACATGGTATCCCAAGTAACAATTTTGGTTTTATGAGGGTTCTGTAGACCATGATTTAGACTTGTAGAATGCTATAAAACCGCGATAAAACCTGCAATGTTACTTGGGATGGTTGTATTTTTTTTTTCCTTGATTTGTTTTCCGTCGATCTTGTTTTCCGTGCTGATTACCAATGCTACCGATGCCAGGAAGGCAGCTCCCACACCTGGACCCTACCTATCGACCCATCTATTCACGAAACGGGGACCAACGGCTTTACGTCCCATCCGAAGGAAGGCGTGATCAGAGATGTTATGCCTCAGTACATCCCGGCGGCGCCAACTGGGATTTAACTCAGGCCTGCTGGGATGAGAGGTAATCACGCCTACCACTACAACACCAGCGTCGCTAGCATGATTGTATGTTTACATTTATTTGCTACTTGCTCGTTTATCCTTTGCAATCGACAGAGTGATCAATCACTGTTTGCAAACGTTTTTATAATGCTCCAAAACTCTTAGATGAGTGTGACCACTTTTTACATTTGAATTTCGTGTTAACCAGCTATTCTAATATCGGCATCATTTGGTAGTGCCTATATTTCAAAAAAACCTAGCATCAGTGAAATGTTTTGGTGAGAAAATACACAGCAGTGTTGGGACAGATTCGTAATTTCCGTTTTAATTTTATCGATGTGCACTGTTAATATGCTGAGCGGGGGTGTGAGCATCGGCTAACACTCCAGTTGATTTCTATTGGTATGACTTACGCCTAACCGCCACTAGGAGTCACTTCTTTTTTTCAAATAAAAAACTTTGCAACTTGGATTTCGATTTACTCACTTTCAACTTGGGTTGGGATTCAATTTAGATTAGGATTTTTCGATAGTTAGCGATACATTAGATAACTCTAAAAGTAATTTTCTACTACTGATAACAAAATTCCTTTACCACGATAGTGGGCTTTCACCAATTATGAACAACTATTTGAGCAACTTGTTGTCTGAGAAATATATGAGCTTTTCTCATGGAAACTCGACAACTTCACGAATTAGTTACATGGGTCTCCCCCAGGGCTCATGTTTAAGCCCCCTTCTTTATAATTTTTACGTTAAAGACATTGATGGTTGTCTTGATGAAAATTGCTCGCTAAGGCAGCTTGCAGATGACGGCGTTGTGTCCGTTATAGGGCCAAGTGCACCGGACCTGCAAGGGCCATTGCAAGATACCTTAGACAATTTGTCTACTTGGGCTATGAAGCTGGGTATCGAATTCTCTCCGGTGAAAACTGAGTTGGTTGTTTTTTCTAGGAAGCATCATCCTGCATAGTTACAGCTTCAACTAAAGGGTAGAACAATCACTCAAAGTATGTCTTTCAAGTATTTAGGTGTCTGGTTCGATTCCAAATGCACATGGGGAAAACATATTGCGTATCTGAAACAAAAATGCCAGCAAAGAATTAATTTTCTTCGTACAATTACTGGAACTTGGTGGGGAGCACACCCGGAAGATCTTATCAGGTTGTATCGAACAACCATCTTGTCGGTTCTAGAGTACGGTAGCTTCTGCTTTCAATCCGCGGCGAAAACACATATCTTGAAGCTGCAACGAGTTCAATACCGTTGCCTCCGAATCGCGCTTGGCTGTATGCACTCGACGCATACGATGAGCCTCGAAGTACTCGCGGGTGTTCTCCCACTGACAGATCGTTTCGCTGAGCTGTCTTTCCGGTTCCTCATCCGTTGTGAAGTATTGAATCCTTTGGTAATAGAACACTTTGAGAAGCTGCTCGACCAAAATCCTCAAACAAGATTCATGAGTTTGTACTATGAGTACATGACGCTGGAGGTTGGTCCTTCTTCATTAATCTCCAATCGTGATTGCTTCCAAGCCTTCTATAGTTCCTCTGTAAATTTTGATCTGACCATGATGCAAGAAATCCATGGAATACCAGATCACCATCGGTCGATGGTTGTTCCCTCAATTTTTGCAATCAAGTACCACCATGTAAGTAACGATAAAAGATTTTTCACAGATGGGTCAACCATAAATGCTTCTACTGGATTTGGTGTATTTAATCAATTTCATAGCGCCTCCTATAAACTGCAGAAACCATGCTCCGTATACGTTGCGGAACTCGCAGCTATATTTTACGCAGTAGAGCGAATTGCCTCACTACCTTCTGACCATTATTTCATTTTTACGGATAGTCTTAGCTCATTGGAGGCTATTCGTTCAATGAGGCCGATGAAGCACTCCTCGTATTTCCTGCCTGAAATACGATCTAAACTGAGTGCTTTATCTAACTGCTCCTATACTATCACCTTAGCTTGGGTCCCATCTCATTGCTCAATTCCGGGTAATGAGAAAGCGGACTCATTGGCTAAGGTGGGCGCTATGGAAGGCGATATTTTTGAGCGACAAATCGCCTTCAACGAATTTTTCTCCATTGCTCGCCAGCAAGTCCTCATCAGTTGGCAACAAAAATGGAATGATGGTGAATTGGGAAGATGGTTACATTCTATTCTCCCACAGGTGTCGAACAATCCATGGTTCAAAGGGTTGGACATGAGCCGCGACTTTATACGCGTTATATCAAGGCTTATGTCCAATCACTGCTCGTTAGACTCGCACTTCTATCGAATTGGGCTCTCAGGCAGCAATTTATGTGCGTGTGGCAGTGGTTATCACGATATCGAGCATGTTGTTTGGTCGTGTACCTTACACCGTGTTGCCAGATCTGAGTTATCCACATCCCTCAGGGCCCGAGGAAAACAACCCGCGATACCCGTTAGATGTCTTGGCGAGCCGAGACCTTGACTATTTGAATTTAATTTATGTGTTTTTAAAACGGATAGATTTGAGGATTTAGAAGTTAGTGTCATCTTGTGTTCTCCCAAGTTGTTAGCTACCCATCGGTGTACCCCCATGTTTGTCTTTTTCATCAGAGTGTCGCCTAGTTCGAGATCAAGAGCACATTGCTCTCCAAACCTTGTGTTCACAATCCCTACCCTGCCATCCATTTGTTACAATTTGTTACCCCTAACCTCGAGATAGCCGCGAGTAATCGGCCCCCGCTTTACTAACGTCAGTTTTAAGTAATTTTGTTATCTACACAATGAATATCGGCTCCGCAAAGCTACAGCAAATGAGCCTAGAAAAATAAACAAATTATTAAAAAAAAAAAAAAAAAACAAAATTCCTTTCTGTCCTACATATTTTTAGTACTACACGTTTGAATAGCACTCAATTTTTCTCATAAAATGTAGGGTTCAGCGCGAATCAATAAAATACATTTGGGAACTGGATGAGAACAAAACGAACGAACAAATTAATGATTTTACCTCTCCACGAAACATCGCCACACTGTTCGCTACGCCTAATTTTTCAAACTCGAATAGTCAATATTTTCCAATAAATCATAGCACGAAAACGGCTCTTCTAATCGAAATGACGTCTGAGATAAAGTTGTAAGAAACTGAATTGGCTTTATGGAAAAAAGAAAATACAAACTGAAAAAAACACAAATTAAAAAGAAAAACTGTTAGAAACTTCCATAACCAAAAAAGGTCCATTTCTAAGATTTTTAAACTTATATATGTTTGAAAGCTTATCAAAAACTGACCAAAATATTAGAACATAAACTTTCAATATTTTGTAAAGTAAATGTGTAGAATATTGAGGTGTCCATTGTGTCCATTTCAGCAAAGTTCATAAAAAGCATTTTTAGCATCTTTCAGATAAAGGTAACTTTGAAAACCTTCAAAATGCAGTACCTTTTTTTCTAACTGGTGTTCAATAAAACATTAGAATGATTTCAGTGCCGTCCAGCGCTCTTGTGAGAGCATCGCGACTAAGTTGCGTCGTACGACTGACCAGGGCCCCTTCTCCAATATTCATTGACGTTTTTAAGAAAAATACTGAATTCTTTGAAAAAAAATTTGTTTACTAGCTATATGACTGAACAAAATCTCATTTTTTATTGAACACCCGTTAAAAGGGTAATCCGGTTTCCTTCAAGTTTGTCTCATACGTCATTTCGATTAGGTGAGCCGTTTTCGTGCAATGATTTAATGAAAAATATCAAATACGCCATCTTGAAAAACTAAGCGTGAGTCAAAATGGCCGAATTCCGGCATAAACTAGTGAATAATTATGCAAAGTTTGGAATGGAATTCAGAGAGAGAAAAAGCCATCATTAACCCTATTTCAAAAGTATTCTGAGAAGAATTTCAAGGGAATTCAAATGGAAGTCAAATTATGATTGTATGGGACGGATGGTAGGAATTTCAATGTAGTTTTAAAGAATATTCCAATTGCTTGAGTTCTAAGAGAATTGATGCTTATTTTTTTTAAACTCTTCATTTGTTCCAAATTCAAAATAAATTAAATTTTATTTTAACCTAGGTGCCCCAGCTACTACAGTAACATACCAGCCTTAATTATTATGATATATCTTAGTGTTTTTACATTGTGCCTGCCTTGTAAATTCAGTATTTTAAACAGGTTTTTTAAGCCTGCATGTCAGTACGACAATTGACATCTTAAAACTGAAAACTAAAACTAAATCTTATCTAAGTATAAAGAAAATTAATCGTTGCAAATTATTAATTATTTTGTAGAACATTTTTCTAGAGACTCAAATTTTGAAATTCTATGTACCTCGGTAGTACTGTACCAAGGAGGCAACTTCAAAATCATCTTAAGAACTTTGTTCTGAAGCCTTTGAAGTGCTTTTTTTCTGGTCGTGCAACAACTAGACCATATTGGCACAGCGTATAGCATGGCCGGTCTAAAAATTTGTTTAAATTGGGGAAATGGATGTAATGTCGGCCTAAATGTCCCTAATTTGGGCCCATGCATGTACAACAAAAATGAGCACATTTCATCGACAATAAACGATTGGTGTGTATTAGAGGACGATTGCGCAAAAAGAAAAGGGTGGGAAACGGATTCGAAACTCAAATGTCATTAGCCAAAAACATCCGTAGACCATAAAGGTCCACCGTTGTATAATTCAAGAGCCACATGTGAAAAGGGCATACAAGCTTTTTGTAAACAAATCTTTGTAGGCCCTTTTCTCGCCAACCGAGAGTTGCCCACGCAAACCAACAACATCATCGGAAAGGGTAAAGATTTCCCTACCCGATGATGATGATGGTTTGCGTTGGTGTCATATGGGTGGCGAGAAAAGGGCATAAGAAGGTTACATTTACAATGGGTATACAAATTGCATTTTAGAGCACATGTGATTTAAAATTCCGTAAAAATTACATGCAGCTTCAAATATATTGTTAATTATATTCACTATGTTGCTTATAAGCAGAGCATAAAACATGCCGCATTAAGCTAGTTAGTCAAATAACAAAGTTGAAACTAAAAGTGTGTGTGTCCGTTTCATAACTTGAACTGTCCTTATTTGAACCTCAGCCTTGCAGAACACAACTGGTCCATAAATCTAATGAAGCTTTAAGGAAACGTTTGCATTAAGCAGTTAATTCGGCAAAAAATCATTCTTCAACAACAATTTTTCCATCACTGTCCCATCATATCGGTTCCTGCTAGCTCAATGATTCCCGAAAGTGTGCCGGTGACATTTAATTTTCCCACAATTTCAACCTTCTCCCGGGATTCGGAATAATTTGCCACCGCAGGTTGTCACACAAACTGTCTCTACCTTCTTTTCTCTATATCTCATTTTTCGCCGCCAAGCACAACAACCTTTATCATGCGCTACATACCGCGCTTCACATATCTACAAATATGCAGAAAAAAAATGTCATTTGCCACCGAGGACAGCCAAATGAAACGCGAGCTCACAGTGGTGCTCCACTCAGGAGGATGCCTTCTCTCTGCCGGCTGATGAGTCTCCTTTAGTCCATGCTGCATACCTACATATGAGTAGCAAGCAAACAAAAAATCATAATGATAAAAACATAAATACATTTACCTCTATGTTCCCATCCGATGCAGAAAAGCTGACGGGGGTACCGTAGAGAAAACATAAAACCAGTTCTTCGTAAGAACTGCGAGCGCGGTAAAAAAACTCGCACGAAACGAAGGAAACATGCAAAAATTGAAATTATAAAAACATGTCACAAACAGTCGTAACATTTGGTTTTTAATCTAATTCGAGTGCGCGCTTCTTGCTACTTGCCTCCCATCCGACTTCCATAGCTTGGTGGAATCGCACTGACACTGCTGCTGTCGCCAGGAATTTTTTTATTCATCTCTTTCGATGACATTTTCCCCCACACAGATCCAAAGAGCGAAGTACCAGAAATGTCCTGACCGATGGCTAGAAGCATCGTCGGTGGCAACAGCTCAGTTCCATGATCCCACATTTGATATGTTGATGCTGCTGCTGCTGCTGCTGCTGTTGAGTTGTGCTGATATGATGGTCTCCTTTTTGGCATCAACCACGAGCCGGGTTTCGTTGGATGTCACTACCCACAGAACATACGTGTGTGGGTGTGTATGTGTGAACGTCCAAACAAACGGGACAAACAGAAGAAGGATATTTTGTTTTTGAATGGCACTTTGAAAATTTATTTGTACTTGGAACATCTTGGTCACCCGCACGTTCGCAGCAGATACATGTGATGAAGAAAGAAGAATATCATGATATTCTGGATGCTGTAGTTTAGCAACTCAGGTGTTTGGGATGTTATTTTCGGATTGTCCCAATGCTTAACCGTTATTCTTCGGAAGCATCAATTTTAAATCATACTATTTAGATGATTCGGTAAATTTTACGAATCCCGCACATGCAACTTAAAATATTTTCAGGATGCAATTCCCAATAACAAAATTTATGTTCTTATCTAAGATCTTGAAAAATCACATGAAACTATTAACGTAATTATCGCATGACCCCATGACGACAATAGATTTCGATCGGTACCGGGGTTAATTCTTAGTGAAGCAGTATTTAAGATTCGTTTAAGAAAACATTTGTTTGCAACAGTTGAGTCAGCATTTTGTTTGCTTTCAAGCTTTAAACATAACTTTACACAGTTGGTTGGAAATGCTATCTAACTGGAAGCTTTAGTGTGATAATTTATTATTAGTTCCGTTAGAGTACGGCAGTATGAACATTGAATAGAAGTTGAAAATGAGTGAAGGGCCATCAAACAAATATTGAAGAGAAATCCCACATAATTTTCAAAGGAGAAGTTCTGAGCACAATTCCAGAATAATTCTAACTTGAAGCCTGAGAAATTGTTAGATGAATTTAGATGGATTTCTGTGGAGAAGAATGCAAATAATAAAACAAATTCTTATGTAATTTTAGAAGACTTTAAAAGATGCTGTGAAAAAATAAATAAAGGAATATTCCTACGCGATCCTGAGGAGATTTGTATGGGGATAGCGAGGAAAATGACAGATGAATTTTAAAAGAATTGCAAGAGAAGTATGACGAGAATTCAACAAGAAACAGTGTTATAAGAGTGTTCTGGGATAATTTCAACCCAAGTGCGAAAGATTCACCACAGAGCTCCAATAAAATGCACTGCAAAAAAAAATGCTGGTAATAAGAAAGAAATTCTTTAAAATACTCCAAGGGGTAAATAAGATTTCAAAAAAATTCTGCTGTTTTCAATAGAATTAAAGGAAAATTTCGAAAAGAATTTCAAATGAGTCTCCGAATAGGTTCAAGGGAATTCTCAGAAGGATTCCAATCAAATTTTTAGAAGGGGTTTCAAGGAAATTCCAAAAATAATTCAACAGTAATAATTACACGAACGTTTTTTGGTTCATTTCAGTACAATTCCATGATAATTCAGAACGGAATTCCAAGTTAATTCTGCAATTCATGTCATGAGAATACTGAATAAAATTGCATTGTTATTTTGATTTCGAATTGAAAACGAAAACTTAAAACTCCGAAAAGAATATACCTATACCTAATGCATTGCTTGTCACAAAATCTTAAAAACCCCCTCCCCCTCCCCCCTTAGAGCGTGACATAATATATCCATCAACCCTAAGTGGATCACCTTGACAACCAGCGGTGGGGTTGAAGGAGACTCACCTCTTGAACGAGCTGTTTTCGCATTAAGCGGAATCCGCAGCAACCCGATATCATCATATCCGACTAAAGTTTTCTATATTTACCTCGCTCGCTCATTTCAAGCTGAATTTTTCATTAGGTCCTAGAGTAACATTGATCGATTCTGTTCATCGACCTTCTCTTTCGTTAAATAACTTGGGCACAGAACCGTTCCTTGTCGTGTTTGGCGTATTAGATGCTAGATCATAGCTTCTTTTATTGATCTATGTGCTGAAAATAGCTGTTAATGACTTAACATTGCCGTGAGGATGCAAAGAGAAAGTCAACGAAGAGAATCTGTCAATGTTACTTAGGATCTAACGCATTTGTCACTTTTGACAACGAACTTATGGACATTGTAATCGAACGTGTGAAACATGTGAAAGATTTGGGTGTTATTCTGGATTCTCAACTTACGTACTAGCAGCACATCTCGTATGTTATTGACAAGGCATCTAAGCCATTGGGTTTTATCTTCAGGATAGCAAATAATTTCTCCTACATCTACTGTCTGAAGTCACTGTACTGTTATGTGGTATATAGTCCAAACAACAACAATGGTGCTGAGAGAGTTCAACACCGTTTTCTTCGTTTTGCCCTGCGGAAGCTGCCTTGGAGAGATCCATTTCATCTGCCTAGCTATTGATTGCAGTGCAATCTTGTAGCAAGTCATCATTAACGTCCAGCCCCGTGCGCTACGTAACTATGTTATGTTGAGGTTGCCATTTCAGCGCACAAACTAAGGCATGAACGGTGCAATAGGTGGGCTGCAACAAGAGTTAAATCGAGTCTCGAGCATCTTCGATTTCCATCTGACAGCTGCTACGAAGATACTTTTCTGGCGCAGTTAACCGTGAATGATCGTTTATGTATTTTATTCTTATTTTTTATTCTTTAACCTACCCATAACCTATACCTAAGTTACTTAAATCATCATTGGGGCTATACTCAGACTGCTGATGTAGACAAATTAATAAATAAATAATTCTTTTAACTATATTTTTTGTATTACTTCTGCGTGAAGTCAAAGATTTACATAGTTGAATATGCTGATTTCAAATAACAGACTAAAGTGGTAATTTTTAAACGATAGATAAGGAGATAAAAGTATAGAGTTGATAGTTCCTTTAGAGTACGGCAATGTGAAAATTGTATATAGAGAGTAGAAAGCAAGCAAGGGCAACTTTTTTTTTAGGAAGGTACAAATCGGTTTGCCAATGGTAGCGGGAAGGAATATCCCTCACCACCTCCAACGGGGGAGTTTGTTAAAGAGAGATGATCAAACCGATGTGTACCTTCCTTAAAAAGTTTTCCTTGCTCGCTATGTCAGAAGTGGAAAGCAATAATGATTCAATCTTCTTCCTTTTTATGACAAGCAGCCCGTGCGACACAGCTCACTCGGGGCGGTAGATGGAAACGAGCAAATTGTTGGCAAGCTGCTTCACGAAGTAAAGCCGAAGATGATACCCGTGTGATAATGGGAATTTTTCTGTTATGTCTTTTCTCGATTCAGATCAAGCTATGTCCTCATCGATGTATATTTCAACAAAACAGGCAAGCAATATATCTTATCCTTCTACCACTCCGATCGAGCTATGTTAGAAAACGAGTTTGTCATGGTAGTCGTAGCAACCGTTTTGTCTGTATCGTTCGTTGCTTTATGTGTTTGGATTAGCTGGTTAGGGCGGAATTGAAACTCGTAGAACGAATTTAGAATCAAGAAGCAGTAGGGTAGAGAACTACTTCGGCCTAATCGCCCATTTTGGGCGTATCAAGCAGAAAACTTCAAATAAATCTATGATTTCAGAGTTAACAAGTCAATTATGCATTTGGTACGATACTTTAGTTAATAAGCTACCGAACGAAGTCAATGAGAACGCGTGATATGAAGGTTTGCACCCATTATTCCCAAAAACAAAAGAAGTGCTCCGACCGAATCAATATTTATCTTTACCCGATAGGCCGAAGTGAATTCATTGGCGTTTCAATGGCGTTTCAATGCGTTAGACCAAGTTTAGAATCCGTAAGCCGAGTTTGACGTCAAGAAGTAGTGTTAGACTTTTTACAATATCTCAACGATTGGTTTCTCTTTATCAAATCTTACAGTACGTACGGAAAGGTAAATAAATTTGGAAGCCATCAGTAATAATAACATTCCGTTTGGTGCTAAACTGCGCTAGATTAAGAAAGACTAAGTGTGGGTTGTGATTAATAGGCCGAAAATGGGGTAGTTAACCCTATTAGATTTTAAACAATATCTCAACAATTTGTGACTCTTTATCAAATCCAACGGCATGTTTGGAAAGGTGAATAAATTTAGAGGTCATCTTCGATAGAAATATTCCATTTTTTGGTTAAAACTCGTTCATAAAAGAGAGGTAAAGCGCGAGTTGTGCTTAGTAGGACGGAAATTAGATCAAAACCCTAGTCCAACTGCACCAGGATTGGGCGATCTTCGATCGATCTTTGAAAGATCGATCTTTTTCATCCCGATTTCCAATTTTTTGGATCGATTTTTTGTCCACGAAAAGATCGAAAAAATCGGTTTTTTCTTTCGATCTTCTCAATCTTAAAAAAATAGGTTTTCAATTTTTTAAGTGTACGTACAAAAAAAAATACGCTCACCACACACTGCGTGGTCAATTTTACGAACTTAATGTCCACATAAGCATCGTTCCCTATGTTATTAGCTGGATTACAATGACGTCACTATTTGCGTTTCCAATATTTACGAATACAACAACATTTGAAGGTTTTTTGTAACTCCCTGCTGTGCTCATTGCTCCTTGCCGTCACATCTACATGGAGAAACAGAATTATACATTTTGACTGATTAATCATTATGCATTCAAAACTACACAAAAATGATAAAAATTATTTTTCATTTTGAGTTGTCCCGTTTTTCTCGAAAATGTTTCAACTTAAATCATTAATGTATCATTCTGTTTCTACATATACTTTGGTGGCAATCCAGCTGAATTGACACACACACATTGACAGGGAGCAAATGTGACGTTAATTTCCTCTTTGTTGTCGTTTGCTCGGAGCTTTGCGCGCATTTTATTAAAAAAAAAGCTTTATGGATCGATGGGTCTGAGCCAGATGATAGTTAGAAGAAAGAAAAAAATCTGGCCAGTGATTAAATTGATTATTATAAAGGAAAGAGTTTATTGGGTTACCTACTTAAACAAGCGTATTACAAAAAATGAAAAGATCGATCTACCAAAGATTGATGCTTTGATACCGATTTAATCAGTGGATCGATTCTAGAGCCAAATATAAGATCGATGTTTCTCTGAAGATCACCCAATCCTAAGTTGCACACTAAGATAATTTTATCGAAATCTGTGAAATTTTACCGAAATCTCAGCAGCTGAACGTTCGATAAACAGTTCGGTGTTTTTTCACAGATTTCTTGTAATTTTTCAACGAATATATGTGAAAAATCAAAGAAAATCTGTGAAAAATCACCGAACTGTTTACCGAACGTTCAGCTGTTGAGATTTCGGTATAATTTCACAGATTTCAGTAAAATAATCTTAGTGTGTGGCTATACCTTTTGGAGGTGATTCACAGACACACCGATTTTTCAGAATATAATATCAAAAAAACTCTTTTCGAGATAGCCTTGGAAGTATACTCGTAATACGCAATTGGATTTGTTCCTTCAAAATTCGATTCCATTGGTATTTTTCACGGGTCCTGGAAACCTCCTTACAATCGCCAAGGAATTTTCCATAGAGCTAATTAAAAATTTTACTCTGAACTTTCACAATTGACTTGAAGTTCTAGTGGAAAGCCCCATAGAGTCCTTCCCAAAACTCCTTTCGAGATTTTACACGCTTAGAAATGATTACCGACTTCGGTCATTTTTACCGTACTTTCAACAGCTGATCTGTTCGGTAAAAACCAGGCATTTTAATTCATTAGTTTTAAAGCTTCAAAACAAGGAAAACTTCACCGCAATGGCAAGACTCGATTATTTAAACAAGGCTGACAGTGCTTTGAAATTAAAATTTAGTGAAACAGCTTTTGAAATGAGGGTCAAAGTTTTACCGTACGTTGAAAGCTCGGTAAAAATGACCGAGGTCGAAGTGGTGTTTTCTTAACACTCCGAATACGATGCCTCCGAAAAACATGTAACGGCAAGTTTGCAATGGCACAGCTTAGCCATTTCTTAATGAATTTTAAAAAATTGTTGTACCTTTAGAATTCCTAGGGTTTGCAGATAATTTTGATAGTAGAAATATTGAAAATAGAGTCGTCTATTTTTTTTTTAAAGCGAAAAGAGTTGTGTTTGTAGGGTTTTGCAAGTGGCGCACGATCTGTAATTTAAATTAATGGGCACAAATGTTCACAATTAGCCAGAATACAGTCATGGTTGCTATATCACAGTTCCTAATGTTAAAAAAAAAACGTTTGAAAACATTAGGAACTATGATATTAGAATGAATTTGGAGTCGTGACATAAACATGAACCCAAATGGCCATGGGACCGTCCCCGGAAGATCCGAAAAACCCGTAAAAGTGGTCAGTGTATGGAACTGATCCTAGAGATCCACGGTTTTTTTTCGAAACGGTTGTGATATCTTTAAAAATGGTCAATCCTCGAAACTGATCGTAGAGTTCTACGGTTTTTTCGAAAGCATGTGGAACTGTGATATAAGAAAGAATTTGGGGTCATGAAATAAAGACGACAGGCTACCGGCCTCTGATCTTCAATAAGTTGAGGTCAGCTAAAGAACAACAAAGCAACTGGTGTAGATCAACTACCAAGTGAGTTATTAAAATACGGTGGTGAAGCATTAGCTAGAGCGCTACTCTGGGTAATTTCAAAGATTTGGGAGGAGGAGATATTACCGGAAGAATGGATGGAAGGCGTCGTATGCCGTAGAGCGACAAGTTGGATTGCTGCAACTACCACGCGATCACAATGCTGAGCGCCGCCTACAATGTACTCTCCCAAATTCTATGCCACCGCCTGTCACCATTAGCAAGAGAGTTCGTGGGGCAATACCAGCCGGGATTCATGGGTGCTCGCGCTGACACGGACCAAATTTTCGCGATTCGTCAGGTAGAAATGCTGCAAATACAACGTGCCCACACATCATTTGTTCATTGATTTCAAATCCGCATACGACACAATCGATCGAGATCAGCTATGGCAGATTATGCACGGGTACGGATTTCCGGATAAACTGACGCGACTGGTCAAGGCGACGATGGATCGAGTGATGTGCGTTGTTCGAGTATCGGGAACACTCTCGAGTCCCTTTAAATCTCGAAGGGGGTTACGGCAAGGTGATGGACTTTCGTGTCTGCTATTCAATATCGCGTTAGAAGGTGTGATCAGAAAAGCAGGGATAGACACGAGTGGCACGATCTTCAGGAAGTCCATCCAGCTTCCTGGCTTCGCCGATGACATCGACATCATGGCACGGAACTTTGAAACGATGGCGGAAACGTACATCAGACTGAAGGCTGAAGCTAGGCGGATTGGACTCGTCATCAACGCATCGAAGACAAAATACATGAAAGGAAGAGGTTCGAGGTGGTCGATGAGTTTGTGTATTTGGGCGCACTGTAGAGAAATTCAAAGACGCATTATGGCAGGGAATCGTGCCTACTTTGGACTCCGGAGGACGCTCCGGTCGAATAAAGTTCGCCACGAAGTTGACTATCTAAAAGACGCTGATTAGACCGGTGGTCCTCTACAGCCACGAGACCGTGACTATGCTCGTGGAGGACAAACGCGCCCTTGGTGTTTTTGAACGGAAGGTGAGTAGAGTAGAGACGACTTCTTCAGACAGCAGAGGACAACAAGGCCCATGCCCGATTGCAAACAAGCACGCCATAAAATTGATTCAAGAACGCAAAAACCGTGGAACTGTGATATAAGAATGAATTTGGGGTCTTAACATAAACATGGACCCGAATGACCATGAGACAGTCCTCCGGAAGATCCGTAAAAGTGGTCCATACATGATACTGTTTCTAGAACTCCGTAGTTTTGTCGAAAACACTTCCAACTGTGATATATGAAAGAATTTAGGGTCGAGACATCAAGATGAACCTGTATGGCCATTGGACCGTCCTCCAAAAGATCCGGAACATCCGTAAATTTGTCATACTGTGAAACTAATTCTAGAGCTCTTCAGCTCTTTTTTAAACACTGCGATATAAGAAACCACTGGAACACTTTTACGGATTTTCCGTATCTTCCGGAGGACGGTCCAATGGCCATCCAGGTCCATGTTTTTGTCACGACCAAAAATTCTGTCTTATATCACAGTGTATGTCATTACCCCAAATTATTTCTTATATAGCAGTTCCACATGCTTTCGAAAAAAACCGTAGACCTTTAGGATCATATTCGAGGATTGACCATTTTTAAAGATGTTTTAGATCTTACGGAGGATGGTCCCATCGCCTTCTAGGTACATGTTTATGTCACGACCGCAAATAAATGTATATATGACAGTTCCAAGTATTTTCGAAAAAACCGTGGAGCTCTAGGATCAGTTTCATGAATTTTCCACTTTCCAGGATGTTCCAGATCTTCCGGAGGACGGTCCATGGCCATCAAGGTCCATGTTTATGGCACGACCCAAAATTCATTCTATCATCTCAGTTCTTAGTGTTTTTCAAAAACTGCGGAGCTCTAGGATCAGTTTCATGGATTGACCACTTTTACGGATGTAAAAATCTCTAAAATAAAGACAAAAAAAAAAAAAAAAAACTTTTACGGATGTTCCGGATCTTCTGGAGGACGGTCCCATGGACATCCAGGTTCATGTTTATGTCACAACCCCAAATTCTTTCTATCATCACAGTTCCTAATGTTTTCAGATTCATGGATTGACCATTTTTACGAATGTTCCAGATTTTTCGAGGACCGTTCCGTTGGCTCCAGGATCTATATATATAGGAACCATGACTGTATTCTGGCTAATTGTGAACATTTGTGCCCAGTAATCTAAATTACAGATCGTGCGCCACTTGCAAAACCTCTCTCTTTTCGCTTTCTAAAAAAGTAGACAACTCTATTACTATTTACTATCAAAATCATCTACAAACCCTAGGAATTCTAAAGGTACCACAGTTTTTGAAATTCATTGTTGTGCCATTGCAACCTTGCCGTTACACGTTTTTCGGAGGCTTCGTAGTTGGCGTAAAGTTTTTTACCCACCGTATTCGGAGTGTTAATAGTTCTTCCAAGTGACTTCATCCTGAACATCCAATCCCGTCCAAATCTAGATCTAGGGTCTAGACATTTTATCAAGGTCTAAAGTCTTATTTTTCGAAGATAGGATGAAGTGCATGTTTTCCCGATATGTCATCGAAATTCCCAGGTTTTTTTTTCCGCTGACTTCGATTTTCCGACTTTTTCCCGATTTCCCAGGTAGTGAGCCTGCCAAACGCATAATTATGGTCGATAATGATCGATCCAGTCGAGCCCAACTTGCAAGAATCGATTCAAAATCGCCCATTACTAGAAGGAAGATTCATGTTAGCATCATTTAGGTATTAATAGTAATTAGTCTTTGAAAAGCATGATAAACGATACCATTGGTCATATTACCCCACCTTACCCTATTTGAGCTCCAAGGCACCACTTCATCAACTTTTCTGTTGTCAGCTCGATCGAGAACCGACCTTGTCCAGCACAGAACCTAGCAGATGGCTCCAATGACCATTTCTGATAATGGATCAACTTCAATTATATTTGAGAGAAGCTCCAGCTCATTTTGCATTTCCACGTTGGTGCGTGCTGTCAACAATGTCAATTGACATGAATACTGCTCTAGCACTGAGTTTCACTTCCGACACTGATATTCGTACCAAGCATGGATACTGACACTGATATTCGTACCAAGATTTGACTTAGGATTCCTCATGAATATCACTAGGAGACTGTTGAAAATCTTACTTTTAACTCAGTAAATGAACTATTTTGTGTAATCCATTGCATACTTTCATTTTTACCGATGGGTGTTTTGAGTGTTGAGAAATATTTGCTACAGAGCTTAGAATATCAGTAATCCCATTACGATATCAATGTCATTTGCGCACTGGCATTGAGACGAGTGACATTGATATTGAATATATATTAGCTATGATAACATTTTATGATAACACACCTGACACATTTTACCATTTTGATGAGTAAAATCATAATTGTCAAACAATAATCATAAATCTTCGATTCAAGATGCATGGTACACAATGCACCAATTGTATTTGCAGACCTACGGCAATATGCAATTTTCTCATTGGAAAATATGTTGTAGGAACCAAGCAACATTTAGAAACATCAAGTTTGAAATAACTAGGTTGATTTTCAGTACCAGAGACCGATCACTCAATACAATTAGTAAAGCTGATCTGATTTTAATACATTGTTTCCAATGAATGGAGCAGCGATCTTTGCTGCGTACAATGCTCTAATATCAGACGAATAAATCAAGTATATACTTAGATGGCCCACCATTGGGTACTAAGCCCTACTGGAGAACACTACCGCTACATATAGTCACAACTCATGGTCAAACTAAATCGGCCTTATTCCTCGGAACGCTCAGTACAATCCCAATCACAGCACATATAAAACCAGCATCGCATGCATCATTTCCAACGATCAAGCAAAACTCGACGAGCGCCGCGTTGAATGCCTGCGCTCGCGAGCAAGCAAGTGGCATCCCTCATCTGTTTCTGGCATTGCCAGAAGTCCAGCATGTCAGTGTCGGAAACAGGCAATAGGTCACGACACCGACAACGACGACGACCAGCAAGTGAGCGAGCGTGATACGGAGGGTCGACTAACAAAAAACTGTTTTTCGCCTTTGCCTTCTGCCCAAACACTCTCATCTGCCAAACAGTCGGTATAGTGGAAAATTCTGCGCTCTGATGTCTGGCAACGGCCGATGGTGGTGCGGATGATACTGGTAGGTGGGTGTTCTAGACCAGGCCGCCTGTCTGAAACAAAAGAAATCAAAAACACTCGTTCAAGTGGCGGTGCTGGTGCTACTGGCTGCATGACGACGGCATCGCGCGCGCAGCGGAATGCCATACAACGGCCAACCGGAACCAGACGCACAGTGGGCCATGAACGATCTCTAGAATATTTTTCGAAAGTCAGGTTGTAAATCTTCGTTTTTTTTTAAATCCCATGTGAGGATGGTGACCTAACATGAGTGATCCTTATCCGTTTTCACTAAATTGATTCACTGTGATCGAGAACAGTGTGCACATAAGCATTGTGATGTCCCAATTTTTATTTGATTTCCAATGACACATTGGCTCATTTATCCATCTTGAAGTAATGAAAGTAAAAAAAGAACGTTCCAACTTACTGTAATACAACCACTTAGTGTTATTCCTAGCCCTTGTTTATGTATGCAGGAGCGAAAGCATATATAATTTCCGTCATCAGCAACAGTCACAGTCAGCTATCCAGTTTCGGGCAGCACTAGTTGATGGCTTGAACAGCAGCAACAGCATGGCAATCAGTGGCAGCTATCCGACGACGACGACGACGGCGATGGTCGTAGGCAACAACACGCTCTCACACCCCCCCGTGAATGGCATAACCTCCGGAAAAATTCGGGCTTCGCGCTACACTCGACGGAAGCAGTAGTGAGCAGCAGTACACAGTCGATGATAGTAGCTTAGCGACTGAGTAAAATTGAATTGCTGTCTCTTTTTTTCTCACGCAAATTTTACTCAGTTCCGTGAAAAGTGGAGTTACTCTTGACCCAGAGCTCTGGGTCGCTCCACTTTTCACGGAACTGAGAAAAAAAGATATAGCAATACAATTTTACTCAAATTCTGAGTTACTTTCATCGGCCATGTAGTAGAACTGTGGCGCGTGCTAGGGAAAGCTACTGCCGTCAGTGGGAAAAATCGTACCACCCACTCGCCCTACCGCATCATCATAGGCATCATCCATCTCGATGAATGGTTGCACACCACGGCTGCTGCTGATGTTGCACTTGCCGTCATACACTGGAGAACTCATTCATGCTTCGTGCGCGTCGTTGCAATTGATTGAAATACTTTTGCTGTTGACACTTTGCCCTCTCTCTCTTTCAGTGTTTGATTTTTTTTTTTCTGCTCCATGTTTGGAAGCACGCATGGGTTTGATTGATCCCTAATTGGCTTCGTGATGAGTGAGTGCGGGAGTGAGGTTAATTTCAGCACAACGTACGATGCAGGCACTGTGAAACATTACCGAATTTGTTGCGATTGAAACGGCTCTCAATGGACTCAAATGTTTCTGATGAATCAATTTATAACTTTGATAACTATTGTCACTTTAGCTGTTTTAAGGACATTTGTGGCTTTTTTGGACATGAAATTTTAGTTCGTTAGCATCAACGTCAAGAGATGTGTATGTTAAATCGAATGCCTTAACCGTGCCCTCAATTGGGTTCTTTAAGGGTATTGAGGTAAATGCATATTCGTAATCTGCATTAAAAATGGAACCCATACCCAAAATTTCATCAGTTTCGGTACACTGAAACTATTTTAAATAAGAACGATTACATTTGCAAAAATCACCTTATTAGCACCCCTCGGTATCACTTTGTATAGGAGTGAGCTGTCAGTTTCTCAATTTAGTGTCAAACAGTAAAGTTATTATTATGCTTTAAATCTTGATTTAAAAATGTTTGTGTTCGAAAAAAATATCGCTGTGCTCAGAAAACAAAGCTCTTTCAGAAAATATATAAAAACCGATATATGCTTTCAAAATTAAAGAACCCAATTATGGTCGTTGCAATACCAAATACAGAACCAGGGTGTGTACTAGACTGATGCAAAATTTTAAATTTGCGCTCCACAGTGCACAAACGATTCAAAATCGAGCCCTGATTAAATTTCACAATTAAACTCACGCAGTGTAAACAATACACGCTGAGCCCATCTCGCCCAAAATTTCATTAAAATTAACCCAAAGGGTAAAATGTTACAGCTTTTTGAAAGTGCTGCAATTTAACTGTGGACACTCTTTAGATTCCCAAAATTTTAACTCATTTAGTAAGGCTTGGCACAAACCATTTGAAGTTAATATGGAAATGGAGAAATTATTATCGAAGAACCATTGTTTTAATTTTAAACGTTTAAAAAATGTGCCATTTTTTATAAAACAATACCTCAAGTGCCACAAAGGTTTTTACTTATTGTGCAGGCGACTGAAACTTATGCAAGGTTTTCACTGGTAGCACTTGAAATTCCTGTATTGCAAGTGGAGATTTTAACATCGGAAGTCTCAATTCAGACTCCCGAACCCAGTTTAATTTTCAACAGAATTGCTAGGCATTATTTACAACAAAAGTTCTACTAATGTTTTATGTTTCTCCCTGTGATCCATATTCTTCACATCCATTTTGCACTCCTCTTTTTTCGAAACCAGTCTACTTGAAAACGTATAAAGGTGTCGAAATAGAAGAGTACACAATTTGAATAACATTTCCAATCAAAAGATACCTAGATCTAGGACTCGATAATTTGTATTACTATGTCCAATTTGCGTAAATCAGTGTTCACTCGGCTGTCGACAAAAGCAGGCCACTCGCGATCGTCTGTTTTCTAGGCAGCAACCATTGTGTGGTCCTCCTCATTGTTCTTCATCAGCAGTTCTTTCGGTCGATGCGTCGTCGACTTTGAAAAGCAACCGTTTCGTGATGAATGAGTGCTGACCACGTTTTGCGTCCATTGCTGCAATGGACGCGCTCTGACCCTTGTTGGCGTACAACAATTTGCCATACAATGAAACCACTGAATGCGGCTCCAGTTCTGATGGAGGAGGCTTTTTGGATAGCGGAAGATAAAGTGTTTATTGTGTTGTACCTTTTGCCTATAGTTTTAAGATGTATTGTATAGTGACCTAGAATCCTCGGCTCAGTAAAGTTAATTCGGTTGAGCCTTATCAAATAAATTAATAAACAAACAAAAAATTTGCGTAAATAATTTGCGATGAACAAAGTCTTATGTACAAACATTTTCACGCACTAAAAGATTAGAAAATGTGTCGAGGCTCGACTCGGAAGTTTTTATTGAGTCAGAAAAAAATAAATAAAATTAAGTACTAGAAAAATGATGATTTATTTTAATTTTACAATATTGAACATTTCGAAAGTGTCATTTCTTATAAGACGCATCAATTAAGTACGTCACGCTGTAAGGGCGGAGGGAGGATTACAAATGTGTGACAAGTAATGCATTATGTATAGGAAAAACGTGAGGAAAGGAGAGAGGGTAGTTGATCTTCCCTACATTTCGCGTGACGCACTGAATGCATGCTCACATATATGTGTAAGTTTCAAATCATCAAAGCTTCTTAAAGGGTGTATTCGGGAAAAATGGCACACTGAAAATCTTCTGCGACTTTTGAACCGTATGAGTAAAAACCTGAAAATTTGATTTTATTTGATTTCTTATTCATAGTGTATTGTTTACATCTGTCAAGTTTCATAGTTATTCATACAGTAGTTCCAGTCATATGAAAACAAAATTTGAAAAAAAAAATTGTGTGCTTACAATCATAATCCATAAGCGTCCCACCGATGAATCGCTAAAAAGGTTGGAATTGCAAATACAACTGCGTCTCGTGTGATAAGAACCTTCAAGGAGCATCTGAGTGCCCGAAGGAAGGAAGAAGGTGGTTGTAAAAGTGGTGCAATGGACAGTAAAATGGCCAGGAAAGCGGTGCAACAGTTCAAGAATCGAACCCAGCCACCTCCAGCATGGTCTTGATATGTAGCTGAACCTTTACTTACTGAGCTAAGGGAGACCTTGATAAACATTCTGTGTTTGAATCAAGTTGGAACTTTATACAGGATGTTTTATTTTTGTCTCAAAAATTTTCTAAGAAACAACTAACAATTTCCACAGAGATCATCTTAGGTATTACCTTACAATTTGCTCTATAATGTATATATGAGATATATATATATATATATATATTAAGTATATATATATATACACTCCCTATCATAAGTTTAAGGACACCTCCAAAAAAACATGACAAATTTGTTATGTTCATATCTCTGTAACATCCAATTTTCGTTCTCTTTAGATCATTTGAAAGGTATTGAATGGAACTTTTCTTGTAGGTAAATTGTTCAATATAATTTTCAAATTTTGTGTGACAAAAGTTCACCCAAAGTTACAATATTTTACAAAATTTACTTTGAATAATCGTGACTGATTTTCTCAGAATTGGGTTGGCCAAATTTTTAAATAAAAGTAGTAGTAAAACACTTAATGCTATACCATTCATACCATTCAAATAACCTTTGGAGATCGAAAATTGAACAAAACATATTTGCATGGTTTTTTGAGGGTGTCCTTAAACTTATGATCGGTAGTGTATATACAGGGTGCGTGACGAATTTTTGCAGTAAATTTCCAATAGTAATTTCTCATGCTGGTGCATCATGATTTAGATATATTTGGCAGCACTGGATAGCTTATACTGTTAGGTGTAAGATTTAAACAAACAATGTTGAGTAAACGTAAAGATGCCGAAACAAGAGAGCAATCTGTCAGCCGTTGTCGCTTTGTTGCGCGCCGGAGTATGCATGAAAGAAATAATTCGGTCGCTAAATGTGTCTGAAAGAACAGTGTATAATATTAAAAAAGGCTTGGGAAAGTGATAAGACGGAGCACCTGCTCATACTGGCTTACGGAAAATATTTCGTAAATTTGGGAGGAAGAAATTTGGCCCCCAAGCAGTCCCGATATCAATCCGTTGGATTATTTTGTATAGGACGTCGTCCAACGGGATACCAATAGAACCACTCACACCACACTTAAGTCGCTAAAAGCTAAAATCAAGGCAGTGATGACATCTATGGATCGAAACATTTTAAAACGTGCATACTGCAGTTTCCGGAAGCGGCTAACTACAGTCGTCGAAAGGGAAGGCAATTTTTTTGAATACATTTACTTACAACTTCCATATGTTGCGAAAGAAAATAAATCGCACAAAATTCATTGCTAGAACAACTAACTGGTGTATTTTTTCTCAAATATGCCATTTACTGCAAAAATTCGTCACGCACCCTGTATATAAATACATGAATTTATGTCTGTCGGTCTGTCTGTCAGACCCTTAAATACTCGGAAACTACTGAACCGATCGACGTGAAAATTTGTATGCAGGGGTTTTTGGGCCGTTCTTATGATGGTTCGAGACATCGAGGTATAATTTTGTGGCAAGTACAATCATACGCATTGCCCATTTTACAAACCAAAAAAATCCTGGACTGGACCGGGTCTTGCTTTGTAATTGCGCCTATACCGACTGATCTAAGAGAGGTCCCTCCCGAAAAGTTAGTTCTCCTCTCAAATCCCTTAAAAAAGTCTCATCAAAATTACATTACTCACCAGTTTTAGTCAGAATCTCTTTGGATTCTCTTAGGGATTGCCATGAAATGCTCCACAGAGTTCTCTTGTAAATTTGCTTTGGATCCAACTCAAGATCTCTAGGAATTCTCTATACGTTTTACCTGGAGCCTGGAGTTCCTCAGAACTAATTTGAGAGGAATCCTTAGATTTGCTTATCATGTAATATTTTCCGCCGAATTCCCTTGAAATTATTTCTATAGATGTTTGGAAATTTTCATCAAATTTATTCATTAAAGATAACTTTGAGGCTTTTGCAAGGCCTTTAATTTATTTAAAATATGGCATCATAGAATGCCCGCAGTCTTGAATATTTATATGTGCAAGGAATCAAAAATATCCCAAAGTGACAAAATGACAAGCTACCAATGAACCGAATGATAACGTTATGTCAGAAGTGGGAAGCAATAATGATATAATCTTCTTCCTTTTTGTCATGACAAGCAGCACGTGCGACACAACTCACTCGGGACGATAGAAGGAAACGAGCAAATTGTTGGCAGGCTGCTTCACGAAGTAAAGCCGAAGATGATACACGTGTGTTTATGGGATTTTTTTATGTTATGTCTTTTCTCGATTCATATCAAGCTATGTCCTCATCCGTGTATATTGCAACAAAGCAAGCAAGCAAAAAATCATTATCCTTCTACCGCCCCGATCGAGCTATGTTACAGAGCGAGTTTGTCATGGTAGTCGTGTAACCGGTTTGTCTGTATCGTTGGTTGTTTTATGTGTTTGGATTCGCTGTTTATATGCATTTCAGATTCTTGAAAATTTCTCCAAGTTTGATCTCATTAGAGACAAACTTTTTAAAAAATAGTCTATTTAAGTTTAAAATATGTCAAAATTATCCCATGAACCTTAAAACACACCATTCAAGCCTAAGAAGTTGTGTGGATAAATCCTCTCCAGAATTGTTCAGATCAAAGAGTAAAAGTAACTAACGAATGCGCCATAATAACAAATTAATGTGCGCCATAAGGTTGAATCGCCTTGGCGTTTCTGATGCATTTAAACCCAGATTTAAATACGTTGCAGACACTAAGTTGATTTAAACTAGTTGTGTGATTTTATCCATATTATCGAAATGTACTTGACCAACTTGACACACTTAAGTTATCCGTGATGGGAAAACAGTTGCATACCAACTGCTATTTTTCCCCGGAAGTAATGTAGCGTGTGAATGGCCAGCTAAAGAACTACCGTCTTCTGCGCTTTTGTCACCGTTCCCGCTTGGCCAGGTACCATTCCTATTCGCCACCTACAGTAACCGGCTATCGTCAGTCAAACACAGACACGTCGGTGAAAGATGCCGTCAAATTCGATTCATTTCTATATTGTTGAAATAAACATGCTTTTGAAATTAATTCAAACATAAACATTTTAGTTTTAAATATGTTTTCAATTTACTTTGAACAATTCATATGTTTAGAGTATAAACATTTATATTTTTGATTTAAATTAAAAGAATTCGTATCCATGTAAAACAATGTTGATAAAGAAGTTTGAAAATTCCCTGATAATTCCAGGTATTTTCAGATCAAATCAAATTCCCTGAAAATTCGAAGATTGTCCAGGTTTTTACAGTTTTAAGCTGAAGTTTTTGGATTTACCCGGACATCACGTAGATTGTAAATTCTGAACTCAGGAACAAAGCATCGTAGAGAGAGAGAATCGTAGTGAAATGATACGCAAGTTATCTCAGCAACCAATACAAAATATAATCAAGAATGTTTTCCACGAACATTTGAAGGAGATGAAGTATAATGCAAAATCGTCATGTTTGAAAAAAAAAAAAATTTCACTGGTGAATATTTCAGAGTGGTGCCTGTTACCGTTTTTGAGATACATATGACCCATTTTGGATGATCTTAGAGAATTGTTACGGTACTGATACCGATCCAGATTTCAACTCCGACATGCAATTAAGTTCTCTCCACACAAGTTTCATGTTAAGGCATTATAAGGTCTAGATTCGGCTTATAAATTTCCGGGCAGCTTATGGACAAGACATTTTTCTTCTGATCACAGACGAATGTCTGTTTTTCACTTATTTGAGTTAGTGTTAGTATTAAGAAATAAAAACCATTTGCTTCAAAATATGACGAGCAGAATTAATGCCAATTTTGTACAAAAATCAGAGCAGAAGCAAGAGTAAAACACAAATAGCTAGCCCAATTGTAAATCGAATTTATATTTTAAATGTTCTAACGAAACACGAGTGTGGAAGCTAAATTTGGATAAATATCATGTTTTTTTGCATTCGAATGATCTTGGACAAAACCTAAAGGCTGGCGTCAAATCTTAAATCCTTTGATTTTTCAATGGTAATATTAATTTAAATAACTAGGGTCGGTGTACCAGTTATGTCTATACGTTCCTATTGTGGTGTGTTCCAATTGTAGCCTGTGTAGCCACACCATAATAGGAATATATAGCCATAACTGGTGCATCTACCCTCCAAAAAATCATTTGGTTGGTCCTTTCGGGTGATCCATTTTGCCGATAATTGTATGAGAACAATACACTAAACATTCATTAAGCGAAATACCATTAACTGAAATATCTTTTAATTTTAAGTCCTCTAGCCGAAACAGGTTGTAGTCTATATGTCTTTTATACGCATTTTAAATGTATTTACCAACTGGTACATGAAAGGTATTTTAATTAGCGACTGCCATTCAGTCAGGGTTGCCAAGTGAACAACTTCTTTTGAACATGAGCAGTTCTTTTGAGTTGTACTGATTTCAGAAATTTCCAAATAATAGATATTTTTATATAGAGGAATGATTCCTTCTTTTAATTAAGAGTTCATTCGAGTTGCCTTTTTGCCTGTATCCATTTTTTCTTCTTCCAGAAGCTCACACTTCCACAAGCAACTTGAACTTGTGATCGCTCATCGTTCAAACATTGCAGTACGCGTTCCCGGAATACGAGAGGATATTCGCTTCATCCATTTTGATTCATTTTAGCTATTAAAACATTTATCCAGTGATATGGATGCGGAATATTTTGTTCAACTTTATACTAAGCATGAAAAAACACGTTGTCAAATGACTTTTGAACCACCGAATTCTAACGAAATGATAACAATAATTCAAATCCACACCAAATTATGCAAATTGCTGTACCTAGTCACTTGCTTGGTACAGCAGTTTGCATAATTTGGTGTAGATTTGAATTATTGTTATCATTTCGTTAGAATTCTTTACTTGCGGAAGAAGCAAAATAAAACAAATAAATTTAATGATTCGCAGTGTTGCCATTTTATTTTTTTGAAAAAATCGCGTATAAAATGACTTTTGAGCGCTACACCACTTATTACGGTTCCGGGTCATTTGTCCGAATAGGTCGTTTGGCCAAATGCCAAAATAATTGTAATGAAATTTACTGCGTTTACTGTGCAAATAATACACGCAAATAATACATTTATTACAATGAATGTTAGTTCCATTTCCTATCATCCTCTGTTCATGAACATCGCAGCGAATGTTAAAAGTTGATACGAGATGAATTAGCCTACGGCTAAAAATCTCAAAAATAAAGTTAAAAATAAAGTTAGAAGTTGACCTTGGAGGCGATGTAATGGCTTTTTGTCTTTTTTATTTCGTGTTCTATCTACGTTCTTTCGACTATACAAGTAAGCTTTTTATTTATAACATTGACGCACACACTTGCCTCAAATCTCTCCACCAGAAAAAGCATACGAAGTCAAGTATGAGAGGAAATGAGCGCTTCGTGTTTGCTTTTAGGCTATTCATTTTCAAAAGCATGGAGAAAGCACAGGTCTGATAACCACAACGTTCGTGATTCAAGTCCACTTGGCAACCTTTTGACGTAGGACTACGTCTATGATTTCTACATGGGGGTACACTTTGTGAAAACCGAAAATGGAACATGTAACGAAATTATGAAAGATTTTGAACGTTGATAACTCAGCTGTCCCTAGACCAATTTCAATTATTCTAACACCAATCGATCTGAAATATTTTTACGCATCGGTAAAAATGCTTCTGACTGTTGATTTCGACAAAAAATATTGAAAAAGTGGTAAATGTCAAGCATTGACCAAAAGCGTCGACATAACTAACAAATCCACTAATTACGTACAGCCAGCGCCGGCGGTGTAGTGGTAAGCGTGACTGATTTCTCACCCCAATGGGTTCAATCCCAGCCGAGGTCGGTGGGATTTTTCTGAGGCATAAAAATCTCTGGTCACGTCTTCCTTCGGGAGGAAAGTAGAGCCGTTGGTCCCGGCCCATGTGTGTTGAATTGAATGGCCTTTCTGCACATTCGATAGCCGTCAATGGATGGCAATCGATGCCCATCGGTGATAAGCACTAGATTGCGGAACAGAGCCCGACGTTAAATAAAGGAAAGAAGACCAATTACGTACATGCATATGCTGCTTCCCTAACACAGTCATCATAGAATCGTTTCTAGACGAAACAAGTCGAAGTGACAATCGTGAAGATTTTTTCAGCTATTCGAATAAATATTTATCGAATTTTCAATTATTCGAGCTCGTAACCGACTCCCTTCTTATTTCTACTCGTTTGATTTAGCGCAGTAGAGTAAATAAATAAAAGTACTAGCTTATCTTAACCGGCATAGAGAAGAACCATGACGTGAAACAGGATTATAAATTCGCCGAAAAAAAGTGTTGAGCGTCTTTCTGCTAAAGGCTAAGATTGACCAACTTGTTGAGAGAAGGAGTTTAACGAGAAAAACTAAAAAAAGGAGGAGCTTTAGCTGGGTGGACACTGATATTCTGCGGCCTTCCAACCTGTCGCAGACCCCAGTTCAACCCCTGTCCAGCTGCAGATGGGCCGAGACTCTTGCGAGTGCCCAATCATTGTACCGAAGAATATGGGATTGTCCGGTCTGATTTGCTGATCCAGCTGCCCACACGTCATCATCATCTTTCAAAGGCTTTACTACCATCGGCCACCAATATTAAATTATTGAACATGTCCAACTAAAATTCATATCAAAAGTTTCTTTTCAGGGCAATCAAAGGCAAACTAAAAAGTATAAACAGAGAGAACCCCGCTCAAATTTCTATTCCTACACAAAACCCAAGCTCATGTTCCAGTTAACAAATAACATTTATTATATAAGACCACGTATTAGTCCTACACAGTTCGAAAAGTATTGTAAATTTCTGTTCAATATGATGCACACAAATGGAGCGTCATATATCATATAAATTTACATTATATATCATGTAAAGTTCTAGCACAATTCATGCAATGTAGCAAATATTGTATACAAAAGCCCATCTTTGTAAACAACATTGTTTACAAGTTGCTCGGTTGTGTGAAATTAAATTTAAGTTTACGTGAATGAATGTTTACATCACAATTAAAATTCAGAATTTTTATCTGTGTACGTCACCATTGTGTACAACCCCTTGTAGTTTTTCCTATTTTTTTTAGACATAATTAATTTCACTCACTAATACACTCCACATTTTTCAGTCTCAAATTTTCTTGCATTGGACCGCAGCTAGGCATATGGCATCCTCCACTAACATCCTCTGATGATGAATCCCACAAATTTTTAATTGTTGATAGTTGAAAGCGAATCTTACATCCCCCGGTTGGGTGTAAGATCATCAAAACTCCAAATAACTGCTCATGTTAAAAAGGGTGGCTAAAAATACTAATTACATAACAAAAAGCTCATATTTATAAGAATAATGACTTCAACGACAGCATACAAATTCAGTTTTATACAATGTACATTTTAACAAACCCATAATTATAATGTCAAAAAAACATAATTTTGGAACGTAAAAAAACGTCAGCAGGGCTGCCATTTAGCTTCAAGTAGAGTTCAAAAGTTGAAAATCTTTTTTCAAGTATTCGTCCAAACGGCATTCGGCCAAATGGCCGGACACCTTTATTACATGGCATAATATTACTGTAATCACATTTACATAACTCGGAACGTTTGGTACGGTACGTCCACGCATCCTTACTCCCCTGTGGATTCAAGAAATGCTTTGTCCGAGGGGTGCGACTCTAACTAAGATGCAGGAAACATTTTCTTTGCTATTGTGAGATGATCGCACGCTTAGTGGCTAGAAAGAAGATTGATGAAGATTTTGAAGATTTCCTGCAAAAAGGTGTAGAGCGATGCAATTAGATGGAAATAGATGCAAAAGATGAAACAAGATTTTTCATAGATTGATTCGCTAGCGTGAGATTTTCCGACCATCTTAAATTGAGAGGCTTTGTCGAATCATTTCCAAGAATCATTTTTGCGGCAAATACAACGCAGTAGACCTGGCCATTATGATGTTTGTGTCATATCTCAGATGTTGCAAATATCAATATGGACAAGAAAAATGATTGGGCGTTATCTTACCTAATAATTGTACAGGATTAAATTAGATCCAACTTGTTTCATGAGTTATGGGTTTTCAAAGAGAATTTCGAAAAAATCAGAGAAGTTGAACCAAAGTTTTCCGGGCCATTCTTTTCTTCATCATTTCTCAAAACCAGTAAGACACCACTCTGAAATGTTCACCAGTGAAACATAAGAAGTATTCAGGCTTGCAAAAAATACATTAGTCAAAATGTCATTACCTTGACAATGCACAGTGGTCCAGAATGCAGATTTCTCACTACACTTTGGAAGCTATTGCATCACTTCTTCCAGACCACTACTTTATTTTTACGGATAGTCTCAGTTATGTTGAGGCTATCCGTTCCATTAAGCCGGTAAAGCACTTCTCGTATTTCCTCTTGAAAATACGAGAGCTGCTTAGTGCTTTATCCGTGCGCTCTTTCATCATCACCTTCGCGTGGGTCCCTTCGCTTTGCTCAATTTTGGGCAATGAGAAGGCGGATTCACTTGCGAAGGTGGGCGCTATGGAAGGCGACATTTATGATCGACAGATCGCCTATAGTGAATTTTTCTCTATTTATCGTCAGCAGTCGCTCGTTAGCTGGCAAACTCAATGGAGTGAAGGGAGCTTGGGACGATGGCTACATTCAATTATCCCTAAGGTGTCGAAGAGTCCTTGGTTCAAGGGGTTGGACTTGGGTCGAGACTTCATTCGTATGATGTCTCGCCTCATGTCCAATCACTATTCGTTGAAACTTATATATGTTAACTTTAAGAATATTAACCTTAGATTGTAAGTTTGATTAACCTTGTGTTTAGTTTGTATTTTGTACGTGTGGGTTTTTTTTTTTTCAATGTTTGTTTTCAAGATGAATAGAAATAATTTCATGCTTAGGATTAATTAAATAGTTGTATCGTAAACCACATTTCAAACCTCCTTCACCCCTTTTCCCATCCAAAAAATTGTAAATCTTCACTAACCTCGAGACAACCGCGAGTACTCGTTACCGTTCCTTTAACTTTAAATATAAGACAGTAATAATGTATAACGGAAAGGATAACTCGGCTCTGTAAAGTTTATTCGATTGAGCCTGTACAAATAAAGTTATTATCAAAAAAAATTACGAATGCAGATTTAGCTTAAAGGATAAGTTTTGAGCCTGAAATTGAAATTTTAGACAAAAAGTGTAATCTACAAAGTTGTTCCTTATAGCTAGGCCATCATTGTTATGACAATGAATTCTAGGGTGGTTCTTATTATCATTGAAATCAAAAATTTAACTTTTTCGTGTGATGGAATTAATGTTTTCATTTTTAGGCAAAGATATAGCTGTGCTAATTTCAAGCAACTTTGTTAAAAAAAAAACTTTTTTGTATCTCATGAATTGACCGATTTAGAGCTATTTTCTGGATCAAAGGTGTCCTGAAATAAATTTTACATTTTTAGAAGGCAATTGAGCGCTGCGTTATTTTGTAAAAAATCGATGAAGTGAGTCATTCTGAACCGATCCACTTTCACCTTAATATCTCTGGTTGGGGCAAACAAAAAAAAATTACGTTATTTGCAAGGGCGTATGCTATTCTCAATAATATGAAAAAATAGAGGCATGTTATTTTTTAAACTCGTATTAACAAAGTTGCTTGAAATTTAATCAGCTATAACTTTGCTGGACATGGGACAACTTTCTTATCATTTTACTTAACAACGTTCTATCTACGATGCTTAGTTAAGGAGTTATTAATTTTCAAAGTACGTGATTTTCGGTGGGAAAATTAATCAACCCGATTTTTTTAATTTTTGTTTTGTTCATATAAACCTGTGGAAAAAAAAATAAAATTCTGAGACGCTTCTGCCAAAACCTGCCCAATGTAAACAAAAATTCCCTTTGGTAAAGTTCTTTTCAGAATTGGTTGGAAATGCTATACTAATATTAGCATGAAGCTTTAGTGTGATAATTTATTAATTAGAGAATGTTCTAAAGAGGATAGGTTGATAAGTTTCGCTAGAGTACGGCAGTGTGAAAATTGAATAGAAGCTGAAATTGAGCGAAGAGCCAGTAATGCAACAGTACTAGTCAAACGCACACTCCTTTACCGAACTCATACATCAATGGATGAGGGGATTTGAAGTTTTTCTTCAAATCCACAAATCGATTCATTATTTGGCTCGTAGGTCGCATATCAAAGACATTTTAGATTCCCTGATTAAAATAGAAAGATATGTGAAAACCACTTACGCAGGGATGATGAAGCAGCTAAGACACTTTCTTTAATTGATGACTGTACCTGAAATCACAGAAATAAAAACATACATCAGAATTATGTTATAAAATTCAAATGTTATTCATCAAGCTTGGAAAAGTTTCAGTTCCAGATTTATCATTGATTAATTTTTAATGCACAGTATACATGAACTGAAGCGTATCCGGTTGATTAAATTTGTAGTATTGTATCATTGAACCATTAAAATTCATTGAGCAATTTTCGAAAGTGTGTGAAAGAAGTGAAAAAAAATCACATTTTCGCAGCGAGTTTAGACTAACAAAAATATTAACAGAAGCAGAGTTTGGTGCTCGCCTAAAAATACTTAAGAATCTCTATCCACAAATGTTTCTTGCTACTTTTTGACGTTTACAAATCAACAAGGAAATGAACTGATCCAGATATTTGTGGAATAAATTTATTTCCAATTTAGAAATACCTACTGAAGTATACACAAAATTCAACCGAACAAGCTTTTTACGATACACATTGAACTACCGTATCAATATTCTCCCAATGCCACACACGATATGAATTCTGTAGCAAAAATGAGTTCATACAACCTCATTCCGAACGCAATGACAACAGAGAAAATTGTATTGATTCAGTCCTCCCCATTCCGCGATTAATTTCATCCTAAGCAAACACATTTAAGCGCTGGCACACATGCGAAAACGAACCTTATCTATCCGTCAGCTGGCAGAATCCACACAAGGACAGTCTGCTGGACCCAAAGATGTATACCCTTTTTTTTCCCCTCCGGCTCCTCCATTACACGTCCCTCGCTAACCCACACAGCGTACGCAAAACCCTCAACATACCACCGAGAGTCAATTAATCTTACACATTTCGCCCCGAAAAGTTTATCCCGAAAAATTTTCCCAACCCTTCCCCCCTCAAGAGCCGCAAAAAAAAAACACAATCCAGAAGGCCCCATGTCGAACCGGCCGCAAAGTGCCATTGTCGGTATTTTTCTGCCCCTTCGGCGGCCGCACTGAGACTGGAAACGGATTCCATCGATTCCCACCGTTGGTGCTGTACCTCCCGGATCCTCCCGAAAAAAATACAAAGTTTACTAAACATTTTAATTGAGTTCAACAGTTGAGAAACTCCAGAAGCACCTCCCCCGACCGGCCCAACAGCGTATACCAGCCCTCGTTTTGGTGAGACGTCTAGTGGCTTGCCGCCATCGCGCTCTCGAGGAATGATAAAGTGCGTTTCTGATACAGTGAAGCTGGATAACACCCTAGTAGAAGCCGAGGGATGGACTGTTTGAGGATTGCCAATATTTACTTTTTTCGCGGCTTCGCAATGCAAGTACATATATGTGTAGTAATTCTGGAGGGGAGTACGTTCAGTAACACTATCACTTGAGTAAACAACCATTAAGTCACTTTTCTCGGCGGCGGAATGAGCGACGCGCCGTTGTTGGTCAGACGGAACCTGAAAGACTGGATCACGTCGACCGGCGGACGACGGCGACGACGACGACGATGACGACGGGGTCGATTTGTTGGCCAGTAGAGTGCTGCGGATCGCACACTCGTATGAGACCAAGTGAAGACTGCAGGATTCCAGAAGCAAACAATTTAAAATCAATTAAATCTTCCAGTGAATGCGAGAGACAGAGAGAGATAGAGAGAGATATCAGAGCGAAGAAGTAGAGACCGATGAGGGCGGCTTTTTTCTTCCCGGCATATTATCTGGCTGATTTTTCGTCAGCTGTTCTGGTTTTCGTCCATTGATAGACGCAACGCACTCGGGCGCTCTCAAGAGAAGGGGCCTGTTCTGGTGAATGTGTTCTACCTCTAATCCAGTAACACTTCTCGTGTGGCGCGTGCCATGGATAGGAGTTAATAGTGTTTTTTTTTTCGGGTGAAATTCTGAAATTAGGACAACAATTGTTCCAAATCAGGACAATTTCCATAAACGCATTTTACAGTTTCGAATTCGATTTCAGCGAAAATGAGCTACATCGTTCAATCAGTGTATAACTATTCAGTATTGTATCCGATCGAATTTGGCATATAACGCATCACTTTCAAAAATACTTCACTTCGCAACCCATGAACCATTCTGACGGCCAAGTAACCTTATGTCGCAATATAGCTTGTATATACTTACTATGTTTGAGTATGGTTAGTTGGGGGCAGGCATGGAAAATCATTTACATTCATTTCATACATTCATTTACATTCATTTGCCTCTAACTTATTTCATCAACAGCATTTCGCAAAAAGATTTAAAAAGCTTTTGTAGGTTTTGTTATCAGCTACAACTTTTGCTCATAACTCAAATCTGTATCTCTTATGCATCACGAACTAGAGCGGGTAGAACTTGTTGCTGTTTTTCAGTGAATGTAAAATACATTCACTGAAAAACAGTAGTGGCTTCTGTTTGCTCTGGTTCGTCATGCATCAGAGATACGGATTTGACTTGTTAACAAAAGCTGTAGCTAATAACATAACCTACAAAAGCTCTATACATAATTTTGCGTAATACTGTTGATGAAAAAAGTTAGAGGCGAATGAATGTAAATGAATGCACGAAATGAATGCAAATGATTTTCCATGCCTGGTTGGGGGATCCGATGAAACTGTCACTTCTTGAAACTAATCCCTTTCGTATTTCTTTCATTCTCTTTTCGCACTTTGTATATAATACCATCTCATACTAATCTGCACGCACCGCTCATTGCGAGTGCTCGGTGGACCAGCTACTTTTAGACCAGATGACCATGACAATGCAAGAAAATTATTTTTCGTTGAAAGAAGTATCACACCACAGGTAATCAGACAGTTACAGATGGTGGACATGAAGATCCAGTGGAGGTGCCAAGCAAAGGTGTTATATCCACTCCGGTGGCAGAAACGTCATCCACCAACATTTAGCTTGAAGCCAAAGTTGTTGGTTCTTTGGCTTGATTATCTGCCAATCTAAGACAGCTGATGCAAAAATTGAGAAATTATGCTCCGTCCACATAGATGTTTGGTTGGTTGCGCGGCAAAATAATCGTGATAAATGTTCAACACGAGGTTCAACAAGCGCTTAGGGTAAACGCTCCTATAGTTGCGGTACGTTAGAAGCGTTAGGTTTCTATAGTTGTGTATTGAGTCTCCATGCACAACTATAGGAACCTAACGTTTCTAACGTACCGCAACTATAGGAGCGTTTCCCCTACCTGAAGGAATTAAATATTTTTAATATAATTTTTAAATCAGACAAGCTAATCATGAAAAATTCAAGTTTCATTAATGATTATTGACACAAGATTTTTTAACGCATACGTGTTGTCAATGCATATATAAACATAGCATAAAAACTGTAGGCTACAGTGCTGACACCACCAATGGTGGTGGCTTCAGCAACCCTCCTTCTTGTCAGAGGATTAGTTATATCTAAAGAGCCTGAATTTATAAAGAGGCGACATCTTATCTATTTGACAGGTCTTCTGCTCGATTGGAATGACTTTTCCTATGACTTTGACAGACAATCGATTGGCTGGCGCCGGTGGTGTAGTGGTAAGCGTGACTGCTTTCTCACCCCAATGGGTCTGGGTTCAATCCCAGTCGAGGTCGGTGGGATTTTTCTGAGGCATAATAATCTCTGGTCACGTCTTTCTTCGGAAGGAAAGTAAAGCCGTTGGTCCCGTCCCCGTATGTGTGTTGAATAGGTGCGATATCCTACTGCTGGAAGCTGCCTTCCTGCACATTCGATTGCCGTCAATGGATGGCAATCGATGTCCGTCGGTGATTGACACTAGATTACGGAACAAAGACCGACGTTAAATAAAGGAAAGAAGAAAGAAGACAATCGATTGTTCCAATTTTGACATGTCGTCTCTTTATAAATTCAGGCTCTTTAGTTATATACTAGACAAATGGTAAGTTCCAAGTTCGCTGTTTTCGTCATGTAGGCTGAGTAGGCTCTGCCCGCAGTCATTTTAAGGAACTGTCACGATTTTTCGGGTTGTTTTTTTTTGCGTAAGTGATTTTTCGGTATTGGAAAACGTCATCAGTAGTGGTTTTAATACAGTTGTTCGGGTGATTTAGTGTTTCTGTGGCGTTGATTGGGTCGTTTGTTTGTTTAGTGGAACATTGAGTAGCGTTTTTCTTTGTTTGGTTAAGGAGAGGTAAGGTGTTGCTGTTCCTTCGACAACGGTTGGTGGAGGAGAAGGGGGTGAAAGGATTTTTTTTTCCTTTGATTTGTTTTCCGTCGATCTTGTTTTCCGTGCTGAGCACCAATGCTACCGACGCTAGGAAAGCAGCTCCCACACCTGGACCCTACCTATCGACCCATCAACTTATGAACCGGGGACCAACGGTTTAACTTCCCTTCCGAAGGAAGGCGTGATCCAAAATGTTATGTCTCGGAACATCCCGGCGGCGCCAACTGGGATTGAACCCGGGCCTGCTGGGGTGAGAGGTAATCACGCTTACCACTACACCACCGGCTCCGCTAAGAAGGATTTGTTAGTTGTGAAGGGTTTATGAAGTCCGGTATCGAAGTTATAGAATAACATTGGGAGTGAGAGTAAAGCTATACTGTTGGGACAAGAGAATTTTGAAGATGCAGGATGGCTTCAGAAGTCAGGAGTTAAGAAGGGAAGAAAAAGCAATGATCATGATGGTAGTGGAAGTTTAGTACGTGGAATCGGTATTGTGATTCAATTGGCTGGGGTGGCTCTACTTTTCCTTCTGTCCCTGAATAGATAGTGCAAATAAGGGCTTCTATGTGATTTTTTGCTGTATCTGAATCCGGGTCTTTTTATTTCTTTTGATTTTCCAAACTTTTGGATTTCTGTTTATGAAGATGAGGAATTTTTCAAAATTGGATATTGTATAAAATATGAATTTTATATTTTCGATGGATTCATTATTCTTTTGACCGTTAGTAGTTCTTTTTAGTTATGTAATTGGCATGATTTTTAGCCAAACACCCCTTTAAAAATCAACAGTTCTTTGGAGTTTTGATGTTCTAGTTATATTTGAGCTTTTAGGACTGCAAATGCAGCTGGTCATCAAATTTTAAAGAAAAAAACAGATATAAATAATTTTAGTAGATTTTTCAATTTTTTAAACATGTGCAGTTCTTTGGAGTTTGGATGTTCTATTTTTTGACGTAGGACTACGTCTTTCGGGAAGGGTGCCATTTCAAGGAAATGCAACGAAAATTGGTCAGTCTTTAAATGCTAATAACTTGGCCAATAATCAATGGATTTTGATGATTTGTGTGTCAATCCATTTTTTTTCCCTTGATTTGTTTTCCGTCGATCTTGTTTTCTGTGCTGAGCACCAATGCTACCAATGCTAGGAAGGCAGCTCCCACACCTGGACCCTACCTATGGACCCATGAACTTATGAACCGGGGACCAACGGCTATACTTCCCTTCCGAAGGAAGGCGTGATCAGAGATGTTATGTCTCAGAACATCCTGGCGGCGCCAACTGGGATTGAACCCGGCCCTGCTGGGGTGAGAGGTAATCACGCTTACCACTACACCACCGGCGCCGCTATGCCGATCCATTCACCGGTGTTATAATATTTGTGTGGTATGTAACACATTGTAATTGTTAAATATTTAATCAGTTAAGAATGAAGAAATATGGAAATATTCACATTTCCCATACATTTTTTTCGACCGCAAGGTGCTCACCCCTAACACAGCCATCATAAAGTTGATCCCTTATGACACAAACCAAAGCCGCACAATCATTCAACGTTGCAGATTAGCATTCTATGCCTCTCCTTTTCCTGTATTTTGCTGATGTAGGTGGATGAATAGAAAAAGCAAAGAGAAATAATGATATTGGGCCTTATTACGGGTATCACTACAAGGTGATAAGGCAGTGATACTCAGAATAAGAGCCGTGATTACCGTACAAATCAAATGGGAATCACTTCACCGTCACGACAAGTGACAAGTTTTCACCGTGAGGTGACATCCGTAATAAGCCCCATTGAGTGATATCGTTTGGTTGATTGAGGCTTAACACTTTGATCATTTTTCAATAGTTAATCATTGATAAACAACTGTCTTATTTCAACAAACAAATCTTATAATCAATCTGAATGAAATGGTGTAATTAAAATAGAATTTCATTCATAAATCACCATTCTCCAAGCGTTCAAAACATGACACTAGTTCGTCACACAATCTACAGAAGAGCCTAGAGGCTAATCAATTATCCTGTTCAAATAATGTAACTACAATAATCAAATTTAAATAAACGAAATTGCATTCATTCAAGTTTGACTACAGTCATCGTTTGACTGTCGAGTGATAAACAGGGGTGTTCGTTGCATTGTACACTGAAAACGAAACTAACTGTGATTATTTTTTTTTTATTATTATTATAGTCACTTTAACACTCTTGGGTCATTCGTGACTTGTCCGGGTGTGAGATTTGAACTCGTGACTTTGGCGTGAGATGTATGGATGTTAACCACTACGCCGAGGTCGCCCCCAAACTGTGATTAACTTTTACTCATTTGTGCGTCACTTCAACTCATTCATATGGAAAATTTTCTTAAAGCGTAGGTTTGAGGTTTGAATTTTTTGTGCTCTCTGGGAGCTGGTAGTAAATCAGGTATAACTGTATAGGGAAAAATCATTTTTATTTAATTGTAGGTTGTTTAACAATAATTTCCGGGAAAAAAAAAACTTAACAACAAAGTCCCTGATTAATTTCTTTAGGTTGTCGTTTACTTTTTTGACCTGAATATGCACCGAAAGCGAATTATTCCCACTTCTCTCAATTTCTATATGGGGATTTTTATCACTTCCTACCAGCGGAACAGCGCCATCTCTGTGGAAAATGGTCGAACATTGATTAATTTTACTACCTCTTCAACCGTAGGTACAAAACCTCTTTGTCTTTTCAACTTGAATCATAATCAATAACAAATTTCAACAATAAATCATTATTCAAATGGAAGCATGGAAGTTAACAGATTCAAGACATGTTCGAAAGATGGCATCGCAGAGCTCCCGCTAAGGTGTCTTCAAGGTTCCATCGAGATCGACAGCAATCTGAATTTACCAAATCTAATCTAACACAAACGCAGCCAGTACGAGAAAGCAGCCTGGAAAATTATTAGGTTAGAAGGATGCGTGGACATACCGTACCAAACGCTCCGAGCTATGTAAGAGTGAATGTAACAATCATATGTTATGTAATGAATGGTTTTTATAATATAGTATAATTGAAAGATCTCACCAAATGCCTCCCAATGTTCCCAAAATTCCTAATTTATATATATAAATGGCATAATCTCACCAAAACTGGTCTGCTTGACTGTGATCATCAACTTTTCCGGACTTCAGCGTCATCAGTTATTCAAAATAGCATAGCATAGCATAGCATAGCATAGCATATGCGATTGTACAAATCGTGGGTGGCTATATAATGGTCAACTAATACGTTTTGCAGAAAATATCGAGTGTTGACGCAGAAAATATCACTTGGGATTAGTGATTTTCCCCACACGAAAATAAAATCTACAATAGAAGCATCGCATTATACACCTGGCCACATCCTTACAATCGCAGGGGAAGGGAGGGAAAGTTAATCCAACATCTACTTAAGAAGGTGCAGGGAACCCATACTACCTTCATAGGTGTCACAGGAAGGAAAGAGTTGTGTTAGTGGGAGGGTGAATGATTTGGCAACTCTATTCGTCAATATAGAGCATTTGATAAATCAGTGACAAAAAATAAAATATAAATAGATAAAATGGAAAGATCTCACCCGATTGGCCTAGAGACTTTGCAGCGTCATGTTTTCAGAAATGCTTTATTTAATTTTCCTTGAACCACCGCAATCACTGATAACGCTCTTCTAGCTCGTACGTACAAAAGAACGCACTCCACGCATAATCAAGGTCATGTATTTTCGGACTGTCTTCTTTAACACCACACAAAGAAGTTGCTCATCGCAGCAACAGAAAAATATATCAGCGTGATAGAGGTTGTACGGGGCAACAAAGAAAAACGCAAGACCACACCAAGCACTATTGCTTAAGCAACAAGAGATCAAAAAAAAAAAAAAAATCACGCACGGTATTCAAAACTTTTAAATGCGATCACCAGTTCACCTCATCGTCATCAGTTATTCAAAATGTACATAAAATTGACTACAATTACTCAAAATAACTCGGAGATATAATGAGATATTTGGATTTGAATCAAATTAATTTTATTTAATCTGCAATGCTGCCAACTCCCCTTTTTGTAGTTAATTCGATGTTTTTTTTACCTTTGTAATTGGAACGTTTAAGTTCCAAAAAAGGCCCTTTTAGTTTAATTTAGTCAGTTTTTGATATTTATTCCCCATTAAAAACATCCACGCATCTAAGTTATTGGTTTAAACTTTGTATTTGCATGTTTAAAAAAAACTTATATTCACTGCTAGAGGTAATACATCTGGTAACGCTTGCTCAATGATTTTTTTTACGTTCGCCAGCAAAGAAGAGGAGTCGAAGTGATTTTCTTGGTGTTTTATTTTGTTCACCAAGAGATTTGACCTCCAGTTTAAATTAATTTTGTGTATTCGATTACGTGAAATTGTGGAATGCTACGAAGAACGCAAGTAAGTCAATGCAGTAATGGTGTTTTAAAGTCTGTTCCAGCAAATATATTATATTAACAATATGATCCACTCTTTCGCTTAGCTGGCGAACCGAATTTTTAGCGATGAAAGCGCCTTTGTGGCCAAAAAGGCTACCACTGTATTTATTTATCTTCCCAAGGGGTAAACCAATTGAAAATTTGCATAATATTTCAAATGTATGTATTTCCGCATATTATTTGATTTGACGACAACAGTGACACGTCAGACAAATTTTCATGTAATATACGAAATGTAATTAATGGAAATAATTTGAATTTTATTTTTGTAATAAGTGCTATATTCTCGCCCCTCGATGTAATTGTATGATTCTTGCTGACCTTTTTCAACGCTAGATGGTGGGTGAAGCAATATGTTTCGGGTCGTAATTGCAATGTTTGGAAAAGGCATGAATGGATCATATTGTTAATATAATATATTTGGTTCCAGTCAGTATTTGGCCACTTCTTTTTAATTACTGTTGCGCCTCTAGTTGTCGTAACAAGAAACTATTGACAGCGTTTTGATCCGGAAGGATTGTTTATTTAGTAGTGATGAAATCTTCATACGATGTAAAATCATGAAATACTTGCTTTAAATTTTGGAATGACTTGTGTGTGAATGTATGTGTATACTAATGATGATGATTGAAGAATATTGTTGAAGCACTTTTAATATTTACACCGAATACAATGATTAGAATGTAGTTAAATACAATTCCTGACTGTTATATCTTAGGCATCAATGTTCACCTTTATGCATTGCAAAGTAATCAAAAAATCGTCTCACCTTCGACAGAGTTCTTCCAACCGACGTAGAGCGTAGAGAAAAATGGTGGTGCACACATAAATCGGGCGTAGGACAAGTGTTTCCGTTCTCCCGCTGTGGCTTCTTATTTATCACACGTTTCACTTTTCCGAAGGTGGAAAGGGTAGAAAAAATCGAACGCTCCAATTACAGCACACAATCCACATTGTACCTACACAAACGAACGGAATCGAAAATCTCATCCCTTTGATGTTCCCCCTATTTTCTTTTGCTTTCCCGCAGCTGCTTGAGAATCGTTGCATGTGGCAATAAATTGTTTGAACGAATGAGCTGTAGCATTGGGCTTTATCAACTGCAAAATAAGAAATTCCATTTGCAAGGGTACGTTCTAGTGCTTGAAGAGATCGACCGACAACAACTCAATCCACGCCATTGAAACTTTGAAACATCGCCGTTACGGATCCCGGACAGCGGATCTGGAAACCATCAATTCCCTAATTGAGAGCTCTTTCCGAATCTGAAATTCCTCGTGTGCCAAGGAAAGAAAAGCAAACGGCACATGACGTGATCCGGCATCCCCGGCCGGCAGCGATCCGAACCGAAGCAATCTCATTAGTGGATAGACTCCACCAGTTGGTTCCGATCACTGGCCGCGTAAGATGTACTAAGTGACAAACACGCGTTGTCGGTTGGATCCGTGCCGTATGGCACGCCGACCTTCGTTCCGTGCATGTGTATGCCCTGGGGGATAAAGGGGGTCAGTTTTCCATAGCTGATGGAAAGCCTCCTGCTTTCAAAATATTTAGTGATTGCACGCCAGAGAAGAAAGTAGTCGATGATGACGACGACCACGGATCATTAACAGGGTGTTTCTCTTCAATCTATTTTCAGGTACGTCCGCGAGTCACTATCTGCGAAGCGAAGCGAAGCGAAGCGAAGTGGAGTTGAGTTCGGGCGAGGGTTTGTTTTTCTGAGGTCGCGGTGAAGTAAAGGTGAGAGAAAACATGCATCCAGGAATTACTTTTGAGTGGTTAAGAGCGATTTTTTTTTTCGAAGTGGATATCAAGCTGTGTTGTGAATGAGCCAAAAGAATGGCAGTGATTAAGAGTTTTTTGTACCTTCCGCTTACCTATGCACACCTACGTACGTGACACGTAGCATCTGGAAGCGTTACAGCACGTCCGTTCCGACTGAGCCGTATAGGTGGTAAATCAATTAGACCCAGCTCCACCCCACCGAAACCGACCAAGCGCGCCACAATCCGGATTGATGGATACTTCTGTCTTGCGTGTAGCAGGCAGGGGTCAAATATTTGAGGTCGACTCCGGACCGGTGGTCAGCCAAATTCCTCCCCCGAAAGCAGCAACGGCTCACTCACACGTGTGGCATCCCGCGCACAGCAAGCGAAAATCGAGGAAATCGAAATGATTTATCACCGACGGTTTTTACGCTGTTTGCTACCACGCCAGTTGGTAGGTAAACAACACTAACCCAATGACTACCGGAGAAGCATTCCGCAGAGAACTTGTAGGCCTACGCGAGAGAGTACCAATTCCTAACCGACAGGCGTCCGTCAGTTTGCAGTTGGTAGTCAGTCACTCGGTTCGATCCCGTCTGGTCGTCGTCGGCCAGGAAATGCGTCTGGTTAACATTCGGTCACGGTGCCGGAGTCTGGATTCGTTCGGAGCAAAGGTGGCGTAATGCTGCCCAAAGTTTCTGTAGTTGTTTCATGCCTGAGACGTAATTTATGCACTGCCAAAAGGTGATTTTAATCGACACCGCGTCCGAACGAATATGGCCCGGCTTTGGCGGTTTGCGCTATTTGCCGAAAAGGAGCGTCTGCTAGTTTGACAGGTCAATTTTTTCCAGAGAAAGTACACGCAAGGAATTTGTTCCTACTGTGTTCGGGCAATTGTGTAAACAGATGATGCCAGGTAACCATACTATGTACATTGCTTGCGGAATCTGGTGCGGCATCTGTGTCAATAATTAGTATAATTCAACGTAATTGAGCGGATGGCAAGGAAATAACTGACGGCTTGCATCACGGAAAATGCGGTGAATTATGTAAACAGGTGTGATGGCACCTTTCGCTAGCTGTTGGTTGCATATAATATCGCCAAATGGAGGAGGGTGATCAATGATCATTCATGACAAATATATTGTGTTATAGTATAATATTTGAGTAACACAAATTACAGGAAATTGATGTAAAATTTTGGAACAACATGTGAAAAGTTCCGATGTGTCAAATGTAAATAATCACTTTAAACGTTCATTTCTCGCGGATAAGGACTCATTCAGAAAGAAAGATCAGATGGTGTAGTTAGTTTGCCTTGGTGTGTTGTGGTTGGTGAACCAATTTTCCGGAATTTCGGAAATTTTCCCGGTTGTGCGATATACATTTAAATTAAGCATAAAACCAAATGCGATTGAGCTGAAGAGATCCCTACACTCAGAAAAATGTTCACTTAGATGTTTTATGAAAACATACAAAGTTTTTTTCTATCTAGTTTTCACGTAAATTTTACGTTTTTCATATGTAGATCGATTCGAAATTTTTCCTTTCATTCCACATAAAACTCTTATAGCAATTTATATTTTTAATTATGTGATGACAGCTTACATAATTCTTTACAAATCACTCTTGGACATACTTTTTGAAGGTCGTATCATGTTTGAGTTATACTTTTATGTAAATAAGTTGAAAAAAAGATTTGCCCTGTTCATATGGTAGTCTAGTTATATTTTTATTCAAGGAAAATAAGTACGCAATGTAGCTTCAGTAGACGAAGTCTTTACTCCGACAAAGTTTCATTGGAATCTGGTAGAGTTGGTGTGAAATTTGAAATTTGTTTATTTTGCTGCGATTAAGTTTTACTATTCAAAAGATTGAATTCAACCATATCCTTTATTGTAACGGAAAGTTACAAATTTTGTTGTTTTATTTTTATATGAACATCCGTTGTTAATATTACTTTTATTTTATTTATGTTAACCATTCAAATATTTTAGGAAATTGAAAAAAATTTCATTCTTTAATAAGTTCATACCATTTGTACTGGAAACCGAAGAGGTGGACCAATAATAACCATCCTCACCCCCTCTACTTCCCACTCTTCCATGACACTGAAAACTCCAATTCCAGCGCAACCAGAACTCTTCAAGTATTCTTAGATGTAATGCCTAAGAATTCCCGCAGCTCCTAATCCCCTAGTTCTTCTAACAAAAAACAGAACTGTCGGTACTCCTGGTGCTCTCGAACCCCCAAATCTGCAATCCAAGATCACCGAATTATGAAGATTGTGAAGGCTTGTGAAGGTCTCACATTTTCAAAAGTTCTTGAAGTCCACAGAGTTTTGGAAATTCCAGCATGTTCAAAAAAATAAGGGGTGGATACACCCAACAAACATTTAATGTTGAATAAGAGCTTATTCAGGCAAAAACAAGCTTTTTCAGCTAAAAAATAGCTTATTCAGCTGTTGATCAACTCAAATTGTTTAGTTGAAGATGCTTATTTTAAATAACAGACTAAAGTGGTAATTTTTATACGATAGATGAGGAGCAGGGTGGCCAGTGAATTTTCATTTTGAAATTCCCGGTTTTTTCCCGGTTTTCCCGGTTCAAATCTTAAAAATTTCCCGGTTGTAAATATTCAACAAAAAACTAAATGGTACACATTTTAAAAAACGTGGCCAACTGTTAATTGACGAAGGTAATTAGTGGGGAAAATAAAAGCAAAATTACAGAAAGTATTAGTTAAAGATGAAAGTATAAATTCAACTCTATAAGTCACTTAATGAACAAATCATTGATCTTTAGAGATAATTTGAAAAATCAATTTCTATCACTATTTATGCTCGATATATCTTATGAATTCAAATCCCTAGAATTGATTGAGTAACAGAGGTTGAGGTCACTAGGCCAAATGCTACCTGGATGAATAGGTTATAAGACAGAATTGTGAAAAATAAGAGATTTAATTTAAAAAAAAAATGTTTCACAAAAAAAAAATGAACTTGATATAAATGAGAATTTGAGGAAATTGACTGGGATATCGAATAAAGAAAATGTGTCTTCACTTCGTTATCTATACTAACATAAATATTAACCTTTCAGTACTCACACGCTGATGAACAAAGTTGAACACGAAAAAAAAAAAATGTAAATCCTACTGATGTTGGAACTCGCTCAACGTGAAACTAAACATGGTTCATTAAATTTAATATCAACGTTCAATAGACCAATACTTGAAGAATATTACTGAAAGGTTATTGACTGAAATCAATTTATTGAACGACTAAACAAATGTGATTGAAGAAGATTCCCAAGATACTGGGGCTTTGAAATTTGTGTAGAATCTGAAACAAGAACTTTTTTTCAAAATTTGTGATTAATAACAATCTTCGTGATGTTAATAATAAAATAATTAATAATTAATAATAAAATAATTTATTTAAAAAATAATTAATATGTACGATATTTAAAAAAATCACAGATGTGAAAAAAAAAATCATACTTATGAGTCGTGGAGGCATTTAAAGGGTTATAACAAATTACAGAACAATCTATAGAATCTTGCGGACACATCCTGGAATTTTTAGTAAAATTTAAAAGTATTCAAAGTATTGATGTCAAACAAATATTGAGGAGGATTCCTTCATAATTTTCGAAGGAGAAGTTCTGAGCAGAATTCCAGAATTATTCTGACATGAATTCCTTAGAAATAGTTCGATGAATTTGGACGGACTTCTGTGCAAAAGAATGCAAGTTCTTAATTGAATTCTTATGTAATTTAAGAAGATTTCAAAGGAGTTGTGAAAAAACTTTAACTATATTCTGAGGAGATTTGAATGGGGATCATGAGGAAAATAACAGATGAATTTTAAGAAGAATTCAAAGAGAATTATGAACAGAATTCAACAAGAAACAGAGCTCTATAAGAGTGTTCTGGCAACAATTTCAACCCTAGTGCGAAAGATTCGTCACAGAATTCCATCAACATTGATTGCAAATAAATTGCTGATAATTAGTAAGAAATTCTTCAAAAATTAAATTTCTGTTAAAAGAGCCAGACATTTTGAAAATATTTTCAAAGGAATCAAAGTCTCCGAATAGGTTCAAGGGAATTCTAATTTCTTAGAAGGGGGTCCAAGGAAATTCCAAAAATAATTCAACGGTAATTATTACGCGGAGTGTTTTCTGGTTTATTTCAGAAGAATTCCATGATAATTCAGAGCAGAATTCCAAGTAAATTTTGGAATTCATATAATGAGAATTTTGAACAACGAATAATTAAAACCCGAGAAAATAATAATTCAACTTCTGTTTTTAAAAATATTTGTTTCCAAAGTCCAGCATCTTCAAATATTTCTTTTAAGGACCATGCACATTACATCTGAAATTGAAACGACAAAAATCAATTTGCAATATTGCTGAGTGATTGAATTCTAAAAATAATAAGACGGCAAACTGAAGAAAATTATGCTCCAAATAGAGCACGACATTCATTTGGCAAAGGATCACTCTGTTTTAATGGTTTATTCTGAAATTCTGGTGTAAACATTTGTTCCTATTGTGTGGTTAGTTAATTTTTCCCGGTTTTCTTGCAGATTTCTCGGGTTTTTCCCGGTTTTCCCGGTTACTTTTCAAATTCCCGGTCATTCCCGGTTTGCTGGCCACCCTGGGAGATGAAAATGTAGAATTGATAGTTCTGTTAGAGTACGGTGAGTCCTCATCTATCGTATAAAAATTACCACTTTAGTCTGTTATTTGAAATTAGCATTTTCAACTATGTAAATCGTTGACTTAACGCAGAAGTAATACTAAACATATAGTCAAAGTACATAACTCTGGATGGGAGCATACCATCAATTACTGTCATTGGTTGGAAGGTACAGTAGCAGCACCGACCCTACCCGTGTCCATCGAGATCATCAAGTCTACGATGAAAGGAGCACATACCGTGGTAGAGATAACAATAGCTGCAATTTGCAAACCTACGACTGGATGCCTTCCTTCAGATAACAACTTAAGTACGGTAAAAATCGATAGAACTGTTTCAAACACATCGTCGGTACTTCAGCGTGTCGGTGATCATCTCTTTTTGTTAGTGGTGGCGGGGGGAATACCCCTCACCATCCCTCTCCAACGGGGGAGTTTGGTAAAGAGAGATGATAAACGCAATTTGTACCTTCCTAAAGTTGTCCTTGCTCGCTTGCTACTCTCTATATGCAATTTTCACACTGCCGTACTCTAACGGAACTATCAATTCTATACTTTCATCTCCTCATCTATCGTATAAAAACTACCACTTTAGTCTGTTATTTTAAATTAGCATCTTCAACTATGTAAATCGTTGACTTCACGCAGAAGTAATACTAAAGATATAGTCAAAGTCAAATTGTTTGTTGAGCAGTATTACCTGACTCTCTTTAGTTACGATCAAGCTTGCAATTGCTTATTACAGCTAAAATTTTATCATCCAGAATTATGAAACTATGAAATATTATAACGATGGTTTTTTAGGAAGAGGAGAAAAACTTTGTGTATTGCATATAAAACCTGTTAATTTCGCATAAAGAGTGACACAATTAGCGATTAGCTATAACAATGAGCGCTCACTCTTCGCGATTGCTCATTACAACTAAAATCGCTAATTATAACCCTCTGAAAGCAAAATTGACAGGTTGCATGTGTCATACACAGACTTTACCTCCTCTTCTTGCATCTTGAATATAAAAATTATTATTATTATTATTATATCCCATAGTTTGATAATTTCAAAAAGTAGCATTTTAGCTGTTATAAGCATTTGCAAGCCTGTGTCAACAACAGGATGCCCCAATGAGTGGGAGAGAAGAACCAGCCCTTTATCGACGAAATATTACCAATGGGAAGATTATCAGTAGAATTGGGGTGCATTGAACGTCACCTGCGGGCCTATTCTGCGAATCGTGTGGTTCTCTGCCGCTAGTGGGGTGACAGTGGTCACCTCGTGTGAGATGACTCTTCATTTGAATTGCACGGAGAGTCGCCTCACTAGTGAGTGACTTTTGTCACCTCCCAGCTGTCGGATAATCTAACGATTTGCGGAGTAGATTTGCTGATAATAAAATATGCATTTATTAAAAAAAATCTATATTGCTCAGAAATCAAAATTATCTTGCAAAATTGGAACGGGTACTGTATTATGGTATTGCCTGTATACAATTATAGATACAATAAATGCAAACGATAGGAATGAGACCATCAGCACACCGGATTGAAGCGATTTGGATGGGGAGAGTGGAATTTCCAACTCTCTATCATCAACATTTCGTGGATTGACGACGGACTCTTCTCCCTACTCATTGGGACTGGGTCAAACGACAGTGACAGAAGCTACAGTGTACTACAGTGACTACACCAAGGTTTCTGAACTGGTGGATTATGTGCTGAATGTTGTCCGTAAGGAATCCGAGGGTTGCGTTTGCCTGCAGGTCTTTCAGCTTACGCACTCGCTCAGTGGTGGAACTGGCTCAGGTAACTTTTAAATCTTTTGTAACGTTGGCGGAATTCAGTAGCAAAAATACCTTCCTCTCCACAGGCATGGGCACGCTACTGATCTTGAAGATTCGAGAAGAATACCCGGATCGCATCATTAACCCGTTCTCCGTCGTTCCATCGCATAACGTAGAGCTATACATACGTTTGAAAATGTCGTCCACCTTCATCGCCGATTCAGAAAATTTTCAAACGCATCGTCGAAAAATTTACGGCCATGTTCCACCGGAAGGTTTTCTTACAGTGGTACACCGGCGAGGGAACGGACGACATGGAGTTCACCGAAGCCGAGAGCAACATGAACGACCTGGTTTCGGAGTACCAGCGGTTTCCTTTTAGCGACATAAAGCGCATCCCACTGGCCAAAGAATACTTAGACTGTTTGTCCAATGCTTCCGCCCGCCAGCTGGCCCAGGAAATGTGCCCTCTTCATGTGAGTTAAGGTAATTAAGTTGTGGTAATCTTCCGTCCCGAAACACTTGTCCAGAATCTCCAGCAGTAAATCTACTTTCAGTTCTGTTCATGTTCCCAAACGACTTGATCCAATATGGTGCACAATCCGTTGCTGAACGAAGCTGTCCTTGGCGAGAACATGCGACCCGTCGGGAAATGCCAGCGGAAAATCAACCCCTTCATAATCCACATCCGCATATTTTACCGTCCTCAAAAACTTCCGGAAATCGATCAACCAACGCTCAATATAATGTAACACCTTGAATTTCACCTTCACCTCGCTTAGCATCTTTTCCACCTGCGTCGGAACAGATTCGAGTGGTAGAAATATTCCGTTTCCTTGAACCGATTGATTTCCTCTACCGTCGGCGGTTTGTACAGCTGCTTCATGGCTTTGATCTTCCGTTGGTGTTATTCGTCTGTTCGTCGCTTGGAATGGCTTTGCGCTTAGCGCCTTTGAATTCCGAAGATCCGACAGTCGCGACTGGTACAAAGCGTCCACCACTATCTTGACCGCTGTCGCTTTCCGGCTCCGGCCACCCAAAATCGTCGTCGTCAATTAAGCTCTCAGGTTTTGTTCTTGCTTGAATGCCGGAATCTGGCCGGCACGGCGACAAAGGCGAACTAGTGAACAACGGCGAAATTGTGGTTTCGATCACTGGGCGGACTGCCGCGAACCGAGATAGTTTTCGGACGAGTGTACAGAAACTGGTCTGTCTTGTTTTGTAGTTCTTAGGTAACTGATTTATTTGTCGTTTTCAGTGTGAGATGGAGGGTAATCCATTTGGGATGTATATAGATGTAGAAGTGTAGAAGCGATGTTCTGGGTGGTGGATATTTTTAAGTTAATTTATAATTCATTTTGTATGTATAATGAATGGTATAATTTGCTAATTTAGTGCTTTAATGTTAGTACTATAAGTTCTGGGCCGCAACATCACCGGCCCCGTTGAAGCGCAGCATTCAAGAAGAGTTGGTGGTGACGGTTTCACAATCGTGTGCCTTCGTTGGATCCTGATCTTCGATGGGGGAGGACGAATAGTTCAAATGTTGCACGGCGTCGAATACCTAGTTGCGTGCACACATCCGCTACGCGCACGATGTTGTCACTTCCGGGATAGATGGCCACAGCTCTTCCAAGGGGCCATTGCATCGAAGGGACGTTATCTTTCTTCACCAAGACCATTCCCGACGAGAAACTCGGTTGCGGACTTCCTCCACTTAGCTCCGTGGACCAACGCTTCCAGAGATTTTTAACGGAGCGTTGTGTGGCCTGGAAATGGTTGAGACGATTGGCCGGCACCTGAGAAAGGTCTGCCTCCGGCAAATGAAAGGGGGACTCTCTTAGCAAGAAATGGTCGGGTGTCAGGACGGAGAGATCCTGCGGGTCGTTAGAAAGAGGCGTCAATGGTCTGGAGTTCAGTATACATTCAGCTTGGGAAACAACTGTGCGCATATCGCCGTAGTGGTGTATAGCTGCTCCGATGATCTTCCAGAAATGCCACTGGAAGGCCTTTACTGCAGCCTCCCATAGGCCGCCGAAATGCGGTGCACGTGGTGGAATAAACTGGAATTCGATTTCTCCAAACATTCGGTGGTCCATGCAGTGCCGTTGAGTTGATCAACCAAAGCTAGTAGCATCTCTATAACTTCTCGACGCGCTCCGAAGAACGTAGTGCTGTTGTCGCAGTGTATTGTACGAACACGCCCGACACGACTCGCGAAGCGCCTCAACGAATTGACGCACGACTCCGCCGACAACCCGACGACGATGTCGAGGACTACGGCTTTTACGGCGGAACAGACGTACACTGCGACCCAGACTTTTACCGATGCGACTCTACCTGCAAATGGTCGAACGAAAAACGGCCCATAGTAATCCAGCCCCGTATGCTCGAATACTTTCGCTGCAGTGACACGGCTTGATGGTAGTGGAGCCATGAACTGGTTGCTTGCTGGGGGATGATAACGAAAACAAGTCACGCAATGGTGGACTGTCCTTCGAGCTAGATCTCTTCCGCGTATTGGCCAGAAGCGCTGACGGATTGTTGTCAGGAGCTGTGTGGGTCCTGCATGCAGTGTTTGATGGTGAACGGAGTTGGCAATCAATATTGAAAGGTGATGGTCGGCTGGTAGTATGATCGGGAGGCGGCTGTCGAAGAATTCAGGTGAGTTTGCTAGCCGTCCATTCAATCGGAGAAGACCGGTGTCATCGATCCACACATCAAGGTCTTTTAATGGTGATTTGAAGTTAGCCTTTCGCAGGGCCATCCATTCTTGATCATTGTGCCGCAGGTGGCGCAGTTCCTGCTGGAAACATGCAGCTTGAGTAACGCGGATGAGTAACTTCAAAGTACTGTCGTATTCGACTGGAGTGATTGTACCCACTATACGAGCCATCCTCGGCAATCGGCAGTTTTTTGCGAAACGTTGACAGTATGAAGCAACTTTCATAAGATGCGACAGTTGTGAGTAATCGTGGATTAGCGAATCGTCAAATGTGACACTTAGGAGTACAACCGTGTGCCGCTGCTCGGGTGTCTGCTGCTGAATGTCGGTAGACGTCAATGGAATTATCGGAGCTGGCCACGACTCCACTTCATTCAGCAAGTAGTACGGCCCATGCCACCACAGTGCGTCGTTCTTGATATCATCCGGTTGTACCCCGCGAGATATACGATCGGCGGGAATTTCTAGGGTTGGAACGTGCCGCCACTGGATCCGCTTCCAGTTGTTTCATTGGGAGGCAGCATTGCCAACAGAGCACTTTCATTGTAGCAATGGACGCAAAACGTAGTCATCACTCACACACTCATCACGAAATGGTAGCTTTCCAAAGTCGATGACGCATCGACTGAAAGAACTACTGATGAAGAACAATGCGGTTGGTTGAACAATGGTTGCTACCGAGTAAACAGACGATTGCGTGACACACATCGAGAGTGGTCTGCTTCTGTCGATAGCCGAGTAAACACTCAACCTACTCTACTAATATGTCCAGGTCCATTTTCAAGACCGGACTCTAATTCACCGCCTCCGGCTTGGTAATCAATGCCTTAACTGACAAGGCTGTCGGAAGTTCCTAAGGTAAATTTCCCATTTACAAAAGCTGCAAAATTTGGAAACTCACGATGGATTAATAAAGGTTGAACACGAAAAAATCCGGACTCATTAAAAACGCAGCCATTACGGCAACTTTTTTCAAAACTTCACTGAATCAAGCTAAGAGTGTGTAGAATCACAGTAGGCATTGGTTGTCAGAATAAGTTCATTTGTTTACATCATGGCTTCATCGGAGCAAGCACGTCACGATACGATCCTGCACGCTCGAACCGAAAATACAGGTCTATCCGCTCCTGGCAGTTTTCGAACAAATTCCTGTGCTGCAATTTAATATCTCAGTTGACCGGAAGAGTGCCTCGGAAGAATGTAAAATCAAAAAGAAGTCGAAATTCCCCAAAAAATTCCTTGTCTGGCAAGCAATCTGCAATTGAGGGCTGAAAAGCGAAACTTTCGTTACTTCTGGGACTATGAACCAGCAAATTTGCCAGGCGGAGTGCCTACGGAAAAGAATACTGCCTTTTCAGGAGCAGCATGAGGTGGATTTCCTATTCTGGCCGGATATGGCAAGCTGTCACTATTCAAATTTCACCAAACAATGTTACAGCGAAAATGGCGTCACACTGGTTCCCTAGGAGATTAAGCCGGCCAATACTTCGGAACTAAGACAAATTGAGGAATACTGGTGATTGTGAAGCACATACTGAAAGAAAAGGGTGGAACTGCAATTGACGCAAAGGATTTCAAAAAGAAATAGCATTTGGTAGCCGAACAAGTGGGAACAGGGTTCGTACAAAAGAAGATGGGCAATGTACGAAGAAAAGTTCGTGCAATGGCCTATGGTAAGAAGGAAAACTGAAACAATGGTCTTATCATAAGCATAATACGTTATATGTATCTCAACAAGATTTTCGTGTTCAACCTTTAAATTCCAGAGATTCGCCCACACTTACGGGAGATTTTCTATTCCTCACGCTTGCTACGTCACCGTTTCCGGAGGGGACGAAATCTGCCGCCATTCGGCCCACACACCAGCCATTCCTGCAGCCGCGTTCAATCAGTTGTGTCACAAATGGTCCAACGACAAAAGTCTATTGGTATACGGCTTGGCTTGCTGACTGGCTGGATGGCGCCAAGTGTTCGACATTAGTTTGAGTTTTTATTTATTTTAGCCAACCCCGTCGTTCCGGGATCCCGATTACTGGAAGGTATTTTTGAGCTCAATTTCCTCAACAGCCGGTGACCGACGACGACGACGACGACGACGACAATGAACCAAACCGTGGGAAAAGCAGATTCGGATTGAATTCCACTGTGGAACATCGGGTAGTTCCGTTTTCCTCGTTTCATTTCATTTCTTTTTTTTTCCTTATTCAAATTGAACCAATTTTCCACGGCTGCCACCAGTGTGGGCCAAGACAGTTGCAATTTATGTCTCTGCTTAGGCGCTGTTGGGCTGTACAATTTATTGGAATTGATAAGTTTTAATTTAAAATTTCAATTAACTCGATTCCAGCCCGGGCGACGGACGACGACGGAGGCTTTGGGATTTTTCTCGATCTGCTGGGTTTGTTGTGTGCGTGTGATTGGAAGACCAATTGGACCTGAGTTGGGTGACTGTGTTTAGGTCGGGGAAAGTAGGTAAATAAGATTGTAAAGCTGCCGCCACCGGGTTTGATTATATTTTGCCGGTAAAATATGGCAACTGGTTAGACTTGGATGGAAAGCGGGTGGTTCGAGTGTTATAGCAGTGTGGGGCTTTTCTCATAGGGGATGTCTGGAGAGAGTGTGTTTTTGATACACACTTAGATCATTTTACCGAAATCTGTGAAATTTTACCGAAATCTCAACAACTGAACGTTCGGTAAACAGTTCGGTGATTTTTCACAGATTTCCTGTAATTTTTCACCGAATATCTGTGAAAAATTACAGGAAATCTGTGAAAAATCACCGAACTGTTTACCGAACATTCAGCTGTTGCGATTTCGGTAAAATTTCACAGATTTCGGTAAAATAATCTTAGTGTGTACTGTTTGTTCCTTGGAGTTATCTAAACTTCGGTGAAATTCCTGGAATTTTTCTGATTGTTCTAAGCATCTCGGAAATCCTGATGTTAATGGAATTTACTCGAAGATTCCGCAATTTTTTTCTTAAACTCTCGGAACTGTGCTAAAGTTGTTTGAAAGGGTCGTGAGCTACTCAGAACTTCTTTTAAAGTCTTGTAATTCCATTGATGTCAATTTAACTGCCCTGAGGTTCTCGGACCTTCTTTGATGTTCTTGGAGCTTTCCTGAAGTTCTCGCAATTCTTCTGAAGTGCTTTTCTGAAGCTTTGAAATAAATGGAAATGACCAAAACATCTTTAAACTGGACGCCCCTTAAACTCCCGGAACTTCTTAAATGTTATCGAAATTTTCATAAAATTCTTGGAAAAGAAGTGATTTTTTTCTTAACTTGCCCTTACAGATTATAAAATTTCCAAAATGTTTGGATTTTCCAAAATTTCTCAGAATTTTCCTGAAGTTATTGGAACTGCCCTCAAAATTTCTGAGCTGAAGATCTCTAAAACTAGCTTCCATAGGGTTTTTGGAACTTCATTGAAGTTTTAACAATTTACCTAAAGTTCTCTGGACATCTTTGAAGTTTTCCAAGCTTCCTGGAAGTTTTCCGAATATCCATGAAGTTCTCAGAACTTATTCAAGTTGCTGCAGTTTTCCTGAAGCTAATGGAGCTGCCTTTAAGCTTGCCAGAAGAGCTCTAAACTTTTCCAGAAAGTTTGGGAACTTTCCCCATGTTCCTGCAGTCTGTTCAAGAAACATCCCAGAAATTCTCGAAACTCGAAAATTGAAAAACTCAACCTTCTCTGATTTGCATAAAACTTTGCATAATGGTTCGTTTTTGTTTAAATTCGGCCATTTTGGATCTTGTAATATTTAAATTTATTTATTTTTTTTTCAAAGCATTGTAGTACGGATACGGTATTTCTGATCGAAATGACGTCTGAGCCAAAGTTGTAGAGGAAAATAATGTTTTTTTTTGGGAACATATATAGGTACAACAAATGGTTTAAGTAATTCCAGGTAAATTTAAAAATAAAATTTTAAATCTAAATATCTCAAAATGCCCTTGCCCGAATATTTTTTTTTATTTTTTGAAAACAAAAGTCTTGTACTTAGTATTCAATATATAACAAAGTTTGAGACATTAAAAATGCAAAAAATCACAAAACAGCGTCGTAAATTTTTTTTAAATATACCGAAAAAACTTGTTCTACGATTTTTTTCATTTTTCAAGTATGAATGGTTTTGAACATTTTAAAAGTTTGCATTTTTATAAGCTTTTTTTAATTTAAAAAATCAGGCATGAACATTTTGAGATTTTTAGCATAGTGTTTTTTTTTTATTTACTGATAATAATTTTTTTTTAAACATATTTTGACTTTTTTTCCCATTGAGATATCATTTTTCTCAACAACTTTGTCGCAGACGTCATTTCAATCAGAAATGCCGTGTCCCTGTTATAATTTATTGAAAAAATTCAAGGACGTCATTTTTAAAATTTTACAAACCGGATTTTAGCAAAACTCTGAATGATTGTCCACAACAAACAATCACGCAAAGTTTCGTACAAATCGGAGAAGGTCGATTCAAAAATTCAATATTTTTTCACTTTTTTGCCTGGAACTGCTCAATTTCCTTTCATTTTTAGGAATTTAATTAAAGTTCTTAAAATTTTCGTGAATAGAAGTGCCCAGAAGTTCGCTTATCTTTCCTGCAGATAAAGTAACTTCCCTGAAGTTCCAAAAATTTTCTGGAACTCACGGAACTGCACTGAAAGTTTCAAAATAACCTTCACACCTTTGTAAACTTCCTACAATTTTCCCAAACTTAATGGAACTGCCTTGAAGGTCTCTAATCTTCACAGAAGTTCTAAGCTTTTGCCTGAAATCTATGGACCAGCACTGAAGCTATTGGAACTTACATGTTAGCTTGTAAGACCTCCAAACGATCTTGGAATTCTTGAAACTATTCTGAAGTTTTCGGACCTTCTTCTTTTTATCTATCCATGGGAAATTTGGATAGCTCGATCGCGTAAGCTTTACGGAGCCGATGATTTATTGTACATGTTTGTAACAAAATTCACTTATGTCTAGTATAAGTTGGACATGATACTCGCGGCCCTCACAAGGATAGAAGGGTACATTGTCGAAGGATAGGATCAAGGGAGGAGCTTGGGAGTAGGGTTTCGGTTGACTTATCAGAGCGTTTTCGCCAGTATGAACGGTAGTGCGGTTCTACATTCGTCTGGAGCTCAACCGGCTATGATAACGATGAGACTCATCGAGATAGGGGCGGATCTTTTTCGACGTTGAATCTTTCATAAAACACTCAAAACTTCTTAATTGTTTCCAATAATTTTCCTGAAGTAAATAGAAATACCAGAAAGTTCTCAAATTGCTTTGACGTTCTCAAAACTTTCCTGGTGGTCGTGGAGCTGCTATGACGCTTTCAGAACTGCCCGTATATTCACGTATCTTTCCTTAACCAATTCAATCCCACGGAGTCATATATGACTCCTACACGGCGAATGAGAACGACTCAAATTTGAGTTTACTTCACTCATAATCGCCAAATGTGCAGGAACTCAGCGATGAGTAAATTTGTCTCATGTTTTTCCAGGTTTTTTCCAGGGAAAAAATCCTGAATTTGAGAAAAGTAAAGATTGGATTCACTCAGTCTATTGGTACTACTCCGAGACTGAATAAAATTTTCGTCAATTTCCTCATTTTCCGGCAGATTTTTTATGTTTTCCACAGGAAACCACGAGACAAATTTAACTCATCGCTGCGTTCCTGCACTTTTGGCGATTATGAGTGAACTAAATTCAAATTTGGGTCGTTCTCATTCGCCGTGTACAAGAAATACAAAATGGGATTTTCATGAACACTTTCTTGACTTGGACCTCCAGAATCTCATGAAATAATAAACATGCATACATTTGAAGAGTTGTCTAGCCTACGCACTTAGAAAAATTCATGTAAATTTAAGTGCTCTGAGAGTGGCATATACGAGCGTCAATTTTGACATAAATTTGAGTCATAACAGACGCAAAATAAAGCTCAATCAAACGTGCTTTAAGTCTCGGATCACTTAATATTACATGACATGTGTGTTTACGTCGCATTTTTTATATCATAGATGCACACTTAGAAAAACTCATGTAAATTTAGGTGCTCTGAGAGTGACATATACGAGCGTCAATTTTGACATAAATTTGAGTCTTAACAGACGCGAAATATAGCTTTATCAAACGTACTTTTCGTCAAGCAACGAACTTTTCGGTCTCGGAGCACTTAATATTACATGACATGTTTGTTTACGTCTCATCTTTTATGTCAGAGATGGATTCCGTCACGTTATTTCGAAGTGTGTGGGTTCCGTCACGTGTAAAATTAGTTATTTCTAAGTGTGTATATGTTGCATCAGTATTATCAAAAAGACTTATCTCAATACAAGACACATAAACAGGACAAACGTGGTAGTAAAAGTCAGCCAGATCATCTTGGAGACTCGATCTTGAAGTTCTACAGGTTCAACAAAGTATTATACTATGTCCTAAAGTAGCATGTCCCGATTGATTTTTCGATTCCGCAGAGCTTCATTCAATCAATGTTAAGTTAAAAAAATATCTGCGGTCCTACAAACTATCCTGCATTTTAGCAATTCAAGTTCTACAGGCTCAACAGTGTTTGGTATGATGTAGCAACCGAATTGAACTACCTAACCCACATCATAGAGCTCCATAACATCATGTGAGGTATATAACGGAGTTAACAAAATCTGATCCATTATCAAAATTGTCCTGGAGATCAGATATTGAAGTTCTACAGATTCAACTAGGTATTCTACGATGTCTCGACTAAATTTGTGACCCCAAAATGCTTCGTGGAGCATCACAATATCATGACGGATATGTAATTGTAATGACAAAACATATTGCTATCTACAAGTTATCCTGAGGATTGGGTCCTGATGTTCTACACGCTCAACAAAGCATTGTATGATATCCAGATTTATGTTATGAATCTATGCAGCTCCGTGGGGCCTTCCTTAGCTCAGTCGGTAAAGGCGCACCTACAAAGAAAGACCATGCTGGAGGCGGGTGGTTTCGATTCCCGGTTCAACCTAGGAATTTTTCGGGTTTGAAAATTTCTCGACTTCCCTGGGCATAGAGTATGATTGTACTTGCCACACAATTATACTAATGCAAAAATGGTTCAAGCATCAAAAGCTCTCAATTAATAACTGATTGATTGATTGATTAATCTTTATTAGGGAGGCTTTCAGCCTGGGGCTGGTTCGCCTCCAAACTTATTAACTGTGTAAATTGCATCTAGAACACAAAGTTGAGAGCACGGAATAAGCTTATAAGCTTGAAATGCAAAGAAGAAGATGAAGAAACTCCGTGGGACCTTATTACATCAAGTGAGATAAAAAGTTGTACCAACAATCAAGGGGTAATCAACTCTGCACATTGTGCCGAAACACATCGTGGCACACTGATCGGCGCGTCATGGCATACTGATCGGCGCGTCATGGCACACGATGACAAGTATGACTCAAGATATAATATAAATTGGCATCACTGTTTTGTGTTGACATTTTGCCAATCGTTGCTAAGGTTAACTTCTTCGTTTACTTCAAAGTAAGGGGGAAAGGGATTTTTTGTCAGTTGCCATTTTCCAACGAAACTGCCCCCAATCATAATAAGGGATTGTATAATTGACGAGACTCTCTTTGTCTTTATGCCTTCTGAGGGATGAACCCCTACAGAAAGTCCACACGGCTTTTGAAAGATGTCCATAGTTTCAGAGAAGTCCAAACGAACTAGTGAGAGTCACCACGGCTCGCAGAATAGGCCAGAATTAACTAGAATTAAGCATTAACTCGATGGCCATAGGATCCGGACCGAAAGTCAATTGTATGGGTAAGGAGCATTGCAGCGATAATGTACTGTGTCAACAACACCTCCATGAGTGTTCACTCGGCTGTCGACAAAAGCAGGCCACTCTCGATGTGTGCTACGCGATCGTCTGTTTTCTCGGCAGCTACCATTGTGTGGTCCTCCTCATTGTTCTTCATCAGCAGTTCTTTCGGTCGATGCGTCGTCGACTTTGGAAAGCAACCGTTTCGTGATGAGTGTGTGAGTGCTGACCACGTTTTGCGTCCATTGCTGCAATGGACGCGCTCTGACCCTCGTTGGCGTACAACAATTTGCCATACAATGAAACTACTGGAAGCGGCTCCAGTTCTGATGGAGGAGGCTTTTTGGATAGCGGAAAATAAAGTGTTTATTGTGTTGTACCTTTTGACTATAGTTTTAAAATGTATTGTATAGTGACCAATAATCCTCGGCTCTGTAAAGTTAATTCAGTTGAGCCTTATCAAATAAATTAATAAACAAAAAAAACAACACCCCGGTGCCGAACGATCCTACCAATCTTCAGATCTGCAATCGCAGCTGTTTCTCCGCATAACACCCCGGTACGATTGATGGTTCACCAATCAGTCCGCCGTACAGTTCATTCTCTGGACTGAGCTCGGATTCGATTGACTGTGGATATCTACGCTCTTTCCCAACGGTTCGTATCACTGACGGCAACAGCAACATGAAGAAAGATGCTGCTAACAGAATTGTGAAGGTAACCACACCGGAGGTAACAGAGCCAATCTGAATTGCGGTCTTAATGAACGCAATTGGAACCGGCAGCAGTTTCAGGGAGATTTATATGCAATTCCGGCATGACCAAGGATAAAACATATGATGGAACAACAGGCAGATACAAGGAGGAGGTATCGACTGAAACCAGTATCGAGATTCTGGACCGACATTTGGATTAACCATGGACAAGTAGTCCCTTTATGGAGGGGGAGGAGAGTTAGACGAATTTAGTACCTAACCACGAATGCTGATACTGGGAAGCTACTGCAGGTGTATTGCTGCTCCCACTACTGCCGGTGGGCTATAATAATAAGTCGAGTCCTTCCTATTTTTCAGATTGTAGCATTGCCCGAGTAGCATGACGATATTGCAGACAAGATTCATGCTCCACTTGCCGGTTGGGTTCTTGGTTTTGATAAACGTCTGCCAGAATGACGTACGATAGAGAACTGTCTTCTCCTGGATGGACAGCTTCTGCCATCAGTTACCCTTCTCACCTCTCCTTCTCACTTCTCCTTCTCACTTCTCCTTCTCACTTCTCCTTCTCACTTCTCCTTCTCACTTCTCCTTCTCACTTCTCCTTCTCACTTCTCCTTCTCACTTCTCCTTCTCACTTCTCCTTCTCACTTCTCCTTCTCACTTCTCCTTCTCACTTCTCCTTCTCACTTCTCCTTCTCACTTCTCCTTCTCACTTCTCCTTCTCACTTCTCCTTCTCACTTCTCCTTCTCACTTCTCCTTCTCACTTCTCCTTCTCACTTCTCCTTCTCACTTCTCCTTCTCACTTCTCCTTCTCACTTCTCCTTCTCACTTCTCCTTCTCACTTCTCCTTCTCACTTCTCCTTCTCACTTCTCCTTCTCACTTCTCCTTCTCACTTCTCCTTCTCACTTCTCCTTCTCACTTCTCCTTCTCACTTCTCCTTCTCACTTCTCCTTCTCACTTCTCCTTCTCACTTCTCCTTCTCACTTCTCCTTCTCACTTCTCCTTCTCACTTCTCCTTCTCACTTCTCCTTCTCACTTCTCCTTCTCACTTCTCCTTCTCACTTCTCCTTCTCACTTCTCCTTCTCACTTCTCCTTCTCACTTCTCCTTCTCACTTCTTCTTCTCACTTCTCCTTCTCACTTCTCCTTCTCACTTCTCCTTCTCACTTCCCCTTCTCACTTCTCCTTCTCACTTCTCCTTCTCACTTCTCCTTCTCACTTCTCCTTCTCACTTCTCCTTCTCACTTTTCCTTCTCACTTCTCCTTCTCACTTCTTCTTCTCACTTCTTCTTCTCACTTCTCCTTCTCACTTCTTCTTCTTCGAGTGCCACTTCCTTGAAGCGGATGACCGGCGAGCAGCTCGTTGAATATTATCACGACTTTTTTTCCGTCCTTGACTTGAAAATGTAAACACACAATCTCAAAAGTCATAAGTGCAGGATTGCCAAACTCATGGGTTACTGAGACTGATAGCTTGATTGCCACACTTTGGCACGTTCAGCACAACACTTGACCTAGCTTTTGGCACAGATAAAGTACTCGGCACAGATTGGGATGTGCAGAGTTGAATACCTCTTGACTAACAATATATGTCCCATTATCCAAAAATTACCTAAAATTTAGATCTTGATATATCATGTGGGATATGTAGAGTCACCGAAGTATTATGGTTTACCGACAATTATGGGCCACTTCTATTTGATTAACATGCAGATTGGTGGCAAATAAAATTATCGAAGAGTGCTTGCTTGTATTCCCTTCCGTCAAATTTTTGGATTTTGCGTTGTTGCGTTTTTTTTAAACAGTAAAGTGATATTGGTGACGAATGGATACTTGAATCGAGTGGATTTTGTCGGACGGCCAAGACGTGTTTTCAGATTACCCCGTGAAGCAAACCGTCTACAATTGCGACTTCCCATCTAACATATCAGGCCAGCTTGTTGGGTTCACTTGGCCAGATTTGGTGAGTTCGTTCCATTTTGTCCTTTATAATATTTTCAGGTCCTAGGTTTTGTAGGAGTTGGGCTGAATACTTGCTGCTTACCCAAAGTTAGAGGGGTTCTCAACAAACATTGAAAGCTGAATAAAAGCCTATTCATGCAAAAATATGCTTCTTCAGCTAAAAATTGGCTTATTCAGCTCTTAAGCAGTTCAAATTGTTGTTATTGTCGGAGGATCGGTATTTAAATGTTTGGATTATGCTTTCACTTGTAATTTGCACATGCTAAGGTAAATTTAGATTTTATCCCCACACTCTTCACTCTTATTGAAAATTGGGACAGGGAGATAAAGCATTTGAATACATGGGTACTATTCTGTACAGAACCGCATGAACATTCATGAGGCGACCAAAATAAAATTAAACTTTATGTATCTCGTGGGTACATTAAATTTCATATATGATGGGCTCAAAACATTGTTCATTTCACGTTTCAAGGCGTTTCAAGCGTTTGTTTTCTGGATTTTTAATATTTTCAAACAATATTTAGGGACGCAGATTTCTCATGATGTTTTTATGCAGTACAATTTTGCTCATAATGTTAATATCCCTAATGACAGCCTAATTGTACATTTTGAAGGAAATCATGTTTTGTAAATGTTACACTAGCAACCAAAAATATAAATTTTTATTGTTCAGATGACGCATTGTTCTGCGCAAAAATTGCTGAGCATACTTAGGATTGCAAAATTCTCGCTTCATATTCAAATACTTTCTCCATGAGTTTAAGCTTCTTATTGGTGAAATGTCCCCTTGCTACATCACCTTGTTCCAACAGCAGTGACTGGAGAAAAGTATTCAGACGCCTTCCTTGAAGCCAACGGGTGTACCGCTCCTCCGATCGATGCACGCCAAGTGTGTCGCAGCCTTTTCCAATTTCGCGGCGGCTCTGCCCGTTAAAGCTGTTTTGGCATTTTTTGAGAACTTTTCTGTTCCGGAGCCGTTTTTCGTCCTCCCCCACTGTGAGTCACAATGAGGATTGTTTCCCAACGGCAATAGGCGAACACGTGCTCCTCCATGACGATTGTGCTTCCTCTGTAGGTAGTCGGAATGGCAACTGGTGTTCCTTATTTCTTTTTCCCCAATGGAAATTTCGATGGAATTTTTTTTTGTTTCCCCCCGGAGTTCGATTCGGGTGTGGGCTTCGCTCGCCGGCAGCTGTCGTCAGAGTTTAGATTGAAAAGAAAATATTTGGACCAGTCGGTGATGTATTACCAGTTGGAAAACAAATTTGTGTTAGGGAAATAGCTCTCCCCATGCGAGCGAGTGACCTCGCAAAAATGATCAAATTGCTTTCGCTACCACGACTAATGGCATAGCTAGTAGCAGCAGTAGCAGGTTGGTACGGGGAGGCAAGTTCCACAAAGAAAGCCAGGCGATCGAACACACCTGTTCAAAGTTCCTCCAATTAGGTTTCCGAGCATGTTCGCTAGCCAGCTGAGCGTACAAACAGCTGCCGCCGGGGAAGATGGAAATGGAAATATGAGTAACTATCGAGTGTTCTCTTGGATAAACAGTTTGTTTCTGCTAAGCTGCTGTTGGTATAAGCTTTGTAATTGCAAGGGCCAAGCAAGTGGTGATGAGTCATGGGTTGGGTGTTAGAAAAAAAAAGGCAAGGCAATCGGGAACTACCTTGCCTAATAAAGCATTTGATTGAAACCGAACAACAACGAAATAGCACATAAAGCCCACCAACCGGATCACCCGGCAGGATATGAAACTTTTTAATTTATCACCAATATTTACGACAGATACAGAAGCACCCCGGGTACCCATCACAAAAGCTAACTGGCCTGGTTTAGCCGCCGCCCTCCAGCATCCTTCAGTATCATATTTGCCATAAAATGTGCCATTCCAGGTCCATTCCAAATTCCAAAAAATTCAATCTGTGCCCTATAAAAGCGATGAATTTTTGTCCCAAGAAGCTTAACCACCACCGGCCGATGCAATATTTCCCATCAGAACAACAAACAGTGCCGTAAATGGGAATCTTCACGTCGATTGCTGGCGACTTGTGTTTTCCTTCGGTTTTTATGACGGTTGTGATCGTCATATTGAACACTTTTATGCCGTGCACCATAACGTTGGGATGGCCGACCAGGCCCCCATATAGCAGCTTCGGGGCTGCAACAGTTCGCCATAACGGACTAATGCTGTCCAGGGCGCCTGGTTTGGATTTTAGCCCACATCTGAGTCGTGCCAGTTTGCTGTAAGGAATAGACGAGAATGGATAAATCAGACCCGCATTATGTGTAGCTCGAATCATGTACCGGCTAACAAGGTTGAACTCGTGTGATGAGCATGAGCTTGGAGAGCAATGTGGAATATGCTGGCATCGATATCATTTTTCTTACCACTACTGACAAACAGCAGCAAACCAGCATTGCATGGCATTGCACGGCAGGAACGTCTTGCGAGTTTGAAATTTCATCAGAAATTGACCAGCATAGTGCCCAATCATTGCACAGTGGTTCTTCGCGGTTCTTTTTCAATTGGCTTTTAAGGTATTTGCATTTTCAGTAGAGCTATAACCAGTATTTTTTGTGGAAACGCTAGAAGGACGTGATCAAAAAGTTTTGCAAAGCCAGTTTTGAGCCAATAATTTCAAATTTTAGATGAGAACCCCTAACTGATTTGGAACCGATTGAGCCCTGTGGAGTAAAAAATTCAAAAGGTCATGCCCATTTTACAGAAATAAATTAAGTTCGTTCATCTTTCCGAATCACGGTGATAGTTTCATCTCAAAGGAAGGAAATCAATTGTCCAACTGGCAAGAAATTCAAAAACTTCCTGTTGGATTCAGATTCAGCTAGGAACAAAATGATACCGGTTACACTCAAATCGGGTCATTTATGTAGTTGTAATTCTTTTGGATTTAGCGATTTTTTTAATCGATCTCAAACACACGAAAAATCGAATGGATCAATCAATAGCGAATTAGTTGCACTAAAAATAGCTGGGACCTGAGCGCACTTTTTGTTTTTTATTTTTTGAAATTCAGCAGGAAAAACAATATTTATTCTGTTGCTATTCATTTTATTTGGATGGGTCTCCTTCTTGTAACAATTGGTGGTCCACAATTTTACTTAAATCAGAAACTTTTTTTTTGTTTGAGGTTTAGCTAGTTTCATGATTTAGCAAAGCTGTAGAAAATATGTGTCAAGCAACTTTGCTGAAAAAACCATTTTTCTAGGTCACAATCTGATAATAATAGAGTAATTTGTCTGTTTTAAGTTAGGGTGTCCCTAAAAAAATCAGATTTTTTTTTCAGTGATCTTGAGATGTGTAGTAATGTCTGGTCCATTTATAATCCGGACACACACGGATTGGTTTGACGTAAGAAAAATGTTATTAAGTCAAAATGAAGGTATTTCCTTTAACTTTCATAAAAATTGTTAAATTACTCCGACGTTAGGGTGAACTCGCCGACTTACTTTGGAATTCTTGCCATCATCTGCTGAACAGTGGACTGGTCAACCTCAGCGGACTTTTTTTTCCAACATCGAGCCACCTGTGCGGGGTCCTAAGTCGTCTTTCCACTGTTTCTTTAACTTCCGCTTGATAATTGCTAAATACTTTTCAATTTTGTATAATTGCAGGCAGTTGGGTGGATTGATATCCTTGTTGTGATAAAACATAAAGGGCGCGTATTGATCAATTTCATACTGACCTAGTGCAGCATGTGTTGAATCAATACCACGCACATTTGAATATTTGTAAACTAATGGCGCCCATCGCAGTTTCGCGGCGCATCGTTTTATTGTCAACCAAGCAAATTTTGGGCCTAGACGTAGAGCCACCTAGAACCTTTTTAAATAACTTTAACGGGTATAAAAGCCCTCCGGAAGACTCAATAAAGTCAGTCTCTACTCGGTACTTACCAAGTAGCATGCAACCGGTCTTGAACCAGTTATTGTATTCACAAATATATCACATCCATGGAAGGTGATATCCTAAGTAACCAACAATCCCGTTAATCGCCCTTTTTGCTATATAAGGCTGCGACTGATATAAAGTTCGGAAACCCTCTATTTACCTTATATCGCAAAAAGGGCGATTATCGGGTAGCTAGCGGGCTTGGTGGTTACTTGGGATGAGTACTGATTGCAACTAAGTGATGTACAGGGAGATTCCACCAGTAAAACATAGTAAATCCCAATGGTTGGGATAAAAAAATCCTTGTCGAAGAAATCCACCTTATTGTCGTGGTACCACTGTAGCACCGGATGTAGTGGTAGCTTGTCAAATCTGGCCGGAACTTCACTGTGAGCCTTAATGAAAGGTAGTTTACATTCCTCCAGACACTCTTGCACAGCTTCGAGTTCATCGTTTTGTTGGTGATGAAAAGCTTGGTTTTGAGTCCACTGCTGCAAATTCCTTGCCAGACCATCAGTTTCCGGGGACCACCAGGAAGATCCGGAACATCAATAAAATAGTTCAGTTCTTGAAACTGAGCTTAGAGATCCGCTTTTTTTTAAAACCACTCATTGGCGTCTTATCAGAATGAATTTAGAGTTATGACCGGAAAATTGACCCAGGGTCCCAAAGCCGTATTTAGGAAGACAACAAAATTTTCGTCAAAACCATCACTTTTAAGTATATGGTGTCTTGGAGAAAGCTTCTTCTTATGTTTTGGTCATTCTTTTTTTGTTAGTAAAATTAGGATAGTCTATAAAATTGGTGATTTTTTTCCATTGATTTGTTTTCTGTCGATCTTGTTTTCCGTGCTGAGCACCAATGCTACCGACGCCAGGGAGACAGCTCCCACACCTGGACCCTACCTATCGACCCATCAACTCATGAACCGGGGACCAACGGCTTTACTTCCCTTCCGAAGGCCTCAGAACATCCCGGCGGCGCCGACAGGGATTGAACCCAGGCCTGCTGGGGTGAGAGGTAATCACGCTTACAACTACACCACCAATTAATTTCAAGCAACTTAGCGCAAGACATCAAATTTATATCTATTATTATTTTAAACAAGCAGGTTAGGTTGGCCCCTAGAAAATCGACTTTCTTTAAATATCTTATTATTCGTTCATTTCTCGTAGAAACTTTGTGGTAGATACTTTTAGAACTTATGATGATGCATATTTTTGCTGAACTATTTAAGGTGATATCTCCTTTACTTGAAAAGTAATAGCTAGCAGAGTTGGTAACGGTTAGTTTGGTCAGAGACGTTTGACGAAAACCAAAAATAAATTGTCGCGGTACAAAACCATCATTTCCATACATCCTTCGTCATTGACGAACAGTAATCCCTTTGATCAAATCCTATCGCATCTTTTACCTTCACTTCTCTTTTCTGTATCATGCATGGACAAAATAAAAGCAAATACCGTTGAACGTGCATGTGAGCAGACTAGTAACCACACTATGAGCGCTTCTTTTTTTTTCCTTTAGCATATCCATTCTCCTAAGCGTTTATAGACCAGTGGTGAAGACACAAACCTGATAATCTCAACGTTGGTGGTTCGAATCCGTTTTGCACCCATTTTAAGTTTTTTGTGTTGCTTCCAACGATCATCATTTTTTGTCAAACAATACGGAACGGCTGACTAAAACGTGCAGTTTTTAATCCTCTCCGAGTAACCGACCGATCTAAGAGAGAGAGAACGTACTGAGCTAGTTTTTTTTTCACGACGTAAATGAAAGTGGACTGTCTTCATACGTAATTTGTCATGCGCTGCTTGGAGTGCGACAAAGATAGTAATACAATATTTTTCATCACTGACTTTGCTCTCTCTACGTTGATGCAAGACAGCCCTGATAGCTAGTTTTTGCTAAAAAATATTACTTTTTAAATTAAACTAAATACTTTAAACAAAAAACGCTCTCACAGTTGTTTCACCAAAAATGAAGAAAAACGCTATCCCTGAGGTCCATTTTCCTGTCAAAACTCCGAGTTCATTCTGAAGAGACGTCTATCATCTTCCAAAGGAGCGTCTATGATCTTCCAGAGGAGCATTCATGGTCTCTAGGGTCTTTTTTCCGATCATAACTCTGAATTCATAATTATATGACGTCTATGAGAGTTTTCGAAAAAAATACGGAGTTCTTGGATCAGTTTAATGAATTGACCACTTTAACGAATGTTCTGGATCTTCCGATGGACGATCTCGTAGTCTCCAGAGTCCATATTCCGATCATAACTCCGAATTAATTCTGTTAAGATCTATGAGTGGATTCTAAAAACCACGGAGCTCTAGGATCCGTCTCGTGAATTGACCACTTTTACAGATGTTCCGGATCTTTAAGTGGACCATCCCGTGGTCCAAAGCATCCATTGTCTGGTTAAAACTCCGAATTTGTTGTGATAAGACGTATATGAGAGGTTTTGAAAAAACCACGGAACGCTAGGATCAATTTCATTAATTGAAAACTTTTTCTGGTCACAACTCAGAATGTATTGTCATAAGACATCTCTGAGTGGTTTCTAAAAAACCACAGAGCACTAGGATCAATATCATAAATTGATCACTTTTACGGATGTTCCGGATCTTCCGGTGGACCATACCGTAGTCTCCAGAGTCCATATTTCAAACACAACTCTGAATTAATTCTGATAAGATGCGTATGAGTGGTTTCTAAATTCCACGGAGCTCTAGGATCAGTTTCATGAATTGACCACTTTTGCAGATGTTCCGGATCATTTAGTGGACCATCCCGTAGTCCCCAGTATAAATTTTCTGGTCAAAACTCTGAATTTCTATTATTATTATTTATCTTTATTAGGGAGGCTTTCAGCCTTGGGCTGGTTCGCCTCCACCTCTGAATTTCTAGTGATAAAACGTCTATGGGTGGTTTCTAAAAAAAACCGTGGAGCTCTAGGATCAGTTTCATGAATTGACAACTTTTACAGATGTTCCGGATCTTTCACAGGACCAGACTTGTGTCCAGAGATGCCAGATTTACAGACATGTCTGTGAATTTACAGGCTTTTAGTTTTTTCACAGACATTTTTTTCGTAACAGACATTTACAGACTTTTAAGTTTTTTTCACAGATATTCACAGACTTTTGTAATCAAGGAAAAATCTTAAAATTTATTTGGTTACACTGTTTCACATCTTCAATCAAATTACCCGTGCGATGCATTTTGCAACACGCATTAGAAATTCGCGCGTTTTCAAATCCACCACACGAACGAGCTGTCACTGTTATAGACGTTCATAGTTAAAGACCTGTCTATGTGGTGCAATGTTGTATCGACGACGAACATTTTCGATACGGTTCGACGTCAAATGCTTGTTGAGCAGAAAAACGAACCACTTTTTGATTCACCGATTTGTTTGCACTTTCTTAAGTAGGGGAAATGGCGCTAATGTTGGCCTATGGATCTACCATTGGGCCAATCGCTAAAAATCTGCTATTGATCAATTTTATCTAGATGAACGCGTCTTTGGGACGGTACTAATGGATATTGTTGGTTGCTACTAAAAATTTAGTCGATTGCTGAATTTATGTATGGGCCCAAATTAGGGACACTTAGGCCGACATCACAGCCATTTCCCCTATGTCCTGATTATAAAACTTTTTGCACGTTTTCACGCTCTTAAAACGACAATAATCAGATTCAGATCCTCCACATTTCTGCACTGCCAGATTTTCTCGAACTTCTACCAGTGATCGATGTTGTGTAAAACACCGGAGGGAAAATACGACACCAGAACTATTTCAGCAAATTCTGTTATATTTTGCCAAAAACTTGGCTAAATCAGGTGTGTAATTATTTTGAAAAATTTAATGAGCATGTTGCTTGATATATCTTATTTATAAACTGTATTCGTAAAATTGTTACAACAGTGTTCGTGTTAAGCGCGAATTCATCGTACTTGGCTTCGTTGTACAGTACTCTCCATTTTTCGATGATCTTTTTTTTTTTTCGATATTCCCTCCTATCCCAATCGTTTAAGCAGCCCTGATCCTGATTCTTCAATACTTTTTGAGCACGAAGAGTTTAGAATCGTATTAATTGGCGTATAAATTGCTCTTTTGATTTTTGATTTCTCCATACTTAGGTGGTTTAAAGTTGAAACTCTCTCTCTCTAAGATGTGGTCGTTCTCTCGCTGCTGGCGTGCAAAAGGACCAGTATTAAGTCATTAACGGATTTCCACACTATATGGCATCGACTCAAATTTAAGTTTAAATTACTGAAACTCTATAAAACGTGTATACTGAGTAATACTTTCCGAGCCCCATAAATCTTCTCGAATATGACAAAAATCGACGAAAAATTTTCTCATTTGAGAGAATAAATCAAATCGACAGTGAGCATACATAAGGGCGTAAACGCGATGATCGATTCTCTTCGTCGATTTTCTCTTTTGTTAATAACTTGCTAGGTTTAACGTTTCTCGGTGCGTTTGCTGTTGCTGTGTTGCTGGTGCGTTTACTGTCAAAACCAATACAACCTGTTATAACTCTGCATTGAACAAATTCTAGAAAATTGTTTCACTTAGCTGTAGCAATGCAAAGAGAAAATTGACGAAGATAATCGATCATTGCGTATACGCCCTAATGCATGCTCATTGTCGAAATATCCAATGGAAAATATTCATTCCAATTTCACATAACTTTCATGGGATATCATAATTGGGAATTTCACCACCAAATCACATGAACTTTAACTGTCAAATGAAATTTAAGTGATTTATCATATAGCACTCATCATGACATTTGGAGGCGAACCAGCCCCATTCTGAAAACCTCCCTAATAAAGATAAATTAATTAATTAATCATCATGACATGACATTTATGTGAAATATAGATAGATATCATTGGTTTTGTTAATGGAAAATTATTATGTACATTCACAATGGAAACTACATGAAAACTTCTTTTCCGTGTAATAATGTCATATGTGCATCGAGATGTTGCTCATATTAGAAAACAAATTGGATGCATTCCCAACTCCAATTAGGTTCAATTCGTTAAAAGCAGGTCTTTTTTGCTTGCTCAGTTTCAAATTTCGCATCCATTTCATGACCCTCATGATGATTTCATGGGGGGGGGGGCCTCCCGTCACTCGCAAACTTCTGCTAATTTTATGCAGCCCAATTACAGACATTTCTGAAATTCACAGAAATTTTTCGCAGACTTCTCAAAACAAAATCTGGCATCTCTGCTTGTGTCTTATCGGAAACTTAATCTTCCCAAAAGATGGCCAACTATCTACTTAACAACTTCTCCAAAGACATCAGGAAGTTATCTCTGTTCAGTGTTTGGTCCCAATTACAGGGTAGCCAGTGAATTTTCATTTTGAAATTCCCGGTTTTCCCGGTTTAAATATTAAAAAAAAAATTCCCGGTTGTTAATATTCAACAACAAAACGAAATTGAGCGCATTTTTAAGAACGTTCTGAAAGGAATTTACTGAAAGGATAAAAAAATGTGATTTAAGAAGATTCCCAAGATTCTGGGGCTTTAAAATGTGTGTAGAGTCTGAAACAAGAACTTTTTTTTTTCAAAATTTGTGATTAATATAATCTTCATGATGCAAGATTTGGAGAAAAAATAATGAAAATGTGAGATTTTGAAATATTTTCAAGATCACAGATTTAAAAAACAGCAATGTCGTGGAGTCATAAATGTTACGCGCTGAGACTTGGAATCATGTTAAGGGTTATAACAAATTACAGAACAATCTATAGAATCTAGCGGACAAACCCTGGATTTTTTAGTAAAATTTAAAAGAATTCAAAGTGTTGATTTCAAAAAAATATTGAGAAGGATTCCCACACAGTTTTCGAAGGAGAAGTTCTGAGCAGAATTCCAGAATTATTCTGACATGAAATCCTTAGAAATTGTTAGATGAATTTGGAGGAATTTCTGTGGAGAAGAATGCAAGTTCTCAATTAAATTGTTAGGTAATTTTAGAAGATTTAAAAAGGAGTTGTGAAAAACAAAACTTTGAGGAAAATTGCTAAATGATTCTGAGGAAAATGACAGATGAATTTTAAGACGAATATCAAGAGAATTATGATCAGAATTCAACAAAAAACAGAGTTCTTAGAATGTTCTGGCAATAATTTTAACCCTAATGCGAAAGAACTCCAACAAAATTGATTGCAGAAAAAAATGCTGATAATTAGAAAGAAATTCTTTAAAATACTTCAAGGGGTTTCTAAATAAAATTTCGAAAGATTTCTGCTGTTTTGAATAGAATGAAAAGAAATGTTTGAAAAGATTTTCAAAGGAACTAAAGTCTCCGGATAGGCAAAAGGGAATTCTAAGAATGATTCTAATTAAATTCTTAGAAGCGGTTGCAAGGTAATTCTAAAACGAATTCAACGGTTATTATTACGCGGAGTGTTTTCTGGTTTATTTCAGAACAATTTCAAGATAATTCATAACAGAATTCCAAGTCAATTCTGGAATTAATGTCATGAGAATTTTGAACAACGAACAATTTAACCCCCGGAAAAGAATGATTCAGTTTCGGTTTTTACAAATATTTGTCTCCAAAGTCCAACATCTTCAATATTTTCTTTTAAGGACCATGCACTTTACATCTGAATTTGAGACGACAAAAATCAATTTGCAATATTGCTGAGTGATTAAGTTCTAAAAACAATAAAACGAATAAGAAAATTATGCAGCAAATAGAGCAAGATATTCATTTGATAAAGGATCACTCTTTTTTAATGGTTTATTCTGAAATTGTGGTATAAAAATTTGTTTCTATGGTATGGTTTATTTATTTTCCCGGTTCTGTCGTCGAATTCCCGGGTTTCTCCCGGTTTTCCCGGTTACTTTTCAAATTCCCGGATATTTCCCGGTATTCCCGGTTTGCTGGCCACCCTGCAATTAGCTCAAAACCCAAATGGTACGTGTATTCGTTATGCCGGATTGACCGTACTATAGGATATTCCTATAGTGGCATCAGCACTATAGGAATCCAGCAAGAACGAATCCGTACTATAGCAATCTTGACTGTATCTGTATTTCCTTGTTGAATGAGTTAATGTCTTCGGCATCTTTTATTTTCAAAAAAAAGTTTATTGTCGTCAGTATAGAATAAAACTTTAAATTTCTTGATTATGAAAGAGATGTCATTGCCGAATAGAATAAATTAAAGGGGTCCTAAATGGGAGCTTTGAGGAACTTCGGAAGTGACATCAACGGGATTTGATGCCATTCCTTTGTCTTTACTATTTGATGACGATTATTTAAATATGATTCAAGCCATTTGAGTAGTGCGGAATGAATTCCATTTTTTTAAGTTTAAAGAGAAGCATGGGTATGTCAATTCGATCAAACGCTTTGCTGAAATTTATATACAAAACTTCTACATGGCTTCCGTTATCCGTTATTGCATTCACGGAATAATTAATTAATTCGAGCAAATTCGTAGTTGATGAACGGCCTTAGTAGTTATTCTGTTTTTAATTTGAAGAAATAGTTTTTAATTAAGAATCACCTTGTTTTAGCGAAAAATGACCAACTAGTAGAGTATTAGTACAAAACACTGACAAAATATGCACATTGTAGACGAAATACGCGAATCCATCAAAGTTAAACTATTAAGGAAATGAAGAGCAATTGCTAACTTTCTTTTCATCTATCGATCACACTGGCCAAACTGAGCAGTTATAACATGTTATACTGTTATGACATTTTTCCTATCGATAATTATCATAACATGTTATAACTCTGTAGTCTGAACTAGAGTCGGTGTATAATGAGTCACGCCAAGAGTGAAGCCAAGTCTACCACCCAACTGTCAAACCGGCTACCTATCGTGCAAAGTAAACAATCATTACGATGCTATGAAATTAAATTGTCATGGGATACGTTTGGTAACGATCATTAATGAGAATTTCTACTATTTTTTGTTAAGATTATTGGACAAAATCACTGATATCAAGACCAACAATTGAAAAGGCCTCAACTCGATTTTGTAAACAAACCTTGCAGGGCCATTTTGTCGAGAACAGAAGTTCACCAACGCAAATCAACAAAAATGAACAGGTAGGGGAAATTCTGCTCTACTCGATTGTGTTTCAGGTTTGCGAATGTAGGTTTCGGATCGCGAAAAGATGGCCTTACAAGGTTTGTTCACAAAATGGAGTTGAGGCCTTTTCAATTGTTGGTCTTGATATAATGATTTACAACAGCCGCTATTTTTTCTCGCTAGAAGTCATTTGAAGTTGATGTAGCAGTCCTCTGTTGCCAAGTGAAAAGAAAGGGAATCTTTCGAAAACCGTGATGTGAGTTCAACTGTTTTTCTCTTGGCGTGACTCATTATGCACCGACTCTAGTCTGAGCAAGGCCTAATAGAAATACATTAACTGTCCCTATTTATGTGAAATATCAGACTGAGCATACATACAACCCAGAACTACACAACACATTGTTCCTCATTTGATGGCAGCTGATGGCTACAGTGCTTGGCAAACCAAGCCACCATTCAAGCATTTCAAAAGCTTCCTACTGCCCCGTGAAAACCAGCCACCACCGGTCGATGCCAATGACGGAACATCAAACCAATATTTGTCCCCAATTGATTGGATTTTGATTTATTTAGGCACATTCAAAGCACACATTCAGCAGTGTATCCAAACGGCCAACTGGTGCGGTGTGTCCAGCGAGTGCGTATATGTATGCACTTTTTTTTCCCGCCGGTTAAGCGGCGCAGAGATTGGCCATCATAAGTTTGGGTAACGTGTTTTTTGAAAACAAAACAAAAAACCTTCCATACCTATACGAACGAACGACTGCCCCCCACGGTTTGGGGAGTAGCTAGGATCGGTGAACGGTAGAATTTTCCCACCAATAAACTCTCGCTCGGTGGCTTACCCTGCCCCACCGACCGCTCGGTAATCGCCGCTCGGTGAGTAATCGAGTATAATAGCGATTTTATTTATTCATGAAAATCGGGTACACAAGCATTCTGTTTTTCCAAGCGGCAGCTGATGCCCGCGCGACAACCCAAATGGCTTCGAATCCTGACGTGGTTCTCGAATCAGGTGGGGGTGGACGGGGTATATCAGTTAGACAGCGCTGCACACCGCGCTGCTATTGGATGGCAGTTTTATATTTTTCGGAAAAATATGGCGAAGAAGGTAAACCTTTTCCTCTGGCTGTGGCAAACGGCGCGAGCTATCATGAGTGACCCATGCCCCCGCGACCGGATAGCACCGATTAATTTGATTTATTGACGATCCACAAATCCACCCGGAATGGAACATGACGAAAACGAGGCACGCGTGTGTCTAGGAACGCCATCAACGATGGGAGGGGGAGAGAGGAAATGAGTCCAGATGGGATCTGGGACCATTTTCCGGGAACGTTTTAAGAACGAAATTGGAGTTCGTGGCGGTGTCACCTGCTATCGAGGGTTTGGCCTATTTGGTAATAAATTTGAAAATAATCTTATGGGAACCGGCTCTGGTTCTTTCCATCTTCATTTGATTGTACTTTTAACGAGAACCAACCACAAAATTATTCGGAATTTCCTGAAGCATTGTTATTGCAAGTGTTGCTTTTCCAAATTTTTACTCTTCCCAAATCTTCCATCACGAATCACTACATAATTCGAAGCACAAGACAGGGTCTCGTTTCCATTCAAAGAATTTGTGCGCGTCTCCTCGGAACCGACGGATTGGTCGAGACCGTGGGAATTTTTCTCTTTCCAGCGGACCCCGAAGCGGCCAAACCGAATCTCATTGATTGTTGGCAGGTTCAAGAAGATACGAACAACACACTTGAAGGCTCCCTCTTAGTGGAAGCAATAAAATAATAATATTCCACCCTGCCACGTGCCAAGCGGATGCGGTTGGTGATTTCCGTTGCGTCTTCCATTTTGGGGCGCAGACCGAGGGGAAAGGATAATAAACCCAATCAATAATGTTTTGTTGTTTTCTCTGATGATGGCTCAGAGGGAACTAACAACAGCCGCCGACGAATTCTGCGGTAGAATAATATTGCTCGGCACATCGACAACACGTTTCTTACTCGTTACAGCTACAATTATCTACCGAAGCGCTGAGCCAACACAACGCTCCATTAGATGCTCAAACATTATCGTTCGGAGCGAGATTATATGCTGAGAATGTTATCACTGATAACAGTGTGTCGCATGGTAAGAGTGTGGTTGCTTTTATAGGAGACATCTCCTGGGAGCATCCGAAAGAATGTGGAAATGTCGGAGATAGATCGATGCTGCTCGAATGTTGCACACTGACTCATGGGCAGTGATGGAAAAAATCGCATCGCCTAACGTTCAATTTAAAATCATTTACAAACATGTTCTTTGAAATATTTCAATCTCAGTAACCATCTCTATGAAGAGTAACGCATTCCCGTGAATGAAGGACACAAAGCAAAGGAGAGATAAATACACGGCGAATAAGAACGACCCATATTTGAGTTTAGTTTACTCATAATCGCCAAAAGTGCAGGAGCTCAGCGATGAGTAAATTTGTCTCATGGTTTCCTGTGGAAAACATAAGAAACCTGCCGGAAAATGAGGAAATTGACAAAAAATTTATTCAGTCTCGGAGTAGTACCAATAGACTGAGTGAATCCAATCTTTACTTTTCTCAAATTCGGGATATATGTCAGTGTATATGACAGTGATTATTGAAATTTTTGTTCATGCATTGGTTCATTCCTACGATGCATTCATCGTTCTATGAATGATAGACAAAATAATCGTTTATGAATGCATTCATTGATTCACAAAGATTGTTTACAAAACATTTACCAGGATCGTTTTACGAGTTTTGCGTATGCTGGTTGATATGTCAGGCTAAGCTAACGAGATTTTCAAATAACTATTTGGCCCAAAAACTTTTGAAAGCATTTCAAAAGCGTTTGCAAAAACTCACTGAGAACATGCAGTTCAAAGCATGTTTTTTCCTTGTTCCCCGCTTGAATTTCCTGGGATCTAAGAGAATTTCTTCGAAAGATAAAAAACAGATCCAAGTAAGTATGAAACCATATCTTGTTTCCAGATGAAGTTTTAGGCATAATTCTTTGTTCATTCCTTGGTAGCCGATTTTTGGTAGTAAATATACCATTTGTGGTCAGTATTCTTAATATCAAAAATCAGGAAGCAAAGAATTCGTAAAAAGGGATACCGGCTAAAACTTCATCCGCAAACAACCTTACCACTCTGTGAAAAAGGCAAACAAAACGAGAAATCTTGCAAGAGCACGGTGGGTGGTTCAGTTCTTCCATAGTTATTTTTTGGCTACATTAAAGGAATCCTCCGATATAATGTTGCAGGAATGTCCTCATCAAGCTTCATGGCTAAAGGGTGATACGGTCAAAATTTGGTCAATATCAACTTGACGTATTTCTTTCAATTTTGCATTTAAAAAACCTGAACACCCCTCATTTTGAAGGTGTGTGTGTGTCTATTTTGATTTTGGAATTCACTCTTCAGTTGTCAAAATGCCGTCCAAGCAAGAAGAGCAGCGTATCAAAATTTTGCTCGCGCATCGCGAAAATCCGAGCTACTCGCACGCAAAGTTGGCAAAATCGCTAAAAGTTGCCAAATCAACCGTTACAAATGTAATTAAAGTGTTTGGGGAACGTTTGTCGACAGCCAGGAAGTCTGGATCGGGGGGAAATCGAAAACCGGAAGCCGCTGAGACGACAAAGAGAGTTGCCGGAAGTTTCAAGCGAAACCCTAACCTCTCTCTCCGAGATGCCGCAAATAAGCTGGGTGTATCGTCTACAACCGTGCATCGAGCCAAAAAACGAGCCGGACTATCGACTTACAAGAAGGTAGTGACTCCAAATCGCGATGATAAACAAAATACGACGGCCAAAGCGCGATCCCGGAGGCTGTACACGACGATGCTGACGAAGTTTGACTGCGTGGTAATGGACGACGAAACCTACGTCAAAGCCGACTACAAGCAGCTTCCGGGACAGGAGTTTTATACGGCAAAAGGAAGGGGAAAGGTAGCAGGTGTTTTCAAGCACATGAAACTGTCAAAGTTCGCAAAGAAATATCTGGTTTGGCAAGCCATCTGTACCTGTGGCTTGAAAAGCAGCATTTTCATAGCTTCCGGGACTGTCAACCAAGAAATTTACGTGAAAGAGTGTTTGAATAAACGTCTGCTGCCTTTCCTGAAGAAACACGATTGTTCCGTACTGTTTTGGCCGGATTTGACATCTTCGCATCCCAACACGCCAGAGCTCCGCCCAATTGAGAAATACTGGGCTATTGTCAAGCGGAACCTAAAGAAGACCAAAAAAACTGCTAAGGGCGAGCAGCAGTTCAAGGCAAACTGGCTTTCTGCGGCGAAGAAGGTGTACAAAATCTGATGGCAGGGGTCAAGCGTAAGGCCCGGCAATTCGGATTTGGAAAAAGAAATTTAATTTGATTTTTTAAATAAACGATTTCACTGATTTACACGCGTTTTCCCTTGACCAAATTTTGACCGTATCACCCTTTATGTAGATGGTAAAGCCGACGATTCCAGCGATGTTTCGAACAACGACATAAACGAAGATGATCTGGAGATAATCTTGGCAGGATTTTTAACGAAGATAAGATTTTCACTGAAATTCTCAAGATTTTCCTGAAGTTCAAATTATCGAAACTGAATCATAACTTCTTCAACAGTCTAGAGTTTCCTGAGATATTTGAAACTGCCACAAAATATTTATCTATTTCCTTAAAATTCTCTATACTGCCCTGAATATATTAGTATTTTGTTTTTTTTTTTTTGAAAGAATCCACCATTTTACTGGAATTGATTGAATTGCCTTTAGGTTCTTCAATTTAACATAAATTTATAAACTCTCACGGAAACTTGCCTTAAATCATTGATTTTCTCTGGAAAGTCCAGCCCTGAGTTTTCTACACAGCAAAAAAAATAATTTTGATATCACATCAAAGTGGATGCACTACAATCATGTCGAAAATTTCATGTAATTTTTATGACCACATAAATAAACAAATGCAGTAAAAGCAGCGTAATGTCAGTTCATGCATTGTATTAATGATAATTTTGTCCTTTTTAGCTAGTAATATTACACCATATTTTCGACATGATTGTAGTGCATCCACTTTGACGTGATATCAAAATTATTTTTTTGCTGTGTATGCTTACCTTAATTTTTCTAAATTGATCAAATGTTCCGGCAAATTTTCTGATATACATTTTTAATTTCCTGAATCTTCTAAAGTTTTCAGATCAATCATAGAATTCTCGGGACATCCCAGAATTTCAAGAAACTTCTTGTAAGTCACTGCAAATTTCCTTAAGTTAATGGGGTTTTTCTGATGTTATCTCATCGTCTTGGAATACTCTTAGCTTCACTGAATATAATGAAACAATCTAAAAATATCTAAATTTATTGGAAGTTTTTTTTTAACTAGTTTTTTTTATTTACTAGGCTCAGTCGTGTGTGACACTTTGCGGAGCCAAAATCAGTAATGTTTGAATTTACATTTTAAATAGCAGTAGTTCTAGGTTAGTATTGGGTACCAATTACTCGTGGCGGGCTCGAGGTTAATGGGTAATAATTTCGATTGGAAGGAGCTAGGTAGGAAACTGGTTTCATAAGGCTCCTTCAGATACTACTCTCGGACGGTTGACCAAATCCTGGCTGAACAGGGACAAGTAGCACAGGAACAGGAGGATAATAAGACTGGGGCACAATGGCTGGAAATGGTTTGGAAAGGAGGGGATGGTCACATCAAACTCTAACATCAGACAAACAAAGGAATTTGTAGATCGCTTGCATGTAGGGAAGATCACGTGTTCCCAATACAACTCTTACTTCACGGCAGGGTTATCTACCTCGGGCCACTAGGGTATCCAATAGTCGTGCTCTGGAGGCGTCATTACCCGGGCAATACCAAACTGTGTGATCGATGTCATCATAACCGGTTCTGCACCTACATATATTGCTGTCAACGAGGTTTATTCTATAGAGATGTGCGTCTAGCGAGTAGTGGTTGGACATAAGTCTTGACATCACTCGAATAAATCCCCGACTTACATCCAGACCTTTGAACCACGCTCTCGAAGAAACATTTGGAATAATGGAATGTAACCACCGCCCAAGAGAATTACTTGTCCAATCGTTTTGCCAACTTAAAGGAGAACTCTGACGTACTAATGGAAAAACTCATCATGTGAAATTCTTTTTTCATAAATCTCGCCTTTTTATGCGCCTACCTTTGCGAGAGAGTCTGCTTTCTCATTGCCTGGGATTGAGCAATGTGAGGGGACCCATACAAAGGTAATCCTATATGATCTTTCGACCAGCAAACTCATCGGCTACCTTGCCTTTGAAAGGAAATAAGATGAGTGCCTACCTTGTTTCATCGACCGAATAGCCTAAATCGAACTGAGATTATTGGAAGTTGTCTGGAGTTTCTTGAAAGTATCAGTGCTTGCTAAAAATTGTGTGTTTTTTTAATTAATGGAACTTCGTTGATGTTCTCTAATCATCTTAGCTCAATTTTAGAATTTTTATAGATCTTGAAATTTCCATGATCCATCAATCCATTGAAATACTCTCACATTTTCCGGATGTTCATATAATTTTTATTGCGTTCCAGAAATTTTCTCTGGGAAAACCGAAGTTTCCGGAAGTTCCCGGAAATTTTCTTGAAACTTCTGTAAGGTTTCTGCAATTTCCTTGAAATTTTTTAAACTGCCCTTTAATTCTATGATCTGTTGTGATGTTCTCGGACAGTGATGTCAAAAAATCCCTTCTAGCGATCAATGAATACGCACACACCTGCTACAAGATTTTTTGGCATCATCATAAGCTAACGATGAACTCTGACTCTTAACACTAATCCGCAGAGAGCATTTCGAACAGTGAGTTACCAAGATCTCAAGAGAGCAAGACGATAACAACATCATTGCTGTGTGCACTCACGATACATTACTACTACGCAAAGCTTGTTGTGAGTGCACACTACACTCAAAAAATTCCACACGTCATTATCATGTGTCTCACATTTAATTTTGCGCTTATTGTGAAACACATCCATTTCATGTGTGAATCTTATGCTATAAACCATGCCTGAACACTATGGATTTCAATTGTGACACACTTGGATTCTATGTGCCTCATATGGTGATATCAATAGCTTTGCACTTCATAGTTCAATATTCTACAATATTCTACTTTATCGACTTCTACTTTACCGGCTATAAAAATGAATCGACAAATATATAAACAAAACTGCCAGAGGCCAGAGCTTTCACATATCTTTTTAATGGGTCTGATTTGGGCTTCGATCATGAACTGTTGGGGTGTGCTGCTGCCAGAGTCTTCGTTCGATCCGAGGTTCGATCTCACTGTGCCACGGAGGCGGGTTGATAGGATAAAGTCACAACTCTTGTTTTCGATGTTTACCTTTCTGAGCAAACAATTCACATCGTATTGAAATGCAAAACACTTTAAATCCATCTGTTTTGAACAGTAGCGTGATTCAATGTGCAATACACTTGAATAGATAGTGAAAGATTTTCAACATTTCAAAGTTTGAAACACTATAAATTAACGTGTATAACACATTGAACCAAGGTGAAATACACTTAAAGTAAATGTGATTCTGCATTTAAAAAATCAAGTGTTTAAACACTTCGATCAAACTTGTGGAATTTTTTGAGTGTACAAACTAAAGATCTCAATGCGTACAGCTGAGTACAAGAAGTTGTTCGGATTATGTACAACTGATGAACAACCGTGATCATTGATCATTGCCATAATGATCGTGATTTTTTTTTTTTTTGCTTTTTTCAGTCTGTGAATTAGGAAAGACGCATGTATTTGCGTTGACGGCATTGGTCCTTTCGGTGGAGTGAAAAAGAAAGGAACAGTTCACCGTGTTGACAGAACTCTGGAGTCCTTTTTGATTGGGTCGTATGTAACATTTATGTCAATTAGAGAGACGGGGTGTTTTGTGTTGATGCACTAAAAATTGTTTCTATTTTCAATGAGAACGATAATTCTTTCAAAATTCCCATTAACTAACATCTCAGGAGTGTTGCTATCAACTGAGTAAGGTATTGATAGCGTTTCTGTTGAAAATCAAACGTTTTTTAACCAATCAATATCATACGACCTTTTGCATGCCGTATTTTTACATTCGACCGTGCGCTTTTTAGCGGTTTAAAAATGTATTATTATGAGTAATTACTCACAAAAACTGTAGTTATCATTTGATAGACCACCCACAACCGTTTAACATTGCATATTTGTAAAATTTGCACTTTTATTAGGAAAAAACAACAGGTCTTATGTAAAGTTTTTACGCTTCTGTCAAATTTGTTACATACGACGATTGACACCCCCTTAGAAGTTAGGTGTCGTATGTAAAATTGAGCTATGTTTTGGTCTGTTGGCACAAACGACGAATATTTTTTTGACGATAGAATGAAACAGAAATGAGGTAGCGGTCGCAAATTTTGCCTATCGTAAGAGTAAGCAGAGTAGTGTCTGGTAGCATTAAAATCTCAATTTGTTTACATTTGTTACATACGACCCAATCGAAAAGGACTCCACAACTATCCCACACGCTATTTCAAAACTACCCAAATTTGGGTAGGATCCACCCAGATCCGTCAAAACTGAACCTACCCAAAAATGGGTAAACTGTGTTGGGAGTGACAAGTTGACAAATGAACAACGTCGATCGGATTGATGTCAATGTTGTTCATTTGTCAACTTGTCACTCTCAACATAGTTTACCCATTTTTGGGTAGGTTCAGTTTTGACGGATCTGGGTCGATTCTACCCAAATTTGGGTAGTTTTGAAATAGCGTGCATGAACTACCTAGCTAAATGTGCGCTATTTACAGGTGAGGTGCAAGGAAAGTAGTCGACTCTTTCATTCTCATCGCGTTCTAATATAGCAACAGACGTTACGTCACGTCTGTTGCTGCATTCGAAACCGAGAGAACGAAAGAGTCGACTTGTTTGCATCGTCCTCACCTATAGAAACCGCACATCGTCCCGTTTCAGCCTTCGTGTTAAAAGTTAGGATAGGATGGTTCAAAACGCACCCCTGGGGTAAAATAGCCCTGTGCTGTTTTTCATAGCTTTCCGATTGTCAATTCGTGAATTTAACAATCAGCATTGCTAGTTTAGTGCTTGAACTAACATTCTGGAACATGAAATTTTCATAATTAGTGATGGGAAAGCAACGAAAACCCACACCGCACCATTTTACCCCGGGGGTGCATTATGGACTGGGACTGTTCTCCCTTACTGATGGTCAGCCCCTATCTGCTGACTTTGTTTATTATACCGTTCCAACCTAGATTGGGTATCAAGTTAGGGTCGGCTTGTTTTCTAGCAAACATCAGTTTGATCGTTTGGTTTTATAACCTGGCACGGGTCGACTTCCGCGCTGACAAAAAGTTCGGGTTTGCACTGGGTTGGAACTGGTACCAACCTGGGAATAAACAAATTCGCTATTGCTCTGTAACCCCAAGCTGCCGAAGAATGCAACTCACAGAGAGACACTCACTCTCGTCTCGTGAAATAAGCACATGTTGCGATTTGTGGATATAATGAGCGAAAAGGGTAACTCACTTCTCTGAGCTTGACTCAGTCTAACAATGTATTTGTTATCTGTGAGTTGCCTACGCAATAACGTATTTTCAAAGTGGAAGAGGACTAATCGTTGGTCGTAGTTTGTACAGATCACGATCTGTACAGCTTACGACAAACTGGAAATCGGATCATGCTCGCTTGATTTCCATCACTGCTCTCAATGCTAATGAAGATCTCGGTTCTGCTTTAACATAAATTGAATTCTCGTGAACACCTGGAATTCTCTGGATTTCTGTGAAGTTCATAAAGTTTTCATAAATTTTCAGAAAGTCTCTGTACTGAATCTCTCGGAACATCTTAAGGGTTCTCGATTTCATTTCAGCACATCATGGAACTATCCTGTATTTGTCTAAACTAACGCTTAAAGATTTTAAACAGAATCCAATAGTCTGAGCTAAAGTTTCAGGGACTTCCCTTTAAGATCTTTGAAATCTGTGGATCTCTAGATCTAACTTTTCTGAGATAAATAGAATTGCTTAAAAGTTTCCACAATTTTGCTAAAACGAAAATTCAAGACATTAAAAATATTGTGACTAACTAAAATTAAGTAAAGCTGTTTATTTAAAACTGATTGTCATGTCTTGTAGATAGAGATAGACGATTAAACGTAAAAAAAACTCTATGCAAGGTCGTCAACTTCAAATTGTTCAAAATTTAGAAGAAAATAAAGGCCTATCCTACAAACTGGAAGAATAATGATCACTGTTGAAATAAATTCACGTTAAAAAAAAAAAGTTTAGGGACTGATTACAATAAAAAGTGACTTTAGTGACTTGGCCTATAAAAAAGTGACCAAGTCACTAAAAAGTGACTCGCTACCAGCCCTGCTACACGTAACCCAAGCTTATATGTAGTATAGCATTCCCTGAAAATGTCATGCAAAAGTCGTGAGACTTAATTTTGGTGAGTACTTCTTAGTGATGCATTTTTACTTTAGGCATAAGGCCTCTAAAGTCAGCAAATATTGCGTTTGAAGTCTAGTTTCTAGTCCCTATCATAAATATAATGGTATAATACAACGATCTCCATAAAATACTATAACACTAGTAATGATACTTGCGTGATTTATCCTTGATAATAATAAAATTAGACCAACTTGGAATTTCCCATACCTGTAAGGAGAAAAGAAAATAGTGATTATTATTAGTGAACAGTAGACTGATGCAAAATTTGACTTTTTCGCTCCACAGTGCTTGAATGGTTTCAAATCGGGTCCTGATTAGCATCCCAAAGTAACAACTCATTTGGTTAGAAACAGACTTCGCACAAACCATTTGAAGTTTACATGTAAATTACTATGGGAAATCTCAACTTTTTGTTCATTACCTTCTAGTCTTTTTCCATATTGAGCTGTGAAACAGTTCGATAACCATTCTTATAGAAAATTTTCTTAGCTAACACTTTGCTGAAGATCGTTTCTATGTAAAACGAGACAGGAAAAAGTTATTAATTATTTAAGAGATTGGTAAACTTATGACATGATCAAGCAGCTGCTCTGTAGGCAACACTGTATTTTGCAGTGTGACATAGTAGCCATGATTTTTGTGTCCTATTCAACGCCCCAGAAATCTGCCTGTTGTCGCTGATCAGTTGATTGAGCATGATCATAAGACATCAGCGCATTGAACCATTGATAACTTTCGATCTTTGGATTTAATCAAAAAGTTGTCCTGAGCAAAGTTGTAACTGGGAAAATTTCCTTCAAGTATAGTTGAAAGCTTTTGAAGCAGACCGATATGGTGAATTATTAGATTGACATGAATTAGTAATTCCCATACAAACTTCAAATGGTTTGTGCCATCTCAGTTTCTCACCAAATGGGTTCAAATTTTGAGAGGTTAGTCAGGATCCGATTTGGAATCGTTTAAGTATTTTAATTTTGCATCACTCTAGTGAACAGTATCCATATATAGAGTTTAATTAAGTCTAAAAATTACAACCATGAGCTTTCAAAATCAGTGCTCGCTAGACACCTTAAACTGTACATTTTGTGTGTGCATCTAGTTGACGCCGCTGTCAAACTGTTTGCATTAAAATAAATGGTTACAAAAAATATCTCAACGATTAGTTCCAATTTAATTCCACCTGGCAGTAGCATACTCAACGATCTTCATTCTGTTATAACAAATTTAAACACTGGTGCATACTTCCCAAATGCCACCGAGCAACTATCACTGAACCATATGCCGATCCGAATTCGAAATAATGAATAAAACACAATTTTCTATGTTACACCTGTGCTCTCGACTGGCAACCGATTTGCCTAACTTTCTGTTTGTTTGTTTTTTTCGTGTGCTTGCTAGCGGCTCCCGAGTATCTATCTAGTCTACCTAAATGCCACAATCAGTTTGTAGGCTTACTATCGTTGTCCACCTGGTGCACCCCAGCGGGGATGAACGGAAAATTCCTCCGGCTTGGAAACTGTGAAGAGTACGGGTACGAAGAGAGCAGTCAGTACTTACTCGGCAGCGATTACATGGCTAGGTGCGCTACTAATGCTGCCCAAATTGACCATATGGGGCTGAAGACGAGGCCAGTTTTTAATGGAAAGAAAACAGAGAGCAGTGATTGAAGTACCTTCAGTACCGGTCTAGCTGCGCTGTCCTAACTCGAAACAAGAGAGGCGCGATAATTGAATCGTTCGATGTAAGAAAAATCCGAATTTCAGACAAAACAGATGTTTTGCGAGATTCCTCGACGCTAGTCTGGTTGGTAACAAATGGCTGATATTTCGTTAGCTCGGCGACGAGTTTGGTGTGAAAGTATGACACGAATGCATTTGTTTCAGAACTGGTTGAGAAAACGTACGCAGATTGAAGGCACATGTTAGTTTACTGCCGAATCGAATATTGGAGGGAAATCTGTTTGCATTTGAAGGCGAACGCGCAGCGTTTGCTGTTGGGTTTTACATGTGCATTAAAATTTTCAAAACAACACTTGAATGCGTGTTTTATCGATAAGGTTATTGTTTTCTTCAGAAAATATGACTCAACAGTTGACAAGACATTGCAATTGAAGCCTGCACTACAGAGTGTCGAAAGGCATCCATTTTGCTTCCATGCAATGCAATTGTTGGGAGGTCCAAATAATTTAAAATCAAAATTGGAGCTAATTTAGGTACACACAATGCAATTGGTTGACATAATAAAACAAATCGATCCGCAAATAGCCCTTTAAGTAGGAAAAAAGGTAGACACATCATAGTAAAAAAGGTAAAAGAGGGTGTTCTGGCTACATCCATGTCAGATATATCTGATAGTAATATAGGTTTAATGTCCATGTGCAATCTATCCAAGTCCGATAAAACGTGGGGCATTTATTCGAAGAACGATAGCGTATCAGTAAAGTATCTCAAATTAGAGATGGCAGTTGCACCTCCAACCCAAAACTCACTCATTTAACACATTAAATTCTGCAATCCCTCCTTGCGACTAGCAGTGTTGTACTGCTTGTCGCAAGCAGGGATGCCAGAAGATGTAAGAAAAAGTCTTCACCTTGTCAAATGTCTTCGCCATGGTGGGTATATACATGGTGATATAATTTTGTCACTTTTGAGATACAAAAATACAAAATACAAAAATCTAACATGGCTGAATCCTGAATTTACCACATTGGACCACCTATATTTAGTCACCTTGGTCTTCATCACTTCTTAACTTGGTGAGTGGGGGCGGGACCCAGATGTTGCAGGGAGAGGTAAATAATCCCTTGCCTCAATTCGCTCCTAAATATTTATTCAGGATTTTGAAAATTTCACAATTTCCTGAACCAAAAAAAAAAGTAAAGGGTTGTGTCCTAGACACGACCGCAGTATGACGTAGAACCACACAAAATTGATGTTTTTCATGCATTTTTTACTATTATACTTTACCTTAAAATTGTCAAGTATTTCAATGTTTCGGTTATGGTTGACTCAAAACAATTTACACATTTTTCTTGACAAATATCCATGTGAAATTCCACATGATTTTCATTTGACCACACATAAACAGAATCCACTCAGAAGTACACATGAAATTTACACGCAAATGAATTGAGAAATCCAACTTAAACTCCTGTGCGCCTGGTGGCAGGAATAAGCACTAACCGACGGTGATAAGTCTGTGACAGCCCTTGAACATTTCATTGATTATTTGCAAAAATATTTAAATTCAATGTAATTTCATGAAAATTTCTTGTCAGCATGGATGAATCTTGTACAAAATGCACAAAACTATTTTGTAATGCATTGTTCTTAAATAAAAAGCTACTTCAAGACTTATAAATTACTGAAAACATTAAGGTTTGAAATCATCTGCCGATTAAACAGCAGACAAAGTTGGCCGACTAAATCCACCGACGAAAAACTATTAAATAGGCCGATTGCTCGGTGTAGCACCAGACGAAAAACGATTTAATCTGCTGATTAATACACCGACTGAAATTAATTTTTAAGTGGCAATAGATTTAGTCGGTGAACGAATCGGGTGATCTGGATGATGTTTGTTTATTTGGAAGATATTTTCGAAACAAAGCACGATAAAATTCAGAATTATATACCATTATTACGAGTACTACTTTTTTGCTCGGATCATGTTTTGACTCCCACAGAAACTCGCTAGAATAAATACAAAATAATAGTTTTTTGGTTGAAATTTCAAAAATGTATTCAGTTTGACACATTATTTCGGACTTATCACCGCTGCGATTGCAGCGCCACGGTGGCCGATTGAAACTTGGATTTGTCAATAGTATGTGTGGTCACGCATGGTTTTTTTATGTACATATATTTATAGCGAATTCGTTTATTATTCAGTTCCAACCTGGATCGGGTATCAAGATTGGGTCTGCTTGTTTTCTGACAAACGTCAGTTTGCTCGTTTGTTTTTAAAACCTAGCTTAGGTTGAGGTTCACACTGACAAAAAGTTCGGTTTCGCACTGGGTTGGAACTGGTTCCAACCCCGATAATAAACGAATTCGCTATAAGTATGTGGCCGACACATCAGTTTTCTTCAGGATGTCGTGTTGAGCGGTTGTTTGTGTTGATTCGTGCAACGAGAGTCAATGTGTAGTGCATAAAGTGTTTTGTAGAAAATGATTTCATTCCGTAATGAGGAAAGTTTTTTTTTTTTTTTTTTTTTTTTGCGGTGGTTGAGACCTCAGTTTTAACAAAGGAAACAAAATTGAAATGGTGATTGAAGCACCAAGTGTTGTAATTTTTTTAATGCCCGTTAACGATAAATTGGTCAGAAGATGACGAAGCAACGAACAAAATGGTGTCCGAGGCAAATAGGTTTGTGGTGTGAGTGATAGTTTTCTGCAAACCAAAGCGACGACCTGCTGAATCTTGCATTCAAAATAGCATCATACCTGAGCTTTTGTTACTGAGATGCCAGAACACCGGAGGATTACAGAAGATAAGTTTTTTGTTAATTCAATTCATTGAAAAAATCATTGAAATATTCTTCAGTCACTGATATTTATTGAAATTATTGTATACCAATCGTCCATTTAAATAACTTATTTTTCAGTGAGAATGACTGGTTTGCTAAATTTAGCTATTTTAACCGATTTATTTGTTCCACATGCTAGCAATTTATGATCGATTCGGTTTCAGCTGACAACATTGTCCATCCTTCATTTTGTCTGCTCATCGTAAGCTGCTTCAAGTATATTCTTCTTTAAATGTCGTTAAGCTATCTGCCAACAGATGGCCTAGGGTGAACTAATGCTTTTTCGAAAGAGCGATTCACATACACTGCCGTTGAATAATACTTAGTGACGCGGGTTGTAGGGTGTACGGCAAGTGAATTTGGCTCATGTTTGCGTCCCGTTCACTCGGGTTCGCGGAGGTGTGGATAGGGTGGATCTCTGCTCGGGTATTAATGGGAGATATTTACTCATATTTGAGTGGAGATTTACTCATTCTGTGGATGTCCTGCGCTTTTGCGAGTTTGCATGGGCTCGGATATGAGTCAGATTCATTTGCCGTGTATGTTGTTGTCTATTTTTATTTTTGGTGGGTTTTTCTTATACGCGGTAAGAAAAAGGTACCCAACGGAAAGTTCACTTTTAACTACTTTTGACTAGTTTGTCTCCTTTTCTCCTTCTAATGTTGTCAAAAACGGAGGAGTAAACCCACCCAACAGGGGTAGTAAAGTGTGGGAACCCAACGTTGAGTATAACCATATTTACCTACTGTTGGGTACAACTAACTTACTTTTGGTTAAAAAGCCAGTGGAAAATTCCATACGATCTGCACACAAGTAAATGAAAATTACTTTGACCAGCTTTACCTACTTTTGGGTTCCTGCACTATAGTGCCGAGATGAGTGAAAAGAACTTAATTTTGGGTACTTTTTTCTAACCGTGTAGATATTTACTCATGTATAATCGATGTGTGAATTATAATTTTTCTCTGTTTATGGGGCTTACTCAGAACTCTGAGCCTCATTGGTCGTGGCCCATGTGTTGACAGGTGCGATATTTGACCAGGTGTGGAAGCCGCCTACCTAGTCATTCTATTGCCGTTAATGATGACAGTCGATGTCCGTTGGTGATTGGCGCTGGATTGCGGAGCGAAGTTCAACGTCCGGAGTCAAGAATGAGAAGAAGAGGGACCTTCCTTTTCACCGCGGCAGAACTGGATTTGCATGGAAGGGGAGAAGATAGCGACGTGATCTTGCTCGGTCACTGAGTGAGATTCAGCGGCCCACAGCAGTTTGATATAAATAAAAGGATTTCTGGTAGTCAAGTAAGAGCAACCGTAACGGTCGTTGTCATTTGCGCGACTATTTTAACAGCGCACAGCGCTCTCATTTTAGTTTAGTCACTCTTCTCCACACCGGTCGCTGCTATCGTGGTTATCAATTTACTCACCTTTGTCCGTACCGGTAGTGAGCATTTTGACATTTCTACGAATAGCAACCTTTCTCCAGCGCTGCTATCGCGCTGCTAAATTTGGTAACGCGCTTCTCACCGAGAATCCGACTGCTATTTTAGTTACTCGTATGGCAACCCCCGATACGGTAGCTGCGCTATGATGAGGGCTGCTAAAATGAGTTTAGCAGCGTACCGTTACGGTTGCTCTTATACATAAGTAACAAAGCGTCTACAGCAAAAAGGTCTTATGAAAAAGATCAAATTTGGCAAACATGTGCAAAATGAGGATAAGATATTTAGAAAGGTATTGAAAAATCCTTTCAAATAGTTCATGTCCCATTTACGCGCAATTGGTCACATTTTAGTAGTAGATGTTTAAAATTAAATTAAAATGTTAAAAATACTGATTATGTAATACAAAAAAAAACATTGGTAAGCTAAGCTAAAACAGAACTATTAAGCCCTAGTCATGACAAACTTTAGTTTATTTAGTTTGCAATCAAGTCAAAATGAAGCCATTTAAATTATCTAGTCAGACGCATCAAATTCTTTTGGTCATCAATGATGCACACGTTATTGGATAAAAAATGAGATTTTTTAAATGAATTTTCGTATTGATAGCTAAGCAAACAATTCAGTTTTTGTCGGATCGTGATGAAACTTTGTATCGAGAGTTAAAATCTTTCTATGAATCCATCAAAATATTTAAAAAATAATAACTAATGAAAACAAATTGCATTACGACCGGCTTTGCCACACTATTCAGTGTGCTCCATAATGATCCATAATCATTTAATTCCGCTCAAAGTAGATGTCTTTCTTCTCCAGATGCTTTCCACGGAAATCTACGCCATATATCGGACACTCTTGGTTCTGCCGCATCAATCAATGGTTCCTTATTTTCTCGGGAAATCGGGAACGGCTCTGCAATTGAGTTCAAATACATAGTGGTGCACTGGAAAGTCAGTTCAAAACCATCAACAATTCGAACAACACAAATTTGATGGCCAAAACTTAGAGAAATAGGTATTTTTACACAAGCACAGTGTTCGGAAAATCATTCTCAAATCTCATTCATTGAGCCTCCTTGCGAGAGTAAACTCGCGTGCGAATGTGGCAAACAAATTTTCACGCTTGAGATTCTCATGCATATACACTAGACTGATGCAAAATTTGAAATTATCACTCCACAGTGTTCAAACGGTTTCAAATCGGGTCCTGATTAGCCTCCGAAAGTTTAAACTCGTTTGATAAGAAACTGACTTGGCACAAACCATTTGAGGTTTATATGGAAATTACTATGGGAAAACAAAACTTTTTGTTCATTGTCTTCTAGCCCTTTTAAATATTGTACTGTTAACACATTCTATGGCTTTTCTCATGGGAATTTTTATCACCTACAACTTTGCAGAAAATCTTTTTTCAGTCAAACCTCAAATTAAATAGTTATTAATTGTTTAAGAGATTGATAATCTTATGGTAAGATTAAGCAACTGTATTGTGGGCAACAAGATTTTTGACCTCTATTCTACGCGCCACAAACACCCAATGGGTCCGTTGGCAGCACTTCCATGTGTTGGTCGCGTTTTCAATTCGGGTCCGTTTGTGTCGTGAATTTATATTGATTGTCGGTCGAATAAAATCCTAACTTGTACTTGTAAAGGATGCTTAGTGCACTGATTTCACGAAATTGCTTAAATGCCGTTCAACAACCAATCCTGTTTACCTTATCATGAAGTAAAGTTTAGTGAATCAGTGATCCAAAAAGTCGCCATTTTCTCACATGCTCGTGTCTCAAGCCATTAGGCTTTAGTTGTGTGCGTTTCATTGTCATTTGTGTTGAAACACATCGCTGTGACGGTGGTTAGGTGCTACAGTGGAGTGCAGCGAAAATAAGAGAGTTCGTGTGGTGCCGCCGCCGCCGGGATAGGTCGAGTGTTTGAAAATCTAGTGGACGAAGCGAAATTAAAACGAGTGTATTAGTGAGCAGAGAAACGGAGGCGCAAACATCTTCCGAAATAATAAAATGTGACAGCATGACCTATATGCTAGGTGGAATGAGTGTGTGATGGCAGCTGTAGCGATACAGAGTTACCAGTATCGATAAAATCATCAAAATCGGTGAGACCTTTCCTGTTTATTATTTTCCATTCCTTGCATGTTGTGACTCTAGATGCATTAGGTTGTGTAGATAATTTAGTATCGGTGGTTATTTTGGGAATTGTATTCCAAATTTAAAAAAAACTTTATATTCTACTGCACAGGCGCTTTTTGCAACACCGAGGCCGTTGCGTACCTTGTAATAATCGTAAACCATCGATAGACATGATTCTGGTGCCGTTGTGCTCCTTTAGTCCAGTAATGCTATCGATGTACTGGATTGAAGGAGTGCAGCGGTGCTACAGTCATGTGTGTCCAAGATACTGGATTGTTCATAAAATTTCAGCGTAGTTACTGGAATCCAAACCACTCAGCTGCAACAGGTGATTAACCGTGCTGTTGTCGAGCGATGAGCGTGTTTAGCTGGGTGTGCTTTTGAGTTAGCTAGTGTGTAGTCTGAGTTGGCGGTGTGTAAGGATGTGTGTTTTTCGAGTTGGTTTGGTTGGGATAGTATTTTATTGCATTTAATTGCATGAGTGAGATGTATAGGTAGAAGCGTATGAAGATGCTCACTAATATTTTTGCACTAGGTTGGCATCACAAGTAAGGGTTAGCTTAATTGTGTGGAAAGAATAGGCGCTAATTAATTTATTTCATAAATCCTAGAGACACAAGGGTAGGGGAGGTGCACCAGTATTGGCCATAGCTTATGATAGACCCTTATGTGATAGATGTGCGCACACGCTAAGAGCGGATTATACCCCGTGCAGACTATGGCTTGTATCGTGTGATGTGGGCTGTCTTGCAATGAGCATTCATACATCTAGTTTTCACTGGAAATCCTATGTATGAGTGCTCATTGTGAGACGGCCTATGTAGCATGGTATAGGCCATGGTCTGCACCGGGTATTACCGTGTGTATGTGTTTGTATGTGTGTGTGTGTATATATATATATGTATATGTGTGTATATATATCTAACATGACGAGAAGCGAACTTTTGCGTGTTGCAGTGTTCAGTGCGGGTCTTGCGGTCCCTTTTTTTGGCAATTCGATGCTGGAAGGTAGTGGACATATGTATTACATGGCTTGGTACGTAGTAAATCTTTACTACAATGGAAGTGATTCGCATTTTTTTCTTCTTTCTTTTCCAGCTTTGGTTCAAATAGCAAATAGTAAAAGTAGAATTTAATGAAGCATAAGTGCTTTTTCGTTACTTTTTGCATCTAGGTTTTAAAGATCATCGGTAGTAGAGGCTTATCCTTGTGTGAAGGGCACCACCGTGGAGTTTGAGTTTGAATAAATCCCAGGTCCTATTATATTATTACTAAACATTCAATTATAAGTATTTAAAACAGGATCAAAACTCAACTGGAAGAAGCAACGTAACATCATTTGATTTTCTCTAATGTATGTTTAACGTTCATATGACAGTGCAATTGACTATTTTATTTTTCCTTTTTTAGGAGAAAAACTTACATTACTTTTTGATATATTTATTTGTATACTTGTTAATGCTTATGTAATCAAATTCGGAATATGAGTGATGAGGGAGTTTACTGTGTTCGCCAATACTCCTTTTAGGCTGGATTTAAATCTTTAAGTTTATTTTCAGCTCTTCGATGATGGAACATTTTTATTTTAATATTATAATGGTTCTTTTTCAGCCTTCGTTCAGGAAAATACAAAATTATTGTAATGCATGATTACAATTGCATGAAAACTGTTAAATGTCCAAATAACCTCGATTTTTCTGACCATTGATTAATTATTCATTGGTGCAAAATACAGTGTTTGTATCAATTCCATTAAATATCAAAAGTTGAAATCAGTTGAATGTATCAAGGTTAACTAAAATCGAGCTTATTTGTATTTTGCAATACTTGTTTATTTTGCAATACTTGTTTATTTTGTAATACTTGTTTATTTTGCAATACTTGTTTATTGTGCATTTTCATATTTTATATGTTGAATGACTTGTAAATTACTTTTATTTCACATATTTAAAATCTCCTTTCAAGATTATAAATTTAATTTTCATATCTAGACAATAGTTTTTCTGCAAATCCTGAACGATCAGAAGGTGTATTAAATCATATAATTGTTACTAACATTCTATTTTATTATAATATAATATGATCTGTTCCAGTTGAAGATTGTTCTTATACATTTCTCGATTGCATTTTCGAGGAGACGTGTCTGCTTTTGTGGGCAGTGCGTTTGATGGTCGGTTTGGTGTGGTTGGTGGCTCGCCCGCGCGTTATGGCGCCGCCAACAGGTAGGGGAAAATTTCCCCTATCTGTTGGTGGTGTTGGCATGCGTGGGCGGGATGCTGGTTGCGCCGGATTGGGGATGGGATGCATTGTTTGCGGGAGCGGATGTGTCCCTTCGGGGGAGTAGTCGAGATTTATGTATGTTCATCGTTCATCGTTTCATTTGTCAGAGTGATGACCACGGTCGCATGATGCATGATCCTCGGGTTTTTACGGTTAGGTGTCTACGAATAATTCACTATGATTTTTTTTCCATCTTAAAGCACGATTCGTTAAGAAAATAAATGTCGCGATCGAACATGCAAGCTTGGCACTCGAACGACTAGCTTTTGATGTGTTCTTAAGTGTATCCTTAACAAGATCATCAGGGCCGTGGTTGAAGACTGACTGTAGTCACGGTGGGTCGTGTTTTATTGTGGGGTCTGGTGGTTTTGATGACGAAATATGAAGGAAAAAAACAGTCGTTCTAAAACACAATAAAGTTCGTTCGAGATAGCTTAAGAGATGTGCAATATTTGGTAAAATTGTCGCGTCAGTCGTAGTTTACTTAGTGAAGTAAGGGGCACGGTAGCTCAAAAATGTGAAAGTTTTATGGATTCGGTACCCGTCTTACGTAAGGTCCAAATCCAAACAACGAACGTCGCGTAAAAGTAGAATTTAATGAAGGCATAAGCGCTTTTTCGTAGTTTTTGTTGTCTCCGGGTTTGAAAGATTGTCGGAAGTAGAGGCTTACTCTTGTGTACAGGGCACCACCATGGAGTTTGAGTTTGAATAAATTCCAGGTCCTATTATATTATTATTATATATTCAATGATAAATATTTATAACAGGGTCAAAACACAACTGGAAGAGGCAACGTAACATCATTTGATTTTATCTAATGTATGTTTAACGTTTATATGACAGTGCAATTAACCATTGTATTTTTCCTCTCCAGGATAGAAAGTTACATTACTTATTGATATATTTATTTGTATATTTGTAAATACTTATTTAATCAAATTCTGAATATGACTGATGAGGAAGCTTATTGTGTTCGCGAGCCCTCCGTTTAGGCTGGACTAATTGATTTAAAACTTTAAGTTTATTTTCAGCTCTTCGACATTTTTGGATTAATATTATAATGATTCACTATTTCCAGCCTTCGTTCAGGAAAATATAAAAAAAACATTGGAATGCATGATATCCATTGCATAAAAACTGTTAACTGTCCAAATAACCTCGATTTTTCTAACTATTGATGCATTATGAAAGATTATCAATATTTTTAAAAGCATTCCATGTTGCGTTAAGAAATTCCATGGTGCATAATAAAGTGTTTGTTTCAATTCCAATAAAATATCAGAAGTTGAAATCAGTTGAATGTATTGAGGTTAACTGAAATCGAGCTTATTTGTATTTTGTAATACTTGTCTATTTTACATTCTTTTATATATTGCATGACTAGTAAATTACTTTTATTTCACATATTTAAAATCTCATTATATCATTATAACTAAAATTTTCATTTCTAGAAAATAGTTGTCCTGCAGATCCTGAAGGACCATAAGGTGTATCAAATAGCTTATCATTGTTATTTACCTTTTATTTTATTATAATATAATATGAATTTGGCCGGTTGCTGTTGGTGCAGCTCCACTTGGTTATTTGGCAGAGATCATTATTTTATATTTATTTATACAGTAACCCCTCCCTATGGTTCAAACAAACATTCAGCTTATCGTTTACTAAAACGAACCTTGCTGCAAACCCTACCCTCTTACCCAACATCCCAGTGACTCCTCGTGGAAGTGCAGAGGATTTCTCGGCTTCCATCAAAGCGAGTGTCACGTCAACACATTCCTACCCATTCCTTTCTTGACCTGCGTTCAGGCGCGGCTGGCGCTGGTATTGCCTAATTTGAGATCACCAGTTTTTACACATTGAGGATGATTGCTAGTCCCAAGCATCGTCTATTGGTTCTCTGTGTAATTACAGCTGATCTGGCAATAACAGAGTAGCAACCGTGGGCGGTCAATCATGCTCATGCTCATGCTCATGCTATTCTACGCGCCACAAACACCAATGTTGCCTGCTGAACAGTTGATTGAGCATAATCATAAGACAACAGTGACTTGAATCATTGATAATTTTTGTTCCTTACATTTGATCTAAAAGTGGTCTTCAATAAAGTTTTAGCTGAGAAAATTTTCAACAAGCTCAGCTATCATTTTCTAAATTAGAGTGAACTGGTGAATTTTGAGAAAGATATGAACCAAAATTATGGTTTCTTCATAGTAGTTCCCATATAAATTTCAAATGGTTTGTGCCAAGTCAGTTTCTCACTAAATGAGTTCAAAGTTTGGGAGGCTAATCAGGGCCCAATTTGAAACCGTTTGAGAACTGTGGAGCGGAAATGTCAAATTTTACATCAGTCTAATATTCACGCACTCACACTCACAACGCCAAAAAATCATTCCAGCTTTAAGCTCATAAAATCCTCTCAAAAGTCAATTGATAGCATGCTTATTAGAGTGATGAAAAATTTGAAATTTTTGCTCCACAATAATTAAACGATTCCAAATCGGATCCTGACTAACCTCTCAAAATTTGAACCCATTTGGTGAGAAACTGAGATGGCACAAACCATTTGAAGTTTGTATGGGAATTACTATGGTAAAACCAAGATATTTGTTCATGTCTATCTAATAATTCACCATATCGGTTTGCTTCAAAAATTCTCAACTGTACTTGTAGGAAATTTTTCCAGCAAGACCACTTTTTGATTAAATGCAACGATCGAAAGTTATCAATGGTTCAATGCGCTGATGTCTTATGATATGCTCAGCAGGCAATATTGGTGTTTCTGGGGCGTTGAGTAGGACACAAAAATCATGGCTACTATGTCACACTGCAAAATACAGTGTTGCCTACAGAGCAGCTGCTTGATCATGTCATAAGTTTACCATTCTCTTAAATAATTAATAACTTTTTCCTGTCTCGTTTTACATAGAAACGATCTTCAGCAGTTGTAGCTGAGAAAATTTTCTATAAGAATTGCTATCGAACTGTTTCGCAGCTCAATATGGGAAAAGACTAGAAGACAATGAACAAAAAGTTGAGATTTCCCATAGTAATTTATATGTAAACTTCAAATGGCTTGTGCGAAGTCTGTTTCTAACCAAATGAGTTGTAACTTTGGGAGGCTAATCAGGACCCGATTTGAAACTATTTAAGCACTGTGGAGCGAAAAAGTCAAATTTTGCATCAGTCTAATGCTTATGCATGTTGTGTTAGTTTTCCAACCCCTGATGCACAAACAATAGTAATAACAATTATTAGCGCCAACGTACACAGAAATGAATTTTTAAACCTGAAAACTCATCGGTGATTTTTGCAAAGTTGAATTTTGGAAGGCAAAACTCATAGGTGCATAAACTCATGCATGAGATTTGAGTTTTTGAGTTTTTTCGAACAATGCACAAGCATAACCATACGAATAATTGAAATTCTTACCCATTTTTGATTTTCGTTTCAATTAAAAATTAAACTAGAATTCATTTTTAATTATGTCGTTTTTTTTTTTTTTTTAAATCTCGGAGACGAGCCAGCCAACGGCTAAAAGTCTCCTTAATAAAGATATAAAAAAAAAATATGTCGTTTTCGTTTTTGCGGTGTAGCACCGGTGTTATATAAGCAGGAATAAGCGCGAATCATTGACAGCTCAACATCATTTGTTTGTAAAAAAAGGTGTATCCTATATCTACACCCTAAATTATTTCGGTGTACGCGATTAATTCGCGAATTGACGGAGCTTAAAATAATCAACAACAATAGCAGCCGGTCACTACGACGATAATAATGTAAGATTTAAAATACATACTCAAAAATACTTAAGAATTATTATGAGATTTATATTTTAAATTTAAACTAAAGTTTAGAGTGGGATGCACCTAGCGACGAATGCCGGAATTAGCACTCACACAATGTTCACCAATAAATACCGATGAAATCCCACATGTGCTGATGCTGAAGCAACAGAAAACCAACCAGCATTCTGTTCATCAAGCGACTTTCCAATACAACACAAACCACCATGTGTTCTCCATCGGTTCGGAAACCAGCTGATTTCCGTCACCATTAAACCTCACACATGCACTTTCACACCCGCCTTTGTACGGGTTTCGGGCTTTTCTTGCAATTGATAATATATAATTACATCAACGACCTAAATGGAGAAAAAAAAACATGCTGGCAAACGGCTCAAAGACGTGGGCCAAAGGTCACTTGAAGTGCGCTGCTGCGAGAGGAGAATCTTTCTGCTGGTTGACGACTAATAGCTCGAGCAACCGCACTCAATTTCTCACTCCCACAATCTCTCGCATCGGCATAATAAACTACCGCCATTCCGGAACTCGACAACAGCGCGTGCACGTGCGGTGCGGTCCATGGAAGCGATTAGTGGCCGCTTCCGGGCACGTCGGCCCAAAACCGCACGCACATGGTTCCATCCAATAGTGTTGATGGAGGTAGAATAATCAGACCTTTGAAAATCTGATCAGAATCGGGCAGTGGACGGGGGTGGACCGGCCAAAACCGAACTGCATCTGCTGAACATAATGAGGCTGAGCTTGGCCACAACAGAAAATGCGCGCGCGTTCTGCATGGATGTTACAGCATGCCAAATAGCTATTAATATATTGCCACAACAGCGGAGGCAGCAGCAGCAGCAGCATCAGCAGCAGCGTGGTTTCCAGTCGCACACGTGTGCGAAATATGGGTGATGATTAATAGTCTGGCTTGTTTCGCCAGCGCTCATCCCTTTCTGCAACCGTCTGCAGGAGGATTGCTAACTATACACTGTTCTCGTCGACCTTGGAATCGATAAAATACTGTCCCGGAATCGATGGAATTCGGAACTGGGGAGTGCAAAGTCCAAATGGAATGGATTGTAAAGTTTTTCTATAAATAGACCCTATCCTCGAGAGTGAAATCCTTTTTCCATTGCCTGAAGGATCGGAGCCTGGTGGTGCTGGTTGGAAAAGCATCAGCTTGACGCCAAAAGATGATGGTTGATGGATGTGTCCGGGAGTAGCCCGGCACCGCATGCTGGCAGCTGAGCTCAATCCTTGCACGCTAACACCGAGGCGGAGAGACGGTAGAAAGGACAGCTGCAGTGGGTGGTAAGATCGTACCTACCATCATCTACAACAACAGCAGCCCAACCAGCACTATTACGACTGTGTGCTTCTTTCTCCGTTTTTCCCATTTCCCTGTCCCTGCATCTGTGTGCGCTCTTCCAGTTTTCCGCACAGATATGAAACGAGCGATGTTAGGGGGCGGCGTTCGGTTCGGTAGCGGCTGTTGCTGATGCTCGACGTCGTCGTTGTCGTCGTCCAAGGAAGAAGCTAGCTGAGACCGGAGCAGCCCGAAGCAGGAAAAGCAGCACAGATGCATTGTATGTTCCGGACACCTGTGACCACTAAAAAATTGTTAATGGAATTGGAGATTTTTGTTTTCCTTTCCCGGCGAGTCCAGGCAGTTGGAGGGGTGGATGGGTGTGTGTGTGTGTATGTGCGCATGAAAATGGCTCTTCGTTTGAGGATAGTCCAGGGATTCGAATGGGGACCACCGTGTGTGTGAGTGTACCGGAGCTTCGGAACAGAATGGGGTAAGCGATTGTTGAAAATTGAGTTGCCTCCTTCAACCTGCTGCCAACATCCAAGGGGGACAGGGTCGGAGGGAAGGCATCATTTTACGTTCATACCAAAAGCGTTGCTGTACGTCTCCAGCCGAAGGGGGCATTATCGGCACAAAACTTCTGCGTCGAGCGGTGAGTATAGTGAATGAGTAGCGCCCGGGTACAAGAAAAGAGTGTTCCTGACAGGTGCACAAGCCTTATGGCTCCACAGATTGTGTTTTAGTTCGCTTTCTGGGCTGCTGGCAATGAAAGATAGTTATTAGAACTTTTAAGACTAGTACACATTCTCTCCTCTCTGCGTCGGATGCAGAAGCGGCCGCTGGTAGCAAGCAGGCAACCGAAATCGCTGTTATGATGCGGTGCTGATTGGGATGGGGGTAGAAAATGTACCTGCTCCATCCAGACGTGAGATGGGTACTTTAGCATCGTTTCAATCTGAGGAGATTGTGATAGATATCTTGTTCGACGGATTATGCAACCGTTTCTTGAGATTTGAGAACAATTGGTGGTATATCGTGCAAATCTCTTGAAATGGTGACAAAGAACCGATCTTCAGGCTTAAACTAAAGAATGCCCTTCAGGGATGAGAATGCTGAGTCTAAAATCTATAAGGTGCGTGATACCTATAGCTCAGTCTTCACAAGTTCCTATCTCACGACCCCACGAGTTATACGATTACAACAAAGTACCAGCAGAAACTACGGATACGGTGGAGTGGCGAAGCCTGGGCAATGTTCTCAATCTGATTACTAAGGAGGTGCGACGTGAACACTTGTGCGGTAATCATAGCCATTGGTGTAGCTAGAAAAATTTTCTGGAGGGGACCGATGGGAGGCCACTGCAAAGTACGGTTAAATAAAAACTCGCGAAGATATTATTCAATCACATTGCGTCAAGGCAACTTGTTTTGGGGTAATTTTTTCTGTGACCAATAATACGCCGTTAAGGCTTGCTTTAATCAGGGCGGCCAGTGAATTTTCATTTCGGAATTGCCGGTTTTTTCCCGGTTCAAATCTTAACAATTTCCCGGTTGTTAATATTCAACTAAAACTGAAAGAAATTTACTGAAAAGATAAAACAAAAAGTGATTTAAGAAGATTCCAAAGATTCAGGGACTTTGAAATTTGTGTTCAGTCTGAAACTAGAACTTTTCTTGAAAATGTGTGATTAAGGGGAAGTTTACCGCTTAGAAAATAAAAAAAAATTTTTTAGCATGTTTTCATTTTTGTTAAAATGTTGCGAAAAATTATCAAAAATCCAAGAAAATCAGTTTCTTTCTTAGATTCTTAACAAAAATAACATGTAAACATTTTTTTTATATCTCATCATGAAAAAAATGGACTCTCAGCAAAACCGAAAAGTCGATGTTTTGTGGTTTTTTGAGTCCAACTTTATGTCATTATGACTTATAAAAAATGTTTTTGCACGTGAATTTTCTTAGATTGTTGATACTTTTCTCCAATATTTTTCTTAAAACCAAAACGTAATTATTTTTCGGGGCAGTGAGCTTCTCCTTAATAACAATCTTCGTGATACAAGTTTGGAGAAAAAATAATTAAAATGTGAGATTTTGATTTTTTTTTTAAAGATCACATATTTGAAAAAAAAAATCATGCTTATGCGTCGTGGAATCATATTTGTCAAGGCTCTGAGACTTGCAAGCATTTTAAGGGTTATAAGACATAACAGTTTGATCGATAGAATCTTGCGGACAAAGTCTGGAATATTTAATAAAATTTTAAAGTATTCAAAGTGTTGTTTTCAAACAAATATTGAGGAGGATTCCTACAAAATTTTCGAAGGAGAAGTTCGGAGCAGAATTCCAGAATTATATTCAATTTCTGAATTAGAAATTGTAAGATGAATTTGGAGATTTCTGTGGAGAAGAATGCAAGTTCTAAATTAAATTCTAAGGTAATTTATGGAGATTTCAAAAGGAGTTTTGAAAAAAAAAATCCATTAAGAAAATTCCTACGTGAATCTGAGGAGATTTGTATGTACATCGTGAGGAAACAGGTGAATTTCAAGAAGAATTCCAAGATAATTATGATGAAAGTTCAACAAGACACAGAGTTCTAAGAGTGTTTTTTTTTTAATAATCCATTTATTTTTCAAGGCTCAAATGCGTTAGCTTTGCGGAGCCGAATATTTTTTACATTATTGTGTGTGAATATAATTTTCTTACAACTATTGTTAGTAGAACGGGGGCCGATTACTCGCGGTTTACTCGAGATTAGGGATTACATTTATTGATCATTTGGAGGGAGGACAAGGGAAAGCATTTTGAACTAATTTAAAACTTAAACGTAAAGGATGACTAAAACACAAAACATTAAACACATACATCAACAGCTTTAAGAAAGTCGTAAATAAGCTTCATAATGTCGATATCACGGCAAGCCAAGACGTCTCTAATTGGCTTAAAGGGTTGTTTTCCTCGGACCCTAAGGGAATCACACAGAACGGATCTCGCTTCATGATGCAAGGAGCAGGACCAAACAACATGCTCGATGTCGTGATAAGCGTTTCCACAGGTACACAAGTTGCTGTCGGTAAGCGTAATACGGAAGAGGTGGGCGTTTAACGAACAGTGATTGGACATGAGCCTGGACATTACACGAATAAAATCACGACTCATATTCAACCCTTTGAACCAGGGTTTGATCGAACCCTGTGGGACAATAGAATGTAGCCATCTTCCCAGATCGCCATCATTCCACTTTTGTTGCCAGTTGGCGAGGATTAGCTGACGAGAAATCGTGAAAATTTCGTGATAGGCGATTTATCGCTCGTAAATATCACCTTCCATAGCGCCCACCTTTCTCATTGCCCGGGATAGAGCAATGAGAAGGGACCCATACCAAGGTGATGATATGCGAGCTGTTTGATAAAGCACTCAATGACGATCGTATTTCCTGGAGGAAATACGCCGAGTGCTTTTCGGCCTCATTGAACGGATAGCCTCCAGGGAGCTTAGGCTATCCGTAAAAATGAAATAATGGTCAGGTGGAAGTGAGGCAATACGCTCTAACGTGTACGATATAGCTGCTAGTTCAGCAACGTATACCGAACTCGGCTTTTGAAGATGGAATGAGGCGCTATGAAGATCGTGGAATACTCCAAAACCAGTGGACGCATTTATCACCGACCCATCTGTGAAAAATCTCTTCTCGTGGCGGTTTTTGTTGGCAAAAATAGTTGGGACAATCAGGGAACGGTGAGGCTCTGGAATTCCTTGAATCTCCTGCCTCATTGTGAGATCGAATCTCACGGAAGAACAACTGAAATGATGGGAGACAGCGCGATTGGGGTTGAACGAGGAGGGCCCGATGTCCAGAGTCATGTACTCGTAGTACAAGCTCATGAATCGTGTTTGAGGATTCCGCTCTAGCAGCTTGTCAAAGTTTTCGATCACCAGCGGGTTCATGACTTCACAGCGGATGAGGAACCGGAACGATAAATCCGCAAAACGATTTGTTAAGGGGAGGACGCCCGCAAGAACTTCAAGACTCATGGTATGCGTCGATTGCATACAACCTAGCGCGATTCGAATGCAACGATATTGAATCCTTTGGAGCTTCAATTTGTGCGTCCCCGCCGCCGATTGAAAGCAAAAGCTACCGTACTCCAAAATCGAGAGAATGGTGGTCTTGTAGAGTCTTATCAGATCTTCCGGATGGGCTCCCCATGAAGTGCCGGTAATGGAACGAAGGAAATTGATTCGCTGTTGGCATCTCTGCCTCAGATACGCTATGTGTTTCCCCAAGTGCACTTGGAATCGAACCAGACACCTAAATACTTAAACGACATGCTGTGAGTGATTGTTCTACCCATAAGTTGAAGCTGAAACTGTGCTGGATAAAGCTTCCTAGAAAAAACAACCATCTCTGTTTTCTCCGGAGAGAATTCGATCCCCAGATTCATTGCCCAAGTAGACAAATTATCCAAGGTATCTTGCAATGGTTCTTGCAGGTCTGGGGCTGTTGGTCCAACCATGGAAACCACGCCGTTATCTGCAAGCTGCCTTAGCGTGCAATTTTCGGCCAGACATTCATCAATGTCTTTGACATAGAAATTGTACAGGAGGGGACTTAAACATGAGCCTTGTGGAAGACCCATGTAGCTGATTCGTGCAATTTCCGTGTTGCCATGAGAGAAGCTCATTCGTTTCTCGGACAACAAATTAAACAGGAAATTGTTGATAATCAGAGAAAGCCCACTCGCATGGAGTTTGTCCGAAAGGATGTCGATACAAACAGAATCAAACGCCCCTTTAATGTCCAAGAAAACTGAACCCATCTGCTGGTTTTCAGCATAGGCTAATTGGATTTCAGTTGAAAACAACGCAAGGCAGTCCTTCGTCCCTTTGCCCCTACGGAATTCAAATTGCGTATCTGAGAGTAAGCCATTCGCCTCGACCCACTTGTCCAGACGAAGAAGAATCATTTTTTCCAACAGCTTCCGAATACACGACAGCATCGCGATGGGACGGTACGAATTATGATCCGACGCGGGTTTACCGGGCTTCTGGATGGCGATAACTCTCACTTGTCTCCAATCATCCGGAACAACGTTGAGCTCAAGGAATCGATTGAACAAGTTCAACAATCGCCTCTTTGTGACTTCTGGGAGGTTCTTGAGCAGGTTGAACTTGATTCGATCAATTCCCGGAGCCGAGTTATTGCATGAAAGAAGAGCAATTGAGAATTCTACCATCGAAAACGGGGAGTCCATGTCATCGTTTTCCAGCGGCGGATCACGAGTGTTGCATCGTACCGGAACCGAATCGGGACAAACCTTACGCGCCATACATTTAGGACGCAGAACATTCTGCTTGTTAAAATAAAAATAGTTTCAAGATCCCAAAACCATATGTCTTCAAGATTTTGTAACCAAAAAAATAGATACCTCTGATACAGCTTATGAGTATAAATTGTTCGAAGGCAAATGTAAATAAAAGTCAACGAAATTTAACCAATTGTCCTAATTCTTAGACAAAGATAAAATTGCAAGTTCCTTCCTTGACAGTCGTTTCATAAAAATTCTAGTTCATACAATATTAAAAAAAAGGAAATGAGAATTTCAATAATTATAATATGTTTGATCTAATAGAAAATTTCATTAAAACTCAACAAAATGAATATGCCAAAACTTAAAGAGGGATTAAAACAATGTTTTGCGATAATAGGCACGAGCTTTGAAGCTCCTGTTGAAGTGTTGTAATTCAAGATCTTGGGAAACTTACCAAGATTTAGAGAGTTACAGCATTTTTCAAGAGGAAAATTCTGAATTCCGGGTGTAAATTGGGGCCTCCCTTAGCTCAGTCGGTAAAGACACAGCTACAAAGCAAGACAATGCTGGAGGTGGCTGGGTTCGATTCCCGGTTCGGACTAGGAATTTTTCGGGTTGGAAAATTTCTCGACTTCCCTGGGCATAGAAGTATGATTGGACTTGCCACACAATTAAACCAATGCAAAAATGGTACAGGCATCGAAAGCTCTCAATTAATAACTGTGGAAGTGCATCTAGAACACTAAGTTGAGATCACGCAATAAGTTAATATGCAATATGCAATAAGCTTGAAATAAACCCCCCCCCCCCCCGTTAATTCAGCTGCTGCAGTGCTAATTTTTGACAGTATAGCTAAATCACCAATGCACGAGTCTTCCCTATAGAAAATATACAAAAATGTCCATAAAATCTAGATTAATCATTCAAGATTCCATCAGATTCAATTAGATGAAAACCTTTTGAAAACTTCATGAAAAACCTACAGTCTTGAAAGAGCATTGCATTTTTTAGCCGTTGGAGATCCTCAGAGCTTGATCAGTCTGAAGTCTTGAAAAATATCCCAAGAACTTTACTAATATATTCGTCTTTATGGAGATCTTTTGGATATTTCACTGTCTAGTAAGGATGTCTGAAAGAATATCCTATAACTTCCCTGAATTTATTCCAAATCCATATGTTTCGATCTCTCTTAATTCTACGAAGATCTCTGTACATCTGTGCACTTCTCGAAAGACACCTATCATCTACAAATATTCTTGAACATCTGGAAAGTTTCTTGAAATTTAACGTAAACTTCCAAGAAGTTCGTGGAGCTTTTTTGAAGTAAGTTCTATAACAAACTGCAACGAAGTTCCCTAAACTGAAGTGAGGATTCCTGAAGTTCTAATAAGTTTATTGAACTAGTTTTAGATCTTCTACAAAATTCCCTGAACTTTTTCAAAATTCCTTACACTCACATGAAATTTTACGAAGCTCCCCAAAACGCTAGGAAATTCGCAAAACTTCTACAAAGTTTGCTGCACTTCTACGTTTCTCGTTGATTTTCCACGAAGTTTCAAGACTGAAAATTCTTGAATTTGTATGTAATTTCAATAACTATTCCAAGTCCATGAGGCTTCGAAAAAGTGTCCCGAAATTATATAGGGATTGCCGACCAATAATGAGCTTTCCTGAAATAAAATAAGGGTCCCATAACCTCTACGAAGCTCCTCAAAATTAAATAAATTTTCCACTTCTACGCAGCTTTCAGAACTTTTCCAAGTTCCTTGTTTCAACGAAATTTTCTGAAGATCTATTAAGCTCCCAGAATTTCTACTTAGTTTCCTCAATTTCTATGATATTTCCCGAGCTGCTAAGAATTCTTTGAGGTTTTACAAAGTTCTCAGCAAGCATGGGAAAATTCATTCACTCGCGCGAGCACCACAGTATCAAAATAGCTATCCTCGCCTACAAACCGATTGCCGAACGAGTGTAAATTTTTCCTACCAAGTGACTCTGCAGCTCGACTCAGAACTGACAGCAGTAGAAGGAAAGAAGGATAAACTGAAAGGAAGCCGAACAATTTTCTCTAGCGAGGGAGAACCAGATTGAATGCGTAAAATCCGAATGCTAACGATTTAAATAGCCGAGTCAGATAGTTTTTGGCTCACTGATTTAAATCAGTTGAATTGGCCACAGCAGTTTTAAGTTATTTGCGTGACGCTTATGTTTATGTGTTACAGTATAACAGTTTTTTTTTTTTTGATAATAATAGCGATTTAAATGTGTCAATGTATGTTTAAAGCTAGAAAATAAAAAGTTATTCTTTCTGCAAAATTCTCATTCAGCTCACTCAGCAGAATGCAATCGTAAAAGGTTCTCAGAAGTTAAAGAAAAATCCCTAGGTTCATGGCCAATTTGTAGAGCCTCTAGACGTCTTATAATGCTATCGATTATATATCGATATAATATAATTTCTCAAAATTGTTTCTTCTAGTCCAGAATATAAGAAAAGTAGTCAACATAAGGGACTTTAAAAAAATGTTGTTTGTCGTTCAATTTTATTAATCGAACATCGAACTTGACAAAATACCGATGAGTCAAAAATACACCAGATATTCTGGGGGGCTAGATAATTCTGGAGGGGGCCTGGACCCCCTTGGCACCCCCATTAGCGATAAAGGAAATGCTTCAACACCCCAAGCGTCATTGCCCCGTAACGTGGGTAGATCGCCTTTTCGTGGTACGTTACTAGATGTAAGATCTACCACCGATTCCTAGTCCTAACTAAGTTAAGTTAAGTTTTCTCTATTAAAGAGGCTTTCAGCCTGGGGCTGGTTCTCCTCCGGCTTAGTCCTGACTACTTCAAACTAGGGGAACAGGATTTTTCAGTAATCAAAATAACACATCTTAGTCCTTGTTGATAGTAACAAGACTCGGCTTTGTCCACCGAGGATGATCTTGAAACAAGGAAAAAATGAGCTAGTTAGTCTTCATCTATGTGATTCCTAATCTTCTATTCGTTGTTCCCTAGTTTGCAGTGGTTGAGACTAGGGTTCTGATGCATGGTCATTATCGGTGTCATTCGTTAATTTTGTTGCTAAGGAATCCAATTTTGACTGACAAAGGGGCGCACCTTTGGAGGGTCTTAAAAGCAGAACCTTTCAATTAGATTCGGATCCTTGCGAAAAATGCAAGAATGACTATAAAAAACTACAAAGGACAGCCCTATGGGATTGAACGCAATGGTGACGTAGGACTACGTGGTCTTATATAATGAATCTTATTTTTAACTGCAGCAGGAGCTTGTGTTTTGTGTAGGAATAGGAATTTGAGGTTCTCTCTGTTTATACTCTTTAGTATGACGCGCTTGACATAGATGGCCCACAGTGACTCACGAAAAGCTACTGATTCCGATCAATAGCGGTGCGGCTTCTTCCTCCTTCTATGGATGCTCATGTGGGCTGCAGCTCGCAGCTTGCGGGGAGCCTTTCCTTGTGTACTGTAGAACACCACCACTCACCACGCGGTGATTGAATAAACATCGTTTGGTGAGACCGGATCGAATTCAACTTTGAAATCTGTGTTAGGGAAATCGATTTTCACAGGCAATTGGTGATGATTTTAATAATCATAGCAACAGTTGCACATTCCACACCTTGGAGGAGCGGCTAAAACAGCATGACTGGCATTCAGTGGCCGAATAATAAATTCTTATCCCCGGAAGCTACACCTATGATGGCAGGATAGGAGATCTATGACTGAAACCAACAGAGAACACAACGATCCAAGGATGGAAATCTTTCACGTTGGCCTTCAGCACCCGGGACGGGACTTGACAATCGAGCTTCTCACTCTTCTTAATGTTTTTGAAGAATGCCCTTCGGAAAGTTGTGCGTGGTGTTTGGCGGAGTTGACCAATGATGCCAGGAATTTAAAATATTTTTTCTATTTTAATTTGGATTTTATTGGGAGTTTCTACCGCAGTCTAGCAGTTTATATATCATTTTTGCTCAACACAATAAAAACAACCATAAACAAACAAAAATATCCATCGCTTAAAACATGCAGTGCACTCAATTTTTCAGCTTTCCTTTTGCAAATATAAACAATTAAAGGGTGATACGGTCAAAATTTGGTCAAGGGAAAACGCGTGTAAATCGGTGAAATCGTTTATTTAAAAAATCAAATTAAATTTCTTTTTCAAGTTCAATTAGTATAAAATTCAGGAAAAATATTCAGTTAGGCTTCCGCTTTTCCAAATCCGAATTGCCGGGCCTTACGCTTGACCCCTGCCATCAGATTTTGTACAGCCACCTTGTCCACCTTCTTCGCCGCAGAAAGCCAGTTTGCCTTGAACTGCTGCTCGCCCTTAGCAGTTTTTTTGGTCTTCTTTAGGTTCCGCTTGACAATAGCCCAGTATTTCTCAATTGGGCGGAGCTCTGGCGTGTTGGGAGGGTTCTTGTCCTTGGGAACCACCTGCACGTTGTTGGCGGCGTACCACTCCATGGCCTTTTTACCGTAATGGCAAGATGCCAAATCCGGCCAAAACAGTACGGAACAACCGTGTTTCTTCAGGAAAGGCAGCAGACGTTTATTCAAACACTCTTTCACGTAAATTTCTTGGTTGACAGTCCCGGAAGCTATGAAAATGTTGCTTTTCAAGCCACAGGTACAGATGGCTTGCCAAACCAGATATTTCTTTGCGAACTTTGACAGTTTCATGTGCTTGAAAACATCTGCTACCTTTCCCCTTCCTTTTGCCGTATAAAACTCCTGTCCCGGAAGCTGCTTGTAGTCGGCTTTGACGTAGGTTTCGTCGTCCATTACCACGCAGTCAAACTTCGTCAGCATCGTCGTGTACAGCCTCCGGGATCGCGCTTTGGCCGTCGTATTTTGTTTATCATCGCGATTTGGAGTCACTACCTTCTTGTAAGTCGATAGTCCGGCTCGTTTTTTGGCTCGATGCACGGTTGTAGACGATACACCCAGCTTATTTGCGGCATCTCGGAGAGAGAGGTTAGGGTTTTGCTTGAAACTACCGGCAACTCTCTTTGTCGTCTCAGCGGCTTCCGGTTTTCGATTTCCCCCCGATCCAGACTTCCTGGCTGTCGACAAACGTTCCCCAAACACTTTAATTACATTTGTAACGGTTGATTTGGCAACTTTTAGCGATTTTGCCAACTTTGCGTGCGAGTAGCTCGGATTTTCGCGATGCGCGAGCAAAATTTTGATACGCTGCTCTTCTTGCTTGGACGGCATTTTGACAACTGAAGAGTGAATTCCAAAATCAAAATAGGAGCAACATTCTACACACACACACCTTCAAAATGAGGGGTGTTCAGGTTTTTAAAATGCAAAATTGAAAGAAATACGTCAAGTTGATATTGACCAAATTTTGACCGTATCACCCTTTATCAGTGCCATTGACGTCAACATTGATTCCGACATCACTGCCAGCCAGATTGATGCGAACCCTCTACCCTTTTTATTCCACGATTGCTACTGTCAAATCGACCAATCAGAAACTGGCTCGGATTTGACAGCAAATTGGCTCGAAATCGCTACCCGATTGTCAAGTCCCGTCCCAGTTCAGCACCACCTAAAGTGCTTAGGATTAGTGTTGCGCCGAATATTCGGCTGAATATAGACAACCTTAACAGATAGACCTACCTGCATGAATCTGAATTTTGAAATAACAACATTCTCTTGATCAAGGCAACCTCTGAGTATCATCGTAGTCAACATTTGTTTTTCTTCAATCGTGGCTGGATGTTCATTGTCGCCTTCGTTGTTGTCAATATACAGCTATCCCCCGAAGAACGCGTTACTCACTGAGTTGCACCCACCGCCTTTTCTCGGCGGGGTTTCAACCAGTCGGTCCGATTTTTTGCATGTGAGTAGTGCCAATGGAGAACTAGACACTCGCAGAAAATCAGAACGCTTGGTTGAAAACCCACCGAGAAAAAGCGGTGGGTAGAACTCAGTGGGTAACGCGGTCTTCGGGGGATAGCTGTATTCGTCTTCATCTTGGTGGGGATCATTTTAAGGATCAAATCTAGACCAACAATTGAAATAGGCGGAACAACCAAACGTAAACAATGGCTTTAAACATACAATTCTCAAGAATCAAAACACTCCCACGCAAACTTATAATGCCATTCGATAAAGGAAGTTTGCTCAATCAGATGACGGTGTTAGATTGCTTGGATGTGCTTTGATTCTCGAGGAATTTGCGTTTAAAGCCATTGTTTACGTTTGGTTGTTGCGCCTATTTCAATTGTTGGTCTAGAAATGCAAAATGATTATTTTCATTTTCTAAAATATAGCGCTGAAGCACGTGTCGTGTTAGTTTTTACACACAATCCGATGGCAAATTATTGCCTCAAGCTGATGATAAAATCCCGGTTTTAGGCTCTGGAGTCAACAATATTCCAAACAATCATTTTGCCCAAAATGAATTTGATTATTTTGCTTTTGAGGATCATTTCTGATTTTCACAATTTTGGGCCCACATAAAGGAAGTAATTAATGCCCTTTAATGGCAACTTACTACGTCTCCGCTAATGAATGAGTCCCAGGAAACAACTTCTGACCAATCATGTTATTGATCATAAGGCCTAAGGATCATTAACCTATTGACTTCAGGACTAATAAATTTCGGTCTCACTACTGTACACCGTTTTTTTATGTTTTTAATTAATTTTTTAGTGTGTAATATTATATTTCATTTACAATTTATATATTTTATAGATTGAATTTTTCTTCAAATTTTCTTGAATTTTTCTTCAAATTTTCTTGAATTTTTCTTCAAATTTTCTTTGAAATTTTCATTAAAATTTCTAGATAATTCTTTAAAAACTTCTGTAAATTTAGCACAGACCGAAATCCTTGAAAAGTTTCCAAGATTCAGAATTTATTTTTGGAAAAAGGAAGTTAATTTTTCTCGATTCGTCCTCGAAATTCTAAGTTTTTCGCAGTGCCTTTAGTGACTATTTCTAGGGAAATAGTGACTTTAGTGACTTTTCAGTGACTGACTTAAAAATAGTGACCTAGTCACTAAAAAGTGGCCTGCAATTAAAAAAAAACCTAAGTCTCTTCATTACTATGATCTCTGTCATAAAGTCTGGTCCACTTAGAATCCAGACACTTTATTTATTCTATAGCAGCGCCTCTAGTGGTCGGATTTGGAATGTTTTACAGCGATTTGTTTTGAAAGTATACGTGTTCCAGTGGTGATAGTTTTGTTTCAATACGTGTAGTATTAAAAAAAGTTGTACTAGGTGGAAGACGAAAAAAGAAAATTAAAAACCGGACGTGTTGATGGACAAGCTTCTCCATCTTGAACAGAAGGGTTGATATTCTAATCGACGAAAAGTGCGTTGATTTGAATTTGATTTCCCGTGTCTTTCAACTGCTTTTTGTGTCGGTCTCAGGGCACATAGTTTAAATTAATTTTTCGTAGTGCGTAGAAATAAAAATAATTTGGTCGATATGTAGTTGTGGGAAGTGCCTCCCTGCAGGGCTGGTAGTGAATATGTGATTTAATAGTAGTGACTTTAGTGACTAAAATAACGAAAATAGTGACCAAATAGTGACTTTTAAACAATAAAAAAGTGACCAATAGTGACATTTATTGGTCAGAAAGATATGGTTTCAATCTTCAATTGATTTCGATTGCCACGTCGAGAAATTTTATAAACTCACAAACCCGCATTTTTCATGTTTCTAAAAAATAAAACAAACGGTTTATGGATCCCATTATCATCAAAAAATAAATATGAATTGAATAAGCATTTTTTAAACAAACTATTTACTAAGTTGATATAAGCATCGAAAGCACACATTGATGATTAGATCTCAAAATTGAGGCACAGAAAAAAAAGATTTAGATAAATTTTGACAATTTTATTAAGACAGTCAATTTTAAATATCTAGGATATTGATGAAGCGATGCGATAAGCGATTAGTTTTTTAATTAAAAAAAATCGTTCTCCTATTTGTAGCCGCTATAACGCACTGGTCCTCTCCATTCCTTCCAAGAAGAGAATCTTCTGTAACACAAGGAAACAAATTCATAACTGTGGGACATAGACAAATTTTCTAGATCGCAGTTTTCAAAAACTGTCATTCAAGTTGTTCACAACATTATGTAATTGAATATACCAGAGGAACTCAGACCAGCAGTTAAAATATAGATCTAAATACGAAATGTAGGTTCTAGAGTGGGCTCAAGAGACAGAGGCAGTTAATCAGACCTCACACCAAACAAACTACAGAAGTCTATTCATCATCCTCTATAGTCGATCTTGAACCATGTTCCCCACCGGTTCCAACTCTTTCCGGCCGCTAATAGACCGTTGCTTTTCACATCACGAAAGGCTAGGTTTCTGTTCTGCCTTTGAGGGCATTATAAAACCCTAAAACACACAACTTTTACTATCCTATGAACACAAAACACCAAAATTTCGCACACCCGCCACTTCCTGCGTCATCCTCAATCCAATTTATCCCTGCGATTTCAAACAAAACATTCAAGGTGTCAGAAATACCGGGTTGCCGGGATGGGTATTTTACAAACTATCGCAGCTTGCTCTATGACCGGCACAATCAGCACACCTGTGGCACACTGACAAAAAAGATGACCCAGGATTGGTGTGCGGAGTGACCTACTCCTTGGTTTTGGACCATTTTTTTTTTGGGCCTAAAAATTCGAGATCTCTAACACAACCAAATTGAGAAAATTGCAACCTGCGAAACCTCTTACAATTTGTGATAGGTCTATAACCAATTCGAGATCAAACAAATAAAAATATTAGTGAATTAGTGAATCTTTTTAACACACATTTTTTACCAAATCAATCTGTGATTTGATGTGAGTTTTTGAAGTAATTTTTTTTTTACTCTTAACATTGGTAGTAAAAAAGTGACTTTAGTGACTAAATTTTAAGGAATAGTGACTTTAGTGACCTTTTGATGAAAAAAGAGACTTTTTAGTGACTGGCTTGAAAATAGTGACCAAGTCACTAAAAAGTGACCTGCTACCAGCCCTGTCCCTGACATTGGTAGCATTGGTACTCAGTATGGAAAACAAGATCGACGGAAAACAAATCAAAGACAAAAATTTAAAAAAAAGGTTTTAGAGTCCCAATTGTGAACAAATAACGAGAATTTAAAAAAAAAAAAACACTTGGAAACTACGCCCTTGACAACAATGAAAAGTGCTCGTTTTCGAAAAATCTCATTAAATTTCATATTTTAACATTGACTTCACTTCTGGTTGACAGCCGCCGCCAGAAATAATCGATTGCTGTCAAAGTCAGAATGATTGAACTATAAATGTAATCAGTGGAAGCTATTAGTCGGACTACAAGCAATTCTAGCAAATGTATCCTTCCCCCATCATCCAATCAACTTATACACAATGTAATTATTGATTACATCAAAACAAGCCCCATTCGGGGGTAATTTCCGTGGAAGCAAGGATAATTTGCTCCCTGGTTACCCTCTGCCCAAATTGATACCACAGCCCCAAACAATACGTTAGTCTGGCAAAAAAATCGTTCCCCGCCTCTACTGTTGTCAATCCGGCAGCGACAGCTAAATGGCACAATTTGAAAAGGAAAACAATCTTTTCATCGTAAAAAGGTTGTTGTGGCCACCCACACTACATTATTAAACTTTAATGGGTCCAAATTGACAATCCATTGACAATCTGTGTCGGTTCACAAGGGGGTGCAGCCTTGGGAGGGGTATTTTCTTTCAATGGTGGGTGGATGGATGGATGGCTGGCTGGATAAATTATACGACACATGTGTGCACTCGCATGCCGCAAAATAAAACCTCCCGGCTCCGGGTTGATATGAATCTCGCCGTCGCTGGGTGCCTCCAATCATCGAACAAGAAAGGAAGGTTGTTGTTGTTGTTGTTGATAGCGAAACAAGCTAAAATATGGGCGATAAAAAAGCGACACTAGTGTCCCACTTGTTCCTACTTTCCATCAGCGCACACACACACATGCACATTGTACGAGTGGGTGAGAGAAAACGGGACGGAAACAAAGAAACAATTTCCAGAAAATAATAAGCCTTTGATTTAATAAAACATAAATAAGAGCTGTGGGAAGAGATACATTCGGTGTGGCAAGAGAGACAGAGAGAACGAACGAGCATAGAAAGATGTACGAGAATGCACACACATGTGTCCTGATTCCTTGGTCGGAGGATGATGTCCCGGGAGAAAAGGGAATTGGATACATATTTGAACATGTGTAGGCAAACATTTTAACATGTGAGTACAAGTGCCAGACTGAGACAAGCAGAACGGATTGTCTCGAAACCAACGATGACAAAACGGGAAATGGAAAGCTTTTTATGTCTGATTGCTTGTCCCAGAAAAATAAGTTGACACGCTTCCGTTCGGAGAGACAAGTGCACTCAGGTTCAACTTGTAAAGCGTTAAATGAAATTGGATCATGTTCTATCAAGGTGATTTGAATAAATGCACATTCTATCGGGTAGCTTCGTCACCTATCGATTTCTTCTTTCAAAAGGTTCTAAGTTACAAACTAAAAACAAATCAAGTTAATCGATGCAAACCATTGCTCTTCCATCATTGTGTGATACAAAAACACCGATTTAAATTAACTTGCATTTATTTAATATAATCATAGGTAAAAAAAATTCCAATGTACAGTTCAGAGCAAGGTTGCTTCCACTCACTTGCTATATTTTTTTTTTTCGGAATTATGGAATCATTAGATGTTATAATGATATAATGTACTAGTAAGTTACTAGAAAAGGTTTTTTTTTTCCTTTGATTTGTTTTCCGTCGATCTTGTTTTCCGTGCTGAGCACCAATGCTACCGACGCCAGGGAGGCAGCTCCCACACCTGGACCCTACCTTTCGACCCATCAACTCATGAACCGGGGACCAACGGCTTTACTTCCCTTCCGAAGGAAGGCGTGATCAACACTAGAAAAGGTTGAAACGAATGTGTTTGACTCATAAAACCTGTCAATTCCGGTTTCAGAACGTCACAATCTGCGATTTAACGATTGGTGAGCGCTCACTCTGAGTGAACGCTAACGAATAATAAAATCGCTGATTGTGACGCTATAAAAGCAATAAACGTTGTACCGTTTAAAATCCGCACACACAAATTTTTTTCTCATAATTCGAGAATCTATTCGATTGTCACCAAATTTTCAAGGAATAAAGAAAGTCTCCTTAAAAAAGATATAAAAAAAGGAATAAAAAGAAACAATTAAAGTTAGTTTTGACAGCATTCATTTAATTTATTTCGCCTTTATATCCGAATCCGCGAACCTTCCCAAGTAACAATTCAAGCTGAATTGTAAGAACAAAAGTTGATTATTGGTTGATTTAAGGTGTACGAAGCTGATTAACACCAGGCTGAATATACAGTTGATTAGTAGTGCATGAAGCGAATTGTATCCCCATAATTCAACCTCAGTAAGTTAGCTGATATAAAGACTGAACAAGACTTATTTAAGCTTAATACTACTCCACAAACCTGCAATACGCTATAAATATTCTGATAGCTTGATAGAATAATATGAATTTATTGCACAATATTATTAAATGTCGTCAGTTGCATTTCCGACATTTTAGTTATTCTAAATTCACTGCCTACCTTTCTAATCCCAAGCAGCACCAGCAGTAGAGACAATTGACAAGGAAGAGGAGCTTTTAAAGAATAGTTCCACCTAGAAGTGGATTGCGACGACGTTGGAAGTATTAACATTAGTATTCCTGTGTTTTGTCTGTTCACCACTTTATATTGCACTTAATTTTCATACCGCATTTCAAAAATAGAATTCAATAATAGCACTAAAATAGCATCGAAATACATCGCGCACTTGTGTCCACATTTTGTTTACTGCACTTGAAATGAGAGGAATGTTTTACTGTCACAATTTATTGTTTATAATTCGGCATTGCTGTATAATACTCTTCCGGTTGCTATTATTTAACTTAATTTTGACGTGCTTCATGTTAATGATCATACCTTCTGCCTCAAATATGCTTATGTGGTCGAGTGGGTATAGTTGACGCCTGTGAATCAGCGACTGCCGGTTCGAATCCCGAAATGTAAAGGTAATTTTTAGACATATAATAACAATATAAATATGTAAATCCAATTAGTCAGCAACATTCTAAAGCAGTTTCATAAAAAAATATAAGATATGAAGCGGTCTTCCATTATATTTTTTTTAAATAAAAAATTAAGGCTGAACAAGGGTTGGAAAAGACTGTTGGTTAATGCATTGAAAAGCTTATAATTTAGATTGTTGTTAAGCTTTGGGCTGATTAAAATCACCAGATTTAGATGTTTAAAAGCTGAACAAAGGTTAGTGTGGTCTATGTACAACAATTATTCAAACTAAGGCTGAATTAAAATCGATTGAACAACACTTGTTAAGCATCAAATTGTTACCTGGGTTTGCCTTAACCCATTTTTCCATAAGGCACGACCTTAAGAATCGACAGTCTTCTTTTGCATATTAACCCATGCTTTCTTCATTTCTTCTACATTCTTCACAGAGGCGTAACTAGCATGTTGGGCTGGGGGGGGGGGAAGTCCCTAGCTGAAAAGACATAAACCATCGGTAGTATGGGGAGGGAGATTACTTTATTCTATTTACTTGTACTATTCAAATAAAGTTCATTGATTTAAACGATTTCAAACATGTTAAAAAAAATGTACCCATATTCAAGTTGTTTTGAGGTTTCCGGCTTCAATAAAATTTACAGATATTGTTTATTTAAAAGATATATTTATTTCAGTCCAAAAAAATAACATCACGAATGTCTTTTCTTGAATTTTAAGTTTCACACGAGTTTTACTTTTCGGTTAACCTTAGGAAACTTGTTGAGAACATGTTCAAGAGTAACCTTTTCTTTGACAAATTCATTTTCAATGTTTAGTACCGCTAGTGATGAAAATTAGTTTTGGAACATAGTAGTTCTCAGCCACGATTGCTTCCGCTGTTAGCACAGTTTTGTCGATTTCCTATAAATCTATATGGGAATTCTGCGGAAGCTTGACGTGATTTTAGGCATCTCTATTGTTTGTGAAATTTCATTTTTACCATATGTTACTTCTAATTAGAGCAGAACAAATATGTATTGTGAAATAATTTATATTTTTCAGTGGCGAATGCCAAATTTAATTTCGATGTTAAATACTAAATGCAAGATTAAAAAATTATGCAAGAAATCCAAGAACTTCCAATTTTCTACATTTTCCAACATATTATTTATGAATCACCCCTCTTTATAACCCAACGAATTGTGGGACAAAAAAAAATGTTCTTTTAACATTGAATAATAAGCATGATAAGGAATTATGTTCACTGGTTAAACCAGAGTGGCCAGTGACTTTTCATTTTGAAATTCCCGTTTTTTCCCAATTTTCCCGGTACGAATCTTAAAAATTTCCCAGTTTTCAATTTGTAGTTAAAAGTAAAAGTGGCTATTTTTCCTTAAATCGTGACCGCGTGCCAGTTTTCGTAGTTATGTGTGGGTAAATCTTTAATAGTACTTAGAAAAATCAATTGCTATCACTTTTTTAAGCCATATGCTTCACGCCAGCCCAGACCTTATGTTTTCAAAACTCCAGAATTTTCTGAGAAACAGAGATATTTATCACGGTCACTAGGCAGGAACACTATCGGCCTGAATGGGTAATTAGATCAAATTCTAAATAAGGAATGAATGGATTAAGAAATTGTTTTTTTATAATTTTATAATAAATGAGATCTAGGGAAATTTCTTGGGGAATGTTTTGGGATCTAGGAAAGTTGACAAGACTGTGAGGCTTTGATATTTGTTTAGAGTCTTAGACTATGACATTTTTTCGAGATTTGTAACTTTTACAAATCTTAGTGATCCTAAATTTAGAGAGCCAAAAAAAACAGATATGGAAGTTAACAAGGAATTGAAGAAATTTTGAGGAGAGAAAAATAGGGAAAACATTCTAAGGGAGCAACATTTCAAGAAAATTTTGAGATGAAGTTCTAAGAAATTGTGAGATAAAAGGAAGTGCTGATTTGAATTCTTAGGTGAATCTGAGGAATTAAATGGGCATCGTGAGGAAAATAGCTGGAGAATTAAAGTAGAATTCCAAAAGACTTCCGATTAGAGTTCAAAAAGAATTATAAGTATAATTAAAAGGGCGTTCTAGGTATTGATGAAAAATAGGTAGCGTATTTTAAGGATAACTAAAAAAAAAACAAATTATCAACCATTAATATGCAATATATTAAGCAATTTAAAATCACAGCAGAATTTATTCTGAATAATCTGGAAAATAAATTGCTCCGGTATTTATTTCTGCAATTTTCTGGGGGGGGCAACCCAAGGTATGGGGGTACCCCCCCCCCTCATCCCCCCTCTATTTACGCCAATGATCACCACTTTAGGTCGTTTTAGAAGGTGCTCCTTCATAAGTATTTTTCTATTGGGCGCAGTTCGGGAGTTTCGGCACGAAATCGACATCATTCGCCTTATACCACTTTTGCACGTCCTTCGTGTAGTGGCATGATGCCAAATCCGGCCAGAAGATCGTCGGACCGTCGTGAGCCTTCAGGAGAAGGAGAAGCCGCTTTTTGAGACACTCTTCCAAATACACCGACTCCAGCTCTCGATCTTGACCCGTCCGTGTATCGATGCATGTAGTTTGGGTACAATCCGGTCAGCTCTGCTACCGATCTCGTAAGGGCTACGGAATTGTTCCCAACTCTTAACTTCTCCTTTATTCGGCTGTCGATGTTTGGTGCGGGAGATTGCCAACTCTTATCTCCGTACCAGTGAATTTTGACCACTGGGGGAAGCTCTGCGTTGGCGATTGTACAGAAAACTTTCTGTCGTTTCCGGCGATATTTGCTGAAAATGCAGCGGCTTTGTTGGCAATGGCTGCGTAGATGCGGTACCGGAAAGGGAAAGTGCCGGCTTTGACACAGCTGGCATCGGCTAGTGTCGAGGGTAGGAGACCGGAAATGCTGCGTGTGTAGCTATGGTACACCGGAGCGAGTATTTGTATTGCCTTGTCGGTGGCAATGCAGGTCAGCTCGAGTTCATACATTAGCCGGCTGTCTACGATGGCCCGGGCAACACGGAAACGTACTTCTCTGTTGTTGGACCGGTGGGGAAGGGAGATTGTGCGGATGAGGTTGATCCTGCTGCTACAGCTGGACTGACCCCTTGGAGGTGCTGGTCAAAACTCAGCGACCGGTCAATGACAACCCCCAGCAGTTTCATAGTTTACCGATCTTTATGGAAGGTCCACAGACCCGATGTAGATACTAGCAAACGTGGCACCTAGCGCTCTTTCCAACAGACAGCTGAAAACCTTTCGAAGCGGCCCATCTGGCTACGGCTGAAATCCCTGCTTGGGCTCTAATCCTCGTTCGTCCCGGAGTTTGACCTGTGGCTACGATTAGCACGTCGTCTGCGTACACGAAAATGTAGATGTTCGCTGGTAACCACTTGAAGACACTGTTCATGCCTACCAGGAACAAAGTGATAGCGATCACTGATCCTTGGTGAACGCCAGTTTCCTCGCAGAAAGTGCGGGATTTGGTATTACCTTCCGAGACTCGGAAGGATCTACCAGTCAGGAAATTTTGGACGAAATGGATGATATGGCCGCTAAGGCCCCAGCTGAATTTACTTGAGTACCACGGGCGTCCATGTACGGTTGAAGGCTTTCGCAATGTCCAGGGAAACCAACTCCGTATCGAGACCATTATCCTTGGCATCCTTGAGGAGCTTTCCTAGCGTCGCAAAATACTTGGATGTACCGTAGCCTTGCCGGTACGTCCCGTGTCGGCTCGTTTACTTTGGGGATGGGGACAACCAAGCTCTCCGTCCAATGCTCTGGATACGAGTCTGTCTGCCAACGCTGATTGAAGAGTTCCAGCATTTTTACTTTACCCGGGGTAAGCAGGTTCTTGAGCAGCGGGTAGCCGATCTCGTCTGGGCCGGCTGATTTCCCGTTGCTTCTTCTTCTTCTTCACATGTCAAGCTTATTGCGTATCGCATATTAGCTTATTGCGTGCTCTCAACTTAGTGTTCTAGGTGCACTTCCACAGTTATTAATTGAAAGCATTCGATGCCTGTACCATTTTTGCAATGGTATAATTGTGTGGCAAGTCCAATCATACTTCTATGCCCAGGGAAGTCGAGAAATTTTCCAACCCGAAAAATTTCTAGACCGGACCAGGAATTGAACCCAGCCACCACCAGCATGGTCTTGCTTTGTAGCTGCGCCTTTACCGACGGAGCTAAGGGAGGCCCGTTGCTTCTACTAAGCGCGAACTGAAGCTCGAAGAAACTCGAAAACTGCTTACGGACGAAGTTAATGGGTTTGCTAGCCGTTGAAAGGTCGCCTCATACTTGGAAATCGAAGAGAGGCAAGCGAAATTGTTGCCAAGATTACCTGCAACGATTGCGGGGTCGGATACCGTCTACCTGTATATGTAGTGTGGCCGTACGGCGCTTGCCACTGAGGGCGGGGCATGAAAAACCAATCTAATGTTATAAGTAAGGTTACCAGTTATTTTACGCGTTTTAGGTACTCTATTATGAAGTCTGTGAAAGGGAATCATGTATTTATCATGGATTCATGGTGAACAGAGCGTCCAATGTAACACTCATTAATTATGCTATTGAGAAAAATTGTCCAATGTAAACGTATGGTTTTAAAACAGTTTACAAAATAATTTGTCGAACTGCAACTTAGTTTTTCTTAGTCCTTTGATTAGTCCTTTCAAAAAAGTACTCGAAAAATGGTTCATTGTCACAATAAAAGATTGAATAAAATACAAGTAAATTCTCAGTTCTCAGTTGAATTCAATTGGCTTGGAAAGTTGAGCCTGGTTCAACTTTTTTCAATTCAAGTGAGTTGATCAAGTCAGTTTAATGGCATGGTTTACACGTTCAATTCGCGTTCAAGTCAGTTGAATTCAACTGACTTGATCAATTGACTTGCCCTGTCTAAACCCAGCTTAACGGAACTATCAACTCTAGACTTTCATCTCCTCCATCTATCGTATAAAAATTACCACTTTAGTCTGTTATTTGAAATTAGCATCTTCAACTACGAGTCTAGTTATTTTTCGTGTCTTTAGATTCAAGATAGGATACGAAGGGTTTTGGGTACTCTAATCTGAAGTCTGTGAAAGGGAATCATGTATATATCATGGATTCATGGTGAACAGAGCGTCCAATGTAACATTCATTAATTATGCCATTGAGATAAATTGTACAATGTAAACGTATGGTTTTAAAACAGTTTACAAAATAATTTGTCGAACTGTAACTTAGTTTTTTTTAGTCCTTTGATTAGTCCTTTTAAACAAGTACTCGAAAAATGGTTCATTGTCACAATAAAAGATTGAATAAAATACAAGTAAATTCTACCAGAAATTATTTAGGACAACATACTTAAAAATTCCTTAATTGTTAGTGAACAAATGTAATGTTGCATTGAAATACTTTAAATCGTGTTAAATTTATATGTTCCCTCATGTGAAATCCGTTGAACCATTCTGAACGGCCATCCCGTTGTGGTTATACCACATCATTGCTAATAATGGAGTTAACAAAGTAAAAGTGAAAGAAGAGTGTAACGATCAGGAATTTTGTGTAAATTTGTTTATAACTTTATAGGTTTAAATTGTTTGAATTAAATTCCTTAGTGTAAGCAGTAGGAAGACACAAGCATTTTTGCTGAAATCTTTCCTAAGAGGGGCCCATTTAATTTATGGATAAGGTAGGAAAGGGACAGCCGCACGATTAAACGAGTCAAGTTCTTTGACTATATGTTTAGTATTACTTCTGCGTGAAGTCAACGATTTACATAGTTGAAGATGCTAATTTCAAATAACAGACTGTAGTGGTAATTTTTATACGATAGATGGAAGAGATCAAAGTCTAGAGTTGATAGTTCCGTTAGAGTACGGCAGTGTGAAAATTGCATATAGAAAGTAGATAGCGAGCTAGGACAACTTTTAAGGAAGGTACAAATCGGTTTTTTTTTAAAGAGAGATGAAAAAACCGATTTGTACCTTCCTTAAAAGTTCTCCTAGCTCGCTATCTACTTTCTATATGCAATTTTCACACTGCCGTACTCTAAAGCTGAGTTTAGATTAGGCAAGTCAAATGATCAACTCAGTTGAATTCAATTGGCTTGAAAAGTTGAGCCTGGTTCAACTTTTTTCAATTCAAGTGAGTTGATCAAGTCAGTTGAATGGCATGGTTTACACGTTCAATTCACGTTCAAGTCAGTTGAATTCAACTAACTTGATCAATTGACTTGCCCTGTCTAAACCCAGCTTAACGGAACTATCAACTCTAGACTTTCATCTCCTCCATCTATCGTATAAAAATTACCACTTTAGCCTGTTATTTGAAATTAGCATCTTCAACTACGAGTCAAGTTATTTTTCGTGTATTTAGATTCAAGATAGGATACGAAGGGTTTCGGGAAATGATGGACTTCCGGTTCGTCCGAGCTTCACTTTTTTTAAATCTGAGGATTCGCGGTCTCGATTATTTTGTCCGTGACTTCCCAACGAACTTGAAGTGTGCGCGCTTGTTCGTGGTTGTTGTTTTTCAAATTAAAGTATGTAATTTAAAGTGATGTTAAGTGTTTAAATTATTTAATATTTTTGTTCGTTTCCATAGCTAGAAGAAGCTAGGGTATGCCTGAAGAATTTGTGTGCGATCAGGAGGCAGACTATAAAATGGCAGGTGATTAAATTTGCTCAATCTGTGCTGTCCATGTCCGTGCCCGTACTTGTGATCACTGTTCTGGTGAAGCCATCTTTAAATCGTTCACACCATAATTCACCGTACCCGAGCGCAGCAACTTCTCCCCGACGGACGGAATTTCCCCGGCAATCGTCAACCAGCTGGAAGCGGACGGATCCGTTACATAAATCTGTCCGAGGAGACTCAGGGGATCTTCACGCGCACAAGGTCCATCCGTCGGTTCGTCAACCTACCGCCAGAGTAACCGCCATTGCACCGACGTGTGAAACGCCATTGTTCGAGCTCCATTCATCGGATCACCATTGACGATCACTAACGAGTGCGTCGAAGCCTTTTTTAAATTTGGAGTGTGGCGTCCGGTGAAGGCGCCACGGAGTGATTTTTTGCCAGTCTAAGACTGAGGAGCGAATAGCGCCGAGTTTCCGTGACACGCTTTTCCAGAACTCGTGATGTGGCATTCCCGCCTGTAAAGTATGCGCGCGTAAGATTTCCGACGCCACTTCATTGTCACCAGGAGCGCTGACTCGTTTAGAGTTGAGTTGCCGATAAGGTGACGTCACACAAATGAATGCATTCGACATCACTTCGCGTTCTCCGTTGTAGTTTTTGGTTCCCGTCCTCTTGTTGAGAGTTTGAATGTTGGGGAGAGTAGTCCACTTACAGATCGGGGCGACGTCTAGTGGCAAGTGACGAGACTGCCGATGAGGATAAATTCTCTTTCGTAGAGGTATTTTTGGTATGGGTTTGGACGGTTAGTTGAAAGCCGGCTTGCCTGATCCGTAAATCCTTTCTAGGAAATTTAATGGACTCGCCCTTCAGAGAGTCTCAACCGGGCAAATTTACATTGGGCGTGTGGTCTCCCTTGTGGAGTGGCGCTTAAGCCACGCGTTTTAAGTCGGATCATCCGGGCTGGCTACAAGAGCTGCAAAATGGAACACATGCGATACGACAATGGAGTGTTGCTCGTTAAGAAAATTCCCGGAGACACTTTCTATTTTCCGCATTGGTGTTACAGTTTTATAACACGCAACTAGGAACTCAAGATCATCATACAAAGATAATGGACGTCGAAATATCGTAGAACACATCAGAAGGTCACCGAGTTCAAAAAAAGGCACGATGAGATCGTTTTAAATTATTATTACTCATATATACAAAACAATGCTGGGATTGGGAGGGACCATCAGGTCACCATATTGAAGCGATTTGAATGGGGAGAGTGAAATTGTCAACGCCCTATTGTTAACATCTCGTGGAAAAAGGGCGCGCTCTTCTCCACACTCATTGGAGTATTCTTCTGTCGGACAGCTCGTTTTTTGACCAATTGTATGATCAGATCATGTGGCCGGAAGGAGATTCTCTACCATCCCGTGGAAGCATATAGGTGAATTTACCTATCAATCCACCAAACCCGTTTTTGACCCTTCATACAGTGACATGTTAAGCACAATCAGAGGTTATTAAGGTTGATCAAATCAAACAGTGAGGAGCGCCCAGTAGCATTGGGCAATCCTAAGGCAAGAATCGATCTTAGTGAATCATTTGAATCGATCTTTTTGAATCGATCTGTTTGAATCGATTCATTTTTCAAAATGGCACAAAAATGTTTCAAATATAAACAATTTGGTGCAGATTAACACCAAGTTCAGTCTAAATATGATATGACGTTACATCATAAGCTATTTTTTTATGACATTTCAAGCTGAACATTGTATTAGGTCCTAAGTAACATAGATCGATTCTCTTCATCGACTTTCTCTTTCGTTAATAACTTGGGTATAGAACCGTTTCTTGTCATGTTTGTCATATTACAAGATAGATAATAGCTTCTTTCAACTATCTGTGAGCTGAAAATAGTTGGGAATAATTTAACATGGCCGTGAGGATGCAAAGAGAAAGTTGACAAAGAGAATCTGTCAATTTTACCTAGGACCTAATGCAATGTTCAGCTTGATTTCACTTAAAATAGTCATTTAGTGTGATGATTGATATCATTTAGCAATAAAATGTATTGTACGTACGCAGTAAAATTTGTGAGTGTGACATACATACATGATGAGAATATAGCAAATGACTATTTTGATTTCATTTCACATGTGGAAGTATTTGCTCAGGATACTTGATTAGGTGAGTGATTTAACAGGTTATAAAAAAAACGAAAGTACTTAATTCAGATATCCCAAAACTCATCCGAAAGGGATCCCAAGAAAACTAATTGAGCCATGCGTTTTACATTGAACCTATATCGATTCTGTGTGGTTTCACCAGTTTAAGAGAATAGCCTCTCTAATGGAACACTTGTTACCATTCTTGATGAATATTCTCGAGCAATGAGGATATTCACTACGGATTTTCTCCCATGTTTGAGGGATCGACAGAACGTGGGAAAACAGGCTGATGCAAGAAATTTTGTAATTCTGCCGACATGCCCAATGGCGATCCAGTTCTGACATAACAGAGGACTGATGAACCTGAAATATGTCATAAGAAGGGAATGTTTATACATATGTAGAAAAATAACTTTCTTTACCATTTCGTCATGAATATCCCACAGGCCTCCGGTTGGTTTTGGTGGGAACACAGATGTGTGCATATAATCGTATACTCTTTCGGTACTATATATCTGTTCATACACAATTTTAACTGCCCGAGCGTGAGCTGAAGACTCCAGGTACAGTGTCATGAAACGAGGATCAAGGAGCGTCGCAATAGCTAATGTATCCTCCAGATCAACGTCTTTGAACCTCTCGTCAAACTGCAGTGAAAATTTTTCCGCCAAATCTTTCACTGTATCCATGTTCAAGGCAAGTGGTGAAGAAAAAAAATCAATATTAAATTGCAAATGCAAATGCACTGAAAACATTTTTTTTTTATCGAAACAAAAATCGAATGAAAAGGATCGAATGAAAAGGATCGATCCAGTCGATTTTTGTCGTGGTTGAGATCGATTAAAAAAATCGATAAATCGAACCAAAAGAATCTATTTTTTGTGTTTCAATCCAAGATCGCCCATTGCTAGCGCCCACCGCTATCGGACTTAGTTTCCGTGCTACAATGAGTGGTAGATCAATTATCATCAATAGATCTAGAATTGGATCAAAAATTTATTTTTGGTATCGAGTTGTAGTCTGGGTTTTTTTTTTTTTTGTTTTGGCCCGCTAATGCACAATGTATCACTTTTTTTTGTAGCTCTACTCCTAGAGGCAGTCTTCACGAAACGCAGACGGCGTTGATCTTGAGTTCCAATTTGTTCAGTGCGCGTTCATTGAACGCACGTGTTGTCTTTCGAACTCAGGTGTACTCTGCACATCGAACGTAATACTTCGTTCCTGTACCCAAGTGTGAACATCGAGGCTTGCTATGTTGCAACAGAAAAGGCAGACGAAATCGATGAACGTTTCTTATACGCCTTTAGCCTACACATCTTTCAGAGTAATGACAGACGAGTGGCGAACACGCAGGTCTAATGCACTCAAAGTTCATGGTTCGAGCCAGACTTTTTTTCCCTTTTATAATTTTTTTTAAATTTATTTCCATTTGATTACTGCCCTTGAGTTCGAACAATGTTTAAACTATGAAGCAAACGATGAACGAACATAAACATTGTACTCACGTTGAGATGTGTGTTCGTTTGATGGAGTGCACGCGTGAATGCTTATGTAAATTCAAAAGCCTGCTTGCACATCGGTGCTAGGTTGTGCTAGAGGTCGCTGAAAGCTTCTTTTGACAGCAAAATGTTCTTTTCCGTCAGGAAATTTCAGGTCTCTATCATATTTCGTTAAAAAGTTAAAGATTTGTAATGCACTAGGATGGTTAAACCTGGATGGAAATAAATAAGAGATATCAAAAATTCGTTGCCAAACAATCTTTGAAATAATTACCGGGGAGGGGGTTGTAATAATGTGACGAAATGTTCAAAGCGGTTGTCGAGAATGTGTGACAATATGTGACAGAAAGGGGAATTTAGAGCAAATATGTCCAGATAATTCCATTTCAAACCACTGAGTCATTTCATACGCATTTATCCACATTCCCTCCACCGACCGAAATTGCCGAGCTTGATTGCAACCGTACGATGGAAAGCTTCTCTTCCTTCGTAGAAAAGAAAAAAAAAGAATCCGAAAAACGTTTTGGACATAAAGATTAGAATGTTTCCCGTCGCTTCCGCTATGCCAGTAAAAACACACCCGAGACCACCCGTTATCGTGAGCCATTCGATGTCGTTCCAGGAGCAAAGCAAAGGAATCAATTTGGAGCCTGCTGCAACTGTGGTAGGTTCCATACCTTGGCGGTACGTACCCAAAAACAGTGCAAGTGATACGTCTCTCATACCACCGCACTTGACTGAGTTAGCAGTAGTGGGGTCCACAAGGAAGCAGTTGGTTGCTCTAAAATACAACTGCGGCTTTCTCTGCGAAGTTGCTTGGAGCAGTTTTCCGGAAAAACTGCAGGTGGCATCCCAACTGCCCACTTTTCCGCTGCTCCTTCTTCACAGAAACGGAACAGTGGCGACGACGACGATGATGATGACGATGGAAGGATGATGGTGCAAAAACAAAGAGATTTTTGGAAAATGCGTTGCACGTCTGCTGCAGCAGGCTCCAGTTCGGTTAGTTGTTTAGCTGGTCGATGAAAGGAGGAAAAAAGGTCCCCACTACTTCTCGATTGCTGTGGGTACGTTCGGTGAAAGCAAAAGACATGGATAGTTTCGGACGATACGGAAACATCAGCGGGGTTCTTTTGGAATGGACAATGCCATAACGTTGCTGCGTATCATTTGGTTCGATGCGGTGCTCCGAAGACTTGGTTAAGATTGACGGTTGAAACAGGGTTGAATATCGAACCAGTTCCCATGTGGGCAATGCCTAGAAAATTCAACCATGCCAAAGCATCAATGAAGATTTAGGAGTGGAGGTGAATTCCTTCTCGTTATCTACGATTCTTTTCTCACGCTTCAAAGTTCGTAGCCTCTGCTTCTGATGGGGGTAGCTGATGATGATGAAATGAAACAAACTCAACAGTATGAGGGCTCTGAGCTGATGGTTCATACCTTCATGTGCGTTCGAAGTTCAGAGCACTGTGCCGTCGTAGATGAAGGCCAACCCGGTCGCCTCATCCCCCTGGGCGCTACGGTATATCATTCTTTGATTTACTCCCGCATTTTCAAGCACAATGATTATCACTACGACGCAACGTTGACGAAGTTTGATGCTCTCAAAACGTCGTCGTCGTCGTCATCATCATCATCATAGACGTTTTCTGCTGTTATTGTTGTTGGGACGAGTTGGGTTGAGTCGGTTTGGTCTACGCCAGCCTGCTCACATATGGGATACTTTCGCAAAAGATAGAAACACGTTTTCCTCTCATGGTCCCCCTGCCGGTTTGACTCCCGAAAAGAGTAAACGACGGATGCTATATTATTTCATGGCAAGAAAAACACATGTGTGTGCAGCATGCAGTTTTTCGGGTTGTTGGAGGTGGTTTGGTTTGTGTTTGCTTTATCTTTCCACCCTTGGCTAAAACTGCGTGCGTCGCTCTGTGTGTGTTTTGTCTCTACGGTTGTCGAGTAGGTAGTAGGAACTACCATCACCAGAGCACAGTGCTTGTGCCTGCATACGGTTTGCATAATGCATTTTCCCGAGATCTTTCCACTCGGTTGTGCAAACAGGTTTTTGTGATTGCACGTTTCGGGTTTCGGAAGGAAATTTTGACCGGGCATGTGCGTCTTTGCGGTTGAAAGGATCCTTTTTGGGGCTGTACCTGTTTGGGGGGAGAGCCTTTTTTTTTTTTGGCAAGCATATATCGGTTGAATGTTGATTTCCAAATTTGCGGTGGATCAATAAGACCTCCAGACGAACTTTAAATAGTATAGTACTGTCCCCGAATGATTCATGTACCTAGTGTAGAAAAAAAATATCAGTAGCTTCCGGCAATTTCCTTTCGTTCTCAGTAACGTCTTGGAATCATTTTCTGACGTAAATGCAATGCGTTTTCACAATATTTGTTTACGTATCCTAACCATCGAGGAAGCTGTTGTCATCGTCAAACATGTTTAGGTGACTGAGGCTTTCTGGATGATAAATAGATAAGTTCGTCAGTATTCTCTTTTTACGCAGCGCTAGGGAGTAAGTGAGCTACATGCAATACTAAAAGTTCACTTTTCCCATATAAGTTCCCACATAAACTTTAAAGGACCAGTGCAGTATGAGATCACAACCAAGTGAGCCAAAATTTACGGAGAATGATCAGGGTATGATGATTTAAATTGAGCTTGGTGGAGCAAAATCAATATTTTGAACCACCCTAACCCGTATGTTCTTGATATCAAAGTCCTGACCACCTAGGATGTTGCTAACAAAGTTGTTCATGTGATCAAGGCATTTCTGATGGTATACAGATAAGTTCAAAATTATCGTCCTAGATAGTTGCTGTCAATATTATTATGTCTTCTTATGAAACATCATTCTATTCAAAATTATTTTATCAAAAAATAAACTTATTGAAGAAAGCAAACTTATTGGACGGTAGCTAGAATCTTCAGCTGGGTTTTATCCGGCTTCAAAATTGGAACAACTTTTTCATTTCTCCATTTATCAGGAAAAAATGTCAAAAGGAAATATCTGTTAAATAATTTGACCAAGAAAGACAAGGTACTCTCTGTGAGATTTTTGATGAGGATATAGAAAATTCCATCATCACCAGGAGCTTTCATATTTTGATTTTTTTTTTCAGTTGGAGATCTCAATTCGTCCAAATCAGTCCCAGGAATCATCAAACATCTTTTCCCGATAGAAAATATTTAGATAATCCCGAGCAACCTGATTCTCAGTAAGACGCGAACTGAAATTATGGGAACTCTCGAATAGCTTAGCACGTTTCTGATCTTTTACCGAATTTGTGATCAAAATTTTACCACCGCAGGTTTTTGCGGTTTTTCAAATTTTTTGTGAGCTTCCAAAAGGGTTTGGAACTTGGGTCTTATTTCAAAACATTAATTTCAAATGTTTTGTTCCTCAGGTCAGATAATCGATTTTTAATTTGTTTTTGCAAATCCCGTCAGATAACTTTCATGACAGGATCGCGTGTTCTTTGATAGTGCCTCCTACGGACATTTTTCAGACGGATCAAGAGCTGAAGATCATCGTCTATTATAATTGAATCGAATTTAACCTCGCATTTTGGTACTGAAGCAGCTCTTGCTTCAACAATAGAAGTAGTCAGAGATTCAAGAGCATAATTAACATCATGTTTGGTTTGGAAATGTTTAGATCAAAGCTATATTCCATAAATTACTTCCAATAAGCTCTGTTGTAATTGAAAGTAGAGCTGTTGGGATTAGAAATTATTTCTTGGGATATTTGAATAATTACTGGAAGGTGATGAGAACCGAAGTCAGCATGGGAAACCAATTGGCTACAAAGATGACATGAATCAGTTAAGACCAAACCGATAGTAGACGGGTTTCTCGCTGAACAAAAGCATGTTGGGCTATTTGGATATTGAATAGTGTAATTACCTGTAGAACAATCATCAAACAGAATATCACCAATTGAATTGCTTTGAGCATTATTCCATGAGCGGTGTTTTACAATAATGAAGAAGTTAGACCTATGACGGGTAAGTTTCTAAAGGTTACCCTTGAGAACATTCTTTTGCTGGCCTACGCTTTGGTATGGCAAATATGCAGCTATTAACGTAAATTGTCCAAATTTTATTTCGACCGAAACTACCAAAGCTTCAAAAACTTTGGATTCAAATGAAGAAAGACTTTGATGTTTCATACTTCTATGAACAATTATGGCAACGCCACCACAAGGTACATCAAGACGATTATTTCTATAATTGAAATAATTTGCGTCCCTCTTAATCTTATGGTCTCTCAAAAAGTTAAATAGCTCGTCTTCACTATCTTTAAGAGATCGAGCATTCCAGTTCAAAATATTTAATGATTTAAAATCCATTACTGAATTTCCAAGTCACGACGATATTATTCGTTAATTTTACTCCAGTTTGAATAGCATCAAACATGGAGTTAGATTTAAGCATATCAGTAATCATGTCAATTAATGATTTCTGTAAAAATTCAATTTTAGGAGCAGTAATGCTTCCTATGTCAAAATTTTCAAAATTTCCGGTAGAATTACGTTGGCTAGTATTTGGATTCCTACCCGTACAATAGCAGCATAGGTAGCTCCATTTACTCGCTGAACATTGTCAGCGGCGAGGGAAGCAGGTATAGATGAAGAATTTGAAGCATATGAGCTGTGTGTACCTATGGATACGAATGTAGACTTTGTTTTTCGCTGACCATTGTTAACAGCAGAGGTATTTGCACCTGGTCTGGAAGGTGGAGCGATTCCTACCTGGCATTAAGAAAGAGATTGTAGGATTGCTTTGCGTGTCTTACATTCTCAAAAAATTGGAATTGCGCTTTTCACCACAATTTCTTATGATCTTCCTTCACATGACAGTCGTCCTTTGCGTGAGATGAGTCATCACAATTCATGCATTTAGCTGACATGTAGCAAGTTTTAGTCCCATACCCCATTCCTGGCATTTACGGCACTGGGTGAGTATTCCAGTCTTCCTGAAATGTTCCCACTTCACTCGGATATGGAGCATAAGGCTAGCTTTTTCTCAGGCCTTAAGGTTGTTTAGTTCACTAGACTTGAAGCGAACTAAACAAAAATCATTAGAAATCTCATTGCGTGAATCGCCAGGACGGGATTCTATTTTCATTTTGACTACTTGAACAGACTCAACGTCAAGTAATTTTCTCAATTCATCTTTGATTAGATCCAGGGATTCACCACTGGGCAGACCTTTCATGACAACCTTGAACAGACGTTCAGATTTGGTGCAGTAAGTGAAAATTTTGTGTTACTTCTGAGTACGATACTTGAGAAGACGCTTGAATCCGTCCAACGCTTCAGCCAATACACGGCATTCATCCCGACGCCCAATTTGAAGTGAAAACTTAAATTTAGCGGAGTTTAAAAGTTCCGTGCGAAGAGAATGGATATAGTAGGTGGTTACCACTTTCCTTTTCACATTAAGCCGTGAATGTTTAATGGAATTTCACCTGGATGATGGATCATTTTCATCATCCATAAGCATATCAAATTGATTGCTCAATTGAATTTCATCAGAAGGGGGATCAAGCGATTGCCCTTTCTTTTGTGCTTTTTCGAATACGACAAACAATGGAATATCTTGGTTCCTCTTCGTTTTCGAAACCGTATGTCAGTGGCAAATCACAGTCAGTACAGCAGTATGACGTACAGCCAGTTGGATAGATGGGGATGGGATGCAGTTCTCTCAGGGCTTCTTCTGCATAGATGGTTTGATTTCTTTAGAAACGGATAATCGTGTTCCTGGCCACCTTCGAAAATGTTAACCGGATTAATAACCAAATAGACATAAACAACTCCAAGAAAAAATGAGATTGAACAAAAACCAATACATTTGACACATCTTTCAAGAACGCGCAAAATTCCAATTTGCAGGGCTGTTAGCTTTCTGTATTGAATGTATGTAGAAGAAATTTTAGATTGGAACTCCTTGGAGCTTTTGATCCATGGACAAGTTTGTGACATTCAAGTTCATTTCAGAACTGATGTAATGCTTGTATGTAATAGTTACAGCGCTGAAGGGAACGCACTAGGTCATTTTATGACAACGCATTATATTTTTTATGAGCTACAGATAGTGCGACAAGCGTATTAAAACATAACATCCCCACACTTTTAATAATTTTAAAATTCTCTTATTTCATCATTTCTCGATCGATTATTTAATATGAAACAACTTCAAATCGGTCAGGAATTGTTTCTTGCGTTTTATTTTTTTAACGTAGTAGCGTGTTTTTCGCATAACTTCTAAAAAAAAACTTTGTCAAAGACACCAACTCTCCAAATTGAATTATTAAAAAGCTATACTTTGAATAGCAGTTTAGTACAAGTTTAGTACATTATTATTTGTACCAAAAAATGGCACTTTTCATTCCAAAAATCATTGTCCACAATCACTAAAATCACACGATTTGTAGTTATTATTTTCGTTCCGCTAGATTGCATTACTGGACCACTGAGCATTGGTGTGCTTCTCGCGAATATTAGGACAAAAAATCCAGGCTAATATGTCATAAGTGCATAGTTCATATCAGAAAGTTATCATCTTCGAAATTAATTAATAACTAATTACCTTGAAGTCTAATCAAATGCGAACTCATACTGCACTGGCTCTTTGAAGTTTATATGGGAATTACTATAGGTAAAGTAAACGTTATGTTCTCAATGTCTTGGAACTTTGCCATAATAATTTACGGAAAATTTCATAATTTTATTAAATGTGAAAATTTATCAGCTACAACTTTGCTGAAATCCACTTTTTGATTAGATTAAGCCTAGCAATACATTTTTATCCTGAATTAATCTACCTTTGTTGAGATCTGATCCTTCTTACTAATCGAAATTCCGACAAAAGTGCTCATATGAGGTGAAGTGATAGATGAATTCTCATGTGATTTAAGGTAGGGGAAATGGCTCTAATGTTGGCCTATGGATCTAAGATTGGGCCCATCGCGAAAAATCTGTTATTTATCAATTTTATCTAGATAAACGCGTCATTGGGACGGTACTAATGGATATTTTTGGTCACTATTGAAAATTTTCTGAATTTATGTATGGGCCAAATGAGTTTTATTAATTTTAGGTCGGATTTAGTATCATGGTGATGCAAAAATATCCGGTACTATCTTTGGAACAAGTTTAACGATTTCTAAAATATTCAAACACGTTCTACGCTGAAAAAAGTTTTCACATAGGGTAAATGTCGGCTTCGGCACCCATTGACTGTTTTCGGCAACCAAAATTTAAACGTTAATTTCACTATGTTTTCCCATCAACACACTTCCCTGAATGCATCCAAACGATTCTTTAGTCTTTCAGCTTCAATCTGATTGTATGTGTACGTCTGAGCAGTCCTGTTATGGCAGATTTTTCTTCAAATGAAGCATACGTACTCTAAAATGGGGTTGATTTCAAGTTGCCGATAATAGAACAGCTGGTTAACACGCAGTTCTAATGGGAAGGTTGCCGAAGAAAACGAGGCTGCCGACAATAGTCACACTCACATGAGAAGTTTGTAGCGTTGTAAAAACGCTTTCAAACAGTTTTGAAGAATTCTGTCGATTAAAATGGATAGACAAGCAAACAGCAGATGAATGTAAACCAACAGACACGTCATATATGTGCGTGACGCTGAGAAAATGCTAATAGAAGTGTGGACACTGCTTAGATTGACGAGAATACGTAAATTCCCCTAGTTGCTATTGGGAATGCACATACTATTTTTCAAATAACAAAATTAATTATTTTTATCAGAGTATTACATAACATAAAAAATCTATGTGTGATATCATATAGCTTTCATTTTACAGATAAGGTTCATGTGATTTTGAGGTACAATTTCAAATTATGAGGTCACATACAAGTTATGTTAAATTCTGCTGTGATGCTGTGATGAAGACATATATAACAGAGGAGATTATTCAACCTTTATAAATGCAATTAGACAAGAAGTTCTTGATTTGACTTTGTGTAGTCCAATAATCACGAACAAAACCAAAAATTGGGATGTATCAAACGAAATATCTTTGTCTGATCACAAGCAAACATTATTTGAATATGAGACTGGTCAACAGCTCACACAAACTTTTAGATATCCTAGGAAAACAGACTGAGAGCTTTATAATGTAGAGCTAGAGGCAGGAAGAGACACGATAGTAATTGGAACAAACAATTGTGAAGAACTTGAGAATAATTCTAAACAACTCTCAAGTTTGATCCAAAATGCCTTTTATAAGAGTTGCTTAATAAAGGAACGCTCTACAAATAGGGATGTACCTTGGTGGAACAACAGGCTAAAAAAACTTCGTAAAAAGACCCGAAAACTTTTCAACAGCGCTAAACGAACACAATGGTGAGAACAATGTGTGGAATCCCTCACCGCTTATAATCAGGAATTTTCGGAGATCAAAGAGGATTCACTGAAAATACTCCAGCAACTGCTAGCTTGCAGAAAATACTCGCTAAAGATCATTCCAAAGGGTTGGGCACTTTGACAAAAGAGCATGGCTCTTTTACTACTTCTACAAATAAAACGTTAGATTTTATAATGATGACGCATTTTCCATGTTCTATTACTAATTCAAACGAAAAGCAAAACGCAACGACAACAGCAATTGATATCGATGATACCAGGACGGATATTCATGAAATATTGAATGAAACGACTGAGTTAGACAGAACAAGAGCGGATGCTTGCACTTTGGGCAACAAAATCTTTACTGAAAGTTGAAAGTTGAATTTGGCTATTATCCTTTGAACCTTTCAAATCACCAGGTAGGGATGGAATTTTTCCTGTATTACTACAGAAGGGAAAAGCGGTTTTAACGTCTATATTAACAAAGCTATTTCGAGCAAGATTAATATTCAGCTATATATCTGCAGTGTGGCGACAAGTGCGGGGTACTGTTATGCCCAAGACAAATAAAAAGGATAAAACTTCACCATGATCCTTCAGGCCAATAAGCTTATCGTCTATTGTGCTAAACATAATGGAAAAAAAATTTGTCGTCATAGGGTTACGGTATGTAATGTGGGTCTAGTCCTTTCATTCGGCCTATCACGCAAATAAATAATTAATTAAGGAATATTACACAAAAAATAAGGAAAATATTGATCACTGATGATTGATAAATGTGTACCACACACAAATCAATTTATATCACAACATTTCAATACATTTTCAGCTCTCGTAAGTAATAAAACTGGTTGAGAATATCACTCTGTTCGGAGTTTTTAGCCGCCATGACTTCTAAGGTTAAGATGGGAAGGTTGCACTGACGATCATCAAATGGCCTGATTATGGCATTTATTGAATGGAATTACCTGATAATACACACTAGACGTAAAACTCACAGTTACTGTTTGAATATTTTATGTTTATTTTAATTGTTTAACAACGTTTTCACAAGTAAATCATGGACCCAACTTTAGGGACACATTTCTTTTCTATGTTCCTAACTTTGGCCCATGAAATTCATTTGACAGCATATAGCAATAAGAGTAACGTCAACAATGTGGTTTGCATTTGGATGATAAGGAACGAACAGGAAGGGAGATTTTTTCTGCCAAATCTGTATAATGAACATCACAATGTTTTGATTTAGATATTCTGCGGTCGAAAGACGATAAGCGAAATTTTTAATTTTTAATTTTTAACTTGAGTGATTTAATGTAGTTTTCGTAAAATTTTCTCTAAGAAATGTTTTGAGGAATGAAGAGTATTAAGTTAACAGTGATAGTGATAAAAAAAAATACATAAGAAAACGTTACCAAGAGCGTTTTTTTTGAGAATCAAACAGGATAGGACGAAGTTGCATCCATAAATAGACCCAATTTGGGGACAATAGACCGATATTACATACATTTCCCTGGTGAGTTTTTGTCTTAAAAAAAGTAAGTTTTTCAACTTTTTGCGGTTCCTGATAGCAAACGACATGATAAGCATATCTAAGCATACCATTTAGCAGTAGAATATCGTTTGCAGGTAAATTAATTGATGAGTTATGATTAAAAACGTAATCTATGGCTGCATATTAGACCGAGGTTAGGGACGTATACCCTATCTAGTAAGAAAACCTCTGAGCAAATATCAGTTTGGATACAAGGAAGGTAAGTCATCAGTAACAGCACTCCATACGGTTGTTACAAAACAAGAAAGATCTTTTGAAGCGTTCCTTGACATTGAAGGTGCATTCGATAATTCATCTCACGATTCAATGACTACCGCTATGATGAAACGTAGTTTCGATCAAAGCATTGTAAATTGGATTAATGAGATGTTATCAAAAGGAGAAATATTCAGCAAACCTTGGTAGCTCACTCATAAGCGTAAGAGCAACCAAAGAATCCCGCAAGGAGGCGTGTTATCACCTCTATTGTGGTCTTTAATAGTTGATGATCTTCTCAAAAATGTATTAGCCCAAGGCTTCGAAATAGTTGGCTTCGCAGATGATATAGTAATAATTGTCTCATCATGGTGTGATAAGGAAGGATTGAATATAAATCCTTCTAAAACTACTATTGTGCCATTTACGCGATGAAAGAAATTTTCATTAGACAACTTAAGATTGAAAGGCACACTTTTGGAACTTTCTAATGCTGTCAAATATCTTGGAGTAATGCTTGATAGAAAACTTTATTGAAACATGCATCTAGAGCAGGCAATAAACAAAGCTACCAATCCTCTATGGTTATGCAAAAGAACATTCGGTAAACAGTGGGGACGGAAACCGAAAATGATCAATTGGATTTACTCGGCAATTGTGAAACCCAGGATTACTTATGGTGCATTGGTCTGATGGTTAAAAACAAAAGAGAGTGTTTTTCAGAGAAAGTTAGAAAAACTCCAAAGGTTAGCAACTCTCTCAATAACAGGTACAATTATAAGTACACCATCGAATGCTTTGCTTTATGTGCTACCATTGCATCAATTTGTATAATAAGAAGCCGAAAAGTTTGCTATAAGGATTGCAAGGTCAGTGAAACTTTTTAAAGGAGACCTTAGAGGACATCTTAGGATTTAAAAAATTGTTAGTATCAACTCTCTAGTAAGGAACAACGAAGACTGGATGGAGAAAAGATACAACTTCAATCGACTTTTTCAAGTATTTAACCCTGGTCGTAATTCATGGCAAATTGGTGGTCCAGTGCTTCATCCAGGATCGATTGTATTTTATACAGATGGATCAAGATTGAACAATCAAGTGGGAGCAGGAGTAACTGACCCAGGGATAGACATATCGGTTCCTAAGGGCAGATGGCCAACTGTGTTCCAAGCTGAAATCCAAGCATTTGTAGAGTGTTCTATTATATGTTTGCGTAGAAGCTATAAGAGTTCAAATATATGCATCATGTCCGACAGTCAAGCTGCTCTCAATGCTTTCTGGGAGTGTGTTCAATCACTTCAAAAATCGCCTTGTCATAATCAAGTCAACTTATATTGGGTTCCCGGTCATTGCGGTATTGACGAAAATGAAAGATCTGATGCACTAGCAAGACTCGGATCTTCTCATAAGTTCATAGGGCCAGAGCCCTTTTGTGGCTTATCGGCTGCATCTCTTAGAATGGAGCTAAAAGAGGGGGAATCTTCAAAAGTGAAGGAAAACTGGAAGAACACTTCTTTTGCTAGGCGTAGACTGACCCACAAAAACCAAAGTTCTAATTTTCCACGGGCCAACCCCTAGATTTGTGCCTTTAGGTGAAAAACCCATTATCTGAAAGTTTTAGCTCATTTGGTTGTATGATGAACTGGCGCTTTTAGTTAGAATTTTGTATGGGGAATTTTGATATAATACATGAACAAATGACACTCCCACACTTTATCGATCATAAAAAGTTTACTTATTCTCGATTTGATTCAGATTTTCAAAACTTGTAGTTAAAGTAATGAGTAACAACTTTGCTGAGTGTGCCCGCCCTTGTTCGGGATTCAATATTAGCTTAAGTTTATGCGCCGATTCAAAAAATCATGCTATATTTTTCTGTTTCATTTGGTCTCGAACCATCATAAGAACCTTTCCCGGCCCCAAAAACCCCTGCATACAAATTTTCACGCCGAACGGTTCAGTAGTTTCTATAAGGGTCAGACAGACAGACAGAAATTCATTTTTATCTATATAGTTTCGCTTTTGAATGTAAAGTTCTGTCCAGTTAGAATCCGGTATCACTTATTGTGTTGCAGCGGCACGGAAAGTGACCGCTGCAAGAATTATTTTACAGCGGTTTGTTTACTATAAATATCACGGTGTTTCGTGCAGTGAGTCAATAATTATTCCAGATGGAAGCCGAGAGAAGAGAAAAAAATCTGAACACCCACATTGATAATCCAACGTGGTCCGCAACAAAAATCGCAAAAACGTTGAAAATCGCCAGATCAACCGTGTATGATGTGGTCAAACGTTTCAGGGAGCGAAAGAGCGTGGATCGAGTGCCTCAAGGTAAGCGTCGTAGTGGAACATATGACCGCAAGCTGAACCAGAAGGTGTTGAGAACCGTCAGAGCAAACCCTGGACTATCAGATAATGAAATCGCACTAAAATACGCTGCTGCTCGCAGTACCGTTCGAAGAATTCGTTTGCGAGCAGGATATCGTTCTTATCGAGCCAGCAAGCAACCAAACAGAACGTTGAAGCAATTTTTCGTCACCAAAACTCGAGCTCGGAAATTTTACCAGCAGGTTTTGACGAAGTACCAAGAATGCCTGCTCATCGACGATGAAACCTACGTCAAAATGGATTTCGGACAGCTTCCTGGCCAAAAATTCTACATGGCGACGGCACGAGGAGATGTTCCTGCGAAGTTTAAGTTTGCTTTTATGGACAAATTTGCCAAAAAAAAAACTGATGATTTGGCAAGGGCAAAGACCAAAGTGTTCGTGACGAATAAGACGATGGACTCGAAGCTGCCCGCAGCTCTGGGACATCGAGAGATTTTTGGCAATAATGAAGCGGAAGCTTAAGAAAAGTGGAAAAACGGCTCGGGACGCGATTCAGATGACCAAAATGTGGAACAAATGTGCCAAGGAAGTTGACTCCGGAGGTGTGCAGCGTTTGATGGGAGGAATAAAGAAGAAAGTGCGAATTTTCATTAGAAACGAAGATAAATGATTTGTATTGATATTGTTTCCTAAAAGTACAGTGAATTACTTTTGTTTTGATGCATTAACCTTATTTGTACGTCAATCCGTTACCGAGATACAGATGATTTTATTATTCCGGATTCTAAATGGACATGAGCATTTTGTATATGAAAATTTGAACCAAAAGTACCAGCCTGTGTAACGTCAAAAACAGGTGAAACATTCAGAGAGTGATTATCAATGCAGTTAAAGCACAAACCATTCTGTTTCCACACTCAAATTCACCTCGACTTGTTCCGCCTGCTCACGTCAAGATCAATCTTGATAGCACTCCCATTGAATGGTCGAGTGAAGTAGTCTACCTTGGTCTCACCCTCGATTGCAAATTGCTATTCTGATCCCATGTGCATGCTTGGCATACACATTTTTTGTCGCGAACTGCTCATTTGCTAATAACTTCGCACACAGTTGACGTAACATAGTTATTTTTGAAGCAGTACATAGAATAGAGTTTAAGCTTGTTATAGATACGTAAAAAAAAGTAGATTTTAATTCTAGTAATAAACTGTATTTGTTTGTGCGTTGTAAAAATGAAGTGAGAAATGCTCGCTGCACATCTCGGACTTTAAGTGTAAAAAATCATTGGCGTTTATTCAATTGTTACAATTTACCTTCACAATTCACAGATGTTGGACTGTGCAAAACATGAACTTTTATGTTTAGTGGTAATCTAGTTGATACGTTGCATAAGCTGCCTGTATTTTTTTTGCAATATACGAGCAGAATACACATAATTTATTAATATTTCCATAATACATCTTTGACTAAGTTGTTCCTTATATTTTAAGCTACGTGTGCTACCAGTCTGCTATGAACGAAAGAGTGAGAAATTGAGCTCGTGAGAGAAAATTTTCATTCTTGGATTCGATTTTTTTTAGCTCTCTTGGGACTGGTAGTAAAGTGGGTAAAACATGTACAGGAAAATAATTTTGATATCATATCAAAGTGGATGCACTTCAATCGTGTGTAATATGGTGTAATATTACTAGCCAAAACGGACAAATTTATTATTAATACAGTGCATGAACTGACATTACGCTGCTTTGACTGCATTTGTTTATTTTTGTGGCAATAAACATTATATGAGATTTTCGACGTGATTGAAGTGCATCCTCTTGGACGTAATATTAAAATTTATTTTTTGCTGTGTAGCTTGTTTAACAATAATATCTGGGAAAAAATGAACGACAAAGTCCCTGACTGATTTATTTAGGTTGTCTTTCACTTTTTTTGTCCTGAATATGCATCGAAAGCGAATAATTCCCAATTTTCTCAAATTCTATATGAGGATATTCATTACTTCCTACCAGCGGAACAGCGATATGATTCATTATGTACTGAATTGAATTTCAGCCAGGCAAAACATTGAGCTAGTGTCTGCAATGGAACCAAACAACCAACTCAGAGCTACCCCTAGTTACGTTACCAATAGTTAGGTTGTTAAATTTTAATGGAGAAAACATAACAATCGAGCAGAAAGACCATTGTAAATGTCCCGATGACTGTCTTCAAGATATGGAAGCTCAACTGGTACCACGTATGAAAGAGCTTAAATGGAACACTCCAAAGAACAATCGAAAAATTCCAAACCAAATTCCAAATTGTTCACTTTTTTCAAGCTAGTCACTAAAAAGTCTCTTCCTCAACCCCCTCAAAAGCTAAAATTCTAGATTTTGTTATATTTTCATTATTCCTTCTCAGTATTACATGTTCCAAGAAATACTAAGTTTAATCTTTCCCTCTCCAAAATTCAGTCAAATTACCCATTCGTTCGGCCTTTAGACTTTCGGCCTAATGACATTACACTCGTCCCATAAATGTTACAACTAGGTATCTTTCTATGAAATCTATACAAATATAGCTAGTTGTATCACAAAGGGGATTATATTATCGAGTTTTCTCGTAAAATAGTCTAAAAAAACCATCGGGTCTTTAAAATTTGTTTCACTCGTGGAAAATTATGAAGTGCAGATATGGCTTGGTAGAAAAGCAAACACAAACTCGCTCAATCGAGTCAATCCAGAGGGAGTATTTTTCGAATCTTGAAGATGTTTTCTGTTATCAATAAATAGACCTCCAAAACGTTTGACACGCCGCAGGAAATCCAACGAAATCTTAATAATCCAATTACCCAAGATACAAAAAGGATGGTAAAATCAAGTCTTCCTCGAACAAACTCACGAAATACCATCCCAAGATTCATCGAAATGCCATAACATCTCAGTTCATCACCCCCAAACGAATCACCTTCGACGCTCCTGCCTATCGTCTCTATTTGCCAAACACACAGAACGATTAAAAACTCCTAATTCATCGGTCTTTATCCCACTATCCCATTCTTCCCACCATCATCGTCCGTCGCTGTTTTCTGTTTTGTGTATTTTTTTATACAACACAGCTTCTCTGATGGACCTGTGTCGGATACACACCAACACTTGTGCAGGAAAACAGCTGAAGCAGACATTTGCCGCTGATGGTTACATTCTGCTTTTCCATCCTCCCTCTTCTGCTGCATGCTTGCATACCTCAAAAGGGTCGGCATCATCATCATCATCACCGTCATCGTCATCGTCATCGTCGCATCGCACACCGGTCGGTTCGTTTGAATGGTCCATAACACATCTGAATCTTCGAACAAAAACCGGGAAGAAAACACACATGACGACAACGCAGCATAGGACTCTCCAACGCAAGCTGCTGCCGTCGCTTCCCTGTCAACATATGATCTCATAAATTTAGACTGATTCGTGACAGGTGTAAATAAATGGTTTTTCAACTCGATCTTTTGCTCATGCTTTCGCATTTGTGTGAGCGAGGAGATATGGGTGGAAATTACAGGTATTTTAGCACGAGCCAAGGAAGGTCAAAGGGGGATTATTTTAACGTTGTTACAAAGTACAGCTGATGGGAACCTGGTGCAATAGGTGGATATCCCTTCCAATTATCCAACCGGAAGCCGATTGAGGATGAAGTTCCTGAATAAAAGATTAGAAAATCACGACCTCGTGAACCAGAACATGTGCATCGCAAACAGACCGTTCCGAGTTGGTTCTGTTCGAATCGTTTCGCCTGCTGCCTGGTCCCCTTCTCTACGACGGCTGTGATAGTTATAAGGTATTATGGGAGCGTACTGGAGTAACAGCCAGAATAAACATCCTACAACTTTGCTCCTCACAATGTTTATTTTGGGTTGCGTGTTTCGGAGCAATCATCGGAGAGCATGGGAATTGATGTGTTCATGGCAAATTATTATCGTGCTTCTAGAGATAGTGTTTTCCCTGTCTCAAGCGACTTCGTCGTCTAGTTTGGCATTGCACACCAAACTCACGCCAGGAGGGCAATCACAGCTAGTTGTATGCATATGTTTATGCATGGACGATAGCTGGTAGTGCTAGAGCCCTGAGCTTGGCGGCAACGGGCCACGCTCGACTACTGCCAGAAGCAATTTCAGAGGTTTGATTTATTACGCCTATTGCTCCCCGGGATCTCTGCCATTAATGTGTATTTTCTCATTTAATCCACTGGGTGATTTGGAGAAATTTGCTCTGAAAATGGACCATAACAAATGCACACACGCTCCCTTAATGCAAGTAATTCCTACCTTACGGGTTTATTTATATCCAGTCAACGATGAAGATACGGATTTAAACACCTTCAATCGCCAGCGCTTTTATGATCTTTGGAAACTTTACACGCGTCTGCACACAAACACTGAGCTAATCCGCACCGGTCCTCAACCGATCAAACTGTCAACTTTCCGGACAGTTTTACAACTTTTTAATGGTCAACATTCGCCAATCTACACCGCACCACTTCTACATCATTTCACTTTCAAATTCTTCAAATTTCACCTTGACTTGGATTGCTTCCAATTTACCACCGAACCTTCTTATCACACACCATTCAAAACAATCTTCTTTCAGCACCACCATGTGCTGCACCAACAGTTGCGGTGGTGTTTGCAAGATACTCTACGTGCCAGAACTCGGCCGAAAAACGGCCCACACTTGACGATGCGATCTGCTGATGGTGGGTACCAAAGTGGGTATTACATTACACACATGTGCTAGCACTACTTGCTACTATCGAACTTCAAAGCACTTCCTAACTCTTGAGCCAAGCTGCAACTATCAGGAGAACCACCGGGAACCAGCAACACAATTTCCACACAGTGTTATCGGAAAACCCCAGAGAAGCTGAACCGGCACGGACAACGAACACGATTGGAATGCCAAGATCGGTTGCAATCAGACGGCGTTTTGTTTTGTTGTTCCCTCGGGTTCCCTCATTCATCCGCGCGCCGAATGTTCATTCGTTCAGATTCGCGTGAGCACTCACTCTCACACTCGGCAGTTTCCATGTACGCGCACTCACTCGGAGAGAACGATTGAGAAATGGTGCGCGAGAGATGCAGCGTGGGATTGTTGCACAGGTGTCAGGAACAGCCAAACGGAAGTTTTCATTCTTCTTCAGGGAGGAGGGAACACATATAAAACAATCTTTAGAATGTTTTATCATGTTACCGAGTGATATCGGTCAGGTTTCAAGCGATGCGAGGTTGTTAATGAGTTAGTGTTCTGACTGCGTTACACTGTGTGTGTGTGTGTGTGCTCCAATCATTGATCGCTTGATTAATTGTGTTCATAAATGGGAGCTATTTGAAATAAATTTTTAAATTAAGAGACGGAAAAGTTTTGGGTCGCTATTGCAAAAATCCAGATAATCAACGTTTTTCAAACATTTTTAATTTGAATAACAATCTTAAGCTATCATCTGAATATTATTCTGGGGAAAAAAGTAATTACTTATTTGGTTCTCGAGATGAACTAGCCATTGTGCTAGAAATCTCGGTAATAAAGCAAAAACCATATTTGAATAGAGGGACGACTATCCTTAGAAGCCTACCTGGTAGAATAACCATACAATGAGGGACCATGCACTTAATTTTCTACTCCAGCTACCCTTTAGTAAAATCTTACATCGGACATTCACAAGTTCTGTGATCTTCATTTTATTCTTCATAATTACGTATTAGGTATTTCTGATATTCTCTCACTCCCTTGTAAGAAAAAGTAAGAAAATGTCCATTTAAAATAGTACGTAAAAAGTGCATGGTCCCTTAGCATGAAATAAAATCTAGACCAACAATTTAAATAGGCGGACCAACCAAACGTAAACAATGGTTTTAAACACAAAATTCTTGAGAATCAAAACACTCCCACGTAAACTAACAATGCCATTCGATAAAGGAAGTTTGCTTGGACGTGCTTTGATTATTGAGTAATTTGCGTTTAAAGCCATTGTTTACGTTTGGTTGTTCCGCCTTTTTCAATTGTTGGTCTAGAAATACAACTACAACAAAACCGAGGGCTGACATCGATCTTATTATACCTATATTAACGTATTGTTATTACAATAGATCTACAATATTTCCGATATAGTAAGAATTTTAGGCAATAGAAAAATAATACAATGAATGTTAAGTGGCTCAAATTTGATCGGAAATAGAAGCTTTGTTTTATCAACTCCCTTGTTCTGTTGAAGATTTCCCAATTTACCATAGATTCTATTTTGGATACAATAAATTGAATGGCTATTTTATCGTTTATGTTTATTCAATAAATTATATTGTTTGGTTACATTGTACCACTGGTAGTTCCATGTTTAACGGATATATTATTTCACCGGCGAAAAATTGATCCCAGAGATTTTAACAAAAGAAGTGAATTTTCACAATCAATCTAAAAAGAAAAAAGAAAACTGTCAATAGCACAGTTTCTATTTACGCTTTACTAAATTGCATAGATTTGGCGCAACATGAAAGGAAAGCAACAAGAAAGGGAACATCAAGGCGAGGGACAAACAGGCCTGTCATGATTCAAAGTTGCTCTTTTTCCATTAGTAGCTCAAAAATCCAATTTGTTTGATTTTTTTTCGTCAAAACTAAATGGGTTCCGAAATATCGATCTACATGCGCTTCTTCAATCAAAACAAATTGTAATCAAAATGCATATAACCCCCCAGGCAGCCAGAAGTCGTATAATAATGCATATGAAGAATCGTTAAGTACTACATATGAAGTCGACATCGCATTTAATATTGAAATTCATTGCATTATGTTTCAATTTCAGCATGAAATTATGATGAAAATTTACGACTGACATACGATGAATGAATTGTACGACATAACATATAAAATTGGATTAAATCACTTGTCATACTTAATTTGTTATTACATATTAAATCAAATATTATATCAAATAAAATATTGTGTAAAGAAAATTATAATTTGCCCATACAGGGATACTCAAAATAACAAGGAGAGGCAAACTTTTGGTCAAATTTTGGAGTGTTTTAACTTCGTCATATTTGGTCCAATTTTAATTCTTCAAAAAGCATTCGACTAGTGAAGCCATGGAAATAACCATGGATGCCGGAGATATTCAGGGTTTTCGGAGGGCTTTTCAAAACTTGCTAAATTTGTGATAAGATTTTTATAGGATGCTGGTTAAAAATTTATATTTTTAGTAAAAACACAGCAAGAAGAGCCATTTCCAAAACGAATGATATGCCAAGAACTAAACTCGGCCCATAATCAACCGATATATGGCCATTTCCCTGGAATCGGTTCTGATGCAGGGTTCTGAATAGCTTTTCTGATAGATTTGAATTGGACCACATCGGCCACCAGGATGCCCCCTAGGAATCTGTAGCAGAGAATGATTGCATTTTTACACCAAAACATGTCGTGGGCAGCTCTTTCTTCATGTTTTGACGTAGGACTACGTCGTTTATTTCTATACTGGGGGTCACATTAAAAACAATCAAAATTCAGACATGTAACGAAAAATCCCAAACACGGACGCAACGATAGAGCGCAAATCGCACATGATTGAGCTCAATGCTCGGTTCACCGCTCATCTTTTCACCAATGAAAGGAAGGGAGGAGAAAAGCAGCGATAATAAAAACGCTTGCCAAATCGTCATTTGCTTTCGAGCGACGGACGGATAAGCGTCGAACACGACTTATGAGTGGAACAGTACGCATCGCACCAATACAAAGACGACGGGCGACGACGAAAACACCCACATCGACCGGAGGAAAGGCTTGCCGCAATAAGCAGCATAACTAGGCCACTGTCTGAGCCGCCGTAATCCGGTCGACATCGACTTGTACTGACGTGGCCACCACTTGAAAAACAACCGGCCCTTATCAGGGCCACCAATTCAAAAACGGAAAGAGTTAAGAACTAAATGATCAACATATTTGTTCCGTCCACTAGCGGTCCTACGTCAAGCTTCCGTTCGTGCCCCTACACAGCAAAAAAATAATTTTGATATCACGTCAAAGTGGATGCACTACAATCATAGAGGTAACTCTAAGACCACTGGGTCCCGAAGAAAATCATTATTATTTTTGGCTCACTCAGTACCAGAACAACGGTCCCAAGCAGTCCCAAGCTATTTCACTCACCCCTGCATGTTCTGCATGAATCCACACACCCCTGATGTTATCTGCCAAACTTTCATAGCGAATCAAAACAAACATTGCGTAGTACTAGAATTTCGACAAGAATAGGGTACGTTAATCGTTTGCTTGGGACCAATAGGCTACTAAAGTGGTGAGCCAATTTAAAATCGTTAGTTTCGTATTGATTGTTGCTACAATCATGTCGAAAATATGGTGTAATATTACTTGCTAAAAAGGACAAAATTATCATTAAAGTTAACACCCGATCCACCAAATCATCAATATAGCACACCGGACGACCGAGCACCTGCGATACGCTGACGCTGCACCACATCGAGGCATTCAACCCGTGAGGAATTCAAGCTGTTGTCAACGAGTAGCCGCTGCTTAGTTTGCATTTTGTACTTAACTCATAATTGAAATAAAATCATACTTCACTTCTGTTTCGACCGTCAACGAGTTCGCGTCCTTTTTTAAAAATTCGAAAAGACCCTCCAGGTCTTAACTGGCGCCCGAAGTCGGGACCGTTTTATCCAGTAATTGTATAAGTGTCTAATCACGAAGCTGCCCTGAGCCACCTTTGAGGAGCCAAACGACCGGATCTAACTCCACTTGCTGTCAAATCAGCGACTTGCGTCTTTGGAATCGGCGAATAGGTACACTGGAAAAGAACACCCGCTACCCGTACCAGTGGTTATTGGAGTTTATCGCTGCCACCGACAGAAAATGAAAACCCTGCTCCTGCTGCTACTGTGAGTATCAATTTAACACAGAAAGAAATAGTTTTAAGCCAAAACCGCACCGTAAGCTGCTAGTGCGTAAAAAAAAATAATCGCATACTAATTCAGAGGGAGGCGGACTGACCCACAGTATCCAAGCCCCTGAAATATCACAAAAATACCGCAAACTAACATAACAATTTTCCAAACTTTAACCATCTAAATTCAAAACCATAAAAACGCGAAATCGAATACTAATAACACAGCGGCGAACCCGGACCACCCGTAAGTGACCCGCTAGAATATCACAGATAGGCGCGCTACTAACTCAAAACAAAAAAATCAATAAAAAAGTGAGTGAAGTGAAGTGAAATTAGCAGTGTTATCATAATTTTTCCAAAAAAAATGGCAAATCCAGCTAACCTAAATCCAATCCTACAACCCGCACGATTAGTTGTTCCAAATCCCGTTCCCATTCCAAACGTACCGCGTCCAGCTCCACGATATGCGATTGACGTAAACGTAGGGTTCCTCGACAGAGGTAAAATTCCTAGTATCATTAAGGATTTGCCCGATTTTAATGGCAACGCACGAGATCTTTCTACATGGATCCTCGACGTTGAAGATTGCCTTGAATTATTCAATGACTTTCGGGATAGTTACGAGTACCATCTCGTGATGAAGACCGTAAGACGAAAAATAAAAAACGAAGCAAACGATATCCTCATTTCAAATAACACTCCAAACGATTGGAGTGAGATAAAAGATGTTTTAAGACTATACTACGCTGACAAACGCGATCTGATGACGCTTGACAACCAGTTAAAGGTCATGTCAAGAAGACCGCAAGAAACCATTGAAACGTACTACAGTAGAGTGCGCGAGATGATAACATTGATCAGCTCAGCAATCTCTACAGACGAAACTTGGAAAGGGCATGAGGCAGCCCTAATCAAGCTTTATAACATGATGGCCCTTGACACGTTCATCCGAGGTTTAGGTGAACCTCTGTCATTATTCTGCAAAAATTACAAACCAAAATCACTAGCGTCAGCCTACCACTACTGCGTAGAATTTTTGAATCTAAATGCTCGTAGTGCTCCCTTCAAATCTAATCCTTTGGCACCAATCCCAGCTCCTCGTGGTCACATTCCAGTTCCACCACCCAGACCAGTTCCAACAAATAGATACCATCAAAATGCTCCACCACCTCCACCTAGAAACCATTACCAACCTCCACCAGTAAACTTTAGGCAACCATATCCTGTCCAAACCAACCATCAAACTCCTTTCCAAACACATTCCCATAACAAACAACCATATTCCTTCCAAACTCAACATCAACCTCCATTCCGACCGCAAAATACAAATGTTTTTGCCCCAAATAGGACCTTCTACCAACAGCAACCTAAACCTGAGCCAATGGACATAGATAAATCAATTCAATCCCGCATGCTAAATTACGGCAATCGACCAAACTTCAAAACTGCAAGACCAACATCCGAGTCTATGCAGGCTAATAATCCACCTACAAAACGAGTTGCCCATCAACTCGAAGATATTTCAAGAGAGGATTACGATGAACCTGATGAAGTAAATTTGAATTTTGCTGAAGAAATAGAAACTTTCGAACTGCAAGAATTAACAGGACTCCAAGATGAGGAAAATGAGACAAACGTAAATTTTTTAGAGAACGATACGGAATGGGTGAGCAAATGGTTCGATTGAAAGCCAAAATCTCCCCCTTCCGTACATCAAAGTCCCTACGACAAAGGGTGAAATGAAACTGCTTATCGACTGTGGCGCAAATGTAAATTTAATTTCTAAACACTGGGCGTACCACTCTGGTAAACCTATTTTAAAAATACCAGATGAACCTGTTAAAGGAGTTACTGGGAAAAGCGTTATCTCGGAAATGGTACATCTTTCGTTATTTGAACCCGTAAGATGTGAACCATCAGAATTTTTGGTTTTCGACTTTCATACCTTTTTCGATGGTTTGATCGGAACCGAATTAATTTTCGGAAAAGATTTTAATCTCATTTCTGGTTCATCGACCCTACAAGTGTTTGGCATTGACACAACTCTCAACATTCCCTTACATTTTTATTTTCCCTCCCCTAATCCACGTAAAATAAACCAAGTGAACCTAACTTCAAATATTAGAACCTCACACCTCTCCAAAGAAGAACAAAGTGCGTTACTCCCAGTTTTAAATTCAATAAAACAAGTCTTTCACAACCCTGATAATCGATTATCATGTACTACAAATGTGGAATGTCATATACGTACAGAAGATGATATTCCTATTTACCAAAAATCCTATCCTTATCCTGTCGCATATAAGGAAGAAGTTAATGCACAAATTTCAAAATTATTAGATGACGGAATCATTCGACCATCTAGATCTCCTTGGAACTCACCAGTTTGGATTGTTCCAAAGAAGATGGATGCGTCAGGTAAGAAGAAATTTCGGCTCGTCATAGATTATCGGAAATTAAACCAAAAAACAATTTCAGACAAGTATCCGATGCCTGAAATCTCGAACATACTTGATCAACTCGGTGGAAACCGTTATTTTACTACCCTGGATCTAGCCTCTGGGTTCCATCAAATAAAGATGAATCCCAGAGACATCGAAAAAACAGCATTTTCGGTAAACCATGGCAAATACGAGTTTGTTCGTATGCCATTTGGTTTAAAAAACGCTCCAGCAATTTTCCAAAGGGCAATGGACGACGTATTACGTGAACACATAGGCAAAATCTGTTATGTGTACATGGACGATGTCGTTGTTTTCGGAAAATCATTGGAAGCGGCTATGCAAAATTTAGAAACCATTTTAAAAATACTACAGGAAGCGAATCTGAAAGTCCAACCCGATAAATCAGAATTTTTGAAAAAATCGGTAGAATTTCTAGGATACGTAATTACTGAAAATGGAATTAAACCAAACATAAATAAAATCGAAACAATAGAGAAATGGCCTGAACCGAAAACGATCAAGGAATTAAGAGGATTTTTGGGTCTAATTGGATATTACCGAAGATTTGTGAAAGATTTTGCTAGAATAGCAAAACCTCTTACAAATCTGTTCAGAGGGGAGAGAGACCCTTCATCAAATAAAAAAATTAGCTTTGAAGATACAGAGAAAGAAGCTTTCGATAAACTCAAAACTATACTCACCTCTAGTGATATTTTAACGTATCCAAATTTCAACAAACCATTTTTTATAACCACAGACGCTTCTAATTATGCCATAGGAGCAGTTCTTAGTCAAGGCGAAATGGGAAAAGATAAACCCATTCACTTTGCCTCTCGGACATTAAACAAGTCCGAGGAAAACTTCTCAGCCACAGAAAAAGAAATGCTTGCTATCTACTGGGCCTTGAAAGTTTTCAGGAACTACATCTACGGTCAAAAATTCACAGTAATAACAGATCATCAACCGATAACTTTCTCTCTATCGTCAAAAAACACCAATGCCAAATTAAAACGCTGGAAGTCGTTTTTGGAGGAACACGACTACCAGATAATATATAAACCTGGACGGACAAATGTTGTTGCAGACGCTTTAAGTAGAGTTCAGATAAATTCACTCACCCCAACACAACATTCGGCCGAAGACGATGATAGTAACTACATAATTTCAACCGAAGCTCCACTAAATGCATTTCGACTTCAAATTATCCTTGAACAGACAAACACGAACCCCGAAACGACAGTGACGACACCCTTTCCCGGTTACAAAAGAATTCTAATTAGGCGAACTCGATTTACAGAACAAATTCTAACTACAATTATGAAAGAGTTCTTCATTCCAAGTAAGCTTACTGGTCTATACACATCTGAAACTATTCTCGGACAACTTCAGGAAATATATAGGAAATACTTTAGCAGAGCAAACTTATTGAAAATCCGATTCACACAAAATTTTCTGATTGATGTAATCGACCCTAATGAACAAGATAAATTAATTGAAAAGACTCACGAAAGAGCCCACCGAGGCATTGATGAAAACAAGAAACAAATTTTGCGTGAATATTACTTTCCAAAGCTCTCTGCTAAAATTAAAGACTTTGTGCGGACGTGTGACACTTGTAACACTACAAAATATGACAGACATCCCTTAAAAATTCATATCCAAGAAACACCTATCCCAAACCACCCATACGATATCATTCATATAGATATTTACCAGGTCGATAACAATTACTTCTTGTCTAGCATAGACAAATGTTCAAAATTTGGAAGGATCATACCAATCAAATCCCGACATGTTATTCACATTCACCGAGCATTTGAGGATACTATAACATCTAACATCATTCCTTCAGCCGTGACAACAGATAACGAGAAAGCATTTTTGTCACCAGAAATAAGAGGCATAATGTTAGATCTGAACATCCGAGCTTATGTGACACCTAGCAACAAGTCAGAAGTGAATGGACAAGTTGAACGTTTCCATTCAACAATTACCGAATTATATCGTATTGAAAAATCCTTAAACCCATCCTATCCCTGCAAAAGATTAATGACAATTTCCGTGAACAAATATAACGATACAATCCATTCCACTACCGGAAAAACACCCAAGGAAATTCTTTTTGGCAAATCAAATAACTCCATTCCCGTCCAAAAACTCGACGAAATAAGAAACAAAACATATGATGAAGTAATTGTTAAATTAAAGGAAAAACAACAAAATTTATTAGGCACTCATAACAAAAATCGACAAGAACCACCAGAGTTAGAAACAGGACAGGAGATTTTTGTGAAGGATAAAATTTTCAAAGGCAAACATAAACCAATTTTCAAAAAACATTTTGTTCAAACTAATCAAAGAGTAACAGTGAGAAACGAGAAAAATCAGAATCTACATAAATCAAACATTAAGAATTTAAATATACGAACCCAAAATTAGAGAAGTTCTGGTGAATCCTGCAACCTTCCTCTAATGCCACCCCTATCATTTTCATTTCAGCATACCTCCCATCCTTGCATCCCTCCAGATCCACAACCTTGATAAAAACCCCATAGCAGTTGTAAAATTAAGAGACGGAAGAATATTAGAAGGTTACACAAAAATTATACACACCGTTAACGTTACATCTATCCAAACCACTGTGGCCTATCTGGAAGAAATTGTAAATGAAAAAAATAATACAAACCCCATACTTGCACATAGAATCAAAACTGTAAAAAACAACCTAGCACAAGTTAAACCACTAAAAAGCAATAGAATCAGAAGATGGGACGCTTTAGGCAAAGCATGGAAATGGATGGCTGGATCTCCTGATTCAGATGACCTTAATGCTATAAACAATTCAATAAATCACCTTGTTGACAATAATAATGACCAAGTAAAAATCAACGAAAAATTACATGTAAGCCTTGTGAATTTGACCAACTACTTGAACGACATTACTTCTTTAGATTCCCAAAACTTTAAAGAAATATCAAAAGAGTTAGATTCACTTAAAATCATGTTCAATTTAGATCTCATAAATGACGAAATCGAAGCTATTAGAAATGCGATTATATTTTCAAAATTGAATATTTTAAACAATAAATTGTTACACCCAGATGAAACTGAAGAAATCACAATAAGATTAGAAACACAAGGAATTCACCAGCACCTGATAGACGAAGCCTTGCAGTTTGTTACTACATCGGTCATCACCAATGGAGAAGTCATCTTGTACATCGTAGGCATCCCCAACTTCAGCAAAACCACATTTCAACACCTTCGAGCAGAAGCCGTGATTAATCGAGCAGAGCGTATCATAATACCTGGCAAATTATTCTTCAAAAGCGAGTCAAACCTGTATCTCTTAATAACACCTTGTGCAAAATTAGCAAACTGGACCATTTGTAAAACGTCTGAACTAAAAGACGTGTCTAACGATAGATGCATCAGCAACGTCATAATAGGATCCCCTAGCAACTGTTCATACGAAGCAGTCTACAATCACATTCCAGTCATTGAGATGGGAACCACTACAGTAGTTTTGAACGATGTAAACGATACATTACGCAACACCTGCGGAGCTACGAACAGACACCTACAAGGCTCATATCTGATCGTTTATGAAAACTGTTCTATTACCTTTCAAAACTACACTTTTACGAACGCAATAATCCGAGTCGTAGAACAACCGTTCTTCACGCCATCAACTGATTTAAACATATCCAGAATTCAAACATACGAAACTGTTAACATTAACAGAATACATCAACTTCATTTAGAAAACATTAACAAATTGGGATACCTGCAGACAAAGGCAGATGTAACATCATGGTCATTGTGGGGAGGATTATCGTTTACCACAACATTGATCATCTTAATTGGATTCTATATCTTCGTTAAGGCACGTCAACAAACCGCTTCAATCAACATTAGTACACCGCACGAAAAACCACAGGCTCTTTCGCTGCATTACATATATCAACCACCGACACTTGCTGACACCTACATTTCTACCAGTCGTTGACCCAGGAGGCTCAACATTCCAAAGGGGGAGTAGTTAACACCCGATCCACCAAATCATCAATATAGCACACCGGACGACCGAGCACCTGCGATACGCTGACGCTGCACCACATCGAGGCATTCAACCCGTGAGGAATTCAAGCTGTTGTCAACGAGTAGCCGCTGCTTAGTTTGCATTTTGTACTTAACTCATAATTGAAATAAAATCATACTTCACTTCTGTTTCGACCGTCAACGAGTTCGCGTCCTTTTTTAAAAATTCGAAAAGACCCTCCAGGTCTTAACTTTAATACAATGCATGAACTGACATTACGCTGCTTTTACTGCATTTGTTTATTTATGTGGTCATAAAAATTACATGAAATTTTCGACATGATTGTAGTGCATCCACTTTGATGTGATATCAAAATTATTTTTTTGCTGTGTAGGCACAGACCCTTCTACTTTTTTTCATGAATGGGCTTTTGATAGATTTGAAGTAAATATTGATCAAAAACGGAGACAACATATCAAGAAGACTGGCATCTCTTCCATTTTCTCAAACGACCGGTATGAGACAGGCACAATCGCGTCATCTGCCGCTCAAAGGCAAATGCTCCGAACGAGATTGTTTGAAATTGAAAAAAGACTATTTATTACTACTATTTACAACTACAACTAACCTACAACTACTATATATGTACACCTAAACTACTATATACAAATTGCTTATCAAAGCATGTTCTGGGGTGTTGCATTTCTGCACAAACCTAGTATTTAGGTCAACAATTTAAAAATCTATTTTAAGATCGTTCGCTTCTAGGTGGAGATCGAAAATTCTTCTATCACAGACACGATCAAGAACCATCCTCAGCACTCTATTCTGAGCGACCTGGATGTTGTTCCCAGAGTTGCAACCTATCACAATCACGATCGTCAAACAGCTGATGGTTGTAACACTTGGTACATTCACCGATATGGTCATTCCTGACAATCACGACACTCATCTGTGCTCGTTTTGAACCAGTTGCTGCTTTGCTTGCTTATGTGAGTGTGTTGGTGAGGGAGCCCAACAGCTTTCGTTTAATTTTATCAGCTTTGTTTGAAACTCACACAGTCGCGTGTGCCGAGACGAACTTGGAATTCGTAGGCATTGTTTTCATATTCTTCTGTCGTTTCGCTTTTTCTCATCATCGTACTGAGACAATCTTCACTGTTTTCGTTGTGGTTGAAATCATCAGCAGCGAGTGTTACGTTTTGCCTGTGAGCAGCGACCATTACTAGTGACAAAACGTTCTGTCAGCGATAATCGGTTGATGCGTTGACGAGTGTCGAGAGAGTGTCATGATATTTTGCATCACTTGTTTTTCCTATGAGCCTGTGCACATGATTCCCACACCGGAGCTGCGAAGAGGATCGCAGGTGCTATGATTTGTTTGTAGACAGCCAGGTTATTCACCCTTGAGAGGCGGGATCTGCGACAAAATCCTGGGTATAGGGGTCCCACATTTAAAGCAAGTTTGGCTTAGTTCGAGAACGTTCGAAACAAGCCTGTTACTAACGACGTTCTTACTGTTGCTAAACTAATAATGTTGTTGCTAAAGACTTTGCTGACTTGGATCGCTTTAGGAAGTGCTCGTCTCGTACAAACGCAATTGTCCCCTGCTGCAGGTTCATGCATTTCTTTTTAATTCTGACAATTTGAAGAATATTTGAATGTGTTTCTATGAAGATTTAAGCGTTAAAGGAAATTCTCCAGAAAATTCACACAAATATAAAAAAAAACCAAACAATTAAATTTAGAGAAGAAACAAATGGAAAATAATACTGAGAATAGTTCCAAGAAAAAGTAGACCAGAGTTCCAAGTCAATTAATCATGTTGTCGAGCAGTTTTGGGATGACCTTCTATAAGCGATTTTACAAAAATGATGCAATAAATTCCAGATTTTACAAGCATTCAAGCATTAGAATGAGTAAGATACTCTTTACTCGAGGTTCTAATAACAAATAAAATATAAAAAAATTTGTTCCACGGCACAGTTTGAGTAGAAGAAGGCGTCATTTTGGACTGGTTGAAGTATGTGATCAATTCAGAAAAGTGTTCCAGTCGAACTCTTCTAAATAAAGGCTTTAAAAAATTGAATGGGAATTTCAGGAAGAATTCTAAGGGCATTTTCCAAATATATCTACAATTTTGCTGAACCGAATTTTAAAGATAATTCTAGAATTATTTTGGATATTAAACAGTGAATAGTCTGATAAATATTTCCAAATAGTGACTTCTAGTTGCAAAAAAGAGACCTACAAGAAGGAAAGTAGTCGTTCGTACCATAGGGTTAATGTCCCTAATATAACCCCTAATAAGCCCATGCATAAATTTCAAAGGAAAGCCTTTTTACCAATTTTCCACTAGCAGCCAAAAATATCCATTTGTATTGTCCAGATGATGCATTGTTGTAGGAATAATCCTAGGATCCTTAATATTAATTTCCTTTAAATGTTTGATGTTTTGAACTTATTCACTCATAAACAATTTTGTACGATATGAACCTCTAAAGCGAAAGATACTACTTGTAAAAAGCTGAAAAACCAGGATTCTTCATGCAGCTTTATTTTTCACGAAAATATCCGGATATCTCAGGGAGTCTCATCCAGGCACGGACAATCATTTACATTCATTTCGTGCATTCATTTACATTCATTTGCCCCTAACTTTTTTCATCAACAGAACTCCGCAAAATGATGTATGGAGCTTTTGTAGGTTTTGTTAGTAGCTACAACTTTTGTAAAAACTCAAATCCGTATATCTTATGCATGACGAACCAGAGATAACAGAAGCCACTACTGTTTTTCAGTGAATGTATTTCACATTCACTGAAAAACAGTAACAAGGTCTGCCCGCTCTAATTCGTGATGCATAAGAGATACAGATTTGAGTTATGGACAAAAGTTGTAGCTAATAACAAATTCTACTAAAGCTCTATACATTATTTTGTGGAATGCTGTTGATGAAAAAAGTTAGAGGCAAATGAATGTAAATGAGGATTTTTCATGCCCGGTCCCACCAGGATTTTATTAATTTTGCTCACCAAGGGTATTTTAAAGAAATGAATGAATTTTTAACAAAATCGTATATCTTTCCTCGTTAAATTCATAAACTTCAATTTATAGATCCAGAGTGAATTTATTTCCAGTAACTCATGAATTTTGAAAATTCAGAGGCTTGAAATATTTTTATTTTTGTTCTGGAATGTTCATGTTTCGCACATTTTTAAGTTTTTGAAATTCTGGACTTAAAATACTTCAAGAAATTTTCAATAATCTGGAGTCATATTCCTTGCACAGTTGAAAAGCTCATAGAATTATAATCCTTATTATAATTTATAAGGACTTCATTCTAAGGGATTTGTTTTTAGAAAAACAACAAGTGCAATTTGCTTTCAATGTAGTTTTGAGGAATTTAAGAGTTCATGGGAAGCCAGAGATAGTTCTGAGTAGAATTTCAAGAAGTTTTTAATAAAAACTTGAATGGAATCCAGTGGAATTCAGAGGAAAATCCCAATGGCATGTTAAGGATGATTTCCTGAAGTTTGTGTTAGAAAACGAATCCGGAGCATAAATCCTTGGAATTTTTTATTTTTTGAGAATACTTAGGGGTAAGAAGGATTACAATTAAATCTGAGAATAACTACAGGAGATCTTCAAAAGAATTCGGAAAAGAAATCCAGGAGAGTTTGCCAAACAAGTTATGAGGAGAAATCTAAGGAATTTATGAGGAGAAATGCGAAGGAGTGAGATTCAGAAGAAAATCTGAAATGAATTAAATTACAATTTTGAGAATCTTTCCAAAGGGTTTCTTACTGAGGAGAATTTCAGGGTAATTTCGGGGGAAATTCAAAGAAAAATTAATTCGGGCGCTTGTTCCATCGAAATCATGAGGAATATTTTAAATTAATTGCAAGACGTATTGTAAGTAAATACTGCTGAAATTTTTAAAATAGTTCAGAGGAGCATTCCAAGTGAATTAATTGAATAATTCTATGAGAGTTTTGGGAGAATACAAAACGAATGTTGTAGAGAACATCAACGGGAATTTGGATGAGAAGATTCCGTTAAATATGGAATGGACTACTTGAAAGTTCCCAAAAATTGTCTAAAGTTAACGAAACTGAATTGAAGTTTTTCTTTTTGAAGTTTGAGAAACTATTAATACTTCTCATCCATTTTTTTTAACGTTCCGGGACATTTTTGGACTTCCTCAATTTTCCAAAAGATCGTGGATCTTCTCTAAAATTATTCGCTGAAGTTCTCAGAACTTGATTAAAAATTTTATATATTCTCTAATCTTAACACAACTTCTCTGTTCTTTCCTGAAGTCCTCGAAACTTCTATAAAAATTTTGTAGTTATCATACAGCCTGCTGTGCTGCCATAAATTTAATTGAACTGCCCTAAAAATGTTTAAGCTTCCATGTTCTTCTGAACTTATGTGAAGACCTTAATAATTGTCTAAACATCGCGGAAGTTCTCTGAAAACCTGGGAACTTCTTAAAATTTTCTGAAACTGAACTCACCCTGAAATTCCCCTATTATTGGAGCTTACGTAACTTGTTGATGCAAGTATCTGTAGTTCTCAGATCTTCCCTTAAGTTCCATAGACTTATATGAAGTTCTCGCAATGTTTCAGAAAAGCTCTGTACTTTTGTGAAATTTTAGAAGTTTTTCTGAATTTTCTTGAACTTCTTCAAGCTCCCGCAATTTTCTTGGAATCAAAACAAAATAATGAATATAGTTCTATGATGTTCACTAAAGTTCTCAAGATTTTTCTGTAGCTCGTGCATCTGTCCTTAAATAATCGACACTAACTTCTTATACCGTGCGGGACCGAAATCCGTACAGCACCGAAATCCGTACACCCTGTTGAATTTGTTTATTTATATGCATCATAACAATGTAAATATTATACATGAATACATATTCATGTTCATTCATGCATTAGCTTGATGTTTACGTCAACAATTAAGCAGTATGTCGTGCAATTAAAATAAGAAAAATAAAAACCTAATCATGTGTCGGGCATTTCTATCAATCGGTTGCGTTCTTAACGATTTTCTAAGAAAACCACTCGGATTTACTTCCAGTTGTTAAGCGTATTTAAGTGATTTTTGCAAGTAGTTTCCTGAAGGTCGATCGGAAAGGTAAGTGTTTATCGTTTTATATCTCAATTCTAAGTAATGGATCATTCATATGGTATTTATTTATCAAAATTAGTACTGTACGGATTTCGATCCATATATAACAGCTGATTCTAAATCCATACACTTGTGTATTAACAATGACGACTCCACTTTATCCAATGTTTTTCAGCAGATCATGGAAGCTAAATACACACCGGAGGATTTGGAGAAGACTGTGGCAATGATGCTTGCGGAGAAATCTTACCGAGAAGCATCCAGGGATTTTGCCGTTCCATTCACCACCATAAGAGATGCCGTATTGAATCGCTACGCTCTTATTTTATTCGTATTGATTATTAATATCTTCTAATGAAGAGCGTCAAGAACCAGCCGAAAAGGAAAACAGCGCAGCTCCTCTACACCAACACGCATATACAAATTACAGAGAGCAGACAGAAATGGGCAAGAGAGCATTCCCAACAGTAGCCACCAGCGAGGAATGGCCGGAAATATACATGAAAGTGAACGGGAGAAAATTGATAAAGAGAACGCAAAGAAACAAAGGATTGAGGAACGACAAAAGAAAAAGGTTGAGCGAGAAATGAAGAGGAGGAAGAAGAGGGAGAAGAGGAAAGAAAGCTGAAAGCAAGAAAGCATTATAACTTGAAAAGGCAATGGCAACAATGCAGAAGAAGCAGAAGAAAGCTGCGGAACAGAAGCAATGAAAGATCTGCATTTTTATGATTATTACTCTCTTTTGCGTTTTAAAATAAATTAAGTTTTAGTAGTTAACTTACGTTTATTTTATTTTTCATGCACAAAACCAAAAACTGATCTTTGATGTTAATTCATTGTCTTTTTTGTTGGTTTCGAAGATGGTTCTATTTTTTTCACTTATCCGCCATTATAGGGCTACCATCTTAGGAACCGCTTATTCTATCGCTTGATGCCAGTGGGTTGGTGGAGCGTTTCCATTATCGGTGTATTAAAGATGTTTCGGCAGTCTTCTCTTCAGTTTGCTATTATTGATTCGACAACATTGTTTAAGCTACACCGCCCAGTTTAGGCCCGGTTAATAATGTTTTGTAGCGTTGAGCTGGAGTGCCCCCAAGTTCCAAAGTATGGCGCATCTTGCACGTTACCACATGTCAAATTTCAAAGACCTCGAAGTTGTGATCGGAGGTAAACTCTAGTAATAATATTTAACCCAAAAGCACTGGTATAGAATAAAATTAGGAGGAGATGAATCCTTAAACATGATATTAGTTAGCATAAAAATCCAGGGCAGTCATCTTCTTAAATAAAAAGAAATCAGTTACCTTTCCTTTGAATCGATTGGAGCATCAATTAATCTAACGCTGATATTACTAGTTAAAAAAATAAAAGTAAAAAAATGAACTTGAACCGTTGACGAATGATTCTTATGTAAAATCGTGCGCTGAATCCAACAATATAAATGTCAATTATTTTAACGCTGAATTAGAGGTAAGAAATTTTTCGTTCGATCAATTGAACATCAATTGTCAGTGAGGTTTGTGGTATTGTTATTAGTTAATAATTTGTTTTTTTTTTAAGTTTTCCTTAGAAAATTGAATTTCTGCTAATTTTTTAAGCAATGTAAATAAAAATGTTTATTGTGGTTCTACCATTACTCTAACGGAAAAATAGTGTTGGAATGATCGAAATCAAATTTTATCACGTTTAATTCGGTGTTAAAATAATTAATATTACTTCATTACAGCCGGAGGTATTTGTGGTTTTAGTAAACACGTTTTTTTTTAAAGTGAGGTTTCATTTTTTAACTACCATGCCGATTCAAATTTCGGACACTTAAACTCGAATTTCGGACACTTTTAAAAGTCGAATATGATCCACATGTCTTGTAAATTTTAAATTTTTTTGACTAGTGCCCTCCACGATCATCTAACATTATTACTTTGTTTCTAACTGGATGTAATATTTAATTAAAAATGAAAGTGTCCGAAATTTGAATCGTCCGAAATTTGAATCGGAACGGTATATCTCAAAAACTGTCCTACTGAGATTTTTTTGGACTACATTTTCGGATTCAGCGCACGATTTTACATGGGAAATGACCATCAACGTACAAAGTTCAAACATGCTGTAAACTAGTGTATTTAAACGAGTATACATATATGTTTTGGACTCCTAGCCAAGCAACTTCTAAAAAAATACTTTATTCAAGACAGCAACATGTTTTTTTTTTCATTGATTTAGATCGATTTACATGCATGTACGGATTTTGATTCATGACTGTATGGATTTTGATTCATCCTCAACACAGTGTACGGATTTCGATTCAAAATTGTACGGATTTTGATTCAATCGTAGAACGGTGTACGGATTTTGATTCAAGAGATGTGCAATTTAAATACTTTTTTCTTATAATTAAAGGTAATTTTAAGACCTGGTGTTTGCAAATAATGGTAAAATAAAGATAAATGTATAGGAAAAAGATGTGATACAGAGCATAATGTGATAGCATTATTTAGTATTGACCGTTAATGATTCTCTCGTGCTTAGGTGTACGGATTTCGGTCCCGCACGGTATAGTGTAGACTTTCCTGATATTTAAATTCTCTAGACTGCCCTGAATTCCTCAGTAGTTTTTAAAAGAACTCGCAATTTTACTGAAATTAATTTAATTTCCTTCAATTTTCCACAATTTTCCATAAGTTTAATAAACTGTATAAGCACTCACGGAGCTTTGTATTAAGTCACAAATTCTCCCTTAACTTATCTGGACATACTTGAAGTTTGCTATGCTTACCTAAGGATTTTTCAAATTGGTTAAATATGCTGGCAAATTTTCTGATACAAATTCGTAATTCCCTGGCGCTTCAGAAGTTTTCGGGTCAACCATAGAATTTCTGTAATATCCCACAATCCCACGGAGCCCCATAAGTTGCATAATTTAATAAAGTACTTGGAACTTCGCTCAATATCATGAAACTATATATATACGCTTCAAAATATCTTAGAAGTTCTCTGGAATTTATTAAAGGTATCGATATTGCTAAAAGTTCTCGTTTTTTTTCATATTAATTGCACTTCGTTGAGCTCAATTTTCACAATATCTGTAAATTCTTGAAATTTTCATAATTCAACACCCCTAAAATACTCTCATATTTTCCGGATCTTCACATATTTTCAATGCGTTTCAGAAATTCCCTTGAAGCTTTGTTGAAGTTTCCGAAAAGGTTTCTTCAATTTCTTTTAAAGTTATTTAAACTGCCTTGTTTGATTTTCTGATGTGTCTTGATGTTCTCGGAGCAGGGCTGGCAAATGTCATTTTCAATCAAAGATCTCACGCGATATTTACAGAGATACTTCTGTCACTATCATTGGATGAGAAAACGATGATAGAGATTTTCTTCAAAATCTTATCGAATTTTTTGTCTTGACAGAACGTGACAGTGTTGTGATCATCGTAATTACTAGCTCATTTCATGCTATTAAAAGTTACTTGTACCGAGCAAATCTTAATAATATATTCACTAGACTGATGCAAAATTTGATTTTTTCGCTCCACAGTGCTCAAACGGTTTCAAATCAGGTCCTGATTAGCCTCCCAAAATTTAAAATCATTTGGTAAGAAACTGACTTGGTACAAACTATTCGAAGTTTGTATGGAAATTACTATGGGAAAACCAAACTTTTTGTTCATTGTCCTCTACGCATTTTCCATATTGCTTTTTCGAAAATTTCTATAACTATCCCGAGTAGCACACTTTCATCATAATAAGTTACAGCAACTTGTTTATGACTGAAATAAGTCGTATATAAGTTTCTACAATTGATTTGTAACAAGCGTGCTACTAGGGATTCTTACGGGAAATTTTCTAAGCTACTTTGCGGAATATTCTTTTTCAGCCAAATTTAAAATTTAAATGTTATTAATTGTTTAAGAGATTGATAATCTTATGGCATGATCAAGCGGCTGTTCTGTGGACAACACTGTATTCTGCAGTGTGACATAGTAGCCATGATATTTGTGCTCTATTCTTCGCACCAGAAACACCAATGTTGCCTGCTGAACTGTTGAATGAGCATAATCATAAGACATCAGTGACTTGAATCATTAATAACTTTTGTTCCTTACATTTGATTGAAAATGATTTTCAACAAAGTTGTAGCTAAAAAAAATTGCTACAATCACTGCTATCATTTTTAAAAGCATAGTGATGTGGTGAACTGTTAGATAGATATGAACAAAAACATAAGTTTTCCCATAGTAATTCCCATATAAACTTTGGAACCGTTTAAGCACTGTGGAGCGAAAATTTCAAATTTTGCATCAGTCTAATATAATTATTCTCATGAGTGCTTGATCATTGAAAAATGACAAGAAAGCTAATGATAGGTAGTCTCATCTCGTGATAGTGAGAGAACCTGTTTTCTCATCGTCATTTTGTTAGTCCAAACTTTGGGGTACCCTTCTTTTGACGCGTTGGCTTGTTAAGAAATAATGTGTGTACCGTTTTGATGCCTCGGGATTTTTCAGTGAAGTGAAAAGATAAGAAACGGTCCACGAAATTCAACATTTACCTATGGGGTTTTCCTATAGGAGTGAACATATGCAGAGTCGTCGTCAACGCGAATGGTTTCACCAATACCAACACATAATTATCAAATATAGTTCGTACGTCTCAAAATTATGTCCCTAATGTTCGGCCCACAGTTATAAAGCACAAAGAACATGAAATCTTCTAAATTCACAATAAGAGTGAAAAGCGTTATATTGATTTATTATGCTAGCATGTTACAAAAAGGTATGTCCTTTCAATTTATGAAATTATCCGGTTTTTTGATGACCATCACAGTGTTAGTGCAATGATATGGCCATGATCTTGCGCCTAGAAATCAAAATATATGAACATTTAATGTTCTAAATTTGTGCCAAAAATAGGCAATTCATTTACGGATTTCAACTTCACAGCAGATGTGGTATTACCATAGAGGTAACTCTAAGACTAGAAGGTCCCGAAATAACGTGCTCAACTTTTTGGCTCAACTCTGGTACTCTCTTCGGTCCCAAGCTAATCGAATCACCCCTCGAAACATAGGAAAAACCAATAACCCCTCATTTTATCTGTCAAACTTTCATAGCGAATCAAAACAAACATTGCGTAGTACTAGAATTTCGACTAGAATAGGGTACGTTAATCGTTTGCTTGGGACCAATAGGCTACTAAAGTGGTGAGCCAATTTAAAATCGTTAGTTTCGTATTGATTGTTGATATTACTTTTTCATTACTATTGTGTATTATTGCTGAACGAATGAGTTATTTGCTTGATAGGCTTAAGTGAGGAGCTAGGCTGACATTACAACCCGTAAACCTACATTTTACAGAAATTTTGAAGAAATAAACTCAACAAAATTCTTTGGGGAATTATTAAGGATAACAAGCTAATGGTGGAGTTTTCTAGAGAGAAAACCAAGAATGATTCACATGAATTCTGAAACGCGCTATTAGTAATTGTTTGAATGGTTTTAAGGAAATCTTGAGAAAATCTGAGAAGTGTTGAAATGAAATTATCAATGTTTATTATAAACCGATTTTTTAAAGATTCTGTACGCAAAAATTAGTGTTGCATGCTTAATCTGATGCATGGACATTTGTTTGGTCCCAGTTTATTTTAAAATCTGACCAATTCTGAAACTTAAAGTTAATAATAGTTCTGGTTTAAAAAAAAAAATACATAAACATGCAGCTCATAGAGCTTAAATTTTTCTCGAAAATTAGGGTGACAACCATGGTGGATCGCCCCCGTCTTCCCTACCACGCTACGCTTCAGGAGCAACAATACAATACCTTGTAAGTACCGAATCCAATTCGAAACCGATCTCTACTCATACCAATCATGTGTACCTGTATCGTAACTTTGTATTTGCTCAGGGTAATGTGATTAGGATTTTGAAAATTTCAATGATTTCCCTCCTAAAATATGCTCCATTACCGAGGACATTGGACAGAAATGAGCTAATATAAGAAGGGCTTCTCCTCGACGAGAGAATGAGCAGCATTGATGAATGCTTCTTGTTTGCAATCGTTCAAAAGATAGTGCCATGTTTGATAATGTGTACCGTTGAACGAAGTATGGCTTCACATTAATGCAATCCTGTTTAAAGATACCTCAACCTGCATGATTTGTGGCCGGATTGTTGTGAAACCGAATGAACTATTTACATACATAGCAGAGTTGCGGAAAATTGGAAACTCCCTCTGCAAACATCCGCTCCGAATAGCAATAGAAAAGTGCAAGGTAAGCAAACGATAGTCCGATGCCACGGTTTCCCACTTCCATCATGATAGGTGTAATGGAGTTGCCAGCAACGTTGTTGATAGTCTAGTGCACGAGGCAAACGGTGGGAAACAGCGAGGGATTATTATGTTTTTGTTGCTTTCGTCGACCCTTTTCCTCGCTCAAACTCACTTCCACTCAACCATCTCTATGCTCTTAGTCCAGCAGGAGCTATCGTCTGGCAGCCACCGCTTTCACCACCACCCCCATGTTGTCGTCGTCGTCGTCGTCGTCGTCCTTGTGTGAAAAAGTGCACCAGTTGCGAACGGGCGGAGGGATTATGGCGAAAATTGTTTTAAAGGCTAATACAAATGGGGTTGAAATTGGTGGTAATCGGTAAACGGTGTGAATTATTTATCGTGGCGATGATTTATTTGTGCAGCTGATCCGGCGTCCAGCGCTCAAACTTTTACCCGCAGGGAGGAAAAACAAGCGAGTGAATTCGATGCCCTTAGGGGAACAGTTATCGAGAAGTAATTGTGATTGGGGAATTTTTTTCACAGCAGTTTTTCGAGTTTTTTCTCGTGCCGGAATTTAAGATCACCCGACAAATCACAGATTTTAATTTCCATCTTCCGCTGCGGCAGCCAATGCCATATGACGCAAACGGGGTACCGGCTGGTAGATGACAATCCTTATGAGAAAAAATGCCATCACATCCACCCATTATATCAACCCACTCTGCCAGACACCCACCCCAATCTTGTCCTCTAACCACCCCCAGAGAGCTCATTTCAATAAGCGAACGCTTGTGGATTTAACATATCCAAAAAGTTGTGCGGTTTCCCACTGATCCGATTCCCCAACTGTTCTCTTCCCTCTCAGAAGCATAGACTGAAGTTATCTACGGTTGTGTTGTCATAACAGCCAATGTTTGACTGTGATCCAGCTTCACCCACCCACCACTTGTCATAATCGCTCACACACGCGCGACGGTCGTCCTCATCGTCGTAGCCGTCGTCGTCGTTGTTGTCGGGAGAAAAAAGGACCTGCTGCTTCGGCAACATTTTTTCCCATGCCACCACCCAACGCTATGTGTGTGTGTGTGTGTGTGCCATGCTGCTGTTTGTTTGTATATATATATTTATTATGATACGTCAGAAGTTTCGCGCCACATTTGGTTGCTTATACTAAATATATATAGGGAAGAAAGTCGCTGTCGGGCTTCGGATAATGGAGGTTGACAATTTTTGATTTTGGGGCTTTGTTTACTCCATTGTTCTTATCAGAATATTCGGAACAGTTTGTTTGACGGTTTTTAATGCTTGTCCTTGATTCTTTGGGATGTTTTTTCTCTTCGAAATCTGGAAAACCTAGATTGATCAACCTTTTGTTGATTCTGGAGATTTTGTTTGCTTTGCTTATACTACAATCTGTGGAACATGTTAGAATAAGGCTACGCCCAACGCTCTAAACAGATTGAAAACACTTTTGATTTCAATTTTATCGTTGATTCATCCGACTCAAGCTATTCTCAGTTGCTTGTGCATGTTTCATTTAGCTATCGCGGAGCAACTTCGAGTAGCTAAAAGCTGCTCGCATATTTTAGTTGTTATAAGATATAATAGTTGAGCAGTTCCAGGAAAAATAGGGAGGAAACAAAATTAATGTTTGAATCAAGCTTCTCCGATTTATATGAAGCTGTACATATTCGTTTCTTATGGACTATATCAAAAAAATTGCCATTTCAGATTTTGTAATATTTCCAAAATGAACTCTTTGAAAGTTTTCAAAAAATTGTAACACATAAATAGCATTTCTGATCGCAATTAAAGATGTAGAGAATAATATTGACTTTCTGGCAAGAATAAACAAAACATGATGATTCATCTAATGGTGAGCCCCTACGTTGTGTATTTGTTTGATTTAGTCCAGACTTCAGTCGACAGCAAATAGCGAATTGTAGAGGGTATGGATTTAGCGGATTAGTCGCTTTCGGTGCACAAATAATTCATGGCTATCCTTTACGACTTAAAATGTACTATTGGCTACCTCTGCTAAAGGGTGATATGGTCAAAATTTGGTCAAGGGAAAACGCGTGTAAATCGGTAAAATCGTTTATTTAAAAAATCAAATTAAATTTCTTTTTCAAGTTCAATTAGTATAAAATTCAGGAAAAATATTCAGTTAGGCTTCCGCTTTTCCAAATCCGAATTGCCGGGCCTTACGCTTGACCCCTGCCATCAGATTTTGTACAGCCACCTTGTCCACCTTCTTCGCCGCAGAAAGCCAGTTTGCCTTGAACTGCTGCTCGCCCTTAGAATTTTTTTGGTCTTCTTTAGGTTCCGCTTGACAATAGCCCAGTATTTCTCAATTGGGCGGAGCTCTGGCGTGTTGGGAGGGTTCTTGTCCTTGGGAACCACCTGCACGTTGTTGACGGCGTACCACTCCATGGCCTTTTTACCGTAATGGCAAGATGCCAAATCCGGCCAAAACAGTACGGAACAACCGTGTTTCTTCAGGAAAGGCAGCAGACGTTTATTCAAACACTCTTTCACGTAAATTTCTTGGTTGACAGTCCCGGAAGCTATGAAAATGCTGCTTTTCAAGCCACAGTTACAGATGGCTTGCCAAACCAGATATTTCTTTGCGAACTTTGACAGTTTCATGTGCTTGAAAACATCTGCTACCTTTCCCCTTCCTTTTGCCGTATAAAACACCTGTCCCGGAAGCTGCTTGTAGTCGGCTTTGACGTAGGTTTCGTCGTCCATTACCACGCAGTCAAACTTTGTCAGCATCGTCGTGTACAGCCTCCGGGATCGCGCTTTGGCCGTCGTATTTTGTTTATCATCGCGATTTGGAGTCACTACCTTCTTGTAAGTCGATGCACGGTTGTAGACGATACACCCAGCTTATTTGCGGCATCTCGGAGAGAGAGGTTAGGGTTTCGCTTGAAACTACAGGCAACTCTCTTTGTCGTCTCAGCGGCTTCCGGTTTTCGATTTCCTTCCAATCCAGACTTCCTGGCTGTCGACAAACGTTCCCCAAACACTTTAATTACATTTGTAACGGTTGATTTGGCAACTTTTAGCGATTTTGCCAACTTTGCGTGCGAGTAGCTCGGATTTTCGCGATGCGCGAGCAAAATTTTGATACGCTGCTCTTCTTGTTTGGACGGCATTTTGACAACTGAAGAGTGAATTCCAAAATCAAAAAAGGAGCAATATTCTACACACACACACCTTCAAAATGAGGGGTGTTCAGGTTTTTTAAATGCAAAATTGAAAGAAATACGTCAAGTTGATATTGACCAAATTTTGACCGTATCACCCTTTAGAGGCATAATGCTTGCTTGGAGGATGGATGGATACTTGAAAACTACCCAAGTAACCAACAAGTCCGCTAATAGCCCTTTTTGCAATATAAGACTGACGTACGACTGATATTTGTTCGGAAATCCTATATTTATCTTATATCACAACAGGGTGCCTTCCATTCATTTTGCCTAAAAAAATGTTTTATTAAATTATAGAATAGTAAGATATTATAATGATATTTTGTATGTGTAAGTAACAAGAAAAGATTGTAATGTTTGTGTTTGACGCACAAAAAGGGCGATTATCGGGTAGTTAGCGGGCTTGGTGCTTACTTGGGTAGTATATAATTTCTGTACTTAGATAACAGAACAATAAATTAAATTACATTCGCCATATAAAAAAAAAATAGCTATAAAGAACGTAAACAAAGCATGAAAAGAACACAGAACACATGCGTAGAAAATTGTGAACCTCGTTATAGAAAAATGGTTGTTGCATAGTGTTAATGTCATTGATCACCTAATCTGATGAATGTATCTGATAGCTTTCTGGTGGTCATTTCAGAATCATAATCGGTGATTGCAAACACAGTGAAAAATACATTTTTCTGAAAAAATCCAATAGGGTGGCCAAATCCAAGATGGCCGAACAAAAAATATTCATTCTGAATGAAAGCCCTATCCTTCCTTCATTCCCTCGTAGATTGTCGGTTTGTGTCGATGGTTGTAGCAGAAATCTTCATACAAATTTAGTAGCAAAACTAAGCAGTTGGAAGCAAGTTTGTATCCGTTCGTTTGAGAGCCTTCCTAGAATGAGGAAATCACTATTCTTGTTCATGTATCAGACGCCATTCGCCACAATGGAATCCGGTGTGCCAGCGGAAATCAAGCAGCCCCCATAGGGCTGCCGGTTCCACTGGCTTTCGGAAATATGATGATGACTTTTCGTGTAGAACTTTGCCGCATCTGAGCATGGTGTTTTGATAATGTTTTAAATGTATATTGATAAAACCTAAAATTAAATGCTAGATTACATGTACGATGAATAACGTGTTGTTTGCAGGAGGGACCCATATTAAATTCAAAACAATAACATGATTAATATGTCAAAAATGGTTAGATATTCAACTATTTTGTAAACTGTAAGGCCCCTTGGCGAGCGAGGGGTTCATTAATTTGAGCTAAGGGAAGTGGTAATTTGATTTTTTTTTCATCAGTTTCGATCAATCAAGCGGATATATATAAATATTTAAAGACCATGTGTCAATAGTGGCCTGGATTCAATGAGAATTACTCATTTTTAAGAGCTAGACACCTAGATAGAACACATAATTTTAATTTATTTAAAGTCAAACTTTAAAAAAAAAATATAAAAACCCAAAATATTTCAATTGTTTAAAACTATGGGCACTGACAAAAATCATAGACCATGAACTTTTGGTAAAAATTTTGAACTTTTGGTAAACATGCTTTTTATGTATTTTTCAAAGTAAATGCTTCAAGATGTCTTAAACATTGTTTTCTGAGTATAAATTACATAAAAAAACGTTTAAACAAAAAGTGCCAAATTTTTGCCAAAAGTTCTTAATCTACGATTTTTGTCAATTTAAAGGTGTTCATAAGCGGCGCCAGTGATGTAGTGGTAAGCGTGATTACTTCTCACCTCAGCAGGCCTGGGTTCAATCCCAGTCGGCGCCGCCAGGATGTTCTGAGGCATAACATCTCTGATCACGCTTTCCTTCGGAAGGGAAGTAAAGCCGTTGGTCCCCGGTTCATGAGTTGATGGGTAGATAGTCAGGGTCCAGGTGTGGGAGCTGCCTTCCTGGTGTCGGTAGCATTGGTGCTCAGCACGGAAAACAAGATCGACGGAAAATAAATTAAGGAACAAAAGGTGTTCATAAATTTAAACGTTCCAAAACTTCGTATTTTTCATGACCTTCTTTTTATTTAATATTTAAAAAATCGGACAAGAATATTTGGAGACATCAAAATTGTTAAATATTTTTTTAAATTTTTATTTGCGATCACTAAAAACATTAATTTATTTATTTTCTCTCAGAAAAAAAAACATCATTTATCTTCACTGCTTTGTTTCAGACGTCATTCCGATCAGAATGGTCGTTCCCACACACTTAGAAATAACCAATTTTACATGTGACGGAATTCATATCTGACATAAAGGATGAGACGTAAACAAACATGTCATGTAAAATTAAGTGCTCCGAGACTGAAAAGTTCGATACTCGACGAAAAGTACGTTTGATTGAGCTGAATTTTGTGTCTCTTATGACTTAATTTTGTGTCAAAATTGACGCTCGTATATGTCAGTCTCAGAGCACCTAAATTCACATGAATTTTTCTAAGTGTGAATGCTGCAATTCAATTAAAAATTTCAAAAAAGCCATTTTGAAAATTACACAACATCCTAAATGATTAGTGCTTTGGCCGAATATCAGGCTTATAAAATTTCACTTAATCGTTTTGTCAGTCACTCATTTGTAAGAAAATGGCCAAATATCATCAAAATTACACATGTTAACACCAAATGATGCCGAAAATCGATATTCGATGCCATTTCGAAATTCAGTCAGGTGGCCATTGGGATTCTAAAAAAGTGTTAAATACTTTACAATATGGATATTTTCGGAACGGGGACGACGTGTAGCTGCCAAAAATCGATACTTGACGCTGTTTTGGAATCCAATATAGATTCAGAAAAGTGTCAAATACCCTAAGATATGGGTATTTTTGAACGGGAACAACGCGTACATGCCGAAATTCTACATCAACATAGATATTTTCCGAGCGTAACATAGATGCCGAGAATTGATATTCGACGTCATTTCGAAATCCAAGATCGTGGTCATCGGGTTTCAGAAAATATTATGGGTATTTCCGGAACGGGGGGGGGGGGGGATATTTGACATTTCTAAAGAAAACTCCGATTTAAAAAAATACCCATATTATCGGTATTTAACAGTATTTCACACTTGTTCTGAACCAAAGCTACCATCTTAGATTTTAAAATGGCATCGGACATGGGTTTCTGGCCTCTAGACGTTACTGGGATTTTGAAAATACTCACATTGATGAGCAGTATTTACCTGTCTTTTCGGCATCTACGTGTCATCCCCGATCCGAAAATACCCATATTTTTGGGTATTTGACACTTTTCTAAAATCGAAAACCCGTCTTGGATTTCAAAATAGCATCGGATGTCGATTTCAAACGTTATTCCGATTCTAAAAAAATCCGTTTGATGGGTAGTTGATAAAATTTCCCACTTTTTCTTAAACCAAAAGCCGCCATCTTAGATTTAAAAATGGCATCGGGTATCGACTTTCATTCTCTAGACGTCATCCCGATTTCAAGAATACCCATATTGATGGGTATTTCATAGAATTTCCCCCTTTTTCTTAAACCGGTAACCACCATCTTGCTTTTCAAAATGGCGTCGGATATCGACTATTTCGATTTATTTGACAGTATATCCAACCGGTGAACACTCGTGTTTATTTCAGTTACCATGGAGACGTAATTTGTGATTAGCCCCGGTCCCTTTCAAATTGTATAATTATTTATGAACGGCCTTATATTTGAAATGACGTTTCACATTCATCTAGTGATGTTCGATTTTCATTCGAATAATCGTTTAATCGATTAACGAACCGAAAAGTAAACTATTTATAATCGGTTAGATCATGCCGATATAAGCATTAACATCTCCACAGGATCATCACCGATCGTTTCAAACATGTGCTGCACTCTCATTGGTGGCAAAATGGCAGCACAGCGAACAAAAAATAATCGATTAGTTGTTAATCGAGTAATTAAAAAATGGGACATCTCTGATTTTGGTGTGATTGTTTTGATAAAAATGAGCGAAAAATTTCATCTCTTCCGAGGGGGCAGCAAAACCACAAAATTACCTTGAATACGGGGGGTTCTCATTGGATGAAAGGGACCGTGAAAGAAGACACTAAAATAGAAAGTTTTTCTTCCGACAGTTTCATCTTAGTATTCATCTTTGGTATATCCCACACGGGAAAAAATCCGATCTCGAAAATGAGAAAAATGACTCATGATTTTATGAACACAGCGTAAAAAAATAATATTCATGATATCAACGTAACGCACCAAAAAATCCCAAAATCATGAATCATCCGAGTTGAAATCATGAGCTATATTCATGGGTTTAATTTTTAACCAAAAAATATAAAAAGAATTAAATAAAGCAACAAACTAGATTCGAACCAAGAACCTTGAGATCATTAAACCCATACTTTGACCACTAGACTATCAGTACTTGTATAAGTTAGAAGACAAAAGGCGTATAAGAGATACCTATGTAGTGCGGTTTATGAACACGGTTTGCCACGTACGTGTAACGCTTGTAGCGGTCTTGATTCTACTACATTATGAAATCATGAATTTACATGACGAAATCATGAAGCATTGTTACGATTTCATGGGATGGCAATTTTTTTCAGTTCATGATTTTTTATTCATGAAAATGGAATCGGATGCACTTTTTCTTGAGCCGGAGACCATCATCTTGGATTTCAAAATGGTGTCGCACATCTACTTCCAATCTCTTAACGTCATCCCGATTCCAAAAACGTGAGTTGACGTATCCAAACAAACCATTAAATCGTATGAAAAATGTTCGTTTTGGATACAACAGATTTATCTGTTGTCTTAGATTTATTTTTCATGTTTAAGTCTCATTCATGGGTATTTTTCATGTTTAAGTCTCATTCCTTATTGTGTGATAGGTGATCACGCCGTCCGCTGACTTATGTTTATTTCTGTTGATTATGGTAGTACATTGATTTATCATTTTAATTGATTAGCCTACTTGGCTCTTCATCTTTGTTTAATTTGATATTCTAATTTAATATTTGCGTTTTTCAACTAGTTTACAGAATATCCCTTTGGGGATGTGTTTTATTTGAATTGAAAAAAGTGATAACCTACCTAACTACGAGCATAACTTAACCTAACGTGCTAGATCACGTATGATCTGGTGATTTGATCTCAGACAGGTGTCTCTGAACCTTTCCAGGATGAATACTCTCCGTTCTTCTGACCCTACCCTTGTAGACGATGGATGTGTCATCTGCGAACAGAGACAACGATCCACCATCATGGAGAGCCGGCAAATCGGAGGTGAACAAGTTGAATAGGATGGGGCCAAGGATGCTTCCTTGTGGAACCCCGGCATCGATGTTGAAAGCATCCGATGTGATGCCATTCAGAGAGACTCGGAACGTCCTGTCTGATAGATAGTTGTTTATGATCTTTATGATTGGGCCAAGTGATGTGCTCACCTCCACTCCGATGGCTTCAATTGTTTTCAGCTGGAAGTTTGGTAGCAGCCGGCAACTGATGTTCTCTCTTGCAGCGATGGCCACTCCTCCACCTCCAGAGCAGGTGCGATCAAGTCTGACGGGCCGGAAGTCGGGAAGGAATACGTTCAGTTCGGGCTTCAAATGCGTCTCGGTGATGATAGCAATGTCGACCTCCTTGGTGTTGAGGAAATCGAGTAGCTCTCTATGCTTGTTCGTCAGTGAGCAAGCGTTCCAATTTGCAATTTTTATAGCTTCACGGTCCGCTACAGATTTTCAATCGCGGGAACAATTTGCGTTTTGCCAGCTCATCCCTAAGCTGGGCGACGTCCATCATCGGGGTAAACAGTGGGGGAATCCGCTCTTTTTTCGCACCACCGCCATTTTCTACTCCGAGCACCGAGAATTGGTTGCTCTGTAGCAGCCGATTTGCTGCGTCATCCGAAGCAGCGCTGGGATCCGTTTGGGCCTTCTTGCTAGGGCCCTCCGATGCAGGAGCAGTAGTACGCTTGCGTACCATGCTTTGTTTATTGGCAAGTGCAATTAGACTTGCCAATGCGCCTGTCGATGACGGCACTTCCACGACGCGAACGTAGCAATAAAACAAACTAGAAAAAACTCGATAGCGAAGCGAACGAACGAACGAACTATACTGCTAGACGGTCTAGCAACGAATGTGTCTGAGCAGAGGCACAACAGCAGCGCTGTTTTATATCTTTTCAGGTTCAAACAGAATGATATGCAACCAATTGGTATTCGTTTATGATGACTGGGTTTGGGGAAAACGTTTAGTTCATGAAAACAGTGATAACATTAGCATTTGTGCATTTTTCAAAAGATTTTTGATAAAAAAAATTGGAAAAGGATTTATTTTAGCAGATTTGTTAAGTAATATCCTATCGATTGGCGTATTTGGATTTTTATTTCATCAATAAATGACAAAGTTACAAGCGTTCAAAACCTAACACTATTTCACCACGCATATTTTTTTGATTTGCACCCCAGTAAAGTCGACAAAGACATAGGGGAATTTACGTATTCTCGTCAATCTAAGCAGCGTCCGCACTTCTATTAGCATTTTGTCAGCGTTACTCACATATATCACGTGTCTGTTTGTTAACATTCATCTGCTGCTTGCTTCTCTATCCATTCCAATCGACAGAATTTTTCAAACCGGTTTGAAAGCGATTTTACAACGCTCCAAACTTCTCAGGTGAGTGTGACTATTGTCGGCAGCCTCTTTTTCTTCGGCAACCTTCCCATTAGAACTGCGTGTTAACCAGCTGTTCTATTATCGGCAACTCGAAATCAGCCCCATTTTGTAGTGCGTATACTTCATTTGAAGAAAAATCTGGCATAATAGGATTGCTCGGTCGTACAAATATAATCAGATTGAAGCTGAAAGACTAAAGAATCGTTTGAATACATTCAGGGAAGTGTGTTGATGGGAAAACATTGTGAAATTATCGTTTAAATTTTGGTTGCCGAAAACAGTCAATGGGTGCCGAAGCCAACATTTACCCTAGTTCTACGTCAAAATACACATTTTTTATCCTGATGAATGTGGGCGTCTTAGTGGAATACCTGTATAATGAGAGAGAGAAGGATTAGTATTTTCCATTTAATTCCACTACTTTATTTGCTTATCCTTGACAGATACGCGTATTTCGTCTACAATGTGCAAACTTCTTCAGTGTTTTGTACTAATACTCGACTGAAGAAAAACATCGCATTTACCGAATATATATTAACACACGTACATTTTCACTTAGAAACTAGGTAAACTTAAATTTAATTTTCTATAGGAACAGGTACTCCGCTGCTGACTCGTTGATGTGTCCTAGGTAGTAACTTGAAAAGCCATGTGTGTCCGTTTCCTTGATTCCTGTTGAGTAAAGGTGAATTACGTTGTTTGTTGATCTCGAGGCTTTCTGCAACATCCAATTTCCATGGTGTAGATACGGTTCGTAAAATCGTGATGTCCTCCGTTACTACCTAGGACACATCAACGAGTCAGCAGCGGAGTACCTGTTCCTATAGAAAATTAAATTTAAGTTTACCTAGTTTCTAAGTGAAAATGTACCTGTGTTAATATATATTCGGTAAATGCCGAGGGGGGCGACTCTATCTACGATGCATGAAAAATTGTGTTTCACTGTGGTTAGCTGCGCGCACGCTGAGTAGATATGAAGAAGATTGATGACGATTTTGAAGATTTCCTGCAAAAAGATGATGCACGATGCAAGTAGATACGAGAAATCAAAGAAGATTTTTCGAAGTTTGATTCGCTAGTGAGAGATTTGTTGAGCATCTAGAATTGCGATTTAGATGTGTCGCCCCCCTCGGTAAATGCGATGTTTTTCTTCAGTCGAGTATTAGTACAAGACACTGAAGAAGTCTGCACATTGTAGACGAAATACGCGTATCTGTCAAGGATAAGGAAATAAAGTAGTGGAATTAAATGGAAAATACTAATCCTTCTCTCTCTCATTATACATTTTTTTTTATATTTATATGCAGCTGTCAAAAATAGTGTAAATTTGGAGATCCTTAAATGTGTAAAAAATACACATTTTAAGAATGTAGTACCAGTCAAAAAATGTATATTTTTATACTCATTAATGGGTAAAAAACTTCAAACTTTGCTGCATCCTGCTTTGTTGACGCACGACATTTTGCTAAAGTAAAGAACAGCAGGAAAATGGAGGAACTACGGTCCAAACTGAACAGTGTGCAACGATGGACATGCTAGAGGGTAGGTGATTTATACTTTTTTCATAGCTTTTAGTTTTAGTTTAGTTTATATACTTCATATACTGATTTTTGTTTTTCTTCCCTTGATTTGTTTTCCGTGCTGAGCACCAATGCTACCGACGCCAGGGAGGAAGCTCCCATACCTGGACCCTACCTATCGACCCATCAACTCATGAACCGGAGATCAATGGCTTCACTTCCCTTTCGAAGGAAGGCGTGATCCTCGGCGCGATCAGAGATGTTATGCCTCAGAACATCCTGGCAGCGTCGACTGGAATGTGTAAACGCAATTTACACATTTTATGAATAGGCCCCTTTTTCACGAAATGTGTAAAATTTTACACATTAATGTGTTTACGCTGGTTGACCGTCTATAGAGCAGTGCACGGTCCCTAACCTCACTTTTTGGTTCCAATCATTTTGTCTCTGAGTAAAAGAGATGGCAACGAATGGGAACCAAAACAAACCACCCAGAACTGTCAAAATTTACGGGTGAGAGAAGAGTGCAGCAAATCTTCGTGCACTGATCTATAACAGTGACAGCTCGTTCGTGTGATGCATTTGAAAACGCGCTAATTTCTAATGCGTGTTGCAAAATCCATCGCACGTGTAATTTGACTAAAGATGTAAAACAGAGTAACCAAATAAATTTTGAAATTTTCCCTCTGGGATTTGACTGTAATAGCAAATACGGTTCATGATATATTTGAATGTTATTTGTATTCCTGAATGATTGTTTCTAGTTCTGTTGAAGTACAGACGGACGTTAGCAATTTCGTAAAACTATAATGAAGAATTCCATAGTGCTCCAAAGTTTCGTGCACTTTGCGCTAAATGGGTCGATAAATCCACATTGAAGATTCCTCCGCATACAAGCATGATAAAATATTTTGATATCTTGTATTTTGTACTTTTTACATATACATTATAACAAAATGATTACATTATTACATAAAATACCGATAACATTATTAGTTATTCATTAGTTCTCAGTGATGCCAATATTTGTCATTATTTTGATAATATTTATACAATTTTTAGATCTCATTTTAGTTCTGATAGCCGTTTACCCAACCACAGCGTTGTCAAGTTATGTTATCATAAACAATTATACCAGAATATCAAAATATATTGTCACATTGTTTTTATTTTTTTCCCAGGTATCCACTTGAATTTCACAGTGAATTTTGTCTCAAAAGTGATGATTATCTGAAGGTGGCCAAACAACACTCTTAGATTTTTTTGCCGAGATGTGCACCACCGAGCTGCTCGGCATTTTATTTTAGAATAGAGTGAAATTTTTAGGCAGCTATGTATTCCTTCAGTTTATCGAAACCCTTAACAATAATGTATAAACAATTTCCAGTTCAATTGTATTGATTTTACTGCTACAATCTGTCCGTACACCTCGTGCCATGAGGCAATTATGTTTCCACAAACAAATTACAGTTCAATCCATCTTCAGCAGCAGTCGGTGTACTTTCTGTAAATAGGTAATACACATTCAAATATCCACCAGAGAAAAAAAAATTAAGCAAAAAAGAAACTTTCGTTGGTGCAGGCGGTGAACAGAAGCAGCAGCAGCACACAAACAGTTGCTCCCCGATCAGTTTTATTAAAATATTTTTAGCAAAAGTAACATCTGCGTTACATCTGTTCGTATTAAATATCGAAGCGAAATGCGACATGAAGCAGAAGTCGGAAAAGCGCAAACCCATAGAGGGCAGCCAGCAGCAGCAGCAGCAGTAGCACTTGCCTCCACTGCTGTTGGGTATGAGTGTGTTCCCCTCTCGCCGAATGACGCTCGGATGGACGAGGGAACCGAGGAGAGTGTACACAAAACACATTTTGCTCTCCTCTCATTGGCAACCGCGCGTCGCCACCATCAACCACCACCGCCATCATCGACGTCGAGGTCCTCTTCGTCATTGATGATGATCATGGTGATGACGATGATGGTAACAAACATCAGCAAGCGGCGAAAACAATTTCGTTCTGTTCCCTCTTTTGCAGGCAGCAATCCCAACAAAACAACACAACAGTCGACGGACGATGACGACGAAACCGAATGCGGTGTTGTTGCATGGAAAAAAGGAGACAAGGCAAGGCAAATCAGGAAGGGAGCGGAAAACATTCGGAAACAGCTGCGATGAATTAGAGATAGAAAGGAAAGACATGTGCATTTTTATAAATTCATGTGGTGGCGCAGATGAGAGTAAGTATTGTGCCTTCCTCTGTCTCTCGTCTATCGGTCGCACCACCTAGGGAACGTTCATTAATTATGCTACGCAAAATTTTCCTAACATTATTCCCCCCACTCTTTACACAATGTAACAATTTTCAACCCTCTTGGAAACCTACGTCACGCAAACATAACCCCCCCCCCCCTTCTTTAATTAGGTCTGTACTCGTATTTTGCTATTTTGCTTTTGCTGCAAGTTGCTTGTAAGAAAATAATATGAGAAGTACGGAAACATGCTGTTTCTTTTTGGTGTACAGTATCTTACAGCAAGCAAGTGCGGGAACAGACCTATTGTTATCACATGTTGTCAAAATCACGAACCACAAACTCTGGGATCCAAAGGGCGCATACCGACGCTTGCTGGAACACTGCGAAGAAAACCAAATAAGAATCAAACACTAATTCAATCAAGCCAAACAGTTTTTAAAAGAGGAACAAAATGTGGCTTACTCGGTATTTTTGCACATCCGAAAGCGAACACCACACTTATCAATATATTGACGCGAAGGGAAATTATTGACAATAATATTGATGATGTGAATACAGAAATATTATCAATATCAATGTATTGACAGTACGATTATTGTCAATTAAAGCAATCGTGTAGGATCCACTGAACAACTGAGGCTGCGCAGAAGAGGGCATGTTATTAAAAACTGAGTAAAATTAGAATTTTACTTTTCTCTTTATCTGCTCCGAGGTGGATCCATCCCTGTCACCAAGAGTTAAAATCCCTTAACAGAAATTGAGATGTAGCACATCGAGGTACGGAGAGTTGTCTGCAGTAGCTTTAATCGTTGTTAAAGCCCTTTGTAACTTTTCCAAGGATGAGATTTAAAACCATGACTTCCAGCGTGATTTGGAATAGAGAAAATGAAGGCTTCAGTACTTCTTTACTTATTATCGTCAAGGGTATATGAAGTCTTAGAGCGTTAATTGTTTTGCAAAACGATGCTGTGGAATATGATGCACCTTCATTCGGAAATCAGCGCTCAAAGAATTCATTTACCGCCTGAAGATAATAGGCCAACAAGTGCCAAAGCCGTCATTTTCGCTACTTTTTTCAACAACACCAGAAAAACCAGAAGCGCCCTCCCATTCTAAATGCGTGTCGTAATTAATGCATGATCCGCTATCTACACGCCATCATCAATATGAGCGTCCGCCAGGAAACGCGCGGGGACGAACTGTGTTGCGCGAAGCATGAATGAGAGAAAGTTCGGATGAACACCTACCAGAAACCGATTCTATGTTGCGAGAGTGAGTGCCAGAGTTGAAATTTATGGTGCGGTGAAGCGGAGAGGATGCACTTTGAATATTGCACGGATTCTAATGATTCGATAAATCCTACGTACATACCCAGTAAGAATTGTCGGTCCGATGCGACTCCGATGAGAAACCGATGCATCGGACTATCGGCCTTATGTAAGCCCGATAAAACAGTCCGATTTGACCCCTTGTATCGTGCTAATTTGCAACCAAAACATCGGAATTGTAGACCTCGAGAGCATGCTCTCGCTCGGTTTGTAGCACTGATGTGACTCCGATGTGGAACAAAATTTTGCATGGCGTATCGGGCTCTCATCGGAGTGTCGATTTTCGCTTTTGAGCGTATTCCTATCAGAATGACACTCCGACGTGAAGCCGATGCGGGGCAAAATTTTGTTCCTGGCATCGTGCTCGCATCGGGGTGTAGATTTTTATTAAATTTGGATAGGGTAGGGAACATCTACGGCATAAACGCCCATTTCCGTCATATCCAGCGGAAACATCAAATAAATCAATAAATTCGCTGAATCAATCGAGCCCTTGGTATGACAGTTTATTTCAAAAGCTACAAAACAATTTATAATTATGAGAACGCATAAAATGAATGTTTACATTCATTCTTCTAAAAAACAAATCAAGTGCGCCGAGCGACACCATTTTTTTCAGCCTGCACTCGTGTGCTGAATGGATTTCAATGGCATTTCAATGTGTTCTGCCGGAATTGAAACCGTATGACGGAATGGGCGTCAAATAGAGGTGTAAAGATTTTATCATTATCACAACAATTTGTTACTCCTTTGGTAATCAACCGGTGTGATTGGTAAATCCATTTAGAAGTTTATTGAAACATTCTACTATTTGTCAAGTGGTTAAGAGGTTGAGTGCGGTTTACGCTTACTATGAGGTACACTAGGGTATTTAACAAAATTATTATAAGAATTAGCTTAATGAATATAACAATAAGCATAACAATAATGAGACAAGGAATGATTATACTGTAATAAAAAAGCAATAACAATAATAAGAATAAGCATAAAAAATAAAACAATTTAAATAACTAAAAATTTAAATTTTTCGATATTGTTAAAAAATCACATTTTATTTAATAGGTATATTGTAGTTTTTTTTTTTTTTATTATAAAGATTTTTAGCCATATGGCTAGTTCATCTCTTAAGATTGAAAAAAGGAGAAAAAATTGGGTTCTCAGAAGGAGATTCCCAATCTTGGCCAAGCCAAAGGCAGCCCGAAGGTCTTCCAACTCCGCGCAGTTCACGAGGATGTGCTCCACGGTGGCTGGCACTCTGCAGGTTTCGCAGGTCCTCCGGAACGATGTTCCTCCGAAGTTGTGGGAGAATCTGCTGTGCCCGGTGCGCAGCCTTGACACCACTCGCTGTTCTCGTATGTTTGGTCGATCCTTCCAGGTTCCGGTGGTCGCCTTGATCTTCCGAAGATGGTGTGTCCTGTTGTTCCTCCACTCGGTGTCCCGGGCTCTCCGAATCGTCCGCTTGATCAACGTTTTGACATCTTGGAGCGGTACATTGCCGGTGGACCTGGGTCCGGTGTGGCGAACTGGTCGGCTATTACGTTCCCTTGGACCGGGTACCCACATGAATACTGTGTTGGGCGGCGTGTGCTTTACCGTTCCTTGGATCCACGGATGCTTCGGTGTTTCGGCCCGGTGTTAGGGCCAATATCACGCTGTGTGAGTCAGTTACGACTAATATCGGCCGGTTGGCCGGTAACTTAACCGCGTCGAGAATGGCCGCTGCCTCAGCTGAGAACGGTGTACCTAACTTCATAACCTTGGTTGTGCGCCCCGAGAGTTTCGACAACTGTCCGGCGTAAAGCCAGCGAGTTGTCTCCTGTCCTGAAGCGGTCCTTGATTCGGCTGTCGATTTTGATCTTGTGTGATTGCCAACTTTTGTCTCCGTGCCAGTGGACCCTGGCCACTGGATGGAGATCTACGTCGGCAGCCGTGCTAAATGTAGATTCATCACGCTAGGAAGTTCTTTAAATTATATTACGTAATTTGAGGACAAGTGGAAAAAATTTCGAATTGTGTAGGTCTCGATCGATTTTGGCAACATAGATGAAACATCTGTGTTTCAAAAATCGAGATCCATTTGTAACATGAATAAGCATAATAAATAAAATAACTACCGTAATAATAAGGGTTAGCATAATAATAGTAAAAGTTAGCATAATAAGATTGCAAACTACAGCTACATTGAAATTGGGAAACATAGTCAAATACCGCACAATATGGGTATTTTTGGAATCGGACTGACGTGCACAGACCAGAAATAGATGTCTGACGCCGTTTTAAAATCCAAGATGGTAGCTTCTGCATACAGAGAAACTTGGAAATACTGTCAGATAACCCACAAAATTGGTTTTTTTTAAGAATAAGAACCGCAGGAACTTTTCATAAAACACCCATATCGGTCTAGCCTATTGCCAAATTCAGTCTGTTTTGACAACATTTATAAACTTTTCAATGAAATTAGGGGTAGCAACCTGCAAATAAATCATCAAATTGTCGCAGATTCAAAGTTCTTTTTGAACTTAGATGAAGAAGAAGAAGAAATTGATTCGGAGAATGAGAATGATGTGTTGACAATTTTGAAGTTTAATTTGATTTATTTTAATTTTTGCTTATACCTTTGGTATTAAGTTTTGAGGAAGTTTTTTTGATGAAAATTGAGAATAGAATAAAATTAACAAACGAAACATTAATCATTTTTTTTACTTAAATTTCGATTTGTTCTTAAATAGTACCGTACAATAATCAAAATTCTTTGTTTAATAAAACCACTACAGTTTTCAGGATACTAACGGATACTACTGATCTCCACAAAAATCAAAGTACATATTCTAAACTTTCAAATGAAACTTGTTTCAAGTGCGGCAACTTGCGGCCAGCTTAGTTATAACTTCTGGAATAAGGGCTACTTTTTGCTTAAAAATCGCTATATCTCTCACAAACGAAAATATAGCACTTTGGTGTCTTTAGAAAAGTTGTGCGTTTTAATGTTTTCTAAAACTTTGCAGAATACACCAAAGAGATAAAATGAAGGTAGTTAAAACGAAGAAAAGCTCTAAAAACTGATTTTAAGGTGCAAGTGGCAAAGATTCTCTTATATTTCAACAGATTGAAGTCATGGCAACTTGATGTCTTCAACAAAGTTTCTTGAAATTATAAGCCCTATAATTTTGCACAAGGCATGAACTTTCTATATGTTAATATAATAAAGTTAACTTTTTGAATACAATTTCAAACTTTTTGAAATACAATTTCACCTTAAGAAAAAATTAACGTGAAAAATTAAGGTGAAAAATTAAGGTGAATGTTCCAAAAGTTTTGGAATAAACAAATATGAAAATCTTCTGAACACAACTGGATGCTACAATGTACACAGACCTAAGAAAACAATTAAGTTGTAGTGTTGGCATGGGTCGTAAAAGACCTACTAAGAATAGCACTACGGATCGCCTGTTTCGGTGGTAGAAGTCCATCACACAGGCGACCCCTAATTCACGGTGTCATGCGGCCTTTAGCTTACCTTGCCAATGAATGAATGGTTAGGGAGTCTAATAAAAACCTAATCCCTAACGGAGCCTGTGGAGTACCTGGGTGCCCTCCACAGTAATTAGCCCTTGAACTCTGGCCCTAGGCTCTTCTTGTTGATGGTCATGTGACTCGTTTGTTTTTTCGTATGCATGGGAACTACGGGGAACTGAGATAGAATATAAGAAGGGTTTGGACCAGGGTTTTCAGTTAATGCGTTTCACACCACGTGAAAAGAAAATCGTGTTTTGTCGTGGAGCGGGGTGGTTTAAGGAACTCGATGACCCTCAAGGGATTGTTTTTGCTTACAAAGCAAAAAAATCATGGGTTTAATCCCAAGTACTTCTACCATTAACCTTAAAATGCATAAACAATACATAAAATGATAATATTCTGTCGATAGATTAAATGAACAACAAATAAACAACATATGCTTTTGGTCGTATCGCCAGCTAGATGTGAATCCTGACCTTATACCCTACCCAATTGCAAGTCCGTAGCACTTATGAGGGTGTCGCTGAGTCGGTGGCCTCTCGTTAAGTAAGTACTACATCAAAATTTCCTTCCTTATACCTAGTTACGGTAAATATTGGCGTGGCCGGGAATAGTGACAATCATGCTTTTGCTCTTCTTGGTTAGATAGGAATCAATGTTTACTCCCCAGTAGTATTCCTAAAAGCAGCCTGACTGAGAATTTTCCAAAGAGACATGAGAGTCACTACTATCCAATCTACGAAGTATACCGTAACAACGCTAACACTACTGTGTATAAAAATCCTTAACCAGATGTTGCTGTTGGTTTGCCTAATTATGTCTTCATCCATTAGAAATCGACGTTTAAAGTCATTATTTACTTGTGGTTCATAAGTCTTTTTCATATGTTCATCTAGAAATTCAATTTTTCTTTTTTTTTTTGAAAATTGAGTTTTCGAGAAAAAAACAATTTATGTTTTACAGCGGATTTTTTTTTCAGTGTTTCAATGAATTAATTTTTATTTTTTTATATATTAGTTCTAGCAATTTTCTTGTGTAGATTATCATTCTTGAAGATTAAGATAGAAGAAAAGTTGGCTTCGGCAATACCTTGACCTATTATCGTCAGGGAGGTAAACAACGTTCTTGAGAGCTCAATTTTGGCATGTGGATACATTGTGTTTCAGAGCAACTATTGGCCAAATTTGAGTGCCCTAGGACTTTGTTTACCGCCTAACGATAATAGGTTAAGGTATTGCCGATGCCAACATTTCCCACACACTTAATTTTTTCGCCGAGATTCCAACAGCCGAGCGATTCTGCAATTTATTTAGCTGAGATTCAGTAAAACAATTGCCGAGCCTCAGCTAACAAATAACATTTTGCTGAGATATCAGCTAACAAACAGATATTTTGCAGAGATATCAGGAAAAGTAAATGCCGAGGTAATCGGCTGTTGGAGATTTTACCGAGCTAGATTAAGTGTGCATACTAGTTTTAGATATTTTTCGTTTTTTTTGCAAAAACATATTTTTCAAAAATTAAAACATCTACACAAATTTTGCTGAATGGTGGATGATAGGAAATTGTCTGATCATTTATTTAAATATATTACAAATATTTTTTTTATTGCTACACTAAAAAAAACGCATTATAAAATTTCAAATTGATTGATCTCGAAAACTTCATTCTCTAAAATCAAGCAATGCGTGCTTGTAAACACAGTTTAATTCTATATTGAACTGAAATAAGTGCTTAACTGCTTTTGTAATCAATGACTTCTCTCTATTATTTCAACACCACCATCGAAGCCTTCCCCTTCCCGATAGTGATGTTGGTTTGTGTGGGCGAGTCCTGAATTCCCAGAAGTCATCAAGAGAAGTTGTTGATTATAAAAGCAGTTAGACCCTTCTTCCAGCTCAATCTAGAATTATCTTCAATCCATCCATGCATTGCAAGATGGGCACTCTCTCACGAAAAATGACATTCTGGCAAAACCTGTTTTATACCTGTTTCATACTTAAGGCCCATTCGTAAATTACATAAAGTGGAAAACGACATTTTTCGACCCCACCCACCTCTTCCTAACAAGTATAATACAACCTCTCCAACCCCCCAAGCAACACGGCTTGTCATAATGAAGTTGAAAATACTTTTAAATGACTTACGTATAGAATCAATAATACTTTAATTCACATCATTTAATACATTTATACACCCTAAAAAGCGGAGCTTATAAAACTTAATACTGGTCTTATAACATGTTTTCGAAACATCATAAAAACCAGCGGCAAAAAATTAAAAAAAAAAAATGAGCATGGGATTCGAACACTGGCGTGAAAGACTTATTTCTTCCTAACTAGACCAACTCCGCTTGATAAAAGTTTAATAATAAGTATCTATCATGTTCTTGCCAATGGCATGAAAATTATATTCTTGTGCAACACGCCTGCTTCGATCCGTTATAAAGATGTTTTGTAAGCAGCATGCGTACATTTAATTGCCAGAGTGTTATTTAAATGTATATTCAACTACTTATAACACATCCTGCACCTTTTCAGTTGCATTAATTTATGAGATGTCATAAAAGAGTGTTTTCTACTTACAATGACTGCGTGAAGTGACAGTCCGGCTCAATGGCACCGTCAATGTCCACGTCAATCTGGAAAGTGCAGAATCTCTTCAAGAGCTTTATAAATTCAACAAAAATTTATTTTGCATACGACAAGTTTTATAGTGGTATTAAAACAGTAAGATGCACGTTTAAATAACATTTAAAGTTAAAAGCAAAAGAAAACTATTTTGGAAAATGTTGAATTCAAGGAAGTATGAACAAAACATCTTTAAACCTCATATAAAACATGGGATGTTTTATGCATCACTTATAATACATTAATACAACAAGTCGTTCTAATTCTTTTTCAGAAAGATGTTTTGTGTGTTACTTGGGCCTTACCGTAACGTGTAACGCAAACCAACCGGGGGCACCATTTTCGTCGAGATTCTAGTACTACAATCTGTTTGTTTTGATACTCTGGGAAAAATTTTCAGATAAAATGAGAGGTTCGTGGATTTTCCTATGTTTTGAAGGGTGCTTCAATTAGCTTGGAACGGAAAATAGTACCAGAGCTGAGCATGTTTCTTCAGGACCCCCTGATCTTTGAGTTACCGCTATGAGTTAACTCCCCTAATTTGACTGTAACAACTTGTAGCGTATTGATGACTACCCACCAAACCCCTTTAGCGCTATGTAATTTATGAATGAGCCTTTAAATTAACTTGCTAAAATTCCCAAAGTAAATACACAAATAATGGTTTATTCTAATTTGGGAGGGTGCTGGTAGAAATTATTTTGCTGTAGAATGAAAATCATCTTCTAAGTTCTTTGAGTTCAGACATCAAATAGTTTTTGTTAGAAAAAGTATTTTCATATAAAAGTGACTATCTTGCAATGTATGGACGACTTGTGATTAATTGGATTGTTTTTCTATAAAAAAAATCAACATTTAAGAAATGGAATATTTTTTTTAAAATCACCTTAAAATTTAAAAAAATGTTTTTTTTTTCAGTGTAGTCATATAAATTGATTGCTAATATTTTTGTTCTTAAGTTAAGCTTAAATTCATCTTTTCACCAATTGTTTCTAGGTCTTATCATTAATGAGCTTATTTTTTTTTGTAAAAAAAACATTGATAAAATGTTGAGACCTTTTCAAATGAAAATGTAGATTTTTTTTATATGGAAAACAAGTATTGTCGCTAGAGTTGGAAACCGAAATAACTCACTCACGGTAATTGTCATCCTGATTCCAAAAATACCCGGGGGCAACGGAACATTCCCGGTAGGGCTAGTGTGACCGTTAAATCTTATTAAGGCCATTACCGGCCAAGATTTGTAAAATCATGAATTTTGATATGTCGCACGATGGGTTTTGGTTCTTTCCGAGAATTGGCCACTTCCCCGGGGCACCGGAACATGCCCGGGAGGGCTAGTGTGACCATGGACTCTCAATAAGACCATTTTCGGCCAAGATTTGTAAAATCATGAAGTTTGATATGTCGCACGATAGGTTTTGGTTCTTGTCGAGAATTGGCCACTTCCCCGGGGACACAGCAACATTTCCGGGAAGCCTAATGTGACCGTGAAACGTCAGTATGAATGCCATTGGTCCAATCACATCATTTGAGAGAAAAAAAAAACATGATGTTCATCGTGTGTATACTTATTACAGAACAGTAAAGCCGAATGCCGACCAAAAGTGACCCCAACGGGAACCGGAATAACTCCGGAACCATGTATTGATCCAAATGTTTTCAAATGGATTCAAAAACTTCAATAGATTCCCGATTGAGAAGATTGAGGAATTATGGTTTTAGAGCTAATTGCATTTTGAAGTCTATGCTAATTTAGACGTTTGGCACGCAAAGGTTAAAACGTTGTCATTAACTTACATTCTGGAGTTTCAATTCGGCGAATTTGTATGCATTTCGGCAGTATAAAATGCATAACTTCACTCGGGTCTAAAAGAGAATTTTAAATATATGTTTCAAAACCGATAAAATGTAGATATAAATTAATATGAATGCATACCGTTAAAATCAACACTATGCGTAGAGAACATCTCTGTTTTTTGTTTTTTTGCTGCTGGGTCCAGCTTCACCGAGTTCGTCAACAAAATTTGTCGAAATAAAGAGCTTAAGACCTAGTTAAACTACGCAGAGTTGTTCAGGGAAAACATGACAGAAGGGTCTAACTCGAAACGTAAGCAATGACTTGGATCGTCGGTTTCTTACCAATGACAACACACCCACTCAAACTAACTAAATCATCTGACAGAAAAAAAGTTTGTTCTATGAGCTAGTGTAGTCAGATTTCGTGGGTGTGTGGTCATTCAAGAGAAATCGACGTGCAAAGTCATTGTTTACGTTTCGAGTTATACCCTTCTGACATGTTTCCCCTATATTGTAATATTCCAGGACAGGAGCACGACAGCTTATTCTCTAATTTTTTCGTTTTACTTTGCATTCTACTCTCTTCTTCGCTCAGTTCGAGCAATTCCACTCGCGAAAAGCAGAGAAGAGTAACTCTCCAGCCCGACAGCAGCCAGTTCGTCCGACGGCATTCTTACTGGGTACCCACTAAGAAGAGCATCGGGCTCACGGGCTGCCGTCGGGCTGAGTGAGAAACTTTTTGCTGGTTCTCGCGAGAGTTTGCTCGAACGAAGCGGAAAAGAGAGAAAAATGCGTGAATAAGCTCTCGTGCTCGTAAGTCGTGCTCCGCATCAGCGACCAGCGAGGCAAAAAAAGGAAGAGTGACGGCTCGGCTCGATTCTAATTAGTTTTCATTCCAGTCCGTGGCAGTGCGGTAGTTGACTCAGATCGGCGGATCGGTTCGTCATTCGTTGTTCGTGTAGCCTGCCTTGCGAATGCGTTCGTCGTCGCTTGTGTCTTGTCTTGTGTGCCGCTTTTGCGAAAGCCAGAAAGAAAAGAAAAAATCAAAGTGATAATATCATCATCGTCATCGTTCGTCGGGTCGGGGTGAGGCTCTCTGCAGACTTATGAAAGTCCATAATATCTGGTGCTAGTTTGCGGTGTCGATTTTCCTGCTACCAATTTCCGGTGCCGTCGACGGTTCTGTCCTGTTTCCGGCAGTGACCAAAAAGTGTTTGTTCCTCCCTGAAAAGCGATATTACGGTCCCCAGTGCCAGTGGCAACGAACGGTGCGATGAAAGTGTAACACGCTACGAAGCCCGGAGCTGCTCGGATTACGGATAATGGCGTGAAGTGAATAAAGTAAACATTTTTTTTTTTCTTTCTATTCGAGTGGAGAAAACAGTATCGTTGGTGGTCGTTGTAATCCGGGTTTGTTCCGTTGCTGGTGGTTCCCAGCAAAGAGTTTAGGAAGGGTAGTGGTTGATAGTCATTCCTGGTCATCGTCCGTCCGTCACCGTCATTAGCGGTAGAGTGGTAGAATCGTCATCGTCATCATCATCACACAAAGTGGCAACTCTATCTCGGGTCTCCATTTTCCCTGTCCTATCCAACAGAGATTACCGTACGGGGTGCAGTTGCTGTTCGGTATGTTTTCTGTTAGTACCACATAATATGTGTCTGGGTGAAGGTGAATTTTGGGCATATTTTGATTTAACACTTAATGCGTTCATATTTTGCGGAATTGTTGATTTAGTAAAAACTGTCAACTGCAGGCTAACGTAACACTTTATAAATACAAATACAATTTGCTCCTCTTGCATATTGAGCTTGATCAAAGGCTATGTGGCTTAGGTGGTTTTTAAGCAGGTGAATTTTCACAATTTTCTTTTTATGGTGAATTTAGAAATTTTCTGTTGGTTAATATTTTGCAGATTTTTGGACACCAGTTTCGTCAAGCTTGGTTTTATTTGAACATCGGAAAAAATGAAAATAAGACCGCTTAAAAAATGGGTTGGGTGTACCTATACAATGAGTCAGCACTGCGAATTTAGCTCTTTTCAAGGAGTAGTCAGTCATATTGTAAACTCAACGCGAAGCGCGAAATGCTTTTAGATTAATTAAATTAATTTTCGATGACTCAAATGCCATGTTCAAACTAGGAGCTGTAATGTGGTAATAAGTTGTTCATAAGACACCAGAACAATTATTACAATACATTATTCTTGTAAACCGAACTTATAGCACTTTACAGCTCTCTAGTATATGGCATAAATGTAATAAATTTTGCATCATAAATTTTAAGATTTATGTTTACAAGTGTTCTGTTCTTCAAAAAATAGTCGAGTTTTGAACGCCTTTGGATACGGTTGTATCTAAATTTGCTCTCTGTTTTGTGCGTGCATTCACTTTCATAGTTTTCGGCTGCATTTGCCGGATTAGCGCTGGCACTCTGCCTCCCGGACGGTTATACGTGTGTGAGTGGTGGTTTTCTCGCTTTCCGAGAAGTTTTAGAATCAAGAAAGAAAACATGATTCATGATGTTTGCAAAATTGAAAGCATCAGAAGATTAGGCGCTGCGTGGTTTTATTGTTTTTCCCGGACCAAAAATTTGTGGCATCGCGAGTGAAAATTTTAATTTCTTTTTATTAACGCGGTGATGAGCACGGCGCTGATCTATTGTTAGGGTTTTGCGATGTGCATTGCTTTTGTGCACGGAGTGTCTTGAAAAAGAAAAGTGAAGAAAAGTGATATTTGGTTGTTGTGTGGTTGAAGTGGAGAGAAAAATTTGCGTGGAAGCATCGGGAATGCGCTCCCGGGTGAAGTGATTTGATGAGCACGTTCCAGTTGAAGATTGTTGACAAGTGTATTTGTGGTGATGCAAATTATGGTTTAGATGACGCATGGCTTCAAACATTTTGTGTATCCAAATAAAACATATTACATACTAAATACGCACAGGGCATCGTCTGCTGACCATTGCCGCGGGTATATCGTGGGAGTCCCAGATACCCGGTTCAAGCTTTAGTTGGCGGCGGTGGCTCTTCTTGACCTTCTATCCCCTGAGTAGTTAGTGTGAATAAGGGCGTCTATGTGATGTTTTGCTGTACCTGTTGTGGACATCTAGTGCACCCTGTTCCCTTAACTTGTTGAGGACACCCTGTCTTGCCTCAAAAGTTACCCTTTTTGAAGTACTAGTCTTCACAACATAAAGGGCACCATTACGGAGCATGAGATTTGATCAAATTATTCGCAGTTCTACTTGTCCAACGCCCCCGGCTGGGTGAGGGATAGAGGATGACACACACACACACACAGTCCGTGGCAGTGCGGTAGTTTTCGCTTTTGGTGGTCTCGCGTTTTGATTGTTTTTCATCGTGCGAATCGATTTTAATCGTACGGGTAAGTGCAACCAGTGCATGCAGTGCGATAACCTTTGGCGTGGCGGCTCTACGTAGACTTAGTGCTGAAGAAATAGTGTATTGCGTAGAATTTGTTGCCTCAGATGCGGTAAAGATGGCGATGATTGCATGCAGTGCGGCCAAGTCGGTGATGGCGGTCCCGATCCGGTCGAGGGAATGCTTCGGGTTGGAAATTTTCTCGACTTCCCTGGGCATAGTATATCATTATACTTGCCACATGATACACAAATTCATGCATTGGAGTTACCATCGAAAAAACTCGCATCTAAAACATAAGTTGAAGGCACGCAAAAGCTAAGTGCCAGCCGGTGAAGCTTATCGTAATTTAAAATTTCCCTGCTGGTCTATTGGATGTTGTGTGTTGTCCGTTTTCTAGTATCAAGTGTTCAGCCTGTGCAACGTCTGGTTGAAGGCTGTGTCAATTGTCTTTTTTAAATGCCGTAAACAATAAGCTTCAAATGCCAAGAAGAAGAATATGAAGTTATTCAAATTGAGGCAGTGATCTACAAAAATCTAATAGAAAATGGTGTCCACTTGTCACCTACAATAGAAGAACGGGTTGAAGGATTTGCAAAATTCTTTGTTTTATTCGCCTTGGAAAAAAATAAAGAAAAAACAGCAGCGATGGCATCGGATCTTCAGGTTTCTAAGGAGTCTACTAGTACCATGATCATTTAAAGGATAACGGATGCAGAATTTGGTGAGCGCATTCCAATTTACTTTCTTTTTGAAATTTTGATATTTTTTTTTTTGTAAACAAACAAATGGTCGATTTCTCGCGGATTAAAGTTATATCGCAAGTCGACTCAACCAAATGATAGAGGAATCATCATCAATTTTATTTTAACGTTCATAAATTGTATTAGGTATTTGTGATTTTTTCTCCCGTTCGAAAAAATCCCATCAACTTCTCCCAGATATTTATAGCTATCTTCGTATCTGCAACTTGCTGCCATATACAGGCTTCCCCTGACAAAGCGTTTAATAGGGGCTGCGCTAATAGAAACCTAGTGGGTACCTGTATCGAAAGGACTGTGCATAAGCTACGTAGACGGTTTAGTGAGGGGAGTGGGGGGGTTGGTTTTGGAAATTTTCTACACGGCCAACAGGAATAACCCACGGAGTGAGTTCAGTTTACTCATTTTTGCGTCAATCTGCGGATAAACCACACAAATCGTACTTTCTTTCGGCAAAAGTGCGAGGTGTGATTTAATGACCGGGTGTGGATTTTTTTCAGATTGACAAAGGTGAGTAAACTGAACTCACTCCGTGGGTTATTTCTGTTGGCTGTGTACGGTACAAACTTCTAAAAATTTGTATGCACGATCGTCTACTTAGTTTGTAAACAGCCCCTTTTATGGGACTTGACCGTGGTTACAACAGCGGATATCCCGATACACTAAGGACCATCCACTGACGTTTTCAAACCCCTTTGTAAAATTTTCTTCATACAAAATTGATTTTTTCTTTATGGAGCGTAAGAAATTTGTGTAGTAGCTTTTGATCTAAAAGCATCGTACCAAACGTATAATTGACTCGTTTACTCTAAAATCATAAATATATTACATAAATACATAAATATATCGTGAGCTTCGTGGTCGAGTGTTTAGCGGCGTCACCCGTCGTTCAGCTTGTACCACGGAGTGAGGGTTCGATTCCCGCTCCAGCCGGTGGAACTTTTCGTAACCCGTAATATTCCCTACTGGTTTACTGGGTGTTGTGTGTTGTCCGTTGTCTAGTGTTAAGTGTTCAGTCTGTGCGATCTCTGGTTGAAGACGGTGTAATTGTCTTTATTATATTGGATGTTTTCTGCTCGATAGGCCAGCAGCGGGGGATTAGGCCCAAGAGGCAATCTACACTTCCACAGTTATTAATTGCGAGCTCTATGTACCAGCACCAATCCATGAATTTGTATATTGTGTGGCAAATAAAAATTATGCCCAGGGATGTCGAGAAAAATTCAAGCCTGAAAGATTCTCTCGACAGAACCGAGCATTGAACCGTGCCTTTTTCTGAGGCCACAAAATACACAATCTACGCAAATATTAGTGAAATCAAAGTGGGATTTTTAATTTTGAACAAATCGTTTGATATCGTTTGTCAAAATAAATTTAATTTTACTGAAATCCTACAGTATCGGACAATAAAAATGCACCAAGCCTAGCCACTGAAATTTACATACTTTTTTCTATAATGTTTATATAAATCTGAACAAATTTTATGTTATTTGATCACTGAGTTAACTTATGGCACAGGATGATTGTATTAGTTTTAGAATGTGTTTGAATGGGGGTTGGAGAAACCATGCGATTGCAAACTTGAGGTAGACAAAATAGGCATCAAGCTGAAAAACTCCTGTCAGGCTTCGTAATTTCAGCTAAACTAAGCTGTTAAGGAAATTTTTAAACATTTATTTTTATTACTTACTATACCGAGCGATAGCTAGCCATCTAATGCAATAACTGCCACTTTGAGAATTACTTTGCACCATTCTTTCCCGATTACCGCCATTAGATCGTCAGAATCGAACAAGAATTTACCGCTCAAGCTCCTCCTATCAATATTTTGCTGGATTTATGTCCAGAGATTGCAATAGTCACTGTTGGGCTTATTATAAAACTGTCCTGGAGACCTTGCTACGTACCTGTTTTCATCTGTTAACAACAAATCGAATTTACTCCCATCTTCAGTCAGGGTGGCCACTCAACCAGGAAACCCGCAAGAACCAGGAATTAACTGAGAATTGGAAGCAACCGGGAAAAACCGGAAAATAACCGGGAATTTGATTGGAACTTCAAAATATTGATCATCATTTTTTAAGTCTTAGAATACAGAAAAATTTTCAATTTCTAGAACATCAAAAAAAAAATGTTTTAACTGGAATATTGATATTTTAAAGCACAAGATCTTAAAAAGCTTCTCTAAGTCACAAGATCTTAAAAAACTTCACAAGTCAATCCTGGATTTTGAACAATTTTCAATATGGTAAACGCTCCAGTAGTTGCGATACGTTGGAAGCGTTAGGTTCCTAGGTTAGGTTAGGTTAGGTTCCGCAACTACTGGAGCGTTTACCCTATCTGATTTTTTTTATTTGGTTTGTTTTCTGTCGATCTGTTTTCCGTACTCAGTACCAATGCTACCGACGCCAAGGAGGCAGCTCCCACACCTGGACCCTACTTACAGTACCGGACATTTTTTTTATCTTCAAAAAAGTTCAAAGAGCTACAACTTTTCCGTATGTCCATGAAGTTTTCTGAAATCTTGGCTGCTGGTCGGCCAACTATTCAAGATTCATCGGTGAAATTTTGAGCGTGATTGGTTGAGTTTGTAAAAAGTTGAAGCATGCTTAGTGTAACGACTTTTTTTGGAGAAGCCTATCTATGCTTTCATATGCTTCAAGATTTACTAAAATCCGTTAAGTACAGAAAAAATTTTCCCTGTTTGATTTTTTTCACCATCTGACAAAAAATGGTGAGGTCATTTACTTTTGTCCGTTTTGGGAGGACAAAAGCACATAACCTCTTATCACATATAAGTATTTTATTTTGAAAAGGATTGAAGCCGCTTAAATTGTCAACAGTTCGGGAGACTGGAAACTAACAGAAACTAAAAAATTGAGTTCAGAATTATGTTACTACGTTGCAGTAGTACTCATGCAAGGTCATATATTTTTGTCCTCCAAAAACGGACAAAAATATATGACGTCGCCCATTTTGTCAGATGGTGGAAAAAATTAAATTGGCAAAACTTTTTCTGTACTGAACGGATTTTAGTAAATCTTGAAGCATATGGAAGCACTATGTCTTGACTATCAATGGACCGAATTCTAGCTTATTTGATTCATTGTACTTCAAGAAATCTCATTTTTAGATAGGCTACTCCAAAAAAAGTCGTTACACTAAGAATGCTCCAACTTTTTACAAACTCAACCAATCACGCTCAAAATTTCACCGATGAATCTTGAATAGTTGGCCGACCAGCAGCCAAGATTTCAGAAAACTTCATGGACATACGGAAAAGTTGTAGCTCTTTGAACTTTTTTGAAGAGAAAAAAAATAGCGAGGTCATATACTTATGTCCGGTACTGTACTGCCTATAACCGCATATCAGTCCCATATGGATTTTCGTCAATTTTGAGATAACACCGCTATCCACTATCAATTGGCATCTACTTTCATATTATGTGATAAAACTACGGACTTTGATCGTGACAAATGTGAAAACAAGATCAAGTCAGTTTGTCCCACCAAGCAAAGTAACCGCATATCAGTCCCATCCTCAAATTCAATCGTCCATTTTTTGTTGAAATAGCAATACATGCAAGCTTCAATGCAACTGATTTGAAGTTGAAAAAACCATAAATAAATTTATTATGATTTTTCAAACATTTGCATGAGAATTGCATTTCGTAACTTTGATTGCCGTTTTCTCTATGCCTACTTTTTTCATATGGGACTGATATGCAGTTACCGGCAGTGTATCGAACCATCAATTCTCATGGACCGGGGACCAACGGTACTTCACAGGACGGCCACAGGACTTCCCTGAACTTGAGCAGTACTTCCCAGAATGTCGATAGGACTTCCTTGAACTTCTGCACGACTTTCCTGAACTTCGACAGAACTTCCCTGAACCTCAGAACAACTTCCCTAAACTTGAACAGTGTCTCCTAGAATGTCGACAGGACTTCCCTGAACTTGAACAGCACTTCCAATAATGTCGACAGAACTTCCCTGAACTTCAGCAGTACTTCCCTGAACCTTCAAAGTTCTTCCCAGAATGTCGACAGGAATTCCCAGAACTTCAGCAGGCATGTTCTGAATTTCAAATGTTCTTCCCAGAATGTGAACAGGAATTCCCAGAATTTCAGCAGTACTTCAACGCACTTCAACAGTTCTTCCCAGAATGGCGAAAGGACTTCACTGATCTTCCACAGGATTTCCATGAACCTCAACTATACTTCCCAGAATGTCGACAGTGCTTCCCTGAACTTCAGCAGAAAACAGGAAACTCATTATAAGTCTTCTTATTATTTTACTAGTAGATCACGTTTAAAAATCTCGCTAGGGTAAGTGTTCCAGTTTTGGCATATGCTCCAGTTTTGGCACAATCCCATATACGCAATGGTTCCTATTTTGGCCCAGCTTCATATAAATTACACGGGCTAATGCCAAAACTGGTACAAATTTTAAGTAGTGCCAAAACAGGCTCGCTTACCTTATATCCAATTCAGCGCGTAAAAACAGTCGTGTAAAAAAAAACCATTAAATATTGTATTTTGCATTGGAAACTGAACTCCTCAAAAGTGCGGAATCGCTTATAAAAGTGCGATTTGACGTTGTATCGTCTGGGTGTCTTCGGCGGACTTATTCCTTATGAACTAATAGCGAATTTATTTTTGAAACTGGTTCAGTGCCAACCTGAACCCTGAATAAAAAAACGTTTTCGGGTAAACGCGGTTTCCGAGCTAGACGATACGTTGGTGTGCGTGACATCGCGGATCTTCCGGAAGGGCACCCGTGGCCACCAGGGTCCAATTTCTGGTCACAAGTCCAAATTCTATCTAATGAGTCCTGTAGAAGTGTTTTCGAAAAAACCGCAGAGTTCTAGGACCGATTTCATGAATTGGCCACTTTTACAGTTCATCCAGATCTTCCGAAAGGGTACTCGATGGCCGCTATGGTCCTTTTTCTGTTCACAAGTTCAAATTCTATCTAATGAGCATTGGCGTAACTAAGGAAAACTATCATTTTTTCGAATTTCTTTTTCTCTCACGGCATAATCTCAATTTTACTATTTCTATGTGAAATGAAAATAAGAACTTGTAATAAATAATCTGGGCGGCCTACATTGGTCCTAGGGGTGCATACATTGAAACTAGGGATGCCTTTGCACCCCCTAGTGGGGGTGCTAGCTACGCCAATGCTAATGAGCCTGCAGAAGTGTTTTAGAAAAAAAAAACGCAAAGCTCTAGGACCGATTTCATTAATTGGCCACTTCAACTGTTGTTCCGGATCCTCCGAAAGGGCACTCCGTGTCCACGAGGGTCAATTTTCTGATCACTAGTCCAAATTCTATCTAATAAGTCCTGTAGAAGTGCTTTAGAAAAAACCGCAGAGTTCTAGGACCAATTTCATGAATTGACCACTTTTACTGTTGCTCCAGATCTTCCAGAAGGGCACCCAATGCTCAGAGCTTAAGGACCGATTTCATGAATTGGCCATTTTAACGGTTGTTCCAGATCATCCAGAAGGGCACCCCATGGCCACCAGGGTCCATTTTCTGGTCACAAGTCCAAATTCTATCTAATGAGTTCTGTAGAAGTGTTAAAGAAAAAACCGCAGAGTTCTAGGACCGATTTCATGAATAGGCTACTTTAACTGTTGCTCTAGATCTTCCGGAAGGCTACCCGATGGCCGCTAGGGTCCATTTTCTTTTCACAAGTTGAAATTCTATCTGATTAGTCCTATTGAAGTGTTGTAGAAAAAAAACCGTAGAGCTCTAAGACTGATTTCATGAATTGGCCACATAAACAGTTGTTCCGGATCTTCCGGAAGGGCACCCCGTGGCCACAAAGAACAGTTTTCTGAGCACAAGAACAAATTCTATCTGATAAGTCCTGAAGAAGTGCTTTAGAAAAAACCGCAAAGCTCTAGGGCCAATTTCATGAATAGGCCACTTTTACGGTTGTTCCGGATCTTCCAGAAGCGCACCCGATGGTCACCAGGGTCCATTTTCTGGCCACAAGTATAAAGCCTATCTAATGAGTCCTGTAGAAGTTCTTTAGAAAAAAAACGGCAGAGTTCTAGGACCGATTTCATGAATTAGCCACATTCATGGTTGTTCCGGTTGTTCCGGATCTTCCAGAAGCGCACCCGATGGTCACCAGGGTCCATTTTCTGGCCACAAGTATAAAGCCTATCTAATGAGTCCTGTAGAAGTTCTTTAGAAAAAAAACGGCAGAGTTCTAGGACCGATTTCATGAATTAGCCACATTCATGGTTGTTCCGTATCTTCCGGAAGGGTCTCTTTGGCCACAATGGACCATTTTCTGATCACAAGTCCAAATTCTATCTGATGAAGCCTGTGGAAGTGCTTAAGAAAAAACCGCAAAGCTGTCATGAATTGGCCGCATATACGGTTGTTCCGGATCTTCCAGAAGGGCACCCGATAGCCACCAGGGTTCATTTTCTGGTCACAAGTCCAAATTCTATGTAATGAGTCCTGTAGAAGTGCTTGAGAAAAAACCGCAGAGCCATACGATCGATTTAATGAATTGGCCACTTCAACTGTTGTTCCGGATCTTCCCCGTGCACCCCGTGGGCACAAGGGACCATTTTCTGGTCACAAGTCCAAATTCTATCTGATGAGTCCTGTAGAAGTGCTTTAGAAAAAAAATACGGCAGAGCTCTAGGACCGATTTCATGAATTGACCATTTTTAAGATTGTTCCGGATCTTTCGGAATGGTAGCTGATGGCCACCAGGATCTATTTTTTGGTCACAAGTCTTAATTCTATATAATGAGTCCTGTGGAAGTGCTTTAGAAAAAAAAAAAAACCGTGGAGCTCTAGTACCAATTTCATAAATTGGCCACTTTTACGTTTGTTCCAGATCTTCCGGAAGGACACCCTTTGGCCACCAGGGTCCATTTTCTGGTCACAAGTCTTAATTCTATATAATGAGTCCTGTGGAAGTGCTTTAGAAAAAAAAACCGTGGAGCTCTAGTACCAATTTCATAAATTGGCCACTTTTACGTTTGTTCCAGATCTTCCGGAAGGACACCCTTTGGCCACCAGGGTCCATTTTCTGGTCACAAGTCCAAATTTTATCTTATAAGCCCTGAAGGAGAGCTTTAGAAAAAACCACAGTGCTCTAGGGCGGATTTCATGAATGGCCTTTTTAACGGCTGTTTCGGATCTTCCGGAACGGCACCCCATGGCCACCAAGGTCCATTTTCTGGTCCAAGTCCATATTCTTTCTGTTGAGTCCTGTAGAAGTGCTTAAGAACAAAACTGCAGAGCTCTAGGACCAATTTCATGAATTGGTTATTTGAATGTTTGTTCCGGATCTTCCGGAAGGGCACCCCGTGGCCACCAGGGTACATTTTCTGGTCAAAAGTCCAAATTCTATGTAATGAGTCCTGAAGAAGTGTTTAGAAAAAAAAAAACTACATGAGCTCTAGGACTAATATCATGATTTGGCTTCTCTAACGGTTTTTCCGGATCTTCCGGAAGGAGAACCGATGGCCGCTAGGGTCCATTTTCTGGTCACAAGTTCAAATTCTATATAATGAGTCATGTAGAAGTGCTTTAAAAAAAAACCACAGAGTTCTAGGACCGATTTCATGAATTGGCCACTTTTACGGTTGTTTCGGATCTTCCGGAAGGCACCCCGTCGCCACCAGAGTCCATTTTTTGGTCACAAATCCAAATTCTATCTAATGAGTCCTGTAGAAGTGTTTAAGAAAAAACCGCAGAGTGCTAGGACTGATTTCATGAATTGGCCACATTAAAGTTTGTTTCAGATCTTCCGGAAGGACACCCCATGGCCATCAAGGTCCATTTTCTGGTCCAAGTCCATATTCTTTCTGTTAAGTCCTGTAGAAGTGCTTAAAAAAAACTACAGAGCTCTAGGACCGATTACCAATTTACGAATTTTAACGGTTGTTCCGGATCTTCCGGACGCGCACCCCGTGACCACCAGGGTCCATTTTCTGGTCACAAGTCCATATTCAATAAGTCCTGAAGAAGTGTTTAGGAAAAACCACATGAGCTCTAGGACTAATAGCATGAATTGGCTTCTTTTACGGTTGTTTCGGATCTTCCGGAAGGGCACCCGATGGCCACCAGGGTCCATTTTCTGGAAACAAGTCCAAATTCTATCTTATGAGTCCTGTAGAAGTGCGTTAGAAAAAAACGCAGAGCTGTAGGACCAATTTTATGAATTTGCCACTTTTTCTATTGTTCCGGATCTTCTGGATGGACACCCAATGGCCGCTAGGGTCGATTTTCTGGTCACAAGTCCAAATTATATCTAATGAGTGCTGTATAAATGCAATAATGAGTCCTGTAAAAGTGCTTTAGAAAAAAACCGCAGAGCTCTAGGACCGATTTAACGAATTGGCCACTTTTACGGTTGTTCCGGATCTTCCGGAAGAGCAACTCGTCGCCACCAGAGTCCATTTACTGGTCACAAGTCCAAATGCTATCTATTGAGTCCTGTATAAGTGCAATAATGAGTCCTGTAGACGTGTTTTTGAAAAAGCTGCAGAGTTCTAGGACTGATTTCATGAATTTACCACATTTGTGGTTGTTCCGGATCTTCCGGAAGGGCACCCCGTGGCCACCCATGTCCATTTTCTTGTCACAAGTCCAATGTTTCCAAAATTAATCGAAAATTCTCCTATTCGCGTAAAAAGAGGTTATTTTATGTTGATTAGTCGTTTTCGTATTACGGTATTATTTTTCTGATTCCTATTATAATCATGCATATTCTTATATTTATTAAGCTTATTTTATTATTGGTAATCTAATTCCTTTTGAGTGGATTCATTTCAGAATGATACCCCGGCGCGAGCCCGATGCCACGAACATTATTTTGTTCCGCATCGGCTTCGCGTCGGAGTGTCATTCTGAAAGGAAACCGCTCAAAAGCGAAAATCGGCACCCCGATGCGAGCCCGATGCGCCATACAAAATTTTGCTCCACATCGGACTCACATCGGCCTTACGCATCGAGCGAGAGCACTTTCTCGAGGTCTACAATTCCGACGTTTTTGTTGCAAATTAGCCCGATACAAGGTGTCGAATCGGGCTGTTTCATCAGACTCACATCAGGCCGATAGTCCGATGCATCGGTTTCTCATCGGAGTCGCATCGGACCGACAATTCTTACTGGGTAAGGGATGTAGAATCAGGAAATAGGGAGCAAACTAAGAGAGTGAGTGCTTGAGCATGTAGTGATGGCGCGATTTTGTTCGAACGAGGAAGCGTGGGAAATCCAGGTGCGGGCACCTGATTCAGAATAGGCAGACGTAAATTGGTCATAGGTGGATATTACAGTGCATTAGGAATTCATGAGTATATTTCTCGTATTTGATACAATGTATCTTTGGTAATCGATTCGTGATATAAATCTACAAGTAGATTGGAATCTTTTAAATTAATCGACGCGGAAATTAGGAGAACCATGCTGAAAGCGATGGGCTGAAATTCCGGCTTGATAAAGAATTATTTCGGATGGGAATTTTTTTCGGCTCCCCTGGGCACAGAGTAACTAACAATATAGGGGAAAAAATACACTAAGTAGGCATCGGCACCCATTGTCTGTTTTCGGCAACCAATTTTTAAACGTTAATGTCACTATATTTTCCCATGAAAACTCTTCGCTGTATGTATTGAAACGATTCCTAAGTCTTACAGCTTCAATCTGATTACATTTTTACGACTGAACAAACCGACTATGCTAGGTTTTTGTTCAACTGAAATATACGCACTACAAAATATGGCTTATTTCGAGGTGCCGAAAATAGAACAGTCTGGTTAACACGTAGTTCAAATGGAAAGGTTGCCAAAGAAAAGAGGGCAATCGACAATAGTCACACTCACCTGAGAAGAAGTTTGGAGCGTTGTAAAAACGCTTTCAAACAGTTTTGAACAATTCTGTCCATTGGAATTAATAGTGAAGAAAGCAGCAGATACATGTAAACAAACGCTGAGAAAATGCTAATAGAAACACGGACGCTGCTTAGATTGACGAGAATACGTAAATTCCCCTATGTACTCAAGTTGGCAACAGGTACTACTCGCCTACTAAAAAGGGTTCTTATGTAAAATTGGGAACCTGCTACACCTTAAAACTGGACCAGGTCAAGTTGAAGGCTCTTAAGCATCTACAGGACAATACGTCAATTCAGTTCGCAATAACGTGAAATATCCATTGACTGGATGTGGTGAAACTGTTCGAAGATGATAATAATTAATATTCTAGCGCAGCATTCCTTCGGTTCACGGAACAAAACCTACGGATAGTGGTGACGACCGTTTCTAGTACTGCTATGCAACAGATTCTGTACCTTTACTTCCTTCTGGTGAAGACCTGGTCTTCAAAACAGTGTTACAAACATGGCTATGTATTTTCGAAACATAGAAAAGAAAATGAACTCTCCGCAGAATCACTTCATTTCGAGCAATATCATTTTCGTGTAAGTCATCGTGTTTCTTGTTATCGAGTCACGATGAACATTCCTCCTTTCAAACATGACTTGACTATTGCTTGTTTCGTTCGTCAAGTGCTTCAGTTCATTTCATTTGAAGCAAAGACTTGTTTCAATTGACGCAATGAATGAATCAAAAACTGCTTCCTTCGTTTTTTCCACTTTCACTTCAATTCGGGCTCATTCGACTTTTCACGCATCGCGTCGTCAAGCATAAAAATATAGTATCCGCACAATATAGGTTGCCGATAGGGAGGGCATCCGGATTATATGTAGCAATAATATATTATTTTATGTTAATCGAAAATTGAATTAACGAGGCCATTTTAGAGTCCAATATGGCGGCCATCGGGATCAGGAAAAGTCTCAAATAACCTACAATAGGATATTATCTTCTATATTTTCGGAACGAGGATGGCACTTTGATGCTGAAAATCGATACCCGGTGCCATTTTGGAATTCAAAATAGTGAAAATTGATTTTAGAAAGTGTCGAATACCCTAAGATATGGGTATTTTAGGAACGGGAACAATGCGTAGATTCCAAAAATCGATATCCGACGCTATGTTGAAATCCAATATGACGGCCATCAGGATTCAGAAAGTGTCAAATACCCTACAATATGGGTATTTTCGGAACAGTCAAAAGCTGATATTCGACGCCATTTTGGAATCCAAGACGATGGCCATCAAGTTTCATAAAATGTGTACCCTAAGATATGGGTATTTTCGGAACGGCGAAAACGCGTGGATGCCGAAAATGGATATCCGACGCTATTGGACTCAAATATGGCGGCCATTGGGCTTCAGAAAGGGTGTCAAATACCCTACTATATGGTTATTCTCGGAACGGGGATAACGTGTAGATGCCGAAAATATCGGTATCAGATACCATTTTGGAATCCAATATGGCGGCCATCAGGCTTCAGTGTCAAATCAGTCAAGTGTCAAATACCCTAAGATCAGGGTATTTTCGGAACAGGGACCTTTCCAATTCCCACGACGCGTAGATGCTGAAAATCTATATTCGATACCATTTACAGGCCATTTGACACTTCTTCCGAAATCGGAAGCTACCATTTTGAATTTCAAGATGGCGTCAGACATCGATTTCTGGCTTCTAGATGTCATTCCGATTCCACAAAACCAACATTGATCTGAACCAAAACCGCCATCTTGGATTTAAAGACGTTGTGACATAAATTTTCGGCATCTACGTAAAAATAACCATATTTTAAGGTATTTGACACCTTTCCGCAAATCGGAAGTCACCGTCTTGGTTTTCAAAATGGCGTCGATTATCGATTTCCAGCCTCTAGACGCCATCCCAAATCCAAAAATATCTATATTGATGGGTATTTGACAATATTTCCTATATGTTCTGAAATAGGAAGCCGCCATCTTGGATTTTCAAATGGCGTCGCAATTTTCAATCTGTAGACTTCATACTGATGACAAAAATTTCAATATTGATGTGTATATGTCTGTATTTACACTTTTTCTTGAGTTGGAAGCCGCCATCTTCGATTTCAAAATGGCGTCGGATATAGATTTTCATCCTCTAGACATCATCCAGATTCCAAAAATACCTTTATTGACAGGTCATAAAAACTGCGTGAATTTGGATCGTACAGCTTCGCTTCAAGGCAAAAGTAAGTTCATTTGACAATGAAAGAAGAAATGAACACGAGTCAAGCTAAAACAAACAGCATGAAAACTGATCGAAAGTGGTTCTGTTGATGTTGACGGGGATCTGCTCGAAGAGAAGAAAGAATGACTTTCAATTGAAAGTGATGGTTTACAGCTTCATCATCACTTGATGATTTTCGATTGAAAGTGACTTTTTGGGGCCCTGGTTACAAATGCTAGGGGCACGAGTTGAAGTACTCCATAGTGATAGACTGCCAAAGCAGCCGCGGTTCGGTATACGGCTAATTGCAACTACCACGATCTCGTCGTTTACGATGAGGAACAGTAGCTGTGATAGTATACAGCCTTGCCTCATACCAGTGACCACCCAGATAGGGTCAAACAAGGCTCCGTTATGCTGAATTTTTCGAAAGCTTTTTCGTAGTCAATGAATAACAAATATAGAGAGTCTTGGAATTGAGTCCGCATCATGCTCTCTTGCCATGCGGTTCTATTTGCTATTTGCTGAAGGAAGTGTTACCTTAGTGGTAACTCTAAGACCAGAAGGTCCGGAAGAAACGAGCTCAGCTTTTTGGCTCAGCTCTGGTACTGTCTTCGGTCCCGAGCTAATCGATGCACCCCTCGAAACATAGGAAAATCCACGAACCCCTCATTTTATCTGTCAAACTTTCATAGCGAATCAAAACAAACATTGTGTGGTACTAGAATTTTGACTAGAATGGGGTACGTTAATCGTTTGCTTGGGACCAATAGGCTAGTCAAGTAGTGAGCCAATTTAAAATCGTTAGTTTCCACCGGTTTGTAGATCCATAGAGGTAACTCTAAGACTAGAAGGTCCCGAAATAACGTGCCCAACTTTTTGGCCCAGCTCTGGTACTTTCTTCGGTCCCAAGCTAATCGATGCACCCCTCGAAACATAGGAAAATCCACGAACCCCTCATTTTATCTGTCAAACTTTCATAGCGAATCAAAACAAACATAGTGTAGTACTAGAATTTTGACTAGAATGGGGTACGTTAATCGATTTGCTTGGGACCAATAGGCTAGTCAAGTAGTGAGCCAATTTAAAATCGTTAGTTTCATATTGATTTTTGGTAGATCTTTGCGTTGTGTTTGCTCAAAAAATTTTCAATTGGCCGCAGCTGAGAAGCATATCGAGGATTGAATTCTTTGGTATTACAGGTATCGATAAGCAGTCGATTTGATTTATCGTTCTGTATGCGAAATTCTTCCGAATGGATCGATGGTCGTTTTGAGCTGCATAATTTCCGCATAAACCGGAACATTTGTTGCAAAATTATGCTGCTTCTCTTTGGACTTTAAAATGCTAATTTGTGCGTTTGTATTTTTCCTCCTACGAATCCAAAATGAAATCAAAGGTTGATGCAATAAGCTCCAAACATTTGGAAAAACTTTAACGAAAAAAATGGTGCATACATTTTTCTTCTAAGTATACAAAAACGTTAAAGGTTTGAAGAATTACACAAGTATTGGCGTGGAGTTTCCCCACTTTTTTGCCATAACTACAGAAAATCAATACGTATGGCTGACATTTCAGGATTAGTCGTTGGGTGGCAGACCATTACATACAAAATCGGCGAAAAATTTATACTTTTTTGATTGCAAACGTTAATATATTTTTTGCTGTGGTAGGCAAGGTGAGATAAGATGAAAATTGCTAAGAAGACAGAGAATTATAAACCACGCTATAATCATTTACTTAGAATTCACTACCCCCTTGATCCCTTTTCTCATTTTACAGCTGGTATAATCAATTTGACAGATCAATTTCTTTCTATACCACTTAAATTCACTGAAATTAAGTCGATTTTTGACTATCGAATTCTACATATGTTATGTGATATGACGCTCTATTTAAAAGATAAAATCAAGAGCAAATGGGAACAACAACTAAACAGAGTCCTTAAAAAGTGGATGCTTTGTAAACCGAGCAACTTAGTTGAAGACCGTAGAGCTGAAGAAAATATGCCCACGGCTTTAGAGATTTTGGCCACACTACCGGCCTAACTGTCCTAATATTCTTCTGCAGTCTGACAATATTGATGGGAGTTTTTATTCTTAGTTTGATGTTATTTCGCTTTCTATAAATATTTAGACTTTCTCGACGAAATGTGGAAGGTGCCTGGCTTTAAGGTTCTACAAAGGGTAAGTAATTTTGTGTTCTTCTTTTTTTTAAATATCATAAAATCATCATCATTAGTTTACACATACATTCATATATTATAAATACGAAAATTTAAAACATGTATTTCGTAGGTAAAACACGAAAATTTCCTGGGTAAAACACATTCACTGTATTTGCTTACTTGTGTTCTTCGAAGTATAGCACAATTAAACGCAATCGAATACACGAAACTCAAAACAACTGCTTCACAAACTCTTGGTGAACAAAATTCATCACAAAGAAAACCATTTCTACTTTACTGCTTTGCTAGCAATCGTGAAAGTATCATTGAAACAGCGGTGCCAGATGTATTGCCTCTAGCAATGAATTTAAGATTATTAAAACGATTAATTGCGAAGTCTGCCTTATTAACATAGATAAGTGGATGTATTTAATGGTGGATAAATATCAAAAACTGATTAAGGTGAATCGCTGTGACATCCATATTCTTGGAACCACTTTGAATCTTTAGGTGCACAAATATCAGCTTCTACGACACGTGCAACATTCAAATTGCTACTCCACGTTTGCTACACTGGAGCATACATGAAGTAGCAATTTCAGGTGGAATGGAGCACCGATTTCCAAGATTTGTGTAATTGAATATTCGAAGTGGAAGTGCATGTATAGTCTACGTGGCGGCCATTTGTGGACTTTACAAGGAATCACCTTAAATAAAACATAAATGACCATTTTAAACATTTTACCGGTCCAATTAAAAAAGTCACAGAAGATTGAATTCAACACTAACAGGGTTGATGGCAGCAGTGCACGTAGCCTGTTATACACTTTCCCGCTCAGGGGTGTAAACAAACTTGCATACAGCGCAGTCTGGCAGTGCTTATGTTTTGTCTGGTACATTCTTATCCACTAGATAGTGTGACATCACATTTGCTGTTGTATTGAAATGAAGGAAGAAAAGAAATGGTTAAGTTTTCCTCACCATACCAGTTGATATTTATGCAAAATGGGCAGTTTTGGCGTGGGGACATGCACTTCCAATGAATTTTACCATTACATTTAGAAAATGATGATCGAAGAATATTTCAAAAAGAAGAAGTAAACAAAATAATGACCCTTTGTAGAACCTTAAGAACTCTTACCAACCCGTCTCGATGAGTCTCATCGTCGCCCACTGGTCACCATAGCCGGTTGAACCCCAGGCGAAACTAGAACCGCACTACCGTTCATACTGGCGACAACGTTCTGATGAGACAACAAAATCTTACCCCCAAGCTCCTCCCCTGATCCTATCCTTCTACAATGTACCTCTCTAACCTCGAGTAAGCCGCGAGTATTCGGCCCAACTCCTACTAGACATAGAATTAAGAGAATTTTGTTACAAACAAAGAACATTGCACTGTCGGTTCTGTAAAGCTAATGCGATTGAGTCTTCCAAATAAACGAACTAGTTAAAAAAAAAGAACTCTTACCATTTCAGATTTTCACAAACTAATTGCTTGAGATCAAAGGTGTCAAAAGTAAATATCCTTATCTTTATCTTATCTTTCTTTAATAAAGAGACTTTCAGCAAGTAAATATCCGAAGAAGTGTCATTGAAACGTTATACCCCGTTCTCATTACACTCAATATCACGTGATATAGAGCGATTCGTGATATACCAGCTATATCACGTTCTATATTACGTGATATCCCATACAAACGATCTGTCAACCTATATCACGAATAGTTCATGATATAGCTCATATCATGTTGTGTACTTGATAAAAATCTGAAAAGCAGTGGCTGGCAACCAGGCTATGATAGAGCTGGTCGGTATTTTTTGGCATCAAATGTCATTTTCTTGTCATCCCGTCGAATTGATACACAAAACAAAACAAAATACAAAATGCAAGACGTGTCCTCCTTTTTCTCGCAGAATTATTGTTATCATTCTCCGTCAACGCGGTCAACGCAGCCGTCTCTAGAACAAAACAATTGGAAATCTCTCTAACAATAGCAATCATACTTCCAGGGTGAGCAATTCCGAGCCCTTACTTTCTGGATTGCAAGTCTACCGATTTAGAAAATGCTACTAGAATCAGAAAGAGCATTCGCTATGTTGTAGGTAAATTTCAAAACTAAAATTAGTGTAGCGATAATTATCACCTCATCAACTTTTACTTTCAGTGTCCATGTGCAACTAATAGCGAATTCGTTTATTATTCAGTTCCAACCTGGATCAGGTATCAAGATTGGGTCTGCTTGTTTTCTGACAAACGTCAGTTTGATCGTTTGTTTTTAAAACCCAGCTCAGGTTGAGGTTCGCACTGACAAAAAGTTCGGTTTCGCACTGGGTTGGAACTGGTTCCAACCCGGATAATAAACAAATTCGCTATAAGGAACGAAGCTGAAGCTCTTTATCCTCTAGAACGCTACTACCTGGCAGCGGAATCATTGAATGTAATTCCTCTTCCCCCTGAACATCACTTATTCGAGCTGCAGATCGGCGTGATTAAGGTGATCATTGCCGACATAGACGATTAGAAGGAGGGAGTCTAACCGAAGATGAGTCTGCTGATAAAATTGCCTCGATTCCGGACCAGGAGTTTGCTGAAGAACTGGTGGCGTCCGATTAGTATCCTGATGAGCAGATAGAAGCAAATGTTGCGGGTACACTTAGACGATGTACATAAACGGGACGAGACAGATCGAGAGTACATTATAGTAGGAGCGATTTTGTTTTATTTGTCTAATGATTATTATGATTTACTGCATGCCAAAAAAAAAAGTTTGTGTTTGTCACTTTTGCAATTCAAATGAACAAAACATGAGAAAATTGAGCCGTAGATATTTAATTCATTTATTGCATCAATCAAGTCATAGTTCCCTTCCTGATGACCGTGTCCTGACTGAAAACAAATGCAGATAACCACCCATATTCTTGTTTCGTTCGAACCACACAAACAAATGTTTGTTTTGTATGGTTCGGACGAAAACAAGAATGTGGGTTAATAGTGAACTGCGTATAAAAATCATCATCTTGACATGCAAATTGATCACATCGAATAGGGATACATATATGGGTCTCTCTTAGCTCAGTCGCTAAAGGCGTAGCTATAAAGTAGACTGCAGTCTCTATCGGATAAGCCACCTGACTGAGTTGCAGATCGTAGTGCAGCAGAATATCATCACCAGGTTGATCAAAGATTTTCATTACATTTAAGCCGTTCGTTCCATGTGGTGATTGTGTGTTCTCGGATGAAAATCTTGGATAATCTGGGTAAGTTAGAAGGAGGAGTCCCAGACAGTTTATTGGATAAGATCGTACTGAGAGGGATCATCTGGAGTAATCTCGCTACTTTCTACGTATGGTTCATAGGCCGTCAGCACGCTACCTTACTCTTGTGCACATTTGGGTCACGGTTTGTATGGAAGCATGATTGTGTTTCATGTATGAGACCGTAGTAAAAATGTGTGTAAAAATATCTTTCAACAGGCCACCGGTACTTTTTCAGGAGAAATGCTACAACTCAGCCAATTCTATTCCGTGGAGAAGTTTGACTTTAAAAGAATATTGTTTGTAATTTTTCACCTGATTCATGAGATATCAGAGGTCAAAATTTAGAAAATTCGGTCTGGGGTACTCTAATACATGGCCTTCAGAAAATTCCCTTCGATCCAATAAAGGATCTTAGCGAGCTGGTTGTAGGCATACAAAGTATCTAGAAAAAAAAAACCACATCATTAGATCCAAGGGTAGACATTTTATATATTTGAGTGAGGTTGGCCTCTGAAAGACTCGATTTGAAATAAATGTCTTAAGTGGCGTTCCATAACTTAAAATTAGGTTCAAATTTACAGGTTAACAACATACAGACGTTTGTATTCCCTTATAAACGGGTACCATACACAAACGATATCATAGATGGTGCGACCATTTCGCATAGAGTTGGGATGATATCTCGAATTGGTGAACTGAATTTGATAATGATTAGTATTCGATTCAATTAAATAATAATATTAATTCATTCAGAAACATTTTTCCGTTGAATCGGTTGTATTACAGAACAAGAATAATAATAAATTCTTCACAGTCCCACGCACATCCTTTTAATATTTATTACGAGCACATAAATGGTAAATATTATAGTTAAATAATACGTAAAAGATCGCATCTATTACATTTATGTTTTGATACAAATGATTCTGAAGCATTATTGTTTTTGTTTATGATCTGGCATAAACGTCATGCTGTATCACGCCAGCGTAGTGTGAACACCTCCACTTGATATCTATATCATCTCGCTATATCACTTGATATAGAGCGTAATGAGAACGGAGTATTAGACGTTAGATATATTCCAAGATGGGAACGGTAGGAGCAAAAGTCGAAAGCGAAATATTGACGTAATTAAAATCACTCGAGTATTACTGAAGAAAAATTACGCAATATCTACTTGTATGATTTATTGTTTAATGTTTGCAACGCTTTGGTAATCGATACAAATACAAAACTAACCAACGATTAATTTCTTTAAACATCACTCAAGTGTCTCTGAGCCCCTCCAAATTGATTTTAGCCGGCTATCGCCCTACCGTTAATACGACACTGTATTGCAGCGATGTATGGATTTTGCGATTTGTATTCCTCTCGAATGAAAAATCCGAACTTTGGGCTTGATACGTTTCATCAACTTCTATACAAGCTGCTGATCAACCACATCAAGAAGGTTAATTCTTCCTCTGGTTTATCCAGCAGACAATTAAGCGGGCCGGACTGATGTCTTCAAGGTAAGGAAGGCGCCTAACCGAACCGATAATTAGAATACGGTGGCCAAATCCCGCACCAGCAAGCAGTATCGCAAGTGTTTGGTGCAGCCGATATGCATCGTAATGGACGACGAGACGTACATCAAAGCGGACGCCAGGCAGATCCCCGGCCTGGAGTTTTTCTTTGGTAAGTCCCACCTGGATGTTTCGGAGAAGTTTCGGAAGAAGAAGGTCTACAAATTGGCCAAGAAGTACTTAGTGTGGCAGTCGATCTGTAGGTGTGGCAAATTCAGCAAGTCGTACTTAACGATCGGCATCATCAACAGCCAAATATATAAAGAAGAATGCCTCCAGAAGCGCCTGCTGTCCTTCCTCCAGTCATACGAAGGTGATACTCTGTTTTGGCCGGATCTGACATCGTGCCATTACGCGAAACCGGTGATGGAGTGGTACGAAGCCAACGATGTTGTTTTTGTGTCGAAGGATGCAAATCCGCCAAACTCGCCAGAACTTCGCTCAATAGAAAAATTTTGGGCGATGATGAAGGGCAAGCTCCGGAAAAAAGGGTAGGTCTTCAAAAACGACAAGGATTTGAAGAAAGGGTGGATTGAAGTGTGTAAGAAAGATGGTTCAAGTGTTGCACAGGATTTGATGGGTAGCGTTAAGTCCAAGGTGCCGGCATTTAGCTTGGGAGAAGAGGTTTAATTAACCAACTTTGCAAAAACATAGCTAATAGGGTAACCAACTTGAATTGGACCCCTACATATTTTGGACCCTTTTCATATATTTTCCTCGCTTACTGTCTAGTTTCTTCAAATTCATCTGGGTTGATGTTGTAATTACATTCTTTCAATTACTTGCTATGTCTCAAGATCATTAGTTCACCTCAAATTGCTTACAATTGCTCAATTTATGCAGTTTTAGAAAATGTTATCGAAAAAGTTTCATGTTTCGACGTTTGTCAAGAGGAATCGGCGTTAGTGTACTTGTTTTAAATTTGTTCTAAAATATACAATTCAATGTTTTTTTTATCAAATCAGTTAATCTGACTTTGGAAGATGTATTTCATGTGTTTATAAAGATTTCACCTTAAGATTTTACTTAAAAAGTATTAAATAAAAAGTGTCCAAAAAAGATCGTAAAAAAATGTTACCAACTTATTTTGGACACTTATCAAATGAGAATCATCAAAAGAGCGACAAAAAAAATTCCGGTTGGTCGATCGTGCTATTATCTCAGATTTCTGATTAAATTGGTAAATAAATCAATCAAAATTATATGAATTCATTGTTTTTAAATATATTTCTTGTTTATCAGGCGATTCAAAATGGGAAAAACGGCAAAACACGTAGACTGGTCCACTCTGAGTTTTCCTAGTTTTCCTAGTTCCTAGTTTTCCACAAAAGTTTTCCTATCTCCCAAAAAAAATGTAAATGGAAACCGCGTAAATGGTGTCCATACTACGAGGGTTCTGACTTAATTAGTTACAACATGGAATATCTCGAGATCCTGACCAGATAGAAAGTTACTGTCTTTGCCAAAGTAGTTCTAGAGATCATAACCTTTTTGCTGGTGGACAGTAGTTCAAAATTTACTCACTACATAGCGCTAGTATACATGTGAAGTTCTCACATGTGATATATCTCGAAATCCTGACCAGATAGAAAGTTACTGTCTTCGAAAAAGTTGTTCAGGAGTTCAAAGCCTATAGTTCAGTATTTTTCTCACTATATGGTGCTAGTATATACGTGAAATTCTCATATAAAATATCTCGAAATCCTGATCGTATAAAAAGTTACTGTCTTCGGCAAAGTTGTTCAGGAAGTCAAGGCCTTTTCGCTGGTGGACTTAAGTTCAGAGTTTTCTCACTTTGCAACGCTAGTATACATGAGGAATTCTCGCATATAAAATATCTCTAGATCCTGACCAGACAGAAAGTTACTGTCTTCGGCAAAGTTGTTTAGGATGTTAGGATCTTTTCGTTGGTGTACAGTAATTCAGAATTTTCCCTTTACGTGGCACTAGTATGCAGGTCATTCAGAGATATTTTATATGCAAGGATTTCCCGTGTCTTTCAACGTCACCTAGTGAGAAAATTATGTACTTTCCACCAACGATAGGGTTTGATCTCCTGGACAACTTTGCCGATTACAGTACATTTTTAGCAGGTCTTGAGATATATCATATGCGAGAATTGCACGTATATACTAGTACCATGAAGTGAAATATTCTGAACTACCGTCCACTAGCCAAAAGGCCTTGATCCCCTGAACAACTTTGCCCAAGACAGTAACATTCTATCTTGTCATGCTCTCTAGATATTTTATATGAGAGAATTTAACGTGTATACTAGAACTACATAGTGAGAAAATTCTGAACTATTCTACACCAAGCAATAGGCTTTGACCTCCTGAACAACTTTTTCAAAGACAGTAACTTTCTATTTGGTCAGGATCTCGAGATATATCATATGCGAGATGTGTATATGTATACAAACGCCACGTGATGAGAAAATTCTGAACTACTGTCTACCAGTTGAAAAGTCTGGACCCCCTGAACAAGTTTGCCCAATACAGTAACTTTCTAGCTGGTCAAGAACTGGAGCTATTGTATATGCGAGAATTACACGTATATACTAGCGCCTCGTAGTGTGAAATTTCTGAACTACTCCTCCAACGAAAAGAGCTTGACTTCCTGAACAACTTTGCTGAAGGCATTTACTTTCTATCTGGTCAGGATCTAGAGATATTTTATACACGAGAATTTCACATGTATACTAGCACCACGAAGTGAGATAAGTCTGAACTATTGTACACTAATAAATAGGCTTTGACCTTCTGAACAACTTTGCCGAAGACAGTAACTTTCTATCTGGTCAGGATCTCGAGATATTCCATGTTGTAACCAATTAAGTCAATCCCACGTAGTATGGACACCGTTTAGGCGGTTTCCATTTACATTTTCTCTATTATCCGCATTTTGGGGGTTAATTGTGATCAAAGTTTAGCTTTTTTAGTTCAAAACAAGTTTTTTGAGGAATACAAGTTGGTTTCAGATCGATTGGCAGCAACAATGGAAAACTCATATGTGTTGTACAAAGTACAACAGCGCGAGTAACGGGGGGTTAACTTTTATGCATACCGTAAAACGGGGTGTAATTGATCAGCGGGGCAAAATTGATAGCTGAAATTTCTCGTGATATTTTTTCATGTGTAACATGTTTTTCGTTACTAAGCGTACGAATGTATCTTTGTATACATTGTAAAAATATTATGCATAAGTACAATATTGGTTATACTCAGCGATCAAATTCACCCCGCTGATCAATTTCACCCCGTTTTACGGCACCTTCTTTGAAAATTTTCCCACCTAGACGGACCTAACAAATTCGAGATAGGAAGAAGTGACCATCGTAATTAATTTTAGGCTCATAGGTTGAAAGAACTTCAGCATGTCCAAAATATATTCGTTCCCATTCAGTGTGTCCAAAATATATTATGGACACTGTCCAAAATCAAGTGGAAGGGTCCAAAATATGTGAATATCATGATGTGAAAAGAATTATTTTTCGAGTATATATCAATAAATAAAACATCTAGTGACATTTTACATCCAAGATGAGTAGCTTTCGAACACAACCGCATGTAAATTGCATAATAATAATAAACAAATAATATTATTTTGACATAAACGTGATCTCACTTCCTCTAGGGGTCCAAAATCAGTTGGTAACCCTATGTGTTTATTTATACCCTGAAAGATTCAAAACTATCCTACTAAAAATAATTTTTTGGAGATCATTTTTTGTCTGTTGCATTTTTTTTTTCCAGTACAGTATTTAGAGGCAACTCGCCAAATTTGGCCAAAACTTGACCGGGCTCTGATGGAACCTAATGAACGGAAATACACGTTTTTTCAGAGTCTCCTGGCCACAGTTGCAGATTTGACAAAAATGCGCCAACAATTATCGAAGTTACCTTTTATATCAGCTTTAAAATAAAACCACATCACCAACGTAACATCTTAAACCCTTCCTCTCGCACGGCGCCACTGCATTGATCCATAGGAATGGATTTATCCCACTCTCGCACGGTCGCACCTAGAGAACAATCAGTCCGGGATGGGACAATAGAACGGCATTGTACCGTTTGTGAAGCTTAAAAGCTAAAAGTGCCTGTGAAAAGTGCCCACAAATCGAAAATTATCCAAAATTAAAACTGATAGTGGCTTGACGCATTAAGGGACCGGTCCTGGTGATTGCCAGCATTCAAGATTCACGGACCAGGTAAATGGCATTAGTTTTCACCAATCTCTGATCACTAATACAGTCCCATCCACTAGAGGAATGTACTATCTGCCGAATTAAGCACGTGCATGACAAATTCGGAGGAATCCTGAAAATCCACCCAAATAGTTTGAATAGCCAGAGCCACTCAACGGAACAGTATTCGGAGAATTCCAATCCAACCACAATTGGACAGCAATCGGTTCAAGCGACCTAACGCCACCATTGGTAATACACCTTAGCATTTTCAATGTTGAATTGGTTGCAAAATCTCATTTTCCAGTGCAGGTGTTACATTCGTGTATCGGGCAACTTCTCACTTTACGACGCACATCTACAAAAGGCTCTCAGAAGGTAAATCCAATTATAAGCGGTTATGAGAAACGTCTGGCTAACGCTGTGCCACCTCGGCAGAGGGCCTTTAATTGCAGTTTCCATTTCCCGTGCAAGACCGATGCGAAGACGATCGAACTAGATAGAGAGTCCACGAGAGCCATTCCCATCGCACCCACAGTCATCCTCGTAGTGCCTACGAATCCTGGGCGGTTGCCATTGAAAGTAGCGAGATACGGTGCATCGAATCGGCCAAGTGCAGCGTGCAACGTCCATTAGCGGGGCGATATTATCGTGCGACACAACGCGCAACGGTGCAACGTGCATGGACAGTGAAACATCACCGTGCGACCTAAGGGTGCAACGTGCATAGCCGGTGCGACACTACGGTGTGAAGCGACATCGCAGATGCGGCAAGTTGTGGCTGTATGATACACGCTGCTACACCAGTGCAGTGGAGTAACGGTGGCTAGTGCAGCGTGCGGCGATTTCATACCGCGCAATAAAACAGCGTGGATTCGACGTTAGCATTGCGACAAATTTTGTTGCGTGACAGACAACGGTGCATCAGAGCAATGGTGACGCAGTAGATCTACGGTGCAACGAAGGGCAACGACCTGTAGAGTTCGTGTGATCAGCGGTGCATCAATCACTATGCAGGTGAGACAGCATCACGGGGCCCAAACGACAAGCGCAGTGAAGAACAAATACTGTGAGAGGAGTTCAATGTATGTATGCATGTAGAAAATAGGAATGAGATGCAACCTGTACTATTAGCAGAAATATTATTTTACGCTATCGTTTTGAGATTGAGTAATTTCTTTTCAATGAAATTCACTGCATTTCATTCCCTGTCATCGATTGCTAGTGCACGTTATTCCCTGTTAGTGACTTTGCCGACCTGAATAAGAGTTTGAGCGGTGTTTCTACACCGAAGGACCACCTTTTTCTTTTGTGATACCGAATCCGTCATTAGCACTTTTAATTGACTTGATCGTTCAAATATTCGACAATTCTCCATGTCTAATCGGAAATTGTCACAGATTCCCGGCCAGATCATCAGCTTATCGGCAAACTTTTCCGCAAAACCAAATTTATATTTCTGTCCCGGAAGCTGTTTGAAGTTCAATTTTACATACGTTTTATCGTTCATAAGGATGCATCCGTTGTATTTCGATAGAATCAGTGCAAAAAGCAATTATAGGCCCTTCGCAAATCAGGTTGGACATCATTTCCTCTTCCATCATATGAAGCACGCTGCATGCGTCGTGAATATGCAATTGTTTCATTTGTGAACGATATCGTTTCGCAGCAACAGAACTTTCATCTAAATCAATTTTCTATGTACCTACTCGGCAACTCTGAAATCGAAATTGATTTGCCATAATCAAATTATGCAAAATATGGACCATTAAATCGCATGATGGCCTCTTACATTCAATACTGTGAATCCGTTGACTATACAATGTCTCGGCATAAACTAAATCAATATTTTAACTATGTACATACGGGAGTATAGAAAAATAGGACACTACTTAATTTTTATTTAAGACAAAATTGTACTTTTAACATTTTTCTTCGGGGCCTCCCTTAGCTCAGTCGTAAAGTTGCAGCTACAAAGCAAGACCATGCTGAAGGCTGCTAGGTTCGATTCCCGGTCCGGTCTAGGAATTTTTCGGGTTGGAAAATTTCTCGACATCTCTGGGCATAGAGTATGATTGTACTTGCCAAACAATTATACTAATGCCAAAAATGGCGCAGGCATCGAAAGCTCTCTATTAATAACTGTGGAAGTGCATCTAGAACACTAAGTTGAGAGCGCGCAGTCAGCTTATTTGCGATAAACAATACGCTTGAAATGCGAGTAAGAAGAAGAAGAAGACATTTGTCTTCGAAGATTTTTGACGTAGAACTACGTCTTTGTCGACTATACTGGGGTGCAAATCAAAAAATATGTATGGTGAAAAAGTGTTAGGTTTTGAACACTTGTAACTTTGTCATTTATAGATGAAATTAAAATTCAAATACGCCAATTTTACGAATCGAAGGATATTTTATGTGATGTGTCCAGCTGCAAAACTTTGGCAGTAACTTTTTCGGATCACCATTGTGTGTTATTAACTTTTAGGATAAAGAAGGAGCAAATCATGCCACGTTGTAGGGGCTACTGGAAGATTAACCCGAGCTTACTTGAGTTCCCTGAAATCAAGGATAGGTTCAAAATTGAATACAACAAGTTACTAAACAGAACAATGTACCAGAATGATATCTTAGTGCGTGGTGGAACTACTGCTTCAAATCAAAGGTGAAGAGCTTCTACAGATCGGAGAGTTGGCACTTGAACCAGTCTAACAGAGCTTCAAAAGCGTCTCTGTCGAATAAACTTTTCGAGTATTTTGACAAACAAGCTTGCGGGGTGGATGTTGAAAATGAAATTGCTATAACTAAGCCAAAATTAATGGACCTTGAACAGAACTGTCTTAAGAATTTGGGAGATAAAATTTCATCGAATTCGATTGAAGAAGGTGAAAAATGACAATTCATCAACTTTCAAATGCAGTTCATCGTGGGCATGCTTTTGGTCTGAAATTAAATCATTTTTATTTTTTATTTTATTTATTTATTCTTATTTCATCTGACTTTTTTCAGTCTTAATGAAATTTAGGATAGGGAAAAGCCTCTTTGAGTAAACCATTCAGTTCGCTCAAAGAGGCGTAAAAGCCCCATGTTTTTTCATACATATAACAATAAATAAAATTACAAATAGTCAATACACAGAATACATTGAATACAAATGAATACAAATGACAAACATATTAAAAGCTAAGTCAATAATCTAAAATAATTAAACACAACAATCTGCAAATGCGTCGCAGCTCACGCGTTGGAGGGTTGGAAACTCGGTGTAGTGTTGTAGAAGGGCCATGTAATAAAAAAAACAGCAGGTAATACACACTTTCGAAGTAGCAGTGATTGGACAGATACTTACCGCTGTGCATTGAGGCGGCGTTGAAAAGTGGCAGCAGAAACATTGAAATCAAATTGTCCACTAACATCGTTTAACCGAGAAGACATTATCCTGATAGGATCGTGTTGACCATAACGGCTGTTCCGGGTAGCAAGGTGCAGGAAATTACGTTGCCTCAAAGGTCTTTGCGGCGCATATACGTTCAATTCAGCAAGAATATCTGGGGCATCAATTTCATTGGTCATTACCTTAGCGACGAAGATGGCTTGCAAATTGGATCTTCACTTCTCCAGAGTATCGATGCCTAACAGCATACAACGATTTTTATATGGAGGAAGATTTGACGAATCACGCCAGGGTAAGCGTGCGCACAAACTTTTTCTGCACCGCCTCGATACGGTCAATCCAGTTTCTGTTGTACGGGCACCATACCAGCACGGAAGATTCCAAAATAGATCGAACCAGTGTGCACAGAAAAGGGACTTCAGGGAGAGAGGATCACGAAATCCATCAGCAAGCTTAAACATGAAGCCGAGCTGTTTATTGGCTTTTGCAATCACGTCTTCGTAATGCGGTCGGAAAGCGAGTTTGCGGTCCAATATCACACCGAGATCCCTAACCTGATACAAGCGCTCGTCCACACATGCTGTAGTTGAAATTGATTGGTTGCCGCTTCCTGCTGAATAATATTGTATTGCATTTGGCTATGCATAAATCGAGTAGGTTTCACTTGCTCCAGTCCTCGAACAAATCTAATAACCTCTGCAACTCCAGGCAATCGTCAGTGCACGTGATGATCATAAAGATCTTAACATCGTCGGCATAGAATATTCGCTGTCCACGTGGCAACACAAAGGCAATGTCATTTATGAATAATGAAAAAAGCAGCGGTCCAAGATTACTCCCTTGCGGTACGCCAGAAGGAATCATAAACGGCTCCGAATGTGACGAACCAATCCTTACTCTCACGGATCTTTCAGACAGATATGATCTAAACCAGCTAACAAGCGCGGAAGATACCCCCAGCTTCTCGAGTTTTTGCAACAGGATATCATGATTCACACGATCGAATGCAGCCTTGAAGTCCGTGTATACGGCGTCCACTTGTGAACCAGCGTCCATAGAGCGTATGCAGAGTGAGGTGAACTGAGTGAGGTTAGTAGTAACAGATCGTTTCGGGTAGAATCCATGCTGGGCACATGAAATGTAGTTTTTGGTGGCTTCAAAGAGAGCGTTGTTTACAATTATTTCAACAACCTTAGAGCAAGCGCTAAAGGACGTTATATTTTTTTTTTCCTTTGGTTTGTTTTTTCCGTCGATCTTGTTTTCCGTGCTGAGCACCAATGCTACCGACGTGCCAGGAAGGCAGCTCCCACACCTGGACCCTACCTATCGACCCATCAACTCATGAACCGGGGACCAACGGCTTTACTTCCCATCCGAAGGAAGGCGTGATCAGAGATGTTATGCCTCAGAACATCCCGGCGGCGCCGACTGGGATTGAACCCAGGCCTGCTGGGGTGAGAGGTAATCACGCTTACCACTACACCACCGGCGCCGTTTCTCAAGGACGTTATTCCACGGTAGTTGAATACGTTACATTTGTCACCCTTTTTGTGAATCGGTGACAGAAACGAAGTTTTCCATCCAGTAGGAAATTTTTGCTGTTGGAACGAGAGATTGAACAGTTTTACTAACGGACGGATTTCACGCCAACTCATCCAGTGGTTGGCAGCACCCTCTCAGAACCTTATGGAACTTTGTGGGTGTGGAGACTTAGCAATTTTAAGCAACTTTGCGTACTTATTTTTTTCAAAATTTATCTCGCCTAACATTTGATAAGGGTCAAAGTTTTTTGTCGATTTTTTTTTCAAATCGATATAGCTTAAAAATGACAAGCCCTACAAAATAGTGATGTATGGCGAACTTTTAGCAAATAATCTGAAATTTTATAAAAAAATTTAAATAAAATAAAAAATCGGTTTCTACACTCTAAAAAAATATATTTAAAAATTAAAAGTCATTTTCCCAAAAATTGTAACCCTCAGATTTGCTTGATATTTTTTCTCATGAAAGGCAACATAATTACCTAACTTTTCTTCATACATCGCAAAGTGGGCGCTTTTAAGGAAAAAAAGTTGTTCGAACAACAACTTTTTCATGTTAATTTTTTTTTAGCGTGTTTCACTCAAAGTCGAATAGTAATACGCGCACAACCTTATTAAAATTCGATTAAACTTTATGGGTATACTTTTCGATAATCTGGGCGAAATCTAGCCTAACATTTGAAAAGGGTACAGAGAAGTTACCTGCAAATCGCCCAATAAGAGTTCAGAACAAAACGTTCTAATGAGGAACAGCCATCTCAGCATGGTTTGCACTTTCCTGTGATGGATTGTATTATAATATATGCATACACTCTATCCAAATTCTATAAAACCACCCTCAAATTGTTCCAAATCAACAGGTAAACTAAGTAAAAATCACTTAGTATGTTTTATTCATGAAAAGATTTCAATTCATGTATTTGTGATTAATTTAATTAGAAAAATAATCATTCATTTATTTTTATGTATTAGGTGTGTCCATTAGTAAGCAATATGCATATATGTTTATACCTCATCTCTCAAGTGAATACATATAATAGCGCAGGTAACTTAACGATTATTTAAGGCATGCCTAAAATAATCGTTAAGTTACCTGCTATATAGCAGTTATATAACAACGCAGGTAGTCACATGAGATATATAAGGTATAAACTTAAAGCACCGCAGTCTGTTTCTACCGACATAATCTAATATTTAAGTTTGGTGATATCACAACAATGCTCATAGTTGCTGTAGTGCATAGTTGTTGAAAGTGTAGTGCTGCATAGTTGTTGAAACGAAAAAGTGTTTATATATACAACAATGGAAAAATCTGCTGAATTGATTATTAGAAGGGTGCAATGTAGTGCCAACATAAACAATCCCAATTGCAGCCGCAATAATTTACGTAATTTATCATCAAGTCTCATAGAGAAAATACATTCATGGGGCTTTGATCATCAATTGGATGTAACAATGCGTATTTGTGAATCGTGTCGTGGAATTTTAGTGCACAATAGGACACCTCTCCCGAAAAAGAGGCGATCGGATGGAAAAGAATCAAGCCATACTCGGAAGTTTGAAGAGCCGCAACCATCAACAAGTCATCAGCAATCAGAACATCAGGAATTTGATGATACACTAGGTAAATAATAATAGCTTTAACTGTTTCAACTGTGTGGTTTAAGGATTGTACATCGAAGATACAACTTCATTTTCAACATTTTTTTAGGCACGAGCTGGATGAACCGCTTATCGTACAAATTTGATCGATTGGTAGGCCAACCTCGGTGAACAATCTATCAAATTTTCACGACTGTACGATATGCGGTTTATGCAGCTCGTGCTCCACAAACATGGGGAAAATTCAGATGCGGCTTCGATGTACCGTAAACGGGGATGTCTTTGATAATGGAGGTAACTTTGATAATGCAGCTAATCCAAAAAGTTATGACTTAATGCTCTTCGTATTCATTATTTTGGAAGGGAACATCGGTTTCCTATCCAAAATATTGCGTACGATGTGCCTTAAGTCATAAATTTTTGGCTTAGCTGCATAACCAAAGTTACCCCTATTATCAAAACCACCCCCGTTCATGGTACTATCACCTTAACAGCGTTATATATTAATGTGTGGTAATATTTTTTTTTTTCTTTTCTTTAATTTTACAGATACAGATCCATCGCTAGAATCAATCCCATCAGCGGATCAGATCCAAGGTCCATATAATGTGGAACAATTCAATTGTATAGCTTCAACCTTACAGTTATCACCAATTTCATCGAGAAGTATGAGAAGTATGAATTATCGTGTTCAAAAATCTGCAGAGATCACAAAGGCAGTGCGTAAAAATATATTTGGGATGGATTCAGACGATGTCAACAAATCAAATGATTTTGACGAAATGATCATGCAGTTAAAGGAGAAATTTAATTTGCCTTCTACGAGTACAAATGACAAATTAAAAGTGTTATCAGTGCTCCCTAAATCATGGTCAGTGAATCAAATAGTTAATGAGTTTAATGCACCCCATCATACAGTGAAACAGATGAAAAGGCTAGTCAGAGAACAAGGTATTCTTTGTAGTAAGAAAGCAAGAAGTGGTCATGGATTTAATGATACTGAAAAACAAATTGTTTTAAATTTCTTTTACAGTGATGATATTAGTAGGCCTATGCCAGGAAGTAATGATTATGTTTCTGAATATCGAAATGGATATAAAGAGCATGTTCAGAAACGTTTATTGATGATGTCTCTTAAAGAGGCTTTTATGATTTTTGAAGAGAAATACAAAAGTGTTAAAATCGGATTTACTTCGTTCACTCAGCTCCGACCAAAGCATTGCATACTGTTGGATAGTACAGGTACACATAATGTATGTGTCTGTACTATACATGAAAATGTTAAATTGATTATTAATAGTGTAAAATTTGATTCATATAAAGAAATTGCAGACAAAATACTTTGCAGTAGTCCTATTAGAACCATAGATTGTTTTTATCGTACATGTGAAGAATGCATTTCCACAGATAGTATCGTGAGGGAACTTACTTCAGTATTAGAAGCAGATGATATGGAAGAAGTTTTATTTCAACAGTGGTTGACTACCGACCGTTGTAATTTGGAAACTATTATTAAACCTGCAGATGAGTTTGTTCAATATTTGACGGAAAAAGTTGAAAAGCTCATAACCCATGATTTTATTCATAAAGAGCAATCATCTTACCTAAGTAATAAAAAAAATTCTCTTCCAAACGGTGAAATTTTAGTGATTTGCGACTTTTCTGAAAATTATTCATTTATTATTCAAAACTCAGCACAGGGGTATCATTGGAACAATAATCAAGCTACGATACATCCTTTCGAAATTTACTACATAAAAGAAAACAAGTTGGAAAATTTAAGCTTTATTATTATTTCAGAAGTATTGACCCATGATACAATAGCAGTTCAATTATTTATATCAAAATTGATTTCATTAAACAATCTATTAGTTTCACAAAAATTACTTTCATGTCAGATGGAGCAGCGGCTCATTACAAAAATAAAAAGAATTTTGCCAGTTTGTGCAACTTCAAGTCCAAGTATGGATTGGAAGCAGAATGGCACTTCTTCGCAACGTCTCATGGGAAAGGCCCATGTGACGCAATTGGAGGAACTCTCAAACGAATGGCAAAGAGAGCAAGTCTTGCTCGAGATTATGGAAACACAATCACAACTCCACAAGAACTGTATGACTGGGCAGTTAAACAAACAGATACAAGCATAACAAAATTGAACTTCTGCTTCATATCAAATGATCAATACACACATACCTGGTACACAAAAATTTCATTGTTTTGTACCTATTTCTCAAAATATAATTTCTACTGAGCGATTTTCACATTCAAAGGAAACTCCGAAAAATTTCACTCTGTTTCCGATAGACTAATAATCAATGAAAAACTCAAATTATGTATGGAGAATTATAGGAAAATAAATTATGCACTAAACAAAAACACTAGAGTTTTCATTCATTAAAACACCATTCGAAATGCAGGAAAATCCTCTGTATTAGGCCCTTTCAAATGTTAGGCTAGATTTTTGTTTTAAGCACGCCCAGATTATCAAAAGGTCAAAATCTTTATGCTCATTAAGTTTCAACGGATTTTAATAAGGTTGTGCGCGTATTACTATTCGACTTTGAGTGAAACACGCTAAAAAAAAAATTAACATGAAAAAGTTGTTGTTCGAACAACTTTTTTTCCTTAAAAGCGCCCACTTTGCGATGTATGAAGAAAAGTTAGGTAATTATATTGCCTTTCATGAGAAAAAATATCTAGCAAATCTGAGGGGTACCATTTTTGGGAAAATGACTTTTAATTTTTAAATATATTTTTTTAGAGTGTAGAAACCAATTTTTTAATTTATTTAATTTTTTTTTATAAAATTTCAGATTATTTGCTAAAAGTTCGCCATACATCACTATTTTGTAGGGCTTGTCATTTTTAAGCTATATCGATTTGAAAAAAAATCGACAAAAAACTTTGACCCTTATCAAATGTTAGGCGAGATAAATTTTGAAAAAAATAAGTACTCAAAGTTGCTTAAAATTGCTAAGTCTCCACACCCACAAAGTTTCATAAGGTTCTGAGAGGGTGCTGCCAACTCCGAAGACGAGTTGGCGTGAAATCCGTCAACGGTGTCATCAGAGAACTCGAGCAGTTTTTCAACACAGATGAAGGAATCCCATCAGGACCGGGTGACACGGAATGCATTTTCGACATGCTCCTCGCTGATCTGGAAAATTTCAAAGTCGATGCAGTCTAGCGACGTATCACGAACAGCAGCCTCTATCTGCGATGGCGTAGCAGGCGTATTTGAGAAGACATTCTTGAAGTGTTCAGCAAAGATCTCACATTTACTAGAGGCTGTGCTAGCAAATCGGTCGCCAAAATACCTACATGGACGTAGGCAATCCATCTTCCTTGCGTTTAGTACGAACAAAAGACCAGAACTGTTTGGGATGTAGATGTAAATTTCTCTGCGTATCATCAACGTATCGAGCATGCAATAGACGGTTATACCGTGTGTACTTGTTACTTTTTTTATATATATTAATTTATTTGATAAGGCTCAACCGAATTAACTTTACAGAGCCGATGATTCTTTTTCACTATACAATACATCTTAAAACTATAGTCAAAAGGTACAACACAATCAACATTTTATCTTCCGCTGTCCAATAAGCCTCCTCCACCAGAACGGGAGCCGCTTCCAGTGGTTTCATTCTATGGCAGATTCGCCAACGAGGGTCAGAGCGCTTCCATTGCAGCAATGGATGCAAAACGTGGTTAGTACTCACACATTCATCACGAAACGGTTGCTTTCCAAAGTCGACGACGCATCGACTGAAAGAACTGCTGATGAAGAACAATGAGGAGGACCACACAATGGTTGCTGCCGGGTAAACAGACGATCGCGTGACACACATTGAGAGTGGTCTGCTTCTGTCGACAGCCGAGTGAACACTGTATACTTGTTACTGGCCACTACAAAGCGATGTTTGGAGTGCTGCGAACGACTCCGACTATACGTTCGAAGTGCAGATCGCCTACGGCGCTTCAACTGGCAGAGGCTCCTGTTCGTCCAAGGAGGCTTCAGTGGAGGGCGCTGAAGAGGCACGTGAGCTTCGATGACTTGACGTATCTCCGTGTTGAAAATACATACAATATCGTCCAGATCCTGATCAGAATCCAAAAAATGGCAATCGATTGATAATAGCGCATCATTCATCGAACTATAATCAGCCCGACGAAAGTCGAACCGGCAGTGGTCTAGAGATGGTTCAAATGACACTGGTACCGAAATAGAAATGGTGACGTCAACAGCAGGATGTGCAGTATCGATTTCTACGAGCGATTCAGCCGCATCGGATACGCAACAGCTTGATAACGCTGAGTCATTCACGAGTACTAAATCGAGAATCCGTGAACTGGAGTTCTTCACAGTATTGATTTGTGTCAGACCTTGGAAACAGAAGGCATCGTACAATGCACAACTAGCATTCGTTAATCTCGATGTATGGGAATCTATTGTGAGGTCCCCATCCTTTGATGGTACCCAGTCCATTTCAGGATGATTATAGTCTCCAAACTGGAAAACAAGGTCATGAGGCCTTAAGCCGGAAAGGATTGAATCAATGGAGTCAGTATGCTGCTGTATGAGCGACAGGTCATCTCTACAATCAGGTGGTAGATAAAGCACTCCAATGCTGACATGCAGTTCTGCAGTTTGATTTTGATCCAAAGCTGCTCGAGAGCATTACTTATCGGAGCTGGATCAATACAGCAACACAATCAAGAAGAGACGGCTATCAATACACCTCCACCACGAGTTTTTCGACTGTTCAAAGAGCTACGATCTGTTCTGAACACAGTGTAAGAGTCGTTGAATAATTGAGTAGACAAGATGCAATCGTTCAGCCAAGTCTCAGTTAGCACGATAACATCATATTCCGAGTCAATTGTAGCTAAGAAGAAAGAATCTATCTTTGTCCGAAGTCCTCGTGCATTCTGATAGTATATGCGTAGTTGTTGAGGAAGGATTGTCACAAACTTCTCATCGGTTCCTCGGCAGAATGCAATGAATTTGAGTGGGTGTTGCGCTGAAATCCAAATGTTGATCACGAGGAGAATCACCGAGAAAGCACGCATACTTGCCTGAAAAGCCAGGATGGGAGACCCTCGCCCTATCTCCGACCACAGGGCCGGAACGACTTTGACGGCAGATGAACGGCAATTGGCTCGACTGGGTCAGAGTGAACGAGGGCTCCCAAGATACCTTGTTGCGTGCGTTCCGGATAAATGATCGTTGTAGTACTCGAATAGACATTTTCCTCATTGCTGCATGAAGGGTCTTGGCTATGAATCGAAGCGCTGGAACACGGAAACTGATCAGGAAGGGAATTTTCAAAAACATGAAGGAGTATTGGCAACAGATAGTACACGTTTGGGATTATTGGTGCATAACCTATATATGAGATCCCATTGAACTCAATTACCAAAACATTATCAGCAGAAGACAGCATAGATTTCCGTAGAAGAACTCTGGGAAACTTTGAAGATGTTTAACAAGAAGAAATCACCAGGTCAGGATTGCGTTTGCGGTCGATGTGAATGTATTTCTTCGAAACTCAGAAGAGCTTGATAAAGTTCTACGTATCATAGTATTAGTATAAATTTACGAAAATCACGTTTCATGTGGCTAAATAACTGCAATGGTGGACCTGTAGCAGAAACTGAAAGTTTCAGATCGCTTGGAGTTACCTTCAAAAGTACTTGGAACGATACAGTTGATATCAACTACGAAAAATTAATTAATGAAATGAAGCACAGAATATGGTTAGTTTCCTTCCGCAATATGTGTTTTTTTTTTAGAATGTGTGGTATGTGAATACATTTATCCTGTCCAAGCTATGGTATCTGGCTCAGCTTTATCCAGCAAAAACTCAGCATTTTGAACGATTATTTGGATTTTTTTTTTGGAAAAATTACATTTTTCGAGTGGACAGAAGACAGCTGTATCTCGCAGCAGTAACTCACAGTGGTGGAGTTGGTTTAATTGACCCTACGGAAAAGTGCAAAGCGCTTTTTATATGGAATATTTATTGGGAAAAGTATTTACTGAACTTTAAATACTTACCTAAACTAACACGGAATGGAAAGGAGTGGATTCAAAATGCGGTTCAATTGGATAGTGGAATAGATTCTGCTAGGCAACTTTACCACTTATTCATCCATCAGCAAGGATTTGTCCCAAATGTGCAAGCCAATTTTTCTGAAGTAAGTTGAAGAAGGATTTCTCATTGGAAAATTAAGAATTATTCTTATTTGTTGGCAGAAGATACATAGAACTGTACTGTTTCTTTTATTCAATGACCTGGTTGCAAATATGCAAACAATGGAGCTGTAAAATATAAAAGGTGAACAGAGCAATATTTGAGAACGATGTGGCAACCGATATTATCTTGGATAATTGGATATTACTTTACGAATCTACTGAAATATATACATTTCCAATTTTGTACAAATGATAATTTTATCACTGTTTTCATGAAATAAACGTTTTCCCCAAACCCAGGCGTCATAATCGAGTACCACTTGGTTGCACATCGTTCTGCTTGCACCTGAATAGATATCTGTCGTGCCTCTGCTCATTACCGTCCCAAATTCGGACGGCGTTGCGCTAGTAAATCCGCACTGATGGAAACACCCCTAGGGACTGTTGATTAGCTACGGAGACAGTTGAGGGGAGGGGGGGGGGTGTTAGCAATTATTCACGGCCCATACATTTTTTTGTATGGACGTCTACGCAGGGAGAAGGGGGGGGGGGAGAGAATTCCAAAAACTGTCTACGTAGTTTTAATGAACAGCTTCCTAGAGGTCGATCACGGCGTGATCACCTTGACAACCAGCGACAGGTTCAATGCGTAAATTATTTATACAAAGCATCCCCCTTCTCTACAATAATGACAATCTAAAAAAAGACATGACAGTTGAGAAAAATTCGCTCATGACTGCATGGACACCAACATTGAACCATAACCGAAACAATGAAATACTTGATAAATTTAAGATAAAGTATAATAGTCAAAAATGCATGACATACATCAATTTTGCGTAGTTCTACGTCATACTGCGGTCGTGTTTAGGACACACCCCTTTATATATATATATATGCATTCAAATTTGTAATAGTCTAACGTCGGTTGACGAAATAAATAAATCTGAAATCTAAAGTCTATATTTGTGCTATTAGATATATATTTCCACGAATGATCTATGTACCAACATTTTCTTCTTTCAGGATTTCAATCTCGAATGTACAAATTTCAATCTCGATTGAATAAACACCTTCGAAGTATCCTAAAAATAATATTTTGAAATTAACGGCACATAGTACACGTATCAAATTAGAAAACTATTTACATAGATTATCTCCCAATGGAGATAACGCACGACCGTTATCTCTACAATGGCTATTCCCTACCGTGGGTGGCTGTCTAAACTGTCCCATTTCAACCATTTAATCCCCATTCGAGGAACGGCTCAAGCCGCCATCATCGCATCGGCGGCTATTTGTGTTACCATAGGCCCTACACGTACAAAGCATACAACCCGCCGAGCAACACAAAGCAAATCTGTGCGAAAATCAACATATTTGCTCGTTAATTTATTCCGATAATTATACATTTTCCACACTAACCACGTCGTCGTTTATTCATATTAAATGTATAATTCTGAACACATGTTATATTCCCATCTCACTGACAAACACCGCGCCCGGCCACTGCTGCTGCTCCGGGGGGTTGGCATGTCGTACTACTTGCCTTCGTCGCCACAAGTGGGTTCAGAAGCCCGGATCTAGGACAAAGCCCCGAAAGGCGTGTGTTTGTGTCATCATCGTCGCGGTTCCAGGGCGAGGATGTCGACGACGACGACGACGACGACGACAGTCCCACCATAGACCAGTTAGCACCGGTGTCGTCAGGATCATGTTCACACAAATGTGGCTACTCCCATCGCGGCTGGGCACTACCAAGATATCGTCATCGTCGTCGTTACCGTCATCGCGTGGATCAAAGCCACGCCAGTGCCATCGTACCTTAGAGCTACGGAAGAATATCGTTTTAATTTAGCGAGAGGCCATCGCACCTTCTGGAAAGGGAGCAAGTGCGTTTAATCGCAGTGTCGTTCCACGTGGGAGCTTGCATTTAAACGATATGCGCGTTTTCCCAAGAAATGCCTACCTGTCAAGGAAACGGTTTAATGGTTTTCTCATAGAATGACAAAGAATATGATTAGAAATCAATAGTTGATGATTTTCCCATAGAATAAAAAAACCATTTCTCTGAACCATTATCGATTCTCCATCGCTTACATATTCATGCCTCTTGCAAACATTTGTTTTCGACAGAGCAAATATCGTAATTCAATTTAAATTCCACATACCCGCTCGGCAGCCATCACGGAGCGCTCAGGAACGAAAAACTTTTTTCCCGTGATCCTTCCTTCCCCCTACACGATGCTGCAACAGGTGGATACTCTCTAGTCTTCCATCACGAAACAACAACGGCAGCAGCATCTATGTTTCTGAAAGCCCAAATTTTGTAGATCAACAACGGTGGTGGCTGACGATGATTTTCCGGTTGCCTATTTTTACTCGATGATTTTTCTGGCCGACCCACTTGATGGATGGGAAATTAAATTCCCTCCGAATGGGCTTGCTTCTGACACATTTCTACGTTATTTTATAGAAAAGAACGCTGCCACCGACAGGTCCAACCAAAAAGCCTACCGTGTAGTTTCGGAATTCTATACATCCCATTACTGAATCAACTCAGTAGGACAGCCTTCGTCAGTCTTGCCCAACGCAAAAATAAAATAATATATTCCACACCCCCCGCCCCGGTTCCCATTCTAAGCCTTGATTGACGGTAGTAGAAATTTAGAGAATTTGATTTGTACAAAAATTTCACCTTTCGGTCAGAACTGTCATCGTTTGCTGCTCCCTTGCAATCCCAGTTTTTCGCATCATCGACCAATATTTGCCTGCAGTTTGGGCTCTGCTGCATATCTACCTACAAATGCATAACAACATACACATCGGATCGGTTGGACGATTTGTACAAACATGGGCATCCCCCCGGACAGCTAGACAAACAGTTTTAGCAACATTTTCCAATGATTATCGCACTCGGACTCGGAGCTTGCTTCGCCAACAGAACAACCGAATATATTTGCTGAAATATGTCGGACTGACGTTATAGATATTCTCGCCCGAAAGTCAAACATTTGAAATGTGTACGGATTCGGGTCTGCCATGGAATCGAGAGCGAGATTGTGGTTGATGTTGAAATCAGATGCAATTGTCCGCGAAAGGATCCGGCTAGGGTGGAACCAGAGAGAGATAAGTGGTTGTGTGTTAAGGTTGAAAAGACGTCTAATTATTTAATTATTCCAGCTAGAAATGCAACATTTACGAAGTAAGCGAAACAACAAAGTCAAGTAGGTTTGAATTCTTGTTTGTTGTTGATAATATGATGGAGGTGGCTAGGTTCGATTCCCGGTCCGGTCTAGGAATGTTTCGGGTTGGAAAATTTCTCGACATCTCTGGGCATAGAGTATGATTGTACTTGCCACACAATTATACTAATGCAAATATGGTACCGGCATCGAAAGCTCTCAATTAATAACTGTGGAAATGCATCTAGAACACTAATTTGAGAGCGCGCAATAAGCGTTCGCTGCCTAGATCGAAATTTAGTTACAGCAAGTTGAGCAGGAACTTAGTCGTAATTGTTGTGTGAAATAAGGAGCTCGGTGGCCTTCTGGCAACCGATTTTGCTAACTGTGCAGAAAATCATGAGTTCAATCTTAAGCTCCTTCACATTATAGAGTTATCCTTTAAATCGGATTTCTTTAATAATATGAAATAGAGCGAAATGAGGCGACCCCGGCGTAGTGGTTAACATCCATACTTCTCACGCCAAAGTCACGAGTTCAAATCTCACCCCGGACAAGTCACGAAAGACCCAAGTGACTATAATAATAATAATAATAAAAATAATAATAATGCGTAATGAAATTCGGTTGAAGGAACGGGTACGTAAAAGAAGTAATATTTGAGTTTTAGAAAAGACATGTTGATCGTAAATCCGTACGAAATCCTTCTCAAGAGCAGTTGTTGTCGTCGTTGATGAGTTCACCGCCAGGATCGAAAACTAGTAACAAGAAAAAGAAACGGAACCTTGATGCTTTGTGATATAAGGAACTCGGTGGCCTAGTGGTAACTGATTTTGCTTACTGAGCAGAAGACCGAAGCTTCAAACCCATTCATTAGGACATCACTTCAGCTTATCGTTTACCAAAACGAATCCTGCTGCAATCCCAACCCTTTTATCCAACATGCCAGTGATTTCTCGTGGAAGTGCAGAGGTGTTCTTGGCTTTTATTGAAGCGAGTATTCCATCAACATATTTCTACCCATTCCTTTCTTGACCAGCATTCGGACGTGGCTGGTGCTGGTATTGCCTAGCTTTAGATCAGTGGTCTCCATCTCTCGATGTAGCCGCTTGGAGAGTGTATTCCAAGTGTTCGTCATTCAAGCGGTTTTGAGTTCTAGATTTGGTATTTTATATTAGAGTTAATAGTTGCTCACATGTGTAAATTGTTCCAAACAATGATGCAAAGAGTTACGTGTTCTTCCAAATCCCTGGATATTTATCCTCAGCTACATACTTTGAGTAAAAGTTCAGTAGAACATTAGTTTTGAATGCCTCTTGCATTTCACTATCGTTTTGGAAGTCTATTCTTTCCATTTGCAAGTATGTAAGAGAATCTTCCACTTCCACTTACAGGACGGGGTAGAGAACATACGAAAAGCTGTTTCATTCTTTGAAAAATCTTGAAATTTTTCATCGAAAACTGATTTCAATGACTAAAGCGCATTAACAAATCTGCTTGTGGAAGTAACTTTACAGATTGATAGAAATGGAAAATGGCTGAAATCATTTTTAATCAATTGGAGCTCTCATAGCTTCAATTTTGATATGAAAGCTTTGACATGATCAAACAGACTGTGTACCAAATTGTTTTTGACGTAGACTACGTCTTACGGGAAGGTACTGGGGGTAAATCGAAAATCTAAAATTGCGACCGTCACGAAAAGATGTAATTTTTTGAACGCTATAAGGTTTGTCATTTATAGATGAAATTAAAATCCGAATACACCAATCGATAGGAAACACCTTTCTTAAGCTGTTGCAATAAACTTTTTTTTTTATTTTTCATAAAAAAACAGTTTTAAAAATGGACAAATAAAAAGTGATAATTTTATCACCGTTTTCCATGAAATAAACGTTCTCCCCAAACCCAGTCCTCATAATCAAGTACAATTTGGTTGCACATCGTGCTGCTTGAATCAGAAAAGTTATAAAACAGCGCTACTAATGTGCCTCTACTCATTTTCGCATCGGACGGCGGGTAAGCAGGTAGCAGCAGCAACATCAGAAGCAGTAGGAAGGCGGTTCCTGTCAAGCGCGCAGAGTTTGAGTTTTGCACCTCGAACTTTGCGCCTCGTTCCCGTCGAAATCATTGGTTGCTGCTAGCGGCGTCGCCTCGATGGCGCAAGCGCTCCTTGCCTGAATGATAACCACAAATCTCGATTACTTTTCGGAAGGACATATCAGCTTTTGTAAACAACGCATTTTATCGTCGGTTTGGCACGCCCACATACTAACACCGCTAACAGGTTGGGAATTTTTTTTCCCTATCTGATGGTAGTACTAGCATGCGTGGGTGAGCTACCAGTTACACCATATCGACGATCAAATGCGTTGTTTACAAAAGCTGATACGTTCCTTCGAAAAAGTTATCGAGAAATACTTCTTGGGCTGTGTACCAATTGCCGAGTTAAATTTAACTCGTGGTTAAACGTGACATTTCGTAAGTTATTTTCAATGTTCGAAAATGCCGGAAATTGATCAGTTTTCAAACAGAACTCAGCCACGGTTACCAAAATTTAACTTCTAGTCGGTCCGAAATAACCACGCTCGTATAGCAGAGTTATTCGATAACTCATCTGTAACTTTTAACCACGAGTAAAATAAACTCACCCATTGTGACACAGCCTTGGAAGTAAAATTAGGGCCATCCATAAATTACGTATATTTTTGACCAATTAATTATATGATTTGAGTAGTAGCTATACTGAATATCCGAGAGATGTCGCCCCTTCAGTGGTAGGAAAATCATGTTTGCAGTATGGAGAATATCAGAAAATCCACGATTTGTGACTAAACATGCTTTCACAGAAGGAAACAAATAAAGGAGTGTTTACCTTATCACCATAGTAATGTACTCGTGCAAATTTTGTGCATCTAAATCTGCTCATAAAGACGATAATGAATAAATGAATAAAAACTGAAAATTTTTATGCATTGCCAAATGGTTTCCTACCATTCCTATACATTTGAAAGTGACTGGCCCTCTGGATGTGGATGATGTCGAAAACAACAAAACATGATTAATTAACCCCCCTTCCTCCTCGGAGCGTGTTTTCCAAAACACCTAATACATGGCCGGTCCCAACTTCTGAAACCCCTCTCCTCCCTCAACTACTACGTTGTTTATGAAAGTTCCCTAATCATTGGGCAACACTGAAAGACAGCAGCACACACCACACAAAATGGGTTGGACATCTATGCCAAATTTTATTGATAGTCAATATTTCGCGATCAGAACATTTTAACATTTAATTCTCAGTACATCTTTAATCTATTGATTGAATTAAAAAAAATCTTAATATGGTTTTTTTAAGATTAGCTATGAAAGTCCTTCCTACTTGGAAAATTATGCTATAGAACGGTTTATACAACCCCAATTTTTTTTTGCATAATTCTTCAAGTAGGAGGGACTTGCAATGCTTATCGTTTAGTAGGTACCGTCGAGTTTATTTTCAGTGTTAGGTTGTGAAATTCGACAGTGAGCCTACTTGTAATGTTCGATGCTCTTCATCGATTTTCTGTTTACAGCTAAGCGAAACAATTCAAGCTGAACATTGCATTAGGTCCTAAGTAACACTGACAAGATTTTCTTCGTCGACTTTCTCCTTGAATCCACTCGGCCCTGGTATTTTCAGCACACATATCGATAAAAGAAGTTTTTATCTAGCATCTAATACGACAAACACAACAAGAAACGATCCTGTGCTCAAGTTATTAAGGCTGTGTTCCATTTGGTGATTTTTTACTTAAATTTGACAGATGGAAAATTTTCAAATAAACCTGCTATTCCAGCAGACTTATTTCGGACAGACAAGGAATCAATTTGACAGACGCTTTATCGGAAATCGGCCGATCTAGTGAAAATTTTCCAAATGGAACACAGCCCTAGTATTTTTTTTATTTGTTCAATCGGTAGATAAAAGATGTACCGAGAACTTATTGGAGGGATTCATGGCTAATTGATTTCATCTCGATCAACTATGAAATGTTGCATAACATTGATGCAAAATTGTGCTCTCCGTTTTTGTGTGTGCATTTATTTTTAGCGTTTTGAAGTTGAAGCGCTGAGGATCAATCTCATTACCATAAAAAAATTTCAAGAGTATAGATATCAGCTCTCACAAAACTTATAACAAACAAACTGAAACTTCACATTTTTTGCAGTCCAGTACACAAGGAGTTTCAATTTCATGAGTGATGTCACATCACAAACGTCCAAGATTTATGTCCTAGAAATCTTGAAGTGATAGGGAATATCAGCCATCATGACGGTCATTGTTGGACGCTTCAATGAATCACCTGAAGAAAGCCTTACTCATATCTGATTGTAATTTAGGAACCAAATGAAATAGAATATGTATTCGCATTTTTATGAAGTCCCGAATTTAACCAAGTTTTACTAATAAGAAAGCCAAAATATGTACATAGGACCGAAATCATAGGTTACTTCTACTGTATTTTAAATCAATATCTAGAAAAAATGCACGAGGCTTTCACTACATAGTTTAACGTAGTCTACGTCAACCCTGCGGTCGTGTCTTGTACACAACCCCACCATTTTTTTTCCTTTAAGTTACAGGTTTAGTTCATTAGAGATGTCAACTAGAAAACCAAACTTCGCTATCCATTCGGCATCTTTAAACTGATGAACTGGTTTTCCTTTTCTGAATCATGAATTCTGAAATTTCTTGTCTCAGATTGCAAACTCTCTTTAACATTTTTATCTTACTTAGCCTGCAAAATCTGTGATTTAGACCCTGAGATCTGATGAAGTTAACCAATTTGATGATATCTTTCAAAAAATCTTGTAACCCAACGTTTTTGCACACAAGTTTTCTTGATGCAAAATACAACGATACTGTAAGAATTTGTCATTGCCAACACTGTTTGCTTTTTTACGTAGAAAAGCCACAACTCCTTCGTTTTTACCCACCATTGCAGGCACACCATCCGCGGCAGCACCAGCAATTTTATATAATTTTAGGATGAATCGATCCTAAGCAGACGTCAAAGCTGCCAATATATCCTTCCCTTTGCTGGTTCCTTTCGTTGGATACAAAGCCGCCATTTCTTCTGTTTATTTGTATTCTTTACCCGAGCAAAGTCTGAGATCAAATTGAAATCTAAATTTGAAGTTGTGATTTCGCTGATAATGATTACTCAAGTTGCTTTCGTTTTGGTCGGTTAAAATAACAAAATTGAGAGCAAAAAAAATCTTCCTGTGACAAAACATTGAAAACTATTTCTGGTATCAGTGAGAGCAAACTCAGTTTGAAAGCAGCGAAACTCAATTTGATATCCATTTTTCCTGCTGATAACAAAAAAAAGTATTCAATTTGATGTTATGTTAAGGCAATGAAAACAATATTAATAATAGTCGCTTGCCTCCTGATGACATTGTTTAATTTCAGTTAATGAGCATATGCAACTTAAAAAGCCAAAACTTTCCGTCTAATCACACTGGCAACTCAACAGCTGTCACAGCACAGGACAAGATGTCAGTTGCAATAACACCTAACTAAATGAAACCATGAAGTCGTTGATCAAAGATGAATGAACTTTCCGGAAACATTTCGGGGACATTTAAAATCCTCCATTCATACGCCGTAGATGAGTACATCGATGAACGAGGTTCGTTGCCGAAACCAAATTTGATAGATGGTGAGATCGCTTGTAAATATGCATTGTGTTTAAGTGTATTATTACATCTCACGACCTGCGTAAATGAAAGCACATGAGAAATTTGAATTTGTTGTCTTTTTCACTCTAACGGTGGACGCAGGATTAAAAGTGACACATTATTGCCAAGCCCCTAGCATGGTCTCACCACCTGTCCATTATAAAGAGCGTGATAATACTGCCACATCTATGTAGTGGTATAGGCACCATTGAGATTTTCACGTCCGGTTGTATTGGTGCGATATATGAGAGCGTGTTATACCCCGTACAGACTATAGAGCTTTTTGACGATTAATCGGCGCACACTAATGCAGCATTTAAATTGAAGGAGTGCGAGCAAGAGGGAAACAGATTAGTGGGAAAACAAACCGTCCATTCATCCATGTGTGCTAGATAGAGAAAGTTGATTAAACGTAAAAAAGGTCTATGGCTTAAATCATGTAATATAGGCTGTCTTGCAATGAGCACTCATACATCTATTTTTCACTGGAATTTCTATGTATGAGTGCTCATTGCAAGACAGTCTATATTACATGATATAAGCCATAGTCTGTACGGGGTATTAGTGATAAAATTTCTTGTCCAGATTGTAATAATATCAACAATGGTAAGACGAAAAGGACTTTGGAAACAAGGTCGCAGAGATAAAAAGGTTAACAAAGAAATCTATAAAGGACTTCATTATGAATCTAAATCCAAGGTTGCAGAACATATCTTCACAAAGGGGCACAGTTTGACAGAGGATAGTTTTAATATCCTGCGGAGCGTATCTTGTCCTTGGAAACTAGACGTAGCAGAAAGTTTGGAAAAACAACAGGTCTCAGGACAAATGGCCGAATGAACGAGACTGGCCGAGTGAACATACAGTAAAAAATAAATCTTAATATTACATCCAAGAGCATGCACTTCAATCGTGTTAAAAATCTCATGTAATTTTTATGGCCACTAAAATAAACAAATGCAGTAAAAACAGTGCAATGTCAGTTCATGCACTGTATTAATGATAATTTTGTCCTTTTTGGCACGTAATATTACACCATATTTTGGTGTAATTTTGGTGTTTGCAATGTAGTTCTGCTTCTTTTCTGGAGATGGAGGGAAAAAATTGCTTTGAAGAATTCTTGGAGCAATCACTACCAGGGCGTCACAATATCAGCTTCAATCGACAAAATCGATGCGACGAAGAGACTGTTAGCTTTCTTTTTCTGTTGAAACCGGCGAAGCTTGCTAGCACCTCAGTCGGCGTCTACAAAAAAAATCAATCGTTTGTTTCTCTTTCTCCCTTCGCTTCATTCGTGTTTCTTTCAAGCTTCGGGGAAGCGGACGAGTGAAAGAGCTATCTGTTCGTCTTTCATGAAGCACATCAACCGAAGTTTTATGACGGATACCAGATACGGTATGTCAGAAAATAAAAATATGGAAATGCAGGTAATGTCGGCCTAAGTGTCCTTAATTTGGGCCCATACATAAATTCAGCAATCGACTAAATTTTCAATAACAACCAAAAATATCCATTAATAACGTCCCAATAACGCGTTCATCCAGATAAAATTGATAAATAGCAGATTTTTAGCGGTGGGCCCAATCTTAGATCCATAGGCCAACATTAGAAACATTTCCCCTATATATTTATATATTTATAAAGCATGTCTCATATGAAAACAAATTAAAGATAAAACGTGATTTCTCTTCCATCCACGTATGTACCTAAAAACAGTAACGAAAACGGGAACTAACGCATATTAAACAAACTGAATGGGCAGGTGACAGAGTGTCGTCGAAAGAAATTGAATGCCAAAACGAGGCTTTGTTTCAACTCCAAAATCGACGTTACATTGATTGAAAAGATTGAGCAAACCAAGACTAGCTAGGCATTATAAAAATGATGCGGTAAATAAGTGCATGAAAGAAAACAAAACATGAGTTCATTTTAGAGCTTCAAAAATGTATATCCCTGCGTGTCAATAGATTCATGTTTCCGGGCTTGAACGATCGTCAGTCACTGAAGGTTGTTGTGACGTGAAGGGCTCGGTGACCTAGTGGCGACCAATTTTACTTCTTACTAAACAAATTTCTTCTACAACGGTATCTGTCGGAAAAAAGGCTGACCTTGACAAATAACTTTGGATACTGTTTATCAACTAAATTTAAAAAAAAAACAAGCATATTTTCATAAATCGCCTAAAGTTTACCAGAACCACTCCAGCCCATCTTCCCAGTAGGCTACCACGGCGGTGCAAACCCATCAGAATGACATAAAATGCCACATCGGAAGCTGTTATCATGTCGAGATTAATTTGTAATAAAACTGATTCCAATATGACAACCCACCATGAGCTATCGTTTTGTACGCTTCAAGAGCTCCGCACACTCCGCACAATATGCCATGTGGAACTACTAGATATCTAATATGTATCCCGTCAGCCCAGCCTGGAAGCAGCAGGGAAAAGAGCCTGGCGCATGCTAGCTCCCCAAATGCAACAACAGTAACCAATCTGTTCCATGCTGCTGGAATATTTGCAAAAGAGCACAAATTTCCATCCCCTCCCCCTCAGCTACACCTCCGCCAAAACTTCTGCTCGTTGTAGGCGTCGCAAAATCCGACTCGGCACAGGCAAAACAGATTTATTCAAACATCTGTCATTGTGATAAAACATGTGTTTTTATGTTCCATCAATGATGCTTATCACATTCGGATATCTCTAGAGGCCTGACACCGGGCGGCCGGTGGACTGTCCAAACGAAATGAGGCGAAATCCATCACCGGATAGATTGTGACGTGCATCGTAAATTATGATGGCTTAGCTCCGACGGGCATTGCCAAAATTTCAATCATTTCTAGTCCAAACGTGCCAATTCAACCGAGTGGGAGATTCTGAAGTAACTGTAGTTCTCAATTTTCCAATTTCGCAACGATGCATCTGTTATGCGATTTGCCATTCAATTCCCTGTAAATCTCAATCATACAATGAAGACTGTTCATTTCTATTGCTCGTTGACAGAATGCTCTGCCGTTTGCTTCCCCCCCGCCCTGGGAGTTGAGGAGGAGGATGGAAAATTAAACCATCTTCAGTTGCATTTCGAATCGATGCAACCCCACCATCAAAAATGTGAGATGGAAGCATTGCGAGTGGCAGCAGCGGCGCAAGTAAGTTTCGCGAAGGATCATTGCCTGCATTTGACTCGGTTGAAGATTGGGAAAACGCAATTTTACCTACCCCCCTGGAGCCTCTTGTGGATGGAGGAAACTTTGCAACGTCGACGGCGACGGACGAACCTATCCCACGAATGCAGAAAGGTAAAAGACACCGAAGATGCGTTTGAACGTTCCGTGTAGTGGTAAAGCGGTTGAGAGATTGACAGAGGTGTAGCTAGATGTCACTGACAGGGTTGAATGTAAAACAGGAAATCTATTAGTATTTGAAACTTTATATTAGGGTAAATCACTATTTCGGCATAAGTGCCTATTTCCGTCATATTGATCAGAAACATCAAATATATCAATTATTTCGACGTGAACGAATCCAATAGCGACAAGACAAAGGCTACAAACATACCATTTATGCACTCGCACGAACACCACAGAAACGAATTAGCCACCCTCACCTACAAACAGATTGTTCATCAAGTGTAACTTCTTCCAAGCAGCGTTGCCAGTATTCGAGACTTGTCTAGATTTTTCAGATTTTTAGTCGTCTTGCCAGATACACAGAAGGATCACATTTATTTCCGGACTATTTTAATATGTTCCAGATTGTTTAAATATGTTGCTTTGAAAATATCACTGCTATTGATTTACCGTTGCATTAACAAATAAAAAACCCAAAACGGCTTCTTAAATTATTGAAGGCCATAAATGTCCATTGGGCACTATTGCAGCAGCGTACATTAAATTGTAAGGCCATGCTTGCTGCAAAAGTAGAATTCAACGTTCAATGTTGTATGTTTTACGGGAGCTGATATTTAAGCCATTGAAGTTTGAAATAATTATGACATCCATCCGAAATTGAACTCTTAAAGATTCACCACGAAAAGCATGGTCTAAAACAGCTATAACTTTTTGTTTTTAGATGTGATGTGATGTGATGTGATGTGAATGGAACCCACCATCAGTGCAAGGATTACCAATGTCTGCAGATACTTTACCGGTTGTAAAGTTCTGCCTGATGGTTTGTTGCAGAAGGGTGAATCAGCTTCATTGAAGACCTTTGGAAGACAAAACGACCAGATAGCCATCTGTAATCACGTGACAAGGGACTGGCAAATCCACGAGCCCTCGTCCAGTCAACAAATCCTTTGATTCCCTTGGGCAGAATTTTGGAATTGTAGAGTGATTTCCAAGAGATTTCAATAGAGAATGCGTACTGAGAGTTGTCTGCAGAGAACGTCTAGAATGTTATTGAAATAATTTGAAGGTTATCAAGATTATTGATGGGAAGCTCAGAAAAGAAGGATAACGAAATTCTAGGAAGATTCAATTTTTTTTTAAATATTCTGTGACGAGTTCCAAGGAAATTCAGACTAACAAAGATTTCCATGATCTGGGACACAGGAAAAATATAAATTCCAGAAATAAGAAAGGATTTACCTGTGTATTTTTTAGAGTTAAAGTGAACATCGTTTAGAATGGACCCTCCTTCATATATCACACCCAGTCATACCAAAAGTACCGCCTCATGACAGTATTCCAACGGCTGTAGCTTTCTTTTTTCTATGACAGTCTTGAAATTGAGCTATAAGCGACAGCCCACAGTGAGGCTGTCATACGACATGCAACGCTGCCGTCTTGTGCAGTACACGACAGCTCGTCCTTATTCATGTATTTTGTTCGTTCGGCAATGACAGCCTCGGATGGTCATTCGTAACGTTCCTCGTACATACAACAAGCAGTCCGTCAAACTGCCAATTCGTTGATGTTGTCTTTGAAATTTTGTTCGTATGTCGTGATACTGCTACTACACTACCAGTAGCGGGTATAGATGCGACTGTTCTAATACAGTTTTCATTCGTTCGTGCTTGCGCTGTTGCCAATACACTTCGAATTCAGATCTGAACGAACGGTAGCAAAAAGTAGTAAAGCACACAAAGCAACAGTCAATTCAGGTATAAGCCAACTGTTGCGAGAAGGCTGTACTATTTGGAAGCCCATTTCTTCGGAACTACACTATCGGTTTCGTTAAACACATTAAAGACTACGCCTTAAGACTTCGATTTTGCGCGTTACTTTTCAAAAGGTCCTAATTAACAAATGTGAACAAACTGAGTTAATAGATTCAAAATATTGCTCTTGAATAATTGTATGTTACACGAAAACACCCATTCAAATATACTTTCATTTATTTAAGATAATTATAGGTCCTAAATTAATCATACCTTCAGGCCAGTTTTCCACAGAGATGGTGCTCTTCCGCTGGTAGGAAGTGATATAAATCCCCATATAGAAATTGAATTGAAGGGAATAATTCACTATCGGTGAACACTCGGGTCAAACAAAATGAACGACAACCTAAAGAAATCAGTCAGGGACTTTGTTCAATCCCAGTAGGCGCCGCCGGGATTTTCTGAGGCATACAAACTCTAATCACAAAGGTAAATAAAGCCAATAAGATTTCCCATCCAGGGGTGGAGTCAGAAAATAATGTCCAAATGAAAAGTTTGAAGAAGCTTTCCGAAGAAAGTTGGAGGAAATTTCCGGAGTAAGTTGGAAAAAACTTTCGAACAAAGTTGGAAGATTCTTTGCTGGCAAGTTGGAAATTTTTTTTAGGAGATGTTGGAAGAAACTTCCATGCAAAGTCAGGCGAGACTTCCAAGAGAAATCATAAAAATCCTTCCGAAGAAGCCGATCAAAATCTTCAATGGGAAATTTGAAGAAGCTTCCAAAAGATGTCGGACAAATCTTCCGGAAAAAAACCAGAACGAACCAAAAAACTCAAACTTTACAATTCAATGAAGTATGTTTCATTCTTCATAAGTCGACCGGCAGTAATTCTAGTTCTAATAAATAAGTATCGAAAATTATATTTGGACACTGAATCAAAATATTTGTCGATTCTCAGGAATTCCCGGTAAGAGCCATCCGCTGTTTCCCGATTCTCTGGTAGCTAGAAATGGCCGGGAAATGGAAACACTTATTCGAAAGTTATTGGCAAATTATGTGTTTTGATATCAAGTCTGATGAACTGCACAAATCGGTTCGACGCAATGCCAAACGTCTCATCAAAGTAGGCCATGGCCATCAGCAATTAAGTGCTTAACAAATGACTACAATGAAATTGGCTCATGCTCATACCCAAGGAGTCAAAAATATCTCAAAATGACAAAATGACAAGCGATCAACGAACCGAATAATAACGCTATGTCAGAAGTTGAAAGCAATAATGACATAATCTTCTTCGTTCTTTTTTATGACAAGCAGCCCGTGCGACACAACTCACTCGGGGCGGTAGAAGGAAACGAGCAAATTGTTGGCAAGCTGCTTCACGAAGTAGAGCTGAAGATGATACACGTGTGTTAATTGGAAGTTTTTTGTTATGTCTTTTCTCGATTTATATCAAGCTATGTCCTTATCCGTGTATATTGCAACAAAGCAGGCAAGCAATATAGCATTATCCTTCTACCACTCGGATCGAGCTATGTTATAGAGCGAGTTTGTCATGGTAGTCGTAGCAACCGTTTTGTCTGTATCGTTGGTTGCTTTATGTGTTTGGATTCGCTGCTCATACCACATTTTGGTCGCTTCCTTGGGAGTACCCGTTCCGAGACCATTCCCGAATTTGACCAATTTGGTTAAAAATAGTTCTTAGTCTTGAAACTGGTGGTAAGAAACAGTTGATGGCCTTTTACAAAACATTTTTCTCGTAGAATATGTAATAAAGGAGGGACTCTGGATGTTAAATCTAACAGCATATATAGAGGTACCATACTTGATTTGACCGCAATGCCCTCTGTTAACAATTAACGGAACCTAAGTGTATGCCTAATTTTCGATATGTGTCACCATTAAGAACAGCAGTGACATCTGAAGGGAAATTAAAGTAGAAGCATGGTAACATGATTAATTGTCCAATGTACAGTTTGGAATTATGGGCACTTGGATAGAACGTACAATTTATTCTTCGCTGACCATGGTTACCAGCAGATGAATTTGTTCCTGGTCGGGAACATGGAGCGTTTCCTACCTGTCACTTAGAACGATATTGTAGAATCGCTTTGCGAGATTTACATTCCCAAAAATTGTACTTGTGTTTTTGACCGCAATTTAAACTTTTCAATTTCTTAGGATCTTCCTTTACGTGAGAGGAATCATCACAATTCATGCATTTAGCAGACATGTAGCAATATTTTCTTTTGTGACCCAATCCCTGGCACTTACAGCACTTTGTGAGGTTTTGGAGATTTCCTCCAGTCTTCCTGAAGTGTTCCCACTTCACTCGGACATGGAGCATAAGGCCAGCTTATTCTTAGGCCTTAAGGTTGTTTAGGTCACTAAACTTGAAGTGAACTAAATAAAAATCATTAGAAATCCCGTTTTCATTTTTATTCCATTCAAGACAACCTTGAACAGACGTTCAGTTTTGGTGTCGTAAGTAAAAAGTTAAGGGTTGTGTCCAAAGCACGACCGCATTGTCTACGCGATTGTTTTTGATGTTCCATTCACTAATACACTGAACTCTTTTTTTACACGGTTTTTTTTTTACGCGGTATTTTTTTACACGGTTATTTTTACACGGTTTTCCACGATTTACACGGTACGTTTTTAACGATTACTCGACAACGATACAACATATCGACTTGATTCCAATCACATTATCCGTTTCAAGCTATATAGGTAATCGAATGGCATACTTAGAAAAAAATCACAATTTTTGGTGTCTGTATGGACCATATCATGCTTTAATTACAAATGGCATCAAAATCCGATTTTTTAAAAACATTTAAGCATACGAAAAATCAAAATCTCGTCGGTTTTTTTTTATCACGTTTTTTTTACACGGTACGTATCCCCCGTGTAAAAAAAGACCTGAGCGTATATTAATAACTAAATAAATGGTTTAGATACTCCAAAATGAACAATTCATTATTCAAATGCTTGAAATTGCGCGGTTATTGAATAAATCCTAAAATTAGGATTACCTTTAGCCGCTTTCTTGTTGGTTCGACACATTCGAACGCGTTCAGCAACGGTCCGCGTCTGTTTCGCATGATTTCTCTGCCTGGTTTCTCACGCGCTTCCGATAATCACGAATATATATAGCAGCCATGTGTTGAGACATTTTGAAAAATTTTACAGAATTTTTCAATAAACACTTGTTTCACTTCGAATATTGACTCTATCCAACACGGAGTGTAAACACTGAAGCACTTACTGTACCAATTGGAATTTACAGAGAATGCTACAATGCATAATCACGATGGTGTTTCAATTTGATGTCTGTGTTTGGGAAACAATCACAAAATGAAATTTTGATTGCCTTTCTTTTTGCACACGCCGGTGAGCTACACGGACTCCTCCCATCATGAGTAGTTTGCTATCAAGTAGCGATACTCTCCTTTTGCGTTGTTTGCCAATGTCAATACCTTGAAAGCAAAGGGAAATTAACGAGTTATTAACGAAAGATGAAGATAATCGATCAAAATAACTTGCACCCCTGCTTCCAAGTTTGGTTACAAGATAACAACTCCGGAGAGCATTTTGTGTGGTCGTTGGGGGCGTGTGGTTCTGAATATGGACAAACAGGCACAGATAAATTCTATTCCAACTCTTTACTGTAATTAGCTTCTTAGCCCTGAAAAGGGCCGTTGTTGCCAAAGTTGGTGATGATTTAATCTCCGAAACCGTCTGTCGCTTCAAAGCGTAGACGACATCCATGGCCGCTTACGCTTGGCGTGTAGGTGATAGTATCACGAATCCCATTTTCCAGGAACACCTTCAGCACACCTCGTGTTTTCTCGTAGAACTCGATAGTCTTTTTGTACAAATTATTGTATAAAAAAATTCGGTTCGAGATGTGCAATGCGGCCCCAGACCGGAGATACGTTTGACACCGCCACGGCGAACCAGACGACGGATGGCGGTTATCACAAAGAACCTTGGGATGACGCTTGGCGCCTTCTTTACCGACCTTTTCCTCCTTTGCCACGACCAGTAATTGTTGTTTGTTAGGTAGAAGAGTGGACTACATAACCTGCCACCATCTTCCTACTGCTGATATTGCTGCTTCTGCTGCCTGCTCAGCACGCCGTCCGAAGTTGAGTTGAGTTGAGACTAGTAGTAGTAAAATTATGTTTATTTCTGTTGATTATGGTAGTACATTGATTTAGCATTTTAATTGATTAGCCTACTTGGCTCTTCATCTTGGTTTAATTTGGTATTCTAATTTAATATTTGCGTTTTTCAACTAGTTTACAGAATACCCCTTTGTGGGTTAGAGTTGAGACTAGATAGCAGCGCTCTTTTACATCTTTTCAGATTAAAACAGAATGATGTGCAACCAAGTGGTACTCAATTATGACGACTGGGTTTGGGAAGAACTTTTATTCCATGAAAACAATGATAAATTTATCACTTTTTATGTGTACATTGGACAACATTACAACTTTTTTAGTAGTTTATTATTGAAAATTCTCAATCGGAATCATTGTTGCGTAGAAATATTTCTAATCGATTGGTGATAAAATTATTCAAATTGATCCAGGGGCAGCTGAGTTATTAATGTTCAAAATCTTTCATAATTTTGTTACATGTTCTATTTTTGTTTTTCACAATGTGTACCCCCATATAGAAATCACAGACGTAGTCCTACGTCAAAAATGTGTGTTGCTTCTCAGTAAGATACTTGAGAAGACGTTTGAATCCGGCCAAGGTTCTAACCAATACACGGCATTCACCTCAACGACTAATTTGAGCATGAGCATTAACATAAAAATGAGCATGAGTATGAATGATCGCTCGTGGATACAACTCCAGATTCGCTGTAATTACACAGAGAACCAAAAGACGTTGGGACTAACAATCATCCTCAATGTGTAAATACTGGTGATCTAAAACTAGGCAATACCAGTGCCGGCCACGTTCAAATGCTTAGAAAGAGAAGGATTTGATATGGATTTCCAATCAACACATCTTTTCCAAAACTCAAATAGGAGTTTTGATCTAACGTCCGTCCTACTAAGCACAACCCGCGCTTTGCCTCTCTTTTCTAAACGAGTTTAAACAAAAAATGGAATGTTTCTGTCAAAGATGACTTTTAAATTTATTCACCTTTCCATACGTACCGTTCCATTTGATAAGGAGTCACAAATTGTTGAGATATTGTTTAAAATGTTGATTAAAATTTCGTCTTATGAGTTTCAATTCCATCCAACGCATTGATATGCCATTACATTTTCTTCGTCCTACGGATAAACGTAGAAAAGGGGGATTCGCTAGGAGCGCTTCTTTTGTTTTGAGAACAATGAGCGTAAATATTCATAACATGCGCTCTAATAGGATTTATGTTGTAGCTAATGACTAACGCATCTGAACAAACCTATTATTGATTTGTGCACGGTAAAATCATTGATATTATTGATCTTTTCTGATCGATAGAACGGAAATAGGGGATCACGACGGAGTAGCGCTCTACCCTATTACCAGTCTTTTAAACCAAATTTCATTATGCTTTACATCGTATTATGAAAGAAAACCGATTTAAATAATGTGAAGGAGCTTGGGATTGAACCCATGATTTTCTGCACAGCAGATCCTTATTTCACAAAATAATTACGACCTGGAAACTTCTCTTGAGAAGGAGTTGTTATAGATCAGTACGACTTTCCTAAAATTCGAATATTATTTCATTTACGTAATAGTTTACTCTATAATGTTACGGAGTAAAATCGGTCACTACTAGGCCACCGATCTCTTTATATCATAAAAAAAATTACGATCAAGCTCCCGTTCAACTTACTGTTACTATTTGTCGGTCCCGACGGCGACCTCACCAACGAAGATAAAAACTGCTCTTCAGAAGGATCTGATATGGATTTCCGATCAACACGTCTTAAACAGGCCATCATCTTCTATTCAGTAAGCAAAGCTCGAGACGTTATTTGGTAAATATTTAGCCGGCCTCCTAATTTTTCATTAGCTTAAAACCAAGCGTGACTTAGGCCTCAATTAAAGAGATAAACGCGATTAAAGATTTTCAACCCTCAACCCCTCTCACGATTTAGGCGTCAATTAAGAAGATAATCGTGATAAAACTTGTAGCATGGTCACTTTTATGTAAATATAAGATAAGAATTGCCAAGTAAATGTTTCTTCGAGAGCGTGGTTCAAAGGTCTGGATGTAAGTCGGGGATTCATTCGAGTGATGTCAAGACTTATGTCCAACAACTACTCGCTAGCCGCACATGGCACATCTCTATAGAATAAACCTCGTTGACAGCAATATATGTAGGTGCAGAACCGGTTATGATGACATCAATCACGCAGTTTGGTATTGCCCGGGTAATCCCGAGCAGAATCGAATATCTCGATACCCTAAATTGGTATGGATGAGCCTGACATAAGAGGTAAAATAACAAAAAATAATACCAAACAAATGTTCCCACAATACCATTCCAATACCAAATTATGATAATGCAATACCAAAACAATACCATCCAGTTATTCTTTTGGTATCCAAATATCAATTTTTGGTATTTTCCATGTAATTTTTTGGTATTATTCTTTGGTATTTTACCTCTTATGTCATGCTGGTCAATAACAAATTTTGGTATCAGATCAGAATTAGGTATTCATTAGTTATTTTCTCCTGCTCGGGATGACGCCTCCAGAGCACGACTGTTGGATACCCTAGTGGCCCGAGGTAGACAACCCTTCCGTGAAGTAAGAGATGTATTGAGAACACGTGATCTTCCCTACATGCGATCTACGAATTCCTTTGTTTGTCTGATGTTAGAGTTTGATGTGACCATCCCCTCCTTTCCAAACAATTTCCAGCCATTGTGTCCCAGTCTTATTATCCTCCTGTTTCTGTGCTACTTGCCCCTGCCCAGCCAGCATTTGGTCAACCGTTCGAGAGTAGTATCTGAAGGAGGCTTCAGAAACCAGTTTTCTGCCTTACAATCTAAATCGTTACCCATTAACTTCGAGCCCGCCACGAGTAATTGGTACCCAATACTAACCTAGAACTACTGCTATTTAAAATGTAAATTCAAACATTACTGATTTTGGCTCCGCAAAGTGTCACACATGACTGAGCCTAGTAAATAAACGAACTAGTTAAAAAAAAACAGAATTGCCAAGTATTACTTTGAATTTGTAATTTGTTTTGCCATCTATTTTTGTATTTCAATATTATTTATCGTTCACGTTATTTATTTACCATTTACATTTAATCATTTTGTGGAATAATTACACGTTAGCTTAAGTTAAACTGAAATCACTATTACAAATGAAACGTATTGTAAATCCGCATAAAAACGAGACGCTTGCATACAAGCAGCCTTCCAAAATTCATTTTCACCGCCACTGGAAACGTTCACTGGTTTGTGAGACTCGTTGTAAAGTCCAAGGTTCGAATCCGAACCATTCTCTCTCGTAAAAAAATCGATCGAACCAGAAATAGATCGAAGCGAGACAGATTTATCAAACGGTATGAGCGAGAAAGAGATAGAGTTTCAATCGGCTCAAGATCGTTGTTGATTATTATTATTTATCTTTATTAGGGAGGCTTTCAGCCTTGGGCTGGTTCGCCTCCAATCGTTGTTGATGAGATTTGTCGTTTAAAAAGGTCGTTAATTACTTTGGTATGTGACGTACTTCCGGCCGCGAAGACTATGATCACGATTTGATCTGAGGGTTTTTGGAACGTCCACTCGTCCATTTTGACCTGGACCGTGGAAGAGGCGAGAGTGCGTGAAATAGTTCTTGTGTCGCGGTGTGTTTTAATTGGTAGTTAATAAAAATGTGAGAAGTCTTGTGATTGAATTTAATGCTACTTTTAGTTTCCTTCGCATAGCCTAAAAGTTCAGCAGTTAGGTTAAAGTTGACGTGCTGTCAAATTTTTGTGTGTGCGTTCTTATAGAGAAAAGGTAGTTTGTGGATAATTGTTTTGTGTGGAGATTATTTGTTAACGTGTGTAAAACCACTGACGTTCCCCAACGTCGTCTGCAGCGTCGATCCATTTCGACGCGGGTTCAGTACCAGTTTCGAGACCAACCATCGACTGGGAATCTCCGCAGAAACATCGTCGATTGCCGCATTTCGGGCGATAGCCACAATACCGCCGCAAACCAACCGGTATCTGCTTTACCGACCAAGAGGTGGTGCTTAAGCCTTCCGTTTATGGAGCCAGGGAATGTTACAGGAGGCGGAAAATCGTTAGCCGTATTTTGCGTGCTACAAACTTTGTTCGGTATGGAAAATACGGCTCAAACGAAAACGAGAATATGGATGTAGAAATGATCTAATGATTTTCCATCATCGAAGGGCTGAAAATAAATTTTGAGCAATAAACTGAACAAAGGCTGAAAAATAAGTGATACTAATGATGTGAAGAGCTGAACATAAACTAAAATAATTCCATAGATCTAGCCTGAACGAAGGTTGAAAAAATTAATAATTATAATATAAATCCAAAGATTTTCCATCCTCGAAGGGCTAAAAAAATAAATCAATAAACCCAGCCTGAACGAATTAAATTGAATTTTATAAATGTCACGGAAATTAAGGAATCATGCTAGAAGGGAAAACAAACCATAGGATTAACCTATCCGGTACTACTGCCAATAGCACAATGTGTAATTTCGGATTTGCCTGAATTTTGTCTGAATGCTAGTTTGTGTAAACCTATAAAGTTCAATTACGATTTTTTTTCAAAAACGTGCCAATCGCGAATAAAAGTTGATCTTCCGCACACGCCGAAAAAATAGATCTCATGCGGTTGATATCATGTTTCACTCAATCAAAAGCGTTTCTAAAGGCATTCTATACATTGTTCATCCATGTATTTACCCCGACGGCCAATTTGAAGTGAAAATTTGAATTTAACGAAGTTCAAAAGTTCCATGCGAAGAGCATGGAGATCAGAAGTGGTTATTAGGGTGGGACAAAATTCAAATTCCAGTTCCAGTATGATTTCCGGGGCCTTCTGGGTCCTAAAATAACTGTGTAAAATTTCAGGTCGGTCGGTGGAACTATATTTTAGCGCCAGCGGTTTTAATTTTACATAGGATTTTCTATGGGAAAACTTACTTTTTTCAAATAAAAATCTGGTGAGGTCACCCATTATCCTCTAAAAATAAACCAACCCAACATTTCGCTAGGAAATTTTACAAGGACAAGACCGCAAAACGATCCGACGCTTGTGGAAAAAGTTATTTAGCCATTACTGATTGCTAACCAAACGAACTGCTCATTATTCTTTTTTTCTAGCAGCACTGCCAGCTGCCGCCTGCTGCTGTCTGCGCGAGGCAGTCACGTTGTGTGGGGGTTCACTCAGCATGGAGGAAAGCCGATATCATGCGCAAAGAATCTTCGATTTTGTTGAAACTTTACACAGGTTTCCGGTAAAGTACAACAATTATGTTTCACGGGGGTCATTTGGAAACAAGCGTGATTTTTCACAAGGGTGTATTTGCTTTGGCGCACAATTTATTCAAACATTATCAGGCGATGTGCTGCTGCTTAACTTGCAGTAGGTATTCATGTTGTTTGGGATTCTTGGTTACCGAGTTGTTGAGGTCGGAAACAAGCTTTACGGCCCTTTCCGCGACATCATTCACAACCCCAAGAGCTTGAACTCGCTGCTGCGCTGTTAAGTAGAAAAGAACCGCCGTCACTTTCAATAATTTTGAAGCACTTTTTTTTGTTCAAAATCGAAACAATGTTTATGAAAATATGTCACTCTCTGATTGAAAATTTTCCTGCTGAATCAAAGCTTTGATCCTGATGTACCTTTGGTAGTACACTGGGATGGAAAGATTCTGCCTGACATCAACGGAAAGCGCGTTGCTCGGCTTCGCAATCTTGTTACTGGAGCAGGGGTGTCTGAACTTCTTTCGGTACCCTCCCTATCAAGTGGAACGGCGGATGCTGAATCAGCAGCGATAATGGAGACAATCAGGAGTGGGGTCTGCAGGAAAGAATAGTTGGAATGAGCTTTGATACAACTAGTGTTAAATCTGGCGTAAAAAATTGTATTATAACCCGTTTTCCAGTTCTACTGAAAAGAGACTTCACGGCGAATGAGAACGACTAAAAATTAAGTTCAGTTCATTCATAATCGCCAAAAGTGCAGGAACTCAGCGATGAGTAAATTTGTCTCATGGTTTCCTATGCAAAACTTAAAAAATCTACCGGAAAATGAGGAAATTGACGAAAATTTTATTCAGTCTCGGAGTAGTACCAAATAGACTGTGTGAATCCAATCTTTACTTTTCTCAAATTCGGGAATTTTTCACTGAAAAATCCTGGGAAAACATGAGACAAATTTTACTCATCGCTGAGTTCCTGCACTTTTGGCGATTATGAGTGAACTAAACTCAAATTTGGGTCGTTCTCATTCGCCGTGTTGCAACCATTGGCATGCCGCCATCACATCGCCGAAATTGTATTCAAACACGTTTTACAACACGAAATATATGGCGATAAGTTGGTTATCACAATAGGGGGACCTTTTCCATCTTGGCATTAAGCCGGGAATGTTTAATAGAATTTTGCCTGGATAATGGATCATTATCATCATCCGTGAGCATATCAAATTGATTGCTCAATTGAATTTCATCAAAAGGGGGATCAAGAGATTGCCATTTTCATTTACGTTTAGGCGCCATGGCGGTAGGAGTAAGTTGCTCCAAATCGACTTCCAAGCAGGTTACTATAAGACTCCGAAGGATCAAAGAGGATTTTTCCAAATCGATATCCAAGCAGGATTACTTCGGGTAGGGTCCAAACGAGGATCGAATAGGAATAAGATTCGAAAAAGGTAGAACATATGCAGAACAAGTGCTGTTTAAATGTGTTGTAGCTTTAGGTAGCAATAGCACCATAGAGGTAACTCTAAGACTAGTAGGTCTCGAAGAAACGTGCTCAACTTTTTGGCTCAGCTCTGGTACTATCTTCGGTCCCAAGCTAATCGATGCACCCCTCGAAACATAGGAAAATCCACGAACCCCTCATTTTATCTGTCAAACTTTCATAGCGAATCAAAACAAACATTGTGTAGTACTAGAATTTTGACTATAATGGGGTACGTTAATCGGTTTGCTTGGGACCAAAAGCCTAGTCAAGTAGTGAGCCAATTTAAAATCGTTAGTTTCCACCGGTCGATAGCACTTCCTTCAGCGAAAATCTCAGCAAATAGATCTGCACGGCATGAGAGCACGATGTGGATTGGAAATCATGCTTTTCTGTCCCTTAGCAAATCCATGGTAAGTAATTTATGATAGAAAAATTTGATTTTTTCTTCAAACCCGTATGAAAAAGAGGGATAAAGCACGGGTTGTGCTTAGTATGACGGAACCTTAACCGTATTTCTTAAGTCATAATTTCAATGGTAATGGTAATTCATTGAACATTCCACAATTCTTACCATCCACACAAAAATGGGGAATATTATAATATTCAAATGCTTGAAAGAACATATTTCTTTCAAAAATAACTACGGAAATAGCAACAATTTTGTACATAGTAAACAAGGGTTTCCAAAGAGCATCGCTCGATTAGGGTTCACCCACTTATTAATTTTAGAAACTTACACATCGCCCCTGCTACCACCCCTAGCCTCCACCTATGCGATCCACCGTTTCTTGCTAGACATCATACATCGGATAGATCGAAGAATAGAGAAATCAACGCCACAGCAAACGGCAAATACGAGAAAAGCAATCCCCACCTCTTCTGGGAGGATAGATGTCTTCCCTAGGTTGTACCACGGGCATCAACCCATCCACACTGTGTAACCATTCCTTCGAACAGCAAAACTACAACCATGTCCCCCGAACAGAACTCTGCTGAAACCTGTCATCGCCAAACATTGCCATCGCTGCCGTGTGCGCGCACTCGCGTCTGGTGGAAATTAAATAAGGATCACTGCTGGAGATGTATTTAGAACGGATGCATGATTCCTCCTAACAGCTCTTTGCATTCGTACAGATATGCTACTGCTGCCGGTACTGCTGCCGATGTGATGCGATGTTGTAAACTTTCTACTAAATTAGATGTTAATTGAAGAAGCAAGCGGCAGCATCTGACGAAGGAGCTACTGGCACTTTCTCGTTCGCCGGACAACCAAGGAATAGAGATGGGGAATTCCCGTCGATTTGAGAAGAAGGGACTTCACTTTGAATCTCCACTCCAGTTGCTACTGCTGCTGGTGGTGCTGGCCCGTAACAAGAGGACATGATTGTAAAAGGCCTTGTCAGAAACTTACCGGATCTAATTGAAGACACGAACAGGCGCCCAACGACTGCTACGGCTACGGTCCTTGTGGGAAAGACTCACAGCAGAAGAGAGAAATGGATTCGGTTTGCGCGCGTGATGATAGCTGATGCTTGTTTAGCCGGCTGTGCACATGCTGCTTCGTATTTATCCGGTAGGTATGACGAGATTTCTGTGGCACCCGGGTGGCAGCGGGTGGCTGCTTGGAAGAATGCACCAACCCTTCAAAGATATGTCACGACCAAAGCTGTGCAGTTTCAAAATGGCTCTCTATAGCCGGCCGGCCTCATCATCATCGCTTCGTCGTCGTTGTCGTCGTCGACGTCGTTATGGCTAAGGACTTTGGCTTTCCAGTCGATGCATTATGTATATGGCCCGGTTTGCGTACGGATTTGACTGGAAGTTGCCTAACTAAGATTGGACCAGGTAACGGAGAAGCGCAGAAAGCTGTCTAATTGATGAAATGAGTTTCTAAACCTGATGGGTATGGCACAGAACAATGACCAAATGAACCACTTAATCATAAATGATGAGATATGCCTATTTGTATGGGGTGAAGATGGCTATTAGATTATCTTAACAATCAGATAGAAACATTACCGACTTCCAACGTCAGCAACTGTCAACCTAAAAGTTGCCAAATACTATGACCATCACGCATCCGGTATGTTTCAACCAAACCGTATGTTGATAACAGTTATCTGTCGCCAATATGCACCCTTAATTGAGGTGATTACCAGAGCAGCTTGTATCTTCACCCTGTTCAGTCTATTATTTGTCTGTGCTCGGTTAAGTCGATCCATTGAAAATTTAGTGGTTACATTTGTTTAGCATCTTCGTATGGTTGGAAGTTTTTTATAAAACAATACAAAAACACACAATGCACGATGGAGTTTCAGATGTCCAAATTATGGAAAACATATTGCTAAAACGGCATGAGCATGCACAGAATCAAAACAAAGATTATTCCCATCTGTTCAGGTATGTATGTATGCATTGGTGTTCAATCAAATGATTGCGTAGTTTGGTGTTTTTTTTTTTATTTTCAAGCAAAGCGTTGAACTGAGCACTAGTATAAGTATCTAAAAAACACTCATTCAATTCCTCAAACTAAATTACCCAATCAAGGGGGATTAAAATCGTTCCTTGTGACTCGAAATCCAACAGATGGCTAGAATAAGACTGATTTTCGCAATTGTTTGAGTTAGCCAAGAATTGCTCTGTCTAGTTAATATGCTGCCTTCAGTTTCACTGTATGGGTGGTAAATTTAGCAAAAACATCCATATCATGGAGCTCTTCCTTAACTAGGCAGCACCTGTAATTAATAATTTGACGTCGATGGCTACAGAGTCAGTCATTAACGCTTGCCATGCTTCCTACGGGTAGCAGGTATGAACAGTATGAAGTAGTAAACCAAGCTATATTTATTTACCTAGCTTTTCAGTCCACTAACCGTCTACGATTTGTCAAGTCAAAACAGTATGAATTCAGGTTGCGAGTAGGTAAAATAATAAATTTCTAACGGCAAACATACTATGCAAACACAAGTTGGTGACGATGGACCAGTTCAGATTTGCGAAGATCTTATCATGGATAATATGTTACAAAATCGATATCAATATGCAATGAATCAGTGTCAAGATTATTCACATCTGTTCAGGTATGTACTTCTGCGTTTGAGATTAATCACCGTATGTCACAGGTAAAAATATTCGTAGCTTGAAAATAATAGGGTTACTCTATTTTAGATCCAGGATCGAATCAAATCCTGCTTGATTTTGTCAACAAATTAAGTGTACAGTGAATCGTTTCGATTCATTGTCAGTTCAATAAAATTTACATGGGTTCTCCCACACTTATATTATTTCACTGGTGTCAGTATTTTTTAATGGATTTTGGAATTGAAGGGACCGTTACTCACAAATAAGTCAATAAAATTTACATATTTTAATTTTTATCATAACATGGTTCCTACACGGTAACCGCAAAATACCCAATAATGACTACAAAGTAAGTATTTTCGAGAGAGACTGGGACTACCCATTAAATGAGTAAAAATATTACCCATTTATGAGTATTTGTTACTCAAAAATGAATACTTACTACTTATTTTTGTAGTTGTAATTACTCATAAATGGGTGAAATTTTACTCATTTAATGGGTAGTCCCAGTTTCCCTCGAAAATGCTTACTTTGTAGTCATTATTGGGTATTTTGCGGTTACCGTGTACAGAACTCAGCCTGTACACGGTTGTAGCAAAAAATCGATAAGATTAAAGGTCGAGGGGACCAAAGGTCGAAGGAACGAAAGACAAAAAGGCGAAGGACAAAAGGTCGAACATTTTAATAAATGGCGAAATCGACAAAATGTCGAAAAGAAAAAAATGGTCGAATGGACAAAAGGTCAAAATGGATAAACTGGTCAAATTGTTGGAGGATATAACGGATGACCAGGCTTGATGGAGCATTGCTCGCGAGTTTGAAACATTTTTCTGATGAGTAGAATGCCTACTGCCAAATCATTCCACTGAGCTTCAGAGCTTGTGAGTGAAGGGAGATAAAATGAGAGTGAGGTTTGCTGCCATTCATGTTCATGTTTTCTATCAAACGCTCTTACTCTCACTCTGGGTGAACTCTGAGCTTCTTGCGTCGAACAAAAAAGTCATTCGGAGTCTCGAAAAGCTCACCTCACGTAAAATCATCCTTTCGCTGAAGTTCACTCTCTCTCTCTCGAGGAGTTTTTGTTTACTTCTTTCATATTCCTGTCATCACTCACTCGAGGTGAGGGCTGGCTAAACTCGCAGGACAAGAGTGTTTTAAAACCTCCAGTAAGTTTGAGGAGTTTAAGCAAGCCTTCGGATGACTAACTCTCAAATATTTTTCCTTCTTTAAATCATGAGTAGCCCAACAAATATTAATTCGCTTGAATAGGCTCGTTTTCAGCATTCCTTGTTTGCTGGGAGTTCTTTTGAAAATTAAGATTACAAGTAGTTACTGTGCGTGTCACATCAATTTAAGAAGAAAAATAACTGCCATTCTCTAGAACATAGGCTGTTTCTATGCACCACCAATGTAGAGTGCGCTAGGCGATTATGAGAGGATACTTCAACCAAACCGTTTGTTTACATCAAAATTACAATTTTACATCTCAAATAAACGCATATTGTTATGCGTATCTTGCATATTTCCATCGGGAGGGGTCTTGTTTTAATTTTTTTACTCATATTTTAACGGTTTTAATAACACCACATTAAAAATCCGGAAGATCATAACCGCTGGGGTAGTTTTACAAATCTTGGAGACCTCCATACACAACAATAGGCTTCTAACGCTGCTAACGTACCGCAACAATAGGGCTGTTTCCCCTACTCAAATATGAGTCAGTTTCATTTGCTGTGAAGTTTGTTTTGAGGGCAGGATTTACAGCACGCTCTTTCTAAAGAACCCAAATAGGAGTAAGATCCACTCATATCCGTCAAAAGTAGGGCTACCCTAAAGCATGAGCATGAGCATAAGCATGATTGACCGTCCACGGTTGCTACTCTGTTATTGCCAGACCAGCTGTAACTACACAGTGAACCAATAGACGATGCTTGGGACTAGCAATCATCCTCAATGCGTAAAAACTGGTGATCTCAAACTAGGCAATACCAGTGCCGGCCGCGCCCGAACACAGGTCAAGAAAGGAAGGGGTAGGAATGTGTTGACGTGACACTCGCTTTGATGGAAGCCGAGAACACCTCTGCACTTCCACGAGGAATCACTGGGATATTTGGGTAATAGGGTTGGGTTTGCAGCAGGGTTCGTTTTGGTAAACGATCAGCTGAATTGATGTCCTAACAATCATATAACGCGAAGGAGCTTGGTATTGAACCCACGGTCTTCTGCTCAGCAAGCAAGCAGCGTTTTCCACTAGGCAGACGAGCTCCTTTTAATAATCGAGTTACTGTTATTACCATGTAGTCATGTTAACAAATAAAACGATTGACGAATCTTGAATGTGGATGGGCTTGAGATTAGACTAATGATGTTCTGCTCAGTAAGCAAAAACGGTTGCTCTAAGGCCACCGAACCCCTCATATCATATTATATCGCTACTCAAGTTGTTATAACTTTTCAAACTCGGCACCGACGACAAATTTTGCAAAATACACGATAAACAAGCGATCTTACCATACACTTTTAATATGAAAGGACCTGGGACCGCAAACGGGGCCTCCCTTAGCTCAGTCGGTAAAGGCGCAGCTACAAAGCAATACCATGCTGGAGGTGGTTGGGTTCGATTCCCGGTTCGGTCTAGGAATTTTTCGGGTTGGAAAATGTCTCGACTTCCCTGGGCATAGAAGTATGATTGGACTTGCCACACAATTATACCAATGCAAAAATGGTACAGGCATCGAAAGCTCTCAATTAATAACTGTGCAAGTGCATCTAGAACACTAAGTTGAGAGCACGCAATAAGCTAATATGCGATATGCAATAAGCTTGAAATGCGAAGAAGAGGAAGAAGGGACCGCGTTTTTCTGCTCAGTAAGCAAGTCACTGCAACCAACTTTCAAATCCTTAATAGGTCATTTTCACGATTTTTTTTTTTTTAGGGTAAATAACGATCAATTCAAAAAAAGGAATGCATGGTTTGTCAATTGAAATGTCCTCTTTAATTGAGATTTTTTTTTTTTTTTTGGCTCGATTGGATGTCTTCTGTAGCCGCTGCACCAGGTTCCCCAGGAAACCTCCCGTCTGAGTCGTCGTGGGGCGGGACGTCTGGCGACCACACCACTGGAGCTGGAACAACGAATTTTTTTGTGGTTATTCTCTGATAGGTGACCCAGTCTTGTACGTAGCCGTTTTTGATTTGGTTGAAAAATAAAAATTTGGCGACGTTTAGAAAAAAAACAGTCCGTTTTTGTACACTAAAATTGGAGATAAAAGCTTGCACCAAAATCCAGTTTTGATTCTTTTGAAAATCGGCTACGTACAAAACTATAAAAAAAAGTACTTAACTCAAAAATTCAATCGCCGTTTAAATCGAATGAGCCGTTTCTAAAATACAGCGCCCGCCAATTTTGAAAACATCGTTTAGAGATAATCGCGGTAGCAGTTGGAACTACTAAGACACGCCGTTTCGCCAGTAACAGGCGGGTACTCCGAGCGCTCACCTGAGCGCGCTTGGAGCGTCTGGACACGAGTCCACTAATCGGCCTATAACTTTGGAACGATGTCACTTGCGGACTTGCGGTCAAGTATATGTCAAAGTAGACATTCCAAAGTATTTTTAAGCCAAACCAAAAAAATTCCAGAGTGGACTACCCCCTTAAGTTCCACTTTCACGCGACGTTCAATGTTTAGATTTGCTCTTTACGCATGGTTCAGGCAATCATAACAAGCTATGATCGACGTGACGATTGTTTAAGACCTAGTTAAACAAGTTATTCAAATGAAATTACGTTCTCGAATTTCACTAGGCATGTAATGAACAACAGAAATACGCGATAGTTCACATTTTCAGCGGTTGATGGTTAATTTTAAATATACTAACGGTACTGCCTTCGGCGACTACGACGGTGCCTACGACAACGACAACTGCGAATTTATAACTTACCATTTGTCTAGGATATAACACCTTTGTTCAGCACCTCCACTGGTTCTTCATGTCCGCTATCTGTCACTGTTTGCAAAAATATCAAATAGCAATTAGGGTAGAGAACTACTTCGGCTTATCGCCCATTTTGGGCCTATCGAGCAGAAAACTTCAAATTAATCCATGATTTCAGAGTTAACAAGTCAATTATGCGTTTGGTACGATACTTTAGTTAATTAGCTACCGAACGAAGTCAATGCGAACGCGTGGTATGAAGGTTTGCACCCATTATTCCCAAAAACAAAAGAAACGCTCCAAACGAATCAATTTTTATCTTCATTCGATAGGCCGAAGTAAATTCAATGGCGTTTCAATTGCGTTTCAATGCGTTAAGCCGAGTTTAAAATCCGTAGGCCGAGTTTGGCGTCAGGAAGCAGTGTTGGACTTATGACAATATCTCAACGATTGGTTTCTCGTTTTCAAATCTTACGGTTCGTACGTAAAGGTAAATAAATTTGGAAGCCATCAGTAATAATAACATTCCGTTTGGTGCTAAACTGAACTAGATTAAGAAAGACTAAGTGCGGGTTATGCTTAATAGGCCGGAAATGGGGTAGTTAACCCTACCTTTGTTGTAATACTTCCTGCATTGCCATGGTCATCTGAGAGGAGAGTCGCATCTAGTGCTTTCTCCAGGAACCGTTCACGGCCATCAGCTACCGCCCGTCCAGTCTTGGGCGTATCCAGCGAGGCATCCTTCAGCTTACTCACAAGCTCCGACACTCAATGCAAATCGCAGGCACACTTACGCTAGTTACGAAAAACATACCCATGCAAAGAAACGGATCCAATTGCAAAAGTAGGGCTACCCTAAATTGAGCAAACAAAGTTGGAACTGACCAGATGACAAATGAACAACATCGTTGATGTTTTCTATTCGTCATCTTGGTACCCTACTTTTGACGAATATGAGTAGATCCTTCTCAAATTAGGGTTGTTTAGAAATAGCGTGTGTACCGTGTTGACCCCTCCTTTCCCGCAAAGATTAACATTTTGCTCAGAGTTGATAACCCAACAAACAATTTGAGTTGATCAATAGTTGAATAAGCTATTTTTTAGCTGAAGAAGCTTGTGTTTGCCTGAATAAACTGTTATTCAACATTCAATGTTTGTTGGGAATAGAAGAGTTACGCAGAGTGAAGCTTGCAACACTGATGTTGATCAATGAACATTTTTTTTTATTTTGGCAACCTTTGTTTTTGTTTACACCTCGGATGACTTCATCTGTGAAAGTTTCCTCTATTATCCTGATTTGTGCAATCAATACTTTCCACGCAACAGAGTTCATTTGGCTACTAAGCTCGATAGGTAGACGGTTTGACAGTTCGATAGGTAGATTTTGGTTTCAGTCTGCGTAATTCTTCTATTAGCAACTCTGATTTTGCCTACGGGATGTTTCAGTGGAGTGAAAGGATAAGAAACGAACCGCTATGTTTTACGAAATTCGACATTTGCTTATAGGGATTTCATATAGGAGTGAACAGCTGCACAGTCGTCATCAACGCGAATGGTTTCACCCACAAACGAAGTGACAGACGACTAACTGGCGAAGATATCCATTAAAATAATGTGGTTCATTGTAATAGAATTTTCTTGGAAGCTTGTGCCATCATCCACCAGATGGGTTAGTTTTTTTGTTTTGATTTGAACAAAGTTGATTTTGTGAACAATGATTCTTTGACAGTGTGCAAAGAGTGTATCATTTTGTCATTTTTTATGCATTTCAGTTTTGAGTAGAGTGAAAGAGATAGAACCAAAACATTCTAATAAATTTGGGGAAAATGCTAGTACAATCCAGTAGTAGTGTTACCATGTGGTACAATCCAGTAGTAGTGGTGTTGCCATGTGGTACACTGAAAAATTGAAATAGCAGGTTAGTCACCAAAGTTTTCGAGCCGCTCCGTCTGTCACTTCGTTTGTGGTTTCACCAATACCAAAACAAGGTTTATCAAATAATTTCCAAAGCCATAATTATGACCACGTCTCAAAATTACGTCTCTAATGTTCGTCCCATAGTTATAAAGCGCAAAAAGCGTTAAATCTTCGAAATACACAATGGGAGTGAAAAGTGTGATATTGAAATTATCAGGTTTTTTGATGACCATCAAAGTGTAGATTTTCGTTAGTGCAATAATACAGCAAGATCAAGGCACTCAAAAATGGAAAATTACGAATATTTCACTAAACTTTATCTTTAAAAAACAGAGCAATAGGGTAGATGTTCCAGTACTAAAGGGCGAACACGAAATTATTGCGACACCGAAAATGTCATGCCAATTTTCTTATAATGTTTAGAATCAAACCAAAATTTTAGGGTAGTTTTATACATATATTTACTTCAAAAATCAAAAGAAAAGTTAATCGATGGAGCCTTGAGTATAAAATTGAACGCATTTTCGCTTGATGCCCTCCATCAAAGTCTTTACAGTGTCATCCGGTACCAGTTTCTCAGTTTTTTTTCCATTTTCTTAACATGTCCTTCTCGTCTTTGACTGTCTTCTTGCTCTTCCGAAGTTCCCGCTTCATTATTGCCCAGTACTGCTCCACCGGGCGCAGCTCCGGACAGTTTGGCGGATTCATGTCCTTTGGAACAAAATGGACAGAATTGGCCTCATACCACTCCAGGACACTTTTAGAATAGTGGCATGATGCCAAATCTGGCCAAAATAGCGGAGCTTCGTCGTGCTGCTGCAAGAACGGCAAAAGGCGCTTCTCGAGACACTCAGATTTGTAGATCTCGCCATTTACTGTGCCCTTTGCCACGAAAGGCTCACTCCTCAGTCCGCAAGAGCAGATGGCCTGCCAAATGAGATATTTGGAGGCGAACTTCGACATTTTCTTCTTCTTAAATTTGTCGTCCACATCGAACTTGCTCTTGCCGGTGAAAAACTCCAACCCCGGAATTTGCTTAAAATCGGCTTTTATATACGTTTCGTCGTCCATCACACAGCAGCCATATTTTGTCAGCATCTTCTCGTAGAGCTTCCGTGCCCGAGTTTTAGCCGTCGATTGTTGCCGCTCATCGCGGTTTGGGAAGTTCTGTACCTTGTATGTATGTAGTCCAGCTCTCTTCTTTGCATTATGGACGTAGCTCTGCGACATGCCGATCTTTTTAGCCAAATCACGGCTTGAGACGTTGGGATTTGCTTTAATCATCCGCTTCACCTTTCACTCCGTCTTTTTGTTCTCCGGTCCCGGTTTTCTTCCAGCTCCTTTGCCGTGGTCCAACGTCAACCACTCCTGGAACCGCTTCAACACTCTGGAGACGGTTGAATAGTGAATGTTCAAAATTTTTCCCAACTGCCGGTGCGACAGGTCAGGAAATTCCAGGTGTTTGGAAAGAATTTGTTCTCTCAACTCGCGTTGGTTCACCTCCATTTTCGTTGAATCGAAAAACACGACTTCGAGTTTGACAGCATGTACACAATACACATCAATGAGAAAGTGTGCAAAATTTGGTTGATTTTTACCCAATGGCAAAAAAGTTATGCCCTGTTGAATGTGTCGCAATAATTTCGTGTTCGCCCTTAAGTGGTGTACCTATAGTTGAGGTATGGAGGTTGTGCCGGAATAATGAGGAGGATCCGGTTCATCGGTGGCTCTCCTTAAATAAAGCATATTTGCATGTTTCAAACTAAAAATTAAGGTGTTTATGGGTTTGGCAAGTGGCTATAATTTAGATTAATGGGCAAAAATATTCATAATTAGCCAAAATGCAGTCATACACACTCAATCGATATTAGCGAACCCGATAAAAAAATACCGAAATTATAACAGGTGAGTGCTCGGTGATCATCTCGGTAATGAATTTCAATTACCGGTTACTCGGTACTCTATCAATTCGAACGATGTGTCAAAATTTACTGAGCCATTAGTTAAAATTACTGATCATTTCGGTTCTCATTGCTTACCGACCGGCTCGTCATTTAGTTTTTTTTTTTTTTTTTGCAAGTATCCGGTTATTAGTTACGGAATATTTCCCCAAAAATAAACAAGTTTTGTTAAAAAAAATTTAACTTGAGCTTATTTTAATTTTCTTTTGAGATTTTGTCTTCAAGCTATAGTTTTATTAATATACTTATAATATTATTTTTATATTTATTCAATGCCAATTTTGTTACATTTGATTCTGGACAAGGAAAAAGTTACTCCAAGATACGCAGAAATTTTTCACCCGTGGTGGACAGGGTTCCAATTCCGAGAATTGCAGTGAAAATAAACTTTAAAAACTGCTTGTCCGTCGGGTTCACACTGCAATTGAAGACCTCGAAGGTTTCACACAGAATGCGAAAGGAATTCGTCGTATCCTTCGCAATCGGAATAACGGAATCCTTCCAGGAAATTACACCGTCGTTGCTGCCTTCCAGCGATTTTGCTTTCACGTACAATTCCGGAATGTTGGCAGTCACAACCGGAAACGGGTTATCCACCTATTGAAACAGATTAAGTTTTAAATCGTTCACAAACGATTCATTAAATTCAAATTACCTCCACCCATTCGATGATTCCATCCAACGGATTTTTTCTATCGACATTGCCCTGGTTTGTTCGTTTAGCACCTCGTGACGGGTTCTTGATTCGGATGATGGCCAATGCTCGCTCATGTCACATGTCGCCAATGTCTGAAGGAATGCTTTCTGACGATTAAGGTGATTCCTTGTAGAGTTCACAAATGGCTATAAATGCACTTCCACCTCCAATTTTCAATTACACAAATCCCGGAAATTGAAGTTCCATTTCACCTGAAATTGCTACTGCAATTATGCTGCAGTGCAGCAAACGTGGAGTAACAGTTTCATTGTAGTACGTGTTGTGGAAGCTGATATTTGTGCACTTAAAGTTTCGAGGTGGTAGCAAGAATAAGGATCTCACAGCGAACCACCTTAAATGTCTTAACGTTTTCAAACAAAACCATCTTTTTAAAGATTCTTCTTGCTCATCTATTCTCTGGCAACATATAAATTTTCTGGATCGTTTCCTGGCTTTTTGCTCAAAATACTCGGAGACTTGAAGAATCAGATTGTCAGAAATGTTAACAGCTTCCTTAATTTTAGATTGTGGCAAGCTCGCGTCTGCCTTAAGCCGGCTTATACTTGTAGGAACTAATACTTGAACAAGTGAAGGCAATGAGAAATGTAGTAAACAATTTGCATGGTTATAATTAAATTAATAATAAGAGTGTTTGTGAATGAAATAAATGTCAGTTTAACAGTAAGACATAAAGAAATAATAATTGGTCGAGAAGGAATATTTAAGTAATTTATTACAGTGTAGAGGCTATCCAGGACACACTTCACAAAACGCATAAGGAAATGGCGTTGCGATCAATCGTTCTGACGGTGACGGAAAAACGTAAATGAAAAACGCTAAATCAGACCGGAAGAGTGAAGAGGGATGAGGAGAGAAAAAAAAATCAGTCTGTAAACTATTGTTGTGGAAGACAGTCGTGTGCACAACTGCTGCTGATTTGAAGGTGAAATACGACAATACTCAACGAAGCTGTGCGTTTTAACTCATCGTACGCAATTTGGTCCACATCAACGAGTGAGTCGTTTTGGTTCTCCAGGTGACCTTCGATCATAACAGTTTTGAAAATATGATCGTCCTTGAAATATTCAAAACTACGAGTATTATTAGCCTCGAAGGGATGTAATTAAAGTGTTTGGGGAACGTTTGTCGACAGCCAGGAAGTTTGGATCGGGGGGAAATCGAAAACCGGAAGCCGCTGAGACGACAAAGAGAGTTGCCGGTAGTTTCAAGCGAAACCCTAACCTCTCTCTCCGAGATGCCGCAAATAAGCTAGGTGTATCGTCTACAACCGTGCATCGAGCCAAAAAACGAGCCGGACTATCGACTTACAAGAAGGTAGTGACTCCAAATCGCGATGATAAACAAAATACGACGGCCAAAGCGCGATCCCGGAGGCTGTACACGACGATGCTGACGAAGTTTGACTGCGTGGTAATGGACGACGAAACCTACGTCAAAGCCGACTACAAGCAGCTTCCGGGACAGGAGTTTTATACGGCAAAAGGAAGGGGAAAGGTAGCAGATGTTTTCAAGCACATGAAACTGTCAAAGTTCGCAAAGAAATATCTGGTTTGGCAAGCCATCTGTACCTGTGGCTTGAAAAGCAGCATTTTCATAGCTTCCGGGACTGTCAACCAAGAAATTTACGTGAAAGAGTGTTTGAATAAACGTCTGCTGCCTTTCCTGAAGAAACACGGTTGTTCCGTACTGTTTTGGCCGGATTTGGCATCTTGCCATTACGGTAAAAAGGCCATGGAGTGGTACGCCGCCAACAACGTGCAGGTGGTTCCCAAGGACAAGAACCCTCCCAACACGCCAGAGCTCCGCCCAATTGAGAAATACTGGGCTATTGTCAAGCGGAACCTAAAGAAGACCAAAAAAACTGCTAAGGGCGAGCAGCAGTTCAAGGCAAACTGGCTTTCTGCGGCGAAGAAGGTGGACAAGGTGGCTGTACAAAATCTGATGGCAGAGGTCAAGCGTAAGGCCCGGCAATTCGGATTTGGAAAAGCGGAAGCCTAACTGAATATTTTTCCTGAATTTTATACTAATTGAACTTGAAAAAGAAATTTAATTTGATTTTTTAAATAAACGATTTCACCGATTTACACGCGTTTTCCCTTGACCAAATTTTGACCGTATCACCCTTTAGGAACCAAAGTTAGCAACTACCACAACTACTGGAACAGTGTTCCTATTAATGGAGGATGAGTTTTCTAAAATTGTATGCAATTTTATTACAGTGTAATATTTTCATATCAAAATAGAGGATGAAAACTAACACTCAAAAAATATTGAAATCTAAATAATATAAAAGTTACGCTAAATCGCAACTCTCCGTACCGACGCAAAGGTCGGTATAAAGTGAGAGAAAGCAAACTTAGTATAAAAATGGTTTATGCGTGCCATAGTATAAAATCGAAATATACATACAATGAATAGATACGGTTTATTCAAGAGAATGTATGTTTCGCTTCTTTATTTTATTTATTGTAAATATTATTGTTTTCAAATTAAAATTAAAATTGTCTCAGGAGGGGTTTTGAATAATTTTATTTTTATGAATATTATTTAAAAAATACTTACCATTTCGATGTTTATTATGATGAACTCGTGCTCACGCATGCTAGCTGCCCAGCAAATTACAGGCGCAGTAGTAATCAACCGGGATGAAGCTCTTCACCAGCACGAAGCTCCGAAGAGAACCCAGATGTTCTTTTTCCCATCATTTTAGTAAACACTGATCGAATTCCACTCCGTTATTCGGACTTAGTATAATTTTGACGAAAATTTTAATCTTACCAATGTATAAATTTTGAAAAACCATAAAATGCATAAAATTTAATCTATATTCGTTTTGTAATATTTTTGAGTGAAAGATTGACGTACAACAATTGTGTGTACATCGTACATTTATTGTTTAATTAATAAAATGGATTAGAACCTCCACTACAGGCTCACCCACCCTAAATGTTCTTAATTTGTCCCAAAAATAGACAGTTAATTTACAGATTCCAATTTCACAGCAGATGTGGTATTAGTTTTTCATTAATATTCTTTACTATTGCTGAAAGAATGAGTTATTTGATTGATAGACCGAAATGAGGAGCTAGGCTGACATTACATCCCGTAACTTTACCTCTAGAATTCCTAGTGTCTATAAATTATTTTTATTTTTATTTTATATTATTATTTTTATTTTTCAAAGATTTAAAATAGGGTCGTCTACTTTTTTTAAACGAAAAGAGTTGTTACACGTTTTTTAAGGTGTGTTTATGGGTTTTGCAAGTGGCTATAATTTAGATCAATGGGCAAAAATATTCATAATTAGCCAAAATACAGTCATACACACTCAATCGATATTAGCGAGCCCGGTAAAAAAATACCGAAATTATAGCAGCTAAGTGCTCGGTGATCATCTCGGTAATTAATTTCAATTACCGCCTACTCGGTACTCTATCACTTCGAACGATGTGTCAAAATTTACTGAGCCATTAGTTAAAATTACTGATCATTTCGGTTCTCATTGCCTACCGACCAGCTCGTCATTTAGTTTTTTTTTGTTGCAAGTATCTGGTTATTAGTTACGGAATATTTCCCCAAAAATAACCGAGTTTTGTTAAAAAAAAATTTAACCTAAGCTAATCTTAATTTTTTTTTGGGATTTTGTTTTCAAGCTATAGTTTCATTAATATACTTATAATATTATTTTTATGTTTATTCAATGCCAATTTTGTTACATTTGATTCTGGACAAGGAAAAAGTTACTCCAAGCTACGCAGAAATTTTTCACCCGTGGTGGACAGGGTTCCAATTCCGAGAATTGCAGCGAAAATAAACTTTAAAAAACTGCTTGTCCGTCGGGTTCACACTGCAATTGAAGACCTCGAATGTTTCACACAGAATGCGAAAAGAATTCGTCATGTCCTTTGCAATCGGAATAACGGATTCCTTCCAGAAAATGACACCGATGCGTTGTTGCTGCCTTCCAGCGATTTTGCTTTCACGTACAATACCGGAGTGTTGGCAGTCACAACCGGAAACGGGTTAGCCACCTTTTTAAAACGGATTAAGTTTTAAATCGTTCACAAACGATTCATTAAATTCAAATTACCTCCACACATTCGATGATTCCATTCAACGGATTTTTTCTATCGACATTGCCCTGGTTTGTTCGTTTAGCACCTCGTGACGGGTTCTTGATTCGGATGATGGCCAATGCTCGCACATGTCACATGTCGCCAATGTCTGAAGGAATGCTTTGTGACGATTAAATGTCTTAACGTCTTCAAACAAATCCATCTTTTTAAAGACATCAAAGAAGTATCGCACTGATTCTTCATGCTCATCTATTCTCTGGCAACGTATAAATTTTCTGGCTCGTTTCCTGGCGTTTTGCTCAAAATATTCGGAGACTTGAAGAATCAGATTGTCAGAAATGTGAACAGCTTCCTTAATTTTAGATTGTGGCAAGCTCACGTCTGCCTTAAGCCGGCATATCTAGAGAAAGACAGTTCAGTAGGAAGTCTGGTTTAATACTACATAAAGTTTCAGTTATTGATAACGGGTAAACAAGTTCATAACTACAGCAATCAACTGCTCCTTCGATCCAACTCTTCACCCCCTCTCAGTTGATGGCCTCCAATCCTATCTTCGTTCTCAAAAGTGTTAAAGCCGGGGCTGGAAGTGACTTTGTAAGAATGTCCGCTTCTTGCTTCCGGGTTGGTACATATACAAGTTTCACCTTTCCGTCTGCAACCGCTTCTCGAATAAAATGAAACTTGACATCTATTACTTGACACGTTTCGTCTCCTCCTTCTCTGCCATAGCTATAGCTTCTTGGTTGTCCTCGTAGATTGGTACAGGATACAAGTTTGATTCACACAAAACGGATAGCAGTCCAGTAAGCCAAATCGTTTCGCTAACAGATGAGCTCAATGCGATGTACTCAGCTTCTGTGGATGACATAGCTACCGTGCGCTGCTTCTTGGACGACCGCACGGCAGTACATCCAAATACCTTAATCAGGAATCCAGAAACACACTTACGATCCTCCTCGTCGCTTGCATAGTCAGCATCAACAAACACAGCGACCGGTCGTTCATGCGGGTTCCTCTTAAAGATCAGCCTTAGGTCTTATGTCGCTTGAAGATAACGCAGTACTCGATTAGCATGCTTCCAGTGTTCCTCTCCTGCAGCATCTTGGAATCTTGCCAGATAGCCCACAACGTAGCACAGGTCTGGTATTGAGCCCAGCATCAGGAAGATAAGACTGCCAACCAGTTCTCGATACGGATAGTTGCATCCTTCAGTGGTCTTTCGAAGCTGCAACTTAGTTTCAGCGGGTGTGTGGGCAGGTTTACAGCCGTCCATTCCGAAACGTATTAGTATTTTTCGGATAAGTGTTTCTTGAGACAAATACATAGTATCTTCCTCGTCACGTTCTATCTTGATGCCCAAAAAGTGATGTAGTTCGTTCAAATCCGTCATTTCAAATTCTCGTTTCAATCGATCTTTAATCTCCTCAATAATGCGCAGATCGCCCGCAACCACGAGCAAATCGTCCACATAGATAACGATGTAAGCGATTTGATTTCCTTGTCCACGCACATATACGCAGTAGTCGTGTCGGGAACGACGAAATCCCATGCTCACCAGAACTTCATTAAAGCGACCGTTCCAACAGCGAGGTGATTGCTTGAGACCGTATAGCGATTTCTTTAACAAGCATGCTTCGTTCGGTTGACTGCTTACCCCCTCTGGAACACGCATGTACACTTTTTCCTCCATTTGATGGATCTTCAGGTTTCGGTTCGTCGTAATCGCCAGAATCGTTCGTATAGTTGAAAGCTTTGCCACTGGAGCAAACGTCTCTTCATAGTCCACGTGCTTCCGCTGCATGTACCCTTTGGCAACCAGGCGGGCCTTGTAGCGCACAGGATTCCCGTCAGCATCGGTCTTCAACGTGAACACCCATTTACTCGGCAAAGGCTTCATTGCATCAGGGCACCTCACCATCGTCCAGGTTTGGTTTTTCTTCAAAGACCTTAGCTCGTCAGCTATTGCTTGCCTCCATTCCGTCTCGTGCGGATGACCGTCAACCTCATCGTAACATGTCGGAACCTGTTGGGATCCATCAGCAGCAGAAAGGGCTCTATAGGGGGCAATAAAATCAGCTAACCAACCTGGGGTCCTACGCTCCCAACCACTAGACCTCGGAACACACTCCTCACAGTTGCTCCCATTCTTTGAGTGTGGTGGTAGCGCCGATGCGCCTTCTTCATTAGTGTTGTCAGCAACTTCGTCAACATCTTCAAACTCATCTTCGGACAGCTCTTGATGGTCATCTTCAAATTCATTCGTTGGCTGCACGTCATCTGTATTGATCTCTTCAACGGCTGGAATAACTTCAGGAATCACCATCTTCGAAGCTACTTCTTCCTCCAGCGATTTCTCTGGTGTCTTGAACGGAAAACTTGTCTCGAACATTTTCCTTTCGTTTTTGGATTCCACAGACGATAACCGGCTGGTGCGTAGCCCAGCATCATACTGCGCAAACCGGTTGGGTCCAACATGCTCCTCTTTTGTATCGGAACCCATGCAAATGACTGGCATCCGAACACTCTCAGTTTCCCAACATCTGGTTACAGTTTTGTTTCAACGCTTCAGTTGGACTTCGGTTTGTTGTGTACACTGCATTCAATACTGCTCCACCCCACATAGTTTTCCGTGCTCCGGCTAGCATAGTCCCCATTTTTTCCACAATGGTCCGGTTGAACCTCTCTGCTACTCCGTTATGCTGTGGTGTATAACCTACGGTTGATTCAACTTGAATTCCTTGTTTCATATAGTACGCAAGCTGATCATTCGAAAAGTATTCTCTTCCCAGGTCACACCTCAAGTTTGCGATCTTGTTCCCGAACTTTGCCGTTGCCATGGCCTCGTATATTTTGAAGAAATCAAACACTTGGTCCTTCCGTTTCATCAAATATATAACAGCAAAATGAGTATAGTCATCGATAAACGACACGAAGTACTGATACCCATCTACTGTTTTCGGTGTTATCTGGCCGCAAACATCCGTATGAACACGCTCCAATGGTCTTGTTGTGCTCGGTCGACTCTTGTTGAATGGCAACCGGGTCATCTTGCTATCTGCACAGGACTCGCAAAATCCATCTTCATTGTTAATTTCCCCGATTCCATCTACCATTTCACTCTGCTTCAGGCGTCGTACATTCTTGAAGCTGAAGTGACCAAACCGTTTGTGCCATAGCTGCAACTCATCACCATCACCTTTCGCAAGGATGGCCGAATCTGATGTATAACGCTGCATCGTCAGGTAGAATAGTTTTCCGCGTAGTTCCGCCACAGCTATTGTTTCACCGTTTTTGGACAACACTGCTCGATCCGGCTGGAATTCCACTTGGACTCCTGCTTTCAGCAACCGCGACAATGACAGCAAATTGAACTTGAGGTTCTTCACAAATAAGACGTTTCCCAAGGACAATGTCAGACTGTTCTCACCCATGAACGTCTTCGCTTTCACTGTGTCTTCTTTAGTAGCAATAAGTTTCTCACCTTGCTTGGCACTTTCAATTGCCAGCGGTCTGTCGAACTCTTTGAACTCGTGAAAATACCGCTCATCATTGGCCATGTGACGACTTGCTCCCGAGTCCAATATCCATGCAATGTCCAATTTCGACTTGTAGATCGCTTCCTGGGAAATCATCAACGCCACTTCTCTGTCTACGGGAACAGTTGCTACTTGAGCTCGATCATACTGCTTTTTGAACTTTGGACATGCAACCTTCTTGTGTTCTTGTTCACCACACACAAAGCATTTTCCTTGAAACTTGGACTTTTCCTTGCTTCTTTCCGACTTCGCTGCAAACGCTGATCCTGATCCATCCGAGACACCATTGGCACATAAATTGTCTCCTCTTCCCATTCGTTTCTGCTCTTCGGCCAGCAAACGCGCCTTCACCGTGTCCAACTTCAACTGATCATCTCTCAGGTTCTCCATAGCCGTGGTGACAACATCGTACGTCGATGGCAGAGAAATGAACAGTTGACTTACGGCATCTAACTCCGTGACAGTAGCACCAGCTCCCTTCAACTGGCGGACTAACTCGTCAAATTTTCGGAAGTAGTCCTTTAACGGTGTTCCTTCTTCCATCTTCAGCGTTGCTAAGGACCTCCGAATGTATGTTTGCGCTGCAAAACTCTTCTTCGCGAACGTGCTTGCCAGGGAGTTCCACATTTCCTTCGCAGTGTTCTTGTCACGCACGTACTCCAGATGAGAATCCGCGATGTATGCAACTAGAAGAGCCTTCGCCTTTTCGTCCTTTTCTTGAAAAGTTTTCCTCTGCGCTTCGTCAGCTGGTACATCCTTCGTGATCATTTCCTTCACGCCGTGAGCGGACAACTGCGTTTCGACCCGGAACCTCCACACGTCGTATCCTTCACCAGCAAACTGGACTATTCCTACTTTCGCCGCGCTTGACATCTTCACTCCCATCTTCTCCGTAATTCCGTAACGAATTTCTGGATTCTTCAAATCAATTAGCTTCAACTTCAGAGGCCGGACGTAACTGGGCCCATAACCTCTAGAGAAAAACATGTGTTCAGTAGGAAGTCTGGTTTAATACTACATAAAGTTTTCAGTTATTGATAACGGGTAAACAAGTTCTTAACTACAGAAATTTTTTTTTAAATAACAACACATCTGTACAAATAATTATCGAAATCAGTTTTGATTCGTACAAATCTGATACATCGGTAATTAAAGTAACAAAAATTTGTAAAATGCTAAATTTCAACAGATTACACGCCATACTCGTGAGAAGGGCAACATCTGTAAAAATATTACCGAACCTGGGTCCATGTTTATGTCACGACCCCAAATTCTTTCTTATATCACAGTTCATAATGTTTTCAAAGAAAAATCACGGGGCTTTAGGATCAGTTTCGTGGAGTGACCACTTTTGCAGATATTCCGGATTTTCCGGATTAAATATTTCTAAACTTTCTGCTACGTCTAGCACTAGACGTAAAAGGAAAAAATATTGACTTATCTTGGAAATTCATTGGACTCTCCTCTATAATCTCATGATTTTTACTCTAAACACATTTGACTCCAAGATTCGCAGTTCAGAGCACGAAACAGGGAAATGCTCATGGAATACTTAATTGAGATCAAACATAAGTTCCAGTGGAACGTTTTATACGATGATTAAATAAAACCTTAAATCTAGCTTCCACAGAATTGTAATCCAATCTGCTGATTCTACCTTTTTCCAGACCCAAAACACGCTGGGAGCTAGTCCGCTTGACCTTCATCATCGTCGGCATCCAGTTCACCTATGCCGCCGAAACAGCGTTCGTATCACCCATCCTGTTGGGTATCGGCATTTCTCACACGTTCATGACGATGGTATGGGCCATTTCGCCGACACTTGGGTTTTTCTTGGCCCCACTGGTAGCCTCGATGAGCGATCAACTCCGGCTGGAATGGGGTCGGCGGAGACCGGTTCTGCTGGCACTTGGCATTGGGTTGATGCTTGGATTGCTGATACTGCCTTATGGACGAATAATTGGTATGTGGTTCGGCGACGATGATGTTCCCCCGCAAGCAATGTCCACATTCCGATGGGGTACTTTGATCACGGCTATCGGTTTGGTATTGACCGATTTCAGCGTGGAAACTACCAATGGGCTGGCGAGAACCTATTTTCTGGACATGTGCATTACAGGTAGGTTCTATACGCTTGCAGAGTATCCTCAGCTTCTGCAGCTTCAAAATTCCAGACGATCACCCGAAGGTACTGACAGTGGCCGTAATGATCGGTGGTTTTGGAGGCTTCGTCGGATATATGCTCGGAGCTATCGATTGGTCAGACACAAGCATCGGAATCATGCTGGGTTCGAACGAAGCCACGGTATTCGCAGTGGTTGTCGTAATCGTTCTGATCGGAACTGCCACCACCTTATCCAGCTTTCGGGAAGTACCGCTGGAGCTGTTGGAAAAGGACTACCTTTTGAGACCTATTTCGAAGGAAGCCTTCGATGAAGAAAAGCGTCGCCAGTTGAATCTCTCGCGAGTCAGTAGCGTGATGTCAATGGAGTCGGAAACGGTAGAAAGGGCTCATGTTTACCATCCGGAGAACACTGGTCAACCCTTGAATCTCAAAACGTTTCTGGCGAATCTCATCCGGCTGCCCAAAGCTTTGCGAATACTTTATTTTACGCAATTTTTGTCACATTTAGGATACCTTAGTTATTGTCTGTACTTTACGGACTTTGTGGGAAGGGAGATATTCCATGGAGATGCAATGGTTTGTGCTATGAAGCGGTTGTCGTGACACATGTTAATTCATTTTTTTTGAACAGGCTGCCGAAGGCTCCTCTATGTGGGAGATGTACCACGAAGGACTTCGCTTTGGGAGTTTAGGTATGGCCATATTCGTTTTGAGCTCTGCGATGTATTCGATGGTTATAGAATCTGTCATAAAATTATTCAGGTAAATCTCATCCATTTATTCTGTCAATTTTAATTTAAAAATTTTAACACTTTCAGCACAAGATCTGTGTACATTGGCGGACTGCTGCTGAACTGCATCGGGATGATGCTGATGGCTATTCATAAGGCCAAGTTCTCCGTATTCATCTGCTGTGTAACCATGGGTGTCAAATACGCCACAATCTATTCGCTACCATTTCTACTGATCTCCCAGTATCACTTAAAAAAATCGGTAAGATTATATATTTTTCAGTTTATTATTCAAAATATCTAAATTGGATTTAATCTCTAAGTTTGAGGTGATTGATGGACGATACATTCCAAATACCCAGACTCGAGGTTTTGGAGCAGACATATCTATTCTTAGCAGCATGCTATTTTTGGCACAGGTATCTGAACTTAATGCGGCATTTATACGTTGAACTTACTATCTTCTTGATACACTTTCAGGTCATCATATCTCTATCTATTGGAAGCATTATTGATGCATATGGTAGTACCACGATCGTGGTTTATTCAGCAAGTCTGTTTTCTTGCTTAGCTGCCTTCTCAGCGACGCAAATCATCTATATGGATCTTTGAAATCACGTCTTGTCGTCTCAGTTTTGTAAAAACTGAATATTAGATGTCAAACTGGTTATTTAAATTAATGTAATATTCATGTTTAAATCTTAACATCAAATATATTGTATATTCCGGATACGTGCCTGTTTTCATCATTTACTATTACACGCAATGACTATAGAGCTTCAACCCAGTGTAGATCAAAAGCGATTGTTTTGAAAATCTCCATCGACGAACACGCGTTCGTTGAGGTTAGAGAGGTTCTAGAATAAGAGAGGAGCGGACAGGCTGGTTTTGAGCCAAACAAACTGTCAGGCCCAGAGCCAATCGAGCAGCGCCTATCTTGATTGCATTGGCAGTGTTGCTAGAAATCACCTAGGCATAGATTGCCAAGACAGATTGTTTTGAATCCTTTGAGATTCATCAACGCTTGAGTTTTCAACTCAAAATTATCAAAATAGAAAGCGATCCTCAAAAACAAAAAAAAAAATCATATTAATTTCAAAAAAAAAAAAATATTATTTTGAATATTGCCGATCTAAGAGTCTAACACTTCAACATTAGCATTAATTCTGCCTGAAGCAACACAAATTGTTATTCAACGTTAAATTCATGTAAAATAAAAATAATCTTTTTTTAATTTTATCCTCTAAATCATCCCCAGCAAGAGGAGAATGATTTTTTTTTCAAAATCAAAATAAATTACATTTAATTTTATCCTAGGTGCTCCAGCTGCTACACTTACTTACCAGCCTTAATAGTTATGATATATATCTAATAGTATTTACATTGTTCCTGCCTTGGCATTTCAGTATTTTAAACAGGTTTTCTAATCCAGCATGCCAGTAAAACAATTGACATCTAAGAACTAAAAACTAAAATTAAATCTTATCTTAATTTAAAGGTAATTAATCGTTTAAATTAAAGAGTGCAACGATATTTGTCTGAAAATGTTTATTAATTTGGTGGACATTTGTTCTTTGTTCAATGGAGCTGGAAAAGAAAGTTATTTTGATGCATAAAATATTCTCAAAACTTCATTTTCTGCACCTTTTAGCGTAAACAAAGATCATTCAAAACGCATTCTCCACTGTCTGCATTATTTACGAGAGTGGATAATGTTTAGTATCCAAAGTTCATATTCAAGATCTTTAAAATGTTCAAAGTGCCAGAATTTAAAAAAAAACTGAATGAAATGATTTATTTTAAGATCACAATCTTAAAAACTTTCTGAAGTTCGGCATTGCAACTTGAAAACTTCTCATGCTCCAGAATCTTGGAAATTTCAAAATAAAACTTCCTGGATCTTGGAAGATATTTCTTAATCCTCAATCATAAAATTACTAAACAAGAAATCTAAATTTTAATTTTATGTTTATGTTCAGGATCTCGAAAAAAATCCACGTTGGAGTCATCCTGACCAGGGTTGTAAATCGATAACTCGATAACGTCTTTTCGTTAACGCCTGCTATGAGAATTTCCAATTGCAGGCGTTAACGAAAAAAAGACGTTATCGAGTTATCGATTAACAACCCTGATCCTGACACGTTTGGAACTTTTGACAGGCTTTCTTTAGTATTTACTGAACAACTTCCTTGGAATCATCTCACAATACCTTCAGAGTTCATCTTAGACCTCTGTTGGATTGCACCATCAGCGTCGAGCTCTGCCACTTTGAACGTCCTAAACCTCACCGTAATGTCCAGAAGGTCGTCGTGCACCACCAGGGCCCATACACAGTGCTTCGTTGAGAGAGTAACCAGTCGAAGTCTTCGCTGAACCGTCGAAACCACCCGGACTTTGGTGGTCGTACTGGAATCCTTGAACACTGGATGGTGGGGAAGGTAGTATGTCACCAATGGTTCTTCTTCATGTGATCCGACCAAGCGCATGTGGCCAAGGTCAAGATATACCTGCATGAAAGCATGGGAATCGGCCTTTAGCTTGGAATCCCGTTCAAATCTCTGCTCTAGGGTTTCGAAGCGACGGAGAGCGTTGGTCTTCGAGGAGCCAAGCTTGATATCGATGTCGGTTTGACGAGGTAGACGAACGACATAACGACTTTTTTCGTTTTTAGTATTAGTGAATTGGTACAGTTCCTCGCAGTGCCTTTCTTCAACAGAGTAGTGATAATTCAGAAGGAGTTCTTCGATTTTCTAGAAGCGTTCGAGCGGTACCATCGAAACAGCCACACCCAACAAACAATTTTAGTTGCAGATTAGCTTATACAGCCAAAATTTGCCTTATGTAGCTAATTTTTGCCTGTATAAGCTAAACTGCAGCTAAAATTGTTTGTTGGGCAGTGCTGGAAGTGGAAATGGCTTCCGGTTGATTTTGGGTAACGCAGTTGGTGACAATCCAGTCGAACACGCTATCCACCAGAACGGGAAGATTAGGAGCCAATTGCAAGCGGGCTGCGGTGAGAAAGAACGAGTAGAAGTGCTTCGCCCCCAGAACCGAATCAATCGGTCGAGATTTATTGAAGGAAGCATCAGCCAAGACCAGATCCTTCGGAATGCTCCAGCCAAACGTGGGAATATTCAGCGACGGAAGGTCTGCTGTCACCTTATCCATCATCAGAAACTTGATGCCCAGGCATGGAAAATCATTTCCATTCATTTCGTGCATTCATTTACATTCATTTGCCGCTAACTTTTTTCTTCAACAGCATTCCGCAAAATGATGTAGAAGCCACTACTGTTTTTCAGTGAATGTATTTTACAATCACTGAAAAACAGTAATAAGTTCTGCCCGCTCTAGTTCGTCATGCATAAGAAATACGGATTTGACTTGTTAACAAAAGCTGTAGTTAATAATAAAACCTACAAAAGCTATAAACATCATTTTGCGTAATGCTGTTGAAGAAAAAAGTTAGCGGCAAATGAATGTAAATGAATGTATGAAATGCATGCAAATGATTTTCCATGCCCGTTGATGCCGCATGAGAATTGAGTATTATTAGTCCGAAGCTCCGTATGAACCGACACCCGAACTGTTTTGGATAATTTGGCTGCTCCTTGGACAGTTATGTTGACTTTGCTCCTCCTCAAATGAAGAATTCGTGCCATTCGTTCGGTTGAGAAGCGCTGTTCAAAAAAGCGTGCGCTGGATGTTCCTGTCCGTAGGCGTCAACGATGTTCTCGATCACGGTCAACGGGAACAATTTGCCCTTGGCTGCTGAACATGAACGCTGGTTTCTACCTCGGGAACAATTTCGAATGCGGCCACCATTGATTGCTCAGATGAATCTGTCTGGGAAGACGAACGAGACTGAATCGGTGGGGCCGAAGATGACGTCGAAGCTACCGATGAGCCTTCGGTAGATGGCCTGCGGTCAGCATCCGATGAAGCAGAGTGCAGAAGGGTGTGGTGCCAATAATTACAGTGCCTGCAATTTGATTCTTATGGGCGCGAACAATATGATCGGTTTTGAACCAGTTTAGACACAGACGCTTCGCAATAACTATCTGCTGACGTTCAGACAGAGGAAAACGCTGGAATTTAAAACATCTGCCCAACAGATTCGGTTGATTACAGGCAGGACACCGTTTCGATGTGCTAGCAGTGGACGAGCACGATGAAAGATTTATCGACGGCTTCTTCGATGTCGATGTAGGCGTATGGCGAAGCATAGTCCTCCCAGACCTTCAGCGTATCATCATAGAGGTAACTCTAACACCAGATGGTCCCGAAGAAATGTGCTCAACTCTTTGGCTCAGCTCTGGTACTCTCTTCGGTCCCAAGCTAATCGATGTACCCCTCGAAACATAGGAAAATCCACGAACCCTTCATTTTATCTGTCAAACTTTCATAGTGAATCAAAACAAACATAATGTAGTACTAGAATTTCGACTAGAATGGGGTACGTTAATCGATTTGCTTGGAGGAACAAATAGGCGAGTCAAGTAGTGAGCCAATTTTAAATCGTTAGTTTCCACCGGTTGGTATCATCGTGTAGGCGCGCGCATAGCAAGTGTTCGAGGATGGCACTCCACGTGTCGGTAGGTTCTCCCAGCTGGCGTAGAATATTGATGTGCCGTTCGAATGGGTCTACCAATGCGTGAACTGCTGAAGCAGACTCCTTCGTCATCCGTGCGACATCGAAGAGAGCCTGTAAATGTCGCTTCTTCATCAGATATTCGTTATTTGCTGCCGGTATAAACATTCAAATGTGACAGAGCCCGAAGCCGATGGTGCAAACCAACAACCTCTTTCCGGTGTTCCCTTATAATTTGCACCATAATACTCTTGAAAATCATCTGCAAAACACTCTTTTAATTCACTTCTGCAATGCTTTTCAAATTATTAATGATTCATGCAGTATAACCTAAGAACTCCCTGATGGTTTGTCCGGAAAATTCTCTTGGGGTTTTCCTCAGCAATATGTATTCTTCAGAAATTCCTATAGAAATCTTCTAGGAATTCCTTTTTAGGAACAGGACGCCCATAAATTCTATGATATGCTCCTCAGATTACCTTGGACCTCTTTTTTGAATTCTTGATAAAAAAAAATATCACCGCAATATGCTTGCAATTCCCTTGAACTGGTCCTTGAAATTTTGTTGGAATCATGCACGGAATTAATTTTTTCTCGAAATTATCTTGAAATGCTTCTATGTGTGAAATCCTTCGGAATTGTTCTCAGAAGTTTCAATGAATTCGTTTCAGAATGCCCTTTGAATTTTACTCCTTTCTTTGGAAGTCACTCACTACGAAAGTTGTCTAATAATTCATTTGCAGTGAAGCAAGTAAACTCCATAGATTTTTCATTGAAAATTATTTGGCATTTAAGTCAGGACTCGTCCGGAATTATTTTCTGAGTTCCTTTGAAGTTCTCCTGGATTTATTTTCAGATTTAATTGAAATCCTCCTTTTAGCGTAAAGGCTGACTGAAAGTAAATGGGTACGCCCAAAAAGACCTGTAATTCGTGATTAATAAAGTTTAAAAAGTCCATTAATGGTTGCTTTACAGTACCTTTATTAAAATATCAAAGTTACAGCATTAGATGGTTACACACTAAGATTTTTTTTACAGGAGTCAGTATTTTTTTACTGGGTTTTTGAATTGCTGAAAAAGTCGGTAAAAATTCAAATGACCGTTATCCGTAAGGAATCAATGAAATCAACCAATTTTATTTTCTATCATTGAATGGGGTTAACAAAACTATGTATGTACAAGTTCAGAACAAATTTTCTCATTAATAAATTTTCCACAAATTTTTAAACTTATACCGAACAGTTCCGTAATTCAAAAACTCGGTAAAACCGTACTGACTCGATTAGTGTGTACATTTCTCCAGATCAAACGAAATCTCGAACCTTCCTCTTGATGGAGCCCATCAGTGCCAGCACAGTAGAAACAGACACGGAATCAGCGCATTTCTTCTATTTTAGCCACATTTGCTGAATGTCCTTGATTGCCCCGTTGCTTCGTCAAAGTCGCTGCTTTGAAATTGCCCAGTATTTTTCGATTGGTCGAAATTCTGGGCAATTCGGAGGATTCATTAGCTTGGGGGACAATACCACTCCAGACCCACCTTGGAATAGTGGCAGCTGGCCAAATCGGGCCAAAAGATGACTTTGCCCCTATGCTTACGGATGAATGGCAATACACGCTTTTTCAGGCATTCTTCGATGTCAACCTGGGATGTCATCGTTGAGGATGTGACGAATGGTTCCGTTTTCATGTCATAACTGCAAATCGCTTGCCAAATCATGGCCTTCTACGCGAACTTGTCGGCAAACACGAACTTGAATCTTCCCGGCACATCCACACGTCCAGTCACGATGTAAAACTTTTGACCGGGAAGCTGCTTAAAATCGTGTTTGACGTATGTTTCGACATCGATCAAAGTGCAGCCCTTGTGTTGTACCTTCTGGCCACATCTCGGATCGGAAGACCGGTGTTGGCTTTAACGCACCTCAACACCTTGCTGCGTAGCTTACGCTCCCTGGTTCCAGTTTTTCGTAGATCCGCTGATTCCTTTCCACACTCAGGCTTTCCTTGTAGGTTTTGAGCACTCGACAAACTGTTGTTTTCGACATCTTCGGCACTTTAGCCAGATTGGAACCGGACCACTTCGGATTTTCCAGGTGATTGTGCACAATATTTTTTCTTCTTTCGGGTTCCATTTGACGTTATTTCTGAACGCGATCGACTACTTTGATCAAACTTGCACCAGTTGTTCTCTATAAGGCATTTTACGAGACGTTTCAAGTCAGCTGTTTTTTTTTCTGTTTACCTATTTTGGCGTTTACCAGCGGGCCGATTTGTTGACATACCACGACCAAAATCAAAACAAAAACATCAGACGTAAACAATAGCAATGTCTTGAGCGCGTTTGAGTGGCCCGCCAGGAACTGTTATCAAGACGTCATTTAAAATAGCTTATAGAAGAGTGAACAAACCACTGTCAAAGATTTTCGATTTCCAACACTAGAGGCGTGCTAGCGGCGCGCGAGGGGTGTACCAATGTACTTTTAGTCAGCCTTAACAACCGAAATTTCGCATGGAATTAAACTCCAGATTCATTTTCTCCCTGAACTTTCTTGAAATTATCCTCAGAATTCCTTTGGAGTTGTACTTTGAATTTCCTTGGCGCTCCCTCAGAGTACCTTAGGAATTAACTTCGGAAATTACTATGAATTTTAATTAAAATTTCCTCTAAGTACAATTGAGGGTTTATTTGGAATTCTACTCAGAACTACTTTGGTATTCCAAAGGTTCTACATAGATTATGGAGTTCCTCAGGACTACCTTAAAAACTACATTGCATGTTCATTAGTAATTATCATCAAAGTTCGTTAGCCTTAAAACCTATGCAAAGTTGGTTATGTTGATTTTTTTTAAATCTGTGAACTTGTGAATGTCCGCTAATAATTTACGAAAAATATCTATATTCCAGGACCAGAAAAATAAAAACATAACCTTCGGCATTCCTCCTGCGCAGTCAACATTACCTGTCTGATAGAGAGAAATTAAAGGTATGGACGTTTTCCCCGAAACGCCAAGAACATGTTCTGATATGGTCGATGGGTCCTGGGTACTCAATATGACCACCAGTTATCATGTTTTTAAAGTTCCTTTAAATTTAACATCATCATTACATAATTCAGAAGCTCAACCTTTGACATATCGAGTTATAGAATCAAAATAATACTACATAGATCATCGACCACAGGACGCATCGCCTTGTAGAAATATCGACTTATGGAGAGTACGATTCATGGTAAAATGAAGGGACCGCAGAATCCATCATGTTATACAAAATATCGAGTTATAGAATATCGAGTGGAGAGTTAACTGTAGATTATATCCAATTACCTGGTTTTAGTATACAATATCGTTGTTGAGCAGTTCCACGCCAAATGACGAATCGCGAAAACTCGACCTTCTCCGATTTGCATAAAACTTTGTATAAAGGTGTTTAACATTCACATATTACAAAAAATCGGTCATTTTGGATATTATTTTATTCAAAATGACATGTTTGTCATTCTCGAATAAATTGTAGCACGAAAACGTAACTTCTGATTGAAATGACGTCTGAGACAACGTTGTAGAGAAATTTAAAGTCTTTCTAGAAAAAATGTATATGGTTTACTTATTTTTTTTTAAGTTTGAGTAAAAACTCAAAAAATTTATATCCTTCTATTATTTTATTTTAAAGATACAGTCAAGTCTACATAACTCGATATTGAAGGGACCATCGAGTTACAGAATTATCGACTTATAAATAAAAAATATTTTATCCTGTCTATAATGTCAAACACAAATACCAAACCACTCTACTAAGGCCAGTAATTATTTATTCTTATATTCGAAAAATGGTTAAAATATCCATTTTGGGAGTTTTGAGTATCCAATTCATAATATAAAGCCAATACACAACACGCAATAGGGCTGCCAGTTTGTTAATTTTTCGAGATATCAAAGATTCTGGTCATTTCTGGATGGGACACTAGCATCATAATTCCATAATAGTCCATAATAGTGATAATTCTCGATATCCGGAATATTTTTATATAAAACTACCTTAGTCTTGAAGATTTTCCTTAATCCGGGATCAAAGAACTTTCAAACATTAAATCTCAATATTTATTAATCTATAATTTTCTTCAATATCCTGGATCTTGGATCTTTCTTTTTGTCCAATATCTTGAAAAAAATTCTAGGTTAGAATTATCATCTACACAACACTCAAAAAACTCATGCAGCATTGCCAACTGGCGTAAACTAAAGATTTTAAATTGGCTCACTACTTGACTAGCCTATTGGTCCCAAGCAAATCGATTAGCATACTCCATTCTAGTCGAAATTCTAGTACTACATAATGTTTGTTTTGATTCGCTATGAAAGTTTGACAGATAAAATGAGGAGTTCATGGATTTTCCTAGGTTTCGAGGGGTGCATCGATTAGCTTGGGACCGAAGAGACTACCAGAGCTGAGCCAAAAAGTTGAGCACGTTTCTTCGGGACCTTCTGGTCTTAGAGTTACCTCAAAGGTATTACCTAGGAATTCTCGGAAAATTACACCGAAAAATTCAATTGAACTTCTTTTCAGAATTCACTTTGTATTCTCCAGAAATTCCAATGTTCCTTGAAATTTCGTTGGAATCATCCTCAGAATTCATATCCTACGGAATTTTCATCGGAATTTCACTGGAAATGCTCCTCAGTAGGCAATCCTTTGGAATTATTCTCAGAATTTTTAATGAATTCATGGCAGAATTCCTTTTGAATGTTATTTCTTCCCTTGGAATTGTACTTATTTTGAAAGTTTCTAAGAATTTGCATGTAGTGGAGTAACAAATTTCATAGATTTATCATTGAAAATTATTTGGCATTCAAGTCACAAGCCTCCTGGAATTCTGTTCCGCGTTCCTTTCCAGGAATTATTTCCAGATTTAATTGTAGTCCTTCGTTTAGCATACTACCGAAGTTTTCTCCAAAAATTCCCATGGATGTATGCTCCAGATTATTTTTCTCCCAGAAACTTCTTTAAATTGTCAACAGAATTCCTTTAAAATACTTCTTTGAATTTCCTGTTAGTCCTCTTCAGAATTCCTTAGGAATTAAGTTCAGAAATTCGTGTTAATTATCATTATATTTTTTTTAATCGTATTCAGAATTTACTTGGCGTAGCCCAAGGCTAAAAATCTCTCTAATAAAGCAAAAAAAAAATTACTTGGCGTTCTACTCAGAACTACCGTTGTATTCAGGCTGCACATAGAATCTGGAGTTCTTCAGGACTACATTGAAACCCGATTGTACTTGATGTTTTCCTCACAGTTATTCCCGGAACTCCCTTGAATGCTTGGAATACACAGTTTTGGTCACGAGCTGCTCATTTGCTAATAACTCTGCACACAGTTGACGAAACATAGTTCTTTTTGAAGCACTACATAAGACTAGAGTTTAAGCTTGTTATAGATACGTACAAAAGTAGATTTTAACACTAGTAATAGGCTGAATTTGTATTTGCGTTGTAAAAATGAAGTGAGAAATTCTCGCTGCACATCTCGAACTTTAAGTGTAAAAATTCATTGGTGTTGATTGAATTGTTAATATTTACCTACTCTTTGCATATGTATAGTAAACTATGATCCTAATCTTTCAATTAATTAAAAGAAACCCAAATTTCAACGACTGAATTAAAAATTATTAACAAATAAGCAGTTGATGTGTGCAACTGTGCATGCCAAGCATGCTCCCTTGGAGTGAGTTCCTTAGAAATTATCATCCAATTTGATGAGCCTTGGAAACTACGCTAGGTCCTTAATCGTGATGTTAAATCTGCTCAGAATTTATTAAGCTTAATGAGTGAAAGAAAATAACGAGGAAAATTAAATAGTAGCGTGTACAATTCTTTCGGCCTCCTAAAACAGACAATGGACCAATATTTATAAACTTTCAAAAAGGTGAAACTATCAACCCTTATAAAACAGAAAAACCTACTGAACCTGAACATCCTCCACTCCTGGACCCAATGCGACCGCCAATAGTCAGACTCACGGAACAATCTGCAGCTGGTGATCGAAGCTTTTTGAAGGCACGGCTGCGGACCCCAAAATTATGGACATTGTGTGGACTTATCTTTCTAACTTGCACGACCAGCCACCTTCAATATGCATTCGCGGAATCACTAAAACTAGTGCAACTTTAATGCTGGCAGCAGAAGGACTACCAACGGACACATCCCTTTTATACGAAATGTTCCTGGGCTGAACGTCCAGGAACATTTCGCATAAAAGGAAACTCGGAATTCTACGCACCGACGCTATGTCAGACCTGAATTCACACCGCGCGTTCCTACTTGGTGAACGCACACAACGACTGCAGCAAACTATGGAGCAAATTTTACAGTCCTCCAAATTTTCAACGGCACTGTCGCACTCTGCTAAAGGAAGTAAAGACGACTATTCCCATGCAAGGGAATTATTATTATCGAATGACGACACTCTACATGAGGTAGACCCTGCTAATGTAAGAGTTACCGACCCTCCAAAAATCTCTTCACTTTCTCAACAGAATGCGACTCAAATTTTGGTGTATTGCCAAAATTTCAATCGCATGAAAAGCCCAGCTAAAATGAAAGAAATCCACCAGAACCTTCGATCTTCTTCTTTTCTAATAATTCTTGGAACTGAAACAAGCTGGGACGAAAGCGTCAGAAGCGAAAAAATTTTTGGCAACAATTTTAATGTATTCCGGCACGACAGGAATTTTCAACTCTGTAATAAAAAGTCTGGTGGTGGAGTGCTCATTGCCTTCAATGCTGACTTTACTTCTGAAGAAATCATAACAAATAAGCACAAGGAATTCGAAAATGTCTGGGTCCAAGCACTTATTGCCGGTGAAATACACATTTTTTCTTCGGTTTATTTTCCACCTGAACATGCCCACAAGCAGTCTTTTGAACTATCTTTTTCAAATTGTTGAAACTATATTTAATTTCAAATATGGAACCAGAAGTAAAACTGCATGTTTATGGCGACTTTAATCAATGAAATGCAGACTTTATTACAGAAATTGACGATGAATCATTTTTAATCCCACTCGTAGGTGAAGACGAAACATTACAATTATTATTCTACAAAATATCTTATTTTGGTCTTAATAAAATTAACCATGCAAAAAACCAACAAAACACATATTTAGACCTTTTATTTACAAAGTAACATTTTTATTTTTTTATCCTATTTGGCCTGGAACTGGTATGTTCTAAACTGAGATACCTAGTTTTGATAAATATAAATATCGGTTGTGTTTGCTACCGTAGTTTAACGATCTTTTGATGTTTTATTGAGCTTGACAAGATGAATATTTTGGTGTAACCAACTCAAACAGCGAAATTTAACGCTACCTAGATTTAGCATTAAGGGGACGATAATGCCTATCAAATTAGAGTGAGAGAGATCCGTCTTACAGCCAACGGTTAGTGCTTACAGAAAATTTATAATACTTTCTAAATCCGCAATAATATTTGTGGGTTGCTCTTTTTTTCATTTTTTTTTTTTCAGTTATAGAACAAAAACTATAAGCAAATCAGGTTAAAACGTGGATACATCCTGATAGAAAATGTCAAAAGCATTTTTCATTTCCCTAAAATGACACCGTCAGATTTCCTGTTGCCACCCGTTCGCTTGCCTCTACCCAATCATTACACAGTGAAAGCAGTAGCGTAACGTAACCTGCCGGAAAATGAATTTTCTTCAAAATTCAATTAAATAAACTTTTTCCCAACTATTGAAATTTATGCTGCATAAAACACTGCATCAGCCAACCCGCAGCCTCCCACCCCACTGGGGCTCAATGTGTTTCAAACTCTGCAGGAGTTCCTGCCAGCACCGACGTCGGCGACAACAGTGCTGCAATTTGGGATGGGTAAAAAAGGTGAGCTTTTCTTTTTTGTTTACCAACAAAACCGGTATTTACATTCACGCTTATGAGAAGCTCATCTATTGCTGAGCGGAATTTAGCGCGCCCCATAACAGAACGGTAGTAGAGCTACGGTGGGTTGGTGGCACAAGTCAAGTCAGCTCCAATGAATGCAAGTTAAATTATGTGGCACACTAAGGTCCTTTGTCTTGTGCCTTCAGTTTCAGTGAATACCACCGGGAGTGTGAAATTTTCTCGTAGTTTTTACCATCATTGGCATTTTGTTTGAGATCTTTGAGATCGATAGGTGAAAATGGAAAACGTCTTTTGATGGTTCAGAACACTCGTCCATATTAACGGACTAGAAGCTGTTCAATTTCAGATTCCAGAACTGTTGGTAAAAGTTTCGTCGAAATTGCTGACATTTTAACTAAAAGCGATTAACTTAAAATAAACACTGTCTGGACCGAGCGAACCTGAAACAGAACGATAAATTTTAATTACATCCAACATTGTAAAAATTATGAATAGACGACAACCTGAGCGAAAGAGTTCATCTGGCGCTGACGGGTCAGTCAATAAGGTTTGAAAGGCGAGAGAAAGCAGATTTTCCTCCTTCCATCGCTGACGAGTTTTCAACGCCAGAAAGGATTAGCCAGGACAGGACAAGCACAATTTTTCGCAAAAATGGGAATGACTATACTGCCACCGACAAACACTACCACACCATGGTCGATGGCAGTGGGTGGGTAGTCGATGGGAAAAAAAAGTGGGAAAAATAACCATCGGATAACAGCAGAAATTATTGCTGTGGTCGTCGTAAGCAAGCTTTTGACATTATTAATTTTCAATGAAATCAATTATCGAACACATCAGAAACATGTTCTACCAGAGAAGAACACTCTGATGTGGAGTTACGAAACATCATTACACTTGACTGAACGGCGATGGGTGACCATGGGGCTGCACTGTGCTGCTGACGGCGCTCTTGATGCTGAACGGGTCTTTAGGTACCTATTGTGGGATGGTTAGGTGCATGGTTGTGAAATTTATGCAAAGGAAAACCGTGATAATTTTATATTTTTTTTTTTTTTTTCAATTGTGGCATCTCCCTGGTAAATTTAAATCTCATCCAGCATTTAAAACGGGTGGCAAATAACAAATATTTGAAAATTCACTTAGGAATAACCACCATGATATGGTATCGAAAGCTCTCAATTAATAACTGTGGAAATGCGAATAAGAAGAAGAAGAATCGTCACTCCACGTGTATACCATTTTTATTTCGGTTTAAGAAAAATCAGCGAGCTGTCAAATTCTCAACTTATTGTTACTGAAGGTGTTACTATTGCTCTTTACTCTTCGGTGGACATATGTGCCTATACATCCGTAAAGTCCCTGGCCCAAACCTCAAAAGGTGGATTTTTAGCATCACACAAGCCTGGATTAACTCCCGCGATTCATTAGGAAAATCAAAGGAGGTACGGGCAAATGGGAGGATCCAGTAGACCATCGCTACCAAATTGTCTTCTCCCCAACTAACATTTTCAGCTTTGTAAGCCAACTTTTCCAGCATTGTGCTGTAAAGTAGCTGAAAAGAAGCTGCAGATACAGCTACAAGCAAAAGCTAGCAAAATAGTTTTGGAGAGCGTTTACTCAACATTCTCACAACCATTATTCAATTTGTCAGTCGCACTGAATAACATCAGCCAATAAACGCTAATGTCACTTCTATACACACACTAATCAGCTTTCAACTTGTAGCTGCAAAACAAAGCTAACAAAGTGAATATATTACTCATTCGATGGCTTCTAAACAACCAACCACTCTTGCTGAATAACATAAACATCAAAAGTGCTTTTTCAACAACTAAACAACCTGTACTCAGCTTATAAATTGTGTTAGAGCAACTTCGGAAGCATTTTCACAGTCAACTAGGTTTATGTTTAGACGTGTGCAGATTTACAGCTTTTACTCAGCTCTTTTATAACTAGTCGAGAAAAGTGATTCGTGTGCACTATTATAAAGCCTGTACTCAGCGATTTTGTTGTAGAAGGGAATCTTGATTTGTTTACATATGTTCAAAGTGTTGGCGTAGCAAAGTGGTAGTGTCAAGGTTTGCCAATGAGGTCGTCTCGAGTTCGACTCCAGGTTCCGGTGCAGGGTATATAATTTGGTGATGATTTGTAACTAATTTCGATTAATTTGATTCACAACAAAAAAAAACTCAATAAATTCCTTCATAAAAAAGCGTAAACAGTATTTAACACGGTTTCAAGAGAAAGCTGTGTAGAGATTATTGGATAACCGGGAAAAGGTGGAATAAGCGCCTTTCAAGTTCACACACAACTAAACAGCAGGATAACAGCTGTATAGAAACGTTAATGGATATGCAATAAGAGCTTCTCCCGACCGTTCCAACAGCCATAAATAGCTGACTAAGTTCGCCAGATTTGCTTGTATAGAGGTTGAGTAAAGGTTTTCTCATATTGTATAACGTTTGAATACAGCTTGAGGCTGTATAAATGAAATGAGTAAAGCGTTTACATTGTGAAAATTGTTAGTTGGGTCCCGCCTAAAATTTGGCCGCACTCGCCTTTCCCACAACCTTAGTGGAAACGGTGATTTTCACAAGGCTTGTGCCCTATGCCGCATTCATCACTCTGTTGAGCATTTCCTATGTCACTGCCCCCAATACCAGGGAGCAAGCGAGCTTTACGGGATTCCAAGCAGTGTAAATGACGCGCTCCGCAATGACACAAGCCGGACCGCTGCTCTACTAGGTGTTCTTAAAGAGGCAGAACTCTTGCACCTAGTTTGATTACTACCCATTTTGGTGCTCGATGTCGGCAGCGGACCCCTCACTGAAGCCTGCTACCGGTTGCACCCTCCTCTTCATCACGGACCGAGCACCCGCAACATCACCCTAAACTGACCAATGATACAACCAAGACCCATGCGCATCATAACCCGGACTACTGACCCCAACAGACCTATGGCACAATCAGAACCAGCCCGAAATCAACCATTGACCATGCTTAACAGCAAACTAGACAGCATACAACACTCTGTTTTAAGCAACTCTGTATTAAAGACTGTACTCGAAAAAATGCAACAGACAAAAATGATCACCCAAAATTCATTTTAAGTCGGATATTTTTGAAGCTCTCAGGGAATAAATAAATACATAAGGGAAATGTATGTAATGTCGGCCTAAATGCCCTTAATTTGGGCCCATACATAAATTCAGTAATCGACTAAATTTTCAATAGCGACCAAAAATATCAATTAGTACCGTCCTAACGTAATGATGCGTTCATCTAGATAAAATTGATAAATAGCATACTTTTAGCGATGGGCCCAATTTTAGATCCATAGGCCAACATTAGAGCCACTTCCCCTATTAGCTATGTTTTTGTAAAGTTGGTTTATTCAACCTCCTCTCCTAGGCTAAATGCCCGCACCGTGGATTCAACGCCACCCCATCAAATCCTGTGCAACACTTGCACCATCTTTCTTATACACTTTCATCTACTCTTTCTTCAAATCCTTGTCGTTTTTGAAGACGTTCCCTGTTTTCCGGAGCTTGCCCATCATAATCGCCAATAATTTTTTCTATTGGGCAAAGTTCCGGCGAGTTTGACGGATTTGCCTCCTTCGGCAAAAAAAACCACATCGTTGGCTTCGTGCCACTCCATCACCAGTTTCGCGTTATGGCACGATGCCAGATTCGCCCAAAACAGATTGTCATGCTTCTGGAGGCATTCTTCTTTATATATTTGGCCATTGATGGTGCCGGTCGTTATGAAGGTACGGCTTGCTGAATTTGTCACACCAACAAATAGCCTGCCACACTAAGCACTTCTTGGCAAATTTGTCGACCTTCTTCTTTCGGAACTTCTCCGGAACATCCTGGTAGGAATTGCCGACGAAAAACTTCAGGCCGGGGATCTGCTTGGTGTCCGCTTTAATGTACGTCTCGTCGTCCATTACGATGCATCTCGGCTGCACCAACCGGTACAGCTTCCTGCCGCGGGGTTTGACCACCGTATTTTGTTTATCGGTTCGGTTAGGTGCCTTCCTTACCTTGAAGGCATGAAGTCCGGCCCGCTTCATTGTCTGCTGGACGAACCAGACGGAAGATTTGTCCTTCTTGGCCACGTCCCGAATCGAAAGGTTCGGATTGCGCTTGAAGTAATTCCTCACCTTCCTTGCGTTCACGGGGTCTGGGTCTCCTTAAACGATTTTACTACACGGGACTCGGTCGAATTGTCGGATCCAAACTGTTTCGCGATCCACCTGTGGGCCTGGATTTTCCACGACCGCTCCCATAATTTTTTGTCGAAGCACCTCTTGCTAAGCTAGTTTTACTCTCAATTTCATCAATTTTTACCCATGCAATAACAAGTTATAGACAAAAGAAAGTGTTGCATTTTTTTCGAGTACAATCTTTAGGGGGACCCTCTTATGGGGCCTCTTCCTTCTTCCCGGAGATCCCCCTCGGAGTCAGCCAATGGCTGAAAGTCTCTTTAATAAAGTAACCTAACCTAACCTTGGAAAACCTCATAAGCAATTGCCATTATGTATGTACTCTTTCGTTCCAACACGGATTACGAGCCATGCAATTGTCAAATAAGGTCTTCCTTAACATAGTCGGTAGATGCACAGCTACAAAGCAATATCATGCTAGACACATGGTTGCGTTCGACTCCTCTCGTTCTAGTCTACTGGACATAGAGTATGATTGTGCTTGCCACACAATTATACTAATGCAACAAATGGTACAGGCATCGAAAGCTCTCAATTAGTAGCTGTGGAAGTGCAGTTCGCATCTCTTGCCGTGCGGATCTATTTACTTTTTGCTGAAGGAAGTATTACTACTACCTAAAGCTACAACAAATTTAAACAGCACTTTTCAGTGCTAAACCTGTAAAACATTTTCTACCTTGTTCAACTCTTATTCCTCTTCGATCCTTGTTTGGACCCTACCCGAGGTAATTCTTCTTGGATATCGATTTGGAAAATTCCTCTTCGATCCTTCAGATTCTTATAGTAATCTGCTTGGAAGTCGATTTGGAAAAAAATACTGCCGCCATGGCGCCTAAACGCAAAAGAAAGGGGCAAACTCTTGACCTCCCTTCTGATGAAATTAAATTTGAGTAATCAATTTGATTTGCTCACGGATGATGCGAATGATCCATCATCCAAGAAAAATTCTAGTAAACTTTCCCGCCTTAATGCCAAGAAGGAAAAGATTCCCCCTATTGTGATAACCACTTCCGATTTCCATGCTCTTCGCATGGAACTTTTGAATTTCGTGAAAGTTAAGTTTTCACTACAAATTGGACGTCGGGGTGAATGCCGTGTATTGGCTGAAACCTTGGACGGATTTAAATGTCTTCTCAAGTATCTTACTGAGAAGAAGCACAATTTTTTTATCTACGACACCAAAACTGAACGTGTGTTCAAGGTTGTCATGAAAGGACTGCCCAGTGGTGAATCCCTGGATCAGATCAAAGATGAACTGGCAAAATTACTTGGAGTTGTGTCACTCCAAGTAATCAAAATGAAAATGAAATCCCGTCCTGGCGATTCGCGCAACGGGATTTCTAATGATTTTTATTTAGTTCACTTCAAGTCTAGTGAACTAAACAACCTTAAGGCCTTAGAAAAAGCTAGCCTTATGCTCCATGTCCGAGTGAAGTGGGAACACTTCAGGAAGACTGGAGGAAATTTCCAAAACCTCACTCAGTGCCGTAAGTGCCAGGGATGGGGTCACGGAACTAAAAATTGCTACATGCCAGCTAAATGCATGAATTGTGGTGATTTCTCTCACGCAAAGGACGACTGTCCTGTGAAGGAAGATCCTAAGAAATTTAAATGTTCAAATTGTGGTGAAAATCACAAATCCAATTTTTGGGAATGTGAGACTCGCAAAGCGATCCTACAATCTCGTTCTAAGTGACAGGTAGGAAACGCTCCACGTTTCCGACCAGGTACAAATTCGTCTGCTGTTAACAACGGTCAGCGAGGAACAAATTCTACATTCGTACCCCTAGGTACAAATATCACCCCTGCTTCAAATTTTTCATCTGTACCTACTCCCCTCGCTGCTAACAATGTTCAGCGAGTTAATGGAGCTACCTATGCTGCTATTGCTGCTATTGCTTCGGCTCTTGAGGGCAGCCTTGATAGCTAGCTGCTTGCAGGGAGCTTTTCGTTGTGTACTGCAGAAAAATGCACAACGCCACGCGCTGAAAGCGCTGCTGCTACTGATGATGATGACGACCGGGGATAATTTTAATTAGCATAGTCTCAGTTGCACATTCGTGCAATTTTCAATAATGAGTTAATAAAAATTGATAAAAATTTAATTTTAACAGTTTCGTTGAAAAATTTCCTATCGATTGGCATCATCTCTGGACAAAATCAGACCAATTCCATGCCGTGACCGACTTTGGTTTTTGAAATTTCACCTAAAATTGCCTTCAAAATACATAGATTTAATCTTATGGGAACTGACATCTGATTTATGAAATTTACAAATGGCCAGAAAATACTCTTTAACCAAATTTATGGTTGTCCTGAAAAGGACCGTTTTGTCGTGATGGTTGATTAATGGTGAGCCATTAGGGTGTTCAACACAGATGAAGCTGGCGAGCTGTATGTTGTTTGGATCGAGGGTGATGCGCTATATGGCCCACAGCGACTCATGAAGAGCTATTGAATCCGATCAGTAGCGGTGCGGCTTCTTCTTCTTTTTCGGTGAATGAACACTCATGTGGGCTGCAGCTCGCTACTTGCGGGTAGCCTTTCATTGTGTACTGGAGAACAATGTTCAAAGCCTCGCGCCAAAAATGCTGCTACTGCTGTTGATGATGACTGACCGGACACCACTACACATGGTGATTGAATAAGCTGTGTTGGGGAAAGCGCTATTTGTAGGCAACCGGTGATAATTTTGATCACCATTGCAACAGTTGGACATTTGTGTAATTTTCAATAGTGACCTATTGAAAATTGATAAAGTATTCATTTTAGCAGTATTGTAGATATTGTTTCAATCGACTGGCTCATTAGGAATTAAAATCCATCCTCTGTTGACAGAGCTATAAGTGGTCAAAACCTGACCACTTTTCGTAACGCGGTTGATTTTGGTTATTTGAAATTGCACCATTAATATGTTGCCAAAAGACTTATTCGTAGTGAAAAGGGGCCTGGGACGGAATCCAAAACATCGTGCTCCTCCTCTTCTACAAATCCAACAGTTTAGTTAGCGTGCTAAAAAGTGAAAAATAAACATGTTTAAGTTAGCTAACGTTAAATGTACATTATTTTGAAAATGTACTGTCTCAAAATTTCAGAATTGTAAAGAGTAAGTCATGGATTTTAAAAATTCCAAAATATTTTACAGAACAACTCTGGATTAAAGGGATTCATTTCTGGAGCACCTCCAGTCTGGGGATTCCTCTCTGAGACCTCCGTATATTAAACTTTGTGTCTTGCTAAACTCGGTTCTGGAGTGTCCAGAGATAAACTAGCCATAGGCTGAAAGTCTCGTTGAAAGTAACTTAACCTAAACTAAAAATCCTCCTTGAGCTGAAAATTCTACTAAGCTTGGGTCCTCCAAAGTAACACTCTACGCAAAAAAAAAATGTAATTTCGGCACTCTAAGACTGACAAACACAAATAGCCTTGGATTTATTGGAAATATTAGATTTTAATACTCGAATTGTCGAAAGTCACTGGTAAGGGGCTGTCCATATATCCCTCTGTGTGGAAAATCATCCATATATAAAAAAACACATTAGGATTATTTCACAGATTTCTGTGAAATTTTACCGACATCTCAACATCAGAACGTTCGGTAAACACTTCGGGGATTTTAAACAGTTTTCCCAACAATCAATACGAAACTAACGATTTTAAATTGGCTCACTACTTGACTAGCCTATTGGTCCCAAGCAAATTGACTAACGTACCCCATTATAGTACACTGAAGTCTTTTTTTACACGGTTTTTTTTACACGGTTTTCCACGATTTACACGGTACGTTTTTAACGATTTCTCGACAACGATACCACCTATCGACTTGATTCCAATCACATTATCCGTTTCAAGCTATTTGTAATCGAATGGCATACTTAAAAAAAATCACAATAACAAAATACAGAAATTTTATAATATGTCTATATGGACCATATCATGCTTTAATTACAAATGGCATCAAAATCCGATTTTTTAAAAACATTTAAGCATGCGAAAAATCAAAATCTCGTAGGTTTTTTTTACACGGTTTTTTTTTAAACGGTACGTATCCCCCGTATAAAAAAAGACCTGAGTGTATAAATTCCAGTACTACACTATGTTTGTTTTGATTCGCTATGAAAGTTTGACACATTTTCCTGTGATGTTTCACAAATTCCCTGTTCAGATTTCGATAAATTTTAGAGAAATCTGTGAAATAATCTTTGTGTGTATGAACCATTGACATTTGCCAACTGCCTATCACTCCTGCCTAGATATATGCTATATCTCAGGACCATTGCCATACAGAAGGTAACAGTGTTGAGCAAATTTGTCCTTGCCTACTAGGCCTTTTAATTGATGGACCGGAGTTCAGAATTTCATCACTACACGGTGCTAGTGTGCAAATGATTTTCCTGAATCTGCTTAATATTGGCATATTGGCCATATAGAATAATAAAATCTTCGGTAAATTTGCTTAGTAGGTTTTGTTTCATGAACAGAAGTTCAGAATTTTCTAACTATGTGGTGCTAGTGTGCATATGCTGAATATGCTTTAGCTTGAGATCCAAGCCATACAGTCTTCAGAAAATCAGTTCAGTTAGTACTTTTGGTTGGTGGACAGAAGTTCACAATTTTTGCACTACGTGGCGCTAGTGTGTAAGGGGATTTCCTGAATATGCTATATCTTAGGACCAAGGTGGCAAATACTCATTTCAGCTAAAACAATGTTTTTCTAAATTATGAAATAATTAGATGCCATGATCAAATTTTGAATTGGTAGGATACAAGAAGAGGTTGCAAAGAATGTGTTTGACATATTAAACCTGTTTATTTCACTTCATGAGAGTCACAATCAGCGATGTTTCACAAACTCACTCACTCACTCACTCACTCACTCAGCGATCAGAAAATTGCTGATTGTGACTCATAGAAAGCAAAATTTACAGATTTTATGTTTCAAACGCATACTTTGTAACCTCTTCTTGTAAGTTACAAGCTTAACATGCCATCATACCATCTTTTGGTTTTATTATTCCGAAAAACATTATTTTAGCTGAAATGAGTATTTGCAACCTTGCTTAGGACCATTGCCATACAGAAGGTTTCCGTGTTCGGCACATTTTTCCAGTAGGCAAAGGCCTTTTGATTGATGGACCGATGTTCAGAATGTTCTCACTAGGCGATGCTAGTGTGCAAATGATTTTCCTGAATCTACCAAATCTTGGCATCCTGGCCATATAGAAGGATAAATTTTTCGGAAAATTTGTTCAGTAGGTGAAGGACTTTTGATTAGTGGGAAAAAGTTCAGAATTTTGCTCACTTCGCGGCGCTAGTGTACAAGTGAATCTCTTTGCAGCTGCCGAACCATGGATTGGTGCAGAAAAAACTGCTCACTGCATCTCTAGCGGATGCTTTCATTTCTTATTTGAGTGAATTTTCATAGTCTATGATTTTCCACAAGGTCTCCGAAAAAATGTTCATCCAGTTGTTCCTAACAACTCGTTTCAGATGTTGTTCCACAGCACGTAAACGATCTAGACCCATATCAGCCCGTTTCGAATTCTGTCGCTGTCCAAGTAACAATTTTGGTTTTATAAGAGTTCTGTAGATCATGATTTAGACTTGTAGAATGCTAAATAACCTTCATAAAGCTTGCAATGTTACTTAGGGCTTTGCGTGTCCTTAACGGTCAGTCTTTCAGTAATCTGCTGCAACTGGTTCATTCTACTCACTTACTGGCTGAGGAGTTGTTCCACATCCACGCTTCATCTTCTTTTACAAGGATTAGTCGTCTAACTGTGTCAATGGTGGGGTATATGTCCCTAACCTCAGCCTAATATGAAGCCTCCAATTACATTTCATGCCGCATCTTAAGTAGTAATTGACCTACAGTCGATATTTCACTGTCTACATGTAAGTTTAGATATTCTAGTTATTTGGATATTAATTAGGCACGACTAAAATTGTAAAACTCACCATTTTAACATGAAAACAGGTGCGTGAATGTAATGTCAATCTACTGTTCTCAAATTTGGTCTTCAAATGGATGCAACTTCGTCTTATCGAAGATGAACCTCGATCTACAAAGTATCGGCATCTTTTCAATCCTTATCATTCATACATATTAGGTTTTCATTACTATTGTGAATTATTGCTGAATGAATTAATTATGTGCTTGATAGGCCGAAGTGAGGGACTAGGCTAACATTACATCCCGTAACCCTAGTACCTCGTGCTCGTGACAAAAATGTTTCACCTCGTTTTGGATAAGACTGGAACTACGTTACATCCGTGAGCTTTGCCTCCTCTTGCTGGCTTATACTATGGCGTCAAGTCCTAAATGTTTAACATAACAAGCAAGACTTGAGGAAATTGTTTCTATTTTCAAAACATGGTTAGTAACATTCAGTGAATTAAGAGAGTATTTTGCAACATTATAACGCGAAACCTTACTCTTTTTCGACTATCTTCTTCCTCAAAATAAATAAAAATGAATGAATGAAAACCAACGCTTATGATTTGAATTCACTTATCAACCGCACAAAGAGTTTCGAGGTTTCATATAACTAAACAAACTTGAGCCAAACACCACTGAAACATCCCACATCCATTACACCACTAATCAACATGCCACCGAAAATGTTGATATTCATTTGAACTTTTCGGAAGCGAAACTTTTACACCGGCAGCGGAGCGTAAAATGTTATTGTATAATTAATTTTCCTGGCCAAATAATTTTGCCTGCCCTCCCACCCCGTTCCGCATGCCGCTGCGATCAAACCAGCACGGCACCAGGGTGGAAAATAGTTTTAATCATAGTTCCGAACTACCGTCATTGTTGAGCCACAGCCGACAGCTAATTCCCGAAAACAGAACTCTGTGACTGCACCGACGAAGAATGGGATGGGAAAAGCTGGATCCCATACACGCATGCAGACGGAAAACAAAGGGATCCAGTTGCAGTGAAAAATTGCGGACTGTATGGGAAGTGTTTAGATTTAGTTGATGAAATTTTAACCCCGCACCCATCACATCCATGCCACGAGACTAACCGCTAAAATTAACTGAACTGATGTGTGGAGCTGGTTTTGTAATTGAATCAACATTTGCTCTTTGAGGCAGGTAATTACAAAACTATCAGCCAAAAACTTGTTTTGCTTGCTAATGAAATGTGTCGGGATGTTTTCATATAATTATAAAATTTCATTTCCCGATGGATGATTTGCATTTAGAGTGAGGGTTGTTTTCTATTTTATGGAAAGTTTTAGCTGTGAGTCATAGCCATATTTCAACTACAACTGAGTCTAATTATGTGTAGTTTCGGATGAAGGGCCTACAGGAGACATTTCGCGTAGGCGTCTAATCAACGAGCAATTTAAAAGCGATTGCAAACAACGATTTTCCAAAATTTTGCACACGCTAAATACTGCGCTACACACTAGTACACGTGGCACTGTGTGAACCGTAGGTGGCATATGTCGTTTGATATCTTAATTTGTTTCTGTCACAACCACCAGTCGGTCCTGAAATGAACCGGCTCTACCATTTACCATCGCATCGACGACGATGACGACCGACGGGACGGATTGATTCAAACAAACTCGATTCCAATGTCGGAGATCCCGCTGAAAGGACCATACCATGTCTACCCGTTCACGAGTTTTCCCTCGCTCTCTGATGGGATTGATTTGAGCTTTGATTTTTCCCCTCGTCACTCCCCATCATCCAAATAACACATGTTCCACCGTGGGTGGTCCGAACCCCAACATAACCCCCGCCGTTTTTACGGGAGCTTTTTTGTTGTCGAAGGTTAATCAAATTTTCTTAGCATTTTCAACGGGGATTACCCTAAACCACAGTGGGTTGGTGGTAGATGTTTTTGAGTCGACGCTTGATGTCGATTCGGAATCACAGCCGTAGAGAAAAACGTCGGGTGCTCCGTGTCACAGACGACGACCCGCAAAGGCAAAAGAACGTTTTCGATCTTTCATCGCAAATTCATCTCTGAATTTGGCATGACACAAATTTGACGCACAGTGGCCGCCGGTTTGCGAATTTGGAAGGATGGAGCGCCTGACAGGGTTGCTGGGGGAAGGATTAAACCCGGTAGCAGACCAATGGAATTCGATAGTAATCAGGGATGAAGATTAAAACAAAGTTGACAATTTTAGATTTAGAAGGTCAGATTTGATCTCTGTTACATAACTACACCCTACTAAAAACTCATGTAAATTCTGGTGGTGTTAGACCGGTATGTTGATTACATGCAAGCGACAAATTTCAGCCATAATAAAGGGTGATACGGTCAAAATTTGGTCAATATCAACTTGACGTATTTCTTTCAATTTTGCATTTAAAAAACCTGAACACCCCTCATTTTGAAGGTGTGTGTGTGTAGAATGTTGCTCCTATTTTGATTTTGGAATTCACTCTTCAGTTGCCAAAATGCCGACCAAGCAAGAAGAGCAGCGTATCAAAATTTTGCTCGCGCATCGCGAAAATCCGAGCTACTCGCACGCAAAGTTGGCAAAATCGCTAAAAGTTGCCAAATCAACCGTTACAAATGTAATTAAAGTGTTTAGGGAACGTTTGTCGACAGCCAGGAAGTCTGGATCGGGGGGAAATCGAAAACCGGAAGCCGCTGAGACGACAAAGAGAGTTGCCGGTAGTTTCAAGCGAAACCCTAACCTCTCTCTCCGAGATGCCGCAAATAAGCTGGGTGTATCGTCTACAACCGTGCATCGAGCCAAAAAACGAGCCGGACTATCGACTTACAAGAAGGTAGTGACTCCAAATCGCGATGATAAACAAAATACGACGGCCAAAGCGCGATCCCGGAGGCTGTACACGACGATGCTGACGAAGTTTGACTGCGTGGTAATGGACGACGAAACCTACGTCAAAGCCAACTACAAGCAGCTTCCGGGACAGGAGTTTTATACGGCAAAAGGAAGGGGAAAGGTAGCAGATGTTTTCAAGCACATGAAACTGTCAAAGTTCGCAAAGAAATATCTGGTTTGGCAAGCCATCTGTACCTGTGGCTTGAAAAGCAGCATTTTCATAGCTTCCGGGACTGTCAACCAAGAAATTTACGTGAAAGAGTGTTTGAATAAACGTCTGCTGCCTTTCCTGAAGAAACACGGTTGTTCCGTACTGTTTTGGCCGGATTTGGCATCTTGCCATTACGGTAAAAAGACCATGGAGTGGTACGCCGCCAACAACGTGCAGGTGGTTCCCAAGGACAAGAACCCTCCCAACACGCCAGAGCTCCGCCCAATTGAGAAATACTGGGCTATTGTCAAGCGGAACCTAAAGAAGACCAAAAAAACTGCTAAGGGCGAGCAGCAGTTCAAGGCAAACTGGCTTTCTGCGGCGAAGAAGGTGGACAAGGTGGCTGTACAAAATCTGATGGCAGGGGTCAAGCGTAAGGCCCGGCAATTCGGATTTGGAAAAGCGGAAGCCTAACTGAATATTTTTCCTGAATTTTATACTAATTGAACTTGAAAAAGAAATTTAATTTGATTTTTTAAATAAACGATTTCACCGATTTACACGCGTTTTCCCTTGACCAAATTTTGACCGTATCACCCTTTAAACGCCGGCTGCCTTCGCCTAGTCAGTAAATATTAGGCATGGCAAAGTGAACAAAGTGCAAAATCTTCCGATGCGTTCAGAGACGACAAAAGCAGTGAGTGAACTTCATTGTTAAACTAACAGTGGTACAGTTTCTTTACAGTTCTCAGCAGAGTAATAAACCCATCACACTTCCAATCCACTAAGGACCAGAAGTCGTATTTAAGTGGAATAAATAATTCGTGCCAAAATCATTAGTTTTGGGTAGTGGAAGACGCGGGAAGACGACCACCCTTTGGATTATTGAAACGTCAAAATGAACATCAAAAACAAAATATCAAATGTTATTTTGTGTATGAGGTTAGCGCACAAAAATTGCTCAGCTCCGTCTGCTTTTGTCCAGCTGTGACTATGAAGTACTTGTCTTTACGGAAGCATGGCTCCGTGCTGATATTGACAACAGTGAAATTTCATCGGATTACGATTTCTTCCGCTGTGATCGCAATGAGTTAACCAGTCCTCATTTGCGAGGCGATGGAGTACTGATTGCAGCCAAAAACTACCTGGAGTGTGAATCTATTTCGATAGCTAACTGTGACAATCTTGAGCAAATTGCAGTTTTCATAAAATCGCAATCTCATTCGCTTTATGTAGTGGCTATCTATCTTCCACCTAGCTCGAGTGCCGAGCTATACATTGCTCATGCAAGGGCCGTTCAATAAGTGGCAGATCGTTTATCGGAGACTGACATAATCCTATCGATCGGTGATTTTAATCTTCCTAAACTGCGATGGCATTTTGACGAGGACATTAATGGCTTTATTCCTTCAAACGCATTGACTGATACTGAGAGAAACTTTACAGAAGCTATGTTTTCCAATGGCTTGAGGCAGATTAATAACATTGTCGAGAGTGTTGTATCATCGGTACTTGACGATCAGGACAAATGTTTCAAATTTGACTATATGGCATGCGACTTTGACTTGTTGAATTCTATTTTTATGAATATTGAGTGGGAACAGTTATTAAGTTATGCTTCAGTAGACCAGATGTTATCAGCTTTCTATGAATCTCTCTCTGAAGTTATAAATCATCATGTACCTCGAAAGAGACAAGCACCGATTTCTGCTTTCAACAAACCGTGGTGGACTGCAGAGTTACGTACGCTTCGCTAGTCGCGCAACAGGTTTTTCCAAACGAAAAATAAGTCCAATAAAGCTAGACTCGTTGAGCTTGAGTTGGAGTACAAAGCCACCCTTTCTACAACACACGAAAACTATTTGTGTAGGATACAGACAACCGTCAAGGAAAATCCTTCGCGCTTTTGGGATTTCATTAAGAAACGCAAAACTGACTACGGCATCCCTGAATCGGTCAACTTCGAAGGAACTACTTCTTTCTCATGCTCGGAGACAGCTAATCTCATTGCTGATTTCTTTGAGAGCGTATTTAAAGCATTACCCGTTCAACGTCAAGCAGGCTTCGAGCAGATTCCGTCTCAAAACATAAATCTACAATGCATCCAGTTTTCTCCAGACGAAGTTCAGAAAGCCCTCGAAAATCTCTATTCAACGAAAGGACCCGGAACGGAGAGCCTGCCTCCTGTATTGTTGAAAGTCGTGCCGCTACGCTTGCGTCGCCCGTCGCTGCTTTTTTCAACCGATCGCTCCAAGACAGAACGGTCCCAAATGCATGAAAAACGGCATCCATAGTACCGATCCACAAGTCTGGAAATCAAAAATGTGTCACCAATTAGCGTGGTATATCCATACTTTATACTCTCAGTAAGATGTTGGAGAAACTGATCCACACAGCGCTCTGCAGAGTTACTGCCCCGATCACCGCTCAACGACATCAAACAGTGATATCACGTGATATAGCATCAAAATAGCAAGTGGATTCGGTTTACGTCGATTTTGCGAAAGCTTTCGATACAGTTCCGCACAACCTCATCATTAGCTAAATGAATCATATTGGATTCCCCACCTGGATCACGGAATGGCTCAACTCGTACCTGTCTGACCGCAATGCTTTCGTAGTGGTAAATTCCGTACGCTCCAGGACCTTCGACACTCCATCTGGTGTACCAAAAGGCAGTGTTCTCGGTCCTCTTATTTTTATCATCTATGTGAATGACTTGTGTGAGCTGCTCTCATCGTCCAAACTGTCTTATGATGATGACCTAAAATTGTTTCGTGTAATTGTTTCTCCTGCTGACTGTGTTGCAGAACAAGAAGATATAAATCGTTTGCTAGTCTGGTGCGGTGACAACGGCATGTGAGTCAACAGCAAAAAATGCAAAGTGATATCCTTCACCCGCAGCAACAAAGTTAATCTTCATCCATACTGCATGGGACCGGATTCCCTAAAACGTGTAAACTCAGTCTGTGATCTAGGCGTTTCAATCGATTCCAGGTTAAAGTTTTGCGAACACATAAGCATTGTAACTGCCAAAGCATAGACTGTGCTTGGTTTCATTCGTCGTCATGCTTCTGGTTTCACCGACGTTTATCGCCTCAAGACACTATTCTGCTCGGTGGTTCGTAGTATCTTAGAATATGCTTCCCCAGTGTGGTCTCCACAACGCATATTCTTACGATTGAACGGATTCAGAAAAATTTCATGAGGTTTGCTTTACGTCAGCTCCCATGGAATGATCCAGCCATTCTTCCCAGTTATCCAGACCGATGCATGCTGATTGATTTGGAATCCCTCTCAGCAAGGCGTATCAAATTGCAACGACTTTCATCTGGTTCAAAGCTCATAGAGACGCTCGTTTTTATTATCTAACTGTTAATTTTAATCGTCGATTATTTTGATATTTTTTGTTGTGTAAATTTACCATAAATTCGCAACTTTGGTTTTACCCGTACTGCTTGGTGATAACGATCCTGCCGCGCGTCGAAATTATCGGAAATCCTTGGACAGGCCGCTGCAATTCGGAAGTGAATTCTATTCGATCGATCATCCACAAGCAAAGCAACAGCCATTACCCCATTTCTGTTCCTGACGAATCACAACAGACAACAATGGCGAAGAAGCAGTGCAAAGAATGCAAATTGGAAGTGAACGATCTCGAACCCATCCGTTGCGGCTTTTGTGATGCCTCTTTCCACATTAGCCAACAATGTTGTGGATTCAATCACCGTGCCAACCGAGACCTATTCTCACAAGGAAAGGCAATGTTTGTTTGATTGCCGGTCCGTGCTTGCTGGTCGGAGTATTAAAGACTACCTCGAAGATACACTCAAAGCCCAGAGTGCCTCTTCTGCGGCTCCGGACAGCTCGAATAACTTGTCGAGCCAAGTACAGTTACTTGCCGAGGCGGTACATAAACTGGGCAAGACTCGTCAACGTTGACCTCAGATCGCGGTACAAGAGCCATCGACTTCAGCGACCTGTCCATCAGCTCTATCGTGCCTGCTGCAATCCCCGCCAAATTTCGGTTGTTTTTATCGGGGTTCCAACCGCTGATCTTCCCGGATGATGTGCAGAAAATTGTGGGTCGCTGTCTTGATCTATCGTCACCGTGTGATGTGATCTGCTTGGTTCCGAAAGGAAAAGATGTCTCGAACATGTCGTTCATTTCATTTAAGATCGGTCTGGATCCATCGTTAGAACAACGTGCGCTGCTCTCGTCGACTTGGCCGGACGGACTGGTATTCAAGGAATTTGTGGACCAGCCAAAAAACTCTCGCCAAACTTTGAACTAGCCAGTTGACAACGATCGAACACCAATTTGGAGCACTGTACTGCGGACGGTGGGAACCCTAGGGTTCCCATCACAGGCGAGTATTGTTTCGTAAATTCGTCTCCTTATACACTCAACCGTTTTTTGTTGCAGCCTGGTGTATCCCCAGTCGATCCTGTATGGCTTTACTACCAGAACGTCCGAGGTGTTAGGACTAAAATTGACGACTTGCTTTTGGCTGTTATGGAGTGCAATTACGACGTCATCATACTGACAGAGACTGGATTAAATGACTGCATCGATTCTCTGCAAATTTTCGGATCATTGTTCACCGTATTTCGCTGTGATCGCTGCCGCAGGAACAATGATAAATTGAGCTTCGGAGGTGTACTGATTGCAGTCCATCACCGTTACCGTTGTACTCAAGTTCAGACGCGCCACGGTGAAAGATTGGAACAGGTGTTTGTTGATGCTGTTATTGGTCGTAATCGTTTGCTGAGTGGTGCTATGTACATCCCTCCTGACCGTAGCCGTGATGCAGAGCTGATAGATGAACATTTGGCCTCCGTTCGTGAACTGTGTGACAGCGCTTCGTTTGATGACCAGGTGCTGATATGTGGTGATTACAACCAGCCCCGCCTACAGTGGTTGCAGAATGCAGACGGCGAGGTGTTTCTGGCTGCAACGTCAACTCCAATAAGTGCTGCTTTGATTGATGGAATGGATTTTTTGAATTTATATCAAGCTAACTGGATTCGTAACCATTCTGATCGAACGCTTGATCTAATGTTTTGTTCGACCAACTGTGGGGTAACCGTAAATGAGGCTGCTGTTGCACTGTTGCCTATAGATTTGCACCATCCTCCGCTGGAAATGTTTCTTCCCGTTCAAGCCAGGTGCCAGATTGATGATCCGCACCATGCTGACTGTGAGCCTACTCTTGATTTTGGCAAGATTGACTACGGCATGCTTTGAGAGTACCTTTCTACGATTGACTGGGCTTGTCTGAATTGTGAGGATGTTAATGAAATGGCTTCAAACTTCTGCTCTATTATTCAACAGTGGTTGCAGAGGAATGTTCCACCTGGAGTACGCCACTTCTGCGAACGTTAAAACGTGAGAAAAATGCCAAACAACGTAAGCATCGTGCTCTACAGTCGTCTGACAGCAAGCTTGGATTCCAACGTGCTAGTAAGGCATATCGCAATTTTAATTCAGCTTTGTACAAGGCTCATGTCATGAGAGTGCAGACTAATCTTCGGAGAAATCCAAAAAGCTTTTGGAAGTTCGTCAATAGTAAGCGGAAAAGTTCATCTGTAGCGAGCAACGTGATTTTTGACGACGTCGAAGCGAAATCTTCTACTGAAAGCTGCGAACTGTTTGCCAGATTTTTTGCCTCTGTGTTTGACCAAACTCCTGCCTCTGAAATCGAAGCTGAGTCTGCTGCTTTAGACATTCCCATGGACTTCATTAGTCTGTCGACATTCGTAGTTACTCCTGCAATGATCATATCTGCTGCCAAAAAGTTGAAAAGTTCGCTTTCTGCTGGTCCCGACGGTATACCATCGATTTTGTTTTGCCGCTGTGCTGTTGACTTAGCTTAGCCACTGTCTGCAATTTTCACCCGGTCGCTCGATGAAGGGGTTTTTCCTGAGGTATGGAAGCAGTCATTTGTGTTTCCCGTCTTCAAAAATGGTGACAAGTAAAACGTCAGGAACTACAGAGGAATAACGAGCTTATCAGCTGCGTCAAAGCTGTTTGAAATAATTGTCAGCGATATGATTCTACGCCAGTCGCACAGCTATATTTCTACCGTTCAACACGGTTTTATGCCTGGAAGATCGGTCACGACGAATCTACTAAGCTTCACCAACACTTGCATAACTGCTATGGAAAGCAAGGCTCAAGTTGATGTCATCTATAATGACCTGAAGGCGGCTTTCGACAAGATCGATCACAATGTGCTGTTGGCTAAACTGTCACGTCTCGGATCGTGCTCTAAGCTAGTGTCTTGGCTGAACTCTTACCTTACGGGAAGGAAACTCCGCGTTCTTCGACCTTCTGCAATACATCCGGTGTTCCCCAAGGAAGCAACTTGGGACCATTATTGTTCACACTGTTTTTCAACGACGTTGCTTCGAAATTAGGCTTGGACTGCGTGATCATCTACGCCGATGACCTGAAAATATATTTAGTTATTCGCTCAACTGAAGATTGCCACCGTTTGCAACATCTTCTAGACCTATTTTCTGACTGGTGCCATCGGAACAAGTTAATTATTAGCGTACCGAAGTGCTCTGTTATGACCTTTCATCGTTCAAAACAACCGATATTGTTCGATTATCGCATCAAGGGTACTTCACTTAAACGAGTTGAAGTGATAACTGATCTCGGAGTTGTGCCGGATCCAAAACTGAATTGCACCAGCTGTTGGAGGAACCATTCATTGTCCACATTGCAAAAATTAGGCGACTACGGTGGGCTGGGCACGTCGTAAAAATGCCGCACGACGACCCAGTGAAAATGGTTCTAGAAAGCGCCCCAACAGGAACAAGAAGATGAGGCGCGCAGCGGGCAAGGTGGATCGACCAAGTAGAAGGTGACCTGCGGACCCTTTGCAGACTACGGCTGGAGAAGTGTGACCATGGATCGAGTAGAGTGGGAACGACTTCTTCGGACAGCAGAGGACAACAAGGCCTTAGCCTGATTGGTAAGTAAGTATGGAAGATCTGATTATTTGCCACCGAGGTATATATGAGCCATGCATAGCGAGCAGCGAGCTTGCTCCGTAGTAACCGAGTATCTATCGTGAGCATGCTGCTATCAAGAGTTTTGTTTCGAGCATTCTGAAAATGTTTAACTGCATGAGTTCAAAGTGGAGGAGGTAGTTGAGAAGCCCAACGGATATTCCAATAAATTCAAAGAAACTATCCGAGAGGTCAGAACCAATTCTGAAGGAACTTTCCCGGGAGATAAAAAAAAGTCCACTCAAAGAATCTGCGCTGTTGTTCGCTTTTCAATCAAAAATGCATTTGAATTAATGTGTCGTGTGTTGGAAACTGGCCACTTCCTCAGGGGTACAAGGAACATGGCCGGATTTGGCCAATGTGGTCCTAGGCACTCGAATCGGCTGTCTTGTTTATGATCTTGTTTTTGAATTCTTATATAATTTTATGTGTTGCATGATGGGTTTTGCTACTCATCGGAACATGTTTCGGCATATCTTCGGAGCCGGTTGACTAGTTTCAAAAATATAAAATAACGTTTAATAATAACACTATACCGTTCATTTGACGCTTTTTGTGGCTTATCTGTGGCAACACCAAGACTAAACAACAAAAGGGAGGACTGTTTTTTCCTTGAAAAGACCACAACAACGGCCGTCGGGCAATGCAAAACTGACAATCTAGATTACCTGAAGACTGAAAAAGCCCAAATCGGAAAGCTTTGCTTGACTATCTCTTACATTTAACTTAGGATCCTATGAATGAAGCGATTAAAAACATCATTCGAAATACCAATATTGGCAACATATTAATTTTCCATTGTTATAATTATTATTCTGCTACTGCAGTGCAATCGAATCCAACAATTTAGTTGCACAAGTAACGAATTTCCACTGGCATAAGATGAATCTCAGTATCTATTTTAGCGTGTAATGGCGAGAAGACATTTTCATCTCCAAAACTTTACTAAGATTTTATGTAAAAAAAAATGTAAGACCAAAAAACACCTGAAACTTAACATCTAAAAGATGTTTAACTTCAAAGAGCTTAAATACGCCAAGACACCCTTTCCAAAAGACTTCAACACACATTCCAGCACCTCTTCGAATGGTAACAATAATGTCAAAAATAAAACGGACGAAAATTGAAGCAAATATCAATCAACATCAGTGCCGAATCCAGAAGCGTCGATTCCGTCACAGGTTGAGTGCTCCTCGAAGAATCCAAGGGGGGGGGGGGGAAGTTGCTTAGTGGATAGGGCTTGTTGGCAACTTATCTGACATCGTTTCATTTGTTCTTGTATCTTACGATCTGGTGGAAAAAATTAAATCCCCTATTTGATTTGATCCCTCGACATGTTGGGTCACTTTCATTGCCGAAATTGTAGATTTCCACGTAAAATAAATCAATTAAAAAAATCCTCTTATGAACCAATCTGTACTGACATTCACTCCAAAACCATACATCATCCAAACAAACAGCGACTGGATACGCTTTTAGCGTTACTACATACTGTATCGTCCGGAAAGTTCTGCTGATGGCGTTTGAAAAATCACTACACTCTGATGGAAGTAGGTGAATCGAAGAGGCTCTCTTCCACCCTCACTTTCAATGCCATCAAGACGCTTACAATGTCCTATCAAATTGAGCCACCTCTCGACATTTTGAAGATGACGCGATGGCAAGAGACGGAAGTCGTATCAGTTTGCTCTCTAACGGTTTTCAAGACGAGCATGTTGGGATGATGGGATGGGTAGGATAAAGCAGCCTTCGCAGTCTGGCGCTGACGGACCCAATTGATCCGTGCAGAGGATTTGTTAGCACCTGTCTGTTAGCAATTACTGGAGTAGATGTTTTTTTTTATTGAATGATTTTGATTGTGCATGACAGCGGAGTTCAACTTGAATAGGAAAGCACTGAAAACGAAACCTGGAAATAGGTAAGTGCAGAACGATATTTTCCATGGTGTTGATTTTTAAAGTACTCTTGAAGGAAGTGTAACCTATTTAGTCAATGTTCGATGTGAATCAGAGTTTTGCAGTCAGTCGGTGACATTTTCTGCAACCATAAATCTCCTATAACATCTTTCATCAGCAAGAGACTGATCAAATTTACAGTCAAGAACCGGGACATATCTATTAGGGTGATTCAAAATATCGATTTTGCTCCACCCCACTCAATCGATTCTAAATCAGGTTCACTTCATTCCACCAAAAATTGAGCTCATTTGGCTGCCATCTCATGCTGCACTGACCATTTGAAGTTTATATGGGAATTACCATGGGAAAAGTGACCTGTTTGTTCTCATCGTCCTAGCCTTTTACCATAGTGATTTACAGGTAAGCTTGCTATCTTTTCTAATGTTAAATCTAATCAGATACAAGCTTTACTCAGTGTGGTATTGCAGTCGGATTAAACAATAATTAAACAGTTAGATTTCCCGAAACAAATCAGAACGTTTTATTTACTTTTCTCTGCTTGCACGCTCTCTGCATAATAACAAACCCCACATACACTGACAGCACATCCCAGGGCCGTACTCCCGGGTACGATTCAACTCACGCTTTCACAGAGTCGTACTCCAACACCACATCTCCCCTTTTAACGAATTTAGGAAATCAAATCATCAAATTTCGTAGGCACCTTCCTTGCTCGTTGCTGTCGGTTCATCGATGGGCGCTCGAGTTCATCAAGTTCGAAACCATGGAACTCCTCCTCAGACGTCTCACCCTCAGGCTCACAAGCTGCTGTAATGCCAACATCCTCGGTGTGGGACGGTGAAGCTGGACCTTGGATGGATATCTCGACAGGTTCAGTTACTTTTTTCAAGTGGGCAACATTTCGATCATATGACTTCCCGTTTTCAAGATCTTCAATCGTAACTCGTGGTCCTGATCGACCAAGTACTTTGTATCTCTTTGGGTCAAATGTAGTTTGGAGCTTGTTGCCGGGAAGAAGATTTTTCATCAGCACAGTATCTCCAAGATCAATCGATGACGGCCGTGCCTTCCGGCGAGTATCCTCGTTTTCCTTGCCCTTTGATTTCATCATCTGGTCTCTGTCTCTAGCATCAGTTGAAGGAGGAACCGTTTCGATATCCTGCAAAACTGGAATTTTTGATCTTATGGTTCTACCATACAGCAGCTCTGTTGGCGTACGTCCAGTGGTCGAATGTGGAGTAGTATAATACATGACCAGATATTCTTGAAGATCGTGTCGCCAATCCCTTCCAAGAGCATTGCTGATCTGCAGTCGTTTGAGCAGCGACCTATTTTGCCTCTCCACCAGACCATTCTCCTGTGGCCAGTACGGGGTGGAGTGATTTAGGTGGATACCATGTGTTCGACTGTACTCTTCAAGCTCGGTTCCAACGAATTGCTTCGCGTTGTCTAGTGTCATAGTCCTTGGGTAGCCCAACCGTGTAAAAATTTTATCGAGTCTTGCTACCGTGTCCTTAGCTGTTATCTTCTGCATAATCTCCACCTCTTTGTAACGACTGTAGTAGTCGATTACTACAAGCAAGTATACCCCGCTTGGCATGGGTCCAAGGAAATCGATGGCTATGTCGACCCATGGTTTACAGGGCAACTGCCGACGTGACATCGGTTCAGCTCTGTTTGGCATCTCAACTAGACGACAACCTTCACAATTAAGGACTCGATTTGAAACTTCGCGATCCATTCCAGGCCACCAAACTCGATCTCGAAGACGACGTTTCATGACCGATTGGCCAGGATGACCTTCATGAGCCAAGTCCAACATTCTTGGTCGCAGTTTCGCCGGAACGACAAGTTTATCTCCTCGGACAAGCAGATCTCCAATCAAACCCAGCTCCTCTCTAAACGGGCATCCGCAATCACGCGTGTACGTAGGGAGTTGTCGAAAAAACGAAGAAGTTGGATATTGGAAATCATTTCTTTCAATTTGAAGAATGACTCCTGTTGAACTTGATCCCAGACAAATTTAACTCCCGAGTGCGTTAGCTCACGTAATGGAGCTGTGATGGTGGCAAGGTTTGGTAGAAAACGGCCAATGTAGGTTACCAGACCCAAGAAGCTTCGTAATTCTTCCGGGTTGGAAGGAGCACGAAACTTGGTCAAAGCTTCGACTTTGCTGCTTGAAGGTTGGATGCCTTCCGATGAAATTGTGTGCCCTAAGAAATCCAGCTTGGAAACCTTGAACACGCATTTGTCTGTGTTCAACAACACTCCATGTTCCTTTAGCGTGGAAAGAACTGATTCAAGGGCTTCATCGTGATCCAGCTCCGTTTCTCCAAAAACCAGGATATCGTCGATGAAGTTCACAGCATTTTTTCTGCACCGACTAAGAATCTGCTCAAGAATACGCTGGAAAATTTCCGGAGCTATCACTATTCCATACATTAGACGTTTGTAGCGGAAAAGACCCATATGCGTGATGAATGTAGTTATATAACGACTGCTTTCATCCAATTACACTTGGTGGAATGCCTCTTTGACGTCAAGCCGACTGAAAAACTTCGCGGATGTGAATCTTGGTAGGAAATCTTCAATTGTAGGCATCAAGTGTCTCTCCCGTAGGATTGCGGCATTCGCCCTACGCATGTCTACACACAAGCGAAGGTCTCCATTATCTTTCACCACCGTGACTAATGGAGAGACCCATTAACATCCGCCTTCCACGGGCTCAATGATGTCGTTCACCAACAAGGCATTCAATTTTTCCTCGATCCTGGACATAAGAGCAATAGGTGGTCGCCGGGGGTGTTGACAAATCGGCTTTACCGATTTATCTATAGGAATACCAACCTTTATCCCTCTGATTTTCGGGAAAGGGCGCTTCGCATTAACATCCAACATTGCGACTCTGTGGGTGCTGGGTAAACCGATAAACAAAACACCCAACTCTTGTTCAGTCGTTCGGCCAAGCAAGCATTGTTGTCCTCCTTTTACCACGTAAAACGTGGTATCATTTCCCAAAACGTTACCTGCATCTTCAATCTCTACACATACTTGAAATTTCCCTAGCACCGTCAGAGGTTCAGATTGCTCTCCGTAAGGCAGGAAAACTTCATCACAGTGCTTTTGTTGATTCCATACCTTGATACCATTGGCTTTCAAATAGTCCCACGATTTCTGATCGATAATGTTCTTTTTGCATCCTGAGTCGACTAATGCTTGTACCAAAACTCCTCCTACCTTTAGCCACAACAGCTCATCTCTATCACTGATGTTGAAAATGAAGTTTTTCCTGTCTACCGTGTTGTCCTTTCGATCATCGCTTGGTCGAACTTCGATTTCACGAACACGCTCAGTTCTGAAACGTTTACTACTTCCTGCTGATTTCTCAAACTTACGCTTAGTTGGGAAAACAGTGCGGCATTGACTGGCAAAATGTCCAATGCGTCGACATTTGTTGCATTCTTTTCCCTGTGCCGGACAGGAAATGTCGTTTCCGAAATGACCTTTCCGTCCGCATCGTCTGCATTCCTTGCTGTTTGCATGCTGAATCTTATTGATACTGTTCGATGGCTCGTAAGACGGCAGAGTACTACCATAGTTTGCCGTAGGATTACTCATAGACCGCGCTTGTTGTTTAACCGATTCATATGAAATCATCATACATCACATCGTCCAAACTTAAAGAATCTCGTTGAAGTAGTTGCTCCTCCAAATCGTTTGGTGCGAAGAGAATCACTTTGTCAATCACGCTAATGGACTTGCTTTCTTCTGCCCTTCTCCCAAAACTACACTTGCTGGTTTGGTCCTGACATCGCAACATGAACTTTTCGAGCGTTTCATCGGGATTAGGTTTCATCAACCAAAACAGGTTACGTTCGAATGTGTCATGTTGTTTGGGTGAAAAATACGAATCCAATTTTTCAATCGCAACCGCGTATGGATCGATCGTTTTTTCCTCATCTTCACACACGTCTGCTCCTGGAATCGACGCAAATACTTCCTGCAGTTCAGGTCCACCCTTTGCCAGCAGAATATTTCGAATACGTGTCTTGTCAGTCTCGTTAGTGGCCGCTATTATGTAGCCGAAATTCCGCTTGTATTTCGTCCACTCATCACGAACAGTATTTCTCGGCAACGACTTGAATTTGAACTGTGGAATGTCCCACTTCTCCATACCGATGTCAGGCACAATTTCCTATAATATTATACTTAATCACATAACTGTTTCGCTTTAAAAAAAAGTCACGCAATCTTGATTTGTCAATTTCTCTACTTCCGATGGCCAGCGAATCACTAGCCTTTTCCACTTATCGAACCGCTCCTGAAGCCGCTATCGAAATAGCCTTGATCGCTTGTACCGCTCCCGTGAGAGCTTCTACCTTCGTGGTAGATTCGTCCTCTTCAGAGCTGCCCCTTCCGAAATGGCTTACGCACTCGTTGCTTTGCAGCTGCTACTCACCGGTAGCCTTCACTGATCACACCGGATCGCACGTATCGCTGTTCTTCTGACAGCTACTACCCTTTGGTAGTTTCGAATTTTCACGCTGCCCTTCTGGCAGCTGCTATTCCTTGATAGCTTCCAACGACACCGCTGCAACCTCCGGCAGCTGCTACTATCACGTAGTATAGTTTTTCCTTTGAATCATAAAAAAAATAAATGAATCACGGTTCACATAACCTCAATCTTTCAGTGGGACTTTTTTTTACGTAAAGTTTTCCTAATTATCGTTTAAATTATCTTACCTTTATTTCCTTCGTCAAATGGATTGTCCTACGTCGCCAAATGTGGTATTGCAGTCGGATTTAACAATAATTAAACAATTAGATTTCCAGAAACAAATCAGAACGTTTTATTTACTTTTCTCTGCTTGCACGCTCTCTGCATAATAACAAACCCCACATCCACTGACAGCACATCCCAGGGCCGTACTCCCGGGTACGATTCAACTCACGCTTTCACAGAGTCGTACTCCAACACCACACTCAGGACCACTTTTTGAGGATAATTAGTTATTAATTGATCTCGAAAGCATTAAGTTCATATCAGAAATCAATCAACTGCCTTCAGGGCAACAGCCAATTCTTCACGCAAAGCACATCAATGTTGCCTGCAGAGCATATGATGGAGCATGTCAGAAGAATATCATCTTCATAATTAATAAATAGCTAACTATCCTGACGATCAATTAAAATTTGCAGATCAGTTGTAGACTGTGAAAATGTCTTATAAGTACAGATAGCAAGTTTGTTCATATATCATTATAGTGAAAGGTTAAGACGAGGTAAACAACAAGTTTACTTTTCTCATAGTATTTCCCGTAAAATCTTCAAAGGGCCATTGCATTATAATATCGCACCCAAATGAGCTCAAATTTTGGGAGAATGATCTGAACCTGATTTTAAATCGATTAGCGGGGCAACAAAATTTATATTTTGAATGACCGTAGAACCACCTCTACATTTCTCTTAAAAATTCCAACATATAATAAGTTTTTTTTAATCCGATCGTATCAAGACACTCCATCTACAAATCAATTCAAAGCGCTATTGTTTTTATTTTTTTTTTCATTTTTCACTTCTACAAACATCACACCCCAGCCAATTTATATAATGAAATTAAATCAATCAATCATCATGCGACGACTATTTGCATTATTTGCACTGTCGACAATGAGCAAAATTTGCATAACAGAACGTCACACACATCAGTACCCACCACTGGTCCCAAAATGGAATCATTTATTGCGAGTCTGTCTCTGTAGATTCTAAAATGAAGCCAAAATTGAAGTAGGAGCAATTTATTCTCGCACTTTTTTTCCAATTGTTTTGCTGCTGTGCATTTATCCAAAATGAATAATAGCATCAAATCAAAATAGATGTGAAGCTGATTGGTTCGATGCGGTCGCAGAGGTGGGAGAGAGACGCGGCCATATTTCAAATTGCATCTGTGTATAAATTAGCACAAACATTAGCGACTGGTACAAAACAGAAAAAGAAGAACTAAATTGTGCATTTGGTGAATGCAAATGCAAACAGTGCGACGTTCCAAAAGAGACACCATCCGCGTGGGCGGCTGCTGCTGTGACTGCATGACTGATGGTTTTAATAGCTGCTTTGATGTGATCCTTTGATTGAAAGACAGGTTAGTTTCACAAATAATCAGATTCATCATTTATTCTAAATTGTACTTATGCAACGAGTCATTAAAATTACAAATATCTTGGAGCTTCACTTGTATGGCAAATGTGTAACAATTGTCTCTTAAAAGAAATGAGATTTAAACCGAAAACATACATAAGCTACTCCACTAGAAACAATGTCCATCTTAACAACTATTCGACACATTAAAAACTGATCATAAATCTTACTACTCAGTCGATTGGAATTTGTTGGTAAACTGCGTTTTGTCTTTTGGCTATTCAATTTTGACTATGTTTCCGAGCTTCCTGCCAGGCATTAGAACTTGCCCTTGCCGCTGGTCACGGTTGCATGCGCTTCGGTACTGAACCGGCTGTAGCTTCCATTTCCCTGCAGGAAGTAGATGGGATCCTTGATCTTGTTGATGTCGTATCCCTCCAGTTGAAGGTCTCGTTTCTTCAGCTTGAATGTGGTCGTCATGGGCACCTCGGAGAGCACCCGAATGAACAGCGGACGCGCGTACGGCGGTAGACTTCCGCGGATTCCGGCCCCAAGCTGTTCCAGATCCAGTTTTCCCTCTGAGTCGACGATTGCGGCCATTCCCGCTTTGCCCTCCGTTCCGGGGATCTGCAAGAATGTTTTTCAGGTTGCATAATAATTTAATAAAATATGTAAGTCATTAAACCTACATCGACTCCATAGACGGCACAATCTTTCAATCCAACGATATTGGTAATGACACCTTCAACCTCCGAAGTAGCTACATTCTCACCACGCCATCTGAAAAAATTGCATGGTTTCCATTGATTAGAATTATTAACATAAATGTTGCCGAAGCTGGATTAAAAGATATTTGAAATATGATCATTAGACTGATGCAAAATTTGAAATTTTCGCTCCACAGTGCTCAAACGGTTCTAAATTGGGCCCTGATTTGCCTCCGAAAGTTTACTTTCATTTGATAAGAAGCTGACTTGGCACAAACCATTTGAAGTTTATATGGAAATTACTATAGGAAAACCAAACTTTTTGTTTATTGTCTACTAGCCTTTTTACATATTGTACTGTTAACAAATTCAATTGCTATTCTTATGGGAATTTTTATCAGCTACAACTTTGCAGAAAATCGTTTTTCAGCCAAGCGTCAAACTAAATAGTTATTAATTGTTTAAGAGATTGATAATCTTATGGCAAGATTAAGCAACTGTATTGAAGGCAACACTGTATTCTGCAGCCATGATTTTTGTCCTCCATTCTACGCGCCAGAAACACAAATGTTGCCTGCTGAACAATTGATTGAGCATAATCATAAGACATCAGTGACTTGAATCCTTAATAATTTTTGTTCCTTACATTTGACCGAAAAGTGGTCTTCAACAAAGTTGTAGCTGAGGAAATTTTCAACAAGCGCAGCTATTATTTTTTTAATAGAGTGAACTGGTGAAGATAAATATGAACCGAAATTATGGTTTCTCCATTGTAATTCCCATATAAACTTCAAATGGTTTGTGCCAAGTCAGTTTCTCACTAAATTAGTTCAAATTTTGGGAGGCTAATCAGGGCACAATTTGGAACCATTTGAGCACTGTGGAGTAACAATTTCAAATTTTGCATCAGTCTAATGATCATAGGGGTGGGTCAAGTATTTATGGCGGATCATAACCCCCAGGTTCTCACTCTTTTTTTGATATTTATTAGGGTCTTCAACAACTGTACAACTTTAAATCTAAATTTTTGGGAAAAAGAAAATGCCAAAATTTACATCCCGAATCCCGGGAAATAAATTTATAAATCCCGGAATTGCGTGCATCCGAGGATTTTTAATTTGAGACTCTTTTACTCCTTTAAATCTTTCTTGGAATATCTGTAGCAGGACTTGAATCCGGAACTTTTACAAATTATGAAATTTATCTCTTCCCTTCGTTTGCCATTTATTCTGATTTATCGAAAGTATTGCACACAGTCTTCACTTTTTGTCTATAGGGTCGTTGTACACGAAGTACTCGTGAAAAATACGATTAGCAGTGAAATAAACCGTGAACATGTTGATCAAATTTTGTAATCGCGTATTTATTTATTTATTTTTTCTTCATCTCAAATTTATAAAAAGTTACAAACTTACAAACTTGGACAAATTAAAATCAAAGACAGCACTAACATTGGTGAACGCCCTAGCACAATTATCAATTTGGTTTGGTTTATCCGTACGTGGTTCTATGCCGCCTAACTAAAAATAAATCTCGTTCACGAAGCTGTCGCGAAGGTGCACAAAAGTTAATATTCTGCAGCAGTGAACGGCAATCCAGGTTACTCTTAACAAGATCGAATACAAATAACCTCTGAAGTTTAGTGCGTCTATGAGCTAGAGTTTCCATGTCTATAAGTCTGTAACGGCTTCAATAGTCAGACATATTTACTGGATCATTCAACGGAAGTTGTCAAAGAGCATAACGTATAAAGCTACGTTGAACCCTTTCCATTCTGATGATCTGCTGTGCATGATATGACGACCATACACTAACAATATATTCCATAATGCTGCGAACAATTGAACAGTACAGTGCCTTGAGAGCTAGATGGTACATAGACGAAAATCAGGTTAAACGTCGTGAGATGTCCATCATTCAAAGTTGATCGAAAAACCATTGAAATGCATTGTTAAGACGGTTGGAAGTACGTTATGAAGCTAGTCTCGACTGTTGAAAAGACACAGTAGAGTACGGCAGTATGAAAATTGAATAGAAGTTGAAAATGAGCGAAGGGCCATTAATGCGACAGTTTTTCAAGATAGACGCACATTTTTGCCTAACCCGTACGATGTACGCGGGGACTTGAAGTATGTCTCCAACCACCCTGCACGCAACAACCACCCTACTGCTTTCTCTCTGAGATGATCACGTTGGTCATGACGAGAGGGGGAACACAATAGTTGGGTAAAGAAGAACTGCATTATAACACACCATCGACTGGAAATGCTCTCGCAACGTGGGGCTTTAGGTAGTGATGAAAACGTCGCTAGAACTATTCCACAGCCACAGTCAGTTTATGAGCAAAAAGAGGGACGCACATTTTTGCCTGTGGACTTGGAGACAACTTCAGTTTTCCCTCTGAGTCGACGATTGCGGCCATTCCCGCTTTGCCCTCCGTTCCGGGGATCTGCAAGAATGTTTTTCAGGTTGCATAATAATTTAATAAAATATGTAAGTCATTAAACCTACATCGACTCCATAGACGGCACAATCTTTCAATCCAACGATATTGGTAATGACACCTTCAACCTCCGAAGTAGCTACATTCTCACCACGCCATCTGAAAAAATTGCATGGTTTCCATTGATTAGAATTATTAACATAAATGTTGCCGAAGCTGGATTAAAAGATATTTGAACTATGATCATTAGACTGATGCAAAATTTGAAATTTTCGCTCCACAGTGCTCAAACGGTTCTAAATTGGGCCCTGATTTGCCTCCGAAAGTTTAATTTCATTTGATAAGAAGCTGACTTGGCACAAACCATTTGAAGTTTATATAGAAATTACTATAGGAAAACCAAGCTTTTTGTTTATTGTCTTCTAGCCTTTTTACATATTGTACTGTTAACAAATTCAATTGCTATTCTTATGGGAATTTTTATCAGCTACAACTTTGCAGAAAATCGTTTTTCAGCCAAGCGTCAAACTAAATAGTTATTAATTGTTTAAGAGATTGATAATCTTATGGCAAGATTAAGCAACTGTATTGAAGGCAACACTGTATTCTGCAGTGTGACATAGTAGCCATGATTTTTGTCCTCTATTCTACGCGCCAGAAACACCAATGTTGCCTGCTGAACAATTGATTGAGCATAATCATAAGACATCAGTGACTTGAATCCTTAATAATTTGTGTTCCTTACATTTGACCGAAAAGTGGTCTTGTACAAAGTTGTAGCTGAGGAAATTTTCAACAAGCGCAGCTAGGGGAATTTACGTATTCTCGGCAACCTAAGCAGCGACCTTCTTTCTATAGCCTTTTTCTCTATGGAACGCACACATATGCAGTATTGGTTTGTTTACAATCTTTTGCTGCCAGCTGCTCTAACAATTGCAGTCGAAAGAATTGTCAAAAACTGTTTTGAAACGCTTTTACAAAGCTCCAATCTTCTCTAGTGAGAGCGAGTATTGTCGGCAACCAGTTTTTCTTCGGCAACCGTTCCATTTGAACTGCATGTAAATCTGCTGTTCTATTATCGGCAACTCGAAATCAGCTACAATTTGCAGGGCGTGTGTTTCATTTCAAGAAAACCTTGCTAGATTGCTTTTTCTCAGTGGTAAAAATATAGTCAAATTGCAGCTGAAAGCATAAAGAATCGTTTGCATGCATTCAGCGAAGTGTTTTCGTAAGAAAATCCAGTGAAAATAGTGTTTCAATTTGGAACCATTTGAGCACTGTGGAGTAACAATTTCAAATTTTGCATCAGTCTAATGATCATAGGGGTGGGTCAAGTATTTATGGCGGATCATAACCCCCAGGTTCTCACTCTTTTTTTGATATTTATTAGGGTCTTCAACAACTGTACAACTTTAAATCTAAATTTTTGGGAAAAAGAAAATGCCAAAATTTACATCCCGAATCCCGGGAAATAAATTTATAAATCCCGGAATTGCGTGCATCCGAGGATTTTTAATTTGAGACTCTTTTACTCCTTTAAATCTTTCTTGGAATATCTGTAGCAGGACTTGAATCCGGAACTTTTACAAATTATGAAATTTATCTCTTCCCTTCGTTTGCCATTTATTCTGATTTATCGAAAGTATTGCACACAGTCTTCACTTTTTGTCTATAGGGTCGTTGTACACGAAGTACTCGTGAAAAATACGATTAGCAGTGAAATAAACCGTGAACATGTTGATCAAATTTTGTAATCGCGTATTTATTTATTTATTTTTTCTTCATCTCAAATTTATAAAAAGTTACAAACTTACAAACTTGGACAAATTAAAATCAAAGACAGCACTAACATTGGTGAACGCCCTAGCACAATTATCAATTTGGTTTGGTTTATCCGTACGTGGTTCTATGCCGCCTAACTAAAAATAAATCTCGTTCACGAAGCTGTCGCGAAGGTGCACAAAAGTTAATATTCTGCAGCAGTGAACGGCAATCCAGGTTACTCTTAACAAGATCGAATACAAATAACCTCTGAAGTTTAGTGCGTCTATGAGCTAGAGTTTCCATGTCTATAAGTCTGTAACGGCTTCAATAGTCAGACATATTTACTGGATCATTCAACGGAAGTTGTCAAAGAGCATAACGTATAAAGCTACGTTGAACCCTTTCCATTCTGATGATCTGCTGTGCATGATATGACGACCATACACTAACAATATATTCCATAATGCTGCGAACAATTGAACAGTACAGTGCCTTGAGAGCTAGATGGTACATAGACGAAAATCAGGTTAAACGTCGTGAGATGTCCATCATTCAAAGTTGATCGAAAAACCATTGAAATGCATTGTTAAGACGGTTGGAAGTACGTTATGAAGCTAGTCTCGACTGTTGAAAAGACACAGTATTTGCAGTTTTTAGAGTCGTCTGTGTTTTCACTGCAGATGCACTCGAGAGCGCTCTCAAGTGCACCTTCAGTGAAAACACAGGGTGTGGCTCTACGGTGCGGCGATTTTTTATTTTGTGATAAGGAGATTAATAGCACTATACTATCTTTTTTAAGAGTTGGTAGGAAATGCTAACATGAAGCTTTAGTGTGATGATTTATTAGCTAGAGAATGATCTTTAGAAGAGGGTAGGTGGATAGTTCCGTTAGAGTACGGCAGTATGAAAATTGAATAGAAGTTGAAAATGAGCGAAGGGCCATTAATGCGACAGTTTTTCAAGATAGACGCACATTTTTGCCTAACCCGTACGATGTACGCGGGGACTTGAAGTATGTCTCCAACCACCCTGCACGCAACAACCACCCTACTGCTTTCTCTCTGAGATGATCACGTTGGTCATGACGAGAGGGGGAACACAATAGTTGGGTAAAGAAGAACTGCATTATAACACACCATCGACTGGAAATGCTCTCGCAACGTGGGGCTTTAGGTAGTGATGAAAACGTCGCTAGAACTATTCCACAGCCACAGTCAGTTTATGAGCAAAAAGAGGGACGCACATTTTTGCCTGTGGACTTGGAGACATACTTCAAGTCCCCGCGTACATCGTACGGGTTAGGCAAAAATGTGCGTCTATCTTGAAAAACTGTCGCATTAATGGCCCTTCGCTCATTTTCAACTTCTATTCAATTTTCATACTGCCGTACTCTAACGGAACTATCCACCTACCCTCTTCTAAAGATCATTCTCTAGCTAATAAATCATCACACTAAACCTTCATGTTAGCATTTCCAACCAACTCTGAAAATCGTTAACTTCGCGTATGAAGTAACATAAAAAACACTTTGAATGTATCTTTTTTTTAAGCTGGGTTAACGGAAAATTCAATTGGATTTAACGTCAGCATTCTATATTAAAAAGTCCTGAAAAAGTTCAAAAAAAGCGATCAATCCCTGTCCGTTAGTATGTAATCTATGTAATCATAAAGCACGGTAAAATAGTTTTTACAAATACATCAGAAATCATCCACCACAATCATCATGATCTGCATGGACTATTGTGAAGTTTGGCTGACAAACATAACATCTCGTCACATCAGGGAACTTATTAGAAGTCAAGTACCATTTATTTGATATAAGAGAACTTCATAGTAGTTCGTGGAACTTCGTAAAAGTTCAGGGACTGTTAAAGATCTTCAGGATACTTCGTAGAATTTTAAACAACTTCGTGGAAGTTTAGAGAACTACGTTCATATTATGCAGCAAATAAAAGTTCAGTTAACTCAGCGAACTTTATACAACTTCCGTGAACTTCGTAGAAGTGCAGAGAATTTGGCTGAACTTCATCGACAACGTCAGAACTTTAGAGAAATTTCGAGAATCTTGTAGAAACTCGGAGAGCTTCCTTGATGTCAGGAACCGTTCCTATAATTTCATCGAACTTCGTAAGTTTCAGCAACTTTGTCGACGTTCAGGGGACAGCGTAGCAATTCAGGAAATTTAAACGAAATCCGGAGATATTACTTACTCGGCTAATAGCGAAAGAGAAAAAGGCGACTTGTTTGCTCGTCATTTCAGGCAAGTGTTCCACGATTTCTCCGCTTCGCCGGCACAAGTGCTGGATGCTACTGTTGGGATGCCACGTGATGTGTTTAGTTTCGATATTCCGCACATTTCATAAGACATGGTGATAGCCGCAACACGCAAACTGGAGCTCTCGTTCGCCGCCGGACCTGACGGCATTCCGTCATCAGTTCTAAAAGGTTGTGTAGCCAATCTCTGCCTTCCACTTGCGAGGCTATTCAATCTCTCGACACAGCAATGTGAGTTCCCTTCCGCTGGAAACTTCCATATCTGTTCCCAGTCTACAAAAAGGGAGATAAACGGAATGTCACAAATTACCGTGGAATCACCTCCCTGTGTGTCTGCTCAAAACTGTTCGAGATTATCATAAATGATGCTCTGTTCGCTTGTTGCAAAAATTATATCGATACAGAACAACACGGCTTATACCCGAAGCGCTCCGTGTCCACGAACCTGGTGCAGTTTACTTCTAACTGTTTGTGATGCATGGATTCAGGATGGCAAGTCGATGCTGCGTATATGGATCTAAAAGCTGCATTTAACACGGTGGACCATACCCAACAAACAATTTTAGCTGCAGCTTACCTTATACAAGAAAAAATTAGCTGCATAAGGCAAATTTTGGCTGTATAAGCTAATCTGCAGCTAAAATTGTTTGTTGGGTAATATCTTGCTTGCCAAGCTGGAGATACTTGGCGTCTCGTCAACGACTGTGGATTGGTTCATATCTTACTTGGTGAATCGCTATGTACGGGTTAAGATTGGCGCGTCGGAATCGGATGTTTTCCCAAACAACGCGGAAGTTCCGCAAGGCAGTAACCTAGGACCGCTACTATTTTCGATCTTTTTAAACGACGTTGCATTTCTGATCAGGATGCCGCGTTTTCTATGCAGACGATACGAAAATCTACAAAATTATTAAAAGTCTCTCGGACTGTTGGGATCTCCAGAATATGTTAGGTTTTTGGTTAGGTTAATTTTTGCTGACTGGTGCTCAATAAATTTGATGAGTCTAAGCATGTAATGTAACATTATTTCCTATCACCGAAAAACCGAACCAATCATGTTTGACTATGTTCTCTACGGACGCTGCCTTGCTCGTGTAGAGCACATAAAGGATCTCGGCGCTACCTTGGACTGCAGACTCACTTTCAGAATCCACTACAAGGGCATCATCTCCAGAGCTAATCGACAATTGGGCTTTATTTTCAAAATTGCCGACGAGTTCCGTGACCCGCTATGCCACAGGTCACTCTACTGTTCGCCTGTGCGATCCTTATTGGAGTCAAGTTTAGTTGTTTGGTACCTTTTCCATGCTAGCTGGATCACTAGAATTGAATCCGTTCAACGCAAGTTTGTGAGATATGCTCTTCGTTTCCTCAACTGGCGTGACCCAACAAACTTGCCACCGTACGAGGAGCGTTGCCGTCTCCTGGGAATCGAACCATTAGAGGTGAGACGGACGGTCGCTCAAGCTATGCTCGCTGGAAAGCTGCTTACGGGTGACATTGACTGTCCAACACTGGTGGCTCAGCTAAATATATGTATGCCCCTGAGAGGTCTCTTCGTCAACGTGACTTTCTGTTTTTGGAACCACGGCACCGAAATTATACACAACACGAGCCAATTCGAGCAATCAGTCGGCAATTCAATAAGTTCTTTTATATGTTCGACTTCAATGTATCAGCTGGCGTGTTTCGTCATCGGCTACTTGGCCTTTTCCGTACCGTTGACCGTAACTATTTAGTTTAAGTTTTATTCATTTAGACAATAACTGTCCGTTGAATTTATCAATATACAAATAAACCAATATTTACAGAGCTTCAGAGAATTTCGTGTAAATTCAGAGCGCTTTGATAAAATTCGGGAAAACTTCATAGAAGTGGGAACTTCTGCTTGGGGAACTTTGTTGAAGTTTAGGGACCCTTGTTTTATTCCAGGAAACTTCAAAAAAGTGTCCCAGGACCTTTTCTTAATTACAGAGCACTTTTATAATGCTAAAAGATTAAGAAACTTTATAAAAGTGCAGTGAACTTTGTAAAAGTTTTATATAGGAAATTTTGTAAAAGATCTGGAAACTTCGAAAAATTTCGGCAAACTTTCTAGAAGAAATTTGTAGATGTTCAGGAAATTCTGTAGAAGCTCAAGAAATTTCGTATCAGTTTAAAAAAAAAAACAATTATGAATCTTAATAAGTTCAGAGAACAAGCTGGGTTCTAAGTTCAGCAAGCTGGGTGGGTAGAAATTCAGTTGTAACTATGGAAAAATTAAAAGTTGTAAGCTATGGAGAAATCTTTGAAGTACTGCGAACTTCAGGAGTTCGTCGATCATTCCACATATTCAATGAACTTCATACAGGCTTTGAGATTATGGAACTGAACTTAAGTTCAAGAAACTTCTTGAAAGCACAGGAATCTTAGTATAAGTTGAGGAAGGGTCGTGAAATGTGAAATAACTTTGTTGATATTCACGGATTTTCGATGAGATATTATTCAAGACTTTTCAAGTGTATCAATTAATGTTCTGAAGATCTGCAACTGTTCAAAAATTCAAATGACGTCTTTCAGACATCCTTCCAAGACGGAAGTTTTATAAGAGAATATTTAAAGCTACAGCTGATCGGGAATTTAAAGCCCTCTGGACATTTTTCTAGACTTCAGGTTGATTAATTAATATTCTTAAGATAATCAACTGCTCGTAAAATTTAAATGACGTCTCCAGATAGTCTCTCAAGATTGCTGGTGATCAGATATTAGTGAATTCAGGTTTATCAGGAAATCTGAAGATCTTAAACTGATCAAACATTCAATCTGCTATCTCAAGATAGCAGATCGATCAGGGATTATTTAAAAGATCTCCAGCTGAGCGTATATTTCAATTAAGTCCTGTGGACTTAAGGCTTCAGGTTTATCAAATATTATTGTGAAGATACTCTCCCAAAACTGAAGAACTCCAGCTAATCGAAAAATTCAGTGCTGTGAATATTCAAGTGGATCAAGTTTTCTTTTAACATATCCGAATTTGGTTACATTATTCGTATTCGGTATATTCAGCATACAACATGAAGTCAAGAACATCATTTATTTATCAAAAATCTCCAAATGCCAGCTTAAAATTAAAAGAATCCATCGGAAGTCTACTTCAACTTCAGCATGTCTTCAAACAATTTAACAAGTCATGAAATGTCTTCAAAATGTCTGCATTAAAAAAACACCTTCACAGAATTTTGAATGTCCTCAAAATGAAGTTATTCCTCTTAACTCTCCGTTACTCGCGCCAACTTTTGTAACACGAGTACTCGCGCGTTGTACTTTGTACAACAGTGTGAGTTTTCCATTGCCATTTTGCAGCCGAGCTACCAATCGATATGAAAAAACAGGTATTCCTTAAAAAACTTGTTTTTAACTAAACAAGCTAAACTTTTATCGTAGTTAACCCCCAAAAAATTCGAATAATAGAGAAAATGTAAATGGACACCGCGTAAACGGTGTCCGTACTACGTGAGATTGGACTTAATTGGTTACAACATGGAAAATCTCGAGATCCTGACCAGATAGAAAGTTACTGTCTTGGGCAAAGTTGTTCAAGAGATCATAGCCTTTTCACTTTTGAGTAGTTCAGAATTTTCTCACTACGTAGCGCTAGAATACATGTGAAATTCTTGCATGTGATATATCTCGAGATCATGACCACATAGAAAGTTACTGTCGTCGACAAAGTTGTTGATGAGATCAAAGCCTATTTCTTGGTGCACAATAGTTCAAGTTTGCCCAAAACAGTAACTTTCTATCTGCTCAGGATCTCGAGTTATTGTATATGCGGGAATTGCATGTGTATACTAGCACTGAGTAGTGAGAAAATTCTGAACAACTGTCCACCAACGAAAAGATCTTGACTTCCTTAACAACTTTGCCAAAGACTTTTGCTCTCTATCTGGTTAGGATCTATTGATGTATCACATGCGAGAACTTAACATGTATACGAGCACTACCTAGTGAGAAGATTCTGAACTACTGTTAACCAGCAAAAAGGCTATAATCTCCTGAACAGCTTTGCCTAAGACAGTAACTTTCTATCTGGTCAGGCTCTCGAGATCTTTTATATGAGAATTTCACGTGCGTTATAGCGCCGCGAACTACTGTCCACCAGCCAAAAATATTTGATCCCCTGAACAAGTTTGCAGAGGACAGTAACTTTCTATTTGGTCAGGATCTCGAGCTATTGTATATGCGAAAAATTGCACGTATATACTATCGCCACGTAGTGAGAATTTTCTGAACTACTCCACCAACGAAAAGATCTTGGCTTCCTGAAAAACTTTGCCCAGGACAGTAACTTTCTATCTGGTCAGAATCTCGAGATATTTTATATGAGAATTTCACGTGTATAATAGCGTCGCATACTGAAAAGATTCTGAACTATTTACTGTTCACCAGCAAAAAAGCTTTGATCTCCTAAACAACTTTGCCTAAGACAGTAATTTTCTAGCTGATCGGGATCTCGAGCTGTAGCATATATGAGGATTGCACGTGTATACTAGTGCAATGCAGTGAGAAAATTCTGAACTACTGTTCACCAGCCAAAATACCTTGACCTCCTGAACAAGTTTGCCGAAGACAGTAACTTTCTATTTGGACAAGATCTCGAGAGATTTTATACGTGAAAATTTCACATGTATACTAGCGCCGCGTAGAGAGAAAATTCTGAAACATTGTGCACCAAAAATAGGCTTTAACCTCCTGAACAATTTTGTTCAAGACAGTAACATTCTATCTGGTCAGGATCTCGAGATATATCACAGGCGAGAATTTCACATTTCACTAGCGTTACGTAGTAAGAAAATTTTGAACAACTGTCCGTCCACGAGCAAAAATTTTGTGAACAAACTTTGCCGACAACAGTAATTTTCTATCTGTTCAACTTGATATATTTTATATGCGAGAATTTCCCATGTATACTAGCACCATGAAGTGAGAAAATTCTGAAATACTGTCCACCAGCCAAAAGACCTTGATCTCCTGGACAACTTTGTCGTAGACAGTAATTTTCTATCTGATCAGGATCTCAAGATATAGCATTTGCGAGAAGTGTACATGTATGCTAACGCCATGTGATGAGAAAATTCTTAACTACTGTTTACCAGCCAAAAGATCTTTATCTCCTTAACAACTTTGCCGAAGACAGCAACTTTCTAACTGATCAAGATCTGGAGCTATTGAATATGCGAGAAAGGCACGTAAAGGGTGATACGGTCAAAATTTGGTCAAGGGAAAACGCGTGTAAATCGGTGAAATCGTTTATTTAAAAAATCAAATTAAATTTCTTTTTCAAGTTCAATTAGTATAAAATTCAGGAAAAATATTCAGTTAGGCTTCCGCTTTTCCAAATCCGAATTGCCGGGCCTTACGCTTGACCCCTGCCATCAGATTTTGTACAGCCACCTTGTCCACCTTCTTCGCCGCAGAAAGCCAGTTTGCCTTGAACTGCTGCTCGCCCTTAGCAGTTTTTTTGGTCTTCTTTAGGTTCCGCTTGACAATAGCCCAGTATTTCTCAATTGGGCGGAGCTCTGGCGTGTTGGGAGGGTTCTTGTCCTTGGGAACCACCTGCACGTTGTTGGCGGCGTACCACTCCATGGCCTTTTTACCGTAATGGCAAGATGCCAAATCCGGCCAAAACAGTACGGAACAACCGTGTTTCTTCAGGAAAGGCAGCAGACGTTTATTCAAACACTCTTTTACGTAAATTTCTTGGTTGACAGTCCCGGAAGCTATGAAAATGCTGCTTTTCAAGCCACAGGTACAGATGGCTTGCCAAACCAGATATTTCTTTGCGAACTTTGACAGTTTCATGTGCTTGAAAACATCTGCTACCTTTCCCCTTCCTTTTGCCGTATAAAACTCCTGTCCCGGAAGCTGCTTGTAGTCGGCTTTGACGTAGGTTTCGTCGTCCATTACCACGCAGTCAAACTTCGTCAGCATCGTCGTGTACAGCCTCCGGGATCGCGCTTTAGCCGTCGTATTTTGTTTATCATCGCGATTTGGAGTCACTACCTTCTTGTAAGTCGATAGTCCGGCTCGTTTTTTGGCTCGATGCACGGTTGTAGACGATACACCCAGCTTATTTGCGGCATCTCGGAGAGAGAGGTTAGGGTTTCGCTTGAAACTACCGGCAACTCTCTTTGTCGTCTCAGCGGCTTCCGGTTTTCGATTTCCCCCCGATCCAGACTTCCTGGCTGTCGACAAACGTTCCCCAAACACTTTAATTACATTTGTAACGGTTGATTTGGCAACTTTTAGCGATTTTGCCAACTTTGCGTGCGAGTAGCTCGGATTTTCGCGATGCGCGAGCAATATTTTGATACGCTGCTCTTCTTGCTTGGACGGCATTTTGACAACTGAAGAGTGAATTCCAAAATCAAAATAGGAGCAACATTCTACACACACACACCTTCAAAATGAGGGGTGTTCAGGTTTTTTAAATGCAAAATTGAAAGAAATACGTCAAGTTGATATTGACCAAATTTTGACCGTATCACCCTTTATATACTAGCGCTGCATAGTGAGAAAATTCTAAACTATTGTCACCTGACAAAAAGATCTTGACTTCCTGAAAAACTTTGGCGAATACATTTACTTTCTATCTGGTCAGGATCTAGAGATATTTCATTTGCAAGAGTTTCACATGTATAGTAGCGCCGCAAAGTGAGAAAACTTTGAACTACTGTCCACTTTCGAAAAAACCTTGACCTCCTGAACAACTATGAGTAATACTCGTTGGTTTCAGATCGATTGGTAACTCAGCAACGAAATGGCAATGGAAAACTCATGTGTGTTGTACAAAGTACAACCAACCGGTGGAAACTAACGATTTTAAATTTTCTCACTACACACAAAAAACAAAAATTGTTGCTTTAAGAATAATGCATGATCAAATTAAAAGTTTCCCAAATTTGGTAGTTTCAACTATGATATTTTTCAAATATAATTTTTTTTTTTTTTGATTTAAAAGTGTTTTTTTCATTTTCGGCTTGTTATTTTAAAAGTCTATTTTTTAGAATAAAAGTTGTAAAATTGTCAAAAAATGTCTTCCTTGCGAAGTTTTTGACAGTACTCTGTTTCCCGCCATATTGGACATGCGAAACAAACAAACAAAACAAAAGCAGCTGTGAGAATTAGCATGAGCAGCAGCAGTTTCTTGAACTTTCCCACATTTTCATCCACCGGTGCGCCTGTTTCCCTTCTGTAAGATACAAATAATAAGATGGAGACATTCGTGGTTACGCTATGAAGTGGAAGGATCGGAAGAATCCTCCAGCTGCGGGATTTGGAGGTAAGATGATGAAATTTTCGAAGAGTTTGCTTGGTTCCGATTTTCCTAATTGATGTGTTTTGATTTTCAGCAGCCTCGTCAGACTTGCCGGAAAGGAAGGCTACTCTCACCATCACCATAAACAGCCGTTGAGCCAACTGTATATTTGCGTAAAACGCTTCCCATGCTTCAAGTTCCATAATGCCGTGCCCTTTCAGTCAGCATCATATAAATAAACTAAATTATATATAATTAAATATGTCTATGCTTTATTTCTTTCAAAGTAAAAAGCAATTGAATTAAAAAGAATTCATATTTGAGATGAAAACATAAATCATTGCGATAAAACTGCACATCTTTTAAATTAAATTCTTTCATGAGTCTATTTAACAAAATAGGTTTTTATATTGACAGTTCTGCAATTCGATTTGAAAGTTTCAACTTTTAAAAGTAAAAAACGAGTTACTTTTGAATTGACAGTTAGCTGACTTTTGTTTTGAAAGCTAAAGACTTTCTACCAAAAAGAACCAACGATAACTTTTAATTCTACCAATGGATTTTTCAATTTTACTAACGATAGTTTTTTGTGTGTACTTGACTAGCCTATTGGTCCCAAGTAAATCGATTAACGAACCCCATTCCAGTCCAAATTCTAGTACTACACTATGTTTGTTCTGATTCTCTATGAAAGTTTGACAGATAAAATGAGGGGTTCGTGGATTTTCCCATGTTTCGAGGGATGCACCGATTAGCTTGGGACCGAAAATAGTACCAGAACTGAGCCAAAAAGTTGAGCACATTTCTTCGGGACCTTCTGGTCTTAGAGTTACCTCTATGTTGCTAGTCTAAGAGTTATCTCTATGGTACAACAGCGCGAGTAACAGAGGGTTAAACTAAGCCCTACAGTAAAAGTATGGACGTCTGTCAAAAGTCGTTCCAATCGAACCGTCAAAATGCACCGCTTTGCTCGATTGGAACAGTTTTTTTTCAGGTTTGTGGTGACAGTCGTCCATACTTTTACTGTAGGGCTTTAGGTTAAACAGGCCTGATAGGACTAGGAACTGTACATCATAATTAAAATTTCAAATGTACTAAAGTTGAAAAGTGTGTGTCACTTGATATTTCATACATGAAAACAACACAAATACAAGAAATAAAGATCAGCGGCACCGGTGGGCGTGATTACCTCTCACCCCAGCAGACCTGGGTTCAATCCCAGTCGGCACCGCCGAGATGTTCTGAGGCATAACATCTCTGATCACGCCTTCCTTCGAGAAGTAAAGCCGTTGGTCGCCGGTTCATGAGTTGACGAGTCGATAGGTAGGGTCCAGGTGTAGGAGCTGCCTCCCTGGCGTCGGTGGCATAAGGCTGTCCACGAGACAGTTGCGATCAGCTGATCTTTTTGTTTACCAAGAACTTTTGACAGATCACAGTAGAACTGACAGTTTGGAGATGAACCAGCCTGCGGCTGAAAATCTCCTAAATAGAGATAATAATAATAGAACTGACAGTTCACTCTCATATGAATTTCTGCTTTAACACTAGATCACTCACACACTCTTGATTTCTTGTTGTCAGTTCCACTGAGAAACGTCTCTTGGATCACCTTATTGGTGGTTAGCACGGAAAACAAGATCGACGGAAAACAAATCAAGGAAAACAAAAAATAAATAAAGATCATTTGAAGTAAAAAATTATGAATATATATATCTTCAAATCTGTATTCAAGTATTCAAGAAATCTTATTTTTTCTCCGAAGAATTAGGAGGTGAAAAAATCAAACATACATTTCAGAACACCCATAAAAAATTATAAACATACGACTGTTAAAACAATTTACTTTCTTCATTCACTTCCCAGAGTCCCGGGACTTCCCACGATATCAAATAAATATTTCCCGAATCCCAGTATGGTGGAAACCGCTGGAAAATAGAAGCTATGTCCCAAACTGACTTTCACGGAACAACAAAAATAAAAAAAGATAGGGGTGAATTTTTCAGGACCACCCTAACTCAATTAGGAAAAAATGTTCCAAAATGAGATTGGTAGAGCATAGAAAAAATGTTTCACCAGAAAAGTAGCTTGAAATCATCCCAGCTACAAATTAGCAGAAGTACATTTATTTTCAAAAATAAAAATGTTAGTTTTCTACAACAATAAGTTGAGGACCACCCAAATTTTAAAAACAGTGAACAGAAGGAGCTTCTTATGCTGGAAAAGTTTACAAAAGTCACTGCACCTCTAAAACTTAAGATAAATGCAGTAGGACTTTTGTCTTGCTAAATTCCCATCCTGGAACACTCATTTACGTTTTTAAGAAAATTCATAAAGAAATTGCACCAGTAGGTTTTCCCATAACCAGTGTCTGCTTTTATCATTCACCATCAAACGCAAGGAGTAGCGCTTCAACCCAGTGTAGATGAATTGCGTTCGTTTTGAATATCTTCGCTGTGAAGTACGAGCGAAACGAACAAATGAGTTCATTATACATCAACGAGTACGCGTTTGTTGATATTCACCACTGCTTGATTATCCAACCCAAAATTGTCAAAATCAGAAGCGATTGTGAAAAGCAAAATAATCAAATTCATTATCGGCAAAATTACTATTTTGAATATTGTCCATCAATTCAGCACGAGGCAATAATTTTCCAACAATCTGTGTACACGGCGAATGAGAACAACCCAAATTTGAGATTAGTTCAATCATAATCGCCAAAACTGCAGGAACTCAGCGATGAGTAAAATCTGTCTCATGGTTTCCTGTGGAAAACCAAAAAAATCTGCCGAAAATTGAGGAAATTGATGAAAATTTTATTCAGCCTCGGAGTAGTACCAATAGACTGAGTGAATCCAATATTTACTTTTCTCAAATTTGGGAATTTTTCCCTGGAAAATCCTGGAAAAACCTGGGAAAACACGAGGCAAATTTACTCATCGCTGAGTTCCTGCATTTTTGGCGATTATGAGATAACTAAACTCAAATTTGTTTCGTTCTCATTCGCCGTGTTTACAAACCAATACAACACGTTCATTTCGCATTTGATCCTCAAAATCATACCCACCAAGATGAAGATGAATATTGATATTGACAACAACACAGGCGATGATAAACATCCAGCCACGAATGAACAAAAACAAAGGTTGACTTCGATACTTAGAGCACAGACAAACAGACATAACACATTGAATATTTCTCACTGTAAAACATCGTCGCTAAAACATTACCGCCATCTGTTGAATACACAGTGGTGGGTAGTACGCTGAACAGATGGCGGTAGTGTGTAAACGTCAAACGCAAGGGAATTGACTATGCGCGCCACAGGTGGCGGTACTACCAACTACGATACTTTTAAATCGACCGTTAAATGCTTGTTCGATGAACAACTTGCGAGTGTTATGTCTGTTTGTCTGTGCTTAGAGGTTGCCTTGATCAAGAGAATGTGTTTATGTCACAAACAGCGTTGCCAGTATTCCAGATTTATCTGGATTTTCCAGATTTTTAGTCGTCTTGCCAGATACACAGACAGACCACGTATATTTCCAGATTTTTAAATAGGTTCCAGATTTTTTAAACATGCTTTAAAAATATCACTGCAATTGATTTGCCATCTAATCAAAAAATCAAAAGCCAAACTTGCTTCGTTACTAAAGTCCGTCAACGTTGGACATTATTGGAGTTATAAGGTAATTCTGAAAATAGTTCACAGTGAAGTGTAAGGTGAATTCCTTGTAAAATCAAACGAAAAATTCAAGCTAATTCTGAGTAGAGTTCCATCCATATTTGTGGGCTTCATGGTCGTGCGACTTCACCCGCCGTTCAAGCGTATTGAGTGTCACGAAGTGAGGGTTCGATTTCCGCTCCAGCCGGTGCAAATTTTGACTACCTGAACATTTTCCTACTGGTCTGCTGGGTGTGTTGTGTTGTCCGTTGTCTAGTGTTAAATATACAGGCTGTGCATTGTGCAACCTCTGGTTGAAGACGGTGTCAATTGTCTTGTCAACGCTGATGACAATTGCATGGAGATTTGGTGAATAAAGGTAATACAATCCGGAAGAGAAATCATGGAAAATTCTTATGATGAAACTTTAGGAGAATGCTGATACGAATCGTGAGAATAATCTCAATTGAATTCTGTCCAATGTTTCTATCGAGGGGGCGACACATCTAAATCTCAATTTTAGATGCTCAACAAATCTCACACTAGCGAATCAATCTTCGAAAAATCTTCTTGCATTTCTCGCATATACTTGCATCCCGCATCATTTTTTTGCAGGAAAACGTCAGAATCGTTATCTATCTTCTTTCTATCTACTCACGTGCGAGCAGCTAGCCATAGCACAACACAATCTTTCCTGCAGCGTAGATAGAGTCGTCCCCCTCGGTTTCTATGGAGATTCATTTTAAGACATTTCAACGGAATTATGCGCAATTTCTGGGAAACATTCAAAACCATTTTGACAAAGCTGATGACATTTGACATTTTTCTCTATGAAATTCTGGAAAAAAATTTCATAATAATTTCTTTGGTACACTCTTCAGAATAACCGTCACGCTCTTCTCAGACTCATCCGATAATTTCCTTTGAACTACTTTGTAGGTAAAAATTGTTTTGCAATCCTCTTCAGTATTTCCTAATTATTCAAGTTAATTAGGAAATACTGAATAGGATTTTAAAACAATTTTTACCTACAAAGTAGTTCAAAGGAAATTATCGGATGAGTCTGAGAAGAGCGTGATGGTTTTCTGAAGATTGTACCAAGGAAATTATTATGAAATTGTGCCAATTCTTGGGAATTATTACCAGTTTGAGGGAATTGTGGAATTAGAGAGTGATTTATAAGAGATTACAAGAGCTAAGAACTCTTACACAGCAAAAACAAATGTAATATCGATCAACGTAATTCAAGCTGATGTATGAAATAATGCTGTAATAGCAAAAAGCAGATACAATATTACATCAATGGATGTAATTTTGTTCGCAAAATCGATGTAAATCGTACAATGTGATATTACACAACCGATGGATTGACCTGGTTGCAGCAGTTTCGATGTAATATTCAACAACTTTTTTTGCTGTGTATAATGTTACTGGAAAAGTTTGGATATTATCAAGATTATTTTAGGGGAATATAGAAAAAAAAGTATGATGGAATTCTAGGATGATTCAAATGGAACTAAAAAAAGGGCGAAAATATCCTGTGAAGAGATCCAAGTAAATTCAGACTAACAAAAAATTTCATGATCGGGGACCGAGGAAATTCCTGAGACTTCAAAAATGGACCTATCAGACATTCATTTTAGTAATATAATAAAATTATTCTTTGGCATAAAATTATACGTAATCGTCATGCGAATAGTGAAGTTATCCGTAGTTTAGGTAAACTGTGTGTGAGTACCACGATGTTAGACTTTGATTCCCACTTCAGCCGGATGAATTTTGCTTCAAAATAAAATTGCCTACTGGTCTACTGGGTGTTGTGTATTGTATGATGTCAAGAATTAAATTGTCTGAATCTGATCAACCTCAGCGTAATATCAGAATTATTTAGAACTAATAAAATCTTTAAATTCTGGTATTGCATCAAATAGTAAGGACTACAACGATTATTAATAGTTGAAACAAATCCATCCCATGAAATTTGCTTGATTCTTTGCTTCTCATTCTTTTTAAAAAAGATACAGTATAAAAAAACAATTCTAAACATATTTTCTGCAGTATTTTACCCACATTTGACTGAATTTTTTAAATTCTGCGTAATGGATATTTAAACTTTTTGTGCACACTGTGTCAATATTTTTTCAACTTTTGCATGATTTCAGCAATGCTATCAAGTTATTTGCTTTATATAATTTATTTAAACATGTAATTTATAACCATTCTAGTACTTTAAATAAACTCCAGGATCATACTGACCGATTTTTACGGGAAATTGGCACATAACTTTGATTTCAATAGCATTATGTTAAAAACGGGATTTTTTTTAAGTATTCCAGATTTTTTCAGATTTTATATTTTAACTGTTCCAGATTTTTCTGAAAATGACCTGGTAACGCTGGTCACAAATCAAATTCATGCAAGTAGTTGGTCTATCTGTTAAGGTTGTCTTCATTTTCAGCTAAGTTGAGTGTAGAAAGAATGCACTGCCCATAACCATGCTTCAAATTTCCGTCTATATTGCTCTTGATAATATTTTAAATTTGAAAGGCTATAATTTCGAATCTCCCTCGAATTGGTTCCATCATTAGGCCACTCTCGACAATCCCTTAAAAATGCTTACCTGAAAGTATCTCCCGTTCGATCCTTGAAGTAGTAATACCCGAACAGATCCGCCACTAGAATATCACCCGAGTTGAAGAACATATCCCCCTTGGAGAACACGTCTCTCAACACCTTCTTCTCGGAGGCCGTCTTATCGGCATAGCCCACAAACGAACTGAGTGCATTCTTCAGGTTTATCTTTCCAACAAACACTCCCGGCTCACCGGGCTTGCACCGGATGCAGAACCCATCGGAACCACGCACGATTTCTCCGGTTTCCTCTTCGCATCTACCCAGAACCGAGAGGAAGAAAGGAAAATCATAATTTGTTATTCATCCAGAATGTTTCCCCCGCACGGTTTCTTACTTCACCAACGTCACCGGGTAGAATGTCCTCGCAAAGGCGGGAACGAAACCAACTGCTCCCACCGTGTTGTCCAGATTCACTGCAATTGAGAGCAGAAACACGCAAGAAAACACAAACAAGTCATCAATCAACATCAGAACAAAACTACCCCCGACCAGCTCCCTTCATTTGTGGAGCCCCCCATTAGAAAGAGTCCAGAAGAAGAAGAAGAAGCCGGGAAAAAAGCCGTCACTCACTCAGATTCGAGTTTCCTTCGGTCGATCCATAAAATTCAGCAATTTGGCTGATGCTGAAGCGTGACACAAATTGGGTCCAGATCTGCGGTCGCAGTCCATTGCCAAACATCATCCGGACCTTGTGCTGCGTGTCGGTCGGTTTCGGTGGGGTCGTCAAAACGAATCGGCAAATTTCGCCAATGTATTGGGCAACCTGTACGCGGAAGAAGAACAAAACTGTGAATATGCAGTTCTATAGGCAATTTGTTGTCACTTTGGAGCTCACCGTGCAGTTGTACTTGATGCAGTCCGGGTAAAAGTTGGACGCGGAAAACTTTTTCCGAAGGGCAGCCGTTAATCCGCACAGCAGGACGCTTCCGATGCCAACCATTCCGCCGGCGGAGTGGTACAGGGGCAGGGCGTTGTAAATGATATCGTCGTCACGAAGAGCCAGCATGTAGTAGCAACCGGTGCCCATCATGATGAATCTGGAAGGAATAATGAAGATTTTGACTTTTTAGTAAGGGGATGGTAAATTAGAGAAGATGGGCTTGACTGAATTTTGAACAATTCGAGCTAAACATTTACTTATTTAGCTATCCTCAGAGTACAGTAGTGACCCGATTTGGTCTGCCCCTCCACGTATCAGAATTTAATCTTTCAAAAGGTCACATTCACATAACCGTAATTCCAAATCTTTCTCATTCGTCTTCAGGAAGACTGTACAAAATATACTTTGGTGCAATAAGACCACTGAAAAAACTCATGGTTTTCGTGGAACATTAGAGAAGAGGGTACTGGCAAAATCGGATCATTACTGCACCACTAATCCATTAATCCAAATTGATCAAAATGCAAAAACAACATTTTATTTTCCTCCATGGAAATCAGTCTTGGATAAAAGGGGATCAAGAAAGCTTTCTTGATCTCCTTTTATCCCAGACTGATTCTTACACCCCCATCATAACGTGGTATCGCGCCCACACCACTTGCTCACCTGGAATTGGTGATCACGGCCGCCTTCGGCATTCCCGTCGTTCCGGAGGTGTAAATGTAAACTAATTTATCTCTCGGTGATACATCATCCCACAGAGCGCTTAAATCTACACTCGGTACATTGTCCAAAGCTTGTCTTAGGTTGTCGGCTTCTGAAAGAAAAAAGGAAAAGAACTTCAGCTCAAGCACCAAACCGAATGACGAGACGGAGCGGCAAGGAATGGGGGGGGGCTTTTTCCTCATGAGAGAATGATTTATGATTATCTATTATATACGTTTAGGTGCGGGGGGTTCCAGTGAAAGACACATCTTTCGTGAGCTACTTTTGGAAATTCTTGATGCTGCAGTTGCAAGCAAGGAGATGGGGAGTTTCACCGAAACCGAATGGAAGGTGCTTAAAACCATGGGAAAATGTTTAGTCCTGGACAGTGCGGGAACCAATTGGGGAGATTTTTTCTCTACTCTGCATTCAGAGAATGTGGGGGAGGGGATGTGTGAATGAAAGGAAGTGGACCATACCGGGAAATACATCATCGAGATCCGAATGTGTGCAGTTTATGGGAAAATGGCAGCCGTTTCGGACAGTGCTGATAATGGGAATCTACCAAGGCTCACACGAAACTTTGTGTTAAACGAAACAAGACATTGGTAGGTGGAGAAGGATGCAAGCATGCATAGGTGAGATAGTATGAAATACGGTACTTACCTGGTAACTGATCATTTTTGCTGGATTCAGACGAATGTTCATTGCCATATAAGAAAATTGGCAGTCCTTTGACTCCTTCCTGGTCCGTTACTTCTGCAACGGCTGCAAAAGACAAATTATCACGATTTAAATGTGCCTTTTAAACACGATTATAAAATCAGAATTTCCTTGGAATAATGCTCCAAGCCGATAAAATTCGACAGCTACTCAAATTATCCTAATCCGCTCCAACCAATCCCGCATGGGATGGACAGAGTCTTTAATCTGTTCTTATCGAATCAAAACAGACCGGCTAACAACAAGAAACCATGTCATTTGCAGACGACGTCCGCTCGCGTTCTCAGAGGCTATTCTACAGTAGCATCATAACACACACACACCCACACAAACAAAAATTCCACAAAGGACAAGCCCAACTCCTGCCAAAGCATCCGTGCATTTCATCCGCCGATGATTGACAGATTCCATTTTCTACCGGCTACTCTAACCAGCCAAGCGTTCGCTCTAACCTAAACGTACGTCTCACAAGGAGCAGCGCTCTGCCGGGTGCAGATCCAGAACTCAGACAGCACTTTCATCGTACACTTACCTTCGGCCAGTTCAGAGCTGACGATGATTGCTTTCGAATTAGCCACCGCAATCGAGTGCCTCAGCGTTTCCCGCCGCAGATTGGTATTGATCAGGGCTGTTACGACGCCCAGTTTGGCCAGGCCCAGCCAGATGCACGGATACTCGGTGCGGGTTTCCATCATCAGCGCCACCGTGTCGCCCTTGGAGAAGCCTTTCGAGTGGAAGTAGCTGGCAACCCGATCGGAGAGCTGCTTCACCTCGCCAAAGGTCAACCGCTGGTCGTCCATAAGGAGGGCCACCTTGGACGGCCGTTTGGCTGCTACCTCCTCGAAAATCTTCACTACCGTCATCTTGCGCTTCTCCAACCGGTACAGGTTGAGGTTCATCTTGGTGAAGCACACGGCAGCACTGTGGAGTGATGAGATAAGAGAGAAATATTGGTTTCGTTTTAATTAGAATATGGGCTGACAGTGACAATCGACACGTTGTGGCTATTATCGGGACGGAAAGGTGGACAATTCAGTTTTGTGTTGTGCAATGGTTTGGGAGAGTAAACTTTATTCGTAACATTTATCAGGGGCCTGACTCGAGCACGTGGTTTGAAGGTAACGCAACATGATGGATGTAAATATCTAAATTTACAGAGTAAGAAAATCAGCTGGCCGGAAATCTCATTATCTGCGCACGATGATTCCAAAGTGTGGATCAAACGTAGAAGGAAAAAGGCCAGTCGAACCCTGTATATGGATGCGAATCTACTCAGTTGTATAACTCTAACCATGTGTTTATACCTAACGCGAAGTGAGTTGGCCAGGAATGAAATCTAGCAGAAAGAAATTAACAACGCTTTGGGATTGCATCCAATTCAGTTAGAACCACAATTTGGTGAATAAAAATAGTTCATGTTTTGTCCGCAAAGATGGCGCAGCGATACAAACTTTTTTTATGAACAGTTGCCGAAGACATAAAATCTGTACATCTTCAAATAACTGAGATAAATTAAATTTTATAAAATTTGCCTGAAATTCACATTTTCAGTATTATATTTTAAACATTCGATCAAAATAATACTTTTATAATTTTTCCTCGATCGGTATTGATCAATTTCAACAATATTTCCAGATCAATGCTATAATTTTTAGAGTATAAATAAATATATAGGGGAAATGGCTCTAATGTTGGCCAATTGATCTAAGATTGGGCTCAAATTAGGGGCATTTAGGCCCACACTACATCTATTTCCCGTATTTCATAAAATTTGAAATAATTCATAATCTTCTAAATTAATTTTCTAAAAAATTGCGCAAGTGTGCGCAAAATGTCATGAATTATACAAAAAGTTGATGTAGACTTTAATTCCTCAAAATATCTCAGAAGTATAATTTGAGATATTGGTCAAAGTTGAAGATCGTAAAAAATTATGAAATTCTAATCCAAATATGGGGCATTACAGCTCAAGTGGGGACATAATTTAAAAAATTGTGGTCGATGTCACCGACTTGAGCCAAATTTGGTCAAAACGTTTATTTTGGCATTCTGAACAAACGCCTTTTTTGATTTTGCTCTGAAGTGCCTTGATCCCTCTCGGCTACAACCCTGCATTACTGCACAAACAAATACGCTATTCGTGATCTTAGAACGTCGATTTGAAGGTTTTTTAATGAAAATTCAATAAGTGTAACCACATTTTGATTTGGTTATATTAACTACAGTGAACAGGCTGATTAACGGCAGGTATCAAAATTGTCAAAAATAACTTATTGTCACCTTGGGCGGTGTTGGGGAACTGGATAATTGGCTCCTTCGACTGAGTGGATCCTCAACACTCGGTCTCTCGAATGGGTTAATAGCAGTAATACATAGGTTTTTGGCTTAATTAAAACACTCTATTTAACCAAAAAAAAAAACACTAACTACACAAACTACATTTATTGCCTTAAACTAACAATGGATACTTAATCTAAACGATATAAAAAAACTAGCCATGCGATTGCGTGACTCTTGACCGGTGCTAACGATCGAAGAATACTAACTAACTATTTGCTCCTAAAATACCACTGGTCATCCACAGACCGACGATCGATGACGTTCGGGGCCAGCCGTTGGAACAGGGAGAATGAGATCTCTCTCTTTCTACTGGCTCAACTCCCACGAGCATATTCGCAGGGACTCCTACAATCTCCCATACAGCCTGGCATCTCACTCCGTATCGGCTACTCTTAAGCTGGGTTTAGACAGGGCAAGTCAATTGATCAAATCAGTTGAATTCAACTGACTTGAACGCGAATTGAACGTGTAAACCATGCCATTCAACTGACTTGATCAACTCACTTGAATTGAAAAAAGTTGAACCAGGCTCAACTTTTCAAGCCAATTGAATTCAACTGAGTTGATCATTTGACTTGCCTAGTCTAAACCCAGCATTATTGTAGGTAGACACGAAGGTTTGTTTATCATTTCAGGCTTCTTACCAGTTTCTGCTCTGACTTATTTACTGTATGGATGATCGGCAGAACAATAGGAAGTGGTCGCAGTTATGTCCAGTGGACATCAGAGTTGTAGTTTAAAGGGGACGGAGATGTCATTCCTCAACAGGCGGGATTTTTTATTTCTTAATATTTTGGGCTCAAATTTTCACCACACCATAGGAACGTATTTTTCACTTTTAGGACCACATTTAAATTATGGACAGTAGTAAATAAATGAGCTAGTTATGATTTTAAATAATGAGAATCCTGCCCGGAACATGAGAAAAATAACATAAAAATATTATTGTGCCATAGGCGTGAAGTAATTCAAGAAAAAATAAAAAAAAATATTAAATAGCATTGATTTTCCATCAGAAAAGCTCAAAACTACCACTCACTCATCTGGTCATATCTTATAAACTATTTGTCCAAATAATTTACCTTTGGAAACCCATCAAGTAGAAGAGTTTAACAAAGTGTGGGGAAAATCTGAGCCCAAAACATTAAGAAATAAAAAATCCCGCCCAAGGTGAAAATAGACCATTTTTTGACAATGTTGATACCTGCCGGTAATCAGTCTGTCTACTGTAGTTACTATAACAAAAACAAAATGTATGCACCTATGTGAATCTACATTAAAAAACTTCATTGTCGTTCTAAGATCACGAATGGCTTATTTGGTTGTGGAGTAATCTCTTCTGAAAGAAGATTTTTTTTTAAATCTCGTAAATCCAGGGTTGTAGCCGAGAGGAATCTAGGAATCTAGAGTAAAATCAAAAAGGCGTTTATTCAGAATTCCAAACTAAGCATTTTGGCTAAGTTTGGCTCAAATCGGTGACATCGACCATAACTATTTAAATTCTATACCCACTTGAGCTGGAATGACCTCGGGCATGACCCATATTTGAATTAGAATTTCATAAATTTATATGATCTACAACTTTGCTCAAGTCAGCAAACCTCTATCTTGTGAAATAACAAAGTTTGTATCGCTGCGCCATCTTTGAAGCCACAACTAAACTCTTCCATCCACGAAATTGTAGTCCAAACTTATCCAAGAAACTTCACTGAAGATGTCAATTCAATTGGATGCAATCCCAGAGCGTTATTATTTGTTCCTGCCAGGGTTCTGCATTTTCGAAACAAAGAAAAGAAAATGAACTCTCCACAGAATCGCTTCATTTCGAGCAATATCATTTTCGTGTAAAGGTCCGTTTAGACTATCTGATTTCATGGTCTGATTTTGACCGCCACCATAATGAAAAATCTGCTCGAATTTACTTCCGTTCACACTTTGTCGAACCCCCCTGTTTGCTGGTGTTCACACTGCTTGCACATGTCGAAAGAACTGTCAATTTAGATTTCAAAACAAAACTGTATCAGGAATCAAAAGTAAAAACTTCCATCATGAATTACCGGAAAATTGCTCTAGTTTCGGCAGTCGTATTTGCTTTTATTATTTTAAATAAAATTAGAAGGAGAAGGTGAGCTTTGTGAAGTAGGAAATGGTTGCTCAGGAGGAACACCGACAGGGATCTGGCTCATCTTGTCCTTCACGAGCTGCGATATGAAGAAGAAAATGGATTTCAAAACTTCTCCAGGATGTCGATACCAACTTTAGACAAGCTAGTGGGAAACGTTCTCACTAGATCTACACGATTCCTTGAGTTCTGTAAATTTCTGTTAACAACTCAATTCTGCAAAATTCTTTGAAGACCTTCGGACGTCCCTGAAGTTTTTTTTTTCTGTTCTCCGGTAAAATTACTTTAAAGATCAACAATCTTTCCTGACGATCTGCAAATTTCTCGGTAGTTCTACAGATTTCTTTGGTGTTATGTGTGTTCTTCAGAAGTTCTGCTAATTTTCCTAAAAATCTACAAAGTTCCTGAATCCCTAAAGATCAACAATTATCTCTGATGTTCACAAAATTTATAATAAGCTACGAACTTCTCGAAAGTTCTGTAATTTTCTCTGCAGATTTTCATGATTCAATGAATACCTGCAAATATCTCTGAACATCTACACAATTTCCTAAAGAATTTAATTCCGGAAGTTTTCTGAAGTTTTACTATTTTTTCTGAAGCTGTGCAAATATCTCAAAAGATCAGCGAACTTGCCTGAAGTTCTGTAAATATCGCTCAAAAGAAACGTAATAAAATTCTGAAAATTTATTTAAACATCTGCACATTTTTCAATATATTTACGATCTACCCTCTAAACTTTTCTGAAGCACCTAAAATTAATTTCAAATTCTGTAAAGTTTTCTGAACTTCTGTACTTCTGCTCTAAAAATCTGCAAACTGCCCTGAAGTTCAATAAATTTCACAGTAGATCTCCGAACTTTTCTAAAGTTTTGTAAATCTCTTTTTGGATTCTTGAATTTCCATTAAGTTCTGTAGATTTATCAGAAATTCTTTGAAACTACCCCAAGCTTTACAAATAATGTGATAATATTTGAACTTCGCTGAAGTTTTAAACGTTTATCTGAAGATTTACGAATATCTCAGAAGTTGTGTAAACACTTCTAAAGATCGGCAAACTTTCCCGAAGATCTGTAAATTTTACTGAAGTTTTGCTAATTTTTATAAAAACGTACGAACTTCAGAAGTTCTACAGACTTCTCTTAAGGTCTACGGACTTCTCTGAAGTTGTTCAGAACTATCTATTTCCAACTTCCATGGAGTTCTGCAAAATCTTGTACTTTTGTACTTCGCTGCGATTTGTTTTTGGAATTGAGCTACTTTTCTGACATTTAACGATTTTTTCTGAAGATCTCACATTTGTCTGAATTTGTGAAACTTTCTGAAAAATTCCTGCAAATATCTTTAAAGTTCTGTAAAGTTGTCTGAAGCTCCGTTGTTTTATTCCCATGATCTTTGAAAAAAAAACCTTAAGCTCAATATTTTTTTCTCAGTAGATCTGCAAACTTCTCTGAAGTTTTGTAAATTCCTTTGTATGCTCTCGGGCTTCCCTGAAGATCTTCTAAATTACCTAAAGTTCTCAAAATTTATTTGATAATTTTTGAGCTTCCTTGAAGTTTTAAATGTCTCTCTCAAGATCTAAAAATTTTCCTGAAATCGTAAAAAAAAATAAATCGCCGAACTTCCCTGAACTTGCACAACAATTTTATTGAAGATCCATTAACATTTCTCAGATTCTAAAAATGTATAAGAAAATCTGCACACTTTATCTGAAGATCCATGACCATTCTGATTTTTTTCAGAAGTTCTGCTATTTTTTTCAAAGTTCTGTAGCTTTGTTCTGAAGATCTATGAACTTTTCTGATGTTGAATAATGTTTCAGTAGATCTCCAAACTTCTGTGAAATACTTTATATTTCACTGTAGATTATTGGGCTTGTCTGAAGCTATGCGAATTTCCCTGAAGATTTGCAAAATTTTGCTTATAGTTTATAGATCTGAAATTATTTTAGCTTGCTTGAAGTTTTGAAAATTTCTTCGAAGGATTTCTTGAGGATCTACGACCTTTCTTGTGAATTTTTTATGAAATTCTGTAAATTTCTTTTAATTTGTTTGTAGTTCTGTTCTCAAGATCTACATACTACCCTGAAGCTCAACAGATCTCCAACCTCTCTGAAGCTCTAAAAAAAATCTTAGTAGGCTCTCAGACCTGCTGTCTGGCATGCTTATTCTTATACAATACATGCTTCGTATTATATAAACACTGTTTTGTTGACCATGCCATGATCCAAATATCCATTACGGCATCTTTCGGTCAATCACACTGAAAAATAAAAATCATTCAAACCATACACAGGACATTATTGAATAGTGAAATTGGTTTACCTTAACTAATAAATAAAATACCATACCCGAACGATAACCCAAATTATTGAACTATTACACAAATTGTTTGGATGATACCCTGGTCACGACGTTAAGCAAAATAACCATACACATTTTATTAGGGTTACTGCTGGATGCCATGAAAACACAAATCAAGCGTTCTTTAATTGAACCGTTAAAGAACGCTTGATTTGTGTTTTGATCCGTGAAATTTAAGAAAAAAATATTTTCACCTAACTTGCGGCTATTTTGCTGGATGAGTCGAATGAAAATTAAACGCAAACCTATTTCGTTCGACAAATCAAACGTCAAATCTTATCAGCTTGACGAAAAAGTGTGAACGCATCCGAACATTGCATCCGACAAAATTATCGAGTAGTCCGCTCGAATCAGACCAACAAATCAGATAGTCTAAACGTACCTTAAGTCATCGTGTTTTCTTGTTATCGAGTCACGATGAACATTCCTCTTTTCAAACATGACTGGACTGTTATCACTTGTTTTGTTCTTTCTTTCTTTATTCTTTATTGGGAGCAGGGAAAAGCCCATTTGAGTGGAGCTTATAAAAGCTTTTTTTCTCAAATGGGTATAAAACCTCCTCATCTTTTCGCATCAACAGAACAGTACATTCCAAATGATACATTATTAACTTAAGACTAAACAAAATACGACCTTATTCTATTTCTTACTACCACCTATAATTTACTAACTGAGCACTTCACGGAACCTATTTTTATTAATGGAACGTGACAGATGAAAGTCGAAGACGTGGTAAAACGGTTGAACACACGACACATACTACTATGTTTGTCAAGTGCTTCAGTTCATTTCATTTGAAGCAAAGACTTGTTTCATTTGACGCAATGAATGACTCGAAAACTGCTTCCTTCGTTTTTTCCACTTTCACCGAGGGGGACGAATCTATCTACGATGCAGGAAAGATTGTGTTTGGCTGTGGCTAGCTGTGTGCACGCTGAGTAGATAGAAAGAAGATTGACGACGATTCTGAAGATTTTCTGCAAAAAGATGATGCGCGATGCAAGTAGATGCGAGAAATGAAAGAAGATTTTTCGAAGATTGATTCGCTAGTGGGAGATTTGTTGAGCATCTACTTGAGATTTAGATGTGTCGGCCCCCTCGACTTCCACTTCAATTCGGGGCTCATTCGACTTGTCACGACCTGGCGACGCAGGCATCCGGAATATGTGTAGTAATAATATATTATTTTATATAAAACGAAAATTAAATTAACGAGACCAAATACCCTACAATAGGATATGTTCGGAACTGGGATGCTGCGTACCTGCTGAAAATCGATACCTGACGCCATTTTGGATTTCATGATAGTGGCCATTGGTTTTATGATGCGTCGAATACCCTAACATATGGGTATTTTCAGAACGGGAACAGCGCGTAGATGCCAAAAATCGATATCCAACGTTATGTTGGAATCCAATAAGGCGGCCATCAGGAATCAGAAACCGTTAACTATCCTACAATATGGGTATGCTCGGAACTGGGACGACGAGTAGATGCCGAAAATAGATATTCGACGCCATTTTGGAACCCAAGGTGGTGGTCATCAAGTTTCATTAAACGTGTCAAATACCCTAAAATATGGGTATTTTCGGAACGGACACAGCGCGTGGCTGCCGAAAATCGATATCCGATGCTATGTTGGACTCCAATATGGCGGCCATAGGGTTTCAGAAAGTTTCAAATACCCTACAAAATGGGTATTTTCGGAATGGGGACAACGTGTGGATGCCGAAAATCGATATTCCATTTTGGAATCCAATATGGCGGCCATCGGTTTTCACAAAAAGCGTCAAATATCCTAAGATCTGGGTATTTTCGGAACGAGGACGACGCGTAGATGCTGAAAATCGATTTTCGTACCGTTTGTAGGCTATTTGACAGTTCTTCTGAAATCGGAAGCCACCATCTCGAATTTCAAGATGGTGTCGGACATCGATTTCTGACTTCTAGATGTCAGCCCTATTCCAAAAAACTCACATTGATCGGTATTTGAAGTATTTCACAGTTTTTTTTCCGAACCAAAGCCGTCATATTAGATTTAAAGACGGCGTGGCATCAATTTTCGGCATCTACGTCTCATCCCCATTCTGAAGATAACCATATTTTAGGATATTTGACACTTTTCCGCAAATCGGAAGCCACCGTCTTGGATTACAAAATGGCATCGGATATCGATTTCCGGCTTCTAGACACCATCTCCTATACTATATTGATGAGTATTTGTCAAATACTACCTATATTGATGAGTATATGACAGTATTTCCCACTTAATCAGAAAACGGAAGCCGCCATCATGGATTTCTAAATGGCGTCGCATATCAATTTTTGATCTCTAGACGTCGCCCCGATTTAAAAAAAATACCCATATTGATGGGTAAACAAACCACCGACAATGATAAATTTGACATCCACGTGCACAGATCTATGCGCATACGCTTAAATGAACCGAGTGAAAATCAACAAAAGTCATAAAAACTGCGCGAATTTAGATCGAACAGCTTCGCTTTAATGCAAATGTAAGTTCATTTGACAATGAAGAAGAAATGAACACGAGTCAAGCCAAAACAAACAGTATGAAAACTGATCGAAAGTGGTTCTGTTGATGTTGACGGGGATCTTCTCGAAGAGAAGACAGAATTACTTTCAATTGAAAGTAATGGTTGACAGCTTCATCGTCACTTGACGATTTTCGATTGACGATTGACTTTGTGGGGCCCTGGTTCCTGCTAGATTACATTCCTGGCCCACTGTGGACTTGAGAGAGGAAAAAGTCAAATACTCTTAAGCTTCTCTTAGAACCTTCTTTTGAAAACTATTCTTAGAAACTTTAAACAGGAGCTTAAATTCGGTTGCCCGTCGCTACGCTCCTTTAATCAAAATCGATAACCACGGACAGTCTAATAATGCTAATTATAATAAACACCGGAATACAGCTTTAAGATTGTCTACCGTTTACCAAAAATTAAGGGAACATTGTAGCGCTCCAAAGGTAAGTAATTCTTGCTGAAACCGGCCCACTAGTTTTTCGTGGTTCTAAAGTATTGGATGGTTTCAATTGATATATTTCTGAAAATTCTTGCATATTTTCCTAATGTTTAAATACCATTCGAAAGAGAAGCTTCAGGGTTTTCATTTGGCATTTTTAGAATTTTTCACGGCCTTATTTAAATTAGCCGCCATATTAGATTTTTTCTAAGAAATTAGTTTTTCATAAGTTTGTTTACCACCAACTTAAAAACTATGTAGGCCATTTGAAAGCTGATGCTTTTTCGTATAACCCAAGCAACACACATGTTCCATAACAGTTTATATAACCTTTGTTTGACTGGTTTTGGTTTTAAAGCAGTTCTACTACGCTACTCTCAACATAATTCTATGAATTTACGTTACTGGGATAAGATACATATCAAACTATAATCGAGACATTTGTTTAGTACAAGATTTTTTAGAGTAAGCGACACCGGTGTTGTAGTTGTAAGCGTGATTGCCTCTCACCCCAAAGAGCCTGAGTTTGATCCCAGTCGGTGCCGCTGGGATTTTCTGAGGCATAACATCTCTGATCACGCCTTCCTTCGGAAGGGAAGTAAAGCCGTTGGTCCCCGATCCATTAGATGGGTTGATAGGTAGGGTCCAGGTCTGGGAGCTGCATTCCTGGTGTCGGTAGCATTGGTACGGGAAACAAGATCGACGGAAAACAAATCAAGGAAAAACTGGAATTTTTAGAGATGCACAGCAAAAACAAAATTTTAATATTAGGGGTCATCCATTAATTATGTCACACATTTAGGGGGGAGGGGGGTGTTTTGAAAACTGTGGCGAGCCATACAAAAAAAAATTAAGGTCCATACAAAAAATGTGACAAAGGGGGGAGGGGGGTTGAAAATGGGCCGAATTTGCGTGACATAATTAATGGACCATCCCTTACATACAAGATGCACTGATATCTGTGATATCCATACCATTTTTAAAACCGTTCATGCAATCTTGTCAAAAGAATCAACGGAAGAGATTGTATTTAACATATGGAAGTTTGTGCTCAGGATCAAGGAATCTAAAATATCTCCAAACGACAAAATGACAAGCGATCAACGAACCGACTGATAACGCTATGTCAGAAGTGGAAAGCAATAATGATATCTCGAATAACATTTGAAATGGGCATATGTCCAAAACGTAAACAAATCGGGTTTTGATACTATTCTTTAGCTCCGCTTGATAGCTACTGATCGTGTGGGAAAGTTCCGCATAATGGAGAAAAATCATTAAAAATTACCCGATTTTCGAAACGACCGATCAACGAAATTTTTCGATTCATTAATAGGCACCCTAAAACGGCCAACCATTCATTTATTTAATTTCATTGATAAGCCTAGTGACGTACAAGGGCCGATGATTGAACATGTTCAAACCAAAGCAAGGCCCTACTGGTTGAGGCAGGGCTGATGATGTTTTGAATTTATTTGACGTTGCGAAAAGGCTTAGCAAAGGGCATACCATTTGTGATGACAAGCTTAACAAAAGGGCCTATCCATTGAAAGATACACAAAAAGTATTATTAATTTATGAAATTAAATTGTTATCGATTTTCATATATTTTTGAAAGCTTTTCGCATATGTTGGATGTTGTATACTGAGATACAGTTTTTTTTATTACTGTGAACAATTTAAATGCCTAAAATACTTCAATTTTCTTAAATATGAATTGAATAGTGGCGGAAAAATTTAAAATTCATTTCCTGGTTTGTTTACGTTTTGGGCATAGGCCCATTTCAAATGTTACTCTAGATATAATCTTCTTCCTTTTTTTCATGACAAGCAGCCCGTGCGACACAGTTCGCTCGGGGTGGTAGAAGGAAACGTGCAAATTGTTGGCAAGCTGCTTAACGAAGTAAAGCCGAAGATGATACACGTGTGTTAATGTGATTTTTTTTGTTATGATTGTCTTATCGGTGTATATTGCAACAAAGCAGGCAAGCAATATATCAATATCCTTCTACCAGGGTTGCTTCCACTCACTTGCTATAAAAACATATTTTTCGAAATTATGCAATCATTAGATGATATAATGATATGTTGTACTTGTATGTATCGAGAAGAGGGTGCAAATTATGTGTTTGGCTCATAAAACCTGTCAATTTCGCTTCCAGAGCGTCACAATAAGCGATCTTATGATTCGTGAGCGTTCACTCAGAGTGAGCACTCACGAGTCATAAAATCGCTGATTGTGACGCACTGAAAGCAATATTGACAGATTTTATGTGTCAAACACACACTTCACTTCTTCTTCTTGTAACTTACAAGTACTAATTATCACTATACCGTCTCATGATTTCATAATTCTAAAAAACTTTTTTTTTATAGCAAGTGAGTGGAAGTAATCCTGCCTTCTACCACTTCGATTGAGCTATGTTACAGAGCGAGTTTGTCATGGTAGTCGTAGCAACCGTTTTGTCTGTATCGTTGGTTGCTTTATGTATTTGGATGCACTGCTCAGGATACATGATTAAGCGTGTGATTTAACATGCTGTAGTATTCGTTTTATCTAATATTTAAATGTGAAACGAATTTTCAGCGATGGAAGCGCCTTTGTGGCCAAAAAGGCTACCAATGTATTTGTTTATCTTCACTAGGGGTAAACCAAATGATTTTTTTTTATATTATTTTAAATGTATGTAAAGGGTGTCCCACATCAAATTACATCACGGAAAAAAACGCTGTAGAAAATTACCTAGTCGGATCGATCACCTTTTCAAACTTTCAGACAATAAAATTTAACAAATAATCAGTAAGCTTTTGGCATATTTATTTTATTCAACTTCAATACCATAATCGTACGCTTAACTCCACTCATTAGGTTCTGTACAACATCTGGCTGCAGCTTCTTCTGTACGGAAACCCACTTTTTCTTCATGTCTTCCTCCGATTTGACCTCCTTGGGGTGCTTCCTTAGTGCCTGCTTCATAATAGCCCAGTATTTTTCGATTACCCTTAGTTCCGGTGCGTTGGGAGCGTTCATGTCCTTGGGTACGAAAGTGACCCTGTTGGCTTCGTACTACTCCAGGACAACATTTGAATAGTGGCACGAAGCAAGATCTGGCCAGGAGATCGTAGGGCCCTCGTGTTGCTTCAGCAGAGGAAGCAGACGCTTCTTAGACACTCCTTTACAGTCCCGGTAGTCACGAACGGCGCACTCCGTTTACCACATGAACAGATCGCTTGCCAAATCATTTATTTCTTGGCAAACTTTCCGCCGGAACATCAAACTTGTGCTGGGCGGTGAAAAACAGTAGCCCCGGAAGCTGCCGGAAGTCCGCCTTGACGTAAGTCTCATCATCCATGATGAGACAATGAGGCTTCGTCATCATCTGGGTGTACAGTTTCCGGGCCCTTGACTTTCCCACCGTTGGTCACGATTTGGAGCCTTCTGCACTTAGTACGTATGCAGTCCCTTCCGGTCCTTGGCTCTCTGAACGAAAGGCTTGGACAGATTCAACTTTTTGGCCACATCCCTGACAGAAGCATTGGGATTCCGCTTAAACGCTTTCACGACACGCTTGTGATCCTGATCACTAATAGAACATCCATTCTGACCGTATTTCTCCTTTTGTTCGATGCTCAGACTTTCGTAGTAACGTTTAATCACACGACTCACCGTGGACTGCACGATTCCGAGTTGTTTCCCGATGAGAGAGTTGGGAATTTTCCAAGTGCTTGCGCAAAATCAATTCGCGACGTTGCTTTATATATACAGTTGCTTTATAAAATACGGTGTAAACAATACACTCTAAACTACTTCTACCCAATGGGTAATTTTCTACAGCGTTTTTTCCGTGATGCGATTTGATCAGGGACACCCTTTAACTACTAGTTTAAATCATGGTCTACAGAACCCTCTTAAATCCAGAAATGGTACTTGGAATATTTCAAGGTCAGGTGCACTTCCCAAACCCGACACGGCTACAGTTCAAGTTCAAAAACATTTCCATCATCCCACAACGCTATTCATCTGAATGTGATAATGCAGCTTGTTGTATAGACGACAACGACGACGATGAAGCGTGAAACACGCATAATACCGCCATGAAACAGCCGCATGTGGCATAAGTGGAATTATCCCTAACTAACTCTTTAAAGTGGCTACGTTGCTCTAGACTCGCCGAATGTATGTATGTAGGTATGTGCATCCACCTTTGTCAAATCAAAAATTTAGAATAGTACACGCGAATGTCTTTGCTAGTTCTCGACTTACTACTATCAGTTGTTGCTCCAGAATCAGTTTGCTAGCCTCTCTACCCCAAATCAAGTGAATCTCACTCGACGAAATGATATTGACGCCTATATGTGTAGCAGCACATCATTTACGACTCAGTGAGTACAGAGTTTTCCATATGTCATGAGAGGGTATGATTGCTATACTATCTGTAGGGATAGGAGAATACGGGGAAGGTCGGTGGCGGCAGCAGTTTGTCGTTCCAAAGTCTGCACCGGCAACACGAGATCATATCGGGTGTCGTATCGTGTGATATGTTTTGATGATATGCCACACACTCGTTCGCTGCAATTTGCAATTGTCTCACTGCTGGTCCGTGCATCACCATGCCGCCGCCGCCACCGCCGCTCGTCCACCGGATACCTAACATACATAGCAGTTTCCACATCAACATGACATGTGACTGGGAGCAATATGGTTTTTTATTGATACTAACCGGGTCTGTTCTAGAACGGCCGGTGAATTACCCGATTCGAGGGCAGAATTATGTGCCGTAATCATACAATCCGCGAACAAGAAGCGTCCAGAAGAAAGTGGCGATAACCCAGACAAGACAAATTTCCCAATGTGCATTGCGAGGATTTGAAACTTTACAGGCTGTTTTAGTAGCTGGGCACTTACTTGAAATCTCTTGGCAGCGTTCGGAAGAACGCGAACAACGTCGTAGGCCTATCACCGGTCAGCAGATACATGACCAAGGCGGACAGCAGCGATTGTGGGATGAGCCGTTGTCCTATCGCTAATGACAACGAACAGGCCACAGCTGTGATACATGCTAGCGTGGCCGTTTTTTGCCGTATGCTAAGTTTCACTATCATCATGTGTTTGTGTCAGTGCGGGACGGTTTCTTATCCTCCTGTGGAAGGGTTCGGATTCTTGCAAGTGTCCAGGGCTAAGAGCTTACGCTCCTAGCTATACGGTGATGGCGGAAATGCGCGTTCTGGAAAGGAGAGAAAATTTTAAATTAGAAAATGATGCTCCGTTGTCGTCATCGTCGTCGTCGTCGTCGTCGTATTTTGTGTGTGGTGAGCCAATTAAAATCCTTCGTCTCTAGAGGAATCCCGAAGGCGAGAGCAAAGCAAGAGAAAGCATCAATTAGTGATAGACGGACATGTTTTTCCAGTGCACAGGCCAGCACCGGGAGATATGATTGGAACTGGAATTTGAACGACTAATCTCCGATTGATTGATCTGTTTCACAACGTTGGACAGCGAACAGCAGTGCGTCCTGATGTTGATGAGTGGAATCAAGACTCGGCTCGTCGACAATTGGATTTGACTTAGCACTTGCAATGAGAAGTGCGTTCTTGAACGACTCTTTGACCCTTTTTGAGATGACATGAGACTTTGCTTTCTTCTGGGTGTTGTGCTATTGCTTGCCTAGGGAATCTCTAGAGGGGATTGATCACATTCTAATAATTAAAATACGAAATGAATACCAGCATTATACACTTGGTTTATCATTTAATCCGTTAACGCCCAAATTCGTGTGACCTCCGGACAATGTGCGATTTTTCCAGGAGAAACCTAAGGATTATTCTCACATTATTTGAAAACAATATGTTAGGGATATTTCAAGGATCTTTCTAGTGATATTGAAAACATAATTTACGTTCCCAATTTCTGTTAAGACATGATAAAACAAAAAAAAATGCTTTTTTTATAAATAGATCACTGGGCGTTAATGGGTTAAATAACTTTCTAGAATGAAAAAAAAAACGTATGAGCTCGAATGTTGAGAGGGCCCCATCGGGTTGTTCATTTTGATATATAATATGGTACATGAACGGTACTTACGGCTAATTTTGGATGCTATTGTTTGTTTGTTAAAAAAATGGGCTGCTGAGATTAACCCTATGCACACAATAAGACAAGACGAACCTGTTGAAATGCTTAAATTTACATCACGATCCAAGAATTTAAGAAATTTCAGCACAATTGTTTTTTTTTTAGGAACATAAACAGTTCCAATCAAAAGAATATAACAACGTGATTTTTTGACGTAGGATTACGTCTTTCGGCAACATATTGGGGGTTTGATTTCAAAACACCAAAATTGACCGCATTACGAAAAGTGGTCAGGTTTTGACCACATTTAACTCTGTCAATAGCGGATGGATTTTAATTTCAAACAAGCCAATCGATCAGGAATTTTGCTACGAATCTGTTAAATTGAACACTTTGTTAATTTTCAATGGATCACTACTACGTCTCACTGATGGCCACCATGCTGAAGTATCTGTTTGCGTCGTTTCAAAAGATCCTTCCGTGGGCTACCTGTGACGCGAGTTGGACCGCTCACTGTATCCCTTCGGGAAACAGCACCCTTCAGAGGCCCATGAACGGCTCGATAGTTTCCAACTCGACCATAGTTCAGATGAGTTCTTCGGCCGAATTGTATTATAAGTAAGTCTGGACACACTTTCGATTGGTTTCTTCTCGGGACTCTTCTTGGTTACTAAAATCTGGTTCTAATGGTTATGCACATAAGTAGAAATAGTAAGTCTTAACACAATAGCTGATGTTTTCTCACTGGAAGGTGTCGGATTTGGACAGCTCTTCTCGATAATCACATTAATCACCTACTACTCATCGCTGATGGCACTCATTGCAAGCTACATGTTCGATTCATTCAAAAGCCCTCTGGGACGGTAGGAGGTGCCACAGAGAAAGTCAGTAGTTCGGAAATTTACTTCAAGTTAGTAGGTGCTTGGTTTAATAATTAGCAGATATAACGTCATTGTGGAGTTTGCTTTACCATCACGTGTGGACGATTTACTTGACTCAGTTAATAGAGTAAGTATTCCAGTTATGGCATTAACGGTCCTCCAAAAAAACTCATTTTTTTAATTAAACACATAATTTATTTTACATGATGTTAGTCTCAATGATGATCTGCATGCCTAAGTTGAACTTTTTTTAGGTCAATTAGAGGAGCACTACCCAACTAACAATTTTAGCTGCAGATTAGCATATACATGCAAAAATTAGCTTATACAGCTAATTTTTGCCTATGTATGCTAGTATACAGTTGAAACTATTTGTTGGGTAGTGTGTTAATTCGCATACTTTCCCTATTTGATGGAAGAAAGACAACTTGGGTATGTTTGCAAATGCATATCATTAAATTTTTCAAAATATCATCGGTCGTATTCAATATTTTCAAAAACTTTTAGGTGCGCAACTAAGTTCTCGCTATTTTTTTATGAAAATGTAAATTGTAAATAAAAATTTATGAAAATGTAAAAAAAAGTTTACAAATGAATCAAAGTATTGCTCATCGCTAGCTACAAATGTTGTCCATATTTCTGGCAGAGCTTAAATACCGTGACGGTAGAAGTGTTCGTCTTTTGATGCTATCCACGAATCAAGCCATTTTGTGATGTCTTCATATGAGCGGAACTGCTAATCAGCCAGACCACATGTGCCATCGAACGGAACAAGTAATAATCGGACGGTGAAATATCTGGAGAATATGGCGGGTGGGGTAGAACTTCCTATTTGAGCGTTTCCAAGTAGGTTTTAACAGGTCGATATCAAGCGTTGTCATGCTGTAGAATCCATTTTTCGTGATTCTGCTCGTATTGTGGCCGTTTTGAGTTCGATACCGTTCCCCAGTGATGGTTTCGTTTGGTTTCAACAGCTCATAATAAATAACACCAACCTGGGTCCACCAAAACCACAGCATAACCTTCACAGCGTGAATATTCGGCCGAACCGACGACGTAGAAGTATGACCGGGCAGCATTGCTGAGATTTCAAGCTGAATATTGCATTAGATCCTAAGTAACACCCAGACAACCAGAAGTCGTATAACAATGTACAGAGAGTATCGTAAATTGCTACAGTTTAAGTCAAAATCGCATATAAGAATGGCATACCTCGCATTATGTTTAAGTTAAATCGTATAGAATGCAAATTTCCGACCTATATGCGATGACTCATTTTTCCGTCGTACTGTATCACAAATTAAATCGGATTACATCGTAAGACTTTTCAAAATGAATTTGTTATTACAGATTAAATCGTATATGATGTTAAATCAACTCGTTTAAAATTAAATTAAAATATGCACGTATTTGACCTTCACTTTTGTAGGTATAAGCCATTTATTTGCATTCTATACGAATTGTTTGTTTGTATATATGTTTGTATATCACGAAAACAATTCTGAATATACGTGCATTCTGGTTGTCTGGGCATTGATCGGTTCTGTTCGTCGACTTTCTCTTTCGTTGATAACAAGAGCACATAACCACACAGAAAAAATTCTGAATTTTAACTATCGCGTATAATCTCCCTTCGTTTAAATTTGAGCTAAACTTGGCATAAACAGCGAAATCGTTTACAAGTTTGCATACAATATTGCTAATTTATGCGATATTGCACTTAAAATTACACGTAATATCGCGTAAATTTATACCAAATCTAGCGTTAATATTATGTGCACTATATTTCGCAGAAATTTACATGAATTTTTCATATGGTGCAGTTCCTTTTGTGTTTGTTGTAATAGATTCTAGATAAAAGCTTCTTTGTCGATCTGTGTGCTGAAAATACCAGGGAATGTCATTACACGGCCGTGAGGATACAAAGAGAAAGTCGACGAAGAGAATCTGTCAATGTAACTTAGGATCTAATGCAATGTTCAGCTTGATTTGTCCCATATGTTAAGAAAGTGGTCTGATTTACGCAAATCGATATGATTTTTTTCTACGAATCTGTTAAAATTATGGATTTATCATTCTTCAAAATGTCACTATTAATAATGTTGCTATAATAATAGAATGGTCACCGATTGCCTGCAAAAAGCGCTTTCCCTAACACAGATTTCAAAATTGAACTCCATCCGGTCTCACGGAACGCTGTTCATTCAACCTCACCACACGCGGTGGAGAATGGTGTTCTCCAGTACACAAGGAAAGGCTCCCATCAAGCAACTAGATATCAAGGCTGCTCTCAACCGCTGATCGGATTCAGTTGCTCGTCGTGAGCCGCTGTGGGCCATGTATGCCGAGCGTGTCACCCTCGTTCCAAACAACATACAACTCGTTAGCCTCATCCGTTTGGAATACCATAATAGCTCAGCATTACTCAACCATCAGGATAAATTATTGTTGTTTAAGAGTTAATTTTCAATGAACGTTCGCTCGCCTTGCTGCCAGCCACATCACCCCCAAAGCTCTTTGATAATGTACCCAGCAACCAAACGCCGATTTGACCATGTCAAATAACCAGAAACATGTTGTAAGGTTTGCTCCAGGACGCTAGAAAAATCAAAAAAAAAAAATCTCGAATTTATATGATTGATCGCGAATATCTCGCCATTGGAAAAATTTTAGCAAGAAATTTCTCCAATCAATTTTTGCTTTTTTTTATTATCTATTAAATAAACCAAAAGTTCTGTGCGTTTTGTGCACGAAAATGCGTAATTTTGACATCAGAAAACGAGGTGTTTCCGTGTTGGGAAAAGTGGTTTCCCTAATACAGTCGCCGAATATTGATAGCAAGCACTGAGCATACCAGACCGTACCTATCTTTATGCCTTTTGATGCAAATTTTAAGCCTCTCCTATTAAGAGAATTATGCAAAAAAAATCTTGGTTCTTTTAAAAGTTGAGGCTTACCTCCTTTTGGTTTGTTTTTTCCGTCGATCTGGTTTCCGTGCTGAGCACCAATGCTACCGACGTGCCAGGAAGGCAGCTCCCACACCTGGACCCTACCTATCGACCCATCAACTCATGAACCGGGGACCAACGGCTTTACTTCCCATCCGAAGGAAGGCGTGATCAGAGATGTTATGCCTCAGAATATCCCGGCGGCGCCGACTGGGATTGAACCCAGGCCTGCTGGGGTGAGAGGTAATCACGCTCACCACTACACCACCTTCGCCGTTTTAGTTGAGGCTTAAAATTTGCATTAAAAAGCATTAAGAGAATTATGCAAAAAAAAATCTTGCTTCTTTTAAAAGTTGAGGCTTAAAATTTGCATTAAAAAGCATAAACGTACATAGGTACCGTCCGGTAGGCTCAGATTCTGTGATAGATGTGTTTTCCCTTATACATATTTCATTTCCACACGGCTATCATCTCCAAGAACATCGAGGACAAATTTCCACAGTATTTTTCTAAACAGGCTTCCAAGTTTCCAACCCATCGGTCCTTTTCAGGACCACAAATGACTGATAAAGAGTTAACTAAAGAGTAAGAGCTTGTATCCAAGACATATCGTTCAGGATTGGTTTGTACTACATGGACATCGACAGAGCACCTCTCAAACAGAACTCTCAAATTGCATCCGAATTTCAACCTATCGAACTTTTGCACTGATAACGAGTTAAGAAATCAATTTAATATTTACTATACTTTTGCTGTGACATCAAAATTACCTTTCGCAATCCTACATCAAATCTGCGGTCGTGTCTTGGATACAACCTCTTACTTTTTCCACTCCGAAAAGTTCAATAACAGACTAATCATAAACTATGTAAACCGATTTTTTTGGTTTGAGGTTTGAGGTTTTAGACAATTGTAAATCCAGAATAACCAAGAAGCTTGAAGTCCTCTATATAAGCGAATTCGTGGCCAAACCCGCAAAACTTAAACTACTTCCAAGTCCTTTACTTATATTTTTGAAGTAATTATTAATGTTAGCGGTGATTAACGTGGAGGATGATTCAAGACCCGTTTGCCTTCAGAGTCGTGGAGAGCAGTTTCGGTAGTGCGGTCGCTTTCGTGACGTTAAACTCGTCTTTGTTTGTGAGCACTGGCAATTTCGGGGAGACGACGGATTTGCATTGCCGGATATGTTCTCCATGACATTGGGTTGCCTTGTGCAGAATGTTTAAATGTTGTATATGTTGTACGGGTTACGGGTAGTTTTCTGTCATTTCTGAATCAATTGAGTGCAAAGGTTTCGCACTGTGGATTCAATATGTATGGGTCCACTGAAAACTTTTCATCATTGTTATTGATGTCCGCTTGCTCCCGGCGAGATGGCCTCAATCGTGCCTGATTTATTCGGTGAGTTTAGCTTTTACTCATTTTGAAATATAATTCAGAATTCCAGAAAGCATGTTCAACAAAGTTCATTTGTAGATCAAATTTAAGTTGAGCTTGTCCCATTTTGATTCGCAACATTAGACTTATAAGATGTAATTGCAAAATATTCAAATCAACGAAAAATATTCAATTCTGTTCCCATCTTACGTAAATACCTAACCGAAATAATAAACTTCGCGTAAAAGTAGAACCAACCGGTGGAAACTAACGATTATAATTGGCTCACTACTTGACTAGCCTATTGGTCCCAAGCAAATCGATTGACGTACCCCATTCTAGACAAATTTCTACAACTACACTATGTTTGTTTTGATTCGAAATGAAAGTTTGACAGATAAAATGAGGGGTTCGTGGATTTTCCTATGATTCGAGGGGTGCACCGATTAACTTGGGACCGAAGAGAGTACCAGAGTTGAGCCAAAAAGTTGAGCACGATTCTTCGGGACATTCTAGTCTTAGAGTTACCTCTATGGTAGAACTTAGTGAAGTAATAAGTGCTTTTTCGTCATGTCTCCGGATCTGAGAGATTGTAGATCGCCGTGGTTTGTTCTGGTGTAAGGGGTCCCGACGTCGTGTTTCAACTCGATCATGTGTGGTGTGATGTGATATGAGGGGCTCGGTGGCTTTCGGGCAACCATTTTGCTTAATGAGCAATTCCCTCCACATTCACGATTCGTTAGACACATTTTTTTTTTCGCTCGAACCCATCACTGCAGTTCAGCGTACCGTTTGCCAAAACGAACCTTGCTGAAAACCCAACCATTTTATCCAACATCCCATTATCGGCTTCCAACAAAGCGAGTATCACGTCAACACCAGTGCCTCAAATATTAGAAAACCTAAATCGAATGCCGAAGGCAAAAGCACATTCATTCGTGTACACTAGGGTGCTTCATTCTGAAAAAAGTGATGAATTTCTGATGGGCCACCCTCCAGTTCGATTCATAGCCCCAAAATATGAACCTGTGCAAAAATTGGTAAAGATTGATGAAGGTTTAGAGGTCGCGCCAATGATTTGAAATTTGTATGGGAATTACTATGGAAGAATTTAAAAAATCGCTTATATCGCTATAACTTTGCTTCTACTTGTCCAAATGTCGAAAAAATTTAGTATGTTATTGCTATGGCAATAAACAAAAAGCCTACAGTTGCTACGCTCAGTTTTGCAGCGTATCAAGAATTATAAAAATGTGAAAAAATGGCAAAATAGGGTAAATTGACAGATGAATATGTACAAGGCAACAACGCCAATTTCATCGCAACAACAACAGGCTTGTTGATCATTGTCATGACAACCACATATTTTTTTTTTTTTCAACGTTTGGACAACTACAACCAAAGTTAGAGCAATGTAAACGAAAATCAATAATTTCCCATACTAATTCACCAAAATCTCCATACAAAATCCAAATCATTGGCGCGACCTCTAAACCTTCATCAATCTTTACCATTTTTTGCACAGGTTCATATTTTGGGGCTATGAATCGAACTGGAGGGTGGCCTATCAAAAATTCATCACTTTTTTCAAAATGAAACACCCTAGTGTACACACACAATCGTTTCCTGCATACGAATGAGTATAAACAGAGGTGTAGGAATAAAGAAAAGCTTTCGTTTTGTACGTACGTATTCATAATCGTTCGTCCGTTCGCTTTCGCTGCGTCCGTGTTCATTCAAGCATTTTAACGCTTATCAATTACATTTGGTTCCAAAGTTCATTCGCATTCCACTCGTTGAAGAAGTGCAGTAAAAATATTCGTTGAATGTTATCAGTGCCAACAGTGGTTCTCTGCGTAATTTTGTAAACAACATCCGAATTAATATGGAAAATCAATACCCGTCGACATCTGTATCAACAGCTGATAAAATTGTAGGAACTAAACGTAAAAAGCGTAGTGAAAATAAAGTGACTCTCGCCGATATTGCGAAAGGCTTCATGGAGATGGAGCAAAGACTTCATGTGCCATTGATCCAGGAACTGCGTGCAAATATACTCAAGTTTCATCATGATTTGGCTGTGTTGAACGAGTTAACCAAGGAAGAGGAAACACCGGCAAAGAAGCAGCGAGTTTCTTAAAAAGCGTCCTGTGCCAATTGACAAATTATTGTTTATGGATTCATTGGTGAATCTGATTTCGTACCACAACATGCCCCTGGCATGTTTGCAATGAGAAGGATTTAAGCAACTCCTTGATCCTTTGGTATAAGCTGTTGGCGTAACAATGAATCCAACAAATATGAAGGCTATGTTCAAGGAAATTGAAGGCAGGATTCATGAGGCTATAGCAGCAGAAATGAAAGATCGGCTCATCACGCTCAAAATTCACTCAGACTCTAGACACAACCGCCATGTACTGGGCATACATTTACAATACTCAATCAACGACAAAGTAGTGATTTGCACATTGGGTTAATTTAACATTTATAATGTTTTAATCTATTGGATATCAACTGTTTTTGTTTATAGGAATGCTGGAAATAAAAGAATGTCAAACGGCCTGGTTTTTAAAGAGTAAAATATTGGACGTTGTGAACAGTTGGAATAAATCAAATATTCTCAGTAACATGTGACAACGGAGCCAATATGCTCGCAAGCAGGAAGTAGAGCTGTTGGCCTTGGACTCAGAATATACCGGAGAGCAAGACAAGGAAGACCATGAGTTCACCGCAGCCAGCTACATACAAACTAAATTTCAGTCAACACCTTTCAAATGACCTTTAAAGATCGAAAATCGGTTATAAATTGGCTAAGATATGGTTGGGTGACCCCAAACTTATGATCGGGAGTGTATGTCCAAACACCTGCTTCTTTCCTAAAGAAAACTACCCATATGCTCCATATACCATCCATATGCCATACGCTCCATATACCACATCCATTTCTTCTTTTCCACAGCAAAGAACGAAGAAGAACACCTACCTACAGAATGAAATGCAAAGCTTCGCAATCGAAGAGAGATGCGACTGCTTTTGGTATTGACTAGAAGCTCACAGAAAACGAATGAAAGCTCCATGCATGAAAATATAACATTGATCAGGAACCCACTGAATGAATATTTGGGAAGCGAAAATGAATGTGATGTGCATTGAAGACACTAAATATTCAGTCAATGAAAATGAATATTCAACACATTCCTACCCAATCCTTTCTTGACCTGCATTCGGACGCGGCCGTCGCTGGTATTGCCTAATTTAAGATCACCAGTTTTTACACATTGAGGATGATTGCTAGTCCCAAGCATCATCTGTTGGTTCTCTGTGTAAGTACAGCTGATCTTGCAATAACGGAGTAGCATCCGCGGGCGGTCAATCATGCTCATGATTTACTTATGTTTTTGAAGTTTTTTGAACTACAGTGCGTGTCATAACAATACAACCAGCTGAAATGTTACAGTAATTCAATGCAATGAGTCATTTGTTTGTAAACATGTATACGGGAGCACACATTAAATACGTCACGCGAAATTTCGGGTAAATCAACCCCCACCCCTCACTCTTTTGCAACGTTTTTCCTATACCTAATGTATTCCCAGACAACCAGAATGCACGTATATTCAAAGTTGTTTCTGTAATATACAAACATATATACAAACAAACAAATCGTATAGAATGCAGAAAAAGGGCTTATACCTACAAAAGTGGAGTTCATATATGTGCAAATTTTAATTAATTATTAAACGAGTTGATTTGACATAATATACGATCTGTAATAACAAATTCAATTTGAATAGTCTTACGATGTAATCCGATTTAATTCGTGATATAATACGATGGGAAAATGATTCATCGCATATAAATAAGAAATTTGCATTCTAAACGATTTATGTTAAACATAATGCGATGTATGTCATTCTTATATGCGATATTGGCTAAAACTGTAGTTATTTACAATACTGTCTGTACATTGTTATACGACTTCTGGTTGTCTGGGTTTCTAGTTACAGATCTGTGAACCACTCTTACCGCCTTAGAACGTGACATACTTAATGGATGCTCCCTATGCAAGCTAATTGGCTATTATTTCCCAAAATTTCACACAGATTGAATCAAAAACTTTTGAGATATGATTGATTTTTTGGACATCTCTCTCTCTCTCTCTCTCTCTCTCTCTCTCTCTCTCAAACACTAGTTTCTATTCATGATGATAAATATTTACACCAACAAATTATTATGGGATTGCAACCAATTCTCAGTGTATATTCAAGATCAAAAGCAGCGTCGCCCATGTCCTTACCGTCTACGGGAATTAAATGATTGTTAGTATGGCAAACGTTGCTACTAGAGCTCATTTATCATGTGAAAGACATTTTCCACAGGGTTCAAAAACGGTTGCCGTTTGGCCACCGAGCTATTTCGAACGCTTTGATTGCCTTTGTTGTGTGTTGATATCAACACGTTCAAAATCTAAACGACGACGATGGTCACTCAAAATGAATCAAAAGTAATAAAACGACATAAACGAAGACATTAACATAGGCGTAGCAATAAAGCAAGACCATTCTGGAGGTGGCTTGGGTTCGAAAAATTTCTTCACTTCCCTGGACATAGAGTATAAATGTACTTCCAGGGTTAATGTCCCTAAGTGTCCCTGATATTGAGCCCATACATAAATTTCGAAGTTAAGCATTTATTGATAATTTTTCACAGGAATTCAAAATTGTCCAAAACGCATTGTTCTAAGAACCTCGTTATGAAGCTCGTGTTGATATTCTGTAACATAAGGTTAAACTTTTAACCACTGGAAAATATGACCAAACATTTGGAACGGCTTATTTGCAGGGTGGCAAGTGAATTTCCATTTTGAAATTCCTGGTTTTCTCCTGGTTTTCCTGGTCAATGATTTAAAAATTTCCTGGTTTTAAAAGCCATGTATTTAAAAAACAATTTTTAATAAAAAAAAATAAAGTGAATCCTGGTTCCATAATTCTTCGCGCAATGCGGATTTTCACAAACCAAAATAGGTATTAAGGTTCTTGTGAATGCCCGTGAAATCTTTATGTGATTGTTTGCTGTAAAGGAGCTAGTAGGGAGCTGCGCTACTTCGTCGTATCATGGCGCCTATTTCCGTTCTATGTGCTAAAACTATAATAACAAAGCGTTTTCAGTCATTGTTTTTGAAAAAAACATCTTTGCTTACAAGATTAATTACGATTGACACTGAAACATTTGCGATAACCCGTAAAATGAGCGATTTTAGGGGTGCATGACGAAGAAAAGCTGAGCCCTATCTAATGTCTGAAATGTAGAGATCCATAAGCCCCTAAATACTGAGATTTCTGTTTTTGAAACTGCGATTTTTTTAACTTTATTTTTGAGATTTTCAGCCAACGGGCTAGTTTATCTCAAGGTGAAATTGCGAAGTGTGATATTAATGAGGACTCTTTAAGCAAACTTTTGCTTCTAACAATTTTACGGATTTCCAGTTTTTTTAATTTTTCCGCAAATTGTCAACGATTAAGGATTTTATTTAGCGGAATTTTGATTACAACATGATTTCAAAATCATATGATTTTTTTTTAACACATTTATTACACTTGTTTGAAACACAGTTTACACGTTTACATTTTCACAATTTAAAACAAAGTCTAGAGCTTGAACAGAAAAAACATTTTCGGCATCTAACACAAAGTTTACGTAACATATAAACAATTTTAGAGCCTTTCTCCTACTACTTCTTCGAATATTAATTAATTCAGGAATCAAGAAATCCCTAAATCCTATTCTTTTATCTAAGATTGTCTCCAATTTCAGACGAAGAAAGATCCATGAATCTCGAACATGAACACAACTGGAAAATTTATGTTCTAAATCCTCAGGAACGTTTGGACAGAACTGGCACATAGGACTGTCTTGTCGGTTAGTGCGGTGCAGTAAGTCTGCATGAGGTATTTTCCGGTTGACCAACAGGAAGAATGTGGATCTCTCAGCCGATGTAAGATGTTTGCTGTTGATATTATTCCATACTTTGCTCCATGCGATTCTTGGGTTTTCTTCAACAATTTTAGGGCGCTTCATCTTGTCGCGAAAGAAATTGTGTAGTCCATCAGATGATGGGTTTCTTATGATCTGCTCTGGTATATAGGGCACTATTTTCCCTATATATTTTAAACAGGGATAGAGCGCTGGTATGGCCGCAATGTTTGGTGGATTTGCTATGTGTACTGAAAGATCTCGTGCGAACGGTGTGTGCTCAAGACTACAGCAGAATCTGTTCACCAGAAGTGATTTGCTTTTGTGCATGGGCAGATGAAGATTTAAGCCACCACAATTGAGAGGCAATGTAAGTTGCTCCATAGGAACTAATAGGAAAATAGGAAGTGAAATAAATGAGGGATTTAAACTCATGCTCCGCATCACAACCAAGAGAAAACCGTGATCAACACGATCAAAAGCATGGTCAAGATCAAAGGATATTAGCTTGCCTGATTTCTTTTTGCAGTTGAGTTCAACTATTCGGTCTTTGATGGAATGTACCGCTTCGAATATATTCCTTTTCGAATTTGAGCACTTTTGGTTTGGAGTTAACAACCTGTTATCCTCCATTACTTTACTTAGTCTATGTTTCAAGATCCTTGCAAGTATTTTGTAATCGAAGTTTAATAGAGAGATTGAGCGATACGCTTTGATTGACTCCTCGGTGGTTTTTTTCTTACAAAGAACCACGACTCCTTGCACGAATTTTTCGTGCACGTTCTCTTGTAATGCTTCATTCAAAATCAAGTTCAATTGAGGGTGTATGATCTCGAAGGCCTTGAGGTAAAACTCCTTTGGCAGGCCGTCACTTCCGGGTGATTTCTTCGATGCGCTTGACTTGATAGCAAAGAATATGTCGGATGTTGTAATTTCATCCATCAAATGGTTGTTCGATTCCGAGTCAGCAGGAATTGTCCGATTGCATGGAAAATCCGTAGAAGGCTGTACGATCACTGCAGAGTATAGGTTCTTAAAATATTCAATAACATGATTCTCCACATCAGATGAATTAGTCAGCAATTGGTCTTGATGTCGAATAGACCTAATGGTGCTTTTCTTCTTTTTTTGAATTCTGTCACTAAGTTGAAAAGTTGACACTTTTTCGCCAGCAATAAACTTGTCATTTAACCGCTCAAACGCCTTTGAAAATTGACTTTGCAGCTGCAACATTTTTGCTTTCACCTGGTTTACCTCGATTCTTCCGTTTGGATTTTGAAAACAATTGTCATAAGCAACTTTCAATTGACAATATAGTTGCTCATTTGTTGCATGAAACTCACGAAATTTTTCGTTAGTTTTCCAGCGAAAAAAACCACGTATTTTCGGCTTTGCAAAGTCAATCCATCACGTCATCCAGCTGTCATAGTTCCTTCTTTCGCGCAACCATCAATTCCATTTGCCTGAAAACTCCTCGAAGACCTCGTCTGTGAGTACATGTGCACGAATAGACCAATAACTGTTTCCAAACGGTTTTCCCAAATCAGGCAAGCAACACCTTGTTTTGAAAGCTTTGTGATCAGAGAAGGACGTAACCAGATATTCTGACGAACGGAGATGCGGAACAAGGGCTGACGAGACGTACACTCTATCAAGTCGAGAAGCGGAATTAGGACGAATAAAACTAAACTCATTTTGATTAGCATGCAGAACATCCCAGGAATCAATGAGAGACATGCCATTAACAAAACTTTTGAGAGACAAACTATTGCTGTTTGCGCCAGTTGCATCTTTATTGTTCACGACGCAATTAAAGTCGCCACCTATGATCAGGTGTTCGGTTGAGTTCTGTAGGTAAAAGGGAAGAGAGTTTTGGAACAAAGATTCACGTGTAGAGTAGTTTTGTACACCCGAAGGGGCATATATATTACATATTGTTACAGAACTGCCTAATTTTACTGTCAAAATTCGACTATTGAGGCTGCGCTGCACGTTTGAGTAAGGAATGTGTGCTTTCAATGCAATGGCAGTCCCTCTTCTGGCAATGTCCACATTAGTAATGACATTGAAGCCTGGGATGCACAAATGAGAGTTTTCTACTTCTTGGAGGAGAACAATATCTAGGTCAGTCAGGCGAATAAACGAATACAACGATTGGATTTTGTTTGTATTGGATATAGCGTTGGTGTTAATACTACCTATATTGTAGCTTGTTCGTGTAGGGCACATTTAGGTTACGGGGAGAATCAGATCTTCAAATTAGTGGTTGGGGTTGTCTGTGAAAGAGGAGAATTGGTCCGTTTTTTTTTCGAACGGCCTCTTCCTCGCTTCACTGTTCGATACGGATTGTTTTCGCTGGCAGAGTCGTTACTTTCGCTTTTGGAAATCTCCATGGAAAGGGGTAGGAGGGAAGGTGAAGCAGCCTGTCGTTGATTCAATGTGGTTTGGGATTGCGACGGAATCGCTGGAGTTTTGAAGGTACTTACATCACCAGAGCTAGTAGTTTTTTCGACATTTTGTTGAACATCACTGGTCCCCTCAGTTTTTGGCAGCTGTTGGGTGGATCGCTCTCCAGTTATCGTCTCCTGTTGTTGGTCTACGGTTGTTTCGTTGGTGATTGTTTTCCCCATTCCGTTTTGATCCATTTCGTGATCGTGCTCGGTTGTTTCCACGGCACTTGAAGTTGTGGTTGTTGGAATGATTGTGGTCGAGGGGGCGATGAGAGCATCTGATGAAACGGAGGAAACAATTTGTTGGCTTGGTCGTTCGAGTGTTTTGCCTATTGTATACGTCGCGTTGGTTGAGAAGAACCGCGGGAACGGAGGTGTTGGAGCCAGTGGAGCTTCATTGTTCAACACAGCTGCAAAAGTGGCCGGTGCTGAGCCAGTGTTTGCTCCTTGTGTGCTTGAACCTGGACCATTTGATGCTTGCGCTCGTTTCAAGCGGCTTTCAAGGTCAACCCTTTGTCCCAGCAGTTTTTTATTTTCTACGCATGTACTGCCTGGATGAGACTGATTCATGCAATGTCGACACGTTTGAGGCTGGTTTCGGTAAGTCACCAAAGTTTGTTCACCTTGGATGGTGATGAATGATCTGATGTGTCGCCGCAAGTTCATCTTGACGACCCAAACTCCTGAAGCAGTCCCTTTGCCGACAAAGTTTTCGCTCCAGCTTTGCTCTTTGGTGCTCAATACATCGCCGAACTGCTTCAAGGCAGCAATCATTTCGTCCTTCGTCACGTTTTCAGACAGGTCATGGACTTTAATTTCCACACCCCCATCATCCATCTGAAGTCGCACCTTGTACTTCTTTTTGTTCACCTCCAGCTCATGTCGTTCGTCATGTTGAATCACCGTGTCCTGTGCTGTTTTTAGGTCAATGCACTTGACATGCACGCAGTTTTGTGCGTGGTTCATCTGAAGACGCAGTACTTGGTCGAGTCGCAACCCGAGAGTTTGATACACAAACAAGTGTAGTTCTTCGAACGATGGACGCTTTGGGAAGGTGGATAGGAGTACCTTGAAGGTATTTTCACGAGTTCTCACAGATGTCATTGTCGCGGGTAGTGCATACGATATGCAGACAGCGAGATTGTCGTCAGTAATTGACGCTAAGCTTTTTCTCACACCGAAGTGTGGATAGAGTGAAACCGAAAACTATTTAACACGGAGCTCGATTACAGAACGTCTGGTCGCGGCGATAGCTTGAACCTAACTGTGTTTTTGAAACTGCGATTTTTTTAACTTTATTTTTGAGATTTTTAGCCAACGGGCTAGTTTATCTCAAGGTGAAATTGCGAAGTGTGATATTAATGAGGACTCTTTAAGCAAACTTTTGCTTATAACAATTTTACGGATTTCCAGTTTTTTTTAATTTTTCCGCAAATTGTCAACGATTAAGGATTTTATTTAGCGGAATTTTGATTACAACATGATTTCAAAATCATATGATTAAAAGATTGCATAAACAACGCTGGTTTAATAACTCTTATTATTAAAAAAGACTGACTGCTGAAGTTCATAGAAACTCCCTAAAGTTCGTAGAACTTCCCTGCAGCGTTAAAGTCTTTCCTAAAGGGTTAATTGAAGTTTGTATTGCCTGAATTTCATGGGACTTCCCCGAAGTTCGAAGGACTTTTTTAAGATCTTAGGACTTTCCTGAAGTTTGAAGGACTTAACTGAATATGTGAGGACCCTAAATTTAGAAGAGCTTCCCTGAAGTGCATAAGGCTTTAAATATCGAAGGGTTTTCGAAAAGTTGGTGGGTCTTTCCTTAATTTCTTGGAAATTCCCTGAAGTTTGGAGAGCTCCCATAAATTTCGTAGGACTACCTGTAGTTCAATCGACTTCTCGGAAGTTCTAGGATCTTTTTTGAGCTTGGAGAACTATGTTAAGTTCAGAGGACTTCCCAAGAGTATTGAAGACTTCTCTGAAGCTCGGAAAAGTCCATAAGTGTCATAGGATTATCCTTATGTTTTAAGCAATGCCAAAATATCGTAGAAGTTACATTAAATCTGTAGAAAGTTCTGTAAAATTCACAGTTATTCCCCAAAGATTAAAGGACTTCCCTAAAGTTCGTAAGACTTCTCTGAAAGTTGAAGAACTTCTCTGAAACTTGTAAAACATTCCCGAATTTTATAGAACTTGCATGAAGTTCGAAGGCTTTATCTGAAGTTTTTAGAAGTAGAACTTTTTTATTGAACGTGTTGAACAGGTACTTCAAAGTAGTTACGCGTCGGCACTGCTTAAGTCTGCTATCAATTAAGCACAAATCATACATGCAATTGATTCGAGAAAAAAAATTAAATTAAAAATAAATACAAAATATATTTACTAAATTCTCAGGGTAAATTTTGTTCATCAATGTTTAGTTGTGTGAAAGATTTAGCTTGAACAAAATTGTTAGTTTTGAACTGATTATAAAATGAAACTTTGACATACATAAAATTTAAAACCTATTTAAATTATACAAACAAGATTATTTTCCTGGTGGACTTATGAAATTCCTGGTTTTTTCCCGGTTTTTCCAGGTGAAAATAAATTCCTGAATTTTTCCCGATTTTCCTGGTTTTTCTGGTTCACTTGCCACCCTGTATTTGGTAAATACAGATACAGGGTGCGTGACGAATTTTTGCAGTAAATGGCATATTTGAGAAAAAAATACACCAGTTAGTTATTCTAGCAATGAATTTTGTGCGATTTATTTTCTTTCGCAACATATGGAAGTTGTAAGTAAATTCATTCAAAAAATTGCCTTCCCTTTCGACGACTGTAGTTAGACGCTTCCGGAAACTGCAGTATGCACGTTTTAAAATGTTTCGATCCATAGATGTCATCACTGCCTTAATTTTAGCTTTTGGCGACTTAAGTGTGGTGTGAGGGGTTCTATTGGTATCCCGTTGGACGACGCCCTATACAAAATAATCCAACGGATTGATATCGGGACTGCTTGGGGGCCAAATTTCTTCCTCACAAATTTACGAAATATTTTCCGTAAGCCATTTCTGTGCTTTATTAGCAGTATGAGCAGGTGCTCCGTCTTATCACTTTCCCAAGCCTTTTTTAATATTATACACTGTTCTTTCAGACACATTTACCGACCGAATTATTTCTTTCATGCATACTCCGGCGCGCAACAAAGCGACAACGGCTGACAGATTGCTCTCTTGTTTCGACATCTTTACGTTTACTCAACATTGTTTGTTTAAATCTTACACTTAGTATAGATAGCAGTATAAGCTATCCAGTGCTGCCAAATATATCTAAATCATGATGCACAAGCATGAGAAATTACTATTTGAAATTTACTGCAAAAATTCGTCACGCACCCTGTATACCACAGCTAAAATTAAATCAAAAAAACCTGATCAAATCTTAACTCTTGCATTTCTTGAGCGACTCAAAACTTTAGGATGTATCAATTTTCGATTGTAACAATAATATAACATAAACTGTGTACAAATGTTTACAAACATTGATATGAGGACTTCAACTTGATACAAATTGCAATTACAGCATACAATTACACATTCTTAACAATCAATCACCTCACGTTCGATGAGCAAATTCCTCCGCCATAACATCACACGATCGCACTTCAAAGTTCAATTTACAGATCAACATGGCTTATTTCCTCGCCGGACCGGAGGCGACACACGCTGCTCGCTCCTCACATCTGTACCTATGTTGATAATGTTTAATTGACTTTCGCGTGCGCCGGCATAGGTTAAATGGTTTATAATTACCTTCCTCCCACAAACAGCGCTATATGAGCACACAAACAGCTGTTTACCCCCTAGGAATCAAGTTCATCACCACATTGCGTGAAAAATAAAACGTCTCATTTTCTCGTTCACGCTGCACAATCAATCCCATCGTCTGTTAATATGAATCAGCTGTTTTCCAAAACATTCACTTCCCCAAGCACCCAGCAAGACTCTAGGCACTGATAGAGATGTCTACGTAATATATATGTAAGAGGCCGGATGAAGGCAAATATGCCTATAGTGTACAGTAATCATGAATGGAACACATGCTAGCAGAAGCCGGAGCGAACGGGTACAAAGTACAAAAGGCCATCAATTGATTTACCTACATCTCCTTTCCTTGTTGAGCGGTTCTTAATGCCTTATCAACTGAGACGAACCTGTTGCCTGAAAGAATTCTCTTGTCCCAGTAACGATGCGTCACTGCCTTTCTCTTAAAAATATGATTCTTCCTGTTTGAAGGTTTTGAAGACAACAAAAAAGAAACAATCCCAAATTATAAGAACGGGTGTAAAATAGATGAAGGAGAGAGAATTGACGAATCAGTGTACGGAAAAATGAAGGAAGTGTTTTTTTTTTATTATTTTAAGATAAGCGGCTTTGCTCGTTGATGCTCTCTATCTTCTTGACTGTGTTACGTTCCTACTAGAACGTTTACCTCTAAGTCCAGAGAAGTCTGAAAAGTTTCAGCTTTACCGCTCGTTTCTCTAGCAACCCTGTTCGAAGATTCCTCTGTCCCTGGCCTAAATAAACTCTTAACGGATTAAAGCAAACAATGTTCACATGGCTAGATAGATGGTATTGTGATCCAGTGTATCAACAAGTAAAATAAATATACGACTACGATACCAGAGAAGAAAAGGAAGATGCTTATCACAAAATTACCTCCAATAAAGTTGAGTAACTACTAGTGGTTGGTTCCCATAACGTGATGATTGGCATCAACAAATCCAATTTCAAATGAATCATGGACACGGATTCATTGGGTGCAGTCGTCGATTCCCTGTTTACTGCTTTCGGTAACAAGATCACTGAGATACATTGCACGTTAGTTGCTGTTTGTAACAAAATATTGAGCACAATGTCATTCAAGCCAGACTGAAATTGGATGCAAAAATGAAAAGCCCTACGCTCATCGAGCATGTGCATGAATAATAGCATTAATGATACCTCCTACTTTATTGAACACGTGAAATGGTTCGATTGGTCATTTGAGGGAAAAACAGCTGCGGGTATGTGAAATTGTGCTATTCTAGGTTACAATCGTAAACACGTCAAATTAATCAGTTATGACGACCGGACTGAGCAGCAGGAATTCAGAGTGTCACTATGCAAAGCAAGCAACAAAGCGAAACGAATTCGTGGAAGGGCATCACACTCATTGATGAATGTCAAATGCAAATGCAGTCATTAAGCCGTCAATTGTCTGCATGAACGGAAAGAAAGTGTTTTATATTTGGTTCGATAATTGGCACTAGGTAGTATTTTTACAGTCACAAAATAACAGATAAGTCCCGAAAGATGTAAAGCTTCAAATTTTATGGCAATACGAGGTCGAATGAATGCTCCATTGAAAAATTCAGAATAATTCTATTTACCGGTGCATGTGTTTAGCATGATGAAAGTCATCATCACAAGACTTTTAAAGATTTTTAGGACGCAGTAAATTTAACAACATTTGAAAACCTAAGAGCAAGAAAAATTTTCGAGATCCAGGATCTTGATTAAAACGGAATCCAAGCTTGTACAAATTTTATTAAATTTTAAACGAGGATTCAGACGACGGATTTAAACAAAATCCGCAGTCATAGATTTATAAACAAACATTAAAAATATTGAAAAAATTTCATAATTTTGACATTGCAGAAATAAATTTCATTATTGGTTTTATAATCATTATTTCGATGAGAATTTGTACAGAACTTTCAGATGCACATAAAGGTAATTCTATGAAAAAAATCTCTAGGAATTCTTAGGAGTATTCAAATGCAGTGATGAGAGGAGTTTTAAGAAAATACAAATCAAGCGGCGCCGGTGGTGTAGTGGTAAGCGTGATTGCCTCTCACCCCAGCAGGCCTGGGTTCAATCCCAGTCGGCGCCGCCGGGATGTTCTGAGGCATAACATCTCTGATCACGCCGGAAGTAAAGCCGTTGGTCCCCGGTTCATGAGTTGATGGGTTGGTAGGTAGGGTCCAGGTGTGGGAGCTGCCTCCCTGGCGTCGGTAGTATTGGTGCTCAGCACGGAAAACAAGATCGACGGAAAACAAATAAAGGAAAAAAAAAAGAAAATACAAAAAGGATTGCGCATAAATTCCATGGTAGTTTCGTGGACAATCCCAAAAGATTCTAGAAGAAAATTCTTGAAGCATTCCATGGAAATTCCAGAAATAACGGGAGTTCAAAGTATGATTTTACGGGTATTTTAGAAAAAAAAATCGCTTATGAAATGCCTAAGAAAATTATATGGAAATAACGAGGAGAATTTCGGGTGAATTTTAAGCAGAATTTCAAAAAAAAATCTCAAAAGGATTGTAAGGGGCTTTTGATTATAAGTCCAAGGCAATAATAAGGAGAGTTCTGAATTTTAACAAAAAATCCCGAACAGGCAGACAGTTCATTGAAAAATTCAGATTAATTTAAATTGATGCAATTTGGTCATCATCACGAGACTTCTGAAGATTCTCAGGTCACATGTTTTTCAAACAAAAATTGTCCGTATGTATTTTAATAAAAAAAAACTATATCCAATTACTTAAATAAAAAAAGGCAAATTGGTGTTCTACGTGTTTAAAAATAACATATGGCTTGAGCCCTTTCAAATTATAGCTTGAAAGTGTTTGTGTATTTGCCCCGTGCTGAGTAATTACCATTTGAAAAGGTCGTATTTTATAGATAAAATCGTTAATATTGCACGATTTTTAAGAGAAATCGTTATTCGGCAAAAAATTTGAATTTTAACAAGTTTTTTGAAGATGGCTTTCTTGAGTAATTTAAAACAAAATATTTAGAACATAAAACCATAGTTTTCAGAGACACTAGACGGGCCTACATTTGTATGGGTGAAATTTTGTATCGAACGGCTTTTGAAAACAGTGTATTTTTGCTCCTTGATTACAATTTTTAATAAAAGATTTTTTAAATAACGTCGTAAAAATTACTCACGTGATCCAAAATCAACAAAATCATAAATTAAATTTAAAAATAAAACCGTTTGATTGTGGCACAGTTTGATTTTGGCAACACTAAATTGTCGGACTTGTTGCCAAATTCGAACGGGTACTGTAGATTACGAAAATCATCAAATTATCTCGGCTGAACGCAGTGTTTAATTGTTTATTTTCTAAATTCAAAATTATTTGCAAAATCAACGGTTGACAACGGTGACCTTTTTTTTTTCAATCTTCCGAAGCATATTTACCATTAGATTTAATCTGGTACCGAATATCTGGCCACAATATAAGAAAAGTTTGATCATTGAACTACTTTACTTCAATGATGAGGAAATTTAAGAGGATTTGTACAGTTCCCGGGAAATCCTGGGATCCCGGGAAGCCAATAAAGATAGTAAATTGTTTTAATATTCGTATGTTTCTAATTTCTTTTAACGATGTTCTGAAATGTATGTTCATCTCTTTAGAAGAATGATTAAAAAAGGAGGTTTTTTCAATACTAGGGACACCAGATTTAACGACATTTCTTCGTTTTATAGACATTTAAAATCCTGTGAAGGTATTTTTTCATGCAGACATTTTGAAGACATTTCATGGTACGTGAAGTTGTTTCAAGACATGCGGAAGCTGAAGCAGACTTCCAATGGTTTTTTTTTTTAATTGTAAGCATTCAATTGTAGGCATATGATGATTTTTGTTAAATAAATGAAGTTTTGATTTCATATTTTAAGCTTCTTCCTGAATATGTTGAACATGAATAATGTAGCCAAAATCGGATATTTCAGAATAAAACTTGATCCAATTGAATATTCACAGGACTTTACGGAAATATTCGATTAGCTGGAGATCTTTTGAATACTTCCTGATCAACTTTTAGTTTTGGGAGAATATCCAGAGGACTTTATTGAAATCTTCGATCAGCTGGAGATCTTTTAAGTACTGCTTAACCGATCTGCCATCTTGAGGGAGCCAATTGAATGTTTGACCAGTTTAAGATCTTCAGATTTTCTGATCAATCTGAATTTACTAATATCCGACCAACCAGTTATCTTGAGAGACTATCTAGAAACGTTATTTGAATTTTACGAACAGTTGAAAATCTTAAGAATAATAATTGATCGACCTGAAGTCTTGAAAAATATCCAGAGGTCTTTAAATCTCCGACCAGCTGTATATCCTTTAAATACTTCCTAATCAAACTTCCGTCTGGGAAGGATGTTTAAAAGACGTCTTTTGAATTTTTGAACACTTGCATATCTTCAGAACATTACTTGATTAAGTTGGAAAGCCTTGAATACTATCCTGAGATATCATCACAAATCCGCGAATATCAGTTATACGAAGATTCGTGTACTTTCAAGAAGTTTCTTGAACTTAAACTCAGTTCCATGTACTCAAAGCCTTTATAAAGTTCCCTGAATATGTAGAATATTCTACGAAATCCTGGGATTTTTCGTTAACTTCTTCGAAGTTCCCAGTACTTCAAAGATTTTTCCATAGCTAACATTTTTTTTAATTTTTCGATAGGTACGACTAACTGTTTGCCCAGCTTGCTGAACTTGAACGAATTTCAAATAATTCATGCGATGTTCCGTAATCATCGTCCACGAGGTTGTTTAACATTTTACGAAGTATCCTGAAAATCGATGATGGTCCCTGAACTTTTACGAAGTTCCACGAACTTCTATGAAGTTCTCTGAAATCAAATAAATGTCTCTTGACATCTAAGAAGTTCCCTAATGGGACGTGATATTATGTTTGTCAGCCAAATTTCACAATAGTCCGTGCAGATCATGATGATTATGGTGGATAATTTCTCTCATGAATGTATTTGTAAAAAAAATTTTGTCGTGCTTTAGGATTACATAGATTACATACTAAAAGGTAAAGGTAATGCATTAGACTGGCCCACAAAAATAAAAGTTCTAATTTTCCACGGGCCAACCTCTAGATTTGTGCCTTTGGGTGAGAAAACCATTATCGGAAAGTTTCAGCACATTTGGTTTTAAGATTAGCTGGCGCTTTTAGTTTGAATTTTGTATGGGGAATTTGGTTAAAATACATGGAAAAATGACTCTCCTACACTCTATCGATCATATAAAAGTTTGTTTATTATCATTTTGATTCAGATTTTCAAAACTTGTAGTTCAAACAATGAGTAACAACCTTGCTGAAGATTGCATCACTAAGCCAGTTAGTTTTATTGAGATATTCGCTTTTGAATGTATATGAGCATTTTGTATATGAAACTTTCAACCAAATCTCCTATATGAACACTACACCAAAAGCGCCAGTCCGTGTAACGTCAAAAAGAGCTGAAACATTCAGAGTGTGGTTATCTCACCTACTGACACGAGGCAGGATGTTGGCCTGTTGAAAATATAAACTTTTATTTTTTTAGTTGTAATCTAGTTGATACGTTTTATAAGATGCCTGTATTTTGTCGCAATATTATACGAACAAAATGCACGGTTTGTTTTACTGCTAGATCCTATTTTTCACGAGTGCTTTTTGTAAAACGATCATATACAAAAAGTGATGTATGTCTGCAATTCTTTCGAAAAATCAGAATGAATTGCAAACGAAGGGAAGAGATATATTTCATAAGATGTGAAAGTTCTGGATTCAAATTCTGCTACAGATATTCTAAGAAAGATTTAAAGTGGTATAAGAGTCTCAAATTATAAAATCCCGGGGTACACGCGATCCCGGGATTTTTAAATTAATTTCCCGGGATTCGGGAATCCCGGGAAATGTAACAATCCCGGGATTTTCTCTAGCCGGGATAGACACGAGTGGTACAATCTTCAGGAAGTACATCCAGCTTCTTGCCTTCGCCGATGACTCGACATCATGGCAGGGAACTTTGAGACGATGGCGGAAAGTACATCAGACTGAAGCTAGGTGGATTGGACTTCCCATCAACGTATCGAAGACGAAATACATGAGAGGAAGAGTTTCTAGGGAAGACAATGTTAGCCTCCCACCCCGAGTTCAGATTGACGGTGACGAAATCGAAGTGGTCGATGAGTTCGTGTATTTGGGCTCATTGGTGACCGCCTAAAATGACACCCGCAGAGAAATTCAAAGATGCATTATGGCAGGGAATCGTGCCTACTTTGGACTCCGGAGGACGTTCCGATCCAATAAAATTCGATGCCGCACGAAGTTAACTATTTAAAAGACGCTGATTAGACCGACGGTCCTCTACGGCCACAAGACCTGAACTATGCTCGTGAAGGACCAACGCGCCCTTGGTGTTTTCGAACGGAAGGTGTTGCGTACCATCTACGGTGGAGTGCAGATGGATGACGGAACGTGGAGGAGGTTTTGGTGGATGTAATAAAGGTAAAGCTGTCTTGACCATGGTTTTATAAATGTTTTTCTATAGTAGCCTTGTAGTACTTCACAAAATATAAAATCACAGACAAACAGACATAACTCTCGCAATTTGTTCATCGAACAAGCATTTAACGGTAAAATTAAAAGTATCGTAGTTGGTAGTACCGCCACCTATGGCGTGCATAGTCAATTCCCTTGCAATTGACGTTTGCACAGTACCGCCATGTGTTCAGCGTACTGCCCACCACAGTGTATTCAAGAGATGGCGGTAATATTTTTGCAACGATGATTTTCAGTGAGAAATATGCAATGTGTTATGTCTGTTTGTCTGTGGTAAAATGTTACTTCCCAATAATTAGATCTATTGTGGTATACTCCAATTTGATCTATATGCACCGTCAGTTCGTTGCATCACTATGAATGTGAGCCATAGTCGCACTATGACTATGCATTTCACCCCAAGAAGGTATAACTTCCTTAATGTAGTTCGTTACCTTTTTTTAGTTCAGTAGACCATATCTCGTTAGGCATTAATGAATTAATGCACTACATTGACACAGTAGGTGTTCCGAAGTTTCATCTTCAAAATTACAGAAGCGAAATGTATCGTCTGTCAGCTACCTATTTTTAAAGGTGATATTTGCTTGGACAGTGTCCGGTGAATAGACCAGTCCTAGGGGTAAGACAGCTTTTAATTAGGAGTTAGAACGCAGTTAATTTTGAGTTACTCTGAGTAACTCGAGTTGCTCCTTCCCCACTTGTCAAACAACGATATCATCTAACTGCGTTTCATACCGACGAAATTGTTCGTCCTTCGAAATGTAGTTGTAATTACCTATAGACCAGTTCTAATCGCTTAACTGCTCCATACTGATTTCAGATTAAAAATATGCTTTCTAGTCATACATATATATGGGGATTTAATGAAAACAAGAAACTGGCATTCTCTGGTCATATTAATAATATGAACACTCGTTTCTTCAAAGAAAAGGTTCCCATCCTTCTTGAATAGGTAACTCATTCTCTCCTTGGTGAAATACTTGTCTCAACTCTCAAATCTTAGATCTTAGCGAAATGGGACACGGAGTCCCAAGTTTCGGGTTGAAGAGTTCTGCGATGCTTATCCGACGTCCCCAATCGCTAAGGAGGAATCGTTTATTGGTTCGACAAAACGTGCCATGTCGTCAACGACCGACATAGTCAGTTTCCTGCACTTGAGCATCGGAACCTGTTCCACATACCAACGAAACTTCAATACCAGGCTACCACCAAACTGCCATCAACACAGGCAGTCGTACTGTACGACGGTCGGTCCACCATCTTGATGATAGTGCAACAACCCCAAATTCTAACATCAATCCTTATAGTGAATTATTCGTAATGGTTCTATACAATGTTAACATTAAATATCAATTCAAGACCAACAATTGAAATGGCCTTAACTCCATTTTGTAAACAAACCTTGTAAGGCCATTTGCTCGCGAACCGAAGTCCGCAAAGGCAAACCAACATAATGAACAGGTAGGGGAAATTCTCCTCTACCCAATTGTGGTTTAGGTTTGCGAATGAAGGTTGCGGTTCGCGAGAAAATGGCTTTACAAGGTTTGGTTACAAAATGGAGTTAAGGCCATTTCAATTGTTGGTCTTGAATTGCTATAACTTAATTGGTATAACTCAACTAAACGCATAATTAACGTAAGTCAGCTAGGCAAATTTTCATATCAGCAAAACGTTGCATTCTACCACATAGTTTGATAAAGGAGGTTCTTATCTAGCGTCCAAAACGTCAAATACAACAGGGAAAGGTTTTGCAGCTGAGTTATTAACGAAAGAGAAAGTCGATGAAGAGAATCGATCAAAGCAGATAGGACCATTTGAAATGTTCATCGAGAACTGAATAAGTATATTAATAGTACAAAGTAGGGTCTTAAGAAAGTCACAGTAGGAGTAAGAACCATAATAAGAAGATCCAGTAAAAAATTCAGCAAATATAGAATAGTTACCAGCGCATATCCTTGAGAAGAATCTCTTCGATATTATTCTCAAGCTGGTTAAGTAAGAGGGGATGCAAAGGCCTCAAATTCCAATATCAATCTGAGTAATAAATTAACCAGTAATAGACTCCCATACGGTAGGAGAAAATACACAACTTAACAGCAACAGTGACAATGTCGCACATTTCCAGGGTCAGTTGTTTATAAACAGTTGCTACCGGTTTGTCTGCGATGCGCGCTGGCTTAACTCGGTGCTTCGCGAAAGGTCAAAGTAAACATTAAACATTAAGCATCTTACATAGCCGTTCCTACCGCGGGGAGCATCAATTCTTGTAAAAAAAAAGCAGACACCGACTTTCCAAGAGAAAAACTATCTGTCTCACTTTATATGCTACTGGAGAAAAACTATTGTGTAGAGTTTAAGTAACAAATTCATGTTTAAAAGGTTTCGAAGAATAAAGAATCGGAGCAGTTGTTCTGATGAGTTATTAAAGGGTGATACGGTCAATATCAACTTGACGTATTTGGTCAATATCAACTTGACGTATTTCTTTCAATTTTGCATTTAAAAAACCTGAACAACTCTCATTTTGAAGGTGTGTGTGTGTAGAATGTTGCTCCTATTTTGATTTTGGAATTCACTCTTCAGTTGTCAAAATGCCGTCCAAGCAAGAAGAGCAGCGTATCAAAATTTTGCTCGCGCATCGCGAAAATCCGAGCTACTCGCACGCAAAGTTGGCAAAATCACTAAAAGTTGCCAAATCAACCGTTACAAATGTAATTAAAGTGTTTGGGGAACGTTTGTCGACAGCCAGGAAGTCTGGATCGGGGGGAAATCGAAAACCGGAAGCCGCTGAGACGACAAAGAGAGTTGCCGGTAGTTTCAAGCGAAACCCTAACCTCTCTCTCCGAGATGCCGCAAATAAGCTGGGTGTATCGTCTACAACCGTGCATCGAGCCAAAAAACGAGCCGGACTATCGACTTACAAGAAGGTAGTGACTCCAAATCGCGATGATAAACAAAATACGACGGCCAAAGCGCGATCCCGGAGGCTGTACACGACGATGCTGACGAAGTTTGACTGCGTGGTAATGGACGACTAAACCTACGTCAAAGCCGACTACAAGCAGCATCCGGGACAGCAGTTTTATACGGCAAAAGGAAGGGGAAAGGTAGCAGATGTTTTCAAGCACATGAAACTGTCAAAGTTCGCAAAGAAATATCTGGTTTGGCAAGCCATCTGTACCTGTGGCTTGAAAAGCAGCATTTTCATAGCTTCGGGGACTATTAACCAAGAAATTTACGTGAAAGAGTGTTTGAATAAACGTCTGCTGCCTTTCCTGAAGAAACACGGTTGTTCCGTACTGTTTTCGCCGGATTTGGCATCTTGCCATTACGGTAAAAAGGCCATGGAGTGGTACGCCGCCAACAACGTGCAGGTGGTTCCCAAGGACAAGAACCCTCCCAACACGCCAGAGCTCCGCCCAATTGAGAAATACTGGGCTATTGTCAAGCGGAACCTAAAGAAGACCAAAAAAACTGCTAAGGGCGAGCAGCAGTTCAAGGCAAACTGGCTTTCTGCGGCGAAGAAGGTGGACAAGGTGGCTGTACAAAATCTGATGGCAGGGGTCAAGCGTAAGGCCCGGCAATTCGGATTTGGAAAAGCGGAAGCCTAACTGAATATTTTTCCTGAATTTTATACTAATTGAACTTGAAAAAGAAATTTAATTTGATTTTTTAAATAAACGATTTCACCGATTTACACGCGTTTTCCCTTGACCAAATTTTGACCGTATCACCCTTTATTCGAGGTTTGCTAGGTGCGGACGAGCACAGTTCCAACCTCAGGATAATTGATTCATCAAAGAGCTTTTTCCATACAGTAGAAATGGAATTGCACTGTCTTTCTTTTTACGAAAAAAGAAAGACCACGCGAGTTGTTGCTCTACGTTGGGCGCTTCAACATGGGAGTGAAACATGGATGCGCAACGAAGTTGGGCGCTTCAATAGGATAGGCACAGTATCATCCGCCTTCATCGGAATCGGGTTCGGAACCTCGTCACAAACGCACGTTGGATTGCTGGCGATGTTTACTCACACTGATGGCAGATGATGTGTATTCAAACTGTTTTCACTTGTTGAGATAGGACTATTTTGATTAATTTTGAGTAGCTCAAATTTACTCTATGCAAAAATATTAACTCGGAGTACAGCTGGCTTGCCCCTACGACCCGTCAGCGTACTCAGATCTACTTTATTCATGCTGAGTAGGCTGTTTGTGATTCTATTACAAGGTGTAATGAATCTGTATCATTGGTCGCTAAGAGGAAGAGGAGACAACTGGCTTTTTTTGTCTGTGACGTGTTCTTCTTCTCTCGCGGAAACGACCGTGCAAAAACTATTTCATGATGGGCGACGCAGTCGACTGTCAAAATACAAGAAAATAGATTCCCTGTTGTAAAAATTCTCACATTTCTATACGTTCACCCGACCAACCAGGTACTGGTTTGCGTTTGGCAGAAAATTGGGTCATAAAAGCCCCCCTATTGTCTCCTTTTCCTCTTAGGATTGTCGTAATTCTGAAAGAGCTCACCAATTGGCATCAATCATCGATGATTCCCAGATTCTAAGTTCGGCTTTTAAGCAGCTTGTAGATGCCACACAAAATTACTCAGGCCCGATGATATCAGTTGAAGAACCGATTCTTGCTAAAGAAACGGCCTTTTCACTACCCTATATACCCAGTATAGGTAAACACTATTAGTTGTAGCCAGCGTTGCCAGGTTGCCAGATTTATCTGGCACAGTCAGGGATATTTAAGCTCTGCCAGACAATTTTTTTTTTTGAGAAATCTGGCTGCTTCCTATATTAATTTGCTCTGCCAGATTTTTGCTGGGGGCGACCCCGGCGTAGTGGTTAACATCCATACCTCTCACGCCAAAGTCACGAGTTCAAATCTCGCCCCCGGACAAGTCACAAATGACCCAAGAGTGTTAAAGTTACTATAAAAAAAAATATTTTTTCCAGACATTTTTTTCGGGTTTTGCCAGATTTTTTCAAACTGGCATCTCTGGTTGTAGCCAGCTGTTTCAAGAAGAGGATGCACTCCCAAACGACTGGCATGTGTATTCTTTCAAAGCATTCAGCGCTGCTTTACTATCAGAGAAAATATAGATATTGGCATGTCTGCATACTTAGAAATTTTTACAGAAATCTGTAAAAATTTATCGAAATCCCAACAGCTGAACGTTCGGTAAACAGTTTCGCAGATTTCCTGTAATTTTTCACAAATATCTGTGAATTTTTCAAAGATATCTGTAAATAATTACAGGAAAACTGTAAAATTGTTTACCGAACGTTCAGCTGTTGAGATTTCGGTAAAATTTTACAGAAATCTGTAAAATAATCTTAGTATGTGTATTTTCTAGTCAAATAAATATTTGTATATGTTAAAAAAAGCATGTATTTCTGCCTGGAAGACTGTAGGTCACTGTCCCATTGGAATGGAGATGTTGATTCCTACCCTAATAAACAAATACCATAAACGAACTGTATCCCGGATGGGTAAACTATCCCACAAATGGTTTGGATGATACCCCGAACACGTCGTTAAGCTCTCTTTTATGGTTATTTTTATTAGGGTAGGCCTGTGATCCCAGCTCCGATAGATTGCCCCATTTTGGAACCACGGACGAATTTTAGGAACGCCTTCTTCCCATATGCTGCGATTGGATTCAATCACTTCAAAGGGAACATTAAAGTTAGCCTTGGCCTCCATCCAATTATTCATGGTTACTAAAGTGCTTAGTTGAAATTCTCTGTTAATTCGCAGGTATCCATTGAAATCTTCATCTTGAGAACGTATTACGCCTTAGAGCACCTTTTTCTGCTTCATGTTGCACGAATTTATGTAGCGGCAGAAGATGAAAAAGAGAATCTAAGGTCTTAGAGGGTGCACTGGCCATTGCTCCAGTTATTGACAAATTTGTGTAGTTTTAGGACACCACAATAACGAAGCATATTTGGTTCTATGTCTCACGAACGCGGAGTAAATCCAGTAAATCATCCTCGGTTGAAGTAACCACTTTTTACCAAATGTATTGCTGCCAGCCCAAAGAGCATTATTTACTATTGAGTTCGCGTAACCTAGATGGTAGTTCCAATTTAGATTATGGTCAAGCAAAACACCTAAATATTTAGTTTGCTTAGATAACTCCAATTATTGTACTCCTCCCAACTGAAGATTTGCAATAGTATACTTTGCTTTTCCTTTAAATGGTATAACAACTGTTTTAGAAGGACTGACTCTGAGCTCCTCCAAACCCAAGTAACAATTCAGTAACCATTTGGAATCCACTCTGATTTATGATTACAAGATATTATGATTATAACGGCAATGAACAATCCATTTAGTATAAATACAGCATTTCAAAGTGTAAAACATTCCTGCTTAGTAATTCAGCTTTTTGCTGTTTTAAAAACCTTTTATAGTCTTGCAAGAAAGCCAAACACTGTCTTGTTTTGAAAATAAATTTAAAACAGTTCTAAATCCCTCTTTAAAACTGCTCTATAATTCAAGCATATACGTCATTAGCAATTGTTTATTAATGTCTTGATAAAATACTTTATAAACGTGTTCTATCATTATAAAAGCAACCGTAAAACCATTAGGTTTTGCATTAGAGCAAAAAACATTTTTTGTTGCTTTTTTTGGCTTTTTAAAGGGCATCATAAACTCCCCAATTACTCTGTTTACAAATTGAGCTTAAAAGATGGTTCCTCATAGTTTATAAAAGCCAAATTTATGCAAGGCAATCTCGAAAGGATAGACGAAGTAGGATGAAAAAATCCAGTCGATTTCAGAAAAATTTACTTCTTTAGAAAAACCAACACACCACCATCTGGCGGAGAAGAGTAAAGTGAGCGGGGCCCTCGAACTCATGAAATATTGTCGAAAATTGAAAAACATACCAGCCTTCTCCAGATCTTGCGATGACAATCGAAATAACAACCGACAGCAAACCACTGAAACTGTTAGTTAGCGGAGTTTAGCTGGTTTCCGATCCAAAGCAGCGATTTTATTCGGCGAAAGAATCAGCTCTTCGAAAACTTCATTCCAGCGTACATCCCTGCATCATTGGATGAAGCACTTCTGTAACCATCCGGAAGAAGGGGATCGTTTTCGGGATTTTTTTTGACGTAGGACTACGTCTTTGATTTCTATATGGGGGTACACTTTGTGAAAATCGAAAATGGAACATGTAACAAATTAAGAAAGATTTTGAACGTTAATAACTCAGCTGCCCCTGGTCCAATTTCAATAATTTTATCACCAATCGATCAGAAATATGGCTACGCATCGATAATAATGCTTTCGAATGTTAATTTTCAACAAAAAACTATTGAAAAACTGGTAAATGTCCAACATTGTCCAAGAGCGTCGAATTAACTAACAAATCCACCAATTACCCCAGCACAGTCGTCAGATAGTAGTAAGTAGATGAAACAAGTCGAAGTGGCATTCGCCTCCGATCCTCGGGCGCCTGCGAATAGGGAGGATGGAATTGCGTAATATTTTGCACACTCATCGCCATATTCAGAAACAAACGCAAATTCTTCGAGATAACCACCATCCATCGTATAATGAGAGAGAGAAGGATTAGTATTTTCCATTTAATTCCACTACTTTATTTGCTTACAGATACGCGTATTTCGTCTACAATGTGCAGACTTCTTCAGTGTCTTGTACTAATACTCGACTGAAGAAAAACATCGCATTTACCGAATATATATTAACACAGGTACATTTTCACTTAGAAACTAGGTAAACTTAAATTTAACTTTCTATAGGAACAGGTACTCCGCTGTTTACTCGTTGATGTGTCCTAGGTAGTAACTTGAAAAGCCATGTGTGTCCGTTTCCTTGATCCCTGTTGAGTAAAGTTGAATTACGTTGTTTGTTGATCTCGAGGCTTTCTGCAACATCCAATTTCCATGGTGTAGATACGGTTCGTAAAATCGTGATGTCCTTCGTCGATAGTTGGTGGTCCTCTGTGAAGATGTGTCCTGCAACCTTTGATTTGAAATCATATGTTAGGCCTTTTTCCTCTTGCTTTTTGGCCTTATTAACCTCCGCTATATGTTCTTTAAATCTAGTTGCTAAAGTTCTCTTGGTTTGTCCTACATATACTTTGTTACAATGATTACAGCTTATTTTATATACACCTGTTTTACCTAAAACATTAACTGGGTCTTTAGTGGATCCTAACAATGATTTCAACTGGTTATGTCTACTGGTGAAAACTAAATCTAATCCGAATTGTTTTAACTGTGGTCTTAGCTTACAAGTAATATCTTGATCAAATGGAACGGACACTCGTTTCAATGGTTCAGGTGCTGCGGTGACGGTTGTAAATAATCTCCTTTGTAGAATTCTCGCTTTTTTTATCGATGATTGCCTGGATTGTGGCCTCCTTGTATCCGTTGAGTCTTGCTGTTTCGAAGATGTACTGTAATTCCTTAACCTTTCCTGTATCGCTGAGTGGAAGAGTCTGCATTCGATGAATCATGTGGTGAAAGGCGGCCATTTTCTGCTGGAACGAATGGTTGGAAGTATAGGGGATAACTCTTTTGGTGCTTGTTGGTTTCCTGTAAATTTCGTATTCAAGCAAGGAAGATGACGACGATTCCCTGATGACTAGAAGATCGAGAAATGCGAGTTTCCCGTCTGGCGAAGTGGCTAGTCATAGAGTTCCAGAGTAGGCCGAATCAGTTCCAGAGTAAAGCAGTTAGTAACACCCAGGAGTTCGCCCAGCAACTACAATCTTCAGGAGACATCAACGGCATGCCTTAGAACATGCCGGTGGCGCCGACTGAGATTGGACCCAGGCCTGCTGGGGTGAGAGATAATCACGCTAACCACCGGCGCCGATATCTTTCAAGGTGATATCACGGCGAATGAGATCGACCCAAATTTGAGTTTAGTTATCTCAAAAATAAGAAATAAAGTGCAGGAACTCAACGATGAGTAAATTTGCCTCATGTTTTTCCAGGATTTTTACAGGGAAAAATTCCCGAATTTGAGAAAAGTAAAGATTGGATTCACTCAGTCTATTGGTACTACTCCAAGACTGAATAAAATTTTCGACAATTTCCTTATTTCCTGGCAGATTTTATAGGTTTTCCACAGGAAACCATGAGACAAATGTACTCATCGCTGAGTTCCTGCACTTTTGGCGATTATGAGTGTACTAAACTCAAATTTGGGTCGTTCTCATTCGCCGTGTACGCAAAAGGAAAAGAGCCAGTGTCGCTACTTGATAGCAAACTTCTCATAATGGGAGGAGTCTTTGTAGCTTTTATATCACTTGGTTGCACATCATTTTGCTTTAACCTGAAAAGATATAAAAGAGCGCTGCTGTATGGCATTAGCTCATTTTCGCTTCGGATGGCGTGGTGAACAGTAATAGCAGCAGTAGGGAGGTGGTGGCTAGTCCACTCCTTCACACCTAACAAGCAACAATTGACTGGTCGTAGTAAAGGAGGAAAAGGTCTGGTAAAGGAGGCGCCAAGCGTCTGGCTCACCGTGGTGGTGTCAAACGTATCTCGGGTCTGATCTACGAGGTGTTCCTGGAAAATGAGGACCGTGATGCTGTCACCTACACTAAACACGCCAAGCATTAGTGGCCATGTAAGTGCTCTTCAATAAAATGGCCCTTTTCAGGGCAAGCAAGCTTACATCAGTAAAGAGTTGGAATAGAATTTATCTGTGCTTCAGATAAAGAACCACAAGAGTAGGAAACACAAAAATCTCTCCAGAGTTGTAATCTTGTAACCAAACTTGGAAGCAGGTGTGCAAGTGATTTTGATTGATTCTCTTAATAAACTTTCTCTTTGAAAAAAATTACTACAAATTTGGTACGCCTACAATTCAAAAACGGAAAGAGTTGAGATTAGAGATAATTCATCAAATAAAAGAACTAAATGCTCTTCACATTTATTCCGTCCACAAGCGGTTCTACGTCAAGCTTCCGTTCGTGTTCCCTAGGCACAGACCCTACTACTTTTTTTTTCCTTTGGTTTGTTTTTTCCGTCGATCTTGTTTTCCGTGCTGAGCACCAATGCTACCGACGTGCCAGGAAGGCAGCTCCCACACCTGGACCCTACCTATCGACCCATCAACTCATGAACCGGGGACCAACGGCTCCATGGGGAGAAAACCGTCTGGAAGAACCCTGGATCCCGCAGCGCAACTAAATATCGAAAGATAAACAAACTTTGACGTTTAACTTTTTGCAGGCAACTTTGCCTCCATAAATGCTGCCATAAATATGAACGAGTTAGGATCAAGCAAAATGGCTTTAGATAAATACAATTCAGTCTGCACATTTTCTTCATACAAGCCTTTTTTAAATTTTTGAATTTGTTAGGGATTTATTGAAAGCAAAACAACTTTTTCACAAATGACCCATGAAAATCAACTTTTATACCTCCGCCATGTTACAATTAGTTTGCTAGTTTTTTATGATCTTCGGTTTTCAACCTATAGTTTCTTGAATATAACTGTATTTTGGTAAATTTAGCAATGAGCAAACATTTCAATGCGAAAATCATTAAAACAATCTCGGTCCAGCTCGATCTAAAAAATAATTAATTTTTTTGAATGCAAAATAATAAGTCAAATCGACGTTTTACGAGGGCGCACTTATTTTTTTTTTCGATGTTTTCACGTACAGTTTATATAAAATATAACAAGGCACTTAAAACTAGGCCACTTAATGAGAACTATTGAAATAAATTTGGATAATCAACAAGATTTTTATATCATCAGTTTCTACTTTAATTATTTTAATAAGCTTGGATTCATAAATCCTTTTCTATCTTGATTGATGCTTTCATAGTGGATTTAGCAAGTAGCTAGGGGAAATGGCTCGGAAAGGGTTTTTATTGTTGCTGAATAGCTTTTGTTGTAGCTTTCAAATGGTTCTCAATGCGTTCGTCATACAACCTTTTGCAGTAAATCAATCTTGAAGAGCTTTGAGAATGCACCCTTCAGAACCTTCTCCAGAGTGGGCCAGCTAGACATATTCTAGTCTTAATGAGGTATTGGTGGATGCATTAATGACAAAACAGCCTTGACCAGAGTTTTATGAATGTTGTTTTATAGTTGCTTAAAATGTTACTTACACCTATTATAAAAATTTTATTTACACCTATTGAGTGTTTAGTTTAGGGCTGATTACATTCCAATAAATATAGTGCTATCGCATTTTCCCCTTACTAAAATAATTATGTCATCTGTGAATCCAATGAATTCATAGCCTTGTGTAGTCAACTTATTTAGAAGATCATCGACTACTGGTTTCGCCGATTAGGAAGATCTTCCTAATTTGGCTGTTATAATACGGTTGGTAGCAGAGCATGTATCCAGTTGGAGATGCACATGTCAAATCTATGTTTTTTCATTGCTTCACTCATGGAACTGTGGGATACATTTTCAAGTGCTCCCTCAATATCAACAAAAGCTGCAGGTGAGATTTCTTTAGATTCAAAAGATTTCTCTAGTTTTGAAAACAACGTGTGAAGTGCTGTTTCTGTGGATATTCCAGTTTGATAGGCGAACCGGCACTTATTCAATGGTCTTCAAGTTAAATCTTAATATGAAGATCAATTATGTTTTCGACCATTTTCAAAATAACAGAATCTAGACTAATTGGTCTCTATGCTTCGGGACTAGTCCTGTCACGTTTTCAGACTTGCGAATGAATATGGCCCGGACCTTTCGCTTATTTTTAGGAATGTACTTCAGTATCATACTGGCTCTAAATATCTCTGTCAGAAGAGGAACTATGATATCCTTGCTTGCTTGTAACAACACCGGATAAATTATGATCAGTGCTACTTCATTTATCAATTCCCTGGTTGGAAATGAGAAATTTACCTAAAACTAATCTTTCATCATTAAGATTGAATCCTGAACGCTATTTACTGAGCAGAGCAATAAATTTTGAACTGAGATTATGCAGTACATTTCGTTACTATAGATCCAAAGCTTGCAAAGCTTTCTTCTAGAGATGCACCAAATAGTACTATTTGACCAGATATTGGGTATTTACATAAAAATTTCAATTGATATTCGGCTAATTGATTTGATGCTAGCTCAAACTCAATATGCGGTCTAACACTTCGGCTGCCGAATTCCGGTGTGGCACTATTTTCTTAGGTACTGATACATTCTTGTTAATTTTTTTCAATTTCAATGTTTTCCGCTCATTTTACAATTTTAAAAATAGTAAATCGAAAGCTATGCGTGTTGTTACTTTTTAATTCATTTAAAAATCTTCCCTATATCAAAAGAATATCCACATATCATAATATGAATTTCAGCAAGATATGGCTTAAAAAATCCTAAATAAATGATGCACCCATATTTGCAAACAATTCCAATCAAAACACTTCCCGGTAATCTCAAAAACATGCAATGTCTAAGATTGAACTATGCTTCAATCAAAATATCCACTGTTTTGAGCAAACATCTGAATCTTACTAAGTTCTCGCGATATTTTACTGTAACACACCCAACTTTAGCACTTTTCAGTCTGAACCGTTCTAGAACGCTAGCTGGCACAAGTCAGCGACCTTCAAATGCTTCCACACTCCATGTAAATCAACTTGATTGAACCAGTAGAACGGCAGAATCTATTCCATTTCACATCCACCACCAGCATATGTGCACAGAGTGCGCGCGTGTTGGGCTTCAAAGATCACAGCTCAGTGCTCGACTAACGACAACGACGACGTAGAATCCATCAGTTTTCCTACTGGATGAATATTTATCCTTGATTGGGATAAGTCCACCGACAATAAGCGAAACGTGCCCTGCGATCTTTCATACATGAGATGATGGTGTGGAGTATGTAGGCACCCTTGTAATATATTTATGCTACTCTCCTCAATGGATACAATGAGATGTGACGTCCGCTACGCCCATATGAGTAATATTTCGACCCACTTAATAAAGAAAGGAACCAAACCAGCAAGAATAATTGTTCAAAGATCGTTGGTTGATATACATTCTTCTCACATACAATCATTCTTCGCTACGCGATGCCGGTTCGGCTGGCTGACGATGACGGTCATAGGAAACGCAAGGGGACTATATAATTAAACTTAACATAGGTCATGTATCAGGGAAATGACCGATCGATGCACTCACATTGTCGAATTCGTTGCTTCTCTGTACTGCAACTTGGCTTTATCACATCTCTCACCCACAATTCTCGCTATCAACACCGAACAGATGGCCACACTATCTCGGATGGCTTCGAACAGCACTCAGTTGATAATTATCACTTTAGCGCACCCACAATCGTCGATCAAAACTCTGTACCGATGATGTTGCACTTTGTCGTCCACAACTCACAATGTTCTCTCGTCCAAAGCTGCCACCCGATTTCCACTGCCGTTGGACCGAACCGTTCCGGACCAATTCTACTCCAAGACTGAAGCGCAACTCTCTCCTCTTCCGGCCTGGCTGCCTATCTCTATCTGAGTCCAATGCGCAGTTTTTTGTCGCACACCAAACCACAGCTCACATTTGTCGTGTTCGAATCAATACAGACGGTGCTTGGTGACTATAGTGCTATAGAAGAGGGAGAGCGTCAATGTGCGAAGAGCTCTAGAACAACTCATATAATGAGACCATTGTGAATTGCTTGGGTTTAGTTTAATCCAACACTATAGAGAGACACGTGTGCCACTAGGTAGAAATGACAGTCGTGTTCAAAATGAAACATCATCATTAATAAACATGACATTCCATCGAAAATAGCTCTCAAACATTTCCAAACATTCGACCGATTACATAGCGATGTTATATGTATGTTAGAATCTAGTATCATTTCCAACACCGGTTGCATAGCTGTATTGTAGTTCTCACACATAAAAAAACATCACAAAGCGAAAGCAACATAAAAAAAATCTCCCAGTAGAAACCAAACATACCTACACACTCCCATTCAGCCGCTATCCAGTTTATGCTAGATTACATTGTGTTCTGATCGCATTTCGTCCGACGTTTTTTTTTTTTGTGTGCTATGACGACCATGCGTCTGCATCACGTTGCCGGTAGTGGTTAGTATCTACCTTGGTAGGTGTCTTTGGAGTTTACTGGGCGCATCCACATTTATCAGCTCTCCGATATTGTTTAACGACCAGAAGTCAAAGGAATCAGCCGGTTGAGTCGATTAGCCCTCGCTGGTGAATTAACTACGAGTCGCAACTACCGTACTAATGGTTTCAATCGAACACGGCTCAACTCTGTTTAAAATGCAAATGCTGTCCGCCGCCCGATGCGCTAAGTGATATGAATTACGAGTTGATTTAGTGTAGAACGATTGAATTTGTTTTGACCTTTCGGGAGGTGCTTCGTGGCCGGTGTTTGTGGAAGGTTTACAGAGTGTCACAAAAGCACTTCTTCTTCTTTTTCATTGGCTATTACGTCCCAACTGGATCTGAGTTCAACTAAGTGGCACTTGAGTTTGAATAACACATGTGGTGATCGAAATTATAATTAGCTTCATTTTGTAAAAAAGCGTTTGCAGTCATTAAGATTCATAACTCCAAATATGAGTTTGAGCATAAAATGGTAATGATCGAAGAAGGTTTAGAGGTCACGCAAATGATTTGAACACAGACAAACAGACGTTACTCTTTCTACTCTATCGGCGTCTACCGAATTTAACGTTGAATTTAAATATTATTAGCGAGATTTTTAGCTCGTGAATCCCGTTGACGTTTCTATTCATTCTATCAAAGTTGCACTCCATATTGTTTGAGACTTGACAAGCAAGCTTTTTTTCGCCTCACAAGATGTCGTTAGTGAGTTCATTTACAATATTTTTGAAAGAAAATGTTTATGAAGAGTTACGTCTGTTTTTCTGTAGTTTGAAGCTGGTATGGACTATTACCATAGAGGTAACTCTAAGACCAAAAGGTCCCGAAGAAACGTGCTCAACTTTTTGGCTCAGCTCTGGTACTCTCTTCGGTCCCAAGCTAATCGATTACCAACTTACCAATCAAGCTAAGGCCTTGTTGTCCTCTGCTGTCCGAAGAAGTCGTCTCCACTCTACTCGATCGATGGCCACAGTTCGCCAGCCTCGTAGTATGCGAAGGATCCGCAGGTCACCTTCTACTTGGTCGATCCACCTTGCCCGCTGCGCGCCTCTTCTTCTTGTTCCTGTTGGGTCACTTTCGAGAACTCACTGGGTCGTCGTGCGGCACTCTTACGACGTGCCCAGGCCACCGTAGTCGCCCAATTTTTGCAAAGTGGACGATGGATGGTTCTCCCAGCAGCTGGTGCAATTCGTGGTTCATTCGCCTCCTCCACGTTCCGTCATCCATCTGCACTCCACCGTAGATGGTACGCAACACCTTTCGTTCGAAAACACCAAGGGCGCGTTGGTCCTCCACGAGCATAGTCCAGGTCTCGTGGCAGTAGAGGACCACCGGTCTAATCAGCGTCTTGTAGACAGTCAACTTCGTGCGGCGGCGAATTTTATTCGACCAGAGCGTCCTCCGGAGTCCAAAGTAGGCACAATTCCCTGCCATAATGCGTCTTTGAATTTCTCTGCTGGTATCATTTTCGGCGGTCACCAGTGAGCCCAAATACACGAACTCATCGACCACGTCGATTTCGTCACCGTAAATCTGAACTCGGGGTGGGAGGCTCACATTGTCTTCCCTAGAACAACTTCCTTTCATGTATTTTGTCTTCGATGCGTTGTTGGCAAGTCCTTCAGTCTGATGAACGTTTCCGCCATCATCTCAAAGTTCCGTGCCATAATGTCAATGTCATCGGCGAAGCCAAGGAGCTGGATGGACTTCCTGAATATCGTGCCACTCGTGTCTATCCCAGCTCTTCTGATCACACCTTCCAACGCGATGTTGAATAGCAGACACGAAAGTCCATCACCTTGCTGTAACCCCCTTAGAGATTCAAAGGGACTCGAGAGTGTCCCCGATACTCGAACAACGCACATCACTCGATCCATCGTCGCCTTGACCAATCGCGTCAGTTTTTCCGGAAATCCGTACTCGTGCATAATCTGCCATAGCTGATCTCGATCGATTGTGTCGTATGTGGATTTGAAATCGATGAACAAATGATGTGTGGGCACGTTGTATTCGTGGCATTTCTGCAGAACCTGCCGAATCGCGAAAATTTGGTCCGTGGTAGCGCGGGTACCCATGAATCCCGCCTGGTATTGGCCCACGAACTCTCTTGCAAATGGTGACAGGCGGCGGCATAGCATTTGGGAGAGTACCTTGTAGGCGGCGCTCAGAGGTAGTTGCAGCAATCCAACTTGTCGCCCTTTTTGTAAATTGGGCATACGACACCTTCCATCCACTCCTCCGGTAATATCTCCTCCTCCTAATCTTGGCAATTACCCAGTGCAGCGCTCTAGCCAGTGCTTCACCTGAAAGCTGATCCTAAAAAATTGGAAGCTATCATCAAACTCAAAACACCATCGAACAAGCCTCAACTTCAAAGGGCATTAGGAATGATAACGTACATGAGGAAACTCGTTCCTAATTTTTCAGAAGTTACAGTTCCGTTGCGGAGGCTTTTGTCTAAAGATGCTGAATGGCAATGGAACCATGAGCAAGAAAAGTCGTTTCAGAAAATTAAGCATCTGATGCAATCGCCTCCGGTACTCACGTATTACGATGTGAATGCTCCTGTTACGCTTTCAGTGGATGCAAGTTCACATGCTCTTGGCGCCGTTTTATTACAACATGGTCGCCTAGTAGCGTACGCATCTAAGGCTCTGACACGTTCAGAAATGAATTACCCCCAAATTGAAAAGGAAGCTACTGCCATTCGGTTTGCTTGCCTGAAATTCCATCAATACATATACGGAAAAAAGTTGACTATCGAAACGGATCATAAACCGTTAGAATCGATTTTTAGAAAACCGCTTGATCGAGCACCCCCCCCCCCCCCCCGGCTACGCAGAATAAGATTAGAAGTAGCACAGTATAACCCCACAGTTGTGTACGTCAAGGGTACGAACATTCTATACCAGATATTTTAAGTCGGATGTAGACAAAGTTTCACCCGAAAACGATGAGGAGAAATTAGAAGTGCATGTTGTATTGCAGATGTCCAAGGTCGCAAGCGCAGAGCTGAAGCAGCACACCGAAGCGGATTTCGAGATGCGGTCATTAAAATCAGTAATTATGCAAGGTTGGCCGGAAATGAGCAATGAGCTATGGCCGGAATTGTGGAAATATTGTTGTTTTCGGGACGAAATGGCGGTCTACGGTGGACTGATATTCAAGTCAAATCAAGTACTAATCCCACAGTCATTGAGGAAGGCTATGCTGGTTAAGGTGCACAGTGGACACTCAGGAATTCAAAGCTGCATTCGACGAGCAAGACAGGTGCTGTTTTGGGTCGGTATGGCGAGTGACATTCAGGAAATGATGGAAACGTGTTCGATTTGTCAGCGTCATCAACGGAACAACACGAAAAGTACTAGTCTTCTGAAGGACATCCCAGGACTTCCGTTTGAAAGAGTTGCATCTGATCTTTTTCACTTCAAAGTAAAGCAGTACCTTCTTCTGGTCGATAGTTATTCCGGATTTTTCGACATTAAGCAGCTACTTCAAACAACGTCTCAACACGTTATTAAGCAGTTGAAGGAATGGTTCTCCATTCATGGAATTCCTCAAATTTTGGAGACCGATAATGGACCTCAATACGCTTGTGCCGAGTTTCGTCAATTCTGTACCCAGTGGGGTTTCGAGCATCAAACATCGAGTCCCCATTTTCCTCGAGCAAATGAATGAATGTTGAAGAAGTGTAGCGATGATCAGTCAGACATACATCTAGCTTTACTCCACATGCGGAATACACCGAGAAGCTGCTCCATACCATCACCCAACGAAAGACTCATGGGTCGTTTGGTGCGATCAAACATGCCGATGACGCTGGATGCACTACGGCCTAGAGTATCAGTGAATGTACAACAACTGCTGGAACGAGAACTTGAGATTCAGAAGAGCTATGCGGATAGAGGAGCCAAAGAACCACCGAAGTTTGCCGAACAGGACAGAATACTTGTGCAGAACCAAGTGTCCCGTAAATGGACACCAGGAACAGTAGTTAAGAAGATCGATAAAGATCGTTCGTACCTAGTGACGGATGGTGAGAGAACGCTGAGAAGGAATGCCCGTCATCTGCGGAAGTTTCATGAAGATTATTAAGGAGACGAAAGTGCATCATTAGCTGATAGGATTTCGGATGACGTACAAAATGAAGAAGGAGCTGAGACTATAGCGTCAACTGGAACAGATGTTCACTCGTGAAGACATCAAGTGATGGTGACACAGTAACTCGTTCCGGTCGCACCGTGAAGACCAATAAATTAAGTGATTTTGAATATTATTGAAAAGGGAAGATGTATCGTATTAGCCGAGGGGCTGTCAACTCGAGTATTTTCGATTCATCTGTCCGTATTGAAAAGGATTTTTTCCGTATTTATGTATTATTTTTTGCATTTATGTATTTCTGTGCATTTTTGAATTAAAGTGTATTAATTAGTGTATTTTTGTATTATTTAATGTATTTTTCGTGTATAAAGTATTTTTCGAAGTATTTTCAGTGTATTTTATTATGAGTATTTCAGTTTTAACGTGTGCACATCTGTCATTAATAAAAATCCGCATCAACTAACTAGAAACGTCAAGAGCTCGTTGTTTTTATCCAAACTGCTTTAGTGTCAAGTGGAATATAAACGTGAAAAGCGATAAAAACTATAAAATGAGTGAAAGTATCACGGACGATAGCCATGCAGCCGAGCATGCAGCCCACATTCGAATCATCAGTCAACTGATCGGAAATGATTTGGATTTGAGAGGAGTTAGACAGCCTAGAATTGAAATCATTGATGATTTCACAGCTAAAGTGGAGTGCATAGTTTGCAAAACCTATGTAGACATCAAAGCAAGAAGACTATCAGAGAGAAATTGTCTTTGGATGATTGGAAAATACACCTCCCATGTTCAGAACCACACGCAAGATCAAAGTAAGTAAATATCTATAACAATATTAAAAAATATTGTATGCTATTTGTGATGAATCACGATTTTCCACTGTTTCTAGCAGACTCCCACGAAACCCCGAGGAAAATCCGTGAAGAAAATACCAATGAATCGGACGAGGAATCGGATACAAATTCAGAAGCAGAAGATGAGCTCGACCTGTTGGTGCTAAAGTCATTCAAACCAAACAGGCTCAAGTGCAGCACAAGTCGTTCAATGAAGAGGAACATAAAGATGACGACTGAAGCGGCACGAGACCCCAAACAGATAAAAATAACAAAAATTTTCAATAACACGACCTCAAACACGACTGCTGAATACGCCGTGAACTCAGCACCTCGGTCGGTCGCAAAAGTGAAACCACGTTCTTATATGGAATACTCGATGGAATCATCAAGTTCAAATTGCTCGTCAGAAACGAAAGATTCTCGCGATTTACTAGCTCTTATTGATCGTCTGCCGTTAACACAAATGGTGAAACTAATTATTAAGGAAACGGTCAGAAACAATTTCAAAAATATTTCAAGGAATCCGAACAGTGGAAAAGGCGCTCGGTACACGGATGAAATCAAAAATATTGGCTCATATCTATATTTAATGGGAGGCCGAAAAGATTATGAGGAATTAGTTGTAAACCTTGGACTTCCATCAGCATCCACAATAATTCACCATATTGGCAAGTCCTGTGAGAAAGTCATCGAAGGACAACTGCGTGTCATCCAGTTGAGGAAATTTCTTCAAAAGCAAGGTCTTCCATTGGTTGTATTCATTTCTGAAGATGGAACAAAACTGACGCCCAGGATCAAGTATGATATAGCGCAAAATCAGGTTGCAGGTCTTTGTCCACTCATGGATGAAAACGGTATACCGGAAGTTGCATCCTTTCCAGCCACATCTCCTGAAGTGATAAAGGAGTATATAGATTCTAGGGCAAAAAGCTCTATAGTCTACGTGATATTGGCAACTTCAGTAGCGGAAAAAACGATTTCATTCAACTTGTTGAGCTTCGGTACGGACAACAAATTTACCATTGACCAAGTATTGCTTCGATGGGCTATTATGGAGAAACAATTGAGCGACCATGGGATTGTTGTCCTCGGATATGCAGCTGATGGAGATTCCCGCCTAATTGGCAGCATGAAACTAAGAATGGGCCTACCACGCGAAAACAACAATTCGCCGCAAGGAATACCTGAACAGTGGAAACAGTGGTATGCTGCTAAGGGGCGGTCTTCTGTCGTTTATGTCCAATATACGATTCATTTAGTGAATAAGTTAAAAAATGCCTTGTTGTCACACACAAGAGCGTTGCAGATTGGTATGATAAGTTTTTATACTTGTTTTCATCCCAGTTTTTACTTAAATCCGATTTATTTAACTTATTTGTAGGAAAATTTCCAGTATCGCGAGGTCATTTGGAAATTGTAGCTAGAGAAGGCAAAGAGAAAACTGGTCTCCTAGTAGCTGATTTGGAGCAGCACGACAAAATGAGTGTCAAAACGTTTGCGAAACTTATCGATCCACGAGTATCAAATCTTTTAAAAACACAACCGGGAACAAACGGAACTGTAGCATACATAGCCCTCATGAAATCTGTTTTTGATGCTTATGAGAATCCGTCACTAAATCCACTAGAGCGGGTTGAAGAAATATGGTTTGTGACCTTTTTCATCCGCGTCTGGCATTGCTGGATAGATAGTAACAACGATTTGAAGCTGGATGAACAGTTCATTACCGATAATGCAGAGTTAGGAATAGAAATAAATGCTCACTCTCTAATAAACCACCTGCTTCATTGTCGGGAACTTGGTAAAGCAGAGCTATTTCTGCCAGCCCTAATTAACTCTCAACATTGTGAACGCTCGTTTGGCAATGCACGATCTTTGTCTGGAGTACAAAATACTGTGATCAATTTTGATATTCTGGAGTATCTCAACAAAGCATCTCGTTTCGAGTACCTCGATGAGCTACGCATCATATTAAAGAATAAATTCGACTTCGCAAGAGGAGGATATAAGACTACTGAGTATAATCACTTTGAATTTCCGTCCGATCTAGAAATCGAGGCTTTTGTGTACAAAGGAATGCAGCGGGCAAAGATGCTTCTTGATTTCACTGGCTTAGAATGTGACGAAGAGGATTTCTATTGCTGTCTTACACGTTTGAAAAGATCAGATATTCGTCCATTAGAACAAGTAGATATTTGTGAAGAGCGCTGTGGGGAGATCAACACTGAATCACCTGATGAAGAGGATGAAGCTGAGGTACCACTGGATGCCATTTTCGAAGCTGATGTACTGCTTAATAAAATTGGCACTGACCTTAACTATTTGTGCAAACAGACTGTTACAAGTACAAGTACGCAAAACATTAGTATTTACGAATTTCTTTATATAAAATGCTTTCTCTACAGGTGAACCAACAAAAGGATTTTTCAAAATAATGACATCCACTGGCGAATTGATGTTGGCGCGTATTAGTACGGTTGTTTGGCTGCTCTCCACAGATCGTACCAAGATAAGCAACGACAGACTGTTAAGATTCCGTACACCCAAGGCTATTAATGAACTTACTGCGATGAACGAAAACAAAATTTGTTCCTTTATTTCAATTGGTGATTGGTTTCTATTTAGTAGCCAGGATAGAAGTAGACTGGGCAGCATAGCTGCTGGTCAAGTTCTTGGTTTCAGTTTTCTACGTGGCAAGTTGAAACGAGAAAAAGAGTGCAGTTTGAAGACAGTGCCAATCAATGTTCCTGATACTGTTGAAAATCCAAAGGGAATAGGAATCATATGTAACAAATTCTCTGTTCTTGATAACAATATTCTTAGCATAATCTCAGACCCAAACAAAATCAACATAACAACATATGTAAGCCACATTGAAAAACCCACAATGACAGATGCAGGATTGAAAATAAGTAACAAAATCAGATTATATTTGAATACACTACTTGGACACTGAAATACTAATCATATACAGAAAATAATAAAAAAAAGTCATGGCAAATTTACTATAGGGGTAAGAGGGGCATAGTAAACAGGTGGGGCATAGTGAGCTTCCTGTGCTTTAGCCTTGGAATTCTAATGGTTAGAAACAAAATAATTGGTCATTAAACATTGCAATGGTGATATTGAACTTACTACCAATTAATTTGTTTCGAACAATTAGAGGTTTCTGACTGAAGTGCGGGATGCTCACTATGCCCCACCTGTTTACTATGCCCCTCTTGCCCCTACATAGCGCGTTTATTTTTTAGAATTCAATAAGAGTACAGTGGTTTGGAAATAGCACTAGTCATGGGAAAACAGGGTTCTGTTCAGCTAGAGGGATTTAATCTCTAGACCTGTTCGTCTAGAAACACGATGATTGAAAAATATGGCCAAACCTTTGCTCAGAATATCATCATGAATCCGTTATCAAGAAGAGCGACCATTGATATCATCCCCCGTATTAATGTTATACGTGAAATTAAACATACAAAGAGAATTGACAAAACTCACAAACAAACAGTTGTTTCATGATGACAAACCTGTGACGGTACGACGGTACAAATGGAGATGGACAGTTATCAAACTAAAGTTCTTTGTAGTTCAAAAGGAGACGTACTCGGAATTTATTAAAGCTACATAATAAGAAATTTCTACAGAAATCTGTAAAATGTTACCGAAATCTGAACAAAACAGTTTTGTAGATTTCCTGTATTTTTTTTTACATATTAAAAAGTTTCTAAGTATGTATCAAAAAATATCACTGTTATTGAAGAATGATAAACCAAATTATGAATAAAAACGACAAGTATGATTTATTCAACAAGACAACAAATTAAAATAACTTCGTAAAAGAGAAACCGAGAGAATCCTCTAAACATATGAAATTTCAAGTACAGTTTTCAGTGTGTTCTTATCCTCCATCTCTTTATCCTGGGCATGCTCAAAACTTGATTCTGGCAGGATTTCCTGCGGGCTTCTTCGAGGGTTTTCAGAGCTTAAAGAAGTATTTGTAAGATGCTCAGGATAATCCGAAGGACGATCTTCCTCGCGATCTTCATAACTTTCAACCACCTCTTCGTAGATGACGTACTCGATTTCCTGATCTGGATCAACCAAGATTGGAGCAACAAGTTTAGCATTACCCTGCATAACACTTCTGACGACTGATGAGGTATCCATCTCAGTACCATTCTGAACGTTTATTTCATTTTCAGCAGGTTCAATAGAGAGCTCAGCCGCTTGTTCATTTGAATCAAAGTCAGCTGAATCATTTTTCTCGTCATATTCCGAATCTTTGACCGTACATGCAGCTCGATGAAAATAGTTATCCAGTGTATTTCTCTTACTGGATGCATGCTGCAGAACGTGTTGGGTGAAGTTCGATACGATCCACCCCCATGATCCGTTTTTATTCTCTCTTGTGCTTAAAGCAACAGATTTGGTACAGTGGAAGCACACAACGCTAGCTCGACGGGGTCCCAAAATGTCAACATGTATTTGTTCTGGTATCTTCATTCCTTTTGCTTCCAGCCAGGTTTTGACTTTTGTTTGTATCAGCAAACTCGATTCTTTACCGACAACATGCTTCGAAGTGCCACTTCCATCTGCATTTTCCATCGATTTCAAAGGCGAAATACGTTGAGAATCCACCTGCAAAGTGGAACCGCTCACTTTGTGCTGCAACTAACTCTAAGTTTAACAAAACAAATTAACAACATATGAAAATCAAAATACCTTCAAAAACAGCTTCTTATTTTCTGGCAGCTTCTTGGACAACTCTTGCAATAAATTCCAGTGTCCTGGAACGATCCGGAATTCGCGTGGATCACGGTAGAAAATGTGGAAATTTTCGGCAGTTTTTTCGAACATCGTCATTTGATCGCGGGCAAAATATTCAAGCTCAGCTTTGAAATTGTCTGAAATTACTTTCAGAACACTGTAGCGGGCATAACCCGCTGCGCTTATCATTCTTTTTAAATATAAGGGAATAGGTTCACACGAAATGTCCTCCACTGTCTTCCAAAAATACTTTTCTTCATCTTCGAACTCTGTTGCATCCATTTTTGCTGATTCAGAACTGATACGATGCGAAAATCGAGGCGAAAATAAGGCGGCTAACGAAACGATTAACATGCGCGCAGAAAAACTTGCAAAACAAACACAAATTTCTTCGCTGTCAAAGTCGAGGTCAAAGGAACCGTATTAAACTGTATTGACGTATTTTTCGAGATTCAGCGTACTATTCAAGTATTGTTATTGTATTTGAAATCGTATTGGAGGAATTTCAGCGTATTGATGAATTATTTTGAATTGAAGTATTTAAATTGAATTTACGTATTTTGATGTATTTTTTAATGTATTTTTCGAAGTGTGTATTTACAATTCAATTTATTTATGAAGTTGATCGCCCCTCGGTATTAGCCTACCTACACTAACGATCTTATTGTAGTGCCATACCTTTGTACTTTGACCTTGTTGTAAACCTACATTGTATCACATATTACCTGACAATAAAGACTTGACACCTTACAGTTGAGGTGCTCGTCATAGTACTGCTTCCACCTCTCAATCGCGGTACAGATTCTCCATCGCCTCGCGATCTCGGTCTTCCTGCTGACGCTTCTTCCTTCGGAAACCCGAGTTTTGTCTGTTCCGCGCTTGTCTGTATCGCTCCACATTCAATCTCGTGGGGTGTTGCAGCATTCTCGCCCGTGCTGCATTGTTCTCCTTTATTAACAGTTTGCATTCCTGATGAATGTGGGCGTCTTAGTGGAATACCTGTATAATGAGAGAGAGAAGGATTAGTATTTTCCATTTAATTCCACTACTTTATTGGCTTATCCTTGACAGATACGCGTATTTCGTCTACAATGTGCAGACTTCTTCAGTGTCTTGTACTAATACTCGACTGTTTTAGTACAAGAATTAGTTTGAATTCGCCGTCAAACCAGTCATTTCTTCGGTCCGGGATTGCAGTACCTAGTGCCGCTGCAGCAGTACTACCAACAATCAATACGAAACTAACGATTTTAAATTGGCTCACCACTTTAGTAGCCTATTGGTCCCAAGCAAACGATTAACGTACCCTATTCTAGTTGAAATTCTATTACTACACTATGTTTGTTTTGATTCGCTACACGCTTATTCTGGTCAACTCAAAATTGAGTCGAATGTACTCATCTCAGCGGCAAGTATGGCTACTCAAAATTGAGTAGCCTTATGTTGACTCACTTTTGAGTAAACTACGTTCTCACGTAGACTGAGTCAAATCCACTCGCCGGTATTTTCAGTTGCGGGGAGAATTTTTTTTTATTTTTATTCAAGGAAATGGAAATTGCCTGCTCCGGATTTATTCTACCGGAGCAAAAAACGGTTCAACACCGTTTCCCTAAGCAATTCGTACTTACCTGAAGGCATTTCAGCCGGTTTTGAGTAACATTTTCTATGAGGTTTCCTCTGGCATTTTTTCCAAGTCCAGGATTTTGCTGACTGAGTGCCTTTTACTCAGTTTGACATTTCTCGTTTACTCAATTTTTGACAACTCGATACATCGGACGAAAGTGAGTACGATTGACTCACCTGGTGAGTAAGCAGAAGTTAGCGTGTATGAAAGTTTGACAGATAACATCAGGGGTGTGTGGATTCATGCAGAACATGCAGGGGTGAGTGAAATAGCTTGGGACTGCTTGGGACCGTTGTTCTGGTACTGAGTGAGCCAAAAATAATAATGATTTTCTTCGGGACCCAGTGGTCTTAGAGTTACCTCTATGGTACTACCTATGGCGGAACGGATGTCCCTCCAGCCATCTTCAAGAGAAGCTGCGCCAAGCTGCTCTTCCGTGGGTAGTGCAACTTCCAGCTGCTGCGCGTAGTCCTGGGCAACTCCGGCGTCCCGTAGTTGCTCAATGTTGGGTTGCGGCGTTCGACTTCGACGTGTGTTATGCACCGTCGAAAGTTATGAGCGCATGCATACTGCAACTAGGTAGTGGTCCGAATCTATGTTCGCACTGCGGTACGTGCGGACGTTGATAATGTTGGAGAAGAATTTCCCGTCGATTAGAACGTGATCGATTTGGTTTTCTGTGTGTTGGTCAGATGATCTCCAGATGGCTTTGTGGATATCCTTGCAGGGGAAAAAGGTACTTCGAACTACCATAACTCGAGAGGCTGCAACGTTCACGCATCGTTGGCCGTTGTCGTTCGATACGGCATGCAGGCTGTTTGGCCCGATTGCCGGTCTATACATTGCCTCCCGTCCTACCTGAGCGTTCATGTCACCGATGACGATTTTGACGTCCCGTTGCGAACAGCCGTCGTACACCTGCTCCAGCTGCGCATAGAACGCTTCTTTCTCGTCGTCGGGTCTCCCTTCGTGTGGGCAGTGCACGTTGATGATGCTGTAGTTGAAGAAACGGCCCTTAATCTTCAACTTGCACATCCTCGCGTTGATCGGCTGCCAACCAATCACGCGTTGGCGCATCTTACCCAGCACTACAAAGCCGGTTCCCAGCTCGTTGGTGGTGCCACAGCTCTGGTAGAAAGTAGCCGCTCGCTTTTCATACCTTTTGTCCCGTCCAGCAAAGTTCCTGCAGTGCTACGAATTCGAAGTTGCGTGGTTTAAGTTCGTCATAGATTAACCTATCGCAGCCCGGGAAGCCGAGTGATTTGCAGTTTCATGTTCCCAGTTTCCAATCGTAGTCCTTATTTCGTCGCGTAGGTCTGTGCCGATTGTTCCGATCCGTATTTCTTTCTTCAGTATTTGCAACTTTGTTTTTTTTCCAGGGCGGCTTGTTGGGCCGGGGGAGCATCGTGCACCTCCATGGTGAACAGACGCTCAGGTTTAGTGAAGCATTTCCTCTATCACCGTACTATGGTTACCGCGCCAGTGTTCGCGTCGCACCTCTTCACTTTGCTATTGCCGGACTGGCAACATTGCCCAGGCAACGCCTAGCTAATCGATGCACCCCTCAAAACATAGGAAAATCCACGAACCCCTCATTTATTCTGTCAAACTTTCATAGCGAATCAAAATAATTATGTTGTAGTACTAGAATTTCGACTAGAATGGGATACGTCAATCGAGTTGCTTGGGATCAATAGGCTAGTCAAGTAGTGAGCCAATTTAAAATCATTAATTTCCACCGGTTGCTCAAAAGCTTTCTGATTTTGAACAAGCAATGATTGTTTGTTCATGCTTTTTGTAATGAAATCACGTAGCGTGCGGATTAGACTGGCCCACAAAAATAAAAGTTCTAATTTTCCACGGGACAACCCCTAGATTTGTGCCATTAGGTAAGAAAACCATTATCCGAAAGTTTCAGCTCATTTGGTTCTAAGGAACTGGCGCTTTTAGTTTGAATTTTGTATGGGAAATTTGTATCAAATACATGAAAAAATGACACCTCTATATTCTATGGACCATAAAAAAGCTTCCTTATTCTGGATAAGATTCACATTTTCAAAACTTGTAGTTCAAATAATGAGTAGCAACTTTGCTGTAGATTGTACAATGAATCCAGTTGAATGTATATGAACATTTTGTACATAAAATTTCTACCAAATCTCCTATATGAGCACTAAACCAAAAGCACCAACCCGTGTATCGTCAAAAAGAGTTGAAACATTCAGAGAGTGGTTATCGCACCAAAAGACACGAGCCTGGATGTAGGTCTATGGAAAATATTTTTAGTGGTAATCTAGTTAATGATACGTGAAATGTCTCCTTGTAAAACGTCCACACTTTTGGTTCCGTAGTTTTACATGCTGTCTCTGGAAGAAAAACTTATTTAAATGTACAAAATATCAGTGTATCATCTTATGATTTCATAATTCTGAGAAACATGTTTTAAAGCGAAGTAAGCAATCCTGCTCAGAACACAACAAATTTGAATACAATCCGCATTATCACACCTACAGCATCATTTTCCAACAGATTGGACGGAACACCACTGAAATTTCTTTCATCAAACTCAACTAGGTTCCGTTCTACTACTTTGATCAACTATAAAACCATTTATTGACCTACAACTGCCAAATCCTATAACAATTTCAAATGTCCCACCAACGAATCTATAACTTCACTGGAATTCGGTCCCAGCCCCAAAACAGTTGCCGTTCCACTGCTAACCTGAGTCCTGCCAGCATCTCTCACGATCTCTGCCACCACGTGCTTTTCCCTGGCAAATTTAGCTAGTTTCTCCATTTCTTGCAAATCATCTACCTTAACTACTATCTTCGGTTGACCCTGCCCTAACCACATATTCAATTTCGACTTATTAATGCTGGCAGATTTCATGTAGCACATTATGGCCGCATGAGCACATTGGGAAGCGATTTTCCCCTTCCGTAAACCTAAATCCGAACGCACGACTAGAACCATTTTCATTGGCCCTACGACGGAAGATGCAACCGTCCTTAGGATATTCATTTTTCGTACTTTCGCCGCTGCTGTTCGGTGTAGTCTTGCATGCAGGTTTTGAACTCCTTGACCACGTCCTGGCACTTGCGCCAATCGCCGGTTTCCGCTATGCACTCCTGCAATTTGAGAAAGAGTTTTTATAATTGTGTTTGCACAACTGGCGTATCGTGTTTTTGATCTTGATTTCTTACATAAATTTTCGAAAAGGAAAAAGTAAACACTAAACTAACCTGAACTTTGTAGTGAAGATTGATGCAGCCGGTTTTCAGCAGCATTTGTTCCACTGGATCTACAACAGCGTCACTCATCGTTCCTTCTCAGCTGTTGGTGCCACAACTGCGAATGCTTTTTAATCTAGTTTCTTAACACAGAATGCATTCGGCAAAAGAATAACACTGTATTGATAGTATAATTGCAAAATTATGAATGAAATTAGCGTAAACAAATTATACCGTTACATCACGGTAAAGCATGGAAAAGCAAAACAACTCAAAAGTGACAATAAAAAAAAACTCGATATGAGCGTTACGTTTTGATGTGCCTCATCAATCAAATTTTTTTTATATTCACGGAGAAACGGAACAACTCAAAATTATAGGGGAAATTGCTCTAAAGTTGGCATATGGATCTAACATTGGGCCCATCGCTAAAAATCTGCTATTTATCAATTTTATGTAGATGAACGCGTTATTGTGACGTTACTACACACTTAATCTAGCTCGGTAAAATCTCCAACAGCCGATTACTTCGGCATTCACTTTTGCTGATATCTCTGCAAAATATCTGTTTGTTAGCAGCAAAATGTTTTGGCCTATTCTGCGCGGCGTGAGAGGTGAGGTGACACGCTGTCACTTGTGAAGTGACAAATGTCACCTCGGGTGAGGTGACTCTCCGTGCAAATCAAACGGAGAGTCACCTCACCCGAGGTGACAATTGTCACTTCACCATCACTTCACTGTCACCTCACCTCACACGCCGCGCAGAATAGGCCCAGTTATTTGTTAGCTGAGTCTCGGCAATTGTTTGACCAAATCACAGCAAAATAAATTGCGGAATTACTCGGCTGTTGGAATCTCGGCGAAAAAATTTAACTGTGTAATGGATATTTTTGGTTGCTATTGAAAATTTAGTCGATTGCTGAATTTATGTATGGGCCCAAATTAGGGACACTTAGGCCGACATTACCTGCATTTCCCCTACACTCAAAGATTTCAAGCTGAACATTGCATTAGGTCCTAAGTAACATTGATCGATTCTCTTCGTCGACTTTCTCTTTCGTTAATATCTTGAGCACATAACCGTTTCTTGATCTGGTTGACGTATTAGATGCTACTTAAAAGTTTCTTCTATCGATCTGTGAGCTGAAAATAAGTGGGAATGTCTTTACATGGCCGTGGGGATGCGAAGAAAAAGTCGACGAAGAGAATCTGTCAATGTTACTTAGGATCTAATCAAGGGGTTGGTCACTCTACACAGTGTGCCAAAATCAAACTTGGGCACCCCCGGGCATCGTCATTGACGCTGTTTGGCACCCATGGTTACAATTTTTATGATCTTTAAAGCTACTGGCAACACTGAACTTTTTCTGCGCTTCAGTGTGCATGTGTCAAAATTTATTATTGATGTTGCCACAATATAATCAAATTATTTTCAAAACAAGCGTGAATCCCCACCAAGTCTCGCCATGGATTCTCAAAATCGTTACAGCTCTCACGGCTGCGGCTGCTTCCAATTCTGCTGCTGGTCCGTCTTTTTTTTAATGAATTTTAGAGTAGACGGACCAGCAGAAGGAACAGCAGCAGCAGCAACTAAAGCAGAAGCAGCCGCAGCCGTGGGAGCTGAATCGCTAATTCGTGTAGCTGTGGCCGACGCTGGAAATCTCGGGCCGGTCACGACAAGCGGTGCTTGAGTTCTAATCGGAAAGTCAACCAAACAAAAACTATACCATCCGACCATAAGAACTGCTCGAATACATCCATCGCCACCGCTACTACACCACCAGCACTTCATGATGGCGTTCACCGCCAGGGCTACGCTCGGGAACTCAACCAATCCGGAGGAGGAAATTTCCGATATCAGCGGGAACATTCGCACTTGCGACGGGTGGCAGTGCTTGGTGGTGAATGCAGTCAGCAGCAGATCCTCCGACGGCATACGGGTGGGTATTGAAGAAGTGGTGCGATTTTTGCTGGCCTGGGAAGTGATTGTTCTTGGAGGTGTTGTAGACCTTGAAGCTGATCGAATTGTGCGGCAGGGTGTACGTTCGACTGCGATGGTCGTCTTTGGTCTTCAGGAACTTTATTCTGACAACATTTCCATACAGGAAGGACAGATTGAACAGCTTATCGGTGTTGGCTGTGTTGTTATCGAGTCCGTAGGCCATCATCACTGCGCCCTGTTGCTGTGTGGGTTGGATGAAGCTGACTGGTCCGTTTTGGGTCAGCGATGCGTCCTTCATCAGTCCGACGTGTGTTCCGGCCGGTGTTGGTTTCCAGTTCTCCGGCGGATGATACTCAGGCGGTGACAAATTCGGTGCAAATCCTCCACCGGCTCCCAGAAGGACTGGTTGACTAATGATTGACTTTCGTTGTGCGGGGTTGGCCTTCCGCCGAAGATTGATGTTTTTGAAAACATTGAAAATCAAAACAAAAACAAGAGTTGTTAAAATACCGGGTTGCCAAACAAGGCATTATTCACAAGCAAACAAAAGTCAGTTCAATGACTTCTTCTACTTCATGGCACTGCCGATACAGTTGCGGCACACTGAGGTACACTGAGAAAAATGTTGGCGCAAAATAAGTGTGTAGAGTGACCACCCCTTGGACCTAATGCAAAGTTCAGCTTGAATATGAAATGAAAAAAGTTTAAAAAGTATGCAAATTCCCGCTTCATCTTATTCACGCAGAAAAATTTACCGTCCAAACAAACGTATTCCATGTTTGAATCCATTGATAATAATGTTTAAAACAAAAATAATTTTACGTTTATTTTAAAAATATGCGTGCTGAAAATAAACGAGAATATTTTTGTCTGATTTGACAACTATAGGGGAAACAGTCCTATTAAATTTGACAGATGGAAAATTTCAATTAAACCCGCCATTGTACCAGACTGATTTCTGAATCAATTTTGACAAATTTGAAGCTTCTCGAAAAGCGGACCATCAATAATACTAAGAGGAAGAGGAGACAACTGGTTCCTTACTTTTTATATCTATCTCTATCTTACACACTACAAATTAGCCAACCACGAGCTGGTTCGCGTTTGACAGAAAAGTGGTTCATTTTCGCCCCCTTATTGTATCCTCTTCTCTTAGCAATAACAGAATGATTTTCGAACATTTTATTTTATTTCCGAATTGTCAAATGTAAATGAAAATTTACCAAATGGACCACAGCCTAAATACTATACACGCAATTTCAAAACTACCCAAATTTGAGTACAATCCACCCAGATCGGTCAAAACTGAACCTACCCAAAAATTGGTAAACTGTATTGGGAGCTCGGTTGGGAGTGACAAGTTGACAAATGAACAACATTGACATGAATCCGATCCGATTTTGATCGATCTGGGTGAGTTCTACCCAAATTTGGGTAGTTTTGAAATAGCGTGTAGGAACCGGGACGGGACTTGACAATCGAGCTTCTTACTCTCCTTAATGTTTTTCAAGAATGCCCTTGTGCGGTGTTTGACGGAGTTGACTAATAATGCTAGGAATGTAAAATATTTTTCTAGTTTATGATTGTTACAACAATAGGTCGTATGAATAAAAGCGTTTACTTTACTTTTCCCAAAAGAAAACCACGGGAAAGTAAAGTAAACTCTTTTTATTCATACGGCCCAATATCCATCGCTCAAAACACGCAGTGCACTAAATTTTTCAACATTCCTTTTGCAAATATAAACAATTGACAACGCAATTGCCTCGTTACGTGGGTAGATAACCTTTTCGTGGTACGTTACGGGATGTAAGATCTACCACCGATTCTTAGTCCTGACTACTTCAAACTAGGGGAACAGGATTTTTCAGTAATCCAAGAAACACAAGTTAGTCCTTGTTACTTTTAATGCCTTGTTGATAGTGACAAGACTCGGCTTTGTTCACCGAGGATGATCTTGAAACAATGAGTTTGTCAGTCTTCATCTATGTGATTCCATATCTTCTATTCGCTGTTCCATAGTTTAAAGGGGTTAAGACAATGGTTCTGATGCATGGTCATTATCGGTGTCAGTTCTTAATTTTGTTGCTAAGGAATCCAATTTTGACTGACAAAGGGGCGCGCCTTTGGAAGGTGTTTCAACACTCCGAAGGGTATAAATAGCGGGACCTTTCAATTAGAGTCGGATCTTTGCGATAAATACAAAAATGACAACTGTAAAAAAATCGGATACTTCATCATTTATCAATAGTAATGGAGTAATACGACATGCACTACACTGAGGACACGGGATATACTACAATAGATCAAATAACTGGTCGCAGTGGTATTAGGCCCCGAACAGAGGAAAAAACTACAAGAGACAGCCCAATGGGGTTGTACGCAATGATGACGTAGGACTTCGTGGTATGATATAATAAATATTTTTGTTAACTGCAGCAGGAGCTTGTGTTTTGTGTAGGAATAGGAATTTTAGCGGGGTTCTCTCTGTTTATACTCTTTAGTATGACGCGCTTAACATAGATGGCTCACAGCGACTCACGAAGATCTACTGATTCACAGAACACCACCACTCACCACGCGGTGATTGAATAAACACTGTTTGGTCAAACTAGATGGAATTCAACTTTGAAATCTGTGTTAGAAAAATTGCTTTTCGCAGGCAATCGGTGATAATTTTAATTATCAAAGCAACAGTCACACATTCGTGCAATTTTAAGAAGTGACATTTTGAAAAATGATAAAGTCTTGAATTTTACAGATGCGTAGGAATATTTCTGATCGATTGGTGATGAAATTATTAAAATTGGTTAAGGGGCAACTGAGTTATTAACGTTCAAAATCTTTCATAATTTTGTTACATGTTCTATTTTCGATTTTCACAAAGTGTACCCCCATATAGAAATCACAGACGTAGTCCTTCGTCAAAAAAAACAACACCATTGACGTCAACATTGACTAAGGCATCACTGCCAGCCATATGGATGCGATCCCTTTGTCCTTTTTATTCCACGATTGCTACTGTCAAATCGACTAATCAGAAACTGGCTCGGATTTGACAGCAAATTGGCTCGAAATCGCTTCCCGATTGTTAAATCCCGTCCCAGTGTAGAAATAGCGGTTTTGATTTATTTCGCTTCTCCGTGCACCACTTCACTTAAATTCACCACATGGACCCAGCAGTTTTAAACGTAACGCTTGTACTAACAGAAGATGTCAGTTTCGGTAAATAAAAAGTCACCGAAGTTTTTTTCAGTTCAAAGCAATCAATGCTAGCAAGAAGAGGCAGTGCATTAATGCTCTTCGGTTTTTGGTATCCAACAAACAGTCCTATACATTTTGTTTCAATTTTATTGTAAAACTAACAACAATCTGGAGTGAGATAATTTTCATTGCATTATATGCATATGTTGTGCGTGAGTTCGCGTAACAGCAAATTCGTTCGATTGCAGTGTCTTCTGTTTTGAGACCAACTCTGAAAGATCGTATGCGAGCAATCTTTTAAGCGTTAGCGTCCATCCAACAACTTCCTTTGCACAAAAACAACCTTCCCTCGTTTCGGTTGACGTTGGCCATTTTTCTACGCTCTTCTTCCGCGTGATTTGAACCACGACAACAGCGTCGGAATTTGTGGATGTTTCGACCCACGAAAGTGTTCTAATTTTAGTTCCGAAGTGACGTGTTAATGTACGCGGATCTTTAGAGTGGTGTTTTTAAAAACAATATCTTTCCAAAGGCAAGTAGCTTCGTCAGCTCAGTCCAACATACTGGGAAATATACGAAGGCAGCTGTGGAAGTAGCGGGAGCGGAAGTGAAACAACCCTGAAATCAGAATAATAAAAAAAAAACAGCAAGCAAAACCGGCGCTCTCGAGTACCATCGAATGCGAATCGAGTGTAAAAGGCGAATAATCGAGGTATGATATCATCGGTTTGATTTTTTTTTTCCATCGTAAAAGCGCTGTTTGTTCATCATCGCCCGTGTTGTAGAGCTGCAGAAGAAAAACATTGTTTCAATCGGTTTCACGTGCATCGGAGAGAGAAGCGAGATCAAAATAAGCATTATATATTGGCGTCCACAGCTTCGCCTAGTGTTAACTTTTGAGGTCAGTGAAAATGTACGCTGCTGATTGCTGCTCCATTTGCTGCCTGCTAGCTTTGTCCGAGTGTTGCTGAAGTGAAGAAACTAGGAGGGAAAAGCAGTCCTCTAGCCACTACCAGAGCAGAAAGGTAAATAGGAAAGACGAAACGGTAGCAGCTTTGCGGTTGTGGCAACACGGATTATGAGCTCAAGCCGATTGCCGAAATTTTTAAAACCGGGTAAGTGCTAGTTCTTAATCTTATTTGCTGCGGAGGGGACGGACGTGACGCTAGTCGATAATTAAACATAAAAGTCGTGAATCGTTTAGCATCCGGGTGTGAGAGAAGTCGATGGCTTTTGTAGATCGGGATGGGTGGTAAATACACTAGATACATGTATAGCTGTAGAGGGGCAACCCAATTTGAGTTCATTAGTTAGCGTTTGCTTACCAATTTTGTGTTGCCCCCGTTTCACCACACTTGCTTTCTGTATTTTTGATTTGCTGCACGGAGGAGTAGATATTAGCGCATTTCTGTTTCTCTGTCATGCAAGTACTGAACGTTCGATGTTTGAATGGTTGGCTGACGAAAGTGGTGGTGTTAAATGTGAAATAGTGGTCTTCGGGCGCGAATGAAGTGGATAAAATTGCGACGTGTAGTCTTAAAAATCAAGAACAACATGTGAAAAGGGCTTACAAGCTTTTTGTAAACAAACCTTCTTATGCCCTTTTCTCGCCACCCATATGACACCAACGCAAACCATCAACATCACCGGGTAAGGGAAACTTTCCCCTTCCCGATGATATTGTTAGTTTGCATGAGCGACCCTCGGTTCGTGAGAAAAGGGCCTACAAAGGTTTGTTTACGAAAAGCTGGTATGCCCTTTTCACATGTGGCTCTTGAAATAAGGGGTGTCCCTATGATTCATTGAATTATTGCCACTAAGCGTCGACCGTCAGCCACCGTTGGGTACTACAAATTAAACATGTTTTGAGACGACCTTCTACCAGCGATTTTAAGTAAATGAAGCAATAATTTCCTGATTTTTCTAGCTTAGCATAAACAAGATCCTATTTTATCGAGGTTCTAGAAGATTGTTGTTTTCTTCTAAATATTGTTCCACGACAAAGCTCGAGCGGTCCTATTGAAAATGAAGCATGATTCCGTGTTGACATCCAACGATTTGGTCTTGTTGACATTGATGGTGAGAAAGGATCCATTATTCGGCATACCATAGCACCGTTGGAACCGTCGTCGCCAAGTAAAAGTAGTTGAGGTGGTCCACAGTCAGATTCACAGATTCTCGTGATTTAGTCGTGTTTACAGCACATGTCAGGTCGTGTCTTGTTGTATAAAAGTACTGGTTTATTGGGTGTCAAGGTAATACAGTAATAAATGAAAGGTGGTACATTTGATCAAGGTGTTCAAGGATGTATCGAGAAGGTGTTACAAATACAACATCCCCCCATTACCGTAAAAACAAGTAATCAAATCAAAAGAACAATCATGGAACAAATTGTGCAAATCTAGCTGGTTTTCTTATTTCACGTTTTGGTCTGCTCACTTCATCTCGATCCATGTCTGCTTGAACGGATGAAGATGATCTGGAAGTTTATGTAAAACTACGGCCTTCTCCCAGCGCGAAGTTATGTCCGGTCGACGTTGAACAAAGACGTTTTCACCCACTTGCAGCTCCGAAAGTTCCTTCGATGTCTTATCGTAGCTTGCCTTCGTTATTTGTCTCCTTTTATGGATCCGTTGTTTAACGTATTTAGCTCCTTGTGGTTGCAATCTGTTTGTGATCAGAGGAATCGCATCGCGCGTATCTTTCGAAAACAATCGCTGGTTTGGACTTGAACCTACCGAGTTGGGACTGTTTAGATGCTGCAAGAGGGCTTGCCAAAAATCCAGTTCTTGCTTCTGGCACTTTTTTATAGAGCTGTTTCATTGCTTCAATGGCTGATTCTGCTTTACCGTTGCCTTGTGCGTGGTACGGAAGAGATGTTACATTTTGGAAGTGCCACTCTTTTGCAAACTTGGCCCACTCCTCATTGTCGAATTGTGGACCATTATCCGTAACCACGATTTGTGGTGATTGATGCCTTGCAAAATTCCGCTTACACACGTTAATTACATTCTTCGTCCTGGTATCGGTGATGAAGACTACCTCTACAAATTCGGAATAGCTGTCAGCTACTACCAAAATAGCATGTCGTTTTCCATTCTCATTGACCTCTCCGAGATCAATATTTACACGTTGGAAGGGATATTCTGGGATTTGGTGAGTTCTCATGGGCTGTCTGGATTGGCTGGCACTGAACTCCATACACACTTCACAATTTCGTATGTAATTCGAAATATGGTCCGTCATTCCAGGCCAGAAGAGCGATTCTCTAGCGGCACGCAAACTGTAGTCGATTCCTAGATGTGCCGTATGTAGGCTGTCCATGAACTTTTTTGAAGTCGCTTTGGCACCAAAACTCGGTCTTCCTTAAAAATGACTCCCTGGCACGTCGTCAGCTCTTTTTGCAACGCTCGAAAGCTTAGTAGCTCGTCTTCGATGTCTTCCTTCTTTTCCGGCCAACCATCAATCAATATTCTGTGCAACTTTGAGAGTGTTTGATCCTTCTACGTTTCTTCGGCAATTTCCTTGAATCGTTCATCTGAGAGGCTGATAAACTCTACAACGTTGACATTCTAAATATCCTTGAATGCCGCATCGACTCGGCTAATTCAAAACGATTCGGCGTCTCCTTTGGTACCGATTTGCTCGATTGCTGTTCTTGATAGAAGGTCTGCAATATAGTAGTAGTAAAATTTACGTTTATTTTCTGTTTTTTATGTTTCAACATTTGGTTTAACATTTCAATTGATTAGCCTTTGGCTCTTCATATTTGTTCTAGTTAATTGGTTATTCTAATGTGATAATTGCGTTTAGCGTTAATTTACAGAATACCCTTTGTGGGATTGTTTTGGCTTGAATTAAAAAAAATTGATAACCTACCTACTTGAGCACAGGAATCTGCCTAACTACCTAAACTAGGTTGCCAAATCACGAATGATCTGGTGGTTTGATCGCAGATAGGGGACTCTGAACCTTTCCAGCGTGGAAGTCTTTCGCTCCTCGAGTGTTTGAAGACCGGCCAGGTGGTCAATCTCAGAATTATGAGTTCGCGGTGGACTGTTAAGGATCATTCTGAGGATCTTGTTATGGATCCTCAGAAGCTTTAGGTGGTGGCACTTAGCACAACTCTCCCAGATTGGCATACCATACTCAATAGTCGGCAGAATGATCTGCTTGTTTTTGAGGGACAGGGTGGACTTCCTCTTTATCAGAGAAGGTCTGCAATATACATTTCACTGCCTTTGTTATACTGAACAACAACATCGTATCGCTGCAACGTCATCATCATCCTCTGGAATCGAAGAGGTGCTTTCGTAATCGGCTTCTTGAAGATGTCTTCGAGTGGTTTATGGTCCGATTCTACAACTACGCGGGACTGTCCTGCAACGTACTGATCACAGCTTCGAGCTAACTCACATAAAAAAAAAGAGTTTTGCTGCACAGCATCTCCGAAAATTACTTCGTCAACAGAAAACTCGAAGAATTTCGACAATTTGGGATGTCCACCACCAACAAATATTCGACTATATATTCGGCAGATCGATGTTGAAGGAGGAGATAAGATCGAATGTGGTGGTTGTGACAAACCCAACAATGCTGAACTGTACATGGTTCAATTTCGCGACTGTTCTCGTTGGTATCGCCAATGTCAGACAGTCCACCGTTCAGAAAGAGGTCTTTATGTGTTCCTTGTGTATTCCGCGGATTCCGATCAAGCAGCCGAGCTCCGTCACGTGTCACACTACAACCTCAAGCTTACGACAGGCGAGGATCGGTCGTGAATTAGAACGTCTCAATGAGGAGAGGAAGCTAATGGAAAGAATGCACCAGGAAGAACAAGCACAGTAAGAAAAGGCCAGAAAGGAAAAATACGATCGGGAAAAGCAATATCTCGCCAAGAAGTTCGACTTATTGAAGCAGCAAGATGAACAGGAGGGATCACGAACTTCTAATACTCACTGTAGCCAACAAAGCCGTCAGGACAAAGAAAGTCAGGATAAATGACGTAATTACGATCACCGAGAAGACCGGTTTCGTAGAGCAGTCGTCGGAAATCCTCACAAAAAATGCTGAGCAGGAGTTGATGGCAAATCCAATAGTTGCCGCCGATGTTCATGCAACTTCAACACCTATACCTAACCGAAACGTCAACACTGCTACTGGGATGGTACAGCCTGCAGCAGTTCGTTTCCGATTGAGTAAGAGCTTCGGAATGGAATCGATACCTCGCACCACGGGGAGCATGGCGATCGGTGAGACGGCAGAGGAAGACTCGGATGGTGTGATTGGAGCTGTTGGTGGGTCACAGAGAAATATAAACTCACAAATAGTACCGTTCGTTGACGTTGGTCCTTTCAACGTTTTACTGCATGATCCAGTAATGACCAAATCGAAGCCAGGCACTCTTCCAAAGGTCGTCCGAAATCAACCAACCTACGAGCAATGGCGTTCCCGTACTCAAGAACTCGAGCAAAAACACAAAGAGGAGAACAATATTCGTCGCAAACGTGAATTAGAGCTGGTTAACCAACTGAACCGGCTAACGATACAGAGAAATGAAGACCTTCAGAAACAACGCGATGTGGAAAAGGAGCTGCAACGCCATGAGCAAGAGCAGTGCAGATTACATGAACAAAGACGGCATGATTTGGCTAGATTCGAAGATTTCCAACGTCGTGAGCAAGAACAGATTCGGGTTATCGAGCAAAGGCGACGTGACTTGAGCTTGTTGGAAAAACAGTTACATCACCGAGAACACGAGCAGCGTATGCTCAACGAACAACATCAGCGTGAGTTGTCAGAGCGGGATCAGGGACTGGAACGTCTTATCAAGCTGAAGCAAGAGTATAGACAGTCCATGGAAGCTCAAGCACGTCAACAACAACCTTCTCCAGATCTGCAATCGGAAGACACGTCGCAAGGTGGTGCTCGGCCACATCCAAGTGACCACAGCATTCTTGACTGGAACTCTCAGGTATCTCAATCAACCCCACTGGACGGGTGGAATAAAGAAAAACTACGCTAATTCACGGGTAGTTTCGGTGGAAATATCTACGATGGACAAAGATCGTCGGTACAACGTATCGGAGGTCTACACAGTTAGTAATCTGGGGCTACCTGAACAAACAATGAAGTTCGGTGAATTTGCGAAAGAGTTCGAGCATCTCAGAAATCTTCCTGTGCGGGACTTGGAGGCAGTGGTTCCAGGAATCCTAATCGGTCTCAATAACGTGCATTTATAGGCTAGTCTTAAGTTGAAAGAAGGACGCGAACACGAGCCAATCGCCACAAATACCTGAAGGTAGTTCTCTACATCGTCAGATGTACATCTGTAGTCAGCAATCGGATCAAAATCTGCATGATTACGTACGCCAGTTTTTTTTTGCGTTGAAGAGCTTAGGAGTTGCAGTAGTTCCTGAAGTGAAATTATGATGAGCAGCGGGCGAACTCCATTTTGAACAAGACAACGGTGAGATTACCTAGTGGCCATTTTGAAACCGGACTTTTATGGAAATATGACAACTTCGAATTCCGGATAGTATGCGTATGGCCATAAAACGAATGGAATGTCTAGAGCGACGGTTGCAGAAAAGCCCCGACTTATACGAAAATGTCCGGAATCAAATTGCCGAGTACCAGGAGAAACTTTATTCCCACAAAGTGACAGCGGATGAAATGGAGTGATTCGACCCTCGGCGCACGTGGTATCTACCACTGGGGGTAGTGTTGAACCCTAAAAAGCCCAGCAAAGTTAGTTGATGGAGTGTCACTCAACTCGATGCTGATGAAAGGTCCAGATCTACTGACTCTGCTGTTGCACGTCATGTACCCATATCGGGAGCGGGAGATGGTGATCACAGCGGATGTAAGGGAAATGTTCCACCAGCTGTTCGTTCGTGAAGATGACCGCAGCGCTCTGCTGTACTTTTGGCGAAACTCCGCTAGCCTACCTTTGGAAACAATGGTCATGGATGTGACGATATATTTTAATGCTAATTCTGACTACACGGAAAACAAAACATTGGTATTGAACATTTTTCAAGATTACAAAAAATCTGTGATTCTCGGTAGGAAATGTGAAAAATCGGTAGTTTTTAACCTTTCGTCTGTGAATCGGTAGGCATCCCGAAAATCGGTAGGACTACCGATAAATCGGTAGGTCTGGCCGTGGCCACCCTGGATGCCTGGTCGAGTGCTAGGTCGCTATGGACGGAAATCACTCACACATTCATATTCATCTAGCTACGAGGCGAACAGGGCGATGCGCTGGATGATTTCGCCCGAGCTTAGCACATGTTACACTACAGTATTTATGCACCACACATCTTCCTTGCGTGCACCTCGCAGTCATTCTTTAATAATTATGAAATCTTCAATTCAGTGCCAATGGCTTTAGCTATCGATTTCTCGCTAATAAAATCCCATTCTTCCAAATTAACAATGCTAGCTGGTAAAGGAAACATTCCCTGGTGTCATTATTCTTCATGAGTGAGCTTTTATTCACGAGAAATCGACGGCTTAAGCCATTGTTTACCAATGCAATTACGCCCCTTTGAAATGTTGACACTGAATTGTGTATTATAATATTATAATAGTAATAATAATAATATATGTATCATCTCGAGGGTCATCTATTCATCGATTAAGCGCTCCTTTTTTTTCTTTGTGGTTGTCTTTACAGACGGCTAAGACCATAGTTCGGTCCATCTCGCCTCGGTGTTGTCGTAGTAGCATTGTTGCCAGCTGGCATGTTTTTAATTCAAATTTGTATTTTGCAGAGTTTGATGAATTTTACTATTTGAGTCACATTTTTCTTTTAGTATGTCTTGCAGAGACTTACAATATTCCAGCGCCGGAAAATTGCAGTGAATGTTATTGTATTTGTGACACAAATAAAGCAAGTGATTTAGATCTTCCGTTTCTCCACAGTAGTCGCATTCTTCATTTAACTCCCACTTCCATTTCGCTTTTCTGTCTTTCGTTAATACATGTCCAGTCCGTATTCTACTTAAGGTCTTGATATCGCTGCTTTTGAGTACAATATTTTGTACCATATTTTCCTGAGTGGAACTGCTTGTATTTTTTTATACCAAAGCCCTTTGTCCTGGCTCATCTCCTCGAACTTTCTCGCCCATTCTTCCCATGTCTCGTTTTTGACCAGCAGTAGTGCATCATCCACCGTTAAACAGTTGAAAACGGACTGCCTTCCTGCTGTTCTTTTAACTGCTTCTTCATCCGCACGGTTGTTGCCCTCTATGCCGGAATGGCTTGGTATCCACTGGATCTTGTAGGACTTGCATTCTTGCTTTTGAAGTATTTTGTATATGTTCCACGCCACGTAATTGTTACTCAAATCGTTTCTGTTTTCTAGAACAGCACACGCACTGGCCGAGTCGGTCAGGATGACTGTTTTTTCATATTTTTCCTCCATAGCCCACTCGAGGGCCACTTGAATAGCCATAAGCTCCGCGTTTGTGATAGTGACATTTGTGTTGACTTTATCTGCTTTATGTTTTTTCCTTGTTCGTCATATACAGCTATCGCTGTACCTTCCTTGTTCCTACTCCCATCCGTAAAAACTCGCTTGTATCCTTCATAATCCGTGTTTATAGCTCGTTGATAGGCCTTAAGCCATATTTCTTTGGAGATGTTGGTTTTTTTGATTTGATGTTTAAAGAGCTGCCTCTTTACTCGCCCTTCCAGTCCGGTGTTTCTTCCAAACTGTGGTCTTAGTTGGCTTGCAATGTCATTGTCCTTAGGGTGGATTTGCATTACCACGTCAACATGCTTGATCGCTATTTGCGTGATGTAGGAACCATTGTGCTGTTCGCTGGAAATTGTGTTTTGAATGAACCTCGCTAGCTGGTTTTGATGATACACACTCTTGATAATTTCTCTTTTCGCCAGCCATTCGCCTCTAGCCTTCATCGGTACCTGACCAGTCTCCGAGAGCAAGACGTGAATTGGTGTAGACTTGAGATATCCCATTGCTGTTCTCAACATGCTATTTTGGATCGTTTGAATTTTTTGGAGATTCGTATCTGCTGCGCTTCCATAGATCGATGCACCATACTCCAATCGGCTTCTTATCAAGGCATTACCGATCTTGACTAGCTGGATTCGAGCCGCTATTCCTTCCAGCGAGAAGTTTTAGAAGTGGAAGCTTCTTGCTGGCTTTTTCGTTAACTGCCTCTATGTGTTTTCGATGGCGGAGTTCCTTGTCTAAGGTGAAGCCCAAATAGAAGTGTGTATTCACCAGTTCTATATTGACTCCTTGGATCCTAACTTTGATGTGTTCCGTGTTCTTCCTTGTGAATGGGATTATCGCCGTTTTTGCTTGGTTGATTTTCAGCCCTATCGCCTCAAGTCTACCCGTAACAGTACTCAATACCACGTTCATCTTCTCCGCCGCTTCTTCCAACGATCTCCCCCTCACTATGAGTGAAAAATCATCTGCGAACTGCACGAGTTCGCAATCCTCGTTGTTTACTTCATGTATCGCAGCTGTGTAGAGGTTGAACAGAACGGGAGAAAGCGGGCACCCTTGGGCCAATCCGTCATTCACCACTTTCGTAATATCTTCTTCCTCCGTCTTCAAAACAAGAATCCTGTGTTTCATGTAACAGTGCAGCCATGATATCAGTTTCCCAGGAATTCCTTGATCCCTTAGTGATACCAGTAGTTGGTTTGTGTTAACGCAATCGAATGCCTTAGATACATCTAGAAATGCGACCAAGCACTCCAGGTTTTGGGCCTTCACTTCATGAATGGTTTTCACAACATAGTTCACACATGTTGTGGCGGAGCTATTACTTCGGAAACCAAAAGATCTCATCGGAATAAGATCGTTTATTTCTGCGACTTGCGATATTCTGTTTTTTACCACTGAGTTGATCAGTTTCAGGTTAACATTCATGAGCGCAATCGGTCTTTTCGAGTTAGGCAACGACGGATCGGTTCCAGGCTTCGGAATGGGTCGTATTTCTGTTCGTCTCCAGCTCTCGGGGATGTTCTCCGTCATGAAAATTTGATTCAGCATATCACTGACCTTCAACTGCAAGTCTAGTGACAGTCCTTTGAGGATGTAGTACGATAGTTCATCTTCTCCCGCTGCTGAGTGAAGTTTTCTCGTTCTAATACATTGCAAGATTTCATAGTCCTTCAATGCGTTTTCGAAACCTTCCAGATCTTTAACTGTTGACGCAGTTGGGCAGAAAATCTCACTAGGCGTGTTAGGGAAGAAGTAGTCCATCAGCTCCCTTCCTAACTCTCGGCTGGCTACGATGACTTTCTTTTTTCCTCCTGACAACCCAGTGTCGACACCCTTCACAATGTTCCACAGCTGTCTTGCCGGGGTATTTTCGTCGATCTTCTCCTTCAGTTCCTTCACATATGCTCTCTTTTCTTTTCTTAACGTCTTCTTAAACATCGCCCTCCTTCGTTGTAACTCGATGAAATTTGTTCTTGATCTGTCCCGATTGTACATGCGCAGCGCCTCTCTCTAGGTGTTGTACAGGTCGCCGATGTCCTTGTTCCAAAACTTCTTTAAAACATTGTTCTTCTTGTTGCTGATTACATATGATGCCTCCTCCAGTGCTTCGTCGAAGATATCCTGCATTTCTTCCGGGTCGTAGATGTACTGAGGCCGGTTCGCGTTGAGCAATCTTATTGCTTTGTCTTTATTTATCTTCTTCGAAGTTCCGTACACCACTGGATTTTCCTTTCCCATCTCTAGAATGATGGTCAAATGAGCACTCCCGAATTCTTCTGGCACGACTTCCCATGTCACCTTCTTAACTACTCCCGCTGTGGCTAACGTTACATCTATCGCTGATTCTCTAGTCCCTGGAGGGGAGTTCATTGTGGCCGAACCGTCATTGAGCATTATCAGGTTCGAGTCAGTCACTTGACTGTGAAAAGTTCTACCTCTCTGACATTCCGGGTACTCGGGGCTCCAACTGGCATGATGTGCATTCACGTCAGCACCTACTATTATTTCTCCTTCCTGAAGATCTAGCCATTGAAAGAGCTTTTTAAGGTCGTTAATAGCTTCTAAGTTCGAACCATGTGGCAGGTAAATTGAAAATATGCTCATCGGTTCCATTCCACTAACTATTTTGACTCCTACCGCTTCAAGAACTTCAAAATCTGGCAGTATAATTTCTCTGAACCCGACTGTTTTCTCCATCAAAATCCCTACTCCTCCAAACCCCTCCGGTCTTCTTTTCGAAACCATCTCAAAGTTTTTTATTCTAAACGTTTCTCCTTCCTTCAGCCAAATTTCTTGTAAGAGGGCAATTTTTATTTCGTTTTTCATCAAAAAAGTGTATAGTTCTTCTCTGGTATCCGTTGGACGTATACTTTGAATATTGTGTTGGATTATTTTAATTTTTTTTTTTTTTTTTTTGTTTATTAATTTATTTGATAAGGCTCAACCGAATTAACTTTACAGAGCCGAGGATTATTGGTCACTATACAATACATCTTAAAAATATAGTCAAAAGGTACAACACAATAAACACTTTATCTTCCGCTATCCAAAAAGCCTCCTCCATCAGAACTGGAGCCGCTTCCAGTAGTTTCATTGTATGGCAAATTGTTGTACGCCAACGAGGGTCAGAGCGCGTCCATTGCAGCAATGGACGCAAAACGTGGTCAGCACTCACACACTCATCACGAAACGGTTGCTTTCCAAAGTCGACGACGCATCGACCGAAAAAACTGCTGATGAAGAACAATGAGGAGGACCACACAATGGTTGCTGCCGAGAAAACAGACGATCGCGTAGCACACATCGAGAGTGGTCTGCTTTTGTCGACAGCCGAGTGAACACTGTATTTTAATTTTATTCGGCGCCATTTTTGTTTACCTGTACTATTCTCGATTCTCCACCGTTCATTATTTACCCGTTTGATTGTACTTCTCCATCAATGATGTAATTGATTCTTCCAAATATGTGCATTATCAGCTGATCCATGTCCAACGATGAGGTACCAGTACGCATACGGTTTGAAATTTCGTCTCGCAGCTCGATTAACGGTTTTAACCATGTCCTGATCCTCAGCTGTCTTAACAAATCTTGTCGTACCTGTGCCAGTATGGATTCCACTACCGTAGCGTTGAATGCGTTTTGCAATGTTTTCTCAGTGTGTGTGGCCCATTCGTTCCTTTCAAACTGTTCCGTCGAATTCTCTGGCGTCAAAACCTGGGCCTTGGAACCCCTCCTCATGGTTGCTTTTACTCGGCTAGCGAAGGTCGGTCCCGTCCGACCGGTATTAGTTTCGCCTGTTGAACTCTCGTTGGCCCCTGTCTCCAACTCTGGGTATTCCTCGTCTACATCCAGTATCTCGAATCGGTTAGTCAGCTTGGGATATCTTGACTCCACCTCCGCGTACGTCTTCCGTTCCTTCTTCATCGTTTTTATAATGTTGTCTCTCCTCTGACGTTCTTCACAGTGCTTACTGTCTGCTTCATGTTCCTTCCTACAGTTGGCACAACGTTTCTTGTTGGGACAATCCTCCTGATTGTGATCACTTGAGCATATCCTGCATCTTGGTTTTGCTCTGCAAAACTTCATCTTGTGTCCAAACCTCCAACAGCGTCGACACTGTTTAACCGGGAACACGTACAACTCCATATGGAATGCACATCCGTAGATTTTAACCATTGCCGGAGCTTTTTTACCCTCTACCGTCACCTTAAGGCTGCTGGTGTCCACCAGCTTATCGCCATCCTTCCATTTGATCCTCTCCACCTTCAGTACAGGAATCTCATTTTCGATGTTGTTGCTTATTTCCTCCTCCTTGAATTCAGCAGGCACTCCTCCAACAAAGCATATCGTTTCTGTCGTCGAATCCGGAACGAACAGCTTCAGATTGTGCTTTGCAAAGTTAATTCCTTCGAGAGAAGTGTGTGCTTCCTTTGATTCCAGTACCACTCGGAATCGAAATCGACCGAGTTTGGTAATCTCCCTGCATCTGTTGAAGTTTGCCTCCGCCAAAATTTTTCCGATAGCTGCCGGGTGCGAATGAATTATTCCTTCGATATCACACGGTTCCAGAATTGCGATGTCCGAGAGCATCTGCTGCCCCTCATTTGGTTTTCCTCTTCATGGTGGTTTCGTTTTAGGCACAGCTCCGGTCTGGGCTGCCTTGACTTGTGGAATTCTGCTTGTCGAGCGTAATGGACGATTATTTTGAATATTTTTTTTCTTTTTTCAGGTTCTGGGATTCTAATCTTTTATTTTTATCACTTATTAATTACTTGCTTAACCTATAACTTATCTTAGCTCTTCTTCTCTTTTCATCTTTATTTTGTGTTTTTAGGTTATGTTTTCCTGCTTGAATTTTCTGCTCCGATTCTTCACTTTTCCTCCATCAATACCGAGTAATACACTTAAAACTATACTATTTTCAGCGTTAAACCTAGTATCTTATAATAATACTTCAATTTGGACACTAATATTCTTTTTATTTCACCGGATTTAAACTAATTTTTTTCCAACTTTCGTTTTTACCTCGGTTTTTACACGTTTGCACTTGTTTTTTCCTAAGCGCACCTTTTTAACAAAATCCTTGCCCAATCATTTACTTCTGAATAGTTTTTACACTGGGGTTTGAATTTGACAGATAGATTGAAAGATTCACGGCGAATGAGTACGACCCAAATTTGAGTTTAGTTCACTCATAATCGCTAAAAGTGCAGGAACTCAGCGATGAGTAAAATTTGTCTCATGTTTTCCCAGGATTTTCCAGGGAAAAATTTTCGAATTTGAGAAAAGTAAAGATTGGATTCACTCAGTCTATTGGTACTACTCCGAGACTGAATAAAATTTTCGTCAAAAAATAAAATTTATTCAGTCTCGGAGTAGTACCAATAAACTGAGTGAATCCAATCTTTACTTTTCTCAAATTCGGGAATTTTCCCCTGGAAAATAATGGGAAAACATGAGACAAATTTACTCATCGCTGAGTTCCTGCACTTTTGGCAATTATGAGTGAACTAAACTCAAATTTGGGCGTTCTCATTCGCCGTGTTCGAAAAGATCGCAAAAATTGCACTTGCAAGACAAACAAAACAGCCAGCGCAGCAGCTGTTTCTGTAGAAGAAACGTTTTTCCTCGAAAATTCTGGAAAAAGGTATGAAAGAAATCAAATTATTTTTCCAAATGTAGATCTATAATTTTAGCGAAATAAGTTTTTACCACATCTGGAGATTAGTTCCGCGTCGACCGAAAAAAAAAAGCATCCTCCCGAACCGAACGGACATAATCGTTGAGGTAGTTGGGTACTTTCCTGTTTCGGGCGTCCCGTACCGGTACTTTTGTACTATCAGTTGGTTCATCGATGGTCCCATTTGCTGTTTCATCTACAGGCTTATTCGTCTTATCAACTCCAGTATCGTTCGCGAACTTCAGTGCTAACATTTGAAAACGGCGCAAAAGCCATTTGTAAACAAATGGTTTGTGGGCCCTTTACTCGCTACCCGAAGAACGCCCACGCAAACCAACAGCATCGTCAGGAAGGGGAAAATTTCCCCTACCCGATGTTGCTGTTGTGTCGCGTGGGTGTACTTCAAGTAGTGAGTAAAGGGCCCATAAACCATTTGTTTACAAATGGCTTTTGTGCCGTTTTCAAATGTTAGCACTGACTTGCTCGTTCCAGTTTCGTGTGCGGTGCTGTCGTCACGCCATTGGTGTACTCTTTTGGTTTGTGATACGTGCCATTTTAGTACTACTCCATCCCCATCATTGAGCACCAGGCTGCCGTTTTTCTCATGGTCGACAGTGTACTTCTTAGGAAGAAAACGAGTCTCTCCTTCTGCACGATTGTGCCGTTCCACTATCACAGGGCTAATAGCGAGTCACTTTTTAGTGACTTAGTCACTTTTTTCAAGCCAGTCACTAAAAAGTCTCTTTTTTAAGGCCAAGTCACTAAAGTCACTATTTCTTGTAATCAGTCACTATTTTCAACTTTTTTAGCGTGAATTTATTTCTAGATTGATCATTCTTTGCTTTAGGCGTTTAATCGTCTTTCTCTTTCTACAGGGTGTCTATTCATTTTTCTAAATAAAATTATCTGACTTTTCCAGGTTTTCCCAGTATTTTAACGGATAAATTCCAGGTTTATAATAAAGCTTAATTTTTAAATATTCTTTTTTTTTTGGGTATAAAAAACAACAGCAATTTACCCAAACGTTTTTAAGACATGTCAATCAGTTTTAAAGAAACAGCTTTACAATCAAATCCATTGAATGTTGAAGTTTATCACTTACTTAATTTCTCACTTAATAAAGTTATAAAGAACTTACCCAATTTAAGTAATTCCAAGATCTAAAATTATTCAATACCTTGAAGTTTCGTATTCCATGTACAAGTTCAAGATATTGAAAATTTTCAAAGTGCAAGAATCAAGAAAAAAAAATGATTTATTGCAAGTTCGTAGGAACTTTGGCGAAGTAGTGTGTAATGAAAAGAAATGATGAGAATTTCAGTGAAGCTCCATTAACAAACTGCGGGAACTTAAGGGAAGTTAATACGCTAAAAATATGGGGAACTTACTGGAAGCTTTAAGAACCACAAAGCGGTTCTTTTAGCATCCAAAAATTTTCGGGAACTTTTATGAAGTTCCTAGAATTTCAGAGAACTTCACAGGTGTCAAGCGAACTTGAGAAATATAGAAAACATGACGGGGATGGTGCATTTTTTTAAGAAGTTCTAAGTACCTCAGAAAAGCTAGATCTAGAGATTTTTTGGGGAATTTCAGACCTTAAGAGCAGTTTCCGGAGCTTTACTCCAGACTTTGGAGCAGTTTAAATATCTATAATCGTAAATTTAGAAAAATTCAGGTTAGTTCCATGAAGTGCTGAAAAAAAAAATCGAGAACCCTTAAGATGTTCCGAAAATTTCAGGGAAGTACAGAATCTTTTAGAGAATTTATGAAAACTTCAGAAATATTTCATAAACTTCGCAGAAATCCAGAGAATTTTAGGGAAATTTAAAGATTTTTACGGAAATTCCATTTATTTCCGAGCAGAACCGAGATCTTCAATAGAATTGAAAGTTTTAGGGAAGCTTCGGGAACATCAAGACAGAAAGAAACAAAGGGCAGTTCAAACCATTTCAAGGAAATTGTAGAAACCTTAAAGAAGTTGCGAGAATCTCAGGGAATTTAGAAGCGTCCGGGAATTATGAATATATATCAAACAAATTGCCGGATTATTGAACAAATTAAGAGAACTTCAGGTAACCACTGATAAGTTCAGGGAAAATTGGGGTTATAATACTTAAGGGAAATTGTTGAAACTTTAAGGCAAATAATTGAATTTCAGTAAAGTTGTGGGTTCTTAAAAAATACTGAAAATTCCGGGCAGTCTAGAGAACTTTAAAGAAATTCAATAATCGTTTAGGCAGTTTAAATACCACCAGGAAAGTCTAGACTATTGAAGAAGTTTCAAATAAGTGTCGACAATTTAAGGGAAGTGAACTTCTAAAAAAAAATCTTGAGAACTTCAATGAAAATCATAGAACTATATTAATTATTTCGTTCTAATTCCATGAAAATTGCGGTACCATAAAAGTTCCAGAAATTTAGAAAAACTTCGAAAACTTCACAGAAGGACTGTGGTCTTCACAAACATTTCGAATACTTTATAGAAATCTATGGAGCTTAAGGAGAGATCCGCGAACTTCAGTATTTTTTATGAACATTGGGGAGGCCAGTTCCTTTAGTTTCAGAAAATTAGTGGGAAGTTTAATGCAGTTCCCAGATTTTCAGATAACTTCAGAGACGTTATAAAGTTAATTGAGGTCTTTGCATTTTTCAGAAGCTCACTGAAGCTTAAACATTTTTAGGGCGGTTCAATTAAATTCAGCGCAATACAACAAGATTCATGAGAACTGCTAAAACTTTAGAGAAGTTTTGAGAATTTCAGAAAAGAACAAAGAACCTCAGAGCAGTTCCGTTAACATTAGAGAAATCACATGAATTTTAAAGAAGTTTAGAGAACTTCAGCGAATTGTTAAATGTTTAAAGGAGATCCATGATCATTGAAAAAAAAAATAGGAAACTTTAGGAAGTCCTAAAAAGTTCAGGGAAGTTTAAGAATTTGATGAGAAGTATTGTGAGTCTCACGCTAGTTTCTCAAACTACAAAAGAATTTCAAGGCAGTTTCATTAACTTCAGGAAAAAATTGGGAACTTTCAAGTAGTTCTGAAAACATCAGAATAGTCCATTCCATATTCTACGGAGATTTCCATTGAAATATTCCTCAAAATTTTGGTGAAGCTATCCTCCGAATTTAATTTTCTTTTAGTTTTCCTTGGAATTCTCCACAATAAGAAACCCTTTCGAAAGATTCTCCGAATATTCATTGCATTCATTTCAGATTTCATTTTCAATCTCACTCCGTCCCTTGGAATTCTACTCACATTGAAAATCTCCTAAGAATTCATTGGCATTTCTCCTCACAAATTACTTAGATTTCTTCTCATTATTTGTTTGGCAAACTCTCCTGAATTCATTTTCCGAATTCCTTTGAAGATGTCCTGGAGTTATTTTCAGATTTAATTGTAATCCTCCTTTAGTATTTTCAAAAAAAAAATCCAAGGACTTATGCTCCGGATTCGTTTTCTCCCACAAACTTTATGAAATTATGCTCAAAATGCCCTTGGAATTTTCCTCTGAAGCATTAAAATTTACTTTTAGGTCACTTTTTAGTCACTATTTGTACAACTATAAGCCACTATTTGGTCACTTATTTCATCAAAATGGTCACTAAAATCACTATTTTTAACAGCAGTGATTGCTACCAGCCCTGCTATCACCGTGTGGCTCGCGCCTTGCGTCTTCGCGAAATTTTTCCAACAGTTTAGATTGCCGATCGGTACTTTCAAGAAGCTTCTCATCATACGACGCTTTCTCGTGCTGCAGTAGCGGTAGTCCTCGTTTGACCTTGCGTCCCAGCATGACTTCCTCCGGTGGCACTTTGGTTACGCTGTGATTTGCTGCATTATGGGCATTGATCGCTTCCCGTACTGCCACTATTCGCATGTCCGTCCCATAGCGAAAATCAGTAAGCCGAGAAAATCGCGTTTTAATTTTGCTTCGTACCATTGCTTCTTATGTGATGGGACAACTAATTTGACTGTATTTCCAAACTTTTTCAGAACAAAGTTGTTGAGCTCATCCAGTATTCTGAAAATATGTGTCATTATCTACCATTTGCATTGAAAAACTCAGTTTTGACAAAAACAACTATGGGACCGACATCCGAAGAGCGGCAGCGTAGCTCGTTAACGAAGTTGGTTTTGTTTGTCGAAGCTGTTGACCACATTCATGTAGGATTCTACCACCCCATTTTGCTGCGGGAATAACGGGGTTGACAAAATCGTGGTTATTCCTCACTGAGCGCAATATTGTTTGTATTATACGCCATTGAATGGCGGACCATTATCTGATTTGATAAACTTAGGAGGGCCCTCCCTCTCGAAAGCCTCTTCAAGTATCTTTTTTCGTGGATTCGAAAGAGGTTGATTTTACTGGCTTTGCTATGAGATACCTGGATCTGTATTCAACGATTAGGAGTATCGAAATGCCACCAAACTTGACGTAGGGGTCAGTGAAATCGATGGCTATTGTTTCCCACACAGCGTTTGGCACAAATACTCGTTCCATCAGCGTTGTCATCCCCGGTTTTCCACTAATGGCACATGTTTTGCAGGACTCTACCCAATTTTGGACATCCTTCGCAATGCCAGGTCACTAAACACGCTGTCTGATAATACTTTTCATTTGAGCAGTTGTTGGATGACCTTCGTGGGCTACTTGTAGTGCTCTTTTGCGGAGTTTTTCCGGCATTACGGCACATCCGGTTTTGACTATGATTCCGTTCCGAATGGTCAAGTCATCTTCCACCGCCTTATTCTTTCGCAAATCGATTGACCATTCTCCCGTCTGTAAGGCATGTATGACCTTTTTAAGCGTCTCATCGTGTTCTGTACTTTCCCTGACGTCGTGCTCAGTTAGAAATTCTATGGTATTTGCCTCCGCCCGAGTTTAGCACATGTTACACTACAGTATTTATGTACCACACAACACAACTGGCACTGCTGGAACGTAGTTTCAGGCACTACGGAGTCTCAAACATTATCAATGTCCAGAGATGATTTTACCGTGTCGTGTCGTGCAACTTGAGCGTTTGAAGAGTTTTCTCAGACCGAGATCTTAATGTTTTGTTAGTATTAACATCCTAAAAACTGTTCAGAGCCACAGAATTCCAAATCTTGAATCTTAAATTTCTGTTTCCAGAATCTTGACATATTTTCAATGTCTGCATTAACTACACGATTTCTACATTCCTAGAAGATAGAATATCTATGGAATTTTCTAAAGAATTTATAAAATTCCATACATCCTTTCTTATAATCATCCCAAGAGTAGCTTTCACGATTCTCCTGCACATACAATATTATGCATTAATATAATTTAATATGAATAAATGAACATTAGCTCTTCCGACGTGTTTGTTGGCAGATCAGCCATATTGTTCGGGTCTCAAGTTCTTCGACCTTTTCACTGCTGAATGTTCTAGTCGGCGTGTGATGAATCGCCACCCGGACCTCACCGATTAGAAGGTGAAAGCCGGTCATCCAGAAGACACCGTCTCTATTTTCGGCAGATGCAGATGTGAACGATTTAATTTTCGGCCCGCTCGCCAAAATTATGTCCACTTAATTCCCAATCCCTCCCACTATCCATCTCATGATTCAGTCGCGCTTACTTGCAAAAAATGATATTACACAGACAACCCAAACTCAACACAATGCCAATGGTTAGACACCACAGATGCTCGCCGGCAGTCCATTCCACCTCCACGGTGATACTACTGCTGCTGCTGCTGCTATGTGGAAAGATAACGCTCGATTACTCTAAGCCATTATCACTCGCGCGATATCGCAGCGAATTGGCACTATTAAGTGTATGTTGTATGTACTTACTACACATATACGACAGCTGTGTCTACATACATTGTCGGTAGCTATACAATTCTCTCCACAGCTAGGAGAACTAGCTGGAGGTTCACTGTCACGTTCGGTTGCACGATGAAAGCGTACCGGTTGGATTCAGTTTTTTAACACACCGTGTCGTGCGTGGAGGTTGATGTACCTTACCGTCAATTTCCGCAGTCGCCGCAAAGAAAAAAAAAAAGAGCAGAAGGCAACTCGGAACCGGCATCGGTCAGTGCGTGCACTGACTCCACTTTCTGTTTGGGTATTATAGAAAATTGTACGTTCAGACCACGAATCGATCTGATGCGATTGCGAGTACAGCTCGGACTATGACACGACTCTGAACATCGTCGTTGCCGGTTTGAATTTAGATTTTAATTCATTTAACCTTGACCGCGGCGGGTGGCGCTAGTGTGTTGTTGCACACCACCGATCGTGTTGTTCTAGATTGATACGGATGGTTGGCGTTGCTTGAAGAAGATTCTAGACGTTCTGTTTGACCGAAGAAAGTTGTGCTTTGTTTTTGGTCCTACACAGAACGAATGCGGTCATAAATCGATATGTAGTTGCTCCAATTATCGCGTCAATTAAGTTAATTTGATTTAGGACCAGTTCCACCTGGTGCGCCATCGAACAGGTTCAGCGTACCTCTATCTGTGTTTCAGTTTTTGTTTTGCGCTTCACATCTCAGTGTCGTTGCTAGTGGTCTATGCATTCACTCCTATTCTGGACCTTGAGAGTCTGTCCACGCCGCTGTTCTTATCGCATGTCTATCTATCTGAGTACAATACCGAACCGTTGAACACAGAGAGTCACGATTCCAAGTCGAGAACTTATCACCAATTCATTCGTTCGGGTGGTCTGGTCGGTGATTGAATCGTGCCACCAGCATATTTCAACACCTCTGTGAAGAATGAATAGCCGGTAGAGAGCTTCCCACCCCCGATGAACGAACACTAATTGAATTAGTTTGTCTGCTGCTGTTGCTGCAGTTGTAAGCGTGCCATCGTACTTCGCTTCGTATTTACCTGGTTTGTTGTGAAATCTGTGCCGTCGAGTTTCCGTCTGGTGTAACAAGGTGTTTTGTTTTTGTCAACAGATATTAACTTTGTGCATTGCTTTCTCTATGCTCATTTCAGATGACGATTCATTTTCATCAGAACGTGACGCAGCCCCGTCCGATGATCACGTAACCGCGTTCGTCTTCAACTCTCACCACTCGCTCAACCTTGCCACTCAGCGCGAACGTCTTCCGATCCGGCAGTACCGCGATCAGATATTCTACTGTCTCGAACACTACCAAACGTTGGTGCTGGTCGGCGAAACCGGTTCCGGCAAGAGCACACAGGTACCGCAGGTGAGTGTCACTGGAGCGTGGTAACGGTTTATATAGTACAGATGGTGGTTTTGGTTTCGGAATCGGATGATCCTAGACGGGGAATGGTTTACAATGCACATCGACGCTTGCATCTTATCAATTCGGATTAATTTTATACAGCGTCAAAGGATGATTCATACGATGGTTGGTCGTTTGAGTCCAATGTTCTGTTTACTCGGTTACGGTTTAGTTACAGCTGCAATAAAAAGGGCTTATTAGTTATATTCCAGGTTGATTTTGAAGACAGCTGTTGTACTTTTCGTATGTGATTGGAATTGTTTCCCTTATCTAATCATTGCTTTGATGTGTCAGGATGTTTAACTAGTAATTTCTTTCAACAAAACTTCAATGAAAACAACGTTTTTATCTTAGCTTTTGCGTTGTTAGAGTTTCTTATTTTGGCAACATGTGCAGTGACCAGATGTGGCATGTTTAAGAAGGATTTAGTTTTCCTTTGTTATATATTTCTTCCGTCAATTCCGTAAATTAATGGTAGTCTACGAGATTACTATGATAATCATGAACGCTTTTCTTGGTGGTTTTCTTTAACTTTAACTAAGTTTAGAAACTTTAGAAACTTTTTGTAGTTCAGCATATTACTTGAGGCTGTCCATAAACTACATTACGGATTGACATTGGTTCGTACACAATTTTTAAATATTGTATGGTCCGTAGGAACTTGCCAATCCGGGCCCTCTTAAACGGCTACTTACTTACTACACGTCAGTTTCAAAGGTGCATTTTTTTAAATTCTGGCTGTACTTCAAAGTGCCATAATTCTCCGCAGTGCCTAATTCCGCCCATTTCGCCAAATTTTTGAACTATATTACAATTTTATCTAAATTTATATTTCTCCCGTACACAAGTAGTAAAAAAGCTGAAGATCAAATGGTGGAAATCTAAATTTGCTGTTATGATGTAACTTATTTTGAATACTCCAATTGATCTCATTTTGGTTGACTTAACGGTTAACACAGCAAAAATAATAGTAAACTTTTACACTGTTGAATCAAACGGAAAACTAATCTTGCTTTCAAAGAAATCAATTTGATTTCTGATTTTGCATTTATACTGAATACGGGCCTGGCGTAAATCGTTAGCATCCATGCTTCTTACGCTGAAAGACTTGAGCTCAAATCTTACCTCGGGCAAGTAACGAATGATCTAAAATGTGTTAAACAAAACAAATAAACAATAGTCGTTAGTTCAACGACAGATGAGCTTTAATTAAATTTTAAACAAGACGTTAACATCAGAACTTCAAGTTAAGTTGCTTTCATTAAACTGCACAATATGATATCAGACTAATTGTCGTGACAATTGAAATTAAAATGAGTTTTCATATTGAACTGCAATCTTTAATATCAATTTGCTTTCATTTTGTTAACCGACTTTGCTCGGGTAATACCTACCTTAATGTACAATCAAATTCAAATTATTTACAACTTATAATTATTTTAGAAATTTTCAAAACTGCGCAGAATCAGGCCTTAGATGCGTAGAATTATGGCACTTTGAGGTATGAATACGAATACCGCAAAGTGCCATAATTCTGCGCACCTAAGGCCTGAAAATTTCTAAAATAATTATAAATTGTAGTATTAATTACGGCTTCGGCGCCAAAATTTAAACGTTAATTCCGCTGTATTTCAACACCAAAACACTTCGCTGAATGTATTTAAACGTTTCCTCAATCTTTCAGCTTCAATCAAACTGCTGAACAGGTTTTTCTACAAATGAAACAGACACACGGCATAATACGGCTGATTTCGAGTTGCCGATAATAGAACAGCTGGATAACTCGCAGTTCAAATGGAAAGGTTGTCGAAAAAAAAGAGGCTGTCGACAATAGTCACACTCACCTAAGAAATTTGAAGCGTTGTAGAAACGTTTTCATCCCGTTTTGGACAATTTTGTTGATTGGAGTAGGTAGTATAGCAAGTAGCAGATAAATGTAAACACACAAATACGTCATTTATGTGCATTTAATTTTTATTTTTTTTTTTTTATTTTTTTTTTTTTATAAGGTTCAACCGAATTAACTTAACAGAGCCGAGAATTCTTGTTGAATATACAAAACATCTTAAAACTATAGTCAAAAGGTAGAACACAATAAACAATTTATCTTCCGCTATCCAATTGGCTTTCCTAAGTCGACGACGCATCGACTTAAAAGAATTGCTGATGAAGAACAATGAGAAGGACCACAGAATGGTTGCTGCCGAGTTAACAGACGATCGCGTGACACATATTGAGAGTTGTCTTCTTCTGTCGACAGCCGAGTGAACACTGATTTGTGTGCATGACGCTGAGAAATTGGTAATGTAAGCACGGACGCTGCTCAGATTGACGTAAATACGTCAATGCCCCTGTATAATATGATTTTTTTTTATTATAGTCACTCTTGGACTTGTCCGGGGTGAGATTTGAACTCGTGACTTTGGCGTGAGAGGTATGGATGTTAACCAGTACGCCGGGGTCGCTTTTATAATTTGAATTGAATTATACATGAAGGTAGATATTAACCACTTGTATATGGGAAAATATAAATAGATAAAATTTCAATATAGTTCAAAATTATGGCGGAATTTCGGCGCTGCACAGAATTATGGCACTTTGCGGTACAGGGTTGTTACAGCTGGGTGACATGTCAGAAGGGTGAATACAACGTGTTTTTACTTAGCAGCTATGAACTGCACTCCAAAGTCAGAGAGGCAATACGAATTTCCGATCTTATTTACCAACAAAATCGTTTTTCAGAATTTAAAAAAAAACGACAATTGCAAAAAGAATCTTGGATTTTTCTCCAGAGGAATAAATATGGAAGATGCTTTACCGTGTTTTAGCAATAAAGCCGGAAAATCTCACAATACCGAAATTTTTAACAGAAATATGATTAGAACTTATAGAAATACTGAAGTTTACGAACTTTCAAAATTTCCGCGATTCCATATTCGAAAAAAAAATATTTCAGGTTTTGGGCCCTGGGAAATTGTCAACGCTCTTAAATGATTTAACGGGAAGAACTTTCCAGGAAATTTGGAAGAAAATTGGTATACCTAATTCCAATGAAATTTTGTAGAGAACTCCAAGAGAATTCTAGAATGTATTCTTTAGAAATGCAGTGGAGAATTCCAAGATAATTCTGAAAAGAATACCATTGACTTTGCGAGGAAAGCTTCAGGTGAATCCAGTAGAAAATTCTAAGAGATATATGAGTAGAATTACATGGCAATTCTGAAGAGAATTCCATACGGATATTAAATAGAAGTCCTAGAGCACTCCGAAGATAATTCGGTGAAGAATTTCAAAGCAACTCTAAGCTGATTTGAAAGTAAATTCTGAGGATGATTCAATTCAAAGGACATTTTAACCACAATTTCAAGAAATTTCGAATGCAAACTGTTAGTAGCGGAGACGAATGCAGCACGGCCCTGGCGAGATTGAATGTGCACGAGACATGCACGAAACAGACAAAGCTCGGTTTTTCGAAGGAAGAAGCGCCTGACCACAATCGCGACACACGAAAGTTCTTCGAGAAGCTAAAAGCGAACACCACACGTATCAATATATTGACGCGAAGGGGAATTATTTACAAAAATATTGCTGATGTGAATACAGAATTATTGTCAATACCAATGTATTGACGTCAATATAGGATGTATTGACAATACGATTATTGTCAATAAAACCAAACGTGTAGGGTCCACTAAATAGTTCGCGCAAAGGCTTCGTGCCGCAAGCCGATTTGTGCAAGGATTCAAGAACGAGTGTGAGGTGAAAGCAATACTATGACGAGCACCTCAACGGTGATGCAGCAGAGAACGAAGGTGGCACGGCAACAGATCTGAGAGCACGCGCAGAAGACGACAGGCTACCGGCCTCTGATCTCCAAGAAGTTGAGTACTGGCTAGAGCGCTGTACTGGGTAATTGCCAAGATTTGGGAGGAGCAAATACTACAGAAGGAGTGGATGGAAGGTGTCTTATGCCCAATCTTAAAAAAAGACGACATGTTCGATTGCTGCAACTACCGCGCGATATTGGGCGAATACCTTGTAGGCAGCGCTCAGCAGTGTGCCGCCTACAAGGTACTCTCCCAATTCCTTTGCTCCCGCCTGAGTTCGTTGGGCAATACTAGGCGGGATTCATGGGTGCCCGTGCTACCACGGACCAAATTTTCACGATTCGGCAGATTCTGCAGAAATGCCGTGAATACAATGTGCCCACACATCATTTGTTCATCGATTTCAAATCCGCATACGTCACAATCGATCGATACGAGTACGGATTTCCGGATAAACTGACGCGATTGGTCAAGGCGAAGATCGATCGAGTGATGTGCGTTGTTCGTGTATCGGGGACTCAAGAGTCTCTCTGAATCTCGAAGGGGGTTACGGCAAGGTGATGGACTTTCGTGTCTGCTATTTAACATCGCGTTAGAAGGTGGGATAAGAAGAGTTGGGATAGACACAAGAGGCACGATCTTCAGGAAGTCCATCCAGTTTCTTGGCGTCACTCACGGTGAAATGATTTCCGTGTAAATCAACTGGGATTCACTACACCGTGAGCGATAAGTTGTCACTTCACCGTGAAATGACATCGGTAATAAGGGTCGGTGTACATGGACGTATCCCAAGGCATTCAATCGAAATCTGGCTAGGTGTGTCTGCTCAAACGTTCGCTTTACGTAATCAACTGAGAGGGGGTTAAGAAAGCGCAAATCGAAGTAGCAGTGGATAAACTTTGACATCCTATATAAATTTATGTCGTTTTCGTTTTTGCGGTGTAGCACCGGTGTAGTGTAAGCAGGAATAAGCGCGAGTCTTTGACAGCTCAACATTATTTGTTTGTAAACAAAGGTGCATCCTATATCTACACCTTAAATTATTTCGGTGTACGGCAGTGTAGCACCGGTGTAACTACACCGCAAAAACGAAAACGACATTAGTTCGCAATTGTTACTTTCTCACGAATGTCAGTGATATCATAGTAGTGCTACGCGTTTGTTCTCGTTTTCGGTCGTTTCGGTGCATCGCGTGTGATGTCGATGCGGAAGAAGAAGACAGGCTCTAACCAGGGTTCGAACCCTGCAACCCAGTCTAACGATGCCCAAGGCGGCAAAAAGACTAAGAGAGACACATCTAACCGTGGAAGTGTCCATACACCAAAGAACAGTGGTCCCCAGGATGGCGCCACAGCAATCAACGGTAGTGACATCAGTGATTTCGGCGGGTCCGTTGAAAACATGACCACGGACGGCCAGAACGGACCGAAAGTGAAACTCCCACCTCTGGTGGTGAATTCAGTACCACTCGACAAGCTAGCTCAATAGATGGCGAGTACAAGCTGTGCGGGATTGGCACGAAGATCATCCTCCACTGCTACTACAATAAAGCTTTAGGTTTCCTGAAGAATTCCAAAGTGGAATTGTTTCACACACTACGAATTTTGGAACAAAGGTGATCGAAGCTGAAATTAAAGACCGGTACAAGCTGGCCCCCATCGCCGTCTTCCGGATCAAGAGGAGGAACGAAAGCCAGAGGAAGTACCAGGATTGCCTTTTCCTGGTACACTTCAAGAAGGGGATGGTGACGCTTAATGCGTTGCAAGCAATCCGCTCCCTCTTCAACGTCATCATCCGTTGGGAGTCATACCGTGGTGGCCGCCGCGATGTAACGCAGTGTCAGCACTGCCTCAACTTCGGGCACGGCACCCGAAACTGCAACATCAACCCAAGCTGCAGCTTCTGCACCAATGACCATGCCTCCTCCGACTGCCCAGCGGACAGTCCTGAGGTTATCAAGTGTGTCAACTGTGGCGGTGCTCATCAGGGTTCTGACAGGCAGTGCCCCAAACGCGAGGAGTTCAAGCGTATCCGAAAGGATGCATCGACCACCAACCAACCAGGACGTAAGAAAAATAAGTCCCAGACTTTCGGGCCAGGCGATTTTCCGCCTCTTCGAACCAACCAGCAACCGTGAGTGTAACCCGCACCCCTCCCCCCCACCAACCAACACCCGGTGAACAAATTCCACTCCCCCCTGGATCCTGGAGAACACCGCCAACGCTAGAAGGTATGTACTCGGTGGTCGAGTGTTGGAACATGTTCGTCCATGTTACCAGCGCTTTCCGCGCACCAACAAGAACGAACAGTTCGAAACTATCGTGAAACTGGCTATGCATTATGGCGTCTAAACCACTATGCATAGTCACGTGGAACGCTTGCTCCTTAAGAGCAAAAACCATCGAGCTTGCGGACCTTCTCCGCAAGCATACCATCGACGTGGGCCTCCTCAACGAGACCCACCTCAAGTGCAGCGACAGTTGCTGGTTGTTGGACCACAACATAATTCGGTTTGATTGTACCAGCTCCAGAGGGTGGTGTTGCGATTATCGTCACCTCTATCATCGAGATTCTTGGTGTGGCGGTGGAGTCGTCGACTGGCTACGTCCAGTTCATCGTGTCTACTGCCCTCGACAGTGTGCCGCCAGTAGTGAAGGTTCACTCTCTGCTGGTCGCTGTCTTCAACAGATGCTTGGAACTGCACTACTTTCCAAGCATCTGGAAGACAGTGAAAATCATACCTATCCGCAAACCCGGGAATGACCCAACATTAGCTTCAAGCTACAGCTACCGATCAGCCTCCTTTCAGCGCTGAGCAAGCTGTTTGAGCAGCTGATCCTCAACCACCTGAATAAGAACCTGTGGAAGAACACAATATACTCACTCCGGAACAGTTTGGGATCAAGAAGGAGACACTCCAGAAATCATCAGCTAGTACGGGTGATGAATAACATCCTAAGTAACAATGCTGTTTCCAAGTCCACAGCCATGTCATTGGTAGACGTGGAAAAGGCATTCGACAGTGTGTGGCATGACGGACTTGTGCACAAGCTTTGCAACTTCAACTTCCCGTCCTATCGCCCATAACTACCTTCAGCAAAAGTCGTTCAGGATATCGTTGAATGGCTGCCTTTCAAATACGTTCTCCATCCCAGCAGGTGCTCCGCAAGGAAAACAACACAATAACCGTCAAGGGTAGGATGCCTCGCGAAATAACAAACAAGCTCCAACGATGCCTTGACGCCTTTGCTGATTATGCCACCACGTGGAAGATCAAAATCAATGCCTCCAAAACACAAACAATAATGTTCCTCCATCGGCAGTCACCCAAACTGAAACCGGCTCCCTCTTGTACTATAATCATGGATGGCACAAGTTGAGTGGTCCACCGAAGTAACCTATCTCGGGATGTTGCTAGACGAAAAGCTCCTACTCCGCTCGCATGTAGAGACAACCATAGTCAAGTGTTCTGCCTTGGTTAGGTGTCTGTTTCCGTTGATTTGCCGCAGATCCCGCCTCTCAAGGGTGAACAAACTGTCGGTCAACAAGCAAATCATAGCGGCCCTTATTACGAGGGTCACTTCACGGTGAAGTGACTCCCATTTGATTTACACGGCAATCACTTCACCGTTAGTGACAAGTGGTGACTTCACTAACTGATGCTGATTAATTTCAGCATTTTGTCATTTTACTGGAATCGGTTTCATAAGCCGGTTTGTTCAATGTTTCGGTAATTCAGTAATTAGTAGATTATAGGTGGGACATAACCTATGCACAGGAAACACTAAGTGGGACTCTTAAACCTTTGTCCTACACACGATTTTTTTAGTTTTAAAAAGTACAGCAACCTACTAGTACGGTAAGGTACGGTACACTCTAGTACCTATCGTAAAATAAAATATAATTGGCTTTCTTCAGACAGCACCCTCGCGTCAAGATAACGAACAATCACGCCGGAAAAGCGCGATTCTCGTGACGACCAATTCCCTGTCCAACCCTGTGGTTAATGCAGTGGCAGGTGTAATATATAGGTAGGTAAATTTATCTTTTCTGTGGCTCTTCCAAACGTAGACAGTCCTAATCCCCAAATACTATTTAACCATCACCTCCATCGTCGCTTACCGTAAGCGTAAATGTTTGCTGAAAGATAAGATGTCTTCATGAATTTCGCTCGTTCCTCAATCAGTAAAATTTAATGCTGATAACGTAAGCCAGGTTATGTCAGCTTTATAATGAGGTGATATAGATAGCGAGGATTTTCGTTTATCGTTTTCCAAACGGGTAGTGTGTAGTCGCTGTGATGATGTTGATTTAAAATTGATCTATCAGAAATTAATATGATTGCTGCTAAACGCTGCTGCTTGTTTGTCCTAGTTTATTTCTGTTTTCTCGTGTAAACATTTACTGGCATGTACGAATCAGCTACGCGCTGGATTGGGCTTTCGTCGTATATTATTCATGCTAACCTTTCGTACACTTGTTAGCTTTATTTTTAGAAATCGCCCTAAACCGGTATATCAAGCCAGAACAATAAGAACTCCCTCGTTTTCACCAAACCTAACACATGTCTGTCAGCAAATCGAACTCCGAGCTTAAATCTAGTGCTATGGCTGCCATGCTATATTCAGTGATTGCTTACATAGCTATCGATATACATAGTTTCCACCAATTGCTGCAGTCTGTTGCGCATTCAATTCAGCACGATATACAAACAGCATGTACAACCCGTCATCACGTCGTCATCCTGTGAAAGGTGTGTCGACGATCCTTCCCAAAGGGCTTAGCCCGAGTGCTTCTGCCCACATTCACCATATTCCACGTGAGGCAGTTCATAATATAACAAAAAAAAAAAAAAAAAAAAAACTGAACCACATGCAATGTTTAGGTATGAAGGTATGATTGGTGGGTTGTTGTAGAAGCGTAAAAGGATGAAAATAGATTTCGAACCCGATGAATGGGCCGGCCACGGACGAGCAGGCTTCACCTGTTCTTAGTGCACGGGAATGTTTCTCTTTGAGTCTTAAGTTATGTCCTCACAACAATACAAATGCAGTTTACACTCTATGTTTCGTAATACCCGGAGCAGCACATTGGCTTTCGTGTGATAAGAATTCTAAAATATTTCATAATCAGTCTCATGGCGAGGACAAAGCGGAGCCGGACCATGTTAGAGTACCTATAAATGAATGGAGACGCTGTCATGGCCATTAGACTGATGCAAAATTTGAAAAAAAAAAACAGTGTTCAAACGGTTCGTATTTGGTTCCTGATTAGCCTTCCAAAATTTGAACTCATTTAGTAAGATACTGACTTGGCACAAACCATTTCAAGTTTATATGGAAATTACTATGGAAAAACCAAATTTTGTGTTCATATCTATCTAATAATTCACCCTTTTACTCTACTCTAAAAATTGATAACTGTACTTGTAGTAAATTTTCACAGCTACAACTTTGTTGAAGACAATTTTTCAATAAAATGTAAGGATCAAAAGCTATTAATGATTCAAGTCACTATTCTCTGTAGCATAATCTCAATCAACTGCTTAGCAGGCAACATTGGTGTTTATGGCACGTAGAATAGAGCTAAAACATCGTGGCTACTATTTCACACTGCAGAATACAGTGTTGCCCACAAAACATTTGCTTAATCATGCCATAAGATTATCAATCTCGTAAACAATTAATAACTATTTAATTTGATGTTTGGCTGAAAAACAATATTCTGCAAAGTTGTAGCTGAGAATAGTTATAGAAATTGTTAACGGTGCAATATGGAAGAAGGATAGAAGACTACGAAGAAAAAGTTTGGGTTGCCCATAGAAATTTGCATACAAACTTCAAATGGTTTGTGCCCAGACAGTTTCTTACAAAATCATTTCAAACCTTCGGAGGCTAATCTAGACCCGATTTGGAACCGCTTGAGCACTGTGGAGCGAAAATTGTCAAATTTTGCATCAGTCTAATGGTCATGTTTCAGTCGCTATAAATCAATGGAGATGCATGGTAGCCTAGTCGCATAGGAGTATCGAGGGAAAAACCAAAACTTTTCAACAAAATCTAGTATTTTTAATTCCCTTTCATTTGATATTTTGATCTTTGGAATTGGCCCAATAGTTCAAAAGTTATAATTTAAAAAAAAAACATTTTTAAATGAAACCGATTTGTTTGAACCACTCTAACATGGAAGTGGTCACCCTAATGACCCTAATAACCCTAATTATGTGCATACAACCATTCCATAACAAAACGATATAGTTGTTCTCAGAATTTCGTAAAAATTGGTAGTTTTGTTCCTTATCGCAAAATAGTAGACTCGTATAAAGGGTGTCCCACATCAAATTGCATCACGGAAAATATGCTGTAGAAAATTACCTAGTTGACCGATACTTTTCAAACTTTCAGACTATAAAATACCATTAGTAAGTTTTTGGCATATGTCCCGATCATTAAATTCTATACAACCTCTGGCTGCAGCTTCTTCTGTACGGAAACCCACTGTTTCTTCATTTCGATGGGCCTTAGTTCCGGTGTGTTGGGGGTTCATGTCCTTGGGTGTGTGACTCCGTTGGCTTCATACCACTCCAGGACAACATTTTAATAGTGCTTTACATTTTAATAGAAGCTAGATCCGGCCAGAAGATCGTAGGGCCCTCGTGTTGCTTCAACAGAGGAAGCAGACGCTTCTGTAGACACTCCTTGAGGTAGATCTCCCCGTTTACAGTCCCGGTAGTCACGAACGGCGCACTCCGTTTGCCACATGAGCTGATCGCTTGCCAAATCATGTATTTCTTGGCAAACTTTGAAAGTTTCTGCATCCTTGCTTCCTCCGGAACATCAAACTTGTGCTGGACCGTGAAGAACAGTAGCCACGGAAGTCCGCCTTGACGTAAGTCTCATCATCCATGATGAGACAATGAAGCTTCGTCAGCAGCTGGGTGTACAGTGACTTTCCCACCATATTTTGCCATTCGTCACGATTTGGAGCCTTCTGCACTTTGTACGCATGCAGTCCCTCCCGGTCCTTGGCTCTCTGAACGAAAGACTTGGACAGATTCAACTTTTGGGCCACATCCCTGACCGAAGCATTGGGATTTCGCTTAAACGCTTCACGACACGCTTGTGATCCTGATCATTAATAGAACATCCATTCTGACCGCATTTCTGCTTCCGTTCGATGCTCAGAGTTTCGTTGTAACGTCTAATCACATGACTCACCGTTGACTGCACGATTCCGAGTTGTTTTCCGATGTCCCGATGAGAGAATTGAGGATTTTCCGGGTGCTTTTGCAAAATCAAAGCGATAAAGATACATTAAAAACAATACACTCTAAGCTACTTCTACCCAAATTTTCAAGAGAAAATACCCAATGGGTAATTTTCTACAGCGTTTTTTTTCCGTTATGCAATTTGATTTGGGACACCCTTTATTTATTTATTTTATTTTATCATTAGGGTGGTCCAAAAATAGATTTATTTTCAAAAATACAATACAATTTAATGGACTTTTAAAGGAACTCAAGGTCCTGTGACATGATTTTTTTTATCGGTGTTTGGACAAATACTAAAGCTACCGGGAGTTAAAGATTTTTCAAATTGAGAAAATGTCGAAATTTTCCTAGTTCAGTTTTTGGCATTTTAGGCTCGGAAAACATTCAAGATCCCGAAGTCAAATTCCAAAATATTGGGTCCAGAGTTTTTTTTTTTGAAATCGCTGACAATTTGTGATAGGTCTATGACAATTTCGAAATAAAAAAATAAAAATAATAGTGATTCAATGGTCAACATTGAAACAACAATTGGACAGTTAACGTTTCCGTTTGTTCGCAACTCTTCTTGTCAGTCAGAATTTACACACTGAATGAATCTTTCAAATACAAATTTGTTACCAAATCAAGCTGTGATTTGTTGTGAGTTTTTAAAGTCAAATTCTTTACTTTCAACATTGGTGACAAAGTGACTTTATTGACTAAATTTAAATGAATATTGACTTTAGTGACTTTTTGTTGAAAAAAGTTACTTTTTACTGACTGACTAGAAAATAGTGACCAAGTCACTACAAAGAGACCTGCTACCAGAGTTATTGTACACGTGCATCCATCCCGCGTGATAGAGGCACGCTTTCTATAAGATCGTAGGTGCCTGGTACATTTCGAGACGTATTATTTCGCGTTTCTTTTTTGTTCCTACGTGCCTCATTCGTGTCACATGTGCTGTGTCTCATGAGCTAAGCTCGGCGAGCTCCAGGGAGATCGGCAGCGTACCTACGTCCTGCGTGCATGCTAAAAGTGGCTGGTTGGTGATAAAAAAAACAGCAGAGAACTGTTGTAGTCGTGTCACATTCTCGTGTTGCTGGTACAACTGATTGATTTCAATCAGTTGGTATTCAGTTTTTGAAGGTTGAGAGATTGTGGTTTTATAGAAGTATTTCAAGCGGAAGATGAGTTAAACGATTACGAACCAATTACCGGCGGGGTTATTTGTTACCGATCCATGCGCATGGAATTTTCATGGTTCAAAATATTGATTTAGCTCCACCAAGTTCAAACGATTTCAAATCAGCTCCTGATCATTCTTACAAAATTTGTTCTCATTAGGATGCACTTGGCCCTTTGAAGTTTATGTAGGAATTGAAAAATTTAACGTTAGGATAATTAGTTATTAATTGATTAGGAAGATTATGTTCTTCTGACCTGGCTCATTTACTACTCAGCAGACAACATTGGAATAATAGGACAATAAATCGAGGCTATTATGTCATAAGGGCAAGATGCAGTGTTGCCCTGAAAACAGCCGATTAATCCTACCAGCAAGTTATCAATTTGGAAATTTCTTGACATTCAATTGAAAAGTGGTTTTCAACAAAGTTGCAGCTGGGAAATTTTCACGTAAGAGGGAGGAGTGGGCTCTGATGGACAACTTTTCCGTAAATTATTATGGTGCCGGGCTAGAACGATGAGGACAAAAAATACACTTTTCTTATAGTAATTCCCATATAAACTTCAAAGACCCAGTGCAGAATCAGTTCACCACCAAATTAGCTCAAATTTTGGGATATTGACCAGCCTGATTTGGATCCGATTGATCTTGGTGGATCAAATTGATAGGTATTTTGCAGCTGGCAGAGAACCAATAGTTCGGAGGGCCCTTTAAAAAAACTTCGTTGTTGAAATTGATTCGTGTGACTTCATCCATCAGTTTTTTCAGCCTTTCAAGCTGTAGCCGACATCGCTAGTTAAGGAAAAAAAAGCATGGTGTGCTCGTCCCAAGTAGTATTCAACCTGATAATATGATGAGAAATAAGAAAACTGGATTGTAAATTTTGGGATGAATCCAAGATATTTGTCACACTCAACGGTCAGTATCTGAATCGAAAACCATGTTTTCCAAAATGTTTATTTAGTAGGCTCTATATCTTTGAAATCTCTGCGGACCCGAAGGACTAAACAACTATTACAATGAAGATCTAAATCTATTTCCTATATTTTTTTGTACTTGCAACGCATCGAATCTCCGAAAAACCCTTTCTGCCGAGGATGCTGATGTTCGTTTTTGCATGCTGTTGATTTGCTGGTGCTGTCTGACAATGCCCCTACATCCACTACACCAGGGTACGAACTGCTATCCGAGCTGCAAGGAATTGTGTAGTTCTTCAAGAAACTTCGTGGTACTTCAGGGAACTTTTTAAATGTTTAGGAAACTTTCTTGAAGTGCAGATTTTTCTTTAAAGTTCAGCTAACTTTGTAGAAGCTCACCGAACTTCAGTGAACTTCGTAGAGTTTCATCGAACTGCTTCGGTAACTCTTTTTCTACGTACCTGAAAAAGTTATAGGACAACGACACTTCATACACCTCGCAGCTCGTAATTGACAGTATGGGCTGAATGAGACTATTCATACTGTCGCTAATGTGATTAGTAACACTTATGCTTCGTTTGACTCTAATGTTCCGGTAACTGTTTTCACTAGAACACTGTCCTGATTTTGAATGTTGCTTTGGTATTATTATTATATTTTGTTTTATGCATTAAGACATATGTCAGATGAATCATGAGCTTAATTTAGTGAAATTATTTGAAGTTCTGAGATCATGGAAAAGTTCAGAAAACTTCGTAGAAGTGGGAACTTTATACAAGTTTAGGTATCTTCGTAGAAGTTTATTGTTTAATGGCAGGGAACCTCTTTATTATTCAGGGACCTTTTTTATGACTTTAGAGCTTTGATGAAACCTCATGGACTTTAAATAGTTCAGAGAATTCCACTCAAATTCAGGAAATTTCGTGCGTCGAACTTTGTGGAGAATCAACGAGAAACGCAAACGTGAAGCAAGCTTTGATGAAGTTTTGTGAACTGCGTAATAATTCGAGGAACTGCGTATAACTTCATAGAAGTACGAGGCATTTTGAAAAAGTTCAGGGAATTTCGTAGAGATAGAAGACTTCAGGGATCTTCGTTTCAGTTTAGGGAACTTCATAGCAGTTTGTCAGAGATCTTAAAAATCTCAATGAACTTCCTGAAGATGACGATTTTGGACCATCGTTTAATTTCAAGGTACTTTGAAATTTGAGTAAATTTTCTAAAACTTAAGGAAATTTTGTAGCTGTTCAGGAAACGTTGCATAAGTAACAGGATATTCTTTCAGATATGCTCCCTAGACAGCCAAGAAGTTTTAAAAGATCAGCATTTGCTGATGTTCTTCTGATCTGAATTAGCGAGTTGCTAAAAAAAAAGGATGACTTAAGAATGTGCTTAAGCTTTCGAATATCATAATTTTTCAAATGGATAGATCAACTTTCAACACAGTATTTTCCAAATTTAAACCATACACTCTGTCAACATGGAGATTTGATTGGTTGATCTGTTGCAGGTTGTAGCAATGGATGTACCACTTTCTGGTTTGTTGTTGCGAGATAGTGGCGCTTGGTGGTCACTTTGTGGAATTGGTGCCGATACTCAGGCGCTTTCTTCTGACACTGTTGGTATACAAAGGCAAGGTCGCCCATTATCTAACCGAAAAGGTTATTTCTTCTTAGCGAATACGGACATCGACGCGAAAACGATGCCATCGAAACCCGCAGAGCAATGGTCAGCAGAAGCCACCTAGATTGTACCGTGTCAAGGGGCTGTTCATAAACTACGTAGACAGTTTTTTGGGATTCTTGACCCCCCCCCCTCCCCTGCGTAGACAATTGTCCATACAATTTTTTTTTGAAATTTGTATGGGCCGTGGATAATTGTCAACCCCCCCTAAACTGTCTACGTAGTTTATGAATAGCCCCCAACCAGAAAGCGATTTGAAGGAACGGAACAGAAGGTTGGTAGACTTGGTGATATTAATAAATGGAATGGTAAATATATTACTGCACTGATCTACACGCTCATCTGAGTTGAAGCCAACGATGCCCGCTCATGTCACTATTTTGCTGCAGATATTTAGTATAGACCGCGCCATCACCCAGTGGCTCACCACTACTGTTATAGAATTTATCTGAATGCTCGATCACATGAGGCACATTAAAAAAAAATCTGAACATTTTTAAAGTAATGGTAACAAAGTACAAGTGGTAACAAAGGTACTACGCCAAGAAAAAAATGTTCTGCAAAAAATTCTTCCACCCATTGAATTATCATAACATTGCTGCATTCGTAGCATTCCGATATAATCTATTCAAAATACGGAACATATAACCCATCTAACAATGTATACCAGTTGTGTTGCCGATGAATGGTTAAATTACGTTGAAAATGTGTGAACGTCTTGCAACGGTCAAATCTCCGTACGGTCAACGTAACGGTCAAATACCGATTCACTTTTTGTAGAATTTTTGTTAAATTCATTTCAAGAATTTAAGTACCGCAAATATATGCTACCTTTCCTCTAAAATAGGAATGGTTTGTGCAGACGCAAATGAAATGTCGGTCAAAGCAACCAAGTTTCAACAGCCTGTATTTCACTTACCTACACCTTCCAGAACTTCGAGCTCTGCAGTTCTAGCATTAATCGTAGCTCATGAGATGAGACACATGAGATCAGCGCGAGCCTCGCGCACGCCAGGATTTTTGGGTGTCGCATTTGTTTCTCGCTCGTATCTTATTCTCGCGTGTCTCTTTCTCGCTCGTCACATGTTGTTTTCGTTGCGACGGGAGACGGTTTGTTGAGAGTCTCGGCAGCACATTTTTGTACACACGAGGAAAATGTAACTCTGCCTGCTACCAACCGTGCAGGTGGTATTTTCTTGAGTTGCTCTTTGAAACTATCGTCGAATGCTCTCTGGAATTTCGTTGTAAAGATCTTTGGTATTTTTTCAGAGTTACCACTGGAGTTTCCTTCCACACTTGGAACTATGTATGTATCAAACACAGACAAACAGACGTAACTCTTTATCCTGGATCACCGTTTGTGTATTTAACGATTCGTTTAAATGTTATCGTTTACGCGAACTACTCGCCGCAACATTGCTTGTTTTCCGCGAGATGTCGTTACTGCAGTCCTATGTTTTGAAGATAATTTTATTGAAAGAATTACGTGTGGCTCCGTTATTAAGAGGAGAAAAAAAATTAGAAGAGTTTCCTTGGGTTGGGGCTTCATACATTGTCTATTTTTACAAAAATAAAAAAAAGTCCCTTTTTCCTGGTTCGAACATTTTCTTGTTTCCCAACTCAGTTCCTCCGAAACTCTAAAAACCGATATCCTATACACAGGGCTGGTAGCAGGTAACTTTTTAGTGACTTGGTCACTATTTTCAAGTCAGCCACTAAAAAGTCACTTTTTTCATCAAAAAGTCACTAAAGTCACTATTCCTTAAATTTAGTCACTAAAGTTACTTTTTTACGACCAATGTTGAGAGTAAATAATTTGACTTTAAAAACTCAGTAAAGTTTGACAAGAAGAATTGCGAACATATGGAAACGTTTACTGTTAACGAAATCTATTTTTTTTTTATCTTGAAATTGTCATAGACATACATATCATAAATTTTCAGAGATTTCTAAAAAAAAAGCTCTAGACCGAATAGGCACGTACATATTTTCCATCATACTTCTCAGGTGAATATTACGTGTTTTGGGAGAGAGATTACATTTGAGTGATTCACATAGAAATCAATTGATTTTCTCGAATATTTTATCGGACTTACTGATAATTTTGAAAATTGGCATCCAGTGGAATTCCTATTTTGAAGAGGTTACCTGAATTTTCAGGTAAAAATACCTTTTTCGTTTGTTCAATGTTTAATGTCAAAAAATGATTTAGGAAAATTATCAAGCCCTCAACATTTGTTCAAAGGCCAGACATTTGAATAATATTTGACTTTACTATTATCCGTCCAAACACCGAGAAAAAAATCATGTCACAGATCTTTGAGTTCCTTTTTAAGTGCATTAAATTGTATTGTATTTTTGCCATACTAATACAGTAATGACCCGATTGTGTCAGCCCCTCCAAGCATCAGACATTTATTTTTTAATAATTTCACATAACCCTAATTACAAATCTTTCTCATTCTTCCTCAAGATGAATGTTTAAGAAATACTTTGTTGCACTAAAACCACTGAAAAGTCCCTGATCTAGAAAAAAAAAATTAAAAAACTCTAAAATGTATTCCTAAATCTCTAATTTTTCTTGATCGAGATTTTAAGTCCTAGGTGCATTCAATTTAGTTTTATGTCCGTGATCACTTTACCTGGGAAAACTTTCCTCATGCCATAATAATGAATTTTTTACTTAAACTGCGATCTTGAAAAGTTTTCCCAGAGTTATGATTCTTTTTCTATGTTTTGAGGTGTTACAGAAGATTCTATTCTTGGGAGGAATGGAACAAAGTAAAAAGACGACCAGTTCGTTATAGCGACTACTAAGAAGAGAAGGATCTTTTATTAAAATACTCATGGCTAACTTAGATCTATGTACATTTAATTCTAGACTGCAGTGCTTTATGTTACTAAACACATCGCTTCATATATATCCTATATCTTCAAAAATTGCTGTCTAAAATCGGTAGTTTGAACATTTTTCTCTGTGCCTCTATTTTGCGATCCAATAACAAATTCGTGATCTGCATAGTGAGGAAATGGAGGTTAGAATTGGAAAGTGCTCTTGCTTATTCAATTTATACTTATGTTTCGATAGCAAATTTATCATTTGTTTAATTTTTTAAACGCATGAAAAATACCGGAATAACGAATGATTAGAACCATATCTTTACGATCAATAAGTGTCACTTTTGGTCACTTTATTATTTTTTTAAAGTCACTATTTGGTCACTATTTTCGTAATTTTAGTCACTAAAGTCACTACTATTACATCACATACCCACTACTAGCCCTGTATATATCATAACCGTCAACAAGAAGAGCTTAGGGCCTCCCTTAGCTCAGTCAGTAAAGACTATGCTAGAGGTGTCTGGGTTCGATTCCCGGTCAGGTCCAGGATTTTTTCAGGATGAAAAATTTCTCAACTTCCCAGGGCATAGACTACGATTGTACCTGCCACACAATTATACTACTGAAAAAATGTTCAGGCATCACTCTCAATTAAAAACTGTGGCAGTGCATATAGAACACTAAGTTGAGAGCACGCAATAAGCTAATATGCGATAAGCAATAAGCTTGAAATGCGAATAAAAAGAAGAACAAAAAGAGCTTAGGGCTAGAGTTCAATTTGGACGATTCTGCTACGAAAATTTCAAGAATTTAGTACCTCTGAAAAATCAAAAAATTTGCGCTTACATTAGCAAAATAAAAAATCTAGGACACCATCAGTTAGGGTAAACTTTACTCTACAAGTTGATATTGCTTGTTTGTGTGAGTGAGGAAGCAGTTTCGGCAAATCCACAATTGGAGTCCACGATAGGGCCCTCCCTTAGCTCAGTCGGCAAAGCCGCAGCTATAACAGAAGACCATGCTGTAGGCGTATTGGTTCGATTCCCGGTCCGATCTAGGAATGTTTCGGGTTGTAAAATTTCTCGACTACCCTGGGCATAGAGTATGATCAACAATCAATACGAAACTATCGATTTTAAATTGGCTCACTACTTGACAAGCCTATTGGCCCCAAGCAAATCGATTAACGTACCCCATTCTAGTCGAAATTCTACTACACAATGTTTGTTTTGATTTGCCATAAAAGTATGACAGATAAAATGAGGGGTTCGTGGATTTTCTTATGTTTCGAGGGGTGCATCGATTAGCTTGGGACCGAAGAAAGTACCAGAGCTGAGCCAAAAAGTTGAGCACGTTTCTTCTAGTCTTAGAGTTACCTCTAAGTATGATTGTACTTGCCACACACTATACACTGGAGTCGCTTTTTACGCGGAGGATACGTGCCGCGTAAAAAAAAACTACCGATTTTGTTATAAATCGGATTTTGATACCATTCGTTATTATAGCATGCTATGGTCCATATAGACATATTTTAAAAATTTCTGTATTTACACCAAAAATTGTGATTTTATTTTGAGTATGCCATACGATTACCTATGGCTTGAAACGGATAATGTGATTGGAATCAAGTCGATAGGTCGTATCGTTGTCGAGAAATCGTTAAAAACGTACCGCGTAAATTGCGACTCAGCGGCACTAACCGTGTAAAAAAAAAACCGTGTAAAAAAAAACCGCGTAAAAAGCGACTCCAGTGTATATCACACCAATGTTTCGAAGCGCATGCTGAAGTATCTGGGAGTGATGATCGACGACCGGCTAAACTTCAATAGCCACATCGAATATGCTTGCGAGAAGGCGGCGAAGGTCATCAACGCAATAACCAGAATCATGCCGAACAATTCTGGTCCAAGCAGCAGCAAGAGACGTCTTCTGGCTAGTGTGTCCTCATCGATACTAAGGTACGGAGGACCAGCCATGATTAAAGCGCTGAAAACGAAGCAGAACCAAAGGAAATTGAGCAGTACGTTCCGGCTCAAGGCCATGCGAGTCGTGAGTGCGTACAGAACCATTTCGATGGAGGCAGTATGTGTTATCGCCGGTATGATCCCAATCGGCATCACCTTGGCGGAAGGCTACGAGTGCTATATGACGAGAGAAACCAGAGGAGTACGAAAAATGGTGAGAACGGAGTCGATGGCTAAGTGGCAGCAGGAGTGGGATGCAGCAGAGAACGGCAAATCGACACACAGGCTAATACCGACTCTTTCGACCTGGGTGAACAGGAAGCATGGAGAAGTCAACTTCCACTTGACGCAGTTCCTGTCTGGTCATGGCTGCTTCAGGAAGTACCTGCATCGGTTCGGACACACAACGACCAGAGCACGTGGTCTTCGAATGTCCTAGATTTGATGCTGTGCGAGAGAAGATGCTCGCCCTTAGCACGGAGAATGTCGTCGAAGAAATGTGTTGAGAGGAGGGCCGTCAGCAGAGCACTAACGCAGATCATGTCAGCGCTGCAGCGAAAATGGCGAGAAGACCAGCTAGAAAGTAGTAATGTGCTCACACCAGTGCGAAGTGAAAGCCGAAGCTGAGAGAACTTTTCGTCAGAGTAGGCTGAATCTACCACTAGGGTTAACCGAGTAGAACGTGACGCTGGGAGCTAAATGGCTCACAAATTAGAGCGACGATCAGCGAACTGGAAGCGCCAATTAGCTGAGGTATAGTGAGGTGCGTAATGCCCGGCCCCCTTCGAAGTAATACGACAAGTGGTTCCGGGGGAAAAGGGCAAGGCGTCCAAGGAGGTTTTAGTGTGGTAAGAATCCCACACACCGTGTCACTGCGACTGTGCGCCCAGTCATCAAGCGGTGGCACGATAGCCTTTTGAAGGTTTCCTCCCGCCATAAAAAAACACTTTATAGATACTATGATGATGATATGGAACTACCACTCACTGTAGCAGGACAGTAGTCGGTAGACCACCGACAAACCGACATGAAACTAAAACTTAACTCTTGATCGAGAATCCATAACGGCGGATTCAAATGTGCAGCGATCCCATCTGTCAAAACCATAGCAATTTGTTATCTAGATACAAATAATTTGAACGGAATAGATTAGACACGAACCAACTCATACATTTATTATGTGTGTTCGTGGCTAGGATACACATTTTTCGCGAAATTTGATGATACTTTGTATGATCATTCATGTCGGTTTGTCGGTGGGTAGACTGTGGACTATCCTCGCTGTTCGACATGATTAAGTTTAATAACCTGTAATTGTACTCAACCTGCCATTCTATGAAGGGCCAAAAACGGTTTGGGTGCATCCGTGGGCAACATCGTCCACGTGCATTCACGGGATAAATGAGAATCTCCTTCCAACAACAGGATCATACAACCGGTCAAAAAATCGGGCCATCCAACAGGAGGAAGCCCCAAATGAGTGAGGAGAATAGACCGCTCTCTTTTCACGAAATGTTAAATACAGGGAGTTGGCATTTCCACTCTCCCCATCCATTTCGCTTCAATCGGGTGCGTACCGCGGAAGTGCTCAAAGAACACTAAGTTAAGACTCGGTGTAAAGTACCAGTGGGGCCGTAATAATGTCTTAGAAGAAGTCATTGAAGTCATTGATTACAAAAGTAATGATTAAATTGGTCCTTCTAGCTCAATTCCCGTGAACCAAATGTATGCACCACGAGAGCAGGTCAACCCTGGCCACGTGCGTGCAAGAGCTTTCTTCCGGCACCATAATAGCCGAACGACAAAGCCCGGTTATTTGTGGTTCCGTTTTCGGTCACCCCCACCCACTCAACGGAAAAAGGTATTCATTATCTGAATGACAGGCCTGTTGACACTTGTATTAATTTTCTATGCAGTCGTTGCTCGATGTTATAGTTGCTGGGTAGGCATCGATGAAACTTACGAGTCACTGGTGTTGACTCGGGTGGAAGCTTTTCGCTTACGTCATCCGAAGGAACCCAGAATAAATCACTCCCGGCGTTTGCATAAACAAGACATACACTCCGGAGTGGAAGGGCAACACTGTGCCTACGTGAGTTCATGGGGCTTGAATTGGAAGCATTAATGCAAAACAACGTCGACATGTATATGTGTTTAAAGTCACATGAAATATTTAATGTGTCGATTGGAATCAGAGTGCGAGTGCTCACAGCCCAGCAGTGTGTCGTCCTTTCCCACTTGGTAGAGGGGATATCCTTCGGAATCCTCGGCACATGTTGAAAAGAACGAACCTTAAATAAAAACAACAGCCAAGGACCCGACCATCCAACCCAGGGAGGTATTATGGGCTGTGTATAATGTGTGTCCGATTTGATGTCCGTGGGCATTCCAGAATGAATTATTAATCTTTAGTTTGCGCCGCGCTTGTTTTCCCCTATTTTTTTTCTCTCTTGAACGGTCGGAAATGAATGGCAGCCCCGGTGGTGGGATCAAGGGCCGAGAGAGAGAGTGGAATGTTTTTCGCTTTTTGCTTTTTATAGCGTTCGATTTACTGTTTGAATGCACTCCACTGGTTGTTTAGATACGGATGGGGCCTGTGGGGAAATCGGTTCGGAAAATTGGAAGTTTGAAAAGCGGAATTGATGATTGAGGGAAAGTTCTCATTTTTTATGAGGAAGAAAAGTAAAAGTAGGGCAGATAACTACTTCAGCGGTGCCGGTGGTGTGTGTAGTGGTAAGCGTGATTGCCTCTCACCCCAAAAGGCCTGGGTTCAATCCCAGTCGATGTCACCGGGATTTTCTGAGGCATAAAATCTCTGATAAAGGGAAAGTAAAGCCGTTGGTGTCCGGTATAGTAATCTTTTTTTTTAATACTTTATTTAAGAGATTTTTAGCCTTAGGCTTGTTCATATCTTTAGTATAGTAAATATTAAATTGATTTCTTAACTCGTTATCATTGAAAAAGTTCGATAGGTTGAAATTCGGAAGCAGTTTGAGAGTTCTGTTTTTGAGGTGCTCTGTCGGTGTCCATTAGACTGATGCAAAATTTGACTTTTTCGCTCCACAGTGCTTAAATGGTTTCAAATCGGGTCCTGATTAGCCTCCCAAAGTTACAACTCATTTGGTTAGAAACAGACTTCGCACAAGCCATTTGAAGTTTACATGTAAATTACTATGGAAAATCTCAACTTTTTGTTCATTGCCTTCTAGTCTTTTTCCACATTGAGCTCGAAACAGTCCGATAGCAATTCTTATAGAAAATTTTCTCAGCTACAACTGCTGAAGATCGTTACTATGTAAAACGAGACAGGAAAAAGTTATTAATTATTCAAGAGATTGGTAAACTTATGACATGATCAAGCAGCTGCTCTGCAGGCAACACTGTATGTTGCAGTCTGACATAGTAGCCATGATTTTTGTGTCCTATTCAACGCCCCAGAAACACCAATGTTGCCTGCTGAGCAGTTGATTGAGCATGATCATAAGACATCAGCGCATTGAACCATTGATAACTTTCGATCCTTGCATTTGATCAAAAAGTGGTCTTCAGCAAAGTTGTAGCTGGGAAAATTTCCTACAAGCATAGTTGAAAGTTTTTGAAGCAGACCGATATGGTGAATTATTAGATCGACATGAACAAAAATCTTGGTTTTCCCATAGTAATTCCCATACAAACTTCAAATGGTTTGTGCCATCTCAGTTTCTCACCAAATGGGTTCAAATTTTGAGAGGTTAGTCAGGATCTGATTTGAAATCGTTTAAGTATTGTGGAGCGAAAATTTCAAATTTTGCATCACTCTAGTGTCCATGTAGCCAATCCTGCACGATGTGTCTTGGATACAAGCTCTTACTTGAAGTCTTTAGTTGACTCTTTTGTCAGTCATTTGTGGTCCTGAAAAGGACCTATAGGATGAAAGCTTGGAATCCACTTGATGGTTGAGTAATGCTAAGCTATTAAGGTGTTTTACACAGATAAGGCTGGCGAGCTGTATGTTGTTTGGAAGGGTGACGCGCTTGGTATAGATGGCCCACAGCGGCTCACGACGAGCAACTGAATCAAATCAGTAGCGGTGCAACTTCTTCCTCCTTCTTCGGCGAATGGACCGCGCTTGCGGGCAGCCTTTCGTCGTGTACTGGAGAACAATCTACAACGCAGGCGCCGAAAGCACTGCGGCTGCTGCTGATGATGACCACTTGACACCACCACTCACCACACGCAGTGATTGAATAAACACCGTTCGGTGATACCGGAGTGAATTCGATATTTAAATCTGTGCTAGGGAAAGCGCTTTTCGCAGTCAATCGGTGATAATTTTCATTATTATAGCAAAAGTTATAGTGAGCTTTTGAAAATTGATAAAGTATTCATTTAAGCAGAATCGTAGATGACATTGCAATCGATTGGCTTGTTAAGAATTAATATCCATCCGCTTTTGACAGAGTTATAAGTGGTCAAAACCTGACCACTTTTCGTAACGCGGTCGATTTTGGTTTTTTGAAATTGCACCCCCAATATGTTGCCGAAAGACGTAATCCTACGTCAAAAATTCCAAAGCGCAGAATTTTATTTTCTTATTACCCTTATATTTGATAAGACAAGATGCATAAAATACGCTTAAACGTTGGTTTACGTTTGATGAAGCACCAAATTTGGGCCCCTTGATATCTAGTAAGTAATTGATCAAATTATTCACCAGAATTGGTATAAATCAGTCAAGTAAGTGCCTGCAATTGATGATGATATGATGATATGGAACTACTACTCACTGTAGCAAGTCAATTGTCGGTAGACTGTGGACTATCCTCGTTGTTCGACTTGAGCATGTCCCAGAACCCCTCATTGTACTCAACTTGCCATTGTATGATGGATCAAAAATGGGTTGGGTGAATCCGTGGGTAACATCGCTCATGTGCATTAACGGGATAAATAAGAATCTCCTTCCAACAACAGGATCATACAACCGGTCAAAAAATCGAGCCATTCAACAGGAGGAAGCCCCAATGAGTGGGGAGAAGAGTCAGTGTTGGAAATATCGCCAAAAATTCACTATCGCAAGCGAGATGTTTTCACTAGGGAAATAATGGATGGGAATTTCGCAAAGCGTTATTTCCCCAGTGAACTGTCTTGTTTGAGATTGAGAGGAATTAATATCACTCCCACTTTGACTCACCTGCAAGATACTTTTTGCTCTAGCTTCTTGAACTTTTTTACTGGTAACTCGTGAGCAGCCATCGAAGTTTGAATTGCTGTTATGAGTAACGTAAAACAAGAGTTACAGAAAGTGAAAACCTTATAAATGTGTATTAAATGCATCCTAAATGTATACTTCCGCCAATTATAACGCACGAGTAGCTCCTACATGTATGCAACCTAAATATCATCATGCATAAAGCATAACACCTAATTTAGAAAAAGAAAACATAAACAGAGTGGCAGAAATTAGGCAAAATAATTTCATTCTACTCCGCGATGAACCATGACATAGGAGACAAGAACCTCAGCTAGCTCGTTTCTCGATTTTTTGTGAAATAGGTTGAGAGAGCGAAACCGGAATTCTCTTTCGGAATCGTTAGCTGAACTGTTTCGCACAACTCGTTCGGGAACTTTTGTTCTCATTTCGTTCGTGATTTTTGCATATCTAGATCTTCAGCGAAATGATTCTCTGAAGAAAGGCGAAAGAACTTTTTTTGAAAATGAACTTTTCAACACTGATTGGCGTCCTTTTGTAATCCAAGATGGCGACTTCCTGTTTTTAAAAAAAACTGTCGAATACCTTACACTATGGGTATTTTCGAAACGGGAAAGTCGTGTAGAGGATGGAAATAGATTATTGACACCATGTTGGAATCAAGATGGCGACTTCCAGTTTGTGAAAAGCAATCAAATACCTTACCATAGAGGTATTTTTTTTACGGGAACGACATTTAGACAACCGGTGGAAACTAACGATTTTAAATTGGCTCACTACTTGACTAGCCTATTGGTCCTGTGCAAATCTATTAATGTACCCTATTCCAGTCGAAATTCTAGTACTAAACTATGTTTGTTTTGATTTACTATGAAAGTTTGACAGATAAAATGAGGGGTTCGTGGGACCTCTGGCACCGAAAAGAGTACCAGAGCTGAATCAAAAAGTTGAGCACGTTTCTTCGATACCTTCTGGTCTTAGAGTTACCTCTATGGTTTAGAGGTTTAATAAATTTAACAACAAACATCGTAGACATACGGCAATTTTAATTTTTCGAATTGATCCCAGGTTCTGCTACCCATAAATGCATAACTATCCCTTGCGAATTGGAAATCAAACAACGATGGAACTGTTATGCTTTTATAGGTTGTTAAATACATCGTAAGTTTTTCAAGAAAACTATTGCACAAGATAATTTTTCAAGTATTTAGGAGCAGATTCCATCTAGTATTACAGATTATCAGAGGACATACCTAATCACGAAAGATCTACTTTGAAAGTCTTTTTAATAAAGAAAGCTAACCTAATCGAAAGAACTAGACACCTAAGGGGCTGTTCATAAACCACGTAGACAGTTGGGGGGGGGGGGGGTAACAATTATCCACGGCCCATACAAATTTAATTTTTTTTTGTATGGACAATTGTCTACGCAGGGGGGGGGGCAAGAATCCTAAAAAAACCGTCTACGTAGTTAATGAACAGCCCCTAAATTCATTCGGGACTTAAATTCACTGCGATCTGTTATTTGATTATTGTAATATATCCCATGTCCTTATAGTTATGTACAGCAAATGAATGGTCCTGTCGATGTATAATAAATCTGTTAAAAGTGATACGAGTGTCGAAATAGTCCCAAGTTACACGATACAATAGACGCAGGGAATCAGAAATTATTAAGAACTAATCACATTTCATCCACATCCGAGCCAGTTGTATAGTCCCTAACACCCCTAGCACATAAAAGGAAAAAGACACACATTGGAAAAGGACATGCCACCCCGCCCCATCATTGCGCCCGTGCCAAGCTACGGTAGTACCCATATACTGATGGTGGTTCTTTTCTCTCTCTTTATTCCGTTTCAGACTGTGGCCGTTGTGGTTTAGAATTTGCTACTCTCCAACCCCGAATCGAACCGCGAAACGTAACGTACCCAAAAGAAGTACCAAGTACCTAGACTTTCCCCAGTACCAGTACCGTAAAGGCCTTCTTTCCGCACCATCGGAAGTGACAAATTGTTGAAAGAAATTTATCCCGTTTAGAATTGTGTATCGTAAGCAACCATGGTGGGTCCCAGTTCGCAAATCAGCAAACTGCTGCTGACATTGCTGTTCCTGTTGGTAATCTTCTTCGTATGGATGGACGTGAATCTGTACATACGCATCCAGGACTATCCGATCCGGGACAACGAGATTCGGCTGATCAATGGAAGCACGGTGCTGAAACCCACGCTGCCAGTTACGTCGCCCTATGCTACGTCTTCGGTGCCTTACCGGCAACCGCTAGTGGCAGCCCGTTACGAAGATGTGGCGTGGGTGTCGTGCGATTTAAATCCACTCTGCGATGTAACGGTGAAGGCAATGATGTTGGATCACACCAATCACTATCTGTTCGCCCCGATGGCAACCGTTGCAGACAATTTGGCTGGATTCTCGAAAGGGGAGCTGATTACGCCGAACATGATATCGTTTTTCCACGTGTTTGTCGCCATCGCGTCCGGTAGGATGATTGCATCGGATTCGCTCGGTTACAGGAGAATCGGTGTGATTCTGTTCCAGTTCCGTACGTTCCTGGACGATTTGGATGGACATGTGGCTCGTGCAAAGAAGCACATCCGCGGAGAACGGTCGGACATTGGTTCGGCCGGATACTATATTGATGGCATCTGTGATGGCTTGGGTTGCATCGCCCTGATGATTGGCGTTTTTATTTTCCTGAAGAATAATCCTCCGCGGAGAGGCTACACTCAGCTGCAGTCCATCATTCCGGTGTCCGAGGCGAAAAATTCCGAATCGGGCGTCATCTACAAAGTGAAAGTAACAACGAAGAAAGTGGTGCGGAAGGTTCTGTGCTACAGTGGAATCCTGCTGTTGAGTTCCACCGGATGGAACCGATACATTGCCATCTACCAGGACATGCTGGAACGGGAGGACGTCACTCCGACCCAGTTTCTCCACCAGGAGTCTGTGTTCCGATCGACGGGATTCTTCTTCATCTGCTGGCTGTGGCGAATCTTCAACGTCCACGCGCTGCTTCACTTCCTGCTGCTGAGCATCTTCTGTGATAAACTATGGGAGTACCTGCGTATGATCCAGTACGCCGGCTTTGTTACGCTGCTGGTCATCATCAGTGTGGCCGAAATGCACCTGCTTGGGGTGCAAAATTTTATCTATAAATCACTGACTGGTAACAATACATCGTTGTGATTAAATTAAGGTTTAGAGATTACAAACTTTCAGCGTCCTGAAGAAAAACTCCCCCCAACGTCCCACTTATTATCATACATACAATTCGTTAGTAACATTTTTTTACACTCACAAACAACTGCATATTGTATAATTAGGGAAAAGAAGTGACCGCGAAGCAAAGCCTTAGAAGTTAGTGCGCGCGCGATTGTGTCAGAGACACAGCGGAAGTCCGCGGAGAATGGAGAGGGAAATTAAATTTGTCCTTGCAGCACGTGTCGCATCCATTACTCCCATATTACTATTGTACACAGTCCACGCGAGTCTATACATATACGTTTGATCGTTGATTTTTTTATTGGCGGATTAACACCGTACCGAGAGTCGCAGAACTATATTATATATATATTTAGAAGAGGAAAAATCAAACGAAGCGCAATCTTCAATCAAATAGAAAGAAAAGGAAATTACAAAAAAAAAAACAATAAAGAGATGAAACTATGTTTAGTGTTGGAAAATCACGAACACACACACTTTTTCTAATGGTAGTTTTTAAGGCAGAGAAAGATGTGAAATAGCTCTATATTTAGAATGTAGTATATATTACTTATATAACTAAAGCAACGGAACGAAAACAATATCAGAATCGATGATCAAGTGAGACGGGCGTAGCCATCTGTGTTTTGTCCGCGGTCTTAGCCACACGCCAGTTTTACGTAGTTTGAAGAGATTAGAGAGAGAGAGAGAAAGAGAAATATATAAGTGGTAAACAGGTTAAAAATGAGAATTATTAGCACGTTGAAAGCGGTCAACAAGGTTACATCGGAAGTGTGTTGGATAAATAGGAAGTGTGCTAGTTATATCCTACGGAAAGCTTTCTAATGAATCGAAGGAAATGGTTTCTGTGCTTATTGGCCCTCAGATGTCACTACTGTTGTTTTGTGGCGACATCGATCGGAAATTACGCATAAACTGTTTTCCGATAGTTGTTAACAGGGGGCAGTGAAGTCAACAAACCTAGCAATTCCTTTCACAGATTTCAAAATAGAGTACGTGACACTGCGTCTGATACATCTATATATGCATTTAGATTCACATCCGAAGTCCTTCCTTATAAACATACTCGACACCAATATGCTTCTTAACCCGAGCAAGAATCGATAACATATGAATAGCTCATTTTGGTATGCTTGTGGTAGAAAACCTTGTTTTGAAATTATTCAGTTATCGAAATATTTTTTTAAAGCATCAAATAAATACCAAAATAACAAAACGTGATCTTTCAGTTTATGCCAGAGCAGGAGAAAATAACTTCAGTATACCTAATTCTGACCTGATACCAACATTTGGCGTTGATCAGCATGACATAAGAGGTAAAATACCAAAGATACTTGGATAACCTGTGTGGTATTATTTTGGTATCGCATTTGTATAATTTGGTATTGGAATGGTATTGTGAGAACTTTTTTGTGGTATTTTACTTCTTATGTCAGGCTCATTCATACTTATTTATGGTATCGAGATATTCATTCCTGCTCGGGTAGAAAATAATACCTAAAATACTTATTGGATTGATATTAGAAGACCTCTTTAAAAACAAATTAATCGGGCATTAAAAAAAAAAGCTTTAAGTATCCATCAAATATAATAGTATCTAAATTATTTATTTATTCGATATTTCGTAGAACATTTTTGAGGTATCATTTTTGGTATTTTACCTCTTATGTCAGGCTCATCAATACAATATTTAGGTTGTCAGTTATGCTGTTATCATAACTGAATTCGTAAGTTATTTTTTTCCTGCCCGGGCAGCCCCGCCCTAATCAGAGAAAAAGCGCGAAATCCCACTAGAGACGAAGCTTAGGAAGTATTTTTTGTGTGTGTCGAGTTTGTTTAAAAGAAGGGACTTCGGATGCTAATCTAAGTGCATAAATAATGCTTAAATCTGTGCGAGGAAAATCACACATCATGTGTCTTTAAAAATAAAGGGTGTATTCGATAAAAATGACTCATCAAAATTAAACCGATTATCGGATTTTCTTGAAATTTTCAGAGAATGAAAAACTACTAACGAGTTATGATTTACCAAATTTGTTTTATTCAATTTCGTCTCCCATCCCGAATGCCCGCACCTTCCTTTTCACTCCACCCATCAAATTTTGTACAACCGATTTTCCCAGTGTTTTTGTTGTTTTTACCCAAATTTTCTTCCACTCCAGCTCTGTTTTAATAGTTTTGGGATGTTTGCGAAATTTCGTCTTTATAATTGCCCAGAATGTTTCAATTGGGTGAAGTTCCGGTGAATTGGGTGGGTTCATTTTTTTTTTTGGCACAAAATTGACTCCGTTGGCTCGGTACCACTCCAAGATATTTCGCTCCTTAAGGCACTCTTCCGTGTAAATCGCACCGTTGATTGTTCCGGAAGTGATAAAGGGAGTGCTTATTTCACCACATCCGCAAATCGCCTGCCAGATCGGGAACTTCTTTGCAAATTTCGATATTTTCTTCTTTCGAACATACTCAGGAAAATCGAAGTTAGACTTGGCAACGAAACATTCTTGCCCAGTTGACGGAAGTCGGTCTTGACGTAAGTTTCTTTATCCATCACGATGCAACATGATTTAGTGAGCAACTTCGTGTAAAGTTTCCGTGTTTTCGCAGTGATGTTTTGCTTTTCATTCCAGTTTTTTTGGCGTTTTGCACCTTGTAAACATGTAACCCAGCACGCTTCATAGCTTTCTGCACAAAACCGACTGGACATCTTGAATTGACATGTTTGGACGGTTCTTGAACTGTTGCACCATGTTATTTACTATCCATTGGACCACTCTTACGACCACTCCCTTCCTTCCTTCGGGCACTCAGACGATCCTTGAAGGTTCTTATCACACGAGACCCAGTTCGACAGTGAGCATGCATAAGGGCGTAAACGCGATGATCGATTCTCTTCGTCGATTTTCTCTTTTGTTAATAACTCGCTAGATTTAACGTTTCTCGGTACGTTTGCTGTTGCTTTTGATAGCAAATACAACCTGTTACAGCTATGCATTGAACAAATTCTAGAAAATTGTTTCGCTTAGCTGTAGCAATGCAAAGAGAAATTCGATGAAGAGAATCGATCATCGCGTATACGCCCTTATGCATGCTCACTGTCGAGTTGTATTTGCAATTCCAAGCGATCCATCGGTGGACCGCCTCTGGATTTTGACTGTAAGTGCACAACAAATTTTTCACGGACAATTTCTTGTTTCGACGACAAGACTGGAATAACTTTGAAACAGTAAACAATACACTATGAATAATATTTACTCAAATTTTCAGATTTTTTACTCATACGGTTCAAAAGCTACAGAAGCTTTTCGGTGTGCCATTTTTATCGAATACACCCTTTACATGGCATGTTGAGAGGTTGAGCTCGTGAGAGAGAGAATTGTATGAGAAACAAAGTAGCTTACTCTCTTGGTAGTAAGGTAGTAAGTAAAATCTATGGGAGTGAACTGTTTTATTGTTTATTTTACAGTAAATTAACAATAATTTTCAAGTAAAAGTTACATAGAAGGTAGATATTTACAATCTCTATATCCTTGAACACGCAAATTCTTCAACACTACTTTTGAATATTGAAAATATTGATTTTATCTCTTCTCCCATACTGAATTTCTACGATGACTACCAAGGAAACAGCGCCATCTCTGGGAAAATTCTTTGTAGGAACCACTTAATTCAAATGAATTGCTATGGCAAAAAAAAAATATTTAAAAACACGAGAGATACAAATATATGTGTACATGTGAAGTTTGAATGGGAGGTGTGAAAATGTGTATGTTGAATCCGAAGGCCTTTTTTCAGTGTTGCTGCTCTTTACTATCTCCGGCATGGAACGGAGGTGTGAACAATAATCAAAAATATATCAGTTTAAATCATTAATTTCTCTCTGCCTCCTTTTGGACTTGTGGACTAACTTTCTGAATTGAATCTTGTCTTCCTTCGTCTTTAGTAACACTTTTCTGCGACTTCTAGATATGTTTCATATCTAAAGTAAGGGCTTCAGCAACGGCTGCAAGGCTTCACACCCGAGGGGAAGACCACTCATGCATTTTCGTTTCATCCAAACGTATTGGTGATACGTATTGACACGTATTGATGAATTGAAATGCATTAATGTAATTTTGCTTAATAATTAGTATTTTACGTAATCGCGATTATTTATTTGTAGAATATGCACTAAACATGTAATGAACGAAATTTAAGCGAAGGTTTCCTCCACGTCCTGAACTACCTCCCAAGCTATTCGATGACGGAGGATTGTTGATCACCTCATTTATTTGACGGCACCACTCATCATCTTTGTCAGCCTTCGGTTTCTGCATCCAGAAGAACAACCTACAACTGGAACTCTTGAACTTAAACAAGAAAACCCGCCCAGTCTTGACGTTCTCAATCTTCTTGAAGTCGCAATCATCCGGAAATACGATCATCCTCAACATTGCCAATCATACGATCCTTCAGTGGACCCTACACGATTGCTTTTATTGACAATAACCGTATTGTCAATATATTCAATTTTGACGTCAATACATCGGTATTGACAAAATTTCTGCACTCACATCATCAATATTATTGTCAATAATTCCCCTTCGCGTCAATATATTGATACGTGCGGGGTTCGCTTTCCAGCAGAAATGAATCAATCCATTGTTCACCTGGTACACGTACAAGTCTTCTCCGGATGTACCATTTTGTTGCCAAGGTTCATCCTTCCTTCAAACAGATGATGGTTTCCCCTCTGGTTTCCCCCGGAAGTACCCCATGGGTACCCGAGCAAAGCTGGTGAACAAAATGAAAGCAAATCGATATTAAAGTTTGTAGTTCCTATCATAATGAAAACTCATTTTGATTTCAATTGTCACGACATTAGTCTGATATCATATTGTGCTTTCGTTATGCAGTCAAAACTTTTTAAATGAAAGCAACTAAACTTGAAGTTCTGCTGTTAACGTCTTATTTAAAATTTAATTTAAGCTCATCTGTCGTTGAACTAACTATTATTGTGTATTTGTTTTGTTTAACACATTTCAGATCATTCGTCACTTGCCCGGGGTGAGATTTGAGCTCAATTCTTTCAGCGTGAAAAGCATTGATGCTAACGATTTACACCAGGCTCGTATTCAGTTAAACATTATGAAATCAAAATCAGAAATCAAATTGATTTCATTGAAAGCAAGATTAGTTTTCCGTTTGATTCAACAGTGTTAAAGTTTTCTCTCATTTTTGCTGTGTTAACCGTTAAGTCGGTTCTATAACATTCCCCAGAATGCACCATTCCCCACTTTTCCTTTTTTCACTATTGTAAAAAACACTATGTTTACTTTTATGGAACTATGTATTTATCAATTCCAAGCCATTTTTTAGCTCTTTATAAAATGACAACCTTCAAGTTTTCGAGCACTTCGTTCATCATTTAATAAGTCAAAGGGTCTATTATGCAATCTAATTGAACCAGTTGGAAACTGTTAAACCTTATCGAAGAATTGTTCGACCTGAGTTGAAGAATTTCTCGTGATGGATTAAAAAATCGGTGCATGGAACGTTGAACTACCGATTACAAATTTATAACATTATTCCACTCGTTATTATCCCAACTGGTCATTACCCCGAATCCCTTGCGAAAAGCTATTGATTATATATTTTCCTTATATATTAAAAGAAGGGAATATTCCCTTCTTTATCATACATCCAAAGAATTAATTATTTTCTCTTTTATATATTCAAAGAAAGGAATATTCCCTTCTTTATCGTTTATTCAAAGAATGAATTATTTCCTTTTCTTATATTTTCAAAAAAGGGAATATTCCCTCCTTTATCATATATTTAGCGAATTAATGATGTTTTCTTGTATATATTCAAAGAAGGGAATATTCCCTTCTTTATCGTTTATACAAATAATTAATTATTTCCTTTTGTTATATTTTCAAAGAAGGAAATATTATCTTCTTTATCATACATCCAAAGAATTAATTATTTTCTCTTTTATATATTCAAAGAAAGGAATATTCCCTTCTTTATCGTTTATCTAAAGAATTAATTATTTCCTTTTCTTATATTTTCGAAGAAGGGAATATTCCCTTCTTTATCGTATATCCAAATAATTAATTCTTCTTTTTGTTATATTTTCAAAGAAGAGAATATTTCCTTCTTTTCCATATTATTTACATATTTAAAGTAAGGATTATTCAATTCTTTATCGTACATCCAAAGAATTAATGATTTCCATTTCTTAAATTTTTAAAGAACAGAATATTCCCATCTTTATTATATTGTTAACGAATTAATGATGTTCTCTTTCATATATTAAAAGAAGAGCATATTCCCTTCTTTATCGTATATCCAAAGAATTAATTATTTCCTTTTCTTATATTTTCAAAGAAAGGAAAACGCCTTGATCCATTAAAAAGTTTTTCTATTCTTATTATATACGCGAAAGAAGATTCCAGGAGTGACTATAATAAACAAAAATAGTCAATCTAATACATGGCATACTTTTCAGGGGAATGGTACATTCTGGAGAATGGTTCATTCTGGGGAATGCTTTTCTGGGGAATGGTGCATTCTGGGGAATGCGATTCTGGGGAATGTTTTTCGGGGGAATGGTTTTCTGGGGAATGTTATAGAACCGTTAAGTCAACCAAAATGAGATCAACTGGAGTATTCAAAATAAGTTACATCATAACAGCAAATTTTGATTTCAATTTGATCTCCAGCTTTGCACGGGTAGGCAGAACAGCAAACCGCAACATCACAAAGATAGAATTACTATTACTAATTTTATTATTGAGCAACGATTATAAAGCGAAAATTCCCGTTCAAACACTGCAGAATCCGAGGTTATGAGTTCTTTGTTTGCAATTGTGGAAGAAAGCGATTTTTAGGAATCGTTCGAGAAAACTGTAGATATGAGTGGACAAATTTTCAGTAGTAGCAGTACCCGAGCAAAGCTGAACATCAAATTGAAATCAAAATTTGCTGTTATGATGTAACTTATTTTGAATACTCCAATTGATCTCATTTTGGTTGACTTAACGGTTAACACAGCAAAAATGAGAGCAAAATTTTACACTGTTGAAGCAAACGGAAAGCTAATCCTGCTTTCAATGAAATCAATTTGATTACTGATTTTGCATTCATAATGTTTAACTGAATACGGGCCTAGAGTAAATGGTTACCATTCATGTTTCTCAAGCTGAAAGACTTAGGCTCCAATCTCACCGCGGGCAAGTCACGAATGACCTAAAATGTGTTAAACAAATCAGATAAACGATAATCATTAGTTCAACGACAGATGAATTTCAATTAAATTTTAAACAAGACGTAAACAGCAGAACTTCAAGTTAAGTTGCTTTCATTTAAAACGTCTTGACTGCATAATGAAAGCACAATATGATATCAGACTTATGTCGCAACATTTGAAATCAAAATGAGTTTTCATTATGATAGGAACTGCACACTTTAATATCGATTTGCTTTCATTTTGTTAACCCACTTTGCTCGGGATGTTAGTGGCGTATTTGCCTAAAATAAAGTATTTATGGGAATTTGAATTGAATTGAAATTGTATACTGCATTTTAATGCATTTCATGTGTATTGATGTAATATGTGTATTTCATGAGGCATTGGCAACTTTTCGAGTATTAACATATTTTTAAGTATTTTTTTTAAGAAAACTTATTTTCGATTCAGCACACCACATAGTGATTTACCTCTCGAGCATACCACAGCAGGTACCCACAGCCATGATCGAAACATTTACCCTATGTGAAAATGAAGGAATAAATCAAATTATTTAAGTTACTAACGGCAATACGGCAATAACCGGATTTTGTCAGCCCCCCTTTTTGAAAATCTTTTCTTATGTTCTACAAAACCACCAATGCGAATTTTCAGTGGTCTTATTGCACCAAAGTAATGGCTGTGGGTTCCTGTTGTGGTGTGCTTCTATTTTAGCATGTGAAATACCATGTACCAGGTGGTACTATGGGGGATTTCCATACAAGCAGGCGTACAAAAATATTTCGAAATCTGACAATTAATTCTTCGTTAATGTACACCAACCTGTTACAACGCTGCATTGAAAATTCTAGAAAACTGTTTCGCTTAGCTGTAGCAATGCAAACAGAAAATCGACGAAGAGAATCGATTGATACTCTCTTTGATAAATTCAAGTATGAATGACCTACCAAATCTAATACTTTGAGGTATAGGATTAAACCATATTTAATTTCCTTTCGATCGTGGTGCAATGGTGTTGAAGTTGACGAAAATATGTCTGAATCATCCTGAAATCCTTCTGGCAGTTTTTGATGATACTGCGAATATCCAGTTGATCCGTCCCCAGGTACATTGAAGAACCAGTTCTTTAGAATCTAGATCGTTGCAATCCATATACTCGTAAAGTTCTGCATCAATAATTTTGACGATTCATTCCACTGTATTTTCCATTAGCGCCTGGAGCTTCACTCTTATTTTCGATGAATTCACTAGGAGGGGCACATATGTTTTGCACAGCTCCGATCACATCGTAAGATGGAAATCTTGAAAGTGATTCTCTATGTAATACTTCATATTGAAATCTACTTAATCCAGCATCGATAAGTACACTAAAAGCTTCTTCTGCTGACTTCATTATCCGTTGCTCAGTTAATTGAGCCAGTATTATATTAGGGCTTGTTCGATTTTTTAATATTATGCCCAATAACTTTGACTAAATTCAGATCCTTTCGATTATAAGCGGTCCGTCTTGCTAATAATAAAGCTTTTTCGATGGTGTCAACTTTGGGATTAACTGATTCATTATCTATGATGTGACGTTTTCCTCTTTCGCTCAAGTCCGAGAAAGGATTTGAAGGTCGTCCACGTTTTGATCCAGCGGCAAAGGTGGAGGCAACATATTGCTCATGTTCAATAAAATCCCATAGTGACCGAAAATATTCAAATCGCTTTAAAAAACATCTTTCAGAAAGTAGTTCTGCGGTATTTTAGATTTAATGTGAAGCCTGAAAGTTTTGAGTAGCATTTCAAAAAACCCTGAATTGAATTAAAAGTAAATTTTAATGAAAACTCATAGGAATTTCTGTGGAGCACAGCTCTTGTGAACTTCAGAGGAAAATTCCAAGGGCATTGTGAGGATAATTTCATAAAGTTTGTGGGAAAAAACGAATCCGGACAATAAGTTCTTGGATTTTTTTTAATACTAAAAGGAGGATTACGATCAGTCCACTTTGAGAAGCGTTGCAGAACGGTTGTGTGTTTTGCTGCGCTGCGTGCTTTTATTTTTTTAGAGCTCGGGCTATCTTTGTGCTGGCGTGTAGTTTTTCGGTGATAGCATTTGAATAGTTTTGTGTCCCGGGCGCGATAATTTGATTTAGAATTAACCATTTTATTCGAGCACTTAAAATGACGTTTACTACCACTCGAACTTTGAAATAAAACATTATTTTGAGATTGTTTCTTCTAGAACCTCGAGAAAAGTAGCCAGCATTTGTGCGTTTCATAAAAAAATAGAAATTATTTGGTCCAGTTTTGTGAAATCGCTGGTAGAAAGTCACGCAAAAACTGCTTGACAAAGTGGTCAATTGTTAGTGCTGTTTCCCCCCTGTTGCTTAGGTGCCTGGTGTGCTCTCGCTTTGTTGTCGCTATGATCTATTATTAGGTTTTTGCGATGTGCATTGCTTTTGGGCACAGAGTGATTCGAAAAAGAAAAGTGATAATTAGTTATTGTGTGCTTGGAATCGCTGGCGAAGGAATTGTTTAAAAATGAATAGAGAAAAATAAGCATCGGGAATGCGCTCCCGGATATATTGATTTGGTGAGTACGTTCCAGTTGAAGATTGTTCTTATACATTTCTCGATTACATTTTCGAGGGGACGTGTCTGCTTTTGTGGGCAGTGCGTTTGATGGTCGGATTGGTAGTATACTTTTAAATATAATGTCTCATGTCCAAATAACCTCGATTTTCGGTCTATTGATTCAATACTTTAGTATTATATTTTCAAAACATACAATGATGCATTATGTCATTTCATGGCACATAAAACAAAAAGTGTGTGTGTATAGGACCCAAAATCTAGGTTATTTGTATTTTCTAAAATATTTTTATTTTTTACTATATTTTTGTCATTTTACTAGGTACATATTTTATATAAATTATATATTACATGATTATATATAAATTTATAATGTAAATTACAATAAATGCTGAGACGGGAGGGAGCATCTGGGCATCATTGAAGTTGTAACTGGACAATGGAGTGGAGTGCCAACCGGAGTCTAGGAGGGAATGTGTACTGTCATTCTAGATAGTTACATTTCACTTCAACAGAGTCGCAATGAATTTGACGCGCTCTTCTTAAACAAACCATCCCGTGGAAAGCTTAACATGTACACTGGAGTCGCTTTTTACGCGGGTGATACGTCCCGCGTAAAAAAAAACCGCGTAAATTCCGGAATCCGCGTAAAAAAAAACCGCGTAAATTCCGAAATCCGCGTAAAAAAAAACCGCGTAAAAAAAGACCGTGTAAGAAAAAACCGCGTAAAAAGCGATATACCGCGTAAATTCTGAAATCCGCGTAAAAAAAAAACCAAAATCCGCGTAAAAAAAAACCGCGTAAATTCCGGAATCCGCGTAAAAAAAAACCGCGTAAATTCCGAAATCCGCGTAAAAAAAAACCGCGTAAAAAAAACCGTGTAAAAAAAAACCGCGTAAAAAGCGACTCCAGTGTATTGCGAATTTCGTTATTCGTTTTGTTGGATCATATTGTTGGAAGGAGATTCTCTTATTCCCGCGGGTTTCGCGTAAGTGTCTCTGCTTACGGGCCCGTCCAACCCCTTTTGGCCCTTCATACAGCAATATGTTGAATTCAGAATGATGACGAAATTTGATCTTGCTGTTGAGTGGAGCCGCATGCAGGGCAAGACCCAAGCTAGGATGGTGGCTACTTACATACATACATACATACATACTAAAAGGAGAATTACGATCAAATCTGAGAATAACTCCAGGACATCTTCAAAGGAAATCGGAAAATAAATTCAGGAGAGTTAGCCAAATAAATTATGAGAAGAAATCTAAGGAATTTATGTGGAGAAATGCCAATGAATTCTTAGCAGACTAACAATGTGAGTAGAATTCCAAGTAAAGGAGTGAGATTCAAAAGGAAATCTGAAATGATTCAATGAACATTCGGAGAATTTTTCCAAAGGGTTTCTTATTGTGGAGAATTTCAAGGTAATTCCGAGGAAAGCTAAAAGAAAATTGAATTCGGAGGATAGCTTCATCGGTATTTTTTATGGAAATCTTCGTTGAATATGGAATGAACTATTCTGAGGTCTTCAGAACTACTTGAAAGTTCCCAAATTTTTCCTGAAGTTAATAGAACTGCCTTGAAGTTGTTTTGTAGTTTGAGAAACTAGCCTGATGCTCACAATACTTCTCATCAAATTCTTAAACTTTCCTGAACTTTAAGGACTCCCTAAAGCTACTTCAATTTTTCTAACGATCATGGATCTCCTCTATATGTTTAACAATTCGCTGAAGTCCTTTAAAATTTATATGACATCTCTAATGTTAACGGAACTGCTCTGAGGTTCTCTGTTCTTTTCTGAAATTTTTAAAGCTTCTCTAAAGTGTTTGCAGGTCTCATGAAGCTTGTTGTACTGCGCTGAATTTAATTGGACCGTCCTAAAAATATTTAAGCTTCAGTGAACTTCTGAACTTATACGAAGACCTCAATTAACTTTTTAAAGTCTATGAAGTTATCTGAAAATCTGGGAACTGCTTTAAATTTCCCACTTATTTTCTCTAATGGAACCGACCTCTCCCTAATTTTTTTTCAATTTTCGGAGCATACTAAACTTCTTTCAAATGCTAACGCATTTCGCTAATGTTATAAAAATTCCTGAAGTTCGCGGATGTCCCTTTAAGCTCCATAGATTTCCATAAAGTTTTTGAAATGATTCTAAAGATCACTGTCCTTCTGTGAAGTTTTCGAAGTTTTTCTAAATTTCTGGAACTTTTGTGCTCCCGCAATATTCATGGAATTAGGACGAGATAATTAATATAGTTCTTTGTTTTTCACTGAAGTTCTGATGATTTTTGTGAAGTTCATAAAATTTCTCTTTAATTATCGACACTAATTAAAAACTTTTTCAATACTTCAACTTTCCTAGTGTGTTATTAAAACTGTCTAAACGATTACTGAATTTTTAAAGTTCTCTAGACTGCCCTGAATTGAAACTTTGACAATTTTCCTCAAGTTTTAAAACCATTACAAACGCTCACTTTTTTCCCTGAACTTATCTATGGTTACCTAAAATTCTCTTGATTTGTTTAATAATCCGGCAAATTTTCTGATAGTTATACATTCATAATTCCCTGACGCTTGTGACGTTTTCGGATCATTCATAGAATTCTTGGAATACTCCATAATTCCACGGAACTCCTTGTAAGTCGCTACAAATGGGGTTAAGTTAATTGGATTGTTCTGAAGCTATCTGATCGTCCTCGAAGTACTCGGAACTTCGCTGAATATCATGAAATCATATAAAAATATCTAAATTTATTAGAAGTTCCCTGGAATTTCTTGAAGATCAACTTAGTTAAATTTTCGTATTTTTTAAGTTCTTGAAATCTCCATGATATAACACTCTTAAAATACTCTCACGTTTTCCGAATTTTCATATAATTTTTATCACGTTCCAGAAATTCTCTGGAAGCTTTGCTAAAGTTTCTGGAAATTTCCGGAATTTCTCGATACTTCTTAAGGTATCTACAATTTCCTTGAAATTATTTGAACTGCCCTTTGATTCTCTGATCTGTCTTGCTATTCTCGAAGCTTTCCTAAAGCTCTCAATTCTATTGGAGATCTCGGTTCTGCTCGGAAATAAATGAAATTCCCGTAAACACCTTTAAATTTCCCTGAAATTCTCTGGACTTTTGTGCAGTTCCTGAAATATTCCTGACGTGTTCATAAATTCTCTGAAAGTCTCTGTACTTCCCAGAAATTCTCGGAGCATCTTAAGGGTTCTCGTTTTTTTTCAGCACATCGTGGAACTAACCTGATTTTTTTTCTAAATTCACGATTATAGATCTTTAAACTGCTCCAAAAGTCTGGCTGGACTAACGTTACGGGAACTGCTTGAACCTGTACATGGAATACGAAATTTCAAGACATTGAATGTTTTTAGATCTTGGACTTACTTAATTGGAAAACTAATGTAATTTTATTTAGAAAAATGAGTAGACACCCTGTAGATAGAGAAAGACGATTAAACGCTTCAAAGTAAAGAATGATCAATCTTGAAATAAATTCACGCTAAAAAAGTTGAAAATAGAGACTGATTACAAGAAAAAGTGACTTGGTTTTGAAAAAGGAGATTTTTTAGTGACTGGCTTGAAAAAAGTAACCAAGTCACTAAAAAGTGGCTCTAGATCTAGAATCAATATTTGTTCTTAGTGCTATTTGAGCACTTCCACAGTTGTTAATTGAAAGCTTTCTAGCGTGTACCAGTTTTGCATTAGTATATATTGTGTGGTTAGTATAATCATATTCTATGCCCAGGGATTTTCAACCTCATGCTTCATAGCTGCGCCTCTACCGACTTACTACCTGAACAGAATTAAGCACCCTAGCGTGATAATTGCCAATCTTCTAGACATGATGTCACCGTTTCTATTTTATTGCCAATATTGTTATTAGCACAACAAGCTAGAAAGAACTAATTAATTATTCTCCTCCATCCTTCGCAGTACCTGTACGAGTTCGGATGGCACAGCAAGGGTCTGATCGGCGTAACCGAGCCACGTCGCATCTCGGCTATTACGCTGGCCGACCGGGTGGCTTCGGAACGTGGAGAACTGAGCGGCGAAACGGTGGGCGTTTCGATACGATTCATATCGAAATGTGATCCTGCGTCAACAAAGATCAAATTCATGACGGAGGGAATCCTTCTGCGGGAGATGTTGGCTGACCCATTGTTGACCCAGTACGGGGTCATTATGGTAGATGAAGCGCACGAGCGCAGTGTTCTGACGGACACGGTGCTGGGACTGTTGAAGAAGATTGCCCGCAAAAGACCGGCGCTGAAGATTATCATTTCATCCGCGACAGTTGACGCGGAACTGTTTCAGGAGTTTTTCAATTTGAAAACCAAGAAGGACGAGAAGGATACTTCGGTAATATTGACCGTTGAGGGGCGGATGTATTCGTTTGAGGTTTTCTACTTGGAAGGTACACTGTTTTGAGGGAGTTTGTAGGAGAAAATATGATTTACGTATTTTTAATTCCAGAGCCATGTCCGGATTATGTGAAGGCAACCGTGGAAACAGTAATGAAGATTCATCGTAAAGAACAACGAGGTGATATACTAGCATTTCTCACGGGTCAAGAAGAGGTACTTAAGGCACTTGACCTTCTGCGCGAGCACAAGGATGCCAGTGGAAAGGACGACATGCTGATTCTTCCCATGTACGGAACCCTTCCGAATACGGATCAACTCAAGGTGTTCTTCGGGACGCCAAAAGGGGTCCGTAAGATCATTCTGGCAACCAATATCGCCGAGACGTCCGTTACCATTCCTGGAATTGTCTACGGTAAGACGTCTTTACGCTAAATAAGGATCCCATAGTTTATAGAACACCTTTCTACCTTTCCAGTGATTGATTGTGGCTTCGTCAAGCTCAACTGGTACTCTGCGGATAGCACCACCAACAGCTTGGTTGTTGTCCCAACGAGCAAAGCAGCGGCGGAGCAGCGCGCGGGCCGAGCAGGTCGAGTTCGAAGTGGAAAGGTGTTCCGCCTATACACTGAAGAGGAATGGGAGAAGCTGCCGGATCACACTCCCCCAGAGATGCGCCGATCAGATCTCTGCAGCACTGTTCTCTTTTTGAAAGCTCTCGGAATAGACAACATTTTGCGATTTACGTTCCCATCGCCACCACCAGCGAAAAACTTGCTGGCTTCCCTCGAGACCCTGTACGCATTGGAAGCCCTCGACGAAGATGGAAATTTGACCACTCCGGTAGGTTACTTCCTAGCCGAAATGCCATTTAGTGCCATGTTGGCAAAAATGCTGTACAAAGCCGGGGAAATGGGTTGCTCCGAAGAAATCCTGATCATCATCGCTATGCTGCAGGTACAGTCGGTATTCTCGAAACCAGTCAGTGGACAAGCATCGATTCGGGCGCGTATCGCAAAGCGCAACTTCGAGGTAGCCGAAGGAGATTTGATCACCCTGTTGAACGTCTATACAGCGTTCGTTGAGAATGATCGAACAAAAGAATTTTGTGGCAGAAATTTCCTAATCTATAGAAACCTGAAACGTGCACACGAAATCAAAACACAGCTGTGCAGTATGCTGGAGAGGGAGTTGAATATTCCTCTGCTGTCCTGCAATGGAAACGTTGAAACCATTTGCCGCTGCATCGTGTCTGGATTCTTCCCTTATGCCGCTTACTTGCATCATTCTGGTGTCTATAGGACTGTCAGAGGAAACACGGAGTTGGCCATCCATCCTATATCTTGTCTCTACACCATTGAACAGCCTCAATGGGTCATTTTTTGTGAACTGATGCACACCACAAAGCTGTTCATGAAGGACATAACGGTCATCAAGCAGGAATGGCTTACAGAGTTGGCCCCTCACTACTATCACAAGATTACAGTCAAAGATCGTTTCAATTAACTGGACCCGTTCGGACATAATAAATTGCTACAAATATATGAATAACAAATCGATTCTTACCTTTTATTACTACGATTTCTCCGCGCTGATACTTTCAACAATGCTCTGCAAAACCTTCGACGTTGTACAGTCGGGTAGTTCCTTGACGCATGCCTTTCCCGAACCGGCCAGTGCTCCCACCCGAGGATCAATCGGAAGCGTTCCTAAGTGGGGCACTTTGGCCAATTCCGCCAAAGCCACTCCTCCTCCCGAGGAAAAAATGTTCGTACATTCCGAACAATTAGGACATACAAACCCGCTCATGTTCTCCACAATTCCGATAATCTTAATCCCCGTCTTCTTGCAAAACGTTACCTCCTTTCGTACGTCTTCCAGAGCCATCTCCTGCGGTGTCGTCACAATGATTGCTCCGTCAGCGTCGACCGCTTTCAGGCATTCCATCACGGTAATGTGTTCATCCGACGTCCCCGGTGGGGTGTCGATAATCAAATAGTCCAGCTCATCCCAAGCAACGTCCTCCAGGAACTGCTTTATCATCGCCGTCTTCTTTGGACCACGCCAGATGACGGCATCGGTTCGGTTCTTTAACAGGAATCCGATGGACATGACCGCTAGGTTCTTTTCTGCGTTCGTGTACACCGGAACCCATCCTTCGTCGCACTGATGTACGTCATGCTCTTCCAGACCGAGCAAATATGGAACACTCGGACCGCATAGGTCGATGTCCAGCAGTCCAACCTGGGGGAAACACGGGAGATGCGATCGTGGAGTCAAGAAACGGAGATACAATCGAGTTACTACTCACCTTAAAATTCGATTCCGACAGAGTCAGTGCCAGTTGCGTGCTGATGGTGGATTTTCCGACGCCACCCTTGCCGGAAAGCACCAGGATTATGTGTTTCACTTTGTCCAGCATTTTGAAATCGTTTGGAATGGGTCAGTTTGGTGATAAAATTGATAAGCGAGTGGCACGAATGGAACGGGTCGCGAAAGGCGAAACAGCTGTGATGCACTATGATGATGATGCGTATGTACGATGTAAACAGAACTTTTTGACATTTCCTTGGCGTTACGAGTGGTGAGTTAAATTTCGGGAAGGCGTTACAGTTTTGACGGTGGTTCTGAATATGATTTTAATCACTTTAAAAAAAGCATTGACTTCTCTCGCATAAACGCGAACCATAACAATGACCTTACCGAAAATAGTTAAAAATTGTTTATAATCCCTGCTAAACTTTAACTGAAATGGTTATGGAACTCTACATGAACGTTTGTGTGATAAAGTTTTATAGCATGGTAGTAGCAACAATCAATACGAAACTAACGATTTTAAATTGGCTCACTACTTGACTAGCCTATTGGTCCCAAGCAAATCGATTAACGTACTCCATTCTAGTCGAAATTCTAGAACTACACTATGTTTGTTTTGATTCGCTATGAAAGTTTGACAGACAAAATGAGGGGTTCTTGGATTTTCCTATGTTTCTAAGGGTGCATCGATTAGCTTGGGACCGAAGATAGTACCAGAGCTGAGCCAAAAAGTTGAGCACGTTTCTTCGGGACCTTCTGGTCTTAGAGTTACCCTTAGAGATGAATCACGTTTTCTTTCTCGATTCTAAAACTTCCCAGAAAGTGAGAAAATCACCAATCACACAGGTATAACCAACAATCAATACGAAACTAATGATTTTAAATTGGCTCACAACTTTAGTAGCCTATTGGTCCCAAGCAAACGATTAACGTACCCTATTCTAGTTGAAATTCTAGTACTACGCAATGTTTGTTTTGATTCGCTATGAAAGTTTGACAGATTAAATGAGGGGTTATTGGTTTTTCCTATGTTTCGAGGGGTGATTTGATTAGCTTGGGACCGAAGAGAGTACTAGAGCTGAGCCAAAAAGTTGAGCACGTTATTTCGGGACCTTCTAGTCTTAGAGTTACCTCTATGGTATAACTGTTGGTATAACCGTCTGGGAAGAAGAGTGCCAGCGCTAATCAGGCAACACTAGCCGAAAACTATGAAAGTGAACGCACGCACATTATCAGATCAACCTCGCTAAGCCGTCCACAATTTTTGTAAAATTGTTGATACGAGTGCCAAGGATATCTTCCATGGGGATGTGCATGCGGTAGTGACAGGCGATGACGCATACCCAGGGCCATGTCGTACTTGAAGTGTTGATGCAATACTTCATCGCTGTTTGCAGGTTCTTCCAAAATCAGATGCACCGTGGACATTGGTGACAGACACGATTTGTGAAGATCTGAAAAAAATATATGGAAAAACAAAGAAACGGTATGAACATTGTTGCATATCTTTGCAGTTGCACTTGGAGAGCAGCTGAGGTGTTTACTGAACAGAATTAAAAGATTATGAAGGTATCACATAGGGTTATCTACAATCTACAATGCTGAATGTAAACATAAACAAAGCAGGAATTCATATGAGAATAAACTGCCAGTTCTACCATTTTAAATTGGCTCACTACTTGACTAGCCTATTGGTCCCAATCGATTAACGTACCCTATTCTAGTCGAAATTCTAGTACTACACTAGGTTTGTTTTTATTCGCTATGAAAGTTTGACAGATAAAATAAGGGGTTCGTGGATTTTCCTATGTTTCGAGGGGTGTATCGATTAGCTTGGGACCGAAGATAGTACCAGAGCTGAGCCAAAAAGTTGAGCTCGTTTCTTCGGGACCTTCCCCAACAAACAATTTTAGCTGCAGACTAGCTTATACAGGCAAACATTAGCTGTATAAGCCAATTTGTGGCTGTATAAGCTAATCTGCAGCTAAAATTGTTAGTTGGGTCTGGTCTTAGAGTTACCTCTATTTGGGACCGAAGAGAGTACCAGAGCTGTGCCAAAAAGTTGAGCACGTTTCTTCGGGCCTTAGAGTTACCTCTATGCTACTACCATAGAGGTAACTCTAAGACCAGAAGGTTCTAGAATACTAAGAGCGAACTCAAAGTGAGTTGTCAATAGACTGTCCGAGAAAATTTGCGAAAAAAATATTAAAAGATACCAGCATGCTCAGAAATAATATGATAATTCTTCTGGAAATAGGCAACAGCTCAACACGCAACAGATATGAAGTTCTTCAAATTTCCCAGAAGTTCTACGAAATTCCTTGATATTCTATGAACTTTCTTGAACTTTCGCAAATTCCTCGGAAGATATTTTTTTCAATCTTCAACTTGAATTTCGTTGATGATCTACGAGCTTTCTTGAAGTTCTGTGAACTTCCCTCATGTTTTGCAAATCTCTCTGATGATCTATCAACATTTATGAAGTTCTGTGAACCTCTCTGAAATTCTGCAAAGAATTTTCCTGAAGTTCTGCAAATTTCTCTGAAGATATACAAACTCGTACATATACAAAACAAATATCACTAAAATGAAGGAAACTCACAAAATACTTCCACGCATTTTTCTCTGCTTGTAAAAAAACTAGCAAACTTACTCACGATCGCTATGACGCTGCGAAAAAACTGCCGCTCCGGTGTGATTACCCGCGCGAATTTAAGGAGACCTTAAACGTTTGCTTTTTCGGCAAGCGTTGGCAATGGAAAGTTTCTCTATTAATAAATAAAGTCACATTTATAAAATAATCTATTCAAACAACAGTCGCAGGTGATCTTCGTTGAGCGCGATCGCCAGCATAATCATTCCCCCCAGAAAAATACCACAGATCTGAGACCAGATGGTCCTTAATTTTTTGCACCGCTGTTCGTCTGAAACCGTTTCGCGGAGGTTCCGGTTCATTTCCGGAATCAGATCCGCTAGGGCGATGTAGAGGAACGTACCAGCTGTTCCTGCGTAGATCCACCGTACGACCGACTCGTGCAGTCCGGTCACTAACAGTCCTATTAACATACCTGGAAGATTTTCAAGATTCGTTTTTCAATTATTTATTTAATAAAACAATCAACAAAATACAAACCTATAAAACTTAATACTGAAGATACCACATTAAGAAACATGGCACGCTTTATACTAACTCCCGTTTGTAATAGCAACGCGAAATCGCCCAGCTCGTGGGGTAACTCGTGGCACAGGATAGCCAGCGATGTGGCCATTCCGGTAACCGGATCGGAAGCGAACGCTGCTCCAATGGCCAGTCCATCGGTAATGTTGTGCAAACCGTCGCCCAAAATTACCATAAATGCTACCGGACTAAGCGGTTTACTGGTGGGCTTCTTTTCCAGCATACTGTTCAATTCTTTCCTCCTACTGTCTTGTAGATCCATTTCGATATCGTCTACCACGTTGGTGTTTTGTCGCGCCTGGGATGGTTCCGGAACGGGAGCCACTTTCGCTCTACCATGTGAGTGGCCGTGATGGCTCGTGTCTCCTGCCGATCGCAACATCGGAAGTACCGTCTCCAAAGTGTACATGAACAGCGCACTGAGGAAGGCACAACAACACAACCAAACGGGCTCGTTACTATGCGAATGATCGTCATCGTCGTAGCCGTGGTCGTCTGCACTGGAGTGGTCTTCATGGGGAATCAGTGCGTGGGGAAGCAAATGCTGTAAGAGCATATGAACTTTAGTTGATTGCTGCGAGTTTGATTAGCATATCCAAGGACTCACCATTAGTGCGTCTCCGCAAAGGGTGCCGATTGCCAGCGCTACAAGGAACCTTAGAATTTCGTCATAAGCAACCGATTTGGCAAGAGGGACGATCGCAACCCCAATCAGTCCACAGATGGATATGATGAAGACACAGACGGTTGCATACAGCCAGGCTAAAATGGAATCAAACAACCTTCGCATCAGATCTTAGTTCTACGCAATTTTTCGATGATTGTTCGTCATACCGTAAGAGAACAGCTTCTTCTCGACGTGTGGTTGATCCTTGGTTTGATACTTTTCATTGCAAGCCCGCTGGTCGATCTGTGCTAACAGCGCCGGGCAGAGATCTTTGAACGTCGACGGAGTAATTTTGATACGAGTGGCAAGGACCTCTTCCTCGTCTTGGTCATGGGGATGTGCATGCGGTAGTGACCGGCGATGACGCATACCCAGGGCCATGTCGTACTTGAAGTGTTGATGCAAAACTTCATCACTGTTTGCAGGTTCGTCCAAAATCAGATGCACCATGGACATAGGTGACAGGCACGATTTGCGACGATCTATAAAAGAAAAGGAAAAACAAAGAAACGGTGTGAACATTGTTGCATTTCTCCGTAGTTGCACTTAGGAAAGCAATTCGGGTGTTTGCTGACCAGAATTAAAAGATTATGATGGTGTCACATGGGGTAATGGGAACTATTACTTGAATTACAACTGATATTAGCTTATCTGTGAATGATTTGCTAACATCAGCACGTGCAATTTTACTCTCTAGCTTAATGCGGAAACCTGTACCGAGTTATATTACAACCATGTCAGATGAATCATTTGTGCAATAAATAACCTCTGCTCACTTTGCCTTTTATTTTATTGCTAAGGATGATAACGGTTTCCATTTTCTTTCTGGAATAGAAGCTAAACCAAATGAAAAAGTGCTTGACAATGCAGGCAAAACTAGATAAGTTATCATGACATGTTTTTGAATCATGGAGGAGATGCATATCTGGACTTTCTAGTGAAATTTTTAGAAGCATTCCTAGGGTAGTTGAGCCAGTCATGGCTATGCTTTCCTATTTTATGATAGTTTGGTGTACTGGTATTCTAATGTTTTCAGCAGTTTTATTCACCAACCATGTTTTAAGGTGGAAGATAGTTATAATTTAACCAATTTTCTGAAATCCAGAAATATTTATTTATTTATCACCATCTTCGACTAGTCGTACAGACTGAACTATTTTACTTATAAACTAGAAATTACTACTAATCCTATTTCTAAAAACGTTTTTAGTCAAGTTAAACTCGAATTCGTCACAGACAACATTGAACAAGCGAAGACACGAATCAAAAGGGTTGTTGTAGCCGTAGTTTGTTCTGTGGTATGGGACTGCTATTAAAGCTGAGCTCCGAAACCGTCGAGGAGGAATGTTGAGCGGGATCTGTGCGAGAAGTTCAGGGCAATCGATAGATCCTCCAATGACATCGAACATAAATAGCCGCTGCATCGTTACTCGTCTGACAGATAGTGGTTCCAATCCTATGAGCTTGCATCGGTCAGAATAAGGAGGAAGATTGGTCGGATCGTTCCAAGGAAGTTGTCTCAGTGCAAACCGTAAGAACCTTTTCTGCACCCGTTTAATCGTGAGAACATGAGCTACATAATAAGGGGACCAAATCGGAGCAGCGTACTCCAGAATGCTACGAACCAACGAGCAATAGAGAGTTTTTAAAGCGTGGATGTCGGTGAACTCGGAAGCGTGGCGACGGATGAATCCCAGCACAGAAAAGCTTTGGCAGTGGTAATGCTCACGTGTTCGTTGAATCTGAGCCTCGAATCGATGGTAACGCCAAGGTCAAAGATGGACGACACATGTTCCAATGATGCAGTTTCCATCCTGTATTGATGAAGAATGGGGTTATTGCAGCGACCGAAGGTAATAACTTTGCACTTCATGTTATTGACCCGCATGCCGCCACACCATACCAGTATAGTATCAATATCTTCTTGTTGGGTAATACAATCCGGAAGAGAAGCTATGACACGATACATTTTTAGGTCATCAGCGAATGAAAGCTTAAACGAGGAAAGCAGCAGACACAGGTCATTTATAAAAATGTTGAATATTAATGGTCCCAGAACGCTTCCTTGGGGTACACCAGACGTGATTTTGAAAATACAGGATCGAGTCGAGTTGACCGCAAAATATGCAGTACGATCGCACAAGTACGAATCTATCCATCCACTTGGCGCTACAAACAACTAGGAACTAAACTATTTCCCTCTGGTTCCCTTACTTAAATTCTAGTCACCAATTTCCACATCATAGTTGACAATATTTGATATCTTTATGAATATATTGATCCACTGATTAGTGGGAGTTATCGGTTCCAGATTTCAGGGAAAATTTCAAGGAAAATTAAGGAAGTCCATAAACTTGCAAAAAAGGTTTTCAAAATAAGTTCGTAGTATTTCCAGTCCTCGAGTAACAACAAACGTAGCCAAATCGAAAGTCAAGCGAAGTTTTGAACAATGACAGTGTTGTGCTCATCGGCTACCTTAGTTGCTAGATGATTTGTTTTTACAGGGATCAGATGGCGTCTCTCTGTATATTCTAGTCTCTAGGTGGAAAAATTCTTCATAGATGTAAAGTTTCCCAGCAGCTTGCTACAATTTTGGACGGCAATTTTATTCTTTTACATAATGCACCGTTTTATATGTTTTTAAAATAATTTCAGAAGGTGGAATCGGCATTTTGGGTCTGCTTCAGAGTTTTGAACAGCTAAACTATGAGGAAATTTGAACTATAAGGAAAATGTAGGGGAAACAGTCCTATTTTTGCGGAAAATTAGAAGCGTTATAAGCCTATTGTTGTTTATAGAGTGTCGTGAACCGACGCAATCCACAAAAGCCGGTTCCATCACACTCTACACATACCACTAGACTGATGCAACATTTGAAATTTTAGCTCCACAGTGCTCAAATGGTTTAAAATCAGGTGCTGATTAGCCTCCCAATTCAGCCAAATATCAAATTAAATTATTATTAATTGTTTAAGAGATTGATAATCTTATGGGCAACACTGTATTCTGCAGTGTGACATAGTAGCCATGATATTTGTACCACCAATGTTTCAGCAGGCATAGTTGAATGAGCGAAATCATAAGACATCAGTGACTTGAATTTGATTGAAAAGTAGTTTTCAACAAAGTTGTAGCTGAGAAAATTTGATACAATCACTGCTATTATTTTTAAAAGCATAGTTATGTGGTGAATTGTTCGATCGATATGAACAAAAATATAAGTTTTCCCATAGTAATCCCCATTTAAACTTGAAATTGTTTGTGCCAAGTCAGTTTCTTACTAAAGTATTTCAAATTTTGGGAGGCTAAGCAGGACCCAATTTGAAACCGTTTAAGCATTGTGGAGCGACAATTTCAAATTTTGCATCAGTCTAACATGCCACACATTAACTATTTGAACATTCTAGGTCATTTCAGAGTAAGGAATACACAAAATCACCAAGTTCTTCTAAAAGAATAATCAAAACAATATTCAGTTGAGCAACTTTCTTGAAATTAATACTTGAAATCTTAAATTACCTCATCAGCAAAATCAAAATCATTCAACTGCGCAAGGCTCGCAACTCCTCACAGGTTTGATTCATTTAAAAAAATCACAAACCTAACTCTGCAACTAATAATATGAGATTACAAAGCTCTTAATTAAGAGCAAACGTTCAAGAGTAAACACAGGTCAATAAATTAATTTGATAAAATCATCAAAACATCCTTAAGTTGTTAAACTTCCTACTTGAATTACAAAATTATATCGTTAGCAAAACCGAAATCGTTCAACTCAGCAAAAGCAATCTGCAACTTCTCATAGAGATGATTCATTTAGACAATTCTCTAATCTTACTCTACAACTGTTATAAGCTTACAAGGCTCTCAATTCAGAGTAAAGATTCAAGAGTAAACACAATTTATTGAATTCATTTGATAAAATCATAAAAGCATCCTTTAGTTGAGAAACTTCTTACTCGCATTAAAAAATTATGTCGTTAGCAAAATCGAAATCGTTCAACGCAGCAAAACAATCTGCAACTCGTCATAGAGATAATACATTTAAACAATTTTTTAATCTTATTCTGCAACTAATATGAGCCCACAAGGCTCTCAGCTCCGATCAAAGCTCTTTACTCTCCGCCCATACGGCGGGAGCAGAATAGCTTTCCGTTCTTACGCCGGAAGCTTTTTACTAACCGGCCATAGGTCGGTAGTAGAAGAGCTTCCGGCGTATGGACGGAAAGCCATTCTGCTCCCGACGTATGGATGGAGGGAGAGTAAAGAACTTCCATCGGAAGGATGGAAAGCTATGCTACTACCAACTATATCTACCACATAGAGGTCTTCATATACATACAACAATAGGCTCCTAACGCTTCTAACTTATCGCAAGAATAGGATTGTTTCCCTATATCTATTCGGCTTGATTCAGTCCTGGAGAAACCTAAATGTAAGTGTTAACCAGCGACGATGTTTTATAAGAGACACGCGAATACTGAAACCAAAAGTTCCTGTCGAATAAATAAACTCATGGTGAATCAACTACGCCTATGAGGTTGAGCATTAGTTTTTGAATAACCCATCCTTGAAATTCCGTCAACTCGGAAAGAGAGGATCTCCGAAGTTATTTCAGTCTGTAACTTTATTGTGAGGGACGGAGGGGATACAGTAAGTCCCCTATCCAACAACGCTTATGAGATTGAGTAAATAGTTTTGAATAACGCATCTGAACATACCAACTTGACAATATGAGAAACACCGGAATTATTCCAGTTTGAAACTTCACTTCCATTGATATTAAAGAGGGGTGGGGAAGGATGTAGTAAGCTCCCTCCCTCCTCTTCAACTACGCATAAGAGATAGAGCTTTTGTTTTTGAATAATTCATCTGACCATACCAAATCAATAAGATAACAAACTGTGTTGGCAGGAAAAGTGATTTTTGTCATGAACCCATAATCGTGATTCTCGTTCCTGCAATCGTGAACTTGGATTACATGCAAAGCTGCAGCTGGCATTTTCAGGTTGTTGTCAAACTTATCCCTACTGAATGCTCAAACTCGTCGAGAATAGTATGTTGATTATTAGCGAAGACAACATATCAAGAAGACTGGCAACTCTGCCAGAATCCAAGCGACATATACAGTAGCGCTGCGCTCGAGTGAATGTGGAAGTAACGCATAGCGAACTGAGCAAATACACAAACCATTCCTCTGAGGTTGTAATCTTTGCTATCCAATTCGTTCGAAGCATTTACCTTTTCGCGGCAGATGACGCGATTGTGCCGGTCTCATAGCGGTCGTATGAGAAAATGGTAGAGTTGCCAGTCTTCTTCATTTGATGTCTTCGTTATTAGTGAGTGCATACAGCTGAGTCGTATCGTCAGAAGGGTGGTGGAGCTCCTCAAGCTGGCCGTAATCCTCGAAGGAAAGGGTGAACCAGTGTACGTTCCAAAGTGACAAAGCGACGTGAAAGTGGGACTAGTTGAAAAATGCCCCAGAAACGGTGGGTATATTTTCCACTAGTTTGGCCCCTAGAAATAACACGGGAAGAAAGGTGAGCAAGCACCGCTGCGGCTACCATCGGTGGGGATGTGATCAGTGCTTGTTGCTTGTTACGATAATCATGAAGGTGGTGGCAACTGCGTTTATGCTGACCGAAGATCCGTTAAATTCATGAGCTGAAGGTGTGCCCACTCCATCTGCAGGACAGATGCCTGCTGCCAATTTGGAGTATGGGTGAAACCAGCATTGTTCGGTTGTTCCATGCTAGTCTTTCGTCGTTTGCAGTTTCCTTCCACTTCCATGCATGTACAACCAATCAAAACATTGAAAATTATTTAGATTTTGACGTTTTACAGTCGTTTTCGAGAACAGGTTCACAACATCAAGCATAACTCATGAACATCTGAGTACTGCGATCTTAACCACCTCTTCTTTTCAAGCAACCATAGAAATATCTTGAAATATTTCATTCTGTTAGATTATGTTGCTGACAGTTGTTGACAAACGTCAGCAGCTCCGTGATTACCGTATGTCACCGGCTCAGGCGCTGACCGTCACGAATGTTCAAACCCCCATGACTCTTCCAAAGTTTGTTTACATTTTAGTTTTTACACGTTTTTAATGATCAAATTTCTTCAATCAGATGTGATTCGTCGCGGTTTATTATGCGTGAAACCGGGTGAAATCGTGTAAAGTTAATAATTTCGTTGCATTGTTACAAAATCCTGTACACAAATAATCGTTCTATAATTTCGCTTGCGTTTTTGTTGTTGCTGCTGCTACCGGCTGCTGCTGCCGGCTGCTACCTAAGTAGTGTAGCTGGTAGCTTTTCGATTGTAAAATGCGGTGCTCGGTTGGAGGCTGCCAGAGGAATAGCCGGACGGATCAAGTAAGTTTCTATCGATTTCCAGCAAATACATTTATACGTTCGCAGTGGCTGAAGTTTTGTGATAATGCTCACGGGTGTGTGGGGTAAGTAATTTTGTGCAACATCAAATTGTCCGGATGATTTCCAATAATTTGCTTTGCAGGTCCACTTCGATAAAATCAAAGCGCATCGATACAATCGACACGGCAAGCTTGTACGGTGCACAAATGCTATCCCGACCATCAAAGAAATTAATCTGAGACGCGGAGAAGATAACAAAACTTACGATGGAAAACAACAACTACGACCTTTGCCACTTTATTCATCACCTGCTTTGTTTGACCACACCTACGCGAATTTGGTCAGTGAAGATCCAGACTCAGAAGATTATTTTGGAGATGAGAAATGGTTATGTGAAGTGAATAATTTGCCACCTTCAGAAACATCATTTCAGAATGAAAAACAGACTCGGGAGAGATCGTCTAAAAAGTGCTGTTCAAGAATTATCAGGTATAGTTTATTTCATTTCTGTCATTTCTAAACATATTAAATGTTGGTCCAAATAGGTTGTTGAATATGTGGCGAAAACGGGCTCAACACTGGAAAGCCGAATTTTACAAACTAAACAAACAGTTTGAAGTAACAGGAAGTTTATGTCGGATCTACAACAACGATCAAATACAGGTAGCTTTGGGACGAGTAAAGAAAGTAAAGAAGTGGTCAGAACCAACAATAGTTCGTGGCCTACGGACAAGATTTGCATGTGGCAAAGGGTACAGCAGAATCAGCCTTATCCATCAACACGGGCACTCCTCGAGCACATCCAAGGTGTTCCATTCGACACAGGTTGATATTTATACAATTTGTCGTGAACTTTAATGATTTTTTGTTTCATATACGCAGGTGTGCTTGAGGATATGATCATTTTATTGAGTAATAAACTATCTATGATGGATAACAATGCAAGGGATTGTGGCCTATTCCTAGATGAAATGAGCATTGATGAGGCGAAGGAGCTGTGTCCTAATTTGAAAAAGTGGTATGGGAATACAACACTCCCATCTTCCGAAATGCTCGCATCGAAGGGCCTTCTATTTATGCTCGGTGGAATCGGTCAGAGGTGGAAGCAAATAGGCATATGAGTTCACCGGTAATTTCGTACCTGATGGTTGTCTTAAGACAGTTGTGTTGAAAATTATTGAACAAGCAGAGGGTCTCAATTTGCGTGTGTATTTTGTAATTTCCGATTGTGGCAGTGCTAATAAAGCTATGTGGAATGAGTTTAGTGTGCATGTTCGAAAAAACACGTTGGGCGATGATCTATCTATCCAACACCCAGTAGATTCAGCTCGTAGGCTTGAATTTATCGCTGACCCGGTGCATGTTTTCAAAAGTTCAGTTCATGGTTGGATATCTAACAAGAAAACCGTGCTACCTAAGTGGTATGTTGAAAACCATAGCCTTTCTTCGAACATAGTAGACCGAGATCATCTGAAAATGTTAGTGGACGATGAATCAAATCGAGCTGTTTCCTATAAACTTGTCAATCGATTGACCTCAACTGATGTTGATTTCGAAGGAAGCCCACTTTCAAATGTTGACAAAATGAAAGTATCGAATGCAACAAAGTTTTGCAATAAAACCCTAGCGGCTGCTTTGGAAATAGTTGCTGAGAAAACTGGTAAAATGCAACTAAAAACGACGGCAACTTACATTTGTGATTTGGCCAAATGGTTTGATATAGTGAACTCTCGAGACGACTGTGACGCGTTGCATCCTGCAGACTCGAAGAACTACACTTTAGCATTAGACCATATGTCAATGATGTGTAAATTGTTTGGTGAGCTTAGCGTTGGAGATAAAGGCCATTGGAAACCATGGCAGTCCGTGGCGGTAATGACAACCAAGGAAATGCATCGATTGCAAGCACACTTATTCGCTGAAGGATATAGTATTTTTTATACGTCACGGATAACTCAAGATTGCCTCGAAAACGTTTTCTCAGTCGTCAGGATCAAGCAAAAAAGACCCACAGCACTACAAATGAAACAACAAACAAATTTTGAGAACAATAAGCCTATCACAGTATATGGATTTTCCAAGACCCAGTTCATACGATGTCGATGAGCGGCAGTATTTGATTGCCCTTTCAGACTTCCTTAAACGTAATCGCGTATCCCATCCTGCTAAAAGGAAACGGTTAAACCATAGAGGTAACTCTAAGACCACTGGGTCCCGAAGAAAATCATTATTATTTTTGGCTCACTCAGTACCAGAACAACGGTCCCAAGCAGTCCCAAGCTATTTCACTCACCCCTGCATGTTCTGCATGAATCCACACACCCCTGATGTTATCTGTCAAACTTTCATAGCGAATCAAAACAAACATAGTGTAGTAATAGAATGTCAACTAGAATAGGGTACGTTAATCGTTTGCTTGGGACCAATAGGCTACTAAAGTGGTGAGCCAATTTAAAATCGTTAGTTTCGTATTGATTGTTGGTTAAACTCTACTGATAATTCTTGTATGTCATCCCTTGAAGAAGTGCATGTGATACTAAACAAGAGGTTACTTCTCATCAGTGAGCCAGCGGACTTTACTTCGCCAATGAGTTCCTCCATCGCGTTCAAAGGCGAAATTTCAGTGCCTTTTCTACTCCATCCGGAGCATTCTGAGCCATTGGATACTGATGACTCAGTTGTAGCAACAGTTGTAGTGTTAACAGCTAATATTATTCCACGTGTCGCGAAAAATATTGTCAACCATCAGTTCTGAGTTATGTGCACAATGTAACTCTTCAAGTGAGTCATTAATTCCTTTCAAAAACGAGATTACGCGATATTGCATGATGTTGTTAGAACTACAGAAGAATGCTTGCATGTTTCCGTCACAGAAATTTTTCAATTATTTCATCGTTCTGAATTATTGCTATAATAATGCTGAAAAAAGCGAGGAAAAAAATGAATACCACAATCTTTTGTATTCAGTGCCAATGTCTTCCAGCTTGTTTGATTGTCATAACGTAAAAAAGAAATTGATTAAAAGCTTGATTAGCTTTAAGACAAATACAGAGAGAATTTGGAAAATGAGAAAATCAAAATACGACAGCAGAAGTATGGTAGTGTGACGTTTAATAAATTTTAAATGCTGGCTATGTTGTTAAACTTTTTACGTACCTCAATTTGTTAATGGTTAAAATGTTAAAATAAATAATGAATAAAATGAATAAATGAGTCTAAAGAATAATAACAAAATTTAAATAGTTGAAGATGCTAATTTCAAATAACAGACTGTAGTGGTAATTTTTATACGATAGATGGAGTAGATGAAAGCATAGAGTTGATAGTTCCGTGGTGCCGGGGGTGGGACACCCCTCACCATCCCTCTCCAAAAGGGGGAGTTTGGTAAAGAGAGATGAAAAAACCGATTTGTACCTTCCTTAAAAGTTGTCCTAGCTCGCTATTCTAATATCTATATGCAATCTTCACACTGCCGTACTCTAATGGAACTATCAACTCTATGCTTTCATCTACTCCATCTATCGTATAAAAATTACCACTACAGTCTGTTATTTGAAATTAGCATCTTCAACTGTGTAAATCGTTGACTTCACGTAGAAGTAATACTATTAAACATATAGTCAAAAAATAAATAGAATATTTTATTTTTAGTAGATTTCAATATTTATCACCAAGGTATCGAAAGGTAACTATAATCACGCTTTCCAATGTTTGGCTACCGACTGACACTTCATCTTGGCTCCCAGGTGACAAGCATTTTGATTTAGTCCGCAGTACTCAGATGAACATTAATCACTTTTACCAGAACAAGATCATGATTTTCACAATAGAGTTCACGTTTCTATGACTTGTGTTGCCTTTGCTAGTGCCCGATGCAACGTAACGCAGGCGTTACGTTTATTTTGCGCAACAATGTTCACGATTTCATGATTGTTATTCATGGTGTACACGGCGAATGAGAACGACTCAAATTTGAGTTTAGTTCACTCATAATCGTCAAAAGTGCAGGAACTCAGCGATGAGTTAATTTGCCTCATGTTTTCCCAGGCTTTTCCAGGATTTTTCAGGGAAAAATTCCTGAATTTGAGAAAAGTAAAGATTGGATTCACTCAGTCTATTGGTACTACTCCGAGACTGAATAAAATTTTCGTCAATTTCCTCATTTTCCGGCAGATTTTTTAAGTTTTCCACTGGAAACCATGAGACAAATTTTACTCATCGCTGAGTTCCTGCACTTTTGGCGATTATGAGTGAACTAAACTCAAATTTGAGTCGTTCTCATTCGCCGTGTACTTTCGTAAACGAAAAATTGACTTGTTCCGAAAATCATGACTTCAAGATAGATCTAGAATTAGGGTGTAACAGCTTTTGTAAACAATGCCTTCTTTCGATGATGTCTTGAAAATCAAGACTCGCACACGCAAATCAACATCACCATCAGGTAGGGTAGGACTTCCCCTACCCTACGGAAATGTTCGTTTGCGTGGGCGTGCCTTGAATTCCTAGAAATCATCGAGAGAAGCCATTGTTTAAAAAAGTTGCTACGCCCTAGTTCCAGCTCTATCTAGACTTGAGGTTAACGAATTTCGGAACGGATTTTTTTCCGTGTTGATCTTCATTACGAGCTATGTGTGACAGAGCTGTTTGAAAGTGTCAGTACACCAACGAGACAGAAAAGGTTCCTCGAAAAACCTGATTGGTTTGATTACGGAACCGAGGGCAATAATGTTAAAAGAACGAGAGACCAAGTAGCTTGTTGATGGGATGGACATAACTGTAAAGGTTTGTTTTTTAAATAATGCATTAGTTTAGTTCACTAATTGCTTTTTATTGGTTAACTTATAGGTCCAGGACACTTTTCAGTACATCTCCATTGTGCAAACTCTGAAAATGTTGCTGCGTGATCCAGCAAACCGAAAAGCATTGGAAGAATTGGTTTCAGTGCAAACTTCAACACCAAATGTGAATGACTTCTGTGGAAAGTCCTATCACCTTTGGAAAGTCCTATCAAAATAGCAAGTACTTTAAGCAGTATCCGCAAACATTGAGGATAATTATATATGAAAATGACGTTGAACCATGCATCTGTCTAGGATCAAGAGGCGAAAATAAGATGTATAAATGTATTTCAAAATCCAAAAATTGCACACATAATTCAATTCATCATTACAGGCTGTATTTCCTTTGATGTATGTTAAAGCATAAGATGTTAAGCAACATGGTTATAATAAGATTTTGGCACCGATTGTTGACGACATGAAGTCCGGGGTGCAATGCGCAACACCACCAATGCTGAATAGGGTGCTACTTTGCTGACGCAGGTAAAGCAGCGACGACATCGATGGTACCGTGATTAAACAAACGCATGCAAATCTCCTCACACAATCACATGAGCTCGAAGACCAGGATAGGCTAGTAATCGCTAGAACTAGTTTAGGCAACCGCACACACACAATTAGGGAGAGCTATCAAGCACGACAACAAATGGGAAAGGAACGATTACTATGAATAAACCTAGGTTAGAAACACTAATAAATTAGAGAATGATTTCCGTTATTTGGCACTGAAATAAATGTTGTTCCGTGAAATTAAAGCTTTCCCCGTAATGCGTTTTTTTGTTGTAATTTTTATTTTGTAGGTGAATTTACTCCAGGTTGGACTGCCTGCGAAAACAGTCTCCGCACTCAAGGGTCAGGAGCGGTAGAGGAAATTTGAATGGGAAGTTCCTCCAGTGATGATAAATGTAAGTGGGGTTGTTGTGTTTCGGTAGAACGACGGTAAGCACCAACTTTCGCTTAAGACCGTTTGAAGCGGCCTCTATCTGTGAGGATCTCAATCCCTCCTGGGATTTCAGCACAGAACAGAAGGGGAAGTGCAAACAAATCGCTGAATCAAAAATGGTTCGTTTTTCTGCTCAACAAGCTATGTGTTGTGGTAGCGTTCCACACGGGCTTTCTATGTGCACTCACACTATCATAGCATGCTGCCTATCTTAACTGCAGGCAGAAGATGCCTTCTACCGCTAGGTTCGCTAGTGTTCGCAAATGACAAGTGGAACCACTTTCTGATCCGAAGTTCCACTCCTGTGATTTCAGTCTACTACATTGTCCTAACCTAAATTTCGGTCTCTTTTATTCATAAACCCACCCTGAGGTTGGGTTTCTTGCCGGGCAAACTAAACCTAGACGAGTGGTCCTCTTCGGAGGTGGTGCTTAAGCCACTCGTTATCGAGACAGGAGCGCATTCAGTGGTCAAAATCTCACTGGTTGCGGGCGTGCGTTACACTATCGAAACAAAAAACTCAAATTCACCGTAAACTTTATAAATCATCAAATCAAACTTGGATGGACGATGGATTCCGTGACCAAAAAGTAAGCCATCAGCCACCATCATGCTTGGCATTGTACACACCAACTGCTTATTTGTTAATAACTTTTCACTCTGTTGTTGAAATTTAGTTTTTTTTAAAGTAATTGATCGATTAGGATTATAGTTTACTGTACACATGCAAAGAATAAGTAAATCTTATCATTTGAATCTACACAAATGAATTTTTACTCTTAAAGTCCGAGATATGCAGCGAGCATTTCTCACTCCATTTTGCAACGCAAAATCTAATACAGTTTATTACTAGATTTAAAATCTCCTTTTTTTTACATATTTATAAAAGCTTAAACTCTATTCTATCGACTGCTTCAAACAGAACTATGTTTCATCAACTCTGTGCAAAGTTATTAGAAAATGAGCAGTTCGTGAGCAAAACTGTGTATGCCAAGCATGGTCAGTAGACTGATGCAAAATTTGAAATTTTCGCTCCACAGTGCTCAAACGGTTCCAAATTGGGCCCTGATTAGCCTCCCAAAACTTGAACTCATTTTATGAGAAACTGACTTGGCACAAACCATTTGAAGTTTATATGGAAATTACTATGGGAAAACAAAACTTTTTGTTCATTGTCTTCTAGCCTTTTACATATTTTACTGTTAACAAATTCTATTGCTATTCTTATGGGAATTGTTATCAGCTACAAATTTGCAGAAAATCGTTTTTCAGCCAAACGTCAAATTAAATAGTTATTAATTGTTTAAGAGATTGATAATGTTATGGCAAGATTAAGCAACTGCATTTTGGGCAACACTGTATTCTGCAGTGTGACATAGTAGCCATGATTTTTGACCTCTATTCTACGCGCCATAAACACCAATGTTGCCTGCTGAACAGTTGATTGAGAACCATCTGACTAGAGATGAACTAGCCTAAGGCTAAAAATCTCTTTGATAAAGATTAAAAAAAAAAGTTGATTGAGAATAATCATAAGACATCAGTGACTTGAATCATTAATAATTTTTGTTCCTTACATTTGATCAAAAAGTGGTACAGAACAAAATTGTAGCTGAGAAAATTTTCTACAAGCGCAGCTACCATTTTCTAAAGTAGAGTGAACTGGTGAATTTTGAGATAGATATGAACCGAAATTATGGTTTCTCCATAGTAATTCCCATATAAACTTCAAATGGTTTGTGCCAAGTCAGTTTCTCACTAAATGAGTTCAAATTTTGGGAGGCTAATCAGGGTCCAATTTGGAACCGTTTGAGCATTGTGGAGCGAAAATTTCAAATTTTGCATTAGTCTAATGGCCACCATTACCGCCCAGATGCTACTGCAACCTAAGGCAAACAGCATTGCAATATTTACTGCTTTTGAGAGCTTTTCCTTTTCTTTTCGAACACAAAACTACACACGATTGTGAGTTTATGAGTCTTATAAGTGTACTTAGTGAAATTAAGCGAATAGCCCTTTCGCCTACGATTTCCGATTTCCTGTTGGTTGAATTAGAGACGTCTATACCTGTGTTCCGCAATATGTTTTTCAACTTGTTTCAATGTTGCCCAAACAAAGTTCATCGCCTTATTCATTATGCGGAGAGTATCAAAAATGTTGGACTACTCGCACAGTTCGATTGCCGTGTGTTTGAAGGAAAAAATAAAGGTATTTAGACGCAAATGAATGCTGCTCGAAACTACAAGAACGTTTGTCTAAGTTTGGCGAAACGGTAAGTATTTGCGCAAGCTGGTCATATAGCAGGTTTCCTCACTTTTGAATGTACTGAAATTCAAAAAATTAATAGGGGAAAAGTTGGCTTCGGCAATACCTTAACCTATTATCGTCAGGGGGGTAAACAACGTCCTTGAGAGCTCAATTTTGGCATGTGGATACATTGCGTTTCAGAGCAACTATTGGCCAAATTTGAGTGCTCTAGGACTTTGTTTACCCCCCTGACGATAATAGGTTAAGGTATTGCCCAAGCCAACTTTTCCCCTATTATTGAAGTAAAATACTGCGCCGCGCTACAAAAATAACATCCAAAGCGATGTTTAGGTTTACAATGATTTTGGAGCTGTTTAAAGTGGAATGAGCTTATTTTGTGCTTATTGTATGCTCTCTTTGTGCTTTATTTGTGCTCTCTTACTCATATCGCACGACTCTCACATTTTTGCGTGCTCGGTCTGTTCTTTTGTTTTCGAAAAAAGCTAGAGCAAGAGACTAATATCACCCAACAAAAAAAAATCTTTTTACGGTGTGCGTACTTTTAGCGATCTCTGGTGATACTTGCACTGATTATATGAAAAATATGAGTTCGTGATTGAACTATAGACAATGCAGCAATATTTTCTAGGGGATGGGGGGCTTTAAATATTATAAGGGAGCTAAGCCCAGCCTATAGTTACGCCAATGATTAAAAAAAGATTTTAAATATATCTTCGGTTTGCTGATCTTTGACCTTACGAAAAAGAGAAGAGCAAAAGCGGGTTAATTTAAGGTTTCTAATAGAACAAGTTTGATCAAAATAGGTCGCGAGAAGTAGAGATTCAAAAACCGAATTAGATGTGCGTGTATCATGTTCATCTTCTAGGCTTTTAACGCTTCTTTTGCGAGAGTTTTCCAGTTATCTACATAGTGTTCTAGATGAACTTCCACGGTTATTAATTGAGAGCTTTTTGTGCAAACCAATGCATGAAATTGTATATTGTGTGGCAAACACAATGACCAAACTGGGAATCGAACCCGTCGCCTCTGGTTTGGAAATACCGTACCATTGCTGACTAGGTCCCCATTTGTCATGTTATGTAAATGAAACAAACATCAGATTGATTAGCGCAATCTATTAACCCAAGTTCAATGCACTCAAAAACGGTGTTCGATGATAATGTCCAGGAAACTCTCAAGCGACTTGAATATCAAAGTTCTCTCCACCAGATCATTGTTCCTTTGTATCAAAGTTAAATTCCATCCAAGAAACAAAAGCTTCAAATTGTCTCTCCGCACATTATCATACCAATTTATGCATCACAAAAATTAGAGCCACTTGTTATTATTATTATTACAATCAGTGGCACACCGGCTTGGCAATTTGGCATGCGTATTATGCTGATATCGTATTTAGTTCATTTTCATACCGAGCAGCGTAGGCGTCATTCGTCACCGGGCCGTGACAGTAGAAGTCCTCCCTGATAGGTGAGACCGAATGCTGTCTTTGTTTCTTTCTGCCGTCATAGCACCATTTTTTCTTCATTTCTGTAAATCTATTCTACGCACGTTTTCATAAGCGTGGAGAACGCATGGTACTTTGTAATGAGAAAAGCTGAGACAGATTTAAATCTTGTTTGTCCCAAGCATCTAGTTGGCAAGTGTTTTGAGGAGATCAAATCTTCCAAATGATAAGACAATATCACGCGTCCAAGATTAGGAATTAGATCGCAGTTGACCTATTTTCAACCAGTAAACTAATTAAGGCAATAAGTACAACAAACATAGGTGGTACGTATGGTGGATGCTTACCGTCCCGACGCGGATGACGATGCAGTGGATCGTGAATCTCTTTAAAGATAGTTTCCTGCCATATATCATTGTGGAACTTGTTGTTATCTTCGCCACTCTCCGACGAGATCACGTCGCCTGCATGGTCATTGGCGGCGTTAGTCTCATTGGCATCATTCACCCCCGGTAGTTCGTTGAATTTCCTTATCCGATCTGAGCTGTCCGGCTCTTGCTGTTGGTGGTGATAATGAGATTCTGCGCGTCTGTTCCTTTCGGGGGATGCCGCTGTGGTGACGTCTTTCTTGGCCGATCTTACGTGATCGTCATCGATGCTGTTGAACGAAACGGACAACTTGTGATGTTCTGGACCACTTTCGCTGTAATCGACCGTAAATGGAGCCACAATGTCCGACGTTTTGAATCCTTGGGGTCGATGCTCGTCCAGCGTGTGCGAAGGGGTAAACTCCAACCCTCCCAGTCCAAGACTGTGCATCAGGTGTTCCAGGCCCTGGGGGAGGAGAGAGCAGAGTACACAGTATGAGGAACAGCGATGATTACGTTCAATCCGTTTGCGTCGTAGATTATAACCGAATGAATGCTATTCAAATAAAGTGGTGCCTAACGATGGTGACACGAGTCGTGTCGTGTACCCGATGATGGTGCCAATTGTTAGCTGGCTGAGTAAGTCACTACGTGTGTGCAAGATTTACAAGGTCATAACATTATACGGGGTGCAGAGTCCCAGTCACTAAACTCTCACTAAACGCAGCCCCTGACTGGAAACCTTGTAAAGGAAAAAAAAAACTCTCAACACAAATTTAGTGGTGACGGGCTACACGTCCCAATTGATGTGTTATTCCAATAGAAAACTCTGGCAAGGACACATGAAAGTTTGTCCTAAGCATGCTTTTTTTCTTCAAAAACCTTTGAATTGGTCTTTAAAACTTATAATATAAGTTATCATTAATTTGTAGCTATAACCATCTTATTCAAATATATTCTTACTAAAAGTGAGCAGTTTGAAGAACGAGAGAATGATTAGTAATTTCCATTCAATTTCACTATCTTAATTGCTTATCCTTGAAAGATACGCATTAGGGCGTTACAACATATCAATTTTCCTCCACCAAGCTCAATCTATTTCAAATCAGGTCCTGATAATTTGAGCTCATTTGAATGCGAACTCATACTGCACTAGCCATTGAAGTTTATATGGGAATTACTATGGTAAAAGTGAGCTTTTTGTTCTATTCGTTCTAGCGCTTCGCTGTAATGATCTAAGGAAAAGTTTGCTAACAACACAAATGTGACACCACTTGTGAAGACCACCTTTTTATTGAACGTCAGGATAATTAGTTACTATATAATTTGGAACATAATGTTCTTGTGACATTGTACTACTATGTAATAAAAGCGCAAGATGCAGTGTTGCCCTGAAAACAGTCGATCAATCATTTCAGAAAGTTATCGGCTTCAAATCAATAAATTACTAATTACCTTGAAGTCTAATCAGAAAGTGGTCTTGAGCAAAGTTGATATTTTGAACTACCCCAATACGCATATTTCGTCTGCAATGTGCACTTGTGCAGACGTTTATTTTATTTATTAATTTCATAAAATCGTAGTTCCAAATCATTCTCATGCATCTTCAAGATGGGTGTTTAAGGTATACTTTGGTTCAATAAGACCGCTGAAAAAGCGCATGGATTTCGTAGAACATTAGAAAAGATTTTCAAAAAGGGGGCTGACAAAACCGGGTCATTACTGTATATGTCTCCAGTGGGATGCCTTGGTCCCCTTATCATTTCCAAGAACTGATGCGAGCACATTCCCAACTAAAACCTTATTTGCGAAGAAAGTGATTGTGAGTGTTATGCCTGTTTGTTTGTGACCATACTTTTACTTGGAGGACTTTAGTGTTGAGTAGTAATCCTGAATACAGAGATTCACAAAAACATTATCACACGATTTGAAAAAGTGATTTATTTTGTTTTCAAAAGCTGCCAACACTTGCCACCGAGCAAAATATTCCAGCTTTATGCGTGACTTTATCATTGTCTACGCTACGAGCTTGGTTGCTTACGTTGTTTAAATTCTCAGTGATCTGGTGAACAATTTTTCCCTAATATAACAATAAAATTTATTGAATGTGAAGTGCATTGCCAAGTGTTGCCCTACCGCGGTCGTTGAAGAGCAACGAATTTTTTTTTCGGTTTCCGAAAAACGCGGAAGTTCACAAAAAATGGCTGGAGTTTGGCAGACTACCGTCGGATTTTTTTCTAGTAGATTCTATGCGTTTGTGCACTGTATGTTACAATGCTAATTATTTGGCGGTATCTAGTTAAAATTTAATGCTTCTTCCAGTATCACTTCGAGCACACGCAAGTGTATAGAACAAATCAAGAAATATTGCTGAAAAACAGAAATATTGCGCACTCCACACCAAACAGGACAAACAAATTAAAAATGGTGATTAAAGTGAGAGTTTTCGGTGTCATTCTTTTATTATTAATTTTTATTTATAAACTTTTAGCTGAATTTATTTCACCTCGATTACATTACTTTTCAACTCAATAAAATATTCTAAAGAGAACTCTTGTTTGGCTCATATTTTGAAAATTCTGGCCGCTTCCACAAATCTCTATGATATAGGATTACTAGTTTTGAGATGATGTAAGGCAAGAAAATGAATATATTTCAAGCAAAATAAGTTGAAAATTGAAAGTGATCGACTCCGCACACCTCAGGCTATTAAAGTCTGTTCCATTTAGAATTTGGCCGCACAAAATAGGTGATTTCTCCAGGGGGAAATAAAGTACGAAAACGTTAAAGGTATAATTTTGTAGGATTTTTATTTAGCTTTGGTTATTCGTCAGCTTTTTGGGTGAATTTTCGAACTTTTCGCGGAATACCTCTCATCATGTCTTGCACAGTAGTACCATAGAGGTAACTATAAGACCAGAAGGTCCCGAAGATACGTGCTCAACTTTTTGGCTCAGCTTTGGTACTCACTTCGGTCCCAAGCTAATCGATGCATCCCTCGAAACATAGGAAAATCCACGAACCCCTCATGTTATCTATCAAACTTCCATAGCGAATCAAAACAAACATAATGTAGTACTAGAATGTCTACTAGAATGGGGTACGTTAATCGATTTGCTAGGGACCAATATGCTAGTGAAGTAGTGAGCCAATTTATAATCGATAGTTTCGTATTGATTGTTGGTAGTACCAACAATCAATACGAAACTAACGATTTTAAATTGGCTCACTACTTGACTAGCCTATTGGTCCCAAGCAAATCGATTAACGTATCCCATTTTAGTATAAATTCCAGTACTACACTATGTTTGTTTTGATTCGCTATGAAAATTTGACAGATAAAATGAGGGGTTAGTGGATTTTCCTATGTTTCGAGGGGTGAATCGATTAGCTTGGGACCGAAGATAGTACCAGAGCTGAGCCAAAAAGTTGAGCTCGTTTCTTCGGGACCTTCTAGTCTTAGAGTTACCTCTATGGTAGTACTGTCAACCTCATCTACCATCCTTTTTCACCACTTCTCCAAATCAGATGGTGTTTTGATTGTTTTGCCACATTTCTTCAATTTACGCTTGATAAATGACCAAAATTTTTCAATGGGACGAAAATCTGGACAATTTGGTGGATTGATACTTTTTTCAATAAAATCGACATTATTTTGCTTATGACATCGCGGCTGTAATAGCTGCTGGCTAAGTCAGGCCAGAACTTTACGGGATCTTTGTGATTGAATGAACGGCAAAATTATGTTCTGGAGACACTCCTCCTTGTAAAGTTGTCCATTCATAGTCGCTCCAGTGATGAAGATGTGAGTGTGCAGAATTTTTCACGTCTGTCACGTTCCATCTTCGATAACTTTTGAACAAGTATATGAATCCTGATGAAATTTTCACTACTAAATAAACAATCCTTCTGGATCAAAATGCTGTCAATAATTTCTTGCAATGACAACTAGAGGTGCTACAGTAATTAAAAAGAAGCGGACAAATACTAAGTGCCACAGACTTTAATAATTTAAGAGAGTGATAATCTAATCTCCAACGCCCACAAAGGAACTGTTAAAGCAACCTACTTTCTATTTATGGGAATTTTTTGGTACCACTGAAAGATTATAGTCGCTATATTTATAGTCTGGCGGATAGAATTTCGATCTATCAAAAAGCGGAACCAATTTAATACATTGTAGACCAACAATTGAAAAGGAACTATCATCTTATATAAACAAAACTTTGATATTTCTTTCCTCGTCAACCGAACGCAAATTAACAGCATCACCGGATAGGTAAAACTTTTTCCGACCCGATGATGGTGTTACCGTGGAACCCCGGTAATATGACCGGTTTTAATCTGAACACTTTTTAATTTGAACCCCGCTTATCTGCACTGCGTGCAAACTAAAAATTGCCTAAACGTCATTTTGCACATGGAACGGAGTAAAGCGAAATGGAACATTGCAAAACGGAACGCAGAATCAAAACAAAACAGCAAATAAGGCAACCAGAAGCACGCTGATACGGTTACTAGAAGTTCAAATTAAAAATGAACCCCGTTAATATAAATGAGGTGTCGTTCAGATTAGCGGGGGTCCACGGTAGTTTGCGCAGGCGAGCCTTGAGTCACGAGCAGTGTTGGGAAAATATCAGAAAATCAAATCTCACCTACGCCCAAGATCACGCTTGATTTTCGTAGACAAAAATCAACAAACAAACAACTGCGGTTGATTTTGCAAGCTGTGATATCGCAGCTCGGAATATCAAGCTAACAAAACTCACCAACTGCAAATCTCACCAAACTGTGGTGAGATTGAGTTTAATGATTTTTTGCTTTACACCCGAACGCAAGCGAAACTTCCATAATGGCTTGCAGCAGTCCCTTCGCGTCTGCCATCCGTGAAGATTGAAAAGGGATAGCAAACTATGCTGTCTCTTTCTAAGAAAACGATGTGCAATGGAATCATTTTTGTGTCGAGTCAACTCTCAGCTTGATTTTTGCACGTTGTGAATAGCCTTGCAATATCAAAGGAGCTTGTAAAATCAATATCAAGCATGATGTGTTGTTCCAATATCACGCGTGATATTGCGAGCGCATGAGAGCGAATAAATATCAATTGATTTCTGATTTTGCCAACAATGGTCACGAGAAAAGGGTTTCCGGAGTTCGGTTCACAAAAGCTGATATGCTCTTTTCTGTTGTTGGTCGTGATATGCTCGATTGGTTCCTCTATTTGACAGCTCAAGTGGTTCCCGAGATTTTATCCACCAGACTATAAATATAGCGACTAGACTGAAAGATGTGTTTGAAGAAGAACCGGTTTTGAATCGATAAAAATTAAATGTTTTATGTTATGCATTTACTATGCATGTTTCGAGTTGGGCAATTTCCTAGAAAATTCAGTTGAGCATCCATAAATCGATTGTTGTATGCCGATTCATGTTACCGATTCAATCTGACCCGATAAACCCTGTTCTGCATGTGATGTTTTTTCATTATACTTATCCTCAAGCATATATAAGGGAACCCTCAAAGTAACCTATTTTATATTTATAAGAGGTTGTTGGAAAAAGATGTTGTATCGAATCGGTTCATTTTACCGTTTTGTTTTGAACCAGTAAACCCATTCTATATGTTATGTATTGATTATGCTTATTTAACTATACATAATTTCCCTGAAATATCAGCTGAACATCTACAAACCGGTAATCGTGTATCGGTTCATTTTATCGATTGAATTCTGAACCGACAAAGACCACTATATATGTAATATATTAATGAACATGATTGACCGCCCCCGGTTCCTACTCTGACGATAGACGATGCTTGGGACTAGCAATCATCCTCAATGTGTAAAAACTCGTGACCTCAAACTAGGCAATACCAGCGCCGGCCGCACCCGAACACAGGTCAAGAATGGAATGGGTAGGAATGTGTTGACGTGACACTCGCTTTGACGGAAGCCAAGATCACCTCTGCACTTCCACGAGGAATCACTGGGATATTGGGTAAGAGGGTAGGGTTTGCAGCAGGGTTCGTTTTGGTAAACGATAAGCTGAATTGATGTCTTAACGCGAAAGAACTCGGGATTGAACCCACGATCTTCTGCTCAGTAAACAAAAACGTTTGCCACTAGGCAAACGAGCTCATTTTGATCATCGAGTTGTTGCTATTACCATGCAGCCATATTAACAAATAAAGCAATTGACGAATCTTGAATGTGTATGGGCCTGAGATTAGATTCATGATGTTCTGCTCAGTAAGCAAAAACGATCGCCCTAAGGCCACCGAGCCCCTCATATCACATCATACCTTTACTCGAGCTGTTGTAACCATTCAAACCCAGCACCGACGATGACAAATTTAACAAAATACAAGATAAACAAGCGATTATACCATGAATCTATTTAATATGAGTGAATCTGGAACCGCGTTCTTCTGCTCAGTAAGCAAGCCACTGCAACCAACGATATTTCGAATTTGGAATCTAAAAGCTACGAAAAAGCACTTAGGCCTTAATAAAGTTCCACTTTGCTCTTTACGCATTATTTAGGCTATCGTGCCTCTTACAGTCTTACATCATAGCAAGCTTTGACCGACGTAACGATTGTTAAGGCCCTGATTAAACAAGATATTAAAATGAAATTTCGTTCTCGAAAGCAGTCAATAATGTATCCCAAACTGGATCAAGCGTGCATTATATTTTTCTCAACATTCCGAAGCGCTCCGCCCAAGATCAAACAGGTTCCATTTTCTACAATAGGCGCTTGGAAAAAAAAATCGTAATGATATACCGACAGTATCGCTTTTCTTATGTTTTTATCTAAAACCGCAAAATAGATCACACGCGATCGAAGTCATCCCGCCAGGAAACAAACGGTTGTTTTTAACTGGAAACCATGTCAATTGTCAGTGACAATGCTGTCAGTGACAAACGTGTGTAGATTGTTTTTTTTTTTGTTTAATAATGTATTTGATAAGGCTCAACCGAATTAACTTTACAGAACCGAGGATTCTTGTAAATTTACAATACATTGTAAAACTATAGTCAAAAGGTACAACACAATAAACATTTTATCTCCCGCTATCCAATAAGAATCCTCCACCAGAACGGGAGCCGCTTCCAGTGGTTTCATTGTATGGCAGATTCGCCAACGGGGGTTAGAGCGCTTCCATTGCAGCAATGGACACAAAACGTGGTCAGCACTCACACATTTATCACGAAACGGTTGCTTTCCAAAATTCGACGACGCATCGACTGAAAGAACTGCTGATGAAGAATAATGAGGAGGACCACACAATGGTTGCTGCCGAGTAAACAGACGATCGCGTGACACACATTGAAAGTGGTCTGCTTCTGTCGACAGCCAAGTGAACACTTATGTGCAAATTGTTTTATTATTTAAATTTGAAACATGAACCACCTACTCCCAGATATTCAATTTGGTTTCCGTAGGGGCAAGGGAACGAACGCCTGTCTCACGATGCTTTCCACAGACATTCAGTTGGCTTTTGCTAATAAAGAGCAAATGGCTTCTGTGTTCTTGGATATTAAGGGGGCTTTTGATTCAGTACCGGTTGAAGTCCTTTCAGAAAAACTCCACGCTTGTGGCCTTTCTCCATTAATTAATAACTTGTTGTACAATTTGCTGTCAGAGAGCTTTTCTGGTGGAAACTCTACAGCTTCACGATGTAGCTACATAGATCTCCCTCAGGGCTCATGTTTAAGCCCCCTTTTGTATAATTTCTACGTCAGAGAAATTGACAATTGTCTAAGTTGAGACAACTTGCAGATGACGGCGTAGTGTCTATAACAGGGCCCAAAGGGGTCGACCTGCAAGGACCCTTACAGGATACCTTAGACAATTTGTCTACTTTGGCTATTCAGCTAGGTATCGAATTCTCCACGGAGAAAACTGAGTTGGTCGTTTTTTCTAGGAAGCATAGCCCAGCACAACCAAAGCTTCAACTTTTAAGTAAGCCGATCACTCATTCTATGTCCTTCAAATATCTTGGGGACTGGTTCGATTCAAAATGCACCTGGAGATCCCACATTGAGTATCTGAGACGAAAATGCCAACAAATATCAATTTTCTCCGAACAATTACCGGAACGTGGTGGGGAGCTCATCCGCAAGATCTTCTAACGTTGTACCGCACAACGATTTTATCGGTTTTAGAGTACGGTAGTTTTTGTTTCCAGTCGGCGGCTAAAACTCACATCATCAAACTGGAACGTATCCAGTATGGTTGTCTTCGTATCGCGTTAGGATGCATGCACTTGACTCATACGATAAGTATTGAAGTGTTGGCTTGCATGTTGCCACTCTCTGATCGGTTTTCGGAATTGTCCCTCAGGCTCCTCACCCGTTGTGAAGTTATGAACCCAATGGTAATCAAAAACTTTGAAAAGCTTCTTGAGCTAAACCCTCAAACTCGTTTTATGTCATTGTACTTCGGGTACATAGCCCAGGATGTCAGCCTTTCACAGCATAATCCTCATCGTGTATGCTTCTCTAACTTCGGCAATTCAGTTAGTTTTGATTTAACTATGACGCAAGAGATTCGCGGAATCCCAGAGCATCATCGTTCCATGATTGCTCCGTCAATTATCGCTGCCAAGTTTGGCCAAGTTGATTCCGCAAGATCGTTCGACTACTAATAGAGGCGTCCGCTGGTTTTGGTATTTATAACGAATTTCATAGCGCCTCTCGAATGCTTCATGCTCCTTGTTCCGTATGTGTTGCTGAGCTGGCGGCAAAACATTATACGCTAGAAACTATAGTCTCAGTTCTGTCGAGACTATTCGCTCCATGAGGCCGGTAAAGCACTCCTCGTATTTTCGCATGAAAACACGAGAGCTTCTAAGTGCTTTATCTTTAAGATCATTTGTCATCAGCTTTTCATGGGTCCCTTCTCATTGCTAGATTCCGGGTAATGAGAAGGTGGATTCACTTGCAAAGGTGGGCGCTATGGAAGGCGATATTTACGATCGACAAATTTTAGGATTAATTAAATATTGTATCGTAAATCACATTTCAAACCTCCTACTCCCTTTTTCCCATCCAAAATATTGCAAATCTCCAATAACCTCGAGACAACCGCGAGTATTCGGTCCAGTTCCTTTAAGGGGTCTCATAGCCTAGTCAGTAAAGGCACGGAATCTTTTCGGGTTGGAAATTTTCTCGATTTTCCTGGGCATAGAGTATCATTGTGCTTGCCACACAATATACAAAATTCATGCATTGGTATTGGAATCGAAAGCTCTCAATTAATAACTATGGAAGTGCATTTAAACACTAAGTTCAGAGCACGCAACCTAATATGCACTAAACAATAAGCTTGAAATGCGAATAAGTAGAAGTAGTCCTTTAACTTTAAATATAAGACAGTAATAATGTATAACAAAAATGATAACTCGGCTCTGTAAAGTTTATTCGATTGAGCCTGTACTAATAAAGTAATTATTAAAGAAAATAATTTTCATGTTGTTTTTTTGAAAAAATATATTCAAATGAAAAAGACAACCATTGGCAGCCGCGAACATATGAGCAATGTTTCAATCAAATAGGAAACACTCATGTCTATCTGGTTTGCGTTTTGGGCTGGAAATGTTCGAAAGATATTTGAATATAACTAAATATAACCATGTGAGCAGGCTCGTAAGCGGTCTCCGTAGTTGACGCATTTTCTGAGATAATCGGCTGCCTTTGCCTCCGACACTTGCAAAACAAGCTATCAAAGTACAGTGCCAAACTAAAATATCATATGACAGTGTCTGTCATGCCACGCTGTCGTCGAAGACCGTCACGTATTTATGTATTTTAGTTTTTCTCATAATAAGAGCTGCTAGTGGTGTGCTTGTGTGAATTCTGAAAATCGCAATCAACGATGTCCTAGTAATCACATTTCTGATCAGAAATGGTTTATTTCACACAAAATTGAGGAGTTACAACGAAATCACACATAGTCATACTATTATGATAGTTAGATTTCTTAGCAAAGTTACTTGTTAGTAAATTTTCTATAATTTTGTTTAACGAAGTATTCCCCTTAACCTTAAAAATTCTAAGTTATAAATTTTAATTTTGAAAAAAGAACAACCCTAGTCACTACCTACGCCAAAAGGTAGATCCTTTCTTGTAGACAAACGTTTCCAAATTTGTTAAACCTCTAGAGTGCATGGTTTTCGAGATATAGATTGTTGTTGTGAAATTTTGTGTTTTCGACCATAGTATAATGTTGAAAACCAATAAGACAAACAAGTAGAAATAATTTATTATTTTCACCACTTGTCAGCACTTTTGGGCTCAACTCAAATATGTTTATTATTATTTTCACCCCATTGCGAACACTGAAGCTGTACGAACTTGAGACAAAAAGAGAGATGTTGAAAGAATTCAGGTCACCTAACGGTATAAGATTGTTTTTGAGTTATAAAACTCTGTTGCCTCGAGATAAAAGAGATCCGTTGATATTTCAAACGAAGATGGAATGTTAAATTTAGTGTTCAATTAATAGTGTTACAACACAACAATGATTTATGCTGGTAAGCGTTCGGCCACAAATAAAAAAACTCAACGGAACTATGCATAGCCCAGCCAGGTTTCACTCTCAATGGCGTAAAACAAAACTCAACGGAACTCCACCTGATACCACAAACGGGTTCATTGTGCCTTTCCCAAATATGTTTAGCCCAGCCAGATTTCACTCTCAGCAGTATAAAGCTGTAACAAAATCTGAGTGTGCTTGGCGTGCGTGAAGCAGGATTTGCATTGGTATGAGAGAGACGAACCCAACTAAAAATGTTTGCTGATTTAAGACTGAATGAGCCATTTTTTTAGCTGAAGAAGCATATTTGTGTCTGAATAAGCTCGTATTCTGCTTCCAATGTTTGTTGGGAAAGTACTTGTTGACTCTCTCTGCAAATCCCGCCCCGCACACGCCAAGCACGCTCAGGTCTGAATACACCTTAATAGTCAACAATGAAACTACTCCGAGCACAGTCGTGCAGCTATGAGCTGTGTATAAAATGAAATCGAGAGTAGCTAGTTCGATTGACCCAATTGGTAGTTGAACTGTCCGAAAGCAATCGTGCACCTCTCTCTTTCTTATAGTGAATCATTATTTCATTTCATCGAAGCGTAGATCAGTAACCGCTTTTAGTTAAACCATTTCAAGATCATCTCTCTCTCAAGGAATAGTGTGAATTTATGTATTTACTTACCTCGAATGAGATGACTCCTTTGCTGCCATACTTGTTGAATAGATATTTCAGGAATGGGTTCTCACCGCCGGAACCGCTGGTTGGCGGCTGCTGATGGTCACTTCCGGTTACTGTGACCTCTAGGAACCCTAGCGCCAACAAAACCACCAAGCTAATTCGCTTCATTTTTCCTGATTATCGTTATGTGCACTACTAAGGTAAATGTTTTGAAACACACACGTTGCGCTTTATGGTTTGCTTTCCAAGCTGCACTCAACTACCGCATAGAGCATCAGTGACACTTTTGTTCAACAATCATATCGCTTCCTGTAGCTGTTTGCATTATGTGTTAACACGACCAACACAATGCGTCTTGGGATTGAGCAACTGTTGTAAATTTCGATGACACCACTCTGTTGAGCTAAAGCAACTAATTTAAACAGCAACGAAACTGTGACATCAAACAGATATTTTCTACGATCATTACTCCTCACTGCTCTGCTGGAATGTTTTTGAATTCGCTCAAACAATCAACAGCATCCAAGCGAAAAATCAACATACTAATGACGACAAACACTTTAATAGAACTACTTCTCCAACACTGACTACCCGGTCTCGCTGCTTCCCACGGTTAGGTAGATGGACAAAAATAAAAATAACCACGATCGCGTTATTCTGCACAACACCGGGAAGATCGCAACGCACCGATTTAGGCGGTTGGGCTGGTGTTCACCTAAATAACAGTAGGGTCTCTCTCAGCTATTGCTGCTGGAGAGAAAGAAAGAGTTGCTACCACTTTAACGATCCGATCGTGACTGACTGAAACCGTGGACAAGTGTGGCGTTGATATCCAACTATAGCCTTGCATCCAGCGTTGCCAGGTCATTTTCATAAAAATCTGGCCCAGTTAAAATATAAAATCTTGAAAAATCTGGAAGGCTCCAAAAAATCCTGTTTTTAACATAATGCTATTGAAATTAAAGTGATGTGCCAATCTCCCGTAAAAATCGGTCAGTTTGATCATCTGGATCATGTTTAAATAAATTATATAAAACAAATAACTTGTTAGCATTGCTTAAATCGTCCAAAAGTTAAGAAAATTATTGACACAGTGTGCCCAAAAATTTGAATATCCCTTACGCAGCTTTTAAAAAATTGAGTTAAATCGTTGGTAAAATACTGCAGAAAATATTTTAAGAATTGTTTCTTAAACTGTAACTTAAAAAAAGAATGAAAAGCAAAGAATCAAGCAACTTTGATGGGATGGATTTTTTAAACTAATAGTCAATGTAGTCCTTACTTTTTGATGCAGCACCGTAATATGTATTAATGATTTTAATAGTTCTAAATAATTCTAATATTACCCTGAGGTTGATCAGACTTGCAATGTAATTCTTGACATCATAGGAGGCAGAAGGCAATTTTATTTTAAAGTAAAATTCACCAGGCTGAAGTGGAAATCAAAGCCTAACATCGTGGTATTGACACACAGTTTACCTAAACTACAGGTAGCTCAACTGTGTGCATTACCAATACTAATAATTTTATTATATAACTAAAATGAAAGTCTGAAAGCAGAATTAACATATTTCCTGGGTCCCAGATCATGAAACTTTTTGTTAGTCTGAATTTACTTGGAACTCTTTACGGGATATCTTCGTCCTTTTTTTTCAGATTTCCGTTTGAATCATCCTAGAATTCCATCATACGTCTTTTTTGGATTCCCCTAAATTAATCTTGATAATAACCAAACGTTTTCAGTAACATTCTGAAAGTTCTCTTGTTATCTCTTATAAACCACTCTCCGATTCGACAACTCCCTCAAACTAGCAATAATTTCCAAGAATTGGCATAATTTTGTTTTCATGTTTCTCTATGAAATTCCATTGGAATATTCTTAATAATTTCTTTGGCAAACTCTTCAGAATGACCGTCACACTATTTTCAGACCTATCCAATAATTCCCTTTGAGCTGCTTTGTAGGTAAGGTCAGAATTGTTTTTGAAATCCTTTTCAATATTTGCTAAGTACTCAAATTCTTTGCCAAAATGGCATTGAAAGTCTCCCGGAAATTCCCAGATGTTCTTTTAGCATTATTCCGATTAAATTTCTTAAAATTTTATAAAATGAATCTCCATAGAAACATTGAACAGAATTCAAATGAAATTATTCTCACGATTCGTATCAGCATACTCCTTAAGTTTCATCATAAGAACTTTCTTTGATTTCTCTTCCGAATTCTTTTTCCATTCTTCACAAAATCTTTATGCAATTGTCATCAGAGTTTTTAAAAGACAATTGACACTGTCTTCGACCAGAGGTTGCACAGACTGAAAACTTAACACTAGAAAACTGACAACACACCACACCCAGTAGACCAGTAGGGGAATTTTCAGTTTGCGAAAAGTTCCACTGGCTGGAGCGGGAATCGAACCCTCACTTCGTGGCACTCATAATACGCCTGAAGGACGGGTGACACCGCACGACCAAGAAGCTTGCAAAGATGGATGGAACTCTACTCAGAATAAACTTGAAATTCTCCTTTGGTTTCGCAAAGATTTTGCCTCACACTTCACTGTAAACTATTTTCAACTTTACCTTAAAATTCTGAAATTCTAGGGCAATTCAGGATTCTAAAGAAATTCAGACTGCTGTAACTCAATATTCACAGGTACTTAAAAAAATGCTAAAAATTATCAGATGCTTTTCAAATTTTCCTTATGAATTGTCCTCAAAAATCTCACAAACATACTTCCAAGGCTGAATTTATTGTTGTCAATCCTGAACAGTTTTCGATTTGTCTAAATTAAAAAAAATATGAAAATTCCTCCATATTGAAATTTTGATTTTTTTTATATAGAAAATAAATAAAAATTTCAATTAAACAAACATTTAGGCCCACTATTTTTAAGAGTTTGAAGATTTTTTTCAGCGAATAATCTTTAGAAAATGGCTCCATTTTCATGATTTTGCAACCCATTAACATGCAAACATGTTGTAACAATTCCATGTACGATGTTGTTATTTCCAACGTTGATGGCTTTTAATAATTAAAGAAGCAGTTTTTATTTTTTGTTTAGAGTGTAAATTAATTGCAATGATATTTAAAGCAACATGTTTGAAAAATCTGGAAAAATCTGGAACATATTTTAAAAATCTGGAAATATACGTGATCTGTCATCTGTCGTCCGGCCAGATGACGGAAAATCTGGAAAATCTAGATAAATCTGGAATACCGGCAACGCTGCTTGCATCAGACAGCACAGCCAGTTTTCCAAAAATATCTGGAAGATTCTGGATCCTCATAAAATCTGCATTTTCATTAGTGACCGTTACATTCATCAATATATTGATGAACGTGGAGTGGAAATATTGTCAATGATATTGATGAAGTGAAGTTATATTGTGATTAATATTGTCAATCTCCATATATTGATGAAACTGATGGCAACATCAAAGGCAAACAGACGTAACTCTATAAACAAATTTTCCTTTAAAATATCGTCATGGAACTCACTGACGCTCACAGCGCTGTAGTGAGGGATTCGCGAAACTAATAATATTTAGACTGATCGTTAAATGCAACGATTGAGGAGAAAGAGCTACGTCTGTTTGTCCGTGGTAACATGGACAATACACATAATTGTCAGTATCTTTATGTGTGTAACGTCAACTGTACGAATAAATGAATCTCCGGACACACCATGGTTTTCATTATGCCCAAGAAAATCTTCAGTCATTACTAGCATAACCTTAACGCTTTAGTTGGAAAAATAGTTTGTTTTCAACTAAAAATATTATTATTTAGTATCAAGAAACTTAGCCTCTGTCCTAAAAAAAAACACGAATTTAATTTTATCATAAATAAATCGTGGCGTAAACTTATTATTCATGCAGTTTAAAATTACGTTACCTCAAGTCGAACTTTACAATGATGCAATATTATGATATTTGTTCTTCTAGAGTTTTGATAAAGAGGGTTTTATTAACCTTTTCTTAAAAAATCAATAATTGTTTACCATCCTTTTTTAAATTAATAATACAAACATAAATTTTGCTGAGATCTCAGTAAAAATAAATGCCGACCCTGCTTGGGGTGCCAATCTCGGCAAAAAAATCTAAGTGTGTACTTAACATATCTGTTATAACAACACTGAAAAAAAAAACTGAAAAAATCTTGTTCAATTTTCAAAAACAAAACTGTTTGCTGTTTGTCAGGATGCCCCTAAAAAACTGAAAGAATCCAGTTTATATCGGAATGTTGGCACCGCTGGTCGCAGCTTAGTTTCCCCATTATTATGGTGTATTCAGATCCGAGCGTGAATTAGCGGAGCGGAGCAACTTTCGCATTGGCATGAGAGAGAGATAGATGATTAGTACTTTTCTCTCTCTCTCTCGAACCTTCGCAAAATCACGCCCCGCGCGTGAAATATCGCTCAGGACGGAAACCACCTCTATATTGTTACCGACCGAGCGTGGAAGTACGGCAGGCGACACTACCTAATCATTGTGGACGACAGACAAACAGTCGACGGGAGATAATGAGATGGCAATTCAAATTATATGATCAGTCAAGGGATCCAGTCAGCATCACAGAGATATCGCACACACAACTCTCCTCGGCGTTGGACCGGGCGAGAGATCGTGGACCGTTGATGATCGTGTGGCGAGATGTGCAAATATTTTCGAATGTATCGCCCCTCCCTAATACCCCGGAACGCGAGAAAGAGAGAGAGAGAGAGAGAGAGAGAGCGGATTAAAGTGTTGTCATGTTCGGAGATGCTGTGGAACACAACCATATTATAAATTTGTGGCTAATTGATAATTTGGAATCTGTTGATGAAGTAGGCTCGGTTCTTCGTTGCGTGCAATCACGAGCCGACGAAGAGCATTGCATTGTGCGATCAATGGTTGTTTTGACGGATTTTGAGTACCGATGTAAGTATTACGATGAACATCATCCGGGTGATTGCATGGAAAAGAAGCGACATTCGATTCGTGGACTTGCATGATTGTTAAACGTTTGACGGAAACAAGAGTGAAGTTACGATGAAAGAGTGAAACACTGTCATCAATTTAAAACATTGCGAGCTGTTTGCAACAAATCAGGTAGAATCCTCAGTGCATTACTAGAATGCGTTCAGGAATCTTAATCTTCATGGTCAATCTCTGTTTATCATTATTGAATCTAATTGATAGTTCTTGACAGTTTATTCCTAAATCTACACATCATTGATTATTGTTCCTCTTCTTCTGCTATTCCATTCCCTCATAAACTTTACTCCTGTCATCAACCTAGTGTTCTTAGAACACTTTCACAGTTGTTAATTGAGAGCTTTCTAAGTCAGTACATTTTTTCAGCATATTGTGTGGCAAGTAAAAGGATACTCTATATCTATGCTCAGGGAACTCGAGAAGTTTTCCAACCCAAAAGAATCCTCCTAGTATGTTATTAGTAATAAATATTTGGTTGTCGCCTTCTAATATTAAATATTTGTTCCGATTTATGAGTATGGAGCATTTCGAGCCCAAAACGGCTAAAAAGAATGTCAGTTTTGTCTCGACCCCTTCCGATTTCAATGAAACATTGATCAAATGTTTGCTGCTACTAACACCGACAAACCGACATGAAACTTAAACTTAACTCTTGATCGAGAATCCATAACGGCCGATTCAAATGTGCAGCGATCCCATCTGTCAAAACCATAGAAATGTTTTATCTAGATAAAAATAATTTGTCTGAAATAGACCAGACACGAACCAGCTCATAAATTTTGTACGCGTGTTCGTGGCTAGGATAAATATTTTCCGTGAACACGGCGGCAAATTACAGTTTGCGCTTTGATCAGAAATTTCTTTGCAATTTGTATGATCATTCATGTCGGTTTGTCGGTGCTACTAAGGCCGTTAGCAATGCTGAGTTTCAAAATGGATTCAAACTACTTGACAGTTCTAAAATTTGAAACTGTCAAACATGGAACTGCAACACGATCAGCGCAACGCACAGTTTTAAAAGGTAACTGGTATTCATCCCTACATACCGTATGCGTGATATGTTTGCACCATCGTACAAATAAGGTTCCCGTTTCACTTGTGCATACAATGCATTGGTTTTATTTGCATGCACGTAACCTATAGCTCATACCGTAGTAGGCTGTGTATAAAAGAAAATGATTTACTTAGTTTGACAGTTCATTCTTTGCTCGACTGTCGAGCTGTTCAGTCCGTATTTTCGCTCGAGTTCTCGATTCGATTTTGTTTCGTTTTGTGCTGTCGCGTTGCGCCGTGGAAGTGTCGCCACCTTCTCGCGTTCTGGCAAGTTAAATTGAACTTGCAAACACGAAACAAATGGTGCGTAAACGTGCCAATGAGCCAGCAGCGGGCCCTTCAAAGAAGGTGCTAATCAAGCCCAGCGCGTCGCAGCATGACGCCGGAAAACGAGTACTGCAAGCCAACCAGTATGCAGTACTCCCGGAAGAAAATGGCGATGGTGACGCCGTTCCCATTGCAAGACGAGAGCGGATTCCCCCGCTTTTCACGCCGGTGAAGGATGTTGCCAAGCTGGGTGCCGAACTGGCAAAACACAAGCTGCTGCCTCGCTTCAAGCTTTGCAGCATCGGTACCAAAATCATGTGCTCCAGCCTTGAGGAGTACAAACAAATAGGAAGTTTCCTGAAGAACAACAACGTGGACTTCTTCACGCATGATCTGCCATCGAGCAAGCCACTGAAGGTGGTTTTGCGTGGATTACCGTCGTTCGAGGCTGCTGCGGTGAAGTTCAAGCTGGAGCGGCTTGGGCTCCAACCTGAGGCCGTGTTCCAGATGAACCGGCGTCCCAACCAAAACACCAGCTTCCGTGATCAGTTGTTCCTGGTGCATTTCACGAAGGGATCCACCAGTCCTGCGGCTCTGAGATCCAAAATCCGGGACCTGTTTCAGGTCATCATCAGTTGGGAGCATTACAAACCCCAACATCGTGATGTAACGCAGTGTATGAACTGCCTCTCATATGGCCATGGCACCAAAAACTGCCACATGAAGACAAACTGCGGCAAGTGTGCTGGAACTCACTCAACTGCGTCCTGTGAGCAAGTCGATGACATCGAGCCAACGTGTGTCAACTGCGGTGGAAACCACCAAGCCTCCAATCGAGGATGTCCCAAGCGAGTGGAGTTCATTAATATCCGTCGGAAGTCCACAATCAACAACCAGCTCGGTCGCCTTCGTAATCATCGTTCGCCTCCTGTACTAACAGAAGTCCAGTACCCAGCTCTCCAGCCCCGTCGACATGTTCCGAACCTAGCCCCGCTTCCGCTCAACAACCAACAAGCCAATCCCGCGAGTATCCAAATGGTTCCCAACAGTCGGACAGTTCAGCATCGTCTCGCTGTTGCTGCGGCCCAGCCAATTCCAGGTTCATCCACCGCTCCTGGTTTATCATACGCTGGTGCTGTCTCAGGTGAATCTGTCGACGATTCTCCGTTCACCTCGGAGGAACTTGTGCCGCTCGTGGCCGAGGCCATCATCATCATGCGTACCTGCAAGACTCGATCTGAACAGCTTCATGCTGCCTTGTCACTCGTCACCAAGTATGGACCGTGAAGCTATAAAAATTGCAAATTGGAACGCTTGCTCACTGACGAACAAGCATAGAGAGCTACTCGATTTCCTCAACACCAAGGAGGTCGACATTGCTATCATCACCGAGACGCATCTGAAGCCTGAACTGAACGTATTCCTTCCCAACTTCCGGCTCGTCAGACTTGATCGCACCTGCTCTGGAGGTGGAGGAGTGGCCATCGCTGCAAGACGGAACATCAGTTGCCGGCTGCTACCAAACTTCCAGCTGAAAACAGTGGCCCTCCGCAAAGACACCCCTCACCATCCTTCTCCAAAGGGGGAGTTTGGTAAAGAGAGATGAAAAAACCGCTTTGTACCTTCCTTAAAAGTTGTCCTAGCTCGCTATTCTACTATCTATATGCAATTTCCACACTGCCGTACTCTAACGGAACTATCAGCTCTATACTTTCATCTACTCCATCTATCGTATAAAAATTACCACTACAGTCTGTTATTTGAAATTAGTATCTTAAACTATGTAAATCGTTGACTTCACGCAGAAGTAATACTAAACATATAGTTAAAGTACTATCATCAATTTATTTATTTATTTAACCACCATCTTTGACATTTTAGCCATACAGACTGTTTAAGGTGACTTAATCCTATTCTTAAAAAAACTGGTCTACTTATATTAAAATCAAAAACATCACACACATCATTAAACAGTTTGCAACATCTATCGAGAGGATTGTTATAACCGTAAGCAGTACGATGTCCGGGAGTCCACAGAAAGTATTAGTTGCGGAGACGGCGAGCTGGAGTGTGGAAATTGATGTTCCCGAGCAAACAACTGCAGTCAATATGATTACTAATCATGTCAAATATGAACATCCTCTGGAGAAAGACTCGGCGATTTGTTAGTGTTTGCAGCCAATAAGCGCACATCTATGCTCGTACGGAGGTAAGCTATCTGGATTTGTCCATGGCAGACGTCGTAATGCAAACTTTATATACTGTTTCTGGATTCTCTCGATGCGCAGTACATGAACAGCATGATATGGAGCCCAAATTTGTACTCCATATTCAAGAACACTGCGGACCGTAGAGCAGTACAGTGCTTTCAGGGCTAGTTTCAGGATATACACGTCATCGAATTGTGCAGTATTGCGGCGCAAAAATCCTAGCATGGAGTTGGCCTTTGCAAAGTGCTCGTTAAACCGTAGTTTGCTGTCCAAGATGAGCCCAAGATCCTTAATGGCAGCAGCGATTGATTCATAGAGTAATCAAAAATGATCGGAGAGTGAGAGCGGGTAAGAGTAATCACTTTGCATTTGGCAGCATTGGCTTGCATTCCATTCATCTGACACCAGGATGACAATCGCTCTATATCAGCTGGTAGTGCGCAACAATCCACGATCGATTTGATCACACGGTACAGCTTAAGATCATGCGCATATAACAACTTACAGGAACTTAGCATATCACACACGTCGTTAATAAACAGAACGAAAATTAGAGGTCCTAGGTGACTCCCTTGTGGAACCCCCGATGGTATATGGAATACCTCGGATCTGGAATAATGTACCTTAACGAAAGCCTTCCTGGATGATAAGTATGATCTCAACCAACAAACGATCCACGGTGGAAGACCAAGACGGTTTAGCTTATGGCTAGGTCGTGAGGGACTTTGTCAAAAGCCTTAGAGAAGTCGATGTAAACGGAGTCCACTTGCTGACGCTTCTCGATGCTACCTATAAGAGTGTTCGTGTAAGTCATCAAGTTAGAGACTGTCGATCGTTTTTTCATGAATCCATGCTGAAACTCTGAGATTATGGGTTGAACAGCTGGATACAACTTCTCATGCAGAAGACTTTCGAGATCTTTGGCCAAGGCAGTTCAGGATCGAGATAGGTCGGTAATTTTCCACTATGTGCATGTTACCGGACTTGAAGATTGGTGTAATTGAGGCGAGCTTCCAGGCATTCGAAAAAACGCCATCCTTAAGCGATCGATTGAAAATAGACATAACGGGAGTGGCCAACGATGCTGCACAGTTCTTGACAAAAGACGGTGGAATACGGTCCGGGCCTGGACCTTTCGATGGATCGACTGAGCGAAGGGCTTTGAGATTAGCGCCTTGACTGAAGATGAGCTGCTGCAGGTGAATGTCGTATCTTGGTAGCTGATCAATGTATTGCTGCGGTAGAGGAGTTTGATCGGGTTCAAAAACACTTTGGAAAAAGTCAGCGAAAAGGTCAACAGAAGCGGTGTCGGTGGTGGAGCTTCTACTACCGTAGGTGACGTCCACGGGAATACCAGCTGATCTTTTCCGAGAGTTGATAAAAGACCAGAACGACGATGGATTTTCCTTGAAACCCCTCTGGAGGTTGTCGACGTACTCACGAAAGCGAGCTTCCTGCAAACTATTATACTCTGCTTCTACTAGCTGCACCGTATACTTGTTTGCTGCGGTCCGGGAACGAAAGTAACGTTTTCGAACTTTACGCAGACGGTTACGCAGATTACGCAATTGCGGATTCCACCAAGGTTGTTGGAATTGCAAACAAGATTTTCGTGTCTTCACCGGAACAGTATCTTGGATTACTTTATAGATGTTGTCGTAGAATACGGAGAAGGCGGCATCAATGGTGGGTTGGTCAAGTATTTGTACCCAATCTAAGGTGGCAATCCTCGTGTTAACAACATCGAAATCACATTGTGCAAAATTATACTCACTGTTTCAAAATGGTTTCAAACCACTTGACAGTTCTAAAATTTGAAACCGTCAAACATGGAACTGCAACACGATCAGCGCAACGCACAGTTTTAAAAGGTAACTGGTATTCATCCCTACATACCGTATGCGTGATAATGTTTGCACCATCGTACAAATAAGGTTCCCGTTTCACTTGTGCATACAATGCCTTGGTTTTCTTTGCATGCACGTAACCTATAGCTCATACCGTAGTAGGCTGTGTATAAAAAAATAATGATTTACTTAGTTTGACAGTTGCACCATGACGAAGTGGCAGTGTATTCGTGATTTGTCCCACGCACAAATTTCGCAAAACGATATTTCAATCGAGTGTCCTGGTGGACCGTCAAAAGGGTTTTAGACCGAGAAAAGAAAGGACAACTATCCGCGAAGGTGGCCACAGGTCGTCCGAGGTCAGCTCGGGTTCCGAGGGTTATCGCTGCTATCAAAAGGAAGATTCGGGTGAATCCAGTGCGTTCAATAAGGAAAATGGCAAAGGAACACGGGATCAGTGACTTTACGGCACGGAAGATCGTAAAGGAAGATTGCGAGGCGAAGGCACGGAAAAAAACTCACATGATTACCAACCGCATCCGGGAAATTCCTTAAGCGAAAAAATCACGGGGCGCAAGCGGGGACACACGTATTGGCTTCGGAAGGATCAAAAATAAATACGCACGGCACTTCACGGAAGAACAGACGAAACTTTACTATTGTTGTTGTTATGTACACATTAAACATTTAGTGTTGCCAGAAGGGCCGTCATGCACATATAAGTGCCATAAAAGTTTATGTATGGTGAGGGGTAACACAATGTAAATACCTTCAACTTCAAGCAGCACTTGAGCGAATACCAGCATGATTTCATGGCAGGGCGGTCAACTACTTCCAACCTTCTGTGTCTCACCTCGTACATTACGGACAGTATGACAGACCATATGCAAACAGATGTCATCTTCACTGACCTATCAGCCGCCTTCGACAAGTTGAACCGTCCTATAGCGATTGCCAAACTGGATAGGCTCGGTATAAACGGCAGGCTCCTACGATGGTTCGCATCCTATCTATCTGATCGTCAGTTGGAAGTTGCAATCGACGACTGCCGATCTCGTTCGTTCCCTGCCACTTCGGGTATTCCGCAAGGTAGCCACCTCGGCCCGTTGCCTCGGTGGTCCTCGACGGTCCACGACTGTCGTTCGCAGACGACATGAAAATCTATCTCCGAATCCGAGCCATCGCTGACTGCCACCTTATCAGACAAATACGTTTCTGGTTCTTTGAACCATCAAGAGGTGCTACTTTCGACTTGGCGGCCAATACAATAATCTACGACAATCTTCTCGTCGGTCGAAAGATGCTGGTAGGCCTTCTCAGAGGCGTCCCAGAGGCCGTGTATTTCAATTGATACTTGAACGGAGGTGGGTGCGCCCACCTAGGAATGATGATCGTTGCTCGTCCATGGAGTAAAATGCCCACTTATAGAAAAAAACAACGAAAACTTTTCCTCAGATGCATTTTCCGGGTAACGGATTGTGTTTGTTTTCAACTGGTGGTTTCACAAATAATTCCTGATCAAAAAATCATATGTTGACCTACTGATTCCTTAAAAATAATGCATTTTGTGCAAAACATGACACAGTTGTTAAAATCATCAACTGCAAATTAAGCTTTTAACAGAATATATCGCAAAATAATTGAACGAATTCACTTGTCGTATATTATTTATAAGTTTTTCTTCATGAATCACTTTATTGAGACCTTATTTCTGATGTAACTTAAAGGAATAATATATTTTTTTTTTTATTAAATTTATTAATTTTTTTAAATTAAAATTAAAATGCCCCATCTCTTTGCATTATCTACTTGCAGGGGTTATGGTTTGTCTATCATGCGGTGCATTTTACCCCAATGTTGTGGTGCGTCTTGCCTCAATGTTGTGGTGCATTTTGCACCACGAATCAGGCGTTTTGCCCCACTATCATTTTGGAACCGATTTATAAAACACCTTGTGAAAAATCATCGTTTTTAGTTCGAAATCACTCGATATTTGACGATTTTGCTTAAACTGTTGCGGAGCTTCAATCAATGCTGTTGTTGGAACTCGTGTAATGGTTCGCCAGAGATATTGGACGAAGATTTTATCCTATCACCGGGCCAATCAACCCGAAAAATTTTGCTGTGTCTGACGGCTCGGTTCGTCTTGTGATTGTGCTCGTTGTTGTTGAACCATTTGGCAACGGTGTAAAGTGGAGCAAATCCGTCGAGGGAGCCCCTCTTGAGGACTTCGGTTGGTTCGACGATGAGTGTCAAGAACGCACCAAAATGCGGAGCGATACAAACGGAGGCGATGATAACAAATTAATCTTTTTCTGGAAAGATTTAGAGTGTGAAGAAACGGATCAGCTGTATTGTTCTCAAAAGACGTATCAGTTCTACAAGAAATGCAACGCGGGTTGCAAAAACTTTGTTACGAGTCGAAATGTGTCGGGATAAGGATGGAAGTATCTTGACGGAGTCAGCTACAGAAACAACACTGTGCACAACACAATTATCAGGATAAATCGCATTTCTATTATAACACCCGAAAATTTCTTTCGTCTGATTTTCTCTGACATCTTCCCTTGAGAGATTTACTAATATGTATGTATATCCGATGCAAAAATTAGCCTCACCTGAATGGAAAACGTGATAAGCCGTTTCGTCACATGGGTGCGTTTGGACCATTGTCATCTTTGAACGAATACTTTATCAGCAAGATACCAACGCGATGTGAAACTTATCTGTCACGTAGGTCAAGGTATGCAAACTTCCATTCCAGTAAATCATTTGAGCAAAGCAAAGTATTTGTTAATGTCGTTGTGGATAGTAAAAGGTAATCAAATTGGTGTTTTAACCGCACCAATAAAATTACAATGAAGTTACGGCCATGTCAAACGTACGAGTCATGCACATGTTTATACACCCACACCGTACAGTTGGAATCAGCTGATTTGCTGTAATTAAACAAATATCATGGACAGCAGAGTGGCGCAGTGGAAGCGTGCTGGGCCCATAACCCAGAGGTCCGTAGATCGAAACTACGCTCTGCTAGAGAAGTTTTTTTTTTACTTTGTGATATTAATTTGTGAATGAAATATGCTTTATTCCGATTTGTATAGAGTTAAGAATAATGATTTGAAAAACTTAAAAGCGATGTTTAGCAAAAACAAAAAACAGCTTAGTGATAGATAATACAGAGATTTTTTTTTTAAAGATACGAATGTGTGGAAATTGTACAAAAAACTACCTCTAATGTGACCCTTTGGAACAGTCTTGAATTCTTATTTGTCATTGTATAATTGTTTTGATTGTATGATTTACATTAGCATAAATCTAGTTCTGAAGTCATTGTGAAGAGTGTGGTGGGTGTTGCCGTTCACCCACACCTTGTTCTCGGCTGTCCTTCAAACAATTAGGTTTATTTTTGGTAGGTGACTATTTTTTGGATGATTCTAAACACATACAAAAAATTACCCAAGTCGATTGGAAATCAGCTGAGAAATGGCGGTGCGTAGACGGCACCACCCACTGTGCTCTTCGGGGGATTTGTGTACAATCTAATTGGGCAAAATTCGGATTACTTCCATTCTTCTTCATATTGTACAGCCTCGTTGAAAGGTAATGGAAAAATTGATTACACTAAAATTATAACATGTTTGAATGTCAATTTGAGCCGTCGGAAATCTGTATGCTAAAGAGTGTGAGATTCTACGCTGGGCGTAAAACCTCATTTGACATTGCCAAGAATTTAATCCCTAAACGGTGTGCTCCTTTTTCACATCCTACACATGCGATATGTGGCAGAGTACCTTCAAGGCACTATTGGAACAGCATTTCGTTAACTATTGTTACAGCGTGCGGCCTTTTTATCACGAGCCTTAACTCGTACCGAGCAGTCTATTTACAGTGAGATTCCCTGCAGCAAGCGTTGTCTAGTCTTCCTTCTCCGTGTTTTGCATGCAAAGGAAAAGTTTTGCACAAACGGTGTTAATTCGCTGGGATGTCTGGGCTAGCCAGTCCAATGGTTTGTGGATGGTTATGTAGTACACCGGAATACCCAGGACGATGATCAGGGTGCCGATGGCGACTTCGATTGGCGATTCGAAGACGGAGAATATAACCAGGAATCCGGCCGTCAGAAGGAAGATGAAGGGTATGACTAAGGACACCTGAAAAGGGGGACATTCAGTTAGATTCCCAGGTCGGTTGAAATGATTCACAAAAAGTTCTTACTTTAATTGGTCGCTTGGCATCAGGTTGCTTCTTACGGAGCCTCAGCAATCCGGCAACAGAAATAAAGATAAACAGAATCTCGACGTAGCTCACATAGTTGATGATCGAAAAGACGTCCCGAATGAATAGAAGGAGCAAGGTCAGGATGCACTGCAATGGGTTGAAAAGGTATTTGATGAGTTCGATTTGAAAAATCATTCAGTTGTGTAAATTGTAAGTTGGATATCATCCAATTTAAACATTTGCCAATGATCGTAGAATATCTCATGAACTTGACCAAACCGAAGCTTGTTGCTATCTGAAAGGATGTTCCTAACCTATTTGACCAACAAATCTGGCAGCAATAGCTTTCTATTTAACGTCAGGATCATGAAATACGATCAAGAAATCCAGACCAACAATTGAAAAAGGCGGAACAACCAACCGTAACGAATGGCTTTAAACGCGAATTTCTTGAGAATCAAAACACACCCTCGCAAACTAACAATGCCATTCGATAACGAAAGTTTGCTCTATCTGATGCTGCCGTGACTGTTTGAATGTGTTTTAATTCTCGAGAAATTTGCTTTTAAAGCCATTATTTACGTTTGGTTGTTCTGCCTATGTAAATTGTTGGTCTAGAAATGATGTCAAAATTCCACTCAAGTGCAATAGTACAGGGTTGTGACCACTGATTGCGCTATAAATAATGTTTTTCGGAATTATGAACTCAAAAGATGTTAAAATGATATTTTGTACTTGTAAGCTACTAGAAGAGGTAGTAAAGTATGTGATTCACTCATAATTCATGTCAATTTCGCTTTCAGAGAGTTACAATAAGCGATTTTATGATTCGTGCGCGTTCAGAGCCAAGGGGGACGACTCTATCATATGCTGAGTAGATAGAAATAAGATGTGTGATTTAGATGTGACGCCCCCTCGCTCAGAGTGAGCGCTCACAAATCATAAAATCGCAGATCGCAACCTTCTTAACAGTGCTGCAGAATCTCGACCATACACGGCAATATTGACAAAACAGCTTTGGTCACTCATTCGAGCTAAAAGTCATCTTCCAAGGATTTCATTTCAATTTTTCAGTTTTTCTTATTAACTCATTTTGTAACGAAATTAAATGACGTGAGCAAAAAAAATCTATGGAGCCGTTAAAATGAACAAGCATGTATGCCCTTAACTGCCTGGATAACAACAATGTGACGAAGAATACTCGAAATTAAACCTTTTGTTACCAGGTGAATCTTTTTCATTGACGAAATGATGAATGGGATTTGGACGAACGTTTTTTTGAGAATCACTTCTTCCAGTGACGATGTCACCAAAAATGATCACGTGAAGTCTTTTAGTGACAATGACAAACCTCAGTACTGCTTCATGCAAAACTGACAGTGTTATATTGTAAAACACATGCTTTACGACCTCGTCTTGTAATTTACAAGAACAATATAAGTATCATTATAAAATCTAATGATCTCATAATTCCAAAAAATATTGTTATAGCGAAGCGAGTCGAAGCAACACTGGCGATAGATCATCATTTACCAGGAAGATCAACGATGGGATCGGCGTAAGGCAGTGGATATTGATGAGCGAAATTGCTGCTGGAAGATGTCCGTTGCGGGCTCCCACGAAGAACAATCGAGAGGACGCAAAGATAGCACCGTTGAGCGATCCGAACGTAGAACAGGCCACGAACAGGGGCATAATCCACGCCATGAAACCGAGCATTTTTTCCGCAAATGTTACCTGAAATTCAGTAAAATTAAATTGTGTAGAACTGACATTAATTGGAAACTTTTACTTACCGCCACAGCTTGAGATGAAAGCATTACATCTGGTGGAAGAACGGCGAAATATGCAATATTTGTGATAACATAGATAATTATCACTGCAGGCATACTGATACAGATGGCTCGAGGCAAATTTCTAAAATTAGATAATCAACTTTACAGCACTTGTTTGAACACCGCGGAATGCCTTCCTTACCGGTAGGGGTCCTTCAGTTCCTCCGTGACAAAATTCAAATAGTTCCACCCAGAGTATGAAAACAATCCATTATAGAACGCTAACGCAATGAATCCCGGTTGCACTTTGGAATTCTCGAATGGATTCTCCAGCAGCTCCGTGTTCCCATTGAACAGATACCATGCACCGGCAGCCACAATCACCAGCAGGGCTCCGACCTTCATCCCGGTAAATGTCTCCGTTACCCGTGTCACCCATTTCACATTGTAGCAGTTGATAGCAGTAAGAAGACCTGATCAAAAAAAAAAAGTGTGAATTTTATATGAGTGAGTTCAAACGAGCAGTAATTTTAGCGACCATCGCACCCCAATAAATGATACCTACAAGTGATGAGAGCGGCCAACAGCCGAACCGACTCGTACGGCGGTTCACAAGAGGGCCACAGAGGCTGCAGCAGATACTGGGCAAACGTGATGGCAGTGATGGCATTGCCAGCCGGGACCAGAATCAGCAGTGCGACCCATAGGTACAGGAAGGCTGGCAGTGGTCCGAATGCTTCGCCGATGTACGCATAATCACCACCGGACTTGGGTATCATGGTACCTGTTGAGAAAGACGGAGAAAGAAAGGTATGATCTTTTTTTCGAGCCCGGTTATGAATGCAACATGTAATCACGCAAATTATTTACGAAACCGGTTAGATGTTGCCGGTTGAAGATAAGATGCTTCTGATGTAAAAAAAAGTGCCAAGGCAAAAGTGTTTCGATTTCGGCTGCACACTTTAAAATTTGCAGTTGTTCATGCGAATCAAAATATATTTCGTTTAAATTAACTAATTTAAACTTTTCGAAGCAATATCAAACTACTGTCAACTCTCCATAACTTGATATTGAAAAGACCATTGAGTTATAGAATTTTCTACTTATAGAATAAGGCAATTTTTTATCGTCTATAATTTCAAGAATAATACTGAAATACTAAATTCATTGGAATATCTGGATTTATATACTGATGTGAATTCGATTAATGTTTTAAAAATCGATTTAAAGGGTGATACGGTCAAAATTTGGTCAAGGGAAAACGCGTGTAAATCGGTGAAATCGTTTATTTAAAAAATCAAATTAAATTTCTTCTTCAAGTTCAATTAGTATAAAATTCAGGAAAAATATTCAGTTAGGCTTCCGCTTTTCCAAATCCGAATTGCCGGGCCTTACGCTTGACCCCTGCCATCAGATTTTGTACAGCCACCTTGTCCACCTTCTTCGCCGCAGAAAGCCAGTTTGCCTTGAACTGCTGCTCGCCCTTAGCAGTTTTTTTGGTCTTCTTTAGGTTCCGCTTGACAATAGCCCAGTATTTCTCAATTGGGCGGAGCTCTGGCGTGTTGGGAGGGTTCTTGTCCTTGGGAACCACCTGCACGTTGTTGGCGGCGTACCACTCCATGGCCTTTTTACCGTAATGGCAAGATGCCAAATCCGGCCAAAACAGTACGGAACAACCGTGTTTCTTCAGGAAAGGCAGCAGACGTTTATTCAAACACTCTTTCACGTAAATTTCTTGGTTGACAGTCCCGGAAGCTATGAAAATGCTGCTTTTCAAGCCACAGGTACAGATGGCTTGCCAAACCAGATATTTCTTTGCGAACTTTGACAGTTTCATGTGCTTGAAAACATCTGCTACCTTTCCCCTTCCTTTTGCCGTATAAAACTCCTGTCCCGGAAGCTGCTTGTAGTCGGCTTTGACGTAGGTTTCGTCGTCCATTACCACGCAGTCAAACTTCGTCAGCATCGTCGTGTACAGCCTCCGGGATCGCGCTTTGGCCGTCGTATTTTGTTTATCATCGCGATTTGGAGTCACTACCTTCTTGTAAGTCGATAGTCCGGCTCGTTTTTTGGCTCGATGCACGGTTGTAGACGATACACCCAGCTTATTTGCGGCATCTCGGAGAGAGAGGTTAGGGTTTCGCTTGAAACTACCGGCAACTCTCTTTGTCGTCTCAGCGGCTTCCGGTTTTCGATTTCCCCCCGATCCAGACTTCCTGGCTGTCGACAAACGTTCCCCAAACACTTTAATTACATTTGTAACGGTTGATTTGGCAACTTTTAGCGATTTTGCCAACTTTGCGTGCGAGTAGCTCGGATTTTCGCGATGCGCGAGCAAAATTTTGATACGCTGCTCTTCTTGCTTGGACGGCATTTTGACAACTGAAGAGTGAATTCCAAAATCAAAATAGGAGCAACATTCTACACACACACACCTTCAAAATGAGGGGTGTTCAGGTTTTTTAAATGCAAAATTGAAAGAAATACGTCAAGTTGATATTGACCAAATTTTGACCGTATCTTTATGGAAGTTCTGAATAGTTAATTTATAATATTAAGTCAATGTTTTATATTTTTTAAAGTGGTCTACCACCCATTGTAGCACAGAAATTAACTCTGATAGCAGTGGGCGTTCTGGTATGTTTGTCTTGATCAAGCTTAGTAACCTGTGATTGTCCTCAAAGATTTATAATGTTAAGCCAATATACAATATGGTCATTTCTGGATGTGGCACTATCGCCTTGATGGTGTCCTGCAATTAGGCCAAATGGTCACAAATCTAGACTTACATACAGTTTTTTTGTTTATTAATTTATTTGATAAGGCTCAATCGAATTAACTTTACAAAGCCGAGGATTCTTGTTCACTATACAATACATTTTAAAGCTATAGTCAAAAGGTACAACACAATAAACATTTTATCTTCCGCTATCCAATAAGCCTCCTCCACCAGAACGGGAGCCGCTTCCAGTGGTTTCATTGTACGCCAACGGGGGTCAGAGCGCTTCCATTGCAGTAATGGACGCAAAACGTGGCCAGCACTCACACATTCATCACGAAACGGTTTTCCAAAGTCGACGACGCATCGACTGAAAGAACTGCTGATGAAGAACAATGAGGAGGACTGCACAATTGTTGCTGCCGAGTAATCAGACGATCGCGTAACACACATCGAGAGTGGCCTGCTTATGTCGACAGCCGAGTGAACACTGGCTTAAATGCATGTTGACGAGCTTCCTTACACAGTTATATTTTAAAGATTTTAAACACTTAGATGTTTGTTCTGACTATTTGAACGTTCCAGATTCTTGGCAATTTCTCCGGTTCCAGAATATTTTAAAATTAAACTACATATTTATACAATACGATAATAATAGCACAAGTAATCTACTAATGAGTTTTCAGAGTATATGCTACTAAATATTACCCTACCGATGCACACGCTATTCTGAATCTACCCAGTGACTGGGTGGATGGCACCTATTTTTGTATCCAGTTGTCAAAATCAGGGTAAACTAGTTTTGTTCTGATGAGTAGAATCTACCTAGATTATGGGTTAATAGATTAATCGAAATTTTTCCAAAGTAAAAATGGCGCAGGTATAAAAGGGAGATTGTTGCGCTGCCAGTGAATGATTTAATCTAAATCTGATGCTAAATAAAATACAGATATAGAACTGTTTTCATGTCAAATGCAGCTATAGCTAGTAAGTATATTGTTAGTTTCTGGACATTGAACATTCTCCTTACTCTAGGTTATCGAGATATTCTGTGACACTTTTTTCGATGCCAAATGTTTGTTGTTGTTCCTAATTTATAGAATTCATTTAAATTCAAATCTCAATTAATGGTTAGCATTTGTAACAGTATCATTTTGTGGGTATTTCAATGTCGTATTCCATAGTAATATATTTTTCCGACAATACGACCTCAACAATCAATAACAGGCTAGAGGAGTCGGGTGAGATTATGTTTGATAGAGCTACTGCAGCGGTCATATCAACTAATTTCTATTAAAATGGGTAAAGTTAACCCTGTTATCAAATGTCAACATCTTAGTAACCGTTACCCAGTTTCTGTCGCAGGTACGTTTACCCAGATTTGGGTAAATGCATGTTTACCCATTTTTGGGCAGGTTCGTTTTTGACCGATATGGGCGGATTCTACCCGAATTTTGGTAGTTTTGAAATAGTGTGTACACATTTTTTAAGTGAATCGTTGCGCTATCGTCCGATTCGATTATGGAATGGTTGCTATGATGAGTTTGCATCGTTTGCTCTCCAGTTTTCAAAATGACGTCCAAGCAAGAGCAGCAGCGTGTCAAAATTTTACTCGCGCAGCAAGAGAATCCGACGTTCTCACATGCCAAGTTGGCAAAATTGCTGAATGTGGCCAAATCGAACGTGCCAAACGTTTTAAAAGTGTTCGGGAGAGCGTCTGTCGACCGCCAGGAAGCCTGGAAGCGGGGGAAATCGTAATCCGGACGTGGCAGCGACGACGAAGAATGAGGCGGTGAAATATAAGCGGAACCAAGCGGCAAGCTCAATGTCTCCCATATTACTGTGCAGCGGGCCAAGAAACGAGTCGGGTTGTCGACGTTTAAGAAGGTGAAGGTGGCGAACCGAGATTACAAACAAAACACGTCGGCAAAGTAGCGGTCCCGAAACCGGATCAGAAAGGCATAACAAAATTATAATAACTGGAGTTATTTATTTAAGAGAAAAATGTCACAGAACGTGTTTTAAACATTGGCTGGTTAGTTGTTAAAATAACAAAAATCATAACAAAATTCGTCTAGTGGTAACAACATTATAACAGATCTTGATATGGTTAAATCAAAATTATTTCAAAATTAGATGTAAGGGGCTGTTCATAAACTACGAAGACAGTTTAGGGGGGGTTGGCAATCATCCACGGCCCTTTCAAATTTAATTTTTTTTCTATGGACAATTGTCTACGCAGGGGGGGGGGTCAAGAATTAAAAAACGGTCTACGTAGTTAATGAACAGCCCCTAATCTATCGCATTCAAAAATATACATATATAACAACCGTTGTTGTAAATTAGATATAAAATATGCCATATTTCTGGCAATTTTTTTTTTCTTGATTTGTTTTTCCGTCGATCTTGTTTTCCGTGCTTAGCACCAATGCTAACGACGTCAGAGAGGCAGCCCTACACCTGAACCCTACCTATCGACCCATCACTCATGGACCAACGGCTTTACTTCCCTTCCGAAGGAAGGCGTGATCAGAGATGTTATGCCTCAGAACATCCCGGCGGCGCCGACTGGGATTGAACCCAGGCCTGCTGGGGTTAGAGGTAATCACGCTTACCACTACACCACCGGCGCCGCTGTATTTCTGGTAATGGTTGTCATTTATTTTTCACTTTTTTTTTGAATTCCTTTGGTGATGGAATTTCATTCATCATCTGGTTCAGAAGCAGTAGGCTGCCAATCTATTTCGGATCGCGGTCGGTAAAGTTTTCTGATGACGAATCAGAAAAATCGGAAGATTTTATACAAGCAGAATTCTTTGAAGGATACGATGAACGATGTTCTAGATCGGTATTTATTATCTTATTAATTCAAGGTAGACAAGACTGAGAACATCCTATCTTTTTTTCAGGAGCCTTCGAGTTACGATCAATGGGCAAAATTTCATGACAACATTCGTGTCAAATACATAATGTTTATTGCACTGAATTTTTACATAAGGCCCAAGCTTACCCAAGGAGGTTTGGAAGACTTTATGAAAATGTTAAATGTTTTCACGATAGGCAAAACTTTTTTTGAATACGAGACTCAGATTATTACTAAAGAAATTCGCGATATAAGCCGTTTATGATTTAAACAATCTTTTTTTTTTGTTTCCACAATCATTCGAAAATTTTATCATTTCTTACTATTTATACACAGATGCCTCTAATGATCTTCACTTTAGAAACAGAAAATAGTGAATAAACTTATATATTTGGATCATTAATACATATTTTATGTATTGATATGCCCTTCGAATCGGGTAAGCTGTATACGAATCTGCTCACAAAGTTCGACTGTGTCGTCATGGGTGGATTTGTGAAGGCGGATTTCAAGCAGCTTCCGGGATAGGAGTTTTATGCCACATCAGGAAAAGGGAAGGTGGCTGAAATTTTAAAAACCATCAAACTATCGAAGTTCCCGATAAATATCTTGTCTTTCAAGCCATATGCACGTGTGGTCTAAAAAGCGGCATTTTCATTACTACGGGAACCATCAATCAAGATATCTACGTCCAGGAGTGCCTGGGAGAGCGGCTACTACCATTCATAAAGTAACATAATAAACCTGTGCTGGTCTGGCCGGACTTGGCGAGCTGCCACTATGGGAAAAAAGGCATTCAAGTGGTACGATGCGAACAACGTGGTTGTGGTACCCAAAGACCAACAGCGTATAACTCCGCCCTATCGAACGGTATTGGGCCTTGGTCAAATGGAATCTCAAAAAAACTAATAAATCCATGGAAAACGAGCAGCAGTTTAAATCTAACTGTCGTTCGGCGGCGAATAAGGTCTATGAGACCACTTTGCAAAATCTAATGGAAGGGGTTAAGCGGAAGGCAGGGCAGTTCGGATTTGGCAAACCAAAAGAATAAACGAACATTTTTTCCTTTAAATATATGAATTGAACTACCAAAAGAAAAATAAGAAGATTTTTGTGATATGAATTTTGACTGAAAGAAACGATTTTTTTGTCGATCAATTTTTGCGCGTTCCAGTCTTTAATGGATATTTTTGGTCGCTATTGATAATTGAGTCGATTGTTGAATTTATGTATGGGTCCAAATTAGGGGCATTTAGGCCGACATTACATCCATTTCTCCTCCCTATGTTTTGTTTTCTTTTTTCTGTCTGTCTCCTAGCGGAGATGCTAGTTTCTGTTTCTTCCTGTTTTGGTTTCGTATTCCGTTCGTCCTACTCATACTTACTTGTTTTGATTAGACTAGAGTCGGTGTATAATGAGTCATGGCAAGAGAAAAACACGAGGGGGGCGACTCTACCTACGATGCAAAAAAAAAGATTGTGTTTTGCTGTGGCAGCTGCGTGCACGCTGAATAGATAGAAAGAAGAATGATGACGATTCTGAAGATTTTCTGCAAAAAGATGATGAGCGTTGCAAGTAGATGCGACAAATGAAAGAAGATTTTTCGAACATTGATTCGCTAGTGTGAGATTTGTTGAGCATCTAAACTTGAGATTTAGATGTGTCGCCCCCCTCGGAAAACAGTTGAACTCGCATCACGGTTTTCGGAAGATTTCCATTCTTTTCACTTGGCAACAGAGGACTTCTACACTCATAAAATTCGACACATTTTTATTGGCGAATTTCCATGTAAAATTCCACATGATTTTCATGTATCCACCCATAAATAGAATCCACTCAGAAGCAAGCTCAGAAGTACACATGAAATTTATGAGTCAAATGAATAATATGTGTGGTTACACATGAATTTTATGTGTACACATAAGAACTATGTGTCCGACACATATATATCATTTGTTTATCACTTTGCAAAAATTCATGTGTGGGGCACATAAAGCATTGAATTTTTATTAGTGTACATCAACTTCAAATGACTTCTACCGAGAAAAAAAAAATAGCGACTGTTGACATCAAAATATGGATTCTTCACAACGCAAATTAAAGTATTTTTCGTTGAGCATCTTGCCAATTTCCATCGGTAATTGTCTTATTGTATGATTTTCCACAGATCTGAACTGATTTGCACTATTAACACACAAGAAATCACACCCAAGCAACATTGCAAGTTTTATCGAGGTTTTATAGCATTCTACCAGTCTAAATCATGGTCTACAAAACCCTTTTAAAACCATAAATTTTACTTGGCATAACCACTAAGGCACTATTCCAATTTTTCATTTTTCTCAACAAATTTATTCCAGAAGACCAGCAGGATCCTTGCAAAAACGATACAGAATTAAATTTTTCAAATGTAGATCAAGTTTAGGAGCAACGTGAAAGTGAAAAAAATTTCCGCTTCCTATGTCTCACGGCAGACATTTCTGCTCACAACACTCTTTTTGACGTTCCAGAGCTTGAATCGATCGTTTGGTTTCTATAAAAAGGCGTTTACCTTTCGTGAACCTTTCATATCATCGTAATGTTTGTTTACTTTGCACGATAGGTTGCCGGCTTGACAGTCCAATAAGAAGACTTGGCTTCACTCTTGGCGTGGCTCATTATACACCGACTCTAGATTAGACTATCCAATGTTATCCAATGACTGTTGGCTCAGTTCGAAGGTCCAAAATTGCGTGTGATTTGTTTTCATCCTTTCCCCGCTCAACATTTGTTTCGGGAAGTCTTCTTAAGACGACCTACCGATAAAAGTTTTGAGAAGGTACCGATAGTAAAAAAAAAATCTGTCCAGCCTGCCCACGAGCAGGCTGCTTCCACTCAATTGCTATGGCAAAATGATTTTCGGAATTTTGAAATGATTAGATGGTATAATGATAGTTTGTACTTGTTAGACACAAGAAGAGGTTGAAAAGCAAGTATTTGACACATAATCATAATACAAATTCAAATTCGCTTTCAGATTGTAGTCACAATCAGCGATTTTACGACTCGCGAGCGCTCACTCTGAGTGAACGCTGACGAATCATAAAATCGCTGATTGTGACACTCTGAAAGCAAAATTGAAAGGTTTTATGTGCTAAACACATACTTTTCAAACCTCAATAATAACATCTAACGATTTGATAATTCCGAAAAAAACTTTTTTTTATAGCAAGTGAGTGGAAGCAAGCCTGCCCACGAGGGACGGCCATCAAGAAATCGCTGTCGAATGACATATTTTGTTGTTAAAATACAAGAGACTCCCTTTCAATGTTGGAAATGTTTGCGATATATCCATCAGATTGCTGAGAGGTTGAACATGGGCCAAGCGATGCTATAAAGAATACCCATAGTCCCTGGGTATCAGAATGTGCAACTAAAGGAGGACATGCCTGAGACGGTACTTGACAATCGGGTAGCGATTTTGAGCCAATTTGCTGCAAAATCCGAGCCAGTTGCTGATTGGTCGATTTGACAGTAGCAATCGTGGAATAAAAAGGACAGAGGGATTGCATCAATCTGACTGGCAGTGATGCCGGAATCAATGTTGATGTCAATGGCGTTGTTAATTATTGTTTATATTTGCGAAAGGAAAGTTGGAAAATAGGGTCCATGGCGTGCTTTAAGCGATGAATATTCTTGTTTGTGTTTGGTTGTTTTTATAATAAATGTATAACACACCATCGACTGGAAATGCTCTCGCAACGTGGGGCTTTAGGTAGTGATGAAAACGTCGCTAGAACTATTCCACAGCCGCAGTCAGTTTATGAGCAAAAGAGGGACGCACATTTATTGCCTGTAGACTTGGAGACATACTTCAAATCTCCGCGTACATCGTACGGGTTAGGCAAAAGATGTGCGTCTATCTTTAAAAACTGTCGCATTAATGGCCCTTCGCTCATTTTCAACTTCTTTCAATTTTCATACTGCCGTACTCTAACGGAACTATCCACCTACCCTCTTCTAAAAAAGATCATTCTCTAGCTAATAAATCATCACACTAAAGCTTCATGTTAGCATTTCCAACCAACTCTGAAAATCGTTAACTTCGCGTATGAAGTAACATAAAAACACTTTGAATGTAATAAATGTTATTTGTTAACTGCACCCCAATTGTGTTTTGTCTAGGAATAGGAATTTGAGCGGGGTTCTTTCTGTTTATACTCTTTAGTATAACGCGCTTGGCATAGATGGCCCACAGCGACTCACGATGAGCTACTGATTCTGATCAATAGTGGTGTGTCTTCTTCTTCCTTCATGTAGGCTGCAGCTCGCTGCTTGAAGGCAGCTTTTCGTTGTGTACTGGAGATCAACAAACGCCACGAGCCAAAAGCACTGCTGCTGCTGATGCCGACTACCGGACACCACCACACACGGTGATTGGAACTGAATCCGATCAGCGGTTGAGGGCAGCCTTGATAGCTAGCTGCTTGTGGGGATCCTTTCCTTATGTACTGGAGAACACCACCACTCACCACGCGGTAATTTAATAAACACCGTTTGGTGAGACCGAATGGAATTCAACTTTAAAATCTGTGTTTAGGAAATCGCTTTTTACAGGTAATCGGTGATAATTTTAATTATCATAGCAACAGTTGTACATTCGTGCAATTTTAAATAGTGACATTTGAAAAATGATAAGATATTAGTTTTAACAGTTGCGTAGAAATATTTCTGATCGATTGGTGATAAAATTACTTAAATTGGTCCAGGGGCAGCTGAGTTATTAACGTGCAGAATCTTTCATAATTTCGTTACATGTTCCATTTTCAGTTTTTACAAAGTGTACCCCCATATAGAAATCACAGACGTAGTCCAACGTCAAAAAATTAATTTTGAAGGCAACTCTCCTCCATTTAATACAAGGCATGCTCTTTTTTTGATAAAATAGTATTCACAAATCTTCATAACTAGCAAAACGAAAACGATCTATTTAATTTCATTCAATGGTTGAGATCATTGAAAGCATTTGTGCTCGTTTTGCGTAAGATTTATATATATATTGACTCGTTATTTTTATGTTACATGATATCGAAAGATATCTAAAACGTCTTAAAACAACTCAACGGAGCCGAGTAACATGGCAAAAACTTAAAGAGCTTATAGATATTTTGAAAGAATGATTAGGAACCAATATGAATGATTCACTTAAATCAAGAAGCCTTGCATTGCTTTCTAAAGAATAAAAACAAATGTTATTTCGAGAAATGAGAAAAATCAATTTAAAAGCATTCCATCAAAAACATGTCATCATCAACCGATAAGGATGTCCTGCTTTGTTTTCATTTCACAATTTGTGCTTCAGTTACATTTTTTTCGGTTCATTTGACACAAGATAGCACCTTCTCAGATGTTTGGAAATATGTTGCTTCCCCGCCAATTGTCGGAAACTGACACAGACTCAATTAGCCCTTATCGCTACTGCCAACGGTGCGGTTGATACGGTACTTCAGAACTGTCTCAGTTCAGATTTAGCAATTTACGGAATACTCTCTATTATCTGCTTGTTTACTCGAGCTTGAGTTTCTCGTACAGTGACAACATGGTTTATTTTCGATTGGTAACTTACCCAATTCTGCGTAGCACAGCGCCCCCACCATACTGAGCACCCCGGATAGAATCCATACGATGATGGCCTGTCCGATGGATCCGGAATAGAGCAGTACACCTTTGGGGGATACGAAAATGCCTGCTCCCACGATTACACCCACTATGATGGCAACACCATCCATCAACCCGAGCTCCTTTTTCAGCTTTATTTCACCATCATCACTATCATTCTTCTCGGCCCGTAACCTCTCACCACTGGATCGCCGACTTCCTGATGCTTCCCCAAAACCTTCAACCGGGGCCAAAGCATCTCCTGCTGCTACCTTTGCCATTTTATTTTACAAAATTTTCACCTAAACAACTAAGGAATTGACCTGATCTCACTCCACACAATGTATTTGATTGAAACCACTTTTGATAAGCTTTCTTCTTTATGGAGATGTAAATATTTCTAGCACTATTGTATCACAATTGCAAATTCGATACATGTCGATACTGGTTGTCACTCTCTACACCTTGAACATCACGAACAATCGAAACCAATATTTTGACCAATTGGTCCGATCAGCATACTGTTATAATTATAATAGCAGCCACCACTAGCTCCGAAGCACATGTGCTGCTGCGACATTCCGAACTGATGCGATCCTCTGAACTGAAAACTTGGAACAGAGTTCAGAAACCGTTGGGACTGCTCCTCGATGACGTAATGACCACTGCTGAAGGGGTCTGAAAAGAAGATTGTACAAAAGAAACACATGAAAAGGCGGATGTAGAACATGCCAAATAATCAAAATGGGCAGCAGGTTGCAAAAGATCGAACGATGAACAAAAAATGGGAAGAGCAAATCGAATGGATAATAATATGCGAAATAATAGCGTACCATTTTTGGGCTACGATTTCATCGGTTAGTCAATTATGGTGTGTTTTCTTTGCACGCGACCGAAAGAGTTGTGGCAGTTGAGTTAGGGACACGGTAGAAGTGGTTCTCGGCGAAAGAGAGACGAAGAGAACTTTCGTCGAAGATGTTCTACACGTGAAGTACGGAGTGGTACTGATCCAAGCTCGGACGGGGACCGGGTGATGATGAGAAAATTGCTACAAGCTGTCGTGATCGCAGCTATTGGAGGAAAAGTATTGTGTTGTTTTAGGATGACATTACAATAGGCCATGTGAATAAACAAGTTTACTTTATTTTTAATGAACGTTGGCCAGCGAATGCAGAGGGATATGTATGAAAAGAAAAAAATATAAGAGTCGAGGTTATGTACCTAGTAGACTCGGGAGAATTCTACACATTGTAATCAGCGTTCCTGCCGAAGATTAGCAATAAATGGTCATCATTAACTCTTATCTCTTTCTTTTCGAGATTACAATACGAAAATTTATGCATGCAAAATTTTCCATTTTATCGTTATAAGTCTGGTGGAAAAGTAATGACGGTTTTATTTGTTATGGAATAGGACTCGGAATGTTAAATACATTATTTCCTTTTGCATATCTTGACCTAGTACACAGTTAACAAAAAATCGGTAAAGCAAAGATCGAGTACATTAGTACCGTGATCGACATGATGATGGCACATTCCGAATGAAATTTCGCTTTCCTTGCTGAATGAATCACCATCATAAGCTTGGTATGCTGCTAAAAAGAAAACGGATAGGGGAAACGCTCCTATAGTTGCGGTACGTTAGAAGCGTTAGGTTCCTATAGTTGTGCATGGAGACTCAATACACAACTATAGGAACCTAACGCTTCTAACGTACCGCAACTATTGGAGCGTTTACCCTAAGTAATTTTTGAGGAATATTCCCTAAAGTAAATTTGTCAGCTATAGGGAGGTGTCTTTTGCTAAATTTTGAGATCATAGGGGGGTGTCGTCTAATTTAAAAATCAACAATTATCAGTTTTTATGTTGATAAAATGCATCCAAAACATTACTTTTACACCTAACGCTAAAATTACCTAACGGAATTATTGATCAGACCATTATTCCGCAAGGAAAGTGAAATTGCATTCAGAATGCGCCACCTTCATCACGATACTAATGTTATCGATCTTTCCTTTACCGATTTCTTTTGAACTGCGTACTGGGTCAAGGAAAAGTAATTTCTTTAGCATTCCGTGTCCTATCCCGTAGCACGTAAAAACGTCATTACTTTTCAGCTATACACACATACAGGCTATAGGATAGAACAAAACAAACATTCGAAACTTGTTGGGCCCTTGGCCAAGACATACCTAAGGAAACATCGTGGTTTGTCATGGAAGATGGTGTTTTGTCTACATAAAAGATTTGAACTTGTAGAAATATGTCACGATCTGGGTCTCCTTTTTTATGTTTCATCATTTACTGCAGCATCACTATAATAAACAAGTCATGAAAGCTCTCGAACCATCGAATCAGAATGCAGACTTCACAGTAATCATCTTGCGCAGGTTCCCCTAACCACCTCCTGCTGGCCAAATTTGCATCCCAAGTGTGGCGAACACAAAAGTAGCGACAGATAATTCAATCAAAATCTCATCCATTTCGCCAACAGTCCTATAAATCAACTTAACCGGATTCTTTGTCTACGCGTTCCCGCACCACATTCTAAGGTACCCGGGCAACAAACATGTCAATGTGGAATCAAACGGCCAGGAATAGCTTTGCAACTAAACAGACGCTGTTTGTTCCACCGCGTAGCGCACCGGCCCGATTTGATAACTCCCACTTCTGGCGAATTGATGCGAGACGTGAGAGATTGAATTAGAATAGGTTTTTGTTCCCTTTGGAAACAACCAGCCAGTGTGTATGATGCAAATTAGGGGTTGCCATCTGAATATCTGCGAAAAGAAGCGCGACATTACCTTCTTCCCAGCAAACGCTTCTGGTTGCGTGTGCAGCTCGAGTATTTTCATACGTACACGGGACACTGACGGCTTATCAAGTAACGGAAGGTTTTGTCCCCTCTGCCGGGGGGTCGTCAAATTGTGTTCCATTTGTCGCATCACATTCGTCGCTTGTCTCGGGTCAGAACGTTGTCCGGAGGAAGCTATCATGTAGGCGTACCTCACGACATTTTCTTTCTACTACGTTCAAGGTACTGTTCTGCAATTTGAATCCGAGTGATTTAAGTGGATCACGCTCCATGTGAAACTAAGCACTAGTTACTTGGCTAAGTGGTGGCAATTTGAGCTGTTCGATGTTTCGTGCTTGGATCGTGGAATGGCTCATTTATATGGTGGATAAAGCCGGAGTGTGAAGTGGTTTTCTAGCAACGTTTGCGGGACTGAATTCAATAAGCCTCGCAATTGTGGATTGCACTTCTAGCACCAGCGTTTATTGATTTTGTCTGATTCCAGAAATATTACACAACGGTACGTTCCCCTGAGAATGGGGTTTTGCACTGTGTCAAATTGATACTTGTACCTACAGTGAAAATCTATGCCGATATGTCGATAAAAGACCTGGTTGTCCGATGGAATTTCCTATGTCAACATCATTTGCAGTGAGGAACGATTATTCATATGGTGTTTTATTGTGATAGATGGCGTCATTAATGGTTCGCTGGCATTCTCAGGTTAGCTGTTCTGTATTGGTTTGGATCAATATCAATATCAATCATTAAGTGATTTCGTTCAACACATGATAATGCAATATAATCGAAAACTTCATGCGTTTATTTTTGTAGTAGATCATAATCACATGATCCAGTCATACAATTTTTGATAAAGTATTATGACCATTAGACTGATGCAATTTTTTGTTAATTTTAGTCATGGATTAGAGGTGGATTTTAGAACACTTAAGCACATAAAACTTAAAAGAAAATGCCTTTCAAAAAGTGAATCTTTTTCTATCATTTCACTGTTATAACTAGCTTAATTCGGACATCTTCTTCTTCTTCTTCGCATTTCAAGATTATTGCATATCGCATATTAGCTTATTGCGTGCTCTCAACTTAGTGTTCTAGATGCACTTCCACAGTTATTAATTGAGAGCTTTCGATGCCTGTACCATTTTTGCATTGGTATTATTGTGTGGCAAGTCCAATCATACTTCTATGCCCAGGGAAGTCGAGAAATTTTCCAACCCGAAAAATTCCTAGACCGGACCGGGAATCGAACCCAGCCACCTCCAGCATGGTCTTGCTTTGTAGCTGCGCCTTTACCGACTGAGCTAAGGGAGGCCCCGTTCGGACATCGTTCTGTCAAATTGAAACTATAACAAAAAGTCTCTCATGCCTAGTAACGATAATAGGAACGAGGAAATTTTATTGATGTCCAGCGATTCTCAAAAACTTTCTTGAACGAAACATGAAAAGTCTGATGATTTGCATGCTTCCATGCATTATTTGTTTGTTACTGCTACCCCACATGTGCCGAGTCACGATCGAGGAGCAACTCCGCCTAGATGGTTCATATAAAACCATATTTGGTATCTTGTAGCTCACTTATGGCTACCAGTGGAAGAGGAGATGAGAGGTTTTTTTCAGAACACTTAAAAACGTCAGCAAAGACATTTATGTACATCAGCTGCGGTGCAAGTCTTGTTGTGCCTTACATACATTTTTTCGTACAATATCACATTTAAGATAAGACATAATTAACAATAGTACGCCACAATACTCGGTTTGCAGCTGCCGCTCTCCATCCTCGGTCATGCCCAATGCTCACTAGATCACGCTCTACCTGGTCCGCCCATCGGGCTCTCTGCGCTCCACGCCTTCTTGTGCCAACCGGATCAGTAGCGAACATCAACTTTGCAGGGTTGTTGTCCGGCATTCTTGCAACATGCCCTGCCCACCGCATCCTTCCGGCTTTGGCCACCTTCTGGATGCTGGGTTCGCCGTAGAGTGCAGCGTGGTTCATTCTTCGCCGCCACTCACCGTTCTCCTGCACACCGCTGAAAATCGTCCTTAGCACACGTCGCTCGAAAACTCCGAGTGCTTGCAGGTCCTCCTCGAGCATAGTCCATGTCTCGTGTCCATAGAGGACCACCGGTCTTATTAGCGTTCTGTACATGGTACATTTGGTGCGGGGGTGAATCTTTTTTGACCGTAGTTTATTCTGGAGCCCATAGTAGGCACGGCTTCCACTGATGATGCACCTTCGTATTTCACGACTCACATTATTGTCAGCCGTCAGTAAGGATCCAAGGTAAACGAATTCCTCCAGTACCTCGAAAGTATCCCCGTCTATCGTGACATTATTTCCTAGACGAATCCTGTCATGTTCGGTTCCGCCTACTAGCATGTACTTTGTTCTTGACGCACTCACCACCAGTCCGACCTTTGCTGCTTCGTGTTCCAGGCGGGTGTATAGTTCTGCCACCGTTCCAAATGTTCTTGCAATAATGTCCATGTCGCAAAGCACACAAATTGACCGGATTTCGTGAAAATCGTACCCCGGCTGTTGAGCCCGGCTCGTCGCATTACACCTTCTAGAGCGATGTTGAAGAGTAGGCATGAGAGTCCGTCACCTTGTCGCAGTCCCCGGCGAGATTCGAATGAACTGGATAGTTCACCCGAGACCCTTACGCAGTTTTGCACACCGTCCATCGTTGCTTTGATGAGTCTGATCAGCTTCCCAGGAAAGCCGTTCTCGTCCATGATTTTCCATAGCTCTGTGCGGTATGCCGCCTTATAGTCGATGAACAAATGATGCGTTGGGACCTGGTATTCCCAGCATTTCTGGAGGATTTTCCGTACGGTGAAGATCTGGTACGTTGTCGATCGGCCGTCAATGAAGCCGGCTTGATAACTTTCCACGAACTCGGTCATTTTAGGTGATAGACGATGGAAGATGATCTGGGATAGCACTTTGTAGGCGTCATTCAAAATGGTGATCGCTCTGAAGTTCTCACATTTCAAATGGTCGCACTTCTTGTGAATGGGGCAGATAACCCCCTCCTTCCACTCCTCCGGTAGCTGTTCTGTTTCCCAGATCCTGACTACCATCCGGTGCAGGCAGGTGGCCAACTTTTCTGGGCCCATCTTGATGAGTTCGGCTGCGATACCATCCTTACCAGCTGCTTTGTTGTTTTTGAGCTGCTGAATGGCATCCTTAACTTCCCTCAGCGTGGGAGTTGGGTCAGTTCCGTCCTCTGCTGCACTGACGTAGTCGTTTCCTCCATTGCGCTAGTCTCCCGAGCCTACTTTCTCCTCGCCATTCAGGTGCGCATCGAAGTGCTGCTTCCACCTTTCAATCACCTCACGTCCGTCCGTCAAGAGGCTCCCGTCCTTATCCTTGCACATTTCGGCTCGCGGCACGAAGCCGTTGCGGGATGCGTTGAGCTTCTGGTAGAACTTCCGTGTTTCTTGGGAACGGCACAGCAGTTCCATTTCCTCGCACTCCGCTTCTTCCAGGCGGCGTTTTTTCTCCCAAAAGATGCGGTCTGCTGTTTCCGCTTCTGTTTATACCGTTCCACGTTCTGTCGAGTTCCATGCTGCAGCATTACCGCCCGCGCTGCGTTCTTCTCCTCCAAAATCGCTCTGCACTTCTCGTCGAACCATTCATTCCGTCGAGTTCTTTCCACGTACCCGATGGTGCTCTCGGCTGCGTCGGTGATGGCTGCTTTTACTGTACTCCAGCAGTCCTCTAGAGGGGGCACATCAAGCTCGCCCTCCTCTGGCAACGCTGCCTCTAGATTCTGCGCGTATGCTAAGGCGACATCCGGTTGCTTCAGTCGCTCTAGGTTGTACCGTGGCGGGCGTCGGTACCGTACATTGTTGATGACGGAAAGTTTTGGGCGCAGTTTGACCATCACCAGGTAGTGGTCAGAGTCGATGTTGGCGCCACGATAGGTCCTGACGTCGATAATGTCGGAGAAGTGCCGTCCATCAATCAGAACGTGGTCGATTTGCGATTCCGTCTGCTGTGGTGATCTCCAGGTGCAACGATAAGGGAGGCTGTGTTGGAAAAAGGTGTATGGCGTATGGCCATGTTCTTGGAGGCGGCAAAATCAATGAGTCGTAGGCCGTTCCCGTTCGTCAGCTGGTGGGAGCTGAACTTTCCATTCGGCGGTCTGAATTCCACCTCCTGGCCTTGTGGACTTGTTGTGCCTTATAGAGTTTGTATGTTACATACCTTAATTAAGCTACTATCAGATATGATTACCAGGGTTATTACACTGTCCCTACATGTTGTTACCGACGTGACTAATTAAACCCAAAGCACACCGCGGCTCGCGTCGATAAACGCGAATATAAAAAAAAACATAGATTGCAAATTTAATCGAACTTCAAACCAGAGGAGAAAAATCATTCCCATACGTGCTAGTAGGGCGAGTCCAAAATCGCTTATGCTAGGATCAGCATTATGATTCCGCGGCTCGATGCGCCGATCAGTTCAATTGTAAATATTGTATAGTAAGCATAAAAATAGTTCTACGGTTAGTCGTCATACTGCTGTTTGTTAGTGCATACCGAAATTTCCCTGGCGAGCCAGTTAGACGATCCTTAGATTCCTCTTCAGACGCATAGGTTTTCTTAGCGAGGCAACTAGCAGAAGACGGTTCACTACAAGTGATTCTTACTGGAAGTTCAGTATTATACGGAGCGAAGCTCTTTTCTTCTTTCCAGACGCATAGGCTTTCATTAGTAAAGCAACTAGCAGGAAGCGGGAAAGGCCGAGAAAAAGCTCGTACTGAGTTGGTCCGCTCACAACAGCAGTCGATTTCCGCCTAGTAATCTGTTTCATTCGGTTGACAAAGTTTCGCGAACCCGCACCTTCGCGCGGGGAGACTTAGTAGCGCGCGTAACACATGTCCTGACACCAAGTTTGCAATGTTTCTTATGCAACGGATACACTTAAAGGCTGTACTCGAAAAAAATGCAACAGACAAAAATGATCACCAGAAATTCATTTGAGGTCGGATATTTTTGAAACTCTCAAGAAATTAATAAACACGTATGAGTTATGTTTTTGCAAAGTTGGTTTATTCAACCTCATCTCCTAGGCTTAATGCCCGCACCTTGGACTTAACGCTACCCATCAAATCTTGGGCAACACTTGCGCCATCTTTCTTACACACTTTCATCCACTCTTTATTGAAATTCTTGTCGTTTTTGAAGACTTTCCCTGTTTCCGGAGCTTGCCCTTCATAATTGCTATTGGGCGAATTTCTGGCGAGTTTAGCGGATTTACCACCTGCATCGTTGGCTTCGTACCACTCCATCACCGGTTTCACGTAATGGCACGTTGCCAGATCCGGCCAAAACAGAGTGTTACCTTCTTGTGATCGGAGGAAGGACAGCAGGCGCTTCTGGAGGCATTCTATTTTATATATTTGGCCGTTGATGGTGCCGGTCGTTATGTACGGCTTGCTGAATTTGCCGCACCCACAGATAGCCTGCCACACTATGTTCTTCTTGGCAAATTTTTCGACCTTCTTCTTCTGGAACTTCTCCGGAACATCCAGGCGGGAACATCTTGCCGACGAAAAACTCCAGGCCGGGGATCTGCTTGGCGTCCGCTTTAATGTTCGTCTCGTCGTCCATAACGATGCACTTCGGCTGCACCAACCGGTACAGCTGCCTGCCGCAGGATTTGGCCACCGCATTCTGTTTATCAATTCGGTTAGGTGCCTTCCTTACCTTGAAGACATGAAGTCTGGCACGCTTCATTGTCTGCTGGCCGACCTTCTTGGCCACGTCCCGAAACAAAAGGCTCGGATTGCGCTTGAAGTAATCCCTCACCTTCCTTGCGTTCACAGGGTCGGTCGTCTTCGCTTTATTTTCGGTGTCAGCTTGCCGCTGGGTCGTCTGCGTCTCCTTTAACGGTATTACCACACGGGACACGGGATTGTAGATTCCAAACTTTTTCGCGATCCACCTGTGGGACTGGCCTGGATTTTCCTCGATCGCTCCCATAATTTTTTGTCGAAGCACTTCATGCTTGGAAGTCATCTCGATAACCACTTGACAGATTGTGACGAAATTTTGTACATGGAAACATTACACTTTAAACTAGTTTTACACAAAATTTCATAAATTTTTACCTTTGCAATAAAAAAAAGTTATATACAAAGAAAGTGTTGCATTTTTTTCTGGTACAATCTTTACATGACAGAGCATTATTTATATAATGAATTCAAGAGCAAATTTTCATTATGTCGTAAGTAACATTCGCACCAATCCGAGAAAAATAAAGTTTTGTTTTGATGACCGAAAAGTTATTCCTATGTTCAATTAAACTCGTATAATCTCATAGTGATAGCAATGTTTAACATATATAGCAGGGTTCTAATCATACAAATGCAATTCGCTAGCTTTCATGTGAAAAAATACTGGTTTTTAAGTCAAAAGCTATTATACGTCGTTTGGTGGCCCCTATTGTTACTTAATTCAAAGTGTATTTACCAGGATATTCGGGAGAATTATTAATTACGTTTCCTTACGTGCAGCCCATTCATCATTTAGGACCACCGAAATCATCTTAGCAACAAACAGTTCGATTTATTCACTTTAATAATGAGAAAGCGAAACGACGAACGTACACTTTTCACGGGTTTCTCAGCGCTGTTACTTAAGTCAAACGGCATCTCCATAGAAATCGGGTGACTTAAGTAACATCGAAAACTATTTTGATCGGAAGGTGATTACGTCAAAAAGCAATTTGACTGGTAAATAAATTTAAAATGGGATGTGATCCTATATTCGGACAGAATATAGTGTAATAGCAGGAGCATCGATTGACACTGATAGCTCGACTTTGTTTACCTTTGTTACTTTTGACGTAATGAAAATTTGCTCTTGAATTATGAGCAAATCCAAATACTATACACGTGTCACTATGCATGAATTTATTATTCAAATAATGCTCCTGCTCATAATTGGTCATACACGTGTTGCCGTGGCATTACTATTTCAATAGGTAAAGCCTAGTATATAGTGAAGTGGTTTCGGATACACCAGGAGGAAATAAACCGAGAAAAATAGCGATTTAAGGAAAAACGAAATTGAACTTTATTGAAAACGTGTTTTACTTTTGTTTACTCTGAGCGAATGATGTAGTAGAAAAACGCACAGGGGCGTACCAAAGGTAGGGGCAACTAGTACACTGTGGTTACACTCTTAACACCCCTGCTTAACCACGGTAGTCTCCAGTCCCAGCCTGGTGCGGAGTCCTCTGAAGGCGGTGACCGAAAGACCCTTTGTCATGATGTCTGCTTCTTGCTCTGAAGAACGCACGAACTTGATGATGATGACACCCTGCTGCACAAGATCACGTAGGAAATGAAATTTGGTGTCCACGTGCTTGAGTCGACCATAGTCCTTCGAATCCTCAGCAATGCGAATGGTGGACTGATTGTCCTCAAAAACTGGAATGGGACCCTCGATTGAACATCCAAGATCTCCAAGCATCCTCTTCATCCAAACGACCTGACACGTGGCCGTACACAACGCTGCCAGTTCTGCTTCGGTGGACGATAAGGCGACCGTTTGCTGCTTGCGTGTAAGCCAGCTCACGGTGCATCCGTATACCTTGCAAACACATCCCGTTACAGATCGCCGGTCCAGGTTGTTGTTGGCCCAATCTGCATCGGAGAAAACTTCCAATAACTGCACGTTTGGCTGCTTCCGATAAACCAATCCAACATCCAGCGTGCCTTGGACGTACCGCAACATCTGCTTCAAATAGGTCCAGTGTTCATCGTTGGGACACGACTGGAATTGGCTGAAATAGTTGATGGCAGCCGACAGATCCGGTCGAGTAGTGAGTGAAGCGTACATCAGACAGCCAACCAACTCCCGGTACGGCTTGTCTGTTCGCTGACTCTCGTCTCCCTTAGTCAACTTCAAGCGATGCTCGATCGGCGTCGACCTCGGCTTGGATTCGCTCATCCCAAAACGCTTGAGCAAACCCTCCAAATAGTCCCGTTGACTGATCTTCAGTACACCAGCTGCACGGTCCCTGTCGATCCTCATGCCTAAGAACTGCTTGACCTCACCAGCATCCGTCATCTCGAACTGCTCGGACAATTTCCGCTTGACCAACTGCAGAAGCTTCAGCGACGGACTCACGATCAAGATGTCGTCGACATACAGCACTAGAATGACTTGCTCCTTCCCAGATCCGAAAGTGTAAAGGCATTGATCGTTGGCACTGCGAACGAAACCCAACTGCTCGACGAAACGATGAAACTTCTCATTCCATGCCCGCGACGCTTGTTTCAGGCCGTACAGTGCCCGGTTCAGCCGACAAACGAGTCCACTCCCCTGCTCAAACCCGTCCGGTTGAGCCATAAAGATTTCCTCCTTCAGCTCGCCGTTCAAAAACGCGGTCTTTACATCCATCTGATGGATATGCATTCCGCTTTGGTTCGCCAACGCCAGAACTGTTCGCAAAGTGTCCAACTTCGCCACAGGAGAGTAGGTCTCCCCATAATCAAAACCTCGCTTCTGGCTGAAACCTCTAGCGACCAGTCTTGCTTTGTACTTCGGGCAGCCGCCAGATTCGCCGTGCTTTACACGGAATACCCACTTGCATGAGATCACCGAACGTCCTTCCGGTTTCTCAACAAGCGTCCAGGTGTTGTTCCGCTTCAGCGAGTTCAGCTCATCTTCTATCGCAGCTTTCCAATCCTTCCAGTCATCGCGTTTTCGCAGCTCAGCGATGGTCCCTGGAATCTCATCAACGTAGTTTACCGCACTCAACGCAAAACTTGCGTATCCCATCTCAAAATCCTGATGCCACGCAGGAGCATTCCGCTTCCGCTTGGGTCTACGTAGTTCGCCACGCAGTTCGCCCTCAGCTTCCTCTGGCTCAGACTCGGTATCCTGTTCCTCAGACTCCTCTTCGTCGAAACTTTCGAATTCCCCGTCGGATGTTTCCCTTTCCGGGTCCACGGGTTGGACACTGACTCCGTCCTCTTGATCATCGTCTGCTGAAACACGGATAAACTCGTCTCCGTTGGAACACTTCCTCTCCACGAACACATTCTCCATCAGGTTGTCCTCAACAAAGTCCACATCGCGCGCTACTACAATCTGCTTCTTCACGGGATTCCAAACCCGGTACCCGTTCTGGCTGTATCCCAGAAAAATGCCTTTCCAGGCTTTCGCATCAAGCTTACGCCGGAGCTCATCCGGAACATGAACGAAAACCTTGCTACCGAAAACTCTTACCTTCGATACATCCGGCTTCCGGGACTCCCATCGCTCGAACGCTGTTTGCTTCGTGTTCAGCGCACTGGTGGGGCTTCTGTTAGTCAGGTAGGCCGCTGTCAGCACAGCTTGCCCCCAGAACCTCTTTTCGACACCTGAATCCTCCAGCATTGCCCGAGCCTTCTCGACGAGGGTCCGGTTCAACCGCTCGCTCACGCCGTTCTGCTGTGGCGTGTACGGAACGGTCCACTCGACTTGGATTCCTTTGCTTCGGCAAAACTTCTGGAATCGCTTGTTCTTATATTCTCCGCCATTGTCACACCTTAGACGAGAAATCTTCTGGCCAAACTTCGCGGAGACCAGGGCCTCATACTCTTCGAAATAGTCCACCACCTGATCTTTCGATCGCATCAAATAGACCACCGTGAAGTGGCTCCAATCGTCCGTAAAAGTGACAAAGTATTTCACTCCGGACAGCCCTACCGGCGTAACAGGGCCACACACGTCCGTATGTATGAGTTCAAGTACACGCGACGACCGATTACCACCGGACGCAGAGAACGGTTTTCTCGTCTGCTTACTGACGACGCACGAATCGCACACAATCATGTCCCGATTGTCATTCGCGGGGAACATGTTCATTCCCGAAACCATGCCATCCTGAACTAACTGCTTCAGACTGTTCTCGTTCAGATGGCCGAACCGTCGGTGCCACAATTCTGAACTCTTCCGAATTTTACCGCACGACAACAAGGCATCACCGGCATTGTGCCCAACCGAGTAGAAATCTAGTTCGTACAACTTTTTGCGACGAGACGCACTCGCGACGACTTCGGAACCTCGATAGACTTTCGCTTTCCCGGACTCGAACACCACACGCATACCGGCTTTTTCCACCTTTAGCACTGAAAACAAATTGCAGCGAAGTTTAGGTACGAACAGTGCATTTTCGACCGTGCACTCAATCTGTTTCCCGTCAACGACCGAAATCACTTTCACTGTGCCGGCATGTTCGGCCACAATCGTCTCACCGTCCTTTGCAATCGCAATCTCGACCGGCTTCGCCATACGATGCAATTCGCTGAACAGCTCTCTGTCCCGGACGAGATGATCCGTGGCACCGGAATCAATAAACCACCGGGTACGATGCCGGTCAGACAGATCCATTCCGCCGCTTACACCGACGAAACAAACTCCCTTTCCGTCGTCCGCTTCGGCAACATTGGCTTTCGACTTTTGCTGCTTCTTATTACCTGCCTGCTTTTTCCGATCCAAGCAATCGATCTGTTTATGGCCTTCCTTCTTGCAGTGAAAACAAATCAGCTTCCTCTGCTTCACCACCTTTGATCCGGAAAAAGCTGCTTCTGCACCCTGCGAGGAAACCAATTCCATACCTCGCCGCTTGGTTTCTTCGTCCAGCAATCTGCACTTCACAAACTCGAGCGACAGGTTATCTTCGGGCATCGTCTCGAGTGCCGTGACAACTCCGGAATAAGAAGAATCGAGCGTCAAGAGAAGGTGGCAAACCACGTCCAAATCCTCCAGAACAGCACCAGTCGAACGATACTCACGGACCAGCTTATCAAAACGAAGAAAATGTTGCTGTAGATTTCCGCCTTCGAACCGCAGCTGCAGCATCTCCCGCTTCAAATGCATGCGGCTCGCGATGCTACGGCGCTCGAATACCCGATGCAGGGCGTCCCAGATATCCTTGGGGTACTGCTTGCCTTGGATATACTCCAACTGGGAATCGTGAATCCTCGAAACCAGCAGGGACTTGCATCTGCGGTCTTTCTTCATGCGTTTCTCCAATTTCCTCGCTTTTTCCGCTTTCACTTCGTTCGTGTCGTTTTCCAGGACAATCAGGTCCTCCACTTCCGCTGCATATGTCTGGATGCACTCCACAAGCTCGTGCTCTTCCAGGAGAATCTGCATCCGGAACTTCCAGGCAGCGAAGTTCAAGCCATCGAACAACGGCAACAACACACGATCGAACTTTTCCTCCTCCATAACGAAAACACCGCACTTCCGATACTTATCCGATAAAACGCGACCGGGCCCAAAACCTGAAGTGGTTTCGGATACACCAGGAGGAAATAAACCGAGAAAAATAGCGATTTAAGGAAAAACGAAATTGAACTTTATTGAAAACGTGTTTTACTTTTGTTTACTCTGAGCGAATGATGTAGTAGAAAAACGCACAGGGGCGTACCAAAGGTAGGGGCAACTAGTACACTGTGGTTACACTCTTAACATATAGTTCAAAGCGAAGTGAAATTTGAAGCAAGTGAAAAATCATAAAATTTCGCTAACGAAAAAGGTTGTGAAAAATTGTTGTGGATCATTTTTCAATTTGCTCTTTTCGCAGTTCACAGTTCACGTGAAGTGAAATCGATCAGTTTACACCTCCGGTGAAGTGAGCATTTGACAGATACGCTTTTTATTGAAACGTTAACTTTTCGCTTAGCTGATGTGCATTTCACGAGTAGCTGCATGCGTTTAAAACGTAAACGTAAGCGAAAAAAATGTGATCCACAACATTCATTGTTTACAATTCCAAGCGAAGTGAAATATTTGCGAGTTGAGTTTTTCACGCAGATGAAAAATGAAGTATTTTGTAAAAAAAAAATCACTTCTCTTCGATCTCTATACTGGCCTTAATTGGAAAAATGAATCTTAATGAATAAATCAGTTTGTTGTCAAATGATAAACGCGTTGGTTTGCAGAAAGTATAGCATGCTGAAATCTATGCAATTTCTATTATCATAAAGTATACCACCAGGGACGCTGGAATGCATTTGTCTGCTCTTAACAAACAGAAGAAGTTAAACTTCATGCAATTATGACTTATAAACACACAAAATGCGTTTCAAAACAATCATCTTAAAAACTTCGTTCGTGCTATACGTAATGTAACGGTGTCTCTAGTTTTTTTTTTTATATCAAGCTGAACAATGCATTAGGTCCTAAGTAACATTGATAGATTTTCTTCGAATTGGCTATATACAGTGCTATTCGATATAATAGCAGCACATGCCGATTTTCATTCAAAATTAACAACTTTGACATGTCGTAACTTTGTTCTCTTAAGATCAATTGAGCTGAAACGTTAGCCACAGAACTAAGAATAAGTTCAATTTCACGATTTCAAAATTCAAATTTTTTGGAAGCACCTTCCGGAAAGTGATATACCAGTTTTAATTAATAATTTAAGCTCAATTTCGAGATTTAAAGTTGAAGAATGAGACACATGAAACTGCTCTTGCTGAGTAACAGGTTGTGACAGAATGTTGTCCAGGCATCCACTTCCCCAAAATTTAGTAAACCGAAACATGGCTTAGCTGAAGCTTACAATATTTGGATACCTGTTGACCTGTTAGTAGCTTAAAACTGCAAGAAAGAAATTCTGGAAGGGCCTTCTTTTGAGTTGAAACGTCGTACCTACGAAACTGCGCAAAACAATCGACCCATTGCGGTTGTCAAAAAATTTTACCAGTACATAAACGCTCCAGGTAGTTTAAGCGAACCCCCACACGTTTCAATATATTGACGCGAAGGGGAATTATTGACAATAATATTGATGATGTAAATTCAGAAATGTTGTCGATCTCGATGTACGATTATTGTCAATAAAAGACAGATGTTGGTGGTACATGTTCCATGAAAACAACTCTAAATTGAGTAGGATTTACTTTTTCTAGGCTTCTAACGCCATTTTGCCAACTCTCAACTTAAAACAAACATCTAAGATTAAATATTATTCGTTTTAGACTAATGTTTTTTTTTCATATTGCATAGGGGAATTTACGTATTCTTGTCAATCTAAGCGGCGTCCGCACTTCAATTAGCTATTTATAAGCGTTACGCACCCATGTGATATGTTTGTTTGTATACATTTATCTGATGCTTGCTATTCTATCCATTCCAATAGACAGAATTGTCCAAAACGGGATGAAAACGTTTCTTCTCAGGCTCTTTTTCTTCGGCAACCTTTCCATTCGAACTGCGTGTTAAACAGCTGCTCTATTATCGGCAACTTGAAATCAGCCGTATTTTGTAGTGCGTATATTTCTTTTGGCTTGCAAATGATCATTACAGCTTCTTTTCGAAATTATGAAATTATGAAATATTATAATAATTATTTTTATATGTAAGTTTATTCATGACACGTGACACCTGTTAATTTTGCTTTCAGAGCATCACAATCAGCGATCTTAGCTGTAATGAGCAATCGCCATGAGTGAGTACTCATCGTTATAGCTTATCGCTACTTGTCACAAACGGATGCGAAATTGACAGGTTTTATGAGTCATACACAAACTTTACCTCCGCTTCCTGCATTTTACAAATACAAAATATCGTTATAATATATCATAGTTTCGTAATTCCAAATCACATTTTAGCTGTAATAAGCAATCGCAAGCCTGCTTCTAAGCGCTCAATTTACAGTGTGCTAGTCACCTTTAGTGTCACTTGTGGCAGAAAATCGTGTCTTGGTGATAATAGAAGAGTGGACCATATTGTTTGTTTATAATATTTGCTTTAAATTTTGCTCCTTCCCTTGGAATTCAACTCACAACTATGAAATTCTCACGCAAGAAATTACTCTCAGGTCTCGAAACAAATTCTTTAGATTTCTCGTCAATTTTTTTCAAGAACCCCAGAAGTTTTGACCAATTTCATTTAAAGTTCTAATGGAATTTGGTTCAGATTTAATTGTTATCTTCCGTAGCATAACCTCTATGAATTCTCCAAAAGTTCCCAAGGAAATATGCTTAAAAAATTTCAGAACCGCCTTGGAATTTTTACCGAGTTCATTTGAAGTTTTGTAGGAATTATACTCAGAATAAATGGTAATCTTCCGTAGCATAACCTCTATGAATTTTCGCGTTACATTTGAAAAGGGCCAATCAACTTATGTAAACAAAACTTGGTAAGGCCTATACACGCGACCAAAGTACGCACAAGCAAACCAATTTTCCCTAACTTATGATGTTGTTGTTTTGCGTAGGCGTACCAACCGGTGAATACTCGTGTTTATTTCAGTTATCATGGGGACGTAATATGTGATTAGCCCCGGTCCCTTTTAAATTGTATCATTATTTATGTATGGTCCTTATATTTGAAATGACGTTTCACACGAGGGACACGCAATACAAAGAACCGGTGCGTTGAAGTTAAAATGCAATCAAAAGTACATAAAGTATGAAGAGCTTTGAGTGGGTTGGTTTATTTCCTTTAAATTCCGTTATAATTGCTTATTTTTTGACAGATACGCGTATTTCGTCTACTACTTGCAGACTTCATCAGTGCCAAGTACTCAACACCATACTACTTGATACTTGGCACTGATGAAGTCTGCAAGTAGTAGACGAAACACGCGTATCTGTCAAAAGATAAGCAATTATAACGGAATCTAAAGGAAATAAACCAACCCACTCAAAGCTCTTCATAAAGGGATTCCGTTAAGAGGTTCGACAACATTAAAGGATTACTTAAAGTAATTAATGCGTTTTCAAATAGTACTGACGGTAATTAAAAGTATTGGAAATGTAATGAATGTACTTTAATTACAAAATTTCGACTGTAATTAATGGAGTTCAAAAGTAGTTAATGTTCTACATTGTGTAATTGATGTAATTAAAGCAGTAGTTAATGGAATTAATTTAATTACAGCCGTTGCCTGCGTTGGAGTTAAAGATTATTGCGTGCCCCTAAGTTTTACATTCATCTAGTGATGGCCGATTTCATTCGAATAATCGATTAATCGATTAACGAACCGAAAAGTAAAATATTTGTAATCGGTTTTATCAACCGGCTCACTACTTGATACGACCAGAAGGTCTCAAAGAAACGAGCTCAACTTTTTGGCTTAGCTCTGGTACTATCTTCGGTCCCAAGCTAATCGTTGCACCCCTCGAAACATAGGAAAATCCACGAATCCCTCATTTTATCTGTCAACCTTTCATAGCTAATCGAAACAGACATAATGTAGTACTAGAATTTGGACTAGAATGGTGTACGTTAATCGATTAGCTTGGGACCAATAGGCTAGTCAAGTAGTGAGCCAATTTTAAATCGTTAGTTTCGTATTGATTGTTGGTACATAGTAGATAGATAATACAGTATCTTCCTGTTTTTGGCAACACCTCCATTTCGTTATGTTTGATAAAGTTGACCATAATTGTGTTTTTAAGCGTTTTTCCATAGTTTTTTATTCCCAGGAATCCTAACACTCCATACAAACTCTTTCTATTCATTTTCGCATTAGTCAATCCCAACAGCCACACAATAGCAAAATACCTGCATGATTGATTTTTGCAACAGATGCCGATAGTAAAAATAATTGTGTGGTGTTAACCAAGTCCCAACAGCCGTCATGAGAGAATGAGAAAATAGCTCGTCTCACTGTCACGAGACGAAACTACTTATCATGGGCATATTCCTGTTATTTTCCAATGATCAAGCAGTCGTGATACCTATGTAAAAATTTCGTGAAATATTTTATTGAAAATTACCTTTGGCAGCCCTGGTCCAAATGACTTTTTTTTCTCTGAAGATATTAAGTAAATGTATTGCACATGCCTTCATTTACCGTATAAGATTAATCCTGATTAAATTTTCTGTCTAGAAGTCCGCTGCACTGGAGCAGATGCGTTTTCAGTAGACGATGGCTAAGTTCCACGTTTTAAATTAATGTTGCGCTCGAGGGGCACGCAATACAAAGAACCGGTGCGTTGAAGTTAAAATGCAATCAAAAGTACTTAAGGTGATACTCTAAGGAAGCCTTAGCGTGAAACTTTAAAAGCACAAATGTCAGCTTCCACAAAACATACAAATTTGAAATTGCTACTCCTTGTTTGCTGCGCTACTACAAACAGAGAGTAGCAATTTCAAATTTGTATGTTTTGTGGAAGCTGACATATGTGCCTTTGAAGTTTCGCGCTAAGGCTTCCTTAGAGTATCACCTTAAAGTAATTAATGCGTTTTGAAGTAGTACTGACGGTAATTAAAATTATCTATCCGTATATAATGTAATTAAAAGTATTGAAAATGTAAATAATGAACTTTAAATACGAAACTTCAACTGTAATTAGTGGAGTTTAAAAGTATTTTATGTTCTATATTGTGTAATTAATGTAATTAAAGCAGTAGTTAATGGAATTAATTTAATTACAGCTGTTGCCGGCGTTGAAGTTAAAGGTTATTGCGTGCTTCTAGGTTGCGCTCAATTTTTTTCATTATCATAAACCATGTTCAAAGTTGTACGTGTGTAAAACCTCATATGTTCACGTACATTTCCATTAATCTACACCTTGTCTGTTATTTTAGGTGCAACATGTAGATTAGGGTCAAGGAAGGTCATTTGATATTCAATTTCACACGACGCTTCCCAGCTGTTTCTGATCCAAAACATTCACACTATTAGCCATGGGGCTAAAAATAAATTACAAATCGGATAATGCAGAGTAAACATCAAGCACTATCAACACACTAGAAAACCAAAACAAAAGCAAAGGTGGGTAACTTGCCGGCGAAATCCAAGTATCAAAATCACGTAGCAGCGGAAGCTTCATGTTTTCATAAACGTTGATATCAGTGACGCTTACTGCCGAGCGAATCATTGATCCAAAGGGATCCCCATCTGGTACATTACATACCTAGTATGATTAGAATCATGCCGGCTCGGCAGTGATTTTCCATAAACAAACAACTTTCAGCCACACTGGCGCAATGCGTAGGTATTCCGTGTTCACACTAAAACCACCAAAAACAAGATATAACCGAAACCGCTCAGAGCATAATTAGTAACCACGTTGGATGCTATAGTTTTGCATAGTGGTTGTTTTTTCGACTTTTGGTTCAAACTGGAAAAAGGGGTACTAACTGGCATTGCGCATCCAACGCACGCATTGCATAGCGCTACACTTTCTAAGCATCCAGTCACGCAGACATGTGGCAATAGATGGCAAACAATGTAGGGTTGACGGATTTGTAGCTCTCCCTCGAGTCAATGTTCGGCTTTTTTTCTTGCACAGTTGTTCAAGTGGTGAGAAATTATGCGTTCTGCATAATTAATTACCACAATTTGCATTTACAAGCTTTTTCAGAAACTTATCGCCGACTTTCCTCTCAACTAGCAATATTCCTATAAGAAATTAAGGTTGCATACACGTAGGAGCTTTTATGATATGATTTACATCGTGGTAATTATGCATGAAACAATTTGGGTGATATGGACGATTTATGGCATCACGACCCTACAGACATCGTTTTATGAATCAGACTTTGTTGTGTTTGAGTGTCACTGCGTAAGCATGTTGGTACTCTCGATTCCACGTGTTTTATAGACTCAGCAGAACTTCCCTTCCCACTTTGTTGATAATACCTGAGATTGTGCAACAGTATAACTGCGAACTGTTTTCCAGAATGACGAAACAATCCGAGTAGAGAGAATCATTTCCGATTTGGTTGGATATCGATTGAAGCGTAGTTTTCGCTTTGATATTACTTGGATCGTACTTACCGCAGCCAATCTTTTTAGTTATCAAATTGAATTTAACAACAGTATTCAGAAATTATGTCTACATTGAAAATGATGCCTCGTATAACTGAAAAACGAAATTAGCAAATATCACTTAGTGGTGAATTTTCCTTCAGAAGAAGGAAAGCACTCTTTCCAACTACACCGGTCGAAATGCACACGTATACTGATTAAACTGTAGACTGTGTTCTCTCATTTGCCACCTCTTCACAGAGTTGTTCAGAATCGAGCATGGTCGGCTACAGAATGCGATTCTCGTGCTCAGCAAATGGATTTGTTTTGCCACATTTCATACAACGAGCAGACTCGCCCAACTAGAATAAACATAAACATCCAAACGGAGAGAATCGTTCTGCTTTTGCAATTTCGGTGGATTTCCGAACTAACACAAGCCAGCTCGTTTGTCTCGTCAGTATGTTGTTCTCCGGAGGAACTTACACATTATGATCCGTCTGCAACAATGTGCTCCCATTGATGTGTTCGTGAGATATGATTTAGATTTGGGAAGTATGCTTTCGATGGGAGAGCATAATTTTGCCACCCTCCTGTTGATGGTGAGGTGAGGTTTGATGAGTTGAGCTGTGAGTAACTATGGGATTGGTATGAGTGCAGCGGAAAACGACACTTGAATGAATGTATCGGTCTGAGTTGAAAAAGTTAACCCTTATAGATCCAGGATTAATGTTGCTTTGGGGTACAGTAATACATACACTAATACCAAGATGGGAAATGACAGGTGGGCAGGAACTCACGGTCTCCCAGTGTTGGTGAGTTCTTTGCCGTTAATGTTCACGAAAAGTTCACTATTTTGCCATACAGAAATTCAAAACAAAAAATTTTATCTGCGGATTTGGACTGTTTTTGACCTGTTTCGTACGACCGGAAGGTGTATGCTGGTCACAAATGCCGTGCCAAACTGATTTCCTACTCAATTAATCAATCTTTGATGTGAATTTCGCTAATAAACACGAGGAGCATTTCTTATAGCAAACTTGCCATAACAAAATGAGCATGGTTCCTTTAAGTAAACAAACTAACACTTTTTCCGACTGTGGCACCTCTCTTACTCGCCTGGCACTAATACGAACTTATTGAACCTACATTGATCAGTCAACGAAAGTAGTAATTGATAACGCGTCGAGTGAACCACGTTACAGAAATCACTAGAATCATGAGATTTGAGATGATTAATGATTCGAAAGGTTTAATCTCAAGTCTTGTTGCTTCAAGGGCGGTTTCAGTTTTCATAGAAACGCGTGCGATGCTTTACACAGTGACAGCCACGCGTCTCCACCGAATTGTCCATAAGTGCATTACATGTAAAGAATAGTCAGAATAGTGTAGACACCAGAAATTGGTCTTGGAAATATAATTTAAAAAAAATAATGCAGCAGATCTATCCGAAAATACCATGATTATCTCATGGGAAACTTTCCATCTACCGCTAGGTGCGCTTGTGTTTACAACAATAATATGGAGCTACTTTTGGATCCGAAGTTCCACTTCACTTCTGTGTTAACACTCCTGCTCAAACACTGGAATTAGCTAGTCCAATGCCAACGCAATGCTTCCGAAAAAACCGCCACGGGAAGACCTTTGGTCATTATGTCAGCTTGTTGATCTACGTACTGAAGTTTGATTCTCTTCTGTCGCACAAGGTCTCGTTCATAGTGGAACTTGACATCTACACGTTTTATAAGCCCGAAATTCTTAGATTCGCAATACATATCGTAGACTGGTTATCCTCGTAGAATACGACCGGTCCCTCGAATCGTACCCCAAGTCTCGCAAAAACCATACCAATCACTGTTCATGGCAAACTGCCACGCAAAGCGCAGCCAGTTCCGCCTCCATTTAAGAAAGAGTCACAGTTTCTGTGTAATCCAGCATACGGTGCAACCAAACACTTTGAATACACCACCGCGTACAGAACGCCTATCCGAAACGTCGTTGGCCCAGTCTGCGTCCAAAAACACTTCCATAGTGGCTACCTTAGTGCTCCTCCTGTACACTAGACCCATATCCAGTAGACTGATGCAAAAATTTAAAATTTTCGCTCCACAGTGTTCAAATAGTTTCAAATTGGGCCCTGATTAGCCTCCCAAAATTTGAACTCTTTTAGTGAGGAACTGACTTGGCTCAAACCGTTTGAAGTTTATATGGGAATTACTATGGAGAAACCGTAATTTCGGTTCATACCTATCTCAAAATTCACCAGTTCACTCTACTTTAGAAAATGATAGCTCAGCTTGCAGAAAATTTTCTCAGCTACAACTTTGACCACTTTTCGATCAAATATAAGGAACAAAAATTATTAATGCTTCAAGTCACTGATGTCTTATGATTATGCTCAATCAACTGTTCAGCAGGCAACATTGGTGTTTATGGCGCGTAGAATAGAGGACACCAATCATGGCTACTATGTCACACTGCAGAGTACAGTGTTGCCTACAATACAGTTGCTTAATCTTGCCATAAGATTATCAATCTCTTGAACAATTAATAACTATTTAATTTGACGTTTGACTGAAAAATGATTTTCTGCAAAGTTGTAGCTGATAAAAATCTCCATAAGAACAGCAATAGAATTTGTTAACAGTACAAAATGTAAAAAGGCTAGAAGACAATGAACAAACAGTTTTGTTTTCCCATAGTAATTTCCATATAAACTTCAAATTGTTACTTATCAAATGAGTTTAAACTTTCGGAGGCTAATCAGGACCCGATTTGAAACCGTTTGAACACTGTGGAGCGAAAATTTAAAATTTTGCAACAGTCTAATCAACCAGTGAACACTCGTGTTTATTTCAGTTACCGTGGGGACGTAATTTGTGATTAGTCCCGGTCCCTTTCAAATTGTATCATTATTTATGTACGGTCCTTATATTTGAAATGACGTTTCACATTCATCTAGTGATGGCCGATTTTCATTCGAATGATCGAATAATCGATTAACGAACCGAAAAGTAAAATATTTGTAATCGGTTATATCATGCCGATATAAGCATTAACTTCTCTAGAGGATCATCACAGATCGTTTCAAACATGTGCTGCACTCTCATTGGTGGAAAAATGACATCACAGCGAACAAAAAATAATCGATTAGTTGTTAATCGAATAATCGAAAAAATGGGACATCTCTGATTTTGGTGTGATTGTTTTGATAAAAAAGCGCGCAAAATTTCATCTGTACCGAGGGGGCAGCAAAACCACAAAATTGCCTTGCATACTGGGGGTATTCATTGGATGAAAGGGACCGTGAAAGAGGACACTAAAATTGAAAGTTTTTCTTCCGACAGTTTCATCTTAGTATTTATCTTTGGTCTAATATCCAGTGACCCCTACACGTAGCATGAAATCCACTTCAAATACCACCAGTGGACATCGGTAGGGCAACTCTAATATTGACTGAAAAATATAACAGATGATGCCAAGTCCGGCCTGGTTGTCAAACACCCAATCAATTATCTGAAAGGTTGAGTCGTTTGATCCATTTTTCACGACCAGGAAGCTTCTGATGAACTACATCGGTGCACCCCTCGTTACTATATGTATCTTGGCGCTCATGACCAATAGTTACCCTGTTGTTTTGGCTTTCCATTAGGATTGGGCGATCTTGAGAGAAAGATCGATCTTGACGGATCGATCTTATATTTGGTTCTAGAATCGATCCACTGATTAAATCGGAACCAAAGAATCGATCTATGGTAGATCGATCTTATGGTTTTTATTTTAAGTGACCTTTCTGACGTTTATAGCTCACACACTTTCGTAATCCCATTTTCAAGTGCTTAGTTTGCTATCCTCACTTTCGGGCTTACGTACGGTAGCCCAAGAAATTATTTCCTATATAATATTCATTTAAATATTGTCGTGACGGTAAGGATCAATGAGCACAGGAGGGAGGTGGCTAAATCCGTAAAATGTTGCAGTATTCGTTAATATCGGAAACACAAATCTAGATAGAGCTGGAATAAGGGCGTAACAGCTTTTGTAAACAATGACTTCTACCGATGATTTCTAAGAACTCAAGGCACTTCCTGATGAGGATGTTGGTTCGCGTGGGCAAGCCTTGAATTTCATTAAATCATTGATAGAATTCATTGTTTACAAAAGCTGTTAGGCCCTAATTCCAGCTCTATCTAGAAATAGTGACGTCATTGTTGTTACAAAACCTTAAAACCTTATTTTTTAAGATCGAAAAGATCGGAAGAAGAGATCGATTTTTTTCGATCTTTTCATGGACAAAGAATCGATCCGAAAAATCGTAAATCGGAATGAAAAAGATCGATCTTCCAAAGATCGATCCAAGATCGCCCAATCCTACTTTCCATTCTTGAATAAAACGTGTAACTTTTCAACCGCGTGTTTTTCTTTTTCGAAAGTATTTCGTGTCCGTTCCGGGTTATTCTTTTCAGCCGACGTAGATCCACTATTGAACCTGTCCATCTCAGCCTACAGGTTATGGACCCAGTGGATGTTGTGAGAAAAAACGGTTATTTATCGCGTAAAACGAGGAAACGTTTTTCGTCGGAACGGGCAAGGCACCACCGGGTGTACAGTCGTTGGTTGCTGTTGTCGGTGTGCGTGACTGTTCGTGCAACAACCAGGAAAATGGACACAATCAGCAAGTTTTCGAAGCTGGGCAATCAAAACTGGCAGTCCTGGAAATTCAGGATGGAGATGCTCCTGACCAGGGAGGAGCTGTTCTACGTCATCGATGGTGTCAAGCCGTAACCTGTAACGGCCCAATGGACCAAGGATGATAAAAAGGCGCGCACAATTATGGAGTTGTGCATTGAGGACAACCAATACAGCCTCATAAAGACAGCACAGTCAGCCCGCGAGTTCTGTGATAATTTACAGAAGTATCACGAAAAAGTCACCGTGACTTCTAGGGTGTCTCAAAAAGTTGAGTAACTTGAACTTACGAGAAGGAGGTGATTTGAAAGCGCACCTATTCGAGCTGGATGATCTCTTCGAGCGATTGGAGAACGCCGGGCAGGATTTGGAAAATCAGCTGAAAATCGCTATGATTTTGAGGAGTTTACCAGATTCCTACAGCAGTCTGGTGACAGCGCTTGAAGGCAGGCCAGATGAAGATATGACCGCCAAGCTGGTCCGAGTACGAGCGCAGAAAGGAGCGGTATGGAGGATCATCCGGTGACACAAAGGCGTTGAAGAGCAGCGTGAAGTTGCACAGTGCAGTGAAAGACAAATCCGAGATTGTGTGCTTCTTTTGCAATAAGTCGGGCCACATGAAGCAAGATTGTTTGCGGTTTCAGACCCTGAAGAACAAAAGTGATAAAGACAATCGAGATGAAAACAAGAAGATATATCGCCAGGGTGATCGCCCGAAGGCCAAGCACTGAGGCCACTGAGAAGAGTTCCAGTGTTTATGGCCGGAGAGAAGAGGCAAAGTTGCTGGGTTGTGGATAGAAGGATTGCGGAATCAGGTTGACCTGAAACGTGTTTGGAGGGGAAGCTGTCGCGGACGCCGATCCCCAGAGTGGCCGAACGAGTGTCTACGCAAATTCTAAATGTGGTGCACACAGATTTGTGTGGGCCGATGAGAACTGCAACTTCCAGCCCAGCGGCAACCGCTTCCTGATGGCAGTCATCGATGACTTTAGCAGGTATGAAGTCGTGTATCTCCTCGCCCGGAAGTCGGATGCTGCCGACAAGATCATCGAGTATGTCAGGTACGTGCAAAAATTGTTTGGTAGAAAGCCGCGAGTTGTCCGCTCTGACGGAGGCGGCGAGTATGATTGTTGTAACGGTGGCCAAGAAAAGGTTTTTCAGGAGGATTTCACTAATTAAAACCGGACAAGAATTATGGCGTGTTTGAATTACGTGTTTATTTAATAACAACTTTATAATGAACAAACTTCTCTTCTTTCTCTGCTCGGGGGAAGTGTTGGCAGCTGCCGTAAGTAAAAGCAAAGTAATTTAACTACAGGTAGCAATTGTTCCGGCGTAGCATTGGGCAAAACACCAGAATCAGAAGAAGCTTCAGGAACGATTGAACGGGAAAGAATCTATCACCAGATAGGTTTGCGCCGACTTCCCGTAGCTGGTCAACATGTCGTTTCCAAATCCTTCCATCATCCAGATGAATGTAGTAGTGCAGTTTCCCTAACTTCTCCGAGATTGCTCCGTACTTCCACTTGGTTTTGTCGTAATAATCTCTAGCAGCAACTCTCGCCCCCTCTGGAAGATCGCGTACTTTTCCTTCTACCGGTTTCATAGTTCCAGAAGATTCAGGAATCAGCAGATCCAACTGTGAACGGATTTGTCGGTTAAACAGCATCATCGATGGCGACTTTCCAGTAGCTGGGTGGATGGTCCTTCTGTAAGTCAGCAAAATGTCACAGAGTTCAGCATGCATTGTATTTCTGTCACACTGAAGACTCTTCAACTTCGCTTTCAGAGTTTGGATGAACCTTTCTGCCAGTCCATTCGTCGCAGGGTGGTATGGTGCGCCCATCTTGTGGTAGTATTCACGGCACACCTAGATCGTAGTAGCAGTCGTAGTATTGTTGATAATCCTTGCCTCAGGCCACTTTGTGTAGGCATCCACGAGTACGATGAAATACGTGTTTCTGAACGGACCAGCAAAGTCGACATGCACTCGCTCAAACGGCTTTGAGGAAGTCTCCCAGCAATGTGTAGGTACACTTTAGCTGGCTCAGTTCGAGTGGACTGACATAGACTGCAGTTGAGCACTAGATCCTCAATACATCTGTCTACTCCTTCCCACCAGACATATCCACGGGCCAAAGTCTTCAATCTGGTGATACCAAAGTGTGTCGAGTGTAGTTCTGACAATACCTTGCTCCGCAAGCTTGGAGGAACGTAGACACGTATTCCCCTCAGGACACATCCTTTCTGAAGTGTGAACTCCGATTGATCTACTCCGAAGCGATCCCTGGGCTCGACAGGCTTCCCGTTCTTCAAAACCCTGCATAAGCACCTTCACTGTTGAATCCAAGGCAGTAGCTTGCCGAAGCTCCTCCACAGTCAACGGCAACGTTTCGATGATATTTACTTCCAGGAAATCCGTTTCCTCGACAACTATATCGGGAGTTCTTTTCTTCAGCGGCAATCTTGAAAAATCATCAGCGTTAGCGTGCTGATTTGTAGGGCGAAAGTGTATGCTGTAGTTGAAATATTGCAAGAATGTCGCGTAGTGTTGCATTCTAAGCGCCGACATCTTTGGAAGTCCTTTCGTATCCGAAAATATTTGCTTCAGCGGTTTGTTGTCCGTAATCAGCGTGAACTTCCGACCGTAGAGATACTGGTAGAACTTGCGAACTCCGAAGATTATCGGGTACGCTTCTCGATCGACCTGCTTGTAGACTTGCTGAGTAGAGTTGAGTGTCTGCGATGCGTATTGGATCGATCGCTCCGAACCATCCGGGAAAACGTGACTGAGCACTGCGCCGACTCCGTATCTGTAGCAAGCACAAGTGGCAACGTTGTGTCGTAGTGGACCAGGAATTCTTCAGACTGCATATCTTGCTGAACGCCTCGGCACATTCCTTGGACCACATGAAAGGAACAGAATTCTTCAAGAGATTATTGAGAGGGTACAAGGTCGTGCTTAGATTTTGAAAGAACCTTCCGTAGTAATTGACTAGTCCTACGAAAGAACGAACATGGTCCTTATTTTCTGGTATGGGCAAATTATGGACAGCATCAATCTTTTTCTGCATTTTGTGAATACCATCCTTGTTGATCAGGTAGCCACAGTACTCAATTTCGTTTGCGAAGAACTGGCATTTGTCCAAGTTGATCCTCATGTTGTACGAGTTAAGGCGTCAAACCAAAACCTCTTCCAACCTCTGTAGATGGATGTTGTCGTTTGGCCCTGTTATACGCATATTATCCAAGAAAACAGTCACGCCCGGGATACCATTCAACACCTGTTCCATGAACCTCTGCCAGATGGCAGGCGCAGACGCAATGCCATACATTAAACGTGTAGGCCGGTACAAACCCTTATGGGTGTTTAGAGTTAGTATCTCACGATCACCCTCTTCAACCCCAGTTGCAGGTAGGCTTGAGTCAGATCAATTTTGGTAAACTTTTCTCCACCAGCTACAGTGGCGAAAAGCTCTTCCACCGTCGGCAACGGGTGATCATCAATCTCCAGATTCGGATTAACCGTAACCTTGAAGTCGCCGCATAGCCTCACTCTATTGTTAGATTTCATTATCGGAACAATTGGTGTCGCCCACGCACTGTGGTTCACCTTCTCCAGGACTCCAGTTTCGACCAAAGTATTGAGCTCCTTTTCGACAGCTTCTCGCATAGAAAATGGGACTGGACGCGCTTTCACGTACACTGGTTTCGCATTCGATTTGAGGCATAGCTTCGCTTGAAAACCGTTGATTCTTCCAATCGACTCGTCGTACACATTAGCATACTTTCCAACCAGCGTTCTAACAGTAGCAGGAGTATACTTCAGCACAGCAGCAGAACTGTCCAGCACATGCACATCTGAATGCGCTATGTCGTTCAAATCAATCTGCATCCCTGTAATCCACTGGCGTCCCAGCAATGGATGCTTCCGGACATTCGACACGTACAATGGTAGATCAAATGATTTCGAACGGTACTCCACAGTGACTTTCAGCATCCCCTCGACGTTGATTCGATTGTTGCAGTAGCTCACCAGCTCAAGATCCGAAGGCAGCAGATTCTCCGCCGAAAAGTATTTCTTCTTATCCTCTGCACTGATGATTGTGACTGGAGCCCCGGTGTCCACCTCGAAACGGATAGCAACACAATTCACCATCACTTCCAAATAAAACTTGGTAGTCGACGGCTTGTACCGCTGCTCGAGCTTGCAAATTTCCTCCAATGTCTCCAATTCACTTTCCTTCCTACTGGTACCACCTGCAGCCTCCTCCAGCAAATGAGCTTCTGATTTACCACCTTTCTCCTTCTTCGCCTTCAAGCACACCTTTTGCAAGTGCCCTGTCATTTTGCAATAGTTGCACACTGTGCGAATATGAGGGCATTTGTTCGCAAAGTGCGATGCACTACTGCAACGGTAGCATTCTCCTTTCTTTCCCGAACCCAACTTCATTTTATTTTTATTATCGTAATTTGCACTTGTTACCTTCGTTTTCGCTGCGTGTTTCCTCCATTGTTCCACCAGATTGACTTCCGGCTTCCCCTGTCGCGACTGGATTTCGCGTCCGCCTTTGGACGAAAGCTCCAGTGACACTGCAATTTCTCTTGCACGCTCCACGCACGGTTCCGCACTTCCAGTAGTCGGGACTGTATCACCCGGTCCTTCAATCCGAAAACTAGCTGGTTCCTCAGGGCTGTATGCAGATAGTCCCCCAAGTTGCAGGTGATAGCCAGCTTGCGAAAAGCTATCAGGTACTCATCGATGGTTTCCTCTGAACGATCGTCTCGCTGCTTCCGGCATTTGTAGCGGAAATTTTCGAGAATTTCCAGTGGCTCTGGATTGAAATGAGTCTCCAACACGCCCACAATGTCATCGTACGTCTTCGTCTGCGGTTTCTCAGGTGCAAGCTTAGGTTTGACAGTTTGCCTCAGGGTTTGACAGTTTGCCTCAGGGTGAGTTGGAAACTGATTCAATGACTGATGGGGTAGAGTAGCTTGCTGGTAAGGATGGTGGACGTGATCGGCAATCGGTGGCCGAGCCGGTGCCGGATATGATGGACGATTGCGATGCTGAGAGCGAGGATGAAGCATTCCACGACCCCATGGATCAAAGCGAATGCGAGCAGTTCTTCGATTTGAGCTCCACTCCTTCTCAGGATGAAACAAGAGCCCGAAGGAGACCATCAGGGCGAATCGAGTAGCCAAGGTGTCCGTAAAACCCATAACATGTTACCTGACAGATACAACGATTTTGAGGTAGGAGTTGCCACTCATGCGTTAACGGAGCCAGCAACATACAACGAAGCGATGAAGTGTCCGGAGCGTGATTTGTGGAAAGAAGCAATGGATGATGAAATGTCGTCACATAAAGACAACGGTACCTGGGCGGTTGGTACAACTACCACCCGGGAAGAAGGTGAACGGGAGTCGCTGGGTATATAAGGTAAAGGTGAACGAGTCTGGACAAGTGGTACGATTCAAGGCGCGAGTCGTGGCACAAGGACATACGCAGCGTTTCGGAGTGGACTTCAGTGAAGTGTTTGCTCCGGCGATCCGTCACACCACTTTGAGGACACTGTTTGCCCTAGCAGGCAGGAATAAGATGATTCTTAAGCACCTGGACGTCCGTACAACGCACTTGTACGGTTTTATCAGTGAAGAGCCTTATATGCGCCAGCCGCCTGGCTACGTGGTCCGCGAACAGGAGGAGAAGGTATGCCGTTTACGTCGGAGTATTTACGGCCTCCACCAGTCAGCGAGGTGTTGGAACAAGAAATTGTCCGAAGTTCTGAAGGGAACAGGTTTCGTAGCCAGCTCCGTCGATCCGTGCCTGTATACTGCTATGAGAAATGGATCTACCGTTTATCTGATTGTCTATGTTGATGACATCTTAGTCAGTTGCGCTAACGAGGAGGAGCTAACTCTAGTATGCAATCAGTTTAAGAAACACTTAGATATCTACTGTCTTGGTGAAGTCAAGCATTTTTTGGGCTTAGAGGTTACGAAGGACGTGGAAGGAGAATACAGCTTAAGTATTCAGTCGTACGTCAAGAAATTGATCTCGGACTTTGGCATGGAGAATGCCAAAGTGGCGTGAAATCCTATGGATCAAGGATACCTCAAAGACACCAGCCAGAGTGAAGCGATGAAGGACATCACCATGTACCGTAGTCTCGTGATGTACGTCGCTGTTTGCGTGCGGCCAGATATTGCCGCCAGTGCTGCAATTTTAGGACGAAAATTCAGCGGTCCGACTGAAAGAGACTGGACAGCAGCAAAGCGGGTGCTCCGCTATCTGAAGTGGACAGCTGATTGGTGACCTTGAAGCTTATTTGGACTCTGACTGGGCAGGAGATCCAGGAACGCGAAAGTCGACGACTGGTTTCGTTGTCTTCTTCGCAGGAGGAGCCGTCTCCTGGGCGAGCCGGCGTCAGGACTGCGTGAGCCTCTCGTCCATGGAGGCAGAGTACGTGGCACTAGGAGAGACGTGCCAAGAAGTTCTGTGGTTACGGCGATTGCTCGAGGACTTAGGCGAGAAACAAGACAAGGCCACCACAGTACACGAAGATAATCAAGGATGTCTGGCCTTCGTGCAATTCGAAAAGAACAGCCGAAGGTCCAAACACATCAACACGAAGGAGTTCTTCATACGTGACCTTTGCGAGAGAGGAGAAGTCAAGCTTCAGTACTGCCCGAGCGATGTAATGCGGGCAGACGTGTTCACCAAACCATTTGGGGAATGTGAAGCACAACGGCTTCGCAACTCTAATCGGTCTTCACGGCAGTCGAGGGGCCACCGCTGAGGAGGAGTGATGAACTACAAAAACCAAGTGATGAAAGTATATAAACCAGCTTAGTTTTTATGACTCAGGTGAGTTTTCAATGGATCAATGAAAATGCTGAGGTTTTGACAGAAGTATGCTGTGGCTACCATAGTATTTTACATTTGATCGTCCATATACAGTAGCGCCAAAAGCATGCTGGGATGGGTTCAAAACATGACCTTCTAAATTGATCGATTGCAGTTAAACATACTTTGGCGAAACATGTATGTAATCAAACTTTGATAGAATCATGGGGGCTCGAGCACTCCTGGCTCAGAGCTTATAGCGAGAATCAACTCAGAAAGGGCAAAACGGTTTTAAACTTGAAAAAAAAAAATCAAGCAGTTTGGCTTGCAAAATAAAATCGATCGACCCGCAAAGATATTTTTGTGTCTCAGCTCGGCTGGGATTGAACCCAGACCTATAAGGGTAAGAAAGCAGTCACGCTTATCAGTACACCACCGGTGCCGGTTACAATCGATCGTCAAGTGTGGAGTTTTCCAGTTTTCAACTGAACCGATAGTAGGGGTATTCACTATGCGCATCGTAAACATATACACTATCGTAAAAATACCAGGGTCCATTGGAGTGCAATGGAAGTTTATGCATTTACGAGGATGTATACGTTTACGATGCGCTCTGTGAATTAGCATTGTCGGCGACTCTGCAGCTCTTTACTCCTATGAGAAAATCCGTAAGCAAACGTCAGACTGTGCGTGAAACATGGCGGACTTTGTACTATCCTTTCACTCCACCGAAAATTCCCATGAGAAACTGTCTAAATTTGCTGGAAGAGCAAATTTTTCGACGGTGCCGTCAACGCCAATACCGCTAACATTATAATCTCCCACTTTACCTTACTTTAGCGTTACGTGTGGTGAATAATTCCGCCATCTCCGCCGGCTCAGCATAACGGCATCACTTGTTTATGAATGAAATTCTCCGAAGCAAAGCCGAAGGTGAATAACGGTCGCTGCTGTCAAAACATGAGCACGTTGTTGCTGCTGGTTGTTTGTTGGTCGGTCTGCCCGTGCGTTTTCACGTTGGCCGCTGCTATTTTGTTTTGATTGTGGACTAGTAAAATCAAAATTAGAAGTAATATTGCATTTTTTGAACTACACGGATAAAATGAAGGAAAATACTCCTCCGAGACCGGCGTTTGACGAGGACGATGAGCTGATCTATGTCGGGGACGCCGATGAAGTGCTGAACCAATGGGAGGAAGAATTGAATGGTAAGTTTGTTTACCTAGATGATTCATTCATAAATTGATGGGACTAATTTTACCATGCTCCGGAATTACTTACAGACGAAGAGGACGATGCCGAATTAGTCGAAGAGGACGAAGTAGCTGGTTTTGCTGATGACGAGGAGGAATTTGACGACGTGTACATTCCCGAGCGGGACGATGCGCTGGTTACGTTTTCCAAACATACCGGGCCGGTGTTTTGTGGTGCCCTGCATCCTAATGAATATCTTGCCGTGACCGGAGGAGAAGACGATAAGGCATACGTGTGGAACACGAAAACTGGGGAGAGCGTTTTCGAAGCAACAGGACACTCCGATTCGGTCATTGCTTGTGAGTTCAGCTACGATGGACTGTATGTTGCTACTGGCGATATGGCCGGACAGATCCAGGTTTTCAAAACCACTCAGGAGTATAAGAAGGTGTGGGAATTTTCGATGGGCGACATGTGCTGGATGAAGTGGCACTTTGGAGCGCACGTTCTCATGGCGGGAGCTGACACGGGGGAGATATATGTATGGAGGATACCTTCCGGCGATTGCAAGGTGCTGCAGGGTTTCGGTGAGAAGTGTGAAGTGGCGAGCCTGTCACATGATGGAAAGAAAATCGCAGCGGGTTATGGGAATGGAGCTTTTAAAATTTGGGATATCAAAACGAACGCTCCGACGCTGGATGTTGCTCCAAATGAGGCCACGACCCACACCAGTAACATTACGTGCTTGTCAATCGATCGGGACAGTCAACAGATTGTGACCGGAAGCGAGGAAGGCAAGGTTGTTGTGATGGGTCCTTCGGGTCCAGTTGGAGTTATGTTGCCGAATGGTGGTCCCGTGGAAGCAGTGCTAATTGATAATCCAGAATTCGAATTGAAAGTGGCGGCCACTGGAACGTTAACCGGGAAGGTTACTATCTGGGATGTGGCCAGGCAAACCGCTCGAGTTGAATGCGAGGATCCCCATATGACAGGAATTACAAAGTTCGTATTCAGTTGTGAAATGAATTAAAATGGTTTGTTTAATTTGCTTTTCTAATTTTGTTTTAGGCTCCTTTGGGGTAAGGACTGTTCCCTGATCGCTGGAACGCTCGGTGGGGTTATCAAAGTGTGGGATCTGCGAAGTGGTTCTTTGAAGTACGAGTTGCTAGGACATAGGAACGATATTCAGGACATTGCCTATGACAAACAGAAGAACGTGCTGCTGACAACGTCGGAGGATTCTACGGCTAAAATTTTTCAGTTGCCTTGAAAGGTTAACGTACGTTAAAACTGCTCTGTATATTTTCTAAAACATCTGTTGATGGATAAATAATTGTAAAGTAATCGAAGCAGAGCCACATTTCATAGATGAATAGGAAAGAAATCATAAGAAAAAGAACTAAGTGCAAGGAATGAATGACATGCAGGACTGAAGTTCTCAAGTATTCTTGATAAGAAAGATTTTTTAAAGATATCTTGCCGACATTATCGTTATATTTACGCGGCGAATAGGTCTGCCGTTTCGTTACCTGCAACTCCACAGTGTCCCGGAATCCAAACGAGTACGATGTTGTTATTGATTCTGTTCTGAATCTCTTGAATCCAGGGATGCCTTACGGTCGGGCTGCATATAGCTGATAGAAAGCTGGCGGAGTGGGAAAAATTACTACTGGACCGGTGGATGGACTAGACGTTGCTAGGATAATAGCTGCGGCCGCAGCGGAAAAAACCGAGCAAATATCCGGAAGACGGTAGTGCTGGAATGAAATTCCTTCAGTCATGCTTGTACCTACTCGCGCTTGTGCCTTAGAGACATCGGTGAAACGGATCGTATGGTTAGCGTATTTTATGTTTTGTAGTTTAACAACGGTGTTTCTGAGAGCTGACGAGTTGTCTCCTGCCCGAAATCTGTTTTTAATGTTTTTGTCGTAGCGCACTTGTGGAGCGGCCCAATTTCTAGTCCCGTTCCACTGCAGTAAAGCAACCGGGGGCAGCTCCTGGTTTGATATTTGACACTGGAGTCGATTAGACTCGTCGAGGAGATAGACATTTCCGGAGCAGGGAGCGGTTCTCTCTAGAAAGCAAACGGCTCTTTTGCATACGGTGGTGGTTAGGCAGAAGGCGAAAGGCAATTCCTCGACCTCAATACAGGTGGAAATTAAAACTAGTCAATTGAGGATTGCAACGATTTTTGCCTGAAATTATTAAGCATTTTGTTGGACATATGTTCGAAAGTCTCGGACATGGAAATGGAGCATAAAGCTAGCTTTTTCTAAAACTTTAGTTTGTTTAGTTAACTAGACTTGAAGTGAACTAAATAAAAATCATTAGAAATTAGATTTCATATTCATTTTGATTACTTCTTCTTTTTCTTCTTCTTTCCTTTGTTTAAGTCGGTCTCTGTACCGCAATCTAGTTGCCATCCATTGACGGAAATTGAATGTGCAGGAAGGCAGCTTCCACACCTGCGTAAGATATTGCACCCATTCAACATACATGGGCCGGGACCAACAGCTTTACTTCCCTTCCGAAGGAAGACGTGACCAGAGATTTTTATGCCTCAGAAAAATCCCACCGACCTCGGCTGGGATTGAACCCAAACTCATGGGGAAAGCAGTCACGCTTACCACTACACGAAACACACGCCCTTTTTTAATTGTATCCAAAAAATATCAAATGAAGTATTTCCTGAAGCTAGAATTAATGCAATAACTAAAACAGCAAAAAAGGTTATCTTCCATTTAATTCCACTTAATTAATTTTGGTATCCATGACAGATACGTATTTCGACTACAATGTGCAGTCTTCATCAGTGTCATTCCCACTAAAGAACTTATCAAAATCTAACCCCCTTAAGTACTCATCCCCTAGGTAAAAAAAAGTCAAGATCATAGGTTCATAGGTCATAGGTTTTTTTTTTTACCAGGGGATGAGTACTTAAGGGGGTTAGATTTTGATAAGTTCTTTAGTGGGAATGACACTGATGAAGACTGCACATTGTAGTCGAAATACGTATCTGTCATGGATACCAAAATTAATTAAGTGGAATTAAATGGAAGATAACCTTTTTTGCTGTTTTATTTAGCATTCCGCTAACAACCCAATTTCATTACTTCACAATGCAATAACTATTTAATATTTGTAACTATTTTTATATCTAATGAGATTAGAAAAATCGTTATTATAATTAAAGTTATAAGGGTTCAAAAAAGATAGTGTCCACCTTTATCGTGTACAAAAGTCTGTATATCTGGCATCGTTGACCATCGGCGCCGGCTTTTGATTACTTGGACAGGCTCAACTCCAAGTAATTTTCTCAATTCATCTTTGATCTGACCAGGGATTCACCACTCGGCAGACTTTTCAAGACAACCTTGAACAGACGTTCAGTGTTGCTGTCGTAAGTGTGAGACGTTTGAATCCGTCCAAGGTTTGAGCCATGGTGGGTATATGAATGGTGATACAGCTTTGTCACTAAAAAGGCGAGGAGGTCGCGGGGGGAAAAAGTGCGGTTTTAGAACAAATTGTAAACAAACTCGGTCGCTGTCCCATACGAAAATCCAACATGGCTGAATCATGAATTTGACACATTAGAACACCTATATTTAGTCACCTTGGTTTGAGCCAATACACGAAATTCACCCCAATGGCCAATTTGAAGTGAAAACTTAAATTTGACGAAGTTCAAAAGTTCCGTGCAAAGAGCATGGAAATCTGAAACGGTTATGGAATCTTTTCCTTCTTGGCATTACGCCGGGAATGTTTAATGGAATTTTTCCTGGTTGATGGATCAGTCTCATCATCCGTAAGCATTTCAAATTGATTGTTCAATTGAATTTCATCAGAAGGGAGATCAAGCGATTCCCCTCTTTTTTGCGGCAGAAGAAAGTTTCTCCAAATCGACTTCCATGCAGATTACTTTTGTGACAGCTGCCATGTATTACACAAATCAAAATATAAAAAAGTTGATGAATTGAAATGTTTTAAACCCCATCAAATAACCGCTTGTTTAGATTGTACGCATGAAGCGTTCTCAAACAGTTCACTCACCGAAATGTTCATTAGATGGTAAATGAGTTCTCTGTACCATTTCGGGTGTCAAAGCGTAATTCGATACACGCTTACTCGAAAGTACGCATTTAATGAGTATCTTGTACTGATTTTTATATTTGTTCTAAACTGTCAAAAAAGGGGTTTTTCATGATGATAAAAAGGGTACTTTTTCTTCATTTTTGAAAATATCTAAAGACAGAAAAATGAGTATAAATAATAGTAATTGTCAACAGTCTTGACGAACTGAAAACATAAAAGCACGGAGTATTCAGATTGCGAAATGTCTTGCCATTCTTGCGAATCGGTCGAAATTCTCGGTAAAAGTGTTCCGACAAGTGCTGCAATTAAAAGATCACACAACGTACACGAAACGAAAATCATTTATTTTATTCATTGTTTCACTTATACATTTTTGCCAAAACAACAGCCTTTTACATTCCATAAGACAAACCACATAGGTCCTATAATAATGCATAAAAGGTATGTGTGATCGCTTACACATTTCATTGGACACATGATCTTCATTAACTTTTTGCAAAGCGTCTGCTTATTAGTTGACTTATACATTTTATGAATAATCAGCAATAGAAATTTGCCAAAAGGTATAAGGAGATTTCTATCCGTGTAGATGTGCTTGAGCCAGTGAATTCCTTTCGGCCGGTGTTCATTAAGGCTAAAAACGAACACTGTGAAATAGTACTTTGGACGGCAGTTCCGATTGTTACGAGGTAAGGAAAAGACTAACAACCCAATTAACAATTTTCGCAATGCAAACGCTTTACTCATTTAATTTATACAGCCTCAAGCTGTATTCAAATGTTATACGATACGAAGAAACCTTTATTCAACCTCTATACAAGCAAATCTGGCGAACTTAATCAGCTACTTATGGCTGTTGGGACGGTTGGGACAAGCTCTTATTGCATATCCATTAACGCTTCTATGCAGCTGTTATCCTGCTGTTTAGTTGTGTGTAGACTTGAACGGCGCTTATTCAACCTTTTCCCGGTTATCCAATAATCACTACACAGCTTTGTCTTGAAGCCGGGTTATATATTATCTACGCTATTTTTTAATGAAGGAATTTATTGACTTTATATTATGCTATAAATCAAATTAATCCAAATTAGTTACAAGCAACACCACCAAATTATTTACCCTGCACCGGAAATCTGGAATCGAATTCGAGACGACCGCATTGGCAACACTTTGAACTGATGTAAAAAAATCAACATGCCCTTCTACAACAAGATCGCTGAGTAGAGGCTTTATAATAGTGCACATGACTCACTTTTCTCGACTAGTTACTTCACCTTTGTAAAGGAGCAGAGTAAAAGCTGTAAAACTGCACACGTCTAAAAATAATCCTAGCTGACTGTAAAAATGCGTCCAAAGTAGCGCTAACACAGTTGATTAGCTGAGTACAGGTTGTTTAGTTGTTGAAAAAACCACTTTTGATGTTTATGTTATTCAGCAAGAGTGGTTGGTTGTGTAGAAGCCACCAAATGAGTAATATATTCACTTTATTAGCTTTGTTTTGCAGCTACAAGTTGAAAGTTGATTAGGATGTGCATAAAAGTGACATTACCCAACAAACAATTTGACTTGATTAACAGCTGAATAAGCAATTTTTTAGCTGAAAAAGCTTATTGTTGCCTGAATAAGCTCTTATTCTACATTCAATGTTTGTTGGGTAGCGTTTATTGGCTGTTGTTATTCAGTGAGATTGGTAAATTGAATAATGGTTGTGAAAAAGTTGAGTAAACGCTCTACAAAACAATTTTGCTAGCTTCTGCTTGTAGCTGTATCTGCAGCTTTTTTTCAGCTACTTTACAGCACAACGCTGCAAAAGTTGGCTTACAAAGCAGAAATTGTTAGTTGGGAAGTGTTCCTGTTCCAGATTAGCGGAGATCTTCGAGAAGACAAACGACATTCTCAATGATCTTAACGTTTTCGATTAGCAGCATTCATCATCGGATGGATTCCTGCAGTGATCATATGAGAAAAACAATCTTACGGAAGCACTACTTAATGCCTCGATTGGTCCATTAATGTATAAGAAATAGCTAAATGTTTACCAATACATATTTGAATCCATTCTGGTTGAGTAAAAATTATGATTTGGATTTGATTCTGGTTGAATTGATAAAATATTGAATTGAATTTGGATATTGATTCTGGTTGAATAAAAATTATGAATAATTTTGACAATTTTAGCTTTTTTACTAGTTTAACATGTTTAAAATTTAATAACAGCAAACATTAAAAAAGAGTACTTTTTACCCTTGGGCAGAAAAAAAGCCAAATTCCCATTTTTTGAAGTATTCTTCGAATACTCATTAGTGAGTAAACTCGGTTTTACTCATTTAATGAGTTAAGCCACTTTTCTTAAAAATTGATCGTTTTTTTACTCATTAATGGGAACTTTCAAGTTAGCGTGTAACCACGCGTAAACGCACGAACATCGCCCTGCACAATTCTGCTTTCAGGATTTGTTGACCCGTCCCTTCGAATACTTTCCTTCGTATTAAAAAGAAAACTAGTATGCATGAAGGCGGTTTCGTTGATTTCACGTAATTTTCGGCGACGAAGATTGTAAATTTTGCGCCTAATCTTAGAATCTTCAGACTTGACTCTTTCACTTCGCAATGGTCTTTGGAAGAGGCGAGAGCGGTCCGAGTTAGTTATCGCGCCCTGGTGTGAACTAACAGGTGATATTAGTGAACGTGAAAATTCCTTTAGTTTGTTGATCTAGTTAATTTTCTTTTTCTGAATTCCCTCGATTAGTTCTTTAGTTTTCGAAAGCTAGTTATATGTTAGATAGTGATGGTTGATAGGATGAAGTCACAACTCTCGATGTTTACCTTTCTGAGCAAATCCATCTGTTTTGAACAGTAGTGTGATTCAAAGTGCAATACACTTGAATAGATTGTGAAAGAATTTTAACATTTCGAAGTTTAAAACACTGGAAACTAACGCGTATAACACATTGAACCAAGGTGAAATACACTTAAAATAAATGTGATTGTGCATTTAAAAAATCAAGTGTTTAAACACTTCGATCAGACGTATGGAATTTTTTGAGTATATGAGTTATGTAGAGGAGTGTGCGTTTGACTAGTACTGTCGCATTAATAACCCTCCGCTCTATTTCAACTTCTATTAAATATTCACACTGGTCTGAAGGTCCCGAAGAAACGTGCTCAACTTTTTGGCTCAACTCTGGTACTATCTTCGGTCCCAAGCTAATCGATGCACCACTAGCGTGCACAGGAATCTTGTTAAGGAGGGGCAATTTTTTTTTCTGTGGTGCATTTAATCTGGGGATGGAGAGTATTCCAAAGTGCGTGGTGGATGGTGCTGTCCATCCACCACTGTTTCCCTACTGTTCAATTTAGCTAATTTTATTAATTTTTTGCTCCAGTGGTGGTTCATCTTCTGCAATGCAAACTGCTTTCAGACAGCCAGTGGAATTGGCAATTTAATCCCATCGACGATGTCGATGATGATCGGTTCGTCAAATGGTTGCAATAATAACCGAAATGATACATTTGCTGCAATGTTGTTGCCTGGGTGGTTGGATTCAGCTGAAGTCATGTCAGATGGTGGTGATAGCACCGACAAATCGACATGAATGACTAATAAGAATCGCATTCTCCTTTCGCATGCACACTTCGTCGACAAGTACAAGGTTCAAACAGCATAGCAGTGAACAAACAGTATATTGCCTTTGATCAATCCAATCTTGATCAGTATTGCTGAGTACTTGGCATTGATGAAGTCTGCAAGTAGTAGACTAAATACGCGTATCTGTCAAAAGATAAGCAATTATAACGGAATTAATAGGAAATAAACCAACACACTCAAAGCTCTTCATAAAAGTATATTGCTGTTTTTGTCCTTGCACTTGGCTTGTACTCCAGCAGTGCTGCCAGCCATTGTGCTAGCACTGTCAAAACATACTGTCATCAACTGCTCCCAAGAAATCTGCATCGCTGTCAGGACCTCAGAAATGCTATTGACCTAAATACCAAGGCTAATAGGATCATTAAAAAGGTTAAAAAAATATGTAACGATTGCAACAAGCGAGTAAGACAACAATAGACCAAGCTTTCAATTAGAGAATCCAAAAGCTGTTTTTAAACTTTGTACAGTTGTAAAAAAGTCCATCCTCAGAATTCCTTGAGGTTCTTTTTGAAATTTTTGAGCTCTTTTGAAATACTTCTCAGAAGTCCTCACAACACCTTGGAACTAGAGTTTCAGAAGAATTTTCTCAGTACTATCCAGAAATTATTACCGGAATGAGCTAATTGGTATTCCCTTGAAATTTTCCTCAAAAATCCTTTGGAATTTCACTCAAAATTTAATTTTCTCTGTATTATTTTCGGAATTATCTTAGAACTATCTGCAGGATTCACTAGAAATTATTCGCAGAATTTTCTTGGAATACTCCCCAGAAATCCTTTGGAACTGTCCACAAAGTTCAATATCCTTGAGGTTCTTCTCGGATTTTTTTAGAACTCTTCTAAGAACTGTTTTGAAATTCTTCTCAGAAGTCCACTGGAATTATACTTAGAACTCTTCATGATTTTTTCTCAGAACACCTTGAAACTGAAATTCCTTTAGATTTTTAGAAATTTTTCCCAAAATGATCTAGAAATTATCCTCGGTATTTGCTTGAAATTTTGCTTAAAATCCTTTTGGAATTTCGCTCAAAAATTGATTTTCTCGGTATTCTATTCAAAAATATTTTGGAACTATCTGCAGGATGCACTAGAAATCATCCACAGAATTTTCTTTGAATTCTCCTCAGAAATATTTTGGAACTGCCATAAAAATTCAATATCGTTGAGGTTCTTTTCGAAATATTTTTGAACATCTTTTTTTTTCTCAGAACACCTTGGAACTTAAATTTCCCCAAAGTTTCAGAAGAATTTCCTCTGTATTATCCAGAAATTCTTCCCAGAATGAACTTGAAATTACTCTCGGAATTCCTTTGAAATTTTTCTCAACATCCTTTTAGAATTTCAATAAAAATTTGATTCCCTCGGTATTCTTTTCAAAATTATTATGGAACTATCTGCAGGATGATCTAGAAATTATTCGCAGAATTTTCGTGAAATCATCCCCAGAAATCTTTTCTTTTGGAACTGTCCTCAGAATTCAATACCCTTGAGGTTCTTCTCGGAAGTCATGTTAAGTTGTCCGTTCATTTACCAAAACGTTGTAGTTTTTCTACCAGAAATGTTCAATAAAGCTTGCCCCTCCATTCACCAGAACTGTGCAATTTTTACATAAGGAATTTTCAATTCAAACTTGCCCCCAGGTAATATTAAACCAGAAAATTTCAATTGACCTGAACGAAGCAAATTTTCCACCGTTAATGCTTCTTCAATCTTCTGATTGGTGCAGAAAATTAAGACCAAAATTTTTCCAAAAACCTTACCCATCCGTTCACCATAACAGTGCCAGATTTCCACCAGAAATATTCTGATCATTTCATTTATCAGAGCGATGCCAATTTTACACCAGAAATTTTCAATAAAGCATGCTCCTCCATTCACCAGAACGGTGCACCAAAAATTGTCAGTGAAGTTTGTTTCACCATGCACCTTTGTGGTGCAATTTTCAGGCTTTGTCTCTTCATGCACCAAAATGGTGCAAATTTTCCACCATAAATTTTCAATGAAGCTTGCATTCATCAGAACGATGCAAATTATGTACCAGAAAAATGAATAAACCTTGCTTCTACATTTACCACAGTGTTGCGAACTTTCCACAAGAAATTTTCAGTTAAATGTGCACCTCCAAATTTTTAGCGTGATTTAATTTTTCCACCAGAGTTATTCATTTTGATTGGTCCCTCCATGCACCACCTTGATGATATTTTTACACCAGAAATATTCAATAGAAAGCTTTTTCTTCAATTTGCCACCACGAAGGTGAATTTTTTCAATCTTAAATTTACCCTCTTCTTTTAACCCTCCCTGAAACACATTGAAAAAATAATTACACCAGAATTTTTTTGTATGCGCCACTGTGGTGCAATTTTTTAACCAAAAAATGACATCGAAGTTTCTCCTTCATGCACCTTTGTGGTGCAAATTTCAGGCACCATCTCAAAGGAATTGACGCAATAAAAGGTTTCCAGTGCCCTTATATTATGAAATGAAATTATTTTACTTTCAAATCAAGTTATTTTATATCATAATTTTGTAAACGTGGAAATAATCATATTTATAAAAGGTGGGGCAATTGCCCCACCCTGTGCACGCCAGTGCGATGCACCCCTCGAAACATAGGAAAATCCACGAACACCTCATTTTATCTGTATTATAGAATTTCGACTGGTACTCTAGCGGAACTATCAACCTATCCTCTTCAGAACTTTATCTAGCAAATAAATTATTACACTAAAGCTACATGTTGATATTTGTATAGCATTTACAATCAACTCAGAAAATCGTAAACTTCACATATTAAGTAATAAAAAAAAAACACTTTGAATATAAGATCTTTTATAGCACGTTATATTTGATAAATTAAGTACAAATATTTAAAAAATATTTTTATATATTAAGTACAAATGGTGGGCTTGTTGTTCACTTGTGATGATAGTGTTATTATACAAACACAGTGTTTCATGCGGGCTAATTTTTCTTTAAAACCAGACCTGCAGCTCTTAAATGAAAATTTTTAACTGTATCAAGTACTTTATCTTTAAGATTTTTTGTCATCACCTTTGTATGGGTCTTTTCTGTGCGCTATGGAAGGCGCTATGGTCTCTAGTTGTTGATGACCTTCTTTTAAAACTAAAGCATCAAGGATTCGAAATAATTGGGTTTGCGGATGACATTGTCATTATAGTCCGTGGAAAATCCGATAAAGTTGTTTTCGAAAGAATGCAAAAAGCATTAAAATTCACTCTATCGTGTTGCAAAGATGAGGGATTGAATGTCAATCCTACAAAAACAACTATTGACGTAAAATCTCTATCACTGATCTTAAACTAGGAGACGTAAAGCTGTCACTATCTTTAGAAGTGAAGTTTTTAGGAGTTACTTTAGATAGTAAACTCTGCTGGAACAAACATATTGATCAACAAATAGGAAAAGCAATAAATGCTTTTTGAACCTGCAAAAGAACGTTTGGAAAAATGGGGTCTGAAGCCAAATATGATAAACTGGATGTACTCGGCCATAGTTAAACCCAAGATTACCTACGCCTCACTTATATGGTGGCCGAAAACTAAGCAACAAACGGCACAAGTCAAACTAAACAAGCTACAAAGGCTTGCTACTATTTCCAAACTGGAGCAATGCGTAGTACCATAGAGGTAACTCTCCAGAAGGTTCCGAAGAAACGTGCTCAACTTTTTGGCTCAGCTCTGGTACTATCTTCGGTCCCAAGCTAATCGATGCACCCCTCGAAACATAGGAAAATCCACGAACCCCTTATTTTATCTGTCAAACTTTCATAGCGAATCAAAACAAACATAGTGTAGTACTAGAATTGCGAGTAGAATGGGGAACGTTAATCGATTTGCTTGGGACCAATAGGCTAGTCAAGTAGTGAGCCAATTTAAAATCGTTAGTTTCCACCGGTTGGTAGTACTCCCTCTACAGCCTTAGATGCTTTACTCAATATCCTTCCTCTTCATCAATTTATTCAACTGGATGCAGTTAAAAGTGCTCTAAGGCTCAAACGGTCCATGCATTTCTTCGATGGAGATCTTATTGGACATTTGAGCATTCTAAAAGAGTTTCAGATAAGTCCATTAATATTGATGAACGAAGATTGTATGCTAAAGCGACATTATTTCAACCATAATTTCCAAATTTCTGATGTGACTCGCATTGACTGGGATGCAGGAAGACTGAATATTAGTCCTGGATCAGTAATTTTCTATACAGATGGATCGAAACAAGATAATATGGTCGGGGCTGGTATTACCGGCCCTGGGGTTAACTTCTCGGTGTGCATGGGAAAATGGCCGACAGTATTTCAAGCCGAAATATATGCTATCTTAGAATGTGCAACGATTTGCATAAAAAGGAACTGTTCAGACAGTCAAGCGGCGGTGAATGCTTTGAAATCAAAAACTTACACGTCAAAACTGGTGTGGGAATGTACTAAACTATTACAGCAACTATCCTGTCGAAATACGGTTAATCTTTATTGGGTACCTGGTCATTGTGGAATCGAAGGGAACGAAAAAGCTGATCAATGGGCAAAAATAGGGTCATCCACGAAATTCATTGGTCCTGGATCATTTTTTGGACTTTCTTTTTGTGCTTTAAAAATGGACCAAAAAAACTGGGAGAAAACAAAAGTACAGTACAACTGGACCAGTACCTTAAATTCTCGGCAATCTAAACGTTTTATAAAGCCTAACGCTTTGCATACACAAAAATTACTTAATCTACTAAAAAAGATTTGAGTACATACGCTGGTTTGATAACAGGACACTGTTCTTGTAAATATCACCTGAAAATCATTGGTAAACTTCATGAAGATAAATGTCGCTTTTGTAACTTAAAGAATGGAAGCTCTGAACATTTGTTGTGTGACTGTGTTGCACTATTTCATAAACGATGCAGATATCTTGATAAGGGTCTGATGAGATCTTGAGAAATCTGGGCTGCTGTTCCCAATCAGGAAATAAATTTTATAAGGAATGTATTACCTGGTTGGGATAATTGCTTACAACAGTAGTGGTAGTTACTCAAACAATAGTGGCTTACTACTACGTTATGGCATAAATAAAAAGAGTATACACCACAATAGATCAAAGTAATGGTCGCGGTGGTATTATGTCCCCAACATAGGAATAAAAAAACCTCGGAAAAAACCGCGAGTAATCGGTTCAAATCCTTTAATTTTAGATTTAATCTAATCTAATCTAATCTAACACCAACACAGCCAGTTCATGAAAGCATCCTGGAAAATGATAGATATACCTCCATCATTTTTCTTGTCTTTTTGGAATATTTTATACATCAGAGATGCGCAAAATATATCAAAACGGCCAGGCGTACTGTGCATCATTTAAGGGGCAAGATGATTCAGAAACATCGGGCTTGTTTAAATCAAAGATTCAAACACGATGCTTCAGAATCGGTCGTTGGGAGCATCTAATCTAAAAAAGTTAAATGATGCTCCATTTTCCTCGAGTTGTTGGGACATGAGCACTAACTCTTGTATTTGACCTATATGGCTTATGGTTATAGCGCCATTACTCGCTTTCTGAAAAGAAAATGTGTATAAACTAAAAAAACGGTTCTCTAATCAATCTACATGAAAAATTTGCTAAAACTCACAATGACTCGCAAACTTTTCCTTTTGTGTGTGTTTATTTACCGTAACTAGGGATAGGAAAGTAAATGTTGATGTAGTACTTACTCAACGAGAGGACACCGAATTAGTGACACCCTCATAAGTACACCATCGTGATCATCTTGGGATATTCGTTGCCCATCAGCTAAGACAGCTCCCAACAAACACCGCTCCTGAATCTTCCTTTTTCACTTAACACCCGCCATGGTCTGATCTATTTCGATCCCGTCCATGAGATTTTGAACAAATGAACAATCGGAAGTTAACATGATTAAAATGGTTAAAATCATCAATTGAAAATCAGAAGCAAAATTAAAAACATTTCAACTTTCCAGCGCGATCCTACTGCGATCCAATTCCTTTAATTTTAGATTTAAAACATTAATGCATAACGCAAATGAAAACATGGCTCTGTAAAGTTCATTTGATTCAGCCTGTACGCATAAAGTAATAAAAAAAATTAACTATAGGAACTCCTTCATAAATTTCCAGGCCGCTGTCAAGTAACTAAATTTGTTTGAGTCTTTCGCAGCAAGCAACATTGATTGGACTGATTAACTACCATTTAAAGTTATATCTCGGGCGTTAAATTTCCAAATTTGCAGTCCTTTCTGTCTACAATAAAGCATATCGGATCATTTGATAACAAAAGGAAATATGGAACCCATCACAACAGGCATCCCATGCAATTCAACCCATCATAATGGTTGCAAAATAGACAGCAATTATGTTTCACTTTTTCTTTTCACCGCCTGCCTAGTTGAACGATGACTACACACAAACAGCTCCGAACAAGTGTGCCTAGTCCGGTGTGTTTGCCCATCAGGAAAATTAGAAACAGACCTCATCATCTCTCACTTAGTCCGGGCACATTCAGCACACAGAGTGAAATAATCGTTCTTGGAATTTCTGCGGCCAGCATCGCGTGCTGGCATGCTGGGAAAAGCAGACGGAACCCAGATTGCCCCAGTCATTCGTCGTGGGTACCTATCTACTTTAGGTTTCTATATAGAGGATCGCATTGCCGAAAAAAAAAAAAAACAGAAAAGAGCAAAACCGAAACGGTTTCACGAGAAAAGATCGGAGATCGGGACGCACGATTGAGCTGGGTCATGCTTTGGGCCCTCCGATATGATGCCGCCGCCGCGTGGATGCCTTTCGTCGTCATCTTGTTGTACCGCAACGCAGATTCGGCTGTCTTGAATAACAACAAGAAAGCAAAAATCTCATCACGCTGGACCACAAAAATAATAAAATACAAATGACGAAGCGGGAGAAAAACACAAAACGAGAAATAACTGTTCTTTTGGTCACCTGCTCAATGGGAAGCAAGCTGTGGGGGGAATGATGGTGGGAACTTGGTGGGTCAAGTTGGGCACGTCTCAGAATGCGAGTTGTTTGTTTTTTTGGTGTATGACCGAAGAACGCGCTCACTCGCACTTGATCACTCCTAGCTGGACTTTTGCGTTCGCCGTCGTCGGTTGGATTGAGCTCCTCGGAGATTGGGTTGAGCGAGAGGTGATATAGAATTTACGACCCGTTCGGTGGACTCGCTCTTAAAGCGACAGTTGAGCAGAGAAGAATATTGGCTTGTGAGTGCACTGAAAGACTTTTGGCAAAAATGTTCCAAGGGAGTATGAATCAATCTAAAAGATCGTTGTTGTCAAAGTAGTATTTCTTGCTGAAAACATATGCTCACCCTTACCCCCGGACAAGTCGCGAATGACTTAGTGTGGAAGAGACTATAATAAAAAAAAATCCCTTTATTGGAACTTACGGCACGTCAATTCCGCAGACCAGTAACAAAATTAATTTTTGATGAGCTACTCTATTTCATGTTTGGACCTGATCGATGGATTGTACGGTTCTTCTCTAAGAACACATGTTATTGTTGTGAGTAAAATTCCAAGAGATGAAAGAGGAAGTGAATCTGAAAAGAATTCAATTTAATTTTCTTAGCAACACAACATATATCTAGCATTCAGAATCATAAGGGCCGAACTACAACGATCGATTCTCTCCATCGATTTCTTTTTGTTTAATAACTCGGCTGGATTAAATTTTTTTGGTGCGCTTGATATTGCGTTTGCTAGCCAATTCACCCATTTATAGCACTGTGTTATTAAAGCTTCGGAAAATTTGTTGACTTAACTGTAGTAATTCCTTGGACGATTTTCGAACTTTGGCCTTCATTATGGCCCAAAATCTTTCCACCGGACGAATCTCTGGTGAATTTGGGGGGTCGGCGGTTTTTTGTACAAAAACAACGTTATTGTCCGTGTACGAATCCAACGTCGATCGCGCGTAATGGCATGATGCCAGGTCCGGACAAAATAATGTCTCGCCTCCGTGGGACCGCAGGAAGGGCAACAGATGCTTCTGGAGGCACTCGGTGCAGTCAATTTTGCTGTTGATGGTACCCATTGTGATGTACGGTTTACTCAGTTTACCGCATTGGCCTATGGCCTGCCAGAGCAAGTATTTTTTGGCAAATTTGTCCACTTTCTTCTTCCTTATGTCTTCCGGAACATCAAACCGTGATTTGGCAACATAGAACTCCAGCCCCGGTATCTGCTTTGCATCTGCCTAGATGTAGGTTTCGTCATCCATAACCTCACACATCGGTTTCGTTAACCACTCTCGATACATCTTCCTTGCGCGGGATTTGCCCGCCGTGTTTTGTTGATCACGCCGGTTCGGTGCCTTCCGGACCTTGAATACACGACGCCCAGCTCGTTTCATGGTTTGCTGAACGAACCAGGCGGAACACTTTGCCTTCAGAGCCGCGTCGCGAATCGAAAGGTTCGGATTACGCTTGAAATAATCCAACAACTTCCGGGCCTTCACAGGGTCAGCTGTCTTCGATTTTCTTCCACTTTCAGCCCGCCGCTCGGTCATCTGGGACTCCTTAAACGATTTTACCACCCGAGACACAGTTGATGGGTGATTCCCATTTGTCTTCCAAACCATCTCATGGTCGCAGTCGGATTTTCCATGACGGCGCGTATAATTCTCCGACGATTTTCTTCTTGTTTCGATGACATCTCAATAACCACTGAATCGATTGATATGAAATTTTGCACATGTAAACAATTCACTCCAAACTAGTTATACCCAGATTTTCATCAATTTTTACCCACGGATAAAAAAGTTACACACGGAAAAAATGGTGCATTTTTTTTCGAGTACAAGCCCTATGTAGACTCGGGTTGCAGAGTGACCATTTAGTGAATTGTAAAGATCTAGTCAAGCATGAAATCGTTACTGGTATCAAAAGGAAGCTGAAGGATATCGGTTTTTGTGACACGTGTGTAAAAGGAAAGCAGTGTAAACATCTGTTTAACAGCAGTATTGAGCGAGCGACCCATCCCCTGGAAAGAGTTCATTCCGATGTCTCTGGACCAATTGACCCTCCAGGCTGGGATGGTTTCCGGTATTTCGTGTCCTTTATAGACGACTACAGCCAGTCGCACGTGATTGAATGTTTCAAAGATTACGAAGACCTCGTGTCGTCTTACTGGAATCTGAAAATAAGCCAACTAACTGTAAGGAAGAGAGTATTACCAACAATCAATACGAAACTAACGATTTTAAATTGGCTCACCACTTTAGTAGCCTATTGGTCCCAAGCAAACGATTAACGTACCCTATTCTAGTTGAAATTCTATTACTACACTATGTTTGTTTTGATTCGCTATGAAAGTTTGACAGATAACATTAGGGGTGTGTGGATTCATGCAGAACATGCAGGGGTGAGTGAAATAGCTTGGGACTGCTTGGGACCGTTGTTCTGGTACTGAGTGAGCCAAAAATAATAATGATTTTCTTCGGGACCCAGTGGTCTTAAAGTTACCTCTATGGTATTACTAAAATAGTCAAAAGAAGTTCTACAAGCAAAAGGTATTCAAATACAGCCAACCGTTGCTTATTCGCTACAACAGAATAGCATCACAGAGGTAACTCTAAGACCAGAAGGTCCCAAAGAAACGTGCTCGACTTTTTGGCTCAGCTCTGGTACTATCTTCAGTCCCAAGCTAATCGATGCACCCCTCGAAACATAGGATAATCCACGAACCCCTCATTTTATTTGTCAAACTTTCATAGCGAATCAAAACAAACATAGTGTAGTACTAGAATTTCCACTAGAATGGGGTACGCTTATAGATGTACTTGGGACCAATAGGCTAGTCAAGTAGTGAGCGAATTAAAAATCGATAGTTTCCACCGGTTAAAAGCATGGCGGAAAGGTTCATTCGCACGTTGGTGGAGAAGATTCGTAGCATGTTGATTGATGCAAGAATGCTTAAGAACATGTGGTGTGAAGCTGCTCTGACTGCTATCTATCTGATCAACAGAAGTCCAACAGCTGCCATTCCAGAGAAGATAACACGAGCCGAATGTTGGATGTAAGTCAAACCAGACATTGGTAAGCTACGAATTTTTGGGTGCAAGGCCTTTGCCTGGGTGCCTAATCATTCGAGAAACTGTGATGTTCGTTTTGATGAAGCTTGTTTTCCGTTTTTAACGATAGAAAATCCAGCTGAAAACGACTGGTGATTCCAATGCGTTACGAGCAAGAGGGAGAGAATCAAGATGCTTTTGAACGATATGAAATCTGATTCTGAAGGTGTGATTCATGGCGATGAACCGACCGATGATGAGTACGAGCGCAGGCTCCCAGGTAAGTTGCTGAATTTATTCACTAGATTAAGAGCAACATCTGCTGATAAAACGTCCTCCCCAGTAGATCCACCATGTACCTACGAGGAAATCATGAGCCATGATGATCGCAACTGCTGGACTGCTGCCGTGAATGATGAGCTAAAATCCATGAACGACAACGGAGTTTCGAAGTTAGGTCGATGCCCTACCGGAGTAAAGGGCAAACACGAAATTATTGCGACACCGAAAATGTCATGCCCATTTTCTTATAATGTTTAGAATCAAACCAAAATTTTAGGGTAGTTTCATACATATATTTACTTCAAAAATCAAAAGAAAAGTTAATCGATGGAGCCTTGAGTGTAAAATTGAACGCATTTTCGCTTGATGCCCTCCATCAAAGTCTTTACAGTGTCATCCGGTACCAGTTTCTCAGTTTTTTTTTCCATTTTCTTAACATGTCCTTCTCGTTTTTGACTGTCTTCTTGCTCTTCCGAAGTTCCCGCTTCATTATTGCCCAGTACTGCTCCACCGGGCGCAGCTCCGGACAGTTTTACGGATTCATGTCCTTTGGAACAAAATGGACAGAATTGGCTCCATACCACTCCAGGACACTTTTAGAATAGTGGCATGATGCCAAATCTGGCCAAAATAGCGGAGCATACCTTGTATGTATGTAGTCTAGCTCTCTTCTTTGCATTCTGGACGTAGCTCTGCGACATGCCGATCTTTTTAGCCAAATCACGGCTTGAGACGTTGGGATTTGCTTTAATCATCCGCTTCACCTTTCCCTCCGTCTTTTTGTTCTCCGGTCCCGCTTTTCTTCCAGCTCCTTTGCCGTGGTCCAACGTCAACCGCTCCTGGAACCGCTTCAACACTCTGCAGACGGTTGAATGGTGAATGTTCAACATTTTTCCCAACTGCCGGTGCGACAGGTCAGGAAATTCCAGGTGTTTGGAAAGAATTTGTTCTCTCAACTCGCGTTAGTTCACCTCCATTTTCGTTGAATCGAAAAACACGACTTCGAGTTTGACAGCATGTACACAATACACATCAATGAGAAAGTGTGCAAAATTTGGTTGATTTTTACCCAATGGTAAAAAAGTTATGCCAACAATCAATACGAAACTAACGATTTTAAATTGGCTCACCACTTTAGTAGCCTATTGGTCCCAAGCAAACGATTAACGTACCCTATTCTAGTCGAAATTCTAGTACCACGCAATGTTTGTTATGATTCGCTATGAAAGTTTGACAGATAAAATGAGGGGTTATTGGTTTTCCCTATGTTTCGAGGGGTGAATCGATTAGCTTGGGACCGAATAGAGTACCAGAGCTGAGCCAAAAAGTTGAGCACGTTATTTTGGGACCTTCTAGTCTTAGAGTTACCTCTATGGTTATGCCCTGTTGAATGTGTCGCAATAATTTCGTGTTCGCCCTTTAAGACCGTTGCAGTCAAAATGGGTGTTCTGCACCAAGCAAGCACCAGTAGCAAAGCTCACGACGATATGAACTGTGCTGGTGGTTGGTATTCAGAAGCGATGCCACTTCCACCAAATGGATATAAAAACAGTCTTTTTGAATGAAGAGTTACGTGAATCGATTTACATGGCAGTTCCGAAAGGTGTCAAAGCGAATCCCAGTGATGTGATGAAGCATGATTATTGTCTCTATGTGTAGCTAGGAAAAGGAGATGAAGATACCGTATATTTGGTGTTGTATGTCGACGACTTACTTATTGTTGGACCCAAGTTGCGAGTAATTGAAGATTTGAAGACCCAACTGACCCTTGAGTTCAAGATGACAGATTGTGGTGCAGTAAATTTTTTCCTTGGGAGGTTTGGTGGATTGGTAGAATTCTGGTGTCCCAAACGGCTGCTATTGAGAAACTGTTGCAGAAGTTCGGAATGGAGCAATGCAATCCAACTCGAAAACTGATGGAAAAGGGCTTAAAGCTACATCGAAACACTACTGAAGAGATACAGCAGCCTTACCGTCAGATGCTTGGAAGTCTGATGTATTGCTTTTCTGTTGGGTATCTTGAAAGATTCCAACAACAACCTGGACAACAAAACTGGTCGGCACTTAAGCGAGTAGTCCGATACTTAAAAGAACGTTATGAAGGCCCGAAGCTCTTTACCGGATTTGCAGACGCAGATTGGGTAGGTGATCAAGAAGATCGTAAGTCAGTAAGTGGCTTTGTATTCAAAGTTAATGGAAATACGGTGTCCTGGTCAAGCCAAAAACAGGCAAGCGTGGCGACTTCCTCAAGTAAAGCAGAATATATTGCTTTGAGTTGTGCAGTGGCCGAACCGATCTGGTTGACCGGGATTCTCACTAATTTGGGCATCACCGACGTTGAACTATTTAACATTTTTGAAGATAACCATGGATGTATTGATAAGGCGACGAATCTAGAATCGAAGCGTGCAAAATATATCGATATTCGTTATAACTTTGTAAGAAATCATGTTGCCAAAAGAAATCTTGAAGTCCTACCGATTGGAACTAAAAATCAACAGGCAGACATCTGTGCCAAGGCTTTGGATGGCGAGTAGTTCCAAATTCTTCGGAAGAATGGAGGGTTGAACGATCGAGAGGAGGTGTGATAAAGCAAGAAGCGATCGTTAGCAACTTGTTTGCCACACATTAACCAGCCCTCAAGAAGTACACTCCCGATGATAAGTTTAAGGACACCCCCAAAAAAACATGACAAATTTGTTATGTTCATATCTCTGTCATGTTACGTCCAATTTTCGTTCTCTTTAGATCATTTGAAAGGTATTGAATAGAACTTTCCTCGTAGGCAAATTGTTCAATATAATGTTCAAATTTTGTGTGCTAAAAGTTCACCCAAAATTACAATATTTTTCAAAATTTACTCTGAAGAATCGTGACTGATTTTCTCAGAATTGGGTTGGCCAAATTTTGAAATAAAAGTAGTAGTAGAACACTTATGCTATACCATTCATACCATTCAAATAAGCTTTGGAGATCGAAAATTAAACGTAAAATGAGAGATCATTGAACAAAACATATTTGCATGGTTTTCTGGGGGTGTCCTTAAAGTTATGATCGGTAGTGTATGTATTCTTTTTACTTTAATAAAACTGTTCCAGTTCGTTAAATTCCTGTGTAGTTTCTCTGAGTTTCAGAAAGACCGAATCTATTCTTTAAGCAATTACAGTACACACTTAGAAAATATTACCGAACTCGGTTTGATTTCAACCGAGTTTTTATCTGTTGAACGCGCCGTAGTCTGTTCGGTTCAAAGAGGAATAGCCGAGCTGTCGTTAGTTCTTTTTGTTACCCACAATCTGTCAAAGCTACTGAAAATCTCAGTTGACGAAAAATAAATTCAAACAGAAATAACCGAACATCGGTTTACTCAAGAATTACCGAACGCTGTCAAACAAACCGACCAACCTGTTGTAATTACGGAATTCGGTTCTCTTGGGCAGCGCTCGATTTTATTTTCAAATCAAATTTTCAAATTTTGATTAAGGATACGTTGCTTCTTATTTCCATAAAAATAAAACCAGTTTTATCAAAGAAATGTATGAAATATATTTATTTAATTTGTTTTGGTGAATAAAAAGTTCCGTAACGCGAGTTACAGCGGAGAAAAGGACAGTCAACACAATATCACCAACAATCAATACGAAACTAACGATTTAAAATTGGCTCACTACTTGACTAGCCTATTGGTCCCAAGCAAACGATTAACGTACTCCATTCTAGTCGAAATTCTAGTACTACACTATGTTTGTTTTGATTCGCTATGAAAGTTTGACAGATAAAATGAGGGGTTAGTTGATTTTCCTATGTTTCGAGGGGTGAATCGATTAGCTTGGGACCGAAGAGAGTACCAGAGCTGAGCAAAAAAGTTGAGCACGTTTCTTCGGGACCTACTTGTCTTAGAGTTACCTCTATGATATCACTGACTTTAAAGTCATTCTTATTCAAATGATTTTTAAAATGCCTTTGCAAGCCAGAGACATAACCTCAACAGATGGCGGTAATGTTTTAGCGACGATGTATCACAGTGAGAAATATTTAATGTGTTATGCCTGGTCGTCTTTGGCTTAGGTATTGTTTATTTGATATGAACATATCAGGAATTGTTTTTTAAATCGTATTTGGCTTGCTATTTTTCGACGTAGAACTACGTCTTTGTCGACTATACTAAGGTGAAAATCAAAAAATATGTTTAGTGAAATAGTTTTAGGTTTTGAATGCTTGTAACTTTGTAATTTATAGATGAAATTAATATCCAAATACGCCAATCGATAGGATATTACTTTACAAATCTTCTAAAATAGATACTTTTCCAATTTTCCATAAAACTTTTGAAAAGTGTACAAATGATAATTTTATCACTGTTTTCATAAAATAAACGTTTGTCCCAAACACAGTCGTCATAATCGAATAGCACTTGATTGCACATTGTTTTGCTTGAATCTTAAAACATATAAAATTGCGCTGCCGTCGTGCATCTGCTCAAGTTTTTATCGTAGTTAGGTAGGTTATCACTTTTTTTTCAATTCAAACTTAACACACCCCCCAAGGGGTATTCTGTAAACTAGTAGAAAAACGTGAATACGTTAAATAGAATTACATATTATACAAAGATGAAGATTTTAAAATAAAGTATAACAGTCAAAAATGCAGGACAAACGTAGTTCTACGTCATACTGCGGTCGTGTCTAGGACACAACCCTTTAAATTTTGTTTTGTATTATTTCTTGATATTTTATCTCTGATGTACTGCTGATCTATACCAACGTTCAACAAACTCACTAATAACTTCACAAGAAATTCGAATAAATTAGCATTACAACTTATCTACTTCTGGTTTACAATTCAGGCTAACTAACAGCACGAGATGATTTTCCAGTGTAAGCACATTGGAAAAATTCAAGGGGTAAGTCACTCAACACATTGTGCCAAAATTATATTCTAAACAGCTTGGGCACATCTATCGGCACATTTTCGGCATACCTTCGGCACAATCTCGTAGTCATTAGATTGTTTTTAATAAAATGGGAGCACTGCTGGACAACTGTCATTGAGTTGTTGTTCAGAACATTACGTGCTGTTTGACTGTATGTCCAGGAACATCTTCTAATTGAATATACCGGAGGAACTCAGACCTGTAGTTCACTTATAGATCTAAATACGAAATGTAGGTTCTAGAGTGGGCTCAAGAAAAAGAGGCAGTTAATCAGCCCTCATTAGTACCCTTAATTCAAATAATGCTGCAACTCACACAAAACAAACTAAAGATCTCTTTTCATCACCCTTTATAGTCGGTCTCCAACAATGCTGCCCACCGGTTCCAACTCTTTCCGGCCCAGAGGCTAGGTTTCTGATCTGCCTCTGAGGGCATTATAAAACGCTAAAACACAGGACTATTATTACCCTATGGATCACAAAACACCGATATTTCTCACACTCGCAACTTCCCGCGTCATCCTCAATCCATTTTTTTTCTTTCCTTTATTTAACGTCGGTCTCTGTTCCGCAATCTAGTGCCAATCACCGACGGACATCGATTGCCATCCATTGACGACAATCGAATGTGCAGGAAGGCAGCTTCCACACCTGCATAGGATATCGCACCCATTCACAACACACATGGGCCGGGACCAACGGCTTTACTTCCCTTCCGAAGGAAGACGTGACTAGAGATTTTTATGCCTCAGAAAAATCCCACTGACCTCGGCTGGGATTGAACCCAGACCCATTGGGGTGTTAGAAAGCAGTCACGCTTACCACTACACCACCGGCGCCGGCTAATCCAATTTATCTTTGCGATTTCAAACCAAAACATTCAAGGTGGATATTTTACAAACAATCGCAGCTTGCTCTATGACTGGCAAAATCGACATACTTGCGGCACACTGACAAAAAAGATGACCCAAGATTGGTGTGCGGAGTGACCTACCCCTTGGAAAAATTAGTAAGTAACATTACCAAGCGTAGACATTACAGAATTCAGTTCAATGATGATCAAAAACTTCACCAACATGGCGGGATCGAATTAGGCCGCGCTGCGAAAATGACGTGTTTTTGTTTTGCTGCGTTGGTTCCGTTTACAATTTCATTTTTAAAAACTATTAATTTGAAAGTATAGAAGTGCTGTTGAAAAGTGCATTAAGTGAAAATTTTCAAATTCCTATTCGTTGCATGTGGTGCTTACTGTTCTAACCTACGCGTAGCTAAGCTCAGCTAAGTTAATTTACCTTTTCGTTCCTCTGTCCTCGATAGGAAATATCCATCTAAGTCAAGACGATCATTTCAAAACTTACTAAATACGCGTCAATGCGTCAATCAAGTATTGCACTACTGCTTGATTGAAAGTTTCAGTTTCAGTTAATGTATTGGAGCGGGACTTATCATGTTTTAAAATAGCTTCGGAATGCTTGCGTTCTTGAAATGGGCTATTGTAGCTGCGGTGTAGCTGTCACCTTCTAAATCCCGGGTTCAAGCTTCTTTGCATTCATAAGAAATGATTGCAGGCAGATTTTATCCATAATACCACTGCCAGACATTGGCAGTTCAGCTTCGAACCTGTTCGGATACGGTTGTGTATAAGTTTATTTCTGTTTTGTGCGTGCGTTCGCTGATTTTGCCAGATTAGCGCTGGCACTCTGCCTCCCGGACGGTTATACGTGTGTGATTGGTGGTTTTCTCGCTTTCCGAGAAGTTTTGGAATCGAAAAAGAAAACGTGATGCATCATGTTTGCAGGCATCAGAAGAAGTGTCGCTATCTGCGTTGTTTGTTTTTTTTTTCTTCGCTTGTGCTCCCGGTACAGAAATTTGTGGCGTCGCGTGTGATAGTTTTTGATTTCAGTTTGTTTACGCGTTGTATGATTTTGTGAGCGGTCGCTTCGTGTTCGCGTCATGGAGCAATCGACTACATTCGACCAGAGGATTGATCCCCGTAGGGCGGGTCTATGATCGGAGCTACTACACCAAGCGTGACATAGCTGCTTGCAAGGGATTCAGTTGGACTGATTTGGTGAGATTGTTCCATTTTTCTACTTTTGTCTATTTAAACTTAATTTCTATGAATGCGTATCGTTTGGAATCATTTGATTCGGATGAGACTCTTAACTTTTATTTGTTTACATTGTGTTTCAATTGGTATTCTTAAGAACTTCATAAAATAAGGTTTCAATATTTAAATTGAGCAGATCGACTAGCCTGGTGGCTGCCGCTTTTGCTTACTGAGTAGAAGACCGTCGGGGATCCACATTGTAAAGATTCCCTATTTTCAGCTTTTTTACAGGCTGGAGTTGTTGTTTGAACCATTTAGTTTATCAATTTAATTTATCTGTATAACAATTATTCACAAGCATTCTTCCAGGTCAATTCAAGAATAGTTTGATGATGATAAATCTTCCTAATATTCACATTACAGTTATGACCCGATCCTGTCAATCTCTCCGCGCATCAGACTGTTATTTTTCAATAATTCCACATAATTGTAATTTCATACCTTCCTCCTTCAAGATGAATGTTTAAGATACACATACTTTGCTAGCTGACAAAATGGGGTCATTGCTGTATAATTATTCTCTTTTTGCAGCCTTCATTCAGACTGGATCTATTGATTTAAATTATTTGAGTTTTCTTCCAGCTCTTTGATGACGGAACATCACTAGATTTATACTGTAATGATTCACTCTTACAGCTTTCACCCTGGTTTTGTCTGTTGATTTGATTTGTTTGAATTGGTTTTCAGCTCTTTGGTGTTGGCAGTCGCGGGCGATCAATTTTGCTCATGCTCATGCTCTAAGTTCATTTTCAGCATTTCGATGATGGAACGTCTTCAGATTTATATTATAAGGGGGCTTATTACGGATGTCACATCACGGTGAAAAGTTGTCACTTGTCGTCACGGTGAAGTGATTCCCATTTGATTTGTACGGTAATCACGGCTCTTATTCTGAGTATCACTTTCTTATCACCGTGTAGTGACACCCGTAATAAGGCCCAATGATACACCATTTGGTTTTGGCTTCGGGCAAATCCAAGTATAATGCATGATAACACTGATTCATTTAAAACCATGGTCGCATCACTTATCAAGGTGAATCCTGATCCAACGAACCCAACTTACTAACAAAATCTCCTTTTCTGTGTCTTTTGTTGGAAATTTCAGGGTTACATCTTCCTTATTGGGAGCTGAGGAGACATAAAGCTGCATCATATAGTATGTAAAATAATTATTATTTTCATTGCGGAATACCAGTTTTTTTTTATCCATATAAATGTATTTTCATTATTACGTATTTTAATGTTCTGATATATTTCATTTCTCCATTACATATGTTTACTATATATATATAAATAAATACTGGGTTGGGAGGGAGCATCAGGGTATCATTTGACCTGAAACTGGACGATTGGAGTGGTATGACAACCGGAGTCTAGGAGGGAATAAACACTATCATTTTCTTTATCCTACCGATTCGATTGTGATGGTGTGAATTCTACTCCAACAGTTTCAGTGAGATTGACGCGCCCTTCTTAACAAACCATCCTGTAGGAAGCTTAATAAGTATTGCGAATTGCGTTATTCGATTTGTTGGATCGTATCGTTGGAAGGAGATTCTTAAATTCCCGTGGATTTCGCGTAAGTGTCTCTGCTTACGGGTCCACCCCACCGTTTTTGGCCCTTCATACAGCGATATTGTGAATTCAGATCGGTAGCTCAAATTGATCTTGCTATTAAGTGGAGCTGCATACAAGACAAGATCTTCGAAAGGATGGTGGCTACCTTACATACATACATACAATACCACTGCCAGACATTGGAAGTTAGGCCAAGGGTGAATCTTCTTTCTAATCTATGATTCCACATACTATTAATAACCTTTTACACATCAGAGTGAATTGTGCATATGCTTAGGATCAACAAACATTTTCGGCGCAAAGGAGCAACAGAATCGAGCTGATAACGTTTCTTAATTCTTCTTAAATCTGAAGACTGTTTTGAATAATATGTTTAGGTAATAAGCAGAAACAACGGACAGATAAACTTCTTACAGCTTCTATTTCTTAAATGCTTGACAGCAACAAGGACGTGACCAGGACAACTCTGGTCTGTTGGAGGGAGACACATCCTTTATCTAAGCGGTAGTAATTAATCACTAATTACTATCTAACAGCAACGGATGGCAGTGGGTCTCCTTCTTAACAACAGCTTGGAGCTTGTACCCCCTACAAAATTGTGAAACCTGGTTTATGCCATGCTATGCTATCAAAAACTTCACCAACATGGCTGTTTCAAGAGTTTAAAAAAAACCGATTACCTATATCTTATTTTCATTCTATCGGTAGGTCCTGCCACCTGGTTGATCCAACCATCATTCTTCAAGATCTTTAAACTTCCCCGAAAGTCTAGAATTTTCTGATATTTTCACTAGAATTTCCTACATTTTCACATACAGGGTGCGTGACGAATTTTCGCAGTAAATTTCAAATAGTAATTTCTCATGCTTGTGCATCATGATTTAGATATATTTGGCAGCACTGGATAGCTTATACTGTTAGGTGTAAGATTTAAACAAACAATGTTGAGTAAACGTAAAGATGTCGAAACAAGAGAGCAATCTGTCAGCCGTTGTCGCTTTGTTACGCGCCGGAGTATGCATGAAAGAAATAATTCGGTCGGTAAATGTGTCTGAAAGAACAGTGTATAATATTAAAAAAAGGCTTGGGAAAGTGATAAGACGGAGCACCTGCTCATACTGCTAATAAAGCACAGAAATGGCTTACGGAAAATATTTTGCTAATTTGGGAGGAAGAAATTTGGCCCCCAAGCAGTCCCGATATCAATCCGTTGGATTATTTTGTACAGAGCGTCGTCCAACGGGATACCAATAGAACCCCTCACACCACACTTAAGTCGCTAAAAGCTAAAATCAAGGCAGTGATGACATCTATGTATCGAAACATTTTAAAACGTGCATACTGCAGTTTCCGGAAGCGTCTAACTACAGTCGTCGAAAGGGAAGGCAATTTTTTTGAATAAATTTACTTACAACTTCCATATGTTGCGAAAGAAAATAAATCGCACAAAATTCATTGCTGGAATAACTAACTGGTGTATTTTTTCTCAAATATGCCATTTACTGCAAAAATTCGTCACGCACCCTGTACATTATGATTGATGTCTCACTATCGCCCTACCGTTAAGACGGCTCTTCTACAAGAGGACGAAATACGCGTACCTGTCAAAAGATTAGGAATTATAACGGAATTTAAAGGAAATACATCCATACACAATTATATCATGAACAAACAGACGTAAAACTTTGCTGTTGGTTCAGTCATTTATAATTTAATGTTATTCAAGTTAGTTCTCAGCCGGTCTTGTTTATGGCCATAATTTAAATTGTTCCTCAAAGCACCATAAAAAACCTTCCAGTGTGATCACAACTCAACTTGGAAAGGTTCAGAATCGAAAACGAAGCTGCCAACTCCATTTCTGTCGTGTCGATGCCGGTTGTTGTTTCAGTTTCTGAGCGACTGATAAATGTATAGGTTATGTACCTACCTTCATGAAGCAGCAGTAGAAGTCCGACGGGAGAAGGGGCGCAAATGGTTTCCCGTTCCAATATAGGTCAGTTGTTCAATCGAATGGAAGGAATTAAGCAAAAACATGCGATCGCGCTCTCTCGTTGTTGGCCAAGCGATTCAAGGGCTGGAACGCGAAAACGGAAAGAAAGGGACGGTCGGGGATCGAGGCTCGAGGCGAAACGCGCGGACACCTAAGAAGATATGGTTACGTGGAACTGAGAATCGGCGTTGCCAGATGTACCGATTTATCGGTATTTTTAACGATTTCCGAACTAGATACCGACATACTACAGATAAGGTTTCTCAGAATACCAATTTTAGAGATTCCATACCGATTTATACCGATTTTTTTAAATAATCAAAACTACTATTGCATGCTAGCAAATTTCGGAGAAAATTATCGTGCGAGGCATGTATCTTATTGAATATTAAAAAAATTTTATCCCAAAAAAAATCATCTTTCAAATTGTCTCATGCTTGATACTCTTTTGATTCATGTTTCTATTTCCACGCCGTTTTTTGGCTACCCATGAATCGAGAAACAGTCAATGGCTCTTTCCGGTAATTCCTAGGGAATCGGGAAATACTTTTCAAACATTATTTGACTTCCTGAAGTTTTTGATCATTTTTTACTTCCTGCATTTACCTTACACCATACATTATTTTTCGATTCCTCCCGGAAATTTATTTAAACTTTCCTTAAAAGCTTCTTTAGCCTTCGCTCGAATTTCCGTCTTTTTTCGCCAGTTTTTTTCAACTTTTCTGGAACTTCAGGGATGCTTATTGTGGATCTACACTAGCTGCAGGAACTTCTAATAAGTTCTGAAACTTCAGAAAGTCCAGACTTTTGAGTAAGTTTCGATAAATTAAAGATAGTTTCATTAACTTCTATAAGAAATTCGAAAATCCGGAAATTTCAGGAAAGTCCAGCGAACTTCAGTGAACTTACGGAAACATCAGAAATATTTTGGAAACTGCACAAGTCCAAAGAACTTCAGGGAAATTTTATGGTTTTCAGGACAGTTCCATTTGTTTCAACAGAATTTGGAGAACTTTATTAAGCTTCGAGAACATCAGGACAGATTAATTAATTTCATGGAAATTGTTGAAATTTTCAAGGAGTTTTGAGAAGCTCAGGCAATTTCCGAAAACTTCAGCAATGTTTCGAGGGGCTCATGCAAATTTGGGAAACGTAAGGGAAGTAAATGGGTAGTTCCGTACTTTTTAATGGCAGTGTCGAGAACTTAATATTAAAAAAAAAATCGGGAAGATCGGAGAACTTTAATGTTAATGTTACAATAAATTCAAGAAAATTGTAAGATCACTTAAGACATTTCGTAACCTTAAAGAAAGTTCAGAGACATTCAAAGATGATTAGAGATATTCCGGTAGCCTCATTATAATCAGGGAAGTTCCATGTACTTGGAGGATGATCAGAGAACTCCAAAACAGCCCCATTATCTTCAGGAAAACTGCAAGAACTTTAAAAAAAATCCATGGAATTATGGAATATTCCTAAGAGCATGTTCCAAAACCTTAAGGGGCACTGCGGGGTCTTCAGGAATGTTTTATGAATATCTGGAAAATTTGCTGGATCATTATGACATCCCCCAGAAATATATTTCTTTCGGAATTATGTCCTTGTTTCATTCGACTGTTCCATAAGCGTTCCGACTTTCTCCAGAAGTTTCTTCCAATCTACTTTAGGAAGTTTCTGCCAGCGTCTCCAGGAATTTTCTTCCGTCTTCTCCAGGAAGTTCAATTAAACTTCTCCCAAAAGTTTCTTTCGTCTTCATCTGGACGGAAAAAAAATGGAACATGAAACAAAATTGTGAAAGATTTTGAACGTTAATTACTCAGCTGCCCCTGGTCCAATTTCAATAATGTTATCACCAATCGATCAGAAATATGGCTACGCATCGATGTTGATTTTCAACAAGAAACTGTTGAAAAAGTAGTAATTTTTTTTTATTAATTATTTGATAAGAGCTCAACCGAATTAACTTTACAGAGCCGAGGATTCGTGTTCACTATACAATGCATCTTAAAACTATAGTCAAAAGGTACAACACAATAAACATTTTATCTTCCGCTATCCAATAAGCCTCCTCCACGAGAACGGGAGCCGCTTCCAGTGGTTTACTTGTATGGCAGAGCGATCAGAGCGCTTCCATTGCAGCAATGGACGAAAAACGTGGTCAGCACTCACACATTCATCACGAAACGGTTGTTTTCCAAAGTCGACGATGCATCGACTGAAAGAACTGCTTATGAAGAACAATGAGGAGGACCACAAAATGGTTTCTGCCGAGTGAACAGACGATCGCGTGACACACATTGAGAGTGGTCTGCTTCTGTCGACAGCCAAGTGAACACTGAAGTGGTAAATGTCCAGCATTGTCCAAAAGCGTCGATTTAACTAACAAATCCACCAATTACGTACATGCATATGCTGCTTCCCCAACACAGATAATCATTCCTAGACGACACATGTCGATGTAGCATTACGACGAGGTTGGGTAGTTCAGTGGTTACCGTTTCTGCTTACTGAGCAGAAGGTAGGGAGTTCAATCCCAGGCCTGTCCCCTTCATTGCAATTTTTCACTTTGCCTTATTCTATCCCCACTAGATTTAAATAAAAACAATATTCTGCTTTAACCGATCGCATCACTTACCACAGTGAATCCTGATCTAAAAATAACCTACCTCACTAACACAACTATCCTTCCCGAGACAGCCGTGGAGATGTAGAGGTATTCTCGGTCTCTAGTAATAAACCAACGTCGAACTAATCATTCTTTCCTCCCCAAAAGACCGTGAGGACGTGGCCGGCGCTGGGAATTTGATCAATAGATTGAATTAATGAGCAAGTGGATTAGTTCTGATCAGGCCCGTAGCCAGCATTTGGTTTCGGGGGGAGCTAATTTTATGACATAAAAACTTCAATGATTTATAAAATGTGCGCATAACTAAACATCGAATGATACACTGTTTTTTTTTACCTTAACCAAAATCGGTCAAAACCATGTGTCATCATTTTTTTTTTTTTTTTTTTTTGTTAATTCGTTTTAATCTTTGATCGGAATTTTTAATGAACCATCAGAATGTAAAATAATAATTTTTCAAACTCTTCAATACGCAGTTGTGAGAAAAGTAAAACAAATGTTTGAAATTCAAGAAAATATTTGTAGTTTTATTTGTTTTCTGTTGGTAATGATGATCAAGATTTGCATTCTGTTAAGAAAGACAAAAATATGTTACATATTTTTTAAAACATAATTATTTTAAGATTTTAATGGTGTTGAATCTTAAAATCACCGGCACCGGATCCTCATTCATTTAAATTTATGAAGGCCGTAAAAACAAACATCCCTCGATGCAGTGGTAGCAATGTGATCCACACGAAACACGAACAGCGAATATTACTTTTAAGTTTTTGTTTTAGCATCACTGTATTTTTGTTTTGTTTTTGAATTGATCGTTATTCTGTGATATTTTGTATTGTTCCAGTTAGCTATATAAGTGCAAATATTTAATGCAATTAGATTAAGTTTGAATTTGACTTCCGATGAGGGTGCTGCCTGAAGGAGGTAATAAATAGTGAATGAGAAATGTATTCCTTTACTTCATTTGAATCAGTTGACGATCTCCAAACTGCTGTCCAAAAATCTGAGCAACAAATTAAACACAACGTAGAGCCATATCCTTTACATTATACCTGGTTAATACAAAAGTAAACTTCTAGCTTTACTCTAATCAGTTGATTGATATTATAGCCAAGCCCGAAAGTCGCTGGTTTCCCATTAGTTTTAATTCGTTTCAGTGTGGAGAAAGATCTTTCCACACTGGCTGTAGTGACCGGGAGTGTCACCAAAATCTTCAACAAATCAAGCAGGCCAAATGGCTCAAAATTCTTGTTAATATTTATGGATGTCCGGCACCAGAGCAGAGCTCGTATTCCACCTTTACCTGCAACCAGCCAGTGATGCAAAATATCATGACACTCACGTGACACTCGTCTTCGCATCAACCGACTATCGCTGACAGATCGTTTTGTCACGCAGTGAAAGGTAGAGCCATGGCAAACAATAATCATCAGTGATGGTCGCTGCTCACAAGCAAAACGATGCACTCGCTGTTGATGATGAAAAGCACAACGAAAACAGTAAAGAATTCTGCAGTACGATGATGAGAAAAAACGAAGCGATAGAAGAAAATGAAAACAATGCCTACGCATTCCAAGTTCGTCTCGGCAGGTGCGACTGTGTGAGTTACAAACAAAGCAGGCAACATGAAACGGAAGCTGTTGGGATCACTCACCAACACACTCAAATAAGCAAGCAAAGCAGCAACTGCTTCAAAACGAGCACAGATCAGTGTCATGAGTGTCATGACACTGTCACAACAGAAAACGACATTCATTAGTTGCTTTTTACTTCTTTCGTCAACTTTATGGATAGGCATCGAGAGAGCTTCGACGAGCACATTGACAGGAATGTACAAAGCGTTAGTACCATCAACTGTTTGGCGATCGTGATTGTGATAGGTCGCAACTCTGATGTTGAGACCTAATAACAAATCTAGGTAGAGCTGGAATTAGGGCGTAACAGCTTTTATAAACAATGAATTCTCTCGTCGATTTCTAGCAACTCAAGACACCCCTACACAAATCAACATATCCATCGGGTAGGGGAAGTCTTCCCCTATTCGATGGTAATGTTGAGTTGCCAGGAAGAGCCATGTTTTTCGAGAAATCATCGAGAGAAGCCATTGTTTACAAAAGCTGTTATGCCCTAATTTCAGCTTTATCTAGAAATGTCCAACAAAATAATTAATAATTATAGGGAAAAATCGTTGCAATCCTTAACTGCAACGAATTCCCTTTATACATAGACAAGATATAGTTTTAGTTTTTAGTTTTGATGTGAATTTTTATCCTGACATGCAGATTTAGAAGACCTGTTTAAAATACTGAATTTCCAAGGCAGGAACAATGTAAAATCACTTAAATTTATATCATAAAAATTACAGCAGATAAGTTACAAGGTGGCTTGAGCCCCTGGGTTAAAACGAAAAGTAATTTATTTTGAATTATGAACAATTAAAGAGTTAAAATCTAAATAGACACAATGTGTGACTCTTTATTAAATCCAATGGTACATATGGAAAGGTAAATAAATTAAGAAGTCATTTGTTGTAGCAAAATTCTATTTTGTATGAAATCCTGCTTGAAAAAGAGGGGTACAGTGCGGATTGTGTTAAGAAGGCTACAAATTGGGTCTACACCCTAGTTCCTACGGAAGTGAAACGAGGCTGATCTTTCATAAAAACTCGATGGTCCCATGATCTTTAACAGAATCGCTGCAAACATAAATTGTTCATGCACACTATATAGGTACAGCCCGAGTCCCATTGCCAGAGGGGGCTATAGGCCTGAAGCCTCGTCCATAAATTATTTTAATAAATATGAAAAATAAAAAAAACCTTACCCAGGTAATGGATATCTATTACCTGTACAGTACAAGTAACAGATATCCATTATCTTGGATCAGATTTTTTTTCACATGATTATAATAATTTGGGGGGGGGGGGGCTTCAGCCCCATAGCCCCCCCATGGCTACGTGCCTGGTTCTGATCATTCACGAAGGAGCAGCTACGAAGTGCACGGTCAGATAACGTTAACTCGACGGCAAACACATTCATTGATACGTTTGTTGTTGTGGATGATAGAAGAGATAACGAGAATTGGCTTTCACCCTTCTGCTTCTAAGCCCCTTACAGTCATCGTCATAGCATTGCACCGCTTTTGGTTCTAGGGCACTTGCTGGTTGCAATTTTTAGATCAGGATTCACTGTGATGCGATCAGTTGTAAGCAGCAGAAATGTCCTGTCCCGTATGTATGTTCAGGGCCACCAACTTGAAAAGAAATTGTTTAGGAATTCTACTAATCTTGGCATGAATGAAATTCCTGGAACCAGCAAAACGGTAGCAACCAAGCTTCTAATCCTGAAGCAACTGGGCTCTCTGAGTGCCCATTTCTCGTAACCCGTGTCCAGGCGAGTAAGAGAGGTGCTTCAGTCGGAAGAAGTGTTAGTTTGTTTACTAAAATGAACCGCCCATTTTGTTATGGCAAGTTTTGCTATAAGAAATGCTCCTCGTGTTTATTAGCGAAAATCACATCAAATATTGATTAATTGCGTAGGAAATCAGTTTGGCACGGCATTTGTAACCAGCATATACCTTCCGGTCGTATGAAACAGGTCAAAAACTGTCGAAATCCACAGATAAAATTTTTTGTTTTGAATTTCTGTATGGCAAAATAGTGAACTTTTCGTGAACATTAACGGCAAAGAACTCACCAACACTGGGAGACCGTGAGTTCCTGCCCACCTGTCTTAAAAACATCTCGAACCCGTGTCCAGCGTAGCCGTACAAAGAAGTATTTATGGAGATCTTATATGGTTGACACAGAACTGCCTTATTGCATTGAGAAGATAGAGAGCCTGAAAAGGGCCGTTTAATTTGTCAGATGAGTTCTGATGAACACAGCATGGATTTGCTGTTGGCTCACACTCCGGCACGGTACAGATTGGCAACGATGATAAATGCCCTGGGTTAAGAGCCTAGAACTCGAAAAGTGACAAAACTGGGCGATGGTTTAACGTGTAAGAGTTATACTTTTTACTGTCAAGGCGGACGTTGCGAACGAAAATTAAGTCCACTCACCATCCATGTCCCGGTGCAAATATTTCTTCATGAACTCGACGAACTGCAAGTTCCCTTCGTTCATGAGGTCCATGTTAAAATTACCCAGCACAATCATGGGCATTGGCTCCAAGCAATATTTCGTCTGATTCCGCGCACAAAAGTATTGTCTCTGCTTGTACGACAAAAATAGAACAGAAAATCAAAATATAAAAATGAGGTAAGGAAAATAATTTAAGTATGGTTCTTCTGGCTTCCCTTGGAAACGGCTACTTCTGGAGTTTACTTTGGATTCGACTTTTTCCCTCGATAGTTTCTTAAAAATTTTCACCAGAAGTTTCTCAATTTTTATCTTGGAAGTTCCCGGATGTTTTTACGACTTTTCTTCTAACTTTTCTCAAACTCCCTGGAGAGCTACTTTCTTCTTTCTCTTGATGTTTTTTCAGCATCCTTCATAAACAAATTCAAACATTCCCCGGAGTTTTCTTCCGGAATTATCCGATGATAGTCCAAAAGTTAAAATTTTCGCTTTCAAAAACGGCAAAAAATAAAATGAATTGAAATAGTAGATTCCGACAAATACCGATTTTTTAAAACCTTTGAAACCGATATGCTTTAAAACAATCTGGCAACGCTGCTGAGAATCGACCGTCCGATGAATGCTGGTGCTTGCGCACCAAGAAGGGCGATGTGCTAGAAAAATAAATGAAGCCAAGCCCCGAGATCGATCACACCAGCTAGTGCTTGTGAGGTTCGTCGCTTCTTGAATGGGGCATGGTGGTGCGTCTTTCGATGAGCACTAATTTGCCAATATAGGTACCCACCAATCGACGTGTACCGAACATGTGCCCTGGCTGATTCGATTGAGGTCTTTTGTTTTATCCAAGTTCGTTTCCTATTCGAGCGTTCGTGTCGTGTTGTGGGTTGGGGAAAAAGGGAGACTGACCGAATATCGGGAATGATTGTGAACGCGGCGAATCGAGATACGTATCATAGGTCACCGCCGGATACGTTCCCTGGGGGATAGTAATTGGGCGGAGGCTCCATAATTGGCCGATAGGCGAAACTTGTTATTTGTTGTTGGATCGTTTTTTTTTGGGTCAACGGGTTAGCTATAGGTAGATATTGGATTACATAAAGGTTTGCTGTAGTAGAGAGATAAGATTTATTTCAGTATGGAATGTAGGGCATTATTGATAGCTATCTAAACATGTTTTTTTTTTTATCGTTTTAAGAAATTCTTACAACTTGAGATGTGGTCCTTAACTAATTTTTCGGTGTCCAAATTTCGTCCACTCTGAAAAAAATACCAACCAGTGTCCAATTTTTAAACGCGCATTACTTATTTTCTTGCTCAAGTGTCACAACTTGACCAAGTGAACGGCAACAGGTTTTCCTCTGGCTATGGTCGGTGGCCATTGCCCATCTACGTCGTGGGCAGCCTAGCAAGGAAACCAGTGCTCACAAACTTCCAATAAAATTGCACTTAACGCCCGTGCGAGTTCCATCAGATTTGCTAGTAGCACGCGCGTTCCCCCACTCTCCCTATACATATAGTAGATGTGTCGCTTCAGCAATCAGCAGCCTATCAAACAAAACAAAAAAGAAGGGAAAGGAGGCCAAAATTCTTGACTCGCACACGGAATAATGATTCCAGTTTTTCATACCTACGATAAAACGAAGTCCGTCTTTTCAGGCTGAGGCCTGTTGTGTGAACCTGTTTCGCAAATCAAAAAAAAAAAAAAAATGCTGATTTAAGTAACCGCAAAAAGTCAAAATCATCAAGAAAGCTCTCCGGGCACATAAGAACATATTCACGCAATGCTGATGATGATGAGCAATCGATTTTTCGCCTGTTGTTCGACGTGAGATGCCTCCTATCTCAAGTAAATGGGGAGTTCAAAGAAATACACACACTTCAACATGTACCAACAAGTGGAAATCGCTTAACCGCGGAACCATCCGGTAAACAAAAGCATAAAACAATCTTGGCACTTTTTTCTTGGCCAAATTCAACTACACCCGATAACGATGTCCGTACACAGGCAGGCAGAAAGAGAGAGGCGACGCTCGAAAATTTGAAGCGAGGAATGCAGCGATGATGATTAAATTAGCATTTTTTTATATTGTTATTAAATTTGTCCGTACTTTAGTAGAATGCTTTTGTGTTATTTTGCTTTCGAGCAAACCTGGTTGTTGACTGTAATAGGCAGCACTGGAAAAATCGACTAATGCTATAAGTGCCCAAAATTAATAAGTACAGCAGAAATAATAAATTCAGAAACATTCCACTTAATGTGTAGCACCGAAATGTTTACATGAAGATGACAATCAGGCCAGGTGATCAATTTCAGCCCGTCAATCAATGTGCCTCATGTCTACGGTATATTGATTGAAAACTTGATGTACACCAGTCTTATTAAAAATTTCTAAGTCTCAGAACAGCAATTCAGCTAATCGACCTGACATCCGCCAAACATGTCCTTGTGAATTTTTTGGATTTACCCACGCACGAAGCGCAATGAGCCTATCATTTAATGTATTTTGATTGTTTTCATGAACAGGGTTACATCCCACTGCGACCTAGCAAGAAGTACAGTCGACTTGTTTCGCGCTCCGGTATTTCGGAAGTTTTCTCGGTATTCGGTTGGTTTAAATTATCAGTTTTTTCTCGCTTAGTGATTACTGGCATAGTACCCGGCTAAACAATTATCTGAAAGTGAGTTTTTTTCTGAGAAGAAAGTGTGTTTTCGGCATCATCGGAAGGAAAATTGTTTTTGCGATTGCCAATTCGCCAACCATTTTGCCATCGGTGCGTGATCACGCATACCTGCACACAGATCATCGTCATCGAGTGTCAGCATCTGCCTCCGCATTTATACCGGTCATCCATCATCGTGTGTCCAGCTGAGTGCCGAGCCTAATACAAGCACACCACTACAAAGATCGCCCGCACACGCGCATCGAAGGTCACCCACGCTGCGCGTCGCTCCGCTGCTGCTGTGTAATCACTCGGTGGTAGTAGTATAGCAGATAAGTTTTTTTTTCCTGTTTCTTTCTTTCTCTCGCCCATCAGTTAAATTTAATTTTGTGTTTCTGTGTTTGTAGTTTTTTTCTGTTTATTGTGTCTGTGTGGTTTTAAGCATCGTTTCAGTGGTAGAGCGTTTACCGCTCCCACTAGTACGGCAAAATGGACGTCTCGTCAGAAGACGATATGGACATTTTGTCGGAAGATGAAACCAGTTTGCCACTCGATGGCAAGAAAAGACGAAAACGTCCTGTCATTCATGGTTCGTCTCAGAAAAGCCCCCGATCGCGAGCCTATCCAGATGACTCGACTGGGCCATGGGTTGTCTACTTTCAGCCCAAAAACAAACCTTTGAACTTGATGCAAATTTCCACTGATCTGACGAAGCGATACTCGGCCGTGACCGAAATCACGAAGGTTAGGCATAATAAACTTCGTGTTGTCGTTTCTAACCTGAAACAAGCTAACGAGATTGCTGCCTCCCAGCTCTTTACGATTGAGTACAGGGTTTACATACCAGCTCGTGATGTGGAGATCGAAGGTGTGGTCACCGAAGCGAGTCTGACCCCCGAGATCTTGGAGAAGCAGGCGGTTGGCCGTTTCAAGAACCCCTTGCTCCCCCCGGTGAAGATACTGGATGTCCAAAAACTGGGCTCAGTATCTGTCAGCGAGGGTAAAAAGAGTTTTACCCCCACAGACTCGTTTCGCGTGACCTTTTCTGGTTCAGCCCTTCCTCAGTACATCGAGTTGGGAAAACTTCGGCTACCTGTGCGCTTGTTTGTTCCTCGGGTCATGATCTGCCAAAACTGCAAACAGTTGGGACATACGGCCTCTCACTGTGGCAGCAAGGCACGCTGTTCCAAATGCGGGGAGAGGCACGAGGATGGCGCCTGCACAGTCACGGCACCAAAATGCGTGTACTGCAAAGGATCTCCTCCTCATGGTCTCTCGTCGTGTCCGGTGTATAAACAACGCGGGGAAAAACTAGAGCGCTCTCTTAAAGAACGTTCCAGGCGGTCTTTTGCAGAAATGCTTAAGACAGCCAAGCCATCGACCAACGAAACAAATCCCTTCGCTCTTTTGTCAGATGACGAGTCTGGCTCTGACTTGGCTGAGGAGGGAGTTTCTTTCAGTTTTCCGGAAGGTTCTGCCCGGAAACGAAAACGCATCCGTTCGCGGAAAGTTGCAGATCAAGAACCCCAAATCAGCTTGCCCAAATCAAGGAGTGGTGGAAAAAAGGAGACTTCTACTCCTCCTGGATTCCGCAGAACTGATTATACCCAGGATTTTCCACCTCTCCCGGGGACATCCAAAACCCCCGATGCCCCAATTTTCAGAACACAAGCCCCTTCTTCATCTGGGTTGTTCTCATTTGATAACATTGTGGACAGTATCCTCAATTACCTCGATATTTCTGATCCTCTGAAAAGCATTGTTCTGGCAATGCTTCCTTCTGTGAAGACCCTCTTGAAGCAATTGACATTGAAGTGGCCTCTCATTGCAGCAATCATCTCCTTCGATGGATAATTTTCCAAACGAGGTCGGGGATTTGATCACTGTTCTACAGTGGAATTGTCGAAGTCTTATTCCTAAGATAGAATCGTTTAAGTTTTTGGTTCACAATAATGATTGTGATGCATTTGCTCTGTGTGAAACTTGGCTCTCTTCAGATATCGATCTTCCTTTTTATGATTTTAACATTATTCGACTGGATCGTGAGGATTCGCGTGGAGGAGGAGTACTTTTGGGGATCAAAAAGTGCCATTCCTTCTATAGAGTGAATCTTCCACAATTTCCAGGTATTGAAGTTGTCGCATGTCAGGCTTTTGTTAAAGGCAAGAGCCTTTGTATTGCTTCTGTGTATATTCCTCCCCGAGTTTCGATTAGTCAAAAACAACTTTCAGATATCTGTTCAGTTCTTCCTACTCCACGGTTGATTATGGGAGATTTTAATTCCCACGGTACAGGCTGGGGGGAACTGTATGATGACAACCGTTCTACTTTGATATATGACCTCTGTGATAACTTCAATATGACAATTCTTAACAATGGAGAAGTAACACGTCTGGCTGGTCCATCCTCAAATGGAAGTAGATTAGACCTCACACTTTGCTCTAATTCATTATCGTTGGATTGCACGTGGAATGTGATCCAGGATCCCCACGGTAGTGATCACTTGCCGATCAAAATTTCGATTGCCAGTGGGTTCAATTCGTCGGAATCCGTTAACGTCGCGTACGACCTCACCCGTAATATCGATTGGACAACGTTCAAGACCGCGATAGATGAAGCCGTGTCGTCGGTAGAAGAGCTTCCACCGTTGGAGGAATATAACTTCCTCTCCAATCTGATCTTGGAGAGCGCGCTTCGAGCTCAAACTCGGCCGGTTCCAGGAACGTCTTTTCGTAGGAAACCTCCTACCCCTTGGTGGGACCAGCAATGCACTGAGGCTTATCGTAAAAAGTCCGACGCGTTTAAGCTTTTCCGGAAACGCGGAACACCCGAGTATTTCGAAGCGTACTCGACTCTTGAACACGAACTCAAGAGCCTCATCAAAGCCAAGAAACGCGGATACTGGCGGCAATTCGTGGACGGTTTATCGCGCGAAACGTCGATGAATACGCTTTGGAACACGGCGCGAAGGATGCGTAACCGGTCTTCAAACAACGAGAGCGAGGAGTACTCGGATCGGTGGATTCTCAAGTTCGCGCGAAAAGTATGTCCTGATTCCGTGCCGGCACAGATGATTCCTCGCGAAACGACGAATTCGGTAGACGAGATCAGCCTCCCTTTTTCAATGCTGGAGCTCTCACTCGCGCTCCTTTCGTGTCGCAATTCGGCTCCGGGGGCTGATAGGATCAAGTTCGACTTGTTGAAGAACCTCCCAGACGTCGCTAAGAGGCGCATGTTGAACTTGTTTTGTCAGTTCCTGGAGTTCAATATTGTTCCAGATGATTGGAGGCGAGTGAGAGTTATAGCCATTAAAAAGCCTGGAAAACCCGCGTCAGATCATAACTCGTATCGTCCCATCGCGATGTTATCGTGCATTCGAAAATTGTTGGAGAAAATGATCCTTTTTCGCCTCGACAAATGGGTTGAGACGAACCACCTACTCTGAGATACTCAATTTGGTTTCCGTAGGGGTAAGGGAACGAACGACTGTCTCGCGTTGCTTTCCACAGAAATCCAGTTGGCTTTTGCTAAAAAAGAGCAAATGGCTTCTGTGTTCTTGGATATTAAGGGGGCTTTTGATTCAGTATCGGTTGAAGTCCTTTCAGACAAACTCCACGCTTGTGGCCTTTCCCCATTAATTAATAACTTTTTGTACAATTTGCTGTCAGAGAAACATATGAGCTTTTCTCATGGAAACTCTACAGCTTCTCGATTTAGTTACATGGGTCTCCCCCAGTGCTCATGTTTAAGCCCCCTTTTGTATAATTTCTACGTCAGAGAAATTGACAATTGTCTAAGTGACAACTGCACGTTGAGACAACTTGCAGATGACGGAGTAGTGTCAATGACAGGGCTCAAAGAGGTCGACCTGCAAGGACCCTTACAGGATACCTTAGATAATTTGTCTACTTGGGCTATCGAGCTAGGTATCGAATTCTCCTCGGAGAAAACTGAGTTGGTCGTTTTTTCTAGGAAGCATAGCCCAGCACAACCGAAGCTTCAACTTTTGGGTAAGCCGATCACTCAGTCCATGTCTTTCAAATATCTTGGGGTCTGGTTCGATTCCAAATGCACCTGGAGATCCCACATTGAGTATCTGAGACGAAAATGCCAACAAAGGATCAATTTTCTCCGAACAATTACCGGAACGTGGTGGGGAGCTCATCCGCAAGATCTTCTAACGTTGTACCGGACAACGATTTTATCGGTTTTGGAGTACGGTAGTTTTTGCTTCCAGTCGGCGGCTAAAACTCACATCATCAAACTGGAACGTATCCAGTATCGTTGTCTTCGTATCGCGTTAGGATGCATGCACTCGACTCATACGATGAGTCTCGAAGTGTTGGCGGGCATGTTGCCACTATCGGATCGGTTTTCGGAATTGTCCCTCAGGCTCCTCACCCGTTGTGAAGTTATGAACCCACTGGTAATCGAAAACTTTGAGAAGCTTCTTGAGCTAAACCCTCAAACTCGTTTTATGTCATTGTACTACGTGTACATAACTCAGGATGTCAGCCCTTCACAGCATAATCCTCATCGTGTATGCTTCTCCGACTTCGGCAATTCAGTTAGTTTTGATTTATCTATGACGCGGGAGATTCGTGGAATCCCAGAACATCATCGTTCCATGATTGTTCCGTCAATTTACGCTGCAAAGTTTGGCCAAGTTGATTCCGCAAGATCGTTCTTCACAGATGGATCACTAATAGAGTCGTCCGCTGGTTTTGGTATTTTTAACGAATTTCATAGCGCCTCTCGAATGCTTCAAGCTCCTTGTTCCGTATATGTTGCTGAACTGGCGGCAATATATTATACGCTAGAAACGATCGCCTCACTTGCACCAGATCATTATTTTATTTTTACGGATAGTCTCAGTTCTGTCGAGGCTATTCGCTCTATGAGGCCGGTAAAGCACTCCTCGTATTTTCTCATGAAAATACGAGAGCTTTTAAGTGGTTTATCTTTAAGATCTTTTGTCATCACCTTTGCATGGGTCCCATCTCATTGCTCGATTCCGGGCAATGAGATGGCTGACTCACTTGCTAAGGTGGGCGCTATGGAAGGCGATATTTACGATCGACAAATCGCCTACGATGAATTTTTCTTCATTTATCGTCAACAGTCACTCGTCAGCTGGCAGAATAAGTGGAGTGAAGGGAGTTTGGGACGATGGCTATATTCGATCATCCCTAAGGTGTCGAAGAGTCCTTGGTTCAAGGGGTTGGATGTGGGTCGAGACTTCATTCGTCTGATGTCTCGCCTCATGTCCAATCACTATTCGTTAAACGCTCACTTGTTTCGTGTTGGGCTGGGAGACAGCAATCTCTGTGAATGTGGGCAAGGTTACCAAGACGCCGATCACATCCTTTGGTCTTGTGCTGAGCATCGTGGAGTCAGATCTGAGCTGTGCGATTCCCTTCGGGCTCGAGGTAGACAACCTAATGTTCCAGTTCGGGATATTTTGGCTAGACGTGACCTGGAGTTTATGAAACTCATATATGTTTACTTTAAGAATACTAACCTTAGATTGTAAGTTTGATTAACCTTGTGTTTAGTTTGTGTATTGTGCGTGTAGTTTTTTTTAATGTTTGTTTTCAAGATGAATAGAAATAAGTTCATGTTTTAGGATTAATTAAATATTTGTATAATAAATCATATTTCAAACCTCCTTCTCCCTTTCCCCACCCAAAAAATTGTAAATCTCCACTAACCTCGAGACGACCGCGAGTAATCGGTTCAATTCCTTTAACTCTAGATTTAAGACAATAATCATGTATAATGAAAATGATAACTCGGCTCTGTAAAGTTTATTCGATTGAGCCTGTACAAATAAATTAATATAAAAAAAAAAAAATGAACAGGGTGTGCCACAGAGGCGTAGCGTGACTCAGTGACACCCGGGGCGGATAATTTGGTAAATGTTAAATATTGTACACCTACACCCCAGAAAATTATGATTATGAAATGAGACGTAATTGAAAAACGGACTTAATATTACATGACGTAATTCGAAAATTATCTTAAGACGCACACAAAAGAAGTGGTCATATTATTGCAACTTTCCATCATACACCTCACAATATTACTTGCGTGTACGCAAAATTATGCGAACACACATTTTTTTCGGTGTGGGATGACTTAAAATTACACGAACGAAAGCTGGGCCAATGCAAGCAAAAACTTCAACGTCGTCGGTCGTGAGTGGTTCGTTAATGTAAAGTGAGGTATAAATCGGACGAAAAATGGTGTTACAATGTCATCTCGCAACCTGTGACCCACCAGGAGCTGAGTTCGGACCACTATCCGGTTTGTGGCCGATGTGGGCTCATCCGTCGCAACTATCATCGCGTCAGCTGGGATCAGTTCCAACACTGTGTCGACTCCACTGTCGACTACGGTGTCCTTTCGGAGACGCCCAAAGACGTTGACCGGTGTCTGCATTCCATCGAGGAGGTGATATCGCGGGTCAGGGAATAACACGTGCCAGTATCCATAATACCATCCGAAGCCAGTACCAACGGTCTGGTCTGCTTGTCCTTAAGACCCACTGTAATCACCTAACAAAAACCATCCAAAACCTCAGAAATCAGAACTTTGCTAACAGGATCCACTCGCTCCCAAATTGTGCAAAGTCCTTTTGGAAACTAACCAAAATTCTTAAAAATAAGCCAATACCCATTACACCACTTACCCCACTGGATAGTCCCGGCGACTCAGTGGTTAATCTGATAACTCCTGAAGAGAAGGCTGCCGCGACAGCTCTCATAATCTCGGACAAAACATCGTCAGCCCTCACGAAGCTGAGGTTGCTGAAAGCGCAACCAACCTCCATCAGACTCCCAATATTTTTTTCGAGGAATCCGAGATTACGGCTGACGAACTGTTGGCCTATATCTAATCATCTAAAAACATGGTTCCTACAACATACTGAATCTGGAACTCAAACACTTGAGTTCCAGATTCTACAATCTGTGCCTTCGACTTAGCTACTTCCCTCGTGCTGGAAGTCAGCTAAAGTCACACCCATCCGGAAACCTGGGAAGGATCCGTCCTCTCCTTCAAGTTATCGACCAATCAGCCTTCTCCAGGGTTATCAAAACTGTTCGAAAGAGTAGTCTACCACCGGCTCCTAACATCTACCGAAGAAAACAACTTGTTACTCGAGGAACAGTATGGTTTTCGGAATGCTGACTCGAGTAACAAACATTCTCAGACGGAACAAGTCTGTTTCGAATACATCTGCCATGGCGCTGTTGGACGTTGAAAAAGCGTTCGACAATGTCCGGCATGATGAGCTGGTGTTCAAATTGCAGCACTACGGTCTTCCAATCGTCATAGTGAAGATAATTATCGACTACCTATCGAACAGGACGTTCCGAGTCTCTGTGAATGGCATCACATCGGATGCTTTCAACATCGGTGCTGAGGTTCCACAAGGAAGCATCCTTGGCCCGTTCTATTCAACCTGTTCACCGGATCGTTGTCTCTGTTCGCAGATGACACATCCATCGTCTACAAGGGTAGGGTCATCAGAGCTCTAACTGCCAAACTTCAGAGAGGCCTGGACGTCTTTTCTGAATATTTCAACAGCTGGAAGATCCGTATTAACGTGGCAAAGACCGAGGTCATTATCTTTCCACACTCTAAATCTCCTAGACTTGTTCCGTCGGAGAATAACAAGATCTGCCTGAACGGCACAGTGGTGGAATGATCAAAAGAGGTAGAGACAGCAAGCTGATTTGCAGGTAGCACGTTGACAAAACCAAAACCAAGTGTAACATCTTGATAAGATCACTGTATCCACTCATCAACAGGAGGTCTACTCTATCCCTGAAAAATAAGCTTGCTGTCTACAAACAAATCATCCTTCCCGTAATAGAAAACGGGATGCCAATCTGGGAGAGTTGCGCCAAATGCCATCACCTTAAACTCCAAAGGATCCAGAACAAGATCCTTAGGATGGTCCTAAACAGTCCCCCGCGGACTAGAAATTCTTAGATCCGGTTGAAATTCAGACAATAGAAGAACAGCGAGTATTCATCCTGGAAAGGTTCAGAGACACCTGTCTGAGATCAAATCATCAGATCATACGTGATCTAGCACGTTGGGTTAAGTTATACTCGTAGTCAGGTAGGTTTTCACTTTTTTCAATTCAAAAATAACACACCCCCAAGCGGTATTCTGTAGACTAGAAGAAAAACGTGAGTACGTAAATTAGAATAACAAATTAAACAAAGATGAAGAACCAGGTAGGGTAATCAATTAAAATGTTAAATCAATGTACTATCATAATCAACAGAAATAAGCATAATTTTACTACTACTACTGATACAGTTTAAAATGTGCTATGTGACTATCGAAAATATATATTTTAGCATTAAGCATGTCCGGTTACACAGAAATTATAACCATTTTGAGTGTCCCATTGAAGGCTGCACGGTGGTTTTTAAGTCATTTGCGGCTTACGAGATGCGCATCCGTCAGCGCCATATTGGTCGAAAAAAAAAAGACATTAAGATGAAATGTTCAGATTTGCAGCGTTGTTTCAAAGCATTGACAAAATACGTCATGCGGCATATATAGCAGAAGGACATCCGGAATTTTGTTCACTGAAATGCCGAACCGGCAAACCGTTTGCCACACAAAATAGTTTAAAAATCTGGAGGATTGCAATTCAGAGTGAAATCCCAAAAGTATAACTCCCTCATGTGGAGGATGCAAATCCTGAAATCAGTGATGACGATCAGGTTCCGAAATCGTCATCAAGTGAAAAAATTGAAGAAGAAGATAAGGAAGAAGATGATTTGAGGGAGGAGTTAATAGAAGTGCAAAAAAGCATGGAAATGGGTTCGGTACGGATGTCGTGATCCAAGAAAGATTGGAAGCTACCGAAGAAGCAACAACGGTTGCAAAGAAAAACTTGCGGTTGAAGTGCGACAAAGCTAACGGCGCCGGTGATGTGGTGGTAAGCGTGATTACCTCTCACCCCAACAGGCCTGGGTTCAATCCCAGTCGGCGCCGCCGGGATGTTCTGAGGCATAATCTCTGATCACGCCTTCTTTTGGATGGGAAGTAAAGCGGTTGGTCGATAGGTAGGGTCCAGGTGTGGGAGCTGCCTTCCTTGGCACGTCGGTAGCATTGGTGCTCAGCACGGAAAACAAGATCGACGGAAAAAAACAAACCAAAGGAAAAAAAAAGAAGTGCGACAAAGCTGCTGAAGAAATCATCATCTTGAATGATGCCGAAGCAAAACCTGTGCAGTGGATGTGTTTTGATAATTTGTTCGATAATCTAATAATAACCATTCTCCTATGCAATAGTAATCTATGCATTCCGAGATTTCTATTTGATTAGAGCAAGAAAAATATGATATGAAGAACAAAAAGCAAGGTTAATTATGATAATTCGTTAAAGGACTCAATAACCAATGCAATATTTTTTTGTCGGTGCTTTCCATTTTGAAATATATTTCATAACATTTCTTTACATTAGTTGATTTGTAGTGTAAATGTATTGTTAACAACAAAGCGACTAATAAAATCATCAACATTCTAAAGCTAAAGCATTTTTATTCAAAATGGCTACAAAATGGTGAGTTGACAACCTGGAAAGAGCGGAATACCTTGTCCTGGTCCTCACAAGTTCCTACTTCACGCCTACCCGAGTCATATGATAACAAAAGACTACCAGCTGAAACATGGACACAGCTGGGTGGCGTAGCTTGGGCAATAGAAAAGTGAAGAGGTGCGACGCGAACACTGGCGCGGTAACCATAGTACGGTGATGGAGGAAATGCTTCACCAAACCCGAGCGTCTGTTCACCATGGAGGTGCGGCTCAAAACGGCGTCTGTTCTCCATGTTAGGAGCGGCTGATAACCGTCCTTGTGCCAGCGTGGGACTCTAAACAAAGCTGTGCACGATGGTTCCCCGGCGAGACAGGGGGTTGGGGCAGGCCCAACAAGCTGCCCTGGAAAAAACATAAAGCTGCAAATACTGAAGAAAGAAATACGGATCGGAACAATCGGCACAGACCTACGCGACGAAATAAGGACTGCGATTGGAAACTCGGAACATGGAACTGCAAATCGCTCGGCTTCCCGGGCTGCGATAGGTAAATCTATGACGAACTTCAACCACACAAGTCGTAGCACTGCAGGAACTTTGCTGGACGGGACAAAAGGTATGGAAAAGTGGACATCGAGCGGCTACTTTCTACCAGAGCTGTGGCACCACCAACGAGCTGGGAACCGGCTTTGTAGTGCTGGGTAAGATGCGCCAACACGTGATTGATTGGCAGCCGATCAACGCGAGGATGTGCAAGTTGAGGATTAAGGGCCGTTTCTTCAACTACAGCATCATCAACGTACACTGCCCACACGAAGGGAGACCTGACGACGAGAAAGAAGCGTTCTATGCTCAGCTGGAGTAGGTATACGACGGCTGTTCGCAACGGGACGTCAAAATCGTCATCGGCGACATGAACGCTCAGGTAGGACGGGAGGCAATGTATAGACCGGCAATCGGGCCAAACAGCCTGCATGCCGTATCGAACGACAACGGCCAACGATGCGTGAACTTTGCAGCCTCCCGGGATATGGTAGTTCGAAGTACCTTTTTCCCCCGCAAGGATATCTACAAAGCCACCTGGAGATCACCTGACCAACACACAGAAAACCAAATCGATCACGTTCTAATCGACGGGAAATTCTTCTCCGACATTATCAACGTCCGCACGTACTGCAGTGCGAACATAGATTCGGACCACTACCTAGTTGCAGTATGCATGCGCTCAAAACTCTCGACGGTGCATAACACCCGTCGAAGTCAAACGCCGCGACCCAACATTGAGTAACTACGCAACAAGCAATTCAAAGTCACAAATAAGCATACACATTGAATAAATGCTTTATAACAGTGTACAAATCTGAATAAAACAGGATGTCAAATTATGTGCTGAAAAAAGCTCATTGTGATCGATAGATGCGCTTTTATTCCGCCGTTTGCTCTGATATGATTAATTTCCTTATTAAAAGCTTTATAAACGTTGACTGTCTTCCTTATTCAGAACCAGAAGGTTGATCTAATAACAAACTGAATAAGTGTAATTTGCACATACATTGTCGCTTTTATTCGACTGTTTTCAATTGATTCAATAAAATGCTTTATTAAACGTCTTATACATGTTTTCTAGCTTCATTATTAGATTTCATTGCATTGCTTTACAATATTGCTGTATAAAGGTGAATACGCTCAGCAAAATAGCTCTTATACCACCCAACAAACAATTCAAAGTCACAAATAAGCATATATTTACGCGACGAAATAAGGACTGCGATTGGAAACTCGGAACATGGAACTGCAAATCGCTCGGCTTCCCGGGCTGCGATAGGTAAATCTATGACGAACTTCAACCACACAAGTCGTAGCACTGCAGGAAATTTGCTGGACGGGACAAAAGGTATGGAAAACCGGGCATCGAGCGGCTACTTTCTACTAGAGCTGTGGCATCACCAACGAGCTGGGAACCGGCTTTGTAGTGCTGGGTAATATGCGCCAACGCGTGATTGGTTGGCAGCCGATCAACGCGAGGATGTGCAAGTTGAGGATTAAGGGCCGTTTCTTCAACTACAGCATCATCAACGTGCACTGCCCACACGAAGGGAGACCCGACGACGAGAAAGAAGCGTTCTATGCGCAGCTGGAGCAGATGTACGACGGCTGTTCGCAACGGGACGTCAAAATCGTCATCGGCGACATGAACGCTCAGGTAGGACGGGAGGCAATCTATAGACCGGCAATCGGGCCAAACAGCCTGCATGCCGTATCGAACGACAACGGCCAACGATGCGTGAACTTTGCAGCCTTTCTGGGTATGGTAGTTCGAAGTACCTTTTTCCCCTGCAAGGATATCCACAAAGCCACCTGGAGATCACCTGACCAACACACAGAAAACCAAATCGATCACGTTCTAATCGACGGGAAATTCTTCTCCGACATTATCAACGTCCGCACGTACCGTAGTGCGAACATAGATTCGGACCACTACCTAGTTACAGTATGCATGCGCTCAAAACTCTCGACGGTTCATAACACCCGTCGAAGTCGAACGCCGCGACCCAACATTGAGCAACTACGGGACGCCGGAGTTGCCCAGGACTACGCGCAGCAGCTGGAAGTTGCACTACCCACGGAAGAGCAGCTTGGCACAGCTTCTCTTGAAGATGGCTGGAGGGACATCCGTTCCGCCATAGGTTGTACTGCTGCAGCGACACTAGGTACTGCAATCCCGGACCGAAGAAATGACTGGTTTGACGGCGAATGCAAACTGTTAGGGCGAGAATGCTGCAACACCGCACGAGATTGAAGCGATACAGACAAGCGCGGAACAGACAAAAGTCCGTTTCCGAAGGAAGAAGCGTCAGCAGAAAGACCGAGATCGCGAGGCGATGGAAAATCTGTACCGCGTACACGACACACGGAAGTTCTACGAGAAGCTAAATAGTTCGCGCAAAGGCTACGTGCCGCAAGCCGATATGTGCAAAGACGTGGACGGTAACCTTCTCACGAACGAGTGTGAGGTGACTGAGAGGTGGAAGCAGTACTATGACGAGCATCTCAACGGTGATGCAGCAGAAAACGAAGGTGGCACGGCAACAGACCTCGGAGCATGCGCAGAAGACGACAGGCTACCGGCCCCTGATCTTCAAGAAGTTGAGGAGGAGATCGGTCGGCTGAAGAACAGCAAAGCAACTGGTGTAGATCAACTACCGGATAAACTGACGCGATTGGTCAAGGCGACGATGGATCGAGTGATGTGCGTTGTTGGAGTATTGGGGACACTCTCGAGTCCCTTTGAATCTTGAAGTGGGATACGGCAAGGTGATGGACTTTCGTGTCTGCTATTCAACATCGCGTTAGAAGGTGTGAACAGAAGAGCTGGGAAGTCCATCCAGCTTCTTGACTTCTCCGATGACATTGACATCATGGCACGGAACTTTGAGACCATGGCGGAAATGTACATCAGGCTGAAGGATGAAGCTAGGCCGATTGGACTTGCCATCAACGCATCAAAGACAAAATACATGAAAGGAAGAGGTTCTAGGGAAGCCAGTGTTAGCCTCCCACCCCGAGTGTAGATTGACGGTGACGAAATCAAGGTGGTGTGATTTCGTGTATTTGGGCTCACTGGTGACCGCCGAAAATGATACTAGCAGAGAAATTCAAAGACGCATTATGGCAGGGAATCGTGCCTTCTTTGGTTTCCGGAGGACGCTCCGGTTGAATAAAATTCGCCGCCGCACGAAGTTACATGTCTACAAAACGCTGATTAGACCGGTGGTCCTCTATGGCCACAAGACCTGGACTAAGCTCGTGGAGAACCCTTGGTGTTTTCGAACGGAAGGTGTTGCGTATCATCTACGGTGAAGTGCAGATGGATGACGGAACGTGGAGGAGGCGAATGAACCACGAATTGTACCAGCTGCTGGTAGAACCATCCATCGTCCACAATGCAATTGGGCGACTACGGTGGGCTGGGCACGTCGTAAGAATGTCGCACGACGACCCAGTGAAAATGGTTCTAGAAAGCGACCCAACAGGAACAAGAAGAAGGAGAGGCGCGCAGCGGGCAAGGTGGATCGACCAAGTAGAAGGCGACCTGCGGACCCTTCGCAGACTACGAGGCTGGCGAAGTGTGGCCATGAATCGAGTAGAGTGGAGACGACTTCTTCGGACAGCAGAGGACAACAAGGCCTTAGCCTGATTGGTAAGGTTTGGTAAGATTGGAAACTCCTATAACTGGACTGAGAAAAACTTCACTTCAGCACAGAGCATCACTACCAGCTGCAGTAAGAGCGTTAATTTATGAGTACATTATTTCTTCTATTGTTTGTACTAAATTGAAGATGTTTATGTACATTTGGAGTAAGTTGCAATTAAAAACAAATTTAACTAAAGAACATCAAAATCTATTGTGGAATAGCCATATAGATGATTATTTAATCTTTAATATCATTTCTTTACATCCTCCCTCAACCTATAAAAATGTGTGAAAATGTTCAAGTATCACTACAAGGTGGATTAATTTGTCAGTCAGTCATATTTGAACTCAGCAACCTCAAATTAATAAAAAAAAACATGGGTTTATAATGAATTTCTCAAAAAAATATATTTATGGCCACCGTCCTTCTAAGGTGGAACCACTGTGCATTGGTGACTTATACAAAACATAATTATTCTGAGATGTCATATGCAAAATTATCTTTAAATAATTGTATTATAAAGTTTTGAAAATCTGATCTTGAATGGGGCAAGACGATCACCTTATCTTATCTTTCTTTATAAAAGAGACCTTATCTTTATTTTATCTTTCTTTTTTAAAGAGACTTTCAGCCTGTGTTTAAGATTAATCTTAATATAAATAATGTTTGCAAATAGATTAGGGCGTTGCTTGACAAAAATAAATCTTTTTCGGCGACTCTATAAGTAAAATGTAAGCACAAATGTTTGCTTGTCGATGAATATCATTCGATAAGGTTAGTTCTCCAAATGAAGCAATGATGTAAAGGCTACCCATAACCATGATGCCTCTAGGGTTTTTGTCTTCAGGACATAGTAAAGGAAAAGATGTGAGTGGACAAGATTTTTATCGACCTGAAGATTATAATTATTTTAGTTTATGATATTAATATCTCCTTTAAACTTCATTTGCAACGGCCGGACTCGGTATCGGTCTTGCCGGAAACATCACACCAACCAGCTGCAGCTTACCACCGCAATGGAATGTTTTCTCTGCTGAAGCTGCTACAACACCCTCGGACCGACCGATCCTGGTCCTCATGGATTCGCACCGCGTCAAATAAGTCCTGAAATCCGAGGCCCCAACTCGTCCCTGGGTACAGGTGACGATGAAGTCCGCACCACCAAACACGGTATTCTGCTGGGTTCTGTGTAATACCAGGCAACTCTGAAGCTGACTTTCTGGCTGGGGCAGGACCATCTGTCCCTCGCTATACCAACGAAGTACCGTTACACGATGTCAAGCGCTGGATCGTGAGCAAAGTATGAGAAGCGTGGGACGCGGAGTGGGCCCAAAACCGCTCCCCTTCATCAGACGGATTAAAGGGACGGCGAGGAAGTGGACAGAACCGTTGAACCAGTGGGATCAGAAGATAGCGTCGCGTTTGAGGACCGGTTACAGCAAAATCTCGCACAATTTCGGTGGAACGCCGTTCCACAGGATTTGCGTCGGTTGTAGAACCCCAGCCTCAATCGAGCACATTCCATTCCCTCAGTATCAGAACCTGCGGGAACTCCACGGGCTACCAAATAGCATACACGACATGCTGGGTGATGATTCCTCCACACTGGCAGCAGTAATGCGCTTTTTAAAAGATGCTGCATTGTATTTTAAAGTTAAATCTTTTTTTAATTCTATTCGGCTGTTGGGACATCTCTGTCTGATGGGGGCCCTCCCGTTTCCCCCGGTGTAGAGCTCTGTCTTATTCAGACTTTACCGTTTGTGTTCTTAATATGCTTGATGTAGAGATGGTTCATCTCTGGCAACCCCAGAAGGGGGTGCCCAAGACGATCACCATCACTTTACCCTGGTTATAATTTCAAAAATTTATTCCTCACACAACAATATACTGAAATTGATCAAGTTCGTCATCATAACGTAAAATAAACTAGAGTTAAGGCTAATATATTATATGAGTTTAAAAAATATAGAAAAACATTGTGGTTTCACGTAAAACCATTGTCTAATTTTCACTTTGCCAAAACTAACTGTACCAATCGGGATTATACTATAGTTATCTCAATTTCGACAGGAAAACTTTTTATGGCTTAGGACTGCTCATCTTGCCCTTTGAGTAGAAATATTTGCCAGACAAAGTTTTCTTTTGGACTTTTTTCGTAGTTTACAAATTTTGTATAGGGGAAATGGATGTAATGTCGGCCTAAATGCCCCTAATTTGGGCCCATACATAAATTCAGCAATCGACTAAATTTTCAAAAGCAACCAGAAATCACCATTAGTACCATCCCAATGACGCGTTCATCTAGATACAATTGATAAATAGCAGATTTTTAGCGATGGGCCCAATCTTAGATCCATAGGCCAACATTAGCGCAATTTCCCCTAATTGTTCTTCAAGCCTATAGAAAGAATTATTTTCTGGTCAAAATAGTGGAATTTTTCCTTATCACTGAAAAATACACAAAACGTTATCTTAGGTGCACCTCTTTCATTTGAGAGGCTAGTTCAAAATGTTCTATCAGGGGTATTTTTTAATGCATTTATTGGGCTTAAACATAATTTTTAGAGGCGAAGATGGCTGAAAGCATTGTAAATAAATGAAAAATTAATAAATAAGAAGAAGTGATTTACACTAATAAATCCGTGAAAATTAAAAAAATTTCTAGGCTAACATAACATTTACATACTAGCTTCATATGAAAGGGACGAACCTAAGCTTGCTTTTGTGAGTGTTTTGGCGAGACTATTTTCTTAAAATAAGATGTTCTTTCAGAGACACCGTGTAGTTCGCTTCATTTAGACATAATATTGTTTGAAAGGCATGTTTATTCAAACAACCTAAGTTATATTATAAGGAGTTATCATGACTGGACATGATTTTTTAATTTCAAAATTTCAAACTACCATCTAGAGTAGAAAAAATATTTATTTTACAGTTAATCATAAGTCACTCAATTTAAACATGTTGGTACTGAAAATCACTATTCTCTTGAACATCAACTGCTACCAGTTCTGCGTGGTTACATTACCGATTTCCATTATGTGAAAGACAACAATAATCATGCATTTAAAGTGCTGTATGACGTAACTGGTTACATTCATCCGAAATAATCCGCCCCAAAATGTTGATACACTGATTTATTTTCGCATAACGAGTGAAAACAAAATCACACTTGGGGAACTAATATTTTGCTCACTCAATCATATGATGCAGATACGTTTCCTCCTTTGTTTGTGCATGCTCATCAAGCCGTAAACACATTCATTCCTACCGTTTTTTTCGGAACAAAAAAGTTTTGGCATAACGATCAAATCAAATCTAATAAACCCCATGCACCAGTCAGTCAGTCAGTCAGTCAGTCAGTGGAAACACCCCTTCGGCGTGCGCACATAACTTAAGCCTAATCCATTTTTCCGTTGTGCTGAGGCTGTTACCCAAGTTTACCAGAAAGACGACGATCAATAAATCATGCCAATTCAATCTCGTTTTGGGCATTCGTTTACGTTATGCCACTTGAACGTAATAGGGTTCAGACCTAATTTTGGGCCGTTTATGCAACACCCGCAATTTACCTTTCTCTTTCGAGCGGATTTTAACACAAAATTGAATGTTTCTACTATAGATTACTTCAAAATGTATTTACCTTTAGATTTGGTAAACGGTCTAAAATTGTTAAAAATCTTATGCTGCTTCTTGATTACACATTCTCACTAACGCATTGAAACACCATTGGATTTGCAAATTAACAACTTAACAAATTACTTTCCGGTCTTAAATACTTTGTGTTGTAGCTTTTGAACTAAATAATCGTATCAAACATATAATTGACTCGTTAACGGCAAAATCCTAGATATTTGTGATATTTTCTGCTCGATAGGCCCAAAATTTGCGATTAGGCCGAAGTTGATTTTTACCCTATAGTAACCTAGGTACCGACGGCGGCAACGCGCTGTTTACGTATGTTCAAACCCGGGAGGCTAGAAATATGGATCGAATTGGTGAGGAACCCTGGGTTCGAGTTTTGCTCCACTGCACTGGCTGACTGCTGATTTTGCTGCTGCTGTTTTTGGCCGTTTTATTAACGATCGTGATCAATATTTGTGTGGTTTATGAACTGGGCTCCACTCGCTCCATTCCCGGGTATATTGGTTCTGCAAGCACGAGAGGTTCGGTTTTTGCTGCAGTTGCGTAAGAAACTTCTTGCGGGCCTGAATCAGCAAATATTGTAGCAAAAGCGATGTTATGTAAAATTCGGTGCGCTGGGTTTGTGAATCGGAACAGGTGAATTTTCAAGAGGACTTTTGACCGGCCTTGTCGGTGGTGGAAATTTGGATGGGCAGCAGGAACCAAACGAGACACAATGCGCATTATAGATTATCACGAAGTTAATGGATCGAATCATAGACGTCTTTGGTCCGTTTTCCGGCTTAACGTTCCACAAGGGTGAGCTTGTGGAGCTAGCAGAACAAAAAAGATCGTTGAAAGGCGGAAAACGACAATGTTGTTTACCGATTTCAAATTTGTAGGTACCGCCAAAATTCAACCATCGACGCTGCCAAAGGTCACTTGGAAAATTTTGAAACTGTACATGGCATGATTGCGCGTTTGTGCCTTATTGAAGATCAAAGGTGATGGTGGTTTGTGACCGAACGGAGGGCAATCGAAAGTCGTAGTGCAATCCGCGGAGTTAAGCTAACCGGTGTGGTCGAATCGCGTGAGCTCACAGTTCTTCGCCGTGGTAATTGTTTGCAAACATTTACTGTTTGCCAATGTCGGTGTGCTTGTTTGGTGCTTCGGAGTCGTAGAAGAAAAGATTTCAAGCTAAGCAAGATCGGTGCGGAGAATGCATGCAAAAAGGCGTCCCATTAAGTGTTTTTTTATGAGGGACATCATGTTTCAGTGACAGTAAGCATGCAGTCATAGACGAGGTTGCGTTTTGCTATGTGGTTGTGGAAACATTTTTCGTTAGTGGCCAAGATTATTTACTCTTTGAAGGAGGAGAGGTAACAGTCTTTAATGTTTATATCTATTTCGGGAGCACAGCTTTGATGGTGTTTGATTTGAGCTCGTAGTCATACTATGGTTATCTTAATTTGGAGACTATTTTATGGCAATTTAATATAAAGATGATCAGTGGTGATCTACTTCAAAGTCTTCATAGAAACTGGTATGAAACAACCAGTACTCGTTTTGTTCCCGTTCATGGATTATAAGTAAACTGAGTAAAATACCAAGATCAACAAGCTCATTGCTTTAACTTTTTTGTAATATAACGCCAATATACGTCTTACATAGGGGGGCAACTTTCAAACTTTATATTAGTCGTATAGCAGTGGAATGTCAGAGATTCTATTTATGTGAAAAGCTGTTTTCCATTCAGCTGTTTTATGACTGACAGTGAAATATAATTTGGATTTATATGCTCTCCGGATCATTTATCAGTGTGTTCAGTTTAATAACAATAAATAATTATACATTTAAGTTTTAATAACTTTAGGATTCAGCTCGTTAAATAATCAGGAACAGCTGTTTCTTCGTTTACAATAAAAAAAACACTTTGAATGCTTAATATTATGTTGGCAACTGTTCATTTTTTATTGTTTTCGGCCTTTAAACATTGGAAAACGAAAATACAAATATGATTTATTAACAAAAGCATAGAAACAAATTACTAACAAAACCTAATTGCCCAACCAGACCAGAGATTTTAGGCTTGTTTATACTTCATATCATGACTGATCAAAACATGTTAAATTTGGCTGGTTAAACCTGCAAACTCAAAAGAAATTTAAATTGAAAAAAAATGTAATGTTTTGCTTTAAACCGGTTTATAATCCAAACACAGCTATATAGGCTACCGTTGCCTTTGGCAAAATTTTGTATATTGAGAATATTGAAAACTTTGTAGAACATATCACCCCGTTTATTTGAGATAATAATACAAATAATGACAAAAAAAAACGATTTTAAGGTGCTCCTGTCAAGAATTCACTTAAATCTGGTAAAGATAAAGATATTGAAGTTTGGTGTCTTGAGCAAAGTGCCATAAATTTTTTTTTCTACAACATTGCTGAAGACATAAAGCTTTTATCTCAATCCAGTAAAAAAATAGTTTTTGCAAGTGTAATACCAGCTTAATAAATATTTAGGTAATTATTTCAAAAGACTAGGACCATTATTACGAGAAACTTCTTCCAAGACACCAAGTCTTAAAGACGATAAAGGGGAGAAAAAGGTATTGACCGTCTTTTTTCAGAATGGTCCCACTGTGCGGCGCCGACTGGGATTGAACCCAGCCTTCTGGGGTGAGAGGTAATCACGCTTACCACTACACCACTGGTTACGCTTAATTTAAAGCTTTTCAATTCACGAACAACTTCTAGATAAACAAATCATTCAAAGAGTAGTGGGCAGGCTTGATGGAACTCCTCACATGCACTAGAGGATTCAAAATACTATCACCTCGAGTAAGTAATATGGAAGAATTAAACAAAACTCCCGAGACTGAGGGAGAGTGAACTCAAGCGAGAGGTTGATTTGACGGATAGGTGCACTTTTTTAGAGGCTCCGGATGACTTTTTTGTTCGAGCGTGTGAAAGAAAATATGAAAATGAATGGCAACGAACCTCACTCTCGTGTTATCCCCTTTCGCTTCATCAGGCCTGGTAGTGAGAAAGCAAATGAATTCTTGATAGAGCTGGAATAAGGGCGAAACAGCTTTTGTAAACAATGACTTTTTTCGATGATTTCTCGAAACTCAAGGCACGTCTACGCCAACCAACATAACCAAAAGGGAAGGGGAAGTCTTCCCCTACCCGATGGTGACATTGATTTGAGTGGGAGAGCTTTGGCTTTCTAGAAATCATCGAGAGAAGTCATTGTTTACAAAAGCTGTTACGCCCTATTTCCAGCTCGATCTAGAATTGACTTAGAATTTCTTTTACAAATCCAAAACTTGAGACAAATTGAGATCCACAGAAAAAAAAAAACGATTTCTAAAACATTTTTTTTTTCAAAGATTCAACACATCGATTTTTATTCAAGATTTTTTTTGTTTTTAAATAATTTTCAGCGGCACGAGTCGTTGCAACATTTTGAAGATTTCGGATTGGGGTTTCCAAAGATCCAAGGCATAAAAAATCATGATTGAGAATCACTTTTTGGATTTCCGGTGAAGCATTTTTTGGTTAAGACCTTGAAATGAAAAGTGGAGAAATCGATTAAATTTCGTTTTCTTGAATATCAAGAAATCCAGATCCCGGATGTACTAGCAATAAAACTTTGCAAAATCTTTAAAATTTTGATGTTATTATTATTTTATGGATTCTGGGCCAGTTACAAAGACACTAAATTTTTTATCGAGCTGTGAAATGTTTTCAGATTCTGGAACTAGCAAAACATTCAAGATTCACAGTTAAGAAAAATATTGTGCTGTTTCGGGATTATCTGGGGGTGCGAAACCTTGAAATCTCAATTTTAGATGGTCGAAAAACTCACGTTAGTGAATCAATCTACGAAAAATCTTTATTTTTTTATTTTTTTGCAGCTAAATCCATCTACTCGCATCGCATGAGAAAATTTGAAAATTGAGAGCGAGATTATCTCGGCTGAAGTATCCCCCACTCATAAGCTTGCCAAATGAAGGAATTTCAAAATATTCTTAACTCCTTTACCACTCACTCAGTTAACAGCACATAGGAATTCGCAAATCAACTTCAGGCATCATGAGAGATTCGGGAAGATGTGCGGATTTGCTAGCGCTAACGTACTAGCCAACTAGCACGAGTTTCAGTTGCTCCTGAAATCTCATGCTGGTAGACACTGATGCCTGGTTTGCATTATGCTGGCTACTTTTTTGCACAGTGCTACCCTCATAAAATAAATCACATAACCATTGGAAAATATCCATGTGAATTTCACAAAAAATTCATGAGATCCCATAATTGGAAATTGCACCACTAAATCACATGGACGTTATGTGCCCAATGAAATCTATATGATTTCTCATATATAATTTCTTATGCTATGTGATATTCAGATAACAAAAATTATTTATGTTATTGGCAAAAATATTATGTGTGTTCCTAATAGAAACTAAGTGAAAACTTTTTTGCAGTGTAGTATTCTAGCACTAGCAAATCCGCACAGATGTAAACACCACATTAAGAGGCCCAAGTGCAATGACAGTGGAAGCGGAACGGCAGCGGCAGCGAAAAGCCCGATCTGCGTAAGCCTACTTGTCGGATTGAATACTAGTTAGAACCAATTCGACTTCGATTACGCATCTTGATGTCATTTGAGGGGGTTAGAAGGAAAAAGGGTGTAAGTGACTTTGATCGATTCTCTTAATTGACTTTCTCTTTTGATAGCCACAGCTTTATAAACAGATTTTGCGCTACTTCTGCCACATAGTTTGATAAAGGAGGTTCTCATCTAGCATCCAGAATGGCACACGAATGAAGGAATGTGTGTGCAGCTGAATTATTAACGAAAGAGAAATTCGATGAAGAGAATCGATCAAAGCCACTTACACCCCTTACCTTCTAAACCCCATTCTATAAATGGAGAGTTATTTGGATCAGTGTAAGTTGCTTTCTTCTATTTCTGATGAAACCCGTAAAATTAATCACATACACTGTACCAAAACATCCTCCTCTGTTCGAATGAATCCTAAGACCATTCAAATCGAAACATCGAAATCGCTTTTTCGAATGATAGCTGCAACCGGATGACGGTGGTTTTGTAATCAGATGATGCTCCTCTCAAATACAGGTTGAACGAGAACCGATCGGACCTCAGTTGAAGTATGAATTCTAGCGTAACTTTTGAAAAGGTCCTTAATAACAAATGTAAAATAATTGATACAAACTATTGCTCTTCTATTATTGTATGTAATACAACAACACCCTTCAATATTTACTTTCATTTATTTATGATAATCATAGGTCAAACATTGTCTAATGTACCCTTTGAAATGATGGGTACGTGATTGTTACTTCGGACAGTTGGACTGCCTAACATGATTGATGCTCATTTTCTAAAGGCGGGGCATGCCAAAACAATCTAAGGTTAGGTACTCTATTCTGAAATCTGTGAAAGGGAGTAGTATCATGTAGAACAAAACGTCCAATGTAACACTCGTTGATTGTATCATTGCGGAAAATTGTCCAATGTAACATGTCCGATGCACAACTTGACTAGTCAAAATATCCTATGTGATTTTGCATGAAGTCCAAAATAAAATTATGATTTTACCGTTTCCACTAAATTTTCAAATTCACTGACTACGGTGAAAAAAGCATTGCCAAATGTATTGTTTCTATACAGGTAAAATCATAACCTGTCGAACTTCAACCATAGAGGTAACTCTAAGACCAGAAGGTCCCGAAGAAACGTGCTCAACTTTTTGGCTCAGCTCTGGTACTATCTTCGGTCCCAAGCTAATCGATTCACCCCTTGAAACATATGAAAATCCACGAACCCCTCATTTTGTCTGTCAAACTTTCATAGCGAATCAAAACAAACATAGTGTAGTACTAGAATTTTGACTAGAATGGAGTACGTTAATCGATTTGCTTGAGACCAATAGGCTAGTCAAGTAGTGAGCCAATTTAAAATCGTTAGTTTCGTATTGATTGTTGCTTCAACTTCGATTTTCTCAAAAAGGTGAACATGTTACAATGGTCACTGTGGACCATTGTATTGGTGGAAATCTCGGTGGAAATGGTCATGACGTTTTGATATCTATCAAATTTCATGACATTTTTTTAGTACATCATCAGTTTTGAAACTGCGGATCTTAAAACAAGGTGTCGCATGACCAATTTTGGCTTTGCTTTGTTTCGCCAATTCTATCGAACGTTATTTGCTGATCTGAACTTACAAACGAGATGGAAGCCTAGTCATCACTATTAGAGGTAGTACGAACATTGGTATACCGTGGAAATCGAAGATCATCTATTTCGTGGTGGAAGAAGCTTCCTCTACCAACGCACGATTTTTGTAAGGGGTTTATTCGATAACAATGGTACACCGAAAATATTCTGTAAGTTTTGAACCGTATGAGTAAAAAAACCTGAGTAAATCTTATTCATAGTGTATTGTACCAGTAAAGGACCAGCCGAGTGTACCATTAAAGAAAGCCATCTGCCTTTTAGAGGACTGGCTTCTAAAGCAATGGAGGATTCTACTTGGAAAATCAAAGTTCGGTCATATCTCAAGCTACCCGTCTTTATATGAAGGAAAATTATTTCATTTTCAGAGGAAATTTTTATAAACAATCTAAAGGTACTCCTATGGGCAATCTGCTTTCCCCATTTTAATGTGAATTGTTCATGGTTAATCTAGAAATCATTCTGGAGGATAAGGATTTGTTGCCCAAGTGGTGGCCATAAGCAACGTTCACAAGGACATCAAATTTACTCACGAGGAAGCGAAAGACGGCAAACTCCCCTTCTTAGATATTCTCATCTTCAGAGAAACGTCTTCGTTCAATTTCGAAATCTATAGGAAACCAATAAATGCAAAGCGAGTAATACCAAGCTCTTCAAATCATTCCCATCAACACAAAATGGCTGCTTTTCACCACATGGTTCACACGATACAAACTCTTCCTCTTAGCGAGACAGGCAAATCAAAGGAAATAGCTCACATTTTTTAATTCGCTAGACTTAATGGGTATCAAGAAAAAAACAATTCAGTCAGTTATCGATAAAAGAACAAGATACCATTTTAGGCGTACTTTGACAACTCTTACACCAGTAACTGAGGCCTTATAACGGGTAGCGGTGAATTTGGACAAAATCATTACCAAACCATTAAGTTCAAATTTTAGAAGTTTTGGCCTAGATTTAGTATTCAGCAGCAGAACAAATCAGCTGAAGTAATTGTTAGGATCAACAAAAGATTCAATAATTGTCTTAGGAAAAGCCGGTGTCTACAAAATCTCTTCTCCTGATTGTAATAGTATATACATTGGTCAGACGAAAATGACTTTGGAAACAAGTTTTAAGGAACGCATTGCAGAGGTAAAAAAGGCTTACAAAGAGATCGATAAAGGACTTCACTACGAATTTAAATCCAAGGTTGCAGAACATATCTTTACAAAGTGTATCTTCGCCATGCAAACTAGATGTAGCAGAAAGTTTAAAGTAGAAAGTTTAACATATTCCATGCTTAATAGAGAACAAGAAAATGGATACTCTAGACTTTTTAGCATCCTACCTAAAACCACACATCGTAGCATGCCTATACCTGTGTGAGACTAGATTTAGGTACCAACCAAACAGGTTAGGAAAATGTGACTTATCTAATGGAATTAAAAGGAAATAAATCAACACACTCAAAACGCTCTTCATTCTATGTTAGCTTTTTTTCTTTTCAAAATATGTTTATTCCCCTAGGGGGCGACCCCGGCGTAGTGGTTAACGTCCATACCTTTCACGTCAAAGTCACGAGTTCAAATCTCACCCCCGGAGAAGTCACGAATGACCCAAGAGTGTTAAAGTGACTATAATAATAAAAAAAAAATGTTTATTCCCCCGAATGCGGCTAGAAAATCATCTTCTCAAGGTTTTGTACGAATATTCATTCTAGAAAAACTTTCTTGTATGCTACAGTCCATTGTAGGAACTGACATGTAGGGGATATTTTTTTATTGGGCAAAATGGTCCAAGGGGTCTCTGAATTTTATCAAACTTTTATCACAGGTAAAGTTTATAGTTACATGAACTAAAAAAAATTGAAAAAAAAATCGGTTGGCTAATTTTCTTGGAAAATTTTAGTTCAAGTTGAACCAAGCATCGTTGAATGAACGTTGTGTTAAAAAAATATAATCTGAAAAATGTTTTCCACGAAAATTTTCACGTGTGAAGAAAAACCATTGTGTAGGTAAAATTTCATAAAATTCAAAGACCCTTCGGTATAAGCCAAGCCGGAAAATAAAACCAACACATTTGTTGTAAAAATACTTGCAGAGGATGTATGAAACCTATTTGCTGTTCATACCATTTCATACCATGCCGTGTAGTATGAGGTTGCAATCAAATGAGCTCAATTTTTTTGGAGAATGATTAGTGGCTGATTGAGCGTTTTGGAGCAAAATCGATATTCGAAGCACCCTTATTTTATTTTAACAAATATCTAGTTCCAAAAACTATTAGCCCAAGTACAGACTAAGTGTTAAGTAGAACACAATTTGATGACCCCTTGCTTTATGGCACTTGTTAAAACACCGAAACTTAAGGTGACGTTGTTGACGTTTCGCAGTGTCTGTTTGATTGAGCTACAACATAAACTACGAGTCTTAATGTCGAAATACCATTTTGATAAATGTTGAGATTCCTATAAAATTAGACCAAATTGGTGGAAATTAGTACCTTAATAGATATGAGGGTTGAATTGCAACCTCTCACTACACTCACTACATCCGGTGATGTTCCGTAGACTCCAGCCCACTTTCCTCTCCAAATCTGTCTACGTGATTTATTGATAGCCCTAAGAATAACCGCCATCAGGCCAAATGGGCCATTAGATTGAAAGCCATTAGGTTGAAATGCTCAACTGCCCACTAGTCTTTCAGAATCTTTAGACATGACTTACTCTTACATTATGAACAAATATAAGATTTTCGGATCTCGAGAAAAAATAAATCCAGCGTCAAACTATGAACTAGACTACTAGCATCAGTAAATGAAAACTTTTCTAGATCTCAGTGTTAGGAGTCCTTTTAAAATCCTGGACCAGTGTTGGAAAAGTTCGCGATATTTCACGAAGTTCACCAAGGGAAAAGTTCGCGAGTCATAGGGAACTTTGATGAACTTTTCCATCACTGTCCTGGACATAGAAAATAATTGGAATCCCAAACTTGGAGAAATGTCTTAGATTCAAGGACGTGAGAATTCTTAAAATTTTGGGACTAAATACGAGATTTTTCATGATCCAAGATATCTAATCTAATCTAATCTAATACAAATACGAGAAAGATGAGGTCTAATAATTTTTCTTGCCTAATTGTTGTTTACAGCATATCTTGAAATATGATATAAACATCAATACGGCCAGGCCTACTGCGTTGTATTTGCCGCAAAGATGATTCTTGGAAATGAATGGGAACATTTCTTGAATCTACAGGGGTGGAAGGATGCGTGGACATACCGTACCAAACGCTCCGAGTTACTATTTGTAGTTGTGTGTAATGTGTAAATATGTGTACAATAATGAAGAATCATAAAATAATGCAATGGAATGATCTTACCGAATTTTCTCCTATGTTGGTAATGATTCTTTTACACACACGTGCGTACACTTATGACTATAGGCATTTTAATGGACACTTAACGATCGATTCAGCCTCTGGTAGTGAATAGGAGAACGTCAAAAAGAGTGTTGTGAGCAGAAATTTTTGCCTTGAGACATTTTTTTTTTATTTATTTGTCGTCAATCAGTGTAGACCGTTTTACAGTTGTTGTCTTAAGTGCTATTTTTACAATTTTGTCTTTGTTTATATTTTTTATAATATGTCTTAAGAAAAAGTTAAAACATTACTTCTAGTTGACGTTATGCGACGAATAAAATATTGCTTTAATTTAGTTTTTGTCATTGTAAAGTCAATGTTATCGCAGTGCTTATTATATGTATCCATCATTTGGTTCAAGGGTCCAAATTTGGCATAATTCGTACGATGACGATTTGTAGCAAATATATTTCTGTTTCGTAAATGCCTAGATGGTGTATATAAATTTAAGGATGACAATAGTTCTATTGAATCAATTCGATGTGATACGATATCGTTTACGAAAGAAATCATAGCAAATTCACGACGTTCTTTTAATGTTTGGATATTTATGAGTATACACCGAGCTGTGTAAGATGGCAGAGGAAATACAGTCCAACCTAACTTGCGGAGTGCATACAATAGAAACTGCTTTTGAACGGACTCTATTCTTTCTTCGTGTGTGATTGAAAAAGGTGACCAAACTATGCTGCAATATTCTAATATCGACCTTACATAAGCAATGTACAATGTTTTTATCGTATACGGATCGTGAAAGTTATAGCAGAAACGTTTTATGAAACCAAGCATGTTGTTAGCTCTGTTAATAATTGTGTTATAATGATCGGTGAAAGTAAGTTTTGAGTCTAAAATAACACCTAGATCCCTGACTCTATCACACTTTTCTACGATCTGGTTTCCTAAAGTGACTGTTATATCGGGTAGCTTTTGTTTTCTACTAATGGTAATGGAGTTACATTTTTTTATATTTAATTGTAGCAGGCTTTTTTGACACCAAGTATGGAATATTTGAATTTCTTCTTTGAATGTGATGATGTCTTTGGCATCTTTTATTTCTAAAAAAAGTTTGATGTCGTCAGCATATATTAAAACTTTCAATTTCTTAATAATGAAAGATATGTCATTGACGAAGAGAATAAATAAAAGTGGTCCTAAATGGGAGCCTTGAGGAACTCCTGAAGTGACATCAACGGGATTTGATATCTTTCCTTTGTATTTTACTATTTGATGACGGTCAGTTAAATATGATTCAAGCCACTTGAGGAGTGCGTAATGAATTCCCATTTTTTGAAGTTTAAAAAGAAGCATGGGTATGTCAATTCGATCAAACGCTTTGCTGAAATCTGTATACAACACTTCTACATGGTTTCCGTTATCCATTGCATTCAAGGAATAGTTAATTAATTCGAGCAAATTCGTAGTTGTTGAACGGCCTTTAAAGAAGCCATGTTGCATAGTAGTTATTCTGTTTTTAATTTGAAGAAAGAGTTTTTCATTTACAATCGCCTCGAAAAGTTTCGGAATGCAAGAGATAATAGCTATACCACGATAATTACGTATGTCGGATTTTTTACCCGATTTAAAGATAGGCACTAAAAACGAGTTTTTCCATATTTTAGGGAAGTTTCCGGATTCCAGTGACATATTGAAAATCCAAAATAATGGAGCAGTAAGTTCAATTGCTAAAGTTTTCATAAAAACTGGCGGAACACCGTCAGGGCCAGGACCTTTAGATGCATCTAAATTGTTTAAACCCTTTAAGATATCATGAACCTTGATTTGACTTACGCTGAACTTGAAAATTCTGGATATGATTCAAAATATTCACGGTCACGGTCCTCTTCTGAAAACGTAGTATATATTTCTTGGAAGAAATTTGCAAACAAATTGCATATATCATCCGAGTTCTCACCTATCCTATCGTCCAAATGCATCTTTGAGGGAAAATTATCAGATTTTAATTTGGTTTTCACATAATTGAAGAAGTTTCTAGGACAAGATTTTATTTCAAGTTCAGTTTTTAAATTATACTCCTCAAATGCCATATTCACGGCCAAATTTAACTGATCGCAAATGTCTAAATAGTATGCCAAAGTTTCTTCACTATTATATTTTTTATAAAATTTGTGCGCTTTTTGCTTTCGATTTTTTAAATTTTTCAGTTCCCTGTTGTACCAAACTGGATGTTTTGCATGACTCTGACGTCTTCTTCTTTTAGTTGGCACTTCTTCAAGAATTATCTCAAGCAACACATTGTAGAATACGTCAACTGCACATTCAACATTTCCTGCAGTTCTTAATATTGCTTGCCAATCGACAATGTTCAATCTATTTCTAATGTTATCATAATTTGCTGAATTGTAATCAAAGATTTCATCAAATTCGCAGTCGTTGGTTCTTTCATTTATGTGAACGAATAGAGAATACTCTATTGCTGTGTGAAACATTTCATTTCTCCATATGGGACTTAACGATTCAGTCACACAGAAATCTTCATAAGTATTTGTTAATAAAAGGTCTAAATAACAATTTTGTTGATTTTTCACATGGTTAATTTGATAGAGTCCTAAATTTGCAATTTTGTCAAAAATGAAATGGAGTGTTTCATTTTCCCCAACGACTGGAAGTAAGATGCTTTCATTGTCCATATCAGAAATAAAGTCAACATTGCGTTGGTTAAAGTCCCCATATATATGAACTTTTACTTCAGGGGGTAAACTAGACAAAATTTCTTCCGCTTTTCCAAAAAACTTATCATACGTGTCCTTATGAGCATTGTTACCTGCGCTTTTACCCATACATGTTCGAATTCTTTAAATTTAGTAGCCATAATAATTTCTGAATTCAATTGGGTCGAAATCGCTATTAATACTCCACCTCCCGATTTTTTTCCAGACCATTGAAAATTGCGGTCGTCTCTATAAACGTTATAATTGTTACCAAAAACTTCTTCACTTCTCACACTATCATCCCAACTTGTTTCATTAGCCATTATGACAGAGTAAGTAGAACTTAATATATTTTTGTTAATTTCATTCATTTTACCGGCGCTTCTCATGCGGTTAACATTTTGGCAATATACCAAAATTTCTGTACTGGTCTGAAGATTAGGTGAAGAAGTTGATGGTAACCTGTCATTCATAAAACTATTATCAAAATTATTTACCCCTGATCCATGTTCCGAATTTGTTTCGTTCTGCAAAGTGTTGTGATCTTCGTTATTTTCTTCCTCTATGGAGTGTGTCAGTTTTGTAGAAAAAACGAGTGCCTCTCCTTGATGTAGAGAAGTCGTCAAGTCCTGGATAATGTCGGGGTCTGCCGGATCATTGTCTTCCTCCAAGGGGTGCGTCAATTTCGTACAAAACACTAGGAAGCGGAACACTTTTTTACTTTTCCTGATAAATTGATTCACCTGAGATGCTTCAAAACTTAATCGACAGTTGAAACGTTTTTGCAAACATCCTGCTGGTGTACAGGAATATTTTTGTTGCGAAAAATGCAAAATTAGAAAAGTGCCTTAGTGGTTATGATTTTCCGGATTTCTTGTTTGTGGATAGTTAAGGTACAAATCAGTTCAGATCTGTGGAAAATCGTACAATAAGACAATTACCGATAGAAATTGGCAAGATGTTGAATGAAAAATGCTTTAATTTGCGTTGTGAAAAATTATTATTCTGATGTAAACAAACGGTTTGGTTGACGTTTCTTCTTGAACTCACGTGGCGCACTCTACGTTGGTGGTGCATTGAAAAGGCGTATAAACTGCCCAAGTACCCATAGGCACAGCTGAACAACGACTTTATCATTTTTTGTAAGTTCCGATGAGGCCCGCATATAGCCAAAAAGGCGAAATAACGTGCCTATGGTTACTTGGGTGAACATCAAATGATAGATCCCTCTAACAGAACTAAACTTATCTTTGTTTGCTTCTTCCGTCATGTTACATGGAGGAACCTTTCAAATCCCCATACTCCAGGCTTTTGACGATCTCCAGTGGCTGCACATTTCGGGAAACTTAGCGGAACTAAACAAAACATTCATATTGGTAATCCTCTGCTTCGTGCCCCACAAGTCAGCTGCTCATGCTACCCGGCAAGAGCTTTAAGTCCCACTCATCTTGCACACAATTCACACGCGTATCTGCTATGCACTTTTCAACATTAAATTAAAAATTGATAAATCAGCGGAAGAAAAACACGCATCAAAAATTCGAGATTTTTCAAGATCCAAGATATGGTAATCAAATCACAGGATCTGCTAGAAATTTTGAATGCTTCTGGGACTACAAAAAATTATTGCTATTCTGGCACTTTAAATCTTTTCTAGATTACGTGCATTCAAATATTACCACGATCATGTACCAAAGGCAGTGTTCAGAAAATCATTCTCAAATCGCAGATAATACTCTCACGTATGAATCTGTAAACAAATATTGTGCATTTTTACGCACTCACACACACGACGCCGAAAGTTATTACCAACCCAAATCCCATGAAAACTATTCAAACGTCAATTTATAGTAGTTTCACGTATATATCGAATTTATAAGTTACAAGAAGAGGTTGTAAACAACAAGTTTTACTCCTAAAACCTGCCAATTTTGCTTTCAGTGCGTCACAATTAGCAATTTTATTATTTGTGAGCGTTCACTCAGAGTGCAGTGTTAACTCGGCTGTCGACAGGCCACTCTCGATGTGTGTCACGCGATCGTATGTTTACTCGACAGCAACCATTGTGTGGTCCTTCTCATTGTTCTTCATCAGCAGTTCTTTCGGTCGATGTGACGTCGACTTTGGAAAGCAACCGTTTCGTGATGAGTGTGTGAGTGCTGACCACGTTTTGCGTCCATTGCTGCAATGGAAGCGCTCTGCCCATCCTTGGCGATACTGCTATACAATGAAACTACTGGAAGCGGCTCCCGTTCTGATGGAGGAGACTTATTGGATAGCGGAGGGTAAAGTATTTATTGTGTTGTATATTCTGACTATAGTTTTAAGATGTATTGAATAGTAATCGAGAATCCTCGGCTCTGTAAAGTTAATTCGATTGTGCCTTATCAATAAAGTAATAAACAACACTCAGAGAGAGCGCTAACGAATAGTAAAATTGCTGATTCTTATGCTTTGAAAGCAATTATTGACAGGATTTATGTGTCGAACACATACTATACAATCTCTTATAATTGTAATATCTAATGATTTCACAATTCTGAAGAACATTTTGTTTTCATAGCAAATGAGTGTAAGCAATCTTTCACGGATTATATTTATCGTACGATGTTAAAGTTCTATTATATATGAGAGCTTGCATAATAGACTGGCCCACATTTATATGGGGGACATTTTTATATTTTTTTTTTCAAGAGCCAACGAACCCCTAGATTTGTGATTTTAGGTGAGAAAATCACTATCTGAAAGTTTCAGCTCATTAGGATTTAACACGAGCTGGCGCTTTTGATTTAAAATTTATATAGGGATATTGGTTGAAATGTATGGAGAAATAACATTACTTCACTCTTTCGTGCATATAACTGATTCAGCAAACTCGATTAGGCTCAGAAGGAACAACTTTGCTGAAGATAGCATCACGATTCAAATTAGTATTATGGAGATATTAATTAATTATGTGCATTCTGCTTGAATATTGCAACAAAATACAGGCAGTTTAGGCAACGGATCCACTAGATTATTACTACATTTTCCACAGGCCAACATCCAACCTCGTGTCTTTTGGTGCGATAACCACTCTCTGATTGTTTACACGGGCTGGCACTTTTGGTTTAACGTTTGATTGAAATTTTCGTATACAAAATGCTCATATATATTCAAAAGCGAATATCTCAATAAAACTAACTGGATTCATGATGCAATCTTCAGCAAAGTTGTTACTCATTAACTGAACTACAAGTTTTGAAAATCTGAATCAAATCGAGAATAAGTAAACTTTTTTATGATCGATAGAGTGTAGGGGTGTCATTTTTTTTTCATGTATTTTATCCAAATTCCCCATACAAAATTCAAGCTAAAAGCGCCAGCTCGTGTTACATCCTTTACATATATTTTTTCAGAGAGTGGTTTTCTCACCTAATGGCACAAATCTAGGGGTTGGCCCGTGGAAAATTATAACTTCTAGATAAACATTTCAAAAGGTCCTATCTGCATTAATCGATTCTCTTCATCGACTTTCTCTTTCGTCAATAACTCAGCTGCAAAACCTTTCCCTGTTGTATTTGATGTTTTGGACGCTGGATAAGAACCTCCTTTATCAAACTATGTGGTGTAGGTCTGTGCCACAAATGGGAAAGAAACTATGTGGTAAAATTACCGCAAAATCTGTTTGCATAGCAGTGGTTATGAAAAGAGAAAGTCTATGAAGAGAATCGATCAAAGCAGATAGGACCATTTGTTCATCGAGAGTTGACCAATTCCAAAGACATATATTAGCATTCTATGAGGGGCATGTGCCTTTCATTTGGCACTTTGTTTCTGACCTGTGATGCAGCGGATGCCGCACACCCTTATATAAATACCGAATGGTAATAATACTTACGGTTTTGCATCGAATCACGAGCGATAATATAATCGATGTCTTATCGGGCATATCATATGGATACCCAGCAGAGATTTGAAGTTATCTGGGCCAATCAATTAAACTCGAATTCGAACCTGGCTGAAAAAAAAAACAATTGGAACCATATCTCAACGTAGGATTTTTCTATTCTTAGAACGGGTGAGTGTATGAGACAGTGAGTAGCCAACGGGATAGCAGTGCAATTTTGAATGGTGCTTTGATCGGTCTGCCTATATTATACGTATGAGGTGCGGAGCTGTCCTGCTTTGTTTTGCAAGTGGATCATCTTTGCGAAATTCTTTCGAGTAATAGTAAAAGTCGATCACATTTCACTTTCGATGAAAGTGTCATCTGGCGAAGGAAGTGCTTATATTAGTCTGGAAGAAGGACATCATCTCTTGCAAGAAATTCAATTAAACGGGTAAGACAGCTACTCATTGGGGCATATGAAGAATTGTATCATTTTGCATGAAACACTCGCTCATATACAGGGTTATTAATGACATTAACGCCGTTATGGTGTTAAAGCCATTAACAACCCTGCTCACATACCATACAATATCAGAAATGGTAGGAGACTTGTGTGAACCGCGCTGATTTCGTTCATTATCAGTTTGCTTCGAATTTCTTCGTTGAACGCATATCTGATCAAAAATGACAGCTGAACGTACCGTCCCTGATTCTGAGTCTAGTAAAGTGTGGATGGTGCTTCAGTGTTTCTTTTTTTTCGAATGCATTTGTTTGCAACTTAAATATGACTAAGCACATTGATATTACTATTGAGGTGTGGAAGAAAGCGTTATTTTCTTGCAGGTGAACGTAAAGTGTCACTAAGCTATAGATTATTCTCAACCTTAACTATTAATTTTTTACACTTTCAAATGGGTCGCTCCGGCGCAACAGAACTTTTTCTAATTCTTTCCGATTCTCTTCTGTTTCGTTCTACTGCTGTCCGATCCGAGGCTATATGAAGAGTCAGAGTTGCTTTGAAAATAGTACACTCGTTTTAAAACTTTGGCACAAACCATTTGAAGCTTATATGGAAATTACTATGGAGAAACCAAAATTTAATTCTTTTTTTCCTCTGTTCGGGACCTAACACCGCTGCGACCAGTAATTTGATCTATTGTAGTATATCCCGTGTCCTTAGTTTAGTGCATGTCGTATTACTCCATCACTATTGAGAGATGATGAAGTATTCGATTTTTTTCACAATTGTCATTCTTGCATTTATAGCAAGGATCCGACTCTAATTGATAGGTTCCGCTATTTATACCCTTCGGAGTGTTGAAACACCCTCCAAAGGCGTGCCCCTTTGTCAGTCAAAATTGGATTCCTTAGCAGCAAAATTAAGGAATGACACTGATAATGACCATGCATCAGAACCCCAGTCTTAACCACTTCAAACTAGGGAACAACGAATAGAAGATAAGGAATCACACAGGAATCACTAACTAACTCATTTTTTCCTTGTTTCAAGATCATCTTCGGTGGACAAAGTCGAGTCTTGTCACTATCAACAAGGCATAAAAAGTAACAAGGACTAAGATGTGTTCCTTGGATTACTGAAAAATCCTGTTCCCCTAGTTTGAAGTAGTCAGGACAAGCAATCGGTGGAAGATCTTACATCCCGTAACATACCACGAAAAGGTAATCTACTCACGTTACGGGGCCTTATGACTACACTGAATCAACTGTTCAGCAGGCAACATTGATGTGTCTGGTGCGTAGAAACGAACACAAATTTTCTTGCATTGCACGGAAACAAATCAGATTCCATTTTCATGAATAAAAAATCATGAAATGAAAAAACTTGCCATCCCATGAAATCGTAACAATGATTCATGATTTCGTCATGGAAATTCATGGTTTCATAATGCAGTGAAATCAAGACCGCTACAAGCGTTACACGTACTTGGCAAACCGTGTACATAAACCGCTCTACATAGGTATCTCTTATACACCTTTTGTCTTGCATCTTATACAAATACTGATTGTCTAGTGGTCAAAGAATGGATTTAATGATCTCAAGGTTCTTGGTTCGAATCCAGTCTGATGCTTTATTTTATTCTTTCTACATTTTTTGGTTATAAGTTAAACCCATGAATTTAGCTCATGATTTCAACTCGGATGATTCATGATTCTGGAAATGTTTGATGCGTTACAGAAAAGTTGCTCATGATATAATGAATATTATTCATGGTGTATTTTCATAACATGGAAACACGCTGTGTTCATGAAATCATGAGTCATTTTTCTCATTTCGGAGATCGGATTTTTTCCCGTGTGCCATGGAGGTTCTCGTCTAGTGCTTTCCCCAGGAACAGTTCGTGGCCAACAACTACCACCCGTCCAGTGTTGGGCGTATCCAGCGAGGCATCTTTCAGAATGCTCGAAATCTCCGACACCGGCGAGAGATCAGCAGCCGAATACCTTTGCAAGCTGAAAACTTGCTGATTCACAGCAACGTCGGCCACCGAATCACTACCAAAACTCGCGATGGACACATTATCAGCACGTTCCTGGGCTAATTCAACAACTGGATCGGTTTCAAACTCGGCCACGGTGACGGATTTCTGAATCTGAACTCGGAAAACCGGGCTCCCGGGAGGCAATGAAAACCGACACCGAACAATGGAACTGAAGCTGAGTCGTAGATTAGATTCAAGGTCAACCGAGTCACTCAAGGCAGCACAGAATATATCACTAAATGATAACTTAATAAACACTTGAAACTAAATTTCAGCACACAATTTAACAAATTTAAAGCAAAAAATGTTTAATTCGCTGACGAAAAATACGCAGCAGAAGAAAACCACGTCAGTTTTCAAGCGCGGCCTACAGCGATCGTAACAAACTTGAACGCGTATTTCCGTCCAAAAACACAATGTTATTTGTTTGCTGATGTTCCATTTCTAACGGAGTGATTTTTTTACTATAGAGGTTTTAAACCTGAAGTTTCATTTGCCTCTGATTTATGCTTTAGTTTATAATTCTTATAGTGCGCATTGAACAGTTTAAATCTTCTTATGAACTTCAGTATCTCTGTCTCGTTTTCTTTCGTGTTGCTTAGAATAATATGGAGGTTGTTACTTAATCCTATTTCTTCCCTGATATGATCAAATTGTATACAATCAGTAGCAGTATATGCTCAACGGGGAGTTCAGAGTTACATACTTCGCAATTGGGGGAGCTAATTCAATCGAATAGATGTTTCTTCGTCAGCCATGTATGTCCTATGCGAAGCCGGGTCAAAAATCGTTGTTCTCGTCGGTCGTCCCTGTCCGTCCAATTTTCAACCGATGGCTTACATTTCTGAAGGAAGGTGGTCCGATGAGTGGTCCATTGTTCTGAAAACCTTCGACGGCAAAGTCCTTGGATCCATTGCGATACATCAAGACCAGATATGGGAATTGTCGCGTTTGTCATTGACGCACGACAAGATACATTGAAAAATGGTCATCCTGGAAAATTCTCGTCAAACAATAATTTCTTGTCGCACGACAAGATCACCACGACAAAATCAAGAATCCATCCAGTCGTGACTATCTATTCTAGTCATTTGTCACTCATTCTGTTCCCTGAGACAAAGTCTATAGGTCGTTTAAAAAGTAGGATCACGACAAGAAACCATCCATTCTAAAACGGAGGTTAGATTTAAAAAAAGACCGGAAATAATGTTAATTTCCTTCAATATTGGTATTTCCTATTTCGGAAAAGTGAGAAATACTGCCAAATACCCTTCAATATGTATATTTTCGGAACCGGGATGACGTCTAGGGAGCGAAAATGTTGTCCAGCGCCATGTTGAAATCCAACATGGTGGCTGCCGATTTCAGAAAAAGTGGGAAATACTGCTAAATACCCTTCAATATGGGTATTTCCGGAATCGGGATGACGTCTTGAGACCGAAAATCGATGTCCGACGCCATTGTTGAATCCAACATGGTGGCTCTCAGATTCTGAAAAACTGTCATATACTCTATAATACCTATACCTATTTACGGAACGGGTTCGACGAAAATATTTGCCTGACACTATTTTGTAATACAATATGGTGGCTCTCAAATTCAGAAAAACTATCAAATTTGGGTATTTTCGGAACAAGTACTACGCGAACATCCCGAAAATCGAGGTCTGACGCCAGTTTTGAATCCATGATGGTGGCAAGTGACTTCAGAAAAATTGTCAAATACCCTATAATATGGATATTTTCGAAACTGGGTCGACGTTTACATTCCAAAAATTGATGTCTGACGCCATTTTAGAATCCAAGATGGCGGCCGTTGTTTTCTGAAAAGCTGTTAAATTCTACGATATGGATATTTTCGGTACAGGATGAACTTCCCGAAAATCGATGTCCGACACCTTTTTTTAATGCAAGATGGGGGCCATTGACTTTAGAAAAACTGTCAAATACCCAATAATATAGATTTTTGAGACGACATGTAGATGCCGAATATCAATGTCCGACACCATTTTGAAATCCGGGATGGCGGTTTCCGGTTTCAGAAAAAGATATAAATACAGTCAAATAACCTTCAATATGAGTATTTTTGGAAAAGAAATGACGTCTAGAGAATTACATCTAGAAATAGAAAATGAGTGACTTGAAATCCAAAATGGCAGCTACAGGATATAGGAAAAGTTGGAAATACTGTCAAATACACATGAATGTGGGTATTTTGGGATTCGCGGTGGTAGCTACGGATTAGCAATTACTGTCCGATGCCATATTGAATTCCAAGATGGCAGCTTCTGGTTGCAGATAAACTGGATAGTAATGTTAAATACCCCCACAATATGGTTATATTTTGAATGGGAACGATATGTAGAGGCTCAAAATCGATGTCCGACGCAATTTTGGAATCTAAGATGGCAGTCCTGTTTTTAAAAAACTGTCAAATACTCTTCAATAGATGGAAATTTGATGGCTGACGCCATTTCGGCATTTCATTTTTCGGCATCTGCATGTCGTCTTTGAGCCGAAAATATCCATATTGTAAAGTATTTGACAGTTTTTCCCACTTTTTCTGAAATCGACAGCCGCCATATTTAATTTCAAGATGGCGCTGGGCATCGATTTTCGGTCCCTAGACGTCATCCCGATTCAGAAAATATACATATTGAAGTGTATTTGGCAGTATTTCCCACTTTTTCTGAAATTGGAAGTCGCCATCTAGGATTTCAAGATGTCGCTGGATATCGATATTTGGTCTAGAGGTCATCCCGATTCCAAAAATATACATATTGAAGTGTATTTGGCAGTATTTCCTACTTTTTCTGAAACCGAAAGCCGCAATCTTGGATTCCAAAATGGCATTGGACATCGATTTACGGGTTTTAGACGGCATCCCGATTCCGGAAATACCCATATTGAAAGGTATTTGGTAGTATTTCCCAAGATTCAAGCTACTTCGAGTCAGAGGTGAAATCACGTCAAAACAACACAATTCCAGTTATTTCTATCTTGTTATGTCTCGCATCCATAGCGACATCCATTTATTATAAAACGACCAGCGGCAGTTTTGTCGCGACAGAATGGAAGAATGACAGACTTTTTTCGTCAATAACCATGTCTTGTCGTCCAAAGTACGTGAAACAACTAAATCATTCTGGAAAACCTCACGCAACAGATGATTCGTGACGTGAGAGATGAAAGAAAGACAAGAATAGAAAATATTTCGTCGAGAGACAGCCCAGTAGATCAGTCTTTCAAGCGAAATTTTGTTGCATCTTGCTTGTCAGATGAGCGTTGACTTTTTGTTGTTGTCGTTGTTAAATAGTTTATCGTCATGAGGTTGACAATTCCCAAGCCTGATCAAGACAAGATGTCTGGCTGACAAGATTACTGTACTAGGAGCGCATTGCGCAGCGGCTAAGATGGCTGCAGATTCTGCAGTATAGATGCTGCATTGAGATTGAAGGCTTCTTTCGACTAGAATGCCGGTGACTCCAATGCCAACTTCGTTAGAGGTTTTTGATCCATCCGTATAAATTTGGGTGTACTCGCAATATTTGGTGTTTAGGCGCTCTCGAGTGATGATCCTGGCGTTATTCGTGTTCTGTCTCTTTTTGAAGGTCCTCTTGATGGTCCAATCCACCTTGGTACGAGGAAGATTCCAGAGACGGCGACCAACGGGTTGAAGTTTGACTATAGTTGGGATGTTTTCTCCGCAAATATTAAATAGTATAGTGTTTGCAGCTCTACGGAAGTGTGGGTATTCATGGTTGCTTTTTGTTCTGCTAATCGACAATATTTGCGTATGAACAATTCGGCTAGTCGTAAATCTAGTGGGAGTTCACCACCTTCAACGGACAAGCTAATGATATGAGAGGGTCAAAAAGCTCCTGATGAGATTCTCATCAACAGATTGAAAATAGGCTGAAGTAGACTGGTAAAATCTGTTCCAAATAATTCAATACCGTACATGTTAGCTTTAACAAGCACACAGCGTTTGTAATTTTCCATAGGGAGGACCTGCTTGCCTTCGGTGCCAAAGCCTTGATGAAGTTTATTCGATTGCGAAGGATTTCTTTTGTTTTTGCGTCATGAATGGTAAACTGGCCTTTCTTGTTAATCCATACTCCCAGGAAGCGAGCAACGTTGACCTCTGGTATGTTTTCATGATCAATCTTTGGCAGACGTGTAGAAGGCATGATTTGGAAGCCGATAGAGAAAAAATTACAGTATTCACCGCGTCAACAGCATTCGAATGATGTCGACGTACAGTTGGTTGTTGTTTGGACGACGCAACCAGAACAATGTCGTCAGCGTACACTAGAATGCGGATATTCTAAATAATAAATACTGTATTCATAGCTACACACTTAGAAATATGTAATTTTACACGTGATGAAATCCATCTTTGACATAAAGGATGAGACGTAAACAAACATGTCATGTAAAATTAGGTGCTTCGAGACTGAAAAGTTCGGTACTCGACGAAAAGAACGTTTGATAGAGCTGAATTGCGCGTCTATTATTACTAAATTTTATGTCAAAATTGACGCTCGTATATGTCAGTCTCAGGGCACCTAAATTTACATGAATTTTTCTAAGTGTGTAGTAAACATAACGTTACTGCTAGTACCGAGCCTTGAAAGACGCCATTGTCTTGAGTTTGAATGAATATGAACCACCGTAGCTGACACAAAATCGAAGATTTTTAAGGAATTCAGTGATACAAATTTTAACACGGTGCCCAACATTGAGTTGATTAAGTTGATTTAATATATGTGGGCGCCAAGTTTGATCATAACGGATTGATGACAAAATGCGAGCAGTACAACTTTTAAATATTATTTACTTTGTTTTTTTTTTAAGAAAAACTTACTGTTCGACACCTGTTTTTAAGCATTTTGACGTAGGACAACGTCTGTGATTTTTATATGGGGGCACACTTTGTGAAAATCGAAAATGGAACATGTAACAAAATTATGAAAGATTTTGAACGTTAATAACTCAGCTGACCCTGGACAAATTTCAATAATTTTATCACCAATCGATCAGAAATATTCCTACGCATCTGTTTAATTCAAGACTTTATAATTGTTAAAAATGTCACTATTGAAAAATGCACGAATGTTCAACTGTTGCTATGATAATTAAAATTATCACCGATTGTCTGCGAAAAGCGATTTCACTAACACAGATTTCAAAGTTGAATTGCATCCGGTCTCACCAAACGGTGCTTATTCAATCACCGCGGGGTGAGTGGTGGTGTTCTCCAGTACACAACGAAAGACCGCGGAGCTTGAAAATTTATCTGGAGGGGGGAGGGGGCTGTTTTATTTATTTTATTTTGCTAAACTACGGTTAAACAAAAACTCTTGAAGATGTTATTCAATCAAATTGTGTCAAGGCAACTTTTTGTTTGGTATTACCAATAATATGACATTGAGCCTTAGTATTATTTTAATGGTGAAACAATAAATTTGACTATATTTATTTCATAACAACGATTGGGACCTCGATTGGGGGAGCTTTAAAAGCTTATTTTTAGCATTTACCTGAAATTCAAATCACAATAAAAATTCCCTTTAGAATATTGGAATGTCCAAGACTAAAATTTATTTTGCCATTCTGGACTCGAAATTAAAAAAAAAAAAAAAAAAACAATGTGAGATCTCTTGATGGGTCTTTAGATCTTTTCTAGATTCAAGACTAGACATTTTCGTAATTCTGTATTTTGATTTTATGACGTTAAGACATTAAAAGAAATAAGTATCTCAGACTTTTGGGACTTTCTCTAAAAATATTAAAGATGAACTGAGCTCAATTTTAATGAAAATCTCTAGGGCTTGGACATTGATTTTTAGATTTTAGTTATAATCAGGGCTGGTAGTGGGTATGTGATGTAATAGTAATGACTTTAGTGACTAAAATTACAAAAATAGTGACCAAATAGTGACTTTTAAACAAAAATAAAGTGACCAATAGTGACATTTATTGAGATATGGTTCCAATCATCCGTTATTCCAGTATTTTTCATGCTTTTTAAAAATAAAACTAATGATTTAAGGATCACATAAATTTGTTATCGAAACATAAGTATGAATTGAATAAGCAAGAGCACGTTCCAATTCTAACCTCCATTTCCTCACTCTGCTGATTACGAATTTATTATTAGATCGCGAAATAGAGACACGGAGAAAAATGTTCAAAGTACCGATTTTAGACATCAATTTTTGAAGATATAGGATATATATATGAAGCAATGCATTTAGCAACATGAAGAACTGCAGTCTAGAATTAAATGTACTTAGATCTAAGTTAGCAATGAGTATATTAATAAAAGATCCTTCTCTTCTTTGTAGTCGCTATAACGAACAGGTCGTCTTTTCACTTTGCTCCATTCCTCCCAAGAATATAATCTTCTATAACACCTCAAACCAGGGTTACTTCCACTCACTTTGCTATAACAAATGTTTTTCGGAATTATGGAATCATTGGATGCTATTATGAAAGTTTGTACTTGTCAGAAATAAGAAGAGGTTGGAAGGTATGTATTTGACACATAAAACCTGTCAATTTCGTTTTCAGTGCGTCACAATCAGTGAATTTAAACTCGTGAGCGTTCACTCAGAGTGAGCGCTCACGAATCGTAAAATCACTTATTGTGACGCACTGAAAGCAATAATGACAGGTTTTATGTGTCAAACACCTAGTTTACCACCTTATCTTGTGGCTTACAGCTACTAACTATCATTATAATATCTAATGATTTCATGATTCCGAAAAACAATTTTTTTATAGCAAGTGAGTGGAAGCAAGCCTGTCTCAAACATAGAAAAGAATCATAACTCTGCGACAGCTTTTCTAGATCGCAGTATAAGAAAAAATCTCATTACTATGGCATGAGAAAAATTTTCCCAGATGGAATGATCACGGGCATAAAACACAATTGAACGCGTCTAGGACTTAAAATATCGATCGTGAAATATTAGAGATTTAGGAATACATTTTAGAGTTTAAAAAAAATCTAAGACCTGGACTTGGAATTTTTAGTTTTGTATTACCGGAACATTAGTATGGAAAAAATACAATACAATTTAATGGACTTAAAAGGGAACTCAAAGATCTGTGACATGATTTTTTTCTTGAAGTTTGAACGGATACTAAAGCTACCCAGGGTCAAAGATTATTCAAATTTCTGGCCTGTGAACAAATGTTGCGAGCTAGAAAATTTTCCTAGATCATTTTTTGACATTATACATTGAACCAACGAGAAAGGTAATTTTTACCTGAAAATTCAGGTAATGAATTCCAATGGATTCACTGGTCCAGTCAACATGTCATGCTGGTGAAGGTTAAGAGAAATTCACTTAAGTTTTTCGTGATTTCATGGTATGAAAATTTTCTCGTCGTATTCATATTTAAAAAATGGCGATGGAAGAAAGTGCACATTCCTCGTTGTTGGACGAGTTGGAATTCCAAAACTTTTTCATGTTTTCAAGCGTAAGTTTTATATTTTTTTTAATAATTAACACTCAATTATAAATTAAAAATAAAATTGCAGAATATGAGTAAATTTCAATTTTTCTAGAATGCAATCATTTCATAATTCAAATAAATCGAAATATATATCTATAGTCTATCACCATATTCACTTTATCATTACTACAAAATCCAGTAACATCTACTTGCTAATTCCCGTAACTTTTAAGTGATGCCAATTTGAACCACTCAGATGTACTCTCTCCCCCAAAACACGAAATATTGATGAAGTATGATGCAAAATATGTACGTGCCTAATTAGGTGAATTTTACGTAACTTTTCGTTGCAGTGCAGGCTTGGATAACTTTCAAGATCTCAATGTAAAACAACCAGAATATTGGGTCTAGAGCTTTTTTTTTTGAAATCTCTGAAAATTTATGATAGGTCTATGACAATTTCAAGATAAAAATAAATAAAATATTAGATTTCGTGAACATTAAACGTTTCCATATGTTCGCAGCTCTTCTTGTCATACTTTACTCTGAGTTTTTAAAGTTAAATTATTTACTCTCAACATTGGTCGTAAAAAAGTGACTTTAGTGACTAAATTTTAAGAAATAGTGACTTAAGTGACTTTTTGATGAAAAAAGTGACTTTTTAGTGACCGACATGAAAATAGTGACCAAGTAACTAAAAAGTGACCTGCTACCAGCCCTGTATAATATAAATCTAACTCATCCCGAAATTCTACGATTTTTTTTAGAAATTTTGACAAAACACGGAACATGAGAAGCATTGAGCAGATTGTTCCACCCTTCTATACGCTCGTTGCAGTTTTTCGCTTTTGCTAATTAAATTACTCGCTGGCAGCCAAAACCATTCTCCGAACGTTCCTCTTTGCACTCATGTTTTGCATATTTGCTTAATGCCGTAAACACGTTTTTATGTGTATATGTACGTAAACAGCATCATTGCTGGGTTGTGTTCTGCTGTGGCATTTCAGAGAGTTATGAGTGCACGCTCATAGGGTAGGCCTACCATCATCCATCAGATTCCGATGGAACGCTTTATGAAATTTTGCCGACTTTTACCTTGCTGCTGCTTGATCGTTCTTCTCGCTCCCGAAACGCCACTTTCTCAGCGAGCCAGCAGCCGTGTCGCCGTGAAGATCCATCAACAACTCACTCTCGCAGCATGCCTTATCAGTAGACTAGGTAGGTTCGAGATCACCGCTTATGATCATCGTCGCTCAGTTCCAACCGAGCGAACGCGAGAATGAGAGCACGTGCTTGTTTGCGATCGTGCGTGGGGCTACTCACTCTCCTATTCGGTGGTGAGTTCTCCACCACCCAACCAGCCGTAGCAGCACTGTTGATGGGGAACACCGCACTACTCGGCTCCCGGTACGATCAGTGACTTTCATTTGCTCGTTCGGAAAGCTCGTATTTGGCTCTCTTTCGAATCTTGTGTTTGTGTTTTACCATTTCGAAGGCAAGTTTTGATAGACAATAATTAGCTTGTAGCAGTCAGTATATTGTTGGAATAGATTCGGTGTGTGTTTGGGTCCATAGGCCCATTGCATTGCATTGTGTGGTGAGCTGAACTGGAATTTAAAGCGCGAGTGCCGTAAACCCGGGTGTTTCCCCATCAATTCCGCGCCGGAGGAAGCTCTGGATTGGGGTTCCTCGGTTCCAATTTTTTTTTTGCGTACTTTCCTCTGCAGTCTGTGCATGGGATGGAAAATGCGCAGGAAGGAAATAAGGAAAAGAAGTCAGCGCCGCCGCCGCCGCCGCCGATGGCGTGTTTGATGTGCTCTGGATAGTGCAACCGATCGACCGGGCGGGCTGCGGCCAGCGTGCGTGTGTGTGGAAGCCCATACTGGTTGTGTGTTGTGCATTAAAATTGCAAGAAGAGGCGAAATTATTATGCGAATTATCTCCGCAGAACCTGGAAGAAAAGCTTGTGGTGTGTGTGTGTGGTTGGTGTGCTAATTTTCGGTTCGCGGAGCCTGTGTGTGCTGTGCAATAAACTGTTATTGATGGAGAGACGGGTTATTTATGCTCCGAGAACCGATTGCGGAATGCGAACGACATGGTGGAGGAGGCGTGAAGGATTTCTGATGGTGCATAAATGAAATGAGCTCGCGAGGATGCGTCCACTCGGGAGTGGAAAATTGCGGCAATTGAATTTTATATCCGCAGATGACCAGTTTCCCGGGCCTTCAATCACGGCATTGTTAGGGATACAGTGCATCATGTAGAGTCGGATGTTTGCTCGAAGCATTACGCGGTTTTAGCTTTCTGCTAATAGCAGTTGATTTTTTTTTTGTATTAGAATTTCTAGTATTGCATTGCGTACTCATGTAGAACGACGAGTCCGTCGTTAAATCTACCCTCACGTAAGTACGTGCGTATCTAAATGTTGTTGATCTACATGAAAACATTTTTGGGTGGCAAAGTGACGAGGTTGTGAGTAGGGTTTCAAACATTGTCAACAGTATCTGTAGCCTAGAATGGTGTTTTTTTATGTTTAAGAAGTTCACTTTATTTAAAAGACGAATTGATGTTGGAAAACTTACACTTGAACCAATGGAAACTCAGAAAACGCTAAGGGTTAACAGAAATAAAAAAACCCAGGAGTTAAATAGTCCAATGTTATTATAAACATACTGCACACAAATAGGAACAAGACAAAAACATCTAGGGTAGATGTACCAGTCAAAGCAGTACGTTCCTATTATGGTGTGTTCCAATTATAACCTGTGAGAATCCCATAGGTAGGCCATAACTGGAGCACACCATAATAGGATCGCAAAATCATAGCTGGAACACCTACCCTAGTTCCTTTTTATCACGATTTTTATAATTTTTATTTCTTGAAACATCGTTGTTGTCTAGTCGATCGGAAAAAAGTTATGAGAATTTTTCAAGGTTCTCAAAACATGACTTGAGTTTTATACAAGCACAATTTTCACAATCTTACAGGGAGGTATTAAATGCAGAAGAATTAATTGCTTGCTTTCAGAAGACATCCAGGCCAAATCATTGATGTAGGGAAAAGTGGGGCAATACACAGTAAAAAATAAATTTTAATATTACATCCCAGAGGATGCACTTCAATTATGTCGAAAATTTCATGTAATTTTTATGGTCACAAAAAAAAAAATGTAGTTGAAGCAGCGTAATGCCAGTTCATGCACTATATTAATGATAATTTGGTCTTTTTTTGGCAAGTAATTGGGTTAACTACCCCATTCTCGCACTTAGTCTTTCTTTATCTAGCGTAGTTTAGCGCCAAACGGAATGTTATTATTACAGATGGCTTCCAAATGTATTTACCTTTCCATATGTACCGTTTGTTCTTATAAGGGGTCGCGTAATGTTCGTTTATTGTTGAAAATGCAAAACGGCTTCTGGCGGCTCAACTTGGCCTACGGATTTTCTTGGGCCTATTAGCCATTGAAATGCCATTGGGAATCTCTTTGGCCTATCGAACGGAAAGAAAAGTAAATACGCGTGCGCCTTTTGTACACTTCAAGTGTGCCTTTTGTTATCGAGATCTTTTTTTTTTTGCATTCTTCAATGCTTTGTCTTGCAGATGTTGAATAGAAGCATCGTATCAAACGTTTGTTGACACGTTCACGCCGTTATCATGGATATATTTGATGTTTTGTGTTCGATGGTCCGGGAATGGGCGATTAGGCCGAAGCAGATTTCCCCCCTATTGAAGTGCATCCACTTTGATGTGATATCAAAATTAATTTTTTGCTGTGGGTCAATGGGGCAATGTGGTCACCCGCTTAAAAATCAACTTATTTATTGAACATATTAAAAATAAACTGTTGCAGGCTTAATGCTTGAAGCCTATTTCATTTAAGTCTACCAAAATACTTTTTTTTCCAGAGCAAATATTTGAAAAATATTAGACTAGCTCAAAATGTCAAAACTGTTATAAGATTTCTGAATCAGAAAATATGGTCGATCAGTAGTTTCTTATAACTAATCGTTGATATTCCTTAAGCAGCTTTATAAATGGTCATTGGTTTCTTATATACATGATATTTTTCTAGATAAAAACATTAAAAAATTTCTTAACAAAATTTTACTTAAGTCCATTCATAAATTCCTTTCATAAATATGGCTGTATCATATGAAATCACGTTTTGAAACAGCTGCTTTGGTAAAACATCAGTCATTACGAAGACTGAAAAAATATCCTTAAATAGGCAGTACTTTTGAAATTTAATTTATTGTACAGAAAATAATTCTTTCTGTTAAATCTCTTTATGCTAAAACTGTTCATTGTTGACCCTTCAGAAAGCCTCAAGAGAGCATCATATTCTTACCCGTTGTTAACAAGGTCGTTCATACTACCCCGACAGGGTGTTCATTTTACCCCAACGAACGGTTGAATTTTGGTTACAAAACGAACATTTTTTAAATCTTCTTGCATGAGATTCAAAACTTTACTTTTATTTAATACTAGCTGAACCCCGTGCGAGCGTTGCTACGCTTACAACTAAATGAACGAAAATTTAATAGAATACCTATGCAGAAATGTCTGTTCCATTTGTATAGGAGCCCCCCGCCCCTTAAAGAGGAGGAAGGGGTCTCGAACCTTTCCCGCCCCCAGAAACTTCTGCATACAAATTTTCACGCTGATCGGTTCGGTAGTTTCCGAGTCTATAAGGGTCCGACAGATAGACAGAAATTCATTTTTTATAGATATAGATTCAAATTGTATTCATGATGTTAAAAGGGCTTGGAACTATCCATTTGGTTAAATATCAATTGAATTTTCCACTGAATTTTGTATGATTAGTGATGATTTTCTTAAAGGGTGTCCACGATGAAATTGCCACACACAAAATTGATTCGCAAAATTCGAGTTTTCATCCGATTGCCATCAAATTTTCAGGGATTGAGAAATAACTATTAAACTTCATTTTACCATTTTACTCGTATTTTATTTACAGTCCATACGCAAATGCCCGCACCTTGGCCTTAACCCCGGCCATAAGATTCTGCACAACCTGTGAATCAACCGTTTTTTGCATGTAAACCCATACTTTCTTCAGTTCCTCGACTGTCTTCACTACCTTAGATCGTTTAAGAAGGTGCTGCTTCATAATCGCCCAGTACTTCTCGATGGGGCGGAGCTCCGGAGTGTTGGGAGGGTTGAACATTTTCGGCACGAAATTGACCTTATTGTCCGCATACCACTTCAGCACGTCCTTGGAGTAGTGGCATGAGGCCAAATCCGGCCAGAAGATTGTTGGGACGTTGTGGGCCTTCAGGAGAGGAAGCAGCCGCTTCTGGAGGCACTCTTTTATGTACACCTGTCCGTTCATCGTGTCCTGGGTCACGAAAGGTGCACTCCGCTTCCCGCACGTGCAGATGGCTTGCCAAACCAGGAATTTCTTCGCAACTTTGGACATCTTCTGAGTGCGGACATGCTCCGGAACGCTGAACTTATCCTTGGCCGTGAAAAACAGGTTGCCGGGGATCTGTTTGAAGTCGGCCTTTACATATGTTTCGTCGTCCATGATGCAGCATTCAAATTTCGTCAGCATGTTGAGGTACAACTTCCTGGCACTGGTTTTGGCGGACTTGTTCTGCTTCTCGTCGTGATTAGGGGCCTTTTGTACCTTGAACGTTCGAAGCCCAGCCTTAGTTTTGGCCTTCTGGACAAAACTTCGGCTTAGGTGCAGCTTCTTAGCCACATCCCTAACGGAGGCGTTCGGATTTCGGTTGAAGGCCCCAACTACGCGGTTGTGATTTTTGGTGTTGTACGGAATACTTTTTCCTTCACTTCTGGGCTTCCGATCGGTGGTCAACCGTTCCTCGAACCGCTTAATCACTCGCGACACCGTGGAATTCGCGATTCCCAACGTTTTAGCGATGGAACGATGCGAGAGATCCTTGTTCTCGTGATGAATGCGCAAGATTTTATCGCGCACGAGCTGTTCTTTCGACTCCATTTCCGCGAGTTTTGATCACAGGACTTTAAAACTTGCAGGATGTAAATAATGCACTATGAACTAAATCCACCCAAATTTTCATTAAATTCTACCCAACGGTTAAAAAGTAAGAGCAATTTCATAGTGTGGCAATTTCATCGTGGACATCCTTTAAGGTGGCCAAACTGCCCCACCTTCCCCTATTGATCGAATTGCAATTCGTAAATCTTCAAGGGATAATGCTGTTACTTTTTTAATTATGAACTTCAGATCGGATCGGTCAGAATTTTTCAGTTGGTGGAAAATGACCTCCAAATCTCCTGCTCCTTGCTTTGTAGCCCACGTACTTATTCCTAAATTTTGCTTTGATTTTCTCTCGATAATTTCATTCGATTTTTAGAACCGCGGTTTCAACAGTAGGTAACACCCATTTGTATATCTCTGAGTTTTTCAAAATCGCAATTCTGGATCCCGAGATATGCATGACCTAAAGCTTGCAATTACTTCCAACAAGATTTTTATCCTACAGGTCCTTAAACTACAGGTCCTTAAACTACAGGTCCTTAAAATAACAGATCCCTCGAAGTTTCATAGCAAATTGTATGCAATCTATGTATATTAAAATGAATTTCTGTCTGTCTGACCCTTATAGGCTCGGAAACTACTGAACCGATCGGCGTGAAAATTTGTTTGCAGGGGTTTTTAGGGCAGGGAAAGGTTCTTATGATGATTCGAGACCCCTCCCCATCTGTAAACGGGGGCTCCCATACAAATGAAACAGAAATTTCTGCATAACTCGAGAATTAATCAAGCAAATGGAACCAAATTTGGCATGTGGAGGTCATAGGGGGTAGCCCCTTAGATAAGAGGGGCTTGTATTGAAGCCCGAGCACGGCCGGGCATACTCAGCTTGTTTCTTATAACTCTGAACTTTCCTGGAAAATCAAGGGAGACTCCAGATTAAGTTCTGTGCCAGGTGTCTGGTCATTATGTCGAAAGTCTCAGCTCATGTTTGATTTTAATGGCTGGGATTTAACGATATAGAACTATGATTACAATTTTATCAGATTCAAAGAAATGTTTGTGATTTTTACATTATTAAGATCAACCAGAAGTGATTATTTGAAGATTTTAGGTTAGGTTTGGTTTTCCTTATTAGAGATGATTACAACCTGGAGTTGGTTCACCTACGATTCAAGATTTTAACACTTAGAGATATATTTGAGATTGCTCGGATTTAGCGAAGTATTTGATAGTGTAATCTAACACCACCATCTGATAGAGAAAACTTCCTTTATCGAATGGTATTGGTAATTTGCATGGGTGTATGTTGATTCTCCAGAAATTTGCGATTAAAGCCATTGTTTACGTTTGGTTGTTCCGCCTATTTCAATTGTTGGTCTAGATTTATTCTAAATCAGGTCCTGATCAGTCTCCCAAAGTTTGTGTTAATTTGGATGTGAACTCATACTGCAGTGCCCCTTTGAAGTATATACAATGGGGATTCCTATGAGAAAAGTGAACTTTTTGTTTTCATCGTTCTAGCCATTTTCAGAAATGATCTACGAAAAAGTTTACTATCTGTACTAATGTGAAATGTTGACTTCATTTGATAATTAATTATTAATTAATTAGGAGGATGATGCTCTTCTGACATATTCCATAAACTGTTCAACAGGCAACATTGGTGTGCTTGACGTGAAGAATAGGGTGAACAATCCAGGCTACTATATCATCAGTGCAAGATGCAGTGTTGCCCTGAAAGCAGTCGATTAATCATATCAGAAAGTTATCGGCTTCGAAATCAATTTATAACTAATTATCTAGAAGTCAAATCAAAAAGTGGTGTGGAAAAAAGTTGTAGCTGATAAAATTTCACAACTGTACAGATAGCAAATATTTCCGTAAATCATTCTGATTAAGTGCTTGGACGTTAACATAAAGTTCAATTTTCCTGTAGTAATTCCTATATAATCTTCAAGGTATGAGTTCGCATCTAAATTAGCTCAAATTTTGAAATAATTACGAGGACCGAATTTGAAATCGATTGAGTTTGGTTGAGCTAAATCGATATTTTGAACCACTTTAGTATACATAAAACTTCTTCTATTCCGGAAAAAAAAATTAAAATCACACACCACTCGAACAAAGTGCAATATGATTTCGCATTCAAATAAAGACAAATATTGGCAGAATGATCCGGACATGATTTAGAATCAATTGAGCCTGATGGAGCAAAGTCGATATTTTCAACCACTCTAATGTATACCCAAAGCATTGGAGGTTTCACGTTTGGCTGTTTAAATCGAAATAAATATTTAATATTCCATCATTCAAACATGAGCAGTTCATTGGAGTTTACTATAAGCATCATGTGGCTACAAATGTGACCTTGCTTGGTTGTTTGTTTGGTTGAAAATTTTGAAAGTTGTGAAGTTCCATGATCACTGGTTTCGTGACCTTACGGTTTTCTGCGCAAAGAGGATTTCTACTACAAAGGCATCGTCAAGTTCCGTCACTTACCGACTAAGATATATTGCAACTTCAATCACTGCAGATATTTCAAACGAGTTGGTAAGTGAGTGTCATTTTTAACAGCTTTTTAAGCTCTGTCTAGTGAAGTGACCACTTCAACAGATGTCTCGGATCATCCGGAAGACCAATGCTTGGCCATCCTCAAATAAGAATCAGTTCAAAATCTCAAATTCAAGTTTTAACCACTGGTGCAGCAAAGAGGAGGGGGATTCAAACCCTCCCCCTCTCCCTCAGAGCCGTGGGGCACATATATAAAACTCTCTTTAGGCCTTTTTCGGCTAACTGGTGGTAACTTTTGTTCATTTTTCGGAAGTCAACTCTCTCTCACTTTTACTCGATCTTTTCCTAACTGGAAGTCTAGGATACTTCGACCATTTATCCCATAAAAATTTCCAAAAATAACTTCCTAGCTCGATATCCTCCCTTACTCGATGTTTCAAAATCAAGTACGGGAGAGCTGACTGCAACGTTTTGATCAAGTTTTCACTCATTTTTTTAAATATCAAAATAATCATTGTTTGTTCAAGATCTTTCAAAACAAAATGTTTGTAGTGGTCTCAAAATGTAGGAGAAAGTCTCTTCTTCATTTAAATCCCTGGTCCTTCTGGCTTCCTTCAGGAGCTTCTTCTAACTACCTCCGGAAGTTTAATTTTTGTCCATTTGAAACATTTATCCGACTTATCTTGGAAGTTTCTTTTGACTTCCTTTGGAAGTGTATACCGACTTTTCCCGAAATTTTATTCTGACTTATCCCAGGAAGGCTCTTTCATTTTTTCCTGAAAGTTTATTACATCTTTCCTCGGCTGGTTCCATTTTTATTGGGATGTTTCTTATGACTTGCACCGGAAGATTCATCCAACTTCTCCTAGAGATTTCTTTCGATTTACCCCAGAAGTGCTCCTGGGTTCCTCCGGAAGCTTCATGTAACATAATTGTTGCTTTTTTTTCCAGACTTCCTCCAGAAGATTTTTCAGACTGTTACCGGGAGATTCTTGCAAACGCTGGAAACTCTTACTGACATCCTTCACTTTTACTTATCCTGGGTGTTGATCTCCCGGCAATACTATCAGCTTTTCCCTGATTTTTTCCAACTTTCGCCGTCATTATTTTTGGAAATTAGCAGGACATTCTTGTAAACCTCTTCAAAAAGTTCACTTGTAATCATGTCAGTTTTACAACCTTCCACCCTCCACCCACACTCACTCGAAATGCTGGCTACGCCACTGCTGTGAACGTTCTGGATCAACTCATGGCCAACTTAGACCCAGATCCATTCCTGAATCCTAAATTCACATATTTACTTCAAGTTCTATTGTTTTAGAGCAAGTCACGTTTGAAGTGTACTGCTTCTTGAAGTGGCAACTTGTACGAATTTATTAGAAAACCAATTCGAGGTCATTGAAGGTCCAAATTCAGTTATCCATTTTCATTTCACATATTTACCACAAGCTGTATTGATTAGAAAAAAATAGCTTGTAGTTCTGTTTCTGAAGATCCGTTCATGTTCGTGTAAAGTCCATTTTTACTTCCCAATCTCAAATTCACACATTTATCGCAAACCCTACCGGTTTAAAACAAATTAAAGCATTCCGATGGTACCAATTTTTCAGATGTATCGGATCTTCCGGCAGGCCAGTTAATGGCGGGGTCTGGACCTTTTTTACAATTCATTTTCAGTTTATGTCGATCTTCGATTTTACATATAATTCGGATGTACGTGAACATTAGACTGATGCAAAAATTGAAATTTTCGCTCCACAGTGCTCAAACGGTTCCAAATTTGGCCCTGATTAGCCTCCCAAAATTTGAACTCAGGTCCCTTTAACCAGAGGTCCTTTGATCCAAATGTCCCTTCAACCAAATGTCTCTTTGGTCAAATGTCCCTAGACGAAAGTTTCTATTGACTAGAGGTACCTTCAACCAAATGTCTCTTCGGTCAAATGTCTCCTCGACCAAAGGTCCCTTGAACCAGAGATTCCTTGAACCAAATTTCCTTTCAACTAAATGTCTCTTGGGTCAAATGTCCCCTTGACCAAAGGTCCCTTTGACCAGAGGTCTCTTCAACCAAATGTCCCTCCAAATAAATGTCTCTTCGGTTAAAGATTCCTTTGATCAGAGGTCCCTTCAACCAGAGGTCCTTTCATCCAAATATCCCTTCAACCAAATGTCCCCTCCACCAAAGGCCTCCTAGACCATAGGTCCTTTCAACCAAATATCCCATCAACCAAATGTGTCATCGGTCAAATGAACCCTCCAACTAAGGTCTCTTAGACCATAGGTCCCTTCAACCAAATATCCCTTCAACCAAATGTCTCATCGGTCAAATGTCCCCTCGACCAAAGGTTCCTTGGACCAGAAGTTCCTTCAACCAAATTTCCGTGCAACCAAATTTTTCATCGGTCAAATGTCCCCTCGACCAAGGGTTCCTTCGACCAAAGGTTCCATCGACAAAAGGTCCCTTCAACCAGAGCTCTGCAGAGGCCTTTTCATCCAAATGACCCTTCAACCTAATGTCTCTTCGGTCAAATGTCCCTAGACGAAAGTTTCTATCGACCAGACGTACCTTCAGCCAAATGACTCTTTGGTCAAATGTGTATTCGACTAAAGGTTCCTTGAACCAGAGATCCCTTCAACCAAATTTCCTTTCAAATGAATGTCTCTTCGGTCAAATGTCCCCTCGACCAAAGGTCTCTTCGACTAGAGGTCTCTTCAAACAAATGCACCTCAAACTGAATGACTCTTCGGTTAAATATACCTTTGATCAGAGGTCCTTTCAACCAAATATCTCTTCAACCAAATGCCTCATCGGTCAAATGTCCCCTCGACCAAAGGTTCCTTGGACCAGAGGTTCCTTCAACCAAATTTCCGTGCAACCAAATTTCTCATCGGTCAAATGTCCCCTCGACCAAAGGTTCCTTCGACCAACAGATCCTTCGATCCCTTTGATCTAAGCTCTCTTCGATTAGAGGTCCCTTCGACCAAAGGTTTTTTCAACCAATAGCTTCTTCGATCAAATGTCTCGTCGGTCAAATTTTTCTTCGGTCAAATGTCCCTTCAGTCAAATGATCTTTCAGTCAAATGTCCATTCGTGGGTTTGTTGTTCAGTTAAATATCGTTCATATCGTAATGGTCAAAGTCTGGGATTATAATTTTCATTACATGCCCCAGGATTAAAAAAAAATCCCAGGTCCCTTCAACTAAATGTCTCTTCAGTCAAATGTACCTTCGATCAAAAGTCCCTTCGAGCGAAAGTCCCTTCAACTCAAAGGTTAAGGGGCATGTAACGCATAAAACCGGTGCATCGGAGATAACCTTTGCTTGCCAAACGTCTAAATTAGCATAGATTTAAAAATTAAATTAGCTCTAAAATCATAATTTCTCAATCTATTTCTTCACAAAAAGTTGCATTTTGTCGGGAATCTATTGAAGGTTTTGAATCCATCTGAAAACATTTGGATCAATACATGGTTTCGGAGTTATTTCGGCTCCCGTTGGGGTCACTTTTGGGCGGCATTTACCTTTACTGTTCTGTAATAAGTATACACACGATAAACATAATGTTTTTACAAATCTTGGCCGGTAATGGCCTTATTGAGAGTCCATGGTCACATTATCCCTCTCGGGCATATTTTGGTGCCCCCGGGGAAGTGACCAATTCTCAACAAGAACCGAAACTCATCGTGCAACATATCAAGATTCATGATTTTATAAATCTTGGCCAGTAATGGCCTTATTGAGAGTGCATGGTTACACTAGCCCTTCCGGGAATGTTACGGTGCCCCAGGGGAAGTGTTCAATTATCAACAAGAACCAAAACCCATCATTCGACATATAAAACTTCATGATTTGATCTATTTTGGCCGGTAATGACCTTATTGAGAGTCCACGGTCACACTTGTCCTCCCAGGCATGTTTTGGTGCCCCGACGAAGTGGCTAATTCTCAACAAGAACCAAAACCCGTCGTACGACATATCAAACTTCATGGTTTTTCTTAACTCGGCGGGTAATGGATTTATTGAGATGACAGTCTTCTTGATACCGTGCCGATTCAAATTTCGGACACTTAAACTCGAATTTCGGACACTTTTAAAAGTTGATTATCTCGGTCGAATATGATCCACATGTCTTGTAAATTTTAAATTTTTTTGACTAGTGCCCTCCACGATCATCTAACATTATTACTTTGTTTCTAACTGGATGTAATATTTAATTAAAAATGAAAGTGTCCGAAATTTGAATCGTCCGAAATTTGAATCGGAACGGTATGTTGTTTCCGATATTATTCAAGAGGAAAGAAACAATCCTCTTTGATATTTTTGAAAACGCATCGACACTTTAAGAAACATAAAATTAATATATTTATAACTTCTAGAGTCGCTTAGTCCCGTAATTAACGTTAGTCTAATTATTCAATTACCTACATTTAAGCTAACCTTTAAATGCCACTTGTAGTCACCAGAAATCCTTCTCGCAAAACCTCACCAACTAAGCTTGAGTTGCACATAAAACTTCTAATCGAAATGCTCCCTACTACCCGCAAGCAAGCTCCATCTCCAGCTTGGGCTCTTTGCATAGATAGATGACTCAATCCCATTCACAATCTAACTGACATTCAACATTTTCGCCGACTCGATCGCAGTTCGTTGAAAATTCTTGTACACTCTAAAAACCGCCATACCGTGCTCATCAGATTGCAAAAAATGAAGGTGAAAATCGTGTGAGTGCCGGTGCTAATCTAAGCCCTCTTGCGCCCCTTCCTCCGTGTAACAACGGTCGGCGAACATTGGCGTGAAATTAAGGCTCGACAGAAGATGAAAAAGTTAGCACTACCAGCCACCTAGCCTGGCAATTACAAGCTTTAATGATACATATATTCTATACACGGGTGACTCGACGTCTCACAGGCCGGATAGAAAGAGCTCATCATCATCTGCACCAGCGTCGTCGTCGCTTCATGTGTGGCGGAGTGTGCGGTGTTTTCCGATTTTCATGGTTTAAGTTTTGTTTTTTTGCTGAATTTCTGATTTCCACCCATTAGAAGCGAAGATCCAGGTGAGAGATAGAAGCTGAAATAGATATACCCTTGTCTCTGGGTGGCTAAATAAAACGAAACCATCATTTGCTGTCGCTAGTGTGTGAGACATCAATCGTGAATGTGTACATACAAATTTTTTTCCTCTGCCTTTTCTGACTTGTTGGCGCGATTCCCGCTGGATTGTGAATTCCGGGTGTTGTTTGGCCGGTCCCTCGTTGTCACGCGAAAAGGTTAGTGAAAGAGAGAGAGAAAATCTGCTGAAAGAAAAGTGTGATTAAGCGAAGATTTAACGGATCAGTGATAAATTGGTGAAGTGTGAGAGGTTGAAGAAGAGAATAGAAGACCCCGCAGTGCCCGTCGCTCCCCGTCCCCAGCAGCAAGCCCCATCGACGGAGTTCAAGTAGATCTAAGGCCGAGGTTATTGTGAGTTGTGTGCGAGAGTGTCGTTGATGTTTTTTTTTTTTTTGGTTGGTGAGAAACAAGGTCAATGGGAGATTTTGTTCATTCTCTTTTCTCCGCTTAATCCGGTGGGATGGTGAATTTTGATTAGGCGAGTTTCGAGGAAACCCCACACCCCTCCCATTGGGCTTTCAGTACACTGTGAAGAGAGAAGATCGTTAATTAATCGTTCTAGTTTGGGAAAACGCGCCTGGGAATTGTGTATACGGATAATTGATACATTAACAACAAGTTACAAAGAAGAAGAAGAAGGAGAAGAATAGTTCAAGTGAAAAACGGAAAAGGTTTCAAGTGTACTGCGTTTACAATCACATCGCTGCTTGTGTTGAATGTGGAAAAAGGGATTGTGGAAACTGTTAGCTAAGCGTACCAGTACGAGAATTATCAATCACTCCGAGGCCGTGTGGAATCCATTAAAAAGTGACTACCGGTGAGTAACACTAGATATAGGAATGAGGAGATCGTACGTGAATTGTTGGTTGATCATGCTTCCAGCGAATGAAAGTACATTCTGCTGTTGTTGTGATTGTTGGGGATTATTAGTAGCTGTAATGAAATTCTTTTGTTTGCAATGAAATGAGATGCCAAAGGGGTGAGAATGTGGAAAATATTTTGTTCTTCCATCGGTACAGAAGACCAAGCGTGTTTGAGTAATTAGTTGACTGTTAATGTATTAATTTATTCTAAATTCATGCCTATTGTTGACATTTAGTACTGCATAATTTGGAAACATTTTATGTAACATTTTTTATAGGGCAATGCTGACAGCTACGCTCGTTAACTTTGTCAGCCATGGATATAAAATTTGGTTTTTATTCTTTGGATTGATATTTGGTTTTCTTCGTCAACATTAATGTTGAAGTGGTTGAATTTAGTTTTACTGATGCGGTTCCAATGCTTTGGTTCTTGTTGATGAGGTATTTTTTATTCATGAAACTCCAGATATTTTTCAGCTATAACGATAGGAAAACATTAAAGTTCGGTTTCAAACATTGAATGAGTACCTACTAAAAATTTAAAAGTTCTCAACGCGTTGTCTAATATTGAGCCCTTTGTTGATGATGATGGACTAGAATTTTCGCGCTTTGTAATATTTGTCGAACTTCAAATATCAAACTATGAATAATTTTGAGGATTGAATTTACAGAAAAAAAAATGTTTCGTATGGAAATTTTCGAGAATATTTTGAAATGTCGCATCACGAAAAAATTAAAGCCTCGAATATGAAACAATTTAAAGTTTCTAGTAATTCTGTTATTAGTATTATTTTTAAGGTACTATCTATAAAAACTTTCATCAAAATTTCGAAGATGAACTAGCCTATGGCTAAAAATCTCCTTGATTTAGTAAAAACAATTTTTTTTATCAATATATCGGTCTGGGAATTATTTTCATGATTCTTCAATTTTAAAAACTCCTTTTTGTTCCAGACTCAGAGAATCTGGCCTAAGGAAAAACTATCCTGATAAAAGACATCGATAACTTCTTCCTCTTCCTCGCATTTCAAGCTTATTGTGTATGGCATATTAGCTTATTGCGTGCTCTCAACTATGTGTTCTAGATGCACTTACACAGTTATTAATTAAGAGTTTTCGATGCCAATACCAATGCATGAATTTGAATAATTGTGTTGCAAGTACAATCATACTCTATGCCCAGGGAAGTCGAGAAATTTTCCAACCCGAAAAATTCCTAGACCGGACCGGGAATCGAACCCAGCCACCTCCAGCATGGTCTTGCTTTGTAGCTTTGCCTTTACCGACTAATGGAGGTCCCAGACATCGATAAACATTTAAAATTGTAGGAATATTTTTATCTGGTATCTAGGGTTTGACATAAAAAAAATCAAAATTTAATTATTTTTTTTTAATCCCGAACGTAACTAATTTACGAGTTTTGGAGAGGATTTTTTAAATCTATTTTTCATTCTTTTAAATAAGCAGTTCCTTTTTGGGTTGCATGGTGTATTTTCGTTTCTCAGACTTTGCGATGAATCTTACGACGCAGCAACCATTGATATATACAGTCAGTCTAAGCTAAGCTAAGCTTAATAAGGTCCTAAATCGTGATTTGATGGGTGTTTGGGGGTTCGAAATCTTTAATGTTTTTTTTTTTTTAATCGAGACTTAGTTTAATCGATGGAAGTTTGAACACGCGAATTTTCAAAATCTTTTTTTTTCACTATATACATTCAAGGGAAATGCACCAGCATTGGCCATGTTCGTATTTTGGCCACCTTTTGAGATGATATTCAGATATTCATTCATTTACATAAACATTTCGACCAAAAAATGCACGAATATTGTAATTTTATCGATTTTCTGAGATGTGGTCAAAGTAGGAACCTATGGCCAATACTGGTTCACTTCGTAAACTTGAAAGAGCGATTGATTTTAAGATTATGAATCATTAAGGCACCTGCTGGTTACAGATCAGCCGGATAAGATCCTTTCGATTTATTAGTTTGAATTTAATTTAATCTTTACCAAATAACGTCTCAACAAATCAATTGAGGAGCTCGGCTAGCTTAATGCCTGTCACTTTTGCTAGTCTGTTTAAGACTTGTTGATAGTAAATACTAGTCAAATCCTTCTCAGGAGCAGTTGTCGTCGTCGTCTGTTGGCTGCCGCCGGGACCGAAATCTAGTAACAGCAAGTTGAAGGGAAGCTTAATCGTAATTGTTTTGTGATATAAGGAGTGGTGATCGATTTGGCTTATTGAACTGAACATTATGGGTTCAATCTCAAGCTCCTTCTCATGATAGAGTTTAATGTAAATTAGATTTATTCCTTATATGAGATAAAGCGTATAGCAATCTGGTGATGACGTGTTCATCGGAAATCTATAACAAACCTTTTTCAAGAGTAGTTGTTATCGTAGTAACAGCAAATTGAAAAGGAAGTTTGTCGTAATTGTTTTGGGAACTCCTTCGTTGACCGTTCAATTTTTCTTACTGAGCAGAAAATCATGGGTTCAATGCCAAGCTCCTTCACATTATAGAGTTCTACTTTAAATCGGCTTTCTTTCACAATATGATATAAAGCGTAATGAAATTCGGTTGGAGGGACGAGTACGTAAAAGAAGTGATATTTGAGTTTTAGGAAAACCATGTTGATCAGAAATCCATATAAAGTCCTTCTCAAAAGCAGTTGCTGTCGTCGCCTGTGATGCCACCGCCAGGATTGAAACCTAGTACCAGCAAGTTGAACGGGAACTTGATCGTAATTGTTTTGTGAAATAAGGAGCTAGGTGGCCTTGTGGCAACCGATTTTGCTTACTGAGCAAAAGACGGTGGGTTCAAACACAAGCTCTTTCGCGCTATTGAATCGTTTGGACATCAATTCAGCATATCGTTTATCAATACAAATTCTGATGCAATCCCAACTCTTTTATCCAACATCACAGTGATAATTTAGAGGTGTTCTCGACTTTCATTAAAACGAGTATTAAATCAATATATTCCTAGCCATTCCTTGCTTGACCTGCATTCGGAACGCTGGCCGGCGCTGGTATTGTCATGTTTTAGATGACCATTTTTTACACATTGAAGATGAGTGCTAGTCCCAAGCAACGTCTGTTGATTCTCCGTGGAATTACAGCTGATCTGGCAATAACGGAGTTGCATCCTCGGGCGGTCAATCATGCTCATGCGCATGCTAAGACTTTGTGATTAATCTTACTTAGAAAAACAAATTTTCGGCTACTTTGAAATATTACAAGTTTATTCAAGATTTTGCACTCCTCTATTTTGAAACCTGTCCACGTAATGACGAATAATTAGCTCATGGACAAACATTATAGATTAATTGATATTTTGTTTTAAACAATATGCAGCATTTTTTTAAATAAAGTTTTTAAAATTCAGGAATAAATTAGTTATCATTTGTCAAAACTATTAATTTTGATTGGCCTGGAATCTAGAATGAAAAGAACTATCCACAAATGGAACTTTTTTTTTGGATGTTGCTAATAATTTAAAGCAGCCAAACGTTTTGAACCGCGGACCAAATGTTAGAATCCATATCAGCTGGTGGGCCAGATATTTTTATTTTAAACTGGAGCCGGTACGTTTCTAACGTTTATACAATCACATTATCTAGTTTGGGCCAAAAGTAATTAAATTGTATACTTAAAAAAAATACTTTTTGGATTAAATCTGGATATTTAAAAAAATGTGTTTGCGTAAATTGCATGACAGATACCCAACATTTGAAAATTTTTAATCATGTGAATTTATCAACGACCAGTTTTACGTGGTTTCCACATTTTTACAAAATCCAAAGCTTTTGTCTCATTTAATAAGCATTAAAAATGGCTATACTTTATAAATAAAACAAAAGGAACGTTTTCTCAGCAATGTTTTAAACTTAGTCTTTCTATTTATTCTTGCATATTTTAAATGAGCGATTTAACGAGGTTTTTTTGTTTTGCTGCGTCGTTTTCGTTCTAGTGAAAATGTTGTAAATTTGCAATTTCATTTTAAAATGTGTAAATTTTAAAGTACAGAAGTGATGTTCAAAAGTGCATTAAGTGAAAATTTTCAAATTCCTATCCCTTGCATGTGGTGCCGACTGTTCTAACCTACGTGTAGTTACGCTAAGCTAAGTTTATTTAACTTTTCGTTCCTCTGTCCTCGATAGAAAATATCCACCTAATTGAAGACGATTATTTCAAAATTTAATAAATACGTGTTAATCAAGTATTGCACTACTGCTTGATTGAGAGTTTCAGTACATAATCAATGGTGTATATTTGCATCGATAATGTATTGGAGCGGGGCTTATCATGTGTGAAAATAACTTCGGAATGCTTGCGTTCTTGAAATGGGCTATTGTAGCTGTGGTCGAGCTGCCACCTTCTAACTCCCGGGTTCAAACTTCTTTGCATTCATAAAAAAAATGATTACAGGCAGATTTTATCCATAATACCCATAATGCCAGACAGTGAAGGTTAGGCCAAGGGCGAATCTTCATTCTAATATATCATTCTAATGAAAAAGTTTCTTAATTCCAAAATCTGAAGACTGTCTTGAATAATATGTTTAGGTAATGGGCAGCAACAACGGACAGATAAACTACTTACAGCTTCTATTTATTAAATGCTTGATTTAACGATTGCCAGCAACGCCGGCTGGGCGTATCCTATGGCTTACCCTCCCTACTAAAAAAAATCCACTCTTCCTGTGACACTTATGAGGGGTCGTAGAGTTCTCTGCATCTCTCTTAAGTAAGTGTCGGACTAACATTCCTCCCCTTTCCCCACCAGATGCAAGGACGTGGCCAGGACTGCTCTGGTCTGTTGGAGGGAGACACATCCTTTATCTAAGAGGTAATAATTAATTACAAATTACTATCTAACAGCAACGGATGATGGTGGGTCTCTCTTAACAACAGTTTGGAGCTCGTACCACCTACGACATTGTGCGACCTGGTTTATGCTATGCTATGCTATGCTATGCTATTTTAAATGAGTGATTTAACGAGAAACTTGAAACTTTAGGCAGTTATCCAACATTCGTTGCATATTGATCTTAGAAACTGTTATCAAAATTCGCAAACATATTTCCAAGTTATCGTCTGACAAAGATGATTAACTTGCGGGATTTTCTAAGCTCCTTTCGGGCCGCTCAAAATAAGGCCGTACGTTAGGATGGCCTGATTTAAAGTAGGGGAATTGGATGTAATGTCGGCCTGAATGCCCCTAATTTGGGCCCATACATAAATTCAGCAGTCGACTAAATTTTCAATAGCGACCAAAAATATCCATTAGTATGACGCGTTCATCTAGATAAAATTGATAAATAGCTGATTTTTAGCGATGGACCCAATCTTAGATCCATAGGCCAACATTAGAGCCATTTACCTTATATGTTTGATTATAAAGCTGTTCTTTTAAAACTGTGTATGACATTATAGTTATTCTTGCGCCTCCACTAAACCAAAATGTATGAATCTAATATGCGACTTCCGACGTCCAAATTTCCACTGGTTACATAGGAAATTCAAATGTTGCCTGCTAAAACGTTGCAACAGCTTTCAGTCACTTGCAAAATAAGTTAAAACATTTGTGGCACTGGAGTGATTGTTTTACCCTAAATAGCATATTTTATACGTGTGTTTTTATAAGCCAGTAAACTTTCCGAAGTCCTCGAAAAACCTGGAAAACTCAGGCAATTTTATTTAGCATAATTAGTAGACACTCTGCAGTTTCTTTCAAGGCCAACATCCGTCATACGTCACACTAAATCACATGATTCAACTTACTTGTACGTATTATGTTATTTATTTATTTATTTATTGCACACCGTCTTCGACTACGTCGTACAGACTGATTACTTAAAACTAAAACTTGTTTAATCTACACCTCTTATTCTATTACTAAACACATTTTTGGACATAGTACAATCAAAATCATTACAAACATCATTAAAGGAGCGCAAATATGAACTAAAACAGATATTAAATCCAAAGTTAGTTCTGTGGAATGGAATTGCCAGTAATGGGGAGCTACGAAATCTACGAGGAGGAATGTTCCATGGAATCCGTTCCAGGAGTTCGGGACAGTCCACATTGCCGGTGATTAGGTCGAAGATGAACAGTCGTTGCAATTTGATACGCCTTGCTGAGAGAGATTCCGAATAAATCAGCATGCATCGGTCGGGATAGCTTGGAAGATTGATTGGATCATTCCAGGGGAGCTGACGTAAAGCAAACTTCATGAATCCGTTCAATCGTAAGAATATGCGTAGTGTAAAATGGAGACCACACTGGGGAAGCATATTCTAAGATACTACGAACCAGCAAGCAGAATAGTGTCTTGGGGCAATAAACGTCGGTGAAACCAGAAGTATGACGACGAAAGAAACCAAGCGCAGTCTATGCTTTGGCAGTTACGATGCTTATGTGTTCGCAAAACGTTAACCTGGAATCGATCGAAACGCCTAGATTACATATTGAGTTCACACGTTCTAGGGAATCCGGTCCCATGCAGTATGGATGAAGAGTAACGCTATTGCTGCGGGTGAAGGATATCACTTTGCATTTTTTGCTGTAAGCTCGCATGCCGTTGTCACTGATCTTTTATACGATTTTTAACAAATAATCTTTAGCAATTACTTAATGATATCAAGACAATCTAACTGACTTCAACTGAAAGTAAACGTGTCTTCTCCTTTTTGCAATTTGTTGCAACAAAACTGAATGCGCATTTCTGCCCAAATCCACAATGTTATTTTTTTGCAAAGGGATGGTCCATTAATTATGTCACGCACATTTGACCCATTTTCAACCCCCCCTCCCCCCTCTGTCACATTTTTTGTATGGACCTTAATTTTTTTTGTATGGCTCGCCAGTTTTTTTATTCTGTGGTGAAGTTAGCAGTTTTCTTACATCAGTTGCACCAAACATGGGTTTAGTTGAACATCAGATAAAGAAAACTAAAACCGCTAAAAAAAAAGGGTAGGGCGAAACTTTGTCTTCACACTACGAAAAATACATGTAAATTTCAGTGCCTTTAGACCGACCTATGCAAGCGACCCTTTTGAATCAGTTGAAAAGGACGAGAAAATCAGTTCAATCAAACGCACTTTACGTCGAGTTGCATATGTTTCAGTTTCTGGACACTTAATTTTACATGCCATTATTGTTTACGTTCCATGATTTACGTCAAAGCTGGATTACGTCTCGTGTAAAAATAATAATTTCTAAGTGTGTTTGCTTTGTTGCATCGCGATTTATTAGAAAAATTTTGGTCCCTAAGACCATTGAAATTTAATGAGATAATTTACTGATAATTAACACAGATAAATACTAACCTGAAATGCTTATCAACAATCATAAGTAGGTTAAACGATCGTCTAACTGCATAATATGCGGAACCGTAAACATTGATGAAGCCAAAGGCATTGCTTCCCCTTTCATAACCATTCCCACTGGCATCAACAGTTCTAATGAAAAAACAAGTCAATGGTAATTGCGTCGCCGACATTAAAAAATTTCATCACATCGTTTTCCCATCAAGAATTGCGCCTGGCCGGCATTTGCCACCGAATGACCGAAGGTGTAAACAAACATCTCATCCTTTCCCAGACCACAGCCGGAGGCGAGCAGCAGCAACCCACTTTAGCTTCTCCGAGCCCATAGAAATTCCACGTGATCCCACAGGCGGGAGGAAACTTCAGCCCTCTATCTCCCTCGGTGTCTGCGGCCAAAGTCAAGCAACAAATGCGGCTAATTCATACCGCTCGGTGGTGGTCATCCGATGCTATCTCCGCTGGTCGTTTCTCGTCGTTTTTCACCTGAAGTATAGTGTACTTTTTTTTTATTTATATCACCTCAACATAGTCGACCTGGTTACCGCAGATGAGCCCGAGACGAACGACCGACCGACATCATCTCACCTCGCGTCATCTTTGCGAGCATTCTCCTCTCCTTGCACTGCGCGATGGCAAAGCGAAAGGGCAACGGGAGACGTCTACTGCACCACACCACACTTCTGGTTGACCTTATTTTCTGAGTTGTGTTTTTTATAATCGCTTTTCAGGTGAATATATTGCGTCTTCTCGTCCCATCCCTCATCCTCATCAGCATTTTCATCTGGACGAGCACCGAGCGTGACACTTGTGTCCCCGTCCCAGCCTTAGTCCCAGTCGCCGTCGTCATCGTCATCGTCGGAGTGCACCACTTACAAATAAATACGGGACAGAAGGCAGAGTGAAGGAAATGTTGGTATTAAAGCATATGTGAGCCCCGGGTCGCCGCCACCGGTGAAATGGAACTGAAATGCAAAAACCTGTTTCTGCCTGTCGGACGGGCGGGGATCACTTTTCACGATCTTGATTCAGCGCCAGTCGCGTCCAGGGACGGAGACGCTGGCTGCACGAAAAGTAGGGGCGACTCCATAATACTGTTGGACGGACGGACGGCGGTGGTATAAATTGTGCGCGATAGTAGAATGTTGATCCGACCATATTTGGGCGGAAACTTTCAAATGTGTGTGGTGTTTGGTTCGGTTGCCGATTGTCGATTGTACGAATGAACGCAAGCGGAAAAATATACAGGAAGTGGGAAATTAAGAAACGGTTGGACAAATTTCTGGCGGAAAGCCTTGGTGGTCGGTCGAAGATTTATAAGTTTTGGCGTTTTATTGCAATTCATAATTAAAGGCAGCGATGGTTTTTAAACAAAATGAGGAACAGAGCAGTTCTGCTTCTTGAAAATTCAACATTTCAAGGTTTCCTCGCTGTCCGAAAAGATTAATTTGATCGTATTGTATAGAAAATTAACTCAGCGTAATAGAGATCGATCACTGTCCTTCGTAGCCTCCTAGGGATAGAGTTCTATGCAGCGTTCACGAAGTTCACCAAGGAAGAAGTTCGTGAGTCATAGTGAGTTTTCGTGAACTTTTCCATCACTGATAATAGGTGTTTAAAAATACGCTTGTTTGTACTTTTCTAAATTTTTGCTACAGTAGAACTTCCGAATCCTTCAAATTTCTACGAAAATTCTCCGGAAATTCTTTCTAGCGTCCCTTTTCTTTTGGCTTTTGTCAAAAGGTTGTATGACGAACGCATTGAGAACCTTTGAAAGCTACAATAAAAGCTATTTAGCAACTATAAAAACCCTTTCCGAGCCATTTCCCCTAGCCGCTTGCTAAATCCTCTAGTAAAGCATCAATCAAGATAGAAGAGGATTTATGAATCCGATCTTATCAAAATAATTAAAATAGAAACTGATGGTATAAAAATCTTGTTGAATATCAAAAAATTATTATAATAGTTCTCTTTAAGTGGCCTAGCTTTATCTGTCTTATTAAATGTTATGTGAAATGTACGTGAAAACATCGAAAAAATAAGTCCTCCCCTCGTAAAACTTCGATTTGACTTATTATTTTACACTGAAAAAAAAAAAAAAAAATATTCCTCAGATCGAGCTTGGGCGAGATATTTTTTTATGATTTTCGCATTTAAATGTTTTCGCTCAAATATAGATTGAAAATCGAAGATTGTAAAAAAATAAGCAAACTAATTGTAACGTGGCGGTGGCATGAAATTTGATTTTCATGAGTCATTTGTAAAAAAATTGTTTTGCTTTCAAGAAATCCTTAACAAATTCAAAAGGTTTCATGAAGAAAACTTGCAGGCTGAATTGTATTTATCTAAAACCATTTTGCTTGATCCTAACCCGTTCAGATTTATGGCAGCATTTTTGGAGGCAAAGTTGCCTGCAAAAAGTTAAACGTCAAAGTTTGTTTATCTTTCGATTGTTACGCTGTGGGATCCAGGGTTCTTCCAGGTGGTTTTCCCCCGATGGATTGTGAGCAGTTACTCAGATAGTTTGCGATACTGTTTTACAACATTTTGCATTTAGAACAGCTGGAAGCACAATCGTTCCCGAAAAATATTTCCTTCTTCTGGATGGTTACAGAAGTGCACCATCCAACGATGCAGGGATGTAAGCTCAAATGAAATTTTCGAATAGTTGATTCTTTCGCCGAATAAAATCACTGTTATGGATCCGAAACCAGCTAATTTCCACTAACTTACAGTTTCAGTGGTTTGCTGTCGGTTTTTATTTCGATTGTCATATATTCGCAAGACCTGGAGAAGGCTGATATGTTTTTAAACTTTCGACTATGTTTTATGAATTTCGTGGGCCACGCTCACTTTACTCTTCTCCGCCAGATGGTCAGTCGTTGATGGTGTGCTGGTAAGTAAATTTGGCTGAAATCGACTTGAATTTTTCATCCTACTTCGTATATCCTTCGAGATTTCCTTGTCATAAATGTGGCTTATTAACTACGAGGAACCATATTTTAAGGTCAATTTGTAAACAGAGTAATTTGGGAGTTTATGCCTTAAAAGCAACAATAAATGCTTTTTACTCTATTGCTTTTATAATGATAGAACACGTTTACAAAGTATTGTATCAAGACATTTATGAACAATTGCTAATAACGTTTATGCTTGAGTTACAGAACAGTTTTAAGTAGGGATTGAGAACTGGTTTAAATTTATTTTTAAAACAAGACAGTTTTTGACTTTCTTGTCAGACTTTAAAAGGTTTTTAAAACAGCTAAAAGCTGAATTGCTAAGCAGGAATATTTTACACTTTGAAATGCTAAATGGATGTTCATTGCCGTTATAAAACCATCATAAATCAGAGTGGATGCCAAATGGTTACTGAATTATTACTTGGGCGGAATCGTACTGCTGTGATTCATCGGGAGTTTTTAGATCAATCTGACCGAAAGAGTAGTGGACGCTACCAGGAAATGTTGGAAAAGATGGGGACAAGCTTGTTGGCTTGTCTAGCAACAATCAAGTAACACTTGAGCAAGATCAATCGATTTCCATCTTTTCCAAACCTTTGAAAAATGTGATGCACATTTGTAAACCACACAGTTCTATAAGGGAGACATGGATGTTCTCCCTTCCCGGTGGGGCTAAGGCAAATATTGCTTCCAATTCTGTAAATGGAAGCCTTTAGTCGCGGTCTAAGCTATCAGCTAGCAAACATGGGATTTTCCAAACCCCGGGTAATAAAGTTGAGTTTGAATAGTTATAGCATCATCTCGATCATAATTGATGGGGCTCGGTGACCTTAAAGCGGTCGTTTTTGCCAACCTAACAGAGCATTGTGGGTTTATTCCCAAGCCTATTCATATTAAAAAGTTTTAGAGCTACATTTCTAGATCAAAGATTGTTTGTGCAGAGATGAATTCAGCGATGTGAAATTTGAAGACATGTCTTAATTTTGAAGTCATTTTATGTCCCGTGAAGACTTTTATTTTCCACAGACATTTTGAAGATATTTCATGTTTTGTGAAGATTTTTTAAGACATATGAAGACGCTCGGAGATTGAGGTAGTTTCTAGGTTCATATCTCAGTGATCATATTTCAAAGGAAGAGAAATTTGCTACGCAAAATAATTTCACAGTATCGGAGTCTTGAATATAAGTTTTTTAATTATGAAATTTGAAATGGATTCAAATTTTGAAAAATCGGATATTGTTTTTAATCGAAAATCTTGGAAATTCCCAGTACCCTAAAGTTTTGAAAAATTGTTTGAGTTCAGTATCTTTAAAATTTAAAAAAAATAAAGGAACTCTTATATGCTAAGAAGTTTTAGGCATTTGATTAACTTTAAGTTAGCAATGTTAAAAAGTCCAGCATTTTTAAACTTTCAATTAATCATCCTTTCTCGGCATATTGAAATGAGTTCTCAATTTTAGTGAGCTACATTTTATATGAAGTCTCCGATTCTTATTTTTTTTCCAAGTCAGATTTATCTTGGAACTTTTCACAGGATTTCTTTGGAATTTGTTCAAAAATTTCTTTAAAATAATCTAAGAAATCCACCTTTTGACTCCGCCTTTCTATGGTAATACCAACATATTATTTTTGCAAACCACTCTAGAAATTATCTAAATAAAACTCTTAAAATTCGCTCGGCATTTCTTTTCGAATTTCAAATAATTCTAGCATAATTGTGTGTGTTTATACGCTCCACTTCCCATTAGCCGGAAGTGCTTTTATGGAAGAAAATTGTATTTAATATAAGCAATTTTTGCATAAATATGAGCAATAATATTTTTTTTAAATTTTAATCGATCCCACCAACTTTCACTGATTCATCACTCTTCTGCCCAATTTTAGTGCCTATTTGGTGAATTTGTCGTCCTTCTCAGCATCACTGCTAGTCACTGCCAGTCTCCCAAAAGTCTCCCATGTTATTTCTGATGTAATTCACGTCATTTTGACGTCCATTATCTTTCTATGATGATTTTGAGTTCCTACCCAAGCAGCACACTGACTAGAATAAGTTGCAGACAAGTAACCACAATTGTGCAGTGACAAGTGTGCTGTTAGGGTAGTTGCGTTTTGTGAAACCGTAACACTAGTGCGGAAAATAAAAAGTGCCCATCTCCTGGTATTTTCGTAACGAGCATCGCTCCATTGTCATGTGCTACATGTTGCTGCTCTTATTTCACTTTTAATTTGTTGACTCCATGGTGTCGGAAAATATACGTATAGATGTATTCATTATATATTATATTATATATTCGCAAAATTTAAACGATTCAAAGTATTTCAATGCAACATTCAATTTTATAACTAACAATTAATACAGTTCTCAAAGTTATTTTTCCTTTGGTTTGTTTTCCGTCGATCTTGTTTTCCGTGCTGAGCACCAATGCTACCGACGCCAGGGGAGGCTGCTCCCACACCTGGACCCTACCTATCGACCCATCAACTCATGAACCGTGGACCAACGGCTTTACTTCCCGAAGGAAGGCGTGATCAGAGATGTTATGCCTCAGAACATGCCGGCGGCGTCGACTGGAATTGAACCCAAGCCTGCTGAGATGTGAGGTAATCACGCTTAGCACTACACCACCGGCGCCACTTCTCAATATGTTATTTTAATAAATTTATGGAAGCATTAACTTGTGTTCCATACAAATAGTGTCATTGTTCTGTCATATCGTTTAGATACGAGATCTTCAAGTGATCTTTTCAAGCGCCACATTTAGTCAGGGGGCATTTTATGAAATATGTAACGCACTTTTCAAAGTGAATTGCACAAAATAATGATCCTCATTTATTAACACATGAAATCTGCCTCGACCAACCTGGAAGAATGTGCCGTAACCCTCACTGAACCAAAGGGCAGGATTCTAAGAATTGTAGCATAATTACTTTGAAATCCTGCTCAGAGTTCGTCTGATTATTTTAGAATTTTCCTCAACATTTTCTTAGCTTTCCTACAAATCTTTGAGGAAAGTATTCATTAAATTACTTTTTTAAATCTGGTCAGGAATTCCTGAAAATTTGTTTCAGAATTCTCACTTTTAGTTTCTATGAATTCCTTTTAGGCTCTCCTATGAATTCCCTTTGGAATACACCTTTTATTCAATTTGGATTTATCATCAGAACTTTCATCGAATTCGCCTCATGATTCTTATGAAATTATAACCAACTTCTTTGAAATTATCTCCATAAAATTCACCTGTATTCTACTCTCAATTCCCACCCAAGTTTTTTCCTTTTCGCTGGTGGAATCATATTTCGATCTCCCGTTGAATTTCTCTTCAGAATTCAATTGGAATGCTCTCAGTAGTCCATTGGAATTATTCTCACATTTGCTTAGTAATTATGCTTAAATGGTCTTTTTTAATTTTCTTCTCACTTTGGAATTATACTTAGAGTTAAATTGAAGCGTTTGTCGTTTGAATTATTCTCAAAACTAGCTAGGAATTCTTTTCAGAACTCCCTTGGAAATCTCTTGAGAATTTACCAGGAATCAAAGGGTCCTCAGAATTACCTTGGAAGCATTCCACAGATTTTGGTTGAAGTTGTCTCCAATATTCTTCATAAACTCTCAAGGTAATTTGATAAAAAAAAATCAAAACCTTAAAAATTTTCATAGGTTTCTTATATTGATCTTTGCATTCAAATCTGGGATCTTGCAAGACATTTCAAGATCCGATAGCTGAATCTTCGTTCCAGAATGTTTAAAATTTCTTCAAGCTTGGATTGTTCGTTTTTTTACTTCCAGGAATGGACAGAATTCTTTAGCATTTTAAAATTTCTTTTTTTTTAGAATCTGAAAAATCTGACTCATGGTTTTGACATTTTCACTAAACATCCCAATCTTAAAAAATCTTGGATCTATATTAATTAAATTTGAAAAATTCAGTGTTTACTCGGATGTAAACAGAACACTCTCGATCGTCTGCTCACTCGGCGGCAACCATTGTGTGGTCCTCCTCATTGTTCTTCATCAGCAATTCTTTCGCTCGATGCGTCGTCGACTTTGGAAAGCAACCGTTTCGTGATGAGTGTGTGAGTGCTGACCACGATTTGCGTCCATTGCTGCAATAGAAGCGCTCTGCCCCCCATTGGCGATTCTGCCATACAATGAAACCATTGGAAGTGGCTTCCGTTCTGATGGGAGAGGCTTATTGGATAGCGGAAGATACAGTGATTATTGTGTTGTACTCTTTGACTATAGTTTTAAGATGTATTGTATTTTTTTTTCCTTTGTTCGGGACATAACACCACTGCGACCAGTAATTTGATCTATTGTAGTATATCCCGTGTCCTTAGTTTAGTGCATGTCGTTTTACTCCATCACTATTGAGAAATGATGAAGTATTCGGTTTTGATACAGTTGTCATTCTTGCCTTCATCGCACGGAATCGATTCTAACTGAAAGGTTCCCCTATTTATACCCTTTGGAGTGTTGAAACACCCTCCAAAGGCGCGCCCCTTTGTCAGTCAAAATTGGATTCCTTAACAACAAAAACAAGCTATGAAACCGATAATGACGATGCATCAGAACCCTAGTCTTAACCACTTCAAACTAGGGAACAACGAATAGAAGCTTAGGAATCACATACATAGGTGAATACTAACTAACTCATTTTTTCCTTGTTTCAAAATCATCCTCGGTTCAGGCAACCCGAGGACTTATCACTATCAACAAGGCATAAAAAGTAACAAGGTCTAAGATGTGTTCCTTTGATTACTGAAAAAAACCTGTTCCCCTAGTTTGAAGAAGTCAGGACTAGGAATCGGTGGTAGATCTTACATCCCGTAACGTACCACGAAAAGGTGATCTACCCACGTTACGGGGCACACGTTATGTATTGTATAGTAGTGAACAAGAATCCTCGGCTCTGTAAAGTTAATTCGATTGTGCCTTATCAAATAAATTAATCAGCAACAATATTTGCGAAATTCGTGCTTTGTTATGGCTCGTATTTATACCAGTAGTGTTAATAGTATTCGAAAAATTTCTATGAAATTTTACATATCAGGGACTTGGAGAAGCTGGGGGCGGTAGTGGTAAGAGCGATTGCTTTCTCACCCCAATGGGTCTGGGTTCAATCCCAACCGAGGTCGGTGGGATTTTTATGAGGCATAAAAATCTCTGGTCACGTCTTTCTTCGGAAGGTAAGTAAAGCCGCTGGTCCCGGCCCATGTGTTGTGTAGAATGGGTGCGATATAGTACGCAGGTATGGAAGCTGCCTTCCTTCACATTAGATTGCCTTCATTCTTCCTGTATAGGGGCTGTTCATTAAATACGTAGACAGTTTTTTTTTATTCTTGACCCCCCCCCCCCCCTGCGTGGACAATTGTCCTTACCAAAAACTTAAGTTTGTATGGGCCGTGGAAAATTGCCAACCCCTCCCCCCTGAACTGTCTACGTAGTTTATGGACAGCCCCATACCTCTTTTTTGATTTTATGATTTTGAATAATGACATCAATAAAATTAATATTAATATAGGGGAAATGCCTCTAATGATGGCCTATGGATCTAATATTGGGCCCATCGCTTAAAATCTGCTCTTTATCAATTTTATCTAGATGAACGCGTCATTGGGACGGTGCTGATGGATATTTTTGGTCGCTATTGAAAATTTATTCGATTGCTGAATTTTTGTAAGGGCCCAAATTAGGGGCATTTAGGCCGAGATTACATCCATTTCCCTTATATTAAAAGCCTTACTCCATACACTCCAACTTGAACAGCAGAAGTGAAGACATGTGAAGACATTTATAGGATCTCGTTGAAGACTTTTTCTCAAACCATCTGGCATGCCTGGATGGAGCGCTCCTCAAATTATGCGAAGAACATCACCACACAATCTCGGTACTGCGGGAGCACTTCTCTCGACTGTTTTAGACTATACTCAGTTTTTATTTTCTGTTTGTGAAACGGGACCAAGTGACAAAGTGTTGTCCTCTTTGAGGAAGTTTTGTGTGATGTGATAAATCCTATATTTAAAACTCTTTAACTTTTATGGAAATTTGTATCAAGCGTAGACACTATAAACAGGATCCTATGGCACTCCTTAAAGTCTGGAACATTATCAAATTATGGTTGGCAGATCGTTAGTAAAAATGTTGAATTTCAATCCAAGATGACAGATTCGAATTCAAGATGGCGGCCACCGAACAGCGAAACGCATTTCAACTCATGCAATATAGGTATCTATGAGATGGGTTTAACGAATAAAAGCTTAAACTCGATATCCGCCACCATTTTAAAATCCAAGGCGCAGTGAAGGGGGAATTTATTGTTTAACTTCCCCAGAGTCTTAAGTCACCTATAAAATTAGGAGTCAATTTCTGCACTTTTCATACAGTCAACTCTGTCTTACTCGATATTCTTGCGAGCTACCAGTTACGCCAAATCGACGATCAAATGCATTTTTTACAAAAGTTGATACGTCCCTTTGAAAAAGTAATCGAGAATGAATAATTTTAAATGATGCTATGAGCCTCCGTGAAGTACTCAATTTTCTAAAAAATCGCATGTTTTCTGTTAACTAGATCAGCCTTAAGGACTTTTATCTAAAAACCACGTAACATTGTTTCACTTACTGACATCACGTGGTGTCGATAGATATCTACGCTTGTTTTATTCAAAACACGTAGTTCATGAAACTCCAAACATTCTCGTTTTGAGACTATTTAGGAACAACACGTAGTGTGGTCTAGTCTAACCCAGTTCTTCCAAGAACCCCGTCTAGAACGCGCCGCAAGTGACAACATCTAAGCGAAACCAAAAGGTTTCATAACCTGTTACGGCCTGTTATTGTAGAGGATAACTAGCTTCTGTTGCACCTTTGCAATGCAGTGCCACAAAATGATAAACGAAAGTACTACCAACTATTTAGCACTTGGAAATAAGTCCACCAACCAAGCCAGCAACTGATCGGACCGGACCCACGTCAGCCGACCCAAGGTTAGCTAGTCGGTAGGACCGACCATGTCAGAAATCTCACGCAGCATAATTTATCCATCCGTCCGGCAAAAATTGGCCAGACAGTCCATATTAGTCCCAATTACCTTCCACCAGAGCAGAGTGCCAACTTTGGCCACAAACAAGCGGCACCGACGGCGCTTTTAAGAACGCTATGCTTGTGTAGAGTTTTTTTTTGCCGGTGTTGTTCAACCACTTTTTTTTTTCGAGAGTAGGCATGTTTTCTTCTCCTCATTGACATTTACGACGGCACCGGCGGTGAACGACTGCTGCAACTCTACCAGCAAAGCTCTATGTAGATGAATTTTGCCACCATGCCGCTTGCATTCGATCGGTGCGGTTGGTTTGTGTGGGGGTCGGTAGGTTGTGAATGTAAACATAAACTTAGCGGTACCACTAGCTGTGGCAGGCTCTCCATCATCATCGTTAGTTTGAGCGAAAATCGGCCGTTAATCTACCGACGTACCTTATATAGCGAAAAAGCCGGCGCATTTGGCTTCGATGAGGTGACCTTCTAGCATTTGATGATGGACTTTCTGTGCCTCACCAGAAGGAAAGGAAATCTGTGATGAAATTTGATGAAATTGACTTTTAATGATTTCGAAAACAATGTTGGAGGATTCATGCCTACCATTCGCACAGCAAATTGTTAAGATAAATTTCAAGCACATTTCCTGTGTACGCACATCAATGGTAAAAGCCTTGCCATTCTACCACACTTAACGGGGACCGCAAGCTCCGAACCGGACGCGATAAAGTTGCACAAAATTAGCGAAACGCCGGATTAAGTTTCATTGAGCTGAACTACCACCAGCGAGCAGCCCGAACCGGAGTCACGTTTCGTCCTGATTCAACGGAGCGGAAAGTGTGACCGCATCGTCATCCACTAAACTCAACCTGCGATCTGCCACAATTAGTTTCTGCGGAGTGTGTGATTCAAGAGCACCCTCGCTCATCGTCGTCGGTCACCGTGCCAGTTAGCTGAGGAATGGAAGCCTTTACATTGCGCAATCCCTTCTTCATCGTCGACAAGTTGTTTGAAATGCACTCAGGCAAACCTGCTGAAGGTGCGAAAAAAAAAGGTGAACAAGTCCGAGAAGTGGTTCAGTGATGCACTCGTGGGGAGGAGAGCCTAGGAACTCATCGTGCGTCAAGTGTAAGGGCGGAATAGTTGAATTTTCCTTTCATGTTTTAACGAGAAGAGAAGAGTATCATAACATTTTAGGATCATCGGCTACATTTATTATTTCAATCTGTTACGTTAGCTAGAAAATTGAACACCACCACCATGACTAGAACTTAAGCATGTCACTGCATTCAATGCAGTCACGATCTGGCAGTTCCAATCGACGCGCCTTGTGCAATCACATTTTATTGTGATTTTATTTTTCGGGTTCAGAACGGTCACATTCATTCGAAAAAAAAACTTCTCAATGAAACGATCACCTCACAGTCGTAAAGTAGCAATAAAGATTGAATCGTGATCTGCAATCCCCTGCACCAGTCATCGAGTGAAGGCGTACGGTGATAAATTCTCAAAAACCGTCACCATCATACAAAGAGGTACACTCACTGGTGCATACACGTAGAACACTAATCCGATTTGTAATCGAATGGGTCACCGAACACCAACGAGTTCACTACATTTTGTTCTGTCTCTCAAAAATCGCTTCGGTGACTCTTACGGTAGAACGACCGATGACGGTGACTTCATCAGTTGAATGTTGGTAAATACCATCCAGAAACAGGTATTGTCTCTTGCTTACGATCTGTGGCTTACATCATTCCGCAACTGCTGCCGTGTTAGTGGAGGTTCTGAAAATCCATTGTTATGAGTTCAACTAGGTAAATTCTCCTGGTCCATCATAGTCACCAGTTCCCAGTGATCATCACCGGGTCCGTTCAGTAATGCAGTGCGTTTGCGTCCGGTAGTTTTGTGTCAACAAAGCCATGTGGAAACAAATAAAGCGTCCAACAAAATACAAACCAATTAAAACAAACACGTCATTACGTAAACAGACACACATGCGTTAACGACAAACGATGCTGTTTTGACCACACTGGTACGATACGTCAAATACCGGGAAGTTGCACGAGTTGGGATGATCTGGTACCAGCAGCTGGTGCCATGAATGATTTGGAATGAATTATGCCAACTAACGTCCGCTGGATCATCGTTGAGTTTAATCATGTAGTGATTATCGAGGAAGGTTAATGGTTTGGAATATTCTACTTCTTCGTGGCTTTTTTTGAGCACTCTGATACGAGCTTCCCAAGTAACAATGAAAGCTGTATTGTGAGATAAATGGCTGATTATTGGTTGGTTAAAAGTGCTAAAGGCTGAATAAAATAAACGCTCAATTGATATTAAATGGTATATAAGCTACTTCAAGTTATTTAAATCAGCCTTTTGCCTAGAGCTGATTAACAAGGTTAATAGAAGAATTTTCAACTAAACAGTACACTTCTAATTAGTCATGTAAGCAATACTTTAATAAGGCTGCCGAAGAGTTGCTTAAGCGCCTTTACAAATTCCCAGTTACTTTAATTAAGCCATTGTAAATGACAGCAAAATGTTTACAATTTCGTGAAGCTTTGCAACAGTTATGTGAATAAATCAACTTTTCGATTGCTTGCATGGTTGCATCCGTAACTTCTTTAATAATGCGGTCCTGAGTTTTCTCAATCTTTGCAAAAATTTCTTTCTTAAGTTCATCTCTATCGATTAATTGCTTTAGGTTTTCATCTGTGCATCATAAATTGGTAATAGTGTGCATTTTTGGAACATCCCGCTCAATACCATTGAAGAAACGGATCGACGTATGTTCAGAAGCACATCCGGACTGATCCAATATTTGGGCGTATTTGCTTTTGTAAACAAACTCGTCAATCGGCGATTTCTCGCAAACAAACTATACCATATCATAGAGGAATCATTCCTCTACCAGACTGCAATGTTAGTTTTCGAGCTGTTATTTGCGAGAAATTTACTATTGAGCTATTTGATTACAAAAGCAATTACGCCCAAACCTCAAGTCAGTCCGGACATCTGAAACCTAGGGTGTAAATTTTGCTTGAGATCAATTCAATTTCAAAGTTTTCAATTTCTTTAAAGGTGGTAGCTATTGCGCGTCTGAATCCGTATGACCGGACATTTCGGCTGCTTCTGCCTCTGCTTCCGAAAAAGATTTAATAAATCTCCTTTTGACTGAGCACGGAAGTTTGGTCCATTTCGGGCTTGATCTTGATGAATGGTCCTTGATCAAGAGCTCGGTTTTTTGTCCGGCCACATCAAAAATTTCCTATTTACCCATTTATGAGGTACGATAGACAGCAACGGCCTTCCACATTCCATCGTTTCAACAATGGTAAAATTATAAGTATTTCCTATTATAGAATGATGGAAGTTTAATTAATAATATAAGTTAATAATAATTTTTCGGCTTTACCTGTGTTTCTCTTTATTTTTATAATATTTTTCGCCAGAACGAAACACAACGAATCGAAACAAAACCAACAAAAACAAAACGAAAACAACGGTCTTTGACAGCTACAGTTTTCTTGCTCCTCTTCGACATAATTTTGTTCAGCTTGCGTGCAACGTTAAAGCAGCTATTACGTTGAAAGCTTTTGACTTCATGTGCCGCGTTATTTTCACCGACGATTACGAAGTTGCAGATGGACCAGATTATACAGTGAGTAGCTATGAAACCGGAGGACAGATGATCCATTCCCTAAGCAGACATGTAATGTATTTATATAAATTAGTGTTCATTGGCAAATCAATCTAAGCCACATCCAATGCTAACCATCGTGAATTTAGATTTATAATGATATTATTTATTTTTTGAAGGTTGATATAATGCGGATCAAGTGATTACAAAAGCTTTAAAAAACTATTTCATGTTCTAAAAATAGAATTAGTACATTGCACAAAGCTTGTTAATAGATTAAAACATGCTGATTATGAGCTTAACAAACTCTTTTTCACATAACTTAATAAACGAATAAATAAATCGCTCATTAGAAAACGCGAAGAAGTTCTTGTTAAGCTTATTTTCAGCTTCATATAGAGCCACCAATAAGCGTGAAGCTTGATAAAATCACCAAATTTAGATATTTATGGACTGAATAAAGGCTTTCATTTCTAAAGTACAACATTTGTTCAGACTAAGGTGGGTTAAAAAATGCTGCAAATACGTTTAAACAGCAGATAATTGTTACCTGGGTTGTGTCCGTTGAATGTCCCTGAATAGAAACAGGAATACCCAATTATCATGTCAAATGCAATTTGGATCAATACCTACGGTTTTTAGTATCAAAGAATAAGTATTATTCATTGATATGCTTTCGGTATTAGGGTCTTTGCCATCCCAAACGCACTATTCAGGAATCCTAAGCTCAATGATCTTAACATTTGGTGCCTTTTCTTAACTTTTGGAGTGGAAACTTCTGGCAATGTTTCAGGATTTTAGGTGAATGTTAAGAGCCTCCTAAAAAAAAAGTCGCATTCTTGCCCTCTGGATCTTTTAAGACCCAAGATTGTTATTGTAATAAAATGATCATTTTTACTTAGATTCTCAATCTACACACTACAATGGTAAGATACATGCTCAATTTTGCCATTCCAGGGTTTTGGATGCCATGTGGTCATTATGGTCACGCGAAACCGGCTACAATCTGGAGTAAATCCGAATGAATGGAAAATGGCTAATCTGAGATGAAATACCTATTCAAATGAACACCAAAGTTGACCGTTGAACTATAACTAGACCAATATGGTACTGCCGAACATTAATCGAACATAAATTGGAAAATCCGTAGAAGTGGTCAAATTATAATACTCATTATAAAGCACCGCGTTTCTTTTCAATAGTTTACTACTGTGTTTCAAAAGTAATTACAATTTGCAACCAGCATTTGAACCTCCCATGGACAAATTTCAGTCCTCCGGAAGATCCAGAACATACAGTTACAGTTCCACGATTTTTTTCAAAACTGTTCTTACTATACTTGAAAATTTGCTTCCGAAGGCCAATCATCATTTGAACCACATTATGGTCTCCCGAAAGATCTGGAAACTCGTCCGTTAAAATTACCATTTCATGAAACCTTATTTTATAGCCCTGAGATTTTTCAGAAGTTTACCTGCTGTGCTTAAAAAAAAATTTAATTTAGTGAAATTACCATGCACATATTCCGACCCTGCGGAAAATTCGGAACCTTCGTAAAAGTGATCAATTTGATAAACTAGTTTTACAAATCTACGATTTTTTCAAAACCGTTGGAGTGCGCTTTGAGAATCGTTCGAGAATGGTTGTGTTTCATTTATTTTTTTATACAGGGTGCGTGACGAATTTTTGCAGTAAATTTCAAATAGTAATTTCTCATGCTTGTGCATCATGATTTAGATATATTTGGCAGCACTGGATAGCTTATACTGTTAGGTGTAAGATTTAAACAAACAATGTTGAGTAAACGTAAAGATGTCGAAACCAGAGAGCAATCTGTCAGCCGTTGTCGCTTTGTTGCGCGCCGGAGTATGCATGAAAGAAATAATTCGGTCGGTAAATGTGTCTGAAAGAACAGTGTATAATATTAAAAAAGGCTTGGGAAAGTGATAAGACGGAGCACCTGATCATACTGCTAATAAAGCACAGAAATGGCTTACGGAAAATATTTCGTAAATTTGGGAGGAAGAAATTTGGCCCCCAAGCAGTCGCGATATCAATCCGTTGGATTATTTTGTATATGGCGTCGTCCAACGGGATACCAATAGAACCCTTCACACCACACTTAAGTCGCTAAAAGCTAAAATCAAGGCAGTGATGACATCTATGGATCGAAAGGGAAGGCAATTTTTTTTAATAAATTTTCTTACAACTTCCATATGTTGCGAAAGAAAATAAATCGCACAAAATTCATTGCTAGAATAACTAACTGGTGTATTTTTTCTCAAATATGCCATTTACTGCAAAAATTCGTCACGCACCCTGTATACCTTATTAAGGAGACTTTCAGCCCTGGGCTGGTTCGTCTCCTCAAGGTTGTATTTTAGCTCTGCAGTGAGCTTTTATTTTATTTTTTTTTAGTTCCACCTGGCATTGTGCTGGCGTGGAGTTTTTCGATGCTTGAATTTGATTAGTTTTGTGTCCGTGGTGCGATAATTTGATCTGGAAAGGTTTGTGATGATGTTTCTCCCTGTTGCATAGGTGCTTGGTGTGCTCTCGCTTCTCTTTGTTACCGGTGTGACTCGACCGCACTGATCTATTGTTATGTTTGTGCGGTGTGCATTGCTTTTGTGCACAGAGTGATTTGAAAATGTAGTAGTAGTAGTAGTCATTAGCCTATCAGGCTCTTCATCTTTGTTTAATTTGTTATCCTAATTTACGTATTCACGTTTTTCTACTAGTCTACAGAATACCCCTTTAGGGGTGTGCTATGTTTGAATTGAAAAAAGTGATAACCTACCTAACTACGAGTATAACTTAACCTAAAGTGCTAGATCACGTTTGATCTGATGAGTTGATCTCAGACAGGTGTCTCTGAACCTTTCCAGGATAAAAACTCTCCGTTCTTCTAATGTATGAATTCCAGCCAGGAGGTGGATCTCAGAATTTCTTGTCCGTGGGGAATGTTTAGGATCATCCTAAGGATCTGGTTCTGGATCCTTTGGAGTTTGCGTTGATTGCATTAGGCGCAACTCTCTCAGATTGGCATACCGTACTCGATTACGGGAAGGATGATTGTTTGTAGACAGCAAGCTTATTTTTCAGGGACAGGTAGACCTCCTGTTGAAGAGTGGATACAGCGATCTTATTTCGATGTTACACTTGATTTGTGAACGTGCTCCCTGAAAATCAGCTTGCTGTCTAATGTTAAGTAGAGGTAGAATACCTCTTTCGACCATTCCATCACTGTGCCTTTCAGGCAGATCTGGGTCTTTGCCACGTTGATGCGAATCTTTCAGCTGTTGAATTAGTCAGACAGGACGTCCAGGCCTCTCAGAAGTTTGGCAGTCAGAGCCAGTGATGCAAAATATCATGACACTCACCCGACACTCGTCAACGCATCAATCGACTATCGCTGACAGAACGTTTTGTCACGCAGTGACCGGTAAAGCCATGACTAACAACAATCACCAATAATGGTCACTGTTCACAGGCAAAATGTAACACTCGCTGCTGTAATGTAAAACACAACGAAAACAGTGAAGACTTCTGCAGTACGATGATGATAACAAGCGCAACGACAAAAGAAAAAGAAAACAATACCTACGCATTCCAAGTTCGTCTCGGCCCGTGCGACTGTTGGGCTCACATAAGCAAGCAAAGCAGCAACTGCTTCAAAACGAGCACAGTTGAGTGTCGTGATTGTCGGGAATGACTAGATCGGAGATAAATCACCACCGAAGACGACATTCACCAGTTGCTTTTTACTTCTTTCGTTAACTTGATGGATGGTCATGGAGAGTGCTCCGACATGCACATTGATAGGAATGTACCAAGCGTTACTACCATCAGCTGTTTGACGATCGTGATTGTGATAGGTCGCAACTCTGGACAAAGCTCCGATGACCGATGAGTGATTTGAAAAAGAAAATTCGGCAATCGACTGAATGTTCAATAGTGACCAAAAATATCCATTAGTACCGTTCCAATGACGCGTTCATCTAGATAGAATTGATAAATAGCAGATTTTTAGCGATGAGCTGCGTCGGATTGGTGATCGGATGCGTTCCTTCGGGAGAGTAATCGAGCTTTATTTTAATCGTTTCCCATTTGCCAGAGGGATGACCTCGATCGCATGAGGCATGTTCCTCGGTTTTTACGATTAGGTTGCTACGAATAATGCATTATGATTTTTTCATGTTGAAGCATGATTCGTTAGGAAAATAAATAAATCAATAGATAAACAAAGACTGCCGGTAGTCACGGCGGGTCGTGTTTGATTCTATGGTTAAGTGGTTTTGATGCGGTAGCTTGACGCATAATCGGGCAATCTTACCGCACCGTAAATCGATCATAGTTTTACCGGTGACCTTCATTCGTGTGGTACGATTTTGGTGGGTTGTTAACAAAAGTTTGTTATTATTTCTGAACAGTGTGACTACAGTGGACGTTCGGATTATTACGCGTATTCCACTGATTATCTTGATTAATCGGTTTAAGAATTTTTCGGATTGGTTATAATTGTTGAAATAAATCCGTTTGTTTCCTGGCGGAATGACCTCGATCGAGCGTGATCTATGTTGCGGTTTTAGATATAACATAAGAAAAGCAATACTGCCGGTAAGGTTTGCATCAGAGTGCAAGAAAACAGTTGAGTCTTGTGGGGAAAAATACATTACGATTTATCTCAGGCCACTAATTGTAGCAAATAGTACCTGTTAGATCTTGGGCGGAACGCTTCGAAATATATAGAAAATTAGAGTGCAAGCTCGATTCAGTTTAGGATACATTATTGACTGCTCTCGAGAACGTAATTTCATTTTAATAACTTGTTTAATCAGGGCCTTAATAATCGTTACGTCGGTCACACACACCAAAAAATTATAAATATTAATGGTGATGTAAATATCCATGCATGCTTAAATTGAAACATGTAAACTTCCTTTTTACGTAAACTAGCAACTTGCAAGAAATATTGCTTACAAAGATGGATGGTTGCATACAATATTTAGAATATTTCATGAAATGTCTCATAAATTTACACGATCTGTAATGTGAATTTGTATGGTATGTGACGCTCCATTTATGTGCATCATAGTAACAGAAATTTACACTTTTTTTTTAACTGTGTAGCTTATTATGATGTAAGAGGCACTATTACCTGCGTAAAGAGCAAATCGCAAAATTGAACGTCGCGTAAAAGTGGAACTCAATGAAGGCCTAAGTGCCTATTCGTAGCTTTCAGCTTTCGGAGTTGAAAGACCGTCGGTTGCAGTGGCTTGCTTACTGAGCGGAAAAACGAAGCCCCAGGTCCTTTCATATTAAAGAAATGTATGATCAAATCACTTGGTTATCGTGTATTTTGCAAAACTTGTCGTCGTCGGTTATGGTTACAATGGTTACAACAACTCGAGTAAATATATGATGTGATATGAGGGGTTCGGTGGCCTTTGAGCGATCGTTTTTGCTTACTGAGCAGAACATTATTAGTCTCATCTCAGGTCCATCCACATTCAAGATTCGTCAATCGCTTTATTTATTAATATGACTACATGGTAATAACAGCAACTCGATGATTAAAAACGAGCTCGTTTGCCTAGTGGTAAACTGTTTTGCTTACTGAGCAGAAGATCGTGGGTTTAATCCCAAGCTCCTTCGCGTTATATGATCGTTAGGACATCAATTCAGCTTATCGTTTACCAAAACGAACCCAACCCTCTTACCCAACAACCCAGTGATTCCTCGTGGAAGTGCAGAGGCGTTCTCGGCTTCCATCAAAGCGAGTGTCACGTCAACACAATCCTTCCCATTCCTTTGTTGACCTGTGTTCGGGCGCGGCAAGCGCTGGTATTGCCTTGTTTGAGATCACCAGTTTTTACACATTGAGGATGATTGCTAGTCCCAAGCCTCATCTATTGGTTCTCTGTGTAGTTACAGCTGATTTGGCAATAGCCGAGTAGCAACCTTGGTTGGTCAATCATGGTCATGCTCTACAATTTCAGTAATGTACAAAGTGCAATCAGGCCACATGATGTTCTTTCGGAAGATACACACTTAGAAAAATTCATGTAAATTTAGGTGAGAGTGACATATACGAGCGTCAATTTTGACATAAATTTGAGTCATAACAGACGTGAAATAAAGCTCAATCAAACGTACTTTTCATAGAGCAACGAACTTTTCAGTCTCGGATCACTTAATATTACATGACATGTTTGTTTACGTCTCATCTTTTATATCAAAGATGGATTCCATCACATGTAAAATTAGTTATTTCTAAGTGTGTATGGAACTTCATCCGGAACATCCGTAAAAATTACCTGTTTTTAAGAAAGTTCGAACATACTGAGAGGTAAGCACATATCATCGGTAAGAGACGTGTGTGTGTGAGAAAATTTGCGAAAAATCTAAGGGCACCGGTGGGATTCGAACCCACAATTCCCATTCAGTACACGGGTTCATTGCCAATTATACAACGGTGGACCTATATGGTCTATGGATGTATTTGGCTAATGACATTTGAGTTTCGAATCCGTTTCCCACCCTAGTCTTTTTGCGCAAGCGTTCTCTAATACACAACAATCGTCTATTATCGACGATACGTGCTTGTACCGTACCTTCAACGTGTCTTTAATTTGCTGCAGTCATATATTAAATGTAAGGAAAAGGTTATAGAAATTCTGCAAATTGCCAGATGTTCATTGAAAGTTCCCGTAATTTTCCTGAAAATCTTGGAACTACTCTGAAGTTCACGCAAATTCCCTAAAATCTCTAAACTTACTCGAAGTTATCTTACTCGAAGTTATCTGAGCTTTCCTAAAGTTCTCTAGACTTCCGTGAAGTTCACTGTACATTTCTGAAGTGCTTAGAAGTTCTAAAACTTCTCTCAATTTTCCAGAAGATAGTGCAACTGCCACGAAACTCATTCGAACTACCCTGATGCTCACGAAGTTTCCTTACAATATTTTAACTTATCTGAGCTTCTCTGGACTTCCCTAAAGCATCACATTTTTCTCTGTAATTCTGTTCTCAAAACTTCTTTAAAATTTATGTTATATCCCTGAAGTTACTGGAACTGCCCCTGAGGATCTGTGATTTTCCTTGAAGCTCTTGGAACTTCTCTGTGGTTCTTAAAACTTCCCTAAAGACCTTATTATTCTCCTAAAGCTCTTGGTACTACCCTGAACTTCATAGAACTTTCCTATGAATAGCTTAGCTTAGTTAAAAATCCTGAGCTAGAGAAGGTCTCAAAAGGAATCAGAAATTTTACAAACATCTCTCAACTTTTCTAAATTACTTGAAAATTTGGGATCTTCTCAAAATTAACCCCTAATTTCCTGAAATCAATGAAACTGCAATGATCTTCCCTGAAGCTTAGGGGCTTTTTTGTTTAATGTTATTGCATTTTCCTGATATTCATAAAATTTTCTTGAATTTCTAGGATTTTCCCTAAAAAATTCCTGGACTTCAGTGAAGTTCCCAAAGCTTTCCTGATATTCTCTGAACTCCTGTGAGGCTCTTGAAGCTTTCCTGAATTTGTTTAACTTCCCTGGAGGCATTTAGAGTTTTCTGGCATTTCCCGACCTTCTTTTCAGTTGCTGAAACTTCTATCGCAAAATAATTAATGCAATTCTTGTAGATTGCCAATGAAATTTTTTACATTTTCCTGAAGTTCAAGCAATTTTCCTGAAGCGACTTAAAATTCTTGAAGCTTCCCCGAAGTTCTCATTTTCTTCAAAAGCTTTTGGAACCATCCGTATGTTCCCACAATTTGTTTATGAAGCTTCTCTGAATTTCTCGGCATTTTCATTAATTCCTCAGAACACCTTTAAAGATTCATCCAATTATTGTGAATTTATTGAGCAGTAGAACGCCAAATGACCAATCGAAAAAATTCGACCTTATCCGATTTGCATGCAACTTTGAATAATTGAATGATTCCTTGTAGAGTCCACAAATGGCCACCACATAGGCTATACATGCACTTCAACTTCGCATTTTCAATTACACAAATCTCGGAAATGAATGCCCCATTTCACCTGAAATTGCTACTTCATGTATTCAGCAGTACAGCAAACGTGTAGTAACAGTTTCAATGTTGTACGTTTCGTGGAAGCTGATACTTGTGCACTTAAAGCTCGATTAAAAGTAAATCTGGACGCACGGTTTAATACACCACCGCGCTCCTGGTGGTTGGAACAAACAACGTTTGACAGGCACAATGACGTTTAAGGTTTACATTAAAGAGTGTCTGAAAAAGCGGATTTTTCCCTTCATTCGGCGACACAAGACCAACGTTATGTTTTGGCCGGATCTAGCCAGTTGCCACTACTCTAAGGAGGTACTAGAATGGTATGCTGCAAACAATGTTAATTTCGTCGCCAAAGAGATTAATCCTCCGAATTGCCCTGAGTTCAGACCGATCGAAAAATATTGGCCAATTGTCAAGCGAAAACTTCGAGGATACGGTAAAGAAGTGACAAATTCAGAACAAATGCGTTTAAAGTGGAATAAGTTTGCCGGTACAGTGTCACCAGCGCCTGTGCAGATCATGATGGCATCAATCACAAGTAAAGTGCGACAGTTCGTTCGAAACGGTAGAATGTAATAACTTGTTATAAATCGTTTGAAAGCTGAATAAATACCCTTTTGTTTGACGTTTTGATCAACCGTGTATGTTGTTTAATTCTTGAGTTATGATCACTTGAATGCGTCCCAATTTACTTTGAATCGGGCTTTAAAGTTTCGAAGTGGTTACGAGAATAAGGATCTCACAGCAAAACACCTTAATTTATTTTTTTCAAAGTGTCGTGTTATAAATTGTAGCGCGGAAACGTCACTTCTGGTCAAATTGACGTCTGAGCCGAAATTGTAGTCTGTCTGAAAAAATATACACTGATTTGTTTCTAGTAATTTTGAGTACAGTTGAGAATATTCAAACTTTTGACATATTCAAAACCATGGACACTTTTAAATAGACAAATCGTAAATCAAGAACTTGTTATAAATTTTTTGAATTTTAGCCGACGCTCACAAAAGAAGCCTAGAAGAAGAAATAATTGTCCACAGTTTTTCAATCTAATCTAAGCAGCTTTATTTACCGAAGTCAAAGTCAAACCACTTCCTATTAGGTGATACATCCCACAGTGCTCATTTCTCGCTTTCTACCAACTGCTGTTATTTAATCTCGCGCCATTTCGTAACTGCCACTCGGTATATTACTAACAGTTGTTGACATTTCATCGACGTTCCATTGCCAATGGGAATTGCTTCACCGCAGCAGCTTTTCGCGCTGTTCTAAAATACTGCACAACAACATTTACTAACCGGCTGTCGGCCTCTCGCTCTCGATCGCGCTATGGGATCTCTATTACGAATCAGCATCACAGGTCCTAATGCACATTTGCATCTCTCATTTTGGTGAGACTGGCTCCCCCGGAGTCTCCCTCCCACACCTCCCCCTGTAATCACTAACACATCCAGCAAGACGGACGCATCAGCCTGAACAACAAAAAAAAAAAAACTTCGACACTCGGGAGATTTATTTATTTTCCGTTTTTCTTTACTCATTAGCCAAACGAGAGACTCGCTTTACTCGCATCACGGCCGGCCACATCACCACCACAAACCGATAAATACCGTTCGAAGGCATAAAGTCTTCAAAGTAGGTTTTGTCCCCCCTTTCACGATGTTGTTGATGTTCTCTGCGGTGTGGTGCGCTGATGTTTGTTTACTTGGTTCGCTTTGCTTCCCGAATGGTTTGAGTCTCTATCTCCCAAGCGTAGCCAACGTACCGTACGCCACTGAAATCCAGTCCACAAATCCGGACACTTTTTTAGGTTTGCTATCAAAGCCAACCGCAGCTCAAAACCGTACGTTAGTCTGATAGTCCTGGAGTATCGTAGGGCGCCGAATACATACGCCGAAATTGAATTTCACGTCTACTTTGCCACATAATAAAATGGTGTGATGATTCCCCAAGCATCAATTCTAGAATTATGAGAGTTCTGTAGACCATGATTTTGACTTGTAGAATGCTTAAAAAACTTCGACAAAAGTTGCAATGCTTCTTGGGTCTGAACGGTACTATGTTTTTTTTTTTATTATTAGAGTTATTTTAGCCTGAGGCTTGTTCATCACTAACGATACTAAGTGACAGCATGTTAGGCATTGATAATCAACTTTGAAAAGTGTCCAGATCTCGATGCTTCACGGTATCGTCCATGTTCATCACACATATGTATGTATCATTTTGTAAAGAGAATGTAGCACTGAATTAAAATGTAACTGTCCGAATTAACGGACCCGTCTGGCATTAGGTATACTACGGTAGTACTACAGTGAAGAAGACATTTCGCCGGTGATGGGACTAAACAGAATCAGAATTTCAACACGACAAAGAACACGAAAAGTACCGCTACTTAAAATGCATCTTCACCATCACTGAGTTGAATGTGACACTTTGAATACCCTTTTTCAACGGTTTCATGGAGTAAAATGATTTGCTCGTAATACAAATTCAAAATATTTTAGATGCTAGATTTATGATAAACTAGCCAGTCCATTGTGACAAGATTCTTACTACGCGAGCTAGTGGTGCACCTTAGAACGAACCACTTCGCGGAAAAAGTCACACCTTTACATGTAATTTGAGATTCCTATTGCAGGGCTGGTAGCGAGTCATTTTTTAGTGACTTGGTCATTTTTTTCAAGCCAGTTACTAAAAAGTCTCATTTTTTAAGACCAAGTCACTAAAGTCACTTTTTGTTGTAATCAGTCACTATTTTCAACTTTTTTAGCGTGAATTTATTTCAATGCTGATCATTCTTCTTGCACTGCACTGTGTAGGATCTGATAGTCCAATGGATGCCTATATTTTTTTTTTTCTAATTTTGGAACAATTCGAAGAAACTTTGTGACGTTTAATCGTCTTTTGAGAATTTCAGGGAAATTTAAAGGAGTTTACAGGAATTCCATTTATTTCTGAGCAGAACCGAGATCTTCAATAGAATTGAAAGCTTTAGGGAAGCTTGGAGAATATCAAAACAGATCAGAAAATCCAAGGGTAGTTCAAAAAACTTCAAGGAAATTGTAGAAACCTTAATGAAGTTTCGAGAAACTCAGGGAATTTTCGGAAACTTCAGCAAAGCTCCGAGAGAATTTCTGGAACGAGATACAAATTATCTGAAAAACGTGAGCGTATTTTGTGGGTGGTATATCATGGGGATTTCAAGAGCTTCAAAGCTATTATTTATTAATATATTGTATTAATTATTTCGTTCTAATTCCATGAAAATTGCAGATGTACAAATGTTCCGGAAATTTAGAAACAATTTCAAAACTTCACAGCAGAATAGTGGTCTTCAGAAGCATTCCAAGAACTTCAGAGAAACTATGGAGCTTAACTGGAGATCTGCAAACTTGATAATTTTTTTATGAACTCAAGCAAAATGTGGGAACATTTGAAAGAAGTTTAGTAAGCTCCGAAAATTCCAAAAAGTCAATTGAGGTCTTCACATAAGTTCAGAAGTTCACGGAAGTTTAAACATTTTTAGGAAAGTTGAACAACAACAAGCTTCATGAGAACTGCAAAAACTTAAGAGAAGTTTTGAGAATTTCAGAAAAAGAACAGAGAATCTCAGAGCAGTTGCGTTGACATTAGAGAAATCACATACATTTTAAATAAATTTCGAGATCTTCAGCAAATTTATAAACCTTTAGAGGAGCTCCATTGTCGTTAGAAAAATTGAGGAAAATTTAGAAAATTTAGCCCTATAAAGTTCAGGAAAGTTTGAGAATTTGATAAGAAGTATTGTGAGCCAGTTTCTCAAACTACAAAAGAACTTCAAGGCAGTTTCATTAACTTCAGGAAAAATTTGGGAACTTTCAAGTAGTTCTCAAGACATTCGAATAGTCCATTCCATATTCAACGGAGATTTCGATTGAAATATTCTTCGAAGTTTCGATGAAACTATCTTCCAAATTCAATTTCCTTTTAGTTTTCCTCGGAATTACCTTGAAATTCTCCACAATAAGAATCCCTTTGGAATGATTCTTCGAATATTCAATGCAGTGTTGGCAAAATCAGGAATCAATTGATATTTCTCCGCTCTCATGCACTCGCAATATCACGCGTGATATTGGAACAAAATATCATGCTTGATATTGATTTTACAAGCTCATTTGATATTGCGAGACTATTCAAAACGTGCAAAAATCAAGCTGAGAGTTACCTCGACACAAAAATGATTCCGTTGCACACCGTTTTCTTAGAAAGAGAAAGTAAAGTTTGCTATCTCTGTTTAACATTCACCGATGGCAGACACCAAGGGAATGCTGCCAGCCATTATGGATGTTTCGGTTGCATTCGGGTGTAAAGCAAAAATCAACAAACTCAATCTCACCACAGTTTGATGAGATTTGCAGTTGGTGAATTTTGTTAGCATGATATTCCGAGCTGCGATATCACAGCTTGCAAAATCAACCGCAGTACTTTGCTTGTTGATTTTTGTCTACGAAAATAAAGCGTGATCTTGGGCGTTGGTGAGATTGATTTTTTGATGTTTTCCCAACACTGATTCAATGACTTCATTTCAGATTTCCTTTTGAAACTCACTCCTTCCCTTGGAATTCTACTCACATTGAAAGTCTCCTAAGAATTCATGGGCATTTCTCCTCACAAATTCCATACATTTCTACTCATAATTTGTTTGCAAACTCTCCTGATATTATTTTCCGAATTCCTTTGAATGGAGTTATTCTTAGATTTAATTGTAATCCTCCTCTATTATTTAGTATTTTCAACACAAAATCCAAGTACTTATGCTCCGGATTCGTTTTCTCCCACAAACTTTATGAAATTATCCTCAGAATGTCCTTAGAATTTTCCTCTGAAGTTCACAGGAGTTGTGCTCCTCAAAAATTTCTTAGAGTTTTCATTGAAATTTATTTTTAATTCAATTCGGAGTTTCATGAAATTCTACTCAGTTGCTTCACATGAAATCGAAAATTCCTCAGATCTACCTTAAAAGCAGATTACATTTGATGTTTTTCTGAAAGTTTTTTTTTCCCCAAAACTCGCTTGGAATGAAGTCCTTAGAAATTGTAATAAAATTCCACGAGCCTTTGAAACTGTACATGGAATTTGACTCCAGATTCATGAACATTTTTCTCTACTAGTTCAAGATATATATGGAAAATATCGAGAAAAATTAAATGCTTGTATTTTTAAATTTATATTTTTTTTAAATACCCCTAGCAAGAAAATTATTAAATTATCTGAGACTTTTAGGTATTTTTAGGGCAAATAAATTTTTTTGAGGATTCCCGGTTTTCCAGGCTTTTGATGTTTTAATACCGTGGGTTTGGCCATAAACTTTTTTTGATTTTTTGCTTTAAAGGGTCATATCGTATATCAGTTTTTTTGAGATGCTAATTCAATAAATCTAAAACATCAAACATTTTTTGCAACTATAAGTCACTATTTGGTCACTAATTTCTTCAACATGGTCACTAAAATCACTATTTTTGACAGCAGTGATTGCTACCAGCCCTGCTATTGCAATCTACATGCCACTCGAATTTCGACTGTGATTCCTAGCTTTTACTTACCTAGCACACCTCGCAATTTAAAGAGCACACAACTCAAGATCTACGAGGTTCATACATCTGAAAATTTCAGGCATTGCTTGTTTCTCCGCAACAAACAACAAGTAGTAGTTTCAGCTACGTGTATTCACAGAAACCTTAATATTTTTACTTGTGAAATTACATTGTGTAAGACGAAAAAGGACGCTACAGGAAATCACCTTAAATCAAAACATGTTATGTTATTCTATTTGGAGTTATTGAATTTTAAAGATTTTAAAGGCAACCAAACTCAATGTTCTACTGCTACAGCATTATTAAATTCCAATAGTAAAAGTCACGACTTCGATTTTACTTATAATTCAACCATTACACCATTCTAGAAACATCAGAAATTGCCCATGACGTTAATGAATTTCAGGGCGTTCCTGCGAGCTGCAAAAGAACAACCTTTAAACACCGTTGCCATTCGCCATTGTGTCCATATTTGGAGCAAATTATGGCATAACCACAAACATAAAGCTCATGAATCTGCCCGTACACGATGGCGGCGACGGTGACGACGACGACGACGACGGCGACGTTACAATGATCCAACCTTGACTTCCCTGTCAAAGTGCATTGGTGGCTGACAAGTTTCATTAGTTTCGCACTGCTATGATCCAGGGCGCAAAGAGAACCGCACCATGTTTCACGACGTGGTACGCCGATACAAAGTGCAATAGTGTCAAGGATTTTATGTGCGACTTAATCCGCGCGCACGATCCTCTCGATTTCACTAGTTTGTTGCCCCGGTTTCAAAGTTGTGCGTTTAATTGGTTTTGGATCGAGGCAAGATGCTGGAGAATATAGTTTGTTAATTCCAGCGAGGTGTGGATGATGGAAGATAATTCATGTGAATAGTGTCATGCATGATTGAGCTCAGACACATTTGATAGCCTGACAATATGCACTCACAACGAAGGGAAAAAGTTCCGAAACGCACACCCGGCACGACACGAGACATGATTTGATACATTTCCTACTTTCTACCTGCGAGCGGTGGGACATGGCTTCTGTTGTTGCTGGGAAAAGTAATCTAATGTGAGTCGTACACTGATAATATGATGTGAAGCCGGAACTCTCTGTTTTAGGAGGATATTAAAATCTACGTGCACAGTAGCTGAGCCGGTTGTGGTAGTAAAAGCATAAACAGTTGACAGACTTGCAGTGGTGGCGGTGTGGAACGACTGAAGATTAAATCGTCTATTCGGAGAAAAAGTAGACTAAAGGGGCTGGAAGATTTGTGAGGCACAGTCAGTTGTCCAAGATTTCAAACAACCAGATTGAAAGTTACTCGAAAACAGCATTTCATTAAGATTGCTAGTTAATGGTTTATGTGATATTTTGACATAAGCAGGGCTGGTAGCAGGTCACTTTTCAGTGACTTGGTCACTATTTTGAAGCCAGTCACTAAAAGTAACTTTTTACACCAAAAAGTCACTAAAGTCACTATTTCCCTAAAAATAGTCACTAAAATCACTTTTTCACTTCTTAAATAGAGTGAAATTCAAAAATATCAATAAAATGTTTAAATTGAGTACTTGGCACTAAAAAAGTCTACAGTAGTTTTAACAAAATGTGCATATCTGTTGAAAAATTGAAAATTTTAACCAGGGTGACAAGTGAACCACAAACCATTAAAATACCAGGAAAACTATTGGCAAATGCCTTCAATTTCGATTATAAATCGGGAAAAATATACCTCCTTTCCCTGAAAATAAATTGTAAATTTTGTATACTTTCCAAGTTATTTTTCTGTGATAGATTTTCAAAAGTCTTTCAAGGATGATTACGAACTCTAAAAAATCGAAAGTAAATTTTAAGAGAATTTTAAGGGATTTTAGGCATGACACCAAGATATATCAGAGAAGAATACCAAAGTACAAACTATGAAAGTCTCATGTAAAAATAAGTGCTCTCAGGACCGATTTCTTTATCTCCGCTTAAATCTTATGCTAGGTTTTCCTATATAGTTGAACTTGACCTAACACATACGAGCCTCGCTTTTTGATTGTTGTTTAAATTATTAGAGATGCAAAATTCAGCTCCGAAACAATTTTGGAAATAATTCCAATATATTTGAGAGTGCATTTTAACGAGAGTTCTGAGAAGAATTCTATGACGATTGGATGAGGATTCTAGGTCCAATTCTAATAAGCATTCACAATTAGTTTGAAGTTAGTTAGTAGAAATTTTGCTTAAGGGAGCTTGATGAAAATTCTATGAAAATCCCGTGAACTTCAAAAGATTGTCTCTGCGGATAATTCTAAAAGAATTCTGGGATGATTTCTGAAGATACTTCCTAGATAATTTTAAAGAGTTTGAAATAAATCCCGAAAATAATTCCAATAGTATCGAATTTTGAGGGTTCAATCTCAAAGGAATTCTGGGAAGAGTTTCAAAGTTATTCTGTGATGGATTTTTGTTTTGGGAATTCTAAGGACAATACGAATTGAATTTCAAATTGGATTCAGGGGAGAAGTCCAAGATTATTCTAAACAGAAATTTTTGATATTTCTGAGGTTAATTGCATGGAAATTCTAAGGAGAATTCGAATATATTTAAAATGGATTTATGGAAGGAGCCTTCAGGAAGTTTATAGAAGAATCCATAAAAAATCTAAAATAATCTACTTTAACTAATCATGTGTTATTACTTCATGCTTAAGATGCTTAAAGTGGAGATTTTATACGATAGATAAGGAGATTAAATTATAGAGTTGATATTTCCGTTATAGTACGGCAGTGTGAAAATTGTATATAGAGAGTAGAAAGCGAGCAAGGACAACTTTGAGGAAGGTACGAATCTGGTAGTTGTTTACGTCAGATGAGACTTGAGTGTGAAACAATCGACAGAACTGTTTCCGCACATCGGAGGTACATGAGCAAATCGGCGATCATCCCTTTTGCCGGTGGCAGGGGGAAACACCCCTCACCATCCCTCATTAACGGATGAGCTTGGTAAAGGAGATGCTCTATCCGATTCGTATCTTCCTCGAAATTGTCCTTTGTTCGCTTTCTACTTTCTATATACAAATTTCACACTATAAAGGAACTATAAGGAACTATCAACTATCTCCTATACGATAATAAAATGTCCACTTTAATCCTGATATTTGATGTTAAGCATTTCCAACTACGAAAATAATCTATTTCCAATTATTTTGTTGATTGTTCTGCTAAGATTTCCAAGAATGTAATATTATTTTTGTAAAAGCTTATTTGCCTTAAAGTTTAAGAGAAGGGGAATTATTCTAAGTTCTTGAAATCTTTCTGAAGAAATTCTGTGAAAAGTTCTTAGCGAATTATCAAAGTTATCTATCTAGATATATCAAAATTTTAAAGATTTCAAACACAGAATCATTGGGAATTACTATTTGCTAGTCATCATGTATAACGTAAGCAAAAGTAAATTATACAAATCACTTCAAATGCTCTTCACAGGAGATTCCGTTGTGAGATTCGATTAAATTAGAGGAATTTATGAGATTTGATTTTAAGTTCCATGACATAAAAAGATTATTTCAACATTAATCCACATTTGAATTTCTATGTTACCATATAAATGGTTTCTTATTTAGTATTCACAAGTCACTATTTGGTCACTTTTTCCGTAACTTTAGTCACTAAAGTCACTACTATTTTATCGCTTCAGCACTACCAGCCCTGCATAAGCGCAAGCAACTCAACCACGCATGCATGCTATTTAAAAAAAAGTATAGGTAAGGTTTGATTCATAGCCCCAAAATATGAGTCAGCACAAAAAAATGAGGTCGAACAATTGCACAGTGGTTTGAAAGTGAAAACTCGTGAACCTAATTATATCCTGATGTGGGTGTACATTTCAGCCCTTTGACGGGTTCCGATGATTTTCGTAATTTTCTGTTCCGTAGCTTTTGAAATATTCACCTTAATTTTTTTTTAGGTGCATCTGTACTGCAGAAACCTAACTTTTTTATTGCTTCAATTAGAGAGTAGATGTTCACCAAAAGTTATAGATAATATTATTTCAACAAACTTTGCTGAAGACATCAAGTTCGCATGACTTCAATTTTTCGAGATATATGTAGCAGCTGCTCCTTAAAATAGGTTGTTTGAGCGTTTCTATATTATATCCTTTTTCAATGCGCTATAACCAAGCGAGATGCAAACCACTGCACATGCAAAACCTTCCATTTTAAAGCTTAGAATTAGGTATTTATTCTTGTGTAGAGATCATTAGTATCAGTTAGTATCCCGGGGACAGCGGTGGTTTTCAGTAAACAAAGAATTTGGATTTATGCATGGCAGTATTTTATGAAATATTAAGGTACAAAGATTGCAATCAATTTGAAAGTTGTTGCAAGTGCAGCGGTTTGCAACTCGCCTAGTTATAGCGCATTGAAAAAGTGTAATTTTCGGCTTTAAAATCGCAATGTCTCACATTAATGAGAATATAACACTTTAGTGACTTCAGAAAAGTTGCTTGTTTTGCTATTTTATAAAACATTGGACATACTCAAGAGATACAACGTTCTTAAATATAGAAATGATTAAAATATTGAATATCCTACATCTCGATATCATAAAAACATCAATTCAACAAAGTTACTTGAAATAATGAAATATGGTGAATATTTTAAAAGTTCCAGAACGGAAAATTATGAAAATCACTGCGGCACGTCAAAGAGCTGAAATGTACACAAACATCAGGATATAATTAAGTTCAAGAATTTTCGCTTTTAAACCCCTGTGAAATGGTTTGAAGTTCGCATGGAGATTATTAAGAATTAGTTACAATGGTAACTAAGCGGCGTCGGTGGTGTAGTGGTAAGCGTGATTGTCTCTCACCCCAGCAGGCCTGGGCCGGGATGTTCTGAGGCATAACATCTCTGATGATGCCTTCCTTCGGAAGGGAAGTAAAGTAAGTAAGGACGCGTTTGAGAGTGATACCGTATTACCGATCGCTCTCCGATTTTCTACAATTTCGCGATAAAACCGCTACTAAAATTAAGTTGAAGCATCGCGTTTGATATAACTCACTGTGATCTGTAGAAATTTAGAGAACATTGCTTGCTACGATTTGTGTTCAATCGTGAATTTAAGAATTATAATTATCTCCCAAACGCAAGTGCTGTTATGAGTGGCCGTAACAAACGAACAGCCATGGATGAGTGTCACACCTGTACACAGCAAAAAAATAATTTTGATATCACATCAAAGTGGATGCACTGCAATCATGTCGAAAATTTCATGTAATTTTTATGACCACATAAATAAACAAATGCAGTAAAAGCAGCGTAATGTCAGTTCATGCATTGTATTAATGATAATTTTGTCCTTTTTAGCAAGTAATATTACACCATATTTTCGACATGATTGTAGTGCATCCACTTTGACGTGATATCAAAATTTATTTTTGCTGTGTAATATAGAAATAAAGGCCGATGCAAAGAGTGTTGAGTGTTTGTTCTGCAGCAACTCTCTGCATATGAAGTGTGCTGGTTTGTCTGAGGCACGTAACAATAAGGTGCAGAAAAATAACTGTTTTTACTGCTCAACTCAATGTGAGTCCACGCACACGAACAATAAAAAAATGGATGAGTTACTCCAATCCATAAAAACTCAGCAAGTTTCTGTCAACAAGATTGATGAAAAGTGTGAGGTAAACATGGAATGCCTGAAGAAGACTGATCAGATGATGTCGAAATTTAATGCGTCATTAAGTGAGCTCACTGTAGCCCAAACCGAAATGCAGAAGTCTGTGCAAGAAGTAAAAATCTCGCAGGACTTCATTGCCGCCCAATACGACGATATCAAATAGTGCTTTGAGCAGCTGAAAGCAGATTGTGTGGTAGTTTCTACTAAAATGACCGAACATGATAGTCAACTCAAAACGCTGAATTCATCAGTGACATCCAAAGCGGCTGCGAATGGCCGAGCAAGCTACGTTAAGGAATGAACTCATCATCAGCGGTGTGTCGAAATCTCTCGCTCTCAGCGAAACCATAATCGTTACCAAAATCGCTGCTGCTGTCGGGGTGCAGTTGTACTCTCCTGATATTGATAGGACCCGACGCGAGATGTTTTTATGACAGGTGGGCAGGAACTCACGGTCTCCCAGTGTTGGTGAGTTCTTTGCCGTTGTTGTTCAAGAAAAGTTCACTATTTTGCCATACAGAAATTCAAAACAAAAAATTTTATGGGCGGATTTGGACAGTTTTTGACCTGTTTCATACTGTTACCGGACCTGGTCACAAATGCCGCGCCAAACTGATTTTCTACGCAATTAATAAAAATTTGATGTGAATTTTGCTACTAAACGCGAGGAGCATTTCTTATAGCAAAACTTGCCATAACAAAATGGGCATAGTTCATTTTAGTAAACAAACCAACACTTCTTCCTACTGTGTCACCTATGTATTAGGCGCCTAGGACCCGACGTGCTAAAAACGGCATGATCAGCGAATCCAAACTCGTAAAGCAATCAAAGATACAGACAAGTCGGTTGCTACGACTACCATGACAAACTCGCTCTGTAACATAGCTCGATCAGAGTGGTAGAAGGATAATGATATATTGCTTGCCTGCTTTGTTGCAATATACGAGGATATAGCTTGATCTGAATGGAGAAAAGACATAACATAAAAAATTCCCATTAACACACGTGTATCATCTTCGGCTTTACTTCGTGAAGCAGCTTGCCAACAATTTGCTCGTTTCCTTCTACTGCTCCGAGTGAGCTGTGTCGCATGGGCTGCTTGTCATGAAAAAAAATGAATAAGATTATATCATTATTGCTTTTCACTTCTGACATAGCGTGATCATTCGGTTCGTTGATCGATTGTCCGCAACGACAATCCCCGAGCGCGTAAGGGGGAATCTCTGTACCTTGATGAGATTGGTTTCAATAATGCTGCTGTAACTAGTGCGGGAACAAGCCGTTCATCTCCGAATAAAAAGAGTCAACATATGCAAGTCTTCATAAACGAGAATCTCACTAGAGAAACGAGGATGATCTTCCGTGCGGCCAAATCTCTTCGCTCTTCACATGGCAACAAGTACGTCTGGTGCAACAAAGGAGTTGTTTATTGCAAGAGGGATGATACTTCGGAGGTACATGTCATTGATGCTACGCTATGTCAACAAGCTACGTTCTCCTAGAAGATCTTAGTACGTGCTGTTGCTGTTGCTGTTGCCTGATTCTGCTGTTGATGCCTGTTTTACTCACCACCACCAATGAACACGGACCAAAGTGATTTTTAAATTATTTTGATCTGAATGACAACCTCATTGTTAGACATAAGCCTCACAATGAACTTTGAATACACTTTCAATTAATATTAATTCAATAAGAAACAAACTTGATGAACTAAAGTTATACATGTCCAACTACCAGACGATTGTTCACATAATTTGTATTACTGAGATAAGCTTACGCCCTGAAGATTTGTATCTTTGTCACCTGGAAGACTATACTGAAGAATGCTGTCCAAGATCTGAGAGAGCTGGAGGAGCTGGACTTGTATATTCATTCATCGTTCGGTTGCTTTTGAGACGCTGAAAATTGAGGAGTTTCTTAAGGGTAGTTTAATTGTAGTTGCGCTTCGTTCTCCAAAACTTAAAATTGCAGTTGTTTATAGACCACCTTATGCTGATTTGACAAGCTTTTTAGGCTGCTGGAGAGTCACAATGGAATGTTGTGCGTAGGTGACAATAATGTCAATTTACTAAGTTCCGTTTCTATTCAGCATCAATCAATGGTCACATCAAATGGATATTCGTTTCTCAACCGTACAGATGCAACTAGCTTTACCTACGGCAATAGCTTGTCAGGATCAATAATTGATCGTGGACTAACAGATCTGACTAATTATAAATTCGCAGTTAGATTGCATGATATCAGCTTCACTGATCATAGGGCAATGTTGATCAGTTTAAAAGGCTTCCCGAATGCCACAAGAGAGGTTATTACTAAGTGCAATTTTGAGCAAGCTTCTTTAGACCTTTGTCGGCTGGCTCCACAAGCAATACATTTGAATGAGTTTTGCTTCTTAGCTTCGGATATAATTGTAAACAACTCACAACGGGTAAAACTCCAACAAAAACATTCACGTAGAGCACCTTGGATAGATGACTATGTTCTTAACCAAATTCGTATAAGAGAACCGCTCTATCGAAGAACATTACTAATAATCCTCAAATTAAACAAAATTACTGCACACAAAATAATTATGTATGTCACTAAGATAATAAGGCTAAAGCAAAGGCAATATTATGTTGCTTTGATAGAAAACAATCGTGAAAACATTCGAAAAGTACACAGCAAAAAAATAATTTTGATATCACATCAAAGTGGATGCACTACAATCATGTCGAAAATTTCATGTAATTTTTATGACCACATAAATAAACAAATGCAGTAAAAGCAGCGTAATGTCAGTTCATGCATTGTATTAATGATAATTTTGTCCTTTTTAGCAAGTAATATTACACCATATTTTCGACATGATTGTAGTGCATCCACTTTGACGTGATATCAAAATTATTTTTTTTTGCTGTGTATGGAACATTATGAATGACATTGTATTCCATAAAAAATCTTCAAATGTCAAGAAATGCATAACTGAAATAGTTGTGGAAAATATAGTCGTAACCGATAAGACTAGAATATGTAATGCTTTTAATGAATATTTTGTTAACATACCGTGTCTAGCTTCTAACAGCACTTCTAAGACAATTTAATACCCAACATCGAGTATGCACATTCAATAGAAGCTTATCTAGATCAATCGTGATACTACCGGCCTCGGTCAATGAATAAGGAAACTATGTACGAGAAATTAAAAGCTCATGTTCTGCTGGTGCAGATTTAATACGAGTCAAATTTGATAAACAGAATGCTAATACAATTCTTCCAATGTTAATTACTTTGCTCAACCGCTCAGAGATAGAAGGAGTGTTTCCAGAACAATTAAAAAAAGCATATGTTACGCCTATCTTTAAAAAAGGCATGAAATCTTGTATTGAAAATTATAGACCGATTTCGATCCTCTCCAATTTGTCCAAGCCGTTCGAAAAATTTATTCATACTGGGCTGCTTGATTTTTTTGTTAGCAATAATTTGATTAGCAATAATCAATTCGGATTCCTGCCACGTTCAAACACCACTAGTACTGTAGTTAGTGTGATAAATAATATTCAGACGAACATAGATCAGAAGAAAATATGTTTCTGCAATTTTTGTAGATGTCTCTAAAGCATTTGACTGTGTCTCGCATGATATGCTTCTACTAAAGTTGTTTAGATACGGAATCAGAGGAAATGCTCATAGTTTGATTCAATCGTAATTGAAGGATAGGAAACTAATAGTTCAGTTAGATGGTCACAGTAGTTATGAACATAAGATTCTTCATGGAGTACCTCAAGGTTCAATATTAGGACCACTTCTATTTATCATCTATGTTAATGACATATTTGAGCTTCCTCTGAAAGGTACGCTAAAATGTACGTGGATGATTCTGTATTTGTATACAGTGGTCTGGGATCCTGCAGTGGTTTCTTAATCCAGCATTTGCAAATCAAGTCTCACTTGGGTACCTTTAAAATTTGTCTTAATCCATGAAATCTGAGACCTTGAAAAAATCCTTAGTCTTACATTTTTTTAAATGGCTCAAATATAAAATCTTGTGCAGTTTTTTTTAAATTCTGTAATCATTAAAGTATTTCGAAGTCCAGTGTCAATAATTTGCAATCCTTGAGATCTCGACAATTTTATGTTGACACAATATCTTGATTTGTTATATGTCCAGGATTGTTAAAAAATAACTCGTGTCATTATATAAAATGTTTTCTTACTATGAAAGCCTAGAAACTTCAGAAATGATAGTGATTATTTTTTTAGAAGCAAGAGTTTGAAAATAGTGGTTATCTTACAATAGCTCTTGAAATACCCACGCTGGTGAAGTTTGAGGTTTGTATTTAAATTAATTCTGTAATATAATGTTTTTCCCATGCACGGACACTAGAAAATCATCTAGTGCTGATAGTTAGCTTGAATTGTAAACCAGAAGTAGATGAGTTGAAACACTGATTTATTCAATTTTGTCGAACTTGGAAAAACGGAGTTTAATTTTTTCATCTGTCGTTGATAATCATGAAGTCGTGAACATGTTTCGTGAATGTCAACAGCATAAACATTTTGTTGCAAAGGATGACAACATTTGCTGTACAAAATAAATAATGACAGTGAAATCGGATTTCACAATGTTGTGAGAATTATCCTCTGCATATTTAATGCAATGAATACCACAAACTACTCAGGAGAACTGCCTGTTTCAAAATTTAAATTAGTGAACAATTATTTGAGGGATGAACCATACTTAATTTATTTTGTATTACGTAATATTGATTAACATTGGTTTCAATACTGTTCTTAAAAAAAATCGCAAGCACGAGAAGTCGTTTACGAATATAGTTTAGTAAAATTGAATGTACACTCCCGATCATAAGTTTGACTTACCCCCAAAAATTCACGCAAATGTGCTATTTACGTTCAATTTTCGTTCTCCTTGAGTCATTTGAAAGGTATTGAATGAAACTTACTTTACATAAAGGTTCAATTTATTTTTCAGATTTCGTATACTAAGATTAAAAACATTCAAAGCTACAACATTTTTCAAAACTCACACAAAATAATCATGAGTGATTCTTTCAAAATAGGGTCGACCAAATTTTGAAATGAAAGTAGTTGTAGAACCCTTAACCAATACCCAACGGGCTCCAGTTGAGACAATTTGGTGGAAAAATTTAGAAAATATTTGAATCATGGAAATATGTATTCAAGTCATTGATCAAAAGTTTAGGGTCTACTGCTCTCCTGAAGCTTAAAATTTCTTTATTTATACAGAAGAAAAAATATTACAACAATCTCCGGTGCATGGAGAAATTTACCGACCTTTCAAGGCTCTCCTAATCCAACGAATCATTTTAGTGTCTTAAGCTCCCCACAATGCAGTAGTGCAAATACTAAGCGAATGAAAGTACGGCTCATGACCTTTGAAACATCATCGGCACCGGACCTGATCATTGATAACACTTACGCATAGGTAGTACACCTCATACATTGTATGTTGGGGATTACCGGCGCTCAGCGGGATCGCATGGCCCGAGGTTAGCTTTAATTGAACAAGATCATAATTCATTCCGGTGCTGTGGGATGCGCTTCGCTGTGTATACATCTAGGACGGGGAACGCCCATCGATTACGGTGGTGCCGGCGTAATAAAAATGAAAATTTATCCCATCGCTATCGTCGAGCTCCATGGGGGAAAGGGCGTCCTTTCCACATATGATGAGATTTTGTACAGATTTACGATCAATTTATTTAAATCCTTGCTTCGGTTGCTGATACACCCTTAGGACGATTCGGGTTGTGAAAGTGAAGTGGTAGATTTCTTGCTTGGAAATCTTTGATCTAGGATTTCCAGTCCTTACCGATCATCAACATATCTATGATATAATCAATGCCACTTATCAGCTGCAGTTGTCCATAGCAGTTTGAAGGAAGGAACTTCGTAAGCAAAAAGCAACTATTCCTGTTCACAGATGCCCGTCTTATATGGGAAAACTATTCACACACATTCACCAGCAACCAGTTTGGATGTATAAAAACCAAACGAACGCTCCATTGACTGCCGGATCGACGGGGGAAATGAAGGCAGCACCAATCACCTTTCATCTGAACACACAACACAACCGTGCTGTAAATCATCAAATATCAAAACAGATTGCCACCCATTTTGCGATTAGGAAATGCGTCGCACACCACTTCGGTACAAGTTTCCGCGTTTGCCCTGAAGCAGTTACCTCTATGTAGGTTCGTGCAAACTTTGCAGCAGCAGCAGCTTCTTTTGATCGCGAACACGAACGCGGAGGGCTGTAATTACTCGGAAATAGAAAGTTTCCATAAATCTTCCAAACTGTTTTCGCCCCGATAGATCCAAGACTTAGATAGAGCGCACCGATGTCGATATTGTTTTTTGTGATTACTTGCTTGGGAGTTTGTTTATCACAGTCTTGAGGAATGCCGCAATATACCCGAATCAATTTGTTGCGATTGCAAAATCGCGAACAGCTACCGAAAACGAAATATGGTTCAAAAGTTGTTGCTATTCAGCTCACAACTGGTGCAAATGACTGCGAGCTCTTCGCACCGCAAGGGCCATTGAGACGTGTCGGGAATTTCGAACTGAATTTGCATATAATACGGCCATCACACCATCGGTCAGAGGTGCGTGTTTTCTGACGTTCTTTGCCCATACACCTCTATTAGCCTGGGCTTCGAGAGTAGAATCCGAGACACTTGGAGGGAGAAATCAGTAGTGGCTTCTGCTTCTGCTGAGCTCTCTTTGGTTTGGTAACTGTTTCGATACGCTTGGCGAATGCAGAATTGGACCATTTTGGCGCTGATTTAATGTGATGTCATGACGCCGCACCGCCACTGCCACGCTGCCTCTCTTTGGAGCGGTGGATAATTTGTTGGGTCATTTGCATAAGCAATCGAGTGTAACGGTATGTATGGTGCGCTCTGGGATACTATGTAGAGGGTACTATACGGAGAGCTCCTTTGGTCTGTGATTCTTTAATTTTCTTTGGTTTGGTTAAGGCAGAAAATGAGTTATATTGTATCAACCAAAAACCGACTGACTTTTATTTTATTTATTTCCATTTCGTCAAGCCAGTGTAGACTACATACAATGATTAACTAACAAGAGGTCCATATCCATTTAAGCGCGGGAAATCCGCTAATATTATACACTAGCTGAGTGTGCCGGGCCTTGCTCGGGATTCAATATAACCTTAAGTTTATGCGCCGATTAAAAAAAGCATGCTATATTTTCTGTTTCATTTGTATGGTAGCCGCCTTCCTTACAGAGGGGTCTCAAACCATCATAAGAATCTTTCCCGGCCCCAAAACCCTGGCATACAAATTTTCACGCCAATCGGTTCAGTAGTTTCCGAGCCTATAAGGGTCAGACAGACACACAGAAATTCATTTATTTATATAGAATTTCTTGGAGAATCGGAACCAGACAATGGAGGTAATGCAGAGCAGAAAGGAGCTGAACGGAAGGTTTATCTGCAACTGATAACAGCAGGCCTGTGGTATATCAACGTTGAAAGAGCACTAAAGTTGTAATTGAAGGTGAAATTGCGTGATAAAAGGCTGCAATAGGAACAGCAATTGCGACAGAGGAAGCTGGAAGTTGGTTACGGTTGGCGCCTACTGCCTAGTAGTTTGCGAAATACATCGGTTCCAGACTTGCGAGAGACACTAAAATAAATTCCAACGTAGAATATCCCAATACCTACAAAGCTGAAGAAAATTCCCAAGCCAAAAGATCCCACATCGAATATGAGCGACGAAGAGGATTTAGAAGTGGAATCCTCGGTGGAGTCCGAGCTAGTGAACTAGAATTTACCCGATTGGCAAACCGAAAATTATAATTAAAAGCACTGGAAGCTAAAGCCGCGGAAGGCATTAGTTGGCTGTCGAGCTACGTGGTTCGGCCAAATCGGTAAATGCAAAAGGCTTAGAATAAGCAGCAGGTGAAAATGATGGAACGGTGGAAGCTATGCGAGCAATGCTTAACCAAGCATACAAGATCACTACAAATTCTGTAATCCTCAAGAAATATGTGCAAAGGTCCTAGAAGTCAAACTACTTTGAACGTCGATTGCTCATGACTCACAACACACTTACGCAAACTAGCTGGTTTCGGTTTGCAGGGTGTCAACTATGAGACTAGATGAGACTCACTCTAGTGGCTCAACCAAGACTCCCGGATATCTAGCTCAGTAGCATGAGACCTCTGAACTGTGTCACAGAGTTGGCATGCTACTTGGTAATTCGGAGGGGTACGCGGAACAAACTGTGCAGAAACTGTGGGATTTCTTAAGTGATAGTGAAATTAATTGGAAGCTAAAGTGTGGGTGGAAAAAGTCTAGAAGTTTATTAAAATGGAACTATGGTGCGGATGGTTTTATTGGGCTATTATGGGGTGTGTTCTAAGGGTTTCTGCTTCCTTGGTACGTACCGGTGTGGTGTTTGCTGGACGATGGCGAGCGCTCGCTGGTGGTGATTATATTGGGCAGCTGTTGTTTGACCGCGATGGCGATCCGTAGCTTAATCACTCCGTCGACAATGGCGGATCGGTGTCTTCAACTGGTCTGGAAGATGGCGCCTGGTGACTGTAGCTGTGGTCACTACAATGGCGGATTTGAGGCTTGGGTTTGCGCGTTGCGTTGGCTGTTTGCAACCAGGGAATATAGCAACCCAACAAACAATTCAGAGTCACAAATAAGCATATATATTGAATAAATGCTGTATAACAGTGTACAATGCTGAATTAAACGAGTTGTTGAATTATGTGCTGAAAAAGCTCATTGAGATCGATAGATGCACATTTATTCCACTGTTTGCTCTCATATGATTAATTTACTTATTAAAAGCTGTAAAAGCGTTAAATGCCTTCCCAATTCAACACCAGAAGTTTGATCTAATAACAAACTGAATAAGCGTAATCTGTACATACATTGACACTTTAATTCGATTGTTTTCAATTGATTTAATAACATGCTTTATTAGACGTCTAATAAATGTTCTATGGCTCCATTATTAGATTACATTGCATTGCTTTACAATCTTGCTGAATAAAGGTGAATACAGTCAGCATAATAGCTCTTATACCACTATGCGTCCATGTTGTAATCACATGATTTGTCAATGCTTTATAAACGACGTATTAGATTCATTATTCTACAACACTGGCTCAGTCTTACAACACGACGAAATCAGTAGAGTAGTGGTTACCGTTTCCGCTTTCCAAGTAGAAGGTCGTGAGTTCAATCCTAACTCAACCCTTTTTTTTATTTGTGTTCTACGTCTAATTAATTTAAATAGTAATGATCGATCACATGACTCACGACAATGAATGAATTGATCTAGTTTAAAATTTAACTGAGCATCCTTTCTTTTGACTTGGAGAGGTGAAGAGGTAACATTTAAAACAACGATTAACGAATTAATCATTCCCACAGGGCCTTGAAGGAGCTAGAGTTGCGATCGGGAGTGCCGATAGGTATTTACTTTCAAGCAAGCTTTTATTGATTATTGAGTTGCCCATATGACGAATTCTAGGATAGCTTAGATGACAAAGCATGCGGCTGGTTATCGGAAGGTACATGGTTCGATTCCCATGCAACGACATGTATAAGTATTTAATAAATTTTCGAATATATGTGTGGTGCTTGCCACGTCAGACATAATGAAAACAATCACTTATGACACACCTTTCCCTGTCCCCGTACCTCTTATTTTCCGGTTAATTTTCCCACAGTTGAATGATCGTTTAATAAATATATAATAATGTCTAAATCAACGTTACTTCACATGATAATCAAGCGTATACAGAGTATCACTGTTTTAAGGAAGCAGTGATGTCTAATAAACGCTGAATAAATTTTTTTCGTATAAACTCTGTTACAACTCATATAAGTCGAATAAAAGCTTCTCGACATACCTTATACAACACCTAGTAGTTCAATGTTGTGGTTGAATAAATTCTCCAGATTTGTGTAAACAAAGCCTGAACAGAAGTTATTATTAAAAATAGTACAAGTACTATTAAGCATGCAGTTGAATAAAATGGCCAAGAAGTCGTTTCTTCAATAGACGATTGTTTGTTGGGAATCCCTGTGCAGCTACCGAAGTAGCCTTTTCGGTGTCAACGGCGTCTCGCTTCCCGCGAACATCAGCTGACCGTGACAAGGCCACCTTGGTCGAGTCGAGAAGGGTCTTCCTCCTTAACAATTAGGGCTTCCGAGTCCGAGGATGCTCTCCTTTCTGGCAATTATTAAGCTGGAGAGTGGAAGGTCCTTGACATTTAGACCAAGACAGTCGAGACTGACTTGGTTGAAAAGTGCCGATCGTAAGGATATCCGTGGAATAAACTAAAAAAGGTCCTAAAGGACAAATGGTTGTTTTAAACCAAGCCAAAATCATATTTGGTAAAATTAAGTCACACCAGGAACATAAAAAGGTAATTCACTGTACTTTGGTTCACTTTTGTACTCCACTCACGTCTTCTAGGCACAAACGCCGGTTTACTTCTTGGCAATGGTTGACCATCCCAGCTATCAAAAGCCCTCCTTTTCCCATCCAGTTTTCAATTCGTTCCTTATTTCCTCCATTTTCCTTCCTTGTAGCTTATTACCACCCATCCTTATCATCTCCTTCGTCTATTGAGTTTTTCTACCACAGTTGATCAGAACACCCTTTCGATCCTGTCACACCCAATTAAGTTTATAAACAAATATCAATTTCAAACTACCTACTAAGACAAATTTATACATTTTTCAATAACAGCAATTTTACCTACAATCCTACTAATCCTACTAACCCAACACTGACACTAAACAAACACTACAGTTTCCTAAAACAACATGCACAAATTAAAACCTAGGACATTGTAACTAAACGGTTACAACTATTTGGAAAACCCTGCATATTCAGGGAATCTCACGGAACTCCATTTATAACCTAGAAACTCATGAAATCTTAATGAATTTTCTATGCATTCAGGATTTTTTTTTTCTAATCCTTATTCATAACTGAATTACAAACTATAATGATATCACCAATCATGAAGGAAAGTGCAATAATGATTTTGTTTAAAAGACATAGACTTGAACAATTTAAATTCAAGGAAAGGTTATGGACTTGAAACTTATTTTAAAGATCGAAAATTCTGGATTATTTGAAAAACGACGAATTCCAGACTAATACATATTTTTAATATTCTAAGCCAGAATGGTTTGCAGGGTTTCGTACATATGTTTTTTTTTTTAATTATGATTTTAGTTTTGTTCACCAGTCTTAAAACAAAACCAAGGTTGCGATTCATTTGAAATTTTTGGGATCTCATATTAGGAAACAGCTGAATCAAGATCTTGGAATATGGATAAAAAAATCAAGCCTAGTGTAAAACACACTTCAATCCCGGATCTATAAAAAAAAACTACAAGGGACAGCCCTATGGGCTTGTGCCGTAGGACTACGTGGTCTTATATAATGAATATTTTTAGTTAACTGTAGCAGGAGCTTGGGTTTTGAGTAGAAATAGGAACTTGAGCGGGGTTCTCTCTGTTTATACTCTTTAGTATGACGCGTTTGACATAGATGGCGCACAGCGACTCACGAAGAGCTACTGATTCCGATCAATAGCGGTGCGGCTTCTTCTTCCTTCTATGGATGCTCATGTGGGCTGCAGCTTGCTGCTTGTAGGTAGCCTTTCGTTGTGTACCACGCGGTGATTGAATAAACAGAGACCGGATGGGATTCAACTTTGAAATCTGTGTTAGGGAAATCGCTTTTCGCAGGCAATGAGTGATAATTTGATTTATCATAGCAACAGTTGCACATTCGTGAAATTTTCAGCAGTGACACTTTGAAAATGATAAAGTCTTACATTTAACAGATGCGTAGAAATATTTCTGATCGATTGGTGATAAAATTATTTAAATTGGTCCAGGGGCAGCTGAGTTATTAACGTTCAAAATCTTTCATAATTTTGTTACATGTTCCATTTTCGGTTTTCACAAAGTGTAACCCCAGATAGAAATCACAGACGTAGTCGTACGTCAAAAAACAATTTATGGGCTTTTTATTATTAAAACGTAGAGCGATCTTTGCCTAGGGGTACAAACGGAAGCTTGAATATGTAGCGCAAAGGCCGTGAGTGGTCGGATCAAACGTGTTTGCTCTTAGTTCTTTTAATTATTCGAGAATCTATTATCTTAACTCCTTCTGTATTTGAATTGGTGGCCCTGAAAAGGGCCTTTTGTGTTTCAAATGGTGGCCCTGACAAGGGCCTTTTGTTGTTTTTTCCTGGTGTCCATCGAAAGGGTTGTTGGAGTTGGAGGGTACGGAACGAATATGTACTAATCGCTGTTCCCTTTTGGCGCTCCTTTTATTTTGGCGCTATATTTTGATATTGCTGTTGTATTTGCTTCAGTGGATGGAGAACTAACATTATTATTATTTATCTTTATTAGGGAGGCTTTCAGCCTTGGGCTGGTTCGCCTCCAGGAGAACTAACACGAAATGCATAAACGTGCTACCAATTGACGTCTGCGGGAAGGTTTAGAGCTGGATGATTTACACAAGTTTATTCTCTCAAGGAGACTCAATGACCCAAAGCTGATAGTGATTTTTTGAACACTGTTATTGGCACTGATTGGTGATTCTTTGCTGTTATTCTCTCCATGGTTGAAAAATATTTCAAATTTGTGAACCTGTTTTACCCACCACCTAGAGATCTTTAAAGAAATTCTAAAGTGTAAAGGTCATTTTGGATCCAAGAGATTCACATGCTGGTACAGCGTGCTTACACCATTACACAGCGGTTGAAATTTTGCAGGTGATCAATGTTGTAGTCAGCCTAACGGAACGTACATGGTGAAGCTACTCAGAGAACCTCCGATGTCCACGTCCTTCAGGGTCCTACCAAATTTGTGGCGAAATTGTGCAAACGTGCTCCGTCCAGCATTGAATTGGATTGTTGTGCAAGTCGATGCCGACCGAATGACGACCTATTGCGGGAAGCCTTTTCTCCGGTCGATGTGGGTGCATTCGTCGTCGTCTTCGTATTGGTGCGATGCGTGCTGTTCCACTTATAAGTCGTGTCCGACGCTTATCCGTCCGTCCGATTTGGCAAGCGTTTTGACTACCGTTGCTTTTCTCCGCCCTTCCATTCATTGGTGAAATGGTGAGCGGTCAACCGAGCGGTGAGCTCGCTCATGTGAGCATGCGCAATGTGTTGTATGTTCGATTTGCGCTCTATCGTTACGTCCGAGTTTGGGATTTTTCATTACATGTCTGAATTTTGATTTTTTTTTAATGTGACCCCCAAGATTCCAGGCGTAGAAACGTCTCGAGCATGAAAGATTTTAAAAGATTTTCATTTTAAAATCTTAAAATAAGACATTTAGTGAAATGGCTCTCATGTGCCTATGGATCTAAGATCCGGCCCATCGCTAAAAATCTGCTATTTATGAATTTTATCTAGATGAACGCCTCATTGGGACGGTACTAATGAAAATATCCATTCGCTATTGAAAATTTAGTCGGTTGCTGAATTTATGTATGGGCTCAAATAAGGGGCATTTATGCCAACATTACATCCATTTCCCCTATTAAGTGACTTTTGATATCGCGGGAATTTGAAAAACTACTTATTATTTAATAAATCGAGATACCAGATATGAAAAACGAATAATAGAAAAATGCAAAATGATCAGCTTCCAAAACCCAAACCAAAACTTGAGTTGTTAGACCATTGGGATGCGGTGTTGATTCTATCCTACCTCATATTTTGTATTATGGAGTGATGCTTGAATACGGATTTACTTTAATCACTATCCTTGCATAGCAGGTCTGTCAAATGTGTGACAGTCATCAAATTAAATCATTCGGATTTCAGCCAACATTTAAGAAATCTTCTATGCAGCGCTGGTTATAAAAGTTAATGTGACTTGAATCATACCGTCGTAGGATAAACGTTCCTATAGTTGTGGTACGTTGGAATCGTTAGGATCCTATACGTTATGGACCCGATTTTGTCAGCCCCCTTTTTTGTCAACATTTTCTAATGTTCTACGAAACCCATGCGTTTTTTTCAGTGATCTTATTGCACCAAAGTATATCTCAAACATCCAGCTTGAACATGAATGAGAAAGAGTTGGAATTACGGTTGTGTGTAACGATTGAAAGATAAAAATCTGATGCGCGGAGAGGCTGACAAAATTGGGTCATTGCTGTAGTTGCTTATGGAGTCTCCTTATTGAGTTTCGTTAACCAACTACAGGAGCCTAACGCGTCTAACATTCCGTAATTATAGGAGCGTTTACCCTAAGTGTTTTCCCCAGCGACTGTGTCAATGACATAATACGATCAAGTAGGAGACTACATAGGCTTCTATAGGAAGACATTTGTACTAACGTATCTCCACTATTGGTGCGATTACCTTATATTGAATTTAATACACTTCCGATATGGTTGTCGACTAGACGTTTCACTTCAAGTATGTAGTACGCCAAAATGAAACGGCTAAACAGGGCTTGATGGTGTTGATAATACTGATTTCAAGTAGGATCCATGTAAAGATTGATTTCGAAAAAAATGTAACACTTCCTTTTGCATGGGTAAAAATTTATGAAATTTTGAGTAAAACTAGTTTTGAGTGTAATGTATTTTGTCACAATCTGCCAAGTGGTTATCGAGATGGCTTCCAAGCAAGAAGTGCTTCGACAAAAAAAATATGAGAGCGGTCGTGTAAAATCTAGGCCAGTTCCACAAGTGGATCGAGAAACAGTTTGGAATCGACAATTCGACCGTGTCCCGTGTGGTAAAATCGTGGGTGCGGCTAATTCAGCAAGTCGTACATAGCGACCCATCAACTGCCAAATAATAATAATATAATAAAGACGAATGCTTTCAGAAGCTCCTGCTGTCCTTCCTCCGATCCCACGAAGGTGACACTCTGTTTTGGCCGGATCTGGCATCGTGCCATTACGCGAAATCGGTGAGGGAGTGGTACGAAGCCAACGATGTTGTTTTTGTGCCGAAGGAGGCAAATCCGCCAAACTCACCAGAACTTCGCCCAATCGAAAAATTCTAGGCGATTTTGAAGGGTAAGCTCCGGGAAACAGGGAAGGTTTTCAAAAACGACAAGGATTTGAAGAAAGAGCGGATGAAAGTGAGCGGATTACCTGTATAAATAAAGAGAAAAGGATTGGTATTTTAAGTTAAACTCAACTACCTTAATTGCTCATCCTTGTCAGATACGCGTATTTCGTCTACTATGTGCAGAACTTTTAAGTGTCTTGCACTAATACTCGACTACTGCAGTCAATCATTCGATCACTCTAGTGAAATAGAACATCACTGTCCTACTGCAACAGCAACTGTCTTTGAATCTCCCTGCATCTTTCGCCAATACCAACTTTTTCTGGCGTCTTTCGTGCGGAATCTAATATAGCCAACATCCTATGCGTAACGGCGTCGGTGGTGTAGTGGTAAGCGTGATTACCTCTCACCCCTGCAGGCCTGGGTTCAATACCAGTCGGTGCCGCCGGGATGTTATGAGGCATAACATCTCTGATCACGCCTTCCTTCGGATGGGAAGTAAAGCCGTTGGTCCCCGGTTCATGAGTTGATGGGTTGATAGGTAGGGTCCAGGTGTGGGAGCTGCCTTCCTGGTACGTCGGTAGCATTGGTGCTCAGCACGGAAAACAAGATCGACGGAAAAAAACAAACCAAAGGAAAAAAAAAACATCCTATGCGTCTAAAAATCATAGTCAAGCTCATTCATTCATTCATCCGGCTTGCTCTAACTCATCACCCAATTACAACAGAAAAGCAACCACTTTCGTACTCTTTTAGTAGCTATCATACTTGGTTCCTCTTTCCTCTACCAGTGCCCGTTTAATTGAAACAAAACTACTTTCTCAAACTTTACAGTATGACAAGCAGAGAACGCTTATCATCCTTTCATTACGTCAAATTACGACAGCAACTTACTTTGCATAAGTAATTTCCGCCATTACAAAAATAATCCGTCAAATGACGCTAATGCTTCGTCTCCAAGGAAATGAATCTTTCGTGCATATTAAAACTCCAAAGTGACACTGCACATATCATTTGCAACGGATAACAGATCACTTCATCGCAACTCATGCGTCTTCAATTAACATCACCTCGGTACGTTGAACTCACGCTTGCAACGTGAGCTTAAAATTCAAGCGCCCTCCCAATGCTTGTCATCACCCTCGAGAGCACAGCGATCATGATGGAAACGAACTCAAAGTCGCAGCACGTGCTCACCTCCATCCACATACCGTCACTACCGAGATGAATGCTGAACTAGCTAGGTGTATGGTTAAGCTCTCAAACTGCCGCTCACACATGTGCGCCCGCATGATACGAAGAAAGGTTATGATTAAACGGCTGAAACTTTCATCTTCTAAAAGCCTGCGCACTCTGCGGATAGGTACAAAAGTGAGCGAACGCAATGGCAGAAATAATGCAGACTTCGGCGACGACGGCGACGACGTCGTCGTCTGAAGCTAATGTGAGAAGTATGCTTGACTGAGAAAAAAAAAACTCGGGTGAATAGAAAGTGAGATTTTTCATAACATTTTTTCCACTCTTGTGATATGTGCAAATGTTCAACTCCATCTAATTATCCCAAACGCACTCGCACGTATGTTTGTGCCGAAGAGCAGCGAGTGCGATGCATAAGGAGGGGAGGCAATAATGCGGCGAGCATAAATCTCCATGAACTCAACATCAAAATGCAATTATCAGTCATTCACACAAGTGAACAGGGTTTTGTCGCTGAATCGAATTAGAATGGATGCAGGGAGGAAATGAAAGCTCTTGGGTGGCACTTATGTGGGGGAGTTGTTGGTGGATAGTTTCTACAAACTAGCTCACATTATGGTTCAAAACTCGCATATGTGGTGAATCCAGGCAGGTAGCTTTATGACGGCATCAGTGGCATATTGTCAAATGTGATATGGTTCAGGCCAATTTTCTATGATGTGGTGACGAGTCGTTTAGTTCCACCGGAGAAAGGAAACATGGTGAGACGAGGGGGGAGGGGTGAAGTATTATTACATCGTTGGCCGGCGACAGTGACAGTGAATGATGCAGTCAGACGGCGCGTTATATTGGAACCAGTTGCTCAACGGCTTACGCATACAAATTGGACAAAAATACTGCATGGTCATTGGAGAGAAAAGTGCGTTGACTCTTTAATTCGATTGTGTAATAAGGGTTCACAACTTGAGATGACTTTGGACCTTTCGATTTCTCAGTCAGCGGATTCAATTCCCTATAACTGGCATGGTAATTTAGACCTGGTTACTCAGTGATTTTAAATGTGCGCCCGTCGCCCACCTCAAGTCCATGCGCCCTTGTCAAGAGCGCTCATAATTGTAATATAGGAATGTACATAACTGCATGTACACGGAATTAAGTTCCCTCTAATTGACCCTGGGGTATGAGTGGGTCAGCTTGCCAAAAATTTTAAAAATACTAACAGGGAATAGCTCCATTTATACAGTGTCAGATTGATTTGATAGCTATCGATATCTTAGATGTGAAATACTTTCGTTAACGAAAGTTGAACCCAGACCCACATTTGGATAAGCCAAATCCCTAATCACCATGCTGATTTCACTGTCATCGTTTTTTCCTTGATTTGTATTCCGTCGATCTTGTTTTCCTTACTGAGTACCAATGCTACCGACGCCAGGGAGGCAGCTCCCACTCCTCGACGCTACCTATTGACCTATCAACTCATGGAATGGGGATCAACGGCTTTACTTCCATGTTCAGAGATTTTATACCTCATGATTAATAATTAACAATCTGGAAGCGATCATAACGAAACGTTATGCAGCATTACAGATAAACAGGCAGTAGACGCTATTAATTTAAGCGACAACATGAATTTTCAACAGATACTGGCAGTCAGGGTAGCTTGAATCGTGACCGGTATTTTTTTCAGTCAGCTATTAGATGTAAGGCAAAATCCATAGAGCTCCTGAAATTTTCCAAATGTTCATAGAACATCCCTGAAAGTCTAGAAATTTTTCTTAAGCTCTCGGAATGTTTCGCAAACTTCTCTAGACTTTCTCGAAGTTCTCTGAACTCCCTCAAGATTTTTTTGAAGTTCACTAAACTTTTCTGAAGTCCTCAGAGCATCTAAGAGCTCCCTCAATTTTTTGAGTTTTTGTTTTTCGAATATTTTGAAACTCCTTTTTTCTCTGGACTTTCCAAAAATTCCTACAATTTTTCTGGAATTCAAGGAAGTTCCTGAAGTTTTAACAATTAACAAAAATGTTAAAATATTTAAACTTCAGGAAAAGCTTCATTGATAACAATTGAATTTCGGGGAGCTCTTAATCATTTGATGAAGTTTTCACATCTCTGAAGTTTTCTAAGCTACTTGATTATTTGGAAGCATCTCAAAATTTTCCGTTATTTTCCTGACATAAATTGAGCTTCCGTGAATTTCCCTCAACTCTCGAAACTGCCATGAAGCATACGGAATTTCCTTTAAAATGATCTTGAATGATCGTTAAGGTTTCCTTAATGTGTCTTAAAATAAAACGAAATTGTTTAAGTCGTTCTACACACTTAATCTAGCTCGGTAAAATCTCCAACAGCCGATTACTTCGGCAGTAACTTTTGCTGATATCTTTGCAAAATATCAGTTTGTTAGCTGATATCTCAGTAAAATGTTATTTGTTAGCTGAGTCTAGGCAATTGTTTTACTGAATCTCAGCAAAATAAATTGCAGAACAACTCGGCTGTTGGAATCTCGGCGAAAAAATTTGAGTGTGTAAGATTTTCAATAATGTTTCCTAATTTTCCTTAAATTCATGGAACTGCCCATAGATTACCGGAACTAATTCTAACTAACATATAAGAACGTTCGGCGAAATTACCCATTTGGCGAAATGTCCTTTGGAGAAATGTTCTTCGGCAAAACGTCCTTCGGCGAAGCATCCTTCGGCGAAACGTCCTTTGGCGAAATATCCTTCGGCGAAACGTCCTTCGGTGAAACGTCCTTGAGCGAAACGTTTTTCGGCGAAACGTTCTTTGGCGAAATGAAATAGCCCCATAGAGCATATTATCAACTTAGATAAGGCTGATTCTGTTGCTCTATTAGTACAACGATGTTTTGATATGCAGAGCAAGGTGAATGTTCCCCTGTGGTGGGTAGAACTTCGAAATCTGAACATTTGGATCATTCCTTCATTACTTTTTTTTTCCTTGATTTGTTTTTCGTCGATCTTGTTTTCCATGCTGAGCACCAATGCTACTGACGCCAGGGAAGCAGCTCCCACACCTGGACCCTACACCTATCGACCCATCAACTCATGAACCGGGGACCAACGGCTTTACTTCAGAAGGGGATCAGAGATGTTACCACTACACTTGTGCCGCTCAAACCTCCACTACTGAATAAATTCATAAATGAAATTTTGAATCACTTCTAAAAGAACTGAATCATTCCACATATGTTCGGAATAATTGCAGAAATATTCGGAAATTCTTCGGCAAGTACTGAATCACTTTAAAAAAATTTAAAATCGCTTCTTAAAGAACTGAATTGCTTCAGTAATGTTCAGAATCACTTCGCTAAGCAATAAATCACTTCAGAAGAGTTCTAAATCGCTTCGGAAAGTCCTGAATTAGTTTTTAAAAATTCGGAATCACTTCAGATTCGAACGGAATCACTTCGAAAAGTACTGAAGCACTTAAGAAATGTTCTAAATATCTTCGGAAGTAGTGAATCACTATATATCAATTCGGAACCACTTCTAAAAAAGAATCACTTCAGAAAATACTGAATCACTTTGGAAAATACTGAATCACTTCAACTAAATTCAGAATCACTTCAAAAAGAACTGAATCACTTCAGAAATGTTCAGAATCACTTCGCTAAGTATTAGATCACTTCAAAAGAGTTCTAAATAACTTTGGATTTTGCTGAATTTGATTTTAAAAATTCTAAATCACTTCTGAACGTACTTCATCACTTCTAAAACGAACGGAATCACTTCTAAAAGTACTGAAGCACTTCAGAAATGTTCTAAATATCTTCGAAAAGTAGTGAATCACTTCATAGCAACGCGGAACCACTTATAAAAGAGAATCACTTTAGAAAAGTTCTAAATCTCTTGGGAAAGTACTAGATCACTTTAGAAATATTCGGAATCACTTTGGAATGCACTGCATCACTTCGAAAATGTGCTGAATCTCTTCGAAAAGTACTGAATCACTTTATGAACAAATCGAAATCACTTCTAAAACAACTGGATGATCCCAGAAATATTCGAAAGCAATTATAAAAGCACTGATTCACTTCAGAAAAGTTCTAAATCACTTCAGAAAGTACTGACTTATTTGCAATCACTTCGAAAAATACTGAATCACTTCAGAAATGATAGGAATCACTTCAAAAAGTACTGAATCATTTCTAGTGGTGATTCAATACTTTCTGAAATGATTCAGTACTTTCCGAGGTGATTGTGAACTTTTCTGAAGCGATTCAGTACTTCAGAAGTACTAGCGGACGTGTTTACAATCTTTGTGTAGTGACTCCAAACTTTTCTGAAGTGATTCTATACTTTCATAAATGATTTGGTAATTTGTAAAATAGTTCAGTGCATTCCGAAATGATAGCTACTTTTTTTGAAGCGATTCAGCTCTTCCGAAGGAATTGCGAACATTTCTGGGATCTATATTTTCGAAGTTATTTAGTTCTTCCAAATGTGATTACAAACTTTCTGGATTGATTCGGTACTTTCCGCAGTTATTCCAAACATTTCTGAAGTGATTCAGTACTTTCGGAAGTGATTCCAAATTTTGCCGAAGTGATCCAGTACTTTCTTAAATGAACCATTTCTGAAGTTATTCAGTACTTTTCCAAGTGATTCCGAACATTTCTGAAGTGATTCAGTGCATTTCTAATTGATTCAGTTATCTTCGAAGTGATTCAGTTCTGAAATGATTACAAAGTTGCTGAAACGCAATGATTCAGTACTTTCCAAAATTATTCTTAACTCTTCTGAAGTGAATTCAGTAAATTCTGAACTTATTCCAAACTTTTCCAAAGTGATGCAGCACTTAATTTTTATTTTTTTTTCTGAAAAGATTCAGTAATTTCTGAAGTGATTTCCAACTTGTTTTAAGTAATTGAATACTTTTTAAAATTATTAATTACTTTCTGAATGAATTCCTTTATGAACCGATTCAGTTCTTTTCGAAGAGATACCGAACATTTATGAAGTAATTAACTACTTTTCGATGTTTTTTTATTTGTTGATTACTTTATTTGTACATGATCAATCGAATAAACTTTACAGAGCCAAGTTATCATTTTCTTTATACATCATAAATGCTTTAAATCTTAAATTGAGGGATTTGACCGATTACTCGCGGTCTTCTCGAGGTTAGTGAATGACAATTGTTTGGATCAGAAGAGGGAAGACGAGATTTGGGACATGATTTATGATTAAAAAATTTCACTATTTCTAAAACATATACTTAATCCTATCGACGTTATATCAACTCTGTAATTATACAATTATTACACAAACAAATCTACAAAAAAAAAACACACACACATACAAAACACAAACTAAACACAAGGTTAATCAAACTTACAATCTATGGTTAATATTCTTCAAGAAAACATATATGAGTTGCATAAACTCCACATCGCGTCTAGCCAAAATATCCCGAACTGGGACATTATGTTGCCTACCTCGAGCCCGAAGGGAATCGTACAACTCGGATCTGACTCCACGGTGCTCAGCACATGACCATGCGTCCTGGTAACCTTGCCCACATTCGCAGAGATGACTGTCCCCCAACCCAACACGGAACAAGTGAGCGCTTAGCGAATAGTGATTGGACATGAGGCGAGACATCACACGAATGAAGTCTCGACCCACCTCCAAACCTTTGAACCAAGGACACTTCGACAGCTTAGGGATGATTGAATATAACCATCGTCCCAAACTCCCTTAACTCCATTTATTTTGCCAGCTGGCAAGTGACTGTTGACGATAAATGAAGAAAAATTCGTCGTAGGCGATTTGTCGATCGTAAAGTGAGTCCGCCTTCTCATTGTCCGGAATCGAGCAATGAGATGGTACCCATGCAAAGGTGATGACGAAAGATCTTAAAGATAAAGCACTTAGAAGCTCTCGTATTTTCATGAGAAAATACGAGGAGTGCTCTACCGGCCTCATACTTTTCGATGTGATTCAATTATTTTCTTAAGAGATTCAGTACCTTCCGAAGTGATCCTACACACTAAGATTTTTTTTTTCGTGTTTGGTAAATTTTACCGAAATCAGAACAGCATTTTAAGGGCCATTGAATTTTCTAAATAATTTCAAAACAAATAAAGCAATTATTAATAAAATTCATTTTAGTGGAGATTTAGTTTCAAAGTAGCTGAAAAGTAATGAAATTTAATTGCATAAATTTTACCGAACAGGTCAGCTGTTCAGATTTCGGTAAAAATTACCGAAGTCGGTGATAATTTCTCAGTGTGTAAACTTGTTTGAAGTGATGCAGTAATTTCTGCAGTGATTTCGTCCTTTTCATAAGTTATTCAGTACTTTCTGAAGTGATTTCGAGCTTTTTTATGTGATTCCAAACTTTTCGAAATAAATCTTAACACTTATGAAGTGAGTCAGAGCTTTCCGATGTGATTTCAAACACTTGGACTCATTTTCTTCGAGTAAACTTTTGAAGGTGATGCAATATTCAAATGAGTGTTACAATACGTTTGTATGCGAGTCTATACTTATGACGGGTAGTGTTTATGGGCATAACGCGGTTCAAATAAAACCTAACTGATGGGTGCATCACATTTTATATCTGATGCGCTCACATTTGTCATAGCACATTTATAAGCAGATTGTTTGTTTTGTATTTGAAATATTTTCATTAGACATTTAAAAGCGTAGGTGCAATCTGGATGAAGACAGAACATTTCTCATGTTTCATGTTTGTAGTGCAATTTTGCGCATATGAGCGCATATTAATGTGGATGGAGGTCGATATTTCTACACCCAGTTAATATTCACTAAACAAATTATATTAGTAAGCGGTTTTCGGAGCTGGTTACTAATGGAGTAACCATCAGTAACTACCATAACATGCCGGCCTATATCTAATTTGAGCAATAGAATAAAGCTTTATGGCGCCAGTAGTACCATGGCAAGCGTGACTGCCTCTCACTCTAAAGGGCCTGGGTTCAATCCTAGTCCGCGCTGCCGGGATTTTCTGTGACATAGCATCTCTTATTACGCCTTCCTTCTGAAGAGAAGTAAAGCCGTTGGTCGCCGGTTCATGGCCCGGCGGTCATGGTTCGATAGTTAGTATCCAGGTGTGGGAGCTGCCTCCCTGGCGTCGGTAGCTTTGGTACTCAGTACGGAAAACAAGATCAACGGAAAACAAATCAAGGAAAAACAAAAGAATAAGGCGCATCAACAGAATTAGTTCAACAGAATAGAGATATACATACTTCAATAAGAATAGCACTCAAATGTTATTAGTTGATTACGCCTTGTCGATTGGTTTGATGATTAAGCATTGGATTGAATTTTTCAAATTGTATGATTAAACATTTCTTTTTTCTCTTTACAGATCTTAAAACTACCAGCTGATCCACAAGCTTAATATCGTAAGTTTCTTTCGTCATTATTTACCATTTTATGCTTAGCAATTATATTAAATGAATGAAATCCAGATCACAGCATTACCAACTAAGCGACCGCTTCCTAACTCTTATGGGGTGTTTCCACTTGAGCTGATTCACGTGCTAGCAAGTCTGTTGTTCACAAGCCCATGGTTATTAGCATGATTCAAGTAGTTGATTAACATTGGCACATCCATTTCTGGCACAAACTTGATCGGATTACACCAATTTATGAACCAGCATAAGCGTAAACCGGGCATTAATCTAAGCCTCTTGCAGTGCTGAAAACAATCGATCACAACCACCTGTTCGTCTTGTTTGCTCCACTTAAGTCAATATTAGCTCAATGAATTCCTCACTGAGTTCAATCGTCAGTCAGACCCCTACCTTGTGTACCCCCACAGAGATCGGATCCGACATCTCCCTTCGCAGTTTAGTTACCGTTAAGTATTTAACACCTCGTTGATGGCGACGACTGCGTGCTCATCATTATCGCTGACTGGCTGGTTTGAACAGGTGCAAACAGTGCACGATGTAGTGCGCTGCTTTACGACCAATAAAGATGTTTATTTGTTGCTGTAATGTTTATAGTTCTCGTACGTAAAGTGGATACAAGTTTATATTGATCCTTGTGGCCATTTTCCAGAGACAACTTAGAAATCAATTTGGCACGGCCATAAAACCCTAATCCAATCGGAACAGTCAACTCACGTTTCGAACTGAGCTGCGCGCTCGCATGGAAAGCATAATTTGCAAACGTTTAATTATCAATTACCGCGCGCTTTGTCGATACATGTGTAGTACTAGTAAGGTACTAAGTAAGCCACACACCGCACCACCACCCGGGTTGTTGTCTACTATGTATTTACGGTGCCGTCGTCCAATAGACAATTCTCTCTGCAAGACGATTGAAAAGAAAGTTTCTCGCTTCCTTCTCGCACTCGAAGGTACGTAAGTAACTCCGATCGTGTCTGTGATTATCGACCTCCATCGGGTGTGTAATTATCCATTATCGTGCCTCACCGCCGTCGGTACTAGTAGATAACACCGATTTGGACCCGTCGCGTCGCGTCACGTCGTCCAGCATGTAAACACGTCATGCCCAATCCATCGCGGTGGAATCCATCCATGTATACTAACAGCTGGTAAAACAACCCGGCGAACAAACGCCGATGGGGATTGATTTTCGCTGACAATCGCCGACGACGATTCACCGGGCTGCGCTGCTACTGCTTATTGGTGAAGGCACTTGTGCTGCCCGTCGATTACCGATTCGATGATTGCAGGCCGCACTAAGCGGTGTCGTTTGAAACAGATGCTGTAGCGAATCTTCCTATATCATTTGGTTGTATCAAATGCTACACTATTTCGTACAATGGTGGTATTGTTTGGTCAGGAAATTGACCCCACTGGTTTCGATTGATCGATTGTATACGGCATTTGTGAGGAGTGCATGGTTTAGATTGTTGTAGGTAAATGTTGATGATTTGCTTTGTATTTTTTCTACGGAACGCAATTTGTATTGTTGAAATAGTCAAATGATTTTCTTATGTGCCCTATCAGTTCCCCAGTTTAATTGTTGTATGTTTTGTGGGAACTGATATTTGAGCTCTTGAATTTCCGAGGTGGTAGTAAGATCAATCAAAAATAAGGATACCAAAGTGATTCACCCAAATCTTTAGATTTTAAGATGGATTAACTGACTAAAAGTTATTAATTAGACTAAAAATTAGCTGTCCATATTAAAAAGTAATGCATTATGCTTAAAAGAGCAATCCAAGGATGGTTTGGTTTGGAGTACCGGTTTTACCATTACCAAAAACTGGTAAATCCTTTCAAAAATGCATTACATAATTTATGTAATCACCGCATCCTGGTAACCTTGTCCACATTCACAGAGATTGCTGTCTCCCAACCCCACACGGAACTAGTGAGCGCTTAGACAATAGTGATTGGACATGAGACGAGACATCACGCGTATGAAGTCTCGACCCAAGTCCAACCCTTTGAACCATGCAAACTTCGACACCTTAGGGATAATTGGATGTAGCCATCGTCCCAAGCTCCCTTCACTCCATTGATGTTGCCAGCTAACGAGCGACTGCTGACGAAAAATAGAGAAAAATTCACTATAGGTGATTTGTCGATCATAAATGTCGCCTTCCATAGCGCCCATATTCGCAAGTGAATCCGCCTTCAATACAAAGGGACCCACGCGAAGGTGATGATGAAAGAGCGAACGGATAAAGCACTAAGCAGTTATCGTATTTTCAAGAGAAAATACGAGAAATGCATTACCGGCCTAATGGAACGGATAGCCTCGATATAACTGAGACTATCCGTAAAAATAGAAGTGAAGTGAAGCAATATTTTCCAAAGTGTAGTGAATTGCTGCCAGTTCAGCCACAAATACAGAACAAGGAGCTTAGAGATCCATCTGTGAAAAACGTTCTGGCAGAATCAACATGGCCAAACTTTGCCTTGTATAATAACGGAGCAATCATAGGACGATGATGCTCTGGAATTCCGCGGATTTCCTGCGTCATAGATAAATCAAAATTTACTGAATTGCCGAAATCGGAGAAGACTACACGATTGGGAATATTTCTTGAAGGGCTGACATCCTGTGTTAAATATAGGTAGTACAAAGTCATAAAACATGTTTGAGGATTTAGCTCCAGAAGCTTCTCAAAATTTGCAATCACCAGTGGGTTCATTACTTCGCAACGGGTGAGGAGCCTCAGAGATAACTCTGAAAAACGGACGGATAGTGGCAACATGCCCGCCAGCACTTCGAAACTCATAGTATGAGTCGAGTGCATGCATCCTAACGCGATACGAAGACAACGATACTGGATCCGTTCCAGCTTGATGATGTGCGTTTTAGCAGCCGACTGGAAACAAAAACTACCATATTCTAGAACCGATCAAATCGTTGTCCGGTACAACGTTAATAGATCTTGCGGATGCGCTCCCCACCACGTTCCGGTAATTGATCGAAGGAAATTGCCGGGATGTTCTGATGCATAACATCTCTGAGTAAAGCCGTTGGTCCCCGGTTCATGAGTTGATGGGTCGATAGGTAGGGTCCAGGTGTGGGAGCTGCCTTCCTGGCGTCGGCCTAAGTAGACAAATTGTCCAAGGTATCCTGTAAGGGTCCTTACAGGTCAACCTCTTTTGGCCCTGTGATAGACACTACGCCATCATCTGCAAGTTGTCTCAACGTGCAATTGTCACTAAGACAGTCATCAATTTCTCTAACGTATAAATTGTACAAAAGGGGGCTTAAACATGAGCCTTGGGGGAGACTCATGTAGCTAAATCGAAAAGCTGTAGTGTTTCCATGAGAAAGCTCATATGTTTTTGTGACAGCAAATTGTACAAAAAATTATTCATTAATGAAGAAAATTCACAAGCGTGGAGTTTCTCTGAACGAACTTCAACGGATACTGAATCAAAAGCTCCCTTGATATCCAAGAACACAGAAGCCATTTGCTCTTTCTTAGCAAAAGCTAACTGAATTTCCGAGGAAAGCAACGCGAGACAGTCGTTCGTTCCCTTACCCCTACGGAAACCAAATTGAGTATCTGAAAGAAGGTGGTTCGTCTCAACCCATTTGTCGAGCCGAAAAAGGATCATTTTCTCCATCAATTTCCGAATACACGACAGCATCGCGATGGGCCGATACGAATTGTGATCCGACGCGGGTTTATCAGGTTTTTTTATGGCTAGCAAACAAGCAATGATGTCCTAGGAATAGCATTTCTGATCAGAAATAGTTTAATTTACACCAAATAGAGAAATTAGAACGAATCACACATGTCATATGATAGTTATTTGATAATTTATTTTTGCTCGAATGTTATTCTACCGTTTGTGAGTTACCGTGTTTTGTGAGAGAGACAACGGTAGAGCATGAGTGTACGAATACAAACAGACTGTCGCGCACCACAACAAAGCGAGTATAGTAAAAAACAACAGCTGTTTCAACCCCTGCACAACACACATCAACTCCCAGTTGAACCATACCAAACATATACAGACAGACAGATCCGTGACTGTGATTAGCTGTGCAGTAATTAAAAGTAAGGCAAAGACCATAAAACGTCTTTAATTTTCCAAATGTTCCACGATCAGCCCTGAAGATCCTAGAATTTTTCTGAAATTCTCGGAACTGCCCTCAAGCGCACGTAATTTCCCTAAATATCTCTTGCCAATTTCTCTGAACTTCCTCGAAGTTCTCTGGAATTCCCTGAAATTCTCTGCATTTCTATGAACCTTTTTGAAGTTCTCAGTGCTTAAATATTAAGAGTTCCCAAAATTTTTTATGAAGTTAATGCAACTGCCTTGAACTTGTTCCGATGTTTTTGACACTACCCTGATGCTCACGGTACTACCCGGTAGACCCTCTAAATTTCCCTCACGATCATGAATCTTCTTCAAAGCTACTGCATTTTTCTGAAACTCTAGGAACTTTCTGAAATTCAAACAGTTTTGCTGAAGGTATCGAAACTCGTTTAAAATTCTGTAATTTCCATGAAGTTACGGGAATTTCTCTGAGGTTCTCTGATCTTCCCTGAAGCTGATCTTCCTTGAACTTCTCAACAATATCTTCTCTGAAGATCTCTAAACTTCTTGAAAATCTGTGAACTTCTCCAAATTTCCCGCTATTTTATAAAAACAATGGATCTTCCCTGCAGCTTCCTCATCGTCGAAACTGCCCTAATTTTTACGGAAATTCGGTTACAATGTTCTCACATTTTCCTGGTGTTCTTGAAACTTTCCTGAAGCTCTCAGATCTTCCCAGAGGTTTTCTGGACTTAGTTGAAGTTTCCATAGATTTTCTGACGTTCTTTTGACATCGGTGAAGACCAAGTCCCCGGCAAGGTGACAGATAACCTTAGTTTCACGTTCCCACTTGCAAATCGTAGATGTCGCCACACAACGTAAACAAAGGTATTGTCCTTTACCGCTGCAGCGGTATTTCTTTATGGGAAACCAACTTTTTTTTTCACCATTGGCGTTGACGGCACCGCCGAAAAATCGTCTCTTCTAGCAAAGATTGGCAGTTTCTTATACGAATTTTTAGTGGAGTGAATAGATAGTACGAAGTTCGCCATGTTTCACGCACAGTCTGACGTTTGCTTATGGATTTTACCATTGGAGTAAAGAGCTACAGAGTCGCCGTCAACGCCAATGTGTGGACTCAAACAACAGGCAAGAATGCCATATATAAAGAGCGAATTTATGATTTTCGTAGTGAAATGAAATAAATCCATACAAATCGAAAAGATTGATTGAGTTTTTTCTTTTTAATATCATCGAATGACATTACAAATACTTTGGTTTCTCCAGTTATTTTCGATTTTTTTTTTAAATTGATCAGCCTTCAGATTATTGCTTTGAGCATAGCTGTGCGATGAAGGCTTGCCACGGGCCGAATGAATAAAAAATGTTTACTTTCCCGTGTTTCTCTCCCGGGGTAAGCAAACAGTTTACAATAACAGTAAATTGAAAATTAGTCAAATTGAATAAAATACAACATATTTAGCTTAAATGCATTTAATGTCTTGGACAGACGTACAAAGTACACCGCCCAAGTAACATTTTAAGTTTTATGAAGTAATACAAAACTACTATAAAACAACATTCATAAAACCCTTGTCGAGGCTACTATGCCATTGATGCATCCACCAAAACCTCCTTAGGACTAGAATCTGTCTAGTTGGCCCATCCTGGGGAAGGTTCTGAAGGATATATTTTCGAAGCTCTTCAAGATTGATTTACTACAACAGGTTGTATGACGAACGTCTTAAGAACCATTTGAAACCCGTATTTAAGCTACAATAAAAGCTATCTGGCAACAATAAAAACCCTTTTAAAGCCATCTGAATCCACTAGAAAAATTATCAATCACGATAGAAAAAGGATTCATAAATACCATCCGATCTTAACAAAATAATTGAAATATAATCTGATCATATAAAAATACTATTCAATTTCCAAAATTATTAAAATTGTTCTCATAAAGTGGCCTAGTTGTAGGTGCTTTATTAAATCTTATGTGAAATGTACTTGAAAACATCGAAAAAAAATAAGTCCGCTCTCGGAAAACGTCGATTTTGCTTATTATTTTTAATTAAGGAAAAAAAATAGTTATTCTTCAGATTAATCATTAAGCTCAGCCGAGATATTTTTTTATGATTATCGTATTTCAAATATTTGATCATTGCTAAATTGACCAAAATAAAGTTGTTTCCAAGGAAATACACATTGAAAACGAAGATTGTAAAAATCAAACAAAATAATTGTAATATGGCGGTGGCTTAAAATTTGGGTTTCATTGGCCATTTGTGAAAAAGTTGTTTTGCTTTAATGAAATTCCTAGCAAATCCATAAGGTTTTAAAATAGCTTTTATGAAGAAAACTTCCTGACTGAAATGTATTTATCTAAAGCCATTTTGCTTAATCAGAAACCCGTTCAGATTTATGGCAGCATTTATGGAGGCAAAGTTGCATGCAAGAAGTTAAACGTCAAAGTTTGTTTATCTTTCGATAGTTGCGTTGTTCGATCATTGCATCGAGGTTTTACGCCAGCGTTCTTCCAGGCAATTTTCTCCCGCTGGATTGGAAGCAGTTACTAAGGAAGAGTGCGGAAATGTTTTGCAACATTTCGCATATACCTATAATGGAACAGCTGGAAGCTCAATCGTTCCCGTAAAAAATCCCCTTCTTCCGGATGGTTCCCGAAATGCACCATCAAACGATGCAGTATAAATTAAGTATGCTTGAATGAAATTTTGACCCTTTCACAGAATAAAATCACTGCTATGAATCGGAAACCAGCCAATCTCCGCTTACTGACAGTTTCAGTGGTTTGCTTTCGGTACGAATGTCAGTTATTTCGATCGTCCGATCTGGAGAACACTGGTCTGTTTTAAGACTGTTTCATAAAGGAGACGGTCAACACCGGTCAGAACGTGATGCAAACGCTAGATGCTCAGTCGTTGCTGAAATTGACTTCCCTTCGGTCGTTAACATTGCTTGAATGTTTCATCCTACTACGTCTACTCTTCGAGATTTCCTTGAGATAAATTTTGCTTTTATTCACTATGAGGATCCAATTTTTATATTGAATTTCGAAACACAGTAATTGTGGATTTTATGATACACTTTAACAAGTCAAAACAACAAAAATATATGCTTTTTGCTCTCATTTAAAACCGAATGGTTTTATGGTTGCTTTTATAATGATAGAACAACTTTATAGAGTTTTTTATCAATGTATTAATAAACAATTGCTAATGAAGTTTACGATTGATTTACAGAACAATTTTTTAGAGGAATTGAGTGCTGCTTTAAATTTATTTTTAAAACAAGTAAGATTTAGATTTTCTCGACGGACTATAAAAGGTTTTTAAAACAACAATAAGCTGAATTATTATCCAGGAATGTTTTACGCTTTAAAATACTGTATTCAAACTAAATTGATTGCTCATTTCAGTTATAAAACCATCATAAATCAGAGTGGATGCCAAGTAGCTGCTTTATTGTTACTTGGGCGTTGTACCATAGAGGTAACTCTAAGACCCGAAGGTCCCGAAGAAAAGTGCTCAACTTTTTGGCTCACCCAACTAACATTTTCAGCTTTGTAAGCCAACTTTTCCAGCGTTGTGCTGTAAAGTAGCTGAAAAGAAGCTGCAGATACAGCTACAAGCAAAAGCTAGCAAAATAGTTTTGCATAGCGTTTACTCAACTTTCTCACAACCATTATTCAATTTGTGAGTCGCACTGAATAACATCAGCTAATAAACGCTAATGTCACTTCTATACACACACTAATCATCTTTCCACTTGTAGCTGCAAAACAAAGCTAAGAAAGTGAATATATTACTCATTTGATGGCTTCTACACAACCAACAACTCTTGCTGAATAACATAAACATCAAAAGTGCTTTTTCAACAACTAAACAACCTGTACTCAGCTTATAAACTGTGTTAGAGCAACTTCGGAAGCATTTTCACAGTCAACTAGGTTTATTTTTAGACGTGTGCAGTTTTACAGCTTTTACTCTGCTCTTTTATAACTAGTCGAGAAAAGTGATTCATGTGCACTATTATAAAGCCTCTACTCAGCGATTTTGTTGTAGAAGGGAATGTTGATTTGTTTACATAAGTTCAAAGTGTTGGCGTAGCACAGTTGGTAGTGTCAAGGTTTGCGAATGAGGTCGTCTCGAGTTCGATTCCAGGTTCCGGTGCAGGGTAAATAATATGGTGATGATTTGTAACTAATTTCGGTTAATTTGATTCACAGCAAAATAAACTCAATAAATTCCTTCATAAAAAAGCGTAAACAGTATTTAACCCGGCTTCAAGTGAAAGCTGTGTAGTGATTATTGGACAACCGGGAAAAGGTTGAATAAGCGCCTTTCAAGTTCACACACAACTAAACAGCAGGATAACAGCTGTATAGAAGCGTTAATGGATATGCAATAAGAGCTTCTCCTGACTGTTCCAATAGCCATAAGTAGCTGACTAAGTTCGCCAAATTTGCTTGTATAGAGGTTGAGTAAAGGTTTCCTCATATCGTATAACGTTTGAATACAGCTTGAGACTGTATAAATGAAATGAGTAAAGCGTTTACATTGTGAAAATTGTTAGCTGGGCAGCTCTGGTACTCTGTACGGTCCCAAGCTAATCGATGCACCCCTCGAAACATAGGAAAATCCACGAACCCCTCAGTTTATCTGCAAAATTTTCATAGCAAATCAAAACAAACATAGTGTAGTACTAGCATTTCGACTAGAATAGGGTTGTTGTTGTTGTTGTTGTTCTTTATTAGCGACCGTTTAACCAACAATCAATACGAAACTAACGATTTTAAATTGGCTCACCACTTTAGTAGCCTATTGGTCCCAAGCAAACGATTAACGTACCCTATTCTAGTCGAAATTCTAGTACTACGCAATGTTTGTTTTGATTCGCTATGAAAGTTTGACAGATAAAATGAGGGGTTATTGGTTTTTCCTATGTTTCGAGGGGTGAATCGATTAGCTTGGGACCGAAGAGAGTACCAGAGCTGAGCCAAAAAGTTGAGCACGTTATTTCGGGACCTTCTAGTCTTAGAGTTACCTCTATGGTTTAACCATTTGGGTCGTTTTTGATAAATTACAGTTTAAAACTTAAAAATTAGTATTTGAATTTATCACTTCTTAACCTATTTCCGGTTGCCTTCTTGGATCTGGTCATGGTCGGGTCTTCCTTAATTAAACGTTGAGGACTGCTATAGATTTGGTAGCTTTGAGTGATACTTTCTTCCATTGTTTCCTTAGTATGTTGATGATACCGATGATTAGCTGGATTGACACTATGAGGAGGATAAGTGAGAGCTTCCAGTTGTGGTCTTCTAGGTATCCCGTGTGGACTTCTTGATTCTCGATTATGGTGACGTCCTGGTCACCGTTTTGGGTGGTATCTTTGCTGTCTGCGTTTCCCATTGTATGAGTGCTGAATGTATGGTTGTACTGTAGTTGAACCGTGGATGATTTGAATATGACTGTTGCTTGATTGCCATTTGTCGGCTTTATAAGTATTGCATTTTGCTGACAGGTCTCTGCATCGTAGCGGGGACAATCGATTAATATATGCTGAACGGTAATTGGTATTCCACAAGATAGGCATATATCCGGGTCTTCTTTTCTTGCAAGGTGGCCATGAGTTAATTTGGTTTGCCCAATTCTTAGCCTTGTTATGATTCGGCTTGCATATCGATCTTTATTGTATGAGGTGCTCCATTCCGAAATGGTGTTCTTGATTTGCCTGAGCTTGCTGTTGTTCATGAACCATTTGTTTTGCCAAGCTTGGTTTATAAATATGTTCGTCAACCATTCGTTTGAAATCTGCGAATGGTGTGTAAATGTTGATTGGGGATTTGTACATAGCCCCATGTTTTGCCAGGTCGTCTGCTTTCTCGTTGCCCGTGATGTTGACGTGAGCTGGGACCCAACAAAGTTCAACGTTTCTGTGAGTTTCTTGTAGGATCGATTTGATTTTCAAAATTGTGTTGATCCTCGTGGATTGACCAGTTAATTCTGTTAGCAATTTCAGCTGAGCATAGAGTAAGGTCAATACATGTCGATGCGTTTGCCGAATGTATGAAAGTTGGGCTGCCGTCATTCAGTAGCATAAACTCTTGTTCCTGTATTATTTCGGCGATCATTTTTCCTCTGCAATCATCTCTATGGTGAGAGTTGAAGTCTCCCGATATAATAAATGGCTTGGGGATAAGGTTAATTATGTTGTCAAGTTCTTTTTTGTTAACTATCTGATTTGGTGACAGATATATGCTGCAGAGAGTCATTTTTCGAGGTAGGTTGATTTTTATAGCTATTGCTTCAAGACTTGTGTTAAGTTGAATTTTTGAGTATTTTATTCCATGTTTGATTGTAATAGCAACTCCACCTTGTCCTGAAGGACGGTGGTAGAATAAGGTGTTCGTTTGACCTGTTTGTTCTTGTTTCTTGTAGACTGATTAGAGATGGCTTGTACTCATTAATCAATATCCGTAATTCTGCGTCTTGTTTTCTGACGCCATTACAATTCCATTGAATAATTTAGGTTGATTTTCGGTTTGCTGTTGGATCCATTCTAGTTGTTTTGATGACGATTATTGGGTTTGGGGTTGCATCTCATCATCGCCACCCTCTTGAGAGCTGACATCCGATTCTGAATTAACGTACTCAACCGTTTCACATTTTTTCATCTTATCGTTACCTTTCTTTTTCCTTGGGGGAGGTTCGATGGGATTGCCTTGGCTCCTGGTGTGTTTTCCTGATGGTTTGTATCCGTATAGTTTCAGTGTGTTCACCAGTTTGGAATAATTCTCTTTGAGAATTTCGAGCTCCTTTTCTGCCGTTTTTCTTCTCTGTAGGCATTAACTGCCTGTTCAAACTGGTTTTGCATTTCCATGAGCTTATTTTCCATCTCCTTCATTTTTTGTTCGAACTGTTTCTGCAGATTTAACCTTAGTGATTTCGCGTAGGATTTCTTTTCTTCATTTAATTGTTTGATCTTCTCATCAAATTGTTGGGTTAATGCACTTTTAATGGAATCTGAATATGTGATTTTATTTTCGCTTTCCACTATTTTTCTAGCTTCCCAAAAGTTAATATTTCTGTCAGGGTTACTTCCACTCACTTGCTATAAAAAAATGTTTTTCGGAATTATGAAATCATGAGATGGTATAATGATAATTGGTATTTGTAAGCTACAAAACGAGATCGTAAAGTACGTGTTTGACACATCAAATCTGTCAATAATGCTTTAAGTGCGTCACATTAATCGATTTTACGACTCGTGAGCGCTCACTCTGAGTGAACGCTCACGAATCATAAGATCGCTGATTGTGACGCCCTGAAAGCGAAATTGTCAGGTTTTATGAATCAAACACGTACTTTACACCCTCTTCTTGTTACTTACAAGTACAACATATCATTATATCATCTAATGATTGCATAATTCCGAAAAAATATTTTTTATAGCAAGTGAGTGGAAGTAACCCTGATTTCTGTCCACTTTCACTTTGGTGATACTTCTTTCTTGAATGCTGGGCACCCTTTGAAGAATGCTCCATGAGAATCACCACAGTTAACACCTTTTTCTGCATTTTCACAGATTTCATGGAATGCCTCACCGCATTTGTTACACTTTTTTACACTGTTACAGTTTTTTTTCCGATATGCCCGAACTTATAGCACACGAAGCACCTCAAAGGGTTCGGATACCACGGTCTTGTTTCCAACAGAATGTACCCAATTTTTACTTCTTTAGGTGGAACCGTACCCTTGACAGTGAGGACAAAAATTCCAGTGGGCCTGGCTTTCACTTTTAACGTGGACGAGAATTTTCCCGTCTTTCGTTTTTTTTGCGCTTGCTACTTCCCCGCAGTAAGCTTTAATTGTTTTATCGACGAGAATCGGAGAGACTCCATGGAAGGATTAACCCTCCTCTCCCCTTTCCATAACTAAAATCTTTCCACCACCTCCACCAGAGGTTTCCCCCAGCCGGGGGAAACTAGAATTATTCATCTGGTAAATTTAAGCCACTGCGTTAGGTGAACAAATTGCACACCGGGTTTATTGACACTCGCGATTTGATGACTTATCACTTTGGCCGTTCGACCGCTCGTGTAATGTGACAACACTCGAGGGTATTTAATTGAACACAAGCGAATTAAAAACAGCGACTGTACTGAACCGTGGTCAAGCTAATATTGCCTAGAATAGGGTAAGTTAATCGATTTGCTTGGGACCAATAGGCTAGTCAAGTAGTGAGCCAATTGAAAATCGTTAGTTTCCACCGGTTGGTTGTACTAACGTTGTACTTTGTTGAGCTATTACCTCAAATTGTACATTATGCAGTACTAGCAGCGTAAACAGTATCCCCAACAATCAATACGAAACTAACGATTTTAAATTGGCTCACCACTTTAGTAGCCTATTGGTCTCAAGCAAACGATTAACGTACCCTATTCTAGTCGAAATTCTAGTACTACGCAATGTTTGTTTTGATTCGCTATGAAAGCTTGACAGATAAAATGAGGGGTTATTGGTTTTTCCTATGTTTCGAGGGGTGATTCGACAAGCTTGGGACCGAAGATAGTACCAGAGGTGAGCCAAAAAGTTGAGCACGTTTCTTCGGGACCTACTTGTCTTAGAGTTACCTCTATGGTATCCCCCCACTCCGGCTCTCGTTAATCCGACGACTCGATAATCCGACATCACGGTCTCTTATGCAGATTTTTTAAAGTGTTAGGATGGTACCATTGTTTTGTATGGATTTGACAGTCAGATTAACAGATCAACCACACTAATCCGGCCACAAATTTGTCAGACAAGCGGGGGAATACTGGAATAATAACGCTCTTTGTTTGCTTTCTTTGTTCATCATCAACGATAATAGCAATAGCATCGCAATCTCCGAAAGTATACGCGCTCAATTCTCATTTGTTTCGATTAATTCGTTGACAACCACATATTTTCGTTTTACAAATCATACATACTTATAAATTTTTTTGTGAATTTAAGCGCTCTGAGACTGACATATACGAGCGTCAATTTTGACATAAAATTGAGCCATAATAGACGCAAAATTCAGCTCAATCAAACGTAGTTTCGAATTTTTCAGTCTCGGGGCACTTAATTTTACATGACATGTTTGTTTACGTCTCATCCTTTGTGTCAAAGATGGATTCCGTCACGTGCAACATTATTTATTTCTAAGTGTGTATGTTTATGCATTTGGTTCTGTTCTGGCTCAAAGACATACGAGACTACATAAAAAAGTTTCATAAACTGATTATGAATTGTGAAAATCAAAATGACATTTATAGCTGGCATCCACTCCCTATGTCACTAATGTTAGTTTTGACGTCGGACTTAACATGTACCACACGTGCGTTCCGGTTTGGTGAATTTTAAACCATTTATTTACTGTACATAATTTCTTCATTCGCCCTATTCAGATAACACTTCTGAAACTTGTGAGTTTGACAGAACCACCAGCACCAAACTGTCGGGGTACACTGGTAATTTACTGGATTTGTCAAGTTGCCCCCGGGTCGGTGAAGACCTAGCAGTTTTCCTGAAGTTTATTAACTCCCCTTGAATTCTATTGATTTTTCTGATATTTTTGGAACTTCTTTAAACTCCTGCCATTTTCACTTAAATTCTCGAAAATTTTCAAAAATTCATGAAACCGCCTTTTAATTATCGAAAGTAAAGCTTGATGGATCGAAAACTTCTGATTTCATCTTTGTCCTACGTTTCGGTCCATGTGGGATCATTTTCAAGGACTCTTAAAATTGTGTATAATAGGAAGTGACGGCTGAGGTTACTGAAAACATTAATTCCATTAATATTTATGATTGCTTTATGTGTTTGTGATCTTAAATGTGTGTCATTACTTGTGAAGATATAATGCTTACTTCAGCTTTCATCACTCAAGTTGAACCAATTATTTCAAAATTTCATTACAATCTATCCACGGTAAGGGTGTGCTTGCCTGTTGGAATCATTACCAATCAAATTTGTCATGTATTATTATTGATTAGCTCGCTTCATAGACTTGATGCTTTCATCATCGTGGAGACTTCCAACCCATTCCGCTCGGTTGTCACAATTTGCCAACGCGCGTTCACTCGCGTAGAAAAAAAAACCGGAATCAACAACATAAACGATCGAACAACGGGATCGCAACTAATTTGTCTAGCTTGGCACGGATCGCGTCCCAGATGAAGAGGAAGAAGAAGAAGAAGAGAAGAGAATAAAGTTGGCAAACCAAATAAAGCGATGAAAATATGCGCAAACTATTGAGTTTGTATAGCTCTCCATCTAAATAGTGTTATCCCGAGAATGATTGGTAACGGGTTTAATCTCGGTGAAGGTCCCCACAACAGCCGCAGCCTCCATCCATCCCATGCCACGATGACACGAATACAGTTATAAATTTGAAATCCGAACCCGTCGTGGTCGTCGTCGTCGTCGTCGGCGTCGTCATCGCGGCGCACCCCGGGCTCCTCTGGGTACGGTCGATTAGAACGAAAAGCTGTTGAATTTCACTCCTTTTGTGGCTACCACCACAATGATTTGCCGGCACAAACATGACCGGTGGATCGGTGTCAATCGATTCCAGTCAGTGGTGCATTTCTATAGGCACCGGCGATGGATTTGACTTCACGGGAATTTGTTCGGTACTGATTTGCTGCTTTCCCCAACCTAATGGATCGTTGGGATTAGAGAGCGCCAGCTTCATTAGTGCTGGTGCTGATGACTTAATACGATGACAGTTTGGTTCTCACGGCTTTAGGGGTCATAATTAGTTCATTCATTCTGTGCGGTGGTCGTCAAATGTAATAAAATATGTACGGTAAACTTCATTAATCTAGTTCATTATTTGAATTGTGGCAGTTAGATACGGATAGAAAGCATCTGATCCCACCGAGTCAGTTTCGGCAGCGAGTGGCCACCATAAATCAACACCGATAAAGGCCGAGTGTGGGAGGTGGACCACCCGTGAATGTACGGCGAATGTTTTCCTTTCCCAAAATGATACCGAATGTGACCATTGGCATTGTTGTTCTATGTTCTTGTTTTGGGGTCGTAAAAAAGCAGATTGGACGATGCTATTTGGTGCGATTTTATGGCTCTCTCACCACCTCTATTGTGCCGTGAATCTATTTTGCATGATTTATGCGTGGTGGTAGTGGTTCAAGTTGGTCTCGATTTGGAATGTTTGACAGTTCTGTTGAGTGGTCGACGGCATGGATTTTCGTTTTACTGGTTTGAATTCTCCTGACTTTGACTACAAACCGTTGAATATAAGTAGGTTAATTTCAATATTCGTTAGACAACATTCTGTTTTATTTATTTCAAGGCCACACAATTTTTTGTGCCGTTTGTTGATAGTGTATTATCCCTTCGTTGACTCATTTCATGGACCACGGTATGACCACCACTAGAATGGTCATATTTGACGATTACTGCTCAATGCCAAAGAGGTAAAACTCGCTTCTTGGCAGGTTTGAAACCATAGAGTGCGGATCCTTGACTGTTAGACCAAGATACGCAATATAGCGGCGCTGGGGGTGTAGTGGTAAGCGTGATAACCTCTCACCCCAGTAGACCTGGGTTCAATCCCAGTCGGCGCCGCCGGGATGTTCTGAGGCATAACATCTCTGATCACGCCTTCCTTCGGATGGGAAGTAAAGCCGTTGGTCCCCGGTTCATGAGTTGATGGGTCGATAGGTAGGATCCAGGTGTGGGAGCTGGCTTCCTGGCACGTCGGTAGCATTGGTGCTCAGCACGGAAAACAAGATCGACGGAAAAAACAAACCAAAGGAAAAAAAAAAAAAAAGTAAATAATTTATTACTGCCACCTGTTCGCCTTCCAATAGACCTTATGCAACCCAGTGATTTCCTGGTAAATTTGGAACTGGTCACTCATTTAGAATTATACCCTTTGCGCCCTTGTAGGAAATAAAGATAACTGGTTCAATAACTGGTTACCCTGGAGGATGCCATCACTGAACATTTAACTTAAAATCGTGAAAGTGGGGTTACTCACTGAGTGAGTCAAATTTTCCTACAAATCTGCTCGAATATGACGATAATCGAGAAAAAATTTACCCAGTCTAAACGGCCGATAAAACTAACTCAATAGCCGAGTCGAATTTAACTCATGATTGCATTACATTGCGTAGGACCATTGGGCTCTGTAGGGATACCCGTTAAACAAATTTATAGTGAGCGCCGTTTAAATGCAATTCTAGCTATTCAACGGGACTTTACGGTATTCATGAAGTTTTCCTAGAAATACGCACCGTTTCACGGACGGGTCCAAATCGCACAACGGAGTTGGGCTAGGCATTGCGGGAAAGATCTCACCAGCGAGCTTGAGCCTACAATGCTCTGCGATTTTCGAAGCAACAATCATACCATCCGACCGACCAATCCTAATCCTCACTGATTCACACAGGGGATTATCAGACATGTCCCCCCACCCCAACAAAGTATTCGCTTGGGCTCCGGGGCATTGTGGCATCACTGGCAACTCCAACGCTGACAGACTGGCCGAGGCGGGACCATCTGGTACACCGATGAAGTTCCCCTTCCGGACATCAAGCGATGGGTCGAAACTTCCATGCAGGCTAGGTGGCAAGAAGAATAGTTGGCAAACCAAGGACCGCTTCTAAGGACAATCAAGAAGAGCACGCATCCATGGAAGGATCTTGGGATCCTGAAGGAGCAACGAGTCATCTCCAGGCTTCGCACAGGTCATACCAGGCTCTCACACGATTTCGGCGGAGGAGTTTTCCACAAGACCTGCGTCGTCTGTAATATTCCAGCCACCGTCGAGCATATCCTCTGTGTGTGTCCAAAGTATGAGCTCGTGCGGCAACACTACGGCCTTTCGGGGAATATCGGCTACATACTGGGCGACGAACCTTCGATCCTGGCTACCCAGACCTCCTTCCTGAAGGACGCTGGTTTGTTTTTCAATGTTTGATTCCTTCCTTTCAGCCGTCGGGGAATCTCAACCCGAGCAGGAACCGATAGCTAATCGATAACAAATGAATATCTTAATGTGGTATGATACCAGATTTTGGTATGCTTGTGGTATAAAACCTTGTTTTGATATTATTCAGTTATCGATTTTTTTTTGTAAAAAATCAAATGAATACCAAAATAACAAAATGTGATTTGGGGTTACTTTAATAATGCTCGATGAATGTAGAAAAAAAAAATTAGAGAAAGTCAAACAATTTAGTTCTTTAAATATGAAACTTTGAATGAGTATATAATCAGAAAACTTCATAAGCAATAAAAATACAACATTCAATATGTGATGGCTGTATCGGAAATACATTTCATAAGTGATGGTTTGAGTGCTTTTTCAAAAAGGCGAAACATACGAAAATGGTTTTTTAATATTTTTGTGAAAAATTTAACACATACTATATAAAAACTATATCCGATATCAACGGAAATACCCTAAGCCACAATATGGAACCAATGTTTCTTATTTGGAAAAAGCACAGCGAGTAAATTTATTCTTTATATTATGCTATTAAAGTTACCCCCATTATCAAAGATACCCCGATTTACGGTATTATTTTTGGTATTTTACCTCTTATGTCAGCCTCACTAATACCACGTTTAGGTTGCCAGTTATGCTATTTTCATAAATTTGGTATGAATAAGTTATTTTTTTCCTGCTCGGATACCGGACGGGGGCACCGCCTTACAAGGTGGAGCTCGGCCTTGTTCGGATTAGTCAATGAGTTAACTCAATGTCAATGATCTAATTTGTTCTTCTGTGTTTCCCAAATATTAAATGTCTTCCAACCAAAACTCTGTAAATTCCAACTGTGTTACTAAGTAACCCCTTTTTTGCAAATTTTGAATAAAATTCGACTCAATTTTAAATTAATCTCATTGCCCGTGTACTAGTGTACTCATAAACTTAAAAAACTTATTATTTTTTTTCTTTTTTCAAGCAGATTTTTGAAGAAAATTTTTCTCACTTTCTTCTATTTTGAGTGAAATTGGACTCAATTTTGAGTTAGTCTTATCCACTGACAAACTGAAGCAAACGTACAGGTAAGCTTTTTTATCACCTCGCAACCGGTCGTCTCTCCCTCAGTCATAACAAGCAAGCACGGGATTGGTTGATTGCGGCCTAAAAGTTTGATCAAATTTAAAATAGTTTGCTAATGATAAATTATTATAATCTTTAAACCAAACAAATCTTACATTCAATCTGAATCAAAAGGTGTGAAAAGAATTTAAATCCATCAGTCATTTAGCGTTCAAGGTGTTTCCTCGTAGAGCTCGATTTCCATCACACCTCGCAATTTCAAGAGCACACATCTCAAGATCTACGAAAATTTCAGACATTTCTTGCTTCTCCGTAGCAAACTACAAGTAGTAGTTTCATCTACGTGCACCCACAGAAACCTTATTATTTTTACCAGTGAAATTGCGAAGTGTGACACGAAAAAGGACGCTTCAGCCTAACACTATTTCGATACACAATGTTTTGATTTGCACCCCAGTATAGTCCTCAAAGACGTAGTCCTACACTGAGGCAAATAGACTTAAGAATTTCATAAGGCTCGACTTATGAACGACACATCTGAATTTCATAAGCGCGACTTATGAAAGATTTTCGTAGTAGCTCTTATACGCCTCTAGCCGTTCCAATTACCCAAGCATCGACAGACGAGCGGTCCAGACATAGGACCCGTAATCTCAACGTCTATGGTTCGGTTAAAGTCTGCCCCTTTAAATTATTTTTCATAAGGCAAATCTATGAAATTCATATCGATTTCTTGTGGCTAAAATTCATCAGTGGTTCTAATGGAATTCTTACGTTCTTTTGCCTCGGTGTACGTCCAGTCTTGAAAACTGTCATTGTAGAAGTCACAAAATGCTTGATCATAGTCACCCTTTTTTATTTCATCACTCTCGAATCGGACGCTCACTGAAGCAACGTACCAGTTGCTTTTAACAGTTGACAATGAAAGTTGGTCACTCACCGCTCCACTCAATCAGTCGTGCTGTTTACACTCTTCTTCATAGTGAGTGTCATCTCAGCAGTAATTTTTCTATCAATCAGTATTGTTGACATTCGTTTACCTATCATTGATGATAATCGTGACATTCATTTTTCCTATAGTAGCCTCCGGTTCTAGCGCACAGTTTTTGTGGCCTTCCCACGAAGAAACCGAAGAAAATTTCTAAGGTGTAATCAACTCTGCACATTGTGCCGAAACACATCATGGCACACTGATCGATGCGTCATGACACACGATGACAAGTGCGACACAAAATATAATATAAAATGGATTCACTGTTTTGTGTTGACATTTTTCCAATCGTTGCTAAGGTTGATAAGGATTCATTCGATTTTCTGTTTCGCGAATAACCCGACTGCAAATTAATTTTCCATTGAGTGTGTTGTTTCATGCGCAAGCTAACATCATCTTCTGTTGAACGTGCTGCGAGCTTAGGGAGAAATTCGTTCATGTAGCCGTAGTAAACCAAAGAGAAAGTCGATGAAGAGAATCGATGATTTTTTTTTGTCAATGCCATTTTCCAGCGAAATTGTCCCCTAATCATAATAAAAGATTGTATAATTGACGAGAGACTCTTTGTCCTTATGCCTTCGGGGGGATGAATCTCTACAGATAGTCCACACGGCTTTTGAAAGATGTCCATAGATTTAAGGAAGTCCAAACGAACTAGTCAGGGTTACCATGCCCCGCAGAATAGACCAGAATTAACTAGAATTAAATATTAACTCGATGGCCATAGGATCCGGACCGAGAGTCAATTGTATGGGTAAGGAGCATTGAAGCGATAATGTACGGTGTCAACAACACCACGGTGCCGAACGATCCTACCATTCTTAAGATGTATCTGCAATCGCAGCTGTTTCTCCTGCAGAACACCCTTGACTACCCTATTGGTCCCAAGCAAATCGATTAACGTCGAAATTCTAGTACTACACTATGTTTGTTTTGATTCGCTATGAAAGTTTGACAGATGATATGAGGGGTTCGTGGATTTTCCTATGTTTCGAGGGGTGCATCGATTAGCTTGGGACCGAAGATAGTACCAGAGCTGAGCCAAAAATTTGAGCTCGTTTCTTCGGGACCTTCTGGTCTTAGAGTTAACTCTATGCTGGTACGATTGATGGTTCACCAATCAGTCAGCCGTACAGCTCATTCTATGGACTGAACTCGGATTCGATTGACTGTGGAGGTCTCTTTATGCTCTTTCGCAACTGTTCGTATCTCCGATGGCAATAGCAACGTTAAGAAAAATGCTGCTAACAGAATTGTGAAGGTAACCACATTGGAGGTAACAGAGCCAATCTGAATCGCGGTCTTAATGAACGCAATCGGAACAGGCAGCAGTTTCAGGGAGATTAATATGCGATTCCGGCATGACCAAGGATAAAATATATTAAGGAACAACAGGCAGATGCAAACAATCAACGACTGCAACCAGTATCGAGATTCTGGACCGATATTTGGATTAACCATGGACATTAGAGTGATGCAAAATTTGAAATTTTCGCTCCACAATACTTAAACGATTCCAAATCGGATCCTGACTAATCTCTCAAAATTTGAACCTATTTGGTGAGAAACTGAGATGGCACAAACTATTTGAAGTTTGTATGGGAATTACTATGGTAAAACCAAGATTTTTGTTCATGTCAATCTAATAATTCACCATATCGGTCTGCTTCAAAAACTTTCAATTGTACTTGTAGGAAATTTTCCCAGCTACAACTTTGCTGGAGATCACTTTTTGATTGAATGCAAGGATCAAAAGTTATCAATGGTTCAATGCGCTGATGTGTTATGATTATGCTCAATCAACCTGCTGAGCACATTGGTGTTTCTGGGGCGTTGAATAGGACACAAAAATCATGGTTACTATGTCACACTGCAAAATACAGTATTGCGTACAGAGCAGTTGCTTGATCATGACATGATCTTGATCAGTTTACCAATCTCTTAAATAATTAATAACTTTTTCCTGTCTCGTTTTACATATAAACGATCTTCAGCAAAGTTGTAGCTGAGAAATATTTCTATAAGAAAGGGTATCGAACTGTTTCGCAGCTCAATATGGAAAAAGACTAGAAGGCAATGAACAAAAAGTTGAGATTTCCTATAGTAATTTACCTGTAAACTTCAAAAGGCTTTTGCGAAGTCTGTTTCTGACCAAATGAGTTGTTACTTTGGGAGGCTAACCAGGACCCGATTTGAAACCATTTAAGCACTGTGGAGCGTAAAAGTCAAATTTTGCATCAGTCTAATGGACATCCATACAAAAGGGGGAGGGGATAGGCAGTCAGACGAATGTAGTACCTAACAACGACTGCTGACACTGGGAAGCTACTGCTGGAATACCTTCCTAATTTTCAGATTGTAGCATTGCCCTAGTAGCATGATGAAATTGCAGACAAGATTCATCTTCCACTGCCGGTTGGGTACTTGGTTTTGGCAAACGTCTGCCAGAATGACGCACGGTTGAGAACTTTGTTCTCCTGGATGGACAGCTTCTGCCATGAGTCACCCTTCTCCTTTTCGCGGAGGGGCTAATCTTCGAGTGCCACTTCCTTGAAGCGGATGACCGGCAACCAACTCGTTGAATATTATCACGACTTTTTTCCGTCCTTGACTTGAAAATGTAAACACACAATCTCAAAAGTCATAAGTGCAGGGTTGCCTAACTCATAGGTTACTGAGACTGATAGATTGATTGCCACACTTTGGCACGTTCAGCAAAACGCTTGACCTAGCTTTCGGCACAGATAAAGTACTCGGCACAGATTGGGCCCTCCCCATGGACATGGAGGTTGACGGTACTGAAGCAAAGGGTTATGTTTAATTTCTTTATATTTGCAACGATGATGATTTCCTATAGTGACACATATCTTCTTCTTAATGCTTGAGTATGCCTCAAACGATTAATTCTTGGTTGTTAATAGAACTTCCTTGATGAAATCGGACTGAGCAATTCTGATTATAATATCAGATTTGTTCTGTATACAGAGGAACTGGGAGGGCTTATTAGAAACTTCTCACCAATAAAATAATGATCTTCTAGTAAATTTTGCACATAATTTTAATAATATTTTATTTTTTAAGCATATTATTTTTGTTACAGTCAATTAGCATTAGCATACCATACAAGAGGTTTAATATTACTTGCTCGTTTTTGCGTAAAATAATCAATATTTATTTTACTTGTAATTACCTTTGAAAGTTTTTTTCAAGTTTTTTTTTGTGATCTGAAAATTTTCCCAGTTTGGTTAGAAGTTTCGAAGCTAACGCATGTCCACAGGCCTAATAGAAAGATAGGCAGGAAAATTGAAGAATGGTTGCATGCAGGGTTGCTTCCACTCACTTGCTATAGATGAGTGATTTTCAGAGTTTTGAATTCGTTAGATGTTGTAATGGAAATTTGTGTTAATGGATGCGGGAGGGGATTGAAGGGCGGGTGTTTGATGCATAGAGCTTATCAATTTCGCTTTCAGAGTGTTGCAGTCAGCGGTTTTATGATTCGTGAGCGCTCGCGATTCGTAGAATCGTTGATTGTGACTGCAAGTGGATTCGGCGGGTTTTGTGTGTCGGACGTTTGCTTTTTGGCCTCTTTTGTGCAGAGTATCATTATAGCGTCTAATGGTTTTGAGATTCCTGGTTGCGTGAAATACATTTGTGAGAATATCTTTTTGAGATTTAGTAGTCACGTTTTGTTTGTAGTTTATATTTTATTTCTTTCATGTAATTATGGTAAATAATAGTTATTCAATAATAGATAGTTCATCCATATATTCGTACCTTGACGCGAAACGCTGTGGATTATGAGATGCCCGATGACCCTGGAGGGATCGATTTTGCTTACTGAGCAGAAAATCATGGATTTAACCCCAAGCTCTTCCACAGCACAATAAGTCGCCACCATCATTTGTATATTTGATATTGAACATTAACCTCGGAAACTATTTGCATATTAAGCGAAAACGCAGTCCTGTATTGTCGCGAAGCGTTATAGTTCTGAGATGCGCGATGACCCTGGAGGGATCGTTTTTGCTTACTGAGCAGAAAATCATGGGTTTAATCCCAAGCTATCCGTCATGACTCTTAAAATCGATGATCACTAAACAAAATGAATATGTTCTTTCGATAGCCGGCTATCGAGAGATTAAATAAACAACAAATAAACAATACATCCTTTTGGTTGCATCGCCAACTTGAGGTGAATCCTAACCGAATACCCTACCCAACCCTCCAACTCCGTAGCACTTATGAGGGTGTCGCTAAGTCGGTGGCCTCTCGTTAAGTAAGTACTATATCAACATTTCCTTCCCTATCCCTAGTTATGGTAAAGATGGGTGTGGCCGGGAATAGCGACAGTCATGCTTCTGTTACTCTTGTTTAGATTGGAACCAATGTTTACTCCCCAACATTATTCCTGAAAGTAGTCTAACTGAGGATTTCAGAAGAGACGTGAGTGTCGCTAGTATCCAATCTACGAAGTATACCATAACAACGCTAACGCTATAAAGTACTCGGCACAGATTGGGATGTGCAGAGTTGAAAACCCCTTAAAAATTTTATTGATTAATATCGCCCTAAGGATTCTGCTTTTTCAACGGGTGTTAGAAGGATTCTGCTTTGGAAGTTGTTAGAAAAAGTTACCGTTAAACGGGGTGTCTTTGATCAGCACGTGCAGCGCTGAGCTGCTCAGGCATCAGCATTATCCCTATCCATTATCCACTATCCAATCCATCATTGGATATTATCCCTATCCCTATCCGGATAATTTTGAAGCCTGGGTCGTTTTTGTGTCAATAAATCTGGAGAACTTTGAGATTTGGACGTATTTGATTTTGAGGTTGAGATTTTATTTGCGAGAAATCGGTGATTGACGTGTTTTGTTACAAAAGTAATTACGTCCAAATCTCAAAGTTCACCAGATTTGTTAACACAAAAACGAAGCTCATGACCATCAAAACAACAACCATCATTACTTGTTGTCTGTGTCACACTCAGTCTAGATGGTTCTGAATGTCAGATATGAACGTCACTCTTTCGAAGAATTGTCAGATAGCTCAACAAGTCAGTCGGGGTTTGGTGTGGTGGGTGTCATCGGTAAGATTCGTTTAATTATGCTTTGGTCTTTTCCTTTGGCTACGTACGCTCTCGTGACAATCGTGAGATGTTGCAATTCTGCCTATGTCAACATATAAAACATCTGCTGGGATTCACAAAAAACGATTACCGATAAACGGTTGAACATTTTTTTCCTAAGGATCGGCAAAATTTGACAGTTGTTGTGAATGTTTTACCAAAATATTTGCGACTTGGCTGTTGGATTCTCGGCACTTGTTTTTGCCGGGCTCGGCGAAAAAATCTAAGCGTGGATATTGAAAAGATGTCTAGGCTGATGGAGTTAATTTTTTGTTTGTTTAATTTTTGAAGGAGCAAATAAAATTTAGCCCTATTCAATGCAAATAAAATTTAGCACTATGACATGCTCTCTGCGCTTTTTCCAACCTCCACAAATTATTTTTATTATTATAAATTTATTAGTTTTCTATTAATTAATTAAATAAATATTTTTTTTTTAATTTTTTGGGCAATTTTGGCATTTTTAATTTTAGGTTTCAGACAATCATGATGTTTTCATTTGTATTATAAAACCAATTTTGAGTTTCAAGGCGTTCTAAAGCTTAGAGAGAATTTTAGAACTTGTTGTGAAAATCCAGCTGTTGGAGTATTTAAGTTTGTTGATACCAGAACCATCGGGATATCAAGAAGGCAATTATTGTGAAAACGCGTTGAATTTTGTATTAGCGAAGTGGAAAGAGAACGATACGATACGACTTTTGCTGTTTTTTGGTTCTGAAACGCGCTTTTGAAACAAATTCTAGGCCCTTATTGTTCCAAGCGCTTTGGAATTATGAGTGCTGCATATAATTGGTTTGAAAGCTATTTATCTGACAGATCTCTTTAAACTGTTTTGAATGATCCTATTTCTAGTCCCGTGGGGAATAACCTTGGAGTGGCCCAGGGAAGTGTATTAGGGCCTTTTCTTTTTATTATGTATATTAACGGCTTGCGACGTGTTTTACTATTTTGCGAAATTAATATTTTTGCAGATGATACTGTGTTATTCACTGCAGCTAAGGATTTAGATGATGCCATTTAACACTTAAATGAAGATTTGCATTCTCTAAGCAGATGGTTAAATTGAGATTGAATAAAACAAAAACTAAATTCATGGTAATTTCACGGAATCGATCAAATGAGAACGTCTCCGTTGTAATTGATGATGAGGCATTAATCACGTTCGGGAGATTACATATCTTGGCGTGATAATTGATGACAAACTTAAGTTCAACTCTCACATTGACAATGTCAACAAGATCGTTATTACATCTATACAAATCAATAATCTCTTCTCATCTAGACTTTTGCCCTTCCATTTTATTTCTGGCCAATGAAACACAAATATCGAGATTACAGCGCTTGCAGAATAAAATTATGTGTTTGATTTTGCAATGTAATAGATTCACTTCCTCAACTTTGATGATAGACGCCTTACAATTTGTCGGTGAAGCGAAAAATTGTATATTTGACTTCCCAAGTAGCATTGCAAGTTTTATCGAGGTTTTAAAGCATTCTACAAGTCTAAATCATAGTCTACAGAACCCTCATAAAACCCAAACTGACGGTTTGCTGACTCGATATTTGTGTAATCGAATTGAAAGAGCTAGTGATTTTCATAAATATAATGCTAGAAACGTGGATGAAATAAGAACACTAAATTTATTGACTAGTGCTTCACAAAATACATTGTATTTTAAGGGAATAACTGCTTTTAATTGAATGCCGAGACTTATTAAACGTACAATAATACTAGCAGAATTTAAGAGTTTATCCAGTCATTTTTTTTAATGAATTTACAAATTATGTATCTTGGCTGGCGAGCTGTATGTTGTTTGGAATAAGGGTGACGCACTTGGCATAGATGGTCCACAGCGGCTCACGACGAGCAACTGAATCCGATCAGAAGCGGTGCTTCCTCCTCCTTCTTCGGTGAACCGAGGGCTCTTGAAGGCAACCTTGATAACTAGCTGCTTGCGGGGAGCCTTTCGTTGTGTACTGGCAGAAAATGAACAACGCCACGCGCCAAAATATCTGCTGCTGCTGTTGCTGCCACCACTCACCACACGCGGTGATTAAATAAAAACCGTCCGGTGAGACCAAATCGATTTCGAAATCTGTGTTAGGGAAAGTGCTTTTCGCAGGAAATCAATGATAATTTTATTATCATAGCTACAGTTGCACATTCGTGCAGATTTCAATAGTGACGTTTTGAAAATTGATAAAGTCTTCCATCAACTCTGGATCAAAATCAGACCACTTTCAACCCGCGACCGACTTTGGTTTTTGAAATTGCTCCCCCAATGTTGTCTTAAAAATACATGGTATGCTAGATTTAAACTTATGAGAACTTACATACTGTAGCCAGCCCGGGCGATCCGTCTCTAAAAACGTGTGGCTTAAGCGCCACTCCACAAGGGAGACCACACGCCCAATGTAAATTTGCCCGATTGAGACTCTCCTAAGGGCGAGTCCATTAAATTTCCTAGAAAGGATTTACGGATCAGGCAAGCCGGCTTTCAACTAAACGTCCAAAATGGGAAAACCCTATTATCTCCATGAAACCACAAACACGATAGTCACTCAGAGAGTCGGTGAGAGTTCACTCATACCTAAAAACCTCTACAAAAGAGAATTTATCATCATCGGCAGTCTCGTCACTTGCCACTAGACGTCACCCCGATCTGGAAGTGGACTACTCTCCCGAACATTCAAACTCTCAACATGAGGACGGGACACGAAAACTACAGCGGAGAACGCGAAGTGATGTCGAATACATTCAATCAATTAAATCTAGGGAGATGATCATTTTACGAAAACATTTATTATTACGGAACTATTCAGGCGGTATATTTAGTGCATAACATTATCCTACGTATCTTTATTTACATGTTCCAATTCATTTCGGTTTATTTGTGTGTGTTCGCTCCTATCTCCTATGTGTGTGCGATTTCTCTCTCCCTAACTAACGTGCTCATGTGCTCTACTTAATCATGTGTGTGACGTCACTTTATCGACAACTCAGCTCCAAACGAGTCTGCGCTCCTGGTGACCACGACGTTGGCGTTGAAAAACGTTACTTTTCAAAAGGCGGGAATGCCACATCACGAGTTCCGGAAAAGCGTGTCACGGAAACTCGGCGCTACTCGCTCATCAGTCTTAGACTGGCAAAAAATCACTCCGTGGTGCCCTCGCCAGACGCCACCTCCAAAAATAGAAAAGTCTTGACTCACCAGATGATGTTGATTTACAGTCGATGACCTATCGACGGGTTCGACGCACTCTTTAGTGATCGTCGATGGTGATCCGATGAATGGAGGTGTTTCGCTGACAATGGCGTTTCACACGCCGATGCGATGGCGGTTACTCTGCCGTGCCGGTAGGTTGACGAACCGGCGGGTGGACCGTGTCCACGTGGAGATCCCCTGAGTCTCCTCGGACCGATTACGTAACGGATCCGTCCGCTTCCGGCCGGTTGGCGATTGCCGGGAAATTCCGTCCGTTGGGGAGAAGTTGCTGCGTTTGGGCACGGTGAATTGCTGCGAACGATTTAACACGACTACACCAGAACAGTGAGCACAAGCACGAGCACGGACATGGACAGCACATATTGAGCACATTAAAAATTACCTGTAGATTTCTCTAGCCTTTCTCCTGATCGCACTGAAAATGTATTTTCGTTATTTCTCTGAAAACCGTTTCGTAAAAATGAATATCGTACATACAACACATCTTTCATAAATGATACGAAACATTCGTTTTTCCTGTCATCTGGCGCAATGTCAAAATTACGCCTTATTCGTATAATAAACAAATACATCTTCGTACAATCAAACCAACAACTGCGCTTATTGTCTCCTAAAGTGCTGATTGTGTGTTGGAGATGGGATATATTTTTTTTAGAAATATTGTCGGTTTGACCAATACATGCAAGGTACCACAATAAATCATCGCAGTGGTTCTATGTTAGAGAAAAAAAAAATACATGCAAGCAGCAGAAAAAGCAAGAGAAATCGAAGTACCACTGCATGAGTGCTTCTTATTGCCTTTAGCTTTACCTATTCTAATAGCACAGATAGAGCGATGGTTAAAGCACAGATCTAACTAACGCAAGGTACATGAGTCGAGTCCGGTCTGAGGCCTATTTTTATTTTTTTGTCATATTTATTCTTTCCAATGATGAAGTTATTTTTACCCATCCTCACCAACACACTCCACATTTTTCGGTTTCCACAACCAACACTTGTGGACCGCTGGTTGGGTGTAGCGATAGCGAGTGTGGCAGTTCTAACGAAACTAGCTTCATACAATGTACAAATCCATTTCGTTGCAGAAAACAACGAATAAATTCGTAGAACAAACGAGTGATTTTGTTGTATAAACGAAATTTTATTTTCAGTGCGCACACAATTTACTACACGCACACTTATTCTACTAGCTAAAGGAACGAACAAAAATCTTTAATTAATTTTAAACACTAGACATCACTTTAAATAACATACTTTAACTAGGAAAAACGACCACGAACAAACGCGCACACTTCAAGAACGTTGGGAAGTCACGGACGAAATGATCGAGAACGTGAATCCTCAGATAAAGGAAAGTAAAACTCGGACGAACCGGAAGTCCATCATTTCCCGAAACCCTTCGTGTCCTATCGTGAATCTAAAGACACGAAAGATAACTTGGCTCGTTTAATTGCGCGACTGTCCCTTTCCTACCTTATCCATAAATTAAATGGACCCGTCTTAGGAAAGATTTCAGCAAAAATGCTTGTGTCTTCCTACTGCCTACCATAAGGAATTTAATTCAAACAATTTAACATTATCAAATTATATACAAATTTATACAAAATTCCTGATCGTTACAATACGATTGATGACCTTCACAAATATCCAGATGATACTCTTTAAAAAGTGTATGGTGGTCCTCAAAAGGACCGCTTGTTATAATGCTAAGCTGTTCAACACAGATGATGCTGGTGAGCTGTATGTTGTTTGAAACAAGGGTGACGCGCTTGGCATAGATGGCCCACAGTGACTCACGAAGAGCTACTGAATCCGATCAGTAGCGGTGTGGCTTCTTCCTCCTTTTTCGGTGAATGGTCGCTCATGTGGACTGCAGCCGGGCAGCCTTTCGTTGTGTACTGGAGAACAATGTTGAACACCGCGCACTGAAAGCACTGCTGCTGCTGCTGATGATGACGATCGACCGGACACCACCACATACGGTGATTGAATAAGGCGAAACCGGATGGAATTCGATTTTGAATTCTGTGTTTGGGAAAGCAGTTGGACATTTGTGTAATTTTTAATAGTGACCTATTGAAAATTGGTAAAGAGTTCATTTTAGAAAATTCGTAGAAAAAAAAATCCAATCGATTGGCATGTTTAGAATAAAAAAAAAAAAGTGGTCAAAACCTCGAAATCCGGTCGATTTTTTTTTTGTAAATTGCACACCCAATATCGTTTCAAAAAAAGTAATCCTACGTAAAAAAAAATGCAACTTTGAAGCTTAATTGGAAGATACCTGGAGTAATTAGTAAGTTTTTGGGCTGTTTGTTGGGAGTTCGTGAGCATTCCTGACGTTGCTGAAAATTATGATAACATCATAAAATTATGGGGTTGCTAGTGTGTTAGGACGCTTAAGTTTTTTTTTCATTTATATTGCAGGGAAGCAACTGTAAACTCTAGAGGGAATTTGTATTTGTAACTGTAACCAGTTTGTTTTGTTTGCTAACCTCGCTAAAATGTCATATTTAATTATCTTAAAATCATCCAGCTCAAACCTATGATCATCTAAAGCTTGATAACCACTGGTCTGTTGCGTTTGTTAACACTTAGCTCGAACGTTCCTTATTAGGGAGCCTAGTTCCAAATTTTCCACTGAAGCTGACAATCATCCAAAAGTGATAAAGCTTTGCAACATGCCTCTTGGACATTTTCCGTCAACCGGAAGCAACATGGCATCGATCCTTTTTCACACCAACTACGTAACCGTTTCATCTTTCCGATGGTATCAATTCCGTTGCGTCAATACATTTACGCCCCAGCATCCGGGATTCCAGCCCGGTAACCTGCCAAACTTCATCAATCATGCACACGCTCAGGAAGGTACTTACTGCCTAGCTCGTAGCAGTCCCAACAACAACGAATAGCGTGAACATTAGCTCCTGATTGAACCGGCTTGCGGTGCCGAGAGTTGCCTTACATTTTCTATAAAATATGTGGTATTCCTGAAAGCTCAAGCGCATCACCGACCATCGAACAGAGAGAAAGACCTCATGCCGAGCGTATCAAATCAGTCTCGATATATATATTATCGCCCGAGATGATGCTTAGGCCTGAGCTGATTACAACACGGCGCGAACTGGTGCCACTGCTGCTGCTGCTGATGCATCCCATTTCGTGATGTTGCAATCGAATGGCTTTTACTCTCCATAAGGGAGGAGAAAATATGTAAATCGATGCCACTTTGGCTAATGCCCAAGCTCGTTCCTACGCCGGCTTGAATGTCTATTTTTATTTTCCAATCATTTTCCAATGGCTGAGCCGAATTAATTATACCGGGCGGGCGCGTGCGGCTTTACTCCAATGCAGAAGCTGTTACAAAATTATTCCAAGCATCGTTACGGTTAGTCTTAACAGTTTCACTACAAATATAAGAAGATATTGTTCATGCCACTTCCTTTCGGCACAACAAGGCACCACATCAATTGTGTCAATCATTGCAATTTTCAACATCTATCTGTGTCCAAACGACACCAAACGAAATAGCCAACTAAGCAATGTTGCTACTTAGTGGTTACACTTTGTGGTTGTTAAAATCCAGAAAACGCGTGCCAAATTGTTTTAATTTTCCGTTTGTCTTGCCCACCTTCACGCAATTGATTGATTTCACGCTCGTTTAGCATCATCGGTTGGTTAATCCAATTTTGGGTGGCTAACACCGTCGCCGTTCCTTTCTCCAAAGTGAACTACTGAAGCACCGAAGTATTGCAGAATTGAACAACAACATGATCTATCCACCGGTGTCATAACACACCTTCAGTGAACGTTAACTGCTTAAAGATGAGCGAATATTTTTCTTCTTCTTACTATAGATGGGAAGGCCACAGCAGGATTTGTGCGAAATCGTATAATGCTAGGGGAGTCACTCGGTTCAGCCTGCCATATGGCGTGGCTTTGGAAAGGTCAAATTCGTCACGGTTCGAAGACGATTACCGAGTCATCTACTACACCTCGATTGAGGAAGAAATATACATTTGAACGTACGATGGGTGTTCTTTCTGGTCAATGGAATTCAAGGTTGATGATCTTTCAGCGAGCGGGGTTTGAGTGAATTAATGCTAAGAGAAAATTTAGACGGTTGAGGATGTCAAACATAATGACAGAGGTATTTATATCATTGTAGAACGACGCACACACTTGCCACGACTCTCTCCAATTCCCGTTCGACAGAAAAAAGCATACAAAGTCGAGTATGAGAGAAAATGAGCGCTTCATTCATTTCACTCACTAATAAACTTCACATTTTTCGTTTTCCATTTTCTTGCATTGGACCGCAGCTCTGTATATCGCATCTTTACATCATGCGGTCTCCACTAACATCTTGCGATGATGAATCTCTCATAATTTTTAGCAAATCTTACATCCTTCGGTTGGGTGAAGAGGTGCACAATCCTTATGCTAAATTTTAAAAATGATTGAAATAATAGGAAAAAGGTATCACACCTACATTCCCCTCTGATTTGCATAAAACCACCCCTTAACTATTAACACCTGTCTCGAATGCATCTATCTTGTTTCTCCTAGGACAATCTTCGTAAATGATCGCGTGCTAATCGGTAATTATTCACTATAAAATACGCTATTTGGGTGGTTTCAAAAACCACCCTAAAATAAAACAAAACTTTCACTAGCTATCTCTTTATTCTGAACCGGACCGAGCACAAAGCTCTGAACAAAGATGCACGGCAACAAAAAAAAAAGCGAAACTTAAAATCAAACGATACTAAAACGAAACTTCTTAATTATAGTCTGTCTTACCGATGAACTGCTGCTGCTGCTGCTGCTGCTGCTAGCAGTCAATGAGCTATTTGAAAGAGAAAAACAAAAAACAAAACAAAAAATCACAATCGACGAAACATGAAGATCCTCGGAATGCGATCGTCAAAAACTGGCATTCAGCTATTCCTCTCGCACAGTATTGGCGGTGCATCAGTGTGTGGAAGCTGTGCAGCATAATCACCCACTTTATCATCTTTCATCGCCACCGACGACGACGACACCCACTACTACTGTAAAGTGGCGTAATGTGATGCCGACCGGCCGCCCGAATCGTTTCTCATCTCGACCAACCACTGCTCGGTCCGGGGGTGGCTATTTAATCGATTCATCACGCTAATTATAGCGTATAAATTTTTCACTTTTTTTTTTCAATTGAAACAGTTCATCTTTGCGGGTGTGGTTCAGGCTTCTCGATTTATGTATTGGTCTGAATGTTTCAAAACCATTAACATTTTAGTTTAACAAAACTGATTGCATAATGGAGTTGAGTTTGAGAGAAAAAAAAGATGAATTCATATAATTAAATCGAACCACTCAATTGAATTTGATGTAAAGAACTTTTGGTATAAGTGGCGTAAGTTTCGATTAATTTCCTTATAATTGCTTATCTTATGACAGGTACGCGTATTTCATTCTAGTTTTGCAGATTTTTTCATTGACAAATAATGGTACTTGAGTACAGGGAAATAAGGAAGCCTTTAAGAAGTGGATTAAATACGCGAACATAATAGAAGATAACCATAACGACATCAGAAGTAAATTACTCAACCTACTCCATGAGTGACGATCTTATGAAAACTTTACCGATGTATTTTTTTATAGGTAACTTGAAAGGCCTCCGATTGTAATTTTACAAAAAGCGACTGATTTTGAACTCATACAAAATATTATAAATTAACAATAGACGCAACAGTATATGTGTGTGTGTGTGTCATCCTCTGTCCCTCACCCAGCCGGGGGCGTAAGACAAGTAGAACTGCGAATAATTTGATAAAATCTCATGCTCCGTTATGGTGCCCTTTATGTTGTGAAGACTAGTACTTGAAAAATGGTATCTTTTGAGGCAAGACAGGGTGTCCTTATCAAGTTAAGGGAACATAATGCACTCGATATCCACAACAGGTACAGCAAAACATCACATAGACGCCTTTATTCACACTTACTATTCAGGGGTAGAAGGTCAAAAAGAACCACAGCCACCAACTAATACCCTGTGCATATTTAGTATGTAATATGTTTTATTTGGATATACAAAATGTTTGACGCCATGCATCATCAAAACCATAATTTGCTTCACCACAAATACACATTTCAACAATCTTCAACTGGAACGTACTCACCAAATCATTACACCCGGGAGCGCTTCCCGATGCTTCCACGCATATTTGTCTCTAGTCATTTTTAAACAATTCCTCATCCAGCAACCACACAATAACTAAATAGGGGAAATGGATAGTAGTGGGTTGCTACCAGGTTGAATTTACGGTTGGTTTGATGTTTTTGTCTTCGTAAGTTTTCGGGCAGGGAAAATGGATGTAGTGTCGGCCTAAATGCCCCTAATCAGCAAGACTAAATTTTCAATACCAACCAAAAATATCAATTAGTACCGACGCGTTCAAGCAGATAAAATTGATAAATAACAGATTTTTAGCGATGGGCCCAATCTTAGATCCATAGGCCAATATCAGAGCCATTTCCCCTATCACTTTTAACATTTAAAAAAAAACCTAACAATAGATTAGCGCGGTCGAGGCACACTCAATTAACAATAGAGATCTCCAAGCGCAATCTCAACGGCGCCGGTGGTGTAGTGGTAAGCGTGATTACCTCTCACCCCATCAGGCCTGGGTTCAATCCCAGTCGGCGCCGCCGGGATGTTCTGAGGCATAACATCTCTGATCACGCCTTCCTTCGGATGGGAAGTAAAGCCGTTGGTCCCCGGTTCATGAGTTGATGGGTCGATAGATAGGGTCCAGGTGTGGGAGCTGCCTACCTGGCACGTCGGTAGCATTGGTGCTCAGCACGGAAAACAAGATCGACGGAAAAAACAAACCAAGGGGAAAAAAAAAGCGCAATCTCACGAACAATATAATCCATCATCCATATATAAAAATGAAGTAGAAGAAACAAAAAAAGGTATCGTGATATCACAACTCCTTAAAAAAGTAGTGCGCGGTCTCACGCACACTTTTTTGCATCTGTAGAACTCTATAGACGCAACAGTACACACCAAATTTAAATCGCTGAAAATCAGCAAAAGTTTGCTGATTTTAGACTTGTTGAAAGATCAGCAAACTTTTCAGCAAAATAATGCTGCTGAATCTTCCAGCGATTTCACCTTCTGTCAAAATGACAACATTTTACTGAAAATCAGCAATGATTTCAGCAAAATTTCATAATTGATTTTTCAGAATTCGAAAATTCTGACATTTTACAGCTGATTAAACTTTTAAACTCAGCAAATCGAATTAGATTTCAATAAGAGCTTCAAGCTTCTGTAAAAAATCGTTGATACAAATGTTCAAATATATAAGAAAAAATCGCCAGGCTATTTTCCATGTAAAATTAAATACATATATCCAGTATCGATTACCTACATACTATCATTAATTTGTTATTTTTATTTACCTCTTCCTCCTCCTGCGGTGTGAACGGTGGTGTGTACGAATGCAAACATATGTTAGCTGAATTTTTCGGTAAAAAAATCGTTTGTTGTTTTTCAGTAAGTATCCGTTTTACTGATATTGAAAACTTAAATTTGGTGTGATATTGCTGTTCCACAGACAACCTGTCACTGCTGTACAGTTAAAAAAATATCAATGTTAAATCGAGCATGAACATTTAAAAATGTGGAATGTAGGTTGTTTAATACTGAATTTCAATTATAAATTGAAAATGTTGAAATAAAAAAAAAATTAGATTTAAAATTTGAAATGTTGAATTTTTAGTTTTTAATGTTGAATTTAAAGATATAAATGTTGACTTTAGAAACCCAAATTTTAAAATGCAAGTGTTAAAATTCTAAAAGATAAATTTTAAATTCATAATTGAAATGTTGGACATTTTTATATATTTAATAATGTTAAATACTTAATTTAAACTTTTTACTTTTGTCTTTATTATAAAGATTTTTAGCCATATGGCTTGTTTAAGAGATGAAGTAGTAAACAAAAGAGAGAAAAAAAGATTGGGTTCTCACAAAGAGATTTTCAATCTTGGCTGTGGTACATTTATCTTGCTAGAATGAAAAGGTGTAGAAAACTTGCCAAAAGGGCCAACAAACTGGAAATACAAACAAGGAACACTCAGATATTGTTGTAAAGGTTCGCCTCCTGTAGAAAGGTGATGAGGGCGACTGATGTCGGGGACTCGTCGCCCAACAGGTTCCGAATGCTGATTGACTCCAAGTCGAAGGCAGCCCGAAGGTCCTCCAGCTCCGCGCAGTTCACGAGGATATGCTCCATGGTGGCTGGCACTCCGCAGGTTTCGCAGGTCCTCCGAACGGTGTTCCTCCGAAGTTGTGGGAGAATCTGCTGTGCCCAGTGCGCAGCCTTGACACCACTCGTTGTTCTCTTAGATTTGGTCGATCCTTCCAGGTTCCGGTGGTCGCCTTGATCTTCCGAAGGTGGTGTGTCCAGGTTGTTCCTCCACTCGGTGTCCTAGGGCTTATTTTTCAAAATCTTTCGGGGACACGTTTTCTCATGTGTAAAATGATTACTAGGGCCAAACGAACAGCATATCCAAAAATGAGCGTTTTTCGTTAAGATTTAGAGGTGGCGCCAGAGGCCTAAGTCCAATATATCGAACGAAGCTGATTTTCGAACAAGTCTAGTGCGTCTTTATGTAAACACGTGATTTCGTTACCCTAAAGAACAAAATTTTTGTCCGTTTGGCGATATATTTAACCATTTTCGAGATATACGGCATAGCAGGTTTGGACTTACACCCACGAATATGATCTAGCGCAAACAGTATTCTTGGCAGTGCTAGATGCAGTGAGCGAATGAGTACGATACAGATCGAGCGAGAACGCGAGAGTGAGAAAGAGAGAGCAAGAGAAGAGAGTGAGAGAGAGAGCGAGAGAAGAGAGTGAGAGAGAGAGAATGATTAATTAAATGTGTTCAATATATTTGTTTGAAATGTATTAATCCATAAAATCCAATTCTCGAATATGACCTCACTATGACGAATACTTATCAAAAATAGTACTTTTCTTCAAGTCAGTTAGGTTTTTCTTGTGGAAATTCACGTTTACAATAAGATTCTGGAAATTTTCGTTTTGAGTTACATTACGTTTATAATCATGAATTTGACGGATAGCCCTTTCAGCGTGGTCGTTTACGACTTTCAAATTATTGACAATGTTCATACCATGAATATAGACTTCATTCTTGATCCAGGACGATACAGGAACAGTGAGGAAACTGCTGTTCATACCTAGTGTATCAAACAATTTTGCTGTATTTGCTGTTGCTGTCGGATTTCGCGATTGTTGGATCGGTGTTTGATGTAGATTGTTATATATTGAATTTAAATAAAAAATTATGATGTTGAAATGTTAACGGTTTATGATTTGACCACGAACAATACTATGTTGATATTAGAAATAAAAAATATCTTGAAATGTCTCACATGAACATTTGACAGACTCCAAGGAATATCCGTGTAACTTTGATAATTTCTAGATTTTTTGCATGATGTTTTGTTTGAATCGGTAAAAAATTGAGAAGTCTACAGCCAAATGAAGAACAAAATTTAGGACAGCAAAATACGTCAGGGACGCAAAAGGTTATTTTCAAAGTAATTTGCATTTCAAATGGAAATGCATTAATTTTGAGAATGTTTCAGAAAATCTATGCTGTTTTTTTACGTAGGACCACGTCTGTGATTTTTATATGGGATACACTTTGTGAAAACCGAAAATGGAACATGTAACTAAATTATGAAAGATAACTCTGCTCCCCCTGGACCAATTTCAATAATTTTATCACCAATCACTCAGAAATATTTCTAAGCATCGATTGCATGCTATCAAGAAAACACTATTAAAAAGTGAAAAATTTCAAGCAAAAAATTGAGAAAATCAATTAAGAAATTGTCCAAAAACATCGAAATAACTAAAAAAATCCACCAATGACGTACAGGCATATCCTGCTTCCCCAACACAGTCATCAGAGAGTCGTCACTAGTGCCGAAACAAGTCGAAATGACATTCGCCTCCGATCTTCGGGCGTGTGCGAATAGGGAGGCAGCCACCCTATTCGCACACACCCGAAGATTGCGTAACATTTTACACACTCATTGCCATATTCAGAACCACACGCCCCGAACGGCCTCACAAAATGCTGTCCAGAGTTTTAATCTGGCAACCAAACTTGGAAACCGGGGTGCAGGTTATTTTGATCGATTCTCTTCATCGACTTTCTGTTTCGTTAATAACTCGACGGCAAACACATTCATTGATATGTTTGTTGCTCTGGATGACAGAAGAGCATAGCAGAAATAGTGCGAAATATATTAGTGTTATCAAAAGAGGAAATCGATTAAGAGAATTGGCTTTCACCCCTCTGCTTGTAAGCCCCTTAATGCAGTCGTCGTGAAAACTAGCATCGCACCGCTTTTGGCTCTTGGGTTACACTTGCTGGTTGCAATTCTGCTGTTCGACATTTTTGAAGGACCACTAAAGAAACATGAAATTACACTATTTTCTAGGGATACCAAAATGTCCAATTATTAGATAAATGATTAATCGTAAAGATTTCTCCACCTATCTGATTACATATTTATCGAATTTTCAATTATTCGAGCACATAACCGATATTCCTTCTAATTTCTACTCGTTTAATTTAGCGCAGTAGAGAAAATAAATAAAAGTACAAATTTATCTGAAAAGGCACAGAGAAGAACCAAGACGTGAAACAGGATCATAAATTCATCGAAAAATGTGTTAAGCGTCTTTCTGCTAAAGGCAAAGATTTACCAACTTGTTAAGAGAAGGAGTTTCACGAGAAAAAAATAAAAAAGGGAAGGAGCTTTAGTTGGGTGGACACTGATATCCTGCCGCCATCCAACCTGTCGCAGAAATCAGTTCAACCCCTGTCCAGTAGCAGACGTTCCGAGCATCTTGCGAGTGCCCAATCATTGAACCGAAGAATATGGGATCTTCCAAAAGCTTTAAGTCTATACTACTACCCTTTTCAGGGCCACCAAGATTTTCCAAAATAGTCAACATGACCCAACTAAAATTCATATCAAAAGGTTCTTTTCAGGGCAATCATAGTCATACTCAAGAGGAGCAGATGAAACGCAGTAGGCTCTGCCCGCGAACGGTTGGTTTTGTTTTCGCTGGCGCTGATTTCATCTGTTTTTTGCATATTTTTTAATTCAGGCATAACATTTGTTAACGGCACAAAAGCATTTGTAAACAAACTTTCTAAGGCCTTTTGCACGCGAACCAAAGTACGTCTACGCAAACCAACAAGATCATCGGATAGGGGCAACTAGCACCTTCCCGTAAGTGGTATTGGTTTGCGTCGGCGTACTTTGGTTCGCGTGTAAAGGGCCTTATAAAGTTTGTTTACAAATGCTTTTGTGCCGTTATCAAATGTTATGCCTGAATTGTACTAAATCAAACAAACATTAGTTTTCGCGTGTGGATAAGTTTAAATTAAGATCTATCACGTCGTAAGAAGTTTTTTTAGTAATATTGTAATAAACGTGAAAAATCTGGGACAAGAATTTGTTTCGAGTAGCTGTGTTGTTGTGGTGTCGCGTCGGTCGATTTTTCATTTCGCTTGTTTTTGGTGCTTTGCCTCCCTCCCAAGAAGAGTTTTCCCGGGTATTTTTTTTTCTTTTGTTGGTGCTGGCGTTCTGCCTTCCGGAGGATGCACGCGAATGAGGTTTTCATGCAAAAATTCGGTGCAAATGAGAAACTTCGAATGTGATTCAAAATGTCGTGTTGGGTTGTAAAAACAACGCGGAAGATTTTTTCGATTACCGCGAGTGAACAAACCGGTCCTTTTTCGGAGGCAGAATTAGGTGAGATCCATCTGATTTATAATCAATCATAAATGCACATTTCCATGTATTACTAATACTGAAAATTTCAAATGGCCCTATCTGCTTTGATCGATTCTCTTAATCGAATTTCTCTTTTCATAACCACTGCTATACAAACAGATTTTGAGTTAATTCTACCACATAGTTTGATAAAGTAGGTTCTTAGCTAGCGTCCAAAATGTCAAATACACCAGGGAAAGGTTTTGCAGCCGAGTTATTGACGTAAGAGAAAGTCGATGAAGAGAATCGATCAGGACCTTTTGAAATGTTTATCTAGATATGCTATAAGAAAAAAGCTTGCAATGCCATGTAGTAGTAATGCAAATGGTATTTTTGAGTAATGAATACAGTGTTTTTTATTTGTCGCGGATTAGTGTTTGAAGACGCGAATTTCTTTGGAGACTTGAAAAACTTGTAACAGCTCTGTAAATAATAAATATTAAATGTTTTGTGCTAAATATAAATTATAAAATGTAAATTTTCTTCATTCCAGAAATTAATTTAATTTTTTTTTATAGTTAATGTTGTCCCAGCATGTAGGGAATTGGTTAAATGTTAATATATTAAAAATATATAACGTAATATCAAAGTTTAACACGTAACATAAAAATTTTCATTCTTATTTTAAATTTTTAAATTCATACCTCAAATAAAAAATAATCTTTTTCAATGCAGTTCAGTGCAGTTGAACTTGGCAGTCAAAGCAACCGCAGCCTCATTCGAATTTTCAGTCAGAAATCAGTAATTGGGGCGTGAATAAGCAACCAATAAGGATACACACAGCTTATGTGATTTTCACTAAAAGGGGCTGTGGTGGATTATCTCATTTGTTTCAATCTATAAAGCTATACCAACAATCAATACGAAACTAACGATTTTAAATTGGCTCACTACTTGACTATCCTATTGGTCCCAAGCAAACGATTAACGTACCCCATTCTAGTCAAAATTCTAGTACTACACAATGTTTGTTTTGATTCGCTATGAAAGTTTGACAGATAAAATGAGGGGTTAGTGGATATTCCTATGTTTCGAGGGGTGAATCGTTTAGCTTGGGACCGAAAACAGTAACAGAGCTGAGCCAAAAAGTTCAGCACGTTTCTTCGGGACCTTCTAGTCTTAGAGTTACTTCTATGGCTATACTGTCTTCGACAAAGTTGTTGTACTGGGTAAGACCAACAAGCCTGTGCTATTCGATTCAGGTTTAATATGAAACTACGCCGCTAGAGAAGCTTCACTCTTATAATATAATTAGGGTCAGTATTGTAAGTGGTCACCGTAGTCGACACATTTTCTGTGATAATTGACTGTCTTTGCTTCCGACACTTGCAAAACAAGCTTTCAAATTACAGCACCAAACTAAAATGTCACATGACAGGCTCTGTCATACGACACTGTCGCCGAAGACCGTCAGGAATGTATGTATTTTAGTTTTTCTCATAATAAGAGCTGCTGATGTTGTGCTTGTGTGAATTCTGAAAATAGCAAGCAAAGATGTCCTAGTAACAACATTTCTGATCAGAAACGGTTTAATTTACACCAAATTGAGGAATTAAAATGAAATCACACATATCATATGATAGTTATTTGATAATTTTCTTTTTGCTCGAATGTTGTTCTACCGTTTATGTTGTGTGAGAGAGACGACGGTAGAGCATGAGAGTACGAATACAAACAGACTTTCGCGCACGACAACGAAACGAGTATAGTAAAAAACATCAACGGTTTACATCCCTGATTAGGGTTAACCATAGAATATCTCTTGATCCTGGTCATGTAGAAAGTTGCTGTCTTCAGCAAAGTTGTTCAGGTTATCAAGTCATTTCGGATGGTGGTCATATTAGTTTTGAACTCTCACACTACGTGGCGGTAGTGTGCTTATGAACTTCCTGTCTAACCTGTATCTCGAGATCGTGGGCATATGTCCAAACATGTGTTTAGTGCTAAAATAAGGGGTTTAGATTAAATTAGGTTTTAAGTAATCAGTCTGTACGATGTAGTCGAAGATGGTGAGCAAATAAATAAATAAATAAATAAATATAGAAAGTTACTGTCTTCAGAAAAGTTGTTCAGATGACCATGGTCTTGCGGATGGTGTTCATATTAGGTCAGAACTCTCTCACTACGTGCCGCTAGTGTGCATGCAAAATTCCTGAATATACTATGTCTCGAAAGCCTGCCCATATAGAATGTTGCTGTGCAATGTGAGTATTTCCGGGCGGAGATGAACCAGCCTGCGGCTGAAAATTTCCTTAAATAAAAAAATAAAAAAAGTATTTCTGGAACTGCGGGCCGTGTAAAAGCCGGATATCAATTCAATACGCCATTTTGAAATCCAAGATGGTGGCCATATGGTTTAGAAATACTATAAAATACCCTACAATATGGATATTTTCCGAACAGGGACGACGTGTAGAGGTCGAAAATGGATGTTGGACGTCATTTTTAAATCCAAGATGGCGGCCGTTGATTTGAGAAAATGCTGTCAAATACCCTACACGGTAACCGCAAAATACCCAATAATGACTACAAAGTAAACATTTTCGAGGGAAACTGGGACTACCCATTAAATTGGTAAAATTTTACCCATTTATGAGTAATTACAACTACAAAAACAAGTAGTAAGTATTCATTTTTGAATAAAAAATACTCACAAATGGATAATATTTTTACTCATTTAATGGGTAGTCCCAGTCTCCCTCGAAAATGCTTACTTTGTAGTCATTATTGGGTATTTTGCGGTTACCGTGTACAATAGGGTATATTTGGTAAAAAGACGACGTGTAATTTTCAAAATTCGATGCCCATCGTCATTTTTGAATCCAAGTTGGCGGCCATTGGGTTTCTAAAAAACTGTCAAATACCCATAATATGGGTATTTCCGGAACTTGAATGACGTGTATAGGTCGAACATCAATGTTTGACGTCATTTTGAAGTCCAAGATGGTGGCCATCGGATATAGAAAAACTGTCAAATACCCAACAATATGAGTATTTTTAGAACGAGAACGACGTGTAGATATAAAAACTCGATATCCGCCGCCATTTTGGAATCCAAGACGACAGGCATCGGTTTTCAAAAAACTGTAATACCCCGTTCACATTACAGCGTATATCACGTGATATACACTGTCTTGCAATGACCACTCATACTTCTAATTTTCACTGGAAATCCTATGTATGAGTGCTCATTGCTCATTGGGGCCTCCCTTAGCTCAGTCGGTAAAGGCGCAGCTACAAAGCAAGACCATTCTGGAGTTGGCTGGGTTCAATTCCCGGTCTGGTCTAGGAATTTTTCGGGTTGGAAAATTTCTCGACTTCCCTGGGCATAGAAGTATGATTGGACTTGCCACACAATTATACCAATGCAAAAATGGTACAGGCATCGAAAGCTCTCAATTAATAACTGTGGAAGTGCATCTAGAATACTAAGTGGAGAGCACGCAATAAGCTAATATGCGATATGCAATAAGCTTGAAATGCGAAGAAGAAGAAGAAGAAGAAAAAGAAGAAGAAGAGTGCTCATTGCAAGACAGCCTATATTACGTGATATAGGCTGTAATCTGAAAGGGATATAAAAAACCCAACAATATGGGTTTTTTCTCGAACGGGGACGACGTATACAGGTCGAAAATCTATGTCCGATATCAGTTTCGAATCTAAGATAGAGGTCATCGGTTTTAGACAAAAACTCAGAGTTGGGAGGAAATGCTATTATGAAATCAATATGAAGCTTTAGTGCGATAATTTATTAGCTAGAGATAGTTCTGCAGAGGATAGATTAATAGTTTCGTTAAAGTACGGTAAATTGAACATAAGTTGAAATTGAGCGAAGGGCCATTTATGCAACAAGACTAATCAGTTGAAACTGTAAATAGATTCGACATCTAGTACTGCAATTCAATCAGCTTTTGCAACATGATGTAGCTAGTTTTCTTTAAATAATTTGTGCAAATGAACCCTCTCACGAAATTTTTCTAATACTCTTATAAAAACCAACACTCGACTTCACAACCACCGTAAAAAAAACACTTGCTTGTTTACTTTTAACACAAACCGGCTGCTGTTGAGAGAGCAAACCATTTATCCGCACATCATGCTTACGATATGGATGGTGGTGATGCTAATTTCCAGATGTAGATTGCTATCACATCCCAGCTAAACCTCAATTCCTAAGTCATCATCATCATCATCCCCATCGTAGAACCGCACCGGTTCGGGCTGCACTCATGCATGAATGAGAATAATAATAATCTAAGCACCAGATGCTACCTTACCTATTTTTCCGAAGGTAGTCACACTCGGAGGAAAGCGCAAGATTATATCGCCACACGCAGTTATCCGATACCCTGGCACTGCTGGTAGCTTCTAGTCTACTCTGCTGGATCTATCGGGCAGGTGAGAAGAACGCAAACTATCGTGTAACATGCAAAGTGCTGCAAACTTCTTTCGGAGAAGGAGGTTCAAGATTGCGCAATTTGCTCATTCACACGCAAGGTAGGTGTACCTACCTATCTGGAATTTGCAAATCGTTCATAGGAGATGTTTGCGGAAGATATCCGTGGATGGCGTTGTTTTCGCTCGAGGTGGAAGATGAAAGACTTCAATGATACACCCAGCTACGAACCTGCTTTTGCTTTCGTTGGTCGTGTTCGATAAATTACCACTTGGGCGACTTTTGAATATGAGCCCAGCTATGGAAGCTTTTGATTCACTTTTGCAGCACCACCGGTAATGCGCCTAGCATGAACTTACTCCTTTCTTTTTTTGGCCGACGCGCACAATAACAAGTGAGGTGTCACCTTTTTCCCTGGATCGTCGTGCGATCATATCTCCGCCGGGGCCGGTTCGTTATAATTTATGCTACATGCTCCACGGATGCAGGGTGTTTCACACATAGGTGTGCCATGGAAGCGCAAACTCGCGCAAACGATAACCATCGCTAAATTTAGACTAAATCTCAGCGTGACTGTGAGTTGATTACACCGGGCAGGGGTGTTAACGTTTCCTCGTGGTTTGAATTCGCAGCGCTTTGCAAGCCATCATTTGGACACCACTAGGGGCCACTTTTTGTTTGCCTCAATTCTCACCAGGGAGATGCTAAATTTTCAATTACCTCCTTCCATTTATGGGTTCGAGAAAACCACTGAACGGGAGAGAGATAGCTTTCATCCCGCCCAGCCGAGGAGGTCACAATCTTCACGATCAGCATGCACACGTCCGTCGTTGTAGTCGTCGTCGTAGCAAATGAATGGATTCGCGACATTTTGTGCAACTTTCCATGGATAGAGACTGGGGTAGACCCCCAAAGAAAGTTTCGACACGGATGATGTGTGTGAATATTAATCGAGGCTAATATGGGAAACTGAGTCGAGTATGATTGTGCAAAGAAGTGGACCTTTAAGGTTAGTTCCTTTCTCTTTCGGTGCAGTCACCTTTGGATTGGCAGGCAGCAGACAGAGATGAACTTACACCTTATTTTAAGATTTGGTTGCTACAAAGTTCCAAACCGACCGCAAGTGCCCTCTAAGCAAAAATGTCATGTCATTGTCGGTTCCCAAAATAGCATACCGATTTTTTAAGCTCGTTACCGTATTTCAACGAGCATCGCTCTCTTAAACCTATTCTCAGTGGTTTCCGGTCAAAATCGTCAAAGAAGCCGATTTACGCTTTCGCTATCGTTTTTTTTTTACCGATTCATCACTCCATTTGTAAGACATTAATTGATCTGCCCCGTCTTCGAGTTCCATCTCAATTTCCGGAACGCGTATCTTTGACAAGTTTCCGCGCATTGCGTGACTGCATACATGGTCTCTGAATCGCATCCAATTTCGAAATTCCTGCTGGGCCATTTGAATTCCTTGTCACTTTTGCTTTCACCTCCCGTGGCTTGCAGTCGACATGTCAACATTCGGGCATCGCTCTCTGATCAAGTTTGAACTACCACCTAATCTCCCCCCGCGAATGCACATAAACCCAGCATCGACATACTTTCAAAAGCTATAAAATCTCCATAGTGGAAGTACTGCTGCACACCAGCCAACCTCTCGATCAAAGTTTTGACCCTCTAACAACCCGAACTCGGGAAAAGCTGCATTTTTTTTTGCTTTATTTCAGTCATCTTTAGCGGATGTTGATTTATGGCTGGGGCTCTTCAGGAACAACTCAGCCACTACACGTTCGACCGGACAATTATCGATTCGTTTCGGGTAGGGAGGGCACCTCGCTCCAGTTCAAACGGGTTCCGGCGGACTAAAAAGCGCGCCCATAAATGTCTACGAGCATCTTCGCGAGTCGTCTTCTGCGTCCGTCCGTTTGGCACAAGCCGGTGCAGGTGAACTCGATTGATTCCCAGTAGGAAAGAGTGTCAGCAACAACATCCACAACGACAACAACAACCGTAATAATGTGAAACAGGTTTGAAACCTGTCCGTTGATCGGAAACTTGACCCACAAAGGGGAGGGGGGATCTGAATTAGCATAAATGAGTTCATCAGAAGTGGTTGGTCATTTTTTTTTGTATGTCGCTGTTTTGTGGGAGCGCGAGGTTGTTGTCATCCATTTGGGCGATGAAGAATTAGCGTAGAATAAACCGTTGATCGGGCACGCGACAGTCGTGGCGGCTGCAGATTGAGTCATTCGCGAATTCCGTCTGGGTGGAGTTTCATCAGGATGGTCATGTATCTTTTTTTCTTGTTCCTCGCGTTGACGCTTCTACACGAGCTTTCGCCTTTGCTGTCACCTTACACGGTCGATTAGACCAAATCATCAATTTCGTCAAAAGTGGACTTCACTGAAAAGGCCTGGAAAATAGGAAAACTTCTCGAATATGAGAAAAAATCCATGAAAATTTTACTCAGTCTAAGAGTATACAAATACCTCTATCGATTTTCATCATATTCGAGAAGTTTTTCCTGGAAAAGCCTGAAAAATTATCTCTCTTTTGTTAAATCCACTTTTGACGAAATTGAGTCGGTTTGATCAACCGTGTAGGGAGTCTCCTAGCTTAATAGTCTAGCACGAAACGAAAATGAAAACAAAGCACGCTTAGAACGAAAAACTGGCTGCGGATTTTCTCGTCGTTGCTTTGCTCACCCCTTTCAATGGAAGTAACATCGATTTTCGAGTTGAAACGAATGCTCATTATGGCTTTCAAATCCTTCTACCGAATCTGTCACCTGCTCTGTTTAATATGCGTTATGTCCCATTTCGTTATGTTTTTTGATAAATATGTGATTGGAAGATAAATTCTTTAATCTTTCTTTATTCTTTATTGGAAGCAGGGGAAAGCTCATTTCAGTGGAGCTTACTTAAAAGTTTTTTTTTTACGTAGGAATACGTCTGTGATTTCAATATGGGCGTACACTTTGTGAAAACCGAAAATGGAACATGTATCAAAATTATGAAAGATTTTGAACGTTCATAACTCAGCTGCCCCTGGACCTACTTCAATAATTTTATCAGCAATCGATCAGATATATTTTTACAACTTTGTTATATTTAAGATTTTATCATTTTTCAAAATTTCACGATTGAAAATTGCACGAATGTGCAACTATTGCTATGATAATTAAAATTATCATATTATAATATAAAATTATAATTAAAATTAACGCCTTCTCGACGTCCAATAATGGCATGGCAGATGTATTGAAAACGGACTTATTCCGCTTGATGATGTTAGTAACCCGTGCGAGTTGGTGAATGGTAGGGTGGCCTTCCCTAAACCCGAATTGCTCTTTGAGAAAGATGTTATTATCATTTGAAAATACCAGCAGACGGCTGAGTATCAACTTTTCGAATAACTTCTAGATGGAGGACAAGAGGCTGATGCGGCGATAGCTTTTGGCGCTGGTAGGATCTTTGCCAGGCTTGCGAATTGGAATCACTTTGGCTAACTTCCTGCATGCAGGGAAGTAGCCAAGCTCCAAACATTTGTTGAAGATAACGGTATGATGGTTGAAGAAGTCAATACTCAAGTTTTTCAACTCGAGGTTTACTACACATACCCGCAGCCTTCATGTTTGTAGTGCTTCTAACAGCCGCTATAACCTCATCAGCCGATATTCTACTACGGGGTCGAGCACTACTACGGAGGTGTAAGCGACTCCAGTACGGCAGGCTCATGTGGGCTCACCATGGTTTGGCCAAGATTATGTGAAATCACAAAATGTTAGCCAAGAGCATTGGCCTTTTCAACTTAGGTTATGAGTAGGAATGGTCAACAGAGGAAAGTAGAGGGATCGGTCTCGACTTATTTTTCAAAATTTTGGTCATCTTCTAAAATAGTTTTGCACAATCTGGGATAGAGCGAATTTTGTTGGCAAAATCGTTATTTCCATCCTGGCCTGGGTAATTTTGGTTAGCCTGTTGACATTGGTCTTTAAATGGGGCAGCCCAGAACGCTGGAACTGCCTACTAATGGTGTTACGGAGCCTCATAAGATCTTTGGTTGGGCTGTCACGGTTCAGAGTATGACTCACCTGCCTGGATGCTGGTACGTGTTGCTCCCTGGCACGGGATATCGCCTCTTCGATTGTTTGCAGACACCGATCGACTTCTTCGAACGACTCCGGTAGGACGTCGTAGTCGATTGCTGTGTCCACACAGCGCTGGTATTGCTGCCAACTTGAAACCTATTGGCCGAGGAACCTACTTCGGCCACCACCGGATAGTGGTCCGAGCTCAGTTGTTGATAGGCGATAGGTTGAGATATGTTATCGCCAATGTTGCTGATGAAGATGTCGATGGTGGTATGAGCTCCGGATCGACTCAACCGGGTGGGAGTGTCCGGACACAAAATAATGTAGTGGGCTTCCTGCAGATCGTTGTATAATGTCATCATCTTGCTCACAGGACACAGTTGAGTGAGTTCCAGCACACTTGCCGGAATTTAGTCTTCATGTGGCAGTTTTTGGTGCCATGGCCATATGAGAGGCAGTTCATACACTGCGTTACATGACGATGTTGGGGTTTGTAATGCTCCCAACTGATGATGACCTGAAACAGGGGTACACTGCCTCCGACTTGAGCCCAAGTCGCTCCAGCTCAGATTGCACCGCAGCCGTTTCGAACGACGGTAATCCACGCAAAACCACCTTTAGTGGCTTGCTCGATGGCAGATCATGCGTGAAGAAGTCCACGTTGTTGTCCTTCAGGAAACATCCTATTTGTTTGTACTCCTCCAGGCTGGAGCACATGATTTTGGTACCGATGCTGCAAAGCTTGAAGTGATGCAGCAGCTTGTTTTTTGTCAGTTCGGTACCCAGCTTGGCAACATCCTTCACCGGCGTGAAATGCGGGGAAATCCTCTCTCTTTTATTATTATTATTATTATTATTATTATTATTATTATTATTATTATTATTATTATTATTATTATTATTATTATGATTATTATTATTATTATTATTATTATTATTATTATTATTATTATTATTATTATTATTATTATTATTATTATTATTATTATTATTATTATTATTATTATTATTATTATTATTATTATTATTATTATTATTATTATTATTATTATTATTATTATTATTATTATTATTATTATTATTATTATTATTATTATTCATCGGACAAACCACGGTCTACATGAATTAACTTACACTAGGCACCCTTAACACTATAGCATTGATCGAAGTCGTTGAATGAAAACATTGATACTAACATTGAAATCAAATAGATAAAAAAAAAACTTGGTTAAATTCAACACACATTGCCCTAATAGGTTCATTCTGAGTATAATCGGTCCTCTGAAAGTTAAGCCTCAAGATCTGCCGTTGACGGAGTTGTCTGGGTGTAATACCAAGGTTTATTCGAGAGAGTATGTAGGGAGCGTCAATTTCTCCTAACAGCAGCTTCGCAACAAATACTGCTTTCTGTTGGCTTCGCCTGCTTTCCAGAGTTGTCATTCCTAGCAGGCGACAGCGACTCTCGTACGGTGGTAAATCGTTTGGGTTATTCCAAGACCGGAGCGCGTATCTTACGAATTGTGATTGAACTGCTTCTATCCTTTTATCCAGACCTCGTGGTGAGGACTCCACACGACAGAAGCAGATTCTAGCCCGAAACGTACAAGGGAGTAGTACAGTGATCGTAAGCAGTACGGGTCGCGAAACTCTTTCGAAATGCGGAAGATGAATCCCAGATTTCTGTTAGCCCTAGCGATGATGTTGGAGTAATGATCCCGAAACGTCATTTTGCAATCAAGCTCCACTCCAAGATCCCTGATGCCTGTGACTCTTTCCAATGCTTCTCCACGAATCGTGTATGGCCAGCAGATTGGAGATTTCTTGCGGGTGAAAGATATCACGGCACATTTTTTCACACTTATAACGAGATGATTCCTGTCACACCAGCCTTCGAAGAGATCAATATACTGTTGAAGCTTCTGGCAGTCTTCTATAGATCGTATTATCAAGTACAATTTTACATCATCTGCATACAAGATTTTACACCCGTCTGGTAGGAGAGAGCAGACATCGTTGAAAAACAAGGAAAATAACAGTGGTCCAAGATTGCTTCCTTGTGGAACTCCTGAGCTGTTGCTGAAAGTGTGCGACTCAAAAGTGCCAAGTTTCACGCAAAGACGACGGTTCACAAGGTAAGATTCCATCCATTTGACAAACCGAGTTTCAACTCCTAAGCGTTCGAGTTTTGCGAGCAGGATTCGGTGATTGACACGATCGAATGCGGCTTTTAAGTCCGTATAAATGGAATCCATTTGATGACCATCGTGCATACTTAGAAGGCAGCTAGATGTGAACTGAATCAAGTTAGTGGCAGTGGATCTCCCTGGAAAAAAACCATGTTGATCCGGGGATATGTACATCTTAGCAGCACGAATTAGCATGTTGTACAGCAGTATCTCCAACAGCTTCGACCCAGCACACAATGATGTTACTCCACGGTAATTTGCGATATCTCTTTTGTCTCCTTTTTTGAACGTCGGGAACATTATCGAATCCTTCCATTTATCGGGAAATACAGAGTCTGAAAGTGATTTATTGCAGATAAATCTCAAGGGCCCACAGACATTCTCAGCACATTTTTTTCAGAACGGTAGCAGGAATTCCATCTGGTCCAGCTGACACCAAAGGCTTCATTTTCCTCAGAGCTGTGAGCACATCCGTATCTGCGATGTCACCTACGCGGAAGTTGAGAGCATTCGCTGGAACATCCGAAAGAGCATTCTTATTTGATCTTCGTCCACCATAAGTTCGTCAAATACGCTTGCAAAGTTTTCAGCGAACAGGTTACATTTCCTTTCTTTTGTTGTTAACAAACGTCCAGAATCTTTTCGGGTTTTCTTTGAGATCTGATTGAAGCCGACGAACATGTCTAGCATACAAAAAGCGATTATACTTTTTGTATCTGTTACTAGCAACACAGAAATTTCTCTTGGAGAAAGGGTTCTTGTCCCTCGAGTGAGGAAAAAATGCTGCTGCTCTCTCACGTTTGAGTTGTCGGAGATGGCTATTTGACCATAGCGGTGAAGGGCGAGAACGTGGTGGAGGGACATGTCCACGGAACAACTGGTGCAAGGTGATGGTGAACACATCAACTGCTTCATTAACGTCAACAGACTCATACAGTCGAGACCAGTCGATGGAAGAGAGAGCCAGATTCAGAGCGGCAAAGTCAGTTTTACTGAAGTTGAACTCTCTGTCGTCGTTTAGTTCTTCAAACCTGGTGGGCGGAGAACACTGCAGTAGAACTTGGAATGGCGCATGTAATTGGTCCACGCTTGTTAGTGGTTCAGGGGGCTCAGAGACGTCACATAATGGTCTGGTGTCTGCGTTAACGAACAAAAGGTCTAAGGTTTTGTTTCCTACATTTTTGATCGAAATCAACTGCTTTAAACAAACTACTGTCATTCCGTCAAGTAGAGCAATACTGGATTGTGGAAACGAAGATTCGTGGGGATCCGTAAGGGCAAATCTATCCGGGGTAGGGTACCATACAAGTACATACATACTATTAAAATCTCCAAATACCATTTGCAAATCCAGCTCTTGAGCCGAGTTTAGAACTCTATCAGCTGATTCAACGAACTTACTAATAATGTTCACGTTGCCTGCCAGATCAGGAGGAATGTAAGCGGACCCTACGTAAATATGTCTAGCTCCTGCATCTATAACTACACAAATCTGTTCTATATCTGTATCCACTGCGACAGAACAAATGCTGGAGCTCAATCGAGTATGCACAGCTACTAGTACCCCACCACCTCTTGCCTTACCAGATCGTATGGGATCGCGATCCTTACGGTACACTTGATACTGTGGTCCAAAGATTTGAGGCGATGAGATCTCGTTGTTTAACCAGGTTTCTGTGAGAACAACGATGTCGTACTCCGTCTCCAAAACAGCGAGAAAAAAGTCTCCTATTTTGGTTCTGAGGCCCCTAACGTTCTGGTAGTAGAAGCTTACGATGTTGTCGGTACGAATAACACAGCGTGGGCGACCAGTTTCGTGGGTTTCGACGTCGCAGGTGGTAGTAGTAGGCTGAAACAAAGAGATGGTGGACTCTTCTAGGACAGGCTGAAATAGGTGGTTACTATTCAGAGATTGTGCAGTATCCTTTCCGGCTTCGGCGGAACATATACCACTGTTTAGCTTACCTGGTGAAACAGGAAGTGCAAGCGAGTGATATGCACAAAAATCCCCAGTGCCAAAAGCGCGGTGTTTACAGTGATGTTGATATCTTCAATGTCATCAGAGGGCGTTGTGTTAGCAGAGGTTTGTACTGAGTCGACAGCGGACTGGAACGTGGGAACAATATTCAATTTCGTCATAGCATCTTGCCCGGCTTCGGCGAGACATATACCACTGTTTGCCTTACCTGGAAGAACAGGGAAGGCCGCTCCTGAGTGGTTGACGTCATCGGCCGAAATGATGATTGCGTTGTCGTTAAGAGATGTGCGGCAAAGGTTGATATCTTCATTGCACTGTAACCAAGAAGGCTCATTCAAATTTGGTGCAGTATCCTGCCAAACTTCGGCGGGACATATACCATTCGTAAGCTCACCTGGAGAAACAGGAAGCTCAGGTGGGGTAATGTATGCACCATTCGCTGATGATTGCTAGCTGGAGTAATCAATTCGCTGCTTCGCATTCTTCAACCTTTTCTGGTAGATGGGGCAGTCTGAACTCCAAGACGCGTGGGAGATTTCCAACGCATCATCAGCTGGCAGTCGTTGACGCTTATTAAGTTTATCGCAATTAACACATTTTTCGTAATCCGAGATGCATTCATTGGCTTGGTGACATTCCGCACATCTTGGGCAGCAGGACGGATTCGGACATGAAGAAGCTTTGTGTCCGTATTGGGAGCACTTGAAACATCGGAGAACATCAACTGCCTCCACAACCTTACAGCGATCCCATCCAACGTTAACTTTCTGCCGTTTCATCAGAGTGTCAAACATCCCAGAATCAGTTTCGATCAGCGCACTCATTGGATTTGATGGTCTATTCACATTTTTCATCAGTCAAATGACCTCGAGCGAAACCGTATCTGCGAGATCATTCTGCTTTCTGAGCTTGTCGATTAGTTGCTGCTCGTCAATCGTATCCGAAAAGCCAATGATTTTCATTCTAGGTCTGAGAGGCTTGAGAACTTCAATCGAGTACCTGTCCGACAATGACTGGTTTGCAGAGGATAATAGCTGGGCTGCTTTTTCGTGTGTTTCACATCTCACCGTAACTTCCCGTTTGCTTTCTTGTGCACTTCTTTCACGGAGACTGAATGTGAATTATGATAATTCTCCCGGGATTTGTTTCCCGGGATGTCCCGGGTAGGTAACACTACTTCGGCTAACTGCTTCTACAGTCTGCTCTCCATTTCTCGATATTCTATATCTCGATATTACTCCCTATCTCGATGATTTCAGCAGTCCCTTCAGATTTCCGTACATTCAGTTATAACTCGATTTTGTCAGCCCCTCCACGCTTCAATCTTTTATATTTCAATAATTTGGAATAACTTAAATTCCAAATCTTTCTCGTTCCTCTTCAAGATGGACGTTTAAGGTATACTTTGATGCAATAAGACCCTTGAAAAAGCGCATGGGTTTCGAAGAACATTAGCCAATATTTTCGAAAAGGGGGCTGACAAAATTGGGTCCCTACTGTATTTCGATATTCTCTCAACCTCGATATTCTCTCTCGATGGTCCCTAGAAAAAATTCGTAGCAAAATAACTCTCCGTATGTCGATTGAAAAATCTAGTTCACTAAATTTTTCTCCACTTGAAGTCAGTGGTAGAGTTTTGCTTTAGATACGGGATAAGCAAATCAACCATTGCAGACGTTAACGCTGGCGTTATCGACGGTTATCGATCAACAATCGAAAATGGAAAATTGGTCTCGAAATTGACCCGAGAGATGAACCACAAGCTTGATGCATAATGGTGAGATGTTAATGGATTGTTAACCGTCGAAACTTGAAAAAGTGGATCGAATAGCTCAAACTAGCGATTGCACTGGTCATTGAGGTCGGTGTAACAGTCCAGCCCGTTTTTCATCGGCATCTTCCGGTTTATCCTTATTAACTCCTCCTAACGGTTGCGTATGCATTTGATATCTAAATGTGAATTCTTAAAGTTATTTTCGCAACACATATCACCTCACCCATGTCTGTTGGGGTCTTAATCGCCAAAATTACCTCCATCCGTCGGAAACCTTGTTGCGAGCCCGTCTGCTACCGTTGAGCACAATACATTTTCGACCGATACACATTGTGAGCTCTTCTCTCTCACACTGTGTGACGGCAGTTTGTTTGTTTTAATTTCATTTTCATTAATTAGTTTCCTTTTCCTTCATCCGAAACCGAAATTGTGGCTGGGCAGTCGCTCAGAACCGAGGCGTCCATTACTCTCTTTGAGGCTTGATGATTTTTTCGGTGTTTCCCTTTCACCGATCCACCTCAACACACCCCCACGGCGCGTCTCACTGGTGGTAATGACTTGCACATCAATGCATGTCAGCTCGCAAGCCACCCAACACGTGCTGTTCGGGGCATATTATGGCGAATTTTGTAATAGCTGTCGGCGATTTTTCTTTCTTTTCCCCAACTTTCGAGGTTTTTCCGCCCGCAAAACCTTGCTTGCTGCTGAGTCAGAAGCTATAGACGGTATAGATGTTTCGGCAAGTTACACACAAAAAGAAAAGAAAAGATCGGATGGTAGTTTGATCTAAGATGATGCGATATACAAGTAATTATATTCATCAAAAACCGAAGAAACATTTCGGTGCCGTCTGTTGCTGCTGCAATCCAACTATCACACTGCAATCAATGATTTTTAAATAATGCATGAACAGTTCCATCCATCGCATTTCCATGAACTCCGCCCAAAGTGCCAATTTCCATGCATTAGATCTTTTTTGTTGGCATTGCATGCGAAGCACTCTTATGGGGTGTCAATACACACTGTAATTTGGTTGTACAATCGCTATGATTTTACCATACAACGTATGGTTTTATCATACGAAATATGGTAAAACCCTAGCGGTTGTACAACCAGATTGCAGTGTGTATGGTCCCATTATGCGTGCATGTTCAGCGGCCATATCAAATTGTGTGGTCTACCAGTACCAGTATGTGTAGACATCTTAAATTTTCACACTATGATTCGTAGGTTGGCATAGAAAAGTGTGTAAGGTAACGAAAAGTTGGTTATCATATCAGTTTTGATTTTCTCACGTTTGCTTTTCCACCTTCGCGGCTTGACATTACCATTTTCCGAAAATTATTCAATGGCTGAGGTTTTAATTTGCGCTGGTAATGTTGCTTCTCTGTCCGCAGTACGTTCGAGCAACGAAGCGTTTGTATGGGGGTTTTCCTTCGAAAACATGGAACATGATCATTCCACCCCGCGGGTGAAGTGGTAAGGAAGAAAGTGCGGCGATGATGTAAGTCACATGTTTAATGCAAAACCAAATCCAAATGCCACTGGAGTTGGAGTCCAAGTAAAAGTGAAAATGGTTCGATGGGAAATTGATTTCGGGTGCATCTTTGTGGAACGCTTCCTGGGTGAAGTGTTGCGGAAAAAGTGAGGATTTTTTTTTGGTAATGTTACCATTGAAGAGTGTAAGAATGAGGAAGACAAAGTAGTAGCGGTTATCTGGAGGTTGTGGTGGAGCTCTTGGTTTTATGAAATTGTGTCAGTGTATTCAAACTAACCACCACTGGCCGGTAGTAGTATTATGAAAGAAATTTGTTCGCAGGTGACCTTGAGGTGACAATATCTTTAGTCTGGGAGTTAGAATGTGTCTACTACAGATCCAGCAACCCACTTCAAAATGCCTGGTAAGCCACGTCCTCCATTACTGTTATCGATTGGATAACATTAGTCTAACCTGCAAAACTATATCTTTCCCGGTTATTGTCCGGTTGGCAGAACGCCAACACCAAAAACGTAAACGTTAACTTTTCCTCCGGGAGCGGAGGCGTAGCACCGAAACACGCGAAAAGAAAAATCGACCGTAGCACAAACCAGCTAACCAACCCGGGGGCAACTTGACAACTTCAGTATATTGCCAGTGTACCCCGAAAATTTGGTGCTGGTGGTTCTGTCAAACTCACAAGTTTCAGAAGGGTTTTCTGAATAGGGCGAGTGCGGAAATGATGTACAATAAATAAAATCCAAGCTTGAAATTCATCTCATTGTCGCGTGCCCACCAAACAGGAACGCGCGTCTAACGTCAAAATTACCATAAGTGACATGAGAAGTCCAGTGATGCCAGTGAGAAATAATTTTTGTTTTGTCTGTCTTTGTAGTGTGTCTTTGAGCAGAACAGAACCACAAGTTTAAACATATGATTTGTAAAACGAAAATATGTGATTGTCATCGAATTAATGGAAACAAATGAGAATTCAGCGAGGATACTATCGGTTTTGCAGCGAGTAAGAGCATGCTTATTACAGTATACTCCCGCTAATCCGATAAATTTGATAATTTGACTGTCAAGTCCATACAAATCAATGTTACCAATGTAAAAAAAAGCTCCATTAGAGACCGTGCCGGAGTAGTATCTCCCTAGTAGCCCGACTCAAAGTAAATTTGGACGCATTCAAGTGATCATAACTCAAGAATTAAACAACATACTCGGTTGATCAAAACGTTAAACAAAAGGGTATTTATTCAGCTTTCAAACGATATGTAACAAGTTATTACATTTCACCGTTTCGAACGAACTGTCGCACTTTACTTGTGATCGATGCCATCATGATCTGCACAATCTCTGGTGACACTGTACCGGCGAACTTATTCCACTTTAAACGCATTTGTTGTGCATTTGTCACTTCTTTACCGCATCCTCGAAGTTTTCGCTTAACAATTGCCCAATGTTTTTCGAAGGGTCTGAACTCAGGGCAATTCGGAGGATTAATCTCTTGGACGACGAAATTAACATTGTTTGCAGCATACCTTACTTTGAATCGAGCTTTACTGTATACACAGCTAGTGCTGCAAAATGTATAATTTAAGGTACTACCACTAACGAAGTGACAGACGGAGCGGCTCGAAAACTTTGGTGACGAACCTAATATTGCAATTTTTCAGTGTACCACAGGTTTTGGTTCTATCTCTTTCGCTCTACTCAGAACTGAAATGCATAAAAAATGGCAAAATGATACACTTTTTGCACACTGTCAAAGATCAATGTACACAAAATCAAATGAGTTCAAATCAAAACAAAAATTCTAGCCCATCTGGTGGATGATGACACAAGCTTTTAAGAAAATTTTATTGAAGTGAATGAACCACATTATTTTAATTGATTTCTTCGCCAGTTAGTCGTCTGTCACTTCCTTTGTGGTACTACTAAAAAAGGACAGTGGTGAACTTTGTGTATCTTTCGGCATTTAGCTTAATATGCATATTTGACTAATTTTCAAATTCAGCAGTTTACTTTACTTACCCCATAAGAGAAACACGGGAAAGTGAACATTTTTTATTTATCGGGTCCAGGACAAGCTTTCATTGCACAGCTATGCTCAAAGCAATAATCTGAAGGATAATCAAATTCAAAAGCAAAAAATAACTGAAGAAACCAAAGTATTTTTATTACCATTCGATGGTATAAGAAGATGAAACTTGGTTAAATTCGCATGGTTTTTTTGCATTTCACCACGAAAATTATAAATTAGCTTTTTTCATATGGCATTCTTGTCTGATGTTTGACATCGACACATGGTGAAACAAAAGTTGGTTTTCCATAGAGAAATGCCGTTGCGGCGGTGAAGGCCAATCCCTTTGTTTGCGTCGTGAGGCGAATCTTCATATATACACACATAAATGAAAACAATATCAGCGAAATTAAAACAGGCAGGAAGAGCCCACTGCGCACTCTATTAGCAGTTTTAAGGACATCCCACATTAGATCCGTTTGCGTTGCGTTGACGTAAATTTGATAGACTATAGATTTAGCTGTTACTTTGCCGCAACGCATTATATCCGAATCTAATGTGAGTGGCCCTTTTATGGAATTGATCAATAAAGTCATTAATAGACTATAATATAGCTGAACGTATAACTTGGGTAGTGTTCTGTCAAACATGGTAGGGGAAATGGATGTAATGTCGGCCTAAATGCCTTTAATTTTGCCCCATACATAAATTCAGCAATCGACTAAATTTTCAATTGCGACCAAAAATATCCATTAGTACTGTCCCAATGACGCGTTCATCTAGATAAAATTGATAAATAGCAGATTTTTAGCGATGGGCCCAATCTTAGATCCATCGGCCAACATTAGAACCATTTCCCCTATCATATCATTTATTGTGTTGAAACATTTGAAATTTTAAGTAGCCGCATTTTTTTTTATTTGGTGCCACCGGTAAGACGTGTTCTTCATTATGAGCGACGCAGTCGACTGTCAAAATACAAGAAAATAGATTCCCTGTTTTAAAAATTCTCGCGTTTCTATACGTTCGCTCGACCAATCAGGCACTGACAGAAAGTTGGTTCATAAAGGTGCCTCCTCTTCTTCTTAGGGTGCCACATATGGTTATTTTGGCCTACACTAAAAAAATTCCACACGTCTGATCGAAGTGTTTAAACACTCACAATCACATTTATTTTAAGTGTATTTCATCACGGTTCAATATGTTCTACGCGTTGATTTCTAGTGTTTGAAGCTTTGAAATGTTGAAAAAATTCTTACCTTATCAATTTAAGTGTATTGCACATTGAATCACATTAATGTTCAAAACAGATGGATTTGAAGTGTTTTACATTTCAATGCGATGTGAATTACTTGTTCTGCAAGGTGAACATCGAAAACATGAGTTGTGACTTCATCCTTATCAACCAGTCTGATATATGAGAACAACAGTGGCCCAGTCAGATCGAACAAAGCAGCACACCTCAGCAGTCCGGGATCAATTCCCAAATCAGACCCATAAAGGCATGTGTAAGCTCTGTCCCCTGGCGGCAGCTTTGTTTATATAAGGCTTGTACTCGAAAAAAATGCACAATTTTTATCCGTATGTAACTTTTTTATCCGTGGGTAAAAATTGATGAAAATCTGATGACTAGTTTGGAGTGAAATGTTTACATGTGCAAAATTTCATAACAATCGGTTCAGTGGTTATTGAGATGTCATCGAAACAAGAAGAAAATCGCCGGAGAATGTTGCGCGCCGTCATGGAAAATCCGACTGCGACCATGAGATGGATCGGAAGACAACTGCGAATCACCCATACAACTATGTCTCGGGTGGTAAAATCGTTTAAGGGGTCCCAGACGACCGAGCGGCGGGCTGGAAGTGGAAGAAAATCGAAGACAGCTGACCCTGTGAAGGCCCGGAAGGTGTTGGATTATTTTAAACGTAATCTGAACCTTTTGATTCGCGACGCGGCTCTGAAGGCAAAGTATTCCGCCTGGTTCGTTCCGCAAACCATGAAACGAGCTGGGCTTCGTGTATTCAAGGTCCGGAAGGCACCGAACCGGCGTGATCAGCAAAACACGGCGGCCAAACCCCGCGCAAGGAAGCTGTATCGAGAGTGGGTTAACGAAACCGATGTGTGTGGTTATGGATGACGAAACCTACATCAAGGCAGACGCAAAGCAGATACCGGGGCTGAAGTTCTACCATAGAGGTAAGACCAGAAGGTCCCGATGAAACGAGCTCAATTTTTTGGCTCAGCTCTGGTACTATCTTCGGTCCCAAGCTAATCGATGCATCCCTCGAAACATACGAAAATCTACAAACCTCTCATTTTATCTGTCAAACTCTCATAGCGAATCAAAACAAACAGAGTGTAGTACTAGATTTCTGAACACGCTTAATCCGAATCATCTGAAAATATCTAGCGGCGCCGACTGGGATTGAACCCAGGCCTGCTGGGGTGAGAAGTAATCACGCTTACCACTACACCACCGGCACCGCTTGACTTTTTAATTTGAGCTTCGCTAATCTGCACGGCGTGCAAATTAAAAATGAATCAATAGTGATTTAGCACATGGTATGGAGAAAAGCGAAATGGAACGCAGAATCAAAACAAAACAGCAAATAGTTTCTGCCACTTGCTTTTCTGATGGTCAATGAATCATGAAGGATTGATCAGATTAACAGTAAATAATATAGACTTGATGACTCGAAAGATTTTGAGGTCGTCGGCAAAGAGCAGTTTCTCAGATGATATTTGTAAGCACAAGTCATTTATGAAAAGGACAAAGATCAATGGACCTAACACACTTCCCTGCGGAACTCCAGATGGAATGTCGAATGTTCTCGAACGTTCAGAGTTCACCTGAACGTATGCTTTCCTAGTGGTCATGTATGACATTAGCCAGTAGGATATCCAATCAGGAAAACCCATATGTCTCAGCTTCTCCACCGCAAAGATGTGCGGAACAGTGTCGAACGCTTTCCAAAAATCGATGTATACAGATTGATTTCGGCATTCCATCTCTCGGAACAAGACGTTGGTATAGCATAATAAATTGTTTGTTGCAGAGCGATGCGGAACGACCTCGTTGATCAAAAATCCTAGGCAACAGATAATTGATATCCTGCGGTAATTTTCGACGAGGCGCAAGCTACCTGACTTGTGGATAGGAATCATTTCTGCAGCTTCCCATAAACTCGGGAATGTTTTTTTTTCATCTAACGATCTATTGAACAGTATCGTCATTGATGAGGCTAAAGACTCAGCGCAATTCTTCAGTAAAATAGGAGTTAATCTAATAACTTCAGCTCCTTTTGACCCATCTAGTTTGGGCTCTCAACACTTCATCACGATAAAAATTGAAGAACGGAAGACGGATATCGTGAAATGGCACGTGTTGAAACCAACCAGGGTGGGGTTGGGGAGATCCTGTATTAAACAAGCTTTGAAAGGCGGGAGTAACCGTCAACAATGCTGATGATGGTACAGCATGTAAAAACCACCGTAATGCTTTCTCTCTGAGATGACTAAGATGGTCATGACGAGAGGAGCAACACAATAGTTGGGTAAAGAAGAATTGCATTATATTACATCATCGACTGGAAATGCTTTCGGCAACGTGGAGCTTTACGTAGTGATGTACTATTCCACAGCCGCAGCCACAGACAGTAATGAGCAAAGGCGGGCGCACACTTTTTGCCTGTAGAATTGAAGACATACTTCAAATCACCGCGTACATCGTTACGGGCTAGGCAAAGAAGTGTGCGTTTGACTTTGTACTGTCGCATTAATGGTCCTTCGCTCATTTTCAACTTCTATTCAGTTTTCATACTGCCGAACTCTAACAGAACTATCTACCTACACTCTTCTAAGACAATTCGCTAGCTCATAAATTATCACACTAAAGCTTCATGTTAGATATCATTTCCAACCAACTATGAAAAAAAGGTTACCAGCCTCGTCGGATGAGCTGCCTGCCCATAGCATCCCCGTACTTGACATCATCGGGCACACGATTACTTGCCCGTTGCTCCTTAACAAACTTCCAGAACGCTGAGGGGTTTCGTTTCAAATTCGATTACAGTAAGTAACCTTGATAGCTTGTTGCTACAAACTCTTTATAGGACGTTTCCACCAGGCCAAGTGATTCTCGGTTTTCGTTTGTCTTGTTGACGAAGAATCGTTTACGTGCTTTCCTTAGTTTGTTGCGCATGTTTCTCAAATCAGTGGTCCACAGTGTCAACAGTTCACCCTGAAGCAGCTGTTCCCAGTAAATCGATGAAAATTCAGCATTGAGAGAGTCGAAGTCGCAACGCTTGAGATCCAGATCACGAGAATCCGTTTGAACGTCGGCTGCAGCATGGATACTACCGTGTGCGTAATAATGTTTGCACCATCGTAAAAATAAGGTTCCCGTTTCACCTGTGCATACAATGCCTTGGTTTTCTTTTTCACGTGCATGTAACCTATAGCTCATACCGTAGTAGGCTGTGTATAAAAGAAAATGATTTACTTAGTTTGACAGTTGCACCACTGACGAAGTGGCAGCGTATTCGTGAAAAGGGTTTTAACCGAGAAAAGAAAGGACAACTATCCGTGAAGGTGGTCACAGGTCGTTCGAGGTCAGCTCGGGTTCCGAGGGTTATCGCTGCTATCAAAAGGAAGATTCGGGTGAATCCAATGTGTTCAATAAGGAAAATGGCAAAGGAACACAGGATCAGTGACTTTACGGAACGGAAGATCGTAAAGGAAGATTGCGGGGCGAAGTCGAGGGCACAGAAAAAAACTCACATGATTACCAACCGCATCCGGGAGCTACGAGTCGAACGATGCAAGAAAATCTTGAGCTTCCTTAAGTGAAAAAATCCGGTAATCCTGTTCACCGACGAGAGCATGTTTACCGTCGATCCCGTATCAAATTCCAGAGCCGACCGGTATATTAGTTGTTTTCCGGTAAAAGACGTGGCCGACGAGCACAAGAACGTGTATATGACCAAGCATCCTGCTAGCGTTATGGTGTTTGAATTGGTGGCTTCCGATGGCAAAAAAAATGGAGCCGGTGTTTATTCCAGAAGGCGACAAGGTCAACGGAGGTCTGCATCGGGATTGTAAGTATGTCCTTCCGTTGATCAAAGAACAGTACGGTCCGAGGCCAAATGCTGTATTTCAACAAGATGGGGCTATGTGCCACACCTCGAACCGCACTCAGAAGTGGTTGCAGGAACATCTTCCGTTCTGGGCAAAGGATATGTGGCCGCCATCCAGCCCCGATCTTAATCCGCTGGATTACTCAATATGGCGCGTAATGAAGGCCTAGGCTTGTTCTAAACGCCACCCGAGTACAGCAAGCCTCAGACAAACATTGACCCGTACCTGGAGAGAAATGGATCCAGACTACATTATTAGAACCTGCCGTGCATTCCGGAAGCGTGTGGAGGCCGTAACTGCAGCAAGTGGAAACTCGATCGATGATTAACATAGTTTAAGACTCTGAGAAACATCCCTCCTTTGAATAAAAAAAAAACTCGAAAACGAAATTTTTGAGATTTTTTTTTATTATTTTGACATTGCTTAATGGTGCAAACATTATCACGCATATGGTACTATGCATATCAACTTCAAACGGTGTATGGTGAGAATCAGTAGGTAGGAGCGGTAATATAGGATGCAAAATATAAAAATCATCCGGAGAATTCGTAAAAGACAGATGGAGAAGTCTGCCATTCGTGTTTGAAATTGCGTTTAATTGCACCAGACCACATGTAGATATGGATTCAGTAAGTACGAGTTCTTGTTTGCTGGAGGAATTCGCAGGCATTGACAATATGGCTTCGATTTTCAAAATCTTAAAGCCGTGGCGCATCTAAGGACAACATATTTTTATTGGTTTTAGTACTTAGTAGTCAATGAGTACCCGCAAACACCCACAACCATAGCACTGGATTCCTTCATTATGAATCTTGAAAGCTTTGATGATTAATAATTTCAAGGTTCCATCAAAGTTTCCCGTATTCTCTTCCCATTAAATAGCTACGACTTACATCAATTCCCTATCCATAACACCCCGAGTCTCACAAAGCGTTCCTCGTCAGAGGATGATACGCTCGAGCAGACGCATCAGTCCCAACAGCAACAGTGATCGGTTATCAATCAATAATGTTACGGTCTATCACGAATCAACAATACCAATAATAAACACTCTCGAGTCCAATGAGCGACGGAGCGCAGTAAACCACACACTATCACCACCACAAGCACTATCGGACGAACCAAACAGAGGAAGAAGAGATGCGTGCCACAACTCGACGGCCCCCGTGGATTATAATAGCATACACTACTAGCCCAGAAAGAGATTATTAACGCTCGATTTAAAGCAATTAATACCTCCTGCTATCAGCCACCGACCGGCTCCTCACTCGGCGGATCATGATTTGATTTGCGTGGATCAAAACATAGACGAAAAATGTTCATTGGGCGTGATACCAACCGGTCAAGATCGAAAATGGACGGCGAGAAATAGAATATAATTGAAGGAGGAAAATTGAAACGTCAATTTGGAAGATATGCTTGCAATTGGAGATGAGATGGAAATCAATCGCCTACATATGGGAACTTCCGACACACATTGGCAGCCAGACTGGCGACCCGAAGTGACCCACATTTCACACGCAGAGGGTGATTTGTATTGGAAGAAGAGAACATATAGCGGGATTCATCCTCACCGGCACGTTGATTCTAGGCATTATTATGTGTGAAGGTGGAAGAAGGAATTGAAATTGAAATTGATCGCTCAGAGAACTACTTTTTGCCTTGTTTCACACCGGCAGTAGACGAGCTTGGATCCATTGGGCGGGGGAATGTCCAAATTAATCGGATATTATTATAGTCTGTTTTTGGAAGGTTTTTCCAAGGCTGGGTCGATAGTCAAAACAAACATTATCGATGGCAATTATTGGCTATTTCTTTGGATGATTGACTGCGTGATTGATGCAATTAACACGGCTTACGCAACGTAGGTTGTATGAATGACTAATTATAGATTCATTTAACCCATTGAATGAAAAACATCCTATTAGGGATTATTCGATAATACTCTGCTAATAATCCTTTCCATTTTTACGTTGCTCCATTTAACTAACATCCAGTGGAATTAACTTACGACACTAATCACATTGTATCTGCTCTGCTCATTTCAGATTTGCAACCGTAACACCACACCGCAATCAAGATCGCTATAAACTGCAAACAGGAAACCATCGCCATCGTCGCAATCAAAAGTGTAAACAAGTCGTTGGAAATCAACAAAAAACCATCACATCGACTGCAGCAGCCACCGAGCACTCAACTAGGGAAAGAATTCCAAAAATGTAATACCTTATAAATAATTTATAAGCATACATACACGGTTGCAATCATCGAAAAAGTGGGTGAAGCACTGCTCTGAAAGCGCTGCAACTCCCCAGTAACAGCGCGCGCATTCGATTCATTGATAAGAAGCAGCTCTTGCGCTCGAGCGCCGCGCACCCGCCTTTGAACTGCAACTAGATCGTGACGACGACGGCGACGGCGACGACGAAGTCCACGGCAACGGAGAGCCCGCGCGGGAGAGCGCGGCCAAACGAAAGTGAAACACCATGGAGAAGTATGTAACCGTTGTGTCGGTCGACGATCAGCAGCAGCAGCAGCAGCCCCCATCGGAGACGGCAAATAGAGCCAACGAGGAAGTGCTAAACGGGGGTGTGGAAGTCATAAATGGTGGCAGTAGCAACGGAAGCGATGCTGCTGGTGCTGTTTCTGTGGTCGATTCACAGTTTGTCACAGTGCTATCGATCAACCATGGCGCTGCGCTGGAGGGAACCGAACCAGAACTGGTACTGGTCTACCGGTTACCCGGGGAAAGGTTAGGCTTCGGGCTCAAGTTTCAGGGAGGAACGAAAAATAACGAGAAAATCCAGCGGCTGTTTATTCAGTCATGTGCGGAAAACAGCCCGGCGTCGAGAGTGCAGGCCAGTTGGGGCTTCCTCCGGGAGGGGGATGAGATTTTGGAGATTGATGGAGTCAGCGTGACGCACATGTCGAGGATTGAGTGCGTGAAGTGCTTGAAGGAAAGCAATTTGGCCATAAAGCTGTTGGTGAGGAACGGGGAGGGAAAAGTACAAAACTTCTACGATGATAATGGTGACATTCCGGAGAAGAAAAGTGTGCCACCTCCACCGCCGCCGGTGCCACCCAGGAAGCTGAACAAGCGCAAGATGGTTGAGCACCAGGTTGTTGAACCTCCAGCGAAACAGATCGTCGAAATCGTACACCCACCGGATGCGGAAGTGTACTCCAATCTGTTCTCGGACGATATCAGTGATCTAATCAGCGAATCGGACGACACTGCCAGTACAATTTCGACAGTCATAGATAAGTACTCAATATGCTCAAGCCTCTCCTCGGAGGACTATACCATTTCGTCAAACCCAAGCAGCTTGGAGTTGGCCAAGGCTCTCAAACCTTTCACACTTCTCGAGAAGGAGTTCAACCTGGAGGACAAACTGGAAAACAACCTCTTTACCTTTCAACCCTCGGCAGTCAATATAGTCCAGGTAGAAGCCCCTCCAGTTTCCAACGAATACGAAAACTATTCCATTGCAAAGGTCGATGAAAACAAAAACTACGAAAACGTTGTCATTCACGCTAGTGACCATCACCCTCAAAACTACGAAAATGTCACCATCCAAGAGGTCTCGGACAGTCAATCCTACGAAAACGTCGTCATCTCAACCTCGGATGACAAATCAGAATCAACCGTGTACGAGAACGTTGACCTCAAAGGCCCTCCACGTCCGGCACCTCGTCAAGCGGCGATTGTTGAACCGAAAAAGCGAGCCGCCGCACTCCCAGTCGGAGTCATCCCACCACCTCGGCAGAAATCCCCAAAAATCCCTAACATGCCACCTCATCTGCCCAACGAATTCAACACCATTCAAAGCTGGCTTCAGGAAGCCACCGAAGTCATTCACGAGTGCGTCCTCGTCCCCAACGCAGAAACGGCGAAGGATGACAAGCGCAACGGAAGCAACGAAAATCTACCGCGACTCATCGATTTTCATCCGAAAGTTTCTAGTCCTTTAAAGCCAGTCAACGCTTCGCCACAACCCACGACCGTAACCGTGGAAGAGGTTGTAGTAGTCACAAGCAACGACCGAACCAGTCCCGAACCTGAGGACCCATCGTCGGTGGTGGTGAAAAAGTGCATCAAAATTAACGCCACCCAGGAGTCTGGCGAGGAGCAAAATTACATCGAGAGTTCCAGCAGCAGCGACGACGACGAGGAGAAGTGCTACGATCTGCATGTTTACAGCAACAAAGAAGAGTACGAAGATTATGAGGATGAGGAAGAGAATGAAGACCGGCGCTCCAGCGACGGGGGAGCATTCGATACCTACAGCGACGAGGATGGGGAGAAACTTGGACCACCGGAGATTGTAGGCGGAGGTCCATCGGAGGCGTATTTCAACTACCACTGGAGCACGTCGCTGTTGCCGCCGATTGGCGAGGTGGAGGAAGAATTTTCCTCGCTCGAGAACCAGCAGAGTGGGTGAGTGAAATTGTGGCTTTAAATTTGTGATGTTTTGTCCCACCCAAACCACCCCCTTGCACTGAAAATTGTACGATATGTTGCGTGAAATATTGTATGTGTGCCGCTGTAATGATACGTGGCTTGCACGACTGTTGAAAACTAGTCATAAAAATTTAGTCATTTTCGATAATTATTCAATAGTCTAATTAATAATCCAGGCTAAATTCTAATTATATTGCAATAATGATTGAAAAACAATGTCAAAATGATAACAAATTGGGCTTGATTATCTCCATCCCCTTTTTCGAAAATGATCAAATTTTAACTATGCTTTAGTGTTCAACGGCCACGCTTCAAGGTATTCACGGCTGATTAAACCAATTCAAATTTGTGTTGAGTAAAGTCTACTAAGCAAAAAAACGTAGGTTACTCATAGGTACGTTACTAAGTAAAATAATGCTCAATTTTCCAGGAAATGTTTTTTTCGAATATCCCAACAAACAATTTTAGCTGCAGCTTAGCTTATACAGGCAATAATTAGCTGCATAAGGCAAATTTTGGCTGCATAAGCTAATCTGCAGCTAAAATTGTTTGTTGGGGAGGAAAATCGAAAGAGTTTTCACTCAGTCCATTAGTAACCCAATTTAATTAAGTAAAATTTTCGTTCGAGCGGATTTTTGAGGAAAAGCGGGGAAAAGTTTACTAGGTCTATTAGTCATCTTCGATTTTGCTTTTTTAAGAGTGAAACAACTCAACTTTGAGTTGATCTCATCGACCGTGTCCATCGCCGTGTACCGCTAGGAAGAAATATATTATACAACTAGCTTTTACCTTACTGCGGTTCGTTAGGGAAACATTTAGAGCAACGTTGATTGCATACTGTGCGGGCGAAGTAAACCGTGCATTGCAAGATGCTTCATTGCGGGGGATTAATTCTAAAAGATTGCCGAGCAGTTTAGCTTATTTGATCAATTCATTCGAGCAGTTTATAATGACATTTTTTCTATTAATCACTTCATGCGAGCAGTTTAAACGACATGTACTACCACTCGAATTTCGAAATAAAACAATATTTTGAGATTTTTTCTTCTACAGCCACGAGAAAAGTTGCCAAGATTTGAGCGTTCCATTAAAAAATAGTAATTTGTTGGCCCAGTTTTGAGAAATCGCTAGGAGAAAGTTACGCCAAAACTGCTTGACAAAGTGGTCCATTGATTGAACGTCGACTTATTTGTGTCTTCATTTTCGGAAATTTCAGTCTGAGGCATATCACGACATATCTATAAATAGTTAGGTCTCTCTTACTCGACATGAAAGAGACCATCGACAAAGGGAGGTATTTACGTTGGCTTACACAGTTAAATATATATTTGAAAATTTAATCCACCACCTGGAGCTGTATATATAAAACTACACCTTTAACTATCTGAAATTCAATAAATTAAAGCAGAAATTTACACGTTCATGTGAATTCATATCGTTGATCGTTGAAGAAAATGAGCCAAATTTGCGTTTCATAATTAATGGACCTTCCCTTATGCTATACCATTCATACCATTCAAATAACCTTAGGAGATCGAAAATTGAACAAAATATATTTGCATGATTTTTTTTTGGGTGTCCTTAAACATATCATCGGTAGTATATAATAGAGCTAGAGGTTGCAGATGCTTATTTCGCATAACAACATATTTTTCAAAATTTCGTGATATACCTATAAATTACATTCTCATTCAATGAGAGAGGGACGAAAACTGAAACCAGTCGGGACAATTTCTGTCAATTTTAGGATCAGTACGAGGCATTTCGAATACAGTGCCTTCCCGTTTTTGGCAACACAGCCTAATCAACTAATTCTATCTTCACATTTGCGCTAGCGCTTTCTGGAGAGTTTTCTATGGAATTCCAAGTAGATATGACCCTTAAAGAGGAGTCTTGTGCTATCAGAAACATCTCTGAGCTTATTTTGAACTTTTCCAGAATTTTTTGAACTTTCACGCAGAATCCTAAATTTAAAAATCCTGAGGATTCCTGAACTTCTTTTATAATTTAAAAGCATATTTGAGGTTTCTTGAATTTTATTTGGATCCAAGATGAGCCAACCAAGGCTGAAAGTCACGCGAAATAATAATAATTATTTTCTTTAAGTTCTCTGGATAATGATGTTCTCTTAATTTTCTGAAATTTTCTCAGATTGCAAAACATTAGAGGTTTCCATAACATTTTCAAAATTTTCTAAACATTTTTGAAGTTATGAAGTCGTGAAATTTATGGTGTTTTTAGAGAGTTGGAGTCACTCATATTTTTGACCAGTTTTTTTAAGAAAATGAGGCAATAATTTCCATATTTTTTTTAGGTTAGCATAAATAAAATCCTATTTTCTTGATGTTCTAGAAGAAAACATTTCACAATATTGTTCCACAACAACGTTCCAGTGGTAGGAAACGTCATTTTAAACTGCTCCAATGATGTGATCTTTTTTCAAGAGGTGTTCAGGTTTAGTGCAGAATTTCTACAGCTCCTGAAATACCTTTTGACTTTACTTGCGCTTTGGTAAAAAATTTCTTGATAATTGACAGTTGCTGGAAGTTTTGAAAGATCTCAGGGTACACATAATTTCATTTTCTAAGTATTTGAGGCCTCCCTTAGCTCAGTCGGTAAAGGCGCAGCTACAAAGCAAGACCATGCTGGAGGTGGCTGGGTTCAATTCCCGGTCCGGTCTAGGAATTTTTCGGGTTGGAAAATTTCTCGACTTCCCTGGGCATAGAAGTATGATTGGAAAGCTCTCAATTAATAACTGTGGAAGTGCATCTAGAACACTAAGTTGAGAGCACGCAATAAGCTAATATGCGATATGCAATAAGCTTGAAATGCGAAGAAGAAGAAGAAGTATTTCTAAGGATTGCGTGAGTTCTAATAGTTCTTGCAGTTTGTAATTTTGGTTAAGTTGGGGGATTTTTCAAAACTTTAAAATCATTAGTAAGTTTCAGAAGTCACTGATGCTCTAAGAATGTTAGTGTTCTTAATTTTTCAGGAATTATATAGTTCTTTTGCTCGAGTTTCGATTGGAGTATCTGAAATTGTTGAACGTTTACTAGAGATGCAAAAGTTCCAGTAGTTCTTACAGTTTATAATATTCCAGGAGTTCGGCAGTTTCTATAGTAGAGCTGAGTAACTGACTAACCATTTGTCAAAGTCCGCATCGTGCTGTCTTGCCGTGTGGATCTATTTTGTTTTTTTGCTGAAGGAAGTGTTACTACTACCTAAAGCTATAATAAATTTAACCAGCACTTTTCAGTGCTCAACCTGTAAAATTTCTACCTTGTTCAACTCTAATTCCTCTTCGATCCTTGTTTGGACCCTACCCGAGGAAATCCTTCTTGGATATCGATTTGTAAAAATTCCTCTTCGATCCTTCAGATTCTTATAGCAATCTGCTTGGAAGTCGATTTAGATAAAAATTTACTACCGCCATGGCGCCTAAGCGCAAAAGAGAGGGACAAACTCTTGATCCCCCTTCTGATGAAATTAATTTGAGCAACCAATTTGATTTCCTCACGGATGATGAGAATGATTCATCATCCAGGAATAATTCTAGTAAACTTTCTCGGCTTAATGCCAAGAAGGAAAAGATTCCCCTTATTGTGATAACGACTTCCGATTTCCATGCTCTTCGCATGGAACTTTTGAGCTTCGTGAAAGTTAAGTTTTCAATACAAATTGGACGTCGGGTGAATGCAGTGCATTGGCTGAAACCTTGGACGGATTTAAATGTCTTCTCAAGTATCTTACTGAGAAGCAGCACAATTTTTTTACTTACGACACCAAAACTGAACGTGTGTTCAAGGTTGTCATAAAAGGACTACCCAGGGGTGAATCCCTGGATCAGATCAAAGATGAACTGGCAACATTACTTGGCGTTGTGCCACTCCAAGTAATCAAAATGAAAATGAAATACCGTCCTGGCGATTCGCGCAACGGGATTTCTAATGATTATTATTTAGTTCACTTCAAGTCTAGTGAACTAAACAACCTTAAGGCATTAGAAAAAGCTAGCCTTATGCTCCATGTCCGAGTGAAGTGGGAACACTTCAGGAAGACTGGAGGAAATTTCCAAAACCTCACCCAGTGCCGTAAGTGCCAGGGATGGGGTCACGGAGCTAAAAATTGCTACATGCCAGCTAAATACATGAATTGTGGTGATTCCACTCACGCAAAGGACGACTGTCCTGTGAATGAAGATCCTAAGAAATTTAAATGTTCAAATTGTGGTGAAAACCACAAATCCAATTTTTGGGAATGTAAGACTCGCAAAGCGATCCTAGAATGTCGTTCTAAGCGACAGGTAGGAAACGCTCCACGTTTCCGACCAGGTAAAAATTACTCTGCTGTTAACAACAATCAGCGAGGAACAAATTCTACATTCGTACCCGTAGGTACAAATATCACCCTTGCTTCAAATTTTTTATCTGTTCCTACTCCCCTCGCTGCTAACAATGTTCAGCAAGTTAATGGAGCTACCTATGCTGCTATTGCAGCGTGTAGAAATCAAAATACTTCTTCTTCTTCTTGTTCGCATTTCAAGCTTATTGCTTAGAGCATATTAGCTTATTGCGTGCTCTCAACTTAGTGTTCTAAATGCACTTCCTCAGTTATTAATTGAGAGCTTTCGATGCTAATTACCAATGCATGAATTTGTATATTGTGTGGCAAGCACAATGATACTCTATGCCCAGGGAAGTCGAGAAAATTTCCAACCCGAAATATTCCCTCGACCGGACCGGGAATCGAACCCGCCACCTGCGGCTTGGTAATACCGTGCCTTTACTGACTAGACTGTGAAGCCCCCAATCAAAATACTAACCAACGTAATTCTAACGGAAATTTTAACAATTTTGACTTAGGAAGCATTACTGCCCCTAATATAGAATTTTTACAGAAATCATGAATTGACATGATTTCTGATATGCTAAAATCTAACTCCATGTTTGATGCTATTCAAATTGGAGTAAAATTTGCAAATAATATTGTCATGACTTTAAAATTCAGTTTTGGATTTTAATGCATTAAATATTTTAAATTGGAATGTTCGATCTCTTAACGATAATGAAGACGAGCTATTTAACTTTTTGAGAGTGCATATTGCCGTTATAACTGAAACGTTCCTTAAACCTGACCATAAGGTTAAGAAGGACGCAAATTACTTGATTTATAGAAATGATCGTCTTGATGGACCCTGTGGTGGCGTTGCCATCATTATTCATAGACGAATCAAACATAAAATTCTTTCTTCATTTGAAACCAAAATTTTTGAAACTTTGGGAGTTTCTGTTGAAACCAAATTTGGACAACTTACGTTTGAAGCTGCCTACTTTCCATTCCAATGCGTAGGCCAACAAAAGAATTCGCTCAAGAGTGATCTTCAGAAACTTACCCGCCATAGGTCTAAATTCTTCATTATTGTTGGTTTTAATGCAAAACACCGCTCATGGAATAATGCTCAAAGCAATTCCAATGGTAATCCCAACAAATAATTTGAACTGATTAAAAGTTGAATAAGCTAAAAAATGCTGAATAAGCTAAATTTGTCATGAACAAGCTCTTATTCAGCTTTCAATGTTTGTTGGGAATATTCTGTTTGATGATTGTTCTGCAGGTTATTACACTATTCAATATCCAAACAGCCCAACATGCTTTTCTTCAGTAATGAATCCCTCAATTATTGATTTGGTCTCAACTGTTTCATGTCAACTTTGTAGCCAATTGGTTACCCATGCTGACTTTGGTTTTGATCACCTTCCAGTAATTTTTGAAATATTAAAGAAATAATTTCTATTCCCAACAGCTCTACTTTAGCTCACTTTAGCTTTAGCTTCCACATTTATGGAATATAACTTCGATCCAAACATTCCTTTGCAAACCAAAGATGAAATTAATTATGCTCTTGAATCTCTGTCTACTTCTAAAGTTGAAGCAAGAGCTGCCTCAGTATCAAAATGCGAGGTTAAATTCGATTCATAGATGACGATCTTCAGCTCTTGATCCATCTTAAAAATGTCCGTAGGAGACAATATCAAAGAACACGCGATCCTGCCATGAAAGTTATCTGGCGGGATTCGCAAAAACAAATTTAAAAGCGATTCTCTGCCCTGAGGAACAAAACTTTTGAAAATAATGTTTCTAAATTTGACCCGAGTTCCAAACTCTTTTGGAAACTCACAAAAATTTTGAAAAAACCTCAAAAGCCTATTCCAGCGCTTAAAGAAGGTGGTAAAATTTTGATCACAAATTTGGAAAAAGCTCAGAAACTTGCTAAGCAATTCGAGAGTTCCAATAATTTCAGTTTGGGTCTTACTAGTCTTATTGAGAATCAGGTTGCTCGGGATTATCTGATTTTTTTCTCTCGGGAAAATATTTTTGATGATTCCTGGGGGACTGATTTGGACGAAGTAAGGTCTATAACTAAAAAGATTCATAATATGAATGCTCCAGTGATGATGGAATTTTTTATATCCTCATTAAAAACTCCCAGAGAGTACCTTGTCTTGGTAAAATTATTTAACAGATGTTTCCATTTGGCATACTTTCCTGATAAATGGAAAAATGCAAAAGTTGTTCCAATTTTGAAGCCGTATAAAAATCTAGCTGAAGCTTCTAGCTACCGTCCAATAAGTTTGTTTTCTTTTTGAAAAGATAATTTCAAGTAGAATGATGATTCACATCAATACGAACTCAATTTTTGCAGATGAGCAGGTTGGATTTCGCCATGGGCATTCAACTACTCATCAACTTCTAAGAGTTACCAATTTAATTCGTGCAAACAAATCTGAAGGCTGCTCAACTGGAGTTGCTCTTCTAGACATAGAAAAAGCATTCGACAGTGTTTGGCATGAAGGTTTGATTGCTAAATTGAAAAAGTTTAATTTTTCCACTTTACATTATGAAATTAGTTCAAAATTATTTAACTGAGAGGAAAGGTAAATTATCAAAATTCCAAATGTGATCGACTACTTGTTAGAGCAGGAGTTCTTCAGGGTAGCATTCTTGGGCCTATATTGTGTAACATTTTCACTTCGAACCTCCCTGATTTGCCTCAGGGTTGTCACAAATCTTTGTTCGCACGCATTTCCGCTAAAGGAATAAGTCTTCATGTTATTTGCAGCAGACTGCAGGAAAGTTTAGATATTTTCTCTTCTTATTTACAAAAATAGAAGATTTCTCCCAACGCTTCCAAAACTCAACTTTCCACATAAGCCTAGAACATCTTTTTTGAAACCTAGTAGTAGTCACATAGTCACTATGAACGGAGTTCCAATTTCCTGGTCAAACCAAGTGAAGTATCTTGAACAAAAATGAAATTTTAAAGATCTCTGGCTGCAATCGACTGGGAAGCTTTACTGCTATCTGAGCCTTTGGATGAATTATTATCAGCATTCTATGAAAAACTTTACGCAGTGCTCAACGACTATGTACCTCGGAAAAGGCGAAGGTTCAGTCCAGTTTCCAGTAAACCATGGTGGACCCCTGAACTACGACATCTTCGCAACATCCTCAGAAAAGCACGTCACCGTTTCTTTCTTTCGAAATCTGAGAACGACCGCGAGTACCTTCGTGAAGTGGAGCTGCAGTACAAAACAGTTCTTCTATCCACCTATGAACGCTACCTATCCAGGATCCAGGACAGTGTAAAACAAAACCCGTCGTGTTTCTGGGACTTCGTGAGGAATCGGAAAGCATCTACTCGCATCCCATGTAACGTTAGCTACAATGATCTCCAGGCTAATACAAATGTGGATGCTGCTAACCTTTTTGCCATATTCTTCGAGAGCGTGTTTAGCAAAGTGTCACCTGTACCAAGGCGCGACTGCTTTGCACATATTCCGTCGCACATCATCAACCTTCCTGTCATTCAGTTCTCCACCGAAGAAGTTCTACGAGCCATCGATGACCTTGACATCAAAAAAGGACCCGGAACAGACGGTTTACCACCTCTGCTGCTGAAAAACTGTTCCGAAGAACTGGCGAATCCAATTGCTCACTTATTCAATCAATCGCTTCGTGAAAGGACCTTTCCAGCGGCTTGGAAATCTGCTTACGTTGTTCCTATACACAAGTCAGGCAACTGTAACCAGGTGACAAACTATCGCGGAGTATCTATTCTTTGTTGTCTCAGTAAAATATTTGAAAAACTGGTGCACAATGTTTTATACAACGTAGCGTCTCCGATTATCTTCGAAGGTCAGCATGGCTTCATGAAGCATCGCTCTACAACAACGAACCTCATGTGTTACGTCACCACAGTGTCCCGCGAAGTAGAAGAGAGGCGGCAAGTTGACGCGGTGTATGTTGACTTCGCGAAAGCCTTTGATACCGTACCGCACATTCAGCTCATTGAGAAACTGAGGCACATAGGTTTTCCAGATTGGATTACGGAGTGGATTTCTTCGTACTTATGTGATCGTACCGCATATGTTGTGATCAACTCGGCTCGTTCCCGCTCTTTCAACATCACGTCTGGTGTACCCCAAGGAAGCGTTTTGGGACCACTATTATTCAACATTTTCATCAATGATCTGTGTTTGCGGCTTTCCTCGTTCAAGCTCTCATTCGCTGATGACCTTAAATTCTATCGTGTCATAGCTTCTCTCTTGGACTGCTTTGCTCTGCAAGAGGATATCAACACTATGATGACTATGGTGTAGCGATAACGGCATGCGAGTTAACAACAAGAAATGCAAAATTATTTCCTTCAGTCGCTGCAATAGCCCCATTCTGCATCAATACAGGATGGAAACGGCGGAATTAGAACGAGTTTCGTCCATCTGCGACCTCGGTGTTACCATCGATACGAAACTAAGGTTCAACGAACACGTGGGAATTATGACTGCCAAAGCTTTTTCTGTGCTGGGATTCATCCGTCGCCATGCGTCCGAGTTCACCGACATTTACGCGTTAAAAACTCTCTACTGTTCGTTGGTTCGTAGCATTCTGGAGTACGCTGCTCCAGTTTGGGCCCCTTACTATGTAGTTCATGTTCTTACCATTGAACGGGTACAGAAAAGGTTCGTACGTTTTGCATTGAGACAGCTTCCCTGGAACGATCCGTCTAATCTTCCTCCCTATTCTGACCGATGTAAGCTCATAGGATTGGAGCCACTATCTACCAGACGAGTTACGATGCAGCGATTATTTATTTTTGATGTCATCGGAGGATTTATTGATTGTCCTGAACTTCTCGCACAGATCCCACTAAACATTCCTCCCCGACGGTTTCGGAACTCACCTTTATTAGCAGTTCCATACCACAGAACAAACTACGGATACAACAACCCGTTCGATTCGTGCCTTCGCTCGTTCAATGTTGTTTGTGACGAATTTGATTTTAATTTGACCAAAAATGTTTTTAGAAATAGGATTAGAAGCAATCTTTAGTTTATAAGAAAATAGTTCAGTCTGTACGACTAGTCGAAGACGGTGATATATAAAATAAATACAACAGCTGTTCACAGTTCAAATGGAGAGGCTGCCGAAGAAAAAGAGGTTGCCAACAATAGTCAAACTCACCTGAGAAGTTTGGAGCGTTGTAAAAACTTTTTCAAACAGTTTTGGACAATTCTGTCGATTATAATGGATAGAGAAGTAAGCAGCAGATAAATGAAGAGCTTTGAGTGTGTTGGTTTATTTCCTTTAAATTCCGTTATAATTGCTTATCTTTTGACAGATACGCGTATTTCGTCTACTACTTGCCAAGTACTCAACACTAGTTGGCACTGATGAAGTCTGCAAGTAGTAGACGAAATACGCGTATCTGTCAAAAGATAAGAAATTAAAAGGAAATAAACCAAGTTAATAATTTGAGATTTATTTGCTGAACATGTCATGTGATTTCGGCAAAAAATTCAATGAAATTTTGAAATTGAAATCTTGGTTTGAAAGGCGTCTCAGAACTGTTCGACTGTGTAATTATTTCACATGTAGGCATGAAAAAAAAGTTTAAGTGCTGTTATTTGTTTTGTTATATTATCTCAATAATTAGTCAAACGCTGAACGACTATCGAATTACTTGAGTTATGTTATCCAGTATGTGTTATTTTTTCCTCCTAAAATATGTAAGGCGCATACCATCATTTTTTCAAGCTGCTCGAATGAAGATCGCCTAGGTTGATACCGGTCACATGATCCGTGCATTGCATACGTATCAGGCGCTTTGGAAAGACAATACGCACTTAAATGATTCTACCGGTTGCAATCAGTGCTGAGATTTATCATTGTCATTGACCGACTTTCGCGCGATATTGACCAAATCGGTATTCACATATTAGTCACTGATAGACTTGATTCTCAAAAAAACCTTTGTCAAAATCTCTTTCATTTTTTCGTCAATGTCAAAGATTCACCTGGTACCAAAAAGTGTAATTTCGTGCATTTTGAGTCACATTATTGTTATCCAAGCTGTTCAGGACGTAGTAGATGCTTGATCACTTTAACGGCTACATGCAATTCTTTTGCTCAAGTAATTTAATTTCGTTTCAATTTCAGCTAATAAAAAAATCTGCAAATGTTCGTCACTGACAGCATTGGCACTGATAAGTGACATGGTTTGCCTTGACCATGACTGTTAGCCGTTAGCCGTTTATTGTCGAAATTTTGCAGCACTGAGTTGCAATACCATGCCTCTCAAAATTATCCACCACGTGGAGTGAGATGTGTTTGGACTAGCTTATTTTTGTTATCATGACTTTTTTTATTCCAATCACAATCTTACATGCAATAATGGACGACTCATTTGCAATTTTCTTTTATTTTTCCAGTCCAATCGTGATAATCGACACCGCCGAAGAAACGCTATTTAACGATAGCAACAACAACCAGCATCGTCAACAGAAGCCCAAGTTCAATGGCCATCACGAGTACATTCCGGTGGTGGACGAGGAGGACGATCCTTTCCCTTCGGTAGTGTTCATCGATCATCAACCGGAAGAGATCGTTCCACCGACCAAAATCGCAATCAAACATCCATCCGAGGAGCCACCTCCAATCCCGGCAGCTCATGTCGCCAACGGTGAAGAACCCGAAACAAATAGTGTAAACAGTGACGTAATTATCGAAGCCGTTGAGAGTGGAACAGCTGTTGATATGGATGCGGTGGAGCACGAAGCTGATAAGAACCAAGTACAGGTAGCTGGTGACGGTTTAGAAGAGGAAAAAACAACAACTACTACGACGACGAATGACAACGAACCGATTGTTTTGGAGAAAAATTCCACGGACGGTGTTGTTGATCAGTTGGCGAGTGACACCGTGGATGATAGTGAGACAATGATGCAGCCGGAAGCTACCGAAGTGGGAGTAGGGAATATGGAAATTGATACCGATGTAAAGGAATTGCAGGAGCCGGATATGGTTCTCATGGCGGAGGACGATGCCCATGTTACCGATGATGACGTGGATCTTCTGGCGGTGGTCGGAGACAGCGTGGACAGTGACTTCGAAGAACTGATCAAAGCGCAAATTGAACAGCTTGACGAGGACAATTCAGAGCAAATTCAACAGATTCATGAGAGAATCATTGTTGGAATTGAACGCTCAAGCACCAGCAGCGAGGATGAAGAACGCGGGGGTGAACAGAGTGAAATGTTGGTGATGGTGCAAGAAGTTGTGAGTGAAGTGAAGAAGGACGTTGGTGAAATAAGTGGTGAAATAGAAGAAAATGTTCCAGCAATGGACATTCCGGATGGAAGCATGGAAGCTTCGACGACGCCCAGCACTGACGAGCAGCACGTCGGAAATAATCAAGGTGAGTGCTTAGTTAATAAACTTATCAAATGTTTTCGCGGGTTTCTTATCAGCGCGCTCACGTAGCCTTTGCGTGAACTATTTAGCTTCTCATAGAACTTCCGTGTGTCGTTTACGCGGTACAGATTTTCCATCGTCTCGCGATCTCGGTTTTCCTGCTGACGCTTCTTCCTTCGGAAAACCGAGTTTTGTCTGTTCCGCGCTTGTCTGTATCGCTCCACATTCAATCTCGTGCGGTGTTGCAGCATTCTTCTCCTCTACTAACAGTTTGCATTCGCCATCAAACCAGTCATTTCTTCGGTCCGGGATTGCAGTACCTAGAGCCGCTGCAGCAGTACTACCTATGGCGGAACGGATTTCCCTCCAGCCATCTTCAAGAGAAGCTGCACCAAGCTGCTCTTCCGTGGGTAGTGCAACTTCCAGCTGCTGCGCGTAGTCCTGGGCAACTCCGGCGTCCCTTAGTTGCTCAATGTTGGGTCGCGGCGTTCGAATTCGACGTGTGTTTACACCGTTGAGAGTTTGAATTAACTGAATTTGCCATTATTTTCAAGTAGGATGAAAAATGCTCATGATGGGTTGAGTGAGTTTATTGAATTTAAATAAGTGGGTTTGGGTCGTAATCAACGAAAGATAGGAACCATATCTTTACGATGTCATTCTAGGTCACTTTTTTTCATTAATGTATGGTCAATGTTTTGGTCACTACTTTCGTTATTTTAGTCACAAAAGTCAGTACTATTATATCACATATCTACTATCAGCCCTGTTTCCGGAAATCCGGAGTAATAACCAGGGGATGTTGGAAGAATCTCTCTGGAATAGTTGAAAGCAATTTCCGCAAAATTAACTTCTTGGAAAGTCGAAAACTAACTTACAGAAGATGCCGAAAGTATCTTATGGTGTAGGTTATATGAATTTTGCCGTAAATACACAGGGAATTTGTAAGACACGTCCAGAAGAAGCCAGTAGGAGTTTTGGGAAAAGATCGTAAAAACTTCCTAGGGAAATCAGCGCAGAACCTTCCTGGATGAGTCAGGATAATTTTCCACAGAAAATCAGATTTTTGTTTATTTTTAAGTGTTCATAACTTTAGACACTTCTAAACTTTGAATTTTTGATGAGCTCATTTGAAATATTTAGGTTTGAATACTTTTTTTTAATCTTTACATGAAATAAAAAAAAAAAAATTCCAAGAAAAACAATACTTTTCTCTTCAACTTTGTCTCAGCCGTCATTTCGATTAGAAGTGCCGTTTTCGTGCTACAATTTTTTGAAAATTTCAAATACGTTTTTTTCAAAATTCCACAAGATTCAAAATGGCTGAATTTTGGAGCAAAAATGACAAACAATTATACAAAGTTTCGTGCAAATCGAAGAAGGTTGACTTTTCCTATTCGTTATTTCACTTGAGACTGCTCCACTTCTGCGAAGTTTACCAACATTTTACATAGCTCTCTAAATTTCTGCGAAATTGTCTGGTGCTCTATGAAATTCCTCGAATTTATATTCAATTTTCTGAATTCATACGATGTCCCTGAAGTTTTGCAAACCTTTATGATGTCAATGAAAAATCCCAGAACTTAAAAAAAAATCTCCGAATTTGTACAGAATTCGCTAAATGCCTCGGAGCTTATACAAAATTTACTAAAATTCTACAAACATTACTGCACTGTACGATGTTCACTGAAGTTCACCGAGCTTTTACAATGTTCGTTGAACTTTTACAAAGTTATCTGAACTCCTATTTGCTGCACTTCTAGAAAATTTCGAGAACTTATAAAGCAATTTTCTTAACTACTTCGATTATTTTGTAAGTTCAATGAAGTTTCCTGAAGATCTATTAAGGTTCAATTTACTTTGATGTTTTTTGGAAAATTTCAAAAGCAGTTTTTTCCAACGCATTATTTCAGATTACAAAAAGCTCGCACTATTCGATTCCTTTTGATATTTTACACAAAATGACGCGAGCTTTTTGCAATCTAAAATAATGCATCGAAAAAAACTGCTTTTGAATTTTTAAAAAATGCATCAAACTAAATTGAACGCAGTTCTTTGAACTTCTACCAAGCTCTCTAACAGTTCTAAAGGGTGTCCACGATGAAATTGCCACACTATGAAATTGCTCTAACTTTTTAACCGTTGGGTAGAATTTAATGAAAATTTGGGTGGATTTAGTTCATAGTGCATTATTTACATCCTGCAAGTTTTAAAGTCCTGTGATCAAAACTCGCGGAAATGGAGTCGAAAGAACAGCTCGTGCGTGATAAAATCTTGCGCATTCATCACGAGAACAAGGATCTCTCGCATCGTTCCATCGCTAAAACGTTGGGAATCGCGAATTCCACGGTGTCGCGAGTGATTAAACAGTTCGAGGAACGGTTGACCACCGATCGGAAGCCCAGAAGTGAAGGAAAAAGTATTCCGTACAACACCAAAAATCACAACCGCGTAGTTGGGGCCTTCAACCGAAATCCGAACGCCTCCGTTGCTGAAGAAGCTGCACCTAAGCCGAAGTTTTGTCCAGAAGGCCAAAACTAAGGCTGGGCTTCGAACGTTCAAGGTACAAAAGGCCCCTATTCGCAACGAGAAGCAGAACAAGTCCGCCAAAACCCGTGCCAGGAAGTTGTACCTCAACATGCTGACGAAAGTTGAATGCTGCATCATGGACGACGAAACATATGTGAAGGCCGACTTCAAACAGATCCCCGGCAACCTGTTTTTCACAGCCAAGGATAAGTTCAGCGTTCCGGAGCATGTCCGCACTCAGAAGATGTCCAAATTTGCGAAGAAATTCCTGGTTTGGCAAGCCATCTGCACGTGCGGGAAGCGGAGTGCACCTTTCGTGACCCAGGACACGATGAACGGACATGTGTACATAAAAGAGTGCCTCCAGAAGCGGCTGCTTCCTCTCCTGAAGGCCCACAACGTCCCAACAATCTTCTGGCCGGATTTGGCCTCATGCCACTACTCCAAGGACGTGCTGAAGTGGTATGCGGACAATAAGGTCAATTTCGTGCCGAAAATGTTCAACCCTCCCAACACTCCGGAGCTCCGCCCCATCGAGAAGTACTGGGCGATTATGAAGCAGCACCTTCTTAAACGACCTAAGGTAGTGAAGACAGTCGAGGAACTGAAGAAAGTATGGGTTTACATGCAAAAAACGGTTGATTCACAGGTTGTGCAGAATCTTATGGCCGGGGTTAAGGCCAAGGTGCGGGCATTTGCGTATGGACTGTAAATAAAATACGAGTAAAATGGTAAAATGAAGTTTAATAGTTATTTCTCAATCCCTGAAAATTTGATGGTAATCGGATGAAAACTCGAATTTTGCGAATCAATTTTGTGTGTGGCAATTTCATCGTGGACACCCTTTAACGCAGTGCTACGCTTAATGACAAATCGATGTCATTTTACCCTCTCTGAATTCCATGACACTTTACATACTTGTTCACTGAGGGCAATATAATAACGTCTATTTTTGTAAAAAAAAATCATTTTCTTTATTTTACAATAAATCATAGCGTGTAAACGGCTCATGTGATCGAAAGGACGTCTGAGATAAAGTTTTGTAAACTAGAACGCCTTAAAAAAAACACTGAACTTTCGTTCTTAATTTTTTTTGTCAAATACTGTTGAAAACTTTAATAACAATAAAGACAGGGTGTTGACTCAAAGTCGAAAAAAAAAATCCCTGGCTTTCCCTGACTTTCCAGTCAGTTTTTAGAAAAATTCCAGTCCTCAAAACTTCGTTATTTTAACTTAAGAGGCTACAGTAGTGCAAATTAAGGTTAGTTTAAAATGAGCAGCAGGGTAAGCTTTCGAAAATATCAAGAATAGCATACTCATAGCACGCACAACAGAACTTGATACTAATACAATTTTTACAGAACATATGACCGACTACCTACAAAGGATGTGAATAGGCCTAGGGCTATAAATACATATTATTTTTTTTTATTATAGATACTTTAACGCTCTTGGGTCATTCGTGACTTGTCTGGGGGTGAGATTTGAACTCGTGACTTTGACGTGAGAGGTATGGATGCTTACAACTACGCCGGGGTCGCCCCCAAACACATATTATAATATAATAATGAATAACTACTGCTCACAACTAGGCTCACTATTCATTACTAAGCAATAATAGGAATATTTCATCAATGTCACCAAGCTCTCAGTTTGTGTTCATAATTTCACAGCCAAATAAAAATCAACCCGTAGACAATCCTTTCTCTTAACATTTAAATTATTGTAAAATAACAGAGCTGTGATTATTCTTGCTTTGGCAACCGAACCTGAGGATGCACTGCTCATGCTTAAGTCAGTAAGTTTTTCGTACTTTCTGGATCTCTATATGACAACCGTAGACATGGCAAAATAATTTAAGTTTTATTATCATTAACATTTTATTCTTTCAGTGAGTTCACATAACATCGCAAAATTACAAGTTGAATATGTGTTTATGTTTGGATTACTTTTAAAAATGTTTATCATTTGAGCAGAACAATTTTCTCCTGCAAAATCTTAGTTTCTTTTTGAACATCTTTCAATAACTTTCTTTGCATATTCTCGTGATGTTTCGCTTCTGCTTCTCTCTGGTGTTTCAACAATTGCGCTTTGTCGGAATCAAGAGCTTCTTTCATACGGCGATCGTTGTCAACATGGAATTTCGAACTCGCTGAATAAGTTCATTCAAAATTTGTAAGTTTTCCAACCCGCCTGCATGAGTAACACCATCATAAGCCCAAACGCAATGTTGGCTGAAGCGGAAAGGAAACAACAAGTTTGACAATTGTCACAAATGACATCAAGATACCTAACCACAGTCGATTTGATTCTAACTAGTTTTCAATCCGACTAGTAGGCTTACTCAGATCGGGCTTTTCCGCTACCACTGCCGTTCCGCTGTCATTGCGCTTGGGCCGTGATTGTTCCCTCGCCGACCAATAACCTGTGCCAAAAAAACGTTCAGTCGTTCCTTTTTGCGATCATATTTATGGAATGTGCATTTACCTGTGCAATATTGTACAAATGGTCAATATTAATGAACCTTTCCAAAATGCCTCTTACCATTTGAGACATCGCGTTGTACAATAAAGGCACCATAGGGTTGTCCGTCTGAAATTCGCATAGAAATGGCTAAACTTCGACAGCAACTGATTTGAAGAAAGCTAGCTTAATACCATGTTCAGACTACAGAGTTATAACATGTTATAACGGTTGTCAAACAATTGAAACACAGAAACCACAATCAAGATAGTGCTATAACATGTTATAAATCTGTAGTCTGTACGTACTATTAGCCATCAGCAGCGAGTCATTCAATCAGTTTTTAAAATCTTGGTAGGAAGCTGACGTTGGATTTTGTCTTTCTTTGACGCCTTGAATAAATTTTCGTATTTGCGGAGTAATTTCGATTGCCCTCTGAACAGCACCACTATTTTCCAACCATCGGTGACCGCAAAACTTTAACGGGAATATGGTAGATCCAGAATACATCGTGATAAACGCTCGTCTTACTGGTACATCTTTGAAGATATTGTAGATAACTCGCAAATATTTGACAACATCCCAACTGATACTGCGAACACTATCCTTGAATGCATTATGCAAAATATGCAGCCCACAGCTTCCCAGATCTATCAGCTTCTCGCCACCTTTTTGTACCTCTAGATTCAATTCACATTGGGCCCATCCATGGAAAGGATACCGGCAAGGGCTTCCATAAACGCAGCGAGTAGATCTGATGCCCGGGATCTAGTCTAGTCTAGTCTAGTCTACACATACACAGCCAGTACTTGAAAGAATCCTGGAAAATGATACATCTATCATTTTTCTTGTCATTATTAATGCCTGCTGCACATCAAGGATGTGAAACAAACAATAAAGCGGCCAGGCCTACTGTGTAGCGTTTAGTTAATTTTTGTGGAAGTGAATGTTTACCATGTCTACTTAATAAGTATAGACAGTGGTTAACATTTAATCCACAGGTAATCAAAGAGCGGGGACATACCGTACCAACCGCTCCGTATGCAGGATTTGAAAATAGGCTATATTAATCGTTGGGAGTGACAGAGCTAAGAAAGTTAATGTACACTCCTTGGTTGTCCGATCTCCTGGGATGGAACACAGGTATTTACCCCTTGTGTTCGAGCGTACAGTCCTCCCTCCGTACAAGCGTGGACGGCACCGCCCACCCACTGCCATCCCTCAATCGATCCAGCCGACCTCAGTCGAAGGACAACAGAGAGCGGTGTGCGGACGTAACCTATACGGAGGGAATGCTGTATTCGCCTAGGTTATAGCGCCCTTGCTCGCTACCATTTTCTTCTAGCGGTTGGGACCTGAGCACTAACTCTTGTCCTAGCCCTATATGGCATATGGTTATAGCGCCATTACTCGCTTTCTGAAAAGAGAAGAAGGGAAGGGAAGGAGAGGAAAAGGACTTGGGAAAAGGAAATGCGGAATTCCTTTCCTCATTAGTATTTGTATCGTCAACTTTTATGAAAACCATATAAATCATTTTTCCTTGGTCAGAGGTATTATTACGACATTTGAATAAGATTGTCTTATCATTTGTTATTCAAAATTTAATGTTATAATGATCAACATAGCTTTGGATCATCCAATATAAATCGGTAACACTGTCCTGCAACCGATGATTTTTCTAATCCGAAAACTAAAAGTTACGAAAAAGCACTTAGGCCTTCATTAAGTTCCACTTTCACGCGATGTTCAATGTTTCGCGGTTTGCTCTTTACGCATTGTTCAGGCTATCATAACAAGCTATGACCGACGTGACGATTGCTTAAGCCCTGGTTAAACAAGTAAACAAGTTATTAAAATGAAATTACGTTCCCGAAAGCAGTCAACAATGTATCTTAAACCGGATCAAGCGTGCGCCCTATTTTTCTAAACATTCTGACGCGTTTCGCCCAATATCTATCAATTACGTTTTTCTACAATAGTAGCCTGGGATAAATCCTAATTCGACCGACACGTGTTTGTTGAAAAATTATATTCTGCCTAATATCAGTAGTCAGTAGTCATTAGGAAACCTGTTACTATATTACTTCACGGGGCGAAGGGCGTTGTTGTTAGTAACAAGTATGAATTAGATTTGAATTCATTTTGGAAAATAATGCGATCTTTAAAAAAACCGTATCGTTTCGCCCGAATTATATCATTAACGGTTTTCTATAATACAGACCCAGTATTGATCAACTCAATAATGCAAATAGGCTTGAGTGCTAACCCATAATCTTCTGCTCAATAAGCAAAAACGCCTACAATAGGACTACAATAGATCAATTTACTGGTCGCAGTAGTGTTTGGTCCCGAACAGAGAAACAAAAACGCTACGAAAGACGATATTTGAAGTCCGGATAAAAAGCTATTTGAATAAAATGACGTTTCCGAAAGCAGTTAACAATGCTTTTCAAACCAGAGTTCTATCTGTAACGATTTTCTAAAATAACGGCCTGGGATAGGTATATAATACCTTAATATCTTTTCCTCCCTCTTTTCCCAGGCTCAAGCATCTGTTTGAATATCCTACCCTAGCTAAGGAGCTGTTCATAAGCTACGTAGACCGATTTTTAGAGGTTTTAGACCCTCCCCCTCTCCCGGCGTAGACAATCGACCATACATTTTTTGAAAATTTGTATGGACCGTAGACATTTGTTAACACCCCCTCCCCCTGTAAAGAGTCTAAGTAGTTTATGAACAGCCCCTAAGTATATGAAAAAAAAACAATTAAACATGAGTGAACTCACCAATTTAGTTGACTGCTGGATGCAACTTGTCCGTAAACTTCACGTGGAATTCAAAACCTTAAGTAGATCTGATGCCCGGGATCTTCCCAAAAACTTTGACGTCATGTAACAAGTTGCCACCTCGTTTTTCAAATCATTTCAGAATCGGGTATTCAAATCCATTATTTTTGTTGTTTTTTTTTTATTTAGGGATTCACCAAACTATACAACAGAAAAGCTGGACTTTTGCAGTGTTTTTTTTTTCAGCTTTGCTTTATAGTACGGAGCAATGCCAAACATAGCCAGGTCACGTCCTAGCTGAACCTTAGCAGCGATTTGACTGTCGAATAACATTCTTTATATAACAATCATGTCAACGAGCTCTTTGCCTAATTGCACCAGTCTTGTGGTAAACGAACTAGAAAGTGGGTACCAAAAAGCAGAGTACCAAAATCAATGTGAGGTAGACGCGTTATATTAGGTTATATATTGGATTTAACAACCACAGCATACCCCTGGCAAATTAGTAAAGGACCAACTACACTTACAAAATCAGGAAGGCCTGATTATTTTTCTGAACAAACCGAAAGAGAAAACGCCAAATGAAACAACACAAAACTTGTGTTTCAACTCAAAATACTCAATTCGGCTATTTTGGTTCTTTTCAATTTCAACGTTAATTGACTAGAATAAATCGAAAAGATATTATTTCCCTGACCTACACTAAAATTCCCTGGCATTCCCTGACTTTCCTGATCATAAAAAGAATTCCCTGACTTTCCAGGTTTTTCCAGGTAGTCAACGAAAGAGCATTTTAATATTGTTATATCTATGCTTAAAGGGTGATACGGACAAAATTTGGTCAATATCAACTTGACGTATTTCTTTCAATTTTGCATTTAAAAAACCTGAACACCCCTCATTTTGAAGGTGTGTGTGTGTAGAATGTTGCTCCTATTTTGATTTTGGAATTCACTCTTCAGTTGTCAAAATGCCGTCCAAGCAAGAAGAGCAGCGTATCAAAATTTTGCTCGCGCATCGCGAAAATCCGAGCTACTCGCACGCAAAGTTGGCAAAATCGCTAAAAGTTGCCAAATCAACCGTTACAAATGTAATTAAAGTGTTTGGGGAACGTTTGTCGACAGCCAGGAAGTCTGGATCGGGGGGAAATCGAAAACCGGAAGCCGCTGAGACGACAAAGAGAGTTGCCGGTAGTTTCAAGCGAAACCCTAACCTCTCTCTCCGAGATGCCGCAAATAAGCTGGGTGTATCGTCTACAACCGTGCATCGAGCCAAAAAACGAGCCGGACTATCGACTTACAAGAAGGTAGTGACTCCAAATCGCGATGATAAACAAAATACGACGGCCAAAGCGCGATCCCGGAGGCTGTACACGACGATGCTGACGAAGTTTGACTGCGTGGTAATGGACGACGAAACCTACGTCAAAGCCGACTACAAGCAGCTTCCGGGACAGGAGTTTTATACGGCAAAAGGAAGGGGAAAGGTAGCAGATGTTTTCAAGCACATGAAACTGTCAAAGTTCGCAAAGAAATATCTGGTTTGGCAAGCCATCTGTACCTGTGGCTTGAAAAGCAGCATTTTCATAGCTTCCGGGACTGTCAACCAAGAAATTTACGTGAAAGAGTGTTTGAATAAACGTCTGCTGCCTTTCCTGAAGAAACACGGTTGTTCCGTACTGTTTTGGCCGGATTTGGCATCTTGCCATTACGGTAAAAAGGCCATGGAGTGGTACGCCGCCAACAACGTGCAGGTGGTTCCCAAGGACAAGAACCCTCCCAACACGCCAGAGCTCCGCCCAATTGAGAAATACTGGGCTATTGTCAAGCGGAACCTAAAGAAGACCAAAAAAACTGCTAAGGGCGAGCAGCAGTTCAAGGCAAACTGGCTTTCTGCGGCGAAGAAGGTGGACAAGGTGGCTGTACAAAATCTGATGGCAGGGGTCAAGCGTAAGGCCCGGCAATTCGAATTTGGAAAAGCGGAAGCCTAACTGAATATTTTTCCTGAATTTTATACTAATTGAACTTGAAAAAGAAATTTAATTTGATTTTTTAAATAAACGATTTCACCGATTTACACGCGTTTTCCCTTGACCAAATTTTGACCGTATCACCCTTTATATGAAAGCTTATCAAAAATGCAATCTTTTCTGAAATAAACACAATGGACACTTCAAAACTGACCAAAACAGCAACTTTTATTACAAATTTGGGATTTTTTTTTTTCACAAATAATTGGCAATCCTACAACTTTGTCTCAGACGTCATTTCGGTTAGATAAGCCGTTTTCGTTATATGATTTTTTAAAAATTATGGAATACACATTTTTGAAAAATTAGGCGTTTGTCAAAATGGCCGAATTTCAGCACAAACTTGGATCATAGCCCCAGACGACCAATTATGCGAAGTTTAATGGAATTCTGAGACGTGAAATCTACATTTATTTTTCGTTGGTTGGCCTGGAACTGCTCTTTATGAAGTTTCATGAATATCTATTAAGTTCCTTGGAGTTCTTACCCGAACTTCTACGAAGCTCTTTGAAATCAAATGATGTTCTGTAAACTTCCTTTTACGTCTCAATTTTATAAATTTCAAATGTTGAACACTTTCACCGGCCGAAAATTTCATCGATCGTGATGAATATTTTTTTTTTCGAAATATATCTGGCATCCCTGTTCTGCAGTTCTGCTCTATCGATTTACTATCCTAATAATAAAACTATGATATTGACAACATCCCTTATGTTCAACATCGAGAGTGAGAAAAAATAGATCTCAATCGTCCTAATCAAATTTCACAGCCTGTTACTAATGCGCCACTTGTGGGCAGTTTCCAATGACCCTAGTTATCGATCATTAAGCCTTTTGACAAAATTGACACTTAACAGCACTGAAGCATAGCTGTCCAACAGCTGCCGCCCAACCTATGACTAATGAACCAGCTCCAAATTAAAGGCTCTTTGTCCCCCGATAAGCAAAAATCGAACCAAAAAGCACTCCACACTTTCAAGTACCACACATCAAACTGTATCGATCACAAGTGTGTGGCACTTCGGTGTGTCTCCCCATCGAGTCCCCACCGTGGAGAGTGCTGACCCTTGTTAATCACTCCAATAACCCAACAAACCACTTTCGATAACCATTAAAACGTTAAAGCCCTCGAGACGACAACAACCGACGACGATGACATCGACGACGGGACTCTCGAATGCAAAACGCACTCACACGCCAGCAGTCCAGTTGAACCCTTTGGCTTAGACTGTCATCATCATCAGCGACGACGACGACGACGACGACGCGACGTGTTGCACAGAGCCCCATAGTGCCATAAATGCCCATAAGCCCTAGCGCGACACATTCGTATCCTATGCTTGGGGAGGAAACGGGGCTCATAGTCATAGTAAATCTTTTCAGCAAACAAATGACTTAATTGCTGACAGCTAAGCCTGCCGTGGCGAGCGATAAATAAGAATACTACAACAAATGGGAACCCGTCGAAATTCACTTTTGCGTATGGCATGGCACGGCATGGATTGAACTGAGAGCCAATATGTGAACCACTTTCCGTTTTCACAAGCGGTAAGGCAGCCTGATTTTCCCTTTCAGGTTTAAACTCATTTTTTGAGGACACGACACTTTATGTCAGAGAACTGGCCGGACGGGGTATGTCTGCCTGCCTGCCTGCCTATCCCAATGTAACGAAACGACATCAATAATAATCACTCTCGTGCAGCCGGAGCCGATGTTTTTTGTTGGTTAATGGAGGAATGCTTCCTTCCCAGTGTGCCTCAGAAAAAGGTGACACACTACTGTTCCTGACGGTCGTCGGGGCGATTTACATGGACTGATCACGCAAATCAGCATGTTACTCTCGAAGGAACCTGTATCTCACCTCGGCAGCAGGAAGACTCCCTCGCGTGCCTTCAAGAAGCGAAACCTCCCACGTGAGATGTTCTACAAGTCTGTTTTGGCGAGCAGGATAGTTCAACTCGTAGAGCCATTCGAAAGTTGTTCATCATCTAAATGTAAAAAATTTAAGCTGCACGCTGATTATCCAGGACAGTTGGAGCACCTTACTGGACCTGAGTGAAAATGTCAAATCGTGTCCGGGAACCGGCTTCACGGCAAGCGCACCCCACTGGGCTGGCATAGCGGCGGTGGCGGTGGGAGTCTCGGTGTCGAATAAGCAATTAAACTTTTTGACGTTATGGGTGATAAATATGAGCGAAGGTACAGCACGCAGCCTCGCTCGTCTTAGGTACAAGGAGGGACATGAGATTAGCTTTTGCTCTAATTTCCAAAGCGTCACGTGTTTGAGCGAAAGTCACACTGCTGGATGGCTGGTTGGCTGCTCTCTGCTGATGCTGGTTAAGGGAGAAAAGTGGGACAAATTGTAAAGCTCTGTTGTAAACCTGGTTTCTCTCCTGAGCTGAGTAGGGGGATATTAATGGATATGACATTGAAATGAGTGCCGGGAATGATAATAACGTAATGGGAAGTTTGCTTGCTGCAATTAGCGTTGGAGTTCGGCCGTCCGTCCGTCCGTGTAAAATGTTCGTGGCGGTTCTATCCCTTAATGAATGCAGTTTTGCAAATTGGTGCACTGTGTTCGCATTTGACAAGGGCAAACAAATCCGTTGTGATTTGTTTGCTTATCCTGACGGAACGGGGTCAAATGTGACAAATCTGTTGCTGGCTGGCGGGTTGCTGTTGTTGTCGATGCGGGGTTTCAATATGACAGCTGCTGCAGTTGGACATAATGAAACCATGAACGATTAAGGTAAGGTATTGGTCTAGTTATTTGTTGATCAGGGTAGATACATCCGTCATGGTGGTGCGTTCCTAATATGGTACATGGAAGTCCTATATTTCAAGCAGATTCAATTTTCTGCGACGCAAAATGCAACCTATCAAAATATGCACGTCTTGCATAGAATTTAAGCTTGTTTTCATCGTCATGTTTGAGTGCTTTTCTTGATGTTGATTGACTACTTTTTAAATTGATTTAAAAGGGGACCAAAATGCCACATGTTTGTTACTGCTTTAAAACAATTGATTCTAAAAAATGAATCAAATTATGGAAACACACGCTTTTTCAAAATAATCTTGCAAATTATAATTCCTCAATCAAGCAGTCTTCAAGAGTGAAAACAGCTGCAGGACTTTTCGTAGGAAATGGGTCCTAAACCCAAAAATGATCCACTGGCCCGACGGGGCCTCCCTTAGCTCAGTCGGTAAAGGCGTAGCTACAAATCAAGACCATGCTGGAGGTGGCTGGGTTCAATTCCCTGTCCGGTCTAGGAATTTTTATGGTTGGAAAATTTCTCGACTTCTTTGGGCATAGAAGTATGATTGGACTTGCCACACAATTATACCAATGCAAAAATGGTACGGGCATCGAAAGCTCTCAATTAATAACTGTGGAAGTGCATCTAGAACACTAAGTTGAGCGCACGTAATAAGCTAATATGCGATATGCAATAAGCTTGAAATGCGAAGAAGAAGAAGAAGAAGAAGAAGAAGAAGAAGAAGACCCCGACACATTGGCATCATTGGTTTGATGGCCGAAAACAGAACTACTGCAGTGGAACGTCCGAAAGATGGTGAAGCTACTCAGAGAGCCTCCGATGTCCACGTCCTACCAAATTTGTGGCAACCATCTCCGTCGAAAATGAAACTGCCATTTTGGATCGAAGCGAACAAACTGGTGTTCTTGGGCATCTCCAGAGACAGCGTGCTTAGTTGGCTTTCTTGGCAGCAGCATTACGCAGGTGATCATTGTAGTCAAACTCAGCTGTGTAACGTTCGAAGGATATCGTAACCGTTGGTAATGCTTCTCATTCCGATGTCCGCGTCCAGTTTTTGGGTCTTTCAAATTAGTTGTGACGACTGCCCTCACAGCTAATGGAATTGCAACTGATCACGTTGACTAGTAGTAGTAGTAAAATTATGTTTATTTCTGTTGATTATGATAGTACATTGATTTAACATTTTAATTGATTAGCCTAAGGGCTCTTCATCTTTTTTAATTTGTTATTATAATTTTTCTACTAGTCTACAGAATACCCCTTGGGAGGTGTGTTATGTTTGAATTGACAAAAGTGATAACCTACCTTACTACGAGTATAACTTAACCTAACGTGCTAGATCACGTATGATCTGATGAGTTGATCTCCGGCAGGTGTCTCTGAACCTTTCCAGGATAAAAACTCTCCGTTCTTCTAATGTCTGAATTCCAGCCAGGAGGTGGATCTCAGAATTTCTAGTTCGCGGGGGACTGTTAAGGATCACCCTAAGGATCTTGTTCTGGATCCTTTGGAGTTTGAGGTGATGGCATTTCGCGCAACTCTCCCAGATTGGCATACCGTACTCGATTACGGGAAGGATGAATTGTTTGTAGACAGCAAGCTTATTTTTCAGGGACAAGGTAGACCTCCTGTTGACGAGAGGATACAGTGATCTTATCAGGATGTTACATTTGGTTTTGGTTTTGTCAACGTGCTCCCTGAAAATCAGCTTGTTGTCTAGTGTTAAGCCGAGGTAGACTACCTTTTTCAACCATTCCACCACTGTGCCGTTCAGGCAGATCTTATTAACAAGTCTGGGAGATTTAGAGTGTGGAAAGATGATGACCTAGGTCTTTGCCGATACGGATGTTGATACGGATCTTCCAGCTGTTGAAATATTCAGACAGGACGTCCAGGCCTCTCTGAAGTTTGGCAGTCAGAGCTCCGATGACTCTACCCTTGTAGACGATGGATGTGTCATATACGAACAGAGACAATGATCCACCATCAGGGAGAGCCGTCATATCGGAGGTGAACAGGTTGAATAAAATGTGGCCAAGGATGCTTTCTTGTGGAACCCCGGAACCGATGTTGAAAGCATCCGATGTGATGCTATTCAGAGAGACTCGGAACGTCCTGTCCGATAGGTAGTTGTTAATTATCTTCACTAGGAAGATTGGAAGACCGTAGTGCTGCAATTTGAACACCAGGACATCATGCCAGACATTGTCGAATGCTTTTTCAGCATCCAACAACGCCAGACTTGTCCCGTCTGAGAATGTTTGTTACTCGAGTCAGCTGATGGACGGTCGAACGACTTTTCCGAAAACCAAACTGTTCCTCAAGTAACAAGTTGTTTTCTTCGGCAGATGTTAGGAGCCGGTGGTAGACTACTCTTTCGAACAATTTTGATAACCCTGAGAGAAGGCTGATTGGTCGATAACTTAAAGTAGAGGACGGATCCTTCCCAGGTTTCCAGATGGGTATGACTTTAGCTGACTTCCAGCACGAGGGGAAGTAGCCAAGTCGGAGGCACAGATTAAAAATCAGTGCCAGATGGTTGTTGAATCTGGAAGTGTTTGAGTTCCAGATTCAGGATGCTGTCGAAACCTGGGGCCTTCGTGTTTTTAGATGATTTTATATAGGCCAACAGTTCGTCAGCCGTAATCTCGGATTCCTCGGAAAAAAATATTGGGAATCCGATGGTGGTTGGTTGCGTTTTCAGCAAACTAAGCTTAGTGAGGGCTGACGATGTTTAGTCAGCTGACGAGAGCTGACGAAGTGTTGACCTATCGCGGCAGTCTTCTCTTCAGGAGTTCTCAGATGAACCACTGGGATGCCAGGACTATCCAGTGGGGTCAGTGGTAGAATGGGTCTTGGCTTATTTTTAAGAATTTTGGTTAGTTTCCAAAAGGGTTTTGCACAATCTGGGAGAGAGCGGATCCTGCTGGCAAAGTCCTGATTTCTGAGGTCCACCATCCTGGCTTGGATGGTTTTTGTTAGGCGATTAAAGTGGGTCTTAAGGACAGGCAGACCAGAGCGTTGGTGCTGCCTTCGGATGGTCTTACGGAGTCTTATAAGGTCTTTGGTAGATCTGTCAAGGTTCAGAGTATTGCTCACCTATCTGGATACTGGCACGTGTTGTTCCTTGGCCCGGGATATCGCCTCCTCGATGGAATTCAGACACCGGTCAACGTCTTCGGGCGTCTCCGGAAGGACACCGTAGTCGACAGTGGAGTCGACACAGTACTGGGACACATCCTAGCTGACGCGATGGTAGTTGCGTCGGGAAGCTTGCAATCGGTTGACGGATGAGCCCACATCGGCCAACCCCGGATAGTGGTCCGAACTCAACTCCTGGTGGGTCACAGGTAGCGAGATGTTGTCTCCCATGTTACTGACGAAGATGTCGATGGTGGAGTGAACGCTCAACCGACCGGCTCAAGCGGGTGGGAGATTCCGGCGCTATTATACTGTTGTGAGCCTCTTGCAGGTCGTCGTTCAGGATTGTGCCGTTTTGGTTGCGTCAGCTGTTGCCCCAAGCCTGGTGTTTGGCGTTCAGGTCGCCAGCGATGATGTACTTCTCACGGCGTCGAGTCGGCGCAGGTCTGCTGCCAACCCGTCCCTGATGGTGACTTGTTTGGGACAGTAGGCCGCAATGGTGTTAATAGGGCCGACAGGAGTGGAGACTTCTACACCCACCGCTTCGATCATCTTCAGCTGGCAACTCGGTAGCAGTCGACAGCCAATGCTCCTTAATGCGATAGCCAATCCTCCTCCGCAGGAACTGGTCCGGTCTAGCCTTACGAGCCGAAAATCGGGGAGGTGAACATTTATCTCCGACTTAAGGTGTGTTTCGGTGATGACAGCGATGTTTATGCTATGTTCATTGAGGAAATCAACGAACTCAATGATTTTGCTCTTGAGCGAGCAAGCGGTCCAGTTGGATATTTTGATGGCTTCACGGTCCATACTTTTGCACGAGGGTCATAACTGAACAAAGCTGTTCAGGTAGTGTCTTGGTGGTGCGCAAGATTATGATCACCTCAGTCACGAGGATCAGTAGTTCATCGCTTGTGAGCACAGCACGGGCGTACGATAATCCCGGGGCAGTAGAGCCATGGCTCGGCTGGGCCGCAGCATCAGTGAGGCGATGCTGAACTGAACGGTGGCTGGGACCCGCTTGATCTGATGTTGGATTCGCAACGGAGGGCGCTGGTTTAGTGGAAGCGGTGCTGTGTTCGGGACCATACGACGAGCCGGAAGTACAGGAAACGTGTCTTTGTTGACAATAGGAGCACGGTTATTGCTGTGGCGACCACGAGGTTGGGACATCTCCTATCGCTGCCCAAATGGTTGGAATCACAGTTCACGCACTTAGGTTCAGCTTCTTCTTCCTTCTTGCAGGCAGTAGTATTGTGAGCCCCAGCACATTTGCCACAACGAGCCTTCATCTGACAATTCTTCGTACCGTGCCCAAATGCCAGACAATTAGTGCACTGTGTCACGTCACGGTGCCGAGGGCGATAATGCTCCCACTGAATCACGATGTTGAACAGCGCGCGAATTTGCCGCAGAGCAGCCACACTGGTTATCGAAGTGCACCAGGTACAACTGGTCCCGGAAAGATTTTGATCCCCGTGCTGCACAGTTTGAACAGCGGATGGATTTGATTTTTAGCCAGCTCATTCCTGAGCAACGCGAGTTCCTTCGTCGAGGTGAACAGTGGGGGCACTTTTACCAGTTTCTCAACTGGATCTATATCTGCTTCTTCGGGGAGTGCCAAGAACGGATTACTCTGAAGCAACCTTTCCGTGTGATTGCTGGCACCAGCTTGCTTGCGAGGCCTTTTCGGGGCATCTTGATCGAAGCCACAAGAGAGGCGAGAGCTGACGACACGTTGCTAGCCAAAGCGAAAACTCTCGACGGGTACCACGACCAAACGACCGACTTAAAACACCGAACTACTCGAGGAAACGAGCGAAAAGAGAACCGGACTGTACAGCTTGATGGTCAAGCAGAGAATGATCACGTCGACAGTTAGTTAGTTTAAATGATCTTTATTTCAGTTTAACTTGGATGATTACCATATACATTTTACTAAGTGATTTAATTGCTTTCTTCATCTTTAGGTATGGGCAAAATTCAAAATTTGTTTTACAGAATTAGTCCTAGACTTAGTACACGGTCGACCACCTTGGTGGGATTGGTTTGTTTTGTTTTTAGAATTTGAAGAGAAACTACTTAATACTACTATTTACAGCTTAAAACTAACCTACTCTACTATATACACTTAACCTACTATGTACAAATTGCTTATTAAAGCATGTTCAGAAAGATTGCATTTTTTGATAAATTTGGTTGTCATATCCTCAATTTTGGAATCTACTTTGGGAATTTCTGCCTCTTGATGGAGGTCTGCTATTCTTGTGTCGAATGGACGATCTAGGATCATCCTCAACACTCTATTCTGTGCAACCTGGATTTTGTTCCTGTGGGTCTGAGCGCACGATTCCCACACCGGGGCGGCATAGAAGATCGCGGGGGCTATGATCTGTTTGTAGACAGCCAGTTTGTTTTGCCTTGAGAGGCGGGATCTGCGGCAAATGAGCGGATACAAACACCTAACCAAGGCGGAGCACTTAACTAGGGTTTTCTCTATGTGCGAGCGGAACAGGAGCTTCTCATCGAACAACATCCCGAGATAAGTAACATCAGTGGACCACTCGACCCTTGTACCATCCATTATTACGGTACAGGAGGGAGACGGTTTAAGTTTTGGTGATTGTCTGTGAAGGAACATGATCGCTTGGGTTTTCGAGGCGTTGATTTTGATTTTCCACGTGGTGGCATAATCAGTAAAGGTGTCAAGGCATCGTTGGAGTTTGTTCGTAATTTCACGAGGCATCCTACCCTTGACGGCTATCGCGGTGTCATCTGCGAATAGGAAGAACACGCAACCGTCTCCTAGAGGAGGGATGTCCGACGTGTAGATGCTGTAAAGCAGTGGTCCCAGCAGACTCCCTTGCGGAACACCTGCTGGAATCGGAAATTGTCCCGAAAGGGAACTATTCAACGACACCCTGAACGACCTTTGCTGGAGATAGTTACGGGTGATTTTCACAAGGTATGGTGGAAAGTTGGAGTTACAACGCTTGTATATAAGTCCGTCGTGCCAGACATTGTCAAACGCCTTTTCGACGTCTAACAAGGCCATGGCTGTGGACTTGGATACAGCTTTGTTACTTCGGATGTTATTCATCACCCGCACTAGCTGATGATTGGTGGAATGCCCCTTACGGAACCCGAACTGTTCCGGAAGAAGAATGTCATGTTCCTCCACAAACTTGTTCAGTCGGCTGAGGATCAATTTTTCGAACAGCTTGCTCAGCGCTGAGAGCAGGCTAATCGGTCAGTAGCTTGACGGTAGTGAAGGGTCTTTCCCAGGTTTGCGGATCGGGATGATTTTTGCCACCTTCCAGATGCTTGGAAAGTAGTGCAGCTCCAAGCATCTGTTGAGGATGGCAGCCAGCAGCGAGTGGACCCTCGGGCTGAGATTTTTCAACGCTAGGTTGAATATTCCGTCAAATCCGGGAGCCTTCATGTTCTTACTGTATTTAAGCGCTGAGCAAATTTGTTCCTCTGTAATCCGTTCTTCTGGAGGGACGGTACAAGGGGAGGTATCTAACGTCTGGACGTACTGCGCAACCTGGTTCTCGAGTGGACTTGGTATTGTAGAGCCAAGCAAATGCGACTGGGCAATGTGCTTCCCAATCGCATTGGCCTTCACAGCAAAAAAATTATTTTGATATCACATCAAAGTGGATGCATGTCGAAAATGTCATGTAATTTTTATGACCACATAAATAAACAAATGCAGTAAAAGCAGCGTAATGTCAGTTCATGCATTGTATTAATGATAATTTTGTCCTTTTTAGCAAGTAATATTACACCATATATATATGACATGATTGTAGTGCATCCACTTTGACGTGATATCAAAATTATTTTTTTGCTGTGTTCTCTTCGTTGGTGATAAGCCGTTCGTCATTGACTCTAAGAGGTGGAATGGGCTTGGGGTGAGACTTCAGCACCTTGGCAACCTTCCAGAATGATCACTGGATTACTGTCTGTTTTATACTTGCAGAATAGCTAATTAGGCCCCTCCCTTTTGGAGTATTTTTCGTCAGAGCATTCCTAGTTGCAAGTATATGGCAGCATTCACACCAGACCAAGGCGTGCTTCGATCAGCATTGAATTGGATTGTTGTGAAAGAACAACTAGCGCTACTTGACTCTTTCACACCAGTGCAAGTCGATGCCGACCGGATGACGGCGGCCCAGTCATGTTTCCTGAAGCCTTTCCTTCGGTCGATGTTATAGTCGCTATATTCGTTGAGTTGTCAAATAGCGGAACCAATCGAGCACATCACGATCAACATCATCAGAAAAGAGCACATCATCTATTGCGAACAAAACTTCGGAAACCCTTTTTACGTGACTCAAGGCTCGCCTACGCAAACCAACACTATCTTTGGGTTGGGAGAAGTTTCCCCTATCCGGTGTTGCTGGTAATTAGCGTTCGATTTGCGAGGATAGAATAATCAACGTTTTGTTTTAAAAGTTGATAGTACCTTTTCAATTGTTGGTGTACAATATATTGAATTGGTTCCACTTTTTGATAGAGAGACAGACTTTAAATATAGCGACTATAGTCGATGTGGGTGCATTCGTCGTCGTCTTCGTATTGGTGCGATGCGTGCTGTTCCACTCATACGTCGTGTCCGACGTTTATCAGCCCGTTGCTCGAAAGCAAATGACGAAGAAAACGATTTGGCAAGCGTTTTCATTACCACTGCTTTTTTCCTCCCTTCCATTCATTGGTGAAATGGTGAGCGGGCAACCGAGCGGTGAGCTCGCTCATGTTAGCATGCGCAATGTGTCGTGTGTTTGATTTGCGCTCTATCGTTACGTCCGTGTTTGGGATTTTTCGTTACAAGTCTAACATTTATTTTTTTTAATGTGACCCCCCGTATAGAAATTAAAGTCGTAGTCCTACGTCAATAATCATTAAATTTAGATGCAATTACTTGTTCTGACTGTTCTAATGTGCCATTAAAAGTTTTGGACCACGGATTGCAATTACTAGGTTTTAATAAAGAATTCAAAATTTTCCATTACTCTTTGCTGTTGCTTTGATGCTGATCAATCTTCCTTTGAACATATTCACAACGAGTTTTCTTTATCGATTGGGAATACTTATTGCGCGCGATTGTGTGCCTATTTCAATGATTGTCATTATTTGATCTACTAAACGTTTTGTACCTTTTGCCCCTTTTTCATTTAAGACGGAAAAGATCCAAATTGTACCAGCTGTTCGAGTTTTTCAAAGAAACAATCTTTTGCTCAACTTTGATTGGTACACAATTTCAAAGCGTTATTAAGAACAGCTGTAGATTAATCTAAGCTACCGGCCGCGAATGGAAAATCCACGCTTCTCTCCACAAGATTCGAAATATTTTGCTTCGAATATTTTGTCCTGCACTTCAATTTTACTAATTCATCGTTGTTATTGATATTATCTAATACATTAATCACTAACGTCTCATGATCGGTTATTTTCAAATCAGTATCCGTATAGGGGTACATTGTCGAAGAATACGATCTGGGTAGTAACTTGGGGTGGGGTTTCGTTCTCTCATCAGAGCATTGTCGCCAGTATGAACGGTAATGTGGTTCTAGATTCGTCTTGAGTTCGACCGGCTATGGTGACCAGTGGGAGACAATGAGACTCATCGAGTCGGTCAAGATACACAAAAACTAATAAAAAGAGACAGAAGACAAAGGAATTAAATTCTTATAGAAGATATATGCAGACACAAATAAATTGACTGCATATAGCAGAGATCGCGCGTTCCCAGCACGTCTCTGATAGGAACATAGGGTTCTTCCTTGGGCCTCGAGGGTAATCAAAAGTCGCTCTCTGGCGATGTCATTATCCGTACATTGCCAAACTGCGTGATCGATAAATAGCTATAAAACACATCTTCTCAGAGATTTTAATTGAAAATTAAATAATATATCTAGACAAATATAGCCTCCCGAGGGATTCCATCCAGAATGAGCTGAAAAAACCTGAAATCGTGCTCGACCATCTTCGATTTGGATGATACTTTGCCCATATTTTCATTATGATAGACCAAGAATTTTCCGCAGGAGAGGAGACCCTTTTGACTCAAGGGTAATTTTTGAAACGGGTCTATGTGTTTTTGCACACATACTTTTTAAAACAATGTAGTTCGAAAACAGTTGGTTGTAGAAAAAAATTTACAAATAAGGAGTTGTAGGAAACTAATAAGGCTTTATAAAAAAAATATACACGGAATATTTTTTTCGTTTTTTTACAAAAACAAATTAAAAATAAACCTCAAAATTCCAATAACCAAAAAAACGTATTTTTGATTTTTTTCATATTTTTTTAATAAAAACTTTAATAGAAAGCAAAAGTTTTGAAAACAATTCCAGGATGGACAAACATATAGTAAAAAAGTTTTTCTAAGAGCAACTTTTAAGGCATTTTTGAAACTTTCATTATTTACGGCAAAATGTTTAGTTTGATGTTAGTATATGATTATTAAAATCATTTCAAACGATAATGCTCATGTCAATAAACTTCCTGAATATAACCGTTTTCGAGATATTTCAAATTTACTTTCATCAAAATCAATTTTTTGTAGAAAATAAGCCATTTTCATAAGTTAATCGCGAATCTCCATCAGCATTGATAAGTTAAGCAAGATACACATATATTTACCTTCAATTTGTCTTTTGACGATTGAACGATCAGACAACCCGTTTAGAATTTACAGGGGAAATGAAAACACTATTATTTTAAATATAGAAACCAACACAAGTTAAGTTGCACTTATTTTCATTATCAAGCGTAGTTTCATCCTATTTAAGTTGTTAATATTGATGTACCTATCCATCTTATTATTTTAGGTACATTATAATGTCTTCCATGGCATTCCAAAAGAGCTTCTCTGTTAAAGTAGCTTCAATACCAAAACAATATTTATACCTGAATATCCAAATGGTACCTACGTTTGTATATAAGCATGACCATCCTTTTGAAAACAGACATCACTAAAAAAATCTTTTTGAGTGAACAAGTATAATTTGAATATGGAATTCAAGAAGGTCGAGTGTTGCAAGCCGTTTCCTAATAAACGGTGTTCGTCAAAGCTTCGTAAATTATCCGAAAATTTGATTGAAAACCATAAGTTCCTAGAGTAGAAATTTAATTTGGATACAGCTCTATCAATCTGTGATACGTGTCACTTGAATTTAAATAGAATCGAACCATGTGCTGAAAAACTGGAACTAGAAGTGCAACCGTCAGTCATGGACATCGCGGAGCCGCAGCCATCTACATCTCGACATGGCCTCGAAGAAATACCATCAACTACGTCAATAACAACAGCATCATCTCAGGATAGTGGAGAGCAACAATTTTCCAGGACGCATAATATTGAGCTATTCAACAAGGGCATAGCTGGTATCAACGTATCACCAATATCGACAAAAAAAATCCAGGATGTTAACTATCCCCGGAGAAAGTATATGGACATTACCAATGGCATTAAGAAACGCATCTGCGTTTTTCAAGCGGAAGAAGATGACCTGGAGCAACTTAAATTAAAAGCTGCGGAACACAATGAGATGATCGGACAACTGAAGGAGAGATTTGCTGATCCAGGTTCATCGAGAGACGATCAAATAAGGATTCTGACGATTTTGCCGAAATCTTGGTCAACGCAAACGGTAATGGACGAGTTTGAAACAAATAAATACAATGTGGAAGCTCGATGCTTGGCAAACGGGAAAGGAGTATTGACCACCCCCAACGAAAGGTTAGGACACGGTTTGGATACCGAAATTAAAAACGAGGTATTGCAGTTCTTCGAAAGCGACCTGATAAGCAGAGCCACGCCAGGACTAAACGATTACGTTTCAGTGAAGAAGGAAGGTAAGAAGATTCATATTCAAAAGCGACTTTTAGTTTGTACATTGCGAGAAGCTTTTATTACATTTCAAGAAGTTAGTAAAAATAGCATTGGATTTAGTTCATTTGCAGCACTAAAACCAAAGCATTGCAAATTACTTGGTAGTTCAAGTTCTCACAATATTTGTGTTTGTACCATCCATGAAAATTTTAATTTAATGCTTCATTGTCTTAGAAAATATTCATTCGAAAAAGATTTCAACCCTTAATTTGGACGAAATATTATGCAGCTCATCATCCAGAACAAAACATTGTTATCTCCGCGAATGCGAACGTTGTCCAGGTCTCTCAGATTTTGAAAGAAGTTTTTCAGAAAAAAATCGAGGAACAGGGTATGTCTGAAATATGTTTTGAACAATGGGTTTCAATTGATCGATGTAGTTTAGATAAACTTGTAAAACCAGTAGATGGATTTGTTCCTTATTTTTGCGAAAAGTTGGAAAAACTGGTATCCCATGATTAAATTCTAATCATTTAAATAATTCTAAATTAAATAAAAATTTTATATTAAAACTCAGCAGTCTAGTTTCTTGATAAATACAAAAAATACTCTTAAAAATGGAGAAGTTGTCATAATTTGTGATTTTTCCGAAAATTATTCATTTGTTCTTCAAGATGCTGCCCAAAGTAGTTAGTGGAATAATCAACAAGCAACTATTCATCTTTTTTGCATTTATTATTCAGAATCAGGTATAATTAAAAAATTAAGTTTGATCGTAATCTCTGAAGTTTTAAAACACGATACAATTGCGGTGCAAGTATTTATTTCAAAATTACTGACCTTTTTGCAAACAAAAATACAAGTTAAAAAAGCGATGTTTATGTCTGATGGAGCTGCATCCCAATATAAAAATTGCAAAATTTTTGTAAGTCTTTGTAAATTTAAAACGAAGTACAATATTGATGTTGAATGGCACTTTTTTGCAACTTCGCATGGCAAGGGACCATGTGACGCGATTGGTGGCACATTAAAACGAATGGCAAGGAACGCAAGTGTGGCTGTAGAACACGAACATCCAATCACAAGTGCAGCAGAGTTATATGCATGGGCTAACCAGAAGAGTAGTGATTATTTAACAAAAATGTCATTTTATTTTGTGTCACAAAAGGAATATATGGAAAAGCATTTTTGAAAAGGCCAAAACGATCCCAGGTACAAGAAAATATTACTGTATTGTTCCTATTTCCGAAAATAAAATATCAGCGAAACTATTCTCGAATGACGAAGAACGCACCATTCATAACGTTTAAACATGCCAATCAAAAGTTCATCAAATAAAAATATATCCAACGAAAAGGTTTATGTACAAATTATTATCATTAAAGACGATCGAAAGTAATAATTGTAAGATAAAAATAAAAACGCATGGGTATTTCATTTATTTATCTTATTTATCTTATGAGTTTAAAACCAATTTCCAATAGTCTATTGGTGCAAGGGTAAGTTGAAGGTAAGTACATGCATATCTTGCAAAACTTATCATATTTGATGGACAATCACGTATAACTTACGAAAAGGGCATATTTTCTACAAAACATTGATTATGATGAAAGTAAAATTGAAATATCTCGAAAACGGTTACATTTAGGAAGTTTATCGATATGAGCACTATCGTTTGAAATGATTTTTATAATCATATACTGACATCAAACTGAACATTTTGCCGTAAATAATGAAAGTTCAAAAATGCCTTAAAAGTTGCTTTTAGAAAAACTTTTTTATTAAAAGTTTGTCCATCCTGGAGTTGTTTTCAAAACTTTTGCTTTTTATTCAAGTTTTTATTAAAAAAATATAAAAAAAATCAAAAATACGTTTTTTGTGTTATTTGAATTTTTAGGTTTATTTTTAATTTTTTTTTGTAAAAAACGAAAAAAGAAATTCCGTGTATATTTTTTTTATAAAGCCTTATTAGTTTCCTACAACTCCTTCTTAGTAATTTTTTTCTACAACCAACTGTTTTCGAACTACATTTTTTTTAAAGTATGTGTGCAAAAACACATAGGCCCTTTTCAAAAATTACCCTTGAGTCAAAAGGGTCTCCTCTCCTGCGGAAAATACTTGGTCTATCATGTTGAAAATATGTGCCAAGTATCATCCAGATCGAAGATAGTCAAGTTTGGTGACTGACCGATTTGGCGTGGAATTGGTCTCCCTCAAAGTTACTTTTAGTAGAAGTGTGTCAACTTCGATATGAACTGTGGAGGTTGACTGTAATGAAGTCCATTATAATAAGATTTCTACGGTAACTAAAGTACAAAACATTTAACTCATCTTGAGGTTTTCCAGTAATGTTGTAACAGATTTGAAGATTTGTATTTTCAATCAGGGTCCTAGCACTATATCCAAAACATTCAGCTACTAAGCATTGAATTAAAGGAATGCCTCAGTTTTCTAGGACTATCCCCACCAGTTTCGCAAACTAACAAATGTCTAACTTCCTTATTTGGATCACCGTCTACTTCTTCCAAAGTTAAGTGACAATTTAGTAAGCGACCCTTCTTACAACTTGTTAGGTTCATTTTGGTCATGTTTTCCTATGTCCCTCGTACCTCACGCAGAGCCATATATTTTCCAATCGTCTTCGGTGGGTACATCGACAACCGCAGCAGCAGCAGCAGCAAGAGATGAAGCACACGATGTCGTCGCGTCTACCGAATGTCATAACAATAACAATAATAGTAGAGATCACTAAATAGCAGTTAATGTAAACGATCTTGCCACCTTAAACGGTTTGAGCTGCCACTCGCAGTACATAAAACACATTTTGCACACTGTTTTTTTTTCCCGAGTACCCCAGCCCACCACCACACGCATTGAATCCCCCTGAAGGCTGATGGTTTTGGCTTTGGCGCGCTGCTGGTCACGGGAATTGTTCTCACCAAACATTACGCTACAAGTAGGTACCTACGCGGGTTGTTACGCTGCTGTTTGTCGCATTTTGATGCGTCTGTCCTGCTGTTGTTGTGTAGCGGGAGCTTGGTCAAGCTGACCATACCTAAAAAAAAACAACAACAACAAGCGTCGTCAACTACCAACTACTAGGTGGTGTAGTGTTTTGTAGAGCTTTAAACAGCTACCGCGTGCGCGCCCATACTATCCATATTCGCACACAACAAGGTGGCACAAGTGGATGGATACTTGTTCTTCATTAAGGTTAATGAGGGATATAAAAATTCCACGCCAGTAAAAATGTTATTTACCGGATGATTTGCTTTTTCACTTATCCCACTGCACCGAGAGTTGAAGAGAATGTAGGAACCACTAGCACAGGGCCCTCCGATTCAGATCTAGGAAAACGTCGTCGTCGTCGTGGTCGTCTGTCGTGCGAATTAGCGGTCATAACTATTAGGGACCGAGATATATGGGAATTTGCGTGGAATTTGACAACACGGGAAGCCGAGGCGCGAATATGTGTGTGGCAGCTACACAAAGACCCCTGGAACGACGACGGGAACGCTATGGTGAAATTACATTTCCGGCTTGTAATTACCAGGGTTCCCGGTGTTACACAAAGTAAGTACAAAGTACATTCTATCTCCAAATGGAAATGTTGCTTTTCGGGCTGGAATCGTTAAAAGTAAGGACTGGCATAAACAGCCGTAACAACTATGCTGTTCGCAACGGGTGTGTGAAAGTATTTTCATTTTGTGAATGAGCTGTAAATATGGAACAATTTATGGATACAACGAAATGTGTAATAAAAGGAACGGGGGTGGTGGAATTTATTGTAGAATCGGAGATAGTTTACGCAAGCACTTTCTCACTGTTCATGGGGATCTGCTCGAATGGGAAGAGGGTGTCTGCTTTTGTCGATTGCATCATTTGAGTTGTGAATAGAATATGGGGATTTATTTAACACTTTCACAATCCGATTTTCGTAAAAGATCAGACCTTTTTTGGTAAGTTCAACTTCATTCAAGAGTAATTCGAATTTTGTGGAATTTTTGAGGTTGTTGTGATTACTGAGATTGTAGAATTAAGCAAGTTGCAATGCGTTTCGAATTTTCGATGGGGCAATCCAATTTTGGAAGAGCGACGTCTACAACCTACTTTATGAACAGCCCCCTAGTGGAAACCTTATGAAAATGGCATTTTATTATACAAATTCATTATGGTGGCTAAACATTTTGGTTATGCCAAATAAAAGCCCTAACCTTACTCTTTTCCGTGACATGAAGAGATTCAGATTTGTATTAATAATTTTCAAAGATACCGTGATTTAAACCAATAGCACTTAACCCAAGTATTATTTAACGTTTTATCAAGGTACTAAAGTGTACTAAAAATCAAAATCATGGCATACATAACCCTCATAAAACCAAAATTGTTACTTGGGAAGAGCTCGTCTGTGATTTTTCAAATCACGTTTTTATTTTTATCTATTTACATGCAAAAATTGGATTGCTCTGTCACAATTTAAAGTGTATCTTATAAGAAAAAGTATTAGTTTTCTAATGGCGTTATTGCTTTTGAAATCGGTTGCATTTTAAAGAATAAATCCAATTTTTTTCCTTGATTTGTTTTCCGTCGATCTGGTTTTCCGTGCTGAGCACAAATGCTACCGACGCCAGGAAGGCAGCTCCCACACCTGGATCCTACCTATTGACCCATCAACTCATGGACCGGGGACCAACGGCTTTACTTCCCTTCCGAAGGAAGGCGTGATCAGAGATGTTATGCCTCAGAACATCCCGGCGGCGTCGACTGGGATTGAACCCAGGCCTGCTGGGGTGAGAGGCAATCACACAATTTGCATCTCCCTTAAGTAAATGTTGGACTAACATACCTTTCCTATCCCTACAATTTGTAAGAACGTGGCCAGGACCAGGCATCAAAATTATCTGATAAATGGTGATTATATCATCTATCAGATAGAGGACTATCACAGTGATAGGTTTCTATTTGATAGATTCTCTCTCAGTCTATTATGATAGAACCTCTATCCCATCTCTGATAAAGGGTGATACGGTCAAAATTTGGTCAATATCAACTTGACGTATTTCTTTCAATTTTGCATTTAAAAAACCTGAACACCCCTCATTTTGAAGGTGTGTGTGTGTAGAATGTTGCTCCTTATTTGATTTTGGAATTCACTCTTCAGTTGTCAAAATGCCGTCCAAGCAAGAAGAGCAGCGTATCAAAATTTTGCTCGCGCATCGCGAAAATCCGAGCTACTCGCACGCAAAGTTGGCAAAATCGCTAAAAGTTGCCAAATCAACCGTTACACATGTAATTAAAGTGTTTGGGGAACGTTTGTCGACAGCCAGGAAGTCTGGATCGGGGGGAAATCGAAAACCGGAAGCCGCTGAGACGACAAAGAGAGTTGCCGGTAGTTTCAAGCGAAACCCTAACCTCTCTCTCCGAGATGCCGCAAATAAGCTGGGTGTATCGTCTACAACCGTGCATCGAGCCAAAAAACGAGCCGGACTATCGACTTACAAAAAGGTAGTGACTCCAAATCGCGATGATAAACAAAATACGACGGCCAAAGCGCGATCCCGGAGGCTGTACACGACGATGCTGACGAAGTTTGACTGCGTGGTAATGGACGACGAAACCTACGTCAAAGCCGACTACAAGCAGCTTCCGGGACAGGAGTTTTATACGGCAAAAGGAAGGGGAAAGGTAGCAGATGTTTTCAAGCACATGAAACTGTCAAAGTTCGCAAAGAAATATCTGGTTTGGCAAGCCATCTGTACCTGTGGCTTGAAAAGCAGCATTTTCATAGCTTCCGGGACTGTCAACCAAGAAATTTAAGTGAAAGAGTGTTTGAATAAACGTTTGCTGCCTTTCCTGAAGAAACACGGTTGTTCCGTACTGTTTTGGCCGGATTTGGCATCTTGCCATTACGGTAAAAAGGCCATGGAGTGGTACGCCGCCAACAACGTGCAGGTGGTTCCCAAGGACAAGAACCCTCCCAACACGCCAGAGTTCCGCCCAATTGAGAAATACTGGGCTATTGTCAAGCGGAACCTAAAGAAGACCAAAAAAACTGCTAAGGGCGAGCAGCAGTTCAAGGCAAACTGGCTTTCTGCGGCGAAGAAGGTGGACAAGGTGGCTGTACAAAATCTGATGGCAGGGGTCAAGCGTAAGGCCCGGCAATTCGGATTTGGAAAAGCGGAAGCCTAACTGAATATTTTTCCTGAATTTTATACTAATTGAACTTGAAAAAGAAATTTAATTTGATTTTTTAAATAAACGATTTCACCGATTTACACGCGTTTTCCCTTGACCAAATTTTGACCGTATCACCCTTTAATAACGAATTTGAGAGAGTTTCTTTTTGGTTTTACATTTTAGTTTTTAATTTTAAGATGTCGTTTGTTATACTGACATGCAGGTTTAGCACACCTGTTTGAAACACTGAATTGCCAAGGCAGACAATATTAAAACATTTAGATATATATCATAGCAATTACGGATGAGTCGTAAGTAGCGGGACTAAATTCATGTCACGTTTTCCGCCACACGCACTAGAGAGAAACAAACAGCTGTGTGTGGTTTTGTTCCCCTCTTTGTGGGCGTTGTTCGTGCTCAGTGTGTTTTTGATTGTTTACGACGAAGGTCGCGGAACAGAGTTTTCTCCGGGAGCGCGTCTTAAAGGATGCTTGGACAGCATTCGAAATCGGAGGTGGCAAGGCACTTTTTGACGGAGGGCCACAAGAAATCCACAATTTATAACATGATCACTCGTTTCTACACTGGAGGGCCGAGGGCCAAGGATATCCAGCGCCATCTTCAAACCCAAGATGGCGGTTTCCAATTTCAGAAAAAGTGGGAAAAACTGCTAAATACCCTTCAATATGGATATTTTCGGAATCGGGATGACGTCTAGAGATCTAAAATCGATGTCCAGCGCCATCTTGGAATCAAATATGGCGGCTACCAATTTTAGAAAAAGTGGGAAATACTGCCTAATACCCTTCAATATGATATTTTTGGAATCGGGAATTTAAGAGACATTGCATTTCACACGTAAAACTGTCTTTTGATTTTTTTATGAATTGACAAATTATGTATCTTGACGAAGTTATCGGATGGCGCTGGATATCGATTTTTGGTGTCAAGACGTCATCCCGATTCCGAAAATATTTATATTGAAGGGTATTTGGCAGTAGTTCCCACTTTTTCTGCAATCGGCAACCGCTATCTTTGATTTTAAGATGGCGCTGGACATCGATTTTTGGTCTAAAGACGTCATCCCGATTCCGAAAATATACATATGGAAGGGCATTTGGCAGTAGTTCCCACGTTTTCCGGAAATTGGCAGCCACCATTTTTGATTTCAAAATAACGTCAGGCATCGATCTCGGATCTCTAGATGTCACCTCCATTCTGAAAATATTCATATGTTTTGTATAGTTTGTTGAACAAGTTTGGCAGATTCTCTTCTGATACAAACCATTTTCCCCACTATGCCGGGTTTTTCGGTATGCATGATAATATAAAATGATACAGATGAAACAGGTCTCCAAAAATGTGATGGAGATAAGATGCGCCGTTTAGTTGATAATGATAATATCACGAACGTTCTCTCAAAAGATAGGGATGGATAATAACATCTCCATCATTGATAGGTTCTCTGCTGATAATATCACTCTCACTCCTATCAATGATAGGGATAATACCCTCTATCATCTATAAATCATTTTTTCTATCACTGATATTATCATTGATAGAAGCAGTTGTGAAAGGGATAGAGATAGGTGATAAAGATAGGTGTGAAAATCATAATTGAAAGGGATAATTTTGATGCCTGGCCAGGACAATCCTTAACTGTTGGAGCAAGATATGTCTATATCTGGGAGAGAGTAATTATTTCCTAGTTACTATCTGTCCAGTAATAGATATCCGTCTTGTTCTTAATAGTTTTGAATTCGTACAACCTACGTTGTATGAACTTGTTAAAATGCAATAATGGATTGAATTATAAAAAAAAAACTTTTTTACCAAACGTGTTTTCATTTAGTCTCGCTACTTATGACTCACCCGTTATGTTTGGTAAGTTACTGTAGTAGCTGGAGCACCTAGATTAAAATGAAAATTTGGAGCAAATAAAGAGTTGAATAAAAATATTACAATCGACGCTTTGCTCATTCTACCTTTTCCCCATTCGACTTTTTGTCCTTCAATCTTTTGATAAAGATTCGGTTTGATCATCTCGCTCAACCTCTGTAGTAAAAATAAAATTTAACTAGCTAACTTGATCATATCTTATGGTAGCCATACTTTTCTTTCGGAAAATTATTTCTTACACACAGTTCATGCGGCTATTGCTGACTCTTAACCACTATGGAAGCACCTAGCCAAAAGAACTCTACGTTAAAGGTATGACACCAGTCCCAGTAGGAAGCCAGGAAGGCGGAAGCAATGAGCCAATCCAAGAAGATTTAAAGTTCAAACATCTACCTTCATCTGGCACTCTGCCTTAACCCCGTTGGGAATCTCTTATTGTGCAACTCGAGTAATTCGCTGCCACTTTGAGCCTTCGGGACGGAACATGCAGATCATTTGCGCCCCGACACTGACTACACAAGTGTAATTGGCTTTTGTCCGAGCCGAGAGCCAACGAAAGCGAAAGGCTTTGGATTAATGCATGATTCTAATCTTCGTCGGGAAAAAACCAGAGCATCCACTCTGACGGCTGTCTCTGGGTGGGTGGAGTGTCAATTTCACTTTCGGTTTCAATCCGGGAATGTACAATGAGTCGTCCCCGTGGGCAAATATGTCCCTGCTCTAGCTGATCGATATCGATTTTCTGGTTGGCATCCTACACAGCGACGACGACGACCACGACGACGACGCGATGTCGACGTCGACGTTGGTTCCAAGATTGATTAGTTAATTTGAACGGGCGCGTGCTTTCTCCAATGTGTGTGTGTGTGTGTGTGTGTGTGTGTGTGTGGTGAGTGAGAAAGCTCAGGGGAAGGAAGTTGCGGGCGTTGAGCGCTGTATGTCGCCAAGGTGGAGTGCGCGAGGCGCTGGAAAAACCTATGAGACAATTATCTCAACTGTCGAATGGGGTCGCGTTCGCCTGCTCTCTCATCAAGACAACGATCGTCGTCAAAGGTTGTCCGGTGGTTGCAGTTGGAAAAGAACCAAACAAGTAACCGTGGTTGACAGTGAATCGCGTTATTTCAGGAACATGGGACAGGCAACCGCAGCAATTGAGTGTGCCGTTGTCGTTGTCCGTTTTGCTGTCGATTTGCGAGTTTTGCATGTTTTTCGATATTGCAAGACCGATTGGCGATAATTTAGATTGATGGGTGCCATGATGACGAGAGTGAAATTTTCTGGTGTCACGGTGGGTGGGTAATTTTTCCTGGGTTGTCGTGTCCGACTGTGTACCATGACCTTTTTCTGAGGACTTCGGTACACTGATGCAATCAAATGCCTGTGGATTTGTTTCGTGGAAATCTTAAGTTTCTACTTAAACAGAAGATCCGCCTATGGATTCATGTTATTAGAACGACATTAGCAGAATTCCTTCAAGGTTTATAACCTTGCAGGCTCGTCATAATTGAACGTATAAAAATGTGTTCCATCATCATCTCGCAGAAATGCCGGGGCTTTTAATCTGTAGCTGTACCGAAGAGGAACTGAAGCAGGAGGATTGCAAACGCGTTCGTGACAGCATGTTCGTATCTGCTCTAGAACAGTGAGATAATGTGTCACCAGAAGGGAAAAATATGGCATATTTATGTCCCCTCGCTGTCATATTGCGGGATTGGCATTAGGCCTCCGGTTGTGGCTCGTTTGGTCACGGCCAATGCTGGCGGCCCACTGTTATTGGTGGATGAGCCGGTTCGCAAAACGTGCGAGCGATGGATCCCGGTGCTTTTATTTCCTTCAGCAACAATTTATGTGGCCAGCGGTTTTGATTTATGCGACCGGAGTAGAGTTGGACCCGGGGATGGTATGCATTCTTTTATGTTTAAGTGCTGTACATCGCGAGTACAGACAGATAAAAACGTCCTTGGATGTGTCATCATCGCAGTTGTCGTGCGGTTTGTCACCGGATTGCGACAGCAGCGACGGACGATACTTTGTTGCAGAAGCATATCGCGAGCGGGAATATCTACCTTGCTGGTTATGCAAAATCGGTGGTGGATGGAAATAGTTACAAGTTTGGTGAGATGGGAGCGATTGGAATTATTCCGATTTGCGTTGACATTGAGCAAAGGTACCAAGCATGCAGGGCTGGTAGCTGGTTACTTTTTAGTGGCTGAGTAACTATTTGCATGTCAGGCACTAAAAAGTTACCTTTGCAGCCAAAATCCACCAGTTACTATTTCTTAAAATTTAGTCAAAAGATTCTTTAATAATCAATGTGTAAATGGTGTTGAAGTAGGCAGCCCATATTATCTGCTTTCGAAGTGCGATCGTATTTTTCCTCCTACCATCTTGTTATGAAAACAAAAATGTTTTTTTTTAAATCAATCAAATGGGATCTACATTTTGCTATAAAAATAATAATAATAAATATAACTACTATGATCCAGGGCAAAAATTTATCACCGTTTTAAAATTGGTTGGTTGAAGATAAATATCAAGAGAAATCTTGATAGCATTTCATTATGTTAAATCCAATGCTAGCTAAGACGTGTTTCTCTTTACAAAAAAGCAATAGCTCAATAGCTCTGAATATCAGTTTTCAAACATAAGAATCATAGAGTTCGAGCGATAGTTGTCCTTAACTTGAAAGTGACATTTTTCATTGAAATAAATTTATAGTGAAATGTTACCAATGTTAGACATTTAAAATTTTCTGGAAAATTACCGTAATTCAGGGTCAAATCCATCACCGGGGTTGATCATTTTGAGTTGCGTTTCTAGTTGTCACGAAGAAAATTTGCGGGATTGATATCAATGGAAATCTTGATACCAGCTCACCATGAGACTCCAATGATTTTAACGAGTTTCGCAATCAAAAAAGTAGATTATTTTACGTTAATTTTAATATTGTTTAACTGATGTTCAAAAGCATTCAATATCAGCACTCAAACAAACGGTCATAGGGTTGCAACGATTGTTGTCATTAACTTGAAAGCGATATTTTCCATTAAGCTAAGGGCCAATAAATTAACAACATTGTGAAATTAATGGTTTTCTGTGAAACTTGCAGTTATTAAATGCATAAATTTAGATGCAACCATGCATTTTGTAATTTCTGCTGAAAATACACTTCGCACAAGGATTTTAGCCTCTGATTCTGTTTCAGGGAACCCAATTGAAATAAGAACGTTCACTCAAAATTAGCGCGAAATTCATTTGAGGGGTGGTCAACTTCACCCCATATGAATATTTCAAATTTGAGACTTCAAAAATGTCTTGAAAATAAACAAAACACTCAATATGATAAGTAATTTTGCAGAACAAAAGCTACTGATTTGAATACCATTTGTCTGTCAATTTAATTTAGTTTAGATATCTATATATTTATATTTTTATGTAATCAATTTGCCCCCGCATTATGGTACCAGTGATATAAAAAAATGCCTACATTTAGGCGCAACTGCATTTCCAAAATATCTGGAAAATAGGAGCCCATATTTAATAACAATATCTCATAGAAAGTCCCTCGAAAGCCATTTGAAAGGTTTATCAATTTCACCCAATATGTATATTTTTCAATTTAAGATTTCTGAAATGTTCAAAATTTAAACAAATCTGTAAAATATTCAACGCCTGATGTTTTTTTCCATGATTTGTTTTCCGTACGGAGTACCAATGCTACCGACGCCAGGAAGGCGCTCCCACACCTGGATCCTACCTATCGACCCATCAACTCATCAACCGGAGACCAACGGCTTTACTATCCTTTAAAAATTCAAAACGTTCGCACTAACTTTCGCTGTTTCTTCACCCTTCTGTCGAATTTTCGTGCCTATTTCTGAACTCGTTGTCCTTATCTGCATCACTGCCAGTCGCTACTGATCTCCCGAAAGTCTCCCATGTTATTTTTGATAATTTCTACGATATTTCGACGTCCATTATCTTTGTATGATGATCTTGAGTTCCTAGTTGCGTCTCCGGGTATTTTCTTAACGAGCATCACTCCATTGTCGTATCGCATGTGCTCCATTTTGCAGCTCATCTTTCACATTTACTTTGTTGCCTTCAACGAATTTTTCTCCATTGCTTGTCAGCAAGTCCTCATCACAAACATGTAATGATGGTGATTTGGGAAGATGGTTACACAGGTGTCGAATAAATCATGGTTCAAAGGGTTGGACATGACCCGCGACTTTATACGCGTTATGTCAAGACTAGTGTCCGATCACTGTTTGTTAGACTCGCACTTCTATCGAATTGGGCTCTCAGGGAGCAATTTATGTGTGTGTGGCAGTGGTTATTACGATATCGAGCATGTTGTTTGGTCCCGCGATACCCGTTAGAGATGTCTTGGCTAGCCGAGATCACGTCTATTTGAATTTAATTTATGTGTTTTTAAAACGGATGGATCTGAGTATTCTCAATCCCTACCCTGCCATCCATTTGTTACAATTTTTACCCCTAACCTCGAGTAATCGACCCCCGCTTTACTAACGAAAGTTTTAAGTAATTTTGTGATCTAAACAATGAATATCGGCTCCGCAAAGCTGCAGACAATGAGCTTGGAAAAATAAATGCATCATAAAAAAAAAGTAGGAGGTTGTATCCAAGACTCGACCTAAGATTTGGCGTAGGATTACGTGCTCGGTATCAATATTTGGGACTATGTTAGGGAAACATTTGGGTAATTTTCAATTGTGACCTACTAAAAATTTATAAAATTTTAAAGGTTTTGAAGCTTTGTAAAAAAATGAGCAATCGGTTGGCTTGTTTAGAGTTAAAATCCATCCGCTATTGACAGAGTTATAAGTGGTCAAAACCTGACCGCTTTTCGTAACGCGGTCGATTTTGGTTTTTTTTTTTAAATTGCACCCCTAATATGTTGCCGTAAGACGTAATCCTACGTCAAAAAGGCCGTCTACAAATTATAAAAGGGTTCTTGAGCGGTTATTTAATACCTTTCCCTCTCTTATAAGACTCTGGATCGATTTTAGTTAACAACACTTTCCCCAAAAATCTCCCTAATATTTTATTATTATTTTTAAATCGTTAGATATTGAGATGGGTAGCCGTAGACTAGTTCATCTCATCTTGAAAAAGATTGCATTCCCAACAAAACCAAAATGTCGATTTTCTGGGGTTTTTGAGTCCATTCTCGTGCGATGTTGTCAGAAAAAAAAAATATAAACACGTAAATTTTCTCAAAAAAAAAAAACCTGCAAAGTTGACTGTGGTGCAACGTATGCGACAGCCAAATACATCTTGAGAAAACTTGAAGCGGTTATGGATTCCAAAGTTGGTCGCCGGAAATTAGTTGTGGGACTCGAATGACTCCCGCAAAGCAGATACAAAAAATCAACTTTAAATAAATATACCAACTAGCTCCTCCCCCCTTTTTCCTATCCTTCGACAATGTACCCCTCTAACCTCGGGTAAGCCACGAGTATTCGGCCCAACTCCTACTAGACATAGGATTAAGTGAATTTTGTTGCAAACAAAGAACAATGAATTATCGACTCCGTAAAGCTAGCTAGATTTCCAAGTAACAATTTATGAGGTTTATGAGCGTTCTGTAGATCGTGATTTAGATTTGTAGCATGCTTTAAAACCTCGATAAAACTTGCAATGTTACTTGGGTTGAGCCTTACAAAAAATCGAGCTAGATAAAAAGAAACATATATTTGGCCGGTATTGTAATGATTTAATCCAAGCCAAAAATGTTAAATAGTACGTTACAATAATGTAGCTATTTTTCATGACATTATGAAAAGTTTACAACAAGTATTTTTTGCGTTACAGATATGTGGATATTAAAAATAATGATCCTTATTAATCTGCAACAACTCCGCAACGATTTGTCAACAAATCTGCCCCATTACGTATTATCATATTTCAGTTACAGTGTATCTCAAAATTGAGCGTACACCTGAATTTGCAATGTTTTGAAAGATTGTGAGTAGATAGATTTTTGAAATCTTGGCTAGTGGTTGAGCAATTATTTATTGATATATCAGTATAGCGTTGGACTGAAGTTTGGGTAATTTTGGTCGTTTTTCAACTTTTGTCATAGTAGGCGGATTTTAGTAAAATTAGCGGAATTATTAAGATATTTATTTTGACTACGGATTAGCAAATTTTGATTTTGTTTGGTTCATTGTATTTCAAGAAAATGTGTTTTTTTGGAAATCCAATTTTTCTAAAATAGTTCAAACTTCTTATACACTCATCCAAATAAGCCCAATACTATACCGATAACCAATAAATGGTTGATGAGCCAGCAGCAAAAAATTCAGAAATCTATCTTTTTAAGTTGTGCTCGTACAGCTGTTTTTCTGAAATTTACGGACAGCTGTACGCTCAACTTTGTGATACATTGTATGTTGAAAATTAGTAACCAATGCGCAGTTTGATCAATCATTGAATTAACTGTGAATGTGCGTGCTTTGAACGTCACTTGTCAGTACTAATGTGGCATCGAGTGATAGCGACATCGGTGCAGCTCCTCCGTCAGCAGCCATCTGGTTTCGGCATAAGGAGCCACTAGTTCCATAAATCTTCCCGCGATTTGGTGCCAACGTCACCTTAGGATTTTCACCGTTCTCTTTGGCCCTCTCAATCGACCACGGCCCGTCAGATGTTGTTGCCGGAACAATTTTCGGATCCACTGTAACGTCACCTCTGCGTTCAACTTTTTCGCTGGTTAGAATGCTGCATATGCGTTCGCCGCTGCAAATCTGATAGCTGCAGTCCGGGATTCCTTCGAAATGCTCAACGGAGCTGCTAATATATAGCATAGGAACTGGAGCTGGCGAAAATGTTCCACCGGGACCTATCCGGTCGGCCTCACGGTGTTTTTTCCAGTTGTGTTTTTCTAATTGTTTGCTAATGCAAAAAAATGGATGTTTTTCTCGACGAATCTGTAAAAATATGGAACATATTCTTCTGACTTTTGAGACCATTAAAAAGATTCTTAAATTTTGGGGCTTCAATAAAGTTCGACTTTGTTATTGTGGTTTTCGTTTTTGACCTAGTTTGCATCGCCACCATCGTCCTCCACCGTCCATTATTCTATCGTTCTCGTCGTGGTCTTCATCACAATAGAAATTTGTTAGATCCATTTCCTATGCATTTGTCAGGCGCCGATGGTGTAGTGGTAAGCGTGACTGCTTTATCACCCCAATGGGTCTGGGTTCAATCCCAGCCGAGGTCGGTGGGATTTTTGTGAGGCATAACATCTCTGGTCACGTCTTCCTCCGGAAGGGAAGTAAAGCCGTGTGTCTTACAACATCACAGTGAGCTGCCATTTTAGAGCCATGGTAAATACTAGATGGTTGCAACACAGCTTTACTGTCACAATTTGATCCAGTTGGTTTCAAAACGAAGTTTGAAAATTGCAAATAGGTTCTTGAACACATCTTGGTTCTTCAACTTTTTAGTAACGTCTCGAAACAGTTGCTCAATAGACACAAAACACATATTATCCACACTATGTTGCACAAAAGGTTAAAGAAACATAATGCCTTATGGAACTCTCATACAACAAATACAAAACAAGTTAGATTTGTTGCTCAAGTGTTTCATACAATATCACGTAGCATAGAACTTCATACAAATTTGAGTGTAAAATGTGTGTCCCTCCTGTTTGAGGCATGATTTGAGAGGTCACCCAAGCAGTACATTGAAACAGTTGAGTTTCATTATTGAGACCTAAAGTAAATCAAGCAACAAACTTGTAACAGTTTTGTATCAAGATGTATTTATTATACCATTTAAAGGATTTGTAAGCAACTTAAATAATAACAAATTGGGATTATGATTTTTTTAATTATTACAGTCACTTTAACGCTCTTGGGTTAATCGTAAGATTTGAACTGGTGACTTTGGTGTGAGAGGTATGGATGTTAATCTCTAAACCGGGGTCGCTCCCCGAGCTTATGTTTCATTAACTTGTATTATTGCGCATTTCACACTAGACAAATAAGCGCATTTTCACTTATTAAAAAGTGTGATAAAAGATTAAGATGCAATCAACTGTACCCAATTTAAAATTTATAAATGCTATGAGCCCGCACGAAAGTCACTCATACCTAGTAGAGGATCTTTCACTTCCGCAGCCTTTCTTTTCCATGGTTTGCATCTGCATCCACAGCATACCCTTTGTCTTCGACAAACCAATATTATTCAAATCATTTTACAGCCAATCGGCTACCTTTTCCAGAGTACAAGGAAATACACTTATTATTATTGTAACCAGACGACTAGAATGAAGACGTCCAGAGGGGATCGGCGAGGGCGAACATGTTTTCACACCATCAGTTGCCGTTGCATCCACACCTTCAACTGCCACTGCATTGTCCCTAAGCAGTTGAGTCGAAAGAGGAAAGACATCGGTGGGATTTCGTCGAACTAGCTCACATTGCGCGAATTCGTTGCAATTGCGGCAGTTGATCCCGTAACTGTACGTTGAAATATGAACTACCACATAAAGTTTAGAAATAGCAAATAAACTGCCAGGCATCTGCTAATTTTGTTGTTGTACTGAATAGGTACAGTCTAGAGTTGTTGTGGGAAACAAAGGATGTAGTTAACTTGAGTGCCTTGTGAGATTTTGAGTTCTGTTTACAGCTTGGTCTACGATTCGAGGAATGTCGTTCGTTGCAACACACCGGTAGCAGTCCATCGACAGAAATTGTTGTCCACAAACATCACGGTGTGATGTCATCTCGGATTGCAGTCTCTGATTTGCTGATGGAGTCGCGCCGAACTTTCGCGATAAATGCCCTCAAAATGATGGATGGTTGTTGTCGAGCCTTCCCTGCTGCTGTTTACGAACAGCAGCAGCAACAGCCAGCGACCGGAATTCGGTTGTCAATTTGCAGACCCGTCGTCGTGTCGTTCGTCGTTTGTTAACCGCGTTTTGTTGTTCTTTGTCAAAAGGTAGGACGCGCGTAATTCATGTAAACATCGGCCGGGCGCGCAACAATCAAGATTGATTGCGATGATTAGATTCTGGGGTGTGTGCGCATTTTGTTCCAAAGCAGCTCCCGCGGCTCAACTACCAACCGGTAGCCATCAGATTGATTCCATAGTCATGAGGGCGCAAAGGAGCTCTTTCCATCCATACCGGATACCAGATTGAAGGCGACCGATTAGCGTGCGGTTGGAAATGGGACTTGAAAAATGGATTCGTTTTGCTGAGCCGGGCACTGGTCAGTACATTTTTGATTATTTTTAGAAACTTGAAAATGCTAAATCTTTTTCGACGCATGAAAACATGCGTATCGTGGAATGGTACCAATAAGATATTTAATGTTCATCAAACTATTTTGGAGTTAAGATCTTGAAGTTTTAAGCCTTCAATTGAATATTGTCGTGAAAATCTTAATGAGTCCGTGAACCTCAATATAACCTTTGAGAACAAGCACATCATGGAATGCTAACAATAATATGTTAAATGCTCTGCTCAGTTCTACAGGCTGAATGATGCCTTGAACAATATCGTGAAAATCAATATTATAGTAAAGGGTGATACGGTCAAAATTTGGTCAATATCAACTTGACGTATTTCTTTCAATTTTGCATTTAAAAAACCTGAACACCCCTCATTTTGAAGGTGTGTGTGTGTAGAATGTTGTTCCTATTTTTATTTTGGAATTCACTCTTCAGTTGTCAAAATGCCGTCCAAGCAAGAAGAGCAGCGTATCAAAATTTTGCTCGCGCATCGCGAAAATCCGAGCTACTCGCACGCAAAGTTGGCAAAATCGCTAAAAGTTGCCAAATCAACCGTTACAAATGTAATTAAAGTGTTTGGGGAACGTTTGTCGACAGCCAGGAAGTCTGGATCGGGGGGAAATCTAAAACCGGAAGCCGCTGAGACGACAAAGAGAGTTGCCGGTAGTTTCAAGCGAAACCCTAACCTCTCTCTCCGAGATGCCGCAAATAAGCTGGGTGTATCGTCTACAACCGTGCATCGAGCCAAAAAACGAGCCGGACTATCGACTTACAAGAAGGTAGTGACTCCAAATCGCGATGATAAACAAAATACGACGGCCAAAGCGCGATCCCGGAGGCTGTACACGACGATGCTGACGAAGTTTGACTGCGTGGTAATGGACGACGAAACCTACGTCAAAGCCGACTACAAGCAGCTTCCGGGACAGGAGTTTTATACGGCAAAAGGAAGGGGAAAGGTAGCAGATGTTTTCAAGCACATGAAACTGTCAAAGTTCGCAAAGAAATATCTGGTTTGGCAAGCCATCTGTACCTGTGGCTTGAAAAGCAGCATTTTCATAGCTTCCGGGACTGTCAACCAAGAAATTTACGTGAAAGAGTGTTTGAATAAACGTCTGCTGCCTTTCCTGAAGAAACACGGTTGTTCCGTACTGTTTTGGCCGGATTTGGCATCTTGCCATTACGGTAAAAAGGCCATGGAGTGGTACGCCGCCAACAACGTGCAGGTGGTTCCCAAGGACAAGAACCCTCCCAACACGCCAGAGCTCCGCCCAATTGAGAAATACTGGGCTATTGTCAAGCGGAACCTAAAGAAGACCAAAAAAACTGCTAAGGGCGAGCAGCAGTTCAAGGCAAACTGGCTTTCTGCGGCGAAGAAGGTGGACAAGGTGGCTGTACAAAATCTGATGGCAGGGGTCAAGCGTAAGGCCCAGCAATTCGGATTTGGAAAAGCGGAAGCCTAACAGAATATTTTTCCTGAATTTTATACTAATTGAACTTGAAAAAGAAATTTAATTTGATTTTTTAAATAAACGATTTCACCGATTTACACGCGTTTTCCCTTGACCAAATTTTGACCGCATCACCCTTTACGTGAAGCTGAAGGGAACCTTTTGAGAACAAGCAAATCATGAAATGGTGACAGTGGTAAGAGATTTAATGCTCTCAAAATTATTCTGGAGTTAAGATCTAAAATTTCTGCAGGCTCTTGAACTATATTCCGAAAATCTGTATTAGTCCGTAAAGCTCAAGATATACTTTTGACAAGATACATAGATTGGTATCGATGAGATATTTTTCGCTCTTTAAACTATTCTGGAGATAAGATCTTGATGGCTACTGGCTTAATAAAATCTTGAACAATGTCCTGAAAATCTTTGCAACTCCGAGCTCGAGACTCGGTTTCAAGATCAATATCACCTTAAATCACAGGCACCAATATCACAAGCCATCATCACCACGAAAATCAGCCGTGATTTTCGATTCCCAATATCAACCAGCATCGATATCAACCAAGATCAAAATCATCTAAAATCATAGGATTAGAATTAGATGGCCCATCAGCATTTGTAAACAAACCGTTTCAGAGCCCTTTCCTCACAGAGTGGAGGCCACCCACGCAAACCAACCCCATCATCTTGTAGGGGAAACTTTCCCCTGGTCTGCTGATGGGCCCTTTTCTATTGTTGATCCAGATATGTTAAGTTCTAGAGTCTGGGACATTCAGAAATTCAAGTCAGCTTCTTCTTCTTCTTCTTCTTCTTCTTCTTCTTCTTCTTCTTCTTCTTCGCATTTCAAGCTTATTGCATATCGCATATTAGCTTATTGCGTGCTCTCAACTTAGTGTTCTAGATGCACTTCGACAGTTATTAATTGATCATTTTGTCAAGCTTCTGCATTCATGTTCCATCAGATGTCACTGCTGTTGTTTGCGATGACATCTATCGGAAACTACACACAATCTGTTTTCCGTTAATTGTTCACAGAGGACACTGCAGTGCAAAACATGTCTGGTACCTCTATATATGCATTTAGATTATTATTGGAAGTCCCTCCTTTTTTACACATTCTGCACACAAAATAGCTCACCCCTCAAAGAATTTCCCGCCGAATTTTATGTATGGGGCGGGGCATAACGTATCTTTTGCGCAGCATATGTAAAAAAGGAGGGACTTCAAATGTTAAAGCAAATGCATATATAGAGGTGCCAGACATGTTTTGTAGTGTCAGGTACTCTATTTTGTAATCTGTGAAAGGGAAATCACAAATCGAGTGTCAACAAAATACATGCCATGTTGAGAGATTGAGCTCGTGAGAGAGAATTTCTCTCTCAAATTTGAATTTTTTTGGCTCTCTGGGGACTGGTAGTAAATCAGGTAAAATTGTATGGGGAAAAATCATTGTTATTTAATTGTAGCTTGTTTAGCATTAATTTCCGGGAAAAAACTGAACGACAAAGCCCCTGACTAATTTCTTTAGGTTGTCGTTCACTTTTTTTGACCTGAATATGCACCGATAGCGAATTATTCCCACTTCTCTCAATTTCTATATGGGGATTTTTATCACTTCCTACCAGCGGAACAGCGCCATCTCCGTGAAAAATAGTCGAACAAAATGATTAATTGAGAGCTTTCGATGCCTGTACCATTTTTGCATTGGTATAATTGTGTGGCAAGTCCTATCATACTTCTATGCCCAGGGAAGTCGAGAAATTTTCCAACCCGAAAAATTCCTAGACCGGACCGGGAATCGAACCCAGTCACCTCCAGCATGGTCTTGCTTTGTAGCTGCGCCTTTACCGACTGAGCTATGGGAGGCCCCAATTCAAGTCAGCATTCCGGATGAAATTAAAATTGTGGATTTCAACCCTAGATGGCTTCCACAAATCCAAGATGGTGGGCCAAAATCCAATATGGTGGCCTCTAAACAGCGTATATGCATCTAAACCTATGCAATATGGGTATCTACGGAATGGGCTCGATTAGTAGAGGTGGAAAATTGACATCCGCCGCTATTTTGGAATTCAAGATGGCAGGCCAAAATCCTGTTTGGTGGCCTCAGGGCAGGTAATATGCATCGAAACCCATGCAATATGGGTATCTACGGAATGGGCTCGATGAGTAGAAGTGGAAAATTAACAACCGCCGCCATTTTACTCATCGATCCCATTCCGTAGATACCCATATTGCATGGGTTTAGATGCATATTCGCTATCCGGAGGCCGCCTAATTGGATTCTGATTCGCCATATTGGATTGACTGTAATACCAAGGTATTGATTTTTCATATGCTACCTCGAAATAAGTTAAGCCTAAATTAAGCCTTGATTTTCTGCTTTGCGATTATGCCACTCTCGAGATCAGCTAAGGGGCTGTTCATTAAGTACATAGACAGTTTTTTGGGATTCAGAAAATGAACCTCCCTCCCAATGCACGTATATTAAAAGTTGTTTCTGTAATATACAAACATATAAAAAAACAAACAAATCGTATAGAATGCAAAACAATTGGTTATACGTACAAAAGTGGAGGTTATAAACGGTGCACGTTTTGATTTATATTTAGCATCATATACGATTTAATCTTTAATAACGACATAATCCGTTATTTGTTATTTAGTACGATGAATAAATGATTCATCGTAAATAAATCGAAAATTTGCGATTTAACATGAACATACTGCGATGTAGGTTATTGTTATATGCGATGTTGACTTAAACTGTAGGAATTTGCGATACTGTATGTACATTGTTGTACGACTTCTCCCAAGTAACAATTTTGGTTTTATGAGGGTTCTGTAGACCATGATTTAGACTTGTAGAATGCAATAAAACCGCAGAACTCGTAAACGATCATTCTCCACGATAACCACACCGACACGAATCCGTGATTGTCATATTTTTTTTTTGATAAGAACAGAGCGTAAAATTATTGACTGCTTTGGCTGAGTGTAAAAGTACTGCACTATTCAATTAATTGCTCTATTCAGACCGTTAGTACCAAATGGTAAAGTATAAGGAAACGAAAGAGCCAACCAAAACATTCAGTCACTCATAAACAGCATGCAATTGAGATATTTTGGGTTTCCATCACGGATGAATAAACGTGCTGACTGAGTGCTCTGCTCTCAGTGACCTGTTAACTTCCCAATCATTTGGACTCTCACGAGGCAGTGAATGATGAGGCAAATGGCTGTTCATATTCATATGAAAGTTTTTTTTTTTTTTTTTGCTTTATTAGAGAGATTTTTAGCCTTCGACTGGTTCATCTCTTATATATCATATGAAAGTGTCGCATTGAACCTATTTTTTTTCGCACTGGAAAAGAATAACTATTGTACAATTTCATGATCGTGTTTTCAGAAATGGGAATGGACTAACTTTGCACTTTTCCAGGTAAAAAAAAGACTTCGCTTCTTGAAATTCAAATTCGATGGCGGTTTTCCAACTAAAATTTGACCTCACTTTCTTGTAATCCAAGTTCGACTGCATTTTTTCAAAGTAAAATTTGACTTGGCTTCTCGTATTAAAAAATTGATTGCTCTTTTCCAAGTAAAATTTGACTTCGCTTCGAGTAATTCAAATTTGATTGTGCTTTTGCAATTCAAATTTCACTTGGAAAAGTTTCTCGTAATCTTGATTCGATTGCACTTTTCAAATAAAATTTTACGTCGCTTCTCGTATAAAACCATGGTCGCATCACTTATCAACAACAAAGGTCACTCTAATATTCCTTCCCCACCTGATTGCAAGGACGTGGCCGGCGCCGTTATTGATCTATAAAATATGGAGTCACTGAAACTTGTACAATGAGAATGGACGGTCACTCCCAGCCCCATTCAGTTGATTGAAGAACGTGCGTGAAAGAGCTCGGCACGGTCGGTGTTGATGGTGGTTCGTTCGCAACTATTTTTGCAAAAAAATAAGTGTTTTCGACCCGAAATTGATACCAGAAGTGTATCAAAAGTGCTTCAGAACGTGTTTCGCAGTTTTGAATATGGTGAAATTCGTGCATTCCCGGTTGATTTTCAGTGGAAATTCCGTATCACAAAATTACTCACCGAATTCCTCTTTTTGCCGTTCGAAGACGACGGGTTCGCTTTCGCGAGAGTGACGTTTATTGGATCCGTTTCTTTGCACAGGTGTGTTTTTTGTAACCAGTGGTATGTAAGTGTGCTTGTGATTTTCATTGCCTACCGGGAGGCCGGTTCACCATGTTCGGATGTTACGCTTTTGGCGCGTAGTTCTATCGAGATTCTCGTCACCGTGTGCGAGCTTGAACACGGTCCGGTTGGTAAATTAGCTGGGGAAAGTGCTGGTAATGTGTCCGCCGCGAGTTTTGGTGGTGATTCGGTGCCCGACGTTGCCATGAATCAGCGAGTTTACGGCTAGCAAAAGTGCTCGTCTGCTGGTCTCTCGACAGTGTCGGAGATTGTGAGCATGCTGAAGGATGCCTCGCTGGATACGCCCAAGACTGGACGGGCGTTAGCTGGTGGCCGTGAATGGTTCCTGGGGATAGCACTAGACGCGAGCCTCCTCCCAGATGACCATGACAATGCAGGAAGTATTACAACAAAGCCAATTGCTATTAGATATTTTTGGAAACAGTGACAGATAGCAGACATGAAGCTCAAGTGGAGGTGGCGGGCAAAGGTGTTATATCCTAAACAAATGATAAGTTACAAATTCGCTGTTGACATTGTCGCAGTCGCTGTCGTAATCGCCGTCATAGTCGCCGTAGATAGTACCGTTAGTATATTTAAAATTAACCATCAACCCCTGAAACTATATGAATTATCGCGTATTTCTGTGGTTCATTACATACCAAGTGAAATTCGAGAACGTAATTTCGTTTGAATAGCTTGTTTAACCAAGGCTTAAACAATCATCAGGTCGGTCATAGCTTGTTATGAATGCCTGAACCAGGCGTAAAGATAAAATCAAAACATTGAACGTCGCGTGAAAGTGGGACTTAATGAAGGCCTAAGTACTCTTTCGTAGCTTTTAGTTTTAGGATTTGAAAGACCGTCCGTTGCAGTGGCTTGCTTACTGAGCAGAAAAAAGGCGATCTCAGGTCCTATTATATTAAAAATGTATGTGAAGATCGCTTGTTTATCATGTATTTTGTAAAACTTTTCGTTGTCGTCGGTGCTGGGTTTGAATAGTTATAACAACTTGAGCAACGGTATAATATGATATGAGGGGTTCGGTGGCCTTGGAGCAACCGTTTTTGCTTACTGAGCAGAACATCATAATAGTCTAATCTCAAGCCCATCCACATTCAAGATTCGTCAAACGTTTTATTTGTTAACATGACTACATGGTAATAACAGCAACTCGATGATTAAAAAGGAGCTCGTCTGTTTAGTGCTTACTGAGCAGAAGACCGTGGGTTCAATCCCAAGCTTCTTCGCGTTATATGATCGTTAGAACATCAATTCAGCTTATCGTTTACCAAAACAAAACGAACCCTGCTGCAAACCCAACCCTATTACCCAATATCCCAGTGATTCCTCGTGGAAGTGCAGAGGTGATATCGGCTTCCATCAAAGCGAGTGTCACGTCAACACATTCCTACCCCTTCCTTTCTTGACCTGTGATCGAGCTCGGCTGGCGCTGGTATTGCCTAGTTTGAGATCACCAGTTTTTACACATTGAGTATGATTGCTAGTCCCAAGCATCGTCTATTGGTACTCGTACTGTGTAATTACAGCTGGTCTGGTAATAACAGAGTAGCAACCGTGGGTGGTCAATCATACTCATGCTCATGCTAAAATTTGATGTCGCTTCTCGTAATCCAAATTTGATTGCGTTTTTCCAAGTCAAATTAGACTTTGCTTCTCGTTATCCAAGTTCGATTGCGCTTTTTCAAGTAAAATTTGACTTTGCTTCTCGTAATCCAAATTCAATTGCGCTTTTCCAAGTCAAATTTGACTTCGCTTCTCGTAATCAAAATTCAATTGCACTTTTTCAAGTAAAACTTGACTTCGCTTCTCGGATTGTGGATTGTGCTTTTCTGGTGGAAAAAAAATCATCGGTGGTTCAAAATCTAAGTTGGCTCCACCTACAATTGAAAAGGACCTATCAGCTTTTCTAAACAAAATAAGAAATGCCAATCCGACCTGAAATCTCCCTTAATAACCTTGAAATCGCAAATATGATCACGAAAAGGGTGAATCTATCTAGAAACGTTAATTACTTTAGCGATGCGAGAATGGTTTGAATTCGAGAAAAAAAAATGACGTTTTGTAATAGCCGAGTATCGCCCATTTACGAAAAGCCATTTTTTTATTCTAAAATGGATGATGAGCGTTTTTTTTTCATGATCCGTGTCTACCAGAGATTGGTTATAATTTTAAATAAAGGTGTGTGTTTACTGCTTGGGTCCCATTTTTCACCTGCGTTTGTGTGTTATCTATAAGGGTCCAACCTGGCTTAATATTTAGCGGAGGTGAAAAAATCGGCTCTTAGAGGTAATAATAAACCATTTTTTAACAAGTCTTCAATCCAAAATTGTGCACACCAGTGCTCGTCGCACCATATACCAAAAAGGTGGTGCACAATGCCGTCTTGATCATCGTTATCCTCGTCCTCGTCATCGTCGTCGTCACCGAGCGTAAATTGGCATAGAAAATTGACGAGGAAGTGCTCAACGAAAAAGTAAACTCACACGCGCATTCACCTCGAATTCGGACGCCACCGATGATGAGATGAACGACGACGACGACGACAACAGGTGAGGACATTGTGTGTATCTATGCATGTGGTGTCCAGTCCAGGTTGATAAAAACGAGAAAAGCAAAGAGCTGCAAAATGACGGATGACGATTTCGTAATTTCATAACTAGTCCAGCCAGCGGATTGGGGGAACTGTGCTCATGTTCATACAACCAGCGATGATGGCTTGTGTTGTATAGATTTGAATGAATCAAACGCGAGCGTAAGACTCATTATGTCCGATTGTGAAGCAATTCCTGCCTGCTAATTGAAGTGATTAAGTTTGAATTCCTAAGATGGGCTGATAGCGCGCGCATAGTTATGATTTACGTAATATTTATCTTCAACACAGGATTTGCGCAACACAATGGGTCCTTCCGTCGTTGGTCGGTTGAAAACGGGAACACATGGAGTGTTTTTCTTTTCCATCTGAAATAACACTTCTTCTGGCAGAAGCAGCAGAATGCAGCTAGCGAGTATTTCGAATCGGATTGCACACTTGAATGCAATCATAGTCATCCGTTGGGAACCAGAAGCCGATCAGTCGGGATCAGTTGGAAAAATAAACATTCTGCCACTTTTGTATTTTCTCCACTTATTCCCATTTCCCGAAACGACGGACGAGTCCCGGTACGATTTTGATTTACCTTCTTCTATACATAAATCTCATCATTCCAACGGAACGCGGAAACCGGAGTGCACACTGCAGTCGTGACTTGGCGGAAAGCACATCTTGAATGTAACAGTTCTTCCCGATAGAGTCTCTCGATACTAAGTTGCAATTGTCTTATCCGGCAAATCCCTCTGACGTACTTCATCTTCGTAACAGGAGGAGGAAGAAGAAGCAGAAAGACACACCACTCGAGGAAGTGGAAATGTTTTTCTTTCTCGAGCTTTGCTACTTGCAATTTAACAAGCTGCTACTACAGCTGGATCTGCTGCATTGTGTGCAATAATAACAACGGGGGAATAGGAACGGAAGTGATTCGACTTTGTTAGTTCAAACGGCTAGGTACGATGCACGGTAACTGTCCGTAAAGGTGTGTATTGCTTTTGGGATTGGGAAAATAAATCTTCTGACAGCATCGGGCTGCCAGATGGAGGTGTTTATTTTTCCATAACGAGCAAAGTCATCGCGTGGAAATGTGGGATGTAGTGGGAAAACTGTGGTTGGATTGGGCCGTTTGTGGAACGCGATAGCTTATTAATATTATCTTGCGCGATGTCAAGTATATTAGACTACGTTGCAGATTGGATAACTTGCTTTCTGATAGTTTAAAACAAATGCCGATTCAAAACGATATAAAATCGATAACTGATTATCTTTAAAATATGTTTAAACAATCGGTCAAAACCACTTGCCTAGATCTGTCTTGTAGGTATCCAAGGAACTCATTGGACCGACGTTCTCTGCATCTACAGAAGTCCAATATATCGGTATACGAAGCATCCAGAAATCAATAACCCACAGTTTAAATATGTCCTATCTTTAGATTTGTATTGTTGCCACCGGAAGGGTTTTAAAGTGATTTTATAATTTTAATGATACCTTATTTTTCGCCTATAGTTTCTGTCCCCAATTGCATTGCGGCTAGAAAATCATCTCGTGAAGGTTTTATACAAAATTATGCATTCTGGAAAACTTGCTTGTACGCTGCAGACCATTTCAATAACTGCCATGACATTTGTGGTATGATGCTGGAGGACCATTCTCAATATAGTGGCCAATGTTGATAGTTTTTGCTTTGTGGTAAAGGTTAAGGCGTGTATGGGGTGCTTAACCTACCTTACCATTCAGGGTCGTATATACGGTTGATCTCCTGGAAAAATCACAATGGGGCAAACTTTCATCCCAATGTTGGTGGAAAGGCGGAATTTCACAAATAAGATGGCGGAAAACAAGATTTTCTTAGAAATAATTAAATGAAAATAGAACAGTTGAGGTTTAGACGGCCAGACATTTTTATTAGGGAGAGAATTAGTTGCAAAGTTGGTTTTAATTTTAACCGTTTATTAACATGTTTTCTGTTGGGAGCTCACCGGTGCGGCCGTTCGATGGTCGACATGCTGGGACATCGGGACTAACTGCTACCGTTGAATCTCCGGAACACAGCGACTTCTTGTTTTTCTTCTTCTGAGGTTTCTTCTTCTGGGGTTTCTTCGCTTCAGTTCCCACAATTAGTTAGGGAATCACAACACTGTCGGTAAGGCCAATGGATTGAAGGCCACAGTTCCGAGTCCGGGGAGTGGTACCAAACGCGCGCGCAAAAATGTTTAGTGGTCTACCAAGCAAGCCTGCACCATCGTTGAGCGAGACAGCCACAGTCTTGGCGAAATACCATTTCTTTAAAAGTTCACTTTTACTGTTCGCTCGACCACTTCTAAGTATTTTGTACTGCAGTTGTATTGTTACACCACTGGCTCGCTTGGTTTCTTCAGTGCATTAATGGATGACGTGAGACTAGCGCAGCTAGAACTAACTTTTTGACTATTGGTGCACTATTTTTCTTAGCTGTTCGTGGTGTCTCTCATCGTCACCCTGCACTTTCACTTTTATTATTAGGTGTGAAAACTACACGGTATTTTAGCTGTGTTTTTTTTTCTACTCAATTTAACACCTTTCACATGGAACTTTAACGGATAGCATTAAGTGTACTATTCCGTAAACCGACACTGACCGTCACTCCTCCGGACTATTAATTTCTTAAAGAGACCTGACTCTATTCGACCGCCTCTTTTTATAGCGGTCGATGAGTCAGCGCAATTGAAGCGACCCCATGATGATTATCATCACAACACACACAAAGATGACGACGATGACGATGAATCACGATGATGGACGACCGATGACAGGAGCGATGACGGAACGATGACGGAACGATGACAGGCGTGATGACAGTACGAAAACTTACACACTAAAATGGTTTCGGTTGGTATCATAAACAAACTACTCATTTACTCCGACAAAGTGGCTGCATGCATAGCCTTCACAAATTCAAAATCCCTAACACTTGCTTCCGCAAATAAATAAATAAATATGAAAAATATTGAATAAATAAATAAATAAATAAATAAATAAATAAATAATCTAATATTTACAGCCGGAGTAACAACAAAAATCAAAACAAATATTTTAATACACGGGATACCAACCAGGAGGTATACAATTAACTGCTTTATGATTTTAGAGGTCAGAAGGACCTCCAACTAAGCCTCTGGTAACTGGTCTAGCCACGGTCACCGTCTGAGGTGGGCACTACATGGGCCATCTTTTAAATATACAGTTAATTGTACACACCCTAAAACTACAAAATGCACAATAAACGTCACTCAAACACTATACCAAGCGGAGACAGACATTTATTTTACATTCGAGCACCAGGGAAATTCTAGACGACACAAAACATAAATATTTACAATTTTCCAGTGTGTCTAAACCTCCAACTGGCCTTTCCACCAAACAATTTATTGTGACCCGAAAGTCGTCGGTCACAATCTTCCCGGAGTCGGGGTAAAAAAAACGTAGTTTTTTTTTTTTTTTTTTTTTGTCAAAATCGGGACGATATTCGGATCATCAAACAATTCGTTGCTCTGATAATGAAAATGTCACTGTCGAGATTGTTTTGTAGTGCGTCAGAAAAAACCGCGATTATAGCCACCATCACAGTTGTTGAGTTCAATTGCACACCATTAATTCTCACCTCAGCCTTTTGGGTTGATTTTAAATTATTACTCTAGAGACCAAACTGCCTTCTTCGTCTCTTTCAATATCTACTGTCACAAGAATCACCTTGGACAACAAAACTCTTACTATGCTACCTCATTCATGCTAATCCATTCATATAAATGCATTCAGAATCCCCCTCATTCATACTTCCATTCATTCGCTCAATTTTACAAACTAATTGCCTTATTAATGCTAGTTTGTTTTGAGCTTTCTGGTATTTTTAGAATTTACGATTACGTGTAGGGCGCCCTATAACTAATTTATCAAAATATCACTCTCCTAGGATAGAGTGACTATGATTTTTAGTTAAAATAAATTTGAATCAGCTCACTCAGGTCGCATTTCATTAAACTCTCTTGCTTTTGCAAGAGAAAAAGGATTGAAAATGCATTGAATGACGTAATTCAAAATTAGAGTGCATTCATTCGGAAATCCGACATGAATGTGGCTGCGTGCGTTCATTTTGACACACCCCTACACTCTGGGTGCTGTCATTGAACATCTGTCAATGAACTCGTAAACGTGATGACGGCAACAGGAAAACGCAGAAAACTGATGACGGACTGGACGATGATGCTGGAAATTATGTGTGGTTTTACTGGTAAGTATGTGGTTAATCCCATAATTTTGTAATATTTTTAGGAAAACCTGACGAAACTCGATGATGATCCAATATGCGACGAAATATTCGTGATCTAAGCTTGAAGATTGCGTGGACATTCATTTATTGCTGTGCTGTTTATATGTATGCCTACGATGACGAAATAAACCTGTGTTGAAAGCGGCGATAGTGTTTGATGTTTGGCTAGAGGCAACGAAAAGCGATGAGATCCTGGGGCAATTATCCGGGTTTTAAATGAACGGCTGGCCATATACCAAGACGTTTTCCGGTCAAATCCTCCAGCTCATACGACGATGAACCAATCTTCTTCATGACGCGACAAGGAAGGAATTGTGGACCGTATTTCGCATTATATTTCTCTGCGGCATTGGAGAGCTTCATGTTCTTCCTGTAAACAAGTTGACCATCTACAAACGATTTTGCGAACTGGCGATGACGAAGATTATAGTGATCACGAGACGTTTGATGCGCTTTTTCGAGGTTTTTGGTTACCAGTTCGTAAATCCTGGTGAACATTTGCTTCCTCCGTTCGTTGGACTGTTCTGCAGTTAGATTTTCGTCGTGACGTGCAAGCTTGTGATCTGATCCAGTCTCCGAAAGTTCGTGACCGTGCGTGATGAAATACGGGGTGAACCCTGTGGACGAATGCATACTGGTGTTCAAGAGCATTTCAATCTCAGCTATGCGGGTATCCCACAGACGTTGGTCCTCTTTTACGTAGGTGCGGATAGCAGTGTTTATTGTCCGATTGACTCGTTCCACGGGATTCGCCTGGGAATGATACCGGGAATTGAGCCAGTGCGTGATATTGAACTGCTTCAGCAACTCCTCAAATTCTTTAGACACAAAGCAACTGCCGTTGTCTGTGATGATAACTTCGGGTGCAGAGTTTCTGAGGATCCATTGCTCTTTTAGAATGGTGCAAAGACTCGAACTGCTAATGCTGCGGACTGGTTGGATCATTACCCACTTGGAAAAATAGTCCGCGACGACCAGAATATGTTGGTTTCCACGACGGCTTCGTGGCAGTGGACCTATATAGTCGGCGGATATGATCTGCCAGGGACGATTAGCAATCCTCATATTACCCATCTCAGGAGTTACCGGTATCGATGATGGTTTTACTTCTTTACAGGTGCTGCATTTCTGAACGTACTGCCGGATTTCACCTGCCATCTTTGGCCAATAGTAACGCTGTCGGATTCGAGCTATCGTTCGCTCGTACCCTGGATGAAAACACGAGTCATGACAATCGTTCAGAATGCCGGGTTTCTCCGAGGATTGAGGAACAATTTTCCATTCAAATCGGGAATCACAAGGATTATCAGGAACTGAGATGAACTTGTATAAACGATTATGTTCCACCTTGAAATCTACATAATCATCTGGCTGACTCAACACCTTGTTAACCATAGTGGAGTACCAAGATGAATCTGCAGAATCAACAACGAGTGCAATGCTTCTGGACAACGCATCTGCAACGACGTTATCTTTGCCTTTGCGGTGTATTACGGTCATATCGAATTGTTGTAGGTCCAATGACCAACGGCTGCATCTTGATCCTACCTTCCATTTGGTTTTCAAGATGTGAGTCAGCGCAGATGAGTCTGTTACCAGGGTAAAATGGTACCCTTCGATATATCCGCGAAACGCATCAATCGCAAGAATAGCGGCTAGTGCCTCTTTCTCAGCAGCGTGATAATTTTTCTGTGGTGTAGTGAGTTTATGCGAAAAGTAAGCAATTACTCGTTCACCTTCATCATGTTGCTGAGTCAACACACCCGCTACCGCGACGTCACTCGCGTCAGTTTGAATTACAAATTCACGATCGAAGTCTGGACTGCCCAGTATCGGAGAGGATATCAAAAGTTCTTTGATTTGACAGAAAGAGTTTTCAGCGGACTCATTCCACTTAATTACTTTCGATTTAGTTTTCAGGAGATCACTAAGAGGTGCGGTTGCGCCACTGAATTCTGCAATGAATCGTCGGTAATAGTTCACCATTCCTAGGAATCTCCGGAGCTTGGTAATGGTGGTGGGCCTCTCATACTCTACGATGGGACGTATTTTGTCTGGATTAGTTCGCAGACCGTTGGTGCTCAACAGATATCCTAGAAATGGGACCTCTGAAACAACGAAGCGAGACTTTTCGAGATTTATGCTGAGGTTGGCTTCTCTCAGACGACGTGCAATGTCAGTAAGGAGCTGTACGTGATGCTCGTACGTTTCTGTAACCACGACGATATCGTCGAGGTACACAAAAACGTACGGTTCCAGTACACCATGTCCAAGAACTGTATCCATCAACCTAGCCAGAGTGGCTGGACTGTTTATAAGACCAAATGGCATTCGTGTGTACTGAAACAACCCTTTGCCCTGCACACTGAACGCCGTGTATTTCCGGGATTGTGGATCCAACGGAACTTGTAGAAACGCTTCAGAAAGATCAATCGTCGAAAGATATTTAGCTTTTGGAAGTTGGCCTAAAATGCGTCCAGGGTGCGGCAAAGGGTAAGCATCACGCACAGTTCGCTCATTGACCTTGCGCGCGTCCAAACACAACCTTACCTTATTTGGTTTTATAACAGGAACACAGTTTAGGGACCACTCCGAGCTGCTTCTCTCGATGACTCCTATGTCCAACAGTCTCTGTAGCTCGACGGCAACCAGCTCCTGGGTTTTCGGTGACATGACGTAGGGAAACTGACGGACGGGTGGTTGATCTTTCCATTCATCCTTCAAGATAATTTTGTGCTGAGCAAGAGGTGTTAAAGTTAAGCTACCTTCTCGTGCAGGGAGGAACAACTTCTTGACATTCTCGATCACCTGACTTTCCTCCTTGGATAATATCGAATCGGGTTCGGATTCCTCAAAAACGGAAACGACCGTGGTGGATGCATATTGTCCATTTGAAAGCATGGTGGGTTGGATTTCGAATTTGTTCCAAAAATCCATACCACAAATACAATTGATGGAAAGATTTTCGACGACCAAAGTAGAAATAATCCGAACTTTTCCGTGGAACTGAAATGGAAGCTGAGCCTGACCGAGGATCTGAAGTGGGTCTCCACTGGCGGACCGAAGAGATACGCTTTTGGGAGGTTTGTGTAGGCGTTTGTATTTGAGTTTCGAATAGATATTTTCGCTAATTATCGTGTAGTTACTTCCACTATCGAGTAGCGCGTGTATATGGAAGCCATAGATGTTTACCGGTACGTAGGGACGGTTATCATTTTCGAAGGGGTACGTTATTTGACAAATTTCAGCGGAATCTGCGAACATGTTAGGAGTTGCGTACTCCCAGAAAAAAGGTGGACTACGCTGAGCGTAAGTTTTTACGCTTTCGGGGTTTGCGGACGGCGGTTTTCGTTCGCAATCGTTCCGTTTTTTATGCAATATGGGCAACAATCATAAGGAAAACCACGGAGACCACAATTGCTACAGAATATTCTGCGTGGTTGTCTACACATGGCCATGTGATGCCCGAATCTACCACAATTGTAACAAGTGCCGTGCTGAGGGGGTTTATGGTTGTTTACGACATCTTCCAATGTAAGAGATGGACGTGGTTGCATACCCGATGGACCTGCTGTAGGAGCATTGGTTGACGTATCTTTTGATGTATTTCGCGCTTGTGGGTTCTGTTGTTCTGAATGGTTGTTAGAAGTAGGGTTCGGTTTCGAAACGGAACTTTGTGACGATGAAGGTACACCACGATAGTTTCTGGATTGAGGAGGTGGAACTACAAGAGCTGTTTGACCCGAAGACTGGGACCGAACCTGACTGCCTTTCTGCTTCTTCTTTGCTTCTGCTTCCTTGTTGTCGTTTACCGCTTGAACTGTCTTGTCAGCTCCTCCGAAAACTTTGTTGTAAGCTGAAAAATTCAAAGCGTCTAGTTTCTGACCAGCAGCAACGAGTGTTTCCAAATCAGCGATGGGCAGAAAGGTCATCTGTCGCTTGTAATCCACACGCATATTTTGTTGAAGTATCTGCATCTTCTCGTAATCTGGAATTTGAAAACTCATCGTCCGGAACATCTTCTCCATTTCAAAATAGAACTCGTGAAATGACTCGTATTTTTGTTGACGCCTTTGATAGATTTTCATCTTAATCAAAGCGTCCAAGTCCGGGTGCATGTATGTTCTACGAAGCTCGAATACCAGGTGTTGCCAATGCATGAGTCTGCCTGTCGAACGTTGGCTCATATACCATTTTAACGCTGATCCAGTAAACAAGTGCACAGCTGATTCGAACAGTTCTCGTTCCGAAACATGCTCTGCTTGCGATAAAGCTTGAACGTGTTCCAGAAACTCATTCAGTTTCAGACCTTGATCATCCCCACTGTACTTCGCTATGTTCCATTTGGAAACCGGTAAAGTATGGCGAGTTTGATACGGTTCGGGATACTGAGAGGGTGGATAATGACGATATGGATTTTGATGAGGAGGAAGGGGATTTGGATGAGGAGGAACGGGATTTGGATTCGGGTTTGGTTGTGGTCGGTATTCGTTGGGAAGCGGACGCATTGTTGGATTCAGTGGTCGAGAATCTAACGATGTTCTGTGATGGGATCTAGGGTTGGGATCTGAACTGCGGAATGGGAAATTGTGTTGATCAGCAAAGCTATTGTTCGAGGTAGGGTGATTTTCTAACGAGAATGGTCTTTGATTTCGGTTGTAGAAATCAAACTCTGAATGAACTGGATATTGAGGATGAGGTGGCCAAAAGGATGGTAAGGAGTTAGGAAAGGGGTTGTGGTAAACTTCTGGATGCTGAGCATGTACGGAAGTGGTTTGGGTTCCCATATCCTTTCCCTGTTTGCGTCGAAGTTCACCTTCTAGGTCCATTATCCTGTTTTGTAGCGAATGAATCCAATCAAGGTCTTCCTGACTTAATATGGTCGTTCTGGGTCTGGGGTTTGGTAGTGGTTCGTCATTATTTTCGCTCTGACCATCCCCTGGTTCCTCGTCATTTTCTTCTGGGATTTCCGGATCTTGTGGGTTGTACACAGGTTCCAACAGCTCTGCCAATTCTACTAACACATTTTGTAAATGAGAGTGTGGATTTGGTGAATCTTTTGCCGAAGTCAACATCAAAACAATACGAGCGCCTACATGTAGCAGACGAGCGGTATAAATTTTCATTTCATGCTCATTATCTATCGTATGCCACATTTCCTTGATGTCAACAAACTTCTGCTTGCAATTACCTACTTCCAAACTCAAATCACTTACGACAGCTCGTCCGTTTATTCCTATTAATCGCTCTTTTTCGGTTTTGAGACTTTCTCTCAACCATTTTCGCTTTTGATATGTATTGAGATTGTTGTCCATCAATACAGAGCGAGATTCCAGCTCCCAATCAAGTTCATCTGCATCGAGAAATTCTACTTGCATGCCATAATACCAGTTTAAAATTAGCTCACTAGCTTGATCAAATGTAAGGCGTGTAGAAGCCATTTCAGCTTTTTTGGATTTAGAATTATTTAATTCAAAAATAAATCTTGCATTCAGTTATTCTAGGTATGTAAATAAATTCAAGAATAAATTGAAAATAAATATATAATAAATAAATAATTCTGTAAATAAATAAGTATTTAAATAAATAAATATTTCTATAAATAAAGAAATAATTTAATAAATACTAATCTAAATAAATATAATAAATAGCATCTGAATAAATATCACAAGAAACACAAAATAAATATTATAATTTATCACAGGTTCAGTTTCCTTTAGGAAAAATTTGAAAAATTTGTATTTTGCCAGTATTTGTTACGAAAATACTAAAAATAAGAGAATATTGTATGATGATATTATGCACCAATAGAGTTTTTGAAAAACTACGAAGGGCTAGAATGAGCTCTAATTTAATAAAGTGGATCAAACCTCTGATTTGCAATTAAACTCAACAATCATGACGGGAGCATTTACGTGGTTTTTTTATCATCATTCGCAACAATCCACAAATCGATTTATCAAAATCTTCACAACGAATTAATTTGAAGTCACAAAATCGAACTGATGACCACGCGATTATTGAAATTGATTTTTAATTAATTGAAATTTCTCCGGGAGACCATTAGAAAAAGGGATTTTCTTCAGGCCATAAAGAAAACCACTTTTTCCAAAATTTTGCGTTGGGCGCCAATTGATAGTTTTTGCTTTGTGGTAAAGGTTAAGGCGTGTATGGGGTGCTTAACCTACCTTACCATTCAGGGTCGTATATACGGTTGATCTCCTGGAAAAATCACAATGGGGCAAACTTTCATCCCAATGTTGGTGGAAAGGCGGAATTTCACAAATAAGATGGCGGAAAACAAGATTTTCTTAGAAATAATTAAATGAAAATAGAACAGTTGAGGTTTAGACGGCCAGACATTTTTATTAGGGAGAGAATTAGTTGCAAAGTTGGTTTTAATTTTAACCGTTTATTAACATGTTTTCTGTTGGGAGCTCACCGGTGCGGCCGTTCGATGGTCGACATGCTGGGACATCGGGACTAACTGCTACCGTTGAATCTCCGGAACACAGCGACTTCTTGTTTTTCTTCTTCTGAGGTTTCTTCTTCTGGGGTTTCTTCGCTTCAGTTCCCACAATTAGTTAGGGAATCACAACACTGTCGGTAAGGCCAATGGATTGAAGGCCACAGTTCCGAGTCCGGGGAGTGGTACCAAACGCGCGCGCAAAAATGTTTAGTGGTCTACCAAGCAAGCCTGCACCATCGTTGAGCGAGACAGCCACAGTCTTGGCGAAATACCATTTCTTTAAAAGTTCACTTTTACTGTTCGCTCGACCACTTCTAAGTATTTTGTACTGCAGTTGTATTGTTACACCACTGGCTCGCTTGGTTTCTTCAGTGCATTAATGGATGACGTGAGACTAGCGCAGCTAGAACTAACTTTTTGACTATTGGTGCACTATTTTTCTTAGCTGTTCGTGGTGTCTCTCATCGTCACCCTGCACTTTCACTTTTATTATTAGGTGTGAAAACTACACGGTATTTTAGCTGTGTTTTTTTTTCTACTCAATTTAACACCTTTCACATGGAACTTTAACGGATAGCATTAAGTGTACTATTCCGTAAACCGACACTGACCGTCACTCCTCCGGACTATTAATTTCTTAAAGAGACCTGACTCTATTCGACCGCCTCTTTTTATAGCGGTCGATGAGTCAGCGCAATTGAAGCGACCCCATGATGATTATCATCACAACACACACAAAGATGACGACGATGACGATGAATCACGATGATGGACGACCGATGACAGGAGCGATGACGGAACGATGACGGAACGATGACAGGCGTGATGACAGTACGAAAACTTACACACTAAAATGGTTTCGGTTGGTATCATAAACAAACTACTCATTTACTCCGACAAAGTGGCTGCATGCATAGCCTTCACAAATTCAAAATCCCTAACACTTGCTTCCGCAAATAAATAAATAAATATGAAAAATATTGAATAAATAAATAAATAAATAAATAAATAAATAAATAATCTAATATTTACAGCCGGAGTAACAACAAAAATCAAAACAAATATTTTAATACACGGGATACCAACCAGGAGGTATACAATTAACTGCTTTATGATTTTAGAGGTCAGAAGGACCTCCAACTAAGCCTCTGGTAACTGGTCTAGCCACGGTCACCGTCTGAGGTGGGCACTACATGGGCCATCTTTTAAATATACAGTTAATTGTACACACCCTAAAACTACAAAATGCACAATAAACGTCACTCAAACACTATACCAAGCGGAGACAGACATTTATTTTACATTCGAGCACCAGGGAAATTCTAGACGACACAAAACATAAATATTTACAATTTTCCAGTGTGTCTAAACCTCCAACTGGCCTTTCCACCAAACAATTTATTGTGACCCGAAAGTCGTCGGTCACAATGTGCGACTTACCTTGCGGATGGTCCGAAATTGAGTGGAGAATTTCCCGTGTGTGTTTATGAAGCGTTGCCATAGAGACCTCCGTTTTCCAGCATTGAACTGTTGCACTTACAACGGGGGGCTGCACACACGGGACTCATAAGTGTCAAGTTAAGACCTGCTTACACTAGCGCTAATATATGTCGCACAAAGAGGATGATGAATAATAATCGGCAGAACATACATAAGTATCTTCAGATTGTCTATAAGGGCCTATCAATTTGTTTCACGAACGAAAAAAAAAGTGTAAGTTATGAAGAACAAATTAAATTGTTTGAGTCACCACCAATGATACGAAAATTAGGGTAAATCGGACATTTCCCGAGCTCTGCCGTCTTATACACCTACTGTTATCGATTCCATAGACATTTGAGCATACAAAAAGAACTATTTTATCGTTTGCGTTTTGAAAAAAAAAATTGAAATTCTTAGTACATATTTTGTAGGAACATTGGGGTAAAACGGGCATTTACCGTACTAGGCTTTGATTAATACCTAATGCAGTCCATTCCTGGAACATTCAATGGTATATTCAGCTCAGTTCATCAATTACATCCTTTCAAAGTCATGAAATGGATCAAATTGACAGTGTGCAGTGCAAAATATACGGACATTGGGACAACGCGGGATTCAACAGTGCCATATATGAAAACTATTGACGGCAATCGACCGGATTACTTTCAAAAAAGATGATTCAAAATGGTGGCACTTCCAATGTCCGGTAGTGTTTTTATGGAAGAAAAATGTTTGCAATATAATATATTATTATCTTATACTGATCCCATTGCAAACAATTTTTGCCCGGAAGTGGAAAGGTGATAGCTCTGTTGAGATTCAGTAACTCATTCCAGAATGCCTGGTCACTCACGTTCATTCCGAGGTTACTTTCACTTACAACAAGCCCCGCATACACGTAGTACCGATATAAAAGGTATATTTGTACTGCGTGTACACTTTCATCAGCAAAGCAATTCTTGCTTTGTAGATGGCACGTTTTTAGTAGGATGCATTTCATATTTTTATATCTAGTTGTAATCAGTTAGATCTCACCGCTTATGTATTGTGTCCTTGCTGTTGAATCTTTGTCATCTCGATTCTCGTTGAGTTCTGTTGAATAATAGAAGATGATTCAAGATGGTGGCTGATGCTCAAAATAATGGATTCAAGGTGGTGGATCTTTAATAAAATTGTCTATTTTTCTGAATATAATATTGTACTTATTACAGTGCAATTTTAATTCCAGGATGGTGAATTATCAAGAGAATTTGCCAAAGTTTATCTAAATAATCCCCTATGAAAAAAATCATGGGATACCTAGGATGACTGCTAAGAAAATTCATTTGAATTTTTGTAGAGGGACATGCGTAAATGATGTAATATTTTTGAGTTGGTGGGGGATGTTTGTAGAAGTTTTGATCAGTCAAGTGTTGGGTATAGCAAAATACGCTAACATAGGAACTCTTAATAAATTAAATAGCTCGTCCTCATTATCTTTAAGAGATCGAGCATTCCAATTCATGTTCCTTGCAAACATCAGTGATGCTTTTTTTTCGATATGAGTTATATTTTTTTAAGTTATAAAGTTTTGGGTTTTCGTTCTAATAAATATAGATCAAATCAAATAGGTAGAGATTATGTGACTTTGTAGTGTCGTAGTTGTGGGTAGTCGCAGGTAGTCGACAACTACTTAGCTGCATACCGAAAAAATGTTTACAAAATAGATAAAATACAGCAATCCAAAGAGAGCAAAATCTCACCGCAAATGTTAAATTTTAAAAATACACTGCACCCAAGTCAGTCCCCTCGAACACTTGCACCCCAATTACCAAGTTCGACGAAAAGCCCCTGGTAGACACGTTGCGGTAAAAGTTTATATACAAGATCAGGGGTACAAAATCGTTAAATTTGAAATGGCTTATGCCTGATAAACATGTTCTGAAAAAAAAAATGATAAAAGTATTAAATTTGATTCAGGGAATTTGATTGAAAAAATGTCAAATTGAAAATTGCTTGCGCCCCTGGTAGACAACATCAGGAAAAAAAAATGAAAAATATGTATGATTTGAAATGGCTTGCACCTTGGGTAAACATGTACAGTAGGGTGTTTCATTTTGAAAAAAGTGATGAATTTTTGATAGGCCACCCTCCAGTTCGATTCATAGCCCCAAAATATGAACCTGTGCAAAAAATGGTAAAGATTGATGAAGGTTTAGAGGTCGCGCCAATGATTTGGATTTTGTATGGAGATTTTGGTGAATTAGTATGGGAAATTATTGATTTTCGTTTACATTGCTCTAACTTTGGTTGTAGTTGTCCAAACGTTGAAAAAAAAAAATATGTGGTTGTCATGACAATGATCAACAAGCCTGTTGTTGTTGCGATGAAATTGGCGTTGTTGCCTTGTACATATTCATCCGTCCTATTTTGCCCTATTTTGCCATTTTTTCACATTTTTATAATTCTTGATACGCTGCAAAACTGAGCGTAGCAACTGTAGGCTTTTTGTTTATTGTCATAGCAATAACATACTAAATTTTTTCGACATTTGGACAAGTAGAAGCAAAGTTATAGCGATATAAGCGATTATTTAAATTCTTCCATAGTAATTCCCATACAAATTTCAAATCATTGGCGCGACCTCTAAACCTTCATCAATCTTTACCAATTTTTGCACAGGTTCATATTTTGGGGCTATGAATCGAACTGGAGGGTGGCCCATCAGAAATTCATCACTTTTTTCAGAATGAAGCACCCCAATGTACAGGTGTGTTTGTGCCCCTTCTGAACATGATCAGACACATATAAATGTGACAAGTTAAGTTAGACAAGTTTAAGGAAAAATAAAAAATATAATTAAAATATTTTCCCTTCTATCTTGCCCTTCTGGTAAACATGATCCAGGAGCAATTGAAAAACAATGATAAATTTTAAATGGCTTGTGCCCCTTGGAAATATGATCAAGGAAAAAACGAAAAAAAAAAATGAATAATGCTAGCGCCCCTGGTGTCATAAACATGTCCATGTTCTGGGCAAAAAAAATCTTAAAAATTGATACAAATCTTTAAATTTGAAGCAGTTAGGAAGACATTTTAAATGGCTTACACCTCTGGAAAACATCTGCCGGGAAAATTGACAAAATCTTAAATTTGAAATGGCTTGCACTCCTGATAAACATGTAACAGAAACAACCAATCAAAAATGGAAAAATTGAAGTTGCCTGTGCCCCTGATCGGAAAAAAAGTTAAATGATACCACTGAACTGTTAAAAAGTTCATCTGATTGTGATTAACCACTAACGGTGCAAATTCTGATTGGTGGACAAAAGTTGGCACTACTTAGTGGCGTAAGATAGAAAATTTCACCCGATGGCAAAAATTTTCACGGTGAGGTAGGGGAGAGAAGTTTGAAATCATATAAAAAAGATCGACATCACTTCGGAAAGTACTGAATCACTTGAGAATAGCTTGGGATCACTTCGAAAAGTACTGAATCACTTAACAAAATAATTAAATCACTTCATAAATTCGGAATCACTTCGAAAAGTAAAAATCATTTCAGAGAGCACTGAATAACTTATGAAAAGTTCGAAATCACGTCAGAAAAGTTTGGACGCACTTCGGAAATGCTGAATCACTTCAAAAATGTTTTCAATCAATTCGGAAACTACTAAATCACTTAGGAATGTATTTTATTCTTTTAGAAATGTTCGGAATCACTTTTGAACGTACTGAATCGATTCAAAACCGTTTGGAATCACTTCAAAAAGTACTGGATTGCTTCAGAAATATTAAGAGTCACTTCCCAAAGTACTGAATAACTTCATAATAAGGCTAGAAACACTTATTAAATATTTGAAATCACTTTGGAAAGAACTGAATCATTGCGGAAAATTCACTTTGAAAATAATTGAATCACCTAAAAATACACTGAATCACTTCAAAAATGATCGGAATCACTTCGGAAAATACTGAACATCTTTAGAAATGTTTGGAATCATTTTGGAAAAGTTCATGATCACTTCAGAAAGTACTGAATTATTTCAGAAAGCCCTGAATCACTTCGGAAAGTATTGAATCACTTTGGAAGCTCGGAATATCTTCGGATAGTATTGAATCACTTCAGAAAATTTCGGTTTCACATTGGAAAGTACTGAATCATCCCAGAAAGTTTGTAATCATTTTCGTAAGATTGGAACCACTTCGAAAATAATTGAATCAGTTATAATGCACTGATAAAATAATCACTTCGGAAAGCACTGAATCAATCCAGAAAGTACTGGATCACTTCAGAAAAAATGGAATCACTCCTGAAAGTACTGAATCACTTCAAAATGTTTGGAATCACTCCTAAAAGTACTGAATCACTTCAGAAAAAATTGAATCAATTTTGAACAGTTTGAAATTGATTCTGAAAGTAATGAATCACTTCAGAAAAGCTCTGAAATTCTCCGGATAGTGTTGAATGACTTAAATACTTAATCTTTCAGAAAGTTTATAATCGTTTCCGTAAAAACTAAATAATTTCGTAAAAAACTGAACAACTTCACAAAACGTCGGAAAGTACTGTATAAATTCTCTCAAGTTTACAATCACTTCTTCAAGAGTTGAATCACTTTTTAATAACTTAATCATTTCAGAAAAGCTTGGAGTCTCTTCTGAAAATATTCAATCACATCAAGAAAATTGGAATCACTTTGGAGAGCACACAATCATTTAAAACAAAAGTTCAAAATCTCTTCCGAAAGTACTGAAACACTTTACAAAATCTCGGAATCAGTTTGAAAAGTATTCAATTGCTGCAGAAAAACTTCAGAATGTACTGAATCACTTCAGATCGTACAGACATACATAATTGAGCGTGAATATGATCAACCGCTCGCGGTTGCTACTCTATTATTACAAGATTACCTGATAGAGAAGCAACAAATGATGTGCATCTGCATCTGCAATGTGTAAAAACTGGTGATCTCATACTTTACGATAGGCAATAACAGCGCTGGCTGCTTCCAAATGTAGGTCAACTATACCGTCAAAAACCAAGAGATCCTGATAACTTCCACAAGTTTTTTAATAGTTTTTCAACAGGATTCACATAAGGGAGTATTGATTCTTATCGCTAAGGCACTCAATTGTGATACATCGAAAAAGGTATCGATTTTGGCAACAAATATGAAGTACAGTCAACTCTCAACAACTCGATGTCCACTTACTCGATATCGAGTTATATAACCATAATAAAAATGAGTGACGCTTCGTTATTTTAGGCAGTTCTATATTTTAAGGTCGCTGGTCAATATTGGGAGCGACTACTTAGCTCAAGTTTTAGGAACACAGTACTGTACCCAAGTAACAATCCAGTAACCATTTAGCATCCACTATGATTTATGATGGTTTTATAACGACAATGAACAATCCAATTAGTTTAAATATAGCATTTCAAAGTGTAAAACATTCCTGCTTAGTATTTCAGCTTTTTGTTGTTGTAAAAACCTTTTATAGTCTTGCAAGAAAGTCAAAAACTGTCTTGTTTTAAAAATAAATTTAAAACAGTTATCAATCCCTCCTTAAAACTGTTCTGTAATTCAAGCATAAACGTCATTAGCAATTGTTTATTAATGTCTTGATAAGATACTTTATAAACGTGTTCTATCATTATAAAAGCAACCATAAAATCATTTGGTTTTGCATTAGAGCAAAAAGCATTTATTGTTGCTTTTTAGGCTTTTTAAAGTGCATCATTAACTCCCCAATTACTCTGTTTACAAATTGAGCTTAAAAGATGGTTCCTCATAATTAATAAATGCCAATTTTATGACAAGGAAATCTCATAGAATAGACGAAGTAGGATGAAAAATTCAAGTCGATTTCAGAAAAAAATACTTCCTTAGAAGAATCAGCACACCATCAACGACTGACCATCTGGCGGAAAAGAGTAAACTGAGCGGTGCCATAAAACATTGTCGAAAGTTAAAACACATACCAGCCTTCTCCAGATCTTGCGAAGTATCAAACGACAGCAAACCACTGAAACTGTTCGTGAGCGGAGATTAGCTGGTTTTCGATCCATAGCAGCGATTTTAGAATCAAATCTTTGAAAATTTCATTCAAACGTACATCCCTGCATCGTTGGATGGTGCACTTCTGTAACCATCCGGAAGAAGGGGATCTTTTTCGGGAACGATTGCACTTCCAGCTGTTCGACATGCGAAATGTTGTAAAACAGTATCGCAAACTATCTGAGTAACTGCTTCCAATCCATCGGGAGAAAACCGCCTGGAAGAATCCTGGATCTCACAGCGCAACTATCGAAAGATAAACAAACTTTGACGTTTAACTTTTTGCAGGCAACTTTGCCTCCATAAATGCTGCCATAAATCGGAACGGATTAGGATCAAGCAAAATGGCTTTAGATAAATGCAATTCAGCCTGCAAGTTTTCTTCATAAAAGCCATTTTAAACCCTTATTAATTTGTCAAGGAATTCTTGAAAGCAAAACAACTTTTTCACAAATGACCCATGAAAATCAACTTTTATGCCACCGCCATGTTACAATTAGATTGCTTGTTTTTTACAATCTTCGATTTTCAATCAATATTTTCTTAGATATAACTATATTTTGGTAAATTTAGCAATGAGAAAACATTTAATGCGAAAATAATAAAAAGAAAGTCTCGGCCAAGCTCGATCTGAAGAATATATTTTTTTTTCTATGTTAAATAATTAGTCAAATCGACGTTTTACGAGGGTGGACTTAATTTTTTCGATGTTTTCACGTAGATTTCACATAAAATTTAATACGGCACTTAAAACTAGGCCACTTAATGAGAACTATTGTAATAAATTTGGATATTCAACAAGATTTTTATACCATCAGTTTCTATTTTCATTATTTTGATAAGATCGGATTCATAAATCCTTTTCTATCTTGATTTATGCTTTCGTAGTGGATTCAGCATGCGGTTAGGGGAAATGGCTCGGAAAGGGTTTTTATTGTTGCTAAGTAGCTTTTATTGTAGCTTTCAAATGGTTATCAATGCGTTCGTCATACAACCTTTTGCAGTAGATCAATCTTGAAGAGCTTCGAGAATACACCCTTCAGAACCTTCTCCAGGGTGGGCCAACTAGACATATTCTAGTCTTAATGAGGTTTTGGTGGATGCATTTATGACAAAATAGCCTTGACCAGGGTTTTAAGAATGTTGTTTTATAGTTGCTTTGTAGTTTTTCATAAAACTTAAAATGTTACTTGGGTATGTATCAATGGAGACGCATGGTAGTCTAGTCGCATAGGAGTATCCTAAAATTATACTCGATTTTTATTTATTTTGGCATTAGGGTGGCCTCTTCCATGTTGGAATGGTCAAAAAAAATCATAAATCATACCTTTTGAACCACTGGATTGATTTTTTGGATCAAAACGTCTTATGAAATCTATTAAACTAGTTGTTCAAAAACATTATGCTTTGAATAATGGAGACTCATGGCAGTTTATGAGCCTAAACTGAAATCATAATATTTTTTAAAACTTGTAGCTCAGAAACTAAACAACATACATCGCTGAATTGTTGGTCTGTTGTGTAAAAAAGTTCAAAATTCCATGAAAAGATATAACATGCAATAGTGCCTTTGCGCCCGGGACCAAGAATATTCATTATAATCAATGCTTTCCAATGTTAAACCACGATTTAAATCCATATTCATATTTTTTTTCTCAAAAACTTGATTCAATCATTTTTTATTTGACCTTTTGATTGGGTCTAGTAGTTCAAAAGCTATGATTCAAAATAAAACAAAAAAAGTAGAAGGGTCTGTGCCTAGGGGCACGAACGGAAGCATGACGTAGGACCGCTAGTGGACGGAACAAATGTGAAGAGCATTTAGTTCTTTTAATTGATCAATTAGCAATTATCTCAACTCTTTCTGTTTTTGATTTGTAGGCGTACGAAATTTATAGTATTTTTTTTTTCAAAGAGAAAGTTGATGAAGAGAATCGATCAAAATCACATGCACCAAGTTTGGTTACAAGATTACAATTCTGGAGAGCATTTTGTGTGGTCGTTGAGGGCGAGTTGAGGCTAGACAGGAACTCAATTATGATGACTGGGCTTGGGAAGAACGTTTATTTCATGAAAACAGTGATGACTGGGCTTGGGAAGACCGTTTATTTCAGGAAAACAGTGATACAATTATCACTTTTTATTTGTACGTTGGACAATGCTTGACATTACCACTTTTTCAATAGTTTTTTGTTGAAAATCATCAGTGCAGCATTGCTATAGATGCGTAGAAATATTTCTGATCGATTAGCGATAAAGTTATTGAAATCGGTCAAGGGGCAGCTGAGTTATTAATGATCAAAATCTTTCGTAATTTTGTTACATGTTCCATTTTCGGTTTTCATAAAGTGTACCCCCAGTATAGAAATTAAAGACGCAGTTCAACGTCAAAAAAATTTTTTTTTAATGGTTTGGACCACCCTAAGGGGAAATAAAAAAAATACGGGTCTAATACTTATCGATAAGGAACAAAATTAACATTTGTTACGATAGTTGAAGATGCTAATTTCAAATAACAGACTAAAGTGGTATACAATAGATGAGGAGATAAAAGTATAGAATTGATAGTTCCATTAGAGTACGGCAGTGTGAAAATAGCATATAGAGAGTAGAAGGCAAGCTAGGACAACTTTAGGAAGGTAGGGAAAATGGCTCTAATGTTTGCCTATGGATCTAATATTGGGCCCATCGCTAAAAAGCTGGTATTTATCAATTTTATCTAGATGAACGTGTCATTAGGACGGTACTAATGGATATTTTTGGTCGCTATTGAAAATTTAGTCGATTGCTGAATTTATGTATGTGCCCAAATTAGGCGCATTTAGACCGACATTACATCCATTTCCCCTAAAAATTGGTTTGATCATCTCTCTTTACCAAACTTCCCCGTTGGAGTGGGATTGTGAGGGATATTCCCCCCACTAGTAAAAAGAGATGATCACCGACTCGCTCCTGTACCGACGATGTGTTTGAAACAGTTCGATCGAAAATGAAGCCAGCCGTCTTTTTTTTTTTTTGCAATGATTTGGTCGATTGAAGCTGATATTGTGACATCCTGATCTTGATGACATTTTTCTTTTCATCAATCATTACAACATGTTACAACTCTGTAGTCTGAACATGGTATGATTGTGTATTGGCTTGTAAAAAACGTTCTTGCATTGTATTATTTAGATTAAACATCAGTAAGTGTATGATTTACAAAATTAGACAATAACTAGTTGCATCTAACATTCTGTCAAGAATATTTCAAGAAAATTCCAAGTAGCAAATCAATCATCAAATACCACCGAACCTCATCTGGATGAATTTCTCGAAAGAGTGTAATCAAAAGAACAGTTTCCCTATTTATCGTAACTTGTCCCCAACGGGATCGCCTTGAGCAACGTTCCGGCCGCGAGTTCCTTTCGCGCAATCACGCAACGGAATTGTCATCTGCCTTTGTCATCCTCATTTTCAAGTGTGAAAAGAACCGTTCAGCTCAAACACCAGCAGCAGCGTATCATTCCCATAGGTGCGTGTGAGTGCGTGTGTTTGTGTGAGCCCATCACGGCTGTACGGTTTCCAATTGTGTGAAAAATTTACTTTTATTACAATTTAATTATATCATCTTGACCGTTTAGTCAGCAAGCTGAGGAGGATGGTCGGTGAGAGAGCAAACTTGTTTTCCCCGCCGCGACGAACGACGTTTGTGATGATAAACAGCAGTCGGTTCGATTGGGTCCTCGGGCAAGGGCGCAATCCCGCGCTTCTTTAACCGTTTGTTGTCAACTTTTTCCGCAGCCTCAATTGTTGGCTCCAAAGCGTACCGGCCAGAACGAGAATCGAAGCAAGAAGCAAGAAGCATTCGCCATCAATTTAATAAATTCTCGAAATAACGACGCAGCTTTGATTTATTCTCGGTTGGTCTCTAATTGGAATCATAAACAGCACGGGGAGAAAAAGCGAATTAAATACAGAAGAACGATCAAAACAAAAACAACGCAGTTCTGTTGGGGTAGAGTTACCAAAAATGTGAGAAATCTTGATAATTTCTCTTTAGCTAATGAGTACAAAAAAGTGAACAAGGATAGAATAAGGAAACAAGTTAAGATAACCAATGCTTCTTATGATTTCATATGATAAACAAACCGGTCACCCTAAACTCCAACAGAGAGGAAGGAATGCATTTCAAATTAAAGAAGTATGCTCGGTAGGAAAGTTCGGAGCAATGCTAGTATATTTTCCCGCAGAATTTTATGCTTTCAAGCAGCTCCAAATTCCATTTGCTCAGTTTATTGTTATATATACACCCAATAGCTTATGACACTGTCATAAGGAACACTCCCAATCTGTTGATTGAAATCATAAATGCTATTTACAACCTACCAATTGCCACAATGTATCACCACTAAAATAAATGAACTTCCACGGTGTCACTTCTAAAAGCCCTTAAGTGCTCATAAAACTCAGCAAAAACAATCATATTTTCCCTCACCTCGTCTCTCTCCGTTACCGTCCTCGCAATGCAGGATCAGATGTTACAATTTGCTTATATGGCTTTTCAATTGACAATCACTTATTATGGTGCTTCACAACATAGAGACATGGAACAAGATCGAACCCGCAGCAGCTTCGTTGCCAATTTAGAACAAATTCGAATCTATTCGCTATTGGTTTTTGTTTTCGCCAGGAATGATCAATAAGCGACCGAAGATTGTGACCGGTTTGTTTGACAATTTATGAGACTGCGGCGTGCGAGACGAGCGCGGGTCACATAATCGCTCTGTTTTGCGGCTATAGGATCTCCTTACGGCTTGGAGACTTGGAGACTTTTACGGTGTGGTGTCATTGTCAAATTGGCTGGCGGATTCACGGAGGAGCTGTAAAATATTTATAAAATATGTTCGTAGCAATGGCTACAGCATCGATTCACTACCGCCGCCGCTGCAGCCGCCAACAACCAGGCGACGAGTAATGGCGTTTTAGTCAGCTAACTTCTGTTATTATGTCGTAAATTTTGAATTATGGGCGTGAAAAGCTAAATAAATTTATCGCTAATTGCAGTGCGCCGAGCGAGTTGGCTGCGCCGCTGCGGTACTGACTTGAGACTCTGTTTTTGTTTTTTGTTTTTACTGTAGGATTATCTCTCTTTGTGGTGGTTTCTAGATGACGATTGAATACAGCATACAACTATACAAAGTATGCTCTATAGATTTCCTGTTTGCATATGCGGGAGCACGACTTTGGGATCAGGGATGCAGTCATGGCGTGGCTGTTGGTTTTTGATCTAATTCCGAACACAACCATTCGGCACATTTTTGCCGATCTCGTACACCTAGGTCACCTAGGTGTACTGAAAGGCTATACTATCACTTGAAACACACATTGCTGATGAAAGGCCAGGAGGGTCAAGTGTCATTTACATATCGTAGCCGTTTGTGTCTGACGATTTTCGATTTGAATGAAACATTACTCATATGTTCGCTGCTACCAATGCATTGCAATGGTTGCATTTTTAATTTTAATTATGATTTTTTTCTCCACAGCAATTTAAAAAAAAGGTGTATTAAATGATTTGATTACATTTTTCGAAAAAATCATAATATGGAAATGTTTTATCTGATCATAATTACATCTCAGAAGAGTTGTAGGCAGAGATGCCAGATTTTTTTTAGAAGTCTGCGAAAAATGTCTGTGAATTTCAGAAATGTCTGTAATTGGACTGCATAAAATCAGCAGAAGTTTTGCGTGCGATTAGGGGGGTGAAATAGATACGAAATTGGAAATGTCAGTAAAAGTCATGCACGAGCAAAAAAGACATGCTTGTAACGAATTGAACCTTATTGGAGTTGGGAATGCATCCATTTTCGCCGTATACGTTAAAAGCAATTAACAAAAAGATAAATTACGATTACACGACAAATGAGGTCGACTCAAAGTTGATATTAGTTCACCCATATTCTTGACAACGTACTAAACTCATAGATTGAGTAAAACTTTCCGAGCGTTTACAGGAATTTGGTTTTCAAATATGAGCAACAACTTGATGTACATAATCAATTAGTATATGTATATACTTCTGAAATGAGCACATTTTTCGTCAATTTTTCTCATATTCGAAAAGATTTATGAGGCTCGGAAATTTTACTCAGTCTACAAGTAAACTACGTGTTCTAGAGTTTGAGTATTTTAAACTTAAATTTGAGTCTGTCTTATGTGCCATGTAGTGTGAAAATCCGTTAGATACTTAGTACTGGTCCTTTTGCACGCCAGCAACGGGGAAACGAGCACATCTCATTGAGAGATTCAACTTGTCACCACCTACACAGTTCGAAAAGTAGTGTAAATTTCTGTTCAATATGATGCACACAAATGGAGCGTCATATATGATATAAGTTTACATTATATATCATGTAAAGTTCTAGCACAATTCATGCAATGTAGCAAATATTGTATACAAAAGCCCATCTTTGTAAACAACATTGTTTACAAGTTGCTCGGTTGTGTAAAATTAAATTTAAGTTTACGTGAATGAATGTTTACATCACAATTAAAATTCAGAATTTTTATCTGTGTAAATATGGAGAAATCGACAATGAAAAGAGCAATTTATAAGCTTATTAATACGATTTTAAACACTTCGTGCTCCAAAAGTGTTGATGAATCAGGATCAGGGTTGCTGAAACGATTTAGATAGGAAGGAATATCGAAATAAAGATCACCGAGAAATGGAGAGTACTGTACAATACCCCAAGGTGTACCGAAAGGCTATGATATCCACAAACACAATTTCGTTCCAAGACCCGGAGAGGCATATACCAATAGACTCATCTCAACGGCATCGGAAAATGTTTGTGTGTGTTTGTATGTATATATGTATGTATGCAAGTTCGTATGAGCGTAACTCACTTCGCAGAGATGGCTGGACCAATTTGAGTGGAACAAGTTCCAGAAGTTATTCCAGTGGATAATGATTGATATATCAAAAACTCATTATTCGACACCTCAAATCACATTAGAATTTTACTATTAGATCAATGGAGGACATATTCAGACCCAATGGCCTCTTTCAGATGTACCCGGTACCCCCGGGAAGTGGACAGATTTTGACATGCGCCATTGAAATTTATTGATGGAAGAAAAAAGTGCGTATTCATATCAAAAAAGCGAAATTTTGAAATGTAAACAAAATATCTCACTCACTTTTCTCGACGATAATTGAACCAATTTTAGTGAAACCACTTTTATTTTGTTTGTTTGGTTCTCCCATAAGACGCTAATGAATTTTATCTCGATCTCACATTGAATTGCGGAGATATGACCAAAAAAGGGAAATTTTGAAATAATTCAGTAAAAATCACTCACTTTTCTCGACGAAACGGCATTGAAGCATCGGAACGATTTGGTACAGCAGTGCCTACAAAAATGTAATACTGAAACTCAGAAATGAAACAAACATAACTTATAGTTTACCTAATCTTTTGAAAAAGTTCGTTATGGGTTTTCCTCTCGAGTTCCCTTTGATTTTTCTCGATTTTTACCACATTTTTACGACTCTTTTTTTTTCATTCCTTTATTTAACGTCGGTCTCTGTTCCGCAATCTATTGCCAATCACCGACGGACATCGATTGCCATCCATTGACGGCAATCGAATGTGCAGGAAGGCAGCTTCCACACCTGCGTAGGATATCGCACCCATTCACAACACACATGGGCCGGGACCAACGGCTTTACTTCTCTTCCGAAGGAAGACGTGACCAGAGATTTTTATGCCTCAGAAAAATCCCACCGACCTCGGCTGGGATTGAACCCAGACCCATTGGGGTGTTAGAAAGCAGTCACGCTTACCACTACACCACCGGCGCCGGATATTTTTACGACTCTTATTCAGGAACAAGCTCGCTAAAATGGCTGCTTCGATACTAAAATTGCATCCGGGGTTGGGTGTTCTCGAATAAAAAAGATGAAATAGGATGGAAACACACTGTCCGTTTCATTCACTTTTTCAGTGACAGCGACTAATACAGTCAGGTTATAGACCGGCCAACGTGAGTTGACGTATCCAAGCAAACCGTCAAATCGTATGGACAATTTTCGTTTGGATACAACATGGCAACACATTGATAGTTCTATAACTATGACCGTCTATAACAGTGACAGCTCGTTCGTGTGGTGGATTTGGAAACGCGTGAATTTCTAATGCTTGTTGCAAAATGCATCGCACCTGTGACATGTCTGTTAATCTGGCATCTCTGGTTGTAGGTAATGCAATGTTCTAAGAGAAAAAAAAATTAATGTGTTGTGTCATAGACACGACCGCTGTATGACGTAGAACCATGCAAAATTGATGTTTGTCATGCATTTTTGACTATTATACTAATTGTTATGAATATGGCGGGGCAGAACATATCTTTTGTGCAGAATATGGAAAAAAAGGATGGACTTCGGATGTTAATATAATTGCATATATAGAGGTACCAGATATGTTTTACAGTCAGTTGTTGGTAATTCATCGAATGTATGCCTCCTCTTAAGCATTTTTTTTTGAAAATTTTGGCTCTGCGTGTGAAAAATTGTTTTAGCTAAAAAGAGTCTGTTCATAAACTACGTAGACAGAGTTTAAGGAGGGTGGGGGTTGGCAATTATCCATAGCCCATACAGATTAAAAAAATGTATGGACAATTGTCTTCGTAGGGGAGGGGGGTCAAGAATCCCAAAAAACTGTCTACGTAGTTAATGAACAGCCCCTAATTGTGGTTTTCTTAAAATTTATTTCTTGGAAAAAAGTGATCGTCAAACTCCATGTCTTTTTCAGCTTGTTGTAAGGGGGGGGGGGGGGGGGGTTACATACACAATTTTCCAAGTCTCATTCCTCATTGTGGTGGTCACGCCGTGATCCACCTTTAGCGGTAATGAGCAGAGACAGGAAAGCAGCGCTGTTTTATATCTTTTCAGGTTCAGCAGAATGATGTGCAACAAAGTGGTATTTGTTTATGATGATTGGGTTTGGGGAAAATGTTTAGTTCATAAAACAGTGATAAAATTATCATTTGCGCATTTTTCAAAAGTTTTTTGATTAAAAATTGAGAAAGTATTTATTTACGCAGATTTGTTAAGTAATATCCTATCGATTGGGTTATTTGGATTTTAATTTCATCTATAAATGACAAATTTACAAGCGTTCAAAACCTAACACTATTTCACCACACATATTTTTTGATTTGTACCCCAGTATAGTCGACAAAGACGTAGTTCTACGTCAAAAGACACTGAAATTAAAAACTCAGTAATTCATAGTAAAAAAAAAAGCATGAGGTGGTAATTTTCTCAAAACAACCCTCCATCGTTCGACTTAAGAGTTGTAGTCTACTTTGTGAAGTAAGAAGCACGGTAGCCCATAAATGTGAAAGTTTTATTGATTCTGTTCCCGTCTTACGAAAGGACCAAATCTAAACAACGAACAGCCAAATCGAAACAAGAGGCAACGTGTAGAAGATGGAATGGCTTTTTGAAATTCAAGATGTAGAGTATCTGACTCTCTGATGTTTTTGAAGGCGCTAGTGCATTTTCAATATGCCGTTAATAAAAAAAGGAAGTCAGAAGCACAAGGTGCACACTCAGATTTTTTAGCCGAATCTTGGCTTTCTTTTCCGAGATTCGCACAGCCGAGTGCTTGGCAATGATCTCGGCAAATAAACTTTTGCTGATAATCCTGGTATGTTAAAGAATGGTAGCTGATGCGTTTTGCTGAAAATCTCGGTATGAGCAAACTAATATCTCGGAACGATGAAACTGGAATCACGGTAAAAAAAATGTAAACAACCTTTCAAATTCTAATTAAATGGAAAACTAAAATTTCTTATTTCAGAGTGTTTAGTCAGATAATATTTATTATTTGTATAAAATGCTTTTTTTAAAGACTCAGTGATCATATCTTGACCTAAATTTTCGAACCAGACAGTGAAAATTTTATGATCTAGTTATGATTCATATGCCGCTGCAGTTTAATGGAAAATAATGGCGGCTTGCATCAGAGAATGCTGATTGATTGATTCATTTATCTTTATTAAGGAGGCTTTCAGCCTGAGGCTGGTTCGTCTCAGTTCAGAGAATGCTGAATCTCGGTAAACAAGCAATAGTAAAACAAAACCTCGACATATCAGATTACCGAGGTCAGCGATAATATTTTTTGCGTTGATGTTCGGCATCCAGTGTTGTCGATTTTCGGAAAAAATATGAAATAAGCTGAAATTTCAGTTTGCAGCAACACAGAAAACATCGTCAATTTTGTATTTTTTTATTTACGTTGCCCAAATATCCCTTACAGGGCTTAAAATTATTGACTGGCTAGGCTGAGTATGAAAGCACTGCACTATTCAATCCATTGCTCTGTGCAGACCGTTTATACCAAACGGTAAAGCTGGGTTTAGATTAGGCAAGTCAAATGATCAACTCAGTTGAATTCAATTGATTTGTAAAGTTGAGCCTGGTTCAACTTTTTTCAATTCAAGTGAGTTGATCAAGTCAGTTGAATGGCATGGTTTACACGTTCAATTCGTGCTCAAGTCAATTGAATTCAACTGACTTGATCAATTGACTTGCTCTGTCTAAGCCCAGCTTAAAGGACAAGGTAATGAAAGAGCCAACAAAAACATTCAGTCACTCACGAGTAGGCGACGCACACCGCTTGCTTTCGCTCACACAGCATGTAATTGAGTCATTTTTCCATAGAAAATGTACGCTCAGTCATTCAAAACAAATATTGGGTACCATCACGGCAGAATAAACATGTTGACTGAGCTACTGACTGAGTGCTCGGCTGTCAGTGACTCGTTTACCTCTCAATCATTCAGGCTCTCACGAGGTAGTGAATGATGAGGCAGATGGCAGTTCATATTCATATCAAATTGACTCAATGAACCTGACTGTTTTGCCCCTTGATCCCTTAAATGGTACAAGAAATACATCTCGATATGAAACTGTTTTAAGTTTGTTGCTTGATTTACTTTAAGTCTCAATAATGGAACTCACCTGTTTCAATATACTGTTTAGATGACTTCTCAAAGCATGCATAACATGGAAGGAGTAAACATGTTACACTCAAATTGGTATGAAGTTACGTGATATTGTATGAAACACTTGAGCAACAAATCTAACTTGCATTGTATTTGTTCCTTGAAAGTCCTTGAAACATTATGTTTCTTGAAACGTTGGTGAAACATAGTGTGAATGATATGTTTTTTTTTTTGTATCTGTTAAGCAACTGTTTAGAGATGTTACTAAAGAGTTTACGAACCAAGATGTGTTGATGAACCTATTTGCAATCTTGTTCCAATTAAGCGTGATGAATCTAAAAGTTTTAAAACTTCGATTTGCAACCAACTGGATCAAGTTGTTACTGTAAAGGTTTGTTACAACCATCTAGTATCTATTTACCAAATATGTCATGTAATTGTGATGTTGTAAAACACTTTTGGGCTACATTGCAAAAAGTGGAGAAATCATAATACATGTGCTAAATGAAACTAACAAATAATCATGGCGAGGAAGACCACGACGAGGACTATAGGATCACGGACGGCAGAGGACGATGGTGACTAACGACGATGTGAACTTTAACAAAAACGATAGGCACAGAAGCAAAGTCGAAATTTATTAGAGCCCCAATAATCAAGAACCCGAGCAGGAATTAATATCTCGATACCTTAAATTGGTATGGATGAGCATAAGAGGTAAAATACCAAAAAATAATACCATTCCAATAATAAATTATGAAAATGCAATATCAAAACAAATCCACCCAGGTATTCTTTTGGTAACCAAATATCAATTTTTGGTATTTACAAAGTATTTTGCATGTTTTTTTTTTTTGGTATTATTGTTTGGTATTTTACATCCTATGTCATGCTGGTCAGCCGGCGCCGGTGGTGTAGTGTTAAGCGTGACTGCTTTCTAATATCCCAATGGGTCTGGGTTCAATCCCAGCCGAGGTCGGTGGGATTTTTCTGAGGCATAAAAATCTCTGGTCACGTCTTCCTTCGGAAGGGAAGTAAAGCCGTTGGTCCGGGCCCATGTGTGTTGTGAATGGGTGCGATATCCTACGCAGGTGTGGAAGCTGCCTTCCTGCACATTCGGTTGCCGTCAATGGATTGCGGAACAGAGACCGACGTTAAATAAAGGAAAAGAAGAAGCATGATTTTGATATGCATGACGGTCAATACCAAATTTTGGTATTATATCAGAATTAGGCATTTATTAGTTATTTTCTTCTGCTCGGGAACCAGTGGAAAAGTTGAACGCCAGCGGAGGTGATGTTACAGCAGCTCCGACATTCTTCCGCCAACAGTGGCTGGTGTGGCCATAGTCAGTTGAGAGGGTATTCCAAAGGACCAAAAAGAACGGCGAGAATCTTGAGACGACGTTGGATCGATTGCTGCTAGAGCTGTTGTCAATGTTGATGCCGATTTCGTGCTGATACCAGAACTATTGGTTTCTTATGCCGAAACGATGCCACTATAACTCGATGCCGCATTACTACTGACAAGTGACGTTTAAAGCACGCAAATATTCAACTAATTCTATGATTGTTCAAACTACGCATTTCCTACTTATTTTCAACATTACTTGAACACGGATATCGTCGATAGTACGTAATGGTGCAGATATGTTAACAAATCATTGCGGTGTTGTTGCAGTTTAATGAGAATCATTAATTGTTATTTCCACTCATCTGCAACGTAAAAAATAGCTACATTATTGAAACGTACTATTTAACATTTTTGCAACAGTTCAGTGAGTTGGATTATGTCATTACACTACCGGTCAAATTTATGTTGCTTTAATGAGGAATGTTAATGTTCGGAAATTTGTGAACATAAATTTTCCAAACATTGAAATATTAAATCTATTTAGAATTATGCACTTGGCAATGGTTATGTGATAGTGTTTTGATTTGTCATAGGTGCAGGATATTAAAGAACTCAAAGAAGTCGACTCTATTTTCTTATGGAATAGTGTTGTTCAGATAAAGACTTTGATTTGTACTTTATACGAATTTCGATTGAAGGCTTCGCATTATAAGCACAAGCTATTTTTTAAGATGAGCTAGTGATGACTTGAAATCTTACGGTTTGTGTAATCGATGGATTCACACTTCCACAGTTGGTGTGAATCAGCCTGATCAAAAATAATAAATTTAGTATATGTAATGCAACCATATTCGGTCAGCCAGAGCGCTATAAACTGGAAGTATGAATCCTGGAGGTTTGAAGTTTTACTAATTATTGGATAATGTGTGCACCTGTAATATTATGATCGATCAAAGGGTCAAAAAGCATGCATTTATGTACGAACTGGAAGTTGATGCTAAACAGCACACACTTAGAAAACATCATGTAAATTTAGGTGCTCTGAGAGTGACATATACGAGCATCAATTTTGACATAAATTTGAGTCATAACAGACGCGAAATATAGCTCAATCAAACGTAGAATTCGTCGTGCAACGAACATTTCAGTCTCGGAGCACTTAATATTACATGACATGTTTGTTTACGTCTGATCTTTTATGTCAACGACGGATTCCGTCACGTGTAAAATTAGTTATTTCTAAGTGTGCAGCTAACTGGTACATTTATTTGGAATTGAATTGTTGTTTCATATTTCCGGGAGTCATACGAGTCCTTCGGAATCCGTAACCGCTTCAAGTTTTCTCATGGCGTCTTTGGCGGCCACATACTATACAGTGGTGGCCATTTAAATAGGACAATAGGCCGATTTTCATACAAATTAGCCAACTTTGGCATGTTGCAACTATGTTTTGTTATGATCAATTGAGCTGAAATTTTGACACAGAACTACAAATATGCTGAATTTTGCGTGTACATAATATAAATTATTGGAAGCGCTTGCCGGAAATTGACGGGCTGGTTGAAAATGGCCAACTAATAAGCACATTTATAATTCGAAATTCCGTATCAAAACTTTGCGTTCCCAACAAACAATTTGTGCTGATTAATGGCTGAACAAGCAATTTTATAGCTGAAGTAACATTCTTATTCTGCTTCCAATGTTTGTTGGGTTTGCGGTTCCTTTGCAATGGATAGATGAAAGGATCAGCTAAAAAATTACGTATTAATGAAAATTTTGGGTGTTCGAGTATTATAGTGATTGTTTGCGTTGATTTATAATTTTTGCTTATTAGTTTCATTTATTTATTTGCTTATTGCTTTATTGCTGTTTGACAGGTTTACTTAAATTAAAAAAAATTATTTTATTTTTATATAAAATAGATTTGGGTTTAAAATAGGTTCATAAATTTATTCTTTAAATTATTTTTTCAAAAGGGGCTGGTACGCCACCATCTTTTTGTAGGCAGCATAAAAAAGTGAAAACAAAGCAATCAAAGGTAGGCCCAAGCGTTGGTTCGCGGTTATGCTCCCCAAGGCCACTTGTTATTAGAGTGGCGTCCCGTAACCTCGCTTTTTACCTGTGCACCAACTTTTAAAACCAGATTTAATGCTATACTCATACTCGGATAGGTTGAAAAATACACTTAATCTTCTAGTTTACTCGATATCTATCCATTGTAAGCAATATTTTGACAATTGTTAATGTTTTAAGAGCTGGTGCACACGTAGATTGAGGTTAAGAAAACGCCACTGGTCATTAGTAGATATAAAGGTGCCACTTCTCTGGTTTTTCAACAGTTTTGCGTTCAATATGGTTCCAATCAGTTCAAACTGAAAATTAAAACGAAATATTCGTACTGAATAAAAAACGCTAATGTGGTTTAAAAAAAAGCTACACAAGCACTTTAGGCCTTAGTTATTGCTTGGAAATTATTTATTTTAAATTTAATGGGTCGATTAGATATTAGCTTTATGGTTTGAAGCTAAGGGTTGGGCTAATATATGCTGGTAGATGTGTTTTAGTCACCCACTGATGTAACAACGGTTTGGCATCTACCAGCCTGTCAAAACAGCTTTTCGGTAATCATCTCACAACAGAGCGCCGAAAAAGTGCCTGAACACATTATGTACAGGACAGCGTCCATGTCCGAAGTCCCTCTTTTTTATATATTCTGCACAAAAATACTTTTTGGAGAGGGAAATCACAAATCGAGTGTTATCAATGTAGGGGAATTTCCGGGAAATAAGTGAACGACAAAATTTACACACTTAGAAATACCTAATCTTACACGTGACGGAATCCAACTTTGACATAAAGGATGAGACGTAAACAAACATGTCATGAAAAATTAAGTGCTTAGTTCGAAAGTACGTTTGATTGAGCTGAATTTCGCGTCTATTATGACTCAATTTTATGTCAAATTTGACGCTCGTATATGTCAGTCTCAGAGCACCTAAATTTACATCAATTTTTCTAAGTGTGTATGAATCGTCGTTTACTTTTTCCACCTTAATATACATAGAAAGCGAATTATTCCCACTTCTCTTAATTTCTATATGAAGATTTCTATTACTTCATACGAGTGGAACAGCGCTGGAAAATGGCCTGACGATATGAATAATTGTGAAATTTGAATAACAAATTTAGCCCCCCTAGAATGTTTCGTTAGATAAGCCAATGGTCTAACTTTCTGCTAAATCTCTTCAATTCCACTTATTCAAAGTTCTAGTTGTGTGTCTCTGTGCCCATATTAGGTATATTCTTCTTCTTCTTCTTATTATTATTATTATTATTATTATTATTATTATTATTATTATTATTATTATTATTATTATTATTATTATTATTGTTATTATTATTATTATTATTATTATTATTATTATTATTATTATTATTATTATTATTATTATTATTATTATTATTATTATTATTATCATTATTATTATTATTATTATTATTATTATTATTATTATTATTATTATTATTCTTCTTCTTCTTATTCCTCTTCTTCACATTTCAAGCTTATTGCTTCTCGCATATTAGCTTATTGCGTGCTCTGAATTTAGTGTTCTAGTTGCAGTTCCACAGTTATTAATTGATAGCTTTCGATGCCAGTACCATTTTTGCATTGGTATAATTGTAAGGCAAGTACAATCATACTCTGTGCCCATGGAAGTCGAGAAAGTTTTCTTTTCTAGACCGGACTGGGAATCAAACGCAGCCTCCTTCAGCATGATCTTGCTTTGTAGCTACGCTTTTGCTGACTGAGCATAGGAAGGCCCAGATTTGGTATGGTTTCTCATATTTAAACAATTTCTTCAGCACAGAATCTAAAAAAAAATAAAAACAACATTAATCAATACAATCTGAATTTTCAATTACGAAACAATTTTTTGTTTAAACTTATTTTTTAATGACCTTTACAGGCTGACTAACAGTAAATTGGTAAGCACAAAAAACCTATAATTTGTGATTTAATAAGTTTAAAAAGTTCGTTAATGGTTGCTTTACAGTACTTTTATTATACCTTCAAAGATACAGCATTTGATGGTTACATTTCTCCGGTTTGAACGAAATCTCGAAGCTTCCTCTTGATGGAGCCTATCAGCGCCCGAACAGTGGAAACGGACACGGAATCGGCGCATTTCTTCCATTTTGCCTGCATTTGCTGGATGCCCTTCGTCGAAGTCACTGCTTTGAAATTGATCAGTATTTTTCGATTGGTCGAAATTCCGGGCAATTCGGAGGATTCATAAGCTTGGAGACAAAATCGATCGTGTTGGCAGCATACCACTCCAGAACCACCTTGGAGTAGTGGCAGCTGGCCAAATAGGGCCAAAAGATGCTTTGCCCCTATGCTTGCGGATGAACGCTTTTTCAGGCATTCAAATCGCTTGCCAAATCATGGCCTTCTTCGCGAAACTGTCGGTAAACACGAATTTGAATCTTCCAGGCCCATCTCCACGTCCAGTCGCGATTTAAAACTTTTGACCGGGAAGCTGCTTAAAATCGAGTTTGACGTATCTTTCGTCATCGATCAAAGTGCAGCCCTTGTGTTTCGTCAAAACACGGTCGTACAAGAGCCTTGCACGCTTTTTGGCCACGGAATTCTGCTTCATGTGCCGGTTCGGATGTTTACTAGCTTTGTACGACTTGCATCCTTCCCTGGCAAGGATGTTCCGCACCGTTTGAAAGTTGGCGTTGTACCTTCTGGCCACATCTCGGATCGAAAGAAAGGGGGTGGACTTTTACGCATCTCAACACCTTACTGCGCAGCTGACGATCGCTGGTTCCAGTTTTTCGTAGGTCCGCTGATTACTTTCCACACTCAGGGTTTCCTTGTAGGTTTTGAGCACTCGACAAACTGTTGTTGTCGGCATCTTCAGCACTTTATCCAGCATGGAACCGGAGCACTCCGGATTTTCTAGGTATTTGTGAACAATTTTTTTTCTTCTTTCTAGTTCCATTTGACGTTATTTCTGAACGCGATCGACTACTTTGATCAAACTTGCACCAGTTGTTCTCAATAGAAGCATAGAGGTAACTCTAAGACTAGAAGGTCCCGAAATAACGTGCTCAACTTTTTGGCTCAGCTCTGGTACTCTCTTCGGTCCCAAGCTAATCGATTCACCCCTCGAAAAATAGGAAAATCCACTAACCCCTCATTTTATCTGTCAAACTTTCATAGCGAACAAAACAAACATTGTGTAGTACTAGAATTTCGACTAGAATGGGATACGTTAATCGTTTGCTTGGGAGCAATAGGCTAGTCAAGTAGTGAGCCAATTTAAAATCGTTTGTTTCGTATTGATTGTTGATAGAAGTGTAAATAAACCACTGTCAAAGATTTTCGATTCCCAACACTAGAGGCGTGCTAGCGGCGCGCGAGGGGCGTACTAATTTACTTTTAGTAAGCCTTTAGTTAGACTTCTGCGAGCCCGACACGCCTCATATTGAATTCCGAAAGGGTGTCAGACATCGATTTAAGGCTCCTACACCTAGGGAATGAGTAGTTAAGGGGGGTTGGATTTCAAAAGATCTTTAATTGGAATGACACTAATGAAGACTGCACATTGCAGTCGAAATACGTAATTTCGTAATACGTAAATTCTAAGTGGATCAACTCACGTACCAAGGTTTTGTGATTTTCCTCATACCGGAAGTAGCCATCAAAATAGCGTCAGACCTTCTTGATCTTTGTTCCTCTATATTTTGAAATAAGACAATTGTCTTCTTTGATTTAAGGATGGATACCTGTTGGAAGCTCTAAAAATGGGTAGCGTTTTTTCAGTATGTTATTAAAAATATTTCAGCTTTATATTATAATAAACGTCACAAGAACTATTCCACAGCATCAGACAGCATATGAGAAAGTCAAACGCGCACTTTTTTGCCTGTAGATTTGAAGAAATACTTCAAGTCTCCTCATCCATTCATGTATGAGTTAGGTAAAGAAGTGTGCGAAATCAGAAATCTCATTATACCTTTTGGCAAATTTCTTTTGCTGATTATTCATAAAATGTATAAGTCAACTAATCAGCAGACGCCTTGCAAAATGTTAATGATGATTATGTGTCAAATGAAATGTATAAGCGGTCACACATACCTTTTATGCATTTGTATAGGACCTATGTGGTTTGTCTTATGGAATATATAAGGCTGATGTTTTGGAAAAATTGTATAAGTGTAACACATGGATAAAATAATTGATTTTCGTGTCTGTCGCCTTAATGGCCCTTAGCTCAATTTAATCTTCTGTTCAATCTTCGCACTGCCGTACTCTAGCGGAACTATCAATGTATTCTATTCACAACTTTCTCTAGCTAATAAATTACCGCACGAAAGCTTCATGTTGATAATAGATTCATGTTGATATTAGTATAGCATTTCCTCCCAATTCTGATTTTCGAAGCCTTTGATTTTACCAATCCATTGCAACTATCGCATGAAATTAAATCGCCCACCGCCATAGAACCCAGACTACAGCCCTGCCCCGTTGCCAATCCGAAGCGCACTGTGTTTACATTTTTGTTTTCTAATAATCTCTTTCTCCTCTTCTGATTTATTTGCAGGTAAGCTCAATTTACGGCCTTATCGCCTTTATTTTTCACCTTTTGGCCGTACGCGAGCGGGAGAAACAGCGCCAGTGGCCACGCCGTGATGAAGCGTAGCCAGCAGATATAGTAGTTAATCCAGGAAGATTCGTGTTGTAGGTACTTCACGGCTCCGGCTACTCCGCCCGCGACCGATGATGGGCTCTTCTGGTGCAATAAAACCCCAAGCCAGCAGCGGTGTATATATTTAAGTAAGTGCCAGGAGATTGAGAGGTTGCCCGGAATGGTATTTAATATTCGCGCGGATAGCGAAGGTAAACATTCCAATTTCCGTGAGTAGACCTGCCGTCGTCGTAAGGGCGCGGATGGAGGGGTGCGTTCGAGCGTAATTGCGGACCATGAAAATTTCCATATTGCTTTGAAAATATCGAAACGTAACGAAAATAAAAAAAAATAAAAAATAAGGAAAGAAGTAACGCGAACGAAAAGCATGACCTCCAACGCCCCCAACAACGCAATGATCGACCGGCGGACAACGACGCGTTGAACGAGATGAGCTTACAAGAAGGAAGAAATGTGTATATCTGGCTCAGAGCTGTTGCTTGGATAGCAAGACTAGGGGCGGAAGAGAGTGTTTTAACGGGAGAAAATATATAAACCTTTTGCCAAGGTGTTAATCAAGGCGAGCGAGAGGCGAGTGATTAAGCGTGAAGTAATTTCTTTGTTTGTTTTGAATCCTGTAAGGTGTGAGTTTATGGATGGTTTTATTGAGGAAGGAAAATATTTTTATGATGTCTTCATTTAATTCCTTGAGCTTGCCAGCTACCATTTCCAAAACGGGAAAACTTCTCGAAAAATCAACCAAGCGAATAAAGCAACTAACCAAGCTTAACCTAATTGAAACGAGAAGGCACTTAAGGAATTTGATAAGGAAACCCTTTCAACCTACACTTCCACTGTCCGTCCACCTAAACCGTGTAGGCGGAAGCCCGCCAAAGCCCAGAGAGATAATTACTCCTTCTCTACCAATTAGAGAGCAACAAAAGCTTTGCAGCCACTGTGCTTCGGGATCAGGAATGTGCACCACTAGGGGGAAAAAGAAGAAGAAGAAAACTCGCGAAGGTCTTTCTCCGTCCTCCATCGGTCGTCGTGCCGCGAAAAGCGAGAAAGATCCGTTAAATAGATTCTAAATTAAATTAATTACCGTCAAGATTGTGAGCGCGGATCGCTTGCAAAAAAAGGCAAAGAAAATAAAACAAAGCACGATCAGTGGAGTGGTGGAGGCGGTGGAGGCGGCGGTGGCGGACGAGTTCGAAGGGAGAAGTGAGATGTCTTAGAATGTGGCAACAACAAAAACCGACCATCAAAGGAGGATTGAAGGAGGGCGGCTGCGGTTGGACAATAAATAAATTAGTGCTGTTTACAAATAGGAAGTGCCATTTATTAAAGGAGACAATTGACTCCATTTAAATGGGATTGCATTAATTTCTGACGTGCAGTGTGGAGTGGAGTTTTTTTCACTCTCTGGTGCTTAGCAGTAAGAAGCCATAATGAATCTGAGCACAGTAATCACGAAAGCAATGCAGGGAAATTTATTTCCACTCATTTTGTCCACAATGGCATGGGTTATGGAAAAAGGACGTTGGTTTTTGTTTTTGCCGTGTTATATTTTGTAAATAATTGGATGAAGGTTTTGTACTTGAACAATTGATTATGCATGGCTTATAGTTCACTTTTACTGCTGTTTGTTTTTGAGTTGCTTCAATTGTAAGGAAGTTGGTTTTTCATTTACTGTGGAATATTGTCTTTGATATAATAGTTGAGATTTTTTTTCAGAATGCTCACTAAGGAAATAATTGTACGCTATGAGATTGAGCTAATTTTTAGTAGCCTTTCCACTGGTATATAACTAATTTATAAAGTTTCTCAGTTGGGAATTGGTGAGTCCATGAACTGATTTTCAGAATATGTTAAACCAGACAAAAGTTTTATCCTAAAATTTAAAGCATTTTACTATTTCTCAGTATCTTCTGCAATCCTTTGAAAATCATTGGCCAAGTTTGAGGAAATTGTGTTTGAAACGGTACTGAATGCTAATGAGATCAAGAGCTTAGAATGAAGGTTTTTTACTAAAATGGTGAAAAAAAATCCCTGCCTATCAGTGGGAATCGACCTTGCTCCTTAAAGCCCTTAGAGAAACTGTCCATAAAAAATACGATAGCGTTACGGAATGTAATGTCAGCCTAACCCCTAACTTCGCTTATGTGGATAGAAATTTATTTCAAGCACAGGGATGAGAATTATGTAAAACCAAATATTAAGCTTTCCTTTGTGCGTTGTGGTATGCGGGGCTAGGCTGCCTTAAACAGCCGTTTTTGCTAATACTGAGCTGAAAATACCAGTCCCCATTCTATTAAAGCAATTCATTGTCATTCATCATTGTTGCTCATCGTGAATTTTGTGAAACTTGTCGTCGCGGGGTTTCCCGTCGTCGTCGTCGTCATCGTCGGTGCCGGGCTACAAAAAACAACTGGATCATAAGCGTGATGTGATATGATGGGCTCGGTGACCTTAGAGCGACCGTTTTTGTTTACTGAGTCTAGCCTACGTGGTGGCCATTTGTGGACTCTGCAAGGAATCTCCTTTGGTCGCTTTATTTTATAACATGAACCCATCACTTTAATTCAGCTTACCATTGGCTGAAACGAATCGTGTTGCAAACCCGACCCTTTTATCCAACATCCCAGTGATTTCTCGAGAAAGTGCAGAGGATTTGTCAGCTTCCAACAAAGCAATTAGCACGTCAACACATTCCTACCCATTACATTTTACCCTTCTTACAAATAAGGATATGCATACCGCTTGGAAAAGCGATTGTCATATACCAGTCGACTCAGCTGTGTGTGTGTGTGTACGAAACATTTTTCAAGACGTGTTTCTCGTTAACCACTGAATCCTACCTTGTAGATGTATATTCAATACTTTAGGAATCGGTCATCAGGTGTTGGAGCAGTGCTGTTTTCCTAAAATTTGAGCTATTGACCAGCACCTTAATTCTTGAAATCAAGATTAATTTCCAAAAGTTCTGTCAACATTTCCAAGTATCATATTTTTTGTTTTCCTTTTTATCTCATATCATACTTTACTTTCTCAATTTTTTTGAAAATACCTTGAACAATTTCTAAAACATTTCTTAAACATTCGTGGGCAAAATCTCGGGCCAAACAAAGTTTCCAAAACTACTAGTAAGTAATAAAATCAAAAACTCCACAGTATGAAGCCCTTACTGCGCTAACCAAAGTAATAGCGCAACGGAGTTTCGTTGCTCCGAGGCACTTGGTCACCCTTCTTAAGATTAAGTACGAGGCTAAATAAGGGCAAGATTATGGATATGATTATACTTAAATTTAAAAAAATAATAATAATAATGTACTGCGTTCAACTCAGAATATCTATGGCGTTTTACAAATAATTACCAATTTACTTTCTACGTTACTGTTAAATTTATGCTGGAGGTGGTGGATTTGTGAATAGTTATCAATTATGATTGCTGTTAAGATAGCATAAATCAATCTACAGCATAATAGAACAGCAATGATAAATCTATGTAGATTAATGCTAAATGGCGCATTCATGAAACTGATCCTAGAGCTCCACAGATTTTTCGAACCCACTCATAAACATCTTATCAGAATGAATTCGAAGTTATGACTAAAAAATTAACGCTGGGGACTATGGAATGATCCACTATAATATCCGGAACAACCGTAAAAGTGGTCAATTCATGAAACTGATCCTAGAGCTCTGCGGATTTTTCGAAACCACTCATAAACGTCTTATCAGAAAGAATTCGGAGTTGTGACTAGAATATGGACCCTGGGGACCACGGGACAGTTCACCGGAAGATTCGGAATATCCGTAAATGTGGTCAATTCATGAAACTGATCCTAGAGCTCCACGGATTTTGTGAAACCACTCATAGACATCTCATCAGAATGAATTCGGAGTTGTGACCGGAACATGGACCCTGGAGACCACGGGATAGTTCACCGGAAGATCCGAAACATCCTGAAAAGTGGTTAATTCATGAAACTGATACTAGAGCTCCGTGTTTTTTTTTCGAAACCGCTCATAGACGTCTTATCACAATTAATTCGGAGTTTTGACTGGAATATGGACTCTGGGGACTACAAGATGGTCCACCTGAAGATCCGGAACATCAGTAAAAGTGGTCAATTCATGAGACTGATCCTTGAGCTCTATGAGGTTGCAAAACCACTCATAAACGTTTTATAAAAATTAATTTGGAGTTGTGACCGGACTATGAACACTTAGATGGAAAATGGACTTTTGGGACCACGAGATAGTTCACCAGGAAGATCCAGAACATCCATTAAAAAAATTCAGTTCTTGAAACTGAGCTTAGAGGTCCGCTTTTTTCGAAAGCACTCATTGGCGTCTTATCAGAATTAATTTGGAGTTATGACCAGAAAATCGACCCTGGGACCAATGCTCAATGGTCCCAAAGCCGTATTTATGAAGACAAAAATATTAACACTAAAACCATCACTTTTAGGTATATGGTGTCTTGGGGAAAGTTTCTTCGTATTGTTTTAGTCGATTTGAAATTAAGGTGGTCCTTAAAATTGGTGAATTGAAAATTCACCCTTTTTTATTAGTTGAGATAGACTAATGCAGTGTTTTAAAAAGTTGTAGAACAATCAATTTGAACCAACTCACGGCATCAAATTTCTATCTCTTATGGTTCATGACTTATGGTTATTTTAAACGAGTAGGTTAGAGTGGCCCCTAGAAAATCTTTCTTTAAATATTTTATAAAAAATATTTAAAGAAAGCCGATTTTCTAGGGGCCACCCTAACCTCTCTAAAAACACTGTTGTCATTACGTTTAGAACTTTTTATAAATTATATTTTTGCAGAAGTCACTAATTTGATATCTCCTTTATTTAAAAGTTATGGCTAGTTTTTGATAAAAAAAAAAGATTAAATATTTTAAACAAAAAACGCTCTCACCGTTTTTTCCACCAATAATGAAAAAAACACGATCTCTTACATGAAATCGGTTTGCTCCATTTAGAGAAATTTTTATTATAATAGAACCATTTTTTCGAAGAAAATCTCCATTAATTTGCTAATAATAAAAAAAAATAGCAGCCTGTTTGCGTTAGCAAAAATATGCGTCATCATAAGTTCTAAATGTAACCAAAACAAGGTTTTTACGAGAAATGAACTTATGAAAAGATATTTGAAATTTTAGGGGCCATCCTAACCTGCTTGTTTAAAAATCATAACTCATGCGCCATAAGATATAGAAATTTGGTGTCTTGAGCTAAATTGCTTCGAATTGATTGTTCTACAACTTTTAGAACATTGCATTGGTCTATCTCAAATAATAATAAAAAAAAGTTTGTGTTTTCAAATCTAAATTTTGTGGACCACCTTTATTTCACCAACATAAAAAGATCGGCCAAACAATATGAAGAAACTTTCCCGAAGACACTATATACCTAAAACTGACGGTTGGGGCGCAAACATTTTTGTCTTCCTAAATACGGCTTTGGAAACCATTGTGCAGTGGATGGTCCTCCGAAAGATCCGAAACATCCGTAAAAAGGCTCAATGCATGGAACATCCGTTAAAGTGGATAGATCAAGAAAACACTCTGTGGTTTTTAGAACTGCTCATAGACACATTTTTTTTATTATCATGGATGATTTCTAGGTGGTATTTAAGTATTTAATAATTCTAAACACTTTTAACATAATTTTTTAATTATTGTTCCGTGGATTTCATGAACTTATTTCCCTTGACTTCTTGACTTCTTTGGAGTTACAAGGTAACGAGGGACTAGCCAGGCATGGAAAATCATTTGCATTCATTTCGTGCATTCATTTACATTCATTTGCCTCTAACTTTTTTCTTCAACAGCATTCCGCAAAATGTTGTAAATAGCTTTTGTAGGTTTTGTTACAAGCTACAACTTTTGTGAACAAGTAAAATCCGTATCTCAGATGCATGACGAACCAGAGCGAACAGAAGCCACTAGTGTTTTTCAGTGAATGTATTTTACATTCACTGAAAAACAGTAACGAGTTCTGCCCGCTCTAGTTCGTGATGCATGAGAGATACAGATTTGAGTTATGAGCAAAACCTACAAAAGCTTTTTGCATCATTTTGCGGAATGCTGTTGATGAAAAAAGTTAGAGGCAAATGAATGTAAATGAATGTATGAAATGAATGTAAATGATTTTCCATGCCTGGGACTAGCTTCAATGTTTATATTTTCAATTCATCACATCAAAATTTAATCAATAAGCCATTTGAAAACATCGTCTTATTGAGTGGTTTTGAAAAAAAACAACCTTGTAGCTCTAGGATCAGTTTCATGAATTAATCACTTTCAATGATCTTCCGGATCTTTTAATAGACCATCCCATGGTCTCCAGTATAAACTGTCTGGTCAAAACTTCGATTTGATTGTGATAAGATGTCTATGAGTGCTTTCTAAAAAATCGGGGAGCTCAAGGATCAATTTCATGAATTGAGCACTTTTAGGGATGTTCCGGATCTTCCGATGGGCCAACCAGTAGTCTCAAGAGTCCATATTCTGAGCTCAACTCCGAATTCATTCTGAAAAGATTTTTTTAAATATCTTAGGAGTTTAGTTAGCTTAGTTAGGAGACTTTCAGCCCTGGGCTGGTTCGTATCCGAAAGTTCTGATAACATGTCTCTGAGTAGTTTCTAAAAAAATTGGTCTCTAGGATCAGTTTAATGAATTGACCACTTTTACGAATGTTCTGGATATTTTAGTGGACTATCCCGTGGTCCCCAGTGTAAAATGTCTGATAAAAATTCTGATTTTATTGTGATAAAGGGTGATACGGTCAAAATTTGGTCAATATCAACTTGACGTATTTCTTTCAATTTTGCATTTAAAAAACCTGAACCCCCCTCATTTTGAAGGTGTGTGTGTGTAGAATGTTGCTCCTATTTTGATTTTGGAATTCACTCTTCAGTTGTCAAAATGCCATCCAAGCAAGAAGAGCAGCGTATCAAAATTTTGCTCGCGCATCGCGAAAATCCGAGCTACTCGCGCGCAAAGTTGGCAAAATCGCTAAAAGTTGCCAAATCAACCGTTACAAATGTAATTAAAGTGTTTGGGGAACGTTTGTCGACAGCCAGGAAGTCTGGATCGGGGGAAATCGAAAACCGGAAGCCGCTGAGACGACAAAGAGAGTTGCCGGTAGTTTCAAGCGAAACCCTAACCTCTCTCTCCGAGATGCCGCAAATAAGCTGGGTGTATCGTCTACAACCGTGCATCGAGCCAAAAAACGAGCCAGACTATCGACTTACAAGAAGGTAGTGACTCCAAATCGCGATGATAAACAAAATACGACGGCCAAAGCGCGATCCCGGAGGCTGTACACGACGATGCTGACGAAGTTTGACTGCGTGGTAATGAACGACGAAACCTACGTCAAAGCCGACTACAAGCAGCTTCCGGGACAGGAGTTTTATACGGCAAAAGGAAGGGGAAAGGTAGCAGATGTTTTCAATTCATGAAACTGTCAAAGTTCGCAAAGAAATATCTGGTTTGGCAAGCCATCTGTACCTGTGGCTTGAAAAGCAGCATTTTCATAGCTTCCGGGACTGTCAACCAAGAAATTTACGTGAAAGAGTGTTTGAATAAACGTCTGCTGCCTTTCCTGAAGAAACATGGTTGTTCCGTACTGTTTTGGCCGGATTTGGCATCTTGCCATTACGGTAAAAAGGCCATGGAGTGGTACGCCGCCAACAACGTGCAGGTGGTTCCCAAGGACAAGAACCCTCCCAACACGCCAGAGCTCCGCCCAATTGAGAAATACTGGGCTATTGTCAAGCGGAACCTAAAGAAGACCAAAAAAACTGCTAAGGGCGAGCAGCAGTTCAAGGCAAACTGGCTTTCTGCGGCGAAGAAGGTGGACAAGGTGGCTGTACAAAATCTGATGGCAGGGGTCAAGCGTAAGGCCCGGCAATTCGGATTTGGAAAAGCGGAAGCCTAACTGAATATTTTTCCTGAATTTTATACTAATTGAACTTGAAAAAGAAATTTAATTTGATTTTTTAAATAAACGATTTCACCGATTTACACGCGTTTTTCCTTGACCAAATTTTGACCGTATCACCCTCTAAGACGTCTATGCGTGGTTTCTAAAAAACCGTGGAGCCCTAATATCAGTTTCATGAAATGAGCACTTTTGAGGATGTTACAGATCTTCCGGTGGACCATCCCGTAGTCTCCAGAGTTCATATTCTGAACACAACTCCGAATTCATCTGATAAAGTGTCTATGAGTGGTTTCTAGAAACCCGCGGAGCTCTAGGATCAGTTTCATGAATTGGCCACTTTTACTTATGTTCCGGATCTTCTATTGAACCATCCTGGAATCTCCAGGGTCCATATTCCGGTCACAACTCTGAATATATTCTGATAAGACGTTTATGAGTGGTTTAGAAAAAAAACCGCTGAGCACTAGGATCAGTTTCATGAATTGACCTATTTTACGAATGTTCCGGATTTTCCGGTGGGCCACCCCGTAGTCTCCAAAGTCTTTATTCCGAACACAACTCCGAATACATTCCGATAAGACGTATATGAGTGGTTTTGAAAAAAACCGCGTAGCTCTAGGATCAGTTTTATGCATTGACCACTTTTACGGATATTCCTGAACTTCTAGTGGACCATCCTGTAGTCCCCAGGGCCCTTATTACGGTCAAAACTCCGAATTCATTCTGATAAGACGTTTATGAGTGGTTTCCAGAAATCCGTGGAGCTCTAGGATCAGTTTCATGAATTTACCACTTTTATGGATGTTCCAGATATTCTAGTGAACCATCCTGTAGTCTCCAGGGTCCATATTTCGGTCACAACTCCAAATTCATTCTGATAAGACGTTTATGAGTGGTTTCGAAAAATCCGTGGAGCTCTAGGATCTGTTTCATGAATTGAAGACTTTTACGGATGTTCCGGATATTATAGTGGACCATTCCGTAGCCCCAGGATCAATTTTTCGGTCACAACTCCAAATTCATTCTGATAAGACGTCTATGAGTGGTTTCGAAAAATCCGTGGAGCTCAGGATCTGTTACATGAATTGAAGACTTTTACGGATGTTCCGGATATTATAGTGGACCATTCCGTAGGCCCAGGGTCAATTTTTCGGTCACAACTCCGAATTGAGTGGTTCCGAAAAATCCGTAGAGCTCTAGGATCAGTTTCATGAATTGACCACTTTTACGGATGTTCCGGATCTTCCGGTGGATCATCTTGTAGTCCCCAGAGTTCAAATTAAGGTCATAACTCTGAATACATTCTGATAAGACGTCTTTAACTGGTTTGAAAAATTGACCTTTTTACCGGATATTCCTGATCTTCCACAGGATCAGACTTGTGTCCTACCGGAAATTGAATCTTCCTTATAGGTGGTCAACTTTCTGCTTAACAACTTCTCAGAAGGCATCAGGAATTTATCTCTTCAAATTGCCCGAAAATCAGTGTTTGGTCCCAATTAGCTCTAATCCCATATGCTACGTGTATTCGTTAATGCCGGTTCATTGCAGCCATTCAAAATATAATTTTTTATATTTTTTTCCAGAACATGTTTATTAGGCGCAAGCTATTTCAAATTTAACGATGTTTTATCCTTGATTCTTGTGACACATAGCATAACATGAGAATTCACAAACCACTTCAATGGTAGTCATTTGACACATCAGGCCAAATTCAGGTACCCCGGAGAAGTGGCCAGTTTCTGACTGTGACTAGAAAAATAGATATTTTCTATTCAGGTGAAATAATTGAAATTATAACTAATTAGCCATTAAAGAGGTGCGTACTCGAAGATCAAAAAAGAATCAGTAAGCATATTATTTTTCACTAAATTCGTTACCTTAAGGGTAGCTTTTTATCATCCAAATTGTCAAAGTCAATGTTGAAATATATTAATTTAAAGCTGTGGAATTCTTTAATCGAAATAAAAATAAATGTTGCCCAAATTACTTAATTGAGCTTAACTGTTTAATCCACGGATCCCTATTTCCCGGCAAAAATAAGTTCCACATTCCAACAGATCAACCAAGACCACCCATCATCTGGTGTAACGGTTGCGCGAATATCAGTCTTATCAAAATTTACATCTGAGCTGCTGTGGAATCAAATCTCTCTGCACCGTGATCAACGTGCGATTAGCTCAAAATTCACGCAAGGGATTGAAACGATCAAACATCCAACCCTCACGATCGTTTCTTCAACAGGAGACTCTGCAGCCCGGTGACGTTTAAGTATTTCGCGCAGCCTAAGAAAGTCTAAGCCTAGAATCAACTGAAGAAGCCAACAAACTCCGGACCTAATGATAAATCTCTATCTGGTGTAACATAAATCCATCGGACCGATATCGGGTTGATCAAAGAAGATCACGCCAAGCTCCCGTTCGTTCCCGGGAGATTCCGGAACTTCGGGAACGCGCAAGCCATGCCCAGCCGACGATATCGAATAACAAGAGTTTTTACTTAAGTTCCTTTCTTGCCCCCGTTGCTTCAGCCCTTTGTCAGGCCAGGGGAGCTGCTTCACATCTTGACAGCTTGGCCAGCTACTTACTGGAGCTACGCCGGCCGCCGATTGCAAAGGGCTCCAACTGCACGACACGCGGTGAAAAATAATCTCTCCGACGCGTTCCGCGAACATCTCATCTCGGAGATATGATTTATGCTGCCGCTATTATGCGGGATGTCGGGATACATCGCAGTGGATGGCGGCCACCGCTACTGCGCAACGGTCGCCGTCGTTGGCAATCACAATTTTGACATTCACCATCGTAAAATGGCTCTTAATTGATTTCCCTCTCTTTCTCTATCAATCGCTCCGCGTGCTAATCTACTTTTCCAAACGATAAGCGACTGGATGGAATCCTCCATTGCCGATTGAGTTGTTTAATTGCCTTCTCCCGGGCGCACGCGCTCGAACATGCTCGCGATGTGACTTGGGCTTCAATGGCAATGGTCCATGGATAGTCGCGGTTTTAGATGGTTGCGGCATTCTTAACTTCAACTTTCCAGCGGCCACTTATTTGACCGATCACGAAAATCGCGAAATCCACGTGCAATTCCGCTCGGTTTTGAAATTCGACCGACTCCGACCGCTTGCCGTCCATCGCGGCGCACTTCCAATGCATTCCAATTCTATCGAGAAACCTTGTCTAGAGAGGTACTACCTCTAGTGCCAGACCAGCAGCCCATCTCCTATCTCTGATCCGGCCTGAACACACCATGGCGGGCGGCTGATTATACGTTCAACGCTAATCAACGTCATCATCATCGTATGGGCATCGCATCGGTGGGCGGCGGTGGCGGCGATGGTAGCAGAGGAGAGACTTGATAGAAAATGGTTTAAAAATAGCCATATCAGCTCCGGACTAGGCAGGGAGGACGCGGCAAGTGACTGGAAAAACTCGTTGGAAGGCCTCTTCCAACAGTGACCGAGGCGGGTCCCTACCAGCAGGCGCACAAGGCAGCTATGTAAGGCACCCGGGAGATAATCGTCCGTGGCGATGAAAAATCGGTTGATCGCTGATTAAATTGTAATTTGCTGGTTTAATGGGGTTAGGCTGCCCGGCACTGCCGATTGGTTTGGCTGGTTACGGAGGCCTCAATCGTCACACTGTTAAATCGAGCATGTTTGGTTTAGCATCGATTTGCTATTTTTGGGTTAGGATTTGCCGAAAGATGGCTGAAATTTGCAGCACGCTGTCAGACTCTCTTGGACTCAGCTAGATCGGAGTTAGAAAGGGAAACTGAGCACATTGGAGGGTTGGATGAGTCAATCATATGCTAAGGAAATTATGGTCCTGATCGGTCTACGAGATGGAACTTTTGGTATTCAAGCGCCACTGATTAAAAAAAAAACATGGATGAATGGCCTTCGTTACCCGAACAAAGTAACATCCTGACATCATCAAGATAACATGTCTTGCTATGCAAGATATAATTTTGTTTTCAGTTGTTATCGCTTTGATAATTTATTTATCAACCTTGAATTATTTGCTATCAGTTGTTATCATGAAAAAAGTACTATTTGTTTACGAACGATGGTTGATTAGAAACACTTAATCTTACATCGCTAATCATAATTCAGTTACCAGCGTTTATTGTCATTATGAAGATGTTTTTAATGCTTACAAAATTAGTTGTTTCTTTTGTTGGCTGTTTATTCAACCACAATGTTAACATGAATATTCAGTTATCAAACCTTGTTAACCGTGTATCAGAACTTGTTATCAATTCGGCAAAAAACATTGCTCGGGTAATCCAACATTTTTCAAACTTGTCCACATAACTCAAAATCTCAAAAATGATGTAATCTTATCAAAATCCACCACCTCAACTGTGTACCCATTGGCATTATTACTAAATCACCGGCACCAAATCCATCAGCAAATTGCGACCCACCGAAATCAACTAACAGCTTTCGCTCTGTTGCAATTTGCTGCGCGAAAATGATTCATCGACTGGAGATAAATCTTCTAAATGGTAATGCTTCGCATCTAGATCTTGGGGTGTGCATTTACGACGACGCGACCCGCCGGCCGACCGACCTGGCCGTCTTAATTGCCGACACGACAATCTTCACGTACATCTCCGTCTTAGAGCGTGGTGTGGCAGGCGGGCCCGGTGCAGGTGAGGGGGCAATTGTCTTTTTCGTCAATACCTACTCTTTCTGCGCTGGGCATATGGATAGTAGCAGCAACAGTTCAGGGGAAGGGGGGCTGCCACCGCCCCATCGAACTTCACATGTTGAAAGCGGAGCGATTTTAGTCGATGAGCGGAGATGTGCCACCGAAGTGTTTGCGTAATTCACATACAGACCTACATTCGCTTGCGGGCTGCGGCTGAATCGTGCACGAAATGAGCTGATGGGCTGTGAACTAGAAAGAGCCCTAAAGTTACAAATTGATCGATTCGTTGACGTTGGGTGTCGTGTGTGTGTGTCTGAAGTGCTGCTTCGGGGGGTTGACCGTAATGACTGTTTACACGTCAAGAGTTGGTGATAATTTATGCTCCGACGCACAGTGGGCCGAGGGTGGACATAATTAAAAAAAAGGTAGTTCGGATCTTTTGATATTTTTCTAATAATCTTTATTGAATTATATTGGGAGACGAGTTTTACCGCCAGGGAGGCAGCTCCCACACCTGGACCCTACCTATCGACCCATCAACTCATGAACCGGGGACCAACGGCTTTACTTCCCTTCGGAATGAAGGCGTGATCAGATATGTTATGCCTCAGAACATCCCGGTGGCGCCGACTGGGATTGAACCCAGGTCTGCTGGGGTGAGAGGTAATCACGCTTACCACTACACCACCGGCCGCTATTTATTTAAAAAAAAAATAATTATAGCCTTAATTTTTTTCTAAACAGGCCTGTCTTGGTGGATACTCATAATTAATCCATGAGTATCCAGCTCCGAAAAGAGCAGATCCAGACAAACTGGATATATGATTCAAACTTTTCCGATTTGTATAAAACATTAGCGTAATTGTTTGTTATGGGCAATGATTCAAATTTTTGCTAAAATGTAGCCATTTTGAATCTTGTAATTTTTTTAAAATGGTGCCTCTGAAATTTTTCAAATAGATTAACGGTGAAGCGGTTTCTGACCCTGTAATTGTAGCGAACGAACTGGGCTCGTACTTTGCCCATCTCGCAGCCATCGAGAAGTACGAAGACGAATTCAAGCGGAAAGCTAAACCTTCGACGTCTTCCATCGCAAGTTTCACTGTTTCTTCTGACGCTTGGAACTCGGACATGGTAGGAATTGCAGCATGCCCGCCGCTGCAGCAACGGAAAGTCGGCGGGTCCCAACGAAATCGGGTACCCTCTACTCAAGAGGTTACCAACACCACGCCAGCTACGAATGTTGGAGCTTTTCAACAAGTTTTGGCTTACCAGCGTCGTGGAAGGAGAGCTTAGTCATTCCCATCCCAAAAGCCAATGAAACAACCCGTGAAGTTAGCAAGTTCCGGCCAATAGCCTAGACATGCTGTTTGGTCAAGGTCCTGGATCGAATGGTCAACAGGAGGCTAAAGCATTTCCTTGAAGCCGAAAACCTGCTAGATCATCGACAGCACGCCTCCCGTCAAGGGTACGGAACGTCAACTTATTTTACAACATTAGGGGAGGTCCTCAAGAGTGCCAACGATAGCGGTCTCCACACCGAGATCGTCTCGCTGGATATATCGAAGGCCTTCAACAGGACGTGGACGCCCCTCGGCTTAGAGCAGCTTGTGAACTGGGGCTGTGTGGACCCATGGTCCAGCTTCTCAGAGAAGAGACAAGCGTCCCATAAGGTTCAGTTATCGCCGTTGCTCTTTTCCAAGTGGCCATGAACGGAGTTTTCGGTGGACTGCCGGAATTTTTTTACATTTTCGTGTATGCTGACGATGTACTTATCGTAACTACCGGCTCAACAGCAGCACGTAGCATGATCAAGGGCCAGGCAGCAGTCTCCGCTGTATTCGGGTGGGCCAGTGCGGTAGGTTTCCAGCTTTCGGTCACCAAAAGCGACAGGTGCCACGTGTGTGAATCCCAGCACCGCACTATGGGCAAAAATGGGTCCAAAATTACCCAAAATTCAATATCTCAACAGCACGCTGAATTCCGGCCATGAAAAACGACTTTTCCGAAGGGAAATTGTCCGGGGAATCGATTGCACGTAGTTTCATAGACCGGAGAGCCTTGTAGGTATGTGTTTTGGACCATTTTACCCCATTTTCCCCTACTTTTTGGAGGAAACGTTTTTTCACAGCTCTATTTTTCGTAAAACATAAGCACTTTATGCATGGTTTTAGAATACAATGTCTTTAAACAACAGTTCATGAGATATAAGGGGAATACGGGGTACACTTTATAGGGGAGTTAGGGGTAAAAGTGAAAATACAATCAATGTTTTTTAATACAAAATCCATTTTTTTAATATAATAATATTTTTTTCTGAAAAACATTTTTTATTAACTTTTATTTGGTATTTTGAGTTCCGTCATCGACCAAACAGTTCAAAAGTTATAAATTTTTGAAAAAAATCGAAAAAAAAAATTTCCGCTCTGATTTATAAATAGTCACCCTAATGTCAAAATAAAAAAAAAAATACGGGTCTAATATGTTGCGATTAGGAACAAAACTACCAATTTTTACAAAATTCTGAGAACCACTATATCGTTTTGCTGTATACAGACAAAAAAAGTGAAAACTCTTTTAAAACAGATAGCAGTAAATTTAAACTTATTTAACCCCAATTAACCTTAAAATTTCGAAAAAAAAAATCTTATTATTGCAGGAAACCTTTGGGTTCGTTCAAACAATCGCATCGTTCAACATTTTTATGAATTAAAATAAATTTAGCGAGTGTTCACTTTTACCCCTTACTCCTCTATAAAGTGTACCCCTTATTCCCCTAATATCTCATGAACTGTTGTTTAAAGACATAGTATTCTAAAACCATGCATTAAGTGCTTATGTTTTACGAAAAATAGAGCTTTGAAAAAAACATTTCCTCCAAAAAGTAGGGGAAAATGGGGTAAAATGGTCCAAAACACATACCTACAAGGCTCTCCGGTCTATGGGATCACGTGCAATCGATTTCCCGAACGATTTCCCTTCGGAAAAGTCGTTTATCATGGCCGGAACTCAGCGTGCTGTTGAGATATTGAATTTTGGGTAATTTTGGACCCATTTTTGCCCATAGTGCACCGTGTCAGTGGGCAACCTATCAAAGTTCAAATCCAGGCCATACCACTGAAGAAGACGGTCCGTATTCTGGGGGTACTTTTTGACCGGTTCCTCAACAGCGAGCAGCACTTTAAGGCGATCAAGAACGACTGCCGCAGCAGGATCGCGACACTCATTTCCGGGTTGCAAGTGCCGTCATCGATAGTCGCCTAGTGTAGGGTTTTGAGATGACGTGCATCGCCACCGAAAAGCTCGTGCAGATACTTGCACCAACTTTCAACACCTACGTTCGGATTGTCTCCGGTCTTCTTCTGTCAACGCTAGCAATGGGCGATCTTGGATCGAAACACAAATGATCGATTCTTTTGGTCGTTTTTTTTTAATCGATCTCAAACACAACAAAAATCAACTGGATCGATCCTTTTCATTCGATGCTTGTTTCGATCCAAAAAAAAAATCAGCGCATTTGCATTTGCAATTTAATATTGACCTGTACCTGGAGTCTTCAGCTCACGCACGGGCAGTTAAAATTGTGTCTGGGCAGATCTATAGTGCCGAAAGATTAAACGATGATTACACACATCTGTCTCCCACCAAAAACAACCAGAGGCCTGTGGGATCTTCATGACGAAATGGTGAAGAAAGTTAATAATCTACATATGTACTAACTTTCACTCCTTATGACATATTTCAGGTTCATCAGTTCTCTGCTATGTCAGAACTGGATCGCTCCTTGCAGAATTACAAAATTTCTTGCAGCAGCCTGTTTTTCCACGTTCTGTCGATCCTTTTCAAGCATGAGAGAAACTCCGTAGTGAATATCCCCATGTATACCCCTTGCTCGAGACTATTTATCAATAATGGTAATAAGTGTTCCGTCAGAGAGATTAGAGGTTAATTAGCTTTCTTGGGATCCCTTTCGAATGAGTTTTGGGATATCTAAATTAAGTACTTTCCGTACTTACCTGCTTGTACACTTCAACCATCTAATCGTTTTGTTTCATATGTTAATCTTTCGCTTTTTAAATCGTTTATTTAATACCAATAAAATGAGTATTATAACCTGTTAAATCACTTACCTAATCAAGAATCCTAAGCAAAATTTACACATGTCAAATGAAATCAAAATAGTCATTTACTCAAGGTGTAAGTCACTCACCACATTGTGCCGAAATTAGATTTGGCATAACTTGGGCACATCCAGCAGCCAGCACATCTTCAGCATACCTTCGACACACCTTCGGCACACCTTCGGCACACCTTCGGCACACCTTCAGCACACCTTCGGCACACCTTCGGCACACCTTCGGCACACATTCGGTACACCTTCGGCACAATCTCTTAGGCTTTGGATTGTTGTAAATAAAATGCGAGCACTGCTGGACAACTGCTATTGAAGTTGTTCACAGTATTAAGTGCTGTTTGACTGACTGAGGAACTCAGAACAGCAGTTCACTTATAGATCTAAATACGAAATGTAGGTTCAAGAGAAAGAGGCAGCTAATTAGGCCCCATTAATACCCTTAATTCAAATATTGCTGCAACTCATACAAACAAATTACAGAAGTCTATTCATCATCCTCTAAAGTCGGTCTCCAACAATGTTCCTCACCGGTTCCAAATCGTTCCGGCCACTGATAAGCCGGTGGTTTTCACATTACGAAAAGCTAGTTTTCTGGTCTGAATTTGAGGGCTTTATAAAACCCTAAAAACAGGACTTTTTTATCCTATGAACACAAAACACCAAAATTTCGCACATCCGCCACTTCCTGCGTCATCCTCAATCCGATTTATCCTTGCGATTTCAAACCAAAACATTCAAGGTGTCAGAAATACCGGGTAGCCGGGATGGATATTTCACAAACAACCGCAGCTTTCTCTATGACCGGCAAGATCGGCACACCTGCGGCTTACATGTGGCACACATGCGGCACACAGACAAAAAATATGATCCATTTTTGCATTTACTATATTCTCACGTAGACCATCCGTTAAAGAGTTCGATCCGCGGTACACGGTAAAGACCGTAAACCATGGAGGTGGTAGCATCATGGTTTGGGGCTGTTTTTCTTGGTATGGAGTAGGTCCCTTTTTCCGTATTAATTCCATCATGACCATATTTGAATACAAAGAAATCATGGAGGAGGTTATGCTACCTTATGCAGAAGAGAACATGCTTCTTTTATGGCATTCTCAGCAAGACAACGATCCGAAACACACTTCTAAGTATGTAAAGGAATGGTTTCGTGAAAACAAAATGTCAGTTATTTCATGGCCTAGCCAATCTCCTGACATCAACCCCATCGAAAATTTATGGAACGAGCTTAAAAGAAAGTTATCTGGTCAAGCATTTTCAAATAAGGATCAACTATGGATCACAGTTCAAAAAGAGTGGTATCAACAATCAATACGAAACTATCGATGTTAAATTGGCTCACTACTTGACTAGCCTATTGGTCCCAAGCAAATCGATTAACGTACCCCATTCTAGTAGAAATTCTAGTACTACACAATATTATTTTGATTCGCTATGATAGTTTTACAGATAAAATGAGGGGTTAGTGGATTTTCTTATGTTTCGAGGGGTGAATCGATTAGCTTGGGACCGAAGATAGAGTCAACAAGTTGAGCACGTTTCTTCGGGACCTACTAGTTTTAGAGTTACCTCTATGGTGGTATGTTGTACCAAAGGAAACTTGTCAGCGCTTGGTTGAGTCAATGCAAAGAAGTTTGAAAAAGGTTCTACTTAACAATGGAGGGCACAGCGGTTACTTAGCGTCATTAGTCTAATAAAACTTATACGATTATTTTCAAGCTTCCTATACTATAGTTTTATGCAGCACACCTATTTCACTCACCAGACATATTTTATATATGATTCTAATGAGTGAGTCATTTAATGTTTTAACTTTGAGTTTTCTCGTGCAATTACTTAATTTTTTATTACACTATAAAATGCCTTTCTTTAAAGTCGAATAAAATGAAGTGAATCATCACCAGTAGTCATCACATTAAATGACTATTATAGGTGAAATGTCATAACAAGATAGCTTGTGTAACGTAATATCATCTCTAGACTGAACTTGGCTTAATTTGCACCAACTTTCCTATAATCCGTTATATTTGAAACATTTTTGTGCCATTTTGAAAAATGAATCGATTCAAATGATCGATTCAAAAAGATCGATTCAAAATGATTGATTAAATCGGTGAATCGATTATTTTCGAAAAAAATAATCGATTCACTAAGATCGATTCTTGCCTTAAGATCACCCAATGCTAGTCAACGCCCGCCGATGCCGCATGCATCGAAGCGAGTATTCTGCCCTTCCGCCATCGTATAACCGTAGCAATTGCAACGAAAGCCGCTGCCTTTACAGCAATGATCTCCGGAAATGACAAGATCTTTCTCCTCGATGAGGGAAACAAACTCCTCCGCCTGACTGCCAATTTGGAGCTTCCCCCTAGTTGCCAAGGTCCACTCTTACGGAGACAAAAGTTGGCGCATACCTCCACCAAAAATCGAGAATCGGATAAAGAGCAGGTTCAAGGCTGGAGATAACTCTGCAACGCTGAGGAGAACAGTAGCCGAACTGCTAAGTTTGGACTACCCAACCCATGTCCACATTGGAGTAGCCGGAATTTCAGCACCGATGAGTAGCAGCCTACCGCCACAATGCTCGCTTTTCTCCGCCGAAGCTGCGGAGATCTTTGTTGCCGTTACAATTCCCTCGGACCGGCCCATACTGGTGATATCCGATTCGTAAAGCGTGATACAAGCCCTTACATCTGAGACCCCGACTCACTCCTGGATACAGGGTATCGTGGAGGCCACACCCCCGAACACGGTGTTCACCTGGATCCATGGGCACTGCGATATCCCAGGAAATAGCGGAGTCGACAGCCTGGCAGGGTGTGGACCAGTTGGCCCCCGTTACATCGATGAAATGCCACTACAGGACATAAAGCGATAGATAGTCAACAAAATGTGGAAAACCTGGGAAGCAGAGCGGTGCCAATCCCAATCCCTCTTCATCCGAAGAATCAAAGGAACGACGAGCAAGTGGACGGATATGTCGAAACTGCGGGACCAGAAGGTGTTTTCTCGTCTTAAGACAGGCCATACAAGGATCTTCAAAAGAATGTGCTACGTTTGCGGAACCACTGCATCGGTGGAACACATCCTATGCCTGAGCCCGCAATACCAACATGTACGGGAGCCGTTTCCGTGCTTCAATTTTTTGAAAAATCTGAATGGTGCCGTTTCGAAAATTTATTCAAAATGGCCATTTTTTTTTAAATAGCAATTATTTCTCACGACAAAAAATTATCAATCATAATCAAAATGGCATCAGATATTGATTTATGGTCCTTCACGCCATACCGATTCCAGAAATATCCATATTCTGGCAGTATTTGATAGTATTTCCACTTTTTCCTGTAACCGGAAGCCGTCATCTTGGATTTCAAAATAGCGTCAGATACCGATTGTGAGGGTAGTTGACAGTATTTTCCAGTTAATCTGTAACCGGAGTCCGCTATCTTGAATTTCAAAATGGCGTTAGACTTGGATTTGCGGATCCTAAACGTCACCCCGAATCTAAAAATACTCATATTGTGGGGGCATTTTACAGTATTTCCCAATTTTTCTCTAAACAGAAGCTACCATCTTGGATTTCAAAATGGCGTCAGATATCGATATTCAATTTTGTGTAGGGACCGTTGCCCTGATTTAAAAAATACCCATATTGAAGGGTGTTTTACAGTATTTCCAGTTTTTTTTGTAGCCTCCATCTTGGATTTAAAAATGGCGTCATACAGCGATTTCCGATTCCGACACGTCAGTCCGATTCCAAAAATCCAGTATTTCCAATCTAAATTGATGAGCATTTTAGTTGAATAATTGTATACCTTTTACATTATTTTTTCCTTTTAGTTCTACTACTATTGTATCACTTTCACTTTCACTAATTCACGTTCACTATTAATTTTCACTATCATTTTGAACTATAAAAGATACGTATTTCATTTACTACTAGCAAACTTCTTCAGTGTCTAGTCATAGACTAATAGATAGTGAAAGTAAATAGTGAAAGTGAATAGTGAAAGTGAAAGTAACACAATAGTAGTAGAATTAAAAAAAAAAAAACAACGTAAAAGGTATAGTATTTCCAAGTTTTTCTCTAACCAGAAGCTACTATCTTTGATCCCAAAATGTCGTCAGATATCGATTTCCAGTCCCTACACGTCAACCCGATTAAAAAAAATACTCATATTGTGAAGTATTTTACAGTACTTCCCCGTTTTTCTCTAACTGCCTCATCTTGGATTTCGAAATGGCGTCATACAGCGATTTATGATCCCTACACGTCACCCCGACTCCAAAAATACCCATATTGTGGGGAAGTTGACAGTATTTCCCAGTTTCTCAGAATCGCAAAACAATTGGGGATTTGAAATTTGCTTCATAAAAACAATCTAGTTATTCGAAAAAAAAAGTGACGTAAACTGAATATGCACTGCGTTAAAAGAGGTGGAGGTTTTAGTACACTCCCAAGAACTTAAGTGAATATCCGAAGCGTTCAGAGTAGTTTAGAAATCCTCAAAAAAACCAAGAATTACATGAAAGTCCAGAACTTTGGCGAAGATTGAAGATCTTCAATTGATGTTTGCGAGTTCATTTTAATGAAAATTAGAAAATGAAGATCAGAGCACTTCTCAACCTTTCCTTTAACTTCAAGAAAATTCCAGGAGCTTTACAATACCTTCTAGAAACTTCTGAATACTTCAGGTAATTTCAAAGATCTTTAGGGAAATTCAGTGAACTTCGAGAATGTTCTGATAATTGCATGGTAATTCTATGAACATGAGCATGAGCATGAACATGATTGACCGCCCACGGATGCTACTTTGTTATTGCCAGATCAGCTGTAATTACACAGAGAACCAATAGACGATGATGCAATCATCCTCAATGTGTAAACACTGGTAATCTAAAACTAGGCAATACCAGCGCCCACCGCGCCCGAACACAGATCAAGAAAAGAATGGGTAGGAATATGTTGATGTGACACTCGCTTTGATGGAAGCCGAGAACATCTCTGCACTTCTACGAGGAATCACTGGGATATTGGGTAAGAGTGATTGCAGTAGGGTTTGTTTTGGTAAACAATAAGCTGAATTGATGTCCTAACGATCATATAACGCGAAGGAGCTTGGGATTGAACCCACGGTCTTCTGCTCAGTAAGCAAAAACGTTTGCCACTAGGCAGACGAGCTCCTTTTTAATCATCGAGTTGCTGTTATTACCATGTAGTCATGTTAACAAATAAAACGATTGACGAATCTTGAATGTGGATGGGCTTGAGATTAGAAGATTATAATGTTATGCTCAGTAAGGAAAAACGGTTGCTCTAAGGCCACCGAGCCTCTCATATCACATTACGAAAAGTTTTACAAAATACACGATAAACAAGCGATCTTAACATACATTTTTAATATGAAAGGACCTGAGACCGCGTTTTTCTGCTCAGTAAGCAAGTCATTGCAACCGACGATCTCTCAAATCCTTAAACTAAAAGCTACGAAAGAGTACTTAGGCCTTCAATAAGTTCCACTTTCACGCGACGTTCAATGTTTCGATTTGCTCTTTACGCATGGTTCAGGCAATTATAACAAGCTGTGACCGACGAGACGATTGCTTAAGCCCTGGTTAAACAAGCTATTTATATGAAATTACGTTCTCGAAATGCACTTGGTATGTAATGAACAACAGAAATAGGGGATTATTCATATGGTTTCAGCGGTTGATGGTTACTTTTAAATATACTTACATTACTGCCTACGGTGACTACGACGGCGAATAAGACGGCACCTACGACAACAACAACAGCGAATTTGTAACTTACCATTTGTCTAGGATATAACACCATTGCCCGGCACCTCCACTTGAGCTTCATGTCTGCTATCTGTCACTGTTTGCAAAAATATCCAATAGCAATTACCTTTATTGTAATACTTCCTGTATTGCTATGGTCATCTGGGAGGAGTTTCCCATCTAGTGCTTTCCCCAGGAACCGTTCACGGCCACCAGCTACCGCAGTCTTGGGCGTATCCAGCAAGGCATCCTTCAGCTTGCTCACAATCTCCAACATTGGTGAGAGACCAGCAGACGAGCACTTTTGCATGCCCTATACTCGCTGATTCACGGCAACGTCGGCCACCGAAACATCACCAAAACTCGCGGTGAACACATTATCCGCACTTTCTCCAGCTAATTTACCAACCGGACCGTGTTCAAACTGGCACACGGTGACGAGACTACGATAGAACTACACGCCGAAAGTGTAACATCCGAACACGGTGAACCGGTCTCCCGGGAGGTAATGCAAATCGCAAGCTCACTCACACACCACTGGTTACAAAAAAACACATCCGTGCAAAGAAACGGATCCAATGAACGTCACTCTCGCGAAAGGAAACCCGTCGTCTTCGAACGGCAAAAAAAAGGAACTCGGTGAGCAATTTTGTGATTCGGAATTTCCTTTTGCACTGAAAATCAACCGGGAATGCACGAATTTCACCACATCCAACTGCGAAACACGTTCTAAAGCACTTTTGATACCCTTTCGGTTGAAAACAATATTTTTTTTCGCAAAAATAGATGCGAGTGAACCAACATCAATACCGACCGTACTGAGCTCTTTTACGCACGTTACCAATTAAAATTATCACTGCCGAAAATTTCTGGTACGCGAGAAAAAATCAAACAACGCAGATAGTGACATCTTTTCTGATGCTTGTAAACATGATGAATTACGTTTTCTTTCTCGATTCTAAAACTTCCCGGAAAGCGAGAAAGCCACCAATCACACACGTACAACCGCCCGGGAGGCAGAGTGCCAGCGCTAATCAGGCAAATGCAACCGACAACTATGAAAGCGAACACACGCACAAAACAGAGAGCAAACTTGAAATACAACCGTATCCAAAGAGGTTCGAAACTGCACCCTGCATGGTAGTTCTATGAACTTCTGAATAATTGTGAAAACTTTTCAAAAACTTCTGGAAAATTCTGAGAATTTCAGGTGCCTTAAGTTTACTTCATCATAATTGCAAGAACTTTTCAGATGTTACAAGAACAAAGTACAGAAAACTTCCAAGAAGTTAAGAGTCCCACCCAAGTAACAATTTGTGTTTTATGAAGGTTGTGTAGACCATGATTTAGACTTATAGTATGCTATAAAACCTCATTAAAACTTGCAATGCTGCTTGGGTATGAACGTTAGAAAAATTGTGGGAACTTAAAGGAAGTTCCAAGAAGTTTTGGAAAATTTTGAGAACTGCATTTTAGTTTCATTAACATCAGAAAACTTCCGAGGATCTGAAAATTTCATAGAAATTCCAAGAATCTAAAGGAAGTCACGAAAACATCAAGATTGTCAGGAGCGTTACGAACAACATGGAAGTTTTAAGATCTTTAGGGTAGGCCTTTTTGCAATATAGGGCATGCAAAGCTTTATATTACCCGCATATTAGCCTTATATTACAAAAAGGTGAATTAGCGGGCTTATTGGTTACTTGGGCTGTTTATAGATAATCATAAATCATATAGTTCAGCAGCAATATCGTTCAACAATACTTCCATTACTCAAATGGGATTTTCATTAACACTTTGATGACCTGGATCTGGATGGAAAAATATCTCAATACAAGCCACACAAACAGGCCAAACGTGGTAGTAAAAGTAATCCAGGTCATCTTAGAGACTGGATCTTCAGGGAGTCAGAAGACGCAACCAACTATTATGAAGCCGGAACTTTCAGAATAATTCAGAAGAGCTTTCTATGGGAAGTCAGAAGAAACTACCGAATAAAATGGGACATATTTTCCGCTTCCAGTGGAAGCCAATAGGAATCCTAAAGGAAGTCAGAAGATAATGTCTGAATAGAAAGTTTGAAGAAGCTTTCCGGAGAAAGTTGCAAGCAATTTCCGTAGTAAGTTGGAAAACACTTTCGAGAAAAGATGGAAGATTCTTCCCTGGCAAGTCGGAAAAAAAATCAGCAGATGTTGGAAGAAACTTCCATGCAAAGTCAGGTGAGACAAGAGAAATCATAAGAATCCTTCCGAAGAAGCCGGTCAAAATCTTCAATGGGAAATTAGAAGAAACTTCCAGAAGATGTCCGACAAATATTCCGGAAAAAGCCAGAACGAACCAAGAAATTGATGCAAATCTTCCGGCTGAAAAGTAGGGGTGAAGTATGTTTTATGCTTCATAAGTCAACCGGCAGAAACTCTAATTCTAATAAATAAGTATCGAAAACTATATATGGACACTGAATCAAAATATTCCTCGATTCTATGGAATTCCCGGTAAGAACCGTCAGCTGTTTCCCGATTCCCAGGTAGCTATACATGGCTGGGAAATGGAAAAACTTATTCCAAAGTTATAGACAAATGATGTGTTTTGATATCAAGTCTGATGAACTGCACAAATAGGTTCGACGCAATGACAAGCATGTCATCAAAGTAGGCCATGGTCATCGTTAATTAAGTGTGTAAACAAATGATTACAATGAAATTGTCTCATGCTCATACCATTCCCGAATTCGGCCAATTTGGTTAAAAATAGTTCTAAATATTGAAACTGATCGTAAGAAACAGTTGGTGGCCTTTTACAAGGCCCTTCAGAATTTTGTCCGGATTTTGCTAGGAATCGCCCTACTGTGCGAAGGTGTTACTGCAGGGATGCAATGAGACCCGCCATTACCGAGCGAATAGGTCCAAATCGCTTTTCAAGTAAACCACCCAAATCAGCCAAATCGGTTCGATGACTTTTGACCTCTGTGCCTGCCGTGGTCATGTGGTGTTATGAAAGAACAAGTGGTTCATTAATCATCCGAACAAGTCGCCGAATGCAATGATGGTATCAATTCTCCATCTCAGTTCCAGTCGAGTAATCCGTTCGGGGTTCAACAATCGTACTCAATAGAAGAAAGCCCTTTCGTGAAATGGAAACGATGCGATGGGTGGTAAGTATGCATTCCCGAGAGCCAACCTTCTATGAATCTACGTCACTTGACGTGGAGGCTTACGCGTTCTATTGAACAGGAGGGCAAGTTTATTGAGTGATTAAGTGTTATTTAATTGATGTTTGACGCTTGTAAATTTTTCTCGGTCACTGTTCCGTAGAAAATCTATCGCCGTAGCAGCTGGACTGCTCTTGGGATGGTTTCACACTTGACCAATCGACTGCGATGGGGGGGGGAACGGATAGCAGATAGCAGAGTTTGTTCTCGGCTTATTTATTTGATTAGAAATTGATGTTGATTTATGTGCTTTGGAACGATCTCGCCGTCCTCGGTCGGTTGTTTTCTTTTTCCATGTCGTGCTTGCTGTGCTTCCTCTAATACAAAGTTGACAAGTATAGTCTGTGGAGCTGCCGAGAGAAACAGGCCTTTCCTAGAATTGCGGGGGAATTCACAGTTTTAATCGCTTTCATGTTTATTTAAAAAAAATTAAAGACCTTAAAGTCAGGTATCATCATCGTAGACCTTGGTTTCAAAATATTTATTTGATATTAAGATTGGAAGATTTTTTTTTGGTTTGAAAAATCCTTGGTTATAAATTGCACTAGCCTCTAGCGATTTCAATCAAATGTGTTCGATTTATATTTGATTACATGATGATAAATATAGTATTCATTTGAAACCAGTTTCATCAAAATCGTTTAATAATTGGATTTTTTCATTTAAAACAAAACAGGTAACCCCTGCTATCATGGTCAATTTAGAGCTGATTAGTCATTGCTTTTTTTTTGGCGCCTCCGCTCACCTCAAATCCATCCGCTTCTTTTAAGGAGATTCTATAATTGTGTGTTATTTGAGAATGTACAGAAAATTCAATTCCCTTCAATTAAAACTATAACACAAATCATGGAACGTAAAGAAACCGTTCATGTAAAATTATGTTTTCTCAAACCGAAACACAAGCAAGTCGACGAAGAGAACGTTTGATTGAATTGATGTTCTCGGTTAATTTCAACTGATTCTTATGTCAAAAGGGTCGCTTACATGTGTCGGTCTCAGGGAGCCAAATTTACATGACTTTTTGGTACTATGTAGGTACGGATAAAACTTCTGTCTGCAATCAGCTATCCATAAAATTTAAAACTTCTAATCTTTCGCATATTGGCTTTCCAGTTTTTGTCAGTTTAATAAACTACGATGTAAAATGTCCGATGTTTCGGTCTTTAAACTTGGCCTTCTTAATGGGATTTAAAAGTGGACACTCTTTTGTGTAGCGCAAAACGCTTCACGGTCTAAGACTAAAACTATCTCTGATAAAGATCCCTGGATCCCTGGATCGAAACGTTGGCAATGAAAAACTGTAATCAGCACTTTTTATAAAAGCCGAAACAAATTCTTTAAGATATTTAAAGTTCCTTAAATCCAAGTGTTTTGTTACTTCATACGTTAACGATTTTCTGAGTTGGGAGGAAATGCTATACTAATATAGACATGATGCTTTAATGCGATAACTTAATAGCTAGTAAAAGTTCTGAAAAGGATAGATTGATAGTTCCACTGGATTACAGCAGTGTGAAAATTGAACAGAAGGTGATATTGAACCAAGGGCCATTCTTGCGACCATACTAATCAAATGCGCACAGGCGATGGTATGTTATAATGCAACTCTTAATTATTAAAGCTTCATGTTAATATTAGTATTGCATTTGCTTCCATCTCTTCCTTGAAAGACTTTTCTGAAATTTTTCTCGGTCACTGTTCCAGCTTTCGGTGCTTCTCTGAAACTATTAGAGCTGCCCTTAAGATCTCTGAACTTAAATAAAACTCTCGTAACTTACCTGAATTTCTTCAACTTTTCAAAAGATCCCGCCAGCTTTGATAGTATTTTTACTTGAAGTACTCGAAATTTCTTTGAAGCTCATGGACGTTCCCTTAAAATCCTTCAAATTCATATCTCGCAGTTGCATGAAGTTTTTGATTCTTCGTGAAGTTTCCTAAATTTTCAAGAAGTTCTCGGAAAATTCTCAATCGTTCCATAAATTTTCCTAACATTCATGGTCTGGCCTAAAGACTACGTCATTTTCATATTTATTTATTTTTTTGAACATTCCTAAAATTCTTGGTTTTTCATAATTCCTCGGAACATCTTGAATTGCTCTGAAGTTCTAGAAACATCCCTGCAAAAAATGTAACTGCTTAAAAATGACAACACAGCGGCGCCAGTGGTGTAGTGGTAAGCGTGATAACCTCTCACCTCAGCAGGCCTGGGTTCTGAGACATAACATCTCTGATCAAGCGTTCCTTCGGAAATGAAGTAAAGCCGTTGGTCCCCGATTCATGAGTTGATGGGTCGATAGGTAGGGTCCATGTGTGGGAGCTGCCTCCCTGGCGTCGGTAGCATTGGTGCTCAGCACGGAAAACAAATCAAGGCAAAAAATGAGAACGTTTCTTTGAATTTCTTTGGACATCCTATAAGATCTCGGAATCTTTTGTAAAATTCCTGCAGTTTCCTTTCAGTTAATTGAACTGCCCTGAGGATCTTTGATCATCCCTGACTCCAAAAATAACTGCCCAGATATACATATATATATAATAGTCCTAACTAATAAATATTTAGTTAGAAGCCTTAAAATCTTTAAACTTTCTTAAACATCTCTGGACTTTCCTAAAATTTCCAGAACTTCATCTTTCAATTTCACGTATTTCTAGACGTTCCAGGCTTTCCCGGAGATCTCTATCGAAATATCAATTTAGGTTTTGTCATGGTTTTGAAAAGCTTTATAAAGCTCAGAATGGACTTGAAGACCATAATAAAACCAGAAACGTTACTTGGGTAGAACTATCTTCCCTAAGGTTTTTTTGAAATTTATTTAAAGTTTCCAAAAATTTTCTTATGACATTCTTCTTCTTATTTGAACTTTTAGCTTATTGCCTATCACATGTTAGCCTATTGCGTGCTCTCAACTTAGTGTTCTAGATGCACTTCCACAGTTATTTATTGAGAGGTTTCGATGCTTTCCGATGTTCTCTGCATATCCCTGCAGATCTTAGAACTTCTTAAACGTTCCTGCAATTTCCCTGAAGCTGATGGAAAAGCACTTCAACTCAAAACGTCCCTGATTTTCCCAAAATTTTACAGAAACTCTTGGAAGTCCCCTTACTAACCCGTCATCTGTTCATGAAACTTCCCCGAAAAACTCGTTATTTTCTTTCATGCTTCGGAACTTCTTCATAGTTCTCAAAATTGTTGAGGGTGACTCTGAAATTCTTGGATCATCCTTGAAGCTTTCATTATTCTTATGTTGATGTTTCTGGAATTGCCATGTAATTGATAAAACTGCCTTAAAGATCGCTAAACTTTACAAAGATCTCTTATTTCCCGTGAATGTCTCTCATTTTCTGTGAAGTTTTCGGATTTTTTTCTTTAGTTCGCTAAACTTCCCTGATGATCTCTGGGATATCTCTGAATTTTGGAACATTTTGGAAGGTTCTCAATATTTTGCTGAATTGAAAGAAACTTCCTTTAATTTCACGAAATTTTCCTAAAGCTCTAGGAACTTCACAACTGATTTTCCTGATATTCTCAGAACTACTGCAAAGTTTACGTAACGTCCCTTAAGATCGTTCAATTCAAATGAAGCTTTGACGAATCCTGCAATTTTCCTGAATTTAATGGAACTGCCCTGAAGCTTTTGATCTGCAATAAAGTTCCAGAAATTGTCATAAAATATATGAAACTGCCCTGAAGCTATCGCAACTTAAGTCGTAGTTCTGGACGTTCTCAAAACTACCGTGAAGTTTTCGGAACTTCCTACTAGACTAGACGGGACTGGAAATCGATCATTGCCACCTCCAGCATGGTCTTGCTTTGTAGCTGCACCTTTGCGGACTAAGCTAAGGGACTTCCCTGGAGTTATCTGAATATTCATAATTTTCTTAGAACTTCTTAAAAGCTCCTGCAATTTCCCTGATGCTGATGGAACTGGCCGAAGTGCTCAAAGCTTCCCTGAAGTTCCCGAGATGTTAAAGAAGTTCGATATGTTTTTTTTGATTCTTGGGAATTTTTTAAATAGTTTCTAAAACTTTAAAGGACCACCCTGAAGTTCTTGGAACATCCCTAAAGCTCTCATTACTCTTCTAATGATGTTTATCAGTTACATGGCGAAGAGTAATGCCTTAAGGATCTAAACTTCATGAAATTTTATGCTGTTCCGTGAATTTCACTCAGTTTCTGATAAGTTACTTTAAGTTCTCTATGCTTCCCCGTTGATCGTAAGGATATTTTTGATTTTTTGAACATCTTGAAGGTTCTCGCTAGTTGATTGAATTGAATGGAACTTCCTTTAGTTTTTAGAACTTTGGAACTTTACTGAAGTGTCTGCAAATTTTTTTGATATTCATGAAACAGCACTGAAGTTCTCAGTTGTGCCCAAAAGTTCACGTAACGTTCCTTAAAACCATTTAATTCAAATGAAGTTTTGGCAACTTCTGTAAAACTCCTGTCATTTTCCTGAAATTAATGGAACTGCCCTAACGCTTTTGATCTTCATTGAAGTTCCCGAAATTGGTAGACCATATATGACTGCCCTGAATGTATCGCAACCTAACCCGTAGTTCTGAACGTTCTCAGAACAACTCTGAAGGTTTCGGACCTCCCTTTAAATTCTTGAAATTTTCTCGAAATTATCAGAATTTTATTGAAGGTTCCCGCAATTTTGCCAGTGGTTAAAAGAACTAAAACAAAGTTCTAAAAACTTTCCAGAAGTTCTCATACTTTCATGCAGGTCCCGAAATTTTGCTGGCGTTCATGGGACTGCCAACTTCTTTGAAATTTTTTGACTTTGTTCTTGGAAGAAAGGTTCTCAAAACTTTCCGGAAGTTTTCGATGCTATTGGTAATTTTATTCCTTAGTGCAGAATATTAGACCCGTTCTCTTCTATTTTGTCATTAGGGAGACCATTTCCATGTTAGGGTGGTCCAAAAAATCGATTTGTTTCAAAAATGACTTTTTTTTCAAAAGCATAACTTTTGAACCTTTGAGCCAATTTTAAAGATCAAAATATCAAATGAAAGGTATTAAAAATAATTTTTAGGAAAATTTAATGATGTTATAAGACAAGGATTTTATATTAAAAACATTGATTGTATATGTTTTTTTTGTGGTTTTCATGGTTTGTAGACAGAGGGTGCAATTTGGTTTTATACTTTTCCTCGAAAATTTAGACTTTTTTACACAACGTTTCAAAAAATCAGTTACGTGCTTTTTTCTTTCGATTTTGAGTTATATTTTTTTGAAGTTATCAAGTTTTGGGTTTACGCTCAATACTCCTATGCGACTATTTATAACCTGATTTTTTTTCTAGAGTTTGAGGCTCTTGGAAAGTACCTGATCTTGCTTCATCTAAGATCACGACATTTTCGGAAAGCTCATGAAACTGCCCTGAAGTTCTCATGATCTTTAAACTTTCCTACAGTTCTGCTCTTTCTTGATTAAATTAGGGATGGAACACGACTGGAACTGGATGGAATTGTTTGTTTTAATGGCTTCCTTTCTCCTAAGCTCACTAAACTTTATATCAGCTCGTGAACTTTGAACGATTTTTAACCATTGGAATTGTAAACACTTTCAACATCCCAGACGTCATTATTTTTGATATCGTGGATTTATATCTGGAATGAAAACGTGTCATCGGATTAAAACAGCAGTGTTTGAAATGCCATAGGTAGGACGAAATTTGGATGACTTTTCAAATTTTATCAGATCGACCCACTCGGCATAGATCCATTTTCCCGATAGTATTTGACTATGCTACACCCGACCTGAGAAAACAGCCGTCACATTGTAGATTTCGGATGATCCAATCTTCATAGGAATCAACGAAAAGTTCCAATCTATTCCACAAAACGCCGATTTTTTTTTCGATCATTTGAAGGCAGAAATGTTGGATTTTATTTCATAGTTGGCTACATAAATCATTACTATGACTACTACGAGCCAGTGTTCACTCGGCTGTCGACAAAAGCAGACCACTCTCGATGTGTGCCACGCGATCGTCTGTATACTCGGCAGCAACCATTGTGTGGTCCTCCTCATTGTTCTTCATCAGCAGTTCTTTCGGTCGATGCGTCGTCGACTTTGGAAAGCAACCGTTTCGTGATGAGTGTGTGAGTGCTGACCACGTTTTGCGTCCATTGCTGCAATGGACGCGCTCTGACCCTCGTTGGCGTACAACAATTTGCCATACAATGAAACCACTGGAAGCGGCTCCAGTTCTGATGGAGGAGGCTTTTTGGATAGCGGAAGATAAAGTGTTTATTGTGTTGTACCTTTTGACTATAGTTTTAAGATGTATTGTATAGTGACCAAGAATCCTCGGCTCTGTTAAGTTAATTCGGTTGAGCCTTATCAAATAAATTAATGAACAAAAAAAAAAAAAAAAAATACTACGAGCGGTCTTGTTATGATGGAAGTTCATACAATTCTTAATACGATGAGTTCGATCCCTTCAAGGTATTTGTCTGGCTGAAAAATTGTCCCTGGCAGAGCAAAGCTTGACCGGCCAGCTCGGTCAACAACTTTTACTCTTCCAACGGTCTAAGAAAACGGTAAATTGAATCCCTGAAAAAGCTCAAAGTTGAAAGTGGATGTTTAGTTCTAGCTTGGTTTCTCAATTTTTAACTCTTTGTGGCACTAAGATTTGGTTTGAAATGCAGGAAGCATTCCAACATTTTCAAAAATATACACACTAAGAAATAACTAATTTTACACGTGAGACTGAAAAGTTCGTTACTTGACGAAAAGTAGGTTTGATTGAGTTGAATTGCGCGTCTGTATTGACGCTCGTATATGTCAGTCTCAGAGCAACTAAATTTACATGATTTTTTCTAAGTGTGTATCTTAGCTTTCAGCTTGACACATTTGGATAGAAATTCATGATCGCCACCTTGATTGAGACTTTTCCAAGTACTAGAATAAAGCAATCAAGAACTATTCTTCTAGAATACAACTGCTCAAAGTGTTTCATTTGACAACTTCTCGACACCTCCAACAACAAGCTCGTGTTGTTTGCGAGTCACGCGTCATTTTTCTTCCTGATTCAGTGATTATTCGATCCACCGAGACATTCATGTATCTTTACTCTTCGGAACCTTCCACTTGACATCTCAGCACACTTTTGCTTTCATCCGTTCAAACGAACAACCTGGGCCGATAATTTTCAAGTGCCATCCACTGTTGCTTTTTCCAAGAACCCGGGCCCAGATCCTGGCCGATTCAAATCCCAACGAGAGAGAAAGTGTAAATTTCCTGATCGGGACCTCTGGGCTCTTTGATTGAGATGTCATTGAGTGTTGGTTGCCACAAGATACTCGAGTTGATTGAAGAGCTAGCTTTGAAACGTACCGGCCTCAACAATAACAGACACACCACGTCGCATTCTTTGTGAACCCTAGACCCGGGATCGAGTTATTCTGACGACGACGACGACGACGACGACGACGGCGACGGTGCGATCGTATCGATTTCAATTGCACTTCAGGAAAGCGCATTTGATAAGACTGTGAGCATTCTTGCACTTGGAGGTTATGCTCGATTTCCGAACCCAACATTTGCCGGTCATCGTCTTCTATCGCTTCTATCGGACGTGCGGCGCGAGATGTGATGTAATAGGATCACGATGAGATCTGGATTGTTTTCCACCCCGTAGCTGTGTAGCTTCACCGCTCATACAGATTGAAGCTCAACGATTACCCGATTATCATTCGTCATTCTGTCTGACATCTTCGAGGTTACTCGAGCATAAATGGTGTCGTCGTCGTCGGTGGCGGCGGCGGTGGCAGAGTGCATTGAGAGTGGAGGAGGGGCCACTCGTCTTGATGTTGTTATGATGCTCTAGGGTTTGATCTCGTTACTCCTTGTTCAACGAACGGCGACGACGACGACGATGGTTTGTGTCAGTTCTCTCTCGGTTCGCTGATGTTGCATAACAAACGAATTGATTCACGCGCACCCAACGAGGTTGCAGATGTGTTAGATCGATGACTTCATCCGGAGTATGCTCTTTCAGGAGGCAAATTTCGCACAAGCAGCAACATCGCCGTTAGGTTACTTGTGGGAATCTGGAGCTCGACCATCGCAGCTAGGTGGTCGGATAGCAACGTGACTCACTCGAATGTTAGGTTCCGGGGACACGTGATCTTCCGAGGGTCGCGTCGTCTTCTCCCCAGGAACCAACATTCTATCAATTAAAACTGATTTATGAGCCAACCATTAGTGCACCGCAAACATGAACTGTGCATGCGACAATGGCTCCATAGGTCACAGTCGGTTTCCTGCCGATTTGCGTTGGAGCATTTTCCTCCCATGGCTCCAATTGTGCTAATTGTGCCACCACAGCAACGCAGCCGGTACACGAGGGGGCGCGTGAGGATCATTTGTCATAGATTTCACACCGTGACGGAACTGTCGGAACCCAACCGACGTGGATCGCAATAACCCAAGGGGTCACCCCATGCGGAGCGAATGCAAACACCTCCAGTTGCTAATTTTTGCGCATTGCCACAAGCCGTTGCTGCTGCTGTGAAAGATTGCAACAGATTCGGAGTAAAAGTAGAGTAAAAGCAGTTCCATTGCACCTACGCGAAACATGTGAGATGGTGGTTAGTTGTTGCCGTGACAGGGGGGTGTCCTATGGAACATGTGTAAATGCGGTGTAATCTGGTGGTAATAAAGCGCTGTTGTGACAAGCGATGCCGTTATTTGGACTCGGCGGAAATCGCAGTCGGTGAGTTTACGGTATAATTGCATTAGCTATGGATAAATCCATGGAATGATTTGTAAGCCTTTGATTCGGAGAAAGCGGTATGATTGGTTGAACGATATCACGGGCTTCAAAATTCAAAAAGTCGATATTACCGAGCTTGTTTGAAACCAGTTTGTTTATAGGAGTCAATATTTCAACCGTTATATAAATAGTTGGAATCTGCTGTGATACTTGGGGTACTATGATCAGTACTGAACTTAACACATCTTGGTTTGAAGGATTAATTTGCTTTCTTTTGCGCCCACCATACGATCAAAAATATTATCAATACTTAAAAGTAGTGTCAATAGATGCAGATCTACCTAAAAAAAAAATGGGATCCTTAACATTTTTCTGCTACTTCATCCAAAACATCGTGCAGTTTCTAAAGACACCTCAACCTGTTTTTGAACACCAACCCCCCAAAATATTGGTATAAGTTAATGGGCACTTAGAACGTCCTCCTGTGACTTGAAAATATCAAGTTTCTATCGACACCTTAAAACGGCCTGCAGTTGCAGTTCAATCTACCATATTTTTTAGGTGATCTGTAGTCATTTCTTAACGCCGTCTTGTTAGTTCAAAGTCATCCAAATGAATCAAATCATGAATTTTCTTAAGGCTCCCCTAACGTCCTACTTGTAGAGTTAGGAGAAAACTCTTTCAATTATTGGAATACGTTTGATCGGCTGCCAACTCTTTTGACGTAGGACTACGTCTTTGATTTCTATATTCAATACTATATTTCTAAATTCACTTTGTGAAAACCGAAAATGGACCATGTAACAAAATGTTGAAAGATTTTGAACGTTAATAACTCAGCTGCCCCTGGACCAATTTCAATAATTTTATCACCAATCGATCAGAAATATTCCTACGTATCTGTTAAGACTTGTAAGACTTTATCATTACTCAAAATTTCACTATTGAAAATCGCACAAATGTGCTGCTGTTGCTATTATAAGTAAAATTACCACCGATTGCCTGCGAAAAGCGATTTCCCTAAGACAGATTTCAAAGTTGAATTCAATCCGGTCTTACCAAACGGTGTTTATTCAATCACCGCGTGGTGAGTGGTAGTGTTCTTCAGTACACAACGAAAGGCTCCCCGCAAGCAGCTAGCTATCAAGGCTGGCCTCAACCGCTAATCGGATTCAGTTCAAATCACCGTGTGTGGTGGTGTCCGGTCGTCGGCATCAGCAGCAGCATCAGTGCTTTCGGCACGTTACGTTTGTTGCTCTCCAGTACACAACGAAAGGCTGCCTGCAAGCAGCGAGCTGCAGCCCACATGAGCATCCATAGAAGGAGGAAGAAGCCGCACCGCTATTGTTCGGAATCAGTAGCTCTTCGTTAGTCGCTGTGGGCCATCTATGCCAAGCACGTCATACTAAAGAGTATAAACAGAGAGAACCCCGCTCAAATTCCTATTCCTATACAAAACACAAGCTCCTGCTGCAGTTAACAAATAATATTTATTATATTTATTTATTGTATCGCGACCCCGATAAGGTAGCATACTGAAACCCCCAACATTACTCAGAAAAACGAAGCAAGAGAAAACAACGAACGGAATTTTCGGCAACCGACCCGGCAACGAAATAAGGACAATGAATGGAAACTCGGTACTTGGAATGTCAGAACCTTAAATGAACCTGGACGAGCGGGCCTTTTGGCTCGTGAACTGCAAAAAGTGAATGTGAGCGTAGCTGCTATTCAGGAAGTACGGTGGCCTAGATCCGGAGAACGTGAATTCCGGGCGGTGGATCCCATCGCCAACACTTCCTTCAAGTATCATATCTATCACAGCGGTGGCGATAGGGCAGAACATGGAGTAGGGTTCATAGTGATCGGGAAGCAGATGAAGCGTGTTATGCGGTGGAGACCCGTAAGCGACCGCATCTGTGTATTAAGGATTCGGGGCAAATTCTTCAACTACAGCCTGATCAACATCTATGCGCCAACCAACGATAAATCCGATGACGTGAAGGACGCGTTTTATGACAGTCTCGATAAAACTTATGATGAGTGCCCAAAACACGACGTGAAGATTGTAATCGGAGATGCAAATGCGCAGGTCGGGAGGGAAGATTTCTTTCGTCCAATCATTGGTACAGAGAGCCTACATACAGTAACCAATGATAAAGGCCTGAAACTGATAAACTTCGCCGCTGCTAGAGGTATGGCCATCAGTAGCACCTTTTTTGCACGCAAGAATATCCGAAAGCACACCTGGAGACACCCAAATGGCGAAACTTGCACCCAGATCGATCACATGTTGGTGGATGGCCGGCACTTCTCAGATGTCATTGATGTAAGGACTTTTAGGGGGCCTAACATTGACTCAGATCATTATCTTGTTGTCTGCAAAATTTGGGCGCGTCTATCGACCGTTACGAATTCAACGAACCGGAGATCGATGCGTTTCAATATCCATCGCTTGTCAGTAGAAGGTGTTGCTGCAGAGTACCGCCAGAAGCTTGATGAGCGGATTAGCGAAATCAACGTGAACGAGGACCTCAACAATCTGTGGAACACAATCCACGGAGCGGTGAACACAACAGCACAAGAAGTGATAGGTACAGCTCAAAGACGACCACGTAATGGCTGGTTTGATGAGGAGTGCCAGAGGTTGACGGATGAGAAGAACGTTGCCAGAAGCCGGATGTTAGTGTCTGGTACCCGGCTGAACAGAGAGCGGTACAAGGTAGCAAGGGCAGCTGAGAAACGAACCCACCGCAGAAAGAAAAGGCAATACGAAGAACGCGTGATTGCTGAGGCGCAAGAAAGTATGGAACAGAACGATATGCGAAGGTTCTACGCGACTGTCAATGGTGTGCGGAGTAAAACAGCGCCATCTCCCGCCATGTGCAATGACCTTGAGGGGAATTTGCTGACAGATAAAACAATGGTGGCTGCCAGGTGGAAAGAACATTTTGAGACATTGTTGAATGGAGAGAGTGAGGGAGTATCGAGGAACAGAGTAAACATCGCAGACGACGATCAAGCTGTGGAGCCTCCAACGCTAGACGAGGTTAAAAAGGCAATACGTGAGCTGAAAAACAATAAGGCTGCTGGGAAGGACGAGCTCCCGGCCGAACTTTTCAAACACGGAAGTGAGCAGCTGCATCAAGCAATCCACCGTATTCTAACGAAGATATGGGAGGACGAAGAACTGCCTGCTAGCTGGTTGGATGGCCTCATTTGCCCATTATTCAAAAAAGGGCACAGACTCGAATAACTCTTCTGAATTCGGCGTACAAAATACTGTCACGCGTTCTGTTTAACAGATTGAGACCGCTTGAGGAGTCCTTCGTCGGTGAATACCAGGCTGGTTTTTGTGAGGGCCGATCAACGACGGATCAAATGTTTACCCTGCGTCAAATCCTTGATAAATTCCGGGAGTACAACTTGCAGACTCACCATCTGTTTATTGATTTCAAAGCAGCATACGATTCAGTGAAGAGAAATGAGCTTTGGCAGATTATGCTAGAACATGGTTTTCCGGCGAAACTAATTAGACTGATTCGCGCAACGCTAGATGGATCGAAATCAAGTGTAAGGGTTGCAGATGAGATTTCGACCTCGTTCGTGACCTTAGATGGATTGAAGCAGGGTGATGCACTTTCAAACTTACTGTTCAACATTGCTCTTGAAGGAGCGATTAGGAGAGCTGGTGTGCAGAGGAACGGTACCATCATCACACGATCGTACATGCTCCTTGCCTTTGCGGACGACATCGATATCATCGGAATTGACCGTAGAGCAGTGGAAGAGGCGTTTGTGCCTTTTAAGAGGGAGACGGCGAGGATTGGGCTCACGATAAGTTCTACCAAAACGAAGTACATGGTAGCCGGTAGACAGCGTGGGAGCAATAGTGGTGTTGGTAGTGTAGTGTTGTTAGATGGTGAACAATTTGAGGTAGTGGAAGAATTTGTGTATCTTGGAACACTAGTGACATGCGATAATGATGTTACCCGCGAGGTGAAGAGACGTATTGCAGCTGCAAACAGGGCCTTTTACGGATTACGTAGCCAGCTGAAGTCCCGTTGCCTGCACACGAAAACGAAATTCGCTCTGTATAAGACGCTGATACTTCCGGTAGCCCTCTACGGCCACGAATCGTGGACGTTAAAAGAGTCTGACCGGAGAGCATTTGGTGTCTTCGAGCGTAAGGTGCTGCGAACAATACTCGGCGGTAAACAGGAGAATGGCATCTGGCGGCGTCGCATGAATCACGAGTTGTACCAAGTGTATAACGGTACGGATATAGTGAAGCTTATAAAACACGGCAGACTACGGTGGGCTGGGCATGTAGTGCGGATGCCGGAAGAACGACAAGCAAATATTATATTCAGCAGAGAACCCGGTAGAGGTCGTCGACTCCGGGGTAGACCTCGGACACGTTGGCTATTTGCAGTTGAGGAGGACATCAGGTCGCTAAACGTTCATGGCGACTGGAAGCGATTGGCTCAGGACCGAGTCCAATGGAGAAGAGTACTTCGTTCGGCGTTGAATCTGGCGATTCGTAGCCCATCAAGTATCAAGTAAGTAAGTATATAAGAACACGTAGTCCCCCGTCACTATTGCGTATAACCCCATAGGGTTGTCCCTTGTAGTTTTTTCTATTTTTAAACATGGTTATCAACAAGGCTTAAAGTAGAGTTTCAATATCCCGGTCATTTTTGGATAGGTTCTTCGCGGTAATTCCTGAGAATCGGGAAATATTTTTGTATTGTGTCCAATAAATGTTTTGTTTGGATAGTTATTCATTGTCGATTGATTTGTGAAGCATTAAATAAATATGCTCGCCATATAAATTAAACAATGTTGACACCTCATATGAAGACCAGCATGTACGAAATTCTCCTCGGATGGTTTTGCAGATTATCCTGGGATATACATCCTTTAGAAGTTTTTTCAAGCTTGTTCGGAAAACGATGCTTATGATTGCTCTCGGAAGTTGCTTCCAACTTATCTGAGAAGATTCTTCTATCGTATTCTAGGAGAAGTTTCTTCATATTATCTGTAGAAATTTTTGTTAAAGTTTGCCGGAAGTTCCTCTAAAGCATCCTTTAGAAGCCCTACTGATAAATGGTATCCTATTTCACACTGAAAATCCTTCGGACTGTTTACGGTTAACTCTATTGATTTCTTTTGAATGTTTGTTCATACAAAATTTAAAAAAATAATATATAGTAGAAGTAGTGATTCTGATGTTCCAGACTCCCTATGCAAGTGACTGCTGGTTTTTCAGAGCTGCACCGGAAATTCCTGTTGAATTCCCTGAAGTATCTTCTTACTTCCTTCGGAGATTTCAGCAAGCTTTTCCACAGAAGTTTCTACCGATTTGCCTTGGAAAATTCTTTTCTTAGAAGTTCTTCTGGCTTCTTTTGAAGTTCTTAGAAGTTCTTCTAGCTTCCTTTGAAAGTATCTCCGATTGTTTGATGAAGTTTCTCCATGAAAATGTTTTTTTGTTTTTGAATATCCTCTATACATGTTTGATTAGCATGTCATCTGTATAATAAAGTTATTTGTCGGTTAGTTACACCAGCTTCCTAAAAATCGAAAAATGTGGATTTTGAGTGAATTTCGTATCAATCGTTTCCTTAAAATTCCCGGGCATGAAACATGAAACACTACTATAGTGCTATTGAATCTTATCTTCCACAACCTTTGTGACGTAGGACTAGTTTTTGAAGACTTTACTGGGGTGCACATCAATAAAATTATGTAACGAAAAAGTGTTAGGTTTTAAACGCTTATAACTAAGCCATTTATTGATCGGTTTTAATTATTTTTACACCATTTGATTCAAATTTGTTGTAAGATTTGTTTGGCATAAAAATAAAAGTATTTTATTGTTAGTTAACTATTGAATATTGATCAAATTTTTTGGCCACAAAAACCAATCACTTGCCAATCACCAATATCGAGAGAACAGAGAAAGACGAGCCGATTGTGAGGTTATAAAAAAGCTTACCTGTACGATTTGTTTCAGTTCGTCTGTGGATGAGGAGCTCGTCACATCCATATACGTCGGACAAGGCTGAGATGAGACTAACTCAAAATTGAGTAGGATTGCCTTGCAAATAGCAGAAAGTGGGGTTACTCACTGAGTGAGTAAAATTTTCCTTGTTTTTCCCCCAAAAATGTGCTTTAATATTATTAAAATTTTACGCCTCTAATACACGGCCAATGAGAGTTACTAAAAATTGAGTTGAATCCGACTCTAAATTGCAGAAAATCGGGTTACTCAGTGAATGAGTAAATTTTTCCTCGATTTTTCAAAAAAAAAGCGTAGAACCTCGTTTCGTTTGAATAGCTGAAATTGAATTGGAATGGTGCTCACAGTGCCCAATGGCACTACGAAATGCAATGCAATATCGAGTTGAATTGGACTGAGTTACTTTTATCTGTCGTGTGGATTGAGTATTTTTTTTCTTGATTTTCGACATATTTGATAAGATTTTTGAGGAAAAATCTCACTCACTCAGTGACCCCGCTTCTTGCGATGTTAAGTAAAATTTTTAGTGATGTATGGTGGTTTCTTTTTTTTCTGTGTTGGGGACATAATACCACCGCGACCATAACTTTGATCAATTGTGGTGTATCCTCTTTTGATTTTGCCGTAACGCTATGGCAAGATGCTATTTACATGAGCAACCACCACTACTGTTGTTGGCAATTATCCCAAACAGGTAATGCATTCCTTATGAAATGTATAACTTGATTGGGAGAAGCAGCCCAGATTTCCCAGGGTTCTATAAGCCCCTTATCTAGATATATAAGTCGTTTGTGAAATAGTGCAACGCAGTCACACAGCAGATGTTTAGAGCTCTCACTCTCTAGTTTACAAAAACGGCATCTGTCTTCATCAACTTTTCTGATAAGTTTAAGATGATATTTACTAGGACAGTGTCCTGTAATCAAACCAGTATATGTACTCAAATCGTGTTTCGATAAGGTCAGCAGTTTTTGTGTGAGCAAAGCGTTGGGCTCTATGAAACGTTTTGATTGCAGGGCATTTAAGGTATTATTCCAGTTGCCCTGTACCTTTATTCTTTCCCAATTATTGAACTCCATTTTAAGAGCACAAAAAGATAATCATAAAAATGGTTCAGGTCCAATAAATTGCATTGATGATCCCACTTTAGCCAACTGATCAGCTTTTTCGTTCCCTTCGATTCCGCAATGACCAGGAACCCAGTATAGGTTAACCTTATTACAGTAGGACAAATGCTGCAATAGCTTAGTGCATTCCCAAACCTGTTTTTAAGTGCAAGTTTTGGACTTTAGAGCATTCAACGCTGCTTGGCTATCTGAACAAATACATATGTTTGCATTTTTATAATTTCTTTTTAAGCAAATCGTGGCACATTCTAGGATGGCATATATTTCAGCTTGAAATACTGTTGGCCATTTTCCCATCGGCACCAATAGGCTGATCTCAGGACCACTTATTCCAGCCCCAACCATATTATCTTGTTTCGATCCATCCGTATAGAATACTATTGACCCAGGACGAAAAGATGGCCCTCCTGTATTCCAGTCATAACGAGTCACTTCAGGAACTTTGAATTGGTGATTGAAGTTGTTACGCTTTAACTTCCAGTCTTCATTCATTAAAATTAGTGGACTTATTTGAAACTCTTTTAAAATGCTCAGATGTCCAATATGATCTCCATCAAAGAAATTCATGGACCGTTTGAGCCTCAGAGCACTTTTTATTGCATCCATTTGAATAAATTGATGTAAAGGAAGAATATTGAGTAGAGCATCTAATGCCTTCGAAGGAGTACTACGCATTGCTGCAGTAATGGAAAGAGTAGCAAGTCTTTGTAACTTGTTCAATTTAACTTGTGCCGTTTGTTGTCTGGTTTTCGGCCACCAGATTAGTGATGCATAGGTGATTCTGTGTTTAACAATAGCCGAGTAGATCCAATGTATCATTTTCGGCTTTAGACCCCATTTTTACCAAATGATCTTTTACAGACCCAAAAAGCATTTGTTGTTTTTTCTATTTGTTGTTTCATATGTCTGTTCCAGCAGAGTTTACTATCTAGGATTACTCGCAAATACTTAACTTCTGACGACAGTGATAATTTAACATCTCCTAGTTTAAGATCAGTGGTAGAGACTCTACGTCTTTTAGTAAAGGGTACAATTGATGTTTTCGTAGGATTTATGGTCAGTCCTTCTTGTGTGCACCATGATAATGTGAATTTTAATGCTTTTTGCATTCTATCAAATACAATTTTATCAAATTTTCCGCGAACTATAATAACAATGTCGTCAGCAAATCCGATTACTTCAAATCCTTGATGCTTTAACTTTAAAAGAAGATCATCAACTACCAGAGACCACAGAAGTGGAGAAAGAACTCCTCCTTGAGGACAGCCTTTTACAGCTGTTATTTTTACTAGTGCATCTCCAAGATTAGCTGATATTTCTCTTTTGGATAGCATATCCACAATCCATTTAATTATGTTTTCATTAAAGCCACGATTTCTCATGGCGTTTATCATTGACGAAAAAGACGCATTGTCAAATGCACCTTCAATATCCAGAAACGCTGCTAATAGAATTTCCTTTGCTATGAAGGATTTTTCTATTTTAGTAACTAGCATATGAAGAGCTGTTATGGTGGATTTGCCTGACTGATAGGCGAATTGGGCTCTGATTTGACATATTCATCTATAAGTTTTTCTATTAACTTCAAAAATATTGATGAAAGACTTATTGGTCTAAATGATTTCGGTGAAGTTTTGTCTTTTTTGTTTGCCTTAGGTATGAACACCACCCGGACTTGCCTCCATATTTTTGGTATGTACCCTAGAAGAAAGCTCGATTTGAAGAGCTTAATTATAATAGGAATTATTTAAGTTTTGCTCTTTTGGATATGTGCTGGAAAAATTCCATCTACACCTGGCGATTTGAATGGGCTGAAAGAGTCTATTGCCCATTCAATTCTAGAGTCTGTAAATAGAATGTTTGCTAGATTGACAGCCTCCTTGTTGAACACTACTAGTTCACAAGAGTTATTCATTCTAGTAGTACCATTTTGTTCTTCACATCTTAGAGATGTATCTTGTATGCAGTCAGTAGTAGGACTAGACCTTGGAAAATGAGAATGCATCATCATTTCCAAAGTTTCTGTTGCATTTATAGTAAAAGAGCCTTCAGCTTTTTTAAGAGCTCCCAGGCCGTTAGAATGGTCCTTAGAGAGAATTTTATGAAGCCTTGCAGTTTCAGGAGTGCTTTCTATGTTTTCACACATGTGCCTCCAGTCTTTTCGCTTTGATCTTCTTATTTCTCTGTTATACTCATTTAGAGCCTCTTTATACTGAGACCAGTTTGCTGTGCATTTGGCAGAATTGAATAGTTTCCTAGCCCTTTTCCTTAGTTTTTCTAATCTATCATTCGACCATGGCACATTTCTGTTAGTCGTGCGTACCTTTGCAGGGCAACTAATATTATAAGCCTGATTTATATTGCTTATTAAGCAATTAGCAGCTTTTTCTAGCTTAGAAATTTAATCAAAATCCTGTAAAATTGGCTCATTTTGCCTCTGAAGACTGAAGCTGTATAGCTCCCAATTTGTTTTACGAGGATCTCTGTAAGTTTCCTTTAATACATCATTAACCGTGAATTCAAACATAATTTGCATATGATCAGATAAAGAAATTTCATCCGATACATGCCAATTTACTATACGATCTGAGATTGTTGGACTGCAAAGTGTTAGATCCCACACCTCTTCCCTTATTAAATGTATGTTGGTTAGAATTGATGACCCTCCATGGTAGCCAGTTATTGAAAATAAAAATTATGGGTACAAAAGGTAATTCTAAATGAGTAACCAGTTCCAAATGTACCATGACGTCACTGGGTTGCGGTCTTCATCAAAGCTGTTCAGATGGATGAGGCATATTGGAAGGTGAACAATAGAGATCAGAATTTGTCCTCAAGGTGGCACTAATATGCCATTTGTTTTAAAATTGTTTGCTTAACTTGACTTGAAGGAAAATAATTTCAAGTCGAAGAGACTTATTGGCTGGTGAACATCACAGTAGTATACTTTTTAACTTTCTAACCTCACCTAGATATAAGATAGCGGTCTTGGAGATTTTTTTCTTCTAATGAATGAAACATATTGGTTGATGGACTGCTCAGTTCATAATTCACTCACCAGGTGATGATAGTGTGCAATTTGACATCTCATTGCTTGCTATAATTGGACAGTACGACTAGATTGAAGATTGCTGTCATCAGTAAAGTTGTTCTGAATGACATGACCTATTGTATCTTATTCGAATAAATCGCTAACCACTAGTGCCATTTGATATTAATGGCTTGCTTGAGTCGACGTCTCGACTAGATAAGGGCTGTACTCGAAAAAAAAAATGCAACAGGCAAAAATCGGATATTTTTTTTTTTTGGTTCATTCATGACTTGTCCGGGGGTGAGATTTAAACTCGTGACTTTGGCGTGAGAGGTATGGATGTTAACTACTACGCCGGGGTTGCCCCCTATCGGATATTGTTGAAAACCTCAAGGAATAAATAAACCCATAGTTTTTTCAAAGTAAGTTCATTCAACCTCCTCTCCTAGGCTAAATGCCCGCACCTTGGACTTAACGCTACCCATCAAATCCTGTGCAACACTTGCGCAATCTTTCTTACACACTTTCATCCACTCTTTCTTTAAATCCTTGTCGTTTTTGAATACCTTCCCTGTTTTCCGGAGCTTGCCCTTCATAATCGCCCATATTTTTTCTTTTGGGCGAAGTTCTGACGTGTTTGGTGAATTTGCCTCCTTCAGCACAAAAACAACATCGTTGGCTTCGTACCACTCCATCTCCGGTTTCAAGTAATGGCACGATGCCAGACGTGGCCATAGCAGAGTGTCACTTTCGTGGGACCGGAGGAAGGACGGCCGGCGCTTCTGGAGGCATTCTGCTTTATATATTTGGCCGTTGATGGTCTTCTTCTCCTTCGCATTTCAAGCTTATTGCATATCGCATATTACCTTATTGCGTGCTCTCAACTTAGTGTTCTAGATGCACTTCCACAGTTATTAATTGAGAGCTTCCGCTGCCTGTACCATTTTTGCATTGGTATAATTGTGTGGCAAGTCCAATCATACTTCTATGCCCAGGGAAGTCGAGAAATTTTCCAATCCGAAAAATTCCTAGACCGGACCGGGAATCGAACCCAGCCACCTCCAGCATGGTCTTCCTTTGTAGCTGCGCCTTTACCGACTGAGCTAAGGGAGGCCCCAGATGGTACCGGTCATTTTATCTCGACTTCAAAGTTAAATTTGACGTCAGATTTTTCTAGAAAATCATGTTTAAATACCCATGGAATTATTTTCAGAATTTCCTTTCCCGTGATATTCTCCTGAGAATTTCTTTGCAAATGTCTCTAATCCTTGAAATTTCGTTAGAATCCTCCTCAGATTTATATTTAGAATCTTCTTGGTATCCTCCTTAGAAGTCAATTAAAAAACACAGTAGAAATATCTTGTATAGGGTTACGGTATGTAATGTGGGTCTAGTCCTTTCATTCGGCCTATCACGCAAATAAATAATTAATTAAGGAATATTACACAAAAAATAAGGAAAATATTGATCACTGATGATTGATAAATGTGTACCACACACAAATCAATTTATATCACAACATTTCAATACATTTTCAGCTCTCGTAAGTAATAAAACTGGTTGAGAATATCACTCTGTTCGGAGTTTTTAGCCGCCATGACTTCTAAGGTTAAGATGGGAAGGTTGCACTGACGATCATCAAATGGCCTGATTATGGCATTTATTGAATGGAATTACCTGATAATACACACTAGACGTAAAACTCACAGTTACTGTTTGAATATTTTATGTTTATTTTAATTGTTTAACAACGTTTTCACAAGTAAATCATGGACCCAACTTTAGGGACACATTTCTTTTCTATGTTCCTAACTTTGGCCCATGAAATTCATTTGACAGCATATAGCAATAAGAGTAACGTCAACAATGTGGTTTGCATTTGGATGATAAGGAACGAACAGGAAGGGAGATTTTTTCTGCCAAATCTGTATAATGAACATCACAATGTTTTGATTTAGATATTCTGCGGTCGAAAGACGATAAGCGAAATTTTTAATTTTTAATTTTTAACTTGAGTGATTTAATGTAGTTTTCGTAAAATTTTCTCTAAGAAATGTTTTGAGGAATGAAGAGTATTAAGTTAACAGTGATAGTGATAAAAAAAATACATAAGAAAACGTTACCAAGAGCGTTTTTTTTGAGAATCAAACAGGATAGGACGAAGTTGCATCCATAAATAGACCCAATTTGGGGACAATAGACCGATATTACATACATTTCCCTGGTGAGTTTTTGTCTTAAAAAAAGTAAGTTTTTCAACTTTTTGCGGTTCCTGATAGCAAACGACATGATAAGCATATCTAAGCATACCATTTAGCAGTAGAATATCGTTTGCAGGTAAATTAATTGATGAGTTATGATTAAAAACGTAATCTATGGCTGCATATTAGACCGAGGTTAGGGACGTATACCCTATCTAAGTAATCTTATCAAATATTTTTTGAGCTCTTCAATAGTTTATATGTTTTCTTATATTTTCAGTACTTTTCAAATCTTCTTTTGTCTTGTCTAACTCATAATATGAACCATTGAAATTTATATGGATTGGTTAAAGATCGTAAATTGTCTTTCAAACTTTTACTCAAAATTTTAGGTGCTTCTGTGTGCCATAAGGGAGGGTTCTCTAAACTTTAATGTCAATTTTTTTTTTTTCTAGTGAAACTAAATGACCTGTCACGAACTTTCACAGCTGATTTCCCTTTTATTTTTAATCCACGCTCTTTTATTTTATTTTGCATTAAGCCATTTTAAGTGATGCAAATGTAAAGCCTTTTTGAGACCTCTGTTCTTCCCAAGTTGAATACTTGTTTATTTCGTGATGAACTACTTGTTGTTTCTATTTAAATGATTTTAAATATATTCTTTTATTAACACTCCGAACACGCTGCCTCCGATAACATGTGTAACGGCAAACTTGAAATGTTTGAAAAAGCATACTCCAGCTATTTATTGACGAATCTCAAATCTATTGGCAACATTTGAAACAACATACTTTAAAGATTTAGTCGGTAGATTTAATATCTATCGACAAATTGCTAAGCAATGAGTTTTCACACATTGCCAATTTGCCGTTGCCAATTTGCCGTTACACATTTTATCGGAGGCATCGTGTTTGGAATGTTAAAGCATGCCGTCCTTGCAATTCCTTGATCCGACGAACCACAGTTGAGAAATCTTAGTATTCACAATGAGTACAATTAAAAAATGGCCCTTCTATCAGATGCGCCTTTTTCAACAAAAAAAAAACTTCTCTGAAGGCACGAAATGAATTAAACATTAAGATGAAATGCCCTTTTTTTCCTGAAATTCGCCCTTCTTGACCACTGTGCAATGTATTAGGTTTAGGAAAACTGTGACGAAAGGGGGACGGGGAGTTAATTTTCCAGAATTTCATTTGGCGTACATACTGGATGCTCCCACATAAATGTAAACAAACAAACACGTCATTGGTGACTCAGAGAAAATTTTAATAGAAGCGCTGATTCTACTTAAATTGTCGGGAATCCGTAAATATTTCTATGCAACGTTTTAATATTCTGTTCCATATTAATTATAATTGTTTTTCTTTTCATTACAGGTACATTTTCATTCATGATCAACAAGCGTGCTTCTATACATTTGTAAGTAAATCAGAGATCCAAATTCTCGTTCAGCTGAAAGATAAGCGACGCATCGCTGAAGCAGCTTTTCGCAGAGCTGAAAATCGACAATATTTTCATCACTAATTCTTCTGCGAATATTAATTTTCCTCTCTCATCTAAACCATCGAGATATTGCTCTCTGAAAATCGGTGAGAACACTTTTTGATCTCTCATGGGACACCGAAAATATTCGAACCGATACGGCTAATTGAAAATGCATCATAAGCTCTGTGAAAATTTCCAAAATAATTGTGAAGAGGAGTTCAGAATTGGTGAAAAATTCGAGATGGAATGTTGAGAGTACAATTTCAAAGAAGTCCTGAGAAAAAAAATTTAAAAAAATTCTGAGGATACTGCCAAGGGCATAAAGAAGAGAATTTCTAGAGAATTTTAAGGAAATGACTAGGTACGATTTCAAACGAATTTAGAAGAGCACTCCAAGAGCATTCTGAACAAAATTTTAAGACACTTTTAGTATTAATTTCTTGGAAATTCTAAACTAAATTCAAGTGATTTGTATATAGAATTATGGAAGGAAGGTTCAGCGAATTTGAAGAAAAAAATCTTTAGAATTCAAAGAAAATCTAAGAATAAATTTTATGATTTCCTTAGAAATTCTCAAGTGACCCCCTGAGAGAATCTTTAACTTATTTGAGAAGAATTCTTAAATAAAATATGTGAAGGGAAATTATTCTTAAGGAAATGATTGAGAATAGTCAAATAAAGTCCTGTAAAGTTTTAAGTGAATTGTCAAGGTACAGTGACCGGCACAAACAAAGATCCACGCACAAAGGGTAGAGTCCGTGATTTTGATTTATTTTCCGTACAATTAAAGTCAGGGTACGTCGTTTACTACTTTCAGTTGTCTAGTCGGTAGCATTGGTACTCAGTACGTAAAACAAGATCAACGGGAATGATTTTTTTTGTTTTTGATCCGGTCACTGCAATTGAAACAAATACACTTTTTTTTTACCTAGGCAGGGCTTTTAGCAGCACACTTTTTAGTGGCTAGGTCTCTATTTTCATGTCAGCCGCTTACACTAAAAAGTCACATATATCATTATTTCTCAAAATTTAGTCACTAAAACCATTTTTTACGATCTATTTTGGGATTACAACATTTGTCTTTGAAAAATCCTATCAAAGTGCTTGATTTTGTAACAAATTTTGATTTGAAAAATACATTGAAAATCAGCATGTAAAATCTGAATAGAATAGATGCGAACGGTAACTGCCCAATGGTTTTGACGGAATCACTAATCTTTTGATTTTTTATCAACTCCGTGATGTAAACATTCACATGGTGGCTACTCAACGGCGACAACCGGGAATTGAAACCAACCAGGAAAAATTGAGAACTAACTGGGAATTTGATTGCAGTCTGAAAAACTGTTGTATATAAGCATGACTGAGATCTACTTAACCTGTTAACTATGTGTACTTTTTTCCTCTATATGCTCTACCTTTGTATGCAAACTGATTTGTGCTTTTCAGAGGTGAAAAATTACTCTTATCGACTTAGCTGGGGATAGAGAATCATAAAAAATGTCCTTAGACTCAGGCAATTCAGGGTCATTTTACCGATCCGGCTTATAATGAGGACCAACACGTGCCATGTGACTCAGACTGTCCCATTTGAAAAACTGTCCTTGAATTTTCACCGGATCGAAGTGTGCGGTGTTCGAAGACGGACGTTATTTTTTTTTTCTCTCGACAAATAGGGGAAATGTTTCTAATGTTGGCCTATGGATCTAAGATTGGGCCCATCGCTTAAAATCTGCTATTTATCAATTTTATCTAGATGAACGCGTCATTGGGACGGTACTAATGGATATTTTTGGTCGCTATTGAAAATTTAGTCGATTGCTGAATTTATTTATGGGCCCAAATTAGGGGCATTTAGGCCGACATTACATCCATTTCCCCTATCTTCTCAATTTCCGGTGTTTTCATCATCTGACAGAGCTCCGTTTTCTGAGTAAAACTGTATTTTTATCGAGCCCATAAACATTCTTCTCAATTATTAAATTAGCATTTATTTTTTAGTTTTTGATGTTAAATCTATTTTAGTTGACATCTCGGTCCCATGCAAAGTCCCACTGAGGGACGTTAATATGGTGATTTTTGCTAATGTAATCGCTCCTATATAAACTTCCACTGCACCAACATTGGTGAAATTTTCAATTTTGGTTTCACTTAAAATGCAGATTTCGAAAATGTACCAGCCCTGCCTAGGAACGATAAAGCAAATTCAACCCAGGAATGATGCTGCTGTCTTAGAAACCCATTTAATCTAGTAATTCCGGTTTCGGTTTTATGTTTTTTGCACAACCGAGAAAATTTCCAAAATTCCGGGAAAAATCGGGGAATTGCTAATCGAGATTTACTGGTCACTATGCCATAAGTTGAAAAATCAGCTGAACACATCAACGAACGATAACCCAAATGATAGAACTGTTCCAAGTATGGTTTGGATGATATATTCGGAACATATTTATATGTATATTAGGATGGGTCACCGTTATATGGAAAAACGCAAACTTGACCTCATCAAGTGAGAACAACCCTTTTATGATTTTATTTGGAGTCCCAAACAACTATGCAAAATTTGGGAACAGTTGGTTATGAACCGGCCTTCCGAATTGCGTTTGAAGTTTGCATGGAAGTTAGTATGGGAAAACCTACTTTTATGCATTTTTATCCCCAGAGACCACAATTTTACGTTAACTATACAACTTACCATGTGCAAATATAGTCCAGAAAGTGTCTAACAATTTTTTCCTGGGAAGCATGGTGCTAGAATGTCTCTAAAAAAAGTTATAACTGTTCAAATATGTACGGTTTGAATTAAATGCAAGAAATCACATTTTTTGCCAACACTGCCGGTGTACCAATGAAAGTCAGATTCAAATCTGAAATAATTTAAAGTATCTTAACATATCGATTTGGTGAGTTCAGATGAATTAATCAATTACGCTTTCTCTATCTCAAATGCATAGTTGGAAAAGGGAGGGATTTACTATAACCTCCCCCTCCCCCATCAATTATGTCAATGGAAGTAAAGTTCTAAACTGAAATAATTTCGGAGTTTCTTATCTTATCGATTTGGTATGTTCAGATGAATTATTCAAAAAACAATGGCTCAATCTCATGGGTGTAGTTAGGTGAATGAGGAGGGAGGGGCTAATTATACCCTCACCTCCCTCACTCATATTAAAGGAAGCAATGCTTCAAACTGAAATAACTTCGGTGTCTCTCATCTTGACGAGTTGGTATGTTCAGATGTGTTATTAAAAAATATTTCCTCAATCCAATAAGCATAATTTAATAGAGTGGGGGGGGGGGTCTTACTGTATCCCCTCCACCCCTCACTGATATCAATGAAAGTAAAGTTGTAGACTGAAAAAATGTCAGAGTTTCTCATCTTCTCGAGCTGGTATGTTCGGATGGGTTATTGAAAAAACATTTGTTCAATCTCATAGGAGCAGTTTGAAAGTGAGTATCCCTACCTCCTTCTCTCCTCTTTTGATTTTATATAAAATATCAGCCATTTTCACGCAAATTTCATGGGATTGTAATGATTATATTTCAGTTTAGTTTATTTTACGATTTCTTAGGGTACTCTTTTCGATTCTGTTCGATCAACTGCAGCTAATATTACTGTTTAACTGGGTGGATTTCTTATTGAAGTCGGAAATCAGATTCAACTTTCAGCCACATCGTTAACAATCATCTGTTTCCGCATTGAAATTACCAGTATTATTACTGCACTCATTTGCTGGCAATCTGTCTTGTTTCATTCCATTGGCTTTGTCCGTGATAAATGTTCCATCTCAATGAATGGTTATCGGAACACTTGGTTTAAAGTATTATTTATCTGATTATAAAAAAAAAACTGAGGTTAGTTAATTAAGGAAAATTATAATTTTTAAATTCATTAAAAATACCTATTTTTTCTATATTCTTCCTGAAGTTCTGACGATTGATTCATAATTGCAAGTTGAGTATATGTCTTTTTCGTAGTGTGCATGAAACTTCGCATGATTATTATTCGCTAGAGGCAAATCACCAACTCGAGAAGACGCGAAACTCCGAAGTTATTTCAGTCTGTAACTTTACATTCATACAATAAACCCCCATACTACGCTTATTATATTGGGCAATTGTTTTTGAATAATTCAACTGAGCATACTAAATCGATAAGATAAGAAGCTCCGAAGTTATTTAAGTTTGGAATCTGACTTTCATGCAGCAGTGTTGGCAGGAAAAGAGATTTTTGACATTCAATTGGGAACATCGAGCCAACTTTTTTTGGAGACATTCTAGCACCAAGATTTCTTCGGCATAGTTGTTAGGCACTTTCTAAACTATAACTTCACAGGATAAGTTGCATCGTCCAAGAAAAATTGTGGTCTCTAGGAATGCATATGCAAAAAGTAGGTTTTCCCATACCAAATCCCAAACAAATTTTGCAGAGTTGTGTGGCTGAATAAAACGATCCTTATTAAATTTTTTTAATATTTTATATACTCTAAAAATAAGGTATTACGAAAATTGATCTTAATATTCGAGAGTCAGCATGAGCATGAGCATGAGCATGATTGACCAGCTGTAATTACACAGAGAACCAATAGACGATGCTTGGGACTAGCAATCATCCTCAATGTGTAAAAACTGGTGATCTCAAACTAGGCAATACCAGCGCCGGCCGCGCCCGAACACAGGTCAAGAAAGGAAGGGGTAGAAATGTGTTGACGTGACACTCGCTTTGATGGAAGCCGAGAACACCTCTGCACTTCCACGAGGAATCACTGGGATATTGGGTAATAGGTTTGGGTTTGCAGCAGGGTTCGTTTTGGTAAACGATAAGCTGAATTGATGTCCTAACAATCATATAATGCGAAGGAGCTTGGGACTGAACCCACGGTCTTCTGCTCAGTAAGCAAAGACGTTTGCCACTAGGCAGGCGAGCTCCTTTTCAATCATCGAGTTGCTGTTATTACCATGTAGTCATGTTAACAAATATCACGATTGACTAATCTTGAATGTGGATGGGCTTGAGATTAGACTCATGATGTTCTGCTCAGTAAGCAAAACCGGTTGTGCTAAGGCCACCGAGCCCCTCATATCACATTATAGCGTTACTCAAGTTTTTATGACTATTCAGACCCGGCACCGACGGCAACGAAAAGTTTTACAAAATACATGATAAACAAACGATCTTAACTTACATTTTTAATATAATAGGACCTGAGATCGCGTTTTTCTGCTCAGTAAGCAAGCCACTGCAACGGACAATCTTTCAAATCCTAAAACTAAAAGCTACGAAAGAGGCCTTTATTAAGATCCATTTTCACGCGACAATCTTAATATTCGAGAGTCAGTGTAGATTTATTCAGCATCAGCTTGTTCAAAATGGGAACCTTTTGGTCGAATAATCTTCGTCAAACGATCAGCAACACTGGAGCAGCTGGCTCGCACGAATTATTCAGAAACATCGTCCCACGTATTTTGTATAGCTGCCATAAAAGCGTCCTTATAGCTTCTTGGCTTAGCATTAGTTGCCCTTTCTACGATACCCCACATCACGAAATCTAGCAGGTTAATATCCGAATAAGAGGGAGACCACATTTCCTTCGACCAAAATTGATCGAAGTTCTGCTGACACCACGCTTGAACGTGTTTGATTCCCACGAGTGAAGCAGACCTCTGTGCCAGTGAACTCCGACTGGATTCATGGCATCACCTTCTGTTATAAAAAGTCCAAATATACCTCCTTGTTTATTTTTACCTCATCCGGAATGCGAAAAATAGGAGATTTTTTCCCAATCAATGCAACTGCTGCCAAATCATCACCGAATCTGGTTTATGCGTTCTGTGGACGAATTTGTTATTGGGATCAGCCGAACTCCGATGCACTCTGTCATTTTGACGGTTAAATTTGCGGCCGACGTCAAAAATCGAATAAACCATCACGACGTCAGGGTTATCCATGAGCCACTTCTTCAGGATTTTGCTTCTTTCCAGCCGCTTCTTCTATGCTGCTTCTGAGAGAATTTGACGTTGTTGCAGTTTAGAAGGATATAGGCAAAGATCCTTTTTAACCACTGTTTGCATCGTCATACGCGACACCTGAAAGTCCTTGGCCATTTGATTGATAGACTTTACCGGATTCCGACGAATTTGGTTGGCCACCACCTTTTTCAACGGCCGTGTCCGAACAGAACCGGGTCTCCCTGACCCAGGTCTTCTTGAAGCTGCACTTCCATCCTCCAATCGTTTTTTTGCATCGCTAGACAAACTTTCGATTCACAACAAGCAGCTTGGTTATCTCACCGATCGACTTCTGTGTCTCCAGTAGCTTGAAAACTGCGAGACGCTTCGATTCCCAGTCCAAATGTTATCACGCTGATTATTTCCCAAGGGAACGTTTTAACATTTAAAGCGAATTCGTTTATTATTCAGTTCCAACCTGGATCGGGCATCAAGATTGGGTCTGCTTGTTTTCTGACAAACGTCAATTTGCTCATGTGTTTTTAAAACCTACACCTAACCGAGGGATGTAAGATTCGCTTACAATTATGTGGGATTCATCATCAGAGGATGTTAGTGGAGACCGCATGAACCGAGGCTGCGATATACCTAGCTGCGGTCCAATGCAAGAAAATTGGAGACCGAAAAATGTAGAGTGTATTAGTGAGGTAAATTAGTTATGTCGAAAAAAATAGGAATCCGATTGCCGACTGGACTCGAACCAAGAACGCTTCGATTATCAGACCTGTGCTCTTTCCATGCTCCTGAATATGGATAGCCTAAAAGCAAACATGAAGCGCTCATTTTCTCGCATACTCGACTTCGTATGCTTTTTCTGCTGGAGAGATTCGAGGCAAGTGTGTGCGTCGTTCTACAATGTTCTACAATGTGCGTCGTTCTACAAGCTTACTGGTATAGTCGAAAGCGTAGATAGAACACGAAAAGAAAAAGACAAAAAACCATTACATCGCCTGTAAGGTCAACTTCTAACATTCGCTGCGATGTTCATGAACAGAGGATGATAGGAAACGGAACTAACATTCATTGTAATAGATTTTTGGTTTGCGTGTAGCTAAGGTTGAGGTTCGCCCGATAATAAACAAATTCGCTATTACGTTGAGAATCAGATACGGGCTCGGGTTCGGTTACAATTTTTTGACAGTTCAAAACAAGGGGACCCTTTTATTCAGCTACCCTGTATATGTGGCATCACTGAGTACTAATTGTCTCTCATACATCCAAAAATACAGTCCCGTTCGACACAAGCTCGGTTTTGTCTCAAGACAGTTTTAACTCGGGGTTTCGGGAAGGGTGACAAATCAAAATCACCGTAAAAACCGGAAAAGAAACGAAATTATCAGTTGTCACTACCGAGTGAGCAGAAATTATCATGGCTACTTTTCTCGAGCGATGTGCCTTGAACAAATTTCTCTCGCTCTTGCTGAAAAGTACTGTTTCTTTTCTCACATCAGCGATAATTTCGATCTCTGATTTAAATATCTAATATTATTTGGATTGAGACCTTTCTTCGCTTACTTAGTCAGCATAGGAACAATCTAGAAATGGAAAAAAAGAAGTTTATTTGAGTAGTTTGAGAATGCTGCAGTACTGCAAACCTGTAGTAACAGTTTCATTGCAGTACGTATCGTAGAAGCTGATATTTGTGCACTTATAGTTTCGAAGTGGTTACGAGAAGAAGGATCTCACAGCGAAACACCTTAAATGGTCTGTGAAGCATCCCCAGCATTGAGATCTTTCAATGTCAACAAAATCATGAATTTGTATATTGTATGACAAGCACAATAATACTGTATGACCAGGGAAGCCGAGTAGCAATGGGAAAACCCGAAAGACTTTCTAGACCGGACCGGGAATCGAACTCTCCGCTTCCATCTTGATCATACTGTAATACCACTTTCTGACTACAGAGTTATAACATGATATCCCAAGTAACATTGCAGGTTTTATCGCGGTTTTATAGCATTCTACAAGTCTAAATCATGGTCTACAGAACCCTCATAAAACCAAAATTGCTACTTGGGATAATAATTATCGTCACGATAGGCTAATTGCAATAACTGATCAGTCTGGCCAGAGTTTAACTTTTGTTATGATCTATTGTGGTATACCCGGTTTTGGATACAGTTGTCATTCTCGCCTTTATCGCAAGGATTCAACTATAATTGTAAGGTCTCGTTCAGTATACCATTCGGAATATTGGAACACCCTCCAAAGGTACACCTCTTTGTCAAGCAAAAACGGATTTCTCCGAACAAAATCAAGCAATAATACCGATTATAACCATGCATCAGATTTCTAGTCTCAACCACATCATACTAGAAACAGCGAATAAAGGATTAGGAATCACGAAGATAAAAAATAGTTACCTAACTATTTTTTCCTTCTTTCAAGAACATCCTCGGTGGACAAAGCCGAGTCTTGTCACTATCAACAAAGGATAAAAAGTAACAAAAGGGCTAAGATATGTTCCTTTGATTACAAAAAAAAAAATAAAGCAAAGTAAAGCAAAGTACCACGAAAAGGCAATGTACCAGACGTCACTGGGCAGTGTTTAACAATTGACTAGGCTGAATAGACTCAGATGACTTTAGTTGCGTCAATCAAATCATTGTATTTCATTGATTAAAGAGTGTGACTATTTTACACTGTTTTGATCTGTAGGCATTAATCATTAAGGAATGTGAATTTACTTTCGTAAACGTTAAGAGATAACTAAAAAAATCGACTTACAACAGAGTAGGGAACACTTTCTATAAGGACGGAGAGGAAAAGAGTTGAAAAGTTTTAGAATTTAATAATTCTCTAGCTATCTAAAGTATTTAATCGATATCATCGGAATAGCTCACAATCTCCGAGATTTTGATTTCCAAACACCAATTGAAATCAGGGTCATTAACCGTACTCCTATTCCGATCAGAGAAGAAGCGGCTTCCACCGTACAGCGCCCCAAGACATCCTTTAATAAACACATCAAGGCGCGAACCATCAATCATCCCAAAATGTAAATCGCACTCCCGTAAGAGTCATAATTCGCAACCACCGCACTCTGAAATTGAATATCATCACAACTAAGTATTAATACCGCTCACTTGTTGCGCCCCATCGGAACGGGAGAGTGGGCGCAAAAAAAAAACTGTGATTTACGAGTATCTTGACTCCCGTCGTTGAACCGTTGATCCATGCCGGCCGGTTGCTCTCCGTGCGCTAGCCTGTCCAAGAGTTGCGGATTTAGCTGCCAGCTAAAAGCCTCATTAAAGTATAAAAATCATACTTATTATTTATCACCGCAGTCGACCTGCTGCTGGAGGTGATGCCATTCCCTAGAACTGGCAGATCTCAAAATCCGCATCGAGTTCTAGTTCTGGCAAACAACGCCGGGCACACCGAGCAGCAATCAATCGCTTTGACCCTGAAGCCCATCGCTCCTCGGCACATGATGGAAAGAAATTGTTCGATTTTTATTACGCCGTCGCGATGGCTTCGAAATGAATAAGTGCATAATTACCTCTTGGACTGCATTGCATCTTCTTTGCAGAGAGGGAGACCCCCTTCCATCAGACTACGGGCGAAGGACCAGGTCCGATCAGGAAAGGGCCTATGTGTGTAGACATTTGCAACAATGTACTCAACTGCGTGCGTCAGTATCGCTTAATGGCCGCAGAGTGGTAATGGGTATGTACCTTCTCTCGCGGCGATGTGTCAGAAGGGTATATCCGAACTCATTGAGGGTCTTCTGAACGGGGGCTCTAACCTTTACACGAAAACAAAAAAAATGTGTTTTAGTTTATTACCCTGCGATATTCGCCTAAACCACCCTGCTTAACGCTTTCAGTATTGCTCTAAGGCACTGGCGTGTACAGAAGGGGGCAGAATCTATATTTTGGATGTTCAATCCTGAAAACATTACAGCCGTTTCATTCCTAGATACTGTCAAAATTAATCCATACCTGCCTAAGCCCATGCATCGTTACGCTCTTTGGTGTTTTATGACCGAGTGGTTCTTCATCTATTGATCCGTCCTGTGCGGAGTCACGAGTGGGTATCATCTTCAACTCTGCCGACCAAGGCAAGCAGCGCCCAGCATTGACGATTTAACACTTCTACTTTCAGTGCGATTCGAGTGGTGGCTGTGCAGACTGATTTTTCTGCAATTTATCGTACACGAATGCAATTGACGCGAGGGTTAAATTTCAAAGCAGTAAATCAAAAAAAAAAAAAAACTAGATTTTCTCCTGTGGATGAGTGAAAAACAGAGTGGCTCCCACAAAGAAGCTAGAGCCCCATGATCGGTCTTTGACTTGCCGGGCAGAAGGATGATGAGTTTAGCACTTTTTGTTTAGGCCTGTGTCTGTTGTGCTGAATGTGAATTAAGTTGTAGCTCCGGTAAAGTGGGCAGGATTGCGAAGTGTTGCTATTGATTTAGGAGCTGTTCGTTTTGTTATGAAAGATGATGGTTTTGCAGAAGAGCAGACGTGGAAAAGCGGAAAGTGAAATCACAAGCTGTGGTAATTCAGTTTAGTTTCTGAATAATTCAAGAGGATTTCCAGAACGTCGCCTGATTGGGTTGCTCTTGATTTGAGCAATGGATATGCTTGTTGTTGTGAACTATTGAATAGATTATCATTAGCTCTAAGAAAAGATTCAGACATTGAATTTGGGAAGTTTGGATTGATGACTGACACATTTTTTTATCTAGTTCGTTTATTTGCAAGGCTCAATCACGTTAGCTTTACGGAGCCAAGAATTCATTGTTCATTGTTTTTAACAAAATTCACTTATATCTATGTCTAGTAGGAGTTGGGCCGAATACTCGCGGCTTACCCGAGGTTAGAGGGGTTCATTGTTGAAGGATAGGATCAGGGGAGGAGCTTGGGGGTGAGGTTTCGTTGTCTCATGAGAGTGTTTTCGCCAGTATGAACGGTAGCGCGGTATTAGATTCATCTGGAGTTCGACCGGGTATGGTGACTAGTGGGCGACGATGAGACTCATCGAGACGGTGGGACAAGTAAAATAAAAACTAATAAAGAGAGACTAAAGACAAAGTAATTAAATTCTAATACTACACACTACGAAAAAGGCATGTAAATTTCGGTGCCCTGAGACCGACACACCATATGACATAAGAATCAGTTCAAAGAAAGGAGAAATCCAATTTAATCAAACGTATTTTTCGTCGAGCTGCGTATGTTTTGGTTTCGGAACACTTAATTTTACATGAAATGTTTGTCTACGTATCATAATTTACGTCAAAGATGGATTACGTCTCGTGTAAAAATAGTTATCTCTAAGTGTGTAGACATTTGTAGAAACCCATAAAACGACTCCATGAGACCGACACATATAAGCGGCACTTTTGACATAACAATCAGTTGAAAGAAACGAGAAAATCAATTCAATCAAACTTTCTTTTCGTTGACTTGCTTATGTTTCGATTAGAGAACACGTAATTTTACATGAAATGTTTGTTAATGTTCCATGATTTATGTCCAACGTGGATTACATTTCGTGTAAAAGTAGTTTCTGCTAAGAGTTTAGGTCATGTTGAAACAAACTAGAATTGTACAATTTTTCCGTCTTGATTCATACTGCTTATAAACGCATAACAGTATAAACGCAGGAAATCAAGCAAAGATGTGTGTGTGTGTGTTCAGTCCGCATCGTGCTCTCTTGCCGTGCGGATCTATTTGCTTTTTGCTGAAGGAAGTGTTACTACTACCTAAAGCTACAACAAATTTAAACAGCACTTTTCAGTGCTCAACCTGTAAAAATTTTCTACCTTGTTCAACTCTTATTCCTCTTCGATCCTTGTTTGGACCCTACCCGAGGTAATCCTTCTTGGATATCGATTTGGAAAATTCCTCTTCGATCCTTCAGATTCTTATAGTAATCTGCTTGGAAGTCGATTTGGATAAAAATTTACTGCCGCCATGGCGCCTAAACGCAAAAGAAAGGGGCAAACTCTTGACCCCCCTTCTGATGAAATTAATTTGAGTAATCAATTTGATTTGCTCACGGATGATGAAAATGATCCATCATCCAAGAAAAATTCTAGTAAACTTTCCCGGCTTAATGCCAAGAAGGAAAAGATTCCCCCTATTGTGATAACCACTACCGATTTCCATGCTCTTCGCATGGAACTTTTGAATTTCGTGAAAGTTAAGTTTTCACTACAAATTGGACGTCGGGGTGAATGCCGTGTATTGGCTGAAACCTTGGACGGATTTAAATGTCTTCTCAAGTATCTTACTGAGAAGAAGCACAATTTTTTTACTTACGACACCAAAACTGAACGTGTGTTCAAGGTTGTCATGAAAGGACTGCCCAGTGGTGAATCCCTGGATCAGATCAAAGATGAACTGGCAAAATTACTTGTAGTTGTGCCACTCCAAGTAATCAAAATGAAAATGAAATCCCGTCCTGGCGATTCGCGCAACGGTATTTCTAATGATTTTTATTTAGTTCACTTCAAGTCTAGTGAACTAAACAACCTTAAGGCCTTAGAAAAAGCTAGCCTTATGCTCCATGTCCGAGTGAAGTGGGAACACTTCAGGAAGACTGGAGGAAATTTCCAAAACCTCACCCAGTGCCGTAAGTGCCAGGGATGGGGTCACGGAACTAAAAATTGCTACATGCCAGCTAAATGCATGAATTGTGGTGATTCCTCTCACGCAAAGGACGACTGTCCTGTGAAGGAAGATCCTAAGAAATTTAAATGTTCAAATTGTGGTGAAAACCACAAATCCAATTTTTGGGAATGTAAGACTCGCAAAGCGATCCTACAATCTCGTTCTAACCGTCAGGTAAGAAACGCTCCACGTTTCCGACCAGGTACAAATTCCTCTGCTGTTAACAACGGTCAGCGAGGAACAAATTCTACATTCGTACCCGTAGGTACAAATATCACCCCTGCTTCAAATGTTTCATCTGTACCTACTCCCCTTGCTGCTAACAATGTTCAGCGAGTTAATGGAGCTACCTATGCTGCTATTGCAGCGGGTAGAAATCAAAATACTAACCAACGTTCTAACGGAAATTTTGACAATTTTGACTTAGGAAGCATTACTGCCCCCAAAATGGAATTTTTACAGAAATCATTAATTGACATGATTTCTGATATGCTTAAATCTAACTCCATGTTTGATGCTATTCAAACTGGAGTAAAATTTGCAAATAATATTGTCATGACTTTAAAATTCAGTAATGGATTTTAAAGCACTAAATATTGTAAATTGGAATGCTCGATCTCTTAAAGATAATGAAGACGAGCTATTTAACTTTTTGCGAGTTCATAACGTGCATATTGCCGTTATAACTGAAACGTTCCTTAAACCTGACCATAAGGTTAAGAAGGACGCAAATTACTTGATTTATAGAAATGATCGTCTTGATGGACCCTGTGGTGGCGTTGCCATCATTATTCATAGGCGAATCAAACATAAAATTCTTTCTTCATTTGAAACCAAAGTTTTTGAAACTTTGGGAGTTTCTGTTGAAACAAAATTTGGACAACTTACGTTTATAGCTGCCTATTTGCCATTCCAATGCGTAGGCCAGCAAAAGAATTTTCTCAAGGGTGACCTCCAGAAACTTACCCGTCATAGGTCTAAATTCTTCATTATTGGTGATTTTAATGCAAAACACCGCTCATGGAATAATGCTCAAAGCAATTCCAATGGTAATATTCTGTTTGATGATTGTTCTGCAGGTTATTACACTATTCAATATCCAAACAGCCCAACATGCTTTTCTTCTGCAAGAAATCCCTCCACTATTGATTTGGTCTTAACTGATTCATGTCAACTTTGTAGCCAATTGGTTACCCATGCTGACTTCGGTTCTGATCACCTTCCAGTAACTTTTGAAATATCCCAAGAAATAATTTGTAATCCCAACAGCTCTACTTTCAATTATCATAGAGCTGATTGGGAGCAGTATCGAACATTTATGGAATATAACTTCGATCCAAACATTCCTTTGCAAACCAAAGATGAAATTAATTATGCTCTTGAATCTCTGACTACTTCTATAGTTGAAGCAAGAGCTGCCTCAGTACCAAAATGCGAGGTTAAATTCGATTCAATTATAATAGACGATGATCTTCAGCTCTTGATCCGTCTTAAAAATGTCCGTAGGAGACAATATCAAAGAACACGCGATCCTGCCACGAAGGTTATCTGGCGGGATTTGCAAAAACAAATTAAAAAGCGATTCTCTGCCCTGAGGAACAAAACTTTTGAAAATAATATTTCTAAATTAGACCCGAGTTCCAAACCCTTTTGGAAACTCACAAAAATTTTGAAAAAACCTCAAAAGCCTATTCCAGCGCTTAAAGAAGGTGGTAAAATTTTGATCACAAATTTGGAAAAAGCTCAGAAACTTGCTAAGCAATTCGAGAGTTCCCATAATTTCAGTTTGGGTCTTACTAGTCCTATTGAGAATCAGGTTGCTCGGGATTTTCTGAATATTTTCTCTCGGGAAAATATTTTTGATGATTCCTGGGGGACTGATTTGGACGAAGTAAGGTCTATAACTAAAAAGTTTCAAAATATGAAAGCTCCAGGTGATGATGGAATTTTCTATATCCTCATCAAAAAACTCCCAGAGAGTACCTTGTCTTTCTTGGTAAAATTATTTAACAGATGTTTCCATTTGGCATACTTTCCTGATAAATGGAAAAATGCAAAAGTTGTTCCAATTTTGAAGCCGGATAAAAATCCAGCTGAAGCTTCTAGCTACCGTCCAATAAGTTTGCTTTCTTCAATAAGTAAACTTTTTGAAAAAATAATTTTGAATAGAATGATGCTTCACATCAATACGAACTCAATTTTTGCAGATGAGCAGTTTGGATTTCGCCATGGGCATTCAACTACTCATCAACTCTTAAGAGTTACCAATTTAATTCGTTCAAACAAATCGGAAGGCCACTCAACTGGAGTTGCTCTTCTAGACATAGAAAAAGCATTTGACAGTGTTTGGCATGAAGGTTTGATTGCTAAATTGAAAAAGTTTAATTTTCCACTTTATATTATGAAATTAGTTCAAAATTATTTAACTGACAGAACTCTGCAGGTAAATTATCAAAATTCCAAATCTAATCGACTACCTGTTAGAGCAGGAGTTCCTCAGGGTAGCATTCTTGGGCCTATATTGTATAACATTTTCACTTCGGACCTCCCTGATTTGCCTCAGGGTTGCCACAAATCTTTGTTCGCTGATGACACAGGCATTTCCGCTAAAGGAAGAAGTCTTCGTGTTATTTGCAGCAGACTGCAGAAAAGTTTAGATATTTTCTCTTCTTATTTACAAAAATGGAAGATTTCTCCCAACGCTTCCAAAACTCAACTTATCATATTTCCACATAAGCCTAGAGCTTCCTTTTTGAAACCTAGTAGTAGTCACATAGTCACTATGAACGGAGTTCCAATTGCCTGGTCAAACCAAGTGAAATATCTTGGATTAATACTTGACCAAAAATTAACTTTTAAAGATCACATTGAGGGCATTCAAGCCAAATGTAACAAATATATAAAATGTTTGTATCCTCTTATAAACAGGAAATCCAAACTTTGCCTGACGAATAAACTTCTAATATTTAAACAAGTTTTTAGACCGGCCATGCTTTACGCTGTGCCAATATGGTCTAGTTGCTGCACTACCAGGAAAAAAGCACTTCAAAGGATTCAGAACAAAATTCTGAAAATGATTTTGAAGTTGCCTCCCTGGTACAGTACAACCGAAGTACATAGAATTTCGAATGTTGAGACTTTAGCACAAATGTCCAACAAAATAATTAATAATTTCAGGCAAAAATCGTTGCAATCCTCAATTGCAACGATTAATTCCCTTTATACTTAGATAAGATTTAGTTTTAGTTTTTAGTTTTAAGATATCAATTGTTATACTGACATGCAGGTTAAAAAACCTGTTTAAAATACTGAATTGCCAAGACATGAACAATGTAAAAACACTTAGATATATATCATAACAATTAAGGCTGGTACGTTACTGCAGTAACTGGAGCACCTAGGTTAAAATGAAATGTAATTTATCTTGAATTTGGAACAAATAAAGAGTTAAAAAAAAAAAAAAAAAAAAAAAAAAAAAGCAAAGATGTGACTATTATGCTTATATAGGCACTATACTACCGGTACTTGCATATTACTCCCAGTTATAAAAACGACATATTGAGAAAATGACGATTAAAGATATTTGAATAATTTGCTGTTTTTCAGCTACATATAGTCATAATATCCAGGACTTATGGTCAACATAGTTTCATTTCAACATAACATTATCGTTGGTAACTTGAATACATTCATATCAGTGGTCTTCGCTAGGATATGTGGAATGAACTCAGATGGGACTCGACTTGCTTCGAGCGCCAAAGTACTCGTATAGCTTTTTTTGTTATTTTGAGAATAATAGCATCGTCTGATATGATTGAAATTCATTGGCGTTTCAATGCGTTAGGCCGAGTTTAGAATCCGTAGGCCGAGTTTGGCGTCAATAAACAGTGTTAGACTTTTAACTATATTCCAACAATTTGTTTCGCGAATAAAAGCTCACACATGAAAATTAAGGACACCGATGAACGAAATAGGCTGTGCCGGCGAACGGTCGTGTTTATTTTTGCTGTCAAGATTTTTTCTCGTGATTCCCCGTTCTGAAGTGCTTTTAATGAAGAACAATCCCCAGTTTAGTTTTCGTGAAGTGGATTTTAGTCTGAAATGTTAGTTTCTGATAAATTGGAACGCCTTTGGATACGGTTGTTTGTTCTCTGTTTTGTGGTGCGTTCGCGTTCATAGTTTTCGGCTGCATTTGCCGGATTAGCGCTGGCGCTCTGCCTCCCAGACGTTTATACGTGTGTGATTGGTAGTTTTCTCGCTTTCCGGGAAGTTTTAGAATAGAGAAAGAAAACGTGATTCAACATGTTTGCAAGCATCAGAAGAAATGTCGCAATCTGCGTTATTTGATTTTCTCCCGGACCAGAAATTAGTGGCATCGCGAGTGATGATTTTTAATTTCAGTTTATTTACGCGCTGCAAGGTGCGTGAAGGAGTTCGGCACAATCGGTGTTGATGTTGGCTCGCTGCTTGAAACTTTTTTTTTTGTGTGTTCGAAAGAAATTGATCGAAAGTGTACCAAAAGTGCTTCTGAACGTGTTTCGCAGTTGGGAGTGGTGAAGTTCGTAAATTCGCGGTTTAGTTCAGTGAAAATTCCGTATCACAAAATTGCTCAACGAGTTCCCTTTTATTTTTGCCGTTTGACGACGACGGGCATGCGAGAGAAAAATAAGCATCGGGAATGTACTCCCGGATGTATTGATTTGGTGAGTTCGTTCCAGTTGAAGATTGTTCTTATACATATCTTGATTGCATTTTCGAGGGGACGTCCGGAGAGCCTTGAGATTTAGGCGTTGTTGCTTTTGCGGGCAGACGAGTTGGTCGCCGGTAAGGTCCAGTAAGTGCTGCCAGCAGATGAATCAAGAGGTATTCGAAACAAAATTGGTAAGAAATGTCCATTCAAATCGTTTTATTACAGTTAAACAAATTTCAAAACTATATACGTGCCAGATTTGGAAATAATATTTTTTGAATCTGAAAGTGTGTTTATGATACCATTATCCATTTGATAAAGGTAGAGTGAACATGCGGGGCTTATTGTAAGTAAAAGTGACCTCGGAGTGGTCGTGAATTACCAGGCATTCTGAAATGGGTCACTGGAGCTATATGTTCCGGCAGTCTCTTGTTCAATCGACTATCGACTAATACCCGTCATTTACATTGATCAAACGAAGCTGTATTAAATTTCCATAGGCTCTAAGTATCCGAATGAGCAGCTAAAATAAAGGCAAGCTTTCTAGCTAGCGCCACTAAAGTCTTGTTTCTGCATTGCTCCACGTTGTATTATACAGCCGCAGAATCCATCGCAAGTTTGAAATCTATTAACTTAAATTCGAAAAATGCACGTCACTCATAGACTATTCAGTATATTTTTGTCGATAATTCTCAAATATCTGCGGAAATACAGGAGGAAATTGGAGAAACAATTTACTCGGTCTACGAGTAAAAATGTCTTCGATTTTCTTCATACTTGAGCAGATTTTTGAGGAAAATCGAGGAAACTTACTCAGTCTATGAGTGATATGTGATTTTGGGAATTGAAATCAAATTCAACGAACCAATGCATAGACGCGATATCTTCAGTGCAGCGAAAATTATGAGGAGTGTTAGTTACGAAAGTTAGTTAATATACCAAGACGAATTGGATCGAAGTCTACCCAAGTAACATTGCAAGTTTTATCGAGGTTTTAAAGAACTCTTCAAGGCTCAATTACGGTTTATAAAACCAAAATTGTTGCTTGGGTATGGTACATTAAAATGACAATTGAGTTCAAACTTAAGCTTGATCGATGCGTTGGTCTTGAAGGATTAGTTGATATGCAATGAACTGATGACATGGAGGAGCGATTCCAATTCTAGTATAATTTGCAAATTTGAAAGTGGTTCAATAAACTGGTTCGCTAGAAAGCAGCAATGCGTTAGCATTCAGTCAATAGATGCAGAGTACATTTTACGAGTCCAGTCTCTTCCAGCTTTTCTGGTTGTTAAAGCTAAAGCACGACATTGCATTGGACAGTCGATCACTGACATAGTGATGATGTACGATGATACCCAAGCAAAACACATCCATCAAAACAGGTTGCTGCAACTTGATTGTGACTGAAATAAGTTGCATACAAGTTACCACAACAGTTCAATGACAAGTGTGTTGCTAGGGTAACCATTGTCTTGCTGTCATGTAAAACAGGGAGTCAAAGCATCAAGACATCGATACTCGGTTCAACATTGAGTGCGAACTGCTGTAATAGAAGTCAAGTGCTGAAAGACGAAATCAATGATCCTTATAAGCTCTTAAAACGTCAAACACCAACACCAATTTCTTCACAACAAACAAAATATTGTCATAACAACAAGGTGTGGTTAAGGCAATCACATTTAACATTTTGGCGGCATTCTGACTACTTTAGCCAGTGATGCAGTGCTTTCCCGATTTTGGCAGCTCCCGATTTTGTCAGCATGCAGATTTCATTAAACTTTTCTATGAATTCTCAAACTTATCATATTGAATTGTTAGTGGAAGTGGGGGTAAAGTGAACAATTTACGATTTTAAGTGATTGATTGATTGATTGATTTATCTTTATTTAGGAAGCTTTCAGCCTGAGGCTGGTTCACCTCCAATTAGGTTTTTAAGTGCTGATATCAATCAATTCAACGCACAGGTCTCTCAACCAATGTACCTTTTAATGTTAATTGTTCGTTTTACTCCGTTTTCTAGGGATTATTAGTTTTGAATTTCTGTTTGCTGTAAAAATCATGTTATATTGTAACACAAAACGTTACTTTATTGTGAATAACACTTATTCCTGGAAAATAAAAAAAAAGGACCTAACATATTTAAAAAAATGTATTATCCAACAAAAAGTTTGTTATGTCTTTCAATTTTCAAGAGATTTCGGCATAACAAATTCTCGAATTCAACGCAGATAAATAACATCGTCAGCCCAATCAGCCCTATCAGCTTATGTTTGGGCCGCCCTCACAGCTTCCTCGGTAACTTTCCCTTACTCAACCCTACTGTTTGTTTACGTGGACTGCCTCCGGCTTACGATCAAAGGACTCTCACAAATTTGCTCCCGATAGCAGATAGGCCCTTTTCATTGAAAACAGCAAAAAAGGTTATATTCCATTTAATACCACTTAATTAATTTTGGTATTGTGGGCAACCCCGGCGTAGTGGTTAACATCCATACCTCTCACGCCAAAGTCACGAGTTCAAATCTCACCCCCGGACGAGTCACAAATGATCCAAGAGTGTTAAATTATCGATGACAGATATGAATTTCAACTACATTGTGCAGTCATGATATTAATGGTGTATTTTGATAACATGAAAATACGCTACGTTCATGAAATCATAAGTTATTTTTGTCATTTCGGAGATTGGATTTGTTCCCGTGTCATACAAACAAAATAAACCAACTACTAGAGGAATCACTCTCCTACCTGATTGTGTTGTTAGTTTTAGATATTAAGCTTTTATTCGCTTAGGCAGCTTAGGCAGACACCAACTCATGTGAAATCATTCATTCAATGTGGAAAGAGTCGGACCAAAACTGGCATTTTTTTGCGTTTTAAGCTGGACATGCTCACCAGTAAAAAACAAGTCAAAGCACGTCGCAAAGCCCTTCTCAAGCTGCGACGAACTTCCAAGGACGATTCAGGCAGGGAAGATGTGGCAAGAAATATGCAACACCAAGCAAGAAAGTTGGTCTAGCTTATTGGAAAGCATTAACGCCTCGCAATCCTCAACCGATCTATGAAACTGAGTCAACACGCTCAGTGGAAAGTGGCTCTCATCACCGTTTCACATCCAAACGGATGGAATCACCATTTCCGAACCGGCAGACGTTGCCAACGAATTAGGCAAATATTTCGCCGTAATCTCTGGATACGACGGTGAGTTCCTGCGTGTAACCAAGCAAACAGTGCTATCAATCGCCAACTTCAACATTCCGCCCGATACGGATAGCCTTAGAATCAACGAATTGTTCTCCTGGGACTAACTACAACATTCTTTGAGCAAGAGGAGCGGAAAATTGGCGGGTTCCGATGAAATTGGTTTTCCTCTCCTCAAAAACCTCCCAACAGAAGGTAAGCAACGTATGCTTGGCCTTTCAATCAACTCTGGGTCACAGACACATACCCAACGCTGCGGAAGGAAAGCCTGGTGGTTTCTAAAGGTTAAAGAAGCGGGAAAAGATGTGACCTAGTTCCGGCCCATATCACTTACCGAATGGTCAACCGCAGACTCAAGTTCTTCTTGGAGTCAAATGGCCTGCTGGATCACTGGCAACACACCATACTTCGCCACACTGGGGGATATCCTTAAAGAGGCACATGACCAGGATCATCACATAGAACATCTTCAAAGCATTAAACCGGATATGAATACCCTCCGTTAAGAACAAGATGATAAGTTTGGGATTGAAGGGGCACGTAATGCAGTTTGTCCGAAACTTTCTGACCGATCGATCGTTCCTAGTTTCGGTGAGAAACATCCAGTCCAGGAGATTTCGCGAGAAGATAAGTGTTCCACAGGGATCATATTTTTCGGTCACCCTATTCCTGATTGCGATGAACGGACCGCTGATCCGGGAACATGTGCATATTCGTCTACGCCGACGATGTATTGATAGTACAAAGAAAAGTTGTTGAATATTACATCCAAACAGCTGCACAGAGATCATTCCGTCGGTTGTGTAATATTACGTTGCAAGATGTACATCGATTTTGCGAACAAAATTACATCTATTGATGTAATATTGTATCTGCTTTTTGCTATTACATCATGATCGCTCACGGATAGGACCCAACTTGTACGTTGTGTGATAGTTGAAAATAATGATTTACGATCGATTTACTGACCGTCCTGGCATGGCGGAGGTAAAAGTACTACAGACGTTTATTTACTGTAACATAACAAGAACAGTACATAATAAGCTATAACAATGATACGGGGAAAAGTGGTGACATCTATGGGTAGGCACAGTACCTATTTTATGTTAAGGGTAGAGACAGTAGTAGTCGCCTGCACGAACACATAAATATTTCATACATCAGCGTTACGTTGATCGATATTACATTTTTTTTGCTGTGTAGCTACGGGACCAACCGTAGTTTGAACCAGCTTGGGGCACAGGCGGCAATATTCACCATCGTCAAATGGGCCAACTCAGTTCGTTTCAGGCTATCTGCTAGAAAATCCGTCAGTTCTGTTCGTCTCTCCACCGGGTCTGCGGTACTCCGATCACGGTTCACGGTCAGACAGTACCGACCAAAAAAACCGTCCGTTTGCTGACGATAGGCCGCACACTATCCTTTGTGCCACACTTTCAGCAAGTGAAGAAGGAATGTCGCAGCAGAGGTAACCACATCAGGACCATCTCTCGTTCCCATCGCTCCAACAACCGTGATATCTGCTTTACAGTAGTTCGTGGCGTCATTGACAGTAGGCTCTTTTACGGAACTGAAATCCCCTGCATCGCCTACGGGAAGTTCTAGCTCCGGTCTACAACACCTATATAAGAACAGTATCTGGTCTCCTGCCCTCCACCCCAACTGATGCTGCGTGTGTGGAGGCTGGAATTGTATCTTTCCGGCATCGTCTTTTTTGTTGTTGGAGAGAGGAGTAAAACCATTGCGTCCATTATTTTAACTTTTGAGTTACCCCTATTTGCTGTTTCTATCATTCAAACCGATCACTATTCAACGAGTGGACGGCTTATAAACTACCTTTCCAGGATTTGTACACCAAATTTCACTAGGTTGTAAGCTAAAATTTCAAGAAATATAGATCTACGTTTGTGTAATGCACCACAACTGCAGAGCAGATGTTCCGAGGTTTCACGTTCCAAATTACAGAAACGACAGATATCACTCGGAACCCGACCAATGTTCTTCATGTGATATCTACTAGGACAGTACCCAGTTGCTAGGCCAGTGAATATACTAAGAGCTATTTTGTTGAGCTCTAAGATGATGATGATTATGGTCCCACCTCTTACCCCTACAAAGGTTTGAGCTGGACGATTTATCTTTAAGATAATTAAATATGACATTTTAACAAGGTTGGCAAACAAAATCGAACTGGTTTCAGTTACAGATATAAATTCCCTCTAGAGTTTACAGTTGCTTAACAGCAATATAAATGTGGAAAAGCTCAGGCGTCCACCTCTTAGTTCGCCTTTTTGTCCACCTAAAATATTCATAAGTATTACAAGCAATCAAGAGTTAATGAACAATCAACAAAGCATCCTATTACACTAGCAACCCCGCAATCTGATGCTATCATAATTGTCAGCAATGTCAGGAATGCTCACGAACCCCCAACATTTGCCAGAAAACTTACTACTAACTCAAGGTATCTTCCAAATAAGCATCAAAATTGCATTTTTTTTTATCAAATGTTAAATTCAGTCCTCTATATCCGTAATACGCGCGCGAGGCTCAAACCTTTGTAGACTACTATTTTTTTTACTGCTACTATTAAATCATATATCAAAAATCCATCATCACCATCGTGGCGAACAAAATAGTTTTTGCAGTGCTACAATAATTATTAAAAAGTCGTTATAACAGCTATCCATACAAAATAATCCGTTAAAAATAACTTCGTCAAGATACATAATTTGTCAATTAATAAAAATAAAATCACTGGATAACCGTTCAAAAGACAGTTTTAACGTGTGAAATGCAATGTCTCTTAAATTCTGCTAATGTTGTTGAACGTTTAATGTGTCCAGGCATCGAATTGAAAACATTTATTCCTTTAAAAAATAATGAATTCTGTGAAGCACAAGTCAAAACATGTGGTGTTCTTATTTCATCCGCGTTTCTAGTATTATATCTATGATAGTCACTTCCTCTTTCAATTCGATCACACAAATATTGAGGCAGCAAACCGTTAACTACTTTAAAAATGAACACCATAGTCAAATATACAATTCTTTGCTTCACCGGCAACCATTGTAAGGCGTCTAACATCAAAGTTGAGGAAGTGAATCTATTACATCTCAAAATCAAACGCATTTTTTTATTCTGCAAGCGCTGTAATCTCGATATTTGTGTTGCATTGGCCAGAAATAAAATGGATGGGCAAAAGTCTAGATGAGGAGAGATGATTGATTTGCATAGCTGTATTTTACTGGCAATAGTTAAATCGTTTTTCAATCGACATAGAATTCCATACTTCTTGGCAATTTTCTTGATAACATTGTCAATGTGAGAGTTGAACTTAAGTTTGTCATCAATAATCACGCCAAGATATTTAATCTCCCGAACGCGATCAATAGTCTCATCATCAATTACAACAGAGACGTTCTCATAAAATCGATTCCTCGAAATCACCATAAATTTTTACTTGTATTCAATTTTAACTGCTTACACTTCAACCATCTACTTAGATACTGCAAATCTTCATTCAAGTGTGAGACGGCAACTTCTAAATCCTTAGCTGCAATGAATAACACAGTATCATCTGCAAAAAGATTAATGTCGCAAAACCGTAAAACACGTCGCAAGTTATTAATATACATAATAAATAAAAAGGGCCCTAATGCACTTCCCTGGGGCACTCCAAGGTTGTTCCCCACGGGACTGGAAACAGAATCATTAAAAACAGTCCGTTGAGTTCTGTCAGACAAATAGCTTTCAAACCATTTATATGCAGTACTCGTAATTCCAAAGCGCTTGATTGTACTTAACAGTAAGGGCCTAGAAATTGTTTCAAAAGCACGTTTCAGATCCAAAAAAAAACAGCAACAATCGTATCTTTACGCTCCAAGTTGTCTTTCCACTTTGCTAACACCAAATTCAATGCAGTTTCACAAGAATGCCCTTCCCGATATCCCGATTGTTCTGGTATCAACAAAGAGTTGCTATTCAAATACTCCAACAGCTGGCCTTTAACAACAAGTTCTAAGATTTTCTCCAAAGTATGCAACATGTTGATGGGACGAAACTCTTCGGCTTTAATCGTTCCAGCAACTTTTTGAATAGGAACCACTAGGTCCAGCAAGATGTGGCCAAAGACATGAAAGCAATCATGAATAACTCTAGCATTAACATTATCTACAAATAACAAAAAACAAATAACTCTAAGTGCATCTAATGTAATTGGGTGAAAAACTTCAAATCTGCAACTACTATTAACTGGCTTTTTGGTGTATGTTATATAAGGAGTTATAAATCTTTTCGACTGGTTGCAGCTTGTGACAGTCGTCCAATTGGCCATCACCCTTTGCTCTTCCCAGCATTTGAGTTCCATTTTTACCGTACAGTATGATATTTCACAGTATGGTTCTGGGCAAAAAAAACTGTGAATTGGAACCTAACATTTCTAGGTCGTCTGCCCATTCATTCCCTTCAATGCCACAGTGTGCTGGTACCCAATATAAGTTTACTGAGTACCGTTGACACAGTTGCCGAAGCGAGAGAATACATTCCCAGACGACCTTTGAAGTACATTTGTAAGCACTCAGTGCTTTCAGCGCTGCTTGAATATCAGAAAAAAATACAAATATTTGCACATCTGTATTTCCTTCTCAGGCAAACATGTACACATTCAAGTATGGCTACAATTTCCGCTTGAAACACTGTTGGAAAATGTCCCATCGCAACTGAACTATTTGTCCCGGGGCCAAAGATTCCTGCACCTGTTCGTATTCCAATTTTTGAGCCATCTGTGAAAAATATGATTGAGCCTTTACGAACGTTAGGACCACCAGTTTCCCAATCCGAACGTGCCATTTCACATACGTTGAAGGGAATTTCATAGTTGTCCTCTGGTTTCATCCAGTCTCCATTCATACTCATCACTGGTCCTCTTTGGAAGTATTGTAAGATGCTTAGATGACCAACAAGATCACCTGGCACGCCTTTTTTTTTTAGATCTTTTGAGCCTTAGAGCACTTCTTTCCGCTTCTACTTCGTCTTAACGCAGCCATTGCTACTAAAGCCGCTGCCTTCTCTGCCAAAACATTCAGTAACGTAAGGATCTCTCTCCTCGACAAGGGGAACAAAGTTCTCCACACGGCCGCTGACGTCGAGCTCCCCCAGTGGCCAAGGAAAAGTTGGATCTTCTCAAGAACAAAAACAGACAGCTGGATTAAGGACCGTTTCAGGGCAGGCGACAACTCAACAGTATTACGTAGATCGGTAGCTGAGCTCCTCGGAGCAAAATACGGTAACTATACACATCGTTACATGGATGGATCACGATCCAGGAAAAGTGTCGGCATCGGGATATCTGGAGAGGGCATCACTATCAGCAACAGCATTCCGCCACAATGCTCGGTTTTCTCCGCTGAAGCCGCCGTGATTTTCCACGCCGCCACGACACCAGCTAACAAACCGATACTGGTATTAACGGATTCGTATAGCGTAGTTCAGGCCCTAGCGTGGATTGAAGCCACGATAAAACAAGCCCCACCAAGCACGGTGTACAACTGGATTCCTGGACATTGCGGTGTACCAGGGAACAAAACCTGGACCATCGAAGCTCAGGTTTGTAAAATAAGTACACCTGCAGGACATCCAGCGCTGGATCAAGCAGACCATCCGAGCAGACATGGGAGGCCGAGTGGTTCTGCAACAGAACGCTGTTCATACGAAAAATCAAAGGCACAACCAGGGCATGGACGGACCTCAGGAACCTGCGAGAGCAGCGAGTTTTATCAAGACTCCGGATCGGGCATTCAAAAATTCATTACAATTTCGGAGGAGCTCCCTTGCGTAAAACCTGCGTCATATGCGACTTGCGATCAACAGTGGAACACATTCTGTGCAGCTACCCAAAACCCGAGAAACTCCTACGGCCTGACATCGAGTATCCGAGAACTGCTTGGGGATGAAACCCCAGCATCTGCAGCTCTATTAAATTTTTCAAAGGAGGCCAACTTGTTCTTCCATAATTAATTTTCTGTATCGTAGTTTGTTTGCTTAGTATTTTACATCAGTGCGTCTTAGTTTGTAAAAAGTGGTCATATTGAATGGCTGCACTACGAACAGCCAGGTTTCTAAATAAAAAGCAATGTATTTCGGGGTCCTCCTTCTGATGCCTCCGTTTTCTATTTGGAGATCAACGAGCTAGTGGCTACAAATCTCCTTAATAAAGTTTAAAAATGGGGGATATGAACCGTGAAAAATCGCGTTAAAAAACTACCAATACTTACGATGTTTTCGGCTCAAGTAGTCTAAAAACAGCAGAACATAAAAGAAGCAAAATCCGTTTTTGTTGTTTTCAAGACTGGCAGAGCCGAAAGGATCGTATGCAAAATCCAAAATCCAAATCCAGTGCCTCTCACTGCAAAGGGCCTGGGTTCAATCCCAGTCGGTGCCGTCTGGATTTTCTGAGGCATAACATCTCTAATCAGGGAAGTAAAGTCGTTGATCCTCGGTCCATGAGATTATGGGTCGATAGGTAGGGTCCAGGTGTGGGAGCTACTTCCCTGGCGTCGGTATCATTGGTACTCAGTATGGAGAACAAGATTGACGGAAAACAAATCAAGAAAAAAAAATTCAAAGCCCAGTTGTCAAACAAGGAGCTCTCAACGTTTGTTGGAATTCAAATTATGTCGAATCGAAACAACTTACATAACATTGTTTTAGTTCTGTAATTTTGATGTTATTTTTCATGTATGACTTCTTCTTCTTCTTCTTCTTCGCATTTCAAGCTTATTGCATATCGCATATTAGCTTATTGCGTGCTCTCAACTTAGTGTTCTAGATGCACTTCCACATTTATTAATTGAGAGCTTTCTATGCCTGTACCATTTTTGCATTGGTATAATTGTGTGGCAAGTCCAATCATACTTCTATGCCCAGGGAAGTCGAGAAATTTTCCAACCCGAAAAATTCCTAGACCGGACAGGGAATTGAACCCAGCCACCTCCAGCATGGTCTTGCTTTGTAGCTGCGCCTTTACCAACTGAGCTAAAGGAGGCCCCATGTATGAGTACCTCTTAAATAGTAAGAAATGCTGATTCTGAAAGTAACAAAAATAGATCTGTACACTAAACGTATACAGTTGAAAAATCGATGTATCTCTTTGAAAAATATCACAAATTCCTCAGTGGAATAAAAACACCCCCAGTTGTCATCAAGACTGATGTCAATGTCTATCTGAAAGTTGGCATTAGAACATCCTCCATGCAAACCACCCTGTGAAACAAAACATGGCAATCTGTACCCGGGTCATCGAATTCAGTCAAATAACTATAACTTTACTTTCCAATAAGTCACCGTACTTCCTCATTATCCCCGGTGCAAAATGCACGAACCATGCTTTCAATATCATTTTATCATTATTTCACCATAATTTATTACCCTTCAGGGCAACAAAACAGAAGCAACGGCCGCCACTTTGAATGCACCAGACCTACACGAATAACATAAAAAAAATAACATACCTACCCAATTCTCCTGCCAGTTCTATGGCAGCAGCCCCAATCCGTGGAGAAATTATCGCAACACTTTCCCCAGGCCATTGCCGTAATTGAATCTCTCAAAGCGCCTGCTCTACAAATCGTGAATTAATTATCATATTTATTTGTTTTGGCTGTTACCGAGGCCGGCGAGGGATCCAGGCTTCCTCCGTTTGTGGAACGCCACCATATGCCACGATCGGCGGGGATTTGATTTGGTGGTTCTCTCATTAAAATTGCTGACTACCACCACTGAGCACAGAGGTAGAAATCCGTGCTCCGGGGCAGCTTGGAACAACAGCAACCGTATGCAACACTGTTGATGTCGGTTGTCAGCTTTTTTTTTAAAGAAGCGGGTTGCTTGTTCGAGGGCACCCACTGAAATGGTCGATCTACTTTGACGGGATGACGGATTGTCCGGCGAAGCGGGAGCAATTCGTGATTCACTTGAAGGGATATTTAAATCGGAAAACTTGTTGGTTTTGGCTTGAGCTTAATGTTCCCGATAAAATTTCTGACATTAAACGAGCGATGTAAATTTATTGAAGTGAAAATGCCATGAAAGGATAAGCACCAAAATGTCATCAGCTAAATACAACAAACAAATCATAATCAGATAAATTCGTTTAAATATGATTTCACAGGCTCAACCCACACCCATAAGGGGGTTCAAATTAAATATCGTGAGGTAGGTCTACAACTACAGCAGCAGACTGTGCGATAATCCAATTGACTCTCGCGCGTGCCGTATGCGACATTTGGAAAGTTCACGCCTTGCACTACTTACTGCATAGGGGCAAACAGCCAGGGCAACAGTAAGTCAGCAGAGGCCGCCGTTGTTGGTTTCTCCGGTCGTAATCTGGTGCACAATTTGTCACTGTCACCCCATAGGTCACCACGCCCGACCAATTTGCCGGCTGCCGTAAGTTCATGTCTGTTGTTGAACCAAATCGAATGCAATCATCCTAAATCGTGTTGCTCTTAAATGTTTCCCCGTGTAATGGGAGTCGCCTCCCATACGACAGGTTCACCTACTTTGTGTATGGAGGGTTACGATCCTTGCCAAGCATGAATCCGCGAATCTGGCAGAGTGCGGTAATTTTACTACATCGCGATTCAGAGAAAATAAAAAGCGGGCCCCCTTCGAAAAAGCAGCAAAATTTATTGACGTATCGACAAAGTCGTGGAGTCGATCGCTAGCCAGTAGTGCACAAAGCAGCATTCATCAATTCAAAGTAAAACCACCGATCGCGATCGGGATGTTGTAGAACAAAGTGGTTGAAGTCATTCAAGATATTTGAACAAAACGATAGACAGCTGCACAAAGCCAGGGAAGTTGAGGGTGAAAAATAGCCACACAATTGACAGAGCAATAACGATGCCAAGAGCAGTTTTTGAATTATTTAATATAAAAATATGAGATAATTACGTTAATTTCGATCACGATTTAGCTCTCGTCCGGAGATGATGGCAAGCTGAGGACCGAGGAGGAAAATGTATGTTGTTTGTTGAGGACAAACAGAGCAAGAGATGGCATCGGAGATCGGAGAGTTTGGTGAGCAATTGAGTTTTTACTTTCTAACGAAAAATTTCCGGTCATGCCGATACAATTGATGGCTGTTGTACACGGATTGCCTGGAAGTGATCTTCGCGGTGATTGCTATTGAAGTGTGACTGTGAAAACCATGCATCCCATGCTGCAGCAATGAGTATTTTGTCCACGATTTGTTTTATATGAATTGATCCACCAGATGTTAAATTTCTCTGAACTATATCAAAGGTGATCATTGCAGAATTTTGAACTCAAATCTTACTCATCAAAATAAGCAATAAGTAACAGTGAGATTAATCAATCTTGGATGTAATGTTTGTGTAGGAATATATTTTTACGAAATCTTGTTCTTATATTTTTTGAAACACCGGACTGGACAGCTACACTTTCACACCAAAAATCAGTCATGCAATCCAAAGCCTCAAGGGTTGAGCTGTCACTTTTCTTGGAGATAAGTGGACCAACTTCAATGCAACAATCGCTATTTGATTTCATCCGGATCGCTTATATAATTCCGGAGGAATTGGTAAAAAATGTCTTCAGGAAGTGGCCAATATCTGATTTTAGCCATTACACTCAAATCTGTTTATACGCGATTTTGGTTTTTTTTTATTATTTTGCCATCATGCAGGATATGTACATCATTTTAATACCACCCGATTTTTGATTTCTTTGTGATTTTTTCTTTAATAAGTTGGCTTGAATTTGGTCGCAATTGAGATCAAACAATTGAAAATATTGGCGAAAAAAATCGTGTAGAAAAAGATTTGAGTAAATATGACTTATCAAATTACACTTAAAATCAACAAATCGATCATTGGTGGGATAATTGACGGTTAAAAACCACATGTATCATGAAGAAAGAGCTTTCCCACGGCATGTTTTGGGTGATTAAAAGATCTGACCGCATTCAGAACCCTCCATCAGAACCGATTCCAGGGAAATGGCCATTAGAGTGATGCAAATTTTGAAATTTTCGCTCCACAATACTTAAACGATTCCAAATCGGATCCTGACTAACCTCTCAAAATTTGAACCCATTTGGTGAGAAACTGAGATGGCACAAACCATTTGAAGTTTGTATGGGAATTACTATGATAAACCAAGATTATGTTCATGTCTATCTAATAATTCACCATATCGGTCTGCTTCAAAAACTTTCAACTTTACTTGTAGGAAATTTTCTCAGCTACAAGTTTGCTTAAATGCAAGGATCGAAAGTTATTAATGGTTCAATGCACTGATGTCTTATGATCATGCTCAATCAACTGCTCAGCAGGCAACATTGGTGTTTCTGGGGCGTTGAATAGGACACAAAAGTTATGGCTACTATGTCACACTGCAAAACACAGTGTTGCCTAAAGAGCAGCTGCTTGATCATGTCATAAGTTTACCAATCTCTTAAATAATTAATAAATATTTCCTGTCTCGCTTTACATAGAAACGATCTTCAGCAAAGTTGTAGCTGAGAAAATATATAAGAATAGCTATCGAGCTGTCTTGCAGCTCAATATGGAAAAAGAGTAGAAGGCAATGAACAAAAAGTTGAGATTTTCCATAGTAATTTACATGTAAACTTCAAATGGTTTGTGCGAAGTCTGTTTCTAACCAAATCAGTTGTAACTTTTGGAGGCTAATCACGACCCAATTTGAAACCATTTAAGCACTGTGGAGCGAAAAAGTCAAATTTTGCATCAGTCTAATGGCCATATATCCATTGATTATAGGGCAATTTTAGGTCTTGGCATATCATTCGCTTTGATAATTGTTCTTCTTTTTTGTATTTACTAAAAATCTCGTTTTTTTAACGACATCCCATAGAAAATCACATCACAAATTTAACAAAGGTATCTGGTGACCATGGTTATGTTCGTGTAAACTGTATCAGTTTTGCAGTTGAATGCTTTTGGAAAAAATAAAAATCGGACCATATATCCACTCCAAAGTTGGCCAAAAATTTGCCTATTTTAGTTATTTGGAGTATCCCCTATCACAAAGTGGGCAGAATATGATGAAAATCAGAAATCCTTTATTTGATACATCAGCTTTTAGCAAATCGTTCATTGGATATCACTGACATAATATCAGGATTCTCGGATTTGTAATTTTACAAACAATTCTTTGCCAGTGGTGGCTGGGAGGGATATCCCTCACTATCCCTCTCCAACGGGGGAGTTTGGTAAAGAGAGATGATCAAACCGATTTGTACCTTCCTAAAAAGTTGTCCTTGCTCGCTTTCTACTCTCTACTTATATACAATTTTCACACTTCCGCACTCTAACAGAACTATCAACTCCATACTTTCATCTCCTCATCTATCGTCTAAAATAAATTATCACTTTAGTATGTTATTTAAAATTAGCATCTTCAGCTATGTAAATCGTTAACTTCACGCAGAAGTAATACAACAAAAAAAATAGTTTAAGTACATAACTCTAGATGGGAGCTTACCATCAATTACTCTCATTGGTTGTAAGGTACAGTAGCAGCACCTACCCTTGCCGTTTCCCAGAAGCACATACCGTGTTAGAGGTAACAATAGCTGCAATTTCCAAACCTACGACTGGATGCCTTCCTTCAGATAACAACTTGAGTGCGGTACAATCGATATAACTGTTTCAAACACATCGTCTGTACATGAGCCAGGCGGTGATCGTCTCTTTTTGCCAGTGGTGGTGGAAGGGGGTACCCCTCACCATCCCTCTCCAATGGGGGAGTTTTGGTAAAGAGAGATGATCAAACCGAATTGTACCTTCCTAACAAGTTGTCCTTGCTCGCTTTCTACTCTCTATATACAATTTTCACACTGCCGTACTCTAACGGAACTATCAACTCTATACTTTAATCTCCTCATCTATTGTATAAAAATTACCACTTTAGCCTGTTATTTTAAATTAGCATCTGCAACTATGAATCTTCAAAACTTTGGACATAACTTTAGAATCTCAGACTCATTCAAATGTCTCACTTTCTAGCTTCATTTTTCCGACAGACATTCTCTTACTTTCCATAGCTCAGACTTGGAAAACTAACTCAGGTCTGGTAGCAAGTCACTTTTTTGGTCACATTTTTCAAAAAAAAAGTTATTAAAGTCACTATTTCTTGAAGTTTTGCCACTGAAGTCACTTTTTTTCGACCAATAATGTTGAGAGTAAATTTTTTTTCCTTTGATTTGTTTTCCGTCGATCTTGTTTTCCGTGCTGAGCACCAATGCTACCGACGCCAGAGAGGCAGCTCCCACACCTGGACCCTACCTATCGACCCATCAACTCATGAGCCGGGGACCAACGGCTTTACTTCCCTTCCGAAGGAAGGCGTGATCAGAGATGTTATGCCTCAGAACATCCCGGTGGTGCCAACTGGGATTGAACCCAGACCTGCTGGGGTGAGAAGTAATCACGTTTACCACTACACCACCGGCGCCGCTGTTGAGAGTTATTGATTTGCCTTAAACAAATTACATCAAATAACAGCTTGATTTAGTAACTAATTTGAGTTAAAAAGATTAATTTAAAATCAGCGTGTAAAGTCCTACAAGAAGAGTTGTGAACAGACCAGAACTGTCAATTTGATCTTCATGGAATCATTAATTTCAAATTTTGATTTTTTTTAAACTCCAACGTTCAAGTTCGACATCTGCTAAATTTATCCAGACCAGATTAAACAATTTACTGTTTTTTCCCTTGTCTGCGATCACGAAACAGTCACAGACAAATTCATCAAAAATCTTCTGAGGTTTAGAAAAAATATAATCCCAACATAGTGGCTTTTTTACTTAGTGATCTTGAAAGTTTTCAAAGCCTTAGATTTAAAAAAAAATCCTGAAAATTATTCATGCTTTAGAATAACCATGATTTTGAAAATTTTTAAAGCTTGGTAGCTTAAGTATTCGTTCAAATATCGAGAAAAATCATGTGGCAAATCTTGAATTATTTTCTTTGTCCATTCTTTGCACTCTGGAATAAAAAAATTGCCATGAACGGATTTAAAAAAAATATCTATTTCTATGCTCACAAAATGTTATTAACGATACAGAAGAATTTAATGTTGTTTATGACTTTGCATTTACATTAAATGTTCAAAATATCAAAATTATTCCAGGCCACATAATTTTCTTAATTTTTTGGCCCTAGAGTTCTCGAAATTTTTAAGGAAGAGGACTGACAACCATGCCAAGTGGAAGTTTGAAGAAATTATTCATCCTCTTTTATGGGGTGATTTTGAAGAGTATTTGATTTGAAATAATATATTTGCATGATGTTTGCACGATCGTACAAATAAGGTTCCCGTTTCACCTGTGCATACAATGCCTTGGTTTTCTTTGCATGCACGTAACCTATAGCTCATACCGTAGTAGGCTGTGTATAAAAGAAAATGATTTACTTAGTTTGACAGTTGCACCATGAAGAAGTGGCAGCGTATTCATGATTTGTCCCATGCGCAAATGTCGCAAAAAGACATTTCAATCGCCGTGGTAGTGTCTCGGTGGACCGTCAAAAGGGTTTTAGACCGAGAAAAGAAAGGATAACTATCCGCGAAGGTGGCCACAGGTCGTCCGATTTCAACTCGGGTTCCGAGGGTTATCGCTGCTATCAAAAGGAAGATTCGGGTGAATCCAGTGCGTTCAATAAGGAAAATGGCAAAGGAACACGCGATCAGTGATTTTACGGCACGGAAGATCGTAAAGGAAGATTGCGGGGCGAAGTCGAGGGCACGGAAAAAACTCACATGATTACCAACCGCTACGAGTCGAACGATGCAAGAAAATCTTGAACTTCCTTAAGCGAAAAAAAATCCGGTAATCCTGACTAGATCACCGACGAGAGCATGTTTACCGTCGATCCCGTATCAAATTCCAGAACCAACCGGTATATTAGTTCTCTTCCGGTAAGAGACGTGGCTGACGAGCACAAGAACGTGTATCTGACCAAGCATCCTGCTAGCGTTATGGTGTTTGGATTGGTGGCTTCCGATGGCAAAAAAAAATGACCCGGTGTTCATTCCAGAAGGCGACAAGGTCAACTCGGAGGTCTACATCGGGATTTTAAGTAAGTATGTTCTTCCGTGGATCAAAGAACAGTACGGTCCGAAGCCAAATGTTGTATTTCAACAAGATGGGGCTCCATGCCACACCTCGAACCGCACTCAGAAGTGGTTGCAGGAACATCTTCCGTTCTGGGCGAAGGATATGTGGCTGCCATCCAGTCCCGATCTTAATCCGCTGTATTACTCAATATGGCGCGTCATGAAGGCCAAGGCCTGTTCTAAACGCCACCCGAGTACAGCAAGCCTCAGACAAACATTGACCCGTACCTGGAGAGAAATGGATCCAGACTACATTATTAGAACCTGCCGTGCATTCCGGAAGCGTGTGGAGGCCGTAATTGCAGCAATTGGAAACTCGATCGATGGTTAACATAGTTTAAGACTCTGAGAAACATCCCCCCTTTGAATAAATAAATAAAAAACTCGAAAACGAAATTTTTGAGAATTTTTTTAATTTTGAAATTGCTCAATGGTGCAAACATTATCACGCATACGGTAGATGGTGTTTAAATTACAATTTAATATAATTAAAGTTCAGGCAAGTCTTGCGCGTGAGACATTTGTGTAAGAAAAATTGAAAATAGGCATACATTGAATGAGGTTTTGAAGAAAAGACGTGGAACTGGCTGGTAACACATGGCGAGGAAAGTAACGCCTGATGCTACAATTATCTGACATGGACGAACTTTCCAGTTGCTTCCCATAGAGAAAAGCACTTTTTTTTTTTTGCAGTTTCCGAATAAATAGAGGGACCGATTAGAAGGAGATGTCAGATAAGTGCCAATTTTCATGTTGACCTTCGGGCTTTCAAGTGGTAAAGTCTGTGTTTGGTTTTGATACTGGCTTTGATATGGAGATGACGTTGCGTATCGATGTTTTTATCGGGAAGCTTTTATTATACAGCGAAGGATTTTCCGATGAAAACAGGTCACTGACAACCGCTGCTTGGCAATCTCTAAGTGGATCGTATGGGAACGAGCGGCACGCTTGGATATGATTACTCAGTTTTGGTAATAGTATGCCATATAATTTAGTAAGAAGGACGGTAGTGTAGTAGTTTATACACACGAGTAGGTTTTTGGATGGATTATTTACTGAATTCTGCGTCATGGGATTGCACTAACGCGTTAGTCAACAACGGGAGCAACGATACGAACTCGCATTTAAGGGTTATAGTTTGTTTGCTGCGTGTTTTGAAGTTAAAAAGTGCAATGTCTATGTAATTTTGTTGAAAAAAATATTATTAATTTATCGATATTTTTTTCAAGGTCTACTCAGTTGTTATAAAGCTTGTATGTTTTCTTATATCAGCGAAAAACATGGCAATTCAAAAAGTAGAACTGCACCTAGACCTCTGTGCGATTGAATTTCAGGATGCGACTGATATGCGATGAATTTCCTTGATTGGACAAATTGACTTCATGTTGTTTTCACATTTTTTTTTATCATCAAAGTAATGAAAGTATACGTCAATTGACAGTCGTTAGCGTTGTTATCTCAAAATTGACGAAAATCCATATGGGACTGATATGTGATTTAGGCAGTTAACACAACACCGTTTTTGCGTTATTTTGCTTCTACCTATAGCACAACTTCACCCTCCTGATAAGGGAATGTTCTTTGAACGAAAACCTTTCAATATGTTAATGTTGTCAAAACAGTGGCTCTTTGATTTTAAATGGTCACTTGAAATGACTCAAGCATGTTTCTTGAAGTGATACATGTTTCAATCTAATTTGTGAAATATTCAGATTCTTGTTTGGATCCATGTTTTAATCCAAGGAGTGGATCATGCATGCTGAGATTTAAGAAATGCATGGTCATAATGTAAATATAGTTCCCTCCATGCTCGTGATAAGATAGCAGAGCCTATAGTTCAACAATGTTGCATCTGCCAGTGGTCAGTTAAGTCCAAAATTAACAGACTTATATGAAATTTAAACTGTATCTTATAGGAAAAAGTCTGAGACTTTTCTTGATCTGAGAGTCTTCCTAATGGCTTGCTTGATTTTAAAATCAGTTGGAGGTAAGCTGGTTTCAGCGAGAAGTCCTCACTACTGTTGTGCCTGACTTTTCCCAGGAATACTGCTTCTGGTTTCCAACGAAATTTTTTTCCGACATCATCTGTGTGTATTCCAGAGGACTTCCTCCGGAGGACGCTTTTGACTGCCACTGGAGGATTTTTTGGTATAACAACAGAAGTGCGGTAAAAATCGGTAGAACTGTTTCAAACACACCGTTGGTACTTAAGCGGTCGGCGTTCATCTCTTTTTGCCAGTGGTGGGGGGGGGGGGTGCACCCCTCACCATCCCTGTCCAAAGGAGGAGTTTGGTAAAGCGAGATGATACAACCGATTTGTACCTTCCTAAGAGTTGTCCTAGCTCGCTATCTACTCTCTATATGCAATTTTCACACTGCCGTACTCTAAACAGAACTATCAATTCTATACTTTCATCTCCTCTTCATCTATCGTATAAAAAATACCACTTTAGTCTGTTATTTGAAATCAGCATCTTCAACTATGTAACTTCACGCAGAACTGACTTGACGCAGAAGTAATACTAAACATAACGTCAAAGATTTTTTGGATTTATCCTGGATGCCACTTCTGACTTTCTCCAACTACTACTTTTGGAAGTGTTTTCTAAGCTTTCTCTGCAAGTTACTTTTGACTGACTTTCTTGAATATTTATCTCCCGACAAATTCTGCCAGCTTCCCCTGGAAGGTTCATTTAATTTGCCACGGAATACATTTCCGACTTGTCTGGAAGTTCTATGTTAAGAGGTAAACAAAGTTTCTTGGAAATTTCTCAAAAAGAAACATAAGGTCGAAGGAAAAAAGGTCTAAGAACAAAAGGTCGAATGGAAAAAATGTTAAATGGACAAAAGGTCGAATGGAAAAAAGTCGAATAGACGAAAGGTCGAATGGAATGGAATGGAAAAAAAGATCAAATTGAACTTAGAGAGACAAAATATTGTTTTCGTTTAGAGTTTAAAACAACTTTAATAAAACAATAAGCAAATTCTCCCAAAGAACTGCACAGGATTTAAAGGAAGAGCATATTTTAGAGAATGGCAGTCTCTCAAATTGCCGAGACGTACTATTTGATATTTTAATTTTCCAAAGAACTGCTCATAAACCAAGCAAACATATTTGAGAGTTAGGCGCCCATTTTATCCTCCAACAATTTGACTATTTTATCAATTTTGACTTTTTGTAAATTTAAAACTTTTGTCCATTCCACTTTTTGTTCATTCCGACGTTTTGTCCATTTAGACATTTTGTCCACTTTGACCTTTAATTCATTCCGACGTTTTGTCCATTTCAACCTATTGTCTATTCGACGTTTTGTGTTCCACCTTTTGTCTGTTTAAGTTTAATTTGACCTTTTGTCCGTTCGACCTTTTGTCCCTCTTAGTTCAATTCGACCACGGTGCTTCTGGAAGAAAAACTTATTTGAAAAAAATTTCAGTATCGCTGAAACACCCACCTCAGTGTTCACTCGGCTGTCGACAGAAGCAGACCACTCTCGATGTGTGCCACACGATCGTCTGTTTTCTCGGCAGCAACCATTGTGTGGTCCTCCTCATTGTTCTTCATCAGCAGTTCTTTCGGTCGATGCGTCGTCGACTTTGGAAAGCAACCGTTTCGTGATGAGTGTGTGAGTGCTGACCACGTTTTGCGTCCATTGCTGCAATGGACGCGCTCTGACCCTCGTTGGCGTACAGCAATTTGCCATACAATGAAACTACTGGATGCGGCTCCAGTTCTGATGGAAGAAGCTTTTTGGATAGCGGAAGATAAAGTGTTTATTGTGTTGTACCTTTTGACTATATTTTTAAGATGTATTGTATATAGTGACCAAGAATCCTCGGCTCTGTAAAGTTAATTCGGTTGAGCCTTATCAAATAAATTAATAAACAAAAAAAAAAAAAAAGAAACACCCACCAAACGAAAGCTTAGGGTAATTTCTTTTATTTGAGACTTGTATGGAAATGTTTTATATTTTTTTTTTTTTTGTATGTTTGAGTGTACATCACGTCAAAAAAATAATTCTGTCGACCATCGAAGTCATCCCGTATAAAAATCCAATAAAAATACAATGATTTTCATTGCCATTTTAACCATGATATTTACTGTCAAAACATTGGACGTTTTTGTGGATTACCATAAAATCACAACAACATTCATGGTATTTGGAAAATTAATAGTTAAAAGATGGATTGTTAAGAATCTTAAGAATTTAAAAAAAAAACTTAAAATTCAACTGTGAAAATCATTGTAATTTTGTTGTTTTATTAAAAAATAACTTCGGGATGTTTGGAAAATGAACCCATGATAAAATATTGTGATACTAGTCTCAAGGGGCACCTAATATTTCGATTGGTGTGTGTTTCAGCGATACTGTTTTTTTTTTTATAATAATGTTATCCTACCAGAGACACCGTACGACCTTTTGTCTCTTTGACCTTTTGTCCTTCGAACTTATTTCCTTCGACGTCAGAGAGGTTTGAGGTTCTCTAATTTTTTATTTAAATTTGTTGAGCGTTCTCTGAAGTTCCTCTGTCAAATTTTCTCTGATGATTCATTTGCTTTCTGACCTTCATACTGGACTTCTAAGTATTATTTTTATGATCCATTAAAAAAATCATACAGCGCCTGAATTTTCACCTCTATTCTATATTCTGTAGAAAAGAATTTCCCATACACATTTTTTTCCATGATTTGCTTTTCCATCGATCTTGTTTTCCGCACTGAGTACCAATGCTACCAACGCCACAGAGACAGCTCTCACACCTGGATCCTACCTATTGATCCAGCAAAACTCATAGAACGGGGACCAACGGCTTTACTTCCCTTCCGAAGCAAGGCTTGATCAGAGATTTTATGCCTCAGAACATCCCGGCGGTGCTGATTGGGATTGAACCCAAGCCCTTTGAGGTGAGAGGCCTTACCACTATCTTGGCGTAGTGGTTAGCATCCATACCTCTCACGCCAAAGTTACTTATTCAAATATCAGCCCCGGGCAAGTCACGAATGATGCAAGAGTTTTAAAGTGACCATAACAATAAACAAGAAAAAAGCCTTTTCCTATATTCCGATCACAACTTTGAATTCATTCTAATAAGACGCCTATGCCTGGTTTCGAAAAAAAAAAGTGGAACTTGAGGACCAATTTAAAAAGTTTACCACTTGTACGGATGTTCCGAATCTTCTAGAAGACCATCCCGTAGTCCACAGCGTCCATGTTTCTATCACAACCTCGTATTCATTCTTGTAAAACGTTTAAGAGTGGTTTCGAAAAAAACGAGGAGCTCTAGGATCAGTTTCATGAATTGATCACTTTTAACGATGTTTCGGATCGTCTGGAATACCATCCCGTGGTCCTCAGGGTTAATATTCCGGTCACAACTCCGAATTTATTCCGAAAAGACGTCTATGAGTGGTTTCGAAAAATCCACGGAGCTATAGGATTAGTTTCATGAATTGACCACTTTTACGGGTACTCCTGATCTTTCGGTCGACCATTACTTGGTCTCCAGGATCCATATTCCAATCACGTCTCCGAATTCATTCTGATAAAACGTTTATGAGTAGTTTTAGAAAAACCATGGAGTTTACGGATGTTCCGAATCTACCGGTGCACAGTGGGCAAAAATTGACAAAACCACGACTAAATTGAATATCTCGGCTGCCAAACGGTTTCAGTCAACATGTTATACATATTCTCAAGGAAAAACTCTGCTGAATCGATTGGTCGGAGACTTTTTAATACCGAGATAGAGAGCCGGGATCAGCCCGATTTCCCGATAATTTTACACTTTACTTAACGTTTATTACTGGAAATTTATATTACAAAGAATATATGGTGTAAAGACATACACCCTCAGGGAAACTCTACTGGCCTAAAGGAGGATCCAAAAAAACCGATAAAGTGGCCACATTATAAAAAATGTCCTAGAACCTTGCGATTTTTTCTATGTTTGCTCAGAATCATGAGATCAAAACGAATTTAATAAAGAATTTAAATTTTGGGGTAAAGTGGCCATATCCTGGTTCTCCGGATAATCTTACTTACCTTACCAATCAGGCTAAGGCCTTGTTGTCCGCTGCTGTCCGAAGAAGTCGTCTCCACTCTACTCGATCCATGGCCACAGTTCGCCAGCCTCGTAGTCTGCGAAGGGTCCGCAGGTCACCTTCTACTTGGTCGATCCACCTTGCCCGCTGCGCGCCTCTTCTTCTTGTTCCTGTTGGGTCGCTTTTTAGAACCATTTTCACTGGGTCGTCGTGCGGAATTCTTACGACGTGCCCAGCCCACCGTAGTCGCCCAATTTTTGCAATGTGGACGATGGATGGTTCTCCCAGCAGCTGGTGCAATTCGTGGTTCATTCGCCTCCTCCACGTTCCGTCATCCATCTACGCAACACCTTCCGTTCGAAAACACCAAGGGCGCGTTGGTCCTCCACGAGCATAGTCCAGGTATCGTGGCCGTAGAGGACCACCGGTCTAATCAGCGTCTTGTAGACAGTCAACTTCGTGCGGCGGCGAATTTTATTCGACCGGAGCGTCCTCCGGAGTCCAAAGTAGGCACGATTCCCTGCCATACGTCTTTGAATTTCTCTGCTGGTATCATTTTCGGCGGTCACCAGTGAGCCCAAATACACGAACTCATCGACCACCTCGATTTCGTCACCGTCAATCTGAACTCGGGGTGGGAGGCTGACATTGTCTTCCCTAGAACCTCTTGCTTTCATGTATTTTGTCTTTGATGCGTTGATGGCAAGTCCAATCCGTCTAGCTTCAGCCTTCAGTCTGATGTATGTTTCCGCCATCATCTCAAAGTTCCGTGCCATGATGTCAATGTCATCGGCGAAACCAAGGAGCTGGATGGACTTCCTGAATATCGTGCCACTCGTGTCTATCCCAGCTCTTCTGATCACACCTTCTAACGCGATGTTGAACAGCAGACACGAAAGTCCATCACCCTGCCGTAACCCCCTTCGAGATTCAAAGGGACTCGAGAGTGTCCCCGATACTCGAACAACGCACATCACTCGATCCATCGTCGCCTTGACCAATCACGTCAGTTTATCCGGAAATCCGTACTCGTGCATAATCTGCCATAGCTGATCTCGATCGATTGTGTCGTATGCGGATTTGAAATCGATGAACAAATGATGTGTGGGCACGTTGTATTCGCGGCATTTCTGCAGAACCTGCCGAATCGCGAAAATTTGGTCCGTGGTAGCGCGGGCACCCATAAATCCCGCCTGGTATTGCCCCACGAACTCTCTTGCATATGGTGACAGACGGCGGCATAGAATTTGGGAGAGTACCTTGTAGGCGGTGCTCAGCAGTGTGATCGCGCGGTAGTTGCAGCAATCCAACTTGTCGCCCTTTTTGTAGATTGGGCATACGACACCTTCCATCCACTCCTCCGGTATTATCTCCTCCTCCCAAATCTTGGCAATTACCCAGTGCAGCGCTCTAGCCAGTGCTTCACCACCGTATTTCAATAGCTCACTTGGTAGTTGATCTACACCAGTTGCTTTGTTGTTCTTCAGCCGACCGATCTAATCGGCTTGCGGCACGTAGCCTGTGCGCGAACTATTTAACTTCTCGTAGAACTTCCGTGTGTCGTTTACGCGGTACAGATTTTCCATCGCCTCGCGATCTCGGTCTTCCTGCTGACGCTTCTTTCTTCGGAAAACCGAGTTTTGTCTGTTCCGCGCTTGTCTGTATCGCTCCACATTCAATCTCGTGCGGTGTTGCAGCATTTTCGCCCGTGCTGCATTCTTCTCCTCTACTAACAGTTTGCATTCGCCGTCAAACCAGTCATTTTTTCGGTCCGGGATTGCAGTACCTAGTGCCGCTGCAGCAGTACTACCTATGGCTGAACGGATGTCCCTCCAGCCATCTTCAAGAGAAGCTGCACCAAGCTGCTCTTCCGTGGGTAGTGCAACTTCCAGCTGCTGCGCGTAGTCCTGGGCAACTCCGGTGTCCCGTAGTTGCTCAATGTTGGGTCGTGGCGTTCGACTTCGACGTGTGTTATGCACCGTCGAGAGTTTTGAGCGCATGCATACTGCAACTAGGTAGTGGTCCGAATCTATGTTCGCACTGCGGTACGTGCGGACGTTGTTAATGTCGGAGAAGAATTTCCCGTCGATTAGAACGTGATCGATTTGGTTTTCTGTGTGTTGGTCAGGTGATCTCCAGGTGGCTTTGTGGATATCCTTGCGGGGGAAAAAGGTACTTCGAACTACCATACCTCGAGAGGCGGCAAAGTTCATGTCGCCGATGACGATTTTGACGTCCCGTTGCGAACAGCCGTCGTACACCTGCTCCAACTGCGCATAGAACGCTTCTTTCTCGTCGTCGGGTCTCCCTTCGTGTGGGCAGTGCACGTTGATGATGCTGTAGTTGAAGAAACGGCCCTTAATCCTCAACTTGCACATCCTCGCGTTGATCGGCTGCCAACCAATCACGCGTTGGCGCATCTTACCCAGCACTACAAAGCCGGTTCCCAGCTCTTTGGTGGCGCCACAGCTCTGGTAGAAAGTAGCCGCTTGATGCCCACTTTTCCATACCTTTTGTCCGGATAACCTGGATTGACCGATAAAGTACTTACGAATTAATTTTGAAAAGAAGGCTATGAGTGGTGCCGAAAAAAAACATGGAGTTCAATTAATTGATCACTTTTACGGATGTTCCGGATCTTTCGGTCGATCATTATGTGGTCCCTAGGGTACATATACCAATAACAATACCGAATTCATTTTGATAAAACGTTAATGAGTGGTTTTAAAAATAAAACCACCGGGCTCTGGGATCATTTGCCATTTTTAAGAATGTTCCAGATCTTCTAGAGGTCCATCACGTAGTCCCCAGCGTCCATATTCCGGTCACAACTCTGAATTCATGCTAGTACGACGTCTATGAGTGGTTTCGAAAAACCACGGAGCTCTAGGATCAGTGTCATGAATGGAGCATTTTTGTCGATGTTCCGGATCTTCCAGAGGTCCATCCTGTAGTCCCCAGAGTCCACATTTCGGTTTTTACTACACATTAGTTGTAACAAGACGTCTATGAGCGGTTTCTAAAAAAAAAAAAACACGGAGCTCTAGGATCAGTTTCATGAATGGACCACTTTTACGGATGTTCTGGGTCGTCCGGAGGACCACTCTTGTGACTTCCCGAATGCAAAATTTTCCTAAAATGTGGTCATTCATCTTGTTAATAACTTTTCAAAAGACACCAGGAAGTTATCTCTTCAAATTACCCTACAATAAGTGTTTGACCCCAATTTGCCATAATCCTATATGCTGCGTGTATTCGTTAATGCCGGTTCCCATTGTGCGGTCCCTATTAACCGTACTATAGGAATATGACTGTATCTTGAAATCCTAACCATTACGAAGTCAGGACATCTACATGAAGTCCCTCACGTACCGTATGCGTGATAATGTTTGCACCACTAAGCAATGTCAAAATTCAAAAAATTCTCAGAAATTTCGTTATAAAGTTTTTTTAATTTATTCAAATGGGGGATGTTTTTTTAGAGTCTTAAACTATGTTAATCATCGGTCGAGTTTCCACTCGCTGCAATTACGGCCTCCACACGACAAGTTCTAATAATGTAGTCTGGATCAATTTATCTCCAGGTACGGGTCAATGTTTGTCTGAGGCTTGCTATACTCGGGTGGCGTTTCGAACAGGCCTTGGCCTTCATGACGCGCCATATTGAGTAATCCAACGGATTAAGATCGGAGCTGGATGGCGGCCACATATTCTTCGCCCAGAAAGGAAAATGTTCCTGCAACCACTTCTGAGTGCGGTTCGAGGTGTGGCACGGAGCCCCATCTTGATGTAGACCTCCGAGTTGACCTGGTGACCTTCTGGGATGAACACCGGGTCCTTTTTTTTTGCCATGGGAAGCCACCAATCCAAACACCATATCGCTAGCAGGATGCTTGGGCAGATACACGTTCTTGTGCTCGTCGGCCACGTCTTTTACCGGAAGAGAATTAATATACCGTCGGTGAACAGGATAACCGGATTTTTTCGCTTAAGGAAGTTCAAAATTTTCTTGCATCGTTCGACTCATAGCTCCCGGATGGGGTTGGTAATCATGTGAGTTTTTTCCGCACTGGATTCACCCGAATCTTTCTTTTGATAGTAGCGATAACCCTCGGAGCCCGAGTTGACCTCGGACGACCTGTGGCCACCTTTGTGGATAGTTGTCCTTTCTTTTCTCAGTCTAAAACCCTTTTGACGGTACACCGGGACACTCCCACGGCGATTGAAATGTCTTTTTGTGACATTTGCGCGTGGGACAAATCACAAATACGCTGCCACTTCGTCATGGTGCAACTATCAAACTAAGTAAATCGTTTTCTTTTATACACTGCCTACAACGGTATAAGCTGTAAGGTTACGTGCATGCAAAGAAAACCAAGGCATTGTATGCACAGGTGAAACGGGAACCTTATTTGTACGATCGTGCAAACATTATCGCGTATACGGTAGACTATTGTCACGTAGTGAGAGAATTCTGAACTAGCTAACGCACACATTTTAAGACATTGAACAACTTTCCCGAAGACGGAAATATTCTAAATAGTAAGGATCTTACGATAAATTTTATACAGGAAATTGACTTGCACATTAGCGCCACGTAGTGAGAAAATTCTATATTGCTGTTCTCTATTCACTTTGACCTACTGTTTAATTTTGCCGAAGACAGTATCGTTTTATATGCCAGGATCATGATATATTCCATGTGACCGTCTTACCTTTAGGGGTGGCCAACCTTACCTCGCATGATTTTTTTCTTTCATTATTGAGTATGTTTTTTTATTCGTGATAAAACATCATCAAATACAAAGGACATTTTCTGAAAATCTACGTAATTAGGGAAAGTACTCTAAAGTTCAATAATCACTAAAATTATCGCAGAAATTTTATACTTGGTTACATTTTACTTTAAGCTTTGGGTGACCGTGTTACTCCGTCGTCTCCTAAATATCTAGAGCGCTTTGCTAAGTGCCGATAGCTTATCACAATTTCTGGTTGTTAATGGGCATTGCTTACACTAAGCTAAAATATTTCAAAACCTGTTCACGTGGTTTCTCAACAGCCCCATATTATATGTTTTACCATGTGCCATACATGTGAAATCAATCAGGAGTAATATTTAACAACTTTCACGATTACACTATGTTTTAATGATCATAACAAGTAACCTGCGTGAGTGATATCCCAAGCATCTCCTGGTTTTGAAATAGTCATGTAAATGATGATTTCAATATAGACCAGATAAAAATTCACATTTCATTCCCCAACAGAAATGTTGATCCAAAGCGTCGATTTATTTTTATGTAAATTAGTCCAATTTTATGACTGCTAAATGCCTCGCAGTGATTTACGATCCATACATATGTGGATTTAATAAAACCTAAGTCAATACGACGAATGATCATTCCCAATGAGGTTAGATCAACGGTTGCTTCTTTCCCCAACGATCATCACGTTGCGTCAGTCAGTGGCATTAGTATTCAAAGCGTCAGCCACCCGATTAGAATGAATCACCTTGTTTATTACTCATCGAACCAGTTGAATCCTTGCATCCACCGTGAATACAAAGTAGGGCACACAAAGATCGCAAAATCGATCACTGACCATTCGCGAGCACTAGCCCAAGCTAATGTACATCATTCGACCCTGGAATCCGCGTGGTTTCCGGTCCTGCCCCAATGACCCACAATGAGTGTCCGTAGTTCTTTGTTTTACGTAATCTTCTCGATCAGCGCAGCGCTCTTGCAACAAGCAAGGGCAAGCCCGCCGCGCCATCTTCGACCATGACTCATCTGAAAATATGACAAACGTAAAACAAGCCAACAATCGCAGAGATGCTGGCTGAAATGGTAGGTCACCACCGCTGATCGGTGCTGCAGCGTTGGTGGAGTCCCATTCCCGTTAGGACCCGTTCGGTAATTTCTTCGATTTGGGTAATGAACTCGATTGGAAAATTAATTTCCTTCGGAGCACATTTGCGCCCCGCGTCTCATCCCCCATGCAAGGTTAATTGATTACGTAGCCATTCGAAATGCGAAAGGCACTTATTTTCGAATCCGCGAACTGCTCCACCTGGAAGATCTGGGACAAAAAGACACAACAAGAACATTTTTCTGCTCACTTCATCTAATCAAACTCGCTGAATAAATCAACTCCCCATGACCAATGTACTAAACTAAGAGGTACGTCTACGAATCGTACAAGCACTGGAACGGTATCGAAATGGATGATAAATGTTAGTTCTAGATTTCGTGTACACACAGGCACCGGCTGATGTAACCAATAAAGCACGAAGCGAGCGGAGCGAGTCGGAATGAATAATCATCGAATCTTGTTGGTTGTTGATTATTGTGCGCTGGTTGGGCTCCACTCGATGAGGGTGACGACTTGGAGTTGGATAAATATCCCGGAACGATGGGACTTCACGCTGTGATTCGATACAACAAACGGCATCGACGGAGTGCGGAGAGTATCATCTCAATCGATTATCGACAAGTGTTGTTGGCGCAATAAAATTCTTTTCCCATTCTTTGTGGCGTGTTGTACCCGGGCGAGGGATGGGGAAGGATCAGGTATTGCGCAATGAATTGTGTATGTGTGGACACGGTGCAGAAGAGACTGGTATAAATTTGTGCGTGTCTTACGATGAAACGAGATAGGCCACAATGACTTGTACATGAGGAATACGAGTGGAAAAGTTTCCCGTTGAGGGAGACATTTCCGTTCAGCTGAAGGGTTTATGGATTGTTCACTGTTATAATCATTGCATTGAACAGTGCTGAAATCTATAAAATGAAGCTGAATTCAACATTGACTCAAAGGTTTTACCCGGTTCTGCGTATGCAACTAAATTACATTACCACAGTTGAACTTTATCCTTCTTGAATACAAAGAACTAAGTGTACTAGTTAGGCTATATATCTTATAGAACGTCAAGAGCTTTAAAATCATCGGTTCCTATGGTCAGGAACCACCGCTGCTTATGACAAAAAAGCTGACTCACATCCGCAGATGCTCTAAAATTTGCATCCTCTACTGCAGATGTTCTCCTTGACTCGTGCTTAGCCGTATCAACATTTATCCAAACTTGATTATGCAAACATCCAGCTGTTGGAAATCCCAAGAGCTTACAAATACACTCCACCAAGGAAAAAAAGCAACTGGAGGAAATAAACACACCATTCGAAAATCCATACACTTCGAACCTGTTGAGGTGCCACGCCAAAAACAAACGAAAATCTCACGGCTACTCAATGCACACTTGAAATTAATTAATTAAGCAATTAGACTTAATTAGGACCCCAACGCTGGAAAGGCTGGCGTCCCCTCCAACCGCTGACGTTCGCCAACAACAACAACAACAACAACAGCAACACACATGACCGTTGCCACCGCTACTGCCAATTGCACCACCAATAGGTGCTCAGGCAGAAATTAGCTTTAATGATCTTTATTAGTTTTAACTTTAAGATTTGTGTTTCCCTTCCACCCCCTCTCAATACAAATTAAAAAAAAACCCTACGCAAAAATTTTGATTTGCTCGTATTATCATTACTCTGTCTCTTTTCTGCTTTCAGGTAAGCACTGGACGACGACGATGATGATGATGATGAAGATAATGATGGGGAAGACATTCTCGGAAAGTAAACAGTTGCACCACTGAGTCACTGGCACTGACCGACCAAGCTCGGGGAGGTATGTGGAGTTGATCTTTGCTTCTCTTTTTTTTTTCGTTTCGTCGAACGATTTGGCAACTTGAAGATTGAAATTTGTTTTTCGAGCTTCTCAAGTGTGTGGTACTCGATCGGAAAGGGGTTTGTTTTATGGTGTTTTTGTTTTAACATATATGTATACTACCCGAGGGTCGGCTATTGGGCAACGGTTAATAAGTACGTCAAGGTCACGAGCAGCCGCTTCGGTTCACGTGGGGGCCCTTTATCGCTCGGTTGCGGTACCGGTTGTTGGAATGCCAAGTGGTACCAGAAGGTAATTTAGCTCGTATGAATGATGCTGGGGTGTCACTGATTGGCTGCGGATAATTGAGTGTGCGAGTTTGCTTAGAATTATGATCAAATTTGGAGTTTGACCGTACTGGAGCTTGGTGAGGTGAGCGAGAGATCAAACGTTTCCAAGGGTGATCTGAGTGGTGATTGCGTTGATTAGATTGATCATGTAGATAATAACGGCAGAGGATGTTATTACTCTAAATTGGTTGAAAGTTTCTCAACCTGATTAGTAACAGGTGTATGTTTACCTCTGAGTTAGTGTTGGATGCAAAACACATGTTTGGAATGCTCTGAACTTTTTGCCTTTAGAATCTTTGTAATATCATACTGAGCACAAATGTGAAATTTTAAAAGGCAATTGACACCGTGATCAAAGATATCTTTGAAAAATATCATAATTATCTTCAAATATCAAAAAATCAACAGCTAGGAGCACTGACACTGTAATGGGGTGGGTTTAGGGTTCAAGCCTCCTTTCTACCAGAGCCTTGAGGTAAATATAAAATTGTCTTAGTATACAAAATATTGGTCAACTTAAACACTTTTTCATATGCACAGAATGGACATCGATTTTAGCGATTTTTACTAAAATACCGAAAGTAAGTTTTTATATTAAAGATCCCCGGTGAAAATGTTGTGTTGAAGTATCAAAATGCATGGGAAAGTGTTTTTTTTTTTCGCTGGGGTTTGGGAATTACAATTTTTAGTATTCAATTCATAATAACAAGCACCCCCCTCCATGTTTTATTGAGATATTTTTCACGACTTCTAACGAAAAAGTCCTGCTACTTTACCTAGAAGTTAATTCTAGACTTGACCTGGAATTTTTTTTTTCTGACTGATATTTACGATTAATCTTGAAAACTCCTTCCAAGGCTCACCAAAGGCCCTGCTGACATGCCCCGGAAATGTCTACTGATTTCTTCTGGAAGTTTCTCTAAACTTTTACTACCAGTTTCTTCCGACTTGCCTCGGAAATTTTTTCCGTCTAGGATATCAGGAGTCTATCAGCTTCCTCTGAAAGTTTCTTCTCACTTTCTTCGGATGTTTTTTTCTGGCTGCTCTGGAAGCTCTTTCCATCCTTTTCAAAAAGTTTTCATTAGCATCTATCGATTTATACCGACTGTAACATGGTCACATCACATGGAAGTCTAGTCGCATAGGAGCAGTGTTGTGAAAATCACTTGTATCACAAATATCACGCCAACCAATTATCAGCACTGAATAAAGCTCATGACATTTGATATTTTTAAATATGCCACTCATTTGAGTTATTGACAACTCAAGCAATGCAACATTACAACTCAGCAGTCATTTATTCTTGTCTTTTTTCACTTTCAAAGGATTATACCCATGCACTTTCCATTCAATGAAACGAAATACACAAATGTTTCCTTTTGAGTACAACTCCTTTGAGTGGTATCACTGTGCGCCAGCTACCACTCAGCGATTACATTCTATATACGCGAGTATTGATGTTCCGAAAGTGAGGATAACAATAACAAACCAATATTTTTGGCTAGTGCGAAAGTGAGGATAACAAACTTCTCACTTGACAATGGGATTACTCAAGTGTGCACTCCAACTTTATAGTACCCATTAATGAGTACAATTTAACCCATTTTGAAGTACAATAGATTAACCAATTAAATGGGTAAAATAACAAATATATTTACCCATTAATGGGTTATAATGACTCATTAATGAGTAACTTTTTTACCCTTTAAATGGGATAACTTGCTTTAATTCAAAATGGGTGAAATTGTACCCATTAATTTGTACTTTTCAATGACAGTATGCTTGTTATAAACGTCAAAAAGGTCAATGAAAAACAAACTGTCAAAACGACCAGCAGCAAGCAGCTATAAACTATGTTCAGATAAACAGATCGTGTGTTCTAAATTTGCCGCCTCTTTCTTTCCTAAGTTGTTCTTATGAATCATTTACGTAACGTTTTTTTCCGCTCTTCCTGGTAAGATGACACCCATCGTCCTTTGTCACTTAAATAGTTGCTCCATTTTCACTTTTTAATGTTTCAAGTTTTATTGACGATGCCTGTAAACAATCGATGTTGTTCTGGACATGCCAATCACGTACCTCTTATGGAGTTGACGTGAATTGCGATTCCAGGAGTACACCAAGGCAAAAGCTTAATCAACATTCTGTCAAATCCGACATGCGATATTACAAGCGTTGATTTGAATCCAATTGCGGATCAACCACTGGAATTGTCAATCGCAAAATTGGATGAATTACGCAGACTAATTCCATATATCAAGCAAAAAGATTATAACGCAACCGAGTACACAACATTCCTTTAATATTTAGAACCAGCAAGAACAGGAAGAAGAACAAATAATATTCGGAGTGATTTGAGATTTGGACGTAGTTGCTTTTGTAAACAAACGCTTCACTTGACGATTCCTCGCGAACAAAAGCTCAGCCTAGAAAATTAACAACACAAACAGGCAAAGGAATATTTAATCAAGCATGTCGTGTATTTTGATCCCGAGATTGGACTTTTCTTCGCGAGAAGTCGGTGATTGACGTGTTTGTTTACAAAAGTAATTACGCCCAAATCTCGAAGTTCTCCGGATATGGTTGTAGAGCACTTTGATGTGGATCTCCATCCACTGGAGGACAACGATGTAGATTTGATCGAATAACATGAATTAATGTAAATTTTTGATGAACAGCTGGAGCTAATAAATGTCAAACAAATCATGTGGAATGAAAAAAAAAAGGTTGTTCATAAAAATATATCCGATTATAAAAAATATGGAAATTTTCCATACACTTGCATTTGCCCTGCATACATCAGAAGTAAATTATCAGTTGTTAAGATAAACATTGCTTAATAATTAAATTGACAGAATAGTAGGTTTAAGACCATAAACAATTACAAATAATGTTGTAATTGTAATTATCTGACCTCTAAACCGTATTCTTACTAAGGTCCTAAGTAACATTAATCTTGGCAATCAGACCAATTTGACAGGCCCTAACTGATACTGAAAAAAAGGTTCTATGTAACAAAACCACGAGTTATTACTGAAAGTCTGTCTGTCTGTCTGTCTGTCTGTCTGTCTGTCTGTCTGTCTGTCTGTCTGTCTGTCTGTCTGTCTGTCTGTCTGTCTGTCTGTCTGTCTGTCTGTCTGTCTGTCTGTCTGTCTGTCTGTCTGTCTGTCTGTCTGTCTGTCTGTCTGTCTGTCTGTCTGTCTGTCTGTCTGTCTGTCTGTCTGTCTGTCTGTCTGTCTGTCTGTCTGTCTGTCTGTCTGTCTGTCTGTCTGTCTGTCTGTCTGTCTGTCTGTCTGTCTGTCTGTCTGTCTGTCTGTCTGTCTGTCTGTCTGTCTGTCTGTCTGTCTGTCTGTCTGTCTGTCTGTCTGTCTGTCTGTCTGTCTGTCTGTCTGTCTGTCTGTCTGTCTGTCTGTCTGTCTGTCTGTCTGTCTGTCTGTCTGTCTGTCTGTCTGTCTGTCTGTCTGTCTGTCTGTCTGTCTGTCTGTCTGTCTGTCTGTCTGTCTGTCTGTCTGTCTGTCTGTCTGTCTGTCTGTCTGTCTGTCTGTCTGTCTGTCTGTCTGTCTGTCTGTCTGTCTGTCTGTCTGTCTGTCTGTCTGTCTGTCTGTCTGTCTGTCTGTCTGTCTGTCTGTCTGTCTGTCTGTCTGTCTGTCTGTCTGTCTGTCTGTCTGTCTGTCTGTCTGTCTGTCTGTCTGTCTGTCTGTCTGTCTGTCTGTCTGTCTGTCTGTCTGTCTGTCTGTCTGTCTGTCTGTCTGTCTGTCTGTCTGTCTGTCTGTCTGTCTGTCTGTCTGTCTGTCTGTCTGTCTGTCTGTCTGTCTGTCTGTCTGTCTGTCTGTCTGTCTGTCTGTCTGTCTGTCTGTCTGTCTGTCTGTCTGTCTGTCTGTCTGTCTGTCTGTCTGTCTGTCTGTCTGTCTGTCTGTCTGTCTGTCTGTCTGTCTGTCTGTCTGTCTGTCTGTCTGTCTGTCTGTCTGTCTGTCTGTCTGTCTGTCTGTCTGTCTGTCTGTCTGTCTGTCTGTCTGTCTGTCTGTCTGTCTGTCTGTCTGTCTGTCTGTCTGTCTGTCTGTCTGTCTGTCTGTCTGTCTGTCTGTCTGTCTGTCTGTCTGTCTGTCTGTCTGTCTGTCTGTCTGTCTGTCTGTCTGTCTGTCTGTCTGTCTGTCTGTCTGTCTGTCTGTCTGTCTGTCTGTCTGTCTGTCTGTCTGTCTGTCTGTCTGTCTGTCTGTCTGTCTGTCTGTCTGTCTGTCTGTCTGTCTGTCTGTCTGTCTGTCTGTCTGTCTGTCTGTCTGTCTGTCTGTCTGTCTGTCTGTCTGTCTGTCTGTCTGTCTGTCTGTCTGTCTGTCTGTCTGTCTGTCTGTCTGTCTGTCTGTCTGTCTGTCTGTCTGTCTGTCTGTCTGTCTGTCTGTCTGTCTGTCTGTCTGTCTGTCTGTCTGTCTGTCTGTCTGTCTGTCTGTCTGTCTGTCTGTCTGTCTGTCTGTCTGTCTGTCTGTCTGTCTGTCTGTCTGTCTGTCTGTCTGTCTGTCTGTCTGTCTGTCTGTCTGTCTGTCTGTCTGTCTGTCTGTCTGTCTGTCTGTCTGTCTGTCTGTCTGTCTGTCTGTCTGTCTGTCTGTCTGTGTCTGTCTGTCTGTCTGTCTGTCTGTCTGTCTGTCTGTCTGTCTGTCTGTCTGTCTGTCTGTCTGTCTGTCTGTCTGTCTGTCTGTCTGTCTGTCTGTCTGTCTGTCTGTCTGTCTGTCTGTCTGTCTGTCTGTCTGTCTGTCTGTCTGTCTGTCTGTCTGTCTGTCTGTCTGTCTGTCTGTCTGTCTGTCTGTCTGTCTGTCTGTCTGTCTGTCTGTCTGTCTGTCTGTCTGTCTGTCTGTCTGTCTGTCTGTCTGTCTGTCTGTCTGTCTGTCTGTCTGTCTGTCTGTCTGTCTGTCTGTCTGTCTGTCTGTCTGTCTGTCTGTCTGTCTGTCTGTCTGTCTGTCTGTCTGTCTGTCTGTCTGTCTGTCTGTCTGTCTGTCTGTCTGTCTGTCTGTCTGTCTGTCTGTCTGTCTGTCTGTCTGTCTGTCTGTCTGTCTGTCTGTCTGTCTGTCTGTCTGTCTGTCTGTCTGTCTGTCTGTCTGTCTGTCTGTCTGTCTGTCTGTCTGTCTGTCTGTCTGTCTGTCTGTCTGTCTGTCTGTCTGTCTGTCTGTCTGTCTGTCTGTCTGTCTGTCTGTCTGTCTGTCTGTCTGTCTGTCTGTCTGTCTGTCTGTCTGTCTGTCTGTCTGTCTGTCTGTCTGTCTGTCTGTCTGTCTGTCTGTCTGTCTGTCTGTCTGTCTGTCTGTCTGTCTGTCTGTCTGTCTGTCTGTCTGTCTGTCTGTCTGTCTGTCTGTCTGTCTGTCTGTCTGTCTGTCTGTCTGTCTGTCTGTCTGTCTGTCTGTCTGTCTGTCTGTCTGTCTGTCTGTCTGTCTGTCTGTCTGTCTGTCTGTCTGTCTGTCTGTCTGTCTGTCTGTCTGTCTGTCTGTATGTCTGTCTGTCTGTCTGTCTGTCTGTCTGTATGTCTGTCTGTCTGTCTGTCTGTCTGTCTGTCTGTCTGTCTGTCTGTCTGTCTGTCTGTCTGTCTGTCTGTCTGTCTGTCTGTCTGTCTGTCTGTCTGTCTGTCTGTCTGTCTGTCTGTCTGTCTGTCTGTCTGTCTGTCTGTCTGTCTGTCTGTCTGTCTGTCTGTCTGTCTGTCTGTCTGTCTGTCTGTCTGTCTGTCTGTCTGTCTGTCTGTCTGTCTGTCTGTCTGTCTGTCTGTCTGTCTGTCTGTCTGTCTGTCTGTCTGTCTGTCTGTCTGTCTGTCTGTCTGTCTGTCTGTCTGTCTGTCTGTCTGTCTGTCTGTCTGACCCTTATAGACTCGGAAACTACTGAACCGATTGGCGTGAAAATTTGTATACAGGGATTTTTGGGGCCATGGAAGGTTCTTATGATGGTTCGAGACCCCTCCCCCTTCTGTAAGGGGGGGCTCCCATACAAATGAAACAGAAATTTCTGCATAACTCGAGAACTAATCAAGCAAATGGAACCAAATTAGGCATGTGGGGGCGAGTGTGGGGGTATACGGAGATAATCATAGGGGGTAGCCCCTTAGATAATAGGGGGGGGGGGCTACGTACAATATAGCATGCTTTTTTTAAATCGGCGCATAAACTCAAGCTTATATTGAATCCCGAGCAAGACCGGGCACACTCAGCTAGTTATGAATAAAACAATAAAATAAACACTTCAATCTTTTAGTTTTTTTATGCATTTGAGAAAAAAAAATCTAAAATTGTTTTGTATCGTAATTAAAAATGACATTTAAAAATATATTGCAAAAAATTCAGAGTATTTTTTCTCTAATCAGCTTCAATGTCAGATAGGACCATTTGAAATGTTTGTCTTGAATTATCTTAATGACAGAATTCACGGTTGATTCAATGGCCGTGCGGGTGTGAGTGTTATAAGTAGAGGGACAAAATTTCACGTGAGTTTTTATTATGACTCAAGCGAGTTTTTCTATCATTTGAGATTGTAACGATTGATGTGTTGAGTGAGTAACCATTGCATATCACTAGTAATATCGGATCTATTGTGAGAGCAAATAGATATTTTTTTTATCATGATTGGAACAACACTGCATAGAAGTATTGAGCAAAAACCCAAAACTTTTTTTTTATTTGTTTTCCGTGCTGAGCACCAAACCGACGCCAGGAAGGCAGCTCCCACACCTGGACCCTACCTACCTATCCACAGCCCATACAAATAAAAAAAATGTATGGACTATTATTTACGCTTGATGAGGGGGGGGGCGGGGGGTTATTAAAAAAAAAACGTCTACGTAGTTAATTAACAACCCCCTATGACAAAAAAAAATGCGATAAGGAACAAAACTACCTATTTTTACGAAATTCTAAGAACCACTGTATCGTTTTGCTATTGAATGGCTTTATTTATATAGATTGTTTATAGGGGAAATGCAGGTAATGTCGGCCTAAATGTCCCTTATTTGGGCCCATACATAAATTCAGTAATCGACTAAATTTTCAATAGCAACCAAAAATATCCATTAGTAACGTACCAATAACGCGTTCATCTAGATAAAATTGATAAATAGCAGACTTTTAGCGATGGGCCCAAATTTGGGACATGTAGGCCGACATTACCTACATTTCCCCTATAAAGTATTATTTTTCAACTGCTTTCTCTCTAAATCGAACAGCTTCCATAGAATTAAGTGCCACTGGATAGGAACCATATCACAGAGAATATTTTTTTTTCTGAAATTTCCAATCTTATCTTAGATACTTAGTCAACCGAAATTTGTTGAAGTACATTTTATTTTATTTTGTTCGAATTGGAGTCTGAGTCGATAAATGGTTCAAATGTTCGCCTATGGATCTAAAGATTGGAATATGGATAAAAATCGATATTCTTCAATTCTACTTAGAACAATGCGTCATCTGAACAATACCCAAGGAAATGTTTGGTTCACTTTCTCACTAATGAATCCTGTACACTAGACTGATGTAACATTTGAAATTTTCGCTCCACAGTGCTCAAACGGTTCCAAATTGGGTCCCAATTAGTCTCCCAAAATTTTAACTTATTTGTTAAGAAATTTACTTGGCAAACCATTTGAAGTTTATATGGAAATTACTATGGGAAAACAAAACTTTTTGTTCATTGTCTTCTAGCCTTTAATATATTGTACTGTTTAAAAATTCTATTGCTATTTTTATGGGAATTTTTTTCATCTACAACTTTGCAGGCAATTGTTCTTCAGCCAAACGTCAAATTAGATATTTATTAATTGTTTAAGAGATTGATAATCTTATGGCAAGGTTAAGTATTATGCAATGCGACATAGTAGCCATGATTTTTGTCCTCTATTCAACACCAATGTTGCCTGCTGAACAGTTGATTGCGCATAATCATAAGACATCAGTGACTTGAATCATTAATAATTTTTGTTCCTTACATTTGATCGAAAATTGGTCTTCAACAAAGTTGTAGCTGAGAAAATTTTCAACAAGCTCAGTTATTATTTTTTAAAGTAGAGTGAACTAGTGAATTTTGAAATAGATATGAACCGAAATGATGGTTTATCCATAGTAATTTCCATAAAAAACTTCAAATGGTTTGTGCCAAGTCAGTTTCTCACTAAATGAGTTCAAATTTTGGAAGGCTAATCAGGGCCCAATTTGGAACCGTTTGAGCAATGCGAAAATTTCAAATTTTGCATCAGTCTACTGCACACCTCTAGTGATGCATAGGGCCAACGTGAAAGATTTCCATCCTGGGCGGCTGCTCGCGTTTGCCTTGACCTGGGCCCAGATCAGATTCCTGTGATCTTTCTTTATTTCCTTGTTGAGGCTCCGCCGACATGAGCCCCTGGGTCTGCCTCTTCTGCGATGTCCTGCTGGGTTCTAGCCCAGTGCTTGCTTGCAGGTTTCGTTTCCGTTCTTGAATTTCTGTTGATATCGATTTCTTAAGACATCGACGGTGGAGCTCAGCATTCGAGACTGGTATGACTGGTTTGGTTGTAAAGCAGTTTACTCAACATAATTCTATGAATTTGTGTTAAAATCAAGTAATTGTAAGTAAAATCAATTACGATCAAGTTTCCATTCAATTTGTTATTATCCCGGTGGCGACCTCACCGACGATAACAACAACTGCTCTTGAGAAGGACCAACACCGTCTTTTCTGGAACTCAAAAATTACTTCTTTTACTTTTTCTCCAACCGAATTTAAAAAGGAAGCTAATTTAAAGTATAACTCTGTGTTCGTGCAAGCGACATTTACCGTTTTGACCCTAAGTAGAATATATCAACCCTCGACAATCGATAGATACCAACACTTGTTCGTACTATATATTGTTATTGTTTATCTGTAATGTGCTGTCTCTGAAATACAAATACAATATATACAACACATCTGCCTCTGCCATGACAGGACGGCACAAATCATCATCGTCTTATATTCATCAAATCACAACGTAATAAATTGGGTCCTACCCTGTGTGATCACTCTGTAATGCGAAGGAGATTAGGATGATTTTCTGCTCAGTAAGCAAAATCGGTCACCACAACACCACCGAGCTCCTTATTTAACAAAAAACTACAAGGGACAGCCCTATGGGGTTGTACGCAATGGTGACGTAGGACTACGTGGTCTTATATAATAAATCTTATTTGTTAACTGCAGCAGGAGCTTGGGTTTTGTGTATGAATAGTAGCTTGAGCGGGGTTCTCTCTGTTCATACTCTTTAGTATGACGCGTTTGACATAGATGGCCCACAGCGACTCACGAAGAACTACTGATTCCGATCAATAGCGGTGCGGCTTCTTCTTTCTTCTATGGATGCTCATGTGGGCTGCAGCTTGCTGCTTGCAGGCAGCCTTTCGTTGTATATTGGAGAACAACACCACTCATCAAGCGATGATTGAATAAACACCGTTTGGTGAGACCGGATGGAATTCAACTTTGAAATCTGTGTTTGGGAAATCGCTTTTCGCAGGGAATCGATTATAATTTCAATAAACATAGCAACAGTTGCACATTTGTGCATTTTTTTACAATGACACTTTGAAAATGATAAAGTGATAAATTCAAAATATTTCTGATCGATCGGTGATAAAATTATTGAAATTGGACCAGGGGCAGCATTAACGTTCAAAATCTTTCATAATTTTGTTACATTTTAAATTTTCTGTTTTCGCAAAGGTTCCTCACATGTAGAAATCACAGATGTAGTCCTATGACAAAAGTTGCTGTTGCTACGATGAAAACTACTCTTGAGAATTTGTTATTGGTTTCCGATCAATACGAACCCGAATTTTATTTCTATTACGTACACGGGAAAAATAAGATCTCCAAAATGAGAAAAATGACTTATGATTTCATGAGTCATGTTATGAAAATACACCATGAATAATATTCATGTTATCATGAGTAATGCAGCAAACATTCCCAAAATCATGAATCATCCGAGTTGAAATCATGAGCTAAATTCATGGGTTAAACTTTTAATCCAAAAATGTAAAAAGAATCAAATAAAGCAACAGACTGGATTCGAACCAAGAACCTGGAGATCACTAAACCCACACTTTGACCACTAGACTATCAGTACCTACTTGTATAAGATGAAAGGCAAAAGGTGTATAAATAAGAGATATCTATGTAGTGGGGTTTATGAACACAGTTTGCCAAGTATTTGTAACGCTTTAAGCGGTCTTGATTCCTCTGCATTATGAAATCATGAATTTCCATCCCGAAATCATGAATCATTGTTACGATTTCATGTTATGGCAAGTTTTTTCATTTCATGATTTTTTATTCATGAAAATGGAATCGGATTTGTATCCGTGTACTCGTTCCTCTAACCGATTTGAAATAAGCTACATCTTATATTAAAAAATAAATCCGATTCTTACTAAAATTCTATAATGTGAAAGAGCATGAGATTTAACCCAAAATTTTCGGTTCAATAAGCAAAAATGGTCGTCACTAAGCCACCGAGCTCCTTATATCACAAAAAATTCGATCAAGCTCCCGTTCAACTTGCTGTTACTAGATTTCGGTCCCGGCGGAGACCTCACAGATGACAATAACAACTGCTCTTGAGAAGGATTTGATCCGATTATCACGTCTTAAACAGACGATCTTCTATTCAGTAAGCAAAACGGGGCAGCCATCAAGCTAGTCGAGTTCCTCAATTGATTTTTTGAGACGATATTTGGTAAAGATTGAATTCAATTTAAACAAATAACTGGAAAGGATCTCATCCGAATGATCTATAATTAGTCGCCCTCCATGTGTCGTAAGCATAAAATCCATCGCTTTTCGAAGTTCACCGCATAAAAAATATATAAATACACATTTAAAAAAAAAAGTTACCTTTATCGCGTCGTTATTTCTATATAAAAAAAATGCTTAACAAAATTCACGCACAAGAACTTCCACACTTCATCGACTAGATTAGATGTGCAAATCGCGATTAGGCCTAAATTAAGGAGATAAACGCGATTAAACTTTCATATATCGAAGGGCGGCACATACATTTTAATCAATAAACTCAACCTGAACTAAGGCTGTAAAAAAGGTAATTATTAAGATGTTTGATCATCGAAAGGCTGAAAATTCACCCGACCATGCTCATAAAACAATTATGAAATATTCTTCCAAAATGCTGAACAAATTATATCTCAACTTCCTCCTGAGGTGAAAGTTCACATCTATATGCCGACTTCATTCTGGACTCTGAAAATGAATGTATCTTACTCCCAGTCGTTGGGAATAATGAAACATTGCAGTTCAATTTCGACCAAACTGCTAATTTAAGATTGAACCAAATCAATCACATTAAGAACCAACAAAATTGCTTTGTAGACTTCTTACTTACGAATATTTATGAAGATTTATGTGTGACCGAATCATTAAACCCATTGTGGAAAAACGAAGCGTTTCACACAGCAATTGAATATTCTTTATTTGTGCACTAATACCAAAGACCCAACGACTGTGAATACGAGGAATTCTTTGAATACTAATACGAAAAAATCAGACATAAATTAAACAGCGTCAATTGGCAAATAATTTTAAGGAATGAAGGAAATGTCGAAACTGCTGCAAACATCTTCTACCAAATTTTATCAGGAATAATTTCGAAAGAAATACCTTTGAAGGAAACAAGTTGCTTCATAGCACTAAAAATCCAGTCTGGTACAACCGACAAATAAAAAACTTAAAATATCGAAAACAGAAAGCACATAAACATTACAAAAAACACAATAAAAGTGAAAATTTTTGGTATCTATTTGGACATATGCGATCAACTGGATTTAGCCATCGGTAATGCATTTGGAGAATTTAATTAAAAAATTGAACTTAAAATAAAGACTTATCCAAAGAACTTCTTCAATTACGTAAAACCAAATTCAAATCTGACTATTTTCCATCAATAATGCATCTTGACGAACGTGTCGGGGACAGCTCGGAAAAAAAATTAATCTATTTGCAAATTTTTTTCAAGAAATCTATACGAAATTTTCCGAAGAAGATCGCGACCGCGCTTATTTTGCATTTTATCCAGAATTATCAAGGGACATTGGCGTCAATCAACTTTAAGTGCAGGATATTTTGCAGGCTATAAAGAATTAAGACGCCTTAAAAAGTCCTGGAGCTGACAGAATTCCTCCAGTATTTTTTAAAAGTCTAGCAATGGAACTCACTGCTCCATTGTTTTGGCTTTTTAATATGTCACAGGAATCCGGAACTTTCTCAAAAAATATGGAAAAGTTCATTTTAGTACCTATTTTCCAATCTCGCCGGAAAGCTGACGCACGTAATTACTTTAGCAAGGCATTTGACCGAATTGACAAACCAATGCTACTATTCAAATTGGAAAAAAATGGAATCGAGCTAGGACTCCTGAAATGGCTGGAGTCATAGTTAACTAACCACCAACAAATATTTAAATTCAATGGAAAGAAATCGACCTCAATTCAAGTAACCCCAGGAGTCCCCCAAGGCGCTCATTTGGGACCCCTTCTTTTTATTATGTATGTAAACGACATTTCCTTCATTCTCAAAAAAAAAAAAAAAAAAATTGCTAATAATTTCGACTACATGAAGCTCTTTTTGGAAATAAGAAATGATAAAGACACCAATATATTCCAGAGTGAAATACACATATTCTTCACATGAAGTAAAAAAAGCCTATTAGTTCCAACCACTCAATAACTAGTTATAATTTACTTTTCTTCCATATCATTCTCCCGGGATTTTGTTTAGTTTTCCCATGACATTTTTTGCAAGAACCAAAATGGCCGAATTTTAGCAAAACTGGTCAATTCAAAATTTATATTTTGTCTCGCTATTTTCCCTGGAACTACTTCCTGTCTTCAAAATCCCTTGAAAAGTTAAATCAGAATTGCGAAAAGTCTTGAATCATGAGTATTTCTCGTTAAATTTCTTTAAGCATAGGATCTGGAATTGTTATTTTTTTCCATTTCCCAATTTCACATTTTAAATCAGAAATCTAGTATTGTTCGGAAATGGATTATTTTTTTTTTCAAGTATTGGGCCAACCGGCATCCTGCACTGTTTCAATATCATCCTCGGAGGAGCAATCAGAGTTTTTTCACTATCAACTATCAAATTTAACAAGGACAAAAATGTATTTCTTTGATTATTGAAAACTATTTTTGAATGTGTTAGACCCTCCCTCCCCATGCGTGGATAATAATCCATACATATAAAAAAATATGATCCGTGGACATTCAGCAAACTTTTAAGGGACTTATAGCTTTTGTAGGAATCCTCATTCCCAGATGTTTTTTGTACGTATTATGTTTTTCAGATTCCTGAAAGCCGTTGGATCGCTTATCTTATAAGGATGCCAAATCGTCCCGTCAATGTTACATTTAGTTATCTTTATAGAAATCCATACAAAGATGCTTAGTTGTAGTGTTAAGGGGACGATATGCGGTCAGCATCAGGGAATTTGGGGCTAAGGAATACGAGCAAAAACCATCCAAAAATAAGGATTCTCGATTATATATGGACGGCAATTACTCAAAAAATGCTATACGATTAATTGAAAACAAATTTCATCTCTTAGACATTCACGTAAATCATAGACATTCATGTAAATCGAATTCGCCACCCCCAATCAATGGTTTGCTTTCAAAACGCATCACTCTACGGACTCGGCTTTCTGCAGATCCTTCACAACACATTCTCAAGACTATCCAATATTTCCTCGTTAGAATCACCGAAGGCTTTTCCGTCACTCAATATCCAATCATCAAGGTGCAAGGTCGGTCTGGGTAGATCACCGTAGTGTAAGCTTCAACAACTTAATGAAAATAAAAACACCCCGCCACCACTTGAGGTCTCACCATCCGTGCTGACCAAAGCAAAACTTACGAAACTGTATCGCCTTCAAGAATCAGCCGATAAAAAGTAACTGACCACTCAGAACCATGACTAGCTCATTTACAAACCGAGAGAATGATGAACGATAGAACAGAGCCCAACTTGGTCAAGACTCGAGAATTGATGAAGCACACCGACCAACCGACCGACCGTATCAAGTCCACTGAGATGAGGTTTTTATGATGATGTTTACGTAGTTGCAGTTAAATGGCCTATTGTCAGAGTGCACTCGGTTGATTACACGGCGATCATCGGGTTTGTGTATGTTCAAAAGTGCGCAACTTCATAGGATTTTAAATTAATGATTACAACACGGGCACGATCGCTCGGTGCTACACGGTTCTAGAAGATGCAGAATTTTCGAATGCAACACAATCCACACGCTTGCCTTCCTGGCTGGCTCGCTGACAAGAAGGAAACAGCATTCGATTGACCTCATTGATCTCTTCTACCTTCGTTCTCCGTCTTTCGCCCGGTGCAGTGTCCCTGTATCTCTCCCTTTCCTAAATGTCATCTAACATGAAAACCAGTTATATTCCCGAGAAATCGACAAAACCTATCGGAAAACGAGTCAACCAGTCGGAGGTTCCCTTCGAGCCTCAGCAACAGTGCAGCATCAACAGCACGTGGAAAGGTAAAAAGAAAAACCTGAAAAAGTAACGGTTCGCAGGTTTCTTTTCCCCTCTCGCAAAAAAAAATAAAAATAAAATAAAAAGGCTCGAAAGAAATATATGAACCCAACTGCAGCAATAGCAATGTGGCATGCCCGCTCGCTGCAGGCCCAGAACGTTTGCGTTTCGTCGCCGCCCGTTCAATTCTTGCACGTTTTGCTGCTCGCCGAGCTATGAGCTTTCTTTCCGCAGCTTCAGCCTCACCAGCAGCCCAGAGATCGTTCTGGTTCAGATTAGAAGCGAGAGAATTGCGCGGCGCGGGTTCGCGGAATTTTTCCTCCTCGAAACTTGAGATATCCATTTTTGGGACTCTGGAGGAAACCGCGATTACGAAACGACAGAAAATGTGTGTAAAGGTCCCGGGGATTATTTATGACGGTCACTCTGTGTGGGTAAGTACGTGCACGCATAAGTCTTCATGGAGGGAAACGGTCAGTTTGGTGGAGAATCGGTGCGAATCTCAGTGCAAGGTCGGGCCGGTGTTGACCAGCCGTGGTTTCCGCGGAGCATCGCCAGTTCTCTCCTGAGCGGGTCGAGATGGATCTGACTCTCTTGGGGTGTTGGAGCAAGCGAGAGCATTTCACCGCGCGCAGGGTTCGTCGTTCGGCAGGGCTGCAGTTTCCGAGAGAAGGCTGTGTTTCATTTTTCGATCGTTCCAACTGCTGGTGAGAGGTGGATGACATATACCGGTACGACAATAACAGTGAGCGAAAAGGTGGATTTCGGATCGGTACTTTGTTGGATGCTGCATAGCAGTACTCGAGAGCTTGCTGAGTCAAGAGAGAGCTTTTTGTGCTGATGGAAGAGCAATTGTTCAGCGGAATGATGCTTCTTCTTGAAGTTGAGAGCTGTTAATTAGATTTTCCAATCTCCGATCAGAAGAAGCTATTCGTTTAAATGTTAAACAAATTTGACTAACCTGACTTATGATCTGAGCTATGGTTAGACCGTAGTGTTACACACGTGGTAATGCGTGACATAACACGAGATGTTTCCCAGCACATGTCATGCGTCATTTGTGTGCAGGTACTGTAGTCAAAAGCAGGGCTGTGGAGTCTCCTTCGGTTTGTTTACGCTCTATGATTTACGTCCAATATAGATAACGTCTCGTGTACAGGGCTGGTAGTGAGTCACTTTTTAGTGACTTGGTCACTTTTTTCAAGCCAGTCACTAAAAAGTCTCTTTTTTAAGGGTAAAGTCACTAAAGTCACTTTTTCTTGAAATCAGTAACTATTTTCAACTTTTTTAGCGTGAATTTATTTCAAGATTGATCTTGCTTTGTGACGTTTAATCGTCTTTCTCTATCTACAGGGTGTCTAGTCATTTCTCTAAATAAAATTTCCTGCGTTTTCCAGGGTTTTTTTTTCCAGGCTTATAATAAGAAAGCTATTTTTAAAATGCGTTCAAAATATGCTTTTTCTGAAAGATCGAAAACAACAGTAATCAACCCAAACGATTTTAAGACATGGCAAACAGTTTTAAAGAAAAAACATTATAATCAAGTCCATTGAATGTTGAAGTTTAGCACTTACTTAGTTTCTCACTTTAATAAAGTTCAGTGACGAACAAGCCAACGGCTGAAAGTCTCTATAATAAAGAAATAAATCAATCAATTAATAAAGTTAAAAAAACGTAATTAATTAGAGTTAGTCCAAGGTCTAAAAATATTTAATAACTTACAATTTCGTATTCCATGTACAAGTTTAAGATACTGAAAATTTTCAAAGTGCCTGAATTAAGGAAAACATTAAATGATTTATTTCAAGTTCGTAATTAACTTTATGAAAGATTAGAGATCTTCATTGCAGTCCCATTAACTTCACAACAATTGTAGGAACTTTAAAGCAGTTCGGAGGAATGAAAGGAAATGATGAGAATTTACAGTGAAGCTCCAAACTACGGTAACATAAGGGAAATTAACACACTGAAATTATGGGTAACTTACTGGTGTTAAGCGAATTTCAGAAATATAGAAACCTTGAGGGGTATTGTGCAAATTTTTAAGAAGTTCTAAGCACCTCAGAAAAGCTAGATCTAGAGATCTTTGAAGAATTTCATATCTTAAGAGCAGTTCCCATGACTTTAGTTCAGACTTTTTGGTATCTATAATCGTAAATTTAGAAAAATTGATAACCCTTAATATGTTCTGAGAATTTCAGGGAAGTACATAGAATTTATGAAAACTTCAGAAATATTTCAGGAACTTCACAGAAGTCCAAAGAAATTCAGGGAAATTTATTTGCAATAGAATTGAGAGCTTTAGGGAAGCTTCGACAACATCAAGACAGATCAGTGAATCAAAGGGCAGTTCAAATAATTTCAAACAAATTGTAGAAACCTTAAAGAAGTTCCGGAAAACGTGAGAGTATTTTAAGGTTATATCATGAATATTTCAAGAACTTTAACAAATACGAAAATTTAGCTAAGGTTATTAGAGAATATCAACGAAGTTCCATTAATAAAAAAATGTGAGAATTGAGATAGTTTAATGATATTCAGTGAAGTTCCGACTACTTCCAGGACGATTAGATAGCTTCAAAATAATCCCATTAACTTAAGCAAATTTGCAGTGACTTACAAGGAATTTCGTGGAATTATAGGGTATTCCAAGAATTCTATGATTTTCCAAAAACGTCAGGGAATTTAGAATATACATATCAGAAAATTTGCCGGATTATTAACTTCAGGTAAGCATTGGTAAGTTCAGGGAAAATAAGTGAGCGTTATTGATGGTTAGAATACCTAAGGAAAATTGTCGAAACTTCGAGGCAAATCAATTAATTTCAGTAAAGTTGCGGGTTCTTAAAATAATCTAACCAATTTAGGACTGTCTAGAGAACTTTAAAGTAATTCAATAATTGTTTAGGTAGTGTAGACTAATAAAGAAGTTTTAAATTAGTGTCGATGATTTAATGGAAGCTTCAGAAAAGTAATGAGAACTACAGTGAAAATAAAAAAAAAATATATTAATTATTTCGTTCTAATTCCATGAAAATTGTTAGAGTACAAAAGTGCCAGAAATTTAGAAAAACTTCGAAAACTTCACAGATGGTGATCTTTAGAAACATTTCGAGAACTTCATAGAAATCTTTGGAGCTTAAGGGGAAATCCACGAACTTCAGAAATTTTTATGAACATTAGCAAAAGTCGGGAGCATTTGAAAAAAAGTTTAGTAAGCTCCGAAAATTGGAGGAATTTCAGAGAGAGGTCAGTTCCATTAGTTTCAGAAAATTTGTGGGAAATTTAAAGCAGTTCTCAGATTTACAGATAACTTCAGAGACGTTAAAAAATTAATTGAGGTCTTCGCATGAGTTCAGAAGTTCACTGAAGCGCAGTACAACAAGCTTGATGAGAACTGTAAAAACGTTAGAGCAGTTTTGAGAATTTATGAAAAGAACAAAGAACCTCATAGCAGTTCCGTTAACATTAGAGAAGTCACATAAAGATTAAAGAAGTTTAGAGAACTTCAGCGAATTGTTAAACCTTTAGAAGAGATTCATGATCGTTACAGGAAACTTTAGGAAGTCCTATAAAGTTCAGGGAAGTTTAAGAATTTGATGAGTAGTATTGTGAGCAATCTCTTACTACAAAAGAACTTCAAGGCAAATTCATTACCTTCAAGAAAAATTTGGGAAGTTCTCATTGAAAGATTGTCAGAATATTCATTGAATTCATTTCAGATTTCCTTTTGAATCTCACTCCTTCCCTTCGAATTCTACTCACATTGAAAGTCTCCTAAGAAATCATTGGCATTTCTACTCACTAATTCCTTAGATTTCTTCTCATAATTTGTTTGGCAAACTCTCCTGACTTTATTTTCTGAATTGCTAAAGATGTTCTTGTAATCCTTCTTTAAGTATTTTCAAAAAAAAAATCCAAGGGCTTAATTTGTTTTCTCCTACAAACTTTATGAAATTATCCTCAGAGTGCTCTTGGAATTTTCTTTTGAAGTTCACAGGAGTTGTGCTCCTCATAAATTCCTAAGAGTTTTCAATAAAATTTTATTTTAATTCAATTCAGGGTCACTTTTTGGTCACTATTTTTACAACTATAAGTCACTATTTAGTCACTTATTTCTTCAACATGTTCACTAAAATCACTATTTTTGATAGCAGTGATCGCTACCAGCCCTGCGTGTAACAGTAGTTATTTCTAAGTGTGTGTATGTAAAAAAGGAGAATAATCATAAAAAATCCATTACAATTTCAAGCACATCTGCACAAAACAAATCTTGGGAAAGAATTTCTGAAATTCATTAAGAGTGTTTCAGAAGTAAATCTTGACATTTTTAAATGAAACTCTTGTTCACTGATTTAAATATCGGCTGTATGGCATCAAGTTATCTGTCCTACGTATTAAGTAATAAAGGATGTCCACAGTTAAATTGCATCATATTAGAAACGCCCTTTGGGTTAATTTTAATGAAATTTAAGGAGATATGGCCTCAGCGTGTATTGTTTACACCGCGTGAGTTTCATTGTAAAATTGTTGGTTGTTTTGAAAATGCATTCGAAGGAACATGCACGAACATTTTGATCATGCCATTTTAATCTTATGTCCATCAATATTTTGCCATTAATGTTTGAACAATGAAAATCTGCATTGAAATTGACACCAATCAATAAGTGTGCAGATACACTCACCAGTCACTCGGTGGGCCCTGACCAAAAAAACACTGATTTTTTGACGTAGGACTACGTCTGTGATTTCTATTTGGGGGTACACTTTGTGAAAACCGAAAATGGAACGTGAAACAAAATTATGAAAGATTTTGAACGTTAATAACTCAGCTACCCCTGGACCAAAATCAATAATTTTATCACCAATCGGTCAAAAATATTCCTATGCACATCCTAAATTTAAGATTATATCGTTTTTCAAATTTTCACTATTGAAAATTGCATGAATGTGCAAATGATGCTGTGATAATTAATATTATCACCGATTGCCTGAGAAAACAGATTTCCCTAACACAGATTTCAAGGTTGAATGTCGTCCGGTCTCACCAAACGATGTTTATTCAATCACCGCATGGTGAGTGGTGGTGTTCTCCAGTACACAACACGAAAGGCTCTCCGCAAGCAACTAGCTATCAAGGGTGCCCTCAACCGCTGATCGGATTCAGTTCCAATTACCGTGTGTGGTGCTGTCCGGTCGTTGGCATCAGCAGCAGCAGCAGTGCTTTCGGCGCGTGGCGTTGAACATTGTTTTCCAGTACACAACAAAAGGCTGCCTGCAAGCAGCGAGCTGCAGCCCACATGAGCATCCATAGAAAAATAAAGAAGGCGCACCGCTATTGATCGGAATCAGTAGCTCTTCGTGAGTCACTGTTGGTCATCTATGCCAAGCGCGTCATACTAAAGATTAATTAATTAATTTAGCTTTATTTAGGAGGCTTTCAGCCTTAGGCTGGTTCGCCTCCAACTCATACTAAAGAGTATAAATTGAGAGATTCTATTCCTTATTCCTACACAAAACACAAGCTCCTGCTGCAGTTAACAAATAATATTTATTATATAAGACCACCTAGTCCTCACTCTGCAGAAGCATCTCGAGCTTCATTTGATCTTACAAGGAACATTGAATTGCAGAAATATGCAACGGTTGTGACAATCGGTGTCGAATCAATAGATACGCTTCCACCATTGGAAGAATATCCATTCTTCACCGATTTGATTTACAAGGGCTCACTGGAAGCACAAAAAAGAAAAGTTCCAAGTGCACCTTTCAAAAGGAGACCAGCCACACCTGGATGGGACGACGAATGCACAAAATTGTATGTCGAAAAATCTGATGCTTTCAAAGCTTTTCGTAGACACAAAACCCCCACATACCTCGAGGAATATTCAAAGCTTGAGACAAAGCAGGAACAATTAATCAAAGCAAAAAAATGTGGTTATTGGCGAAATTTCTTCGAGAGACTCTTACGAGAAACCTCAATGAACACCTTGTGGAGGGTGAGAGTCATCTTCTAATGAGAGTGAAGAATACTCCAACCGATGGATATTCGATTTCACTAAAATGGTCTGTCCGGCCTCAGTTCCAGCACAACATATTTTTCGAGAAACGTCTCCAAACAACGGTTCTCCGGATAGACCATTTACAAGGCTGGAATTCTCTATGGCTATTCTTTCATCGGACAACTCCTCACTGGGAAGCGATATGATTAAATTCAATCTTCTAAAAAAAATCTCCTAGATATCGCTATAAGACGCTTGCTAGACTTATTCAATTCCTTACTAGAAAACAACATTATACCGCCTGAATGGAGACAGGTCAAAGTAATAGCCATTCGAAAACCTGGCAAACCAGCGTCTGACCATAACTCATACCGTCCGATTGCGATGCTTTAGTGCATTAGGAAATTGTTGGAGAAAATGATCCTTCGGAGACTCAATCAGTGGGTCGAAACAAATAACTTGCTATCAAATACACAGTTTGGTATCCGCAAGAGCAAAGGAACAAACGATTGTCTAGCGCTGCTTTCCACAGATATTCAACTGGCCTTTGCACACAAGGAGCAATTGGCTTCAGTATTCTTGGACATTAAGGGGGCTTTTGATTCAGTTTCGATTAAAATTCTGTCAGACAATCTGCACAGATGTGGACTTTCCGGAATTTTAAATAATTTCTTGTACAATTTGTTGTCAGAAATGCAAATGAACTTTTCCCTTGGACAACTGACAACTTACAGAATAAGCTACATGGGCCTGCATCAAGGCTCATGTGTCAGTCCTCTTCTATATAACGTTTATGTCAAAGATATCGACAACTGTTTGGCAGAACAATGCACACTTAGACAACTTGCAGATGACGGTGTGGTTTTCGTAAGAGGTCCACATGCCGTGAGCTTGCAAGGACCATTGCAAAGTTCCTTGGATAACTTGTCTTCTTGGGCTAGGAATCTAGGGATCGAATTCTCGCCGAAGAAAACTGAACTGGTAGTGTATACTCGAAAGTGGTACCCAGCCCAAATGCAGCTTTATCTTTTGGGCAGAAACATTACTCAATCATTGTCTTTAAATTACTATAATTTATTTTTATTTATTTTTTTATTTTTTATTTATACAATACAACAATAATAGCACAAGTAATCTACTAATGATTTTCAGAGTATATGCTACTATTACACTACCGGGAGGAACATTTGACAGTTGTTGTTATTCACATCGTCGTGATTGTGCGCTGCTAAATTTGTCGATTTTTTATCACACGGGCTATCGTTATTCGTTTTTTCCCGTTCGGTATACCTGTAATATTGTACTGGTTGTTAGTGGAAAGTGCAGTTCGTCTAATTAGAGCATATTTTGTGTTGTGAAAACAGTGAAAAAGTTATCCAATCAGACATATTGTAGTGTATACTGTCTAGCATTGGGCGATCTTGAGAATCCAGTTCCTCTTTGTGTATTAGAGCAACTCCACCGCTGTTTCTAAATCACTTTTGGAAACTGAGTCAGCATGACTTCCGCCTGTGACCAATGCGCTAAACCAGTTAAAGGCGATGAAGAATCCGTCTCCTGCATGGCTTTTTTGCGACAGGATGATTCACCTAAAGTGCGGGTGCAGTTTCGAGCGCCTTGGATACGGTTGTGTTTTAAGTTTGTGTTTGTTTGTTGTTGTTGTTTGTTTTGTGCGTGCGTTCGCTCTCATAGTTTTCGGCTGCAATTGCCGGATTATCGCTGGCGCTCTGCCTCCCGGACGTTTATACGTGTGTAATTAGTAGATTCCTCGCTTTCCGGGAAGTTTTAGAATAGAGAAAGAAAACGTGATTCAACATGTTTGCAAGCATCAGAAGAGATGTCGCGATCTGCGTTGTTTGATTTTCTCCCGGACCAGAAATTAGTGGCATCGCGAGTGATAATTTTTAATTTCAATTTACGCGCTGCAAGGTGCGTGAAAGAGCTCGACAATCGGTGTTGATGTTGGCTCGCTTGTAACTTTTTTTGTTGTGTTTTCGAAAAAAATGATCGGAATTGTACCAAAAGTGCTTCTGAACGTGTTTCGCAGTTGGGTCTGGTGAAATTCATGAATTCGCGGTTTATGTTCAGTGAAAATTCCGTGTCACAAAATTGCTCACCGAGTTTTCTTTTTTTGCCGTTCGACGACGACGGGTTTGCGAGAGAAAAATAAGCATCGGGAATTTGCTCTAGGATGTATTGATTTGGTGAGTACGTTCCAGTTGAAGATTGTTCTTATACTTCTCTCGATTGCATTTTCGAGGGGACGTTCGGAGAGCTTTGAGATTTAGGCATTGTTGCATTTGCGGGCAGATGAGTTGGTCGCCGGTAAGGACCAGTAAGTGCTGCCAGCAGATGAATCAAGAGGTATTCGAAACAAAATAGGTAAGAAATGTCCATTCAAATTTTATTTAATACAGTTGAACAAATTTCAAAACTATATACGTGCCAGATTTGGAAATAATATTTTTTGAATCTGGAAGTGTGTTTATGATACCATTATCCATTTGATAAAGGTAGAGTGAACATGCGGGGCTTATTGTAAGTAAAAGTGACCTCGGAGTGGTCGTGAATTACCAGGCATTCTGAAATGGGTCACTGGAGCTGCAATAGAGCTAACACCTTCTAACTCCCGGACTAAACCTGCTTTAACTTAAGGGTAATAAAAAGCAGTTTTCTTCCATAATAACACTGCCGGACAGTGGGGGTTAGATTGTACACACACACACACACACACACACACATATGCTACTATTACACTACCGATGTACCTATTAACCTAACTGAAGTAGGGGCTGCATAAGTTTTTGAATGTTGTTAAACTTCTTGCAGTCTTGCATTCCCTCGGTAGTTCATTTCATAATCGAATCGAACGATAGCGCATTGATTCACTTAAAAAATGTGTCGAGCATCTTAGAATAATTAAAACACTTGACCTAGAAGATTGTGAGTTAATAAAGAAGTTTCGAAGATATATCGGACTTTCGTTTAAAATTTTAAAAGTTTGAATACACATTCTAAGTTTCATGTAGTTGACGAAATCGTAGCCGAGTAATAAATTAGAAAAGTTAGAAATGTGATCGTATTTCGGCAGGTCGTACACGTATCTGGTAACGGCATTAAATACCAAGTTTAATTTCTTTGTATTTGTCTTAGAAGTTAAACTAAAGAGAATATCCCCTTACAAAAATAACGGAATGATCAAGGATCTAGCAAGCTGAAGTCTGATATGTTGAGGCGTGGAGTGACGTAACAAAACTAGGGAGTGAAGCGTACAATAAACTTTGCTGCACACAGCATTGACTTGAGCATTAAAGTTGAGGTTACAATCCATTACAATACCAAGGTTTTTAATTGTGTCAGAATACATAATGATATCACCACCCACTTTAACTAATGGGATATCCTGAATACCAGTTCGTTTTGATCTAAAAATAATGGTTTGTGTTTTTGCCCTATTCAAAATAAGACCATTAGTTTCTCACCATTTTCTATATCACTATTTAATAATGATATAGTTTCAGAAATATTATTCAATTTGCCAGAGATGTATAGTTGACAGTCATCTGCATATAAGTGAAATTTACAATGTGATAAAACGTTGGGCATATCATTGATCAACATAGAAAAAAGTAGGGGTCCCAGGATGGATCCCTGAGGAACCCCACTCAGAACATGCACGTAATTGGATTGCATGTTATTAAATTCAACATACTGTGATCGACCAGCCAAATATGATTCTATTAAATTCACTGAGGAATTACCAATTTTAAAACAACGAGCGAGTTTATTGCAGAGTTTCCGATGATCAATTGAATCAAAAGCTTTGCTGAAATCTAAGAGCGCCATCACGGTTAACATTTTGTTATCAAGAGCATTTGTTAAATCGTCTTCAATTTTTATAAGAGCTGTAATCGTGCTGCAGTTCTTACGATAACCAGATTATAAATAACATAGCAGATTATGATTATTAAGATATTCGTTTAGTTGTTTGGATAGAATTGATTCAAAAAATTTTCGACAGAGCACAAAGTATGCTAATAGGTCGATAATTCTTTTCTGTAGTTGGATTGTCAATCTTACCAATAGGAACAATCTTAGCCACTTTCCATGAACATGGAAATTCTGAAGTGGTTATACAAAAATTAAAAAGTCTGTGATGTAAGGTAGAGTGACATGTAAGGACACTTTCAAAATATTTAGAGGAATGAGATCAGTACCCACAAAATCACATGAAGCAAACGCAAACTCTTCCAAAATATCATTACTAGTAATACATCTGAATAAAAAATTAGCAGAAAGTTCATCAACATAAACGATGATGGGGCAAAATGTGAAACAAAGTAATAATTCAATGAATCAGCAGTAACATCGCCCCCACCAACATTCATATTTGAACCTTTTAACCCGAGTCGCTTAATATTATTCCAAAGTTTTTTAGCAGGAAGAAATGCACTAAGTTGGGAAGCAAAGTATTAACGTTTAGTGTTTTTAAGGTGATACTCTAAGGAAGCCTTAGCGGGAAACTTTAAAGGCACAAATGTCAGCTTCCACAAAACATACAAATTTGAAATTGCTACTCCTTGTTTGCTGTGCTACTACAAACAGAGAGTAGCAATTTCAAATTTGTATGTTCTGTGGAAGCTGACATTTGTGCCTTTAAAGTTTCACGCTAAGGCTTCCTTAGAGTATCACCTTAACCGTACGGTTAGTTATGTTGCGCAGCTTAACAAAATTGTGCCATTTTTTAGCATTATTTTTATCGCGTTTCCAACAGTCATATGCTTCTGAACGATTTTTGAACATCCTGTGGACATGTTGGTTAAGCCATGGAGTTGAAGGGTCTCTTACCAGTTTTCTGGTTAAAGGCACATAACGGTTTATGTGTGACAATAGTGCATTATTCAGGTAATTCAATTTTTCGTTTACATCACAATAAGAATAGATAGCATCCATATTTAATTCTTGTAAATCCCGTATAAAGGAATCTTGGTTAATGTTATTGTAATCGCGATGGAAATAGGTTTCGGGTGTAGTTTTTGAGTTTTTGAGTTTTTGAATTTATAGTCAATACATATTAAATCGTGGTCACTAATACCGCCAACAGAAGACTGGTAGGTATTATTCACATTGGATGTACAATTTCCTGCAATAAAATCAATAAGAGACGGGGTGCTTCCGTGTTGATGACGTGTGGGTGACTGATTTAAAAGAGAGAGTATTCAGTTGGTCTAACATACTAAGACATTTGGATGAATTTACATCTAAAATATTTACGTTAAAATCACCCATTAACACAACATTAGGCTCAGTAGCCAGTGTTTCTGAGATGAATTCAAAAACCGTTTTCATTTTGTTCAGGTTTACATCGGGTGGTTTGTAAACAATTCCACACACTAAGTTAGCATTTGTTAATTCTTTGTATAACTTTGTATTCAATTTCACTATTAGATTCAGACTTGGCAAGAACTAAGAACCGGATATTTTTCTTCAAGTAGAAAGCAACGCCGCCTCCACGATTCCGTTTTGTACATTTCCGGTCGGATCGTATTATTCTATAACCCTGCAATTCAACGGATTTGTTGGTGACAGAAGGTTTGAGCCATGTTTCAACTAACCCCAAAACATTCAATTCTGACTGTTCGAACAGTAGTCGATAATTGTCTACGTTACTACAGAGGCTGCGAGCATTATGCAAAGCAAGCTTCATGAAGTTTATCGAATGTTTTGAAACTATAGTTTTGATATCCCCATAGTTTAAATGGTGTTGTTTTACGGTCGGTTCAAAAATGGAATCAACAGGAAATGGAATTGTAGAAATAGAAAAATGGCAAGAGTTAATAGGTACATCGGTATTCATTACTTTCATGTCGGTTTGGTGGAGATCTGGACTTTGTCGTTTTTTGGACGGAATTCTCTAACTTCTACTCCCTCTGGCCAGTTGAAAGCGTCACCGACGATAGAAGCCAAATCGTCAGATACGGAGAGCTTGAACGATACGAATGTACATTCTTCGATGTTTTTGTTGCGGGGCACTAGCTTCACACAATTGATCCTCGAGGTATCGGTGTTCGTAACTTCACGCAGGTAATCGATGATGTCTTCCTCTGTCTGTCCATTGTGAAAAGGCGTAACGTAGAACGATTTAAGTCTTTCAAGTACCTTGGGGTCTGGTTTGATTCAAAGTGCACTTGGAATACCCATATTACGTATTTGAAGCAAAAATGTCAACAGAGGATCAACTTTCTCCGTTCAATTTGCGGCACATGGTAGGGTGCTCATCCGGGAGACCTCATAACGTTTGTATGAAAAACAACTATTCTCTCTGTTCTAGAGGCTCTTTCTGCTTTCTCTCGGCAAGAAAATGTCACCTAATAAAATTGGAGCGAATACAATATCGTTGGCTGCGTATTGCTCTTGGCTGTATGCACTCAACGCATCCCAAGTAACAATTTGGGTTTTATGAAGGTTCTGTACACCATGATTTAGACTTGTAGAATGCTTTAAAACCTCGATAAAACTTGCAATGCTACTTGGGATAACATGAGTCTCGAGGTTCTGGCAGGAGTAACACCCCTCCAGAACCGTTTCTGGGAGCTCTCTCTCAGAATACTAATCAAATGCGAAGTGACGAACACACTTATAATTGCAAATTTTGAAGACATTCTTGGGCTAAACACACAATCTCGAATTATGATAATCTACCTTCACTACATGTCTTCGGATATGTGTCTTCCTTGGTATACTCCAGACTGTGCGCACTTCACCAATCGCAGTTCCTCAATTGAATATGATCTGACCATGAAATAAGCAACTCATGGGATTTCCGATCAACTTTGACCTATTATTATCCCGCGTATTTTTACTGAAAAGTTGGTACGTCAATTGCGTTAACAGATATTTTACAGACGGGTTTCGTCTCAGTGGATTCACTGGCTTCGGTGTCCAGCGCCGTCCGTAAACTCCAGGAACCTTGTTCCGTTTATGTTGCTGAGCTGGCAGCAATCAACTTCGCATTGAGGATGATTTCCAACATGCCCGCAGACCATTACTTCATCTTCTGGGATAGTCTCAGTTCAATCGAGGCTATTCGTTCGATGAAACAAGGTAGGCACTCATCTTATTTCCGAGACGTGTTGGGAACTCGCGATATCTGCTATATGCAGTCGATTTATGTGTTTCTTCAAATGTCTAGTATAAGAATTTAATTCCTTTGTCTTTTGTCTCTCTTCAATAGTTTTTGTTTGTCTTGTCCCCCCGTCTCGATGAGTCTCATCGTCGCCCACCATAGCCGGTCGAACTCCAGACGAAACTAGAACCGCACTACCGTTCATACTGGTGACAACGCTCTGATGAGACAACGAAACCTTACCCCAAGCTCCTTCCCTGATCCTATCCTTCGACAATCTTCTTCGTCTTCTTCGCATTTCAAGCTTATTGCATATCACATTTTAGCATATTGCGTGCTCTCAACTTAGTGTTCTAGATGCACTTCCACAATTATTAATGGAGAGCTTTCGATGCCTGTACCATTTCTGCATTAGTATAATTGTGCGGCAAGTACAAACATACTCTATGCCCAGAGAAGTCGAGAAATTCTCCAACCCGAAAAAATCCTAGACCGGACCTGGAATCGAACCCAGTCACCTCCAGCATGGTCTTGCTTTGTAGCTGTGCCTTTACCGACTGAGCTAAAGGAGGTCCTGACAATGTACCTCTCTAACCTCGAGTAAGTCGCGAGTATTCGGTCCAACTCCTACTAGACATAGAATTAAGTGAATTTTGTTACAAAAAAGAGAACAATAAACTATCGGCTCCGTAAAGCTAAAGCGATTGAGCCTTCCAAATAAACGAACTAGTTAAAAAAGAATAACACGTAGTCCTACCTCACCATTGCGTACAACCTCATAGGGCTGTCCCTTGTAGTTTTTTACTTGATTTGTGTTCCGTTCATCTTGTTTTCCATACTGAATACCGATGCTACCGATGCTACCGATGCAAGGAAGGCAGTTCTCACACCTGGACCTTACATGTCGACCCATCAACTCATGGACCGTGGATCGAAAGTTTTTCTTCCCTTCCGAAGAAAGGCGTTATCAGAGATTTTATGCCTCAGAAAATCCCGGACGGAATCTTGATTTCTAATATTAAATATTTTACTACTGGTTCCGAAAATTTCCTAGCTGGTTTTACAAACCAGCATTCAGCATGTTATGTGAAATGATTTAACTAGCGGCTCTGGTGGCGTAGTAGTAAGCGACTACCTCACACTTAGAAGGGCCTCGGTTCAATCCCAGTCAGCACCGTCGGAATTTTCTGAGGCAAACGAAATGAAGTCGTTGATCAACGGTCAATGAGTTGATGGATCGATAAGTAGGGTCCAAGTGTACCGTATGCGTGATAATGATTGCACCATTGGGCAATGTCAAAAAAATTCAAAATTCAAAATTCTCAAAAATTTCGTTTTTGAGTTTTTTTTTTTATTTATTCAAAGGGAAGATGTTTCTCAGAGTCTTAAACTATGTTAATCATCGATCGAGTTTCCACTTGCTGCAATTACGGCATCCACACGCTTCCGGAATGCACGGCAGGTTCTAATAATGTAGCCTGGATCCATTTCTCTCCAGGTACGGGTCAATGTTTGTCTGAGGCTTGCTGTACTCGGGTGGCGTTTAGAACAAGCCTTGGCCTTCATGACGCGCCATATTGAGTAATCCAGCGGATTGAGATCGGGGCTAGATGGCGGCCACATATCCTTCGCCCAGAACGGTCAATGAGTTGTGTTCTGGATCGATAGGTAGGGTCCAAGTGTAGGAGGTCCCTCTCTGGCGTGCATTGATGCTCAGTAGGGAAAATAAGATCGGTGGAAAACAAATCAGGAGCCTCCCTTAGCTCAGTCGGTAAAGGCGCAGCTACAAAGCAAGACCATGCTGGAGGTGACTGGGTTCAATTCCCGGTCCGGTCTAGGAATTTTTCGGGTTGAAAAATTTCTCGACTTCTCTGGGCATAGAAATATGATTGGACTTGCCACACAATTATACCAATGCAAAAATGGTACAGGCATCGAAAGCTCTCAATTCATAACTGTGGAAGTGCATCTAGAACACTAAGTTGAGAGCACGCAATAAGCTAATATGCGATATGCAATAAGCTTGAAATGCGAAGAAGAAGAAGGAAAACAAATCAAAGAAAAAACTACAAGGGACAGCCATATGGGGTTGTACGCAATGGTGACGTAGGACTACGTGATCTTATATAATAAGTCTTATTTTTTAACTGCAGCAGAAGCTTGTATTTTGTTTAGAAGTAAGAATTTGAGCATGGTTCTCTCTGTGTATACTCTTTAGTATGACGCGCTTGACATAGATGGCCCACAGCGACTCACGAAGAGCTACTGATTCCCATCAATAGCGGAGTGGCTTCTTCCTCCTTCTATGGATGCTCATGTGGGCAGCCGCTCGCTGCTTGCAGGCAGCCTTTCGTTGTGTACTGGAGAACATCACCACTCACCACGCGTTGATTGAATAAACACTGTTTTTGGTGAGACCGGATGGAATTAAACTTGGAAATCTATGTTAGGGAAATCGCTTTTCGCAGGCAATCGGTGATAATTTTAACTATCACAGCAACAATTGCACATTCGTGTAATTTTCAATAGTAAAATTTTGAAAAAAGATAAAGTCTTAAATTTAGCAGATGCGTAGGAATATTTCTGATCGATTGGTTATAAAGTTATTTAAATTGGTCCAGGGGCAGCTGAGTAATTGACGTTCAAAATATTTCATAATTGTGTTACATGTTCAATTTTCACTTTTCATAAAGTGTACCCCCATATAGAAATCACAGACGTAGTCCTACGTCAAAAAAAGAAATGGTTTCAGGTACTACTTTTTCTTGTAGGAAAATTTAGATCGTGTAAAAACAATAGAATTTTCTTCAGGAGATCCTCAACCATCCATCTTTTGCTTTCGTTGTCAAAGAATGCTTCAAATTCACTAGAGGAAAAGTTCTTAGGATTCGTCAAATAACATTGCACTGTTCCATTTATGTATTCATCGGAAATTTTGTTCTGAAACTTGAGTATATATCTCTTTAATTTGTAATTACTATTTAATTAATGTTGTTTTGAAAAATAGCAACTTTCTTTCCTTGGTATTTCGAGCAACATTAAATCGAACACAGCACATGTTAGCCCATTTTTGTTTCAAGTAATCCTTCTTCCGAAGTATCCATTCAGCTTCGCAGCATCTTATTCAGCAAAAGCTTCCTTCTCCATGCTCGGCACCGGATCGCAAAAGCTCGTCTCACCAGCCTCCAAAACAAGCACAACAATCCCTCGTAGATCCTCTCCCATTCTTGCGGTTCGGATCTGGCGGGTGGACGGACTGCTGACACAGTAGTGTTTGAGCGCATATGACTTCACCGTCTCGCGGTAAACAACCAAAGTCGCTGACTCTTCTCCAGCAACAACAACAACAACAACCGTAATGTGTATTGCAAACCTCGCTCGTGCTGAGAGCGAGTAAAGCCGGGCGGGCGCGCGCGAAAAGAGAGAGCCATCCGAATCGTCGTCCGCTCGAAGAAAGGAGCCACACGGGTGGACCCCCTTTTCCCCGCTTTGTCCCAGGCCTGGCCCCTAGTAGGGGCTCCGTGTACTCGTTCACTCGGCTGTTTTTATTATTGACTCGATTTTAATGTGCCTCACTGGCGCGATGCTCGGTCAGTATTCATCAGAATGCTGCGCCGGATGAGTGAGCGCAAATAGGGGTTCGTCGCTTGGCCGCAGTTGAAGTCATTCGCGCGATTTCGTTGGATTGTTTTCGATCGGTGATTTAAAGTTCCTAGCCGTTGGATGATTTCGCAGTTTGGGTGATATTTGATGATGATCGGGAGTAGATTGTTCTGAGCTCGACACGAACAATGGTAACAATGAGTGGTAAAATGCAATAAAGATCAAAAGCGTGATAAAAGCCTGACTGCGGGGAGTGGAAAAACTGTTGAACGGTTCTCTTTGGCTTTGTGGTTGGAATTTCGAAATTGTGTGATAGCGCGGAGAAGCCGGAGAAAGAGTTTCGGAAAAGTGTACGAACGCGAATGCGGGCAGGTGTGAAGGTGGAACCCCGCTGTGGCAAGTGATTTATTAGCGAGCGCTCACTGAAGGTGCGAAAAAAGGGCAAACTTCGAACGGAGCCACACGGAGCAAAGGGAAAATGTGATGTAGATGTGCTGATTTCGATAAAGTTCATGCAAAAAAAGGAGCCTGCCAAAGCCTAAAAATAAACCTTGGTGCCAGTTGCCAGCCCACTGCAGTGGGAAAGAGATCAGTGCTACAAAGTGCTCGCTGCTCCGTGCATGTCCCTCGGGGCAATGTTCTGAGACACGACCTGGCTCAACATTTTGCTACGTTCTGAGTGTATACGAGTGCTGCTTTCAAAGTCTCGTGCCCGAACCCGTTGGATGTTGAGTGTTTGGTGTAGGAACATTTTAGCGTCACGAAACAAGACTGCTGCAGCAGACTCCAAGCGAGGAGTCAGAAACCGATAACGAGAGAGACAGAGACATACACACCAGAACAAGAAGCGAATAATAAAACCAACAACTTCTGCACGATATTTAACAACTCCCCGTGTTCTTCCATGAAAAATACGGTTCCAGATATAAAAATAAAATAAATCGAGAGGTGAAACAAACAGAAGAGGACCCAAACGCGCGCGAATGCGAACCCCGGGTGGAGTGCACGAAAGATAAACAAATGCACAGCTCAGTGAGTGCAATTGATACAAAATAAACAGGAAAGAAAATAATATAAAACACCGAAGCATATATAGCAGTAGAATGTGTGTACCTTCAATTTGAAATAAAGCTAAACGGTTTGTTCAGTGACCTTAACCGATGCTGCTGATGCTGGAGGTGATGATGTGCTTGTTGTTGTAGTTGTAGTCGTTTTTGTTGTTGCAGTAGGTGAATCGCGTAAGAAAAGGCTAGCGTGAGATGCGCTGCGAAGAATTCGAAAGAAGATCGACTGTGCTAAGTGGTTAATTGCTCCCTCGATGGTCTGTTCTAAGGCAATTAGCGAGTTTGTTTTTTGAGTGTGTTTTTTTTTTTTATTTCGGAATTTGTACAAGCGCTCATAGAATCGGACGTCGAGGACAATTTACAACAGGAGGAAGAGCTTGGTGATTTTCGGCTTTCTGTGTGTGGGGAAAACCTAGTTCCGGCTGTTTAGGAACACCTGTACCGAGGACGCATTTGAAGGTGAGAAATGTGGGGTGTTGTAAATGAGACAGGGAGGGAAAGAAGTTCCTCAATTAAGAAGTTGGTCATTAATGATTACATATTGTTCATTGGAAAATTATGTTTTTGTTTTAAATTGTACAAAATGAACGCTTTTTTTTTTTTGTTTTACCTTAGAATAATTGCTTAAATTTTTTTGAATCATAATCATCAGTTCAGAAAGATAAAGTCTAAAACAAGAATTTATGAAAATGGATATTTGGAACCAGATAGAATGGTACCAAGAGAAGTCGCTTTTGCTGTGCGCCTTTGAGGTGCTTTTTACAACACGATAAAAACATTATAAATGCGATTACTTTATTTACATCAGAAATGTTTTATAACATAATTAAAAGAAAGAAAAAAACAATATGAAATTTGAGCGGGAAAACCCAACAATTTTGGTTATATCATAGTCTTGTAGGCCATCATTTGGAATAATTTAAACCTCTATAAAACTGGCAATGTTACTTGGAATCAATCAATTTTATCTCATATGCATAATTAAATTCTGTTGTTTACACATCTGTTTGCAACACTTTGTTAAAGTATCAAAAATCCCCAAAAATTACAAAAACTCTATTCTTTTCTTTCAATCGCAATCTGTTCGCGCACGGGGCGAACGGTACCACCATAGCTTACAGAGTAATTTTTTAGAATTTCTGTTGGTGTCATTTGAAGGCAAATGTTTGAATTCTTTCGCTGCAATTTTCCGAATGAAGAAGTTCTAGTTTAAAGTCTGAGCGAGACAGTTACGAAGCTTCTTGAATATAAGAAGCTGATTCATGCCAATAAATAAATGTCCGATCTCAAACTCTTTACATGCTCCATCATGTTTGGCATGCAAATGTTTGACACCGGACACAACCAACGAAACTAAGATGATTGGTCCAGAGATAAGTTAAAAATAATGTCTGCACTTTGTGCTAACCAGCTTCACCAGATTAGTTAGGACATCGTAGAATACCTTGGTTAGTCTGTAAAACATAAAGATCTCACTCCATACCTTTCACGACAAAGACAAATTACTTAATTGTCTTAGACAGGGTGTCGACTACCTGGAAAAACCTGGAAAATCAGGGAATATCAGGGAATTCATTTTTGGGCCTGGAAATCAGGGAATCTCCGGGAATTTCATTCAAATTTAGGGCAATATTTCGTAATCACAGAAGTATGACAAACTTTGCTAGTTTGAAACAACTTGAAGATGGTTGTTCATTTCAAATTTTAAATAGAGTTGCGAATGTGTGGTTGCTCAATGCTTGATGTTGCATTTTTGCAAGTTGAGCAAGAATTACTCAAATAAAAGGGTATTTTGATGATTTTGCACCTAATATAAATTCAGCTGGGTGTTGACATATTCCTGAGTTGAACTGAGATCCTGAGGGTTGATACAAATTCATTTCCGACATTGTTAGTTGTTGCTAAATTTAACCTCCATATTTGTATGTCTTGGTCTCTTAGTAGATGTTACACCTAATTGCGTCTGACTTAGATCCTTTGCTTTTGAGTAAATTCAAGAATGGTGAAGATTTAAGAGAAGAGGATGATTTTTTTCTGAACACTTGTAGCTCCTGTTCCTTATTATGTTCTAAACAGCCTGATTAGCTCAGAGAATAAATTTAAAGAAAATTTAGGATAATGGTCTTGCTTGGATGGATTTGTGTCTTTGATGCTTGGAGTAGCACTTTTATGATTAAAATATGATACAAAGAAACGTAGACAAGCATTGCCTTGACAGCATAAAGTGGATCTATTGAGTATTCTAGGTCTTCATTTTAAATCTGATTAGCTCGGAAAATTAGCTTCTCAGTGAAATGTGAAAGCGCTGTTTTTACGATTTCCCACCATACACAAAAAAAAATCTGAATTTTAACTATCGCGTAAAATCTCCCTTCGTTTAATTTTGAGCTATACTTGGCATAAACAGTGAAATCGTTTGCAAACTTGTATACAATATTGCATATTCATGCGATATTGCGCTTAAATTTACACGAAATATCGCATAATATTATGCCAAATTTAGCGTTAATTTTATGTGCGCTCGCAGAAATTTACATTAATTTTTCGAACGGTGTAGGAAACAGACCGTAAATAAGCGTTTGGTTAAGGGTATTAACCTAAATAATTTTCTTGCGGAGCTTGGTCTCAAATTGTGCTCAAGGGATTAAAAACAAGTGTTTCAAATGTAAGATGTAGGAGAACTGGTTGAATTTCTTGTTGAACCCCTAGCGTTGAGTTCAGAAACAGTCAGAAAAGAACTTTTAAGCCGGGTTGAAGAAGTTCACGATATTTCACGAAGTTCAACAAGGTAAAAGTTCGCGAGTCATAGTGAGCTTTGGTTAATATTTTCAACACTGCTTCTAAGGGTGATACAATCGCCATGCCAAGGATCTCTTCTCATATCACGGAGTAAATCGAGCAAACTTGTTGAAAATTTGAAGCGATTAAGCTAGACTTGTTTGTAGATTGTTATCGAGATGATTTCAGTTTTCTTCGCTATTAATCATGGCACTTGACCGCGATTACAACTTGTGAATTTAGAAAAAAAAAATGTGGTGCCTTCCCGTTTTTGGCAACCGCGATTTCTGTTTTTTTTTGCATTCTATAAAATTTATCGAACGCGTTATTCAATTTGAAATTGTACTGGATCACTCTTCATGGGTTAGAGGTCCATGTGGTATTTAATGAAAACATGCCCAGAAAGCACTACCCATCTAACAATGTTGGCTGCAGACTAGCTGATACAACCGAAAAATTATGTTATGCATCTAATTTGTGCCTGTATAGGCTGGTCTACAGCTAGAACTATTCGTTGGCTAATACATATCTGAGGAAAGTAGTAGCTGATGAGATCGTGTTGACAAAACCATGTAGACACTGCAACTGGAATCAGGGCATCTGATCGTTCCTTTTTTCTAGCGAACGGCAGCAGCAGTATGAATTCAATTTCACCACTCCCTTATGTGCGGTACTTTGTATACCATTCAATACCCCCACACTACGCTTTGCATTCATACATACCGATGCACAGTAAAGCGAATAGATACCAAAAAGCATTCCCACTTTCTCTTCTTCAAAATCCTCTCCCGCACAGTCGCTCCCTTTCGCTCTGGTTTCATTCCCATTTTGATTTCATTCAGGTTCCTTTTTTCGTTTTGGGTTGGGAATGTCCGAAAAAACAGTCAATGAACGGCATTCATCGAGCAAAGTGGTTGGTGTGTTAGATGCTAAAAAATAATATGTTGGTTTGAAAGAACAATGTTTGGTTTTTGAATAACAACATTCAAGAATCAATATGATTTTTGTTTATCAGAATGAGAGTATTTGAATGAATCTAAAGTGCCTTTTCATATAGGATTGTTTAATAAATTTTATTTTTATTAAATTGTCAACCTAATAACTTCTACCTTTTAGAAATTCATCATAAATACATTCGCACGGATTTCAGACCTTGCACTGGACAGTTTTTTAGCGGACATGTTTGGAGGCTGTCTAGCAGGTTCAAGCGGAGACCCGAAATGTATCCCAAACAAAACGCTTCCAGAACAGTTAAGTGTGTTGGATGTTGGATTGCGACAACCACACCATGTCAACGTTTGGGAGTACTGGGTACAGAAGAAAATCATGCAAAAGGATCTCTTTGAAGCAGCTGCTGTAATTTAGGACGTTCCATCGATGCAAGTATCAGTGGAACGTGCTTTCAGTGCTCTGGCGTTAACGATTTTAGCGCACATCCTTGGGTGAAAACACCCTAGAAGATTTGCTCACTATCAAAATAAACCAACCAACTCAAATAATATAAGTACCCTAGCAGCACACTTGTCATTTAACTGTTGTAGTTACTTGTATGTACCATATTTCAGTCACAATCAAGTTGCAGCAACCTATTTTGATGGATGTGTGTTGCTTGGGTAATGGAATGGTGATGATTTAATGAACTTCAAGGCAACGTGCAATCATTTTTTAACAAGCAGAGACATAAAAACCTAAGTCTACTCTACTTAGGTTTTTTTTATTTCTATGCTTGTTAAAAATGATTGCACGTTGCCTTGAAGTTCATTAAATCATCACCCTTCCATTACTTCTATTATTTGAGTTCAACAAGTAGTAGAGTAGATGTTTGGGGCCTCCCTTAGCTCAGTCGATAAGGAGCAGCTACAAATTAAGATCATGCTGGAAATGGCTGGGTTCGATTCCCGGTCTGGTCTAGGAATTATTCGGGTTGGAAAATTTCTCGACTTTCCTGGGCATAGAGTATGAATGGACTTGCCACATAATTATACTACTGCAAAAATGGTACAGGCATCGGAAGCGCTCAATTAATAACTGTGGAAGTGCATCTAGAACACTAAGTTGAGAGCACGAAATAAGCTAATATGCGATAAGCAATAAGCTTGAAATGCGAAGAAGAAGAAGAGTAGATGTTTGTATATTGACTTATTAATGTCATGCCGAGTTCTTATATATCATCATCGTATGACATTTGACGAGGTTAGTCACGTTAGCTCCGTAAATATTAATATTTTAATAGATTTCTTGAGTTCTAAAATGGTATCAAACATCCATTTCCGACTTCTACAAGTTACGCTGTTTCCGGAAATATCCATGTTGTATGGTATTTGCAGATTCATAGTGTTCTAGTACATCGGAAGTCGTTATCTTGTATTCCAAAATGGCGTCGAAGATCCATTTCTGGCATCTACATTCTGCACCGGTTCCAAAAATATCCATATTGTATGGTATTTGACGAGTATTCATAGTGTTCTAGCATATCGGAGGTCACCATCTTGGATTTCAAAATGGCATCGAACATCCATTTCTGGTATCTACATTCCACACCGGTTCCGGAAATATCCATATTGTAAGGTTTTTGACGAGTATTTATAGTATTCTAGTATACCTGAAGTCGCCATCTTGGATTCCAAAATGGCGTCAAACACCCATTTCTGGCATCTAAATTCCGCACCGGTTCCGGAAATATCCATATTGTATGGTATTTATCCAGTATTCATAGTATTCTAGAATATCGTAAGTCACCATCTTGAATTCCAAAATGGCGTCGAACATATATTTCTGGCATCTACATTCCACACCAGTTCCGGAAATACCCATATTGCATAATGTTTGACGAGTTTTCACAGTTTTATAGCAAACATAGGTCGCCATCTTTGATTCCAAAATGGCGTCAAACTTCCATTTCCTGCATCTACATGTCACACCGGTTCCAAAAATACTCATATTGTGTGGTATTTGACAAGTTTAATTGTTTGCCTAATCGTGCGGGAGTCCTTCATTTACGCGAAATCCGCGTCGCGGATCGCTGTTTTCCAACGCTTAACCCGCTTAATATGACAGCCGATGTATAAAAAAAGATATCATCGAGATGAATCGTATCATACGTATATATTCCAAGCGCTGCTATTTCACACTGGAAAGGAAAATAATGTGTGTGCGAAATGCTTCCGTGCGGTAGCCGATAGGTAATCCGTCTGAATTTACAGCTCCCGCAGTTGGCGATCAACTTGACCAAAGCAGAAGGAATGAATTTAAAAATCGGCATCTGCAAAGCAACTGCACAAAGCACAATGCAGCGTAGAAAGGAAATCTGACTGTTTTTAGATCCCATTCAGTGCGACTGTTTTTTCATCAGGTTCAGTGAATGCCGATCACTGCGAATGATGAATGCGGAAAATGTACAAGTTCATGCAGTCACAGGCAGAATGCGTTCCCTCTTCAAGCCCTGACTGGAATTTGTTTGAAAATTACTGAAAAATCAGGGAATATCAGGGAATCTTGTTTTCTTCATTGAGTCGACACCCTGTTCGAGATATCGTCCAGCTCAAACCTTTCTAGGGGTAATCATCATTTTCATAAGTTTAAATTTAAGTCACAAATGATCCAAGAGTATTCAAGTGACCATATTAAAAAAAAATAAAGATCGGAACTCCAGGCATTTTGGAAAACCAAATAATCCAAATCAATGATATTATGGAGCTTCACGAAGGTTTACCATAGAATGGTAAATTAAGAATTAAGTCGAATCATCGTATGCCTTGTTGAGTCTGCAGAACTTCAAGAACAGATATCTGGGATTATTTTGATTATCGGACAATGTTATTTTTAAATACAATTGATAATATTAAATTATGTTATGAACGGAGACTCAAAATGCTCAAAAGTGAAAATCGGACAAGATTTCGATTAACGTGTAAAATATCTCCAAGACAATAATGAAAATGAGAATGATAAATATGTTGGTAATACATCTTTGTGCCCCACAGAATGTTGTTTGACTTACAGATCTCTAAGATCTAAACTCTAGGAAGACTAAAAAAAATTCTGCGTGTCTCTTGTTCAGGTACCATTAATATATAATTTTTCCGACATAACAAAACAAAATTTAGGCTTATTTTTTGCGAGACTCTTTGATTTTATACGAATTCATGATTCCATGAGATTTTGGAGATCTACACACTTAGAAATAACTGATTTTACACGTGACGGAATCTATCTTTGACATAAAAGATGAGACATAAACAAACATGTCATGTAATATTAAGTGTTCCGAGACTGAAAAGTTCGTTGCTCGACAAAAAGTACGTTTGATTGAGCTATATGTCGTGTCTGCTATGACTTAAATTTCTGTCAAAATTGAAGCTCGTATATGTCACTCTTAGAGCACCTAAATTTACATGAATTTTTCTAAGTGTGTAGATCATCAACATATTTATGCAAATCTAATCACATATTTTTTCTACAAAATAGACGTATTGTAGAGCAATTTTGTTGACAAAAATATATGATTATCTATAAACGGTTAATTTTGAACGTTTTTTTTTTGTATGAGGCAGAGGTAATTTTTAGGATGGGTTTTTTTTTAATAACCGGGAAAAAACCGGAAATTGAACATTTGGATTTGAATGGACACCCTGATACCTTTCGAAGCAATTTTAACTTCCTAAGTAAGTTAACCGATTGGAAAATATCCCAAGCAACACACATCTCTCACAATAAGTTGCTGCAACTTGATTGTGACTGGAATAAGTTGCAAACAAGTAACCACAACTGTTTAATGACAAATGTGCTGCTAGGGATGGTAAGTGACCCAATTTGCATGTTTCACTTTGCCCTCATGGGTACATCCTTTTTATTACCACCATGTTTTTCTTTGATTTCCTGCGATTTTTCGAAAGAAATTTCACACGTTCAAAAATAAAGGTGAGAAAAATCGGGCAAAACAGACAACGTACTTTTGGGTGATCATTTTATGCTTGTCATGACTACGTGCCACAATAATCTGTTTCTCGTTGGACAGCGACTACTACGTGGGAAGTCTTGGCCTACAAACAACCGGAATCTTGTGACGAAAGTGATGCACAAATATGTGCGCTGCATCCGTGCGAAACCGATGATTCATAAGCAGCTGATGACTAACCTCTCGTCGGAGAGGGTAAGACCATTTACTATTTTTAAACGCGTTGACAATGAAATTTGACTGACCTAACAACGGAAGCCTTTTTAGCTTTCTCAGACGATTACTAATCTAATCTAACACTTACACAGCCAGTTCTTGAAAGCATCCTGGAAAATGATCATGCCTGCCTCCATCATTTATCTTGTCTATTTAACATATGTTTCACATTTTTAGATGTTTCACACATACCAAAACGGCTGCGCCTACTGGCCTCGTCTCACAGAGGAGTAGCAAGTAACATTTGACGTTTATGAAGTACAACAAGGCTTTAACACACCGTATGAAAATGCATATAAATTTCTGCGATTTGTAGCGCACACGTTATTAACGCTAGATTTGGCGTAATTTTACACGATATTTCAAGTAAACTGAATCGCAATATCACAAAAATCTGCAAAACTGTAAGCAAGTTTGTAAGAAATGTATATGTGTATGTCAACTATAAAATTCAGAACTTTTTTCTGTGTTTACCAACATTCATAAAACCCTGATCAAGACAGCTTTTCCTTTATTACATCCAGCAAAACCTCATTAAGACTAAAATCTGTCTAGTTGGCCCACCCTGGAGAAGGGTTTGAAAGGCATATTTTTGAGGCACTTCAATATTGATTCGCTGCAAAAAGGTTCTACGATGAAAGCATTGAGAACCATTTGAAATCCTTATTAAAACTACAATAAGAGCCATTTTGTATTAATACTTTTTTTTTCTTCTAACTGTCATCTGGCTCAGACCTATCGATCCATAAAGCGGCATAATTACTTATGCCATTTTCCTTTGACGCTTGCTAAGCGCACACAAAATAAAGCATGAATCAAGAAAAAAAAGGGATACATAGGGGAAATGGCTCTAATGTTGGTCTATGGATCCAAGATTGGGCCCATTGCTAAAAATCTGCTGTTTATCAATTTTATCTAGATGAACGCGTCATTGGGACGGTACTAATGGATATTTTTGGTCGCTATTGAAAATTTAGTCGATTGCTGAATTAATGTATGGGCCCAAATTAGGGGCATTTAGGCCGACATTACATCCATTTCCCATAAATATCATCCGATCTTGCCAAATTCATTGTTCAAAAATGAATCCGTCAAAAATCCTCAAAAATTTTCTCATCATTAAAGTGAAAGAATTACAAAAATTATCGAAACAGTTCTCATATTGTGGTCTATTTTAGGAGACAGATTAAATCTTTTGTCAAATGTGCTTCAGAAGAGTCCGCCTTTGGAAAACGTTGATTTTTGGAACAGCAACTGGTGACCTTTATGCCAAATGAAACCGCTGCTGGTGGTTCGGAAGGCAGCCAATTTCCAGCTGTCTGACAGTTTCTGAAGTTTTCTGTCGGCAGTTTTCCGAAGTCCCAGTTTGGCACTGATGCAAGTAATTCGAATCATAATTGACACGCAATTTCTGGAGAAGGCTGATCTATTTTTATTCAGAACGTGACCCAAACGCCATTGAAAATATTTTGTGTATTTCCATTAATTTTAATCGTCCCGTGGAAGCCGCTAGTCCAGTGCTTCATGGACTGCATTCACTTCACTCTTCTCAGTCAGCTGCTCAATTGTTGTCGACCGGTTTTATCGGAGCTGGTGGACCTCCCAGGAATATCTGGAATTGGATTCCATTTCCTTTCCGTCGACAGTATCGCTAGAATTATTCCTCCTACTATCGCTAGAATAAATACTCGACTATCCTTCGGCATTTCTTGGTGATTCTGGGTTTGAAAGACCTTCTTGATTTATTTTTTCTCTGTCTCTAGGCGGATCCATACTTTTAGTTTAATTTGTAAACAGTGGGGGTTTTTGTGATACACTTTATAGACGCTAAAAAGGAGCAATATATGCTTTTCGATCCCGTTTGACACCGAACGAATTGTAATTGCTTTTATAACGACAAAACACCTTTATGGAATATTTTCTCGTAGCATCAATAAAAAAAAAATACCGAGCAAGTTTATGATTGATAAACAGCTAAGGGATAGAGAACTGCATTAAATTTATTTTTAAAACCAGACACTATCTGATTTTATCGCCAGACTTTAAAAGAGTTTAAAAACAGCGTAAAGCTGAACTAATAACCAAGAGTGTTTTACTCTTTTAAATGCTGTATTTAAACTTAAAAGATTGCTTATTGCCATTATAAAGCCACAATAAATCAAAATGAAAGCCAAAGGCTGTTTAGTTGTTACTTGTATAGGGAATAAATGTAGTCAACATTTTTTATTGCTATTTGGAGTGATATTAGCCATTGTAACTATGTAAGAAGAGCATTTCCAGCCCAAAACGCAAACCGGTTGGTCATGAGTGTTTCCGATTTGAATGAAACATTTCTCACGTGTTCGCTGCTACTAATGGTTGCATTTTTCATTTAAATATGATTTTTTCCTCCAGAGTAACTTTTGAAAAGGGCGTATAAGAAAATGGATTATTTTTTTTTCAAAAAATCATAACTTGAAAACTATTGATCTGATCAAAATGGCATATGAGAAGAAGTTTTAAGTAGTTAAATTATCTTTGCGGAAAAAAATACACTGAAAGAAAAACTTAGTAAATTAGTATTTAAAAAACGTAAAACGATGATTATCTCAAAACACCCCCCCTTCGATCTTTATAATTTTTTTTTCAAGAAAACTGAAAAAATGCCCTAATATTTGGTAAAGAGTGTATACTGGTAACTTTCTTAAAAAAAATTTAATAATTTTTGAAATTTTTGTTGGTTTTTACAAGTTGGTAAAATTGCATATTTTTTAGTAAAATAGTAATTTATTTGTATTTTACGCATAATTTTCAAAAACATTGCATATAAAAACTTTTTTCCTAAGTCCAGCCGTTCTCAAGTTAATGCAATTAAAAAAAAATAATTATAATAATTTTCTACATTTTGGGCCATTTTCAAATGTTAGTCGTGATGTCCAGCAACGAGATGTTTTTCCATGAATATATATTAAAAAACAGACAATTCATTCTCAAATATGGTAGCTGTCAGACTTACCCGTTTCTATTTAGACGCAGCGGAAAAGAAACAAGTTTATAAGTGAATACTCTCAAATATACCCAAATAATCAACAAACCCACTCATGTGCCTTTTTTCTGTCCTCTATTAGTTGTATACCTGGATAGAATTGTGTATGTCATAACAGAGGCTCAAAACATAAACAGGTAAACAAATATGTTATTAAACCTGTAATTGAGATAAATTCTCTAGGTACTTCTCTGACGTATACCATATTGTGCCTTAAGAGCTCATCCCGCGATATCACAACTACATAAAAAGGCACCCCGTGGAGGCTTCTTACACTCACACTTAAAAAAGTTTGCTATAATCAATTGTACCTAATGAAGATAGGTATAATGTCAACAATGTAATTATTCTGCTACATATATATATATATATATATATATATATATATATATATATATATATATATATATATTGGGACGATCTTCACCTGTTCCATTCAGTTCATCTCTCTTAGCGTTTCAAGTTAAAAAGCAAGTAGTTTTTTACGATGGATAACAATTTCAAGTGTTGTAAACCTCCACCTAAATCAATTTCAAAGCATGACACAGTAGCAGTTCAGTTGTTTATCTCAAAATTATTAGAATTTTCAAAGTTGCAAATAACAGTCCAAAAGTGTATTTTTATGTCAGATGGAGCAGCATCACAATACAAAAACATAAAATTTTTTGCTAGCATTTGTGGATTTAAAAATAAGCATAATGTAGAAATTGAATGGCATTTTTTTTGCAACTTCACACGGCAAAGGTCATTGTGATGCGATTGGCGGTACCCTTAAGAGAATGGCAACCAGAGCAAGTTTAGCTAAGCAACACGAGCACCCTATAACGAACCCTTAACAACTGTACGACTGGGCAAATAGTCGTAAAGAAGATCTTCAAACAAAAATGTCATTTTGTTATGTTTCTACGGAAGAATACAAAAAGGCTGACACGGAATTTGATCCAATTTTTAAGAAACTGAAACCAATTCCTGGAACTCGAAAATATCATTGCTATATTCCAGTTTCAAACAACCAAATTGTAGTAAAAATATTCTCTAATTCAAACGATACACCCAAATTATTCAATGTATTCAAATAATATGAGTTGTCAAATAATATGAGTTGTAAAATAAAATAATAAATAGGGGAATTTACGTATTCTCGGCAACCTAAGCAGCGACCTTCTTTCTTTAGCCTTTTTCTCTAAGGAACGCACACATATGCAGTATTGGTTTGTTTACAATCTTTTGCTGCCAGCTGCTCTAACAATTTCAGTCGAAAGAATTGTCAAAAACTGTTTTGAAACGCTTTTACAAAGCTCCAATCTTCTCTAGTGAGAGCGAGTATTGTCGGCAACCAGTTTTTCTTCGGCAACCGTTCCATTTGAACTGCATGTAAATCTGCTGTTCTATTATCGGCAACTCGAAATCAGCTACAATTTGTAGTGCGTGTGTTGCATTTCAAGAAAACCTTGCTAGATTGCTTTTTCTAAGTGGTAAAAGTATAGTCAAATTGAAGCTGAAAGCATAAAGAATCGTTTGCATGCATTCAGCGAAGTGTTTTCGTAAGAAAATCCAGTGAAAATAGTGTTTCAATTTGTATTGCCGAAAATAGTCTGTCATGCCGAAGCCGTCATTTCCCCTATATACTGTTTTTAATCTCAACAAATCTTTCATTTGACCACATCAACGTGCTTCTCTTCCGCTGCCTCTAGATAGAAACGGGTAAGTCTGACAGCTACCATATCTGAGAATGAATTGTTTGTTTTTTAATATACAATCATGAAATAAAATCTCGTTGCTGGACATCTCGACGAACATTTGAAAATGGCCTAAAATGTTGAAAATTGTTATAATTATATTTTTTTAATTTGCATTAACTTGAGAACGGCTGGACTTAGGAAAAAAGTTTCCATATGCAATGTTATCGAAAATTATGCGTAGAATCCAAATAAATTGTTATTTTTCAAGAAAATATGCATTTTTATCAACTTGTAAAAATCAACAAAAATTTAAAAAATTATAGATTTCTTTTTAAGGAAGTTACCAGCATACACTTTTCACGAAATTCAAGGGTATTCCATCAATTTTCTTGAAAAAAAAAATTATAAACATCGAAGAGGGGGTGTTTTGAGATAATCATCGTTTTACGTTTTTTAAATACTAATTTACGAAGTTTTTTCTTTCAGTGTATTTTTTCCGTAAAGATAATTTAATTACCTAAAACTTTTTTTCATATGCTGTTTTGATCAGATCAATAGTTTTCAAGTTATGTTTTTTTTAATAAAAAATAATCAATTTTTTTATACGCCCTTTTCAAAAGTTACTCTGGAGGAAAAAATCATATTTAAATGAAAAATGCAACCATTAGTAGCAGCGAACACGTGAGCAATGTTTCATTCAAATCAGAAGGGGTCGAGACAAAATTGACATTTTTTTTAACGATTTGAGCTAGAAATGCTCAGAAGCAATTATGATTTAATTTGAGTTGCATTGAAAAAAAAGGGCAATAATTTACCGAATTTACTCTAAAATTATGTATATCATACGAATTTCATAAGGCTCGCAAACACCAACCTTGACGAGGACGAGTTTTTTTTTATATCTTTATTAAGGAGACTTTCAACCGTTGGCTGGCTCGTCTCCACGAGGACGAGTTCTCATCTCTAATGTGTTCATGATAACCAGTGTTGCTAACTTTTCACGGAGTACGATCCATGTATAGGTAAATTTGTTTCCACTGCGTTAACTATTGCTTAATTTAATGACTATTCCCCATAAACCAGTGGAATTTCTTCGGCACTTTTGAAAAAATTCCCAAACATCTGGAAATTAAGTAGAATTTTATGGTCAGTCCACAGATCCGTAGTACATCTTAAAATCCGTAGATCTACGGATAAACCCGTTTAACTGATCACCCTGATGATAACTTTAAGTTTCATTCGTCCATAGATTATATTATCGGATTTTGCAAGATTCGACCATTTGTTTAGTTCAAAAATTTAAAAAATTGTAATATTATAATAAAATAATAATATTATTAAGTTTTTTTTTAACACGCTAAAACATTTAAATTTTCGGTTCATTTTCGATCAACTAGTTAGCATTTTCCCGAGAGAAAATATTCAGATAGCCCCGAGCAACCTGATTCTCAATAGGACTAGTAAGACCCAAACTCAAATTATGGGAACTCTCGAATGGCTTAGAAAGCTTCTGAGCTTTTTCCGAATTTGTGATCAAAAGCTTACCACCTTCTTCAAGCGCTGGAATAGGCTTTTGAGGAAAAAAATTTATGACCTTCCAAAAGGGTTTGTAACTCGGGTCTAATTTAGAAACATTAATTTCAAAACTTTTATTCCTCAGGGCAGAGAATCGCTTTTTAATTTGTTTTTGCAAATCCCGCCAGATAACTTTCATGGCAGGATCGCGTGTTTTTTGATATTGTCTCCTACGGACATTTTTAAGACGGATCAAGAGCTGAAGATCGTCGTCTATTATAATTGAATCGAATTTAACCTCGCATTTTGGCGCAGAGGCAGTTGTTGCTTCAACTATAGAATTAGTCATAGATTCAAGAGCATTATTAACATCATTTTTGGTTTGCAAAGGAATGTTTGGATCTAAGCTATATTCCATAAATGTTCGACATTGCTTCCAATCAGCTGCTTATTGAAAGTAGAGCTATTGGGATTAGAAATTATTTCTTGGGATATTTCAAAAGTTACTGGAAGGTGATCAGAACCGAAGTCAGAATGGGTAACCAATTGGCTACAAAGTTGACATGAATCAGTTAAGACCAAATCAATAGTGGAGGGATTTCTTTCAGAAGAAAAGCATGTTGGGCTGTTTGGATATTGAATAGTGTAATAACCTGCAGAACAATCATCAAACAGAATAGTACCATTGGAATTGCTTTGAGCATTATTCCATGAGCGGTGTTTTGCATTAAAATCACCAATAATGAAGAATTTAGACCTATGACGGGTAAGTTTCTGGAGGTCACCCTTGAGAAAGTTCTTTTGCTGGCCTACGCATTGGAATGGCAAATAGGCAGCTATAAACGTAAGTTGTCCAAATTTTGTTTCAACAGAAACTCCCAAAGTTTCAAAAACTTTGGTTTCAAATGAAGAAAGAATTTTATGTTTGATTCGTCTTTGAATAATGATGGCAACGCCACCACAGGGTCCATCAAGACGATCATTTCTATAAATCAAGTAGTTTGCGTCCTTCTTAACCTTATGGTCAGGTTTAAGGAACGTTTCAGTTATAACGGCAATATGCACGTTATGAACTCTCAAAAAGTTAAATAGCTCGTCTTCATTATCTTTAAGAGATCGAGCATTCCAATTTAAAATGTTTAAAGCTTTAAAATCCATTACTGAATTTTAAAGTCATGACAATATTATTTGCACATTTTACTCCATTTTGAATAGCATCAAACATGGAGTTAGATTTAAGCATATCAGAAATCATGTCAATTGATGAATTCTGTAAAAATTCCATTTTTGGGGCAGTAATGCTTCCTAAGTTAAAATTGTCAAAATTTCCGTTAGAATTACGTTGGTTAGTATTTTGATTTCTACCCGGTGCAATAGCAGCAAAGGTAGCTCCATTAACTCATTGAACATTGTTAGCAGCAAGGGGAGTAGGTATAGATGAAAAATTTGAAGCAGGGGTGATATTTGTACCTACGGGTACGAATGTAGAATTTGTTCCTCGTTGACCGTTGTTAATAGCAGATGAATTTGTACCTGGTCAGAAACGTGGAGCGTTTCCTATCTGTCGCTTAAAACGAGATTGTAGGATCGCTGTGCGAGTCTTACATTCCCAAAAATTGGATTTTTGGTTTTCACCACAATTTGAACATTTAAATTTCTTAGGATCTTCCTTCACAGGACAGTCGAACTTTGCGTGAGAGGAATCACCACAATTCATGAATTTAGCTGGCATGTAGCAATTTTTAGTTCCGTGACCCCATCCCTGGCACTTACGGCACTGAGTGAGGTTTTGGAAATTTCCTCCAGTTTTGCTGAAGTGTTCCCACTTCACTCGGACATGAATCATAAGGCTAGCTTTTTCTAAGGCCTTAAGGTTGCTTAGTACACTAGTCAACTAAATAAAAAATCATTAGAAATCCCGTTGCGCGAATCGCCAGGACGGGATTTCATTTTCATTTTGATTACTTGGAGTGGCACAACTCCAAGTAATTTTGCCAGTTCATCTTTGCTCGGATCCAGGGATTCACCACTGGACAGTCCTTTCATGACAACCTTGAACACACGTTCAGTTTTGGTGTCGTAAGTGAAAAATTTGTGCTGCTTCTCAGTAAGATACTTGAGAAGACGTTTACATCCGTCCAAGGTTTCAGCCAATACACGGCATTCACTCTGACGTCCAATTTGTAGTGAAAATTTAACTTTCACGAAGTTCAAAAGTTCCATGCGGAAAGCATGGAAATCGGAAGTGGTTATCACAATAGGGGGAATCTTTTCCTTGTTGGCATTAAGCCGGGAAAGTTTACTAGAATTTTTCTTGGATGATGGATCATTCTCATCATCCGTGAGCAAATCAAATTGATTACTCAAATTAATTTCATCAGAAGGGGGGATCAAGAGTTTGCTCCTTTCTTTTGCGTTTAGGCGCCATGGCGGCAGTAAATTTTTATCCAAATCGACTTCCAAGCAGATTGCTATAAGAATCTGATGGATCGAAGAGGAATTTTCCAAACCGATATCCAAGAAGGATTACCTCGGGTAGGGTCCAAACAAGGATCGAAGTTGAATAAGAGTTGAAAAAGGTAGAAATGTTACAGGTTGAGCACTGAAAAGTGCTGTTTAAATTTGTTGTAGCTTTAGGTAGTAGTAACACTTCCTTCAGCAAAAAAGCAAATAGATCCGCACGGCAAGAGAGAGCGATGCGGACTGGATTCAATGATTCAATGATTCAATGAAATGGGCGAGTAACAGTCCAATTTATATAATATACAAATATTGTGCTGCCTGTTCTTTTTTTCCCCGGCGACTTCATCTTTCTGACGAGGACTTGGCCTGGCAGCTAGCGACCGCATGTCCAAGTACGACATTTGATATGCTATAGACCACGATTTTAAATGACTATGTTGTGATTCTATTTTCGTTTATATTTTGTATGATTTGCTTTTTTAATTATTGTCCTATTTGTTGTGTGAAAAGATGTTGAGTTTTTGCGCCTGCTGTAACTGGTTCATTCAGGTTTCCCCATCGAAACTTCATTAAGACTGTTAGTCAGATGAAGATTATATACTAAATAAATAAATAATACCACAACAAAACATGACAAGATTCCAAATTGGCTTCACAATTGAAATGAAGATTCAGATGACGTTTTTAGTAGGGTAACTGATGATGATTGGACCTATTTTGGCCGGTTTCACACGACATCAATATTCATGTCGTATTTTTTTATGAATTCAACACATAATTATGAAAAATGCGAGATTAGGGGAAAGATCTACCTTTCTTGTTTCTAATAATAACATAAAAAGTAAAATATTATGAACAAATGATTTTATAAAACGTTTTTATTCAGCAAAGAATTATGATGTTGGTTGGACCTATACTGATCTTGGTTGGACCTAAAAAATGATGATGGTTGGACCTATTTTTGCAAATGCTAGTTAAGCTCATATTTGTTCAAAAACTTTGTTTTGAGCTTATTGGTATCATGAAAAAACCCTTTTTGTACAGTTTTTATGAATTTGCTATTTAAAAAAATCAAGAAATTTGAGGTTAACTTTGTTTTTAAAAAAGTTTACTTTCCACGCATTAGCTATTCATCATGGCTCATTTTCTCGGAAAATCATTGACGCGATTTGGAAATTTTTTTAACGTCAAACTATAGGTATTGTGGTCCCATTGAGAGCTATCGAATATTTTTTGGAATCGGTCAACTGGTTCCGGAGATATGGCCGGAACAAGTTCCAGGGTATATGGAACATGGACCTAATTTTGACATGGAAGGAATACAACCTATCACTATCACTTCCGAGCATGTTTTGGGTGCCCCCGGGGAATTTAGGGGCTTAAAATGACAGAATATCAGAACTTAATTCCGGTTTTATAGTTCTTTTTTCTCCTAGGAGTTTTTTTTTTCGAAAATATGTTTCAGTTAGCAATTTTTAGTTTGTTAACATTTTATTTCAAATTAATTCACACATAGAAGGTGTATGAGAAGTGCTTAATGTAAATTCATATTAACAGATTCTTTCGGCGCTTTCGTGGTAGTTCGGAAATCGGTGGTTACCCTTTCAGCCAACCTGACGATGGAATTCCTCCTTTAAATTTTTGCCCAACTAGTGACGCAAGGTCTTTAGCAGCTTCCCAGATCTTTTTGGCCGTCTTGGCACAGCCAGAAGCAGCGCACATACAAACCCAATCCGCTAGCTGGTTCTCCAAATCAACACTCAACACTATTTCCCTTCCATATTTCTTGCCGTGGCTTCCCTTAATTTTTGCGTGAAGTGTCGTTTTCGGAATATTGTACCTTTTCTGTGCCTGATACGTGGTAAGTGATTTATTTCTTGCTAAAAGAACAGCCTCTTGAAAATTTTCGACCGTATAACTCTTTTCTTTAGCCATTTTTTTCAATCGAAGAAACTGATCACTCGGCCAAAACGAAATCGAATTTCAAATCAGCTGCGCATGAAGGATGTAGACAAACCGAAGCGCACCTAGCGGCCGTCTTAGGAAACACATAAGTCCAACCATCATCATGCGTAGGTCCAATCATGATCATATTTATCTATTCGAATTTCGTCAATTATTCAAACATTTTAGTGAAACCAATGGATAAATGGCAGACCAACGTGTTGTTTACACCTTAAAGCAGTATTTTACTGCATGAAAATAAAAATGAATGTGAAAAATATTCGTTTTTTGTATGTTTGAAAGTAAGGCATGTTGACGAGCTAATGCGTGAAAAGTGAACTGCAAACCACCCATGCAAATTGAAGAAAAAGAGTTTTTTATGATAGTAAAGTGATCTTTGAAAATAAAAACTTAGCGAAGATTGACTAAACTAAACTAGCAATTGACGTACCAAACGTATTTGCTCTAGAATATGATTACCTGCTATTGACGAGAACACATAGATAGTAAGCCAAAGTTAGTCATCTTTCGAAATTAGTCTAGATAGGAAGTTACAAATCTATCACCTCAAAGACCAGTTTTTGAATTTCATGCTCAACCAATTTATATTTTAATATATTTTAGCCACTCAACATCTTTATTGATTATTATAATTTTTTCCAAAACTTGCTATACACAGAAAAAAATTCTGAATTTTAACTATCGCGTAAAATCTCCCTTCGTTGAATTTTAAGCTATACTTGGCATAAACAACGAAATCGTTTACAAGCTTGCATACAGTATTGCAAATGTATGCGATATTGCGCTTAACTTTACACGAAATATCGCGTAAATTTATGCCGTTAATTTTATGTGCGCTATATCTCGCAGAAATTTACATCAATTTTTAGAACAGTGTAATACCGTAATCTACTTTTACAAGCTCCTCCTGTCGCTCGGTTTACTGCCATTTGGGAGAACATGATAGTAAAACATATATACCTACGAGCGGAGGTGGTCTACTAGAGAAGCTACACACCTAGCACGCCGAATACCTGATTTCAAATTCCATGCTTGGCCTTGTTTTTGTTTTGGATATTACTTTTTGCCATTTAATTTGATTGGTGTTTTTCCTTGATTTTGTTCATCCGTGCTGAGCACCAATGCTACTGACGCCAGGGAGGCACCTCTCACTCCTCATGAACCGGAGACCAAGGGTTCTACTTCCTTCCTAGAACCCTTCCTAGAACCCTGGCGAATTTAATTGGTTATTACGATGTTTTCCAAAACATGTTACAGGACCAATAATTGGTTTTATAATCCTTCCTGGCATTGGTTCTCAGTACGGAAAACAAAATCGTCCGAAAACAAATGACGGAAAAACAAAAGTTCTATCTGTGTTTGTGGACTACTCTGTGATGCGTCATTTATTTTGAGTTTTAAACCGAGTTTGACTTACAGATGGAGTTTTAGCCGGAATTTTTTTCAGAATGCCGTGATAGGTGTCCCTGTTTTTTTCAAGTTTACACGTTTTGAAAAATTCATGTAAAATTCTGCGAAAGCTAGATTTAGATAATTTAGATTTAGCATATATTAACTAGATTTTTCATGTAAATTTAGTATACAAACAAATTTAGAATTAGTAATGGAAAAACTAAGAGAAAACCGTCTCAAGCAATTTAACCCTAGAAGCACGTTTTGGACTCTCTCACCCTTATTGATTGCAGCGGAATATTCCATTAAATCGCACCGCTCTTTGTAGGCAAATGTTTGACATTTTCCCATTTACGTACATTCGGATATTGGGAGTACATTACGTTGATGTCTCTCAAGCTTTCACTGAAGCGTTACGACATGATATTTCTAGTATATAGTAGACTACCATCCATTAAAACAATACGTTTAACTGCAATTAAACGATTGAGCAAGATAATCCGAATGTATCGAAAGACTTCACCTGGCAAGTGACGAACCCCTGTCGAATGGAACCATCTTCTGACTTGGGCAAATTCCACCAATTAATCCAAGACGACACTTTTCAATCAGCTAATGCAAAGCACTCAACTTCGAACCGCTATTGGCGTCAACGTCGAGTTGCAAAATCTGGAGCAAAACTATCCCCGTTAATCGGATTGCGTTCATCAGATTTGGATTTCCTTGCCTTGCGAAAGCAACGCCGCACACCAGAAGTGTCTTTTTAAATTCTTTAATTTATCTGCTCCTTGCATTATAACGAGGGGGTGGTGACCGAATTCGAAAAAAAAAACAACAGCAACAACCAGCACCTTCAGTCGGTTCAACGAAAAATGGAACCGTTCCGTTTTCACACTTAAATGTCAACGGTTCGTTTATGGAAAGACGGTAATTTATTTGCTTAATTCATTCCCTTCGTCTCGGCCCCGTCGTCGTCGTCGTCATTGATATCTCGACGTGGTTCGACGTACATATGCTGCCTGTTGCACTTTCGGTAAATTGACGTTATTTTTCATCTTACGCCCTGCATCTTTCGCTTGCTTGTTCGCATCAGATGGGGTGTTGTCTCATTTCGCAAACCATTCGTTGCTGCTTTGTGCCGCGCTTGTTTTAACAGATTACCTCTGCCGGTGGTGTTCCGTGTGGTGGGATTGGGATGGTGATGATGGGTTAAATGAGGGGAGAAAGCGTCTTGGAACAATTGAGCGCGTTGAGGTAATCGGGTCGAGTTTATTTCAGGGATGGGAATGATCTGCTCCTCACTGAAAATTTTGATAATGATCGAACACAATGGTCCGATAGGATCTTGACCAATGTGTAGCAACAGTCCTCATCCATTGTCAAATTTGAGCCCATGCAAATCACCTCCGAGCCAGATAATGACACTTCGAGCATCGACGACGGTGAACAGAACAAAAGAAACGATCTCAATTGAGCTCGACGCTGAAAAAGGCCACTCCGGATGAGAAGCGTACGCTGCCTGGCTGATGGATTACGTAATTGTGTGCTCCAACCTCACGCATCGACCAAGGTCTTCCTTTCGAGAAGAGAGAATGACCCGAATGAAGCAAGAACCCCTTCAACTCGATGATTGGTCAATGATGTGGTCCATCCGGGCTGGTTGGCTGGGCTGGGCTGACCCAACGATGCGTAAATTGAATTGTAGGATTTGGGAAATTAGAGACCGATAAACTGAGCCGTGCGAGGAAAGATTGAATGATGTTAGGGTTTCGGAGGGACCCCGGATTGACCCGTTTTGACCCCCTTTAGGATCGTGCGCTCAGTGCGTGTACGCACTTTGACACAAATTGTCTGTTATTATGATGACTTGTAAAACAATAAATGCTGTTTACTGGAAGTCGTGTTTGCTCTAGGGCGTGGAAATAGGTCGATACTTTCAATTTTCCAAAAAAACAAAACTACGATTCGTTCCTAACGGCTGAAAACGACATGCTGTGTTTGATTTTGTTTTGAATCCGATTGTGCCTTGTCATTAATCAAAGCAGTTGCCCTCTAAATATACAGTTGTCATCCTGCAGATGAATTTAAAATTTGCCAAATGAGCCATTTATATGCCATAACAAATTCACAATTGGATTTCCGATCATCCAATAAAAGCCAATCGCAGAAGAAAGTTCTCTGATTTGCCGAACAATTCGATGTTCAATCGTTTCCCGGGGAGTCCAACCGAGTTGTGTTCACAGCGGGAAGATCCACCGCGAAGTCATAAATCAAATCAGCATTTGAATAATGGGAGCAATTCCTGCAGCGGGGCATTGTCGAATGTGTCTCGTGAACATTAGCTTTGTTCCTATTGTTAGTCAGCTTGTACTTTTCGACTTGTTTGACATTCACTGTCAGGCAATTGGCGATATCCCGTTGATAAAAGATTTCATTTCAGAATTCCAGCATGATCTGCTGCCAAAAATAAAGCTTCTCTTCTTTTCGTCTTACCATTCGAGCGACCCTCTATTTTACCGTTATATTTGAAAACATTTAACGCGCTGCATTTCTTGAATGACTACGTCAGCTTCTTCTCGACATCTCAATATCAAATATGATGTACGAAATGAAATAAAAACAGCACACTTTGGAATTCGATTCCCGGCCACCAGAACCCTCAGAACAGAACTTCCTCCGGATCGTTCTGAATGATCATCACTCCTTTTGCGATGCTGTTCCCTCTCTGTTTTCTGCCCAAGGGAGCACCAAAGCACTTACTTTTGCACAACTCTTTTCATTTTATATTTTATATATTCAACTCGAACGACCTTGCAAGATCATTATTCTCATTTTACATTCTCTTCTTCTCCTTCCTACTTCCAAGTCTACGTTTTTCATCCTGGGTTTGTTGTTGTTGTTGTTGTAGTTGTCTTGTTCTTCATCATCATCGTCGACGTCGTCATCATTTTTGCTCACCTTCCTGTTGCATATGCTACACCTACCTTCCATGTAGTGTGTGTAGTTATTTACACTTTTTGATATTTTCTTCTCATTTCTCGTCGTTGCCTGGGTTGGAACGGCGGAAGGGAAGCGGAGGGAAGTTTTTGCGCTTCAGCTGCCAACAGAAACATCATCATTTTTCCAGCTCTCTATCCTCCATCCTTTGGTACTCTGTTACACTTATTCGCTGTGCTGGGATCGGAGGGGTTATCTGAACTAATAAATTAAAAGATAGCTGTTGTTTGGATCGGGAGTTTGCACTTATTTGCGATCGTTTGATGGCGGAGAAGAGTTCACGCATTGGGGAAGCTCAGAAGTTTTGACTTGATGTAAAAAGTTGAAATTGTTTAAACGTTTTTAAGAATGATCGCAAGGGTACTACTAAGCATAACCCGCATTTTACCTATCTTTTTTTGAGCCGATTTTAAAATTAAATGGAATAGTTCTACTATAGAAGACACCTTAATTGATTTCCATACGTACCATTTGATTTGTTAAACATCTAACACTGCTTCTTGATTCCTGATTCGTCGTAAGAGTTTAAATTTCGTCCTAATGGCATTGGATTTTCTTCGTCCTACGAATGAAGGTTAAAATGGAATGGAAAAATTTAATCGCTTGGAGTGCGTCGTTTGTTTTTGAGAAAAAATGATGTTCATATTCATACTTTGTGTGGTAGCTTTTGAGCTTAATAATCGTACCAAAAATATAATTGACTCCTTCGCTGAAATATTTGATGTTTTCTGCTCGATAGGCACAAAATGGGCGATAAGGCCGATATGACTGTTTACCCCATTTATCTTTCTTCTGAAAATCTGCATTATTTCACTACTATAATTTAAGGTTCGAATCGGAAATTCATAAATACTTTTTTTTTTAATAGTAACAAACAACTTACCTTATACCTTCAATAATCATCGCATTGAAATGCTGGTGATTTTTCGATTCAAAACATCGATTGCCTAACTGTCCTTCATATGTATTGGTTGAGCTGCGTGATAAACTTTCCTGTTGGCCTTATGGTGAATGTGACCTAGTGAGTAAAATAAAATTTCAAAAATGGTTTTCTCTGAGACATCACTTCATATTGGAGAAAGCTTTCGTAGTGATGTCTCAGAGATAACCATTTCAGAAATATTCAAATAACTCGCTAGGACACATTCACCTTGAAGTGATGAAATTATGTTCAATATACTAGTGCCGTACACCTGCTGAGATCTCTAAAAAAATGTACTTATTGTCAATTTTATTAGAACATTAGAATAAATGCAATCACTTTGAATTTTCTTATTTTTCTTTTCTTTCACTTATTAATCAACATTTAAGCTTTAATTACGAAATTTTGCAGCCCAAAATATTTTTTTTTTTCCGCTGATGACAGCCCTGCAACGAGAGTTCTGCAAGCGATGTTTTTCTCGCTTGCAAGACAGCGTTATCAGCACTGAAACATCGGAGAAAAAAATGATTAGTGTTTTGAGTTCTTTATTAAAATATCCAAAATCAAACATATTTATTTTTTATTTTGGTAAAATGATCAAAATGGTGGATTTCGAAAAACAGTTCGATTTTTCGTTGAAAAAATCGCTGCTCATATGTATGAAGTAGGGGAAATTGATGTAATGTCGGCCTAAATGCCCCCAATTAGGGCCCACATAAATTCAGCAATCGACTAAATTTTCAATAGCGACCAAAAATATCCATTAGTATTGTTCCAATGACGCGTTTATCTAGATAAAATTTATAAACAGCAGATTTTTAGCGATGGGCCCAATCTTAGATCCATAGGCCAACATTAGAGCCACTTTCCCTATGATGATAATTGTCTACCACTCATTGGCATTGTAACCAGTGCTGCGTGCTGTCAACAATGTCAATTGATGTTAGCTATTGGTCTAGCACTGAATTTCACTTCCAACGCTGACATTCGTAGTAAGCAAAATATCAGGCTTTGGCTTAATATTGGCTTTGATATTTCTCTCCATATGAATATCACTGGGAAAAAGTTGAAAATCTTACTTTTATCTCAATAAATCAACTTTTTTGTAATGCCGTTGCATCGTTTTAATATTACTAATGAGTTTTATAAAGATCGGTACTAGATTAGCTGGCGTGTATGAGAAAAAATGCGGCAGAACTTTTAATATCAGTGGTCCTTTTACGATGTAAATTGCGCACTGACAATGAGGCGAATGATATTGATATTATAACTGTGTGAACTGATACTGACATCAGGTGGCTAATGAAATTCAGCATTTTGTAGGTATTGATATTAATATTTTGCAGCACTGATTGTAGCACGGAAACTATGTCCGATAGCAGTGGGTGCTTCTTACTGTTTGATATGATCAAGCTTAATAATCTCTGATTGTCCTCAACATGTCACTGTATGAAGGACCAAAAACGGGTTCGGTAAATTCCCCTATATGCCTCCACGGGATGGTAGAGAATCTCCTTCTCTTCGTGATCATACAATCGGTCAAAAACCGAGCCGTCTGGTAGAAGGATACCCCAATGAGTGCGGAGAAGAGCTCGCCCTTTTTCCACGAAATGTTAACAACAGGGAGTTGGCAATTTCACTCTCCCCATCAGAGATGCCAGTTTTTTTTTCAGAAGTCTGCGAAAAAGGTCTGTGAATTTCAGAAATGTCTGTAGGTAATTGGGCTTCATAAAATTAGCTGAAGTTTAGCGTGTGATGAAGAGGGAAAGGGGTGTTCATGTAATAGATGTGAAATTTGAAATGTCTGTAAAAGTTATGTTCGAGCAAAAATTACCTGCTTTTAACGAATGGAATCTTATTGGAATTTATAATGCATCCATTTACAACGTAAACGTTAAAAACAATTATTTAAAAGATAATTTTTGTGATTACACGACAAATGAGGTCAACTCAAAGTTGAGATTAGATCACTCATATTCTGGAAAACGTAGTTAACTCATAGACTGCGTTAAACCTCCCGAGCTTTTACAAGAATTTGTTTTCTAATATGAGCAACATTTCGATGTACATATGAAATTAGTACACTGGAAAAAAGTTTTCATGTAGTTTCTATTGGGAAATGCACATCATATTTTTTCATTAACAAAACCAACGATATCTATCTGAATTTCACATGAAATTAATGTGATCACATGAGTTATGTATGGTAAATCACTTAAATTTCATTTTAAACCTATGGCTCATGTGGTTTTGTGGTACAATTCCCTATTATGATATCACATGAAAGTTATGTGAAATTCTAATGAATATTTTCCATTGTATATGTGATTTATTTTTTGAGTGTGTCCTTTTAAAATGAGTAAATTTTTAGGCGATTTTGTCATATTCGAAAAGATTAAGAAGACTCGGAAAATTTTACTCATTCTACAAGTAAACTATGTTTTCTATAGTTTGAGTAATTTAATTTTAAATTTGAGTCGATCTTATATGCCATGTAGTGAGGAAATCTGCTAGTTACTTAGTACTGGTCCTTTTGCAGGCTAGCAGCGGGTAAACGCGCCTATCTTAGTAAGAGATTCAACTTTTCACCACCTAAATATAGAGAAATCGACAGTCAAAAGAGCAATTTATAAGTATATTAATACGATTCTAAACACTTGGTGCTCAAAAAGTGTAGATGAAGGATCAGGGTTGCTGAAACGCAACATATTCATTATTTGATTTGTGCTTAATTGATAGCACAGTTTTGGTTTTATGAGGGTTCTGTAGACCATGATTTAGACGTGCAGAATGCTATAAAACCGTGATAAAACCTGCAATGTTACTTGGGTTAAGTAGTGCCGACGCGTTACTACTTTGAAGTACCTGTTCAACATGTTCAATAACAAAGTTCTATTTCTAAAAACTTCAGGTAAGGCCTTCGAACTTCATGCAAGTTCTACCAAATTCGGGAAAGTCTTACAAGTTTCAGGAAAATCCTGTGAGCTACTGTGATGACCTACGACGATCAGGAAATCTCTCCGAACCTTCAGAGAAGTTCTACAAATTTCAGAGAAGTCTTACGAACTTCAGGGAAGTCTTTTAATCTTTGGGGAATAACTACGAATTTTACAGAATTTTCTACAGATTTAATGTACCTTCTACGAGATTTAGGCATTGCTTGAAACTTAAGGATAATCCTATGACACTTATGGATTTTTTCCGAGCTTCAGAGAAGTCTTCATTATTCTTGGGAAGTCCTCTGAACTTAACATAGTTCTCCAAGCTCAAAATAGTTCCTAGAACTTCCGAGAAGTCGATTGAACTACAGGTAGTCCTACAAAACTCATGGGAGCTCTCCAAACTTCAGGGAATTTCCAAGAAATTAAGGAAAGGCCCGCAAAATTTTGGAAAACCCTTCGATATTTAAAGCCTTATGAACTTCAGGAAAGCTCTTCTACATTTAGGGTCCTCATATATTCAGTTAAGTCCTTCAAACTTCAGAGAAGTCCTCAGATCTTCGAGAAAGTTCTTTGAACTTGAAGGAAATCTTACGAACTTCTGAGAATTTCTGCGAACTTCGTGGTACTTCTACGATATTTAAGAAATTCCTATGAATTTCAAAAAAACTCCGAGCTTCAGGGAAGTCCTAAGATCTTAAAAAAAGTCTTTCGAACTTCGGGGAAGTCCCATGAAATTCAGGCAATACAAACTTCAATGAACCCTTCAGGAAAGACCTTAGCGCTTCAGGGAAGTTCTACGAACTTTAGGGAGTTACTATGAACTTCAGCAGTCAGTCTTTTTAACAATAAGAGTTATTAAACCAGCGTTGTTTATGAAATCTTTTAATCATATGAAAATTTAAACAAACTGGAAATCCGTAAAATTGTTAGAAGCAAAGGTTAGATTTAAGAGTCCTCATTCATATCACACTTCGCAATTTCACCTTGAGACAAAGTAGCCCGTAATAAAGTTAAAAACAATCGCAGTTTCAAAAACAGAAATCTCAAGATTTAGGGGCTTATGGATCTCTAAATTTCAGACATTAGATAGGGCTCCGCGCTAGTCCGTTGTATCTCAGCTTTTCTTCATCATACACCCCTAAAATCGCTCATTTTACGGGTTATCGCATTTGCTTCAGTGTCAATCGTAATTAATCTTGTAAGCAAAGATGTTTTTGCAAAAACATGAGTGAAAACGCTTTGCTATTATAGTTTTAGCACATAGAACGGAAATAGGAGCCATGATACGACGAAGTAGCGTGGCTCCCTACTAGCTTCTTTACATCAAACAATCAGATAAAGATTGCACGGTCATTCACAAGAACCTTAATACCTATTTTGGTTTGTGAAATTCCGCATTGCGCGAAGAATGATGGTACAAGGATCCACTTTATTTTTTTTAAATTGTTTTTTAAATACATGGTTTTTAAAACCAGGAAATTTTTAAATCATTGACCAGGAAAACCAGGAAAAAAACCAGGAATTTAAAAATGGAAATTCACTTGCCACCATGGATGTCACAACTGTGCCCGAAATCTGTTCTCTAGAACACTTGAAGTTATAGGACATTTCAGCCATCATCAGGCAATTTGTGGACTCTTCAAGGAATCACCATTAATGATTTTTGATCATACGATTTTCGAACAGATTTATCAACCAACAATACTAAAGGGTGATTCAGCGAACATGTTATGACCTTATCTTACAAACTGAAGCACGCCTACAAAAATCAATTCCACCCTCAAATAGTATAGAATTTTCCCTAGCCGACGGTATTGTTTATTTGGCAAGGTGAGCTTCTATTTGCGAGAAAAGATTATTACAAGATTTGATTACAGAAGCTGATCCGTCTTTTTGAATTGTTGGTTGAGATTTTACGACGTTCCTTTCTTATAAACAAACGGGTGTCATCGTTACCTGTCATGATACTTATAGAGTTGTGACCCGATATAAGAGATATGACCGATAAAAATCAATATTATTTGTTTTTAGAGATTTAAGCACGAATATATCGGATGTGACAGCGTCTATAGACAGTTAATTTATAGATCGGCCAACGTGAGTTGAAGTAAATATCCAATCAAACCGTCAAATCATATGGAGAATGTTCGTTTTGGATACAAAATGGCAGCACATTGACAGGTCGATAACTATGAGCGTCTATAACAGTGACAGCTCGTTCGTGTGGTGGATTTGAAAACGCGCGAATTTCTAATGCGTGTTGCAAAATGCATCGCACGTGTAATTTGATTAAAGATGAAAAACAGTGTTGTCCCTTTTGTCCAATTTGTGTGCCTATTTGTGAACTTGTTGTCCTTCTCTGCATCATTGCTAGCTGCTACTAGTGTCCCGAAAGGCTTCCATGTTATTTCTGATGTGTTCTATGATATTTAGACGTCCAATTTCTTAATATGATGATCTTGAGTTCTTAGGTGCGTCTTATAAAACCGTAACACCAATGCGGAAAATGGACAGTGTCTTCGGGTATTTTCTTAACGAGTATCACTCCATTGTCGTGCCACATGTGCTTCATTTTGCAGTTCTTCTTTCACTTTTGCTTAGTTGACTCAACAAATAAGACGGAACACTCAAGCTGTGTTTGCTGCTAAGATCATTACCAGCGAGATTGATTCCCCTGAATTACTTCGGCAGCTTTTATTTTACGCACCTGAGAGAATGATTAGACAGCGTAATTTTGTACATCTCGCAGCTCGTAATCGGCAATATGGGTTGAATGAACCTATCCGAGCCGTCGCTAATGCGTTTAATGACGTCTATGCATTGTTTGACTTTAATGTGCCGTTAATTGTTTTTATTAAATGACTGTCCTGAATTAGGACGTGTCCTGTTTTTGTTTTAATTATACTTTTTTAAATCATTAAGACAACCATATGTCCGATAAATCATTGGAATAATAAATAAATAAATAAATAAATAATCTACTGCTACCATCGCTCAAATGCGCGTTGAAATATCTGAAAAATCCAATGTTAAATTTTAGATAATTAATGTTTACATCGCAGACAGAAGAATCAGCAACATTGATCGAAAAGTCTCCCAGTTTCATTACTTTATTATGATGGCTACCAAGCCTTTGGGAATTTAACTCATTAAAAAATTGTATAGTTTTTTCTTCATTACTTCACTTAAATCTTTGTTTATTAGTTAGGTAGGATCCGATTCTGCACGTTGTAGTTTCATTTTTTATACCTGTGATCTTGACTTTTTTACCTAGGGGATGAGTACTTAAGGGGGTTAGATTTTGATAAGTCTTTAGTGGGAATGACACTGATAAAGACTGCACATTGTAGTCGAGATACGTACATGGATACCAACATTAATTGAGTGGAATTAAATGGAAGATAACCCTTTTTTGCAACCCAATATAATTTCTTCAAAATCATACAAGTTGATGACATGAAAAGAAAAAGAAAAACTCCCACATATACTGTCAAATTACAGAAAAACGTTACACTGAAACTTAAATTTCGTTTATACAATGAAATCGCTCGTTTGTTCTACGAATTATTCGTTGTTTTCTGCAACGAAATTAATTTGTAGATTGTATGAAACTAGTTTCGCTAGAAATGGCACACTTGCTATCACTACACCCAACCAACGAGCCACAAGTGTTGGTTGTGAAGACCGAAAAATGTGGAGTGTGTTAGTCAGTGTGTTAGCATGCATGTATTGGTCAGACCGACAATATTTCAAGGAAAAAAAAGTATCCCATCTACAACACACATGCAGCACTTTAGGAAGAAGAGAATTGTACAAAGTTGAATTTGTATATTATACGAATAAGGCGTAATATTAGCATTGCACCAGATGTCAGGTAAAACGAATGTTTCATACCATTTATGAAAGATATGTTTTATATTCGATATTAATTTTTACGAAACAGTTTTCAGAGAAATAACGAAAATACATTTTCAGTGTAGGACAGTTTGGCCGGCAGCGGTGCCAAAATCTCTAAGCCGTGTGCGTATTTTTTACAGCCCTACGGTATTCGACAAAATTGCTCGGTTAACAAAGAACCACATTTATAAGTTTTTTGTTTACTTCTTTTTTAGGTAGGCTTAATCACGTTAGCTTGACGGAGCCGGTAATTTATTGTTCAGTGTTTGTAACAAACTTCACACAATTCTATGTCTAGTAGGAGTTGGGTCGAACACTCGATAAAGCAATGCCGGTGGTGCAGTGGTAAGCGTGATCAACTCGCACCCCAACAGGCCTGGGTTCAACCCCATTCAGCGCCACCGCCATGAGGCATAACATCTCTGATCACGCCTTCCTTCGCAAGGGAAGTAAAGCCGTTGGTCCCTGGTTCATGAGTTGATGGGTCGATAGGAAGGGGTTCAGGTGTGGGAAAGAAAAAAAAACTCGATAGGATCAGGCGAGGAGCTTGGATCAGAGTCCTACATTTTCGAAACAAAGAAAAGAAAATGAACTCTCCGTAGAATCGCTTCATTTCGAGCAATATCATTTTCGTGTAAGGCATTGTCTTTCTCGCTATCGAGTCACGATGAACATTCCTCCTGTCAAACATGACTTGACTATTGCTTGTTTCGTTCGTTCATCAGTTCATATCATTTGAAGCAAAGACTTGTTTCAATGGACGCAATGAATGACTCGACAGCTGCTTCCTTCAATTTTTCCACTCTCACTTCAATTTGGAGCTCATTCGACTTGTCACGCGTCGTGTCGTCAGGCATCAATATATAGTATCCGGATAATATCCGCACAATATCGGTTGCCGATAGGGACGGCATCAAGATTATATGCACTAATACAATGTTATTTTATATTAAACGAAAATTAAATTAACGAGGCCATTCTGGAGTCCAAGATGGCGACCATCGGGCTCAGAAAAAGTTTCAAATACCCTAAGATATGGGTATTTTCGGAACATGGACGACGCGTGGATGCCGAAATAGACGCCAATTTGCAGAGTATTTGATACTTCTTCTAAATTCCAAGATGGTGTCGTACTTCGATTTCCTGCCTCTAGATGTCACTACGATCCCAAAAATACCAACTTTGATCAGTATTTGACAGTAATTCACAATTTTCTGATTTTAAAATGACGTCAAATATCAGACTGATACTGGGATTTCAAAAATACCCACATTCATGGGTATTTGACAGTATTTCCAACTTTTTCTGAAGCCAGGAGTCGCCCCGTGGATTTAAAGATGGCGTCTAACATCGATTTTCGGCATCAACGTATCACCGCCGTTCTGAAAATTCCCATATTTCCCACTTTTCTCAAATCGGAAATCGCCGTCTTGGATTTCATAATGGCATTGGATATCGATTTCCGGTTTCTAGACATTACTCTGATTCTAAAAAAACGTAGTGGTTGTGTAGTGGTGAGCATGATTACCTCTCACCCCAGCAGGCTTGGGTTCAATCCCAGTCGGCGCCGCCGGGATGTTCTGAGGCATAACATCTCTGAAGTAAAAACCGTTGGTCCCCGGTTCATGAGTTGATGGGTCGATAGGTAAGGTCCAGGTGTGGGAGATGCCTTCCTGGCGTCGGTAGCATTGGTGCTCAGCACGGAAAACTAGATCGATGGAAAACAAATCAAGGGAAAAAAACGCAGGATGGTTTGGCTGGCGTCGTTTCAGTGACAAAAGATCAAGGCTTGCAATCTCGATCAGAGTTCACGACATTGAATTCTTCAATAAAGTTGTTTATCTCAGAACAAATGAGCAACTCTTCTCAAGACGCACCATTTCCATAACCTGCCGTTTCGGAGTTATATGGAAAATATAATCAAATTGGGGAAATGGTGAATAAAATGGTCTTCGTTATACATTAACGTATTCATTAACAACCATGCATTCTTTACCTTTTGCATGTTGAGGATCCATCAAATGCTATGAAATAAAATGTTTAAAACCTCAAAGTTTGGAGAAAATGTTGAATAGCTTCAAAATATATGCTCGATTACAATTATTCTGCATCCCACTGCGACCTAGCAAGAAGTACAGTCGACTTGTTTCGCGCTCCGGTATTTCGGAAGTTTTCTCGGTATTCGGTTGGTTTAAATTATCAGTTTTTTCTCGCTTAGTGATTACTGGCATAGTACCCGGCTAAACAATTATCTGAAAGTGAGTTTTTTTCTGAGAAGAAAGTGTGTTTTCGGCATCATCGGAAGGAAAATTGTTTTTGCGATTGCCAATTCGCCAACCATTTTGCCATCGGTGCGTGATCACGCATACCTGCACACAGATCATCGTCATCGAGTGTCAGCATCTGCCTCCGCATTTATACCGGTCATCCATCATCGTGTGTCCAGCTGAGTGCCGAGCCTAATACAAGCACACCACTACAAAGATCGCCCGCACACGCGCATCGAAGGTCACCCACGCTGCGCGTCGCTCCGCTGCTGCTGTGTAATCACTCGGTGGTAGTAGTATAGCAGATAAGTTTTTTTTTCCTGTTTCTTTCTCTCGCCCATCAGTTAAATTTAATTTTGTGTTTCTGTGTTTGTAGTTTTTTTTTCTGTTTATTGTGTCTGTGTGGTTTTAAGCATCGTTTCAGTGGTAGAGCGTTTACCGCTCCCACTAGTACGGCAAAATGGACGTCTCGTCAGAAGACGATATGGACATTTTGTCGGAAGATGACATCAGTTTGCCACTCGATGGCAAGAAAAGACGAAAACGTCCTGTCATTCATGGTTCGTCTCAGAAAAGCCCCCGATCACGAGCCTATCCAGATGACTCGACTGGGCCATGGGTTGTCTACTTTCAGCCCAAAAACAAACCTTTGAACTTGATGCAAATTTCCACTGATCTGACGAAGCGATACTCGGCCGTGACCGAAATCACGAAGGTTAGGCATAATAAACTTCGTGTTGTCGTTTCTAACCTGAAGCAAGCTAACGAGATTGCTGCCTCCCAGCTCTTTACGATTGAGTACAGGGTTTACATACCAGCTCGTGATGTGGAGATCGAAGGTGTGGTCACCGAAGCGAGTCTGACCCCCGAGATCTTGGAGAAGCAGGCGGTTGGCCGTTTCAAGAACCCCTTGCTCCCCCCGGTGAAGATACTGGATGTCCAAAAACTGGGCTCAGTATCTGTCAGCGAGGGTAAAAAGAGTTTTACCCCCACAGACTCGTTTCGCGTGACCTTTTCTGGTTCAGCCCTTCCTCAGTACATCGAATTGGGAAAACTTCGGCTACCTGTGCGCTTGTTTGTTCCTCGGGTCATGATCTGCCAAAACTGCAAACAGTTGGGACATACGGCCTCTCACTGTGGCAGCAAGGCACGCTGTTCCAAATGCGGGGAGAAGCACGAGGTTGGCGCCTGCACAGTCACGGCACCAAAATGCGTGTACTGCAAAGGATCTCCTCCTCATGGTCTCTCGTCGTGTCCGGTGTACAAACAACGCGGGGAAAAACTAGAGCGCTCTCTTAAAGAACGTTCCAGGCGGTCTTTTGCAGAAATGCTTAAGACAGCCAAGCCATCGACCAACGAAACAAATCCCTTCGCTCTTTTGTCAGATGACGAGTCTGGCTCTGACTTGGCTGAGGAGGGAGTTTCTTTCAGTTTTCCGGAAGGTTCTGCCCGGAAACGAAAACGCATCCGTTCGCGGAAAGTTGCAGATCAAGAACCCCAAATCAGCTTGCCCAAATCAAGGAGTGGTGGAAAAAAGGAGACTTCTACTCCTCCTGGATTCCGCAGAACTGATTATACCCAGGATTTTCCACCTCTCCCGGGGACATCCAAAACCCCCGATGCCCCAATTTTCAGAACACAAGCCCCTTCTTCATCTGGGTTGTTCTCATTTGATAACATTGTGGACAGTATCCTCAATTACCTCGATATTTCTGATCCTCTTAAAAGCATTGTTCTGGCAATGCTTCCTACTGTGAAAACCCTCTTGAAGCAGTTGACATTAAAGTGGCCCCTCCTTGCAGCAATCATCTCCTTCGATGGATAATTTTCCAAACGAGGTCGGGGATTTGATCACTGTTCTACAGTGGAATTGTCGAAGTCTTATTCCTAAGATAGAATCGTTTAAGGTTTTGGTTCACAATAATGATTGTGATGCATTTGCTCTGTGTGAAACTTGGCTCTCTTCAGATATCGATCTTCCTTTTCATGATTTTAACATTATTAGACTGGATCGTGAGGATTCGCGTGGAGGAGGAGTACTTTTGGGGATCAAAAAGTGCCATTCCTTCTATAGAGTGAATCTTCCACAATTTCCAGGTATTGAAGTTGTCGCATGTCAGGCTTTTGTTAAAGGCAAGAGCCTTTGTATTGCTTCTGTGTATATTCCTCCCCGAGTTTCGATTAGTCAAAAACAACTTTCAGATATCTGTTCAGTTCTTCCTACTCCACGGTTGATTATGGGAGATTTTAATTCCCACGGTACAGGCTGGGGGGAACTGTATGATGACAACCGTTCTACTTTGATATATGACCTCTGTGATAACTTCAATATGACAATTCTTAACAATGGAGAAGTAACACGTCTGGCTGGTCCATCCTCAAATGGAAGTAGATTAGACCTCACACTTTGCTCTAATTCATTATCGTTGGATTGCACGTGGAATGTGATCCAGGATCCCCACGGTAGTGATCACTTGCCGATCGGCATTTCGATTGCCAGTGGGTTCAATTCGTCGGAATCCGTTAACCTCGCGTACGACCTCACCCGTAATATCGATTGGACAACGTTCAAGACCGCGATAGATGAAGCCGTGTCGTCGGTAGAAGAGCTTCCACCGTTGGAGGAATATAACTTCCTCTCCAATCTGATCTTGGACAGCGCGCTTCGAGCTCAAACTCGGCCGGTTCCAGGAACGTCTTTTCGTAGGAAACCTCCTACCCCTTGGTGGGACCAGCAATGCACTGAGGTTTATCGTAAAAAGTCCGATGCGTTTAAGCTTTTCCGGAAACGTGGAACACCCGTACATTTCGAAGCGTACTCGGCTCTTGAACGCGAACTCAAGAGCCTAATCAAAGCCAAGAAACGCGGATACTGGCGGCAATTCGTGGACGGTTTATCGCGCGAAACGTCGATGAATACGCTTTGGAACACGGCGCGAAGGATGCGTAACCGGTCTTCAAACAACGAGAGCGAGGAGTACTCGGATCGGTGGATTCTCAAGTTCGCGCGAAAAGTATGTCCTGATTCCGTGCCGGCACAGATGATTCCTCGCGAAACGACGAATTCGGTAGACGAGATCAGCCAGCCTTTTTCAATGCTGGAGCTCTCACTCGCGCTCCTTTCGTGTCGCAATTCGGCTCCGGGGGCTGATAGGATCAAGTTCGACTTGTTGAAGAACCTCCCAGACGTCGCTAAGAGGCGCATGTTGAACTTGTTTTGTCAGTTCCTGGAGTTCAATATTGTTCCAGATGATTGGAGGCGAGTGAGAGTTATAGCCATTAAAAAGCCTGGAAAACCCGCGTCAGATCATAACTCGTATCGTCCCATCGCGATGTTATCGTGCATTCGAAAGTTGTTGGAGAAAATGATCCTTTTTCGCCTCGACAAATGGGTTGAGACGAACCACCTACTCTCAGATACTCAATTTGGTTTCCGTAGGGGTAAGGGAACGAACGACTGTCTCGCGTTGCTTTCCACAGAAATCCAGTTGGCTTTTGCTAAAAAAGAGCAAATGGCTTCTGTGTTCTTGGATATTAAGGGGGCTTTTGATTCAGTATCGGTTGAAGTCCTTTCAGACAAACTCCACGCTTGTGGCCTTTCCCCATTAATTAATAACTTTTTGTACAATTTGCTGTCAGAGAAACATATGAGCTTTTCTCATGGAAACTCTACAGCTTCTCGATTTAGTTACATGGGTCTCCCCCAGGGCTCATGTTTAAGCCCCCTTTTGTACAATTTCTATGTCAGAGAAATTGACAATTGTCTAAGTGACAACTGCACGTTGAGACAACTTGCAGATGACGGCGTAGTGTCTATGACAGGGCCCACAGGGGTCAACCTGCAAGGACCCTTACAGGATACCTTAGACAATTTGTCTACTTGGGCTATCCAGCTAGGTATCGAATTCTCCACGGAGAAAACTGAGTTGGTCGTTTTTTCTAGGAAGCATAGCCCAGCACAACCGAAGCTTCAACTTTTGGGTAAGCCGATCACTCATTCCATGTCTTTCAAATATCTTGGGGTCTGGTTCGATTCCAAATGCACCTGGAGATCCCACATTGAGTATCTGAGACGAAAATGCCAACAAAGGATCAATTTTCTCCGAACAATTACCGGAACGTGGTGGGGAGCTCATCCGCAAGATCTTCTAACGTTGTACCGGACAACGATTTTATCGGTTTTAGAGTACGGTAGTTTTTGCTTCCAGTCGGCGGCTAAAACTCACATCATCAAACTGGAACGTATCCAGTATCGTTGTCTTCGTATCGCGTTAGGATGCATACACTCGACTCATACGATGAGTCTCGAAGTGTTGGCGGGCATGTTGCCACTATCGGATCGGTTTTCGGAATTGTCCCTCAGGCTCCTCACCCGTTGTGAAGTTATGAACCCACTGGTAATCGAAAACTTTGAGAAGCTTCTTGAGCTAAACCCTCAAACTCGTTGTATGTCATTGTATTACGTGTACATAACTCAGGATGTCAGCCCTTCACAGCATAATCCCCATCGTGTATGCTTCTCCGACTTCGGCAATTCAGTTAGTTTTGATTTATCTATGACGCGGGAGATTCGTGGAATCCCAGAACATCATCGTTCCATGATTGTTCCGTCAATTTACGCTGCAAAGTTTGGCCAAGTTGATTCCGCAAGATCGTTCTTCACAGATGGATCACTAATAGAGTCGTCCGCTGGTTTTGGTATTTTTAACGAATTTCATAGCGCCTCTCGAATGCTTCAAGCTCCTTGTTCCGTATATGTTGCTGAACTGGCGGCAATACACTATACGCTAGAAACGATCGCCTCACTTGCACCAGATCACTATTTTATTTTTACGGATAGTCTCAGTTCTGTCGAGGCTATTCGATCCATGAGGCCGGTAAAGCACTCCTCGTATTTTCTCATGAAAATACGAGAGCTTCTGAGTGCTTTATCTTTAAGATCTTTTGTCATCACCTTTGCATGGGTCCCATCTCATTGCTCGATTCCGGGCAATGAGAAGGCGGACTCACTTGCTAAGGTGGGCGCTATGCAAGGCGATATTTACGATCGACAAATCGCCTACAATGAATTTTTCTTCATTTATCGTCAACAGTCACTCGCCAGCTGGCAAAATAAATGGAGTGAAGGAAGTTTGGGACGATGGCTATTCTCGATAATCCCTAAGGTGTCGAAGAGTCCTTGGTTCAAGGGGTTGGATGTGGGTCGAGACTTCATTCGTCTGATGTCTCGCCTCATGTCCAATCACTATTCGTTAAACGCTCACTTGTTTCGTGTTGGGCTGGGAGACAGCAATCTCTGTGAATGTGGACAAGGTTACCAGGACGCCGATCACATCCTTTGGTCTTGTGCTGAGCATCGTGGAGTCAGATCTGAGCTGTGCGATTCCCTTCGGGCTCGAGGTAGACAACCTAATGTTCCAGTTCGGGATATTTTGGCTAGACGTGATCTGGAGTTTATGAAACTCATATATGTTTACTTTAAGAATACTAACCTTAGATTGTAAATTTGATTAACCTTGTGTTTAGTTTGTGTATTGTGCGTGTAGTTTTTTTTTAATGTTTGTTTTCAAGATGAATAGAAATAAGTTCATGTTTTAGGATTAATTAAATATTTGTATAATAAATCATATTTCAAACCTCCTTCTCCCTTTCCCCATCCAAAAAATTGTAAATCTCCACTAACCTCGAGACGACCGCGAGTAATCGGTTCAATTCCTTTAACTCTAGATTTCGGCTCTGTAAAGTTTATTCGATTGAGCCTGTACAAATAAATTAATATAAAAAAAAAAAAATACAATTATTCTGCTAACTCCATTTGCAGAAACTAAGAGATGAACTAGCTTTCGGCTAAAAATCTCTAAAATAAAGATTGAAAATAAATAAAAAATTGCAAAAACTTTTGGCACCAATTTTAAGTCCAGACTACACCCAAAGATTGGTTTTAGTCGAATACTTGGGCATATAGTTACTTTCAAGCGGATTTTGCACAGTAATAGTAATGTGTACAAATCAATTATGGATTCGATAGTAGTTTCAACAATTTTGCCAAACATACATTTGAAAAAAACAAACAATATTTTTCCTTTAAAAACGGGTAAACAAATCTTTTTGATTGGAATACTATTGGATAAGTTTGAGTCTACCTTCAAAAATAGATTTAAAAATTCAGTTTGTTTGATTTGGGTAACCTAACATGATTGATTGAAAAGTAGAGAAACGCCGATTGATTAGAAGAAGTTGATAGAAATTTACTAAGAGGCTGATCAATTTCATCCCATATCGTGAGATTTTAAAACTGTCCTTAAAATTAACCAACCACTCAATATGATATGTAATCATTCAGAACGAAAAACACCTTATGGCTGCCACAAGTTTGTCAATTTTGTTTAACGTAGATTTTTTTTACATTTATTTACATTACTAAATGATTAAATTGCCCTGGACTACGGTAGCTTCAATCCGTCAATAAATGGTGAACCAGCCTCTGGCTGAAGGCCTCTTGCTGAAAGTCTCTTTAATGAAGAAGAATAAAATCCGTCAAAACGGCATTAGAATCGTCAAAATTTACATAAACCGCAAAAAATGGCTTTCCAACCGCTAATCATTCCGAAACTGCTTAGGGTTCCGTTAAATGGTTTTTGAGGTTAGAAATTTGTTCAATGCCATGAGTTAAGGCTGTTCTGACAGTTCTGAGTGTATTTTAAGTTCTCATGTTCCTCAAGGTCTAAAAAATGGGAGCTTGGTGTTCTTAGTCTACTGATAGTAGTTGAAGTACCTCGAGCACCTTAAGTAAGATAGTTTTTGGTGGAAGTTGGGAAATTTCTCAGGGGTCCGGAGTTCTCTGAGTTCTTAGGGTTGCTGACATCACAGAAAGTCATTAAGCTCTATGAGTTCTTGGTATTCTTAGCTATCTGGGATTATTGTATTCATAAAGCATTTGAATATCTTGGAGATCTCAATAATTCTAAGGTTTGTTGAATGTGGATAAGTTGCTTGAAACCTGCGAATTTTTTCGAACGTTTTCAAAATAATGAAGTTTAATTCGGTTCTAGCAGTTCGTAATTTACAGGAAGTACTACAGTTCTTGTAATCGTTTGGTTTTAGGTTTAGGATTCCTGGAATTTTTTTTTCTAATCCTATTAAGTATCAGTATTTAATTACATTTTAAAGAGTTTTAAGATTTTCCATTTTTCAATAAATTCCAGCGTTTTGGATGTTGTTAAAGTTCTTGATATTGCGGGAGCTTAACAGCCGTTGAAGTCGCCATGGAGATGATGCATATTCTGAAAGTCTTCAGAGGAGGGTTAAGGTGATATAATATACGTCACGGGGCGATATGACCAACATCATTGGGTTCCCACGTAACAATTTTGGTTTTATGCGGGTACTGTAGACCATGATTTAGACTTGTAGAATGCTATAAAACCTCTATAAAGCTTGTAATGTTACTTGGGTTATGTCCTTAATACAAGCTTGGTTCGAATATCTAGCATTGGATATCAGACAGAGATGATTTTCTGATTCCATCAGTTTATCTAAAATCAATCCATTAATGATTTCAATACCTTTTTTCTTTGACTTCTACATCGAAGTTTTTTTTTTGTAAATCTTTACAATTCCTAATTTGAATCCACGTTTGCATTTGCTTTTCACTAGTTCAACTTAATTTACAGAATGTTATGCACGGCTACCCTCTTGATACATATTGTACATCCTATTATTTGGTTTACCACTGTACAGCATGACCATCTAATTATTTAGACTGTGTTAACACCTACAAAACTTTAAGATCTAATCTGTTAGAAACTATCAGCTAAATTTGTAGAGAAACTATTTCCACGATATAGGTGCAGCGCTACAATGGGCCTCCCTTAGCTCAGTCGGTAAAGGCGCAGCTACAAAGCAAGACCATGCTGAAGGTGGCTGGGTTCAATTCCCGGTCCGGTCAAGGAATTTTTCGGGTTGGAAAATTTCTCGAATTCCCTGTTCATACAAGTATGATTGTACTTTCCACACAATTATTCCAATGCAAAAATGGTACAGGCATCGACAGCTCTCAATTAATAACTGTGGAAGTGCATCTAGAACACTAAGTTGAGAGCACGCAATAAGCTAATATGCGATATGCAATAAGCTTGAAATGCGAAAAAGAATAAGAAGAAGAAGAAGAAGAAGAAGAAGAAGAAGAAGAAGAAGAAGAAGAAGAAGAAGACGATGAAGAAGAATAAGAAGAAGACGATGAAGAAGAAGACGATGAAGAAGAAGCTACAATATCGGCTTACATTCAAAATGTATTCGGAAAACAGTTTGGATTACGCTATGAGCTGATGACACTCTATGTGTACGATTCTTGAGTTGTTCATGAATTCCCTTCCAATTACTATTTCTGAAGCATCAGGATTTTGAAACTAACAGCGTGATTGTCTCACAAAAGAAATCATGATTTTCAAATGGTTTATCCAATATTAGAATACATGTTATTTGCAGGTATGTCAGAAGCAAATACTCCAACATCATCGCGTTTAAAAGTCAAATGAGGTTATTATGATTGAGATGCCCAAATTTGCAGACTTGATTCGTTTTCCATAATTAAGGAAATTTCCGCCTAATCGGGAGCTAGCACTCGTTACTCATGCATTCAGGAAAACAATCATTTCCAAAGTTCACTCGACTCATCATCAATCTTCGAGCTCATTTGGGTAGCACAGAGAACTCCATCATTCAGTACAGAAAACGAGCTTCTAATTCACGTACCTACCTATTCTACTTTCCGTGCACCGAGCCTTCCCCAAAAACGGAATTGAACACTTTTCTCCCCCTCCGCAAACCATTACTCTTTCCTCCTTGGAACAAAAAAAAATGTGCTACAACAAGACGCTTTTCAAATCTGATCGCAACAGGAATCAGAACCCGATCAAGAAAAAAAAATGCACGCTAATGACCGGTGACCTTGAACGAAAAAAAAAAGTGTTGAGATTTTAGTTCGGCCGGCTTCCGGTATTAACTCCGGGAGCTGAATTCTTGTTTGTTTTCAGTCCCGATAGCTACCTTTAGACTTGAATGGTAATCAGCCGAATCGATAATGCTGTTGAACTCGCGCGAGTGTGCGATTAAATAATGGAAAAGCGAGAGGAAATCCTGCTACTGCTACTGCCGAAGCCGCGCCGCCACCGCCGAGATGCCACAATGCTAATGAGCTCTTTCGGCTTACTCTTCCTTCAAGTAGTTTTTTGGAAGTGTTCGATCGAAAATTGAAACATCGGATCCTCCTTTTCCTCCCTCTTCGGGTCGAACAATTGAATTACAGATCACGTGCGTCCGTGCATGTGTGAGGCATTCAAAAGCCGAAAAGTGCCAATAAATTGTAGGTTTCAGGATGGGTTTCGGCGTTGCGTCATTTTTCGGCGCAAAAAGGGATGATTCAATGGAAAACAATACGGTGAGTGTGCCGAAAAGTAAAAAAAAACAAAAACGCGCTTACAAAAGTGAGTGGTCACCGGTTGCGCAAGCTCATCGGGGTGAAGGTTTGCCGTTTACAATATATTTAAATACGATCGAAACTAATCCACTTTCGCCAAGGTGGGTAGAGAGGATTTGCTTCTATGAACACAGCAATCTGGAACATGTGAAGCATCCAATCAAATTTCTATTTGATTACGAAATGACGAAGATCATCAATCTTCGGAAATCCTTCAATCGCAAACTGTGATGACCTCCACCAAGATCAAATTTGATAAATTGCTTCAAATGTGTGTCACATTAGAACGGCCGGGTTGCCACGCATGCTCACCAATAATTGACCAATTTCTATGCCAATTTCGTACGCTCTGCGAGAATCAAACTAATCCTCCCCCCACCTTTGGATCGCTAATTTTCTCTCTATTTCCATGCATTGGCTTATTCTAAAACACTTTTGACCCATTCGATCTCCACTCCATCATCATCATCGTCATCATCATTATCGAGTGACCCCTATCTGTAGCTCTTTGAAGTGCACTGACCGTCATCTGCCAACATCCCACTGACTGGGCTGGAGACGACCATCGAGAAACATCATCATGCCAAAATAAAAAAACCAACCGAAGAGAAATCCGATTATTCCATTTCGGCGTAATGAACCATCACACACAAATTACCCTTATTTACTCATTTTTATTCCTCCCCCCGGCACCTCCACCCGCCATTCATCAAGATCATTTCGCGCTTTCTGTGCACCGTCTTCTTTCGCTGTTTCACTCCAACTTTATCTCAGCCCAGCATTCAAATCCATATTACAGCATCAAATGTGAAAATTTCTTATCCTTTCCCGCTGATTCATTGCTTTCTTTCTTTCGGTTTTTTTTCTGCTTTGACTCGAGCTTCTTCCTACGACGTCGCTGCCATTTGTGCGTTGACTTTTGGCAAAATCACTCTTGCACCACGCAACTGGTGCAGTTGCAGTCATTTGCCGAGTGCACGTGTGATGGGTAAAGCTTTGAGAGTGGATTTATGCCGGTAGTTTAATTTAATAACTTTGAAATGAAACCTGAACGAGTCTAAGTGTGTCAGAGGAATTTTCGACTTTGCAAGAATGATCCGATCACTCAGTTTCGTTTACACTTAAATGCTTTTGAAATTGTTATTCAGAAATTAGCTTGCGATTAAACCACAACAATTAGTCAAATATGTTTGGATGGAGTTTATTGATCCATTCCATGAAGTTTACTATCAGTATTGAATGAAAAGAGTTACTTTTCCCTAGCAGCGCACATGTCACTGAACAGTTGTGGTTACTTGTATGTAACTTATTTCAGTCTCAATCACGTTTTTTTCCCTTGATTTGTTTTCCGTCGATCTTGTTTTCCGTGCTGAGCACCAGACGCCAGGAAGGCAGCTCCCACACCTGGACCCTACCTATCGACCCATCAACTCATGAACCGGGGACCGACGGCTTTTCTTACCTTCCGAAGGAAGGCGTGATCAGAGATGTTATGCCTCAGAACATCTCGGCGGCGCCGACTGGGATTGAACCCAGGCCTGCTAGGGTGAGAGGCAATCATGCTTACCACTACACCACCGGCGTCGCTCTCAATCAAGTTTCAGCAACTTATTACGATGTACGTGTGTTGCTTGAATGCGTGACGTGAACATCAAAAATAGGCCTACCGTATGCGTGATAATGTTTGCACCATTGAGCAATGTCAAAATTAAAAGAATTCTCAAAAACTTCGTTTTAGAGTTTTTTTTTATTTATTCAAAGGGGTGATGTTTCTCAGAGTCTTAAACTACGTTAATCATCGACAGAGTTTCCACTTGCTGCAATTACGGCCTCCACACGCTTCCGGAATACACGGCAGGTTCTAATAATGTAGCCTAGATCCATTTCTCTCCAGGTACGGGTCAATGTTGGCTGAGGCTTGCTGTACTCGGGTGGCGTTTAGAACAGGCCTTGGCCTTCATGACGCGCCATATTGAGTAATCCAGCGGATTAAGATCGGAGCTGGATGGCGGCCGAGGTGGGGCACGGAGCCCCATCTTGTTGAAATACAACATTTGGCTTCGGACCGTACTGTTCTTTGATCCACAGAAGAACATACATACTTAAAATCCCGATGTATACCTCCGTGTTGACCTTGTCGCCTTCTGGAATGAACACCGGATCAATTTTTTGCCATGGGAAGCCACCAATCCAAACACCAAACTAGTAGGATGCTTGGTCAGATACACGTTCTTGTGCTCGTCGGCCACGTCGGTTCTGGAATTTGATACGGGATCGACGGTAAACATGCTCTCGTCGGTGAACAGGATTACCGGATTTTTTTGCTTAAGGAAGTTCAAGATTTTCTTGCATTGTTCGACTCGTAGCTCCTGGATGGCAATCATGTGAGTTTTTTTTTTTCCGGGCCCTCGACTTCGCCCCGTAATCTTCCTTTTCGATCTTCCGTGCCGTAATGTCACTGAGCCCGTGTTCCTTTGCCATTTTCCTTATTGAACGCACTGGATTCACCCGAATCTTCCTTTTGATAGCAGCGATAACTCTCGGAATCCAAGCTGACCTCGGACGACTTGTGGCCACCTTCGCGGATAGTTGTTCTTGCTTTTCTCGGTCTAAAACCCTTTTGACAGTCCACCGGGACACTCCCACGGCGATTGAAATGTCTTTTTGCGACATTTGCGCGTGGGACAAATCACGAATACGCTGCCACTTCGTCATGGTGCAGCTGTCAAACTAAGTAAATCATTTTCTTTTATATACAGCCTACTACGGTATGAACTATAGGTTACGTGCATGCAAAGAAAACCAAGGCATTGTATGCACAGGTGAAACGGGAACCTTATTCGTACGATGGTGCAAACATTTTCACGCATACGGTATTGCTCTCCATTCCACGGAGGTAAATGGATCATAAACGGATTATAGATTCCGTCACATAGAAAGAAAATTTTTCCTCCAACTATTTTCAGTGCACTTGGGAAAATTTTCTCACTGTGTCATTTTCTAGCAGCTCTGTAATAACTGGGCCGGTCATGTGGCTCTAATAAGATCTTATGGATTTTACATGACTCCAATATCAATAGCAATATCTTCTATCCATCTAGGAAGTTGCTGTCTTTGACAAAGTTTTGAGGTGACCAACTGGATAGTAAACAGATAAGATCAGGACCTTTTTACAACGTGTGTTAGTGTGCATCTTCGTAAAGCATGGCCAGTAATGAAACAACAGCATTTGGGTCTATTTTCGATTTGAATTAACGGAATTGAAAACGGTTTTCACTCAAGTGCATACTATTCCTTATATTTCAAGAAAAAAATCTAGAGTGTTCACTCGGCTGTCGACAAGAGCAGGCCACTCTCGATGTGTGCCACGCGATCGTCTGTCTTCTCGGCAGCAACCAATGTGGGCCTTCTTATTGTTCTTCATCAGCAGTTCTTTCGGTCGTTTAGTGATGAGTGTGTGAATGTTGACCACGTTTTGTCGCGGTTTCGAAGGAATCCTCGAACTTTTCCCTTTTTTCTTTTCGCACAACGGTCTGACGTTTTGATGACTGTACCTTTTACCTTCAGTTTCCTGTTGATAATTGCCCAGTAGTTTTCAATGGGCCTGAACTGGGTCAAATTGGGGTTTTCGGAAAAAACTGAACTCCGTTGTCATTGAACCATTGTAGTACTTTCCGGCTGTAGTGACAATCCGGCCAAAATGCCACTGGACCATCATTTGACTGAATGAAGGGCAGAATTTGCTTCTGAAGACATTCGGCTTAGTAAACCTCTGAGCTCATCATTTTCTCAGTGACGAAAACCTTTGTCTTCTGGCCGCAGCAGAAAATTCCCTGCAGTTCAGGACGAAGATGCTTGTTAACTTTAATGGGGCACTGATGGGTCTAAAATTTGCTCAGTTATGAGTATTTGAGAGCTCGCGACTGATGTATAGAAAAGACTGTCTTGGGGATTTTCGGCTCTTACAGTCTTCTAAAGCAGCAAAACTTTGTATTGCCTAAACTCTCCGACGTTTCGGTGATTTATTTCACCATCTTCAGGGATTTAACAGCTTGTTGAGTGGTTGTCTGTCTTAACATTATTCCGACTGTTTTACTTAATGGTATTGCAAAAACTACCAAAGCTGTGTTTATTTAGATCAAGTTCACTGTCAGTTTGGACACTTGTTTAATTGTGCTGATGGCAGTAATCTTGTCAGATTTTCTCTATGCACTAATCAGACACTCAGTGTTCCTGTCAGTTCAAATCGTTATTGTTTGACAGTAGCGTTCTCGTCGAACAGCAATCCCAAGTAACAATCTTGGTTTTATGAGGGTTCTGTAGACCATGATTTAGACCTGTAGAACGTTATAAAACCTCGTTAAAACTCCTTGGAATGTTTCAGTCAGACTAGCCAGTGTTAATGTTCAACCAAGTTTCCCCGTCGGGTTGACCAGCACACACGAATTTTATCCCGAGCAAAGTCGGAGATCAAATGTTGTCGTTATGGTAATTTTAATGGTTAAATTATCAAAATCGAGAGCTTAAAAATCTTCTTGTTACTGAAAGCTCAATTTGATTTGCATTTTTCATGTTGACAACAAAACAAGTATTCAATTTGATGTTCTACAAAGATAATAAAAACAGAAACGTATTGAAGAGAGAGCAAATGTACAGCAAATTATCTGAGGCATAACATCTCTGATCACGCCTACCTTCGGAAGGAAAATAAAGCCGTTGGTCTTCGGTGCATAAGTACAGTCCAAAACAAATCAAGGAACAAGAAAATGTATAGCAAAATTAAAACAAAATTTGTAATCGTATGTTTCAATATCGTGTGAACTGCAATCAAATTATTATTTAAATTTGATCATGACAACATTATTTGATTTCGATTTGCTATCATTTTGCCTACTTTAGGAACTTTTCCTGCATGTAAATCATGAAGAAAGAAAATTTAAAAAATAAAATCTTCCAATAAAAAGGGTGGAACTTCCTAAATTTCTTTCTAACAAAAAAAATGCAATTTCAAAATAAAGAGTGCTAAAAAACTTATGACAAAGAGTGAATTGTAGAAATTTGTAACAAATTTAATAAAAATGTGTAATTTCAGGTCTGCACCGAGAAAACTGCATTTAAAAAGTATGAAATGTTTTTCCTCAAAAACTCCATTTTGAAAATTATTAAACCTTTTTTCATGAAAGATGACTCATTTATCTGCAAATCGTACAAACATTGCAAGATGAGCAATTTTTTATTCTTCTGTTCAGGACATAAAACCACTGTGACCAGAAATTTGATCTATTGTAGCATATTCCGTGTCGTTAGTTTAGTGTATGTTGTATTACTCCATAACTATTTAGAAATAATGAAGTATTTGGTTTTTATACAGTTGTCATTCTTGCCTTTATCTCAAGGAATCGATTCTACTTGAAAGGTCCCGCTATTTATACCCTTTGAAGAGTGAGAGCACTAGGGAAACTAGGGAACAACGGATAGAAGATTAGGAATCATATAGATGAAGACTAACCATCTCATTTTGATCATTGTTACAAGTTCATCCTCAGTGTTCACTCGGCTGTCGACAGAAGCCGACCACTGTCAATGTTTGTCCCGCGATCGTCTGTTTACTCAGTAGCAACCATTGTGTGGTCCTACTCATTGTTCTTCATCAGCAGTTCTTTCAGTCGATGCATCGTCGACTTTGGAAAGCAACCGTTTCGTGATGGATGTGAGTGCTGACCACGTTCTGCATTCATTGCTGCAATGGAAACGCTCTGACCCCCGTTGGCGAATCTGCCATAAAATGAAACTACTGGAAGTGGCTCCCGTTCTGGTGGAGCAGGCTGAACTGAAGCAGTCAGAACTAGGATTCGGTTGTAGATCTTACATCCGGTAACGTACCACGAAAAGGTGATCTACCCACGATACGAGAAGAGAAAAAATATAAAAAGTCGGTTTATGATCTTGTTTTTACATATTTAAAAAAACAAATATGCCAAGATTCTTAAACCTTGGTTTGTGCAAAAAAATCGTTCTCTGTACCTTGGGGTCAATTTTACCCCAAATTAAAATTGTCATATCTCAGCCTTCAGAGTTTGTCGATTTTTCGGGCATAGGTTGAAAACACTCTGCCGTAAAAATAACTATAATTTAGAAAGAAAAATCACTACTACTTGCTGAGCAATCTACTTAGCTGTTACACTTTTTTCGTTGCACAAAACAGAAGGTTTCTGTTTTTAAGACAAACTAAAACAAAAATATGTATGTAAGGTAGCCACCATCCCTTCGAAGATCTTGTCTTGTATGCAGCTCCACTTAATAGCAAGATCAATTTGAGCTACCTATCTGAATTCACAATATCGCTGTATGAAGGGTCAACAACGGAGGGGTGGACCCGTAGGCAGAGGCACTTACGGGAAATCCACGGAGATTTAAGAATCTCCTTCCAACGATACCATCCAACAAATCGAATAACGCAATTCGCAATACTTTTTAAGCTTCCTACAGGATGGTTTGTTAAGAAGGATGCGTCAATCTGACTGAAAGTGTTGGAGTAGAATTCACACCGCCACAATTGAATCGGTAGGATAAAGAAAATGTTAGTGTTTATTCCCTCCTAGACTCCGGTTGTCATACTGCTTAAATCGTCCAGTTTCAGGTCAAATGATACCCTGATATTTTACATACAATAAGATGCAGTTCTATGTCTCCTCAGCTCCCAATATAAGGTGCATGTAACACTAAAACTTCAAGGTTATATTATATAAATATTTGTTTTCAAGATTGAAAAAAAAGTATGATGTATAACGAACAGGACTAAACGTAAAATGGAAATCCAATCTCATCTAAATGATGTCATGCATGATGAGAAATAAACTAACACATAAACTAAAACAATATAATATGTATGTTAATAAAATCATCAACTTTGCTCAAGACGGCAACCATCCATATGAGCAGGATCTGTGGATAGCGTTATATAATGGCAGAGCATAAACATTTTCGCTTTTGTACCACTCACTATATAGTTAATTCGTTCATGCACAATGTATAGTTTTGAAAATCTTGTATTCCTGAATAGTTAGTTAGTTAGTTATCTTTATTAAGGAGACTTTCAGTCGAACGCTGGTTCATGTCCGGTATTCCTGAATATCTTTAAATACAGAAGGACGCAACATCCAATTTGATTGGGATCTCGTGATATAAACATCTCTATCATCAAAATATGCCACTTCATAAGTATAGTCTGATAATTTAAACAGAAATTCAACTAAATTTACTAAGCAAATAATCTGAAATTTCAGAAATCTATTGAAATTTGCTTAAGATACGGGAATTTGAATTTGATGGTACAGACAGCATCCGTATTTCAATAAAAAATTCAAATAAATTCCTTTTCAAGGTTTTTGGAGCAGATTTTGTTTCCTGGAATCCAATAATCATTCTTGATACGAAAGTTTGTTCTCATCTTCGCAACTCAAACTAATAGAAAACATTCGTTTTTGGGGCTGAAATGTTTGATCACACCATAAGGACTGAACCCTTACTCATTTTAATTTGTGGAAGTAGTAAAATCAGAAACTTTGAGCTGGCACGAAGACTCTCGGAGGACAGAATATCGTTATCGTAAAACAGGGTACTTTTGATCGTAGAATATAATGATTACATTTACTCTCAATACCATTGAAATCGTAGAGCTTTTATAAAGTTTGTTCAACATATTTTTCAAATTTCTGAAAAAAAAACAATGTTCTTGTTTTTTGCCTGATTGAAGACGCACTCAAAAAAAAAAATTATATTATATACAAAATATTGACGTTGGATCACACGACAAAAAAAAATAATGTAAATGCTTTGATCCCCTTAAACATATTACTATCGAATTGACTATAGGATTTTCAGATACTTCAGAAAACTATCAATGCTACCCCATTTTACGGTCCTTATTAATTCGGTCCACAACCCAAGTAGCTTTGACCAACTCACCAAAATATCGTAGGGTTGACCCTGTAAGAAGCAGGGTATGTCACGTGGATTGTGAGGAATATTTAATGTTTTTTTTTAAAGAGAATTATCAGAAGAAAATCAAGACATTCTTACGACACACTCCCATCAAGCAGCGCACGTGCTACGTAGAAGTTTAATATTCGAAGAATCCCATTGATCAGTAATTTTTTGCCCAAAAAAAATCCCCACGAACCCTGATTGATCGACTTATCGCCTTGTCCGAATCAATATCAAAGACTCCGTTCGGTTCTGGAACCCCACCTCCTTCTCCCCTCGTTTTCCCATCACCCACCGTTTAAGCTCGCGCACAGCCAGCCATCCCGCGCGATTCCTCTCGATTATGCTAATTGTTTGATTTATTTCCAGCTCCAGCTTCAACTCCTCTAAACCTATAAGCTTTTCATCGTTTTGATATGTTTGATTAATTTGCTCTTCGTCTCTCTCCCTCGTTACAGGTAAAAAAAACCAACGCCATGTGCCAATCAATGAGGTGGAAAAGGCTAAGGCAGCCAGCGTCACGATCCTACGCTCCGCGTTCGCGCCCAAAGATGTATGTGATGTGTGAGCATGTTTAACTTTAGCAGGTATAGATAGCATTAGAGTTCTGCCCGGCACTGACGTTAATCCATATTAGAGGATTTTTCATACCATCTTTCCCTCTTTCCGAATGAAACTGCCAAAAAGGCCGCCTCGACGCCGGGCCCAGCTGCCGACTGAGTCTACTTATAGGAAAATCGAGCAAGCAAATCAGATTTTCGACTTTTCGATTCAAAGGCTACGGGTGTGTTTGAATTTAAATTGCTAAAAAGCTTCAGGTGTAACGTTAATGGGCTTAATATATAAATTTCAACCGACTGCGGTCCACGTTCTACCAGACTGTGTGCGTGTGTGCGGGGACGTTTGATCAAGCGGGTGCGCGCACACTCGGCCCTATCGATGAGAGATCTGGTTTTTCTTTTCCCGCGGGATCGCACGGATTAGATCGCGGCGGAGTGAAGGTTTTTGGGGTGTCGATTTAAGTGCTAGAACTTGTTCAGGTATGCAAAAGTGGGAATGTTTGAATAAATTATTATCTACGGTGAGACGAATTGGTTCATGCTCCAATCGTGTTACGTCATGTGAATTAGGTTTATTTTTTGCTGCAAATCATGTGTGTGTGTGTGTGTTATACGTGAATTGGAAAGTAGGACACAGCTGGTCCTGTGCTTATCGTTTGCCTGACTTCTATTTTATTTAGCTCAACTCTGAAAGCATTTCACTGTAGCAGAAGTGTGATTTTCGATTCTTCAGTTCTAGGACCATACAAGTCTTCGGATATTCCATTTTCTAACCGAGCCATAAAAATTCCATCAGACAAAAGTTACCGTAACACACTATCATCGAGTGCAGTTCGTAAATCTCCTATACTGCTGCCAATCGGTAGCCAATTACATGAAAGGTGTTGCATCTTTATATTGACAGCAATCTGGGCACCGAGAGTTATGGAGACAGAGACAGAAAGAGCAACCACGGAAGACAACAAATCTCCTTAATTACACTACGCGCGCGTAAATACACATTTACAGTAAGCACATCGCAAGCGATGGATGCCACATATCTCTTCAAAACGGGACATTGATTTCCTCCACGGCTCCGAACCAAACCAAACTAGATCAAGGAGATCAATAAGTTCTCGAAGGGTTTCCTTTTTTTACCCCTCAGATCGTTTCGTTTTGTGTCGTCTAGCAAGCAGCGCAGCAACCTTCAAGAGCAAGCTCGCTCTCTGCCGCTCCCTGTTTGGAAGCTTGTTTTTCTAGTAGCCTTGGAGCCCTGCGTCGTCTTATAACGAAACCCAAAGGCGATATCTCTTCTCCGCGAGACATAATCAGCCATCTGCAAGAGTTGCCGTTTCCTACCGTTCCTCGCTGCTGTCGACGTCGTCGTCGTCGTATGTAACCGGGAGTTTTATTGTGCCAGGAAAAGATTGGCAAAGAAACCGAGACTTCATTAGTGATTCTACTCTGGATGGCTGCTGCTGCTGCTGCTGTCTTCTTATCACTAGTTGGAAGGCGGAATTGAGGGGTGTGCGCACAAATAAAACATTGTTTTGCAATTATTTCCAACATCGCTGCAATCACTTCTTTGCCGAGGTTATGTATGGCTGGAAAAGAACAGAATCTCGGCTGCGGCGCATCATGTCCAGTTAGCGGAGTTGTTGTTGCTGCTGCTGCTGCTACTGCTGTCCCATGGGGGGAAGAGTCCGTCGGAAAGCGAAGGCCCTTAAACGGATTGGGAGATTTTTATTGCGATTCACCTACTGAGTTGGATGGAGCTGAATGGGATCTTTTGACAAACGAGCAGTGTTGGTAGATAATAATGATTTTAGTAGGCAGTTCGTATACAATTGGGAGTGCAGTTGGATCCACTACTGATGGTAGAATGATTGAGCTTGATTACGTTTTTGACAGCCATGGTGGGTTCTGCTAATGTCTTGGATTTGTTTGCAATAAAATCATGTGTTTCTTTATTCCAGTCACTCACACTTATGTGTCACTTACATTTAATTAATATGCAGAACAGATTGACCTATAATATTTAGAAGCTGGCCCTACTGACTGTACTACAAGATGCCAAAAACCATTGCTACAACATGCCTTAAAAGAACCGCTAACGTTTCAAAGTAGGCAGAATCATCAATGCAAAATAAAAAAAAACTCGTAAGAACTACGTATAGCAGGAAATATCTGCTATCATCACCTTAAAATTCCTGAGCTGAAAATGATTCTACATGTTAAATCTCGAAAAACTCTCCAAGCCTTAAAAGATGTTCTACACCTATGATTTCTAACGTCTAAATTTGCATATATTTCAAAATTTAACTAGCTCATTCAATCATTTCTCAACCTTTTTCTGAACAACACGTTGCATTTTGTCAAAAATTTATTAAAGTATTTGAATCATTCTGGAATAAAATTGGATCAATACATAGTTTCAGAGTTATGCCGGTTTCCGTTGGGGTCACTCTGAGTCGGCATTACTGTTTAGTAATATTTATACACTCGGTGATCATTATATTTCCGCACTCCAATAATGTGACTAGACCAATGGCGGCTATACCGATGGTCCATTGGGTATCCTGGAAAAGTTCCGCTGCCCCCGCGGAAGTGTCAAATTCTCGACAAGAACCAAAACTTTTAGTGCAAAACTCGGCCAGTAATGACCTTATAGAGAGTTCACATTGCTCGAAAACCACTGAACCTAATTGGACCTGTTTCCAGTTGGGTCATACCATGAGTAAATTACATCGCAGTAATGCTACATGAAAAGCGGTAAGATGACATAATATGAATGTCCTCAAAATAAATATTTTTAGTCCGCAAAGGTGATTAAAAATTATTTAAATTGTTTAAGAATTGACTCGTGAAATTTGCGTGAAACGCACTTTTCATGGTCATGATCGAGAATACTGTCCCTGTTGTTAACGTTTTGCGGGGCGATATAAACCAAGCATAATCGTAAACTAACAGGAGAAGCTGTCAAATATGCATCAGAGCTTCAATAAAGCTAAGAGGAAGAGGAGACAACTGGCTTCTTTTTTTCTGTGACGTGTTCTTCTTCTCTCACGGAAATGACCGTGCAAAAAATTTTCATTATTGGTCATCGTTGGTCATTAAATTACACAACACAATGAGCAATTCTCTGCCAAATGAACTAACGACTTGGTATGAGCTCCTCCGATTTTGATGAAACTTTCAACATCCCAAGTAACATTGCAAGTTTTATCGAAGTTTTAAGCAATCTACAAGTCTAAATTATGGTCTACAGAACCCTCATAAAACCAAAATTGTCACTTGGGATGTCTTCAGTATGGGAGATTATGATTTTTCCACAGATCACGAGACCATTTTGACTTAAGACTAATTTTTTTTGAAAAGGGTGTATGTGTTTTAATTTGGAGGAAAATTATTGGATTAAAAGGAAGAAAAAAAAAACACTGTAAAAAATTTGTTAATTTTTAGAAAAAAAATAAATAAAAACATAAATTAAAAAAAAAAAAAAATTAATCCAAGATGGAGCAATTTCGAACAAAAAAGCTCCTGGAAGAAAAGTTTTCTTGAAATTTACAAATTTGATGCATTAGAATGAATAATTGAATATGATTCTTTAGGTCATAGAAAATCAAAATAATCTTGGTGACCAACATCCTAAACGTAAAAATAAAGTTTAGAAAATTAGCATTTTCTTGAAAAAAAAGCCATTTTCATTAGTTTCTCTTGATTCTCCATCTACAGTGGTTCGATGTCGAGGATGTGCATAAAATTTCTTACCTTACAGGTCACTTTTTTGATTTGTTTTGACGTTAAGAATCAAATTAAAATATTGCAATATGGCAAATTTAAAAAAAAAAAATAGGAAAAGTTTTGCTTCCAGGAAATTTTTTATTTGAAATTGCTTCATCTTGGATATGACCAGGCATGGAAAATCATTTGCATTCATTTACATTCATTTGCCCCTAACTTTTTTCATCAACAGAATTTCGCAAAATGATATATGGAGCTTTTTTAGGTTTTGTTATTAACTACAACAACTTTGCTAACAACTCGAATCCGTATCTCTTATGTATGATGAACCAGAGCGAACAGAAGCCACTACTGTTTTTCAGTGAATGTATTTTACATTCACTGAAAAACAGTTACAAGTTCTGCCCGCTCTAATTCGTTATGCATAAGAGATAGAGATTTGAGTTATGTGCAAAATATGTAGCTAATAACAAAACCTACTAAAATTCTATACGTTATTTTGCGGATTGCTGTTGATGGAAAAAGTTAGAAGCAAATGAATGTAAATCATTGCATGAAATGAATGTAAATGATTTTCCATGCCTGCATATGTCATAAGGTCATCATCTTCTTCTTTCCTTTATTTAACGTCGGTCTCTGTTCCGCAATCTAGTGTCAATCACCGACGGACATTGATTGCCATCCATTGACGGCAATCGAATGTGCAGGAAGGCAGCTTCCACACCTGCGTAGGATATCGCACCCATTCATTTAACACAATGGGCCGGGACCAACGGCTTTAGTTCCCTTCCGAAGGAAGACGTGACCAGAGATTTTTATGCCTCAGAAAAATCCCACCGACCTCGGCTGGGATGGAACCCAGACCCATTAGGGTGAGAAAGCAGTCACGCTTACCACTACACCACCGGCGCCGGTGACATAAGGTCATCGCAAAAAAAAATCTTACGTTGGAATGAAGAGAAATTAAAATTTCATATATGTATTTTTTCTCAAATATTCAACTATTTTGTTTCTAGTGTTTATTTTTTTTTCCTTTAAAGTCTTATCAATTCTCAGATATTTTCTCAGGCATAATTTTTATACAATTGATGGTTTAGTGGTTTAATCTCCCATACTGAGAACATGTTAAAAGTTTCATCAAAATCGAAGGGGCTCGTGTCGAGTCGTTTGCTCATTTGACAGATAATTGCTCAAGTGTCGGAATTTATCTTCCTTTTGACGTAGACTACGTCTTACGGGAAGATACTGGGGGTTAATCGAAAATCTAAAATTACGACCGTCACGAAAAGGTGTAAGGTTTTGAACGCTTATAACGTTGTCATTTAAAGATGAAATTAAAATCCAAATACATCAATCGATAGGAAATAACTCACCAAATCTGCTAGAATGAATGCCTCCAATTTTCCATAAAAAACTGTTGAAAAATATACAAATAGAAATCAACAAATTTTATCACTGGTTTCATGAAATAAACGTTCTCCCCAAACCCAGTCGACACAATCACTTATTGCACATTTGTCTGATTGAACCTGAAAAGTTAAAAAAGCGCTGCTGTCGTGCCTCAACTCATTTTCGCTTCGCACGGCGTGGGAGAAGGTAGCAGCAGCAGCAGCAGTAGGAAGGCAGCGGTGGTGACCCTCGATTTGTGATTTCCCTCTCACAGCTTACAAAATAGAGTACTTGACACTACTTAACATGTCTGTTACCTCTATATATGCATTTAGATTAACAACAAAACATACTTACTGCCTCGCCCCATTAATAGAAACAATGGCAAATTCTGTCAAGAGCGGGGCTTTAAAATATTTTTCGTGCAAAATATGTAAAAAATGAGGGACTTCGGATGTTAATCTAAACACATATTAAGAGGTACCATACATGTTTTGCATTGCACTGTCCTCTATGAACAATTAACGGATAACAGATTATGCGTAGCTTCCGATAGATGTCACCGCAAACAACAGCAGTGACATCTGATGGAAAATGAATGCAGAAGCTTGACAAAATGGTTTATTTCAAACAAACCAATCCCTCTAAGGTGGGCATTCTCCTGATAGACCTGATAGGACTAGGAATTGTAAATAATAATTGAAAAATTTCAAATGGACTACAGATAAAAAACGCACCTCTGTCACTTAAAAAATGCATACCGTTCCGATTCAAATTTCGGACGATTCAATTTCGGACACTTTCATTTTTAATTAAATTTTACATCCAGTTAGAAACAAAGTAATAATGTTAGATGATCGTGGAGGGCACTAGTCAAAAAAATTTAAAATTTACAAGACATGTGGATCATATTCGACCGAGATAATCAACTTTTAAAAGTGTCCGAAATTCGAGTTTAAGTGTCCGAAATTTGAATCGGCACGGTACATGTAATGTAAACCACACAAATTAAAAAAAAAAACATCATTTAATGCAAAAAAAGCTAAGTTTTTGCAATCTGTTATAGATATGGAAGCCACTTTTTCCCACCATAGAAACGCCCCGTGTTCTTATGCCAAATGATGCATGTGTGTCCACAAAACGCAAACGAAATCTCAAAAACAGCAATATTAAGTAATTTTTTTTTTGCTCTATCGGTAGATTAAAGATGTAGTGGTTAACATCCATACCTCTCACGCCAAAGTCACTTGTTCAAATCTCACCCCCGGACAAGTCACGAATGACCCACACAAAGTGACTATAATTAAAAAAAAAGTAACGAAAACTTATTGCAGATATTTATTACTAATCTAAATATTCCCGATCAACTACGAAATGTTGCATACAATTGGTGCAAAATTGTTCACCCCTTTTTTGTGTGTACATTTTTTTAGCGTTCTGAAAGTGATTCGCTGTGGAAACCTTATTTCTGATCAATCTCATTACCACATAAAAATTTCAAGAACACAAATATCAGCTCTCACAAAACTTCATTGTTATAAGTTCACTTCACGTTAGCTGCAGTGCAGTGCACAAGGAGTTTTGATTTCATTAGTGACACACAACAGCGTCTATGATTTGTGCTCTAGAAATCTTGAAGTGAAAGCGAATATCAGCCATCATGACGACCATTGTTGGAATCACCTGAAGAAAGCCCTACCTTCATATCATTCATATCTGATTGTAGTTAAAAAACCGAATGGAATAGAAATGTATTTGCATTTTTATGAGGTCCTGAATTCAACCAAGTAGGAAATTCAAGATATGTACAGGGTGCGTGACGAATTTTTGCAGTAAATTTCAAATAGTAATTTCTCATGCTTGTGCATCATGATTTAGATATATTTGGCAGCACTGGATAGCTTATACTGTTAGGTGTAAGATTTAAACAAACAATGTTGAGTAAACGTAAAGATGTCGAAACAAGAGAGCAATCTGTCAGCCGTTGTCGCTTTGTGTAATGTGTCTGAAAGAACAGTGTATAATATTAAAAAAGGCTTGGGAAAGTGATAAGACGGAGCACCTGCTCATACTGCTAATAAGCAGAGAAATGGCTTACAGAAAATATTTCGTAAATTTGGGAGGAAGAAATTTGGCCCCCAAGTAGTCCCGATATCAATCCGTTGGATTATTGTGTATAGGGCGTCGTCCAACGGGATACCAATAGAATCCCTCACACCACACTTAAGTCGCTAAAAGCTAAAATCAAGGCAGTGATGACATCTATGGATCGAAACATTTTAAAACGTGCATACTGTTGTTTCCGGAAGCGTCTAACTACAGTTGTCGAAAGGGAAGGCAATTTTTTTGAATAAATTTACTTACAACTTCCATATGTTGCGAAAGAAAATAAATCGCACAAAATTCATTGCTAGAATAACTAACTGGTGTATTTTTTCTCAAATATGCCATTTACTGCAAAAATTCGTCACGCACCCTGTACATACGACCGAAATGATAGGTTACTTCTACTGTATTTAAAATCAATATCTAGAAAAATGCCTTATAGCCTAGAGGGGCCTTATAGCCTAGTCAGTAAAGGCACGGTATTACCAAGCCGGAGGCGGCGGTTTCGATTCCCGGTCCGGTCGAGGGAAACTTTCGGGTTGGAAATTTTCTCGACTTCCCTGGGCATTGAGTATCATTGTGCTTTCCACACAATATACAAATTCATGCATTGGTATTGGCATCGAAGGCTCTCAATTAATAACTGTGGAAGTGAATTTAGAACACTAAGTTGAGAGCACGAAATAAGCTAATATGCGATAAACAATAAACTTGATATGCGAATAAGAAGAAGAAGATGGCTAAGAGTTTGATTTTTTTTAAATTCATATGTGAAAACACATACACCCTTTAAGAAAATTAGTCTTCAGTCACCAGTCCGCATCGTGCTCTCTTGCCGTGCGGATCTATTTGCTTTTTGCTGAAGGAAGTGTTACTACTACCTAAAGCTACAACAAATTTAAACAGCACTCTCAGTGCTCAACCTGTAAAAAATTTCTACCTTGTTCAACTCTTATTCCTCTTCGATCCTTGTTTGGACCCTACCCGAGGTAATCCTTCTTGGATATCGATTTGATAAATTCCTCTTCGATCCTTCAGATTCTTATAGTAATCTGCTTGGAAGTCGATTTGGATACAAATTTACTACCGCCATGGCGCCTAAACGCAAAAGAAAGGGGCAAACTCTTGACCCCCCTTCTAATGAAATTAATTTGAGTAATCAATTTGATTTGCTCACGGATGATGAGAATGATCCATCATCCAAGAAAAATTCTAGTAAACTTCCGGCTTAATGCCAAGAAAAAAAAGATTCCTCCTATTGTGATAACCACTTCCGATTTCCATGCTCTTCGCATGGAACTTTTGAATTTCGTGAAAGTTAAGTTTTCACTACAAATTGGACGTCGGGGTGAATGCCGTGTATTGGCTGAAACCTTGGACAGATTTAAATGTCTTCTCAAGTACCGTGCCGATTCAAATTTCGGACACTTAAACTCGAATTTCGGACACTTTTAAAAGTTGATTATCTCGGTCGAATATGATCCACATGTCTTGTAAATTTTAAATTTTTTTGACTAGTGCCCTCCACGATCATCTAACATTATTACTTTATTTCTAACTGGATGTAATATTTAATTAAAAATGAAAGTGTCCGAAATTTGAATCGTCCGAAATTTGAATCGGAACGGTATCTTACTGAGAAGAAGCACAATTTTTTTACTTACGACACCAAAACTGAACGTGTGTTCAAGGTTGTCATGAAAGGACTGCCCAGTGGTGAATCCCTGGATCAGATCAAAGATGAACTGGCAAAATTACTTGGAGTTGTGCCACTCCAAGTAATCAAAATGAAAATGAAATCCCGTCCTGGCGATTCGCGCAACGGGATTTCTAATGATTTTTATTTAGTTCACTTCAAGTCTAGTGAACTAAACAACCTTAAGGCCTTAGAAAAAGCTAGCCTTATGCTCCATGTCCGAGTGAAGTGGTAACACTTCAGAAAGACTGGAGAAAATTTCCAAAACCTCACTCAATGCCGTAAGTGCCAGGGATGGGGTCACGGAACTAAAAATTGCTACATGCCAGCTAAATGCATGAATTGTGGTGATTCCTCTCACGCAAAGGACGACTGTCCTGTGAAGGAAGATCCTAAGAAATTTAAATGTTCAAATTGTGGTGAAAACCACAAATCCAATTTTTGGGAATGTAAGACTTGCAAAGCGATCCTACAATCTCGTTCTAAGCGACAGGTAGGAAACGCTCCACGTTTTCGACTAGGTACAAATTCCTCTGCTGTTAACAACGGTCAGCGAGGAACAAAGTCTACATTCGTACCCGTAGGTACAAATATCATCCCTGCTTCCAATTTTTCATCTGTACCTACTCCTCTCGCTGCTAACAATGTTCAACAAGTTAATGGAGCTACCTATGCTGCTATTGCAGGGTGTAGAAATCAAAATACTTCTTCTTCTTCTTATTCGCATTTCAAGCTTATTGCTTAGAGCATATTAGCTTATTGCGTGCTCTCAACTTAGTGTTCTAAATGCACTTCCTCAGTTATTAATTGAGAGCTTTCGATGCTAATTACGAATGCATGAATTTGTATATTGTGTGGCAAGCACAGTGATACTCTATGCCCAGGGAAGTCGAGAAAATTTCCCTCGACCGGACCGGGAATCGAACCCGCCGCCTCCGGCTTGGTAATACCGTGCCTTTACTGACTAGACTATGAAGCCCCCAATCAAAATACTACCCAAGTAACATTGCAGGTTTTATCGTGGTTTTAAAGCATTCTACAAGTCTAAATCATGGTCTACAGAACCCTCATAAAACCAAAATTGCTACGTGGGTAACCAATTTAATTCTAACGGAAATTTTGACAATTTTGTCTATGGAAGCATTACTGCCCCTGAAATGGAATTTTTACAGAAATCATTAATTGACATGATTTCTGATATGCTTAAATCTACTCGAGTAAAATTTGCAAATAATATTGTCATGACTTTAAAATTCAGTAATGGATTTTAAAGCATTAAATATTGTAAATTGGAATGCTCGATCTCTTAAAGATAATGAAGACGAGCTATTTAACTTTTTGAGAGTTCATAATGTGCATATTATCGTTATAACTGAGACGTTCCTTAAACCTGACCATAAGGTTAAGATGGACGCAAATTATTTCATTTATAGAAATGATCGTCTTGATGGACCCTGTGGTGGCGTTGCCATCATTATTCATAGACGAATCAAACATAAAATTCTTTCTTCATTTGAAACCAAAGTTTTTGAAACTTTTGGGAGTTTCTGTTGAAACAAAATTTGGACAACTTACGTTTATAGCTGCCTATTTGCCATTCCAATGCGTAAGCCAGCAAAAGAATTTTCTCAAGGGTGACCTCCAGAAACTTACCCGTCATAGGTCTAAATTCTTCATTATTGGTGATTTTAATGCAAAACACCGCTCATGGAATAATGCTCAAAGCAATTCCAATGGTAATATTCTGTTTGATGATTGTTCTGCAGGTTATTACACTATTCAATATCCAAACAGCCCAACATGCTTTTCTTCTGCAAGAAATCCCTCCACTATTGATTTGGTCTTAACTGATTCATGTTAACTTTGTAGCCAATTGGTTACCCATGCTGACTTCGGTTCTGATCACCTTCCAGTAACTTTTGAAATATCCCAAGAAATAATTTCTAATCCCAACAGCTCTACTTTCAATTAGCATAGAGCTGATTGGGAGCAATATCGAACATTTATGGAATATAACTTCGATCCAAACATTCCTTTGCAAACCAAAGATGAAATTAATTACGCTCTTGAATCTCTGACTACTTCTATAGTTGAAGCAAGAGCTGCCTCAGTACCAAAATGTGAGGTTAAATTCGATTCAATTATAATAGACGACGATCTTCAGCTCTTGATCCGTCTTAAAAATGTCCGTAGGAGACAATATCAAAGAACACGCGATCCTGCCATGAAGGTTATCTGGTGGGATTTGCAAAAACAAATTAAAAAGCGATTCTCTGCCCTGAAGAACAAAATAAATAATATTTCTAAATTAGACCCGAGTTCCAAACCCTTTTGGAAACTCACAAAAATTTTGAAAAAACCTCAAAAGCCTATTCCAGCGCTTAAAGAAGGTGGTAAAATTTTGATCACAAATTTGGAAAAAGCTCAGAAACTTGCTAAGCAATTCGAGAGTTCCCATAATTTCAGTTTGGGTCTTACTAGTCCTATTGAGAATCAGGTTGCACGGGATTTTCTGAATATTTTCTCTCGGGAAAATATTTTTGATGATTCCTGGGGGACTGATTTGGACGAAGTAAGGTCTATAACTAAAAAATTTCAAAATATGAAAGCTCCAGGTGATGATGGAATTTTCTATATCCTCATCAAAAAACTCCCAGAGAGTACCTTGTCTTTCTTGGTAAAATTATTTAACAGATGTTTCCATTTGGCATACTTTCCTGATAAATGGAAAAATGCAAAAGTTGTTCCAATTTTGAAGCCGGATAAGTAAACTTTTTAAAAAGATAATTTTGAATAGAATGATGCTTCACATCAATACGAACTCAATTTTTGCAGATGAGCAGGTTGGATTTCGCCATGGGCATTCAACTACTCATCAACTCTTAATAGTTACCAGTTTAATTCGTTCAAACAAATCTGAAGGCTGCTCAACTAGAGTTGCTCTTCTAGACATAGAAAAAGCATTCGACAGTGTTTGGCATGAAGGTTTGATTGCTAAATTGAAAAAGTTTAATTCTCCACTTTATATTATGAAATTAGTTCAAAATTATTTAACTGACAGAACTCTGCAGGTAAATTATCAAAATTCCAAATCTAATCGACTACCTGTCAGAGCAGGAGTTCCTCAGGGTAGCATTCTTGGGCCTATATTGTATAACATTTTCACTTCGGACCTACCTGATTTGCCTCAGGGTTGCCACAAATCTTTGTTCGCTGATGACACAGGCATTTCCGCTAAAGGAAGAAGTCTTCGTGTTATTTGCAGCAGACTGCAGAAAAGTTTAGATATTTTCTCTTCTTATTTACAAAAATGGAAGATTTCTCCCAACGCTTCCAAAACTCAACTTATAATATTTCCACATAAGCCTAGAGCTTCCTTTTTGAAACCTAGTAGTAGTCACATAGTCACTATGAACGGAGTTCCAATTTCCTGGTCAAACCAAGTGAATTATCTTGGATTAGTACTGGACCAAAAATTAACTTTTAAGGATCACATTGAGGGCATTCAAGCCAAATGTAACAAATATATAAAATGTTTGTATCCTCTTATAAACAGGAAATCCAAACTTTGCCTGACGAATAAACTTCTAATATTTCAACAAGTTTTTAGACCGGCCATGCTTTATGCTGTGCCAATATGGTCTAGTTTTTGCACTACCAGGAAAAAGCACTTCAAAGGATTCAGAACAAAGTTCTGAAAATGATTTTGAAGTTTCCTCCCTGATACAGTACTACCGAAGTACATAGAATTTCGAATGTTGAGACTTTAGAACAAATGTCCAACAAAATAATGAATAATTTCAGGCAAAAATCGGTGCAATCCTCAATTGCAACGATTAATTCCCTTTATAATTAGATAAGATTTAGTTTTAGTTTTTAGTTTTAAGATATCAATTGTTATACTGACATGCAGGTTTAAAAATCCTGTTTAAAATACTGAATTGCCAAGACAGGAATAATGTAAAAACACTTAGATATATATCATAACAATTAAGGCTGGTAAGTAACTGTAGTAACTGGAGCACCTAGGTTAAAATAAAAAGTAATTTATTTTGAATTTGAAACAAATAAAGTTTAATAAAAAGTCTTCAGTCAAAATGGTCTCGTGAATTGCTCAAATGTCGGAATTTATCTTCCTTGTTTCGGACTGTAACTCTTCAAAAGCATCCCCAATTTATGTGTTTTGTTGGGGAAAAGCCTGGCTCTAAATAATCTTTTAAATAATTGCCAGAAAAATGAGTTTCATTTAACACGGGCTTAAAAAAAATAAAAACTATTTTTTTTTTGTCACTTTAACTTTTATCTCACTTTACTCCAACCAATATCAAACGTACTGTTTTAGGATGACATTTCAGCCAAAATTTTCTTTAGAATTCCTAATTTTGCTGATTTGATTTAGTTGCAAATTGTGCTATTTTACTTAAGAAAACGGATATGGTTAGCTCAAGCAAAAAACTACTATTAAGTTATTATAAATTTAAATATAAATCTAACAAGTTCTAAAGCATAATTGACGCATTGATTGACTTGGACTATTGCATAAATTATGTTTTAGAAGTTTAGGCGGAGAAAGGCTGATTTGATCCTATCATCTATCGTATGGAAACCAGCATACCTGCACCATTAACCGTTTTAAGACTTAACAGAAATTATTTTAAAACCACAATTTCGGTAATCCTTCCCTATTTTATTGTGTGTTAATTTTCAATATTGGGTTAATGTCCCTTAAGTCGACCTGAGTATTCCTAATACACTCAATTCTGTTTTTACGCGATTATTTTCGGCTCTGTTTTGGATTGTGTTTTGAGATTTGCAACCAAACTTATTGCCATTTGTTGCAAAAAATCACAAAAAATCAAAGAATAATAAAGTGGCTTTAAAAACGATGTACCCATCCGTGCAGGCCAAATTGAATACAATAAAAATCCCGTTAAAACAGAATTCATTGTTGATATATTTGTTTTCTATTCAAAGAAAGCACTCATTACAAATTTTTCACTAGCTATTGTTCTAAGAGTTTTATCGATGGGTCCAATCTTTAGATCCGTAGGTCAACATTAGAGCCATTTCCCCAATTTTCGGGTGAAACAGATCTCATCTCTTATGTTGGACCTTCTCCCTGTTTTTATTTCAATTTAAATGGGACTCCTTTGATCCGCATAAGTCGAGCTTAACCAAAATCGTCATTCTTTCAAAAACTGGTACCAGTTTCCCAAATCGAAAGACGCCTCATGGGCAAGGCTAAGGCCAACCGGTAGCACAGATCATACATGCATACGTACTTCGTCCAACCATCAAATCGGGGTTCGTTTCGTTTCGTTTCTTAAGCACCATGTGTGTTTGTCGCCAGGGACACTCAATGACAACGACGATCTCGGGCCATGAACATGAACATGAACAGTCGTCGTCGTCGTCGTCGAAGTCATGCATCTCGAATCTCCTCTCGCTGCATCTTTAAATTTGTTTCATTATTCTTTCCACTATTTCCCTTTTACAGGAAAAAGCGCACTGAAAATGGGAGGCAGACTGAGGCCACATATATATTCTTGAGCCCGCAGAGCATAGATAAGAATTCATAGATTACTTATTCTATTCGTGCACCACTCGGGGATTGTGCAATTGCAATTTAAGCTCTGAGCTGCATCAATGGCAACTTGTTGTTGGCTCGGGAAGAAGGCTAACAAGAAAATGAGAAGCTGGATAAAAAAAAAAAACGGCGAACAGCGGGAACGAGTAGTGTATAGTAAACCTACTTTAATGGCTCCAGAGATGGGGACTCGGTTTCGTGAAGATCAGCTTGTTGTTGACTTTTTACTCTTTTACTTCGCTTTGTCCCTCATTGCCCGGGAGATTGCAGGAGATCTAGCAGGGTTCTTCTCCAACGCTGCAGCAGCCGGTGCAGAATTTTTATTGAACATTCGAATGGAAACTACACGCCAGCTGATGGTTTGATGGTTAATGTTATTGACCATTAATGGCTTGGCCAGGGTTGTAGTCGGTTTTGGTATGCGGAAAATTTATTCATCATAATTTTATTGGCTTTTCCAGAATTTTATCCGAGAGGGTATATGGCAAATATGAGAAAAATTTAAAATTCTAAATCGCCTTCAATCCCTTCCTCCCTCCCCCCATCGTAGATGGGACACCCGTAATCAGCCCAACCAGGACACGTACGTCCATAGAATTGCAAGAAAGCTGCAACGTGTTTTCTTCGTCCTAGGCGGATTTATGCCTTCCCATTTATGCTCTTACGGGTTGCAATTTTTCCCCGAGTGCTAAGAAGTCCCGCATCAGCAAACTGCAATAGAAAGCAGAACCAAGACCAAGGTTTTATCTTTTGAGCTTCGCTTCCGTTCCAGCCCCTTTCCGCTCCGCAAGCGTTCCCAGAGTCTCAATAAGCTAACAATTCTTGCAGAATCACTCCTATTCATCATTTCATTTGTGTGTTTTGCTCGTTTTCGTTCCTAGAGACTGTAACTGGGATGCCGGACCGAAATGGGGGAAAACGATGCCGTTTTATTGCACCAGCTTAGAGTGTGCATCTTTAGGCAGTGTTGCCAGACGTCCGACATCGTGGTGGGCATCGCCGGGTGAACTGATATGAACGTGGTGCTGGTGCCACTGCTAAGAAGTAATTTCCTAGAGAAGAGAAGAATCCGCCGTGCACCATCGTTCGGTGCAATTAGTGACAAAAGTGCAGCAATCGCACGTAGTTTTACACGCGCGCGCGCACCTTACCGGTTCCTTTTTTGGCCGGGACGCAGAAATCAGGAAACATTCCTCGAGGCTCGTTCAACCTGTCCGCCCGCTGCGCTGACTGGCTGCGTTGGCCGACGTACATAGGTACCTGGAAGTCCTACGGGAGAAGCGAGTCAGCGTCACCTTCGAGTGGAAAATTGAAAAGTAAGCTCCGACCTGAGTCTGGTTGCGTCGGGCACTTTTTTTTGTTTTGAGGTCGTTGAATGGCAGAAGGCACACACCACTTTGGCACCTTAGAAGGAACAACGTTGATTGATGACTGATGGTTCTATATGGGATATGACGACGGGTTGGCAACAAAGTTGTTTTAGCGGCCTCCAGGCAGATTAGTGGCGGCGTAATGCCGCTGGGTTGGACGCAATCGTTAAGTGTGATTGTAATGAAAGTTGTGATTGAAGGCTGTAAAATGGTGGAAATTGCTGCCGGAGAATGGCAGTGATAATGCGTAAACATGGTGGCGATGGAGTGATTGGAACGTAATAGGATTAACAGGCTATTTTTCTTGTGGCTAGGGCAGTACTTAACCTCGTTTTTCAAATGACGCATTTTTATGATAATGGTCCGAGGATGCCACTGCCGTTAAAAAGGGCGCGTTTTAGTGCTTACTGTTTGAAACTTATGAAAGGTAAATGGGAAAAGCAAAGAATTTAGTCTTTTGGACAGATGCGGAAACATGTTTCTCGGATTACTCTGTAGCATGGAATTTTAAGTATTCAGGTGATTCAGAAGAAATCGACCATTTCAGCGATCTGTACGTATTTTTTCAGATACCCTAGTCAGTAAAGATATGGTATTACCAACCTGGAGGCGGCAGGTTCGATTCGCGGTCCTGTCGAGGAAATATTTTGGGTTGGAAACTTTCTAGACTTGGCATAAATTGTCATTGTACTTGCCACACAACACACAAACTCATGCATAGGACAGCTCTCAATTAATAACTGTGGAAGTGCATCTAGGTCACTAAGTAGATCTCGCAAAAGAAAAAGAAAAAGTGTTTCAAGCGGATTGTTGGGATAATCAAAACTGAGATTGAATACAAATAGGTATTTTTGATTTTATAATTTTATTTGTAATAATAGCTTGAATTTCAATTTATTCACAAGGTACTTAAGCTGAAACTTTAAGGAAGCCATAGCGTGGAACTAGTCTCTGATTGTTGTAGCGCAGCAACCGAAGAGTAGCCATTTCATAATTGTATGTTTTGTGGAAACTGACATTTGTGCTTTTGGTGTTTTACGCAAAGGCTTCTTTAGAGTATCATCTTAATATTAAAACATAGAGCAGTTCAAGGCAAAATAGCAAAACAAATCAATTTTGAACTCTATCTTCTTCAATTTAGCATTGCATAATTGTTTGTTTTGGCAAACATCACATTTGTGCGTAAATTCAGCCATTTTGAATCTTGACATTATTTTCATAATGGCATATTTGACATTTTTCATTTATTCGTAGCACGAAAATGTCACTTCTTATCGAAATAACAACTGGGACAAAGTTGTTGGGAAAAATTATGTCTAACTAGGAAAAATTCTCACAGATTTTTTTGACTAAAATACTTTACAAATGTCAAAAACATCCTTCATCACTATTTTTGAATATCTATACATATAAAAATGAATTTCCGTCTATCTGTCTGACCCTTATAGACTCGGAAACTACTGAACCGATCGGTGTGAAAATGTGTATGCAGGGTTTTTGGGGCCGAGAAAGGTTCTTACGAAACCCCTCCGCATCTGTAAAGGGGGGGGGGGGCTCACATACAAATGAAAAAGAAATTTCTGCATAAAGCCTGGTACGCAGCTGAAAAGAAAACGGAAAAGTAATTTTTGAGGAATATTCCCAGAAGTAAATTTGACAGCTTTAGGGAGGTGCCTGTTGCTAAATTTTGAGATCATAGAGCGGTGTCGCCAAATTGAAAAATCAACAATTATCAGTTTTTATGTTGATAAAATGCATCCAAAACATAATATTTTACAACAAACGTTAAAATTACCTAACGGAATAATTGATCAGAATGCGCCACCTTCATGTCAATCGCGACTGTGTTCACTTGGCAGACAGAAGCCGACCACTCTCAATGTGTGTCACGCGATCGTCTGTTTACTCGGCAGCAACCATTGTGTGGTCCTCCTCATTGCTCTTCATCAGCAGTTCTTTCAGTCGATGCGTAGTCGACTTTGCAAAGCAACCGTTTCGTGATGAATGTGTGAGTGCTGACCACGTTTTGCGTCCATTGCTACAATGGAAGCGCTCTGACCCTCGTTGGCGAATCTGCCATACAAGTAAACCACTGGAAGCGACTCCCGTTCTGGTAGAGGAGGCTTATTGGATGGCGGAAGATAAAATGTTTATTGTGTTGTACCTTTTGACTATAGTTTCAAGATGTATTGTATAGTGAACAAGAATCCTCGGCTCTTTAGAGTTAATTCGGTTGGGCCTTATCAAATAAATTAATCATAACAATGTCGATCACGATACTAATGTAATCGATCTGTCCTTTGCCGATTTCTTTTGAGCTACGTACCTTGTCCTATCCCGTAGCACGTTAAAACGTCATTACTTTTCAGCTGCGTACCAGGCTTAACACGAGAACTAATCAAGCAAATGGAACCAAATTTTGTTGAAGATGAAGCGACTGAAGACTCCAGCAAGCTATGAATTAGTTGCTAAGAGCGTGTTTAATTGGTTTCAATAAAATGTTCATTCTGTTCATGACCATCGATGAAACAAGTTCATTTCATTCTTCGGTCCGACCTACGGCATATTCCCATAGGTTATGGGCCTTTGTGAAGAAAATTCAAGAAGCTGTTCAAGCGAAAGTTTTTTCCACCGTATAATCAAGATTTTTTCACGTTCCCGGTATGGACGGAAGCAAGTTTGGTCTGGAAAAGCTGAAGAGTGGCGGATACGAATGTTGGCAATTCAAGGTGGAAATGCTGTTGGTAAGAGAAAATCTCTGGAAGCACTTTATGGAGGCCGCCCTGAACCTCTAACAAACGCGTGGAAAGAAGGAGATACCAAAGCACGGGCCACCATCGTTTTGGTCGTAGTCGACAGTCAGCACCCGCTGATCCGGAACTGCAAGACCGCCATGGAGACCTGGAACGAGTTGAAGAAGCATCACCAGAAGACGACGATGTGCAAAGCTGAGTACAACGACGACGGGGACATGGAAGGCCATCTTTTCCGGATGGAACAACTGTTCGCAAGCCTCGCAAACGCGGGCCAGGATCTCGATTCCAACCTGAAAGTGGCGATGATATTGAAGAGTATGCCTGACTCTTTCGATACCCTCACTGCGTTGGAAAGCCGTTCCGACGAGGAGCTCACCATGGAACTGGTGAAACATAAATTGCTGGATGAAGCACAGAAGGTTGTGTGCCACAACTGTCATAAACCCGGACACATGAAGCGAGAATGCCCAGGGGCAAGAGCTGGTGACGCAAGAGCAAGCAGCAATTCGAAGCCTAAGAAAAGTCAAGGTTCAAAAGCGAAGATTGGCAAGGCGAGACCTTTTGAGTTTATGGCTACTACGACCGAAAATAAATTGAAGGTGTGGATCGTCGATTCTGGAGCAACGTCCCACATGTGCTGCAACCGTTCGTTTTTCGATGAGCTAAAGCCAAGCTCGGGGATTTCCATCACGCTGGCCGATGGAAACGAGACGCTGGTGAAAGACATCGGATCTGGCCGCTTGTTTTGCCAAAACGAGGAAGGAGAACAGCAAGAAGTTATCCTGTCCGATGTGTACTACGTTTCAAATTTGGAATCGAACCTTTTTTCTGTTGGAAGACTGGTTGCCAAGGGAGCAGAGGTTGTTTTCTCTGGTTGCCGTGATTGACAGATCCAACGTAACGGAGTCGTAGCAGCCGTAGCGAAGAAAATTGGTGGGCTGTACCAGTTGAAGTTTGCGGAGGAGCGCGGTATGAATGCGTCACACCACAAAAAGGACTGCATCCACCATTGGCATCGGAAGTTAGGTCATCGTGATCCCGAAGCAATTCAGCGTGCTGTGCGTGAGAATTTGGCGACGGGCGTGACCATCCACAAGTGTGAAGTGTTCAAGACATGTGAGTGGTGTGTCGAAGGTAAGCTAACTCGACTACCGTTCCCTAGAAAACTCGATCGACAATCAGCAAGGATCCTGGATATAGTGCACACGGATATCTGCGGTCCAATGAACACGTTATCGCCTGGCGGTGCACGATATTTCCATATGATGATCGACGAGTTCAGTCGATAAACCATTGTGTATTTCCTCAAGAGAAAGTCGAAAGCTGCGAAAATAATGGTGAACAATCAATTCGGAAGAAATCCAACGGTTATTCGTTCGGACCAGGGAGGCGAATATAAATCGAAGCGTTTGGGACGATTCTACAGCGAGAATTGAATAGCGCCCCAATATACAGCGGGATATGCATCGGAGCAAAACGGAGTCGCGGAGAGCAAAACCCAGTCGATTGTCGAAATGGCTAGGTGCATGCTGATCGACGCAAAGATGGGCTACCAGTTCTGGGCGGAAGCGGTCAACACGGCCCTGCACCTGCAGAATGTACTTCCATCACGGTCCATCGGGAAAATATCTTTCGAGCATTGGCTTGGGAAGAGACCGGATTACGGACGATTGCATATTTTTGGTTGCACTGCGTTCGTTCACGTTCCTGCTGAGAAGCGAAGCAAACTGGCTCCGAAGGCGGAGAAGTTAACATTCGTCGGTTATTTCGAATGTCACTAGGCGTTCCGGTTCATCGATAAAGCAACGAAGAAGGTCGTTCGATTCGTTGAAATGGAGGATGATATCGAAAACGAGAGTTCTACGTGACTGAGTATTGTGGAATACGAGTCTGAAGTATCGCAGGAAACTCCCGAAGAGGAAGAAGAATCCGATGATGACGAGTCGGTTCAGGAGGAATGTGAGTCAGATACTTCGTCCTATGACTCAACATGCTACGGCATCCATGAGGGCAACGAATACGAAAGGGATACTGCAGCTGTGGAAACGTCACTTCGGCGTTCGACTAGAAATACGAGCGGACAGATACCGGTTCGTTATTCAGAAACCACTGGATTGGCACGCAGGCTTGTGGCGAAACCAAGAACATTCGCTGAGGCAATGAACGAGCCAGAGGCGGAACAGTGGCGTACGGTGATGGATGAAGAGATCAAATCGTTGAAGGAACATGGTACCTGGAAGCTAGTAAAACTGCCCGCAGACCGCAAAGCAGTAAATGGATATTCAAGCGCGAACTCGATGAGGACGGCAACGTTGTGCGGTACAAGGCGCGTCTGGTTGCGCAAGGATTTTCCCAGAAGTATGGAATGGACTTCGACGAAGTGTTCGTCCCGGTGGTGTGGCAGGTAACATTTAGGACAATGCTGACGATTGCCAGTGAACGGAACGTGAAGACCGCCTATCTCCACGGCGATCTGGACGAAACGATTTTCATGCGGCAACCGCCAGGCTACGAAGCTGGTGGAATGGATGCGGTATGTCTGTTGCAGAAAAGCTTGTACGGCCTCAAACAAGCGGAACATGTTTGGAACAAGAAACTGTACGATGTAATAAAACATCTTAGTTTCACACAGTCAGCAAATGATCCATGTTTGTACGTGCGACGTCGAGGCAAGCAATTCACGTATTTAAATAGTCATCTACGTGGACGATATGGTCATCGCTTGCCACACCGAAGAGGAGTACAACGAGTTCATCGCAGCCCTTAACCGTAGCTTTACGGTAACATCGTTGGGAGACATCCGCCATTTCCTGGGCATCCAAGTGCGACGCAACGAGAAGGGGTTTTCTCTCAACCAGCGGGCTTACATCTAGAAGTTGTTGGAGCGTTGTGGGTTGACTGACGCAATGTCATCGAAGATTCCTTTGGACCCTGGCCACCTGCAACAAAAGGAGGAGTACGAGCGACTGCCGAACAATCACCAGTACTCAAGTGTGGTTCGTGGTTTGTTGTACGTGGCAGTAAACACTCGACCGGACATCGCGGTCAGCGTATCGATTCTTGGAAGATCGGTGAGCTGCCCATTACAAGCGGATTGGACGGAAGCGAAACGGATTCTTCGATACCTCAAGTTCACCAACGACCACGAACTTGTACTTGCATCAGGAGGAGCTGTCATGGAGGTTTACGTCGACGCTGACTGGGCCAGTGATGTGAAGACCCGGAATTCTGGATTTCTGGTAATGTTTGGTGGTGGTCCAATCCACTGGGAATCCCGGAAGCAGACATGTGTTGCTTTGAGCAGCCCAGAAGCTGAGTTTGTGGCACTCGCTGAGTGTTGCAAAAAGTTACAATGGATTGACCGGCTGTTGCAAGATTTCTCCGTTGTCATGACGAAACCGATCCAAGTTCACGAGGACAACCAGTCGTGCATCAAGTAATTGGAATCAGGAAAAATCAACAACCGATCAAAGCACATCGACACGAAATATCATTTCGTCCGCCAGATGAAGGAGGAGGGCAAGATCTCGGTGCAATATTGCCCAACCGATAGCATGGTGGCTGATATGTTGACGAAACTATTAGCTAACCGGAAATTGAAGAGATTCCGAGAGACAGCTGGAGTACAACCGTCGAGGAGGAGTGTTGAAGATAAAGCGACTGAAGATTCCAGCAAGCCATGCATTAGTTGCTAAGAACGTGTTTAATTGGTTTCAATAAAATTTTCATTCAAGTTCATTTCATTCTTCGGTCCGACCTACGGCATATTCCCATAAATTTGACATGTGGAGGATTATGAAGGCAAGAATTCGAGACCCCTCCCCTCAAGTCAATGTTTGTGAGTATGTGTGTTCCACAATAACTCTGGAACGCCTGGACCGTTTTCCACCAAACTTGGCATACGTATTCCTTGCTTTAAGAAGATGTTCATAGGGGGTAGCCCCTAAGATAAGAGGTGTGGGTGGCTACGTACAAAATAGCATGTTTTTTTTAATCGTCTTCATAAACGTAAGCTAATATTGGAACCCGAGCAAGGCTGGAAAACTCAGCTAGTATGTTATTAAAAAGCTTACTAAAAATACAAGATTATGAAGTATGTGGCTGGATATGAATCAGGAGTCTTCCACCTTGCCTCTAAAAGCAAGTACAATCAATATATATTGACTATTCACTGCCTGATGCCGATCAAAATTTCAGCAATTCGGACTATGTTAGTCATTGTGATGATGCCTCTGTAACTCCCAATCCTGGGAACCCGGAACGCGCCGTAGAAAGCCCCATGGAAGCCCCCAATCTCTCCGTCTCAGTTCTGCCATCAGCAGTCTTCGTTCATCATAGTCTTTCCGGACCTGCTGTCGGATGTGGAGAGGAGGTCTTCCAACCCACTCACAATGGCGGGTATCCAATGAGACTTGATGATGGTCAGTTATTGCCTGATGTATCTGTAATTTCCATGATTTCCAGGGAGAGCAGTCGTTCGATTCCTTGCCGCTAGCAGGACGTCGGGATCTTCTACCAAAACGCCGATGGAATGAATTCTGATTTTGAAGAGTACCGCCTAGCTGTATCGGATTGTTGCTACGATGTAATTGCCCAGTGTGAAACGTGGCTCGATTATCGAACGCTTTCCAGTCAAGTCTTCGGTCCTAACTACGAGGTCTTTCGTTGCGATCGGAATCCTAACAACAGCCGTAAATCTACTGGTGGAGGTGTCCTTGTAGCTGTCCGTGGCGAGTTGGAGGCAAAGGCCATCGAGAACGATTCATGGAACTATGTGGAGCAAGTTTGGATAGCCATCAATCTGGGTGATCGCACACTATTTCCATGCGCTCTGTACATTCCACCTGATCAAGTCCGGGACAATGAACTCATCGATACTCACTGTCGGTCAGTTTTCACAGTTATCGAAAGTGCCACTCCAGTTGATGAGATATTCATTTTTGGTGACTTCAATCTGCCAGGCGTTTCGTGGAGTCCATCTCATAGCGGATTCATGTACCCTGATAGATCTACATTTCACGCAAGAGCTATTAGCCTTCTCGGCAACTACAGCGCAGCGATGCTTTCTCAAATTAACCATGCAGTTAACGAAAATGATCGTAGTTCTGACCTCTGCTTCGTGAGCACACAGGACAGGGCTCCATTAATTTCCTCGGCTCCTTGTGCACTAACTAAGCTAGTTCCACATCACCCTCCTTTAATTGTCACTGTTGAGGACAAACTCATGCGTGGTTTTGACGACTAAATATCCTGCTACGGTTTCTTATGACTTCCGTAAAGCTGACCACCGTAGCATCATAGATGTATTGTCTAGCATGGTATGGGAGAACATATTTGATCCAGATGACGTTGAGGCTGCAGCGCAAACCTTTTGGCATATGTCATAGACAGACACGTCCTGAAAAGAACTCACCTCAAAGTGTCTCACCCTCCCTGGCAGACGAGAGAGCTACGTAGGTTGGAGTCAATCAAGAGCATTGAGAAGATTCACGAAGTATCGCACGCTTCCTCTGAAACTACATTACGTAAAGCTGAATCACATGTACCAGCTAGTCAGTCGTGAATGCTTTTCAAATTTCCAACGAAGCATCCAACGCAAACTTAAGCTACACCCGAAATCCTTTTGGAACTACGTGAACGAGCAACGCAGGAAATCCAGGCTCCCATCGTCTATGGAATTCCACGGAGAAGTTGCTGCCACCGTTCAGGATATATGCCACCTTTTTTCGAAAAGTTTACCAGTGTATTCACTAATGAGATACTAACTGACGACCATACTAACCTGGCTGCCAGGAACGTTCCAGTAAATGATCAAAAGCTGGGTGCAATTGATGTTAATGCTGAGATGATTTCTAAGGCCGCGACTCTGCTCAAGTCATCCTTAAATCCTGGACATGATGGAGTTCCATTTGTATTTTTGAAGAGACATATTGCTAGCTTGTTAATTCCGCTTCTTGCTGGAAATTTGCGCACAGGTTTTCCGTCCACAAAAACGGAAGGAAACGAGCTGTGGATAATTATCGAGAAATTACATCGTTAAGTGGCGTTTCGAAGCTATTCAAGCTAGTGATTATGGAACCGTTGCTGTCCCATTGCAAGCAGTATTTGAGTGCTGATCAACATGGGTTTACTGTTGGCCGCTCTACAACCACCAATCTGCTGTGTCTTACATCGTATGTAACCGAAAGCATGTCGGATCGGGTTCAAACGGACCTATTCAGACCTATCCGCAGCATTCGACAAGCTGAACCATGCTATTGCGATTGCTAAACTCGGCAGGCTCGGTGTATGCGGTAATCTTCTGAGTTGGTTTCGATCATATCTTACCGGTCGGCTACTAAAGGTTTCCATAGGAGATTGCAGATCAGCTAGCTTCTTCGCCACATCAGGTATATCTCAGGGAAGCCACATGGGACCGTTAATTTTTATACTGTACTTCAACGACGTGCATCTGGTCATCGAAGCTCCTCGGTTGTCATATGCAGATGACTTCAAAATCTTCCTACGAATCACTTTCTTCAACGTCAGCTAAATGTATTCGCTAGTTGGTGCAGGTTAAACAGAATGGTAGTGAACCCAGCCAAATGCTCCGCTATTACGTTCTCACGACTAGCTATGACCTGCTTGGCTCGACAATCGAACGCGTGAATCAGGTGAAAGACTTGGGTGTGATCTTGGATTCGCAGCTTGCATTCAAGCAGCACTTTGCATGTGTTGTCGATAAGGCGTCAAGAACTTTCATTCAGGGTTCATTTTCAGGATAGCTAAAAACTCCACTGATATCTACTGTCTGAAATCTCTCTATTGCTCGCTTGTTCGATCGACGCTTGAGTATTGTTCAGCGGTTTGGAACCCAAACTACAACCACGGTGTCGACAGAATTGAATCTGTTCAACGTCGCTTTCTTCGTTTTGCGTTGCGTAGATTGCCTTGGAATGATCCGTTTCGATTACCCAGTTACGAAAGCCGTTGTCAACTTATCGACCTAGAACTTCTCCGGACTAGAAGAGACACAAGCAGAGCCCTAACCGTGGTCGATATCCTGCAAGGAAGGACAGAGTGCGAGGCTATCCTGAGACAAATTGACCTGAACGTTCAACCCCGACCGCTTCGTAATAACCTTATGCTAAGACTGCCTCTACGTCGCACAACTTATGGAGCATACGGTGCGATTTGCGGACTGCAGAGAACATTCAACAGAGTTGCATCTGTTTTCGACTTTCATCTCTCCCGTGATGCGCTTTGTCGAAAGTTTTCTTCTGCTTTTCGCCAGCAGGAGTAACTGACTATAAGATATATGTTTTTAATGTTTTTTGACGTAGGACTACGTCTGTGATTTCTATATGGGGATACACTTTGTGAAACCCGAAAATGGAAAATGTAACAAAATTATGAAAGACTTTGAACGTTAATTACTCAGTTGCCTCTGGCCCAATTTCAATAGTTGTATCGCCAATCGATCAGATATATTCCTACGCATATGTTTAATTTAAGACTTTATCATTTTTCAAAATGTCACTATTGAAATATGCACGAATGTGCAACTGTTGCTATGAAAATTAAAATTATCACCGATGGAGGAAGAAGCCACACCGCTATAGATCGGAATCAGTAGCTCTTCGTGAGTTGCTGTGGGCCATGTCAAGCGCGTTATATTAAAGAGTATAAACAGAGAGAACCCTGTTCAAATTCCTACTCCTACACAAAACACAAGGTCCTGCTGCAGTTAACAAATAAATTTATTACATAAGACCACGCAGTCCTACGTCATCAATGCGTACATCCCCATAGGGCTGTCTCTTGTAGTTTTTTTTATGTTATGACCATGTTTGAATGTTTTTTTTACCATAGTTGATAAGGTTAACATCATTGGGGCTACATCCAGCCTGTTGATTTAAAACAACAATTAACAATAAACAGTTGAAAACTTAGCACCACCAGTGGTGTAGTGGTAAACGATATTGTCTCTCACTCCAAAGGGCCTGGGTTTCAATCGCAATCCGGGATTTTCTTAGGCATAAAATCTCTGATCACGGGAATTAAAGCCGTTTTCCATTAGTTGATGGGTCGGATAGGTAGTTGTAGTTCAAATAAAGCACTGTAAGTATAGCAAACGGCTAGAATGAGTGAAAAAACAATCCTATTATATTTCCCATATCAATTTCAGAGATTATAATGAAATTGCAACAAAAGGAACTGTGGAGAGCAAAATCTAAAATTTCAACCGCCCTGCTGTACATCTCTCATATACCTCAACATTTGTTTTCATTTAGCCAGCGAATCGTGGTTTTGCACAAACCCCTTCAATCGCGTTTAGTCAGCAATCATCAATCTGTGACCAGTGAAGGCAAAGAAGATCCATCTGGTTTTGACTTGCCATCCCCAAAGGCGGCCGGACGGCTGTAGCCGCGTGTCTGATGTGGTTTGGATGCGACCAAGTTCCAGCAAAAACCATAACTCTCAAGAAAGTGTTAAACCTTTTCAGAAATGGTTCTTTGGGTTTTATTCGAAGCGTTAAAAACCGCGCGCGATTATGATCATCAAACCACACCACTCCGGTGTCGGTTTGAGGTGTCTTGGCGGGAGCACCACGTAAATGAAATTCACTTTTATTACCGCCTTACGGGATTTGTGTAGCACTTGAAGAACGTTGCAGTCACATGCCGCGTGGGTCATTGAACGTCGACTAATTCTGCTCCGGTGGCAGACTCCTTTCCATTATCCATGCTCAGTTTCCATTTCGCCCTTAGGTTGGTCGACCGAAAGCCATTCAACGGCACACATAGCCCTACGTACGTGATGGGTTTGAATTAGCCTCAGTACACAAACAAAAGCCTTCCGGTAATCGATTTCGGCATGGTGATGGCAATATGCTCTTGATGTAACACCACTCAAATTACATTACCCGGGATGACAGACCACGGGTAGGCGCGACTTCGACTCCTGCCTGGTCAGAGAGGTTGTAAACGTTTTGTGGTGTGATTTATTGTTGCACCGAGCCGCGCAGCAGTGCGCGGTTAATGACGGCCGTGGGTTTTGCTTTTTTATGAAGCTGCTGCTGCTGCGTGCAGAACGCATTTTCCGTGGTTCTGCGGAAATGTTCCAGCCGCCCAGTGCCCATTAGAAATGGGGCTGTAAATGAGTTCATTTGAGCGGGGGATTTTATTTGCATACTTGGGTAGAGTTTAACGACTTACATTCTTATGAGGCCCTTTGCTGCAGTCGGCGATATGTGTGTGTGTGTGTGTGTGTATGACTTGGCAGCGCTGCATATGGGTCGTGGCAATACCTCGATACACAATGCGGGCATTGTTTTAGGTTGCAAAGACCATAAAAGTGTAACAGAGTACGGCACGACCACGACGGCGACGCTAGCTGATGACGATGATGATGGAGAGATGGCCTTTTGGAATCCTCACGACCAGCTGTTTTTCCTTTCTTTTCGGGTATTTGAATCGAGCCGCGAGTGCATTTCACTCCCCATTAAGGGAAATGTGGTTTATGGTTGGAATGCTGGGCTCTAACTGAACGGGTATTGAAGTCAATGTTCTGTTTGGAATATAAAATGTATAATTTCGTTGGATTTTAGGTTGAAGCCCCAAAGCTATGATGCAATTTTAAATTGTTTTAGGATAATTTTGCTTTCTATGGACCCTTTCCGCTTAGTGGGCCTCTTACGGATAAGTTCAATTTTACAATAACATTGGAGCGATTTACCGGTGATTTCTATCGGTAGATATCTTTTAACTCAACTGCCTCGAATCCATGGAAAACATAGGTCAAATAATTTATAAAACATGTAGAAAATACATTTTAGTGTAAATCATAACAGCTCTGCCAAATAAACAAAGGGTCCAAATTAGGACACGAAATTTCTTTCGTTTCTTTTAGAGGACCATTTTTTTAAGATGGCAATTTAACAGAACATAAGGCATATCTAACTCCACCTATTGTTTGTTTCTTGCTGAATTCTCATGTTAAATATATTTTTACTCTAGACAGTCAATCATAGGATGTAAACAATCGTATAATGAACCCCGGGTGGTCCATAAAATTTTATAGGAAACTTCAATTGGTAACTCAGGTTTTCGAGGGTAAATAAAAGTAGTTTATTTATTTTACGTATCAGCCACACTAGGTTAAGAATAAACTTGCACCTTTTTGAAACACATTGCTGAAACATTAAATAAAAGGTCATGAATACAGCACAAATGGCTAAAATAGTTACTAGGGGGTTCATAGAAGGCTAATATACCCTATCTTTTTTTTACCTTTTCTCTTATTGTTTTACTCTAATTAATAAGTTTTCCTGTGACAACTACAACAACACGTATGGTAATTTTGACGTAGGACTACGTCTGTGATTTCTCTTTGGGGGTACACTTTGTGAAAGCTGAGAATTTAACAAAACAATGAAAGATTTTGAACGTTAGTAACTGGACCAATTTCAACAATTTTATCACCAATCGATCAGAAATATTTCTACGCATCTGTTATGTTTAAGGTTTTATCATTTTTTCAAAATGTCAACACTGAAAATTGCACAAATGTATAACTGTTGCTATGATAATTATTTAATCACCGATTGCCTGCGAAAAGCGATTTCCCTAACACAGATTTCAAAGCTGAATTCCATTAGGTCTCACCAAACGGTGTTTATTCAATCGCCGCGTGGTGAGTAGTGGTGTTCTCCAGTACACAACGAAAGGCTGCCTACAAGCAGCGAACTGCAACCCACATGAGCATCCATAGAATGAGGAAGAAGCCGCGCCGCTGTTGATCGGAATCAGTAGCTCTTCGTGAGTCGCTGTGGGCCATCTTTGTCATACTAAAGAGTATAAACAGAGAGAACCACCGACAAACCGACATGAAGCTTAAACTTAACTCTTGATCGAGAATCCATTACAGCCGATTCATATTTGGAGCGATCTCATCTGTCAAAACCATAGCTTTCTTTTATCTAGATAAAAATAATGTGTCCGCGATAGATTAGACACGAACCAACTCATACATTTTGTACGCGTGCTCGTGGCTAGGATGCACATTTTTCGCGAACACGGCGACATATGTCAGTTTTGTGCTTTGATCATAAATGTCATGGTTATTTGTAAAGTCCTTCATGTCGGTTTGTCGGTGAGGGATCCCCGCTCAAATTCCTATTCCTACACACTGACTGCACATTGTAGTCAAAATACGTATCTGGAATGGATACCAAAATTAATTAAGAGTAATTAAATTAAAGATAACCCTTTTTTGCTGTTTTAAAACAAATAAGATTTATTAAATATTAAGACCACGTAGTTCTATGTCACCATTGCGTACAATCCCATAGGGCTGTCCCTTGTAGTTTTTGTCCTTGTACTTCCCCTGGAATTCTTTTTGAATTTACAACGAGCGGACATTAGACTGATGGAAAACTAGAAATTTTTGCTATACAGTGCTCAATCAGTTCCAAATCGGAATGAGGATTAACGTCCCAAAAATTAAGCTCATTTGGTAAGAAAATGACTTGGCACAAACCATTTGAAGACTATATGGAAATTACTATGGGAAATCCAAGCCTTCGAGCCTTTTTCCATACTGCACTGTTAAAAACTATAGAATTCTTATTGTAAATTTAATCAGCTGCATTTTCGCAGGAGATTGTTTTTCAGCCAAACGTCACCGTGAAGCGAAAATTTCAAATTTTGCATCACAGTGAATAGTTCAACAATCCCAACAAATGGCCATTAAAGTAGTTCAAATTTAGAAAATGTTCCAAACTTCAAACTGTCTTAAGAATGAAACATATGATTTCTGCAAAAAATCGCTTCAAATTTCATGTAGCATGGCATAGCATAGCATAATTCAAGTTGCACAAAATCTTGGGTGGTACGAGTTCTAAACTGATGTTGAGAAGCAGGCTCACCTTTATCCGTTACTGCAAGCAAGTGATAATCTGGGATCTACCGCTACCTCTTAGATAAAGTATGTGTCTTCTTCCAACAGTTCAGATCTGTCCTGGCCACGTCCTTGCAACTGGTGGGGATGGAGAAGGAATGTTAGTCCAACATTTACTTAAGAGAGATGCAGAGAACTCTACGGCCTCTATTAAATGTCACGGGTTATGTGGAATATTGTTAGTAGGTCTGGTAAGCCATAGGATACGCCCAGCCGGCGATGCTGGCAGTGAATTATTTTTCTAACACGTAGTAATATAGCTGGCAAATAGCTTCCTCCACTGATGCTGCTCATTTACCTTAACAAGGATAGTATGATATAGTTTATATTCTGGGTTTCTGCGATACTCTGCTTTGCTTATTGCACTCTCCAGGTGCCGGCTTGCACATTAAAATTCAATTGTTACAAAACATAAGCATAGTTCAGTCTTTCCAATATGGTACATGAGGATCACGGCAGTATTTTTTTATTTTTAATGGTAAAGGGAAAAACCCGCGGAAGTGAGAATTGCTGACATCTCTTTCTCCCGCAGACACAAAACCTTCACGTCTTTTCAATTTGTCAATAATTCAAAAAAAAATCGCTTCAAAATTCATGTGAGCATGAGCATGATCATGAACATTCAAGACCATACATTTCAGTAGTTGCTTTAGCCAGATTTAGCGAAATTTGCACAAAGAACCATATAAATAGGGCTTGGGACTAGCAATCCATTCTCAGGATACATATTTGTAAGTGGGAAGGGTAAATTAGATCTGGATTCACTTTGGAAAGTGATCCGATCTTTTAAAAACTGTTCAGCAAATGACGCGACCCTATCAACTCAGAAATGTATGAGGCTTGGGTTTTAACCAACGATCTTCTGTTAAGCAAAAACGGTCACTCTAAGGGCACCGAGCCCCTTACATCACAACAAGCTACGACCGATGATCGTTCATTATCGGTTACAAGAAGCTATTATATAAAATGAAATCACCAAAAGTAGTTAACAATGTTACATTTGTCTAAATATATTTATTACTTTTCTGAATCGTTCCTCCAATTTTTGTTATTAACGATTTTTTACAATAAAAGCCTGGATATATTAACTTAGTAATGAAATAAGGCTTGGGTTTTAACCCATGATCTTCTACTCATTAAGCAAAAACAGTTGCTCTATAGCCACCGTGTCCCTTACATTACCACAACCTACGACCGACTCAACAAAAAGTTATTCAAATGAAGCGACGTCTCTGAAAGCAGCCAACAATGTCTTCCAAACTGAATCACGAATACACCTTTTCTGAAATTCATGGATTAAACTATTCAACTTTTAATTATTAACTGCGCTTTATGCTCTTGGAACCCAACGATGGTGGTTTATTCTGATATTCTGCTCACTAAGCAAAACCGATCCCTCCAAGGTATTAACACAGACAAGCAGACATAGCACTCTTAAACGGTCAATTAAAATTCTTTTAGTCGGTAATACCACCACCTGTGGTGGCAAAATCAATTCCCTTCCATTTGACGTCAACACACTACGGCTGTTGAGTGTATTTCCCATCACAGTGTATACGACAGATGGCGGTAGTGTTTTACAATGAGAAATGTTCAATGTGTTGTGTCTGTTTGTCTGTGATACAACAACGAGGTGAGGTAACGTTAGAATAAAATCACGCTTCACTTTTACAAATACTTCACTTCACAACCGATGAACCATTCTGCCGGCCATATGAGTAACCGAGTAACCATAAAGTTTCAATATAGCTTTGCAGTCATTCCATAGCAAAACGATTTAGTGGTTCTCAGAGTTTCGTAAAAATTAGTAGTGTTGTTCCTTATCGCTTAATATTAGACCCGTATTTTTATATTTTGTCATTAAGGTGACCATTTCCTTGCTCCAAAAATATTTTTTAAGGTTTGTAGACAGAGGGTGCAATATGCTTTTGACGTAGGACTACGTCTGTGATTTCTATATGAGGGTACACTTTATGAAAACCCAAAATGGAACATGTAACAAAATTATGAAAGATTTTGAACATTAATAACTCAGCAGCCCCTGGACCAACTTCAATAATTTAAACAAGAAACTATTGAAAAAGTGGTATATGTCAAGCATAGTCCAATGGACAAATAAAAAGTGATAATTGTATCACTGTGTTAATGAAATAAACGTTCTTCCCAAACCCAGTCGTCATAATCGAGTACTACTTGGTTGCACATCATTCTGCTTTAACCTGAAAAGATATAAAAGAGCGCTGCTGTCTAGCCTCAACTTATTTTCGCTTCGGAGCAGAAGCAGCAATAGCAGCAGAAGGAAGGTGGTGGCAGATTAGGTAGTCCACTATTCTACCTTACAAGCAACAATGACTGGTCTCGGCAAAGGAGGAAAAGGTCTTGGTAAAAAAGGTGCTAAGCGTCATCACAAGGTTGTTCGTGATAACCGCCATCCGTCGTCAGGTTCTCCCTGGTGGTGTCAAACGTATCTCCGGTCTAATCAACGATGTAGCACACATCGTTGATCAGACCGGAGATACGTTTGACACCGCCAGGGCGAACCTGACGACGGATGGCAGTTATCACGGTGTTTAAAGGTGTTCCTGGAAAATGTGATCCGTGATGTGATAATAGATGATCGATCAATTAAAAGAACTAAATGCTCTTCACATTTGTTCCGTCCACAAGCGGTCCTACGTCAAGCTTCCGTTCGTGCCCCTAAGCACAGACCCTTTTACTATTTTTTAATAGAAGATTCTTTGGTCGGTAGTCGATCAGTACAGACGAGTTTTTAAATTTCTCCTCCCATTTTAGTTTAAGTATTTGAAGTTAACTTGTTTTTAATATGTATATATATTTTAAGCGGTGAACATGGAAGAGTGATTGATTTTAATCTTATGAAACATTACCGATCCGATCTATCAGGCTAAGGCCTTGTTGTCCTCTGCTGTCCGAAGAAGTCTTCTCCATTCTACTCGATCCATGGCTACACTTTGCCAGCCTCGTAGTCTGCGAAGGGTCCGCAGATCGCCTTCTACTTGTCCGCTGCGATCCACCTTGTCCGCTGCGTGACACTTTCTAGAACCATTTTCACTGGGTCGTCGTGCGGCATTCTTACGACGTGCTCATTCCACCGTAGTCGCTCAATTTTTGCAATGTGACGATGGATGGTTCTCCCAGCAGCTGACGCAATTCGTGATTCATCCGCCTCCTCCACGTTTCGTCATCCATCTGCACTCCACCGTAGATGGTATGCACCACCTTTTGTTCAAAAACACCACCACCATGGTCCTCCACGAGCATAGTCCAAGTCTCGTGGCCGTAGAGGACCACCGGTCTAATCAGCGTCTAGTAGATAGTCAACTTCGTGCGGTGGAGAATTTTGTTCGACCGGAGCGTTCTCCGGAGCCCAAAGTAGGCACGATTCTCTGCCCTTAATACGTCTTTGAATTTCTCTGCTGGTATCATTTTCGGCGGTCACTAGAGAGCCCAAATACACATACTCGTCGACCACCTCGATTTCATCACCGTCAATCTGAACTCGGGGTGAGAGGCTAACATTGTATTCCCTAGAGCCTTTTCCTCTCATGTATTTCGTCTTCGATGCGTTTATGGCAAGTTCAATTCGCCTAGCCTTCAATCTGAAATGAAACATTAGGAGGCCGCCTAAGTACAGATCATTCTGATGAGAACCTTTCCAGTTATTTGTTTAAACTTAATTCAACATTTAACTAATAACGTCTTGAGCTCTGTTAGCTTGATGGCTGCTACTTTTGCTTACTGAATAAAGGGTGATACGGTCAAAATTTGGTCAAGGGAAAACGCGTGTAAATCGGTGAAATCGTTTATTTAAAAAATCAAATTAAATTTCTTTTTCAAGTTCAATTAGTATAAAATTCAGGAAAAATATTCAGTTAGGCTTCCGCTTTTCCAAATCCGAATTGCCGGGCCTTACGCTTGACCCCTGCCATCAGATTTTGTACAGCCACCTTGTCCACCTTCTTCGCCGCAGAAAGCCAGTTTGCCTTGAACTGCTGCACGCCCTTAGCAGTTTTTTTGGTTATCTTTAGGTTCCGCTTGACAATAGCCCAGTATTTCTCAATTGGGCGGAGCTCTGGCGTGTTGGGAGGGTTCTTGTCCTTGGGAACCACCTGCACGTTGTTGGCGGCGTACCACTCCATGGCCTTTTTACCGTAATGGCAAGATGCCAAATCCGGCCAAAACAGTACGGAACAACCGTGTTTCTTCAGGAAAGGCAGCAGACGTTTATTCAAACACTCTTTCACGTAAATTTCTTGGTTGACAGTCCCGGAAGCTATGAAAATGCTGCTTTTCAAGCCACAGGTACAGATGGCTTGCCAAACCAGATATTTCTTTGCGAACTTTGACAGTTTCATGTGCTTGAAAACATCTGCTACCTTTCCCCTTCCTTTTGCCGTATAAAACTCCTGTCCCGGAAGCTGCTTGTAGTCGGCTTTGACGTAGGTTTCGTCGTCCATTACCACGCAGTCAAACTTCGTCAGCATCGTCGTGTACAGCCTCCGGGATCGCGCTTTGGCCGTCGTATTTTGTTTATCATCGCGATTTGGAGTCACTACCTTCTTGTAAGTCGATAGTCCGGCTCGTTTTTTGGCTCGATGCACGGTTGTAGACGATACACCCAGCTTATTTGCGGCATCTCGGAGAGAGAGGTTAGGGTTTCGCTTGAAACTACCGGCAACTCTCTTTGTCGTCTCAGCGGCTTCCGGTTTTCGATTTCCCCCCGATCAAGACTTCCTGGCTGTCGACAAACGTTCCCCATACACTTTAATTACATTTGTAAAGGTTGATTTGGCAACTTTTAGCGATTTTGCCAACTTTGCGTGCGAGTAGCTCGGATTTTCGCGATGCGCGAGCAAAATTTTGATACGCTGCTCTTCTTGCTTGGACGGCATTTTGACAACAGAAGAGTGAATTCCAAAATCAAAATAGGAGCAACATTCTACACACACACACCTTCAAAATGAGGGGTGTTCAGGTTTTTTAAATGCAAAATTGAAAGAAATACGTCAAGTTGATATTGACCAAATTTTGACCGTATCACCCTTTAGAATATCGTCGGCTTAAGACGTGTTGATTGGAAATCCATATCAAATCCTTCTCAAGAGCAGTTGTTGTTGTCGTCTGTGAGTTCACCGTCGGGATCGAAATCTAGTAATAGTAAGTTGAACGGGAACTTGATTTTGCTCATTGAGCAGAATATTATGGGTCTAATATCAAGCTCCTTCATATTATAGAGCAAACAAGTACGTAAAAGAAATAATATTCGAGTTTTAGGAAAGACGTCTTGATCGGAATCTTCAATAAATCCTTCTCAAGAAAAGTTGATCGGAAACCCATATCAAATCCTTTTCTTTCTTAAGAGCAGTAGTTGTCGTCGTCGTTGGTGAGGTCGCCACCGGGATAACACAAGTTGAACGGAAACTTGATTGTAATTGTATTGTGATATAAGGAGCTCGGTGGCCTAGTGGCGATCGATTTTGCTTACTGAGCAGAAGACCGTGGGTTCAATACCACGCTCTTTTGCGCTATTTAATCGTTAGGACATCATTTCAACACATCGTTTACCAAAACGAATCCTGCTGTTATCCCAACAAATTTATCCAACATCCCAGTGATTTCTTGTGGTAGTGCAGAGGTGTTCTCGGCTTTCATTAAAGCGAGTATAACGTCAACACATTCTTACCCATTCCTTTCTTGACCAGCATTCAGACATGGCCGGTGCTAGTATTGCCTAGTTTTAGATCACCAGTGTTTACACATTGAGGATGGTTGCTAGTCCCAAGCACCATCTATTGGATCTCTGTGTAATTACAGCTGATCTGGCAATAGGGGAGTTGCATCCAAGGGCGGTCAATCATGCTCATGCTCAGAGAGTGTTAAATGTTTTTATATTTATTTTTGAAAATTTAAGCAATTTTAAGCAACATATAAAAAAAATCAGCGATGTGCATCTTTTTTAGTTTTTGAGCTATATATTTTTAAAGTTATTAAGTTTTGGGTTTTCGCTCAATACTCCAATGTGAATAGACTACCATTGATTTACACCGGCTGTAATATGGTCAGGACACTTGGTAGTCTTTAGGAGTATTGAGCGTTAACCCAAATTTTGAAGAAAAAAATTAACACTTTTTTTTAAGTCTTAATTTACAAGGAAAATAATACAAAAAAAAACATATTGCGCTCTCTGTCTACAAACCATGAAAACCATAAAAAACACGTACAATCAATGTTTTTCAGTGCGAAATTTCTATTGTTAGTATTATTATATTTTTTTCAAAAAAGTATTTTTAATTACCTTTCATTTGTTATTTTGACCTTTGAAATCAGCCAAATGGTTCAAAAAGTTATGAATTTCCCCGCCTTGATGTTACATTCAATGTGTTTTTTTGTCACTTCATAGGTGAAGTTTACGATTTTCAGAGTTTGTTGGAAATGTTATACTAATACCAATATGAGGATAATGAACATCACGTGTGAAGTAATAAAAAACACTTGGAATGTAACAACTCAATGCGGATGTAACCTATCAACAATGCTGATGATGGTACAGCACGCAACACCACCCTACTGCTTTTCCCTCTGAGATGACTACGTTGGTCATGACGAGAAGAGCAACACAACAGAAGAATTGCATTATAACACACCATCACCTGGAAATGCTTTAGGCATGTGGGGCTTTAGGTAGTGATAAACGTCACAAGAACTATTCCACAGCCGCAGACAGTATATGAGCAAGTCAAACGCGCACTCTTTTACCTGTGGATTTCAGTATATAACTCAAATCCTCTCATCTATCAGTGAGTTAGGTATAGAAGTGCATGTTTGATTAGTATTGTCGCATCAATGGTCCTTTGCTCAATTTCAACTTCTGTTCAATTTTTACACAGCCGTACTCTAGTGGAACTATCAATCTATCGTCTTCAGAACTTTCTCTAGTTAATAAATTATCACACTGCACGTATGCACGTATGAAGTAACAAAAAACACTTTGAATATGTAAATATAAGTCTCTTCATGACCATCGATTTAGATTTACTCACTATTCTTTTTTTTTATTCTCTTTACAGGTAAACATCATAGAGATTCTTCATGACATCATAATCCACAATGTGATCATTGAACAGAGGTTTGGATATATACATTGTGAAATGTATGATCAACTCTCTTTGGAATTAATTAAGGTACCTTTTTTATTTACTGGCTACGGACAATCAGCTAACTCAGTTGATGTCATAATATAAGAATTCAATTCATGCTTAGGCAGTCTAATGGAACAATTCAGTGCCAGCTGACATTTCAAAATCAAAAATTCCCCCTTCCTCTCCCTAAACTTAGAGCAAATATTCACAAATGCTGGACATAGTAAACCGTACTGAATTTTAACAGTCACGTAAAATCTCCTCTCGTTTAATTTTGAACTAAAGCAAGAAATTTTTCACAAGCTTGTATACAAAAGATCTGATTTATGCGATATTACACTTAAATTTTCGTAAAATATCGTGTAAATTTACACCAAATATAGAGTTATCTTCGTGCGCGCTAAATATCGCATACATTTACATTAATTTTTCCAACGGTGTAATGAACAGGGCTCGGTGTACTATTGGCAACTGCTTTTGCATACTGAGCAGAAGATCGTGCTTTCAATCCCAGGCGCGTTCACATTCACATAGAGATTTTAAAAAATTGTCATTATTTCAAACCACGACCACATCACCTGTCAAAGTGAATCCTGATTTAACGATTCCTCCCAACCAATGAAATCTTCGTTCAGTGACCTTTGTGGGCACTCAAGTAACAATTCAAGTTGAACAGTAAGAACAGGAGCTGATTATTGGTTGATTTAAGGTGTACAAAGTTGATTTACAGCAGGCTGAATATATAGTTGATTAGTAGTGCATGAAGCTAATTGTATCCCCATAATTCTACCTCAATAAGTTAGCTAAAGATTGAACAAGCCTTATTTAAGCTGATCAGTGCTCCACAAATGAGCAATGCAATACACATATTTTGATAGCCTGATTTTTTAAATGAAGTCAGTGTCACTCATAGCATTTCCAGCATTTTAGTTCTTCTAAATTCACTGCGTACCTTTCTAATCCCAAGCAGCGGAAGCAGTAGAGACAAGGTAGAGGAGCTTTTAAGGAATAACTCCAGGTAGAAGTGGGCTGCGATGACGTCGGAAGTACTAACATTTGTATTTCTGTGTTTTGACTGCTATATTGCACTGAATTTTCAGACAGCATTCCAAAAATATAACTCAATTATGACACCAGTTGTTGTTTACAATTCTGCATTGCTGTATAATACTCTTCCGGTTGCTTTTATTCAACTAAAATTTGACGTGTTTCAAGTTAATCGTCAAATATTTTGCCACACATATGCTAAAGTGGTCCAGTAGGTTTGATTGATGCCTATGAATCAGCGACTACCGGTTCGAATCCCGAAATGCAAAGGTAATTTTTAGACTTATAATAACAATATAAATATGTCAATCCAATTAGTCAGAACCTTGTTGCAGTCCCATAAAAAATATATAAGATATGAAGTGGTCATCCATTATTTATTTTTCTACATAAAACTAGAAGGCTGAACAAGGGTTGAAAAGACTGTTATTTAAAGCCTTAAAAAGCTTATAATATATATAACTGTTAGGATTTTGGCTGATTATAATCACCAGATTTAGATGTTTAAAAGCTGAAAAAAAAGTTGACTTGGTCTATGAACAACAACTATTCAAACTAAGGCTGAATTAAAATCGATTAAACAACACTTGTTAAGCATCAATTTGTTACCTGCGAACGCCCCCAATACACTAATGATCACTCTTATATAACCATTTCCACCTGATCGAAAGAACGTTACCAGCGAGCCGTGATGCCGTTGTTTATCTTGAATGGATGGAGTAGCTTTTTTTTCAAATTGCTTATTTGCTCAATAGATGTAGCTAGACGGAGCCAAAACTTGTGGTAGTCTAATTTTTACTAAGATTAATGGTATTCGAAAATTGATTCACTATTAGAGTCAGTAAAATAATTGCTATTTATTGTCTTGATGATTGATATTTAAATTGGCTGATTGAAGGTTCGAATGAGTATGTTGGACTAAACCTTTCCTTTACGATATCTCACAACGTCTGAGAGCATGTAATAACCCAATTCCAGTGAAACCCACCCTTGGAGATCTCTGAGCTTGTTAAAATAAAGAAAAATCTATGGAAATCCTGTGGCAATTCCTGTAATCATTTTCTAAAACTCTCAAAAACTAGCAGCAACTGTGACTGAAAATTACTACCCATCTGTGACACCCAACAAATACCACACATTTTTCCTCCATACTAGGTGAATGACTCATTGCATTCCCCCGTAGCCCTTGCCATAAACCACCACTTGATGGGGTCGTGCACTAAATTTGATTCTAGCCGAGATTTCCACTCGCCACTACTAGCGAAAGGCGCCCTTTGGGTGAACCCAGTTTCCCATATAGTGCACATTACCCACCAAGTGAAACCGCTACATCGCACCAGCCGAGTGGAGTGGAGCTCATCATAAGGATCGGGTCGGGATTATCTTCTACTCCCCCACTCACTCGCCATTACCGGTACCTTCCTATGGGTTCGCGATGGGACGAGCACGAAAAGAAAAAAAAAACTAAAACTAAAAGAACTGCACTCTCAAATAGGAAAAATAATCAGAGTAAAATGCAAATAAATTCATGCCTACTCAGGAGAGGCAAACTCGGTGCGGAGCGGAATCGTGTCGATTTTCCCCCAAGATGGTGCGGGGACGAGTCATGGGATGTTGTTGTCTCCCGGTGCTATCAAAATATTTTATTTCTGTTTGGCTGCCCTCCTCGGCTCGCACTCGCTCTACTCCACAGGAAGAGGCAGAGCACTGAATAAATATCATTTTTATGCGCGCTAAACGATGTGAACCGCGCACGACAGCCGAAGCTTAGCTCTAGGAACGGAACGCGGGGAAAGCTCGCTCCGCTTGACGAGCAGTGTGCATTTCTGAAGTGCAGTAAACCCGAGATCATTTCTGTTTCTAGTTCGGGTCATAATCCGTGAGAGTTGCATATGTTACACATTCCATCGGATCCAAATCTTCCCACACCCCCACAGACACACACACACACACATGCCAGGCGTCGTTTCAAACTATAGGTATCGGTGTCAGCTCAGTGTCGGTTTGAGGGACGGTTCGGTTGGTAGGCAGGCGTAAATGGAATATGACAGCGATGAGGCGACGTCATTCCGAGAAAGTTCCGGATCCATCCACGACGGGGAGCAGCCCGGGCAGGATCCTCCAAGCTCTCAGTCAAATGGATCAGCATCTCGCCGTCATTAGAAAGCGATTAAAAATAACCCATCGAAGAAGGGTAGAAGCTATATAGGCAGGAGTATTCACTTTCCAAGATGCAAAGCGGTGGCTGCGACGGCGTCAATGTTCGATCGTGGGATGATGTTTCTTGGGGGTGGATCTCGCGGTTTGAAGTTATAAATCATGCTTACTGTCGTCTTGGAACAAGCAGCAAGCTGCTCTATGCCGAACGTCATCGCTGGGTGGGTGATGGGTTCAATGGCAGCTATAGGTCTATGGGAAAAGGGAGTTGCTGGGATCCTTTGAGTTATCTACATTTAATGCTGGTTTATGTTGAGGTTAAAAATCTGCTAAAGCTGACATCATTCGAGAGCATCAACATCGTTTTTGAACACACATGTTCACTCCAAGTTTTTTTTTTTTTTTTAATAATCAGAAGCTCAACGTAGGAAATCATAGAATAAATAGCTCAGTTTTCTCGGCAGCAACCGCCAAATGAAAGGTACCATGGTCCTATGCGACGCTATTGATTTTTCTTTAGAATCGGTCGACTGGCTCTGGAGATATGGCTGTAACAAGTTTCGTTGAATACGGGCCATGAAACCAGAAGTGACCAGAAACGTGCCAAACACGTCTTATTCTTCTTCTTATTCTTCGCATTTCAAGCTTATTGCAAATCGCATATTGGCTTATTGCGTGCTCTCAAATTAGTGTTCTAGATGCACTTCCACAGTTAATAATTGACAGCTTTCGATGCCTGTACCATTTCTGCATTAGTATAATTGTGTGGCAATTACAATCTTACTTCTATGCCCAGGGAAGTCGAGAAATTTTACAACCCGAAAAATTCCTAGACCGGACCGGGAATCGAACCCAGCCACCTCCAGCATGGTCTTGCTTTATTGCTGCACCTTTACCGACTGAGGTAAGAGAGGCCCCATGCGACACCTCAAAACGCATGGGAAATCAAAAAAACAAGATCAACGGCAGCCACATTGAGCGCCCAGGATCTCGTTGACCAAACCCGGACTTGTTCCGGGTACTCTCGGGGAGGTGACCAGTTATTGACTTGGAACAATAACTACCATGTGACACCTCAAATCTCTTATATTAAGAGCTCATGACCACATTTAAATAATACATCTGGACATGATTCGCTTACCCTTGGGGAAGCGGCAAGTTTATGACTTGGATCAAAACCCATCATGCGATATGTCAAATCACATGAGAACTGAAAACTAAGTTCAATATTAGTCATATCGAGTGCCCAGGACCAGCATGGTCACATCCGGACTATCTCGGGAATTCACGGAGAAGTGACCAGTTTCTGTATTGGACCAACATTCATCATGCGGTAGCTCATAGCACATGAGAATTTAAAAACTAGTTCAATGAAAAAAAATATCGAGTGCTCAGGAACACATTTAATATACCTGGACATGTTCCGGTTACCCATCGACCCAGTGACTAGATGATGATGATGATGATGATAGTGGTCTACCACCAGGCATGGAAAATCATTTGCATTCATTTCGTGCATTCATTTACATTCATTTACCCCTAACTTTTCTAATTAACAGAATTCCGCAAAATGACGTATAAAATTTTTGTAGGTTTAATTTTTTGCTGCAACTTTTGTTAACAACTCAAATCCGTATCTCTTATGCATGACGAACCAGAGCAAATATAAGCCACTACTGTTTTTCAGTTAATGTATTTTACATTCACTGAAAAACAGTAATAAGTTTCACCCGCTCTAATTCGTGATGCATAAGAGATACAGATTTGAGTTACAGGCAAAAGTTGTAGCTAATAACAAAACCTATAAAAGTTCCACACATTATTTTGCGGAATGCTGTTGATAAAAAAAGTTAGAGGCAAATGAATGTAAATGAATGCATGAAATGAATGTAAATGATTTCCCATGCCTGTCTACCACTCATTGTAGCACGAAAATTAGTCCGGTAGCTGTGGGCTATCCCCACTGTTGAACTTGATCAAGCTTAATAACCTCTGATTGTCATCAGCAAATCGCTGTATGAAGGACCAAAAACGAATGGATGGATTGATGGGAAATTCACCTATTCATTTCCTTGGGACAGTTAAGAATCTCGTTCCAACAACTTGATCAGACAATTGGTCAGAAAACGAGCCATCCAACAAGAAGATGCCCAATGAATGGGGAGAAGAGCCCGCCCTTTATTCACGAAATGTTAGCAACAGGGAGTTGACATCTTCACTCTGTGTGAGTGGCAAGTTTCTGACTTGGACCAAAACTCGTCGGGTGACACCTCATAACACATGAGAACTGAAATCCAAGTTCAATATTAGCTATATCGGGTACCCAAGACCATTTTGGTCACATCCGGACATATTCTAGGTACCACCGAGGAAGTGGCAACCAAAACCCACCATGCGACACCTCAAATCACATGAGAACTTAAAACTAAGCTCAATGTTAGTCATATCGAGTGCCCAGGACCATATTGGTCACATCCGGACTGTCTTGGGAACTTCCGGTGAAGTGACCAGTTTCTGGCTTGGACCAACATTCATCATTTGGTTGAGGTATGATGAGAATTCAAAACCTACTTCTATGGTAGTTATATCACGTGCCCAGGACCACATTGTTAACATCTGGTATGTTTAAGGTACCCTCATGGAAGCAACCAGCTTCTGATTTAAAGCAAAACTCCATCATGCAACACTTTAGACGCATTTCGCGCCAAATCGTATTCGGAGCTGGCAGCACCCTTTCAGATTTCAATGAAACATTCTGGATGTGTGGACTTTGACTAAATAAGCCATTTTGCATATACTTAGTTTTTCCAAAATTTATCTAGACTAACCTTTGAGAAGGGCCATATTATGAAAAAATGGCAATTCCTACAAAAATGTGTTGACATATTTATGACTTTTTGGAAATTGTCCAAATTATCGAAAAAAAAAGCTGAAAAAATTCCATTAGAGGCCTACATTGAAAAAATGGCCATGTTTTATTTTAATGAAACTTTGTCTCAAAACAGGTAATTATATATACTACCAACCGTCCATACATCGCAAGATGGGCACTTTTGAGGAAAAAAAAATCTGACAAAATCTTGTCTTTTTTCTCTCACATATTATCCAATTTTGCCTCAGTAGTAGACAACAGAATTAGAGAATGATATTTTTTGACAAGTTCTGCACACACTTAGAAATTATCGCCGACTTCGGTAATTTTTACCGAAATCTGAACAGCTGAACTGTTCGGTAAAGTTTATGCAATTCAATTCAATTGCTTTTCAGCTACTTTGAAACTAAATCTCCACTAAAATGACAAGATTTGATCCTTTAAACAAGGTTGACCATGTTTTGAAGGTATTTTCAAGTTCAATAGCCTTTAAAATGAAGGTCAAAGTTTTACCGAACGTTCAGCTGTTCTGATTTCGGTAAAATTTACCGAACACGAAAACAAAATCTTAGTGTGCATGTCCAGAAAGTTTTATTGAACTCTGAGAAGGTGCTGCCAATTCCGATTACGATTTGGTGAGAAATGCATCATGAGTGCTTTTCATATGAAATTCTCGATTAATCCAACTGACTAGTTGATGATAAGATAAAATTGAACCGCAATTAAGCTTCATTGGATTCTGAGATGATTTTGAGTTTCACTGGTTTAGTTTTGTGTGAAAATGGCAAATTAAAAAAAAAACAATGCAGACATGAACAAGTCTTTGTTAGAATTTTTGTTTTTCTTAAAAGTGTCCATCTTGCCATGTATGGACGAATGGCAGTAAACATAATTACCTATATTGAGGCTAAGTTTCATATAAATCAAACATGTCCTTTTTTAAATCGACTTTAAATTTTTAAAATCGATTTTTTTCAGTGTAGGTCTCAGATGGAATTTTTGTCAGTATTATTTTTTGAAAACTCGGACAATTTTATAAAAGTCATCCATACAACACATTTTTGTAAGAGTTGCAATTTTTCCATAATATTTTTTTTTGAAAAAAATCGGCAGAAAAAGTTTGGCCCTTCTCAAATGTTAGTCTAGAAAAATTTTAAATTCGATTTGGCGCGAAATGCGTCTTTAACTAAATCAAATGAGAATTCAAAACCTTATTCAATGAAAGTTTTTTTTTACGGTCGAACCCCAGACGAAACTAGAACCGCACTATCATTAATACTGGCGACAACGCTCTGATGAGACAACGAAACCTTACCCCCAAGCTCCTCCCCTGATCCTTTCCTTCGACAATATACCTCTCTAACCTCGAGTAAGCCGCGAGTATTCGGCCCAACTCCTACTAGACATATAATTAAGAGAATTTTGTTACAAACCAAGAACAATGAAGTATCGGCTTCGTAAAGCTAACGCGATTGAGCCTTCCAAATAAACGAACTAGATAAAAAAAAATGAAAGTTTTAAGTCCCCAGGATCATATCGCTCAGCCCAGACTTGCTCCGAGTAGTTTCCATTTTTTGACTACGATACATCAAATCACATGAAAACTAAAGAATAAGACCATATCGAGTTTCCAGACCCACTATGTTCACATCCAAACATGTCCCAGGTACCATCGGAGAAGCTAAAACCTGAATAAACCAAAATCTTTCATATGAGCAGTTCCAGGCAAAATGTTTGAATGTACCTTTTCCGATATGTTAGCAACTTTGCGTGATGGTTTGTTCTGAGCAATGATTCACATTTGTTTTCATGAGAATTTCTTTAGAACTGCACGCAGAGTTCGATTCATTGGAACACTTTTCGGAATGAATCACATCATTCGAGCAGTTTCAAGTGAAATTTTGACGTAAGACTACGTCTTTCAGAAAGGGTGCCAATCCAGAGAAAGGTAACGAAAATTGGTCAGACTTTAAATGCTTATAACTTGGCCAATAATCAATGGATTTTGATGATTTGCATGTCGTTCGATTCGGCAGATTTATAAAATTTGTGTGGTATGTCACACATTAAAAATGTTAGACAATTAAATAGCTAAAAATTAATAAATATGGAAACATTCAAATTTCTCATACATTTTTTTTGACCGCAAGGTGCTCACCCCTACCACAACCATCAGAAAGCTGGTCCCTAACAAGACAAACCGAAGCCGCATAATCATTCAGCGTTTCACGTTGGACGGGTCGACTTTGAACTTGTTCGCTGCAGCGTTGGCATCGTATCATTTTTTTCTATTAATTCACCTATATCAGCTAAATACAGAAAAAAGGAGGGCATAGAATGATAATCCAAATGCTTAAGTAAGCGAAACGTAGAAAGTTTGACTATAGTAATCGTTTGGCTGCCGAGTGATAAACAGGAGCGTTCGTTGCGTTGCACACTGAAAACAAGACGAACTCATAGAGTGATCAACTTTTACTCAGTTGTGAGTAACTTTTACTCATTCGTATGAACAAATTTCTTAAAACGAAGGTTATTCAACGCATGAGTAACCTACGATTTAAAAATTCCTCCATACGAAGCAGTAAAAGAGACTCACTTTCTGAGTAATATTCATTTCCAATGCATTTAGCTTGTCATCTCGGCTGGAAGTTGGATATTGAATAGTCAAGGTCAGTATACAATTTGCATCAAATTCCATGTTTTAACTTGACAGCTTGGCCAGAAAGCAGGTTTCTGTATTCAGTGAAGTTATTCGGATGGACAATACCTATCGCATGATTGGCCTCTTAGTTCTGAATTCACTCACCATGCAGCGCTAGTAACATTTGCTTCAAAAGGCTTGCTTAAGCAGTCTACATTCACTGAAAACTAATCTTATTCAGAGAGTGAGTCACTTTTACGTAGATTACTCATGCGCTGAGTGACCAACGCTTTTAGAAATGTATCCTTACGAATGAGCAAAAGTTACTCACTCTCTGAGTTAGTTTCGTTTTCTGTGTTTCAACTAGATATGCGATTGCTATCTCTAGTAATGTTATTCAGATGGATAAGACCTATTGTATACTGGACACAGAGTGACCAGTGAACCGGGAAATCGTCTTTGTCAATTATGTATTATTGAATCGAACAGCAAAATAATCTCGTAGTTCTACAGCACAACCCTCAACTTTTTAATTACTCGAACTATGCCGTGGAATAATATTTTATTTGTTTTGACGTAGGATTAAGCCTTTCAGCAACATATTGTCAAAATCAAAATCGACCGCGTTACGAAAAGTGGTCAGGATTTGACCACTTATAACTCTGTCAATGGCGGGTGGATACTAATTCTAAACAAGGCAATCGATTGGAATGTCATCTACGAATCTGCTAAAATGAACACTTTATCAATTTTGAAAAGATCACTATTGAATATTGCACGAATGTGCAACTGTTTTTAACTTGATTTGTTTTCCGTCGACCTTGTTTTCCGGGTTGAGCACCAATGCTACCGACGCCAGGGTGCCAGCTCCCACACCTGGGTCCTACCAATCGACCCATCAACTCATGAACCGGGGCTTTACTTCCCTTCCGAAGGAAGACGTGATCAGAGATGTTATGCCTCAGAACATCCCAGCGGCGCCGACTGGGATTGAACCCAGGCCTGCTGGGGTGAGAGGTAAACACGCTTACCACTACACCACCGGCGCCGCTGCGTGCAACTGTTGTTCTAATAATGAAAATTATCACCGATTGACTGCGAAAAGCGCATTCCCTAACACAGATTTAAAAATCGAATTCACTCCAGTCTCACCGAAAGGAGTTTATTCAATCACCACGTGTGGTGAGTGATGGTGTCCAGTGGTTATCATCAGCAGCAGCAGCAGTGCTTTCGGCGCGTGGCGTTGTACATTTTTCTCCAGTACACGACGAAAGGCTGCCTGCAAGTGCGAATTGTAACCCACTGAGCGGTCCATTCGCAGAAGAATGAGGAAGAAGTTGCACCGCTACTGATCGGATTTCAGTTGCTCGTCGTGAGCCGCTGTGGGCCATCTATGCCGAGCACGTTTCAAACAACATGCAGCTCGCCAGCCTTATCTGTGTAAAACACCTAAATAGCTCAGCATTACTCAACCATCACGACAAAATGGTCCTTTTCAGGATCACCGTAAATTTGTCATAGATTATTTTCTGGACACAAACAGACCAATCTACATTGATCGATTCTCTTAATCGACTCTCTTTCGTTAATAACTGATGTTCCCATAAGTATAAATCTAAAATACCATGTATTCTTAAGGCAACATTGGGGGTGCAATTTCAAAAATCAAAGTCGCGGCATGAAAGTTGTCTGATTTTGATCCAGAGATGATGGATTTTAACTAGTAATACGCCAATCGATAGGAAATTTTTCTACAAATCTGTTAAAATTAAGACTTTATCACTTTTCAAAATGTCTATTGAAAATTGCACGAATGTGCAACTGTTGCTATGATAATTAAAATTATCACCGATTGCCTGCAAAAAGCACTTTCCCCAACACAGATTTCAAAATTGAATTCCATCCAGTCTCACCGAACGTGGTAAGTGGTGGTGTTCTCCAGTACACAACGAAAGGCTCCCCGCAAGCAGCTAGCTATGAAGGCTGCCCTCAACCGCTGATCGGATTCAGTTGCTCGTTGTAAGCCGCTGTGGGCCATCTATGCCAAGCGTATCACCCTTTTTCCAAACAACATACAGCTCGTCAGCCTAATCCATGTTGAACACCCTAATAAGTAGCTCAGCATTACTAAACCATCACGACAAAACTGTCCTTTTCAGGACCACCATAAATGATTGTTGTTTAAGAGTTGATTTGCATTGAACCTTCGCTCGTCTTGCTGCCAGCCGCATCACCCCCAAAGCTCTTTGATAATTTACCCAGCAACCAAACGTTTGTGTTCAAATGCATCAAGTATTGAAGTTCTCGCAGTGACCGAATACAACAGGATCATGCCAATCAGCTGACAGACACCTACAGAACACCTCAAAAATAGAACTCTCAAATTGCTTCCGAATTTCAACCTATCGAAATTTTTCACTGATAATGAGTAAAGAAATCAATTTAATATTTACTATAAATCAAAGGTACCTTTCGAAAATAAAATCTTGTTCACGTTCATGTTGACAATCTAGAATTCATTGCGTCATATTGACAAAGACTACAAATCAAGAAGACTGGCAACTGTTCCCTTCTCCCATACAAATGTCAAACGTCACTGATAACAGCACCTCTGACAATCAAAGGTGAAAACTTTGAAGCACAAGTGTAAGTGAGACTGCTCATTAACAGTGACTGTGTGTGTGACCTTATGTCACCGAAACGAATAATCATAACACGGTTCTCGTTGTTGTTTTTGTTTTGCTCTACAAAATTTCACGGCAATTTGTATCCTAATAACATCAAGCCGGTGGTTTTTCAACTCCAAACCGAAAAACTTGTCATGGTAGATCAAGTACAGGATTGTAACTAGGATCGATACCTAGTGAAAGTGACTTTTACTTGTGTACGATGAACCGAAATATGGTTTACTTTGACTGTTGGAAGCAATCAATTATTAGGAATTGGTGTTTCCACCTCAGCTTCCACCTCCGTTGAGTGAACTACCGTCATTCGAAAGCTACTAAAAATACAAGGATTCGAAAAGAAGAAAGATCCGGATACCTACATCACGATCCAACGGAAGGCGTAGCAGGATCTAATGTTGGAGAAAATGAAAATGAAAGGTTGAAGGACTACAATCCCAAACGGTACGTATTGATCAAGAATATATTTTCATTTTAGATGTTGTCAGAACATGAAACCACCGGATAGTGATCCTCTGTATGCTTCAACAATTCATGGAATCGACCAACCCCTTCCAGAGAATGATAAAAACAGTGTCTGATTGGTCAGTGACATTCAAATGGTCAGCGAGTACTGTGCCAAGTTGCCGAGCGTCACAACTTAACTCCCCCCATTGTGGCCAGATGCCAAAGCCATTACTAATACACCATACGAATGCCCATAAATGCATTACGAAAGGGCTTAGGAAAAGTGGAAGATAATTCTGAGATAGCAAATTAATGAGCGAGGAAGGTCTCACCATCATTGTAAATGGCATCATTGCCATAGTTTTAATTTTCAAAACAAATTTACTTACGCATCTGTTCACTTTCAGCTGGATTTTTATCTCGTTGTCAGCATAAAGCAAAGAAGGAAACGTTTCACTTATTACGACAATCATAACAAAACCAATAATTGACAGTTAATTATTTCTACCTGTGTGTGTGTGTGTGTGTGTGTGTGTGAATGCACTCGTGAATTAACACACACCATCATACACAGGTTCCACATTTGCTCAGAAGAGGCGTTGCCGTTACTGTCTCCTGATTTTTGGCAGAGTTGCCAGTCTTCTTGATTTGTAGTCTTCGATTTTGAACTATCCCCAGAGTTCTTTACCGTTAGTTGCTTCTCAAAACTAATTTTAAATTTTCTGTCTTGAAATTTCATCTGATTTTTTTTTTTAAATTCTAGTCTGAATTATTCTATATTCTTCTAAAAATTTCTATGAAATCTTCATCGAAATACTCTTAAACATTATTAAAACTGTCAGAATCAGGTTTGCCAAAAGCTCCATCAAGAGTCATCAATAAGCTGAGCTCCAGCATATTTTGATGATAATATATTTTGCTCTTACGGAGCTATACTTGATGCTCAAGCTGGGCTCTTGCCAACCCGCATCGCTGAGAGGGATGCGGAGCTCGTTCTCGGGTGTAAATCGACTCTGCCTACCGAGCAGAAATTTTAACTTCGTGATGCGCTCGCGCAAAGCAGTAAACTTGGAGCTTCGTGATATATTCATAGAGAGCTTGGCTCTTGAGGGCTTCTCTCAGTGCGCATAAATGAGTGATTTTGTATTGGCGTTGACAGCGACTCTGTAGTTCTTTACTCCTATGAGAAAATCCATAAGCAAACGTCAGACTGTGCGTGAAACATGGCGGACTTTGTACTATTCTTTCACTCCACCGAAAGTTCCCATAAGAAACTGTCTATATTTGCTGAAAGAGCAAATTTTCGACGGTGCCGTCAACGCCAATTGGGTTCTTTAAGGGTATTGAGGTAAATGCATATTCGTAACCTGCATTGAAAATGGAACCCAATCCCAAAATTTCATCAATTATGGTACACTGGAACTATTTTAAGTAAGTACGATTACATTTGCAAAAATCACCATATTAGTAATCCCATACCCAAGAGCCAAGTTTGTAACCCTCACTTTCGCTTCAGCCAAAAACAAATGGTTTGTAATTGTATCCTCACTTTGGGACCATCAATACTCGTGCGCATATAATGGACTATGCATATATTCCGTAACTCCAAAGTGGCAATTGTATTCGTAGAGTAGCTTTCTGTATTCTCGGCAAACGCCCCTATTTTAAGCAAAGCAGAATAGCTCCCGTGTTTGTAAACTGAACCACGATATCGGCATTTCAACTGTCTCGTCATAGTAAAGCGGATCATCTCTTGTGTCGAAAACTAAAATCGCAGTTGAGATTCAAGAGATATTTCACTATGCCGGGAATACATACATAGAGTCGGAGATAGAAACTTCTACGCTATCTATCATGTGTGAGTTGCACATAGAGCAAACTTCCTTTATCGAATGCCAATTGGTAGTGTTTTGATTCTCGAGAATTTTGTGTTTAAAGCCATTGCTTACGTTGGGTTGTTCCGCCTATTTCGCCTTTGGCCAAGAAAGATTTCCGAGCTACCGTGTGTGCAGCGACGGTAGCAAATTGAATGAATGAACATGTTAAAAGGCAACAGGAGAATACAAAAATATCACCAAGGGATAATCCATAAATGGACTAATTAGCGCTTTTACTGGTTTTTCCCTCGTACATTCTAAGTCAAAAATATATTTTCGTTTATCCACTCATAAAGCACTTAGCGGAATAAAAACGATCAAAGATTTTTGTGACTGAGTTTGAGTCCATCCCGAAGTTCAAAATGTTGTTTGGTGAGCAGAGCCGATGTACATCACGCTTCACTCAATAATGATCCCCGCATCACTCAGCGTGATGCGTGTTTGTGGAAATCCTGCTTGAGCATCAATCTGAGCTCGAGCTCTTTTGCGCTCTTTGGATTTGACATCATTGATCTTTATATGTGAGGGATGAACTAGCTCACGATTAATGAGCATCTATACTGCATAATCTGAGTTCGAGGAGTTTAGGCAAGCCTGGTCAGAATCATGAAAATTTTATGAACTCTATGAGCCAGTTCTAACAAATTTAAAGATCCCGCAGGCCCCCGTGCACCGCCAATGTGATTGAATAAAATTGCGAATTGCCACGCAATGACGTTCCGGCGTCCGAAAATCCATCCCGCCGCGGGCAGCCTTTTTCTGGCTCTTCCCATGGAATCATTATCCATCCCATCCGGGGCAGTATTGTTCCCCTTTCGAGGCCCTTGAAATCCCCCTCTTAATGGATCCTCCCTCTTCAATGCAATCACCACCCTCTCGCCTTTGTTGCTGCTGTTGTTGTTGTTGTTGTTGTTGTCAATACCGACCTTCGCACACCGAAGCACCTTGGAAGCAATCAAATGTTTTTGTGCCTCGCCTTCATCTCTCAGACCCGCCGCCGCGCCGGTCTCGTGAAAACAATTTAATCGTCGGCTGCCTTTGGCCAGATCGGCGCACCGTGCACGTAAAAAGTAAATATAAATGTTACGCTTTAATTTCACTGTACTCGAGCACCGATTCACACAAGACGGCCGGCGCGGGGAGGAAAAGAAAGAATCTGCACGCCACCGTTGTTGATCGGCCGCCGCCGACGGAATTGCGGTTCTCGTGCAGACAAAAAGAAGGAACTTTGGAAGGTCGGCCTGCGTCGTCGTCGTCGGCATCGTCGTTCCCAGGCACCCGCAAGCGTAGTTTTCATTGTCGATTTGCCACACCAGCCCCACCGCAGAAGGGGGCTCCGGCGGCTGTGGGGGAAGTTAACATTTTCATTAGGCTTTGGTTCCACTCCGGCAGCAGTGATTCTTCTCCGACAAGATTGTTGTTGAAGTTCTTAAATCGGCAGATCCGGCTGATGATGGTGTGGTGATTTGAGGTAGATACGTACCTTTCACAATCTGTTGGGATCGCTATGAAAAAGTGTGCTTTTTTTCTATCTCCCTCGATTTTATTGAAGCAGCAGAAAATGAATATTTGCCGTTGAGGCACTGCTGGTAGGTTTATGGGCCCATCGAGTGTTTAACCGTAGCGAAGTGGTAAAATCTACAGGCATTGTAGGGTATAGTCAGATAGGAATTGATGTTTTTTTGCTGCGGGATACAATTTAGCGATCCGGACAAAGGCGCCAGTGAAAATGGTGGGAACTACAGTTTAGACCACCACCGAAAAGAAGTGTATTAACGCGCAGCTGATGAAGTTTTGAAGGAACTGAGAATTTGCCATACAATGATGCAATTTAGATTCAAATTTGTGTCATTGATTGAAATGGTTGTTTTTGGTGCAGCGTGCTTTAAACCGTTAACTCGATTTTATTGCTATGCTGAGTGGCTTCTCATCGAATCAACCGAAGAACTTTCATAAAAATGCCCAATACAATTCCCGATCCCCCAGGTCTCCATCCATTTATTATTGCTTCCAATAACCAATTTGACAGTGCCATTAAAATGCCACCAAAGACACGACTGACTACCAGCTACTGCTGTGGGATCACTTCCGGCAGCCCATTTCGAGGACGTGTCCGACCACCGCATCGCTACCGACCACAACCCGCACTCCCCTTGCATACAATGCCTTGGCCATATTCATAAGTTCCCCCCGAGAAACTCACCACCGTCCGCCTAGGTCAAATCCAGAAGACACACAGAAAGCGAACGCGGAACGCTAGGAGCAGAGTACCAGCCAATGAGATTAATGTCTCCAGTGCAAAATGGGAACACAACACCAATCCGCGCGCCACGGTAAATAGTATCGATTTTTCATCAATAAATGCACGAATCCGCTACCAACCTCTGAGGGAACTGTGGCTGGGGCCTGCGCTAGACTACGGTAGATGGTGCCCTCCGGCAACGTCCAGACACCCGGTGATGACCTCAATTCCTCAAAACAGCCGTGCTAAGGACCCAAACGAGCAAAAATAAAACCATCATCTCCCGCTCGCATCTTGTGCTATTCTTCATCGGCGAACCGAATGACCGCACGATCGGCCCAGAGTACTACACTGTCCATACCGAACCGAGCACACCGCCAGTAGGTAAGGGAGGAAATCGATTATGATGAATGAGCAGCACCGTCATGGCCTAGGTCTACGAAGAGGGCTCCCTGCGTTACCATTCCAATAAGGCGTCGTCGTCGCCAGCCACGGTCTTCGAGAGCGTTGAAAATAATCCACGGTATGTCCACGGTGGCCTCCGAGTGGGGCGAGAAAGAAAAGAGATGTAGGTTACGTGATTAAATATTCATAAAACATAAAATAATAAAAGACTCTCTATGGAAGAGGCGTACACAAAGTGCGAGGGGTCTCGAGAAGGAAGACAGCAAATAAAAAACAATCAAGCATCACTCACAAATTGCAGCCGGGACCACGAACTTTCCGGACGAAAGCTACATTTTTCGAACCTCATTACCACCCCCTGCCGAGATGGACGACCGATCGACGGCTCTCGGCTCGTCGGCTGTAGTCAATATCGAGCGGAGAGGGGGAGATTGATGGAGGTGATAATCACATGCAAATTTCCTTCCGGCGACCCGAACACGTTTCAGTTTCCGATAGAGGACAAAAGGCGTTCGCGCGCGGTTCGGCAGCGTCGATTTATCGAGCTCTATCATTCAGTCGGTCATTTGCTGGTTCGTTGTTGTTGTTGTTGTTGTTGTCGAGAGAGGTGAAAATTGCATGTCAGTAATTGAATTATGATGTTTTGGGGGTTTTCGCGCCTGCAACGATGGAGAAACTGTGGGAGTACTTAGTTGCAGCGGCGGCATCAGAGTGATTGATTGATTTATGGGATCTTGAACGAGCGCGCGCGTTTCGGAAAAGGTTAGGATCGTGGAGAGGCTGATGTTCGTGACATGATTGTGGAAAAGGGTGGAAACGGTCAGTTGGTTCTGGATTTGGAAGTGAAATCTAGATCGACGGCCTGTTGGTCTTTGGTGTAATAGGCAAAGTTCTAATCATGATGCTTTGGGATTTTTAAGATGCTGGTTTTAGTTTTATAACTTTGCCATCGTTGTATTGTTGATAGGAAATCTTGCTCCATTTGATACAGCACTAGCGTACTCTACGATTATTTCACAGAATTCAGTAAGATTTTACCGAAATCTCAGCAGTTGAATGGTTGGCAAAAAGCTTGGTGATTTTTCACAGTTTGTGTGTGAAAAATAACCGAACTTTTCGCCGAATGTTCACTTGTTGGGATTTCGGTAAAATTTCACATAAATCTGTGAAATAATCTTAGTGGGTGTGTTTCTTACAACAAATGTAATGGCAACCTTAGAAAGGATTGTAGCGTACAAGCAAGTTTGTTTCAAATTATTTTTTTTAAACCTTCACAAGATGATTTTCAAACCGCAATACATTTAGAAAAGCAAGCTTTGTTTGGAAATTAAAAAAAAAAAATCTTCTGGCGACCACATGACATAACCTGTTCATGCGGTGAATCATTACAAATTCTGTATGTTTTTTATGTAATCTGTCATACAATCTAACATTTTCCGCTTCCGCAAATTCAAGATCTAGGAGTTGTTTTTGAGTATTATGTTTGTACTCGAAAAAATATGCAAGATTTAAATGAATTAATAATGGATCGATAGTTCAAGGGAAAATACAATTTGAACTATGGAAAAATTTCCGATCGATTGATGCTGAAATAGTTTAAACAATTCTTACTAAAACGGACCCACTTTTCGAGGTTCTAAAATGTTAGATGATTTTAATATATCTATAAAAATTGTTGCAAAAAATCCTAAAGTTTGCATACCATTTGAAAGAGAAACGCCAGGGCTTTTATTTTGCGTGTTTAGAATGTTTGACGGCCATACTGAAATTAGGCCTACTTGACCGTTTAAAGAGACTGACATAGCTAGAGAGGGTCTAGTACAATGCTGCGTGCTTTCAACTATGTCAATTGACGAAACATATTGATCTAGAATTTAATTTCTCTTCCGACACTAATATTCGTTATAACTATGCTATCAGAATTTCACTAGGGAAAAGTTGACATCTTACTTTTATCTCAATAAATAACCTTCTTTGTACAACCGCTGCAATGTTTTAATATTACTGATGAGTTTTCTAAAGATCGGTACTCGATTAGCTACCGTATATTAGAAAAAAAAATGCGGCAGAACTTTTAATATCAGTGGTTCCTTTACAGGGCTGATACTGCATATGCGATATAATAGTAGTGACTTTAGTGATTAAAATAACCAAAGTAGAAAATAACAAATAGTGACTTTAAAACAATAAATACTTTTTTTATCGGAAAGATATAGTTTTAATCTTTTGCTGATTGCAACCCATTTCGATAAATTGTACAAACTCACACGACCCATCATGAGCATTTTTCATGCTACTTTAAAATAAAATAAATGGCTTATGAATACATTTGTTTTCGAAAAATCAGTACCCTTCGAATTTGACATGGTTCGCACACGGCACAGTTTGGTAGGGTTTTATATTTGGCACAGTTTAAAAAAATTGTCAGATTTACAATTTGTTACTTATCGAAAACACAGTTTTCCTAACAGATTAATTATCAATGTCATAGAGTAACATTGGAATATTCGAAAAATGTCCACAATTAATGGAGTAACCAGAGTGGCAGTGGACCATCAATTTAGCTTTCAATGAGTGTTTCCTACCCAGGTCATCCCGATAAACTATTCCTGAGAAATTAACCATAAGTTGAGTTCCCCGAACCTCGGGAATTCGATTCGCATTACCCGAAAATAGCTATTTTCAACAATAGAAATTAAAATTTTAAATTTCAAAACCAATTTAATTCACAAAGGGAAGTATAAAGGAAGAAAAATATATATAGATATAGAATGTACTGTAAGTTCCCAGTCCTAAAAAACAAATGAATGCATTTGATATTTTGTATTTCTAAAATAAGGACATGAACATATGTTGGTTTTAGAAGTCCGAAAAACAATGAAATGCAATCCAAGAGACTTTGAAAAAAAAAGCATGCAACAATTTTTTCTCGATGTATAGACAAATGTTAAAGCTACCAGGCATCTTAGCAAATCTGGAAAGATTACGAAGTACAAAAAGATATTGGGACTAGACTTTTTCGAATGTCTGAATCACGAAGTTGAACAAAAAAAAATCAAAAATTAGTCAACCCGGCAACAGAAATTGAGCCAAAAAAGGTTATTTTACCCCAAAATAAAAATTGTAATATCTCCGCGAAGGTTCATCGGATTTAAATTATTTCAAATGTTTTGTGCAGTAAATTTAATGCACTTTTTATATCACGAGATTCCAACTAAATGATGTAGCTTATTTCTGGAAAGATATTCCGGAATACAAGCCCCATCTAGCGAGTAAAATCTGTCAAACACGAACAATAGTTTTGAAAATCTTGTATTTTTGAACATCTTTGCAGAAGGAACCCAAGTAACCAAAAGATCCACATTCAAAGATTAAAATCACTTCCAAGTTCCATAAAGTTCAAATAAAGTTCTGACAGAACTTTCAAATTCAATAAAGTTCTAATAAAGTCCCGACAGATCTTTCAAGTTCCATATAGTTCAAATAAAGTTCCGACAGAGCTTTTAAGTTCCAAAAAGTTCGAATAAAGTTCTGACAGAACTTTCAAGTTCCATAAAGTTCCGACAGCCACATGAAGCAATCCGCACAAGTCTTTATTAGCAACAAAATTTAATGTAGGGGAATTTACGTATTCTCGGCAGCTTAAGCATTTTGCCAAATAAAAATGGGATTATAAACAAAATAATATATGAAAAAACAATAGCACATACCTGGAATACACTTGCTTACTGTTTATTTTTCGATTGCTCACCAAGATATCTTTAATTATTATCACAAACTCTTTAATTTGCATGAGAAAGTAACGAGGCACTCATTCTATTATCGTCAATGCGATTTCTACTATCGGCAATTGAAATGCTTTCTTCGTCAACCTAAATTATACGTAAAAATCAACAAAAAAGTATGTATGTGTTTGTGGCATTTCAGATTTGTTGATACCGTTTCATAGTAAACGTCATTGAATTTGCTTTACTTAATCAAAGGGCCTATGCTAAAAAACGTCAAAATGCGAATCGAATTTTGGAATACACACGGAAAGACGAAACTATCCAGCGGTTCAGTTCTTTTAACTTTGCTATTGAGTTGTGCCTTTCATTCACTATCAGTTCTCACATACGTTGTCAAAAAAGGAAGAACAAAAAAAACCCAACGGGGGTCTTCAGCTGCGGGAAGTTAACGTTAGGTACGTGATGTAAAACTTAAAATTGAGTAGTTTGAACTTGACGTTGAATGAAAACAACTTAGTAATAGGTATATTATATATACTTTATTACCATGAATTTTGAATTTTTGAGTAACATTATTTATTTTGGGTTGAAATTGTAACCCATAAATGGATATTTGCACTCTAGGCCTCCATATAAAAAAGCTACCCAAAAACACACACACACACACACAGCCTTCATTTCAGAGGTGTAACGTTTAACGAGTTCATAATTAATATTCACGATCGTATTGTCCAAGGGAGTTTTCCAAACCTAAGAGTGGGGTCAGTTTGCGTAGGCGAGCTGGCGGTGCCAACAAATGGGCATATGTAGTCATTGATTACAGAAGCACTTATGGTTCTCTGAAAATTTATTCCGAGTTTAAATGCTCCGCATTTGATTTGTTGATGCTCACAAAGTATACACACTTCCCTCCAATTACACGGTGGGTGGTACTGACCACCCAACGCTATTTCTCGGCGGTCCTTCAATCAAATAAGCTGATTTTCTGTAAAATTATGGTGAACACTAATCACATACCGTAGAATGCCATAATTTCGCCCATCATTCAACTTCATTCATTTTTGCAAATATTTTGTAGTGTATTGTGATAATGTCTGAATGTATATTTTTCTTACACACAGTTGCATATTCAACTGGTTTCAACATATCCACATTGTACATTATTTAGGAATTTTTCAAAAAATGCGCGAAATTAGGACTTAGGTGCACGAAATTATGGCATTTCACGGTACAAGAAATCAGCTCATTTGATTGAAGGACCGCCGAAGAATAGCGTTGGGTGGGCGTTACCACCCACCGCGTAAACGGGGGAAGGGTGTATGTCTTAGACACCTTGCGTCCCATGAATCAATTCAAACATCTCCTCCCCTCATGACTTTTTGAGTGATTGTAGCTTGACTTCAGAGCAAAAAACTATTTGAAAACCTGTAACTTTACCTGATTTATATGAATTAATTCCCGTGAAACTTCCCTTCAAGATCGTGATCTAAATAACACATCTGTTTGATGCTTTGTTGTCATCGTCATTTGATGTCTGCTCTGCAGCCGGTAAAAACTTTGCTGGGTCTGACATGCGCACACCAGCAACGGAGTCAGCAGCCACTAAAATAAAAATAGAGCGATTTAATAAAGGTTTGCATAAGAAAATGAATCCGGTAATCGACGAACGATTTGCCAATACTTACCCGGAAGACCCGCAGCAGACGACATCAAAGCAGCATTCAGATGACGATGAAAACAAAGCAGCAAGCCCAACCATGATCTTGCTGACCTGGTACAATCTGTCCATTGGTGATCACCTACCGTTGCAATCTTCCGGCTTGTGGATCGACAGATCCAACGGGGACGGATTTTCCACCGACATGGCATCAACTGACCACAAATTCACACGTATTCGCCAAAACACTGCACACTTTCCGAAAAACAACAACACTTGAGACAAAAGGAGGCACTCGGTTGACATTTATCATGCTTACGCTGCACGTGCCAATGCACAGTGGTCCAGAATGCAGATTTAGGTGGAATGATATGTTTTGAGCCTGAAATTGAAACTTTAGACTAAAAGTCTCTTCTACAAAGTTGTTCCTTATAGTTAGGCCCTCATTTTTATGACAATGAATTCTAGGGTGGTTCCTATTATCATTAAAATCAAAAATCTAACTTTTTTGTTTGAATAAATTAAGGTATACATTCTTCGGCAAAGTTATAGCTAAGCTAATTTCAAGCAACTTTGTTGAAAATAACTTTTTTGTATCTCTTAAATTGGCCGATTTAGAGCTATTTTCTTGAATTGAGTTAGGATGGCTCTTAAAAAAACAGTTTTGTTGCTCTAGTTTTCTTATTTCGAATTTCTCAGCAAAAGCGTCTTCAGATAACATTTAGATCTTAAGAAGGCGCAATTTTTTGCTGCACAAAACTTGTCAATATCTTTCGCCAATCAAGAGTTATTGAAGTTTTTATACTAAAAATATGCAGTTTTCAAATGTTAATATCTCTGGTTGGGGCAAACAAAAAAAAAGTTTTTTTGCAGCATTTGAAAGGGCGTATGTTATTCTCAATAATATGAAAAAATTTGAGGTATGTTATTTTTTAAACTTGTATAAAATCAATTTGAATTTATTCATATTTTTTACTATATTTGAGTATATCTTCTTTATTAGAAGAGATACAGGCAACAAATCCAGCTATAAAACATTCGCCTTAAAGAGTTTTAAAAGTCTCTAGAAGATGACTTTCATGATAAATTTCAAATAAAAAAGTTATTGGCAAAAGATGGATTTCATAGGACCACTCTAATGACAAATTTATATAAAATGTGCTAGTACATTTGTTTCAATATTTGGACATTTAGTGTCTTCAAAGAAGTTTTTGTTCTTAAAAATTCCCTTCTTTTGGTGTTTGCAAACGTCAGGGTGGTCCTCAAATTAGGGAATTTTTAAAACTAACTTTTTTGTTTTACAAAATATAAACATGTGTTGTTCAAAAAAGTTGTAGTTAAGTTACTTGCAAGCAACTTTGTCGAAGAAAATTTTTTTCTATCTCTTAACGTTCTCATTTTAGAGTAATTTTTCGGAGTTGACTTAGGGTGTTCCTGGAAAAAATAGTTTTGTAGCAATAACTTTTTTATTTGAAAATTCTCATGAAAGTTATCTTCTAGAGACTTTTAAAACTCTTTAAGACGAATGTTTTATAGCCGGATTTGTTGCCTGTATCTCTTCTAATAAAAAAGATATACTCAAATATAGTAAAAAATAAGAATAAATTCATATTGATTTTATACGAGTTAAAAAAATAACATACCTCCAATTTTTTCATATTATTGAGAATAACATACGCCCTTTAAAATGCTGCAAAAAAACTTTTTTTTGTTTGCCCCAACCAGAGCTATTAACATTTGAAAAGTGCATATTTTTAGTAAACAAACGTCAATAACTCTTGATCGGCGAAAGATATTGACAAGTTTTGTGCAGCAAAAATTTGCGCCTTCTTAAGATCTAAAAGTTATCTGAAGACACCTTTGCTGAAAAATTCGAAATAAGAAAAATAGAGCAAAAAAACTGTTTTTTTAAGAGCCACCCTAACTTAATTCAAGAAAATAGCTCTAAATCAGCCAATTTAAGAGACACAAAAAGTTATTTTCAACAAAGTTGCTTGAAATTAGCTCAGATATAACTTTGCCGAAGAATGTATACCTTAATTTATTCAAACAAAAAAGTTAGATTTTTGATTTTAATGATAATAGGAACCACCCTAGAATTCATTGTCATAAAAATGAGGGCCTAACTATAAGGAACAACTTTGTAGAAGAGACTTTTAGTCTAAAGTTTCAATTTCAGGCTCAAAACATATCATTCCACCTAAATCTGCATTCTGTACCACTGTGCAATGTGATATATTGTTGGTAGGGCAACGATACATTCATTGTCTATTTTATCCCAACGAGTTCAAATGAAATGATCAGTGGCCCGAATAAATCATAATTCCTATATTTCGGCAGTGCATCAACATTCTATCCAAACATAAAAAAATAAAGAGTAATTTTCTGGATTCGAGCCCGTGTCATTGACATGCGATCTACGATTGCTAACCACTGCGCCACAAGTGTGTTGAAATACCATGCGGGCAAACACCAATTTAAAATTCATCAAGGTGTTGTGTTTCGTATTTAAGTCAGTCAGCTGGCACTGAAAACTCCAACAGTAGGCGGGACAACAGCTCACTTTAATATATCTCAGATGACGTAACGGTTTGTGCTGGGGCTCTCACGCAGAAGAACTGGGTTTAATTCTCCAAAATGCTCCAATTCTACTACTAATGTTGATAAATCAATACACATTAACACCTGCCTTCAAGTTCTTATAACGACTTAAAAATGAGGCTGCTTAGAATTCTATAGACCCTCTTCAACCAAGCTGCTTAAGCCACAAATAGCCTTTTATCAGAAATTGTGGTTACTTGGGAAGCTACATCCTATATGGTTGGGATCTCGTGATATAAAAAGCTCTAACATCAAAATATGCCACTTCATGGGTGTATGTTAACAATGACATAATAAAAAAGTTATAGCTTTTCAAAGTGGCCTGGAGTCAAGTTGACCCCAAGGTACAGACAATTTATTTCTAGGCACAGTAGAACTTCACTTGATCAGTTACGGAAACTGATTTGAAAATTACCCATCATGAGACCTTACTGATTAATGTATTAGATAAAATTATTAGATAAAATCAATAACAACGATGAATTAATAAAATTGATGTGCTGGAGGAAATATTCGAAGCCAGCTGTTTCGAATCTTGTTGAGAGGAGCGTGGATTTTCCATTCGCAGCCGGTAACTTAGATGAATCTACAGCTGTTCTTAATAACGCTTTGAAATTTTGTACCAAGAACTAGTTGAGCAAAAGTTTGTTTCTTTGAAAAACTCGAACAGTTGGTGTAATTTTGATTTTTTGCGTCTGTAACGGAAAAGGGGCAAATGGTACATACAGTTATGCAGATCAAATAATGACAATCCTTGGAATAGGTACACAATCGCGCGTAATAAGTATTCACAATCCATAAAGAAAACTCGTTGTAAATATGTTGAAAAGAAGATTGATCAGCATCAAAACAACAGCAAAGAGTTATGGAAAATTTTGAAACCTTTATTAAAACCTAGTAATTGCAAACCGCAGTCCATTATTTTTAATGGCACATTAGAACAGTCAGAACAAGTAATTGCATCTAAGTTTACTTATTTTGTCGACAGCGTTTCATTGATTAATCAATCCATTGAATTAGTCGATGAACCTAACGAAATAAAACAGCCAGTTAATAATAGTTGTAGATTTGAAGGTTTTCACCCAATTACATTAGATGAACTTAGAGTTTTTTGTTTTTCATTATGAAAATCGGCTGGAGTAGATAATGTTAATGCTAGAGTTATTCAAGATTGCTTTCATGTCATTGGCCAGATCTTGCTGGACCTTATTAATGAATCATTGCAAACTGGACATGTGCCACAAATTTGGAAATAATCATATTAAAAAAGTTGCTGGAACGATTAAAGCCGGAGAGTTTCGTCCCATCAGCATATTGCGTACATTAGAGAAATGTTTTGAACTTGTTGTTAAAGGCCAGCTGTTGGAGTATTAAAATAGTAATAATTTGTTGAAACCAGAACAATCGCGATGTCGGGAAGGTCATTCTTGTGAAACCGCGTTGAATTTGGTATTAGCGAAGTGGAAAAATAACTTGGAGTGTATACGATTGTTGCCGTTTTTTTTTTTTTGGATCTAAAACGCGCTTTTGAAACAATGTATAGGCCCTTATTGTTAATATCAATCAAATGCTTTGGAATAACGAGTACTGCATATAAATGGTTTGAAAGCTATTTGTCTGACAGAACTCAACGGACTGTTTTTAATGATTCTGTTTCCAGTCCCGTGGGGAATAACCTTGGAGTGCCCCAGGGAAGTGTATTAGGGTCCCTGTTATTTATTATGTATATTAATGACTTGCGACGTGTTTTACGATTTTGCGACATTAATCTTTTTGCAGATTATACTGTGTTATTCATTGCAGCTAAGGATTTAGATGGTGACATTTCACACTTGAATGAATATTTGGTTGAAGTATATGATGATGATGATGGTGGTCCCACCTCTTACCCCTACAAAGGTTTGAGCTGGACGATTTATTTTTAAGATAATTATATATGACATTTTAACCAGATTGACAAACAAAATCGAACTTTTTTTCAGTTACAGATATAAGTTCCCTCTAGAGAGTCTATTAAATTCTGTAAGTGTTGCTACACTTCTATTAAAAAAAAACTTATACTGTGGTTGGATGTGTTTTTTTAAGCAAAATTATGTACACTTATTGTTCGTAAAAAGTGACTTTGATGACTAAATTCTAAGAAATAGTGACCTTATTGACTATTTGGTGAATAAGGTGACTTTATAGAGACTGACTTGAATAAAGTAACCAAGTCAATATAAAGTGACCTACTACCAGCCCTGCTATACGATGTCAATGTCATTTGCGCACTGACGTTGAGGTGAATTCTATTCACTATTACAAATTGGTATTCTAACTGTGTGAACTGAGGTCGCTAGCGAAATTCAGCATTTTGTAGGTAGGATATTGATATTTTGCAGCACTGGTATAAAAGAGAAGTGGTCTGAACCAGAGCCTATCTTGATTGCTTTGGCAGTGTTGCTAGAAATCACCTAGGCATGGCTTGCCATGACAATTTGATTGTAATCAGCTCCTCTTTATACTAGACCTTCTCTACAGATAACCATCGACATATGGGTCATTTCATGTCAAATGACCGAGCAATTGCATCGAACCCCTGTATTTTAAACCAAACTTGATGAATCTACTTATTTTAGTGCAACACAATTAAAATCCAAAGTTTTATGTCAATCAGTGTACCACCCATCTCTGGGACCTGCCCTCCTTTTTCTCGATTTTTAATAAAAACCAATTTTGAAATTTAAATATGACTGGAACCAATAGAAATTAAATCGACATTAGGCACCCTTTTTGAAGCATTTTGAACGTTTAATGAAATTTTGTGATTGTACAGTGTTACCAACTCTGCAATTATTGTCATTTGAAAACTTTAAATGCAAATACCAAAAAAATGTAGCCTCATTTTCCAATTTTGATGGCGCCAAAGTTTTCAGCAGACTCATTACATAAGAATTAGTTGAAGAGGATAAACATTACGTTTCGTTTAGGTTGGTATATTCTTAAAAGTTCAAAACGATCAAATCGAAGAATATGCTGAAGACCTGACACTTGGGGCCTGCCTTACCTCAGTTGGTAAAGGCGCAGCTACAAAGCAAAACCATGCTGGAGGTGGGTGGGTTCGATTCCCGGTCCGGTCTAGGAATTTTTCGGGTTGGAAAATTTCTCGACTTCCCTGGGCATAGAAGTATGATTGGACTTGCCACACAATTATCCCAATGCAAAAATGGTACAGGCATCGAAAGCTCTCAATTAATAACTGTGGAAGTGCATCTAGAACACTAAGTTGAGATGCAAATGAAGAAGAAGAAGAAGAAGTACCTGACACTTATTTCTTTAAGCACAATCAAATGTGGAGATTTTATTTTTTCTCCAGTGTTGCCATCTTGTGATTTTGGCATTTATTAATTTTATTCAGTGCATCTTACTTACTTACTTAAGAGTCCTGTGCACCACCAGCGGTGCAAAGGGCCAACGCCAAAGACTTCCATCCTGGGCGGCTGCTCGCTTTTGCCTTGACCGGGGACCAGGTCAGATTCCTATCGACTTGCTTAATTTCCTTATTGAGGCTCCGCTGCCATGAGCCCCTGGGTCTGCCTCTGCTGCGATGTCCTGCCGAATTCCAATCCAGCGCTTGCTTGCAGATTTCATTTCCGCCCCGTCGAAATGTGTGGCCGACCCACCTCCACTTTCGCTCTCAAATTTCTGTTGCTATCGGCTTCTGATGACATCGACGATGGAGCTCGGTATTCGAGATCCAGTTGTGAGGCCACCAGGCACGAATTATATACCGCAGGCATCGGTTGATGAAGACCTGCAGCTTTTAAGTGTTCTCCGCTGATACACATCACGCCTCGCTGGCGTATAACTACACAGATTTCACGTTCGAGTTGAAAATTCGGATTTTTGTGCGTTGACTTATCTGGTTGGATCTCCATACGTTTCGTAAACTCACAAAGGCAGCCCTTCTTGATTCGTGCACCTATGTCGCTCTTGGTCCCGCCGCCCGACGCAATTTGGCTGCCAAGATATTGGAAACTTTCGACCTACTCCACTGCTTGCCCCGCTACCGTAAAGTTGGAAGGGTTGCCCGTGTTGATATCCAACGATTTGGTCTTGTTGACGTTGATGGTGAGACCCGCCGCAGAGGAGCATTCGGCTAGGTCATTGAGCTTACTCTGCATATCAGAGCGCCGTTGTGCTAGTAAGGCAACATCATCAGCCAAATCGAAGTAGTTGAGATGCTACATGGTGATAGGCTGCCAAAGCAGCCCACGGTTCGGTACACGGTCAATTGCACCTACCATGATCTCGTCGATTACGATGAGAAACAGTAGCGGTGATAGTATACATCCTTGTCTCACACCAGCGACTACCCGGATAGGGTCGGACAAGGCTCCGTTATGCAGAACTCTGCACGTGAAAGCCTCATACTGCGCTTCGATAAGGTTGACGATTTTATCCGGGACTCCCTTGCGTCTCAGGGCGCCCCACAGATTCTCTTGATTGAGACGGTCGAAAGCTTTTTCGTGGTCAATGAATACCAAATAAAGGGACTCTTGGAATTCATTGACCTGCTCCAGGATGATGCGAAGCGTGACAATATGGTCCACACAACATCTTCCGGCACGGAATCCTGCCTGATGCCGTCGGAGAGTCGCGTCGATCTTCTTCTGTATCCGATTCAGGATAACTTTGCACAGAACTTTGAGAACAATACACAGTAACATGATGCCTCGCCGATTGTCGCACACAGTCAGATCCCCCTTCTTTGGGACCTTCACTAAGATGCCCTGCATCCAGTCGGCCGGGAAAGTCGCGTTGTCCCAGATATTACAGAATAGTTGATGCAACACTTGTGCGGATAGCATGGGGTCAGCTTTGAGCAACTCCGCTGATCTGCGATCGACCCCTAGAGCCTTGTTGGATTGCATGCTTCGGATAGCTGCTTCAATTTCCTGCAGTGATGGGGCCTCGGAATTGACGCGAGTGATGCGCCGCACCCTAGGCGGATCATGCCGAGATGTTGATGGCTGGTTGGCCGTCGAAACTTGAAGAAGTTGTTTGAAGTGCGCAAACCAGCGTTTCAGCTGGTCAGGGGGGTCGGTAAGCAATCGTCCAGTCGTGTCGGGTTCATCCTTGCTCCACTCAGTGCATCACTTTTTCTTTATTTTGGGTTCCTGAATGTCAGACTGTTTACACTTGAACTACACCACTTTTTGTGCAAATTCATTCGTCTGGTATGTATTTATGTGAATCTTAGTTCAGTCGGTAAAGGCACAGCTATAAAGTAAGACCATGCTGGAGGTGGCTCGGTTCAATTTCCGGTCCAGGCTAGGAATTTTTCGGGTTGGAGTTGGGCATAGAGTATGATTGTACTTGCCACACAATTATAATAATACATCGAAAACTCTCCGTGAATAGCTATTGACGCGCATCTAGAACACTCAGTTGAGAGCACACAGCTGTTTGAGCGAAAATTTTGCATAGTCGTCATAATCGGTGTCATCGCTTAATTTTGTTGCTAAGGAATCCTATTTTGACTGACAAAGGGGTGCACCTTTGGGGGGGGGGGGGTGCTCTGACTCTTCTTATCTAATCTAATCTAATCTAATCTAATCTAATCTAATCTAATCTAATCTAATCTAATCTAATACAAATGCAGCCAGTACGAGAAAGCATCCTGGAAAATGATTAGGTTAGATGAGGTCTAATCATTTTTCTTGTCTAATTGATGTTTACATGATATCTGAGATATGATATAAACATCAATACGGCCAGGCCTACTGCGTTGTATTTGCCGCAAAGATGATTCTTGGAAATGAACGGGAACATTTCTTGAATCTACAGGGGTGGAAGGAAGCGTGAACATACCGTACCAAATGCTCCGCGTTACTGTGTGTAGTTGTGTGTAATGTGTAAATATTTGTATAATATTGAAGAATCATAAAATAATGCAATGGAAGGATCTTACCGAATATTTTTTTCCTATGTTGATAATGATTCTTTTGAGCTTAAAAGTTTCATTGCATGCATCCGCTCCTTGTTTATCATGGGGTTTGGGATGCAGCTCCTCGTCATTGCTCGTGGTTATGTTTAGTGATGTGATGGAGATCATTTATTTCACTAGAAAGTACTACTCCTGGCTGATCCGCCAGCCTTGCATCGAGCTCGAACCGCAAGCAAGCAAATCAAATGCCTCCTCGCTCGAATCCTTCATTGTCAGTGGTTCCGATAGATACGCACCCATTTTGGCTTGCAAGCAGCAGCACTTTGCAGGAGAAAATTTGCACGGTCGACTTTAACCTACTTCCACTGGATATCACCGTTACCTCCTGGACTTATTTTGTATTTTCCGGCTTCCGGATCGTTATGCACTTGTACCTAAACCCAAACAGACACGATTCAACAGCGTACATTAGAAAATTCAGCGGAGATCTGCTTTTTCGCAACGTTTCAGGGTGGCGGCGAAGGAAGAAAAAATCCGGTTTGTTCACTCGCGGTATTCTTAAAAACTCTCTCGAACCAATTTTTTTTCCAAAGCACTAATGAACACACGCGAAATAATTGAAAAAGTTTTAAGGTGTCCAAAATGCACCAGCTAAAGGACTTATTGCACTAAATTTTCAATCTCGGAAAATAAAGCAGCAGAAAATTCAAAACTCGTCAGTTTCAATGCACGGCCTACCTCGATCTCCTCGGGGGTGCTCTGACTCTTCGGAGGGTATAAATAGTGGGGTCTTTCAATTAGAATTGACTCCTTGCTATATGAAGGCAAGCATGAAAACTGTATCAACATCGAATACTTCATCATTTCTCAATAGTGATGGAGTAATACGACATGCACTGGACTAAGGACACGGGATATACAGTATTACAACATATATTAACCAAAAAATTGTGTCATATTTTGTGTATTAATATTTGACAGTCTGGCGAGTTCAAACCGTTGCTTTTTAACCACCCAACTTTTCGGCTGTTTTTGGCAGCCTTCCTCAGGGGTAGTTAATGCTATCGGAATCGTTCTCACGTTTATTACCAATGGTAAGTTGTCCCATTTAAATTTTTGATTTAAGTATCTGATTTACCTTGTATCGTGTCAACAACTCAGCTTACATAGCACCTACATTTGCTGCCAATACAGTAATGATCCAATTTTGGCAGCTTCAGACTTTTATTTTTCAATTATTTCACATAACCGTAATTCCGAATAATTCTCAGCTATCATCAATATGGATGTTTAAGGTATACTCTGGTGAAATACGACCATTGAAAAGGCGTATGAGATTCTTAGAAAGTCAGAAAATGTGTTCAAAAAAGGGACCGACAAAATCTGTTCCTTACTGTATACCGATCGGGCCCTTTCTTCGATCGTTATATGTTGGTATCGAATTCACTTTCTGAATCAACCAATAAATCACATCAGTGCCAACTGCCAACTTTCGCACTCCGTGCCGAATGGAGCACTCTCTTTCTCTCATTTTGCAAAATTTTTCGTTCGATCCGGGCGCGTGGACTCCAATTAATTTCGTAACGAAACAAACGACCATCGAAGTTGTTGGACCCTTAACGACCCGTCGCCGTCGCCATCGTCATCGGCCTTACAGTAACTTACTTACTGACTTACTACTCTTTCGCTACATATTTAGGAGCTGGCGCGACGAAAACGGTAATTTTTATCGATTCCGTTGCCCGATATCGCCGCGTTGTGTCGTCGTATGGGTAGGTAAAAAGTGCGCATAAAATTGAAAAATTGAAAGATATCGACCACACGGCTGGCTGGCGCACGCGACGCTGATAGGTGTGTATGAGCTGGATTCAATTCCGTGTTTGTGTGCCGCAGCCAAAATGGACCCCTGCGCCATGACTCGATTGCTCTGGAATGCTGCTCTCTGCCAGCGCGGAATTACGGCCATAAAGTACGCTCAAGTTTGCCCGCGAGTTGAATGCAACGATGACGACGATGACGACAAAGGTGTGCGGGCTTCTGGTCGGTACGGGTTGATTGATTTGTGGAAGTCTATGAAGTAATTCGAATCCTTCGAAAGGAGCGAACTCTCCGGTCCATTCAGCGCACACGTTTTTCAGTCCGGTAATAAATTAAAAGCAAAAAAAAAAACTAGTCCTGCAAGTATTAAGTTTTAAATTTATGCACTCGATCAGATAAGGCGCAGGCTCACGCAACTTCCTGCTGAGTTCGTTTGGGTTGAAAAGTGGATCGCTAACAGGGCATCCTCCTTTCGGGGCCCTTGATAGGCTTATCCTGACGGGTCCAACATTGCATCCAGATAACGGGCCGATGTTATTCATCTTCTGGAAATTCACCATTCAGGAGCCAGTTCTTGTGAAAGTTGCCACCACACAGTCGGACAGATGCATTTATCTTCCTCTCGGCTATCTCTCGACCGTGGCCACCGATTCAGGACTTGCCTTTTTGGACTTGTGTGACTCGAATCCTTTCGCTCCGTGCGATCCGACGACTGCGTGGATGCACGAAACTCCCATCCTTTCCAACGCTTATCAGTTTCTGCCCCGACACGGAACACGCAGATTTTTGCAGAAGGGAGAACCCGTTCTGCTGAGCAAGTTAAATTTGGGGCTCATCACCATGTTTTTATTTTTCCCAAACCCGAAACCTGATGTACGGTTAATTAGCTGTGGATTTTAATTGGATTCGCTGAAACTTTCGAAATTGCTCGTTGCTTCTGATATTGCTGTAGTCCGTTCAGCTTGGATGCATTTGATCCCCACGATGCATATCCATCAGGTTGATCAAAGAACGATTATATTGCAACGGTCGTAAACCGATGGGTTCCGCCGTTAAATCAAGCTCCAATCAAATTTTTTTTTACGTCACCAGCTTCTCGGAATTCGGATCCCTCGGCGTGGTCCGATGATGATGGAGACAAACGGGCAGACAGATGAAAGTTCGAAATCAAAATATTGTACGTTGAATTTTGCACTGATTGTCGTCGGTGTGGCACCCATGGTCAAAACATATTCGAATCGAATCCAATCGAGCCAACTGGCATTCGATGACCGCGGCTAATGTCATTGGCGCGGTGTGCGCTCGGCCTCTCGCTGGTTCGGGGCTGATCACGCCACTTTCACACGGACGGACAACGGCGAATGGCGACAGCCCACGCACCGAGGCACAATTTGTCTCCTGCTCGTTCGATGGGGACTGTTTTTTTTTTCCCAGAGCCTTCGAAATTGGTAGTAAACGTAAAAATAATGAACGGACAGAAACAAATCGTGGATTGTTCGATTTTTTTCCGGTTGTGTCCATGTCACCCGGGGTTGCGAATTGTTTGCGTAATATGCGGTTAGAGTGTGTCAAACTTTTGGTTCAAGGAATTGGAATTCGGTTTGTTTAAGTACGTGCTATTTCCAAACGAATTTGACGTGTGGACATTCGTCATCGAATATATCGAATTAATAAAAAAAAACATCATTCCATTAGAATCCATGAACAATATTAATGATGGTGAACAATTTGGTCATCCTTGTACATTAGACTCATGCAAAATTTGTAGTTTTCGCTCCACAGTACTCAAACGGTTTCAAATTGGGTCCTGATAAGTTACCCAAAATTTTATCTTATTTGCTAAGAAATTTACTTGGCAAACCATTTGAAGTGTATATGGAAATTACTATGGAAAATCCCCCGTAGCGTGGGTAGATCACCTTTTCGTGGTACGTTACGGGATGTATGATCTACCATCGATTCCTAGTTCTGACAGCTTCAAACTAGCGGAACAGGATTTTTCAGTAATCAAAGGAACACATCTTAGTCCTTGTTACTTTCTATGCCTTGTTGATAGTGACAAGACTCGGCTTTGTCCACCGAGGATGATCTTGAAACAAGGAAAATATGAGTTAGTTCGTCTTCACCTATGTGATTCCTAATCTTCTATTCGTTGTTCCCTAGTTTGAAGTGGTTAAGACTAGGGTTCTCAAGCATGGTCATTATCGGTGTCATTGCTTATTTTCGTTGCTAAGGAATCCAATTTTGACTGAAAGAACGGGCGCGCCTTTGGAGGGTGTTTCAACACTCCGAAGGGTATAAATAGCGGGACCTTTCAATTAGAGTCGGATCCTTGCGATAAATTCAAGAATGGCAAGTGTAAAAAATTCGAATACTTCATCATTTCTCAATAGTGATGGAGTAATACGACATGCACTAAACTAAGGATACGGGATATACTACAATAGATCAATATACTGGGCACAGTAGTGTTCGGTCCCAAACAGAGGAAAACAATGGGAAATACAAACTGTTTGTACATTGTCTTCTAGCCTTTTCCCATATTGCAATGTTTAAAAGTTCTATAGCTATTCTTATGAGAAATTTTCACTGCCACAAGTTTGCAAAAGCATGTTTTTTCAATCATAGGTAAAATTAAATAGGGGAATTTACGTATTCTCGGCAACCTAAGCAGCGACCTTCTTTCTATAGCCTTTTTCTCTAAGGAACGCACACATATGCAGTATTGGTTTGTTTACAATCTTTTGCTGCCAGCTGCTCTAACAAGTTCAGCCGAAAGAATTGTCAAAAACTGTTTTGAAACGCTTTTACAAAGCTCCAATCTTCTCTAGTGAGAGCGAGTATTGTCGGCAACCAGTTTTTCTTCGGCAACCGTTCCATTTGAACTGCATGTAAATCTGCTGTTCTATTATCGGCAACTCGAAATCAGCTACAATTTGTAGTGCGTGTGTTTCATTTCAAGAAAACCCTGCTAGATTACTTTTTCTCAGTGGTAAAAATATAGTCAAATTGAAGCTGAAAGCATAAAGAATCGTTTGCATGCATTCAGCGAAGTGTTTTCGTAAGAAAATCCAGTGAAAATAGTGTTTCAATTTGGGTTGCCGAAAATAGTCTGTCATGCCGAAGCCGTCATTTCCCCTAGTTGTTAATTATTTAAGATATTGATAATTTTATAGCATGATCAATAGACTGATGCAAAATTTGAAATTTTCTCTCCACAGTGCTCAAACGGCTTCAAATCAGGTCCTGATTAGCCTCCCAAAATTTAAACTCATTTGGGTAGAAACTGACTTGGCACAAATCATTCGAAGTTTATATGGAAATTACTATGGGAAAACTAAACTTTTTGTTCATTGTCTTCTACCCATTTTCCATATTGCTTTTTCGAAAAATTTTATAACTATTCTGACGGGAAATTTTCTAAGCTACAACTTTGCCGAATATCGTTTTTCAGCTAAACGTCAAACTAAATAGTTATTAATTGTTTAAGAGATTGATAATCTTATGGCATGATCAAGCAGCTGTTCTGTTAGCAACACTGTATTCTGCAGTGTGACATAGCTTTTTTTTCCTTTATTTAACGTCGGTCTCTGTTCCGCAATCTAGTGCCAATCACCGACGGACATCGATTGCCATCCATTGACGGCAATCGAATGTGCAGGAAGGCAGCTTCCACACCTGCGTAGGATATCGCACCCATTCAACACACATGGGCCGGGACCAACGGCTTTACTTCCCTTCCGAAGGAAGACGTGACCAGAGATTTTTATACCTCAGAAAAATCCCACCGACCTCGGCTGGGATTGAACCCAGACCCATTGGGGTGTTAGAAAGCAGTCACGTTTACCACTACACCACCGGCGCCGGCTTGCAGTGTGACATAGTAGCCATGATATTTGTGCTCTATTCTTCTCACCAGAAACACCAATGTTGCCTGCTGAACAGTTGAATGAGCATAATCATAAGACATCTGTGACTTGAATCATTAATAACTTTTGTTCCGTGCATTTGATTGAAAAGTGGTTTTCAACAAAGTTGTAGCTGAGAAAATTTGTTACAATCACTGTTATCATTTTTAAAAACACAGTGATGTGGTGAATTGTTAGATAAATACAAACAAAAACATAAGTTTTCCCATAGTAATTGCCATATAAATTTGAAATGGTTTGTGCCAAGTCAGTTTCTTACTAAAGTAGTTCAAATTTTGGGAGGCTAAGCAGGACCCAAGTTGGAACCGTTTGAGCACTGTGGAGCGAAAATTTCAAATTTTGCATCAGTCTAATGATCAAGCAGCTGTTTTGTGAGCAGCAATTTATAAAATAACGAACAATTTGGATGACTCGAGTGACACTTGTCTTTGATAAAAAAAAACACGTCTACCGAGGATTATTATTTCTAAAAAAAATCATCTATCAATGAAACAGTCATCGGTCGTAAATATGGATTCGCTTTATGCAGTTTACTCAGAATACCTCTGGCGTTTTACAAATCATTGCCAATTTGGTTTCTACGTTGCTGTTCAATTTATGCTAGAGGTGGTGGATTTGTGATATCTTGAGTAGTTATAAATTATGACTGCTGTTAAGATAGCATAAATCAATCGCCAGCAAAAAAAGAGCAGCAACCATAAAAATATATGTAGACCTATGCAAAATGGCACATCCCATGTGGCTATCGTACAAGAAATCTTACTTTCGTAAAGGAAACTTTCATCTAGGAAACCTCGTGAGCCCAACCTTTACTACTTTTAGCAAAAGTAGAATGCCAAGCCCCTCGAGCATGTGTGCGTGTCAATAACACAATCGTCACTACGCAATCGTCACTACGAAAACCTTTGCAGTAAGAACTAAAGATGTGTGTGCTGTTACAATTGATGTTACCTTTGGAAACCTTCATAAGCAATACGTTTACTGTTTCAGTGCCAGGTTTTATGTTCATATCAGGTTCTTGTTTTAATCGTTTTCAAGAACTCGTGACATTACTGCCGAAAGTGTTAAATCTGTCCAGAAAATTTAAAACTTTCGGAATCTTGGAGCGATTCAACATTTTACCTACTGATCAAAAGCTTTTCTGAAGTTATCAAATATGTTATGAGCTGAATACATCTGGATCCAATCCTGTTTCCAATTTTTCCGAAGTTATTTAAAACTTTTGTAAGGTTAAGCATTGTTCGAAGTTATTATGTACGTGCTACTTTTTTTTTGAAACCGTCCAGTACTTTCCAAAGTTATCCTAAGCGTTTCTTAAGTTATTCAGTACTCTCTGAACTGATTCTGAACTTTTCCCAAGTGATTTCAAACTTTCCAAACTTTCCTTTGGAAGCGGCCAGCGCTGTTACAGCCTATCGTTAAGTATGAGATCACCAGTTTTTACACATTGCAGATACATGCGAGTCCAATGCATCGTTTGTTGCTTTTCTGTAAGGTGATCTGATAATAACGGAATAGCAACCGCGAGCGGTTAATCATTCTCATGCTCAACTATGTCTGTACTATCTGAAGTGATTCAGTACTTCTGAAGTTTTTCTGTAATTCGTACTTAGTACTTTTCAAACTGTTTCCGAGATTCTCTCAAGTGTTTCAGTCAGGGCATCACAATATCAGCTTAAATCGACCAAATCGATGCGACGAAGAGACTGCTGGCTTTCTTTTTCTGTTAAAGTCGAACAGCTTCGCAGGATTCTAGAACCTCAGTCGACGTGCACAAACAAATGTTCAATCGCTTGTCTCTCTTTCTCCCGTCGCTCCATTGGTCTTCTTTTCAAGCTTCGGTGAAACGGATGAGCGAAAGAGCGCTCGACTTTGATAGTTTTCTCCTTCATGAAACACATCAACAGAGGTTTCATGACGTACCGTGCCGATTCAAATTTCGGACACTTAAACTCGAATTTCGGACACTTTTAAAAGTTGTTTATCTCGGTCGAATATGATCCACATGTCTTGTAAATTTTAAATTTTTTTGACTAGTGCCCTCCACGATCATGTTACATTATTACTTTGTTTCTAACTGGATGTAATATTTAATTAAAAATGAAAGTGTCCGAAATTTGAATCGGAACGGTATATGACGGAAAATGAAATTACATATTTAAAGCATTTCTCACGTGAAAACACTTGAAGATTGCACGTACATATTTATCTAAAAAAAATTAACGAAAACGGGACATAACGCATTTTAAACAAAATGAAAGAGCGGTGATAGAGTGTTCGTGAAAGGGGATTGAAAGCCATAATAAGGTTTCGTTTAACTAGAAAATCGACATTACTTACATTGAAAGCGATGAGCAAAGCAACGACGAGCAGATCCACAGCCAGTCTTTCCTTCTAAGCGTGCTTCTTTTTCATTTTTGTTTCTTGCTGATAGTCTAGCTAGGCGTTAAGAAATGAAGCGTTGAACACGTTTGTATGAGAGAAACAAAACTTGAGTTCATTTTAGAGCTTCGAAAATGTAGAGCCCTGGTTTCAGTACTTTCAGAAGAGATTTTGAACTTTTTTAATGGTTCTGTGCTCTCCAAAGTGATTATGATTTTTCTGAAGTGATTAAATATTTTTTGAAGGGATTCTAAACTTTTCTGAAGTGATTAAGTTATTAAAAAGTGATTCATCTCTTGAAAAAAAAACTTGAGAGAATTGATACAGTACTTTCCGAAGTTTTGTGAAATTGTTCAGATCTTTACGGAATTATTTAGTTTTAACGGAAGCGATTACAAACTTTCTGGAAAGATTAAGTATTTTCCAAAGGGATTAAGAAATTTTCATAAGTCAGGTCCAGACTCATTACTTTCAGAATTTATTTCAAACTGTTAAAAAGTGATTCAATTATTTCTGAAGTGATTCAGTACTTTCGGAAGTAATTACAATTTATTTGGAATTATTCAGTACTTTTCGGAGTGATTCCAAACATTTCTGAAATGATTCAGTACTTTCAGGAGTTATTTCGAATTTTTCTGAAGTGATTTAGTACTTCCTGAAATGATTCAGTGTTTTCCGAAGTGATGTTTATTTATTTATTTATTTCGTCAACTTTGGAAAAGAGGTTTAAAGTATAATTTTGTCTTTAATAAAAATTGAACAGTGTCAGCTTTCCTATTTTTTTATGAGTTATAATGCCTTATGGAGTAAAAATATTGTTTTACTTTATGCCGACACTGAAAATGTATTTTTGTTATTTCTATTAAAACCGTTTCGTAAAAATGAATATCGTACATACAACACATCTTTCAAAAATGGTACGAAACATTCGTTTTTCCTGTCATCTGGCGCAATGTTAATATTACGCCTAATTCGTATAATATACAAATACATCTTCATACAATCAAACCAACAACTGCGCTTATGGTTCAATTTACTTTGATGCTTTTTGGAAAATTTCAAAAGCAGTTTTTTCCGACGCATTATTTCAGATTGCAAAAAGCTCGCACTATTCGATTCCTTTTGATATTTTAAACAAAATGACGCGAGCTTTTTGCAATCTAAAATAATGCGTCGAAAAAAACTGCTTTTTAATTTTTAAAAAATGCATCAAAGTAAATTGAACCTTATTGTCTCCTAAAGTGCTGATTGTGTGTTGGAGATGAGATAGTTTTTTTTTTAGAAATATTGTCGGTTTGACCAATACATGCAAGCTACCACAATAAATCATCGCGGTGGTTTTATGTTAAAGAAAAAAAAAATACATGCAAGCAGCAGAAAAAGCAAGAGAAATCGAAGTACCGCTCCATGAGTGCTTCTTGTTGCCTTTGGCTTTACCTTTTCTCATTGCACAGATAGAGCGATGAATAAAGCACAGATCTAACGATCGCAAGGTTCATGAGTCGAGTCTGGTCTGAAGCCAATTTTTATTTTTTTTTTGTCATACCTTCATGTCCTTCCAATGATGAAGTTATTTTTACCCATCCTCACCAACACACTCCACATTTTTCGGTTTCCACAACCAACACTTGTGGACCGCTGGTTGGGTGTAGCGATAGCGAGAATGGCAGTTCTAACGAAACTAGCTTCATACAATGTACAAATCCATTTCGTTGCAGAAAACAACGAATAAATTCGTAGAACGACTTCCCTGGGCAAAGAAGTATGATTGGACTTGCTTGCCTTGCCCATACAATTATACCAATGTAAAAATGGTACAGGCATCGAAAACTCTCAATTAATATCTGTGGAAGTGCATCTAGTAGAACACTAAGTTGAGAGCACGCAATAAGCTAATATGCGATATGAAATAAGCTTGAAATGCGAAGAAGAAGAAGAAGAAGAAGAAGAAAAAGAAGAAGAAGAAGAAGAATCATGCCCATATTTTGCATAATTTGTGCGAGAATGTTTTAGGGCAAATAAATTTCGATTTTGGAGTTGCCGAGTAGGTGCATGGAAATTTAATTTTGATAAAAGTTCTGTGGAGTCAATGCGCTGCGAAACGATATCGTTTCGCAAATGAAACCATTGCTTAATCACGACGCTCTTTTAATGTTTGAATGTTTATAAGCATGCAGCCTGCTTCATATGATGGAAGAGGAAATGATGTCCAACCTAATTTACGAAGGGCATATAATAGAAAATGCTTTTGTACTGATTCTAATGTTTCTTCGTGGAGGCCATACATTGCTGAAATATTCCAGTATTGACCTCACATAGGCAATATATACAGTGTTTTAATTGTGTATGGGTCTTGAAAGTTATAGCAAAAGCGCTTGATAAAGCCTTGCATGTTATTTGCCCTGTGATTAATTGTGTTGTAATGGTCTATGAAAGTTAATTTAGAGTCTAAGATAATTCCTAAATCCCTAACTCTTTCACATTTTTCTACATTTTGATTTCCTAGTACAATTGAAATATTTGAAGTTGTGCTTTTCCTGCTAAATGATATTAAGTTGCACTTTTTTTACATTCAATTCTAGTAGAATTTTTTGCACCATATGTAGAATATGTGTATTTCATTCCGGAATATATTGATGTCTGCTTCATTTCTTATTTCCAAAAAGAGCTTCATGTCGTCGGCACAAATAAGCAATTTCAGTTTTTTGAGAATGGAAGAAATGTCGTTGAGGACGCCTAAAGTGACCTGAATTGGACTCAATTTCTTTCCATTGAATTTAATTATTTGTTGGCGGTTAGTTAAATATGATTCAAGCCATTTTAGGAGCCCTGACTCAATTCCAATTTTTTGCAATTTAAAAAGTAGCATTGGTATGTCTATGCGGTCAAATGCCTTGCTAAAGTCTGTATAGAGAGCTTCTACGTGGTTTCCATTATCCATTCCATTCAATGAATAATCTATAAAATCAAGTAAATTTGTCGAGGTCGTGTTGCATGTCAGTAATTCTATGTTTGATTTGGAGAAATAATTTTTCGTTGACGATTGCCTCGAAAAGTTTAGGAATGCAAGAGATAATAGCTATACCACGATAATTACGTACGTCAGATTTTCGGCCACATTTAAAGATAGGCACTAGGAATGAGCTTTTCCAAATTTTTGAGAAGGTTCCAGATTCCAGGGACATATTAAAAAGCCAAAACAATGGAGCAGTGAGTTCCCTTGCTAGACATTTAATAACTACTGGAGGAATTGCGTCAGGTCCAAAACCTTTTGAGGCATCTACATTTTTAAAGCCTGCACAATATCTTGCACTTGAAGTTGATGGAGGCCAATGTCCCTTGAAAATTGTGGAAAATATGCAAAATAATCGCGGTCACGATCTTCTTCAGAAAAGTGATTCAGTATTTCCAAAGTTATTCCGAACGTTCCTGAAGTGATTCAGTGCATTCCTAACTGTTTCAATTATTTTTGAAGCGATTTCATTCTTGCGGAAATGATTACAAACTTTCTGGGATGATTCAGTACTTTCAAATATGATTCCGGAATTTTCTGAAGTTATTCAATACTATCCGAAGAGATTCCGAGCTAAAAGTGATTCAATACTTTTCGAAATGATTCAGTGCTTTCTGAAAAAATTCAGTACTTCCCGAAGTGATCATGAACTTTTACAAAGTGATTCCGAACATTCCTGACGATATTCAGTATCTTCTGAAGTGATTCCGAACATTTCTGAAGTGATTCAGTGCATTCCTAACAGATTCAACTATTTTCTAATTGAAATTTTTGTAATGATTTAGTACTTTCCAAAGTGATTTCGAATATTTATTAAGTGTTTCCGGTCTTTTCTGAAGTGAAGTAACTCTCAACTGTTCTGATTCGATACAGTACATTCAGAAACGATTCCGAGCATTTCTAAGCTGATACAATACATTCCCTTGTGATTCAGTAGTTTCAGTAATTTCAAAAGTGATTGAAAACATTTCTGAAGTGATTCGGCACTTTCGAAGGCAGTTCAAACTGTTCTGAAGTAATTTTGAACTTTTCATAAGTCATCAAGTGCTTTCTGAAATAATTCAGTACTTTCCGAAGTGATTCTGAATTTTTATGAAGTGAATCAATTATTTTCTTACGTGATTCAGTACTTTTCGAAGTGATTCCTTTCTTTTTTCAAGTGATTTAGAACTTTCCGAAGTGATTTTTATATGATTTAAACACTTTTCTCCGATACCCCACCGTGAAAGAATTTTGAAAGCATCATCACGTCCAAATTTATATCTTACGCCACTAAGTAGCACCAACTTTTGTCCGCCAATCAGGATTTGCACCGTTAGTGGTTAAGTTCGGTGGAATTATTTAAATTTTTAATTTTTCCTCGATCAGGGGCACAGGCCACTTCAATTTCACCATTTTTTATTGATTGCTTCCGAAACATCAGGGGCGCAAGTCATTTCAAATTTAAGATTTTGTCAATTTTCTCCCGAATTATGGATAATATCGAAAACGAGATTATACTGGGTAACAAAGGTTCTATTCACCTGCCCGGTGGATCAATATGGGTTTTTAAACATTTTTTCGGTTTGCAGCTAAGTAGTCGTCGACTACCCGCGACTACCAACAACCACAGCACTTATCGGCAGCCTCTTTTTCCTCGGCAACCTTTCCATTTGAACTGCGTGTTAACTGGCTGTTCTAATATTGGCAACTCGAAATCATCCACATTTTGCAATACGTATATTTCATTAAAAGAAAAACCTGACGTAACAGATATGCTTAGTCTTTAAAATGTAACCAGACTGGAAGACTAAGAAATCATTTGAATACATTCTACGGTGTGTTTGGTGAAACAATTTACAGTTAAATTTACGTTTAAATTTTGGTTGCTGAAACCAGTTAATGGATGCCGAAGCCATCATTTGCTTTTTGTAATTTTAGTTCAGCCCGAGAAACGTATTTCAAGAAACGAAAAATAACAACCAACAAGAATAAACGATCATAGCAAAAAACTAGCTGGATTGCCATATATATTTCAATCTCCCCACAACAGTAGAGTTCTCTTCCATTAATCCAGTCGGAGACAGTTTCAAATTGCCACCTCTGCAGAGGTGCCAGCTCTCTGGTTGGACACTTCTCCATTTGTTTCTTTTATTGTCAGCAATTTCCTTCCTCTAGAGATGGCTTTCTTCTCGCAAAACGAAAACGATTTGCATAAAATTTTAGCACCACCTTCTGAGACATCAAGCTGCTGCTGCAATACTTGATACTGTTTACAAATATGACCGAAGCTCGCCATAAAACCTGACTGTATAATTATGCATAGATAGTATTTAGATACAGAGTTCTCATATTGCAAAAAGAAAAAAATATATATGGCGAAAGAGATGAGTGAAGAGCTTTCTTGAGTAAGGCGATATTTTAACCAACGTGGGTTGGTAATAAATCGATAAATCACTTTTGTGGGTTCTATTTCGGGTCATATGTTTTTTCGAAAATATCCAAACACATCGATTTGAAAAGTATCTCTTTACTTACTTTGTTTCTCGTTCGCATATCACAAGCATCTCTTCGTATGTTGGGTGTTTTGGGATTTTTTTCGAAATTGAATTGCACTCATCGAAGAGAGGAATTTTTCCTGAAAGTGTAAAAACACTCTCTCTCACACACACACGGAGTCTAACAAGGTCAATTTCGACAAACTTGATCTATCCATCCACATGGAAAGAGCACACAGACATATTGTCGTTCCATGTTCCCATTTTTCAGTTCCTTCTCCGACCGCCCGACCGGATGACAGGAAGAAATTGCAAACATTGCATAAAATGCAGAGCCTGAGAAACAACAGAAACTAGATATAGTCACATAGAGCACGACCGGTATCTATCTTTGGACGGAAGGGCATTTCTCAGCCACTACTGCGTTGAGATAGTCTGGAGTTATTTGCAGAGCTAGTGATAGTGCCCGTATGAGTTGATCTTGACGGTAGGTGGGGGGGGGGGATGAAGAATGCCGAGTTCCTGTGTGGATGCGGTTTTCAAAGCTGGCAATTGTGGAAATCGATTGACGGTAGGGTAACGTTCGATTTGTCTTCCAACAAAATTTGCAAATTTGTTCGGAATTTGCACCTTTCTCGCCCGGCAAATCATCTCCTTTTAGCAGCAATGTATTTCTTTGTATTTACCGATTGCAATCTCCCCCGAAGAGTTCATTCAAATATAAATGAACCTTTTCCCGAGCAATTTATCTCCTCTACAATATCTATAACGGTCGCTTTACCCTACATTCGCGGCATCGCCGCATCGTCGTCGTCGTCGTCGGCGGCAGAGATCATGTTGTCCCATCATTATCGTACAGAGGAAAAAGGGGAGAAAGAGCACCAAAGTGCAAAAGAATTCCAGCCCCATGAGGCTCATTGCGGCCGTATCTAATACCTAGTCGACCTAGCCGGGCCCGCGATGAATCCTATCGCTCTTCCGCCATCTTTGCCTCCCCAGATAGCGGATACCGAAGAAGCGGGATCGTTTACTCGTTTGCCGGGCACACCGACCGGCGTACCTATACTACATATGATTAATCGGTTTATGAGCATAAGTTACATAATACACATCTTTCCTACATTCTACACTGTTGAGCACTGTTTGTGTATGCCCTATTATGGGTCGATTTGCCATCTTTCGACGAGAACGGCTCTGCCTCTCACCGAGCGTTGCGAGATTCGTGGGTTAGATTCTTAGGCTACATACAGCCTGCGGCTATCGGTGCTCTTGACTCTGTGGCCGGCCAATGCTGGACTGTTGGAGCTTTACCGGTTATTTGCACTGCGCCCTTGCCTATGGGATCCGCCGAGTATGAGAAAACGTAGGAATTTCAAACAATCTGTACGTATGTACGTACGTACGTGGATATACATTGGGGGATAATGAAGAAGTAAGCGCAAATTCGTTTTAACGATTGTTGGTCAAAATAAGATTTTTTGGCAAGGATGAATGGTCGCTCATTAGCATTCATTCTCGGATGGAACGGGACTCGTCGAGGGCAGACGATTACTGCTACGTTTGATGTTTGATTGCAGACCTCCGGGACTGTTGGAAATAAATTGGATACCAGCTTCCCTCAGATTACCAATGTACTTTGGGGGCATCTCTTTGGGAAACTTATCCCTAGACATAAAGAAAATCAGACTGGAACGAAGAACAGCTACAGTCTTAGAATAATTCATGTGAATTCAAGTGGTCTGGTACTGACATACCTATACAATTTTGACATACAATTGAGTCATATCAGACGCGAACTTTCTCTCAATCAAACGTACTTTTCGTACGTTATGTTTTTAGCCTCGGAGCACTTAATTTAACGTCCCAAGTAAAATTGCAAGTTTTATCGAGGTTTTAAAGCATGCTATAAGTCTAAATCATGGTCTACAGAACCTTCATAAAACCAAAATTGTTACTTGGTGGATCAGTGGTGGCATAATCATTTGTAACATTATTGCTTTATTGTTCTCATACGCTCTCAATTGGAGCTCCTTGGATACTGCAAGACTACTCATCACATGTGAAATTGCAGCTCATGGTAGGTATAGCATGGTGATACAGCTTTATTACTATATGGACGAGGAGATCTCGGGGAGGGTGGAAGTGTGGTTTTAGAGCAAATTGTAAACAAACTCGGTCACTGTCCCATACAAAGATCCAACATGGCTGAATCATGATTTTGACACATTAGAACATCTATATGTAGTATTCTTGATTGCAGCTGAGAGTTGATTCCGTTGCACATCATTTTCTTAAAATAGCTTAAAATGCTATCTCTCTTTACTCTTCACCCATGTCATACACGAAATTACAGCTGCTAGCAGCGTTGCCAGCATTCCAGATTAAGCTGATTTTTTTTTAGATTTCCAGTTGTCTTGCCAGATTCATAGACAGATCACGTATATTAACGTATTATTTTTTTTTCATTAATTTGTTTGATAAGGCTCAACCGAATTAACTTTACAGAGCCGAGGATTCTTGTTCATACAAAACATCTTAAAGCTATAGTCAAAGGTACAACACAATAAACATTTTATCTTCCGCTACCCTTAAAGCCTCCTCCATCAGAACGGGAGCCGCTTCTAGTGGTTTCATTGTATGGCAGTATCGCTAACGGGGGGCAGAGCGCTTCTATTGCAGCAATAGACGCGAAACGTTGTCATCACTCACACACTCATCACGAAACGGAGTAAACAGGCGATCGCGCAACACACATCGAGAGTAGCCTTCTTCTGTCGACAGCCGAGTGAACATTGATTTTTTTTTAATTTTGTCTCAGATTTTCCCAGATTTCTGAAATATGTTACTTTACAAATATCACTACAACTGATGGACCCTCTAATCAAAACAAAAAAAAAACCAAACTTACGAAAAACTAAACTAAACGAAATTATGTGCAAAGGCAATTTTGGCAAAGAACTTGAGTACTTAGATACTGCATACTAATGAGGATTTCAAAACAATTCTGACCTTACCTACAAAGCAGTTCAAAGTGAATTGTCGGATGAGTCTGAGAAGAGTGTGACGGTCATTCTGAAGAGTTTACCAAGAAATCTATTAAGAATTTTCGAAGTGAATTTCCCAGAGAAAAATTGAGACAAAATTATGCCAATTTTTTGAAATTATTACCAGTTTGAGGGAATTGGAGAGTGATTTATACGAAATTACAAATGATAATGCTAAGAACTCTTATAATGTTACTGAAAATGATTTGATATTATCAAGATTTTTTTAGGGGAATCCAGAAAAGAAGTAGGATGGAAATCTAGCATGATTCAAATTGAACTCTAAAAAGGACGAATATATCCTGGGGAAAGTTCCAAGTAAATTAAGACTAGCAACAGGACCCAGGAAAGATATAAATTCCAGAATTTAAAATCATCCTGACCCCGAGCCTTCAAAAATGACGCTTTCAGACTTTCGTTTTAGTTATATAATAAAATTATTCTTTGGCATACAATTATTTGTAATGGTCATGCAAATATTAGAGTTACCCGTAGTTTAGGTAAACTGTGTGTGAGAGTCAAGAAATAAATTGTAAATCTGATCAACCTCATGGTACTATTAGAATTATATATAACTAATAAAATCTTTAAGACATATTCTGGTACTGTATCAAATAGTAAGGGCTAAATCGACTATTAGTTGAAAAAAAATCATCCCATCAAGGTAACTTGAAGTAATGAAAATGGGGTGTTAGCGGAATACTTAAATAAAACAGCAATAAAGGTTATCTTCCATTTAGGGTAACCAACTGATTTTGGACCCCTAGAGGAAGTGAGATCACGTTTATGTCAAAATAATATTATTTGTTTATTATTATTATGCAAGTTACATGCGGTTGTGTTCGAAAGCTACTCATCTTGGATGTAAAATGTCACTAGATGTTTTATTCATTGATATATACTCGAAAAATAATTCTTTTCACATCATGATATTCACATATTTTGGACCCTTCCACTTGATTTTGGACAGTGTCCATAATATATTTTGGACACACTGAATGGGAACGAATATATTTTGGACATGCTGAAGTTCTTTCAACCTATGAGCCTAAAATTAATTGCGATGGTCACTTCTTCCTATCTCGCATTTGTTAGGTCCGTCTAGGTGGGAAAATTTTCAAAGAAGGTGCCGTAAAACGGGGTGAAATTGATCAGGGGGGTGAATTTGATCGCTGAGTATATCCAATATTGTACTTATGCATAATATTTTTACAATGTATACAAAGATACATTCGTACGCTTAGTAACGAAAAACATGTTACACATGAAAAAATATCTCGAGAAATTTCAGCGATCAATTTTGCCCCGCTGATCAATTACACCCCGTTTTACGGTATGCATAAAAGTTAACCCCCCGTTACTCGCGCTGTTGTACTTTGTACAACACATATGAGTTTTCCATTGCCATTTTGTTGCTGTCAATCGATCTGAAACCAACTTGTATTCCTCAAAAAACTTGTTTTGAACTAAAAAAGCTAAGCTTTGATTACAATTAACCCCCAAAATGCAGATAATAGAGAAAATGTAAATGGAAACCGCGTAAACGGTGTCCATACTACGTGGGATTGACTTAATTGGTTACAACATGGAATGTCTCGAGATCCTGACCAGATAGAAAGTTACTGTCTTCAGCAAAGTTGTTCAGGAGGTCAAAGCCTATTTCTTAGTGTACAATAGTTCAGAATTATCTCACTTCGTGGTGCTAGTATACATGTGAAATTCTCGTGTATAAAATATCTCTAGATCCTGACCAGATAGAATGTAAATGCCTTCAGCAAAGTTGTTCAGGAAGTCAAGCTCGTTGGTGGAGTAGTTCAGAAATTTCACACTACGAGGCGCTAGTATATACGTGTAATTCTCGCATATACAATAGCTCGAGTTCTTGACCAGCTAGAAAGTTACTGTATTGGGCAAACTTGTTCAGGGGGTCAAGACTTTTCGACTGGTAGACAGTAGTTCAGAATTTTCTCACCACGTGGCGTTTGTATACATATACACTTCTCGCATATGATATATCTCGAGATCCTGACCAAATAGAAAGATACTGTCTTTGAAAAAGTTGTTCAGGAGGTCAAAGCCTATTGCTTGGTGTAGAATAGTTCAGCATTTTCTCACTATGTAGTTCTAGTATACACGTTAAATTCTCTCATATAAAATATCTAGAGAGCATGACAAGATAGAATGTTACTGTCTTGGGCAAAGTTGTTCAGGAAGTCAAGGCCTTTTTGCTGGTGGACTTAAGTTCAGAGTAACTTTTTATACGATCAGGATTTCGAGATATTTTATATGAGAATTTCACGTATATACTAGCACCATATAGTGAAAAAATTCTGAACTATAGGCTTTGAACTCCTGAACAACTTTTTCGAAGACAGTAACTTTCTATCTGGTCAGGATTTCGAGATATATCACATGTGAGAACTTCACATGTATACTAGCGCTATGTAGTGAGTAATTTTTGAACTACTGTCCACCAGCAAAAAGGTTATGATCTCTAGAACTACTTTGGCAAAGACAGTAACTTTCTATCTGGTCAGGATCTCGAGATATTCCATGTTGTAACCAATTAAGTTAGAACCCTCGTAGTATAGACACCATTTACGCGGTTTCCATTTACATTTTCTCTATTATCCGCATATTTTGGGGGTTAACTGTAATAAATATTTAGCTTGTTTAGTTAAAAGCAAGTTTTTTGAGGAATACTCGTTGATTTCAGATCGATTGGTAGCTCGGATGCAAAATGGAAATGGAAAACTCACACTGTTGTACAAAGTACAACGCGTGAGTACTCGTGTTACAAAAGTTGGCGCGAGTAACGGAGGAAATATAATATAACATAAGGAAACAACTGATCATACCATAAAAAAAATCATTCAGAAGTAAATCTTAATACGGAGACCTGACTCTATGCTTGCAGTCCATATTATTTTTTGTATGGGCTGTTCATAAACTACGTAGACGGTTTTTGAGAGATTTCAACCCCACCCCCCCTTCCGTAGAATACAGTCTCAAACACAAAATTTAAAAAATTGTATGGACCGTAGACATCTGCCAAGCGCTCCCACCCCCCTAAAGCGTCTACGTAGTTTATGAACAGCCCCTTAGTTAAATGCGTTTGGGAGATAGGAAAACTTTTGTGGAAAACTAGCAACTAGGAAAACTAGGAAAACTCAGAGTGGACCACTCTACGTGTTTTGCCGTTTTTCCCATTTTGAATCGCCTGATAAACAAGAAATATATTTAAAAACAATGAATTCATATAATTTTGATTGATTTACTTACAAATTTAATCAGAAATCTGAGATAATAGCACGATCGACCAACCGGAATTTTTTTTGTCGCTCTTTTGATGATTCTCATTTGATAAGTGTCCAAAATAAGTTGGTAACATTTTTTTACGATCTTTTTTGGACACTTTTTATTTAATACTTTTTAAGTAAAATCTTAAGGTGAAATCTTTATAAACACATGAAATACATCTTCCAAAGTCAGATAAACTGATTTGATAAAAAAAATCATTGAATTGTATATTTTAGAACAAATTTAAAACAAGTGCACTAACGCCGATTCCTCTTGACAAACGTCGAAACATGAAACTTTTTCGATAACATTTTCTAAAACTGCATAAATTGAGCAATTGTAAGCAATTTGAGGTGAACTAATGATCTTGAGACATAGCAAGTAATTGAAAGAATGTAATTACAACATCAACCCAGATGAATTTGAAGAAACTAGACAGTAAGCGAGGAAAATATATGAAAAGGGTCCAAAATATGTAGGGGTCCAATTCAAGTTGGTAACCCTAATTCTACTTAATGAATTTTGGTATCTATGACAGATACATATTTCGACTACAATGTACAGTCTTCATCAGTGTTAATCCCACTAAAGACTTATCGAAATCTGACTCCCTTAAGTACTCATCCCCTAGGTAAAAGTGAAACTCTGTGTTTTCACTGATGGTGCACTCGCGAGTGCTTTTAAGTGTACCTTCAGTGTGGCTCTGCGCACGCGGCAGTTTTGAATTCTGAAAGGGAGATTAATAATACTAAACTATCTATATTAGTAGGGGTTATCTGAAAATTCAACTAGATTTAACGTTAGCATTCTGTACTGAAAAGTGAAGTCCCATTAGAGCGATCAATCCCAGGTTAGCTTGATAGAAGGAGCAACGGTCTCACAGCATATAATATCATCCAATGTTGTTTGCTAGTTGATATTTGTCCAAGAAAATCAATCGTGATCTTTTTAAAGATTGAGATTTAATTTTTTGATATTTCCTGACCATTGCTAGGGATGTCATGTAAAATTAAGTGCTCCGAGACTGAAAAGTTCGTTACTCAACGAAAAGTGCGTTTAATTGAGTTGAATTTCGCGTCTGTTTTAACTCAATTCTATGTAAAAATTGACACTCGTATACGTGAGTCTTGAAGCATCAACATTAACATGATTTTTTATATGTGTGTGTGTTGCAGAAAATTTCAAATGGAAATCGAGCTTGTGAAGAACACCAATAAGTTAAACTTGGTTTTTGGTCTGCCATCTTGGATTTCATAATGGCAGCGGATGTCAATTTTCCACTTATCAAGCCCATTCCGTAGATACCCATATTACATGGATTTAGATGCATATTCGCTGTCCGGAGGCCACCATATTGAATTTTTTTTCTACCATCTCGGATTTCAAAATGGCGGCGAATGTCGATTTTCCACTTCTAATCATCAAGCGCATTCCGTAGATACCCATATTGCATGGGCTTAGATGCATATTCACTGTCCGGAGGCCACCATATTGAATTTTGGTCCACCATCTTGGAATCTAAAATGGCAGCGCATGTCAATTTTCCGCTTATACTCATTGAGCTGATTCCATAGATACCTATGTTACATGGGTTTAGATGGATATTCCCTGTCCGGAGGCCACCATATTGAATTTTGGTCCACCATCTGGGAATCCAAAATGGCAGCGCATGTCAATTTTCCGCTTATACTCATTGAGCTGATTCCATAGATACCCATTTTACATGGGCTTAGATGCATATTCCCTGTCCGGAGGCCACCATGTTGAATTTTGTTCCACCATCTTGGAATCCAAAATGGCGGTGGATGTCAGTTTTCCACTTCTGCTCCTTGAGCCCATTGCATAGATACCCATATTGCATTGGTGAAGATGCATATACGCTGTTGAGAGGCCGCCATATTGGGTTTTGGTCCGCCATACTGAATTACAAAATGGCGGTGCATGTTGATTGGTGGCGCATGATAGATACCCATATTTCATGGTTATATATGCATATTCGCTGTCTGGAGGCTGCCATCTTGGATTTGTGAAAGGCATCTTGGGTTTAAATTCACCATTTTAATTTCATCTGGAGTGCTGACTTGAATTTCGAAATGTCCCAGACTCTAGAATTCAACATTTCAACATCTTTTAATTCTATGAATGTCGATGATTTTGATCTTGGTTGATATTGAAGCTAGTTGATTTTGGGAATCGAAAATCACAGCTGATATTGGTCGAAAATCACGGGTGATTTTCGTGCTGATGATGGCTTGTGCTGTTGGTTCCTGTGATTTTAGGTGATATTGATCTTGAAAGATAGCTGATTTTAATTTTCTGATCTTGATGTTAGCCAAAGAAAGACAGAAGGTCGAAAGACAGATTGTCGAAAGACAAAAAGTCGATCGACAGAAGATCGAAAGACAAAAGGTCGAAAGACATCAGGTTTAAAGACAGAAGGTCGAAAGACAGAAGGTCGAAAGACAGAAGGTCGAAAGACAGAAGGTTGAAAGACAGAAGGAAAGACAGAAGGATGAAAGACAGAAGGTTGAAATACAGAAGGTCGAAAGACAGAAGGTGGAAAGATAGAAGGTGGAAAGACAGAAGGTGGAAAGACAGAATGTGGAAAGACAGAAGGTCGAAAAACAGAAGGTCCAAAGAAAGAAAGACGAAAGAAAGAAGGACGAAAGACGGAAGGTTGAAAGACAGAAGATCGAAAGAAAGAAGGTCGAAAGACAGAAGATCGAAAGACAGAAGGTTGAAAGACAGAAGGTCGAAAGACAGAAGGTCGAAATACAGAAGGTTGAAAGACAGAAGGTCCAAAGACAGAAGGTCCAAAGACATAACGTCTAAAGGCAGAAGATCGAAAGACAAAAGGTCGAAAGACAGAAGTTCGAAAGACAGAAGGTCAAAAGATAGAAGGTAGAAAGACAGAAGATGGAAAGACAGAAGGTGGAAAGACAGAATGTGGAAAGACAGAAGGTTGAAAGACAGAAGGTTGAAAGACAGAAGGTCGAAAGACAGAGGGTTGAAAGACAGGAGGTCGAAAGAAAGAAAGACGAAAGACAGAAGGTTGAAAGACATAAGGTTGAAAGACAGAAGGTTGAAAGACAGAAGGTTGAAAGATAGATGGTTGAAAGACAGAAGGTTGAAAGACAGATGGTTGAAAGACAGATGGTTGAAAGACAGAAGGTCGAAAGACAGAAGGTCGAAAGACAGAAGGATGAAAGACAGAAGGTCGAAAGACAGAAGGTCGAAGGACAGAAGGTCGAAAGACAGAAGGTCGAAATACAGAAGGTCGAAAGACAGAAGGTCCAAAGACAGAAGGTCCAAAGCCAGAAGGTCCAAAGACAGAAGGTCCAAAGACAGAAGGTCCAAAGACAGAAGGTCCAAAGACATAACTTCTAAAGGCAGAAGATCGAAAGACAAAAGGTCGAAAGACAAAAGGTTGAAAGACAGAAGTTCGAAAGACAGAAGGTCGAAAGGCAGAAGGTTGAAAGACAGAATGTCGAAAGGCAGAAGGTCAAAATACAGAAAGTGGAAAGACAGAAGGTTGAAAGACAGATGGTTGAAAGACAGATGGTTGAAAGACAGATGGTTGAAAGACAGAAGGTTGAAAGACATAAGGTCGAAAGACAGAAGGTCGAAAGACAGAAGCTCGAAAGACAGAAGGTCGAAAGACAGAAGGTCGAAAGACAGAAGGTCGAAAGACAGAAGGTTGAAAGACAGAAGGTCGGAAGACAGAAGGCCAAAAGACAAAAGGTAGAAAGACAGAAGGTCGAAAGACAGAAGGTCGAAAGACAGAAGGTCCAAAGACATAAGTTTTAAAGGCAGAAGATCGAAATACAAAAGGTCGAAAGACAAAAAGTCGAAAGACAGAAGTTCGAAAGACAGAAGGTCGAAAGACAGAAGGTCGAAAGACAGAAGGTTGAAAGACAGAAGGTTGAAAGACAGAATGTGGAAAGACAGATGGTTGAAAGCCTGAAGGTCGAAAGACAGAAGGTAGAAAGACAGATGGTTGAAAGACAGATGGTTGAAAGACAGAAGGTCGAAAGACAGAAGGTCGAAAGATAGATGGTCGAAAGGACAAAAGGTCGAACGACAGAAGGTCGAAAGACAGAAGGTCGAAAGACAGAAGGTCGAAAGACAGAAGGTCGAAAGACAGAAGGTCGAAAGACAGAAGGTCGGAAAACAGAAGGCTAAAAGACAAATGGTCGAAAGACAGAAGATCGAAAGGACAAAAGGTCGAAAGACAGAAAGTCGAAAGCACAAAAGGTTGAAAGACAGAAGGTTAAAAGACAAAAGGCAGAAAGACAGATTTAGAAAGATAGAATTTAGAAAGACAGAAGGTCAAAATACAAAAGGTTGAAAGAGAGAAGGTTAAAAGACCTAAGGTCGAAAGACAGAAAGTCCCTTTCCAATGCTTGTTCTTTAAACATTGGTTTTCATTTAGTTGAAGATGCTAAGCGTCAGATAACAGACTTGGTTTTAATTAATTTTGCTGTTATGTTGAATGATATAATACAAATTACCATCTATTCAATATACCCTTCTTATAAATATTACTCATGAGAACTATTTGAGAAACTGTGATTGAAATGGCATGTCAAAGTCTTAAAGAGTTTTAAAACTGTGCACTTCAAACTTTGCAAAACTTGTGAGTTCTTGGATTTGAAAAATTGATAAGAAAACAAAATCAAATATTTTTAATACAAGTTTTTCTTCTTTTTAACATGATCAGTTCTTTCGAAAATTTTTGGACAGCTTAGAAGAAATATTAGAATCCCTCCCCTTGGCTAGTTTTTGCACCTTGCTGTTGGTGGGCGGGCTTAATTTCATGCTAGTGGAATGTTGGAGACGGTGGGCTTATGGCCGACGTTGCCGGCTCATGTCGCGATAGAATGGCGCCATGGGCAGGGAATGGGGATTTCTGAGCTTCCCCTCTCTGATAAACCACTGCATGAGAGAACCAAAGATCTAGTCCAGTAGTGATAGTATCACACTTGTTACTCCTTTAATTGAGAGCCGCGTCGTAGTACGCTTACGTATAGGCACTGACGTTGGGTGTGATACTGGCGGGTTTTGCCGCAAATCACTCTTATTTTATTTATTTTTACGCAGATAGATTTATTTGGGTTTGCATGGGAATTATACAATTGAAATATTTCAGAAAGTGCCCAACGGTGCTCCTTCTATTTGCGTGACAAGCTTTCATTGTTGTTTTCATTGAAGTATTACTCAGAAAACAATGTTGAACATCATTTTTGTACATGGTATTGTAACTAATCTTATATGTGCTTCATTTTGATTTGGGATAAATGTTTGAACTATGGCTCGGGATTTCCACTGTGGCGTGCTTCTATAGTGATATATCCATACGTAATTTTGTGGGACGCCATAGTGGAAACGTGTAAGCGTAGTTGGAGCATATACCCTATATAATTTAAAATCAGCTAGGAAACTTACTTCAAAATGAAGCATTTTAGTCACTTGAAGGTGTCACTTGGGTCGAGCTAAGATATAATAAATAGGTATAGTTCAAAATCAAAAGTACTTGAAACACGTTTAACTTTAGATTGCAAGCACAAGTGATTTGTTAGGTGAAATAGAGATTTCAATAATTTATTAAATTAGATTAATTAGATATCATATTTATCAAACGAACTTAAATAAGAAAGTTCAGAAAGTCTAATAACATTAGGTAGATTAATAAAAGAATTAGGATGCGGAGGGTCCGCTTAGGGAGGCAACTAACCTTTAAAGTTATATAATAAATTTTCCTATTTAGTCTTGAACTTCATTAAGAAAACGCGAGTAGACCAATAACAAGCAGCATTAACAAGGAGAGGAATAGTTTCTTAGTGTTCAAGTACTTACATTTGTAAACAACAGTCAATGTTAATCTATGAACTAAATCCTACGTGACTGAAAAATAGATCCTTCCTCATGTTGTATTGATGCATGTTTAATTTCTCGCGGTTGTCGGAATCAACGCGCTTACGTCTACAGAGCTTACGCAGAAGTAATTCGCAATTTGGTAAAGCTTACCAACATTTTTTTTTTTTTTTTTTTTTTTTTTTTTTTTATGGAAGATATCTGTCAGTACTTTAGTAGGGCAAGGATTTGCTGCGCTGATACAAGCGGTGGCACAATACTGTAGTACTGACAGCACGAAGGGATTAGATGTTTTCAGGTAGTCAATTTGGTTATTCCAGGTTTCAATCTAGCCAATTTAAGTCGAATGTTCCATGATATAACTATGGAGCGAATGAAATACAGTAATGGTGTAGTGCTAGTACGGGTTATACCAGGCGACGGGCATTGCCTATTTGCAGCACTTGTTAACCAATATTACAAATACGATATCCGTGAACAGCGTCATGCAGCAGAAATCATCAACTTCAGAAGAATGGTTGTTCACCACATCAGGAACAATGCGGACAGGTACCAACCATGCCTGCTGCAATCAACTATCGAGGCGGGACTAAATAGGAGCAAGGACACAGAACAAGCCATCCAGGATTTTTTATGTCGGCTTGAGCATGAAAGAGAATGGGGTGGAGAAGAAACTATAGCCGCAACAGCAGAAGCGCTAAACTGCAGGATCGATGTTTACCACGAAGAAGGACCAATTATTAAATACAATGAACCAGGAGTTGTTAATCGAACACTTAGAATAGCTTATCGCATAGCAGGAAGCAGATCTGTACACGGTTTGAGAAACCACTACGATAGTGTAATTCATATTCTAAAAAATAGAATTCTGAACAACAACTACGACAGGCTGCCAAACAATTCTGAAAATGAATACCGACCTCCATTACCGCAGGTACAAGCGTGGCAAAGAAACAATAGGCCTAACGAATCCCAAATAAGCATGAGGACAACGACATCATCGATCGAGCCACAGCAAACACAATTAGCTTATACGAAGAGAACGGAATTGAAGATATCAAGCTGGAATGTAAGAGGCTGTTCCGATAGGGAGAAGCAAGAGGCACTGGATTTATGCTTCTTTCAAAAAGAATATGCGATAATTGCCCTACAAGAAACAAGGATGGCAGCATGCACAATCGATACACAACATTATCATTGGTTCAATGTAAACAACGAATCCGTATTAAGAGACCGCATAGGAGGAGGAACGGCTGTTCTTATTAATAAGAACTTGTATGAACAGCATTGCTTCAGGAAAATAAGCAGCAATTCGTGCTCATTTCTATGCAAAGTGTTCAAGGAACCCATCATCTTCATTTCCACTTACATAAGAGGCGCGGAAGTTACGGAGAACAACGAATTTGACATTCTTACAAATTACGTATCTGGGCTTCCTGAAAGTTTAAGAAGCCGTATTATAATAGCAGGTGACATGAATGCTCGTCTGGGAAAAAATGATTTGGCGGAGGATGACCGTGAGTATATCGGAAGAAACTTGTTTCACAATGATTGCAATGCAAATGGGATAGAGCTTAAAACAATGCTGCATTGTCTCAAATTAAGAAACTACGTATCGTTGAGCAAATCAAAATCGGTCAGTTACACATGGGCCAATCGTAGAACAAGCTCTCAAATAGACCACATTCTCATCAGTAGAATGAAGGACATGTTATTTCCAGACGTCAAAGCATTTTTCCATCCAACTTTAAATAGTGACCACAAACTGTTGGAATGCGTGCTTAAAATAAAGATTCAGGACAGTAATAGCGAGAAGCAACTTAGGAGTGCCCCTCATCCTACTAAAAAACTGAAACTTGACTTAGACAAGCTTAAGTCTGACAAGGATTGCCGCGATAGATTCCAAATCGTACTGGATCAGCGGTTAAGTGCAATCAATGAAAATGAGAATGACACAATAGATGAAAGATGGGAAAAAATGTCAAAAGCACTGCATACAGCAGCCTCAACAACAATAGGACCGAAAACATCCCCCCAAACGCCGAAAAGAATGGCTGCCTCAAAAAGATATTTCTTGGCTAGGCAAAAACTTCTGGAGGACCGTAACAATGGACATCTCAAAAGAGAAAGAGCTTATGCGAGAAAGCTCAAAGATGCTGCAGAAGCAGAGCATTTCGAAGCAAAGGTTAAAGCCTTTCTAGAAGCCATCCAAGATACTAACCCTCTTGAACAAATGACACGCACCTTTAGGTTCATAAAGGCACATAAAAGGGGTGTCAAGTCAAAGAAAAGGAGATATATAAACATCCAAAAATGGGAAGAGAAGTTGAGAAACGCTGAATCCGGAAACAAAGAATTCACACGTCTCAATGAGGAAGGAAGCGATGCTGGCCCAGTACCAACGCGAATAGAGATTGAGAATATTCTTAGACATATGAAAAACAATGCTACTCCTGGAACGGATGGACTACCTGCAGAACTCTTCAAATACGGCACCGAAAATCTAAGCGAATCACTACTGGTAATAATAAAAAAGGCATTCGAAGAAAATATTGTCCCGAAGGCTTGGACATCTACTCTACAAGTTCCCATTCCCAAAGTAGACAATCCGCAAAAAGTAGACGACTACAGGTGTATAACGCTATGCAACGTAGCATACAAAATATATGCCTGCATACTACTCAACCGTTTGAGAGATCAACTACCAGCAATGCTATCGTATCAGATGGCCTTTCAGGAATCCCGAAGCGCTTCAGATCAAATATTCGTATTGAGGAGAATTCTAGACGAAAGATGGAGAAAAGGTTGTACCACTATTTTGGTGTCAATTGACTTGAAGCAAGCATTCGACACAATAGAGGTTTCAAAACTGGCGCCAATTTTACAACAAATGGGAGTGTCCGCCGCATTGATCAATAGAATCGTAGAAGCGTGTTTGGTAGAATTGACATCGCTGCAGTGGTATGGACAACGAACCCCAACTATCTCCAAAGGAAAGGGAATCAAACAAGGATGCCCTCTGAGTCCACGTCTGTTTATACTGATGCTACACCATGTGTTGATGACACTAAAAGAATTTGTCCCAGAGATGAATTTTGAACACATTGGGCACATGATGCTACCATGCATATTGGCATATGCGGATGACATTTTGGTTCTCTGCGAGAATGAGGAGGATGTTGAAAAACTAATAGAACTATTAGAACCACTGCTGGCATCTGTGGGCCTTCAAATCAACACAACCAAAACCAAGGTATTGTTCAGAAACCCATACGACATTAAAAATACGGATCCTGACTACACTAGACAGTTTGGAAAATACAAACTAGTAGTGGTTACAAAGCTCCGGTATCTTGGGGCATTTATAACCAGTAGTCTGGCACGGAAAGAAATCACCGCCGAACGAATTAAGAAAGCCAAAAAAGCTTTCCATGCGCTGTGTTCATTCCTAAGAAAATATAAATTAAAATGGGAAGTCGTAAAAAGGTTGTACCATACACTAATAACACCAGTGGTAACATATAGTATGGAAGTATCAGCAATACTGAAACGAAATAGAAATGATCTTCGCACAATGGAACGGGAAATGCTGATAACTCTAATGTCACTAAGCAAAGACAAGAACGACATAGTAAAAACATCAACGTTGACCGCAAATGTGGAAAGTGAACAGATGGAAGGAGCTGAGAGACAAGAACCAGCAGAAGATGAGGAACCATTTGCACCAATGAAAATTCTAGAGGGCCGTACAGTCAACAATAAAATAAGAGTAGCCAGATTAAAATTCTATGGCCACGTCATTAGGAGTGGTAATGAAGGTATACTAAGAACTGCGTTGCGGTATAGGCTGCCAAAAAAAAAAGAAAATTGGAAGACCGGCTTTCACTTGGAGAACATCGATACTTCAAGACATCGAGAGAAGTGAAATCCCTGCAGAAGTCTGGCAAGAATGGGCCCATGATAAAACAATAATGGATTCTGAAACCAAAAAGCTGTATGGCTCACTCCGGGAATCAGATGATGATAGCAACAGTGAGCGAGATGAAAACACGGATAATGAGATACTTCCATCGGACTTTGAAGATTTCACAAGCGACGACTCTTCAATTTTGGAAGGGCTTCCAGATCATTAACCAGTTAATGAATAAGTTGTGCATGTTTGAATACATATGCTAAGTTAGATAATAAGGTATAGCAGGTAAAATATGAAAATCATTGAAACAAAATAGGAAACAAGAACATATTACTTTTGATTTAAACTTTGATTTTACTTTATTAATATAACAAGAGATAATAATCGAATTTTACTAATATTTTTCTTTTCTTTTTATGATATGTCTTGTTTGCATGCTTCAATACGTTACTTATACGTATTGAGCATGAACTTTAACAATGTCAACAGTTCCAGAGACAACAACGCAAGGGCAAATAATGGAAACTTCTTCGAAAATAAAGACATCACAGCAGTATTAACAGAGAAGTATATCAAAGCAAAGTAAGTAACACATTTATATTAACTGCTTAAAACTGATTATATTGTCTGTTTATTTTGAGGGTTGCTTTAAATATCAATTTGGTTTTTTTGTAAAAGGATGAATCAGTGGGAGATGGATTTTTGATTTCTTTACATTTTGCAGCACAAAGCTAGTAATATGCGTCATTTCCTCAAAACCCCAATAACCGACCTCTTCAATCCCTTCCTTTGCCCATGGCGTTCAAGTGGTCCGCATAGACTATTCAGCCATTACCCTTCCCTTATCCTCGGCTTTGGATTGACTTGCGCTCCCATTGCCCCACCAAACGCTGCAAAATGAAAATGAAAAGCTTAGAAGAAATATTAGAATCTCATATTTTTCAAAGGTTTTTCCTTCTTTTATACGTGAGCAGCAGCCATGGTAAAAACAGCTAACCATTTTTCACGGGTAGCAGTTTTGCCTACAAACATACCACCAAGAGCAGTGAGTTTTGCACTTGTGTACAATTGTTAGCACCGGTATATGATGGTTCGGGAAACACCGAAGCCAAGTGTTTCTGACTTCGGACCGGACCGGAGCTGAGTGTTTTCGATAAATCGAAATTTTCGGAAAAACACGCAGCCAGATCAGCTCACTTTAGTGAATGGGTTTTAAGAACAGCTTAGGAGTGGATTGCCCATCTCTACCGTTGACAGCTGTTTGATTTTTTTTGTTTATTGATTTATTTGATAAGGCTCAAACGAATTAACTTTACAGAGCCGAGGATTCTTGGTCAATATACAATAGATCTTAAAACTATAGTCAAAAGATACAGCACAATATATACTTTATCTTTCGCTATCTAAAAAGCCTCGTCCATCAGAACTCGAGCCGCTAACAGTGATTTCATTGTATAGCAGTTACGTCAACGGGGGTCAGAGCGCTTCCATTGCAGCAATTTAGCATTAGCATTAGCATTAGCATCGAACAAGTTGCACAATATCGTAGGTGGTACGAATTCAAAACTATTAAGAGCAAGACGGATATCTATTACTGGACAAATAGTAAGTAGGAAGTAATTACTATCTCCCAGATAAAGACATATCCCGCTCCAACAGTTAAGGATTGTCCTGGCCACGTCCTTACAACTGGTAGGGATAGGAAAGGTATGTTAGTCCAACATTTACTTAAGAGAGATGCAGAGAACTCTACGACCCCTCATAAATGTCTCGGGAATTTAGGAATTATGTTAGTAGGGAAGGTAAGCCATAGGATACACCCAGTTAGTGTTGCTGGCATATGTTGTTTTTTTTTGTAAATGTTGAAATTGCTGTCCGGATCATCTGCTGGAAGATAAGGTTGCTGAAATAAAATGAAAATATAACATAGTGAACTCGCCATCGTTGTCACACCCGTAGCTAATTAAAAGGAAGGAAATATGTTGTGTTTTATCTTTTTTTTTTCTATTGATTGAGAGGAAAACTCGCGTGAGTGAAAATAATTTTACTACCTCTTCTCCCGTAGGCCCAAAACCTCTATGTCTTTTCAATTTGAATCATAATCAATTAAAGTAAACTTAAATTCATGTGATGCACTCAAATTATACGAAATTTATTTCGTTTTCGTTTTTTTGCGGTGCTACACTGCCGTACACCGAAATAATTTAGGGTGTTTATATAGGATGCACCTTTGTTTAAAAACTAATGATGTTAAGCTGTCAAAGACTCGCGCTTATTCCTGTTTACACTACACCGGTGCTACATCGCAATAACGAAAGCGACATAACTGGAACAAGCCCACCAAATACAATAACCATGGCAGAACCAACACAACCTTAATCAGTTTTTTCATACACAACCACAAACGAACAAATTTAATCTTATCTCATTAATTTTCATTGTTTTTGGCAACATTAGAAGGAGAAAAGGAGACAAACTATCAAAAGTAAGGAAAAGTGAACTGGTCGCTGGGAACCATTTTCTAGTCGTGTACTATCATTACATCTATACTTTAAAAAAATGACACTAGATGGCATTACAACAAACGCTTCAATTGGTTGTTGTCTCGCCTATCTCTACCATTCTATAATCGGACAAAAAATGCTACACTAATACAATTCCACACATTTTCATTGACGAATTTCCATGTGAAATTCCACATGATTTTTTATGTGACCACACATAAACAGAATCCACCCAGAAGCACACATAAAATTTATTAGTCAAAAGAATAATATGTTTGGTTACACATGGTTTTTATGTGTACATACATTAAGTATGTGACCGACACATAGATATCACTTGTTGATCACATTGCAAAAATCATGTGTGGGACACATAAAAACAATCTTTGAAATTTTATCAGTGTGCTCATATCAGTTCACTCAATAAGCGCAAAAAGTGTATCCACATACAAATGAGCAAAATTCCACCCAAATTCGAGGAAATGTCACCCACATTGCTGCAGCTTTTCCGGAAAATCTGCATCCCATTCCCGAGTAAACCCACCCTCTACATTTAACGCAACACAAAACTATTGTACTTAGCTTTTTTTGAAGGACAAACCATCCATTCCTTCTTTTTCGTCTTTCGGCCATCTTACGCAGAGGATCCAACGCGTCGACGCAACCGTTTGTTTTTTTTCTCGTATTGCACCGTCGTTCAGCCATCCGGTTCTTTCTGCTTCTCGCCATTTTCCTTTTTATTTTCACAATCTGCGCCAACTCTTTTTTCACACTTTTAGACCTTTCTGAGGCTTCTACCACTAATCTTTTGCATCAAATAACTTTCCACCGTACTTATTTAAGCCTTACTCATATCTTTTTTAATAAATTCCAACAAAAAACATTGGAATTATGATTTAACTGGGTCGGCTATTTTTTCCACTACCACTTGATGCGCCAGTCAAATTCACATCCTCAGAGCGCTTCCATTGCAGCAATGGACGCAAAACGTGGTCAGCACTCACACACTCATCACTAAATGGTTGCTTTCCAAAGTCGACGATGCATCGACCGAAAGAACTGCTGATGAAGAACAATGAGGAGGACCACACAATGGTTGCTACCGAGAAAACAGACGATCACGTGACACACATCGAGAGTTGCCTGCTTATGTCGACAGCCGAGTGAACATTGACAGCTGCTTGATGAACTGATAACTGAAGCATCCAGAACGTCTCTACGAACAACATTATATCTTTAATGGAGCACCAAACTCCTAATATCAATCGTAAAAGTAGTATCACATGATGAATCCTATGAACCGGACATGTCGATTTGTATCAGTATGGTTTGTTTGTTGTTTAAACATAAGTTTGTTCCACCCCATTGGGTTCTAAATAGCAATTCAATCGAACCAAAATTGATTTTCCTCGCGACTGGTTGTTGGCTTAACCCTGACGACTAATCAGGGCCCCGAAAAAAAAACGATCACCACTTGACATTATCCGACCAGGTGAAAGACACAGCTGCCTTCTGCTGATCAATTTGAGCCTGTCATACCCATTGTTAATTGGTTGGAAAAGATTTTGAGATTGTACACATACACACAAACATACATGTATGTCTGCTTATCACGCGATAATGATCAGGAAATCGACAGTTTGACCAAAACAAAATGTTGACGTAATGGCTACGGGCCATTATTATGCATATGGCTTTCGATTTTTCTCACATGGAACTCAGCCCAAGCAGGAGGAGGATGGAGGGGTACATGATATGGTGTGCATGCAACTCGGAGATATCGACTGCAGTTTGCTGATTGAGAGTGTAGCATACATTCACCAGGCAGGCAGCGGGGTGGATTAAATCACATTTTACGCGAGGCGATCGGCGACTGCACAAATCTGGCTGGTGCGGTTCGCCAGTGAGCTGGACTGAGTGGCGCTAAGCCGATTAAGCACTGGAACGTTGATGATGATGACGATGATGGCCGGTTGATATTTATTTCTGGGGATCAGATTTGGGTGACCCACACAGATAGGACGCTATCGGACTCTGGGACGTATATTCTGCTAATTTTAAGCCATTTAAAAGCATGATATTTGATTTCGTCTGATCTCGAGCGTTCTCACGAAATATCGAAGCGAAGAGGTCGCCAAGTGGCACGGGTGGGTTGATAACAGTAGAAGCGAAGCATGGTCTTTGTTTCATCACGAGTTTGGACCAGATTGTGAAATGTTGCAAACGTCACGCAGACCTATCAGACCCACAGAAAGGTGAACATGAACGCGCCAGGGTTGTTCGGGGGGGCGACACGGAAAGTAGATCGAGAACATTATTCTTCCAAACTACCACGCCACGACAAAGTGCAACTGTCTATCTCTGTACTGTGCAGCTCAGAGTGACTCCAGGGGTGTAGCCGGGCAGTAAACAAGAGCAGACCGTATGATTTAAGCACAAATCGCTACTGCTCTGCTTGGTAGTTGGTAATCCGGTTGTACTGTGTTGCGTGGGGGAGTTGAGGGGAGGGGGGTATGACATTCGGTTGGGATCGGTTGTTGTGTCCAATCGCAGAGTGCACCCAGAACAGAGGAACATGATTACGCTAATGGGTAGTGTGGTGTGGCAAAGGCGGTGATACTGCGGTGGTAAACCATACACGAGTGGCAATAAATTTATCCTCAATTAAAAGCACCCTCAGTGCGCTGTAGTCAACCTTCCACCCCTCTGCCCGAAAGAAGATAATTGAACCGGGGGCAGATTCTCGGTGGGCACGTTCTTGGGCCGAAATCATGTTCGTCATAGAGTTAACCTCAAAGGTCTTTGTTGTGCTGTCGTTGTCTTTGGGAAACGACAACGAGACATGCCAACCAACAACGATCGCCGTCAGGCAGGGCAGTTCAGCGCGGTGGCATATGGGCTGAAATGTCAATTAATTTATTTTTTTCTTAATTGCCCTCGAATCAATCAAAGTATTAATTGAATGCGGACAATGCGCGGGGTGATGTGGAATCGAAACGCTCCCGCTGCATTGACAGTGTAGAGAGCCGCTCCTTGGTGATGGAATTGGTGCAACGGGATCAATGAATTTCGGAATGCCTTAAGAGAAGATTTTTTGGAAATTTTCAATGGCTAAACGATTTTTACATCATAAACCATAAGGGAAAGTCAGTAAAGACGGCGACGACAAATCTTTTCTTTAAGCTTTTGTTTAAAACTGTCTGACAGTGCATCTATTTATCTATTTATCATCCATAAAAGTATGAGATAGTTAGAGGAGTGCATGTTTGATTAGTACTGTCGCATTAATGGATCTCCGCTCAATTCAAACTTCTGTTCAATTTTCACACTGCCGTGCTCAAGCGGAATTATATTATCAATCTCTCCTCTTCAAAACTTTCTCTAGCTAATAAATTATTACACTAAAACTTCATGTTGATATTAGTATAGCAACTAGGACCGACTAGGAAAATCGTAAACTTCACGTATGAAGTAACTAAAAACACTATGAATTAGTTTTTGTCAACTTCAGCCGGAATATTGGGCCAACTTCCCCTAGAAGATTCTTTCGATTTCCACAGGAAATTTTTTTCAATAACCCTCAGAAATTTACTGCTACTGCTGGAAGTTTCTGCCGATTTCTGAAACCTTTCTGACTTCTTCTGGATGTGTCAACTGATTTTTTCCGAAAGTTTTTTTTTTTTAATTTTCCCCAGAAGTTTCTTATATTGATAATGGAAGTTAACGGATGTTTTTCAAATTTCTCTTATATCTTTCTTCAAACTTCCTCCAGAATTTCCTTCATTTTCTGCAAGTTTATGTCGGTTTCCGTCAGAAGGTAATTCGAAAATTCCCCGAAAATTTCTTCCGACTTCTCCTGGAAAGTAAATTTTCCATTCTTAGTCCTAAATCGCCATCAAAAACGGCAAACATATCACTTTAACCTTCCTTATGCATTAGGAAATAGTTACACATTGTGCATTAGCGGATCAAGAAAGACCCAAACTGCAACTCGCTCCCAAAAATCACTTTTTGTGAACCGATTCTTGATCTATTAGCCTTAACCAGTGCTGATAAAAATAATTTTTTCTACACTCAACTTAGCTGAAAAAGAAGACAACCTTAACAGATAGACCAACTACTTGCATGAATCTGAATTTTGACATAACAACATTCTCTTGATCAAGGCAACCTCTGAGTATCGTAGTCAACATTTGTTTTTCTTCATTCGTGGCTGGCACAAACCGATGGCAAATTATTGCCTCATGCTGAACTGATGATAAAATTCCGATTTTAGGCTCTGGAGTCGACAATATTAAAAACAATCGGTTTGCCCAAAATGAATTTGATTATTTTGCTCTCGAGGATAGCTTCTGATTTTGACGATTTTGGGTTGGATAATCAAGCACTGGACAATATCAACAAACACGTATTCGTTGATGTATAATGAACTCATTTGTTCATTTCGCTCGTACGTAATAGCGAAGACTTTCAAAACAAACGAAATTCATCTACACTGGGTTGAAGCGCTACACCTTGCGTGTGATGGTAAATGATGAAAACAGACACTGGCCTCAACTGAATAATGAAGGTTTCTAGAATAGCACCCTGCCCTGTATTTCTCCAATTTGTCAATTTAGGCTACATGGCTACATGCTTCCGATAGGGCACAAAAGGACACTTCCAAAACCTCACGTACTGGTCCGACGGCACAACATTTTTGTTATTTCATCCAGAAGTAAATAGACGTAATTCCATGGACCAACAGAAGGATCTGGCCACATCTGAATACACGGAACCGGTTCCGACTGGGCTTCAAAAATAACCCTTCCAAAACCTCATGTACTGGTACCGCCCGACGGATCATAATTTATGATTTTTCATCCAGAAGTAAATAGACATCATGCCATAGATCGAAAGCTAGATCATAAGGATAGCCGGAACCATTTTTCGAAGAGCCCAACAAGGAAACTCATGTACCGGTATCGTCCGACGGCTCAAAATTTATTATTGTTCAGCTTTAAGTAAATAGACATAATCTTCGAGCTTTACACTAGTCACCCGGAGACAACAGAACGGTTTCTGGTTTTTGATGATCTGGAACGGGCGCTGGAAATTAGAAACCTATCATGTCACAAATAAAACATTTCATAATGTTGTTTGTTTACAAGAGCCTATTAACTTGTTTGCTCAAAATAACACGTGGCCTTTGATAATCGTTGCCATAAAAGATGTAGTCGCAATCATCAAAAAGTCAACAATAAATAGGTTTTCCGGATTCCGGATGTAACTTGATCTACCTGTCGGTCCATAGCAGGATGTATATTTACTTCTGGTTGAAAAACCACAAATTTTGTGCCGTCAGACGGTACCAGTAGATGAGGTTTAGGAAGTTTCCTTTTTGAGCCCTACCGGAACCGGTCCCGCGTATCAGGATGTTCTTAACTATTAGAACAGTTAATTCAAAATGTTATTACAATTTATAAATTTTGATCATATTGTTTTTCCATTGATTTTTATTTTTGTAAAGCTCATTCGCGTTAGCTTTACGGAGCCGATTAATACATTTTTTAATTAGTAAATAATCAAAAAAGACGGACATAGAGTTATTTTTTTCCTGGAAGGCAACTGCTTCCTGCTTGCTTTCTTTCGCGTTCGCAACTTTCTTCTTCCTTCTGTTTTCTTCTCTTCGGTAGCATGTTGTTGTTGATTGAACAGCTCCTTCGCCATTAAGGTAAAAGTTAATGCTTTTCCGTTGATACTGAATCCACATCCGTTCGAACCACACCCAAATTCAAAATGCACCAATACCAACAAGCATTGCAAATTAGGAAAATGAGAAGTATCGAAATTTTGACCGTATTCGTAAACACAATATTCTTGTTTAATTATAATAATTCTACTACTGACATTACAACTTAAATTCAAAGATTTCATGTTCAGGGAAGTCCTACTAATGCTCAGGGAAGTCTTGCCGTAGTTCAGAGAAGGCCTGCCGAACTTCAGCGAAGTCCTGATGAAGTTCAGGGAAGCACTGCGGGAAGTCCTGCCGAAGTTCAGGAAAGTCATTCTGAAGTTCAGGGAAGTCCTGCTGAGGTTCAGGGAAGTTCTGCGGAAATTCAAAGAAGTTCTGCCGAAAGTCAGGAAAGTCCTTCCGAAGTTCGGGGAATTCTCGCCGAAGTTCAGGGAAGTCCTGCTGAAGTTCAGGCATATCCTGCCGAAGTGTAAGGAATTCCTGCTGAAGTGATTTATCTATTTTTCGACTAGTACGTATGGAGATTTCTTTTATATGGCTTTCTCAGTCTAGGGTAATCCAAACTCAGGGAAATGGAAAACTGACTGTTTGGATTACCCTAGATTGAGAAAGCCATATAAAAGAAATCTCCTGCCAAAGGTCAGAGAACTCCTGCCGAAGTTCAGAGAAGTTCTACCGAAGTTCAGGGAAGTCTTGCCAATGTTTAGGGAACTCCTGTTGAAGTTCAGCGAAGTCCTGCCGAAGTTCAGAGAAGTTCCGATGAAGTTCAGGCAAGTTTTGCCGAAGTTCAGGGAAGGACTGCTGAAGTTCAAGGAAGTCCTTTCATTTCAATTCTTGGAAATGAGGGAAGTCGTGATGAAGTTCAGGGAAGTTCTACAGAAATTCAGAAAAGTTCTGCCGAAGTTCAGGGAAATCCTGCCGAAGTTCAATGAAGTCTTGCCGAAGTTCAGGGAAATCCTGCTGAAGTTCAGGGAAATCCTGCCAAAGTTCAGGGAACTCCTGCCGAAGCAATTTGTTTGTTTTTTTGACTGGTTCGTATGGAGATTTCTTTTATATGGCTTTCTCAGTCTCAGCCCTGCCGGAAGTCCTGCCGAAGTTCAGGAAAGTTCTTCCGATGTTCAGGGAAGTCTTGCCGAAGTTCAGGGAAATCCTGCTGAAGTTCAGGGAAGTTCTGCGGAAATTCAGAGAAGTTCTGCCGAAGTTTAGGACAGTCCTTCCGAAGTTCAGGGAAGTCTTGCCGAAGGTTAGGGAAGTCCTGCTGAAGTTCAGTGATTTATTAGATTTTTCGACTGGTAAGTATTTCTTTTATATGGTTTTCTCAGTCTAGGCTAATTCAAACAGGGAAATGCAAAACTGACTGTTTGGATTACTCTAGATTGAGAAAGCCATACAAAAGAAATCTCCTGCCGAAGTTCAGAGAAGTTCTACCAAAGTTCAGGGCCCGAGTAGCACACTTTCATCACAATAAGTTACAGCAACTTGTTTATTACTGAAATAAGTTGTATATAAGTTTCTACAATTGATTTTTGACAAGCATGCTACTAGGGGGAAGTCTTACCAAAGCTCAGGGAACTCCTGCTGAAGTTCAGTAAATTCCTGCCGATGTCCAGAGAAGTTTTACCGAAGTTCAGGGAAGTTCTGCCGAAGTTCAGGGAAGGGCTGCTGAACCTCAAGAAGGCCTGCTGTAGTTCAGAGAACTCCTGCTGAAGTTCAGCGAAGTCCTGCCGAAGTTCAGAGAAGCTCTGCCGAAGTTCAGGGAAGCTGTGCCGAAGTTCAGGGAATTATCTAATTATCTTTAAAAATACCAAGATATATCAGAATACCTTCATCAAAAAGGCTGAAATTTTTACAACATATACTGAAAGACTTGTGAAACAACTTGTAAAATTTCAAGATTAAATTGTTTTAAAAAATATTTTATTGATCAATGGCAAAGGTGGATGGTTTCTACAATATTTGAAGATATAGGTTTTACATTTAAAAATTACATTTAAAAATACCAAGATATAACAGAATATCTTCATCAAATAGGCTGAAGTTTTCGCAGAATATCCTCAAATACAAAATATTTCGAATTGAAATAGCAACAGATGTCTTACAATATGCATCAAATATTACGAATGAAAAAAGTCACGTGAGAGCTTGATCCTGCTGACGGTGCCGATGGTTTTTCTTGCTAATTCATTCATGGATCGCCCCGTCGAGTGGCTTATTTTCACTTCTATGTTTTGTGCAAGCTTTCCAAATCACAATGTTCTTCAACCTGGAGCATGCTTACGCACAGGTACAGGCAAAAGCCAGTTGATTGCTTAGGGAAATGAAATCTAATGCTTGGAATTGCGTTACAAAAAAAATTCTTTGCGTTGAAATAATGCATTTTACCGGTATGTTGTCTTAGCAGGAAATGTTCCTAACAATATTTTGAAACGATCTACGGGAGTAAAATATGACCTTTCATACAAAATACTTGTGTAATTGATGAGCAAAGTTAGCGACCACTATGATTGTGGTCCTAAAATTTAGCTTAGAAAGTGGTTTTCAGAAAATTTAAACAATAAATCAATCTTGTAAAAATTGCAAGAGATAGCAATTTAAGTTTTTTTTTTTATTTAGCACGGAAGAATTTTTTCGATTGAGCGCTGCGTAATTTTGTAAAAAATCGATGAAGTGAGTCATTCTAATCCGATCCACTTTCACCTTAAGTAGGTCGGGTCTTTACGGCCATCAAATCGCTGCTGAACCTAGTTTCCGCTTGCTTGTTCTTCTTCTCCGTGTTATTCAATTTCCGGGGTCACCTCGTCGATTGCCATTACTTCTTCTTAGAGCACCTCAATCGTATCCGTTGTGACACGTCCGGTCACCACACCTGCATACGAACTAGCTTCCAAACTTCCACTTTGATTCAAAGTGTTTTTTATGTTACTTCATACGCGAAGTTAGCGATTTTCAGAGTTGGTTGGAAATGCTAACATGAAGCTTTAGTGTGATAATTTATTAGCTAGAGAATGATCTTTTTGAAGAGGGTAGGTGGATAGTTCCGTTAGAGTACAGCAGTATGAAAATTGAATAGAAGTTCCATTAATGCGACAGTTTTTAAAGATAGACGCACATCTTTTGCCTAACCCGTACGATGTACGCGGAGACTTGAAGTATGTCTCCAAGTCTACAGACAAAAATGTGCGTCCCTCTTTTGCTCATAAACTGACTGCGGCTGTGGAATAGTTCTAGCGACGTTTTCATCACTACCTAAAGCCCCACGTTGCGAGAGCATTTCCAGTCGATGGTGTGTTATAATACAGTTCTTCTTTACCCAACAATTTTCATACTGCCGTACTCTAACGGAACTATCCACCTACCCTCTTCAAAAATATCATTCTCTAGCTAATAAATTATCACACTAAAGCTTCATGTTAGCATTTCCAACCAACTCTGGTTCCACTTTGATGTTCGTCCTGGTCGTGCTTTTCGTCATCCTGCTTCCATCCTTCGTCCAGTTGTTCCTTCTCTGGCTGATTCCGAGCCACCATCTTGCACACGCATTATTTTTCCCTTCGTAGAATACATTCCCCTTCCGATTGAGGAAATGCAGCGATGCAGGAATATGTTTTCTCACTTACATATATATACCACGTACTCCAGTGTAAATGTTGAAATCCAGCTCTGCTGGAATTTTCTCACGGACGACGCGCTTTACTTTTCCGTATTTCCCCCAGCACCAACGTCAGGTCTTTGTCGGAAGCTTCAGGTGGCAGATCATGCATCGCTCATACAGGAAATATTCCCCCGCATTCGACAACTGATTGCTCCGGGTTATGCAGAAATGTATGGAGCATCGCTTCTTCGGTCTTAAATTTGATAAACTTGGATTTCTCCTCAGCTATTCTGTATATAGCTTCCATATGCACAGGATCCACGTCCAGCGCCTTAGCGAAATTAACGCCCAACGACGGTCTCCCCGCACCATTTCCAAAGCAAAGTTTGATGGTGTTATTCACTTCAACGTCGCCACTCATCATCAATTGTTGCTTCAACAGCAATCACACACGACCGAACTGAAATATTGTTCATATATATTGCTTGCTTGCTGCTTCTTCGCATTTCAAGCTTATTGCTTATCGCATATTAGCTTATTGCGTGTTCTCAACTTAGTGTTCTGGATGCACTTTCACGGTTATCAATTGAGAGCTTTAGATGCCTGTACCATTTTTGCATTAGTATAATTGTTTGGCAAGTACAATCATAAAGGGTGTCCACGATGAAATTGCCACACTATGAAATTGCTCTAACTTTTTAACCGTTGGGTAGAATTTAATGAAAATTTGGGTGGATTTAGTTCATAGTGCATTATTTACATCCTGCAAGTTTTAAAGTCCTGTGATCAAAACTCGCGGAAATGGAGTCGAAAGAACAGCTCGTACGTGATAAAATCTTGCGCATTAATCACGAGAACAAGGATCTCTCGCATCGTTCCATCGCTAAAACGTTGGGAATTGCGAATTCCACGGTGTCGCGAGTGATTAAGCGGTTCGAGGAACGGTTGACCACCGATCGGAAGCCCAGAAGTGAAGGAAAAAGTATTCCGTACAACACCAAAAATCAGAACCGCGTAGTTGGGGCCTTCAACCGAAATCCGAACGCCTCCCTTAGGGATGTGGCTAAGAAGCTGCACCTAAGCCGAAGTTTTGTCCAGAAGGCCAAAACTAAGGCTGGGCTTCGAACGTTCAAGGTACAAAAGGCCCCTAATCGCGACGAGAAGCAGAACAAGTCCGCCAAAACCCGTGCCAGGAAGTTGTACCTCAACATGCTGACGAAAGTTGAATGCTGCATCATGGACGACGAAACATATGTGAAGGCCGACTTCAAACAGATCCCCGGGAACCTGTTTTTCACGGCCAAGGATAAGTTCAGCGTTCCGGAGCACGTCCGCACTCAGAAGATGTCCAAATTTGCGAACAAATTCCTGGTTTGGCAAGCCATCTGCACGTGCGGGAAGCGGAGTGCACCTTTCGTGACCCAGGACACGATGAACGGACAGGTGTACATAAAAGAGTGCCTCCAGAAGTGGCTGCTTCCTCTCCTGAAGGCCCACAACGTCTCAACAATCTTCTGGCCGGATTTGGCCTCATGCCACTACTCCAAGGACGTGCTGAAGTGGTATGCGGACAATAAGGTCAATTTCGTGCCGAAAATGTTCAACCCTCCCAACACTCCGGAGCTCCGCCCCATCGAGAAGTACTGGGCGATTATGAAGCAGCACCTTCTTAAACGACCTAAGGTAGTGAAGACAGTCGAGGAACTGAAGAAAGTATGGGTTTACATGCAAAAAACGGTTGATTCACAGATTGTGCAGAATCTTATGGCCGGGGTTAAGGCCAAGGTGCGGGCATTTGCGTATGGACTGTAAATAAAATACGAGTAAAATGGTAAAATGAAGTTTAATAGTTATTTCTCAATCCCTGAAAATTTGATGGCAATCGGATGAAAACTCGAATTTTGCGAATCAATTTTGTGTGTGGCAATTTCATCGTGGACACCCTTTACTCTATGCCCAGGGAAGTCGAGAATAGTCTTGCTTAAAAGCTGCGCATTTACTGGCTGAGCTAATGTAGGCCCAAACAATAAGTTCATAGAAATGCAAATTTATCAATGATTTCATAATCAACTCTTTGAGAAATATTGCTAAAACGAGTCGAAGAATCATCCTGCATTAACACATTAAAAAAAAACATGATGATTTTCGACAGTTGTTGTTTTTCTCGGTTTACGGTGCTTGCCGTTGAAATTGATCAAGCCTCTCTTGAATTCAATCGGACAACTTACAAAGTTTACACATCCGCTCTTAATACTTTTGACCCTTTCTCTAAACCTTACAAGAAATTCATCACACCTCTGAGCTCGTCTTCAAAGCCTTCGGGATCTACTACTTTCTACTATCCTTAAGATGATGATGCTATGGAACTACCACTCATTGTAGCAAGACACCTGTCAGTAGCTGTGGGCTGTCCTCGCTGTTCGACTTGATCAAGCTAGCTAATTGTACTCAATCTGCCATTGTATGAAGCCAACATTGCCCACGTGCATCTCCGGGATGATTGAGAATCTCCTTCCAACAGCATAAGAACAAGTCATGCAACAGAAGGATGCCCCAATGAGAAGAGGAGAAGAGCCCGCCCTCTATTCACGAAATGTAAAAGTCTACTATCCTTATGGACCCCTAGCCAGCATCAACAATGTCAGTACCACCAAGCAATGCATCCACCAATTATTGTGCCACCCGAGCCATTAAACTTTTAATCGGCCTGTTCAACCATGTGGCACCGCAATATTCAAATTTCAAAATCCTCATCACAACTTACGCTGGTGCAATTTTCTGCATTACCACCATTACCACCGCCAGTCGCAATTTCAATCGCCAATCGCATTGCACAAAAATGCTCTTAACCAAAATGGCATCAAAAACTCAACGACTCAGTTTCACACATTAGCTCCTCTCCATCTGATAGAGGCCCACCCGATCAATTAAGCAGCCAAACCCCCGAATGCACGCGATGAGAAAAGACCCCAATTTGACCGGGGCCCAAATTGGCTGCTGGCAGTAGACGACGGCGACCCCCGAACACGTTGCACATTCTGTTGAGGTTTGTGGCTTTTCGAGAAAACAACCAAACGAGAGCAAAACAAACCTGTGTCGCTCGCTAAGTGGGAAGAAAATGAAAACAAAAATTGACCCCAAAGGGAAAATCTCTCCCTTCTTGTTTGCGTTTGCCTGAATCTTCGGTCATTGCAGACAGACAGACAGACAGACAGTTAGTTCGTGATCAAGGAAAGGTGTGTAGCTACCTACATGTTCCGGAATATCGGCGAGGCGAAAAATTTTGGACATCTACCATCTGGCGTTGGCGTGAATTGGCAGTTGCGTGGTGGCCCCATGCCATCCCAGATCCGAAATCCGAAAAAAAAGAAAAAGTTCGAAAAGAGATATGCTTTTTCCGTTCGTTTCGGATGTTAATTCCGTCCGGTCGATGGGGTTGGTGGTGATAGAAAGGAAGGAAGGAGGGAAGGGTCTCTCAGGTGCGGCTTCATGAATTATAATTGAACCACAAAACAGCTGCTAAGGTTAGTTAGTGCATTTTGTGCTGGCGCTCTTAGATGGTGGTACGAATATTTTCTGCAAGAGGCGATCGATGTTTTCGGAAATGTGTTTGAAAATGATAGAGGGTCGGAATCGAAATCGGAAGGCTGGAGTGTGTTTTTTTTTGGAAATTGCGAAAGTGAAAGGGAAATGTGTTGGATTAACCTTGATTGGGGTGTTGCTTTTTGTGTTAACAATGAACGCCTTGTACCGTTTGGAAGCTGGCGGTGGGTAATAATGATTGCCCTCTCGAGAGTGCGAGGGGGAGGAAAAGTTCTTTCCATCAATCGTAAACATGTTTTCGCATAATGATACACATTTTCTGGCGATTTCACTGCAGCGACGACGAGAGGGTCCGGGCAAAGAAGTTCAACGACTTGCAAGAAATGGTCTCCTTCACGTGGTTCCCACAGCTGGACCTCGCACTAATAACAGGGGTGGCTCGCTTGTCAGCTTGATATCGAACAGCCTGTCAACGCAGCTTGTCCGTAGAACACCATCATGCTGCATGCAACTCTCCACTGCCATAGGTTCTGATGGCAAAAAGCAAGACAACAAAACACAGCCAGACAATGTGAAATATGTCGCCGTCGTCCATGAAACGCAGCGGCAGATCATCGATCGCCTTGCCAGCAGACCAGGCTACGCAATCCTATCAAGTTACATCCTTCTCCGGGCAAGGTTGCAGATATTCATTCCGCATGAATTTTTTTTTCGGAATTGTGGAATCATTAGATGCCATGATCATATTTTTGATTTATAAGATTCAAGAAGTGATTTACACATAGAACCTGTAAATGTTGCTTCTTGAGAGTCGCAATCAGCAGTGATCATAAAATTGCTCATTGTGACTGTCAGGAAACGAAATTGACAGGATTTAAATTTTAAATATATCATACGATATTATAAATTCGCAATACCAAAAAACATATTATCATGCAAATTGAAAATGTGAAACCTTGCCTCTAGGGAAGGTTAAGTCTCACGCGTAGTAATCCTTGTCTTAAAACGAAAAAAAAAGAATCGGGTCGCACATGCAAAGCGAACGCCTTGAATAAGTGCGTCTTTCAAGGAGACTCTGCACATAGGCGTGAGTAGTTTTACTTGGACATCACAAGGAAATTCAACAGAGAATGCTAGCTGTATCAGTGGGGAATAGTTGTCGGTGCGATTTCCAGTTCAACCAAGGATCTTTTCGGATTGACGATTTTATACATATTTTCAGGAGTGAACAGAACCGGAACCAATCAAGCTCCACTCTACTCGATCCATAGCCACACTTCGCCAGCCTCGTAGTCTGCGAAGGGTCCGTAGGTCACCTTTTACTTGGTCGATTCCACCTTACCCACCGTGCAATGTGGACGATGGATGGTTCTCCCAGCAGCTGGTGCAATTCGTGGTTCATTCGTCCAACTGCACTCCACCGTAGGTGGTACGCAACACCTTCCGTTGGAAAATACGTAGAGGACCACCGGTCTAATCAGCGTCTTGTAGACAGTCAACTTCGTGCGGCGGCAACATTTATTCGACCAGAGCGTCCTCCAGAGTTCAAAATAGGCACGATTCGCTGCCATAATGCGTCTTTGAATTTCTCTGCTGGTATCATTTTCGGCGGTCACCAGTGAGCCCAAATACACGTACTCATCGACGACCTCGATTTTGTCACCGTCAATCTGAACTCGGGGTGGCAGGCTAACGTTGTCTTCCCTAGAACCTCTTTCTCTCATGTATTTCGTCTTCGATACGATGATGGTAAGTCCAATCCGCCTAGCTTCAGCCATCAGTCTGATGTACGTTTCCGCCATCGTCTCAAAGTTCCGTGCCATGATGTAGATGTTATCGGCAAAGTCAAGAAGCTGGATGGACTTCCTGAAGATCATACCACTCGTGTCTATCTCAGACAAGAAAGTCCATCACCTTGCCGTAACCCCTCTCAAGATTCAAAGGGACTCGAGAGTGTCCCCGATACTCGAACAACGCACATCACTCGATCCATCGTCGCCTTGACCAATCGCGTCAGTTTACCCGGAGATCGGTACTCGTGCATAATCTGCCATAGCTGATCTCGATCGATTGTGTCGTATGCGGAGTTGAAATCAATGAACAAATGATGTGTGGGCACGTTGTATTCGCGGCATTTCTGCAGAACTTGCCGAATCGCGAAAATTTGGTCCGTGGTAGCGCGGGCAGCTACGAATCCCGCCTAGTATTGCCCCATGAACTCTCTTGCAAATGATGACTGGCGGTGGCATATAATTTGAGAGAGTACCTTATAGGCGGTGTTCAGCAGTGTGATCGCGCGGTAGTTGCAGCAATCCAACTTGTCGCCCTTTTTGTAGATTGGGCATACGACACCTTCCATCCACTCCTCCGGTAATATCTCCTCCTCCCAAATCTTGGCAACTACTTGGTATTTTAATAGCTCACTTGGTAGTTGATATACACCAGTTGTTGTGTTGATCTTCGCCGACCGATCTCCTCCTCAACTACTTGAAGATCAGGGGCCGGTAGACTGTCGTCTTCTGCGCGTGCTCCAAGGTATGTTGCCGTGCCAACTTCGTTTTCTGCTGCTTCACCGTTGAGATGCTCGTCATAGTACTGCTTCCACCTCTCAATCATCTCACACTCGTTCGTGAGAAGCTTACCGTCCAAGTCCTTGCACATATCGGCTTGCGGCACGTAGCCTTTGCGCGAACTATTTAGCTTTTCGTAGAACTTCCGTGTGTCGTTTACGCTATACAGATTTTTCATCGCCTCGCGATCGCGGTCTTCTTGCTGACGCTTCTTTCTTCGGAAAACCGAGTTTTGTCTGTTCCGCTCTTGTCTGTATCGCTCCACATTCAATCTCGTGCGGTGTTGCTACTAACAGTTTGCATTCGCCGTCAAACCAGTCATTTCTTCGGTCCGGGATTGCAGTACCTAGTGCCGCTGCAGCAGTACTACCTATTGCGGAGCGGATGTCCCTCCAGCCATCTTCAAGAGAAGCTGCGCCAAGCTGCTATTCCGTGGGTTGTGCGTAGTCCTGGGCAACTCCGGAGTCCTGTAGTTGCTCAATGTTGGGTCGCGGCGTTCGACTTCGACGGGTGTTATGCACCGTCGAGAGTTTTGAGCGCATGCATACTGCAACTAGGTAGTGGTCCGAATCTATGTTCGTACTGCGGTACGTGCGGACGTTGATAATGTCGAAGAAGAATTTCAAGTCGATTAGAACGTGATCGCTTTGGTTTTCTGTGTGTTGGTCAGGTGATCTCCAGGTGGCTTTGCGGATATCCTTGCGGGGGAAAAAGGTACTTCGAACTACCATGCCCCGAGAGGCTGCAAAGTTCACGCATCGTCGGCCGTTGTCGTTCGATACGGCATGCAGGCTGTTTGGCCCGATTGCCGGTCTATACATTGCCTCCCGTCCTACCTGAGCGTTCATGTCGCCGATGACGATTTTGACGTCCCGTTGCGAACAGCCGTCGTATACCTGCTCCAGCTGTGCATAGAACGCTTCTTTCTCGTCGTCAGGTCTCCCTTCGTGTGGACAGTGCACGTTGATGATGCTGTAGTTGAAGAAACGGCCCTTAATCCTCAACTTGCACATCCTCGCGTTGATCGGCTGCCAACCAATCACGCGTTGGCCCATCTTACCCAGCACTACAAAGCCGGTTCCCAGCTCGTTGGTGGTGCCACAGCTCTGGTAGAAAGTAGCCGCTCGATACCCACTTTTCCATACCTTTTGTCCCGTTCAGCAAAGTTCCTGTTCCGATCCGTATTTCTTTCTTTAGTATTTGCATCTTTATGTTTTTTTCCAGGGTGGCTCGTTGTGGCTGCACACACCCCCTGTCTCGCCGGGAGACCATCTTGAACAGCTCTGTTTAGAGTCCCACGCTGGCACTAAGACGGTGATAAGCCGCTCCTAACATGGAGAACAGACACCGTTTTGAGCCGCACCTCCATAGTGAACAGACGCTCGGGTTTGGTGAAGCATTTCCTCTATCATCGTACTATGGTTACCGTGCCAGTGTTTGTGTCGCACCTCTTCACTTTGCTATTGCCGGACTGGCAACATTGCCCAGGCTACGCCACCCAGTTGTGTCCATGTTTCTCGGGGACTCGTGAAGTAGGAACTTGTGAGGACCAGGTCTAGGTATTCCGCTCCTTCCAGGTTGTCAACTCACCATTTTGTAGGCACTATTAAGTTACACATAAATCACCGTTAAATCTCTTATGCCCTTTCCTAGACAGGGGTGGCATTATCAGAGTTGGCGAACGACTCCGACACTCGCTGGAGAACTATGCGACAATGCATCCAGCGGTATTACCAAAAGCGCATGTCTGCACTCGCCTACTCATCGAATACTATCATCTTCAAACCCACCACGGAGGACATCAAGCTGCGCTTGCTGCTACAAGGCAGGAATTCTGGCCAATTCATGACAAAAGATTCGTCAGTTCTGTCCTTCGAATGTGCCATCGGTGCTTCCGGTCGAGCCCTACATCGATTCAACAACCGATGGGACAGCTTCCATCGACACGAGTACGCCCAGCTCGGCCGTTTCTCATAACTGGCGTGGACTTTTGTGGACCCTTCTATTTAAAGCCCCCTCACCGTCGAGCTGCCCCACCGAAATGTTACATTGCAGTTTTCATATGTTTTACCACCAAAGCGATAGACCTGGAACTAGTCATGGACTTGTCAACTGCTGGATTCTTATCTGCACTTCGCCGATTCATTTGACGCCATGGACTTCCATCGCAGATCCATTCAGATAATGCTACAAATTTCCAAGGCTCCAAGCACGAATTGTACGAGCTGTATAAGAGCAAAGCTGCCCAAAAAGCTATTTGATCTGAAATGTCACAGCAAGGAATATCGTAGCATTTAATTCCACCCCGTGCCCCCAATTCCGGTGGATTGTGGGAGGCAGCAGTCGGCTCTGCCTGATAAAGGAAGTCGGTACGAACCAATTGAGTTATGAAAACTTCTGCACCCTGCTCGTACAAATATCGGCCGCCCTTAACTTTAGACCTCTAGCCCCATTATCAGACGACCCTAGAGACCTCGATGCCATAACACCAGCCCATTTTTTGATCGGGACTTCTATGAAAGCCCTCCCCGATCCTGATCTTACAGCCATATCCACTAGCCGCTTAGCCCACTATCAGCAACGGCAGCAGACGTTCCAGCGATACTGGCAGCGTTGGAGTCAAGAGTACATCACTGGACTTTAGGAAGCAAGTAAGAACCGTCTACCAAGCACTATCCGTGTAGGCAGCATCATGATTCTTCGGGAGGACAACTTACCACCACTACAATGGCCCCTAGCGAGGATAACCGAGGCGGAGGGCGCAGGGACCTACAGGCGTCCAACCAACCGCACCAGCCCATTACCCATCTGCCAGGATTCTGCCGATGATTCATGGAAATCGTCGAATTAAGCAAATTTTTTAAACGTTATCTAACATAAGCTACATATCTAACTTAGTTTCAAGGAGGGCGGAAATGTTTTTATTTTTTTTTTTTTTGGTTTGTTTTTTTCCGTCGATCTTGTTTCCCGTGCTGAGCACCAATGCTACCGACGCACACTGGGGCAGATCAGTGATTTTCTCGGAAAAAATTAACAACTTTTGAACAAAGCATCCAATCAGAATACTGTCTTGGGTAAAGTTGTTTGTATTAGTTAAGCGCTTCTTCTGAATAAATTAATTAGTTCGCCACTTGGTCGTAGAGATGGCGCGCGAATCTAACTTTTGAATAAAGCATCCTAGACGTATGGTGTTTCCAACAAAGTTTTTTATCTATTAAAATGAAGGAAAATTGCAGAAGACATAAAACTTCCATAACCTTTAGTTTCGGAGATATAGAGTACATTGAAAAATATGATGCCAAAATTCTTATTTGTTAACTTTTTTGTATATTTTCATATGTTTGCTCTGGTTTCTGCATTTATTCCAACGAAAACAAACTACGTGCTAATTTTCATTGAACTATTTGTGGAATTTATAGTGGTTTTAGTGAAATATTCTCGAAAAACATGATATTTTGCCTGTATTTTAGGTGGGTGGGATTCTCGAAAGGGCAGCTAAGGGCAGCTGGACTTTGTCTCTTTTGTTAGCTCATGTCATCGTCTAACATATACCAGAAAACTGAAGACATGATATTCGATGATTTTTTTTAAATTTCACTTTATATATACCGAAAAAAACATCCTTTACATTGAAATGAACTGTTTCACAAAATGGATAACATTATATAAATTTTTGACATGTCACCATTTTCAAATGCTGTGCTGAATTTTGAGATTGTTTACTTATTATGAGCTGCCAGCAAACCAGGGGCCTGGCTGGCGGCCATGTTTTTGATGCTATCATCTGCTTTTGTCTCTCTGCTTACTACACGATTATCCGTCCCTTTCCACCATACGTCAGCTCAATCAGCTGCATTACCCAGGTAAAGTTGTATATGTGACATCATCGTACAAGCTGTGTGCTGCTGTGCCAACGTGATCGTGTACAACGTACAATTATCGATTACTTTTTCGAAGAGACGTATCAGCTTTTGTAAACAATGCATTTGATCGTCGGTTTGGTGTAACTGGTGCTCATCCACGCATACTAACACCACTACCATGCAGGAAATAATTCCCCTATCTGATGATAGTGTTAGTATGCGTGAGCAAGCTGCCAGTTACGCCAAACCGACGATCAAATGCATTGTTTACAAAAGCTGATACGTCTCTTTGAAAAAGTAATCGAGAAGTATTCATGTGCGTCAATGTTTCAGTAGTTGGTATCCATAAGTGTGAATTTTGTTCTCGTCTCAGTTCAGTGATCAATTCCCAGTGTTGCGCAATAATCCACAAAGTTGCTATAATGGATTCACCTTCAATGTAAACTTTCAACAGTTGTTTATTCTATGCCATATGCTCAACATGCATTTCGTTTAGTGGTGTCTCAAAATTAATTTTAGTAAAGATAATAAATCACACAAGCACATCAAAATATTTTTCCAACCAGATCCATTAATTACAAGTCTGCGAAAAAGACCGAAGAAAAATTCAGCCCAATTAATAAAAAAAAAATAGCGAGGTACTGGCATTATTACAACCACCGGATTCATTTGACGATAGTGACAATTAAGGAAATGATTCAACTGCTTTCTAAATACTTTAACTTAAGAGATAGTTTAATCTTCAAACCATTACTGCTTCTGCAATTTAAAAAGTTTAACGAATAAAAATTATACATAACTGACAGGTTTCCTTATTAGTAGAGATACTTGTAACTTTACAAAAGGCGAAATTAAAAAAATCATCGAATATCATGTCTTTAGTTTTCTGGTATATGTTAGACAATGACATGAGCTAGCAAAAGAGACAAAGTCCAGCTGCCCTTAGCTGCTCTTTCGAGAATCCCACCCACCTAAAGTACAGGCAAAATATCATGTTTTTCGAGAATATTTCACTAAAACCACTATAAATTCCACAAATAGTTCAATAAAAATTTGCACCTAGTTTGTTTTCGTTGGAATAAATGCAGAAACCAGAGCAAAAATATGAAAATATACAAAAAAGTTAGCAAATAAGAATTTTGGCATCATATTTTTCAATGTACCCTATATCTCCGAAACTAAAGGTTATGGAAGATTTATGTCTTCTGCAATTTTCCTTCATTTTAATAGATAAAAAACTTTGTTGGAAACACCATACGTCTAGGATGCTTTATTCAAAAGTTAGATTCGTGAGCCATCTCTACGACCAAGTTGCGAACTAATTATTTTATTCAGAAGAAGCGCTTAACTAATACAAACAACTTTACCCAATACAGTATTCTGATTGGATGCTTGTTCAAAACTTATTATTTTTTCCGAAAAAATCACTAATCTGCCCCAGTGTGCGACGTGCCAGGAAGGCAGCTCCCACACCTGGACCCTACCTATCGACCCATCAACTCATGAACCGGGGACCAACGGCTTTACTTCCCATCCGAAGGAAGGCGTGATCAGAGATGTTATGCCTCAGAACATCCCGACGGCGCCGACTGGGATTGAACCCAGGCCTTCTGGCGTGAGAGGTAATCACGCTTACCACTACACCACCGGCACCGTTTGGGGGCGGAAATGTTGGATGTTTTAGTATTAAGCGATAGTTGAATTAATTAAAATTGAATTTACAACACTGGTTGATACAGAACGGTTTTACATTCACCACACATAGAAGACACTCACTAAATACTTACACTATTAGTACTTAAATGAACACTCAACACGAATAGAACACGAAGAGACAGTACATGAATTTCTAGGTATGATAGACAGATAACGTCCCAGTGAATTGAGTTAGCCAACCGATAGCGAACGAATATACGCGCGCGCTTTACAAACCGTACGAATCAAGTGTATTAAACTTTGGTACCTACCTAAATAAAGTGTTTGGAAGTGGAATTGGTTCAGTCTATTGCATTTGTGGAAGGAAAGGAAACAAGAGGAGCAAAAGGATACCTAGGATATTCTGAAAGGATAGGAATTGAAAGGAAAAAAATAGTACGATACTGGACAAACACACAACGTAGGATCTAAGGTACGTGACGGTGGATACAAGGTGTATATTTGGAGCACGGACAGGCAAACGGAGTATTCAGCTCAAGCAACGAACCTAAATCCCCAAACACATTCCTTTTTTAGCATGCCCAGGAAATCGAAATCGTGAGTTTTGGAAACACTTAACAGCACTGAACAAATCATAAAATTTCAATAAGAATTAGGTTTTTTTTTCATCACAAAGTCCCTCCTTCCCAAGAACTAAATTCAAGCGCACCCCAGAGATTTTAAACTTCGAACGCTTACATTTCGATTTATGGGGAAACCATGTATGGTACATGAAAGAACTTCTGCAAATTTGTGAGGGAAGATTGATAGCCCCTTCCTCTCCCCTAGTAACGTCAACGAACCAGACACCCGTTGAAAGTTGATCCTTTCAAATTGCACATAGCACACGGCTGCCGCCGGTGTCCTATCGGTGCGAGATGCATTATACCATTCGACCATGGTTCATTTGGAAGAAGGATCGAACCCCTTCGCCGATGGATTAATATAGTTTGCCATAAAATATAGATCAAGTCACAGACCAACAACAAAAAATGTGCAACACTGATGGCATGAAATCGAGTCGGATCACCCAGCGAGTGCATGGCGCACCGAAATCGGACTCGGGACCGCCCAACTGCTCGTCTCCAGAACGTTTCTTTTTTCCAATTCAATCAGCTCCGTTCAACAAAAGATCAAATATCACAAAAAGCGATCCGCTAAATGTACAGTTCTTCGTATTTTTTCTCCTTTCTGGACGCAATGAAGTCCCTAGAGTCATAAAATTAACACCTTATGACCGAGCATTCTTTGTTTGCGTTTTGATTTGATCAGTTTCAGGTTCTCATCGTCTAATTTACAATAGAATCCTAATTAGTCAGGTTTGGATAAGGGGCGATCCACCTGAAGTCAATTCATATTCGCTCACCAAGATAAGCAATGCCATAAAAGTGGAAAAGCAGCAATTGCCCCAATCTACGCACAGCACATGTTTACGTTTTACAATAAAATTTTACAACAATAATAACAAATCATAAATCTAACTCACATTGTATTATTTTCTCTTCTTTTCTTCCAGGTATGCATGGCTGCTGATGATGATGATCTCCGATTCGAGAATAGTCCCCTTCTTTCTCGTTTTTTTTTTAATTGTGAGTATGTGTGTCACGGGGTCTCTCTTACGTGGGTAACATGTGAATGATCGTGCATGGGTGCTTATGGAGAAGTTCCCAGGCAATCCTCATAATAACCTAGAAGATGAGGTATGATGAGCGATCAATCGATTTTCTTCCATGACTGTCACCGTCCGTCGACGATCGTCAGCTTTCATTAATGATGACAGGTCTGTCGTTGGCGGCGACAAGCTTTGATGGGGGGTGATCTGAGCTAGTAAATTATGTTTGGAATCGTCTGGCTCGTTTGACCGGTGGAATGTTGAGCACGTCGATTTCGTCTGGATTCCTATCACAAATATGCAAAAAATTGTACACAGTTTGCCTTACATTGCTTCAAACACAGATGGATCAAATTAATGTTCACCAGAGGTCAACCTACCTATATCATGGAAAGAGACACTCCTGAGGATATGACCGCGCTTAAGCAGCAAGAGGGCGTTCTTCTCGCACAAAATTACCATTCTCATGATAATCACCGTCACTGAACTCGCAACCCACGGTGGTTAATCATGATCGCTGCCACCGTTGGTTGAAGATCTGACCTCAAAAGATGCTTTGATTAACAAGCGTGAAGCGACTAAACCATTTTGATTGAATCCCCCATCCGAGAAACAAAGAGCTACTCTTCAGCGAAGTTTCCATTTCGAAGCCAACGGACGGAAGGAAGGCAAAGTATATCTTACTAGGTACCTGCCACACATTTCAACTACAAATTATTCATCACACAGCGGTGGTGGGCGATTGATGCAAACAAGTTTGACCTTTTCGCTCATCCAGGCGACAAGACAAAGCACTCATTTTGAAAACTGAAACTTCCTTGTCGCACGACTTCTTGTCGGGTGCAAGCAAATTGAGTTTTCTCATCCAATTTTCTCGACACATTTCTTGGGCGATCTCTACAGGATGCCACTGCTGCTGCTACATCTTGGGCGTGGTGTGTGTTCAATTTGTGTGCAAAATGTTACAACTTGTGCACATAGCAAAGAGAAGAAAATCAACCGAGAAGGCGGATGGCGAAAACAGAGCGCGTAAATTGAAAAGAAAAGTGTATCTCACCTACTCAAGGCAAACCGAGATCCGAGTTGGCAGAAAACCAAACAAATTTCGAGAAAATATACCTTCCCCCATCTCCTCCGCGTGTCCTCTTTCTGTCCAGTGGGAGGAATTCCCAACAGCAGCAGCAGTAGTGATCCGTTTTCATCCACTACCGCAAGCCAAACCGGCAATTTTCACCGCCTCCACCACCAGCCAGCAGTCTTACTTAATCACTTTTACTTCATTCGTACACTGCAACACTTTTCTTTATCCGGCTGTGTGCCACCCTCGCTCGATACGTGAGCTGTTACACTGCAACCGACTGTAGCTTCCCGGTTCCAAACCGCCTGGCCGTATGTATCATTTTCATTTTCAGCTTGCAATTTCATTAATTAGCTATACATGCACTCGAACCGAATCAGCAAAGACAACCACAGTCAGTCGACCGGTTGTTCCGTTGTGTTTGATCGTTGGCTATGTGGTGATGACGGTATTGGTGGTGTCCAATTTGGAATGGTTTCGATGATTGTTATCAGCGGTTTTGGTAAATTTCACTTGTGTAATTTTTATTTTTATTTTTAAGTGGGCCAGGAATAAAATAATGAAGCTCTGGGATTGCATCCAATAGAGTTGACGTCTTCAGTGATGATAATGATGGTCCCACCTCTTACCCCTACAAAGGTTTGAGCTGGACGATTTATCTTTAAGATAATTAAATATGACACTTTAACCAGGTTTGCAAACAAAATCTAACTGGTTACAGTTACAGATATAAATTCCTTCTAGAGTTTACAGATGCTTCACAGCGATATAACTGTGGAAGAGCTCAGGCGTCCACCTCTTAGTTCGCCTTTTTGTCCACCTAAACTATTCATAAGTATTACAATCAATCAAGAGTTAATGAACAATCAATAAAGCATCCTATTGCACTAGCAACCCCGCAATCTGATGCTATCATAATTTTCAACAATGTTAGGAATGCTCACGAACCCCCGACATTTGCCAGAAAACTTACTACTAACTCAAGGTATCTTCAAAATAAGCTTCAAAATTGCATTTTTTTTTTATCAAATTTTAAATTCAGTCCTCTATATCCTTAATCTCGCGCGAGACTCAAACCTTTGTAGACTACTTTCTTTTTTTTAATCTACTACTATTAAATCAAATATTAAACATCCATCATCAGCCTCGTGGTGAACAGCAATAGTTTTTGCAGTGCTACAATAATTATTAAAGAGTCGTTATGACAGCTATCCATACAAAATAATCCGCTATAGATAACTTCGTCAAGATACATAATTTGTCAATTAATAGAAAAAAAAAACTGGATAACTGTTCAAAAGACAGTTTGATATGCAGTGTCTTTTAAATTCTGTAATTGTTGCTGAACGTTTGATATGTCTAGGCATCGAATTTAAAACATTTATTCCTTCATAATATAATGAATTTTGTGAAGCACAAGTCAAGAAATGTGGTGTTTTTATTTCAACCGCGTTTCTTGTATTATATCTATGAAAGACACTTCCTAACTTAATTCGATCACACAAATATCGAGGCAGCAAACCGTTACCTACTTTAAAAATGAACACCAAACTCAAATATACAATTCTTTGCTTCACCGACAACCATTGCACACTGGGGACAAAATCGAAACAATGTGTTAAAATTCAATAACTTCGGTGCTCGCTGGAACAAGAGACTAAAAAATAGTCTTTCTTATAGAAAAAAAAGTCTAAGGAATCGATTGGAGTGGGTTTCATCTTGGGCACGATAAGGTAAGTTGGGGTTTTTCACAGTTTTGCCCTAAAATCTCCTATTTTGCATGATTTGAATGCTGTATCTCAAGATACCGATGATATAGACGAATGATTTCTTCGGCAAAGTTAATCGGGAGGTCAAGGACTGTTGGAGGATGGACATAAAAATTCGGAATTCTTCCGCTAGGCGGCGCTAGTGTGCATTCGAAGTGTATATGTTTGTGCTGCTGTATCTCAAGATCCTGACTATTTAAACGGATGATTTCTTCGGCAAAGTTGATCAGAGGGTCAAGGACTGTTGGATGATGGACAGAACAATTCGGAATTCCTCCGCTAGTTAGTGCTATCTATGATCTTCTCTGGCTATTACGTCCCAACTGTAACTTAACGCCTGCTCTCAACTTAGTGCTCTAGATGCACTTTCACAGTTGTTAATTGAAAGCTTTCCAAGCCTGTTCGATTTTTACATGTGTATATTGTGTGGCAAGTACAATAATATACTATGCCCAGGGAAATCGAGAAATTTTCCAATCTGAAATCCTAGACCAACCGGGATTCGAACCCAGCCACCTCCAGCATGATTTGCTTTACAGTCGCAGGCTCTACCGACCGAGCTTTTGGAGGCCCCCTGATCTATAAATGTAATTAAACTAAAATGCGAGATGGTAGCCTAATTAACAAGTTTTGAGGACAATTTAGTGAACCTATAACGTCTTAAACATATCGAATTCAAATGTAAATAATGTGCATGATATGTTTAACCCTATTTGGAGATGTTTTAATACAAAAGGCTTTGAATCAGTGAACCTGGATGAGAATTTGATCTGAACTCAAGGACAATTTGGAGAACCGTGGGTATCTTATATACCTCAAAATCAACTATAAACGAACAGCAGAAACTGTATAAACGTGTTTCGGAAAGTTTTGTCGGTGAGATCATCGTGCAGATTTTAGTTAATCCAGTAGATCAAATAATCTGACCTCTAGAACAATTTGAAGAACCTAGAACTTCTAATACACCTTAAATTGATGTTGTTTGGAGATGTTTAGTTGCTAAGGACCTTGTATCAGTTATGGTTGATCAGGTAAATCATTTGATCTGAACTCAAGACAATTTGAAAAACCTTGATTATAAATCAAAATAAATCAAAAACGATCCGCAGAAACTTTATGAACATGGCTTTGTAGGTTTTGTCGCTGAGGACATCGTGCAGTTCATGGTTGAGCCAGTAGATCAAATAATCTGAACTCCAAAGCAAATTGGAGAACCTAGAACATCTCATACACCATCAATTACAACGAAAATGATGTGCATTATAGTCATGGACCTGGGTGCATAAACTTGCAATAATATAACATTTTGCCAAAAAAAAATTCATTCTGTTAAAAAATGTCAAAATTAAGCGGAAAATATGAACGTCACTGTTTAAAACTTCTTTTGAATTTTCAACATTCTTATATGGTGGACGTCACTTATCCGTAGAAACAGTGAAAACATATTACTCTTTCTCCGAAAATGTATGGTTACGTCACTTTGTCTCCAGGCTTCGAAAACACATTTTTATCACGAAGAGAGTGTTTTCTGGTGTATCTTAGGGTATAGATTATGAATATGGAGAAAAGTGAAAATTGACCATGGTGGCGTTTACGTCACTTTGTCATCTCACGGCAAGGGCCTTGTACTGGTTATGACTGACCTGGTACATTATTTGATCTGAGATCAAGGACAATTTGGTGAACCTTGAGCATCATATATACATCCAACTGATCATGAGCGATGTACAGAACCTCTTTGAACATGTTTGAGCAAGTTTCGACACTGAGAACATTGTGCAGGTCTTGGTTGTCAAATGTTCTAAACTACAGAATGCTTTGGATGACCTAGAACGTCACTTGAGCTTCTTATATACATCCAAATAGATGAAGAACGATGCGCAGTAACTCCTTGAACATGTTTGGGCAGGTTTCGTCGCTAAGGTATTTTGCAGGACATTATCAAAAAGTGATGACCGGGTCATAGAACTTGTTTGATATTTTATTTTGCTCGGGATTATGATTACATAGATCGCTACGGAAAAGTTTCAAAATTGGTCATACAATTCCGGAGATACGGCCGGAACAAGTTCTTAGTGTCTCAGGGAAAATAACCAGCTTATGAGTAAGTTCAAAACCCATCATGCGACACAATAAATAACATCAGAATTCGAAAACAAGTCCAATAACAATGATATCTAGTACCCTAAACCAGATATGCTGAATCCGGATATGTTCCGGCTTGCATCGGGGAAGTGGCCAGATTTGATTTTTTTTTTAAATCAATCATTTGCCACATCAAATGACGTGATAATTTTTAAATAAGATCATTAGTAGTCATATTGAGTGTAAATAGGGTCAGACCATAGGTGAATAAATTGGGATTTTTCCTATACATATAAGCAAGTTTGGTCTTTTAATATCCATTAAAATATAAACTACAGTAATGACCTGATTTTATCAGCCCTTCACGCATTATTATTTTAATGTTCATTTATTTCCAATATCCATAATTCGAAATCTTTTCCATTAATCTTCTTGATCGATGTTTAGGGTAAACTTTGGTACAATAAAACCATTGAAATAGCGCATGGGTTTCGTAGAATATTAGAAAATATTTTCAAAAAGGGGGCTGATAAAATCGGGTCATTATTGAATATATTATATCTTTAAAGAAAAATCCACCGGCTGGAGTGGGAATCGAACCCTCACTCCAGGGGGCGACCCCGGAGTAGTGGTTAACATCCATACCTCTCATGCCAAAGTCACGAGTTCAAATCTAACCCCCGGATAAGTCACGAATAACCCAAGAGTGTTAAAGTGACTATAAAAAAAAAAAAAAAAAAACCCTCACTCCATGGCACACGCAAAATAGCTGTTAGACGGGTGACGCCGCTAACCACTTGACCATGAAAACCACTTTGACGCGAAAATGTGAAATGTCGTCATCGAAACCCAATCCAAAAGAATTATTTGTTTACTCTTGTTTCTTGCGTGACAGTAGCTCAGTGTAGTGCAGTTCTTACGTGGTGTTAAGTGTGTTCCACTGAATTTCATTAAGCAAAATGCTGTGTTAGCAGCACAAACATATACACTTCGAATACTCACTAGCGCCGGCTAGCGGAGGAATCCGAATTTTTCTGTCCATCATCCAACAGTCCTTGACCTCCTGATCAACTTTGCCGAAGAAATCATCCGCCTAAATAGTATATTAGTATATATATTTGTATAGCTATATTTTACTTTTTTATATATATTTTTATATATATATATATTATATTATATATTTACTTATATATAGTTAAATCATTTTTCAGTTGACATAGAATTCCATACTTCTTGGAATTTTTTTTTTATGACATTGTCAATGTGAAAGTTGAACTTAAGTTTGTCATCAATAAACACGCCAAGATATTTAATCTCCCGAACGCGATCAATAGTATCATCTTCAATTACAACAGAGACGTTCTCATTTACTTTATTCCGTGAAATTACCATAAATTTGGTTTTACTTGTATTCAATTTCAACTGCTTATACTTCAACCATCTACTTAGAGAATGCAAATCTTCATTCAAGTGTGATGCGGCATCATCTAAATCCTTAGCTGCAATGAATAACACAGTATCATCTGCAAAAGATTAATGTCGCAAAACCGTAATACACGTTGCAAGTCATTAATATACATAATAAATAACAGGAGCCCTAATACACTTCCTTGGGGCACTCCAAGGTTTTTCCCCACGGGACTGGGAATCGAATCATTAAAAACTGTTCGTTGATTTCTGTCAGACAAATAGCTTTCAAACCATTTTTATGCAGTACTCGTAATTCCAAAGCGCTTGATTGTACTTAACAGTAAGGACCTAGAAATTGTTTCAAAAGCGCGTTTAAGATCCAAAAAACGCTCCAAGTTGTCTTTCCACTTTGCTTACACCAAATTCAACGCAGTTTCACAAGAATGACCTTCCCGATATCCTGATTGTTCTGGTATCAACAAAGAGTTGCTGTTCAAATACTCCAACAACTGGCCTTTAACAACAAGTTCTAAGATTTTCTCTAATGTGTGCAACATGTTGATGGGATGAAACTCTTCGGCTTTAATCGTTCCAGCAACTTTTTAATAGGGACCACTAAGGATTCCTTCCAAATTTGTGGCACATGTCCAGTTTGCAATGATTCATTAATAAGGTCCAGCAAGATGTGGCCAATGATATGAAAGCAATCTTGAATAACTCTAGCATTAACATTATCTACTCCAGCCGATTTTCCTAATGAAAAACAAATAACTCTAAGAGTTGGTTGGAAATGCTAACATGAAGCTTTAGTGTGATAATTTATTAGCCAGAGAATGATCTTTAGAAGAAGGTAGGTAGATAGTTCCGTTAGAGTACGGAGTATGAAAAATTGAATAGAAGTTGAAAATGAGCGAAGGGCCATTAATGCGACAGTTTTTAAAGATAGACGTACATCTTTTGCCTAATCCGTACGATGTACGCGGAGACTTGAAGTATGTCTCCAAGTCTACAGGCGTACCAATTCAATGGATTGATTAATCAATGAAACACTGTCTACAAAATAATCAGCTGGAATTACTTGTTCTGACTGTTCTAATGTGCCATTAAAAGTTATGGACCGCGGTTTGCAATTACTAGGTTTTAATAAAGATTTCAAAATTTTCCATAACATATTCACAACGAGTTTTCTTTATCGATTGTGAATATTTATAACGCGCGATTGTGTAACTACTCCAATGATTGTCATTATTTGATCTACAAAACTTTTTGTACAATTTGTCCCTTTTCCGTTTAAGACGCAAAAGATCCAAATTGTACCAGCTCTTCAAGTTTTTCAAAGAAACAAACTTTTGCTCAACTAGTTGATTGGTACACGTTTTCAAAGCTTTATTAAGAACAGCTGTAGATTCATCTAAGTTACCGGACGCGAATGGAAAATTCACGCTCCTCTCAACAAGATTCGAAACAGCTTGCTTCGAATATTTCCTCCAGCACTTCAATTTTACAAAACCTTCTTTATCGTTGTTAACATGGTCAAAACATTAATCACTAAGGTCTCATGATCGGTTAATTTTAAATCAGTATCCATAACTGAACACATGGAATCAAAATTGGAATAAACGTGGTCAATTTAAGTTCTACTGTGCCTGAAAATACGCGTATACTCATTTACCGTTTGCTTTAAATTGAAAAACTCAAAAAAAAAATGCCAATTAATATCAAAATCACCAACCAATATATTTAATTTACTAGAATCAAGGAACGTCTCAAGCCACTTCTCTAAAACTTCAACAAAACGCTGGTCACTAGAACTGGGAGAATGATACGAAACACCATAATAACTCATCTTCATGCCGCGTACAACTGTAATGCCCAAGAACCAGTTGCCATCAATAACTTCGTTGATACGAAGGTTGAATTGAACTGATTCTTTGACATAAATAGCAACACCGCCAGTGTGTCTAGATGTGATCAAAAGCTTCGGTTTCTACAATATGAGTTTCAGATAAGAAAACTAAAAGAGGACGTTTTTCCTCAACAATGTAATGCTACGTAGTTTGTTGACAACCCCGCAATATTCAAATACAAAAAATCGAATTAATTCACATTCCTGGAACTTGGCTTCTATTTATTGAAACGCAAGCTGCATTTCTTTTATAGAGCAAACGTTCAGAGCTAAATGCGGCATGGTTGACGTCCAAGTTCATTTTACGTTCTTTATTTATTTTCAAACAATTAATACATACGTACAATCCAATTAGCTCCTGTTGCACACTTAACAATGATAGAGCCATCTTTACCATTCCTAAAATTACTGATTTTGTGTGTTTTTGGATCTAACTGTGTTTTCAAAACTTGCGAGTATCTTCGCAAGCTTGTTTGGACTTTTTTGGTTTAATCACAATGACCGAACGAGTCTTATAATTACCCTGATTTTACTATAACTAATATTTTTACTTTTACTTCCACGACTATGTCATTTTACAACATCCGCAAAACTCGCATTTTCTTAGAAAACATTATCATCAACATGACTATTACTAATTACTAATTTACGTTTTTGCGTCCGGTATTTTGGTCCGATTCTGACTGAATCGTCCTAGATGCGCAGTGCTGGTCGTTCGGTACAGCTAATTGTTTTTCAGCAGTAATTTGAAAAAAAAAATGAGTGTTTCATACTGTCCAATTTATCACAGATTTTTTTTTTTCAATACCATTTACATTTCGCCTAATGTCTACCATCCCGCTCTTTAATGCGATGTCTATCTGAGCAGCAATGTGATCTCGCATGCCAGTGATCGAGTTCGAGAGTTGAAATACATTCTTCATCGCTTCCTCTATCCTTTTGACGCGCGAGATCAGATCATTCTGCTCGTCGCAACTCTGATCTGATAGACAATTGTCACACTGTTCTGTTCAACATTTGCATTGTCCGTGATAAATAAGCTTTGCCTGAGTCCGCGTAAGTGTAGTACATTTGCAATGAAATACACGAGCACACTTCCCCACACAGATAACCGCAAAATCGCTTACCAAAATCTCCAAATTACATATTGCACACTCTGCCATTTCTATCCACCTATACACATAAACTTTACATGCAACACTACAGTGACACAACTAAACACGAACGACAGCAGAAATTTACAATGCCGTAGCTTACTAAAGGGTGCCGATAGCATGTCGGGCGAAGAAAAAAACACAAATTTGAACAAGAACCAGCTGCAGCAGCAACCGTTCTCCTACTTATCCACTCAACGATCACTATGGGGCACACGTAGGAACAATTCTACCGCGGCACAAGCTCAATTTGACACTTAAATAATCGAATATTTATCACAGCACTGCAAAATAAACTATAACGTTCGCCATTACAAATTCCAAAAAATCGACGATTCTTCAGCTTCATAATCAACTGAATCTTCCTAACAACGATACGCAAATCGTTCACGTAAAAATAATATAAATTTCGTTAGTGTAGGATATTAGTAATCTGGACAAATCAAAATAGCCTTGATTTACTGTAATAATAAATGACGTCTATCAAATAAAGCATTAAGGCCTGTCTACACGGCAAAAAAGCATCATGTTCATATAAATTGATTTCCTGTTGAATTTGCACTACTTGCCAAACATTGCAATTCGATGTGCAAATCCCTTGGAAGAGATCATATCGAAACACGATGACATCAACAGCAAATCACTTTATTTTAGATTGTATTGCACATTGTTGTTGATGTGCTGTGCTTTAAACTCGAAATGTCAACCATAACAATCTATCACTTTAAGATTAAATAATTTATCCTTGGATTTAATTTTTGCTGAAAATGGGTTTAAATAAATACATAACATTGTTCAGACTACAAGCCTTGTTATATGTTATTCAGAATATGACCATATCAGATTACTACCCAGATGACATGTTTCCAAGTGATATTGAACAACATCGCAAGGCTTTTAGTAGAAGCAAGGTGTGACATTGAGCAATAAAATTGATAAGTTTGACACTGTTTTGTAACCGAAATTATCTGAGTAATACACTATTAATGACTACAGCAACAATTTCTTAATACTCACGCTCTAGAACGCAAATTATTTCGGGTGGAGATGGAGAATTATCGCTTCTCTCGCTTGCCTTCATTTCTTGTTGACTTGCCATCTTCGCGAGTAATGTTTGTCATGTGCGTTTTTCACATTTGCTTCCAAAAGCAAAACTAATCAAATTCAATGGATTAAATCAGTGGTGCCTATTCAAATGATAATCATTTTAGTTTAAAAGTGTTATACAGTACATATTTTTCAACGAAATCACTTTGTTTCACAGCGCAAATAACTTGAAAATCAATGATAAATCACTTCGATTCGTAGTGCCGCATAACAGACTGAGTCAAGTGAGTCAAATGCAAGAGCATTTGGATTAGATGTGATAACTTTTTACCGTGTAGAGATCAAAGCGAAGCGAGAATCTCATACAAAATACTAAATTTTTCACCTGCGTGAAAAACGCAATTGGCAAATATTTCACTTCACTTTGAATTGTAAACAGATACGATCCAGCGAAATCTAATTTTGTGGATCGCATCTTTTTCGCTTGCGTTTATTTTTTTTCGTGCAAGCAGCGCTCGCGAAAAGAGCAGCAGCTAAGCGAAAAGTTGACGTTTCGAGAAAGAACTGGAAACTGGAAAATGTTCCAGAAAAAAAATTTCACATCCTTTTTCGCGTGCTTCAAATTTCGTTTCACTTCGATCTGTATACTAGGCTTTATCGTTTAGAACACCGAAGAGTGAAGACCTGTTTTACTACTCTACATTTGGCGACGATTGAAAAATTGGAAGACTCGCAAGCAGGAAATTTGAATACGATGGCATGACCAATCGTAATATTCGGAAAATATTCAATCAAACTTTGATACAATGGGTCACAAGGTAGTTAGAGTGGAAATGTACCTGGTACTCGCCGGGCTGGTTGATAGGTATTTGTTATCACAACGATGACTATTCAGTGACTCACTCTTAGGGATTAAGTACGTTATATGAATTTGTTATTGTGGAACCCGGAGTCAGCGGTTGATTCTGATAAGTCATGTCGTGTGATATACTGAAATACTAGAATTCAGAGTACAGGTGACCAGACCAATTCATCGAATGTCTCGGAGGAGATTGTGGGACCTGCAGGAGTCAGGATGAATCCCTCCACGGTCGAATGATTAGGGTTGTGTTGACAGAAGTTGAAGAAGTCTAAACTCCCAAAACTCTTATTTCAGTAAAGCCCTCATTGATCGATGGTAGTATACCAAGAGTTATAGAACCTAGCAGAAATGCAGGATGGATTCTGTAATGGAAGGTTGAGCGGAAGATTGTTAAATCTGAGCCAGTATGAAACCTGAGTTATAGAACCAGCAGGATGATTTCTATAACGGAAGGTTAAACGGAAGATGGCTAAAGCCTAGCCAGTGAAAACAACCTGTGTGGATGACCCCATTATATTAGAGTGTTGTTTGTTTATGTAGCGAAGTCCAGGCCAAGCGGCGCCGGTGGTGTAGTGGTAAGCGTGATTACCTCTCACCCCAGTAGGCCTAGGTTCAAACCCAGTACTGTAAATGTACTAAGTACAAATTTGTCGACCTTCTTCTTCCGGAACTTCTCCGGAATAGGGGGTGGGACTTGCCGACGAAAAACTCCAGGCCGGGGATCCGCTTTAATGTACGTCTCGTCGTCCATTACGATGCATTTCGGCTGCACCAACCACTGTCTGCCGCGGTATTTGGCCACCGTAGTCTGTTTATCGGTTCGGTTAGGCGCCTTCCTTACCTTGAAGACATGAAGTTCGCCCCACTTCATTGTCTGCTGGAAGAACCAGATGGAAGAATTGACCTTCATCGAATCGAAAGGTTCGGATAGCGCTTGAAGTAATCCCTCACCTTCCTTGCGCTCACGGAGTTGGTCGTCTTCGCTTTTCTTCCACTGCCAGCTCACTGCTGGGTCGTCTGGGTCTACTTGAATGATTTTACCACACGAGACACGGTCGAATTGTCGAATCCAAACTGTTTCGCGATCGACCTGTGGGACTGGCCTGGATTTTACACGACCGCTCTCATAATTTTTTGTCGAAGCACTTCTTGCTTCGAAGCCATCTCGATAACCACTAGACAGATTGTGACGAAATTTTGCACATGTAAACATTACACTCCAAACTAGTTTTACTCAAAACTCCATGCAATAAAAAGTTATACACAAAAGAAAGTAAGGCAGTAAGGATTTACTGGGTTTTAGAATTGCGGAAATGTTCGCTAAAACTTTAAAAATTTGTGGAAAAGTAAAAAATGAGAACAATTATTCACAGAACTTGACCAGACTTAGTTCTGCTAACCCCATTTATGGTAGAAAATAAAATGTTTCAAATTCTTTGATTCCTTACGGACCTTACATGACCGTTAATGTGAATTTTTGCCGAATTTTTCAGCAATTCAAATACTCAGTAAAACTACAGACTTCTGGAAAATAAATTAAGTGCGTAATAACAGATTGTGTGTATGCTGTTGCTTTGTAACGACCTTTGTAGAGTTACACGACTTTATTTTAAACAACATATATGTACGCTGGAGGACTTCTTGATTTACGATTCCTAGCGAATTCCGGGAGAAAGTCCACACACTCCCTTCTTGTAGGTCACTTTAACGATCGCAATCAACGTACGTATGTCTGATCGAATTCGAGCGTATACGTTAATACAGTGCAAGTATGATCCAAAACGGATCTCAAAACGATACTGTAAACCACCGTCATCATCAGGGTGCCGGTTAATTGCCGATTTTCCCGAACATCACGCGACGCATGCGGCTCTGCTTACCATCTTTTAGCAATTCATTATTCAAATTTAATTAACATTGTACTTAATTGTTTCAAAAAGCGTAAACTTACCCTTTCTTGCTTGTCGTTTCATTGTTCGCATCTTTCGGGAAAACAATCTCCCTGCCGAGCTCGGTAATTCGATAATAACACACGAGATCCATCGTGTGAACGATTCCCAAGACCCCCGCCGCCACTCCCGCCCCGATCGGTCGATCGTCGGTGGTGCTGCAGTGAAGTTGTTACAGCTGTAACAATGCTTTTGTTGTTAAGTTAATATCTTCATGGATCGCAACAAAATTGCCCGTGTGCTCGCGTTTCTTCGGTACCAATGGGTATTAGTCGGTGAGCCATTATCGGATGTTTGTTTTACAAAGTTTTTCGCCTTTTGCTGCAGCACCTTGCACGCAGGCGGAAAACATGCAGCTCGAGGCAGAGGGGTAGCAAATAAAACAGAAAACAATCTAGGAACTCCGGAAAATAAATCATAAAATGCGGTTTCTTTGCCCTAGGGTCGTCCAAGTCGTCTGCCATTATTTATTGGAGTTGTGCATGCGTTGATTGAAAGGATCGTCGGTAGCAACCAACGACCGACGGCGTGAGCGAGGGCTTGTGGTCAACAAGGGCACTACTATGAGGAATGGGTTGTGTGACTGCTGTGGAAGAATCATGTGGAAAACATTGAGCCATTATCGGTAATTGTGCACTCGTAAATGGATCAATTCCGTTCGGGATGTTTTTTTTTATTGCATGGATCTGAAACCACAATGAATGGACGAGGGAAGTTTTGATAGACGGATACAGATCAAACATTTTGATGAACTCTTTGTTCTGGAAACTAGTGGACATTTTCAGGATTTGTTTCAGACCGTGATTTCAGTGGAGAAATCCTTCAGAAAAACTCAAAATTTTGCCTTAACCTGGAAGTAGGGCAAATGATTACTAAATATGTTAGATTACATACAAACCATACAGATTTACCTCTTTGATTTGATACATTAGCAGATTTTGCATTATATAAAGGCCATTTGTTGATTTTATTACCCAAGTAACAATTAAGGTTTTGTGAGGGTTCTTTAGACCTTGATTTAGACTTGTAGAAAGCTTTAAAACCTCGATAAAACTTGCAATGCTACTTGGGTAGCCTTGTTCTTAAAAATAAAACCAATTCTCTTGAAACCTCTGAAGCTGGTGATATTTCTAAACTTTCAAGCAGAGTTGCTATTCCCCTCAGTGTAAGCAAAGTGTGTAGTTGAAAGCACCAGCACCAGCTTCATGAAACGGAGTGCTTGAATTATCAATGAAAATCACCGCAAACTTCTCACAGCTTCACTGGGGTGAGGCACACGGTGATGGTTTCTAATGTTGCTTCAATTTAAACACAAATCCCTTTCAATAGCTGCAGTTTCGTCAACGGCGATGCTCCACTCAAGTAACATTGCAAGCTTTATAGAGGTTTTATAGCATCTACAAGCCTAAATAATGGTCTATTGAACCATCATAAAACCTAAATTGTTTCTTGGGTGTTGTGCTCTGCGGTAATATGGAGACACCAAAGAGATCCAAAGTAACATCAATTGATACAATTATGTTGAGTAAACTGCTTTACAACCAAATCCACTCATACAAATGTTATATAAACTGTTATAGAACATGTGTGTTGGAATAGCGAATATTGGTTAACATAATGTTGTCAACCCGCTCGCTCTCCCGTTCCATCTGTGGTCTTCTCTTCAGTAGTCTGCGGGCATCACTGATGAGAAAACAGATATGGGAACGGGAAAGCATTGGCAACATTCTGTTAATGAATCTTCACAGACACACAGTGCTTTGAATTCAGAAGCTCAAAATCTCTATTATCAAACTGATTACCAGTGATGGTATAATTCCTCACTGGAGCAAAATATCAAGCTAGATATTGATTTTGCAAGCCCCTAGTGAGACTATTCACAGCATGAAAAATTGTAGATACGAGTTGAATCAACACCAAAATGATTCCGTTGCCCATCGTTTTCTAAGACAGAGAAAGCATCGTTTGCCATCTCTCTTGGTGAGATTTGATCTTTTGATATTTTCCCAACACTGCTGATTACCGCAATTACCGGAATCTCCATAGGCTCACACGTAGAAAATCGACGATAACTTTTCCTCTGATGTTTTTTTTTATTGCTTTGAAATTCATGAAAAACTCGATCTTCAAGAATGAACCATACTCAATTAATTTCGCATTGGTTTTAGCTTCCGTACGCAAGTAAGTGACGATTTTGCTTAGATGGTGCAGTGTGCACCATCCTTCCCTACTTACTTCCTTTGAGATTTGACATGGCTCAAACCCAAACTGAAAATGAATACCAAAATTGATACTTGGGTTGGATGTTCATTCTTAGGTTATAGGCTATAATCAAATTGTATTTTCGTCTGAAATTGAAGATTCTGGCCGAGATTCAGGTACTCAAAATTAAATTTAATAAAAATTCCGCGTATATTTTTCTGAAAAGTATTTATTTGTTTGTACAACTTTGTCTCAAGCGTTAATTTGATTGGAAGTGATATTTTCAAGCTACGATTTGTTGAAAGATATCAAGTAAGCGAGATTCAAAATGGCCGAATTAGACATCAAATGTGAATGGTTGAGTCTACAATTCAATTTGTTTTTGCAATTTGGCCTGAAAATGCTTATTTCTGGGAACGTCTATTGATCGTGGATCGTCGCTGGATCCAAAAATCCTGAAATTTGCCTTAACCCAGGATTAGTTTGTTCCTGAGTTTAGAAAGATCATTTCCGGGACATTCTAAACACCCGGAAAATTTTCGAAGCCTGACATTCAGCAAGAAATTTCCATAGATCAAAGTTTTAGAGCCCCCTGATTTGAATATATACTGAACAACGTTCTGTCAACATCTCCCTTCAAATTTAGAAAATCAGCAGCCACAATCACCTCACAAAGTTCCGACCACATTCACAAGCACCGCCCGTGACCTAGACCCACTCACCCAGAAGGAAAGAGAGAGAGAGAAACCGAGGAAAGCAACAAGACGTACGCCCCTTATCCACACAGACCCCGTTGCGGTGTTACTTTAGCGAAATGACAGGGGCACCGGGACTTCCTGCTTAGAGCTGCTGCTCGTCAGCCAGCCGTAATGTCGTCGTTATCTGAAGGCCTCAATCTGATCAACGACCATGCGCGGCCACAGCCAAGCTAGCGTATCCACCCGCCAGCAATCTCCGAATTCCTCTCTCGCGTCGTCGTCGTCGGAGACCCACTCACGCAAAAGACCTTATTAAAATCACAAACTCATTGTAGTGTAATTTATTTGCCATTAAGATGCTTGGCTGTCGGCTGAATGGAGAGGTAGCAGACACGTGGACCTGATCAACGGGGCGATCTATGATGCCCGAAGAAAGTGTGCTGCTTGCTGCTACCTTAGAAAGGTTTTCCTCCTTCGTCGTTGTTGGCTTGCCGTCCGGACTAATGTGGAACCGCAAATTTGCATTCACATCATGTGGGCACTCTTTAGCCATAGAGCGCTCTAGGCCATTGTTAAGCCCCGTTGAGTGTGAGTGATTTTGACTAGTCATAGATTTTGATGTACAAACGAAGAACAGTGCAAAATTAGGAGAAATGGGAAAACCCCCCAGCGAGTTAATGCGTCAATGAATGACCCCCCCTGATTCGATCTCGATCAGAACAATGCTCTCAACAAGAACAACTCGAACTCGACAACTACTGGGTACGGCCAATTTGTAAGCAATCGAGAATAATTACCACACATTAGCACTCGCATCATCCTCCGACGACAACGACGACATGATCCAACAAGTGCATCAAGAACAACCTTGAACCACCCTGCAAAACATTCCGGGCGAATTGTCGCTCTTCCTCAAGAGTCTTGTATCAACAACAATGTAGTAATAAAATAACTACTTCCCTGTTTACATAAAACCCCCGCCCGGTGCCATGCGAAGAAGCTGTCGCTCATTTTCCTTCCCGTCAAGCTTGCGGCAATTTTGCGCACCAACAACGGCAAAGGCAACCGAAGTATCATTTTCATAAAGGCGGCGCTGGCAGAAGGCGGCATCGCGATGAAGGTGCTTTATTCACAGTTTCAGTATTTATTTTGTTTCTGTATGTAGTAATTCTGTTGGTTCCACAATGTCACATCAAAAGCAAATGACTGGCATTTGCTCTTGTTTGTGCGCTTTTTTTTTTCTTCTCGCGTGCATGTATCGTTATTTTTATTTTAAATAATTCCATCATAAGACACGAGACAAGGCACTTTGTCGGCGTCGCACGGTGGGGGAGAACACGCGGTAGCGTGGCCAAAACTTCTAGCGCGGTGGGTATGCATTCTAGAGATGTGTAGTCTTCGACAAATTAGCTCCGATTATAAAGGGCCAGCTTTTGATGGTTACTGATTATTTCGTGTTCCTTCCGCATCTTTAAACGGAGCGTCCTAGAAGTTATCCATTTAATAGTTTTACAATAATCAGTTTCAACTTGGCAGTCTGGCAATCACTCATCAGAACAAATTAATTTTGTAATTTGTTCCTACGTTTCGGCTCTGATTTCTCCCCTCGAGAAGGCCCTAATCAGAACCGAAACGTAGGGACAAATTTCAAAATTAATTTGTTCTGATGAGTGATTGCCAGACTGCCAAGCCGAAACTGATTATTGTAAAACCTCACAGTCGAACACTCCAACACAATTTAATAGTTTATTTTTTTAATTTGCCACTCCGTTTAGAAGTAGAATCAAGCGCCACCTATGCGGCAGGTATACTAACTAACCAGAATCCACCGTAAGCTGACCCTCTGTAAACTAAGTAACAATGTCAAAGACTGTAAATCTAAAGGATTCATACCAACGGCGCTAGAGGTTTTGGCCATGCTACCGGATTTGCTGCCCCAGTGTGCGTCGGTTCATTGAGAGCTCGTTATGGAAAACAAAGTTCATTGTGAAAATGAGCCCCGCCAGGCTTGCCCGAGACGGTGGCATGGTGGTTATCGGTTAATTAATTTGAATGGTTGAATGGTTCATTTTCAGATTGTTGCTTTTGCGGAAATTGGAGGAAATTTTAAAATTACCTAATCTAGGTTGGTTGGGGATGTTGGGAATTTAATTTAAAATTTGCTTATTCTGAAAAGATTAAACGAAAAAGCTAGACTGTGTTTTTCTCAGTCATATATCACGGGCGTCCACAGTGCACAAGGGAACGTTTTTGTTGAATTCATTGTTTTATTTATTAAGACTCCGGTGCCATGAGCCTCTACTTATGTATACTGATGTTCTGTAGCTGAGATGGATTGCTATTTGGAGCATCGCTTATTTGGGTTTAATAAATAAAATTAACGTTCGAAACCTTACCCCCAAGCTCCTCCCCTGATCCTATCCTTCGACAATGTACCTCTCTAACCTCGAGTAAGCCACAAGTATTCGGCCCAACTCCTACTAGACATAGAATTAAGAGAATTTTGTTACAAACAAAGAACAATGAATTATCGGCTCCGTAAAGCTAACGCGATTGAGTCTTTCAAATAAATGAACAAGTTAAAATAAAACTAAAGTTAAGTCTAATTAAATGTTCAGTTAATCCATCTTAGGGTAGACAAATTAATTCCAAAAAGAAACAATTTTGGCAGCCGAATGGCTTATAAAGGCTGACTACAAGTAAATTGGTACGCACAAAAAGACCTGTAAGTCGCGATTCAATAAGCTTCAAAAGTCCATTAATTGCTTCTTTACAGTACTTTTATGAAAACTTCAAAGTTACAGCATTAGGATTCATAAGCTTGGGGACAAAATCGATCTTGTTGGCAGCATACCACTCCAGAACCCCCTTGAAGTAGTGGCAGCTGGCCACATCGGGCCAAAAGATGACTTTGCCCCTATGCTTGTGAATGAACGGCAATACACGCTTTATCACTTGGATGTAAACGTGGGACGTCAGTCCACAACTGCAAATCGCTTGCCAAATCATGGCCTTCTTCGCGAACTTGAATCTTCCCGGCACATCCCCACGTCCAGTCGCGGTGTAAAACTTTTGACCGGGAAGCTGCTTGAAATCGAGTTGGCGTATGTTTCGTCATCGATCAAAGTGCAGCCCTTGTGTTTCGTCAAAACACAAGAGCCTTGCACGCTTTTTGGCCGCGAAATTCTGCTTCATGTGCCGGTTCGGATGTTTGCTGGCTTTGTGCGACTTGTACCCTTCCCTAGCAAGAATGTTTCGCACCGTTTGAAAGTTGGCGTTGTACCTTCTGGCCAAATCTCGGATCGAAAGACCGGGGTTGGCTTTAACGCACCTCAACACCTTGCTGCGCAGCTGATGATCCCTGGTTCCTGTTTTTTCGTATGTCCGCCGATTCCTTTCCACACTCAGGGTTTCTTTGTAGGTTTCGAGCACTCGACAAACTGTTGTTTTCGGCATTTCAGCACTTAAGCCAGCTTGGAACCGGACCACTCTGGATTTTCCTGGTGTTTGTGCAAAATATTGTTTCTTCTTTCGAGTTCCATTTGACGTTATTTTTGAACGCCATCGACTACTTTGATCAAACTTGCACCAGTTGTTCTCTATAGAAGTGCAAACAAACCACTGTCAAAGATTTTCGATTTCCAACACTAGTAGCGTGCTAGTGGGACGCGAGGGGCGTACCAATTCAACCTGGTTTATACAAGTGTGGAGATCAAGCCCTGACGCATGTGTTGGTAGAGGAAAAAATGTAAACTTTGCGGAAGACGATGGTGACGACGTCGTAACACTCGAAAGGAAATTTACGAAATAAGAAGTAAAACAAATCCTAGCTATTTTTGCATGATGATATTGCTTGGCTGTATTCTTTTGTAAAGTCGCCACGAAATATTAGCTGGAAATTTTTATTTTATGATAACTCCTTACAAACAAAAACTCACAAACAGGCTGCTTTTTCATGGTTTACAGTGTGATAATTCAAGAATCAATTAATTATCTCAACATTTAGTGGGAGACCATTCATAAATATTGGTAACATACATACATTCTTTAATCCATATTAATTTTCCTATGCAAGTGCCGATTGAAACAAACGCTATGACGTCACTACAAGGGTGATTGAGTGAACGAAAGAAACAAATCGTGCGAAGCGGAATGAAAGCCAAGTGAAAAACGAAGTGCACCAATACATTCAGGCCTACAATTCCACACCTTGTATAGACCAGGTTGTTGGTGCCAATTTACTTTTAGTCAGCAAACGAAGAAGGATATTTCGCCGAAGGACATTTAGCCGAATGGGTCATTTTAATAATGAATCAATAATCAATTCAAATGAATTTGTAACACATTTAAATAATAGATGTATTGTGATTATTTAGAAAATTCTGAAAGCAGTACTATTTGAAGAAACTGCTCATGTTTAAACGAAGGAAGCATTCCTTTAAATCATCAATATTGATTATTTAGAACTTAACTAAATCAGCACAATTCTAAAGAACTATTCATGTTTAAAAGAAGGGATCATTCCTATAAATCAAAAATATTGATTATTTAAAAATATATGTAATCAGTACAACTTGAAAGAACTGGTCATGTTTAAAAGAAGGAAGCAATTCTACAAATGTAAAATATTGATTATTTAAACATTTCCGAAATCTGTGCAACTCGAAAGAACTGATCACGTTCAAAAGAAGAAAGCATTACATTTGAATAGCTTGCCAGGTTGAAAAAATCGAATCTTCCTAATCATTTTTTAGTTTGATTTCAGAATTTACTAAGCTTTGATAAAAGATCAAAACCGTTTAAAATGGCTTGCTCTTCGACGAAATGACATTCTGCAAAATGATCCATTCGGCGAAACGTCCTTTGGTGAAATGTCTCGCAGTCAAGCTAATCGGCACCTAAAATTGTTAGTTGGGAGGCTATAGAAGTTTTCCGGGGATGACCTTTAGCAGTGTTGGGAAAATATCAAAAAATCAAATCTCATCAACGCCTAGGCAAACAACTGCGGTTGATTTTGCAATCTGTGATATCGCAGCTCGGAATATCAAGCTAACAAAACTCACCAGCTGCAAATCTCAACAAACTGTGGTGAGATTGAGTTTCATGATTTTTGCTTTACACCAGAATGCAACCGAAACTTCCAGAACGGCTTGCAGCAGTCCCTTTGCGTCTGCCATCGGTGAAGATTAAAAGAGATAGAAAACTGTGCTTTCTCTTTCTAAGAAAACGATGTGCAATGGAATCATGTTTGTGTCGAGTCAACTCTCAGCTTGATTTTTGCATGTTGTTAATAGTTTAGCAATATCAAAGGAGCTTGTAAAATTAATATCAAGCACGATATTCTGTTCCAATATCACGCGTGATATTGCGAGCGCATGAGAGCAGAAAAATATCAATTGATTTTTGATTTTGCCAACACTGACCTTTAGTGTGAGTGGCATGGATGCTTACCACTACACCGGAACCGTCCCCTATTGTCTTCACGTTGTGCTGGCAGATTCTGACATTTTAGTATTCGCTACTCTATTTGGCGATGGGTCATTAGTCACTAATGGGTCATTTTGCTGAAATTTGCTTTTCATCGTACGGCAACGGAATTGTTCTGGTTTAAGAAAAAAATAAGCTAAAAAAACAGAAAGTCAGCGGTGCCGGTGGTGTACTGGTAAGTGTGATTGCCTCTCACCCCAAAGGGCCAAGGTGCAATCCCAGTCGGCGCCGCCGGTATTTTCTAAGGCATAAAGTCTCTGATCACGCTTTCCTTCGGGAGGGAAGTAAAGCCGCTTGTCCACGGTCCATGAATTTATGGGTCAATAAGTAGGGTCCTCTCCAAATCAAGAAAAAAAAAGAGAGAATCGAATTCTGGTTTTAAGGAATGCTGGGGAAGATGAAAATTTTTAAGGAGAATTTTAGGGGACAAATCTAAGGAGGAAATAATCTTTACGAAAATTTCATGGATTATATTTTTAAAAAAATATATAGGGGAAATGCAGGTAATGTCGGCCTAAGTGTCCCTTATTTGGGTCCATACATAAATTCAGCAATCGACTAAATTTTCAATAGCAACCAAAAATATCCATTAGTAACGTCTCAATAACGCGTTCATCTAGATAAAATTGATAAATAGCAGATTTTTAGCGATGCGCCCAATCTTAGATCCATAGGCCAACATTAGAGACATTTCCCCTAGATGGGTCATTCCAGCTCAAATGGGTACACCACCTGTGGTCGATGTCTCCGATTTGAGCCAAACTTGGCCAAAACGCTTATTTTAGCATTCTGAACAAATGCCTTTTTTGATTTTGCTCTGAGTGCCTAGATTCCTCTCGGCTATAACCCTGGATCTTCGAGATTTTTAAAAATTTCAACATTCAGGAGAGGTTACTCCAGAACCAAATAATCTATTCATGATATTAGAACGTCAATTGAAAAGTTTTTTAATTTAGATTTATATAAGTGTACTCACATTTTGTTTTTGTTATAGTCACTACAGTAAACAGAATTATTACCGGCAGGTATCAACATTGTTAAAAAATGGCCTATTTTCACCATGGACGGGATTTTTATACCTTAATATTTTGTGCTAAAATGTTCACCACACTTTGGACCATTCTGAAATCAATGGCAACTGTAAGGAACTCGATTAATTTCAAAGGGTATTGTTGTGAGGTGATTTGAGGTGAGTTCAGGTGATCTGAGGTGTATTTAGGTGTGGTGGAGTTAGATGAAACGAAGTGAAGTTTGAGGTGAAGTGAGGTGAGGTGAGGTGAGGTAAAGTGAGGTTAAGTGAGGTGAGGTGCGGTGAGGTGAGGTGAGGTGAGGTGAGATGAGGTGAGGTGAGGTGAGGTGAGGTGAGGCTTGGTTAATTTTAGTGAGATTAAATGAGATGAGGTGAGCTGGGTTGAGTTGAGTAGTGGTGAGCAGGGCTGAAAAAATCACTAAAATTCATCAAAGTTCACTATGGATGAAAAATTCATTTCATAGTGAATGCTGCTGATTTTTTCATGATTTTTTCAACCCTGGTGGTGAGATGATGTGAGGTAAGGTGATGAGTTTTGAAGTGAGGTGAGGTGAGGTAAGATGAGGTGAGATATGATGATATGAATTTTGTATGAAAATCATCACTGTACATTATAGTGAGTCGACTTTATAACCACTTTTTTCAGCAGCTGTGCCAAATTGTATCGAATTTTGTAATGATCTCAATAAGCGGGAGCATTTTAAATGTTGTATGGGAAAATGTATGGCAAACGGAATGAATTAGTAATTTCCATTTAATTTCACTACCTTATTTGCTTATCCTTGACCGATACGCGTTTTTCGTCTACAATGTGCAGACTTCTTCAGTGTCTTGTACAAATACTCGACAGAAGAAATCATCGCATTTTCCGGAATATATATTAACGAAGGAACATTTTCATTTAGAAGCTAAGCAAACTTAAATCTAATCTCCTGTGGAAACAGGTACTCTTTTATGTGTCTTAGGTAGCTTAAAAAGCCGTGTGTGTCCGATTCCTTGATCCCTGTTGAATAAATTTGAATTCCATTGTTTGTTGATCTCGAGGCTCTCTGCAACATCCAATTTCCATGGTGTAGATACGGTTCGTAAACTCGTGATGTCCTCCGTCGATAGTTGGTGGTCCTCTGTGAAGATGTGTTCTGCAACCTTTGATTTGAAATCATGTGTTAGGCCTTTTTCCTCTTGCCTTTTGGCCTTATTAGCTTCTGCTTTATGTTCTATGAATTCAATTACTAAAGTTCTCTTGGTTTGTCCCAGTGATGTCACCTGGAGCGAAAGCGAGCAACGAACGAGCACCCTGCGTTCGGTTGTGATGCACTGTCTATTCGTTCAGCACCTATAAACCGAACCGAAAGATGACAGTTGCACACCCTCCGTTCGGTTCTAGTGTTCCGAACCTAACCGAACTACGCGTTGAACGAGTGCAAACGAACCGAGCGAATGGGTGAAACGAACGCTTCATGTCTACGTAGAAAACGCTTCGTGTTGGTTTTTCCGTTGTCAAAACTTACGCACGGTGCGTGCAACTTTTCGAACGGTGTTGATGTAGGGGAGAACAGTACATAACGCACCCCCAGGGTAAGACGGACTTTTTCATTTTATTTGGACTTTTTCTTGGAATTTTTAATCCAGTTCTAGGATTTATCATGCATGATTTTGAGTTCAGATGCTATGCTAGAAGTGCTGCTTGATAAGACAACAAAAAAGTTACGTAAAAGCCATGAAAAACACAAATGAAAGTCAGCTGGTGTGTTCTGCCCAGGGGGTGCGTTGTATACCATTCTCCCCTACCCAGGGTGCCTTCCATTCATTTTGACTAAAAAAATGTTTTAGGAAATTATGGAATAATACGATATTATGATGGTATTTTGTATGTGTAAGGAACAAGACAAATTTTTAAAGTTTGTGTTTGACACATAAAACCTGCAAATTTAGCTTTGACAGAGCCACAATGAGCGATTTTCTGATCGCCTCTTCGCGAAGAGTGAAGAGTGAAGAGTGGGTGAGATAAATGACAAAATCGCTTATTGCGACTCTCATGCAGCAACATTGGCTGGTATTATGTGTCAAACACAAACTCCACAATCTTTTCTTGTTGCTTACATAAACAAAATATTATTATAATATCTTATTATTCCATAATTTTATAAAACATTTTTTTAGCCAAAATGAATGGAAGGAATGTACCTACTGCGCAGAAAAATTTAAACTTATAGAACTGTTTAAAAACTAAAACAATATTAGCATGATGTGAATATTACATGTATAAGGATGTTGAAGGAATAAGTATATCTAAAACTGTTCTGAAACAGAATACGCTGTTAGTCTAAAAATTCCCCCGCCATCCGTTTCTCCTAGAGAGTGCTTAAACGCGGATAAAATCAATTCACAAAACAAATACTGTCAACAGTGTCTGAGCTCCCGTGTAGGTAAAAATGTGTATGCTTTTAAGCTATGAATTATGAATTATTTTAAGAACAATTTCAGCAACAGCGGTCTCACAGCCGCTTTGTCTAAACGGAAATTAACAGAGGAAGACGTCAGCAAGATTTTAAACTGGTTCGAAAGCCTAGAAAAGCCACCAGTGATATGTAAATTATGCAGCAGGATGTTGAAAACGACATCAAAAAGCAATCTAAAACGACATCTCAAAGTCCTGCACCCGGAAAAGTTCTCAGAATTTGGTCTTGACCCCGATGATGAAGCGGAGGATTCATGCCTGGGTGAAAAAAAAAAGATGTCGAGAGTTGGTATGCACATGGACTACAACTTCTACGTGACCTCCTGCACTAAAATGGTCACAGAAGGTGGACTTCCATAGTTACTCTTTGAAAAACCAGGGATTTACGACATTATGACAAAAACCGAAGGAGCTCTCACAGCGAATCTCGTTACCCGGAAGAATATTCGCGGAAGAATTGGAGAGGTAGCTAAAAGGTTCCAATATCGAATCACGAAGGATTTGGAAGAAAAGTTCGTGTGTTTGAAGTTGGATTCAGCGTCAAAAAAGGGACGAAGCATCCTATTTAGGTGCGAACACACAGTACCTGAAAAAGATCAATGGTGGTAAGGACCCTCGGTTCAATTGATATGAAGGTATTTCAAACCGCGGAAAAAAATTGTGACGAAGTATTCAAACTGTTGTCACGATTTGGTCTGAAAATTGAGAAACTTCACTCTGTCACCACAGATAACGGGGTGAATTGCGTGAAGGCAGTTTCTCTCATGAAGACGGTACAGTAAATTGCCCTTATTCTCATTTTGATCGAAACGTATTTCCCATACAAAACAAAAATGTTTTGTATGAAAAATAGAAATGAAAGAGAACTGTGGTCCTAGCTTACAAGTAATATCTTGATCAAATGGGACGGAGACTCGTTTAGAGGGTTCAGAAACTGCGTTGCGGTTTGGTAAATAATATCCTTTGTAGAATATTCGCTGCATTGTATTCCCAATCTAACCAAACCATTGAGGTCAACATTGAGCTATTTTTGAATTTTTGACAACCAAATGAGTAGTTTCATTCCTTTTCCCATACATTTTCCCGAAAATCCAGATCATAGCCAAATTTGTTCAGATTTGGCTCAGTTGTTGGGGAGAAACAAAATTGATGCTAAACGATTTAAGGATCGAAAACAAGCTGAAATTAATAAAAGATTACAAGCTATTTAAATAAAATTGATAAATAATTGAGAAAATTGCATAATTTTTTACAGGGGTATTGGTTACGCACGGATTAACAACAAAGCTGCTGAATGTATTTTTATTTTGCGTGTCAAGTAAGGTTTTAAATGGAAAATTGATTTTAATGCAGTAAAGTGGGATTTTTTTTCGCACCACATTCTTTGGAACTCTACTGTACATTGTTTGTTAAGAATACTTTTGTGGATCACTCATAGATCCTGACCTCTAGTGGTGCATGCTGCATTGGCCCAATAAACTTGTGATTTCTATATGGGGGTACACTTTGTGAAACCTGAAATGGAACATGTAACAAAATTATGAAAGAGTTTGAACGTTAATAACTCAGGTGCCCCTGGACCAATTTTGATAATGTTAACACCAATCGATCCGAAATTTTTCTATGCATTTAAAACTTCATTATTTTTCAAAATTTCACTATTGAAAATTGCACGAATGTGTAACTGTTGCTATGCTAATTAAAATTAATACCGATTGCCTGCAAAAAGCGATTTCCCTAATACAGATTTCAAAGTTGAATTATGTCCGGTCTAACCAAACGGTGTTGATTAAATCACCGCGTGGTGAGTGGTGGTGTTCTCCAGTACACAACGAAAGGCTGCCCGCAAACAGCTAGCTATCAAGGCTGCCCACAACCGCTGATCGAATTCAGTTCCAATCACCTTGTGTGGTGTTTTCCGGTCATCGGCATCAGCAACAGCAGCAGCAGCAGTGCTCTCGGCACGTGGTGTTGACATTGTTCTGCAGTACACAACGAAAGGCTGCCTGCAAGCAGCGAGTTGCAGCCCACATGAGCATCCACAGAAAGAGGAAGAAGCCGCACCGCTATTGATAGAAATCAGTCGCTCTTCGTGAGTCGCTGTGAGCCATCTATGTCAAGCGCGTCATACAAAAGAGTATAAACAGAGAGAACGCCGCTCAAATTCTTATTCCTACAGCTCTTGCCGCAGTTTACATATAAGATTTATTATATAAGACCATGTAGTTCTACGTCACCACTGAGTACAACTCCATAAGACTGTCCCTTGTAGTTTTTTCTTCAATTCTTGACCGATGGAGATCAAATAGATTCCAATCGATCAGGAATTGATTTGAGTGTTTGAGCTTATAAATATTTAGCACTATCCCGTTCCGATTTAAAAATTATGATAATAGTAATAATAATAATAAAGAAAATTTTGAGTCTTGACAGTTATTTAAAAATGTAATTAATCTTACGGGTTCCTTGCAAACATTTGAAAAGTGAAACGGAATTAATGCTAAGGATCATAAACAAGATAAAATTAATAAACGAATTCAAGCTATTTAAACAAAATTGGTCAATAATTTAGAAAATTGCAGACATAAGAAGCTGCCGAATTTATATTTATTTTGCGTATCATATAAATTTTCAAACGGTAGATTGATTTTCATGTAGTAGTGGAAATTTTGGAACCACATTCTTTTGCACCCTAATGTACATTGTTTGTTAAGAACATGTTTATCTTTGTTGATCACTCTTGACCTCTAGTGATGCATACAGTATAGACCCAATACACTTAAATCGGTTCAAAATCTTTCGGAAACAGTAGGTTTATAGTTCACCTAAAGTCTCAAATCCACCGTGATAGGGTCACCATCTCAATTGTAGCTTCCGGAGTATCGCATTCATAATAATTTCTTGTTCAGCCACTGTGTGCCAGACTGACGCTGTTTGAGTCACATCTCCTCGAATTGGCGTCCATATTTGCATGAAGAGTAAATATTCACCGATCATAAAATTGTTTATTGTGACTCTCTAGAAGCAAAATTGTCAAATAGCCATATCGTCGATTCTGGACAGAATGGTCCTAAAACAAACTGCCAAACGTCCATTTTGAGAAACGAAAATTATATCGTGAACATTTTATATTAAAATTTTAAACTTTCAAAACTTGCATGTTAACTACTACACGGTTAGAAAAAAGTACCCAAAATTAAGTTCTTTTCACTCATCTCGGCACTATAGTGCAAGAACCCAAAAGTAGGTAAAGCGGGTCAAAGTAATTTTCATTTACTTGTGTGCAGTTCGTATGGAATTTTCCACTAGCTTTTTAACCAAAAATAAGTTAATTGTACCCAACAGTAGGTAAATATGATTATACCCAACGTTGGGTTCCCACACTTTACTACCCCTGTTGGGTGGTTTTGCTCCTTCTTTTTTGACAACATTAGAAGGAGAAAATGAGACAAACTAGTCAAAAGTAGGTAAAAGTGAACTGGCCGTTGGGTACTTTTTTCTTACCGTGTAGGGGACTACCCCTTTTTCCTTTGATTTGTCATATTGTTTGTTTATATAAGCCTTGACATTTCCATAACGTTCTCTGCGCCTGATACTTTGTTCATCAAGCGAACGATCAACTGTTCTATGGATATGCAATCAATCCAACCTTCGTAAGCACACAACCCGGTATAAATATAATCAAATCGATGCCCGTTCACCTCGTTACTGGCTCGAAAGACAATGGATCCTCGGGACGACCGGTTTGCTTGCATCGTTTTACGATCGTTTTAGCATCCATCCACTCACTCACGGAACCTGACCGACCGAAAGGTTAGTGACACTGTCGCCCATTAGCACCATCCTCGTCGGCTGATTGAGTGGGAGACTGTGCTAACGAATTTGCCCTGACCTACCACGTAACCGTATTTTGACCCTCGGAAGTAAATCGAAGAAATTATGCAAATTTTGCCCTGACCTAATTATTTTTACAGCCCCCACGATCGCGAAACGATCAGCGAAATGGACTTGGGACTTTACGATCCACCAGGGAATTGGAACGCCCCGCGGATCATCCTCGACCAGGCACCCAAGCGCCACACGTACAGTTTTATATTTATTCAAATTTTCTCGCAGCACACACACACACACGATCCGGGTCCACTTTGAGCTCGAGCTCGAGGTTGTATAACCGGAAGAGGGCTTCGTTCGATCTTTCACCCGATCATCGGACAGGTTGCGTAAAACAATTCACTTTATGAGCCGCTCGCACATCGTGCCGACATCATTGCTACACGACGGCCAAGGAGATCCATTTCTTTTGCAATTTGTTTATTTTTTTTTGTGTGAATGATGATCGAACCGCGCAGCCCACGCCCCTTCGAATGTTTTTGGATCACCCGCAAAAGTGACCCGGTCAAAACGCGAAATCCAGTAGCTGCTTCTATTTAAAGCAGCAACCGAAAGGAAACGGGCAATCTGAATGTATTAAAATCCTTTCCTCCCTGGGTCGGGTCTGGCACCTTCTGACACGGGATGGAGCACAATCGAGGCACGATTTTTCAATTACTGATGGGTCACATCCGGCCCCCTCACCCCCCCACCAAGCGGTGCGAGTTTCGGAATCCAGGTCTCGTTTGGCCGTTTGCTGCGCTGGGCTAGGTGGATCGATCACGTAATTCAGACATGGACGCTTCGAACAGTAGAATCGGAGCAGTCTCCTCCTGATCGAAAGGAAAGACCACTTAAAGCTCGCATCCGTTTTCGGGGGGGAATCGAGGCCAATTTCGTGCCACGGCCGGAGCGCATTCATCGCAATCAATATAGAAGCATTCAAGCGCGCACGTATGGAGATGAGGTTCAAACTGCTGCGCTGCGGCTGTATGATGATCGATGAATGGATGATCAATGGAATCCATGTGTGTCTGTGTGTGTGTGGGCAGGAATCGAAACAAAACTAAGAATAATTTCCTATGTGAATAGTTTGGTGGGATGCTGAACAATCAAATGTGTATGCTATTATCTGTAATTATAAATTGTGTATGAGTTGTCTGAGGCCCGGGCAATGCTTCATGGGATCATGAATGGCGGGGGGATGGGCCTTTCATAAGTGAAGTGGAGTGCGTGAAGGGCTGATATATAATTTCCAGTAGCCATAGATGCAAATTTTGCTATTTAGGAGTGTTTTCAAACGATATCTTCATGGCTATACAAAGTGAATGAATGGCGGACATTTATGTAACGGTTTAGACTGAAAGTATACGTTTACGATTGAAGTTCGAAAGAAATTTGAATCACCATTTTTTTAAGCTCACATTTGAGTGTCAGTATACTGCTTCTAGTTTCCAAATCTCCATTATTCAAACGTTATTTTTTTGTGCAGTATTGGTTGAAGGTAGCAATATATTTCAATGAAAGTTATAAATTGGGTTGTGAGTAGAAAATACATATGAGCGAAAACTACAAAAAACCTACTTTTTTTTCCCTTGATTTGTTTTACGTCGATCTTGTTTTCTGTGCTGAGCACCAATGCCAGGGAGGCAGCTCTCACATCTAGGAACCCTACCTATTGAGCCATTAACTCATGAACCGGAGACCAACGGCTTTACTTCCCTTCCCTTTGTTGTGAAGATTATAAAAAAAAATTCCATAAGCTTACACATCGTTAGGGCAGTTCTGATTTGGGGAAGTTCCAAGCACATTTACAGTGGTTTAAAAATTTAAAGAAGTGTGAGTTGAGAATTTAAGATAACGTCAGAAAAATAGAAAGTTCCACTAACTACAAATAAACTTAGGAACTTTTAAATAGTTTCGAGAACCTCCACAAATGTTCTTAAACTTCAGCATAGTTCCAAGACCATCAGGAAATTAATGGAACATCAAAAGAATGCGGGAGTTGTTTAAAGAAAGTTAAGGACACGTCAGAGCAAAGCTCATAAAACTTCAGGGTAATTCCGTTAGTTTCGGACAACTGTAGTTTTTTTTTTAAAGATGATCTGAGACGTTCAGGGTAGTTTAGACAGCTCTTTCGAGGAATTAAGGTCAAATGTTATCAAGCTTAGGGATGTTTAGAGTACTTTGGAAAAGATCAGATAACTGTAAACCAAAGCAAACCTGGCCAAATAGGATAAAAAAAATAAAATGTTGAATTTTTTTTTATAAAATTCATTTATTTGTCTAGGCTCAAATGCGTTAGCTTTGCGGAGCCGTATATTATTTACATGATTGTGTTTACATACTGGTTAATTTTTACAGAGTGAATATCATTTCTTACAACTAATGTTGGTAGAATGGGGGCCGATTACTCGTGGCTTACTCGAGATTAGGGATTACATTTATTGATCATTTGGAGGGAGGACAAGGGAAAGCATTTTGAACTAATTTAAAACTTAAACGTAAAGGATGACCAAAACACAAAACATTAAACACATACATCAACAGCTTTAAGAAAGTCGTAAATAAACTTCATAAAGGCGATATCACGGCAAGCCAAGACGTCTCCAATTGGCTAAAAAGGTTGTTTTCCCTCGGACCCCTAGGGAATCACACAGAACAGATCTCGCCTTATGATGCAAGGAGCAGGACCAAACAACATGCTCGAGGTCGTGATAACCGTTTCCAAAGGTACACAAGTTGCTGTCGACAAGCGTAATACGAAAGAGGTGGGCGTTTAACGAACAGTGATTTGACATGAGCCTAGCCATTACACGAATAAAATCATTACTCATATCCAACCCTTTGAACCAGTTGGCGAGGACTTTCTGACGAGAAATCGTGAAAAATTCGTGGTAAGCGATTTGTCGCTCATAAATATCGCGTTCCATAGCGCCCACCTTGGCCAGCGAGTCCGCTTTCTCATTGCCCGAGATAGAGCAATGAGAAGGGACCCATACCAAGGTGATAACATGCGAGCTGTTTGATAAAGCACTCAATGACGACCGTATTTCCTGGAGGAAATACGCCGAGAGCTTTATCGGCCTCATTGAACGCATAGCCTCGAGGGAGCTTAGGCTATCCGTAGAAATGAAATAATGGTCAGGTGGAAGTGAGGCAATACGCTCTAACGTGTACGATATAGCTGCTAAACCCGACGCATTTATCACCGACCCATCTGTGAAAAATCTCTTCTCGGTGTTGACGTGGCGGTATTTGTTCGCAAAAATAGTTGGGACAATCAGGGAACGGTGAGGCTCTGGAATTCCTTGAATCTCCAGCCTCATTGTGAGATCGAATCTCACGGAAGAACCACTGACATAATGGGAGACAGCGCGATTGGGATTGAACGAGAAGGGGCCGATGTCCAGAGTCATGTACTCGTAGTACAAGGTCATGAATCGTGTTTGAGGATTCCGCTCTAGCAGCTTCTCAAAGTTTTCGATCACCAGCGGGTTCATGACTTCACAGCGGATGAGGAACAGGAACGATAAATCTGCAAAACGATTTGTTAAGGGAAGGACGCCCGCAAGAACTTCAATACTCATGGTATGCGTCGATTGCATACAACCTAGCGCGATTCGAATGCAACGATATTGAATCCTTTGGAGCTTAAATATGTGCGTCCCCAACGCCGATTGAAAGCAAAAGCAACCGTACTCCAAAATCGAGAGAATGGTGGTCTTGTAGAGTCTTATCAGATCTTCCGGATGGGCTCCCCATGAAGTGCTGGTAATGGAACGAAGGAAATTGATTCGCTGTTGGTATCTCTGCCTCAGATACGCTATGTGTTTTCCCCAAGTGCACTTGGTATCGAACCAGACATCTAAATACTTAAACGACATGCTGTGAGTGATTGTTCTACCCATAAGTTGAAGCTGAAACTGTGCTGGATAAAGCTTCCTAGAAAAAAACAACCATCTCTGTTTTCTCCGGAGAGAATTCGATACCCAGATTAATTACCCAAGTAGATAAATTATCCAAGGTATTTTGCAATGGTCCTTGCAGGTCTGGTGCTGTTGGTCCAACCACGGAAACCACGCCGTCATCTGCAAGCTGCCTTAGCGTGCAATTTTCGGCCAAAAAATCATCAATGTCTTTGACATAGAAATTGTACAGGGCTTAAACATGAGCCTTGTGGAAGACCCATGTAGCCGATTCGTGCAATTTCCGAGTTGCCATGAGAGAAACTCATTCGTTTCTCGGACAACAAATTAAACAGGAAATTGTTGATAATCTTAGAACGCCCACTCGCATGGAGTTTGTCGATGAAAACATAATCAAACGCCCCTTTAATTTCCAAGAAAACTGAACCCATCTGCTGTTTTTCAGCATAGGCTAATTGGATTTAAGTTGAAAGCAACGCAAGGCAGTCGTTCGTCCCTTTGCCCCTACGGAATCCAAATTGCGTATCTGAGAGTAAGCCGTTCGCTTCGACCCACTTGCCAGACGAAGAAGAATCATTTTTTCTAACAGCTTCCGAATACACGACAGCATCGGGATGGGACGGTACGAATTATGATCCGCGTCAGGTTTACCGGGCTTCTGGATGGCGATAACTCTCACTTGTCTCCAATCATCCAGAACAACGTTAAGCTCCAGGAATCGATTGAACAAGTTCAACAATCACCTCTTTGTGACGTCTGGGAGGTTCTTGAGCAGGTTGAACTTGATTCGATCCATTCCCGAAGCCGAGTTATCGCATGAAAGAAGAGCAATTGAGAATTCTACCATCGAAAACGGGGAGTCCATGTCATCCTTTTCCAGCGGTGGATCGCGAGTGTTGCTTCGAACCGGAACCGAATCGGGACAAACCTTACGCGCGAAGTCGAAAATCCACTTGTTAGAGTATTCCTTGTCCTCGTTGACCGACGATGCCGCGTTACGCATTCTCCTGTCGACATTCCAGAGCGTTTGCATGGAAGTCTCCCCAAGTAACCAACAAGCACGCTAATCGCCCTTTTTGCAATATAAGGCTGATATACGACTGATATAAAGTCCGGAAGCCCTATATTTACCTTATGTATATCACAAAAAGGGCGATTATCGGGTAGTTAGCCCTTGGGTCTTCGACGAACCGACGCCAGTAACAGCGTTTTTTGGCCCTCACCAAGCAAAAATGTTGACTTGACCTTCTCCGATTTGCATAATTTGCACAATTGTGTGTTATGACTATCATAAATATTTTTGCAAAAATTCGACCATTTTGAATGTTTTAATTTTTTTCTTTAAAATGGCATCTTTTTTAGTTTGATTTTTTCACAGAAAACGAATGTCTCAAGTATTGTTTTCTGTGTAGAAATTACATAAAAAAGTATACTAGCTTAATTAAAAGTTCTATTTCTTTAATTTTTGTTAATTTTCAAGTAACCAAGCTTTAAATATTTCAAAAGTTTGTATTTTCGAAGAGCATTATTGAAAATATATATATAAATTAGAGATTTAGCACTTTTTTTTTAAATATTTACTCAAAGTCACTTTAAAAAAACCGTATATATTTTTCCCAAGAAAGACTTTAGATTTCACAACAACTTTGTATCAGACGTCAATTTGATCAGAAGTGACGTTCTTGTGCTGTAACTTATTAAGAAATTTTAAAAACGCCATTTTGAAAAAAAAAAAATACAAGATCCAAAATGTGAATGATTGCCCATAAGACAAAATTATGCAAAGTTTTATTCAAATCGGAGAAAATCAAGCTTTTCCGAATTTGTCATTTGGCGTGGAACTGCTCTGCAAAAAAAATGATAGAACTTTGAGGAATTAAACAGGAAATGCTTATAATAAGGAAGCAAAAACTAACTTCGCAAACATCGGAGACGTTTCGAAAAATTCGGGAAATTTTTGGAAACTTCAGAGAGGCTTAAAGAACTTCAAGGCGAGTCCAGGCTTCAGGAAAACAGCAGACACTTTTTATAAATTCTGAGAACTTTAGGAATATCCAGAAAAACATCAGGAAAGTCAAGAGAACTTCAGAGTTGTAGAGAGAACATATAGAAAATTATGGATAGCACGTACCTCAGATAATCTAGGTCTAGATATCTTTGGGGAATTACTGAGATCTAATGGCAGTTTCAGTAAGTTCAGGGAAGTTCCAAAACCAGCATGAAAGTCCAGACTTTCAGGAAAGTTCAGAACAATTCCATGAACTATAGGAATGTTTCGAGAACCTTAAAAATGTTCCGAAAATTTCAAAGTATTCCAGAGATCACCAGAGAACTTCATTGAAAATTCAGGGACTTCAAAGAACACCAGGTTTCGTTCAGAGAGTTTCATTAAAATTTTGGAAAGAAACATAAACATCGTGAAATTGTGAGTAGATTTTCTAGAAATTCCTTTACTTTTATGATTGTTTCAAGAACTTAAGGAAATTGCAGGAACCTCAGTGAAGATTAGTAAATTACTGAAAGGTTTAGAGAATTTTCGACAGTTCCATTATATTCTGGGAAGTAGTGATGTTCAGTGACCTTTAGAGCAGTTGAATTAATTTAAGGAGAATTTCAGGACGTTTCTTATTAAGATTCTCATAGATTATCTCATGGACAATTCATAAAGCTACAAGGAATTATAAGATGTTCAGAGAATTTAGGAAACTTCTTCGATGTCAGGTAAAATAAGAATTTTCAGGTGAAATTCCGTGAGTTTTTTATAAGTTTGCAAAACTTAAGGAAAATTACGGAAACTTCTAGGAATATCACGGAATTTAAAGACAATTAAAATAACTTCAGTAAAATTACGAGGACTTATAAAAGATATTGATAAATTCAGGATAATTTAGAACACTTACACGGGAAAAAATCAGTTTTGAAATTCGTCAACCTCAAGTCACGAATTTCGGAACAAGTAAATTTTTCGTTTACGTTAATATACACCATGAATAAAATTAATAGAATCGTGAACATTGTTCGGGAGTGAGCCCAACAATTCAACCCTGGATTCTGTTGGTCACTCAAAGTAAATCACAACACCCCCCCCCCCTCTTCTTTCACTCACCTCACCAACTTTATCATCATCACGAACTCTACACTGTGGACTATGGCTACAGTACAGTGTGAGAGTATGGAGGCAATAGAGAGGACTCTCTATGCAATCGGAGGCCGATCGGAATTCGAAGACTACCCACACAGGCAAGGCCTGATAGGAAAACCAGTCCAACCTGGGTCCTCAATATCAACAGCCGCCGGGTAAGAGGCTCAGTACGACCATTTTTAGTGTTTTAAACGTTTCTGTAAATTTTGTATTATAGTCCGGTATTTTATTAATAAATATAGTATGTGTATACTAGTGTTGTGAATATTAATATAAGTGATGCTTATTGCCTACTTTGAACGAAACCTCCAATTGGATTGACGACGAGACGGAATCCTAATGCATTCCTTTCAACAAGAGAGCGAATACCTCAACACCCCAGCACCAGGAAACGTTCTTCCGCTGGCTACAATTCTCTTACTGTGTTGGAGGTCGGTCGGTTTTAACCCCAACAAACATTGTTCCACAAAATAATCGTAACGCCTGCGTTACGGTGCACCGGGCACCAGCAATGGTAATAGAAGTCATAGAAACGTGAACTCTGTTTTGAAAATCATAATTTTCAGTTCTGGTAAACGGAATTTAAGTTCATGAGTTGTGCTTGATATCGTGAACCTGTTCTAGAAAACGGGAGCGCGGTTCATGAGCTTCAAAATGTAAACAATAATATTATTGTCAATGTTTTGACCATTGAAATAATCGGTGCACCACTGCCGGTAGTTTACCAAGATCTACCGTTAGCACCACCGAAAAATCTGCAGCTAAAATACAACGACGAAAGACCAGAACCTGCCAAGCTAGCGCCCAAAACACCTGCACTGGAGCCGGCTCCACTGTTCACTCCGAAGATAGACGAAATTGCTGCTGTACCAGTGCCCGTAAACTAGACGATCATTCGCTGTATAAAATATATTGATTGGTGAATTCAGCACTCGTTGGTTTACCAATTCTACTGCCACCGCCGGAATAGTTCATATGTAGCTGATATAAGTGAGCTCGAACCTTTCCCCGGGACACCTTGCCTGCCAAACAACTGGTCATAATCAACTGCTCGTGATCCAAGTTCACGATAGCAGGAACGAAATCACGCTTATGGGCTCATGGTTCACGAAATCATGATTTCATTTTGAATTTTATATAGCGTTACGTTTTTTTGGTTGCACTGAATAGGTGTGAACTATGTTCATGGATTTGTGATTACATTCTTAAAATTCCGAATTGAGGGATCACATTTACGGGAATAAAGCCATGAATTCAGATGAACTAGCAGTTCACGGAATCATGATTTTTTCTTCACGAATAAAGCAATGGTTTTTTTTTTGCGTGTAGGGGAAGATCAGAGATCTTTCTGACAGTCCCAACAACATAAGTAAAGGACAAAACATAAACAATAGGAATGTTACTATGAATTGAGAAAACAGTTAAATGATACACGCAAAAAAAACCGTTCAGGTATTCGTGAACAACAACTCACGAAAGCATGAACTGCTAGTACGTTTGAATTCATGACTTAGTTCCCGTAAACGTGATCGAGTAAATAAAATTTTCATGAAATAAATCCCAAATCCATGAACTTACGTCACGTCTGTTCAGCGCGACCATCGATTTCATAACGCTACAGAAAACACAAAATAAAATCATGATTTCGTGATCCATGGACCCATAAGTGTGATATTCGTTCCTGAAATCGTGAACTTGGATCTGCAGCTGTTATTTTCAGTTGTTGTTGATTTTATCCTTATGGAGTGCTTGGATCCGTCGAGAATAGTGTCTCGATTATTAGTGACTGAGTTGAGCCGTATCATCAGAATGGTGGTCCGGCACAATAATGGCAGTGGCTGGTACATGTCATCATACTGGCCGTCCTCGAAGAAAAAGAATCCCCTAACGCATCCCGTGTTCTTGCTCTCACCGCTCCGATGGAAGTCGAATGTGGTGTTTATTTGTTGAGCTGAAAACGCGGCCTGAAAGTGTGTTCATTCCATCTGCTGAACAGATACCTGCTGCCAGTTTGGGATGTGGGTAAAACCTGCCTCAAGGCTTCCGTTGTTTTCATTCCACTTCCTCACTCCATTTTAAATATTGGTAATTATAATGAAGTTGACATTTTACAGTCCATGGACCATGTTCCCGTTTTCGAGAACAAGGTTGACGATATCAATCACAACGCATGAACATAAATCACGTTTTCCAGAACTAGATCATGATTTTCCGAACAGAGTTCACAATTCAATGACTTTTGTTTCCTTTGCAGGCGTTACGTTTATTTTGTGGAACAATGTTAACGATTTCATGATTTTTATTCATGGTTTACTTTCGTAAACAAAAAATTTACTTGTTCCGAAAATCGTGACTGGAGGTTGACTAATTTTGGAACGGATTTTTTCCCGTGTAATGAATTTGTTTGCATAATTCTAGAGTGTCTTCATGAGCTTCAGGCAAATTATTAGAACTTAAGCGCAAATGTTAGAACAACATTTATTATTTCGTTTTAATTTTGAGACTTGAAAAAGATTCGGGTAATTCAAAAATCTCAAGGGAAATTAAGAAATTCCAGGAAAACTGCAGTAACTTCAAATAATTCCAGAGAAAAAAGATCAGGAAACATCAGAAATCCTTAGAGAAGTTCTGAAAGCATCAGAAACATGCAAAAACATTTTAAAAGAAGTTCCGTAAGCTTCAGGGCTGCTTTGAGAATTGAGGGAACGTCAGAGAAGTTCGTTGGAAATCTATTAGGCTAAGTGAAGCAGGTTGTGGTCCAAGCTTATTTATAATGTTTTATCGAATTTATTTCCATGCTGGGTTAGAACATAGATGTTGTAATATGTCCATGCGAATAAAGTCATGAAAACAAAATTCAAATTTGAGAAAGACCCTAGGGTCAAAAAATGAAGCACTATTGCCATAACTACCCTAATTTAAAAAAAAAAAAAACAGTGGGAAATTTTATGATTTCCCAGATTTTTAAGAAGCTCATAGAACTTCAGAGGTATTTAAGAAAGCTTCAGAAATGTTTTGAGAGCTTCATATGAGTTCAAAGAACCCAAAAGAACGTGAATTTTAAGAACTTTGGGAAGTTCCGAGAATTTCAGGAAAAAAAAATCAAAGATCCTTATGACAGTTCCATTAAGGGGAGGTTTACTTGGATTTGGCTGAAAAACAGTTGAACTTTGGAATTTTTTTTCAGGAGAATGAAAAGACATACGAACTTCCGGTTTCGATAATTATATTTGTCCACTATTCCTGAATACTTGGAAATTTTTTGAAGGTAAAAAAACAAAATGGCGGCTCAAAATGGCGGCTCGCGTGGAGGAGTGTCAGTCAGGTTTTGCTGCAGAACTTCGAGTGCACACCCTCTGGTGGTGAACTGAAATGAAATTTTTTTTATTGTGGTTAAAGTTGATAATATTCCCTATGGCTTATACCTAACTAGAACGAAATCCGACAAAAATTGACCAAATTATGGACATTTGAAAATTTAGTGCTTTTTTTACACCTTTTTTTCTCACTTTGACCTTGCTTAAAAAATAGTAACTAACAATTTTTTTTTCATTTTAAGTATAAGCCATACAAAAAATAGTATCCTTCAAAGCGCAATTTTCCGATTGTAAATCGGATCATTTGTTCAAGCCCTATGCTCTAAGTTGTTATAAAAAATATGGTTTCGAGAAAAACGCGTTTAAAGTTTTTGTAGCGTCCCTCAGCGCGCATGACAAAGGTTCACTCAAAGCGCCATAACTCGCTAAATATGTTTCGGATCGTAAAATCCTTTTGACCACATATTCTACACACTTGTAGCTTTCATTTTATGCAAAAAAAAACAATTTTTTTTGAAAAAATCCAATTAAACCTCCCCTTAATGTAAGGGAAATTACAAAATTTGTAAAGTAACTTCTAGGGCTTCTTGGAAATTGTTAAAACTTCTGGATGTCACGAGAATTCCTTAAAAAATCGGTTACTTCAAAACTGATATAGGGGATTGTGGGAACTTTAGGAAAGTCCACGAGTAACACGATCTTCAGAAAGTCTATGCAGCTTCTTGGCTTCGCCGATAACATTGACATCATGGCACGGAACTTTCAGATGATGGCGGAAACGTACATCAGACTGAAGGCTGAAGCTAGGCGGATTGGACTTGCCATCAACGCATCAAAGACAAAATACATGAAAGGAAGAGGTTCTAGGGAAGACAATGCTAGCCTCCCACCCCGAGTTCAGATTGACGGTGACGAAATCGAGGTGGTCGATGAGTTCGTGTATTTGAGCTCACTGGTGACTGCTTAAAATGATACCAGCAGAGAAATTCAAAGACGAATTAGACAGGGCCTACTTTGGGCTCCGGAGGACGCTCCAGTCGAATAAAATTCGCCGCCGCACGAAGTTGACTTTCTACAAGACGCTGATTAGACCGGTGGTCCTCTAAGGCCTATGCTCGTGGAGGACCAACGCGCCCTTGGTGTTTTCGAACGAAAGGTGTTGCGAGGCGAATGAACCACGAATTGCACCAGCTGCTGGGAGAACCATCCATCGTCCACATCGCATACATTGGGCAACTACGGTGGGCTGGGCATGTCGTAACAATGCCCCACGACGACCCAGTCAAAATGGTTCTAGAATGCGACCCAACAAAAACAAGAAGAAGAGGCGCGCAGCGGGCAAGGTGGATCGACCAAGTAAATGGCGACCTGCGGACCCTTCGCAGACTACGAGGCTGGCGAAGTGTGGCCATGAATCGAGTAGAGTGGAGACGACTTCTTCGGACAACAGAGGACAACAAGGCCTTAGTCTGATTGGTAAGGTAAGTGAGGAAAGTCCAGAGAAGTTCTATGAAATTGATAGATTTCAAGGAAAGTACCGTGAGCATCATATGCTTTAGGAAAGTTATGTAGCTTTTAAGAAGTTCCAACGACTACTAGTAAACTTTAAAGAACTCAGGATGTAATTTCTGCGTCTAGTAACGACTCACCCTCAACTTTCTCCAGCCATACATTTTCTATCACCAGCGAAATGGTTATTTCATCTGCGAAGCAGCTAAAACTTCAACGGGTTCCAGTCCATATGGCGTACCGTCGTTAGTCCTCAAACGCTGCCTGACTGCTCTCGCGACACCTCTAGCCAACGATTTCAATCTCTCCTAGGTGTTTGGGGTTTTCCCAGCTTGCTGAAAAGAGTCTTTCGTGTTCCCAATCCACAAGAAAGGCTGCAAAAGGACTGTTTGAAACTAATCGTGGAATAGCTTCGTTAAGTACTACCTCCAAACTTTTTGAGTTGATTATACTCGAAAATTTGGTTCAAAGTTTTGCACACTGTATCTCGACGGATCAGCATGGCTTCATGCCTAAGCGTTCCACGACGACCAATTTAGTTACGTTCACTTCGTTCATCATTCATGAAGTAGAACGTGGCCATCAAGTAGATGCCATCTACACAGACCTCTGCGCAGCATTTGTCAAAATGAACCATGAAATTGCGTTGGCTAAATACGACAGGATATGTGTTCACGATGGCCTGCTTATTTGCCTCTACTCCTACCTGACTGGTCGAAACATGTCTGTCAAGATTGGAGACTATGTTTCTTCATCCTTCCCCGTGACATCCGGCGTTCCCAAAGGTAGCCATCTTGGGTCATTTCTGTTACTGTTGTACATAAATGACGTCAATACCATCCTGAATGCCTGAAACTATCGTATGCGGACGACTTGAAACACTACTTCGTGATAAAAGAACCTAGTGATGAAATTTTCTTGCAGCAGCAATTGGAAGTCTTCGCTGAGTGGTGTCGTATTAATCGCATGTCACTGAATGTCTCGAAATGCTCTATAATTTCCTTTGGCCGCAAGCGTTCGCTTCTTCACCATGACTACACCCTGACGGGCATAACTTTGCAATGAGAATCGACTATCAAGGATCTGGGAATACTGATCGACTCCAAGCTTAGCTTCAAGGATCATGTTGCATACGTAGTATCCAAAGCTTCCACAGCTCGGGTTCATATTCCGCTTCACCAAAAAATTCAAAGATGTATACTGCCTAAACGCATTATACTGTTCGTTGGTGCGACCTATTTTGGAGTATTCGACGGTCGTGTGGTCTCCAAACTACCAAAATGAAACCATGCGCATTGAAGCTATTCAACGGAAGTTCATCCGGTATGCTTTAAGGCATTTTCGCAGGAATGACTCTAGAAATCTACCTAACTATGAAAGCCGTTGTATGCTTATCAACTTAGAGCTTTTGGATGCGAGACGTAACGTAGCAATGGCGAGCTTCGTCGGTGATCTTCTTCAGGGAAACGTTGATTGTTCTACACTGCTGAGTAGTATCGACATCAATACCCACCGCCGTAATCTACGATCGTATGCTTTCCTGAACAACCGCCTTTCACGAACCAACTACGGATGGAATGAGCCCATGCGGAGGATGTGTCGCATATTTAACAGATACTACAATGTATTTGACTTCAATGTTTCCCGTTTTAGAAATAAGTGAAATTTCAAGAGTATGTTATGATAATTTGTCTAGTAAGTAAGTACACTGTCATTGGGGTGAATATTTTACCTGTTGACCATAACATAAAGGGTGATACGGTCAAAATTTGGTCAAGGGAAAACGCGTGTAAATCGGTGAAAGCGTTTATTTAAAAAATCAAATTAAATTTCTTTTTCAAGTTCAATTAGTATAAAATTCAGGAAAAATATTCAGTTAGGCTTCCGCTTTTCCAAATCCGAATTGCCGGGCCTTACGCTTGACCCCTGCCATCAGATTTTGTACAGCCACCTTGTCCACCTTCTTCGCCGCAGAAAGCCAGTTTGCCTTGAACTGCTGCTCGCCCTTAGCAGTTTTTTTGGTCTTCTTTAGGTTCCGCTTGACAATAGCCCAGTATTTCTCAATTGGGCGGAGCTCTGGCGTGTTGGGAGGGTTCTTGTCCTTGGGAACCACCTGCACGTTGTTGGCGGCGTACCACTCCATGGCCTTTTTACCGTAATGGCAAGATGCCAAATCCGGCCAAAACAGTACGGAACAACCGTGTTTCTTCAGGAAAGGCAGCAGACGTTTATTCAAACACTCTTTCACGTAAATTTCTTGGTTGACAGTCCCGGAAGCTATGAAAATGCTGCTTTTCAAGCCACAGGTACAGATGGCTTGCCAAACCAGATATTTCTTTGCGAACTTTGACAGTTTCATGTGCTTGAAAACATCTGCTACCTTTCCCCTTCCTTTTGCCGTATAAAACTCCTGTCCCGGAAGCTGCTTGTAGTCGGCTTTGACGTAGGTTTCGTCGTCCATTACCACGCAGTCAAACTTCGTCAGCATCGTCGTGTACAGCCTCCGGGATCGCGCTTTGGCCGTCGTATTTTGTTTATCATCGCGATTTGGAGTCACTACCTTCTTGTAAGTCGATAGTCCGGCTCGTTTTTTGGCTCGATGCACGGTTGTAGACGATACACCCAGCTTATTTGCGGCATCTCGGAGAGAGAGGTTAGGGTTTCGCTTGAAACTACCGGCAACTCTCTTTGTCGTCTCAGCGGCTTCCGGTTTTCGATTTCCCCCCGATCCAGACTTCCTGGCTGTCGACAAACGTTCCCCAAACACTTTAATTACATTTGTAACGGTTGATTTGGCAACTTTTAGCGATTTTGCCAACTTTGCGTGCGAGTAGCTCGGATTTTCGCGATGCGCGAGCATAATTTTGATACGCTGCTCTTCTTGCTTGGACGGCATTTTGACAACTGAAGAGTGAATTCCAAAATCAAAATAGGAGCAACATTCTACACACACACACCTTCAAAATGAGGGGTGTTCAGGTTTTTTAAATGCAAAATTGAAAGAAATACGTCAAGTTGATATTGACCAAATTTTGACCGTATCACCCTTTACTACACACACACACCTTCAAAATGAGGGGTGTTCAGGTTTTTTAAATGCAAAATTGAAAGAAATACGTCAAGTTGATATTGACCAAATTTTGACCGTATCACCCTTTACATAAATAAAGAAGTTCAGACCATGTTAGGGAATCCTTGGCACTTCAAGGAAAGTCTAGATAATTTCACAAATGATTATAGATTTTTAGAGCAGTTATGTTAACTTCAGCACTGCTCCAAGAACTACGTCTCAGATATTTTATGACAGCTAAATACAGAAAAGTTTTACTCATATCTCAGTGTCAATTTGAGAGAGCTAACGCAGGGCGCTCTGGTATGCAGTGGGTTGCTACCAGGTTGAATTTACGATTGGTTTGATGTATTTTTCTCCATAAGTTTTCGATTATCTAATGACATCCGCAAACAATAAAGATGCTTGCACAATCAGTTTTTTTTGTAACACTCTTATCATAGGATTCTCCAGGAATAACATTCTTTCTCTTTCAAATCTTAGGGTTTTCCAAATAGCCCTATGGGCTGAAACTCTACGTGTTCTTGATTTTTTTTTTAATAATTATGTACAACTTTAATCTTTCTGAAGATCTTCCAGAAGAAATCAACCAAACCCAATCACCGTCCTACCAAGCTACATCCTCAATCTCAATCTCCCCTCCAACAGTAAATCCCTAACTTCCTCTTCCACCTTCCACGTGTCAAGTTTAAGGTCAATCTCTTGCCCCGACCCCTCGATCAATGGTGACGAACGAGCCGACACCAGCTGGTAGCCGGCACTCGGCACTGCCCCTTGTCCAATCCAACCCGCTCAGAGTCGTCTGTCCACGCGCACACCAGCTGTGGTGGTTGTTGCATCCCTGTAGGAAAGGCACTTACCTGGGAGAAAGAGAGATTGATGTGTGGACCCGCATCACTCGGAATGCGCGCACTGAATTGGAATGGAATGTGCGCAGACTGCTGCAATGCGATGCAGCAAAAAGCGAAAAACACGTTCAATGAGAGGAACCCCTTTCTCGAGTCCCTGTTAAGCCGTGATGGCTTAAGAAAGAGCTCTGGAAAGGGGGTGTCAATCGACGGCAACGACGACGACGAGACAAGAACCCTTCGCTCACACCGGATTAGGTGGGAAAGGAATGCTGAAGATGAGCGCTTTCCTGTGGCTGTGGGCATTGCTCGCGTCGAGAATCTCTACCAGCACCGGTGAAGGCGAGGTTGTTACGAGGGTGGGAGGTTGTGATCTTCCCGGCCGAGTAAGCGGATGTAAGTTCTTACGCTTTTTTCACCTTGTCAGTTCGGGATGGGATCGACCGGGTCGCGGGGAGCGTAGATACGGTTAAGCCATATACGGACGCACAAATGTAGCTAGGTGGCTGCGCGGAGGATGATTAAGGATTTTTGTGCTTGCCAAGGTGCACGGGGTGGATAATTGTAGCGAGAGCCCGAGTAATGAACGAGCTGAACCGCGAGCTTCTTATGGAAGCGTATGGGAAAAAGAAGGTGTGCAAGGGAAAACTGCGCGCTCTTTCGAAATGAGCATGAATTAACCACCACCACCACCACCGACCGACCGACCAACCGGCCCAAGACATCACCAGCAAAGTAGCAGGGGAGTGGTGCGCAGGTCGAAATTTGCTTTACTGGGAGAATGGATGGAAAAGGAAGTGAGCGTTTTTCGGGATCACTTAGATGATTTTTCAAAACATACTCCAGCAGCGGGCGGGAGAAATTAAAACGAGGAGGAAGAGAAGAATTTTCGTTCAATTGCCCTTCCGCGGCCCCGAGAAGTGAACGTTCTGGGTGATGACGATGATGGCGATGGATTTCTGATCGCGAGTTAATGGGAAATGGGCAGCAGTTTGGCAAATGGTTTGAGGCCTCAACGGGTTAAGTAGTAGTGGTAGATATTCAAAAGTGGTTTAAGTAACACAAATTTGAGTAAAGTTCTATACAACCAAACTCAGTCATACTTACAAAAGTTATATAAACTGCTATAAAACATGTGGGTTGATAGCACCTGGTGTGGAAGAATGATCAAATTTTTTCTAAAAAATCGAATTCTTCATGATTTTCTACTAACTGGAAATGCCTGAGAAGCCCGGAATGTCTAGGGTATTTCATCTTTACATGGAAATTTTGAATTCGCACACACCCTGTACCCAGATTTGAAAATACTCACGATTTAGCTCAGTAGGTAAAGGCGCAGCTACAAAGCAAGACCATCATTGGCTAGCTAATAGGGGTGCCAAGGGGGTCAGGCCCCCTCCAGAATTATCTAGGCACCCCCAGAATTTTTGGTGTTTTTTGACTCGCCGGAATTTTGTCAAACTTGTCAAGTTCGATGTTACTATTTAACAGCGATTAATAAAATTGAACCTCAAAAACGATGTTTTAAAGTCCTTTCGGGAATCTCTATATAATTTCGGGGCACTTTTTTGAAGACTTTTAGTTGTGGAAATTACGCACAAATTCAAGAAATTTCGTTCGTGGAACTTCACGAGAAACGTAGAAGTGCAGCAAATATCGTAGAAGGTATTTTGAAAAAGTTCAGGGAATTTTGTAGAAGATCTAAAAATAGTTCAATAAACTACTGAGAACTTCAGGAATCCTCGCTTCAGTTTTGGGAACTTTGTTGCAGTTTGTCAGAGATCTTACTTCAAAAAAGCTCCATGAACTTCTTGGAGGTTATGGGAACTTCGTTGAATTTCAAGGAACTTTCCAGATGTTCAAACACATTTGTAGATGATAGGTGTCTTTCCAGAAATGCAAATATTTCCAGAGATCTTCGTAGAGTTACGAGAGATGTAAAGAAAATATGTAATTTGGAACAAATTCAGGGAACTTCGTAGAAGTTGAGAAAATGTTGTATTACTCTACAAGACTGATGTTCAGGAAATGTTGTATAAGTTACAGGATATTCTTCGAGCCATCCTTCCTTGGACATTTTTCCTTCCATCCTTGGACATTTTTCCAAGACTTCAGGTTGATCAAGTTCTGAGGATCTTCAACTTTTAAACATTCAAATATTCTTTCAAGACTGTAAACTGTTCAGGAAGTATTCTAATTGAATCTAATAACAAAATTCATGGAATTACCTAACTCTGATAATTTTCTTAAGTTTGAGATGCTTAGTTTTATGACATACGGACGCTTTGTGATTTCATTACAAAAAGCATGAACAAACGGTCATTGCTTGTTCAAAATCAGTAAGCCTTAAATTCCTCAATCGAGGTCCCAATCTTTGTTATGAAATAAATATAATTAAATTTATTTTTCACCATTAAAATAATATTGACAATTATCATATTATTGATCACATCCAACAAAAAGTTTCTTTGACGCAATTTGATTCAATAACATCTTCGCGAGTTTTTATTTAACCGTAGTTTAGCACAATAAAATAAATGCAACCATGCAACCAGGTAACCATAGCACGGTGATAGAGGAAATGCTTCGCCAACCCGAGCGTCTGTTCACCATGGAGGTGCGGCTCAAACAGCGTCTGACTGGCATCCAGCGGCTGAATAAGAAATGCTCTTCCCCGGAAGCTACACCTAAGATGGCAGCCCCATCACGGCGGATAGGAGACCTTTAGCCAACCACCTACTGTCTCTGAAACCTTAACAATTGGTACAGAAACCAACAGAGAAAGACATCAAACTGATTTAAATGGCAACGAATTTTAGCGCAAAACAACGGACTCGAATTGGATCATGGAATGTATTGACGTTAGCCCAGCAGGGTAAACTGACACAACTCGCCAACGAGGCGCAACGCATCAAGCTAGAAATCCTGGGACTGAGTGAAGTTCGTTGGCCACACTTTGGAGAACACAAACTGCCGTCGGGACAGGTACTACTATACTCTGGTACTCGAGGCTCCCGGCCATCGTGGAGTTTGTCTCCTACTTAGCGTCTAGGCAAGTGCTGCGCTCATCAAGTGGGAGCCTGTTAATGAGAGGATAATCGTTGCCAGATTTAGAACACGGGTTCGTAACCTTACCATAATCCAATGTTATGCGCCAACCGATGCTGCCGAGCTACAGGACAAGGAGAATTTTTACAGTCAACTGAATGCCGTCGTGGATAAGGTTCCAAAGATGTGAAGATTGGCTCCGACAACACGGACTATGAGCGTGTCATGGGACGCCATGGTCTCGGCGAAATGAGCGAGAACGGTGAGCTGTTTGCAGAATTTTGTGGCAATAACGACATGGTGATCGGGGGCTCGCTTTTCCCCCATCGGCTTGTGCACGTGGGTTTCCCGTGATGGACATACCGAAAATCAGTTCGACCACATCTGCATCAGTCGAAAATGGAGGGGGAGCCTTCTTGATGTCCAGAATAAACGCAGCGCCGACATCGCGTCTGACCATCACCTTCTAATAGGAGAAAACCGCATACGCATGGCGCGTATCCAGCAACGGAATGAGAGACTCGGGAGGCGGTTCAACACACGCCGACTTGAAGATCCAGCGGTAAAAAGGTCTTTTGTTGAAGAACTTGAGATTCGAGCTGCGGACGCTCCAGAAGGTGGCAGCGTAGAAGAAAAACGGACGGCCATCAAGAATGCCTTTCTAGAAACAAGCGAGAACAACTTGGGTGAGCTGCGCACCCAGAGGAAAGAGTGGATCACAGATGAAACCTGGCGGAAGATTGAGGAGCGTAGAGAAGCAAAAGCCACGATAGAGCGGGCGAGAAGCAGAGGAGCCAAGAACGAAGCCCGTCAACGGTACTCGGCTCTAGAGAAGGAAGTCAAATGCTCCTGCAGACGTGACAAGCTAGCGTGGGTGAACTCCCTGGCCGACGAAGGGGAGAAAGCCGCAAACACTGGCAATATACGCCTCCTCTACGATATCTCACGACGCCTGAGTGGAGCAAGGATGAACCCGAGGATGCCAGTGAAGGGCACGACTGGACAATTGCTTACCGACCCCACTGACCAGCTTAAACGCTGGTTTGAGCACTTCGAACAACTTCTTCAAGTTTCGACGGCCAACCAGCCATCAACATCTCGGCATGATCCGCCTAGGGTCCGGCGCATCACTCGCGTCAATTCCGAGGCCCCATCACTGCAGGAGATTGAAGCAGCTATCCGAAGCATGAAATCCAACAAGGCTCCAGGGGTCGATCGCATATCAGCAGATATGCTCAAAGCTGACCCCATGCTATCCACACAAATGTTGCATCAACTATTCTGTAATATCTGGGACACCGCGACTTTTCCGGTCGACTGGATGCAGGGCATCTTAGTGAAGGTCTGTGTGCGACAATTGGTGAGGCATCATGTTACTGTGTATTGTTCTCAAAGTTCTGTGCAAAGTTATCCTGAATCGGATACAGGAGAAGATCGACGCGACTCTCCGACGGTATCAGGCAGGATTCCGTGCCGGAAGATCTTGTGTGGACCATATTGTCACGCTCCACATCATCCTGGAGCAGGTCAATGAATTCCAAGAGTCCATTTATTTGGTATTCATTGACTACGAAAAAGCTTTCGACCGTCTCAATCACGAGAATCTGTGGGGCGCCCTGAGACGCAAGGGAGTCCCGGATAAAATCGTCAATCTCATCGAAGCGCAGTATGAGGCTTTCACGTGCAGAGTTCTGCATAACGGAGCCTTGTCCGACCCTATCCGGGTAGTCGCTGGTGTGAGACAAGGATGTATACTATCACCGCTACTGTTTCTCATCGTAATCGACGAGATCATGGTAGGTGCAATTGACCGTGTACCGAACCGAGGGCTGCTTTGGCAGCCTATCACCATGGAGCATCTCAACGGCGCTCTGATATGCAGAGTAAGCTCAATGATCTAGCCGAACGCTCCTCTGCGGCGGGTCTCACCATCAACGTCAACAAGACCAAATCGTTGGATATCAACACGGGCAACCCTTCCAACTTTACGGTAGCGGGGCAAGCAGTGGAGAAGGTCGAAGGTTTCCAATATCTTGGCAGCCAAATAGCGTCGGACGGCGGGACCAAGAGCGACATAGGTGCGCGAATCAAGAAGGCTAGGGCTGCCTTTGCGAGTTTACGAAACGTTTTGAGATCCAACCAGATAAGTCAACGCACCAAAATACGAATTTTCAACTCAAACGTGAAATCTGTGTTGTTATACGCCAGCGAGACGTGGTGTGTATCAGCGGAGAACACTCAAAAGCTGCAGGTCTTCATCAACCTATGACTGCGGTATATAATTCGTGCTTGGTGGCCTCACAACTGGATCTCGAATGCCGAGCTCCATCGTCGATGTCATCAGAAGCCGATAGCTACAGAAATTCGAGAGCGAAAGTGGAGGTGGGTCGGCCACACATTTCGACGGGGCGGAAACGAAATCTGCAAGCAAGCGCTGGATTGGAATCCGGCAGGACATCGCAGCAGAGGCAGACCCAGGGGCTCATGGCGGCGGAGCCTCAATAAGGAAATTAAGCAAGTCTATAGGAATCTGACCTGGGCCCAGGTCAAGGCAAAAGTGAGCAGCCGCCCAGGGTGGAAGTCTTTCACGTTGGCCCTTTGCACCGCTGGTGGTGCACAGGACCCTTAAGTAAGTAAGTAAGTAAGTAAGTGTACACAATTGGTATGCTGATGGTAAGATTGGCAGCCATATGTATTCCAGCAGAAATAAATATAATGATTTTATTTTTGAACTTCACACCATATAAACATAAAAACATGAAATATTTTCTATAGCTATAATTTTTTTTCCAACACACTTTTGAGCAGTAAATTTGTAGCATCATTTTTTTAATTTTCAGAAGGCGCGTATATTTAATCGAAGTAAAATGTTTCATTTCACAATAAAACTTTATGCGTTTGAAAAATCAGACTAGTTTTTTAAAGTCATTACTGTCATATGCTTATTCAAATTACTTTTTCTATGATTTTCACCTCTGATTCTTTAGTCCAAATAAAATCATCAGTAATATTTTCCACATCACCACACAAAAATATCCAATACATGTTTATGGTTAACTAGAATGTCGTTCACATGTATTCTAAAACATTACTGTACTGTTTTATATATGTCAGTAATACATTGCATCTAAGGAAGTCAAAACCTCATTTGCAACTTGTGTCATCCAAATATCATGTTATATGCAACTGAATCACAATACCTTTTGCAACAAACATAAGTTGCATAGAGACTGCACCTTCTACGCTTTTAAAGGAAAAATGAAGTTTTATATGCGTTGTATTGTCCATAATTTAGACCTTCATTTAGTCACACTAAGGTTGTTGTTATTCGCTGAGAAACAAATGTTGTTGCTTGAGTAATTTTCTAAAGTGTTTTATCCGTGATGCAATTTGATATGGGACACCCTTTACGGGAGTTAGACTTGCACTTTTCTGTTTGAAGTTTCATAATTAAAGATGAAATATAATCCTGAATCAAGAATGTCTATACCCCAAATTATCAATTTCTAAATAACCTTTGTAGATTATTTGACGACTGTTCAAAGATAACTCTCCATCAGATAGAATTTTCTTAAGAATTTCCTTAGAATCGTCCCAATTGGTTATATATGGCAACCAGAATTTATTTTCACGCTTTTAAGTGAAAAAAAATCTGTGCAATTTTTCTGTCTCTCAGACATTTTTTCTGAGGCAAATGTCACCTACTGAGTACGGTGCTGACTACCTATTCAATGATCACCCTTTTAGTTCCTCAATCCTGTACCGAGTGCATTGAGCTTCCGTTCGTTCTATAACGACAAAATAGAACTTTCCACAACCATCCCGTCCTGGTCCAGTTGCTCTAAAGTACCCATCAAGGTTTATTTAGAAAATAATTATGCAACGGACTACTTGATTAAAATTTAAGTCTGCCTTAAAACTTTCACGTTCAACCACAGACGATCTCCAACTCCCCCATAAACCCCTTACCCTTAACGACGCACACTTTTGCCCCGGTGCCCTACAAAGCAGACGGTCCCGAACTGAGCCGCTTTTATTTTAATAATCCTCGGCAAATAGTGCACACACTTGGTCGGGACTTGAAACCTTCCCAACTGCCAGGAGGGCGGACTGCTCCAAAAAATATTAATTGCCATAAAAGCCCGACCGAATGCCCCCCACACACACACTTCAGCGCGAACCTGCACCACGCCGGATGAAGATGAACCTACGCCATCGTCGTCGAGGTTGTGCCTCGCTCGTCGTGAAGGTGGTGGCTTCTTTGGTCGGTCACGCCGCTGCCACTCCACACACCGACCGCAATGACTCCAATGAGTGTGCCAAAAAGGCTCAGCCTCAGCTCAGTAGGTAGGTAATGACAGACTCTCGCGCCAAGGGGAAAAACCAGAGCACCAGCCTCCCCGAAATGAATGCGAAAATGTTAAATGTTTATATTGCTGCCATTCCTCGGCCTGAATTCGACGACGCGCTGGTGGTGGGTTGTTGGATTCCATTAAGCAGGACTGCACGTCTCTCTTTTTCTGTAGGAAGGCCGACGACGACGACGACGACGACGACGCCACCACAACCAAACGGAAATGACTAATAAAAGTGCACTCTTCATTTAAATGAGTTTAATTAAGGTGCTGGGGTCGGTAGTTAGCCGCGGCGTGGAGAGTTTTGCATCAGTTGGCAAGAATTGGCTTGGGTTGTTGGCTGGTTCGGAACACGAAGTAGAACGTCTTGGTTTGTTTGTCGTGCACAGATGTAGGGTGAAATTCGTGGGGGCGAACTTGGAACTTGCATTTTACTTTTGGAAAATAAGTATCATATTGAGAGGGGTGGTAAATTTGAAACAATTTCTCCTCCGTTTGATTTTGAATAAAACCACAAAATTTAAACCTCGTACCAGTCTAATCTTCAACCGGAAGGTGGAAAGTAACGTAGCACACACAGCCAACCACCACGTGGCGGAGGGAAAGAGGAATTAAAATCTCTGTTTATTTTTCGGTTCACAGTCAAGCGCATAAAGCATTTTTTTTTTGGGACGCGTGCTTGAATTTCCAACTGTATCATTTTCCCGCAGGCTTCCCCCTTTCTCCGCGATTCATTTCGAACGCAAGAAGGGGAAACCGCATGGTTGTGCGCTCATTGCACACAGCAAATGGCTTTATGCAAATTAATACCATTGCTGCTTTTGTGGTGTCGTCGCCGTCGTCGTCGACGACGACGACGGCGAGCTGCCCGATTGACGCAAGTTGAGGATGGAAGAGTTGTAATTGGAAAAATGAGAGTCCCATTCCCAGATGGAAGACGATCGCCATCATCATCGTAGTCGTCTTCAGCATCAACATCGCCTTATGCTCCCGTAATCGACGGCGGAAAGGTTGCCTGCACTGAAGTAGTTGTCAGACTTCAATCTTGATTTGTGCAAGTTATGAATGCCTGGGCTCTCTCATGGGGGAAAGAATGTGCGGGCCACAGATGCACTGAAGCTTACTTGTTGAATGAAATGCATTCTGCTTTCAAATGGAGGAAATTGAGTCAGCTGAGACGGCAAGCTCCATTTGTTTGGACATGACGAATCTCTTCGGAGGGGTTGAATGACTAGCTAGTGATGTGCGTCAATCTTATAAATAACTTCTAGAATTTTATAAATTTGGATCTTAGTTGCAAACGGGATGTATCTAGAAATCTGCTCTTTTTGATTCAAGTAATCGAAAATACACAAGCTTTAGTATTTGCAGATAACGAAAAAAATATGTCAAGCTTCTTTAACTGGAGACAACTGTCCTTCACTCGATCTCACCCTAATCTAAATGAAAATCTAGGGGGCTGTCCATATACCATATACGTGGACAGTATAAGGAGGTTGGAGGTATGGAAAATGTCTACATTCCATATAAGTTTTTGAAAATGTATATGGATGATTGACCACGCAGGGAGAAGGGAGCCCCTAGGTGACTCGTCCACATTTTCCAGGAAAAATATCAAAAATTTCCACCATAGCTCGATTGTCCCTTCAATATAGAAGCGATGACTGCAGTTATTTAACAAACTTCAGAGAATATCAACGTGATCGATCAGTTAGCATTGGGTATTGTATTCGCTTAATACACGCATTTTCTCTCGTATCGTAGCTCCCACATCTGAACCCTTGCTATCGACCCATCAAACTCATGGACCGGGACCAACGGCTTTACGTCCCGTGATCAGAGATTTTATGCTTCAGAAAATCCCAATGACGCCGTCTGTGATTGAAACCCAGGGCCTTTGAAGTGAGAGGTAGCCCCGTAACGTGGGTAGATCACTTTTTCGTGGTACGTTACGGGATGTAAGATCTACCACCGATTCCTAGTCATGACTACTTCAAACTAGGGGAACAGGATTTTACAGTAATCGAAGGAACACATCTTAGTCCTTGTTACTTTTTATGCCTTGTTGATAGTGACAAGACTCGGCTTTGTCCACCGATGATGATCTTGAAACAAGGAAAAAATTAGTTAGTTAGTCCTCATCTATGTGATTCCTAATCTTCTATTCGTGGTTCCCTAGTTTGAAGTGGTTAAGACTAGGGTTCTGGTGCATGGTCATTATCGGTGTCATGCCTTACAAACCCGTAGCTTCCAGGAAAGAAGCAACACCAACATGGAGTTGAGAACAAGAAGATTAAGACCAATGCGATCGCCCGAGGAGGTAGCCCCTACTGGAGCTGGTCCTGGGACGGGGGACAGAGCGAGCGGCCAGCGGCTGGAGGAAGATGAGGTGCAAGAGCGGCCCTTCAGCCCGTAACACACACGCGAGACCGAACAGGCAGCAATAGACAACACCAAGGCAATGCTGCACCTGCTACTGATGCTGTGGCTGACCGGCGTCAATCGCTCACTCTAGCGGGCCGCCAAAAGCAGCGGATCATGTGGACGAGGGAGATGAACCAGTACGTGATGCGCTGCTGCTACATTTGCACGAGGTTAGAGACGGATATTTCCGGCAGATCAAGGATGCTGGATATGTTCAATGAGCGGTTCCCTCGATTTGCCAACCAGCTTGACCGGAACAAGTTGTATACTAGGCACAGAGAAATCACCCAAGCAATACACATGTTCTATAACACTTTATATAACCTTTGTATGACTGGCTTTGGTTGTATAGCAGTTAACTCAACATAATTCTATGAATTTGTGTTACTTGGGCATGTCCCACAACTTGCTCGCACCGGCCGAGGTAGAGTGCATCAAGCTGGAAGTGCGGAGGGAACTATGGAGGGAAGGGAATGGATCGAGCGATACGTCGAGAAGGAGTTCTGTTGGGCTGAATGCATCACTTGCGAGGGAGAGACGTGAGTCGATTGCTGCGTTAAACACGTCAACGGAGGAGCCAACCGCTCCTGGACAAGTAGTAGACCAGCAACGACAGCAACTACGGGATGAGCTAGCTTTTCGAATGGACGCAGTGGCTACACAGTTCCAAGGGACGGACCCATGTCCCGGCACAGGATACCAAAACTGCAGTATTCCTACCGACTAACGAGTGCAGTAAGCATTCTCAACGAGGATATTTTGCCACAGCACTTGGAAGCCGTTGAGAACCTTGAGGACGTGCAGTTCATAGTGTACTGTGCAGCTATGGCCGTGGTACAAACGTTGGGATTGCGGACGTACCCGCAAGGAAACGGTGAAACTCGTACACGTCCCAACGCACAAAAGCCCGCATGGATGCGACGTCTGGAGGGCCGAATCGTCGCTCTTCGGACTAAGATTGGTCGGTTGGCACAGTACAAGAGGGGAAACCGATCATCGAGGCTAGTTCGTCACGTTGCTGAAATTGTCAAGCCCGCAGAGCTCCATGACCTTACTGAAGCCGATATTACTGAGGTACTCGACACCCATGTACAGCGGTTGAGTGCTCTTGCGATGCGACGTTATGAAGAAAGGTCGAAGCGGGAGAAGGAAAATCGAATGTTCAACACTAACGAAAGGGAGTTCTACAACCACATCCGTAACAACAAAACCGACTATAGTGAAGGACTCCCGGAGATTGGCTATGTAACACAGTTTTGGGCCGATCTGTGGAAGAATCCTGTTCAACATAACAGTGGTGGGATGTGGTTGGCAGAGGAAGAGGATAGGAGCAATGGAATTGTAAGTATGCTGCCCACGGTCATTGTAACCGCACAGGATATTCGGGAGGCTACCCGGTATAACTTCTGGTATAAAAAAGTTCACCTCAATCCATGGGTGGATGGCGGAATGCTTCAATATGGTACTAGAAAACCCCCAACAGTTACCAGAATTCATTACCAGAGGGGTAACCTATCTTCTGGCCAAGGACCAAAACACGACTAATCCAGGCCAATAGCATGTTTCTCGAGCCTGTACAAAGTGCTCTCATCAGTAATAAATCGGAAGATACAGAACCATTGCAATGCAAACAACGTTATGGCCAAAGAATAGAAGGGCTGCCGTCAAAACACGGTCAGGCAAGCCAGAAAAATCGACTACAAGAAGGCGTACGACTCAGTACCGCATTCGTACCTTCTCAAGGTACTGCAGTTGTACAAGGTGGACGGTGGAGTCATCAGGCTTATGCAGCACGCAATGGGAGCGTGGAGCACATCTCTCCACGTTACTGACGGATCAGTTGTGTTACGGTCCAGAACTCTCAGCATTAGAAGGGGGATTTTCCAAGGCGATACCTTTAGTTCACTATTGGGGTTCATCCCCTCAGCAGAACACTCAATCAATGCAACTACGGCTACCATTTGAAAAGTGGACGAAGAAGCACAAATGTTACCCACACCTTCTAAATGGATGACTTGAAGCTGTTTGCGGAAACAATGGAGCAGCTGCACCGTCTCCTGCAGCTTGTAACGGTGTCCAGTAATGACATTCGGATGGAGTTTGGAGTCGATAAAAGTCGAACAGTCAATATCCGTCAGGGTCAAGTAGTGGATACTGGCATCTTCTGCATCAACGAACAGGAGGAGATTCGGAATATGGTTGAAAGCAAAACCTACAAGTACCTGGGGTTCCGGCAACTGAAAGGGATTCGCCATACAACGATCAAGAAGGAGCTGCAGGAAAAGTTCTTGTATCGAATCAATCGTGTTCTGAGGTCGTTCCTGTCGGCCGGCAACAAGATAAAGGCGATAAACACGTTTGCCGTGCCCCTGTTGACCTACAGCTTTGGGGTGATCAAGTGGACCAAAACAGACTTGGAGGCGATAGAACGAGCAGTACGAGTGGCGTTCTTTTTTGTTCCTTTGGTTTGTTTTCCGTCGATCTTGTTTTCCGTGCTGAGCACCAATGCTACCGACGCCAAGAAGGCAGCTCCCACACCTGGACCCTACCTATCGACCCATCAACTCATGAACCGGGGACCAACGGCTTTACTTCCCATCCGAAGGAAGGCGTGATCAGAGATGTTATGCCTCAGAACATCCCGGCGGTGCCGACTGGGATTGAACCCAGGCCTGCTGGGGTGAGAGGTAATCACGCTTATCACTACACCACCGGCACCGCTAAGAGTGGCGTTCACTAAGCATCGCATGCATCACCCAGAGTCGGCCGTCGAGAGAGTCACCTTGCCACGTAATGAAGGAGGAAGAGGCATCACTGATATCCAAGCGCTATGTGTTTCCCAGATTCAGCAGAACCGTCACGAAGTCTACCGTGCTGTTTGTGAGGCAGTCCACGGGTTCAGCGCCCTGCACCTGGCGCAGGAAGACTACCAGTTGAATTGCGACCTAAAAACTGTCGAAGATAAAGTCGCATCGTGGAAGCTGAAGGAGCTGCATGGGACGCATCCCCATCAGTTGAACAAGCGCATGTCGACAAAGTGGCATCGAATACGTGGCTGGTGCGAGGTGAACTCTTCTCAAAAACTGAAGGTTTCATGGTAGCCATCCAGGATCGGGTTATTGCGGCGAAGAACTACCGTAGGTACATATTGCACGAAGAAGTAGAAGACCGGTATAGAAAGTGCAATGCAGTAGGGGAGACGATCGAACATGTTGTTGCTGGAAGCCAAGCGTTGGCAGAAGTAGCGTATCTCGGTCGTCACAACGATGTCGCTAAGATTGTGCACCAACAACTTGCACTGAGAGTGGCCTGCTTTTGTCAACAGCCGAGTGAACACTGAAGTGTTCGAATTTTGTTTCGACAGAAACTCCCAAAGTTTTGAAAACATTGGTTTCAAATGATGAAAGAACTTGATGTTTGCTACATCTATGAACATGAACATGAACATTCAACGCCACCACAGGCTTCATCAAGAAGATCATTTTGATAAATTAAATAGTTTGATTCTCTTTTAACCTTATGGTCAGGTTTAAGAAACGTTTAATTTATAACGGCGATATGTACGTTATGAACTTTCAGTTAATCAAATAACCCGTCCTCTTTATCTTTAAGAGATCGTGCATTCCAATTAAAAATATTTAATGATTTAAAAACCAACCATTAACCCCATCCCTGGCACTTACGGCACTGAGTGAGGTTTTGGAAAATTCCTCCAGTCTTCCTGAAGTGTTCCCACTTCACTCGGACATGGAGGATAAGGCTTGCTTTTTCTAAGGCCTTAAGGTTGTTTAGTTCACTAGACTTGAAGTGAACTAAATAAAAATCATTGGAAATCCCGTTACGTGAATCGCCAAGACGGTATTTAATTTTCATTTCGATTACTTGAACAGGCTCAACTCCAAGTAATTTTTCTCAATTCATCTTTGATCTGATCCAGGGATTCACCACTGGGCAGACATTTCAAGACAACCTTGAACAGACGTTCAGTTTTGGTATCATAAGTAAACACTGTGTGTTGCTTCTCAGTATGCGAAAACGTTTGAATCCGTTCATGGTTTCAACCAAAACACGGCATTCGCCACGACGGCCAATTTGAAAACTTAAATTGAACGAAGTTCAAAAGTTCCTTGCGAAGAGCATGAAAATCGGAAGTGGTTACAACCATAGCGGGAGCCTTTTCCTTTTCGGCATTAAGCCAGGAATGTTTAATGGAATTTTGCCTGGATGATGGATCATTCTCATCATGCGTAAGCATATTAAATAGATTGCTCAATTGAATTTCATCAGAAGGGGGATCAAGATATCGCCCTTTTCTTTTGCGCTTAGGCGCCATGGCGGCAGAACCAAGTTTCTCAAAATCGACTTCCAAGCAGATAACTATAATAATCCGAAGGATCGAAGAGGAATTTTCCAAGTCGATGACCAAGCACGATTACCTCGGGTAAGGTCCAAACAAGGATCGAAGAGGAATAAGAGTTAAACAAGGTATAAATTTTACAAGTTCCGAACTTTTCATTACTATCCTCAACAATTGATGAATTCCGAGTGTGAAATATTTGTAGAATTGGAATCACTGAAGAAGAGAAAGAACCTCAGATAACCAAGTCAGTAAAGACATGGTATTACCAAGCTGGATGCGGTGGGGTCCATTCCCGGTTCGGTCGAAGAATCATTTCAGGATTGGGAATTTTCTCGACTTCCCTGAGCATAGAGTATCATTGTGATTGCCACACAATATTGAAATTCATGCATTGGTTGGCAAAGAAAGCTCTCAATCAATAACTGTGGAAGTGCATCTCGAACACTAAGTTAAGAGCCGACAAAACGCTCAGTGTAGAAGTGTAAAAGGCGTAGAAACAGAAGAAATAGAAGTGTATGCGAATTCTTAAACAAAATTTAAGTTGCAAATTATCTCAAATGCAATGGAGTGAGGGCCACTGGAGAATCTCGTAACCACTGGAGCAATCTATATTGAAAAGCATATTCAATTAGTATTCAGCTCACTACATCAAAGACCATAAGATATTCATTGCAAGGAAATTGAGGCCATGCGCATTTGAATTAATTTTGCACAAACTTTGAATTATCTCTTTTGAACCCATTGAAATATTCCTCCACAAAAAAAAACGAGTAACAATAACCGGTAATAACGTTGAGGACAACGAAATTACTCGACAGACTTGACCCAACCCGGCAACCAAATGAAACCACACAGTCCCTCTGTCTCTCTCTCTCTCTGCTTGTGTCGTAGACGGCGACTTTTGGCCACAACAACCAACGGGTTACAATAGTTAGCAGAAATGAAGACTGACAGATCGTAATTTGTCATTTTCCCATTTCTCAAATGTGCGATTCTCCATGGGTTTAATTAGACCTCGCCCAAGCCTCCCTTCGCTTCGCTATCCCGAAAAATTGTCAATCCCCGAATTCCACGTTCACTCCCCTAGCTGTCCCTGTTCTCATCATCACGATACGATCATAAATTTCCCCAACACATAATTCTGTGCTATGCTTTTTCGCACCACAGCAGTCTTTCGTCTTTCGACTGCGATTCCAACGGGAAAGAATGTTTTATGAACCTCGGGGTCTCTCGGTCTCTGGATGCGTCGCTATCCTATTGTCATTAAAAAATATTTGCAATAAGTAAGTGACTCTCTGGTCTAACCTGCCTGCTCGTAGACCTCAGCCCCGGCAGCCAGACAGGCGGGCAGCGGCGGGCACCTGGAAGCAAACAACGCGTTCCCATGACTTGATGACATGAAAAATGATTTGTATTCCCGTTCGTGTATGTCCATGCCGCGTCGCCCGGTGCAGTCACCGCCGCCACCACCTCGGTTCGACTGGTTGGGGTCGTTTGTTATATATGTGCTATGTGTGCTGGTTGAGCAATGACGATGACGGCGGGGACAATTGCATGTGGAGTCCGTTTTTCACACGATCATCGCCGGACGGGCCGGACTTTGCGCGATGCCGCGAGAGCTTTTTGCTCCATTTCCGTGCGACAATCGCGCTTAGAACCGGGAATGGCCTGTAGATTTAGAAGCTATTCAAAGTACGTGGGGTATTCCCTCCCGACCGAACAAAGATGGCTCCACCGTCCCTTGTGTGTATGCTCCGACGTCTGGGTAAATATTGAAACCGATAACCCTTTTGAACTGCTGTTGGTTTAGTTCCGATGGATCGGATTCTGCGTGGCTTTGCCGCGAGACTTTGTCGCGACATCCAACCGGCTGGGTTCCTCTCGGTGGAAGGGAAAGGACGCGGGGAAAAAAAAATGAAGTTTACCATCCGCCTCTGGAAGCAGGCAGACTTCAAAAGACTGGCGGCCGCGCATCTTTTGCGCTTTTTGCATGAGAAGCCGCCACGCCGCCGTGTCGTTGCTGTTGCTCGTTGATCTTGTTTCGATTAGTAACAAATCTCTTTCGCGCTTCGCTGCACAAACTGAATGACTGCGGCTGTGATTGAAAACTGTTTCACTACGCGTTTGTGGAAAGATGGTTACGGTGGGGTTGGGGTGCGGGAGACCGGGAGATGGGTTGCCTTTGGCGATTCCCTACCGCCGGATGTTGGTTTGAAATGCGAGATACTCAGTAGAACCAGCAGAGGACCTTGGGTTGATGCTTTCAATGTTTTATGAGGTGACAGTAATTGACACGGTTGATGATTCGCTTTCGATGATTGAATGGATTTGATTTGGAGTAAGTGCAGTAATGTTCAGCCTAGCTCTCATTTACGCTTTTTTGCATTCTTCTATATCTTCTTGGAGTTTTTATTCTTTTTATGCGAGTGTTTTGCCTGCTCTAAAATTGTTCTTTGACGTATTTTAGCCGTTATAAGTTGGGGGCTTTTCTATGACATGACTTTGTATATTGTGTAGCAAGCAACGCGCCTATATGCCGTATGTCCAGGCAAGTCGACAACATTTCAAACCCATTAGATTTTCTTGACCGTACCGGGAATCAGAGACGTTGCCTTGGGTTCGATACTACCGTGCTGACTAGGCTAACCTAAGGTCTCTTAAGTATCTAAAGAGTCAAAAATAGTAATTTTTCATACACAATCCATACAATAACGAAAAACTAACTTTATTTTTGCTTTTCGTATTTGCATTTTCATTTGTATAGGATAATTAAAAATCATTTTATGGGTCATTCTATCTCAAGTGACCGACCGACCCTCTCCGATTTGAACCAAAATTGGTCGGTTTACTTATTTTAGGCCAAAACTAAATATCTAAAGTATTGTGCCAATCGGCCAACTTCTGGGGACCACCGATTTTTTATAATCATCCATTTTAATTGATGCCTCTCCCCCACAAATGATTTTCAGTTCACACCCCATACGCCATTCTGATGTATTTTTTAAGCTATCCAAACAATTATAAAATTTAAAAAGACATCCCAAACTCCCTGTTATTACAATTAAATATCCCAAAATTGTTAATAGATCAATAGTCACTTAAAACGTCCATTTGATACTTGAAAATTACCCATAAAATCATCAATTTTCTATCGAAACCCCAAACCCCTGCTGTTGTAATTAAACATCCAAACTAATGTTTGAGGAGCTATGTAGTAAAGTCTGGTCCACTTAGAATCCGGACACTTTATTTATTCAATAGCATAACCTCTAGTGATCAGATTTGGAATGTTTGGACAGCGATTTGTTTTGAAAGTACACTTGGTTCAGTGGTGACAGTTTCGTCTCGTTACGTGCAGTAGCAAAAAAATTGTACTAGACCGAAGAAGAGATTTTTTTTTCATTTCTTCATCTCCATTTTAAGAGAACAAGCAGAAACTCCAAAAAAAATGGTTTTGGTCCTATGAATTGCTGAGATGATCCTAGCCTGGCTAACGTGTCGACTTTTTCATTCCCTTCAATTTTACAGTGGCCAAGAACCCAATATAGATTTACTTGGTTTTGACAGGCCAATTTCTGAAGTGACATTGCACATTCCCATACGAGTTTTGAATTGCATGTTGCTGATTTTAAAGCATCTAATGCTGCTTGACTATCAGACATAATGCAGATATTCGAATGTTTATAATTTCTGCGCAAGCATATTACAGAGCATTCAAGAATTGCTTGAATTTCTGCTTGGAACACGGTTGGCCACTCGAGCAAAGTCGGTTAACAAAATAAAAGCAAAGTTTGCAGCGGCTATCAAAATGAAAACTCATTTTGATTTCAACTGTCGCGGCATAAGACTGATATCGTTGGATTTGAATGGTACAGTAGTGTGCGCTGATTAGACGTCGAAAAGCTCTATAAGGCCAGTCAGATGTATAGTCGCTATATTCATAGTCTGGCGGATAGAATTTCGATTAATCAAAAAGAGGAACCAATTCAATATATTGTATACCAACAATTGAAAAGGTACTATCAACTTTTATAATATAATTTCCCCAACCCAAAGATGGTATTAATTTGCGTAGACGAGTCTTGAGCCACAAAAAAAAGGGTTCCGAAGTTTTGTTCGCAACAACTGATGTGCTCTTTTCTGTTGTTGGTCGTGATTTGCTCGATTGGTTTTACAACTAAATTGGTTCTCGAGATTCTATCCGCCAGACTATTAATATAGCGACTATATATAGTCAGATGTTGTCCCATCACATTTGCGCACGGCCGATGAGATCAACCCAAATAAAAACCTTCATAATCTGCTGGAAATGAGGAAAATTTACGACAAATTTTCTCAGTCTTGTAGTTCTAGTACCAATAGATCGAGAAAATCCAGTCGTTACTGTTATCATATTCTGGATTTTTTTTCATATTGTGCTTTAATTACGCAGTCAAAACTTTTTAAATTAAAGCAACTTAACTTGAAGTTCTGCTGTTAAAGCCTTGTTTAAAATTTAATTTAAGTTCATCTGTTGTTGAACTAATGATTATTGTTTATTTGTTTTGTTTAAAACGTTTTAGGTCATTCGTGACTTGCCCAGGGTGAGATTTTACTCTTTCAGCCTTTCAGTCAGAGAGAGTCAGCGTGAGAAGCATGGATGCTAACCATTTACGACAGGCCCGTATTCAGTTAAACATTTAGAATGCAAAATGAGTAATCAAATTGATTTCATCAAAAGCAGCATTAGTTTTCCGTTTGATTCAACAGTGTAAAAGTTTGCTCTCAACCAAAAATGAGATCAACTGGAGTATTCAAAATAAGTTACATCATAACAGCAAATTTTGATTTCAATTTGATCTCCAGCTTTGCTCGGGCAGTAGCCCATATATATTGAGATATCTATCCCTGAACCAGTTACCCCTGCTCCCACACGATTGTTCAATCTTGAACCGTCTGTATAAAAAACAGTTGAACCTGGTCTGATGTTTGGGGTCCCACTTTCCCAAACATTACGATCAAATTTTGCTGCATTGTATAAACAATCGAAATTATATTTTATCTCCATCAAGTCTTCATTTTTTAAAACAAAAAAATCTATATCAAACATTTTTTAAATACTAAGGTATCCTGTAAGATCACCTTCAAGGAAGTACTTCGATCGTTGCACCCTTAAAGCACTCCTTTCAGCTTCTAATTGGATAAATTGATGCAACGGAAGCAGATAAAGTAGAGCATCTCGGTGCCATACTCGGTGTGCTGTTCGTCGCACCAGTTATTGAGAGAGTAGCAAGTCTTTGCAGTCTCCTCAGCTTCTTCTGAACCGATTTTTCGTTAGTTTTCGGCCACCAAACCAATATACTAATCTTAGGATATTCTGGGTCTTATTCATCTTACTTATCCAAAGAGCATTTATTTCTTACTTATCCAAATAGCATTTATTGACTTATTGCCAACCTGCTGACGGGTGTTCAATAAAAAATGAGAATTTTTTCAGTCATATAGCTAGTTATTTTTTTTTTCAAGGAATTCTGTTTTTTTTTTTAAACATAATGTTTATTCTTCAAAAAAAAAAATGTCAATGAATACTGTAGAAGGGGCCCTGGTCAGCCGTACGACGTAACTTAGTCGCGATGCTCTCAACAGAGCGCTGGACGGAACTGAAATCATTCTCATTTTTTATTGAACACCCGTTATATATTTGAATTCCAGTTAAGTTTACTGTCAAGAATGACTCCCAGATACTTCATTGTTATTTATAGAAAATTTCATTTTCTGTGTGAACAGTACAATAGTGGTCTTAAAAGGGTTTATACCCAAGTAACAATTCCGCAATCATTTGGCATCCACTCTGATTTATGATGGTTTATAATGGCAATGAATAATCCATTTAGTTTAAATACAGCATTTCACAGTGCTTATTAGTTCACTTGTTCGCTGTTTTAAAAACCTTTTACAGTCTGGCGAGAAGTCAAAAACTGTGTTGTTTTAAAATAAATTTTAAAGTAGCTCTCAATCCCACCATAAAACTGTTCTAAAAATCAATCATAAACTTCATTAGCAATTTTTTATTAATGTCTTGATAAAATACTGTATAAACCTGTTCTATCATTATAAAAGCAATCATAAAACCGTTCGGTTTTAAATGAGTGTAAATGCATATATTGTTGCCTTTTAGGCTTTTGAAAGTGTATCATAAAATCTGCTCTGTTTACAAATTGAACTTTAAAGATGGATCCTCATAGTGCATAAAAAACCAAATTTATGACAAGGATATCTCGAAGGATAAACGAAGTAGCAGGAAAAATTCAAGCGATGCTAACAACCGAACCCAAGTAACATTTTAAGTTTTATTAAATACTACAAAGCTACAATAAAACAACACTCATAAAACTCTGGTCAAGGCTGTTTTGCCATTAATGGATCCACCAAAACCTCATTAAAACTAGAATCTGTCTAGTTGGCCCACCCTGGAGAAGGTTCTGAAAGATGTATTCTTGGAGCTATTCAAGATTGATTAACTGCAGGAAGGTTATATGACGAACGCATTGAGAACCAGAGGCCACTTTATGAGAACTATTTGAATAATTTTGGTTATTCAACAGGATTTTTATACGATCAGTTTTTATTTTAGTTATTTTGATAGGATCGGATGGTACATAATAATGAATTTAGTGGATTTAGCAAGCAGCAAGTATTGTTACCAAATAGCTTTTATTGTAGCTTAAATATGGTTTTGAAAAGGATCTCAATGCGTTCAGCGTACAACCATTTTGCAGTTAATCAATCTTGAAGAGCTTCGAAAATATACTCTTAAGAACCTTTTCCAGAGTGGGCCAACAAGACAGATTGTAGCATCAATGAGGTTTTGGTGGATGCATCAATGACAAAGCAGTCTTGAATGTTGTTTTATAGTAGCTTTGTAGTATTTCATAAAACTTAAAATGTTACTTGGGTAACAACACTTCTTTAGTGCACCACGTCGAAACATAATTTAAATCAGTTTGCATTCTATTTGAAATAATATTATCAAATTTTCCTCGTACTATTATCAGCAAAGCCAAATATCTCTAAGTCCTTTGCTACTAAGTTTTTGAGAAGTTTGTCAACTATTAAAGATCATAAAAGAGGTGAAAGAACACCCTTTTACAGCTCTAACTGTTATGCATGAGCTTCCAAGATTTGCTGAGATTTCTCTTTTAGAAAGCATCTCATTAATCCACCTAACGATGCTTTTGTCAAATCCACGCTTCAACATATTGTTTTTCATGGAGTTATAATATGCATTATCTGTATGCAATATGCAAAAGGCATTCGAAAAACCTTATCCAAGCATGAAGTGGAGATATGCCGTAATGCAAGGCTTCTTCGTTTGATATAAATCTTTCCTCGAATTTCTCTGCATCATTCATTACATTTGGTGTTGCCCCACATATTGGACAATTCTGCATCGACGAATTTCCAGTGATATAAGTTAAGACTTTTCCGTTTATGATACTGAGGACAAAATCAAAATCAACAAGTATAAACTTGTCGTTTGAGAGTTCAATTTTCACTGGCGTTAGTTCACTCATTTCTTTTTCTACATCCTGTTTTGTAGCCAGAATAACTTCTTTACTCTCTTTAATGAATTCAAGGATGAATGGCCTACAAAATCGAATACTTTGAGGCATGGGATTAAACCACATAATTTCCTTTCGATCATTGTACATGAACAACTGAATTGGTGTTAAAGTGGACGAAAATACATCTGAATCGTCCTGACATCCTTCTGGTAGCACTTGATGATATTGCGAATTACCCAGTTGATCCATCCATACCCCAGCTACATAGAAGAACCAGTTCCATAGAAACTAGATCGTTGCTATCCATATACTCGTTGAGCTCTGCATCAATTATTTGGACGATTCGTTTCACTGTATTTTCCATCAGCGCCTGGAGTTTCACTCTTATTTTCAATGCACTTTCTTCGATGAATACACTAGAAGGGGCGCATATTTTATTCACTGCTCCGATCACATAGTAAGGTGGAAATCTTGAAGGTGATTCACTATGTATTACTTCGTATTGAAATCTACTCAATCCAGCCTCGATAAGTACACTAAAAGCCTCTTCTGGTGACATCATTCCTCGTTGATCAGTTAGTTGAGCCAGCATGGTTTTAGAGCTTTTTTGGTTTTTTTTAAAATATGCCCAATAACTTTAACTAAATTAAAATCCTTTCGATTATAAGCGCTCCGTCTGGCAAATAACAAAGCTTTCTCGATGGTATCGAATTTTGGATCAACTGCTTCTTTATCGATGACGCGACGATTTCCTCTTTCACTCAAATCCAAGAAAGGTTTTGAAGGTCGTCCACGTTTTGTTCCCGAGGCCGAAGTTGAGGCAACACATTGCTCCTGTTCGATAAATTCCTCGATGCCAAATTCTCCATCAAGCCAATTCCGAAAATACGACTCAAATCGCTCTTTCGTGCGATTAGCTTCATGCCATTTGTTGATGTATTTAGTAACGATTTTATGGATCTTTTCATCGAGACGTTTACGTTTTTCCACCGAGATGTTATAATTTTCACAAATGAATTCAATGGCTCTGTGAACATTGTCACTATGGCTTATTTTGCGTCTAATAGATTAATAATGGTTCTATTATCCATGCTCACACTTGGTCTCAATCGTAAATTTGAATTACACTGTAGTAGTTTAAATAAAAGCTACACAAAATACACTATGGCTTCAAATTGACACTACAGTACTCATCCGCGCATATGCGTAGGTACATACTTACGCATATGCCCAGGTACTTAAATACTTTAGAATAAAGCATAAACGAATGTAGTTTTACGTTCATCCTACAGTGAACTTTATGATAATGATGACTTCTTTTTGTACAAAAGCTTAAGCCCTTTATAAAAGTTGGTCATGAAATATTAGAAAATGTTCTTTAACTATATATTTCGACTATACCAACCGAATATAACTCCAAAAGTTGCAAAATAATTGTTGAAAAAGTTTGTTTCCAAGCCGGCTCTTGTACAATTTGAAATCTCCCATAATAACCGAAAATTTTCAAATCGCTTATATTTCCAATGGGGCAGGTTGGGGCAGGCAAACTCTTCAGTTCTTGTTAGAGTACACTCAAAACTTCATCCAGAGCTGAGAATTAGCCTGAGAATGTGCGAGACTCGAAAGTTTGTGATCAATAAAGTTAAATTTTCATTAATTTTCAATTATTGAGTGGTTAGTGTATTTTTGCGGCAAAATTTGTACTTTTCTTACTCTTTTTTGACTTTGACATCCGATATCTCAGAAACTAAAACTGCTAGAAGCTTGAAACTTCCAGATTCTCTTAGTTTAAATGTTAACTATCGACCAAAAATAACGAAATAAGGATTAGTGAAAGTCGATTTTTTGATTTTTGACCGCCTGATATCTGATAGTGGAATGGTGCTAGTGACATGTCTTTTGATTCAAAAGATTTTTCTAGTTTTGTGACAAGCGTGTGAAGAGCTGTTACTGTTGATGAAAGTGGAGACCAATTTGAACAACACTTCCATTACTAGGCAGTCGAAACGGTTCATAATTCCGAACATTTCAATGACTAGCAAAATTCTTGAATTATCAAAGAAAGGTCTCAGTGTTTCATACTGGTTTGATAACAGAACATTGTCCATGTAAATATCATTTGAAGTTAATAGGAAAACCTCAAGAGGATATATGTCGATTCTGTGGCATATAAAATGAAGACTATGAGAACCTGCTATGCTCTTGTGCAGCAATCTTCAATAAAAGGCTGATCTCGCACACCCACATCAAAAACCCGACGTGGTCAATTTGAAATATCGCGAAAAAGTTGAACATTGTCGTTTCTACCGTGGAAGATGTGCTAAAATGGTTCCGTCATCGCAAGATTGTGGCCAAGAACGTGTAAAGCAAACGTCGTGCTGGAAATTTGGATTGGCAGATGAACTGGAAGGTGTTGAGGTTGATCAAGAGAGACCCAGGACTCTCGGATCGGGATGTTTCCGAAAAATACGGTCCGGAGGATCCGTCTGCGAGCAGGTTACGATTCATTTCGTGCCAGCAATCAACCGAACTGAGTAACTGCTTCCAAGCCATGATGAAGCAGCATCTAGTGGCCAGAGCACGTGCCCGGAAGTTGTGCGACCGGGTTCTGACGAAGTACAGAGGATGACTTCTCATGGACGGCGAAACCTATGTCAAGATGGATTTCAGGTAGGTTCCCGGACAAAAGTTTTATCTGGTCACAGCACGGGGTGATATCCACAGCAAATTCAAGTTTGTTTTAGTCGATAAATTCACCCAGAAACTGATGCTCTTGCTGCTGAGTGTGCGGTAGATAATGGCGCACATTCAAAATACCATGTTCGTGAGTTCATCCAAACACCGTTGGAGTAAATTTGCATTTTTTTTACTTAATGCCCTTGTCTGTATGCATTCAACACACAATATGAGCCTAGAGGTTCTAGCGAGGGTAAAACCTCTGCAGAACCGTTTCTGGGAGCTCTCATTAAGAGTATTGATCAAATCTAGTGTCAGAAACAACCTTGTGATTGAAAACTTCTAAGCAATGCTCAAATTGAGCACCCAGTCTAGATTCGTGCATGTCATCGGATATTAGCCTTCCGTGCAATAACCCCCCCTCGTGTACACTTTACTAACTACAGTTGCCCCATTGAATATGATCTCTCCATGAGACAGGCTATTCAAGAAAATAAACTTTAATATTACATCCAAGAGGATGCACTTCAATCATGTCGAAAATCAAAACAAATGCAGTAAAACGTAATGTCAGCACATGCACTGTATTAATGATAATTTTGCCCTTTTTGGCAAGTAATATTACACCATATTTTCGACACGATTGAAGTGCAGCCACATTGATGTGATATTAAAATTAATTTTTTGCTGTGTTGCGTACCTCTTTTGCTGCCTCTGGTGGGAATAAGTAGAACTACCGATGAGGAAAACTTTACGTGTATCTTCGTTTTAGGTTTGTGTGCCCTCTTACCACAGAGAACAGACGTCCAACCTCGGTCAGAATCTTGTGTAAAGATAAGTGGAAAGATCACCATTACGTGGCGCTAGCATCTCCTGATTTCCTCAATAAATTTTCCACTTTCGACCAATTTGGCGCCAGTAAGATAAATTTTCTGTTGAATATTGCCACTAGTGTAAATTATGTGTCTAGCGTAAATTGTGCAACACCAGCGCCATCAGGGTGTTAAAGAAAGTGCATGGCGCTTAAGTCGAATAGGAATATTTGTTCGAGCCTCAACGTCTGCCCTATGTGCTCTTACCATGAGCTTTGTGGAAATATTTCGAGGTTGTGAGAGATAACACTGATTTTCAATCAAGGTTTCAACCTCTGAGATTTTTTGAAAAATTATAGCCTATTTGATGTACATTTTGAATAACTGATAACACTTTGCGCTCATTTGCGCATTTTTGAGAAAATTAATTCCTAAATTTTTTCCAAAACACATATAAGAAATCCAGTAATGCTCTAGATTTGAACTATTTTTCTTACCTACATGAAGGGGAAAATGACGTATCAGTTAAAAATATCACTGTTAAAGAAATTTTTATGACTTTTGAAAGTCTCGATGCTGGCAAAGGACCTGGTCCTGATGAAATACCTCCATTTTTATTGAAAAAAATAGCAACAAGTTTTGTTAAACCATTGTTTTGGCTTTACAATTTATCTCTCAAAACAGGTGATTTTCCAAAAATTTGGAAGAAATCATTTTTAGTTCCAATATTTAAATCTGGCAAACGGTCAGATATTAAAAACTATAGAGGTATTGCAATTATGTCATGCATTCCTAAAATGTTTGAAGCAATTGTTAACCAGAAAATATTTAACCAGGTTAAGCATCGCATTTCAAATAATCAACATGGTTTTTTTAAAGGTCGGTCAACGTCTACTAATCTGTTGGAATTTGTAAACTTTTCTATTGAAGCAATGGATAGAGGTAATACCGTTGAAACCTTATACACTGACTTTAGTAAGGCCTTTGACAGAGTAGACATTCCCTTACTTATTTTTAAATTAAAACGTTTAGGTATGACAAGTACACTTTTAAAATGGATTGGATCATACTTGACAGAAAGAACACAGATGGTCCGCTTTAAAGGAAAAATATCTTCGCCAGTTAATGTTACCTCGGGAGTTCCACAGGGATCTCATTTAGGTCCTTTATTATTTATTTTATTTGTGGATGACGTGAAGTTTGTATTAAATCGTTTAAATGTGCTCATATATGCTGACGATATGAAACTGTACATGGAAATCTTTGACAATTCTGATTTGCTACATTTTAAAAATGAAATTGATGTTTTCTACAACTGGTGCGTTAAAAGTCTGCTGGATATTAATGTTAAAAAATGCAATATTATATCATATTCCAGAAAAAAACACTACTCTAGATTTTACATGTACTCTAGGAAACCAGCTGGTTGTAAGGTGCGATAAAATTAGGGACTTAGGAGTAATTCTTGACTCGAAGTTGACATTTGTAGATCATGTGAATACCACAATTCACAAAGCAAATAATATGTTGGGATTCATAAAAAGATTTAGTTATCATTTTAAAGACCCATATACCATCAAAACACTTTATATAGCTTACGTGAGATCAATTCTCGAATACTGCAGTGTGGTTTGGGCTCCATACCATGAAACTTATATAAATCGTATGGAATCAGTTCAAAAACAGTTTTTGTTATTTGCTCTTAGGAAACTAGGCTGGACTTCTTTTCCCCTTCCTTCTTATGAGTCCCGTTGCATGTTGATAAACATTGAAACACTTAAAAAACGAAGAGAAATTTCCATGATTTCCTTTGTCAATGATATTATCTCACAACGCGTAAATTCAGAAAAAATATTAGCAAGATTAAATTTTTACGTACCATCACGCATGTTAAGAACTCGAAATGTATTTCAACTGTCACCTCACAGAACGAATTATGGTAAAAATGGACCAATTAATAGAATGATGAGAGTGTATAATAATTATTGTGAGCATATAGATCTAACGATGTCTAAAGATACAGTAAGGAGAACACTAACTGCTAGGATTTCATCTCGTTAAGTTTAAAACAATTTTTATTTTTTAGATATTTGTATATGCAGTCTACATTTGCTGACAATTCCAAATAAAACGTATGTTTTAAAATAGCATGTAAGGCAACAGCACTATTGTAAAACGGTCTACACTGATTGACGACAAATAAATAAATAAATAAAATGATGTAATTTCATGTAATATTTATTTTTTAGTATGCTAACAAAATTAGAATTGTTGTGAAAAGATTGGATTGACCAGTACCGATTGAAGAAGAATGATGAAAATGTTCATTTGAACAATTTTACAAAACATAGTAAAACGTGAAGTTCAGACAAAACATCGTGTATCGCAGTTATTTGAGGATGAACAGATTTTATGTCTTCGACAAATTTTCATAAAACTTTACGTTCTACAACTTAACCCAGGACAGCAAACTTCTAGCGATCGAAATATAAAAGTTGAGATCGGTGCGCCAACTTTGCGGCCAAGGCATGAAGCATTTCGATGCATAAAATTGTAGTCCTAACTAAGCCAAGAAACTTCAAGACGACGTGCTTTCACAGAATTGAAAATCTCGCCAAATGTTCAAAAAAAAAAATAAAATATTTCGAATGACATTTTTTTGTAAAATTTCATTAGGCGTAGTAAAACTTCATTTGATGCCAACCTTTACAGTAGTTTTTTGAAACACAACTGCGTACAATTATTAAACAAAGTACCGGTCTGGCATAATATTTAGCATCCGTACCTCTACCGCTAAAGGTCATAAGTTAGTTTAAATCTCATCCCAGAGAAGTTGCAAAGACCCAAAAAGTGTGTTGAAGTGACTACATATATTTAATAAAAAAAAATATAAAAGATTATTAAGCCCATGCCCATTTTATTTTAAAATACACGATTTTTCAAATTTCTTAAGTAATGTTTTCAAGACATTTAAGACTCGTGTTACGCGATTAAGGTGAATCGCTGTGACATCCTTATTCTCGGAATCACTTCGAAACTTTAAGTGCACAAATACAGCTTCTACGATACGTATAAAATTCAAATTGTTAATTGAAGTAGCAATGGGGCATCGTGAAATGGGGCATCGATTTCCGAGATTTGTGTAATTGAAAATTCAAAGTGGAAGTGCATGTATAGCCTACGTGGCGGCCATTTGTAGATTCTACAAGAAATCACCTTAAGCTATATGAATATTAATTTTTAAAATGCGTAAAAATCCTAGATGATGATTAATGGGTATCAATTAATAAGCAAAATGAAGCTTGATTCAGTTGAATGATGAAAATTTGTTTATGTTGAAAACAATGAATACTTTTGTTTTTTAATGTTCTGAACCTTCTAATTTATCTCAATCCCAAATATATATAAAAAAAAACAATGACATTAATATTCTTTTTTTATTTTTATTTAATTTCAGGTCAGTAAAACATTGTCTACTCTGCCCTTATCTATAAAAAATCAAACGAAACAGGTGAGAAAAAAAAGATCTATCTACTGTACAATACCTTAACCGTTTTCCCAACGAACCTAGCGTCTGCGAATGACGCAATTGGAACGCAACGTGGTAGCCTGCAATTCCCAGTCAAAATCGGATATTTTCCAGGAATTCATTACGAGTAAGACCAAAAAATTCCATTCCCAAAAACGGCCGAATCCGAAACCACACCCCGCCCGAGGGCTTAGTTAAACTCGCCAAAGTACAAGCTAATTTCCCGACAGAAAATTTAATTCTTTCTCGCACCTGGCTATGTTCTGACTAAACGTGTTTTTTTTTTATTCTTCTGGTCATTCCGTATGGTACTTTGTGAATACATAAGCATCCACTGTAGTAAGGTAGGTATATCAAGTTTTACGACTACGTCCGAAACAACAAAATTACCACCAAACTGACTGACCAGGGGGAATGAGATAATGCAAAAAAAAAAACACCTTTCGCATTCGCGTGTGGTGGCTAGGGGGATGGGTATTAGAATGCAGTCATTATAATGTTTACGGGGGATGGCATGTTTCGGGTTCCGGAGAGTGCCACAAAACGTGTGCAAATGCTCATTTAAATATGATGATGTCCATCTTTTCGTAAATTGCTTTCAAAGGTGGTTTGTTTTCTGTGCATTCAAATAAGCAGACCTAGTGAGCCTCCTAATGAATAATTATGAACAAATATTGACCATCGTTATCTGTCTCTCTCAAAGATCTACAACGATGTATCCAAACAGGCGACCACCACTGTTCGTATGCCACTGCTGTTGCGTACATACAGTATCCCCTCCATGTAGGCGGTGGGTGGTATCGTCCACTCACCGGTATTTCTTGGCTATCCTTCAATCAATTGAGCTGACGTTATGTGGATAACTAGTTGAGAGGCTGACAATAATAACGTACAAAAAATCAGCGTAATTGGTTGAAGGACAGCCGAGAAACAGCAGTGGGTGGACGGTACCACCCACCGCATATGTGGAGGGGTTTCTGCATAAGCATTTATGAGTGTACCCACATATAATTATAGAGAGTGCGTCCAGCAAATGCATGCGAAGTTTTTTTTTTCAGTTTCGTTTTCGGTTCCGAAAGAGTAATTCGAAGTGTTTTGTTTTCAGTTTTTTGTTGTTGTTGTTGGCTATTTTAATTTCTCCATACGGGAGACGAGAGAGGGAGAGAGGAGAGCGTTAGGGTAGCTTAGTGCTCCAACACATTCCGCGCTCTTCGTGTGTTTTGCTGCGATCGACTTATGGCAGCCAACTGTGGGCTGGATTTTGATAAATACGCGTCACAATTCAACGAAGAGCTCTCAACTTGCAAATATCATGTCAGATTTTCGATTGTCATTAATTGATGGAGAAGTTTTCATTTCAGTTTTTGCCAAGAGCTATATGTTGTTTGGTTTGTGGATCAAGAGTTTGAAAAACAAGTATTTACCATTATACCCATGGAAAATATCGTAAAAGTTGTTCTCAACATCAAACAAAGTCGGATGAAAGCTTATTGTGTGCTTTTCAAGGCGTTTTAAGAACTAACGGAATATTTCTAAAAGACCGGTAAATCGTTCTTTATCGAGTAGCTCATCACACCTGAAATGCAAAGAAGAGGTTGTAATTAGATTTCTTCCATTTTTTTCTACTTAATTAATTTTGGTATCCATGGACAGGTAGGTTCCGATTCTACACGTTGTACTTTCATTTGTATACCTGTGATCTTGGCATTTTTACCTAAGGGATGAATACTTAAGGAAGATAGGTTTTGATAAATTCTTTAGTGGGAATGACACTGATGTAGACTGCACATTGTAGTCAAAATACGTATCTATCATGGATACCAAAATGAATAAAGTGGAATAAAATGGAAGATAACATTTTTTGCAATTTTATTTAAAGCATTCCACTAACAACCCAATTTCATTACTTCATTAGCATAAAAGTTAAACGTGTAATCATAATAATGATTGCATAATTTTGGAAAACCTTTTTTTATGCCAAATGAGTGGTGACCGGAAATTAGCCATAAATACGTTAGCCATACGGATGTTTGTCATACGTACGATTGCCATAAAGACATTAGCCATAATTTTGTTTTTTTTTTTTTTTATCTAGTTCGTTTATTTGGAAGGCTCAATCGCGTTAGATTTACGGGGCCGATAGTTCATTGTTCTTTAATTGTAACAAAATTCACTTAATTCTATGTCTAGTAGGAGTTGGGCCGAATACTCGCGGCTTACTAGAGGTTAGAGAGGTACATTGTCGAAGGATAGGATCAGGGGAGGAGCTTTGGGGTAAGGTTTCGTTGTCTCATCAGAGCGTTGTCGCCAGCATTACGGTAGTGCGGTTCTAGTTTCGTCTGGGGTTCAACCGGCTATGGTGACCAGTGGGCGACAATGAGACTCATCGAGACGGGGGGACAAGACAAACAAAAACTATTAAAGAGAGACAAAAGACAAAGGAATTGAATTCTTATACTAGAAGCCATAATTTTGTTATATTGGATTTTTTTTAATCCAGTTACAATAGCGGTACCCGTTATATGTATTTTGTCGACTAGCCTGAAAATTTAGTGTTGCCATAACCGAACGGCTTTATTTCGATTTTTTTATGATTCCAATAATTTTGGACCACTGAGAAGTAGAGAGGAATCATCTTCTTGACTAAGACTTTAATAAATTTTGTTTAATTGTGATCGCTTGGAGCGAAAATACATAATCTTCCAAATTCGTTTAATCGAATGAAACGAATGAAAATCGATGTAACTTGTTAAGACTACAACTTCTCAATGTTCGCCGTGACGTCTTAAAACGTCGCTGATCTTCTGCGTTCGGGCATTGACTGTAGTCTATTTTTGAAACAGCTTAACATAAGACGAGTCAATTTGCGAACCCACTCTTTCTTTACTATTCAGACTTCTTATGCTCAAACCATGGTGCAAACGAACCAATTACAAGCATGTGTAAAACTTTTAATAGTTGTTATAACTTTTTTGACTACCATGCTTCCCGTGCTAGTCTTAAGTATTTATTTTATGATGTTTTATCATCCTGATTAAGTAAAGATTAATGCTTCCTGAATTAGTTGAAGTATATATGTATCTGTAGTATTTTGTGTTATTTGTGTTTTTTGCCCACTTGAGAAGGGGCAAGGTTGGTTCTTCTTAAATGGAATTTTTCATCAAAAACAAAAAAAAAAAATAAATAAAACGAATCCCGTCTAAAAATCGAAAGGGTTAGTGGTTTTATTGTAAAAAGCAAACCATGCCAAAGTCAAACGGGTACTGTACTCACAAATAAACTTTTTCTTTAGAAAAATGCAATGGAAATTCTTAAATCATTTCTTGTTTTGAGTTGACTCCGTCTTTATACTATAAATTGTTCTTTTGAATTTTTATTTTTGTTTTTTTTTTTTATTCTTTTGAAAATTCTTTTGTAAAATACTCATGCATTATGATGCTCTTGGAGTTGACTCCTTCTTTGACAGATAAAAACTTTTGAAAATTCCATCTGAAAATTCTCAAAAGTAAATCTTTCTTGGATTTGACTCCTTCTTCACAGCATGAACTGTATTTGATTTTTTTTTTATGAAAGTAAATTTTAATATTCACAAATTATTTTTCTCTGTAAGTTATCTCCCACTTTATATGTTGAGAAGTTTTTTGAAAAATAAAATTGTTTTAAAAATTCAATTGAAGCAATCACACATAACTTTTCTCTTGGAGTCGATTGCTTCTTTACAGCATAAGCTGTACTTTGATTTTTTATGGAACATTCATTTGAAATATTCATGTACATCCAACAGCAAACATGTTTTTGATAAATGTTAATTACTTTGATTATAAGAATTATGGCAAATGTCCATTATGGCTAACGTCGACATACGAAAATAACTGTATGGCAAAGGTCTGATCTGGCACTCGCCCGTTTGGAAAGCGTCCATATGGCTATCGCATTTATGGTTAATGGGGTGTCATCAAATGCGCGAATTGTAAACTTGATTCATGGACTTCAAGAGGTCTCCTTTTAATATAAAGCGTGCACATTTAGAAAAAATCCTGTAAATTTAGATGCTCTGAGAGTGACATATACGAGCCTCAATTTTGACATAAAGTTGAGTCATAACCGACGCAACTTATAGCTCAATCAAACGTAGTTTTCGTCGAGCAACGAACTTTTCAGTCTCGCGCACCACGAGAAATGGCTTATCATTGTTGATCGATTCTCTTCATCGACTTTCTCTTTCGCGAATGAATTCAAATGAATTTTTCATTCTGTGTGTTGTTTCAGGCGCAAGCCAACATCATCTTCTGTCGAACTGTGCTGCGAGCTTAGTGAGAAATTCGTTTATGTTGCCGTGGTAAACCAAAGAGAAAATCGATGAAGAGAATCGATCAACGAGGATAGGCCCTTTTCAAGTGTTACGCGAGTCATGTTTGTTTACGTCTCATCTTTGTGAAAGACGGATTCCGTCACGTGTAAAATTAGTTATTTCTTAGTGTGTTGCTTTGTCAATAATCAGCAAGTCTGTCATAATGTTATTAACGGGATCATATGGAGCCATAAATTTACCCTATATCACAATTTTTCGCTCTTTAATCTCGTTTTAATTGCCAGCAAATTAATCGTTATTAAGTCAGCATTGATGATTATATCAACGACATATTTTGACAGCAAATTCTTAAGGTAAGAAATGGTGAGTAATATTAGAAGACTCTCTAGGTAGATTTCGGGCTACTCTGGAGAACCATGAGGTTGAATTCGAAGCCTAATGCAATGTAATCTAACACCAAAACAGCCAGTGTTTGAAAGCATCCTGCAAAAGGATTGATATACCTCCATAATTTTTCGTGCCTATTTGATATATGTTTCACACTGAAGATGCATCACACATACCAAAAACGGCCAGGTCTACTGTGCAGCATTTAAGGGGCAAGAAGGCAAAAGGCCGTTTCAGCTTCTACACTGTGTCTCCGTTCCGTAAAAACGGTTGTAACGGTTGTAGACAGTGTGCATTATCATTAACAAATTTGATATTTTATCGGCTCTCATGCGCTCTCAATATCACCCATGATATTGGAGCAAAATATCATGCTTCATATTGATTTTACAAGCTCCTTTGATATTGCGAGACTATTCACAACGTGTAAAGAGTAAGCTGAGAGTAGAATAAACGCAATCATAATTCCGTTGCACCTCGTTTTCTTAGAAAGAGAAAGTATAATAATGCTATCTCTTCACCGAAGGCAGACACGAAGCAACTGCTGTCAGCCGTTATAGAAGCTTCGGTTGCGTTCAAGTGAAAAGCAAAAATCATGAAACTCAATCTCACCACAGTTAGGTGTTATTTGCAGCAGGTGAGTTTTGTTAGAAAATATTAATATTCCGAGCTGCGATATCTCATCTTGCAATATCAACCGCAGTTGTTTGCTTGTTGATTTTTGTCTACGATCACGTCTTGTTCTTTGTAGAGATTTGATTTTTAGTATGTTTTCCGATTCCAACAATTATGTTCGGCCTCTTCATGCCTTCTACGTTCCGAAAAAAAAGCCATGTTGTAAGATATCTTACGTTTAAGTGCAAACCGTTATTCACCTTCCAACACGTCATCTCACTTGAGTGGTCACGCCAACTATCGAATCGATTAATCTTTACCCTCCCCAAAAGTAATGACGCATTGCATAATTGTTCGCTATGGGAAATTTATAAAATTTATGCTGGAATTCATCGATTTTGACTAGCGTCTAATTCATCATAATGACTTATTTGATATTTTTCAATAATTCATTAAATTTTTCTTCTAAACGAAATGACGTCTGAAATAAAGTTGTTGAAGAATATCTGATATTTTCAAATAAAAGTATACACGGATATGAAATCAAAAATGTTGGACAAAAAAAATTAAACATCTGTTTAAAACTTCAATAGCAATAAATTAGATTTTTTAACATATTCAAACTTATGTGAATTTGGAGGCTTATCAAAAATGCTATCTGCTCAGATATTGGACACAATGGAAATTTTACCATTGACATAAATCGTAGTACAACAACTTTTAGTAATATTTTTGAACGTTTTTCTCGCACAAAGTTTTTATTATTTGAATGCCGAATTCAAAAATTGATCAAAAAAATTTAAATATAAATTTCCTACCTAGTTAGATTGTTTTTCCTTTAAATTGTATTACTTTCACTAGTTTACTATTAACTTTCACTGTTTAATTTAACTATAACTATAAAACTATATAACCGTATTTCGTTTTCTACTTGCAAACTCAAGCAACTATGACTAGACACTGAAGAAGTTTGTGAAAGTGAATAATGAACTAGTGAAAGTTAAAGTGTTACAATAGTAGTAGAATTTAAAGGAAACATAACTTAATAAAGTATACAACTATTCTTCTAAAAAACTCGTCAATTAATTAAGATAAAAAAATAGTCAAAAAATATTATTAAGCTATCAAATAAACATAAGTCTTAAAAATAATTAAAATGCGCATCGATTACTGTTGAAGTTTTTAGGTTTATTTGTTTTATTTTTTTTAATTTAATTTGTATTGTTTACTGTGTGTGATTTCTTTATTTAAAGGTCATCCTTTATCCTTCAACTTTTTCCTAGGCGTCATATTGATTGAAAAGGCAATTTTCAAGCTTTGAGTTGTTGAAAAATATCAAATAGGCCATTTTGAAAAATTGAGCGTGGGTCAAAATGAAAAGACTTTGACATATTGATCATAGCGAACAATTGGATTTCGGAGAGTTGAAGTTCGAAATATCTAGCGTACAGAATATTAACGGCTTAACTACGATGATCGATTATCTTAATCGATTTTCTCTTAAGTGGAACAATTTTTCGAAATGTACCCATTAAAGCAAAAGGATGTATTTACTAGCAGAAGCAACCTAAAAAGAACCAAGATAATTCTGAACGCTACATATGTTTTTGTTGGCCTGGATTTGCTCCTTTCGAAAGTACCTATATTGTAAGATACTCCATCTTAGATTTAAAATTGGCGTCTACTGTAAGGTAGATGATAGTATTTCGTAAACTGGAAGTCGCCATCTTGGAATCCAAAATGATATCAGACATCAATTTATGGCTTCTACACGTCGATCCGATTTCAAAAATACCCATATTTCCTCAAACCAGATTGGATTCCAAAATAGCGTCAGACTTCTGTTTTCTGCCTCTAGTCGTCTTCATTCCGAAAATAGCCATGTTTTAAGGTTTCTGACCATTTTTTGAAACCCGAAAATTGCCATCTTGGCCTCCAAAATGGAGTCAATCATATGTTTCTGATCTAACGGCGCCGGTGGTGTAGTGGTAAGCGTGATTACCTCTCACCCCAGCAGGCCTGGGTACAATCCCAGTCGGCGCCGCCGGGATGTTCTGAGGCATAACATCTCTGATCACGCCTTCCTTCGGATGGGAAGTAAAGCCGTTGGTCCCCGGTTCATGAGTTGATGGGTTGATAGGTAGGGTCCAGGTGTGGGAGCTGCCTTCCTGGCACGTCGGTAGCATTGGTGCTCAGCACGGAAAACAACTGAGCATTGGTGCTCAGCACGGAAAACAAGATCGACGGAAAAAACAAACCAAAAAAGGATATGTTTCTGATCTCTACATGTGGTTCTGGCTCCGGAAATACCCATACTGACATTCTGCAGAACTTTTTCGAAGACAGAAACTTCTCAGATGACCAGAATCTCCAGATATAGCACATACAGGATGAACACATGAACACTAACTCAACACGTAGTGAAATGATTTTGATTTAATCAGCTTTCCTGAACAAGTTTACCAAAAGCATCAGCTAGCAAGCTGATAGTCAGAACATCAAGGCATAACTTATGCAGGAGCTTCATGTTTACTCTAATGCCACGTAGGGACCAAAGTAAAAACGCAGTAGGCTCTGCCCGCTAACGGTTGGTTTGATTTTAGCTGGCGCTGATTTAATCTGTTTTCCGCATATTTTTTAACTGTGCCAAGTCAAGTTTAAATTAAGATCACTCACGTTTAAAGAATCTTTTGAGTGATATTGTAATTAACGTGAAAACTCTGGGACAAGAATTTGTTTAGAGTAGCTGTGTTGTCGTGGTGTCGCGTTGGTTGGTTTTTCTTTTCGCTTGTTTTTTGTGCTTTGCCTCCCACCTAAGAAGAGTTTTACCGGGTATTTTTTTCGGTTCTTGGTACTGGCGCTCTGCCTTCCGGAGGATGCACGCGAATGAGGTGTTAGGTAAAAATTCGGTGCAAATGAACAACTTCGCATGAGATTCAAAATGTTGTGTTCGGTTGTAAAAATAACGCGGAAGATTTTTTGTATTACCGCGAGTGAAAAAACCGGTGATTTTTCGGAGGAAGAATTTGGTGAGTTCCATCTGATTATAAATCAATCATAAATGCATATATCCATATATTACTAAATACGCGCCAGATTTTGAAACATTACATTTCGAAATCTGGAATATGATAACGGTAGTGTTTACATGCGGGGCTTTTTTAATGTGAAAGTAGCCTCGGAATAGGCGTGAATTACCAGGCTTTCGGAAATGGGTTGCTGAATCTGCAGTAAAGCTATCGCTTTTTAACTCCCGGACTAAACTTGCTTTAAATTATTAACTACATCAAGGATTGTTGTAAGCAACTTTCTTCCATAATACCACTGCCGGCCAGTGGGGGTTAGATTGAACACACTCACACACACACACATACAATGCCACGTAGGGACCAAGTAGCACAAATTCATAGAATTATGTTGAGTAAACTCCTATAAAATCAAATCCAGCCATACAAAGATTATGTAAATTGACATAGAGCATGTCTGTTGCTTGGGGAGTGAGTGCTGAACTAATTTCGGTAAGGGCTTGGTAACCTGCACAATTTTCGCGAAGGGAGTAACTTTCTATCTAGGTGGTTATGATTTCGAGTTATAGTTTATACAAGAAACTCAAATGCACACATGCGACACGCAGTGAGACAATCCTGAACTTGCTTATTCGCCATTCAGAAGGCTTTGATCATCTGAATAACTTTGCCTAAAATAGAAACTTTCTGAATGGCTATGATCTTAAAATGTAGCACATACTGGATGTTCACATGGACACTAGCACCATGCAGTGAGTGAATTCTGAACTTATTTTATCTACCATCCGGAAAGCCTTGGTCACTTTGATAACTTGGCTCGATATATAGCACTTACCACCAAAAGTAAATACGCTCACTACCCAAGTAACATTGCAAGTTTTATCAAGGTTTTAAAGCATTCTACAAGCTCAATTCATGGTCTACAGAACCCTTATAAAACCAAAATTGTTACTTGGGTAGCGCCGTATAGTGAAATATTACAGACCTAATTTGTCTACAATTTGGACGACCATTATCACCTGAACAACTTTTCCGAAGACAGAACTTCTTTAACGGCCAGAATATAAATGTATTGCATTTACACGAGGATCATATCGACACTAGCGATGCGTTGGGAGATAATTCAGAACTAATCTCCCCAATAACCGAAAGGCCTTGGTCTCCTGAGCAACAGGTTCACGAGATATCCTGTGCTGGACGTAACGCATACATGTTCCACTTTAACTTTCAGCATTTCTGGTTTACAGTAACATTTTGTTCGCAGTAAAAGTGACACATGATCATCAGATGAACAAAGTCTCGAGTTTCTCAACCAAATGCATTATTTTTAGTGTAATCACATTAAATCACCATGCTTGCATCACATTGGCGCTACTAAGTTTAGGAAATTTTTTGAACAACGTATTTCGAACGAGGCTGTGTCATTTCGCCGAAGAAAATTTCTCCAAATTGGTCATTTCGCCGAATTTTAATCAAGAATCAAACTGAAAGAACTGGTCATGTTTAAAAGAAGGAAGCATGATTATTTAGAAAATAACGAAACAGTACAACCCAAATAAAGGAAATCTTTCTAAAAATACAACTTAAAAGCACTGCTCATGTTCATAAGAAGGAAGCATTACATTTGAATAGGTTGCCAGGTTGAAAAAATCGATCCTTCTTAATCTTTTTGACGTAGGACAACATCTGTGATTACTATATGAGGGTACACTTTGTGAAAACCAAAAATGGAACATGTAACAAAATTATGAAAGATTTTGAACGTTAATAACTCAGCTGCCCCTGGTCAAATTTAAATAATTTTATCACCAATCGATCATAAATATTTCTACGCATCTGTGAAATTGGAGACTTTACCATTTTTCAAAATGTCACTATTGAAAATTGCACGAATGTGCAACTGTTGCTATGATAATTTAAATTATCCTCGATTGCCTGCGAAAGGCGATTTCCCTAACACAGATTTCAATCACCGCGTCGTAAGTGGTGGTGTTCTCCAGTACACAACGAAAGGCTGCCTGCAAGCAGCGAGCTGCAGCCCACATGAGCATCCATAGAAGGAGGAAGAAGCCACACTGGTATTGATCGGAATTAGTAGCTCTTCGTAAGTCGCTGTGGGCCATCTATGTCAAGCGCATCATACTAAAGAGTATAAGCAGAGAGATCCCCGCTCAAATTCCTATTCCTACACAAAACACAAGCTCCAGCTGCAGTAAACAAATAAGATTTATTATATAAGACACGTAGTCCTACGTTACCATTGCGTACAACCCCATAGGGCTGACCCTTGTAGTTCCAAAATTCACTGAGCTTTTAGAAAAGTTCTAAGCCGTAGAAAATGGCTTACTCTTTGGCGAAATGACCCATTCGGTGAAATTTTCCGCTCCCTTTCGAATAATAGTGTCGCTGACATTTTGCAAATTGTGAATACATTGGCAATATATTTTCATGGATTGATCATGCAGCATTGCTAGTTCAGACATTGAACTAGCAGTGTTCCTTAAAAGATTCTCGAAAAAGAGGTTAAAAAGGTATTTTTGGTTCACGAATTGTAAATTTAATAAAATAGTCGTTTTAGATACAGGTATAATTAATTCTTACTCTTCTCGCACAAAGGATCAATTTTTCTGAGAGACAAGCCTAACCTATCTGCCTTTAAAACTGGTATCCTATGTGACTAAAAACTGTAATAATACTGATATTTAAGCCTGCATAAGAATCCTCGGATTACACTCTCGGTTCTCTCGGGAAACGCCAAAAAACTTGTCTCATAAAATATCCCTGGGCCAGATTGGGATATGGTGAATTTTACGTAGCGCACTACTACAAGACGAACTGAGCAAAATGAAAGGGCTGGAGGATAACAATTTGTTGGATTAATAAAGTTTGGCTCGAAGGTTTTTTTTTTAGCCGCAGGCTGGTTCATCTCCGAAGATTGGCTTGAAGGTGTTTCTGGGGATTGATTTGACGTAAGAAAAATAAACTTAGTCAAAATGAAGGTTTTTTATCGTACTTTCATAAAAATTGCAGCATTACTCCAACGGCGTTCGGATGAACTCGCGGACTTTCTTTGGAATTTTCGCCATCATCTACCGCACACTGGACTGGTCAACCTCCTCACCGGCCATTTTTTTTCCCTACATCGAGCCATCTGTGCAGCGTCCTTCCAGTTTTCTTTAACTTCCGCTTGATAATTGCCCAATTCTTTTCGATTGGGTGGAATTGCGGGCAGTTAGGTGGATTGATATCTTTGTCGACGAAATCCACCTTATTGTCGCAGTACCACTGGAGCACCTCCCGAATGAAAGGTAGTAAACATTTCTCCAGGCACTCATGCTTGTACAGCTTCGAGTTCATCGTTTTGTTGGTGATGAAGAGTTTGGTTTTGAGTCCGCAGCTGCATATTTCTTGCCAGATCATCAGTAACCGAGTGAATTTATCGGCGAAAACAAAATTGAATTTGCTGACGATATCACCCATGCTGTGGTCAGATCAAACTTTTATCCGGGAACCTGCCTGAAATCCATCTTTATCAATATTTCGAATTGACTACGTCGAGTTTTCGACGTGGGTGTACAGGATCCATCTGGTACAACTGAAACACGTGTACTTTGAAAAGAAATCGCTGTCAACGCGCTGCTATAGAATGAATAAAGTGTCCGGATTCTAAGTGGACCTAACTTTATGAAGCTGTCTAACCCTCCCAAGGGTATCGAAGCTGAAATATCAGCTGATATCATCAAACATATTATTTAAACAAACACACAGGAATTTGAAAAATAAAAATTCAAATCATTGAACAGATTTCAAACAACTTTCAAGTTTTGTCCCCCACATTGAATACCCGGACCCACTGTACCACCCTCTGAATAAACAGCCGCCCGGCGGCCACGATCGCTTCGCTCGGCCGAACCCAAGAGAGCACATGGGAGCGAACGTAATCCGCGAGCGAATTGGCGAATCTCCCAAGTGCCTCCGGTGGTGGAGTCCCTAGTCCGTACCTCCGTTGAAGTTCCTCTGCGTAAACTTGGTTCGAGCTCATGAAGCTCCACGCGCACCACCTCGGCTCGGATGGGCAGGAGAGAGCGAATCGTAGAGAGCGTGACTGACTGACTGACTCGGCGGCGGCTCGGGCTGACTGGTTGTGTGTTATTTCCATAAATAAAGATAACAACAACATACAACATTACGGATGGTTCAGCGCGCGGTGTCGGCGTGGAGCAGATTGAGCGAAAAAGGGGAGACGAAAAAAAAAAGGCGAACCACATTCAGGAGAATTATTTTTAATTCATAGCGGGCTTTGCCGCCAGCAGCCGAGTGCAGCAGCAGTCAGTCTAGTTCAGTACATCTACCAGATCGGGCCAGGGTCGTTCGGTGTCCCGGAGTTGCGTTCGTTTGTTCGTTCGTTCGTACGTTCATTCGTATGCGGTCGTGTGGCTGCTGCTTTTTTTGGAGTGCAGATTTAGGTTTGTTTCCTTGTTGATGATGATGATGATGGTTTTGATCTTCAGTGTCCGAGTTTCGTGATCGCCGTGGACCAGAAAATAACTCCACCACCAGGTGAATACGAATTTTGGACCCCCGTTCGTGGTGAAAGAGAAGATTGTGGCTCCACCACGCAAGAAATACAAGAAAAACAAAGGCAAAAAAGAGATTGTAAATAGTTTCGAGTAAAAGGAAGAGTTCAACGCGGCTGAGAAGAGATTGCTGGTGCACGCGGTGAACACAAAAGTAAAAAGTATTACGCGTAACACGGCGGCGCCGCACCGCGCCGCACTACTTTCTCCGCGAAGAGCTCACCTACTGAGATTGTTGTGAACGGTGGGGATCAAAAGGGGAGGGGTGAGAGGGTGGAGAAGTGGAGTTCTTGGGCTGTGATGCACCGCGCAGCCGCCTGCGATCGAATCAAATCCGTGCAGCGGTGCGTGACTATGCAACCGATTTGCTCATAAACCGACGACGGACTGTGTGAGTGCGTGAAAATTGAAAAAGGGAACGCCGACGACGATGAAGAAGTGACTACCGGTTAGGTTTCTTCGGAGTGTTTAGAGCGACCGAGAGGGGGTCAGTTCACAGTAAACGCTAATTGTTAATTATTATTTGCAATTTGCTATTTACTCCTATGATTTATGAACAACACTCCGTGCCATGTCGTCAACGTGGCGGTCACCTACGACAGTACAGTAGTCTGAGTGAACTTTGCCGCGCCGATGAATTCGCTTAAAAGCAGTGATTATCTCCCCTCGCCTTGTGCGGCGGCGCCGTCCTCGTAGTCGGCAGGACCGCAAACTAGCCAGGGTTCTACAACCCAATCAATCCAAGAAGCTACGAAGCGAGTGAAGTGCATCGCAACCGCAGCGGAGCGGCAGTTTCTGTTTCTGTTTTGAATTAAATGAATGATCACACATTCGATTCGAAAGTGAATGCAACCGTGCTCGCGCAGCATGCAAAGTGATTCGTGGTCCAGCTCGGGCGGTAAATGTCAATTGCCGGATTGTGTGGTGCGCCCTTTCCGAGGGTTGCGAAGTGTGACAGGCGTGGAGCTGTCGCACCACCCCGGGTATTGTTGTTGAGGTATGACTACTAAAGAAGAAACGAGTGAGCCTCTGATGGTGTGGATGTCCTAATAAGGCGACGAAGACTTGGAACAGGTTCTGAGGCTTCTCGGGGTGGTGTGACAGAATGTGGTCGGCAACTTTTGTGAACGTACCCGTTGTTGTTTTCTTCAGTGCTACAGCAATTGGATTTTGGATTGTCCGGCAACGCGAGATAGTGCTCCAGGCGATTGGTTTTTGGGGGTCGAAACACTACCTAGGGTTGTAAACACGAGTGCGGTAATTAAGCTTAACAGCGATTTGATGGCAATTGTAGTGAAGCGTTTATGAATGTAACAGGTAAACACAGGTCTTATTTGTCATATTGAAATTCGCTGTACTCGTGGTTGAAGGCTGCGGAAGTCGTCACAACATTAAGAGGGATATGAACAGGATTCTACACAAGTCATGATGTGCAACAAACTTCTTCCGATGTTGTATCTTTGTAGTTCCTCAATGTTATTCAGTCGTTTCTACCGATGTTTGGTGAGTGGAAGTTTCAACTGCATCCGAATTACCACTGATTTGATTAGGATTCACGATTTTATTGGTAGGCTTTTTATGTAATTTGATGAAGCTTTACTAATATCATGAAAATCCTATTTCTCCTACATCCAATGTAAGGTTGGATTTATTACATCCTATGTTTCATAGAAAAAATGTCATGGCAGTTCTTGCCATAGTCTGCAGTGTAGAAGCAAGTTTTTCCAGTATGACATTTTTTATAAAACGTTCACAAGATTATTATCCAGACGCAAAGCATTTGGGGAAGCAAACTTTGTTCGAATAATAAGCTAACATTAAAATTACAATTTTTTTAAACTCTTCCGGCAAACACATTACAGAAACTGTTCCCGTCGCGAAACATTCCAAATTTTGCATACTTTCATGCAAATCTGTAATAGAACCTTAAATTTCCCGGTTGGGTGTGGGAACTTAACGATTACTAAAATTTTTGGATCGAGAATAAATTAAATGACAGGTGGTGCAAGTTATACCATTTACAGTCATCTGAAAAGGAATACTGTTTCCTATAATCACAACAAATTTCTCCTTCTATGCAGGGTTACTTCCACTCACTTGCTATAAAAAAATGTTTTTCGGAATTATGTAATCATGCAATAGTTTAATGCTAATTAGTAAATTACAAGAAGAAGTTATGAAGTAAATGTTTGACACATACAATCTGTCAATATTGCTTTCAGTGCGCCACAATCAGCGATTTTCTGACTCGTGAGCGCTCACTCACGAATCATAAGATCGTTAATTGTGACGCTCTCAAAGCGAAATTGACAGGTTTTATGAGTCAAACACATACTTTACATCCTCTTCTTGTTACTTACAAGTGCAATATAGCATTTTAACTTATAATGATTGCATAATTCCCAACAATATTTTTTATAGCAAGTGAGTGGAAGCAATCCTGCTTCTATGAAACATGAGTGGTTCTATCCGGGCATATTGCAGCAAAGATTTTTGACATCTTAGATAAACTATGTATCAACATGTTTTGCTTTCTTTTATTGCTGCTCATTCTTAACTTAACTCTTCGCACACCAGATTGAAAATGAAGTTGATAGACATTTTTGACATAGGATTACATCTTTCGGCAACATTTTGGGGGTGCAATTTCAAAAAAACCTAAATTGACTGCGTTACGAAAACTGGTCAGGTTTTGACCACATATAACTCTGTCAATAGCGGATGGATTTTAATTCTAAACAAACCAATGGATAAGAAATTTTGCTACGAATCTTTTCAAATAAACACTTTATTAATTTTCAATAGGTCACTATTGAAAATTACACAAAATTCCAACTGTTGAAATGTAATCAAAAATTATCACCGATTGCCTGCAAACAGCGCTTTCCCTAATAAAGATTTCAAAATCGTATTCCTTTCGGTTTCGCCGAACGTGGTGGTGTTTGGTTGGTTGTCAGCAGCAGCAGCAAAGCTCGAATTTATTTGATTGATCGTGACAAGATATTAGAAAGTTTTAGCAAGAAATTCCTTCAATCAATATTATATTTTTTTTTTTAATTTTCTATTGAATAAATAAAAAAAATTGGAGTTTTGGGCAGGAAAATGCGTAATTTTGTCATCAGAAAACGAGGCGTTATGGGAAAAGTGGTTTCCCTAACACAGTCGCTGAATATTAATACCAAGCACTGAGAATACCAGACGGTATCTATCTTTATGTCTTTTGATGAAAATTTCAAGCCCCTCTTATTAGGAGACTCATTCAAATTTTAAGCCCTTCCTATTAAGAGACTTATACAAAAAAATCTTTCCGAATTCTATTAACATAATATGCTTAAATTTGCATCAAAAATCATAAACGTAGGTACCGTCCGGTAGGCTCAGATTCTGTGATTGATGTGTTTTCCCTAATGCATGTTTCATGTCCGCACCGCTATCATCTCCAAGAACATGGAGGACAAATTTCCACAGCATTGTTCTAAACTAGCTTCCAAGCTTCCTTTTTCCATTGGTCCTTTTCAGAACCACAAATGACTGATAAAAGAGTTAGCAAAAGAGTAAGAGCTTGAATCCAAGACATACCGTCCAGGATTGGCTTGTACTACATGAACATCGACAGAGCACCTCACAAACAGAACTCTCAAATTGCTTCCTAATTTCAGCCTATCGAACTTTTCCACTTATTCTCATTGCATTTGAGTTGTCACGTGATGGGTTTTATTCGTTTTAGGACGGATTTAGTCTCAAAGCCCGGATAATGTTCAGGTCATATTTCCTGAACCAGTTGACCTGTTCCAAGCATCTTTTTTTTTATTATTAATTAATTTATTTGTACAGGCTCAATCGAATAAACTTTACAGAGCCAAGTTATCATTTGCGTTATACATAATTGATGTCCAAGCATCTTAGTACCTTATGTTTGGTTGTTGCTGTGTCCTATTCAGTTCAGTGGTTGTCGAGAAACACGACTTAGTTTTCTAGATCCGTGTTTTTAGGATGTTATTCCGTCCATATCTCCGGAACCAGATAATAGAAGATATCGAAGATATTAAAAGGCGTTCATTGGGACTATGCAAGCTTTAATTTGGTGTTTGCTATGTCCTTTTCGATTCAGCGGTTGACGAGGAGGATAACTCAGTTCCCAAAATCTGTGTTTTTAGGATGTTGCTTCAGCCAGGTCTCCGGAAATAGTGAACCGATTCTATGAATAATCAAAATGTTTCATGAGACTATGAAACCTTGTGGTTGTTGAGTTCAATTCCGTTCAATAGTTTCCGAAAAACGCGCTTTAAAAATTTTGTGACCTACACACACAGATATTTCATGATCTTGTCGAGAATAAGCCGATTGATATATCGAAAGTTGGTTTTCCAAGCGATTAGTATACCTTTCATTTCGTTAAAAATGAGCTCATGGGCCATCTTTTGGACGATCTTGTTTAAAATTAGTTTTTATGAAAGGAGAGTCGGAGTCGCTATTTTTTCGACTCCAACCCCGACTTTGACTTGACAGCTCTGGCTGAATTTGTCAAATTTAAATAAATATTGTGCTTTGCAATTACATTAAACATTTTGAGGTGGAGCACAGATTGAGGAAGGAATATATTGGAATGTTACGTGTTCAACATAGCAAAACATAAACTTTAATATTACATCCAACAGGATGCACATCAATCATGTCGAAAATCTCATGTAATTTTTATGGCCACAAAAATAAACAAATGCAGTAAAAGCAGCGTAATGTCAGTTCATGTATTGTATTCATGATAATCTTGTCGTTTTTGGCAAGTAATATTACACCATATTTTTGACACGATTGAAGTGCATCCACTTTGTTGTGAGATAAAAAATTTTTTGCTGTGTAGATGCACTTACACAGTTATTAATTGAAAGCTTTTGAGCAATTTTTGCATTACTAATAATAGTGTGTCAATTAATAATTCTGTTAAGCTTCTGCATTCATTTTCCATCAGATGTCACTGCTGTTGTTGACGGTGACATTCATCGGAAACTACTCATAATCTGTTATCCGTTAATTGTTCACAGAGGACAGTGCAGTGGAAAACATGTCTGGTACCCCTATATATGCATTTAGATTAACATCCGAAGTCCCTCCTTCGGCACACAAAATAGCTCACCCCTCACATGATTTCCCGCCGATTTCAATGAATGGGGTGGGGCAGAAAGTATCTTCTGTGCAGAATATGTAAAAAAGGAGGGACTTCGGATGTTAATCTAAATGCATATAAAGAGGTACCAGACATGTTTTGCAGTGTCAGGTACTCTATTTTGTAATCTGTGAAAGGGAAATCACAAATCGACTGTCTTCAAAATAAATGGCATGCTGAGCAATTGAGCTCGTGAGAGAGAATTTTCTCTCTCTAATTTGAATGTTTTGGCTCTCTGGGGACTGATAGTAAAGCAGGTAAAACTGTATGGGGAAACATAATTTTTATTTAATTGTAGCTTGTGTAACAATAATTTCCAGGAAAAAACTCAACGACAAAGTTAGGTTGTCGTTCACTTTTTTTTCAACCTAAATCTGCACCGAAAGCGAATTATTCCCACTTCTCTCAATTTCTTTCTGGGGATTTTCATCACTTTCTTCCAATGGAACAGCGCCATCTCTGTGGAAAATGGCAGGATGATATGATTAATTAAAATCATACTCTATGCCCAGGGAAGTCGAGAAATTTTTCAACCTGAACCCAATCACCTCTAACGGGGTCTTGCTGTGTAACTGCGCCTTTACCGACTGAGCGTAAGGAGGTCCCAAAAGAGTTGTGAAGATTATTTAGAAGAATAATTAGAAAAATCCAACAGAATTTTGAAAAATATTTCTTTAATATTTTGAGGTAAATTTCATCTGAATTAAAAGGAAATTCTTTGCGGTATGTTGAGGAGAAATAAATGGAAATTCTGAAAAAAATATGCAATGGTAATTCCAACGAAAATATGATCCGATTTCTAAAGGCATCTTTTTCAGGTATTCCAAGAGAATTCTGATTAGAAATCAATCTGCAATCTGAACTTGAAGATAGTTCTAATTCCAAAGAAATCCTTAAACAGAATTTCAATTCAGAGGCTTCATTCAAGAGACTGACGAGGATTGCAAGGAATTTCTAAGGAGAATGTCTAAGAACTTAGAAATCATTCCAAGGGATTTTCTGAACAATGGAGAATTCCAAGGTAATATAGAACTGAATTTCAATATAATGTTGAGCACCAGCCCAAGGCAATTAGGGTTAACTACCCCATTTCCGGCCTATTAAGCACAATCCGCACTTAGTCTTTCTTAATCTAGCGCAGCTTAGCACCAAACTGAATGTTAACATTACTGATGGCAAATGTATTTACCTTTCCGTACGTACCTTAAAGATTTGATAAAGATAAACCAATCGTTGAGATATTGTCAAAAGTCTAATACTGCTTCTTGACGCCAAACTCGGCCTACGGAATCTAAACTCGGCCGAACGCATTGAAACACCAATAAATTCACTTCGGCCTATCGGATTAAGATAAAGATTTCTTCGATCGGAGCGCTTCATTTGTATTTGAGAATATTGGGTGCAAACATTCATATCACGCGTTCTTATTGACTTCGTTCCGTAGCTTATTAGCTAAAGTATCGTACCAAACGCATAATTCACCTGTTAACGCCGAAATCATTGATCTATTTGATGTTTTCTGCATAATAGGCCGAAGTAGTTCGCTACCCTATGTGGATAATTCTTTTGTTATTCTGAAAAGTGTATCGAGGAAATTCTCACGAGTATTCGTATTAAAGTGAATGATGGAGAAAAATTTATGCTAGTTCCTGCAAACATTATGAAGAGATTTATGAAGTTTTCGGACGTTATGTCCATAAGGCTAAAATCTATACTTCGTAACACAAAGATATATGGAAGATCTGCAAAAACACTAAACACAAAATCTACTGAATCTATATCATAGGGGAAATGAATTTGGACCCATACATAAATTCAAAAATCGATTAAATTTTCAATAGCGACCAAAAATATCCATTAGTACCGTCCCAATGACGCTTTCATCTAGATAAAATTGATAAATAGCATATTTTTAGCAATGGACCCAATCTTAGATCCATAGGCCAACATAAGCGCCAATTTCCCCCATCAAACGAGAATTTGTTTTCAAAGATTTGCAGCAGTGTGCACTACTGGCTAATGCTTTACTACAAAGCTATGTGTTATATATTATCAAAACTCTAACTCTGAACATATGAGATCAATGTAAAACTCGCTGTCTATTGGTAATCATTTTGCATTAAATCAGATATTTTGCTTTTCAACTCATCTTAAGGCTTTTGCTGAAACATTGGAAACACTCATTGAAGTCAGTTTCGACTTTCCTCGGAATGAAGTATCATTGTGCTTGTCACACATTACACAATGTATGCATTGGTTGGAATAGAAAGCTTCTTGTTAAAAACCGTGAAAGTGCTGCAAAGAACAGTTAGTTTGAGCTGCCACTCTTACCTACGAAGCCTCTAAATCCATGGAGAAGTTGAATCAAACGAGATGTCCTGCTGTCTGTAGCAATCAACACCTTTCATGGTATCTATGATGCGTCGTTTATTTAGGCGCTGTAACATTACGTTTGGTTCATGTCACAGCACCAGTTCTGCTTACCAAAACTTGGCCCACTAAGCACACGGATATCTTCTATGTCGCTTATGGGGGCACGACCGCAGGGGACCGGTCTGGCGTCAACGCACGCCCATCTATAGTTTGATAATAGGTTAAGATCATTTCGAACCTCTCATCATTCGCTTATCCAGATAAGAATAGAGTTCGAAGCGTTGTGTGCTCCAGCTATCCTGAGGAAAACTTCGAAGGGAACCAGCTACTAGATGGTTCGATGGATCTTTCGCCCATATGCCCACTTCTGACAATCGATTTGCACGTCTGCTTCGGTCCTCCTTCAGGGTTTCCCCTGACTTCAACCTGATCAGGCATAGTTCACCATCTTTCAGGTCACATCCTGGTTTTTTGTGGCACGGTAGGGCCCCGGAGGGCCGCACCGTATGCCTGGTACAACAACATGACTAATCAATGGAGAGATCAATTTCAGACTTTCTCAGGATCTTCGAGACCAGAAGCGTTTTTTTTATAGACCTGTGGATTATAAGAAACACAATAAATTTATGAACTCATATAAACTCGCTGCATGGAAATAATTCCGTTTAATACAAATGCTCGAAGGTTCCATTTTGTACGGTTAGAATACCAGTGAATTCAAGGTACGTGTACTAGTTATGGCTATGCGTACCTATTGTGGAATTCTCATAGGCGATAATTGGAACACACCCAACAGGAGCGTTTAGCCATAACTGGTTCGTCAACCCTATACTGAGAAAACAAATCCTCTGATTTTCATATAAACCTTGTAATTTTCGATTTCAAATTATTGAAAAATTTCACTCGATTTATTTGGGCAGCCCTACTGTTGCTCAATAAAACAGATGAAATTATCGTTAATAAGTAAAAAAAATCTCCTTAAAATAGATCGGGTTGCTCCTTGAATGATTGATCAAAATACGTTAAAAATCTTAAAATGCTCAGTAAATATTTAAAGTACGCTCCCTAAAATAGAGAAAACTGTACATTAAGCATTTGAAAATGCTCCTTAGTATGCACCGCTTTGCACCATTTTGAAGTGTAATTGTACCATATATCATCGGAAAAGCTGCTGTAGAAAGGTTAATAAGTACCATGAAAGCTGAGATGTCCAGTAAATCATTGTGTGCATTTGTACATTTTTACTGAACATTTCAGCTGATTTCATGGTACTTATTAACCTTTCTACAGCAGCTTTTCCGATGATATATGGTACAATTACACTTCAAAATGGTGCAAAGCGGTGCATACTAAGGAGCATTTTCAAATGCTTAATGTACAGTTTTCTCTATTTTAGGGAGCGTACTTTAAATATTTACTGAGCATTTTAAGATTTTTAACGTATTTTGATCAATCATTCAAGGAGCAACCCGATCTATTTTAAGGAATTTTTTTTTTATTTATTAAGGAACATCGTCATTGTTTAAAGATTCATTTACCTTTTTACCATTTATTTGTGAATATATGTATTTGATTTTCGATAAAATTAAAACCTTTTTACTATGTAATTATGTCGTAAAAGATTGAAGCAAGAATGCCTTAACAAATTATGTTTTTTTTTTCGAAGTGCTGTTCACTTTCTAACGGATTTAAAGAAAATTGACGGTATCACTGCGATCTTATTCTTTAAACTAATGTATTCATAAATATTTATCACACAGACAGGGACTTCGCTAAACTTTACTCTTTTTATTTTTCCTCAAAATTTGCTGACATAACAACTATAACTGCATTAAAGAAAATAGATAAACGCGTCATTGGGACGGTACTAATGGATATTTTTGGTCGCTATTGAAAATTTAGTCGATTGCTGATTGATTGATTGGTATGGGCCCAAATTAGGGGCATTTAGGTCGACATTACATCCATTTCCCCAATAGTGGAAAAGTTGTTCTTTTGATTGAGAATACGACAATTTCGGTAATAACTACAGAATCATCTGATAATAACAATCTTATTTATCAATCTGGGATGTGTTAATACCATACTGTAGAGTTTCCCAATAGTCGTCGTGGTGATTAACTTGTACTTTTACTTCGTCTTTTAGAAAGTGAAAATCTCGGACACTACAGCGACCGTGCGAAACTCTGAATTTCTTATACCTTTGGCCCATTTGTGATAAGTCTATTAAAAAGCAAATACATACTCTTGTTAGAGCCTTCAACTAGTTAAGAAATGACCATCCGATTCCTGCGCATTCTCCGAATCTTACGATGAAAGTGATACAACATCAACTCATTTTCCAACCGTAAAAGTGCTCAGAGCACTTTGAGTTGAAATTTTTAACACGAAACCTTAAATGTACCAATAATTTCAATAACAGGGGCTGCACCAAATGTTGTTCCCAAGAACGGAACAGCAAAGACCTATCAACTCCACTTGCATTGCCACACATTCTAACGCGTGACTTTTTGCAATTCTTGTTATCCCTCTTTCCCATTGCTGCACGACGACGTGACCCTTCCGGAGGGTTAGATTGCATGCCCCATAAAGAAAGACAGTTTTCCCCTTTAATTTAATTGGATTGCAAGCCGTGCTACGTGCGACTTGCAGCGATCCATCAAAATTTCCAGAAGTTTTTTCAGCAGAAAGCATATCCATTGTTTTCCTTTGACCAAACCAATTCAAACTTTTATAGGCACTGTGTGCGGGGTGTGCGCGGTGAGTTCATTACTGTCCATCGATCACGCCCCATATAGCGCGCCGCGAGCGACCGGCAACTTCCTACCTTCCGTCTTCCTCACATTTCCAATGCAGCGCTCACACACGAACCAAGCGAGGCGCCAAGGTTTTTCGCTGGAAACCCACCTCTAATAATGAATCAGCATTCCGGCCGAAACAATCCCTTCGCGGGCCCTCACTCACTGATAGCGTGAAATATATGCAAATATGCAACCACTACTGGTGCTGCTGCTGCTCCACCCATCTGTATACCGGTCGTTGGTGCAACAGCCAGAGAGGGGTGGGTCACCTACCGAGCTCGCGCGCGCGAAAAATCCTAAGCTCGCTGCATATGAAACGACGACGACGACGACGACGGACGCGAAACCTTGAATCGTGGTGGCGGCGTTTTTCTTTGTGAGTGATTTTTTAAGATCAACGACTGACGGAGCCGCGAATACCCAATGGTGGTGGCTATTTCAAAGTCCAATTCGAAAGGTTAGATCTAGGCGCGCAGATTGCGCCGAATGCACTGTGCCACCCCATCAGATGTGAAATTGTGAAAAATACGAAACCCCGACGCCGTCGTCGTCAATTGAAATGTGGCTGCCGCCAAAGAACGATGTTTTTTTTCAGTTGCTCACACACACACATATGTCGCAATGATGCAAAAAAGGAGGCCGCCTGCTCGCCCGCCACGATCACTGCTGCAGTGATGCCACGAGATCGCTGACAGTTGAATATGGTTCAATTTGAGCGCTCCCCCCAATTATTGGGGTTGATGCCGTAGAATAGCCGCACGCGCCTCCCTCCGGTGTCCAGATGAATGATCACTTCGGTAGATCAAGGATAGTATGTTCTTGCTCTGTGGGGTGCTTAGAGGAAAGAGTTGTATCCTTCGGTTTCTGTGGTGATTTATGTGAATGATAATCGCTTCATCAGGAGAATGGTTTTTCGGAAGCTATTAAAATGTGTCCACTTCAGTTCTTGTTTTCGGATGATTACAATCGTAGAACTAGTATCTGGATGTTTCAAATGATTTACTTTGGATCATCCAACATTTTTTCTTCAGGCCTCTTGACGTTGCTAGAATGCACAACAACTTATCTTTGGAAACTCCTTTGACTTGCTTTCGGAAGTATCTTGAAATTGCGTTTGAAAATGTCCATGAGTCCCTTGTGGAAAAGTCAATTAATATTCTCCAAAAGTAGCCTAGAAATCCTTTTCGAAAATTTTAAAAATTGTTTTGGATGTTCCTTCCCGGTAGACGTTCCATTGACTTGTGATTGGAAGTTCCTAGAATTTGTAATAATTGGTTTCAAAATATTTCAGATAAAATCTCCACGAAAGCTCGAAGCAGTTCTTCTGAAAATCTTTAAATATGACCGCCATATTCTTTCTGCTGAGGAAGTCTCTCCAAACTTGCGTTTCAAAGATCAAATCTTACATTTAACAAATCCCATAACTGATCTGGAATGGCTCCTTAATTTACATATCGATGATACCAGAGCACAACTTATGATCGAAGGATCCCGAATTAGACTTCAGAATATCTCAGAACTCACTTACGGTGGCTGCCAACACTTGGTTTTTAGTGTTTCTTGAGTTTGTCTCCGGCAATACGTAGAAGTTGTCATCAGAAGTTTCCAGAACACCTTCCATCGATGGATTCAGTGACGGTTGGACAATTTCTGAGACAGTCAGTTTCCGGAGATAAGCATTTCTTATTCAGCCGCTGGAAGTCAGCCCGAATATGTTTGAACCGTCCGTCCATGGAAACATTTCCTCTATCGCCGTGTTATCGTCATATACCTACTCGCTTTGCTGTGGCCATGTTTCAGCTGGTAGTCATTTGTAATCAGTTGAATAGGGAAGGTGTTATGTAGAAACACCGTGCAGTGTCCGGGTCGGATGGGAATTGCGTTGGTTTGAAGATGCAGTTATAGCTGGTTTACGCAAAAACCATCCTGATCCTCTACATTTTCGATGCTTTAAAATGAACTTGAGTTTTGTTTCTTTCATACAACGTGTTCAACGCATCATTTCTATAACGCCTAGCTAGAATATCAGCACGGAACGAAAATGAAAAAAGACGGACGCTTAGAACGAAAGGCTGTGGATTTTCTGGTCGTTGCTTTGCTCATCGCTTTCAATGAAAGTAACGTCGATTATCGGGTTGAAACGAAACCTTCTCATTGCTTTAACTCCATTTTACCGGCACTCTATCACCGCTCTTTAAATTTGTTTAATATGCGTTTTGTCCCGTTTCGTAACATTTGTATAGATAAATATGTTAAAATTTATTTGTAAACGCTGACTGACGTTCTAAAATGCTGCGAAGCTGTTCGACTTCAGCATAAAAAGAAAGCTATCAGTCTCTCGTCGCATCGATTTTGTCGATTGAAGCTCTTGCTGTGACGCCCTGGTCCTAATACTGCACGGTGTAGTGAGAAGAGCTCTTTGTCGTTCGAAAATGCTTCTGCCTAATAGCATCCACCATCAGTCCCCACCCGACAGTGGAGCAGCAAGTCGGAGCTCAGACACTTAACAGAGGGAGAAGAAGAGTCAAGGAAATCTTCATCCACGTCTGTCAAATCACTTCCACTTGTTCAGCCAGACAGTCGAGCTGGTCGAAGCTATGAGGCATCACCAGTGAATCAGGAAATTGGGAAAAAGCGAAGAATTTCCCAAGAAAAATAAGATTTTTAGACCATTAAACTGGACTAGATTTTCGGGATACAGTCACTGAAGAACTTTTACGAGAATTTAAGAAAAAAAAAAACAATTCCAAAGCAATTTTGGGCAGATTTGAGAATGAATTCCAAAGATGAACTCTAAGAGAGTTTTGTCTAAAACTCCAAGTCAATTATATTATTTCAGAGTATTTTTTTAACGTGGTTCTGTGCAACAACTGAAGAGGATTTCTGGATCCGAGGAAAATATCAAGGGAATCAAATTTTGAGAGTAAAATTCCAAAGGAATTATGCGAAGAGTTTTAAGGAAATTCCGATGATAATTTCAAGGGCATCTCGAAAATAATTTCTAGATAAGTTGAAGGGGAGTTTTAAGTGAATTATCAGTAGAATTCTGATGACAATTCTAAGAGTATTCTGAGTAATATTTTCCGACAATTCTGAGGTTTTTTTTTTTTTTTTTTTTTTTTTTTTTTTATTATAGTCACTTTAACACTCTTGGGTCATTCGTGAGGTGAATTGCATTTGAATTAAGAAGCTATGAAGAAATTTAAAAAAAAAAATGGAGGATGCTTCAATGAATTCTTTGAGTAAGATTAAAATACAATGAGAATCTTTGGATGAACTCCATGAATTTTATGGAGTGCTTCGCAAAGAATTTCTGGGCTGTTTTCAATAAATTATCAACGGCCTCCCATAGAGAATCGCAAATATATTTTTGAAGAAATCTTTTTTTTTATTTTCCTTGATTTGTTTTCCGTTGATCTTGTTTTCCGTGCTGAGCACCAATGCTAACGACGCCTGGGAGGCAGCTTCCGCACCTGTACCCTACCTATCGACCCATCAACTCATGAACCGGGGACCAACGGCTTTACTTCCCTTCCAAAGGAATGCGTGATCAGAGACTGCCGGTGCCGACTGGGATTGAGCCTAGGCCTACGGGGGTGAGAGCTAATCACGCTTAACTCCACACCACCGGCGCCGCTTGAAGAATTCTGAAAAGAACTCTGTAAAGGGAAATTATGTACTAGGAAATGCTTGACAATCACATAGAATATTGTTAAGTTTTGAGCAAATTATGAAGACTTCGAACGAAGAACTAAATTCAAGATCCAGGATCCTGGAATCCTGCTGTCTTAGTAATGACCAATTGAACCTAGCAGTCAGCTCAAGCACATTTTATTGTATGCTTAGTTTACATGTAAAGGGTGGAACGAGCAAAAAGTAGTCACCCAAAATTAATTGTAGAAAAATAATGATGATAAATTAATCATCTGTTTAATGCCATTCAGGCAGCTAACCCTCATATGAAGCTCTGATATTGTTGAAGGCTTTGCGGTTGACCTCTTTTTAATTTTTTGCACAACCTTATTAAATTATTAATTGATAGTAACTTGCAATGTACGTCATTCTGGTTTGATATTTTTTCGTATTATCAACATGTTCTGGACCTTTGTTGAGGATTTGTCTTGATGATTGTTCAATATTTTTTTAAAATGGCCGAAGTATAATCAATTTGGCGGGTTCTAGTTTTTGGCTACAACTGCAACGTTGTTGGTTTCATACAACGCTATCGTAACTTTACAGCAATAGCAAGGCACGAGATCAGGCCAGTACAGCTCAGGAAAGCAGTAGTTTTTTAATAAAAGGTAATCCACATTTGTTCAAACACTCGCTCACGAAAATATTCTGGATGAAGATGCCAGTTGTCCGTTGGCACCCGGTTCATGAGTTGATGGGTCGATAGGTAGGGTCCAGGTGTGGGAGCTGCCTCCCTTTCGTCGGTAGTATTGGTGATCAGCACGCAAAACAAGATCGACGAAAAACAAATCATGGGAAAAAAAAGATGCCAGCTGTCACAAAGATAATTGCTCTTCAGTTCACTAGTGCAAATCACGAGCTCGACTAAATATATATTTTTTTTTAATTTCGGAAGATTGAACTAAACTATTCTTTTCAAAGTTGCAGTATGAAATTATTGACCAGGAAGCTGTTTAAAATCAGCCTTCAAAAAGAAAGGTTTTAATTTAACGAATGCGCTTGCATAATTTTAAATTATGGTTCTCTTGTTTGATATCCAACAAAAAAAAAATTAATGCAAAATTCCAATTCTAAAATGCCAAGAGATTTCTTAGAAAGCCACCTTCGAAAATCAACATTTGTTATCTTTTATAGTGCATTTTAAACAGAAATGCACTCAATTAGATTTGACTACATTTTGTACGTTCCACCCTTTATGTCGAACAACCGAGAAAATTAAAAAAAAAATCTGGTAAAAATCGGTAAATGTCATGAAGGCTATTTTTCAGGACCATTCTGAAAAAAGACTAACAAAACCCTTTGCACAATATTCCCGATGTTTTATCGTTTAGGTTTGTTCAAAGAAGGTTTTTGAAACATTATTCTGCATCTTATGAATAATGCATATATATTTTTCATTAAGGTGGTATTACACTTAGAATAACATTTTTTTTTTTGTAATTACAAGATAATATGTTTATGCTTTCGGTAAAGTTGTAGAACTAGAAATTTAATGAAACTTAGCTCAATACATTAAGTTTCTACGTCATAAGTCTAGCGGGACATAAAAGGATTTTTGCTAGGACAACATTAAAATCAGTTATTTAGCTTTTTTTAACTAATCGATTTGAAATTTTATTTTATTTTATTTTATTTTATTTTTATTTAATACATCCATCTGACAATAAGTCTTAATGAACCAGAAGCCATAACAAATACTAAATGTATCTGGAGTCAATAATACGTCTCTGGAATTGAGCAGCAGGTTCCCCAAACTCGAACAACTCTTCAACTGTAGAAAACGTGTGAATCGTAACAGGTTCATGTTGTCCAAAAGAAGAGCGGTGTGAGTCTTGATGCAATAGGAACGTTGAGCGTAGAAATCTGCTTGGCGCACGAAAGTTCAAGCAAGAGAGTAAGTGGGTAGAGTCAATTTCACCACTTAATAACTTCGCGACGAATGTTGCCTGTTGAATTTGTCGCCGTCGTTGTAACGTGTCCATGCTTAGCAAGCGACATCTCTCAGCATACGGAGGTAAGTTTAGTGGATCTCTCCAAGGAAGTTGTCTTAATGCTCGACGAATGAATGTTTTTTGGATACGTTCTATTCTGATGTTCCAGGAAAGTTGGTAGGGAGTCCAAACAACAGATGCAGTCTCGATAATCGGACAAACGAGTGAACAGTACAGTGCTTTTAAACAGTACGGATCCGAAAAATTTCTTGAGATTCTTGATATAAAACCAAGCTGACGATTAGCCTTAGTGATTACCATTAAACGGTGTAAGTCAAACGTAAGTTTAGGGTCCAGCATTACACCTAGGTTGCTTACTTGTTCTACTCTTTCTGGTCTAAAAAGTCAACAATATCATCAAAATACACAATTTTTCTCAAAACAGCATTATTTTGAATCGCTTCAGTTGCGATTTTAAATTTTTGTAATTTTAAAGTAATGTGTAACCATTTTTGCGGATAAAATTTCTCTGAAAATGGCAGTTTCTGGCAGCCAAAATTAACGTTGCTTGGTCAATTATGATATGAAGTACCATTGTACCAAAACCACTGTCGGGCCACCCTAATTGCGAAATAAAAAAAATGTCGGTCTAATATATTTCGATAAGGAACAAAATTACCAATTGTTGTGAAAATTTTAGATCCACTCTAACTTTTTCTATGGAATTGCTGAATAATAATAATTGGGATTCCTTTTCCTTGACAAGGTGTGGGAGCTGCCTCCCTGGCGTCCATCCGTCAGCACGGAAAACAAGATCGACGGAAAACAAATCATGGAAAAAAATAAACAAAGATTAATTTCCAAAACCTAATTGTAAATGTAAATCTTAAAAGTCTTCAAAACATGAAGAAAAGACGACTTGTTGTTAAGTATTCCTAATACTTAACGTTGAAATCAGATAACATTTCAAATACAGTCAACTGTCCTTCTCCCTCAATGGGTATCTAGACTACTTCAACTACATTTCAAGAACCACATGTGAAAAGGGCATACAAGCTTTTTGTAAACAAACTTTCTTATGCCCTTTTCTCACCACTCATATGACACCAACGCAAACCATTAACATTAACGGGTAGGGGAAGCTTTCCCCTTCCCGATGATGTTGTTGGTTTGCGTGGGCGACCGTCGGTTGGCGAGAAAAGGGCCTACAAAGGTTTGTTTACAAAAAGCTTGTATGCCCTTTTCACATGTGGCTCTTGATTTCCCATGCTCAATTACTGCCGTAACTCGAAATCCTTTTTTAACTCGTTGTTTGCTTGAATATCTATATAGAGAGAGTTTACCTTTTCACCTCCCTTTTCTCGTTTTCTCTTTCTTTGTTTTCCATTCTATTTTCTCTCTCATTCTCATATTTACTCACGCTTCATATATCAGCATATATGAAGCATATGTTTTATTTGAAAAAGCTCATCGTTCAACATTTTGGACTTAGAGCCCTTGTGCCACCTCTAAATGTCAACGAAAAAAGCTCAAATTTTGATATGTTACATAATTAGTCCCAATAATCATTTTCCACATGAGAAAACATGTCCCCGAACGATTATTAAAAAAGACCCACCCTATTGTCCCAGTTTTGGAAAATAACCCAACAAACAAGTTTGGGTACATCCTCTCTATGACGTGTATCAAATTACATTTCAAAAGGTAAATGGAATTTTTTTCGTATGATGTCTGAGGTCCAACCCAAGTAAACAAAACTTCCGCATTCAACGATAAAACCCACTTTCAAGTTCCATTAAATTCCGATGCGTACTCCTAGTAACTTGAAGTCCAAAAAAAAAGTTCCAAAAAGCATCCCCAAGCACTTCTTAGGAATTTCAGGCAAGGCTGAAAACATGGCCAAAACAAAGTTCCGAACAAGTGCCCAGCGGAACTCCTTATCAACTTTAAAGTATCTTAAAAGTTCCCTGCGGAACTTCTTAGCAACTTGAAAGTTTCTTAAAAATTCCGTCATAACCCACATGAAGCAAGACTTTATTATTAAAAAAAAAATTATTGCGCATAAATATGAAATGATCAGTGGCTCAAATATATCATAATTCTTATATATATGCAGTGCATCAATATTCTCTCTAAACATAAAACAATCAAAGAGCAATTTCCTGGATTCGAATCCGTTTTTGCGATCTACGAACGCTAACACTGCGCAACAAGTGTGTTGGAATATCATGCGGGTAAACACCAATTAAAAAAAAACTACAATGGTGACGTATACAGAACGAACGAAACGTGTAATTTTCTGTCTGGTTGAATGTAACAAAAAGACCACATGATAAATAATTTATTTTTACATGAGATTTTAAAATTACATGTTGTTGTTTTGTCACCATTAAATTTACATGTCTTTTCTGTAAAATTAAATCTCCATGTAATTTTGGCCGTTATTATGAAGTTTAGAGGTTAGAAATAAAATCATTTTGAGATTTTGTTTTTTCGAATTATTTGGAATTAAAACAAGGTATAGGAAACTATTCATTGTTTAAATTTATTCACTAACTTTGTTTCCAATAAGATCCACAAAAACACTTCCTAGGCAAGCTCTTGTCGAATAAATTCTAGTAAATAACGATGCCCTGTTTGGCACGGATGGGAATGACACACAAATTAGTGGAATCGATCAAACTTGAAAAAATCATCCTCATTGACTTCTGCATCACGGTCGAGATTTTAAGGAGCAGATCTGGGTTTGGAGACTTGAACAATATCACGTTCCAAACGCAGGAACAGCAAACGGATCAGCAACACAGTGGATTTCTGATGGAGACGGATCTCTCGAAGAGCAATTGTTTCTGGACTCGTTTCTGGAGGGTTGCGATGAGGCTTCGTCATTTTCGCATCATTCGGAACACCCACGAGTTAGCTGGTAACAACTTAGCTAGATTCCACAAAAAATAGACCATAATCTGACACAACTGTTTCGAATCAAGAGCAGAACTGTTTTTTAATGCGTGCAATTTTCCATCTACCAAATTGAATACGAATAAGTTCATGTCTTAGGAATAATGAAATATTTGTATCGTAAATCATAACTCAAACCTCCTTCTCCCTCTCCCCATCCATAAAACTGTATATCTTTACTACACAGCTAAAAAAAAGTAGTGCAAATTTCCGTTACTATGATGCACATAAATGGAGCGTCATAAATCATACAAATTTACATTATAAATCGTGTAAATTTATGAGACATGTCATGCAATATTCCATATATTGTATGCAACTTTCCACCTTTGTTTGCAACATTTCTTGCAAGCTGCTAGTTTACGTGAAAAGGAAGTTTACATGCATGAATGTTTGCATGCATGGATGTTTACATCACCAGTAAAATTCAGATTTTTTTAGTGTGTAACCTCGAGACGACCGCGAGTAATCGGTTCAATTCCTTTAACTCTAGCTTTAAGACATCTATTATGTATAACGCAAATGATAACTTGGCTCTGTAAAGTTTATTCGATTGAGCCTGTACAAATAAATTAATACAAAAAAAAAACTTTCCAACTGGCCGCCATGATACTTTGTTGAAAAACGTCAAACCTGCAAGCCAAAGACATGATGCGTTTACGTTAAGAACATGTAAAATTATAGTTTTTAAGATGAAAATTTGAATGTGCTGCATTAAATTACATGGTGTTTCATTCAAAATTAAACCATTACGTTAAAATTATATGAAAATAGATCCAATACTAAATTGGATGTGTTGTAATTATAATTTGCGTCTTATCTGATTGAAAATTCTGTGCGATATTGTATTACATTAGCATTTATTCAATTACATTTCAAATTAAATCATCGCTAATTTTCATAATTTTTAACTGTGTAGGTCACGTATGTAATAAAAATTATTTGTTATCTGCAGCAGGAGCTTGGGTTTTGTGTAGGAATATGAACTTGAGCGGGGTTCTCTCTGTTTATACGCTTTAGTATGACGCGTTTGACATAGATGGCCCACAGCGACTCACGAAGAGCTACTGATTCCGATCAATAGCGATGCGGCTTCTTCTTTCTTCTATGGATGCTCATGTGGGCTGCAGCTCGCTGCTTGCAGGCGGCCTTTCGTTGTATTCTGGAGAACACCACCACTCACCCCGCGGTGATTGAATAAACACCTATAGTGAGACCGGATGGAATTAAACTTTGAAATCTGTGTTAGGGAAATCGCTTTTCCCAGGCAATCCGTAATAATTTTAACTATCATAGCAACAGTTGCACATTCGTGCAGTTTTCAGCAGTGACACTTTGAAAATTGATAAAGTCTTCAATTTAACAGACGCGTTGAAATATTTCTGATCGATTGGTGATAAAATTATTGAAATTGGTCCAGGGGCAGCTGAGTTATTAACGTTCAAAATATTTCATAATTTTGTTACATGCTCCATTTTTGGTTTTCACAAAGTGTACCCGCATATAGAAATCACAGACGTAGTCCTACGTCAAAATTAAAAAGGTGGTGTGTGTTTCGTATTCAAATCAGTCAGCTGAAAATTCCAACAGTAGGCGGGTCAACAGCTTACTTTAATATATCTCTGATGACGTAGCGGTTCGTGCTGGGGCTCTCACGCAGCAGAACTAGGTTTAGTTCTTCAAACAGCTCCAATACTGCACAAATAAAAATTCTGAATTTTAATTGCGATGTAAACATTCATTCTTTCACGTAAACTTATATTTAATTTCACGCAACCGAGCAACTTGTAAACAATGTTGTTTACAAAGATGGGCTTTTGTATTTATACAATATTTGCTACATTGCATGAAATGTGTCAGAAATTTACACTACTTTTTCGAAGTGTGTACTACTAATGCTGATAAATCAATACACGTTCATACCTGCCTTTGTAAATAACGTTGATAAAGACCTGACTTTAGAATTAACTTTCATAAGACTGCGAAGTAAATATAAGGACAAAAACCTTTTTTTAAACTTATTTCTAAAAGTTCCGTTCAAGTTAAGCCGGAAGCCGCTTAGAGTGCTTTTAAATAATGGTACTGGAACATTCAACTTCTTATAACGACTTAAAAATGAGGCTGTTTAGAATTCTATAGACCCCCTTCAACCAAGCTGCTTAAGCCACAAATAGCCTTTTATCAGAACTTTTGATTACTTGGGAACAACATTTGAGCAAAATTTAAAAAAAATACATCGACAACAAGACTGCCTAACCAGTGTCCACCCACCAGCCCTTGGATGGAGAACCAATTCCACCTCACCAATGTTCTTTTTCTTCTTCTTATATTTAATCACATGTGGGAGTCTAAGTACAGCGAAGGTGGTGGCCCATACGGAAATGATAGTTTTACTTCTTACCACTATACCCATGCAGTCGAGCGTTGTTGCGCTACGTCGAACGCATTCTCGACGGCGAACAAACGATTCCACTGACTGCTCGAGCCAGAAGGTGCGGGAGGTAATGATAGAATGAGCGGAAAAGCTTGATTCAACCCAGCTCCTACATGGCTACGTCGTTGAAGATCAAGATTTGCATGGGGTTCGGATCGGTGGCGTAGGTGGGCTCCATGCTGAAGAACTCGAGCCGAGAATGCCACGAGCGACGGAACCGAGGGCTGCCACCACGCTCGGTTGCTCGTTCAGCGAGTTGTTTTGAAATGAAGATCTATGCTTCATTTCAAATAATTTGACAATGAATATAATGATGTCGGTTTTACGGCCGCTTGGGCAATTTATTGTTACATCTTTATTGCCCACCGGACCGGACTTTGTGAGTACAATTCTTGCGTGAGGGGTGCAAGCGGACCAAGAACTTGTGTACTTTTGTTCCTCGGATGCGGATAGCAATCATTGTATCGTAGAGGAATGATTGCTGCAGCACCACCAGACCAATCATTCTCTAAACGTACCTTCATTCCGAGAGCATCTGTGGGGGCCAAAATGATTCCGGGCAATCACCGCGGTGCGAGGATGAGGACGTGCCAAAACGGCAGCGAATTATTCAAATTTTGCTATTTGAAAGATTTAATTACCAATTTCTGGCAGACGCTGCTGCTGCTGCTGCTTCTGCTGGGTGGAAATCGTATAAAATTGAAAATAATTGGATTGCAAACTGCTGCTGCCGGCTGATCGCCGGCTGATACATGCTCCAAGGGGAACGGACAAACAAAGGTTCCCACAGCTTGAAGCGGACTCCATATCATCAATAAAGAACTGCGGGGTTGACCCTTTTCCACGGGGAACCTGACCACCGGTTGAATACATTTCTCACAATTAATTAACTAATTACCCTATGGAACGAGCTTACCGGTTACTTGAGCTGACTCCACGTCGACGGTTCGTCCCGCGATCACTGCTGAAGACCAGAAGCAGAAAATCCACTAAATTTTAAATGGCTCGTTTCGGCCAGCCAACAACCTGTTCCGCGGACGATCCCGTCCCGACGACGGACAACTTGGGCTCGGTCTTTAAACTTTCGGCCAAAACTAATTGGATTACGCTCCCTTTGTTGGGGTGGAACCTGCGTTGAGTTGAGTCCGTCTCCCTGATGCGCTGAAAGCCTTAAAGCTACCGATGCGAAATTGCGACCAGTCTTTTCTGTTCTTTTTTTTTCGGATGGTGGGGGATTAAGTTCAGTATGAAATTCACTGCCCACAAAGCCGAGGAGGTAATCTGCATACAATCCAAATTTGACGCAGACGATGGAATAACAAAAATTACAACAACCAATGAACTGGGGGGCAGGATCCAGGCGATCATCATCTTTGATGTTTATGCATCTGTTAATGGCTTGCTGAGAATTGGCAAAACGGAACGGCCGTCGTCGTCGACGACGTAATCGGGAATGTGGAATCTTCCGGCAGCGAGGGATAACGCGTTTTATTGCGATTTTCCAGGGGGGCTCTGATGATTGGCTGATAAGAGGCGGAGATTTTAATTTTCAATTTGCGTTCGGTGGATTATAATTACTGAGATGTTAATTCTTATGATTTGGCTGAAAGATTTATTTCGGCACAGCGTCTAAAAATTGCATTCAGCCGAACAAAAAACCTTCGTTTCAAACCTTATTTTGTCAGATCACAGACCGCATCATTTCGTCTGAGATTCACATCTGCGCCCAACTTCTGCGGAACAAAAACAGAAATGATCTAATTCCGCAAATCTGACACGGTTAGTCTTAAGAATCGCATTCCATATTTTTTTTTCTTTTGGACTGCATTCACCCTTTCAAGTATTAGTCGAATGCCGTCGCACAATGATTATGATGGCCGTGAGAGATGCGATGACAACGATGGCCGGCACGTCGGTGATCTTGCTGACGGACGAACGACTGTCCAGAATGCCTGTCAGACATGTTTCCGGACAGAACTACTCTAGCCGACCGCAAACCCAAATGGAATTAGTGAATTAGAGATGAAATTTGAATTTTATCGCTCTGAGCGGAGCACAAGGTCCCCAAGTGTATTCCGATTCGGAGATGTAGTACTGACTGTTACTTTTTCTCGATGTTGCCTTCACATTGTAAAGCATTGGATTTTTTTTTCTTCCTCTGTGGCGTGTGTTGCGGTTTTGAGGTTTCGGAAGAAACCGGCTTCTGGATTAGCTTCGCATTTCTTGGGCTCCATCATAAATGAAACATTTCTGTTGTTGCTGTTGGAATCCAGACTGAAGGTTGATGCTTAGTGTCAGTTCACTGCCGTCGCCATCAGAATACTCGGGCGATGATTGGTGTTAGGATCGAAGACGTGGATCAAGTTAATTTATTTAAAGAAATAGATCAGATTCTAATTTGCATTGAATCGAAATCGGAGAGGGACGAAGCGGATTGCATAAATCGAGATGTCTTCCTGGATCGTTTGACCTAGACGCATTCCAGGCCATGCAGTGCAGCGATCATCGCCCTCATGATGATTGTTTTTTTTTTTTTCATTGCATGCAGATGGTGCGGTTTTTGTTTTGTCTGCTGAGCAGAAGATGACTCCACAAGACGCGCAGAGAGTCATCGAGCCAGAACAAATTAATAACCTCTTTATTATCGACGATCATCTGTTCTGGATCAACGGACGAACAAAAACGCATCACGAGCAGCACAGAGAATCACGGCCAATCGGGTGAGAGATCTTATGCCGTAGCGAGTGCAGCGGCACAGGCAGTCTCTTGTTAAGCGGCGACGAGCAGATTCAACATTCCCATCGAATAAATGCGCTCGCGTGTTTACGGCTTTTATGACGAGTAACTACTAGAGAGCTATACAGTGTGTTTGGGAGTGTGCGAGTGGAGGAACAGATCGAATTAAGCAGGCACCACACGGGCAAAAATATTACAGATGGGGTCTGATTCTAGGCATCTTTTGTCAGGAATGTTGTCATTTCAAGTTGAACAATGCATTAAGTGTTAAGTAACAAAGATCGATTCTCTTCATCGATTTTCTCTTTCGTCAATAACTTGGGTACATAACAGTAGTTCAGCAATGAGCATGCATAAGGGCGTATATGCAATGATCGATTCTCTTCGTCGATTTTCTCTTTTGTTAATAACTCGCTACACACTTAGAAATTATCGCCGACTTCGGTAATTTTTACCGAAATCTGAACAGCTGAACTTTTCGGTAAAATTTATGCAATTCAATTAAATTGCTTTTCAGCTACTTTGAAACTAAATCTCCACTAAAATGACAAGATTTGATCATTTAAACAAGGTTGAACATGTTTTGATATTATTTTCAAATTCAATAGCCTTTAAAATTAAGGTCAAAGTTTTACCGAACGTTCAGCTGTTCTGATTTCGGTAAAATTTACCGAACATGGGAACAAAATCGTAGCGTGTAGATTTAACGTTTCTCGGTGTGTTTGCTGTTTGCTTTTGATAGCCAATACAACCTGTTACAACTCTGCATTGAAAAAAATCTAGAAAATTGTTTCGCTTAGTTGTAGCAACAGAAAATCGATGAAGAGAATCGAAAATTGCGTATATGCCCTTATGCATGCTCACTGTCGAGTTGTTGTGAGCTAAAAATAGCTGAGAATGTCCTAATATGGCTGTGAGGATGCAAAGAGAAAGGCGTCGTTGTTACTTAGGACCTAATGAATTGTTCAGCTTGATTTGTCTCGGAATAATCCATTGGATATAACAAATTAATAAGGAGCAGCCCTTTAAAATTATTGTAAAAAATATTGATGGAAATATTGAAAATACTTCTGTCGTGTGGGGTGCACTTAACAACAACATGATTCGCGCATTTCGCTTACCCTGCTCAAGCGATCGCAAACAAAAACAATGAGAGGAAACATTCCTTTTTACCGCTCCGGTGCTGATCAGGGTTGCCAAATTGCAATCTGTGTTTTCGCTCACAAACATCTTTTCAGCTTCGTTTTTTTTACAGAAAATCTTTGATGATATCTGTATTAATAATTATATCATTTCACTATGTTTCTGATAAACATTAGTCAAAGAAAAATAAAAGATATTAATATTGACGTAGCAAAGGAAAATGCGTCTCTGACAATTTTCATACTCCCTTTTCCTCACAAGACAAATAAAATAGGTAGGGGAAATGTTGGCTTCGGCAATACCTCAACCTATTATCGTCAGGGGGGTAAACAAAGTCCTAGAGCACTCAAATTTGGCCAATAGTTGCTCTGAAACACAATGTATCCACATGCCAAAATTGAGCTCTCAAGGACGATGTTTACCCCCTGACAATAATAGGTAAAGGTATTGCCGAAGCCAACTTTTCCCCTAGATAATAAAGGGTGATACGAAAAATGTACTGACGCAATTATAAAATTGGGTTAGTTAACAAATTTAGTATTAAATTTTGCCAAATCCAGAACCTCATGAAAATGCGACTACATAGTATGTTACATTTGTTTCCTAAATTCTAACCAAATATGGATATTAAAATAGTTTCTTACGTAAAATTTTGATTTGTGGAGGGTTTTTTTTTAAAGATTTAGGCCGGAACAAATCTCAAGTTTTTCTTTTGTCACTCCTTCCAAAGTTATGAATATATCAAAGGATGAAATTTAAAAAAAAAAAACTTTCAGTGTATATTTCATGAACTCTCGAGCGCGCTTTCTCATTCGTTTCTAAGAGGAAGAGGAGACAACTGGCTTCATACTCTTTAATCTCTATCTCTATCTCTATCTTACGCACTTCAAATCGGCCAATCACGAGCTGGTTCGCGTTTGACAGAAAAGTGGTTCGTTTTCGCCCCCGTATTGTGTCCTCTTCCTCTTAGGTTCGTTCCTTTATTGCCATAATTTAAGCACTGCACGGAACCGGAATTTTCAGCACACCGCTTATAGTAGTTTACATTTGCCAATAGTTACTTACCCGTGAGTATTTTCTACCCAAAATTAAGTTCAACTGACTCAAATTTGAGAATATCTCATATACTCACTAGTAGCTTATTGAACGATAGTCATGAGAAAGTCGAATCTCTCGTTCCGTTTTTGACAACAACAAAAAGTAAGAGTGGGATGCAAAACTCAAAATTACCCAAAATTAAGTAAAAAGAACTTAAGTTTAGGCTATTTTTTTTCTCTGTGTGGGTTAGCTGTTATTCGTTTTTGCGCGTTTTCCTGCAAAGCACCGCTCAACGATTCTCGTACAGAACAGTCATTCAGCTAAACAAAGTGTCAAAAGATTTAATGGTGGTGTGATCTAGTGCTTTAACTCTTGCATCTCGTGTAGAAGTGTAGATTTAAAAGTAATTAGTTCTGGTTACGTTGTTGTTTACAAACTTTTATGTGTATCCAAGGCGGGTAGAACAGTATTCGCTTTCGGAAAGCGCCATATGACAATACCACGGAACATCACGGACTCCTGGAGCTGTTCCGATTTGAATTCCCATTGACAAACTGGTCTAAGAAACGGATCATACGATAAAAAGAACAGGATTGTTCCTTTTTTCTCGAGTATCGTCAATTCATTTGGCTATGAATACTCGCTTTGCTAGATTGTATTATGTTGTAGAATATCACCTTGTTCTATCACAGAGTTTTCATATAAATTGGTACTAGACCTGACTAGGCATGGAAAATCATTTACATTCATTTGATGCATTGATTTACATTCATTTGCCTCTAACTTTTTTCATCAACAGAATTTTGCAAAATGGTGTTTAGAACTTTAGTAGGTTTTGTTATTAGCTACAACTTGTTAAGTTTTCATCTTTTTTTACAATTTCCGAGCTGAATCCAATCTTTTCAAAATTGGTTTAATTTTTTTAGAAGTGATACCAAATCAGAAACGATTCAAAAGATTCCTAGTTGAGGTGAAACTTTTCAGATCTGATTCAAAACTGAGTCTGAAATTTTTTGAAATGAGGTTCAAACTTTCGAATAAGTCATCAACATTTTTCTTACTGAGTCTGTAACTTTTCTGTTATTCAATCCTTTCTAAAAATTCAAAGCAGTGTAGTGATTCAACATATCCAGAACCCAAGCTTTAAAGAATTGGTTTCGCATTTTCTGGTTTGAAGCCACATTACCTGATTTAGTCCCTTTCCTTAATGAATCCAACGTTTCCTGCATTGATTCACCTTTTTCCGAACTGAGTCCAAACTTGTCAGAACGGTTTTGCCCAAGTGTTAACTGCTTCGGCATTCATCTAGCTTTCCTTAAAGTGTTTAAAGTTTTCCTAAGTGAACCGGCCTTTTTTTTAGCTTAAATTTTCCAAACAGAGTGCAACCTTTTGAGCGGTGCTGGTGGTGTAGTGGTAAGCGTGATTACCTCTCACCGCAGCAGGCCTGCGGTCCAAAAACCAACCTTTTTCTGAAGTGGTTCTATGTTTTTCTTAGGGAGTCCAAACGTGTCTGTTGAGTGATTGAATTGTATTTAATGATAGTCTGAGCTAGACCCCTTTTTGTAAGATTCACATCTTTTGAAAGTAAGGCTTAGATTTTAAAGAATGGACCTTCGTGTGTTCATACCTGATGGTTGATTTTTTTTAAGCAAGCTCAATTGTTGAGCAGTCTGGGCTTACATCCACAAAAGTACGTATTTTTTTTTATAGAAAATTGGGTTTCTTGATCAACCAAGTTGGATTTCGGCTCCACCGTTTTGAAAAACAGGCTAGGATTTTATAAAATGGAACTTTGTGAGTTCATACGTGATGGTAGATTTTTTTTGAAGTCAGGTTGGATTTCGGTTCCATCGTTTGAAATTTGTGCTTGGATTTTATGGAATGAAACTTACTGAATCCATACGTGAAGGACGAACCTGGTTAGGTATTTTTAAATAATTTTGATTTTTATGTTTTGCCGAATTTCGGCTCTCATGAATTTTTGAATTTTTTTGAAAACCTAGTTTAAAAATACGTATTTTGATGGAAGTTCGAGTTTCTTGTTCAGGCAAGTTGGATTGTGTCTCCAGCCTTGAGAAAATAGGCTTAGATTTTAAAGAGTGGACCTTGCTGAATCCATACGTGACCATGTATAATTTTTTTTAGAAAACTTAGTTCTAAGTACTTAGTAATTTGGGTTTCCTGTTCAGCCAAGTTAAATTTTGGCTCTTTCATTTGAAAAAAAACGTGGATTTTAAAGAATTACTGAATCTATACGTATTTTCATAAAAAAAATAGCTTTTCGGGTCTGCCCAACTGCATTTCAAAGCTTTTGTTTTATTGAATGGACCTTGCTGATTCCATACGTGAAGGACGAATCGGGTTAATATTCACAAAAGTACGTATTTCCATGAAATTTTTAATTTTCTGTTCTTTCAAGCTGAATTTCGGCTTCTATCTTTGAAAAATATGCTTTTATTTTATAGAATTCCTACCTTAAACAAATTCTCAAAACCCTTAAAAGGATTTTATTAGAATGTCAAGCATTTCCTAATTTTTTTCATAGATGTTATTTCAGATTTCTTCTAAACTAAGGTTGCGAATCTATCTAGGAGTCTCTAAAAAAATATTTATAACAGTCTTGAATATCTCTGCAGATTTATCCAAAAAAAGCCTAAAATTCAAACTGACATTTTTTTTTTGAAGTTTACTGCTATAATTCTATTTAAAATTTACTTGAATTCTCTTTAGAATTCTCAAGCAATTCATCTCATAATTTATTTGAAATTTTGATCTGAAGTATCTTGGAGTTCTCTTTTTAATTCTTCTAGAATTTTGTATGTACGTTTCTTTAAAATTCACTTAAAATTATTCTCAACATATCTTTGGAATTATTTTCTGAATTCGTTTGAAACATTTCCATTGAGTTTTACTCAGATTTTCCTGCTTATTGACTAATTTAAAGCAATTGAATTAGGGGGTCTGTTTTAAAAAAAAGCAGGTTTATACATTATTTTTATTTTTATTTCAAATTTATAAGCAAATTTCGCTGGTAACAACTTTTGCCGATAAAGAACGTTTAATTTGAGTACTCTACGGCTTTGTTTACCCCTTGAAGATAATAGGTTAAGGTATTGTCGAAGCCAGCATTTCCTCTACGTCTCCATTCATAAAAAAAAATTTATGTCAGCTAATTTGAGGACCACCCCAATGAATTGGGGTGAAATGTTGACAAATAACAAAATAAGGGACTTTGTAAGCACAATGTTCTTCGATTAACGATTTTCGACAAAGTTGTTCTGCATAGGTTTCCCAAATTTCAAGTTTGATCAAAATTGAGCAACTTTTGACAAGCAACTCAATAGTTTTGCTCCATTTCCCATGCAAACTTGAACATTCTCCGGCAAATCCATATAATAGGGACCTCAATACAGATCGAAATAGTAGCGTGGAGCAGTGGGTTTGTGATCCACTATACAAACTTAACTCACCTGTACACTCTCCAAAAGTTCCAATACATTTGGTTGCAAAAGTTGAAGTTTATGAGCGATTTTCCATACGCTTTCTAAAAGAACCTAAAAAAAAAAGTCTTGAGAGCAGACATTTTAGCCGAGAGAAAAGACATATTTTAACATTTCCTAATGCATTGATACATGTGAGATACTCCAAATCTGCTTCGGTAGTTTAAGAGACGAACCATCCTACGGTTGAAAGTTTCTTTAATAAATAAAAAAAAATGCTTCGGCAGTTGGTAAATTCTATTTTATATTGATACTGCATGAATCCTGCTGGTGATCAAGTATATTTTTCTTGAAGAAATACATGATTAAAAAGTTAGAACAGTCCCTTACTGGTTGTGATATTCTGGAATTATTGTATATTGGTATCAATCCATCAAATACAGAGGTCAAACTTCCGTTCGCAAATCAATTTGAGCACCCCCATCGGGAAATTCCTCCGTCGTCCAGACGAAGAAGATCATCATCATCAAACGGCCGACAGCTTGGTCGTCATCTTCGTCGCCATCGACTATGACGAGCTGCCAGCATTTTAGCAGGGAGCGTTAGAATAGAAAGTTTCCGACGGCACCGGCCCTAACCTCCTCAGCTCTCCGGGCTTGGCGCGAACTGCAAACTTTGCAAATCATGGCTAAGATTCTTCCCAACAGCTATGGAACGGATGTTCGCCGGCAGCAGCAGCAGCAGCATAAAAAAGGTATAAAATGTGCATACTTGCAGGCCGGGGCACTCTACTCGGCAAATGCGCAAACTGGTCTCGGGCTGGTGTGTGAGAGAGTGTGCCGGGCAGAAAGTATTCTATATTAAAATTCCTGCCTGCTAGCCAGTTAAAGGCCCGGTTATTGTGTTGCATCCCAAGTATGGCAAGGAAGGAACACAACCGGTTCCTCCTTCCCAGGCCTGCCTGCAAGCAAACAAGCAAGCAAATGCTGGAGAGGTCCTCTCCATTCGTTGTGCGAAGAAAGATATTTTTATATAAATTTAATCGCATAAATAATGGTTCACGTACCCCGGGATCTGAGTCCCCCGGTCCTCCCTCTGCATCTCTTTCCCGAAACGACTGGCGAACGTCGTCATTAGGGGTAGGTAGGTTCCAACACGACTTGGCCCTGAAGTTACGGAAAGGTGTACTCGTTGATGCAGACGTACCAGGTACCTACTTAGACTTTCCGAGGTGTTGATGAAAATGAGAGTTCACTCCCACACGAGCTAGAGCGGTTTGGCTGCTCTTTTGAGGGTATCCCCACCCCTCCAATTCCGCAGGCTAGACACTACTAAGGTGATTTGCTTATCGACATTTCAATCTGCCAAATGACAAGTGAACGCAAGTAGCCCCATACACATGTGGATGCCGTGTTAGTCGAATGGAGTTGAGTGCGAATTGCGATCCGTGGGAGATTTGCACAATAAAAGCTGGGTCTTGTCTAAAAGGCGATACGCCAAAATGGTGATTGGAACAACGATTGCATTCTGCATGAAAGGTTGGCGTCAGAAGTTGTCTGCATGCCGAGAAATTCTCCCTAAATGTAGATTTTTCTGATCCGGAAGTAGGCAATAACTACAAAACCTAAATGTATTTGACTTAGCTTCGGTTCATTGACACAAAACAGTCATCTTTACAACATTGTTCCTCACCAATCTACTCCGAACCACGATTTTACGACCCCATCCCGACTTTATGGACCTAATCCAATATTTGCCGAAACCTATCCAATCGCCATTGAGAGCTCGAAACGCATCCGCAGCAGCACCAGCATCGCTCGATTCGTCAAAACAAATCTCTTTCTCTTCCGAAATGACGACGACGACGACGACGACCAAGATCTCATCTTCATCGTCACGGTTATTATGGTCGTCGCATTGCTAGAGCCGCTGGAGCCTTTATGTGAACCTAGGAAGAAAGGGAGAGGAAATGCGAGGCAAGCCAAACCCAATCGAGTCACGCCTCACCAATTTCGCTCTACAAATCTCGCTTGGATCATCGATTTTAGGTGCCGGAGGGTGAAGGAGTTCGGCAAGGGGACGCCTATAAAATTCCTACTCGCACACCCGGTAACCATTAGTATGTAGGAACAGCAACAGCACCACCACCGTTGAACAATAATACAATTTTATCGCTTTGACAGTGACCTTAAAATTTCACGCATCAGCTTGGCGCGGTGATGCTAGGGGAGATTGGGGCTGATTGTGGCTAATGTTGACGTGGATGATGGAGTTCAAGATTTTTATTTTAAGTGCAATAATTTAATGGCACTAGAATAAGATCAAATTGGCAGTTTTTCCATAATTGGTCCCACGTCATTCATTAATCAGTTGAACATTCGAGTGATCCATATTGTCATCCTGATAACTATCGTGACAAAACAGGTTTTTCGCACTTGTTGTATACATCGAACGATATTGTTTAAAGTTGTTTCATGATGTGAGCAGCTTTAGACTCCCTGTAAAAGGCTGTTCAGAAAACACATTAATTTTAAATTGTTTTGGCCTAATTTGAAATCAGTTCTGTACGTCATTCTTGCTGAAAAATAAAAAAAATAAATCGAAATTTAAATTTTCACCGGGAGCGACCCAATTCAACCTGTTCACAACAACAGCCTATTGAATGCCAATTTCTGATTTTGAATGGTCAGGGCTGGTAGCGAGTTACTTTTTTCAAGTCAGTCACTAAAAGGTCTCTTTTTTAAGGCCAAGTCACTTAAGTTACTTTTTCAACTTTTCTAGCGTGAATTTATTTCACGATTAATTAATCTTTGCGTTGTGACATACAGGATGTCTACTCATTTTTTTGAATAAAATTACCTGAGTTTTCCAAGTTAGTAGGTCCAAGATCTAAACATATTCAATGTCTTGAAGTTTCGTATTCCATGTACAAGTTCAAGATTTAAAAAAATAAGTAAAAACATAAATGATTTATTTCAAGTTTGTAATTAACTTGATGAAAGATTAGAGATCTTCAAAGCAGTCCCATTAACTTTACAACAATTGTAGGAACTTTGGAGAAGTTCTGAGGAATGAAAGTAAAGATTGAGAATTTCAGTGAAGCCCTATAAACAAACTGCAAGAACATAAGGGAAAATGTGTTTTTTTAGCATCCGAGACTTTTCAGGAACTTTTATGTAGTTCCTAGAATTTCAGAGTACTTCACAAGTGTCAAGCAAACTTGAGAAATTTAGAAAACTTGAGGGGTATTGTGCAAATTTTTAAGAAGTTCTAAGTACCGCAGAAAAGCTAGATAGATTAAAACTCTACAATCCCAAATTTAGATAAATTCAAGATAGTTCAATGATGTGCGGAAAAACAAATCGAAAATCTTTAAGATGTTCCGTGAATTTCAAGGAAGTACTAGGACCTTTAGAGAATTTATGAAAACTTCAGAAATATTTCAGAAACTTCACAGAATTCCAGAGAATTTCAGGGAAATTTAAAGGTGTTTACGGGAATTCTATTTATTTCCGAGCAGAACTAAGAGCTTTATGGAAGCTTCGAAAATATCAAGACAGGTCAGGAAATCAAAGGGCAGTTCAAATAATTTCAAGGAAATATTAGAAACCTTTAAGAAGTTTCGAGAAGCTCAGTGAATTTCCGAAAACTTCAACAACGGTCCGAGAGAATTCCTGGAAATTTTATAAACATCCGGAAAACGTGAGAGTATTTTAACGATGATATATCATGGAGATTTCAAGAACTTGAAAAAATGCGAAAATTTAGCTAAGTTGATTTGAGAACATCAACGAAGTTCCATTAATAAAAAAAAAAAACGAGAACTTTTAGCAAGCAGCAATTTCTTCAAGAAATTCCAGAGAACTAAATTAAGATATTTTTAGATAGTTTATCGATATTCAGCGAAGTTCAGATGACGGTCAGATAGCTGCAGAATAATCCCATTAACTTAAGCAAATTTGCAGTGACTTACAAGGAATTCCATGGAATTATAGGGTATTCCAAGAATTCTACGATTGTTCCTAAAGCCTCAGAAGCGTCAAGGAGTTATGAATTTATATCTTAAAATTTTCTGGGTTATTAAACAAATTTAGAGAACTTCAGGTAAGCATATATAAGTTCCGGGAAAATTATGGTTATAATACTTAAGGAACATTTTTGAAACTTCAAGGCAAATTAATTAATTTCAGTTGAGTTGCGGGTTCTTAAAAAAATACTGATAAATTCAAGGCAGTCTAGAGAACTTTAATAACATTTAGTAATCGTTTAGGCACTAGGACTATTGAAGAAGTTTTAAATTAGTGACGATAATTTAAGGGAAGTTTTATGAACTTCAGAAAAAGCTTGTTCCATACATTTAGAAAAACTTCGGTAACTTCAGAAACAAAAAAAAATATTTTTTTAAATTTATTTCTTACTGAAGATTAATCCACCGTGAATCTTTAAAGTTCAAAGTGAGAATGAAAATAATGAGAAAAATTAAATGTTTTTTTTTAAGATTAATTATTTTCTTTAAAATAGCTTAGTAAGATTTTTTTAAATTCTTTAAAACTTCCAGGTACTTTAAGGAAACAAAAAAATTCCTGAGGATTCCCGACAACAGTCATCTTTATACCAACCAAATCATACATGCAATATGAATCAAATGGTGTAGTTAAATTTGAAATTAATTTATATATGACCATTTTATAAGCGTTCAAAACCTGACAATATTTCGTCACATTTTTTTTTATTTGCACCTCAGTGTAGTCCACAGATACCTAGTCCTACTTCTAAAAAGGAATGAAATGGTACATTTGCTGATACTTTGGTTCACTTTCATAGACATCATGAGTCTATTTGGGTGTACAAGCGAATGTATCGTAAATGGTGTATATTGGTTCCATGAATCTAGTTGGGTATATTTCGACACTACAGATATTGCGCTAGCCTTGGTTGATCTAGTTCATCATCTGATTTAAGCTGCAGGACAATTTGGAGAACTTAGAACATCTGGTGTACGTGATTATAGGTTGGGCATTACCATGGATCTGATTGGGCATATTTCGATACTACAGATATTGTCACAGTCTAGATTGATCTATTATTAAAAAAAATTATAAGGGACAGCCCTTCGAAGTTATACGAAATGGTGACGTAGGACTACGTGGTCTTATATAATAAATGTTATTTTTTAACTGCAGCAGGAGCTTGTGTTTTGTGTAGAAATAGGAATTTGAGCGAGGTTCTCTCTGTTTATACTCTTTAGTATGACTATGATTGCCCTGAAAAGAACTTTTTGATATGAATTTTAGTTGGGACACGTTCAGAAATTTAACTCTTTTGGAAAATCTTGGTAGCCCACCTGAAAAGGGCCAGGCTTAAAGCCTTTGGAAGATGATGATGACGTGTAGACAGCTGGATCAGCAAATCGTACCGGAAAACCCCATATTCTTCGGCTCAATGATTGGGCACTCGCAAGACTCTCGGCCCGTCTGCTGCTGGACAGGGGTTGAACTGGTGTCTGCGACATGTTGGAAGGCTACAGCGAGGGAAGCCTCAACCTTACTACGATGAATGGGTACTCGGAAGAGTTTCGGCGTGACTGCTGCTGGACACGGGTTGACTAGGTGGTTGGAGAGGCGGAAACCTTAACTTCGCTACGAGAACTGCGCACTCAGATGAGTCTTGACCCGGTTGCTTCTGGATTAGAAGCTTACTTGCTACCGTTTTGCTGGTTTATGTTGTTGATCGTCGCGATGGTTCTACTTCCACACAGGGTAGTTGCTTTGTTGGTTATGTGACTAGATGAGATCATCAGATGATCAGACCGGATATACGTTTGAAACCGCCACGGAGAGCCAGACGACGGATGGCGGGCTTGGTAATACCCTGGATGTTATCACGAAGAATCTTAAGATGACGCTTGGCGCCTCCTTTACCAAGACCTTTTCGTTCTTTGTCACGACCAATCATTGTCGCTTGTTATGTAGAAGAGTGAACTACCTAGCCTGCTACCACCTTCCTACTGCTGCTATTGCTGCTTCTGCTGCCTGTTCACCACGCCGTCCGAAGCGAAAATGAGTTGAAGGTAGACAGCAGCGCTCTTTATCTTTTCTTTAACCTGAATGATGTGCCACCAAGTGGTACTCGATTATGACGACTGAATTTGGGAAGAACGTTTATTTCATGAAAACAGTCATACAATTATCACTTTTTATTTGTACATTGGACAATGCTTGACATTTACCACTTTTTAAAAAATCTCTTGTTGAAAATCAACAGTCGAAAGCAAATGTTTTCGATGTGTGGAAATATTTTTGATCGATTAGTGATAAAATTATTGAAATTGGTCCAGGGGCAGCTGAATTATTAACGTTCAAAATCTTTTATAATTTTGTTACATCTTACATTTACTGAGCACCAAAGCTACTGACGCCAGAGAGGCCCACACCTGGACCCTACCTATCGACCCATCAACTCATGGCCCGGGGACCAACGGTTTTACTTCACTTCCGTGATCAGAGATTGTATGCCTCAGAAAATCCCCGCGGCACTGACTGGAATAGAACCCAGGCCATTTGGGGTGAGAGGCAATCACACTTACCACTCCATCACCGGTACCGCTAAAAAAAAGCAATATCTGACTCGCTTGACAACTAAGCAATATCTGACCCCCTAAAAAGAGTTTCGTAAAATAATCGTTTTGAAAACTGCGCCGATGTTAAAGAATCACAAAATTAAGCAAGTATCACAACACAAAGAGGACTAACGCACAACTAACGAAAAATCACCTCTCCGCAATCAAATCCCACTAAACATCGGAAACGACCCAATTCAGATCCGCCACCGCATGACCCCGTTACCGAAAGAAAAAAAAAACAGAATTCAGTCCATTCTGTATTTGATCTGTGCGTGCATCATAGCATTCACTTAGCATAGGAATGATCACATTAGAGATGCGGACCGTTTCACAAATTCAAAAAAAAACAGAAACGGTCGATAATAATGCTGTTAGAGCCGCCTCCACCGGGCCGGGCCCTGCCGCACGTCTCCGACCTCCGCCTTGTGTCCACCACGGGCGGGTGTGATGATCACAACCATTTAATCCGATTTTTATCAGATCTTGTCTCCGATCGGCAAGCATCGGATTCGGAATTCAGTAGCATTTTGATAAATTATTATTAAAATAGATAGGTTATCTGGGGACCGCTCGGACTCGCCTGTGTCTGTGTCCATCTGTAACCGAGTGTGTGGCAAGCGGTGACTGCAGGGCGATCGGAATCCAGGTGAATTGAGCTCTATTTCTCTCGGTGTGTTCAATATCTAATACACAATGTTCTCGGAAGACTCGGAGGAAGGGTGTACAACAAGAGAAACGACACACTCGGCACCGGAGATCAGAAGAAAAAAAAAACGGGGATGGAATGGGATTTCTCTTTTCTGTGTTCCCTACGGGCGCGCGGCAAGATCGCAGATCCCAGCGCATACTTTCTTGCAGAGTCTCACACGATCCCGTTAACCGATGCTGCTGTCCGGGGCCGGCTGTTGCAACCATCGATCGGTCGTCGGTGGGATCGGAATCAGGGAATCTATAACCAACCGACGACGACCAACTGATATGTCTGGATGTACAATTCTGTGTGCCCAAAGTAGAGACACCCGGGTTTTGCGGTTTGTTCGTTGATCCGATATCTTTCGTGCCGAGACGAGGGGAGCAACTGCATTGTCGAGAGATCACATGTGTGAATGTGCCGTTAGTTGCAGTCGCGCGCTCTGAGGCAATTGGATTAAGGCCACTCGGGTGACTCGGGAGAGTACGATCAGTTTTCGAGTAAAGGACTTGTGAGTGAGTCACAATCAATTTCCAGCTTGAACCGAAGGATCCCTTTGGCAGGAATGCAGTTCTCCCACCAAGCGAAGGAATGCATAAACCACATGCGCTCAGCAGCTCTTGACAATGACCCTCGCATATACATTGGTAGTTAGAACGGCAATGCTTCGGTCGTGAGTCATACGCCACTAACAGCCAACCCACTCTCGTGAACGAGCTTGGTTTGGTATAATCGCTCACTGAATCGAGACCGATTAGCTCCCCCAACCTTCCTCCTCCGTATTCCCCAACGAAAAAAGCGTAACTTTTCGCATCAAAACCTACTAAACTCGAACAAAGTTGCTCGTGTTTTTTTTTTTAGCCTCACACTCTCAAACACGTCTCACAATAGATTGGCATGGCTTTCTCGCACATCAGAGCTCGATTGGAAGAGAAAGGTTTACTCATATTTTTTTTTATTTCGTTGATGGAAAAGATTCCTAAATCACGATTGACGGCTTAGTTCCGAATTTTAGGTTGCCACGCTTCGTCTTTGCCCATCTCGTCCGTCCTGCGGTGAACGTCGTCTTGGATGGGATGATTCGATGAATGAATCTGCAAACCACGTGCACCAACACCACCACCAGCGGTCGTTCAGAGTTTGCTCGTAGAATTACAGCCATGAAGGTTGATGGCAAATCGGATCGGACGAAGATGACAACGTTGGAGATGGATAGGAAGAAGCGATAGAAGTGCTGCAGAGCAGTTGCCTTTAGGGGGCTTTGGGGTGGAAGATGGTAGTTGCGTTAGAATTTTTGAATAGAAGGAATCGTTTGCTATAGCAAAAAACTTGACTTTATGGTTAAGATTTCCAAATTTTGGTGAGATTGTTATCGGAGGGGTAAATGAGATGATGGGTCATAAGGTCGAAATTTTAATAGTTGTTCACTTTTCATTGAACGGTAACTGTTTTTCTCTGGTTTAGGAAAATATAGCGCATCAATAATGAAGGCGAAAACAAAGTTTATCCAAGAAACCGCTCATGTACCAAAGAAGGAAATCATTTTTGACAGTCGAAAGAACTGCATATGCACAATCATAGGCTCAACATTCCTCAGCTGATCCTAAAAACTTCCCGAGTCTGTGATCGTAAATCATTTTCTACCCCCATGATCTCTTAATTTATCAAAGTCCCAGAACCATGGAAAGTTTTTCAAGTCATCGATTTAAAAATTTAGGACGAATTCAGAATCCAGATTGGTAATTTTTTTTTTCAAGTCCTAAAATTTTCCTTTTTCATTTATAAGTGCTATTTTAAAATATTTTGAAGATCTTCAATCCTGGAAATCTTTTGTAGGTCATGATTTTCACGAAGCATTGAAATCCGTCAAATTAGTCGCTTGAAATTGACACAATGGCGTTTGCGTCACGTTCTGAATAAAACAGACCAGCCTTCTCCAGAAATTGCGTTCCGATGATGATCCAAATAACATGCATCAGTGCCAAACTGAGATTGCGGAAAACTGCCGACAGGATAAATCAGTAGCTGTCAGCTGCCTTTCCTAGCAGCGGTTTCAGTCGGCGAAAGTGGTCAACTGTTCCAAAAATTCCAAGCAAGCGCACATAAACTTCATCGCATCATTTGGGAGAAGGGAAACTGTTCCGGGAACTATGGAGCTTCCACTTGTACCAAGTTATGCATACTTGATAATTAACTGCTTCCAATGGATGGAAATCGACATAATCGAAGATGTCATGCAACTCGTTGATCCAACGCTGGAGTTGAACCTCGTTGAAAAGATCGCACAACAAAACTATCAAACGCTAAACAAATTTTGACGTTTAAAGTATTACAGGCAACTTTTCCACCATTAATGACGTCATAAAACTAAACGGACTAAAGACCAAGCAAAATGGATTCAGATAAAATATTTCAGTCTACAAATTTGTCATTATAGCCGCATTAAAACCTTTTGCACTTTTTAGCGATTTGATGAAAGCAAAACAGCTCTTTCACAAATGGCTTTTGGAAAATTAATGTTTATGCTATCGCCATATTGTTATGATTCGATTTGTATTTTTTTACTATCTTCGTTTTCCAAAACGTTTTTCCTTCAAAAAAATTTTATTCTCAATAATTCATCAATGAGCAGTACTAGAGATTACGAAAATCATCCAATGATCTCGGCTGGGCGGAATGATTAATATAACAAATAACTATATATTGTTCTTAAATTAAAAATAATAAGTAAAATCAACGCTTTCCGAAGGCGGACTAATTTTTTTTTCGACCTTCCTAAGCACATTTCATATTAGATTTAATCTGTCACCTAAAAATAAATCACAATATGACAACTGTATCGATAATTTTGGTACTTCTTCCACTTTAATAATGAGGAAACATGTGAGGATTTTTGACCGATTCATTTTCGAACAATCAATTTGGAAAGATTGGATGATATTTATGTATGCCTTTTTATCTTGATTGATGCTTTATTTTAAGTACGCTTAGCAAGCGTCAAAGGCAAATGGCACAAGTATTGACACCAAATGGCTTTTATTGTAGTTTTAATAAGGATTTCAAGTGGTTCTCAATGCTTTCGTCGTTTAACTTTTTTTTGCAGCAAATCAATCCTGAAATGCCTCGAAAATATGCTCTTCAAAACCTTCTCCAGGGTGGGCCAACTAGACAGATCATAGTCTTAATGAGGTTTTGGTAGATGTAATAAAGGTAAAGCTGGCTTGACCAGGATTTTATGAATGTTGTTTTATAGTAGCCATGTAGTACTTCATAAAACGTAAAATGTTACTTGGGGTGTATCGAGTAGGAACGCTAGCTTTCTAGACCTTGTTCTGTCTAACGAAGCTGCCACTCTAGCATGCATCGTTTCGGAAGCCATATAACCTCTGATCTTTTTTGATGCAAACCATCCTGATGAACCTCCCATCGTTTTTGAGGATTGTTCAGAAAATAATCGTACATTGGATTTCCGTCGAACCGACTGTGTTGTGATTAGTGTTGCTATTTCCGGTATCGACTGGCAAGCATTAGAATCAACTGGATGTGTTGACGATGCCGTTGAACATTTCAATCAAATGATTTGGGATATCATGGCTAAATTTGCACCTATTGTGTCGACTGCAACGGTATAGGGCTAAATCTCTACGAAGATACTGCCAAAATCGTTCGTACATTACGAAGCAGGAGTTCAACGGCACAAATAACAACTATAGGAAATACAACAGATTCCTGTATCGACGATATGTCTTCCGTACGCAATCATCTTTTTGCAGAAATCCAAAGCGTTTCTGGTCGTTTGTAAACTCCAAAAAGAACGAAGTCGGTTTGCCATTGTCATCTCGGTGAGCAAACCGCTAGCTCTGAACCGGAGAAATGCCGCCTTTTTGCTCAACATTTCATGAGTGCGTTCAATGAATCTTTGGCCTCACGATTGCTATAAACGATTCTCCAAGAGATGCATTTGAGCTCCGTCCGTTTCACATCAGTGAACATACCGTCAATCTAGCTCTTCAAAGGTTGAAACTCTCGTTTTTTGCCGGCCCATACGGCATTCCTGCGTCCGTTCTGAAGCTTTGTTCGGAGTCGTTGCTCATTCCCTTGGGGAAGCTATGTAATCTGTCACTACAGGAGAGTAAATTTTCTGAGGCGTGTAAATGTTCGCATATGTTCCCCGTCCACAAGAAAGGCGATAAAAGGAATGTCCAGAATTACAGAGGCATCCCATCACTATATTGCTGCTCCAAAGTATTCGAGATCATCATCGAATGAGGCGCTTTTCAGCTCTTGTAAAAATTACATCTCCACGGCTCAGCATGGATTCTACCCAAAACGGTCAGTTACAACCAATTTGACCGAATTCGTGTCGCTCTACGTTCGGACCATGGATTCTGGTGGACAAATCGACGCTGTTGCCACTGATATCAAGGATGCATTTGACCGAGTAGACCTCAACATTCTTTTGAGCAAGCTTGATAAACTCGGAGTGTCTGGATCCTTACCTTACGAACCGTTCGCTTTGCGTTAAGATTGTAGCTTCTCGTTCTGAAGTGTTCACGAACGTTTCTGGCGTTCCCCAAGGAAGTAATCTGGAACCCCTTATGTTTTCACTTTTCGTCAACGAGCTTACGTGTCTACTCTCAAGTAACATTGCAAGCTTTATAGAGGTTTTATAGCATTCTACAAGTCCAAAACATGGTCTACAGAACCCTCATAAAACCAAAATTGTTACTTGGGCTGCCACCTGGATGCCGGCTATTCTACGCTGACGATGTCAAAATGTATATGGTTATCAATTGCATCGCTGATGGTGAGGAGTTGCAGCTGATTTTGGATCGTATGCAGAGTTGGTGCACCCGTAACTTCTTGACACTCAGCATCAACAAGTGCAATGTGATATCATTTCACCGCAAACAAAACTCGATAGTATTTGATTATTCCATTTCCGTGTAAGCGTTAGGGAGGATTAGCCAGATCAAAGATTTGTGAGTAACGCTCGACTGTGAATTGACCTTCAAACCGCACTACAATGACATCCTGACTAAAGCTAATAGACATCTAGGCTTAATGTTTCGCGATCCGCTAAACTACTATAAAACAACATTCACAAAACCCTGGTCAAGGCTACTTAGTCATTGAAGCATCCACCAAAACCTCTTTAAGACTAGAATCTGTCTAGTTGGCCCACACTGGAGAAGGTTCTGAGGGGTATATTTTCAAAGCTCTTCAAGATTGATTTACTACAAAAAGGTTGTATGACGAACGTTTTAAGAACCATTTGAAACCTGTCTTTAAGCTACAATAAAAGCTATCTGGCAACAATAAAAACCTTTTTAAAGCCATTTTCCCTAGCCGCTTGCTGAATCCACTAGAAAAATCATCAATCAAGATAGAAAAGGATTCATAAATACCATCCGATCGTATCAAAATAATTGAAATATAATCTGATCATATAAAACTCCTATTCAATTTCCAAAATTATTAAAATTGTTCTCTTAAAGTGGCCTTGTTGTAGGTGTCATATTAAATCTTATGTGAAATATACTTGAAAACCTCGAAAAAATAAGTCCGCCCTCGGAAAACGTCGATTTTGCTTATTATGTTTAATTGAGAAAAAAAAGATGTTATTCCTCAGATTAATCATTAAGCTCAGCCGAGATATTTTTTTATGATTATCTTATTGAAAATATCTGCTAATTGCTAAATTGAACAAAATAAAGTTATATCCAAGGAAAAACACATTGTAAACGAAGATTGTAAAAATCAAACAAAATAATTGTAATATGGCGGTGGCTAAAAAGTTGGTGTTCATTGACCATTTGCGAAAAGGCAGTTTTGCTTTAATGAAATCCCTAGCAAATCCATAAGGTTTCAAAATAGCTTTTATGAAGAAAACTTCCTGACTGAATTTATATTATCTAAAGCCATATGAATCGGAAGCCAGCCAATCTCCGCTTACTGACAGCTTCAATGTTTTGCTGTCGGTACAAATGCAAGTTATTTCGTTCGTTTGATCTGGAGAAGGCTGGTCTGTTTTTAGACTGTTTCATAAAGGAGACGGTCAACACCGTTCAGAAAGGGATGCAAACGCCAAATGCTCAGTCGTTGCTGAAATTTACTTCCCTTAGGTCGTTAACATCGCTTGAATGTTTCATCCTACTTCGTGTACCCTTCGAGATTTCCTTTTCATAAATTTTGCTTTTATTCACTATGAGGATCCAACTTTTAAGTTGAATTTGGAAACAGAGTAATTGTGGATTTTATGATACACTTTTTCAAGTCTAATCAACACAAATATATGCTTTTTGCTCTCATTTAAAACCGAATGGATTTATGGTTGCTTTTATAATGAGAGAACAACTTTAAAGAGTATTTTATCAAGGTATTAATAAACAATTAGTAATGAAGTTTATGATTGATTTACAGAACAGTTTTATGGAGGAATTGAGTGCTGCTTTAAATTTATTTTTAAAACATGAAAGATTTTGACTTTCTCGACAGACTATAAAAGGTTTTTAACACAGCAATAAGCTGAATTATTAACTAGGAATGTTTTACACTTTGAAATGCTATATTTAAACTAAATGGATTGTTCATTTCCGTTATAAAACCATCATAAATCAGAGTGCATGCCAAGTAGCTGCTGAATTGTTACTTGGGAGTGCTGTCGTCTGGTGCCCGTACCAAGCATGCTGGATTTCAAGATCTAAAAGTATACAGAGAAAGTTCGTCATCTGCCCTGTCGTGACATGGCTAACTTACCGTCTTACGTGAATCGCTGTCGTCTGCTTGGAATTGACGCCTTGGAACGAAGATGACAGAACGCTATACTATATGGGATTTGAGCTAATTGGGACTGAACACTGATTGTACGGTAATTTGAAAAGATAACTTCCTGATGTCTTTGGGGACATTGTTGAACACGGAGTTCTTTTACGGATGTTTCGAATCTTTTGGTGGACTATCCTCTGGTCCCCCAGGGTTTATTTTCTGGTCATAACTCCAAATTTATTCTGATAAGAAGCCAATGAGTGGTAGTGAAAAAACGGACCCTACGCTCAGTGTCCAGAACTTAACACTCTTGTGGATGTTCCGGATCTTCCTGGTGGACCATCTCCTGGTCCAAAGGGTCAATTTTCCGCTCACAACTCCCATTTTATTCTGATGAGACATCTATGAGCGATTTCTAAAAATCAGAAGCGCTCTAGGATTAGTTTCATGAATTTACCTCTTTTAAGGATGATTTGGAACCTCTGGAGGGTCATTCCGTGGACCCAAGGGTAAATTTTCCAAACAAAACTCCGAATTCATACTGATAAGACATCTATGAGTTGATTTGAAAAAAAAAGTGGAGCTCTAGGATCAGTTTCAAGAATTGACCACTAAAACAGATATTCCGGTGAACAATTCCAAAGTCCCTAGGGTTAATATTCCGGTCACAACTCTGAATTTATTCTGATAAGACGTCTTTAAGAGGTTTTGAAAAAACCGCGGAGATCTAGGATCATTTTGATGAATTAATCACTTTTACGGATGTTTCGGATCATTCGGTGGACCATCCCGTGGTTACCAGAGCCTATATTCTGGTCACAACTTCGTATTGATTCTGATAAGACGTCTATGAGTGGTTTTAAACACTTTTACGGATGTTCCGGATGTTTTAGTGGACCACCTCGTGGTTCCCAGTGACCAAATTCCGGTCATAACTTCACATTAGTAAGACTTCTATGAAAGGCTTAGAAAATCCCGCAAATGTTTAGGATAAGTTTCATGAATTTACCACAGCGGCGCTGGTGGTGTAGTGGTAAACGTTATTGCCTCTCACTTCAAAATACCTTGGTTCAATCCCAGTTGGCACAGCCGGGATTTTCTGGAAGTAAAACCGTTGGTCCCCAGCGCATGAGTTGATGGGTCGATAGGTTGGATCCAGGTGTGGGAGCTGCCTCCCTGGCGTCAGTAGCATTGGTACTCAGTACGGAAAACAAGATCGACGCAAAACAAATCAAGGGAAAGCGGAGCTTTAAGATCAGTTTCATGTATTTACCGCTTTTACGGATGTTCCGAATCTTCTAGAAGACCATCCTGTAGTTCCCAGAGTTCAAATTCTGGTCATAACTTCGAATTAATTCTGATCAGACGTCTATGAGTGGTTTCTAAAACCCACGTAGCTGTAGGATCAGTTGCATTAATTTGCCACTTTAACGGATATTCCAGATCTTTTGATTGGCCATTACGTGGTCCCCAGGGTCCATATTCCGATCACAACCTCAGATTCATTCTGGTAAGACGTTTATGAGTGGTTTAGAAATAAAAAAACCAAGAGCTCTACCCAACTAACATTTTCAGCTTTGTAAGCCAACTTTTCCAGCATTGTGTTGTAAAGAAGCTGCAGATACAGCTACAAGCAAAAGCTAGCAAAATAGTTTTGGAGAGCGTTTACTCAACTTTCTCACAACCATTATTCAATTTGTCAGTCGCACTGAGTAACATCAGCCAGTAAACGCTAATGTCAATTCTATACACACACTACCCAACTTTCAACTTGTAGCTGCAAAACAAAGCTAACAAAGTGAATATATTACTCATTTGATGGCTTCTACACAACCAACCACTCTTGCTGAATAATATAAACATCAAAAGTTCTTTTTCAACAACTAAACAACCTGTACTCAGCTTATAAACTGTGTTAGAGCAAATTCGGAAGCATTTTCACAGTCAACTAGGTTTTTTTTTAGACGTGTGCAGTTTTACAGCTTTTACTCTGCTCTTTTATAACTAGTCGAGAAAATTGATTCATGTGTACTATTATAAAGCCTCTACTCAGCGATTTTGTTGTAGAAGGGAATGTTGATTTGTTTACATAAGTTCAAAGTGTTGGCGTAGCACAGTTGGTAGTGTCAACGTTTGCCAATGGAGTTCGATTCTAGGTTCCGGTGCAGGGTAAATAATTTGGTGATGATTTGTAACTAATTTCGATTAATTTGATTCACAGCAAAATAAACTCAATAAATTCCTTCATAAAAAAGCGTAAACAGTATTTAACTCGGTTTCAAGAGAAAGCTGTGTAGTGATTATTGGATAACCGAGAAAAGGTTGAATAAGCGCCTTTCAAGTTCACACACAACTAAACAGCAGGATAACAGCTGTATAGAAGCGTTAATGGATATGCAATAAGAGCTTCTCCCGACCGTTCCAACAGCCATAAGTAGCTGAGTAAGTTCGCCAGATTTGCTTGTATAGAGGTTGAGTAAAGGTTTCCTCATATCGTATAACGTTTGAATACAGCTTGAGACTGTATAAATTAAATGAGTAAAGCGTTTACATTGTGAAAATTGTTAGTTGGGTAGGATCAGTTTAATTAATTGATGGCTTTTACGGATGTTCCGTGGTCCCCAGGGTTCATATTCCGGTCTCAACTCCGAATTAATTCTGCTAAGACGTCTATGAGTGGTTGCTAAAACCCACTTAGCTATAAAATGAGTTGCGTTAATCTGCCACTTTTACGGAAGTTCCAGATCTTTTGGTCGACCATTACGTGGTCCTCAGACTCCATATTCCGATCACAACTCCGAATTTGTTCTGATAAAACGTAAATGAGTGGTTAAAAAAAAACAACGGAGCTCTAGGATCAATTTCATGAATTTATCTCTTTTACGTATGTACCGGATGTTCCGGTGGACCATCCTGTAGTCCCCAGCGTTCATATGATGGTCATAACTTCGTATTAATTGTAATTAGAAGTCTATGAGCGGGTTTGGAAAAAAATACGGAGCTCTAGGATCAGTTTCATAAATTGATCTCTTTTACCAATGTTCCGGACCTACCGGTGAACCATCACGTGGTCCACAGGGTTCATATTCCGGTCGCAAATCCAAAATCATTATGCTAAGGCGTCTATGAGTGGTTTTGAAAAAACCTCGGAGTTACAGGATCAGTTTCATAAATTTGCCACCTTTGCGGTTGTTCCGGATCATCTATTGGACCATCCCGTAGTCCCCAGAATCCAAATTTCGGTCAAAGCTCCAAATTATTTCTGATAAAACGTTTATGAGTGGTTTTAAAAGAAACACGGAGCTATAGGATCAGCTTCTTGAATTAACCACTTTTACTGATGTTCCGGATCTTCCGGTGGACCATTCTGTAGTCTCCAGAGTTCAAATTCTGGTCATAACTTCGAATTAATTGTAATTCGAAAAAAATCACGGAGCTGTAAGCTCAGTTTCATGAATTGAAAGCTTTTACAGATGTTCCGGGTCTTTGGGAGGACCGGACTTTTGACTTTCCGGATGCAAAATTATCCCAAAAGGAGGTCATCTATCCTGTTAATAACTTTTCAGAAGACACCAGGAAGTTATCTCTTCAAATTACCCTGCAGTAAGTGTTTGTCCCCAATGAGCTCTAATTCCATATGCTACGTGTAATGCCGGTTCCTATTGTGCGGTCCCTATTAGCCGTGCTAAAGGAATCTTGACTGTATGTCCTGTCTCAACCTAACGTTTCAAATTCCACTGCGTTGCAAATATTGAGTCACAGATGTAAGTATCGCATTTGTCGTAAAAGAAACAGAAACGCACCAACGTTACCTCCTTCCGATGGAAGCCTTACAATTCACCTTCGTGCGTCCACACGAGTAAATAGTCTTGAACGGAAAACCGGGCGAAGCGAATGAGGTCGTGAGTAGGTCGCGATTGGCAAGCCGGGGTCAGGAAGCGAGGTAAATTGCATTAGCCTAGACAACTGATACGCCCTTCCCGGCGACCAACCGGCACGTGAGTCTGGGAATTTGTGCCTTTTCGACTCATCGAAGCACTGACCTACCTGCGCTCTGGTGCACCACTTTTCGATGCACCAACCCGCAATAACTGTTTTCTCAAATAAACGTCCAAGCCCCATTCCTATCATTGAATGCAGATTTCCCGTTCCGATGCCCCAGGAGATACTGATCTAAATTAATTTATGTTAACCTTTCTAATCGCAAGCTCTGCTTTCCACCCCACTCCGGCCAAACTCAAGATCTGTCTAATTGATTACCCCTTACCCATTGGGGCTTTGTGTGCGAGAGAAAGATCCAAATCTTCTCCAACCGAGTTGCATTTTACACTTGGGTTTCTTGGAGCTAAGCTGGAAGCGACGAACTCGATTTTCCCTTCGTTTCACAAAATTCAACCAGCGTCCGTCCATCACCTGGGCCACGGCCCAAAAATAAGCGCAGATCGTCTTTTTTTAGTCGAGGAACAACCCATCCGGATCTTGTTACCGACTGACCGCTTTGAGCTGGACAAAGTTTGTTATTGTTTGGAGGCCCACGTGAGCGAGCGAGCGGTACTTTTCCGGTCATATGGTCCGATCCGAAGCCACCGGCGACCTTGACGGACGGAGAAATTTCGGATTGTTTGCCGCCTCTTTCTTCGGAGTTTTACGCGCGCGCGATTATGGGGTGGGAAGTGGGAGAGAGGGGGGGGGGGGTTAATGAGTGCAATAAATAAGCTAGGAATTACTGTGCGGCTGGTGGTGGCGGTGGCGAGGTGGAGAAAGGAGGAAAGTGAGAAGAAATGATCTGCAGCTGGTTCAGTCGAGCTATGCGGCCATAGAGAGGCAACAGATTGTGGGGAAAGTGAAATCGGCGAGTGGTTTTTTTTTTCGGTTTGATTGCAGTGCAACGGAGTGGATGGGGTATTATCAAGAATTTATGCGCTTCTTGAAACGAGGTTAATCGATGGGATTGTTTATTTTGTCGGGTAAATCTGGCATAAGGAATAGTTGCGTAAAATTTTAGAGTGTGGTGTTTGCTGGAAAACAGGAGGACGGATCTCAATGCTTTTAGTTCGAGGGGCTTATTAATTGAGAAGATTTGAGCTTGAATAATCCCGAAAGATTCTGAAGGTTAATTCAATCTTAGGGATACAACACTGGTTAGTGCATAGAATTTTAGATCATATACTGAAATCAGGAAAAATATCCAGCCAACTTCTGGATCTAACGACCTAAAAGCCTTGTCAAACTGCCCTAGAATTCCACTGATCGTTCCTTTTGAGTCTATTGACCTACTCTCAAAATTCAGAGTCGTGAATTTCGTCTTTATCAAAAGTGTTTGATTTTGTAACGACTTAAATGATTAATACATAGTTCACACTCCAACCTTTTTGAAGAAAAATGCTCACTCCACAGAGCAGTGGCAGCAAATCAGGTCACATCATTGTCTTTTGCCTGGCAAACTTATAGTCAACCAACCAACCAACCAACCAACTGTTTATTGTGTGGTTTTCCTTCAAGAATGCCAAGCGGAAGAACGCCCATTCAACGACGACGACGACGTCGTCAAAACCGCAAATGTTGACAACTCAGCTCAGAGGCACAGCCTGCAGCAGAAGTGATATATCGAGCGGAATGAGTGAGTGAGCGAGTGAGGGCACAGTTTGTACTTTGTGTGGCTCAGCCTTTTGTCGGAGTTCACTTGCCTTTATCTCGGCTTCCAATTGGAAAGAGAAAGCAAACTTTCAAGTAGTTTGCTATTTATTTTAGCAGAAAACTTGCCAAGCTGCCCAACAGCGCTTGCCATGTCGATAGGTTACGTTTCGGAGTTTCCAAGTTTTTGGACTTGCTGGGGGGAAGAGGTCATACACTCTTCTTGGGGTGGTCAGCCCGAGCACGCTGAGCTAAAGAAGCTCGATTGTAATTGCGTTTTCAAGAGCCTTCTGCCTGACTCTCGAGAGTCAAATTTACACACCACTTGAGCCGGGTGGAAAGGCAGCTACTGTGTGAGCAACAAGCGCTTTCGGTGTGTCTACCGATGCTGATGGATGAATGGAAATGGAAACAAATTATGCTTTATGTTAAAGAAAATAAATTTTGGACGACCGGCAGCAGCAGCATGGTGCTCCGTTTGTGGTATTGTGTGTTTGGCATTATAATTCAAATTTCGCCTTTTGCATAATATGCACGCAATTTGGGTTGAATCGAAAGAAACCACGCCAGATGGGTGGTGGTGGCTGATTATCTTACCATTCAAAGGTTTCCCAAATGCATAATGGATGATTCCGGACGCAAGGAGGGGGTCATTTTACCACTTCACCGGAACCGCACACCGCATGACAGATGGTGTGAAGCGGAAGTTTGGACCCTTTAATGACTTGTGATGTCGTTGATCGGTGTCATGTTCTGTTTGCACTAAATTCTACCGAAATTCATCACAAAATCCCTCCAACTGCGTCGCATCAAATGCACTCATCTATTCAACTGCCAGGGCGCGGGAATTTCGCCTGAAAAACGTGAAACCCTGCGTGCCTCAGATAGCCGCGTTTAACACTGCAATGTATCTACTACAGTGGAACAATTAATGGAAATGCCAGATAAGAGATACTAAATTTGCCGCATGTATCGCTGAGGAATGCACCTAAAACCGAACGTTTAGATTACTAGGCGGCGGCTCGGAGGTGATGTGTGGGAATTTCTCCGGGGTCGTAAATAAATCCGGCTTGAACCTATTGTGTAAACACGGAGCGAAAACCCCATCGACCTACCAACGACGTCGTAGCAGCTGACGTTGACCTCTGAGCAAAAATTTTGCCAACGTTTCGCCCTAGAAGGAACTCCCGTCCCGTTTACGATCGTTCCATTCCTTCAACGGGCTGAGATCATGACAGGTAGGATTGATCTGACAGCCCATAAAATGACGATGGTGAGGTTGGCTTTTGTAAAACGTGTGCAACGGCGCATACCATCAGCAGTATGCGATTCGAGACGGGGCGAGTGCCTGGCCTGTTGCACCTGTAATTACGAAATATGGCTTTGTTTAGAATAGACTGGTGTTCTGTTTGCTTCGCTTTAGTTACATTGTGATAACGTTAATAGATCTACATTCCAGATCTGGAGATGGAGGGAACAATCGAATCAAACATATTAAATTAAATGAAGCTCTTTGTGAACATTGATTTAGGCGTTATTTTGTGAGTTCAAATGTGGATCTAATAAAATTAAAATTATTTTGAAGTCCTGTTTTGTTTTGGCAGAGATTTTTATTCGAAACCTTTGTTAAAATTTGAAATACCAAGGATACTAGTAAAACGCCACACAGCCCATTAGAATAAATAAATTCCATTAAATTCCACTACCTTATTTGCTTATCCTTGACAGATACGCGTATTTCATCTACAATGTGCAGCATTGGCATAGCTAATGGGGGCGCCAAGAGGGACAGGCCCTCTCCAGAATTATCTAGCCCCCCTCCCCCCCCCCCCCAGCATTTTTGGTGTTTATTTTTTAACCCACCGGTATTTTGTCAAGCTTGTCAAGTTCGATGTTACTATTTAACAGTGATTAATAAGATTGGACGACAAACAACGTATTTTTTTTTTTAAGTCTCTGAATACTTTTCTTATGTTCTAAATAAGAAGAAACAATTTTGAGAAATTTTATTATATCGATATTTAATCGAAAGCATAATAAGACGTCTAGAGGCTCTACAAATTGGCCTAGGGATTTTTCTTTAACTTCAGAGAACTTCGTAAAACTTCAAAGACTTCTAAAAAGCTCGGGAAACATCATAGAAATTGAGGAAACTTAGTAGAAATTCTGGGAGCTTAATAGATCATCAGAAAACTTCGTAGAAACAAGGAACTTGGAAAGGAGCTTCGTAGATGTTATGGGACCATCATTTTATTTCAGGGAAGCTCATTAATGATCGGGAATCCCTATATAATTTCGGGACATTTTAATGAAGCCTCATGGACTTGGAATAGTTATTGAAATTACATACAAATTCATGAATTTTCGGTCGTGGAACTACACAGAAAATCAACGAGAAACGTAGAAGTTCAGCAAACTTTGTAGAAGTTTTGCGAATTCCGTAGCATTTTGAGGAGCTGCGTAAAATTTCATATAAGTGTAAGGAATTTTGAAAAAGTTCAGGGAATTTTGTAGAAGATCTAAAACTAGTTCAATAAACATATTAGAACTTCAGGGATCATCGCTTCAGCTTAGGAAACTTCGTTGCAGTTTGTCACAGATCTTGCTTCAAAAAAGCTCCACGAAGTTTTGGAAACTACGTTAAATTTCAAGAAACTTTCCAGATGTCCAAGAATATTTGTAGATCATAGGTGTCTTTCGAGATGTGCAAAGATGTGCAGAGGTCTTCATAGAATTAAGAGAGATGGAAAAATTGGGATTTGGAATAAATTTAGGGAAGTTATAGGATATTCTTTCAGACATCCTTACTAGACAGCAGGAAGTATCCAAAAGATCCCCATATAGGCGAAGATATAAGTAAAGTTCTCAGGATATTTTTCAAGACTTCAGATTGATCAAATTCTGAGGATCGCCAACTGTTAAAAAATGCAATGATTTTTCAAGGCTGTAGGTTTTTCATGAAGTATTCAAAAGTTTTTCATCTAATTGAATCTGATGGAATCTTGAATGATTAATCTAGATTGAATGGACATGTTTGTACATTTTCTATTGGGAAGACCCGTGCATTGGTGATTTAGCTATACTGTCAAAAATTAGCACTCCAGTAGCTGAATTCCGGGCATAAATGAGATGGAAATTTCTAAATATGCCTAACATGTATAATTTTCTGCTTTTCGATGAAATTTACGCCCGAAACTCAGAGTTTTCCTCTTGAAAAATGCTGTTAGTCTCAAAATCTTGGTAAGTTTCCCAAGATCTTGAATTACAAATTTTTAAGTCCAGGAGATTCAATGCTCGTCCATGCCTTTTATCGCAAAACATTGTTTTAATCCGTTAAAATTATTTTGAAGAAAACGTCGTCGAATGATTTTTCAGGCATATTTATTTTGTAGAGTTTTAATGAAACTTTCGGTTAGGTCAAACATATTATAATTATGAACATTCTTATTTCATGTGTTTTTAATATAAAGGTACTGGATTTTTTACGAAACGACTGTCAAGGAAGGATCTTTCAATTTAATCTTTGTCAAAGAATTAGGACAATTGATCTAATTTCGTTGACTTTTATTTACATTTGCCTTCGAAGAATTTATACCTAAAAGCTGTATCAGAGATATCTATTTTTTAAGTTACAAAATCTTGAAGACATATGGGTTTGGGATCTCAAAACTATTTCTATTTTAACATTAAGAATTTGTACGTTTTAAATGTATGGAATTAGTTCTGTGTGCACTTAACGATTGAAACACCATAGCCAGAATTTAATAAAATTTAAAAATTCAAACTCCTAGAATTGAATTTTGGCACCTATGTCTGAGCTTCAACTGATGAGGAAATATTCAAAATAAAAAAGGTAGCTACAAAATTCCTAACTCTGAGATCATTGCTTGTTCAAAATTAGTAAACTTTTACGGTTTCCCAAATCGAGGTCCCAATCGTTGTTATGAAATAAATATAATCAAATTTATTGTTTCATCATTAAAGCAAGCCTCAATGTCGTATTATTGGTCACAGAAAAAAATTCCCCAAAACAAGCTGCGTTGACGCAATGTGATTGAATAACATCTTCGCGAATTTTTATTAAACCGTAGTTTATCAAAATAAAAATAAATGCAGTAGCAAATTCCCTACTATTCTTCTTCTTCTTTCCTTTATTTAACGCGGGCTCTGTTCCGCAATCTAGTGCCAATCTCCGACGGACATCGATTGCCATCCATTGACGGCAATTGAATGTGCAGGAAGGCAGCTTTCATACCTGCGTAGGATATCGCACTTATTCAAACACACATGGGCCGGGACCAAAGGCTTTACTTCCCTTCCGAAGGAAGACGTGACCAGAGATTTTTATGCCTCATAAAAATTCCACCGACCTTGGCTGGGATTGAACCCAGACCCATTGGGGTGAGAAAGCAGTCACGCTTACCACTATACCACCGGCACCGGATTCCCTACTATTCGTATTTTTTTATTTTAATATCAAATCTAAAAAGCCTCAAACATCCAAATGCGGTTTATGGAATCATGGAATCGAAGCTTGTTCAAATGATTGGTCTTTGAAAATGATGAAATTATTCAAATAAAGAACCCACTGGTAGCAGGTCACTTTTTAGTGACTTGGTCACTTTTTCTAGTCAGTCATTAAAAAGTCACTTTTTTCATCAAAAAGTCACTAAAGTCACTATTCCTTAAAATTTAGTCACTAAAGTCACTTTCTTACGACCAATGTTGAGAGCAGTGTTGGCAAAATCATCAATCAAATAATATTTTTCCGCTCTCATACGCTCTCAAGATCACGCGTGATATTGGAACAAAATATCATGCTTGATATTGATTTTACAAGCTCCTTTGATATTGCGAGACTATTCACAACGCGCAAAAATCAAGCTGAGAGCTGACTCGACACAAACATGATTCCGTTCCACATCGTTTTCTTAGAAAGAGAAAGTATAGTTTGCTATCTCTTTTTAATCTTCACCGATGGCAGACACGAAGGAACTGCTGCCAGCCGTTATGGAAGATTCGGTTGCATTCGGGTGTAGAGCAAAAATCATTAAACTCAATCTCACCACAGTTTGGTGAAATTTGCAGTTGGTGAGTTTTGTTAGCTTGATATTCTGAGCTGCGATATCACAGCTTGCAAAATCAACCGTAGATGTTTGCTTATTGATTTTTATCTACAAAAATCAAGCGTGATCTTGGACAATGGTGAGATTTGATTTTTTGATATTTTTCCAACACTGGTTGAGAGTAAAGAATTTGACTTTAAAAACTCAGAGTAAAGTCTGACAAGAGGAGTTGCGAACATATGAAAACGTTACTTAACTGCTGTCGGAATCTAATATTTTGATTTTTTTTATCTTGAAATTGTCATAGACTTATCATAAATTTTCAGAGATTTTGAAAAAAAGTTCTAGACCCAATATTCTGGCTATTTTACATTGAGATCATGAAAGTTGTCCAAGTCTATACTGCAACAACAAGTTTCGTAAAATTCACCTGAATAGACTCGTAGATATTTTCCATCATACTTTTCAGGTCAATATTACGTGTTTTGGGGGAGAGATTACATTTGAGTGATTTACATACAAATTTAATTGATTTTCACTTCAATTTTATCGTAATTTTTCGATGATCTTCATATTGTCATCATTTTAAAGTTACGGGAATCAGCAAGTAAATGTTACTGGATTTTGTAGTAATGATAAAGTGAATTGGTGATAGACCATAGATTTAAATTTCGATTTATTTGATTCATTAAATGATTGCATTCTAGGAAAATTCACTAATTTACATTATTTAATAATTGGCACTGATGATCTCGAAGTCGAAATACATTAATCGTATAATAGCACCCTTATAGTTCGTCAATTGTTGATTGTTAGCACCTCGAAAAATCCATTCCCGTATTCTGCAGTTTCATTTTTAATTTATAAATGAGTGTCAATTTATAAAAAAATTAAACTCTTGAAAACATGAAAAAGCCTGGGAATTCCCACTCGTCCAACAATGCCGAATGCACACTTTCTTCTATCGCCATTTTTGAATTACAAATACGACGAGAAAAGTGAAATCTTAAAAAACTTACGTTAACTTCAGTTAACCTGCATGACATGTGGACTGGACCAGTGAATCCAGTGGAATTGAATTTTATGTGTGGCACGTGAACCTTATTAGATTCCTATTTTGAAGAGGTTACCTCAATGGTCAGGTAAAAATTACCTTTCAATGTATAATGCCAAAAAATGGTCTAGGAAAATTTCAAGCTCTCGACATTTGAATAATCTTTGACCCCGGTAGCTTAAGTATTTGTCCAACCATAGAGGAAAATAAATCATGTCACAGATTCTTGAGTTCCTTTTTCATTAAATTGTGTTGTATTTTATTCCATACTTGTATTTCGGTAATACAAAAACAAAAATTCCAGGTCCAGGTCTTAGAAAAAAAACTACAAGAAACAGTCCTATGTATATATTGGGTTGTACGCAATGATGACGTAGGACTACGGGGTCTTATATACTACATCTTATTTTTAACTGCAGCAGGAGTTTGTGTTTTGTGTAGGAATAGGAATTTGAGCGGGGTTCTCTCTGTGTAAAGGGTGATACGGTCAAAATTTGGTCAATATCAACTTGACGTATTTCTTTCAATTTTGCATTTAAAAAACCTGAACACCCCTCATTTTGAAGGTGTGTGTGTGTAGAATGTTGCTCCTATTTTGATTTTGGAATTCACTCTTCAGTTGTCAAAATGCCGTCCAAGCAAGAAGAGCAGCGTATCAAAATTTTGCTCGCGCATCGCGAAAATCCGAGCTACTCGCACGCAAAGTTGGCAAAATCGCTAAAAGTTGCCAAATCAACCGTTACAAATGTAATTAAAGTGTTTGGGGAACGTTTGTCGACAGCCAGGAAGTCTGGATCGGGGGGAAATCGAAAACCGGAAGCCGCTGAGATGACAAAGAGAGTTGCCGGTAGTTTCAAGCGAAACCCTAACCTCTCTCTCCGAGATGCCGCAAATAAGCTGGGTGTATTGTCTACAACCGTGCATCGAGCCAAAAAACGAGCCGGACTATCGACTTACAAGAAGGTAGTGACTCCAAATCGCGATGATAAACAAAATACGACGGCCAAAGCGCGATCCCGGAGGCTGTACACGACGATGCTGACGAAGTTTGACTGCGTGGTAATGGACGACGAAACCTACGTCAAAGCCGACTACAAGCAGCTTCCGGGACAGGAGTTTTATACGGCAAAAGGAAGGGGAAAGGTAGCAGATGTTTTCAAGCACATGAAACTGTCAAAGTTCGCAAAGAAATATCTGGTTTGGCAAGCCATCTGTACCTGTGGCTTGAAAAGCAGCATTTTCATAGCTTCCGGGACTGTCAACCAAGAAATTTACGTGAAAGAGTGTTTGAATAAACGTCTGCTGCCTTTCCTGAAGAAACACGGTTGTTCCGTACTGTTTTGGCCGGATTTGGCATCTTGCCATTACGGTAAAAAGACCATGGAGTGGTACGCCGCCAACAACGTGCAGGTGGTTCCCAAGGACAAGAACCCTCCCAACACGCTAGAGCTCCGCCCAATTGAGAAATACTGGGCTATTGTCAAGCGGAACCTAAAGAAGACCAAAAAAACTGCTAAGGGCGAGCAGCAATTCAAGGCAAACTGGCTTTCTGCGGCGAAGAAGGTGAACAAGGTGGCTGTACAAAATCTGATGGCAGGGGTCAAGCGTAAGGCCCGGCAATTCGGATTTGGAAAAGCGGAAGTCTAACTGAATGTTTTTCCTGAATTTTATACTAATTGAACTTGAAAAAGAAATTTAATTTGATTTTTTAAATAAACGATTTCACCGATTTACACGCGTTTTCCCTTGACCAAATTTTGACCGTATCACCCTTTATACTCTTTAGTATGACGCGTTTGACATAGATGCCCATGTGGGCTGCAGCTCAGCTGGGCTTGCAGGCAGCCTTTCGTTGTGTACTGGAGAACAATGTTGAACGCCACGCTTCGAAAGCACGGCTGCTGATGCCAACGACCAAACACCATCATGTACTGGAGAACACCACCACTCACCACGTGGTGATTTAATAAACGCCGTTTGGTGAGACCGGATGGAATTCAACTTTGAAATCTGTGTTAAGGAAATCGCTTTTCGCAGGCAATCTGTGATAATTTTAACTATCATAGCAACAATTGCACATTCGTGCAATTTTCAATAGTGAAATTTTTAAAAATAATAAAGTCATAAATTTAACAGATGAGTAGGAGTATTTCTGATCGTTTGGTGATAAAATTATTGAATTTGGTCCTGGAGCAGCTGAGTTATTAATGTTCAAAATCTTTCATAATTTTGTTACATGTTCCATTTTAGATTTTCACAAAGTACCCCCATATAAAAATCACAGACGTATTCCTGCGTAAAGAATTAAAAAACTCTCAAATGTATTCCTAAATCTCTAATTTTTCACGATTGAGATTTTAAGTCCTAGACGCATTCAGTTTTGTTTTATGTCCGTGATCATTCCATCTGGGAAAATTTTTCTCGTGCCATAATAATGAGATTTTTTTCTTCAACTGCGACCTAGAAAAGTTGTCTAGATCCCAGAGTTATGATTCTTTTGCTTTGTAACACCTGTAACATCTCAAGTGTTACAGAAGATTCTATTTTTGGGAGGAATTGACGATCAGTTCGTTATAGCGACTACAAGGAAGAGAAAGATCTTTTATTAATATACTCATGGCTAACTTAGATCCAGGTACATTTAATTCTAGACTGCAGTTCTTCATGTTGCTAAATATATCGCTTCATATAGACCCTAGATCTCCAAAAAATGCTGTCCTAAAATTGTAAAAAAATGTCTAAAATCGGTACTTTGAACATTTTTTTCTGTGCCTCAATTTCGCGATCTAATACCACATTCGTGATCTGCAGAGTGAGGAAATGGAGGTTAGAATTGGAACGTGCTCTTGCTCATTAAATTCATACTTATTTTTCGATAACAAATTGAATTCAAATCCGTCCAATTGAATTCAAATCCGGTGAGGTGGAATGTCATTCCTCTTTCGTCAAAAAGCTCGGAAAAAGACGTTTGCAGAGACTAAAAGTCTTTTTTGCCCCATGAGCCGGCGCCCAGTCTTGCTGAAAAATCCAATCGTTCTTGCCGAAATGCTGTGATGCCCAGGGCTACTGAGTCAGTCAACAGCTTCTGATACACTGCTCGGTTCACCTTTACCCCTTTGTCTATGAAGATCAACGGGGTTTTGCCGGTGTGAGTTATTCCAGCCCAAACCATGACGGAAGCGGGATGATGACAGGAAGCAGCTGCAGATCATTCTGGTGGTTGTGATGCTGCTCGATAGTGAAAATGTATTCATCGGTAAACAGCACTGACTGATGGCGGCCCTCGGACAACCGGTTCAGAAGAACCTTAACTTTTCTGAACTACTTAAGTTAAGTGTTGGTTAAGTGAACATGGGTAAACTGTGTTGGGAGTGACAAGTTGACAAATGAGCACCATTGACATGAATCCGTTCGACGTTGTTCATTTGTCAACTTGTCACTCCCAACACAGTTTACCCATTTTTCAGTTGGTTCAGTTTTGGCCGATCTGGGTGCATTCTACCTAAATTTGGGTAGTTTCGAAATAGCGTGTATGGCAGCAGCGGAAGATTTCGATATTTCCAGTGATTTCGCCAACTTTCGCATGGAAATTGTTGAATTTTGCTTGATTCGTCGCCGGCTTGTCTCGCGCATTTGTGGAATCCGAATGGTGCGTTTTTTTCCTCTCCCAACGCGGTCCTCTAGCGTTTCAAGCTCCTGAAATCGTGTTATTGAGTCACTCACAGTAGATTTTGCCATATTCAGCGTCTTTGCAATCTCTGACACAGTTTTGACGTAGGACTACGTCTTTGATTTCTATATGGGGGTACACTTTGTGAAAACCGAAAATGGAACATGTAACAAATTAAGAAAGATTTTGAATGTTAATAACTCAGCTGAGCGGTTCCATATCATTAAAGCAACGAGTAATTTTCATCTTTTTTGATTTGCATGAAACCTTGCATACAAGTTTTTGGGGAAAAAAAACGCCGTTTTGCATACTTGGTTCGCTATTTTGAATCTAGCCTTACTTATGAGAAGGGCCTATGAAAAATGCACATGATATCTTCAAAAAATTGTATCTCGGAAACGGTTTGTCCGATTGGTTTGGTGTCTTGGGCGAAGTTTTAGACAATTGTTGGTGTTATATGGAGAAAATATGCACGGTAAAAAAAAGTTTGGTATTTGTGTTTTGAACTAAAATATAAATTTTCCCTTTAAAGTGACATGTCAATAATTTTTTTATTATCCTACTGTTATAGCTGACTGAAAATGCTATCTAGTGCACAGTAGGTTGTTCTGGAAAAAAATAGGTTACGATGAAAAAAATTGTTTTTTAAAAAAATACAATTTTCAAAAAAGCTATTAAGAAAAGTCAAAAAAGTTTGTCATCCTAATTTTATGAAAGTACATCAAATTTGCAAACAAAAAGTACTTCGGTAACATTTTTCTAAGATGCACCGTTTAGAAGATATTACTGATTTAATATTGTTTTTTTTTGATAACTTAATAAGTTTTGGCCCTTTTCGGATGTACTTCGTGTTTTTCCAGTTTCAAAAGTATTTTTTTCGGAAAGATTGGAAAATTTTGAGTTAAAATGACACTGACAGCTTAAAGATTCGAGTGAAATTCTCTGCCTTAAAAGTATTTTGAAAAACAAGTTACAAAATCCCACTATCAGGAACAATGATTTCTTCAAGTGATTTTTGGTGCGTTGTGCTGAAAATGTGCATTCAACTCTTGCATATCGCCTAACAGTTTAATCCATTTAAACTGGATGTGTTTATACTGTGCATATTTTCTCTCTATTGCCAAACATCGCCACAGACATCAAACCGATGAGACAACTCGATTTCGAGATACACCTTTTTGAGAACTGCAAATGTAAGCTCCTCAATTAGCAAGATTCAAAAGAGCGAATTAAGCTTATTTTTCAGGGATGGTGATTGTGCGCAATAAAAAATAACATTATATGTTGGATATCATCAGTTTATTTTTATTCCTGTATTTTTATAAAATTATTGTTTACACAACTTTCTTAACAATATTGAATATTTTGGCATCATTGTCAGGACAGTTTGAATAAAGCTTTGCCTTTATTGTATTTTCTGATAGAGGAAGAAATGAGTGGAATTTTAGAGTTCCTTGAATTGTTTTTGCATTATTATATTGATTATTTAGCTGCAAAGACATATTTTCGTATTCTTCTGTAGTAGAATAACAAAATGACAACTTTGTAAGTTCTTCTTCTTTTCGTTTGTTTGCCCAATTAAACAACTCTCTTGCAGTCTTTATCGAGTGTTCGCGTTCTTTGGCTAAACTTGCTCTGGTAGCCATGCGTTTTATCGTACCTCCAATAGCATCGCATGGACCTTTTCCGTGCGATGTTGCGAAGAAATGCCATTCAGCGTCAATACCATACTTTGACTTAAATTTACAAAGGCTAGAAAAGTTTTTTCGGTTTTTATACTGTGAAGCAGCACCATCTGACATAAAATAATTTTTTTTTATGTTTTTATTTTGATCAATTTGTAAAAAGTTTATCATTTTATCAATAAACAAATTGACAGCGACTGAATCATGTCTTAGTTCTTCAGAAATTATAATGAAGCTAAATTGTTTAATTTGCATATTTTCAGTATAATATATTACGAAAGGATGGATTGTAGCCTGTTGCACGTTCCAATGGTGTGATTGAACTTCATCCTGCAAAACGAAGCTGTAATTTTCAGAAAAGTCACAAATAGCTAAAAATTCACCATCTTGCAAGTTTTGTTTTGTAGTTTTCAAAAAATTGGATTGCTCGGTTTTTACAAAATCATGCGGAATCAAACTTTCTAATTTTGAGCTGAAAAATGAAACAAACTCATCGGTTTGCTTTACAATAGTTTCTAAATCACATCTGTCAGTGGTAACCCATTGTTCGAATGAAAGCTTTTCAACAAAGTTTTCTTCCAGTTGTTTCAATAAACTGTCTTCTAAAACTGAGGTATCTGCGCAGTTTTTACATCTTCGTAGATGGCAATGAGTTGTCTTATTTTCGCAAAGTAATCTATTCGTTAATGTTTTTAGATCATTCAAGACATTGTATTTTTTTTTAAGCTATGTAGAATTAAATTGACATTTTCATGCGTAGTGCAAACGCAAACATTATGTGTTCCTGTGATAGTCAATAGTTTACATTGCCTTGGCCGGAGGCTTGCAAATGATGTAAACTCTATTTTTACATTGACGTATATTTCATTAAAGCGATTAAAAGCTTCTCTCAATGTCATCATTAACAATCTTTTCTGAACAGCTAATCTCTTATTTCCTGTCTTTACGCTAACAAAATCTCTTTGGCCTGGCATTGCACGGCTTATATCATCGTCCTCAAAAAAATTCAAAACCAGTTCTTTTGTTTCATTACTCAAAGCTTTTCCAGAGCTTGAACCTTGAGATGAATCAAATACATTATCTCTTTCCTTTCTTGCATCTGATGCCATATTTCTACTGGTTTTAAATTCGTCTACAATTTTTTGTACTGACCATGATTTTGGCAACAATGATAAAATTGATAGTTTTTCTTGCCTTGTGGCTGAATTTAAAAATTTAATTTTCATATTTTCTATGACTTCATCAAACTCGTTTGCTTTTTCTGTTTTAGCGTCTAATTTAAAAAGATTTCTTCGTACACCTTCGACGATTTCAGCGCACTTTTTTTCAGGATAGTGAACATTTTTAACCTTACCTAAATCTATAGGCGAAACACGAATAGCTGCTATTCCTCGGTTGAATATTTCGACGTCTACAGGCATCGTGAAGTCTTTATTTGATTTAATTGTGCTTAGCGTTGACTCTGATGGTATCGTGACCAAACTTTCATAGCTTTGCGAATCAGGTACATCAGGTATGGTCTGAACAGTTGGCATCCTTGAGCCGCCGGCTACGCTTTGTTCCTCGTTTTGGGTGAGGTGAGCTCTTGAATCAATATGTAGACGGCAAGACGAACAAACACGAAAATCCTTGGTGTTCAGTGTGGATACCTTGGAAAATTCAATTGATTTTAGTTTTTGGATGATACCATCCGTGAGATATCGCAGCTCTTTCGAACACTGAATGTCTTTGAATGGGCGAATACATCTTATTTTACTCATTTTGTAATCTGTAACATAGAAAATATTTTCCAATTGTTAGTTTTGTACGAAAATATCACAAAACATATAATTAAAATGTGTATTTAAAACTTACCTTTGCACCAAAACGTGTTACACTTTCCTTTACAATTATTATGTTATCAAACAACACTGGATCTCGTTCAAAAACACAGGATTATGAGCTGAAATTACTATAATCACTATGCTACTAGCAACCTTTCTGCATTTACTGTTTGGTTTTCCCTAGTAGATACTGGATGAATTCAGAACCGAGTCAGACATTATTATACAGCTCACGGGTAGAAATCATAGAATGCTGCGTAAAGACTGTTGGAAGATAGGTAGAGTTGAACGCTCAGGTATCGTCGAACCTTCAGGTACGAGTTTGGAGAGTTGGAGCGAGGTAGATTTGCTGGCGTAGGTATATTGTTATTGAAGAAGATTGTAAATTGTATATACCTGGAATGAATAAAGAGTGCGGCGGTTGTTGATTGAGGTATCAGTCGGCAGCCCTCTAGTTTGATGGAAGGTGACTACTGCGTTCTTTTTATTTATTATTAAGGAACGGTCAACGACGGAGCTAGCCTCGTTATGGCCAGCTGGACTAGTTCCAACAAAGACCATGTTTACAATCACCAACTGTACGTAGTACAGCTAACTGGTATCTGATTACCTGTATCTAATACTTGTTAGCACGTTTTCAACACAACGCACCAAAAATCATTGTTCCTGATAGTGGGATTTTGTAACTTGTTTTTCAAAATACTTTTAAGGCAGAGAATTTCACTCGAATCTTTAAGCTGTCAGTGTCATTTTAACTCAAAATTTTCCAATCTTTCCGAAAAAAATACTTTTGAAACTGGAAAAACACGGAGTACATCCGAAAAGGGCCAAAACTTATTAAGTTATAAAAAAAAAACAATATTAAATCAGTAATATCTTCTAAACGGTGCATCTTAGAAAAATGTTACCGAAGTACTTTTTGTTTGCAAATTTGATGTACTTTCATAAAATTAGGGTGACAAACTTTTTTGACTTTTCTTAATAGCTTTTTTGAAAATTGTATTTTTTTTAAAAAACAATTTTTTTCATCGTAACCTATTTTTCTCCAGAACAACCTACTGTGCACTAGATAGCATTTTCAGTCAGCTATAACATAAGGATAATAAAAAAATTATTGACATGTCACTTTAAAGGGAAAATTTATATTTTAGTTCAAAACACAAATACCAAACTTTTTTTTACCGTGCATATTTTCTCCATATAACACCAACAATTGTCTAAAACTTCGCCCAAGACAGCAAACCAATCGGACAAATCGTTTCCGAGATACAATTTTTTGAAGATATCATGTGCATTTTTCATAGGCCCTTCTCATAAGTAAGGCTAGATTCAAAATGGCGAACCAAGTATGCAAAACGGCGTTTTTCTTCCCCAAAAACTTGTATGCAAGGTTTCATGCAAATCAAAAAATACAAAAAATTAAAACTGGAAAAATTTCCCACTTGTTCGTGGAACCGCTCAGCTGCCCCTGGTCCAATTTCAATAATTTTATCACCAATCGATCAGAAATATGGCTACGCATCGATATTAATGCTTTTGAATGTTGATTTTCAACAAGAAACTATTGAAAAACTGGTAAATATTCAGCATTGACCAAAAGCGTCGAATTAACTAACAAATCCACCAATTACCTACATGCATATGCTGCTTCCCCAGCACAGTCGACAGAGAGTAGTCAGTAGACGAAACAAGTCGAAGTGGCATTCGTCTCCGATCCTCGGGCGCGTGCGAATAGGGAGGATGGAATTGCGTAATATTTGCACACTTATCGCCATACTCAGAACCACACGCTCCCTGTATGCCAAGCATGTCTCCCTCGCTCCAAACGACATGCTTCATCAACTTTCGCTTTGAAATAAATTCTACAAATTTGATACGCTAACAAATAAAAAACGGAAAGTTAAGTTAAGATAATTGATGATTGATCAATTAAAAGAACAAAATGTTCCGTCCACTAGCGGTCCTACGTCAAGCTTCCGTTCGTGCCCCTAGGCACAGACTCTTCTACTTTTTCCTTGACGAAAAAGTTTAACAACAGCTCCGCGAAAACTTTTCAGCTTCATTTGGCAAGAATTTAAAATCATAACTTCACCAAACTTACTGCATCATATAAAGACAATAGGTCGAGATATTGAACCAAATAGGTATGCTTAATTTAATCCGTTTGGTTGTAAAGAGGCATGCTGTCAAAGTCTGTACGGATAATTTGCAGACACCCTGTATCTTTCCGATCAATAAATTTCACTATTGGTCACTTTTGTATTGATTAAAAGTCACTATTTGGTCACTATTTTCGTAATATTAGTCACTAAAGTCACTACGATTACATCACATACCCACTATCAGCTCAGCCGCGTCAAGCATTTTTAATGAAAGCATATTTAATATTATAATTAAATTAAATTTTCTATAAATCTTCTACGTTAAGAGAATATTTGAAGAATCTCTAGGAGTATCAATTCTCAAGATTGACCCACCGTGCGATCAAGCAAGCTCAACACCGCTTCATTTTATATGCTTTTCATTCCTTGGGGGTTCGCTAACCCAAGGTTAAAAATCCATGGATTTGCGAAAGCCGTCGTATGCATTTTTGATCAGTTTTTTTTTTTGTTTATTAATTTATTTGATAAGGCTCAACCGAATTAACTTTACAGAGCCGAGGATTCTTGGTCACTATACAATACATCTTAAAACTATAGTCAAAAGGTACAACACAATAAACACTTTATCTTCCGCTATCCAAAAAGCCTCCTCCATCAGAACTGGAGCCGCTTCCAGTAGTTTCATTGTATGACAAATTGTTGTACGCCAACGAGGGTCAGAGCGCGTCCATTGCAGCAAAGGACGCAAAACGTGGTCTGCACTCACACACTCATCACGAAACGGTTGCTTTCCAAAGTCGACGACGCATCGACCGAAAGAACTGCTGATGAAGAACAATGAGGAGGACCACACAATGGTTGCTGCCGAGAAAACAGACGATCGCGTAGCACACATCGACAGCCGAGTGAACACTGGTTTTTTTTTTGATCAGTTGTATAAGTTGAATATAACCTCTTTTGGTATCCACAGTAAATGCTTATATTTCTGATAATTCCTTATCAATCTAAAATCTAAAATGATGAGAAAGTATCTCATGGTCTGAATTTTTAATTATTTTTATGATAATTTCTGATCATCCTGATTTTATCATAAGATATCTCAAGAACCATGCTTGATTTTTTGATCAGTTGAGGGTCTGCAGAATGTTTCTTGAGCGATGGAATTAGAAAATATCAGACGAGTTAATGGTCTTCATATGAATTGCTGATCAACCTGATATGATGAGAGAATATCTGAAGGACTTCATTTGATCTTATCATCTTTATGGGTTGGATAACCTGTGATGTTTTGGCAATACAACACACTCAGAAATAACTAATTTTACATGTGACGGAATCCATCTTTGTCTTAAAGGATGATACGTTAACAAACATGTCATGTAAAGTGAAGTGCTCCGAGACTGAAAAGTTCGTTACTCAACTAAAAGTACGTTTGACTGAGCTGAATTTTGCGTCTATTATGACTCAATTTGATGTCAAAATTGACGTTCGTATATGTCAGTCTCAGAGCACCTAAATTTACATGATTTTTTCTAAGTATGAAGAGTAAGTCCTACATGATATTTTGAAGCTTTAAGAAGCAAAAAGTGAGAGTGAGAGTTCTGTGAAGGTCATTAATTGTTTGCTTGCTTTTATTATGGAATTATTATCAAGAATAACTCATCATTGATTAAAATATCAACGTGAAAACCTCATGCTAAATATCAAAAAAACGATACAACATCAACTCAACCGTAACTATTCAAATCGACGTATCTGCTTTTGTAAACAATCACTTCAATCGACCATTTGTGGCAACTGCTAGTTCACTCACAGAAACTTGCAGCACCAGCTTGCAGGGGAAATATTTCCCTACCTGATGATAGTGTTTGTTTGCGTGGGTGAGTGAGCAGTTAAGACAAATCGTCGATTGAAGTGATTGTTTACAAAATCAGATACGTCGATTTGAATAGTTACGCTTGAACTGTTTATCCGTGAGCGGCAAGTTGTTCCCTCACAGCTTTTCGCATTCAATCGTTTTTCCCATTCTTTCAGTTTCTCGCCTGTTTCGTTCTACTGCAGTCCACGTGCAACATCGCTTGCTTGACGAAGTTCCCATTCGCTATTCACTCAGCGTTTGAATACCGAGTAGGTTGGCTATACGTTACGGTAGTTCATTTGCAGTTCCAACTGGGGCGCAAAAGCCAAGAGGCAGACGAAAATATGATGCTTCCAATAGCTTGTTAAAATTTTCGATCAAGCCATAGCTTCGCCACTTCACAGCACATTCCAAATTCCATAATCCCTTCCGTGCGTTGATTCTGACTGTGGGAACTTCTTGCCGCAGTCACTCGCCTTCCAAAAAACCGGAAGCCATCGTCCTCTAATAGAGCACCCCAAAAGCGAACCATCTCCAATATCAGCAGCAACACGTACCGATATTGATTATGAGTCGCTCCGTCGCTCGGCTTCAAACAGAAATTTATTGGGGAAGTGATACGATACCCGAGAAGAGAAGCCCCCGTAGATATAATGCGTTGTTATGTGAGCATCATCATCGCTCATATGGAGGAACGAAGCAACCAATCACAGTGCGAAGAAAGAAAATAAAAAAAAACAGACTGCTTCGCCTTATAATTAATCTCATTACCTCTCTAATGGTATCTTTATCTTTGATTTTTCTGTTCCATACTTTCGGTTTCGGAATTTTTTTTTTCGATTTCCGCGTGCTTCACATGTGGAAGCTAAACGGCTCAGCTACTGGAATTCTTCAGAACTAATTGAGTGTGGCAAATTCCTCACGACCGATCGGTCTGTTGACTCCAGAAGGTGGTTGATGTTGCTGGCAAAGTCGTGCGTAGGTCGTTTTCACAGTGGGCGTCGTTGGCGTCAAAGCCTGGCAGATTGATGGCCAGCAATGATCCTTTCCCAAGTCAGTAAATTGAATGTCATCCCACACGGGAAGTCTTCCTGATTCTAAGAATATTAGTTTTGCTCTTTTCCATTTATTTTTGTTTTGCCGAATGGGCCACAATATGGCGCTAGGAGACCGACGAAGAAGTCGACACGGTATAAATCCGGCGCAGCAGTTTTCAATTACTCCGGTCCGAGACGGGATCCGATGTGAAGTAGATTCCTGGAGATTTCATTTTAGATTGCAACCGGAGGAGAAGGTTTGCGACGTAGGATTGCGAACAGACACCAGGGCAGGATGATGAAATGAGGTTTTTGATCTCCCAGGGTGTTGCTAATGTCAGCATCGTAGAAGAAAAAAAGACATAAGATTCTGGGATTCAGAATTAATATGATGCTATCGGTCACGTTGCGGTACTGGACTAAGCTAAACTTTGTTAGATAACGATATGTGGAACTTGTTTAAAATTGGAATCCATGCAAGATTTGTGCGACTTGGAATTTATCCGTTAAATTTAATTCCAGAACAATTCCAAAAAACGTTTAACCAAAATTATGTCGGTTCAATTTTGAAAAATCTGCTTCGTGAAATGTGCCCCAAGTTTTCACTCCAATTACCGTACATTTTTTTCCTGCAACAAAGTTGCGCAAATTAAATCTCTAAATTCCTCGCCCAAAGATTCCCATCATGTGAGTCCATGAATCAAGACGATCGTCCTTCTCTTCGTTCCACAATTTCTGATTGAGAAAATAATAAAAAAAAACTTCATTCTTGTGATAAAACCTGAACACGTATCCCATCCTATGGGTTGTCGTTCATTTTTTTTTTCTCTCCAGAGGACCTGCTTCCGCGAATGTGAGAACCCTCCACGGCTGGCTGCGAGATAATACGCTTAAAGTGGTCATAAATAAAAATTTCAAAAATGATGAAAGCCAGTAATTCTTTTTTTTTTGCTGCCACCGAGGCTCGACAGGACTTTCGTGGTTCTGAAATCTCAGCCCCTCTCTTCTCGAGACCCCGGTGCAGTGAGTGGGGAAGTACACAAAGATTAATTGCAATTTAATGGTGGAAGGGTGATGACGGGTGGCGATTTTTTCCCCGCAACTTACTGACTGCTTCTCAATCATCGCATTTTACGCGATATGCATCCACATTTCAGTTCCCTCCAATGATTCCCACGACTCATCGCCGGTGCTGCTGGGGTAATTACTCCATGGGTTGGAAATATGCCATAATTGATGCTGCTGCTGCTGCTGCTGTTGCTGGAAGATTTACCCGAGTTGTGGTTGAAAATTTTCAAAATTTGCTACATACCTACTTTTCCACTCCCCGCGAAGTGCATTAGGAAAGGAAAACCAGAACCGCGGTTCATCGCTTACATTTTTATTTTTAGGAAGTGCAGCGCAGCAAAGGCAAATGGTCCGCGGTGAAATGTTGCACAAAAATTCCACCACCGGTGCTCGTAGGGGGAAACAAAAAATAATAATACAAAAATAACGCGAAAGCGAAATGGGTGGCTGGTGGTGGTGGTGGATGCAGTTTTTCCTCCTCCTCCGCTAGTGCTGCATTCGGCCTTGCTTTGTTTATGAACACATTTCCATAAAAGTATATAAATGAACATTTTTCTCTGTTGCTGGGTGTTTGGGTATTTTGGAACAAGCGTTTCTCATTCGTTCTCTATCATCGTCGTCGTCGTCGTCATCGTCGTCGTGATGGTGCGAGGTTTTCCCTATGGTTCTATGCGCCACGCTCCGGTTATGGTTATGAGAGTGCATTTTTGCATTTCGTTTCGGAATGTTTCCGGATGCAGCAGCAGCGATGATCGTTACTGACTTTTTTTTCTGTCTGGGTGATGCATCATGGCGACACGTGTAAATATAAGTTTTGTAATGTATCATTCAGATGTTTCATTTGAGCTAATATTACGATTGAAGGGAACTGACTGTACTGAATTCAGAAAATGTGCTCAATCGCAAATGAAGCTCAGGTTGGATAAATGAATTAATGCCAATCGTATGCATTTTTTTGATTTTGTCCTCATTTGGGATCAGTACAGAAATTGGAAAAGCGCCATATTTTTGTTTTAGATTTGTCTGCTTTTTCGAAACAAATTGCACCAAATTTGTTTGGAATTTCAGATCACACACAGCAAAAAATTAATTTTAATATTACATTCAAGAGGATGCGCTTCAATCATGTCGAAAATCTCTTGTAATTTTTATGGCCACAAAAATAAACAAATGCAGTAAAAGCAGCGCAATGCCAGTTCATGCACTGTATTAATGATAATTTTGTACTTTTTGGAAAGTAATATCACACCATATTTTTTAAACGATTGAAGTGCATCCACTTTGATGTGATATCAAAATAATTTTTTTGCTGTGCACGATAAAAAATGCGGACAGAAAAAAACGTGTATAACAGAATTGAGTATATAGGAATTTTGGACCCGCACGGTATAAGCTTAAAATATGAATACAGACGACTAGACTTATTCATTTCAAGTTGATATTACTTCTTACTTACTTCAACTTGGTGTTCAAGATGCACCTCCACAGTTATCAATTGAGAGCTTGTACCATTTAACTGCACTTTTACTCTATGTTCAGGTAAGTTGAGAAAGTTTCCAACCCGAAAAAATTCTCAACCGGATCGGGAATCAAACCCAACCACCTCCAGCATGGTCTTGCTTTGAAGCTGCGCCTTTACCGACTAAGCTAATGGAAGCCCCAAGTTGATTCTTCTTTTATAATGCAAATATTAAATTTTCCTCACTAGTTTCATTTAACAATCGAACTTATTAGATCTCCAGCGAAAAAATCTTCAGAAAAAAGACTACAAGCAACAGCCCTATGGAGTTGTACGCAATGGTGACGTAGGACTATGTGGTCTTATTTAATAAATCTTATTTTTTAACTGCAGCAGGAGCTTGTGTTTTGTGTAGGAATAGGAATTTGAGCGGAGTCCTCTCTGTTTACACTCTTTAGTATGACGCGCTTGATATAGATGGCCCACAGCGACTCACGAAGAACTACTGATTCCGATCAATAGCGGTGCGGCTTCTTCCTTCTTCTATGGCTGCTCATGTGGGCTGCTCATGTGGGCTGCAGATCGCTGCTTGCAGGCAGCCTTTCGTTGTGCATTTGAGAACACCACCCCACCACTTACCACGTGGTGATTGAATAAACACCGTTTGGTGAGACCAGATGGAATTCAACTTTGAAATCTGTGTTAGGGGAATCGCTTTTCGCGTTATAATTTTAACTATCATAGCAACAGTTGCAAATTCTTGCAATATTCAAGAGTGACATTTTGAGAAACGATAAAGTCATAATTCTAATAGATGCTAGAAATATTTCTGATCGATTGGTGATAAAAGTATTGAAATTGGTCCAAGGGCAGCTGAGTGATTAACGTTCAAAATCTTTCATAATTTTGTTACATGTTCCATTTCTCGGTTTTCACAAAGTGTACCCCCATATAGAAATCACAGACGTAGTCCTACGTCAAAAGTTGAGGGTTGTGTCCAAAGCAGGACCGCATTGTTGACGTAGAACTACGAGATTATTTTGCTGTTCCATTCAATAATATATAAATGACAAATCAATTTAATTTAGAAATTTCATTGAAAATTCAAAACTCTTGATATCTTTCACGGGTGTTCCTTGGAACTTCCATTAAAATTCACTTGAAATTATCTTTTTAATTCCATCAGAACTCAATACTCTCGGAATTTATTTGAAGTTCTCAAAAGAACTCTCTTTAGATTCTTCTTGGAATTTATTTAGAACATTCATTAGAAATTAACCTGTAATCCTCTTTACAATCGTCACACAGAACTGACTTATAATACTACTTTGAACTTAAACAATTGACAATTGTCGTTGTAGTCAAAACTTTACAAAAATACTTCCAAAAACTCCATTGGAGTTTCTTACATACCATATTATGATTTTTTTTTTTTTTTAATTATTATAGTCATTTTAACGCTCTTGGGTCATTCGTGACTTGTCCGGGAGTGAGATTTGAACTCGTGACTTTGGCGTGAGAGGTATGGATGCTAACCACTACGCCGGGGTCGCCCCCTGAATTCATTCTAAAATGTCCTCTAAATTCCTTTGGATCGAATAAGTTCTTCAAGGCGATTGTGTCCAGAAAATCTAATAGTTGAGAAGATTATTATTTTCCAAAGAGAGGACAAAGTATATTTTTTCCCGGTTCATCATCGAAATTCACGGACCTCTCCAGGTGATTTAGAATTTACAGCTTTTTCACGATTTCCCGGTTCACTGGTCACCCTGTGTCCCATACAAATTAGGTGTTATCCATCTGAATAACATTACTAGAGATAGCAATCTCTTATCTAGTCGAAACACAGAAAACGAAACTAACTCAGAGAGTTAGTAACTTTTGCTAATTCGTAAGGATATATTTCTAAAAGCGTTGGTCACTCAGTGCATGAGCAACCTACGTAAAAGAGACTCACTCACTGAATAAGATTCGATTTCAGTGAGTGTAGACTGCTTAAGCAAGCCTTTTGAAGCAAATGTTACTAGCGCTGCATGGTGAATGAATTCTGAACTAAGAGGCCAATCATGCGACAGGTATTGTCCATCCGAATAACTTCACTGAATACAGAAACCTGCTTTCTGGCCGTGCTGTCAAGTTTAAATATGGAATTTGATGCAAATTTCACGCTGAACTTGACTATCCAATATCCAACTTCTAGCCGAGATGGCAAGCTAAATGGATTTAAAATGAATATTACTCAGAGAATGAGCCTCTTTTACTGATTCGTATGGAGGAATTTTTTAAATACGAATGAGTAAAAGTTACTCACAACTGAGTAAAAGTTATTCACTCTCTGAGTTAGTTTCACTTTCAGTGTGCAACGCAACGAGCACTCGGCAGTCAACCGATGACTGCAGTCAAACTTGTAAAAGTAGTAGTCAAATTTTCTACGTTTTTCTTACTTAAGCATTTGGATTACTATTCTATGCCCCTTCTTTTTCTGTGTTTAGCTGATGTAGGTGAATGAATAGAAGAAAAAAAATGCTGCGATGCTCACGCTGCATGGAACAAGTTCGAAGTCGACCCGTCCACCCTGCAACGCTGAATGATTATGCGGCTTAGGATTGTGTTGTTAGCAGCGTTGCCAGGTCATTTGCTGAAAAAATCTGGACCAGTCTAAATATAAAATCTGGATAAATCTGGAATGCTCCAAAAAATCCTGTTTTTAACATAATGCTACTGAAAGCAAAATGATGTGTCAAAATCCCGTAAAAATCGTTCAGACCAGTAGGCAATTTGATTTTAAACTAAAATTCTCCTAGCTGAAGTGAGAATCAAAGCCTAACATCGTGGTACTCACACACAGTTTACCTAAACTACGGGTAACTCCACATGACCATTACAAATAATTTTTTGCCAAAAAATAATATTATTATATAACTAAAATGAAAGTCTGAAAGCGTCATTTTTGAAATCTCAGGATCTTGAAATGATTCTAATTTCTGGAATTTATATTTTTCCTGGGTCACAGATCATGAAATTTTTTGTTAGTCTGAATTTACTTCATATACAGAGTTCAATTTTAATCATCCTTGAATTTCATCATACTTCAATGCTGGATTCCTCTTAGCTAATCTTGAGCATATCCAAACATATAACATTCTAAGAGTGCTTAGCATTATCTCTTGTAATCTCTTATAAATCGTTCTCTTATAATCTCTTATAAATCGCTAAATCGCGATTCCACAATTCCCTCAAACTGGTAAGTTTCCAAGAACTGGCATAATATTGTTTCATTTTTTTCTATGAAATTACCTAACAATATTCTTAATAATTTCCTTGGTACGCTCTTCAGAATGACCGTCACAATCTTCTCCCACTTAGCCTTTGAACTGCTTTGTAGGGAAGATCAGAATTGTGTTGAAATCTTCTTCAGAATTTCCTAAGTACTCAAGTACTTTGCCAAAAAGGCCTTGAAGGTCTCCCATAAATGGCCAGATTTCTAAAAATTTGATACAAATTAACCTCCATAGAAACATTGGACATAATTCCATTGAAATTATTCTCACGATTCGTATCAGCATTCTCCTTATGATTTCTCTTCCGAATTCAAACAATTTCCTTTCTTGACAAAATCTCCATGCAATTGTCACCAGAGTTTGCAAAAGACAACTTATACCGTCTTCACTTCAATCAAAAGTTGCACAGACTGCATGCTTACACTTCACTGTTAACTATTTTCAGAATTACCTTAAAATTCTGAAATCTAGGCCAATTCAGAATTCTTACGAATTTCAGACTGCTAGGGTAACTCAATATTTACACGTTTACAACTCTATTTAGAAATCCAATTAGTTATCCTCATAAATTTCACGAACATACTTCAAAGTCCTGGTGGTTTTCTAGATTCAAAAGCCTTGTCAATTTTCCAAAGCTCGATTTATTGTTTTCTATCCTGAACAGTTTTCGATTTCTCTAAATTCCAAACTTAGGAAAATTCCTCCAAGATTTAAAAAAAAAAAAAAATTGTAGCCGAAATCTAAACAAAAACTCAAAATAAATAAAAAAAAACTGACTCGATATTTTAAATTTTTTTAGGATTATTGACAGCCAACAATGTGAAGAAAATGTCTCAATTTTGATGATTCTGCAACCCATTGCAAACATGTTGTAACAATTCAATGTATTATGTTGCAATAATGTCCAACGTTGATGGTCTTAAGTAATTAAAGTAGTAAGTTTGACTTTTTATTTTTTGATAAGGGAGTCCAGTGATATTTATAAAGCAACACATTTTAAAAATCTGGGAAAATCTGGAGCATATTTAAAAAATCTGGAAATAAACGTGATCTGACTGTGTATCTGGCAAGACGACTGAAAATCTGTAAAATCCAGATAAATCTGGAATACTGGCAACGCTGGTTGTTAGGAACCAACTTTCTGATGGCTGTGTTAGGTGTGAGCACCTTGCGGTCGAAGAAAATGTGTGAGAAATTTGAATTTTTACATATTTCTTAATTTTTAGCTATTTAACTATCTAACATTTATAATGTGTGACAAACCACACAAATTGTATAAAACTGCCGAATCGATCGACATAAAATCATCAAAATCCATTGATTATTAGCCAAGTTATTAACATTTAAAGTCTGACCAATTTTCGTTGCATTTCCCTGGATTGGCATCCTTCCCGAAAGACGTAGTCTCACGACAAAAAAAATGTGTTTATTTTTTTTCTAGTTCCAGTATAGGCATATTTTCCACAAATGTTTAGCCTTTTTGAATTCTGGGCTAAAAGCAATTATACTTTAAGAAATTTTTCTAGAAACTGGAGTTAAATCTCCTGCACAGTTTTAAAAGCACTTTGAGTTTGATTACAATTTCTACAGGATCATTTCAAGGGAGTTAGAAAAAACATCTTTGAGAAAAATACCAAGTGCAATCTGCTTTTAAGATATTTTTGAGAGCAGGGCTGTTATGCGCAGAACAACTTTGTACATGCCTCGCACAACACTCGACAAAGAGAGTGTGGTTCTCCCATTTGCTTTGCACACTCTTTTCCAACTTATCTCCGAGAAAGTGTTCCACACATTCGGTCGATGAAACCAGGTATGCACTCATCATATTTCCTTTCAAAGGTAAGGGAGCAGATGATTACCTTTGTATGGGTCCCCTCATATAGCTCAATTCCAGGCAAAGAAGGGCGCGCAGGAAGGCGAATTTTATGACAGGTTTACCATTTAGTGCGCCAGAGTACCCTTTCGACTTGGCAAACCGATTGGGACTCTGGAAATCTTGGACGGTGGTTACCTTCAATTATTCCTAATGTTTCTTCGAGAGCGTGGCTTGGGTTTAAGTCGTGACTTCATTCGCGTGATGAGTAGACTTATTTCCAATCACTACTCGCTAGATGCGCTTCTCAATAGAATAAACCTTGTGGACAGCAACATCTGCCGGTGTGTAAACGGTTACGATGACATCGATCACGCAGTTTGGCAATGTACCGATAATGACGCCGCCAGAGAGCGACTTTTGAATATCCTCGAGGCACAAGGAAGACAACTCTATGTTCCTATCAGAGGCGTGTTGGCAACCCGCGATCTCTGCTATATGCTATAAGAATTTAGTTCGTTTGTCTTTTTGTTTTGTTTTGTCTTGTCCCCCGTCTCGATGAGTTTCATCGTCACCAACTGGTCACCATAGCCGGTCGAACTCCAGACGAATCTAGAACCACACTACGGTTCATACTGGCGACAACGCTCTGATGATACAATGAAACCCTACCCCTAAGCTTCTCCCCTGATCCTATCCTTGGACAATGTACCCCTCTAACCTCGGATAAGCTGCAAGTATTCGGCCCAACTCCTACTAGACATAGAATTTAGTGAATTCTGTTACAAACAAAGAACAGTGAATTACCGGCTCCGTAAAGCTAACGCAATTGAGCCTTACAAATAAACGAACTAGATAAAAAAAAAAGTGATCCTCACAACGAGCGGTACACGCCGTGCGACGCAGGGAGCGAATAAAATACAACAAGCTGATGTTATGTCTTCTTTGAGTTCTTTGCAAACTTTGCTCACCACGATTGCATTTAAAGGAGATTGAGAAGTGCGTTACGAAGAAGAATTTTGTCTTCTTGCTGGGTTTCCCATTTGCAACCCAGCAATGAGTGACGTACTTTGCGCTGGAGCCGTCGAAGCGATGGGTACACTTTGAGTTTTCGTTATTTCTGGGTGTGTGTCTTTCTTCTCTTCTCCGCTGCTCTATACTTAAGCTGGGTTTAGACGAGGCAAGTCTATTGATCAAGTCAGTTGAATTCAACAGACTTGAAAGCGAATTGAACGTGTAAACCATGCCATTCAACTGACTTGATCAACTCACTTGAATTGAAAGAAGTTGGAACAGGCTCAACTTTTGAAGCGAATTAAATTCAACTGAGTTGATCATTTGACTTGCGTAGTCTAAACCCAGCATTACGATTCGCACTTTGTGGATTGTGGACTGCTGTCGGACTTAGTTTCCGTGCTACAATGGGTGGTAAACCACTATCATCATCTATCATCAGAAAATCCTGACGGTACCGACTGGGATTGATTAGATCCTTTAGAGTTAGAGGCAGTCAAGCTTACCACTATATTACCGGAGGAATTCCTGTTTAAATGTGAAACCTGAGATACTTTTCAGTAGAATTTCAATAAAAAAATCATGGTTTGGATTCAGAGTGTATTTTAGTGAGAGCTCAGGATTATTCCATGATAATTCTGAGCAGAACTCCTTCCCAAAAGGAAAAATCCAAGGGCAATCTGAGGATAATTTCATGGAATTTGTGGGGAAAAGACAATACCGCGCTTAATTCCTTGGAATTTTTAGGAGAAACTTAGGGGACGGGGTATGCTATATGAAGGATTAAAATTTAATCGGAGAATAGCTCCAGGAAAACTTCAAAGCAATTTGGAAAATGATTCCAGAAGAGTTTGCCAGACATATTTTGGTGTGACATCTAAGAATCTTGAGACGAGAACTGTAAATTAATTCTTAGGAAACTTCCAGTGTGATTAGAATAACAAGGGAAGCAGTTAATTCTGAGAATTGATCCAAAAAGCTTCCTACTGAGAAGAATTTCAAGGTAATTCTGAGGAAAATTTAAAGAAAGTTTAATTTGGCGGCTAGTTCCAACGTTTTAAGAAATATTTCTTGGAAATTTGCAGAAGTATTCCAAAGATATCCCGATGTTATTTTTTGAGAATTCAAAGAAGACTTCCAGGCGAATTCAGAGTAAAGTTTCCAGAAAAAAAAATCATGGAAACTTCGGGAGAATGAAGGAGAACTCTTAGTGAAATTTTATAAAAAAAATCTCCTGGTATATTCTGAGGTCTTCTGAACTGCTTGAAAATTCCCAAATTTTACCAAAATTTAAAGAAACTGTCTTAAAGTTCTTATGTAGTTTTGTAAAACAGCCACAGATTCTCACAATACTTCTTTAAAAAAAATCAAATTTCTCCAAACTTTTTTGGACCATCCTAAAGTTACCTATTTTCCAAACAATCATGGATCTTTTCTAAACTGCAGTGAGATTACAATGTGACGTAAATCCATTTCTGGAATTGTTCAGAAAACAGATGCTGTTGTTCAACCTCACAATGATTGCGAACAATATCAAAATGATTACTGAACCTGTTGAATGTGATCTTAAAAATGATTAAGGGGAAGTTTCACTGCTCCGAAAAAAGTTAAATACAAAAAATGATAATTTGTGTAAAAGTTTATATACTTAGTGGATTTTTTCGAGTTTACCCATGGTGAGTGATGAATTGTCGACCTTTTGGCCATTCGGCATAATAACTCAGCATTGAATTATCTACATTCAGGCGATTGGTTGAATAGACCGCATTAGCAGACAGCGAAATGTGCTTAGTGCAGAGCAAAGCAACCAAGAAACAATTAACCACCAAGCTCGTAAGATCAAAAACATGATCGAATGATCCTCAGTCGGTCAATCGTTTAGTTGACTGATTATCCGAATAATCCAGCTGCTAAGCATTTAATATTGAAAAAAAAAAGAATGGCACCCTTTTTGGCAGTTCAATTTTCAACGATTAGTCCGCTCAACAGTTCATGTAATCAGTTCCCCATACGCCATATTCAATTGCACTGAACTGGCACACATTCCCAAACATCACCACAACCGTTAAGCTTTATCCGAAACATGGAGTAAAGCACCCTGCATTTCGGAATTGATTGGAATAAATCTGCAAGATTTGCACCTGCATGATTAAATATTCATTATTCACTCTTCAGCTCTTAGAAAGCCCATCCCGGAAGCAATCGTCCACCCGAGTAAGAGCTTCTTCGCAACCGCCAAGAACGGAACCCTTCAGGAGAGCGTCCGCTTGTGCACTTGAACTATGGGAACAAGCTCTTCCCATCCAGCAGAAACCATATATGCAAAACATCATGAGAACATGAATTAGATGCAAAATGCTTTGCGCTAGCTGGCGAAAGCATCATCGAAAAAAGCCTGCCAACCCATTATTTGAATAATAAATTTAATTTACATCGAACAGCTGCACCAACCTCCGTCGACCTTTCGGGAGGTCCGTTAGCGGTGTTCCCACTTCACCCATTGAGCGGAGGAAAAGCACCTTCGCGTTGACGGCGGCCCTCCGGACTCGGTAAACTTTTGCTCTCTTCATGATTAATTCACGCTGATTTTTGCATAAATAATTGCAGTGCTAGGCATTGCACCCCTCAAGCGCCTCGTTTCGGAAGCCCAGTGTTCTTAGACAGCCCACCCATCTGGACAGAATTTCTAACAGACCGTACACCGATGGTGGCAAAGCTCAAATTACCGTTTTGCAGCCAGTTCGCTTCCGTGAGACATTTAGAAGGAACGCTCCGATTCGCCATTCTTAAACGAATAAAATGTGTCTTGTTAGCACAGTTCCAAAGATCGACTGCACGATCTATCAATCCGGTCAAACATTGTTTTGACCGAAACCCACCCACCAAATGCCAAAGCTCCAGAATGCCTGCGTCTTTCACGCTTCTCTGCTTGGGACGCACCGCTGCCACCCACACGTCCTCCTCCTCCTGCTAAGAGCTGGCCTGACCGTGTAACTGGAGATTAAGAGATATGCAGAGACTGCGCTGCGGAAAGATCGCCTTACGGTTTCACGAAATTGACCTTTCCTCGCGCTCGTCATGTGTAGAGGTACGCTACCATATCGGCACGGTTCCGAAAGGCGGAATAGAATCGCGTAACGGATTCTCCCTCGCCCTCTCGAGGAAGCTCATGTATTTTTCATCATATTCCCTGGGCGCGAGCGATCTAATGCGCGATGATCTAACGCTTGTCTGGCCAAGACGACTAAGGCGCTCTGCTATGATGCACAGAAACAAGGTCAGATCCCCGGTCTGCTCCAGAGGCGTGGATTTAATCCAGCCGGTCAGTCAGTGGCGGCAGCAGCAGCAGCAGCAGCAGGGGTGCGGGAATTTGCAAATAAATCTGCCCGCTGGACCTGAATCGCGATATCGCTCACTGGCACCCGGGTTTCGATACAATGGGAATTTCGGACGGTAACAGGGGACCGGAGGGAAGAGAACACTAGCGCGCACCGTATGATCGTGACTGGAGATTTTCGCCTTTTGTGAACTCGTTAGAACTGGATCAAATGAATAACTGGCGCGGGCCTGTCTATATGGGGAGAAGCCCTACTTGGAAATGAAGGTGGAGTCCGACGTTCGGGGTTTTGTTTGGAGAAAAGATAATTTGCGAGCACGCTTTTAGTGGGCGCGAAACGTGATTCTCACGGTAATTGGGGCACAACGGTGAACTTGGGATTTCCCTCCAAAGTCCTATCACTTAGCAGTGTGGAACCCAAGTCGAACTTCAACTTCAAAACAACAGCTTTCAAGTATCAGTTCAACCGTCCTATCTCATGTTTCAAGCCAATCCGTGTCGACAAGGTCGCGCGGGGACGAATCTTCGGCTCTGTCCAACCAGTTGACATTTCAACCATCACCATCACCGGAGGAAAACGATGAGTAATTACAGTTCTATGTGCTAATCGCAATTACGCCATGACCAACTCTAATTTGCTAACCCGTCCTGACGGACGACAACGATGACGACGACGACATGAGGTTTGACTAATTTGATTATAACTTCTCCGTGACGTGTGTATGAGTGCTCAACTAGCCAGTGCATGGACCTGCCAACACTCCCTCCAGAGCCAGAGCCTGATTTATCGGGCAGATAAAATCTTTTAATTAGCAGCTTGTGGTTTAACAGCTTAGAGCGCGCGGAGATCTGCTCTACAGCTACTTTACAATAAAAATTAATCAACCGATTTAACGGCGACGACGCGGTGGCACGCTGGTGGCGCATTCTCAGCTGTTTTGCCACCTAACCTAAACCAAGATTTCACCATCCACCGGAATTTCAATAAATCACCGCGGGCGGGGAGACGGAGCCAACTGACTGACTAACCGACTGATTGCTGCAAGCAGTCAGTTCATAGAAGCCATAGCTGCCTGGTTGATCTTGAAGAAGCACTACGAATCGATTTCGGTGCAACCATTAAATGTCAGCTTTTCTCTGTATGATGCGCGTTGGATCTCCTAGGATGGTGCTCCGGTCTGTGCCAGTGTGCTACGCCGGCACCGATGTCGTTTCCATCGTCATCGTGTGTGAAATGGTGTGACTAATTCCGATGAACACCGAACGGTCGATACGGACGGTTTACGCCCAAGTGTTATCGTGCTCTCTTCTCGCTACGCCAAATTAAGCTGGTTGGCAATAATGGGAGGTGGGATTGTCGTTTCCGTTTGATTGCAAATCAGAACCAGTTACGAACTTGTCTTGAAGGAAACTGATTGCTTGCGTTTGGATGTTCTCTAACGAGTTCGTACGATATCTATCGTCACTTTGAATTGTGTGATTGTCGGAGTTGAGGTCGGGTGACCTTCTAGAACTAGTTCGGAAGAGAACGGATTGGGTGATAAATTTTCTTAGAATTTTATGGGGCAGATCTAGAGATCTTTATGAAGACGGAGGCACTTTACAGGATTAAAATGCGTTGGTCTTTAATGACAAATCAATTGATATTGGTAACGGTGATGGATTTCAGATAGCTAATGATCCAGATTTAGAAAACTCTTCGGACTAGACTGGTGAACTTTAGGCCTAAAACTAATCATCTATTTTCCGGATTTACCTTTGAAGTCTGAACTCTCTGAACTAGGTCTCGCAGTTCTCCGTGCGTTTACTTTGTATTTGCATAGCCAAGCCGAGAATTTACTCAGAGTCCATTAAATTGAATTTTTCGGAATCAAAAAATTTCCAAGTCCAAATTTTAGGAATCAAAAATTCTGTGTCCAAGATCATGAAATGTTTTTTTTTTCTTTCAGAAGTATAACGCATGCTAAATTTTGAAGGTTCTTGATCTTGGTTTCTTGGAAAATTTTCCTCGTCCTTGATAATGAGATTGTTTTACTTCAATTAATCATGTTTTTACTTCATGCGTGATGTAAACGGTTAACATAGTTGGAGATGCTTAATGTCAAATATCAGACTTGGACATTTTAAACGATCGATGAGGAGATGAAAGTATAGAGTTGATAATTCCGTTAGAGTACAGCAGTGTGAAAATTGTATATAGAAAGTAGAAGGCGAGCTAAGGAAATTTTGAGAAAGGTACGAATCAGGTTGATCATCCCCTTTAACAAACTCATCTGTGGATGAGGGGTGGTGCTGGGTGTTTCCCTCCACCACCACTGGCAAAAGGGATGATTGTCTTTCCACCCCTCATCAACGTCCACTTTAAGTCTGATAATTGACGTTAAGCATCTCCAACAATGAAATTTCTTTCTTAGACTGCAATCTAGAATATATGTCCCATAGTTATGGAAATGTGTTTATGTTTGAGCTGTTATAAAAGCTTCTATATCTTAGTTCTTTGAAAATTGTTTGTCTCAAAATTGTTTTTGTTCAGATCTTTAAAAAAAATCCTGATCTTTAACTTTGTTTGGCTTAATTCCAGACTTTGAGCATTTGTCTCTGTGCCTCAAATGTTCATTCACATCACCAACTCACGATCTGAATCCAAGTTCAAGTTTTTGAAAATTGAAAGTGCTCGTATTAAGGGGAAAAATATGTTTGTTATTAACTTAATAAAAGACTAGAGATCTTCAGTGAAGTCCTATTAACTTCACAACAATTGTAGGAACTTCACAGAAGTTCTGAGCAGTGAAAGGAAATGCTGAGAATTTCAGATAAGCTTTTTAAGCAATCCGCGGGAAGTTATAATTTTGAAAATATGGGAACCTTACTGGAAGCTCAAAGTACCTCCTAGCGGCTATATTAGCTTCCGAAAAACTTAAGGAACTTTTAGGAAGTTACTAAAATTTTAGAGAACTTCACCGGTGTCAAGAGGACTTCAGAAATATAGAGAACTTGAAGAAAGTTTTGGAAACTTTTACGAAGTTCCAAGTACTTCAGAAAAACTAGATATTTACGGAATTTCAGATATCTTAAGGGTAGTTCCCGTATCTTTAGTCTAGACTTTTGGAGCAGTTTATTAATCTATAAACGTTAGTTTAGAATAATTCAGAATAGTTTCATGATGCACTGAAAAAAAAAATCGAGATCCCTTAAGCTGTTCCGAGTATTTCAGGGAAGTAAGTAAATAGAGACCTTCAGAGAATTTATGAGAACTTCAGAAGTATTTCAAGAGCTTCACAGAGGTCCAGATAATTCCAGGAAAGTTTGAAGGTGTTTTCAGAAACTAAAACAAAGCTCCGAGAGGATTTCTGCAACGCTGTAAAAATTAAATGAACATCCGGAAAATGTGAGAGTATTTTAAGAGTGGAATGAAAATTTCATCTTCTTCTTCTAGCGCCACAAAGCAGCGCTAGTGTAGATGAAAAGTTTTGCTATATCTTGTGATCCTGACTATCTGGCAACATGATGATTTCGGCAAAGTTTTTCAGATAGACGAATCCTTGTGAAGAGTGGGTAGATACGTTCAGAATTCTGCCACTACATGGCACTAGTGAGCATGTAAATCGAGATAAAGCGCACCGCAATATCACATGCACACTAGTGCCACACAGTGACACTTTTCTAAACTAATGACGCGTCATTCGAAAAGTTGTGGCTATCTGAACATCTTTTTCGAACACAGCAGCTACCCAGCTGGTTAGGATCTCGAAACATAGCTCATACTGGAAGTCCACATGCACACTAGCGCTGCATGGTGACAGAATTCTGAACACCATTCGAAAGACCTTGATTACACTAGTTTACAGCATATTTGAACTTTGTACGCTGATGGTCATTTCCCATGTAAAATCGTGCTCTGAATCCAAAAATGTTGTCAGAAAATATCTCAGGGAGTTTTCTAGACACAGCTAAAAAATGAAATTTCACCTAATAAAATTTGTTTTTGCTAAAATACAAACATCTCCGGCTGTAATGAAGCAATATCAATTATTATAATGCCAAATTAAAAGTGAGAAAATTTGCTATCAATTAATTCCACACTATTTTTCAGTGAGATTAGTGGCATTGGTGGCACAACCACTACAAACATTTGTCTTTACTTTGCTTAAAAACTTTGCTGAAATCCAATTTTTCTTGAAAATATGCAAAACAATAAAAACAAATTAAACAAACTATTAATTAACAACAACACCACTAATTTCACTGACAAATAATGTTCAGCTGATCCAACTAAAATGTTCTTACCTTTAATTTGATATTCAAATAATGATATGGCTTTTTACAGCCGGAGATATTTGTGATGTGGTAAACAAACATTTTGAAGTGAAATTTCATTTTTTTTTTCCTTTATTATAGAGATTTTTAGCCATAGGCTAGTGAAATTTCAGTGTTTAGCTGTATCTGGAAAACTATCCTACTGAGATTTTTTCAGACTACATTTTTGGATTCAGCGCACAATTTTACATAAGACTCAAATATTGAAGTTAATTTTTCGCCTCAAGACTACGTCTGTGATTTCTTTATAGGGGTACACTTTGTGAAAATCAAAAATGGAACATGTAACAAAATTATGAAAGATTTTGAACGTTAATAATTCAGCTGCCCCTGGATCAATTTTAATAATTTTATCAGCAATCGATCAGAAATATTTCTACGCATCTATCAAGACGTTATCACTGTTGAAAATTGCACGAATTTGCAACTGTTGTTATGATAATTAAAATTATCACCGATTGCCTGCGAAAAGCGATTTCCCTAACACAGATTTCAAATTTCAATTCCATCTGGTCTCACCAAACGGTGTTTATTAAATCTATCAAGTCTGCCCTCAACCGCTGATTGGATTCAGTTGCAATCTTCGTGTGTGGTGGTGTCCTGTCGTCGGCATCAAAAGCAACAGCAGCAGTGCTTTCGGCGCGTGGCATTGAACATTGTTCTCCAGTACACATCAAAAGGCTGCCTGCAAGCTGCAAGCTGCAGCCCACATGAGCAGCCATAGAAGGAGGAAGCAGCCGCACCGCTATTGATCGGAATCAGTAGCTCTTCGTGAGTTACTGTGGGCCATCCATGTCAAGCGCGTCAAATCAAAAAGTATAAACAGAGAGAACCCCGCTCAAACTTCTATTCTTACACAAAACATAAGCTGCTGCTGCAGTTAACAAATCAGATTTATTATATAAGACCACGTAGTCCTACGGCACCATTGCGTGCAACCCCATAGGGCTGTCCCTTGAAGATTTTACTTTTAGTTGTAAACTAGTGTTATCTAAACAAGTTTGCCACAGACAGCAACTTCATAAACGGTCGATTTTCTAGTCAGTTTTCTATCAACTAGTACACGGTTCGAAAGGGAAATTTTCTCGGCATTACGGTCTTCAAGCGAGTAAAACGATTTGTCTTCTTTCAAATGTTTTTCCAAGAACCCAAATAAAAAAGGATCTTTTAAAACAAGCTGAAAATGTTTGATTGTGTAATACAAGCTTTTATAGTTTGGAGTTTATTGAATGAATTTGACGAAAATGTACAAGGAACTCCAGGGATTTTTCCAGGGGAATTCGAAGGAGTATTCCGTGGCAAGAATCGTTGGAAAAACTAGAAGTGAAATCTGAGGTCTTCTTTCAAGTTAGTTCTGTTGAACTAAAGATTTCAGTTGAAACGTAAGAAGAATTCCAAGGTAGATCTGAGAAGGAAATTTACAACATTATTCTTAGGAAGATTGCATGATAATTCTAAAAAGAATTTCATGAGAGTTCTGAGAATTCTAAGCAATTTTTAAGGAAGTACTCCAAGCTACTTCTGAGTAGAATGTCAAGAGAATACGGAAAATCCAAAAGGATTTCTGAAACGAATTCAATGAAAATTCTGAGCTAAATCTCAGAGGAAATCTAAAAAATGTTTCAGGGAAAGTTTTAGGTAAATTTCACTGGAATAATTGAAAGAGTTTCAATGCAATGAAACAATGGAGAATGCAAAAAAAAGTATTCCTACACAGCGAAAACTTTTTAAATTTACATGTCGCACATTGAAGTCAACAGTTTGATTGAAATTGATTTAATTTTCAGCGAACAACGAACTTAAGCTATAATTAATTGAATTACCGATCATTAAACCTGCTCCAAATTACAAAATATGTTTACCTGTATGGGGAATTCTGAGGAGCATATCAATGGATATGATATGTTTGATGTTATGTTATGTTATGATATGTTATGATGATTTTGGAGGGAATTGTGAATTGTGAATTTTAGGAGAATAATTACTAAATACTGAGGAAGGATTTATTTCAGGAGAATTATTTTTACAATCAAGAATTTTAAGAGAATTGCAGATTGAATCAAAGAGCCTTCTATAGAGAATTTGTAGAGTATAATACATGAAGCAAATTGTAAGGGAGTACCAGAGAGAGTTCTAAGACGTACTCTGAGAAAATGTTGAGATGATTCAAATGAATTTCTTGAGAAAATTCTAAACAAATCCTGTGAAGAGTTCGAAAAGTATCAAGACGATACAAATATATATATATTTTTTTCGATATCAAAGAAAAGAATTCAAAATAGGGTAAATGAGGGCTTCGGAAATACCTTATTCTACTATCGTCAGGGGGTTAAACAAGATCCTTGAGAGCTCAATGTTGGCATGTGGATACATTGTATTTCAGAACATCCAGACGATAATGGGTTAAGATATTGCCGAAGCCGACATTTCCCCTATAAGATTTAATAAAAATCAAAATTTTTAAACCTGGCTCTTTTTTTATTTGAGGTAATTAGAAGGAAAGGGGTGTAAGTGACTTTGATCGATTCTCTTCATCGACTTTCTCTTTCGTTAAAAATTCAGCTGCAAACACATTCCTTGGTTCACGTGCCATTCTGGATGCTCGATGAGAACCTCCATTATCAAACTATGTGGCAGAAATAGCGCAAAATCTGCTGTAAAGTTGTGGCTATCAAAAGAGAAAGTCGATGAAGAGAATCGATCAAAGTCACTTCCATCTCTTTCCTTCTAACTCCCTCATTTGATTTCTAATGCGTAGAAATGTTCTTTTGATTCTGATGGATTAAGAAAAATCTTCAATCTGGTCCATTAGAAGCTTTCAAGATTAAGGGTAAGCAAACGTTTTATAAATTTCAAACTTTGAAATGTGATTATAAATGCGAATTTAAAATAAATTATTAGTTTTTCTTAATGATTAAGCATTTTTTTTGTTATGTAAGGCTATGCAATAAAGCGATAGATCGATCATAGTTCATCAAATAATAGCTCCTGGAACTAGATTTTTCTTCGCTTGAAATATTACCAGTTCATTCAAGATTTATTTCCCTACGCCCTTGGTTACAAATGTTTTTTTTTATTAAGATAAAATGGGGGCGACCCCGGCGTAGTGGTTAACATCCATACCTCTCACGCCAAAGTCACGAGTTCAAATCTCACCCCCGGACAAGTCACGAATGACCCAAGAGTGTTAAAGTGACTATAATAAAAAAAAAATAAGATAAAATGTTGTCAGAACAAATTAATTACACATGAAAAATAAAATACCTGAAGAGATCTGCTGTTGTTAAATGATATCCCTGAAAATAGCAGCATTTTTGTTAAAAAACAAAGCATTTCAATTTCAGAAAAAAACTACATTTCATTCAAATTATGATAATTGAAACTATGTGAAAAAAGGATTCGATAAAAACCTGTAAATTTTTCGTTGAAGTGCTGAAAAAATCAGGGAATTCTATTCAGAAAAACAAGTAGACACCCTGAGTATGTATTATTACTACTTCACTTCCATCGTATCACTTAATCCAAAATTGCAGCCATTGTAAAATCCAGTCTTAAATTACTTATCCAAGTACTTTTCCTGCAAGGGGTGATACATATATTGTGTCACGTTCTTACGTAGAAAGGGAGAATGTTTGATTTTCTGAGAAGCGAAACATTAGGTATAGGAAAAACGTGACAAAAAGGGGAGAAGAGGGGTAAATGTTTCCTCAATTCAGCGTATCATAATTAATGCATGCCCCCCACGGTAAACTAATCTTTATCTCTGCCCACCTCCGAAATCCCAAAAGACGTTAATTTTCAATTAGAGAAACAAATTGCTCTGAGAATCATCATCAGAGGCTGCTCTGCTGGCCCCGTTCCTCGCTCGGTTTTTTTTTTCCCCCAATCATCATAATCACCTCCCATTCTGGCCGAACTCTCCCGTCAAGACACCTGGGCGCAAAGCGCCATTAAAACTAACAGTCTCCTCCATCGGGACGTCAGATGACGAAACTTTTCCCGAAAGAGGCCCCCAGCTCGAATGCCTACGCGTCAAGCTAAATTGTTTAGAACAAGCATAATTTCCAACTAATTTCGGTGTTATTGTTGCTTCAGCGCACGGGGAACAACAACATAGCGGTATACAGTCTCGACAGTCGCTAACTAAGGCCCATTTAGGATCCACCCAATTGTGAGCGGCCTGTCTGACGAAACTGGGTCCTATCAGCAAATTGTTAGAGTCGTTTTGTTCTGTCCTATCAAGTGCTGTTTTGAAGTTGCCCCCAAGAAGGTAGTGTTTTATTTCTCCTGAAAATCGCCCGAAGCCAACTACCCGTGTTGGGAAGACACTTTTAACGATCGCAAACGACGGGGACCACGAATCACTTCGCGATGGCGTGAACATGTGCCGGCTCCTTTCCCCTCTCTGCACGAGGGGCGAGAGGAGTGGAGAGGCACACCGGCAAGAATACGACAAATTAATCAAACCGTTTGTTACACATTTTAGGCACGCTTAATAAAAAAGGCGCACGATGATGGTCAAAAAGCGCAACAGCAGCAATAGAATTAGTGAATGAACAAAGAGGGCGAAAGACATAAAAGAGCATAATAATACAGAAAATCTAAACAACATTAAAAAGTGAGTCCGAAAATCGACGACGAATAATAAGAAGAAGAAGAAACAGGCGAGACGGGTGATGTTCTAGGAAAAACGCGCCTGCAACTTCCATATCGGATCAACACGATCTTCTTTGTGCCAGGGCACACGCGGATGAACAGTTTTGGAGAACAACAACAGCGGTCATAACAATAAAAGTGCTAACAAGTTTAAAAGTGTGCTCCTTGATGTGTGCTGATTTGTGAAAGGGGTGTGTTAATGTGTATGGGTGTGCAGCGGCAGCAGTAGGAAGTGGAAGATACCCGGACTTTATTCGCTTCAATTGATGGTTTGACACATTCGACGATAAGACCGGGGTAGCGATTGTTAGTGGCTTTTGTTCGATCCGGGGGACATGTGCGGTGATGTGTGATTCATGTGAGCAGTTTACGACACAGCAGAAGAAGACAAAGTAGTGCCGGAAGACACAAGCGGGAGGACGAGCTCGGCTGAGCTTCTGAGCGAGTAGTGTGGATGGTCCAAATGGTCCTCCTGTCGTGGGTTGTCTAGTGCAGACGCGATTCAGAAGCCGGTAGTGATGGAACCGAGAGTGATTTTTCTGAAACCGAAGAATAGCCGAAGTGGTAGTTTAAGCGATAAAGGTAATTGAGGTGTTTTGGGATGATATTTTACGATGCTGAATTGACGGTTGCGAATGACAAAATAGTTGGAAGACTAATGAGAAATAGGGAAGATGATCTAACGTCCCTAATGTCTATGCGTCCCGCGATTTGACACATGAAAAAAAAATCAATCAAAAATTTAAATATTACTGTTCTAGAGTGAAAATTTCTGAAGGTTCCATTTACTTTGGTGTGATATCTAAAAACTCGAACTCAATTTTTTCCTACACATCAATTCAGATAGCAAAACACTCTCGTCAAACTCAAACTCGTCGTTTTCTATTTTATGTATTTATTTTTAACTATTCAACTGATTATTATGTGGTCTAAATGAACAATGAAATGTATACACTAAACTTAATTCTTTTTAAACATATAAAATTGCAAACAGTTATCGTCTTAAAGAGAGTCGTCGTTGAAAGGTCCGCGTGGTCAAGTTAAGGTCAAATAATTCAATAACTTCATGAAAAGAGCTACACATATATCTAATGGGTCATGTTGTGCATATTCCACGCATCACGAATCAAGATAAAGGAAATCCTGCTGGCGAAGTCTTCTCTTTGGTGCGTAGACATTAATTTGTGCGAGGATATTCGGAGCATCCATTTTTTCTTTATCCACAAAACCTGCTTAAGCGATTGAGCACCGTCGTTCTAGTGACTCTAGTCCTAGAAGTTGACAACGTTCTTCATAAGGCGGTAAGTTGGAGGGATCATTCCATGGGTTCATTTGGCTGCACTGTTTCAATCCTAGCTACCCACTTGGAGTCATACGGACATCAGGGAACCACACTTGATTTCAAAATGGATCGTACCACCGAGCAATACAGGGATCGTAGGCAGAGTGGATCCCGGAACCCTGAAGAAATTTCTGAAGATGAATCCAAGCTGCCTATTTACTTTAGATATTACATCGCTGTAGTGTACTCGAAATGTAAGGGCACTATTTAGCGTTACGCCCAAGTCTCGCACTTGAGCTACTTGTTACAGAGGCTGTCCTGCGATAATATCGTCAAAGACAAACGGGTTGATCTTTCGATAGAAAAAAAATAATACTTTATTTATAAATGATAACTGTCATGAAATTTCAAGAACACCGCATTTCAAAGCAATCCACCATCCTCTGAAGCTCCAAACAATCTAGTAGACTCCTAGTTATCATGTAGATCTTGACATCCTCGGCGTAAAACATACGGCATCCAGTTGAAAGCATAATGTCGATCTCACCGGTGAATAGCACGAATAGCAATGGCCCCAAATTGCTGCCTTGAGATCGTTCAGATCCGATTTTGGCACACAGCATGCGATTAGATAGATAAGATCTGAACCAAGTGACAAAAGCAGGAGACATGCCAATTTTTTCCAGTTTAGCTAGTAATATTCCATGGTCAACACAGTCGAACGCAGCTGTGAGATCTGTATAAACAGCGTCGACTTGGGCACCAGAATCCATGCTTCCTAGCATCATTTACAATAATCTCGAACACCTTCGAACTAGCATCTCTTCGGACCGACAGGGTCTCCAGATGGATCAGTTGCAAATGGCTTTCGTAACGAGACTATCGAAAGGGATCCGTCAACGGCAGTTTACGTAGCGCATATCTCAGGAACCGTCGCTGAACAGACTCAACTTTTTCGAGACCGTTCTTGTAGTAAGGAGTCCAGGCAACCGATCAGTATTCTAATATGGAGCGAGACAAGGAGCAGTAGAACGATTTAAGGCAGTAAATATCCGTGAAGTCTTTGGCAATCCGAATTCTAGAAGCTTTGTCGACGGCATACGTGTTGTGTAGCTTGAAAGAGAGTTGTGTATCAAGAATCACACCTAGGTCTTTAATTTGGCTGACGCGCTCAATTTAAGTGCCTAACAAAACATACTTGAACATAATAGTCTCATTCTTGCGCGAAAAAGAGATAATCGATTAATCAGAATTCCCCAATCAGCATTCAGCTGACGTTGAAAGAAGCAACAGTCTTCAATTGAGTGAATTCGAAGAAAGAGATTAAGGTCACCTGCATAAGATAATCGTGGTCCCTCAATTACCAGATTCACGTCGTTGAAGTAAATCAGGAAAATCAGCGGTCCCAGGTGACTACCCTAGGGTATGCCGGACGTGGCAGCGAAAATACGGTACTGATGATCACCAATGGCAACCGCAAGATAGCGATCGGTGAGGTACGACTGAAACCAAAAGGCAGCCGTGGATACCAAGCCTGTCCAGTTTTGCGATTGATATCCGGTGATTCAATTTATCGAAGGCAGCAGATAAGTCAGTGTAAATGACATCCGTCTGAGCACGTTCTGACATATTTACTGTTAGAGATGTAGGAAGTAAGGCACAGCAAGCTAGTGGCAGTGGAGCGACCAGCCATGAAACCATGCTGGTCGATACTTATGTACGGCTTACAATGAGCAAGTAACGGTTCCATAACAACGAGTTCGAACAATTTAGCAAAAGTGCTAAGCGAAGTGATGCCACGGTAGTTGCCAACGTCCTGTTTGTGGCCCTTATTGTGAACCGGAAACATGTGCGCTAGTTTCCAACAGGATGAGAAAACGCTGACCTCCACGGACCGTTGAAAAACGTGCAGCAGTGGAGACAACAAACTGTTCAAGTGCGTTTTGAGAAACGCCGATGGAATTCCGTCAAGAACCGGAGTGTACAACGAATTGAGTTTCGAGGAGGCTCTGAAAAACATCTCGGGATTGATATCAATTTTTCTCATGGTTTGGCCAGAGAGTGGCACGTAACTGGCAGCCAGTCGGGCATAGTCGTGCGTAGATGAGGCCGCGTTACCATTATGTATCATAAACGACGGCAGACCAGCTTCACGACGTTGTTGGTTAACAAACTTCCAAAACTGCTTGGGACGAGACTTAAGCTTTCTCTGCAATCCACGTCGATACTGAAGAAAGCACCGTTTTGCAACTCGTTTGAATTCGTGATTGATCCTGACATAGTGACGTTGAAGGGATAATGTGCGGTGCTTGGTGAATTTCTTAAGAGCGGCTCTTCTTCTGGATTTCAGTCGACGAAATTCGCTCGTATACCACGGTGTCGTCGTCGTCGACGGTCGTTTGATGATGGATCTTTTTTGGAACGTGTCTGTCAATGACATATGCCAAAACATTAAAAATAGTTTGAGCAGCGGACTCAATTTGTCCAATAAGTCGTCCTAATCTAAACTGGAGAGTAACTCGGCGATACTACCATGGTCGGCGTTGTGAAAATCGTAGGAAAAGGGGACAGGCGAAATATTAAAATCATGCATCAGCTTAGTACTTAACGTCACCAGTAGCGGCGGGTGGTGCCGATCCAGTCTCACCAGAGGAGTGGGTGCCTCGCATAAGAAAGGAGCTATGTCCTGGGCACAGCCACTAAAACACCTCCACCATTAATTAGCAGCATTCCTATCGCAACGGAAAACTTCGTAATCGTCACCGAGCACCAGACGAGAGAGCGTGCGTGCATCCAACCATGTCTCCGTAAGAACAATGATGTAGCAAAGATCCTAGGTAACTACGCGAAAATCGTCGACAGCACAGTTGATACCACCGACGTTCTGGTAGTAGACGGATATCTCATGCTGGCAGTTGGCAGGACGGATGCATAGACATAATGTGGCTAATGCGGAGGCCGCAAAACCGGAAACAAAGCTAGAAGTTGAAGCAGCATCAGGCAAAGGAAAGGCTGAATCGTCAATATACTTGCCAGTAATAGATAGTTGGAAGACCCCCGACCTATATCTACACTCAGGGCCGAGACGACTATGCTGAGCGCTAGCTGGAGTAAGCGCGACTGAGGCAGAGCAATCCAGAAGCAGTAGAGGTAGCCTCTCTGATGATGTCGTGTTGCCAAAACACGAAGGCATTGTAACATGGAATTACCAAATTTAGTTGTAATTCTTCCAGAGATTCATAGACGCTTTTCTGAAACATGCGGAGGAATTCTCTTCAGCAGTCCATTAGTATTCTTAAAAGTCTCTTGGAATTCTATTTGAAATTACCTTGTTCCTATTCATTATAGTTTCTTTGAAAATGGAGTTCTTATGCTGAGAATCGTCCTCAAAAGCTTTGAAACATAACTCTTTTGGATTCGACTTATAACTACTATTACTGCAGGTTTAACACGGTTATCGGATAGAGAAGACCATCTGTTGGTAATGATTTGTGTGATTGAGTTGTTGTTCGCTAGAAATCGACGATAAATGTGACAGATATCAGTTATCGACAATCGAGTCCGACGTGTGTTCCCAAATAATCTCTGAGAAGCTGTTGTTGGCCTTTCTCACAAAGAGGGGGGTTGTTGGGAAATTACCGCTGTCTATTTTATTTTTATTGATATGGTTGATTTTCCACGTAGGGTGAGGCGGTTTAAAACATTTCCACGTGAAATGTGGACAGCCTTTAAGCGAAGACAACAAATCAAGAAGACTGGCAATTCTTCCATTTTCTCATACGAACACTATGAGACAGGTACAATCGGGTCATCTGCCGCTCAAAGGTAAATGCTTCGAACGAATTTGATAGCAAAGATTACATCCTCAGAAGAAAGGTTTGTGTATTTGCTCATTTTTGGTAAAGTTGCCAGTCTTCTTGATATGATGTCTTCGCTTTAAGTAAACTCTCTAAGGAATACTGTCAAAAAATGAATCATCTCTGTAGAATTTCTTTGGAATCATCTCAATTCTCAATTCTCTTGCAGTTTTTGTCGGAATTCCCTTGGATATCTTGTCTGGATTTTCTTGGAATTACCGAAAGAATTACCCTTGAATTCTCCTCATTTCTCACTAGCAAAGTCCCATAAAGTTTCTTTGGATTTTTTTTTTTCCGATTTGCGCATTCCAATCCCCATAAGCTTTTTCCTCAAAGTTACCGTGTAATTCTACTCATAGATCTTATCATCCATATGTCTTGACAATTGATCCAATTGATTGATGATTTTTTTTTCAAAATTTCACTGACTCAAGGTAAGAGTGTATAGAATCACACTAGGCATTGGTTGTCAGGATAAGTTCATTTGTTTACATCATGGATTCACCGGAACAAGCACGTCGCTATTAGATCCAGCACGCTCGAAACGAAAATCCTGGACTATCCGCTCCTGGCAGTTTTCTATCAACGTTGTTATACCTCGGCTGACCGGAAGAGTGCCCCGGAAGAATGCAAAATCAAAAAGAAGTCGAAATGCCCAAGCAAGCAATCAGCAGTTGTGGACTGAAAAGCGAAACTTTCATTACTTCTGGGACCATGAAGCAGCAAATTTACCAGGAGAAGTGCCTACGGAAGATACTTCTGCCTTTTCTGGAGCAACATTAGGTGGATTGCCTATTCTGGCAGGACTTGGCAAGCTGCCACTACTTAAATTCCACCAAACAGGGGAACAGTGAAAATGGCGTCACAGTGGTTCCCAAGGATAAGAATCTGGCCAATACTGCGGAACTAAGGCCAATTGAGGAATATTTGTCAATTGTGAAGCACATACTGAAGAAAAAGGGTGGAACTGTCATCGACCTGAATGATTTCAAGCGGAAATAGAATTTGGCTGCCAAACAAGTGGGAATAGGGCTCATGCAAAAGACTCATGCAAGCCTCATTACATTACTAAGCTAATATATTCAGGCCTCTATTGTAGAAAATCGTTAATAACAGAAATTGGAGGAACGATTCAGAAAAGTAATAAGTATATTTGGACAAATGTGACGTACGCCTGAATCGGTTCGGAAGACATTGTTTACTACTTTGGATGATTTCATTTTAATGTAAAAGATTCTTGTAACCGATAATGAACAATCGTCGGTCGTAGCTTGTTGTGATGTAAGGGGCACGGTGGCCTTAGAGTAACCCTTTTTGCTTACTGAGCAGAAGGTCGTGGGTTAAAACCCAAGTCTCTTTACATTACTGAGTTGATAGGGTCGCGTCATTTGCGTAACAAATTTTAAAAGTGAATCCAGATCTAATTTACCCTTCCCACTAACAAAAACGTCCTTCCCGTGACAACCGTGGAGATGCAGAGGTATACTCGGTCTCTAGTAGCAACGGTTGTTGAAATAACAATCCTTTCCCTCCCCGATGACCGTAAGGACGTGGCCGGTGCCGTTATTGGCCTTGGATTCTCCGGATTTTTTACTCTGAGAATGGATTGCTAGTCCCAAGCTCCGTTCATATGTTTCTTTGAGCAAATTTCGCTAAATTTGGTCAATCACGGAGTAGCAACTACTGAAATGTATGGTCGTCAATGCTCATGCTCATGTTCCTGCTCAACCTATAGTCTGGAACATGAACATGTTTATTTTCCAGTACACATTTGTGCAATTGTGAAGCTTGACATTTTTGAAGATTGTTGAATTTTTTAAAAAAAGAAATGAAACTGTATTGCGTTACTGAATGAGAGAGGCTCGACACTCTCCATTTTGATCCACAAACTCAAAATATGAGCCTGTGCAAAAAATGGTAAAGATTGATGAAGGAAATTTATGTAGGAGTTAATATGGAAATGGCTCTAATGTTGGCCTATGGATCTAAGAGAGTTTTATTGTCGCTAAAACTCTGCTATTTATCCATTTTATCTAGATGAATGACGCATTGGGACGGTACTAATGGTTATTTTTGGTCGCTATTGAAAATTTGAACGATTGCGGAATTGATGTATGGGCTCAAATTAGGGGCATTTAGGACCTTTTATAATATGAAAAACAAAAATCCAATATGTCCAAACTTCAATTTCTTTTAAAACGAGTTGATTTACCATCATATACAATTTAGTCTGTATTAACAAATTTAATTTGAATGTCTTACGATGTTACCCAATATAATTTGTGATACACTACATTGGAAAATGATTCATCGCACATAGGTCGGAAATTTGCATTCTATTCGATTTAACTTTAAAATAATGCGATGTATGTTATTCTTATATGCGATGTTGACTTACGCTGTAGCAGTTTACGAGACTGTCTGTACATTATTATACGACTTCTGGTTGTCTGAGATGTCAATCAAAGTTAGAGCAATGCAAGTGAATCTCAATAGTTTCCCATAGTAATTCACAGAAATCTCCATACAAAGTTCGATCCATTGCCATTGCACAACTGTGGGTGTCCATCCCTCTACAATCGAAAGTGGTTTTCGTCTGTGTGCTGTATCTGCCCCCGGACCGCCTTGGAGATTTCGAGTTGATTGATCAACACTTAAACTCTCTCTTTTGGATCACATCCAAGATGAAGGCAAATGACGACATCTTCGTAATTGATGATTTCAATCTATCGTCTATCAAATGGCCCTGGAATGACGCCGGGTTCCTCCATCCTCAATCCAGTTGCTCAAACATTGCACCCTTGGCAGCAGCTCTTCTGGACAGCTACAGTACTGCTGATCTCCTGCAACTAAATAGTGTTTCCAGATTGCTTGATTTATGTTTTCTTAGCCGTGAGGTTGCTTCTAGTTGCTCGATTTATGAGGCGCCTGAGCCACTAGTTAAGCGTTGTAGGCATCATTCACCTCTGCAGATATCATTGAAATTGAACCAAGCATTTTCTTTTCGTAACACTATGGATAGCATTTCATATGACTACTGGAAGGCTGACTTCGATGGAATGACTGTTTTTTCGAGAGCATAAACTGGGATGAAGAACTGCGTGATCATGACGTAAATCGATCGATCAATCGATCAGTTCGTACCGAAGAAACTCCAGTCATACCAACTCACCCTCCATGGTCAAACCCTCGTTTGAAACGTCTTAAATCATCTAAACGGGCTGCCTTGAAAAAGTTTTGCAAACTGCGAATTGACGTGTCGAGAAAGAAATACATACGCATTGACAAGCAGTACAAGCAGCTCAACGAGCAACTCTACCTAGAACACCAGCGTCAACTACTAATCCTAAAAGCTTCTGGAATCACGTGAAAGATCAACGAAAGGAATCGGGTCTGCCCTCCACGATGTTCAACGGGGATCGAGAAATGTCTAATGTGCATGGTATCGCGGATCTAGGTCAGGTCACATTTCTGTAGTGTTTTCGTCAACGAGGAGCTCTCTGACCAACACGTTTCAGATGCAGCAAGTGAGGCTCCCATACGTTTAGTTGTTGAATCTCATCCATCTTTATCGAGAGATGACGTTCAAACAGCAGGCCTTCGCTTAAAAATTCTTTCAGTATTGGCCCGGATGGAATTCCATCTGTGGTGATTAAAAACTGTATAGAAGCCTGGAGTGCTGCACCACTAGCATTCATATTCAACCTCTCGTTGAATTCTGGAATCTTCCCTGATGGCTGGAAAAAATCTTTTGTTTTTCCTGTCTTCAAGAAAGGCGATAAACAGTCAGTAATCAACTATCGATGCATTGCGGCTTTGTGCGCAGTTTCAAACCTAGTTGAGCTGATAGTTTTGGATTATTTTAAACACACTTGCTCCAGTTACGTTGCCTCTGAACAACATGGATTTATGCAGAAGAGATCCACTGCATCAAATCTCGCGCAATACACATCTTTTATAATTCGCGAGCTTGAAAAAGGCGAACAAGTTGATGCTAGCTACATGGATCTCTCTGCTGCGTTTGATAAAATGAACCACAAGATTGCTGTTTCCAAATTAGAGCGATTAGGTTTCCATGGTCCCCTTCTTTATTGGATTCGTTCTTACCTCACCGGTCGTCAAATGTCAGTGAAAATAGGTGACCATATTTTTCAGTCGTTTCCGGTTTCTTCTAGTGTACCCCAAGGTAGTCATATTGGGCTGTTCGTATTTCTGCTGTATTTGAATGACATTCACTATTCAATCAGGTGTCCGAAGCTATATTATGCGGATGATTTTAAATTGTATTTTGTCGTAAAGGATCGTAGTGATTCAGTTTTCCTTCAACAACAGCAGGACGTTTTTTGCTACTTGGTGTCACAAGAATAGAATGGTATTGAATGCTTCCAAATGTTCCATAATCACTTTCAGCAGAAAAAAAAATCACTCACCTGCTTTACGTACAGCCTTCATGGTCAGACACTGAATCGGGAGACTACAGTCAAAGACTTAGGAGTCATGTTAGATTGTCAACTAACCTTCAAGGAGCATGTGTCATATGTCGCCAGTAAAGCATCTTCCCAGCTTGGCTTTATTTTTCGCTTTGCAAAAGATTTCAGAGACACTTCGTGCTTGAAAACGCTTTATTGTTCACTAGTCCGTTCGACACTGGAATAATGTTCAGTAGTTTGGGCGCCGTTTTACAACAATGCCACGAATCGACTTGAGTCTATTCAGAGGAGATATGTTCACTATGCTCTTCGTTGGCTACCCTGGAGAGACCCTGTAAACCTCCCTAATTATGAAAGTCGATGTAACTTGCTGAGCCTACAACTTCTCAGTGTTCGCCGTGACGTCGCTAAGGCTGTCTTCATCGCCGATCTCCTGCATTCAAACATTGACTGTAGTCCACTTTTGCGACAGCTTAACATTAATATAAGACGAGTCAATTTGCGAACCCACTCTTTTTTTACGATCCCGATATTTATTTTTCATCAGCATCTGCCGTTTTTCTCCATCATCTATCATTATGTGTTGTTTTTTTTATTAATTTATGGCATTCTCATATCTAAATTTTCCATGAAACTGTCAAAGTTCGCAAAGAAATATCTGGTTTGGCAAGCCATCTGTAGCTGTGGCTTGAAAAGCAGCATTTTCATAGCTTCCGGGACTGTCAACCAAGAAATTTACGTGAAAGAGTGTTTGAATAAACGTCTGCTGCCTTTCCTGAAGAAACACGGTTGTTCCGTACTGTTTTGGCCGGATTTGGCATCTTGCCATTACGGTAAAAAGGCTATGGAGTGGTACGCCGCCAACAACGTGCAGGTGGTTCCCAAGGACAAGAACCCTCCCAACACGCCAGAGCTCCGCTCAATTGAGAAATACTGGGCTATTGTCAAGCGGAACCTAAAGAAGACCAAAAAACTGCTAAGGGCGAGCAGCAGTTCAAGGCAAACTGGCTTTCTGCGGCGAAGAAGGTGGACAAGGTGGCTGTACAAAATCTGATGGCAGGGGTCAAGCGTAAGGCCCGGCAATTCGGATTTGGAAAAGCGGAAGCCTAACTGAATATTTTTCCTGAATTTCATGCTAATTGAACTTGAAAAAGAAATTTAATTTGATTTTTTAAATAAACGATTTCACCGATTTACACGCGTATTCCCTTGACCAAATTTTGACCGTATCACCCTTTAGTTTGCATTATTACCTGCCATTTTCCAACATCATCCGTCATTTTCTATCAACACATGATGTTCTTATGTTAACATTCTGAGTTGTTCTAGGCAAACCAGCTACTTTTCAGAATATACTGGAATTGCTATGGCATTATCTATGAGAATATTTCCAGACAATTATACATACATACATACAATTCATACAATTCTGTTCAATACTAATTATTGTTTTTCTTCTCGTTGCAGGTAAACTTTCATTCATAATCAACCAATGTACTTCAAAATAAGCATCCATTCACGTAAGTAAATTTAAATATAGCTAAAGTCTCCCGTAGTCTAGTAAGTAAAAGCAAGAGTGTGAAAAAAACGAGAGAGACGACGGTTTCTATTCACGATCGACTCTAGAGTTTAATTTCAATTTAGAAATTTTCGAAATTTTCCTGCACTAACAGAGATTATGAAACTCTTGCTACATAATATACTACTGCAAAAATGGTATATAGGCATAAAAAGCTATCCAAGCAAACAACTTCTTCATTACTTCTATCTTCGATTGCCAAGCCCTCAAGTCATCACATTTGTAGGGCTTTTCGTAAAAATGCCTATCATCCTCCGAGGTCATTCGAAGATAACCATTTAATTGCACCGAAACAGTTTCCATTCACCGTACCGCCGCATACGATCAATCCGTTGAATAATTTCTTCCGCTTACAATCCATTAAAATGGGTGCCCTTTTGCAATGGAAAGAGTCCCTTCCATTCCATTCATACAATTTGCAACAATGTAGATACATACGCGACCCGTTTATACACTCTTGTGTGATCGTGTACGAGTACGGAACTAAGTGAGAGCACCCCAAAAAAAAAACACTCGAAAAGCATAGGGTAAGTGTGCAAGATTTGGAAATGGTGCTCCAGTTTTTGAACCAAGGGTCTAAATTGAAACGAATTTTCATTATTTTTTTTTGGGTAGATAGGGGAAATGTCTCTAATGTTGGCCTATGGATCTAAGATTGGGCCCATCGCTAAAAATCTGCTATTTATCAATTTTATCTAGATGAACGCGTTATTGGGATGTTACTAATGGATATTTTTGGTTGCTATTGGAAATTTAGTCGTTTGCTGAATTTATGTATGGGCCCAAATAAGGGACACTTAGGCCGACATTACCTGCATTTCCCCTATATGTCATAATATACTCCCGACAATCATTTTTCACTGAGATCTCAGCAAAAGTGACGTTTGCCTACTGAATCTCGGAAAATGTTCCACTGAATTTCAGAAAACAAGCGTACCGTAATGCACCGAAATCCAGACACTTAGTTCATAAATCCGAAAACTTTTAAAAGTCTACCATGCTCATTGTGTTCATTATGTTGCAAAGTAGACGTAATAATTCATTATAAATAAACTGTCCAGATTAACGAACGGTATTCGGTGCATTACGGTAATGTTTGCTGAGATATCAGTTAAATGTTTTGCTGAGCACTAGGCTGGGAAATCAAAACTGAGTGTGTACGTTCTAACCTTGCATCGAAATAAATTCGAACGAAAAAAAAACGCAAAATTTAAAATACAACCAATTAGAGGACCACCAGTGCCAAAAACTGGCACACACACCCTACCTTGATGGTGAAGAGACTGCGTTTTAACCGTTGCACGAAAACGGCACCTATCAAGCGTCACATTAGCTCAACCTGACTCGGGGGGAAAAAGCGGAGCAATAAGAACTGCGACTGCTCGTAAACATGATAAAATTTTGACAGATTTAATTACGTTCCGCCATTCGTGTCCGTTATTTACATTAAAGATTTTCCACGGAGTTTGCTCTGCTTTTCGGTTCGTTCGTTTGCTTCATTCGGTCAGCCTTCATTTAGGATTGACCGACCAGTAACGCCAACTCACTTTACGCGGTATGCGTCGGTTGGTCGGTTGGTCGGTCGTAGAGCTGTCAGAAGGCTTCCACTCCCACCAGTTCTACTCTGCCACGCTGCCACGAATCCCTTTTTCCCATAGAAAAGCATGCAGCAACGGTAGCCATCAGCCAGACATCTCCTATTCATGACAATCCGCAACGTCTTGAGACGTGCAGCTATTAGCCCGTACGTACTACTCACTACCGGTGTGTGGTGATTGTGATGGTGATGATGATGATGACGAATGATGGAGGTGGCGGTGGTGGCGGTTTCAACAGCAGCTTACACGCGATCATTAATTTTGCGCCCCGGAAAAATTATGGCGATCATCTTAAAAATCGCAATTATGTCATTCATAGTGCCCTCGCTGCCGCTCGGTGTCGGCCGATCGGCTCCTGGCTGTGCCACGGAGATAGGTTATGTCTACTACGTCGGTCGGTTGTAGCTTGCAGTTTGTTTGATTTTTTTTTTCGCATCAATTGGTGCATTCGGTGGCTGGGTTGGGGATGGCTTTCAAGACGACGACGCAACGGTATCTCGGTGGTAATGTTATGGAACCAATATGCATCCGACAAGTCGGTTACGGGTACTGATGACGGATCGCAAGTGGAGTTAAATTGGCTTTGGAATGGAATATTTGAAGGGGGTGGCCTATTTCAGTCGAAAGTATGTCTCGTTTGAACGTTGAGCTGGTGAGGTTTCTTGAGCCGACAGTAAATGGAAACCTGTGTTAAGTAAAATTGGCTAAATGAAGTATTCGAGATTGATACAACCGTTGCATTTTGATTATCATTAGGGGAAGTTCACCAGTTCTGGCACTACTTACAAGACCATGCTGGAGGTGGTTGGTTTCGATTCCCGGGCCGGTCTAGGAATTTTTCGGGTTGTAAAATGTCTCGACTTCCCTGGGCATAGAAGTTATGATTGGACTTGCCACACAATTATACTAATGCAAAAATGGTACAGGCATCGAATGCTCTCAATTATAAACTGTGGAAGTGCATCTAGAACACTAAGTTGAGAGCACGCAATAAGCTAATATGCGATAAGCAATAAGCTTGAAATGCGAGAAAAAAGAAATTTAAAAAAAATCTTCAACTCAATGCTTTAAAACAATAATTGAATGTATTATTGAATGTCAGTATTGTTTCCATAAAAAGAAATTATTTAATTAACACGGGGGGCGAGGATTCAAATGATATATGTATTTCAACCGTTCTTGACGTGCATTTAAGGGGGTATTCCCGATCTTTTTTTTCAAAAAATCAAATTTTTTTTTTCACGTTTTTTTGTACTTTAGACTATATATTTTCATCCCCCCAAGCCGTTTTGCGATCAGCAAATTCGGTGTCCAGGCATAGCTGACTAATGGTAAGAACCCCCAAATGGTTTTAACTAAAGTCAAAACTTTAAACGCGTTTTTCTCGAAACCACATTTTTTTTATCGGGCGAAGATTTTTCTCAGAAACTATAAGAGATATTGACTTGAATCTTTGCGCATTTTGTTCCTTATTAAATTCTTTGGAGCTTCTCCCACTTTCAGCCAAAAATATTAACATTTAACATTGTTTGAAGCACCTTAAAGCTGCAAAAAAGCGGGCTAAAAATCGCCTGTTTTTTCATATGGCCGCCATTTTGTTAATTTGCAAGATTTTTTGCTGCCAACGGGAGAAGCTCCAGAGAATCTTATGCAGATTATAATTTCATCACGAAATCTGTTTCAGATGAAGCCGTTCCAGAGAAAAGTCTTCGCCCGTCCAGGCGTTTGCGGCGAACAGGGGTCTGTTTGCCACCATTTTGTGACGTCAATAATGTCTTTTTTTATGTCGAAAAAAATTTATTTGTAAACTTTAATGTTCAATAAACAAGAATCCCAAAGAGTTAGGCGCATTACTATTCATTTTCCTTGAAAAAAAATTAATTGAAAAACAGGCCGAAAAAAGGCAAAAGATTGGGAATACCCCCTTAAGGCGATTTGAGACAATGTCGATGGAATTTCCAAAAGTTCCCAAATATAATGCCAGACGTTCCTGACAACTATTCTAGGCATTCACTACTTGGATTCAAGACGTTCTGGATGGTAATAACCTACTGAGAATCCAGACGTTCCTTCCGAAGTTTCCAGACATTTTGGAGGGATTCCAGAGCTTCCCGATGCTGACAAATATTTAAATGTTCTCGACGGGATTCCACATGTACCGCCATGAACGACGTTTCAGAAGTTTTTGACGACGATACTTAACGTTCCCAACTTGGATTTGAGTCCTAGAAAAGTCCAGCATCAAAATGACAGCAAATTGAAATCAAATTTTGAAACCAACATCCAGGGCTGGGAAGCACCTCAGAACGTTAGCATAGCAACTTTGTGCATGCATTTAAGAACACTCGACAAAGAGTGTGTGGTTCTCCTATTTACGTCGCACACTCTTTTTCAACTAATCTGCGAGAAAGCGATCCACACAATGAGCGGTACACTCCGTGCGGCGCAGGGAGCGAATATTATACAACAAGCGCTAATGTCTTCTTTGAGTTCTTTGCATACTTTGCTTACCACGACTGCATGCATAGGAGATGAAGAAGGGCATAACGAAGAATAATTTTGTCTTTTTGTTGGGTTTCCCATTTGCAACCCTACACTGAGTGGCACTCTTTGCGTCGGAGCCGACGGAGCGATAGTTACACATTGAGCTTTCGTTATTTCTCGGTGTGTTTCTGTCTCTCTTTTCCGCTGCTTTAAACTTGCGCAGGGTGAAAGACAAGCAAACTTTGTGTTTGCTTGATTCTCACTTTGCTTATTTCAGAAAATCAGTACATTGCGCGTGATCAGATGACAGTCCTACCAACATCACACTGAAATCATAATTGACTGCATTGATAACAAATTTTGTTTGTAGTTTGCTGCACGTTTGCTCTTCAAAAATGTGTTGTTGAAGTTTTGCTTTCATTGCCTTAGCAGAATATTAAATTGAATAGTCGTTTTGTTATCAACAGGATAAATGTACATCAAATTGAGGTTTCAGTTTGCTCTCACTGGTTGCGGAATCCAATGTGATGTTACAGGAAGATTTTTTGGCTCTCAATTTTGATAGGGGAATTTACGTATTCTCGTCAATCTAAGCAGCGTCTGCACTTCTACTAGCATTTTCTCAGCGTCACGCACATATATGATGTGTCTGTTTGTTTACATTCATCTGCTGCTTGCTTCTCTATCCATTCCAATCGACAGAATTTTTCAAAACGTTTTGAAAGCGTTTTTACAACGCTCCAAACTTCTCAGGTGAGTGTGACTATTGTCGGCAGCCTCTTGTTCTTCGGCAACCTTCCCATTAGAACTGCGTGTTAACCAGCTGTTCTATTATCGGCAACTCGAAATCAACCCCACTTTGTAGTGCGTATGCTTTATTTGAAGAAAAATGTAGCATTACTGGATTGCTCGATCGTTCAAATATAATCAGATTGAAGCTGAAAGGCTAAACAATCGTTTGGACATATTCAGGGAAGTGCGTTGATGGGAAAACATAGTGAAATTAACGTTTAAATTTAGGTTGCCGAAAACAGTCAATAGGTACCGAAGCCAACATTTACCCTATGTAACCGTCAAAACGACCAAATCGACAGCAACGTGTGTAATCATTATCGGTGACATAGCAGCATCAATTTTTGGTTTTCAATTTGATCTCAGACTTCGCTTGGAATAGATGCTGTACAGAAATTCCAGGTGATATGTATGGAGCATCTAAACGTACCCGGTGGGGATTCTTGGCATTTTGATGGAAACTCCAGAAAGTCCTGAAGGAGATTCCAAACATTCTTGACGGGAACAGGCATACCAAAAGTACCGCCTCATGACAGTATTCCAACGATTGTCGCTTTCTTTTTCCTACGACAGCCTTGAGGTTGAGCTATTAGCGACAGCCCACAGTGAGACTGTCATACGATATGTAACGTTGCCGTCTTGTGCAGTTCACGACAGCTCGTTCTTATTCATGTATTTACAAGCAGTCCGTCAAACTGCCGATTCGTTGCTGCTGTCTTTGAAATTTTGTTCGTATGTTGTGAGACTGCTAATACACTACCACCCGCATAAACGCGAACCATCACATGACCTTACCGATAATGGTTATAAATTGTTTATAATCTCTGCTAAACATCAACTGAAATGGTTATGGAACTTTACATGAACGTTTGTGTGATAAAGTTTTAACCTTATGTATTATAGTTTTTTGGAAGCGGACCTTACAAATAATGGGTTGTTAAGAACCATTACCATTCCAAATTCTTGTTTTCTCCATACATTTTCGGAAAGAGAACTATATTAGAACGTTTTTACTTATGGTTTGAGAACATTATTTTTTTTTTTTTTTTCCTTTGGTTTGTTTTTTCCGTCGATCTTGTTTTCCGTGCTGAGCACCAATGCTACCGACGTGCCAGGAAGGCAGCTCCCACACTTGGACCCTACCTATCGACCCATCAACTCATGAACCGGGGACCAACGGCTTTACTTCCCATCCGAAGGAAGGCGTGATCAGAGATGTTATGCCTCAGAACATCCCGGCGGCGCCGACTGGGATTGAACCCAGGCCTGCTGGGGTGAGAGGTAATCACGCTTACCACTACACCACCGGTGCCGTTGTTTGAGAACATTAATGGTTATGGTTATGGTAGTCAGTAAGGTCCATTAATGGTTTTGTATTATCGCTCAACTTTACGTGAAATATATCGTGAATTGGTAATCAGTAATTTACAGGCAACCAATTCGCGATATATTCCACATAAAGTTGATCGATGTTACAAAACCATTAATGGACCTTACTGGTTACCATAACCATTACCATTAATGTTCTCAAACCATAAGTTAAAAGGTTTTAGTATAGTTTTCTTTCCGAAAATGTATGGAGAAAACAAGAATTTTGAATGGTTATGGTTCTTAACAACCCATTATTTGTAAGGTCCACTTCCAAAAAACTATAATACATAAGGTTAAAACTTTATCATTCAACGTTCATGTAAAGTTCCATAACCATTTCAGTTGAAGTTTAGCAGGGATTATAAACAATTTATAACCATTATCGGTAAGGTCATGTGATGGTTCGCGTTTATGCGGGCAGTGTAACGCCGAAGCTTGTTCGATGTTGATCCGATATTGACCCGATATACACAGATTTGACCCGACATCGACCCAAAATTTGACCGACGTCGATCATAAATCGACCTTACATTGATCTGGAATCGGCCCGACATGTCTGTTCAGGATGATTTTCTTGGGTTTCTTCCATACTCCACTGCCGTATATCAATTGTATATAATGTCTCGTGACAGCCTTTTCGTGACAGCCACTTGGGTAAGCTGAGGGATGTCGTCGGTTTGTGAAGGCTGTCTTGACGACAGAAACATTGAAAACCTGGTCATAAAGAAATGTATAAATACAGCCTATTCGGTTCACTACGTTTCAAGCTCGATGATTTTAGCAAAGCGGGTATGCATGCGCTGTAGCTAATACACTTCGAATTCAGATCTGAACGTACGGTAGCAAGTGGTAGTAAAGCTGGGTTTAGACTAGGCAAGTCAAATGATCAACTCAGTTGAATTCAATTGGCTTGAAAAGTTGAGCCTGGTTCAATTTTTTCAATTCAAGTGAGATTATCAAATCAGTTGAATGGCATGGTTTACACGTTCAATTTGCGTTCAAGTCAGTTGAATTCAACTGACTTGATCAATTGATTTGCCCTGTCTACACCCAGCTTAAAGCACACAAATCAACTGTCAATTCAGGTACAAACCAGCTGTCACTAGAAGGCTGAACTATTTGGAAGCCTGGACGGGAATTCCAGACGTTACTAAAGGAGATTTCAGCTCTTGACAGGGATTCCAGAAGTTCTCAACGAAGGTTGCAGACGTTCTCGAGAGGATTCCCGACGAAGATTCCAAAGGACGCTCACGGAGGTTTAATACGTTCCCAGTGGGAATTCCACACGTTTCCGAATAAACTTTCTCCATCAGGATTCCTGATTTTCCACACAAAGGTTGCAAACCTTCCCGATGAGGATTTGAGAACTGCTGGAATTTTCCAAGGGAATGTCCAGAATCAGTTGGTTTTTGCAGAAAGCTTATCTAAATTTTGTTGCAGGGACAATCATATGACTTTAAGTTCTATGAAAAGTGAAAAGTGAATGGAAGCTTTATCCAACATACTAATATCTTGCTGTTCGAAAACTCCTAATTTTTTTGAAAATGAACAGCGAAAATCTATAAACCAAAAGAACATAAAATTATTCGTCATTCTTTAGATTGGAGCTCCAAAATAGCAGCAAATTATGGGTTCAATCTCAAGCTCCTTCACATTATAGAGTTTTACTGTAAATCGGATGTATTCTTAATATGTGATAAAGCGTTTTGAAATTTAGTTGGACAAACGAGTACGTAAAAGAAGCAATATTCCAGTTTTGAGAAAGATGTGTTGATCGAAAATCTATGACAAATCCTTCTCAAGAGTAGTTTTTGTGAAAGTCGGTGAAGTCACTGACAGAATCAAAATCCAGGAACTTCAAGATCAACAGGAACTTGTTCGTAATTGTTTTGTGAAATAAGGAGCTTGATGGCCTCGTGGCGACCGATTATGCTTACTGAGCATAAAATCATGGGTTCAATCTCAAGCTCCTTCACATTATAGAGTTATAGTTTGGATCGGATTTCTTTCATAATATGATAATGTAATGAAATTCGGTTTGAGGGACGGGTATGCAAAAGAAGTAATATATGAATTTAGGAAAGACGTATTGATCGTAAATCCATATCAAATCCTTTTTTTTTTTGTTTTGTTTTTCGTCGATCTTGTTTTCCGTGCTGAGCACCAATGCTACCGACGCCAAAGACCTACACCTGGACCCTACCTATCGATCCATCAACTCATGAACCGGGGACCAACGGCTTTACATCCCTTCCGAAGGAAGGCGTGATCAGAGATGTTATGCCTCAGAACATCCCGGCGGCGCCGACTGGGATTGAACCCAGGCCTGCTGGGGTGAGAGGTAATCACGCTTACCATTACACCACCGGTGCCGCTATATCAACTCCTTTTCAAGAGCAGTTGTTGTCGTCGTCGTCGGTAAGGTCACCACCGGGATCAAAACCTATTACAACAAGTTGAACAGAAACTTGGTCGTTATTGTTTTTTGATATAAGGAGCTCGGTGGCGATCACCAGTCTTTACATATTGAAGATGATTGCTAGTCTCAAGCACCGTCTATTGGTTCTCTGCGTAATTACAGCTGATCTGCCATAACGAAGTTGCATCCTCAAGCGGTCAATCATTCTCATGCTCATGCTCATTCTAGGGAATTGAGCTCCAGAAACCCCACTGTGGCAGTCAGAGTTTTCATTTTCATTTTCATTTTGCAGCGTTTTGTGGGGCAATGGGAGCGCAAGTCAATCCAAAGCTGAAGATAAAGGAAGGGTAATGGCTGAATAGTCTATGCGGACCACTTGAACGCCATGGGAAAAGGAATGTATTGAAGAGGTCGGTTATTGGGGGTTTTCGAGGAAATGACACATAGTACTAGATTTGTGCTGCAAAACGTAGAGAAACCGAAAATCTATCTCCTACTGATTCAACCATCAAAATAACCAGACAATATATGAAAAGGCTAGTTACTAGTTGCTTTAAAGGCTAGTTGCCTCCCTAAGTGGACCCCCCGCATCTTAACTCTTCTGTTAATCTACTCAATGTTATTAGGCTGTCTAAATTTTCTTATTTAAGTTCGTTTGATGATTATGACACTTCATTTGCCTAATTTAACAAATAATTGGAATCTCTAATCTACCTAATCAATTATAACCCACTTGGGCATGTAATCTAAAATTTAACGTGTTTCAAGTTGTTTTTGACTTTGACCTATATTTATTATATATAAGTTCGATCCAGGTGACATTTTGTTCGTATATCATTTTGTTGGATCATATTGTTGGAAGGAGATTCTTTTATTCCCGCGGGTTTCGCGTAAGTGCCTCTGCTTACGGGCCCGCCCAACCCTTTTTGGCCCTTCATACAGCAGTATGTTGAATTCATAATGATTACGAAAATTGATCTTGCTGTTGAGTGGAGCCGCATGCAGGGCACTACCCAAGCTAGGATGGTGGCTTCTTACATACATAAGTTCGTTCCAGGTGACACCTTCAAGTGACTAAAATGCTTCACTTTGAAGTTAGTCTCCTAGTTGATTTCTAAATTATATAGGGTATATGCTCCAGCTTCGCTCACACGTTCCACTATGTCGTCCCATAAAATTACGTATGGATATGTCACAATAGAAGCACGCCACAGTGGAAATCCCGAGTCGTCATCGCATGCTCATGACGCTATTCTGCAACGGCATGAGCCAACGATGCCGGACCTAAACCAACCGTCTCCAACGCTCCACTATGAAGCATAAGATTAAGCCCGCCCACCAACGTCCAGGTTAAAAACTAGTCAAGGGGTGGGAACCCCACTGTGGCAGTCAGAGTTGAGTTTTAAATAATAATAAGTATTTCATAGAGTGCGAAATCAAAACATCAAATGTAGTTTTCAATTTGATATCAGACTATGCTCGGGACGTTATATCGAAGTATACCTGAATTTTAGTTGTTTATTGGCATGCAGTTTTTTAAATCATTAGTTTTCAAGCTATTAAGTGCTCCAGATAACCCTGGAACATTCACTAAATTTATTCAAAGACTTCCAATCCCATTCTGATGGTTCTCATGCCCATACTCGACAGACCTCGATGTCAAACTGTGGTTTTACGATGCGAGTGATTGGCGTCCCCAGCTGGTGAACTTCTATTTACTACTTACGCTTGTCCAATTATGATTAATTATGATTTTCAACAGCCGAAAAGGTTCTTGATTTTTAGCTAACTAACATTTACCAAACGCATATCTAGATTACTTCAAGTCCCTAAGCGATTTGGTTCAATTTCAGATCTTTAATGAAATTTCCATAAATGAACAGAACGAATCAGCTCGATCCTCCACTCACCTAACGAACATAACACCAAATTTCCGAAAGGTCATCCCAAAGTGCTTCCCATTGAACCGGCTGAACCACAATGCTCGCACTTGGAACGAACAGCTGTGCGCAGCTACTAACGAACCGAGCTTTACGCGTTGCATAATCATCACCAATCTTAAGCTTGGAACTCCTTTTTTGGGGAGCTGGATTTCCATTGCCGTCCGTCGTCGTCAACAAAGACGACGATGACATCGCGTTAAGTATGCGTTGAAAGGCGCGAGCTGCTGCTGCTGCTGCTGCTGCGGTGATGACTAAATATAATTACACATACGTTCTAGTTCTCTCTTTTTGGACAAACCGCCCCGTCGCCAGCATCCCCTTTCCCCGTTTGGATCCAGAGCATTAAAAACCCTATCGAATTCCTCCTCACGTTCGTCTACGCTCGTGGTGGAAATGTTTGTGCAAAACGAAGGTCGTTTGCCGAGCGCGGCCACGCAATGTGGGGAGCTGTCAGTTTCCGTATAGGTGTCTTGTCTTCCTGGACTGGCGACTGACGACGATTGGACTCACCTGAAATAACAAGAAGGAGAAATAGAACTTGGAATTGAAATGAGTTGACGGAGGCGAAAAAAAAAGAACACGAGTTAAATGCTTGACTGAAGGAAGAATGTCGATATGCAGACAAAATAGTGGAAAATGGTCATTTGCACCAAGAATGGCCCGGCTGAACAATGTATCAGTTTTCGATTTCATTTGGCTGAACTTGAAGCTTCAACGGCGTGGTTTGGAAAAGGAGGGGGGGGGGGGTTTGAGTAGCTGTCTGTTGGCTGAATGACGGACGACGTGCGACGACGATGACGGCTTGTTTACTTACTGGAAAGCGTTACTTTAGCGGAGGAGGTGTCGTATTGCGCTTAGAGTGAACGATTTCTTCAAACTGAAGGTCTTGCTGTGAAGGAATGGGAAAGACATTCCCCAGGAAATACCAAGTGTCGGTTTAATTCAGGCGCGGAGAAACATGACCAGTTGATGTCAGCATTCTTGGAAACTATTTACGCGAAACTAGTTCGCGAGAAATCACATCCTCCCGTTGATCGATCCACTGAAGATGCCCATATTGGTTGCAACCGATTCGATAGAAGCATGTCAACATAACGCTTCAACATTGCGTTGGGGATGTGTAGAAATCCGATGCACATCGCCGTATCATCACCAGCAGCCGGACTCAAAGTCAGTTCGGCACGAGTGAAGAGAGTAATGATGGTTTATTCAAAGTGAAGCGCCTCCGTACATACCATCCAACCAAGTAACCAACCAACCAACCGGGCAAAAAAAATCCCATAATGACTCGTAATTATTTACAAACATCATAATTAACTTCGTGATGCCGCGAACTACCATGTGCATGCTCGATCGTTCGTATTTTTTTTTTGTGAGTGGGTACATATTCAGCAACAAATCAACAATGCGCGTCGTGAATGGTCATCACTCAGGTGGCGCCATCGTGGATTGGCACCGCGCGCGTCCTCCGTCGTCCCGTCCGAGTGAGCAGACGAAGATGACCAAACTATCAACATCAGCTGGAAAACTGTCAATGAGGTGTGGTAGCTTCATTGTCCAATCATGCACGCCGCTGGTGGCGGCGTTGTTGAGTATGGATTGTCCGGGAGGTAATTGCTGTTATGTGTACGGAACATGCAAATTAGATGTACAAAATTTGGTCTTTTTTTTTTGGTGTTGTGGTTTTTTTTGCTGCATATGCGATAATTTTGCAACAATGTGGATAGAGACTAACTTCGGCACAGATGGTTATCAGATACTTGGCACCTTGATTTTGAGCGGAAAATGGGTTCCACCTTTTGTGGAAAGTAGTGATGGGGAAATCCATGTCGAAGTGCTGGAAATTTTCACCGTATTTCGATGATGTTGGGTGTGAATAATTGGGGTGTTTCAATTACGATAAGAAATTGTTCGAAATTTGATCAGATCAATTTTGGCAACCACATAAAATTTGGCAGCGAAGGTTAATGAATCCGGATTGAGAAATGAAGCAAAAGTCTACAGTACGTCATACTTTAAACATATCCTCAACTTTGGTGTTACCAAACTTTGCACAACTGAAGGGTTCTATGAAATTCAAACATTTAGTAGACTGAAAGCATCTTTAATAAAGAAACCCAATCTTATTTAATCTTACATTTAGTAGAAAATTGTTGTTCAATCAATCCTAAAAATTGTTTAGTTTAGTTAGTTTAGCTTTATTAAAGAGACTTTCAGCACCTGTCTGGTTTGTCCCTTAAGAAAAGAGTTGGAGTTACCGCCATGCTTGGCATACACAGTTTTGGTCACGAACTGCTCATTTGCTAATCACTTTACATAATGACAAAACATAGTTCTTTTTGAAGCAGTAGATAAAACAACATAAAACAAAGTAGATTTTAATTCTAGTAATAAACTGTATTTGTTTTTGCGTTGTAAAAATGAAGTGCGAAATGCTCGCTACACATTTTGGAATTTAAGTGTAAAAATTCATTGGTGTAGATTCAAATGTTAAGATTTATCTACTTTTTGCAAATCCATAGCAAGCTACCCAAGTAACATTTTAAGTTTTATGAAATACTACAAAGCAACTATAAAACAACATTCATAAAACCCTGGTCAAGGCTATTTTGTCATTAATGCATCCCACATAACCTCATTAAGACTAGAATATGTCTAGTTGGCACCCTGGAGAAGGTTCTGAAGGGTGTATTCTCGAAGCTCTTCAAGATTGATTTACTGCAAAAGGTTGCATTGAGAGCCATTTGAAAGCTACAATAAAAGCTATTTAGCAACAATAAAAACCCTTTACGAGCCATTTCCCCTAGCCGCATGCTGAATCCACTAGGAAAGCATCAATCAAGATAGAAAAGGCTTTATGAATCCGATCTTATCAAAATAATTAAAATAGAAACTGATTTTATAAAAATCTTGTTGAATTCCAAATTTATTGCAATAGTTCTCATAAAGTGGCCCAGTTTTAAGTGCCTTATTAAATGTTATGTGAAATGTACTTGAAAACATCGAAAAAATTAAGTCCACCCTCGTAAAACGCCGATTTGACTAATTATTTTACATTGAAAAAAAAAATATTTTTCAGATCGAGCTAGACCGAGATTGTTTTTTTTTATGATATTCGCATTTAAATGTTTGCTCATTGCTAAATTTACCAAAATATTGTTATATCCAAGGAACTATAGATTGAAAATCGAAGATTGTATAAAAAACAAGCAAACTAATTGTAACATGGTGGTGGAATAAAAGTTGATTTTCATGGGTCATTTGTAACGGCGCCGGTGGTGTAGTGGTAAGCGTGATTACCTCTCACCCCAGCAGGCCTGGGTTCAATCCCAGTCGGCGCCGCCGGGATGTTCTGAGGCATAACATCTCTGATCACGCCTTCCTTCGGATGGGAAGTTAAGCCGTTGGTCCCCGGTTCATGAGTTGATGGGTCGATAGGTAGGGTCCAGGTGTGGGACCTGCCTTCCTGGCACGTCGGTAGCATTGGTGCTCAGCACGGAAAACAAGATCGACGGAAAAAACAAACCAAAGGAAAAAAAAATGGGTCATTTGTGAAAAAGTTGTTTTGCTGTCAAGAATTCCTTAACAAATTAATATGGTTTTAAAATGGCTTTTATGAAGAAAATTTGCAGGCTGAATTGTATTTATCTAAAGCCATTTTGCTTGATCCTAACCCGTTCAGATTTATGGCAGCATTTATGGAGGCAAAGTTGCCTGCAAAAAGTTCTTCTAAAGAAGTAAATTTTGCTGAAATCGACTTGAATTTTTCATCCTACTTCGTCTATCCTTCGAGATTTCCTTGTCATAAATTTGGCATTTATTGACTATAAGGAACCATCTTTTAAGCTCAATTTGTAAACAGAGTAATTGGTGAGTTAATGATGCACTTTAAAAAGCCTAAAAAGCTACAATACACGCTTTTTGCTCTAATTCAAAACCTAATGGTTTTATGGTTGCTTTTATAAAGATAGAACACGTTTATAAAGTATTTTATCAAGACATTAATACAAAAATGCTAATGACGTTTATGCTTGAATTACGGAGCAGTTTTAAGGAGGGATTGAGAACTGTTTTAAATTTATTTTTAAAACAAGACAGTTTTTGACTTTCTTGCCAGACTATAAAAGGTTTGTAAAGCAGAAAAAAGCTGAATTACTAAGCAGCATTGTGTAACACTTTTAAATGCTGTATTTGAACTTATTTTATTGTTCATTGCCGTTATAAAACCATCATAAATCAGAGTGGATGCCAAATGGTTACTGAATTGTTACTTGGGTTATTTAATGAGTGGATACAGGGATCTTATCAAGATGTTACACTTGGTTTTAGTTTTGTCAACGTGCTCCCTGAAAATCAGCTTGCTGTCTAGAGTTAAGCCGATGTAGACTACCTCTTTAGACCATTCCACCACTGTGCCGTTCAGGCAGATCTTATCATTCACCGACGGAACAAGTCTGGGAGATTAAGATTGTGGAACTATGATGACCTGGGTCTTTGCCGCGTTGATACGCATCGTCCAGCTGTTGAAATTTTCAGACATTACGTCCAGGCCTCTCTGAAGTTTGGCAGTCAGAGCTCCGATGACCCTACCCTTGTAGACGACGGATGTGTCATCTGCGAACAGAGACAATGATCCACCATCAGAAAGAGCAGGCATATCGAAGGTGAACAGGTTGAATAGGATGGAGCCAAGGATGCTTCCTTGTGGAACCCCAGCAACGATGTTGAAAGCATCCGATGTGATGCCATTCAGAGAGACTCGGAACGTCCTGTTCGATAGGTAGTTGTTAATTATCTTCACTAGGAAGATTGAAAGACCGTAGTGCTGAAATTTGAACACCAAGTCATCATGTCAGACATTGTCGAACACTTTTTCAACGTCTAACAACGCCATGGCAGATGTTTTCGAAATAGACTTGTTCCGTCTGAGAATGTTTGTTACTCGAGCCAGCTGGTGGACGGTCGAACGACCTTTCCAAAAACCAAATTGTTCCTAGAGTAACAAGTTGTTTTCTCCGGCAGATAGACTGCTCTTTCGAACAGTTTTGATAGCCCTGCGAGACGGCTGATTGGTCGATAACTTGAAGGAGAGGACGGATCCTTCCCAGGTTTCCGGATGGGTATGACTTTAGCAGACTTCCAGCACGAGGGGGAGTAGCCAAGTCTGAGGCACAGATTAAAAATCAGTGCCAGATTGTTGTAGAATCTGGAACTAAAGTGTTTGAGTTCCAGATTCAGGATGCTGTCGAAACCTGGGGCCTTCATGTTTTTAGATGATTTGATATAGGCCAACAGTTCGTCAGTCGTAATCTCGGATTCCTCGGAAAAAAAAATATTGGGAATCTGATGGAGGTTGGTTGTGTTTTCAACAACCTCAGCTTCGTGAAGGCTGACGATGTTTTGTCCGAGATTATGAGCAATGACGAAGTGTTGACCTATCGCGGCAGCCTTCTCTTCAGGAGTTATCAGATGAACCACTGGGTCGCCGAAACTATACTGTGGGGTCAGTGGTGGAATGGGTCTTGGCTTATTTTTAAGAATTTTGGTTAGTTTCCAAAAGGGCTTTGCACAATCTGGGAGCGAGCGGATCCTGCTAGCAAAGTCCTGATTTCTGAGGTCCACCATCCTGGCTTGGATGGTTTTTGTTAGGCGATTAAAGTGGGTCTTAAGGACAGGCAGACCAGAGCGTTGGTACTGCCTTCGGATGGTGCTACGGAGTCTTACAAGGTCTTTGGTAGATCTTTCAAGGTTCAGAGTATTGCTCACCTGTCTGGATACTGGCACGTGTTGTTCCCTGGCCCTGGATATCACCTCCTCGATGGAATGCAGACACCGTTCAACGTCTTCGGGCGTCTCCAGAAGGACACCGTAGTCGACAGTGGAGTCGACACAGTGTTGGAACTGATCCCAGCTGACGCGATGGTAGTTGCATCAGGAAGCTTGGAATCGGTTGACGGTTGCGCCCACATCGGCCACCACCGAATAGTGGTCCGAACTCAGCTCCTGGTGGGTCATAGGTTGCGAGATGTTGTCTCCCATGTTGCTGACGAAGATGTCGATGGTGGAGTATACGCCAGACCGGCTCAAGCGGGTGGGATAGTTCGGCGCTATAATGGTGTAGTGAGCCTCTTTCAGGTCTTCGTTCAGGATTGTGCCGTTTTGGTTGCGTCGACTATTGCCCCAAGCCTGGTGTTTGGCGTTCAGGTCGCCAGCGATGATGTACTTCTCACGCCGCACAGTGGCACGAATATGAATAAAGACGGTCAAAAATATTTTCTACCCTTTTTCGACGTTTTAGAGACTGGGTGTCTTGGGAGAAGTTGCTCAAAATTATATCTCGCATCTTTTGAAATAAACACCTGAATAATCTTTAAGCTAGTATTACACATCCAAATTCTAACTTTTTTCAGTTACGTGATAATGGTTCCATGTCTTGGACAAAGTTGTAGAGCAGTTGATTTTATGAACATTTGCTATAGACACCAAATTTCTACATCATAACTCTGTAGAGCTATAATAGATTTTCTTTTAAGACTACCTTAATATTGGTTTTTTGAGTTAATTAGTGCTTTTTTTCAAATTTGATCAATTTATCATGTTCTAAGAAATTGTTGGCATCATTAAAATATACAACTTTGCTGAATACACCAATGCTTTTCATTGAAATCAATGTGATATACAGCCCATCAAGCGTTTTTGTGACGTCATATTCAACGGCTCGAAAAGAGGGTGGGCGGGCCCTGGCGGGGTCTAAAACTGGTTGTATTTTGAAGATTACCTTATAAAATAGTACTTCTGAAAATTTCAGCGTTGGGTACTGAGGGGTACCTAGCCAAATCTCGATTCGAAAATGACAATATTATATACAGCCCATCGGACGGTTTTGTGACGCCATATTGAACGGCCCGAAAAGATGGGAGGCGGCCCCTGGCAGGGATTAAAACTGATTGAATTTCGAAGATTACATTATAAAATAGTGCTCCTGAAAAGTTCAGTGCTGGGTTTCCAGGGGTATCTAGTCAAATCTCGAGTCAAAATAGTCAATGTTATATGTACCCCATCATGCGTTTTTGTGACGTCATATTTAATGGGTAGGCGGTCCCTGATGTAGTCGAAAACTGATTGTATTTGGAAGATCACCTTATAAAATAGTACTCCTGAAAATTTGAGCGTTGGGTACCGAGGGGTACCTAGACAAATTTCGTTTATATATATTTAGTACAAGTTATAAACCAATGTATGCTACGAGTGTGCTACTTGCTAGGGTGTCCCAAAATTGCACTATGTCTGGTAATCTGGGGGCTCACCCTCCAACTGATAGCTAAGAGTGTTACAAACAAACTTTTGTATGGCGGCAACTCTGGAAAATGTTGTTTAGAGGTCGCCCCGAAGAGATTTTTGAAAAGAGTCCATTTTTCATAGCTATTATCCAATTAATATTTTTAGTTCTCTAAATTTCAGTGAAATCTCACCCTTTTATATTTTTCTCAGATTCCCAAGGGTCAAAACCTTAAGAGAAAAAATTGCTGCGGCATGTTCTGTGTCCAATTTGTTAGTTACAATTTTTAAAATTATCTAAAATGATGTTTTTTGTTGTACATCACTGTACACTGTTGTACATCAATGAAAAGCATTGGTGTATTCAGCAAAGTTGTATATTTTAATGATGTCAACAATTTCTTAGAACATGATAAATTGATCAAATTTGAAAAAAAGCACTAATTAACTCAAAAAACCAATATTAAGGTAGTCTTAAAAGAAAATCTATTATAGCTCTACAGAGTTATGATGTAGAAATTTGGTGTCTATAGCAAATGTTCATAAAATCAACTGCTCTACAACTTTGTCCAAGACATGGAACCATTATCTCGTAACTGAAAAAAGTTAGAATTTGGATGTGTAATACTAGCTTAAAGATTATTCAGGTGTTTATTTCAAAAGATGCGAGATATAATTTTGAGCAACTTCTCCCAAGACACCCAGTCTCTAAAACGTCGAAAAAGGGTAGAAAATATTTTTGACCGTCTTTATTCATATTCGTGCCACTGTGCGCCGTCGAGTTAGTCTGATGATGTCTCTCCGCAGGTCTGCTGCCTAACCGTCCCTGATGGTGACTTGTTTGGGACAGTAGGCCGCAATGATGGTAATAGGGCCGACAGGAGTGGAGACTGCTACACCCACCGCTTCGATCATCTTCAGCTGGAAACTCGGTAGCAGTCGACAGCATGCTTGGCATGCACAGTTGTACACACCAACTACTCATTTGTTAATAACTTTTCACTTAGTTGTTAAAATTTGTTTTTCCTTAAAGTAATTGATGGATTAGGATCATAGCTTACTAATGATATGCAAAGAGTAGATAAATCTTAACATTTGAATGAACACCAATGAATTTTTACACTTAAAGTCCGAGATGTGCAGTGAGCATTTCTCACTTCATTTTTATAACACAAAAACAAATACAGTTTATTACTATTCTATCTATTGCTTCAAAAAGGGTTATGTTTCGTTAACTGTGTGCAAAGTTATTAACAAATGAGCAGTTCGTGACCAAAACTGTGTATGCCAAGCATGGTCGGCAGCTAATATTTCTCCTTAATCCGAAAACCGCTCCTCCTCCGCAGGAGCTGGTCCGGTCTAGCCTTACGAGCCGAAAATCGGGGAGGTGAACATTTATCTCCGGCTTCAGGTGTGTTTCAGTGATGACAGCGATATCTACGCTATGTTAATTGAGGAAATCAACGAACTAAATAATTTTACTCTTGGGCGAGCAAGCGAGTTGACTAATTCGATGGCTTCACGATCCATCCTTTTGCTCGAGGGTCGTAACTGCACGAAGCTGCTCAGGTAGTGTCTTGGTGGAGCGCAAGATTATGATCACCTCAGTCACGAGGATCACTAGTTCGTAGCTCGGAGAATTTTCTTCTAACTCACCTGACACAGCACGGGCGTACGATAATTCCGGGGCAGTAGAGCCATGGCTCGGCTTGATCTGATGTTGTATTCGCAACGGGGGGCGCTGGTTTAGGGGAAGCGGTGTTAGGTTCCGGACCATACGACGAGCCTGAAGTATAGGAAACGTGTCCTTTTTGACATTGCGGTGTCGACCAGGTTGGTTCCTCGTGGAAGCCTGTTGTCGGATCTGGATGAAGGCCGCTCGCTTGGGACATCTCCTATCGCTGCCCTGATGGTTGGAATCACAGTTCACGCACTTATGTTCAGCTTCTTCTTCCTTCTTGCAGGCGGTAGCATTGTGAGCCCCAGTCCCTCGCTTGGGACATCTCCTATAGCTGCCCAGATGGTTGGAATCACAGTTTACGCACTTATGTTCAGCTTCTTCTTCCTTCTTGCAGGCGGTAGTATTGTGAGCCCCAGCACATTTGCCACAACGAGCCTGTGGCAATTTTTTTTGTACCGTGCCCAAATGCCAGACAATTAGTGCACTGTGTCACGTCTCGGTGCCTGCTCCCACTAAATCACAATGTTGAACAGCGCGCGAATCTGCCGCAGAGCAGCCACACTCGTGGAGTCCTTATCGAAGTGCACCAGGTACAACTGGTCCCGGAATGCACTGGTTTCTTCACGTCTCGCAATGGGAAAAATGTTGAATTGGTTGCAGATGAAGGTGTTCCAATTCCGCATTAATATCCGCAACAGGGAGATTTGGAAGACCACGGATCACCATTTTCAGTGGGTTGCTTCCAGGGACGTCGTGAGTGTAGAACTCAAACCGGTTCAGCTGAAGAAAAGTGCCAACAGCGTTGTAGTCCGCCAGCGGCGAGCACAAGATTTAGCGGCAGCATGAACAGTGGATGGATTTGATTTTTAGCCAGCTCATTCCTGAGCAACGCGAGTTCCTTCGTCGAGGTGAACAGTGGGAGCACTTTTTCCCGTTTCTCAACTGGATCTATATCTGCTTCTTCGGGGAGAGCCGAGAACGGATTACTCTGAAGCAACCTTTCCGTGTGGTTGCTTGCACCAGCTTGCTTGCGAGGCCTTTTCGGGGCATCATGATCGAATGCGGTTGCATCCACACTTTTGTTTTTTCAACGAATGAGTGGAGGCATTCAATTGTTGCTCCACTACCGCCGATTTAGCGACTGCCACAAGAGAGGCGAGAACTGACGACACGTTGCTAGCCAAAGCGAAAACTTGCGACGGGTACCATGACCAAATGACCGACTTAAAACACCGAACGACTCGAGAGAGCGATCGAAAAGAAAATCGAACTGCACAGCTTGATGGTCAAGCAGAGAATGATAGCGGTGTGGCTTCTTCCTTCTTCTATGGATGCTCATGTGGGCTGCAGCTCGCTGCTTGCAGGCAGCCTTTCGTTGTGTACTGGAGAACACCACCACTCATAGCGTGGTGATTGAATAAACACCGTTTGGTGATACCGGATGGAATTCAACTTTGAAATCTGTGTTAGGGAAATCGCTTTTCGATAGGTAGGGTCCAGGTGTGGGAGCTGGTAGCATTGGTGCTCAGCACGGAAAACAAGATAGATGGAAAACAAATCCAGGAAAAAAAAGAATTATATGTTCATAGATATATAGTATTGATCAAAAATGTGTAACGTCACTTAAGTATGCCCTTCAAGTATTAAGGGCACACTTGAGAGGTCCGGAGAACTAATAAGGTGACTAGGAAGCTTCTGAAAATAAAAAGTAGAATCTTCTAAAATGTTCAGAGAACTACAGTTAAATTCGGAGTGGCTCAGCAAAGTTCAATAAGGTTTACCGGACATTGACAAGTTTCGGGAAATTTCGGAGTGCAAACTTTTCAGAAGACTTAGACGAGGAGTTCATATAGCTGCAGAGGTGCACAGTTCGTTATTATTTCCAGTAGTGAGGGTCTAGGATAAGGGAGGGGTAGACTGACTGGTTTTGAACCAACCACACTGTGCAGCGTCTTGATTGCATTGGCAACACTGCTCTATGCATATTTTTTCAAGATAGTTTGTTTTGAATCCACTTTTTTCTTATCTTAGACCCTTACTTAATGCTAGTATTTATTTTCAAAAGAGCTGTTCCAGGCCAAATATAAAAAATGAACAAATTTTTGACTCAACCTTCTCCAATGTTACCTACATTACCATTCATTTAATATTTTGATCATTGAAACCGGCTCAGTAGTTTTAAATTTTAGAAAAAAGTATCTTTTGAACAAAATCGATTTTTTGGAGCACTCTAACGTGGGAATGATCACCTTGATGACAAAATTAATAATAAGGGTCTAATATTTTACGACAAGGAACAAAACTAGCAATTTTAATGAAATCCTGACAATCACTTTATCGTTTTGCTATAGAATGGATCAATAACAACCAAAAGTATGCAGAATTACCAATGTTTTGTGTCATGAAAAGATTCTGTAATATTGTCACCGGAAGGGTTTTAAAATAATTTTGTTATTTTAAAGTTAGCTTTTTTTCGAACAAAGTTTTTTTTTCCAAAATGCATTGCGTCTAGAAAATCATCTCGTTTAGGTTTTATTAAAAAATATGCCTTCAGGAAACCTTGCTTGTACGCTGCAGTCCTTTGCAAGAACTGCTATTACACTTGTTGTATGAAACATATGCAGAGGATGTAATAAATCCAACCTTACATTGGATTTAAGAAATATTTTTGCGTGCAGGGGAAGTTTTCCTAATGCATTTGGGTTACTTTAAAAATTATCAGTAAGTTCAAGATCATTTCCGAAGTCTTCATAGAAATTTGGAGTGCTTCTGAATGTTTAGAAAATCATTGGAGTTCTTCTTTGAATAGACAGTTAAAGTTACCGAAAAATGTTTCATTTATAGCTTACCGCGTAACGTTTAAAAAACTGCCCTGACTACTTCTTCAGCACACAGTACAATCCTCAAGGAAATGCCTTTTAAACTGATAGGGTTTTTGATCTAATTTTCGTCCTACTGAGCACAACCCGCGCTTTACCTCTCTTTTCTGAACGAATTTAAACAAAAAAAATGGAATATTTCTGTCAAAGATGACTTGCAAATTTATTCACCTTTCCATACGTACCGTTGGATTTGAAAAAGAGTCACAAATTGATGAGATATTGTCTAAAATCTAACACTGCTTCTTGATTCTAAATTCGTTCTACGAGTTTCAATTCCGTCCTAACGCATTGAAACGCCATTAGATTTTCTTCGTCATACAATGCGCTCTAATAGGATTTATGTTGTAGCTAATGAACTAACGCATCGGAACAAACCTATTATTGATTTGTGCACGGTGAAATCATTGATATTATTGATCTTTTCTGATCGATAGAACGGAAATGGGTGATTACGACGAAGTAGCGCTCTACCCTACAACTTAAATAAATAATCATGGAATAATCAAACATAGCAGGGCCCAACAAGGCCTGTTAGTCAAATCGATTTAAGACACTTTTTTTTTTCGATAATTATCGCCTCGAGAAAGTGAAATCAGCAATTTCCTTCTTTTTTTCTCCTAAGAATCATTCCACCCACCCACCAAGCACTACCAATAAGAGCACCCAGCTGTCCATTGCAGCACCATCGGCTCTCTAAACCGAGGGTGGGCGGACAGCAGCAAACACAACTCCGGGAGACAACCCAGTCTAGATGGTCATGCAGCAACAGCAGCAGCAGCGCTGTTCACCTTTCTGCCCTCCTGGAAGCTGCGTGCCGTAGGAAATTTTCGGACAATTACTTCGAATTAAAAGCCATCATTATGATTTACTACCTCCCCGTGTCGGTGCGACCGCCTCCATCACGATCTTTTTTGGCATGTACCTATCCACTTGAAGGGGGAGGAAGGGTGGTCTCGAAAAGGAAAGCACTCACGCGCGCCGCAGTTCAAGTCCAAGTGTTCACAACCAACAGTGCGTTCCATTGTGTTGTATGACATACCTTCCTAGCCGCAGCCGGTTGGTCCGCTCGGGACGCTCGAGTTCCAGGTTCAAGTTCAAGGGCGTTGCGACGCCAACCGCCGTCCCGAGCAGCTGCTTGGAGTGAAATTTAATTTGACGTGCGAAAAAGGAAAGTCGTTTCAGTCGGCAGCAACAGCAGGATGGGGAGTTCGTGTCCGTTGAAAATGGCCTCAGGGAGCAAGTGATATTTCACAAACAATTACGCGCGCACCGGTGGAACGCTCTGGCCACGTAGTGGAACAGGGGAAATGCTAATTATCGAACCGATGTGTTCCTTAAATCGATGCTAAAATAGTCACGTTTTCGGTCCAATTCGAAGCAATTTCGCGCGGAAATCTCTCCTACCGTCTAATCACACATCTCTGAGTGTTGGAACGAATATAGAAAACAACGAACAACGAACCGTCGTATCCCGATTTGACCCGGAGTGATTTAGACAGTGAAAACTTTTTCCGGCAAAAAAAAACTTCACTTGAGGAATGGTCGAATCTCGTAGTTTCTACCTCTTTTTTTTTGATTCCGACCTTCCGATGATGGCTTCCTAACCTACTGGCTACAAAGGAGAGCTAGGGTGAGAGCTTTTGCTTTCCTTCTTTGCAATGCCAGGCAATTGCTGGCGCGCGCGCTGATGAGGATGAGGTCGATTTTCCCTCTGGGCCGGATGATGACGTGCTGAAAACTTCCGTCACGAACTGCAAGAGATGAGAGACGGAATTTCGCTGATGGAAGGCATTTAGTGCGGATTAAAAGTGCTTTTACCAGATGCTGAAGATGCCATGTTTGACTTACCGGTTGGCATATTGATGTGGGAAATCGTGCCCGATCGGGGCATGATTTGCGTTCTACTTGTTGATGGTTTGGATCATTCGTAAATTGCTGGTTGGACGGGGGAAAGCGAAAACTCTCGTCAACATTTTTCAGGTTAATAATTATTTCTTCAATGTTCAGCTGGAAATGGATTGGATCGGAATTTTCGTAACAAATGTCTTCGAGCGTTTGACGTTTGGGGTTTTAATTGACGAAAATTGGAAAATGCATTGAATTCGTTGAAACGCGTTTACATGGGCCAATCAAGGAACTCGTATTGGTGCATAGATTTCGAAATGAGGCTCCGCCTATCATCAATTGTTTCTAAGGGAAGAATGTCCACTGAATTAATGCAAGAAAGATGGGAAACGGAATAACGTACAAATTTCATTTAGATTCCTTGATACGGGCTTCCCTCCTACCATGCACCGAATTCCAAGATCGATCCCAAGTAGATACCAAAAGTTCTGATAAAAGGCTATTTGTGGCTTAAGCAGCTTGGTTGAAGGTGGTCTATAGAATTCTTAGCAGTCTCATTTTCAAGTCGTTTTAAGAACTTGAAAGTTCCTGTACCATAATTAAAGAGCATTCTAAGCAGCTTCTGGAGGAACTTGAACGGAACTTTAAGAAAAAAAATTTTTGTCTCTACACCAATTTTGTAAATTAGTTCGAACAGTTAATTTTGAAGTCAGGATTTTATGATATTTATTTCTAAAGGCAGGTATGAACGTGTATTGATATATCAGCATTAGTAGTAGTATTGGAGAGCTGTTTAAAGCCAGTCCTTCTGCGTGAGAGCACGAACCGCTACGCCATCTGAGATATATTAAAGTGAGCTGTTGTCCCGCCTACTGCTGAAGTTTTCTGTGCCAGCTGACTGACTTGAATACGAAACACAACACGATGATGAATTTTTAATTGGTCTTTGCCCGCATGATATTCCAATACACTTGTGGCGCAGTGTTCAGCGTTCGTAGAACGCATACCGAATACACGGGTTCGAATCTAGGAAATTGCTCTTTAATTTTTGTATGTTTGGATAGAATATTGATGCACTGCATATATATAATAATTATGATATATTTGAGCCACTGGTCATGTCATATTTACGTACATTAAATTTTGTTACTAATAAAGACTTGCGTGGATTGCTTCATGTGTACTATGACGGACCTTTTTAGGTACTTTCAAGTTGCTAAGAAGTTCCACAGGGAACTTTTAAGATACTTTAAAGTTGCTAAGAAGTTCCGCTGAGAACTTGTTTGGAACTTTGTTGTGGCTATGTTTTCAGCCTTGCCTGAACTTCCTAACATATGACACATTTTCATGATTTTTGGTCTTCCTTTGTGAACATAGCATTTTTCGTATGTATTCTAGCTATTCTAGGTTCTCCAAATCTCCCTGGTGTTCAGTTGATTTATTCTACTGGATCAACCAAGACTGAAATAATGCCTGCAGTATTGAAATATGTTCAAACAGATTCATAGTGTCTATATGGATCATGGCCGACCTATTGCTATGTATACAAGATATTATAGATTCTGAACTCATTCTGGAGATCAGATTATTTGTTCTACTAGATCGGAAATTGTCCAAAAAGATTAGCAGTGGCAATGTGGATCATGCCAACCTATTTCCGTGTATGCCAGATGCTCTAGGATTTCCAAATCGATATTTCGATATTACAAATATTATCCCAGTCTTAGGTGATCTAGTAGAACAAATCATCTTTACTGCAGGACGATCTAGAGAACCTAGAGCATCTGGTATAGGGGAAATGGATTTAATGTTGACCTATGGATCTAATATTGGGCCCATCGCTAAAAATCTGCTATTTATCAATTTTATCTAGATGAACGCGTCATTGGGTCGGTACTAATGGATATTTTTGGTCGCTATTGAAAATTTAGTCGATTGCTGAATTTATGTATGGGCCCAAATTGGGGGCATTTATTCCGATATTACATCAATTTCCCCTACGTAGCAATAGTTGATGATGATGATGCATGATCCAAATATAAACTGTGTATCTGTTTTGATATACTTTGATACTACAAACATCATCCCAGTCATGGTTGATCTAGTAGAACAAATCAACTGGTCTTCAGGACGATTTGGAGAACCTAGAGCATCTAGTATGCATAGTAGAGTGGGTCATCGTTATATGGAAAAACGCAAACTTTACCTCACCAATCGAGAACAACCCTTTTTTGGTTCCATTTGAAGTCCCAAACAACTGTGCAAAATTTGGGGACGATTGGTTGTAACTCGGCTTTCCGCATTGCGTTTGAAATTTATATGAAAATTAGTTTGGGAAAACCAACGTTCTTGCATTTTCATCCCTAAAGACCACAATTTTGCATGAACTATGCAACTAAGTATGTACAAATATAGTCTAGAAAGAGACTAACAACTTTGCCAAAGAAAGTACGGCGTTAGAATGTATCTAAACAAAGTTATAACTATTCAAATATTTATGGTTTGAGCTAAACATCAAAAATCCCTTTTTCTGACAACACTACCGGTGTACCAATGAAAGTCAGATTCCAAATTGAAATATTTTCGGAGTTTCTTATCTTGCCGATTTGGTACGTTCAGATTAATTATTCAAAAACAATTTATCTATCGCATATGTGTAGTTGGAGAGGGGAAGGGGGGGTGGTGGTAATAATATACTCCGCCTGCCTCACTCATTTCAATAGAAGTGAAGTTTCAAACTGAAATAACTTCGAAGTTTCTTATCTTATCGATTTGGTATGTTCAGGATGAATTATTCAGGAGGAGATGTTGTTTGAATTATTAGCAGTTGGAAAATTTAAAAATTCTATACAAAGCTTTTATTTGAAATATTATACTGCCTTTAGGGCCACCCGTATATAGAAAACACAGAGGTAGTCGTCCGCCAAAAACCAAAAACAGGAGAAAACGACAGTTGGGTTAACTTTAAGTGGGCTACATTTCAGTTGGGCTCCCAAGTCAAACGTCATTTTTAACAGTTCCTTTTCGACATTTCAACCAGCTTTATGCAAAAACCGGCAAAGTAGTGGAGTAATGATACAGATTATGTCAATGCGATACAACGAGTTACTTCCTTGATAATTGCCAACGATATGAGGGGTGAAGCTAATTTCTGACTTACCAAGAGATCCACCCGAGACCTAGTTCAATAGCAATATTTGCTTCAGGGGATAGAACAGCATCGAAAAAAGTACCCTGAGAAATAGTAGAATACCTATAATTAAATGAAATATAATCAGTACAATCCAATGGCATTTATGTCAATATATCCGGAGTGATTTGAGATTTGGGCGTTATTGTTTTTTTTAACAATCACGTCAATCGCCAATTTCTCGTGAATAAAACCTCAATCTCGTAAACAAGCTATGCCAAATGAAAGAGGAATAATTTCTTCACCTCATAGTGCTATTAGTTTTCGAAATTGAGCTTTCATTCGGGAGAAATCGGTGATTGACGTGTTTATTTACAAGTGCAATTACGCCCAAATCTCAAATCACTCCGGATATCTGACATTGTATACTGCCTTCGTTTTTATGACTTTCTCAGTCTAGGGTAATTCAAACAGTTAGCCCAGGGCAATGCACACCTAACTGTTTGAATAACCCTAGACTGAGAAAGCCATAAAAACGAAATCTCCATGCAACCAGTCGAACAACCAAATCAATTGTATATTGCACCAAAAGAATGGGGGTACTCGCTTTAAAACTGCTCTGATGAGATTGAGCAAATGTTTTTGAATAACCCATCGGAACAACTCGAGAGATAGGAAACTCCGAAGATATTTTAGTCTTTTTTTTATTTTCATTGATATAAGTGAAGGACGGAAAGGAGCTCCTCATATCTAACTACGCCTATTAAATGGAGCACATGTTTTTGAATACATCTGAAAATACCAACTTGACAAGATCAAAAACACCGAAGTTATTGCCGATCATGCAAGCTTTACTTCCATTTATATGAGTGAAGAGGGTTGGGGTATTGTAAACCCCCCCCCCCCTCCACTCATCTCTTGCCTATGCCTATGAGATTGAGAAATTGTTTTTGAATAATTCATCTGAACATACCAAATCGATAAGATAAGAAACTCCGAAGTTATTTCAGTTTGAAACTTTACTTCTATTGATATGAGTGCACCACACCCCTCCACCATCCGACTACGCATATGAGATAAAGATCTATAGTTGTTGAATATTTCATCTGAACATACCAAACCGATAAAATAATCAACTTCGTAATTATTTCAGTTTGGAGTCTGACTTTCATTGGTACACCGCCAGTGTTGGCAGAAAAAGGGATTTTTGGCATTTAATTCGAAACATTGATTTTTGAATGGCTATAACTTTTTTTAGGGGTATTCTTGCACAATACATCCTTGAGCAAAGTTATTAGGCACTTTCTGGGCTATACTTTAACGTATTTAGATGCGTGGTTTGTGCAAAATTGTGGCCCCTAGTCTGAAAGATGCAAAAAAGTTGGTTTTCCCATACTAATTTCCAAACAAATTTCAAAAGCAATGCGGAAAGCCGGGCTACAACCAATCGTCCCCAAATTTTGCACAGTTGTTTAGTACCCCAAATGGAACCAAAAAAAAACATTGTTTTGAAAAAATGATCATGATGACCCATCCTAATGCATAGCAATAGGTCATGCATGATCTACGCTCTTAGAAAGGATTACAAACTTCGGTAATTTTTACCGAATCTTCAACAGTTCGGTAAAAATCAAGCACTTGAGTTCATTAGATTTGGAACTTTAAAACAAGACAAAATTTAACAACAATGGCAAGATTCGATCATTTAAATAAGGCTGATAATGCTTTAAAATTAAAATTTAGTGAACCAGATTTTGAAACGAGGGTCAAAGCTCTACAGAATGTTCAGCTGTTGAAAGTTCGAAAGAAGTGTATACAATGTCACTGTGAATCTGTCTGGAAGTATTTCGATACTACAGACATTGTCCCAGTTCTAGTAGATAAAATAAGCTGAACTCTAGAAGCAATAGGTCATGTATGATCCACATAGACACTTTGATTCTGATGAGACATATTTCGTTACTAAAGACATTATTGCAGTCCTGGTAGTAGAACAAATCTACGGATGTTCTAGACGAATTTCCAAACCATTCGGCAGATCCCAAGGAATATATGTGTAAATCCAGACCCGTTAATCCGAAGGGACCAACAAGTGTGAATAATGAAACTGGTTTGATTTGCTAAAACTAGGACAAATTAAAAAAAAAAATTTTGGCAGTAAAATACGTCAGGGAGGTAAATGTAAATTTTCAAGAAAATGTTGTATTTCAAATGAAAATGCATTAATTAAAAAAATAATGCTTTTAGAAAATCTATGCCGCGTTGTATCAATAGAATCTCAGAGTGCAAGGGTGTTCTATTATGTTCATTAATTACTCAGAATTGAGGGGACTATAAGTGACTTTGATCGACTTTCTCTTCATCGACTTTCTCTTTCGATAGCCACAGCTTTATAAACAGATTTTGCGCTATTTCTGCCACATAGTTTGATAAAGGAGGTTCCCGTCTAGCATCCAGAAAGGCACACGTATCAAGAAATGTGCTTGCAGCTGAATTTTTAACGAAAGAGAAAGTCGATGAAGAGAATCGATCAAAGTCACTTACACGCCTTTTCTTCTAACCCCGTCAATTAATCATTTTGTCAAGCTTCTGCATTCATGTTCCATCAGATGTCACAGCCGTTGTTTGAGGTGACATCTATCGGAAACTAGACACAATCTGTTTTCCTATAATTGGTCATAGAGGACACTGCAGTGCAAAACATGTCTGGTACCTCTATATATGCATTTAGATTATTATTCGAAGTCTCTCCTTTTTTACACATTCTGCATACAAAATAGTTCACCCCTCACAGAATTTCCCGCCAAATTTTATGTATGGGGCGGGGCATAAAGTATCTTTTGCGCAGAATATGTAAAAAAGGAGGGACTTCAAATGTTAAAGCAAATGCATATATAGAGATACCAGACATGTCTTGTAGTGTCAGGTACTCTATTTTGTAATCTGTGAAAGGGAAATCACAAATCGAGTGTCAACCAAATACATGGCATGTTGAGAGATTGAGGTCGTGAGAGCAAATTTTCTCTCTCAAATTTGAATTTTTTGGCTCTCTGGGAGCTGGCAGTAAATCAGGTAAAACTGTATGGGGATAAATCATTTTTTTTTTCTATAGTCACTTCAACACTCTTGGGTCATTCGTGACTTGTCCGGGGGTGAGATTTGAACTCGTGACTTTGGCGTGAGAGGTATGGATGTTAGCCACTACGCCGGGGTCGCCCCTATAAATCATTTTTATTTTATTGTAGCTTGTTTAACAATAATTTCCCACTTCTCTCAATTTCTATATGGGGATTTTTATCACTTCCTATCAGCGGAATAGCGCCATCTCTGCGGAAAATGGTCGAACAAAATGATTAATTTATACTACCAAGATCATAAATAATTGAAGATGATACGTTGTTATTTTTTTATTATTTTTGAACCAAGGGTGCAAACGATACTTGCATAGCTTAGTCGGTAAAGACACAACTATGAAGTGAGTCCATTCTGGAGGCGGCTGGGTTCAATTCCCGTTCGGTCTATTATTTTTTGGGTTGGACTATTTATCTACTTCCTTGGGCATAGGATGGTACAGGCATAGAAAGTTCTCAATTTTAAATGTGGAAGTAATATTCTATAAGCAATAAGCTTGAAAGGCCATGTAGAAATGATACAAAAAGATTTTTTTAAGCGATGAAAACAGTTTATTTTTTATTTTTCGCGGATTAGTATTTTAAATCACGGATTAATTTTGAGAAATCGCGGATTTTGCGGATCAAATTTAGAAATTCTTCTGATAGACATCATTTCGATGAGAAGAGACTTTTTCGTGTTTACATTTTTTGAAAAATGACAAAGACGCCATTTTTTGTAAATACAACATCCAAAATGGCCGAAGTTTAGCAAAAATGTGAATTTTTACCCATAACAATCAATTATGCAAAGTTTTATGCATATCAAAGAAGGACGAGACAATTTTTTTTTAAAAGGCCATTTTACTTATTTTGGCCATTTTTGCCGATTTAAAATAATTGTGTCGTTTATTAATTTATTTGATAAGGCTCAATATAATAACCTTTACAGAGCCGAGGATTATTGTTCACTCTACAATACATGTTAAAACTATTACCAAAGGTACAACACAATAAACGTTTTATCTTCCGCTATCCAATAAACCTCCTCCATCAGAACGGGAGCCGCTTCCAGTGTATGGCAGTATCGCCAACGAGGGGCAGAGCGCTTCCATTGCAGCAATGAACGCAAAATGTGGTCATCACTCATACACTCATCACGAAACGGTTGCTTTTCAAAATCGAAAACGCGTCGACCGAAAGAACTGCAGATGAAGAACAATGAGAAGAACCACACAATGGTTGCTGTCGAAAAAACAAACGATCGTGTGACACACATCGAGAGTGGCCTCCCTAGCAGCACACTTGTCACTGAGTAGTTTTGGAAACTTGCATGTAACTTATTTCAGCCACAATCAAGTTGTAGCACCTTATTTTTATGGAAGTGTGTTGCTTGGGCTGCTTCTGTTGAAAGCCAAGTGATTAGATAGTTTAGATTATTATGAGAATTGTCGTTGTGTGATAATACTCATGCAATTCGATGACTCGTTTAGAGCCAGTGTCTTCAGATCGTTTTCGCACATTTATGGTCGTTTTGGAACTGATTTGGAATTTAGCGCAATTGGGCCGTTTTAACTATTTTATCTAGTTTGTCATTTTTGTTATTTATAAATCATTTCAAAGCCATTTTGTTTTTGCGTTCACACTGATATGCAAAATAAAGTGCCCACCTCATATTTTTTTGAATTTCTCTCATTTATTTTTTTCAAATTAAAGTAAACACACTGTAGTCTTTTTTGATATCTTATTTTTTTATATTCTTTTAAAGTTTCACTAATGGAATATTAAAAATAAAAACAGTTTTGGCTCCAGAAAAGATGACTAAAGTAAAAGAAAAGTATTTTATTAATAAATGTGTCCTCCTTTAGCCTTCACGACCTGATGGAGGTACTTCGACATGCTCTTCACCAGGTTCTTTAGTTGCTGTGGATCAAGCTCTTCCCAGATGCGCTCCAAGGCTTCGAAATAGTTATTTTTATTGATAACGGCAGCTGTGTCAACCATGGAATCGAGAATCACCCACAAATTCTCGGGGGTTGAGGTCCGGGCTTTGTGGAGGCCATTTCAGCAGTTTGATCCGACAAGACCGGAAGAAAGACTTGGTCTTCTTGGCAGTATGCTTCGGGTCGTTGTCCTCCTGAAATACGAGCTTCTCTTCAAGTCTGGATAAGCGAAACCTCCAGATTTTCCCACAGGATGTTGATGTTGTGAAAACGAAGTGAAGTAAACAGTTGTCACTCACGGTGAAGTGATTGCCGTGTAAATCAAATGGGAATCACTTCACCGTGAGTGACAAGTTGTCACTTCACCGTGAAGTGACTTCGGTAATAAGGGCCATTATCCCGTCGATTTTCACGAGGCTTCCCCCTCCACCCCACGAAAAACATCCGCAGACCATCACATTTCCTCCTGCATGCTTCAACGTGCCTTGTATGTGGCGCTCCTGAAGCTCCTCACCCGATCTGCACTACACACAAACCCACCGCTTTCGGTTAAACAGCTCGAATTTTGATTCGTCCGTCCAGAGAACCGTTTTTCAAAACTCTAAGGGCTCATCAGCATGCTCCTTAGTAAACTTAAGCCGTTTGGCTTTGTTTGCCTTGCTGATAAATGGGTGCTTCCGGGCAACTTTGCTATTCAACTCCTGTGCTACGAGACGGCAACGAACAGTTCGACCGGAAACTGATAGCTGAAGGGTTTCCTAGATCTCGTGGACAGTTACCTTCGGGTTCTTCTTGACTTCTCGCATGATCTTGGTGTCCGTTCTCGCCTCTGCCAGGGCGATCCACCACTGATCCGAACGTTTTTAGTTTCAGAATAATTTTTCCAACCGCTGCCTTGCTGATAATGTACTTTCTAGCAACCTGGTACAATTCACCGTTTTCGCACATAACGAACCAACAATTTTCGGATACAGAAGGGAATAACTTTAGAAATCACTGCGTTCTCCATTTTCTTTTTGTTTTCAACTAAATCAAATGTGATCACGTGTACAAATGCACCAGGTCGAGCCATTTGCTTCAGAACATGTCAAAATATCAAAACATAAACAATCGAGGGGTTGTCCAATGGAAACTTATCGAAAACATATCGATTTTTGAAGTATGCACTTTTTTTGTCACTGTTTTTTTTTATACCATAAGTGAAACTATAAGAGAATATAAAAAATAAGTTATCAGAACAGACTACAATGTATTTACTTTAATTTGATAGAAATGAGAGAAATTCAAAAAATGATGAGGTGGGTATCAGTGTATACCAATTATGCAGATTTTCCATTTGGCTTACATCATAAATTCAATATTGGTGGGACGTAAGCTAATAACATTTCTCAAAGACTCCTGAATCAATGAGGAATAGATTTGACCTGCAATAAAATGCATCTGTAATATCAAGCTTTAATCTAAGGAATGTGTCGCATCTCGTATATATTTTCCTAGATCTAAAACAACCATTCAACATACCTTTACACCAAGCAATTTCACCATCATAGAAAAAAAAACTGACCTCCAACGGAATCCCTAACCGAACGGGAAATAATACTTTCTCGATTTGATTAATCATCGTTCCAAACTAATACCTCGCCGCAAAAAAAAATAGCAGAACGACAGCTCTCCGCCTGCCTGCCACTAGGTACTGCCAATAACCCAGAAATCACACGCCGCCAGAAAACCATCCCCGCGCAACAAGACGAAAGCCTTCAAAGTTACACACTCATTTAATTTAATTTATCACATCTCTCGCCGCTTTAGCACACGTTCGTTATCGAACCCCCCCCCCCTCCCCCCACCCCTCCCAAACTTTCACCCTTTTACATTCCCGGCCTAGCACGTTGGAATAGAAGAAGAACGCCGTCCATTTGTACGGCGAGAGCTGCCAATCTTGTTCGTTTCTTGAACTGGTGAAACGGTTTTCTCCCCCGGACCAACATTGATTGTGCCCAATCACTCCCATTCACAAACACAGAAATTTATCGCTAAATAAAAACAATTCAAATATGGATCACCGACACGGCTGCACGATGATCTTAGAGGGCAGCGGAGAAAACCGCGAGCAGATTACCCGTTGCAAATCAGGCTCGCGATTCACTCAGTCCGATAATCAATTTTAATCAAATTAATAGTTCTGCTCGACGCGACGCGCTTTGGATGCCGTCGTCGTCGTCGTCGTTGATCGAAGGAAAATTTTCAGCGTGATTAGAAATGGTACCACATGGGGCGAGGGAAAGAAAGTAAACGGGCAGGCCGAGAGCGAAGATCATGCAGATCTTTGCGATTTTGGTTTTGATGCTTTTGAAACGATCTTGTCTGGCTTGTTTCTAATGACTGTTCTTTTTTCTTTCGTTGCAGGTAACCATAATGAAGATTTTGATCAAACGATGCATGGAAATCTCAAAGCGAGTGTAAGCAAAATTTTTAAAATTTGGAATCGGGACTACAGTGGACTTCTGAAATGGTAGTCCGTACGAATCATGTTTAATTTCTACGATGATTAACCAAATCAAATCGCGAAACCGCTTCCACTCAATTTAAATTTCCCATAATTCGATTCGGTTTCAGTTTCGCGCGAAATGGCCATCATATCCCACGTCCGCCATAAATGCTCCAATCTACTAATATACTTCTGGAGTAGGTACCGCTCCAATTATGACTCCACGCCCCACAGGCCTGCGAAGTCATTCATTAGACTACATCCTTTCCGCAGCGGGAGACATAAATATACTTAAACAGCCATAAAATTCACCCGAAAACATCATCGTGGTGGCATTTTCCATCTCTTCTCTAGAGACATTCAGCGGGAGAGGACCAAATTGATGACTTAATTCGCGTTTCGCGATCCGAATACTACCCTGCTTGGATGCGCAACGAGTGCGCCTTCTAATTAAGTCGTTCTCGTCTGGAAGGGAAATCGAGATCTGGAAACTAATCAGCGCGATAAACTCGTAGAAACTAACCAATAAATTAATTATGGGTTCTCTGCCGAGTAGAACGACGTGCAAAAGAACAATGTTCTTCCTCGCGCATTATTTACCTATAAATCACCCCACACAGGGGTTTCCTCCTTGGCGGGTCTCTCATAAACTAGACGATGATGGCTCGGAGGTTCTTCCTAGAACCAGTCGGAATTCTTCTCCTGCGAAATGAAGGAACATTCGTCTACTAGGGCTGTTAAACTTGGCAGAGCAAATTCTATTCTGTCTGCTTGCCCACTCTCGTTTCTAGTCATCGGTAGCGAAAAAGAGTTATTTGGGAACCGAACGAACGCAGGTTTTGCAAATTCGCGAGCTGATCAAAGAGATATACTTCTCACAATCCTCGTAACCGTTGGTTCTTAATTTTTCTCCGCGAGCATGCAAAATTGAGCGTAGTGAATTAAAAATTGCATAAATTATCCGTGGACCGGCAGAACTTTTATTTTATTTTTTTTTTTGCTGTGGAAGGTCAACAATCTCGAGGAAACTTCAAAGAGTCGGTTCGGGATTTTTTCGACTAACGGATCCCATCCTCTGCCACCAGACAGATAGACCCAAGTCTATTCTTCATTAGCATAATTAATCCTATTAGATGGGGGTTTCTTATCATTCCGGTCCGCTGCCCAACCGGACCGGGTGGCTTCGATAGGGGTCGTCGCGTGGATCACCGATAATTTGCGTATATCAGGGACCGGTTCATGGTCAAAGAAGTTCGCTCGGGGTTGTAAAATAACATACCGCCCAGATTGGTTGCGATGGATTCGGTTCGATAGTGGACAGTGGTCATTGATCGGTGAATATTTGTTCAGTAGTTCCCATGTCATAATGGGATGGCATAAAGTTTCAACCGAAGGATGGTTTAGGGTTGTTAAAACTAATCGTTTAAGCCAAAATAGTATTGCCATCAACTTTAAGCTCAACGATTCAAACCGACACGAGGCACACTATGTCTGAAGGCACTTTTTTGTTACTTTCATGTACCTCAGTTTTTTTATTCATAGGAAGTTAGTATTGATCCTAAAAATCAAATATGTGAAGGTTTTAAAAATATTTCATTTTGGGTTCTTTGAGAAAAAGCATTTTGAAGTATACTTAGCCGTTTACAAAGGCGTATAAGGACTATTGACGATACAAAATTGTTACGGATCGAATCAAATTCAGCTGAAAATGATTCAAAAGGGGATTAAAGTAGTCAAAATACTAAGTTCCAATGATACAGTAAGATTCCCTCTTCGTTACCGTAAAATATCGAAGCTTTGTCATGATCTCATAATGTTTAAATTGAAAACATAATTAAACAATGGTTTAGTCTCTAAATTTACTAATATTCAGCCATTCCATAGCAAAACATTATAGTATTTCTCAGAATATGGTAAAAAAGGTAATTTTTTCCTTATTGCAAACTTTATTTTGGCATAAGGGTGACCATTTCAACGTTAGGGTGGTCCAAAAAATCTTTTTTTTTTATTTAAGTGACTTTTGAAACACTAGACTGATTTCAAAAATAAAAATATCGAATGAAAGGTAATAAGAAAAACTTGTAAGGAAAATATAAAGATATAAAAAAGCGTTTTGTATTGAAAAACATGCTTTCGATCACATTTCACAAGGGAAGCGTAAAAGAGGAAGATGTATCGCAAGAAATTCTCTCTATTATACCTGTTTTCTAACATATGGAGGTGGAGTTGTTCCACCAACGACCCAATGTTACCTCTTATAGAATTTACATTTCAAATTCAAATCCCTGTTCATAAGTTTTTCCATGATTTCGTTGAACTTCGATTAAATTATTCAAACTCTCCTAATGTTCTTTGAACGTCTCTGAATTTTACATTTCCCTGAAATTATCGGATATTTCTTAAAGTTCACAGTATTTTCCTAATGTTATTAAATTTTCCCTGTGGTGGACAGACCATCGTAAAGTTTGCAAAAATTTCCTCACGTTTAAAGAACTTTTGCAGAGCTCATTTAATTCATATAATGTTGCTATAGTTCACAGAACTCTCTTGAAGTTTTGTTTTTGCTTTATTAGAGAGATTTTCAGCCTTGGGCCGGTTCATCTTTTTGGGACCTCTCTTGAAGTTCGTAGAACTAACCAGGATGACATTGAACTCCCCTTGAAGCTCACAAACCGTCCCTGTAGTTGGCAGAATTTTCCTGAAGTTTATAGAACTTTTCCTCTGATGCTCGAAGCACATCTTTCAAGTTTTTCGAATTTTCCTGAAGTTTGTAGAACTCCCCTTAAGTTTGTAGAAGTTCAATGAACTGCTCTGAAAGTTGCTGAATTTCTCTGCTTCTTTGTAGGACCTTATTTAAAGTTTGCAAAGCTTTCCTAAAATTCATTACAGTTCCCTATAGTTCGCAAAATTTCCTAGAAAGTTACTGAACCTTCCAAAATGTTTCCTTAAACAAAATATGGGAACTGCAATGAAGCTCTAGCAATTCTGTAGTAATTCAAGGTGAGAGCTACCTAAACTTACTGGGCAAGAGTAGTTGAGTTTCATTCCTGTATTATCGACATTATCGTATAAAAGATTTTCAAATAAATTCATTATGGTTGCTAGAATTTATGTTCGATCTCGCCGTTGAGTCAAGCATCTCAGATCTCAATTTATTTTTAAAAATCCAAGCAAAATTTCCATCTCTCAGGATGTTTTGGTGGCAAATTCCACCTTCGCCACCTGTTGAGTAGGGGACACAAAACTTTTGGATACCTACTATCTCCTTTATTGAACTGGTAAAAATCTTTCAGCGATCGTCGCTACTAAAGAGACATGATTTTTTTTCAGAGTTGCTTTTTAGAAGCATAACAACTGAACGCTCTATTTTCTTTTTTTTTACACGATTTATCTATAAAAAAAACACTCAAAACAGGACACAAATCAATGCCTACTATGATTACGTGGCTGTAACGAACTGTTCTGCTCATTTCTTTCTTTTTTACTCTTGTAAGGGAAGAGAAACTAAATAGGATGTTGTGCAACCAACAACTATTAATTGATTTTGCGCAAAGTCGACATAATCAATATGGATCTTACTTACAAAGAGAACTTTTTTAATGCCATTTGGATTATTTCAATCAACTTAAACCTTATTTAACTGCATGTGTTCGATTCGTAATTGTTTTGTATGGCAAATTGTCCATATACGCCTTCATACTCGACTTTGTAAACTTCAAAACACGATTTCAACACTAACATCCAGTGAAGAAAAATCTGAGGTTTGACCGGGAAGCAGCTTCAAATCCAGTTTGACGTATGTTTAGTCATCGATCAAAGTGCAGCCCTTGTGTTTCGTCAACACACGGTCGTACATAGCGTTGCCAGTATTCCAGATTTTTAGTCGTCTTGCCAGATACACAGACAGACTGCAATTGATTTACCATCTAATCAAAAAATAAAAAGCCAAACTTGCTACTTTAATTATTAAAGTCCATCAACGTTGGACATTATTGGAACTTTAATGTAATTCTGAAAATAGTTCACAGTGAAGTGTAAGGTGAATTCCTTGTGAATTTCGTGCTAATTCTTAGTAGGGTTCCATGCATCTTTGTGGGCTTCGTGGTCGTGCGACTTCACCCGTCGTTCAGGCGTATTGTGAGTACCACGAAGTGAGGGTTCGATTCCCGCTCCAGCCGGTGCAAATTTTGACTCCTTGAAAATTTACCTACTGGTCTACTGGGTGTGGTGTGTTGTCCATTGTCTAGTGTAAAATATTCAGTCTGTGCAACCTCTGGTTGAAGACGGTGTCAATTGTCTTGTCAACTCTGATGTCAGTTGTATGGAGATTTTGTGAATAAAGGAAATACAATTCGGAAGAGAAATCATAGAATTTTTTATGATGAATCTTAAGGAATATGCTGATAAGAATCGTGCGAATAATTTCAATGGAATTCTGTCCAATGTTTTTATAGAGATTCATTTTAATAAAAATTTTAAGACATTTAAACGAAATTATGCACATTTTCTGGGCAACTTTCAAAACCATTTTGGCAAAGTAATTGAGTAATTAGGAAATACTGAGAGAATTTCAAAACAATTCTAACCTTACCTACAAAGCAGTTCAAATGGAACTATCGGATGAGTCTGAGAAGAGCGTGACGGGTTATTCTGAATAGTGTACTAAGGAAATTATTATAATTTTTTTCCAGTATTTCATAGAGAAAAATAGACACAAAATTGTGCCAATTCTTGGGAATTATTACCAGTTTGAGGGAATTGTGGAATTAAATAGTGATTTATAAGAGATTACAAGAGGTAAGATTGTTTTAGGGGAATATAGAAAAGAAGTATGATGGAATTCTAGGATGATTCAAATGGAACTAAAAAAAAGAGCGAACATATCCTGTGAAGAATTCCAAGTAAATTCAGACTCACAAAAAATTCATGATCTGGGACCCAGGAAAAATATAAACTCTGGAATATAGAAGCATTTCAAGATCCTGAGACTTCAAAATGAAGCTATCAGACTTTTATTTTAGAAGTATAATAAAATTATTCTCTGGCATAAAATTATTCCCAATGGTCATGCGAAGTGGAGTGGAGTTACCCTTAGTTTAGGTAAACTTTGTGTGAATGCCACGATGTTAGACTTTGATTCCCTCTTGGCCTACTGGGCGTTGTGTTATGTATAATGTCAATAATTAAATTGTAAATCTGATCAACCTCAGGGTAATATTAGAATTATTTAGAACTAATAAAATTTTTAAATTCTGGTACTGCATCAAATAGTAAGGACTACATCGATTATAAGTTTAAAAAATCCATGCCATCAAATATGCTTGATTCTTTGTTTCACATTCTTTTTTAAAAAAAAGTTACAGTTTAAAAAAACAATTCTAAACATATTTGCTGCAGTATTTTATCCGCATTCGACTCCATTTTTGAAATGCTGCTAATGGACATTTAAACTTTTTGGGCACACTGTGTCAATACTTTCGAACTTTTGAATGATTTCAGCAATGCTAACAAAATATTTGCTTTATATAAATTATGTAAACATGCTTCATGTGCCGGATCGGATGCTTACTGGCTTTGTACGACTTGTATCCTTCCCTGGCAAGGATGTTCTGCACCGGTTGAAAGTTGGCGTTGAAACTTCTGGCCACATCTCGGATCGAAAGACCGGGGCTGGCATTAACGCACCTCAACACCTTGCTGCGCAGCTAACGATCCCTGGTTCCAGTGTTTTCGTATGTCCGCTGATTCCTTTCCACACTCAGGGTTTCCTTGTAGGTTTTGAGCACTCGACAAACTGTTGTTTTCGGCATCTTCCGCACTTTAGTCAGCTTGGAACCGGACCACTTCGGATTTTCGAGGTGTTTGTGCACAATATTGATTCTTCTTTCTTGTTTCATTTGACGTTATTTCTGAACGCGATCGACTACTTTGATCAAACTTGCACCAGTTGTTCTCTATAGTAATGTAAACAAGCAACTGTCAAAAAATTTGACTCCCAACACTAGAGGCGTGCTAGCTGCGTGCGAGGGGCATGGAAAACTTTCTCCCAACCTCGAGAAGCTTTTCAAAGCTTTGAAAAACATTAGGCCAACTTCGACCGAAATTAAGCGAGTCATCATCAAACTTTCGTGTTAATACATGTTCGCAGGGTGGCCAGAGTTCTACCGATTTTTGGGATGCCTACCGATTCACAGACGAAAGGTTAAAAACTACCGATTTTTCACTTTTCCTACCGAGAATCACAGATTTTTAATAATCTTGGAAAATGTTTAATACTTATGTTCTGTTTTCCGTTTAGTCTGAATAAGGCTGTCCACGAGGCAGTTATGATCAGCTGACTCTTTTGTTTACCAAGAACATTTGACAGATCACAGTAGAACTGACCACTTTGTCAAGCAGTTTTGGCGTGACTTTCTACCAGCTATTTTACAAAACTGGACCAACTAATTTCTATTTTTTTTTATAAAACGCACAAATGTTGGCTACTTTTTTTGAGGTTCTAGAAGAAAAAATCTCAAAATAATGTTTTATTTCAAAGTTCGAGTGGTAGGGTAGAGAACTACTTCGGCCTAATCGCCCATTTTGGGCCTATCGAGCAGAAAACTTCAAATAAATCCATGATTTCAGAGCTAACAAGTCATTTATGCGTTTGGTAGGATACTTTAGTTAATAAGCTGCCCAACGAAGTCAATGAGAACGCGTGATAAACCTTCACCCATTATTCCCAAAAAACAAAAGAAGCGCTCCGAGCGAATCATGTTTTATCTTCATCTGATAGGCCGAAGTGAATTTATTGGCGTTTCAATGGCGTTTCAATGCGTTAGGCCGAGTTTAGAATCCGTAGGCCGAGTTTGGCGTCAAGAAGCAGTGTTAGACTTTTGACAATATCTCAACGATTGGTTTCTCTTTATCAAATCTTTTGGTACGTACGGAAAGGTAAATAAATTTGAAAGCCATCAGTAATAATAACATTCCGTTTGGTGCTAAACTGCGCTAAATTAAGAAGGAGTAAGTGCGGGTTGTGCTTCATAGGCCGAAAATGGGGTAGTTAACCCTAGTAAACGTCATTTTAACTGCTCGAATGAAGTGGTTAACTGGCAGTTTATCCTAATATGAATTACTGCTTTGTTTATGTTTACATTAAGCACCAATAACACCAGATCACTCACACACTCTAGATTTCTAGCTGTCAGTTCCACTGATAAACGTATCTTGGAGTATCTTATAAGCATTAGAATTTGAAATATTGATTTCGACACGTTAAAAGCAGAAGAACTGAAGGAAAGTGTATCGTTCTGGAGCATAGCCCCCCCCCCTGCTCACAAAGGTTTCAAGTATCGGGAAAGCCTTCTTAAGGCAGCCTACCGATAACTACCGATAACTACCGATAAAAGTTTTGAGAAGCTACCGATAATGAAAAAAATAATCTGGCCACCCTGCATGTTCGAACCATAAGGATCGTATTTCATGAATCAAGATCAGACAAAGCGATATCAGCAAAAGCCAACAGACTGATTTTACTAGAAGCAAGGACTAAAAGTTGATCTTGTAGTTGCTGTCTGATATGCGATAAAATACAAATTAAATTAAATTGCTTTTTTAGTTTAGTTTTACTTCAATCGTGAATTCCCCGGGCAAGCGCAATGTTGTATTCCCGAATTCCCAAATGTCGGGAATCGTCCTCCTCTCGTCACATTAGACAACTCTTAATCCTATATTCGTTAATGCTTCTTCTTAGCCGAAGTTTAGCTGTTTAAGCTGAGCATGAAGTTAAAAGCCGCTTAATCAACTTTGTCCCAACTACTGAATAATTACTATACCACTTAGTAGCAAAGGAGAGTTAAATGTTGTGTGTGTAGAACATTACGAGAAATACCGATATTATATTCTTTATTCTTTATGGGAGCATCCTCATCTTTTCAAATCAACAGAACAGTACATTCGAAATGATACAGTATTAACTTAAGACTAAACAAAATATCACCTTATTCTATTTCTAAATACTACCTATAATTTACTTATTGAGCACTTCACGGAAACTATTTTTATTAATTGAACGTGACAGATGAAAGTCGACAAATATTAAAATCCAACTCACGTAACATTGCAGGACAACCTATGTGAGATTGGACAACATCCGATTTAAAAGAAGCCTTAGTGACATTCCAACGACCTACAGAACGTTAAAGTCAATTAGTTTACAACGATCTTCATATATAGGAAAATTATATAGATCATTCCAAGGTAAACGCCGAAGAGCAAAGTGACTAATGTATGTTGGATAGCTTCTACTTGCTGTATGCTATTCTGATAGTAAGGAGCTCAGACCACAACTGCATACTCCAATGTAGAGCGAACTAAGGAACAATACAGGGTTTTCAAACAGTGAATATCCGAGAATTTTTTCGCAACACGAAAAATAAAGCCCAGATATATTATTAGTAGTGTAATCCAAGGCTGCAGATATTCGCAACGAATCATGCATACTCTCATGCTCTACCGTCGTCTCTCTTACATGAGACAAACGGTAGAACAACATTCGAGCAAAAAGGAAATTATCAAATAACAATCATATGACATGTGTGATTTCGTTCTAATTCCTCAATTTGGTGTACATTAAACCATTTCTGATCATAAATGTTATTACAAGGACAGCGTTGCATGGCTATTTTCAGAATTCACACAAGCACAACATCAGCAGCCCTTATTATGTGAACAACTAAAATACATACATTCGTGACGGGCTTCGGCGACAGTAATCGTATGACATAGCCTTTCATATGACATTTTAGTTTGGTACTGTAATTTTACAGCTTGTTTTGCAAGTTTCAGAGGTAAAGGCAGCCGATTATCACAAGAAATGTGTCGACTACGGTGACCGCTTACAAGACTGGCATGAATACAGTGCTGCACGAATGCACAGTGGTTCCCCTTAGAACAAAAGTTGGCCAAAACCTCAAAATTGTTGCAAATAGGCATAAAACAGTTGAAAGAGATGTTTTTTTAGCTGTACGAAGAAAATTTGACAATCAAGACGTCACAAAAAGAAGTATAGTAGAGGCAGAACCAATGCACAATGGTCCCAAAGGCGTATTTAGGAAGACAAAAATGTTTGCGCTCAAACCGTCAGTTTTAGGTATATGGTTTCTTAGGTAAACTTGCTTCATATGTTTTGTTCAATCTTTTTATGTTCGTAAAATTAGGGTGGCCCATACAATTGGTGAATTAAAAATACAAACTTTTTTATTATTTGAGATAAACCAAAGCAGTGTTCTAAACAGTTGTAGAACATTCAATTCAAAACAAATTTGTTGAAGACACAACGTTTTTATCTTTTATGGTTCATGAGTTATGATTTTTTTAAACAAGCAGGTTAGGGTGGCCACTAAAATCGGGTTTCTTTGAATATCTTTTCATGCGTTAATTTCTAGTAAAAACATTGTTCTGATTACATTTAGAACTTTTGATGACGCATATTTTTTTTCAAGCAACTAGGTTACTATCTTTTTTGATTAGAAAGTTAAAGGCTATTTTTTCGAAAAAAATTGCTCTTTTCAATTGTCAATATCTCAAAATGGAGCAAACCGATTTTCAAACATTTAATTTCATAGGAAACATCGTTTTTTCTTATTTTTTTGTAAAAAACTGCAAGAGCTTTTACTGTTTAAAGCATTTAATCGAAGACAACAAATCAAGAAGACTGGCAACCCTTCCATTTTGTCATATGAACGCTATGAGACAGGTACAATCGCGTCATCTGCCGCTCAAAGGTAAATGCTTCGAACGAATTTGATAGCAAAGATTACATCCTCAGAAGAAAGGTTTGTGTATTTGCTCATTTTTCTATGCGTTGCTTCCACCTTCACTCAAGCGCAGCGCTATTGTATATGCCGCTTGGATTCTGGCAAAGTTGCCAGTCTTCTTGATATGATGACTTTGATTTAATTTATTTAAAAAAAAAAAAGAAATATTTTTCAGCAAAAGATAGCCATAAATTTTCAAATAAAAGAGATAACAACTTTGCAAAAATATGCGTCATAAAAAGTTCTTAAATGAACGTATCAAAAGATATTTAAAGAATGCCGATTGTCTAGGGGCCACCCTAACCTGCTTGTTTAAACAAATCATAACTCATGAACCATAAGAGATAGCTATATGGTGCGTGTGTGTATGTGTGTGCGTATTGGTGTGCTTTGAAAAAGGCATTGTGAAGCTTGCTACAGTATACACCGCAGATTATATAACTTAGAAACGGATATTTTCCAAAGAACACTTTACTTGTTATTCCTAATTTCAACAACTTTCGCAAAAAATCGCAAAACACATTAAAGCCTATCTGAAAGCTAGCTTTTCTAGCTATCTTTTGGTTACTAATGGATAGTGGGTGGATGTGTCCGTCATATGTTTTGCTTAGTCTAAATGTGAAAAAAGTATATTTTTGCTAATTTTTTATTTGACACTGTCACTTAAAACAGTGCATACACTCTTTTTTACCATCCATTTGACGTGAAATAAGCCGAGGAACATTTCTTCTCAAGCAACCAAGTTGATAAACACATTATTTTTTGCTATATTTGAGCAAAACAGTAACAAGAAACATTACGATTTTTTTTCAAAAATTTGTGATACCGCTACACTATAACAACCATAAACAAATATGAAATCAATAGAACTGCACAAATCATTCAATTTAAGATACTATTAACATCTAAAAATGATAAAAAATATTGAAATAAAAAAATATCAACTTTAATTTTCGCGGTTTTGGCCAGCCAGGAACCACTGTGGAATGGTTACTGAGTTACTACATTTTGCCATCAAGCAATCGTCACTCACCAGCTGCTTACTTCTGCTCGAAGAGTTGGGTGATGCATTCGACAGCGATTCGATTCGCAGCCGAATAATATTCACAACGAATGCTTCAGAGCAATGCGTAAGCTGCTGGAACTGAAGAGAAGCTTCGCATCGTTTTGTATCGCACGCAACTACATTCGTACGATGCGAATTGAACGTGGCTGTAAGGAGGACAGCAAGAACAGCAGGAATAATCCTCGCTCACTGGTCACTCACAGAGACTCGAATCAAAGCATCGTTTGCATCGCTCGAGAATGATTGCTTTGCTTCGTTCTTTCGAACGCGTGATTTCGAGCCATACGATTTGAAGATCAGTAAGCATTTATTAGCAACTGTTACTCAATTTGACTAAAAAGCTGAGTAATAGTGGGATAAATGATAAATAGTTAGGCGCTACTCATACTATTTTGACAGCTTTTTCCTGTCGCTGAACTCACAGCTTTTATGCAGCTGCTTCACAGCACGAAACTGCAAAAAGTAAACTTACATAGCTGAAAATGTGTGTTGGTTGACTGTAAAAATGCTTCCAAAGCAGCGCTAACATAGTTTATTAGGTGAGTACAGGTTGTTTAGTCATTGAAAAAACACTTTTGATGATTATGTTATTCAGTACGAATGGTTGGTTGTGTAAAAACCACCAAATGAGTAATATAGGGGAAATTAATGTAATGTCGGTCTAAATGTCATACATACATTCAGTAATCGACTAAACTTTCAATAGCGACCAAAAATATCCATTAGTACCGTCCCAATGACTAGATAAAATTGAAAAATAGCTGATTTTTAGCGATGGGTCCAATCTTAGATCCATAGGCCAACATTAGAGCCATTTCTCCTATTCACTTTGGCTTTTTTTTTTGCAGCTACAAGTTGAAAGTGGGTTAATATTTGCATTTGCAGTAATTGGCTACTGTTATTCAGTGCGACTGACAAATTGAATAGTTGTTGTCAGAAAGCTGGGTAAACGCTCTCCAAAACTAGTTTGATAGTTTCTACTTGTAACCGTATCTGCAGCATTTTTCAGCTACTTTACAGCACAACGCTAGAAAAGATTGCTTATAAAAGTGAAAATGTTAGTAGGTAATGACACTGTCTGGAAGTTTTGTTCCTGTTAACATAAACGTCAAATTCATCAAAAAAAATATATGGAAAGCTTTAGAAAAGCAACATCATATAACAGCTTTTAATGTTATAAATCAAAGTTGTGGCTGTTATTTTTGAATTTTTGAAGTTGGTAATTTGAATTTAAGGAGCAGAATTAAATGGATACAATTGAATTTATTCCTTTTTCCGTCGACTCTTAAATGGCGTGCTATCTTTTTATGAATTTGTTCAAAGTTGAATTCTTCAATTTGATTACGTTGAATGTACAAACAGGATTCAAATCCAGTTCCCATCATATCATCACCGGTAATGCAAACGCGGCGAGCTGCCTTACAAATGATGATGACTCGGAGAAGTCACATAACATGCAAACCGACAGGCCGCGGCAGCACCATCGCATCATGCTACCGGAAATTGATAATTAATTAATAACCGCATGATGTAAGAATAATTATCGCTTTATTGCTGCGTACGTGGGTGCGTGTGTGTGTGTGTATGCGCAAAGTGAAATGAGTAAACGCAGCGGAAAGAAAATTCAAATTCGCAATGAACAATGAAAGTACAGGTTTCGGTTTTTGTTTGCTATTGCTGCTATCGTTCGTAATCCAAATCAAAATCCACTCCGAAAAACCGGACACGGTACGGGCGGAGAAAATTGAATTTCATCGCAAATAACCCTCCGCCGAAAAAAAGAAGCACTTTTTACTTCGATCTAGATTGCAATCTTCTTTCTTGGTTATCACTCCTAAGCCATAAACTATCGCATCCAAACGGCAATCTCCATTAAGCTTCGTAAAGTAGCAAAATTCCCCCCCTTCAGAAAGCGTACCGAATCTCAGAACCAACTAGCACCTCCACCACCACCAGCACTTCGGACCGGCGGACCTACCCGGCTGCAATGGCCAAAGAAAGCCATTTTAAAAGACATTAAAACTATAAGCTATAGCTAATAATTACCCTTGAAAACATTTATCTAATTTAGTCGCTTTCCGTTCCGACTGCCCGGTCTCGACTCGACTCACCCGCTCCATACTCGTCTGCGGGGAGAGCCGGCCGACACATTCCTCGCGCTCTCGCTCGGTCGCCCGATCGGTTGGTCGGAAGATGGTGTGCTCTACCTACCAGAAACCAGCAACATTCGCGCGTTTGGAAAACGGGACCACAGACTCAGCAGGGGAAGACGGGGTAAGACCGCTACTCTAGGCAATACACTTAGTATAGCGCAATATAAGCAAGAAATTTCTCATTTTGCTTTGCTACATATGAATTAGGGCTCATTTACCTAAAGGGTGATACGGTCAAAATTTGGTCAATATCAACTTGACGTATTTCTTTCAATTTTGCATTTAAAAAACCTGAACACCCCTCATTTTGAAGGTGTGTGTGTGTAGAATGTTGCTCCTATTTTGATTTTGGAATTCACTCTTCAGTTGTCAAAATGCCGTCCAAGCAAGAAGAGCAGCGTATCAAAATTTTGCTCGCGCATCGCGAAAATCCGAGCTACTCGCACGCAAAGTTGGCAAAATCGCTAAAAGTTGCCAAATCAACCGTTACAAATGTAATTAAAGTGTTTGGGGAACGTTTGTCGACAGCCAGGAAGTCTGGATCGGGGGGAAATCGAAAACCGGAAGCCGCTGAGACGACAAAGAGAGTTGCCGGTAGTTTCAAGCGAAACCCTAACCTCTCTCTCCGAGATGCCGCAAATAAGCTGGGTGTATCGTCTACAACCGTGCATCGAGCCAAAAAACGAGCTGGACTATCGACTTACAAGAAGGTAGTGACTCCAAATCGCGATGATAAACAAAATACGACGGCCAAAGCGCGATCCCGGAGGCTGTACACGACGATGCTGACGAAGTTTGACTGCGTGGTAATGGACGACGAAACCTACGTCAAAGCCGACTACAAGCAGCTTCCGGGACAGGAGTTTTATACGGCAAAAGGAAGGGGAAAGATAGCAGATGTTTTCAAGCACATGAAACTGTCAAAGTTCGCAAAGAAATATCTGGTTTGGCAAGCCATCTGTACCTGTGGCTTGAAAAGCAGCATTTTCATAGCTTCCGGGACTGTCAACCAAGAAATTTACGTGAAAGAGTGTTTGAATAAACGTCTGCTGCCTTTCCTGAAGAAACACGGTTGTTCCGTACTGTTTTGGCCGGATTTGGCATCTTGCCATTACGGTAAAAAGGCCATGGAGTGGTACGCCGCCAACAACGTGCAGGTGGTTCCCAAGGACAAGAACCCTCCCAACACGCCAGAGCTCCGCCCAATTGAGAAATACTGGGCTATTGTCAAGCGGAACCTAAAGAAGACCAAAAAAACTGCTAAGGGCGAGCAGCAGTTCAAGGCAAACTGGCTTTCTGCGGCGAAGAAGGTGGACAAGGTGGCTGTACAAAATCTGATGGCAGGGGTCAAGCGTAAGGCCCGGCAATTCGGATTTGGAAAAGCGGAAGCCTAACTGAATATTTTTCCTGAATTTTATACTAATTGAACTTGAAAAAGAAATTTAATTTGATTTTTTAAATAAACGATTTCACCGATTTACACGCGTTTTCCCTTGACCAAATTTTGACCGTATCACCCTTTATGGACAAAAATTATAAAATTATCAAAAAAGACTCGTTCGTTTATAGGTGGGGAAAGAAGGACCACCAACGGGGTCGAGGAACAGAATTCCACCAATTGGAACAATTCCGCCGTATTTAGATCACGTTTGCTTCTACGTGACCCAAGGCTCAACAGCATACGGAAAAGCGAAATCACCATTCCGGAGACAATCTGAACTGATACTTTCCAGCCTGATATGGTCACTCCTACGCTCGTTTAATGGGATCGTACACCAACTTGCAAGATCTTGCCCATTGAGACGTATCGAACGACTGCAATTCCAGACTCTGCTTGACTGCAAGCTATCTGCGGGCCACCAACTAGACACGGACCACCTACAGCTTCTGCGCAAACCGAGACGGAAGCGCTGTTTTATCTTCTCAGGTTCAAGTTGAACGATGTGCAACAGAGTGGTACTCGATTATGACGACTGGGTTTGGGAAAAACGTTTATTTTATGAAAACAGAGCTAAATGACCATTTGTACATTTTTCAAAAGTTTGTTTTGGAAAATTGAAAAAAATCTTTATTTTATCAGATGTGTAATGAAATATCCTATCGATTGGCGTGTCTGGATTTTTATTTCATTTATAAATGACAAAGTTACAAGCGTTCAAAACTAACCTTATTTCACCACACATATGTTTGGTTTGCACCCCAGCATAGTCGATAAAGACGTAGTTCTACGTCAACAATAAGAAGAAGAACATCATCGTTGAATCCAGGAGTGGTTCAAGGCGGGGAGGTATGTTCATGCTGAACGTGAACTGCTTTAGATGATACTGATTTTGAACACCATGGCACCCACCATAGCCCATAGTGCAGAAAGGCTGATTCGCTCTTTGCTACCCTACTTGAGATTCCACTGTTATCGTATCATCTATACCAAAAACAACTGATAGCAGTCGATGCTGCAAAGCAATGCATTTTTGATTAATTTGAGCTTCTCCACTATTCTTCACTAAACACCAGATCTCATATGGTCATACGAAGCAGACTGGAAGCTATTGTTCTATCTATATCCTCTGGATCGATGGAACGATATACAGCTGGTCAGTCGGATGCAAGAACCGTATAGGTGATAGTGTACATCTCCAAACACCCCTTTGCAGAACAGCAACAGCTCAGCAGTAGCAGCAAATCAAACCAGCAGTTAGTTTGTTGACCTCATACCTTCTGCACGGACAGACTCCGTGCACCGCTCGCGATCGCTCGCCTAGTCGCACCCCTCGCCCACAGACTGGAGAACGGGTTACAGTACAACGATTACTAAACTTTGTAAATAGAGTAAATTAATTGGATTGTGGATAAAATGTTTGACTGTAATATACTAGTGGTGTCGTGAACTATTTGTATGTTATTGCCACTGCTTAAAATTGGACGCAACAAGCATCAAATGACAGGTGCTATGGACACGTAGATCGCAGTTGAATGTATTTTGGGATCGGTCAACCGGTTCCGGAGATATGGCCGGAACAAGTTCCGGTAAGCACAGATCTACAGACTACGAAAACTTCATGTAATTTTAAGTCTCCTAAGACCGGCACATGTAAGCGACTCAAAGAACATAAAGGGTGTTCACGATGAAATTGCCACACACAAAATTGATTCGCAAAATTCGAGTTTTCATCCGATTGCCATCAAATTTTCAGGGATTGAGAAATAACTATTAAACTTCATTTTACCATTTTACTCGTATTTTATTTACAGTCCATACGCAAATGCCCGCACCTTGGCCTTAACCCCGGCCATAAGATTCTGCACAACCTGTGAATCAACCGTTTTTTGCATGCACTTTCTTCAGTTCCTCGACTGTCTTCACTACCTTAGGTCGTTTAAGAAGGTGCTGCTTCATAATCGCCCAGTACTTCTCGATGGGGCGGAGCTCCGGAGTGTTGGGAGGGTTGAACATTTTCGGCACGAAATTGACCTTATTGTCCGCATACCACTTCAGCACGTCCTTGGAGTAGTGGCATGAGGCCAAATCCGGCCAGAAGATTGTTGGGACGTTGTGGGCCTTCAGGAGAGGAAGCAGCCGCTTCTGGAGGCACTCTTTTATGTACACCTGTCCGTTCATCGTGTCCTGGGTCACGAAAGGTGCACTCCGCTTCCCACACGTGCAGATGGCTTGCCAAACCAGGAATTTCTTCGCAAATTTGGACATCTTCTGAGTGCGGACATGCTCCGGAACACTGAACTTATCCTTGGCCGTGAAAAACAGGTTGCCGGGGATCTGTTTGAAGTCGGCCTTCACATATGTTTCGTCGTCCATGATGCAGCATTCAACTTTCGTCAGCATGTTGAGGTACAACTTCCTGGCACGGGTTTTGGCGGACTTGTTCTGCTTCTCGTCGCGATTAGGGGCCTTTTGTACCTTGAACGTTCGAAGCCCAGCCTTAGCTTTGGCCTTCTGGACAAAACTTCGGCTTAGGTGCAGCTTCTTAGCCACATCCCTAACGGAGGCGTTCAGATTTCGGTTGAAGGCCCCAACTACGCGGTTGTGATTTTTGGTGTTGTACGGAATACTTTTTCCTTCACTTCTGGGCTTCCGATCGGTGATCAACCGTTCCTCGAACCGCTTAATCACTCGCGACACCGTGGAATTCGCGATTCCCAACGTTTTAGCGATGGAACGATGCGAGAGATCCTTGTTCTCGTGATGAATGCGCAAGATTTTATCACGCACGAGCTGTTCTTTCGACTCCATTTCCGCGAGTTTTGATCACAGGACTTTAAAACTTGCAGGATGTAAATAATGCACTATGAACTAAATCCACCCAAATTTTCATTAAATTCTACCCAACGGTTAAAAAGTTAGAGCAATTTCATAGTGTGGCAATTTCATCGTGGACACCCTTTACAATTGCGTCCGTTAGTATTTTTACACGGCGTAAAGTAAATCAAAATTGTAATTTTACTCGTTCAAGTTTGTTGAGATGTAAAATTATAATGAGAAGTATTTTTCAACTGCCTACTGAATGTCCCAGGTAGCCAAAAGTTCTGATAAAATGCTATTTGTGGCTTAATCAGCTTGGTTGAAGGTGGTCTATAGAATTCCAAGCAGCCTCATTTCTAAGTCGTTATAAGAACTTGAAAGTTCCGGTACCATAATTAAAGAGCATCCCAAGTAACAGTACAAACTGAACATGAAGAACATAAGCTGACTATTGGTTGATTTAAGGTGTACAAAGCTGATTAACATCAGGCTGAATATATAGTTGATTAGTAGTGCATGAAGCGAATGGTATCCCCATACCCAGGTAACAATTTGATGCTTAACAAGTGCTGATTAATTAATTTCAATTCATCCTTAGATTGAATAATTGCTGTACATAGACCACCTTAAACATTTGTCCAGCTTTTAAACATCTAAATCTGGTGATTTTAACCAGCCAAAAGCTCAACAGTAATATACATTATAAGCTTTTTAAGGCATTAAATAACAGTCTTTTCCAACCCTTGTTCAGCCTTCTAGTTTTATTTCAAAAATAATAATGGAAGACCGCTTCATATCTTATGCATTTATATCGAACTGCTTTAACTTGTTGCTGACTAATTGGATTAACATATTTATATTGTTAATATAAGTCTAAAATTACCTTTGCATTTCGGGATTCGAACCGGCAGTCGCTGATTCATAGACGTCAACCATACCTACTGGACCATTTAGGCATATGTGTGGTAAAAGGTATGATCAATAACTTGAAGCACGTCAAATTTAAGTTCAATAACAGCAACCGGAAGAGTACTATACAGCAATGCAGCATTTGTAAGCAACAAACTGGTGAGAGGAATGCCATTTTCAAGTGCACTTAACACAATGTGGACACAAGCACGCGATTTATTTTGATGGTCATTTGGATGCTATTTTACTGCCATAATTGAGTAATATTTTTTGGAATGCGGTCTGAAAATTCAGTGTAATATAAAGTGGTGAACAGTCAAAAAACAGAAGTACAAATGTTAATACTTCCGACGTCCTCGCAGACCACTTCTACCTGGAGCTGTTACTAAAAATTTCCTTTTCCTTGTCTCTACTGCTGCCACTGCCTGTAATTAGAAAGGTAGGCAGTGAATTTAGTAGAACTAAAATGCCGGACATGCAACGAGTGACACAGACACTGACGACATTTAACAAATCAAACTATTAAAATATGTATAACGCATTGCTGATTTGTGGAGTTGTGTTAAGCTTAAGTAAGGCTTGTTCAATCTTTGGATCAGCTTACCTGAATGAGTTTTAATGCATAAATAATCGACATTCATTGTCATTGTTTACATGTAACTGATTGATTATTTTCACATGTTACGTTTCAATTGAGTAGTCCTAAAATAAACGAAATACAAACAGTACACACGTAGAAATAACTAATTTTACACGTGACGGAATCTATCTTTGAAATAAAGATGAGACGTAAAAAAACATGTCATGTAATTTTAAGTGCTACGAGACTGAAAAGTTCGTTGCTTGACGAAAAGTACGTTTCGTACGTATATTTCGCGTCTGTTATGACTCAATTTTATGTCAAAATTGACGCTCGTATATGTCTGTCTCAGAGCACCTAAATTTACATCAATTTTTCTAAGTGTGTAAAAATTGTCACATTTTATCTTGGGTAAATAAAATCAGGTGTGTATTCTTCATTATTTAAAAGAGCAATGGATATCACTTAAAACTTGGTCTGGAAAAACCTCATTCCAGTTTTAATCAAAAGCACTCCCGCTGTCTCTGCACACTTAGAAAAAATACAAGTAAATTTAGGTGCTCTGAGACTGCACACTTAGAATACTTAATCTTACACGTGACGGAATTCATCTTTGACAAAAAGGATGGGACGTAAACAAACATGTCATGTAAAATTAAGTGCTCCGAGTCTGAAAAGTTTGACAGTACGTTTGAAAGAGCTGAACTTCGCGTCTATTATGAGTCAATTTTATGTCTAAATTGACGCTCGTATATGTCAGTCTCAGAGCACCTAAATTTACAACAATTTTTCTTAGTGTGTTACATATACGAGCGTCAATTTTGACATACAATTCAGTCATAGCAATCGCGAAATTCTGCTCAATCAACCGTACTTTTCGACGAGTAACGAAGTTTTCAGTCTCGGAGCACTTAATTTTTCATGAAATGATTGTTTACGTCTCATTTTTCATGTCAAAGATGGATTCCGATTCGTGAAAATTAGTTATTTCTAAGAGTGTGGCAAAAGAACATTAATTTAAACATAATCAGTGTTGCTGAAACACCCACCAAGCGATATCTTAGGTGCTCCTCTATAATTTGAGGCTGCACAATACCAAAAAGTCATGTAAATTTACGTGCCCTGAGACCGCCACATGCAAGCGGCCCAAATGACATAAGAATCAGCTGAAAGAAACGAGAAAATAAATTCAATCAATCGTACTTTTCGTCGAGTACGATTGTGCATGTTTCGGTTTGGGAAAACTTAATTTTACATGACATGTTTGTTTACGTTCCAAAATTTACGTCAAAGATGGATTACGTCTCGTGTAAAATTAGTTATTTTTAAGTGTGCAGTTTCAAAATGTTCTATCGGGGCTACATTTTTTTGGGTTTAAATGGACATAAACATTCATTTTTGGACGTGATTTACACTAAAAAATACGAATTCAATAAACATTGTTCTAGACCTCCCGATAGAACATTTCGATATTAGCCGGTGGGTGTTTCAACGATACTGATTTTTTTTTATAATAAGCTTTTATTTCACTGACACCGTGAAGTACTGGTGCTTTTACCCCGTCAAATGTGGTCCATCTTACCCCTTGTTTAAATTTTAAATGTATTGTTTAATTTCAAAAATTTAATAACTTTTGGCATACCTTTATCAACAACCACAGAAAAGAAGTACAGCCAAATGAAGGGTAACGATACCAACCAACATTGTTTTTTTCACACAAAAATCCCAAGATTTGTTGCTTTCAAAATTAGGGTGAATGGATGTAATGTCGGCCATAAAGCCCCTAGTTTGGGCCCATAAAATAAATTCAGCAATCGACTAAATTTTCAATAGTGAACAAAAATATCCATAAGTACCGTCTCAATGACGCGCTCATCTAGATAAAATTGATAAATAGCAAATCTTTAGCGATGGGCCCAATCTAAGATAAATAGGTCAACATTAGAGCCATTTCCCCTATGTCGTCAAAAGCGCCACCGAACTAGCAATTCGTTTTTATTCTTTATTTTGTCGTTTTGTAAGTTCCGGACCTACAAGGTATTAATGATTCACCCCAGCAGGCCTGGGTTCAATCCCAGTCGGCGCCGCCGGGATGTTCTGAGGCATAACATCTCTGATCACGCCTTCCTTCGGATGGGAAGTAAAGCCGTTGGTCCCCGGTTCATGAGTTGATGGGTCGATAGGTAGGGTCCAGGTGTGGGAGCTGCATTCCTGGCACGTCGGTAGCATTGGTGTTCAGCACGGAAAACAAGATCGACGGAAAAAAACAAACCAAAGAAAAAAAAAAAAAGGTGTTAATGATGAAAACATAATATTAATCTATTCTAGATTGAAAATTTGTAAGAATTTGGAGAATTTAACATAAAACCGGCTGTGGTCCATCTCCCCCCGTCTTCCCCAACAGTCGTTAGTTCTGCACGTTTGCCCTTGCCCACGTTGCACCAACACGTACGTACCCAGCTATGTATCTGCTGGGCCCTGTAACAACGTGGTGAGTTGCTGTTCTCGTATCTAGATATCGGTCGTTGCGCGAGGAATGCGAAAGTCGCAAACAGCTTTCGTTGGCCTAGAGGAGAGATTTTATGATTTGTGTGGAGAGAGAGAGGTGGAGATTATGTGAGGAATCTTTATTTACCTAGTTGTTGGTATCGGAATTTTGCAAACAATTGAACGTGCATGACAAATATTGATATAAGTGGTGAGGTCCAGAATCTTAAAGTATTCTGCCTTTCAAATTTGAACTATTTCAACTACACGGAAGTTAGGGGGCTTTCCTTAGCTCAGTCGGTATAGGCGCAGCTACAAAGCAAGACCATACTGGAGGTGGCTGGGTAGGATTTAAATCAAACTTAAGGATTTTAACACTTAACAATTTACTCTTAAAGAAATGTCCAAAGAATTTTGATCAGAATGAAAAAAAATTTTTGGTGAGAATTTTACTCCTCTACAATTCTATCTTTCTCTCGCTACTAAAAGTCTCTAGGAATAATTCTAAAATATTTCAGAGGATAATCCCAAAGAAATGGGAAAACGAGTTGCAGGTAATTTCGAGAAGCATTTCAGGTAGACTGTAAGGATAACTATCGGTGAATCCACAGGTAGTACAGAAGAGATTTTTTTAAAGATTACGAGCAGAAGTCCAGAGAAACTCTGAATGATTTTCAGTTAGTTAGCATTCTAAAGGAATTCGGGAGGAGCATTCAAATTGAATTAACTCTACTACAAAATTAATTATGATGCGGAAACAATTCTGACACTACCCCTAATCAGGCTTGATGAAGCCTCACTCGCGAGTTTTAAATGAGCCGAGTGTAGCATTTTTCTGAGGAGTAGATTGCCTGCTGCCAAATCATTCCACTGAGCTTCAGAGCTTGTGAGCGAAGGGGGATACAATGAGAGTGAAGTTTGCTGTCATTCATGTTCATGTTTTCTATCACACGCTCTTACTCTCACTCTGGGTGAACTCTGAGCTTCTTGCGTCGCACAAAAAAGTCATCAAGAGTCTCTAAAAGCGCACCTCACGTCAAATCATCCTCTCGCTGAAGTTCACTCTCCCTCTCTCTCTCAAGGAGTTTTTGTTTACTTCTTCCATATTCCTGCCGCCACTCACTGCAGGTCAAGAGTGTTTTAAAACCTCCAGTGAGTTTGAGGAGTTTCATCAAGCCTGCTCCTAATGATCACTTAGGGCCTTGAAAATCTCTTGAAAGTTCAATCATTCAATTAATAAAAAAGAATTCTAAGGAGAATTCCCAGGGGATATCGATAATACTCTCAAGAGAATATAATGCTAAATATAATTAAAAAAAAAAAAAAACAACCGAAAAAAAAACAAACTGAAGATAGTTTCAAGGAAATTTCATAGGGATTTTAAAAGAATTGCAAGCGATTTCGGAAAAGGTTTCAAAGAGGAGATTTCGCAGTGAATTTAAATTATTATTTCCCAAAAATACTGAGTGCCGTTCTAGAAGATTCTGACATCGAACAACATTTGGAGATTGCAAAAGTTGACAAAGATTTATGTGTTCAAGGCTTAGAAATTACTTAACATTCTCACTTTAATCACAGACAAACAGACATAACACTCACTATCACATTCATCGCAAATAATGTTTGAGTTGGGAATGTGCTTGCATTTGTCATGGTGGCGCCACTGAAGCATTGAGCAAGCCACCACATTTCAAACTTATCAGTGATGCCAGTTATTTTTCACGTCTAGTTAGTAGATGTCAGCTCTTGAAAATGATAAGTGGTCAAAGCATCCCACTGGAGACACATACCACATCTGACGAATACAGAAAAAAAGTTGTTGAATAATACATCAAAACTGCTGCACATTAGTCATTCCGTTGCTAATATTACGTTGTACTATGTACACAGAATTTGAAAACAAATCAAGTTGATGACTGTAATATTCAATCAACTTTTATCAGTTATTGATGTTCAATACTTCACCATGAATATCATTGATTGATACGTTTTTTTTTCTTCTGTGTACACATTAAAGTGATGAGCGGTGGTAGAAAGGGCACTAATAAGTGATGCATTACCTCGTTTATAAACTTGTTTCCAGCAAAAGAAAAAGCACACTAAGCAAACAAAACAAATCTCTAAACAAAAGTCTTAGCTTCTGTGAATTTTTCCTACGGATCCGTATTTCTGCAGAATTCAATCAATTCTATAGATCTTCGGAAAATTTCGTACAACCGACATCACTGACTTCCATCTGTTTTGTTTTTATTCAACACAGCTAACGCGTTGACAGAACGAGGGAAAAGCAATTAGTAAAAATTGCATGTACGAGGGATGCTCCGGTTGCAAAACATCGCTTGGAAATGTGGATGATAGATGGTGCTAGTGCGCATGCAAAATACGCTTGACGATATTTTTTGAAGAATTTTCTTCCAAGAGTTATGTCTGTTTGTCTGTGCTTTAATCATTTGAAAACATTATCACCGCCTTGGATTTGAAAACTCTAGTGCATTGCTATTTTTTAGATCCAACTCTTAAGTTTTGGTAATCTGAACTAAGGAAAAGATAAGAATTTCGAGCTTGATGAATTATTTATGATTCTAAGTGAAATATTCGAGATAACGGAAGTACATGTAAACATTAGATTGATGCATAATTTGAAATTTTCGCTCCACAGTGCTCAAACGGATTCAAATCAGGTCCTGATTAGTCTCCCAAAATTTAAACTCATTTGGCAAAAAACTGACTCCGCACAAGCCATTTGAATTTATATGGAATTTACTATGGGAAAACCAAACTTTTTGTTCATTGACTTCTAGCCTTTTTCCATACTGCTCTGTTTAAAAGTTCTACAACTATTCTTATAGGAATTTTTTGCTGCTTCAACTTTGCACAAGATCGATCATCAGTTAAACGTCAATTTAAATAGTTATTAATTGTTTGAGAGTCTGATAATATTATATCATGATCAAGTAGCTGATTTGTGGGCAACACTGTATTCTGCAAATAGTAGCCATGATATTTGAGCTCTATTCTTCGCACCAGAAACACCAATGTTGCCTGCTGAACAGTTGAATGAGCATAATCAAAAGACATCAATGACTTGAATCATTAATAACTTTTGTTCCTTATATTTGATTGAAAAGCAGTTTTGTAGCTGAGAAAATTTTCTACAATCACTGCTATCATGTTTAAATACATAGTGATACGGTGAATTGTTAGATAGATATGATCAAAAACATAAGTTTTCTCATAGTAATTCCCATATAAACTTGAAATGGTTTGTGCCAAGTCAGTTTTTTACTGAAGTGGTTCAAATTTTGGGAGGCTAAGCAGGACTCAATTTGGAAACGTTTATGCATTGTGCAGCGAAAATTCCAAATTTTGCATCAGTCTACTAATCGTGTATTTTAGGTTCAAATCAAATTCTCGGTTAATTCTCGATTTTTCTCAATTATTTACGATTTCCGGTTTATTCCCGGCATTCCCGGATCAGTTGCCACCCTGTATTACTAATTATAATAATAATATTAAAAAATACTAGTTGTACCTAAAGCTGTTCCCAGCAACCTACGAGTTTTAACGGGGCGTTACAAGAAATCAGTTCAACAGAAGATCTGAATTGAATTCTGAGGTGCTTCAATAGAGATTTTATGGAAATCGTAAGAAAAATTAATAGCAGTTAAATTTTAAGAAGGACTTAAAGAGAATTAGGGTAAATGACGGCTTGGGCAGTGCCAATGGGCGACTGTTTTCGATCGGGATCTTTACTGGAAACCGTAGGCATTGATAAAATGGCAGTCGAAGTTACGATGAGTGTTAGGTTAATTTATTTGGATTTTTTCATGTTAAAATCAGTTGCATTTAAGCTTGCATATTATGTAATATCAGCGAATAATATGGCAACTCGAAAGCATAATTGTGACTTCACCTCTGGACGATTGAATTTAAGGATGGGACTGATATGCGTTTACTTTACTTGTTGCGAAAAACTGACTTGATGTTGTTTTCACATTGTTCATGATCAAAGTCCGTAAGTTTATCACATAATCTGAAAGTACCGTATGCGTGATAATGTTTGCACCATCGTACAAATAAGGTTCCCGTTGCACCTGTGCATACAACGCCTTGGTTTTCTTTGCATGCACGTAATCTATAGCTCATACCGTAGTAGACGGTGTATAAAAGAAAATGATTTACTTAGTTTGACAGTTGCACCATGACGAAGTGGCAGTGTATTCGTGATTTGTCCCACGCGCAAATGTCGCAAAAAGACATTTCAATCGGCGTGGGAGTGCTCCGGTGACCCGTCAAAAGGGGTTTTAGACTGAGAAAAGAAAGGACAACTATCCGCGAAGGTGGCCACAGGTCGTCCGAGGTCAGCTCGGGTTCCGCGGGTTATCGCTGCTATGAAAAGGAAGATTCGGGTGAATCCAGTGCGTTCAATAAAGAAAATGGCAAAGGAAAACGGGATCAGTGACTTTACGGCACGGAAGAGCCTAAAGGAAGATTACGGGGCGAAGTCGAGGGCACGGAAAAAAAACTCACATGATTACCAACCGCATCCGGGAGCTACGAGTCGAACGATGCAAGAAAATCTTGAACTTGCTTAAGCGAAAAAATCCGGTAATCCTGTTCACCGACGAGAGCATGTTTACCGTCGATCCCGTATCAAATTCCAGAACCAACCGGTATATTAGTTCTCTTCCGGTAAAAGGCGTGGCCGACGAGCAAAAGAACGTGTATCTGACCAAGCATCCTGATAGCGTTATGGTGTTTGGATTGGTGGCTTCCGATGGCAAAAAATGGACCCGGTGTTCATTCCAGAAGGCGACAAGGTCAACACGGAGGTCTACATCGGGATTTTAAGTAAGTATGTTCTTCCGTGGATCAAAGAACAGTACGGTCCGAAGCCAAATGTTGTATTTCAACAAGATGGGGCTCCGTGCTACACCTCGAACCGCACTCAGAAGTGGTTGCAGGAACATCTTCCGTTCTGGGCGAAGGATATGTGGCCGCCATCCAGCCCCGATCTTAATCCGCTGGATTACTCAATATGGCGCGTCATGAAGGCCAAGGCCTGTTCTAAACGCCACCCGAGTACAGCAAGCCTCAGACAAACATTGACCCGTACCTGGAGAGAAATGGATCCAGACTACATTATTAGAACATGCTGTGCATTCTGGAAGCGTGTGGAGGCCTTAATTGCAGCAAGTGGAAACTCGATCGATGATTAACATAGTTTTAGACTCTGAGAAACATCCCCGCTTTGAATAAACAAAAAAAAAAACTCGAAAACGAAATTTTTGAGAATTTTTTTTTAAATTTTTAGATTTCAATTGATAGTGGGTAGCGTTGTTCTATCAAAATTTACGAAAATCCAGATGGGACTGATATGCGATTGTAGGCAGTTTAGTTCTAATGATTGGTACCAGCAATGAAACGGAAATCAGGGAGGATAAACATACCTTGATTTGAGAATCCATGCTCTAAATGTTTATTTAATCTTAAAATTAATAGTCCGGTCCGATTTGAATCCGAATTGAAATTTGGTGTCCCATTCGTATGTCGATGACCAAATAGCTAATCGAACTTTCCGAAATTCGGTTAATGAGTCTCAAAGTATTAAGAACCGACCCCTGCTGGGTGGTCCCGTTCGAAGCCCCATAAATTCTACCAACTTAATCCTCCACGGAACATCCGCACAAATTATCGTAATTTGTATAAATATTGATGTGCCAAACGGAATTATAACTCGCGGCAGACCATAACTCATCGCAGGCAACCCACCCGCGGTAGACTTCCTCCTTTCGCTCACTCGATTAGCGTTGTGCGGGACTAATAATGAAATTATAAGGCAAACAACCAACCCAATGACACTGAGCTCCAATGTTCTGTGTCCCAGGGTTCGAACCCCAAGCGACCGGAGCGACAATATTAATAAGACGATTCCGCCACCCAAGTCTCGCCAGCTGCTGTTGCTGTGCTGCGAAAGACAATGCTCAGAACCAGTCCTGGTCGTTCCAGAACGCTTGCGCGGTTGTTTCCTCCGCTGATCGATATTAAAAAAAGAATGGTTATTAATTTTAATATAGTTTTAATTCCTTCCCATATTTCTCCCGGTCGTGCTCGGCACAAGTCCCCGTTCCTGTCGCAAAGGTGACTTTTCTGCCCATGTTGGTTTACTCCAGTTCGCCCAGCACGCTTTGCACACACAGCGGAATGTTCTATTCAGCTTCTAGTAGAAACAACTTTCTTTTCTGTTCTTGTGTATGGTCGTGTGAGTGTCGCGGGAAAAAAAACCGAAAGAAAATCTGCAAAATCGGAGAAGAGAATCGCGAAACAAGTCGTTGAACTCCCGCTGCCTCCGCTGCTCGGAATATTATGGATTAAAATCGGATGGAAACGAACGGAACGGAACGCAACGCGAATAAAAACAACAAATAAATTAAATATATAATCAATGCTAAGCGGAGTAGATTTAAGTTTTAACGTTTTATGTTTTCGCGTGTTTCGTTGCTCTGTTTTGGCTTTGTCGAAGTTTTATTTTGCTTCACCGTTGTTGCTGTTGAGCCCCGTTTCCAGTTCATATTTCGCTGAACACATGGGCTCAGCGGGGGGGGGGGGGGGAGTTCAATGGGGAATGCCGAAGGGAGGATGCCCGCGAAAGCCTTCCGTAACGGAGCGTTCTTATGCGCTTATTTATAGCAATGACCACGGGGAAGGTTGACTTTTCTCTTTCTCACTTATTTTCGTCGGACACCGAGCTCTGGCCAGCCGAGGTGATATGGGATAATGTGTTACACACTGGGTGCGATGATGGGATGAATGACTTAAGTGGCATCTTATTTAACAGTTTTTTTTTACTACATCAACCTTTCCTCTCGAAATCATCTGGAAGAGCTACCAGTTTGTTTTGAACCTTTTTACAAAAGGTTTATAAAAATGTCTCGGTATTCGTTGAAAACGGTTCGTAATCAAACACTATTTTCATGTTCGCAGAAATCTCTTTACATTAAGTTCAAAAAAAAAAAAATCCAGTTTTGACATTATTGCCACTGCCAGAGCGGTGCAAAAGTATCACCATCTCGGTCGGTTAGAGTAACAAGCACCACCGCACCACACCGTTGACCGGTTACTGTATGCCGAGATACTGGAAACTGTGTTTGGCCATAAGCTATCAGAGAATGGGAGGAAGAATACCCGAAGATAAACTTGGTCACCACCGTTGTTCATATATTCCGGAGCAGAAGCAACGCACAGAGAGCCTAAAACCAACCGGATTATGTAAGCCTTTCTCGCTTTCGCTCCCCAGGGATGGAAAGCCGACGTGGTGGTAAAAGTTGCAAAATAGAACAGTGACACAGTGCAACCCGGAAAGTGTGGTATGAACACTTTGTGCATTGCATGATACACAACTGTGTTTAACTTGAAGGTGCAATAAGCTAGGATTGAATTAACAGCCCTGAAAAAAAAATCAACATCTGTGGCACCGATCTTCCCAACATTTGGGTAACGAAAATGGATCAAACCGTTAAATTGGAGGACATGTTTATTAGAATAGCGGTGTTTCCATCGAACCGGCACAAATTAGGCAAACTAGAACGGTGGTGCCGAAAAAGGTGTCACACACCGCCGTTCTAATTTATATGGCTTTTTTCGCAACAATTTATCTAATGCTCATAAATTGAGTAAAGAATGTTTCGTTAAATTTATCCTGGAGTATCTGAGTATTCTGCATACACAAAAAGTCTCATGAATATTCCAATGAAGCAGGTCTTAAATTGTGGCAAAAATGTGTAGCAACGAATGTTCTCCCACACGGCGCACCATAGGACCTTTCAAATGGTAGGCAGTTTATGGGGTGGATTTATGCAACTAATTTTCCATACGATCTCATCATCCGCTGAATCTGTTTTAAATTGAATGTGTCAGTTCAGAATGACGGTATCTGAAGTGATTTTACATAAAATAACAAATATAGGGCTTTCCCGATTTTGTAAGATCCTCCTCACATATGGATTATTTTTCTGCTAATTTTAAACAACTTTGATCTCATATCATTCGTCATCAAAATAAGGCCAAATACCAAAACATCCTATACATATTTGCAAATATTAAATATCACTAGAAAAATTAGAATATTTTCAAAACCATATACTTGTAACAGATTGAGCTTTTTGTGGTGAGCAATACTCGTTCTACGAATATGTTTGTTTTTAATAATATTTAATGTAACAAAAATATCAACAAATACGAACTTGTCTTGCCTCATGTTCAATCACTATTCGTTGAACGCTCAGTGTTGGACAATCTCCGTGAATGTGGACATGGTTACCAGGACGCAGATCACATTATTTGGTCTTGTGCTGAGCATCGTCAGATCTGAGCTATACGATTTCCTTCGGGCACGAGATAGACAACCTGATGTTCTAGTACGGGATGTTTTCACTAGACGCGATCTTTTGGGGGTTCTCCGAAATGTTTTGCCCGACAACGGACCTGCTTGCCCACCGTTATTACGAAACGCTACCTCTACTGCTTCTGGACCACCACCATCACCACCATCACCACCGAGACGCATCGTGGAAGGCACTATGGAAGCCCCCGATTTCTCTGCCTAAGTCGCCAGCACTCAGCATAGTCGTCTCGGCCTTGAGTGTAAATTGAAAACTATTTTACCCGTACCCGACCCGAACCCGATCGATTAAATTTAATAAATCTCAATACCCGTCCGTACCCGACACGAACCCGATCCAAAATATCTAGCTAAAACTGAAATTTTCTAAATGCTATTCAAAAATTAAGACTATTTAACAACATATTTATTTTCGAGTCAGAGTTCGTATTCAGTATTTTCCAGAATAAAGGAGTAAATATGAGAGTAAACATTAATAACCGGCAGGCCAAAAACGCTTATTCATGTGAACGCATGTCAATGTACTCAAAGTTCCCGGTGAGAGGTCTGTTCTTCTAGCGTCTAATGTTGCTACGGTCACTGAAAACGTTCGCTCATCCGAAGTAGAGGTGGGCAAAACAGCTCATCTGGCTGAGTAGATAAAACCCATCCAGCTCACTAAAGGGAGTCGATTCTTTTGAACAGCTCTTCAGATCACATTGGAATTTTAGAAATTATGACACAAATTCAAAATCGGAAAATTAATTAGTGCTTAAAACTGCATAAACTTGTAAAAGTAGTCTAAACCAACGAATCCGTACCTTACAACATGACTGTACTTTTCAATGGAAAAAGATAATAATACTGATCAACCATCGCGTAAACCAAAATGCGCGCAAAATGTGCCAACATCATAGCAGTAAAACAAAAAAAAAAAAAATGTATGCGTAGACCTATGTCACACGCGATGATATAATTGACATCGTGGCACACGATGTTACGGCTTTTCCCAAGCTATGCAATCCAGACTACATTCAAATTTTATTTCTGATGTTAATTCTCCAGCATAATTTCTCTCACTATTCTCGGCATCAGCTCCAGCTCATCAGCTCAGATCCGGATCCGGAGCTGAATCGTGAAGAATCGAGAGAGAAAAAAGATCCGAAGAGCTGGACGGGTCCGAGAGCTGGACGGGTCCGAGAGTTGTCATCCTAAACAGTTCCCAGTGAATCATTCGAGTCGATGATCCGGATCTGGAGCTGAGCTGATAAGCTGGAGAGCTGCATTTCGCTTTTCGGTTATTTGCTTTTGTGCGTATCTTCCGCTCCCCCAGAGAATGATGGGAGGAGAGGTGAGAGCACATATCCGGAGAACTTTGAGATTAGGGCGTAATTGCTTTTGTAAACAAACACGACAATCGCCGATTTCTCGCCAATTAAAGCTCAATCTAAAAAATTAACGGCAAAAAACAGGTAGAGATATGAATCCTCTATCATTTGGTATGGTTTGTTCGCGAGATTGAGTTTCAATTTACGAGAAATCGGCGATAGATGTGTTTGTTTACAAAATCAATTATGCCCAAATCTCAAAGTACTCCGGATATGCTGGAGGAATAACATCAACTATAAGAGCCGGGTACAAAAATAAATTGGATAATACCAGTAGAAAATTAAGATCGTGTAGCACATGTACATATTTCTCTCTCTCTCTCTCTCCTATCAGACGCTTGGAAGTTTGCTTCTACCGTTGGTGCTGTCGATCAGTTGGCATATGTTGCGTCTTGGTTTACGCGGTGACTGTTCAATGCGTAAGTGGAATAATGAGTCCCTTTTTGAAAAGTTCCGCTATGAGTGATGGATTGAATGGTTTAGACTTGTGATATCAGTAAGCTGATGAGCTACGGTTCCTAAAAAATGAACCGCGGGTCATCAGCTCACTTTAGAGAATCGGGTCTAGAGAACAGCTCGGGAGCGGATCGCCCATCTCTAATCCGAAGTGGATGAAGCTGGAATAGCAAGTAACCACAAAGCAAGCTTTGAGATACGCGGATAGGTTTCACTTTGCTGTCGTCAAAATTTAGCCACATCGAAATCTTCTGCTACAAATTCTTCCATTCGAGACATATCAAGTTCAGACCCTGAAAGACATTATAAGATAAAATATTAAATTTATGTTTCAATTGTTATCCCACAAAAACCCACATGTAAAATGGTACTTCAGATATCGATCAAGCTCATGTACTGGTTTAGTGTTTTCAGTTTAATCGTCGCTTGCTGAATCTATATCCTCGTCAGCAATTTTAGCCTTCTTTGGCAACGGCTGTGGTCGGTCAGAAGCAGCAACTACTGTTTCGTTCTGCAACTCAATGCGATCGATCATAAGACGAACCTGGTCGTAGGAACCCGACCCGTACCTGATCCGAACCCAACATATATTTTTTTAGATACCCGTACCCGACCCGAACCCGAAAATTTTTTTTTTTTTAATACCCGTACCCGATCATCACGACGCACTTGCCACATCATGTCCATTCACCCGTCCTGCCAACTACCAGCATGAGATATCCGTCTACTACCAGAACGTCGGTGGTATCAACTGTGATGTCGACGATTTTCACGTAACTACCTCGGATCTTTGCTACGACATCATTGTTCTCACGGAGACATGGTTGGATTCTCGCATGCTCTCTCGTCAGGTGTTCGGCGACGATTTCGAAGTTAAAGGTGGAGGTGTTTTGGTGGCTGAAAGTTCTAGGTTTAAAGCGAGGTTACTAGAAAATAATGCTTAGAGCAGGTGTGGACGTCGATCAAGCTGGGTGATCGTACTTTGTTTATCTGTGCGGTGTACTTTCCTCCCGACCGTATACGCGAGCGCTCATCGAAACCCATTGTTAATCGATTTTCTCTGTTCTGCATTCCGCCAAAGAAACCCATAAAGTTGTTGTGTTTGGTAATTTCAATCTCCCGGGGTTTTCATGGGAAAAAAAATTCAATTTTTTTTTCGAAAATTTCAGAGAAGCCTAAAGAAGTCCAAAGAGGATAAAAGAACTTAAATAAAATTGGGCGCATCACCGAAGTTCTTAGAAATTCATGGAAGTCCACTGGGAAGTTTTATGCAAGTTAAGAGATCTTTAATGCAATTCCATAAATTTCAGGGAAGTTTTAATAAGAATAGAAGAATTATGTAAAATTAAACAAAGTTCCAAAAACTTCAGGTAGAGGCGTATTGGGCGTCAACCATGAACATTACGACTTTTTCTTTTTCGCGCCCGGTTTCTAAGCAAATTATTTTTGAGAGGAGGCAATTTATTTTTGATATTCAACATTTTTTCAATTCGGGGATTTTAAATTTTAGCTTAGCTCGGGATTTCCATATTTTTCTAATACTGATTTCACTTTGAAATTCGCTTCAAATTATGGAACTATCATAAATCACCTGGAGTTCCTGCTTTTGTAGGAATGTCTTTGGAATACTCATCATATTCTGTTTGGAATCACAATCAGAATTATTTTCAGAATTTTCTTCACTTCCTTAAAAGAGCGTCGCTCACTGGAAGGTGCTACAGTTATTGAATTGTTTATAGAAAAAAAATAAGTTTTCATCCTAATTGAAAAAGGTATTCGAAAGTGAGTGACATTTAAACAGGCTTTTCCCTGAGAGAAATAAAAATAAAAGAATAAATTCTATATTTTTTAAAACTTTAGGCGAATAAACTTAAAAGAGAAGTTAGCGCATTTCTCATTTTTCTATCGGGTGGTTTCTCCTTTGCTTAAGTGCAACGTTACTGCATTTGTCCCATTAATGATGCTAGAGTTGCCAGTCTTCTCAATTTGTTGTCATCGATGTAAGATAAATTGAATGAAATAGCTGTGACAAATAATAAGGTATCTTTAGCAATAATGTTTATATGATTTGAGTCATGCACAATAAATTGATACATAACATGTTGCAGAATCAAATATGACCTGTTCATAACTGGAAATAAAGACTGGAACGCGCAAAAATTGGTCGACAAAAAAAATCAAAATACATATCACAAAAATCTTCCTATTTTTCTTTGGGTAGTTCAATTCATATATTTAAAGAAAAAAATGTTCGTTTATTCTTTTGGTTTGCCAAATCCAAACTGCTGTGCCTTCCTTAACCCCTTCCATTCAATTTTTCACAGTGGTCTCATCGACCTTATTCGCCGCCGAACGCCAGTTAGATTTAAACTGCTGCTCGTTTTCCATGAATATATTAGTTTTTTTTTTTATGTTCCGTTTGACCGTTCGATAGGGCGGAGTTCTGGGCTGTTGGGAGGGTTGTGTTCTTTGGGTACCACAACCACGTTGTTCGCATCTTACCACTGGATTGATTTTTCCCATAGCGGCAGCTCGCCAAGTCTGGCCAGAACAGCACAGGTCTATTATGTTGCTTTAGGAATGGTAGCAGCCGAGACATTTTTTTTCAGGAACTTCGATAGTTTAATGGTTTTGAAAAATTCAGCCACCTTCCCTGCTTGAAATCCGTCTTCGACACAGTCGAACTTTGTGAGCAGATTCGTATACAGCTTTCGGGACCGCTGCTTTGCTGACGTGTTTTGTTTGTAATCTCGGTTCGCCACCTTCACCTTCTTAAACGTCGACAACCCGGTTCTTTTCTTGGCCCTCTGCACAGTAGTATGGGAGACATTGAGCTTGCCAGCGACGTCCTGGATGGAGAGGTTAAGATTCCGCTTATATTTCACCGCCACCTTCTTCGTCGTCGCTGCCACGTCCGGTTTACGATTTCCGCCGCTTCCAGGCTTTCTGGCGGTCGACAAACGCTCCCCGAACACTTTTAAAACGTTTGTCACGGTTGATTTGGCCACATGTGAGAACGTCGGATTCTCTTGCTGTACGAGCAAATTTTGACACGCTGCTCCTCTTGCTTGGACGTCACTTTGAAAACTGGAGAGCAAACGGTGAAAACTCATCATAGGAACCATTGTACATACACTCAACTTTCAAATGCAGCATTTCAGGTTTTTTAATGCACTTTTAACAGAAATACACCAAGATGATGTTGACCAATTTTTGCGCGTTCAAGACTTATGAGTTTAGGGTTGAATGAATGGATGAAATTAAAAAAAAAATCGGGGTGGAAAGTACTACATTTCCAGATGAACTGAGTACTGAAATGATAAGGAAATTATCTCAGCAATCGATATCAAATATAATTTAATAAAACAACTCCACGAAAATATTCACGGTGGCGGAAACACGCAAGAAAAACCAGATTTCCCAGGCTGTTAGTTTGTTGGTCATTATTCTGAACTGGTAAGAGACACCACTCTGAAATGTTCACCAGTGATAGATACGAAATATTGAAGCATGACCAACATCATTACTCTGACAAAAATTTAACTACTTTGACAATGCTTTTTTTCTTGATTTTGCTTGTGATTTTCCTCCATCGTGAAAATTTTCGCGAAACCATTTCTCTGATGATATTCAATATCGATTACTGAGATAATTTAACTATCATTTTACTATTTAACGTTCTTTCTACAATGCTTGGTTGATGAGTTATGGGTTTTCAAAGTAAATTTTTCCGGGAAAATTAACCACCCGGAATTTTTTGAAATTTTTTATCGTGCATATTACCATGAACTCCACCTGTGGACAAAATTAAATTAAATTTCGAGACGCTTCGGCCCAAACCCGTCCGATAGTAAACATAGAACATTGAAGCAGTTCCAAGAACATTTTGAAAACATCGGGAACTTAAGGGAAACTTCAAGAATTTCAGGGCAAACTTGGCGAAAATTGTGGAAACATTAAAAAAGTTCCAAGAGCTTCAAGATGGTTAGTTCCGATAACTCCAGGAAAATTTCAAAATCTTTAGGAAAATCCAGACTTTTTGGTTAGTTTAATAAACCGTAACGGTACGCGCATGTTGCATCCATTAGTCATACGTTGCCGGAAAGTGACAGCCAAATCAATTGTCAAGCTGTATGAGCTGCTGCAACGGATCACCAATGGTTAAAATGTGCGTGAACCTTAAGGATTCCACTGAAGTTCCCATGAAATTAGGGCTTTTTTATTTATTAATCCTTCCTTAATTCTGTCGCTACCTGCTCTACTTGACTGACCATCTCACCCAGCTTGCAACGTGGATGATAGAACAGGGCTTCTAGACTTCAAGAAAATTGTTTATGTCTCATTACTGCAGTATCTTTTTGATCAAGACTGGGCCGATGTGTTTGAATGCATTGATGTTGATGAGATGACTGTGCGTTTTTGTAGCATTATTCAACATTGGTTGGAATCAAATGTTCCTGTCAAAAGACGACCAATTATCCCAGCTTGAAGTACTCCTCTGCTTAGAGTGCTGAAGCGTGAGCATGACGCAGTCCAGAGAAAACTACGTCGACACAGAACAGCTGACACGAAGCGTGACTTCAAGCGTGCCAGTATCGCTTACATTAAAAATAGCAGTGCCTTTTACAAATCACACGTCCTCAGAGACCAGTGGAATTTGCGGCGTAACCCCCGAAATTTTTGGAGCTTTGTCAACAGCAAAAAAAAAATATTCGAGTATACCGTCCAACATGCTACTCGATGGGAAAGAGTCCACTTCTCTTAACGAAGCGTGTGAGATGTTTGCTAAACACTTTGCATCTGCCTTTGATAAAAATATGACAAGTGACGTTGAAGCTGAATCTGCTGCCTCTGATACGCCTAGTGACATAGTGGAACTGAGCGCATTCGAAGTAACTCGGGATGTGGTATTTTCAGCAGCAAGGAGACTGAAAACCTCACTCTCTCCTGGTCCAGATGGAATTCCGGCAGAGGTGTTCTGCCGTTGCTCAGCTGCCTTAGCAGAACCTTTAGCAGCCATATTTAATGCATCCTTGGAGCAAGGAAAATTCCCAATATTGTGGTTTTCAAAGCTGGCAATAAACGGGATATTAAGAACTATCGAGGTATCACCAGTCTTTCGGCAGCATCCAAACAGTTTGAGATCATCTTGAGCGAATTTGTCCTGAATCGCTCAAAGAACTACATTTCAACTGACCAGCATGGATTGATTCCCGGTAGATCGGTAGCTACTAACCTTTTGGATTTCACCAGTACATGCATGGAGGATAAGGCACAAGTCGACGTCATATATACTGATCTGAAAGCCGCATTCGACAAATTCGACCATAAGGTTCTGTTATGCAAGCTTTCCCGACTAGGAGCGTCTGAGCAACTTAGGTCGTGGTTACATTCCTACTTGACTGGACGAACTCTTCGAGTACGACTAGGATCTTGTGTCTCTTCTACGTTTACCAGCACCTCTGGTAACCTGGGTCCACTTTTGTATTCGTTATTCTTCAACGATGTAGCAGCTTTGTTGGGAGTTAAATGCAAGCTCGTTTATGCAAATGATCTTAAGCTTTACGTCATAGTTCACTCGATTGAGGATTCGTCTTCAAGCTCTGCTAGATTTGTTTGTGGATTGGTGCCGTCGCAATAAGCTCATCATCAGCGTTCCAAAGTGTGCAGTGATAACGTTTCACCGCGCTAAGAGTTCAATCCTTTACGACTAAGGCATTGACAATGTAACGCTTCGCAGAGTAGAACGTATGACTGATCTTGGTGCTCTTTTGGACCCAAACCAGACCTTCAATCTTCACTATTCCTCGATCATCTCTAAGGCGAATCGTCAACTGGGATTTATTTTGAATATTGCACGAGATTTCAAAGACCCTCACTGCTTGAAGGCACTATATTGCTCTTTAGTTCGGCCCATACTTGAGAATGCATCTGTGGTCTGGTCTCCATATGAGCTAGTGTGGAATCTCCAAATAGAACGTGTCCAGAAAAGATTTTTGAGGTTGGCTTTGCGCAGCCTGCCGTGGCGCGATCCAATGAATTTACCACCTTATGCAGACCGATGCATGCTATTGGACCTGGATACGTTGGAACACAGAAGAAAAATGCAACAAGCCTTATTTGTAGCGAAACTTTTAAATGACGATGTGGACTGCCCTCAATTAAACTTCCGTGTTCCTCAAAGGATGTTGTGGCAATCATCCTTACTACAACCAAGATTACATCGGACTGCATATGGAAACCATGAGCCAATGTCTGCGATGATTCGGGCATTCTCGGCTGTGGAAGAAGCATTTGAATTCGGAGAAACATCGAACCAATTTCGAAACCGATTGAGAAGATTGTGATTATTTTTGTAATCTGTTTATCTGTTGCTTTTTTTGTGTATTATCTAAGTTTTATTCATTAAGACAACATGAATTACAATTAATAAATAAATAAATAAAACATAGTTGGAGATGCTTAGCTACAAATATCACACTAAAGGTGGTAATTTTTATACAATAGATGAAGAGATGAAAGTATAGAGTTGATAGTTCCGTTAGATTACGGCAATGTGAAAATTGTATATAGAGAGTAGAAAGCGAGCAAAGGTCAATTTTGACGAAGGCACGAATCAGGTTGATCAAAATTGACCTTTGCTCGCTTTCTACTCTCTATATACAATTTTCACACTGCCGTACTCTAACGGAACTATCAACTCTATACTTTCATCTCTTCATCTATCGTATAAAAATCTAAGTCTAATAATAAGTCTGATATTTGTCGTTAAGCATCTCCAACTATGTAAACCGTTAACTTCGCGGATGAAGTATACAAACATGAATAGTTAAAGTACTATTAAGAAGTTAAGTTTAGAGGTTTATGAACTTTAGAGAAATTTCGAGTACTTGGGAAAAATAAGATAACTGAAGAGCAGTTACATTAATATCAAGAAAAACAAAAAAAAAAACGTTGAGAATCTTAGAACAATAAAGGAAAAATAAGTTGAACATTTCGGGCTCAAATTTTCACCACACTTTGGAAAACTATATATATGTTATATGTTTTCAAGGGAATATGATTTGGACAAATATTTTTTTAGATATGACCAATACTATTTAATATTTTTTATTTTTTCTTGATTTCCTGGCACAATATTATTGTTATATTATTTTTCACATGTTCTGGGCAGGATTCTCATTATTTGAAATCATAACTAGCTCATTTATTTACTTCTGTCCATAATTTAATTGTGATCCTAAAAAACGAAAAATACGTTCCTATGAGATACAGCCAAAACGTTGTGCTTTAGAAGTACGATGAAATCGGATAGATTAGCAGGTATATAAAATTTCAGTTGTGGATGACAGCTGCTACTTGACTAATGCCCTTATTAGAGTAATTAATTTATTTTTTAGATACAATCTCACGAGCAAGAATGCTTTTTTTTATTTTAGTTAAATTTTTCATTTTTGAAAACACACTTTCCATTCATGAACGTAATCAGTCTGTTTATTGTAGTTACTATGACAAAAACAAAATAAGAGTACAACTATAAGAATCTACATTAAAAAAAAACTTCATATTGACGTATTAAGATCACGAATAGCTTAATTGGTAGTGGAGCAATCTCTTCTGAAAGTTGAAATATTTAAGAATTTCGAAAATCCAGGGTTGTAGCCCAGAAGGATGTAGGCACTTTAAAGCAAAATAAAAAGGCGTTTGTTCAGAATGCCAATATAAGCGTTTTGGCCAAGTATGACTCAAATCGGTGACATCGACCACAACTTATTAAGTTTCTGTACCGACTTGAGCTGGGATGACCCATACACTATGAACACACCAAATTTATTGTATTTGTGAAATCCGGGTTGTATGGATTATTGACTGTCGGATTGGCGAAGGGATGCTTATCACTCCACATCCAATCGACCCACTAGATTAAACCTCCACTGCCTGTCTCATTCATCATTTACCTTTCAATTTGATCCACAATGAACCCGTCTTCTTCGAAAATAACTTTCCATACTACATCGAATGCAGCAATCACGTGTTCATCCCTCAATTTTGCAAGAAAAAAAAAAGTTTCAATTTCCTCTGTACCTTTATTGTTCAACCTGATTCTCATGACAGCGATCAAAAACCCAGCCTGAACAAACCCATCGAAAATCGATACAATCAATATTCCCAACGCACGATGACTCCACCCTTTTTGGACGGGTTAAACAAAGTTCACTTTTCATTCATCCAGGGCCCCCGGAAAGAAGTGCGCAAAGTTAAGAGGTCAGGTCACGCATTTACGAGGTGGTCGTCCGCATGGGTCGTCGATCTTGGCTTGGCTCTAGATTAAACGATGATGTCCGGAACGAGAACGCGCACCGACAAAGCCGTTTAGGCCAGGGGCGGCCTAAAGTTAGTTATCAAGAAGCTTTATTGATTTATTTTCTCCCGGTTTTCCTTCGCTTGTTTCGGTTGCTGATGGGTTGCTCATCCTTTATCCGCGCGCCGTCGTACTTTAAGAGTTGATTGAACGGTTTCGGATCTCGATAATTGATCAAAGCGTAGCGCGGATCCGGGTAGATGGCCATGGCCTGTGGTCTCCCGGTTCCCGGTGGCTGGTGGTGTGATCTTCTCAAAAAAAAATTCTCGAGAAATAGTTAACGCTAGGCCAACTCTAGCCAAGTGCTTGTTTACGTCCGGCACCATTTGCTGAAATGGAAGAATTATTAATTTGCGCTGAACTGGAGATCAAAGATTCCCGTAAATAAAATCAGATGCATGGGAACAATTGATCGGTGACGTTTGAGCGCGCCCGTTGATTGGCTAACCGATTCCAAGAATTTCAAACAAACAAGCCAGTTACAGTTTCTGTATCTGAACAAAGATCGATCAAAGAGGGACGTGTCATACGTGCCACATGCATGACCGACGACGACAACAACAACGACAAGCTATTGAGTCATACGAGGGAGTGAAGTGAGTTACTTTACATGCGCATGTTTTTCGTCATATGGCTGGCAGCGCGTAATTGAAACCCATCACCTCTCTCGTTGATCGCTTTGATGATCAATCTCCCACGCGAGTCTCCGCTGCCCGACTGGGTGGTGCAACGGAGCCGTATAATCGTGAATCGAATCGTGTGTCCCAACCGCGCGAAATCTAGTTCTTAAGCAAAACAAATTAAAATTAATAGCAGCTCATATTTCTCATGTCATCATTGAATGGACTCACCGTGTCTCACCCCATCTTCCCGATCTTTTTCATCTTTGCAGAACCAACCAATTTTTCCCCGGCAGCAGCAGTAGCACCGTTGACGAGTGCCCACCATCTCAACAGTAACAACAGTAGCAACACCAACGACGACGACGACGACATCGACAACGACCAAGGAGTCGACCAGACTGTCACGATTATGGACCAGCTGAACAATGTGGTGACAACGACGACGACAGCGACCGCCATTGCCAGTACCGTGCACCAGTCGACCGGAGGGGGGATCATCATCAGCAACAGTAGTACGAAAGTAGCGCCACCGGCATTCTCACGGCTGCCACCGGACGGGCATGAGTTTCCACCGAACTTCAGTGAACCCACGCCGAACGGTATGACCGTCACACAGGCCCAGACCATGGCGGCGGCGGCGGTAGCGATCGCGGCCAAAGGAGATAAACATTCCAGGTAGGTTGCCGTCCTTGTTGTTGTACTTAAGTTATCGAAGATGCTAGGGGGAGTTGTCAGCGGTTGGGTTATAAAATTTGATCGATGAATTAATTGAATCACGTAATGGAATAATATACAATAAGTTACAATGAGTAGCAACGGGAAGGATTTAGGTAACCGTTGGTTTTTGTCTGTTTCTTTGTGGCAATATTCAAACTTACACACAAAGATTTTTTTTTTTCACTGAAATTTGTGAAATTTTACCGAAATCTCAACAGCTGAACGTTCGGTGATTTTTTACAGATTTTCTGTGATTTTTCAACGAATGAATAGATGAAATAGATGCGAAGTCATGTTTGAGCAAAACATACCTGCTATTAACAAATTGAACCTAATTTGAGTTGGGAATGCAAAAGCAAATAATAGAAAGATAAATTACGATTACACAACAAATGAGGTAGCCTCAAAGTTGAGATTAGTTCACTCATATTCTTGGAAATGTAGTTAACCTTAAAACTTTCGGAGATTTTGTTTTCTAATATGAGCAACATCTCGATGTACATATGAAATTAGTACACGGAAAAAAAAATTTAGTTGCCATTGGGAATGAACATTACATTTTTCCATTAACAAAACCGATGATATCATTTTGAATTTCACATAACATTCATGTTCTGTCCTATATGATAAATCACTTAAATTTCATTTGACAAATAAGGTTCATGTGATTTTGTGGTGCAATTCCCAATTATGATATCACATGAAAGTTATGTGAAATTCTAATTTTTTTTTCCTTTTGATATGTGATTCATTGTTTGAGTGTATACTTCTAAAATGAGTAGATTTTTCGTCGATTTTTGTTATATTCGAAAAAAATTATGAGGAAAATTTTACTCAGTCTACAAGTAAACTACGTTTTCTAGAGTTTGAGTAATTGAAACTTAAATTTGAGTCGATCTTATATGCCATGTAGTGTGGTAATCCGTTAGTTACTTAGTACTGGTCCTTTTGCACGCCAGCAGCAGGGGAAACAAGCACATCTTAGTGAGAAATTCAACTTTTCCCCATCTAAATATGGAGAAATCGACAGTCAAAAGAACAATTTATAAGCTTATTAATACGATTTTAAACACTTCGTGCTCAAAAAGTGTTCGCCCTTGAAGCACAGCAGTGTGTGGTGCCGAGCCTTGCAGTTGCGACACGAGAACTTTGACGAGCAATCTCGAGCTAGATGTCCTCGCTTGAGACAGTTTCGGCAGAGTGACTGTGCTCGTAGAAACGACTCCCTGCTGGACAGCGACATTTTCAGGAAGTCTGGTCACGTATGTAGTCCATGAACCTCCGTACACGATGGGCACTTAGCGGTATTCCATTGTACGGCGTTTTGGCTGACCTTCGGTGTAAACGACTTCCGTTTGGGTTGCTGCGGCTCGTTTTTGAGTTCTGCCTTCGCTGGTAGAGACTCGAGGATTTGAATTCTCCGTTGTAAGAACTCCTGCAAGTCCTGTAGAGTGTCTTGCTCCTTAGCGGACGTGTGTTCCTCCCAGCCACGTCGAGTGACTGGATCCAGACGAGAACTCAGCAGTTCTACCAGCAGCAAATCCTTATATTTGGCTGGTTCGATGACTTGATCCAATATCTGAATCGCACGGTCGAATCCATCAGCCAATCTGTGAAGATCCGTGACCGATTCCTTGGCGAGTGAAGGTAGTTTGACCAGCGCTTGTACCTGTTTCCTCTTTAGTAGCTTACTGTTGTTGAAACGTTTTAGCAACGACTCCCAAGCTATTTTATAATTGACGCTAGTTATCTTTAGCGGATCTACTAGCACCTTAGCTTCGCCTGCTAAGCAACCTTTCAAATAGTGAAATTTCTCCACATCCGGAATTTCTGCCTTCTCATGGATCAAGGACGTGTAGAAATCCCTGAAACTCAGCCAGTCATCGATGTCTCCGTCGAAAGTCTGCAGCTTGATTTGCGGCAGGCGTACACGGTCCATTGTGCCATGTGTACTAGCGGTGTCTGCACTCCGTGTTGACTGGTTTAATGCTGATTCTTCCTGGAACTTCTTGGCCTTCTCCATCAAGAACGATTTCGCATCGTAGTAGCGATTCTCAAACTCCAATTGCTCATTTTCGACACCTTCTTGCTCTTCGTAGTCCTCATGCGATTCGATTTCCCAAGAAGTCTCACTAATTTGCTCCCACAACAAATCTATACGTTCGAAGCGGACATTGACCTGACTAGCTGTTGTACCCTCTTTATAAAACCTAACGAACTGACTAATGTTGTTTAACGACGCTCGAAGACCCTTGAGTTTTGACTTCAACACCTTCAAGGAGTCGGTTGACCTGGTAATCTTCGTTGACATGGTTGTTGTTGGAGAATCACGGAACGGAAACGAAGAACCAAGAGCCAGTCGTAAGTTGATAGGTACAAGTGATGCGTTGCTCCACGTGAAACGTTGAATGATCCGAGAACCGAAAGGAATCGGCGATGTAGTATGCAAATTGTCTGCTTCGGCTGGACATATACTGTTCAACTCACCTGTGAGAAGAACCAGTGGTGCTACCGAAGCCAGATAGCAGTAAATTTCAAAACTGTACACCTCAAAACGTTTGATCGGGAATCTCGGATTCCAATTCGAGCCAGTGAAGAGCGAAGGAGTGGAAAAGCGAATGTAGTAACCAATATTTGTGCTTCGGCTGAACATATACCGTTCGGCTAACCTGTGCAAACGACAGTTTGTGCCGACAGCCGAATCCAAATTGCCTCAAAATCACGATAACTATCCTTTCGAACCACGAAGTTGTAAAGCCTTATGGTAACAAGTCGGTAGATCGTATCGAAATCCAGTGCAGCGAAGGAGAAATGTACCAATGTAGTATCACAAGAGAGCCTGCTTCGGCAGGACATATACTTATTCTCACCTGGAGAACTACAGATGGCGCTGAACGTCGCGCAGAATGAAATATCAGCAGTCCGAAAACCAAAAAAAACCTCAGGGCTTGCGTCCAAAATAATTTGACTCGAACAGTCCAATTTAGCATCGAAAGGTAGAATTTATTTAGGTGCGGTATCAATCGAATCCAGCTTCAGCTGGGCATATACTATTCAAATGTAGTTACCTGGACACGATGATCGTTGAGCGATGCCCGAGCCTGAAAGCTATCACGTTGTCGCTGTCTCGTCTAGTCAGAGGGAAACACAGCGCCGAAATCGTCATCAATCGTAGTAGAAAACTGCGCCAAAATCGTCATCGATCGTCTAATAAATCACCACCGAATTCCTCCAAGTGGTTACACTCATCGGAAGATGCCCGAAATCGAGTTCTTCGTGAACTGATTCACCACTCCGTTGTTCGTCAATTCAGAAACAATCACACGATAAAGTCGAAATGTGGGTGTTAGTGGGATGTATTTCATGCTTCGGTGGACATATACATGTTCTACATACCTGGCCTGATAGCAGAACAACGCTCAGGTTGTCCTACAATCCCTTTTGATCCGTGATCCGTACAGTTCCAAATCCCCGAGAAATGATCGGTTGTTGTTGCTGTTGTTCCTACAGACGATTCAGTCGAAGGACGATGGCGAATATCCTCACTGTTGCTGCAGGATTAGGTGGTGTCGTTTGGCGGCAATTGATTCTTTCGCTATCTTCGACGATGGCGATTGGATCCCTTTGATACACTTCAAGGATGGCGATTGACACTATTGATGATCTATGCGATGGCGATGGTCTCTTTCAATGCACTTCAAGAATGGCGTGGATCCTTTGTGGGTTGCGAGTAGGCTGTTTGCTGGACGTGCAACGGCGCAAATTGACCGTCGAATTGTCGAAATTCGATCGATCCGTGAGTCCACCGGTAGTAGGGATCCGGTTCGAAGGACCAATTTATGTCGGGGACCGTCCCGACCGTTTGATGGTGACTTCTACTTGCCCGGCGAACGTACCCTTTCGTATCCTTTCCTCGACCAAATCCTTCTGTCATCCGTAGACCTTCCTTCACCGCATACAGAACACTACACCCTTTTTCACAAAATACCGTTTATTTTTCACTAAAGCACAACATTGATTTATTAACAACACTACATTTATTCTTACTAACTAAACATAAATTTCGTACGGGGTTTGCCCCCGGTTGACTACTCGCGACGGTGTACCTTTTAGACTAATTTTAGTTTCCTAATGTTTACATTTCTATTACTTATTCCTACTCCCACACTGTACGAAGACGATCCCTCTCCCTCTCCGTGCAGCTCGTGCGTAGTAGTGAGTGACCGCAGCGAATCGGTTCACTACCACTAGCCACCACACTCAACCGATTGGTAGCACCGTGGAGTACCTAAATCCCAGTCAGTGCGTTTACAATTGGCTGCATCCGCTGTTATTCTAGTTGCTCGCAAACAGATTTTATAAATACAGTTTAAAATAAGATACAGGCCGGACTCGATTATCCGGAGGCTCGATTAACCGGAGGCTCGATTATCCGGGGCTCGATTATCCGGTGAAAATGGCTCGAATATCCGGAGTCATATTTTTTTTACCTATCTTGCAAATTATTTTTCATAAACCGCTTGGAAAACCGATTTTCGATCCGAGGACTCAGTCTGACAAGATCGGGAAATGACTATATTTAAGTGTTTGTGTGCCTTTGTTACAAAATCCGGCGCTAAGGGGTTTTGGATTAACCTTTGACCTGAAAGGAACCAAACATATCATGTGCCACAACAACATACAAAAACTGAATCCCATGATGGTCCATTCACTAATAACGTCACGTTTCAGGGGGGGGGGGAGGGTATGGGAACCGAACAAAATTTTTGAAGATCCGTAAAAAAATGTACCAAAAGGCCTTTAACCCTCCGTTACTCGCGCTGTTGTAATTTGTACAACACACATGATTTTTTCCATTGCCATTTTGGTGCTGTCGATTGGTAACGATCTGAAACCAACGAGTATTCCTCAAAAACTTGTTTTGATCTAAACAAGCTAAACTAAAGATTACAGTAAACACCTAAAAAATGGGGATAATAGGGAAAATGTAAATAGAAACCGCGAAAAATGTGACCATACTACGTGGGATTTGACTTAATTGATTACAACATGGAATATATCAAGATTCTGACAAAATAGAAAGTTACTGTCTCTGACAAAGTTGTTCAGGAGATCATACCCTTGTCGATGGTGGACAGTAGTTCAGAATTTTCTCACTACGTAGCGCTAGTATACATGTGAAATTCTCGCATGTGATATATCTAAAAAGTTAATACCACAGACAAACAGACGTGACTCTTTGAAAAAGTTTTTCTTGAAAACATAGTATCTCAAACAGTGTTCACTCGGCTGTCGAGCAGGCCACTCTCGATGTGTGCTACGCGATCGTCTGTTTTATCGGCAGCAACCATTGTGTGGTCCTCCTCATTGTTCTTCATCATCAGTTTTTTCGGTCGATGCGTCGTCGACTTTGGAAATCAACCGTTTCGTGATGAGTGTGTGAGTGCCACGTTTTGCGTCCATTGCTGCAATGGACGCGCTCTGACCCTCGTTGGCGTACAACAATTTGCCATACAATGAAACTACTAGAAGCGGCTCCAGTTCTGATGGAGGAGGCTTTTTGGATAGCGGAAGATAAAGTGTTTATTGTGTTGTACTTTTTGACTATAGTTTTAAGATGTATTGTATAGTGACCAAGAATCCTCGGCTCTGTAAAGTTAATTCGGTTGAGCCTTATCAAATAAATTAATGAACAAAAAAAAAATAGTATCTCAAAACATATGACCTCAGTAACGACATCTCTCGGGCTTCTCGCGGAAAACAAGCTTGCTCGCTAGCTCGCAAACAATATTCCATAAAAGTTCTATAGAATGTATAGAAACGTCAAAGTGATCCGATGCCAGCGCTGCGGCGAGTAGTTCGCGGAACTGATAAAATTCAAATCAACCGTTAAATGCATGAACGAAGATACACAATGAAGTGTTACGTCTGTTTGTCTGTGTTAATACTGTCTTTCACAAAGTTTTTCAGGAGATCAAAGCCTATTGCTTGGTGCTCAATAGTTCAGAATTTGCTCACTACGCGACGCTAGTATACACGTGAAATTCTCATATAAAATATCTCGAGTTCCCAACCAGACAGAAATATACTGTCTTCGGCATTGTTGTTCAGGAGGTCAAGGTTTTTTTTGCAGGTGGACAGTAGTTCAGAGTTTTCTCACTTTGCGGCGCTACTATACATGTGAAACTCTTGCATATAAAATATCTCGAGATCCTGACCAGATAGAAAGTAAATGTATTCGGCAAAGTTTTTCAGTAAGTCAAGATCTTTTTGTTGGGTGACAAAAGTTTAGAATTTTCTCACTATGCGGTGCTAGTATATACGTGCCGTTCTCCCATGTTCAATAGCTCGAGATCTTGATCAGCTAGAAAGTTGCTGTCTTCGGCAAAGTTGTTTAGCAAGACTTTTTGGCTGGTAAACAGTAGTTAATAATTTTCTCACCACGTGGCGTTAGTATACATGTACACTTCTCGCATGTTATGTCTCGAGATCCTGATCAGATAGAAAGTTGTTCAGGAGGTCAAGGTCTTTTGGCTGGTGGACAGTAGTTCAGAATTTTGTCACTTCATGATGCTAGTATACATGTGAAATTCACGCATATAAAATATCTCACGTTCTTGACCAGATAGAAAGTTACTGTCTTGAACAAAGTTGTTCAGGAGTTTAAAGCCTAGAGTTTATGAGAAAATTCTGAACTATTGTTCACCAGACAAAAGACTTTGACCTCCTGAATAACTTTGTTGTAGACAGTAACTTTCTATCTGGTCAGGATCTCGAAACAAATCACATGCGAGAATTTCACGTGTATTGTAGCACCACGTAGTGTGAAAATTCTGAACTATTGTGCACCAAGCAATAGGCATTGACATCTTGAACCACTTTTTCGAAGACAGTAATTTTCTACCTGTTCAGAATCTCGAGCTTAGCATACGAGAGAATTGTACACGTTTACTAGCGCAATTCGGTGAAAAATTTCTAGGCTACTGTCTACCAGCCAAAAAGTCTTGACCCCCTGAACAAGTTTGCCGAAAACAGAAACTTTCTATCTGCTCAGGATCTCGAGCTATTGTATATGCGAGAATTGCATGTGCATTCTAGCACAGAGTAGGGAGAAAATTCTGAACAACTGTCCACCAACGAAAAGATCTTGACTTCCTGAAAAACTTTGCCATAGACATTCTTTATTTCGTCAGGATCTAGTGATGTATCACATGCGCGAACTTAACATGTATACGAGCACTACCTAGTGAGAAGATTTTGAACTACAGTTAATCAGAAAGAAAGCTATGATCTCCTGATCAGCTTTGCCTAAGAAAGTAACTTTCTATCTGGTCAGGATCTCGAGATATTTTATATGAGAATTTCACGTTTATACTAGCGCCGTGTAGTGAGAAAATTCTGAACTACTGTCCACGAGCCAAAACTACTTGACACCCTGAACAAGTTTGCCGAAGACAGTAACTTCTATCTGCTCAGGATCTCGAGCTATTGTATATGCGAAAATTGTATGTATATACTAGCGCCACGTAGTGAGAATTTTCTGAACTACTCTACCAACGAAAAGATCTGGACTTCATGAAAAACTTTGCCGAAGACAGTAACTTTTTATATGGTAAGGATCTAGAAATATTTTATATATGCGAGCATTTTACATGTATACTAGTGCCGCAAAGCGAGAAAACGCTGAACTACTGTCCACCAACGAAAAGGCCTTGACCTTCTGAACAACTTTGTCGACGACAGTAATTTTCTATCTGGTCATGATCTCGAGATATATCACATGCGATAATTTCACATGTATTCTAGCGCTACGTAGTGAGAAAATTCTGAACTACTCTCCACCAGCGAAAAGATTATGATCTCTAGAACAACTTTGCCGAAGACAGTAATTTCCTATCTGGTCAGGATCTCGAGATTTTAATGTGCCTCATGATAGGTTATTATCCAAGTTCGATTCTGGTCACTTTCCTGGGGCTCCTGGAACTTGTCCGGAAGTGGCCAATATGGTCCAAGGTACATAATTTTTTTCCACCATTGATCTTGATATCAAATTTTGATTTAATTTGATGTGTCGCTTAATGGGTTTTGTTCCTTTCAAGTCAAATTTAGCCTCATGGCCCATAAACGCCGGAACTTGTTCCGGCCATATCTACACAACCAGCGATCCGATTCCATAATTCATCAATAGCGTTAAATAGAACCACTAAAAACATTAAATGAGACCACATAAGACCAAAAAATATTTTTTTTTTGTTCATGGCTCGATTATCCGGAGGGTTTGATTATCCGGAGTGAATTTTTTTTCAAGACTCCGGATAATCGAGTCCGCCCTGTATATCAAGCAACATATTCATTACAGTTTGCAAAATAATAATACACACCTGGGGGAGAAAAACTTGGCAATTTAACACGCCATCCCCTCGCCGAAAATACTCATATTGTAGGGTATTTGACAGTTTTTCTTGAACCGATGGCAACCATCTTGGATTCCAAAATTACGTCTGGCATCGATTTCCAAACTCTAAACGTCATCCACTTTCCGAGAATACCCATATTGTAGGGTATTTGACAGTTTTTATTGAACCGATGGCCGCCATCTTGGATTCCAAAATGACGTCTGGCATCAATTTCTAGCCTCTACACGTCATTCCCTTTCCGAAAATACCCATATTGTACGGTATTTGACAGTTTTTCTTGAATCGATGACCGCCATCTTGGATTTTAAAATGACGTCCGAAATCGATTTACAGCCTCTCTACACGTCATCCCTATCCCGTTTCGTGTTCTCACATTGCACAGCAACATCTTATATGGACAAGCTTTTCCAGAAATAACATATTAAGGAAGTTCATCTGCACACTAGCGTCGCGTAGTGAGAGAGTTCTTAAATAATATGACCACCATCCGAAAGAACTTGGTCACCTGAACAACTTTGCTGAAGACAGCAACGTTCTATATGGCCTGGTTCTCGAGATACAGTTTATATAGGAAGTTCACATGCACACTAGCGCTGCGTAGTGAGAGAGTTCTGAACTAATCTACCCACCATCCGAAAGGACTTGGTCACTTGAACAACTTTGCTCAAGATAGTAGCCTTTTTTTAGTTTAAATGATCTTTATTTTTGTTTAACTTGGACGATTACCATATAAATTTTTTACTAAGTGATTTAATGATTTCTTCATCTTTAGGTATGGGCAAAATTCAAAATTTGTTTTACAGAATTAGTCCTAGACTTAGTACACGGTCGACCACCTTGGTGGGATTGGTTTGTTTTGTTTTTAGAATTTGAAGAGAAACTACTTAATACTACTATTTACAGCTTAAAACTAACCTACTCTACTATATACACTTAACCTACTATGTACAAATTGCTTATTAAAGCATGTTCAGAAAGATTGCATTTTTGGATAAATTTGGTTGTCATATCCTCAATTTTGGAATCTACTTTGGGAATTTCTGCCTCTTGATGGAGGTCTGCTATTCTTGTGTCGAATGGACGATCTAGGATCATCCTCAACACTCTATTCTGTGCAACCTGGATTTTGTTCCTGTGGGTCTGAGCGCACGATTCCCACACCGGGGCGGCATAGAAGATCGCGGGGGCTATGATCTGTTTGTAAACAGCCAGTTTGTTTTGCCTTGAGAGGCGGGATCTGCGGCAAATGAGCGGATACAAACACCTAACCAAGGCGGAGCACTTAACTAGGGTTTTCTCTATGTGCGAGCGGAACAGGAGCTTCTCATCGAACAACATCCCGAGATAAGTAACATCAGTGGACCACTCGACCCTTGTACCATCCATTATTACGGTACAGGAGGGAGACGGTTTAAGTTTTAATGATTGTCTGTGAAGGAACATGATCGCTTGGGTTTTCGAGGCGTTGATTTTGATTTTCCACGTGGTGGCATAATCAGTAAAGGTGTCAAGGCGTTGGAGCTTGTTCGTAATTTCACGAGGCATCCTACCCTTGACAGCTATCGCGGTGTCATCTGCAAACAGAAAGAACACGCAACCGTCTCCTAGAGGAGGGATGTCCGACGTGTAGATGCTGTAAAGCAGTGGTCCCAGCAGACTCCCTTGCGGAACACCTGCTGGGATCGGAAATTGTCCCGAAAGGGAACTATTCAACGACACCCTGAACGACCTTTGCTGGAGATAGTTACGGGTGATTTTCACAAGGTATGGTGGAAAGTTAGAGTTACAAAGCTTGTATATAAGTCCGTCGTGCCAGACATTGTCAAACGCCTTTTCGACGTCTAACAAGGCCATGGCTGTGGACTTGGATACAGCTTTGTTACTTCGGATGTTATTCATCACCCGCACTAGCTGATGATTGGTGGAATGCCCCTTGCGGAACCCGAACTGTTCCGGAAGAAGAATGTCATGTTCCTCCACAAACTTGTTTAGTCGGCTGAGGATCAATTTTTCGAACAGCTTGCTCAGCGCTGAGAGCAGGCTAATCGGTCTGTAGCTTGACGGTAGTGAAGGGTCTTTCCCAGGTTTGCGGATCGGGATGATTTTTGCCACCTTCCAGATGCTTGGAAAGTAGTGCAGCTCCAAGCATCTGTTGAAGGTGGCAGCTAGCAGCGAGTACACCCTCGGGCTGAGATTTTTCAACGCTAGGTTGAATATTCCGTCAAACCCGGGAGCCTTCATGTTCTTACTGTATTTCAGCGCTGAGCAAATTTGTTCCTCTGTAATCCGTTCTTCTGGAGGGACGGCACAAGGGGAGGCATCTAACGTCAGGACGCACTGCGCAACCTGGTTCTCGAGTGGACTTGGGATTTTAGAGCCAAGCAAATGCGACTGGGCAATGTGCTCCCCAATCGCATTGGCCTTCTCTTCGTTGGTGATAAGCCGTTCGTCATTGACTCTAAGTAGTGGAATGGGCTTGGGGTGAGACTTCAGCACCTTGGCAACCTTCCAGAATGGTCTGGAACGGTCGTCCAGGTTCTGAACGAGCCGCCCGAAACTCTCGTTCCGGATTGAGACCATTCTGGAAGCGATCTGCCGATTCAGATCGACCATTTCGTATTTACGCTGCAGATCCCCAGTCCGCTGAAACTGGCGTCTACGAACATTTCTGAGCCGAATCAAGAGTTTGGTGTGGGAATCAATTGCTTGAAACTTACCCCTCACAGGAACTCGTCGAACGCACTCTTCGTCAGCCACGGATATGGCTTGATGGAGACCCTCCAAGGCCCGGTCGATGTCATCCACTGTGTCGAGCGGTGGGTTGTCGTCGATGTGGCGGTCGACCACGCGTCGAAACTGAACCCAGTTGACTCGATGGTAGTCCTTCCGCTGGCACGGTGCAGGGGCCACGTTGTAGCCCAGCTCGGTCAGCACCGGTTGGTGGTCCGAACTCAGGTCGTTGACGGCAACCGGCTTGGCTAATCTGGTGTAGATAGTAGCCTTCTATATGGCCAGCATTTTAAGATACAGCTTATATAGGAAGCTCATGTGCACAGTAGCGCTGCGTAGTGAGAGAGTTCTGAACTAATATGGCGACCATCCGAAAGGACTTGGTCACTTGAACAACTTTGCTCAAGACAGTAACTTTCTATATGCCAGGATCACGAAATATTCTATGTTGGACCTAAGATCCATAATTATAACGCCCGTCATAGGTAACACAAAAGTGAAGCGCCTCTAGCGGCGTAGTTACCAATTAAACCTGGCTTGTTGGTCTATCCCAGTACAGCAACTTTGTCCAAGACAGTATAGCTTTATATATTGAAACAAATGAGATAATCCACCTATTAGTGAAAATCCCATAAGCTGTGGGAATCCTTATTCGCGGATAGCCCGGCAATAAGGATCCGGCAATAAGGGATACCGGCAATAAGGAATCCGGTAATAAGGATTCCTGACTGTATACATGTAGCCCCTTAATAAAGCGCTTTTCCGGAGATAGCGACCATAGTTCATCCCCGTTTTTGGCAAGACGGTAACCTCGCTGAACCTCAACATTTGCTTTTACAGCGGAAATATGAAGCTTTTCGAAGGCCACTAGATCCAAGTTCATTTGGCTGATTTAGTAATAAAACCTAAACATTGGATAGTGATGATTGATCTACAATTTTTATTGAATCGTTGAATTAAAAAAAAATGTGTTCCTGGAAAAATAATATGATTATTGCAGAAAAAATATTCAAGATTCTGAGACTTCAAGTTTTCCAGATTCCAAGACATGGATGTAATGTCAACCTAAATGTCTTTAATTTGGGGCCATACATAAATTCTGCAATCAACTGATTTTTTTATAGCGACCAAAAATATCCAGAAGTACCGTCCCAATGACGCGTTCATCTAGATACAATTGATAAATTGCAGATTTTTAGCGATGGGCTAAATCTTAGATCCATAAGCCAACATTATAGCCATTTCCCCAACGTACAGGGTGCGTGACGAATTTTTGCAGTAAATTTCAAATAGTAATTTCTCATGCTTGTGCATCATGATTTAGATATATTTGGCAGCACTGGATAGCTTATACTGTTAGGTGTAAGATTTAAACAAACAATGTTGAGTAAACGTAAAGATGTCGAAACAAGAGAGCAATCTGTCAGCCGTTGTCACTTTGTTGCGCGCCGGAGTATGCATGAAAGAAATAATTCGGTCGGTAAATGTGTCTGAAAGAACAGTGTATAATATTAAAAAAGGCTTGGGAAAGTGATAAGACGGAGCACCTGCTCATACTGGCTTACGGAAAATATTTCGTAAATTTGGCCCCCAAGCAGTCCCGATATCAATCCGTTGGATTATTTTGTATAGGGCGTCGTCCAACGGCATACCAATAGAACCCCTCACACCACACTTAAGTCGCTAAAAGCTAAAATCAAGGCAGTGATGACATCTATGGATCGAAACATTTTAAAACGTGCATACTGCAGTTTCCGGAAGCGTCTAACTACAGTCGTCGAAAGGGAAGGCAATTTTTTTGAATAAATTTACTTACAACTTCCATATGTTGCGAAAGAAAATAAATCGCACAAAATTCATTGCTAGAATAACTAACTGGTGTATTTTTTCTCAAATATGCCATTTACTGCAAAAATTCGTCACGCACCCTGTAGTGTTGGATTTCATAAAGAGTCACAAATTGCTGAGATATCGTTTAACATCTAATACTGCTTCTTGATTCTTAATTCGTCCTAAGAGTTTCAATTCCGTCCTAACGCATTGAAACGCTATTAGATTTTCTTCGTCCTACGGATAAACGGAGGAAAAGGGGATTCGCTAGGAACGCTTCTTTTGTTTTGAGAACAATGAGCGTAAATATTCATACAATGCGCTCTAATAGGATTTATGTTGCAGCTAATGAACTAATTCGGAACAAACCTATTATTGATTTGGGCACGGTTAAATCATTGATATTATTGATCTTTTCTGATCGATAGAACGGAAATGGGTGATTACGATGAAGTAGCGTTCTACCCTATGTTCTTAGAATTGATTTTTTGTTTAAGAGTTTGAAACTGAGCAGATCCAGACCAAATGACGAAAAAATAAACATTTTTTTTTATTTTGCCTCTCAGAATTCCATGAAATTTCGCATAATTGTTCGCTAGGGGAAATGAGCCAATTTTTTTTCAAGAATTCAGCCATTTTGACTCAGGTCAAATTTTTCATAATGCTCATAATGCTTAGTTAGTACCCTTATATTACTGAAGAGGCTGCTGCCATCAAACAGATCGATGCCGTTAGGTGAATCTATAAAGTGATAACAGAATCAGTCATCAAAATCACACACACACTATTCCGTTAGCGTCTTCCTGAGAACTGAGGTTGTACTTAGTAATCTCCATAGTTTTAATGAAACGCGTTCACGGAATCGATTTTGTTTTGATCCCGCTGAGCATCCCCAAGCTCCTTGCATTCCTAATAATCAGAATGATTGAACGAAAACAAAATCAATTCCATAAACAGTTTAATCTTACGATTGATTGGCTATATAAAGTTCGCCGCTAGGAAGACCACTCAGTGCAGTATACTTTCAGTTATCATTTAGACACCAGCGAGCGGAATGCATCGATCAACGTAAGTGATTGTGTCGTAAACCAATAAACAGTGCCTCTGATCATAGCTTCATTTTCCTGAACAGCATCTTCCTTTGCCTGTTGGCAGCGGCAGCAACCTACGGCTACCGCTGGGAGTGCGAGGACATGGCTGGCGAAGAGTCTCCGGAAGAATACGAAGGTTGGTGTGTGGTGACAAACCTAACCGATATCGATCTATTGAAAACAAGCCCGCAGATCGAATATGAGTCAACTTCCAAATTGCTGCTAAATAACTATCAGTCCTCCTCCGTGGCACCATGGATGCAGGGCTACTTCTCCGGAGTGGATCATCTCGGCTTCGCATACGGGAACATCCATTCCTTATACGTCATTCCATCGTTGAGAAACCTTTCAGTTTGGGTATCGAACGTGACGGAAATGACGCTGGATCCAACTGAAGACTATCAACTGGAGGCGATCATCGTATTCGAAACAATTGTTCCTCTTCCTAATGACATGAGCACACTTAAACGTCTAAAGTCTGTAGAAGTTAGAGAAACAATCTACCCCACGCTCAATTTGTCCAGTTTCGATGGTTTGGTCAACCTCAATTCGGTATCGTTTAGAGCAAGTAGAACATCGACGGTTGTGATCCATTCGAACATCGATCTACCGAATTTAACCAAATTGAAGTTGACCTTTAACGACCTACAGAGCATTCCAGAAAACATCAACCGACTGGTAGCACTGGAAGAACTCGATCTCTACTGGAACGATGTCACCCACCTGAATATGGACGCCTTCAATGGACTGAAGAACCTTCTACAAATCAACCTGGACATGAATCCTCTGAAAACGATAAGCACAGCCGAATCCGTCAGTCTCCCGAGGCTTCAGTATCTAACATTTTTCAACGGAAAACTTGAGGAGATGGATGTCCGGCACTGGAGGATGCCGGAGTTGAAAAAGCTGGATGTTTCGAACAACAAGCTCATAGAAATTAGAAATGTCAAGGGGTATCTTCCCAGGGGCATGACGCTGGTTGGAACAACAAATTCATGGAGCTGTCAATTTGTGGAAAGTACACGGGAACACATTGTGATTGAACAATCGTCGAAGGAATGTGGCGTGCGAAGGGGTGGAATTTGCTGCACTGAATACGATAGCGAGAATGAGGATACTCATTAGTTAGGGTAGATTCAAGTCTGATGAATGATCAGGAATGTAATTTAATAATAATTATATTGTGAAATATGTATAATCTTAATGCTTATGAATTGTTTTACTTTTCATTTAACAATAAACGATTACCGAAAGCAAACACTCAGTGGAACTTTGGTAGTGAGTCGTGCCTTTGCCTGTGTAGAAGTCATTTCGTAGAGTTATGCTTAATAACATTTTGCACAGAAATCGAATCGATTAGCCGTCTTTCACACAGTAGATCTGCAAAGTTTACCCAATCTAAGTCACAGGTATGGGCAACACTGAGCAATGCATGAATTTTTGATGTGCAAATTAATATTTCTATTGCGTTTCTATACCTCTTCCAACCTACTAGGTTGAAATTTTCCCGAAAATCCAATTCGATCAAATTTGGCACAGTTGTTAGACCCTCAATACATAAAAAAAATTAAAGAGCATTGGGGAACAAGGGGTTGTGATCCTCCATACAAACTTGACCCACCATCAGTGTAAATAGGAAATTGCTACCAACCTGGTTCATTTAATTTAAGTTCCAGAGGAGTTCCTCAAAGTTCAAGAGAAACTTCAATAAAGCTTCAGGGGAACTTCAGGACAGTTTAAGGTATATTTCAGTGAAGTTTTAGGGGTACTTCAGGGAAGATAAATTTAAAGAAGTTTCGACAAACGACCGTGAAATTCCACACCAAACGGAAATTCTGTATTTTAGACAAGTGTTTCACTTATACATTTTTTGACAAAACATCAGCCTTATACATTTCATAAGACAAACCACATCGGTCCTATAAATGCATAAACGGTATGTTTGACCATTTGTACATTTCATTAGATACATGAGCTTGATTACCATTTTTGCAAGGCGTCGGCTTATTAGTTGATTTATATACTTAATTTACGAAAATATATAAGAGGATTTCTATCCGTAATTTACTTCTCTGAAATTCAATGAACTTCTAGGAAGTTCCGTGAACTTCACAGGTGTTCCAAAAGTTCCTCTGAAAATCCGTAATCTTTAAGGATATTTCATAAGCTGCGGAAATTTCTATTTATTTTCCAAAACATCTATACGGTTTTCTTGAATCCTATAAGGCCCTGATAATTTTATTGTTGAGATGGGCACCACCGAGCAGCTAGGCATTTCATTTTGCTGGATCCCAGTGAAAAACTTGCCGAGATTCAAATGGGAAATTTCATTTGCTTATCGAAGAATCCTCGGAATTAACTTGAGCTTTTCTGAACCTTTCCTCGAAAGTTATCTAAACTTCTAGTTGGAATATCTCTGAACTACTCGTGGGAAGTGCTATGAACCTCTCCATGGAAGTTCTATGAATTTTCGCGAGAAGTTCTCTGAATCTCTCCTCGGAAGTTCACTGGTTCAGGTTCAGAGAAATTCAAACGAGTAGTTCAAAAAACACCCAACGAGAAATTCAGAACATTTCCGAAGGATTTCTGAATTTCTCACGAAAGTTCTTTGACCTTCTCGTTGGAATTTCAAGGAACATCTCGTTTAAAGTTCTCGGTATTTTTCATCGGATTTTTTCTTAATCTTTTGTCTGAAGTTCAGAGTTCAGAGAACTACCAACGAAGAAGTTCGATGAGCTTTCGAGTAGAGTTTTAGAGAACTTCTGAGAAGAAGTTCAGAGAACTTTTGTTGAGAAATTCTGAGAACTTCCAAGAGGAGGTTCAGAAATATTCCAACGAAAATTTCAAATAATTTCTGACGGGAAGTTCAGAGCACTTTCGAGGAGAAGTTCAATGATATTCCATCTAGATTCTCTTTGAAAGTTTTCTGAACTTTCTCTCGGAACTTTCCTTCGGAAGTTCTCTGAACTTCTCCTGGGAAGATTTCTGAACCTTTGCTAGGAAATTCTTTTACTTACAAAGTCCTTTGAATTCTCTTCGGAAGTTCTTAGAATTTTTGAAAGTCTCCCTAATAAAGATAAATTAATTAATTAATTCTTAGAATTTTTCTTCTCCTTGGGAGTTCTCTGAGCTTCTCGAAATTTCTCATCGAAAGTTCTCTGAGCCACTGCTCGAATGTTCTCTAAACTTCTCGTTGGAAGTTCTCTTAATTTTTCATCTGAAACTAGATGAGCTACTAGTGGGATTTCTATGAACATCTTGTCGAAAGTTCTCTGAACCTCTCTTTGATTTTTTTAACTTCATGTTGAAAAGTTTTCTAAATTTATTTTCGGTAGTTCTTAGAATTTCTCGTATGAAGCTCTCGAAACTTCCCCTCGAAAGTTCTCTGAACTTCTCCTCGGAAGTTTTCTAAACTTTTCTTAGAAATGTCCCTGAACCTCTCATCGGAAGTTTTCTGAATTTCTCGAAGGTTATTCTTTGAACTTCTCCTCGTAAGTACTACAAACTTCTCCTCCAAAGTTTTCTGAAAATCTCATCAGAAGTTCTCTAAACATCTCGTCGGAAAATCATTGAACCTCTCGTCGGGAGTTCTCTTACCTTCTCCTCGGACATCCTTTGAATCCTCTTCAGAAGTTCTTTCAATTATCTTTGGAAGTTTTTTGAATTTCGCGTCAGAAGCTCTCAGAACTACTCCTTGGAAGTTCTCAAAATTTCTTCTACGAAGTTCTCTGAGCTTCTCCTCGAAATTTCCTGGAATTTCTCATCGGAAGTTCTCTGAATCACTGCTCTCAAATGACCTCTAAACATATCGTTGGAAGTTCTCTGAATTTGTCGTCCGAAACTATCTGAACTACTCGTGGGATTTCTATGAACATCTCATCGGAAATTCTTTTAACTTCTGGTTGGAAGTTTTCCGAATATCTTTTCGGGTGTTCATAGACTTTCTAGTTGGAAGCTCTCTGAACTTCCCCCGAAAGTTCCCTGAACTTTCCTCGAAAGTTCACTGAACTTCTCCTCGGAAGTTCTCGAAACCTCTACTCGGAAGTTTTCTGAATTTATCGACGGATATTCTTTGAGCATCTGCTTGGAAGTACTCTAAACTTCTCGTCCAAAGTTCTCTGAACATCTCATCAGAAGTTCTCTAAACATCTCGTCGGAAGATCAACGAACTTTTCGTCGGGAGTTCTCTTATCTTCTCCTCGGAAGATCTCTCAACTTCTCGTCGGAAGTTCGCTGAACATTTCCTTGGAAATTGTTGGAACTTTTTGTCAGAAGTTCTCTGAATTTATCTTGGGTAGTTCTTTAAATTTCTCCGCATAAGCTCTCAGAACTTCTCCTTGGAAGTTCTCTTAACTTCTCCTCGAAATTTCTCTTCCGATGTTCTCTGAATTTGTCGGCGAAATCATCTAAACTACTCGCGGGATTTCTCTGTACTTCTCGTCGGAAGTTCTCTGAACTTCTCCTTGGAAATGCTTTGAACTTCTAATCGAAAGTTTTCTGAATTTCTTTTCGGTAGTTCTTAGAATTTATCATTGAAAGCTCTTTGAACTTCCCCTCGAATGTTTTCTGAACTTCTCCTCTGAAGTTCTCTTAACTTCTCGTTGGAAGATCTCTGATCTTATCGTTGGAAGTTCTCTGAACCTTTCCTTTGAAATTCTTTGAACGTTTCGTTAGAAGTTCTCTGAATTTCTCATTGGAATCTCCTAGAATTTCTCATCGAAAGCTCTCAGAACTTCTCCTTGGAAGTTCTTTAAATTTCTCCGCAAAAGTTCTATGAGCTTCTCGTTGGAAGATCTCTGAACTTATCGTTGAAAATTCTCTGAACCAATCCTCTTAAATTATTTGAACTTTTCATCAGAAGTTCTCTGAATTTCTCTTTGAAATATCTTAGAATTTCTCATCAGAAGCTTTCAGAACTTCTCCTTGGAAGTTCTCTAAACTTCTCCGCAGAAGTCCTCTGAGCTCCTCTTCGAAATTTCTCGGAACTTCTCTTCGCAAGTTCTCTGAATTTGTCGTCGAAAATAATCTCGAAAATAAATTTCCAAGGAAAAGTTCAGAGAGCTCCCGCGAGTATTTCCTGTGACCTGAACCTCTCTTCGGAAGTTTTTGAATTTATCTTCGAAATTGTTTGCCAAAAGTTCTCTGAACTTTTCCTCGGAATGTTCTCTGAATGTCTCATCAGAAATTCTTTAACCCTATCCTCACAAGTGCTTTGAAGGTCGAAAATTCTCAAAAGTTCAAGTTGGCAATTCTCAAGATTTCTCATTGGACGATTTCTGAACTCTCTGAAGTTCTTCCACACTGAACTTCTAGTCGGAAGTTCTATGAATTTATAATGGGATATTCTTTGAACTTCTCTTCAGAATTTCTCTGAACGTCAAGAAACTTCTGAGAAGTTCACGGAACTTCCAACATATTCCGACAAAATGTTCATAGAATTCCATGGAGAAGTTTAGAGAAATTCAGAATAGATGTTCAGAAAACTTCTCTGAGATTCTTTTCGGAAATTCTTAGAATTTCTCGCCAGAAGATCTCAGAACTTCTCCATGGAAGTTCTCTTAACTTCTCCTTGGAAGTTCTCTTAACTTCTCCGCGGAAGTTCTCTAAACTTCTCCGCGGAAGTTCTTTGAGCTTCTCCTCGGAACTTCTCTTCGGAATTTCTCTTCGGAAGTTCTCTTCGGAATTTCTCTTCGGAAGTTCCCTTCGGAAGTCCTCTTCGGAAGTTCTCTTCGTAAGTTCTCTTCGGAAGTTGCTTTTCGGAAGTTCTCTTCGGAAGTTCTCTTCGGAAGTTCTCTTCGGAAGTTCTCTTCGGAAGTTCTCCACGGAAGTTCTTTGAACTTCTCCTCGGAATTTCTCTTCGGAAGTTCTCTTCGGAATTTCTCTTCGGAAGTTCTCTTCGGAAGTTCTCTTAGGAATTTCTCTTCGGAAGTTCTCTTTCGAAGTTCTCTTCGGAAGTTCTCTTCGGAAGTTCTCTTCAGAAGTTCTCTTCAGAAGTTCTCTTCAGAAGTTCTCTTCAGAAGTTCTCTTCAGAAGTTCTCTTCGAAAGTTCTCTTCGAAAGTTCTCTTCGGAAGTTCTCTTCGGAAGTTCCCTTCGGAAGTTCTCTTCAGAAGTTCTCTTCGGAAGTTCTCTTCGGAAGTTCTCTTCTGAATTTCTCTTCGGATGTTCTCTTCGGAAGTTCTCTTCGGAAGTTCTCTTCGGAAGTTCTCTTCGGATGTTCTCTTCGAAAGTTCTCTTCGGGAGTACTCTTCGGAAGTTCTCTTTGGAAGTTCTCTTCAGAAGTTCTCTTCAGAAGTTCTCTTCAGAAGTTCTCTTCAGAAGTTCTCTTCAGAAGTTCTCTTCGAAAGTTCTCTTCGAAAGTTCTCTTCGGAAGTTCTCTTCGGAAGTTCTCTTCGGAAGTTCTCTTCGGAAGTTCTCTTCGGAAGTTCTCTTCGGAAGTTCTCTTCTGAAGTTCTCTTCGGAAGTTCTCTTCGGAAGTTCTCTTCGGAAGTTCTCTTCGGATGTTCTCTTCGAAAGTTCTCTTCGGAAGTTCTCTTTGGAAGTTCTCTTGTGAAGTTCTCTTCGGAAGTTCTCTTCGGATTTTCTCTTCGGATGTTCTCTTCAGAAGTTCTCTTCGGAAGTTCCCTTCGGAAGTTCTCTTCGGAAGTTCTCTTTGAAGTTCTCTTCGGAAGTTCTCTTTGGAATTTCTCTTCGGAAGTTCTCTTCGGAAGTTCTCTTCGGAAGTTCTCTTCGGAAGTTCTCTTCGGAAGTTCTCTTCGGAAGTTCTCTTCGGAAGTTCTCTTCGGAAGTTCTCTTCGGAAGTTCTCTTCGGAAGTTCTCTTCGGAAGCTCTCTTCGGATTTTCTCTTCGGAAGTTCTCTTCGGAAGTTCTATTCAGAAGTTCTCTTCTGAAGTTCTCTTCGGAAGTCCTCTTTGGAAGTCCTCTTCGGAAATTCTCTTCGGAAGTTCTCTTCGGAAGTTCTCATCGGAAGTTCTCTTCGGATGTTCTCTTCGATAGTTTTCTTCGGAAGTTCTCTTCGGAAGTTCAATTCGGAAGTTCTCTTCGGAAGTTCTCTTCGGAAGTTCTCTTCGGAAGTTCTCTAAATTTGTCGTCGGAAATTATCTGAACTACTCACGGGAGTTTTCTGAACTTCCCGTTGGAAGTTCTCTGAACATCTTCTCGGAAATTCTGTGAACGTCTAGTTGGAAGTTTTCTGATTTTAGTTTTACTCTAAACTTCTCGTCAGAAGATCTCTGAACATCTCGTCAAAAGTTCTCTGCACATCTCGCCGGAAGTTCTTTGATTTTCTCCTCGTAAATTCTTTGAACTTCTCTTCAGAAATTCCCTGAATTTCTTGTCGGAAGTTATTTGAACTTCTCGCCGGAAGTTCTTTTAACTTCTCGTCAGAAATTCTCTGAACTTCTCGTTGGATATTCACTGAACCTCTCGTTGGAAGCTGCATTTTTCTATGGAAATTATCTGAACCTCTCCCCGGAAATTACTTGACTTTATCTTCGGAATCGTTGACAAAAGTTCTCTCAACTTCTTCTTGGAAGATCTCTGAACTTCTCGTCAATAGTTCTTTGAACCTCCCATTGGAAATTCTTTGAACTTTTGGTCAGAAGTTCTCTGAATTTCTCTTCGGAAGTTCTTAGAATTTCCCGCCAGAATTTCTCTAAACTTATCTTCAGAGGTTCTCTGAAATTTTGCTCGGAAGTTCTCTGAACTTCTGCTCGGAAGTTCTGTGAACTTTTTGCCGGAAGTTCTCTGAACATCTCGTCGGAAATTCTCTGAACTTCTCTGAATACTTCTCGTTGGGCGTTCTAAGAACTTCTCATCGAAAGTTTTTTGAATTTCATTCCGAAAGTTCTCAGAACTTCTTCTCGGAATTTCTCTGAACTTCTCCTCGGAAGCTCCCTGACTTTCCTGTCGGAAGCTCTCTGAACTTGTCCTTGGAAATTCCTTGAGGTTCTCGTCAGAAGTTCTCTGCACTTCTCCACTTTCGAGAATTTCACGGAACTTCTGACAAATTCACTGATTTTCCGAAAAGTTCTCGGAAGTTCCGAACTTTCGAGAATTTCAAGGGACTTCACGAAGTTCATGAAGTTCACGAGCTTCCAGGAAGTGCATGGAAATTTTGAGAAATTTTAATCTAGATAACCTTAAAATACGTTTGGATAGATTCTGATAAGTTGGAAAGGAACTTGTGGGCAGTTCCAAAGCAACTTCTTTGAAGTTACTCGTGAAATGTTAAGAAGTTTTCAGCAGTTTTCTCAGAAAATGATGCAATTTTTCAGCAGTTCACTCGGAACATCCTTGAAGCTCCGTCGAAACTTCGCTGAAGTTTCCTCGGAACACCTTTGAATTCCTCTCGGATGTTTGTAAACTTTTTGAAAGCTGTCAGAGAACATACTTCCGGAACTTATCTTTAGTCCTCCCGGAGCATTCCTACCTTTTCTTTGGAACTTTCGTGAAGTTCATCTAGAACTGCTAAAAAGTCCACCCACAATTTCCCTCTGAACTTCTCTCAAAACTTTGTTGATATTGATCACCTCCATTTGGATCACCTCCATTTGGATCACCTCCATTTGATTAACATGCTAGTCTGACTGATCCATAATTGTTTCTAGCTGATTATCCATAATTGTAGGGCAGTGTACCTAAACTTCCCTCTGAAGCAAACTTAAGTCCTCTCGGAACTTTATTCATGAAATACGTTTTCAATGTTCTAGCTTCATCGAAATTATTAACTTCTTATTTATAATCTCAAAACCGTAGCACTAACCATATCTTAAAAACAACACCAACAACAACAACTAACTCAGAGCTAACGGAATACCACTTAAAGGACCTCCATACATTGCGTTGATCCCCTTAAACCCCTTCCACCTACAAAGAACACAAATCTCTAACCCCCCATCTCCTTCCATCCACTTCCAGCTACGACGACATTCCGGACCTGCCGAAGAGCCACCCACCGGCGGTACCTCGCAAAGTCTTCCGTCAGGATCTGGTCCTGAAGTCACTGGACCAGAATCAACCGGATCAGACCACCTTCAAGAAACCTCCGATCTTCCCATCCCCGGCACGCAGCAACTCGCTGATTCCGTCGGAGATCTTCAGCGCCACGCTTCCCCTGCCGAAGGACGAATCCCGCCGCCGGTCGTTTGACATCCACGAAATCAACAAACCTCCCTCGCGAATCACCCTCGTCGGATCGAACTGGCGCAAGGATGAAAAGTCGGAACGAAGCGTTCGCGACAAGATTGCCATGTTTTCGAATGGTTCCGGAGCCGGTGCCAGTGGAGCTGGATCGGAAAACGAAGGCTCGCCTGCACTGAGAAAGTTCTCCAAGGATTTCACCAAGAGTTCGGAGAATTTACTCGGTGGAGGTGAGAGTGGTTTCACTAGGAAAGCTGTGGATCCAATAGAGGCGTACGCTACGCTGAGGAAAAAGGCACATAGCGTGGAAAATCTGGACGAAGTGGATAGCGTTCCGAGTGCATCGGACTTCAGGACCGTGGAGAATGGATCTTACAAGACCAAGTATGGGCTGGAGACGTCGAAACCGGTGGTCTTGGGCAAAGCGTATAGCGTGGAGAACTTGAACCCATCGAACGGGACGATGACATCGAACGGAGAAGGCAAGCTGGACAATGGAGGAATGTTTGGCAATGCCAAAGTCCTTTCGAGGACAACTAGCTTTTCCGGATACTCGAACGGCAATAGTCTCGCAACGATCAGCAACAATGTTGAAGAGAGGAGGAAGTCATCCATCACAAACCTGCTCGAACAGCGGAAGAAGTCCATGTCCAAACTGCGTGGACTGGTCATTCCGGAAAAGGTACCGGAAACGGAAGTCTTGCCCGATTTCAAGATCATCGGTCTGCCGATCATCAAGAGCAAAGACTCGGAGAAAATCCTCTCCTCGAACGTACTTAATAAGATGCCGGATAATTTGTACAACCGCAAAACGGCTACGCTGCCGATGCCTGCCAAATCCAATGGAAGCTCATTCCAACCGATGGTTGCTCCGAAACCGACCACTCCGGAACTCGGCGGTACATATAAGAGTATTTTCCGCAACCTTAACGGTGCATCACCCAAGTCCGATCCGAAGCCGGAACTGGACGAGCAAGGCTTCCGCCGACCACTGGCTCCCGTTCCACCTGCAAAACCCCCTCGAACATCCCTCGTGTATCCACCGCCGAAGGGTCTGGATCAACGCAGTCTAACCACAGAAGACGAAAGCGACGACAGCGATTCGGTTATGAGCTCTCGCATATCTTCGCCTCCGGTTTCACCGGTTGCTCCATCCCCTCCGGAGAAGTACGTTCTTACGCGAACGCTCAGTTCGGAGACCAACACCTCGATTGCTAGTTCGAACTCGACGTTGACATCAAGTTCCGGTTCGCAGGCGAGCTGCAGCTCAGTAGGAAGTACCCCGGCGATTGATATGAGCCGTCGCATTTCCAAATCTTCATCGAATGAGATGACCATGAATAGGAAGAATGTACTGGCTTCGGCTAAGAGTCGTAGCGGACGTGGTGATGTTAAGATTGAAGATGCCGCCAATGGAAAGACTAAACGATACGAGGATGGAGACAGTACGGATGGTTACGAGGAAGAAGAAAGGAGGAAATCCAAGTCGAAACCAAGAGGATCAACCGGAAACAGTGGCAAGTCGAATGGATTTGAGGAAAAGGAACTGACCCACTACAAGGTGGTTGATACGGTAGACAGTATTGTAGATAAGGTAATCAAGGTTGCTTCCTACGTTGAGGTGGTTTCGGATGTAGAAGAGAACGCTAGCGTTGAAACGGAAGTGGTCATTCCTATGCAGAAACCGGTCGAGGCCGTGAAGGAAAAGATCAGTTTCGCGGCTGCCAAGAGCATTTCGGTAGACAGTGGATCGACGAATACGATGTCCGATCTGGCCAAGTGGGTTCGTCATGAAGCGGCCAAGACGATCGTCGCCAAGGAACCGGAGGCTCCAAAGAGACCGGATGTGAAAAAGTTCGCTCGATCGTTCTCGGAGCAAATTTCAAAAACGGCAGAGGAGATTCAGGCCCCAACCAAGCGTGAACTGCGATCATCGGTGGATACGAAAAAGCTGAATCTGGCAGAGATTCGAAAGTCGTTTGAGGCAAAGTCCAACAACAGCACGGTCGTTCCAGCACCCATGAAGACCGTGGCAAAGGAAAGTCCTGCACCGGTAGCCAAATCGACGCCTGCCACCACCACAGTCAACAACAACCACGATCGTTTCTCATCGTGGGATTCCCTGGCTTCATCGTCGTCGGGAGTGTCGTCACTGCAGACGAACAGCATGCTCGGTAACAACGTGGCAAACTGTTCCGGATCTTCGCAAACTCTGCAGAGCACACCCTCAGATTACGGTAGCTTCTCGTCGCTGGGAAGCAGCCATAGTCTGATCACACCCCAGGACCTGCAGCTGATCATCGAAGAGGCCGATCCTCCGCTGGCCACACCGGAAGCATTCGTGATCGTGCTACAGAGGGAGACTCCGGAATCCAGCATTGGGATCACCCTGGCCGGTGGGTCGGATTACGAGGCCAAGGAGATTACGGTGAGTTGAATAACTTTTTGATGGGATTTTGAATTTTTGTTAATGGAAATTATTGCTTGTAGATTCACAAAATCCTGAACAACTCCCCGGCGGAGAAGGACGGTAGACTGCGACGAGGTGACCGCATTCTCTCCATCAACGGACTGAGCATGCGTGGGCTGACTCATCGGGAGTCGCTCAGTGTACTTAAGGTATGTTTTTTCGTGTGATTTTCAAAAAGAGGATCGATCTTATGAGAATTTCCCATTTGCAGACACCTCGCCCGGAAGTGGTCATGGTGATAACCCGCTCCAAATCGTTGGTCATCGACAACAACACCCTGTCGAAGACGAAGAGGCCATCGTTGGGTTCGCTCAGCTCGCTGGCTGAGAAGAACGAAATTCCCGACTACGAACGCAAGATCAAGATCCAACACAAGGCGTCGCGATCGCTCGACTTGGATCTGGATATCGTTTCCAATGAAGGTAGGTCGCATGATTTTTTTTTTCTTTGAGTGGGATGATGCTGAAACTAACAATGGCATTTGTTTTACAGCTGAAAGTGTCTTCGATGGAACCGCCTCCGAAGATGGTCTGCTCTCAGCCGATGAGTCCAAATGTTCCTCGATCACTCCTGCTAGTGGTAAGTTAAGGCAACGCAGTCTAATTGGAGGTTTCTTAATCAAGGGTTTATTCATGATTTCAGATGAAATTTCCTCGCCAATCGAGGGCAGCCGAATGGTGGAAATCCTGAAGGACGGCGCTGGTCTCGGATTCTCCATCGAAGGTGGTTTCGATTCGCCCGCTGGAAACAAGCCGCTGATGATCAAGAAGATCTTCATGGGTTAGTTAACTATCTCCGCAGTCTAACTTTGAGCACGATTTACTCACTTTCCAATTTTCCTCCCCATTGCAGGTGGCGCAGCGGAGAAATCCGGTTTGCTCAAGGCCGGCGAAGAAATTGTTGCCATTAATGACCTTACAATCGAACGCATGACTCGGATACAAGTCTGGAACATGATGAAGAAGCTACCGAATGGTAACGTCCGGATCACGCTCAAGTAGTCCGGATGCCACGCGATGATGGGAGTGTGATTGAATGTATACAAATCGGGAACGAGAAAGCGAGAGCTAGAGCGAAAGAGAGAGAGAGCCGTACTTTTTCTACACGTTACATTTTACTATAAATGCATATGCTCTATAGGAAAACAATGCTAGTTCAATAAGGCAGAATGCAATTCGCGCCAAGCGATTCAATTCAGCAGCAATAATAATCAAATTATTATCTCTATTTTTTTCGTATAAAACCCAAGCTTTTTTTTAAACCCTCTAATCTTAAGAAAATTTGTTGATTGTATATTTTTATATGTATTCGCCTGTTTCGGAAACTTGTATACAAAAATAGTTATTTATATTTTTTGGAATGCGCCAATAGCCAACTGTAAACTGCATTGGACTAGAACGCAAATTGAAAAGCTAATTTAGACTGATCTGTGTAAAAAGAGAAGAGAAAAAAAAAACGAAAGGAGCAAAAATCTGGGTAACGTATCTGTGAAAAAAAAAATGTTAAATTCAAAACAAATCAAAACAAGCAATCGTGGTTGTTGTAGTTTTAGCGAGAAAAAGCAACGGAATCGTACTAACTCTAGAATCAAAATAAGAGTATTTCCTATGCCAGAGAAGATGATGATTGATTGCCGTGAATCGAAGTCAATTCCACGCAATGCTGTCTAACAAGAGAAACCTTTTCTTGCCCCCCTCTTTGCTAGCGAGGATGCTGATGCTGATGATGATGATGATGGCGAGAGAGTGGGAATTGATTCTATATAGCAGATTAACTATTACGTATTTTTATCGGGCTCTAGATTTTTGTTTTATTATATTAAGCGTGTATGCTGAAAGCCTAAATTAGTCACGCTGCGCTGCTTGTTTCTAATCCCCCTATTAGTTTTTTTTTTCGTTTTAATTTTCGCATTTTATTTTTATTCGTGTAGATATTTATCGATGATGATCAATAGAGGAAAAATCCGTTTAAATGAAATATACGAAAAAACTTTTTCAAATAATACTGCCGCTAGCGCTGCTGCTAATTGGATTTCACTTGTGGAAAGAACACATGTCCTTTATTGATTTCGCAAACGCAATTATCGCCGCGCACACACAGTGGATGATTATTTGGGGTCTGCTGTACGGTGAACTGGTGCAGCACGAAGGACGAAGTCGACTAATAGATTGTTTCGAATACGGTTGATCAAGCAAAATAAATTGTTGATCATAGTCAATCTAATTAGAGGCTAAATTCCACCTGAGTGGAACGGTATTAATTGATTGTACTGATATTTTCAGGATGCTTCTCTTCTATCAGTGGTTGAAGGGGCAATTAATTATCTATTGTTTTATTTTACTTAAATGTAGCAATAAACAACTACTGGTACCTTCTCCATCACGGCTGAACACTCCTAAAAAGAACGCTAGACCACGGACAACAATATTGTACGTTTAAGGTGATACTCTAAGGAAGCCTTAGCGTGAAACTTTAAAGGCACAAATGTCAGCTTCCACAAAACATACAAATTTGAAATTGCTACTCCTTGTTTGCTGCGCTACTACAAACAGAAAGTAGCAATTTCCAATTTGTATGTTTTGTGGAAGCTGGCATTTGTGCCTTTGAAGTTTCACGCTAAGGCTTTCTTAGAGTATCACCTTAAATAAAAATTATATGTACATCGCCGGTAAACGTCCACCTCCGGCTCGGGAAAATGCAATATCGTACACCTCTTTGTCGTGTGCAATCAGTTGAGTCTTGACATGGCCAGAAACGAGGTTTATTCGACCCAGAGGTTGACCCGTTTCCAGGCCCCAAATAGTGCAGGTCGTATCAATGGAAGAGGTTCCCACCAGGTTGGGATCGACTTCGTTCCAATCGAACGAAGTCAACGGAGCACAGAAATCACTGTTTTTGTTATATTTGAGAACGCACTCCAGCCGGGTGTCCGGTTCTCCGGCACGCCAGACACGCAGGTAATCTCCACTCGTTGCCAAAAGATCGGGGAACACTTCCTTGGAGTCCGGGATCCACATAATCTTTGTCGTCGGGTAGGGATTGTAGAGTTTCGGTTTATCGGAATTTTAATATATAAATACACGCGTCCGTTCCGGTTCGTGGATAGACAAAAACTATTTTATTTCTGTTTCAAGGTTTCTTAATACAAAGGTATGTTCAGCGGTAGTAGCAATGTATCTATTTGGTTCAGGTATAATACCTTCAAGATTAATATAAGTATAGGTAATTATGCTATGATCGACACTACAGGGATGATCGAATGTGCTGCGAGAAAAAAAAAGGTTATTAACTGTATAATCTTTTAAGTATGATGGATGTTTCAATTCCCTTTTTGGACGAGATTTAAATTCACTTCTTGTATTTGGTGAGTTGTTCCGCAGAAGATTACGATGGCTAACCATATCCATTCTTGATCGGTTTGATTCATCCTCGCCTAATGGTGCATCGTCGGTGTTTGGAGGTGTGGACTCCAATGGATCGTTTTGGTCTTCTGAGTTTAAGGTTTCCGAGTCAATTGTGGCATCGTTACCATCTGAAACGAGCTTTTTAAAATGTGATACATTACGGTGAATTATCCTCCCACTTTCCTTTGACTTCAAAATCATATCTGAGCCAGTACGAGAAACAACAATGTATTCTTCAGGATCAAATGTAGTTGACAGTTTGTTTTCTTTATGCACACGTTTTGTTACTACTATGTCACCTTTCTCCAGATCATTTGGCTTTGCCCTGCGTCGGTTGTCTGTATATTCTGCTCCTTTCACCTTCTGTACATGGTCACGATCTTGGATCTCCTCGAGAGTTTTTGAACCTTTCATTAGCAATCCTGGTAGCTTGTCTTTAAGTTTTCTCCCAAACATAAGGATGGATGGAGCAACGCCGGTTGTAGAATGTGGTGTGGAATTATGCATCAGAACAAATGTTCTGAGATCCCACTGCCAATCGGATCCTGACGTTTCTTGGCTGATCTGTAATCTCTTCCCAGTGGAACGGTTTATTCTTTCCACTTCCCCATTGGCTTGAGGCCAGTAGGGTGTTGTTTTCCTGTGTTCGATGCCAAACTGCTTGCAAAAATCTTGAAGCTCGATACTGATGAATTGGGGTCCATTATCAGATTTTATGGATTCCGGCATGCCAAAACGACAAAAAGTTTCGTGTAATGCCTTCACAGTGAGACTTGCCGTAATTTGCCGCATGATGATCACTTCCAAGAAACGACTGAAATAGTCTACAATGACAAGTAGATTATGCCCGGATGGTAGTGGACCAACAAAATCGATTGCTAGATCTGCCCATGCTTTGTCTGGCAGTTTCGTTCGAATCAGTGGTTCTGGCGGGTTTGGTAATGAAACCAGAGTACAATTTTTACACCTCTTAACGTATAGCTCCACTTCCATGTCCATGTAGGCCACCACACCTTTTGTCGAAGCCTCCTTTTCATAACAACTATACCCGGATGCGCTTCATGGGCAATGTCTAGAATTCGTGGTCCTAATTTTACCGAAATGACTAATCTGTCACCTCTCAACAGAAGGTTTTCAACTCGACAAAGTTCCGATGCAAACGGTTTGAAATCTCTGGCGACATCGTTCCATATCCCAGTTTCCAAACATTGCAGTACGTTTTGGAGAACATCATCTTTCAAAGATTCTTCTTCAACCTCCTGTACTGATACGGCATACGGAATTCCAGTAAGTGCTAATTGTAGAATGCAGGCTTCATCGGATGTGCTAAAAGCCACTGGTTTGGAAACCGACAATCTAGAGAGTGCATCAGCCAAATTGTTCGTTCCAGGTTCGTAAATCACCTCGAAATTGTATGTCTGCAAACGCAAAACCCAACGTTCAATTCGGGCACTGGGTTTAGATCTTTCTTTGAACAAGAAAAGTAGTGGTTTGCAGTCGGTTATCAATTTGAATCGTTTGCCCAGCAGATACAACTGAAATTTATCAGCCGCCCACACCAAAGAAAGTGCCTCCTTTTCTGTTTGAAAATATTTTTGTTCAATTACTGTTAAAGCTTTGCTTGCAAACGATATAATCCTTCTGTGTCCATCGGAACCTTGCTGCAACAAAACAGCTCCCAATCCAGTTGGACTAGCATCGGCTATAACTATGCACAGATCCCACTAGCGTGCACAGAAATCTTGTGAAGGAGGGGCAATTGTTTTTGCTATGGTGCATTTAATCTGAGGATGGAGAGTGCTCCAAAGTGCGTGGGAGACGGTGATGTCCACCCACCACTGATACCCTTCTGCTCAATTTAGCTAATTTTATTTATTTTTTACTCCGGTGGTAGTTCATCTTCTTCAATAGAAACTGCTAAGCCAATGGAATTGGCAATTTAATCCCATCGACAATGTCGATGATGATCAGTTCGTCAAATGGTTGCAATAGTAGGGCTTTAACCGAAATGATACATTTCCTGCAATGTTGTTGCCTTGGTGGTCGGATTCAGCTGAAGTCACTTTCGCATGCACACTGCGTAGACAAGTACAAGGTTCAAACAGTTCGCATAGCAGTGAAAAAACATTATATTGCTCTTGATCAATCCAATCTTGATCAGTGGTGTTGAGTACTTGGCACTGATGAAGTCTGCAAGTAGTAGACGAAATACGCGTATCTGTTAAAAGAAAATAAACCAACACACTCAAAGCTCTTCATAAAAGTATATTGCTGTTTTCGTCCTTGCACTTGGCTTGTACTGCAGAAGTGCTGCCAGCCATTGGGCTGGCACCATCAAAATATACTGCCAACACCTGCTCCCAAGAAATCTGCATCGGTGTCAAGACCTCAGCAATAGCATTGAAGATGGTCGTCGCGTCTGTTTTCAACACCCGTCTCACACCCACAAATGTTTCCGTCGGCCGATCATTATCAATATAACTGATGACAATCGCCAACTGCTCTTGGTGCCCACAATCGCTCGTCACATCTGCAATGATTACCACTGTTTTTCCTCACAAGGATTTCGCAATGTTCCGCAACATTACATTGTGCAACGATGTAATCATGTCATTTTGAATACGGTTACTTGTGTACTGGCAATTTTTGGCACCTTCCACCAAGTGTTTTTCCGGCACAGGATCATAGTTAGCTACCAACTGGGTGGCACACTTTCCGCTCCTTCCGAATGTTCACGAAGAAGTCGGCCACCTTTGTAAAGTATGCGCATAATATCGATGAAACGTTCCATTATATAGCAATTTTGTAGCCGCTTTGCCTTACTAGCAGCAATCATACCTCTTTTTTTGGTGGTCCAATTCTTCGTCGATACCTTTCCTGATTTTGAAATTTTTCCACGTGTCCATACTACCAACATGGGTATCACTGCGATTGTGTTTGCCCAGCATCTCGGTCGTTTTTTTTTCCAATTTCTGAACCCTGTAGGAATCGTTGTAACAATGTTTTGCGGCATGCTTTTCCGAGTTTTGACCTTAATACCAAGGCTAATACGATCATTAAAGAGGTTTAACAAATATTTAACGACTGGAACAAACGCGCTCAAAACTATTTTGACAAGCGAGTACATGATTATCAACGGAATGACGACATTTAGGGAATCCAAAAGCTGTCTTTAGACTTTGTACAGTTTCGAAAAAGTCCATCCGCAGAATTCCTTGAGGTTCTATTCGAAATTTTTAGAACTCTATGAGCTTTTTTGAAATTCTTCTCAGAAGTCCTCTGGAATTATTTTTAGAACTCTTCTTGACTTTTACTCAGAACACCTTGGAACTAAAATTTCCTTGGAGTTTCAGAAGAATTTCCTCAGTATTATCCGAAGATTATTCTCGGAATAAGCTAGAAATTATCGGTACTCTATTGAAATTTTCCTCAAAATCTCTTTAGAATTTCACTTAAAATTTAATTTTCTCGGTATTCTTTTCGGAATTATGTTGCAACTATCTGCAGGATTCACTAGAAATAATTCGCAGAGTTTTCTTGGAATACTCCCCAGAATACTTTGAAACTGTCCTCAGAATTCAATATCCTTGAGGTTCTTCGAGGATTTTTCTAGAACTCTCCTACGAGCTCTTTTGATATTCTTCTCAGAAGTCCACTGGAATTATGCTTAGAACTCTTCATGATTTTTTCTCAGAACACCTTGGAACTCAAATTCCTATAGAGTTTCAGAATTTTTTCCCGGAATGAGCTAGAAATTATCCTCGGAGTTAGCTTAAAATTTTCACTCAAAATTTGATTTTCTCGGTATTCTTTTCGAAATTATCTTGGAACTATCTGCAGGGTGCACTAGAAATTATCCGTAGATTTCTCTTGGAATTCTCCCCAGAAATATTTTGGAACTGCCCTAAGAATTCAATATATTTAAGGTTCTTCTCGGAATATTTTAGAACTTTTTTTTCTCAGAACACTTTGGAACTGAAATTCCCCTAAAGTTTCAGAAGAATTTCCTCTGCAATCTCCATAAATTCTTCCTAGAACTAGCTTGAAATTATCCTCGGAATTTTCCTCAAAAAAATTTTCCTCAACATCCCTTTGGAATTTCATTCAAAATTTGATTCTCTCGGTATTCTTTTCGAAATTTTCTTGGAACTATCTGCAAGATTCACTGGAAATTATTTGGAGAATTGTAATGAAATCATCCCCAGAATATTTTTTTCTTTTGGAACTGTCCTCAGAATTCAATACCCTTTAGGTTCTTCTCGGAAATCAAGTATAATTTGTCCATCCATTCACCAAAACGTTGTAGTTTTTGTACCAGAAATGCTCAATAAAGCTTGCTCCTTCATTCACCAGAACTGTCTATTTTTTAGATCAGGAATTTTAAATTCAGCTTGGGCCTCCATGCAGCAGAATGTTGCAAATCATACACCAGAAATTTTCAATACAAACTTGCCACATAAAATTTTACACCAGAAAATTTGAATTGACCGGAACGTTGCAAATTTTCCACCGTGTACAATTAAAATTGCTTCTCCAATCTTTTGATTGGTGCCGATTTCCTTTTTCCATTTTCCACCAGACATTTTCAAATAAAGTTTGCCCTATTTCCATATTTTTCGTAATAAATTTTCAGTAAAGCAGCTTCTCTCCAATCATCAGAATGGTGCAAATTTTTCACCAGAAATTATTATTATTTTTTTTTATCTATTCATCAAATTTAAGACCAAAAATTTTCCGAAAAGCTTGCCCATCCGTTTATCAGACCAGTGCAGATTTCCCCCATAAATTTTAAATTTAGTGCAAGTTTTCCACCAGAAATTTTCTATTCATTTCATTTATCAGAGCGATGCAAATTTTGCACCAGCAATTTTCAATAGAACATGCTCCTCCATCCACCAGAATGGTGCACCAAAAATTGTCAGTGAAGTTTGTTTCACCATGCAATTTTCAGGCTTTGCCTCTTCATGCAAAATGGTGCAAATTTTCCACCATAAATTTTCAATGAAGCTTGCATTCAACAGAACGATGCAAATTATGCACTAGAAAAATCAATAAACCTTGCTTTTACCTTCACCACAGTGTTGTGAACTTTCCATCAGACATTTTCAGTTAAATGTGCATCTCCAAATTTTTAGCACAATTCAATTCAAGGACCAGAGTTATTCATTTTGATTAGTCCCTCCATGCACCACCTTGATGATATTGTTACACCAGAAATATTCAATAGAAAGCTTTTTCTTCGATTTACCACCACGAAGGTGAATTTTTTTAATCTTAAATTTACCCTTTTCTTTTAACCCTCCATGATCAACCTTGAAAAAAAAAATACACCAGAAATTTTTTGTATTCACCAATGTGGTGCAATTTTTTGACCAAAAAATTTCATTGAATTTTGTCCCTTCATGCACCTTTGTGTTGCAAGTTTCAAGCACCATCTCAAAAGAATTGACGCAATAAAAGGGTTTCAATTTTACCTTCAAATCAAGTTATCAATAAATCTAGATATTTTTTATCATAACTTTGTAAATGTGGCAATAAAAATATTATTTATAAAAGATGGGGCAATTGCCCCATCTTGCCCCACCCTGTGCACGCCAATGACAGATCCTTAGGATCGTAATAGCCGAGAAAATCAGATTCAATTACCGCTTTCTTGATTTCTTCGAATGCATGTGAATGCTGTGGTCCCCAGACAAATCTTTCGCCTATACGAAGTAAGTTCCGAAGTGACTCTGTTTTGTCTGCCAAAGAAAGTATAAACCGCCCCACATATGTTATTAAGCCCAGAAAGCTACGCAGTTCGGAAGCGTTCCGTGGTGCTCTGAATCTTTCAATAGCAGCAATCCTACTTTATGTTGGTCGAATACCGGAACTAGACAACTCGTGACCTACAAATTCTATCCGAGAGGCATTGAATACACATTTCTCATCATTCAACAATATTCCGTACTGTTGTACACGAGATAGAAGTGCTTTTAATCTGTCAGCATGTTCCTGTTGAGTTCGCCCTGTGACCATTATATCGTCCAAATAAACAACCACTCCATCCAAACCAGCAACGATGGATTCCATTACCTTTTGGAATAATTCCGGAGCGCAGCTAATCCCAAATATTAGCCTTTTGTATCTAAATAGAGAGAAACAAAACATTCCCATACTATAGAATATATATACTCTTATATACTCATCTTCTGAAGAATACATTTTATTTTTATTTTTCTATACGGCTCGGGCTACATTTTTTTTACCTGTACAATCCTTGTTTAGTTATGAAAGTTGTGATGTCTCTTGAACGCTTGGAAATCTCAACCTGATGATACGCCTCACGTGTGTCCAGTTTTGAGAACCGGACTGCTCCATTGATACCACCAAAAAGTTCTTCAATTATTGGTAACGGATGCGTCTCCCTTATGATCGCCTGATTAGCTCTGCGCATGTCGACACAGAGGCGGATCTCCCCATTGTCCTTCAAAACAGGAACAATGGGAGACACCCACGCAGACGGATGATGAACACGTTTGATTATGTCCTGGTCGAGAAGATATTGGAGCTTCGCTGCAACTTTATCTTCTAAGGCAAACGGTGCTCGTCTGTACGGTTGCTGAACTGGTTTGATGTTAGGATCCACAGGAATTTCTACGAGTACCCCTTTGATTTTGGGAAATTCCGTCGGTATCTCTTGCAGTGATCCAACATTATATCCAATCTTAAGCACATTCAGCTTTTTAGCTGTTTCGTCACCGAGGAGGCTCTGCATTCCATTTTCAGTTATGTAGAATGTTGCTTTCACCTTGTTGTCGGCTGCCTCAACCACTGCTACAAACTTTCCAATCATGTTCAGCGGGTTCGTTGAGCCATAGGCTTTGAATGTGCGATCAACCTTAGGGCTAAATTCCAATTTAGCTCTGCACCTTTGCAACATTTCCCAAGTACGAAGATCGATGATATTTGCCGCTGCTCCAGAATCAATTGTCATGACGGTTTCAATACCTCCCACCTTAAAACGGAACACATTTTCTCCCATAACGAAACAAATATCTTGATCTTTCCCCGACACGTATGTTGCGTTTCGGTGGATTCATTTACTGTTTTAATGCGTTTTGCTGGAGTCAAATCTTGAAGAGAATGCTCGTTTATCCTTTTCGTGCACCACTTGGCAAAATGACCAACTGTCCGACATTTAAGACATTGGGCATCTCGAGCGATACAAGCTGGACTGCCTTTGCGATGTCCACGACGACCGCACGCAAAACAAATTCTATTGTCGGCGTTATGCTGATAACTTCCAGCAGGTCCAGAAAATGTTTGGTTTCGAGGAATACCCCAATCACGTTTTGCTTCTGGTTTGAATCGTGGTTGATCATAGGAGCTTTGTCGCCGGAATTGCGCTTGAGGATTGAATCGTGGATTGAACCAGCGTTCTGTATTAGGTTGGTATGAAGCTCTCAAAAGCTGCGAAGGCTGTTGATTCACCTTATTCACGATCGACGACGCTCTGACTTCACCTTCTTTTTGAACCAGTTCCTTACATTGTTGTTCAACGTCTTCAATGGTCTTTCCGATAGCTACCACTTCACCTAGAGACCGGTCTTTCTCCAGAATTTTTTAACGGAGTGCCGAGGAGAGACACTTTTCTGCAATTTGATCAATAATCATGCTTTCCATAACCACGCTTCCTTCCTGGTCAAAGTCACACCGACTTGCTTGTACCCGTAGCTTCACCACGAAGTCTCCAAAACGTTCTCCTGGTTGCTGTGAAATTTGCCGAAAAACATGTCTCTCGTATGTGCGTCGTCGACATGGCTGGAAATGTAAATCCAACTGCTTTACAGCCACATCGTAGAATGGTGGGTCGGGAGTTACATGAGGGACGTCATCAACTCCAGGCAAATTGTCAAAAATGTCCTGTAGATCTGGTCCACCGAGGTGCAGCAGTTGGTTCCGTTTCTCACGTTGGTCAGTTATTCCACTGGCAGCTAAATAGTACTCCAAGCTGCGCTTCCATTTACGCCATTCTGTAGCCAACTGAGATTGGTCTACCTTGGTGTCAAATTGCTTGACTGGTCTAAACGCCTCCATCTCTATGAAAAGAATATTAACATAAGCCACTTTGCCCAAAATACCATTAATTTTTTTAATTTTAGTTTATCTTCGGAAGTGCATTATTCGTTGAATCATTAGGATTTTTATTTAAAAAAAAAACCACAGCCCCAAAACATATAAAACAAAAGCAATTATCTCTCTGTTTTAATGGTGATCACTGTAATATGGATTAAGTATGTTTATGGTACATAATATACATTTTTGTCAGATAATATTTCCCTTTCGTTATACCAAAACCATTTGGATATTCTGTTTTTTTTTTTATTCATCAGTAGGCACGAACTACGAACCCTTTTAGTTTATAGAAAAAAAAAACAATTAAGATTGTAACCGTCTTGATCATTTGTGGTTCAAAATAATAACATACCAGTTTCGCAACATGCATTCAATGTACCAGTGTCTAGCCATAACTAGAGTGGGAATCGAACCCACGACCTCATACCTATCCAGATACTATTCGTCATGGGTCCACATTCAATCTAAATCTTATTATTGTGATTTAATTCTTCAAATGTGAATCCATTTTGTTAACTCATTTCACACAATTTGACATTTGAGTCGATATTTCGTTCACCCGTTGTCCCATTTAGCCAAGATATTTTGCGTTATACTTATTTCCAGGTGAATCCAGAACTCGGCTCATTTCACCTTTACTGTCATAAACTTCTTTTTTTTTTACCGAGAATCCGGTTCTCAACTCTTGACTGTTCATGACTCCAAACTTCATTCTTAGTTTTACTTCACACAAAATGTAGTAATATAATCAATCCAAAAGTTTCGCCCGTTGTCCCATTAACTCAATGTAATTTTGCAGTACTATTATTTCCAGGTGAATCCAGAACTCGGCTCATTTCACCTTAACTCTCGCAAGCTTTTCAACTGAGAATCCGGCTCTCGGCCCTTGACTCATTATGAACCAAAACCTCTTTCTTGGTTTCACTTTACACGAATCAATCAAAAACTTCCCATTTCACCCTCAATACAATTTCCATTTTTACCACGGCATAAATAAAGAAAATTAATGGACTTACCCTGTCATCCGGCTTATTGTGCTTTGGCCAATAATAGAAATATCTACCGTTCCCTATATACAGTGCTTCTTCCGCTCATTGCACCATGTTGCATTCAATAGAAAATCTTATTGGATATACCCGCTGCACATTTACTTACTTTATCATTTAACCATTTTTCGTTTTTTTTTCTCTTCAACTCTGTAGCAACATCAAAAAAAATTCTCCATACACATACACATACACCAGCATTTTTCGCTCAAACACATTTTAATTTCAAGCACCAAACCATGGAATTTTTACCACAAGAGCATCCAGCCATACTCTACAGCTTTGTTCTTACTTTCACTATTCCAATTTAACTCGTTTTCATCAATACTAGTTTGAATCTTCATTCTGCATAGCTTGTGCGTGAACTAACACAACCATCCCAGTGAAAATGGCAACCATCACAGACACACGTATAATATTCTTCATTACTCATTAAAATATTTTATGACTCCATTTTGTTTTTTTTTTTTGCAATCACATCTCTCAACAATTTTGCTCAGATTTTCACTAAAACGACCATTATTTCTCTGTTTTCATTATTTTAACAATTCAAAAAAAAAAACAGAACAATGCACTTCGAAGGCAAGTATTTACAACAATTCCTTTTCTATTTCACTTACCGCAGCTCTCTCAATTAAGCTGTGTCTCAATTAATTTATCCAATTACTAAATTTGAAATATTCCAATAATTTTCACTTCGGTAATCGCTGTTTTCAACTTTAACGACTTGAATGTAAACGAAATTTTCCTAGTCGCCACTGTAGAGTTTCGGTTTATCGGAATTTTAATATATAAATACACGCGTCCGTTCCGGTTCGTGGATAGACAAAAACTATTTTATTTCTGCTTCAAGGTTTCTTAATACAAAGGTATGTTCAGCGGTAGTAGCAATGTATCTATTTGGTTCAGGTATAATACCTTCAAGATTAATATAAGTATAGGTAATTATGCTATGATCGACACTACAGGGATGATCGAATGTGCTGCGAGAAAAAAAAGGAAGGATAATCTGGTATTAGTGAATTTGAGAAAACGAATGAGTAGACCAATTATCGTCAAAATGTTTGTACGGATACTTATGACACAATCCATGCACTTCTACGCTGAGGGATCAAAATTTAAAACTGAATATGATGGCCCATAGCGGCGCCGATGGTGTAGTGATAAGCGTGATTTTTCCGAGGGGGTCATTCCATGTCTGACTCATCGTTTTTCGTGACCGTTCATCGTCGCCGGATTTTAATTAATTTAACAACAACTCGATCACAAGTGGTGTTTTGTGATTATGTGGGGACGTGGGGAATTCGGTTCAGCTTCGGTTGTGAATGCAGGTTTTCTTTCGAGTTCTGATTTGTTTACTGAGGTTCAAAATGCCAGTATTGAATATGTAGAGGTATTGCAGCCTCTTTCATTTTTTCCGCTTCTTTTTGTCTTTTAAAGGTGAATTACGTCCTGAGCGGTATTTCACGTGCGGGGCGAGATTTTGCGAATTAGGGGAGGGAGAGAAGTACTAGTTGTCTTTCTTATTCCAACGCAAATTTTGCTCCGCTACGCTTATACACGCTCAGATCTGAATACACCATAATGTTAGAGGTAAGGTGAGGTGAGTAGAATTCGGTCGGAACTGATACGTAGGAGAAATTGTATTCACGGGAAGTGTGTTGATTGAAAATCGAATACTGAATCTTTCCAGCCTTCGGAATGCCTTCTTTGTCGTCTTCCTGCTGCAGTTTCGTTTTGCGTAACAGCCGTTGTCATCGCCGTTTGTTGTGAATGCGACAAATTAGCAATAATTGAAAATCAGGCTCAAATCACCGAAATCACCCAATCCAATTCAACGAAGGGAAAATTTCAAACTCAATATTAACATATGTTATTTTATTACCCTTTCGCTCGCTAGGTTCCATGCACGTGAGAGTAAAGAAAAGGACCCATAAATTCTAGGTCAATGGTATGCAATACGACAACGCTAAAGCAGACACTGACGATTTTTTTCCTCTGTTAGTTCGGGACCCAACACCACTGCGACCAGTAATTTGATCTATTGTAGTATATCCCGTGTCCTTAGTTTAGTGCATGTCGTATTAATCCATCACTATTGAGAAATGATGAAGTATTCGATTTTTTTACAGTTGTCATTCTTGTATTTATCGCAAGGATCCGACTCTAATTGAAAGATACCGCTATTTATACCCTTCGGAGTGTTGAAACACACTCCAAAGGCGCAACCCTTTGTCAGTCAAAATTGGATTCCTTAGCAACAAAATTAAGGAATGACACCGATAATGACCATGCATCAGAACCCTAGTCTTAACCACTTCAAACTAGGGAACAACGAGTAGAAGATTAGGAATCACAGAGACGAACCTGGCTCACTTCCGACATGATTTTTTAGAAAAATAATATGTTTTCGCCGCACTGCAATATTGTCAGCTGTGTCGACAATAACAAAAATATCGGTACTGATTTCGAAGTGCGTCTCAAATTGTAATTTTTCTGGTGTTGTCTGCCAGTTCTATCGCAGTAATGGATGAATCTATTTTGTAACGTATCATCTGTATTCTTTAATTTAATATTTATAACTAGAAAATAATTTCATTACAGAAATCTCGAAGACTTCGAAGGAGCCGAATATATTGACGATGAGGAAGCTGGTCCATCGTGCGAAAAGAACGAATACGTTTTTTCGTTCACCGGAATCTTCTTTCAACGCTTCTACAGAAACCAGTTGCGCCCGAAAGAATGGACCAGGATGACTGTCTATGGAGGCAGTAAAGCCGAGATTGTGGATTGTATGTGGAACATTGCGTTGGCTAAAATAGAACGGCAGGTGGTGTTTGACCAGGACACTCCCCGATGGTCGGAAAACGCACAGCCCACAGTTCGAGTCTTAAAGTTCGAGAGGGTTCGAGTCTTAAGAGCCGAAAGTCCGATAGGTAGATGCCTTGGGGTAGATGTCGATCTCCTTGGCGTTAAGAAAGTCAAGTAGTTCGGTCTGTGTTCGGGCCTTCTTCGTAGGGCCTGCTGATGCGCTAGTACGCTGACGCACCATCTGGTTTTTGGCAAGTTGAACCAAACTTGCCAGAGCATGTGACGATGACGGCACTTCGATGGCGCGAAACGAAAAAACAACTCAAGAAGGAGAGCGGGAATCCGAACTGAACTGAACTGCTTGACGGTCAAGCAGAGAATATTGAGACCTCTACGAGCTTAGGTAGCTCGTTTTCATACCTCAGTGCTGTGTCAGAATTTCACCACACTACAAGGAACCGAAAAATTACCCAAGTTCTTTTCCCTCATCTCCCATGTTCCGTTCAATAAGATAATTTTCAGTAAACCGCTTATATACATTTGACTACGGCAAAAATAGTTACTTACTCGTGAGTATTTTCTACCCAAAACTAAGAACATGAGAATATCTCATATACTCACTAGAGCATAGAGGTAACTCTAAGACCAGATGGTCCCGAAGATAGGTGCTCAACTTTTTGGCTCAGCTTTGGTACTATCTTCGGTCCCAAGCTAATCGATGCACCCCTCGAAACATAAGAAAATCCACGAACCCCTCATTTTATCTGTCAAACTTTCATAGCAAAACAAAACTTACATAGTGTAGTACTAGAATTTCGACTAGAATGGGATACGTTAATCGTTTGCTTGGGATCAATAGGCTAGTCAAGTAGTGAGCCAATTTAAAATCGTTAGTTTCTAATTGATTGTTGCTAGTAGCTTATTGAACGATAGTCATAAGAAAGTCGAATCTCTCGTTCCGTTTTTGACAACAACAAAAAGTGGGAGTGGGATGCAAAACTCAAAATTACCTAAAATTAAGTAAAAAGAACTTAAATTTAGGGTATTTTTGGGGGTAATGCACTTCCACAGTTATTAATTGAGAGCTTTCGATGCCAATACCAATGCATGAATTTGTATATTGTGTGGCAAGCACAATGATACTCTATGCCCAGGGGAGTCGAGAAAATTTCCAACCCAAAAGATTCCATCGACCGGACCGGGAATCGAACCGCCTCCGGCTTGGCATTACCGTGCCTTTACTGACTAGGCTATGAGGCCCCTCCGTTCATATAACCTGTAACCATTAAATAAGTTTGAAACCCTTAGTACAGAGCTATTACAATCAACGAAGAAAAGTAAGCATTAAAATTGAATCAAACGCAAAGCCTACAGGAGTTTGAACTTATGGGAATTTTTGAAAAATATAAATTGAAAAGGAATTATGAGGAGAACTCAATGGAGGATAATTCCAAACGATTCTGATGAGTATTTCTTAGGAATGTTGAGGAGAATTCCACATGAAATAAAAAGGAAGAATTTCAGTTGCGATTTTAACGCGATTCATGGGTAATCCCATAAGAATTCTGAGCAACATTTTTGCACTGACATTGAGGCGAATTATATTGCTATGCTAACTGTGTGAACTGATATTGACATCAGGTGGTATTTTTGTTTGAAAATCAAATCTAAAAACATTCAAATGTGATTTAAATTGAGATAGATAAAGGAAACCATGTCTATTGGATCTGTTTTGCTTCGAATCCAAGAGCTAATGGACTCCAATACCGACCAAAATAATGAAGATACCGGATTCCTGATTTGGATCGGCACTGGAGTCCATGAGCTTCCGAATTCGAATCAAAATACCTTCAATTAAAACAGTTTACTTTATCACTCTCACTCATTTTAAATCACGTTTGAATGTTTAAGACTTTTTAAATTTGGTTTTGAAAACCAAAATACTGCCAGTACCGAAAAACCACCCTATTTTCGCTGGAAACCACATCAAACAGTATAGGTTTCAGGCATTCAATCAAATTTCAATCAAAAACAAACACCGAAATTGCTCCCCATACCTCCCCTTACCTACCGCTAACGATTTTCAATGTGGTGAGTGAGAACATTTAACACATATCATGATACATACCCCAATGAAATCGGATTCGATTAGCACTGGGTAACCATTGACCACATCCGTTACACAGTGAGGATTGTCGGAAGCAAAAGGGATTAAAATATGCTGTCAATTTCACTAGTCGCAGAGGAACAAACAAACGCCCAAACTATGACAGATAAGCAACAGTAGTGGCATTTGGTAAGTTTAATGTCACTGGCCATTTTTGTATGTGATGTCGGATAGAGCTTTCACTAGGGTTTTTATACAAAAAATGGGGTCTGCGGTGAACAACTACTGGAAATTTCGCATATTGGGGGAATAAAAATAGCCAATAATGCACGAATGACAACATATATTTTGCATTGTGATTTCAGTGGCAGTCAATTTTAATCCTTTTTGCTTGGAAAATCTCCACTGTGCGTCGTTCAGAAGCCTTCGTCCTGTAGCTGTGCATTTCTGAAACACCGCTAGAATATTGTAGGAAAATATCATGTCTAGAAGCTAGTACCTAGGTATCAAATGTGTGCCTCGATGCATGTTTCCACCTGAAAGCATCACGTTGCGAATGGCAGTCAGTCAGTGCCAGTGGCACCCGATAGGCTTTTGATGATGATAAAGCTCCACCCAGCAACCCAGCAACAGTGAAGGCTGCGTGGGGTGCCATGGGGGAAAGCTCTGTGGTCTTCCAACCGCTCAAATGAAATTAATTCCAGCCTGAAATCCGCAATCAATTGTTTCGTGTTCCAAAAGCGAATTTTTTTTCATCGAAATTCAATTGGACATGGCACGGAAAACAATGCGGTTTGGGACGGGAAAACCTCGAACTGATTTGTCGGTTATAGTTGCAGTTGCACTATTCACGTTCTGTTTCCGGCAGGGCTTCTTTTTCCTAACCTGGTAACATAGTATTGTGATATAAATTTTTAGATTTAGAAACCTGTTGCCATACAAAAACTCTCTCTTGTTATACACTTTCGAACGAATATGCTCCTGGGTGTATGTATATGAAGAGTTTATGTACACTTACCATAATCGTCGAACTGAACGAAACTATGTAATCCGTGCTGCATACCTTCCGGGCGCTAGCGTAGTTCGAGGTCATATTGACGTTTATGGGGTGTTTCCATCTGTGCCGCTTAGAGCTCCCGCACCAATGCGTTGCAATTCGGGCTGCTAGTTTGACAACTTTAGCCATTGCTATTTTAGTTGGCAACTTGTTTACGCACCGGTCGTTGCTATCCCGATTGTGAATTTACGTTTTAGGCTTTTACACCGATAGTTGCTAAACTTATCGTTGAACTTCGAACTGAAATTGATCACAGAGTTTCGTGATTGTTTTTTTTTCGACAATATTGATATACCTGAAGATTGAAGGTTAAGATCCAACTACTGAACCAGATACTCAAGAAACGGTCCTCCGGAAGATCCGAATAACCCAGCGATTTTCTTTAAATCACTTGTGATGCTACATGAATAAATTTGAACCTTGGACCAGAATGCGCACACTGGTGGTCACGAAACTGTCCTCTGGGAGATCTGGAACATCCATAAAAGTGGTCAATTTGTAAAAATGATCGAAATATCGATCTTCGTATGCTCATCTTATAAAGGTTGCGCACCAAAATGCATAAAGGTATTTTCGGATGCCCACCTGGATATTTTAGCTTGTGAATTTATCAAGCTCGGTTGGTCGAATTTAATACGGTAGATCAATTAACATCAGAAAAAAATTGAAATCTTTAAGAAGTTCTGATTGATCAAAACGTGGGGAAGTTAAAAGATCTTTAAGTGTAAGTTTCGACAGCTCCAGGGCAATTTAATAGATTTCAGGAAAATTTACTTCAGCGAAGATCAAGAGCTTCAGGGCAGTTCCATTAAATTCAGGAAAATTTAAGCTTAAAGACCTATGAGTAAGTTACGTGAACTTCGGGTAATTTCTGAAAATGTTAGGGCAGTTCCATGCATATCAGGAAAACTGAGAACTTTAGGTTTGTTTCGAGAACTTTATCGCAAATCCATTTATTTCAGTAAAATAGAGGAAACCATCAAGAAGTTCCAAACATTTAAGGATAGTAAAAAAACTTCAGGGAATGAACTTTAAAACATTAAGAAAGCTACACAGACAGTTCATGTTTGATGGGAAATTCAAAGATCTTCTGAACAATTTCAGGAACATCATCAAGAAAACAAAAGGGAAGTTCCGTAAACTTCAGGAAACAAAATACATCTTCAGGTGAGTCTGAGAAATGAAAAGAAGTACTGAGAATTTCAGGAAGTTTCATCGGCAAACTGCGAGAACAAAAAAAAAAAGATCCGCAACATTTCTGGAAATTTGTGTGAACTTCAGGCAAACTTCAGGATTTTCAAATTGGTTCCAAAAACTTCAGGAAACTGCATGAACTATTAAGAAAATTTGAGAAATTCAGGGATATCTAGAGAACTTTTGGGAAGTCAAAATAATTTCAGAGATGCATAGGTAAATCGAGAAATATTTACATTTTAAAGAACTTTCAAGTACCTCAAAGAAGTTAAACTAGAGAGCTTTAGGAAATTTCAGAGATATCAACGGCACTTCCAATAACTTCATAACTTCGAGAAATTCAAGAAATTCCAGACTTTCAGGGAAGTTCGAAGATTTATATGCGTAAGCTCCAAAAATTCCGGTCAATTCAATAAAATTCAGAAAAACTTCGAGAATTTTTTGACAGTTCTATTTAGTTCAGGGTAGTACCAAGATCTTCAATAGAATTGAGAGTACTTCAGGAATGTAATAAATAAATAAATAAATAAATAAATAAATAAACTAATTTCATGAAAATGAAGAATGTTTAAAAGTTCCAAGAAACTCAGGGAATTTCCGAAACTTCATCAAAGTACCAAGACCTTTATTTAAATTTCAGAAACATAAGAAATCTAACATGAGCATCAGGGAAATGTGAGATCATTTTAAGGAAGTTCCGTGGTATTCAATGCAGTTTAAAGAACTGCAAAAAAAAAAAAATCAGCAACTTCAGCGACGATCAGATTATGTTCAAGAAAATCGCTAGATCTTTTAGAATGTCTCGAAATCTTCAAGAACGACTAGAGACCTAGTTAGACCTAGTTAGTTAGCTAGTGACCTAGTCTAAGTATAAAGATTTTTTGGTCGTTTCATTATATGTTGGGAAGTTCCACGAACTTCGTAGATGATTAGAGGAATTCAAAGAAACTATAGGATATTTAAATAATTTCATGAATTTTACGATGCTTTAGAAACAATACAAGGTCTTCAAAAAATTTTATTAATGTTATTAAAATTTCGGGAACCATAGAAAAATAATGAACTTCAGGAAAGATTCACAAGCTCAGGGCTCAGCCCAAATAAAACTAGGATTTGACTACTTTTGTGGATATTCAAAATCTTCCAGAGAACCACACCGCTACGGATGTTCCGGATCTTTTGAAGGACCGTTCCATGGCCACCAGAGTGCACATACTGGTTTCAAATCCAAATTCATTCATGCAGCATAACAACAAGTTGATTAAAAAAAATCTAGATACTTTTTTACCAATTTTCCACATTTATGGATGTTCCAGGTCTTGCTTTGCTGTTTCTTGGGTCCACATTTTTGTCCTAAATCTCAATTTATCCATATATCAAAATGTTCAAATGAAAAACAAAACAAACATTTCATAGATAGCAACGCTTGGGCCGGTTGCTATCGCGCTGCTATATTTGTCAACCCGCTGTTCACCGAGAGGCAGATTGTTATTTCCCGCACTTGAATAGCAACCCCCAGTGCGGTTACTGCGTTATGGTGGAGGTTGCTGAAAATAGGTTTAGCACAGCATTGGTGCGGGTGCTCTTAGACCTTGTGCAGACATACAAAGTACACTGTTGTACTACCAACAATCAATACGAAACTAACGATTTTAAATTGACTCACTACTTGACTAGCCTATTGGTCCCAACCAAATCGATTAACGCACCCTATTCTAGTCAAAATTCTAGTACTACATAATGTTTGTTTTGATTCGCTATGAAAGTTTGACAGATAAAATAAGGGGTCATTGGATTTTCCTATGTTTCGAGGGGTGAATCGTAGAGCTTCCATTTCCCGGTGGTTTCCACCATCCCGGGATTCGGGAAATATTTATTTGATATCCCGGGAAGTCAAATAAAGATAGTAAATTGTTTTAATATTCGTATTTTTCTAATTTCTTTTAACGATGTTCTGAAATGTATGTTCATCTCTTTAGAAAAATGATTAAAAAAGGAGTTTTTTTTTCAATACTAGGGACACCAGATTTAACAACATATCTTCATTTTAAAGACATTATAAATCCTGTGAAGGTATTTTTTTTATGCAGAAATTTTGAAGACATTTCATGGTACGTGAAGTTGTTACAAGACATGCGGAAGCTGAAGCAGACTTCCGATGGATTTTTTTTTAAATTGTAAGCTGGCATATGATTTTTTTTTCCTTTGGTTTGTTTTTTCCGTCGATCTTGTTTTCCGTGCTGAGCACCAATGCTACCGACGTGCCAGGAAGGCAGCTCCCACACCTGGACCCTACCTATCGACCCATCAACTCATGAACTGGGGACCAACGGCTTTACTTCCCATCCGAAGGAAGGCGTGATCAGAGATGTTATGCCTCAGAACATCCCGGCGGCGCCGACTGGGATTGAACCCAGACCTGCTGGCGTGGGAGGTAATCACGCCACCGTTAGCTGGCATATGATGATTTTTCTTAAATAAATGAAGTTTTGATTTCATATTTTAAGCTTCTTCCTGAATATCTTGAATATGAATAATGTAGCCAAAATCGGATATTTCAGAATAAAACTTGATCCAATTAAATATTCACAGGACTTAACGGAAATATTCAATTAGCTGGAGATCTTTTGAATACTTCCTGATCAACGTTCAGTTTTGGGAGAATATCTTCACAATAATACTTGATCAACCTGAAGCCTTGAAAAATATCCATAGGGCTTTATTGAAATCTTCGATCAGCTGGAGATCTTTTAAGTACTGCCTAACCGATTTGCCATCTTGAGAGAGCCAATTGAATGCTTGACCAGTTTAAGATCTTCAGATTTTCTGATCAATCTGAATTTACTAATATCTGACCAACCAGTAATCTTGAGAGACTATCTAGAAACGTTATTTGAAAATCTTAAGAATAATAATTGATCGACCTGAAGTCTTGAAAAATATCCAGAGGTCTTTAAATCTCCGACCAGCTGTATATCCTTTAAATACTCTCTAATCAAACTTCCGTCTGGGAAGGATGTCTAAAAGACGTCTTTTGAATTGTTGAACACTTGCATATCTTCAGAACATTACTTTATTAAGTTGGAAAGTCTTGAATACTATCCTGAGATATCATATAAAAATCCGTGAATATCAGTTATACGAAGATTCGTGTACTTTCAAGAAGTTTCTTGAACCTAATCTCAGTTCCATGTAGTCAAAGCCTTTATAAAGTTCCCTGAATATATAGAATATTCTACGAAATCCTGGGATTTTTCGTCAACTTCTTCGAAGTTCCCAGTACTTTAAAGATTTTTCCATAGCTTACATTATTTTAATTTTTCGATAGGTACAACTAACTGTTTGCCCAGCTTGCTGAACTTGAACGAATTTCAAATAATTCATACGATGTTCCGTAATCATCGTCCACGAAGTTTTTTTTTTAACTAGTTCGTTTATTTACTAGGCTCAGTCGTGTGTGACACTTTGCGGAGCTAAAATCAGTATTGTTTGATTTACATTTTAAATAGCAGTATTACTAGGTTAGTATTGGGTACCAATTACTCGTGGCGGGCTCGAGGTTAATGGGTAACAATTTCAATTGGAAGGATCTAGGTAGGAAACTGGTTTCTGAAGCCTCCTTCAGATACTACTCTCGGACGGTTGACCAAATCCTGACTGGGCAGGGGCAAGTAGCACAGGAACAGGAGGATAATAAGACTGGGACGCAATGGCGGGAAATTGTTTGGAAAGGAGGGGATAGTCACATCAAACTCTAACATCAGACAAACAAAGGAATTCGTAGATCGTTTGCATGTAGGGAAGATCACGTTTTCCCAATACATCTCTTACTTCACGGAAGGGTTGTCTACCTCGGGCCACTAGGGTATCCAATAGTTGTGCTCTTGAGGCGTCATTACCCGGGCAATACCAAGCTGCGTGATCGATGTCATCATAACCGGTTCTGCACCTACATATATTGCTGTCAACGAGGTTTATTCTATAGAGATGTGCGTCTAGCGAGTAGTGGTTGGACATAAGTCTTGACATCACTCGAATGAATCCCCGACTTACATCCAGACCTTTGAACCACGCTCTCGAAGAAACATTTGGAATAATGGAATGTAACCACCGCCCAAGTGAATTACTTGTCCAATCGTTTTGCCAACTTAAAAGAGAACTCTGACGTACTAATGGGAAAAATTCATCATGTGAAATTCTTCTATCATAAATCTCGCCTTGATGTGCGCCCACCTTTGCGGGAGAGTCTGCCTTCTCATTGCCTGGGATTGAGCAATGTGAGGGGACCCATACAAAGGTAATCATATATGATCTTTCGACCAGCAAACTCATCTGCTCCCTTACCTTTGAAAGGAAATAAGATGAGTGCCTACCTTGTTTCATCGACCAAATAGCCTCAATCGAACTGAGACTATCCGAGAAGATGAAGTAATGGTCTATGGGCATATCGGAAATCATCCCCAATGCGAAGTTAATTGCTGCTAGCTCAGCAACATAAACGGAACAAGGTTCCTGAAGTTTCCGAAAGGCGGTTGAGTATTCATTGAAGACGCCGAAGCCAGTGGATCCATCAATGCGTGATCCATCAGTGAAAAATCTTCTATTGCAATTGACTTGTTGGTACTTTTCAGCAAAAATGTGGGGAATTGAGATAGGTCGAAGTTGATCTGGAACTCCTTGAATAGCCTGTTTCATGGAGAGATCGTAGTCAATGGGGGAACTGTAGTTAGTAAAGCATACACGAGAGGGGTTATAGCAAGGAAGGCTAATATCCGATGACATATAATTAAGATAGATTCGCACGAATCTAGACTGGATGCTCAATTCGAGCATTTCTTCGAAGTTTTCAATCACAAGGTTGTTACTGACACTACATTTAATCAATATTCTTAATGAGAGCTCCCAGAAACGGTTCTGCAGGGGTTTTACGCCCGCTAGGACCTCTAGGCTCATATTGTGTGTTGAATGCATACAGCCAAGGGCAATACGTAAACAACGATATTGAATGCGTTCCATTTTAATTAGGTGGGTTTTTCTTGCCGAGAGGAAGCAAAAAGAGCCATACTCAAGAACTGAAAGAATAGTCGTTTTATATAGTTTAATGAGGTCTTCGGGGTGAGCACCCCACCATGTCCCGGAAATTGATCGTAGAAAGTTGATCCTTTGTTGACACTTTTGTTTCAAATACGTAATATGGGTACCCCAAGTGCATTTTGAATCAAACCAGACTCCAAGGTATTTGAAGGTTAAAGATTGGGTAATGTCTCTGCCCAAAAGATTTAGACGCAGTTGGGCTGGAAACCGCTTCCTTGTAAACACTACCAATTCAGTTTTTTGCGGTGAAAACTCGATCCCTAAATTTCTTGCCCAGAGAGACAGATTATTTAGGGAATTTTGCAATGGTCTTTGCAAGATTTCTACACGTGGACCTCTCATGGAAACCACTGCATCATCTGCAAGCTGTCTAAGCGTGCATTGATTATCTAAGCAGTTATCAATATCTTTGACATAGAAATTATCAAGTAAGGGACTTAAACATGAACCTTGGGGTAAGCCCATGTAGCTAATTCTAGAAGTTGTCAGTTGACCTAGATTGAAGGTCATTTGTTTTTCTGACAGCAAATTATACAAAAAATTATTCAAAATACCGGGTAATCCACTACTGTGCAAATTGTCTGACAGTATGTCTATGGAAACCAAATCAAATGTGCCATTAACATCCAAAAAGACTGAAGCCAATTGCTCCCTGTGCGCAAAGGCCAGTTGAATATCAGATGAAAGCATCGCTAGACAATCGTTTGTTCCTTTATTCTTCCGGAAACCAAATTGCGTATTTGAAAGTAGATTGTTTGATTCAACCCAATGGTCAAGTCTTAATAGGATCATTTTTTCTAATAATTTCCTCAGGCATGATAACATAGAGATCGGACGGTAAGAATTGTGATCAGACGCTGGTTTCCCAGGCTTTGGAATAGCTATTACTTTAACCTGTCTCCATGCTGGTGGAACTATATTGAATTCCATAAATGAATTATCGTCTTTTAGCGATATCGGGGAGGTTTTTTAGAAGGTCGAATTTGATCATATCGCTTCCCGGAGCAGAGTTATTCGATGAAAGAAGTGCCATTGAAAATTCCAGTATTGTGAATGGTTCATCCAGAGAACCGTTACTTCGGACTGTATCCCGTAAAGTTGGTTGTGCTGGAACAGAATCTGGACAAACCGTTTTAGCAAAGTCGAATATCCATTGGGAGGAGTATTCTTCACTCTCATTGGAAGATGAGCGGTTTCGCATATAGCGAGCCTTTTTCCAAAGCGTTGTCATCGAGGTTTCTCTAGAAAGTCCCTCGATAAAAGTACGCCAGTAGTTTCGTTTCTTTGCTTTTAGTAAGTTTTTAAGCTTTTTTTTCAAGCTTTAGATACTTTTCAAAAAGCTCAGATCTTTCATGTCTACGATAATCTTTAAAGGCATTGGATTTCTCAAGATACAACTTTGTGCATTCGTCATCCCAGCCAGGGGTGGCGGGTCTTCTTTTGAGGGATGCACTTGGAACACGTCGTTTCTGAGCTTCTAATGCGCTTTTGTAGATTAGCTCGGTAAAGAAACGATACTCTTCCAGTGGTGGTAGAGGATCGGTAGAATCAATACCAAGAGTTACCGCCGATACAAATTTTTGCCAATCAATGTTCCTCGTGAGGTCAAAAGGAACTTGAATTGACTGATCTGTTTTTAGAAGACCACTTTTGATTGAAATAATAATTGGCAAGTGATCACTACCATGGGGATCATTGATAACCTTCCACAGACAATCTAATGATAGTGAGTTAGAGCACAAAGAAATGTCAAGACGGCTCTCTCGAGCAGGAGGGTTTGCTATACGTGTTGCTTCACCAGTGTTCAAGATAGTCAAGTTGAAATCATCGCACAAATCATAGAAAATACCCGCTCTATTGTCATCGTATGATTCGCCCCAACCAGTACCGTGTGAGTTCATATCGCCCAGTATTAGAACTGGAGATGGAAGGATATTAACTGAACTCCAAAGCTGACGGCGGTTTATGGAAGTCCTTGGAGGGACATATACAGAAGCTATGCAAAGATCTTTGTTCTTCACATTTATTTGGCAAGCGACAATTTCAATGCCTGAAATTATTGGTATTGAGATTTTATAGAAGGAGTAGCACTTTTTGATCCCCAAAAGTACGCTGTTCGCAACAGCGAATAAGTTTCGAGACGACCCTGCACCGCCGCTGGCACTGTAAACGTCCTGAGTTTACCGACCGTCAACGCATCAGCAGCAGAAAAAATCTCCCTTCCTTCCTCCTCATCCTTTTTTTTACTAACCCCGAGATAGCCGCGGGAAAACGGCCTCCCTACTAACATGACAACAACCAATCACAATCAAGATTGTATTTTATAGTACACTTTTCTATCCTTTTTGCGTTGCGAAGTAACAGCCAATCAGCAGTGGCTGATGAAATATTAAAATGTTTAAAAGTAGAGTACGCACCAAAAACTTTGTCAGTCTTTCTTGCATCCTGAAGAATAAAGCAACCACAACAAGTAAAAAGGTTTCTCGCAGTATTAATTCAAGAAGAAACGTCTTCCAGTTTGCTTGCTCCTGCTGTTGATTGGTTTCGTCTGCTTGCTGTTTGAAGATCCGTTCGTCAGCGTCCTACTCTGACATGGTCCTACTAGTTGTCTGCTGCGTGTTTCCACATTATCACTTTTCCAAAAGAGTTTATTTCATCGGAGTTCTTTTCAGAACTTCCGATATCGTGTGGTAAGTGGCTTCACCAGCAGAACTAGTGCCCACTCCGTTCCGGGAGCAGCAATCCGTTCCATCGCTTGTCGTTGACAGTGGGTCAACGAAGCATAGTTCGTGTTCATCGTTGGCAGTGGCCAACAATCAGTCTGTCCGTCGATCTCGTTGGCAGTGAGCCAACAAGAAAAATCGTGTTCGTTCGTGTCTGTTGGCTATGCCCAACATAGTGGTCCGTTCGGAACCAGATTTGTGAAGCGTATACAGTCCGCTATTGAAGTGAATTTTTTCTCGCGTCACGGTAGCAAGTGAAGAAGAACAAGAACTTTTAGTGAACATTGAACGCTACCGTCGATGCTTATGTGACAGTAACAGAACAGTAAAGTTATTTGCTAGAACGCAAAAAGAACTCCAAGAGCTCAAGTGTTAGTGCTCCTGCTTTTCATCTGGTATCATCGTGTGACGTTCGAGAATTGCTCTCTCCGTAGCAATTACCATTCCTTTCCGATGCCAGTGGATCGTACCCCATTGAAACCGCTTAAGCCAACCATGGAGGAAATCAAGCCGCTCATCCACCAACGCGGTCAGGTAAAGGGCAAGGTGACTGCGATCGCCAATGCCTTGGAAAAATGCGAAAATGATCCTAGCCAGGTGAGTCTTCCCTTTCTTAAAGTTTACGCCAAAAAGCTAGAAGCTCATTATGCTGAATATTCCGTTTTACACAAGGAGATTATTTGTTCCATTCCTCCTGGTAAAACGGATGATCAAGATGAAAAATTGAACGAATTCGACAAACTTCATACCGATTGTTTGATTCGGTTGGAGTTTCTCATGGAAAGTTTAAGTACTCCTACCAGTGTCTCCTTTACCAACGCCGCTACGCCAGCTAGTGCCACCCAAGTGATAGTACAGCAACAGCCGCTCAAGGCCCCAATCCCCACTTTTGACGGGCGCTACGAAAATTGGCCTCGTTTTAAATCCATGTTCCAAGACATCGTCAGCCGATGTTCTGATTCGGATGCGATCAAACTGCATTATCTAGAAAAGGCACTAGTTGGTGCTGCCTCCGGTATTCTTGATGCCAAAACCCTGTCTGATAACAACTACAACCACGCGTGGGAAATACTAACCGATAGATATGAAAATCCGAGGATTATTATCGATACCCATATTGACGAGCTTCTAGCTATGAGAAAGATGTGCAAAGAGTCTCACAAAGAACTACGTGATTTGGTGGATACGTGTACGAGGCACGTTGAGGGTCTAAGGGTTATGAAACAATCAGTTGAGGGTACAACTGGGTTAATTATCAATAAGATTTTGACTTCTTGTCTCGACGCATCCACACGTAAGCAATGGGAACGCTCTCTTGCCCATGGGGAACTACCGAATCTTGAAAAGACACTGACATTCCTGAAGGATCAGTGTCGTGTCCTTGAACGTTGTGAAGCGGATCATCCTACAATCGTAAAATCCCATCCTGTTAAACCATCTCAACCAACCGCTAAGCCCAATAGCGTGAAGGTTCACGCTACTACATCCGACAGTAGTAGTGAGTCTTGTCAGTTCTGTGCTAAGAGTCACTTTAATTACCAATGTCCCGATTTCCATAAACTGCCTGTGTCGGATCGAGTAACAAAGGTGAGAGAGTCCCATTTGTGTTTTAACTGTTTGCGGCGTGGACATAGATCCATTGCTTGTTCGTCTAAGAGAAACTGCAGCAAGTGCAACAAGCGACACCATTCTCTTTTGCATGAGGATGGATTCAAACGTGAAAGTAATGTGAATTCCAACAACCATCCCGTCCAGAGCAAAGGTGAGAATGAACGGGTTTCACTTGTGGTAACCCCCCAAACCCCGTGTGATGATTCCGCAAATTCCTCTACTGTGTCTACCCAGCCGTCCGTCTGTTCTCTTAGTGTTGCCGTCCCTAATGTCTTGCTTCTAACTGCTGTGGTGAGCTTGGTTGATAAAAATGATAAGCATATTCCATGCCGTGCCTTCCTAGATTGTGGTGCTCAAACGAATCTGATTTCTCTTCCCATGTACGAAAAGCTTGGTCTCGAGGGAGTTCCTGTTTCCATTGACATTGTTGGAGTCAGCAATGTGCGCACCAAATCCAAACGTCTAGTAACCGTGAGCCTTCAATCCCTCTACAGGGACTTTCAAGTAGATCTCAAATGTTTGGTAACTCCAAAGATCACGAATGCTCTCCCATCCAAACCTGTTAATATCAGTCAGTGGAACATTCCTTCTGGATTTCAGTTGGCTGACCCTAATTTCTATGTACCTTCTGATGTGGATCTGTTGATTGGACTTGGCCATTTTTTCAGACTATTGAGGACTGGACATCTCGTTCTTGGTGATGGTCTTCCAGAGTTGCGTGAAACCGAACTGGGTTGGGTTGTTTCCGGTGAAATTCGTGATGAGTCTGTAGCGTGCCTAAGCCCCCAGCAAATCAACACCGTTACTATCGAATCGCTCAACGAAATGATTAAAAGTTTCTGGGAAATTGAAGAAATCAGCAATGTTTCCCAGCGTACTGTTGAAGAAGAGGAGTGTGAAGAGACTTTCCGCAGCACTCATCGTCGTGATCCTACCGGTAGATATGTTGTGAAGTTACCACTCCGTGAAAATGTTTCTCAGCTCGATGATAATCGTTCGTTGGCTCTTCGTCGCTTTTACTTTCTTGAAAGGCGTCTCCTTCGTGAGCCTGAGCTTCACGCGCAATACTCGAAATTTATCGAGGAATATGAAAGCCTAGGGCATTGCAGAGAAGTTCGTGAGTCAGATGATCCTCCCAGCATGTTGAAGTATTACTTGCCACATCATGCTATCCTAAGGCCGTCGAGTTCAAGTACCAAGCTACGAGTTGTTTTCGATGCATCGGCAAAGCTCTCCTCCGGAACCTCACTAAACGACGTTTTGCAGGTTGGTGCAGTCGTCCAATCTGACCTTGAGAAAATTATCTTGCGATTTCGAAAACACACATACGTGTTCACTGCTGACATTGCTAAAATGTTCAGACAGGTTTTTCTTGATCCTTCACAGGTCGCTTTCCTTCGAATTTTCTGGCGTTCAAAGCCATCGGAAGCTCTCAGAGTTCTCGAGCTACTAACCGTGACTTACGGTACCTCCGCTGCTCCGTTTCTTGCAACCAGAACGTTGCTTCAGTTGTGTATTGATGAAGGTGACGAGTTTCCGCTGGCAGCGCATATTATTCGAGAGGATTGCTACGTTGACGATGTTCTGTCAGGTACTGACAGTATCGAGAAGGCCATCGAATGTCGTCAACAAATTCGGAATTTGTTGCAGAAAGGAGGTTTCCCAGTGCACAAATGGTGTGCCAATGATCAAAGGATTCTCGAAGGTGTTCCCGAATCTGAGCGTGAAACTCTTGTCCAATTGAACGAAATATCCGCCAATGAAGTCATAAAAACCCTCGGTCTTCTTTGGTGTCCAAATAGCGATGAATTTCTATTTGCGATCAATCCTGATCTTTCCGAGATGTCACCCGTTACAAAACGAAGTATGTTTTCAGAAATCGCGAAACTGTTTGATCCACTCGGCCTCGTGTCCCCAGTTATCGTGCTTGCTAAGCACCTAATGCAAAGAACATGGACTCTGAAGATTGGTTGGGACACGCCCCTTGAAGGTGAAATTCTTCATTCTTGTTTGCAATTCCGTTCCTCCTTGGCTCAGGTTAAAAACATTCGAGTTCCAAGACATGTATTGGTTCCTCATTTTGAGTATGTTGAATTACATGGGTTCGCTGATGCTTCAGGGATCGCCTATGGAGCTTGTCTTTATGTTCGTTGTGTCCAACCAAATGATGTGATCATGGTGAGACTTCTTCGTAGCAAGTCGAAAATTGCCCCTATCCATGAACTGACGATTCCTCGTAAAGAGCTTTGTGCTGCTTTACTGCTATCGAAGCTTGTCCAAAAAACCATTCCTGCCATGCAATTAAACTTCTCGTCTCTGTTCTTGTGGTCAGATAGTCAAATTGTTCTTGCATGGCTCCGAAAACCCCCATCGATGTTGCAACCATTTGTACGCAATCGTGTTTTGGAAATCACGGTCGAGAATGGTCACAATGAGTGGAATTATGTACGTTCTAAAGACAATCCAGCTGATGTGGTTTCCCGGGGACAATTACCAGGAGTTTTGAAATCAAATTCGTTATGGTGGGACGGTCCTGATTTTTTGAGATCCACTTCTTTCAATCAACCTGAGGTTGAAAATATTCCCGATGAACAACTCCCAGAATTTAAATCCGCTCCGGTAGTTGTGATGCCTGTTCTAAATTCTGACGATCTTCCTTTATTCAAGAAATTTAGTTCTTTCCGTAAATTACAACGTGTACTAGCGTACGTACAGCGTTTCATAAATAACTGTCGAACGAAAATTTCTGAGAACCGTGTTAAGAAATGTCTCGCTACCATTGGCGAACTAAGATCATCTCTCCATACGATTGTGAAGGTTATCCAACAAAATGTACTGATTGACGATATAAAAAGGGTTGAGAATGGAGAACCTTGTCGAAAAATCGGAATGCTAGGACCTTTTCTGGAAGATGGCGTTCTACGTGTTGGAGGACGGATTCAGAATTCCCGGGTTCCCCTGAGTACGAAACACCAGTACATCTTGCCAAATCACCCTTTGACCGATCTTCTCATTCGAGCATACCACGAGGAACACCTCCATGTCGGACCGTCTGGTTTGTTGTCCGCTCTTCGTCAACGCTTTTGGTTGCTGGGATCTCGATCGGCTGTACGGAAGATTACACGAGGATGTGTCCGATGCTTCCGTATAAAACCTAAGGGAGTTACTCAATATATGGGTAGCTTGCCAGTTAGTCGCGTTACTCCTGCAGCTCCTTTTGAAGTATCTGGAGACGATTATGCAGGACCGTTCATTATTAAGCATGGAGTAAGGAAACCAATTCTCGTGAAGGCATACATTGCGGTTTTTGTATGTCTGGTAACAAAATCCATTCATCTGGAATTAGTGTCGGACATGACTACGGCTGCCTTCATCGCCGCTCTACAGAGGTTTATCAGTCGGAGAGGTTTAGTTAGAGAGTTGCACTCGGATAACGGTAGCAATTTCCGAGGTGCCCGGACAGAACTACATGAGGTTTTTGTCTTATTTCGTGATCACTCCGCTGTTCATGAAATTGAATCCTTCTGCCAAACCAAGGAAATTGTTTGGCATTTCATTCCACCAGATGCTCCCGAGTTTGGAGGCTTGTGGGAAGCTGGCGTCAAAAGTACAAAGTACCACCTGAAGCGAATACTCAAGGAAACTCCGTTGACTTTCGAAGAATTCTACACGCTGCTTACTCAAGTGGAAGCAATTCTAAATTCACGACCTTTGTTTTCCCATTCCGATGATCCAACTGAAGGCGAAGTAATTACCCCTGCACACTTCCTCATCGGAAGACCACTTACCGCTATTCCTGAGCCTTCCTATGAAGGCCTGAGTAAAAACCGGTTGTCCAGGTGGCAGCATTTACAGCTAATGAGAGAGCATTTTTGGAGGTCTTGGGTCCATGATTATCTTGTTAGTTTGCAACCAAGGGGTAAAAATCAGATTCGTCAGCCCAATGTTAACCCCGGTTCAGTCGTTTTACTCGAAGATAAAAATTTGCCACCACAGCAGTGGAAATTGGGAAGAATTGTCCACTCGCACCCTGGCGAAGACAACTTAGTGAGAGTTGTTGATGTAAAAGTGGGAGATACAGTTTACCGACGCCCAATAACGAAAATTTCCATTCTACCCATAGATGACAATAAGCCTAAGGTCAACAATCAGGAATCTCCAGGTGAATCATCGAATCGCGTGAGGGAGGATGTTCGCAACAGCGAATAAGTTTCGAGACGACCCTGCACCGCCGCTGGCACTGTAAACGTCCTGAGTTTACCGACCGTCAACGCATCAGCAGCAGAAAAAATCTCCCTTCCTTCCTCCTCATCCTTTTTTTACTAACCCCGAGATAGCCGCGGGAAAACGGCCTCCCTACTAACATGACAACAACCAATCACAATCAAGATTGTATTTTATAGTACACTTTTCTATCCTTTTTGCGTTGCGAAGTAACAGCCAATCAGCAGTGGCTGATGAAATATTAAAATGTTTAAAAGTAGAGTACGCACCAAAAACTTTGTCAGTCTTTCTTGCATCCTGAAGAATAAAGCAACCACAACAAGTAAAAAGGTTTCTCGCAGTATTAATTCAAGAAGAAACGTCTTCCAGTTTGCTTGCTCCTGCTGTTGATTGGTTTCGTCTGCTTGCTGTTTGAAGATCCGTTCGTCAGCGTCCTGCTCTGACATGGTCCTACTAGTTGTCTGCTGCGTGTTTCCACATTATCACTTTTCCAAAAGAGTTTATTTCATCGGAGTTCTTTTCAGAACTTCCGATATCGTGTGGTAAGTGGCTTCACCAGCAGAACTAGTGCCCACTCCGTTCCGGGAGCAGCAATCCGTTCCATCGCTTGTCGTTGACAGTGGGTCAACGAAGCATAGTTCGTGTTCATCGTTGGCAGTGGCCAACAATCAGTCTGTCCGTCGATCTCGTTGGCAGTGAGCCAACAAGAAAAATCGTGTTCGTTCGTGTCTGTTGGCTATGCCCAACATACGCCACCATATGAATCATCTCAGTCCAGGCGGATAATGTTAAAATCGTGGAAGTTTAGTTCATCTTCAGAAGAAAGCCAAGTTTCACAGAGTGCAAATATATCACAATCAGAATTGTGAATCAAATACTTGAACGAGTCTAATTTAGGTATTAAACTACGACAGTTCCATTGTAATAAAGTGATCATATCTTGATCCTCACTCGACGAATTATCCATCGAAAGATATGAATTCACCAATGAGGGGCCATGATGCAGTCAATTGCTTGAAGTAGTATCCGACTATAGGAACAAGCAGGTCAATAAGCCCTCGAAGTGGCGATTCGTCGGGAAAGCCGAGGGCATTCAAAATATTATCCACAATGTCCTTAAATTTAATCTTTCCTCGCTTGGACGGGAGAGTTTTCTTTGAATTGCGAGTAGACGTGGTGTTTATTTTTGGTAACCTCTTACGATTACCTTTATTAGGTAGCGGCGCACTCCCGGGGAGCTAGTCGGCTTCCTTTTACCGGGGGCGTGTACCTCCGGAGACTCACTCTCATCTGCTTGTGTTTTCATTTTGAGCGGCTGATGCCAACGAAGCAGAGGATCCATTTTGCAACTTAACCATTTCTGCAAACGTCAGCTTGGAGCGTTCTTTTATTGAACGCTTCACATTGTTGGTACGCTTCTTGTACGCGGGGCAGTCCTGCAAAGCATGAAGAGGTTCTTTGCCACAGTAAGCACATTTAGTTGCTTCCTGTTGACAAGCACCCTCCATGTGGTCTTGGCTACATTTGCCACAACGAGGCTTGTTGTCACAAAAAGCAGCTGTGTGTCCCAACTTTTTGCAGTTGGTACAATTATATACCCTTGGTACAAAAAGTCGCACCGGGAAAAAAACATTTTCAATTTCTAAGAACTTTGGGAGAACCGATCCAGCGAAAGACACCTGCAGTGAGCCTGAAGGGGAATAAGTCTTTTGACCATCTACCGTGGTCGCTGAATACAATATCCTGCAACCCAGAACGTCCACGGTAGATGTAGCAGCATTTTGAAGGCGCCCCATACCTTCCATGACGTCCACGAAGTTGTTTAACATTCTACGAAGTATCCTGAAAATCGATGATGGTCCCTGAACTTTTACGAAGTTCCACGAACTTCTATGAAGTTCTCTGAAATCAAATAAATGTCTCTTGACATCTAAGAAGTTCCCTAATGGGACGTGATATTATGTTTGTTATGTTATGTTATGTTATGATTATGGTGGATAATTTCTCTCATGAATGTATTTGTAAAAAAAATTTGCCGTGCTTTAGGATTACAAAGATTACATACTAAAGGGTAAAGGTAATGCATTAGACTAGCCCACAAAAATAAAAGTTCTAATTTTCCACGGGCCAACCTCTCGATTTGTGCCTTTGGGTGAGAAAACCATTATCGGAAAGTTTCAGCACATTTGGTTTTAAGATTAGCTGGCACTTTTAGTTTGAATTTTGTATGGGGAATTTGGTAAAAATACATGGAAAAATGACTCTCCTACACTCTATCGATCATAAAAAGGTTTGCTTATTCAAAAAAATGTAGTTTTCTTATTGCAAAGTTCAAACAATGAGTAACAACCTTGCTGAAGATTGCATCACTAATCCAGTTAGTTTTATTGAGATATTCGCTTTTGAATGTATATGAGCATTTTGTATATGAAAATTTCAACCAAATCTCCTATATGAACACTAAACCAAAAGCGCCAGTCCGTGTAACGTCAAAAAGAGCTGAAACATTCAGAGTGTGGCTATCTCACCTACTGACACGAGTCAGGATGTTGGCCTGAGGAAAATATAAACTTTTATTTTTTTTGTTGTAATCTAGTTGATACGTTTTATAAGCTGCCTGTATTTTGTCGAAATATACGAACAAAATGCACATATAAATTCAAGAATGAATATATCGATAATACTGACTTGAATCATGATACTGTCTTCAGGAAAGTTGTTTCTTATAGTTTAAGCTACGTGTGCTGCAATTCTGAGCTTAATCGAATTTGCTGAACCAAATGCTGCTATGCACGAAAGAGTGAAGAAATGTTATTTCTCCATACATTTCAACCAATATCCCCATATAAATTTTAAATCAAAAACGCCAGTTCGTTTTGCATCCGAATGAGCTGAAATTTTCAGATAGTGGTTTTCTCACCTAATGGCACAAATCTAGGGGTTGGTCCGTTGAAAAAAATGTTAAAAAATTTCCCCCATATAAATGTGGGCCAGTCTAGTAATGCATACCTTTTACCGTAACGAATGACAGCCAGGGAGAGCTATGGAAGCCAAGATAGAAGTCGGAGACATATAGAAGTTCATCCAGAAGGAGTAAGCATTTTACAAGCTTCCGCTCGCTAACCTAAGGAAGGACTCTAAAAACTGCAAATACTGAGTCTTTTCATCAGTTGAGACTAGTACTACGTACTTTCAACCATCTTAACAATGCATTTCAATGGTTTTCGATCAACTATGAATGATGGACATCTCACGACACTCAACCTGATTGAATCAAAATGTTCACGGTTTGTTTCACTGCTAGATCCTATTTTTCACGAGTGCTTCTTGTAAAACGATCATATTCAAAACGTGATATCTGTGTGCAATTCTTTCGAAAAATCAGAATGAATGGCAAACAAAGGGAAGAGATATATTTCATAAGATGTGAAAGTTCTGGATTCAATTTCTGCTACAGATATTCCAAGAAAGATTTAAAGTGGTAAAAGAGTCTCAAATTAAAAAATCCCGGGGTACACGCGAACCCGGGATTTGATGATGATGCCCTGTTTACATTATGCTGGTGAGCTTTTTTGCGAGCAGCTGGCACATTAGCGCTAGTGAAATGGCATAAGTGTAAACACCCCATTAATGTTGCTCTACGCCTGCATTAACAAATATTTGACATATTAATCTCGCTCAGTGATGATATTCAAGCTGAACATTGCATTAGGTCCTAAGGCTCTGAACCATTTGGCGATTTTTTTTTAACTTTTGGTTAAAATTTGACAGATGGAAAGTTATTGATTAACCCTGCTATCCGAGCATGGTTATTACTGACAGGTACAAGAAGTTAAATTTTGACAACCGTGGCTCGAAAACCGGTCGATCGACAGCACGGGGATTTTCGAACACAGAAAATAACTTTCGAAATGTCACTTTTAACCACGAGTTAAATTTAACTCGGCAAACGGTTCACAGCCTAAGTAACATTGACAGATCATAAAAAACAATTTGTGCCAATTAAAAGCTGAACAAACTTTTTTTCAGCTAAAGAAGCATATTTTTGCTTGAATACACTCTAATTTCGCTTTCAATGTTTGTTGGGATTCTCTTCGTGAATTTTTTCTTTGCATCCCCATGGCCATGTAAAGACATTCCCAGGTATTTTCAGTACACAGATCGACAAAAGAAGCTTTTATCTAGCATCTAATAAGACAATCACATCAAGAAACGGTTCTGTGCTCAAGTTATTAACGAAAGAGAAAGTCGACGAAGAGAATCGATCAATGTTACTTAGGACCTAATGCAATGTTCAGCATGAAATGTTTTAGCATTTATGACGCTTAGGAATGGGCGTTTTGAAAAAAAAAATCGATGTTGTTGAAACGATTCTAAAACTTAATATAAAATCGATCCTCGAAAATATCGAAAGAAAAAAAATCGATTCGAGGAAATTGGACGAGGGGCACGCAATACAAAGAACCGGTGCGTTGAAGCTTAAAGGTAATCAAAAGTACTTCAAGTAATTAATGCGTTTTGAAGTAGCACTGACGGTAATTGAAATCATCTATCCGTAATAATTGTAATTAAAAGTATTGAAAATGTAATTAATGTACTTTAATTACGAAATTTCAACCGTAATTAATGAAGTTAAAAAGGAGTTAATGTTCTACATTGTGTAATTAATGTAATAAAAGCAGTAGTTAATGGAATTAATTTAATTACAGCCGTTGCCTGCGTTGGAGTTAAAGGTTATTGTATGCCCCTAGTATAATGAGAGAGAGAAGGATCAGTAATTTCCTTTTAATTCCACTACCTTATTTGCTTATCCTTGACAGAAACGCGTATTTCGTCTACAATGTGCAGACTTCTTCAGTGTCTTGTACTAATACTTGACTGAGACAGGGGGGGGGGGCTATTTCACGCATGAAGTAATACAAACATGATTAGTTATAGTTATAATTTAAGGTCAAACTTTAACCAAAGGTTCTAAACTGTTCAAAGTTAGGTAGTCATTTCTAAGTGTGTATGCTTGAAGAAATCCACCTTCTAGAACTGACCTTTCGAAACCCTTAAATTTGACATTCAGAAGACCTTCACAATCCGACCATTTCCATCACAATTCATGAGCGCACCGAAAAGCTCTGATTTGTTCTTACTAAGCTTCACTTTTTACTCTACAAAGTCAAACTCAAAAATATGTAGCTGTCACTGGTCGGCATTGAATGTAGCCCTCCTCATGTTCTCATTTGTCTACCACCGCATCGAGACGAGAGAAGAAAAGAAAAAAATCGCCAACATTGAATGTGACAACTCTGTGTGCTTGATATTGAGTTCATTTTTTTTTTGGACGAACGCGAATTTGTTTACGGCAGCAGTGAGCCAGTTCTGGTTGAAACAAGACTTTATCTTATTTTGCATCTTTAATTTTTGTCTGCCATGCTTCATTTCATCATTCTCGGTTTGTTCTCATAGAAACGACATTAAACGAGAACATGAAACGGAACGAAGATTGAATGTTGGCCGGAATACAATCGAATCAGTGACACAACAATGGATTGTGTGCTGGCAAAAGATCTGTTGCGCCAATTCAGATCGAAATTTGCATAATTGAATAGGTGAGCCAGAACATAATTAAATGTTTCGGTTCGTTGTTTATTGTTTCGGAGCTTGTTTTGTAGCTGGTTTTCCAATTAGGGGCTGCCCATAATCCACATGAACCGTTTTTGAGAGGTGAGGACAATCATCCACGCACATTTAACAACACAATAAGTTAATTGGGGTATCGAAACGTGCAAATTTCGTATATAATTCTTTAAAAAAATAAGAGTTGTATCGTACACCGGGTGTAAATTGATCATTTAGGTTGAAATTGATTGAACAAACTGCTGAAAATTAGCTCGTTTTTTTAAGGTGTATTATGGTGATTTACAGGTGATACAATATTTTTCCACAGACTAACAGACATAACAGTAAAAAATCACCACTACTTTAAAATACATTGCTCAAAGTCCCCAAACCAAAAAGCAAATTACCCAACATTATTATTTACCGTTCATTGCATTCACGATGATTTCTTTATAGGGGTACACTTTGTGAAAACCGGAAATGGAACATGTAACAATATTATGAAAGATTTTGAACGTTAATAACTCAGCTGCTCCTGGACCATTCTCAATAATTTTATCACCAATCGATCAGGAATATTTCTACGCATTTGTAAGACTTATTCATTTTCAAAATGTCACTATTGAAAATTGCACGAATGTGCAACTATTACTCTGATAATTAAAATTATCACCGATTGCCTGCAAAGAGCGATTTCTCTAAGACAGATTTCAAAGTTGAATTCCATCCGGTCTCACCAATACACTTTATTCAATCACCGCGTGGTGAATCGAGGTGTTATCCAGTATACAACGAAAGGCCTCCTACAAGGAGTGAGTTGCAGCCCACATGAGCATCTATAGAAGGAGGAAGATGCCGCACCGCTATTTTTTCGGAATCAGTAGCTCTAAACTCACAAGATTTTCAAATTTAAATAGATTAAAAGTTACACTAAATCGCACCTCTCCTGACCAACGCATAGCTTGGTATAAAGAGAGAAAATACACACTTAGTATAAAAATGGTTTATACGAGAATGTGTATATTTGGTCTTTATACATGCCATGTATAAAGAAGATTTATTCAATGAACTGCTAGCAGCGATGTTTTTGTTACGATTTCGGTTAAGTATAGAATTTATTTGCAGTGAAAAATATTTTGTCATTTTTATTATTCAGAGTGCATCTACAAATAAATTGCATTCGTTTTGTTGTTTAGTTGGTGCGTTGGTTTGGAGCTTGACTAGTAAAAATACGCTTGATGTGCCTTATCAAGTTGATCCGATTTCAGGAACTGTAGACGACTTGGCTCATGTACGGTGCTAGACCATACGATCAACGAAATGCTTCTCAGCAGAACCGCTCTACTTGGATCGTCGACACCGGAGAAAGTGCACATAGGTGCTGCACCTTCCTTCACTGATCATTTGGTTGTGCAATATTGTTCCTATCGTTGGGCGTACTGGAAAGTTGGTCAATTCGATATATTGCATTTTAGGAAGCTGTTTATTTAGTGATGATCTTAAAGGATGAGAACATAATTTAATTACAATCCATTTATACCTGAACTAAAATACAAACAGATGCAAATACCTTTTTCATTCTGGTGGTCATTCTACCAAGGCCAATATCGATAGCAAGAGCTTATCGCCAAGCTAGAAATAAAAATTCCAAAATCAATGCACTTTTTTTTTATAAATAATGTACAATATACTTACTGAAAGTTTTATTTTCACCAATTAAATGCAGATAAATAAGCGAAACTTTTTGGATCAAGGTGAAAGCTAACAGTGTGGCATATTGCTGATTTGATAAGCACGAATATAAATTTTGACACGTTATTCGTTGTCGTGTATAAATAAAGATATTTTTTAATCATAGCTATGAGTATCCACAGCTAAATCAAAAAAGGTTAAATGTTATACTATTTTAGATTAGTAATATATTTGAGTGTACGTGAGTCGCTGTGGGCCATCTTTGTCAAGCGTATCATACTAAAGAGTATACACAGAGAGAACCTCGCTTAAATTTCTATTAGTGCACAAAACACAAGCTCCTGCTACAGTTAACAAATAATACTTATTATATAAAACCACGTGGTCCTACGTCACCATTGCGTACAACCCCATAGGGCTGCGCAATGTAGTTTTTTGTTAACATAGGTGCTCCAGCTACTACAGTAACTTGTACAAATCGTGGGAAGCTGGTCAACCAATACATTTTGCACGAAATATCGTGTGCTGCCGTGAAAAAACACTTAGGACTAGTGGTTTTTTCCTACACATCAAAATCTGCAAATCAAGCATCGCATTATGCACCTTGCCACATCCTTACAATTACAGGGGATAGGAAGGAAAATTAGTCTAATCTACTTAAGAAGGTGCAGGAAACCCATTCTAACTTCAAAGATACCACGAGATAGAACATTTGTGGTAGTAGGAAATGGAATATATTTAGGAATCTCTATTCGAAAATCTAAAGTAAAGATTTTGTGAAAATGTAAACAAAATAAATCATCAAAATGATCTGCAATAAGCCTGCCTTTCCAGGTCTTCGAAGCTGTTCCATGCATCATCCTTGCCAGTACTCTCCAGCACGCGTTTTCGTTTCACACCGACGCATTGAAACCATTCATTACTCTTTCGCCTGCCTTACGGCATTGGAATCCATACGCAGGATTCACAGCAGAATGTTCAGACCCTCCAGAGCTTGGAGCACATCTAATCATCAACACCATCATAGAACGATTAGAAAACCCAACACCTCCGACGCAGGCATCGATCACTTCACTATGCCACACATTTCTGGTCCGGGAGCACACGCGAAGAAAATATAACAAGTACGCAGATAGCGACATCTCTTCTGATAACCGAACCCCACACGTATCAATATATTGACGCTAAGGGGAATTACGATGAGACAATGAGACAGTTCCGGGCCCGTAACTCTCCCACCGTATTTGCCGTTCGTCGCGATTTGGAGCCTTCTGCACTTTGTACGTATGCAGTCCCTCCCGCTCCTTGGCTCTCTGAACTAAAGACTTGGACAGATTCACCTTTTTGGCCACATCTCTGACGGAAGAATTGGGATTCCGCTTAAACGCATTCACGACACGCTTGTGATCCTGTTCACTAATAGAACATCCATTCTGACCGCATTTATCCTTCCGTTGACTGCACGATTCCGAGTTGTTTCCGATGTCCCGATGAGAGAGATAAGGATTTTCCAGGTGCTTGCGCAAAATCAATTAATTATATGATTTGAGTAGTAGCTATACTGAAGATCCGAGAGATGTCGCCCCTTCAGTGGTAGGAAAATCATTTTTGCAGTATACAGCGATAAAAATGCAGTGTTACAATACACCCCAAACTACTTCTAACCAAATTTTCATGAGAAAATACACAATGAGTAATTTTCTACACTTTTTTTTTCCGTGTAATCGCTTTTAGAAAGGCACGCTAAAACTGCTTGACGAAGTGGTCTTTTGAGCGGAAATAAGCATCATAAATGCTCAAACCAAGGCTCGAACATTTTTTGAATCAAATAACCAAGTGTTATAACAGCATTTGCTATATTTTGGGATCGTCAGTTAACCTCACATCAAAGAAAGGAAGCTCACCTCTGCTTCGAAAAGTGAAAAAAAAAAATCGATGTTCTTTAGAGTGCCACCTAGCGGTGGAAATTACGCTTTTTACACGGAAAATATTGATAGTATTATACCAACTTCGATGACAGGTACAAGTACAGCTTGGCTGCTTTAAAGCGTTTTTATAAAAAAAAATTAATATTTTTCTACCATTAAAATTAATTCGTATAGTAACGTATACGGTAAAGTAGAAAAGCGAAAATTCCAACACGGGCCAATTAATTATATGATTTGAGTTGTAGCTATATTGAAGATCCGAGAGATGTCACCCCTTCAGTGGTAGTAAAATATTTTTTGCAGTATGGAGAATATCAGAAAATCCATGATTTGTGACTAAACATGCTTTCACAGAAGGAAACAAATAAACGAGTGTTTACCTTATCACCATAGTAATGTACTCGTGCAATTTTTGTGCCTCTAAAACTGCCCATTAATACGAATAATACTGAAAATTTTCATGCATTTCCAAATGGTTTCCTACCATTTCCATACATTCGAAAGTGACTGGCCCTCTGGATGTGGATGATGTCAAAAACAACAAAACATCATTAATTGATTTATCTGTATGTAAAACATAACGTCGGAGAAAAGGCGCTGCATTTGCACAACGTTGTATTTGTACGATCTATCGAATTGAAACATGTTTATGGCGGTATCCCATGACCGGTATTGTTGATCCACTTGGAAGCTGGGAAATATGACTTGTGAAATAAATAAAAAAAAATGACGTTAAACAATAGAAGAAAAAAAATGTCCATAAATAGTATTAAACTGAAAGGAATACTTTTAGAACTTTCAAACACAGTCAAGTATCTGGGAGTTACTCTTGACAGAAAACTAAATTGGAATTCGCATCTAGAGCAAGTCATTAGTAAAGCAACAAAAGCTCTTTGGATAAGTAAAAAAACTTTTGGTAGGAAATGGGGACTAAAACCTAAAATGATCAACTCCCAAGCAACAATTTTTGTTTTATTTAAGTTTTATAGCAGTTGATATAACCAAATTATAAAACCTTCACTGACGACCACATTGCTTTAACAATCTCCTGAGAACCGCAATACAGCCATGTCATGGCCAATTGGCCCAGTTTTAATGCAGTCATTAAAACTTGATATGCGAACTACTTTAGGAGCATAGGATTTATGTCAGTTTTATCACACTCTAGACGTGATTGTTAAAAATGAAAACATTAAACCTCCTCCAGGTCAGAAAGTTTTAATAGCCTTCTAATGACTACCATAAAACTATATTACAACCGCATAAATCGCTCCTGAAGAAGTTGATAAAACATGATACGCAAAAATTTTTGACAATTTTGAAGGTTTTAAGTTGGGGTTTTTGGGTGATAGTTAATATTGAGAAATATTTTATTGTGGTTTTATTCTTTCGATGTTTGATGTGAAATCATGATCCTTGTCAGTTGGTAATAATGACTGATATTATTGTACATTGAAAATAAGACGACTTTATTATAATTTTAAACCAATCTGTATATGCTTCACAGCATGCCGTGCAATATTTATGGTGATTATTATACCAAATAGGAGCATAAATTTAGTGCGCCATATGAATACTAAAATATAGGGATATTTTTAATTTGTCTGCATTAGCACCATGCATTAAAGAGTCATTCAAAGATTATCTATTTAGTACAAAACTGTTACTACTGTTGAGCAATAACCAGTCACATATTATTTAATTATACATAGATGTATGAAAGTGTTTTATTGCCTATCAATTAAAGTGTAATTATTCATACTGTGTGAAATTTGTTCATACGGCGACATTTTTTTTCGTTATAACTTGCTACTCCTTAAAAATACCTCAATAAAACATATTCTCCTAGATTGGAATTCTATAGCATAACATAAACCTAATGGTTGTATCTTAGCATTTCGTAGTCCAAATTGAGAGCGTTAAGTTATATTTAAGCTATACAACTAGCTTGCTGGTTTTATTCGGTACAGCGAATCAAAACAAAACAAAAACCATGACCACCTGTCAAAAAGTCAACATTCCAAGCGATCCTCCTATTTTCGCTTGTAATCAAGATGTAAGAAATGCTTATTGGATCCACTAAAAGCTTTTTCAATACAAGGTTTAAAGCCGTGATGTCAATACTGGCCATCTCCAAACGGATTTAGTGAAACTGTCGGCGTTGCTTTAAGAAGGGTTCGTGGATCTTTCGGAAGTGTATCGGAAAGCCGCTTGTTCAATATTTTTAAGAGCTCCTTCACCGCACTGTGCCTTATGTAGGGATCGTATAACTGTAGTTCCACCAGGAGTTTCATATTGTCGATCGTCTCATCTTCATCGTGTTCAGAAGCACTGAAGGGGTTTTCATTTCATATATCTGAATAGATTTGTTTTTTATAATGACAAAAAATTTCAGAGTATTTTTTGTTGTAGCAGTATATTTCTTATCTGTGAATCTTAGGCCTCTGATAAAGATGATAGTTGTAATGAAGCTTTAATGAAGGTCTAAGACTGCTTCAAGTTTTATATCGGTCATAAAAAGTGCAACATAAAACATAATTGTATGTTTTGTTTTGGTTTTATTCTTCAGTTATAAGTAGTGATGCAGATCCACCTTACAGCTACCGTTAAAACTATGAAGTCTGAGTTTTAATTTAGTAGTCATAAAACAGTTTTATAGACGACTTGACGGCCTGATTTTATGACAAGCACACAAAACCGTAATACAACCACAGGCTGGAAGGGATGCTATGATAAAACAATGATAAAATAAGAATAAATCTTCCAAGCATTTAGATTGTTACTTGGGCTGGATTTATTTGACGATTTTGAAACCCACACAGAAAAACTGTTGCGTAAAATCTCCCTTCGTTTAATTTTGAACTATACTAGCGTTAGCGTTAGCGCTGTTATGATATACTTCGTAGATTGGATACTAGCGACACTCACGTCTCTTCTGAAATTCTCAGTTAGACTACTTTCAGGAATAATGCTGCTTAACGGCGCCGGTGGTGTAGTGGTAAGCGTGATTACCTCTCACCCCAGCAGGCCTGGGTTCAATCCCAGTCGGCGCCGCCGGGATGTTCTGAGGCATAACATCTCTGATCACGCCTTCCTTCCAAACACCCACCCTCCAATCTCCTCCCGCATCCAACAACACAAATCTCCATTATCTGATTATTTAACGCAAAAACGAGCAAGTAATATTAAATCTCTGGTATCGTATGCTAATGTTAGTTGACTGTAACAAAAATAATATGCTTAAATAAAATAAAATATTAATAAAATGATATGCAAAATTTACTAGAAGATCATTAGAACGATGGTTTGCACGTGAAGCCAATACTTGAAAGACTGTTGCATCTCCTGCAACATTCCGTTGGATCTTCAAAGAAGCTCTTGCACCTGCCTCCAATCAGAATCATCGGGCCAGATTGCCAATCGCCTAATAAAATTTCTGATGAAAAGGATTATGATAAACGAAAACACTTTCGAATGCATTTCCAACCGATAACTTTCACTTTCTTGCACTAAAATTAGAAAACGCCAAGAAAAAATAAAACCGTAAATTTGACACTCGGAAATTTTTCGCGTCCGTACAGAAGCAGAGCACACTTCGATCTTCCTTCGTTTAATTTTGAACTATACTTGGCATAAACAGCAAAATCATTTACAAGCTTGCATACTCTCACCCCAGCAGGCCTGGGTTCAATCCCAGTCGGCGCCGCCGAGATGTTCGGATCACGCCTTCCTTCGGATGGGAAGTAAAGCCGTTGGTCCCCGGTTCATGAGTTGATGGGTCGATAGGTAGGGTCCAGGTGTGGGAGCTGCCTTCCTGGCACGTCGGTAGCATTGGTGCTCAGCACGGAAAACAAGATCGACGGAAAAAAAACAAACCAAAGGAAAAAAAAAAGCTTGCTAACAATATTGCTAATTCATGCGATATTGCGCTTAAATTTACACGAAATATCGTGTAAATTTAGGCCAAATCTAGAGTTAATTTTATGTGCGCTATATCTCGCAGAAATTTACATGAATTTTCGAACGGTGTAGAATAACCTTTGCATCATTGGTTTGGTGGCCTAAAACCAATGAAAAAACAGCTCAGAAAAAGCTGGGGGGCTCGAGGGGGGCGACACATCTAAATCTCAAGTTTAGATGCTCAACAAATCTCACACTAGCGAATCAATCTTCGAAAAATCTTCTTTCATTTGTCGCATCTACTTGCATCGCGTATCATCTTTTTGCAGGAAATCTTCAGAATCGTCATCAATCTTCTTTCTATCTACTCAGTGTGCGCGCAGCTAGCAACAGCAAAACACAATCTTTTCTGCATCGTAGATAGAGTCGTCCCCCTCGGGGAGGCTGCAAAGACTAGCTACTCTCTAAATAACTGGTGCAATGAGTAGCACAACAAGTATGGCACTTTATCTGCTTCCGTTGCATCAATTTATTCAATTAGAAGCCGAAAGGAGTGCATTGAGGATCCGACGGTCACAGCACTTCCTTGAAGGTGATCTTAGAGGACATATGAGCATCCTAAAAATGTTCAATATTGATTATATTGTGTTACAAAATGAGGATTGGATGAAGAAAAAATATCACTTCGATCGTCTTTACAATGTAGCAGATGCGGATCGAGATTTGTGGGACAATGGAGAACCAAACATTCGTCCAGGATCAATTGTCTTTTATACAGACGGCTCTAGATTGGATAATCGTGTAGGAGCAGGGGTAACAGTTCCAGGTATAAATATCTCAATATCTATGAGCTACTGGACTACCGTGTTCCATGCAGAAGTCCAAGCAATTCTTGAATGTTCTAAAATTTGTTTGCGTAGAAATTATAGACATTCGAATATCTGCATTATGTCTGATAGCCAAGCAGCACTAAATGCTTTGAAATCAGCAACATGTTATTCTAAACTTGTATGGGAATGTGCAATGTCACTCCAAAAATTAGCCTACCAAAACGGCAAAAAGGTAGATGCGACATACTATGTTTTGAATGTTCCCCAAAAATAAAAAAAACGCTCCATTAAATTTGATACCGTGATCTTTACGATGCGTAAGAAATGTGCATATAGGCATGACAAATTTCCGTAGACATTGAAATAAGGCACACTTTAAATCATGCAAATGCTCCATTACAAAAGTAATGTTCCTTATGTTCTGTTCAGGAATGATACCTTTTAAATGCAGCTGTAGTCGCTATATTAAAGTAAAATTCCCATACAAGAAGAAACATTGCTTCCTAAACTGTGGGTATTTTCACTATATAACAAGGACAGTGCACTGTAAAAATACATGCGGGCTAATTAAAAAGACCGCAAAAAACATATATAGGATAAGTTATTGCTCCTTATTTGCTGTATATTGTCCTTTGGAAATAATAGACTATATCGCTCGAAAGACTACGCAGGATAGAAACAAAAGCTATCACCAATGCACCCCTCGGTAACATAATAAATCTTGGGTAATGGTAACCCTATTAGTTTTCAATCACGATCAATTATAACAATTAAAAACAAATAATCACACTATTGTGCTGCAAATGCTTCTTCTTAAAATAAAAAAATACAACCCAAAAAGAGAGTCATTATCCCTTGTAAATACAAATGCTCCATTAATTACTCAGAGTTATCAGCCACATTTTTTACCATTTTAAAAGCGTAAATGCTCCAATATTTCTTAGAAAGGCTCAATCAATTCAGTGAAGTACACTATTTTTATATGGCTGTTTTTACGGAAAATGCTCCTTAAATCCAAGAAAAATGCTCCTTTACTATTTTTCAACACGGTGGGCTGGTCATTCAGAATTAAGAGCGATGAATGGAATCCATCAATTCAAATACAGTAATTACCCGATTTCTCAGCCCCTCTGCGCATAAGACTTTTATCTTTCAATAATTTCACAGAACAGTAATTTAAAATCTTTCTCATTCATCTTCGAGGTGGATGCTTTAGGTATATTTATGTGCAATAATAATACAGAAACAGTGCATGGGTTTCGTAGCAGCTATTGAATTGTTCTTCTATTATTCTATTATTATGCTATTATTTTTTCCTGATGCAATCGCTTCTTACAAGATTACTTAGTTGTAATTAAGAACGACGATTGTAGCCAACACGAACGACAAAGCCAATACAAGTTGTTATAAATTGATCGATCTACAAAAATCTACATGGAACTGATTGGTGTTTCTATTCAATATAACTGCTTATACACTATCGGTGTTCAAAATAAGACTAAGTTTGTATAGTTTGAAAATGCATAATTTATTTATACCTTCATAAATTTCGTACGTTAGGGAAACTATGATGGACGTACCTATTCAAATAAATATGTCTTCCAGGGTAGGGGTGGTTGTATCCAAACATCTTACGTTGTCTTATAAGGGAGGGTAAGAAATATGCCTACGTTATTATTTAACGGTCCCTTGTACAAATTTCGATGTTCATATTAAGACAAAGTTTAAACTGTTTGAAAATTTAAAATTTATAATGTGGTTAAATCTATGTTGCGCTGTTGATTTGATACAAATTCATTTTTCAAAGTAGTCTAACAGATTGTGACATTGTAGCAGATTATTGAATTTCAGTCACGTGCACAGTAGTTCAGAAGCCTAGTGTAAATGGAATAAATTGTTTCTATTCAAAACGTATGGTGTCTTTGGAAAGCAGGTTCAGTGATGTGGTTAAGGTGGTTCTTACGATTGATAAGTTCAAAATATACAGATTTTAGTTAAGTTTAAATAGACTGACATAATAAAATTTGTGTTTCCAAAAAAAAAAATTAAAAAAAAATACATATATATATATATATATATATATATATATATATATAGTTGAAATTATGTAAATGGCATTTTACGATATATCTAAGAGAACATACTTTCATTCATCTGCGGTGAGACTATTATGAAGGTTTTTAGTTTGCTTAACTCATTCAACTGACTTTTAAAAAGGGTGTAATTTTATAATAAAAAAAATGATGTTTAACTGACCAACAAAAAATGTGTTGTATTGGTTGTTTCAGCAACATGTGTGCCAATTCTGGCGCTTTTATTTAACAATATAAAGAAAGAAAAAAACAGTAACAACTCTTGATTGTAATTTCGATGGAACTTATTAGCCCGCCGAAGTTGAGCGGAATAGACGCACCAGTAATGAATGTGCTGTTATGGTGTGTCTATGGAACTTCCACATGCCATTACTTGAGTACACCGTAATAAGAACGTATAACCATAACTGGTATGATTGCAATACCTAAGTAACGAAGGAAAAGATGGAGTGAAAATTGGAAACCTGAAATAAAAATTTAGTCATTAGTACAAATGTTCTTCTCACAAGATACTCCTCTCTTTTCTGCGCGTCGAGTCAATCTCTTTCACTAGTCATTCTTCTTCATGAAAATAAAGAAACACGTCACATGTCGTAACTTTTATCATCGCATTTAGTGAAGAAGAGTCACACAATTTTCAGAAAAGAAGGAATGTCAAATATTTAAAATTTTCTTGTTAAATATTAGGTCTGCACCCGTGCTTTCTGCAGTACATGATTTTATTACAGAAATTTACAGTAAACGTGAAAAAAAAAAACAATCCGGGAGCAGACCTCTTAATTCATGTAAAATCTAAAAAATTACCGTACCCTGCGCTGTTGAACTCGTTCAATCTCTAACCAGTGCTTTTGAGACGAGTTTCGGGCGGCCCGTTGGTTTCTTAGAGCTGACTATTGTTGTGTTCGCCTCCGGACGAAGTTGGTAGACTCTTTGCTTCACAGCAGCGACCAATATATGGTGGCACACGTTTGCTTTGAAAAATTCAATGCATGTGCAGTTCCATTTTAGGTGGCTTGCATCCGTGATTTGAACGCGGAAAGCTGTTCCGATTTCTTTCGCGAACTGCTCAATGGACGGGGATTTTAGGATTGCAGAATCTAGCAATATCTTGTGCGGTCAGATCCATGCGTCCTCTGCCCGGCAAAAATACGTATGTCGTTGATCCATCTTGTACAGTTCGAACGGTTCCTCCACTATTAATATATTGGAATGCTTTTCGTTCCTCTTGAATCGTGAAAATGCGTGCTTCGCTTATCTGTCTCGCCGGATCGCCATATGCCTCTATTATATCACAAATCTTCTCCTTGAAGGTACCGAGTGGCTCCTTCTTTCGGTGAAGATAGTTGTGTTTTATCGACTTGTTTATTGCTTCTACAGCGTTGTTCGTCGACGGTACACCTGGAGAATGTGCCTCGTGCCATCCGGAAAAGTTAGAATTATCAACGTACTTACGGAAAAACACTAGCAATTCCTTATTGTTGCTGTACTTTTCGAAAAATAGCTCGACAGCTTTCACATAATGCTTTTGAGTAGGAGCAACCTGTATTTGGCTTATCTCCTTTTCAATGCAGGACTTTTCAAACTCTTCTAACGACGACTTCCTTAAGTTCTTTTTTAAGTTTTCCCGCAAGTGGAAGTAACAGTTGATGGGTGTGCAAGTTGTGAACACCGATATTGCCGCCGACTTTAGAGCTATCTCACCATCACTGAGAAAGTACTCAATATGCATGGATACGCCCATTCGTACGCAGGTGTCTTTCAATGCTTGGAAAGCGAAGGCATAATCATGGTGTGTTTGATTTGAGATAGTAGCGAATGCCACAGGGTGTGCGTGGCGCATCTCGTCCACCATGCAGATGACCAGTAGTGGGTAGCCCTCTAGGGTCGTTTTAAAAGTGCAATCCGCCGCCAAGATACGTAGCTTACCAATCACAGAGAGCAGCCGTTTAGAAGATACAACAAATCGAAATTTGTTGTTCTCATGGTCAATATCTTTATTAAGGACAAATGCTCCTCTTTCGTCGTATGGAATGGCTGTTTTTCTCGCGGCCCATTGTTCCAACTCGCCTATGTGAGAATTAGAACAAACGCTTTTTATTAAACAAATAAATCGACAAGTCGTTTTCTGGGAAGAGACACAGTTTTCAACGAAACCTGTAGTAGCTAGAGAAAACTTAGAAACGCATAGTTTTAAAATCAGGTAATCTGAGGTTTTCTCGACGAAAACTTGAAAGGCAAATGAACCAACAGAATCGTTTGCAACCTTTGAGAATAATTTGTAACGTGGAGGGAAATGTGAGGATTTCTTATTTATAATAATCGAACTGATCCATATTATTGATGTGCTAAAAAATCATGTTATTGCAAAGACTCAAACAAATGCAAGGCATAATTGAAAAAATAAAGACTTGAATTGACATCCAAATGATTGCTTGAGAATAAAACTATATGCTAAATGGTTCAATTTGCTACTTTTTTTTGGTTGTAAACATTTTTTCCGTAGGAAAAAAAACAATCAATAGTATCAACCGGTGAAAACTAACGATTCGAAATTGGCTCACTACTTGACTTGCCTATTTTTTCCAAGTAAATTGATTAACTCACCCCATTCTAGTCGAAATTCTAGTACTACACTATGTTTGTTTTGATTCGCTATGAAAGTTTGACAGATAAAATTAGGGGTTGGTGGATTTTCCTATGTTTCGAGGGGTGCATCTATTAGCTTAGGACCGAAGATAGTACCAAAGCTGAGCCAAAAACATGCATGATTTTCATCCATTCTCAAAATTAGTCATAGGGGAAATGGATGTAATGTCGGCCTAATTGCACCTTATTTGGGCCCATACATAAATTCAGCAATCGACTACATTTTCAATAGTGACAAATAATATACATTAATTACCGTCCCAATGACGCCTTCATCTAGATAAAATTGATAAATAGCAGATTTTTAGCGATGGGCCCAATATTAGATCCATAGGCCAACATTAGAGCCATTTCCCCTATATGTCTGATTTCAAATGTTTGCAGCCCAAGGGCCTAAATAAAATTATAGAAACAAATTTTCATTATTTAAGTAGCGTAGTAGTTATGGTAATTATTTAAAAATACATAATCATGGAATGAAATTTGGTAAGCGCTACAAAAATCTACTATTAGCTTTGAGCAAAGGTACCGCTCAACCCCAGGGGAGCCACAGACCACTGATACAGATGTATGATGCTACAAAATGATTACAGCCATATAGCTCCGTGCTCCACCAGTCAGATAACTGACCTTAGCTTACCATGAACACCATAGTGGTAATGCTCTATTCGTCAACGGAACTATGCCATCTGAGCGAAGCATTTTTAGTCCACTGGTGCTGGCGCCCAATCGTGGATGACGAATCATCTTGAAAAGGTAAACTTACGCTAAGCTGAATCTTTTGTCTCACCGATACTCTACCAGCATGTGGCTACCAACCCAGGGGAACAGTTTTACGCAAAACTCAGCGTAGAATGATTGCAGTCATACCAAATCACTCGTTCAACTCAAGATAAACAATAATTACTGGTAGCGTGGCAAAAGTTAGCATAAGAAGAAAGAAAATCATTTCCTACAATTGAATAATTTAATCGAGAAACAGCATAGATCCATTAGATTCTAAATTACACTATTTCTGAAGATGAGGTGTTAGGGGATGGTGATCCCATACCAACTCATCAACACAACCCAAAAAGTGCATGATGTATATTAGGCTTGAAAATATAAATTTCATTGAAACTCACTCGAATTTTTGAGTGTTTTTTGTACTTTGTGGTGATTTTCTTAGAGTGGCCAAACTGAGAGCTAATGCTTATAAACTCTTTGTAAGGCTCTCAAAGGCTACCTACTTTGTAACTCGATTTGAGTTTAAAGGTTTAAAGAGTACAGATAGATGGAAAACTGGAACACATTCATACTTTCCTTATTTGGTATCTTTTATAATGCTTTGAAATAATAAAAATCGGTAACATAATGACCTTACCAAGAGATAAGCTGCCAGATCCGTAGAGTTGCTTTGACACATTCCTTACGGCGTAGTCCAACTGGTGTTTAGAAACATTTGCTCCCAGCATCTTGGCGTGATTTTTTACATCCTTTTTCGGTACGCCAGACTTGAGTAGCTTTTGAATGATATCTACTTGCTCTACCGAAAGCTGCGGGCGTGCGAAGTTTTCCGGTGGAGCGTTTATGCAGCTATGTTCCCCTTTGGCACAAACCGTAGATTCCGCATCTCTGTATGGAGTGAATATCAACAGTTTCCTCTCGCACTGCGGCCGTGATCTGTATTTAATGCGTGAGCAACGATAGTACCGCATACCGCCCTTTTCGGGATTATTTTCTGCACGATAAGCGAAACCGAACTCGAAGTTTTTGACGAATGATTTCGCATCTTCAAATGAACATGTTTTCATTGGAACATAACCGACAAATGCGCTAATCTGTGAATAGAAATGCCAGTCTTTAATGGATCATAAGGTATGATATGTTTGTAGATATAGTCAGTTCACATACTTTCTCGCCATAAAAAGACAAAAATTTTTGTGATGCATCAGATATTTGCCTTTCATTAGTTTCAAATAACCACTTAATAAAAAAACATTTCTATTCATCTTCTAGGTGAATGTTTAAGGTCCCGCATAAAAAATAACTCTAACAAGCGCCTAACCACCAAGTTGGGAAATCATCCCAACTTAATGTGGTATGGTCGTACCATCTATGATATCGTAAGTGTATGGTACCCATTTATTAGGGCCATCTTGCTCCACCTAACTCTACCAATACAGCGCGCTGAAAGCGCCGTGCAGTGCTTAGTGGACGTTCTTTGCGATGTTTCTAACTCTGTTCACTCAGTCACATTCTAATATGTTTCAAAATCATATTATTAAATGTTACTATTGCAAATAGTACTTCCCATGGTCCCATGGTGACGGAGTGTGCAAGTATTAGCAACTGGCGCAAAATATGGTATCAGTATGGTATCCAATTTTGAGTTAGTTCCAACGGTCGTGTATTATGCATGGTGAGAGATAAGCAAAACAGTTATTTCTATATGACCTAACTAACAAAAGCATTCATTGATGTCGCAAACTAGATTCATTTTGATCTAGCTCTAGCTCTAACCATTGAGATAAAAAGCAACCAATACACTACCAGCGATAAGTATGAAATCGCTTAGAAAAGTACTGCAACACTTGAATCAACCTAAAATTTTAGCATCACCTTGACCTTCACCTATCTCTCAGACCTCTGCACATAAGGTGATGTCTTGTGCAAAGTTGTTCAGAAGGTTCACAGATAATCAGATTTTTTTAGATAGGTGCAGGTCAAGGAGATGGTAAACTTTTGTGGTGATTCATGTGTTTCAATACTTTTCTAAACAATTGCATACTTGTGACTGGTACTGTACATAGCAACATCTTATCACTGTAATTATTATCGAGTAAAAAGTTGGTAGCTCACATAAAATGGGATATAAATCTTGAATCAAATGAATTTCATTTCAGATAAACAATTTACCACATAGTGGAAATGGATGTAATGTCGGCGTAAATTCCCCTAATTTGGGCCCATACATAAATTCAGCAATTTACTAAATTTTCAATAGCGACCAAAAATATCCATTAGTACCGTCCCAATGTCACGCGTTCATCTAGATAAAATTGATAAATAGCAGATTTTTAGCGATGGGCCCAATCTTAGTTCCATAGGAAAACATTAGAACCATTTCGCCTACCAGAAAAAAAAATACCTTTGGCTTGGATGTTTCAGCTTCGATCAACTCCTCTTTTAGAATTGTGTGCAAATCGATCGGTGGTGTTTCGGTTTCTTCCAATATTGATGGTAGCTAAATGGAATGAGAGAAATGCAAAGGTAAGTACATTATAAAATATAAAAAAGAGCATTCATTGACGTCGTTTTTGTTCTGTATACGGCCATTGTAGCTTCTTGATTTGGTAGAGAATACCAACGAGCAGTAATAAACAAACAAACGGACTTGTTACGGTGGAAACTTCTAACTCAAATATTAAAAAAAAAGTGTAGATTTTCAAGACAGGACTAATCAGAGGACCACTAAGGTTAAAAACTGGTACACCTATCCTACAGCAAAGGTACGTAAAATAAAAACATGATCTTGAATTCCTTGGCTTACCATGCTTTCGATGCTCGTTTCTAACGGCATAGTGGTCTGTTTTTTCGGGTTCCTTCCTTGCACGATGGTCGGCTTCTGCGGTTTATCGTCGAAAGATACGTTGGTATTAGTTTCACTGAAAAGCTTCGTATTTCCATCACTCTTCTTCTTCCTGTGTCTCCTACGAACGCGTCGCTTTCCAGCATTATCCTACAGGGAAATAAAACCAATAAGAAGCATATAACTGGAATTATCACCTAAAGAGGAACAACAGGACGATAGTCTTCTATTGATGCAGTTAGTGGGTAAGTGATCAGTACAACGTGGTAACTTTTTTTTAATGTAATCTAGCGGGACTAAGCCGCTGAGTTATTAACGAAAGACAAAGTCGACGAAGAGAATCAATCAAAATCACTTATACCCCTTTGCCTCTAATCCCCTCTGTTGAGAGCACGCGTAAAGTTCTAGTTGGGCATAATAGCCAAAGAAGATAACATTTTTTCTTTAAACCATCACTCAATCAGAATATCGAATGAATCCTAAAATTAATGGATAAATGCAGACAGGACCTCTTGAATTGTTAACCTAGATATGTCCAGTATATTCATAAACACACAAAAACTTGTTGGTACAAATATTTGTGCGCTTTAAAACAACAGTTCGTATTAAGCAGACTGAACTGTTAAGCTAACGGTTATTTCAAAACGTAGTCAGAAATTATTCCATTTTAAACCAAATTGGACTTGCTAGGTATAAAATGATTAGAGGAAGAAAAATTCGATGTTAATTTTTCAATCGTCACAGTAAACACTTTCTGGTTCAACGTTTGCATGAAGTTGCTATTCCTTTCTTTGCTCTAGCTCATGATTAGGAACCTCTGGTAGAAAGTCATACACACGCACATATTGAATGTATTCCTCAGCATGCGACATGAGTACCTCTGCTGTCTTTCAAAAGCGGCTATCGAATAACAGGCTATCAGGAAGTTTTTTTTTTTTTCCTTTGGTTTGTTTTTGCCGTCGATCTTGTTTTCCGTGCTGAGCACCAATGCTACCGACGTGCCAGGAAGGCAGCTCCCACACCTGGACCCTACCTATCGACCCATCAACTCATGAACCGGGGACCAACGGCTTTACTTCCCATCCGAAGGAAGGCGTGATCAGAGATGTTATGCCTCAGAACATCCCAGCGGCGCCAACTGGGATTGAACCCAGGCCTGCTGGGGTGAGAGGTAATCACGCTTACCACTACACCACCGGCGCCGTCTATCGGGAAGTTCACACCGATAAAATAATCAACTGCTACTGTGTACTGCTGAGGGACAACTGGACAGATTTAGTTAAGTAATTGTATTTTGTTGAATTGGTATCAGGGCGTCACAATATCAGCTTCAATTGACCAAATCAATGCGACGAAGAGACTGCTGGCTTTCTTTTTCTGTTAAAATCGAACAGCTTCGCAGCATTCTAGAACCTCAGTCGGTTTGCTCAAACAAATGTTCAATCGCTTGTCTCTCTTTCTCCAGTCGCTCCATTGGTCTTCCTTTCAAGCTTCGGTGAAACGGATGAGCGAAAGAGCGCTCGACTTTGATAGTTTTCTCTTTCATGAAACACATCAACAGAGGTTTCATGACGTATATGACGGAAAATGAAATTACATATTTAAAGCATTTCTCACGTGAAAACACTTGAAGATTACACGTAAAATGATGAATTTATCTTCCATCCACATATTTATCTAAAAAGAATTAACGAAAACGGGACATAACGCATTTTAAACCAATTGAAAGAGCGGTGATGGAGTGTTCGTGAAAGGGGATTGAAAGCCATAATGAGGTTTCGTTTAACTAGAAAATCGACGTTACTTACATTGAAAGCGATGAGCATAGCAACGACGAGAAGATCCACAGCCAGCGTTTCCTTCTAAGCGTGCTTCTTTTTCATTATCATTTCTTACTGATAGTCTAGCTAGGCGTTATAGAAATGAAGCGTTGAACACGTTTGTATGAGAGAAACAAAACTCGAGTTCATTTTAGAGCTTCGAAAATGTAGAGCCCTGATTGGTATACCACGAGTCGAAGATTCAGAGTCAGAGTCTGACGATTTTCTAACGATTTTCATCCGACTCCTCAGCCCTGAATTAAAACCCAAGTCATAGCTCGTACTTGAATCATGACATATTTTGTACATGTTCAATACTCTCTAAATAATCTTCCCTGACATCTGACACATCCTAACTGATTCGTATTTGTTTGGAGAGATTTGCTGAAATATAAAAAAAACTACAAGGTACAGCCTTATGGGGTTGTACGCAATGATGACGTCTTATATAATAAATCTTATTTATTAACTGCAGCAGGAGCTTGTGTTTTTAGTAGAAATAGGAATTTGAGCGCGGCGCAAAAGGCGTAAATGGCCCACAGCGACTTACGAAGAGCTACTGATTCCGATCAATAGCGGTGCAGCTTCTTCCTTTTTCTATGGATGCTCATGTGGGCTGCAACTCGCTCCTTGCAGGCAGCCTTCCGTTGTGTGGTGCACAGCAAAAAAATAGTTTTGATATCACGTCAAAGTGGATGCACTACAATCATGTCGAAAATATGGTGTAATATTACTTGCTTAAAAGGACAGAATTATCATTAATACAATGCATGAACTGACATTACGCTGCTTTTACTGCATTTGTTTATTTATGTGGTCATAAAAATTACATGAAATTTTCGACATGATTGTAGTGCATCCACTTTGATGTGATATCAAAATTATTTTTTTGCTGTGTGGAGAACACCACCACTCACATCGCGGTGATTGAATACACAGTTTGGTGAGACCGGTTGGAATTCAAATTTGAACTCTGTGAAAATCGCTTTTCACAGGCAATCGGTGATAATTTTAATTATCATAGCAACAGTTGCACATCCGTTAAATAGTGACATTTTGAAAAATGATAAAGTCTTAATTTTAACAGATTTGTAGAAAAAATCCTATCGGTTGGCGTATTAAGAATTAAAATCCATCATCTCTGGATCAAAATCAGACCACCTTCATGCCACGACTGACTTTGGTTTTTGAAATCCCACCCTTAATGTTGCCTTAAAGAACATGGTATGTTAAATTTAAACATATCTAGATAAAACTGATATTAGGCTTATCAGCTTTTGTAAACAATGACGTATCGCGATGATTTTTAGGAATTCAAGGCACGCCTACGCAAACCAACACTAGCGTCAGGTAGGAAAAGTCTCACCCTACCTTATGGTGATGTTGATTTGCGTGGGCGAGCCTTGACTTTCAAGACATCATCGAAAGAAGTCATTGTTTACAAAAGCTGTTACGCCTTAATTCCAGCTGTATCTTGATATGGGAACTAACAACCGATTGATGACCTAGACAAATGTCCAAAAAAATACTCTTTCACAAATTTATGGTGGTCCTGAAAAGGACCGTTTTGTCGTGATGGTTGAGTAATGCTGAGCTATTAGAGTTTTAAACACAGATGAGGCTGGTTAGCTGTATGTTGTTTGGAATGAGGGCGATTTTCTTTGCATAAATGGCCCATAGCGACTCACGTAGAGCTACTGATTCCCATCAATAGCGGTGCGGCTTCTTCTTCCTTCTATAAATGCTCATGTGGGATACACTGCTCACTGCTTGCAGGAAGCCTTTCGTTGTGTACTGGAGAACAATGTTCAACAGCCGATTCCGACGATCGGATACCACCACACACGGTGATTGGAACTGAATCCGATCAGCAGTTGAGGGCAGTCTTGGTAGCTAGCTGCTTGCGGGGAGCCTTTCGTTGTGTACTGGAGAACACCACCACTCACCACGCGGTGATTTAATAAACACCGTTTGGTGAAACCGGATGGAATTCATCTTTGAAATCTTTGTTAAACAAAGCAACAGTTGCACATTCGTGCAATTTTCAAAAGTGGCATTTTGAAAAAATGATAAAGTCTTAAATTTAACAGATGTGTAGAAATATTTCTGATCGATTGGTGATAAATTATTGAAATTGGTCCAGGGGCAGCTGAGGTATTAACGTTCGAAATCTTTCATAATTTTGTTATATGTTCCATTTTCAATTTTCTCAAAGTGTACCCCCATATAGAAATCACAGACGTAGTCCAACGTCAAAAATGAATTCCAAGCAACGATTACTGTCGCAAGATGAGCCATTTAATTGCATACGATCAGTCATCTACTCTCACTTCCCTGAGATCATCGTATTTGTTCTCGGTAATTAAAGTGCAAATGATAAGAGATCGTTCCAAAAAACTACATGTAGCATCATTTCAGCTTACAAACTAACCAGTTTTGCATCCAAAACCAGCATCAGACACACCTTGCAGCATAAATCAAAATACTCGACTCAGAAAACCTGCTCCCATTCACGCTACCATCCTCCCAAGAAAAAGAAAAAAAAAAAACAAATGCATCGATTGGTCTTCTGGCAATCGGTATCAAGAACGTGCAACAATCCTTGACTTATCCTTCCCCCTGGACACGACGATAGCACTTTATTTATTGCCTACTCTTAATCTGAAAGCCACATTTTTGCGTTTTTGAATTCGATTCCGGTTTGGTCGGACCAGGAACCGAAATTTCTCAAATTAACAGTTCCATTGGAATTGGCAATCTCTGCTCCTGTCTCTGATGTGATTACCACAGGATCAAATACAAATGGTGGTTTGCACAAGCTGCTCACTTTAGGTGGGTGGCTCTGCTTTCCTGTCAGTTTCTAATCCAAAACGGATTCGTATGTTCTGCTCTGGATTAGTCAGCTCTGGGATAAAGCATCATCCTAATAATCAAGGCCAACAGCCATTTCTCCATGCAGTCGAACGAGAAATGCAAATTTCCAATATATATATGGGTACCCTTTGAACTGTGCAATAGGCTTCCTCCTGGCTGGCAAATGTATGCATCCACCGTAGGTACGAAATGGCTCCGTATAATTGGATTCGATTCTCCGGTACCAATTTACATCATTTCACAACTCGACACTCCAAATGCCGAGACAGGCTGGTACTTCCCTATGGCGGATGGGCACATTATATGGCTCACAAAATGGGTCCTATATAGGAGTGAAATTTCAATCAATGTCCGACCATGGCAGGGTAATCCCGAAACAGTTGATTGGAAATGCTATGCAAATTGCTGTTCACACTTTGGTCCATGTGGGTAATCATTATTGGGAGTTGTGATTAGTGTGAATTTGACGGATAGAGCGGATTTGAATGCAAATTACTTCCACATAAATGCTAATGTGGATTTGGCTTCCGAAGTGAGTCCGCTTTTCTACTCGCAAAGATTAAGTCACTTGCCTTGGGATGTGAAGCCCAATAAATCCTCAACCGACAAACAATGTCGGAGAAATATCTCACATTTTCCGGTGGCGTATGTTCCCAGAAGAACGCAGGCATCCCAAAACTGTTTCCCATTTTCTGCAAAAGGAAGGAATTCCGTTTAATCGATGGAGGAATTTTTGCTACTCGATCCCGCTGAGATTCACCGCCCGAAACCAAAGGATGCAATGCAGCAGCAGTAGCAGAAGCTATTCTTCATACAACCGCAGACAATAGAATTCCTGATCCGGTCCTCCGGAATTCGTTTTACTGGTTGCCTCTTTTGGTTTCCCTTGGTGAACTATAGCCCATGTTCGAGCGTTGCTATGGGTAGATAAAAGTCCTAGCATCACAACAAGAAGTGGGGATGCGGTGGGCTCTGATTGAATTCAATAAATTACCCAAAGACTCGTTCCCACCATTCATTCGCTGCAAAAGTCATTCTATGGGTTTGAAGCTTTTGTGGTGCATTTGAGGATATTTACTAAATAGCTAGGCACTCTGACGAGCGGGGCGGATAGGAGCAGGCCATTAGGAGAAATGGACTCCAGCTGTCGCTGGGGTATAATTTTCTAATACACTGCAAGCGATAATAATAGTAGGTAGATAGTAATGATTTCTGTTCGCATTCATCCAACTGCAAACCAGTAGTACCTAAAATGATGATGATGATGGTATTGAGTTGAGTCTGTATTTCAGTTTTGAGTGGTCTCGCACTTGAAAGGAAATTTGTAGTGATTATGAAGTGTGAGGTAAAATCAAGATTTATGAATTGTCATTTGATGAATCGGTCTGGGGAATGACTTTTCGCATAGACGAACCAGCCAATGGCTGAAAGTATCTTTAATAAAGTATCCTAACCTTACCTGACTTAACCGCAATGACTGGATGTAGTGATATATATGTTTGTGGGCAATTCAAGCTACACATAAGAAATAAAGGGGTTTTATTGATGTTTAATGTAATCCCGGTGGTGTCGACAGGGATTAATGTAATTATGTTTGATACTATATTTTTGCTTAAAATAAATAAAATTAATAATCAGAATTAACTGCAACCTTGGCAATCGTTAAAAATAACATTCCTAACTGAATAAAAACATGTGGCTATTTTCTAAATACCTAGACAATTATCTTCCAATTCTCCATGATTCTCGCAAAAATTCACTTTCCCTCCATAATTTTCTAGGAATATTCCTTAGAAATATCTTGACGCTTCAGAATTATTATGCAATTCTCCTCAGTATTACATATCAGGGAATTATCCTCAGAGTTCTCACGAAAATTCAATAGAAATGCTCCACGGCATATCCATCAAAAATTCAACTGGAACTCTCGACAAAGTTTCCTTGGAATGCTCTCAGAAATTTATGGTCATTCTCTTGAAAAAATTTAATTGATTCTTTGAAATCAACCTAAAAATTCACATGGAATGATTATAAAAAGTTCATCGATATTCTCATTAAAATTATCTTGGATCTACCTCATAGTTCCTTTGCAACTCAAATGGTGATTTGGTGACATTTTCCCGGTCATGCAACACTTCCAGCACGCAGCCCATACTCCAGGTTTGCGTCCGACAGGAATCGTTACAGTAAGATCCATTTTCATTGGTCAACTCGGCGAGACCACGCCAGTGATTGGTCTGCACTTCGTGCTGATGCTTCTGCAGGATAGACCACGTTTCGGCGATCGTTTCCTTGAGCAGGCCATTAGCCTTGGCGAAGATGAGCCTCGCACGTAGGTAGAATCCAATGGGCCAAACCCACTACGGACCGTTGTGATAGTTGGCTCCATGAGCTCTACCGTCTTGTCATCGTTGTCGATCGAGTTGTCGTAATTTCCACGATAGCCCCAGTCCTCGTAGTCAAGGGTCTTCATACCGAGTGGACCGAGCAGATACTTTTTGTCGTTCTCCAACGCTCTCCAAGCCTGCTTCGGATTGCAAAGTTCCGGTGCCACAACCAGAGCAATCGGGAAATTGCACCTCAACTGGTAATCGGTCCACGGAATCTCCGAACCCAATGTATCCTTGTACATTCCTTTCTCGTTAACATACTGACTATCGCAGCTTTCGTCTACGTAGAATTCCTTCTCAAATTTAGCGGCGATCTTATCGGCCCACTGCTTGTAAGTCCAGGCAGTCTTGGTTCCATTGCTCAATTTACGTTCCACCGAATTGTACGGAATGACCTTCTCCTCGGCCATTCATTGCATGAATCGCAATCCGGCCATCTGTAGCCCAACTAACTCTACTCCCGATCCATCCCTAGGAGACGACGGAACTCCCCGATTCCCAGACTTATCACTGGAACCCATCTTGTCCATCCAGGTACCGCAATTGGCATTGTTACGTCTGAAGACGAAACCCGTCTCTGGGTCGATGCCGATTAGAGTGATGCAAAATTTGAAATTTTCGCTCCACAATACTTAATCTATTCCAAATCGGATCCTGACTAACCTCTCAAAATTTGAACCCATTTGGTGAGATGGCACAAACCATTTGAAGTTTGTATGGGAATTACTATGGTAAAACCAAGATTTTTGTTCATGTCTATCTAATAATTCACCATATCGGTCTGCTTCAAAAACTTTCAACTTTACTTGTAGGAAATTTTCCCAGCTACAACTTTGTTCAAGACCACTTTTTGATTAAATGCAAGGATCGAAATTTATCAATGGTTCAATGCGCTGATGTCTAATGAGCATGCTCAACCAACTGCTCAGCAGGCAACATTGGTGTTTCTGGGGCGTTGAATAGGACACACAAATACAGTGTTGCCTACAGAGCAGCTGCTTGATCATGTCATAAGTTTACCAATCTCTTAAATAATTAATAACTTTTCCCTGTCTTGTTTTACATAGAAACGATCTTCAGCAAAGTTGTAACTGAGAAAATTTTCTATCAGAATGGCTGTTGAGCTGTTTCGCAGCTCAATATGGAAAAACACTAGAAGACAATGAACAAAAAGTTGAGATTTCCTATAGTAATTTACATGTAAACTTCAAATGGCTTGTGCGAAGTCTGTTTCTAACCAAATGAGTTGTAACTTTGGGAGGCTAATCAGGACCCGATTTGAAACCATTTAAGCACTGTGGAGCGAAAAAGTCAAATTTTGCATCAGTCTAATGCCGATACGACTGTTGAAACCTTTGTCCTTCATCTGCGCGTCGATGCGGATACCGGCATTACGCCTGGATCCCCAGGGTGAAAGCCTCCCTAATAAAGATAAATAATAAATAATAATAATAATACCGGCATTACATTCCCGGTCGGACAACCCCTGGAAGTGAACCACCTGGATGGCTCGTACAAGAATTGATTGCTTTCACCGGGCATCTTTGCATCGGAATCATCCGTCGGATACAACCTTGTCATTCAGGATGTTCTTTCCATTGGGAGCTTCCTCGACGTACTATCGGACGCAGTACAACCACCACCAGACTGCATCACGGCAGTTGAAACGAGCATTCATGCCTCCCCTCCGTCCAGAAGATTCGGAATCAGTCCATGTCACAGAAAATGTCCAAATCCAAGAATTATATACCGAGCTTCGTCGAATCTACCGGTCAGGAACATGAGTCCACGCAAGGAAATGAACGTATATCGACCCCAGCAACGCATGTATCCGGTTGCAAAGTGTGGCAGACCAGTAGCCAGAGTGGAACACCTTTGCGGAGGCTTTGGGGGAGTGATATTGGGACTCAAGGCCGGAAGGTTGGCCGACGGAGCAACCCGAACGCATTGAACCGATTCAAACTTGGAACCATGTCGGACGAAGTCCGTCATCAGTTGGCAAGTGGCGTTAACGGCCAAACGGTGTACTCCAGTGATGATCAATAGCTGCACCGTTCGAAAAATTAATGTAAATTTCTGCGAGATATAGCGCACATAAAATTAACGCTAGATTTGGCATAAATTTACGTGATATTTCGTGTAAATTTAAGCGCAATATCGCATAAATTAGCAATATTGTATGCAAGCTTGTAAACGATTTCGCTGTTTATGCCAAGTATAGCTCAACATTAAACGAAGGGAGATTTTATGCGATAGTTACAATTCAGAATTTTTTTCTGTGTGGGGATTTCCTTCAGAGGAGCTAGGCTACCAGCTTCAAGTATTTTAGCAAACGCATGACCTGGAAAAGTATGAAAAAGACCTCTAAGCCATGAAGCTTCGAGAGGAATTTTTATCAAATTGAAATGCTCGAATTTAGTCGAAGACGTAACTCAGCGCACTAATCCCCCCTTCCGATAGGGTTTTAGCTTTAATTGTTTATGTTTTGTGCCAGCTGTTTTCTATTTTGGATATTTTATTTATCAGTAAAGTTTGAAAAGTCCATCACCAGGTCCAGATCATCACAGTATTATTTTGAAAAATTTCCTCAAATCATTTTGAATGATTACCAGAATTCTGAAAAATGTACAGGATACTTAAGGGGTTTTGTCAAAATTCTCTAGGAAATCTTTTGAAAATTTTCCTAAGAATACTCATCAGAATTTATTCGGAATTATTACTAGATATATCTTCAGAATTCCTCTTCAAATTCTGCTTCAAATTCCGTTACAATTGTCCAGGATTATGGAACTGGGCTGGACGCGTTTTACAAGAATATGGAGGCAACATTAGAGGTATTCTTACTATCCCCAGTAAAAAGGGGTAAAAACACCAGTCAGTGAATGACCGGGACTGGTGATAAAAGTACAGCCAAGCAAAAATTAAAATGATATGGAAGAAAAGATAATCATTCTTTATTATTGTGGGGATAACTTACCTTACCAATCAGGCTAAGGCCTTGTTGTCCTCTGCTGTCCGAAGAAGTCGTATCCACTCTACTCGATCCATGGCCACACTTCGCCAGCCTCGTAGTCTGCGAAGGGTCCGCAGGTCGCCTTCTACTTGGTCGATCCACCTTGACCGCTGCGCGCCTCTTCTTCTTGTTGGGTCGCTTTTGAGAATCATTTTTACTTGGTCGTCGTGTGGCATTCTTACGACGTGCCCAGCCCACCGTAGTCCCCCAATTTTTGAAACGTAGACGATGGATGGTTCTCCCAGCAGCTGGTGCAATTTATGGTTCATTCACCTCCTCAATGTTTCGACATCCATCTGCACTCCACTGTATATGGCACGCAGCCCCTTCCGTTCGAAAACACCAAGCATAGTCCAGCTCTCGTGGCCGTAGAGGACCACCGGTCTAATCAGATAGTCAACTTCGTGCGGCGGCTAATTTTATTCGACCAGAGCGTCCTCCGGAGTCCAAAGTAGGCACGATTTCCTGCCATAACGCGTCTTTGAATTTTTCTGCTGGTATCATTTTCGGCGGTCACCAGTGAGACCAAATACACGAGCGCGTCGATCACCTCGATTACGTCACCGTCAGTCTGAACTCGGGGTGGGAGGCTAACACTGTCTTCCCTAGAAACTCTTCCTCTCATGTATTTTGTATTTGATGCGTTGATGGCAAGTCCAATCCGCCAAGCGTCAGCCTTCAGTCTGATGTACGTTTCCGCCATCGTCTCAAAGTTCGTGCCATGATGCCGATGTCATCGTTGAAGCCAAGAAGCTGGATGGACTTCCTGAAGATCGTGCCACCTGTGTCTTTCCTTGCTCTTTTGATCACAACTTCTAACGCAATGTTTAATAGCAGACACGAAAGTTCATCACCTTGCCGTAACCCCCTTCGAGATTCAAAGGGATTCGAGAGTGTCCCGGATACTCAAACAACGCACATTACTAAATCCATCGTTGCCTTGACCAATCGTGTCAGTTTATCCGGAAATCCGTACTCGTACATAATCTGCCATAGCTGATGTCAATCGATTGTGTCGTATGCGGATTTTAAATCGATAAACAAATGATGTGTGGGCACGTTGTATTCGCGGCATTTCTGTAGAACCTGCCGAATCGCGAAAATTTGGTCCATGGTAGCGCGGGCACCCATGAGTCTCACGTGGTATTGCCTCACGAACTCTCTTGCAAATGGTGAAAGAAGGTGGCATAGAATTTGGGAGAGTGCCTTTAACCGGTAGATTGGGCATACGACAACTTCTATCCACTCCTCCGGTAATATCTCCTCCTCCCAAATCTTGGCAATTACCCAGTGCAGCGCTCTAGCCAGTGCTTCACCACCGTATTTCAATAGCTCACTTGGTAGTTGATCTACACCAGTTGCTTCAACTTCTTGAAGATCAGGGGCCGGTAGCCTGTCGCCTTCTGCGCGTGCTCCAAAGTCTGTTGCCGTGCCACCTTCGTTTTCTGCTGCTTCACCGTTGAGGTGCTCGTCATAGTACTGCTTCCACCTCTCAATCAACTCACACTCGTTCGTGAGAAGGTTACCGTCCAAGTCCTTGCACATATCGGCTTGCGGCACGTAGCCTTTGCGCGAACTTCCGTGTGTCGTTTACGCGGTACGCTTCTTTTTTTCGGAAAAGCTAATTTTGACTGTTCCGCGCTTTTCTGTATCTTTAAGGGGTTTTACACGAAACACATGATAAATTTTCAGAATTTTGTAAATTTATTATAGTTTTAGATTGCAAACAATTATCAAATAATTTTGGTAATTTTATGAATGCCAAAATATGATATATTCTAAAATGTAGGGAAGTTGCATTTTTTAAATGTAGCAAGTTACAAGTTATAGGGACAGTTGCAGTTTACACAATCTCGCAATCTTATTCGCTTTATGTAGTGGCTATCTATCTTCCACCTGTTCACGGTGTGCTCAAATCATTTTCTGAACGTTTGACGGTCGAGAGAAAACCGAGAAGTGATAAAATGGAATCCATACATTTCCATACACGAAGAACGCATAGAATCTGTCCAAAAACAATTCCTTTTATATGCTTTACGTAAATTGAATTGAACTGCATTTCCATTACCATCTTATGAAGCGCGCTGCATGCTCATCAATATACAAACACTTAAGGAGCGCCGCCAATTTGCAATGCTTTTCTTCATCAACGACATTATTTCAATGCGCATAGATTCGGCAGAAATTCTCGCACAATTAAACTTTTACACACCTTGTCGATATCTTAGAACACGAAATTTATTTTCTGAAAAATCGTACAGAACAAACTTTGCAAAAAATAGCCCAATCAATCGAATGATGCGCCTATATAATTTGCATTGCGGAACTATTGACATCACTATGTCCAAGCAGAAAATAAAAAAAAAGCTAAAACCGAATATAATTAATGCATAGTATGTAAGTAAACATTGTAATAATCATTGTATGTATTCTACACTGGCTTGACGAAATGGAAATAAAAAACATGGTCCGGAAGGTTAAGAGGATGTTGAAGGAAAATCCGAATCCTTCTGTTCAAACGGTGGCTCGTAAAAAAGGATTGTCACCTTGGTTTTGACCAAAAATCAAAACAGCGTTTTAGGTTGAAATCGTATAAAGTAAAAACAGTCCAAATCGCAACGACAAACACAATGTGTACTGCGGATATTTGACGAAGTTTTTATGGACGATGAAACTTATGTCCTGGAGGATTTCAAGCAGCATCCAGGGCTGGCTTTCTATTCTTCTATAGCCAAAAATGCTGCAGCTGAGTATTTCAGAACGAAAAAAAGGCATCAAAATTTCCAAAAAATGCCTTATATGGCAAGCAATTTGCACGTGTGGTCGAAAGTGTGAATCTTTCTTCACTACACACACAATCAACAAAGAGATTTTTCTGGCCCGATTTGGCATCATGCCATTATGTTAAAACTGTGATGGAGTATTACGTATCAAATCAAGTGAATATTGTACCAAAAACCGCAAATCCACCAAATTGTCCAGAGTAACTTACTATCGAGAGAAATTGGGCTCTGATGAAGCATAAGCTTTCTGGAAAAAAAATAAGGAATCAAATATATCAAACACTTCCAACAAATGTGGACAAAGACGGCCACCACGGTATCTGAGGAGTTTGCCCGAGTAGATGAGAATAGCAAACCAAGAACTAACAAATAGCAAATTGTACTATCGTAGCCTATCTTGATATTATTATGTTATTTATCCATAACACATAATAACAATCTTATAACAAAATATGATATCACATCAACATTTGTTATTTTCAAGATTAAAATTTTGAGTCATAAAATAGTCGAATAACAACTCAATAACAATTTATGATATTGTATCTTATTTTGCTATGCTATTGGCATCATATTGATCTTCTTTTCCATTTTTAGACCCTACTTTTAATCGTAAGGTGAATATTTTTTCATTTCAATGTTTCAGAATTTTTTTTTTCGTATTTATTTTTTTTTTTTTTTTGTACTTTGTATTTATTTTTATTTTGAACTTTGTATATGATCGACAGATTTTATAGACTTATGTTATATAAATACCATAAATACTTGGAATGTGGACCCATAAATTAATCAATTTGTGTAAGGATTTTACATTTAGGAATAAACTGCAATGTTCGATTGTTCATTTTTATGCACATATTTATGCATAGACGAATTGTGTCGTTGACTCGAATTACTTTAATAAAATCTGTTAGTTCATATGAATAAATATTATGGCATATCTTTTTGGAGTGCAATGTAAACAATATTATTCTGATCACATAAAATTTCTACAATAATGTCCAGTCCAGTTTCCTTTAATCGTCGTAGCTCTATGCAAAAGTACTTAAATAATAAATTGGTGTTTGATTCACCCTTCGAAAGCCACAAAGCACTGACAATCAAGTTGTGTTTTGAATATCGAACATTAGGAGGAAGGTTATTCAAAGTGACAAATACGGGACATAATGGTTTTTGTGTCGTGCATTTGAAACTGGCGGCTCCGTCTGTATTAGCACTCAACGTAAGCACTCCCGTGATCCTGATGGGCAAATTTTTCGAATAAATCTTCCACGTTTAACATCCGCGATTTTATGCTTTTCAACATGTTGTGCGTACTCATCAATTTTGGTTTTATGTTCAGTAACAAGCTCTCGTATTTGTGGCTATCTATTTTACCTTTTATGTGATACTTATAATCACAGAATCCAACTTTGAATCGTAGTCCAGGTCCATTAACAATACACTCGTTCCGAGAAGGGGGTCATGGTACCACTCATCTTGAATAATCATCTTCTTCTTCTTCAGGTTCACTCACCACCCGAAATGAACGTTCGGTGTGGTTAGTAATATCAGATAGTGTTACATGCAAACGAAAAAGAGATACAACCAAGATTAGTTTTTTAAAGTAATAGTTTCATCTGAATACCCAACTAACCATATCTCAGTGACATTGTCTCACTCTGAACCTACATTTAAAGTTATTTTGTGCATATTTCACTCACATGAAATGTTGTGCAAGTACCACAAGTTCAACAACGCCCAACTATGGACAGCTCAATGTTAATACCATTTACTCTTTGAATCAGCGTACACCAACATGACAATCTACTAAGAAAAAATCTAAGAATGTATAGAGATAAAGCTCAAAAATACAATTTTAGCTGATGGTACTTTATAAACATTAAACTGTCCAAATTGGACCCTGCCAACACACGGCTCCTGCATGGTAATGTGGGCCGTCAGAATGGTTCATCGGTTGCGAAGTGCTTCTCAAACTGAAGCGATACATTTCTCAATTTTTCAACGCTATCCGAACGTAAACTTAATATTATCACCCATATGCCCGTCCACGCCCGAAACCTATCCTGCACTCAAAATCAAATAAAATGTGTCTGTATGACAAACACCTCCAGACTTAAACGAGAATATGGGTGTATATCTTCACTGTAACAACTACGGGTAATCCTCGAAAGTAGGGTAGAAAACTACTTCGGCCTTATCCCCCATTTTGGGCCTATCGAGCAGAAAAATTCAAAATAATCCATGATTTCAGAGTTAACAATACAATTATGCGTTTGGTATCATACTTTAGTTAATAAGCTACCGAACAACGTCAATGAGAGCGCGTGGTATTGAAGTTTGCACCCATTATTCCCAAAAACAAAAGAAGCGCTCCGACTGAATCAATTTTTATCTTCATACGATAGGCCGAAGTGAATTCATTAGCGTTTCAATGGCGTTTCAATGCGTTAGGCCGAGTTTAGAATCTGTAGGCCGAGTTTGGCGTCAAGAAGGAGTGTTAGACTTTTGACAATATCTCAACGATTGGTTTATCTTTATCAAATATTATGGTACGTACGTAAAGGTAAATAAATTTGGAAGCCATCAATGATAATAACATTCCGTTTGGTGCTAAACTGTGCTAGATTAAGAAAGACTATGTTCGGGTTGTGCTTAATAGGCCGGAAATGGGGTAGTTAACCCTACTTGCATTTTACTCAGGCACTTTTGAGAAAACTGCAATCACTCTCTCATACTCCAAATTTGCCACGACCATATTGGCACAACGACGCCTTATACGCTCTCTGACCAAAGCACAGGGATAAACACCCAGCGAACATTGATGCAATTTTGTTATTATCACTTGCCTATTTTTACTTTTGCTAGTCCGATGTCCCTCAGGATTTCATCTGCATTACAATGTTGGACCAACTAACTCGGTTCATGGCTGCTTGTCTCCAGTTTCTCTAGCGTCCCACACTTCCTTGATCTTGGTCCATTTGGTCTAACCACCTAGCTCGCTGCGCTCTTCTGCATCTTGTGCCGGCCGGTTTCGAGGCAAAAACCATTTTTGCGGGATTATTGTCCGGAATTCTTACAACGAGTCCCACCCGAGCGACTTTCTGGATACTGGGTTTACCATAGAGTTGCGCCATTCATTTTTTATAGGGCCGGGTGTGGCAAGAGTGCCAACTAGACTGATGCAAAATTTGAAATTGTCGCTCCACAGTGCTCGGACGATTTCGAGTCGGGTCCTGATTGGCCTCCCAAAATTTAAACTCATTTGGTATGAAACTGACTTGGGACAAACTATTCAAAGTTTATATGGAGGTTACTATGGGAAGACCAAACTTTTTGTTCATAGTCTTCTACCCATTTTCCATATTGCTTTTTCGAAAATTTCTATAACTACTCTTACGGAAAATTTTTTAGCTACAACTTTGCGGAATTTTGTTTTTCAGCCAAATGTCAAATTAAATTTTTATTAATTGTTTAAGAGATTGATAATCTTATGGCATGATCAAGCAGCTATTTTATGGGCAACACTGGATTCTGTAGTGTGACATAGTAGCCATGATATTTCAAGCTGAACATTGCATTAGGTTCTAAGTAACATTGATCGATTGTCTTCGTCGAATTTCTCTTTCGTTAATAACTTGTGCACATAACCGTTTATTGATGTGTTTGTCGTATTAGATGCTAGATAAAAGTTTCTTTTAACTATTTGTGTGCTGAAAATACCTGGGAATGTCTTTACATGGCCGTGAGGATACAAAGAGAAAGTTGACGAAGAGAATCTGTCAATGTTGCTTGGGACCTAATGCAATGTTCAGCTTGATTTGTGCTCTATTTTTCGCATCAGAAACACTGGTGTTGCCTGCTGAACAGTTGAATGAGCATAATCATAAGACATCAGTGACTCGAATCATTAATAACTTTTGATCCTTAGAAAATTTTCTACAATCTCTGCTATCATTTTTAAAAGCATAGTGATGTGGTGAATTGTTAGATAGATATGAACAAAAACATAAATTTTCCCATAGTAATTCCCATATAAACTTTAAATGGTTTCTTACTAAAGTAGTTTGAATTTTGGGAGGCTGAGCAGAACCCGGTTTGGAACCGTGGAGCGAGAATTTCGAATTTTGCATCAGTCTAGTGCCAACTTAAAAATTGTACGTTATATATATGCCAAATAGTGGATATTTATAGGAGTTTCTACGCCGTATTGCAACTGCATATTATTGCTAATGTAATGCAAATTATATCTCGTCAAAAGTTGTTTACGATTTTTTTTCTTCAAAATGTCATCCCAAATCTTGTTTTGAAACTGCAATGGGGCAAGAGTGCCAACCACCGACAAACCGACATGAATGACTATATAAAAACAATAAAATTTCTGACCAAAGCACACTACTGACATCTGGCTCCGTGTTCGCGGGAAATATTTAGCTAAGCCATGAACCCGCATGCAAAAGTTATGAATTGTTTTGGTTCTTATATACACAGCAAAAAAAATGTAATATCGATCAATGTACATAATTCAAGCTGATGTATGAAATAATGATGTAATAGCAAAAAACAGATATAATATTACATCAATGGATGTAATTTTGTTCGCAAAATCGATGTACATCGTACAACGTTATATTACACAACCGATGGATTGACTTGGTTGCAGCAGTTTGGATGTAATATTCAACAACTTTTTTTCTGTGTATACTGGGCAAATTATTTTTATCTATATAAAAAAAATCCTATGGTTTTGACAGTTCAGATCACAGCACCTTTAAATAGGCCGTTTACGATTTTCGGCTTAAGCCAGAATTAAGTGTCATGTCGGTTTGTCGGTGTGCCAACCAATATGGGGCAAAAAGTCCATGCGTCTTAAATTGAGTGAAATCGATTAATGCTTGTTTATAAACATAATCTTTTGATTATTAATCATGTTATTGTTTACTCAATTTTACTATTGAATTTTACAATATTATTCAATACATAACAAATGAACTATGATTACCAATGAAATCAAATGAAAACTACTGTTGTTGATATTTTTGTAGCTGGTTTTGTCAAATTTGGTGGAAACAAGGGGCTGTTCATAAACTACGTAGACAGTTTAGGGGGGGGGGGGTGACAATTATCCACGGCCCATACAAATTTTAAATTTTTTGTATGGAAAATTGTCTACGCAAGGGGAGGGGGGAAATTATGTTTGACCAAGTAGGGAATATTTATCTATTCTTTGTTATTGATGTTTCAATTAATTATTATTAGTGATGCCTTAATGCAGAATTGTAGGAAACAATATTTAGAAATTCCAAAATCCTTATTTTATGATGTTTAATTATTGTTTCGATATTTTGAGATTCGAGTTTCGAAACCCGTCGGATACGGTTCTGTTTTAAGTTTGCTCTCTGTTTTGTGCGTGCGTTCGCTTTGATTGTTTTCGGTTGCATTTGGCTGATTAGCGCTGGCAGAGTGTCTCCCGGACGGTTATGCGTTTGTGATTATGGTGGTTTTCTCGCTTTCTGGGAAGTTTTCGAATCGAGAAGGAAACGTGATTCATCGTGTTTGCAAGAATCAGAATCTCGCTATCGCTATCTGCAAATTTGTTTTATTTTCTTCGCGTGTGCTCCCGGACCAGAAATGTGTGGCATAGTGAAGCGATCGATACCTGCATTTGACTTGCCTAGTCTAAACCCAGCTTTACTTTATATTGCCGAATAGAGATTCCTAAATATATTCCATTTTCTACTAACACAAATTTTCCCTCCCGTGGCATCTATGAAGGTAGTATGGGTTCCCTGCACGTTTGTAAGTAGATGTTGAGCTAATTTTCCTTCGTATCCCTTGCGATTGTAAGGATGTGGCCAGGTGTATAATTTGATGCTTGATTTGTAGATTTTAATGTGTGGGAAAAACCAATAGTCCCAAGTGTTTTTTTTTCTTCTCAGCAACACACGATATTTTCTACAAAATGTATTGGTTGACCATTATATAGCCCCCCACGATTTGTGCAATCGCTTATGCTATGCTATGCTATGCTATGCTATGCTATGCTAGTAACAAGCTCTCGTATTTGTGGCTCAACGGGAATAGAAATGAAAAAGTCTTTTGCTCTGGATCCGCAAATTGGGCATTCGCTATTCGCTACTGGCGAAGTTGTGCCAAAGTCATATTAACAATTGATGCAGAAGAATACACGTACCGAATTGTAAGTATTTGATTTGAAATTCGACATAAACGTTGAAAAACTTTCAGAAAATAGTTTTATTCCTGAAATAGTATTGTGCATCTTCAGTAAGTCTTCCAGTGCAGTCTGTATAATTCCGTGCCGTACATAGTAGCTAAGAACCATGTTCAAAATATCCTCGACTTTTAGGCCAGATACTGATATGAAGGGGTTTTTTTATGGAAGCTTGAAAAAAGCTGAAATCAAGAAAAATATTACTAAGTTAGCCATCTTCTACGTATCCTAGCTATGTTATTAAATATACAATTTATTGGTAAAGCACTTGCCATATCCAACATTTCATCATTGGCGTCCTCCTCTGAGTGCTCAGCTTCAGAATCTGTAGGTTCATTATTTAGAATCATCGATTCATTTAAACTGTGGTGCTTACTTGGGTCATGTATCATCGTATTTTCCGAGGCTGGATTTGAGTGCTCAGATTCAGATTCAGAATCTGTAGGCTCATAATTTAAATTAACCGTTTTATTTAAATTGCGATGGTTGTTTTTTTTTCCGAGCCGGGATTAACTTCAATGAATTCAGGTTAATGGTCTGAACACATAAGTTCAACAGTTTCTAATCCTGAGGTACTGATGGCATCCTTAACAATGTTTCGCATGGGCTGCAAAAGATATTAGGTGGTTTTTGATATTTTTTCTATCCGACATACGTACCTTTTTGACATATTTCCGTCCATAGTACTCGGGTGACAAATAAAATTGTCGTCTTCGTCGTGCACTCATGGTAATTTATTAATTAAAATAAAAACGATGTTATTGAATAATACCTTTAACAGCTTTAAACAAAACAGTCAGAGTAGTTTTGATTTATGCTAAGATAAGATTAGACAACTGATTCCTTTTTGTTTTAAAGTATTCTTCTTCTCTCACAGAACCGACCGTGCAATTAATTCTGGTCAACACGACTGACTATCAAAACACAAGAAAAAAGATTATCTGTTGTTAAAATCTTCGGGTTGTATACGTTCGGCCGGTATGCGTGAACTTCAAAGTGAGCAATCAGGAGTTGGTTCGCATTTGACGGAAAACTGGTTCAAAGAAGGTCCCCTATTGCTCATCTTATCTTAGGGTTTATGAAGAATAGCAGATGACATATGAGAGCTATGTCACAGTACACAGGTCTGCTGTTGTTATGGATCGTGATTATGATGTCACAATCAAAGTCCATCGTATTTCATTGCAATGTTTATCTTTTTACACGAAACAGCTATCGGAAGTTACATCAATCTCACTGTTCTCAATATGGAATGTAGTGGGAGTGACGTCGTTGAGTGCTCAGCAATGTATACAATATTTTTGTTATCAATAGCAGTATGCTGCCTGTTGGCTCAGACCTTATATAAACGTCATTGGTATATACAGTATGGTTGTGAATCACACAGTTATTCGTGTTGTCTAAGTTTATGTGAAAAAATCAGTAAAACTGTTTAATATAACGACAGAAATGGGCCGTGTACGTAAAAATTAAGGTCAAAAGCTTGTTACTAAGAGAGAAAATGCTGCAAATATGGCATGCCTTGGAAAAATGGTACGTTGCAAATTCAGAATAACGGCTGATATTTAAACTCAATATTTGTCAATTTCAGGAGGAGCAGCTAAAAGAACATTCTGAACCAAAAAAGAAACTTCTGGAAAAAAAAACCAAAACAGTTCCGCTAGTGCCATAGACCCTGTCGCTAAATTCATTCCTGGAATTCACCCAACTAACTAATTCACTGACGAATGTTCCGCCGGATCATCTGCCAAACATGTGAGTAGCGTTTGTACTTTTTTTTAATTGGTTCTATCCTCAAATTTTCAATTTCAGGTGCAGGATGAACAGCTAAATGCAAATATTGCACCGAAAAAGAAACGCACAGGAAAGATTCCAAGAAATGCGACTATCATCGATCCGGTCATTCCAGCTATTTCTGGAGTTCGCCCAACTGACCAGCCCACTAGCAAATGTTCTGCAGGACCATCTTTTGCTAAACATGTGATAAGTGTCGTTCTCGTACTTTTTTAGTTATAACCTTAAATTTAAAATTGCAGGTTCAAGAAGAACAGCTAAAAGAAAATATAGCTCCGCAAAATAAACGCCCGGGAAAAATCGCTAAAAAAGCCGCTAGCACCGATCCTTTCGATCCAGCTATGTGTGGAGTCCCGATAACTGGTCAGTCTACTGACGAAGAATCTGCAGAGCCATTTTCTGCAAATCATGGCAGTAGTGTCTTTCCTTGCACGTATGGGACTCCACAAAATTTTCAAGACCAAGAATTTGCTGGAACAACTTCTGCAGACTCTGCTTTTAGTACTCAGACAGTAGTACAAGTTTGTTTACGGGATATGCTGAAGTTGAAGTTAGTTTGATATTACAATAACAAGATTTGCTATTATTTAGTTTTTCTCCCGAACGGTTTCCGTTATTATTTTTGATATTTTAACTCTTATTTCAATCAAACTAATAACAAATTGAGTTGTTCTGATATCCTATTTTCAATAGCAAAACTTGCTATTGGTTTGCTATTCTCACCTACTCGGGTGTACAGACCCCAATGAATGGAGTTCAGCGCAAAGTTCGAAAATTTTAAGCAAATACCGAATAACTATGTTTTGACCATGAATCTGAAATAAACACCTACAATTGAAATATAATGCGAAATTTGTTTTTTTACTTAACTTTTAATGTGTCCGGATTATTGTGGATACAGACCTTAGATATTCCTGCCAGTAACGCACCACGAAAAGGTAATCTACCAGGCGTTACTGGGCAATCTAAATAGGAGTTGTGTAGAAAAGATAAACTTCATATTCCCTTGGTTATCAATCCCCATTGGATAAAGCGATAAATATGTATCCTACAATTTCCCACATTAATCTAATTCGTGACCAGAGAGTGTAATTTCCACCACGCTTGTTAAGAACCCTTTCTACCCCACTTATACCGGTGTAGGTACAATCTCCGCATCGATACAAGCAAACAACCAGCCTATCGTTGTCTTAAGTGAGTGCAAAAGACATGAAATAGACATAATGAAAGACCTGCCGCAGCAGCAGCAGCAGCAGCAGCGGCACAAATCGGTTGAACAATTGAACTACAACTGATCGAATACCGGCGATTGATCGTCGTCGCCCGCCGAACGAAGTCCTATGGATGCGTGACGGATGACTCCCGCTGCAGGTTCTAATTCAATTACCCACTCGTAAGCTGGTCTTGAAACACAAGCAGCAGGGGAAAATCACGCAACAATCGGTGCAACTAGATCGGCGGTGGGAGCCAGCTTCATTCGTCAGGTTAAGGAAAGCGTTAGAAAATTACACGAAGGTGAAAAATCCGTTAACAAAAATTGACCGCTTCAAGGCACCGAAAGACTCCTACTGAAGTCGGTGGCATCGCGTGTTTCCACGACGTCGACGCCACCGCCACCGCTCCGTGTAAGTGCATGTCGCAGTTGTTGGTCATGTTCTTGAGATGGAATGCTATTTCTTAACACGCTTAATAGCAATGTTCTTCGTGTCCAGGGACCTGAACATGATGATATCGATAAGATCTCCCAACAGGTTCAGGGAATTGCATATTTATGCAAACAGAATGATGGCGCGTGCACCAGGGGGGAGATACGCTCTGAGCAGTTGCCGTAGGACTTGAAGAAATGTCACCAACAATAGCTTTTAAATCACCATCAAGGTGCAATCGGGAATCCAGTTGAGCCGTACGGAACAAGCGACATTAGAATAATGAAGAAATATTTCAACTTTATAGCCCAGCGACGTTTTAAATTACGAAAACTATTTCAATTCACCTCGCCCCAAGCAGGGACCATCAGAATTAAATTAAAAGCATAAATACAATTTCGCTTGACATACCACGTTTTATTAGCTTTTATTCCCGCTATCTCGTCCGAACCGAATCGACTACCAACGAAAGAGCAAGAAAGAAGCGGTTTTCTTACAACGCCCGCAGTTGAACCGCGCACAATATTCGTTGAGTCGTGTTGCGCATTTTAATTCTTTTCGTTCTGCTTCGAAGTCGAAGCACTGCAGAATATTGCAACCATCGCGAATATATTTCTATTATGAATAATGGTATTAATTTATCATTTGGCGTTGAATACACAAACAAACCCACGTTGTGGGATCTCATTTGAAAATGTGGTGTGGTCCAACGAGTTTGAGGCTGGATTGAATCATTTATTTTGTCAAACATCGTCGGCGTGGTCGTCATCGGTGCAGTTGGTTTTATCGTCTGTGATCAACGACAATTAATGGTTCAGGGTGGCTGTTTTATGATGTGACAATTTTTCATTTTAGTATAGGGAAGAATATTTTTGTGTATCCTGATAGGTGCATGTCATGTATTTCGCGTGTAATTAAATGGAAATTTTACGTAAATATGCTCTTCGGAAATTTATAAATCCTTTAAACAAAAAATTCTGATGAACAACTGAAACCGAAATAAAAAAAATTGAAAAGATAATTGATCAAATTCTACATAAAAAATCAAACTTCGTTACCTTACTTGTTATGTTATCAATTTCAAGACAGGAATTCAAAATTGTAAAGGCTGACTAAAAGTAAATTGGTACGCCCCTCGTGCACCGCTAGCACACCTCTAGTGTTGGGAATCGAAAATCTTTGACAGTGGTTTGTTTACACTTCTATCAGAGACGTTGAATAGAGACACGCATAGACTGAAGCAAGAAGAACCAAACGAACCGTCAAACGCTGAACCAAACGAGCAAACATTACTGTTCGCTCAATTCATCAGAAAGGAGTATTGTTCTCAATGATGAAAAAAGTGTTTAATTATTTGCACGAAATATTTGTTAGTGATAAAAAAACAATATCGAATCGGAAAGTTTTATTTAGATTTATGGTAATAAAAAAGATTACGCTGCAAGCAAAACAGAAAAATATGACAAAATTTATACTGTCATGGAGCGACTGTCATACTTATTTGATCGAACTTTGTATGGCTAATGGATTCTCAGCCTAAGGGTAAGGAAACGCTAATAATTTTTTCTCCTGATATCAAAAATATTTGTGCTGAGTGTTTTCATAAGATCACCCAATTTGGCAGCAACGTTATTATTGGATGTGATGGTAAGTGATATATTGTCGCGGAATATTCCTTCCAAAGCAACGAAGAAAACGTAGACATGCTCGTTGATATACAGCAATGCTTCGCCAGTGTAATCCTTTAGTATAGTAAACTTCGAGTTTGATCTTAAGATAGCACTGCTTGATATACATAGCAAAAAAACAAGCTTCACAAACGGTGTAGTTCATGGCGAAATATATCCACCGATTTATAAATTTGATTTCTTTCAGAGTTGTCAAAAATGCATCGTCGAAAACATCCTATGGATATTCCACAGTGATGTTGGTCATCACTCACAACTTGCTTTTGAAGATCGTTACTTACTGAAACCATCTCCTGGCGTCCTGCTGTAAAGTCCGTCAGTCATAGTCTATCATCGTAGTCATACGATTTGTTTGAAAATTCTGACATGAATTGGGAAACTGACAGCAGTTTTAAGTTATTCTTGAACTGCAGAGCTGTTGGTCTTTTTTGCTTAAACCTAAGCAAAGAAAATATATTTTCGACACAATCTTGTCTGAACCTGGCTGTGCAGACGAACTGGTTGTGTCTAATAGCGCACTTCATTTTTAATTAAGTTCCGGTCGAACGTTCAAATGTTCTCATCAGCAATGCGGCACTGTATGCAAGTCATTTGAAACCACTCAAAGAAACATGGTTACCAGTGACATTGTCAAAAGATCTCTCAAAAACCGTGCTGCTGTTTTGACAGAAATTTTCTTTGCGCGTCTCTATCAACGTCTCTGACTTCTATATAGAACAACTACTGGTGCAAGTTTGATCAAAGTAGTCGGTTGCGTTCAAAAATAACGTCAAATGGAACTCGAAGGAAGAATAAATATTGTGCACAAAATTCAGAGTGGTCCGGTTCCAAGCTGGCTAAAGTACTGAAGATGCCGAAAACAACAGTTTGTCGAGTGCTCAAAACCTACAAGGAAACCCTGAGTGAGGAAAGGATTCAGCGGACCTACGGAAAAACTGGTACCACGGATCGTGAGCTGCGCAGCAAGGTGTTGAGGTGCGTTAAAGCCAACTCCGGTCTTTCGATCCGAGATGTGGCCGGAAGATTCAAGTTTGTGTTTGCCGACAAGTTCACGAAGAAGGCTTTGATTTGGCAAGCGATTTGCAGTTCTGGCCTGAAAAAGGAACCATTCTTCACATCCTCGACGATGACATCCCGAAGAATGCCTGAAAAAGCGTTCATCCGCAAGCATAGGAGAAAATTCATCTTTTAATCCGATATGGCCAGCTGCCACTATTCCAAGGTGGTTCTGGAGTGGAATGCTTCCAAAGAGATCGATTATGACCCCAAGCTAATGAATCCTCCGAATTGCCCGGAATTTACACCAATCGAAAAATACAGGGCAATTTCAAAGCAGTTACTTCGACGAAGCGGCGGGGCAGTCAAGGACATCCAGAAAATGCGGGAAAAATGGAAGAAATGCACTGATTCCGTGTCCGTTTCTACTGTGCGAGCGCTGATGGGCTCCATCAAAAGGAAGGTTCGAGCTTTTGTTCGAACTGAAGAAATATAACCATCTAATGCTATAACTGGGTACAGGACGTTAGGCATACGGTCGATAGGCATATGAACGTTAGGCATACGGACGTTAGGCATAATGGACGTTAGGCATAATCTACCGGATGAATTCCAGAAGGATGATAATGGGGACCGTCTATTGATTGGTGACATCGGTGACAATAATGAAAGAGTCTTAAAACTTGTGACGTCTTGGACAGGCAAAGTAATGGGTTGCAGATGGTACGTTTGCCACAGTTTCTTGTTTGTTTCGGCAACGCGTCACTGTTCATGGAAGTATTGCTCCCTCATATCAGCATACGGTTCCGCTAATTTTCATTCAACAGACAACAAAAACAGATTTATTGTATCGAAAAGTATGGGAGTAAATCCTGGAAGCAGCAGGTATGTATTTTGTTATTAAATGAAACACCACAGAATTCACCATTCTTCATTTCATGAGCTGTTCTTTGGCATCATCTTTTATTCAACCTTAGCTGTTTTATTGTTATTGAATGGAAAATCACAGAATTCACCATTCTTTATTTCATGAGCTGTTCTTTGAGGAAAATCTTTTCTTCTTTGACAATTGCAATATGTTTTTAAGAATATATTACAACAAATGTGTGATTTTTTTTATTTCTAGATGCGATTGATTTCAAGATATAGTTCAAAACTATGCTGAGTTTTTATTGCCAGATTAACCGCTTTCGCTACTAGTCTTGGATCTAAGTAAATATCTAGCTACGTCACTTATGATATGATAAATAATGGATTCCAAACTGTGGTTATTAAATAAACTAAGTTTGTATAACTCATCTTTTATTTAAGCATTGTTTACCATGCTCAAAACAGGTTTCTAGAGTTGAGCAGCAGCAAGGTATTTTATGCCTAACGTCCATTATGCCTAACGTATGTTATGCCTAACGTCAATTTTGCCTAAAGACTTTATGCCTAACGTCCATTATGCCTAACGTCCGTATGCATAACGTCCATATGCCTAACGTATTTATGCCTAATGGGGTACACTCCTATAACTTTAAAGTTTTTATAAAAGTACTGTAAAGTAACCAATAGTTGACTTTTCAAAGTTATTGAATCACGAATTACAGGTCTATTTGTGCGTACCTATTTACTTTTAGTCAGCCTTTATTAAAGCATGAGATATCTTATTTAAGCTTATTCTGATTTCTTGGTCAAAGATCTTAAGGATTGTGGCGCTAAAGACTTTTTAGTTTCAAACTAAACACTTGATTGTTTTTTTTTTAATGTTCGAAGTGTCTAACTTTTTGGAAAGTTAGATATTGCAAATGTTTTTCTTTGTTTCTCTTGAAAACTATGTTTTGTTCCAATATCATGAAAAGGTCTCCTACTCATTCTTACTTATTGAAGTTTTTTGCATGTCCAGCGTGTCGAATCAATTCCAAATGGTAAATTGGTTTTTGTAATATTAAAAGAATCAGATGCTTCTTAAACCTTGTAAAAATGCTCCTTGTGGAAAAGCTCAGGCGAATTAGAGAAAATCAAATGATATTACGTTGCTTCTTCCAGTTGTGTTTTGATCCTGTTTTAAATATTTATCATTGAATATATAGTTATGTCTCAACCTGGAAGGAGCCGCAACACATCCAACATAACGTTTCCCACGCAGCGTCAGCCAATCCATATAGCCAGCAGGCTGATCAATCCATAGCATCAACATTCCCATGCAACCCTTAAGCCAGGCGAGTCATCATTCCAAGTGAGTATGCTTGCAACCTCATCACCATCGAATGTTACATGAATCCCGAGACGTGACTATTGGGTGGAAGACATCATGGTGACACCAACTGTTCCCAGCTAACCTCATCAATTTAGCTTAGAAGTTAGGTTGTTAGATGGTCGTAGGTTGACAGAATCAGTTAGTTCTAGTTTAGTTTCCAAAGTGATCAGTTTTGCTTCCAGAGTGATCCATTGTGTTTCTAGAAGAATTAATTGGTGAATAAATGTGTGAAAGTTAACTAAAGTGTTTTTTGAAAACCCTTTGATGACAGCGAAGACATAAGTATATAATAATAATATAATATGACCTGGGATCTACTCAAACTCAAACTTCACGGTGATGCCATTTACACAAGGATAAGCCTCCACTATCATTGATCTTTTAAACTTAGAGATAAAAAAGCTACGAAAAAGCGCATATGCCTTCATTAAATTCTACTTTTACACGGCGTTCGTTGTTTCGATTTAGTCCTTACGTAAGACGGGAACAGAATCCATAAAACTTTCGCATTTTTGGGCTACCGTGCCACCTTCCTTCACGCTTGCCGATTTTACCAGCGTACTTTGTAGTACAATTCTTCTTTATTTTGATTTGTTATGTGGTTTACAATTGCTAATACAGGGCAAGAGTTTAGCCAGAAGGGCTCTTCATCTTTGGTGAACTTTTTGATTTTGTGTTGTACATGTTGTGTTTTACTGTGTAATGTTTTTCAATTTTATTCTTGTGAAGTATGTTGTTTGAATGTTTTAATTTGTTATTCTACCTATTTAACCTAACGTGCCAGATCCCTGACGATCTGTAGATCGGATCGCCTACAGCAATCTCTGAACCTTGCGATGGAGTCAGCTCTCCGTAACTCCAGTGTCTGAAGACCAGATCATCCTAAGGATCTTGTTTTGGTTCCTTTAGAGTTTGAGGTGATGGCATTTGGCGCAACTCTCCCAGATTTGCATCCCGTATTCTATTACGGGAAGGATGATTTGTTTGTAGACAGCAAGCTTATTTTTCAGGGACAGGGTAGACCGCCTGTTCATGAGTGGATACAACGATCTTATCAAGATGTTGCACTTGGTTTTGGTTTTGTCAACGTGCTCCCTGAAAATCAGCTTGCTGTCTAATGTTAGCCCGAGGTACACTACCTCTTTGGACCATTCCACCACTGACCCGTTTAAGCAGATCTTATTATTTTCAGACGGAACAAGTCTGGGAGATTTTGAGTGTGGAAAGATAATGACCTGGGTCTTTGACGCGTTGATACGGATCTTCCAGCTGTTGAAATATTCAGACAGGACGTCCAGACCTCTCTAAAGTTTGGCAGTCAGAGCTCCGATGACCCTACCCTTGTAGACGATGGATGTGTCATGGTGCACAGGTTGAATAGAATGGGGCCAAGGATGCTTCTTTGTGGAACCCCGGCACCGATTTTGAAAGCTCCGATGTGATGCTATTCAGAGAGACTCGGAACGTCCTGTTCGATAGGCAGTTGTTTATTATCTTCACTAGGGGATTTTGGAAGACCGTAGTGCTGCAATTTGAACACCAGGCCATCATGCCAGACGTTATCGAACGCTTTTTCAACGTCCAACAACGCCATCGCAGATGTTTTCGAAACAGACTTGTTCCGTATGAGAATGTTTGTCACTCGAGTCAGCTGGTGGACGGTCGAACGACCTTTCCGAAAACCAAACTGTTCCTCGAGTAAGATGTTGTTTTATTCGGCAGATGTTAGGAGCCGGTGGTAGACTGCTCATTCGAAAAGTTTTGATAACCCTGAGAGCAGGCTGATTGGACGATAACTTGAAGGAGAGGACGGATCCTTCTCAGGTTACCGGATGGGTATGACTTTAGCTGACTTCCAACACGAGGGGAAGTAGCCAAGTCTGTGGCACTGTTTAAAAATCAGTGCCAGATGGTTGTAGAATCTGGAACTCAAGTGTTTGAGTTCCAGATTCAGGATGTTGTCGAAAACTGGGGCCTTCATGTTTTTAGATGATTTGATAAAGGCCAATCGTAATCTCGGATTCCTCTGGAAAAATGATAGGAATCTGATAAAGATTGGTTGCATTTTCAGCAACCTCAGATTCATGAGGGCTGACGATGTTTTGTCCGAGATTATGGGAGCTGAATTGACCTATCGCGGCAGCCTTCTTTTCATGAGTTATCAGATGAACCACTGGGTCGCCGTAACGATCCAGTGGGGTCAGTGGCGGAATGGGTCTTGGCTTATTTTTAAGAATTTTGGTTAGCTTCCAAAAGGGCTTTGCACAATCTGGGAGAGAGCAAATCCTGTTAGCAAAGTCCTAGTTTCTGAGGTCCACCATCCTAGCTTGGATGGTTTTTGTTAGGCGATTACAGTGAGTCTTAAGGACAGGCAGACCAGAGCGTTGGTACTGCCTTCGGATGGTGTTACGGAGTCTTTGGTAGATCTGTCAAGGTTCAGTCTGTCTGGATACTGGCACGTGTTGTTCCCTGGCCCGGGATATCGCCTCGTCATTGGAATGCAGACACCGGTCAACGTCTTCTGGCATCTCCGGAAGGACACCGTAGTCGACAGTGGAGTCGACACAGTGTTGGAACTGATCCCAGCTGACACGATGGTAGTTGCGTCGGGAAGCTTGGAATCGGTTGACGGATGAGCCCACGTCGGCCACCACCGGAAAGTGGTCCGAACTCAGCTCCTGGTGGGTCACAGGTTGCGAGATGTTGTCTCCCATGATGCTGATAATCAGCCGGGTGGGAGTGTCCGGTGCCAAGATAGTGTAGCGAGCCTCTTGCAGGTCGTCGTTCAGGATGGTGCCGTTTTGATTCCACCTTTGGTTGCCCCAAGCTTGATGTTTGGCGTTCAGGTCACCAGCGATGATACATTTTGTACGGCGTCGTGTTATCTTGACAATATCCCTCCGCAGGTCTGCCGCACATCCATCCCTGGCGTTTGCTTGTTTCGGGCAGTAAGCCGCAATGATGGTGACGGGGCCGACGGGTGTGAAGACTTCCACCCCAATGCTTCAACCATTTTCAGCTGGAAACTGGGTAACAGCTGGCAGCAGATGTTGTTCCTGGTAGCGATGGCCACTCCACCACCTCCAGAGCTTGTCCGATCCAGCCTCACTAGCCGAAATCCAGGAATAAATACGTTCATCTCCGGTTTCATGTGAGTTTCAATGATGATACCGATGTCGATGCTATGTTCGTTGAGGAAGTCAACGAACTCGATAATTTTGCTCTTGAGCGAGCAAGCGTTCCAGTTTGCGATTTTGATGAGCTCACGGTCCATAACTGAGCATGACGGTAGCCACAGCTTGGAGCTGGTCGGATTTGTTTATGATGGTGTTGGCAATGTCGTGCATCTTGAGGAGAATGATCATTAGTTCCGCTGCGGTGAACCAAGAACCATCGTTGATTTCGGGCTGCGGTAGGGACGGTCCATCCTGACGCCAGTTTAGTCCAGGGGCTGTGAGGAGATCCTGCGGCTGTGGAGCAGCAGTCGTCTGTTGACCTGAGTTTGCAGGGGCTCCGGAAGTTTGAGCTTGAGTAGCAGTAGCAGTGGAACGAGCAGCAGCCAATCGTTGGCAGCACTGGAATCGGTCGTCGTGGAAACTGTGGGAATTTCTAATCATTTCCGGCACCTTCTTGCGGCCGGGCTGGTTTCTCGTCGATGCTTTCTTCCGGATCTCGATGTACTCGGCGCGCTCCGGGCAGGCCTTGCTTGTAGCTTTGTGAGCAGCACCGCAGTTGGCGCAAATGAGATCGGCTTCATCGAGTCTGTCGTAGGCGTCGGTTTTGTGTTGTTTGCCACACTTGATGCAGCGGCAGTTCGAGCATTAGGTGACTCCACGGCTGACCGGCTTGTACTGCTCCCACTTCACCTCAATGTTGAACAGAACGCGGATGCACTGGAGGTCCATCAAAGTTGTTGAGTTCTTCTCAAGGTGGACCAGGTATAGCTGGTCGCGGTACTTGACGGCCTTGTTGTGGCGGGTCATCTTGTGAATTTGGACCGGCTTTAGTCCATTAGCCACCAGCGCGTCCAAGAGGACGCCTGTGTCCATGTCGTATAGTCCTCGCAGGACCACCTAGAACGGCTTAATAGCCTTGATGTCGTGGGATGGTTCAACGCAGAAACCATCAATTTGTATCCTTCCGTGCACAGCTGGATGGTGTACCGGACGCCCTTGGTGATGTAGAAGTTTATTCTTTCCCGCAGTCCGGGAGGGAAGCCTTTCACGTAGAAGGGCGGCATTCTGTCCTTTTTCGGCGGTCCTGTTGTTACCGTCACCGGTTCTGCACCGTCCTTCAGAACGGAGAACTGATTGTTGTCGAGCAGCTTCTTCGCGGCTGTCCCTCTGTCACTGTTGTCCTCAGGCCTAGACCGTTTCCCGGGATTGCCAGCACTCGCACCACCGCGCAATTTTTTACCCATGGCTGGATCAGCAGGAGTGTCACTATTCAACGCGAGAAAAAAAAACGGAACAACGCAATCGAACGAACGATGAGAGCGAGAGAAGAAACGTCGACTGTACTGCTCAATAGTCTGGCAGCGAATTGTGATTTACCAGCGTACACATATTGCACATTTTTAAACTATCTCGACCGAACTCTATTGCGTTTTAAAACGACTGTTTTCGTCAAAACCACCAAACCGTCAGTCTTCAACCACAGCCCTCATGATCATGTTAAGGACACACCTAACAACACAACAAAAACTAATCGGTCAAGTGCCAAGCTTGCATGTTCGATCGCGACATTTATTTTCTTTAGGAATTATGTTTCAACTTGTGGGATATCGAAAGCATTTTTGTCCAGAAACATTCGACAACGGCATTCCTTTGCATAGTAGTATAAAAACAAACCCGGAAGCTGTTGTAAGAATGTTTCGTCGTCCAATATGATATAATTTTTTTTTCAAAAACTGGATGGAAAGCCACCTTTTTCACTGTGTACGCCTCAGCCCAGAGCAGAGGCATCTTCAACGTGTAAACATATGATTTTGATTTTCCAACTTTGTTAGCCACATTACGACCTGAAAGGTTTGGATGTTTCTTATTAATGGCTACCACCTTCTGGTCCATTTTTCTATAACATCTTTTTCGCTTTGGTACCACTTTTACATCGCAGATTTTTAAATAAGTTCAAAAGAATATAGGGGAAATGGCTCTAATGTTGGCCTATAGATCTAAGATTTGGCCTATAGTAAAAAATCTGCTATTTATCAATTTTATCTAGATGAACGCGTACTAATGAATATTTTTGGTCGCTATTGAAAATTTAGTCGATTGCTGAATTTATGTATGGGCCCAAATAAGGGGCATTTGCCGACATTACATCCATTTCCCTTAATTCATTCGATTTCTAAAATATAAAAAAAAAATTCAAGATGTTTTTAACATTAAGATGATTCCTTGTAGAGTTCACAAATGGCCGCTGTAGGCTATTCATGCACTTCCACTACTTTCAATTACACACATTTCTGAAGTTAGGGTTCTATTTCACTAGAAATAGCTATTTCATGTATGTTTCATTTTGGTACGTCTCATGGAAGCTGATATTTGTGTGCTTGGACTTTCGAATTAGTTATGAGGATAAGGATCTCACAGCGAAACACCGTAAAGAATGTTTCAAATTCCCAGGTCATGCAAAAAGTTTATGTTCTGTAATGGAATAAGAACTAAACAAAAATCAAGAAATTGGCTGCATATGGGATTCAAACATCTCATTTTAAATTGTTCTGAATCTGTTATATTGTTTGTTACATTCCGATTGATTAAGCATGAAGGGCTCTTCATCTTTCATTAATGGTATACTATTTTATTTTAAGTTTTCGTTTTGAAACTAGTTTACATTATTTCTCTCCAATATTTTGACTGTAAGATAACTTTAAATTTCCTGGAAAGTCAAGATATTTGTTGCATCAATAAACGCCAGTTGCAAAAAATTAACAGACACTGAAAGCTATGAACAGATAAAGAAATTTACCACCGATTAATGAACGAGCATCATCCGAAGGTGTGAATCAGACGCGAGAAGGAGGAGAAGGTGGTAAGTGGAAAACTTTTCCCCCGTGAAATCTATTGTCCTTAGAGGGACTTATCGAGCTCATCTGAAAATAATTAGAACTTGGTCCATTATGGTCGTCCCATTTGGTCCTTCCTTTTATCCCTTAGGAAAAACGCTCATTAAAACCAAAGCGGAAGAAAGTGAGCTCTGCGAAAACACAAACTCAGTTGGATAGTCGTAAATCTTTCTCGTTTTCACCGCTTCTTTAGTTGTTGAAAGCCGGAAAAGTTTCCTTTGAGTTTGTCCCAGAAACTTCTTGCGAAGGGATATTTATTTATGGCATAGTCGACACGCGGAAGTTTGAAGCTCCAGCGAAGAAAGATTAATCGAAAGATAATTTTCTTCACGCTGCTCATTGTATGGGCACTGTTCTAAAGAACGAACGGGAATGACACTTTGGATTTAAAATTTATTTCGCCTTCTACAGGGAAGCTTGATTGACAGAATAATTGAAAGCCACTATATTATCAGTTAGTGGACGAATGGTGTGACCATTTCTAGGTGTATAAATCGGCTTATTTAATTATTCACCCTGTCTAAGCCGGTTCTACGGTTCCCTCGTTGGGAAGCAGAAGTTCAAGAACCCTGCTGCTCGTCATAATTCAACACACAGTGTGGTTGTTTCCATAGTAAGGGTCTTGTTACTTCACACCTAAGCCGACGAAGTAAATAAAGGGTGATACGGTCAAAATTTGGTCAAGGGAAAACGCGTGTAAATCGGTGAAATCGTTTATTTAAAAAATCAAATTAAATTTCTTTTTCAAGTTCAATTAGTATAAAATTCAGGAAAAATATTCAGTTAGGCTTCCGCTTTTCCAAATCCGAAATGCCGGGCCTTACGCTTGACCCCTGCCATCAGATTTTGTACAGCCACCTTGTCCACCTTCTTCGCCGCAGAAAGCCAGTTTGCCTTGAACTGCTGCTCGCCCTTAGCAGTTTTTTTGGTCTTCTTTAGGTTCCGCTTGACAATAGCCCAGTATTTCTCAATTGGGCGGAGATCTGGCGTGTTGGGAGGGTTCTTGTCCTTGGGAACCATCTGCACGTTGTTGGCGGCGTACCACTCCATGGCCTTTTTACCGTAATGGCAAGATGCCAAATCCGGCCAAAACAGTACGGAACAACCGTGTTTCTTCAGGAAAGGCAGCAGACGTTTATTCAAACACTCTTTCACGTAAATTTCTTGGTTGACAGTCCCGGAAGCTATGAAAATGCTGCTTTTCAAGCCACAGGTACAGATGGCTTGCCAAACCAGATATTTCTTTGCGAACTTTGACAGTTTCATGTGCTTGAAAACATCTGCTACCTTTCCCCTTCCTTTTGCCGTATAAAACTCCTGTCCCGGAAGCTGCTTGTAGTCGGCTTTGACGTAGGTTTCGTCGTCCATTACCACGCAGTCAAACTTCGTCAGCATCGTCGTGTACAGCCTCCGGGATCGCGCTTTGGCCGTCGTATTTTGTTTATCATCGCGATTTGGAGTCACTACCTTCTTGTAAGTCGATAGTCCGGCTCGTTTTTTGGCTCGATGCACGGTTGTAGACGATACACCCAGCTTATTTGCGGCATCTCGGAGAGAGAGGTTAGGGTTTCGCTTGAAACTACCGGCAACTCTCTTTGTCGTCTCAGCGGCTTCCGGTTTTCGATTTCCCCCCGATCCAGACTTCCTGGCTGTCGACAAACGTTCCCCAAACACTTTAATTACATTTGTAACGGTTGATTTGGCAACTTTTAGCGATTTTGCCAACTTTGCGTGCGAGTAGCTCGGATTTTCGCGATGCGCGAGCAAAATTTTGATACGCTGCTCTTCTTGCTTGGACGGCATTTTGACAACTGAAGAGTGAATTCCAAAATCAAAATAGGAGCAACATTCTACACACACACACCTTCAAAATGAGGGGTGTTCAGGTTTTTTAAATGCAAAATTGAAAGAAATACGTCAAGTTGATATTGACCAAATTTTGACCGTATCACCCTTTATGAGCCGCGATGGAACTGCAGAATTTCACGCAAATATGATGTTCATACATAATTTATGGGATGATCTCCCACTACAAGCGACGCCATCCAACGACGGCTACCATGTATTCTCCGGGGAACAAATGTTTTCCTATTAATTTTGCAGCTTGGCTACGACAAAAGCGTTTATTCTCTAAGCTGGATGATGACGGCAATATAGCTAATAAATCGTTATTATGATGTTTAGCTGGCAAATAAAACGACGGACGCTATGCATCATTTGGAACATTGACAAAAGATTATCCTCTTGGAGCGATTTGTCTTACTTCAGCAGGTCGTTAAACAGTATTTCGCATGGTACTCCGAGTAACTTCCATAAATTCTCTAGAGGCAAAGATGGAGGTCAATGATATGTTCATCGAATACGAGTCAGTGGTAGTCGCACATTGATGAAGACAACAAGACTCAAATATCAACACACAAAAAGCTGTAATTCAAAACTGATCGATTCGATTCGCTCTTTCTCTCGTTTATTGCTTCGCAGGATGCTGCGCGGACGAACCGGACTCAATTATAATAAATATGATGGCAAAGATAAAATTCATTAAAATGTCACATTATAAAGGAATAAATTATGCCCGAGGGTAACTTCACACCCTGAACGGAGTAAATGAGCTCCGCTAGGTAGCGGCCAGCAAGAGCGAAACTGATCGAACATTACGATCCACGGAAATACAAAAAAAAAAAGAACGAAGGAGAGGTCTTAATACCGATCAACATCTCATATTCAACTTCCTGGATCACCAACATTTGAATACTACTGAACTTTGGACAACACACACACACACACACACAAGACCCATTCGATCAAAACCTTGACGATTCCCGTCGACGACGCACGAATCACACGACATTATCGACCGCTGCTGTTTTTGCAAATTGAAATTGAAAGAGGTGTGGAGTGACCGCGGTCCGGGCCCGATACGATCAGCGAAAATCGAGTGCACAGCGAAGGACGAGAAAATTAATATTTTTATGCACTTCTGCTGTTGTTCCGAGGCAAGAGGCAATGATTTGTCACCATCATGCAATCGATGTGTCGCTCCGGAGCATGGATCGGATGCGGAACATGCGGTCGCCTTAGGGTTCTGCGGTCGTGTTCTGGCGGTGCACGGTGCGGATCGTGGACTTGTATCATCACGATGGATTCGGTTGCGGGGGGAAACCATGTAACGTGTTGAGCAGCCAATCACGAGCGTTCGGAATTTGTTCAATTAATTTGCTGAGCATGGACCGGCGTCTAGAATCGTATGGACTGTGATGTTTGGTTTCTGGGGGGTTTTATTCTTCTTGTTGGACATCCGATGGTTATGGCTATTACAGTGGCCCACAAAAATAAAAATTCTAATTTTCCACGGGTCAACCTCTAGATTTGTGCCTTTAGGTGAGAACACCATTCTCTGAAAGTTTTAGCTCATTTGGTTGTAGGATGAGCTAGCGCTTTTAGTTTGACTTTTGTATAGGGATTTTGGATAAAATACATGAAAAAATGACAGTAGGGTTAACTACCCCATTTCCAGCCTATTAGGCACAACCCGCACTTAGTTTTTCTTAATCTAGCGCAGTTTAGCACCAAACGGAATGTAATTATTACTGATGGCTTCCAATTTTTTTTACCTTTCCGTACGTACCGTAAGATTTGATAAAAAGAAACCAATTGTTAAGATATTGTCAAAAGTCTAACACTGCTTCTTGACTCCAAACTCGGCCTACGGATTCTAAACTTGGCCTAACGCATTGAAACGCCAATGAATTCACTTCGCCCTAACGGATGAAGATAAAACATGATTCGGTCGGAGCGCTTCTTTTGTGTTTTTTTTTTTTTAATAATGAGTGCAAACCTTCATATCACGCGTTTTCATTGACATCGTTCGGTAGTTTATTAACTAAAGTATCGTACCAAACGCATAATAGACTTGTTAACTCTGAAATCTTGGATTTATTAGAAGTTTTCTGCTCGAAAGGCCCAAAATGGGCGATTAGGCCGAAGTAGTTCTCTACCCTACTACACTCTATCGATCATAAAAAAATTTCCTTTTTCTCGATTTGATTCAGATTTTCAAAATTTGTAGTTCAGTTAGGGAGTAACAATTTTGATGAAGATTGCATCATAAATCTAGTTAGTTTTATTTTATTATCGCATCGAATGTATATGAGCATTTTCTATATGAAAATTTCAACCAAATTCCCCTTTATAAACATCAAGCACCAGTCCGTGTTACGTCAAAAACAGCTGAAACATTCAGATTTTTTTTGTATCACCTAATGACACGAGTCTGGATGTTGGCCTGTGGAAAATATGAACTCATAATTTTTTGTAGTGGTAATCTAATTGATACGTTGCATAAGCTGCCTGTATTTTGTTGCAATATACGATCAAAATGCACATTTAAATTCAAGAATGAATATCTCCATCATACTAATATGAATCATGATACTGTCTTGAGCAAGGTTGTTTCTTATATATTAATACATTCTACATATGCTGAAATTTTGAGCTTAGAGGGCGAACACGAAATTATTGCGACACATTCAACAGGGCATAACTTTTTTACCATTGGGTAAAAATCAACCAAATTTTGCACACTTTCTCATTGATGTGTATTGTGTACATGCTGTCAAACTCGAAGTCGTGTTTTTCGATTCAACGAAAATGGAGGTGAACCAACGCGAGTTGAGAGAACAAATTCTTTCCAAACACCTGGATTTTCCTGACCTGTCGCACCGGCAGTTGGGAAAAATGTTGAACATTCACCATTCAACCGTCTCCAGAGTGTTGAAGCGGTTCCAGGAGCGGTTGACGTTAGACCACGGCAAAGGAGCTGGAAGAAAACCGGGACCGGAGAACGAAAAGACGGAGGGAAAGGTGAAGCGGATGTGATTAAAGCAAATCCCAACGTCTCAAGCCGTGATTTGGCTAAAAAGATCGGCATGTCGCAGAGCTACGTCCAGAATGCAAAGAATAGAACTGGACTACATACATACAAGGTACAGAACTTCCCAAACCGCGATGAGCGGCAACAATCGACGGCTAAAACTCGGGCACGGAAGCTCTACGAGAAGATGCTGGCAAAATATGGCTGCTGTGTGATGGACGACGAAACGTATATAAAAGCCGATTTTAAGCAAATTCCGGGGTTGGAGTTTTTCACCGGCAAGAGCAAGTTCGATGTGGACGACAAATTTAAGAAGAAGAAAATGTCGAAGTTCGCCTCCAAATATCTCATTTGGCAGGCCATCTGCTCTTGCGGACTGAGGAGTGAGCCTTTCGTGACAAAGGGCACAGTAAATGGCGAGATCTACAAATCTCAGTGCCTCGAGAAGCGCCTTTTGCCGTTCTTGCAGCAGCACGACGAAGCTCCGCTATTTTGGCCAGATTTGGCATCATGCCACTATTCTAAAAGTGTCCTGGAGTGGTATGAAGCCAATTCTGTCCATTTTGTTCCAAAGGACATGAATCCGCCAAACTGTCCGGAGCTGCGCCCGGTGGAGCAGTACTGGGCAATAATGAAACGGGAACTTCGGAAAAGCAAGAAGACAGTCAAAGACGAGAAGGACATGTTAAGAAAATGGAAAAAAAAACTGAGAAACTGGTACCGGATGACACTGTAAAGACTTTGATGGAGGGCATCAAGCGAAAATGCGTTCAATTTTACACTCAAGGCTCCATCGATTAGCTTTTCTTTTGATTTTTGAAGTAAATATATGTATAAAACTACCCTAAAATTTTGGTTTGATTCTAAACATTATAAAAAATTTGGCATAACATTTTCGGTGTCGCAATAATTTCGTGTTCGCCCTTTAAAAGAGTTTGCTGAACCAAGAAAGAGTGAAGGAATGTTATACATTTCGACCAAAATCCCTATATAAACTTCAAGCCAAAAGCGCCCGTTCGTGTTACATCCGAATGAGCTGAAATTTTCAGAGAGTGATTTTCTCACCTAATGGCACAAATCTGGGGGTTGGCCCGTTGAAAAAAAAAATGATAAAAAAAATCTCCCATATAAATGTGCGCCAGTGTGTCTATAGGGTAACGTGTTTGCACGCACAATGCTTATTTCTCGAGTACTTTTTCAAAACGAGCAATGTAACATTTTAGCCATATTATGCCCTTTTACAAGTAAGCAGGCTCGCGGCATAATCAAAGAATGGATGCGGTGTCCTCATCTGTTTATCCCAGAGGGCAGAAGAGGATCGCAGAACCTTGGGGAATTTCTTTTCCTTTTAGCGGTGTCCAAACCTGTGTATCCCATGTTGGGCAGGAGAGGATCGCAATCCAAAGTGATTCTTTGATCGAAAGTATCTGTCTTTATTAATCAACTGCTGGGGTTCATATACGGAGTTATTGTCATAATACATTTTATAATGTGTTGCATTGGCATGGTGTGATTTATATTTAATTACTGTAGGCAAAGTGAGATGCCTATAACGGTGTGACAATTCTATGTTTGTTTCATCGGTGTCAATGTACTTGCTAGGCTATTAGCGTATTGAAAGATGTAACATGATCCGCGCATTCGGGTTCGCTGTTCTGGGTGTAGGAAAGGTAAATGAATAATTCTGTTTGTCAAGGCTATGGTAGAAGTGAACGCTACTGACGTGAGTGCAATTGCATGATATGCATTTTTCTGTCTTATCGGCAAATTTAGTAAGTTCAATTCTTACAGTGGTGTAAATGATTTAAGCTACACATGACAGCCATATTGAGAAAAACTAAGTTGAAGTTGAACAGTTTGTTTTTAAACTGTTTTAAAGCAATACATTTATCAAAACTATTTTTGCCGTAGTCAGTGAATAATAACAGTTCATTTTCTTTTTGGGGAAATAATCACGATTTTACAGCATTTTTGCATTTAAATAGTAATAACTGTGCGCTTTAGGTTTTCGTTGCAGCATTTAAACTAATGCGTTCATTGATAAGAACTGTTGTAGAATATCGGTTTTACAGGTATTATTTTTACTTTGTATCGTCTAGACAAAAGGTAATGTTATGCTTACATTTGTGTCAAACACGTTTGCGATCAGTTTGTGTTTTTTTACTCCTTTTTTCACAAGAAGGTATTTTTAAACAGATTGAAAATTAATAAAAAATCATTAAATTTTTAACTAAATTTAATTGAATTTTAACAGATTGTTGTAGTAACTCAGTAGAATCAATTATAAGCATTTTTGGTGTTGAACCTTTTATTTTTTTTTGTTCACTTTGATTTGGAATTGATAACTCAGTGTAGGGAACCCCAAGTATTGCATACACTTAAAACTGAAACATGAGTGTGACAAGAATAAAACGCTGTATGAGAATAAGGACTGTACTCGAAAAACATGCAACATTTTCTTTTGCGACGGCACAATCTCGATCTATGAGAATCTACCTTCACTACATATCTTCGGATATGTGTCTTCCTTGGTATACTCCAGACCATGCCCACTTCACCATTGGCAGTGCTTCAATTGAATATGATCTGTCAATGAAACAAGTGATTCATGGAACACACGTCAATTGCGTGAACAGATATTTTACAGACGGGTCACGTCTCAATGGATCCACTGGCTTGGGTGCCTTCAATGAAAACTCTAGCGCCTTCCGCAAACTTCAAAGTTGTTTCGTTTTTGTTGCTGAACTGGCAGCAATCAACTTCGTATTTGGGATGATTCCCAACATGCCCGCAGATCCTTACTTCATCTCCTCGGATAGCCGATGAAACAAGGTAGGAACTCATCTTATTTCCTTTCAATGGTAAGGGAGCAGATGAGTGTGCTGGTCGAAAGATTATACATTATTACCTTTGTATGGGTCCCCTTACATTGCTCAATCCCAGAAAATGAGAAGCCGGACTCTTTCGCAAAGGTGGGCGCGTAGGAAAGTGAATTTTATGACAAACAAAATTCACTCGATGATTTTTACCATTTAGTGCGTCAGAGTACCCTTTCGAGTTGGCAAACCGATTTGACCACTGGAAATCTTGGATGGTAGTAGTTACATTAAATTATTCCTAATGTTTCTTCGAGAGCGTGGTTTAAAGGCTTGGTCTTAAGTCGTGACTTCATTCGCGTAATGAGTAGACTTATGTCCAACCACTACTCGCTAGATGCGCATCTCAATAGAATAAACCTCGTGGACATCAACATCAGGCGGTGTGAAAACGGCTACGATGACATCGATCACGCAGTTTGGCAATGTACGGATAATAACGCCGCCAGAAAGCGACTTTTGAATACTCTTGAGGCCCAAGGAAGACAACCCTATATCCCTATCCAAAGACGCGATCTCTTCGATATTCAGTCGATTTATGTGTTTCTGCAAATGCCTAGTATAAGAATTTAATTCGTTTGTCTTTTGTTTCTCTATATTAGTTTTGTTTGTCTTGTCCCCCATCTCGATGAGTCTCATCGTCAACCACTGGTCACCATAGCCGGTCGAACTCCAGACGAATCTAGAACCACACTACCGTTCATACTGGCGACATCGCTCTGATGAGACAACGAAACTCTACCCCAAGCTCCTCCCCTCATCCTATCCTTGGACAATGTACCCCTCTTACCTCAGGTAAGCCGCAAGTATTCGGCCTAACTCCTACTAGACATAGAATTAAGTGAAGTTTGTTACAAACAAAGAATTTATTTATTTATTTATTTATTTATTTATTTATTTATTTATTTATTTGTAATTCATCTGACATATGTGGTCTTAATGAATATGAGAATACATTTTCAAAACAGCTATTCTATTTTTAAAACGACCAGAAGTTTCGCCGAACTCAAAGAGATCCTCCACCACCGAAAAAGCTCAAATCATCGACGAGATTGGTTCATTATATCCAAACAAAGTACGGTGAAATCTGTCCTGTAGTAGTGACCGCTGCCAAAGAGGACGTTGAGCAGCACGGAAGTCCACCATAGAAAGTAGCCGGGGAGAATCGACTTCACCATTTAGCAACTTCGCCACGAATGTCGCCTGTTGTAGTCTTCGCCTTCTTTCAAGGGTGTCCATGCCCAACAGTCTACATCGATCGGGATAGGCAGGGAGGTTCAACGGATTGCGCCAAGGTAGATGACGCAGTGCTAGCCGGATGAATCGTCGCTGGACACGTTCAATCCTTAAGGTCCAGGAAACATCATTTGGAGTCCAAACAACAGAAGCGGTTTCGAGAATTGGCCGTACCAGCGCGCAATACAGGAATTTCAAGCAATATGGATCCGTAAAATCCTTTGAAATTTTCGAAATAAAGCCCAACTGTCGATTCGCCTTGGCAATTATCGAAGTGTAGTGAGAATTGAACGTCAGTTTTGGATCCAGAACAACTCCGAGATCAGTAATCACTTCAACTCGTTTAAGTGAAGTACCCTTGATCCGATAATCGAACAATATCGGTTGTTTTGAACGATGAAAGGTACGCTAATAATTAACTTGTTCCGATGGCACCAGTCAGAAAATAGGTCTAGAAGATGTTGCAAACGGTGACAATCTTCAGTTGAACGAATAACTAAATATATTTTCAGGTCATCGGCGTAGATGATCACGCAGTCCAAGCCTAATTTCGAAGCAGCGTCGTTAAAAAACAGTGTGAACAATAATAGTCCCAAGTTGCTTCCTTGGGGAACACCGGATGTATTGCAGAAGGTCGAAGAAACATAGGAGTCAAATTTAACGTGGAGTTTCCGTCCCGTTAGGTAAGAGTTCAGCCAAGGCACTAGCTTAGAGCATGATCCGAGACGTGACAGTTTAGCCAACAGCACATTGTGATCGATCTTGTCGAAAGCCGCCTTCAGGTCAGTATAGATGACATCAACTTGAGCCTTGCTTTCCATAGCAGTTATGCAAGTGTTGGTGAAGCTTAGTAGATTCGTCGTGACCGATCTTCCAGGCATAAAACCGTGTTGAACGGTAGAAATATAGCTGTGCGACTGGCGTAGAATCATATCGCTGACAATTATTTCAAACAGCTTTGACGCAGCTGATAAGCTCGTTATTCCTCTGTACGTTTTTCTTGTCACCATTTTTGAAGACGGGAAACATAAATGACTGCTTCCATTCCTCAGGAAAAACCCCTTCATCAAGCGACCGGGTGAAAATTGCAGACAGTGGCTCAGCTAAGTGAACAGCACAGCGGCAAAACAAAATCGATGGTATACCGCACAGCAAAAAAATAATTTTGATATCACATCAAAGTGGATGCACTACAATCATGTCGAAAATTTCATGTAATTTTTATGACCACATAAATAAACAAATGCAGTAAAAGCAGCGTAATGCCAGTTCATGCATTTTATTAATGATAATTTTGTCCTTTTTAGCAAGTAATATTACACCATATTTTCGACATGATTGTAGTGCATCCACTTTGACGTGATATCAAAATTATTTTTTTGCTGTGCGTCGGGACCAGCAGAAAGCGAACTTTTTAACTTTTTGGCAGCAGATATGATCATTGTAGGAGTAACTACGAATGTCGACAGACTAATGAAGTCCATGGGAATGTCTAAAGCAGCAGACTCTGCTTCGATTTCAGAGGCAGGAGTTTGGTCAAACACAGAAGCAACAAATCTGGCAAACAGTTCGCAGCTTTCAGTAGAAGATTTCGCTTCGACGTCGTCAAAAATCACGTTGCTCGGTACAGATGAACTTTTCCGCTTACTATTGACGAACTTCCAAAAGCTTTTTGGATTTCTCCGAAGATTAGTCTGCACTCTCATGACATGAGCCTTGTACAAAGCTGAATTCAAATTGCGATACGCTTTACTAGCACGTTGGAAGATAAGCATGCTGTCACACGTTTCAACTTTCGCAGCAGTGGCGTACTCCAGGCAGGCGAAAATGGACGTCTAGTGGGTGGAACATTCCTCTGCAACCACTGTTGAATAATAGAGCAGAAAAAGAGCAATGGCTCTGTAAAGCTAACGCGAATGAGCCATTCACATAAATGAACTATGTGCAAAATCTCGTCACAATCTGTCAAGCGAATATCGAGAAGGCTTCTAAGCAAGCAGTGCTTCGACAAAAAATTATGGGAGCGGTCGTGTAAAATCCAGGCCAGTCCCACAGGTGGATCGCGACACAGTTTGGAATCGACAATTCGACCGTGTTTCATGAGTTAAATTCGTTCAAAGAGACGCAGACGACCCAGCGGCGAGCTGGCAGCAGAAGAAAAGCGAAGGCGACCGATCCCGTGAACGCCAGGAAGGTGAGGGATTACTTCAAGCGCAATCCGAACCTTTCGATTCGGGATGTGGCCAAGAAGGTCAATTCTTCCGTCTTGTTCATCCAGAAGAGAATGAAGTAGGCCGAACTTCATGCCTTCAAGGTAAGTTCGTACATGAAGCCCAAGTAAAATTTTAAGTTTTATGAAATACTACAAAGCAACTATAAAACAACATTCATAAAACCCTGGTCAAGGCTATTTGGTCATTAATCCATCCACCAAAACCTCATTAAGACTAGAATATGTCTAGTTGGCCCACCCTGAAGAAGGTTCTGAAGGGTGTATTCTCGAAGCTCTTCAAGATTGATTTACTGCAAAAGGTTGTATCACGAACGCATTGAGAACCATTTGAAAACTACAACAAAAGCTATTTAGCAACAATAAAAACCCTTTCTGAGCCATTTCCCCTAGCCACTTGCTAAATCCACTAGGAAAGCATCAATCAAAATAGAAAAGGATTTATTAATCCGATCTTATCAAAATAATTAAAATAGAAACTGATGGTTTAAAATTCGTGTTGAAGATCCAAATTTATTACAATAGTTCTCATTATGTGGCCTAGTTTTAAGTGCCTTATTAAAAGTTATGTGAAATGTACGTGAAAACATCGAAAAAATTAAGTCTGCTCTCGTAAAACGTCGATTTGACTAATTATTTTACATTGAATAAAATACATTATTTTTCAGATCGAGCTAGGCTGAGATTATTTTGAAGTAATGAAATTGGGTTGTTAGCGGAATGCTTAAGTAAAACAGCAAAAAAAGGTTATCTTCCATTTAATTCCACTTAATACATTTTGGTATCCATGACAGATACGTATTTGCTAACAACCCAATTTCATTACTTCATTATCATGGCTACCAAGCCTTTGGGATTTTCTTTATTAAAGAGTTGTATAGATTTTTCTCCTTCAGTTTACTTAAATCTTTGGTTTTTATTAGTTAGGTAGGTTCCGATTCAACACATTGTAGTTTCTTTTTTATACCTGTGATCTTGACTTTTTACCTAGGAGATGAGTACTTAAAGGGGTTAGATTTTGATAAGTTCATTAGTGGGAATGATACTGATGAAGACTGCACATTGTAGTCGAAATACGTATCTGTCATGGATACCAAAATTTATTAAGTGGAAATAAATGGAAGATAACCTCTTTTGCTGTTTAACTTAGATTATTTTTTATGATTTCCGCTTTTAAATGTTTGCTCATTGCTAAATTTACCAAAATATAGTTATATCCAAGGAAATATAGATAGAAAATCGAAGATTGTAAAAAACAAGCAAACTAATTGTAACATGGCGGTTGCATAAAAGTTGATTTTCATGGGTCATTTGTGAAAAAGTTGTTTTGCTTTTAAGAAATCCTTAACAAATTCATGAGGTTTTAAAATGGCTTTTATGAAGAAAACTTGCAGGCTGAATTGTATTTATCTAAAGCCATTTTGCTTGATCCTAACCCGTTCAGATTTATGGCAGCATTTATGGAGGCAAAGTTGCCTGCCAAAAGATAAACGTCAAAGCTTGTTTATCTTTCGATAGTTGCGCTGTGCGATTCAGCGTTCTTCCAGGCGATTCTCTCCCGATGGCTTGTAAGCAGTAACTCAGAAAGTGTTCACAACATTTCGCATTTCGCACAGCTGTAACCTCGATCATTCACGAAAAGATCCCCTTCTTCCGGATGGTTCTGGAATTGCACCATCAAACGATGCAGGAATGTACGGTTGAATTAATGTTTTCCAAGTGATAACCCTTTCGCCGAATAAAATCGCAGCTATGGATCGGAAACCAACTAGCGTCCGCTAGTCTGTCGGTACTGACACAAGTTATTCCGATCTTTATCTATTCACAAGGTCTGGAGAAGGCTGGTCTGTTTTCAGACTGTTTTGACAATGTTTTATGAATTTAAGGACCATGCTCACTTCACTCTTCTCCACCAGATGCTCAGTCGTTGATGATACCCGTTCCGCCAGACGGGTTCTTCTAAAGAACTAATTTTTTTCCAACTTCGTTTATCCTTCGATATATCCTTGTCATAAATTTGGTTTTTATTCACTGTGAGGATCCATCCTTAAAATTCAATTTGTAAACAGAGGAGATTTTATGATACACTTTTAAAAGCCTTAAAGGCAACAATATATGCCATTTGCTCTCATTGAAAACTTAATGGTTTTATGATTGCTTTTTTAATGATAGAACAGGCTTAAAGAGTATTTTATCAAGACATTAATAACAAATTGCTAATGAAGTTTATGGTTGATTTATAGAACAGTTTTTTTGGCGGGATTGAGAACTACTTTAAATTTAATTAAAAAACAAGACAGTTTTTGACTTCTCGCCAGACTGTAAAAGGTTTTTAAAACAGCGAAAAGGTGAACTACAAAGCAGGAACGTTTTACACTGTGAAATGCTGTTTTTAAACTACATGGATTATTCATTTCCATTGTAAAACCATCATAAATCAGAGTGGATGCCAAATGATTGCAGAATTGTTTCTTGGGATGAGTCTTCAGCGCTATCTGTATGTCAATTGCATCATAATTTGCCAATATTCGAATTAGGTCGACATCCAATCCATCTTCGTTGCTCAATTTGACTGTAGCCTCCTACATTTCCGGGACCACATACTTCCTATAAAAGGCATCGACGAAGTAATGGAAGTTCTCTTTTTATCACCGTCTGTTGTGCACAGAAAAGCATCATTAGTTGTGTAATGTAAGCAGTAGAAATATAATAATCTGAAGTTTTATTTTAATAAAGTGCATGAGGGCCTGACACGCAGCCTTCTTTTCGTAGCCAGCATAAAAACGTGATCACATATCAATCCAAACGGGCCCAGAGCGTGGGCCCGCACCTATGCTCGCCACGACTACTTTTTTATTATTAGAGATAAGGGTGCCACCTCCTTGATTTAATCAATTTCAAATAATTTGTGACAGTTCAGCAACGACATTACTGATCTGCATGTGTGTACTCACCTGAACTTTTACCTGTGCTCCTCAGCGCCTAACCGAACCGATAAACAAAATACTGTGTAAAGCAGCAAAACAGGTTATCTTCCAGTTAATTCCTCTTAATTAATTTTGGTGTGCATGATTGATACGTATTTCGACTACAATGTGTAGTCTTCATCAGTGTTATTCCCACTAAAGAACTTATCAAAACCAACCCCCTTAAGTACTCTCCTCCAAAATCAAGACCACAGGTATAAACATGAAGCTACAATGTATATAATCGGAACCTACCTAACTAATAAAAACCAAAGATTTAAGTAAACTAAAGGTAACAAATCAATACAACTCTCTAATAAGGAATGAGATGGCCAAATCCCGCGCCAGGACGCAGTACCGCGAGTGGTTGTTGCGGCCGAAATGCATCGTAATGGACGACGAGACGTACATTAAAGCGGACGCCAAGCAGATCCCCGGCATGGAGTTTTTTGTCGGCAAGTCCCGCTTGGATATGCCGGAGATGTTCCGGAAGAAGAAGGTCGACAAATTTGCCAAGAAGTACTTAGTGTGGCAGGCGATCTGTGGGTGCGGCAAGTTCAGCAAGCCGTACATAAAGACCGGCACCATCCACGGCCAAATTTATAAAGAAGAATGCCTCCAGAAGCGCCTTCCCTTGGTTCCACGAAGGTGACACGCTGTTTTGGCCGGATCTGGCATCGTGCCATTACGCCGTTTTGTTTGATTATAGCGTTGCTGGGACTGCACTTCAACGTGTCGATCACGTTAAAGATTTCAGTGGCATGTTGGATGAAAAGGTCACGTACACTCGCCACTTCTCAACCACGATCGACAAAGCAAATCATCAGCTTGGATATATGCTCAAGATCCCTAAGGAATTCCGTGATTTTCTGTGTTTTAAAGCCCTTTACTGTTCATTGGTACGCTCACTACTGGAATTCACTTGTGTTGTCTGGAATCCCTACCAAGCAGTATGGAGTGCACGATTCGAAGCTGTTAAACGCAAAAGCCTTGCTCGCAGAATATTATGTTCCTGAGTTACCGGCCAAAATTAATCTGTTTGCTCCAGCCCGAACACTCCGTCCTAGAGTCTTGCTACATGAAGTAGTACATGCAACCAACTATGCTGCAAACAGTTTGTCGTCATTATTCATCAAATTCAACCAAGTATCTGACCTATTTGACTTTGACATCAATGCCTCCAGATTTCGTCATCGTTTGCTGTCGTCCAATATTTAATTTTTATTTTTAATGAATGACTACTTTTCGATTTTAGAGTTTCATTGCGACTGCCAAGTCAAATGGACTATAATAATAATAAATAAATAAATTAATGAATAATAAATGGCATTTTTCTAAATCGAGGTATGGCAAAGTGACGAGTTACCATGTCAACAATTCAGCTTAGTTATGGTATTAACTGAAGAGTGTTCGTTGAAAATATTGTTTGGTAAATGATATGACTAAGCTCCAAGATTGGAATTGAGTGTCTAGACAGTAATGTATTTTGTTTTGTATGTTATGTAATTTATTCCTGCTAGATAACTTTCTTGGCCCACTGTGCATTGTTCAATATCGTCCATACCTGAGGCTTAGGTATATTAAGTAAACCATGCAGAACACCCGTTAATAAAAGCAGTTAAGCCCATTTGATAAAAGCCTACAGATATATTCTGCACACAAACGGCACATCGACTGTGGATAAAACCATGTGTCAATTCCCCGATAACCAACTGTGTCTGTCCACCACCGTCAGCAAGAAACTATCCACACAACATCCCACAGTCATTTTCTAATTAATATGCAATTAATCTATATTCGATAGCCTCATTTGCCAACCCCCCGGGTTGATTCTTTCGGAACCGTTTGCTGGGACGCCATGGTCGAGGAAATCAGACGACTTCTTTTGCCCTGCATGATCAATAAAATGCAATGAGCTACTGTAACGGGAGGACACACAGAACATGAATCGAAACTCGTCTGCCGACGCCGGCCGCTATACACGATTTACGCCAATGATGCTCATTCTAATGGGGCTAAATTGCATACGTAAACGCATGAATCTGTTTCTCTACTACTGACATAATAGAGAGCGGAGTGAGAGATGTAATCCGTGCATGCAAGTCGGACTTATCGACGCATTTAGCCGGTTAATGTACTGATAATAATGGTTGTAATCCAATGTGACCTACTTCTGTGAGGAGTGGACCGTTGGTCGGAAATGGATAAGTTGATTAAATAACTTGTTACGGTCTCTTTCCGAATGAAATACCTTTATATGAGTGATACAGACATTATCTCGATAACTGAACTTCTTCCAAGAGTAAAACTCAACTAAGGAAAAAGGCGATTTCATAAAAAAAAAAACATGACGAGGTCAAAGTCGTGTGATCGTAAAATTTTAGTTCTTCTTTCTTTCAGGCAGTATTTTTGAGCGAAATGACACTTCATATCTGCAACAAGGAAAAACAATCCTCACGTGACAAAATGCTTGGTAAGGTCTACCAAGCAAAAGTGATCGCCCCTTCAAAAGCCTACGCGAGACAGAAGTTCAGCCTTTCAATAGAAAGTACATTTTCGTATTGTCATCCACTCGTTATGAATGCATAATGTACTCCTATATACCCTCAAAGTCAAAGCAAATAAATTTGACATTCATGAATGCACGATTTCACCTCCACAGGACCCCGCAAAACAAACAACAACAGTTTGCAACAGTCAGTGTGCCGTACCGGTCGGGTAAAGCAACGGCAATCCACGGCTGTGCAGGTCATGATCCGTTTATGGAGTGAAATGGATTTCAACTTGGGGGCTCAGCCTCTTCAAATTATTCATTAGAATAATGCTCTTCGTTTTTCCTGTTTTCATATCCCGTCGCCTTCATCAGGCGATAATTAAAACCGCCATGATCCGATTACGCGCCAATCGATAGTCTCCGCCGGTTGCGGATGTTCGCTGGTGCTATGGCGGTCCACTCGCCACTGGCGCATTAAACAATCATACTTTGAAAGCCGTTCCAATTTACTATGTTTCCACCTCATTAATTAGACATAATCGCGCGCGAACATCGTCAGCTAGGAAATGTGGGCATTGCAGCGCGGGAGCTCGGGCTGCTTTATGATGATGAAATAGGTATCATTTCCAAATCAACAGCAAAACATAAAAATAATATTTAGCGTGGCGGTAATTTTCAAATACATTTACAAACTTTTCTTGATCTTTGTTTATGACCACACATTTGGGAAGGTTTTCTTATTCTTCCCTGAAAAAAAAGAAAAAGGGTCTGTGCCTAGGGGCACGAACGGAAGCTTGACGTAGGACCGCTAGTGGACGGAATAAATGTGAAGAGCATTTAGTTCTTTTAATTGATCAATTATCTATTATCTCAACTCTTTCCGTTTTTGAATTGTAGGCGTACCAAACTTGTAGTAAAAGAGAAAGTTGATTAAGAGAACCAATCAAAATCACTTGCACCCCTGCTTCCAAGTTTGGTTACAAGATTACAACTCTGGAGAGCATTTTTTGTGGTCGTTGGGAGCTTGTGGTTCTGAATATGGACAAACAGGTACAGATAAATTCTATTCCAACTCTTTACTGATGTAAGCTTGATGGCCCTGAAAAGGGCCGTTTTATTGAAGAGGACATCCATGGCCACTTACGCTTGGCGTGTTTAGTGTAGGTGACAGCATCACGGACCTCATTTTCCAGGAACACCTTCAGCACACCTCGTAGATCAGACCGGACATACGTTTGACACCGCCTCGGCGAGCCAGACGACGGATGGTGGTTATCTTGAAGAACTTTGCGATGACGCTTGGCACCTCCTTTACCAGACCAGTCAATTGTTGCTTGTTGGGTCTGAAGGAGTGGACTAGCCACCACCTTCCTACTGCTGCAATTGCTGCTCACCACGCCGTAAGAAGCGAAAATGAGCTAATGTCATACAGCAGGGCTCTTTTATATTTTTCAGGTTAAAGCAGAATGATGTGCAACCAAGTGGTATAAAAGCTACAAAGACTCCTCCCATTATGAGTAGTTTGCTATCAAGTAGCGGCACTGGCTCTTTTCCTTTTGCGTACACGGCGAATGAGAACGACCCAAATTTGAGTCTAGTTCACTCATAATTGCCAAAAGTGCAGGAACTCAGCGATGAGTAAAATTTGTATCATGTTTTCCTGTGGAAAACCTAAAAAATCTGCCAGAAAATGAGGAGATTGACGAAAATTTTATTCAGTCTCGGAGTAGTACCAATAGACGGAGTGAATCCAATCTTTACTTTTCTCAAATTTGGGATTGATCCCTGGAAAATCCTTGAAAAACCTGGGAAAACATGAGGCAAATTTACTCATCGCTGATTTTCTGCACTTTATTTCTTATTTTTGAGATAACTAAACTCAAATTTGGGTCTTTCTCATTCGCCGTCATATCACCTTGAAAGATATCGGCGCCGGTGGTTAGCGTGATTACCTCTCACCCCAGCAGGCCTGGGTCCAATCTCAGTCGGCGCCACCGGCATGTTCTAAGGCATAACATCTCTGATCACGCCTTCCTTCGGGAAGTAAAGCCGTTGGTCCCCGGTTGAGTTGATGGGTCGATTGGTAGGGTCTAGGTGTGGGAGCTGCCTTCCTGGCGTCGGTAGCATTGGAGCTCAGTATGGAAAACAAATGTCGCGTCACTTTTCAATAGGTCCTATCTACATTGATCGATTCTCTTCATCGACACTCTCTTTCGTAAATAACTCGGCTTCACAAATCTTTCCTGCCGTCTTCGTCGAATTAGATGCTAGATTGTTGCTTCTTCCATCGAAAATATCCAGCCGTGGCGATTCAAAGTTGATCAAGGTTGATCAAAATAATTTGTATTCCTGCTTCCAGTTTGATTACATGAGCATTTTGTGTGGTCGTTGGTTCCGAATATGGACAAACAGGCAGATGAATTCTATTCCTACTCTTTACTGTAATAAGCTTGGTGGCCCTGAAAAGAGCCGGTTTGTTGCCAAAGTTGGTGATGATTTAACCTCCGAAACCAAACAGAGTGCGTCTCTGTCACTTCAAAACGTAGATGACATCCATGGCCGCTTACGCTTGGCGTGTTTAGTGTAGGTGACAGCATCACGGATCTCATTTTTCAGGAACACCTTCAGCACACCTCGTAAATCAGACCGGAGATACGTCATTCACCGCCACGGCGAGCCAGACGATGGATGGTAGTTATCTCGAAGAATTTGCGTTTGGTTCTGAATATGGCGATGAGTGTGCAAAATATTACACAATTCCATCCTCCCTATTCGCACGCGCCCCAGGATCGGAGGCGAATGCCACTTCGACTTGTTTCGTCTACTTACTACTCTCTGACGACTGTGCTGGGGAAGCAGCATATGCATGTAGGTAATTGGTGGATTTGTTAGTTAATTCGACGTATTTGGACAATGCTGGATATTTACTAGTTTTTCAATAGTTTCTTGTTAAAAATCATCAACATTCGGAAGCTTTGTTATCGATGCGTAGCCATATTTCTGATCGATTGGTGATAAAAATTTTGAAATTGGACCAGAGGCAGCTGAGTTATTAACTTTCAAAATCTTTCTTAATTTGTTACATGCTCCATTTTCGGTTTTCACAAAGTGTACACCCATATAGAAATCAAAGACGTAGTCCTACGTCAAAATGTGTAAGATTTCTATTCACTTCGCTCACAGCTTTTGTTGATAATGACATTAGTAGTTTTCTAAATGGTCGTCACCGTTCAAAACGAAAAATCGGTGATGGAAGTTGATGTGAAGAATACGCTTCCATTTCCCCAGTAGATTATTCCAGTCAGAACAAAGCATGAGTTATACATCCTGATCCAACATATTTTTTTCCTTGATTTGTTTTCCGTTGATCTTGTTTTCCGTACTGAGTACCAATGCTACCGACGCCAGGGAGGCAGCTTCCACCCCACAGCCTACCTATCGACCCATCAACTCATGAACCGGGGACCAACGGCTTCACATGCCCCGTAACGTGGGTAGATCACCTTTTCGTGGTACGTTACGGGATGTAAGATCTACCACCGATTCCTAGTCTTGACTACTTCAAACTAGGAGAACAGGATTTTACAGTAAACAAAGGAACACATCTTAGTCCTTCTTACTTTTTATGCCTTGTTGATAGTGATAAGTCCTCGGGTTGCGTGGACCGAGGATGATCTTGAAACAAGGAAAAAATGAGTTAGTTAGTCTTCACCTATGTGATTCCTAATCTTCTATTCGTTGTTTCCTAGTTTGAAGTGGTTAAGACTAGGGTTCTGATGCATGGTCATTATCGGTGTCATGTCTTGTTTTTTTTTGCTAAGGAATCCAATTTTTACTGACAAAGGGGCGCGCCGTTGGAGGGTGTTCAAACACTCCGAAGGGTATAAATAGCGGGACCTTTCAATTAGAATCGATTCCTTGCGATGAAGGCAAGAATGACAACTGTATCAAAACCGAATACTTCATCATTTCTCAATAGTGATGGAGTAATATGACATGCACTAAACTAAGGACACGGGATATACTACAATAGATCAAATTACTGGTCGCAGTGGTTTTATGTCCCGAACAGAGGAAAAAAATGTCGGTTTCACTTCCCTTCCCGAAGGAAGGCGTAGTCAGAGATTTTACACCTCAGAAAAACTCGGAGGCGCCGACTGGGATCGAAACCAGGCCTTTTGGGATGAGACGCAAACACGCATTCCACTACACCACCGGTGCCGCTCGATCCATTATCGATTATCCATTATGTTGATGGAAAGGCAGTAAAGGTATGTATGTCACCACCGGGAGGCAATGCTCAATATTTGAGAGCGTAACATTGACCACCGGAGGTATTCAACCACGATTCAGCGCTGATGCTGGGGAAATTTCCTGTGAACTTAAACCTCGATATGAGCACAGTTGTACGTGGTGTACATATGGACGTAGAGAAAGAAATAACACCCACGCTTACGACGGGCTTAAAAACATCTGCTTTGTATGCAGTATGGATAAGCACCGAATGCATGTCAACCCCAAGTTGAGGGTCTGAAATCTCTAGAACAGCAGATGAAGAAATTCACAAATAGCTAGTTTATTTCAAATGTGGAACCACAAAAAGGAATCGAGCGGAAGCCTGAAGGGTGCCTGCGGGCACGGGAAAAACTTGAAAAAAAAAGTAAATCAGCTCCAACTGAGAACCAAAACACTCATCATGACCCTTCGCCCTTCGAAAGATATGACGGCTCCACTTTGTATATTCGAAGCTACCCAGCTTGAAATGCTTCATAATTCAACCTCGACTAGTAAGCGTTACCATGCATAGTATAATACATGCGTAACGTCTACTTTAGTCTTACTAAAATCACACAAAATCGAATAGAAAAATAATCACTCCTCAGACTATCAATGAAAAACTCATTAATATGAATTCAAATGATGTAATTTAACTACTCTATGCATGTCTACTGCGAGCTTCGATCCTACTCTATCAATTGCTTGAATTAAAAACAAGTAATATCAACTGAGTTAAAAGTTATTGACATTTTTTGGCAGCACTGTCTGTTGTTGTGTTTACAGTATTCATTACGATTTTTGTGATCCGTAGCGCTTTTTAATTCGTTTTATGTTGCGTGTCCGTTTGTTTATTTCATTCTCCACCCTTCGTCGGTAAAGTTCAGAGCATTTCTAGTGCCAACATTGGATGCAGAACAAGAGCTTATTCAGGGAGAAATATGCTTCTTGAGCTAAAAATTGGTTTATTCAGCCTTTAATCAGCTCAAATTGTTTGCTGGGAACCGTGTATAAAACGTGTCGCGAGTGCTGTGCTTTGTTTGGTATTGTGTTGTCACTGATTAGCAACCACCTACCACCTCCCCGCGCATTTATTTTTGCGTGAAGCGACATCTCCTGGAATAAAAGGAACCAGTGCTGTCTGTCGTGAAGCATATTTGCTGGCGATTTAACTTTCGATCGATCATCAGTAAGGATGGCATGCACCAGTTGCAAAAAAGTTGTATCGGATTCGGAGAAATTTTTTTGCCGCGGGTACTGCGGTAATTTGTTTTACTTGATCTGTGCAAAGATGGATTATTCGCTACACGAGGCGTTGGGAACCCATTGCCGGAATCTTTTCTGGATGTGCGATGGTTGCGCGGATGTGTTTTCCAGCGACCACTTTAGGAAAATGACGTCACGGTGCACTGCTGAAAATTTACCTGATGAAGCTTCAGTGAATTCGCTAAAGGACGACATATCTGGGCTGAAGGACATGGTAAATGTTCTTTCTGCAAAAGTGGATGCCAAACCTCCAGCTCCCGTTTTGAATCCTTCATGGCCAAAAATCTTTGGATCGAATCCTGTTCCCAACACTCCGAAACGGAAGCGTGATGAGAACCTGTCGTCGGCGAAAGCTCCGGTTACTCGTGGGACTAAATCGGCCTTTAATACGTTGAAAACAGTGCCACAGCGTGAGGATCTGCTATGGATTTATCTGTCAGCTTTTGATCCCAATACTCCAGATGATGACATCGCATCACTAGCAATTACCTGCATGAATCTGGGCCCCGATGTGATACCTAAGGTTATCAGGTTGGTGCCTAAGGACAAAGACCCTGCCACACTTAGCTTTGTGACTTTCAAAGTGGGCGTTAGTAAGGATCTGAAGGACGTTGCATTGTCAGAAGAAACATGGCCTGAGAACGTGTATTTCCATGAATTTGAAAATCGCTCAAAAAACCGTCAAGTCATCAGTACTGGTGCGAAACCACCAGCGGATACCGGTGGCCAATAGTATCCTCTACATTGGAATCAATCAATTCACCGCTGCTTGCTGAAATCAACCCAGAACGCACTACCTGTAGCATTGTGAAAGCCCCTAGTCCTCCCGACCCAGTCGTGCTTGCTGTTTGTTCCTGCCTTCACAGTCGTTCTGGACCTATGGTCGAGGTTGGTGTCGGGGTCTTCCAGAACCCTCTTACAGGCAAGTATTCCTCACGTATCAGCAATTCGGTGGTTGATAGTTCTTTGGCTTCCAGGATATCGTTACGGCCTGACTCTACCGAAAACAAACTTCTCAATTCCGAACCAAACACCAGGATGGTTCACCTAGAGCAGCAACGAGTACCTCAACGTTATCTTCCTTCATCATCGTTCACTTCTTCACCGGGCCACACTGCACTCAGAACATTGGAAGCCCCTAATCCCTCCGACTCAATCGAGCTTGCTGGATCCCGCCGTCATAGACGTCCCGGCCCTGAGTTCGGAAACGGAGACGGGGTCTTCCAACCTGTGACCACAGGCAAGTAAAGTTGCATAGATGAATATTTGTCAAGTTCTGATACCTCTTCGAGCTGCAGTTTACCTTCTTGCGGGACACACGCTGTATCTCAACGCGGTTTACGTGTGTACTATCAAAACACCAGAGGACTCAAGACTAAATTGGACGATGTTTGTCTTGCTGCGCTTGACGAGGAGTTTGACGTTTGTGTCTTCACGGAGACTTGGCTTGATGGGAGGATCAATTCTGTGCAACTGTTGGGCGACTCCTTTAGTGTCTACCGATTGAACCGTAATCTTGCCAATAGTGTTCGTAGTCGCGGAGGTGGTGTTCTCGTAGCTGTTTCCAACGCATTTGCCTCTTGCCAGATCGCCTATGAACAATTAACTTCGATTGAGAGGTTAAAATTAGCCTCGCTTCACGGAGCATTTTTATTGGAGCGGTGTACATTCCCCCTGAACGACTGTAGCATAATGCAACTTCATATGGATGCTGTAGAATTTGCTTCTTCCGTGGCTAATTATTCGGACATGATTCTTATGCTCGGTGATTTCAATCATTTCAATCAGCCTGGGCTTATTTGGTCGCTCTCAGGTCAGGGATTTGCATATCCAGATCCAATAGCATCTGTTACTACTCCGGCCAGCCGCTTGCTTGTGGACGGTACTGGTTTTCATGGATTGAGGCAGATAAATCTAGTTCCCAACTTTCAGTCTCATTTCCTAGACTTGGTGTTCGTTAGTGAAAATTCACTTCTTGACTGTACCGTTACTCTTGACAACTTCCATCCTGCTTTGGATATTTTTTATCGAAAATAGATCTCAAGTTCACTTTGATGAAACTTCAATTGTCTATCGTCTCAACTTCCGGAAGATTTTTTTTTTCAACTCTTTATTTGTTCCAAATTCAAATTAAATTACATTTCATTTTAACCTAGGTGCTCCAGTTACTACAGTAACTAACCAGCCTTAATTGTTATGATATATAGCTAAGTGTTTTTACATTGTTCATTAGAGTGATGCAAAATTTGAAATTTTCGCTCCACAATACTTAAACGATTCCAAATAGGATCCTGACTAACCTCTAAAAATTTGAACCCATTTGGTGAGAAACTGAGATGGCACAAATCATTTGAAGTTTGTATGGGAATTACTATGGTAAAACCAAGATTTTTGTTCATGTCTATCTTATAATTCACCATATTGGTCTACTTCAAAAGCCTTTAACTTTGCTTCTAGGAAATTTTCCCAGCTACAACTTTGCTCAAGACCACTTTTTGATTAAATGCAAGGATCGAAAGTTATTAATGGTTCAATGCACTGATGTCTTATGATCATGCTCAATCAACAGCTCAGCAGGCAACATTGGTGTTTCTGGGGCGTTGAATAGGACACTAAAATTATGACTACTATGTCACACTGCAAAATACAGTGTTGCCAACAGAGCAGCTGCTTGATCATGTCATAAGTCTACAAATCTCTTAAATAATTAATAACTATTTTCTGTCTCGTTTTACATAGAAATGATCTTCAGCAAAGTTGTAGCTGGGAAAATTTTCTATAAGAATAGCTATCGAGCTGTTTTGCAGCTCAATATGGAAAAAGACTAGAAGGCAATGAACAAAAAGTTGAGATTTTCCATAGTAATTTACATGTAAACTTCAAATGGTTTGTGCGAAGTATGTTTCTAACCAAATGAGTTGTAACTTTTGGAGGCTAATCACGACCCGATTTGAAACCATTTAAGCACTGTGGAGCGAAAAAGTCAAATTTTGCATAAGTCTATTGTTCATGTCTTGGCAATTCAGTATTTTAAACAGATTTTTTAACCTACATGTCAGTATAACAATTGATATCTTAAAACTAAAAACTAAAACTAAATCTTATCTAAGTATAAAGGGAATTAATCGTAGCAATTGAGAATTGCAACGATTTTTGACTGAAATTATTAATTATTTTGTTGGACATTTGTTCTAAAGTCTCAACATTCGAAATTCTTTGTACTTCGGTAGTACTATACCAGGGAGGCAACTTCAAAATCATTTTCAGAACTTTGTTCTGAATCCTTTGAAGTGCTTTTTTCCTGGTAGTGCAACAACAAGACCATATTGGCACAGCGTAAAGCATGGCCGGTCTAAACACTTGTTTAAATATTAGAAGTTTATTCGTCAGGCAAAGTTTGGTTTTCCTGTTTATAAGAGGATGCAAACATTTAATATATTTGCTACATTTGGCTTGAATGCCCTCAATGTGATCTTTAAAAGTTAATTTATGGTCAAGTATTAATCCAAGATATTTCACTTGGTTTGACCAGGAAATTGGAACTCCGTTCATAGTGACTATGTGACTACTACTAGATTTCAAAAAGGAAGCTCTAGGCTTATGTGGAAATATTATAAGTTGAGTTTTGGAAGCGTTGGGAGAAATCTTCCATTTTTGTAAATAAGAAGAGAAAATATCTAAACTTTTCTGAAGTCTGCTGCAAATAACACGAAGACTTCTTCCTTTAGCGGAAATGCCTGTGTCATCAGCGAACAAAGATTTGTGGCAACCCTGAGGCAAATCAGGGAGGTCCGAAGTGAAAATGTTATACAATATAGGCCCAAGAATGCTACCCTGAGGAACTCCTGCTCTAACAGGTAGTCGATTGGATTTGGAATTTTGATAATTTACCTGCAGAGTTCTGTCAGTTAAATAATTTTGAACTAATTTCATAATGTAAAGTGGAAAATTAAACTTTTTCAATTTAGCAATCAAACCTTCATGCCAAACACTGTCCAATGAAAAGAAGAGCAACTCCAGTTGAGTGGCCTTCAGATTTGTTTGAACGAATTAAATTGTTTACTTTTAAGAGTTGATGAGTAGTTGAATGCCCATGGCGAAATCCAAACTGCTCATCTGCAAAAATTGAGTTCGTATTGATGTGAAGCATCATTCTATTCAAAATTATCTTCTCAAATAGTTTACTTATTGAAGAAAGCAAACTTATTGGGCGGTAGCTAGAAGCTTCAGCTGGATTTTTATCCGGCTTCAAAATTGGAACAACTTTTGCATTTTTCCATTTATCAGGAAAGTATGCCAAATGGAAACATCTGTTAAATAATTTTACCAAGAACGACAAGGTACTCTCTGGGAGTTTTTTTGATGAGAATATAGAAAATTCCATCATCACCTAGAGCTTTCAAATTTTGAAACTTTTTAGTTATAGATTTTACTTCGTCCAAATCAGTCCCCCAGGAATCATCAAAAATATTTTCCCGAGAGAAAATATTCATATAATCTCGAGCAACCTGATTCTCAATAGGACTAGTAAGACCTAAACTGAAATTATGGGAACTCTCGAATTGCTCAGCAAGTTTCTGAGCTTTTTCCAAATTTTTGATCAAAATTTTACCGCCTTTTTAAGGTTTTTTTTTTCAAAATTTTTGTGAGTTTCCAAAAGGGTTTGGAACTCGGGTCTAATTAAGAAACATTATTTTCAAAAGTTTTGTTTCTCAGGGCAGATAATCACGTTTTAATTTGTTTTTGCAAATCCCGCCAGATAACTTTCATGGTAGGATCGCGGGTTCTTTGGTATTGTCTCCTACGGACATTTTTAAGACGGATCAAGAGCTTAAGATCGTCGTCTATTATAATTGAATCGAATTTAACCTCGCATTTTGGTACTGAGGCAGCTCTTGATTCAACTATAGAAGAAGTCAGAGATTCAAGAGCATAATTAATTTCATCTTTGGTTTGCAAAGGAATGATTGGATCGAAGTTATATTCCATAAATGTTCTATATTGCTACCAATCAGCTCTATGGTAATTGAAAATAGAGCTGTTGGGATTACAAATTATTTCTTGGGATATTTCAAAAGTTACTGGAAGGTGATCAGAACCGAAGTCAGCATGGGTAACCAATTGGCTACAAAGTTGACATGAATCAGTTAAAACCAAATCAATAGTTGAGGGATTTCTTGCAGAAGAAAAGCATGTTGGACTGTTTTGATATTGAATAGTGTAATAACCTGCAGAACAATCATCAAACAGAATATTACCATTGGAATTGCTTTGAGCATTATTTTATGAGCGGTTTTTTGCATTAAAATCACCAATAATAAAGAATTTAGTCCTATGACGGGTAAGTTTCTGAAGGTCACCCTTGAGAAAATTCTTTTGCTGGCCTACGCATTGGAATGGCAAATAGGCAGCTATAAACGGAAGTTGTCCAAATTTTGTTTCAATAGAAACACCCAAAGTTTCAAAAACTTTGGTTTCAAATGAAGAAAGAATTTTATGTTTGATTCGTCTATGAACCCATCATTGTTCAATTTACTAACGCCACCACAGGGTCCATCAAGACGATCGTTTCTATAAATGAAATAATTTGCGTCCCTCTTAACCTTATGGTCAAGTTTAAGGAACGTTTCAGTTATAACGGCAATATGCACGTTATGAACCCTCAAAAAGTTAAATAGCTCGTCTTCATTATCATTAAGAGATCGAGCATTCCAATTTAAAAGTCATGACAAAATTGTTTGCAAATTTTACTCCAGTTTGAATAGCATAAAACATGGAGTTAGATTTAAGCATATCAGAAATCATGTCAATTAATGATTTCTGTAAAAATTCCATTTAAGGGGCAGTAATGCTTCCTAAGTCAAAATTGTCAAAATTTCCGTTAGAATTACGTTGGTTAGTATTTTGATTTCTATCCGCTGCAATAGCAGTATAGGTAGCTCCATTAACTTGCTGAACATTGTTAGCAGCAAGAGCAGTAGGTATAGATGAAAAATTTGAAGCAGTGGTGATATTTGTACCTACGGGTACGAATGTAGAATTTGTTCCTCGCTGACCGTTGTTAACAGCAGAGTAATTTGTCCCTGGTCGGAAACGTGGAGCGTGTCGTAAGTAAAAAAATTATGCTGCTTCTCAGTAAGATACTTGAAAAGACATTTAAATCCGTCCAAGGTTTCACCTCGACGTCCAATTTGTAGTGAAAACTTAACTTTCACGAAGTTCAAAAGTTCCATGCGAAGAGCATGGACATCGGACGTGGTTATCACAATAGGGGGAATCTTTTCCTTCTTGGCATTAAGCCGGGAAAGTTTACTAGAATTTTTCTTGGATGATGGATCATTCTTATCATCCGTGAGCAAATCAAATTGATTACTCAAATTAATTTCATCAGAAGGGGGATCAAGAGTTTGCCCCTTACTTTTGCGTTTAGGCGCCATGGCGGCAGTAAATTTTTATCCAAATCGACTTCCAAGCAGATTACTATGAGAATCTGAAAGATCGAAGAGGAATTTTCCAAATCGATATCCAAGAAGAATTACCTCGGGTAGGGTCCAAACAAGGATCGAAGAGGAATAAGAGTTGAACAAGGTAGAAATTGTACAGGTTGAACACTGAAAAGTGCTGTTTAAATTTGTTGTAGCTTTAAGTAGTAGTAACACTTCCTTCAGCAAAAAGCAAATAGATCCGCATGGCAAGAGAGCACGAAGGGGCTAATCGTGAAAACATTCGAAAAGTATGGAACATTATGAATGACATTGTATTCCATAGAAAATCTTCAAATGTCAAGAAATGCATAACTGAAATAGTTGTGGAAAATATAGTCGTAACCGAAAAGACTAGAATATGTAATGCTTGGAATGAATATTTTGTTAACATACCATGTAAGCTTCAAACAGCACTTCTAAGACAATTTAATACCCAACATAAAGTATGCACATTAAATAGAAGCTTATCTAGATCAATCGTGATACTACCGGCCTCGGTCAATGAATTAGAAAACTATGTTCGAGAAATGAAAAGCTCATGTTCTGCTGGTGCAGACTTAATACCAGTCAAATTTGTTAAACACAATGCAAATACAATTCTTTCGATGTTAACTACTTTGCTCAACCGCTCAGTGATACAAGGAGTAATTCCAGAACAATAAAAAAAGCACGTGTTACGCCCATCTTTAAAAAAGGCATGAAATCTTGTATTGAAAATTATAGACCGATTTCGATCCTCTCCAATTTGTCCAAGCCGTTCGAAAAATTTATTCATACTTTGCTGCTTGATTTTTTTTTGTTAGCAATAATTTGATTAGCAATAATCAATTCGTTCAAACACCACTAGTGCTGTAGTTAGTGTGATAAATAATATTCAGGCGAACATAGATCAGAAGAAAATATGTTCGGCAATTTTTGTAGATGTCTCTAAAGCATTTGACTGTGTCCCGCATGATATGCTTCTACTAAAGTTGTTTAGACACGGAATCAGAGGAAATGCTCATAGTTTGATTCAATTGTATTTGAAGGATAGGAAACAAATAGTTCAGTTAGATGGTCACAGTAGTTATGAACACAAGATTCTTTATGGAGTGCTTCAAGGTTAAATATTAGGACCACTTCTATTTATCATCTATGTTAATGACATATTTGAGCTTCCTCGCTAAAAATGTACGCAGATGATTCTATATTTGTATACAGTGCTGAAAATGTAGAACAATTATTTGACAATATGCAGCATGACCTGAATCTCATAAATAATTGTTTTTTTTATAAAGGTTTAACCATAAATGCATCAAAATATAAGTTTATGATCTTTTCAAGCACCGATTGATTTAATTCCATAAACCAAAATATTTATTTGGGAAGAAACCAGTTAGAAATAGTAAAAACTCAACATATTTAGGATTATTGATTCAACAAAATCTAAAATGGAACAGTCATGTAGAAAGTATCCACTCAAAGATAGTTAAATTCCTTGGTATGCTGAGAAGAACTAGTTATATGCTCCCGTCGAAAGAAAGAAAATGCTTGTACTACTCACATGTTCACTCTCAATTAACAAACATGAACATAATCTGGTAGAATGCTCCAGCTTATGTCATAAGCAAACTTTCAATCACTTTGAACAAATTTATGCGTATAATATTCTTGGAGGAATATAATAATCCGGAAATAAGAACTGCTGATCTGTATTTGACTAATCACATGTTGCATTTCAATCAAATCAAGTTTTATGAAGCAGTCTTGTATTTTATAAAGTCAAAAATAACCTAATTAAACATAGTTTGAATTTACAAAGTAATCGTGATTTCCACGCGTTTTAGCACCAAGAACCAACTATCTCAGATTAGGTTGTAAGTATAGTGCAATAGTCAACTTCAATAATTAACCAACGAATATTTCGACCATTGTTCCTCTATATAGATTTAAGAAAGCTTTAAAAGCATATATTTTGAGCACATAGTTTAAATTTTCTATATTACCTCGAATGCAAACATACCGTCATTGCAAGACCTCAACTACCTATAATCGCATATCAGTCCCATCTTTGCTTGATTTCCTATCCATATGGGACTGATATGCGATTATGGGTTGTCAATATCAGTCACTTGAGACTGTCAGAGGTCTGTTGTGTTTATCTATAAATGCATATGACCAGGGAAACAAATGAATAATCAAGAAGAAAATTGAAATAGTGTGGTATAGGTTAAGGATATAATTTGTATTTAATTTGATTTAGGGGTTTTTACGCCTGAGATGGAAATATGATTATAATTGGATAAGTTTTTCCACCTTGGCTTTTCCCCTTCCCGAAAAAAGAAATAAATAAATTTAAAAATCATATTAATGAAAATGCGTCGACTACGCTGACCGCTTAACACACTAGTGTCAAGAATGCCGAGATGCAGTTGAGGCAGGGAAGTTGACAAATTGAAAAATTCCTATCCCGGACCGATTATCAAACCCAGCCGCCCCCAACATAATCCTGCTTTATAGCTGTACCTTTATCGACTGAGCTAAGGGATGGTCTCCAGTTTTACTCTGCCCTAGGTTATTGAAGGGAATTAAAATGTGTGTACATTCCCAAACTACACGCAATTATGGGCTCTCCTTAAAGTGAGCGCATGGTTTTGAGTTGGGTAGGTGTGCACATAGGAAAAATCAGTGATTATCCAGCACTAAACTTTCCTTGACAACAGGGTTGGCATGCTCGCACATATCGCACATTTGTTAATAACTCTTTACTCACTTGACTAAACATGGATTTTCTTAAAGTAACTGATAAAAAAGCCTTGAAAGTACCCATAAGTACGTAAAACACAGTAGATTTTCATTAAGACAAAATACTGAAACTGTTCAAATTTGCCTTAAAAATCGAATAGATACAGACTTTCAAAGAAAAACTCATTAATGTGAATTCAAATGCTGTGATTTAACTACTCTATGCGTGTCTACTGCGAGCTTCGATACTACTCTATCAATTGCTTGAATTAAAAACAAGTAATATCAACTGAGTGAAAGATTATTTATATTAAAAAACAATTTGTGTAGAAAAAAGAGCATGCCAACCCTGTTTGGGACCACTACTCAGGGAGTTCTGATCCATTTTTCGTTTTTTTGGTGAGCATATCATATTGATTACCTCAACCAAGTCTTCAGACTCCACTTGAGAGCTAAAATGCCATCATTAAAAAAAGTGCGAGTCTTTCACCTCGAACATCAATTTGGGGTTATCAATATCAATTAAGGATCATAGCCGTTAAAATAAATCATCACCTCGGCAAACAATGCTCATCCGGCTTCTTGTTTTCAATTTTCCGCAACATTTGCCTTCAACATAGTGCATAATTTTCCCACTGCACCAACATCCTTCCAGCTCAAACTTCTACTAGCACGTCCACTCTCCTCCGGCCGAAAACAGCGACAGCTGCTTCATGCTTAATATAAATGTAAATTTTCCCTTCGCGCTCAGAGCACATACCGAAAATATAAAGAACAACAGAATTATTTTCACCTCCATCATCGTTCCGTAAACTGGTGTTTCCATTCTGGAACAAGACCTGGGTCGACCCCCATTATCTCGGTCGTCATTCAACGTCATCGTCAGCAACTCCAACGCTGCCCAACAGCAACGATCAAACTTCCCATTAATATCGGGGAGGAAAGCCGTCCGGTTGCAATTTGTTCTACATTGCAAGTTTGCGCGAGCGAGCTCTTGTGGACCCAGGACGGAGTTTATTAATTTTGCTTCAACATTCGGGAACGTCATCCGAAAAGGTGCGCGCACCAAAACAGGGGATTTAAAGCTGCTTCGTCGGACCGTGAAGGAAATGAATAGCATATGTAGTTTTGACACCTTGGAGGGAATTTGAACGTTCCAGATGGTAATCACAATGTTATATGATTCTCAGCAACGGTTGCATGAATTCCAGGAGAAATTCTGACACCTGTCATGCCGAGTTCTGTGACTTGCGGTGACCAATCCAGTGGAAACCAGCAAGCCAATATTGAGATCGCTTAGTTGAAATTTCTAATTACAAAGTTACCCACGAGCACAGAGCACCTCGTTATTAAAAATGACAACCATTGCGAGTCACAACTTCACAACCCACTTAGCAAAAAAGGAAGGCTAAATATTTATGTCACCCAATCCGCTTATAAAATTCTTGTGTTAATTGAGCAGTACGAACGCTTCACTCCGGCTCGCTTGAGGTCTTTATTTCTGCCCTTTAGCGGCACATGGGAGCTTCGGACCGCGGTGGACAAACTAGTGCAAAAATTTATTATGGCACGACACGACTAAGTACGCGAGAAAAGCACCCCGTAAATCATAGCAGCACGAAACGCACGATGTCTTCGTCATGCTTTTGGTTCTGACTCTGGCTACCAAATGGCTCCAGTGACACAAATTCCCTATTTGAACGTGCGTTGGACCTAATTAATAGACTCCGTGGTGCCCTACAGCGCAGCCTCACGTCCAGTCAAATGTGTGCACCAGGGAAAATGTCTTCTCCTTATTTGTCGGATTTCATTTATCAGCTGACCTCGAATTTCCGACGCTTTGCTGTTTGATCTTACGGTCTTCTGCTGCGGTTGGTCGGGGATGAAGATTAGATCAAGTCGTTCGCACTCTGTTCAAGCTCGGGCGCTCAGGCGGAGATTAATTAGATAGATCAACAAATTAGATTTTCGAACTCACACGCAAGTCCGCACAGCAGCGGAGATTCCCCCGTGGGCAAAATAATATAATTTAATTATTATTTATTGAATGAGGGACCTCCGCGTGTGAAGGCGTAAATGAACCTCTGCGTCAGAGCTCACACGGTTTGCTTCTCAGTGAATTTTCCGTAGAAAATGTTTCACTAGTAATACTACTGAAATATTCCAGACGATTTGCGGAAAAAGAGTGACGATCTTTATTAGAAAAAGTGTGAGGGTCTGTGCCTAGGGACACGAACGGAAGCTTGACGTAAGACCGCTAGTGAACGGAACAAATATGTTGAGCCTTTAGTTCTTTTAATTGGTCGATAATCTATTATCTTAACTCTTTTCGTTTTTGAATTGGTGGCCCTAAGAAAGGCCGTTATTTGTTTTTTTTTTTTCTTCTGGTGTCCTTTTGATCGCTTAGGACGGCTACCGCGTGGCTGATGAAAAATATTGATTATTGATACCTGTAATTTCAAAAGATTGTTTGGGAAATCAAATGATGATATTACTATTTACCTACATCAGAAAGTAAAGGCCGATGGTAAGAGAAATAGGTGATGAATACTTTACATTTATGATCTGGAATATGTAACGCAAAGTCCATGAGGGGTCGGAACAAACGTGTTTGCTCTTAGTTCTTTGAATTATTCGAAAATCTATTATTTTAACTCCTTCTGTCTTGGTTGGTTGTTGGCCGTGAAAAGGGCCTCTTGTATTTCAAATAGTGGCCCTGAAAAGGACGTTTGTTGTTTTTTCCTGGTGCCCATCGAAAGGTTTGTTGAAGTTGAAGGGTAAGGAAAGAATAGGTACTAATCGCTGTTGCCTTTTGGCGCTTTTTGTTGATATTGCTGTTGTATTTGCTTCAGTGGATGGAGAACTAACACGAAATGTATAAACGTGCTACCAATTGACGTCTGTGGGAAGGTTTACAACTGATAGTGATTTTCCGAACACTGCTATTGGTACTGATTGATGAATCTTTGCTGTTATTTTTCTCCATGGTTCCAACATATTTAAATTTTGTGAACCTGTTTTACCCACCATCTAGAGATCTTAAAAGAAATCCTATAGCGTAGAAATATAGAATATAATGACCCTGAAAAAGGTTATTTAGAATCCAAGAGATTTACATGCTGGTACTTTCAAAATGGCGTGCTTACACCATTTCACAGCGGTTGAAATTTTGCAGGTGATCAATGCCAGCCTAACGGAACCACTGCAGTGGAACGTCCGAAAGATGGTGAAGCTACTCAGAGAGCATTCGATGTCCGCGTCCTTCAGGGTCCTTCCAAATTTGCGGTGACCATCTTCGTCGCAAATGAAACAGCCATTTTGGATCGAAGCAAACAAACTGGTGTACTTGGGTACCTCCAGAGACAGCGTGCTCAGTTGGCTTTCCTGGCAGTAGCATTACGCAGGTGATCATTGTAGTCAAACTCAGCTGTGTAACGTTCGAATGATGTCGTTGCCGTTGGTAATGCTTCTCATTCGGATGTCCGCGTCCACTTTCTGGGTCTTTCAAATTAGTTGTGACTACTATCCCCTCAGCTAATGGAATTGCAACTGATGACGTTCACTGAATTACATTATGTTTTATACTTGCAGAATAGCTAATTAGGCCCCTCCAATTTGGAGTATTTTTCGTCAGAGTGTTCCTAGTTGCAAGTGTATGGCAGCTTCACGCCAGACCAAGAAGTGCTCCGACCAGCATTGAATTGGATTGTTATGAAAGAACAAATAGCGCTACTTGACTCTTTCACACCAGTGCAAGTCGATGCCGACTGGATGACGCCGGCCCAGTCATGTTGCCTATTGCGGAAGGCCTTTTCCTCCGGTCGATGTGGGTGCATTCGTCGTCGTGTAATGGTGTGATGTGTGTCGTTAAACTCATACGTCGTGTCCGACGCTTATCCGTCTGTTGCTCGAAAGTGAATGACGAAAAAACTAGTAGGAGTAAAATTATGTTTATTTCTGTTGATTATGGTAGTACATTGATTTATCATTTTAATTGATTAGCCTATCTGGCTCTTCATCTTTGTTTAATTTGATATTCTAATTTAATATTTGCGTTTTTCAACTAGTTTACAGAATATCCCTTTGGGGATGTGTTTTATTTGAATTGAAAAAACTACGAGTATAACTTAACCTAACGTGCTAGATCACGTATGATCTGATGATTTGATCTCAGACAGGTGTCTCTGAACCGTTCCAGGATGAATACTCTCCGTTCTTCTAAAGTTTGAATTCCAGCCAGGAGGTGGATCTCAGAATTTCTAGTCCGCGGAGGACTGTTTAGGACCATCCTAAGGATCTTGTTCTGGATCCTTTGGAGTTTAAGGTGATGGCATTTTGCGCAACTCTCCCAGAGTGGCATACCGTACTCGATTACAGGAAGGATGATTTGTTTGTAGACGGCAGGCTTATTTTTCAAGGACAGGGTTGACTTCCTGTTGATAAGTGGATACAACGATCTTATCAAGATGTTGCACTTGGTTATTGTTTTGTCAACCTGCTCCCTGAAAAGAAGCTTGCTGTCTAGTGTTAGCCCGAGGTACACGACCTCTTTGGACCATTCCACCACTGTGCCGTTCAGGCAGATCTTGTTATTCTCCGACGGAACAAGTCTAGGAGATTTAGAGTGTGGAAAGATAATGACCTTGGACTTTGCCGCGTTGATACGGATCTTCCAGCTGTTGAAATATTCAGACAGATGTTTGAGTTTCAGATTCAGAATGTTGTTTAAACCTGGGGTCTTCATGTTTTTAGATGATTTGATATAGGCCAACAGTTCGTCAGCCGTAATCTCGGATTCCTCTGGAAAAATGTTAGGAATCTAAAGAAGATTGGTTGCATTTTCAGCAACCTCAGATTCATGAGGGCTGACGATGTTTTGTCCGAGATTTTGGGAGCTGACGAAGGGTCAGGAGTTATCAGATGAACCACTGGGTCGCCGGGACGATCCAGTGGGGTCAGTGGGGGAATGGGCCTAGGCTTGTTTTTAAGAATTTCTGTAAGTTTCCAGAAGGGTTTAGCACAATCTGGGAGAGAGCGGATCTTACTAGCAAAATCGTTATTTCTGAGATCCACCATCCTGGCCTGAATGATTTTTGTTAATCGATTACAATTGGTCTTCAAGTTAGGCAGGCCAGTACGCTGGTACTGCCTACGAATGGTGTTACGGAGTCTAATGAGATCATTGGTAGGGCTGTCAAGGTTCAGAGTGTTACTCACCTGTCTGGATACTGGCACGTGTTGTTCCCTGGCCCGGGAAATCGCTTCCTCGATGGTTTGTAGACACCGGTCAACATCTTCGGACGTCCCCGGTTGGACATCGTAGTCGATGGTTGTGTTGACGCAGTATTGATATTGCGCAGTCAACTGACTCGATGGTAGTTGCGCCGAGTAGCTTCGAATCGGTTTACCGAGGATCCAACTTCGGCCACCACCAGGTAGTGGTCCGAGCTCAGCTCCTGGAATGCCACAGGTTGCGAGACGTTGTGTCCCATGTTGCTTACGAAGATGTCGATGGTCGCATGGACCCCAGACCGACTCAACCGGGTGGGAGAGTCCGGGGCCAAGATGGTTTAGTGGCCCTCTTGCAGGTCTTCATTGAGGATGATGCCGTTTCTATTGCTCCGACCGTTGCCCCAAGCTTGGTGTTTTGCGTTCAGATCGCCAGCGATGATAAAGTTCCCGCTCCTCCGGGTGAGTTTGATGATGTCTTTGCGGAGGGCCACTGACGACCCGTCCCTGATGTTGGTTTGCTTGGGGCAGTAGGCCGCGATGATGGTGATTGGGCCAAGAGATGTGCTCACCTCCACTCCGATGGCTTCAATTGTTTTCAGCTGGAAGTTTGGTAGCAGCCGGCAACTGATGTTCCGTCTTGCAGCGATGGCCACTCCTCCACCTCCAGAGCAGGTGCGATCAAGTCTGACGAGCCGGAAGTCGGGAAGGAATACGTTCAGTTCGGGCTTCAGATGCGTCTGAGTGATGATAGCGATGTCAACCTCCTTGGTGTTGAGGAAATCGAGTAGCTCTCTATGCTTGTTCGTCAGTGAGCAAGCGTTTCAATTTGCAATTTTTATAGCTTCACGGTCCATACTTGGTGACGTTACTAGTTTCTCTGATGTTAGCGGAGATTCGTCAACTGAGTTACCTGAGGCAACACAGGCATACGATAGTCCAGGCACCGATATGGCAGAGCTGTAGCAGCAGTGAGGCGATGCTGAGCTGAGGGGGCGGCTCGTTGACTGTTGTTGAGAGGTAGCGGTGGAAGATTTGGGACCAGACGACGAGGATGGATTGCCGGGTATTGTTCGTCCGTGATGGCTGGTGGTGAACGTTTATTTCGATGCCGGCCTGGCTGGTTGCTAGTAGCCACCTTCTTCCTCATGGTGATGAATTCCGTTCGCTTGGGACAGTCCCGAGTAGTGGAACGGTGAGTTCCGCCGCAATTCACGCACTTCGGGTCGGTGTCATCAGCTTGAGCACAGGTCGCCGTCGAGTGGGCCATAGCACACTTGTCGCAGCGTGGTTTCATATGACAGTTCTTCGTGCCATGGCCGAAGGAGAGGCAACTTGTGCATTGGGTGACATCACGGTGTTGCGGCTTGTAGTATTCCCAGTTGATAATGACCTGAAACAGGTCAAGTATGTTGCTCTTGAGCGCAGCAAGGGTGGTGGAGCCCTTCGTGAGGTGGACCAGAAACAGTTGGTCACGATAGTTGGTATTGGGCATAGGCCGTCGATTCATTGGGTGGACTGCCTCTGGTTTCAATCCGAGCCTCACCAGCTCATCTTTTACGGTAGCCGCTTCGTACGACGGTAGACCTCGTAAAACAACCTTCGATGGTTTCATCGAAGGCAAATCGTGAGTGTAAAACTCCACTGTGCTGTTCTTCAGCAGGTCACCGACCGACTTGTACTGCTGTAGGCTGGAGCACATGATCTTTGTTCCAACGCTACAGATTTTGAATCGCGGGAAAAATTTGCGTTTTGCCAGCTCATCCCTAAGCTGGGCGACGTCCTTCATCGGGGTAAACAGCGGGGAATCCGCTTCTTTTTCGCAATTTCAGCGGCGTCACCACCGCCATTTTCTACTCCGAGCACCGAGAATTGGTTGCTCTGTAGCAGCCGATTTGCTGCGTCATCCAAAGCAGTGCTGGGATCCGTTTGGGCCTTCTTGCTAGGGCCCTCCGATGCAGGAGCAGTAGTACGCTTGCGTATCTTGCTTTGTTTATTGGCAAGTGCAATTAGACTTGCCAATGCGCCTGTCGATGACGGCACTTCCCCGACGCGAACGTAGCAATAAAACGAACTAGAAAAAACTCGATAGCGAAGCGAACGAAGATTTGGCAAGCGTTTTTATTAACGCTGCTTATCACCTCCCTTCTATTCATTGGTGATATGGTGAGCGATCAACCGAGCGGTGAGCTCGCTCATGTGAGCATGTGCAATGTGTCGTGTGTTCGATTTGCGCTCTATCTTTACATCCGTGTTTGGGATTTTTCGTTACATATCTGAATTTTGATTTCTTAATGTGACCCCCAGTATAGAAATTAATGACGTAGTCCTACGTCAATATAAGGGACAGCGCTATGGGGTTGTACGCAAAGTTAACGTAGGACTACGTGGTATTATATAATAAATGTTATTTGTTAACTGCAGCAGGAGCTTGTGTTTTGTGTAGGAATAGGAATTTGAGCGGGGTTCTGTCTGTTTATACTCTGTAGTATGACTATGATTGCCCTGAAAAGAACCTTTTGATATGGATTTTAGTTGAGACATGTTCAGAAATTTTGGAAAATCTTGCTGGCTCTGAAAAGGGCCAATGGTAGTACAGGCTTAAAGCCTTTGGAAGATGATGATGGCGTGTAGGTAGCTGGATCAGCAAATCGGACCGGACAATCCCATATTCTTCGCTTCAATGATTGGACTCCGGCCCATCTGATGCTGGACAAGGGTTGAACCAGTGATGTGACATATACAGATTTATCTGTAATCATACAGATTGTTGTCAATCTTTCGATACAGATATCTGTATATAAAGATTACAGATTTTTCAAAAATATACATACTTTCTGATTTTTCAAATAAGGGGAAAATATTTAAAGCTATTTTTTATATTTTTATTACCGAATAATAATCTTTTCTTTCTTTTGAACAGCTTAAATTCAATCTGATTATCAAACCCAAATCGTCTTTTTCACTAAATAAATAATTATTGTTTTAGCTTCAAATGGTCTTGGAATTTTTTGAACGGACTAGGAAGTAATAGTAGTTTCCCTTTCTATTTTTTCGAAGATTCAACTGGGTATATTGATATTTTCTTAACAAAATTTCAGAAATAAAGAATATTGCAAGGGGCAATTAACTTGGCACACTGTGTCGAAACACAGCATGACACACTGTTCGGCACATTAAGGCACACTTTTACAAGTAGGACACAAGCAATATAATATAAAACGGTATCACTGTTGAGTGTTGACATTTTGCCAATCGTTTCTAAGGTTTACTACTCGGGTCAATACTTTGTTTACTCACAAATGAAACTAGTGAGAGAATGTCATACATAAAACTGATGATACAAGGATCATATTCAGGACTCACGAACTTTTTCCTTGATGAACTTCGTGAAATATCGTGAAATTTTTCCAACGCTGCTCCAATCTTGAAGCGTACAAAGAAGGATCAGAGCAGGATCTTCTGCGAGAGTTGAGGTAAATCAACAATTTTGTTATGCATAATGAACAAAAAAGAAGATAACAAGCTTATCACAGGGGGCGGCCAGATTTGGCTCCCGGTCTTGCCGAGTATCTTCGGGACGGAAATTTTCACATTTTCTCCTACGTTTTTCCTCGGATATTCTTGTCGGTCATTAGTCTTAATTGGTGTGGACTTTGATAGGACAACCACATGACTATATAGCAATGTCCATAGAATATTGAAAGTTGTATCTGTAATGCTATATGCTCTTGAATCACGAATCGCCCACGTTTGTAATCTGTGTGTAGCTGACTGGATTGGGTTGAATCTTCTCGAGTTCTATACAGATCTACAGGCGCCTGATAAAGCGCTTCCGCTAAAGTCTGCGGTGGCTGAGAATGACAGTTCTTCAGGGGAAGGCATCATAATCAGCGATACGATATGCGTGGATTATATCTTTGAAGACAAGCGCTTCCGAGTCGATCAGATGATTTAAAACTGGTTCGACGATGTTGCTCCAAGCGTGGGATTGAACTATGCTTGAACACCGCAATTGTTTGATGGTTTGCAGTTCCTTTTCCATCTCCCGACCCGCTGACGCTCTAATGAGAATGGAGGTGAATGTCTGCCATGATCCATCAGAGAAATTGAGAATTTAGTTTGCCAAACACCTTGATAAGCATACTTTAACTGTCTTTGATAGGTACGTTCGGTAGAGTGCTTGGCACAGCTTTTGGCACAACTAATAACTCGGCACGAATTTAGGAGTGCAGAGTTGAACCAACCGGTCCGCACTCGTGTTTATTTCAGTTACCATGGGGACGTAATTTGTGATTAGCCCCGGTCCCTTTCAAATTGTATCATTATTTATGTACGGCCTTAAATTTGAAATGACGTTTCACATTCATCTAGTGATGGCCGATTTTCATTCGAATAATCGATTCATCGATTAACGAACCGAAAATAAAAATATTTGTGATCGGTTATATAATGCTGATATAAGCATTAACTTCACCAGAGGATCATCATCCATCGTTTCAAACATAAAGGGTGATACGATCAAAATTTGGTCAATATCAACTTGACGTATTTCTTTCAATTTTGCATTTAAAAAACCTGAACACCCCTCATTTTGAAGGTGTGTGTGTGTAGAATGTTGCTCCTATTTTGATTTTGGAATTCACTCTTCAGTTGTCAAAATGCCGTCCAAGCAAGAAGAGCAGCGTATCAAAATTTTGCTCGCGCATCGCGAAAATCCGAGCTACTCGCACGCAAAGTTGGCAAAATCGCTAAAAGTTGCCAAATCAACCGTTACAAATGTAATTAAAGTGTTTGGGGAACGTTTGTAAACAGCCAGGAAGTCTGGATCGGGGGGAAATCGAAAACCGGAAGCCGCTGAGACGACAAAGAGAGTTGCCGGTAGTTTCAAGCGAAACCCTAGCCTCTCTCTCCGAGATGCCGCAAATAAGCTGGGTGTATCGTCTACAACCGTGCATCGAGCCAAAAAACGAGCCGGACTATCGACTTACAAGAAGGTAGTGACTCCAAATCGCGATGATAAACAAAATACGACGGCCAAAGCGCGATCCCGGAGGCTGTACACGACGATGCTGACGAAGTTTGACTGCGTGGTAATGGACGACGATACCTACGTCAAAGCCGACTACAAGCAGCTTCCGGGACAGGAGTTTTATACGGCAAAAGGAAGGGGAAAGGTAGCAGATGTTTTCAAGCACATGAAACTGTCAAAGTTCGCAAAGAAATATCTGGTTTGGCAAGCCATCTGTACCTGTGGCTTGAAAAGCAGCATTTTCATAGCTTCCGGGACTGTCAACCAAGAAATTTACGTGAAAGAGTGTTTGAATAAACGTCTGCTGCCTTTCCTGAAGAAACACGGTTGTTCCGTACTGTTTTGGCCGGATTTGGCATCTTGCCATTACGGTAAAAAGGCCATGGAGTGGTACGCCGCCAACAACGTGCAGGTGGTTCCCAAGGACAAGAACCCTCCCAACACGCCAGAGCTCCGCCCAATTGAGAAATACTGGGCTATTGTCAAGCGGAACCTAAAGAAGACCAAAAAACTGCTAAGGGCGAGCAGCAGTTCAAGGCAAACTGGCTTTCTGCGGCGAAGAAGGTGGACAAGGTGGCTGTACAAAATCTGATGGCAGGGGTCAAGCGTAAGGCCCGGCAATTCGGATTTGGAAAAGCGGAAGCCTAACTGAATATTTTTCCTGAATTTTATACTAATTGAACTTGAAAAAGAAATTTAATTTGATTTTTTAAATAAACGATTTCACCGATTTACACGCGTTTTCCCTTGACCAAATTTTGACCGTATCACCCTTTATGCTGCACTCTCATTGGTGGAAGAATGACAGCACAGCGAACAAAACATAATCGATTAGATGTTAATCGAATAATTTAAAAAAATGGGACATCTCTGATGTTGGTGTAATTGTTTTGATAAAAAAGAGCGCAAAATTTCATCTCTACCGAGGGGGCAGCAAAACCACAAAATTACCTTGCATACGGGGGGTATTCATTGGATGAAAGGGACCGTGAAAGAGGACACTAAAATAGAAAGTTTTTCTTCCGACTGTTTCATCTTAGTATTCTTCTTTGGTTGAACTCCCCTTGAAATATTGCATGTAATTCGACAAATGTCCAGGTAAAGGTTTTCGTAATTACAGACAAACAAAAAATAAAATTATAGAACATTGTGAAAGTTACTTCATCAAGAAACTCTTCAGTCGGAAACAGTTTGCCTCTCACAACTGGAACTTAATGTTTTGTATTTTAAATCTGTAGAAAAGATACACATCAGTGTTCACTCGGCTGTCGACAAAAGCAGGCCACTCTCGATGTGTGCTGCGCGATCGTCTGTTTTCTCGGCAGCAACCATTGTGTGGTCCTCCTTATTGTTCTTCATCAGCAGTTCTTTCGGTCGATGCGTCGTCGACTTTGGAAAGCAACCGTTTCGTGATGAGTGTGTGAGTGCTGACCACGTTTTGCGTCCATTGCTGGGTTGGCGTTACTGCCATACAATGGAACCACTGGAAGCGGCTCCCGTTCTGATAAAGGAGGCTTTTTGGATAGCGGAAGATAAAGTGTTTATTGTGTTGTACCTTTTGACTATAGTTTTAAGATGTATTGTATAGTGACCAAGAATCCTCGGCTCTGTAAAGTTAATTCGGTTGAGCCTTATCAAATAAATTAATAAACAGAAAAGACACATATCACTTTAAAAAATATATTGTAGGATTTCGAGATTTTACAAATAGACAAATTCTTTAGAAAGCAAACATTAGTAATTTTTCAAGATTCTAAACTTTGAACAAAGTCCTTCTGAACTATGAATTAACTCAATGGAGATTTACGTAAAGCTGCACTAAGACCATAATAAAGAAATTTTACAGATTTGTTTACAGATTGTTTGTCAGTCAGATACAGATTAAAAAGATTTTTTGCGATGAAAATGCAGAATCAAATAAATGTGGCATCACTGGGTTGAACTGGTGTCAGCGACCGGTTGGAAGGCCTTTTTAGTTTTTCTCGTTAAACTCCTTCTCTCAACAATTTGGTAAATCTTAGCCTTTAGCAGAAAGACGCCTATTTTTTTTGCGAATTTATGATCCTGTTTCACGTCATGGTTCTTCTGTTTGCCTGCTCAGGTAAATAGGTACTTTTATTTATTTTCTCTACTGCGATAAATCAAACGAGTAGAAATAAAAAGGAATGTCCGTTATGCGCTAGAATAATTTTGATTGATAATTCGATAAATATTCAATCGAATAGCTGGAAAAATCTTTACGATAAATTGGACTATTGGGTATCCCTAGAAAGTAGTGTAATTTCATGTTTTTGGGGGTCCTTGGAAAATGTCGAACAGCAGAATTGCAGTCAGCAAGTGTAACCCAAGAACCAAAAGCGGTGCGATTCTAGTTTTCATTGCTATGACGACGACTGAATTAAGGGACTTTGAAGCAGAGGCGTGAAAGTCAATGTTTTTCATCGATTTCCTATTTTGATGACCATGGCTTCACTAACCTATTTCGCACTATTTCCAGAACATCAAACGTATCCATGAATGTGTTTGTCGTCGAGTTATTAAAGAAACAGAAAGTCGATGAAGAGAATCGATCAAAATCACTTGCAACCCTGCTTCCAAGTTTGGTTACACGATTACAACTCTGGAGAGCATTTTGTGTGGTCGATGAGCGCGTGTGGTTCTTAATATGGCGATGAGTACTCGAAATGTTACGCAATTGCATCCTTCCTATTCACACACACACACTCGAAGATCGGAGACAAATGTCACTTCCACTTGTTTCGTCTACTAACGACTCTCTGATGACTGTGTTGGGGAAGCAGCATATACATGTACGCAATTGGTGGATTTGTTAGTCATTTCAACGCTGTTGGACAATGCTTAACATCTACCACTTTTTCAATATCAACAAATTAATTTAATTTAATTTAAATTTAGTTAAAAATTGACAGTCAAAAGCTTTGCCATCGATGCGTGGACATATTTCTGATCGATTGGTGATAACATTACTGAAATTGGTTCTGGGGCAGCTGAGTTATTAACGTTCAAAATCTTTCATAATTTCGTTACATGTTCCATGTTCAGTTTTCACATAGTGTACCTCCATATAGAAATCACAGACGTAGTCCTACGACAAAAAACTTCCAATGAAATACCGGTCATAAATGCTCTTGGAAAAAAACCTTCTGTCGGCCACAAAAACAAAAGCTATTCTTCTAAAAACTTATCGATTTTCAAAACTGGCATATTATCTTAAGATAAAATTTGGAAAACCGCAACGAAATTCAATTTGGCAGCAGAATTTTTTTCGCGTCCGTTTTGAAGCAGAGCACACTTCGATCCTCGAAAGCACTGAAAGGGACTTTTTAAGCACAGGAACTTCGCCCAAGACAATAATCGTCTAAATATTAAAACAAAAGCTCTATGACTACTTTCCAGCTAAATTCCCATATTGCACGAAACCGTAGCGCTCCATCCATGCATACTAGGAGTTTGGTGTCTTGCGCAAACTTGTTTAGGTGGTTAACGAATTTCTTTTGAAATGATTAGTTTAGTTCCTGATTCCACCGCTCAGATGGCACTAGGACTTTGTTTTGACAGAAGCATTCTAGCAAAAAAAATCGTCGGTCTAGTTGTATGTTTCAAGTTTTTGGACAACTCTTCCTATGACGATAAAATTCCACAGCCTACTGAGAAAAAGACATTCTAAAATTGTGGTAAATTCCGCGTAAAAACCTTTTGTATCCTAGTTGAAGATGCTTATTTCAAATAACTGTGGTAATTTTTATACGATAGATGAAGGAGATGAAAGTATAGAGTTGATAGTTCCGTTTGAGTACGGCAGTATGAAAATTGCATATAGATGGTAGATAGCGAGCTAGGACAACTTTTAAGGAAGGTACAAATCGGTTTTTTCAACTCTCTTTACTAAACTACCCCTTTTTGGAGAGGGATGGTGAGGGGTTTGTCCCTCCCCCGCCCCCACTGGCAATCCTTTTTTTCATATCTTAAACCCAGGGAATGTCCTCTCAAACGAGGTCTCGTGAAGCTATGTGGTTTTATAAATATTCCTAAAAAATACCTGTTTCATTTGAAGAACACCTGAACAACTTTGCCGAAGACACCAAACCTCTAGGATGCATGCGTGGAGCGCTACGACTGTTTGTGGAACAAAATAACCATTCTGCCCCATTGTGCCATAGGAAGTTACTCAAATGTATCCGTTGCACAAGCATAATCGGTTCTCAGCATAAAGCAATAGCACATTGCTTATTTTAAAAGCACAAATTCCCCTATTTGTCTAAGAGTTAGTTGAAAGCCTTGAGCTTGAGCTTGCTTGAGCTTGATTGACCGCCCACGGTTGCTACTCTGTTACTGCCAGATCAGCTGTAATTACACAGAGAACCAATAGACGATACTTGGGACTAGCAATCATCCTCAATGTGTAAAAACTGGTGACAGGTCAAGAAAGGAATGAGAAGGATTGTGTTGACAAGAGACTCGCTTTGATTTACTTACTATTTGTCTAAGAGTTAGTTGAAAGCCTTGAGCTTGAGCTTGCTTGAGCTTGATTGACCGCCCACGGTTGCTACTCTGTTACTGCCAGATCAGCTGTAATTACACAGAGAACCAATAGACGATACGTGGGACTAGCAATCATCCTCAATGTGTAAAAACTGGTGACAGGTCAAGAAAGGAATGAGAAGGATTGTGTTGACAAGAGACTCGCTTTGATGGAAGCCGAGAACACCTCTGCACTTCCACGAGGAATCAATGGGATGTTGGATAAGAGGGTTGGGTTTGCAGCAGGGTTCGTTTTGGTAAACGATAAGCTGAATTGATGTCCTAACGATCATATAACGCGAAGGAGCTTGGGACTAAACCCACGGTCTTCTGCTCAGTAAGCAAAAACGTTTGCCACTAGGCAGACGAGCACCTTTTTAATTACCGAGTTGCTGTTATTACCATGTAGTCATATTAACAAATAAAACGATTGACGAATCTTGAATGTGGATGGGCCTGAGATTAGACTCATGATAATCTGTTCAGTAAGCAAAAACGGTTGCTCTAAGGCCACCGAGCCCCTAATATCACATAATACCGATGCTTAAATTTGTGTATCCATTCAAACCCGGAACCAACGACAACAACGAGTTTCGCAAAATACACGATACACAAGCGATTTTACCATAAATCTCTGATATGTAAGGACCTGGGACCGCGTTTTTCTGCTCAGTAAGCAGGCCACTGTAACGGACAATCTTTCAAATCCGAAAACTAAAAACTACGAAAAAGTACTTAGACCTTCATTATGTTCCACTTTCACGCGACGTTCAATGACAGGGTCCTATCCAGGATTACATCTGAAAATCCAAATCTGGCCAACGCCCACCTAAACCTGTTCTAATCCACCTGAAATGACTAACGAATGGAAGACTTTGACTACCCAGCCATGCAATAGTCTCATTCCGTGCCTTATGGCAACTTGATGATTCTATTGCGCTCATCTTTTGGCACCACCCAGGGGAGACTTGGTCCTGTACCCAATGCTTAACTCATCTTCATTCCACTCAGCTACTCGCAATTTCTTGTGATATAGTGGGCGGAATATTATTATATGAGACAATTCAATGCAGACGTCTTTCCAATTTGGCAGATCCACAGGTAATCGGTGAGTTACCACGATAGTTGCTATTCAACAACTCGACAACGTCCCATCGTCAACGCCTGCTATGAGAATTTCCCATTGCAGACGCCAACGAAATGACGTCATCGAGCTATGGATCAACTACCCTGGTTATCGCCTGGTACCTTATAGCACGATGCTAGGAGGCGAACCGGAAGAATCAATGAGCTACCTCTCCCCCTGTCTAAGAGTTAGTTGAAAGCCTGGTGAAAAACATGTTGAAAAAAAAAAAAATGAAGAAGGTCAAACTAGGATTCCAAAATACACACTACGAAAAAGTTATGTAAATTTCCATGCCCTGGGACCAACACATGCAAGCGGCCCAAATAACATAAGAATCAGTTGAAAGAAACGAAAAAATCAATTCAATCAAGCGTACTTTTCGTCGAGTTGCGCATGTTTCGTTTTGGGGACACTTAATTTTAGATGACATGTTTGTTTCCGTTCCATAATTTACGTCATAGATGGATTACTTGTCGTGTAAAAAAAGTTTTTTTTTCTAAGTGTGTAAGACTAACATAAAATCTCATTCAAATTTTGAACCGAGTAATTTCCGCACCAATCATACTTCTCCCAAAAATCCCACCAGATCCGTTCCGTTCGTCCAGCGTTGAATGAATGCTAATGGTTCGCGGCCTGAAATAAGCTTCATTTGTTATTGTCCAGCGGAACACACCGACCGACCAACCGGGATGCAGGGTTGTCATGTTGATTCCCTTAGTTTTCTTATCTCTCAACCCAGTGCTACACCTCGGATTGTCGAGATTGGAGCTGCGCGCCCTCACTTGAAACTGTTTTTAATCAACACTCGACATTTTATACGCCACAAGCGGGGATAGGAATCCATTATAATTCAGGGGAAAAGCAATGCGTCGTCGTCGTCGTCGTCATCGTCATCGGTGGCATCACCGCTAACCATGGGGTTCTTGTTGGTTGCACGCCCAAAATTCTCCCGCTCGCTGGGCCTCAATGGATTTCGGTCCAATTTAGGCGGTAGTTGTGTAAAATATGGATGGTACCTCTGCTTCTGCTGTTGCTGTTGTTGCTGCTGCTGCTGCTGCTGCTGCCACTTGCCATGTATGGTCGACTTCATTTGAATAAAATAAATAGATTGGAATTGTACTCTTTGATCAATGGAGTCTTTGTGTTTGGCAAAGTGTGTTGTTCTTACTTCCCAGAAAGGTATGTGGAGTGTAAATATTTGGTGGGTGTAGTGATGGATTAAACCGAATTCATAAGGCTAGGCTATCTGGGAATTTGGATCACGAGATGTGGAGCGACGAGCGAGCATGTTTGGCTGAGATTGGCAATTGAATTAATTTCGATGCAAATTAAGTACACTTTTTAAGCTAGAAATAAAAATGGTGGAATAAAGTACTTACTATCAACTTATTACTTGATTTTCAGAATGTTGGTTGTCAATTTACGAGATTGATGAATTCAAACGATAGTTGTCTAAATTTCCGACGTTTAAACTGTTTTAAATAGCTGCCGTCAGGGGTTATCTTCTAGATTTGTGTTAGGATTTTTATTGTTTTCATTAATTATAATTTGATAAACTTTCACCCCTGGTCCATACCGAGCCATTGTAAACCAATATTATAACTAAACCGGCAAAACTAATTTCCCCTACAGGCCGTCAAAAAATTAATCAGCGCTGTGTTAGCAGGAAATACGAAATAACATGCTGTTTGGTCTGCTGATGGGTTAAGTAAATCTTAATAAAAACAATAATTCGAAAACCATTCATTACTGTAATGATAATGGACCGTGCATTATTTATTGTTATTTTATTCTGTTCCGAAATCATTACAAACCTAAATTACATATGATTCCCAATCCCCATCCATACGTGTAGATACCCTGTTTTTCAATTAGCAATATTTCAACGACCACAGGCCATTCTTCCGCCACCGGTAAATTAGTGCACTAAATCAATAATCGACTGGGAGGACTCGGCAGGTTACAACGTCTCTCGGCTCGGGACATAACTCATCCCAGCAGGAAGCAACATCGTTGCGTTCATCCAAACTCTTTTCGGCGGGAAACCCCATGTCATCGGACAACAACGTCCCCGTCCGTCCAATTTATTGGCACCAAACCGCGAGAACTTGGACTGACCGTGTGTTTGAGTTCGCTCTTCCTTCAGCTTATCAGCGCCTTGCCATCGTCGTCGCTTCGGTTGAAGAGGCGATAATTTAATGCCACTCGATGCATCCGATGAGCCGAAAGCACTGACGACAACGCATCCAACCGGAACGGTCTTCAACAACGACATGATAACAAACACTTTACACCCCCAAAGGCGATGCGACCAACTTGCTTGCCGGCTGTCGCTGTCGCTTGGATCGTCCAAATGATAAGCGGGCGATGCTGGAGACCACTAATTACGGATGCCAATGAGCGGTCATGGCCTGTGGGGGAGACGATGCACCGAGGAAGAAAATTGACAGCGTTTGACAGGGCGTCCCGGGGAGAGCGAGGTGCTCTCTGACGTAGGAGTAAATTATGCAAATCAGAATAATGAATTACGCTTATCTGATTTCTGTTCGGGTGGTTTGTAGCAAATTTGTTGTGTGAGGGTGGTTGCTTCGATGGATCGATAACGAACACGTTTGACGGTGAAGTTTACTTAAGAGTCGGCCTCTTTTTAATCAATATTTTCCTAGAAATTTTAAGACTAGGAGGTTCAAACAATATACTGAAGGACCATGCTTTAAACCGTGAATACACCATGAAATTGATTTCAGTCCATATAGATGTATGCCCAATATGGTGCGTCAGTATGTACTGAGACCCACAACAAATGAGCCAAATTTATACAATTTTGCATGTGATTTGATAAAGAATATTTAAGTTAGTGTTCAGTACAGTCATGATTAAATTAAGAGCTAGTTACCAGCGTTGACAGATATACACAGAGGTACACTATGTGAAAACAGAACATGGAACATGTAACGAAATTATGAAAGATTTTGAACGTTAATTACTCAGCTGCCCCTTAACCAATTTCAGTAATTTTATTACCAATTGATCAGAAATATTTCTACGCATCGATTGAAATGCTTTCGACTGTTGATTTTTTAATTAAATTAAAATTAAATTAAATTAATTTGTTGATATTGGAAAAGTGGTAAATGTTCAGCATTGTCCAAAAGCGTTGAAATGACTTAAAAACCACAAATTGCGTACTTGTATATGCTGCTTCCCCAACACAGTCATCAGAGAGTCGTTAGTAGACGAAACAAGTCGAAGTGACATTTGCCTCCGATCTTCGGGTGTGTGTGAATAGGAAGGATGCAATTGCGTAACATTTTGCGTACTCATCGCCATAATCAGAGCCACATGCGCTCATCGACCACACAAAATGCTCTCCAGAGAGTTGTAATCTTGTAACCAAACTTGGAAATAGGGGTGCAAGTGATTTTGATCGATTCTCTTCATCGATTTTTTTTTTCTTTAATAACTCGACGGCAAACACATTCATTGATACGTTTGTTGTTCTGGATGATAGAAAAGCATTCCAGAAATAGTGCCAAATAGGTTAGTGAAGCCATGGTCATTAAACGAAGGAATCGATGAAGATAATTGACTTTCACGCCTCTGCTTCAAAGCCCCTTAATTCAGTCGTCGTCATAGCAATGAAAACTAGCATCGCACCGCTTTTGGTTCTTGGGCTACACTTGCTGACTGCAATTCTGCTGTTCTACATTTTCGAAGGACCCCCAAAAACATGAAATTACACGTCTTTCTAGGGATACCCAATGGTCCAATTTATCGTAAAGATTTTTCCAGCTATTCGATTATATATTTATCGAATTTTCAATTATTCTAACGCGTAACGGACAGTCCTTTTTATTTCTACTCGTTTGATTTAGTGCAGGAGAGAAAATAAATAAAAGTACTTATTTATCTGAGCAGGCAAAGAGAAGAACCATGACGTGAAACAGGATCATAAATTCGCCAAAAAAAGGTGTTAAGCGTCTTTCTGCTAAAGGCTAAAATTACCAACTTGTTGAGAGAAGGAGTTTAACGAGAAAAACTAAAAAGGCCTTCCAACCGGTCGCTGACATCAGTTTAACCCTTGTCCAGCATCAGAAGGGCCGGGACTTTAGCGAGTGTCTAATCATTGAAGCGAAGAATATGGGATTGTCCGGTCCGATTTGCTGATCCAGCTACCTACGCGTCATCATCATCTACCAAAGGCTTTAAGTCTGTATTACCATTGGCCCTTTTCAGGGCCAGCAAGATTTTCCAAAAGAGCTAAATTTCTGAACATGTCCCATCTAAAATTCATATCAAAAGGTTCTTCTCAGGCAATCATAGTCATATTAAAGAGAAAACAAAGAGAACCCCGCTCAAATTCCTATTCCTACACAAAACACAAGCTCCTGCTGCAGTTAACAAATAACATTTATTATATAAGACCACGTAGCCCTACATTACCATTGCGTACAACCCCATAGCGCTGTCCCTTGCAGTTTTTTTTAATCAAAATGATTATTACTTGCCCGCACTGAACTGTCAGAGGAATCTACTGCGAGAGACTTTTATATTTATGAAAACCTCAAATTTATGGATTCAACTATAAAAATGTCTCATGCTTGATACTCTTTCGACTAATGTTTCCCTTTTCTTGCCGTTTTTGCCACACAGGAATCGAGAAACAGCTGATAACTCATCAATCGTGAAATTCTCGGAATAGCCCATAATTTGATGGAAATCCTGTAACTTTCCTTTAGTAAATGACATTGTTATGAAGATCGTTGATCATCCTCAAAGTATCGGGATTGAATATAATGAAACTACTTCTCTGTAGGTTTCTATACTTCCTTGAAAATTAATTCATAGATGTATTACAAATTTTCTTGAAATTAATGGATCTGCTTGAAAGTTCTCTGATCTTCGCTGAAATTCCCGTAATTTTGTGCAGTTCTCTAAACTGTTTTGACAATCATGGAACTCCCTCAACATGTTCTCATATTTTTCTGATGCTCATCTTACGTTTTCGAAATTTAATGGGGTCTAAAAAAAAAAAATCTAAATCAGGGATCCCAAATCTTGGGATTTTGGACGTTTCGGAAACTCTGTAACCTCTGTTACAAGAATTATTAGATTTTTAGTTTGTGCATGTTTGTTTAATGTACTGTCACGTTTTTATAAGTTATTTGGTATTGATTAGTTGGATAATTATAATATTATATATTAAAATATTGTCAGTTTGTTAGTAGGAAATTGTTTAAACTTTGAATTGTATCACAGTAAAGTGGGGAAGGATTACAACACAGTGGGTGCAAATATTACAAAGAGATGCAGGCGGGACAATGGAGAAAGGATTTTTGGATTGGGATATAGGATGGAGGGATAGAAAAGTGAAGGGACAGAGATCAAATAGCCCACGAACGACCCGCCATTCTTCATAACTATCCAGGCGTTCGCGTGTGAAAGGTGTTAAAGTGCTTAAAATAGCCAAACAATAAGTGGGTGGTAATAATGAATTTGAGTGTGACGATTTGCTGCACCACAGCTCAATTCAGGTAATTAGTTCTCTGCCCAAGCTTAAGCTAACAGCTGATGCCCTTACATTACCTTTTGTGTTACCGTTTTGGTAAACACCGCCATTTTGTCCGTTGACAAGATCAACCGACACACACGTGATTTGGAATAGTAGTTCCTAGGGTACGCTAGGTCTTAAAGTAAAGGAACTAGCCTTCCTCAAGCCAGACCAAAAATAATCGGCTGGAAGGAATTTGTCTTGGGAATCCTCCCTAATCGCCAAGGAGACGTTCCCCTCTCGGCAGAGTCACTCTGGCCTTGCCTGGGCTCTGCCGATATAAGCCTAAGAGGGAAGACGCCTGGGAGGAACTACAGTGGATTCATGCGCCAACGAATCCGCTTCCTCACACCGCCACTCAGCCAACTTTGACCACGATAGAACTCGTAGCGCTCGCCCATCGTCTTCGAAGCCGTCCATGTTCAGCACCAACCATCATCATCCGCATTACCGGTACCTTTTTAGAGAATAAACCATCCACTTTACACCCCCACCAACAATAGTAGTAGGTTCAATAAACCAACTCTCCCAAACAATAGTTTTCCTCAATAAAAGCTTTCCATCTTGAACAACAGTTGAAATGTTTCCATAAATTTAATCAGGTGACAGTACTCTCGTTCGGTCGCGTAGCCCAGATTGCCTAGTAGTAAGCCAACCTTTAGACCCAGCTCGAGAGGGCAAGAGACAACTCCTTGAGTTTTACGGAACTTCATAAACATTGCATCAATTTCTTTGAAATTACATGAACTGCCCTTAGGTTCTCTGATCAATTCCAAGAACATAAGGGAACATCCCTGAAGATGTCTGAAGTTCTCTGGACTTCTCTAAAATTCCCGAATCTTCAAAAAGGTTCTTGAAATTTTACTGAAGTTTATGGAACTGTTCTAAATTTATCGGAACTTAGAATTACAGATCTTCAAACTTCCCAGATAGTCTGGTCTATCCTGGAGTTCTCAGAGCTTCCCTGTTGTATCGGAATTTTAATTAGTTAGGTAGGTTTCGAATCTTCACGTTGTACTTTCATTTTTATACCTAATCCTCATCCAGACATGATCCACATGTTTACCTAGGGGATGTGTACATAAGAGGTTTAGATTTCAATAGGTCTTTAGTGAGAATGACACTGATGAAGACTGTATATTGTAGTAAAAAATCGTATCCGTCATGGATGCAAATAACTAAGTTGAAATAAATCAGAAATAATCATCTCTTTTTGCTCATGTGAGTATTAAACTGATTGGTGGCATTGTGTTATTTAAATCCAATTTTAAAGAAATCAAGACAAAAGCTTGGATTCAAAACACAAACAATATCGAAAATTGGTTAGAGTATTAGTACAAGACACTGAAGAAGTCTGCACGTTGTAGACGAATTACGCGTATCTGTCAAGGATAAGCAAATAAGGTAGTGGAATTTAAAGGAAATTACTAATCCTTCTCTCTTTCTCTCTTTATATTAGAGTCCAACTTTTTTCACGATTAAGGGGGCAGCCTAACCCCTATCTTCGGCCTATCAATGAAATAACGCATTAACTTAGCAATAGTAATGAAAATCTAATACCACCTCTGCTGTGAAATTGTAATTCGTAAATTATCTGCATATTTTTGGGACAAATTGTATATACTCTTGTATTGCTCTTTTTCAAGGAAAAAGCTTAGTGAAATTTTCATATTTTTCGATTTCTAGGCGCGTTGCCGGCAGCGGTGGTGTATTGGTAAGCGTGACTGCTTTCTCACTCCAATGGGTCTGGGTTCAATCCCAACCGAGGTCGGTGGGATTTTTCTGAGGCATAAAAATCTCTGGTCACGTCTTCCTTCGGAAGGGAAGTAAAGCCCTTGGTCCCGGCCCTTAGTGGTTGAATTGAATGGGTGCGATATCCTACGCAGGTGTGGAAGCTGCCTTACTGCACATTCGACTGCCGTCGGTGATTGGCACTAGATTGCGGAACAGAGACCGACTTATCTTTTTGTAAGATCACATTCACTCTTATCACTAATTTACCAGATTAAATGCTCTTAGCGCTTTGCAACTATGAACCAAATATTAAGGGCGTTATTTTGATGCTGGTTCCTAATCATGGCCTACAAACTTTATTTGATAACTTATTTGTGAAATTATTCGCGTTGACGACGACTTTGCAACTGTTCACTCCTATAGGAAACCCCCATAAGCAAATGTCCAATTTCGTGTGCATCGTTTCTTATCCTTTCACGCCACTGAAAAATCGCGTAAGCAAAATGTTAACCTTTGCATGAAAGGAAGGGTCAACACGATACACACGCTACTTCTTAACAATCCAAATTTGAGAAGCATCTCGTCAAAAATAGCGTTCACCAAATTGAGTAAACAAAGTTTAGACTAGCCTGATGACGAATGGAAAACATCGACCTGAATCCAAACGATGTTGTTCATTTGTCATCTTGTCAGTTGTAACTTTGTTTGCTCAATTTTCGGTAGCCCAACTTCTGACGGATATGAGTAGATCCTACTCAAATTTAGGTTGTTTAGAATAAGCGTGCAGTCAATCCTCCCGGAAAAAAACTTCACGATAAGTGAGACTGATTCATATTTGAATACCGTTCACTCAAACTCCCAAAAGCGTAGATCACTCGTAGAATGAGTAAATTTTTATGAAATGTGATTAAATGCCACTCGTATTTGAGTGACATTTAATCATATTTGAAATTGCGAGTTTGAGTAATCGGGAATCAAATATGAGGCGTATTCATTTACAGTGTATACCCTTCGAAAAACTAACAATGCATTAGGTCTTAAGTAATATTGATCGATTTTCGCTCCCCTTGGCTACTTTTTGCACCTTGCTGTTCGTAGGAAGGCTTAATTGCATGCTTTATAGTGCAGTATTGGAGACGGTAGGTTTATGGCCGGCGTTGCTAGTTCATGCCACGATAGAAAGGCGCCATGGGCAGGCGATTTGGATTACTAAGCTTCCCCTCTCTGATGAACCACTGCATTAGAAAACCAAAGATCTAGTCTAGTAGAATTTATTCAAATTCAAAGGCTTTCTTGCACTAATACTTATAATTTACCCCGAGTTCTGCACTAATACTTGTGCATTTCACAAACGTCAGATAAGTCTTTGGCAAGTTTTGCTATTTAGAATTCTACATAAACATTTCAAAAGGTCCTACCTGCATAGATCGATTATCTTCATCGACTTTCTTTTTCGTCAATAACTCAGCTGCAAAAGCTTTCCTTGTTGTATTTGACGTTTTGGACGCTAGATAAGAACCTCCTTGGTACACATAACACGCGACGCGAGACAAGACACAACACTTATCGTTCTTACAACATTTAAAACGGATTAAAAATTACCTTTCTGTCGACCGGTTTCGGGCGCGATGCTGCCCATCTACGGGACAATGTCCGACTGGTTACAATAGGATTGCTACGCTGTTGTGTAGACGTCCAGAGAAGAGAGTTGTTACTGTATTTTCAGCTTCGTCAAGTTGAACAAAGATGATGTGATGGGAGGATCATCTTCATTCATCAGTGGTTCCTGTGTGTTGTTGATATGCATTGATTCCCATGCATTGAGGTGTGAGGGTTTTCGTACTGTTTTGATGAGCTTCGCACTTTTCCAATCAATTTGATGATTGGAGGCCGTCGTGTGCGCTGCCACAGCTGAATCGTTTGATTTATTGTTGTCGACAGCATTTTTGTGTTCTTTAAGGCGAACTTTTACTTTGCGACGAGTTTGTCCGATGTACACCGAGGGATAATCCTGGCAGGGAATTCGGTAAATTCCAGACTGCTCATCCGCCGGAATCTTGTCCTTAAGGTTACACAACAGGTCGCGTAGAGTGTTGTCGCTTTTGTGTACTATGTGTAGTCCTTGACGTTTGAGTGTGTTTTTGATTGGGTTTGTGACTTTTGGATAAAATGGTAGGCTAATCCTTTTAGCTTCATCCCTCTCCGGCTGTAGTGTGGTTATGTTCTGTAGGCGTTTCTTGCGTTTGTGTTTTTGTAAAATTTTGCTGGTGAACTCCTTTTCGTATCCATTTACTTCCGCCGCCTTGTAGATACGTTCCTTTTCTTCAGCGAACTCTTCTTCCTCCATAGGTACATTATAGAGACGGTGTGCCATAGAGTGGAAGGCGGCTTGCTTTTGAGCGCCGAAGTGATTGGAGTCCGAGGTGATGTATCGATCAGTGGATGTCGGTTTTCGGTAAATACCGAATTTCAACGTGTCGTCCTCCTTTCTGGTGACCATCAAATCTAGAAAGGGCAATTTTCCATCCACTTCTCTTTCTACTGTGAACTTAATTGAGCTGTGGCGGGAGTTCAGCATGTTCAGTGTCTGCTCTAGGTAGCGTTCCTTCACCGGTGCGAAGATATCATCAACATAGCGCCGCCAGACTCGAGGGAAAAACTTTTGCTTTTCAGCATCTACCTCAAAGTCGTTCATGAAGACGTTCGCCAGAAGGGGTGAAAGTTTGCTACCCATACTAAGACCAAACGTTTGCCTATAGAACTTCCCTCTAAATGTGAAAAAATTCTGATTCATACACACCTCAGCCACTAGAAGGTAGGCCTGAATGTGATGGTGTGGCGCCCGACTACGTTCTAAATGTCGGCGCAGGCTTCTCAAGGCGTCGGCGATTGGTACGCTTGGAAATAGTGACGCAACGTCAAACGATACCAAGATCTCACCTCGTCTTACCTTGCATCCTTCTAGCTGTTGTACGAAATCTACAGAATTTTTCACACTTTTGCCGTGTGTGACGGGGTACTGCTTCATCTCCTCTACCAGCCAAGCTGCCAATTTTTCGGTGGGTGTACGGATGTTTGATGAAATGGGTCGCATTCCAACTGGATTCTTGTGGATCTTCGGTAGACAGTACAGCGATGCCACCGTCGGGTTGGGAACGTGAAATTTCCGTATGAGTTTTTCTTCACCCATTAAACGCGCTACATTCTGCTGAGCGAAATTCGCTTCGTCGATCATCACATTCAGCGGGTCTTTGGATTTGCCGTTTTTGAATTTATATTCTTCATACGGGCCGGTTTCGATCATTGCACGGACGCGAGAGTCGTAATCTTCCCTGTCCATAATCTACGGACATTGTCCCGTAGATGGGCAGCATCGCGCCCGAAACCGGTCGACAGAAAGGTAATTTTTAATCCGTTTTAAATGTTGTAAGAACGATAAGTGTTGTGTCTTGTCTCGCGTCGCGTGTTATGTGTGTCGTGGAGTTCTTACGTTAGCACAAAAACAACATAAAAAGTGAAATGCAGGCTACAACCTCAAAGTGCTTTCGCCTTTATGGCCGATTGGTTACAAAGAAGAGAATGTTACAATTACACATCCAATTCCTCACCCGCTGTAAACGAAAAGGCCTCATGCCAAAATTTATCAACATTAAACCACCTACCAGTAGTGAAGCAAGTGAAAAGGCAGCCAACAGTGCTAAAAAGATCTGGCTAGTTGAAGAAATTAAGTACAAGCATAAGCAGTTGTCCGTTGCGGAAGAGCAATTATATCCACTCCATATGCGGCTACTACAAGAAGTGAAAAGTGAAATAACTTCCCTGAAAGGATTCAACCATGATTTTTGTCGGTTTTAAACACGTTCCACTGCACCGTTAGTAGCGTGACGTATTGATTGGGCATCCATATCAATTCTTTCTCAAGTGTGGTTGGTGTCGTCATCGGTAACGTCACCGTCGGGATCGAAACCAAGTAACAACAAGTTGAGCGGTAACTTGATCATAATTGTTGTGTGGTAAACGGAGCTTGGTGGCCTAGTGGTGATCGATTTTGCTTACAGAGCAGAATACCGTGGGATCAAACCCAAACTCCTGCGCGCTATTGATTTGTTAGGACATCAATTCAGCTTATCGATTACCAAAATGATTCCCGCTGCAATCCCAACCCTTTTATTCCTCATCCCAGTGATTTTTCGGGGAAGTGTAGAGGTGCTCTCGGCTTTCATTATAGTGAGTATTATTTCAACATATTGCTACGCATACCTCTTTTGACCAGCATTCGGACGTGGTGTGCATTGGTAATGTCTAGTTTTAGATCACCAGTATTTACACATTGAGGATGATTGCTAGTCCCAGGTAACGTCTATTGGCATGCTCAGGTGGTCAATCATGCTCATGCTCATGCTTAAGATCTTTGAACTAAATTGAAGTTTTGGCAAATTTTGCAAACTTCCTTTATTTTTTTTCTGAATTTAATGGAGCTGAGCAAAAGTTCTTGAAATTATCATAAAATCTTTGAAACTGTTCTGAAACGATTGGAACGCATCATTAAGGATCTTATAGCTTCCTCTTAAAGCTTAAAGTTATGGATGTTACTGAAGTTTTCGAAACTAGTTTCGGAAGTTTTAAAATATCCATGTAATTATTGTAATTTCAATCCAAAGTAGCAATTCTGGTTTTATTAGGGCTTTAAAGACCATAATTTAGGCTTGAAGAATGTTTTAAAATCTCGATATTTAAAGCTTGCAATGTGGCTTGGGATATTAAAGGGTATCCCAGAAAGTATAATTACAGATTATTGTTTGAATAAATCAGCGTTATGATAATGAACTCAAATTTTTATTTGTTATGTATGTTCTCTGTAGTATTCTCTTTCAATTGGATGACAATAATCCACAGTTCCTTTCATCGTGTACCAAGGACCGAACTATTTATCTGACACTGCTGCCCATGAGCTTCAGCATAGATTTCTTGGCGATAATTTTTGCCTTTTTTGTCCAACCTTTTACAAATTCTTCGATTGAATTCGCTGCCTTAAAGTTTTTTTTCCGTTGATCTCCCTTTGAAAGGGCCCAACAAGTATCGGTTGACCGGGGCTCCGGACAATCCGGAGGATTCATCTCTTTTGGCACGTTTTGCACTTTGTTTGCTTTGTACCAAGCTACCGTTTCATTCGAGTAGTGCATTGACACCAAATTGGACCAATATAGTACTGGGCCATCATGTTGACACATCATGGGCCGCAGACACCGATCCAAACACTCCCGAACGTAAATTTCAGTGTTCATCGTCTCCTTCGACACAAAAGACTTTGACAACTTGTCACATTCACAAATTTCTTGCCAAATCATGGCCTTACTGAATTTTTCGGCATCGTCAACTTCCGTCTTATCAGTGTTCACTCGGCTGTCGTCAAAAGCAAGCCACTCTCTATGTGTGCCACGCGATCGTCTGTTTTCTCGGCAGCAACCATTGTGTGTGGTCCTGCTCATCGTTCTTCATCAGCAGTTCTTTCGGTTGATGCGTCGTCGACTTTGGAAAGCAACCGTTTCGTGATGAGTGTGTGAGTGTTGACCACGTTTTGCGTCCATTACTGCAATGGAAGCGCTTTGCCCCACGATGGCGTAACTGCCATACAATGAAACCACTGGAAGCGGCTCCAGTTCTGATGGAAGAGGCTTTGTGGATGGTGGAAGATAAAGTGTTTATTGTGTTGTACCTTTTGACTATAGTTTTAAGATGTATTGTATAGTGACCAAGAATCCTCTGCTCTGTAAAGTTAATTCGGTTGAGCCTTATCAAATAAATTATTGAACAAAAAAAAAAAAGCTTCCGTCTTATAGTCAAATTTGACAGATGTTTCATATAGCTTCCGAGCACTCTTTTTGACGGATGCGGCTTGTTTCTGACTCCGTTTCAGCTTCTTTTGCTTCTTGAACGTTTTCAGCCCGTTTCTTGCTTTGGCACGTTAGACGTTACTCTTCGATGTTCTCAGTTTTTTTTTTTGACCAAATCTCGAACAGAGGCACTTTTCTTATTGACGAAAGCTTGGCAATCTTCTGGTCCACCCGTCCCGGTTTACGTTCAGGTATTGACGTGTCATCAAAGAAAGCTTAATCGCCGAACTTCCGGATGGCGGTTTAGACTGCTCCGATACTTACTTCCTCCATTTTCGCCAACTTTCTTACTGATAGGTTGGGAATAGTGCACCATTTGTGCACGATCTGTTTGCGCTTTTCCGGGGAAATGCCTCACATGTTGATGATTTTGTAAAAAACAAATGCACACGCAAACCTCTTGAGGAATAAGTAAACAACAACACACATCGATGATCAGCTGATAAACTTAAAAGTGGTCGAAATGGCGGCAAGCTCAAAGTGTGCTTATACTTCCTGGGACACCCTATAATGTCAGAACTTCTTGAAGGATCCCGCTTTTTTTGTGATGTTAATGAAACTAACATAAAGTTTTTAAATTTACCTAAAGTTCTACAAAATTCAACTCTCCTGACACTCGTTGGACTCTGAAAAGTTCATGTATTTTTTGTTTGAAGATAACTATAGGACAAAAATTCTCAATTTTTTCGAACGCTCCTGGAACTGCCTTGATGTTCTTAGAACTTTCGCACTGCTCATTGATCTTTCCTAAGGATCTCTAAATTTAGCAGAAGTTTTCTCAAAGTTCTTGTAAATTTCCTTAAATGTTTTTGAAGTTAATTGAACTGTTATGAAGTTCCTCTGATCTTCATCTAAGTTTTCGAAATTTACTTGAAGTACATGGAACTGCCCTGCAGTCCACGGAACTTCATTAAACTTCCCCAAAGTTCGCGTAGACACTTCTTCTTCTTCTTTTTCTTCATTTTCTTCTTCTTCTTCTTCTTCGCATTTCAAGATTATTGCAAATCTCATATTAGCTTAGGGTTGATGCATATATTATGTCACGCTCTAAGGCGGGAGGGGGGGGGTCTAAGATTTTGTGACAAGCAATGAATTAGGTATAAAAAAAACGTCACGATAGGGGGGAGGGGGTAATTATTTGCTCGATTTAGCGTGACATAATTAATGCATGGGCCCTTATTGCGTGCTCTCAACTTAGTGTTCTAGATGCACTTCCACCATTTTTGCATTGGTATAATTGCGTGACAAATCCAATCATACTTCCATGCCCAGGGAAGTCGAGAAATTTCACAACCCGAATAATTCTTAGACCGGACCGGGAATTTAACCCAGCCACCTCCAGCATGGTGTTGATTTGTAGCTGCGCCTTTACCGACTGAGCTAAGAGAGGCCCCATGTAGACACTTTAGGGTACATCGGCGAGGGCTTAGGTTCGATTCAAATTTCCAACCACTTTCAATTCACTTAAATAACTAATAAAGATTACATTACTTAACTTAGATAGGCTTGATAAACGCTTTTCAATGATTCAACAACTAGTTTTACCTGTCTCTAGATTCCCACGACGAGAACAGAATAAATTATCACACGTACCAGGCTTTCGAAGTCGCTTCCATATCATCAGGGGACACTCACACACAAATTTTGCTCCTGGCCATGAATTCTTTGTTTCTTCCAACCTGGTCCGATAATGACCGTTTTCGGGGCTCCCACCCCACCCAGAAAATCCATCAATCATGAACGAGAAACCGAACATGTTCCACGCTGTCGTTGTCAATTTTTTTCCCTCCTTCTGGTTACCCTGATTCTCTACTCCCAAACGGATAATGACTCCTAATGCAATTATCGTCCGTATTTTCTCCTTTTGTTTTTATTAATGACCGGGAAGCTGAAAGCGATAAACGGTGGACCTCCGTTCAGTTCTCGAGCCCATGAAATCGAAAAAAGATTAACGGAGATGCTCGCCTAATGCACGAGGCATGCCCTTCCGATAAATTTTCCAAGGCATGCCTAATGACCATCACACGACGTCACGGAGAAAGGCTTCTGCTAATGGTATCATTTTTTTTTGTTTGCTGTCTGATGCTGTTTGTTGAGCTGTGAGCTCCATCATCACCAACAGCAACAACAGCGGCAGCAGCATCAGTTGGTAAATAATGATGCCAATATAATAGGATCAAAGCAAATCGACGGTGAAATTATTGAAAGGCATGACTCGATTCCGGGGATGGGTTTGTCGCGTCTTATCGTGATGGTATTCACCTTAACCTTAACCATTTGGGAGACTTAATGAATTAGAAACTGTCTGGAAAAAAATGGATTACCCTTTGTAGCAACAGGAGAGAATCGATGACCTTCTGCCGGCTCTGTGGTAAAAAACGGTAAAGAGCCAACAGAACGTGGAATGAAGGTAAACTCATGTTGCAATCTGTGGACATAACTTCCGTCGGGCAACAGAACGGCATGTTTTGCTATGAGCCCATATGGTAGACTGAACTTTGGACGGACGACAACGTCGCGTCGATATTTGTTGACTCTCACAATAAACTGCCCACTTCATCCTTGAATGGGAAGAAAGAAGCGCTTGAGGCAGGCTTTTGCATTCACAGTTTTCTGAAGAAGAATGTTCTTTTTCTATCTTCATGGTGGGACAGTGGGATGTTATCGCGGATAGGGCTGCTAATTTTCAGACGAATAAGGATGTATTAAAAAAAAACATACTAAAAATGTATGGTTCTCTTACAGAGTTTCTTAAGACAAAACAAATTTATTTTTGAGGAGTTGGAGAGTTGAGATGGAAGAGCTACAAACTTCGAACGATCGCGTACTGTTCTTCCCTGGGCATGGAGTATGAGTGCAACCACTGTCTTACAATTATACTAAAGCAAAAATGATAATCTGATTAGAAAGCTCTCAAATAACAACTGTGATAGTGCATCTATGATAAAATCAGTTTGAAGTGCTTAGAAGGTTTGGTGTACTAAATTGTTGCAAAGAAATTCATATTGATTTAATTAATAAAAATAGTACAAAACTGAGCTACTGTGTTTACTTCCTATAATCAGTCCCATATGGAAAATGGCAGTCCTCTAGACAATTCAATTTTAGAATGAATATGAGTTCATAGTTTTAATACATAATATGAAATTTCCAAGTAATAATTCAAGCTGAACAGTAAGAGCAGAAGCTGATTATTGGTTGATTTAAGGTGTACACAGCTCATTAACATCAGGCTGAATATATAGTTGATTAGCAGTGCTTGAAGCGAATTGTATCTCCATAATCCAAACTCAATAATTTAGCTGATCTAAAGATTGAACAAGCCTTATTTAAGCTTATCACAACTTTTCAAATCGGCAATGCGTTACACATATTTTGATAGCTTGATTTGTTTAATGTCGTCAGTGTATGTATATTCCGGCATTTAAGTTCTTTTCTAATTACAAGCAGTGGTAGTAGTAGAGACAAGGAAGAGGAAATTTTTAGGAATATGTACAGGTAGATGTGGGATGCGACGACGTCGGAAGTATTAACATTTGTATTCCTGTGTTTTGTCTGTTATATTGCACTGAAGTTTCAGATCGCACTATCAACTATCTGCTTAAGGTCAATGTCAAATGCAGACAGTTCAGCTTCCATGACATTCTTGATATTGATCGCCGTTTGACGCTAGGTTATCTAATGTGTAGCTGTTGTAACATGAGAATAATTATACGTAAAACAAGAATATAAGTTGAAGCGGACTCAATGCAAAACAAAATCATTTTGATATTAAAAAAAGGAGAAGCATATTAACAATCAATGACAAACGTTTTCCATTTATCCTAAAGAAAATTTACGTAGGTATGGAAACAATTTGTCAAAGTCAGGATAGCAGAAAGTTGTTCTCACATTTATACAGTTTTATCGTTTTTTTTTTATTCAAACGCTACTTTCGTTTACTGACTAAGGGAATTAAAATGAGAGATATGTTTGTAAATTTTTTGCTAAATTATGTTTTCCTCTTGAATAAATGGTCCACTTCTCAATAGGGTCGGGTGAAGCAAGGCAATACTGTACTCATTCTGTGAAATGAAATCACAATATTTTTCGAGGTTGATCTCCGAAAATTGTAATACGTCGTCAGCGAGAGTAAATAATAAATGCGTCCATTTCCACTCAAACCCGTTAAAAGAGGTAGCTCTCATTATCGAGTAAATTTTCTCTTATTTTTTGTTAAAAATTGTTTTAATATATGGGAAATCGATCCACATTTTAGCAGTATATTTTTCGACTGAGAGAAATATCTTAAATTATCCTCAATTTCAAGTCACTTAGCCATGGAAAATCCAGAAAATTATACTCAATACGAAAAAAAAAACAACCATTGTTGCTTTTCCTGGTCGAGTATTTTTTGTAAAGAATTGCGTCATTTTAATTACCGGATATTTTCGGTGTTTTCAGGCGAGTGTACACCATAAGTACCATCTCCCAATAATATTGACAACAACCAAATTTGAATGCTAGTTTATCCATGAAAATATTAATTGCGTTCTCATGTACAAAGTTTGGAAATTTTGTAACAAATGCAAAAAAGTATTCCATGTCGAAAATCGAAATTATTTATAATAATTGAACATCATAAAATATAAATGTGAATATTCCCAAGTATGTTTTCTCCAACTTTTTTTTACTAAGGCACCGTTTAAATTGATTTATTCGAGCATCAATATCAAACAATATAGCATACTTTATTTAACTGGTTAAAATCTACTTCTTGAAATTCAACCTTACAAGTTTTTACAAAAATTTCGAGCAACCGGCATAATTTTGCAATTTCAACCTCCGAAAGTTTATCTATAAATTGTTTTCATTTCGGTGGCACTCTTGTCCCATCTGACCCTATATTCCCCACCCCCTGTGTAATAATAAGTATCGAAAAATCACCCTTTCCTCACATACGTTACGTAATTTGTAATGCAATTTGCAATAGATTATTTTATATTTCTTTTTCAGTTTTATAAATAATTATTCTCGGTACTTACCCAAATGAATAATATCAACATTCTCATTTTCATCCATGCACTGTGCGTTTATGGCAAAAATGTGGTGACTTCAACGTGACGCTGAATCTATCTTCAGGTTCAACAGTCGCCCCTTTGCACGCTTACTAATAAGTTGTTTAATTTCCCTTGCCCCTTTCTCAACCAGGCTTGAAATATACACTCTTGTAAAGGGTACTCCGGCTGCCTGGTATAGTGGTTTAAGCAGAGTTTTGGCACCATTCCAGTCCGGGAATCTTGGCTTGCCACAAGCTGCAACGTTCCCAGAATAACGTTTGTTTTGTTGCTGTCAACCAATAATTTTACACTCGCGCTCGCACGGGATTTCTTCGTGGAAGGCCCTTCTCCAGTGTGTTCACTTTGGCAAAACCCCAAAAATTTGGCCACCACAGCGTACTGATGGGACACCATGTGCCACTTGAAGTTCCGCGCTGTATGTGCACTTGGCGTCGGGATCAGTATTGCACCGAAAAACTGATCCTCCCTTCGTCGGTACTTCCTTCACGACACTCAACACTGGTTCTTTCAGCGGATTACGCTTTGCCATCATCACACGCGCACGAACACAGTCAAAGATAAAAAAAAGAGCACCCAGACACAACTGTTTCACCGAACAGGTAGACTCACTCTGACCCAATTTGTCTCAATCAGCACACTCTGACTCAGACCTCGAGTTAGATTCTTGGTGAATCAGAACGACTAAGCACAATGACTGAGAGAGAGTCTGGTTAGATGTACACATTCTCAAGCTGAACATTGCATTAGGTCCTAAGTAACATTGTCAGATTCTCTTCGTCGACTTTCTCTTTGTATTCCCACGGCCATGTAAAAATATTCCCAGGTATTTTCAGCACACAGATCGATAAAAGAAGTTTTTATCTAGCATCTTTATACTGTTCCAGAAAGTATAAGCACACTTTCAAAATGACAAAAAAGTCATGTTTTTTTTTTAAGTTTGAATAATTTTATTTGGCAAATCATATTTGTATTTGTATTTCAAAAGATATTTTACTCTCGTTTACTCAACATATTTAATCATAGCCAAGACTCCTAACTTTTCCTCGAACATGACCCATTAGCTTCTGCACAGTGATACTTCCCACCATTTTGACCACTTTTTACCAATCTTTTTTGAATTTTTGGATGTCGTCCGCTGGTTTTATTAATTTTCGAAGCTTTGCTTTGGTTAAAGCCCAAAAAGTCTCGATTGGCCGTGGCTCCGGGCAGTTCGGCGGATTCATGTCTCTCGGCACGAAACATACATTTTGACTTTTGTACCATTCTAAAGTGTCCTTTGCGTAATGACATGACGCCAAATCAGGCCAAAATACTAATTGACCTTCGTGCTGCCTGATCATCGGCAACAATCGCTTCTGGAGACATTCCTTAACGTATTTCTGAGTGTTCATCGTCTCCGTTGTGATGTACAGACTAGATGTTTTACCACACTCGCATATTGCCTGCCAAACCATAACCTTCTTACCGAATTTTTCGGTATAAAATTGCCTTGTCCATTATTATACATCCAGAATTTCGACACAATAACGAATCGTAGAGTTTGCGGGCCCGTGGTTTCACGGACGCGGAATGTTTTGGGTTCCTTTTGGGTTTTTTCTGCTTCCGGTATGTTTTTAGCCCAAGTCTTTCTTTGGCACCCATGACGTTACTCGACGAGGTCCCTAGTTTTTTTCGCAACATCCCGAACGGAAGTCGCTGGTTTTCGTTTGTAGGCATCCCTGATATTTTTATAGATATCTGGACTTACAGGACCGGATTTCCGGCCACTCTTCGGCGTATCTTCAAACGTACACTGTTCTCTATATTTTTTAACCGCAGTTCGTACCACTCCGACGCTTACACCCTCTTACTTGGCCAATTTTCTCAAGGAGAGTCCGCTCACAGTGCACCATTTGTGCACGATACTTTTTCGTTGTTCCGGAGTAAGACCACGCATTTTGACAGAAAACACCAAACTGAGCACTTTTTTGATGCTATGTCATTCAGAAATGAGCAAACAAAAGGACGCAGCCAAAACATGTTGAAATTTTTCATTATATTCAAAGTGACCGTTAAAATAAGGTGTGCTTATACTTTCTGGAACAGTCGTTAATACCACAAACACAACAAGAAACGGTTTTGTGCTCAAGTTATTAACGAAAGAGAAAGTCGACGAAGAGAATCGATCAATGTTACTTAGGACCTAATGCAATGTTCAGCTTGATTTGTCTGTTCTCCCGCTGATTTTAGTCGGAATATTTTTGTTATTGCCTCTGTCCTATTCGTAGTGAGAGCCTGGTAGGAAAATGAACATTGTGAGTTGTATCTCTCAAACACTGGTACTGAGTTTTCATTGATGCGAATATTTGCAACATTTCCGTTTGCTGTTATTCAACTTAAATTTGACGTGATCATACCTTTTGCCCAATATGATTAAATGGTCCAGTAGATGTGGTTGACGCCTGTGAATCAGCGACTGCCGGTTCGAATCCTGAAATGCAAAGGTAATTTTTATACCTATATTAACAATATAAATAGAGCATGTCCAGCTCAAAACGCAAACCGGTTGGACATGAGCGTATCCGATTTGAATCAAACATTACTCATATGTTTGCTGCTACCAATGGTTGCATTTTTCATTTAAATATGGCTTTTTCTTCAAGTAACGTCCGACCATTTTCCATAGATATGGTGCTGTTCCGTTGGTAGGAAGTGATAAAAATCCCCAAATAGAAATTGAGAGAAGTGGGAATAATTCGCTTTCGGTGTAGAAGGTCAAAAAAGTAAACAACAATCTAACGAAATTAGTCAGGGACTTTGTCGTTCAGTTTTTCCCCGGAAATTATTGTTAAACTAGCTATAATTAAATAAAAACGATTTTTCCCCATACAGTTTTACCTGCTTTACTACCAGTCCCCAGAGAGCCAAAAATTAAATTTGAGAGCGAAAATTTGCTCTCACTAGTTCAATTTCTCAACATGTCATGTTTTTTGATGACACTCTATTTGGGATTTCCCTCTCATATACTACAAAATAGAGTACGTGACACTGCAAAACATGTCTGGTACCTTTTACATATTCTGCACAAAAGATGCCCCGCCCCATTCATAGAAATCGGCAGGAAATCCTATGAGGGGTAAGCTATTGTGTGTGCGGAATGTGTAAAAAAGAAGTCCCTGGATGTTAATCTATATGTATATATATAGGGGCTGTCCATAAACTACGTAGACAGTTTAGGGGGGGGGGGGGTTGACAATTATCCACGGCCCATACAAATTTTAATTTTTTTGTATGGACAATTGTCTACGCAGGGGGAGGGGGGGGGGTCAAGAATCCCAAAAAAACTGTCTACGTAGTTTATGAACAGGCCCATAGAGGTACCACCCAAGCAACACACTTCCATCAAAATAAGTTGCTGCAACTTGATTGTGACTGGAATAAGTTGCAAAAAAGCTACCACGACTTTTCAGTAACAAGCGTGCTGCTAGGGCAGACATGTTTTGCACTGCACTGTCCTCTGTGAAAAATTAACGGAAAACAGATTATGTGTAGTTTCCTATAGATGTCACCGCCAACAACAGCAGTGACATCTGATGGAAAGTTAATGAAGAAGCTTGACAAAATTATTAATTGGAGGTACACCCAACCGGTGGATGTAAGATTCGCTTACAATTATGTGGGATTCATCATCAGAGGATGTAAGTGGAGACCGCATGAACCGAGGATGCGATATACCTAGCTGCGGTCCAATGCAAGAAAATTGGAGACCGAAAAATGTAGAGTGTATTAGTGAGGTAAATTTATTATGTCGAAAAAAAAAATAGGAAAAAGGTTGCCGACTGGACTCGAACCACGAACGTTGCGATTATCAGACCTGTGCTTTCTCCACTGCTCTCTCCATGCTTCTGCCTAAAAGCAAACAAGAAGCGTTCCTTTCCTCTCACACTCGACTTCGTATGCTTTTTCTGCTGGAGAGATTCGCGGCAAGGGTGTGCGTCGTTCTACCATGTTATACATAAAAATCAAGGCAAATGCTTGCTTGTGTAGGTGAAAGCACAGACAGAACACGAAATAAAAAAGGCAAAAAAAACCATTACATCGCCTGTAAGGTCAACTTCTAACATTCGCTGCGATGTTCATGAACAGAGGATGATAGGAAATGGAACTTACATTCATTGTAATAGATTTTTGGTTTGCGTGTACCCTTAAGAGAAAGGCAACCAGAGCAAGTTTAGCTAGGCAACACGAGCACCCTATAACGAACCCCAAACAACTGTATTACTGGGTAAATAGCCGTAAAGCGGATCTTCAAACATTTGTTACGTTTCTACGGAAGAATACGGAAAGGCTGACAAGAATATATCATTGCTATAATCCAGTTTAAAACAAGAGTGCCAGCCACCGTTGGGCTACAAAAAGTGTGAGTTGACAACCTGGAAGGAGCGGAATACCTAGCCCTGGTCCTCACAAGTTCCTACTTCACGCCTCCTCGAGTCATATGATAACAAAAGACTACCAGCTGAAACATGGACACAGCTGGGTGGCGTAGCCTGGGCAATGTTGCCAGTCCGGTAATAGCAAAGTGAAGAGGTGCGACGCGAACACTGGCACGGTAACCATAGTACGGTGATAGAGGAAATGCTTCACCAAACCTGAGCGTCTGTTCAACATGGAGGTGCGGCTCAAAATGCCGTCCTAGTGCCAGCGTGGGACTCTAAACAGAGCTGTGCACGATGGTCCCCTGGCGAGACAGGGGGTTGGGGCAGGCCAGACAAGCCGCCCTGAAAAAAAAACAAAGTTGTAAATACTGAAGAAAGAAATACGGATCGGAACAATCGGCACAGACCTACGTGACGAAATAAGGACTACGATTGGAAACTCGGAACATGGAACTGCAAATCGCTCGGCTTCCCGGGTTGCGATAGGTTAATCTATGACGAACTTCAACCACGCAACTTCGAAGTCGTAGCACTGCAGGAACTTTGCTGGACGGAGCTACCAGAGCTATGGCACCACCAACGAGCTGGGAACCGGCTTTGTGGTGCTGGGTAAGATGTGCCAACGCGTGATTGGCTGGCAGCCGATCAACGCGATGATGTGCAAGTTGAGGATTAAGGGCCGTTTCTTCAACTACAGTATCATCAACGTGCACTGCTCACACGAAGGGAGACCCGACGACGAGAAAGAAGCGTTCTATGCGCAGCTGGAGCAGGTGTACGACGGCTGTTCGCAACGGGACGTCAAAATCGTCATCGGCGACATGAACGCTCAGGTAGGACGGGAGACAATGTATAGACCGGCAATCGGGCCAAACAGCCTGCATGCCGTATCTAACGACAACGGCCAACGATGCGTGAACTTTGCAGCCTCTCGGGGTATGGTATGGAACAAGTATCGAACAAGTACCTTTTTCTCCGCAAGGATATCCACAAAGCCACCTGGAGATCACCTGACCAACACACAGAAAACCAAATCGATCACGTTCTAATCGACGGGAAATTTTTCTCCTACATCATCAACGTCCGCACGTACCGCAGTGCGAACATAGATTCGGACCACTACCTAGTTGCAGTATGCATGCGCTCAAAACTCTCAATGGTGCATAACACACGTCGAAGTCGAACGCCGCGACCCAACATTGAGCAACTACGGGACGCCGGAGTTGCCCAGGACTACGCGCAGCAGCTACTCTTGAAGATGGCTGGAGGGATATCCGTTCCGCCATAGGTAGTACTGCTGCAGCGGCACTAGGTACTGCAATCCCGGACCGAAGAAATGACTGGTTTGACGGCGAATGCAAACTGTTAGTAGAGGAGAAGAATGCAGCACGGACGAGAATGCTGCAACACCGCACGAGATTGAATGTGGAGCGATACAGACAAGCGCGCAACAGACAAAACTCGGTTTTCCGAAGGAAGAAGCGTCAGCAGGAAGACCGAGATCGCGAGACGATGGAAAATCTTTACCGCGTAAACGACACACGGAAGTTCTATGAGAAGCTAAATAGTTCGCGCAAAGGCTACGTGCCGCAAGCCGATATGTGCAAGGGCTTGGACGGTAACCTTCTCACGAACGAGTGTGAGGTGATTGAGAGGTGGAAGCAGTACTATGACGAGCACCTCAACGGTGAAGCAGCAGAAAACGAAGGTGGCACGGCAACAGACCTTGGAGCACGCGCAGAAGACGAAAGGCTACCGGCCCCTGATCTTTAAGAAGTTCAGGAGGAGATCGGTCGGCTGAAGAACAACAAAGCAACTGGTGTAGATCAACTACCAAGTGAGCTATTAAAATACGGTGGTGAAGCACTAGCTAGAGCACTGCACTGGGTAATTGCCAAGATTTGGGAGGAGGAGATATTACCGGAGGAGTGGATGGAAGGTGTCGTATGCCCAATCTACAAATAGGGCGACAAGTTGGATTGCTGCAACTACCGCGCGATCACACTACTGAGCGCCGCCTACAAGGTACTTGCAAGAGAGTTTGTGGGGCAATACAAGGCGGGATTCATGGGTGCCCACGCTACAACGCACCAAATTTTCGCGATTCGGCAGGTTCTGCAGAAATGCCGCGAATACAACGTGCCCACACATCATTTGTTCATCGATTTCAAATCCGAATACGACACAATCGATCAAGATCAGCTATGGCAGATTATGCACGAGTACGGATTTCCGGACAAACTGACGCGATTGGTCAAGGCGACGATGGATCGAGTGATGTGCGTTGTTCGAGTATCGGGGACACTCTCGAGTCCCTTTGAATCTCGAAGTGATGGACTTTTGGGTCTGCTATTCAACACGTTTGAAGGTGTGATCAGAAGAGCTGGGATATACACGAGTGGCACGATCTTCAGGAAGGCCATCCAGCGAAGAGGTTTTAGGGAAGATAGTGTTAGCCTCCCACCCCGAGTTAAGACTGACGGTGACGAAATTGACGTGGTCGATGAGTTTGTGTATTTGGGCTCACTGATGACCGCCGAAAATGATACCAGCAGAGAAATTCAAAGACGCATTATGGCAGGGAATCGTGCCGACTTTGGATTCCGGAGGACGCTCCGGTCGAATAAAATTTGCCGCCGCACGAAGTTGACTGTCTACAAGACGCTGATTAGACCGGTGGTCATCGACCAAGTAGAAGGTGATCTGCGGACCATTCGCAGACTACGAGGCTGGCGAACTGTGGCCATGGATCGAGTAGAGTGGAAACGACTTCTTCGGACAGCAGAGGACAACAAGGCCTTAGCCTGATTGGTAAGGTAAGTAAGCCAGCCACCGTGGAGCACATCCTCGTGAACTGCGCGGAGTTGGAAGACCTTCGGGCTGCCTTCGGCTTGGAGTCAATCAGCATTCGGAAGCTGTTGGGCGACAAGTCCCCGGCAGCAGCCACCCTCATCACCTTCCTAAAGGAGGCGAACCTTTACCACAATATCTGAGTGTTCCTTGTTTGTATTTTCGTTTTGTTGGCACTTTTGGCAGTTTTCTACACCTTTTCATTATAGCAAGATAAATGTATCACAGCCAAGATTGGGAATCTCCTTCTGAGAACCCAATTTTTTTTTCCTCCTTTTTTCAATCTTAAGAGAAGAACTAGCCGTATGGCTAAAAATCTCTATAATTAAGATGAAAAAAAAGTTTAAAACAACCAAATGGCCGTAAAAATATTCTCTAGTTCTAATAATACACCCAAAATATTCAATAGGGGAAATGGATGTAATTTCGGCCTAAATGCCCCTAATTTGGGCCCATACATAAATTCAGCAATCGACTAAATTTTCAATAGTGACCAAAAATATCCATAAGTACCGTCCCAATGACGCGTTCATCTAGATAAAATTGATAGATAGCAGATTTTTAGCGATGGACCTAATCTTAGATCCATATGCCAACATTAGAACCATTTCCCCTACATTCAAATAATATGAGTTGTAAAAAAAATGTTTCTTATCTCACCAATACAAATCTGTAATTTGATAACATCATCGTGTTCTGCCAGACAAATAGCTTTTAAACCATTTATATGCAGTACTCGTAATTCCAAAGCGCTTGATTGATCTTAACAATAAGGACCTGGAAATTGTTTCAAAAGTGCGTTTTAGATCCAAAAAAAAAAAAAATAGCAACAATCGTATCTTTACACTCCAAGTTATTTTTCCACTTCGCTAATACCAAATTCAATGCGGTTTCAGATGAATGACCTTCCCGATATCCCGATTGTTCTGGTTTCAACAAACTATTACTATTTAAATACTCAAACAGCTGGCCTTTAACAACAAGTTCTAAGATTTTTTTCTAATGCCTGCAATTGGCAAAATTTAATAAGTATTGAAGAAAATGTCAATTCTTCAAAGCCTAATTTTAGAAACTGTACCACCAAAAAAAAAAGTAGACGAACACAAAACAATAAACTACCCGCATGGTTCAATCCACAACTGAAAAATTTAAAGAATAAAAAACAGAAAGCTCATAAACTATACAAAAAAGAAAAAAACTGAAACCAATTTGCGAAACTATCACAACTTATGCAACCAATTAAATACAGCCATCAACTCTGCATATGAGGATTATAACCGCAAAGTCGAAAATGAAGTCAAATCATGTCCTAAGAACTTTTTTAATTATGTAAACACGAAATTAAAAAGCAGCAATTTTCCTTTGCGAATGAATTTGGATGCAAATGTAGGTGAGAATTCTTCTGAAATTTGCAATCTCTTTGCAAATTTCTTCCAAGAAGTATACACCACATTTTCCGAAGAAGATCGTGACCGCGATTTCTTTGCATTCATTCCTGAAATTTCTAAAAACATCTCTGTCATCCAACTTTCTCAACATGAAGTCCTTAATGCACTAAAAAACTTAAACGCGTCGAAAGGGTCTGGACCTAACGGCATCGCACCCATATTTTTGAAAAACCTTTCTGAAGAACTCGCATTTCCTCTAGAGCGTCTTTTCAACATGTCTCTGAAAAATGGAAAATTCCCTGAAATTTGGAAATCATCGTATTTGGTACCTATTTTCAAATCAGGTGCAAAATCAGACATTCGAAATTATCGTGGAATTGCTATTATTTCTTGCATTCCAAAACTTTTTGAATCAATCGTTAACGGCAATATTTTTCAGCAGGTGAAAAATCTAATTACAAGTAAACAGCACGGCTTTTTTAAAGGTCGCTCAACTACCTCTAATCTTCTAGAATATGTATCTTTCATTATTAAAGCGTTGGACAGTGGCAAGCACGTTGAAGCGCTATACACCGACTTCAGTAAAGACCGCATCGACATACCATTATTAGTCCTCAAATTGCAGAAAATAGGAATGTAGCCTGGACTTAATAGTTCGCTTTCAAAATAAACTTTCAGAACCAATTTCAGTCACCTCTGGGGTACCCCAGGGTTCTCATTTAGGTCCACTTCTTTTTATTTTGTACATAAACGACATTTCCTACATACTTAAAAACATAAAATTGCTTGTATATGCAGACGACATGAAGCTCTTTATGGAAATAAGTAATTCTAGCGATGCAGAAGAATTCCAGAATGAAATCAATATATTCCACACCTGGTGTAGTAAAAGTCTACTTCAACTGAACGTAAAAAAATGTACTGCAATAGCATTTAGCAGAAAAATTGAAACACTGCATATTGAAATATCATTAGGCAACCAAATAGTAGAAAAAAGCAAAATTGTAAGAGATCTAGGTGTAATCCTAGACTCCAAACTAACTTTTATAGAACATTATAATACTATCATTAGTAAAGCAAACAGAATGCTAGGCTTCATCAAAAGGTTCAGTCATAATTTCGAAGACCCATACACTATTAAGCTTTTATATACCACATATGTAAGGCCAATTCTGGAATACTGCCACCTAGTATGGAACCCATACATTTCCATACACGAAGAACGCATAGAATCTGTCCAAAAACAATTCCTTTTATATGCTTTACGTAAATTGAATTGGACTGCATTTCCATTACCATCTTATGAAGCGCGCTGCATGCTCATCAATATACAAACACTTAAGGAGCGCCGCCAATTTGCAATGCTTTTCTTCATCAACGACATTATTTCAATGCGCATAGATTCGGCAGAAATTCTCGCACAATTAAATTTTTACACACCTTGTCGATATCTTAGAACACGGAATTTATTTTCAGAAACATCGTACATAACAAACTATGCAAAAAATAGCCCAATCAATCGAATGATGCGCCTATATAATTTGCATTGCGGAACTATTGACATCACTATGTCCAAGCAGCAAATAAAAACAAAGCTAAAACAGAATAGAATTAATGCATAGTATGTAAGTAAACATTGTAATAATCATTGTATGTAGTCTACACTGGCTTGACGAAATGGAAATAAATACTCTTTGGGGAGAGGAAGGATGCAAATGTGGACAAATGCTGTTGGGACGAAACTCTTTGGCTTCAATCGTTCCAGGAACTTTTTGAAAACAAACCACTAAGGATTCCTTCCAAACTTGTGACACATGTCCAATTTGCGACGAAAAAAGAGGAATTAAAAAAAAATCGTTCGAAGAGCGTGCTAAAAAATCTTTAATTTCTCATCATTTTTAGTATTATTTGCTTCAAAATGCTGTACCTCAGGAAAGGGGTAGGGAACAGGATGGTGCTATCAGAATAGAAATCTTAATATACTTATTCGTTATAAATTCCGTTCTAATATTTTTTCAAAATAAAATAATTAAATATTTGGCAACACTGTACATAAATAATAAATTCATTTTAAGATTCTTAGTCTAATTTTCTCTTAAAAACATGCTACAATTATAGCTTTATTTGTTCAAAAAATATTATTAAAAGAAAGTAATGCTTCGATCGGCACAAACATTTGGATTCATAAAAGTTAGACCGAAATTTCCAAATTTGGTCCAAATCGGAAAAGGTAAATTTCACGTGTCTCGTACACTTGGCGCGGAATGAGCGATATGCAATTTTGTTGCCGTGTTGTTGTGTTCAATTTCCCATCTGAAATGTTCACTATTGAACATGACTGGTCCATTTGAACAACTTAACTCGTCGATTTTGACTACTTAACCATTTTTTACATCAAACCAATCCCGGATTCTTAAAGAAGCATGCTTTCGTATTACTTGCATAAAAAATTATTAATTTTAAAATGTTCAGTAAATTTACTCACTATCCCCAACACGACGCATCCATGTCCAGTGATCGTACTCTTCTTGGCGACGACCATTGAATGACGACGGACGGCAGTGTGGGCCTTTGCGTCAGTGCAGCTTTCCGATAAGGTACGTGTGTAAAAGTAATGTTGTGTTTATTTATTGGATGAAAAAAAATAATCAATACCTCTTCTAGTTAGCAGCAGGGCAGCAGCAGCAACAGCAGAAGCTGTGTATAGTCGCAAAGTAAACACGGGGTCTTACGGGATGGCGTGACCGGCTGTCGAAGGTACCCACCTCTCGGGACCAGCCAACCGCGGTGAGTGGAGCTTAGCGCGAAGATCGTGTGTCTTGAGCTTGATATATGCACAAACTCAGTTGGCAGCTTCCATCCATGTTCGAGAGAGGGGTTCGAAGATTAGAGGGTCTGATGCTTTAATTTGTTGTTCGACTTTTGCCAACAACCAGCAGCCTTGTAGCTTGTAACAAGCAGTTGTAGTTGTGTAGTTGCTGCTGCTGCCGTTGCTAGCCCTGAAGTTGAGGAAAATGTGTGTTTTCTGGACGTTTCCGCTTGAGGGTTTGGATTGAGGGCTCCCGTCCGTGCCCATGGATTGAGATAAAGTTCACCATTAACAAACATTACTTTTTATCGTTAGTGTTATAAATTACCTGCGGGTTTGTTAATGTGTGGTTTAATACGGAGTGAGAGGGTCCGTGTGTTAATGATAGCTTAGGGGTAGTCAGCGTTCTAAAGAATTTGCCGATGATAAAAAGGATGCCTAGAGGCAACATTGTATGCGCTCGAAGATTGCACATTCCACAGGGAACTTGCAAACTTCCGCGCTTGCAGCTAGGCCTAGCCGAAAAGGAAGATGTGTGCATGCTTTGGCCATTAATTAGAAGCTATCGCTGCAAAAAGTGCCAACATAAACGTTTTGAAGATTCGCTAATTAGGTGCTCAGATGTTCAATATTGTTTGCTTACATCGTCGCAGGGGTGAGAGATGAAAACGTAAGACACAACATGGTAGAAGAGGTCGACGACCCCTTTCAAGCTGCTAACGAGCATGGCAATAAAGATCTAACTTATTGCCGGAAGGGAATTTGATTTGGGACAAATGGCAAGGGATCTCCCCTTGCGGGAGAAGACCTTTCCTTCATCAATTTGTGCGGTTTTCTGATGGCTTGACCCTTTTAAGGGATGATGCGACGTGTGTATGTATGTTGTGTTTGTTCCCGGTCAATATTGGGGATGCGGAGTGAATTTTCTTTTCTCCCCCCGTTTTTTCGAAGTCCTTCACATCCTTTGCCACCCGAAATAAGCCAGAGGGTGCTGTTGTTTGCTTGTTGAAAAAGGATGATTCATATGTTGTTTCTCTAGCACATCCGCAAGCGATCGATTTTTCCAAAGTAATTCGATGCATCGATGGGTTGCGAGGCTTTAAATCACAATGCAGATCATATGGACTGGCCTGTCAAGATGGTTACTAATGGTTACTGGTATTTTTTTTAGTAAATGTATAATGAGCCTAGAAATATCGATCAACATTCGCTTCTCTTCTGAAAAACGGGCTCCAAAATACATACATTAATTGTTGGGCGCAAAATAGCGTTGAATACATTCAACATGAGAAATGTTCTGTCTTCATCTAGATTAAACCTGTGCCTTTAAATGTGGAAGGAAATATTGCAATTTCAAAATCAAACGTTTCAAATGTTCTATGAAAAATGTGATGCGCCCATCAGGTACAAATTGTTTGGTTTTAATTGAGTCGCCTCATGAATGCTCATGTCTTCCTATGAAGACAGAAATTGTTTATTTATTTATTTCGTCAAGCAAAGTAGACTACATACAATGGTTACAATGTTTTACTTACATGCTATGCATTATTTCTATAATGTTTTAGTTGGGCTTTAATTTCTTCTTTTGACATGGTGATGCTAATGACTTCACAGTGTAGATTATACTGTCGCATCATTCGATTGAACGGGCCATTTTTTGCGTAATTTGTTCTGTGTGATTTTTCTGAGAATAATTTTCGTGTTCTTAGATGCCGACAGGGTGTGTAGAAATTTCTGATGATTCTATGCGATGTGAAATAATGTCATTGATGAAGAAAAGCATTGCAAATTCGCGGCGTTCTTTGAGTGTTTGTAAGTTGATGAGCATACAGCGTGCTTCATATGATGGAAGAGGAAATGCGGTCCAATTCAATTTTCGAAATGCATATAAAAGGAATTGTTTTTGGACGGATTCTATGCGTTCCTCGTGTATGGCAATGTACGGTTTCCATACCAGGTTACAGTATTCCAGAATAGGTCTTACGCATGTAATATATAATAATTTGATAGTGTATGAGTCTTGAAAATTATAGCTGAACCTCTTAATGAAGCCCAACATACTATTAGCTTTCGTTATAATTGTATTATAATGTTCTACAAAAGTGAGTTTGGAGTCTAGGATCACACCTAGGTCCCTTACAAATTTACATTTTTCTACTTTTTGGTTGCCTAAAAATATTTCAACAAGAGGTGTTTCTACTTTTCTGCTAAATACAATTGCGTTGCATTTTTTTACATTGAGTTGGAGTAGACTTTTACAACACCAAGTGTTGAATAAGTTGATTTCATTCTACATCTTCAAACTTTAGCTTTTGTTTGTCTTGTCCCCCGTCTCGATGAGTCTCATCGTCGCCCACTGGTTACCAGAGCGGGTCGAACGCCAGACTAATCTAGAACCGCACTACCGTTCATACTGGCGACAACGCTCTGATGAGACAACCAAACCTCATCCGCAAGCACCTCTCCTAATCCTATCCTTCGACAATGTACCCCTACAATCTCAGGTAAGCCACGAGTATTCAGCGCAACTCCTACTAGGCACAAAAATGAGTTAATTTTGCTACAAACAATGAACAATTAATTATCGGCTTCGTAAAGGTAATGCGACTGAACCTTTCAAATAATCGATCTAGATAAAAAAAATATTCAAGAAAATCCAAAGAACTTAAGGAAGCCAAGAGAACTTCAAAGATGTCTAGAGAGCTTAAAAAATGGAGGATTCCAAGTATCCCAGGTCATTTAGGTCTTTGGGGAATTACTGAGATCTTGTGGACAGTTTCAATAAATACAAAGAAGTTCTGAGAGCTGTGGGGCATTCCAGACTTTCGGGGACGTTTTAAGCGTAAGCGTATGTTCTGTAAGCATATGTTCCTATAAATTCAGAATAATTCCATGAACTTCTGGAAATTTTCGAGAATTCTGGAAAGAGATTTCCAGAGAACTTAAGAACACTTCATCAGTGTCTTAGTTGAGGATAATCAACGACTCACTAGTTTTAATCAAAATCCAAAATTTCTTAATTTGTTCAATTGGCGCGCCTTTAAGGGCAGATCCAAAAATTTCAAGGCAATTGCAACAACTTTAAAAGAGTTACGGAAAACTATGTTCCTAGCGACCATAGACTTGCTCGTTTTGCGCTGCAATAGGACGGATTCTGCAGGAGACATTAAGACGTCCCTGAAGTATTATTTCTGTTCTCTGGTAAAATCTTCTGGCAACACTGCTGGACTGTTGTTTTTAACTTTTACCGTCAGAATATTTTTTAAGTTTTTCGTTTGTAAATCTCCGTATTAAGTGTATATTAAGTTTTTGTTCTACTATCCATTATTCGTCGTGTCACAAAAAACTCAAGTTTAAACTAAATTGTGTATATTAGTCCAGCTAATTCATCACATTATAATTGTGCCTCTCTGCCAAAATCATCATGGCGAAAAACTGCGGAAAGTGCTCGAAGTCTATTCGTGGCATTGAGTTTGCGAAGTGTGCAGGCTTTTGTGAGCATATGTATCACTACGCTTGCTGTGGACTGACAAGGCAAACCCACGACACTATTCTGGCACACACCATTTGGATATGCAGTGAGTGTAAAACTACCGTCAACAACCGCTCGCTGAAGGAAATTTGCTCCAACGATGATGGTATCACGGCTATCGATGACCTCAAACAGCAGATGCACGAGCTGAATGGAAACGTCCAGTCATTGTCCGACACCGTGTTCGCTTATGTCAACAACTCGAAGTCTGGATTTCAAAAGTTTGATCGTCAACTGGAAGATACCAACAACAAAATTGAAATGTTCTTGGAGAAAGCCGGAATTGTGGAAGATGCAGCCAGTCACCAGAGAAAACAACAACATCAGAAACATCGAACCGGGGAAGCAACGTTCGCCGAGCAAGGGGCTGCGGATATCAATATCGACGGTCTGACTGCTCCACGTTTACTACCCGAGGAATCCACATCGCTGTTCTGGCTGTATCTCTCTGGGTTTCACCCACAAGTGTCCGTTGAGGATATCCAAAAAGTGGTGGAAGGCTGTTTGAATATTAGCGACACTGTGAAAGCGGTGAAATTGGTGCCCAAGGATAAGGACCTCTCTAGGGTAACGTTTATCTCCTTCAAAATTGGATTACCGCTCGATTTCAAAGACACTGCATTGCTACCCGAAACCTGGCCAAAAGGAATTCGATTTCGAGAGTTCGAGGATTATTCAAAAAACCGGCAATCATCATCCATTCAATAACCACCTTACATGACGTACGACCACCGGGGGAGAATGGGGGCCACCGGGCCCCCAGTCCAGTTAAGTTAATGTATTGTTCTATTTCACAAAAAAACTAAAGGAATGTTGTTTCAGAATAGCCACACCCAGCGAGGTTCCGGGCTGACGTTCTACTACCAGAACGTTCGAGGGCTGCGTAGCAAAATCGAGGACTTCTTGACTGCCGTCTCTGCTTCTCCATACGACGTTGTAGTTCTGACCGAAACTTGGCTCGACGATGTTATTCCGTCCCGGATGCTGTTTGGTGACAACTTCGTGGTATACCGAGGTGACCGCACTGCACTTACTAGCAACAAGAAACGGTCCGGTGGAGCCCTCATCGCGGTTAGAAAAAACATCCCGTCGTCGGTTTTCCCGGTAAATGACCATCAAATGGAGCATGCCTGGGTCAGTGTTTGTGCAGAAAATTGCAAGATAATTGTTGGTGCCGTATACATACCCCCGGACAAATCTAGCGATGTGCAAGTTGTTAAGCGTCACACTGCCTGTTTGGACTATGTTACATCTACACTGAACACGGATGATATAATCTTTGTTTTCGGTGACTATAACATGCCAGGACTAAAATGGCAGCAATTTGGCAGAGGCGTTTCTCACGGTTGACGTTAACACATCGTGCATCACTCGATCAGGTGCAGCGTTGCTCGACGGTATAAACTCCAGTAATATGCAGCAAATAAATGGCTTTGCTAATCGCCACGGCAACATATTGGACCTATCGTTTGTCAGTGAAACACTTGACGGTGCCTTTTCCATTGACAGTGTAGACGACCCGCACGTTGCTATCGATGTTTGCCATCCCCCGTTCGTAGTCACCTTGAATGACAGCTTTTCCATGCGTTTCGAAAATGACGACTTCGACTACGAGACCTACAACTTTGCTAAAGCTGACTTCCTACGATTGTTGACGTTATTGAGTGAGGTTGATTGGTCGCCTAACAGGAGCTGTTTGGATATCGACACAGCCGTTCACTTTTTTGCCGTTTCTGTCCGCCAAGCAATAGATCAATGTGTACCGCTACATCGCCCACCAATGATGCCCCCGTGGTCAAACAAGGAACTGAAAAGAAGGAAAAAGCATTGCAAACTCACACACAGGACTTACCGCAGATCTCGTTCTCTATCAGACAAACTAGTCTTCCATACAGCTAGTCGGCGATACAGGAGTTTGAATGGCAAACTCTACCACAAATACGCCAGTGGAATCGAAAGGAACCTCAAGCGAAATCCTAAATGTTTCTGGAATTTTGTTAATTCAAAGCGAAAGGAAACTGGTCTTCCAACTTCTATGTCCTTAGATCAGAAAGTGGCACACACTAGCTCGGAAAAGTGTGGACTTTTTGCTGAGTTTTTCCGTTTCGTTTTTGAAGGCTCGCCTGTGAATGAGGATGCTGCTGATCCCCTTGACTTCACTCCAACTGACGTGATTGAGCTGGTTATCTTTGAGATTTCAGCAGAAGATTTCATCAAGGCTGTCAAAAAACTGAAGTCGTCGAACAATCCTGGCCCTGATGGAATTCCTGCATGTGTCATAAAAAAATGCTCCGTTCAACTACTGGAACCACTGCTGTGCATCTTCAACCTGTCCATGAGCGTGGCCAAGTTTCCAACAGACTGGAAGTCGTCCTTTATGTTTCCTGTTCATAAGAAGGGTAGCAAAACTGATGTCAGCTGTTACCGTGGAATAACGTCCCTCTGTGCTTGCTCAAAATTGCTCGAAATTATCGTCTCCAACTATATGTTCAACAGAACAAAAAGTCACATATCTACGAATCAGCATGGGTTTTTCCCCGGAAGAAGTGTAACCACAAACGTCACTGAGTTCACTTCGATCTGTCTTCGAAATATTGGGCAGGGAAAGCAAGTAGATACAATATACACTGACTTGAAAGCTGCATTTGACCGGGTCAACCACTCCATTCTTCTGGCTAAACTACGCAAGATGGGCTCATCTGCCAATTTCGTTCAATGGCTCGAATCATATCTCTGCAACAGGACTCTTGCAGTAAAGATTGGATCTTCAACTTCTGACTGGTTCTGCAATACTTCCGGTGTACCTCAAGGAAGTAACTTGGGACCGTTGCTATTTTCGCTGTACATCAATGACGCAACTGTGCTCCTGGAAAATGGATGTTACTTTATTTATGCTGATGATACAAAAATCTATGTGATCGTTGAAAACGAAGACGACTGTCTGCAACTCCAGGAGGCACTGGACAAGTTTGCATTGTGGTGTCGTGCCAACAATATGACCCTCAGCGTACCTAAATGCCACGTCATTAGCTTCCACCGCAAGAAAACTTTCCTTCAATATGAATATGTCATCGACGGAACCACCCTATCACGCGTGCAGACAGTGCGTGATGTTGGAATTACATTGGACTCAAGTCTCACGTTCAGGAACCACCACGAAGATGTTATTGCGAAGGCACGACGGCAGCTTGGTTTCATTGGAAAGGTGACAAAGGAGTTTCAAGATCCTTACACATTGAAATCGCAGTATGTTAGTCTTGTTCGTCCAATTCTCGAGACAGGCTGTATTATATGGGATCCGTTTCATATCACCGTGATCGATCGCATAGAGGCCGTTCAGCGCAAATTTGTGCGATACGCTCTTCGCAACTTACCGCGGAATGACCCGGTTAATCTGCCACCCTACGAGAATAGATGCCAACTATTTACTGGGATTGGAAACGCTGGAACAAAGGAGGAAGAACGCGAAAGCTGTATTTGTAGCGAAACTACTGAACGCCGAACTTGATGCACCGAATCTTCTTGCTCTCATCGACATTAACATTCCCGGCTATGCACGACGGTAACGAGCCAGTACGTGCAGTCATGCGCAATTTCAACGATGTTTATAATTTGTTCGACTTCAATGAAAACTCTGTTCAATTTCGCTCAAGGCTAAGAAGAATGAATTGATGTTGATGCTAAGAATTATTCATTAAGACAACAAATTGTCGGATGAAGATATCAAAGTAATAAATAAATAAATAAATAAAATAAATAAATATCTTTGGGGGTCAACGAACTATCCTGAAGGTCTGCAAATTTCTTGGTAGTTCTGCATATTTCTTAGAAGTCCTGTGTGTTCTTAAGAAGTTTTGCAAATTCCTCTAAAAAATTATAAAGTTTCTGAATCCATGCAGATTTAAGATCCTTATATATCAACAATTATCTCTGATGTTCACTAAATGTCTAATAACCTAAGAACTTTTCGAAAGTTATATTATTTTCTCTGTAGATTATCATGCAAATATATTTGAACATCTACGCAATTCCCTTAAATATAAAAAAAAAATATCTAAAAAATTTTTAGCTTCCCAGAAATTTAAGGAAGTTTTGTGAAGATCTACTATTTTTTCTAAAGTTGTGCAAATATCTTTAAAGATCAGCGAAATTCCCAGAAGTTCTATCAATTACACTTAAATTCCAAGAACCTCAATAAAATTTTGCAGATTTTCCAGTAGATCTTCTCTAAAGTTTTGTACATTTCTTTGTGGATTCTCGAACGTCCATAAAGTTCTGTAGATTTATCTGAAATTCTTTGGAATTCCTTAAAGCTCTACAAATTATCTTAAAATGTTTTAATTCCTCTGAACATCTGTAAATAATTCTAAAGATTGGCTAATTTTCCAGAAATTCTGTGAGTTTTGCTAAGGTTTTGCAATTTTTAATAACAATTTACGAACTTCCTGAAGCTCTATAGACTTCTCTTAAGGTTTACGGACTTTTCTGAAGTTCTTCAGATCTATCTATTTCCATTTCCATGGAGTTCTGCAAAATCTTGGACTACTTTTCTGAAACACTGAATCAATGAATGCCTCTGAAGATCTGCAAAATTCCTTGCAGTTCTACAGATTTCTCTAAATATCTACTCTCCTGAAGTTTTGCAAATACCTTTAAAGTTCTGAAAAGTTGTCTGAAGCTCCGTAGTTTTATTCTCAAGATTTACGAATTTCATTGAGGCTCAATACATTTTTCAATAGATCTGCAAACTTGTCTTAAGTTTTGTAAATTCCTCTGTAGGCTCTCGGGCTACCCTGAACATCTGTTGAGCTTTCTGGAAGTTTTAAATGTTTGCTTCAAGATCTACAAATTTCCCTGAAATCGTATGAATATTTTTTTAACCGCCGAACTTTCGCAAATTTCACTGAAGATCCATTAACATTTCAAACATTCTAAAAATGCATCAGAAAATCTGAACTCTTTTTTGAAGGTCTAAAATTTATCTGAAGATCTTTAACCATTCTAGTGATTTTTTCAAAGCTTTGTAGCTTTGTTCTGAAAATCTACGAACTTTTCGGATGTTCAATAATTTTTCAGAAGATCTCCAAATGTCTGTGAAATTCCTTACATTTCACTGTAGATTCTTGGGCTTTCTGAAGGTCGGTGAAGTTCCTTGAACATTTACCAAAAATTTCCCTTATAGTTTTACAAATTGATCTGAAAATATTTAAGCTTGCTTGAAGTTTTGAAAATCTCTCTTGTAAATTTTTCTGAATTTTTGCAAATTTCTTTTAATTTCTCTAAAATTTTCCGAGGGGGGCGACACATCTAAATCTCAATTCTAGATGCTCAAAAAATCTCACACTAGCGAATAAATCTTCGAAAAATCTTCTTTCATTTCTCGCATCTACTTGCATCGCGCATCATCGTTTTTAAAGGAAATCTTCAAAATCGTGATAAATCTTCTTTCTATCTACTCAGCGTACGCGCAGCTGGCCACAGCAAAACACAATATTTCCTGCATCGTAGATAGAGTTGTCCCCCTCGAAATTTTCTGAAGTTTTTTAGTTCTGTTCTCAAGATCTACGAACTACCCTGCAGCTCTAAAAAGTTCATAGTAGGCTCTCAGACCTGCTGTCTGGAATTTTTTTTCTTATATAAAGGGTGTCCCACATCAAATTGCATCACGGAAAAAACGCTGTAGAAAATTACCCATTGTGTAAAATTTAGGTGGAAGTAGTTTAGAGTGTATTACTTACGCGGTATTTTTATCGCTGTTCGAAAGTTGGAATAAATGGCGTCACCTGAAAAGTAACGTCGCGAATTGATTTTGCACAAACACCTGGAAAATCCTCAACTCTCTCATCGGAACATCGGAAAACAACTCAAAATCGTGCAGTCAACGGTGAGTCGTGTGATTAAATGTTACTACGAAACTCTGAGCATCGAACGGAAGGACAAATGCGGTCAGAATGGATGTTCTATTAGTGATCAGGATCACAAGTGTGTCGTGAAAGCGTTTAAGCGGAATCCCACTGCTTCGGTCAGGGATGTGGCCAAAAAGTTGAATCTGTCCAAGTCTTTCGTTCAGAGAGCCAAGGACCGGGAGGGACTGTATACGCACAAAATGCAGAAGGCTCCAAATCGTGACGAACGGCAAAATACGGTGGGAAAGTCACTGGCCCGGAAACTGTACACCCAGCTGCTGACGAAGTCTCATTGTCTCATCATTGATGATGAGACTTACGTCAAGGCGGACTTCCGGCAGCATCCGGAGCTACCGTTCTTCACCGTCCAGCACAAGTTTGATGTTCCGGAGGAAGTAAGGAAGCAGAAACTTTCAAAGTTTGCCAAGAAATACATGATTTGGCAAGCGATCTGCTCATGTGGCAAACGGAGTGCACCGTTCGTGACTACCGGGACTGTAAACGGGGAGATCTACCTCAAGGAGTGTCTACAGAAGCGTCTGCTTCCTCTGTTGAAGCAACACGAGGGCCCTACGATCTTATGGCTGGATCTAGCTTTGTGCCACTATCCAAATATTACCCTTTCGTACCCAAGGACATGAATCTCCCCAACGCACAGGAACTAAGGCCTATCGAAAAATACTGGGCTATTATGAAGCAGGCACTACGGAAGCATCCCAAGAAGGTCAAATCTGAGGAAGAAATGAAGAAAAAGTGAGTTTTCGTACAGAAGAAGCTGCAGCCAGATGTTATGTTATGAGTGGAGTTATGCGTGGGATGCGAGCGTACCGTTATGGTATTGAAGTTGAATGAAAAAAATATGCCAAAAGTTTACTCATGGATTATATTTTATTGTCCGAAAGTTTGAGAAGGATCGATCAACTAGATAATTTTCTACAGCGTTTTATTCGTGATGCGATTTGATAGCGGACACCCTTTACTGTGATCATCATAGTTTTTTTTTTCGAAAACTTCGGAAGAACTTCAAGGCAATTCCATTAAATTCAGGACAATTCTAACGACTTCCAGTGATCTGCAAGGAAGTGTAGAGAATTTCACAAATTTTTACAGATTTTAGGGCAGCTACGTGAACATCAGCACTATTTCGAGAACTAAGTATTAGATAGTTTTAGTTAGTCGAACCATCACAAGGCTTTTAGGGGGGTGGGGTGCGTGCATCTAAGAAATCAGTATGTAACATGCTCCAAATTTACCATGACAGCACTGCATATGACTATTTCAGTGAACCTTAAATATGATGCCAACAATTGACTAATGTTCCGGTAGCCAACCAATTCGGAACACATTCCCACCCCACTTATTTAAAACCTGTCGCGTGTATCGCCATTTTTCATCTGCCACACGGAAACGAAACCTTTTCCACCGTTGTCGTTTTTATTTGTCCCCACGGAGATCGTAATCGATGAGCGGTATTTTTCCATTTTTTTTTTTGTTGTGTTCGAGTGTCATCATCTAAAACCAACAACCCACGGGAACCCGGGAACCAGCAACAGGCGATTACAAGGCAATCGATCGAACCGCCACAGCTTAGAGATTCACAGCATTAGTCCGGCTTCGGGTGGAGCATTGTGCAGGCCAGAAAACAACGAATTAATTATCGGTGGTAATTTATCACCTGTTGAGCATCGATTCCAATCGCAGGTCCTCGGGAAAAAGGGTCCCGCGTGCGGTGGCATTCCGGGAGAATTGAAAAAAATGTCACAACAAATATAGGCGTATTAATCAACCATTCAGCATCATCGGGAAAGGCTTAATAGGTTGTCGCTATGGGAAAGGTGAAAAATGAGTCTTTCAGAGCTTACAAGCACTACGTAAATTAAAAATCTGATGGAGAATTTGGTAAATTGGAGTTCGGTGCAGTTCGAGGAAATGCACGTAATCAGTTTGGAAGAATAATTATGGGAGGAATTTATGATATTAATCCAGTGAGAATGGAATTTTCTGTCACCAGGGCCAAACGAGTTCCCATTGGGCAGTGCCACGAGGGATTGTTGATAAATTATACCCAAAGTGTTGATTAATGGCAACTCGTTGTTCGAACTGTCGCCGCATTAGGAACCGAAAATGTAATCATTTATTATTGCTCTCAGCTGGCGATTCGACTGGCTGTTGGCCGGTGTGATACCTTGTCCAGAGGTGGGTCATTAATTATGTCGATTTTGTATTGCATCCGATCTGTGCATCTGAGACGGTCCAAAGGCTTTAAATCATTTTGGGTTGTTCGTGGGAACGGCTTTTTAACAGAATGTCAGTTCATGACATCATTCAAGGAGAGTCGGAAAATTTAATCAAATGCTTATACGAGAGTATGCCTTAATTTGTTTTCCAAGTTAGGGCAGGTCATGGACTCTATCAGCTATCTCACGTAGCATCAGTTCCTCTCCGGCCAACAATTGTGCACTTTGTCAACAAACTTCATCGTGCACATTCGCATACCACTATATATCTTACAAGACCAGCCTGAGTTGTTCCAGCTAAAGCCAAGCGTACGAACATCTCCTCCAACAGTGAGCGTTTCAAGTAATACACTTCCAGCCATGTGGCGGGCGACGAAGTGGAAATTTATGAGCACCCGACAGTGCATATGAAAAGTTTTTATCACACGCGTCGCCCAGCTAGTCAAGTTGAGTGTTCACCTAGGTGAGTAGTTAACAGCTTGTGGCACGCGCCTTTGCATTAGGGTCCGTATACCTTTTGCTGGTGGGCTAAACGCCTCCGGCTCTGGTCCCATAGGTAGGGTGTTGACTTTCCTCCAAAGTTTGTCGAAGGAGCGTGCTTCGAAGAAATTAAACATTTCACATGTGGAGCAAATTGTTGCTGAATGATATCTTGTTTGTTAAAGCTATCGTCTGAAACTAGACGCTTATTGTATCCTTATAGCTTAGACTGCTTGCAGCAATGACAATTAATAACAAGGTCCAAATGGAACTATTCCGGTAGTGCTTTAATGCAGTGCAAGGATCTCAGCTGTACGATAATTACCAAGGTCCAATAAATCGCCACAATGAGATAGATTATTGGCTACCACACTGACTGCTTTCTGCAGCAGCAGCAGCAGCAGTCTCAGCCCTACACAGGAATGGGCGAACTGGAATTACTTAAAACAATCACGTTCGCAATTACCTCGTTGCAGGGCAAATTAGTGCTTTGACATATCGCGTTTGGCCGATCGAAACGTGCCATTTGGGCTCACCCAATTGTGCGGAGAATGGGTGTTACAATTGGTAGTGATTTTCCTTTGGTTGGATTGCAGCAAGGCTAGTACGACATACTAAGTTGTCTTTGGTTTGTTGGGAGATTTTCGGCTGATCAATAAACTGATTGGATTAATATGGGTGCCGTTTGGAGTCACGATTCGTTCGCTGTTCACACTCGCTGATCAATGGCGGTGTGAATTGGGTTACGTCAGATGGATCACTGCCAAAGGATAGGGCGACCTAAATAAGTGTTTTTCAATGGAAATGCAGTAGCAGATTAAATATCACCAATGTACCCAATAACTGAAGTAGCAACAATTAAATACAGTACCTTTCCGTTTTTGGCAACATTTCTTCATCGGTTATTTCTATGTCAAATTTTGTACCAACGCTTTCTGCACAATTTTTAATAAGTTACCTGTCATCAATGATCCCTTAAGAGCGTTCTAGTGAATATATAATTTGAATTCGATTTTATAGAAAGATTTCAAAAACACAAAAACACGTGTTGCCAAAAACGGGAAATCAGAGCCTTTTGCCTTTTTCGAAAAAGTCATGTGAATTTCAGTGCCCTGAGACCGACACATGCAAGCGGCCTTTTAAGAATCGGTTGAAATAAATCTGAAATTCAACTCAATTTCCTTTGGTTCTGCTTCGTTTTCAGCGCTTCAATCCAGGCTGGACCTCCATATCTCAGTATCGATGAGGACACACTAGCCAGAAGACACCTCTTGCTGCTGCTTGGACCAGAATTGTTCGGTCTGATTCTGGCTATTGCGTTGATGACCTTCACCGCCTTCTCGCAAGCATATTCGATGTGGCTATTAAAGTTTAGCCGGTCGTCGATCATCACTCCCAGATACTTTAGCACGCGCTTCGAAACAATGGTGTGCTCTCCAACGGTGATTTCTGCCCGTTGCAATTACTGACCAACATCACTTCTGTTTTGTGGTGGGCTATCTGCAGCTTCGCTCCTTGCACTCAGTTACCAATCGTATCTATCGCCTCGGCCGCCAGCATTTCCGCTTCTTCCAGCGTCTCACCGGTTACCATTGAGACGACATCGTCCACAAAGCCAACGATCTCAACTCCTTTGGGCAGCTTCAGCGTCAGCACGCCATTGTACATTCTATTCCACAGTGTGGGACCTAGAATGGGACGGTTCTGGAAGTAACTACTTAGAATCCTGCAGAGGTAGTCTGGAACCCTCATTCAATGGAGCGCCTTGGCGATGGCCTCCCCACTGGCGCTATTGAATGCATTCTTCACATCAATCGTAATCACGGCGCAGTATCGATTTCCTCTCTGCTTCTGTTTGGAAGCTTTCTCGGCTCTCGGTCCGAATTGCATCCACCGTCGATCTCCCTTTCCGGAATCCAAACTGCCTCTCCGACAATCCGTGTTCACTCTCCGTGCAGTTCGTCAGCCTGTTAGGGATGATCCTCTCCAAGAGCTTTCCTACAGTATCCAGCAAGCATATTGGCCTATACGATGCAGGATCCCCCTGCGGTTTTCCGGGCTTCGGCAACAGCACAAGCTTTTGTACCTTCCACCTATCAGGGAACTGACTCTCGTTCAGACATTTCTGCAGCACCATCCTGAACATGTTCGGGAACGTCTGGATCGTTGGGAATTCCATCCGGGCCGGGAGCTTTATTCGCTTTCAACCCTTTCGCTGCTGCTATGAGTTCCTCGTTGGAGACTTGTCCAACGTTGTCTTCATCTACCTCGCCATATGGTGTAGGTGGCCAGTTTGTTGGGTCATGCTGTGGGAAAAGTCCCTCCACGATGACTTTCAGCTTGTTGGGACACATTTCAACCGGCATCGTTGGACCTCTGATCTTCGCCATCGCGACTCGGTATGCGTTGCCCCAGGGGTTGGCATCGGCGTCGTGGCACAGCTCCTTGAAACTATTTGACTTGCTTAACTTTATCTTTCGTTTCAGTGCAGCCCTGGCCTCTCGGAACACCACCCTGCGCTCCTCTCTGTCTGCTTCTGTTCTTGCTCTCTGAGCACGCCTTCTGGCTAGAAGACAAGTAGCACGGAGGGTGCTAATTTCCTCGTTCCACCAGTAAGCTGGACGCCGCCTGTTCGTTGGCTCCAGTTTTCTCGGCATAGTTGTGTCACATGCCTTTGCTAATGATTCGGTCAACTCGTTCGCGCTTAGGCCCGGGACGCTGCTGTCTAGCCTTAGAGCTTCTATGAAGAGATCCTTATTGAATGCCTTCGTCTTCCACTTCCGCTCGCTTACTTTCGTCTTCCACATTTCCACCGGTGTCCGTTCGCCAATACTGTACCGGATCGCCTGATGGTCACTATGGGTGTACTCTTCGCACACTCTCCAGTTCATACTTGCCACTAATGACGTACTGCAGAAAGTGACGGCGATAATGGATTTCCTACCATCTTTGCGGAAGGTGCTGATGGTTCCGAAGTTTACCAGACTGACGTTCTACTTTGCCAGAGCTTCCAGCAGGTTATACCCTCTTGCGTTGGTACATCTGCTCCTCCAATCCACTGCCCAAGCATTGAAATCGCCTGCGATGACGACTGGTCTCCGTCCAATGAGCTCTTCGGTGAGCTCATCTAGCATCTGGTGGAACTGCTCAATTGTCCATCTCGGGGGTGCGTGGGGGGGGGGGGTAGCGATCACGAAACCTTCGTATGAGCTTACCACCACTTGTTGAATGGGATACCTGCCCATGACTTGTATGGCCGCCATTCCTGCTCTATCCGCCACCCAGTTACCATTATCGAAAGGGACTCGGTTGCTTTGTACAGTCTTTTGAAATGTGCCCCTTCTCTCCGCACATTTCGTGCACAGATCAGATCTGTCTGGGCCTTTGCAGTTTTTCGCCTGGTGACCGAAGCCATCCATTTTCTTAGATACCCGAGGAATAGCTTTCAACGGGCACACTGATCACCCAACCTTGATTTGGTCTGTCTTCAGCAGCTCGTTAGCTGCGTCCATACGCCTTCCTCAACCGAATTCCCATCGTTACGTCTCCCAGGTTGCATTGCACCTTCAGCGCACTCTTCAACTCGTCTTCTGTTGTGATCTCGTCCAGATCCCTGCACTCGACCACAGACTCCTGGGATAAGGCTCTTACTTTCGCCGTCAGACAGACAGACAGACAGACAGACAGACAGACAGACAGACAGACAGACAGACAGACAGACAGACAGACAGACAGACAGACAGACAGACAGACAGACAGACAGACAGACAGACAGACAGACAGACAGACAGACAGACAGACAGACAGACAGACAGACAGACAGACAGACAGACAGACAGACAGACAGACAGACAGACAGACAGACAGACAGACAGACAGACAGACAGACAGACAGACAGACAGACAGACAGACAGACAGACAGACAGACAGACAGACAGACAGACAGACAGACAGACAGACAGACAGACAGACAGACAGACAGACAGACAGACAGACAGACAGACAGACAGACAGACAGACAGACAGACAGACAGACAGACAGACAGACAGACAGACAGACAGACAGACAGACAGACAGACAGACAGACAGACAGACAGACAGACAGACAGACAGACAGACAGACAGACAGACAGACAGACAGACAGACAGACAGACAGACAGACAGACAGACAGACAGACAGACAGACAGACAGACAGACAGACAGACAGACAGACAGACAGACAGACAGACAGACAGACAGACAGACAGACAGACAGACAGACAGACAGACAGACAGACAGACAGACAGACAGACAGACAGACAGACAGACAGACAGACAGACAGACAGACAGACAGACAGACAGACAGACAGACAGACAGACAGACAGACAGACAGACAGACAGACAGACAGACAGACAGACAGACAGACAGACAGACAGACAGACAGACAGACAGACAGACAGACAGACAGACAGACAGACAGACAGACAGACAGACAGACAGACAGACAGACAGACAGACAGACAGACAGACAGACAGACAGACAGACAGACAGACAGACAGACAGACAGACAGACAGACAGACAGACAGACAGACAGACAGACAGACAGACAGACAGACAGACAGACAGACAGACAGACAGACAGACAGACAGACAGACAGACAGACAGACAGACAGACAGACAGACAGACAGACAGACAGACAGACAGACAGACAGACAGACAGACAGACAGACAGACAGACAGACAGACAGACAGACAGACAGACAGACAGACAGACAGACAGACAGACAGACAGACAGACAGACAGACAGACAGACAGACAGACAGACAGACAGACAGACAGACAGACAGACAGACAGACAGACAGACAGACAGACAGACAGACAGACAGACAGACAGACAGACAGACAGACAGACAGACAGACAGACAGACAGACAGACAGACAGACAGACAGACAGACAGACAGACAGACAGACAGACAGACAGACAGACAGACAGACAGACAGACAGACAGACAGACAGACAGACAGACAGACAGACAGACAGACAGACAGACAGACAGACAGACAGACAGACAGACAGACAGACAGACAGACAGACAGACAGACAGACAGACAGACAGACAGACAGACAGACAGACAGACAGACAGACAGACAGACAGACAGACAGACAGACAGACAGACAGACAGACAGACAGACAGACAGACAGACAGACAGACAGACAGACAGACAGACAGACAGACAGACAGACAGACAGACAGACAGACAGACAGACAGACAGACAGACAGACAGACAGACAGACAGACAGACAGACAGACAGACAGACAGACAGACAGACAGACAGACAGACAGACAGACAGACAGACAGACAGACAGACAGACAGACAGACAGACAGACAGACAGACAGACAGACAGACAGACAGACAGACAGACAGACAGACAGACAGACAGACAGACAGACAGACAGACAGACAGACAGACAGACAGACAGACAGACAGACAGACAGACAGACAGACAGACAGACAGACAGACAGACAGACAGACAGACAGACAGACAGACAGACAGACAGACAGACAGACAGACAGACAGACAGACAGACAGACAGACAGACAGACAGACAGACAGACAGACAGACAGACAGACAGACAGACAGACAGACAGACAGACAGACAGACAGACAGACAGACAGACAGACAGACAGACAGACAGACAGACAGACAGACAGACAGACAGACAGACAGACAGACAGACAGACAGACAGACAGACAGACAGACAGACAGACAGACAGACAGACAGACAGACAGACAGACAGACAGACAGACAGACAGACAGACAGACAGACGTAGTTTATGGACGGCCCGCAGGTTGAACTGAATGTTGCACCCAGCTTGTAAGTTACTCATAGATTTCATTAGTCACAGCTGCTGTGACACGATGGAGACGCATTGTGAACTACCTTGCGTCTTCATCGTTTCCATGCACGTGTGGTGCATATATTGCGGAACAATATTTTTTTTATTTAAAACAAATTGTATCTCCAAACCTGCTTCTCAAACATCGCTTATTTTTGATATGTTATGTAAAATTAAATGATCTTTCAATTAAAAATACTAAAATAAGAAGTTGTTGAAGACCCTCGCAGTGAAAATCAAGAAAAAGCATTTGAAACATATTTTTTTCCTACAAAATCAAATATTTCTGAGTGTTTCATAATTTTTCTTAAAACTTCATTAAAACATCTTTCATTTGAAGGGTCAATCGTAAAAATCGGTCAAGAGGTTCAGAAGTTATAAATTTTTGAAAAAAGACATTTTTGAAAAAAAAAATGATTTTTTGGACCACCCTAACACGGAAATGGTCACCCTAATGGCGCAATAAAAAAATAAGTGTCTTTTTTTTTTGATAAGGAAGAACTATACCAATTTTCATGAAATTCTGAGACCCACTATAACTTTTTTCTAGGGAATTGCTGTATACCTAAATATAGACTTCGTATTGAAAAATCAATTATCGTTCTATATCCTAAAATAAAACGTTAACAATCCCAATCATCGCAAACAATAAGCTAACTAGTTGCCAACTTAGTTGAAACGATATTCCTCTGACGGACAAACCATTTATGCCACCATTCATCGTTGGTATTTCTAGAGCTGTACGTAAACCTCCAATCCAGCTACCTCCGAGGTACACGTCTGCAACCCAGGGCGGATTATTCTCACATCCGTGCATTCAACGGTATTCCACAATTTCAGAAGCAAGAGAAATTAATCGCTAGGCATCCGTCAACTCGAGAAAAGGGATTATGTCATGGAGCGAACGATATAAATGCTAGGTTTAGGTCTAGCTCTAGGGCTGCTAGACTAGTAGTTGGAAGTGGGACCAGTACCGGAGGCTACACGCGATCCATCACAGGTCAATAGTGACAGTGATTTATCTCGTCGCACCGTGTGATGGGCTTCGATTGCTGAGCTAATCCCGGACTTGTATCACTGCTGCTGGGAAGTGCTGGAGAGGGAAAGACGTGATTGTGTTCTTAATGTTTCGAGGTATATTTTTTTTCGGAAGCATTCAGTGCAGACTAGAACATGCTGTTTCACTGGAGTTCAAACAATCCCACGTGAGATGCCTGGCGGTTCTCAGAAATGCCTTTTGATCCGATTGCCTTCGCCCGAAAAGATACAACTGATAAGGACTGAAGTAGGTAACTCAACAAAAACACAGCTACAAACTGAAATGTTTCTGCGATTGCTCCGCTCGTGAGACGTAAGTGCGGAGGCTCACTTGACTACTGCGTCGGTACGTGAGTAAAAACGAATTAACATTTAAAATGTAAAATGCTTGTGTCTTGGATCGGGATCTGGTGATAAGATAGGAGAAAAGTATTTTAATTAAATTATTTAGATGTCTGCCCTTTAGCGAGTAATTACCGTTCGGATTGGTGGCAGCATCCAGGGATCAAGCAATGGGAAAATGTATAAGAAATTCCTTCCTCCCGGGAGACACTTGTAGTCAATTGCTTTTCGCGTAACTGCAATCAAAATTAAAAGCTAGACCATTACTTTGATTTATCCTGGCGGGAAGGATCGCGATAAGCCCTGATGTGTTCACGCTTGCCGAGGGGCAGCACTTCATAAAACCTTCAGAACTGGCCTCTCAGCGCGCTCAATCATCAACTTTTTTTTTCGTCCCTCGAGGATGGGTGGGTGGTTGGAGGCAATGAAACAAGAATCGTCATCGTTTCGATGCCAATCCTTTATCCCTTCGCTCGCTAAGCCCCTCCAGGGGAGCACATCCTATTAAATCTTCGCTGCAAGGTGGCAATAAATTGATAAATGTTTTCCTCTTGCAGAGAGTTCTTCGCGAGCGTTCATGAGACTTGATTTTATCTCGGGATGCAGACAGAGATGCAGGGATTTCACTCCAATAGAGCTTTATTACAGGCAATCATACATCGTGCCTTTGTTGTTCCTAGACTTGCACGGGCCCATAATCTCTTCTATGAGCATCTAGCCCCCAAGGTGCGACTGCAATTCCTTTTTAATGGCTCATCTTTGACTACGATACGAGTATGGTTTGGTCCCAGCATTAAGCCACCCATACAAAGCAAAACAACAACAACAGCTGGGATACTATTTTTGGTGCGTTGAGAAGGTTATAGCCTTTATGAGCTGGACGTGTGAATCAAATCGTAAACTTATGATTGCCGACATCTTTATTCGGAATGAAGGGGTGATAGGTTACGAGCTCTTGCAACGAGAAGAACCATCAGCTTCAGAAGACTCGCATGCTGTAGGAATAATTGGCAATTCATAAGGTGCAGATTTTATGGGCGTATATGGATGAGGCAGTTTAAATATATACGCCACAGTCTTTGACCAGGAGATTGGTAAAAACGCAGTTGAAAATAACCTCCGCAACGTATTCGTTCTGTTCATCAGCTCAAGCTACAACCCTTCCATTTTGACCATCTATATCATTTGACTAAATATATCATTATATATTATCAACTTGGCGTGTGAGAACGTCGGATTCTCTTGCTGCGCGAGCAAACATTTGACACGCTGAAAACTGGAGAGCAAACGGTGAAAACTCATCATTGTATATACACTCAACTTCCAAATGCAGCATTTCAGGTTTTTTATGCATTTTCAACAGAAATACACCAATTTGAAGATGACCAATTTTTACGCGTTCCAGGCTTTACAACCTAGAAGAATTGGTAGAAATTACTTAGGGAAATAACAAGAAACATTTACTTGCAGTCAGAAGGTTCTTCAGGGAAAGATTCAAAAACAAACTTAGAACTGTGAGGTCAGAATTTTCTTCCTAGAGAAGTCTGGACAACTTAGAAAACGATCAGCACAAACTTCTGGGGAAAATCAAATGAAACATCTTGAGACATTTGGGAAAAAACAGTCTGACAAAGTTTTTAGAGAAATTTGGATTAATTCAGGAAAGCATGAGTATGATTGACCGCCCACGGTTGCTACTCTGTTATTGCCAGACCAGCTGTAATTACACAGAGAACCAATAGACGATGCTTGGGACTAGCAATTATTCTCAATGCGTGAAAACTGGTGATCTCAAACTGGGCAATACCAGCGCCGAGAAATCCTCTGCACTTCCACGAGGAATCACTGGGATGTTGGGTAAGAGGGTTGGGTTTGCAGCAGGGTTCGTTTTGGTAAACGGTAAACTGAATTGATGTCCTAACAATCATATAACGCGAACGAGCTTGGGATTGAATCCACGGTCTTCTGCTCAGTAAGCAAAAACATTTGCCACTAGGCAGACGAGCTCCTTTTTAATCATCGATTTGCTGTTATTACCATGTAGTCTTGTTAACAAATAAAACGATTGACGAATCTTGAATGTGGATGGGCTTGATATTAGACTCATGATGTTCTGCTCAGTAAGCAAAACCGGTTGCTCTAAGGCCACCGAGCCCCTCATATCACATTATAGCGTTACTCAAGTTTTTATAACTATTCAAACCCGGCACCGACGACAACGAAAAGTTTTACAAAATACACGATAAACAAGCGATCTTACCATACATTTTTAACATGAAAGGACCTGGGACCACGTTTTTCTGCTCAGTAAGCAAGCCACTGCAACCGACGATCTTTGAAATTATAAAACTAAAAGTTACGAAAGAGTACTTAGGCCTTCATTAAGATCCACTTTCACGCGACGTTCAATGTTTCGATTTTCTCTTTACGCATGGTTCAGGCAATCATAACAAGCTGTGACCGACGTGACGATTGCTTAAGACCTGGTTAAACAAGCTATTCAAATGAAATTACGTTCTCGAATTTCACGTGGCATGGAATGAACAACAGAAATACGCGAAAATTCATATTTTTAGCGGTTGATGGTTAATTTTAGATATACTTTGTGATACGGATTTCCACAATCAACCGGGAATGCACGAATTTCACCACACCCAACTGCGAAACACGTTCAGAAGCACTTTTGGTACACTTTCGTTCGAAAACACTTAATTTTTTCAAAAATAGTTGCGAGTGAACCAACATCATCACCGCGTAAATAAACTAAAATTAAAATTATCACTCGCAATGTCACAAATTTCTGGTTCGGGAGAAAAATCAAACAACGCAGATAGCGTCAAATCTTCTGTTGCTTGCAAACATGATGAATCATCAGAAATTTGGATTAATTCAGGGAAGCTGTAGAACTCCTGATATATGTGCGCGTCTATAATGGAATACATACATGTATAAAGAAATATAATTTCCATTTAATTCCACTACCTTATTTTCTTATCCTTGACAGATACGCGTATTTCGGCTACAATGTGAAGACTTCTTCAGTATATTGTTCTAGTACAACCCCTCAAATCATCTTAGGCCTTAATTAATGAGATACACCAAAACACCACTCAAGTCATGATTCAGGCCTTAAGCTAAAGGGATAATCGCGATTCAGGATTTCGAACAACAAAACACCCCTCATATCGCTTATTTTGTTTTTTTTTTCTTGATTTGTTTTCCGTTCTGAGTACCCATGCTACCGACGTCGGGGAGGCATCTTCCATATCTGGACCCTACCTATCGACCCATTACTTCCCTTAGATTTTTTGCCTCAGAAAATTCCGACGGTGCCGACTGGGATTGAACCCAGGCCTTTTGGGGTGAGAAGCAATCACGCTTACGACTACACCACCGGCGCTACGTAATCGCGATTTAGGCCATTAATTAAGTAGATAAACACGATTAAATATTTCTTTCCCCAAACATTCAACTGCAAGCTTTCGTGGAGTGCGGACGCAAATTTTTCCCGATTGAATTTTCAAGCGGGCTTTTGATTTTTGTTTCCGTTCGTAGAGCGTGTGTGTGAAAGACTTTTTCGGCGGTGGTTTTTTTTTCTGCTGAGTTTATCGGAAAGTTTTTAGTAAATTGTTCAGTGAATAAATCAGAATGTAACAGTGACTGTTAGTGAACCAGCGTAAGAATGGCGGGAAGTTCGGGGTGGGACCCTGGAGTGCCCCCTGGACCGGACTATGGCAAACCTACGGTTCCGGATTGGATGCGCGGTATCGGTATCGGCCAGCTGCAGATTCTCTCGCTGCAGGCGGTTGAAGCCGATAAGAAGCTCAGCCCTTTCATCGTGGGGAAATCGATGCAGGATATGGTTGGTGAAATCGAAGGTACGACAACGGAAGCGAATGGAATGAAGTGTGTATGTGCTACGAGTACGTGATGCAAGGCAGGCGACTAAGCTGTTGACGATGAGGAAACTGTTCGATGAAACGGCGGTGACAGTGGTTCTCCACCCCATCTTGAACAAGCAGCGATGCGTTATTTCGTGTTGCGAAATCCAAGACGAACCCGAAGACGAGCTGCTCAAATGGATGGCTAAGGAAGGTGTGGTCGGTGTTAAGCGGATCACTCGGATGCAAGAGGGCAAACGAATGAATACTCCAACGGTCATTCTGACGCTCAATGGAACAGCAGTGCCGGACTACCTCAAAGTCGGGGCGCTACGGATCAAGACACGGATTTACATACCGGACCCGATGATCTGCTACAAATGCTACGCTTACGGACCCACGAAGTTCCGTTGTAAAGGATTAGCTAAATGCAGGAACTGCTCGCAAGTTCACAACCTTGACGATGAATGCAAGGCAACGCAATTCTGCTTTCACTGCCAAGGTCAACATGGCCCAGCCAATCGAATCTGTCCCACCTACGTGACGGAGAAGGAGATTGTGAGACTGTGTTTCACTAAAGGAATCTCCTATGACGAAGCAGTTAAGCAAATCAAGACCGGCGGTTCATATGCGGCTGTCAGTAAACTCCAACAGCGTCTTGCGCCAGAATTCCAGCAGATCAAGGAGAAGGACGACCTCATCAAACAGCTAACGGATACCATCGCCAAGCTGACCACAAGGATCGAAGAACTGGAAAAGAAACAGAACGACAAGAAGGATAAGAAACAGGCCAAGCGACAATCCAAGCAGGACGGAACTGAATCCGGAACAGAAATGGAAACTGACTCGAGCACCAGGCTGCAGCGGCTTCTGGCAAGGTGAGTGGAACTTCCTCTCAGGTAGGTCCCCCCAATACGAAGAAAACTCCCGAACCAAACAATGTTAACCCCAACAATGGCTTTACTCAACCCCCCTACCCTGCCCAACCCCCCTACTCTACACTACCTCCCAACCCTACCCTAACTCTTCTTCTGGACCCACCCCGTACTCAACCTCACAATGGCCAATACACCACAACAATCAACTGCTCGTCAAATTTTCCCAAGTCAATCTTCTCCCCTAACTCTTGCCTTACAGTGGAATTTACTGGGTCTTCGAGAAAGATTTTCTGAATAACAAATTCTCATTTCACAATACAACCCCATAGCAATAGCCCTACAAGAAATTAATGTCCCTGAATCCACCATTCCATTAAATTACATTAAAGGATTCAATTTGTACATCAAAGAAAATCTCGAAAACCCCCAAAGAACCGGTACAGCATTGGCAATCAACTCTGAAATCCCTCATCGCCGTATCGATCTCCCCTCTTCTCTTCTTGCAATAGCTACTGAAATTGATTTTCCAGCCAAAGTAACACTAGTTTCCATTTATATTTCGCCTGTTTCGCAATCCAATAAACTAATTAAATCTCGATTTACTAAAATAATGGATAAAATTCGGACACTCTATCTTTGGGGTGAAAATTCTAACAATTCCCGGACTTATGTTAGAACAGTTCATCGACGAACAGAGTTTAACTCTGCTTAACGATGGTCATCACACTAGAATTGATCCCTCCTCCGGTGAATCATCGGCTCTCGATCTGTCCATTTCCTCACACAATCTCATTTCCCAACTGTCCTGGAAGCTGCACGATGATTGCTGCGGTAGCGATCACCTTCCTATTGTCATTTCATTGAATAGAACTACTCCTGTTAACACTTGTCGTCCTAGATGGAAATATGAATTGGCAGATTGGAACAAGTATCAGAACGAAGTGTTCGATCATTTTGCCTCTAACCCTCCCACTTCTACGGAGGAGTTCGTCAAAACTCTGTTTGATATTGCCAAACATCATACTCCCCGAACAAGTGGTTCTCCTGGGAAAAAATCGGTACCATGGTGGAATCCTGAAGTGCGGGCTGCTATAAAACTTCGTCGTAAGAAACTCCGTGCCCTCCAGAAAATGACAAAAGGTGATCGTAAAAACTCCGTAACACATTTAGAATTTAAAACAGCCAGAAATGCAGCTAGAGATACCGTCCGTCAGGTCAAACAGGACAGTTGGCAAAAATGTATCTCCGCTATCAAACCTGAAAGTACATCAAAGGACCTTTGGGATAAAGTAAACCGTTTGAGTGGTAGTAAAAGTCGACCCCCAATAAAAATACGTATAAATAATAATATCCATATTTTCTGAACAGTTCTTGTCCCATAAAACATCCACTGAGGCTTCTCCACAATGCTTTGATACTGATCTTGTCCTGGAATACAACAAAGACTTCACTTTTGAAGAACTAGCGTGGGCTCTGAGTAGGGTAAGTGGTTCATCCGCTGGACCAGACGACGTAGGCTATCCTCTTCTCAAAAATCTTCCCTAATCGGTAAAACTATCCTTTTGTCTATGTTCAACCAAATATGGGACCAGGGAGAAATTCCCACTGACTGGAGAGAAGGTCTAGTTGTTCCCATCCCTAAACCCGGAAAAGACAGGAATAATGCAGACAGCTACCGGCCTATCACTCTGTTGAACTGTATTGGGAAGGTTTTTGAGAAGATGGTAAATAGACGACCCATTACTCAAATGGAGTCCCAAGGCTTACTCGACAATCGCCAGTTTGCTTTCCGTCCAGAAAAGTCCGCGGATAATTACCTTACGGAGCTAGAGGATCTCATTGATGGATACCTTGATAGAGGTATGCATGGTGATTGTGTTTCTCTGGATCTGTCGAAGGCTTACGATCGTGCATGGCGTTTTCCCATCCTAAAGTCACTCGAAGAATGGGGCATCAAGGGCCGCATGGGTCACTACGTTTAAAGTTTTCTTGACGATAGGAGATTCAGAGTCATCATAGGAAACAACCGATCTGAGGTCAGGTCTCAAGAGAACGGTATCCTCCTAGGTGCAGTAATCGCACCCACACTCTTTCTCATCTTTTTTTTTTGTATATTAATTTATTTGATAAGGCTCAACCGAATTAACTTAACAGAGCCGAGGATTCATGGTCACTATACAATACATCTTAAAGCTATAGTCAAAAGGTACAACACAATAAACACTTTATCTTCCGCTATCCAAAAAGCCTCCTCCATCAGAACTGGAGCCGCTTCCAGTAGTTTCATTGTATGGCAAATTGTTGTACGCCAACGAGGGTCAGAGCGCGTCCATTGCAGCAATGGACGCAAAACGTGGTCAGCACTCACACACTCATCACGAAACGGTTGCTTTCCAAAGTCGACGACGCATCGACCGAAAGAACTGCTGATGAAGAACAATGAGGAGGACCACACAATGGTTGCTGCCGAGTAAACAGACGATCGCGTAGCACACATCGAGAGTGGCCTGCTTTTGTCGACAGCCGAGTGAACACTGAAACTCTTTCTCATCTGTATGCAATCCCTTTTTGATACTATTCCCCCAATGTACATATACTGGTTTATGCAGACGACATTACCATCATCACTTTCAATATTTTCAAATCGTTAGCCAGAAAAAGGATTCAATCCGCAGTCAATATTGTTGCCAAATGGGCTCATGAAAGAGGTTTCATCATATCCCCTGAAAAATCCCAACTCCTCCATATTAGTAGCAATAGGAAAAAGCTTAGCAAACTACCCCAACTAACCTTAAACCAGACCACAATAGAAGCAGGACAGACTCTGAAAATCCTTGGAGTTTACCTTGATCGGACTCTCAGCTTTAGACATCACGCAGACGTTGTTCGGAAAATCACCGAGTGGCGGCGACAGGTCATTAGGACGATTGGGACAAGAATTTCATGTGCACATAGAACGTCCATCATGCAAATAGTTAACGGCTGGCTTCTGCCCAAAATCTTCTACGGTGCAGGTTTTTTCAGTAACCAAAAAGCTACGTCCGTTGTACAACAAGGCTTTCCGATCAGCTTCCGAAGTTTTCATCACTAGTCCCATATCCGCTATAATGGCCGAGTGTGGTCAGCTCTCCTTCGAACATTATACAACAGTCTGCGTGGTGACTAAGGCTATTCGATGGTTAAGTCTGAAAGGTAGTCAAGAAGCCCCCTTAGTAACAAGAGCAGACGATCTGTTCAACTCCCTTACCAAACTAAATCTCCCTCCAGTTGCAGTGTTACCCAAAACCAAAAACAGACCTTGGAACCAACCACCTCCTAAGATAGATCTCTCTCTCTTCTCCGAAAAGTAAAAGCAGGTGATCCCCCGTTAAAAATATAGATCCCCCGTTCAGAAAAATACAATAATTTCTTCCACATCTACACCGACGGTTCCGTTTCTAATGGAAAGATCGGCTATGGTATCACTATCGCATTAACCAGTATTAGTTCCTCCCTCCCTACATCTTGTTCCATCTTCAGTGCCGAAGCTTATGTCCTCATGAAAGCTTCCAACTTGAACCCTCCACAGTCTGAGAAACCAACTGTCATCTTTAGCGATTCAGCAAGCTGTCTCCGCGAAATGGACTCCAGTTCCATGAAACATCCTTGGCTCATGTCAGCAGAAACATCCTCCATAGCTAATCACGTCTCTTTCTGTTGGGTCCCAGGTCACTCTGGTATCCGAGGCAGGTGGACCGATTGGCTGGTGCTGGTCGAGAAATGAATCCCGAAACAGTTGATGTTCCTTCTATGGACGTTGTCAGATGGGTAAAGGACCAAATCAGGGAAAGCTGGGATCTTGAATGGTTCAATAGCCGAGGTTTCGCCCTAAGAAGAATCAAACGGTCTACATCTCGTTGGCCAGATAATAAAAGCCACAAAGACCGCCGTATTCTTTCACGGCTTAGAATTGGTGCTACCCGTCTTACCCCTTAGCTACCCAATTACCAAAGAGGAACCTCCAAACTGCATCACATGTGGTGTCACACTGTCCATCCCCCACCTTTTTTAGATTGTAGAGCCTACAGTACCGAACGTTTGACTTATAATCTAGATAAATACAACCATAGAGGAAGTTTTATCACCACCCACTGAACAGAAGCTGCTGGAGTTCTTGAAAGCAACCGGATTGTATGACCAAATTTAATTGAAGCAAACAGGGACGAATGACCGTTTACGGTTAAAGTCCCGTTAAAACAAAGACACACACACACACACACTCTATTCCCAAAACACCCCTCAAATCGCGATTAAGGCCTTACTTTCGGAGTTAAAGGCGATTTAAGACTTCGAACCCCAAAATACTCCTCCAATAGCGATTTAGGCCTTTCTTTAGAAGATAAACGCGATTAACGATTTCGAATACCAAAACACCCCTCAACACGCGAAGTAGGCCTTAATTAGCGTTAGCGTTGTTACGGTGTACTTCGTAGAATGGATACTAGCGGCAGTCTTTTAAAATGAATATTTTGCAAAATTGCCAACATCTTTATTAATATAAAAGTTACAGCCAATTATATTTTGAAAAATGAACTAAGTCTGATTGATTTTAAACCAGTTTAAAAAATAACCCAGTATTATTTTCAAATTTAAATATTTTCTCTAATTTATAATATTTTCGCTGATTTTTTGTACAAAATATGACAAGTAAATTCCTTTCAAATGGTGGCTTGGAATGTTGTGTGTATTCGCCCCGTGCTGAGAAATTAACATTTGAAAAGAACGATTTTCATAGGGAAGTATCGTTACTATCACATGATCATTAAGAGATACCAATTCGCCTTATTCTATGCTATGGGTATCTTTTTGATGTTGGGGGTTTGAGAGTTAATGACAGTCCTCTAAATTACGTTCAAGCTACCGGTTATCAACTCTCCGAGTAGAGCCCTGCATAGATCACAGTCCGTCTAGGCCCCCGCTTCATCCAGTCAAAACCGACATCATTATTCACGACAACTGATTAAAATCTCCATCTCTCTTTCGGTTTCCCTCTATTCAGTCTCTGTCGAATATGTGGGCGCGACCACCGGCATATGCTTGTTAAATGGGGGTCGATGTGAACTTTTCGCTCTTTAGGATTGAGTTACCTTTATGGAATTTAGACTTCTTGTTAGTAGTTAATCCTGCATATTGCAATACTTCTTCAAATTCAAATGAAAAGATACTTGGAGAACCCTTGCAGCCCAAGGGGCGAGATGAAAAATACTACAATTATTGTAATTTATGAGCGATTTATCTCCCATTCTCTCCCTCTTGCTAGAAGAAGCTGACATAAAAACCGACGACCGAGCCTGCTCGGACTAATGTTGGTCCCTGACTGATGTTGACAAGATTAGGCCATCGAGACCCGAGGCCAGCCCAAACTCCGACAACGACCCAGCACACGGTCGTCGGTCGGTCGGTGTGGCATTGATTGTGGGGACAAATGATGGGGTAATAGTTGGCTTTATCACGTCACACGGCGAGCCAGGCTGATGAAAATGCACAACGAGCCTTATAAAAATGATAGTTTAGATTACAAATGATTTCAATTAGAGATATTACGGACAAGGACGACGATGGACGGTTGGATGTGGGGTCCCAAGCGTGGCCCTCGGGGTCAGTTTGGCCAGAGAACGATGGTTGGATCTCGGACCAAATGACTTCAGCCAAACAAGCAGACCACGCGTTCGCGTCAATGGGGAATAAATTATGAAAATTTATTACACTTTAAATGCAGAGGAAAAACGCGTCGACGTCCCGAGTTGGACGGTGTGACGTTTACGGTGACTGTGAGTTACGATAACGGTTTATTTATGCGCTGTTGAATTAGTGCGGACATTTATGCGCTCGGTGTAAATGTGGCGATTTGACTGCGTTATGTGCCAGGCGCGATTTACGGTCTTGAAGTGGATATTCGAAATTCAATTTTCTCAGCTCGTAAGCGAAATAAATTTCATTAATTGACAGTGCTAGTTACCACGTTTGGTCGAATGTTAGCTAGATTGTACTTCTGGACGAATCTAATCACACACTGATAGTGAACACTACTTGATGATCTAAAGGCACTCAATACAAATGATTGCATTTGCCGTGTGCTAACGGGAAACAGAAGTAAATATTTGCACAATCAATCGTGCTAATTTTCTACTTATTTCTATTTTGTTCGAGCATCAACAAGTGTTTCCTCACTGCAAGCTGGAAAGGCTCAATGAGCATGATGTCACTGTTCAGCATGAAGGGATCAAAAATGCAATCGAATCTGAGCACCATTTCCTCGGAACTCATCGACACACTTACCATCAGATAAGATAACTACCGGTGGTGCCACTTCAAGCGACTGTATAAAATAAATCTCCAGTCGATTACTGGCTCAGTAGCAATTCCATCATCCACTAAGTCACACAGGTTCCAACCTAAAACGAAAATGTTCAAATTCACCACCTCAGCAATCGTCCTCATCGCCCTGGTCAGTGTGGCCTTGGCTGACGTCGAAGAACCAGCAGGCATCGAATACACACTGAATGTCGTCCAAGACATCGACGCTTACAAAGCAGCCCATCCGGAGCTGGACGTCGTCCCATTGGAAGCCTCCCGAAATGCTCGTCAGCAGATTGTCTACACTCTTGGAAACCGAGTGTCTGGTTTGTAGCAGCTTGATCTGAAATGTTTGCATCAATTAAGAAAATTTGTTTTGAAAACATAGGTGATCGATTGGTAGCAACCAATCAGGATGGCCAATCGTGGTCCACTCTGCAGGATGTGTCGTTGGACTTGAGCTATCCCCAGTCCGGAGTGGGAGCCGTCGTTAGCTACGTGCAGGTGGTGGTGAATCAGAGTTCGAATCAGGGACGCGGCTATGTGGTTTCCGGAGGAATTGGGCAGCGCTATATTCGGCTGGTGATTGAAGCGTACAGCACTAGCTACTTCAACTTCAATGCTCAGATTTATGGACGTTAACTTGGGAATTGGTCATGATTTTGATTTATGATATGTGATACGGTATTTGGGAAAGTTGTGAAAATAAAGCAATTGACATTAGTTATCAAAGGCAAAGCTTTTTCATGAACCCTCCAGATCCTGTATAGATAAGGCTGAATTTGGTCAATTGTATAAGGAATATCCCAGTGAAAGTGAAGCTGCTTTGCACCTGCTGTTGTCTACATTACAATTTTATAGTTTTAAATCTTCTTATTATTTTCTTTTTTCAACAGTCATTTCTTTTGTATTTTTTTCTTTGTCAAATGTTAATCTAGTCAAGGTAGATTGAGAATATAAATGGCAAGTCACTAAATGAATGGAGATGACATTTCCTAAAACTGCGATTTAGTTCTTTTTAATGAAGAAAAACCCGTTTAATGTTTTTTTACCTCAATATGAGATGAACTAGTCAACTGGCTAAAAATCTAAATAATAAAAAACTATAATTAAAAATTGTTTTCCTCAAAACACCCGCGATTTGGACATTACTTAAGGAGATAAACGCGTTTAAAGATTTCAAACCCCAAATCTTTTCTAAAATCTTTTACCGCCTATTTACGGAGATAAGCGCGTTAACATATTTCGAACCCCAAAGGCATTCCTAAACTCAATTTAGGCAATAATTACCTTTGTTACGTACGTAACATAGGTATTCAAAATGAATTGAACGCGTCTTTCCGTGATGAATTTCTGACAGGCCACCCTCCAGTTTTATTCATAACCGCAAAATATGAGCCTGTGCAAAAAATGGTAAATATTGATGAAGGTTTAGCAAGTTAGAGCGATAAAAGTGTGATTTTTTCTATTCTTCCATAGTAATTCCCATACATATTTCATGGCACGACCCCTAAATCTGAATCAATATTTGCCAATTTTTACACAGCCTCATATTTTGCGGATATGAATCAAACTGGATGGTGGCCTATCAGAAATACGTCTCTTTTTTAACTGAAGCACCCTAATCTGCATTGATCGATTTATTTTGAAGTTCTCTTTTGATAACCACTACTATGCAAACAGATTTCACGTTATTTTTGCCACATAGTTTGAGGATGTAGCATCCAAAACGTCAAATACAAGTGTGATTAACAAAGATAATTGATCAGGAAGGACTTATTGAAATTTGTATCTTTAAATCTCGCTTAATTTAAGAATGGGTCCTACGTCCAAGGTAGTGTGGAGATAAACGGATTTAAAGATTTGTTAAACTCAAATTATGATTTAGGTCAAATTTACTGAGAAACAGTGCTTTCCTGATTTTGTCAGCATCCGATTTTGTCACTTCATTTAAACTGCTGCCGCATTTTCCTAATGTTCATAAAACTTTCCTGCAGTTTTTTTTTTAAGTTCGTTTATTTGTAAGGCTCAATCACCTGAGCTTTACGGAGCTTATAATTCATTGTTCTTTGTTTGTAACAAAATTCACTTAATTCTATGTCTAGTAGGAGTCAGGCCGAATACTCGTGGCTTACCCGAGGTTAGAGGGGTACATTGTCGAGCTTAGGGGTAGGGTTTCGTTGTCTCATCAGAGCGATGTCGCCAGTATGAACGGTATTGTGATTCTAGATTCGTCTGGAGTTCGACCGCCTATGGTGACCAGTGGGCGACGATGAGACTCATCGAGACGGGGGACAAGATAAACAAAAACTAATAAAGAGATACAAAAGACAAACGAATTAAATTCTTATACTAGAAACTTGCAGAAACACATAAATCGACTTTTTTTTTATTTAATTCTCTTTATTTTTAGCCTTAGGCTAGTTCATCTCTACACATAAATCGACTGTATATAGCAGAGATCGCGGGTTGCCAACACGTTCTGATAGGGATATAGGGTTGTCTTCCTTGTGCCTCAAGGGTATTCAAAAGTCGCTCTCCGGCGTCGTTATCCGTACATTGCCAAACTGCGTGATAAGGGTGGGGCTTATTTTTCAAAATCTTTCGGGGACACGTTTTCTCATGTGGAAAATGATTACTAGGGCCAAACGAATAACATATCCAAAAATGAGCGTTTTTCGGTAAGATTTAGAGGTGGCGCCAGAGGCCTAAGTCCAATATATCGAACGAAGCTGATTTTCGAACAATTCTAGTGCGTCTTTAAGTAAACACGTGATTTCGTTACCCTGAAGAACAACAATTTTGTCCATTTTTCGATATCTTTAACCATTTTCGAGATATACGGCATAGCAGGTTTGGACTTACACCCACGAATATGGTCTAGCGCAAACAGTTTTCTTGGCAGTGCTAGATACAGTGAGCGTATGAGTACGATACAGATCGAGCGAGAACGCGAGAATGTGAGAAAGAGCGAGATAAGAGAGAGAGAGAATGATTAAATCTCGATGAACATTTCAAATGTTCCTATCCGCTTTGATCGATTCTCTGCATCGAATATCTCTTTTGATAACCACTGCTATGCAAACAGATTTTGCGCTAATTTTACAACATAGTTTGATAAAGGAGATTCTTATCTAGCATCCACAACGTCAAATACAATAGGGAAAGCTTTTACAGCTGAGTTATTAACGGAAGAGAATCGATCAATGCAGATAGGACATTTTGAAATGTTTATCTAGAAATGTGTTCATTATATTTGTGTTAAATTTTATTAATCCATAAAATCCAATTCTCGAATATGATCTCACTATGACGAATACTTATCAAAAATAGTACCTAATTTTCTTCAAGTCAGTTAGGTTTTTCTTGTGGAAGTTAACGTTTACAAGAAGATTCTGGAAACTTTCTTCGTTTTGAGTTACATTACGATTATAATCATGAATTTGCCGGATAACCCTTTCAGCGTGGTCGTTTACGACTTTCAAATGTTCATACCATGAATATAGGCTTCATCCAGGACGATACAGGGACAGTGAGAAAACTGCTGTTCATACCTAGTGTATCAAACAATTTTGCTGTGTTTGCTGTTGCTAAACGTGAAAAAGTTGCATTCAACAACTCTTTGAATGGTACATCCCGCTTTCTCTGTGGTTTCTTACCTCCTGGTTTCAATCGAATCGACAGTGCGAGATTCTGTCGCTCCATGTCGGGAAGACTTTAATCGAATACAGCAAGCCCAACTAGTTCCTCGCTTAGATACCAACCCAAGTAACAAGTTTTATGGAGGTTTTAAAGCATGCTACAAGTCTAAATCATGGTGTACAGAACCCTTATAAAACCGAAATTGTTACTTGGGAAGTGTGCAACAAAAATTTCTTTTGGGCCTTAGGCCTCTGGCGCCACCTCTAAATCTTACCGAAAAACGCTCATTTTTGGATATGTTGTTCGTTTGGCGCTAGTAATCATTTTCCAAATAAGAAAACGTGTCCCCGAAAGAGTTTGAAAAATAAGCCCCACCCTACTGTGTGATCGATGTCTTCGTAACCGTTTCCACACCGACAGATGTTGCTGTCCACGTTGCAGTTCTTCTAGTTTTCTTGAAGTTTCCAGATATTCCCTAACGTTTTCTGAACTTCTATGAAGTTCCTGGAGATAAAATTTTCTGGATTTCTGTTAAGTTTTTTTGAAATTTCATAACTTTCCTGGAGTAATATGAGCTTCGCCAAAATTCCCGGAACGTTCCGAAGCTTCCTACTTTTTTCCTAGAATTAGAACTAAATAATTAATGTAGTTCTTAGATTTTCAATTAAGTTCTCGACATTTTTCTCAAGTTCACGAACTTTCTTTAAATTATCAAACTTATTCTTCAAAATCTTAAAACTTCTTCGAAATTCTAGACTATTTCGTACTTTCCAGATGCTATAAAACTGTTTAAAATATCTCTGAACTTCGTCAAGTTCTTTTGACTTCCCTCAATTTCCCTCTCAGCATTTGTAATAGTCCTCGCAGTTTCCTGTAATTTTCCTGATGTTTTGAAAACTGCTTTGAAACTCGTGGAACTTCCCCTAAAATCTCGTATTATTTTAACAATTTTGGACTTCCCTGAAGTTTTTGGTACTTCTTTGAAGTTGCGTATATTTTTTAATGTTCCGACAATTTTTCTGATATTCATAAAACTTCCTTGAAGACATTACAATGTTTCTGAAGCTTTCAGGACGTTCCTCAAATTCTCGGAATATCTCATAAATTCTCGAAACTCCTTGCAAGTTTGGATGACATTGGGCCAACAAATCAAAAAGTTTAGTTTTCTACCTTACAACATTCGCATTTTAGCCAGGAAAACAATTTTAAACAATAACAACCGAGTTTTTGCTACTATTTATGAAGCTTGAATTTCAAAAATTCTCTAGTCCTCTTTACTTCTCTGATGTTTTCTTGACGTCCCTAATATTCTCTAGACATCCCTTCAGATCTTAAAATTTGTTTCTGGAGCTAATGGAACCATGGCGGTCATTCATTCATTAAGATTTTTTGAACTTCACAAAATGTTCTATAAAAATTCAGAACTTTCCTTATGTTCCCACCATTTGTTCCTGAAACTTTCCTAATATTCTTCGTGAAAATTTCTACAATAACGATCTCAAATTTTTCCTTATATTCCCATGATGTTCCTGGAAAAGCACTGAAATGAATGAAAGCGGCCTTAAAGATTCTCTGGCTTTCCGTGAATTTCTTGGATCTAAGAGTAGAAATTTCTATATGGCGGGTACACTTTGTGAAAACAGAAAATGGAACATGTAACAAAATCATGAAAGATTTTGAACGTTAATAACTCAGCTGCCCCTGGACCAATCTCAATAATTTTATCACCAATCGATCAGAAATATTTCAACGCATCTGTTAAAATTAACATTTAATCAAATTTTAAAATGTCACTATTGAGAATTGTATGAATGTGCAACGGTTGCTATGATAGTTAAAATTATCACCGATTGCCTGTGAAAAACGATTTCCCTAACAAAGATTTCAAAGTTGAATTTCATCCGGTCTCACCAAACGGTGTTTATTGAATCACCGCGTGGTGAGTGGTAGTGTTCTCTACTACACAACGAAACGCTGCCTGAAAGCAGTGAGCTGCAGCCTACATGAGCATCCATCGAAGAAGGAAGAAGCCTCACAGCTATTGATCGGAATCAGTAGCTCTTCGTGAGTCGTTGTGGGCCATCTATGTCAACCGCGTCTATACTAAATAGAATAAACAGAGAGAACCCCGCTCAAATTTCTATTCCTACATGAAACACAAGCTCCTTCTGCAGTTAACAATTAAGATTTATTATATAAGACCCTGTAGTCCTACGTCACCATTGCGTACAACCCCTAAGGGCTTCCTTTTGTAGTTCTTTTTTTCATAATTTACTAAACTTCCCTAAAGTTTGGTAAATTATGATTTTTTCCAAAAATTAATGAAACTGATCTCGAAATGTTTAACTTAAGTTCTCGGAAGGGCCGCTGGCATGTGTTAGTCTCAGGGCACTGATATTTGCATGCCTTTTTCGTAGTGTGTAGAGTAAGAATAATATTAATCAGTTTCCGGAGCCTTTTACTCTTGGAGTAACTGCCATATCAGGTATGTTGCACCATTTGCGCAACCTCTAAACCTTGATTAATATTTACCATTTTTTCACAGACTCATATTTTGGGGTTATTAATCAAACTGAAAGGTGGCCATGACATATCTAGCACTTTTTTTTTAATGAAGCACCCTATACCCGAGTATGATTTTTTTTTTAAATTCTTTATTTAAGAGATTTTTAGCCTTAGGCTAGTTCATCTCTAAACCCGAGTATGAGAAAATATCTTATGAATGCTTAATTATATTCCTCCCGAGCAGGAACGAATATCTCGATGCCTTAAATTGGTATGGCTGAGCCTGACATAAGAGGTAAAATACCCATGGTATCCAAATTAGAGGTGTGGTCCTCTATATCTTTAATATGCGTGTGATGCTCAAACAGTTGTGGACTACTCAAAATTGCTTTGTTTTCATTAAAATGCTATTCAAGTTAAAAAAAACCATCGTCACAATAGTGGCGAATATGAAAGTTCTATAGAGTGCAAGTTCTATAGACTTTTCGGAAGTTCTGCGGTCTTTTCGGAAGCTTCATACACTGAAAACTAAATTTCGTTCAAACGGCGAAATCGCTCGTTTGTTCTACGAATTCATTCGTTGTTTTCTGCAGCCCAATAGATTCGTAAATGTTATGTAGCTAGTATCGTTAGAGAATGATAGTGTGTTAGTGTTATAACTATATCGTTGGAAGGAATAAATCATGTCAAACAAATTTAAAAAGACATACTCGAGTCGAACCATGAACCATACGTTTGTCAGGTCTGTACTTTATCCTCCGCTACAGAAAATGATGAGGCTAAAGACAAATAAGTAGCGCTCATAGAACGATAACTCGATTTTATTTACTTTTTCTGCGGCTTGCTTGTAGTGGTAAAACCGAAAATATTTCAAGTAAAAAAGCATGTCATCTCCAACATCAACACAGGGAAGTCAAGAAGAGCAGTTGTTGGCTGGAAAGTACGAAGTTGAACTCGTATATAATACGAATAAATCATAATAGGGAAGGGAATCATAATCGCCCATTCTGGGCCCATCGAGCAGAAAACATCAAATATATCTATGATCACCCCATAAACGAAACAAATATACGTATGGTACGATATTTTAGTTCAAAAGCCTTCAAACGCAGTTAGTAAGCACACGTGATTTAAATGTTTATACTCATTATCCTCGAAAGCTTAAGAAGCACTCCGATAAAATCAACTTTTTTCTCCATTCGATAGGCCGGAATTAGTTCAAACATTCAAAATTGGAAAAAGAATCCGTTTGAACAAGAGGAATAAGGTGCGGAATGCGCTTTACAAGCCAAAACTTAGCCCCAAACCCTATTGCGCCAGATGACAGGCATAACGAATGTCCCTCTTTTTTTTTATTCCAAATTGTTGAATTCTCGGAAAAATTACAACGTAGCCATTTTTAAACAAATCGATGTAAATGCACTTAAAAAATTAACACCTTTTTTTAAGATCGAAAAGATCGAAAGAAAAAATCGATTTTTTCGATCTTTTTGTGGACAAAGAATCGGTGCGAAAAATCGGAAATCATGCGTTTGAGACTGAAAATGCTCCTTTGCAATATAACAATTTTTAAAAAGATCGAACAGTTTATGTACAAAATCCAACCATTTTAAAAATCTACTGCCATCATCCATTTTGAAAATAATCAATCATCTTGAAATTGAAAGTGTCATTGCTTTTTCAACAATATTCAGATAGATCGACCATTTTATAAAAGACTCGCCATGTTGTTGAATCCACCATTTTGAAAATCAACCGCCATTGGGCATTTAAATTGTCATTTCAATAGTGGAGTTATCATAGCTTTACAAAAATATTGCATTGGTCAAAATTTCAATCCTCCCCTTTTTGGCTAATTTGAAATGTCTAGTTGTGCAATGCAAATGCGAAATGATTGTTTTTGCTTTATACAAATATACCGCTGTGGAACGTGTTATGTTGCTTTTTCACTCAGACCGATGGAATATTATAGCTTTTTCAAGATTTATGATAATATCGAGGTTCTAGGCTCTGCAATCGATAATATTCAAAATAATAATTTTTCGCTAAATGAATTTGAGGATCGTTTCCGATTTTGACAATTTTGGGTTGGAAACTCAAGCGTTGATGAATATCAACAAACGCATATTCGTCTATGGAAAATTAAGTCATTTGTTCATTTCACTTGTACGTTGACAGCGAAGATTTTCAAAACAACCGCAATTCAGCAACACTGGGCAGAAGCGATAGTCAGTGCGTGAGAGGCAGAGATGCTAGATTTTTTTTTTTCAGGAGTCTGCGAAAAATGTCTGTGAATTTCAGAAATGTCTGTAATTCGGCTGCATAAAACTAGCAGAAGTTTTGCGTGTGATGAGGGGGGGGGGGGGTCATGAACTAGATGAGAAAACTCCAAGTTAAGATTAATTAACTCATATTCAGTGTTGGAAAAATATCATAAAATCAAATCTCACCAAGCCAATGCCCACACACTAAGATTATTTTACCGAAATCTGTGAAATTTTACCGAAATCTCAACAGCTTAATCGGTAAACAGTTCGATGATTTTTCACAGATTTTCTGTGATTTTTCGACGAATATCTGTGAAAACTCACCGACTGTTTCACAGATTTCGGTAAAATAATCTTAGTGTGCAAGATCACGCTTGATTTTCGTAGACAAAAATCAACAAGCAAACAATCCAAGTAACAATTTTGGTTTTATGAGGGTTCTGTAGGCTACGATTTAGGTTTGTAGAATGCTATAAAACCTCTTTAAAGCTTGCAATGTTATTTAGGAAATGCGGTTGATTTTGCTAGCTGTGATGTTGCAACTCGGAATATCAACCTAGCAAAAATGACCAGCTGCAAATCTCTCCAAACTTTGGTGAGATTGAATTTCATGATTTTTGCTTTACGTCCGAACGCAACCGAAAAATCCATAACAATGGCATATATCATTGACAGACACGTTCCGAAAAAGATTCATCATCATACGACCCATCCACCATGACATACGAGCGATTTTCGTCGACTGAATTCCAGAAAAAGAGCCGCTCTTAGGAAGTTCACCAAGCACCGCACACTATCCCTTCAACGTCACTATGTCAGGATCAATCACGCATACAAACGAGTTGCGAAACGGTGCTTTATTCAGTATCGACGTGGATTGCAGAGAAAGCTTTAGTCACGTCCCAAGCAGTTTTGGAAGTTTGTCAACGAAGCTGGTCTGCCGTCGTCTATGACACATAATGGTAACGTGGCCTCATCTGCGCAAGATATCTGTCAACTGTTCTCTGAAAAATTTGCTAAAGGGTGATACGGTCAAAATTTGGTCAATATCAACTTGACGTATTTCTTTCAATTTTGCATTTAAAAAACCTGAACACCCCTCATTTTGAAGGTGTGTGTGTGTGTGTAGAATGTTGCTCCTATTTTGATTTTGGAATTCACTCTTCAGTTGTCAAAATGCCGTCCAAGCAAGAAGAGCAGCGTATCAAAATTTTGCTCGCGCATCGCGAAAATCCGAGCTACTCGCACGCAAAGTTGGCAAAATCGCTAAAAGTTGCCAAATCAACCGTTACAAATGTAATTAAAGTGTTTGGGGAACGTTTGTCGACAGCCAGGAAGTCTGGATCGGGGGGAAATCGAAAACCGGAAGCCGCTGAGACGACAAAGAGAGTTGCCGGTAGTTTCAAGCGAAACCCTAACCTCTCTCTCCGAGATGCCGCAAATAAGCTGGGTGTATCGTCTACAACCGTGCATCGAGCCAAAAAACGAGCCGGACTATCGACTTACAAGAAGGTAGTGACTCCAAATCGCGATGATAAACAAAATACGACGGCCAAAGCGCGATCCCGGAGGCTGTACACGACGATGCTGACGAAGTTTGACTGCGTGGTAATGGACGACGAAACCTACGTCAAAGCCGACTACAAGCAGCTTCCGGGACAGGAGTTTTATACGGCAAAAGGAAGGGGAAAGGTAGCAGATGTTTTCAAGCACATGAAACTGTCAAAGTTCGCAAAGAAATATCTGGTTTGGCAAGCCATCTGTACCTGTGGCTTGAAAAGCAGCATTTTCATAGCTTCCGGGACTGTCAACCAAGAAATTTACGTGAAAGAGTGTTTGAATAAACGTCTGCTGCCTTTCCTGAAGAAACACGGTTGTTCCGTATTGTTTTGGCCGGATTTGGCATCTTACCATTACGGTAAAAAGGCCATGGAGTGGTACGCCGCCAACAACGTGCAGGTGGTTCCCAAGGACAAGAACCCTCCCAACACGCCAGAGCTCCGCCCAATTGAGAAATACTGGGCTATTGTCAAGCGGAACCTAAAGAAGACCAAAAAAAACTGCTAAGGGCGAGCAGCAGTTCAAGGCAAACTGGCTTTCTGCGGCGAAGAAGGTGGACAAGGTGGCTGTACAAAATCTGATGGCAGGGGTCAAGCGTAAGGCCTGGCAATTCGGATTTGGAAAAGCGGAAGCCTAACTGAATATTTTTCCTGAATTTTATACTAATTGAACTTGAAAAAGAAATTTAATTTGATTTTTTAAATAAACGATTTCACCGATTTACACGCGTTTTCCCTTGACCAAATTTTGACCGTATCACCCTTTAGTGTCTTCACGGACGAGAGACTGTTACGTAGTTACGTACCACGCTCTGGCCAAACCATGAGCAGAATTGACATCAATCCCGAGATGTTTTACAGGACTTCCTCGAAACTCAAGCCGTCGTACAAGCATGGTTTCATGGCTGGTTGCTCCACTGCCACTAACTTGCTGTGCCTTACTTCCTACATGTCTAACAGTATGTCGGATCGTGCTCAGACGGATGTCATTTATACTGACTTATCTGCTGCCTTCGATAAATTGAATCACCGCATATCAATCGCTAAACTGGACAGGTTTGGTATCCACAGCTGCCTTTTGCAATGGTTTCAGTCGTACCTCACCGATCGCTATCTTACTGTTGTCATTGGTGATCACCAGTCCCGTACGTTCGCTGCCACATCCGGTATACCCAAGGGTAGTCACCTGGGACCGCTGATTTTCCTGATTTATTTCAACGACGTGAATCTGGTAATTGAGGGACCACGATTATCTTACGCAGATGACCTTAAACTCTATCTCCGAATTCACTCAATTAAAGACTGTTGCTTCCTTCAACGTCAGCTGAATGCTTTTGCTGATTGGTGTATTCTGAATCGTATGGAGGTTAACCCGTCCAAATGCTCGGTAATCTCTTTTTCGCGCAAGAAAGAGACTATTATGTTCAAGTATGTTTTGTTAGGCACTGAAATTGAGCGCGTCAGCCAAATTAAGGACCTAGGCGTGATTCTGGATACAAAACTCTCTTTCAAGCAGCACATCTCGCACGCCGTCGTCAAAGCTTCCAAAATTCTAGGGTTTATCTTCAGGATTGCCAAAGACTTCACGGATATCTACTGCCTTATATCGTTGGACTGCTCCTTGTCTCGCTCCATATTAGAATACTGCTCGGTTGTCTGGACTCCTCACTACAACAACGGTGTCGAAAGAGTTGAGTCTGTTCAGCGACGGTTTCTGAGATATGCGCTACGTAAACTGCCGTGGACGGATCCCTTCCGATTGCCTAGCTACGAAAGTCGTTTGCAACTGATCCATCTGGAGCGCCTGTCGGTCCGAAGAGAAACAGCAAGGGCCTTGCTAATTGCAGATATTTTGCAAGGACGCACCGATTGCCCTGTCCTCCTTGAGCAAATTGACATCAATGTTCAACCCCGAGCCCTACGGAATAATTCAATGCTGCGTCTGCCCATACAGCGAACTAATTATAGCATGTTTTGTTTTAGTACTTTTCATGTTTAGTTTAAGTTACATCATTGGGGCAAGTAACGCCTGTTGATGTTCAGTCATATAAATAAATAAATAAATAAACAGTTGGCAGCAGTTCCTTCGTGTCTGCCATCGGCGAAGATTAAAAAGAGATAGCAAACTATACTATAAAACGATGTGAAACGGAATCATTTTTGTGCCGAGTCAGCTCTCAGCTTGATTTTTGCACGTTGTTAATAGTCTCGCGATATCAAAAGAGATCCAATATCTATCATTGTCACGCGTGATATTGAGAGCGTATGAGTGCGGAAAAATATTATTTCTCGCTCAACACGACAAAAGGGCCTACCATTGTTGATCGATTCTCTTCATCGATTTTCTCTTTCGCGAATAACCAAACTGCAAATGAATTCCCCATTGAGTTTGTTATTTCAGGCGCAAGCTAACATCATCTTTTGTCAACCTGTGCTGCGAGCTTAGCGAGATATTCTTTTATGTTGCCGTGGTAAACCAAAGAGAAAGTCGATGAAGAGAATCGATCAACAAGGATAGGCCCTTTTCAAATGTTACGCGAGATTTGATTGATGATTCTGCTCATATTCTTGAAAATGTAGTTAACTCATAGGCGGAGTAAAACTTTACGAGATTTTACAGGAATTTGTTTTCTAATATGAGCATCATGTCGATGTACACGCATAAAATAAATCATATAACCAGTCGAAAGTATCCAAGTGAATTTCACATAACTTTCATGTGATCATATAATATAATCGCACCACTAAATCACATGAACGTTATGTGTCTAATGAAATCTATATGATTACACACATAGAATTTCTTATGTAATGTGATATTCAGATTAAAATCATTGTTTTTGATATTGGAAAAATAATTGTGCGTTCCTAATAGAAACTAAGTGATAACTTTTTTCAGTGTACATATGAAATTATTACACGGAAAAAAAGTTTTTATATAGTTTCCATAATGCATATTAAATTTTTACATTAACAAAACCAATGATATCTATCTGAAGTTCACATAACATTCATGCATTCACATGAGTTATATATGATAAATCACTTAAATTTCATTTGACATATAAGGTTCATGTGATTTTGTGGTGCGATTCCCAATTATGATATCACATGAATGTAATATGAAATTCTAATAAATATTATTCATTGGATATGTGATTTATTCTTTAAATGTATACTTTTAGAATTAAAAGATTTTTCGAAGATTTTTGTCATATTCCAAAAGATTGATGAAGCTCGGAAAATTTTACTCAGTCTACAAGTAAACTACGTTTTCTAGAGTTTGAGTAATTTAAACTTTAATTTGAGTCGATCTTATATGCCATGTAGTGTGGAAATCCGTTTGCTTCTTAGGTCCTATTACACGCCAGCAGCGGGGGAACGAGCACATCTTAGTGAGAGATGCAACCTTCCACCACTTAAATTTAAATAAAACGACAATCAAAAGAGCAATTAAAAAGCTTATTAATACGATTCAAAACACTTCGTGCTCAAAAAGTGTTGATGCATCAGGATCAGGGTTGCTGAAGCGATTCAGATAGGAAGGAATATCGAAATAAAAATCGATAAATGGAGAGTACTACACAACGAAGCCAAGTATGACGAATTGGCGCTAAACACTAACACTGTTGTGACGATTTTACAAATACAGTTTTAAAATAAGATATATCAAGCAACATATTCGTTACATTTTGCAAATTGGAAAAACTTGGCTACATATAATACAATTTGCTGTTACCAACCTTTTTGCCTTTCTCGTACACCAAGTTGTACCGAAAGGCTTGATATCACTTGAAAAACTCAATTTCGTTCCCGGAGAGGAGATGAATGGCATATGTTTAATAATAGACTCATCTCAACGGGATCGGATTTTTTTCTGTATGTATATATATGTATGTATGTGAGTTCGTATGAGTGTTACTCGCTCAATTTTCGCAGAGATGGTTTGACCAATTTGAGTGGAACAAGTTTCAGAAGATGTGTTTCAGATCCCCATAGATTTCTATTGATTTTATTTTTTCCCGATCACGAATTTCGAATGCGTGTTGCAAAATGCATCGCTCGTGTAATTTGATTAAAGGTGTAAAAAGTGTAACCCAGGGGCCTGGCTAGCGGCCATGTTTTTGATGCTATCTCTGTTCTTGTCTTTCTGCTTATAACACGATTTTTGTCCCTTTCCATCATGTATACGTCAGGCGGGCCGTATTTAAATAAGACCCGTGATGTTGCCTACTGTCAAACGTAAAGGATTAATATAGGGTTGCCAGCCCCCTGGTGTAACCAAAATTTTTTTTTAATTTTCCCTTGATTACAGAAGTCTGTAAATACCTATCTGTGAAAAAAACTAAAATGTCTGTAAATGTCTGTAACGAAAAAAATGTCTGAGAAAAAAAATAAAAGTCGCATGTCTGTAAATCTGGCATCTCTAGTGTGAGGGTAAATGAGAAAAAAAAGACACTGAACTGACATCAAGGGTATTTTTTTAGAAAAATGTGTGAGTTTTTTTTACAAATTACTGATGTCGCATACCAAAATTGAATTTTTGATTTCGGTTAACCGAAACATTTGACGAAACATTGAGAAGCCTAATCGCATTCGAGCTTATGGCGTTTAGCCTATTGGCGTTTGGTCAAGTTCTCCACTTAACAGTTATTGAAATACCCACTTCGTTACAGCATTATATTAATAAAATAATGCTTAACATTTTTTTCTGATTCTATAACCAAATGCGTGCCGTGCCGTACAATCTCTGCTATCGTTAAAGATCCACATGCTCAGTACAACCGCAATTAATCGCATTTTAATAACTTCATTAAGTGGCATAGGTCGTAAGCCCATGTTCATCCTGCGGGCATGCTTGGCATGCACAGTTGTACACACCAACTGCTCATTTGCTAATAACTTTGCACACAGTTGACGAAACATGGTTCTGTTTGAAGCAGTAGATAGATTAAAGTTTAAGCTTGTAATAGATACGTAAGAATAAGTAGAGTTTAATTCTAGTAATAAACTGTATTTGTTTTTGCGTTGTAAAAATGAAGTGAGAAATGCTCGCTACACATCTCAGACTATAAGTGTAAAAATTCATTGGCGCTGGTTCAAATGTTAATATTTATCTACTCTTTGTATATCTATGGTAAGTTTTGATCCTAATCTATCAATCACTTTAAAGAACAACAAATATCAACAACAGAGTGAAAAGTTATTAACAAGTGAGCAGTTGGTGTGTACAACTGTGCATGCCAAGCATGCCTGCGGGTCCCATCAATCATGGCATCGATGCTGGTCACGGTCGGTGGAGGTGTTCCAGAGGTCTTCCAAACTCCCGCTGTAGGACATTGAACACGTGCGCGAAACGATTCAATCCTGGTAAAAGTATGTTGCAGCCTTGCAGTAAAGCGATTCGAATTATGTATGTTTAAAGAGCCTCATTTATTAAATTACCTCTCCCTCCGCTATTCACTTACCCCTTTATAGACCCATACGTTGGAAAATGGAGAGATCCTGTTAGGGCACATAAGACGTTCTGTCCTCGGGTTTCATTTTACCAGCAACATTCCTGCTGATCTCTTTAAGCAACACAAATCCAAAAGGGAAATCCTGTAGATTTTCGTGGAAAGCATAACTCACGCAACGTTCCCGAAAGGCATACGGAGAATTGAACATGCTGGCACACGTATGTGTCCATATGGACTTAATTTGATTATTATTAAATTTTCGTTTCGTTTTTATTTGCCCATAATAAAGTTTTACGACGCTGCAAGCGGCTCGATGTTACGGAGGATGAGTTCAGATGCGTGTGAGATGAAGACGCTCTTGGAACGGGGGAACCCTTCGCTACAGCAGCGCTCGCAGGCAAGCCGGTAAGAGGAGCAAAAGGTATACGTGTAATGAGATTATCCCTCAGTCGTCGTCGTCGTCGTCGTCGTCTGCATCTTTTCATTTTGGATTTTTCCTCTCCAGAGCTGCTAGGTTGATGGGAGTATGCCAAAGGGGCCAATGAGTGCTGCTGACGTATGCCGAGATGACGATGGTTACCCAGATAGGGAGCCGAGGGGAATAAACCAAACAGTTGACTTTATGTTTCTCGAATCGGGAGAGGGAGCTGGGGGTGAGGGGTGCATCTTGGTGCTGTTGGAGATGATTCGAATAAGATGTTATTTTGTTTTTTATTTGACTTGAGATTTTACGAGCTGCTAAGGGAAAATAAGTGGATTTCTGTATTAGTACAAGTGCCATAATTAAATGAAGGATCAACCGAACGCAGCAGGGGGGGGGGGGCGGGTATTTGTTGATGTAGAAGAGCAGTTTAGTCGTTTTGAATGTCTCATGCAATATTGGGTTCCAGAAGGGCTCAAAGTTCATAGAGTAGCCGAAGTCTGAAGTATTTACAGTTCTATTGTTTTATTATTCTAAATTTTTCTGAAGTTTTACAGGGAAAGTTCCGAAAGTTGTCACAATTCCAGGAATATAGAGAGGAATGTTGGAGTTGTAAAATCACCCGAAACTCTTGGAAATCCTTAAACTCGACATTTTCCAAAACCTCCTAAAACTTCAGGTATATCAAAAATTCTAGAAATTTAAAAAAAAATTAAATTTGGCATTCCTGGACCTTTAAAAATTCTTATAACTCCCGAATATGCTAGAATAATTCCGGATTTTCTGAATTCATCGAAACTCCATGAACTTTCCGAAGACGATGCTGTACGAGAAACATGTAGTTTATACATGAGCTTATAGAACAAGCAAAATTTCAACATCCCGGAAAGGCAAGCGTTCTACCTTGTATACCACCTCGAGTGCTGAAAGCAAATTTCCCCAACGGCTCAATTTGTTCCATTTTAATTAATATTAATATCCCATATCGCCAATAACTCACGCCATGTCAGAACCCTGTCCAACGCAGAAAACACCCAATTAATATTTCATTCAAAGATAACATTTCTATCAGGAACGGTCGTATTATCATGAAAAAGAAAATCATCTCTTTGTAACCAGTTAGCTTCAATGAAGACGACACTTTATCCTGATAATAGCACCACCCAGCGATGACCACCAGTAACGACATCACCCAGGGGCGCGTTGCCAAAGAATGCATAGCAATAAGTTTTCTCATGCCAATCGCAAGTCTATCACAACTCTGTTTGCCTCATCTGATCCCCTTGAGGTACGCCCCCCCTCCCCTCCCCTGGGTTCCCTTTCCAGTCTCCATCGAGGCCAACAATCCCATAAACGGGAACTCATCGGCAGGAACTTCCATATGTGGAGTTCAACGTACCAAGCCGCCGGCAGGCCGCCGATACGGTACCTCTACTGTCCTACTGTCTATTCGGATTGTTGATCCCCAAGGAAATGCTACTTTCTTCCTTGCGTTTCCCATTACCTATTCAACGGGCGACTCATTTCAATTCACTGACACGGTGACATTATCTAACGCATTGCATCAAAACATTCAACCGTGCTGCTTGCCAGTTACAACCCGGTTTTCTCCAACCAACTGCCGCCGACTGTGTGACATTAATTTTCATCAATGCGCTCCACTAGAAACCGAGAACCGGAATCCATCACGGGCAGTGGGATCGGTACGGTCGCAGAGCACGTTCCTGCAAATGGCCAGTCGGCCAAACAAATGCGGCAAAAGAGATTGTGTGTGTGTGTGTGTATGTATTAAGATTAAGATAACGGTAGGTCCCGTTCTCGATACTGCCTTCGTCGGACTGCCAGACCATTTCCTCCATCATCGATCAGTATGGTTTGATCTGTGACTTTCCTGCCACATATGTGTGACTTTATCGGTTCGGTCTTGACTAGATTTGTTTCTGTTTTTGCTCACACGTCGTCGGCTGGGAGTCTTGATGACGGGGAGTGCGAGGCAAAAAGTTTACAATGTTGGAAGCATAATTAAAAGCACGCCTGGGGCAGGATCGTGAGCAAATCGTAGGGTCCGGCGGGAAGTCGTCTGATAAGATGGCAGATGGAATTGCAAAATCCTTGACGGTTGAAGCGCCAGATAGTGGGAACTGTTAGGGAACACTCGTATTGCGTCATAGCAAGTGAGATAAAATAAATTAATTAGTTGCTGCTTGCAAGAAGTCAAAGCTTTTGAAGTATATGCGTACACTGAAATGAAAACATATTACTGAAATTCCATGATATTTTCTAAATAAATACAATTTTTAAGCCAACCAAAAACATTTTCTAACTTTAGACGCCATTAAGGTGACCAAAATAATACCTCGCTATAATACCTCTTGTTAGGGGAAATGGATGTAATGTCAGCCTATATGCCCCTAATTTGGACCCATATACATTCAGCAATCGACTAAATTATCAATAGCGACCAAAAATTGCCATTAGTACCGTCCCAATTATGCGTTCATCTAGATAAAATTGATACATATCATTGATTCCTATAATACGGTCGATCTGGCATTAACGAATACACGTACCAAATGGTAAATATTTGAGCTAATTGGGACCAAACACTTATTGTACGCCAATTTGAAGAAATAACATCCTGATGTCTTTTGAGAAATTGTTAAGCAGAAACTTGACCACCTTTTGGGCAGCGTCAATTTCCGATAGGTCACAAGTCTGGTTCTGTGGAAGATCCGGAACATCCGTAAAAGTGGCCAATTCGAGAAACTGATGCTAGAGCTCTGTGTTTTTTTTTTCGAAACCACTCATAGACATCTTAACAGAATGAATTCGGAGTTGTGATAGCATTATGGACTCTGGGGAATACGGATGGCCCACTGGAGGATCCGGAGCATAAAGGCTGACTAAAAGTAAATTGGTACGCTCCTCGCGCGCCGCTAGCACGCATCTAGTGTTGGGAATCGAAAATCTTTGACAGTGGTTTGTTTACACTTCTATAGAGAACAACTGGTGCAAGTTTGATTAAAGCAGTCGATCGCGTTCAGAAAAAACGTCAAATGGAACTCGAAAGAAGAAACAATATTGTGCACAAACACCTGAAAAATCTGGAGTGGTCTGGTTCTAAGCTGACTAAAGTGCTGAAGATGCCGAAAACAACAGTTTGTCGAGTGCTCAAAACCTACAAGGAAACTCTGAGTGTGGGAAGGATTCAGCGGACCTATGGACCTGGGCTGCGTATCGAACGACAACGGCCAACGATACATGAACTTTGCAGCCTCTCGGAGTATGGTAGTTCGAAATACCTTTTTCCCCCGCAAGGATATCCACAAAGTCACCTGGAGATCACCTGACCAACACACAGAAAACCAAATCGATCACGTTCTAATCGACGGGAAATTCTTCTACGACATTATCACCGTCCGCACGTACCGTAGTGCTAACATAGATTCGGACCACTACCTAGTTGCAACACCCGTCGAAGTCGAACGCCGCGACCCATCATTGCGGAATTACGGGACGCCGGAGTTGCCCAGGACTACGCGCAGCAGCTGGAAGTTGCACTACCCACGGAAAAGCAGCTTGGCGCAGCTTCTCTTTTTTTTTATTCAGGGGGGAATCTGCTCTCCGACACCTGAGAAGATAACTCAGGGTGTGGGGATGGGAGAAGTAGCGCTCCCGACCCACTAAACCTTACCCTGTGCTCTTGGCTCTTGCCCTTCCCCGGAACCGCCCGAAAGCATTACATCATGGGAGGGGGTCGGGTGCGCTGTGGCGTATCACTAGTGGTGTGTCAGACGTGACACTCGCTACTGCACAGTGAGCAGCTGTGCAGGGCCTTCCTCTTGTTGTTCGCTGTTAATTGTTCGCCTGAGTTCTAGAGCAGACGTGATAGCCAGCCAACTGTCCAGGGTAGCACAGGACAGATGCGACCGCTTACCAGCTGCGTGTGCTAAGCACTCTAAGAACCCGGTGTCACTCCTGCCTTTGCACAACGAGGGTTTGTGCAGGGCTTATCGACCTCCTGGGTCCTTACTCTGCTGTAGTTCGTGTAGCCGCAATATCTCTCCCTTGGGTTCGATAATTAGCGTTTCCAGGGCACACCACGAGGAGGCGAACTACTTCATGCCCCAGCTTCTCTGGAAGATGGCTGGAGGGACATCCGGTCCGCCATAGGTAGTACTACCGGCCACAGACCGGTGTGCTGGTGGAGCGAGTCGATTGCTACCCTCAGGGCGTCTTGCCTCCAGACGAGAAGGAGGATGCAACGAGCTCGTACGACTGAATCTCGGGAGGAACGCCGCGTCGCTCTCCGACCGGCTAAGGCAGCCCTCAATAAAGAGATCGACAGACGCAAGCGCGCGTGCTTTGACAGCCTATGCCAAAGCGCCAACACGAACCCATGGGAGGATGCTTACAAAGTGGTCATGGCAAAGACCTGCGGCGTGACGGCACCCCCGGAGAGATCACCAGCGGTACTGGCTCCGATCGTTGGGTTCCTGTTCCCGCGTAGGGACGTAGACTCCTGGCCGCGGATCCCAGGCGCGGATTAGGGAGAAGTGTCTAGAGTGACGAACAGTGAACTTGGCGGTATTGCCAGGTCGCTGGTGGTGGGCAAGGCCCCGGGCCCAGATGGGATCCCGGTTGTGGCTCTGAGGGCGGCCGTTGCGGAAAATCCAGACATGTTCCGTTCTGTTTTCCAGACTTGTCTGGACGTAGGCGTCTTCCCAGACGCGTGGAAGCGGCAGAAGCTGGTGCTGCTTCCGAAGCCAGGAAAACCCCCTGGGGACCCGTCAGCATACAGACCCATCTGTTTGCTGGACACCACTGGGAAACTGCTAGAGAGGGTCATCCTCAACAGGTTGTCGGCCTACACCGAAGGTGTAGACGGCCTGTCAAGCAGCCAGTACGGGTTCCGAAAGGGCAGATCCACGGTGGACGCCATCCGCGACGTCATCCAGACGGCAGAGGTGGTCCATCGGAAACGAAGGGGCATTCGCTACTGCGCGGTGCTAACCTTAGACGTGAAGAACGCGTTCAACAGCGCGTGCTGGGGGGCGATAGCCCGCTCGCTACACCAGCTCCAAATTCCCGGAGGGCTGTATAAGATTCTGGAAAGCTACTTCCAGAATCGTGTGTTGACGTACGACACAGAAGATGGCGAAAAATGCGTTAGAGTCACCGCAGGTGTGCCACAAGGCTCCATCCTGGGCCCGGTGTTATGGAACGTCATGTACGATGGACTGTTGAGGATAAAATTCCCGGTAGGCGTGAAAATTGTAGGTTTTGCCGACGATGTCACGCTGGTAGTCTGCGGGGAATCCCTCGAGGAGGTAGAGCTGACAGCGGCCCACTGCGTCAGGCTTGTGGAGGAATGGATGAGAACCAGGAAACTGGAGCTCGCCCATCACAAGACGGAAGTGGTCGTAGTCAACAATCGCATGTCAGTACAGCATGCAACGTTGACAGTCGGCGGAAGCACAATTAGGTCTGTGCGCTCTCTAAAACTCTTGGGGGTCATGCTCGACGATAAGCTCAGCTTCGGCTGCCACGTCGAGTACGCCTGCAAGAGAGCGTCTATGGCTGTGGGGGCATTATCCCGTATGATGTCAAACAGCTCGGCAGTGAATGCCAGTAAGCGCAGGCTCCTCGCTGGGGTCGTAGTATCTATCCTCAGATACGGCGGCCCTGCGTGGGCTGCGGTACTGGATATTGACTGCCACAGGCAGAAATTAGAGAGTACACACAGGCTAATGTGCTTAAGGGTGGCCAGTGCATACCGCTTTATCTCGAGAGAGGCCGTCTGTGTCATAGCAGGGATGATGCCAATCAGCCTTATCATTAAGGAGGATGTGGCGTGCTATGACGCGAGGACCGTTCGAGGGGTGCGCAACAACGCGCGAGTTGTGTCGACCGCGAGATGGCAATTGGAGTGGGAAAACTCCACAAAGGGGAGGTGGACTTACCGCTTGATACCTTCCGTATCAAGCTGGGTCAACAGGCGCCACGGGGAAGTAAACTTCCACCTGACACAGTTCCTGTCAGGCCATGGCTGCTTTAGGAGCTACCTGCATAGGTTCGGACATGCAAGTACTCCCACCTGCCCCACATGTGCTGGTGTCGAGGAGACCGCCGAACACGTCGTGTTTGCCTGTCCACGTTTCGAGCCAGTATCGAGCGCTATGCTAGCGATATGCGGAGCGGATACCAGTCCGGATAACATCGTTCCTAGGATGTGTGGTACCACCGAGAACTGGAGCGCGGTGGTGACTGCGGTCACCCACCTAGTTTCGGTATTACAACGACAGTGGCGAGCCGAGCAGCAGCTACCTACTGCCCGACTAGATCGTTAGAGTATTGCTAGAGAGGCGCCATAGCGCTACAGCGGCCCCTCCCACGAAGTAATGCCTTCGGGCGGTTCCGGGGAGGCCAAGGGCCAAGCGCACAGGGTAAGGTTTAGTGGGTCGGGAGTGAAATTCTCCCATCCCCACACCCTGAGTTCCTTCTCAGGTGTCTGTGAGCAGATTCCCCCCTGTATAAAAAAAAAAAAAGAAAAAGGTAGTACTGCTGCAGCGGCACTAGGTACTGCAATCCCGGACCGAAGAAATGACTGGTTTGAAGGCGAATGCAAACTGTTAGTAGTGGAGAAGAATGCAGCACGGGTGAGAATGCTGCAACACCGCACGAGATTGAATGTGGAGCGATACATACAGGCGCGGAACAGACAAAACTCGGTTTTCCGAAGGTAGAAGCGTCAGCAGGAAGACCGAGATAGCGAGGCGATGGAAAATCTGTACCGCGTAAACGACACACGGAAGTTCTACGAGAAGCTAAATAGTTCGCGCAAAGGCTACGTGCCGCAAGCCTATATGTACAAAGACTTGGATGGTAACCTTCTCACGAACGAGTGTGAGGTGATTGAGAGGTGGCAGCAGTACTATGACAAGCACCTTAACGATGAAGCAGCTGAAAACGAAGGTGGCACGGCAACATACCTTGGAGCACGCGCAGAAGGCGACAGGCTACCGGCTCCTGATCTTCAAGAAGTGAGCAACTACCAAGTGATCTATTAAAATACGGTGGTGCAGCATTGGCTAGAGCGCTGCACTGGGTAATTGCCAAGATTTGGGAGGAGGAGATATTACCGGAGTAGTGGATGGAAGGTGTCGTATGTCCAATCTACAAAAAGGGCGACAAGTTGGATTGCTGCAACTATCGCGCGATCACACTGCTGAGCGCCGCCTACAAGGTACTCTCCCACATACTATGCCGCCACCTGTCACCATTTGCAAGAGAGTTCGTGAGGCGGGACTCATGGGTGACCGCGCTATCACCGATCAAATCTTCGAGATTCGGCAGGTTCTGCAGAAATGCCGCGAATACAACGTGCCCACACATCATTTGTCCACCGATTTCAAATCCGCATACGACACAATCGATCGAGATCAGCTATGGCAGATTATGCACGAGTACGGATTTCTGGAAAAACTGACGCGATTGGTCAAGGCGACGATGGATCGAGTGATGTGCGTTGTTCGAGTATCGGGGACACTTTCGAGTCCCTTTGAATCTCGAAGGTGGTTACGGCAAGGTGATGGACTTTCGTGTCTGCTGTTCAACATCGCGTTAGAAGGTGTGATCAGAAGAGCTGGGATAGACACGAGTGGCACGATCTTCAGGAAGTCCATCCAGCTTCTTGGCTTCGCCGATGACATTGACATTTGTATTGGATATGTCATACAATGAACTGTGCATATAGTGGTGAGATCATTGGATAACACACGAGTATTGGTATATGTAAGTACCCCAAGCAGGATTGCTCTGGGATCGATGAGTAGGATAGTATGTGCAGTCGCAGTGTTCGGTCGATTGGTCAGAAGAATGTTCGGGAGTGATACTCGGTGCATCGAAGACAGTAAAACATTATGGCACGGAACTTTGAGACGATGGCGGAAACGTACATCAGACTGAAGACTGAAGCTAGGCGGATTGGACTTGCCATCAACGCTTCTTCTGCTTCTTCGCATTTCAAGCTTATTGCATATCGCATATTAGCTTATTGCGTGCTCTCAACTTAGTGTTCTAGGTGCACTTCCACAGTTATTAATTGAGAGCTTTCGATGCCTGTACCATTTTTGCATTTGTATAATTGTGTGGCAAGTCCAATCATACTTCTATGCCCAGGGAAGTCGAGAAATTTTCCAACCCGAAAAATTCCTATACCGGACCGGGAACTGAACCCAGCCACCTCCAGCATGGTCTTGCTTTGTAGCTGCGCCTTTACCGACTGAGCCATCAACGCATCAAAGACAAAATACATGAAAGGAAGAGGTTCTAGGGAAGACAATGTTAGCCTCCCACCCCGAGTTCAGATTGACGGTGTCGAAATCGAAGTGGTCGATGAGTTCGTGTATTTGGGCTCACTGGTGACCAAAAATGATACCAGCAGAGAAATTCAAAGACGCATTATGGCATTAATCGTGCCTACTTTGGACTCCGGAGGACGCTCCGGTCGAATAAAATTCACCGCCGCACGAAGTTGACTGTCTAAAAGACGCTGATAAGACCGGTGGTCCTCTACGGCCACGAAACCTGGACTATGCTCGTGGAGGACCAACGCGTCCTTGGTGGTTTCGAACGGAAGGTGTTGCGTACCATCTACGGTGGAGTGCAGATGGATGACGGAACGTGGAGGAGGCGAATGAATCTCAAATTGCACCAGATGCTGGGAGAACCATCCATCGTCCACATTGCAAAAATTGGGCGACTACGGTGGGCTGGGCACGTCGTAAGAATGCCGCACGACGACCCAGTGAAAATGGTTCTAGAAAGCGACCCAACAAGAACAAGAAGAAGAGGCGCGCAGTGGGCAAGGTGGATCGACCAAGTAGAAGGTGACCTGCGGACCCTTCGCAGACTACGAGGTTAGCAAACTGTGGCCATGGATCGAGTAGAGTGGAGACGACTTCTTCGGACAGCAGAGGACAACAAGGCCTTGGCCTGATTGGTAAGGTAAGTTTATCAAAATAAAATAAAAATGGCTCACTTACCCTATAAGATGTTCAACATTTTTCAAATCATCGTCGAGTTCAGATCATTCCATTCAATACTTTAAATATAACTGAGTCAATGTTCTAAGCAGCGAAACATTTCCAAGCTGATTTATAGCGTCTATGCGCGCTTTCATGAATATAAGATGTCCTAGGTCCTCCAAATCGTCCTGGGGTTTAAATCAAATTATCTGTTATATCAACCACGAATGATACAATGTCAATGACAACGGAACATGACCAAACAGTTTCCTGCAATCAATACTCATAAGTAGAATACAATTTATATGTATATGAGATGTTCTTAAACCTCCAAATTATACTGGAGTTCTGCTCAAATGAACTACTAGATGATTACCGACTGAGTCAATGCCCTTAGAAACGAAACATATCCAAACAATTTCATGGAGTCCAAGCACATCTTTTACGAATGATTTTCGTGTATTTAGGATGTTCTTGATGTTCCTCCTGGAGCAAATGTTATAAGATATTCAAGGTCAACCAGATATTTCACCGTTTATGCACATTATTTTGGTTCCCCGTTTATGGATAAAACATATTTTAAGTTCTCCAAACTATCCATATATTCAGATCATTTAATCTAGTAGATTAGCCTCATTTGTACAAACCTAAAAATTTGTCCTAGCCGTGTTTGCTTGAGCAAATCGCGATTTGATCTCCATGATGCACAGTGGGCAAAATTTGACAAAACCGCGACTAAATTAAATATCTCGGCTGCCAAACGGTTTCAGTCTACATGTTATACATATTCTCAACGGAAAAATTCTGCTGAATCGATCATTGGCCGGAGACTTTTGCGTACCGAGATAGAGGGCCGGGATCAACCCGAGTTCCCGGTAAAGTAGGAAATTCCACTATCTATCGACCTAACTTTAGACTTTACTTAACGTATATTACTGGAAATTGATTGTACTAAGTATATATGGTGTAAAGACACCATATACGCCCTCAGGAAAACTCTACTGGCCTAAAGGAGGATCCGGAACGACCGATAAAGTGGCCACATTATAAAAAATGTCATAGAAACTTGTGATTTTTAATATGGAAACTATATTTTGGTGTAAAGTGGCCATATTATGGTTCTCCGGATAATCTGGATTGACCGATAAAGTGAAATCCGTTCAGTGGGCCATCTGCTCAGCAGCCAAAACATCAGTACCAGGACATCCTGCCCTCACTCACCCGGAAGTGAAGTTGGCAGCCAGATGAATTGCAGACTGCCTTGAACAACATTTCAAAGTACAGGTTAACTGTCCGAAACCAGGAGGAAGTGGTAGTTTCAATAACGGCAGCCTTGCCCGCCGTTTGCTTTCAGAGCCTGACGTATTTGCCGATATTTTGAATGTTATTAGGAATATGATGCAAAATTTGAGACTGATCAGCAATTTGGCGCTTTCGTCACCGAAACTGAATGCTGAAAAGATGAAGTTGCTATACGAACATTGAAAAAAAAAAAGTATTTTGGAGGAGTTTCCGTTCATTAAAGCATTACACCTTCTTTGCACAAATACAAACATTTAGCAGATTATATCGATCAATTGATGATCATTTATTCATCACCAGGTGAATTATGGAAGAGTATTGGAACGCGGGTAAAGATCTATATATTTTTGCATTAGATATTAAAAAAGCTTTTGATACAGTCAAAATACAAAGTTTAAAGGACGTGCTGTTGAAATTGCAAGTACCATCCCGTTTAGTCGATAGGATTTTAGTTTGCGTTATAGATGAAATCACAAGGATTAAGTGGGAGGGACAATTATCTAAGGAAGCAAAAAGAGGAAAGGGAATTAAGCAGGGGTGCCCGTTATGTCCATCATTATTTAATTATTTAATACAAAGTGTTTTATTGAAATTAGCTGACAAAATTCCGGGACTTAAATTATTAGATTTGGGCTACCTAGAATTGCCAATAATTTTAGCATTCGCAGATGATTTGATTATAATAGCTAGAAATAAAGAAGAACTTGAAAAAATACTCAAGGCATTATTTGAAAAATTGAAGACAGTAGGATTAGAAGTGAATTTTGATAAATGTCAAGTCCTTATTAGGTTTGCCAACGATAAATCTAAATCGCTAACTGAAATAACTCTAAATGGTAATACATTCAAAGTTAGTGAGAAAATAAGATTTTGAGGAGTAACACTAACTTCAACTCTAAACCGGAAATTAACTAACAGGCAGAGATGCTTGAACGCTTATAAAACAAGTCACATTGTGGTAGAGTTCTGTAAAAAATTCAAACCAGCATGGGAACTAGGAAAACTTATTTATAAAACTGTTATAGCACCGTCATTAACATATGGTACAAAAGTGTCAGTTTTGACTAAGAAAAGCAGAATTTCGATGGCAAATTTTGAAAAACTAATACTGATAAATATATTTAACCATAACCAGATTCAATGCAAAAAAACTATTGGAGGGTAAAACGATCAACAGAAAAATAAGAATAGGGCGATTAAGCTACTTCGAACACATTATGCGCAGGGAAAGGGAACATCCTCTTAGAAAAGCATTTCAATTGAAGTTCAATAAAAAAAAAGAAGGAAGACCTAGTTTAACTTGGAAGCATTTTTTTGAACAAGATAAAAATAGATATAGAGATTTAACAGAGAGAGATTGGATAGAGTTAGTTAAAGATAGAGAAAAACTCAAAAAAGCAGCTGAAACAATTTATAAAGATAGTTCAAGCGAAATATCAGATGGGGAATCTACGGATGAAACGAAAGTGTAAGAGATAGATACAAACATTGGAAAAAATCAAGAGGAAATGAAGCCAAGATATGCAAGAGGATCAATAAACACAAAATTCAAGTAAAAATAGGTAGAGATAAAGGTAAAATTAACAAATAGATGTGAAATTCATATCAGTTAACACAAAAAATAAATAAACAAAGACTTGGGCTGCACATTACTTATGAGAGATGACGAACAAAATGGTTTCAATGAAAAAAAAACTATACATGGTAAGATAATTCTACAATGTTGATATCAAGATAAGTGACTGTTATTGATGAATCATTATATAAAACATATAAATTACAATATACATATACAAAAGGGAAGGGAGGGTCCAACAGGGCAACCAATTGAAGCGATTTGGATAGGGAGAGTGGGATTGCCAACTTCCTGTTGCTCACATTTCGTGGATAGAGGGCGGGCTCTTCTTCATACTCATGCGGCATCCTTCTGGACGAGGGCTTGTTCCATTGCGAATTATATGATCTTGGTTGCTGGAAGGAGATTCTTAATCTGTTCCCGGTGGGTTTCGTGTGGGTGTTTCTGCTTATGGGTCCACCCCTTCGTTTTTGGCCCTTCATACAGCGAATATATTTGTCAGTGGGACTTGATCAATGATGAATATGATTTGTCAGTGGGACTTGATCAAGCCGTCCAGATTGGATTGCCCATTGCTATGTGCAGGCGCCTTGCTACATGAGTTGTAGTCTCAATCATCATCAATCATCATAATATCGATCAATTGATAAGGTAAACTACCTAGAAATAAAAATCAAACTATTTATTTATTATTTTCAGCCATACACTATTAATTTTGTGGATGAGCAGGATCGAGAGCGAATGCACCAGCGCTATAAATTTTGCAGGCCATCCTTGCTAGAAAAATGTCTCCCGAGGCAAATTCATATAAAAATAGATATGATGGCAACGGCATTAGCATGGTCCGATCCGAAGCTATCGTATTTAACATACCACAATGAAGGTTCGAAAGTAGCATTTCGTAGTAAGAATGTGAAATACATGGAGGAAGTGGCACAATATTATATGGATAGTGGTGTAGAAGATGAAAGGGAAATGAATGGCGAGCAAGATTGCGACGACATGGAATACGACAGCATGAGTTTGTGTGAATACCGTTTTATTAGAGGCCCGTGTGGGCCTAGATAAGACTTTTAATTTTACATGTATCAAATACCGAAATTGAACATTTTTCCCAACTTGTGCGGCAGACAAATGCCGAACAATTTAGATTATACGACCTACTTAATCGGTGTACCCGTGTTATTCGGAGGACCAAGATATGGTAATTTTATCTCAAACTATAGATTCCATATTAAATACGCTTTCATCTCGCGATTTTGAACAAACAACAGTTCTAGAACAATTTTTATAATGTGGCCACTTTATCGGTCAATCCAGACTATCCGGAGAAACATAATATGGCCGCTCTACCCTAAAATATAGTTTCCATATTAAATACGCTTTGATCTCTTGATTCTGAACAACATAGCAAAAATCACAAGTTTCTAGGACATTTTTGATAATGTGGCCACTTAATCGGTCGTTCCGGATCCTCCTTTAGGCCAGTAGAGTTTCCCTGAGATTGTATGTGGTGTATTTACACCATATATACTTAGTACTATCAATTTCCAGTAATATGCGTTAAGTAAACTGTACAATTATGTCAATAGATACACAAAAGTCTCCGGCCAACAAGACCACCTGAAACCGTTTGGCAACCGAGATATTCAATTTAGTCGCGGTCTTGTCAATTTTTGCCCACTGTGCGATGGTTTGAAGACTTCTCGCATAAATGTTAATGGATCGTAAATGATGTGGTCTGGTTGGATTGTTGCTAAACAAATTGTTTTAGCCATTGCATTGTTGACGTTGAAGATTATCTGATCTGAAAAATAGGAATGTTTGCGGAACCTAGAACATCTTATATACATGGAATTACATGTCATTGATACACGTATGTAGACTTTATAGACTACATGAGCCTGCTTGAACGGGTTTACTACTATAGACATTGTCTCAGCCGTGGTTAACCTAGTAGATCGTTTGGTCGAAATACAGAACAGTTGGAGGACCTAAAACATTTAATATGAATAAAAATGGAATGTGAATTTTGCGGATCAATTGTTGCTGAGTGCACTGTACCATTGTAGAAGTTAATCTAGTAGATAATTTTATCTGAACTCCAGAACTATTTGGGAAACCTAAAAAATCTAACATTGATCAGATTGTACATGATGTGCCAATAGTGTTTGGGCATGTTTCTTTGCTAAAGACATTATACCAGAAGTGGTTATCTAGTCGCTCTCGGATGATATGGAGAACCTAGAACATTCCAAATACATGAAAATTAATCGTGGATGGTGCGTATATCCTGTATGCAACTGGTTGAACATATATCATTGCTGAGGACACCGTGCTAGCTCTGGTTGATCAAGTAGTTCAAATAATCTGAGCTCAAAACAATTTGGAGACCAAGTTTAAGACCCTAGAATATATTACGGTTAAGTAAACTTATACTGAATAATTTATTTAGATCATTAGACCTAATGGTAATTCATGTCTAGTTGCTTAGGGTATCGTCTCTGTTCATGATCAAGTGCATGTTCTCTTTTATAAAATCTTTATAAGGTTTTGGATATCTGGGACATCAAGTTTGGCTATAAACTATTTGTTTCATATTTGTACTAGTCCAAATCCAAAAGCCAATAATAGAGAGTAGGCATATATGACCCATCCGTCCCGAAAGGGTAAGGCAAAGAATACTCATATATGACAACCTTGTGATATGTACTGCATATTTAGCATGAATATGTGTACCAGTCCATAGATGACAATTGCTCAGCTCTTCTAAAGACAATTTTAAAGTGTGCTGAGTTCCATGATTGAGTATCAATGCGTGCTCACTTTTTCAATAAACCTATCCAGCTGAACTCACTCTCAACAATGCAATGCTTAAATAATAATCACTGGTCAATCCGTTCATGCTTTCACCCTTTTCCAACAAAACACATGCTCTAAGCAAATTACACATATTTACATAACAACCTCCCAGCCAAGCACCCCATCGCACTGGATCCAATTTTGACCACAATTACTCTAACGGCAACAACTATGGACCATCAGGGATACGCCCTCTCTGACCCCCTGCCGCCTGCTGGCAAAAGAATAAACACCTTTCTCCCTTTCACCGAACCCAACATACAGAGCAGAGCATACCTACTCTCACGCAAATACAATGGGGAAGCGACGGTGGCGATCAAGGAAAAACCAACCGAGCATTCCTTCATTTTATGCTAATACCTTTTTTTCTCATAGCTGACCATCTCACGTACTTACGCAGCTAGGTACGTGAGCTCGCATAATGGTAACTGCCTGATCATCCCGTAACAATAACGATGTAATAATACGGACGCTCCCCTTCATTCCTTTCGGAACTGTACGGTACTCTCATCCAAAGCTCCCGCAAGGGTTATAATTGGTTCTTGGTGCGGCTGATCGTTTGCTCGACTATTGCCGGTGCACGGAGATTCCAAGATTGGGCAGAATTCCTCGGAACCATTGACCTTTCCTTAAGGAAAGCGCACCCAAGTGTGCGAATTAATCACCTATTGACCGACTTTCTCCCCGTATCATGGATAGTGAAGGTCCCGAAATCCGCCGACTACCGGTCGTTGTCATCCGGCAACGACCTGATGATGTCCAATTAATTTGTTAAATTGCATCTTATCGTGAGTCCAACATCGACTGATTGAATCGCGTTTTGTGGTGGCGTGCCAGCTAGATCTCCAATCGCCAAAACAAGCTCATGTTTACGAATGTGTCCAAAGCGAAAATCTGCTTTATTACCCGGGGGCCATAAAGTTATACTTCAACTAGGTATTTGGGATGTGCTTGGAGCGGTTTGGATTTGATCCGGTGGTAACCATGATGGACCCGCTAAGCTGGGGACTAGACTGGTTTGTAGAGTAGGATTACTTCTTTTAGGTCGGCGACTATAATCAGATGAAGTTGTTTGATTTACATTTAAGACTTTTGATTTCGGACAAGTCTAACCAAGAAAACCTCCTGAGGGCCAAATCGATCCTATCAACATACCTACCTAGTTTCCTCCTTGACATCTTTCTCTATTCATCAGCCATTTGGCTGAGCTATCTCTTATGCTAAATGAACCCGAACTGCCCGCTTGAGGTAAAAGAAAGAATTAAGAAATCCAAAGGAGGAGTGTCTTATTTGAAGTAGAAAATATTATAATCCAAATTGGTCGAACATGACACGAGAAAGGCGAAACTAGGGCACTGGTGTGCGTGTGGATAGACAGATTGAGGTACCTCTCTTATTACCAGCACGCGAAACGAAAGCCGGCTAATGAGCTATCAATCCATCGACTGGTTGGATGTTTGACCTCGGAGAAAGCCTTCAAACCGATTTGGTCTAATCGTTCGATTCATGACTTGCAAAATCAATTTAAAAAAAAAAATGACTTCAGTCAGGAGGAATTCCTTTTCGGGACACTATCGCCGCCAGACTCTACCCGCAGAAATTATCTCCTTACAGTTTTACAAGCTTAATTACATTTTTTGCTTCCAAATTGAAAAATCATTACGCATCCCTGTGTCGCCATTCACGAGATTTATCGTCACCGGTCTTCGTGTTCGAATTTGACTTGCAGTCGGCGCGCATGGAATCAAAACTGCCGAAATGGCACAATGTTACTTTTATCTTTATAACGAAGCGCTTAATAGCGTGTAAATGGCGGCAGCAACGGCGTATGGCAATAATGATGACGACGACGACAACCGACCGACGACGGCACCACCACCAAAAGCTATTGAATTCGACTTTTATCGAATTCAATTAACGATCCATACTTTTATGAATTTGAAGGTATAGCCGCAAAAGGCGAACGGCAAAGGAGAGCTCGGTCATGTGAGGTGAGATTGAAGACCATCTCGAAAAATCGGAAATTATGTGCTGGTAAGTGGTTTCCGCGAGTGATAAACGAAAAAAAAAGGTTTCCATTTTTATTTTGCAATTAGCAAAAAGATTCTTCGGTTGTATCGATTGCCGAATCAGCGAAAAATGGTTGGCAGTTTTTCAAACTGATGTGGTCATTTGTTGCATGACGCCAGGCGCGTTATGCAACAAGGCAAATGGTGACAATACTTGGTGAGTTTTTGACACATCCCATACTTTTTGATCGTTCGAAATGAATTGTGGCCAACCAGCAAGACCATGCTGGAGGTGGCTGGGTTCGATTCCCGGTCCGGTCTATTAATTTTTCGGGTTGGAAAATGTCTCGACTTCCCTGGACATGGAGTATGATTTCCTTTGCCACACTGTTACACTAATGCAAAAATGATACCAGGCATCGAAAGCTCTCAATTAGTAACTGTGGAAGTGCATCTGGAACACTATGTTGAGAGCACACAATAAGCTAATACGCGATAAACAATAAGCTGAAATGCGAAGAGAAAGAAGAAGAAGAAAAGAAGAACTATTTTTCTACAAAAAATTGAGAGCTTGCGACAGGTGTGTTACAGGGTTTTACGGCTCTTTCAGTCTTTTTTTAATGCAACAAAAACGTTATATTGCTTCAACACTCCGACGTTTCGGTGATATATTTCACCATTTTCAAGGATTTCTACAATTATTCAACACGACATCATCATGCGATAGAACGAGATAATGCCACACACGAACATCAACCTGGATCTGTTCCTGGAGCTGGTTAACTTCTGCGTATGATCCAGCTACTTCGTATACGATGGGAAGTACTACGAACAGGTGTTTGGAACGGCCATGGGCAACCCACTATCACCCATAGTTGCGATTTGATAATGGAAAGCCTATTGGACACGACTATGCGCAAATTGGACTTAAAACCACCGTTCATTCGCAAATATGTGGATGACCTGATAACAGCGATACCAATTGAAAAATTACACCATATTCTGGACGTATTTAACAGCTATGACGTTCACATCCAGTTCACACACGAGTTGGAAGTGAACAACAAATTACCATTTTTGGACATGTTGCTCGTCAGACAGGACAACCAGCGGATAAAAACAGAATGGTACATGAAACCCATCGCCAGCGGGCGTTTTCTTGGTTTCCTATCGTACCATCCCATGAGCATGAAACTAAATGTTTCCAAAAACTTCATCAGCCGAGTCTACCGACTATCCACCAACCAATCAGACGAAGAAAAAGCAATCATCATCGACAACCAGCTCAGACTCAATCACTATTCTGCTCATCTACGACACCGTCTAATAAATCGCATGACCGAACATCGCCAATCACCTAGCATAACATCAGCCGACGAGAATCAACAACAGCAAACACCTCCAGTCCGGCAAGACACAGCACCATCCGAACAATCTGCAGGATCCAACCAACAGCACCTGGAATATACTTACCGGTCAATGGTCCACATACCTCATCTCTCGAGCAGAATCGAAAGGCAGCTAAAACGAGAATATCAAAACATACGTCTGGCAAATCGAAATACCGACACCGTCACCGTGGAGCAAGACTAAGGACCCAGTTCCTCCTGGACACCAAACAAACGTCATATACCAGATACCATGCAAGGACTGCCCTGCGTGCTATATTGGGATGACAAAAAACAAACTCGACACCAGAATTTACGGACATAAATCACATTACAACACTTTAGATGCACTACAACAAACCAACACCAATTTCCAAGAACCAGGTTTCACGCAGCTAGCCGAAAAAAAAACAGCACTATTACAGCACATCATCGGGAACAACCACCGTTTTGATCTAGGGAAAGTGAAAATTATAGATAGACACGAAAAAAAAAAAATACGCATTACCACTATTAGAAATGTGTCACATTCACAATAGTCAAAACAGTATAAACAAACGTACAGACACAGAAAGTTTGAACGTAGTATATGCGGGGATTCTACATGCTCTCAAAAACAACACAAATATTAACACAATCAATAGCAGACAAACCACAACTCAATAACAGACTATACATACAGAAATACACACAAACAGAAAGTGAGAAGCAGCACAATTGCCACACGCGTTTCCAATCCGACCACAAAACTTTATCTTAAAAAGCACAGTTGCTTAGGTAGTGTTTGTAAAACTAAGCGGAAAAAAAGCCTAACGTAACAGGGAAACACAGAGTTGTGGAAACGCGCTTAGTAAGTTGGGTGTAGAGTAGAGCAAAACAAGAATTAAATCAAACCGAATTTGTATTGTAGCCGTAGATGGACGCCATAAATAATCAAAGACGGATTTATGTAAAACCACGCATACACTTAACAAAAAAACGTAACCTTTGTAAGGCACATAACCAACACAGTACATATCCAATTTTCTAAATCCTCTTAATATACAATTGTAGAAATCCTTGAAAATGGTGAAGTATATCACCGATACGTCGGAGAGATGAAGAAATATAACGTTTTTGCTGCACGAAAAAGACTGAAAGAGCCGTAAAACCCTTTAATCAATCCCTATTTTCTTGAAAAAGACCGTAGAAATAGTAGTACCTGTTCTTGCTAAAAGTTCTAAAAGTTCAGAACATACGAAGCTTGTGAAGAAAACGTTGGATTCTCATTTTCCTTGCAACAAAAAAAATATGTGGGTGCTGTTACGTTACAATGTAGAAAAATATTGGTTTATCTCCAAAAGTGCCATTTTTCAACTTGCAAATTAAAGGCACTATCACTTTTTTTTATGTTTCATCGGCAACATCATTTTTTTTTACGTACGCGTCACTGTGTACGATGCTGACACAACTCACAACTGACAAGCTCACGAGAATTTTACTGTCAAAACAAATATTTTTTCAACGTGATTACGTGCAAAAAGTAAAGCGACAAATCTTAAATTTTTGAATTGCTCCGAAAAATTGCAAGGACCATCATAGAACCAATAGCTGGACCTTCGACAAAATCAGTGCGAAATCGAACTTTTTGTCAGTGCGAACCTCATACCCCGTTGACATTACAGCCTATATCATGATTTCTGATCCAGGTTGGAACTGAATAATAAACGAATTTTAGCGAAGATTTTTTGAAATACACTGCGTTTCCTTTGAAGTCCGTAAGTAACGATTTGAAGTTTTCTTTGTTGATGGATACCAATGGTTGCTTTGATTGTTGAAATTGCAAGTGAAGAAAATGTGTATTTATAATGAACCGTGCCATAATTCAAGACCAACAAATGAAAAGGCCTCAACTCCATTTTGCAAACAAATCTTGTAAAGCTATTTTGTCAACAATTACCTAGTTGACTGATCCTTTTCAAATTTTCAGACAATAAAATATATCCCATTAGTAAGCTTTTGGCATATTTCTTTCATTCAACTTCAATACCATAACCGTATGCTCGCACCTTACGCTTAACTCCACTCATTAGATTCTATACAACATCTGACTGCAGCTTCTTATGTACGGAAACCCACTTTTTCTTCATGTCTGGCTCAGATTTGACCTCCTTGGGATGCTTCCGTAGTGCCTCCTTCATAAAGCCCGGGGGGTGTCATGTCTTTGGATACGAAAGTGACCCTGTTGGCTTTGTACCACTCCAGGACAACATTTGAATAGTGGCACGAAGCTAGATCCGGCCAGAAGTTCGTTAGACCCTCGAGGAAGCAGACGCTAATTTTACAGTTTACAGTCCCGGTAGACACGAACGGCGCACTCCGTTTGCCACATGAGCAGTTCGCTTGCCAAATCATGTATTTCTTGGCAAACTTTGAAAGTTTCTGCTTCCTTACTTCCTCCAGGAAAACAAACTTGTGCTCGGCGGTAAAGAACAGTAGCCCAGGAAGCTGCCGGAAGTCCACCTTGACATAAGTCTCATCATCCATGATGAGACAATGAGGCTTCGTCAGCTTCTGGGTGTACAGTTACCGGGCCCGTAACTTTCCCACCGTATTTTGCCTTTCGTCACGATTTGGAGCCTTCTGCATTTTGCATGTACGTATGCAGTTCCTCTCGGTCCTTGGCTCTCTGAACGAAAGACTTAGACAGATTCAACTTTTTGGCCACATCCCTGACCGAAGCATTGGGATTCCGCCTAAACGCTTACACGACACGCTTTTGATCCTGATCACTAATAGAACAGCCATTCTGACCGCATTTCTCCTTCCATTCGATGCTCAGAGTTTCGTAAACTTTCGAAAAACTGACAGCGATAAAAATAAAGTGTAAACAAAACACTCTAAACTACTTCTATCCCAATTTTCAGGAGAAAATACCCAATGGGTAATTTTATAAAGCGTTTTTTTCCGTGATGCAATTTGATGTGGGACACAATTTAAAGGGTGTTCCGATCAAAATGTGGTTGACTTCAACTTGACGCATTTGTTTTAATCGAACATTTAAAAACCTGAACACCCCTCATTTTGAAGGCGTGCAGAATGTTGTCTCTATTTTGATTTTAATATGTGTTCTTGAGTTATCAAAATGGCGTTCGAGAAAGAGGAGCAACGCTTCACAATTTTGCACGCGAATCACAAAAACCCGAACTACTCGCACGTCGGCTAACTTCAAACAGCTTTCTGGGCAGACAGTTTTATACTGAAACCAGAAGGGGGAGGTGGCAAACATATTCAAGCATATGAAACTGTCGAAGTTCGCTAAGAAATTTCTGGTTTGGCAGGCTATCTGTAACTGTGGCTTGAAAGCGACATTTTATTTGGAACCGGAACCGTCAACCAGGACCGTCAACTAGGAAATTTACGTGAACAAGTGTCTGGAAAATGTTTGCTGCCTTTCCTGAAGCAACACGATTGTTCTGTGGTGTTGTGCCCGAATATGGCATCCTACCATTACGGAAAAAAGACCATATAGGTGAATGGCGCCACCAACGTGCAGGTGGTGTTCAAGGACAAGCATCCTCCCTGCACGCCAGAGCTCCACCCAATCCACAAATATTGCACCATCGTTAAGCGGAACCTGAAGTAGAACCACAAAAGAATCGAGAAGTCCAGAAAATTTGTATATGGTCAACTGGAAGCTTAGCTGAATATTTTTTCTGTATTTTAAGTAAATTGAACTAAAAAAATAAAAACCTTTTGATTTTATTATTAATTTTTTTAATCCATTGGCTTTTTGTTTGGTCAAATTTTGATCATAACACCCTTTACACGCCTGTAGGTGTGCGTGGTGCACTAGATCAAAAATGAATGGTTGATAGCTTTTTGCACAGAATCCGAATGAATTTCCAGTCACACTCTCAGGTTTGAATTTTGAATAGCAACTGAATAGTTTGGCTGTGAAGGATGACTAAAAGAAAATTAGTACGCACAAAAAAGACCTGTAATTTGTGATGCAATAAGTTTAAAAAGTCCATTAATGGTTGCTTTACAGTACTTTTATTAAAACTTCAAAGTTACAGCATTAGATGGTTACATTTCTCCAGTTCAAACGAAATCTCGAACCTTCCTCTTGATTGAGCACATCAGCAAACGCACAGTGGAAACGGACACGGAATCAGCGTATTTCTTCCATTTTATCCGCATTTGCTGGATGTCCTTGACTGCCCTGCCACTTCGTCGAAGGCAATTCGGAGTATTCATTAGCTTGGGGACAAAATCGATATTGTTGGCAGCAGTGTTGGCAAAATCAGCAATCAATTGATATTTTTCCGCTGTCATGCGCTCGCAATAGGGTAGAGAACTACTTCGACCTAAGCGCCCATTTTGAGCCTATTAAGCAGAAAACATCAAATTAATCCATAATTTCGGCGTTAACAGGTAAATTATGCGTTTGGTGCGATACTTTAGTTCAAATGCAACCGAACGAAGTCAATAAAAATGCGTGATATGAATGTTTGCACCCAATATTCTCAAATACAAATGAAGCGCTCAGACCCAATCAATCTTTATCTTCATTCGATAGGCCGAAGTGAATTCATTGGCGTTTCAATGGCGTTTCAATCCGTTAGGCCGAGTTTAGAATCCGTATGCCGAGTTTGGCGTCAAGAAGCAGTGTTAGACTCTTGACAATATAGCTGGGTTTAGACTAGGCAAGTCAAATGATCAACTCAGTTTAATTCAATTGGCTTGAGAAAGTTGAGCCTGGTTCAACTTTTTACAATTCAAGTGAGTTGATCAAGTCAGTTGAATGGCTTGGTTTACACGTTCAATTCGCGTTCAAGGCAGTTGAATTCAACTGACTGATCAATTGACTTGATCAATTGACTTGCCCTGTCTAAGCCCAGCTTTTCTCAACAATTTCTTTCTCTTTATCAAATCTTACGGTACGTACGGAAAGGTAAATAAATTTAGTCAATAAAGGGTGATACGGTCAAAATTTGGTCAAGGGAAAACGCGTGTAAATCGGTGAAATCGTTTATTTAAAAAATCAAATTAAATTTCTTTTTCAAGTTCAATTAGTATAAAATTCAGGAAAAATATTCAGTTAGGCTTCCGCTTTTCCAAATCCGAATTGCCGGGCCTTACGCTTGACCCCTGCCATCAGATTTTGTACAGCCACCTTGTCCACCTTCTTCGCCGCAGAAAGCCAGTTTGCCTTGAACTGCTGCTCGCCCTTAGCAGTTTTTTTTTGGTCTTTTTTAGGTTCCGCTTGACAATAGCCCAGTATTTCTCAATTGGGCGGAGCTCTGGCGTGTTGGGAGGGTTCTTGTCCTTGGGAACCACCTGCACGTTGTTGGCGGCGTACCACTCCATGGCCTTTTTACCATAATGGCAAGATGCCAAATCCGGCCAAAACAGTACGGAACAACCGTGTTTCTTCAGGAAAGGCAGCAGACGTTTATTCAAACACTCTTTCACGTAAATTTCTTGGTTGACAGTCCCGGAAGCTATGAAAATGCTGCTTTTCAAGCCACAGGTACAGATGGCTTGCCAAACCAGATATTTCTTTGCGAACTTTGACAGTTTCATGTGCTTGAAAACATCTGCTACCTTTCCCCTTCCTTTTGCCGTATAAAACTCCTGTCCCGGAAGCTGCTTGTAGTCAGCTTTGACGTAGGTTTCGTCGTCCATTACCACGCAGTCAAACTTCGTCAGCATCGTCGTATACAGCCTCCGGGATCGCGCTTTGGCCGTCGTATTTTGTTTATCATCGCGATTTGGAGTCACTACCTTCTTGTAAGTCGATAGTCCGGCTCGTTTTTTGGCTCGATGCACGGTTGTAGACGATACATCCAGCTTATTTGCGGCATCTCGGAGAGAGAGGTTAGGGTTTCGCTTGATACTACCGGCAACTCTCTTTGTCGTCTCAGTGGCTTCCGGTTTTCGATTTTCCCCCGATCCAGACTTCCTGGCTGTCGACAAACGTTCCCCAAACACTTTAATTACATTTATAACGGTTGATTTGGCAACTTTTAGCGATTTTGCCAACTTTGCGTGCAAGTAGCTCGGATTTTCGCGATGCGCGAGCAAAATTTTGATATGCTGCTCTTCTTGCTTGGACGGCATTTTGACAACTGAAGCGTGAATTCCAAAATCAAAATAGGAGCAACATTCTACACACACACACCTTCAAAATGAGGGGTGTTCAGGTTTTTAAATGCAAAATTGAAAGAAATGCGTCAAGTTGATATAGACCAAATTTTGACCGTATCACCCTTTAATATCATTTCGTCCGGTGCTAATCTACGCTAGATTAAGAAAAACTAAGTGAGGGTTGTGCTTGATAGGCTGGAAATGGGGTAGTTAACCCTATCACGTGTGATATTGGAACAAAATATCATGCTTGATATTGATTTTACAAGCTCCTTTGATATTGCGAGACTATTCACAAGTGCAAAAATCAATCTGTTGCATATCGTTTTCTTAGAAAGAGAAATTATAGTTTGCTATCTCTTTTTACGCTTCACCGATGGCAGACACGAAGTGACTGCTTCCAGCCGTTATGGAAGTTTCGGTTGCATTCGGGTGTAAAGCAAAAATCATGAAACTCAATCTCTCTCACCACAGTTTGTTGAGATTTGCAGCTGGTGAGTTATGTTAGCTTGATATTCCGATATCGCAACTTGCAAAATCTACCGCAGTTGTTTGCTTGTTGATTTTTGTCTACGAAAATCAAGCGTGATCTTGGGAGTTAGTGAGATTTGATGTTTTGATATTTTCCCAACACTGGTTGACAACATACTCCAGAATCACCTTGGCAGCTGGCCAAATCGGGTCAAAAGATGACTTTGCCCCTATACTTGCGGATGAACGGAAATACACGCTTCTTCAGGCATTTTTCGATGTAAACTTGGGATGTCATTGTCGAGGTGTGACGAATGGTTACGTTTTCAGACCACGACTGCAAATCGCTTGCCAAATCATGGCCTTCTTTGGTAACTTGTCGGCAAGCACGAAGTTGAATCTTCCCGGCACATCCCCACGTCCAGTCGTGATGTAAAACTTTTCACCGGGAAGCTGCTTAAAATCGAGTTTGACGTATGTTTCGTCATCGATCAAAGTGCAGCTCTTGTGTTTCGTAAAAAAAAAAACACGGTCGTACAAGAGCCTTGCACGCTTTTTAGCCACGGAATTCTGCTTCATGTGCCGGTTTCGGATGTTTACTGGCTTTGTATGACTTGTATCCTTCCCTGGCAAGGCCGTTCCGCACCGTTTGAAAGTTGGCGTTGTACCTTCTGGCCACATCTCGGATCGAAAGACCGGGGTTGGCTTTAATGCACGTCAACCTTGCTGCGCAGCTGACGATCCCGGGTTTCAGTTTTTTCGTAGGTCCGCTGATTCATTTTTGGACTTTTGGTTGGTGGACAGAAGTTCATAATTGTCTCAATACTGAAGCTCTGTCCACCAACCAAAAGTCATTGACCTATTGAACAAATTTTCCAAAGATGGAAACCTCCTATATTGCAAGGATCCCAAGATACAGCATATTCAGGAAATTCACTTGTTCACTAGCGTCGCGTTATTAGAAAATTCTGGAGTTCTGTCCATCAACCAAAATCCCTTGACCCACTGAACAACTTTGCTGAAGACATAAACCTTCAATATAAGTGATGGTCATATTGCGGCCCGTGGGCCGCACGAATTCCATGGATTTCTATAATACATCAACCATAACTTGAGTTTCTTCTTGCATTACGAATGTAAATTTCAGTCTTTACGCAAAAACTGGTCATAAAAAAAGTAAATCGTTTCTTTCAGACAAAATTTATATCTCAAAAATCTTCTTATTTTTATTTAAGTGATTCTACTCATATATTTAAAGGAAAAAATGTTCATTTATTCTTTTGGTTTGCCAAATCCGAACTGCCGTGCCTTCCGCTTAACCCCTTCCATTAAATTTTGCACAGTGGTCTCATCGACCTTATTCGCCGCCGAACGCCAGATAGATTTAAACTGCTGCTCGTTTTTCATGGATTTATTAGTTTTTTTGAGATTCCGTTTGACCAAGGTCGCAAGGTCCAATACCGTTCGATAGGGCGAAGTTCTGGGCTGTTGGGAGGGTTGTTGTCTTTTGATACCACAACCACGTTGTTCGCATCGTACAACTCGATTGCCTTTTTCTCATAGTGGCAGCTCGCCAAGTCCGGCCAGAACAACATAGGTCTATTATGTTGCTTTAGGAATGGTAGCAGCCGCTTTTCCAGGCACTCCTGGACGTAGATCTCTTGACTGGTGGTTCCCGGTGGATCTCTTGACTGGTGGCCGCTTTTTAGACCACACGTGCATATGGCCTGCCAGACAAGATATTTTCTCGGGAGCTTCGATAGTTTGAAGGTTTTGAAAATTTCAGCCCCCTTTCCTTTTCCTGATGCGGTATAAAACTCCTGTCCTGGAAGCTGCTTGAAATTCGCCTTCACATAAGTTTCGTCGTCCATGACGACACAGTCGAACTTTGTGAGCAGATTCGTATACAGCTTTCGGGACCGCTACTTTGCCGACGTGTTTTGTTTGTAATCTCGGTTTGCCACCTTCACCTTCTTAAACGTCGACAACCCGGCTCGTTTATTGGCCCACTGCACAGTAGTATGGGAGACATTGAGCTTGCCGAGTGTACCCCATTAGGCATAAATACGTTAGGCATACGGACGTTAGGCATACGGACGTTAGGCATACGGACGTTAGGCATAATGGACGTTAGGCATAATGGACGTTAGGCATAATGGACGTTAGGCATAATGGACGTTAGGCATAAAGTCATTAGGCATAATGGACGTAAGGCATAATATACGTTAGGCATAATGGACGTTAGGCATTAAATACCTTGCTGCTGTGCAACTCTAGAAACCTGTTTCGAGCATGGTAAACTTGAAATTGCTTAAATTAGGCTAAGCGTTGAATAAAAACTGATACAAGTTAAACAAACATAGTTTACTTAATAAGTGTAATATCATAAGTGACGTAGCTACATATTTACTTAGATCCAAGATTAGTAGCAATAGCGGTTAAGTAATCTGGCAATGAAAACTCAGCATAGTTTTGAACTATATCTTGAAATCAATCGCATCTAGAAATACAAAAATCACGCATTTGTTGTAATATATTCTTCCACACATATTGCAATTGTCCAAGAAGAAAAGGTTTTCCTCAAAGAACAGCTCATGAAATGAAGAATGGTGAATTCTGTGATTTTTCATTCAATAACAAAAAAAATATATCTGCTGCTTCCAGGATTTCCTGTCATACTTTTTGATACAACGATTCTGTTTTTGTTGTCATCAGAATGAAAATAAGCGGAACCGTCTGCTGATGTGAGGGAGCGATGCTTGCATGAACAGTGACGAGTTGCCGAAACTAACAAGGAACTGTGGCAAACGTACCATCTGTAGCCCAATACTTTGCCTGTCCAAGACGTCGCAAGTTTTCATGAGTTCCAAAAATTAAGGCTCTTCTAATATTGTCACCGATGTCAGCAATCAATACACGGTCACCATTATCATCCTTCTGGAATTCATCGGGTAGATTATGCCTAACGTCCATTATGCCTAACGTCCTTTATGCCTAACGTCCATTATGCCTATCGTATTTTATGCCTAACGTCCGTATGCCTGACGACCGTATGACTAACTACCGTATGCCGAGCAAAATTTTGACATGTTCCAGACCTGAAATTTCTGTTAATATTAAAGATGGATTCCGTCACATGTAAGATTAGGTATACCTAAGTGTGCAGTCATTCCTTCAAATGTTTAAGCCACGTCTCCCCCGTTTGAAAAGTGCTACTTCCGTCATAGTACCGTGCACTACTCGATTGTGCTACACGCAAGATTGTGCAGTCCACCAGCTCTCACCTAGGTATGGAATTTCTCTCTCTCATTTCAAGAACAGCATGTTAACAGCACATAAGAGCTTTTTGTAAACAAACCTTCTTAAGCCCTTTTTTCGCTACTCATATGACATCCACGCAAGCCATCAACATCACCTGGTAGGGGAAACTTTCTCCTTCCCTATAATATTGTTGTTTTGCGTAGGCGACCTTCGGTTGGTGAGAAAATTTTCTTACAAAGGTTTATGAAGAACTTTGCGTGGGTTGGTTTATTTCCTTTAAATTCCGTTATAATTGCTTATCTTTTGACAGATACGCGTATTTCATCTACTACTTGCAGACTTCATCAGTGCCAAGTACTCAAAACCACTCAACCAAGGTTGCAAAGACTCATTTCAGCTAAAACAATGTTTTTCTAAATTATGAAATAATTAGATGCCATGATCAAATTTTGAATTGGTAGGATATAAGAAGAGGTTGCAATGAATGTGTTTGACATATTAAACCTGTTTATTTCACTTCATGAGAGTCACAGTCAGCGATTTTTCACAAACTCACTCACTCACTCACTCACTCAGCGATCAGCAAATCGCTGATTGTGACTCATAGAAAGCAAAATTTACAGGTTTTATGTTTCCAACGCATACTTTGTAACCTCTTCTTGTAAGTTACAAGTAAAACATGCCATCATACCATCTTTTGGTTTTATTATTCTGAAAAACACTGTTTTAGCTGAAATGAGTATTTGCAACCTTGCACTCAACACAGTGGTGTTGAGTACTTGGCACTGATGAAGTCTGCAAGTAGTAGACGAAATACACGTATCTGTCAAAAAATAAGCAATTATAACAGAATTTAAAGGAAATAAACCAACCCACACACTTAGAAATAACCAATTTTACACGTGACGGAATCCGTCTTTGACATAAAAGATGAGACGTAAACAAACATGTCATGTAATATTAAGTGTTCCGAGACTGAAAAGTTCGTTGCTCGACGAAAAGTACGTTTCATTGAGCTATATTTCGCGTCTGGTATGACTCAAATTTATGTTAAAATTGACGCTCGTATATGTCACTTTCAGAGCACCTAAATTTACATGATTTTTTCTAAGTGTGCACTCAAAGCTCTTCATAAAGGGATTCCGTTGAGAGGTTCGACAAATTTAAAGGATTTTTACAAAGGTTTGTTTTCAAAAAGCTTATACGCCCTTTTCACATGTGGCTCTTGAGTTGTCTCTTTCTCCTTCCAAATACAAGAGACTCGCTCCCGTATTTGATAGTAGCACCAGTGTTTTTTTGCACCACTCTGAGTTTTTAGCCGATCCGTGGGTTCCTGCACCTCTAGGGGTGTGCAGGATACATAGGTAAGTAAGTAAGTTCTACATCTTTGCGGGCGACAGCAAACCTCTATCTTAACTAAATACAAAAGTTTGTATTGCTGCACCATCTTTTCGACTAAACCTTGAACTATTTTTATCCAACAAATTGTTCTCCTAACTAGCCTAGAAACTTTACTAAGACGTCAACCCAATTCGAAGCAATTCCAGAGCGTTAATATTTTCATTCCTGGCCCACTGTGCATTGTACATTTTCAACAATCAGTAATAATATAATAAGTGCGATGAGCTTCGGCGTTCCTTCACTATACAAAGTGCATCAAGAGTTGACCCAGTAAACTACATCACTGCAATGCTTTATAATCGATTAAGCATTCATACGTTTTTCAGTTAAACTGCTGGCCGTACTACCATTCCACGCGACGCGCCGTGATTCTTAGTTACGGCCAGCATAAATTGTCGCAAAAAGCTAACCTCATTGCTTACATCTGCGGTTTGATTTGTGCTCAAATGCGAAATGAAATTAAAAAAAAAATGCAAAAACCCTTTGTCGTAAGATGCCACGCCAGACCCGTTACAAATGCTTTATGAATATTACAAGCAATTGCGCTTTTATTTACAGCGGTCACATACTGTTCTCGGAGATATATACAAATGTTCCCTGGCGTGCCATGGCGAGCCCGTGCAGCCCAAGCTCCAAAAAGTACCTTTTACATGAAATGGAACAGACGAAGCGTTTTTCGTCCGTTTCATCGCGGGCAATGTTGTAAATTGCAATCGTTATTGGAATACATAAATTTGTGTTTATTTGTTTATGACACCGATTGCCGGGGAATGCGCTCTCAATTCTCCCGCCTCGTTCGGCGTGGTCCACCAGTGGGCTTGTGCATCGCGAGTAGTGTAGGGGGTATATGCAAATCCAAAACTGCCCGGCCGGACTGCATCAACAGAGTGTAGGATGATGGTCCCAAACCGGAAAAAGGATCAATGTGGACAAAGCTGCTGAAAATTATGATCGTTTGCACTTTTTGGCACTGCCCTGTTAGAAAACCGGTTGGGCGTGGGTGTTCTCGCGGATGGCTGTGGAGATTCTGCCAGAGAAGGGGGATTTATAATTTATGACACGGGGTAATGCACACTGACTCACGAAAAACTTTCCGCTCATAATAATTGTAAATGACTTTCGACATCAGACCTAATGCCGAAATCGTTGGCCGATCCTTTGAGCGATCGTTTCATTTAATCAACGGAGTCACGACTTGCCCTTGGTTAACCTCCCGCTTCGGTTCCGTCAATAAATAAATACTCTTCCATTTTCCGACACGGCTCTAATCTTATTTGGTAAAGTTAAACAATTGACCAACATTTTATCTGTCGTCGTCGTGAATGGCTTCTTTGGACGAAAAAAAAACAAAACAAATAAAAACGTCGAAAGCCTTTCCTGTCGTCCCCGTCACAGACTTTTAATTCTTTTCAATACGAAAAATGTATGCTAATTGATTTACCAGGTACAGACATCCAGACATCTTCGTTTCGGTTTGGTAATCCGGACCGAATCTCCGTCCCCTCTCGCTCCACCCGGAATCCCCTTAATGCAAATCCGTTATTTATATGTTTAAAACCTGACTAAGTGCGCGCGCTCTTAACGTATTAATGCTAATGGCTCCCACAAAGATCTGAAAGCACGAATTCACTTTTCACCGTATGACCGCACGACCGGTGCACGAACGACCTGCTAGTCAATTCCAACCGACGACGACGACGACGACGACGACGAGAGCAAATATTTACCCATTCCATCGAAATGCAAATGAAAAACAAACGCACTTTTAAGTTTTCAATTACCCGAATCGAGCGCGAGTAAGAGACCGCGGCGATTGCAGTTTGCCGCCGCCGGGTTGGTTTTGGCATGCTGACTGGAACTTGTTCATCGCCGACCGCCAATTTGAATAAGTCAAAATTAAGACATCAACGGTGACGTCGACGGCTGGCAGGCAGGTACAATTACTTTATTCAGCCAAAGAGTTTGTGCAGAAATGTTGAATCCGATGATTAAGCTCCGCTCGTTCCCGCTGCGATTTTGAAGTATTCAATCAGACGCTCTGTTTCGCGTTGGTGCCGTATGCAAAGGTGGCCCGGAAAAGTGGCACAACGAGTTATACAAACTGCCAACGGGCTGGAGAGACGTATCAACGCTAATTGACGTATTACTTCCCATGCTGTCACTTTGCCGCATACATGTAGAGATGTACGTCGTGGTTGATATGAGTTCATTATGGAGTTGAATGATCGATCCTCGGGGTGAATAGTTGGAGTGAGAAATATTTGTGATTGCGATTGCATTTTAATTTGGAAGACTAAAGGGACAAATACAACCAGCGGATGTCAGTTAGGATGAAAAACGTTACGATAGTGCAGTTTTTCATCAAAATTGGACAAATAGGGGAAAAGTTGGCTTCGGCAATACCTTAACCTATTATCGTCAGGGGGTAAACAACGTCCTTGAGAGCTCAATTTTGGCATGTGGAAACATTCTGTTTTAGAGCAACTATTGGCCAAATTTGAGTGCTCTAGGACTTTGTTTACCCCCCTGACGATAATAGGTAAAGGTATTGCCGAAGCCGACATTTCCCCTAGTAGAATTTATCCAAAATTGGTATTACCGTATATGTCAATCCAATGGGTACATTCGCGTGCAATCTTGGGGAGGGAAAGGGGTGACAAACTTGCCCTAGATGGCCCAAAAATAGCTCTAGAATAAACAAAATAAGTTACAAGTTTGTACCCGGTGGAGCTGCCAGTCACGACAATTCGCGACAACTTAAACCGAAATAGTCCAAACAAGCTTGCGGTTGGTTCCAAAAACACACAAAATCAGTAATTTTAGGAATGAAAAAGATGCCTCTATTATTGTTGAGTCCGCAACAGGAGCTAATCTAAATGATGTGAAAAAGCGTTTTGAAAGCAATCTTGTTGTTCCCTCTTCGGTGCGATGATTGAAAATATTTAACAGCTCTAGTGTTAAGTCAATGTACTCCGAAAACTCTGGTACTCTGGTTCTGTCGAATGGAATAATGGTGGAGTAAATTTACAAATGGTCAAAATCTCAGCATGAAGGTTCACTCTCTGCTGGCTGCTGTCTTCAGCAGATGCTTGGAACTGCACTACTTTCCAAGTATCTGGAAGACAGCGAAAATCATACCTATCCGCAAACCCGGGAAGGACCCAACGCTAGCTTCAAGCTGCAGACCAATCAGCCTCCTTTCAGCGCTGAGCAAATTTTTCGAGAAACTTATTCTAAATCGTTTGCTCAAGTTTGCCGAGGAACACAACATTCTCGTACCGGAACAGTTCGGGTTCAGGAAGGGGCACTCCACTCCAAGTCTACAGCCATGGCATTGTTAGACGTTGAGAAAGCGTTTGATAATGTCTGGCACAATGGGCTTGTAAACAAGCTTTGTAACTTCAACTTTCCTTTGCATCTTGTTAAAATCACCCATAACTACCTTCAGCAAAGGTCGTTCAGGGTATCGTTGAATTGTTGCAATTCAAGCACATTTTCCATCCCAGCAGGTGTTCCGCAAGGAAGTCTGTTGGGGCCTCTGCTATACAGCATCTACACTTCCGACATTCCTCCCTTGGGTAACGGTTGCGTGTTATTTCTGTTCGCAGATGATACTGCTATAACCGTCAAGGGAAGGATGCCTCGTGAAATAACAAACAAACTTCAACGATGCCTTGACGCCTTTGCTGATTATGCCACCACGTAGAAAATCAAAATCAATGCTTCCAAAACACAAACAATCATGTTCCTCCATCGACAATCACCCAAACTAAAACCGGCTCCCTCTTGTACTGTAATCATGGATGGCACAAGGGTTGAGTGGTCCGCCGAAGTAACCTATCTCGGGATGTTGTTTGACGAAAAGCTCCTATTCCGCTCGCATGTGGAGAAAACCGTAATCAAGTGTTCCTCCTTGGTTAGGTCTCTGTATCCGCTGATTTGCCGTAGATCCCGCCTCTCAAGGGTGAACAAAATGGCTGTCTACAAACAAATCATAGCGCCTGCGATCCTCTACGCAGCTCCGGTGTGGGAATCATGTGCTCAGACTCACTGGAACAAAATCCAGGTCACTCAGAACAGAGTGCTTAGGATGATCCTTGATCGTCCCTTTGACACAAGAATTTCAGACCTCCACCAAGAGGCGAACATTCCAAAATTAGATTTCAAAATTGATGACATTAAGACTACACAGCAAAAAAATAATTTTGATATCACGTCAAAGTGGATGCACTACAATCATGTCGAAAATATGTCGGTATTTTTGTGATTTACAATTCGAAATAGCCCACTTTTAGTCGGGTTCCTGCCCACATAGAAAATAGCCATAACAAGTGCATAACAACTTGTTCAAGTTACCTTCCGATCTACAATCATCATCTGATGTACCGGTCCAAATTGATTGATCCGATGGCGATCTACTGCGAACAAGTGTCGATTGCGTAGTTTTCGGGAAATCTTTGCGTAGTCCCGACGTTCTTTCAATGTTTGAATGCTGATCAACAAGCAACGTGCTGCATATGACGGGAGAGGAAAAGCCGGATTGACTCTATGCGTTCTTCATGCTTTTTCATAAAAGGTTACCAAACAACGCTACAATATTTTAATATTGACCTCACATAAGCAACGTAAAGTGATTCTATGATCTTTAAAGTGGAGACCGAAACGTTTTATAAAATAAAGCATATTGCCTGTTCTATGTATTATCGTGTTACAATGGTCCACAAATGTCAATTTAGAATCTAGAATAACACCTAAATCTCTTACATTTTCACATTTTTGAACATTTCGTTACCTAATGTAATACGAAGATTTTGTTTGTTTAGTTTTCTACTCTACGTTATAAGATTACATTTTTTAATATGTAGTTTCAATAAACTTTTACTACACCATCTGTAAAAACATGTATTTCGTTCTGAAACACATTCATATCGTTATCGCTTGCTATTTCTAAAAATAGCTTCATGTTATAGAGTATATCACTACTCTGTTATTTTTTTAAATAAAAGAGACGTCAGAATTGAACAAAATAAAAAGAAGGGGACAATTTGCTGGCGATCAACTAAATACGACTAAATCCAGGTAAAGAGCTTCACCTCAATTCCCATTTTTTTCTAATTTAAAAATCAGCATTGGGCTTCTACTTGGTTGCCTCTGTCCATTACATTTAATACAAAGTCCACAAATTCCCAAAGGTTTGTGGTGGTTGAACGGCGTTTAAAAAAACCGTGTTGTGCACTAGTTATTCTTTGTTTTATTTGGTCGAAAACGTTTTTATTTATAATTGATTTGAAGAGTTTTGGAATGCACGAAATGATAGCAATCCCACGATAATTTCGAATATCGGATTTTTTACTAAATTTATACATGGGTATTAAGTGGGATTGTTTTTTTTTCCATTCTTTCGGGAATATTTTTTTTTTTATATTAATTTATTTGTACAGGCTCAATCGAATAAACTTTACAGAGCCGAGTTATCATTTTCATTATACATGAATAATGTCTTAAATCTAGAGTTAAAGGAATTGAACCGATTACTCGCGGTCGTCTCGAGGTTAGTGGAGATTTACAATTTTTTGGATGGGGAAAGGGAGAAGAAGGTTTGAAATATGATTTATTATACAAATATTTAATTAATCCTAAAACATGAACTTATTTCTATTCATCTTGAAGACAAACATTAAAAAAAAAACCTACACGCACAATACACAAATTAAACACAAGGTTAATCAAACTTACAATCTAAGGTTAATATTCTTAAAGTAAACATATATGAGTTTCATAAACTCCAGATCACGTCTAGCCAAAATATCCCGAACTGGAACATTAGGTTGTCTACCTCGAGCCCGAAGGGAATCGCACAGGTCAGATCTGACTCCACGATGCTCAGCACAAGACCAAAACATGTGATCGGCGTCTTGGTAACCTTGTCCACATTCACAGAGATTGCTGTCTCAAAGCCCAACACGAAACAAGTGAGCGTTTAACGAATAGTGATTGGACATGAGGCGAGACATCAGACGAATGAAGTCTCGACCCACATCCAACCCCTTGAACCAAGGACTCTTCGACACCTTAGGGATGATCGAGAATAGCCATCGTCCCAAACTTCCTTCACTCCATTTATTTTGCCAGCTGGTGAGCGACTGTTGACGATATTTCGGGAATATACTGGATTCAAGTGAGTTCAATTACTAAGTTTTTCATAAAAATAGGTGGTATTCCATCTGGTCCTGAACCTTTAGTGGCGTTCAAATCTCGCAGACTATTCCAAGTATCATGAACCGAAATGTCACAGTCCGCATCGTGCTCTCTTGCCGTGCGGATCTATTTGCTTTTTGCTGAAGGAAGTGTTACTACTACCTAAAGCTACAACAAATTTAAATAATTTAAATTTTAAGTGCTCAACCTGTAAAATTTCTACCATGTTTGACTCTTATTCCTCTTCGATCCTTGTTTGGACCCTACGCGAGGTAATCCTTCTTGGAAAATTCCTCTTCCATCCTTGAGATTCTTATAGTAATCTGCTTGGAAGTCGACTTGGATAAACTTTTTACTGCCACCATGGCACCTAAGCGCAAAATAAAAGGGCAATCTCTTGATCCTTATTATGATGAAATTAATTTGAGTAATCAATTTGATTTGCTCACGGATGATGAGAATGATCCATCATCCAGGAAAAATTCTAATAAACTTTCCCGGCATAATTCCAAGAAGAAAAAGATTCCCCGTATTGTGATAACCACTTCCGATTTCCATGCTCTTCGCATGGAACTTTTGAACTTCGTGAAAGTTAAGTTTTCACTACAAATTGGACGTCGGGCTGAATGCCGTGTATTGGCTGAAACCTTGGACAGATTTAAATGTCTTCTCAAGTATCTTACTGAGAAGCAGCACAAATTGTTTACTTACGACACCAAAACTGAACGTGTGTTCAAGGTTGCCATGAAAGGACTGCCCAGTGGTGAATCCCAATGGATCTGATCAAAGATGAACTGGCAAAATTACTTGGAGTTGTGCCACTCCAAGTAATCAAAATGAAAATGAAATCCTGTCCTGGCGATTCGCGCAACGGGATATCTAATGATTTTTATTTAGTTCACTTCAAGTCTAGTGAACTAAACAACCTTAAGGCCTTGTAAAAGCTAGCCTTATGCTCCATGTCCGAGTGAAGTGAGAACACTCCAGGAAGATTGAAGGAAATTTCCAAAACCTCACTCAGTGTCAGGGATGGGGTCACGGAACTAAAAATTGCTACTTGCCAGCTAAATGCATGCATTGTGGTGATTCCTCTCACGCAAAGGACGACTGTCCTGTGAAGGAAGATCCTAAGAAATTTAAATGTTCAAATTGTGGTGAAAACCACAAATCCAATTTTTGGGAATCCTACAATCTCGTTCTAAGCGCCAGGTAGGAAACGCTCCACGTTTCCGACCAGGTACAAATTCCTCTGCTGTTAACAACGGTCAGCGAGGAACAAATTCTTCATTCTTCATTCATTGTACCCGTAGGTACAAATATCACCCCTGTTTCAAATTTTTCATCTGTACCTACTCCCCTCGCTGCTAACAATGCTCAGCGAGTTAATGCAGCTACCTTTGCTGCTATTGCAATGGGTAGAAATCAAAATACTAACCAACGTAATGCAAACGGAAATTTTGACAATAGAAGGCCAGAAGGCCAAAACTAAGGCTGGGCTTCGAACGTTCAAGGTACAAAAGGCCCCTAATCGCGACGAGAAGCAGAACAAGTCCGCCAAAACCCGTGCCAGGAAGTTGTACCTCAACATGCTGACGAAAGTTGAATGCTGCATCATGGACGACGAAACATATGTGAAGGCCGACTTCAAACTGATCCCCGGCAACCTGTTTTTCACGACCAAGGATAAGTTCAGCGTTCCGGAGCATGTCCGCACTCAGAAGATGTCCAAATTTGCGAAGAAATTCCTGGTTTGGCAAGCCATCTGCACGTGCGGGAAGCGGAGTGCACCTTTCGTGACCCAGGACACGATGAACGGACAGGTGTACATAAAAGAGTGCCTCCAGAAGTGGCTGCTTCCTCTCCTGAAGACCCACAACGTCCCAACAATCTTCTGGCCGGATTTGGCCTCATGCCACTACTCCAAGGACGTGCTGAAGTGGTATGCGGACAATATTTAAGGTCAATTTCGTGCCGAAAATGTTCAACCCTCCCAACACTCCGGAGCTCCGCCCCATCGAGAAGTACTGGGCGATTATGAAGCAGCACCTTCTTAAACGACCTAAGGTAGTGAAGACAGTCGAGGAACTGAAGAAAGTATGGGTTTACATGCAAAAAACGGTTGATTCACAGGTTGTGCAGAATCTTATGGCCGGGGTTAAGGCCAAGGTGTGGGCATTTGCGTATGGACTGTAAATAAAATACGAGTAAAATGGTAAAATGAAGTTTAATAGTTATTTCTCAATCCCTGAAAATTTGATGGCAATCGGATGAAAACTCGAATTTTGCGAATCAATTTTGTGTGTGGCAATTTCATCGTGGACACCCTTTAGCTGGCATGTAGCAATTTTTAGTTCCGTGACCCCATCCCTGCCACTTACGGCACTGAGTGAGGTTTTGGAAATTTCCTCCAGTCTTCTTGAAGTGTTCCCACTTCACTCGGCCATGGAGCATAAGGCTAGCTTTTTCTAAGGCCTTAAGGTTGTTTAGTTCACTAGACTTGAAGTGAACTAAATAAAAATCATTAGAAATCCCGTTGCGCGAATCGCCAGGACGGGATTTCATTTTCATTTTGGTTACTTGGAGTGGCACAACTCCAAGTAATTTTGCCAGTTCATCTTTGATATGATCCAGGGATTCACCACTGGGCAGTCCTTTCATGACAACCTTGAACACACGTTCAGTTTTGTTGTCGTAAGTAAAAAATTTGTGCTTCTTCTCAGTAAGATACTTGAGAAGACATTTAAATCCGTCCAAGGTTTCAGCCAATACACGGCATTCACCCCGACGTCCAATTTGTAGTGAAAACTTAACTTTCACGAAGCATGGAAATCGGAAATGGTTATCACAATAGGGGGAATCTTTTCCTTCTTGGCATTAAGCCGGGAAAGTTTACTAGAATTTTTCTTGGATGATGGATTATTCTTATCATCCGTGAGCAAATCAAATTGATTTCTCAAATTAATTTCATCAGAAGGGGGATCAAGAGTTTGCCCCTTTTTTTGCGCTTAGGCGCCATGGCGGCAGCTAATTTTTATCCAAATCGAGTTCCAAGCAGATTAATATAAGAATCTGAAGGATAGAAGAGGAATTTTCCAAATCGATATCCAAGAAGGATTACCTCAGATAGGGTCCAAACAAGGATCGAAGAGGAATAAGAGTTGAACAAAGTAGAATTTTTACAGGTTGAGCACTGAAAAGTGCTGTTTAAATTTGTTGTAGCTTTAGGTAGAAGTAACACTTCCTTCAGCAAAAAGTAAATAGATCCATCAAAGCGTTGTCGCCAGTATGAACGGTAGTGCGGTTCTAGTGATGCGCTTGAATACAACTGAAGTGAGAAAAGTAGTTTCGCATCCCATTTACAGTTGTGTATGTGGAGAGAGCAGGTCATTTAAACTTTTGTTTTTTTTTTTATGTAGGAATACGTCTGTGATTTCTATTTTGTGGTACACTTTGTGAAAACCGAAAATGGAACATGTAACAAAATTATGAAAGATTTTTAACGTTAATAATTCAGCTGCCCCTTGACCAATTTCAATAATTTTATCACCAATCGATCAGAAATAATTCTACTTATCTGTTAAATTTAAGACTTTATCATTTTTTAAAATAGTGAGTGGTGATGTTCTTCAGTACACAACGAAAGGTTCCCCACAAGCAGTTAGTTGCAGCCCGCATGAGCATCCATAGAAGGAGGAAGAAGCCGCACCGCTATTGATCGGAATCAGTAGCTCTTCGTGAGTTGCTGTGGGTCATTTATGCCAAGCGCGTCATACTAAAGAGTATGAACAGAGAGAACCCCGCTCAAACTCCTATTCCTACACAAAACATAAGCTCCTGCTGCAGTTAACAAATAAGATTTATTATATAAGACCACGTGGTCCTACGTCATCATTGCCTACAACCCCATAGGGCTATCCCTTGTAGTTTTTCAAGGAAAAATAGTAGTTACAGTGGGAGCTGGTGAGTTGCGGTTCTTTTGAATAGAACTGCAGGTCTTCAGTTCCCTTTGAAGAATCGATTCTTTGGAACAGCTCCGGAGTGGATTGCCTATCCCTCGTGGTAATATTGTGTGCCAAATAGCCCACTTTTTGTCGGGTTCCTGCCCACATAGAAAATAACCATAAAAAGTACTTAACAACTTGTTCAGCTTACCTTCCGAGCTATGTGTGATATGGTTACACCATTTGGGTTACGGTTAGTGTATGATAAATTTTTATTGGGGTGGCGCTCCTGGGTCCTTTTTTATGAGAATATCAGCATACACCATCCTGGATTATTTTTTTTCTATTGTGACGTCTATTGAACTATATACCAATCAATTGTTTCTTCATTCTCCAAGAAACTGTATCAGTTTGGTTAGTTTATTATATAGTGAAATCTTGATCCAACCGAAATGTGTTGGCGTACTGCTCTAGCCGATATTTAAGATAAAAATCAATGCATAATTGGATTAACATATTTGATGGTTGTTGACAGCATCCTGATCTCAAATGAGCCCTGCCAGTTTGTAAAAGATTTGAGTATGATAGTTGGAAATATTGCATTTTCCAGCAAACAATATAATTTGCCAACATTAAAGTTGTCCTTATTATTAACGAGTATCTTTAGCTCTACTTCCACAATTTTGCAAATTAGAAAAATGCAACCATGTAATTCAAGACTCTGAGCATTCCCTATCGATTCTTTCAGGCAATCGTCACATTTCAACTTCGTGGTAAGTTGTTTTTTAACGTCGCTGTAAATGGTAATAACGGTTCAATAAAGTACAATCAACATGGTTCATTAGCTATTACGTCCGATATCAGTTCTTCAAAGCAGGTATCTTCTTCATAGATGTTGTGCTTTGCGACCATTGAGCTCTTCATTGAATCAATGTAGAACTTCAATTTATCTTCTGTATGTAGCATTTTAATTTCGTCAAAATCCTTGCAGTTGGCATAAGATGCTTAACAACCCCCCTTTTTTACTGTAAATTTATCAAATGCCATGATTTTCATTGCTGTGAACCATAAATTTCGTTGTGATTTTATGGTAATCATCAAAAATGTGCTTATTTTTGAAAGATAAACAACTTTGATCAAAACTTCAAGTCTCCAGAACGTCAGAGAGAAAAATTCGATTTTAGCGCCATTTTTGCGGATGAGTTTTGAACTAAATGTTAATGTTAATAGATGGCCTTAATTGTAGCATGAAAGTTTACTAAAGACTTTAAGCCTCAACAATGCTTAGTTTCAGAGTTATCAATTTCGTTCCACTAGATTGCATTCTCTGCATTCAACTGTGGCAGTTTATCCCTTAGCAAAAGTTTTGTATTTCTGTTTTTCTGTATACATTTTAATCAGGAAAAACCATTTCCTTATATGTATAATAATGAAAATATCTAAAATTAATCATAGTTTTTTATGCTTCTCAAACTCTTCAATATGTTGCTATTAACTCGAAAACAGTAGTAGAAGAATGAATTATTTGGCTAGAATGAATATCTTTGCTGAAGTCGTTAAAAATCAAATAAAAAAGATCCATTTTGACACCATCTATGTAGAAGAATTTCAAACAATCTGTTTTTGTTAATAGATGGTCCTCAATATAGGAATTGCTGCGTTTTGAAGTTATGAATTCTTTCCAGCTAGATTGCCTCCCTGGACAACTGTGCACTGTGCCTTGCTTAGAAAGTCCTTAAACAACTTGAAAAATTATCAAAGAACTTCAAATAGAGGGCAAATTTATGTTCTTGAATGAATAATAATTGTCACTTCATAAACACATAACACTGATTGCCCCTCAGACGCTTCTGATTGTCAAGCAATCGTTGCAATGGTACAACCTTGCTATATTTCTTCCTAAACTAATTGCGTATTCAACACGAACCAACACCCAAAAGGGTTTCCCTCATTCTTACTCAAGCATATCCTAATGGATGAGGAAATTGCCAATCGACTTGGAAGCAACGTTTCGCATTGGAAATTCCACTCCTTACAAGCAAACCTTTTCACGAAGCCATCGAGAGAGGTCGTTTTACCAACCATCTGGAACTGTACCGACGCACAGTGGCACGAATATGAATAAAGACGGTCAAAAATATTTTCTACCCTTTTTCGACGTTTTAGAGACTGGGTGTCTTGGGAGAAGTTGCTCAAAATTATAACTCGCATCTTTTGAAATACACACCTGAATAATTTTTAAGCTAGTATTACACATCCAAATTCTAACTTTTTCCAGTTACGAGATAATGGTTCCATGTCTTGTACAAAGTTGCAGAGCAGTTGATATCATGAACATTTGCTAAAGACACCAAATTTCTACATCATAACTCTGTAGAGCTATAATAGATTTTCTTTTAAGACTACCTTAATATTGGTTTTTTAAGTTAATTAGTGCTTTTTTCAAATTTGATCAATTTATCATGTTCTAAGAAATTGTTGGCATCATTAAAATATACAACTTTGCTGAATACACCAATGCTTTTCATTGACATCCATGTGATATACAGCCCATCAAGCGTTTTTGTGACGTCATATTCAACGGCTCGAAAAGAGGGTGGGCGGGCCCTGATGTAGTCGAAAACTGATTGTATTTGGAAGATCACCTTATAAAATAGTACTCCTAAAAATTTGCGCTTTGGGTACCGAGGGGTACCTAGTCAAATCTCGTTTATATATATTTATTTAGTACAAGTTATAAACCAATGTGTGCTACGAGTGTGCTACTTACTCATGATAAAATTTACAACTATATAAAAAATGCATTATCTTGAAATGTAATCAATGGGTTTGTTCATCAACTGCATATTCTGAACTTTGATATTTTGAGTATGCCAATATTGAAAAAAATATGTTTTAATTACTCCTTACCTGACTATCTTCGATAATATTTGACATGACGATTTCCATGAATCTGCTCCGCCCATACTTTGAACAATTCCATCCGACAAAGATTGCTAACCACAACTTCAATACAAGTTGTTCGTGAAAAAAATCACACCTAGATAATTAAATAAACTCTATCGCTCTTTGCTATCGCCAAAACGTCAAGCGCAAAATAGTCAGCGTTCAGCGATGTGCACGCGGAAGTTTCAAACATCTGTTGTGAAGTCACGTTCCATGTTCTGAAAAAAGGGTGGTGTGGGTAGGTCTAAAGTTGGAACCCTTTAGAACCGTAGTCAGAATTTTAGTCCATATTGTATATAATAAAGGGCAAAGAATATACCAATATTATTAGCTTGCATCATAATATTTGCAACTATCAACATATGAGTATCAATATTGCAATGAATGTACATATCAATGTAGGTACACTGAAGAACAAACACATTAAGAAAAACCCATTAAATACATCTCCAGATTAAGCTTAATAATTTAGATAATTTGCAAGTTCAAACATGTGTATCATTGATTCATAGCTCCCAACGCTGAATTTTTCAGGAGCACTATTTTATAATGTAATCTTCGAAATTCAATCGGTTTTAAACCCTGCCAGGGGCCACCTACCATCTTTTCGGCCGTTCAATATGGCGTCACAAAACCGTCCGATGGGCTGTATATAATATTGACATTTTCGAATCGAGATTTGGCTAGGTACCCCTCAGTACCCAACGCTGAAATTTTCAGAAGTACTATTTTATAAGGTAATCTTCAAAATACAACCAGTTTTAGACCCCGCCAGGGCCCGCCCACCCTCTTTTCGAGCCGTTGAATATGACGTCACAAAAACGCTTGATGGGCTGTATATCACATGGATGTCAATGAAAAGCATTGGTGTATTCAGCAAAGTTGTATATTTTAATGATGCCAACAATTTCTTAGAACATGATAAATTGATCAAATTTTAAAAAAGCACTAATTAACTTAAAAAACCAATATTAAGGTAGTCTTAAAAGAAAATCTATTATAGCTCTACATAGTTATGATGTAGAAATTTGGTGTCTTTAGCAAATGTTCATGAAATCAACTGCTCTGCAACTTTGTCCAAGACATGGAACCATTATCTCGTAACTGGAAAAAGTTAGAATTTGGATGTGTAATACTAGCTTAAAGATTATTCAGGTGTGTATTTCAAAAGATGCGAGTAATAATTTTGAGCAACTTCTCCCAAAACACCCAGTCTCTAAAACGTCGAAAAAGGGTAGAAAATATTTTTGACCGTCTTTATTCATATTCGTGCCACTGTGCGACGCAGTCACTTAATTATGCTGGCTATGGGAGAAACCGGGAAAAACGATACTCTTTCCGGCACTAAGAGTCGGTTAGCGGAAAATGGTTTTCCAATCTCGTCAGGAAGCCATAAATTATTCCGAGGATTATTGGAATTCACTTAAATCTACTACCCTATCCGGGGAAAAGGAATTCTTGCAATGGATTCGGATCCGTCGAAGAACCTCATCCCGTCTAACCAGTTCAATTTAAGGTGTTTGTTTTGCACATTAGCTCGTTTGGTTACAATCAGTGAACGGAAGAACATGGTCGTAAAACATTCAAACAATCGAAGTGGTCATAACTTTTCCACATTACAAACGGGATGGCATTGAGCAGGGTGATTAGTTTAACATATTTAACAAACTTCCTTGCCGGGGCTAGAACTTGTAGCGACAGAGATCAGCAAATTTGGTTTGTGGAACAAAACACACCGACACATCTCGAGTTCTCAGAATCTAAGCACTAGACTTGCCAAACGCACAGCTGAGAGTGAAGCGGTTGTTCTAAAATGAATGTAAATTAATGACATATTTGGAACGCAAAATTTATGACATCTCGTAAACATATTTATTGCTGTCTAGGTTTCGGCCGAGGCATTTGAAAGTTTGGCAGCGAGCTGTGATAGCTGGGCAGTATTTATAAAAGCGATATCGGAATGGAGAAGGTTATGCAAATGAGCCACGGCAGGTGAGAAGACCGGAGAACCGGGAAAAAGCTGCCAAATGCTCATCGGACCATTCATGGAAACATGGCAGGTCGATGCGAGAAGGAAAATTGGGATTTATTAGATATTCGGGCTATTCCGTGCGGCTTTCCGAAACAGAAGCTTCATTATGATGTAGGATAATTATTGGAGAGATAAACATGAGGATCGAACTTTTGTGGGTCAACTATTTTTTATTTTTCATGTTAGACTGAGAAAGGTGTGACCTCAGAGGGCCAGAAGAATGAGGATTAAATAGATTATATGTTTTATGGAGGTATTCGTTTGAATTATATTGGAGCATGCTTACTATAACCTGTTCAACAATAAACTGTTTACACAATATTAGAAAAGATAATTTACTGTTTTAAAGTTTAGCCCCCTTTTGATTTAAATTATTTAATGTATCTATGCGCTTTGATAGATAATTTGAAAGTCGAATTTTTGGTTTGATCTTTAATGCAGCCACACTTCTTAATGTCAAAGCATTAAAACTAACGACTACTCCCATTTCAGCTTCCCGGAAGCAAAACTATGACCTACAAACATCTGCTCTTAACTTGCAAGCAGTATGGCTCTGGCACCGATAATAATAGTATCAGCCACAACTAGCGAAGTACAAAGAGCACCTTGCCTAAGGCCATTCTAATGCAATCAACAGGTGAGTGTTGGCGCCGCCGCTTTCTGCTGATATATCTGGGTAAAGCAAAACTATCTACATTACCTATTTCTGTTGAAGCGTCGTTTTGAGGTTGGAGGAAAGATCAAAGAGCATCCTGCGGCTCATAACTCACCCGACGATGGCCGAATAGCATAGAAAATAGATGCTCCATTCCTATTTCCGCAATTAAATCTTCACACATGTGCGCAATTTCCACAGCAACTGCAAACGCAACAGATCACACCTCCTGACAAATGTTGCACATTTCTTCAATTTGTTCTGGATGCCTACGATGAGGATTATGATGATGATGATGAACTTCGCATTGGATACAAACGCACTCCGAATCGCCATGGGTAAGAGAAGCCAGGGGCCACCGTTTGTCATTCAGGTGCGGTGTGCGATACAAAAAGGTATTATGCTTGTGAGGTACATCTATTAAAAATCACTCTTCAGAGATCCCGTTGGGAACCGTTCGTTTTTAATTCAATTGGGAACACTAGGGATTAACCACACCGATGAATGGGCAAAGCGAATTGCGGATGACAAATGGCTTCGACTATCGGCAATTAATTTAAATTCTGTCAAGTGGATACAGTGAGCTTGGGGGGTCATAATTCACGGGATTATGTGCGGGCAATCCAATTTCATTGAGTCCATTATCATCTCAGTGACGGCAGCAGCATCATCATCGTCATCATCGAGTCAATTGACACTTTGTCTTTGACACAAAGAAGTGTTTTTAGTCATTTGAATAATTTTCCCCTTATATTTAGCTGGGGATAATATCGACTCTGATTCAGATTCCTAGACGTGAGCCTGATAAAAATTTACAATAATGGTTATTGGGTTCGCTGGATTAGATTTCACTAGGTGATCTGATACCAATTTGGTGGTCCTTTAAAATTTGTGAACCATAACGTTTCAATCACATTTGTTTTAATCTTTTTGTGGCAGTCGGAAAGATGTATTCTCGCTATAGTCTCTTTTGTAGAGATTATTCGAACGGTTTTTTCCCTTTATTTTACGTCGGTCTCTGTTCCGCAATCTAGTGCCAATCACCGACGGACATCGATTGCCATCCACGGGACTTCAAAATCGTCATCGGCGACATGAACGCTCAGGTAGGACGGGAAGCAATGTACAGACCGGCAATCGGGCCAAACAGCCTGCATGCCTTATTGAACGACAACGGCCAACGATGGAAATTCTTCTCCGAAATAACACCCGTCGAAATCGAACGCCGCGACCCAACGCCGGAGTTGCCCAGGACTACGCGCAGCAGCTGGAAGTTGCACTACCCTAGTAGTACTCTTGTTATAAATTGGTCTTGGAAACTTATATACGACTTATTTCAGTTATAAACAAGTTGCTGCAACTTGTTGAGACAAAATTGTGCTACTTGGGTACCCACGGAAGAGCAGCTTGGCTCAGCTTCTCTTGAAGATGGCTGGAAGGACATCCGTTCCGCCATAGGTAGTAATACTGCAGCGGCACTAGGTACTGCGATCCCGGACCGAAGAAATGACTGGTTTGCAGGCGAATGCAAACTGTTAGTAGAGGAGAAGAATGCAGCACGGGCGAGATTGCTGCAACACCGCACGAGATTGACTGTGGAGCAAATACAGACAAGCGCAGAACAGACAAAACTCGATTTTCCGAAGGAAGAAGCGTCAGCAGGAAGACCAAGATCGCGAGGCGATGGAAAATCTGTACCGCGTAAACGACACACGGAAGTTCTACGAGAAGCTAAATAGTTCACGCAAAGGCTACGTGCCGCAAGCCGATATGTGCCAGGACTTGGCCGGTAACCTTCTCACGAATGAGTGCGAGGTGATTGAGAGGTGGAAGCAGTACTTATAACGAGCACCTTAACAGTGATGCAGCTGAAAACGAAGGTGGCACGGCAACAGACCTTGGAGCACGCGCAGACGACAGGCTACCAGCCCCTGATCTTCAAGAAGTTGAGGAGGAGATCGGTCGGCTGAAGAACAATAAAGCAACTGGTGTACATCCACTACCAAGTGAGCCATTAAAATACGGTGGTGAAGCACTGGCTAGAGAGTTGCACTGGGTAATTGCCAAGATTCGGGAGGATGAGATATTATCGGAGGAGTAGATGGAAGGTGTCGTATGCCAAATCTACAAAAAGGGTGACAAGTTGGATTCTGCAGAAATTTCGCGAGTACAACGTGCCCACACATCATTTGTTCATTGATTTCAAATCCGCATACGACACAATCGATCCTGATCAGCTATGGCAGATTATGCACAAGTACGGATTTTCGGATAAACTGACCCGATTTGTCAAGACGACGATGGATAGAGTGATGTGCGTTGTTCGAGTATTGGGGGCACTCACGAGTCCCTTTGAATCCGGATGGATTTTCGTGTCTGCTATTCAACATCGCGTTAGAAGGTGTGATCAGAAGAGCTGGAATAGACACGAGTGGTATGATCTTCAGGAAGTCCATCCAGCTCCTTGGCTTCGCCGATGACATTGACATTATGGCAAGGAACTTTGAGATGATGGCGGAAACGTACATCAGACTGTACATCAGAAGACAAAATACATGAGAGAAAGAGGTTCTACCCAAGTAACATTGCAAGATTTATAGAGGTTTTATAGCATTCTACAAGTCTTAATCATGGTCTACAGAACCCTCATAAAACCAAAATTGTTACTTGGGTGGGAAGACAATCCCTACAATCTCACCCGAGTTTGGTGGTCGATTAGTTCATGTATTTGGGCTCACTGGTGACCGCCGAAAAAGATACCAGTAGAGAAATTCAAAGACGCATTATGGCTGGGAATTGTACCTGCTTTGGACTCAGCAGAACGCCGCCAAACTAAGTTAACTATCCACAAAACGCTGATTAGCACAGTTATCCTCTACGGCCACGAGACCTGAACAGAAGATGTCGCGTACCATCTACGGTGGAGTTCAGATGGATGACGGAACGTGGAGGTGGCGAATGAACCACGAATTGTACCAGCTGCTGGGAGAACCATCCATCGTCCACATGGGCGGTGGGCTAGCACGTCGTAAGAATGCTGCATGACGACCCAGTGAAAATGGTTCTCGAAAGCGATCCAACAGGAACAAAAAGAGGAGGTGCGCAGTGGGCAAGGTGGATCGGCCGAGTAGAAGGCGACTACGATGCTGGAAAAGTGTGGCCATGGATCGAGTAGAGTGGAGACGACTTCTTCGGACAGCAGAGGACAACAAGGCCTTAGCCTGATTGTTAAGGTAATTAACTGTCAAATACTCTTCAATATGGATATTTTCGGAATCAGGATGACTTATTGATACCACTATCATAGGGTTGTTAGGTCGCACGGTCCACACTCTGTGTGTTTGACGCGATCAGGGCATTAACATCGACGGGATGTGTATAATGGTATACAAGTTAAATACAACAAAACAATAACAAAACCGAAAAGAGGCAAAGACCCACACGATGCGGGAAACATGTACAAGTGGTCCCCGAAAGGGTGACGAATACTTGAACAGAGCCACACTTGTGGTAGCAGCAAAAACTTGTATACTATTGTACACAAACCTATAGGTTAAGGTTCCTGTTCATCGGTGTTGGTGCTCCAGGAGAAGAGAGGCGAGAAATCGTTCTTCCCCCACAGGCCTCATCGAACTCGTCAACCCCACGAATGGAGAGTGACGTGAAGCCAATTGACGGAGCAAGTCGCAATTGAAATTGGTTAGACAAATTTAACTGTCCGGGAAAATTAATGATAGAAGAAGGAAGAAAGGTAGTTGTCACGAGTGTCATCGAAGCAGGTGGTTTTTCACGTGTGTTTGAGAAGCAGCCATGAATTCTGTTTCTACGCAGAACAAACCCCCCCCCCCCCCCCCAGTGATTGTGGGGTGGCTAGTATAGACGTTTCCTGCGGATGACTGCATACTGTGCAGTAGCACCGTGTATCCCGTTAAGTAATCCTAATGAATCTCCTTGGTGTCCTTGAAGGACCAGTGAAGTGTCGCAGTGTCACGAATACCGTCAGGCGAGAACCCAAAACAAACCGTGGGTACAATTACACCGGTAGAACATGGTTCCGTGGACGTTATAAAGTCGTTTGATAAATTCGCGAGTGTCGCTGGTGACGAGGTCGCGTACCGAACCGTAAACGACCGTGGTCAGTACGGAGGACTGGTCGAGTGACTTGGTGCGACGTTTACCGTGAAAAGTGAAAGGCAGTCAGACCTTGGGAAGACAGCATTGCCCAAAGAGTGAACTCAGTCCGGAGAAGAAGAGGCAACCGGGTGTTGTGACCGACGCCGAAAAACAAAAAAAAAAAACATGGAAGAATGACCGGACAGTGGGAGTTGGAGAACGGGAGCAGAGGGGGAGAAGCAGTACGTCGGCGGTGTAGCAGGGAAGCTGAGTGGCCTCAACGGTAGTGCACGTGCCTAGTATATCGACTTTGTAATCGATCATTGCGCATTGCGAAATTGCGCATTTAAATTGTTATTAAAGATCTGTTCAACTGCGTAAAGATAGTAAGGTAACAGTATAAAGACCGGATATCGATGTCCAAAGACATTTTTAAATCCAAGATAACGGCTTCCAGTTTCAGAAAAAGTGGGAAATACTTTCAAATAGTCTTCGATATTGGTATTTTAGGAATCGGATGACCGAGAATTGATGTCCGACGCCATTTTGAAACCCAAGGTAGTGGCTTCTGATATCAGAAAAAAAGTGGGAAAACTGTCAAATGCCCTCCAGAATAAGTATTTTCGGAATCGAGGTGACATCTAGAGACCGAAAACTGATATCCGACTACATTTTGAAATCCAATATGGTGGCTTCCGATTTCAGAAAATGTGATAAATACTGTCAAATCAATATGGGTATTTTCAGAATCGGGGTGAAGTCTAGGGACCGGCAATTGATATCTGATGCCATTTTGAATTCAATTATGGTGGCTTCTGGTTACAGATAATCTAGAGAGCACTGTTAAATACCCCCACAATATGGGTATTTTCGGAACGGGAATGACATGTAGCCAAATAACGTTGTGCGACACCACTTTGAAATCTAAGATGGCAGTCCTTTGTTAAAAAAAACTGTCAAATATCCAAAAACAGACGGAAAATCAATTTTTTTTTTGTTTATTAATTTATTTGATAAGGCTCAACCGAATTAACTTTACAGAGCCGAGGATTCTTGGTCACTATATAATACATTTTAAAACTGTAGTCAAAAGGTACAACACAATAAACACTTTATGTTCCGCTATCCAAAAAGCCTCCTCCATCAGAACTGGAGCCGCTTCTAGTAGTTTCATTGTATGGCAAATTGTTGTACGCCAACGAGGGTCAGAGCGCGTCCATTGCAGCAATGGACGCAAAACGTGGTCAGCACTCACACACTCATCACGAAACGGTTGCTTTCCAAATTCGACGACGCATCGACCGAAAGAACTGCTGATGAAGAACAATGAGGAGGACCACACAATGGTTGCTGCCAAGAAAACAGACGATCGCGTAGCACACATCGAGAGTGGCCTGCTTTTGTCGACAGCCAAGTGAACACTGAGACGGAAAATCAATGTTTGACGCGATTTTCGGAATCCGTTTTTTTCCTAATCCGAGGGCTTCAAAATAAGATTAAAAAATGGCGTAGGATATTGATTTTTGGCATCAGTCACTATCCATCTCCTTAACCGATCAGAAGTATAATACCATTCTCGGATTTCTTTTGTGTAACTTGCGTGAGTTTTGTTGCCCATAGCCATGCAGGCTTTGCAAGAAAACTGTGTCTTTTTGGATACATCCATTCTGCCTAAGTGGCCATGTATTTCGGAAATCAAACGATTTATAGAAAGTGAACTGGAACTTGATATGTCACAGGTGAAATGCATCCCACTACATAATGTGAAAAACGTTGGATACCTGGGTATGCAAGTAACGAAGTAGCAAGAAGAATCGCTTCAGCTCATCACCTCAAGCATCTCATGGAGTATGAGGGAAAGAAGATCTATAAAGTAGCGCTGTCGACGTACGCTTGCATGATCTCTCAGATGACATGGAGAATATGGCTATCATCGACCATATGCGCCAGTATAGAGAGGTGACAGTAATTTGCAGTGAGGTTTTGAAGAGTTATTTTCCAGGCTTCAGCAGTAGAATGCGTGTTTTAAAAATGAGAATTATTCTTCCCATCCCATCATTCATCACCGTGGATGGCGAAATTACACTGGTATCATGCCCAAACCAAGTGAAAACATGTCGCAATTGTGAGCGCAAATCTCACCCAAAGCAACGTTGCTCCGCAGCAGCAGAAAACGAAGACACAACAGTAGCAGCACCAACAACAACCACGTTAACAGCAAGAACAAGAACAACAACAGCAACGCACACAAACTCCCATCAAACGCAGACAACAGTAAGCAGTGGCCTTCACTCCCGAAGTCAATACCAATTGCAGACCAACAACAAAACAACAAAACCGAAATGAAACGCCAGCGATCAGTCAACTCGGACACCACAAACAATGAAACAAACAAAAATTGAACGCAAATGACTCAAGCGAAAGTGATAGCAGCCTGATCTCTGTGAGTGGTGATATTTTTCCATATACGCAGCGCCCATATATGATCCCAGATCTTTTGCATATTGACGATCCTGAAGAACGGTGTGCATTGATCGAGGAAAGTAAGAAGAGGATTGATGCCATCTATTTAGAGCAAATTGAAAATAAGAAGAAGAAAATAATGTATTTTAACTATGATTTATTGTATTTTTATAGACCTCGGCACCGTAAAGTTTAACAACATTTGAGCTTAAAAAATAAACGAATAGTTGAAAAAAAAAAATGATTTTTGGCATCTACACGCTGTCCCCGTTCTGATAATATCCATATTGTAGGGGTTTTGCCAGTTTTTCTAAAACCAATGGTCTCAATCTTGGATTTCAATATGGCGTCTATAGTGTACGGTATTTTACAGTTTTTTTTTCCGAATCCGAGAGCCGCCATATTGGATTCCAAAATGGCATCAGACATAGCTTTTAGGCATCAACACGTCGTCCCCATTTGACAGTTTTTATGAAACCAATGGCCGCCATCTAGGATTTCAATATGGCATCGAACATCGATTTTTGGCATCTACACGTCGTACCCAGACTTTTTCCGTTCTACATTTTGCGGTTTTGATAGAACATAAAAAAGCGATACGGTACTGTATAACATTACGATTTATCCCAAGCCACTGTTGTAGAAAACTGAACCTGCTTGATCTTGGGTATACTTTAGAATGTTTATTAAAAAATAGAGTTCACGCTTGATCAAGTTTGGGATACGTTATTGATTGCTTTAGAGAACGTATTTTCATTTTAATATCTTGTTTAATCAGGGCCTTAACAATCGTTACGTCGGCCATAGCTTATTATGATGTAAAACTGTAAGAGGCACGATTGCCTGAACAATGCTTAAAGAGCAAATCGAAGCATTGAACTTCGGGTGAAAGTGGAACTTAATGAAGGCCTAAGTGCTTTTTCGTAGCTTTTAGATTTCAGATTTTAAAGATCGTCAGTTGCTGTTGCTTGCTTACTGAGCAGAAGAACGTGGTCCCAGGTGCTTTCATATTAAAGAGATTTATGGTAATATCGCTTGTTTATCGTGTAATTTGCAAAACTTGTCATCGTCGGTGCCGGGTTTGAATGGTTACAACAACTCGAGTAAAGGTATGATGTGATATGAGGGGCTCGGCGACCTTAGAGCGATCGTTTTTGTATACTGAGCAGAACATCATGAGTCTAATCTCAGGCCCATCCACATTCAAGATTCCTCAATTGCTTTATATGTTAATATGATTGCTTGGTAAAAGCAACCCAACAAACATTGAAAGCTGAATAATAGCTTTTTCATGAAAAATTTAGCTTCTTCACCTATTTTTTAGCTTATTCAGCTTTTAATCAGTTCACATTGTTTGTTGGGAATAACTCGATGATCAAAAATGAGCTCGTTTTCCTATTGACAAACGTTTTTGCTTACTGAGCAGAAGATTGTGGGTTTAATCCCAAGTTCCTTCGCATACCGTTTACCAAAACGAACCCTGCTGCAATCCCAACCCTTCAATATCCCAGTGATTCCTCGTGCAAGTGCAGAGGTGTTCTTGGCTTCCATCAAAGCGAGTGTAACGTCAACACATTCCTACCCATTCCTTTCTTGACCTGTGTTCAGGCGCGGTGGGCGCTGGCATTGCCTAGTTTGAGATCACCAGTTTTTACACATTGAAGATGATTGCTAGCCCAAGCATCGTCTATTGGTTCTCTGTGTTATTACAGCTGGTCTGGCAATAACAGAGTAGCAACCGTGGGCATGCTCAAGCTCAAGCTCAAGCTCAGGGGGATTTTACGCCATGGTTTTACGCGGAAACCAACATCACCATCAGGTAGGGGAAATTCTCTTCGTCCCGATAGTGTTCTTGGTTTCCAAGGGTGTGCTTCAGTTTGCGCAAAAATTGCGATCCATGCTTTGTTTATAAAAGATGATAGGTGTTTTTCAAATCTTACGGGTGAATCATACTTCGAAAATTGCAAAGTGGCATCAGAGCAAGGGCTTCCAGATCGTATCACCTTAGACAAAGAGGCTATCATGACTGCTTTCTCACCCCAATAAGTCTGGGTTCAATGACAGCCGAGGTCGGTGGGATTTTTCTGGGGTATAAAAATCTCTGTTCACGTCTTCCTTCGGAAGGAAAGCAATGCTGTTGGTCCCGGCCCATGTGAATGGGTGCAATATCCTACGCAGGTGTGGAAGCTACCTTCCTGCACATTCGATTGCCTTCAATGGATGGCAATCGAGGTCCGTCGGTGATTGGCACTAGATTGCGGAACAGAGACCGACGTTAAATAAAAGAAAGAAAGAGGCTACTCATACATATTTTTTATCACACACACAGGAACGGACACCGTCAAGAACCGTTACCGTACCTTAAAGCTAAATAGATTCTCGGATGGATTATTCATGAAAATTGATCGAAACTGCCTTGCTTTTGCACTACACCCACAAATGGTGTAGCATTTGAGAGACGAAGGGAGTGTTTCAAAAGCTATGACCCGCTATGTATTCGGTATAGTAAAATACGCTAGACCCCCCTAATGTCAAAAACATGTATGCATGTTCCTAAAGATCAACATCATCTTGCTATAACCTGATATATGAAAATTGTTGCATCCACCGCCCGGAAGGTTTCCCTCAATTTTTCCCATAGTGTACCACCCGCATCAACGTAAAAGTACATCCAACCGAATGACACTTTTCCCTAGCTTCAACGATCCGAACCATCCATTGACTGACTACCGAGGTCGCTTGAGTGGATGCTCATGAAACTTGATGACCGAGGATGAGTAGCAACTTGCAGATCACAAACGACTGGTTATAGTTGAACTGCTGCACCGCCCTGCCCCACCCAAGAGCTCTGCCTGTATCCATCAGACACGGTGGACCAATCGATTGTCTCGCGGATCAAAGGAAGCAAAATGATGATAGCCCTCTTCCAGTGCAGCAGCATCAACAAAAAAACAGTTTCAGCAGAAAAAAAGCAAAATTCCACTGTGGCAGTTATTGCTACATGGCACAAATGCAGGAGGGAAGAAAAAATGATATGGGAAAACACGATTGCACTCTCACTGACTGCCGAGGAAAAACGGACGGTGGGGGTTGGAGAGGAAATCGAAATCGTATTGCTTTCGATGCTATTATCGATACTTTTGCTTTTATCCGCCATTGAATCGGGAAAGAGGCTGGGAGAGTAGCCGGCAGGTTCTGTCAGACAGACGGTGGATGTTGCTGCTGCCGTTCGTAATTTCCGCTGAACGTTGCAATTTGGACTGAATTTATTGGGTACAATTTTCCAGAAGTGGTTACAAGTCTACTCCTCGTCGTCGCTGTAATCGTGTGAGTCGTTACGAAGACGGAATGATGCTAGCCGCTACCCAACCGGCAGCAAATCGAAACCCAAGTGAGAATTGGCTTGATCTGGAAAACGTGACAATGAATGGAATCGTATTGGCATTTATTTGAAGTGTGTTGTTACACACGACTTGCATTGAATGTTGCCTTAGACGAGAGAAGGTGCTTCAACAAATTTCTCACACAATAGCCCGGCAATTTTCGCCACCGAAATCGAGGCCGTTGAGAAGAACGTATGCTTGCATGATATAATCGAAGCTGACCGAAAGTTTCTCAGCTCGTTCGTTTACTGGAGGATAATTATCTTCAATGCAATTGTAGTTGCTAGCAGAGTTAAGAAATAGTTTCAAATTTATTTGGCTTTGTTTTCACCCACTCACTTGCGTATGCAGCAACAGCGGACAATGCAAAAAAATATGGCATTCATTATTGTGAAAATGGCGGTTGATGATGATGCAACAGTAGAGCATTTATAATCGGAAATGATGGCTCTTAAAATTGAAGGTCCCAAAAAAACAAGAGGTATTGTGCTGCATGTCGAAGCAGTAATTTGCAGACTTTTTGGAAAATTTGGCCAAATCTGTAAAATATCAAAGCAAGATGTGTCAAATGAAACAATGGCTTAATGTGTTTTGGAGGATTAATTGTCATTAATCAAATTAGGCATAAGATATCCTAGTCAGAAAAGGCACGGTATTACCAAGCCGGAGGCGGTGGGTTCAACTTTCGGTGCTTGTCACACAATATTCTAATTCTTCATGCATGGCTCTCAATTAATAGCTGTGGAAGTGCATCTTAGAACACTAAGTTGAGAGCAACAAACTATGTTTGCTTCGCGAGTGAAAAAATCCAAACAGGAGAATACGAATTCTGGCAGTCCCTAACATTTATAAATGTAACCTCCTATGTATTGAATATAGTTTCAGCATTAACTCCGGAAGTATTTTTAATTTATGATGAGATATATTTTCAAACTTCAAGATTTTTTTTTAAAACCAATGATGGATCGCTCTTTTGAAGCTTTTCCATTACTTATTACTTTGGAATGCTAACGTAAAAACTAGTCAAATTTTCAGGTAAGGTGATTCTTTGAAGAGTCCAACAATGGTCGTCAATATGGCTGATATGCCCTATCACTTCAAGATTCCTATAGCACACATCTCGTACAGAAGGTGCGTGAAATGTGATGTTGGTTCGCTCGCAACTATTTTTGCAAAAAAATTAAGTGTTTTCAACCGAACTTGATATCGATAGTGTACCAAAAGTGCTTCTGAACGTGTTTCGCAGTTGAGTGTGGTGAAATTCATGCATTCCTGGTTAATTTACAGTGGAAATTCCGTATCACAAAATTGCTCACCGAGTTCCTTTTTTTCCGTTCGCGAGAGTAACGTTTATGTGTAACCAGCGGTGTGTTAGTGTGCCTTTGATTTTCATTGCCTCCTGCGAGGCCGGTTCACCGTGTTCGGATGTCACGCTTACGGCGTGTAGTTCTGTCGAGAGTCTCGTCACCGTGTGCGAGTTTGAACACGGTCCGGTTGGCAAATTTTTCGGGGAAAGTGCTGATAATGTGTCCGTCGCGAGTTTTGGTAGTGTTTCGGTGGCCGACGTTGCCGTGAATCAGCGAGTTTACGGCTTACAAAAGTGCTCGTCTGCTGGTCTCTCGCAAGTGTCGGAGATTGTGGGCAAACTGAAGGATGCCTTGCTGGATACGCCCAAGACTGTACAGGTGGTAGCTGGTGCCTATGAACGGTTCCTGGGAAAAGCAGTTGACGCGAACCTCCTCCAGATGACCAGATGGTAGTGCAAGAAAATTTGTTTTCGTTGAAGGAAGCATTACAACAAAGGTAATTGCTAATAGATATTTTAGCAAACAGTGACAGATAGCACCCATGAAGCTCTAGTAGAAGTGCCAGGCAAAGGTGTTATATCATAGACAGGTGGTAAGTTACAGATTCGCTGTTGTCGTCGTCGTAGGTGCCGTCGTAGTTGCCGTCGTAGTCGCCGTAGGCAGTACCGTTAGTATATTTAAAATTAACCATCAGCCGCGGAACTATATGAATTCTCGCATATTTCTGTTGTTCATTACATACCAAGTTAAAACTTAATCATATCGTAATGATTAGTTCAGTCTTCACTCAGGTTGGATCCATATATGTATATGTATTATATGTTTATTTTCAGCTCTTTGAATTTATGACATCATTATATGTACATAATATTAATATACTTTTTTCAGTTTTCATTCATGCTGGATGGATATGAATTACGAAAGCTTGCTTTCAGCTCTTTGATGATGGAACATCTCTAGGATTATATTATAATAATTCATTTAAATTATTGAATTTTGTATTTATATTATAAATATTTACTGTTTCACCTTAGAGATGAACTAGCCTGCGGCAAAAAATCTATTTAATCAAGATTTAAAAGACTTTTCAACCTTCTGTTGACCCGGTAGTTGGTTGTATGAAAATGTTTTTTTTCAGTTCTTCGATTATGAAACACTTTTGGATTAGCATTATAATGATTTTCTTTGCTTTTCTGCTCTTTGATGATGGAACATCTTTAGATTTATAATGTAATGATTCAATCTTTTTAGCTTTCACCCTGATTAAATCAATTGATTTGATTTGTTTGAATAGTTTTAAGCTCTTTGATGATCGATATTTGGATTGAAATTATAATGATGATTTTTATTTCAGCTTTCGTTGAGTCAAATCCAGAAATTTAGCTTAACATGAACAAATTCTTTTGATGCAGCGTATTGTCTACCGAAACGAACCCAACACTTATATATAACATCCCAATGATTTCCCGTGGAAGAGTAGAGGATTTCACGGCTTCGTACAACACGAGTTTTCAGGTCAACATATTCCTACCCATTCCTTAATTGACCTGCATTCGGACGCGACCAGCCGGCCCTGGTATTGCTTTTAAAAAGTATGGAGTTTTTACACATTGAGGATGAACGCTAGTCTCAAGCATCATCTGTTGGTTCTCTGTATAATGACAGTAACGGAGTAGCGGACGCGGGCGGTCAATCATGCTCATGCTCATGTTTCATGCAGCTTTTACCAAAGCACTGACAGGTTCGTGTTGATGTCAAGCAGACCGTCTACAACTATAATTTTCACTTAAGAAGGAAGGAGATACCTGCGATGGGTCGAAGAAAATCTACGAGGAGGCCTGTTGCTGTTGGTGCAGCTCCACTTGATTATTTGAGTGAGATCATTCCTTTTTAATTATGTATACAGTCACCTCTCCATATCGGTAGGACATTCAGTTTATCGTTTACCAAAACGAACCCTGCTGCAAACCCAACCCTCTTACCCAACATCCCAGTGATTCCTCGTGGAAGTGCAGAGGATTTCTCAGTTTCCATCAAAGTGAGTGTCACGTCAACACACATTCCTACCCATTCCTTTCTTGACCTGCGATTGGGCTAGTATTGCCCAGTTTTTACGCATTGATGATGATTGGTAGACCTAAGCATCGTCTATTGGTTCTCTGCGGAATTAGAGCTGATCTGGTACTAACACAATAGTAACCGTGGGCGGACAATCAATGCTCATGCTCATGCCTAGAGCGCACATCTCGGACACTGTTTAGACATCACTCATGAAATTTGAAATCCCTGTTTGCTGTACTGCAGCAAACGTGGAGTTCAAGTTTCATTGTTGTATGTTTTATCAGAGCTGATATTTGTGCTCTTGAAACGTGAAGGCGATAATGAGGCTTGCGCTGCGATTCACCTTAACTTCTTTTAAACTTCCGATGAGAGGTTCATCCAACTTCTTCAGCAAGTTTCTTAGACATGTCCTTGTAAGATTCTTGAATCATTTTTAATGATCTCTGAAATGTTTTTGATATCTCCGGAAGATTTTTCCGACTTCTTTGATAAGTCTTTATGGCTTCGGATGAAAATGTGTTCTGCTTTCCTCGGAAATTATTCCTGGGCTCCCCCAGCATTTTATTCGGGCTTCCCTTAGAGAATTCCACAGGCTTTGCTCAGATAATTCTTCCGACTTCCTTTACAAGATCTTTAGATTTACTCTGGACATTTCTGCTACCTTTTTCCTTAGATGTTTCTTATGACTCTTCTAATATCTAATCTAATATTTTTCACCCAAAAATACGTCTAAACTTGTTGTTGAAATACATACCTTGGAATCGGGGACCGTGATATTTGGCTTATTTCTCGGGAAGGTCCCGGGTAGAAAATACTAGTTTTGACTAATCGCAGATTTTGGACCGAGAGAACTCGGAACATACCTGGTGCAATTGGGTACTTGAATTTTGATGTAATTTTAATTCTGTTCACATTAAGACTTCTTTCCCGTTGCAACCCAAAGCTTGTGTGACCATCTTGTTCCTTGCGATGGTATACTTGTTAATTGAACTTTCAGATGCGGGGGGCCTACTACCTGGAAAATCCTGAAAAGACTGGAATTATCAGGGAATTTCAAAGCACGTGCACAATTCTGGAATTTTCAGAATATTGTGCCATCAATCAGGGAATATTCACAAAGAAGGATCAGTGGAGCTGTTGAATCTGATAAAAAATTTCAACTAACTTACTTTACTTTTATAGTGCAAAGTTTTGAATCTCCACAAACAAGTATTTTTCTATAAATCACAAATAAAAAAAAATCCCTGGATTTTCAAAATTATGTACAAAGTCTCAGAATCTTAAAAAGCAGAAAAATAAGCCAAAGATTTCTTGTATTTTTAAAGCCTCATAATCTTCAAAATAATTTATTTTTATGTTGTATTCCAAGATTTAAAATTTAAAATTTTTACTAAATCCCAAAATCACGTTTCGGAAATTTTTGGATTATGGCTAGCAGTTTTGAATTTCAATTCTAACGGTTCGGTCTTGGAGTGAGAGCATCAAACCGGCTGAGTTGAAGTTCGTCTGGTACTTTAATCTGGAAATCACAAAGCATACTGATTCAGTCGAAAGCTATGGACATTTTTCTATGTCTGAGACGAGATGAACTAGCCTATGAACTGAAAATCTCGCTAAGCTTTAAAAAATGTCTATGTCTGAGATGTTACAGAACGTTTCAGTCTATGTCTGAGATGTTACAGCACCGTAATCCAGAACGACTTGATCACCGGGGTTGATTAAATGCCATACATTCTTAGCAAGTCCCGCATTTGTTTCAAGATTTCCACTGAAGTTCTTGATTTTTTTTTGTTCAAAATTCATCAAACTGCACTTAATTTATTAGAACTTATTCCTCAAGATCTTCAAACTTCCTTGAAGGATAAGTCTTTTTTCCTGACGTTTTCGATGCTTCTCTAAAGTTACTGGAACTACCCCAAAGTTCTCTAAATTTTCCTAAAGTTCAGTATGCTTCTCTGAATTTCTCAGAACATGTTAAAAGATCTGACAGTGATGGATCGCTCTTGTGGGACTTTTTCATTACTTTTTAATATAGAATACTTACGTTAAATCCAATTGTAAGATAGTTAAGTACTATTAATCTCCTTATTGAAATTCAAAACATCCGCACCGTAGAGCCACACTCTGTGATTTCATTGAAGAGCGTTCTCAAGAAGGTACCTTCAGTGAAAACACAGAGTGTGGCTCTACGGTGCGGATATTTTGGATTTTGATAGGGAGATTAATATCTCTAAACTATCTTCTTTAAGATGGATTAGCTAAAAATTCAATTGGATTTAACGTAAGCATTCTATGTTAAAAAGTTAAGAAAAAAGTCCCAAAAGAGCGATCTATACCTCTGTACTGATGTTAACTGAACTGCCTTGAAGATCTTTGATGTTCTTTGAAGCTTCTGAAATGTTTCTGCCCGGATAATCTTTAAAAAACTATAATCTTCGCTAAACATGCTGCCATTGAGTAGGCCAAAAAAAGCTGAAAACAGACTTATTCAGCTTTTTTTTAGCATACTCAATGGTAGCATGTTTCGCAAATATTAAAGATTTTTAAAGATGATCCGGGAAGAAACATTTCAGAAGCTTCAGAGAAGATCAAAGAACTGCAAGGCAAAGTACTCGAGACTTCCCTGGACATAAAGAGACTGCCTAAAAAATCTTCTTTAAAATTCTCTGGACTTCCCTGAAGATCTAGGAACTTCTTTAAAAAAATCTTGATTTTTTTGTCTACAATTGATGGGTCTGTCTTAATTTTTTCTGATATTCGCTGAAGTACCCGCATGTATCTAAAGTCATAGAAACAGCCATGAAGTTATCAAAAATTTCCATAAAATTTTCCCGCATTTTTCTGATGTTCATGGAATTGACTACAAGATTCCGAACTTTTCCTAAAACTCTCGCACTTTGCTAAGTTCTCGCAATTGTTCTGAATCTCTGAAATAAATTAAAATGACAGGAAAATCTGCAAACTGGACTTCCCTCGAATTCCTGGAGCATCTGAAAGGTTATCGAAATTTTCCTGAAATTCTTGGAACTGACCTGATTTTTTCGAAACTTGTTCTTACGGATCATTTAAATTCCAAAAAGTCTGGACTTTCCAAAAATTCTCGGTATATTCCTGAAGTTATTGGAATTTCTCTTTGAGCTTCCTTAATGATCTCCAAACCTAGCTTCCCTGGGCTTCTTGGAACTTCATTAAATTTGTTACAATTTTCTTAAAGTTCCCTGAACATATTTGACAGGAATTCCCTGGACTTTCTCCGAATAACCCTGAAGTTCTCAGAATTTTCTCAAGTTGCTGCAGTTTTCCAGAAGCTTATTGAATCACCTTGAAGTTCTTGAAGCTTCGTAGACGGGCTCTAAACTTTCCAGAAGTTCCGGGAACTTTCATCGTATTCCCACAATAGGTTCAATAAACTTCCCTGAATTTTTTTAGGAACATAATTAAAATTATTTAAATGTTCGTGAATAGAACTGCCCTGAAGTGCTATTATCTTTCATGTAGCTCTTTGAATTTCCGTGAAGTTCCCACAAATTTGCTGAAATTCACGAAACTGTACTGAAGATTTCAGAATTACCCAGACACTTCTGAAAAAATCCTACCATTTTCCCGAACTCAATGGAATTGCCTTTGAGGGTATCTTATCTCCAGGAGTCAAAAAGTTTGATTTTATTTCGGTCACCTCATGAATGTGCATGCGCTCCTGTTTAGAATAGAACTTACATCTCCAAATGCTTTATATCTGGACCTAAATTTTAAATAAACGGTCTGTCGCACCGGCAGTTGGGAAAAATGTTGAACATTCACCATTCAACCGTCTCCAGAGTGTTGAAGCGGTTCCAGGAGCGGTTGACGTTGGACCACGGCAAAGGAGCTGGAAGAAAACCGGGACCAGAGAACAAAAAGACGGAGGGAAAGGTGAAGCGGATGATTAGAGCAAATCCCAACGTCTCAAGCCGTGATTTGGCTAAAAAGATCGGCATGTCGCAGAGCTACGTCCAGAATGCAAAGAAGAGAGCTGGACTACATACATACAAGGTACAGAACTTCCCAAACCGCGATGAGCGGCAACAATCGACGGCTAAAACTCGGGCACGGAAGCTCTACGAGAAGATGCTGACAAAATATGGCTGCTGTGTGATGGACGACGAAACGTATATAAAAGCCGATTTTAAGCAAATTCCGGGGTTGGAGTTTTTCACCGGCAAGAGCAAGTTCGATGTGGACGACAAATTTAAGAAGAAGAAAATGTCGAAGTTCGCCTCCAAATATCTCATTTGGCAGGCCATCTGCTCTTGCGGACTGAGGAGTGAGCCTTTCGTGACAAAGGGCACAGTAAATGGCGAGATCTACAAATCTGAGTGCCTCGAGAAGCGCCTTTTGCCGTTCTTGCAGCAGCACGACGAAGCTACGCTATTTTGGTCAGATTTGGCATCATGCCACTATTCTAAAAGTGTCCTGGAGTGGTATGAGGCCAATTCTGTCCATTTTGTTCCAAAGGACATGAATCCGCCAAACTGTCCGGAGCTGCGCCCGGTGGAGCAGTACTGGGCAATAATGAAGCGGGAACTTCGGAAGAGCAAGAAGACAGTCAAAGACGAGAAGGACATGTTAAGAAAGGTGAGAGACAATCACGCTTACCACTACACCACCGGCGTATTTTTCCTGAAGTAAATAGAACTACCAGAAATTTCCCCTAATGATGGTCATCGAACTGCCCTGACGCTCTCAAAAGTGCCCCGTAACTGTGTTGACGTAACTTTTGTTAAGATATCTGAACTTCTTTGAACTTTTATAAAGTGTTCCTTCTTTGTTCTTAGAACAACTACAAAATTCAAACAATGTATCTGATGTTCATGGATTTGCTGTGAAATTCTCAGAAGTGTTTCAAAGTTCTCTGGTCATGAATTTTCTTGATGCTGATTGGACTGCCCTGGAGCTCTCTACTCGTATCGAGATTTTACTGAAGTGTATCATACTGCGCTGAAGTTCTCCAAACTTACCTCTTAATACTTTAACTAATCATGCTTGTATAACTTCATGCGTGAAGTTAACGATTTACATAGTCGGAGATACTTAACGACAAATATCAGACTTAAGGTGGTTAGTTTATACGATAAATGAAGATATGCAAGTATAGAGTTGATAGTTCCATTAGAGAGCGGCAGTGTGAAAATTGCATACAGAGAGTAGAAAGCGAGCAAAGGTTAATTTTGAAATTGGCGTTAAGCATCTCCAGCTATGAATCTAACCTTTCTCTGAACTTTCCTGAAGTTCTTGAAACATTCGTGAAGTTTTTTGACTTGAGACTACGTCTGTGATTTTTATATGGGGGTCCACTTTGTGAAATCCAAAAATGGAACATGTAACGAAATTATGAAAGATTTTGAACCTTAATAACTCAGCTGCCCCTGGAACAATTTCAATAATTTTATCACAAATTGATCAGAAAAATTTCCGCGCATTGATTGTTTTGCATTTCACTGTGGATTTTCAACAAGAAACAATTGAAAAAGTTGTATAGGTCAAGTATTGTCCAAAAGCGTCCAAATAACTAACAAATCCACCAATTACGTACATGCATATGCTGCTTCCTTAACACTGTCATCAGAGAGTCGTTAGTAGACGAAACATGTCGAAGTGGCATTTGCTTCTGATCTTCGGGTGTGTGCAAATAGGGAGCATGCAATTTTGTACCATTTTGCACACTCATCGCCATAGCATCGCACCGCTTTTTTTTTTTCTTGGGTTACACTTGCTGGTTGCAATTATTCTACTGTTCGACATTTTTGAAGGACCACCAAAAAAACATGAAATTACACTTTTTTTTTCTAGAGATGCCTAAAAGTTCAATTATTCAATAAACGATTAATCGTAAAGATTTTTCCAGCTATTCAATTACATATTTATCGAATTTTCAATTATTCGAGTGCGTAACCCCTGTTTAGTAGCAGACGAGCCGAGACTCTTGCGAGTGCCCAATCATTGAACCGAAGAATATGGGATTTTCCGGTCCGAATTTGCTGATCCAGCTGCCTACACGTCATCATCATCTTCCAAATGTTTTAAGTCTCTTCTACCATCGGCCCTTTTCAGGGCCACGAAGATTTTCCAAAAGATTAAATTTCTGTTAAACATGTCCCAAACAAAATTCATATGAAAAGGTTCTTTTCAGGTCAATCATAGTCATACTAAAGAGTATAAACAGAGATAACCCCGCTCAAATTCCTATTCCTACACAACACACAAGCTCCTGCTGCAGTTAACAAATAACATTTATTATATAAGAACACGTAGTCCTGCGTTACCATTGCGTACAATCCAATGGGGCTGTCCCTTGTAGTTTTTTTTATTGAAAATTGGAATCCAAAGATAAAGCATTTGGAGATGTAATTACTATTGTATACAGGAGCGCATAACCATTCATGAGGCGACCAAAACAAAATCAAGCCTTTTGTATCTCGTGGGCACTTAAAATTTCATATCTGATGGGCACAAAACGTTGTTTATTTCACGTTTGTTTTCTGAATTTGACATATTTACAATCCACATTTAAGGATGCAGATATCTCATGACGTTTTAATGAAATTTTTCTCTATTCCAATGTTCCTATTTTGGCCACCTTTTGACGATATTTCACGTTGTTTACAATTTTGAGGTGTTCAGTTGCGTTCAGTTAATTGGTACAAAGCATATTCATCTGTGTACATAAGCATGTCGACCATAACATGCACGGACATTGTAATTTAATCGGTTTTTTTGAGTTGTGGCCAAAATAGGACCCTGGTGCACTTCGCCTACTTTTATAAAAAAAAATCAAAATTACTCCGACGGCATTTGGATGAACTCGCAGACTTTCTGCGGCATTCCCGCCATCAGCTGCCATACACTGGACTGGTCAATATCAGCGGCCATTTTTTCAGTTCCTGGGTAAATTAATCGACGAAAACAAACTTGAATTTGCTGAAGATATCACCCCGGGCTGTGGCCAGATAAAACGTTTGCCGGGAACCTGCCTGAAATCCAGTTTGACATAGGTTTCGTCGTCCATGAGAAGGCATCCTCTGTACTTCGTCAGAACTCGGTCCTACAACTTCCGGGCGCGTTTTCTGGCCACTAGATTCTGCTTCATCGTCCTGTAAGGTTGCTTGGAGGCATGGAATGAACGGTAACCTCGGTCCGGGAGTCCTGGGTTTCTCTTGATCGACGTCAACACCTTCCAGTTCAGCTGCCGATCCAAAGTTCCAGCACGTTTGCTTTGAACCTTCTAGGCCACACTCTTGCGATCACGGAACCGCTTGAGAACATCTCCCTCGGTAGAAACGGCAATTTTCCGCTTTTTCGTAATAGTACTAATTGACCACGTCGGGTTTTCGACGTGGGGGTGCAGGATCCATTTTAATTTCTCGTCTTCCATCTTACAACTTTTTTAATACTGGATGTATCGCGAAGAAACTTTCCCCTCTGAAACACGTGTACTTTCAAAACAAATCGCTGTGAGAACATTCAAAATCCGACGCTAGAGGCTCTACTATAGAATAAATAGAGTGTCTGGATTCTAAATGGACCACACTCCCCTAATCTTTAAGGGCGTCCAAAAATTCTCTTATGACCATTTGTAACTTTGATCAGAGGAACACATGTACCGTTCCGATTCAAATTTCGGACGATTCAAATTTCGGACACTTTCATTTTTAATTAAATATTACATCCAGTTAGAAACAAAGTAATAATGTTAGATGATCGTGGAGGGCACTAGTCAAAAAAATTTAAAATTTACAAGACATGTGGATCATATTCGACCGAGATAATCAACTTTTAAAAGTGTCCGAAATTCGAGTTTAAGTGTCCGAAATTTGAATCGGCACGGTAGATCAAAAGATCTACACCCACTTAGAAAAAATAGTTTTCCGAGCTGGATGGCCAGAACACAGTAAAGAAGCCATTTTCAAGGTTTATTGAGCAGTTCATCGTTTCCAATTTACAAAAAAAAAAACATTTTCTCACTATAAATTTACGAGGTGTCGTCATTGTTGATTAAACACTGCATAAGATCATATTGATGATTTCAATTTAAACCTCTAAACTTAAACCTTTCAATTTCCTCTAAAAGTTCAAAAACCTTCCCGTCCATCAGATCTCTGACTTCACCGCCTAGGCTCACATGACTAACATCAAACGGTAAATTTAGAATTGCCGACGCGCTTCATCACCCATCACTCTGCAGAAGGAACACGACTGATAGTGATAGAATATACGTCCGTAATTCCATTAGCTGGCTGACTGCTTGCGTGGATAATCATAATTCAATTTCTGATTCTAGCGGCGATGACGAAGCTCAAATTTCGGACGTTTTTTACTATCCCCTCCTAAACTTGAACAGAACAGATCAATCCGGGGCAAAGACCTATCGACCGTTCATATATCGATGTGACTGAACTACTTCGTTCCCAATATGGGTTGGATCCATCAGCCTCAAATTGTTCAATGAATTTCTCGTCCCTTACTAACAAGTTAATAATTTATCAATTATCCACGCTCCGATCTGCTCGGAAACCTGTTGACCTACTTCTGCTCCACCCGCTTATAGTTGTTATGTTAATCAAACAATTAATTCTCCCGACGAAAGAATCCAATCCAAAACAAAGCAGCAACGGCAAAAAAAAAAGACAACCCCAAATTTGGGACATAACTGCCAAGATAGTGGACCGATTTCCAATAAAACCAAACACATTAGATTCGCTACGGTCTATGTCCCACACCCAACCGGTACCGGGATTATCATCAGATTGCTTTTTTTTTCCAGAGGCGCTGCCACCGCCACGATCTGATCGGAACGAGATGAGGGAAACAAAATTCAGCGTATCAATTCAATGCGTGTGAGCAGTTTGAATTAACGTCTATATTTTATGCATTCGGCTCGGTCACCACTTGGCCAGTTCGTCTTCTTGGTTGGTTCTATAGTTTATGGGAAGGCTTATAACGGGCCCTCGGCACCGCCAGACGGCTGATGATGGGGGTTTGATTTGGTTGGTAAATCTGCGGTCCATGGTGGTGCCGGAGGATTATGGATCGTAAAGTAGTGGCTGATACTCCCGGGACGACTGAGTTTGATTAAGATCGTACTTGATGAGGAAGCAGAGGTGAGAGTTTGGAAATTACTCAGTTTTAAGCTTTTATGCGTCACCATTAAATGGTAAGATTCCATCGCGAGCGGACGAGAGGAAGGTCAAACTTGAGAGATTGAGCAATGTACGTTATTTAGCAAACTATTTGCACCTATCCCAGTGTGTATGTCCCGTTAATATGATGACAAAACCAAATAAAACCAATGGTTCTCTTTTAAACCATTATGGGAGTCATAAAATATACAAACATCCATAAAGTAGCTCAAACTGCAAGGAATACTGATTTGGTTTATTATTTTAAATTATACTAATAAAAACAACATGTAAACCTACGTTTGCAAGCAAACGAAAGATCTGTCAGCAAATCTTAACGACGTTGATGAAATTCTGATCACATGTGTAGAGAAAGCTTGTTGTAGTTTGTCATGCTGGTCAATCCGTCCCGTAAAAATGGTGTGATCGGGTAATGTTCTATTGCAGCGGTTGTCAAACTTTTGTCTATTGCGTCCCACTTTCAGAGATCCCATGAGCTTGTAACCCACCAATATTGACTACAGATGTTGTAAGGTCAAAATGACTATAAACGACATAAAACTGATTGGCTGAAACCCAAAAAAATAGTGGCATGAAAAAGCTCAACAACTCCTAGATATCTAAAAACAAAAATCCAAACAAGTTAAAAACTACAAGGGACAGTCCTACTGGGTTGCACGCAATGGTGACGTACGTGGTCTTATATAATAATTATTAGTTTTAAACTGCAGCAGGAGCTTGTGTTTTATGTAGGAATAGGAATTTGAGCGGGGTTATCTCTGTTTATACTCTTTATACTCTATAATTGCCATGAAAAGAACCTTTTGATTTAAATATTAGTTGTGACATGTTCAGAAATTTAACACTTTCAGAAAATCTTGGTGGCCCTGAAAAGGGCCGATGGTAGTACGGGCTAAAGCTTTTGAAAGATGATGATGACGTGTAGGCAGTTGGATCAGGAAATCGGACCGGGCAATCCCATATTCTTCGGTTCAATGATTGGGCACTCGCAAGAATCTCGGCCCATCTGCTGCTGAACAGAGGTTGAACTGGTGTCTGCGACAGGTTATAAGGCCACAGAATATCAGAGTCCACCGAGCTAAAGCTCCTCCCCTTTTTAGTTTTTATCGTTAAAAACACCTTCTGTCAACAAGTTGGTAAATCTTAGCCTTTAACAGAAAGACGCTTAACACTTTTTTTTGGCGAATTTGTGATACTTTTTCACGTCATGGTTCTTTTTTTATTAATATCTTTTTTAAGCAGACTTTCAGCCCTGGGTTGGTTCGTCTCCTTCATGGTTCTTCTCTATGCCTGTTCAGATATCTTTGTACTTTTATTTATTTTCTCTACTGCGCTAAATCAAACGAGTAGAAATAAGAAGGCATGTCGGTTGCGCGCTCGAATAATTGAAAATTCGATAAATATTTAATCGAATAGCTGGAAAAATCGTCACGTTTAATCGTTAATCGAATAATTGGACTTATAGGCATCCCTAGAACATAATGTGATTTCATGTTTTTTGATGGACCTTCGAAAATGTCGAACAGCAGAATTGCAACCAGAAAGTGTAACCTAAGGACCAAAAGCGATGCGATGCTAGTTTTCATTGCTATGATAACGACTGAATTAAGGGCCTTAAAAGCAGAGACGTGAAAGTCAATGCTCTTCATCGATATCCACTTTCGATGACCATGGCTCCACTTACCTATTTCGCACTATTTCTGCTATGTTCTTCTATCATCCAGAACAACAAACGTATCAATGAATGTGTTTGCCGTCGAGTTTTCAACGAATCAGAAAGTCGATGAAGAGAATCGATAAAAATCACTTGCACTCCTGCTATCAAGTTTGGTTACAAGATAACAACTCTGGAGAGCATTTTGTCTGGTCGTTTGGGGCGTATGGTTCTGAATATGGCGATGAGTGTGCAAAATGTTACGCAATTGCATCCTCCCTATTCGCACACGCCCGAAGATCGGAAGCGAATGCCACTTCGACTCGTTTCGTCTACTAACGACTCTCTAATGACAGTAATTGGTGGATTAGTTAGTTATTTCGACACTTTTGAACAATACTTGACATTTACATCTCAATAGTTTCTTCAGTGAATCAACAGTCAGAAGCGTTGTTATCGATGCGTAAAAATATTTCTGATCGATTGGTGATAAAAATATTGAAATTGGTTCAGGGGTAGCTGAGTTATTAACGTATTAAATCTTTCATAATTTTGTTACATGCTCCATTTTTGGTTTTCACAAAGTGTACCCCCATATAGAAATCACAGACGTAGTCCTACGTCAAAAACTAAAACTTTAACATTGAGCCAAATCAGATCAAAAGAAGCCTAAAATGTGAGAAAATGATCTGAAGGTAGCATTACAGTTATAAAGTAAACACACCTATAGTGGAGGTACGTTAGTGGAATGTGTTCCTAAAGTGGCTTATTGCGACTCCATAAGCCACTTTAGGAACACATTGCACTAATGTACCTCCACTATAGATGCATTTATACGAGTTTCGGCTATACAGTCTAGCGAGTTCAAACGATAGGTTTTTAACAGCTCAACGTTTCGGGTGTTTTTGGCAGCCTTCTTCAGGGGAAATTGGAAGGGATTCATGTTTATTAGCATTAGTTTTAACATATATCATATCATCTTCATACTTAGTTCTATCGGTTTCGTTCAATACATTGATTTCCAATGTGGGTTATCTCATCTATTTTTTTAATTTGCTATGCAAGCGTGGCCAGTGGTATAGAGCAAGCGCGATTTTACCAAAAACACCCACAACCGTAAGCTAACATAGCTGTTGTTTAATAGCATTATAGCGAAACCAATAACCATTCCTTCCATAGAAAATTTAAAAAAATCAAGTGAGATAATACACATTATAAATCAATGTAAAGGGTTTCTCACATCAAATTGCATCACGAACAAAACGCTGTAGAAAATTACCTAGTTGCCCGATCCTTTTCAAACTTTCATACAATAAAATATAATCAAAAGTAAGCTTTTGGCGTATTTATTTCATTCAACTTCAATACCATAACCGTACGTTCGCACCTTACGCTTAACTCCACTCATTAGGTTATGTACAACATCTGGCTGCAGTTTCTTCTGTACGGAAACACACTTTTTCTTCATGTCTTCCTCAGATTTGACCTCCTTGGGATGCTTCCGTAGTGCCTGCTTCAAAATAGTCCAGTATTTTTCGATGGGTCTTAGTTCCGGTACGATAGGGGGAGGGGGGGGGGGGTCCTTGGGTACGAAAGTGATCCCGTAGCACAACCAGGAAAAAAAAGCACTTCAAAGCATTCAGAACAAAGTTCTGAACATGATTTTAAAGTTTCCTCCCTAGTACAGTACTACATTCGAACATACAATCTCGAATGTTGAGACTTTAGAACAAATGTCCAATAAAATAATTAATAATTCTTGGCAGAAATCGTTGCAATCTTCAATTGCAATGATTAATTCTCATTATATTTAGATAAGATTTAGTTTTAGTTTTTAGTTTAAGGTGACTCACTCTCTGATTTAGTTTCATTTTCAGTGTAGCTGATAAAGATTGCTTCAAAAATAGGGGAAGGAAGGAGTTTAGTGAACTGGTGGGGCATAATGAGCTTTCTGTGCTTTAGCTTTCGAAACAAATCAATTGCTCATTAATCAATGCAATGGTGATATTGCACCTACTAGCAATTATGTTTCGAATAATTGGAGGAAGTGGTAGATGATCGTTATGCTGCATCTGTTCGCATTGCCCCTCTTACCCCTCGCTTTCGAACATTTTCCCAGAACAACATGATAAAAGTTAGAAGACAATGACCAACAAGCTTGGTTTTCCCATAGTAATTTCCATATAAACTTCAACCTGCTTGTGACGGATTTCACGCCAACTCATCCAGTGGTTGGCAGCACCCTCTCAGAACCTTATGGAACTTTGTGGGTGTGGAGACTTAGCAATTTTAAGCAACTTTGCGTACTTATTTTTTTTCAAAATTTATCTCGCCTAACATTTGATAAGGGTCAAAGTTTTTTGTCGATTTTTTTTCAAATCGATATAGCTTAAAAATGACAAGCCCTACAAAAAAGTGATGTATGGCGAATTTTTAGCAAATAATCTGAAATTTTATAAAAAAAATTATATAAAATAAAAAATCGGTTTCTAAACTCTAAAAAAATATATTTAAAAATTAAAAGTCATTTTCCTAAAAATGGTACCCCTCAGATTTGCTTGATATTTTTTCTCATGAAAGGCAATATAACTACCTAACTTTTCTTCATACATCGCAAAGTGGGCGCTTTTAAGGAAAAAAAGTTGTTCGAACAACAACTTTTCATGTTAATTTTTTTTTAGCGTGTTTCGCTCAAAGTCGAATAGTAATACACGCACAACCTTATTAAAATTCGATTAAACTTTATGGGTATACTTTTCGATAATCTGGGCGAAATCTAGCCTAACATTTGAAAAGGGTACAGAGAAATTACCTGCAAATCGTCCAATAAGAGTTCAGAACAAAACGTTCTAATGAGGAACAGCCATCTCAGCATGGTTTGCACTTTCCTGTGATGGATTGTATTATAATATATGCATACACTCTATCCAACTTCTATAAAACCACCCTCAAATTGTTCCAAATCAACAGGTAAACTAAGTAAAAATCACTTAGTATGTTTTATTCATGAAAAGATTTCAATTCATGTATTTGTGATTAATTTAATTAGAAAAATAATCATTCATTTATTTTTATGTATTAGGTGTGTCCATTAGTAAGCAATATGCATATATGTTTATACCTCATCTCTCAAGTGAATACATATAATAGCCCAGGTAACTTAACGATTATTTAAGGCATGCCTAAAATAATCGTTAAGTTACCTGCTATATAGCAGTTATATAACAACGCAGGTAGTCACATGAGAGATATAAGGTATAAACTTAAAGCACCGCAGTCTGTTTCTACCGACATAATCTAATATTTAAGTTTGGTGATATCACAACAATGCTCATAGTTGCTGTAGTGCATAGTTGTTGAAAGCAATGTTGCAAATTTTCGCATCAATGAAAACTCAGTACCATTATTTGAGAGATACAACTCACAATGTTCACTTTCCAACCAGGCTCTCACTACGAATAGGACAGAGGCAATAACAAAAATATTCCGACTCAACTCAGTGGGAGAACAGACAAATGCTGAGAATGTGTTCATCTAACCAGACTTTCTCTCTCTCAGTATTGAGCTTAGTCGTTCTGATTCACCATGCTTCTAACTCGAGGTCTGAGTCAGAGTGTGCTGATAGAGACAAATTGAGTTAGAGTGAGTCTACATGTTCGTTGAAGCAGATGTACCTGGGTACGTTGATAAAGGGGCAAGGGAAATAAAACAACTTTATAGTAAGCGTGCATAGGGGCGACTGTTGAACCTGAAAATAGATTCAGTGTCATGTCGGGGTCGCCACATTTTTGCAATAAACGCACAATGCATGGATGAGAATGAGAATGTTGAAATTATTCATTCGGGTAAGTACAGAAACAATTATTTTTAAAACTGAAAAAGAAATATAAAAAAAACTTTTATGATTTGCATTACAAATTATGTAACGCATGTGGGGAAAGGGTGATTTTTCGTTACTTATTATTACATAGGGGGCGGGTAATATAGGGCCAGATGGAACAAGAGTGCCACCGAAATGAAAACTGTATATTTAACATATTCTACATAGTTGTTTGCCATACAAAAATACATATTCAAACGGCGCCGGTGGTGTAGTGGTAAGCGTGATTACCTCTCACCCCAGCAGGCCTGGGTTCAATACCAGTAGGCGCCGCCGGGATGTTCTGAGGCATAACATCTCTGATCACGCCTTCCTTCGGATGGGAAGTAAAGACATTGGTCCCCGGTTCATGAGTTCATGGGTCGATAGGTAGGGTCCAGGTGTGGGAGCTGCCTTCCTGGCACGTCGGTAGCATTGGTGCTCAGCACGGAAAACAAGATCGACGGAAAAAACAAACCAAAGGAAAAAAAATACATATTTTTGCTGAACATTGTAACATGCTATCTTTTAAAATTAAAATATGTACACTGGAGTCGCTTTTTACGCGGGTGATACGTCCCGCGTAAAAAAAACGCGTAAATTCCGGAATCCGCGTAAAAAAACCGCGTAAATTCCGAAATCCACGTAAAAAACCCGTGTAAAAAAATCGCGTAAAAAGCGACTCTAGTGTATAACGATAAACCGTGTTAATTCTGAAATCCGGATAAAAAAAACCATGTAAATTCCGAAATCCGCAAAAAACAACCGCGTGAAAAAAAACCGTGTAAAAAAAAACCGCGTAAAAAGCGACTCCAGTGTATTCAAAAATTAGACATTTGCAGGAGTTTTTTAGTTATTAAAAAACACCTAAAATATCACGTGCTGCCACATGTTTTTAAAACTTTTCGGCAGTAAAATAAGTATAGATTCAGAATCCTTCCTAGAATTTTGCGCAAATTTGCGCCGGAAATAGTTATTTGAGGAGCAAATACCCCTAAAAATATCGATTATTCAAGAATAACTTTTTTGTTTCAAAAGATAATTATTTACAATGTTCAGCAAAAGCATGTGTTTAAACATGCAAAATATAAATGTAGAAGAAACTAAAATTGTAGGATGCCTAAAAAATCAGTTATATTAAAAAGTATGATTTAAAGGCGCATTTCACGAAAAATGATACATATCTCGTAATTTATAAGAGCTAGAAATTTTGAGTGTTGAACAAAGTTGCTTAAAATAACATTTGCTACAACTTTATGCAAGGCGTTAAGTCTCTATCTAAATCAGATAAAAAAATATTTTTTGATCTCACTTTAAGGTAGATTAATCACCAAACCGTCTACATCAAAAGAAGTGGATTAACATATGCAAAAACATCTTTGAACAAACTATACCTCTTAAATCAATGTTTGAGAAGTTATTAAAAAGCGCACGTAAACGGCAAAAAGCAACACTGTGTAGTGGCATCAATTTCTATTGTACTTGTTTGAGTGATGAAATTTGATGATTTTTTACATCTTTTCAATATATTTGAAATTTATGCAGAAAAACATGTATGTTTTGAAAAACTCGTCAAAGCAGTTATTGGAGTCTCACAATGAAATGCTATCAGAATTGTCTTGATATCTACCACCAAAAATATACTATAAGCTAACCAAAAATACATCTCATTGTGATCAATTTTACCCCGGTGATCTATTTGCCCCCAGACTACTGTAGTTATCTATAGGACAAGAGATATGGCAAATGTCCACAGTTCACACAATTTTCAATAAAAATATGCACTAAAAACGTTAACTGTGTAGAACCCCCAAGACAGTCCATGTAGTTAATGAAGGGCCCCTATTTAATTATTATTGTTTATAAATCCAAAAACAATCTCTAGCCCTGATTTGCATCGTGACATATACGGATTTCCGGTAACTATAAACTCTGCATGTGGGCAACATTTCATAAATTAAAAACAGAGCACTTCGTGAGCTAAAGCACTAATTTTAGTACATTCAATTTAATGCGACACTATTTTTTGAATTAAAACAGAAAGTGACCATCTTTCCCTCACTGAACTCAAGTTGCCTCGTTAGCGCAAAACCATTCATTTGTTGCAAACTATTTCGCCTCCCCGCAGCAAAATTTAGGTGTTTCACCAATGAAACAGAACGCAGACTGCGGCAGGCAGAGAGAAAAAGAAACTTTCTTTCTCTCTCTTTGTCGTGTCTCCGTATCCGTACATAATAACCAGTAAAATCTTGCTCAACCATTGAATCAGTCAATCAGTGATTCAAGCCACCTGAAACTCGAGCGGCACTCACTCAGTGCCCGAGTTTCCTCGGTATCGGCTTGGATTTGTGCATTTCATAGAATGAACGGATAAAGGCGTAAACCTTAAGGGCACTCTTTCGCTCTTCTCTTGAAGCGGTAGGTGACTGATGAACAGAGACAGTTTTGGTTTGTAGTTCTCTCCCGTGGAGATTATTGTCGGTTTCAAATCGCGGCTTCTCTAATCAATCAGCAACATTGGTTGAAAGTGTAGTGCTGCATAGTTGTTGAAACGAAAAAGTGTTTATACATACAACAATGGAAAAATCTGCTGAATTGATTATTAAAAGGGTGCAATGTAGTGCCAACATAAACAATTCCAATTGCAGCCGCAATAATTTACGTAATTTATCATCAAGTCTCATAGAGAAAATACATTCATGGGGCTTTGATCATCAATTGGATGTAACAATGCGTATTTGTGAATCGTGTCGTGGAATTTTAGTGCACAATAGGACACCTCTCCCGAAAAAAGAGGCGATCGGATGGAAAAGAATCAAGCCATGCTCGGAAGTTTGAAGAGCCGCAACCATCAACAAGTCATCAGCAATCAGAACATCAGGAATTTGATGATACACTAGGTAAATAATAATAACTTTAACTGTTTCAACTGTGTGGTTTAAGGATTGTACATCGAAGATACAACTTCATTTTCAACATTTTTTTAGAGCACGAGCTGGATGAACCGCTTATCGTACAAATTTGATCGATTGGTAGGCCAACCTCGGTGAACAATCTATCAAATTTTCACGACTGTACGATATGCGGTTTATGCAGCTCGTGCTCCACAAACATGGGGAAAATTCAGATGCGGCTTCGATGTACCGTAAGCGGGGATGTTTTGATAATGGAGGTAACTTTGATAATGCAGCTAATCCAAAAAGTTATGACTTAATGCTCTTCGTATTCATTATTTTGGAAGGGAACATCGGTTTCCTATCCAAAATATTGCGTACGATGTGCCTTAAGTCATAAATTTTTGGCTTAGCTGCATTACCAAAGTTACCCCTATTATCAAAACCACCCCCGTTCATTGTACTATCACCTTAACAGCGTTATATATTAATGTGTGGATACAAACATAACAAAATTGAACTTCTGCTTCATATCAAATGATCAATACACAAAGATGTCCGATGAACTCAAGGAGCTGTTCAGTCATGTAAAAACTATACCTGGTACACAAAAATTTCATTGTTTTGTACCTATTTCTCAAAACATAATTTCTACTAAGCGATTTTCACATTCAAAGGAAACTCCGAAAAATTTCACTCTGTTTCCGATAGACTAATAATCAATGAAAAACTCAAATTATGTATGGAGAATTATAGGAAAATAAATTATGCACTAAACAAAAACACTAGAGTTTTCATTTATTAAAACACCATTCGAAATGCAGGAAAATCCTCTGTATTAGGCCCTTTCAAATGTTAGGCTAGATTTTTGTTTTAAGCACGCCCAGATTATCAAAAGGTCAAAATCTTTATGCTCATTAAGTTTCAACGGATTTTAATAAGGTTGTGCGCGTATTACTATTCGACTTTGAGTGAAACACGCTAAAAAAAATTAACATGAAAAAGTTGTTGTTCGAACAACTTTTTTTCCTTAAAAGCGCCCACTTTGCAATGTATGAAGAAAAGTTAGGTAATTATATTGCCTTTCATGAGAAAAAATATCAAGCAAATCTGAGGGGTACCATTTTTGGGAAAATGACTTTTAATTTTTAAATATATTTTTTTAGAGTGTAGAAACCAATTTTTTAATTTATTTAAATTTTTTTATAAAATTTCAGATTATTTGCTAAAAGTTCGCCATACATCACTATTTTGTAGGGCTTGTCATTTTTAAGCTATATCGATTTGAAAAAAAATCGACAAAAAACTTTGACCCTTATCAAATGTTAGGCGAGATAAATTTTGAAAAAAAATAAGTACTCAAAGTTGCTTAAAATTGCTAAGTCTCTACACCCACAAAGTTTCATAAGGTTCTGAGAGGGTGCTGCCAACTCCGAAGACGAGTTGGCGTGAAATCCGTCTTGTGCATAGTCAGTTTTAAACCAAATAAGTTAAAATTTTGGGAGGCTAATCAGGTCTTGGTTTGAAACCGTTTGAGTACTATTGAGCGAACATTTCTAATTTAACATCATTCTAATCTGCAGTTGTGGATCAAAACAAAGGCCTACAATCACATATTCCACATATTTCTGGAAGAGCGTTTTAAAAAGCAGATTTTACCATTCTTACGACAGTAAAATACCGTGGAAATTATTTGGCCCCATTTAACCAACTTAAATCAGTGTTGAAACTAAATCTGGACATATTTAAAAGGCTCAATATCATGAATGGTGTAAGGTAAAGACTGGAACGCGCAAAAATTGGTCGACAAAAAATCGTTTCTTTCAGTCAAAATTCATATCACAAATATCTTCTTATTTTGCTTTTGGTAGTTAAATTCATATATTTAAAGGAAAAAAAATGTTTGCCAAATCCAAACTGCCGTGCCTTCCGCTTAACCCCTTCCATTAAATTTTGTACAGTGGTCTCATCGACCTTATTCGCCGCCGAACGCCAGTTAGATTTAAACTGCTGCTCGTTTTCCATGGATTAATGGTATGGCGGAGTTCTGGGCTGTTGGGAGGGTTGTGGTCTTTGGGTACCACAACCACGTTGTTCGCATCGTACCACTCGATTGCCTTATTCCCATATTAGCAGCTCGCCAAGTCCGGCCAGAACAACACAATTCTATTATGTTGCTTTAGGAATGGTAGCAGCCGCTTTTCTAGGCACTCCTGGACGTAGATCTCTTGATTGATGGTTCCCGTAGTCATGAAAATGCCGCTTTTTGGACCACACGTGCAGATGGCCTACCAGACGAGATATTTTTTTTCGGGAACTTCGATAGTTTGATGGTTTTGAAAATTTAAACCATCTTTCCTTTTCCTGATGCGGCATAAAACTCCTGCCCCGGAAGCTGCATGAAATCCACCTTCACATAAGTTTTGTTTTCATGACGACACAGTTGAGATATGTGAGCAGTTTCGTATACAGCGTTTGGGACCACTGCTTTGCCGACGTTTTTTGTTTGTAATCTCGGTTCGCTACCTTCACCTTCTTAAACGTCGACAACCCGGCTCGTTTCTTGTTCCGCTACACACTAGTATGGGGGACATTGAGCTTGCCAGCGACGTCCCGGATGGAGAGGTTAGGATTCCGCTTATATTTCACCGCCACCTTCTTCGTCGTCGCTGCCACGTCCAGATTACAATTGCCACCGCTTCCAGGCTTCCTGATGGTCAACAGACGCTCCCCGAACACTTTTAAAACATTTGTCACGGTCGGTTTGGCCACATATAGCAATTTTGCCAACTTGGCGTGTGAGAACGTCAGATTCTCTTGCTGAAAAGCAAAATTTTCACACGCTGCTCCTCTTGCTTGGACGTCATTTTGAAAACTGGAGAGCAAACGGTGAAAACTCATCATAGCAGCCATTGTATATACACTCAACTTCCAAATGCAGCATTTAGGGTTTTTATGCATTTTTAACAGAAATACACCAATTTTAAATTGATCAATTTTTGCGCGTTCCAGACTTTATACTGCTTGACGGCTCACATGGTGGGCTTTCAAGCAGTATTAACATTTAGGCTAACTTGAAAACAAACCACGAAGGATTATCCTGGGGCTTGTGTAAGTTCTATGGTGTTTAACTATGAAACGTGTAAATTAAAGTTATTAAAGTTTTCACAAGTTATTCGTCAAAAAACAGTAAATAGACTGCTGTCAAAAGTTTGTGGTTAAGATCAGGGGATACTTTGAAATCTTAATCCAGATTTTCTTATAATCAGGCTTTGAGGATCCGAACGTTTATTTAATGATTTGATAACATTAGCAATTCTATTTTTTTTTTTATTAGCAATGAGTTATTGAATATTTGATGTACAAAATAATCTAATCTTATCTTATCTAACCTAATACAGACGCAGCCAGTACAAGAAAGCATCCTGGAAAATGATTAGGTTAGATAAGATTGGTCATCAATGATACTGAAAGTCGTTGAAGATGTTTGATGATTGGGTGGTGTTATTTCAGGACTATGCATGTTGGTATGCGACCAGAGATTTCAGAAGCTTCTGTCCTGTGAACATAAATAGCTTATCTTGCACAGTCTGTAAAAGATCCTTCTCATCTTGTTGAACTAATATTAGACATGAAGAAATCCAACATAAATATTAAGGTTTATCGTGACAAGTTATCGTTGCAAAGTTTCAATAACGTGTAACTATTCGTTTGTACCGGCAAGTGCAGTAGCAAGAAATTCCTCGAGCTGGGTCTCAGGGTCGGCTTATTACTTGGTAGTCCAAGGGACTTCGTGAACGAGATGTGCAGTGTACGGTCACCTGATTAGAGATTGTTGCGGGGTATGAACTGAAAGATATGGATTGGCGGGGAAACTATGGTTTTTATTGTGAAAAAACTGTCGATTTCTGATCTATATGTTAGTTTTATTACGCAATCTAATGTTTGTCTTTGTTGGGGTTTGCTAGCTTACGTACCACTGCTACCTTGCTGCTGATGCCGATGATCTGGCGGCGTACTGCAAGTACTTGCTGCTACTGCTGTCGACGAACGGTGACTGGTGTTTTCCGAACCTGCACACCGGTTCGACGGGACTTGTCATTCGTGTTTGGCTTGGAAGCCTTTCAAGGGTCTTCCCTCGTTGGCGAGGATTGACACGGCCTAGGACGATACCGGAGTGACCGTGCCGAAAAGGGAATGCTCCTTTTCGGTTAGGGGTAACTTTTCCGAGTTTTAAACCTCCTTAGTGGTCCTGTTAGGCAAAGTGAAGCTTGATCCACTTGGCCGAATCGTGTGGTCTGATTGGGCCTGATCAGTCCAAAGTAGAGGGAACTGGTGTATAACACACGAATGCCTGATACATGTAACCGTTCTGTTACAAACCTTCAATTCGATGTTTTCTCAATTGCACCATGTGATCGATCTTTCAGGTTAAGCTATAGCGATGAAACCCACTGGGAAGACGACACAGCCATGCTTAACGGCCGATTGTTGAATAAGGCGTGCATGGCCACAGCAAAACGGTGACACGGAGTCACAGGGTGATGGGGTGAAGGGTCCTGCGATGCTCAGCGAACGGCTATCGTTCACTTTTAGCTAGTGGAGTAAAATTAAGGTCTAGGGAATCTAGTGCAAGAAGTGAACCGTAGTGACCTGTTGAACACCGATTTCACCGATTGAGTACCTTTTCCGTACGTTTTTCAAACCACTTACTGGTTGGTGGGTTTCGGACCTCCGTTGCACACTACAGTAGAAGTGACTTTCTTGTTACGGATATCTAATTGCCAAGGACCATTGTTGCTTGTGAAGGAGGACACCGCTCTTGAGCAGACGACCCTAATCACTAAGAAGAGAATACTTCCCGGTTCGACAGAGTGCGGCCTTGCCGTCGTCGACCGGCTTCGTCTGAAGGAAGCGCCTGTGCATCGGCACCAGCTCCACAATCCGTCATACCAGTCTATCACCAAAAAATCACACCACTAAACCAAACTGCCATCGCACGACAGCCAACGAACGGTAGACGCGCTAGTCAGACCGCCATCGCTGTAGTCGCCGGTAGAACAGTCGGTGGTATTGGTGGTAATTAAATTGAAAGCTTGATTACGCGAAGCCCCTCCAGTTTGCCTGGTAGTGCACCAACTCTGAGACACAGTTCGCAGAATTTCATGCTGCTGAGTCGTTGTCGAGTAGAACATTAGTTTCATACAGTATGAGGCAATGGCGGCTTTTCTAGGTTGTTAAGGCCATCTACGCCCTTCCTCCTCTATTCCTTCCACTTGATGGATTGGGAGTTTGTTGCCACTTTTTTATATTCTTCCACCCAGGATATAGTCCTTTTTCCATATCAACTGTAACACACATTCTGCTTCTACCCATTGGCTTGCATACTACACCCACTAAGTTTGTTAAATAACTTCAATTTAGCTACTACCACTACCATTTAGACATGTATACTAACATTTACTAATCCTGCTACTAACCCTAAATTCAAACGAACATCACTTAACTCTAGAGACATACACAATATAAAAAGCACGAATTAAAAAAAGCGTAGAATTGGCAACAGCCGAAAGCTATATCTCTGAAAGATTATAGATTATAGATTATAAGTTTTCTTTTTTAATAGGTACTTGCATCGAGGTTCATCATTTAAAACTGAAAAGCAAGCCAACTTACTTTGCTTGAGAGCATCGGTTTCAACATTATTTTCAATACAACAATTAGGTTTCTATGTGTTTAAGATATTGAGCAACGCGAGTTACTCAGAGTTACTTAAAATTAACTCCTATTTTACTCATGATCAAAAGCTGTCTTACCCCCAGGATTCAAGTTCAAATAAACCGTGGAGGCACCATATGCGAAGCGGTTCCTAAATCGACGCACTCAGTATTTATTCGACTATTTACAATATAATTGTTGAAATGTTACTTCTGCATATATTAGTTTCAGTGCTCAAGGGATGATGTTGTAACAAGGTTGTAAAAATATCTTGTTAAAATCGAGATGCAATCAAAAATAGACGAGTGCTTCATCATTAGAAATGCGTCAAATATGGTACTGGCACGATATATTTAAACAACGATGCATTTCTTGAATCTTAAGGGTTGAAAGGATGCGTGGGAATACCGTACCAAACGCTCCGAGTTATGTTAAGATTGAATGTAACAGTAATATGTAATCTAATGAATCTATATATATTAGACCTGTTCATTTTAAACGAAATGTTCGGAATGTAACGGGTCAACCGTGATTACTGTTCGTCATGTTAATTTGAACTTTTGTGCAAATTTTCAGCAAAATCGGTGTTGATTTAGAGGTGCTTCTAGTTAATTTTATGTTTTCAAGGTAATTTACGGCTTATAATATTTGTATCTCGAGACTGAAACAACGAAAGCTGCTGTAACAACTTTCATAGCAAAGCTTAATGTGTTATCTACCAACTTTGTGGCCAAAGGTTGACTATTCGAAGTGATTTTATTGAATTTTCACTTAGTTTCATGCTCAAAGATATCTTAAAATGTGAAGAATTTTAAAGTATTTGTTCTACGAATTTTCCACCCATACGATATAAAAATGTGTAGTGTACGGCATAATGTTCCTCATATTGTTCTAGAAGTTTCGTTCCAACTTAGTTTTCGTGTATATTTCATAGATTGAGAGATAAAAATCAGAAAAGAGGCCGTTTAGCTAAAATTCACAAGACAACAGAACCAATAAAAGTCAATTAGATTGACAGAACATAGTTGCATTGCTTTTCAATGACGACCGATGACTGTTTCATTGATATATGATTTTTTCATAAATATGAATCCTCAGTAGACGTGTTTTTTTATCAAAGGCAAGTGTCACTCGAGCCATTCAAAATATTCGTTATATTCGTCTGTCTGTCTGTCTGTCTGTCTGTCTGTCTGTCTGTCTGTCTGTCTGTCTGTCTGTCTGTCTGTCTGTCTGTCTGTCTGTCTGTCTGTCTGTCTGTCTGTCTGTCTGTCTGTCTGTCTGTCTGTCTGTCTGTCTGTCTGTCTGTCTGTCTGTCTGTCTGTCTGTCTGTCTGTCTGTCTGTCTGTCTGTCTGTCTGTCTGTCTGTCTGTCTGTCTGTCTGTCTGTCTGTCTGTCTGTCTGTCTGTCTGTCTGTCTGTCTGTCTGTCTGTCTGTCTGTCTGTCTGTCTGTCTGTCTGTCTGTCTGTCTGTCTGTCTGTCTGTCTGTCTGTCTGTCTGTCTGTCTGTCTGTCTGTCTGTCTGTCTGTCTGTCTGTCTGTCTGTCTGTCTGTCTGTCTGTCTGTCTGTCTGTCTGTCTGTCTGTCTGTCTGTCTGTCTGTCTGTCTGTCTGTCTGTCTGTCTGTCTGTCTGTCTGTCTGTCTGTCTGTCTGTCTGTCTGTCTGTCTGTCTGTCTGTCTGTCTGTCTGTCTGTCTGTCTGTCTGTCTGTCTGTCTGTCTGTCTGTCTGTCTGTCTGTCTGTCTGTCTGTCTGTCTGTCTGTCTGTCTGTCTGTCTGTCTGTCTGTCTGTCTGTCTGTCTGTCTGTCTGTCTGTCTGTCTGTCTGTCTGTCTGTCTGTCTGTCTGTCTGTCTGTCTGTCTGTCTGTCTGTCTGTCTGTCTGTCTGTCTGTCTGTCTGTCTGTCTGTCTGTCTGTCTGTCTGTCTGTCTGTCTGTCTGTCTGTCTGTCTGTCTGTCTGTCTGTCTGTCTGTCTGTCTGTCTGTCTGTCTGTCTGTCTGTCTGTCTGTCTGTCTGTCTGTCTGTCTGTCTGTCTGTCTGTCTGTCTGTCTGTCTGTCTGTCTGTCTGTCTGTCTGTCTGTCTGTCTGTCTGTCTGTCTGTCTGTCTGTCTGTCTGTCTGTCTGTCTGTCTGTCTGTCTGTCTGTCTGTCTGTCTGTCTGTCTGTCTGTCTGTCTGTCTGTCTGTCTGTCTGTCTGTCTGTCTGTCTGTCTGTCTGTCTGTCTGTCTGTCTGTCTGTCTGTCTGTCTGTCTGTCTGTCTGTCTGTCTGTCTGTCTGTCTGTCTGTCTGTCTGTCTGTCTGTCTGTCTGTCTGTCTGTCTGTCTGTCTGTCTGTCTGTCTGTCTGTCTGTCTGTCTGTCTGTCTGTCTGTCTGTCTGTCTGTCTGTCTGTCTGTCTGTCTGTCTGTCTGTCTGTCTGTCTGTCTGTCTGTCTGTCTGTCTGTCTGTCTGTCTGTCTGTCTGTCTGTCTGTCTGTCTGTCTGTCTGTCTGTCTGTCTGTCTGTCTGTCTGTCTGTCTGTCTGTCTGTCTGTCTGTCTGTCTGTCTGTCTGTCTGTCTGTCTGTCTGTCTGTCTGTCTGTCTGTCTGTCTGTCTGTCTGTCTGTCTGTCTGTCTGTCTGTCTGTCTGTCTGTCTGTCTGTCTGTCTGTCTGTCTGTCTGTCTGTCTGTCTGTCTGTCTGTCTGTCTGTCTGTCTGTCTGTCTGTCTGTCTGTCTGTCTGTCTGTCTGTCTGTCTGTCTGTCTGTCTGTCTGTCTGTCTGTCTGTCTGTCTGTCTGTCTGTCTGTCTGTCTGTCTGTCTGTCTGTCTGTCTGTCTGTCTGTCTGTCTGTCTGTCTGTCTGTCTGTCTGTCTGTCTGTCTGTCTGTCTGTCTGTCTGTCTGTCTGTCTGTCTGTCTGTCTGTCTGTCTGTCTGTCTGTCTGTCTGTCTGTCTGTCTGTCTGTCTGTCTGTCTGTCTGTCTGTCTGTCTGTCTGTCTGTCTGTCTGTCTGTCTGTCTGTCTGTCTGTCTGTCTGTCTGTCTGTCTGTCTGTCTGTCTGTCTGTCTGTCTGTCTGTCTGTCTGTCTGTCTGTCTGTCTGTCTGTCTGTCTGTCTGTCTGTCTGTCTGTCTGTCTGTCTGTCTGTCTGTCTGTCTGTCTGTCTGTCTGTCTGTCTGTCTGTCTGTCTGTCTGTCTGTCTGTCTGTCTGTCTGTCTGTCTGTCTGTCTGTCTGTCTGTCTGTCTGTCTGTCTGTCTGTCTGTCTGTCTGTCTGTCTGTCTGTCTGTCTGTCTGTCTGTCTGTCTGTCTGTCTGTCTGTCTGTCTGTCTGTCTGTCTGTCTGTCTGTCTGTCTGTCTGTCTGTCTGTCTGTCTGTCTGTCTGTCTGTCTGTCTGTCTGTCTGTCTGTCTGTCTGTCTGTCTGTCTGTCTGTCTGTCTGTCTGTCTGTCTGTCTGTCTGTCTGTCTGTCTGTCTGTCTGTCTGTCTGTCTGTCTGTCTGTCTGTCTGTCTGTCTGTCTGTCTGTCTGTCTGTCTGTCTGTCTGTCTGTCTGTCTGTCTGTCTGTCTGTCTGTCTGTCTGTCTGTCTGTCTGTCTGTCTGACCCTTATAGACTCGGAAACTACTGAACCGATTGGCGTGAAAATTTGAATACAGGGGTTTTTGGGGCCATGGAAGGTTCTTATGATGGTTCGAGACCCCTCCCCCTTCTTTAAGAGGGGGCTCCCATACAAATGAAACAGAAATTTCTGCATAACTCGAGAACTAATCAAGCAAATGGAACCAAATTAGGCATGTGGGAGCGAGTGTGGGGGTATAAGGAGATAATCATAGGGGGTAGCCCCTTAGATAATAGGGGGGGGAGCTACGTTCAATATGCTTTTTTTTAAATCGGTGCATAAACTCAAGCTAATATTGAATCCCGAGCAAGACCGGGCACACTCAGCTAGTGGTATATAAAATATAGTGTACAGTACTTGTTCGCTAACTGGGCTAAAACAGCAGCCCAGTTATCGAATTCCATTCGCTAACTGGGCTGGCTTGTCAAAAGTCAAAAAACACTGAGGGGAACTTCAATGGATTGTTTGATCAACGTTAAAAAATTGCATGTGCATTGAATTGAAACAGTGTAAAGTTTGTTATTGTTGTTTTCACTGCATTCAAACCCGCGAGTTTAGAAAGGCTTATCGGTTGCGTTAAAAACGCTTTCAAATCTTGATTTCAGTGTGAAATGAAAATAATTTCAAATGTATTTATATTAATGCCATTCGAATGCCCCTCACCAATTTTGCCCAATTTTAAAGAACGTCCAGTTAGCGAACAAGTACTGTAATGGAAAGATCTCACCAAATGCCTCCAACGTTAACAAAATTCCAGATTTCCATTTGACGTGTGTCAGCTGTAAGCTTCTGGAACTTGAAACATTTATATGAAGTCCTTCCTCGGCAACATGATCGCACCGAACGATGGGACGTTGAGAGTTTGGGGGCATGACAGCGGCTTCAGGAACGAGCTGGGGGGATATTGCATAGACGTAGAGCTTGTAGGTCCTGTACATCATCGATGCACGTGTACTCGCTGAGTTTCGAATGGATGATCGTTGCTGATGATTGGCCAGTTGCGCCAGGTACTCGTGAAAATAACATTTTGAATGTCAGCTTTGGTGGCGACCCAGAAGCTGGCAATCGAATCCAGGTCCATCTATGGTAGTAATTGACCGGATCAGCACCCAAGTATAAATGCAACACCGAACAACGCCGTTTCATTTAAACAGTTAATCACAGATCATCACTGGAATTTCGCATCGCGGAAATTGTGCACTAATTACAAGACAAACTGTCTCACATAAATTCTTAATTTTAAATAGGGGAAATGTTGGCTTCGGCAATACCTTAACCTATTATCGTCAGGGGGTAAACAACGTCCTTGAGAGCTCAATTTTGGCATTTGGATACATTGTGTTTCAGATCATCTATTGGCCAAATTTGAGTGCTCTAGGACTTTGTTTACCCCCCTGACTATAATAGGTTAAGGTATTGCCGACGTCAACATTTCCCCTATTTCCAATTTTTCAAACACAACAAAGACAACAAACGTCACGTCCGTACGCATGCACAGCCTACTCTCTCCTGAGTAGTTGATGTACAAAATAGTGCACAAATTGTATTTATTTTACATCAGGTAAATCTTTTACCATAATCTTCAAGCGATTTCGATTTTCAAAGGCAGTACTATCATTTTCAAGCAGTAGATTTATCATGCCTTTTTCAAGATCAACAAGTCTTCCCCACCGGCAAAAGTTCATTGCCATCAGATTTAATTAATTCACTCACATATTTCATCCTAACGAGATTAACATTATCCGACCACAAAAAAAAGAAACCCCAAACGATGATCTCCAAATGATGCCTATTTATTCTTCCCAAAACGACGCCATATTCTAGTTCATCATCCTGCTCATCAAGCGCTCATCAACGGAATCGGGCAGATCTCCGCCCCGGACACTGGTGGAAGATCCACCAGCCTACCGCGAGCCTCTTCTCATCTAGATCACCCCGTTGACCGTCGCCGCATCATCGTTGGGGTCGTCTTCATAACTATAAGATGCTTGAGACAGGTATAAAGTTTCAAGTGTTTACTCTTCCACATCTTCTATCCAGTTCGTTTTCGGATGGACTGCGCGGTGCCAGCCAAACAACACATGTTTGAAGAATCGCTATAATGGACAATCACGGAGTTAGATTTTGAAGCTCCCTTCTCGCCGAGCGTCGTCATTAGCATTCATTTATTCATGAAAAGTCATAAAAAACGAGACTTTTTTGGACGATCGGTTACTGTGTTTGGGTCGGAACACGGCGACAAACACTCTGACTGTTGAGGCCTGCCGTGCCGAGCCTCGCCGGCTTCGCCGTTGGTCGTTGCTGGTGGACCAACGCTCCGGAGGTGATTGGAGTGTGGCGCTTTAGAGTCATCCAAAACTAGAAAAAAAAATGAAGAAGAAAGTTTGTCCAGCTTTTGTGAAGTACGTGGTCGTGATGTTAATTTGCGCCTCAACAAGCTTCCCGCCTATAAATAATAATTAAAATGTTAATTCTTGACGTGACATCACCTCTCTTTCGCTGTCACGATGGTTTGATTTGAAGCGGTGGGATACGATCCGTTGGGCAGGGTTGGACAGGTGGAAACAATTGGACCAAACTGCTGAATCTCCACGGGTCACAAAACTCAAGCGAGGTGTCATGTGGCGTGTGAATTCTTTCAATGAATTTTAATTGTCAGATTAGCTTACTCGGCCACTGGCGACGGACAACACTTTTCCTGGATTTGATTCCACGGTCTCAATCATTAGGATCACTTTGTCCCCATTCTGTTCGGGAGATACATAAAGTCACGAATTTAATGGCGTGAAAATTAATAAACAAGCAAAATTATCGTGTCATAACTTCAAATAATTTCAATAACGAATTCTCAGTTTTTTAAATCCAACAGAGCTTCAGAAATAACAGGACACATTGACCGGCTTGCAAGAGTTGTGAATGTTTTCTTACTGCTGCAACAGTCTTTCCGAGACTCCGTCGTTATAATTCATGGTGTCATTAAATCATCCGTCGAAACACATTCTCATCGTTTCTTCCCGACACCACAACACAATTAAGCAATATTTTTTCCAGATAGTAAAATAAATCTTCCCAAAACGAGAATGCGATGGAACGAACCATCTATCCTCCTAAATCTCCGATCGATTTCAACTCGCTTCCTTATCGATAAAACTCAATCGCAGACCCGGAGGCGCTTTCCGAACAATCATTCTCCTCCTGAAAAGTCGTCGAAAGAATTTTCCCCACAGGAGATTCTCCTTCCTCCGGCACCACAATGTATCGTGACGCTGGCTGAAGACGACGGCGACGATGACGAGGGGCAGATGAAAGATATGCAATACTGTCTGCTATTTTCCTTAGTGAAGTCCATCGCCAAGCCATCCGTCCTCGTCCTCCTACGGTTGTTGCAGCGAAAACAAATAACGAAATAAATTCTCTGTTGATCTTTGAGACGATGGGCGATAGTGCGATGGCCATTGAGGGGGGAAGGAGGGGCTAGGTCATGAAAACGGTGCCAAGTCACACAACGAGAAAAGGAAGCGCCTCCCCTCTCTAAACAGCTAGTTAGCTATCTATTGGCATCTGGTCGAACGTCGCGGACGAGAGCTGGTGCATGAGCTCGTCTTTCTTTCGTCTTCCGTGATTATAGATATTTGGATTCTCTCCGTAACTGCCCTCCAGCAACGAGCGCCGCCCGTTCTTCCAAACTGGTCTATGATTTATGCTGGTGTCCCTTTGGTTTGGTTTTGACCGCATCGCCGGCGCAGTGATTTCCTAGCGAAGATTGGCACTTTAGAATCCGGCGTGAAGCTCGACGAGAAGTCGAGAACCAGCTTGAGCTTTATGACTTTTGCTCTGAGGGGGTTCAATCTGCCGTTATGCACCAAAGTATGACGATTGTGGCGGCGGCGGCGGCGAGGATGATGATGGTGATCTGGTGGTGTCATGATTTAGGAACAGTTTGTGGATTTTGCTCCAACCCAGCAACAGTGCAACTTTGTAGGTGTGGGAATTTATCGTTTTCGAAGATGTTCGTGAGCGGGATAGTATTACCGAACACTGGCGTGCACAGGAATCTTGTTAAGGAGGGGGAATTTTTTTCTATGGTGCATTTAATATGGGGATGGTGGGTACTCCAAAGAGTGTGGTGGATGGTGCTGTCCACCCACCACTGTTTCCCTACTGTTCAATTTAGCTAATTTTATTTTGTTTAGCTCCGGTGGTGGTTCATCTTCTTCAATGCAAACTGCTTTCAGGCAGCCAATCGAAATTGGCAATTTAATTCCATCGACATCGATGATGATCGGTTCGTCCAATGGTTGTGATAGTAGGGTTTTAACCGAAATGATACATTTGCTGCAATGTTGTTGCCTTGGTGGTTGGATTCAGCTGAAGTCACGTCAGATGGTGGTGATAGCACCGACAAACCGACATGAATGACCAATAAGAATCGCATTCTCCTTTCGCATGCAAACTGCGTCGAAAATTACAAGGTTCAACCATTGCGCATAGCAGATGAATTCTGCAAGCAGTCCTCTGGAATTTTTTTTAGAAGTATTCTTGAATTTTACTCAGAACACTTTGGAACTGAAATTTCCTCAGAGTTTAAGAAGAATTTCTTCAGTATTATCCAGAAATTATTCCCGGAATGAGCTCCCTTGAAACTTTCCTCAAAATCCCTTTGGAATTTCACCCAATATTTAATGTTCTCGGTATTCTTTTAGGAATTATCTTGGAACTATCTGTGTATCTATGCCCCGTAACGTGGGTAGATCACCTTTTCGTGGTACGATACGGGATGTAAGATCTACCACCGATTCCTAGTCCTGACTACTTCAAACTAGGGGTACAGGATTTTTCAGTAATCCAAGGAACACATCTTAGTCCTTGTTACTTTTTATGCCTTGTTGATAGTGACAAGACTCGGATTTGTCCACCGAGGATGATCTTGAAGCTAGGAAAAAAAATGAGTTAGTTAGTCCTAATCTATGTGGTTCCTAATCTTCTATTCGTTGTTCCCTAGTTTGAAGTGATTAAGGCTAGGGTAATGCTGCATGGTCATTATCGGTGTCATTCCTTAATTTTGATGCTAAGGAATCCAATTTTGACTGACCAAGGGGCGCGTCTTTGGAGGGTGTTTCAACACTCCAAAGGGTATAAAGAGCGGGACCTTTCAATTAGAATCGGATCCTTGCGATAAATTCAAGAATGACAACTGTAAAAAAAATCGACTACTTCATCATTTCTCAATTGTGATGGAGTAATACGACATGCACTAAACTAAGGACACGGGAGTAGTATATCCGTAGGCGTGATAATGTTTGCACCATTGAGCAATGTCAAAATTAAAAAAAATCTCATATATTTCGTTTTTGAGTTTTTTTTTTATTTATTCAAAGGGGGGATGTTTCTCAGAGTCTTAAACTATGTTAATCATCGATCGAGTTTCCACTTGCTGCAATTACGGCCTCCACACGCTTCCGGAATGCACGGCTGGTTCTAATAATGTAGTCTGGATCCAATTCTCTCCAGGTACGGGTCAATGTTTGTCTGAGGCTTGCTGTACTCGGATGGCGTTTAGAACTGACCTTGGCCTTCATGACGCGCCATATTGAGTAATCCAGCGGATTAAGATCGGAGCTGGATAGCGGCCACATATCCTTCGCCCAGAACGGAAGATGTTCCTGCAACCACTTCTGAGTGCGGTTCGAGGTGTGGCACGGAGCCCCATCTTGTCGAAATACAACATTTGGCTTCGAATCGTACTGTTCTTTGATCCACGGAAGAACATACTCACTTAAAATCCCGATGTAGACCTCTGTGTTGACCTTGTCGCCTTCTGGAATGAACACCGGGTCCATTTTTTTTACCATCGGAGGCCACCAATCGAAACACCATGACGCTAGCAGGATGCTTGGTCAGATACACGTTCTTGTGATCGTCGGCCACGTCTTTTACCGGAAGAGAACTCATACACCGGTCGGTTCTGGAATTTGATACGGGATCGACGGTAAACATGCTCTCGTCGGTGAACAGGATTACCGGATTTTTTCGCTTAAGGAAGTTCAAGATTTTCTTGCATCGTTCGACTCGTAGCTCTCGGATGCGGTTGGTAATCATGTGAGTTTTTTCCGTGCCCTCGACTTCGCCCCGCAATCTTCCTTTGCGATCTTCCGTGCCGTAAACTCACTGATCCCGTGTTCCTTTGCCATTTTCCTTATTGCACGCACTGGATTCACCCGAATCTTCCTTTTGATAGCAGCGATAACCTTCGGAACCCGAGCTGACCTCGGACGACCTATGGCCACCTTCGCGGATAGCTGTCCTTTCTTTTCTCGGTCTAAAACCCTTTTGACGGTCCACCGGGACACTCCCACGGCGATTGAAATGTCTTTTTGCGACATTTGCGCGTGGGACAAATCACGAATACGCTGCCACTTCGTCATGGTGCAACTGTCAAACTAAGTAAATCATTTTCTTTTATACACAGCCTACTACGGTATGAGCTATAGGTTACATTGGTTACATTGTATGCACAGGTGAAATGGGAACCTTATTTGTACGATGGTGCAAACATTATCACACATACGGTACAATAGATCAAATTACTGGTCGCAGTGATGTTAGTTCCCGAACATAGGAAAAAAAATCTGGAGGATTCACTAGAAATAATTCGCAGAATTTTCTTGGAATACTCCCCAGAAATCCTTTGGAGCTGTCCTCAGAATTCAATATCCTTGAGGTTCTTCTCGGACTTTTTTAGAACTCTCCTAAGAGCTCTTTTGAAATTCTTCTCAGAAGTCCACTGGAATAATATATTTAAAACTCTGTATGATTTTTTCTCAGAACACCTTGGAACTGAAATTCGTTTTGAATTTCAGAAATTATTCCTGGAATTCGCTTGAAATTTTGCTAACATCCCCTTTAGAATGTCACTCAAAATTTGATTTTCTCTTTATTCTTTTCGAAATTATATTGGTAATATCTGCAGGACGCACTAGAAATTATCCACAGAATTTTCTTTGAATTCACCCCAGAAATATTTTGGAATTGTCCTAAGAATTCAATATCCTTGAGGTTCTTCTTGGAATATTTACGAACTTTTTTTTTTCTCAGAACACCTTGAAACTGAATTTCCCCTAAAGTTTCAGAAGAATTTCTTCTGTATTCTCCAATAATTCTTCCCAGAATGAGCTTGAAATTATCCTCGGTAATCTCTTGAAATTCTCTTCAACATCCCTTTGGAATTTCATTCAAATTTTGATTCTCTTGGTATTCTTTTCAAAATTATCTTGGAACTATCTGCAGGATTCACTAAAAATTATTCGCAGAATTCTTATGGAACCATCCCCAGAAATCTTTTCTTTTGCTAATGTCCTCAGAATTCAATACCTTTGATGTTCTTCTCGAACGTCAAGTTTAAGTTGTCCGTTCATTCAACAAAACGTTGTAGTTTTTCTACCAGAAATATTCAATAAAACTTGCCCCTCCATTCACAAGAACTGTGCAATTTTTACATCAGGAATTATCAATTGAGCTTGCCCCTCCATGCAACAGATTGTTGCAAATCTTACACCAGAACGATGCAAATTATCCACCATTAATGTTCAATAAACATTGCTTCTCCAATCTTCTGATTGGTGCAGATTTCCTTTTTCCATTTTTCACCATACATGTTCAATATAACTTGCTTTTCCTACCATCACAATGTTGCAGGTTTTCCACCAAATGCCACCTTGCCCTTTTTTTCAGATTTTTCATCATAAATTTTCAGTAAAGCAGCTTCCCTCCAATCATCAGATTGGTGAAAACTTTAGCTTGAGCTTGAGCTTGATTGACCGCCCACGGTTGCTACTCTGTTACTGTCAGATCAGCTGTAATTACACAGAGAACCAATAGACGATGCTTGGGACTAGCAATCATCCTCAATGTGTAAAAACTGGTGATCTTAAATTAGGCAATACCAGCGCCGGCCGCGCCCAAACACAGGTCAAGAAAGGAATGGGAAGGATTGTGTTGACATGACACTCGCTTTGATGGAAGCCGAGAACACCTCTGCACTTCCACGAGGAATCACTGGGATGTTGGATAAGAGGGTTGGGTTTGCAGCAGGGTTCGTTTTGGTAAACGATAAACTGAATTGATGTCTTAACGATCATATAACGCGAAGGAGCTTGGGACTAAACCCACAGTCTTCTGCTCAGTAAGCAAAAACGTTTGCCACTAGGCAGGCGAGCACCTTTTCAATCACCGAGTTGCTGTTATTACCATGTAGTCATATTAACAAATAAAACGATTGACGAACCTTGAATGTGGATGGGCCTGAGATTAGACTCATGATGTTCTGCTCAGTAAGCAAAAACGGTTGCTCTAAGGCCACCGAGCCCCTCATATCACATAATACCGTTGCTCAAATTTGTGTATCCATTCAAACCCGGAACCAACGACAACAACGAGTTTCGCAAAATACACGATACACAAGCGATTTTACCATAAATCTCTTTGATATGTAAGGACCTGGGACCGCGTTTTTCTGCTCAGTAAGCAGGCCACTGTAACCGACGATCTTTCAAATCCGAAAACTAAAAACTACGAAAAAGTACTTCGGCCTTCATTAAGTTCCACTTTCACGCGACGTTCAATGACAGGGTCCTATCCAGGATTACATCTGAAAAATCCAAATCTGGCCAACGCCCACCTAAACCTGTTCTAATCCACCTGAAATGACTAACGAATAGAGGACTTTGACTACCCAGCCATGCAATAGTCTCATTCCGTGCCTTATGGCAACTTGATGATTCTATTGCGCTCATCTTCTGGCACCACCCAGGGGAGACTTGGTCCTGTACCCAATGCTTAACTTATCTCCATTCCACTCAGCTACTCGCAATTTCTTGTGATATAGTGGGCGGAATATTATTATATGAGACAATTCAATGCAGACGTCTTTCCAAATTTGGCAGATCGACAGGTAATCGGTGAGTTACCACGATAGTTGCTATTCAACAACTCGACAACGTCCCATCGTCAACGCCTGCTATGAGAATTTCCCATTGCAGACGTCAACGAAATGACGTCATCGAGCTATCGATCAACTACCCTGGTTCTCGCCTGGTACCTTATAGCACGATGCTAGGAGGCGAACCGGAAGAATCTATGAGCTACCTCTCCCCCATATTGCCCCAGAAAATTTTACACCAGAAAATTTCAATTGACCAGAATGATGCAAATTTTCCACCATTAATGTTCAATAAAAATTGCTTCTCCAATCTTCTGATTGAGTGTTCACTCGGCTGTCGACAGAAGCAGACCACTCTCAATGTGTGTCACGCGATCGTCTGTTTTTCTCGGCAGCAACCATTGTGTGGTCCTTCTCATTGTTCTTCATCAGCAGTTCTTTCAGTCGATGCGTCATCGACTTCGGAAAGCAACCGTTTCGTGATGAATGTGTGAGTGCTGACCACGTTTTGCGTCCATTGCTGCAATGGAAGCGCTCTGACCCCCGTATGCGAATCTGCCATACAATGAAACCACTGGAAGCGGCTCCCGTTCTGGTGGAGGAGGCTTATTGGATAGCAGAAGATAAAATATGTATTGTGTTGTACCTTTTGACTATAGTTTTAAGATGTATTGTACAGTGAAAAAAATTAAGTTGTAAAGTTAAAATCTTCTGATTGGTGCAGAATTCCTTTTTCCATTTTCCACCAGACATTTTCAATGTAGCTTGCTTCTCCTATCAGAATGTTGCAGGTTTTCCACCAAATAAAGCTTGCTCCTATTTTCCGATTTTTCATCATAAATTTTCAGTAAAGCAGCTTTCCTCCAATCATCAAATTGGTGCAAATTTTACACCATAAATTATTATTAAAGTTGGATTCTCTATTCAGCAGAAGGATGCAAATTTAAGACCAAAATTTTTCTAAAAAGCTTACCCTTCCGTTCACCAGAACGGTGCAGATTTTCCACCAGACATTTTCAATATAGCTTAATTTTAAATAAAGCTTGTGCCTTCATTTACCAGACCAGTGCAGGTTTTCCACCAGAAATTTTCTGTTCATTTCGTTTATCAGAGCGATGCAAATTTTGCACCAGAAATTTTCAATAAAGCATGCTCCTCCATTCACCAGAACGGTGCACCAAAAATGGTCAGTGAAGTTTGTTTAACCATGCACCTTTGTGGTACAATTTTCAATGCAAATTTGAATGTTTCTACAGGGGTTACTAAAAATAACTAGGATAGGCAAATTTTTGGTCAACTTTGGAGTGTTGTAACTTCGTCAAATATGATCCGATTTTAAATCTTCCAAGAGCATTTGACTGAAAACTAATATTGTTCTACGGTGTAGCCACAAAAGTAATCGTGGTCACCGGATACCGGAGATATTCCGGGTTTTCGGAGGGCTTGCCCAACTTGCTAAATTTTTGGTTAAATTTTATATATGATGCTGGTTAAATATATATATTTTTAGTAAATACAACGAAAGAAGAACCACTTTTTAAGCGAATCATATGCCAAGAACTAAAATCGGCTTATAATCCCTGGAATCGGTTCTGGTGGAGGGTTCTGAATGCGGACAGATCATTTAATCACTCAAAACATGCCGTGCGACAGCTCTTTCTTCATTGTTTCTCGTCAATAGACGTTCGATAAACTTTAAATGCATCATTGATCACATTGGCCACTCTCGGAACATCCAGTATGCCCCCGGGGGAACCTGGAGCAGGGGACAATTGCATTTTTACACCAAAACATGCCGTGCGATAGCTCATTCTTCATGGTTTTTCAAAAATAGGCTTTCCATAGACTTCAAATGAATCATTGACCACATTGGCCGAGGGATCCTGTAGCAGGGGTCAATTGCGGTTTTACACGAATACATGCCGTGCGACAGCTTTTTCTGCAAGCTTTCTCATGAATAGGCTTTTGATAGACTTTAAATGGATTATTGACCACATTGGCCGCTTTCGGGACCTTCGGTATGTCCCCGGGGGAACCTGGAGCAGAGGACAATTGCATTTTTAGACCAAAACATGCCGTGCGACAGCTAATTCTTCATGGTTTTTCATGAATAGGCATTCATTAAACTTCAAATGGATCAGTGACCACATTAGCAGCTCTCGGAATTATGAGATACCCCCGGGGGAACCTGTAGTAGGGGACAATTGCGTTTTTACTCAAAAACATGCCGTGCGACAGCTCTTTCTTCATAGATTTTCATGAATATTCTTTCTATAGACTTCAAATGAATCATTGACCACATTGGCCGCTCTCGGAACCACTGGGATGCCCCGAGTGAACCTGAAGAAGATGACAATTTCGTTTTAACTCTAAAACGTGCCGTGCGACAGCTCTTTCTTCATGGGTTTTCATGAATATTCTTTCTATAGACTTATAGTGAATTATTTACCACATTGGCCGCTCTCGGGACCTCCGGTATGCCCCCGGGGGAACCTGGAGCAGAGGAAAATTGCATTTTTTTTTTTTACTCCAAAACATGCCGTGCGACAGCTCATTCATCATGGTTTTTCATGAATAGGCATTCATTAAACTTTAAATGGATCAGTGACCGTTCACCACAGTGTTGCAAACTTTCCACCAGAAATTTTAAGTTAAATGTGCACCTCCAAATTTTTAGCGTGATTCAATTTTTCCACCAGAGTTATTCATTTTGATTAGTCACCTTAATGATAATTTTACACCAGGAATATTCAATAAAAAGCTTTTTCTTCGATTTACCACCACGAAGGTGTATTCTTAAACCTTAAATTTACCCTCTTCTTTTAACCCTCCATGAACCACCATGGATAAAAAATCACACAAGAAATTGTTTGTATGCACCACTGCGGTACAATTTTTTGACCAACAAATTTCATTGAAGTTTGTCCCTTCATGCACCTTTGTGGTGAAATTTTTAGGCACCATCTCAAAGAAATGGATGCAAAAAAGGTTTTCAGTTCCCGTATATTATGAAATGAAGTTGTTTTACCTTCAAATCAAGTTTTTAAGAAATCAAGTTATGTTATATCAAAATTGTGTCAATATGGAAATAAAAATCTTATGTATAAAAGGGGGGCAATTTCCCCGCCTTGCCCCACCATGTGCACGCCAGTGTTACCGAAGCGATACAATCGGGGCAGGTTATGCGCAATAATGCCATTCTGTGGAATTATGATACATTGTAACTAACGTACATTTATTGCGGTTTTTATTTGTGAGGGAACAGGGTGGGATAACATAAATGACTGTGTATTGAGAGACTTTTTTTCAAAATAAATTTATAGACTTTCATCTAGAAATGCTACACGAACTGCTGAGTAATCATTTAGTGAAATATTTCACCAATCACTCTAGAAAAGTACAAGTAATTGTTCATGTTCAAATCTCAATTCAGAAATGTTCAATACTTTTAAACAATGGATGTCGAATATTACCGACCGAACAAAGGCAAAGAAAATCCATCAGTGATGATTTTATCCAACTATACCAAACGCCTAATTCTGGCGATTCAACTTTCAATTACAGTCACGCAGACTCACGCTGTGACTACCCGTTTAATATGCGTACCTTTGGACAGCACAAAATAACTGCACGTCGCAATCATCGTCGTAACATTTTCCAACACACACCAGAAAGGTTCTGCCCGCCTGACGCCAATTCCTATTTGGAGAGTGTCAATCACGCAAATCGCACTCCGTTTGAAACCGACTCAGAATTACAATTCCACACATGTGAGGAAGCGAGCCCTGCCCGCCCATCAAAGAACTTCCATCAACGTCGAACGCCTCAACAGCAGCGCTGTGCAAACGTGTAGCTAAAAGCCGACGATGGACTGGACATCATGGATCTAGCCCTCTTGTACCGGCTCCAATCCGCCGGCTGTTTAAGGTGTTAAGAAAGAGCGAAGCTGCATGCATAAAAGTGCGATATTTATCATTTTCCCATTTTCAATTTCAATGCAGCACTCTCGAGTCGACAGAAATGCAAACGTGGACAAGCATCTGTTTCCTGTCATTCAGCGATTGTGTGTGTGTGTGTGCTTTGTGCGAAAAGTACCTTATGGCGGTTGCAGTCACAGTCCCGAGTCTTTGTTAAATCATGTCTGAGCCGTTCTATGACCGAGTATCCAAGTTCGTATATCTCCAGCTTCACTACGGTACTTATGGTTACCTGCCACCATATTTCATCTGCGTGCATAAATCTCTCGTTTACAATTCTCATTACTCATCATTACCTGGTTGTTGGAGTTGCTGTTGGATGGTTGATTTAGGGCACCCCCAAGGGAATAATGGTACTAACCGCAGAATCACTTCGTACTCTGGATTGCTGTCTGTATTTTAAATCTGTCAACGGCAAGACTGGAACGACTTGAATTGCAACGACGAATATTTACGAAAGAACCAATTTTGAGATTTTAAATTACACGCATCGATATAGGGGAAAAGTTGGCTTCGACAATACCTTAACCTATTATCGTCAGGGGGGTAAACAAAGTCCTAGAGCACTCAAATTTGGCCGATAGTTGCTCTGAAACACAATGTATCCACATGCCAAAATTGAGCTCTAAAGGACGTTGTTTACCCCCTGACGATAATAGGTTAAGGTATTGCCGAAGCCAACTTTTCCCCTAGTGGTTCTCAGAATTTAGTAAAAAATCCTTATCGCAAAATATTAGACCCGCATTTTTATCATATGGGTGACCATTAAACTGATGCAAAATTTGAAATTTTCGCTCCACAGTGCTCAAACGGTTCAAAATTGGGTACTGATTACCCTAATAAACGGGTACCATACACTAACGATACCATATATGGTACATCCATATCACATATATTTGGGATGATATCCCGAATTGGTGGTTAGACGATTCTTATGGTTTTTGTTTATGCGGGTAGCCTCCCAAAATTTGAACTCATTTAGTGAGAAACTAACTTGGCACGAACCATTTGAAGTTTATATGGGAATTAGTATGGAGAAACCATAAGTTCGGTTCATATCTATCTCAAAATTCACCAGTTCACTCTACTACTGGTGTTTATGGTGCGTAGAATAGAGGACAAAAATCATGGCAACTATGTCACACTGCAGAATAGTGTTGCCCACAATACAGTTGCTTAATCTTGCCATAAAATTATCGATCTCTTAAACAATTAATAACTATTTAATTTGTTGTTTGGCTGAAAAACGATTTTCTGCAAAGTTGTAACTGATAAAAATTCCTACAAGAATAACATTAGAATTTTTTAACAGTACAATACGTTAAAAGGCTAGAAGGCAATAAACAAAAAAAATTGTTTTTTCATAGTAATTTCCATATAAACTTTAAATGGTTTGTGTCAAGTCAGTTTCTTCCCAACTGAGTTTAAATTTTCGGAGGCTAATCAGGACCCGATTTGAAACCGTTTGAACACTGTGGAGCGAAAATTTCAATTGTTGTATCAGTCTAGTGACCATGTCCATATTAGGGTGGTTAAAAAAATCGAGTTTTTCAAAAATGATTTTTTTTTTAAATTACTTTTTTTTTAATTTATTACTTTGACTATATGTTTTAGTATTACTTCTACGTGATGTCAATGATTTACATAGTTGAAGATGCTAATTTCAAATAACAGACTGTAGTGGTAATTTTTATACGATAGATGGAGTAGATGAAAGCATAGAGTTGATAGTTCCGTTAGAGTACGGCAGTGTGAAAATTGCATATAGATATTAGAATAGCGAGCAAGGACAACTTTTAAGGAAGGTACAAATCGGTTTTTTTATCTCTCTTTACCATCTCCGATTTGTACCTTCCTTAAAAGTTGTCCTTGCTCGCTATTCTAATATCTATATGCAATCTTCACATTGCCGTACTCTAACGGAACTATCAACTCTATGCTTTCATCTACTCCATCTATCATATAAAAATTACCACTACAGTCTGTTATTTGAAATTAAATTTATTGCTTTTGAATCACTTAACCGATTTCAAAGATCGAAATGTCAAATGAAAGGTAATTAAAAATACTTATTAAAAAAATTAAATTCCCCAAAGCTCCTCCCCTTTCCCTATCCTTCGACAATGTACCCCTCTAACCTCGAGTAAGCCGCGAGTAAGCCGCGAGTATTCGGCCCAACTCCTATCAGACATAAAATTAAGTAAATTTTGTTACAAACAAAGAACAATGAATTATCAGATCCGTAAAGCTAACGCGATTGAGCCTTAAAATAAACAAACTAAATAAAAAAGATATTAAAAATTTTGGATTCAGTATTGAGAAGCATTGATTGTACTTGGTTAGACAGAGGGCGCTATATGTTTTTCTATTTTTCCTTGGATATTTAGGCTTTTTGCACATTATATCAAAAATCAGAAATATGTTTTTTTTTTTTTTCGTTTTCGTGAGATATATTTTGTTAAGTTATCAAGTTTTGGTTTTTCGCTCAATACTCCTATGCGACTAGACTACCATGCGTCTCCATTGATTTATATCATGATCACATTATCTTGATTTATTTCAATTTCAGATCCTAGACTACCATGGCATTCATAGAGACTTGGATCAAATTTATTGATTGTTATTGGGTTTCATAAATTATCACAGTGATTCGTAGCATTGTGAATAAGGATGCATAGGGAATCCAATAGAGTATTTTCAGATTAAAGTTAGGTAATACATATAGTCCGTATATGGAACTCTATATCGATATCCATTTGAACTAGATTCAATGCTTTGATAAGATAATCTTATGGTTTTCAACTATACACATAGTTGCACTGGTGGTGTAGTGGTAAGCGTGATTGCTTCTGAGAGCATGAGCATGAGCACACTGAAAATGTATTTTCGTTATTTCTCTGAAAACCGTTTCGTAAAAAATGAATATCGTACATACATACAACACAAGTGTTCACTCGGCTGTCGACAAAAGCAGGCCACTCTCGATGTGTGCTACGCGATCGTCTGTTTTCTCGGCAGCAACCATTGTGTGGTCCTCCTCATTGTTCTTCATCAGCAGTTCTTTCGGTCGATGCGTCGTCGACTTTGGAAAGCAACCGTTTCGTGATGAGTGTGTGAGTGCTGACCACGTTTTGCGTCCATTGCTGCAATGGACGCGCTCTGACCCTCGTTGGCGTACAACAATTTGCCATACAATGAAACCACTGGAAGCGGCTCCAGTTCTGATGGAGGAGGCTTTTTGGATAGCGGAAGATAAAGTGTTTATTGTGTTGTACCTTTTGACTATAGTTTTAAGATGTATTGTATAGTGACCAAGAATCCTCGGCTCTGTTAAGTTAATTCGGTTGAGCCTTATCAAATAAATTAATAAACAAAAAAAAAAATACATACAACACATCTTTCATAAATGGTACGAAACATTCGTTTTTCCTGTCATCTGGCGCAATGTCAATATTACGCCTTATTCGTATAATATACAAATACATCTTCTTACAATCAAACCAACAACTGCGCTTATTGTCTCCATAAGTGCTGATTGAGTGTTGGAGATGGGATATTTTGTTTTTAGAAATATTGTCGGTTTGACCAATACATGCAAGCTACCACAATAAATCAAATTACATACTCGTCGCGGTGGTTTAATGTTAGAGAAAAAAAAAATACATGCAAGCAGCAGAAAAAGTAAGCGAAATCGAAGTACCGCTCCATGAGTGCTTTTTATTTGCCTTTAGCTTTACCGATTCTCATTGCTCAGATAGAGCAATGGATAAGGCACAGATCTACCGATTCATGAGTCGAGTCCAGTCTGAAGCCTATTTTTATTTTTTGTCATATTTATTCCTTCCAATGATGAAGTTATTTTTACCCATCCTCACTAACACACTCCACATTATTCGGTTTCCACAACTAACACTTGTGGACCGCTGGTTGGGTGTAGCGATAGCGAGTGTGGCAATTCTAACGAAACTAGCTTCATACAATGTACAAAAATTCGTAGAACAAACGAGCGATTTCGTTGTATAAACGAAATTTTATTTTCAGTGCAGCATTCCACTTCAAAACTCCTCCCAAAGCATCACATGGACCTTTACCGTGACATGCGGCGAAAAAGTTCCACTCTGCATCTAAATCAAAAATCTTCTTTCGTGTGGCACAAATTAAAGGCTGTCATCTTATATTTGTACTGATTGCCTGATCCATCTGAGAAAAAGTGAATTCTCTCAAGGAGGTAACTTACTTTTGATTAAATTTTCAAAATTAACTACGAATAAACAAACTGCAACGTGAATGTGCTTTGTAAACTCCGCGATTGCAGTGAAAAAGTAAACTTTTAAGTTAGATTTTACATTTTCAAAAATTTCCCTTGTTGTTCAGTTTTGAAATTATGTCACGGGTGTTCAATAAAAAAAAGGAATTTTTTTCAGTCAAATAGCTAGTAAAAAAAAAAACAATTTTTCAAAGAAATTCAGTGTTTTTTATTTAAAACATAAAGGGTGTCCACGATGAAATTGCCACACACAAAATTGATTCGCAAAATTCGAGTTTTCATCCGATTGCCATCAAATTTTCAGGTATTGAGAAATAACTATTAAACTTCATTTTACCATTTTACTCGTATTTTATTTACAGTCCATACGCAAATGCCCGCACCTTGGCCTTAACCCCGGCCATAAGATTCTGCACAACCTGTGAATCAACCGTTTTTTGCATGTAAACCCATACTTTCTTCAGTTCCTCGACTGTCCACACTACCTTAGGTCGTTTAAGAAGGTGCTGCTTCATAATCGCCCAGTACTTCTCGATGGGGCGGAGCTTCGGAGTGTTGGGAGGGTTGAACATTTTCGGCACGAAATTGACCTTATTGTCCGCATACCACTTCAGCACGTCCTTGGAGTAGTGGCATGAGGCCAAATCCGGCCAGAAGATTGTTGGGACGTTGTGGGCCTTCAGTAGAGGAAGCAGCCGCTTCTGGAGGCACTCTTTTATGTACACCTGTCCGTTCATCGTGTCCTGGGTCACGAAAGGTGCACTCCGCTTCCCGCACGTGCAGATGGCTTGCCAAACCAGGAATTTCTTCGCAAATTTGGACATCTTCTGAGTGCGGACATGCTCCGGAACGCTGAACTTATCCTTGGCCGTGAAAAACAGGTTGCCGGGGATCTGTTTGAAGTCGGCCTTCACATATGTTTCGTCGTCCATGATGCAGCATTCAACTTTCGTCAGCATGTTGAGGTACAACTTCCTGGCACGGGTTTTGGCAGACTTGTTCTGCTTCTCGTCGCGATTAGGGGCCTTTTGTACCTTGAACGTTCGAAGCCCAGCCTTAGTTTTGGCCTTCTGGACAAAACTTCGGCTTAGGTGCAGCTTCTTAGCCACATCCCTAACGGAGGCGTTCGGATTTTGGTTGTGATTTTTGGTGTTGTACGGAATACTTTTTCCTTCACTTCTGAGCTTCCGATCGGTGGTCAACCGTTCCTCGAACCGCTTAATCACTCGCGACACCGTGGAATTCGCGATTCCCAACGTTTTAGCGATGGAACGATGCGAGAGATCCTTGTTCTCGTGATGAATGCGCAAGATTTTATCACGCACGAGCTGTTCTTTCGACTCCATTTCCGCAAGTTTTGATCACAGGACTTTAAAACTTGCAGGATGTAAATAATGCACTATGAACTAAATCCACCCAAATTTTCATTGAATTCTACCCAACGGTTAAAAAGTTAGAGCAATTTCATAGTGTGGCAATTTCATCGTGGACACCCTTTAATGTCTATTCTTCAAAAAAACGTCAATGAATATTGGAGAAAGGGCTCTGGTCAGCCGTACAACGCAACTTAGTCGCGATGCTCTCACCAGAGCGCTGGACGGCACTGAAATCATTCTCATTTTCTATTGAACACCCGTTAGTAATAAATCAGAAAACATGTCTATAAACTCTTTAGTTTCAATTTTCCCTAAATCTATAATCCAAAATCAGCTTGACACAAATTTTTGAATTGTAAGGATTCCACATTCCTATCGGTCAGGATAGTCATCATATTTTTTTTTTTTTTTTTATTATTATTATTAAAGTCACTTTAACACTCTTGGGTCATTCGTGACTTAGCGGATAGTAATTATTTCTAAACCCAAATATTGTGTACCTGGACAATGTTAATACGTTTTTAACGTGGGGTTGGTGCAAAGAGTTTTAAAAAAACAAGTCTTGGTATGATACCTGAAGGGTTTTGAAAAGTCCTGCCAAAATGCAATGCTTTGGGTGTTTACTTGCAAACATTGAAAAGCTGCTTGCAAAATTTTTGAAAATGGCGTAAGTCTCTTGCAAATTATACAATACACGCTAACTTGAAAGTACTCATTAATGAGTAAAAAAATACCCATTTTGAAGAAAAGTGGCTTAACTCATTAATGATTAAACAATTTTACCCATTAATGAGTATCTGTTACCCATTAATGATTAACAATTACTCATTAATGGGTAACAGATACTCATTAATGGGTAAAAAATTTACTCATTTAATGAGTTAAGCCACTTTTCTTCAAAATGGGTCTTTTTCAACCATTAATGGGTACTTTCAAGTTAGCGTGTAAACTATGGCCCACTTAATAATGGAACGAACTCTGTTGCCTATTACAGCGCTCCTAGTGGACGTTTTCAGAAGTTTTTGACATCTATTTATTAACAGCAACAATAACAATAACAGTGTATTTTTTTAGTTCATAAAACGCTCTTGTTTTGGAGACAGAGACCATGCAAGAGTAGCGTAGAAAAAAACGTGCACGGTCACCTGGAAAATCCATCGTGGTCTGCGGCCAAGCTCGTCTAAAAGTTTGTTTATTTACATCTGAGTTGTACCAGTTTAGCTCAATCAAGTGCACAACGGGTGCGACCTATCATTATTAATTTTCTATGATTATTACTAAACTTTCTATAATTATTAGCCAAATAAGCCATATTCCTGGCAAACTTGTTCATGGCTTTTTTTCTTCTGTTTAATTATTCAAAAGAAATAATATATAGAAATACCTGTTAATTTAGATAAAACAGTAAGCCTTTTTGGCAAGCTTTCAAATAAACTTAAGTAGTAAAATTTTAGAAAAGTGCTTTTTCGATACTGCTGGAGCTGCTTTTTTACCAAACGAGTATTCAACTATGGTCAAATTAATTCAGAAACCAATAATGAAGCAGGGGGTTTATAGTGATTCTGGTAAGTACTAGAAATACTCAGAGGGAGATATAGGCGGAGAAAACAAAATACAATTCGGCAGCAGGGATTTGTACCTAAATTATCTTGCAACCCTTTCTAGAAGCCAGCATTTCTAATTACCTTTATTTTTGATTCAATTTACGTGTAAAATAATAATTGATTGCATCGCAATATTTTGCACATTTCTCGATGCCATTAATCAACCAAATAAGATCAATTAATCAATAGAGTTAGAATATTTTTTTGCTTCCAAAAACTAGTTGAATATGAGAAGCACACGAAACATAAAGGTCATTGAATTTCTGTTCGATTGCAATACTCTCAAATATAATCTAGTAAGAATAAGAAATCCACGGACAAATTCTAATGGGAATGATCGATTGGCTCATATTGGCAGTTCATTTGGCTCAAAACATTCTGTTTGCCCATCTCTCCCTCTGAGTATTTCTAGTAAGTACTTCCGTCAATACTGGTGAAAAGCAGGCTCGTAGATCATTATAAGAAGAATAATGGATTACCCTTTGAGATGTTTCTGGGCAATTAAACCGCTATTTCCGCATCGAAAATGTGCAATTTGTTTGCCAATCACTTAAGAAGCGCATTCTGTGATTCTATGTTGTCTGCACGTTAAATAGCAGACGCTTGCAGCATTAGACCTAGTGGTTTATGTTTTCTGAGAAACTTGGCGATCACGTCGCATTAGGTGTACTCAGCAATAAACAAATTGAAAAACTATGTAGGGGAGAACAGTCCATAATGCAACCTTGTGGTAAAATGGCCCTGTGCAAGTTTTCGTTGCTTTTGCATTATTAAAGGCTGACTAAAAGTAAATTGATACACCCCTCGCGCGCCTCTAGTACGCCTCTAGTGTTGGGAATCGAAAATCTTTGACAGTGGTTTGTTTACACAGAGAACAACTGGTGCAAGTTTGATCAAAGTAGTCGATCGCGTTCAGAAAAAAACGTCAAATGGCACTCAAAAGAAGAAAAAATATTAAGCACAAACACCTGAAAAATCCTGAGTGGTCCGGTTCCAAGCTGGCTAAAGTGCTGTAGATGCCAAAAACAACAGTTTGTCGAGTGCTCAAAACCTATAAGGAAACCCTGAGTTAGGAAAGGAATCAGCGGACCTACGGAAAAACTGGAACCTATCCGAGATGTGGCCAGAAGGTACAACGCCAACTTTCAAACGGTGCGGAACATCCTTGCCAGGGAAGGATACAACCCAATTAACATTCCCAAAGCCAAGTTGATTTATTCTGGTTTTTTAGTTGATTTTGATAAGAATTGGAATTATAACATGCACTTAAGGCGGTTTTGATTGAGTAATATTGGTTTTATGTAAGTTTCGGTTTTATAATATCCTAGAGAATCCCTTGGAGAACACAAATAAAACTTTGTTTTACTTGAGAGTATTCATGCTTATAACAACTCTTATGATGCACTTGAGGATGTTGTCTGACGATATGATTTATAATGGCAATAAATCTACTTCATAAGTGCTGTAAAAAACTCCTTGAAGAATACATTGATTTGCGCAAGTTTAGAGGATCTTATTCAACACATTTTCCATCAAAATGGAAGCAAAAAAAAAATGGAAAAAAAAATTTATTAAAAGAAAAGTCAGTGCAAATTATAAAAAATATTGAACTCCTCCGGAAACAAAAACGGAAATGAGCATATACACAACATAAAATTTGGTCACATTCCTGACTTTCTTCGCAGGTGGCGGCAATGCTCGGAGGTCTTCCACTTCGGTGTCTGGTTGGCTTTTCATCCGATCAACTTCCAAATCAGCTTCATAACGTGTATTGAACTCACGTTTGTTCACACAATTCATGCGTTCCCAATTTTCTCTACGCATGGATGTTTCCACCTGCGACAGCTATCCAACAAGGTGCTTTTTGGGCCAGCGTAAAATCCCTTTTGATTCCCAACAACACTCAAGCAGGTCTCCGTCCTCAATGGTTTTCAAAACCTGGAAAGCATCCTTTGAATAAAAAACATAGCTAGTGTTCGCTTGAGCTCATTAAAAACTGAATTATTACCTGTTTGAATGAAGACGACGCGTAAGTCCAAACGTAAATAAACAGCTGTCAAACTGCTGCTCACACAGCACGGTGGGTCTTCTTATTCAAGATTTCTATAAAACCTCGAATAAAACCAATTATTTTTAAAGTTAGTTTAATGGAGAGTGAATAGTTTTGTACAGCGCAAAATAATTTTATTTGAGAATAATTGAGCTTATTTGATACTAAGTTCACTTATTATTACTTTAACCAAGTCAATAATTAATTAATGGCGATTTTTTTTATGCTTTTGCACGCAAAAGAGTGTCGCCATACTTACACGATTGAATATCCAATGGAAATATTGTTTAAAATTTTGATCAAAGCTTGATTTTTTAAATAAAATACTGTAAAACTAATAATTAGCTAGCTAACTGCAACTCTGACGGTAATTTTTTATCAAAATAATTAATGATATTTTTATTTAATCATTTCTAAATCTTTCTATTTCGCATTATTTTAATGGCGATATGCTTTTATCTTCAATTTTAAAGTTGATATTAACAGTAAATTTTACAGGGCAGTAAAATTACATGTTCAATAATGCAATGAATAAATCTATATATTCTTCATGTACTCTTATGCCTGCTTTGAAGTTGACTTGAGAACCATAAAAATACACGTTGAATAAAACCTACCAGTTTAAAAAAGTTTTAATATAAGTTTTGACAACATCTTGTAGGGTGGGCCAAATTGAATTTGTAAGTGTTGTAAGAAGGTTTTATTACGGTTTATAAGATAGTTCAGCTTTAAACCTGGTTTTAATGGATTGAACTATAAGCTTTCTTCAAGAAGATAGTAAATTTAATATTGTTACTTGGGAAGTCTTACAAAGCCAGTAAACGTCCGAACCGGCACATGAAGCAGAATTCCGTGGTTAAAAAGCGTGCAAGGCCGTGTTTTGCTGAAACACAAGGGCTGCGCTTTGATCGATGACGAAACTGTAGTATTTTCATTTCGGTTCACCTTCGGGCGATGTTTTTGGTAAACACAGCTTTCAACTGATCTAGAAAATAAACGATCGACAGTTTTGGTTGAAACTTCAAACGAACCAGTTTACTTTTATCGCGTTCCAACACCTTATCAAATCTATTCCGTTTACACAGCATTGCAGTCCTCCTCATCAGTTGTAGTATTTTTCGGTTGTCTTTCGCTAGTGAGCAGAAATATAAAAGAAACATACGTCAAACTCGACTTTAAGCAGCTTTTCGGTCAAAAGTTTTACATCGCGACAGGACGTGGGAATGTGCCGGGAAGATTCAACTTCGTGCTTGCCAATAAGTTTGCGAGTAATGCCATGATTTGGCAAGCGATTTGCAGTTGTGGCCTGAAAACGGAACCATTCATCACATCCTCGATGATGACATCCCAAGTTTACTTAGAAGAATGCCTGAAAAAGCGTGTATTACCGCATTCATCCGCACGCATAGGGCAAAGTCATCTTTTGGCCCGATTTGGCCAGCTGCCACTACTCTAAGGTGGTTCGGGAGTGGAGTGCTTCCAACAAGATAGATTTTGTCCCCAAGCTAATGAATCCTCCGAATTGCTCGGAATTTCGAAAAATACTTGGCAATTTTAAAGCAGCGACTTCGACAAAGCGGCGGGGCAGTCTAGGGCATTCAGCAAATGCGGGCAATATGGAAGAATTGCACTGATTCCGTGTCCGTTTCCACTGTGCGGGCGCTAATGGACTCCATCAAGAGGAAGAGGAATTGAGCTGGAGAAATGTAACCATCTTATGCTGTAAGTTTGATGTTTTGATAAAAGTACTGTAAAGCAGCCATTAATAGACTTTTCTTATTTAATCACGATTTACAGATCATTTTTTGCGTACTAATTTATTTTTAATGGGTCTTTATTTCTGGGATTTTATGTGATCAATAAATTAAAAAATTGACAATCTAAAAGCAATGAAAAACATAACGGGGCTTTTTTAACCCAGGGGCGCATTATGGACCATCTTACCCTATCCAATCCAGATGGCATACTGTTATGTATCCTTAAAAATGAGGCGATACTTAAATAATAATAAAAGTATTGAAATATGATATATCCTCCAGCAAAACATTTGTGCTCAAGCACTTCATTTACCCCCTGATGATAATAGGTAAATGTATTGCTGAACCCGAACGCATTCATGGTTGACTTTGTAAAGCAAAATTAGCCTTAGTTTGTATAACAACATCGTTGGGCAGTTTTGTTTTCGTGCGCTTTGGTATATTCTGGCAAAAAAAAAACAAATCGTTAAAAAATCGTTCCAAGCTCCGAATCAAATAAATCAGAGAAAAGTAGCCGCTCTAATGAGTGCTAATTAAAAAGTATCCTCATTTGTGATGCTAACAGCACTTGAAATGTTGCGAAATGCTCGGCAAAGAGTGATCGAAAACTTCCAACCACTGTACCGTAGAAGATATTGATCCCATAAACAAACATACCTAATGGTGGCAGGATGCACGGACGATGCTTCTGGGGTTGATCGTGCTTCCTTTCAGCATACAATCAATAAGTTTGAAGCTAAGCAGTCAGCCACTGCCCGTGGTTGAGCTGATTTTCGTTCTGATCCGATTCGATAGCATCGGACCGCGATTCGATCGAAGATAAGATAATGGGAATTTTAATTAAGCCATTTAGTTAATCTACCTGCCACCAATCAAGAGAAAGAGAGTACAGTTCAGCGCAGTACGTGCTTTGCGTGGAAAATAACTCCGGCGTTTGCAATTGAATTCAAGAATTAGTCTAACTGTAATCCTCCACTTTATGAGAACTGCGTCCCACGGCAACGGCAATCTAATTTTTCCCAACTTTCGGAGCACAAAACTAATTAAACCGAGGGTTCAATTACCTCGCATTAGCAAGTTTTGCCCTGGGGAGTCTGGTAACAAATCTGATAGCTTCTAAAAGTTGGACTATCAAGCGTTCCTCGGTGTTTGGTTGGCCAACTATACAGCTGTCTTCTGTAGCGACACCGACTTTTTGACCACTCTGGTGAGAGGGAAAAAAATAGCGAGATTGAAGATAAAGTTTTTAAAACAAACACTCTCCGAGCAGCTCGGCCGAAGCAAGAATGATTGGAGCTAAAGTGAAAAAAAAAGTTTGCTGAAATTGTGTGATGGTGAGCCAGCATGATTCGGTGCAGGTCTTCCTGGACACGGGCGCTCTGCTTTAGGTCCTAGATTGAAAGATGAAGATATGAAGAGGAAGACGAGTACAATTAACCATCAGAAGGAACGCCATTCGTCGCTCAACCTGGATAGTACCATCGTCATCGTCATCACCGTCGTACAACGTGACCAAATAGTATAGGTATGTTCCATTTTACGGAGATTATTTTTGCTTTCATTTCGCCAGAATACGGGCGGATAAATTAAAAAACTTTCAACTCGGTAAATTGGAGAAAATAAAGTTCTCCTGAAGCAGATGGAATAAGAGTCACTCAGAGTCTAATTAGCGGGGGTTTTATGGAGCACTTAAGCTGGCCGCTATAGCGAGAGCTGGAAAAGAGATTTGAGAGTATTCATTTAATTACGCGTGGAGTACCTACCATAAACAGCATCCACGGAGCATTATTTAACGATGGACTGTTCTGCCGTGGGATACCAAAGTGACGTAAACGCCATCATGATCAGCTTTCATTTTTCACCATATTCGAGTTCTGCATATTTAATGACACCCAAAAACGTGTACAAAATTTAATTTTGATGTATGCAGACAATTTGGAGAAACAGTGAAAATTATTCATTGTTTCTACACATAAGTGACGTCTGCCATACAATAAAGGGTGTCCCACATCAAATTGCATCACGGAAAAACGCTGTAGAAAATTACCTAGTTGACCGATCCTTTCAATTTTTCAAACTTTCAGACAATAAAATATAAGTTAGCTTTTGGCATACTTATTTCATACAACTTCAATACCTTAAGCGTACGCCGTGCGCTTAACTCTAGGTTCTGTACAACATCTGGATGCAGCTTCTTCTGTATGGAAATCCACTTTTTCTTCATGTCTTCCTCAGATTTGACCTCTTTGGGATGCTTCCGTAGTGCCTGCTTCAAAATAGTCCAGTATTTTTTCGATGGGCCTTAGTTCCGGTGCTTTGGGGGTGTTCATGTCCTTGGGTACGAAAGTGACCCCGTTGGCTTCGTACCACTCCCGGAAAACATTTGAATAGTAGCACGAAGCTAGATCCGGACAGAAGATCGTGGGACCCTCGTGTTGCTTCAACACGATGTCCCGGTATTCACGAACGGCGCACTCCGTTTGCCACATGAGCAGATCGCTTGCCACATCATGTATTTCTTGTCAAATTTGGAGTGTTTTTGCTTCCTTACTTCCTCCAAAACATCAAACTTGTTCTGGGCGGTGAAAAACAGTAGCTGCCGGAAGTCCGCCTTGACTTAAGTCTCATCATCCATGATGAGAAAATGAGGCTTCGTCAGCATCTGGGTGTACAGTAGACTGATGCAAAATTTGACTTTTTCGCTCCACAGTGCTTAAATGGTTTCAAATTGGGTCCTGATTAGCCTCCAAAAGTTACAACTCATTTGGTTGGAAACAGCCTTCGCACAAGCCATTTGAAGTTTACGTGTAAATTACTATGGGAAATGTCAACTTTTTGTTCATTGCCTTCTAGTCTTTTCCATATTGAGCTGCGAAACCGTTCGATAACTATTCTTATAGAAAATTTTCTCAGCTACAACTTTGCTGAAAATCGTTTCTATGTAAAACGAGGCAGGAAAAAGTTATTAATTATTTAAGAGATTGGTAAACTTATGACATGATCAAGCAGCTGCTCTGTAGGCAACACTGTATTTTGCAGCGTGACATAGTAGCCATGATTTTTGTGTCCAATTCAACGCCCCAGAAACACCAATGTAGCCTGCTGAGTAGTTGATTGAGCATGATCATAAGACATCAGCGCATTGAACCATTGATATCTTTCGATCCTTGCATTTAATCAAAAAGCAAAGTTGTAGCTGGGAAAATTTCCTACAAGTACAGTTGAAAGCTTTTGAAGCAGACCGATATGGTGAATTATTAGATAGACATGAACAAAAATCTTGGTTTAACCATAGTAATTCCCAAACAAACTTCAAATGGTTTGTGCGATCTCAGTTTCTCACCAAATGGGTTCAAATTTTGAGAGGTTAGTCAGGATCCGATTTGGAATCGTTTAAGTATTGTGGAGCGAAAATTTCAAATTTGGCATCACTCTAGTGTACAGTTTCCGGGCCCGTGACTTTCCCATCGTATTGTGTCATTCATCATGATTTGGAGCCTTCTGCACTTTGTACGTATGGCTCTCTGAACGAAAGACTTGGACAGATTCAACTTTTTGGCCACATCCCTGACCGAAGCATTGGGATTCCGCTTAAACGCTTTTACGATACGCTTGTGATCCTGATCACTAATAGAACATCCATTCTGATCGCATTTCTCCTTCCGTTCGATGCTCAGAGTTTCGTAGTAACGTTTAATCACACGACTCACCGTTGACTGCACGATTCCGAGTTGTTTTCCGATGTCCCGATGAGAGAGATGAGGATTTTCCAGGAACTTGCACAGATTCAATTCGCGACGTTGCTTTTCGGGTGACGCCTATTTTTCAACTTTCGAAAAACTGGCAGCGATAAAAATACAGTGTAAACAATACGCTCTAAATTACTTCTATCCAAATTTTCAAGAGAAAATACTCAATGGTTAATTTTCTACAGCGTTTTTTTTTTTCGTGGTGCAATTTGATGTGGGACACTCTTTGGGGCTAAAACATTAAAATCTATTTTAATCATCAGGGTTCATAATTTTAGCTCAACAGATTTAGTGATATTTTAGCAGATTAACGCAATCATTGAGAGCATAAACAAAAATATATATTTTCTGAACAGTTTACTAGATGGATTTACGTCACATTTTTATCTCACGGCAGTGTTGGTGTGACCAGGGGGTATTCACGATGAAAAGTTGAATGTTGCTTCTCACCTTTGGTTTTGGCATTTTTCATTCATGAATCGGAAAGTCAACGGGCTCGACCTCAAGTTGTCGGTGTGGATTTTTTCATGTGCATTTTTTACGTTTGTGACCCTACATGTAAGCAGGAGGTGAAGATTCGGCTACGTATCATCAACAGATTTAACTAATACAGCAAATTGAAAAAAGGAAACAAGTGCTAGCCGAAAGCTGTCCATCGACGACAAATGCAGAAACTTAACGCCATTACATCGTGTAACATGCCATTACATGCGAGCGTGCGGGAAAAATACGCGCAAATTGAATGTGATGATTCTTAGTCAGTCTAACCAAACAGAGTTTCAAACTAAACGAGTTGATTGATTAATTACGATTAATACGAGTGAACGGAATGTGGATTGTAACATTCTACGGTATTAGAATCATGATGTCGTGGTAGTGAAGATACTGTACTCAATTACTTCTGCATTACCGATGGATCAAAATATGGTAACTTTCATCTGAGGACAATTGGGTGGGTTGATGTTACCTGACTGAATCCCACTTTAACAATCCTCTCATTGTATATCATCTCTCATATCTGGTCAAAACGTGCGTGTACAGATTTCAAACAAATGCATTGGCCATGTGATTCAGATTTAGCGACTTGTTTGGAAGCTTGCTGGTAGCAAACGAATGTCTTTGCAAACGAGCTCAACGACCGGAGCTGCACCGAAAAAAAATTTGTTGTTGTTTTATTTTCCGTCGATCTTGTTTTCCGTGCTGAGCACCAATGCTACCGACGCCAGGGAGGCAGCTCCCACACCTGGACCCTACCTATCGATTCATGAACTCATGAACCGGGGACCAACGTCTTTACTTCCCTTTCGAAGGAAGGCGTGATCAGAGATGTTATGCCTCAGAACATCCCGGAGGCGCTGACTGGGATTGAACCCAGGCCTGCTGGGGTGAGAGGCAATCACGCTTACCACTACACCTCCGGCGCTTCTTGAACTGAAAATGAAAACTAGAGGGATTCCGATAATCTTTTCCGTAAGGACAAGATGGACGGAATTCTTCGACATCCTGCCAGTTAAAGCCAAACGTGTTGAGAAATTATCAAAAACTCAAATCTCACCAAGGCTCAAGATTATGCATGATTTTCGTAGACAAAAATCAACAAGCAAGCAACTGCGGATGATATTTCAAGCTGTGATATTGTAGCTATGAAATATCAAGCTAACAAAACTCACCAAATGCAAATCTCACCAAACCGTGGTGAGTTTGAGTTTCATGATTTTTGCTTTACATCTGATATGTGACGCGAAACTACCGTCACTGCTGGCAGCAGTAGCTTCGTGTCTGCCATCGGTGAAGAGTAAAGAGAGATAGCAATCTATACTTTCTCTTTCTAAGAAAACGATGTACAGCGGAATCAGTTTTGTGTCGAGTCAACTCTCAGCTTCAGTTTTACATGTTGTGAACAGTCTCTCCATATCAAAGGAGCTTTTAAATGTAATGTCTAACATGATATTTTGTTCAAATATCACGCGTGATATTGAGAGCGTATGGGAGCGGAAAAATATAATTAGATTGATAATTTTCCCAACGATATTGTGAACTGTTTTGAAGCGATTTATGGAAAAAAAAAATTGAAGTTGGATTTTGAATCGGAATTCAATTCTGATCGGATTTCATAATGCAGCAAAAAAAAAGTAAAAGATTGTATCCAAGACACGACCGTAGATTTATCGTAGGACTACGAAAGGTAGTTTTGATGTCACAGCAAAAGTAAAGTAAATATTAAATCAGTGAAAAAGTTCAATAGGTTGTTAATTCGGAAGCAGTTTGAGAGTTCTGTTTTTGAGGTGCTCTGTCTGCAATCGGTGATAATTATAATTATCATAGCGACAGTTGCACAATCGTATAATTTTCAATAGAGATCTTTTAAAAATTTATAGTCTTAATTTTAACAGATTCGTAGAAAACAATCCTATCGATTGGCGTATACAAAATTAAAATCCACCATCTCTGGATCAAAATCAGACCACTTTCAGACCGCTTGTTTGGAACGGTGACGCGCTTGGCATAGATAGCCCACAGCGGCTCACGACGAGCATCTGAAATCCGATCAGTAGCGGTGCAACTTCTTCCTCCTTCTTCGGTGAATGGACCGCTCAATGGGCTGCAGCCTTTCGTTGTGTACTGGAGAACAATCTACAGCGCCACGCGCCGAAAGCACTGCTGCTGCTAATGGTGATGACCACTGGACACCACACCTCAGCACACACGGTGATTGAATAAACACCGTTCGGTGAGACCGGAGTGAATTCGATTTTTAAATCTGTGTTAGGGAAAGTGCTTTTCGCAGTCAATTGGTGATAATTTTCATTATTGTAGCAACAGTTGCACATTCGTGCAATTTTCATTAGAGACCTTTCGAAAATTGATAAAGTGTACATTTGAGCAGATTTGTAGATGACATTCCAATCGATTGGCTTGCTTAGAATTAATATCCATCCATCTGTCAATAGTTATAAGTGGTCAAAACCTGACCATTTTTCGTAAAGCGGTCCATTTTGGTTTTTTTTTAAATGCACCCCCAATATGTTACTGAAAGACATAATTCTACGTCAAAAAAGGTTCAACAGTTCAAATTGGTTCAAAAACCATTACGTCTCCACCAGACCCATGGTAAATGACGACAAATTTTGAAAACCCAACGCACAAACAAATTTAATATCCAGGAAAAAATAGATGGGTTTGTAGCCCGTTGGAGTAGCTCCAGGCAAAATAGCGAACAAAAATTGGTTTTTTTCATCGACCTTCTCCGTTCTTTGTATGAAGCTATGCGTCATTGTTTGTTGTAGGATTATTCACATTTTTGCTGAAATTCGGCCAATTTGAATCTTGAAATTTTTTCTTAATGGTGTCCATGACATTTTTCAAAAAAATGTAGCATGGAAGCGGCATTTCTAATCTTAATCACGTCTGTTTTATTTATTTTAAGTAAAAATTCAAGCAAACTGTTCAAAAATCAAATCCATCACAACGTGCACGCCCAATTTTTTTAACTTTTAAAAAGCTTATTAAAAATAAAAATCTTAAATGTTCAAAACCATGAACCCTTGAAAACATTCAAAAATCGTAGAACATGAACTTTTGCATTAAAATTATTTTTTTGTTACTTCATTCGCGAAGTTTGCGATTTTCAGAGTTGGTTGGAAATGCTATCTGACATGAAGCTTTAGTGTGATTCTCAAGGCACACTAGCTTAATAATGATCTAAGAAGAGGGTAGCTAGATAGTTCCGTTAGAGTACGGCAGTATGGAAATTAAATAGAAGTTGATAATGAGCGAAGGGCCATTAATAAGACAGTACAAGTCAAACGCACACTTCTTTTTCTAAATTGTACGATGTAATTTTTCACGTTTGTTTTTTTTTTATATATAGCACGTTGGAATGTGTATTTGTATTTCTTTGAGACTTGTCAGGGATAAGTTTCAAACCCAAGACTTCCATCGTGAGATTTCATTGATGAATTGATGCTTCGATGTCGATCCTGTCCTAATATGATATGTCATAAAGCAGGTTTACTAACAACATATCAGTGCTAACATTTGAAAACGGCACAAAAGCCATTTGTAAACAAATGGTTTGTGGGCCCTTTACTCACTACTTGAAGTACACCCACGCGACACAACAGCAACATCGGGTAGGGGAAATTTTCCCCTTCCTGACGATGCTGTTGGTTTGCGTGGGCGTTCTTCGGGTAGCGAGTAAAGGGCCCACAAACCATTTGTTTACAAATGGCTTTTGCGCCGTTTTCAAATGTTAGCACTGATATTTTCTCTGATTTTAAATACTGATTGGAAATGATATGGGCCTATGAATTAATTATGTCACGCTACATCGAGCAAAATTTACCCCCTCCCCCCTATCGTGACGTTTTTCCTATACCTAATGCATTGCTTGTCACAAAATTTTAGATCCCCCGCCCTCCTTAGAGCGTGACATAATATATACATCAACCCTATGATGATAGTGGTCTACCACTCTTTGTAACACGCAAACTAGTTCGATAGCTGTGGGCTCTCTTCACTGTTGCACTTGATCAAGCTTAATAAGCTCTGATTGTCATCAGCAAACCGCATTTCAATTGGGTGCCCTGATGGACCCTCATCATCCAGAATTTTTGATATATAGTAATATGTAATATTATAATCGGATAATTAGAAGCATAACGTCTACAAAAATATGCAAGTCGAGTGAAACCTACCGAAAATTAATGAGGGTTGTTTCTTAACATAGAAATGTAGATGAAGAATAAGAGAAAGGAGGGTCAAAAGTGTTGACATGCAGGATTAGAAGTCATCGAGATTGAATGCGCATGTGTAAATATCGTTTATCCAGTTACCTATCGTATAAATTTTCATTTCGTTTAATAATGATTATTTTCCAATACATCTACAATGGCATTGTTGGACGTCGCGAAGGCGTTCGACAATGTCTGGCATGATGGCCTAGTGTACAAGCTGCATCGATACAACTTTCCGATCTACCTCGTGAAGATCATCAAAAACTACTTGTCGGGCAGATCATTCCAGGTCTACTTGAGCAATGTCCCCTCTGATATGTTCAACGTTGTGGCAGGGGTCCCTCAGGGTAGCCTGCTTGGGCTTATCCTATTCAACATTTTCACGTCAGACGTTCCTCCCCTGCCGGGCGGTGATATCCTGTCAATGTTCGCAGATGACACCTCCATCATCTATAAGGGTCGAGTGATCCGTGCTCTGGCGAGTAAACTACAATCAGGCCTGGATTTTCTGTCCGACTATTTCAAGAGCTGGAAGATTTGTATCAATGCAGCTAAAACACAAACCATTATGTTTCCACACTCGAATTCACCTCGGCTTGTTCCACCTGCTAACGTCAAGATCCACCTTGATAGCATTCCCATAGAATGGTCGAGTGAAGTAGCCTACCTTGGCCTCACCCTCGATAGCAAATTGCTATTCCGATCCCATGTGGAAAGACATCCACCAAGTATAACATCTTGTTCAGGTCACTCTATCCTCTGATAAACAGGAAGTCCACCCTGTCCCTCAAAAACAAACTTGCTGTCCACAAGCAGATCATTCTACCAGCTATTGAGTATGGTATGTCAATCTGGGAGAGTTGTGCTAAGTGCCACCACCTAAAGCTTCAGAGGATTCAAAACAAGATCCTCAGAATGATCCTTAACAGTCCACCGGGAACTCGTAGTTCTGAGATTCACCACCTGGCCGGTCTTCAAACACTCGAGGAGCGAAAGACTTCCATGCTGGACAGGTTCAGAGTCACCTGTCTGCGATCAAACCACCAGATCATTCGTGATTTGGCAACCTAGTTTAAGTAGTTAGGCAGATTCCAATGCTCAAGTAGGTAGGTTATCAAATTTTTGAATTCAAATGAAAACAATCCTTTAAAAGGGTATCCTGTAAATTAGCGCTAAACGCAATCATACCATTAGAATAACTAATTAACTAGAACAAAGATGAAGTGCCAAAGGCTAACCAATTGAAATGTAAAACCAAATGTTGAAACTTAAAAAACCAGCAAGTAAATGTAAATTTTACTACTTTTATGATTATTTTCAATAATACTAACATTTCGATGAAGATGGAGCTACCTATTTTACCTTTTATGTGATACCAATCATCACAGAAGCCAACATTGAATCGTAAACCAGTCCATTAACAATGCACTCGTTCCGAGAAGGGGCTCAATAACGGTACCACTCATACTGTATAGTCTTCTTCTTGTTCTTCTTCAGATTCGCTCATCACCCGAAATCAATGCTTGGTGCATCAAAGATTTAATATGGTTAGTAATATCAAATAGTATTACATGGAAACAATAATGAGATACAACCAGGATTAGTTTTTTTTGTAATCTAAATAGATTCATCTAATCATATCGTGACTCAGTCACATTGTCTCACTCTGAACCTACATTTAAAGTGATTTTGTGATTATGTGGTTACTTGGGTACTCACATAAAATGTTGTGCAAGTACCACAAGTTCAACAGCGCTCAACCCATTTTGAACCCTGCCAACCCACGGCGCCTGCATGGTAATCGGAATGAATGGTTCATCGCTTGCGAAGTGAAGTACTTCTCAAACTGAAGCGAAACGTTTCTCAATGTTTCAACTTTAACCTAACGTAAATTTAATCTTGTCACCCATATGCCCATCCATAAGCATGAGCATGAGCATGAGCATGATTGACCGTCCACGGTTGCTACTCTGTTATTGCCAAATCAGCTGTAATAACACAGAGAACCAATAGACGATGCTTGGGACTAGCAAACATCCTCAATGTGTAGAAACTAGTTATCTAAATCTAGGAAAAACCAGCACCGGCCGCACCCGAACACAGGTCAAGAAAGAAATCGGTAGGAATGTGTTCACGTGACACTCGCTTTGATGTAAGCCGAGAACATCTCTGCACTTCCATGAGGAATCACTGGGATATTGGGTAAGAGGGTTGGGATTGCAGCAGGTTTCGTTTTGGTAAACGATAAGCTGAATTGATGTCCTAACGATCATATAACGCGAAGGAGCTTGGGATTGAACCCATGATATTCTTCTCAGTAAGCAAAAACGTTTGCCACTAGGCAAACGAGCTCCTTTTATTACAACACACCAATGATTGATTTGTTGTTGTTCCAATGTATTCACATTAACAAATAAAGTGATTAGCGAATCTTGAATGTGAAAGTGCTTGAGATTAAACTCATGATGTTCTACTCAGTAAGCAAAAATGGTCGCTCTAAGGCCACCAAGCCCCTCATATCACATCATACAAGCTACGATCGCGTTGTTATTGCAACGATTCAAAACCGGCCCCTACGGTGACGTTGATAACAACGATAAGTTTCACAAAACAAACGATAATCAAGCAATGTTACTATAAGCCTCTTTAATAGGACCTGGGATTTATACAAACTCAAACTTGATGGCGGTGCCTTTTACACAAGAATAAGTCTCTACAACCGGTGATCTTTTGAACCTGGAGACTGAAAAGCTACGAAAAAGTGCTTATGCCTTGTTTAAATTCTACTTTTAAGCGACGTTCGTTGTTTCAATTTGGTCCTTACGTAAGGGAATAAAATTTATATAATTACAAAAAAGCGGAGCGTTTGGTACGAGATGTCCATTTTCCATCCATTTATTGGATTCTGAAGCATCATGTTTAAATCCTCGATTTAAACAGGACCGATGTTTTCTAAATCATCTTGTCCCTTAAATGCTGCACAGTTTGCCTTACCTTCGATGTGAGACAAGAAAAATGATGAAAAATTATTTTTCAGGATGCATTGAAGAACTGGCTGGGTTGGCGCTAAATTAGATGAGATGAGATTAGATTAGATTAGATTAGATAACAGTAACATTCCCAGCTGTAGTTTAAAACATGATGGAAAATGTTTGTTTTCCTGACTGATGAATATTTTGACGTAGGATTACGTCATTCGGCAACATATTGGGGGTGCAATTTCAAAAAAACAAAATCGATAACATTACAAAAAGTGGTCAGGTTTTGACTTCATATAACTCTGTAAATATTGGATGGATTTTAGTTCTAAACAAGCCAATCGATTGGAAACTTTTCTACAAATCTGCTAAAATGAATACTTAATCAATTTTCAGTAGGTCACTATTGAAAATTACACAAATGTCTAACTGTTGCAATTGTGATCAAAACAATCACCGATTGCTTGCAAAAAGCGCTTTCCCCAACACAAATTTCAAAATCGAATCCCCTTCGGTCTAATCGAACGGTGCTTATTCAATCACCGTGTGTGGTGGTGTCCGGTCGGTCGTCTTCATCAGCTGCAGCAGCAGTGCTTTCGGTTCAACCGCTCCTGGCAGTTTTCGATCAAATTTCTGGGCAGGAATTATATACCTCAGTTCACCGGAAAAGTGTCCCGGAAGAATTTTTAAAAAAAAACCCGAATTTATCCACCTATGGTGTGATCAGACCCTTCTTACTTATTCAAGTTTATTTATTTTATTGTCATTATCAGTGAACAAGCCCCCCACATCCGTGTCATCCAGTGACGCTACGCCACTGCCTGGGGGTACCCGGAATATATCCGGGTGTAGTCTATTTGGTGAGGCTACCAATCACCTTATCATTGTATTTTAATGTGATTTAATGGGTTTTAATTCAATTCATATTCAAGCAACTTCCCCGGGGTACCCGGAACATGTCCAAGTGTGTCCAATGTGGTCTGGAACACTTAACACGACTTGCATTGATCTTATTTTTGAATTCTGTAGTAATTTGATGTGTCGCATGATGGTTTTAATACGTTTTCCGTTAAATCCAGCGTGAAGGCCCATATTCACCGGATCTTATTCCGGCCATATCTCCGGAACCGGTTCACCGATTCCAAAACCGTTCAATAGCGTTCAATGGGACCCCAAGACCTATCATTTGGCGCCGAGTTTGTCCAAATCGGTTGAGCGGTTGCTGAGAAACGTGAGCGCATTCATTTCGTTACATACACACACACATACATACATACACACGTACACACACACACAGAGACATGTTCCGATCTCGTCAAGCTGAGTCGAATGGTATATGACGCTCGGCCCTCCGGGCCTCGGATCGATAGTCGGTTTTTCAAGTGATATCTATACCCTTCTTTGTAAGAAGGGTAAAAAGTAGTTGAAATTCACCAAAAAGTTAATCGTCTGGCAAGCAATTTTTGTGGGCTGTAAGCGAAACTTTCGTTACTTATGGGACCATGAACTGGCAAATTTACCAGGAGGAGTGCTTACGGAAAAGACAACTGCCTATTTTGGAGCAGCATGAGGAGGATTGCTTATTCTGGCCGGACTTGGCAAGCTGCCACTACTTAAATTCCACCAAACAATGGTATAGTAAAAATGGCGTCACAGTGGTTCCCAAGGAGATTAATCCGGGCAATACTCCGGAACTAAGGCCAATTGAGGAACACTGGTCAATTGTGAACCACATACTGGAAAAAAGGGTGGAACTGTAATTGACCTGAAGGATTTCAGGCGGAAATGGAATTTGGCAGCCAAACAAGTGGGAACAGGGCTCGTGCAAAAGATGAGCAGCAGTGCTTTCGGCGCGTGGCGTTGAACATTGTTCTCCAGTACACAACAAAGTGCTGCCCGCAAGCAGCGAGCTACAGCTCACATGACCATCCATTCACCGAAGAAAGAGGAAGAAGCCGCACCGCAATCAGTAGCTCTTTGTGAGTCGCTGAGGTTCATTGCCGTGAGACTCTTTTACCCAAATGAGCAAACGTTAGAGAAGTATATACCAATATCCAACCCTGTTGGCATCACGGTCGATGAGATTGACTTAACATTGAGTGGTTTTCACTCAAAATCTCTAAAACGTAGGTAACTCATGGACTGAGTTTTCACTCAGACAATTAGTATACTCTTTAGACTGAGTAAATTTTTCGTCGATTTTCCTCATATTCGAAACGATTTTCCTGGAAAATCATGGAAAAATATACTCAGTCTATGCGTGATCCGAAGGGGGCATCAAATCTAAATCTCAATTCTACATCCTCGAAAAATCTCATACTAGCTAATCAATCTACAAAAAATCTTTTTTCATTTCTCGCATCTACTTGCATCGTGCATCATCTTTTTGCAGGAAATCTTCAGAATCGCCATTAATCTCTTTCAATCTACTCAACGTGCGCGCAGCTAACCACAGCAAAAAAAAATCTTTCCTGCATCGTAAATAGAGTCACCCCCTTCGGAGTGATCTACGTTTTTGTGAATTTGAGAGAACGAAACTCAAATGAGTCAGATTCAAAGGCCGTATAGGCAACTCACACTTATGAATTGGTTACTCACAGAAATATCACCAATTCGAACACGACTGGAGAGGACAATGGAACTGTAGCATTCATAGTGCCTTCAGCAACGATTCCTTCAGGTCCTCCAGCATTTGCAGCAGGAAAGACGCAACCAAAATCTGCATTTCTTCTGTTTTCAGGATGTTCAAAGTTAACAGCGCCGGTGGTGTAGTGGTTAGCGTGATTACCTCTCTCCCCAGCAGGCCTGGGTTCAATCCCAGTCGGCGCCGCCGGGATGTTCTGAGGCATAACATCTCTGATCACGCCTTCCTTCGGATGGGAAGTAAAGCCGTTGGTCCCCGGTTCATGAGTTGATGGGTCGATAGGTAGGGTCCAGGTGTGGGAGCTGCCTTCCTGGCACGTCGGTAGCATTGGTGTTCAGCACGGAAAACAAGATCGACGGAAAAAAACAAACCAAAGGAAAAAAAAAGGATGTTCAAATCCAAAATCGACCGCGTTACGAAAAGTGGTCAGGTTTTGACCACTTATATATCTGTCAATAGCGGGTGGATTTTAATTCTAAACAAACCAATAGATTAAAAATGTTTCTACGAAACTGCTAAAATGAATACTTGAATATGTCACTATTGAAAATAATACAAATGTCCAACTGTTGCAATGGTGATCAAAATTATCACCGATTGCCTGCAAGAAGTGGTTTCCCTAACACAGTCGCCAAATATTGATACCGAGCACGTAATCCTACGTTAAATCTACGGTCGTGTCTTGGATACGCTTACTTTTTTTATCCGATTTCGTGAAATCAACCCAATTTTCATTTTATGTTCTATGTAACGTAAGCAAATGTGATATCAAGTTTAAGTTTAGTTTCACTTCCCCATATGTCACAATTTGTTACGTTTCTTCGACCCCCACCCTTCCTATCGTTCTAAATTCATGACGTAATTTGTGTATAGTCCAAACGCACAATTATTCCAATACAAGCGCTGAGGCAAAGAAATCATGAATGAAGAATGAGGAGTAACGTCTGTTGATCTGTGAATTTACCACCAACCGACATATGGTATTGTATGCAAATGCTCATGAAGCCGAGAGTTATGAAGTGATTCATTATCTCTTCTTCGAACCAACCGGAGCAAGGTTGGGTCTCATTGTCCCCTCAAATCCCGTTGTCACTGTGGTTAACAATATGCGTGCATTCTGGTCGAAGGTGTCTGTGCCATCAAAGAGTAACGAATGTAGTATATGACGTTAAACGTGTGGTGCATGCTGCCAGAAAGTGATGTCACTTCCAAGAAAGACGTAGTGTAGATTACTTCGGTAATAAACTTTTCCCCCAAAAGGGGGAATGCTAACTAGTTAACTAGTTAATTTTTCCTCATCTTGCAACCAGAAACTGAAATCTATTCACCAAAAACTGGGGAATGTTAATTAGTGCTAAGAGATCTAGCCGCTGCGCTGTTACGAGTCGGACGAAGAGTCACATTCCTAAATAGAAGTGTTTTTGGACGGAATGAGTGCAGCCCGTAAAGTGGAATCTCACTTTATGAGCTGTTCATCTATCCCCGGGGACTCGTGAGCCTCTCTTGGCTGTGACGGAGGAAAGTCATTCCCTTGTGCGGGTGATTTATAACCCTGGTGTTTGTTTCGGGTTATCGTTCCAACATTTCAACTTTACGAGAATTTAAAACGCTGTTAACTGACTTAAGAGCAGAAAAGCGTACCGTACATATAGCCTAACGGTTGTGTGGTTTGTTTGTCCTGTTCACAAGTTACAATGCCAGAGTGCTGACAAGTCAAATTCCCATTCCTCATCCATCATTTTCACGCGCTCTGAGACAAACTCCGTCGCCTCTGTGTGCACACATCAATGGATAAAAGTTCCGTTGCACAATCCCTGAGTGGAATCTAGATCTCGGGCAGGAAAAGTCCTTCGCCGAGGGTGGCCCACAGAAATCGGAAAACAAGACAAACACAGACCGGAATCGAAGAAAGAAACTACGACAAGAAACAATACCGAACAAATGTTTGAAAGCTTTTTCTGATTCTGGCCCCGAGGAGGCTTCGAAATTTATGTTCAGTCCGGCTTACGTGACTTTGATTATCTCTCCAGTCGAGTTCCTGCCCGCAGCTTGATCGGACTTTTGGTTGCATGTTTCTTTTCTCTCGGTTCCTTCCTCTGCTTCCTCTGCTCGCGATCCTGATAAGTTTATTTTCGTGTCCGACTTTTTCCCCGGGCTTTGTTTTCGGAGGTCCACCACCTCCGCATAATCGCAAAATTGGATCACACCGTCGGATGCTTCACCTTCATCCAAGAGCAGCACGCAAGAAGGATGGTTCTTTGGTCCTGCCTGGTCAATAAATTTGTTCATGGCAACCGGCCAGCCGAAAATGGGAAGCGTATATATGTATCGGGAAATTTGAATACGAAAGCGAGCCGAACGCGACCGTCAAGATTTATCTCCAAGCGAAACATGACATGAGTGCATAACCGTAAATGCTGTTATCTTGCAATGGTCACGCGTAAATTTTCGTGCGGCTGATTGGGGCTGAAGACGGAGCGTTGAGAAATCCTGCTTGAGCGGAATTTATGGCTCAAGACCATTGAAAGGACCATTTTCGCTTAATTGGTTCAAATACCAGTCGCAATCCAAAATACTTGAATTTCTACCGTTGCAGAATAAGCTCCGGCCTACATTTTTCTACGTGCTCTTTGATCCCATTACACAGAGTATAATCCCAATTAACAGTACAAAACAGTAGTCTACAGTGTACTAATTAAAATGTTCAACTCTTCCGACACATAAACGATAGCGAAGCTCTCCAATCAAACTAATGTTACTGCTTGACCCAAGTTGCTCTCCTAGGGCGAGTTCTAATTTCCAGTTTTTCGCCCCGTATCCACATGAACATGTGTAGTTTCAATTAGCCTTTGAGTGCCAGCAGAGTGAGCAACAGGTTCTTAGTGGCCCATCCGACGCCACCACAGGATCAGGCTTTCGGTATAATTGTTGCCATAAATTAGCAGACTTTATGGATAGTACTTGCTACCCGTGACAATAACGGCAACAGGCGCGACAACGGCTACGAGATCCAGACCGGATTATGCTTTGAAACATGACATCATTTGCTTATTGCCTGCAATCACGAACCTAGCTCATCATGCACTCTGGATAGGAATCCTTTCCAACCGACAACATTACCATAATTCAAATCAATAACACAAACGAAGATTCCCCGGGTCATCAAAGAGCGAGAAAAACAAGCTAATTTCACGCGTCCAGTTACAGCGATGCGAATTTAATCATATGTCTAGGTACGATTCCTATACGATTTCGAACGTGAGCAATAATAATACTCAACCCAGCGTCCTCATCAACACCATTTGCATAGTTATAATGCACGTGCCACACACGGTGAATCTGCATAAAAACGCTCTAATGAAATCACATCTTCCGAGGTCGCCGCGGACAAACAAAGCTAGTAGGTAACCAATGCTGGCTGCCAGCAACCGAAGACACGTCCGCCTCCGGGAACATACTTTCCCGAGGCCCATTAGTCTAGTACCTAATAAATTTAATTTGCCTCCAGTCCAGTTGCGCATCTCGTGTCGGCCTTAATCACAGTCACATGAAACAGGCTCTACGATGGTACGACAAGAATCCTGGAAGCCGGCTGACAGTGGGAGTCATGCACAAACAAGCGACCGAGGCAAGCAATGTTAGTAGCAAGGTAGGATGTTTCTTTCTGTGACAGATTCTTGTTGCAGAGTTGCGTTCTTGCTCTCTGTAGAGCCGCCAACCGGTATCATCTACCTGGGCTGTGGGGTGCAACCGGGAATTATTCTTCAGACATGTGCGGCGTGATCGCCTCGCTTTGGGAAATCTCTCCGGCGTTCTTGCATGCCAAACAGGGCGGCGGCAATCTTGCCCTGTAGCGTGAAAACCATCAGCTCGGCGAAGGCGATCATGGATGGATGGAATTGGTTAGAGTTAGGCTAGGAGAAATAAGTTGTTTTAACTAAGGCTTCAGTAAAAATTTGTATGATTAAAGGTCATCATCTACATTTTGATGCATTTTTTAAAACAGTGAGATCTTTAAAAAAGTTGCATTTGGCTGCCAAGTTTCGGAAAAATTTACCGTTGGGCTATACAAATCATTGAAAAACATTTCCTAGATGTGCAAACTATCAGGGAATGGAATGAAAGGAATGACTCTATTGCATTACTCCAAACGGTAAAGCTTTGTCCGTTTAGAATCCGGAATAATAAAAATCATCTGTATCTCGGTAACGAATTGACCTACAAGTAACCCTAGTAGCACGCTTGTCACAAATTGGTTTGGGCAACTTCTATACAACTAATATCAGTCATAAACAAGTTGCTGCAACTTATTGTGACGGAAATGTGTTACTCGGGAAGGTTAATACATCACAAAGGTAATTCACTGTACTATTAGGAAAAAATATTAACACAACTAAGTTTTTTTTAACTAGTTTGTTTATTTGGAAGGCTCAATCGCGTTAGCTTTACGGAGCCGATAGTTCATTTTTCTTTGTTTGTAACAAAATTCACTTAATTCTATGTCTAGTAGGAGTTGGGCCGAATACTCGCGGCTTACTCGAGGTTAGAGAGGTACATTGTCGAAGGATAGGATCAGGGGAGGAGCTTGGAGGTAAGGTTTCGTTGTCTCATCAGAGCGTTGTCGCCAGTATGTAGGGTAGTGCGGTTCTAGTTTCGTCTATAGTTCGACCGCCTATGGTGGGTGACCAGTGGGCGACGATGAGACTCATCGAGACGGGAAGACAAGACAAACAAAAACTAATAAAGAGAGACAAAAGACAAAGGAATTAAATTCTTATACTAGACATTTAAAGAAACACATAAACCGACTGCATATAGCAGATATCGCGAGTTCCCAACACGTCTCTGATAGGAACATAGGGTTGTCTTCCTTGGGCCTCAAGGGTATTCAAAAGTCGCTCTCAGGCGGCGTCATTATCCGTACATTGCCATACTGCGTGATCGATGTCATCATAACCGTTTCCACACCGACAGATGTTGCTGTCCACGAGGTTTATTCTATTGAGATGAGCATCTAGCGAGTAGTGGTTCGACATAAGTCTACTCATCACGCGAATGAAGTCACGACCTAAGTCCAAGCCTTTAAACCACGCTCTCGAAGAAACATTAGGAATAATTGAATGTAACCACCGTCCAAGATTTCCAGTGTCCCAATCGGTTTGCCAACTCGAAAAGGTACTCTGACGCACTAAATGGCAAAATTCATCGTGTGAAATTTGCCTATCAAACAATTCGCCTTCCTGCGCGCCCACCTTTGCGAGAGAGTCCGCCTTCTCATTGCCTGGGATTGAGCAATGTGAGGGGACCCATACAAAGGTAATCATATATGATCTTTCGACCAGCACACACATCTGCTCCCTTACCTTTGAAAGGAAATAAGATGAGTGCCTACCTTGTTTCATCGACCGAATAGCCTCAATCGAACTGAGGTTATCCGAGAAGATGAAGTAATGGTCTGCGGGCATGTTGGAAATCATCCCCAATGCGAAGTTGATTGCTGCCAGCTCAGCAACAAAAACGGAACAAGGCTCCTGGAGTTTGCGGAAGGCGCTAGAGTTTTCATTGAAGACACCGAAGCCAGTGGATCCACTGAGACGAGACCCGTCTGTAAAATATCTGTTCACGCAATTGACGTGTTGGTACTTTTCAGTAAAAATACGCGGGATAATAATAGGTCGAAGTTGATCGGGAATCCCATGAGTTGCTTGTTTCATGGTCAGATCATATTCAATTGAGGAATTGCGATTGGTGAAGTGAGCATGGTCTGGGGGTGTAACAAGGAAGACACGTATCTGACAATATGTAGTGGTGGTAGATTCTCATAAATCGAGATTGTGTGTTCAGCCCAAGAATTTCTTCAAAATTTTCAATTATAAGTGTGTTCGTCACTCCGCATTTGATTTTAGTATTCTGAGAGAAAGCTCCCAGAAACGGTTCTGGAGGGGTGTTACTCCTGCCAGAACCTCGAGACTCATGTTATGAGTTGAGTTCATACAGCCGAGAGCAATACGCAGACAACGATATTGAATTCGTTCCAATTTTATTAGGTGACATTTTCTTGCCGAGAGAAAGCAGAAAGAGCCGTACTCTAGAACAGAGAGAATAGTTGTTTTATAAAGCATTATGAGGTCTCCCGGATGAGCACCCCACCATGTGCCGCAAATTGAACGGAGAAAGTTGATCCTCTGCTGACATTTTTGCTTCAAATACGTAATATGGGCATTCCAAGTGCACTTTGAATCAAACCAGACCACAAGGTACTTGAAAGACAAGGATTGGGTAATGTTTCTGCCCAAAAGATTAAGCTGCATTTGGGCTGGGTACCGCTTTCGAGTAAACACTACCAGTTCAGTTTTCTGCGGCGAGAATTCGATCCCTAGATGCCTAGCCCAAGACGACAAGTTATCTAAGGAACTTTGCAATGGTCCTTGCAAGTCCACGGCATGTGGACCTTTTACGGAAACCACACCGTCATCTGCAAGTTGTCTAAGCGTGCATTGTTCTGCCAAATAGTTGTCGATATCTTTGACATAAAAGTTATAAAGAAGAGGGCTGAGACATGAGCCTTGGGGCAGGCCCATGTAACTAATTCTAAAAGTTGTCAGTTTTCCAAGAGAAAAGTTCATTTGCTTTTCTGACAACAAATTGTACAAGAAATTATTTAAAATTCCAGAAAGTCCACATCTGTGCAGATTGTCTGACAGAATTTCAATGGAAACTGAATCAAAAGCCCCCTTAATGTCCAAGAATACTGAAGCCAATTGCTCCTTGTGCGCAAAGGCCAGTTGAATATCTGTGGAAAGCAGCGCTAGACAATCGTTTGTTCCTTTGCTCTTGCGGAACCCAAACTGTGTATTTGATAGCAAGTTATTTGTTTCGACCCACTGATCAAGTCTCCGAAGGATCATTTTCTCCAACAATTTCCTAATGCACGAAAGCATCGCAATCGGGCGGTATGAGTTATGGTCAGACGCTGGTTTGCCAGGTTTTCGAATGGCTGTTACTTTGACCTGTCTCCATTCAGGCGGTATAATGTTGTTTTCTAGTAGGGAATTGAATAAGTCTAGCAAGCGTCTTTTAGCGATGTCTGGGAGATTTTTCAGAAGATTGAATTTAATCATATCGCTTCCCGGTGAGGAGTTGTTTGATGAAAGAAGAGCCATAGAGAATTCCAGCATTGTGAATGGTCTATCCAGAGAGCTGCCGCTCGGAGACGCTTCTGGAAGAATGTGTTGTGCTGGAACTGAGTCCGGACAGACCTTTTTAGCGAAATCGAATATCCATCGGTTGGAGTATTCTTCACTCTCATTAGAAGATGAGCGGTTACGCATGTTGCGAGCCACCCTCATAAAGATGGTCATTGAGGTTTCTCGTGAGAGTCCCTCGACGAAATTGCGCTAATAAACTCGTTTTTTTGCTTTGATTAATTGTTTCAGCTTTGTTTCAAGCTTTGAATATTCCTCGAAGTATGTGGAGGTTTAGTGTCTATGAAAAGCTTTGAAAGCATCAGATTTTTCTTCATACAATTTTGTGCATTCTTCGTCCCATCCAGGTGTGGCTGGTCTCCTTTTGAAGGGCGCACTTGGAACTTTTCTTTTTTGTGGTTCCAGTGAGCTTTTGTAAATCAAATCGGCTAGGAATCGATAATCTTCCAATGGTGGAAGCGCATCTATTGATTCGACAGCGATTGTCACCGCCGTTGCATATTTCTGCCAGTCGATGTTCCTTGTAAGATCAAATGGAACCCGAGATGGTTCTGCAGAGTGAGGGCCACACTTTATTGAAATGATGATTGGCAAATGATCGCTACCATGGGGATCATTGATAACCTTCCACTGACAATCCAATGATAGCGATCTTGAACACAAAGATATGTAGAGTCGGATTTCTCGAGCTGGAGGTTTTGTTATACGTGTCGCTTCACCAGTGTTCAAAATAGTCAAGTTGAAATCGTCGCATAAATCGTAAAAAATAGCCGCTCTATTGTCATCGTATAGATCGCCCAACAAACAATTTGGGTTGATTAACAGCTGAATAAGGCATTTTTTAGCTGAAGAAGCTTATTTTTGCCTGAATAAGCCCTTATTAAACTGTCAATGTTTGTTGGGCGCCCCACCCAGTACCATGGGAGTTCATATCACCCAGAATTAATACTGGGGATCAAAGAATTGAAACTAGATTCCAGAGTTGACTACGGGTAATGGAGGTTTTTGGTGGAACATAAACTGAAGCTATGCAAAGGTCTTTGTTCTTCACATTTATTTGGCAAGCAACGATTTCGACGCCTGATAGAGCAGGAAGGGAAATTTTGTAGAAAGGGTAGCACTTTTTGATCCCTAAAAGTACTCCTCCATAAGAATCATCTCTATCCAGGCGTATAATGTTAAAATCGTGGAAGTTGAGTTCTTTATCGGAATAAAGCCATGTTTCACAGATAGCAAATATATCACAATCAGAATTGTGAAGTAAAAATTTGAACGAGTCTAGTTTAGGCACTAGACTACGGCAGTTCCACTGTAACACAGTGATCATATCTTCAACCTCGTTCGACGAATTATCCATCGAAAGATATGATTGATGCAAGGAGGGGCCATGAAACAGTCAATTGCTTAAGATATGATTGTAATGTTGGAAGCAAGGCAGAAACTAAGCTTCTAGGAGAGTCTTGTATGTTGAAAATATTTAATATGAATTCCACAATGTTCGTAAAAGCTAGCAAACCTCGTTCGGACTTGGATTTCTTTTGAGAAGTTTGAGGAGCAGCTTTATTATGTTTCTTATCTTTTTTCGGCAATGGTGGAAAATTCCTGCTGCATCCAGGGATTGGTTCAGCAGGAGCCTTTGGTTTCGTTTTTTATCCCCATTACGCTGGGAATTTGCCAATTTTCTGGAGGTGACTTTAGTTTTATTACGGCGCACTTTCGGGGAAGGACATTTTCTTTTTGAGGATCCGTCCATTTTTGAAGGTGCATGTACCACCGTAGAATCACCCTCATCGGATAAGTCAGAGTCCGATTCTTCAGCTGACAAAATCGAAAATTGATTTGCATCTTGGGCGGCTAATGCAGCCTTCACCATTTGAGCATATGTCTGCTTGAAGCGTCCAGAGATTGAACGCTGCACTTTATCGGAGTGCTGCTTGTACATCGGGCACTCCTGCAAGGGGTGAGGATTCTTTGTGGCAAGAATCCTCTTTGTGGTTTTCACCACATTTGCCACAACAAGTTTTGTTGCCGCAATGGCTGGCCGAGTGTCCCAGCCGTTTGCAGTTGGTACAATTATAAACCCTCTGTACAAACAAGCGCACCGGAAAAAAAGCACCATCAACTTTGACAAAGTTTGGGAGAACTGAACCAGCGAAAGTCACCCGAAACGAGTCTGAATGCTGATAAACTTTCTTGCCATCTTGTAAAGACACTGAATGCAGTTGCCTAACATCCAGTATCTTTACAAGCTCGCTTGTGACTTATCTGTTTTTAAAACAACCCAAGGCACGTTTCAAGTCCTCGACAGACAGACTCGCGTCGGAGACCACGCCTTCTATATCCACATCTCGAGAAGGGATGTAGATGTTATACTCAACACTAAAAAGCTCGTGATGAGCAATTTTATTTGCTACATCATAATTCGGTGCTTCTACACGCAGTTTGTTGAATCTCTCCTTATGTACCAAGATTCCCGGTTACTTACGCAGCAAGTCTCTCGAGATGTCGAGAGTTTTCAAAGGTTTATTTTAGGCCGAAAAAAGACAACCCATGGTCCTTTCAAAAGTGGTTGGTAATACCTGGTTCGCGCAACGTTGGCATCGGAAGATGCCATAAGTATTGCGCAAAAGCGGTGTGCAACTGCTTAAGAAGGAAAAAAAATAAAAACCTTCTCCAATTGATTAATAATAATTATTATTAATTAAATTTTTTGCACGGCGTACAAGCAAATTAAAGAGAAAAAAAATCGAAAAAAAAAACTTATATCTAGTTGCAACAAGTTGTCTCACTATGAACCATACTCCCTTACCAGGGGTGAGAGACAGAGCCACGCGCCACGAGGCAAAACAAAACTGCAATAGGAAGGCAATGGACTTGCAAAATGTATTGTACTATACTTATGCCGGTTGTGTTAACAACCTATCAGCCGGTGCAGCTAGGTTTTCCGTTTGCTGCTGCTACTATTGCTGCTATTGACGGAGATGGTGCGATGATGATGGTGATGATTTTATGATGATCCTGGGTTAAAGGTGGACAGTCTATACGTAAGACTCAGCTTACGATAGCTGCTTTCGAAAACCGTGCGCGATTCACCTGAACACTTTTTTTTAACACGAGAGCGATGGAAACGCGGTAAAAAACGAGTGTCCTATGAAGAGACCAGAACGCTGTTAATTGGCTCAGCGCTCGATACGGAATGTATACAAATAAGTTCTCTTCGTTTCTAATGAAAATTCACACTTTCTTCTTTATTCCTCCCATCAAACGCTGCACACCTCCGGAGTCAACTTCCTTGGCACATTTGTTAACATTTTGGTCATCTGAATCGCGTCCCGAGCCGTTTTTCCATTTTTCTTAAGCTTCCGCTTCATTATAGCCCAACATCTCTCGATGGGCCGGAACTGCGGGCAGTTGGGTGGATTTATGTTTTTATCGATGAAATCTACGTTATTATCGCGGTACCACTGGATGACTTCCCGGCTGTAGTGGCAACTCGCCAAATCTGCCCAAAACTTCACGGGACCTTTATGGGCTTTAATGAAAGGTAGTACGCGGTTTTTGAGGCATTCTTCCTTGTACAGCTTCGAGTTCATCGTCTTATTCGTCACGAACACTTTGGTCTTTGCTCCGCAGCTTCATATCCCTTGCCAAATCATCAGTTTTTTTTTGGCAAATTTGTGCATAAAAGCAAACTTAAACTTCGCAGGAACAATGCCGTGGCCATGTAGAATTTTTAGCCAGGAAGCTGTCCGAAATCCATTTTGACGTAGGTTTCATCGTCGATGAGCAGGCATGCTTGGTATTTCGTCAAAACCTGCTGGTAAAATTTCCGAGCTCGAGTTTTGGTGATGAAACTTTGCTTCAACGTTCTGTTGGGTTGCTTGCTGCCTAGATATGAAAGATATCCTCTTTGCAAACGAATTCTTTGAACGGTACTGCGAGCAGCAGCGTATTTTTGTGCGATTTCATTATCTGATAGTCCAGGGTTTGCTCTGACGGTTCTCAACACCTTCTGGTTCAGCTTGCGGTCATATGTTCCACTACGACGCTTACCTTGAGGCACTCGATCCACGCTCTTTTGCGATTGCGATTGCGATTTTAATTGCGGATCACGTTAGATTATCAACGTGAGTGTGCATAATTTTTTCTCTCCTCTCGGCTTCCATCTGGAATAATTTTTGACTCACTGCACGAAACACCCTGAAATTTATACCACAGAAAGTGGGCGCCTAGGTAAACAAACCGCTGTAAAATAATTCTTGCAGCGGTCACTTTCCGTGCCGCTGCAACACAATAAGTGATTCCGGATTCTAACTGGACAGAACTTTATTACCCCAAATGTCATGTCCCCGAATAACCCATTACCCCGAATGCATTACTACCAGGGCTATGCAGTTGAATTCAGATGCATTTTTGAGCATAAGAATTTAAAGTTGGAGACGAGAAAAAAAAAAAACAACCGACTTCGACCCTGCCTCCAACTGTTATGAAAAATAGTTTTATACTAGAATGTCCAAAAATTTGGTCTACGTTGAACCATAGACAAACATACATAACACTCGCAAGTTGTTCATCGAACAAGCATTTAGCGGTCAATTTAAAAGTATCGTAGTTGGTAGTACCGCTACCTGTGCCGCGCATAGTCAGTTACCTTGGATTTGACGTTTACACACTACCGCCATCTGTTCAGCGTACTACCCACCACAGTGTACTCAACAGATGGCGGTAATGTTTTAGCGACGATGTTTTAGAGTGAGAAATATTCAATGCGTTATGTCTGTTTGTCTGTGGTTGAACTATCTAAACGTAGCTTTACTTTTGAATTCGACCCAACAAACCTCTTTATATTTCAGTACAAAACTTCATTCTTTCAAAGCATTTGGACTACGTCTTTGATTTCTATATGGGGGTACACTTTGTGAAAACCGAAAATGGAACATGTAACACATTAAGAAAGATTTTGAACGTTAATAACTCAGCTGCCCCTGGTCCAATTTCAATAATTTTATCACCAATCGATCAGAAATAGGGTTACGCATCGATAACAATGCTTCCGAATGTTGAGCATTGTCCAAAAGCGTCTAATTAACTAACAAATCCACCAATTACCTACATGTATATGCTGCTTCCCCAGCACAGTCGTCAGAGAGTAGTAAGTAGACGAAACAACTCGAAGTGGCATTCGCCCCCGATCCTCGGGCGCGTGCAAATAGGGAGGATGGAATTGCGTAATATTTTGCACACTGATCGCCATACTCAGAACCACACGCTCCCAACGACCACACCAGTGTGGTGGTGTACGGTCGTCGAAATTAGTAGCAGCAGTAGCAGTGCTTTCGGCGTGTGGCGTTAAAAGTTGTTCTCCAGTAAGGCTGCCTGCAAACAGCGAGCTGCAGATCCCACATAAGCAACCATCAAAGGAGGAAGAAGCTGCACCACTATGCTATGGATCGGAATCAGTAGCTCGTCGAGCTCAGCTCAGCATTACTCAACCATCTCTACAAAACGGCCCTTTTCAGGACCACCATAAATTTGTTAAGAGTATTATTTGGACATTTGTCAAGGTCATCAGCTGCCACAAGCAGCTAGCTATCAAGGCTCAACCTAGTCTCTATAGAAGGTGTGGAAAGGCCCGAATGTATTGGTGACATTAATCATCGTCCGACCATTTTCCAGAACACGCTGGTAAAAAGTGTTAAAAATCCATATAGAATTTGAGAGAAGTGGGAATAATTCGCTTTGGGTGTAGTATATTCAGTCCCCAGAAAGCCAATAAAATCAAATTTGTGAGAAAATTAGCTCTCACAAGTTCAATCTCTCGAAGTCCCTCCTTTTTTACATATTCTGCACAAACGATACTTTCCGCCCCGCCCCATTCATATAATTTGGAAGGAAATCCTGTGAGGGGTGAATTGAATACACTTTAATACCAATATGCACAAAACTTAAAAATTCATAAATAACAAAAAAAAAATCAAAATACACCTTTTAAAGTCGGGTAGATGAATCGAAAATACTCAAGTTGACAGTCCCTTGGATTTTCATCAACTTTCTCTTTGAAATAAATACTACAAATTTGAAACGCTTACATGAGCATTAGACTGATGCAAAATTTGAAATTTTTGCTGCACACTGCTCAAACGGTTTCAAATCAGGTCCTGATTAGCCCCCCAAAATTTAAACTAATTCGGTAAAAAACTGACTTGGCACAAACCATTCGAAGTTTATATGGAAATTACTAGAACCGGAGTCTAGGAGGGAATAAACAGTTTCAGTGAGATTGACGCACCGTTCTTTACAAACCATCCTGTAGGAAGCTTAATAAGTATTGCGAATTGTGTTATTCGATTTGTTGGATCGTATCGTTGGAAAGAGATTCTTAAATTCCCGTGGATTTCGCGTAAGTGCCTCTGCTTACGGATCCGCACCTCCGTTGTTGGCCCTTCATACAGCGATATTGTGAATTCAGATCGGTAGCTCAAATTGATCTTTCTAATAAGTAGAGCTGCATACAAGACAAGACCTTTGAAGGGATGGTGGCTACCTTACATACATTTATACATACATTTATACATACATTACATATATTAAAGAATATCCTGTAACTTATACAACGTCCCCTCAACATCTACAAAACTCCCTTAAGTTTTACAAAATTTCCTCAACTTCAACAAAGGTCCCTGAATTTATTCCAAATTCCATACTTTTCCATCCCTCTGAATTCTACGATTACTAACGTGGAAAGCAGTTTCCACACCTGTGTAGGATATCGCACCCATTCAACACACATGGGCCGGGACAAACGGCTTTACTTCCCTTCCGAAGGAAGACGTGACCAGAGATTTTTATGCCTCAGAAAAATCCCACCGACCTCGGCTGGGATAAAACCCAGATCCATTGGGGGGAGAAAGCATTCACGCTTACCACTACACCACTGGCGCCGGCCGATTGTTTATCGATATGTTGTTTTTGCATACACATTAAAATGAATTTCTGTCTGTCTGTCTGACCCTTATAGACTCGGAAACTACTGAACAGATCGGCGTGAAAATTTGTATGCAGTGGTTTTCGGGACCGGTAAAGGTTCTAATGATGGTCAAAGAAGAAGATTACATTTTTTCTTTAAACCATTACTCGATTAGAATATCGAATGAATCCTGAAATTAATAAATAAATGCAGACAGAACCTCTTGAACTGTTAATCTAGATATGGCCAGTGTACGCATAAAAACAAAAAAACTTGTTTGTACAAATTTTTGTGCGCTTTAAAACAACAGTTCGTATTAAGCAGGATGAACTGTTAAGCTAACGGTCATTTCAAAACATAGTCAGAGATTATACAATTTTATACCAAATTGAACTGGCATAAACGAACACGCTAAATATAAAAGGATTAGGGGCCGTCCATAAACTACGTAGACAGTTTAGGGGGGGAGGGGTTTGACAATTATCCACGGCCCATACAAATTTTAAAATTTTTGTATGGATAATTGTCTACGCAGGGGGAGGGGGGGGGTCAAGAATCCCAAAAAAACTGTCTACGTAGTTTATGAACAGGCCCTTAGAGGAAGAAAAAATTGATGTTGATTTTTCAATCGTCAGAGTAAACACTTTCTGGATCAGCGTTTGCATGAAGTTGCTGTTCCGTTTTTTGGGCACACTGAGAAAAATGTTGGCACAAAATAATTGTGTAAAGTGACCACCCCTTGTTTCTGGAGCGGCTTGAAAAAAAAAATGATGGATTTCTTTGGTAATTTTTAATAAATTCTTCAACAAATTCCAAAGAAATGCTTTAAAAGATTTTAAGATAAATTTGTGTTGGAAAAATGGAAAAGGAAAAATGAGACTTCAGATAAAATTTCAATTCAAAAATTGCAATTTTATATGAATGTCCCGAAGAATAATTGATATAATCAAAATGCTTTTCAACATTGTAAATTTAAAGTATATATAAATGCCCAACTAAGATTCCTTAGCAATGTGAGGTTTTCGTACTTTTTTAATTTTGAAGATACTGAACTCAAACAATTTTTCGAAACTATAGTGTACTGAGACTTTTTGGGATCTGTGATTTAAACAATTTTCGATATTTCGAAATTTTAACACATAAAAAATTTCAGACTTGATGAATTTTTATTCAAGATTCCGAGGCTATGAAATAATTTTCCGTAGCAAATTTCTCTTGCTTTGACATATGATCACTTCATTCGAGATTGTGCCCCTTCTATGTTGGAACCTGATTACACGCTTGCTTATAATAACCATTTTTTTAGAAACTGCTTAAAATATGAAGCCAAAATCTACATCAATTTCTAAGTGTCTTCACAAGCCTTCACAAAACATGAAATGCCTTCAAAATGTCGAATGTGGAAAGTAAAAACGTTCACGGGATTTAAAATGTCTTCAACATGAAAACATGTCTTCGAATCTGGCATCCCTGACTCAGGGCAATAGTGCCACATAGTGCCAGAGAAGTGATCAAAAAAGTGGGTCGTCACTTAGCTCAATCGGTAAAAGCACAGCTACAAAGCAATACCATGCTGGAGGTGGCTGGGTTCGATTCCCGCTCCAATCTTCAAATTTTTCGAGTTGGAAAATTGCTCGACTTCTTTGGGCATAATAAAGTATGATTGTACTTGCGGCACAATTATACTAATGCAAAAATGGTACAGGCATCGAAAGCTCAATTAACAACTGTGGAAGTGCATCTAGAATACTAAGTTAAGAGCACGAAATAAGCTAATATGCGATAAGCAATAAGCTTGAAATGCTAAGAAGAAGCAGAAGAAATATACCCAGACAATACAATAGATGGAATAATTCGGGATTATTCTTATAATTATGGACTTATTTTTTTTATAACTCGATGGTCCCTTAAATATCGAGTTTTGGAGAGTTGACTGCATATTAAATATAATTTTCCTAACCTATGAAGCACATGGCTTCGAAATCTTATTGACTTCATCCGTCCAGCCTCACATGCGAGCAGCAAAAGCGTCGCAACCGATAAGACCAACAAGATTTATATTTCCAACTCATGTTCTATTCAGAACCCTTTGCATTTTTTTGTTGTTGTCCTGTTGCATTCGTGTTGCACCCACAGGCTGAGATTATCAACCAACCTTCCAGTGCAACGTTGGCCGGCGTGATTCCCTTCGAGGTGTCGTGATTCCGATAACGACGGCCAACCCGAGTAAAGTCGGTTAACAAAATGAAAGCAAATTGATGTTAAAGTTTGCAGTTCCTATCATAATGAAAACTCATTTTGATTTCAATTGTAGCGACATTTGTCTGATAGCATATTATACTTTATGTTAAGTCCATGAGGGGGTTGATTTCAGATCACTGTAAGGGTTTAAATAACTGTTTTCCAGTGGGTGATAATTTTATTAGATCGAACGTTCAAATGGAACTTCGTCGTTAGACGAGTACATTGCCCTTTCATTATGCGGTCAAGAGTCTTTTAATGAAAGCAACATAACTTCTTGTTTTGCTGATAACGTCTTGTTGAAAATAAAATTTATGTTCGTTATTATTTATTTGTTTCATTTAATTGTAAAAAATGGTCTACATCTGATTGACGACAAAATAAATAAATAAATAAATAACACATTTAAGGTCAATCGTGACATGTTCGGGCGAGATTTAAATTCAAGTCTTTCAGCGTGAGAAGCATGGCAAATTGACTTAAGAATTTCATAAGGCTCGCCTTGTAACGAGCATATATGTCGTTATCTATTTTGTTTGTCGTATAAATCCATCAATATTCAATAATATTTGTTAACTACTTAAATAATTAATTACCGCTAGAGATACATTTATGAACTTGCCTAATGTATATTCACCCGATTAGAGTTCTTTATATTCATTTTGTTCACCAGTTACACAGATGCGCAAACACTAGCGTGCACAGGAATCTTGTTAAGGAGGGGCAAATTTTTTTCTTTGGTGCATTTAATCTGGGGATGGGGAGTACTCCAAAGTACGTCGTAGATGGTGCTGTCCTCCTCCCACTTTTTCCCTACTGTTCAATTGAGCTAATTTTACTTATTTTTTGCTCGGGTGGTGGTTCATCTTCTTCAATGCAAACTGCTTTCAGACAGCCAATGGAAATTGGCAATTTAATCCCATCGACAATGTTCATGATGATCGGTTCGTCAAATGGTTGTGATAGTGGCTTTATCCGAAATTATAAATTTGCTGCAATATTGTTACCTTGGTGGTTGAATTCAGCTGAAGTCACGTCAGATGGTGGTGATAGCATCGACAAACCGAGATGAATGACCAATAAGAATCGCATTCTCCTTTCGCTTGCACACTGCGTCACTATTGCTCTAGATCAATCCAATTTTGAGCAGTGATATTAAGTGCTTGGCACTGATGAAGTCTGCAAGTAGTAGACGAAATACGCGTATCTGTCAAAAGATAAGCAATTATAACGGAATTAAAAGGAAATAAACCAAAACACTCAAAGCTGTTCATTGACATTTTCAGAGAAGATTATTCGACGATTTTTTAGTAAGACAACAATCGACCAAGGTTCAATGGCAAACTAATACTCACTTTTCTATTAGGGAATCCAAAAGCTTTTTTTTTTAGAACTCTATGAGCTCTTTTGAAATTCTTCTCAGAAGTCCTCTGCAATTATTTTTAGAACTCTCCTTAAATTTTACTCAGAACACCTTGGAACTGAAATTCCCTTAGAGTTTCAGAAGAATTTCCCCAGTATTATCCAGAAATTATTCCTGGAATGAGCTAGAAATTATCGGTACTCCCTTGAAATTTTCCTCAAAATCCCTTTGGCATTTCACTCAAAATTTAATTTTCTCGATATTCTTTTCGGAATTATCTTGGAACTATAACAGGATTCACAAGAAATTATTCGCAGAATTTTCTTGGAATACTACCCAGAAATTCTTTGCAACTGTCCTCAGAATTCAATATCCTTGAGGATCTGGAATTGTATTTAGAACTCAGGAATTATATTTAGAACTCTTTATGATTTTTTTTTCTCAGAACACCTTGGAACTGAATGCACTAGAAATTTTCATCGGAATTCGCTTGAAATTTTGCTTAAAATCCCTTTGGAATTTCACTCAAAATTTTATTTTATCGGTAGTCTATTCGAAATTATCTTGGAACTATCTGCAGGATGTACTAGAAATTATTCGCAGAATTTTCATGGAATCATCCCCAGAAATCATTTCTTTTGGAACTTGTCTTCAGAATTCAATACCGTTGAGGTTCTTCTCGGAAGTCAAGTTTAAGTTGTCCGTCCATTCACCAAAACGTTGTAGTTTTTTCTACCAGAAATGTTCAATAAAGCTTGCCCCTCCATTCACCAGAACTGTGCAATGTTTACATCAGGAATTTTCAATTCAGCTATTGCCTCCATGCAGCAGATTGTTGCAAATCTTGCACCAGAAATTTTCAATACAACTTGCCCCAGAAAATTTTACACCAGAAAATTTCAATTGACCAGAACGATGCAAATTTTCCACCGTTAATGTCCAATAAAAATTGTTCTCCAATCTTCTGATTGGTGCAGATATCCTTTTTCCATTTTCCACCAGACATTTTCAATATAGCTAGCTTCTCCTATCATCAGAATGTTGCAGGTTTTCCACCAAATAAAGCTTTATCCTATTTTCAGATTTTTCAGCATAAATTTTCAGTAAAGCAGATTCCCTCCAATCACCAGAATGTTGCAAATTTTACACCAGAAATTATTATTAAAGTTTGTTCCTCTATTGAGCAAAAGAATGCAAATTTGAGACCAAACATTTTCCGAAAATCTTGCCCAGAACGGTGCAGATTTTCCTCCAGTAGTTATATTTTAAATATAGCTTAATTTAAATAAAGCTTGTTCCTTCATTTACCAGACCAGTGCAAGTTTTCCACCAGAAATGTTCTGTTCATTTCATTTATCAGAGCAATACAAATTTTGCACCAGAAATTTTCAATAACGCATGTTCCTCCATTCACCAGAACGGTGCACCAAAAATGGTCAGTGAAGTTTGTTTCACCATGCACCTTTGTGGTGCAATTTTCAGGCTTTGCCTTTTCAATGAAGCTTACATTCATCAGAACGATGCAAATTATGCACCAGAAACATAAACAAACCTTGCTTCTACATTCACCACAGTGTTGCGAACGTTCCACCAGAAATTTACAGTTAAATGTGCACCTCCAAATTTTTTGCGTGATTCAATTTTTCCACCAGAATTATTTTCTACAATTTACCACCACGAAGGTGAATTTTTTCAACCCTAAATTTACCCCTTTTAACCCTCCATGAACCGCTTTGAAAAAACAAATTACACCAGAATTTTTTTTGCAGGCACCACTGTGGTGCAATTTTTTTTACCAAAAAATTTCATTGAAGTTTGTCCATTCATGCACCTTTGTTGTGCAATTTTCAGACACCATATCAAAGGAATTGACGCAATAAAAGGTTTTCAGTGCCCTTATAGTATGAAATGAAGTTAGTTACCTTCAAATCAAGTTATCAAGAAATCAAGTTATTTTATATCATAATTTGTAAATGTGGAAATAAACATCTTATATATAAAAGGAGGGGCAATTGCCCCACCTTGCCCCACCCTGTGCACGCCAGTGTGCGCAAAGTAAAATTAAATTAGTTCCCCACACATTTCTGATCGCTTTGATCATCTCGTATCAGCCTACAGGCGCTGGGTTGCTCGATCGTCGCGTAAAGCTACCGCGAACGTCGACCCGTTGGAAATCCTTTCACGATGTGTTGACCTTTCCCTAATTTTCTCTCCCATCCTGGTTTTGGGCCGAAGTTGGTCGGGGGATAGAAATCGTTCTTTGGAAAGAGATGCAAAAATTGCGCGCAATGAAACTAATGGGAGCGTGAGAGCGATTTTCGGTATCACGAATTTTAACTTCGTGATTTCCGATAGCGAAGATTTCAATATCGCGGTTAATCTGAGGATCTTCAAACTTAGTCTCGTTCACTTTGAACTGATCCGTGGAAGAGGCAGGAGTGGCCCAAAGTAGTTCTCACGCCGTGGTGTTGTCCAAAAGGTGACATAAACAGGTATAGATTAGTGTAGCTTTATTTAATCAAAATCCTTTCCATAAGTTTTTCGTAGTGTAGAAGTGAGAAGTGTGTGCTATTCTCTCAGGTCGTGTGTTATCGGGTTGTGCTTTGGTGAATAAGCAGGTAAAATTGAACATGCAATTTGCTTGGTGTAATTCCGTGCTTACACGTGTGTGGTGCAATGGTTATTTTCCGAATGTAGATTCGTGGCAGTGCCGATATACGTCCAACACACCACACCGAACCATCCGTGGCCATTTCTGACCCCACCGTCAGCTTCAAAGTTCCCGGAGAACGCCGGAAGAGGGACGCGAACATCAACGACGCACCCTAGGCAAGGCGATCGGCCATTCAACAGCCCAGCAGTTAGCAACACGTTTTTCCTCCCGTTGGTGACGACCAAAGGGATACCGACGCTCGTACCGCGTCGTGCAAGACCACGAGTCGATGAATCAGACGCACCGGTTCATCCGATGCACGTAGCACGCATCTAGACTTCCGGCGGTCTCCGCTGTCGAACAACGCAGAAGTAGCAGAGTTCACCGCCACCCCGTCCGTTCATTCGTCGAACGCGGGGTGTCCATCACCAGCATCATGAAAAGGTCGTGAGTACATGTACTATATGTTGTGAGTGTCCATGCGCATGTGACTCTAAAACGTAACCATTGCTATGCACGGTTACGAGGCGTACGAGCATAAACCGTACCTGCTCTAATTCGATTTTGCGCCAAATTTTTTCCGGTGCAAAGCAACGAATAAATGCACGTGAATTAGATTCATTGATAAGCACCCAAAGCCAAGCACACACACCCGCACAATAGGAATAGGGATCTATGGAAAGGTAGAATGAGAGTAGATAGGAGACGAGTCTGAAGAACAAATGAACACTCTGTACTGTGGTATGACAATATAAATGGATAAAAGCTACACTGTTTTTGCGAACCTTACAAATGTATAGAATAAAGCTCTTTGTAATATATTTCAAACGTATTTTTGTAGCTATCGCTGAGAGTAGATCCCGATGAAGTGATACTGTCTGAATAGGTATTCATGTTGCTGGGTTTTCGTTAGCATATATTTACTTGCTAAAGGGCGAACACGAAATTATTGCGACACCGAAAATGTCATGCCAATTTTCTTATAATGTTTAGAATCAAACCAAAATTTTAGGGTAGTTGTATACATATATTTACTTCAAAAATCAAAAGAAAAGTTAATCGATGGAGCCTTGAGTGTAAAATTGAACGCATTTTCGCTTGATGCCCTCCATCAAAGTCTTTACAGTGTCATCCGGTACCAGTTTCTCAGCTTTTTTCCATTTTCTCGTCTTTGACTGTCTTCTTGCTCTTCCGAAGTTCCCGCTTCATTATTGCCCAGTACTGCTCCACCGGGCACAGCTCGGCGGATTCATGTCCTTTGGAACAAAATGGACAGAATTGGCCTCATACCACTCCAGGACACTTTTAGAATAGTGGCATGATGCCAAATCTGGCCAAAATAGCGGAGCTTCGTCGTGCTGCTGCAAGAACGGCAAAAGGCGCTTCTCGAGGCTCTCAGATTTGTAGATCTCGCCATTTACTGTGCTCTTTGTCACGAAAGGCTCACTCCTCAGTCCGCAAGAGCAGATGGCCTGCCAAATGAGATATTTGGAGGCGAACTTCGACATTTTCTTCTTCTTAAATTTGTCGTCCACATCGAACTTGCTCTTGCCGGTGAAAAACTCCAACCCCGGAATTTGCTTAAAATCGGCTTTTATATACGTTTCGTCGTCCATCACACAGCAGCCATATTTTGTCAACATCTTCTCGTAGAGCTTCCGTGCCCGAGAGACGTTGGGATTTGCTTTAATCATCCACTTCACCTTTCCCTCCGTCTTTTTGTTCTCCGGTCCCGGTTTTCTTCCAGCTCCTTTGCCGTGGTCCAACGTCAACCGCTCCTGGAACCGCTTCAACACTCTGGAGACGGTTGAATGGTGAATGTTCAACATTTTTCCCAACTGCCGGTGCGACAGGTCAGGAAATTCCAGGTGTTTGGAATGAATTTGTTCTCTCAACTCGCGTTGGTTCACCTCCATTTTCGTTGAATCGAAAAACACGACTTCGAGTTTGACAGCATGTACACAATACACATCAATGAGAAAGTGTGCAAAATTTGGTTGATTTTTACCCAATGGTAAAAAAGTTATGCCCTGTTGAATGTGTCGCAATAATTTCGTGTTCGCCCTTTAATTTAATTTACTGGGGAGGTTGGCTCCGAATCCAACCGGGAAACTCCCTAATTGTATACGTATTGGTCCGAGGGAAACGAGACGGTATCCTGTGATGAGAACCGCCGTGCTAGCCAGACTCGTCGCCGGCCGACAGTTGATCACACGCTTCTAGTAGTTGCATTTTGGAATTCGTTGCATGTTTTTGCACTCGAACCATTTCAGTCAGCCAACTTTCTTCCCACCCAAAATTTGGGAAAATCAGAGCCTTCCCCTGAAAGGTCGGGCAACCCTATCCCTGGTAGGTGGTCTCCTTCGAAAACGGGAAGACTGCATGGCTGACCGGTTACAGCCTTATAAACGACACATGTGAATTTCATAACCGTGAAAGATTTTCGTCTAACATAAAGGAGCTCCGAAGTGTTGACAGACGAGTTGTCCAGGCACAGGACCCGTAATCTCAACGTCGATGGTTCGGTTCCAGTCTGCTCCGTTTAATTATTTGTTTGTTGACATTATTTTTCATAATTAGCGGCGCCAGTGGTGTAGTGGTAAGCGCGATTACCTCTCACCCCAGCAGGCCTGGGCTCAATCTCAGTCGGCGCCGCCGGGATGTTCTGAGGCATAACATCTCTGATCACGGGAAGGGAAGTGAAGCCGTTGGTCCCCGGTTCATGAGTTGATGTGATGGGTCGATAGGTAGGGTCTAGGTGTGGGAGCTGCCTCCCTGGCGTCGGTAGCATTGGTGCTCAGCACGGAAAACAAGATCGACGGAAAACAAATCAAGGAAAAAAATATTATTCATAGGGCAAATCTTTGAAATTCATATCGTTTTCTTGTGGCTATACTTCATAAATGGTTCTTATGGAATTGTTATGTTCTTTATCCTCGGTGTAACCATTAACGCAAGATCTGTATTCAGTTAAATATTAAGAATGCAAAATCAGTAATCAAATTGATTTCATTGAAAGCAGAATTAGTTTTCCATTTGATTCAAAAATGTACAATGTTGCTCTAATTTTTGCTCTGTAAACCGTTAAGTCAACCAAAATGAGATCAATTGGAGTAGTCAAAATAAGTTACATCATAACAGAAAATTTAGATTTCAATTTGATATCCAGCTTTGCTCGGGAATGGTGGACTATATGTATGTAGATCAAGGCGTGTCTTGTCCGAGCTTTGCTCAAGTCCACCATCATCATCATCATCAACATCATCGTTATTCGATTGCGTCGTTGGAAGTAATAATTTTCATACCGAGGTTATTATCCAGCCCGTAACGAAGCATCTATGGCAGTCCCATAAAATTATGATGGCAAACATTCAATTGCTTTTTACTGTTAATGATTTGCGCTGGTCGTTTGCGCCCGAATGTATGCAGTTGAGTCCCTTTTTTTATTCATGATTTTACGTCTAAATAAATGAATAAAAACGAATTACTCCGCTTTGAAGTCCACGCCTTTGAAGTGGGACACATTTTTTCCACCACCGCAAGGTGTTTAATTTTTTCCTTCTGTTTACGAAATGCCCCCCCCACTCGCGTACAATCGGGAAGCAAGCGAGGAAAAATTAATTTAAATTGATTTTCTGTTTACAGTAATGATTCCCCTCGGGGCAAGACAGCGAAATTATATTTATTTAAATTCATTTTTCGTTTGTCCGACACCACACGACGGACGGTGCGCGGCATAACTCCACGCCCCAGCAACGAACGGGACCGATCACAGCGAGAGCGAGCTCTAATTGTTGTTTATATGCATTTTCTGTTCATTCACAATGATGAGCCCTTTAATCACTTCGGTAAATATACCAACCGTACAACGTCACAGGCATCCTCCGGCATTCTCATCAGACGCACAAAGCGAAAGCCATTGGTAAATGGAATACATTCCTGGAAGCGAGAATTAATTGAATAGCAAGTGTTTAATTTCGGATATTTACGACATGAGGATTTCGATACCGGTAGCACCTTCGAGAACTCCAATCCGACCTACCGTAGTCCGTAGTCCAACATTATCTATCGCACTTCCGGTATGTTTTCGATCTAGATAGCTTCTAGCCGACCGGTGAGTGGTTTTGGCCGGCAACATTCAATTCAATAACCTTTTAGGAAACCATTCTCGCCGAGCCATATCTCCAACGAGAGCGAGAGGAGGATTGTTCCCCGTGGAGGACGGGGTGTTCGTTGGATCTGCCTGCGGCCTCGTCCAGTCGCCTGCGCTGCTTGAACATGATCACGCAGCAAAAGAGCATCATCCATGGGGTATGAATGCAAACCTGTTTGAGCAAGAGCTCTGCCATTCGTTGGTGGTGTCTATCCGCCTCTTCCAGCATTATTGCCCGGCTGGGTTATTGTAGATGTTTTGTAGCCGTTTGTACCGATACTATGCCACCTATATGTGAGTGCAGTTTTAGGGAAGCCTCAGCTAGCGTTCCTATACCTATTTATGTGGAGACTTGCAGATCCCGTCCGACAGGCTGTGCGCACATGCTGTGTTTGTTGGTTTGTTCTTTGCTCTAAACTTCAATCGAAGTGTATTGTCGGCGGTTCTCTCAGCGTTTCGTATGTTCGGGTGCAGTGCCAAAAGCCTGATGGCTGTGAGGTGGAGATGGTCATTTATCTTTGCGATGAAAATGTCACGTTTTTTCCTAATAAATGAAATATTCTTATTGCTAAACTTTGTACTACAATCTAACCTTCAATTCTAATAAAACGCCATAAGCTTCAGAAAATGAATGAAAAATCAAAAGCATCGTGCACCCGGTAAAAGTTCGGCGGTCTCTATTTCAACTGAGTGTGATGAAATATTTGTTTACTATATGCATTTTTGTCTTCAAAGGGGGAGGTAGCTCACTCGCACTCGATTCTTCCGGTTCACCTCCTAGCATCGTGCTATAAGGTACCAGGCGATAACCAGGGTAGTTGATCGATAGCTCGATGACGTCATTTCGTTGGCGTCTGCAATGGGAAATTCTCATAGCAGGCGTTGACGATGGGACGTTGTCGAGTTGTTGAATAGCAACTATCGTGGTAACTCACCGATTACCTGTCGATCTGCCAAATTTGGAAAGACGTTTGGATTGAATTGTCTCATATAACAATATTCCGCCCACTGTATCACAAGAAATTGCGAGTAGCTGAGTGGAATGGAGATAAGTTAAGCATTGGGTACAGGACCAAGTCTCCCCTGGGTGGTTCCAGAAGATGAGCGCAATAGAATCATCAAGTTGCCATAAGGCACGGAATGAGACTATTGCATGGCTGGGTAGTCAAAGTATTCCATTCGTTAGTCATTTCAGGTGGATTAAAACAGGTTTAGGTTTAGGGTGGTGGGTGCTGGCCAGATTTGGATTTTTCAGATATAATCCTAAATAGGACCTAGATTATTTAATACACTAGTAATCTCAACCTCTGTCACAATGCACAGTGGTCCAGAATGCAGATTTAGGTAGAATGATATGTTTTGAGCCTGAAATTGAAACTTTAGACTAAAAGTCTCTTCTACAAAGTTGTTCCTTATAGTTAGGCCCTCATTTTTATGACAATGAATTCTAGGGTGGTTCCTATTATCATTAAAATCAAAAATCTAACTTTTTTTTATCTTTTAAATTGGCCGATTTAGAGGTATTTTCTCGAATTGAGTAAGGGTGGCTCTTAAAAAAACAGTTTTTTTGCTCTATTTTTCTTATTTCGAATTTCTCAGCAAAGGTGTAGTGAGATAACTTTTAGATCTTAAGATGGCGCAAATTTTTGCTGCACAAAGTTTGTCAATATCTTTCGCCGATCTAGTGTTATTGACGTTTGTATACTAAAAATATGAACTTTTCAAATGTTAATATCTCTGGTTGGGGCAAACAAAAAAAAAGTTTTTTTGCAGCATTTGAAAGGGCGTATGTTATTCTCAATAATATGAAAAAAATGGAGGTTTGTTATTTTTTAAACTCGTATAAAATCAATTTGAATTTATTCATATTTTTTACTATATTTGAGCATATATTTTTTATTAGAAGAGATACAGGCAACAAATTCAGCTGTAAAACATTCGTCTTGAAGAGTTTTAAAAGTCAAATAAAAAAGTTATTGGCAAAAGATGGATTTCATAGGACCACTCTAATGACAAATTTATATAAAATGTGCTAGTACATTTGTTTCAATATTTGGACATTTAGCGTCTTCGAAGAAGTTTTTGTTCTTAAAAGTTCCCTTCTTTTGGTGTTTGCAAACGTCAGGGTGGTCCTCAAATTAGGGAATTTTCAAAACTAACTTTTTTGTTTTACAAAATATAAACATGTGTTTTTCAAAAAAAAGTTGTAGTTAAGTTACTTGCAAGCAACTTTGTCGAAGAAAATTTTTTTCTATCTCTTAACGTTCTCATTTTAGAGTATTTTTTCGGAGTTGACTTAGGGTGCTCCTGGAAAAAAATAGTTTTTTAGCAATAACTTTTTTATTTGAAAATTCTCATGAAAGTTATCTTCTAGAGACTTTTAAAACTCTTCAAGACGAATGTTTTACAGCTGAATTTGTTGCCTGTATCTCTTCTAATAAAAAAAGATATACTCAAATATAGTAAAAAATATGAATAAATTCAAATTGATTTTATACGAGTTTAAAAAATAATATACTTCTAATTTTTTCATATTATTGAGAATAACATACGCCCTTTCAAATGCTGCAAAAAAACTTTTTTTTTTTGCCCCAACCAGAGATAATAACATTTGAAAAGTGCATATTTTTAGTATACAAACGTCAATAACTCTTGATCGGCGAAAGATATTGACAAGTTTTGTGCAGCAAAAATTTGCGCCATTTTAAGATCTAAAAGTTATCTCATTACACCTTTGCTGAGAAATTCGAAATAAGAAAAATAGAGCAAAAAAACTGTTTTTTTAAGAGCCACCCTAACTCAATAAAAGAAAATAGTTCTAAATCGGCCAATTTAAGAGATACAAAAAAGTTATTTTCAACAAAGTTGATTGAAATTAGCTCAGCTATAACTTTGCCGAAGAATGTATACCTTAATTTATTCAAACAAAAAAGTTAGATTTTTGATTTTAATGATATTAGGAACCACCCTAGAATTCATTGTCATAAAAATGAGGGCCTAACTATAAAGAACAACTTTGTAGAAGAGACTTTTAGTCTAAAGTTTCAATTTCAGGCTCAAAACATATCATTCCACCTAAATCTGCATTCTGTACCACTGCACAGACAGGATGCGGAGGGCCCGCTTAGGGGGAGCGTAACCCATGTTATGGCTTCCATTTATTAAATAGTTCAGATAGGCTGGAAATGATAGGTTCATGGTGAGAAAATGTACCATATGGTGCCCGTTCACTGATCAAAATTAGATTCAAATCGTCAGGCCCTGCCCTGGAATAAGGGGATTGACGATGATTTGTCAAGTTTCATTTTGCATTTGCATATAATCGTAAGTTTAGGTTTGCTTTTGTAATTGTAAGACAGATAGTTTGCCTCAATTGAAACATTGAGTTGTACAAACTTGACGAATCATACCTCTAAAATAGTAGTAGTTACAGTGCCGCATTATCTAACAACCACTGCCTGCCTGTTGGAGGGGTCGGCAGGGCTGATTACGGATCAAAACTAACATAACTCTAACACTGAAATGATCCCGAAACTAACGCTCATTCATTGCACTTTGAGTCATAAAGTAGTTTTATTTACTTTCCTACTAATCTATCTACACACTTAGTTTTTCTACCAAGCTCGGCTGTGCGGGTCTCGGCGGGGAGGTTTTTGCTGAGATCTCGGTGCTGAGTCTCGGATAATGCCTTTTCTAATAATCTGTCTACGTTTATTTTCTTTGTTATCTACTTTATCCCCTTCTTATTTTTCTGCTCTTCTTTCCTCTTCTCTTCTTTTGTTTTGTTTGTTTACATATAACTAATACTAATACCTCTTTGTTTTCTTTCTAATGTGTCTACTATGTCCCACCATCATGATGAGAGATGAGCTACCGCACATGGTACACGCTCATATTCACTCCCAAAATAGCATGCCGCAAGAAGTATATCACAGAGGCAACTAAAGATCCAGAAACAAAAACCGATGGCGCTGAAGATAATGATGTAACTACTACACTGTATTGTAAGTTGTACAATAATACTCACATTACTTATTATTAATTATATACTTTATAATATATTTATATTTAGCTGTGGTGATTTATATGACTGTATAGTATTATTTAGTTGTACTAACCTAAACACAACGTGGGGTGACCCAAATCCAAACGATCACTAACCAAAATAATAGACTTATCTTTTTCAGCAGGTGTAATTTCGTTTAGTTCTGTTTCTCTCTTTTCAGCAAAACAACAACAACAAAAACTTCTATAACTCTTCTCCATTCTTTTAATATCCTACTATCCCCTATAAATGTATCGAAAACTAGTGGGACTGTCTGTGCAAACAGAAACAGGCCTGCTAGTGGAAGAAGGTCGTTATGCTATACGGTCTAGCATAGGCCTACGGCCAGGTTTCAGTAGGTACACACTCGCTTAACGGCAGATTGGTTTACATTGGTCGACCAGGGTGTGTGCTGATAAATTACAATTACAATTACAATAACCAATGAGCTAGTTTAAATAATCATTGAACTTGATTTCCTTGAATTTTTCGGCAATCCAATCGGTAGAATTTATATAATACTTGCTGAACCCCGTGCGAGCATTACCACGCTTGCAACTAAATGAACGAAAATTTAATAGAATAGTTATGCAGAAATGTCTTTCATTTGTATGGGAGAAGGGGGAGGGGTCTCGAACTATCATAAGAACCATTCCCGGTCCCAAAAACTCCTGCATACAAATTTTCACAAGTTCCTACTTCACGCCTCCCCGAGTCATATGATAACAAAAGATTACCAGCTGAAACATGGGCACAGCTGGGTCGCGTAGCCTTGGCAATGTTGCCAGTCCTTCAATAGCAAAGTGAAGAGGTGCGACGTGAATCATAATACGGTGATAGAGGAAATGCTTCACCAAACCCGAGCGTCTGTTCACCATGGAGGTGTGGCTCAAAACGGTGTATGTTCTCCATGTTAGGAGTGGCTGATCACCGTTCTAGTGCCAGCGTGGGACTTTAAACAGAGCTGCGCACGATGCTCCGACGAGACAGGGGGTTGGGGCAGGCCCAACAAGCTGCCCTGAAAAAAACATAAAGTTGCAAATACCGAAGAAAGAAATACGGATCAATACGAACAATACGTTCAACAGCATTCAACTACTCATCAACTCTTAAGAGTTACCAATTCAATTCGTTCAAACAAATCTGAAGGCTGCTCAACTAGAGAAAAAGCATTCGACAGTGATTGACATTAAGGTTTGATTGCTAAATTGAAAAAGTTTAATTTTCCACTCTATATTATGAAATGAGTTCGAAAATTATTTAACTGACAGAACTCTGTAGGTAAATTATCAAAATTCCAAATCTGAACGACTACATGGGTAGCATTCTTGGGCCTATATTGCATAACATTTTCATTTCGGTCCTCCCGGATCTGCCTCAGGGTTGCCACAAATTTTTGTTCGCTGATGACAATGTTATTTCTGCTAAAGAAAGAAGTCTTCGTGTTATTTGCAGCAGACTGCAGAAAAGTTTAGATATTTTCTCTTCTTATTTACAAAAATGGAAGATTTCTCCCAATGCTTCCAAAACTTAACTTATAATATTTCCACATAAGCCTAGAGCTTCCTTTTTGAAACCTAATAGTAGTCACATAGTCACTATGAACGGAGTGAAATATCTTGGATTAGCACTAGACCAATAATTAACTTTTAAAGATCACATTGAGGGCATTCAAGCCAAATGTAACAAATATATAAAATGTTTGTAAACTTTGCCTGACGAATAAACTTCTAATATTTTAACAAGTTTATAGACCGGCCATGCTTTACGTTGTACCAATATGGTCAGGAAAAAAGCACTTCAAAGGATTCAGAACTATGATTTTAAAGTTGCCTCCCTGGTACAGTACTATCAAGGTACATAACCGTAGCTGCCGTAAAGATAATTCTGAGCGAAATTTGAAGACAGTTCTCGGCGGCAGAATTTTCCCTGCCCGATGGTGTTGGCAGGGAAGGGGGATTACAAGTTTTGCTCATAAAAGCTAATAGGCCCTTTTCAATTGTTTGTCGAGAATCTAAGGTGAATTATCGAGTAACATTTAAAATGGGTCTATGTCCAAAACGTAAACAAATCGGGTTTTGATACCATTCTTCAGCACCGCTTGATAGCTACTAATCGTGTAGGAAAGTTCCGCATAATCGAGAAAAATCATTAAAAATAACTCGATTTTCGAGACGGCCGATCAACGAATTTTTTCGATTCAAATAAGCCCGCACGCTAAAACGCCCATCCATTCATTTATTTCATTTCATTGATAGCCTAGTGACGTAGAAGGGCGACGATTGAAACATTTCAAACCAAAGCTAGGCCCTATACGAATTACCCAACAGTTTTGTTGCCAAAATTGAACGTGTACTGTAGATCGAAGAATTGAAGCACAGAGAAAATTGTTTAAAGTCTCAGACTTAGACTAATTTCGACAAATTTATGACTGTCAATTTTAAAGATTAGAAACTTCTGTAATACCTAAAAGATAGAACAAATTTATAACTCTGGGACGTAGAAAACTATTCTAAATCACAAATCAAAGAAAACTCTCATTGTTTGATTTGCGATTTGATGGAAAGATTACGGACATTTTGCAAAAGCCTAGGATTTAAAATCTCAATTTTGAACTTTTTTTTATAAGATTCAGGGATAAATTTAAGAGATTTTATACCATTTTGATTAATACTGGTATTTAAATATTCAGTTTGAGAACAAAGACAAATAAATTAAGAAAATTGTGCATCCTAGAAAAATTGTCGATATTTTGAACACATGGAATATTAACAGTACTTTAAGAAGGCTTCTGAAACATGGAAAACATTTCATGACCTTAGACATAGAATTTTCTATTCTTAAACATGGACTTGGAAATTTGTGGATTCTGGAAATAAATACAATACAATTATTTTAATGGTTTTAAAAAAGAACTCAAGATTCGGAGATATGAATTTTTTCTCGATGTTTGAACAAAAGGTCGAGAGCTTGAAAATTTTCCTATACCATTTTTCGACATATTAGGCTTGAAAACATTCGAACAAAGTATAAAAGCCTACAAATTGAGTTTAGATTTTTTATCGAAACCGCAGGGTAGGATTTTTTAAAGACAAATTCTTTATTCTCACCGTCGTTTGTAAAAAAGTGACTTTAGTGACTAAGTTTTACTTTGAAACTCATAACCGTTTAATCCCGGGAAATTCTCCGCCGTCCCAGAAGAGGGCGTACCTAAGCCCCTAGCTGCTGGTCTAAGCCTGTCGGCAGCCACTGGGGTGGGCTCCAAAGGCCTCTTTTATTCCCGGGTCCAGGGTTTTATGTTCAGGCGTTGGGGAGGTTTTCGGATGTAGGTGTCCTAAACTAAAGATTTACCTTGATTTAATTTATTGGACGAACCGACCTGATCTGGGGTGCTGGGTGACTGTGGCAGTCACGACGGCGAAATGCAACAACTAAATGGTAGCGACCGGAAGGCAGTGACCGGATGGCGGCGGCCGGATGACTATGTCCAGATGGCGGCGGTCGGATGACTATGCCCGGAGGGTGATGGCCGCATAGCAATGGCCGGATAGTGTCGGCTGGATAGGGTCGGCTGGATAGTGTCGGTTGGATAGAGTCTGCGAGTGGCGATGACTGGATGGCGTGGAACGGATGGCAACCTCCGGATACCATTGGCCAGATAGCGTCGGCTGGATAGCGTTGGCCGGATAGAGTTGACCGGATAGCGTCGGCCGGATAGCATCGGCGGGATAGCGTCGGCCGGATAGCGTCGGCCGGATAGCGTCGGCCGGATAGCGTCGGCCGGATAGCGTCGGCCGGATAGCGTCGGCCGGATAGCGTCGGCCGGATAGCGTCGGCCGGATAGCGTCGGCCGGATAGCGTCGGCCGTATAGCGTCGGCCGGATGGCGACATCTGGAAGGTCCTGTCTGCCAGATCGGGTGCTCAGGCCGAGGAGATGGACGGCATGATACCGATAAAGCGATTCCACACCACGAGGTCCACGTTAGAAATTCGCAGCCAGGCGACGACACACCGCCCGAATCGCACCACTCAACAGTCCTCTACTCACTGGCGTGCTCTCCTCACACTCGTCTTCTCGATCACTTCACATTCGGACCCAGTGATGCCACATTTTTTCCAAGGACAATCTGTATTTTCATCACAAAAAATCTTTTTTATCTGTATCTGGCTGACAGAAATCTGTGAAAAAATCTGTATAATTTCTATATTATGGTCTCAGTGCGAATTTACGTAAATCTCCATTGAGCAAATTCATAGTTCAGAAGGAGTTTGCTCAATGTTTAGAATCATGAATAATTACTAAGGTTTGCTGTCTATTTTAAAAAACTTGAAATCCTACTATCTTGATTTTTTGTAGTGTTTTGTATCTCTTCTACTGTCTGAAAATACAAAACATTAAGTACCAGTTGTAATAGACAAATCTTTTTTCCGACTGAAGATTTCCTTAATGAAGTAACTATCACAATTCCCTAGAATTTGATTTATTTATGTCTCAGATTGCGCAAACCTTTATCTGGACATTGGACATAACACAGAACTTTTACAGAAAGTTTAGTCGAATTGTATGCAATATTCTTTATTTCTATATTTACGTTTTGAAATATACAAATATCCAGTTGCTTCTTCGACTAACAAACTCTAATCAACCACTTTGGGAGTTTTCTAAAATGGCTTGTTTACCGAGTGGACAAAATATATTTAATTGACTTCGTATCTGAAGGGGGAATAGAAAGGGAAACTAATATTCCTTCCAACTAGAAATCAGAACATCTGAACAGCAGAAGTCCATTCGAAAGATTCCAAGTCCATCTGAAGCTAAAACAATAATAATTAACTTAGTGAAAAATACGATTTGAGTTTGATGCTCAGATTGAATTCAAGCCGCTCAAAAGGAAAAAACGATTATAACGAAATTAATAAATATAAAAAAAATAACGCAAAATACATTCCCTTTATTTGAAAAAAATCTGAAAAATCTGTATATTTTTCAAAAATCTGTAATCTGTATATACAGATATCTGTATCAAAATATTGAAAAAAAATCTGTATGATTACAGATAAATCTGTATATGTGGCATCACTGTTCGGACCGTGTTCGTACTCCCTCGCTCTTCGTTTTTTTCAGATCTCTCTTTACGCCGCTCATAAATTTTGAGTTCAGTGCGTTGTGGTTTATCACCCCTTCTAACCCAAGCAAATCCTCTCCGTTACTAACCTACCAACATTCCTCATTTGTCGTTTAAACTTTATATTCTACTAGCTGAGTGTGCCCGGTCTTGCTCGGGATTCAATATTAGCTTGAGTTTATGCGCCGATTAAAAAAAAAAGCATGCTATATTGTACGGAGCCCCCCCCCCCTATTATCTAAGGGGCTAACCCCTATGATTATCTCCTCGCCCCCCACATGCCTAATTTGGTTCCATTTGGTTGATTAGTTCTCGAGTTATGCAGAAATTTCTGTTTCATTTGTATGGGAGCCCCCCTTTACAGAAGGGGGAGGGGTCTCGAACCATCATAAGAACCTTCCACGGCCCCAAAAAACCCTGTATACAAATTTTCACGCCAATCGGTTCAGTAGTTTCCGAGTCTATAAGGGTCAGACAGACAGACAGACAGACAGAAATTCATTTTTATATATATATAGAAGAAGAAGATTTAGCTATATCTACATGAAGGGCCCTATACGCATACAAAAAATGAATTAAATGTTACCAAACGGTAACAACTTTGACTAAATGTTTAGTATTACTTCTGCGTGAAGTCAACGATTTACATAGTTGAAGATGCTAATTTCAAATAACAGACACAAGAGGTAATTTTTATACGATGAGGAGATGAAAGAATAGAATTGAAAGTTCCGTTTATAGTACGGCAGTGTGAAAATTGCATATAGAGAGTAGAAAGTGAGCTAGGACAACTTTAGGAAGGTACAAATCGATTTTATCACCTTTCTTTACCAAATTCCCCTTCCCCCTGTGTGTGTTTGGAATTCTCTTCAGAATTACCCTCAATATAATTTGTCCTTGGTAATCTTCTTGAAATTTCCTAGAAATTTATTCAGAATTCACGTTTAATTCACTTCCAATTTTTGTTTGGGATAATCCCTCAGATTCGAGCTATCCTCAAAAACTAAAAAGCTTGGAATTCTCTTTTTGTTCCTTGATTTTTCATGTTTTCCGTGCTGAGCACCAATGCCACCGACGCCAGGGAAGCAGCTCCCACACCTGGACCCTACCTATCGACCCATCACATCAACTCATGAACCGGGGACCAACGGTTTTACTACAAACGTGATCAGAGATGTTGTGCCTCATAACATCCCGGCGGCGCTGACTGGGATTGAACCCAGGTCTGCTGGGGTGAGAGGCAATCACGCTTACCACTACGCCACCGGCACCGCTCTCTTAAAATTCTCCTCAGAACTCATTTGTTATAATCCCCAGAAAATTTCATGATTTTTCATCAGATTTAATGTGAATTTCACCTGAAATCTCCCTCACAATCGTTCGTGAAGCGAACATCCCTAGGACGACGACTATCGACAGCTTCACTCGTGCCCCATTCTGCTCCATTCAGCCCTCCATTCACGGCAATCGCTGAAACATTGCAAACTAGTTTTTCCTGCTCTCTGCCACCCGTTCGCCAATGTTCGCCTCTTGGCATCGAACCAAAACACAAACGACCAGAACAGAGCACGGGAGTGTGCGAAGAAAAATGGCAGAGCAAAAAAAACAGGCAGCTTGAAGCTCCCCATCATCGTGATTATGATGCGAGAGATGAGGTAAACAACGCGTTATCGATATCGTGTGTTGGTTCGTTCTTTTGCCGAGTTTTTTTGTTTGTCTTCTTCTGCATTCTGATGTTACCTACATGTACAGTTGGATGACGAAGATTTGAAAACAATAGCCTCGGTCGCCGGCTTAATGGCCTCGATCGGTTACGGGACTCTTTAACAGTCAGTGTGCGCCGAGCACTCACCAGTTGTTTTCTCGATTATCATTGAGGGAGAATGTGAACGACAATTAGAAGAGCCATTTGTTTATGATTTATTCAGCATTCTTTATTAAAGTCTTGGAGCTTTTCTCCAGTGGATAATTCCTTCACGGCTAATACCAACGATGTATAATTTCGCAATTTTATAATCCGTCCAATCTAAAATCGAATTCTAACCAACTACTATTGTACGAAGTAGCCTACGATAGTTATATAATTACAGACATGGTTTGCTTTTTCTTCTTTTCTACAATCAGTATCAACATGGAAATGATGACGGTTCTTATTCTTTTTGATTCGCACAGTCTATTTATATGACACAGATCGATCATCTTATCTACTAAACGAAATGATCCTAATATCTAAAGTTAATGTTAAACTGAATTTTACAAGTTGAAACAACAATAGTTAATCACTTAAGTAGCTTGCTGACTAAGGACTTGAACTTATCGAACTAAGTGGTTACATTTGTAAACTAGAAAATATGGGTTCAACAGAAAATTGTTGAATTCTCTACATATTTGGCAACGTTCATTCAAATGTGGAAATTTGAACAAAACTATGAAATTGTTCTTCACTTTTTCAACAGATTGAGATTCCCGATGATGGGTACGTGACTACCATTTTTGTTTTTGTTTTGATTATACGCTTTTTTTTCCTACACGTGATGCTTAAAGCCTGGGTTCATGCTACGTGCGTAAATTGATAATTTTCCTCTATTTGGTTTCGGTGGTCATCCATGAAGCAAGCATAAACTCTAAAACAGTTCGCGAAAAACAGGTGTGGTTGTGGTATACTAGTAGAAATCTTGTTCTGGTTCAGTGGAGGGACTCGGTAGAAGCGTTTTTCTTCATGGATGACCTTTCGCTCGTTCCGTTCTCTACTAAACATAAGCTCCCCGGCTTCGAGCGTCCTTGCCTTGCAATCGCTCGGCAAACTGTCTCCAACTGACCACGGTCTTACCGGACCAAAGCCACACGCTCGAAGTCACCCCGACCAGCATCGAGCACACGTACTTTGCCATGAAGATGTGGAAGATTGGCTTCTCCTCTTCCGGAACCATATCGCTGTTGTACTTGGTCGCCGGACAAGGAATCGAGAAGATCTTGCACATCTGCCGGTTCCACTGGATCATCCAATCGTCAAAGTTGTAGTACTCGTAGAACAAGCAGCCCAAAAAGCCCAACGCCGGCAGTATAAACAGCCCACTGAAGAACCCAATTCGCAGCATCAATCGTTCCAGCTTATCCGTTCGAGTTCCGTCGTGCTTCATCACGGTCCGAATGCGAAACAGCGACACGAACCCGGCCAGCAGGAATATCGCTCCCAGCGAAAGGTACACACACAGCGGAATCAGCAGGAACATGGCCAACGAGTGAGTGTCCAGCTGGCCGACGAAGCACACCCCGGACAGGACGTCACCTGTGAAGCAGAGAAAATGGACAAGGAGGGAAAACGTTAATTTATGTTATTATGGATGGGCGCAAGACAAGCTACGAGGTCGACGATGATGGGACAAAGCTGTCATCACCGCTTGCTGGCGGTCGTCAGTTCAATGTAGGGACGGAGACAGGTCAACAATGTTGCTCGGTGCTTCGCTTGGTGCTGAAGGGATGGATTTCATTTACATGCTAATTAGTGAAGATTTTGCGATCCCTGGGTCGGTCTCGGCGGTCGCGGAGGTCGGTTGGGGAAGGTTTTAATTAAAAGGTAATGTTTTGATTGCTTTGAGCGCCAGATTGGCGTGGTTTCCCAGGAGGACGTATTGTCAGTCTGGAGACGATTTATTATCATATGCTGATCAATGTTCAATGACATAGATCAGCATATGATACGCTGGTTATAAAAAAATCGAAGTCCTCTATTAATTCTTGTATGAATCCGTTGAAGCTTATTTCCATAAATCTCTTTGATTATTTATCATATTTGACATGGTTTATCATCCAGAATAGTCTTGTAATTTTCATTGGAATTCCTTGAAATTTACCACAAAACCGTTTTGAAATTCAGCTCAAAATTATTTTGCGATTCTTCTCAGAGTTCAATTGAAAATTCCATTAAAATTTGTATTACATGTTTGCAGAGAATTCCTCCAAGTTCCATGAGAACTCTCCTTCGATTTACGTTGCACGTTTCCAGGTATTCTTAGGATTATCAAGGAATCAATCCTTGTATTCTGATGGATGTGAGGGTCTTAGTGGAATACCTGTATAAAAAGAATGAGAAGGATTAGAGATTTCCAGTGGAATTAAATGGAAACTACTAATCCTTCCCTCTTTCTATATACAATCCTTGTAATTGGATTATTTGAGGATTCTCACCATAATAATTTTTAGTCTATTCTCAGAATTTAAATCACGTGACATTATTCTGTGAATTGTTTTGGAATTATACTCAGAATTCCCCATATTTACCTCAAAACTTGAAAAGAACGCTCTTCATTTATAAAGTAATTTATTTAATAATAGATTTCTCTGAACATAATCCATATTTATAGTATAGGAATATAAATTATATTACTCATTTAATCAAACTGCATGAAGTTGCGTTTTTTCAATTAAATTCATAAATGTGTTCCCCACCAAGGAATGTCCACTCATGTAGAGTTACACTTGTCATACAAAAATCAATGAGCTCCAAAAACGTACAGCCAATTCATTCCATTTGACCCGAATACGCTACCTGTTCGTTAAAGTCCGGGGTTCGAATCCGAACCGTTCTCTCTTATAAAACAGTAACCGAAATGAGATTTGAGCAAGATAATGTATTGAAATTGCATGATAAGGAAAGAGATGTGGCATTGAACGTTTTCAGAGAAAGATGATGAGAATTGTCGTTTGTAAGATAATTGAATTATAGTACTTGGGTAATTTGACGTACTTCCGGCCACGGTAACCGTCGAAGTCAAACATATCTGAGGTTTGCTGGAACTTCTACTCGTTCACTTTGACTTGAACCGTGGAAGAGGCGCGAGTGTGAGTAGTTAGTATTTTAGTGAACTTAGAGTTGACGCGTGTTTTTCGTGGAATGTGAAGTTAAAAAAAGTCTAAAAGACTGAATTTAATGCTACATTACACTCTCGGTCCTTTCCATTAGCCTGTAGAGTTCAAACGTTAGGTCAAAAGTTACGTGCGGTCAACTTTTTGTGTGTGCAAAGTGTGTAGAAAGGTAAAGTAAATCGACAGTGAGCATGCATAAGGGCGTAAACGCGATGATCGATTCTCTTCGTCGATTTTCTCTTTTGTTAATAACTCGCTAGAATTAACGTTTCTCGGTGCGTTTGCTGTTGCTTTTGATAGCCAATACAACCTGTTACAACTCTGCATGGAACAAATTCTAGAAAATTGTTTCGTTTAGCTGTAGCAATGCAAAGAGAAAATCGATGAAGAGAATCGATCTTCGCGTATACGCCCTTTTGCATGCTCACTGTCGAAATAATTTCTTTTGCGTGGAGATTTTATGGTAACGTGTTGAACAGCCGTTTGACGACTTTTTGTGCAGGATCGTTTTTGCGAAGATTGCACCGCATTGTTTCTAGCGATACGTGGCTTTGCTTGGCACACCGCACCCTTGATAAAAGATCGCGCTCTCTAGACCCCACGCTTCAGCGTCAAGGTTCCCGGTTTGGGAAGAATCCTCAAGGAAGACACCGTTACCCTATTCTCCGACAGAGCGTTGGCCAAATCCTCCAGCATCCACCACGAGAACTAACGTGCTTTCGTACATATTGGACGATCCCCTCGTCAACATCTACGCCACCGGCAATCGGTGCTAGTATCAGTACCAACTCTAAGGTCGATTGGGAATTTCTGCACCCCACCAGTCCGGGGTGCAATGCGCGGCACCACCACCACCGTTGAATAGGGTGCTACTTTTCCGACCTCACTCTGACAAAGGGATGCTTCTGTGCCGATACGGATGAAGCAACGACGACAATGATGGCTCTGTGAGTAAACGAAATGCATGCAAATCTCTACACACACAAACACATGAGCTCGAAGCAAGTAAAAGGATAGGCTAGCAATCGCTAGAACCAGTTCAGAAAACCGCACACACGATTAGGGGAAGCTAGCAAACAAACAAACATATCGGAAAGGAACAAGTACTATGAACAAACCTACACAGATAAAAATTCTGAATTTTAATTGTGATGTTAACATTCATTCACGTAAACTTGTATTTAATTTCACGCAACCGATCAACTTGTAAACAATGTTGTTTACAAAGATGGGCTTTTGTATACAATATTTGCTACATTGCATGAAATGTGTCAGAACTTTACATGATATATAATGTTTTTTTTTTTTTTAATAATTCGTTTATTTTTCCAGGCTCATTTGCTGTAGCTTTGCGGAGCCGATATTCATTGTTTAGATAACAGAATTACTTTAAACTAACGTTAGTAAAGCGGAGGCCGATTACTCGCGGTTATCTCGAGGTTAGGGGTAACAATTTGTAACAAATGGATGGCAGGGTAGGGATTGTGAACACAAGGTTTGGAGAGCAACGTGCTCTTGATCTCGAACTAGGCGACACTCTGATGAAAAAGACAAACATGGGGGTACACCGATGGGTAGCTAACAACTTGGGAGAACACAAGATGACACTAACTTCTAAATCCTCAAATCTATCCGTTTTAAAAACACATAAATTAAATTCAAATAGTCAAGGTCTCGGCTCGCCAAGACATCTCTAACGGGTATCGCAGGTTGTTTTCCTCGGGCCTTGAGGGATGTGGATAACTCAGATCTGGCAACACGGTGTAAGGTACACGACCAAACAACATGCTCGATATCGTGATAACCACTGCCACACGCACATAAATTACTGCCTGAGAGCCCAATTCGATAGAAGTGCGAGTCTAACGAGCAGTGATTGGACATAAGCCTTGATATAACGCGTATAAAGTCGCGGCTCATGTCCAACCCTTTGAACCATGGTTTGTTCGACACCTGTGGGAGAATAGAATGTAACCATCTTCCCAATTCACCATCATTCCATTTTTGTTGCCAACTGATGAGGACTTGCTGGCGAGCAATGGAGAAAAATTCGTTGAAGGCGATTTGTCGCTCAAAAATATCGCCTTCCATAGCGCCCACCTTAGCCAATGAGTCCGCTTTCTCATTACCCGGAATTGAGCAATGAGATGGGACCCAAGCTAAGGTGATAGTATAGGAGCAGTTAGATAAAGCACTCAGTTTAGATCGTATTTCAGGCAGGAAATACGAGGAGTGCTTCATCGGCCTCATTGAACGAATAGCCTCCAATGAGCTAAGACTATCCGTAAAAATGAAATAATGGTCAGAAGGTAGTGAGGCAATTCGCTCTACTGCGTAAAATATAGCTGCAAGTTCCGCAACGTATACGGAGCATGGTTTCTGCAGTTTATAGGAGGCGCTATGAAATTGATTAAATACACCAAATCCAGTGGAAGCATTTATGGTTGACCCATCTGTGAAAAATCTTTTATCGTTACTTACATGGTGGTACTTGATTGCAAAAATTGAGGGAACAACCATCGACCGATGGTGATCTGGTATTCCATGGATTTCTTGCATCATGGTCAGATCAAAATTTACAGAGGAACTATAGAAGGCTTGAAAGCAATCACGATTGGAGATTAATGAAAAAGGACCAACCTCCAGCGTCATGTACTCATAGTACAAACTCATGAATCTTGTTTGAGGATTTCGGTCGAGCAGCTTCTCAAAGTGTTCTATTACCAATGGGTTCATTACTTCACAACGGATAAGAAACTGGAAGGAGAATTCCGCGAAACTATCTGTCAGTGGGAGAACACCCGCGAGTACTTCGAGGCTCATCGTATGAGTCGAGTGCATACAGCCTAGCGCAATACAAAGGTAACGGTATTGAATCCGTTGCAGCTTAAGAATGTGTGTTTTTGCTGCGGATTGAAAGCAGAAGCTACCGTACTCTAGAACCGACAAGATGGTTGTTCGATACAACCTGATAAGATCTTCCGGGTGTGCTCCCCACCAAGTTCCGGTAATTGTACGAAGAAAATTGATTCTTTGTTGGCATTTTTGTTTTAGATACGCAATATGTTTTCCCCATGTGCATTTGGAATCGAACCAGACACCTAAATACTTGAAAGATATACTTTGAGTGATTGTTCTACCCTTTAGTTGAAGCTGTAACTGTGCAGGATGATGCTTCCTAGAAAAAACAACCAACTCAGTTTTCTCCGGAGAGAATTCGATACCCAGCTTCATAGCCCAAGTAGACAAATTGTCTAAGGTATCTTGCAATGGTCCTTGCAGGTCCGGTGCACTTGGTCCTATTATGGACACAACGCCGTCTTCTGCAAGCTGCCTTAGCGAGCAATTTTCATCAAGACAACCATCAATGTCTTTTACATAAAAATTATAAAGAAGGGGGCTTAAACATGAGCCCTGGGGGAGACCCATGTAACTAATTCGTGAAGTTGTCGAGCTTCCATGAGAAAAGCTCATATATTTCTCAGACAACAAGTTGCTCAAATAGTTGTTCATAATTGGTGAAAGCCCACTATCGTGGAGTTTATCCGAAAGGACATCGATACAAACAGAATCAAAAGCCCCCTTAATGTCCAAGAAAACTGAACCCATTTGCTGTTTTTGCGCATAGGCCAGTTAAATTTCAGTTGAAAGCAACGCAAGACAGTCCCTCGTTCCTTTGCCTCTCCGAAATCCAAATTGCGTATCTGAAAGTAAACCATTCGACTCGACCCATTTGTCTAGACGAAAAAGAATCATTTTCTCCAACAATTTCCGTATACAGGACAGCATCGCGATGGGACGGTACGAGTTATAATCCGACGCGGGTTTACCGGGTTTTCGAATGGCGATAACTCTTACTTGCCTCCAATCATCCGGAACAATGTTGTGCTCCAGAAATTGATTGAATAAGTTCAACAAGCGTCTCTTCGCGACGTCTGGGAGATTTTTGAGCAAGTTGAACTTGATTCTATCCATTCCTGGAGCTGAGTTGTTACATGAGAGGAGAGCAAGTGAGAATTCCACCATCGAAAACGGAGAATCTATTTCGTTACTACCCGACGGACTATCACGAACGTTGGTTTGAACCGACACCGAATCCGGGCATACTTTCCGCGCGAAGCTGAATATCCAACTGTCTGAGTACTCCTTGTCTTCGTTGACCGGTGATGACGCGTTTCGCATTCTCCTGCCGACATTCCAGAGTGTTCTCATGGAAGTCTCTCTCGACAAACCATCGACGAACCGACGCCAGTAACCGCGTTTTTTGGCTTTAATCAAGCCCTTAAAAGTTTTCTCGAGGTCGGTGTACCGCTCGAAATCCTCGACCTTACCGTGTTTGCGGAAGCGTTTAAACGCGGCGGACTTCTCGCTGTTTGCGTCGGTGCAATCCTTATCCCACCACGGAGTGAGAGGTCGTTTGCGAACGAAAACACCCGGAACGCGTTTCGTCTGTGCTTGAAGAGCGCAGTCAACGATAAGTCGCGATAAAAAGGAGTACTCATCCAGCGGAGGGAGTATCTCAACCGAATCAGTACCACCGAGAACCGCGGACGCAAATTTTTGCCAGTCGATGTTTTTCGTGAGGTCGTACGCGATGTCAACCGAGCGAGTGGAAGATGAACCATTGGTAATAGAAATTTTGATTGGCAAGTGGTCACTACCGTAGGGATCTTGAATTACTTTCCACGAGCAATCCAACGATAGTGAACTCGAACTGAGGGAGTGGTCTAATCTACTTTCTCTTGCTGGAGGTTTGGCCACTCGTGTTACTTCCCCAGTGTTTAGAATTGTCATATTGAAGTTATCGCAAAGGTCGTATATCAGGGTTGAGCGGTTGTCATCGTACAGTTCCCCCCAGCCTGTACCGTGGGAGTTAAAATCTCCTAATATCAACCGAGGCTCAGATAAAGCTGAGCAGATATCTGAGAGACCTTGGCGAGAAATTGCAGTTCTTGGAGGAAGATATACTGAGGCAATACTGAGGCTTTTACCTCGAATATTTACCTGACATGCGACAACTTCAATGCCTGTCACGGAAGGCAGATCGATTCTATGAAAAGAATGGAGCTTATTAATCCCGAGAAGCACCCCTCCATACGAATCTGCTCGATCAAGGCGAATAATGTTAAAATCGTGGAAAGGGAGATCGGTGTCTGAAGAAAGCCATGTTTCACAAAGAGCAAATGCATCACAAAGTGAGTTGTGAACTAAAAATTTGAATGTGTCAAGTTTCGGTATAAGACTTCTACAGTTCCACTGAAGAACAGAGATCATATCCCCGACCTCATTCGGAAAATTATCCATCAAAGGATATGATCGATGCAAGGAAGGACCACCTAGAAGCTAGTTGCTTCAAAAGAGTTTTCACGAATGGAAGCACTAAATTAATAATGTTCCGAGTTGAGTCAGAGACGTTGAATATATTGAAGATGCTCTCCACAATTCCAGAAAACGTGAACATGGCATCATGTTCTTGCTGATTATTCAGCTGTTTTTCTGGCTGAAAAACTGGGATATCTGGGGTTTTAGATGATCCCGGAAGTGGCGGAAAGTCCTTGTTAAAATTACAAGATTTAAATCCCGGTGGTGGGGGTTTCGGTACATTTCCGCTACCTCTTAAATTTGTCAAGGTAGGTTGGGAGTCCATACGAGAGGTCTTACGCGGATTTTGAGTGACGTTTTTTTTTAATCGCTTTCTCGTGTTGTCTTTAAAGACAAAGGGACTACCTTCACCAACCTCTGAGTCAGAGCCCTGATCATCATCTGGCAAAATGGAGTATGTGTTTTTGGTTTTTGGGGTGGTTTGGGAAGATGAAGCGGTGTTTTTTAAGAGTTCTGCAAGTGACCTCTTGGAGCGAGCTTGCAAAGACCGCTTAAGTTTTTCTCCCTGCTGTTTGTACTTCGGGCAATCAACCAAAGCATGCAGAGTATCCTTGCAGTAAACACATTTTGGGGTAGCCCGGCAAGGACCATCTGCATGCAGCTCGCCGCATTGATCGCAGCTCGGTTTGTTGGAGCAGAAGTCAGCGGTGTGACCAAGTTGCTTGCATTTTGAGCAGTTCATTACCCGCGGTACAAACAAGCGTACAGGCAGTCGAACCTTCCCAATTACGACGTAGTCAGGTAGCGCCGATCCTGAAAAGGTCACACGGAACGAGTCTGACAGAGAGTACGTTTTTTTCGTGCCAATGAGAGACACTGATTGCATTTGGATGCAATCCAGAATCTTCACTTTCGGAAGGGCACGGTTTTTAAAAATACCGAAGGATTCGGCATGAAGGAAATCTTCGCAAGTTAGACTCGCTTCGGTGACCACTCCTTCGATTTCTACGTCGCAACTGGGGATGTAGACTCGATATTCCATCGTAAAAAGCTCATAGGCAACAATCCGGTTTGCCTGTTTCAGGTCATCAACGGTAACGCGCAGTTTGTTTGGCGTCACCTTAAATATATCGGTTACGGCCGAAAAATGTTTTGTCAGATCCTTCGAAATCCGAGAAATATTCAAAGGTTTTTGTTTGGGCCGGAAAAAAACAACCCACGGACCTTTTGAGCCGCTTGAGTAAGCTTTATGGCGGGGGGTCGCAGAAATTTTTAAGGGAACGGTTGGAGTAGGGGAAACAGGTGGACGAGGGGGCGATGGTGGAGAAGGGGGGGCAGGGGGTGCAGGAGGCTGTTGTTTAGACATCACCTTTGGGTAAGCTCCAGTGCTCGTTTTGGGGTCAGAAGTAGAGTCCCCTGAGGTATCCATTTTCTCTTCAGTGAGAAGCAGATTTTCGAATGATAGTTATCGCTCAGCTTCTGAGACGTGCAGACGTTTTTCTCGATTGCGCTTATCACTAGTGAAGCATTTACGTTTTGGATACCCTTCTATCCGCTGCGCCGCGTCGCGTGCAAAAGTGTTTCGCGATGAGGCGAGAAAACACTTTTAAGATTGACTATTCGCAGTTCTCCGTCAAGCCGTCGGTCGAAAAACTCTATGGTTTTTGTCGTTCGGTTCTCGGTCTAAATAGGGAAGACATTAAAAGACTTCAGTGCCACAGAGGTGGAGCATGTGCCTTCGTCAAAGTCAGTGACTTGACGCTGGCACAAAAAGTCGTTGACGAACATGACGGGAAGCATGAAGTGGAGTGTGAGGGGAAGAAACACAAGCTTCGGATCACGTTGGAAGATGGTAGTGTTGAAGTGCGGGTTTACGACCTTCCCGAATATGTGTCTGAAGAGAAAGTCTTTAGTTTCCTAAGTGCGTTCGGGGAAGTGATCTCAGTTCACGAGGTATCGTGGGGTGAGAGTAACGAATGTGAAGGCATACCGCTCGGCATATGGTCTGCTCGTATGCTAGTGAAGCGGAACATTGACTCGTGGGTCACCGTCGATGGAGAGCAAGCGTTCGTTGTTTACAAGGGACAGCTGCAATCCTGCCGCCACTGCAAAGAGCAAGCGCACACTGGCATATCATGTGTCCAGAACAAAAAGCTACTGTACCAGAAAAGCTACGCGAATGTCACGAAGCAAACTGGACAGGCCAATAGGTCAACAGCCGGTCAGCAACCCAAAAAAGCTGGTGCGAAACCACCAAACACGAAACTAGTCGGTCAAAAATCCACTACTCCGCCATCGTTAGAGTCAGACGTTTTCCCCGAACTGCCGAAGAGCCAGAGTGAATTCTCAGGCCCGAAAACACACACACGCAGCCAGCCTGCAGCAGGGTCTGCGCAAGTACAACGAGCGCACAATGTGTCAAGTTCGTTCCTAACACCACCACAAGCTGTCGTGGCTTTGGATGACGTGTTCAAAAAGCCAGAAAATGCGCTGCGATCGCAGAGCAGAAGCGGCAACGGGAACGAAACCGATGAATCCTCCGCTTCCACGAGCAGTAGACGAAGCCGAGGAAAACCAGCCGGCAAAAAACCCCGCCGGGATGACGACGACAACGAGAGGGACGAAGACAATCGCTTATAAATGGCTCTCACGTCGTACAACATCTCGTCCATCAACATCGGCACCATCACGAACCCCACGAAACTGAACGCGCTCCGAAGCTTCATAAACAGCCATAGCCTCGATATCGTGTGTCTACAAGAAGTAGAGAACGAGCAGCTCTCCTTGCCTGGCTACGTCGTTTTCTTCAATGTGGACCATACGAGAAGGGGAACAGCTATTGCCCTGAAGGAACACATCCAGGCCACTCACATCGAGAGAAGCTTGGACGGCCGACTGCTTGCGCTGAGAGTGCAAGACACAACGATCTGTAATGTTTACGCTCCCTCCGGCTCTTCGCTACGTGCAGCTCGGGAGAACTTTTTCAATGGGACGCTTGCCTACTATCTCCGCCATCGTACCACGCATGTCATTCTGGCCGGCGATTTCAATTGCGTGCTTCGAACAAGTGATTCTAGCAGCCCAAACACTAGTCCCGCCCTCAAAACAGCCGTCCAGCAACTGCAGCTCCACGACGTATGGGAGAAACTGTGTCCGCGTGATCCAGGTTTCACGTACGTCTGCCGTAACGCACAGTCGCGACTCGATCGTATTTACGTCAGCAGTGATTTGCGCGATCACCTGCGAGCAGCACATGCACACGTCTGCTCATTTACCGACCACAAAGCGCTGGTACTCCGACTTTGTCTCCCCCATCTTGGTCAAGAGCATGGCCGTGGATTTTGGTCCCTTCGGCCCTATCTTCTGAGTGACGAGAACGTTGCCGAGTTCCAATACCAGTGGCAATATTGGACCCGGCAGCGCAGAAATTATGGCTCCTGGATCGAATGGTGGATTTTGTTCGCTAAGCCCAAGATCAAATGCTTTTTCAAGTGGAAATCTCGAGCCGTCTTCGATGAATTCCACAGAGAACATCAGTATCTCTACAGCGAGCTTCGGTTAGCCTACGACGGGTACTACCAGCACCCTGAAATGATAACCACCATAAACCGGTTGAAAGGTGAAATGCTAGCACTTCAACGGAGATTTTCCTACACGTTCATGCGAATGAATGAAACACATGTGGCGGGAGAACCCATGTCAATATTCCAATTGGGGGAGAGGCGAAGGAAGAGAACCGTCATCACGCAGCTGCAGACAGAGCAAGACTGAACGGTAGCAGAGCCACGAGCGATCGTGACGCATATGATGGACTACTTCTCGACGCTGTACTCGGAGGAGGAAACAGAAGAGAATGAGAACAGTTTCGTCTGCGAGAGTGTTATCCCACCCAACGACCCATCGAATGAAGCCTGCACGGACGACATTACGACGGCAGAAATCTGGTCTGCAATAAAAGCGAGCGCCCTACGAAAATCTCCCGGCTGCGATGGTATTCCGAGAGAGTTCTACCACCGCATGTTCGACGTCATCCACCGAGAGTTGAATCTGTTGCTGAATGAAGCACTCAGCGGTAATCTTCCTCCAGCGTTTGTCGATGGCATCATCGTGCTGGTTAAGAAGAGAGGCGGCGACGACACAGCCCGTTCATATCGTCCGATCTCGCTGCTCAACAGCGACTACAAGCTCTTCTCCCGCATTCTCAAAACCAGACTCGAGCAAGTGATGAGAGAGCACCACGTCTTGAGCGACGGGCAGAAATGCTCCAACTCAGAGCACAACATATTTCAAGCCACTCTTGCTCTCAAGGACCGGATAGCACATCTCCGCCACCACCGCCGTGCCGGGAAGTTAATCAGCTTTGATCTCGATCACGCTTTCGATCGGGTCCGGCACTCTTTTCTCTTCGAAACCATACGCTCGCTCGGCTTCAACCAGGATCTCATCGCTCTACTCTCGCGAATCGCCAGCCGGTCCACCTCTCGGCTGTTGATCAATGGGCACCTTTCTCGTCCGTTCGAAATTCAACGCTCTGTACGGCAAGGGGATCCGCTATCAATGCATCTCTTCGTTCTTTACCTGCATCCACTAGTGTGCAGACTCCAAAGAGTGTGCGGGAATGATCTGCTAGTGGCGTATGCGGACGACATCAGTGTGATCGTCACATCGACCAGGCAAATCGATGAGATAAATAGGCTGTTCACTCGTTTCGAGAGAGCTGCTGGCGCAAAATTAAATTTGCGGAAAACTGTTGCCGTCGATGTTGGCCTTTGCGAAGGCAACAGAATCAACACTCAGTGGCTACAAACAGTCAATGTAGTTAAAATTCTGGGTGTTGTTTTCGCAAATTCAATACGACTGATGACAACGATGAACTGGAATGCGCTAGTGGGGAAGTTCGCACAACAAATGTGGCTGCATTCTCTGCGCACGCTGACGCTGCACCAAAGGGTCATCATGCTCAACACGTTCGGAACGTCCAGGATATGGTACCTCGCGTCCATACTACCGCCGTTGGGAGTGCATACGGCAAAAATCACATCAGCAATGGGTACGTTCCTCTGGAGAGGGACTGTCGCCCGTGTCCCAATGATGCAGCTGGCACGCAGCAGAGAGAATGGAGGCCTGAAGCTGCAATTACCAGCTCTGAAATGTAAGTCACTCGCAATCAACCGACACCTACAAGAGATCGAATCCCTTCCTTTTTATAGATCCCTTCTTTTCCACGATAATCCCCGCCCAGCCATCTCAATAGATCTTCCCGACCTTAGACAAATCCTATCAAACTTATCCCAAATTCCCCACCAAATCCAACAGAACCCCTCCACCGATCAAATTCACCAGTACTTCGTCCAGCAAACTGAGCTACCAAGGGTGGAACGTAACAGTCCAGCAAGTGGCTGGTCACGCATATGGCGAAACATTGCATCGAGGCAACTTACTTCAGCGCAGAGGACGAAGCTTTACTTGTTGGTGAACGAGAAGATAGAGCACCGCAAACTGCTATTCGTGATGCGGCGAGTAGATGACGAAAACTGTACGCATTGTGGCAACCGTACAGCAGAAACTCTCTCCCACAAATTTTGTGCTTGTGCTCGCGTCGGCCCGGCTTGGACGGTTCTTCAGCAGAGAATAGCAGTCATCTTGGGTGGATGGAGGCGACTCGAGTTCGAAGACTTGCTAAGACCTGCCCTATTAGGAATAAACGACAGACATAGAGTGGCAATTCTGAATATGTTTATTACATATATCTGCTTCGTTAACGATTGTAACGGAAGAATTGATTTAGCTGATTTGAACTTTAATCTTGATGTAGCAAATTGACGGTAAAACAAAAAAACTTTGTATGCTAAACTGACAAATAAAACTTCACTTTAACAAAAAAAAAAAAAAAAAAAAAAAAAAAAAAAAAAAAAAAAAAAAAAAAAAAAAAAAAAAAAATGATGGAGATTCAACAGACTCATCATCGGAGATATCTGCTAGCGAAATACCCCCGCTGATATATAATGTTAACGTATATGATATGTGACGCTCCATTTATGTGCATTATATTGAGCAGAAATTTACACTACTTTTTCGAACTGTGTAGGTTAGGAACTCTAATAAATAATATAATGATTTCCGTTACTTGCCCCTGAAATAAATGTTGTTTTTCGTAAAATTTAAGCTTTACCTGTAATGTGAATTTTTGTTGACTAGATTTTTCCCATTTGGCGTCATTCTATTTTGCGGTATTTTTTGTTAGCAGAATTTACTCCAGGTTGGACTGCCTGTGAAAACAGTCTCAGCACTCTCGTGTCACGATCGGTGGAGGAAATCTGAATGGGGAAGTTCCTCCAGTGATGATAAATGAAAGAGAAGTTATTGTGTTTCGGTAAAACGGCGGCTAGCACCAACTTTCGCTTAAGACAGTTTGAAGCAGCCTCTATCTGTGAAAATCTCAATCCCTAATGGGAATTCAGTTTGCTGGATCGCCTTCAAACTAATTTTTGGTCTCTTCTACACATAAACCCGCCTTGAGGTTGGGTTTCTTGCACGGTAAATCAAACCGTGACGAGTGGTTCTCTTCGGAGATGTCGCTTAAGCTACTCGTTTTGAGACAGGGAGCGTATTCAGTGGTCGAAATCTCGCAGGTTGCGAGACGTGCATTACCAACTCTCTTAGAATTTTTCTCAAAATTCCATTGAGATATTGCTTCGAATTTATCTGGTTTCTGCACACGATTCTTCTAACATTTTCCATGATACTCAAGCCATAAATCACTTGTTATTTTCGAAAGTCCAAAATATTGGAAATTTATCAGATTATTAGAGCTGATGGATCAACAAGATATTTCACGATGTCTTCAATAAAGATGTAGAGTTCGACCTTACTTGAATAAAATAAAATATATCAAAATTTCTAGCATTTGGAGTCAAACTAATTCCAAGCACAGAATCCCTACTTCATGGTTCTCAATTTCTCTTACAGAGCTTTAATAAATTTTTAGCTCATTCGTAGTTATAACAGCTTTGTTTTTCAGTAGATGCAAAGCATTAGTTCCACGCCAACTGACGAGTCTCTTTAATTTTTCCTTCTCCAAATTCCATGAAACTTCGTTTAATTACACACTAGAAAGTTTGTGCTGGAATTCGGCCATTTTGAGTCTCACCTCAGACTTGAAAATACAAAATCAAATAATGAAATCACACTACAAGAAAATAATGAATTGCATATTGTCGCATGCAATTTTGAAGATTTTTAATGCTTACCCTTTCAGCCAGCCTGACGATGGAATCCCTCATTTAAATTTACGCCCAAATAGTGACGCAAGGTCCTAAGCAACTTCCAACATCTCTTTGGTCGTCTTGGGACTGCCAGAAGCAGCGCACATACAAACCCAATCCCCTAGCTGTTTCTCCAAATCTACACTCAACACTATTTCACTTCCATATTTCTTGCCGTGGCTTCCCTAAATTGTTGCGTGAAGCGTCGTTTTTTTGATTATTGAACTTCTTCTGTGCCTGGTAAGCGGTAAGTGGTTTATTTCTCACTAAAAGAACAGCCTCTTGAAGATTTTCGGCCGTAGAACTCTTTTCTTTAGTCATTTTTTTCATTCGAAGAAACTGAACACTCGGTCAACACGAAATCGAATTTCAAATCAGCTGCGCTTGAAGGATGTAAACAAACCGAAGCGTCTTAGGAAACACATAGGTCCAACTATCATCATGCGTAGGTCCAACTAAGATCATATTTATCTATTCGAATTTCGTCAATTATTTAAACATTTTAGTAAAAACAATGGATAAATGGTGTACTACCGTGTTGTTTACATCTTACAGCATGAAAATTAAAAAAAAAAATGTAAATATATTCATTTTTGTATGTTTGAAAGAAAGGCTAATGAAAGAAAGATGAGCTAATGTGTGGAAAGTTAACTGTTTTGAAAACACATTGAAACTCATTTTTTTTTTAAGTTTTTTCAATAAAAAATACATGAAAATTGAAGAAAAATAGTTGTTTTTTATGATAGTAAAGCGATCTTTGCGATTGAAAAAATAGGTTCAACCATCATCAGTTTTTGGATAGGTCCAACCAGAATCAATTATCCTACCTACGATCGTGGGCGGATGGATGAGAAGTGGGAAGAGAACGCTCGACGGTTAGAGGATGGGATCAGTGAGTGGTGAGCCCTCGTGGAAGCAACAAGGAGAGTTTGTTGCGTGTGGTGGGTTGTTCAACAGTTTGGGGATCATCACCGGACCGAGCCACGCCAGGTGAGAACGCTCTGTTTTCTGGAGAGTAAGGATACCGGACAATCACACGGTCACCGGTGGGAGAAATCTTCCATTTTTGTAAATAAGAAGAGAAAATATCTAAACTTTTCTGCAGTCTGCTGCAACTAAAACGAAGACTTCTTCCTTTAGCGGAAATGCCTGTGTCATCGGCGAACAAAGATTTGTGGCAACCCTGAGGCGAATCATGGAGGTTAGAAGAGAAAATGTTATACAATATAGGCCCAAGAATGCTACCCTGAGGAACTCCTGCTCTAATAGGTAGTCGTTCAGATATGAAATTTTGCTAATTTACCTGCAGAGTTATGTCAGTTGAATACTTCTAAACAATCAAACTTTCATGCCAAACACTGTCGAATGTCTAGAAGAGCAACTCCAGTTGAGCAGCCTTCAGATTTGTTTGAACGAATTAAATTAGTAACTCTTAAGAGTTGATGAGTAGTTGAATGCCCATGGCGAAATCCAAATTTCTCATCTGCAAAACTTGAGTTCGTATTGATGTGAAGCATCAATCTATTTAAAATTATCTTTTCAAAAAGTTTACTTATTGAAGAAAGCAAACTTATTGGACGGTAGCTAGAAGCTTCAGCTGGATTTTTATGCGGGTTCAAAATTGGAACAACTTTTGCATTTTTCCATTTATCAGGAAAGTATGCCAAATGGAAACATCTGTTAAATAATTTTACCAAGAAAGACAAGGTACTCTCTGGGAGTTTTTTGATGAGGATATAGAATATTCCATCATCACCTGGAGCTTTCATATCATGAAACTTTTTAGTTATAGATCTTACTTCGTCCAAATCATTCCCCCAGGAATCATCAACAATATTTTCCGAGAGAAATATTCAGATAATCCCGATCAACCTGATTCTCAATAGTGTTAGTAAAACTAAAGCTAAAATTATGGGACTTCTGACCTTTTTTTTTTCCGAATTAGAGATTTTTTCAAAATGTTTGTGAGCTTCCGAAAGGGTTTGGAACTCGAGTCTAATTTAGAAACATTATTTCAAAAGTTTTGTTCCTCAGGGCAGATAATCGCTTTTTAATTTATTTTTGTAGATCCCACCAGAAAACTTTCATGGTAGGATCGCGTGTTCTTTGATGTTGCCTTCTACGGACATTTTTTCAGACGGATCAAGAGCTGAAGATCGTCGTCTATTATAATTGAATCGAATTTAACCTCACATTTTGGTACTGAGGCAGTTCTTGCTTCAAATATAGAAGTAATCAGAGATTCAAGAGCATCATTAGCTTCATCTTTGTTTTGCAAAGGAATTTTTTGATCGAAGCTATATTCCATTAATGCTCGATATTGTTCCCAGCCAGCTCTATACTAATTGTAAGTAGAGCTGTTGGAATTAGCAATTATTTATTGGGATATTTCAAAGGTAAAGGGAAGGTGATCTGAACCGAATTCAGCATGGGTAACCAATTGGCTTCAAAGTTGACATGATACAGTTAAGACCAAATCAAAAGTTGAGGGATTTCTTGCTGAAGAAAAACATGTTGGGCTGTTTGGATATTGAATAGTGTAATAACCTTCAGAGCAATCATTAAACAGAATATTACCATTGGAATTGCATAGAGCATTATTCCATAAGCGGTCTTTTGCATTAAAATCACCAATAATGAAGAATTTAGACCTATGACGGGTAAAATTCTGAAGGTCATCTTTGAAAAATTGTTTTGCTGCCCTACGCATCGGAATGGGAAACAGGCAGCTATAAACTTAAGTTTTCCAAATTTTGTTTCAACAGACGCTCCCGAAGTTTCAAAAGCTTTGGTTTCTAATGAAGAAAGAATTTGGTGTTTGATACGTCTATGAACAATGATAGCAGCATCACCACCGCCTCCATCAGGATCATTTTGAAATATGTAATAATGTGCGTTCCATTTAACCTTATGGTCGAGTTTAAGGAACGTTTCAGTTATAACGGCGATATGCACGTTCTGAAATCTTAAAAAGTTAAATACCTCGTCTTCATTATATTTAATAGATCGAGCATTCCAATTTAAAATATTTAATGCTTTAAAATCCATTACTGGATTTCAAAGTCATGACGATATTGTTTGCAAACTTCACTCCAGATTGAAAAGCATCAAACATGGAGATAGTTTTTAGCATATCAGTAATCATGTCAATTAATAATTTCTGTAAACATTCCATTTTAGGAGCAGTAATGTTTCCTTAGTCAAAATTATCAAAATTTCCGTTAGAATTAAGTTGACTAGAATTCTGATGTTTACCGGCTGCAATATTAGCTCCATTAACTCACTGAACATTTTTAGCAGCGAGGGACCAGGTATAGATGAAGAATTTGAAGCAGGGGTGATATTTGCACCTACGGGTACGAATGTAGAATTTGTTCCTCGCTGGCCGTTGTTAACAGCAGAGGAATTTGTACCTTGTTGGGAAACGTGGAGCGTTTTCTACCTGTCGCTTAGAACGAGATTGAAAAATCGCTTTGCGAGTCTTATATTCCCAAAAATTGGATTTGTGGTTTTCACCACAATTTGAACATTTAAATTTCAAAGGATCTTCCATCCCAGGACAATCGTCCTTAGCGTGAGAGGAATCACCACAATTCATGCATTTAGCTGGCATGTAGCAATTTTGTTTCCGTGACCCCATTCCTTGGTTTTGGACATTTCCTCCAGTGTTCCCACTTCACTCAAACATGGAGTATGAGCCTAGCTTTTTCAAAGGCATTAATGTTGTTTAGATCACTAGACTTGAAGTGAACTAAATAACATCATTAGAAATCCTGTTGCGTCAATCACCAGGAAGGGATTTTATTTTCATTTTGATTTCTTAGACAGGCTCAACTCCAAGTAATTTAGTCAATTCATCTTTGACCTAATCCAGGGATTCACTACTGGACAGACCTTTCAAGACAACCTTGAACAGACGTTCAGTTTTGGTGTAAAAAGTGTGTGTTGTTTCTCAGCAAGGTACTGGAGAAGACGTTTGATTCTGTCTAACGTTTCAGCCAATACACGGCATTCACCTGAATGACCAAATTAAAGTGAACATAAATTGAACGAAGTTCAAAAGATCCTAACCTATTTCGATTTCCATGCTCTTTGCAAGCATGGAAATCGAAATACGTTAAAACAATAGGGGGTACCTTTTTCTTTTTGGCACTAAGCCGGTAGTGTTTAATGAAGTTTTGTCTGGATGATGGATCATTCTCATCATAAGCATATCAAATTGAAGGCGCAATTGAATTTCATCAGAAGGGGGATTAAGCGATTGCCCTTTTCTTTTGCGCTTAGGAACCATGGAGACAGAACAGTTGCTCGACTTACAAGAATCTAAGAGGAATTTTCCAAATCGATATCCAAGCAGGATTACCTCGGGTAGGGTCTAAACAAGGATCGAGGAGGAATAAGAGTCAAACAAGGTAGAAATTTACAGGTTGAACACAGGAAAGTGTTGTTTAAATTAGGTGATGCGAACTGTCTTTTTAATGTTGTATTCATCTCCGCCTAAGGAACATTTTTCCAGCAAGAAAATTTGAAAAGTCGGAGAACTATTTTTCATTTCAAGTCTGTAATAGACTCTTATATTTCCGGTTGGGTGTATGGATTATAAAATTTGCCCAGACGTACAATGGCAAATATTGCAAGGTAAAAGATTTTGAAAATCATAAACCAGGAACTGTTCAAAATTGAAGAAATACAAAATAGGCGTTATGCCGAATTCTGCAAATCTTTCAAATTTGAACAGGTCCAAATCATTAGAAATTTACGGTCTGCAACATTTTAATGTTCTAAATTCTCTAATTTTGAAAAAGGATTCAAACAGCGGGAAAAGTGGCAAATCCATTTTAGGTCCCTTTATTTTAACGTCAGTCTCTGATCCGCTATCGAGTCCCAATCAAATGCCAGGGAGGCGGTTTTCACACCTGGGTAGACATCGCACCCATCAACACATGAACCGTCATACAAATTCATTTTAGTACCGTCTTGATTAATACATCTCACTTCCCAGTGTCTAGAAAATGCTATGCTTGCTTCATCTACATTCGATAGCAGTTTCCAGAACGGATTGTCTGTATACCTCTTAGACTCTCTTCCAGCTGCCATACTCCTGACACCGACGGTGATAAAGGACGAATGAGTAATGGACTCGTAAAATGTGTGAAAAGGTAGCGTGCTGACGGAGAACAAACTTTATGTTTTTTATCTGCCCTCTGCCTTGTGACTCCTTCTCCGAAGAAAAGGTCTCCCGGGAACGAATTAGAAGATTTATCGCCTTGTTTTGATGAGATTAACCACATCCGTTACCCGCCAACAACAACAACAACGAAACTATCACGCGTGATCCAATCGGCAATTGAATAGCATGTTCAATCAAATCTATTTTTACCGATTTTTATTCCAGTGTTAATGCATGAAATACAAACCATTATAACATCCTGCCCACTGGATGGATGATTGGTTGCTTGGTTGCTTGGGAGACAGAAGAAGCGTGAAACCCTCCAGCATTATCATTGTGTATTCCAGGCTCGTCATTTGCGTGTCATAAATCCTTTCAGCTTTCGAGCCTCCCTTTCGCTGCGAAGGGAATGGGCTTTTAATGCACAGTGCATGTTTTACGATCATTGGATACGGATGTTTCGAAATGAAGAGATGTGTGCGTAAAGTGGAAGCCTTCGGTTCTTAACATCGCTTAATGAGTACATTTTGTTTGCATTGAAAGGATCGAATAATTGGTTGTAAAACTTTTTGTTTCGCTCAGTCACGAACGCAGTTTTCAGGACAGTGCCGTAAAATTATTGCATAAGTTTTATGGTTTATATATGCTGCTCATTAGGGCGTTCTGAGGGAAGATATTGGTTTTGTTTTATAGCAGCTGTAGTGCGGTGGCTCGTAATAATTGAGTTAGCAGATAAAGATTAATCATCTGTAAAGGTTGTTTAATGAATCCAACATGCCATTGTGGTATGACGAAACTTGTTTTAATACATCCGTTGATCCTGGTGGTACCTCTTTTCCATCAATCCATTTCCACCTTAAGCTTTTACTGCATGAAAATGATTTATTAATATTTATGACGAACTAATTTGTATTCAACATATCTGAGATCATTCCAGTAATTCAATAATGCTCAATCAAGTGCTCAAGATCAGCTATGGCAGATTATGCAGATTATGGGTAAGGATTTCCAGATAAACTGACGCGATTGGTTAAGGCGACGATGGATCGAGTGATGTACGTTGCCCGAGTATCGCGGACAATCTCGAGTCCCTTTGAATCTCGAGGGAGTTACGGCAAGGTGATGGACTTTCGTGTCTGCTAGAAGGTGTGATCAGAAGAGCTGGGATAGACACGAGTGGCACGATATTCAGGAAGTCCATCCAGCTTCTTGGCTTCGCCGATGACATCGACATCATGGCACGGAACTTTGAGACGGTGGCGGAAACGTACATCAGACTGAAGACTTAAGCATCGAAGACAAAATACATGAAAGGAAGAGGTTGTAGGGAAGACAATGTTAGCCTCCCACCCCGAGTTCAGATTGACGGTGACGAAATCGAGGTGGTCAACGAGTTCGTGTATTTGGGCTCACTGGTGACCGCCGAAAATGATACCAGCAGAGAAATTCACTGCATTATGGCAGGGAATCTTGCCTACTTTGGACTCCGGAGGACGCTCTGATCGAATAAAATTCGCCACCGCACGAAGTTGACTATCTACAAGACGCTGATTAGACCGGTGCACAGTGGTCTAAAAGTGCCAAAACATGCGTTTTTTAGTTTATGCAAAAACGATCCATTTAAACCATATAGTGTATTGGGAGAAGTTTGTGAACTTAAATAGCTCCTTTTTTTGGGCTTAGCCATTTTATGATTAATCCACATAGCAGTAAGATAAAAAAAATCAAAAAAGATACCAAAATGGTTTTACACAATATTAAAACAAACTTTTTTGCTAAAGACGTCAACCCACTATCTCGTATGTTTACACAGATATGTAATTTTTTTGGTAAGATCCTTCAGAAAATCAAGAATTGCAAATAACTTATCAGGAAGCAGTTTTTTGACGTTAATATTTTGTACACAAATGTTTGTTTATTTTTAAATACGCCATTTTGTCGGGGGAAGCAAATCCCAATCTTCAATATTTCTTCAAATATTCATGGTTTTGACTCAAAACTAGCACTATTTCCAAGGAAAACAATACTAAGTTGGGCGAAATTGGGCAAACTAGGTTAATTCTATTTGAAAGTATACTTAAAATCCTGCCCAATGCATACCAAATCATTAGACTTCTTTAGTATTTTCTGCCGATCTGCTTATTACCAAACTATAGGGTCACGACTTCCCGTATAATTGTGTCATTGTTGTTCTTTTTTATATAGTATAAAACGGAAATACGCATGATGAACATTAAAAAAAATGCTACCTCAAATGATTACTACCTGTATCTCAATATAGTTATATTTCATCAACCATTTCATACAATATCCATCGCCACTAATTTCTTCGTCACTTTCAGAACTGTCGCTTACTTTACATTCACCATCGATGCATTGGTAGAGTTTGAGCATCTTCGGACAAAGACAGTTTAGCTTGTTTCGGAAAAGAAATATTTGTTGAAATTAACGGGTCAGATGATTCAAGCAGACGATTCCGAAGGTCGATGTTTGTTGCTGTTCGGGAGATTTTTCGTATGTGGTCCATCCGAAAGTGCCTTATGCCATTATTTCTTGACTCCTGGGCCTCCTCAGATAACTGCCCAATTGGCACAAGAAAAGGTTGTGTGGTCGTCGAGCCATGGATAAGTTTTTTATGCACCGTTACAGGCAAATAAAACCACGGGTATTCTGTTCGTTCAGTCAACCGGTTACTACAAAGAACACCGAGAATCACATTCTGGGAAGAACAAGGACCACTGTTCGATCAATCAATCGGTCACTGTGAATAACCTGCCGGGGGGAACAGAAACTAATCATAGTTCAGTCAATGTTTGGTCACTACAATAGACACCGGGACTCACCTGCCCCGAGAAACAAGAATCACTGTTCATTCAGTCAACCGATCACTACAATATACAATACGAATCACCTTTTTGTCCAGTCAACCGGTCACCACAAATAAGAATTTGGAATCAAAACTTTTACGCTTGCTTTTACCGCACGCTGAATTGCAATACATACCCTTTTTTTGCATGCCTACTTCGATTTAACACCAAAAGTAAGTGACGTATGAAGGAGCTGCTCTATGTATAAATGCAAGGAAACGATTATCTGTACACGGTTTCCTATAGTTTGGTAATCAGAAAATCGACAGAGAATACTAAAGTAGACTAATGATTTGGTATGCATTGGGTAGCGTTTCCTAGCAACTCCTATCCCTACCTCCCCGTGGTACCGGCCGGGGACTGTGAGCAACCTTAGGGAAGATCGGGTAACCAACCCGGTGGGAGCTTTGGTCATAGGCTGACAGGGAAGGGGAGGTTTGCTGAGCGTCTGTTCTCCAGGAGGAGTGGCTCACAACAGCGTCTGTTCCCCATGTTAGGGGCGGCTGATCTACGTCCGAGTGCCAGTGAAGGACTCTAAGCTCAACTGTGCACCCTGGTCCTCCGGAAAGTTAGGGGGTTGGTGTCAGGCCCTGCGAGCCAGCCGTAAAAAAAGCATTGCAACGGAAAATCAGCAACAGAGGAATACGAACCGTGACCAACGGCAACGACCCCAGCGTCGAAATAGGACTTGCGATTGGAAACTCGGTACGTGGAACTGTCGATCTCTCAATTTCATCGGGAGCACCCGAATACTAGCCAATCTACTGAAGGACCGCGGATTCGGCATCGTAGCGCTGCAGGAGGTGTGTTGGACAGGATCCATGGTGCGAACGTTTAGAGGTAATCATACCATCTACCAGAGTTGCGGCAAACACACGCGAGCTGGGCACAGCTTTCATCGTGATGGGCGAAATGCAGAAGCGCATGATCGGTTGGTGGCCGATCGACGAAAAAATGCGCAGGTTGAGGATCAAGGGCCGATTCTTCAACTTTAGCATAATCACCGTGCACAGCCCTCACTTCGGAAGCACTGATGATGACAAGGACGTATTTTACGCGCAGCTCGACCGCGAGTACGATCGTCAAGATCATCATAGGAGGCCTAAACGCTCAGGTAGGCCAGGAGGAGGAATTCAGACCGACGATTGGAAAGTTCAGCGCCCACCAGCTGACGAACGGGAACGGCCAACGACTCATCGATACGTAGCACCTTTTTCCAACACAGTCTCCCTTATCGTTACACCTGGAGATCACAACAGCAGACGGAATCGCAAATCGACCACGTTCTGATTGATGGACGGCACTTCTCCGACATTATCGACGTCAGGACCTATCGTGGCGCTAACATCGACTCTGACCACTACCTGGTGATGGTCAAACTGCTCCAAAAACTTTCCGTCATCAACAATGTACGGTACCGACGCTCGCCACGGTACAACCTAGAGCGACTGAAGTAACCGAATGTCGCCTTAGCATACGGGCAGAATCTCGAGGCAGCGTTGCAGAGGAGGGCGAGCTCGATGTGCCGACGCAGCCGAGAGCACCATCGGGTGCGTGGAAAGAAGGAGGAGTGCAGAGCGATTTTGGAGGATAAGAATGCAGCGCGGGCGGTAATACTGCAGCATGGAACCCAACAGAACGTGGAACGCTATAAACAGAAGCGGAAACAGCAGACCCGCATCTTTCGGGAGAAAAAACGCTGCCAAGGAGGAAGCGGAGTGCGAGGAAATGAAACTGCTGTGCCGTTCTTAAGAAACACGGAAGTTCCACCAGAAGCTCAACGCATCCCGCAACGGCTTCGTGCCGCGAGCCGAAATGTGAAAGGATAAGGACGGGAGGCTCTTGACGGACGGACGTGAGGTGATTGAAAGGTGGAAGCAGCACCTCGATGCGCACCTGAATGCGAGGAGAACGTAGGCACGGGAGACCAGCGCAATGGAGGAAACGACTACGTCAGTGCAGCAGAGGACGGAACTGACCCAACTCCCACGCTGAGGGAAGTTAAGGATGCCATTCAGCAGCTCAAAAACAACAAAGCAGCTGGTAAGGATGGTATCGCAGCCGAACTCATCAAGACGGGTCCAGATAAGTTGGCCACCTGCCAGCACCGGATAATAGTCAGGATCTGGGAAACAGAACAGCTACCGGAGGAGTGGAAGGAGGTGGTAATCTGCCCCATTCACAAGAAAGGCAACCATTTGGAATGTGAGAACTTCAGAGTGATCACCATTTTGAATGCCGCCTACAAAGTGCTATCCCAGATCATCTTCCGTCGTCTATCACCTAAAATGACCGAGTTCGTGGGAAGTTATCATGCCGGCTTCATCGACGGCCGATCGACAACGGACCAGATCTTCACCGTACTGCAAATCCTTCAGAAATGCCGTGAATACTAGGTCCCAACGCATCATTCGTTCATCGAATTTAAGGTGGCATACGACAGTATCGACCGCACAGAGCTACGGAAAATCATGGACGAGAACGGCTTTCCTGGGAAGCTGATCAGACTGATCAAAGCAACGATGGACGGTGTGCAAAACTGCGTAAGGGTTTCGGCTGAACTATCCAGTTGATGCGAATCTCGCCGGGGAGTGCGACAAGGTGACGGACTCTCATGCCTACTCTTCAACATCGCTCTAGAAGGTGTAATGCGATGAGCCGGACTCAACAGCCGGGGTACGATTTTCAAGAAATCCGGTCAATTTGTGTGCTTGGCGGACGACATGGACATTATCGCAATAACATTTGGAACGGTGGCAGAACTATACACCCGCCTGGAACACGAAGCAACAAAGGTCGGACTGGTGGTGAGTGCGTCAAAAACAAAATACATGCTAGTAGGCGGAACCGAACATGACAGGATTCGTCTAGGAAGTAATGTTACGATAGACGGGGATAGTTTCGAGGTAGTGGATGAATTCGTTTACCTTGGATCCTTACTGACGGCTGACAACAATGTGAGTCATGAAATACGAAGGCACATCATCAGTGGAAGTCGTGCAGTCGAAACTACGGTCAAAAAAGATTCACCCCCGCACCAAATGTACCATGTACAGAACGCTAATAAGACCGGTGGTTCTCTATGGACACGAGACATGGACTATGCTCGAGGAGGACCTGCAAGTACTTGGAGTTTTCGAGCGACGTGTGCTAAGGACGATCTTCGGCGGTGTGCAGGAGAACGGTGAGGGGCGGCGAAGAATGAACCACGAGCTCGCTGCACTCTACGGCGAACCCAGCATGTTGCAAGAATGCCGGACAACAACATGTTCGCTACTGATCCGGTTGGCACAAGAAGACGTGGAGCGCAGAGAGCACGATGGGCGGACCAGGTAGAGCGTGATTTAGCGAGCATGACCGAGGATGGAGAGCGGCAGCCGCAAACCGAGTATTGTGGCGTACTATTGTTGATTTTGTCTTATCTTAAATGTGATGTTGTACAAATAAATGTATGTTTGTAATGGGTAGCGTTTTAAGTATGCTTTTAAATGTAATAAGCCTGGTTAGCCCAATTTTGCCCAACTTCCAGCTGTTGGCCTTTGAAATAGTGAGAATTTTGGGTCAAAACCTTGAATATCTTAAGAAATATAAAAGATAGGAACTTGCCCATTAGTCTGACTGGTGTGGTATATCAATCAAGTGCTCTATTTTCCAATAGTTTGAACTGTTTGGAAAAATGGCTTCAGGAAATACAAAATGGTACAAAACTTTATTAAACGGTGGATTACTCAAGTCCTCCGCCCAAGCCAAACCCGGTAATTGCTCTCCGCTTAGACTCACAGCCGCAATGCTCTGAGGAGTAATCAACTTTCGCAAGTGCGACACAGGCAATAAAGTAGAGCACAGGCAATTCTCATGAAAAAAGCAACTATCCCAGACTGAAGTCGGTTGATTTCACGCTACATTGCGGTCATTTACGAGATGTACCGTGCGGAAAGTTTTCACGCTCGTTTCCCTTTCGCTTGTGCTTGGAGATGAAGATTCTCTGCCACCATTCTGCCTGTCTATAATGAAGCCAAAAGAGCTCCAGCGTATTATTGATGGAGCACGAAGAGATGCGCGGGATGGCAATAGTCTTGCCAGCCCATAATGTGCCACGAACAGCACGAACGACCTTGGATAGCTATTATGGCCTTCTTCAACACAGCACGCCTTCTCTTTGTGCTGGGTTTTGAAATGAAATTTTCCACTCATTCGGTTGAAAAAAATCGATATTTCTGATTCGAGAATTGTTTCAATTTTAACGCCTGGCTCTAATACCAGGAAGACCCTCAACCCTCCCGTGTCTGGTTGGCTGTGTAGATTACTGGTTTCAAATATCGTGACAAACATCCATAAACCGAGCCTGACATGGCAGCTTTAACAGGTGCCTCAGTAGAACTTTGAATCCGCCACTATAAACATCCATAATTCAACGCCACACCGCTATCACCGTCGTAACATGTTCCACACATAGCTCGTAAATTGATGCCCTTCCCCTCAAGCACTCTTGTACCACGAACTTAACCTTGATGTAGACATACACTCATCGACGGTCACGTCGCGTCGTCCAGAGAGTATACCGGGAAATTTGACGTACACTTCAAACTTAACAGAGCCAATCGAATAGAGACAGAGGAGGGAAAGCACACACACACACAAAACAAAACTTACCTTCCACCTTGCCGAGTGCGAGCACGAAAATGGTCTGCACGGCCGGGATGGCCCACGCCACCAAATGGAACAGATGGGACCGGTTCTCGATCGCTTCGTGACCCCACTTGAGGCCGGCGGCGAGGAACCAGGCCAGTGCCAGACAGGCCCACCAGGCGAATGCGGCCATGCTGCAGAAGTAGAGGGCCATGAAGAGCACCGTGCAGGACGTTGACTGGCGGTGGCCCTGCAAAAAAAAATAATGAAACAAGAATGAGGTGAAATTAAAATGTGAATTGATGGTTGGCTAGAACGTAAACAAAGGGGGTTAATCTACCGGTCACAAGTTTCCCAAAATTGCATTTTTTGTTTTGTTTTGTTTGCAAGCCGCTCGGTAATGCATTTGTGAAAATCACGCAATGAACACTGTTATTATGCAGTGGCCACCACGCGATTCTCTCCAGTAACTCTACCTGTACTAATCCTGAAATAAAAGAGTTCATGCATAGTACATAAAGTAAATGTGTATGTTTACTGGAGCTGTTTTTAGATAGATGTAATCTTGCGGTGGCAAGTGAATTTCAGATTTTAAATTTTTGTTTTTCCCGGTTTTCCTGGTTTCTTCTATAAAAATTCCTGGTTTTTTAACAATGCTTCAAATCTATCGGTTTTGCAGATTCCCTATATTCTTCTAAATGGAGAAACATGTTAAGTATATTATATATGTATTTAGTAAAATACTTCAGATGATATGCTTCGTATGCATACTAAACTGGTTTGAAAAAACAGAAGTAAAATAATTATTACCTTAGGTTTATTCAACGTTCGCTGTTCGGGTGTCGAACCAGATAGTAAAATATATTTAAAATACATCAGTGCTCATCCGGTTCATGTCAACAAGTTAAAATTAAATTTTGACAGATACAAATCCATTAACTGAGTATTTGTTTCAGTCCAAGGTTTTTCACTTAGCTAACGTCTACTGTAATCAAGCGGCTGAAGACCAATTGCTTGACCTTCACTCAAGCCTTAATCCTGGTTTAACTAAATGGGTACATTAGTCCTCGACGATATTGACATTTATGTCATTAACACTCAGAACACGAAGCCTTCGGTAAAATGTGTAACGGCGAACTTGCAATGTTTGGAAAATCACAGCTCAGCCAGTTATTAACAAATTTCTAATTTATTGACACCATCTGAAATTTACTTTAAAGATTAATTCGGGTACAATAGATTTAAAATCCATCGATATATTGCAGAGTAATGATTTTTCAAACATTGCCAATTTGCCGTTACACATTTTACCGGAGGCATCGTGCTTGGAGTGTTAAAAATCAAAACTAGCCCGCAAGCAAATAATGCAGCTATTATTAAATATTTACATCAATATTTAATGTAGAGACGAACCAGCTAATGGCTGAACGTCTCCTTAATAAAGATAATAATAATACTAATAACCCATTTTCCTTAGCCTCCCCTATCGCAGTCGGTAAAGGCGAAGCTATAAAGTAAGACCATGCTGGAGGCGGCTGGGTTCGAGTCCTGGCTCGGTCTAGGAATTTTTCTGGTTGAAAAATTTCTCAACTTCCCTGGGCATGGAGTATGATTGTGCTTGCCACACAATAATACTATTGCAAAAATGGAACAGAAAGCTCTCAATTAACAACTGTGAAAGTGCATCTAGAACACTAAGTTAATCTAGCTATTAAAATTGTTTTAAAATTTTTGGCAATGTTATTTTAAAACATTATTGCGCATTTAAGGGTTAAGATGTTTCATCTGCTCTTCGAGTAATGATGCTTCTTTTTGAGCAGATGCAAGTATTTTTGCTTTTTTAGCCTCCAACTCCTTAACATTAAAGTGTGAGGTTAGGGACCGTGCACTGATTTACATGAGCTTTCATACGAGTTATTTTAGTCAATATGCTTGATTCGTAGTTTCAATAAGAACAAGTTATCTAGGAATAGCTCAAAAGTCAAAAGCTAGAGTTCTATCAAGGGTCGGTACCACTACTATTTCTATGACTATTATAGGAAATCCACGAATACTTTAAAGTAATGAAATTGAGTTGATCATGTAATGCTCAAAAACATAAAAAAGAGTTGGATATGCTTAACGTCAAATATCAGACTAAAGTGGTCATAGAATAGAAAGCGAGCAAAAGTCAATTTTGAGGAAGGCACGAATCGGGTTGATCATCTCTTTCACCAAGCTCCCCTTTGGGGAGGGATGGTGAGGGGTATCTCTCCCCGCCACCACTGGCAAAAGATCATCTCTTTTGCCGTACAATCGTAATCGTATAATTTGGGAAATTTTCGCCCTTTTCGTGTGTGCAATCTTGAGATTATGTAATTAATTTCCTTGAACCTTGAAGTTTACAGTTTTATAATCAGACGCATTAATAACGAGATAATAAATAATGAATAAGAGGCTAAAGCCGTTCGTCTCCGGTCCATGATGGGTTGATAGGTAGGGTCCAAGTGAGGGAGCTGCATCCCTGGTGTCGATAGCATTGGTACTCAGCACGGAAAAAAAAGATCGACGGAAAACATATCAAGGGAAAAATGAATGGCTGTACGCCCAAGGAACAATTTTGGTTTTATAAGGGTTCTGGAGACCATGATTTAGACTTGTAAAATGCTATAAAAACTCTATAAATCTTGCAATGTTACTTGGGCGGGAAAGTGTATTTTTATTTTTGGCTTCATACGACTAGCTAGAATGGAAACCACGCTGGACTAAAAATAATAATAAAAAGTGCTTCATAACCTTATTGTGTTATGGGCTCAACCATATAAAATATGATTTAATCGTTTGTAATATCGTTCGCATATCGCACTGCATAGACCTCTTCGTCAACCGGACTTTCTATTTTTGGAACCACAGAGCAGGAATTATGCACTACATGAGCCAATTCGAGCAATCAGCCGGCAGCTCAACAACTTCTTTGATGTTTCGTCATCGGCTACTTGGGCTTTTTGGTACCGTTGACCTTAACTAATTAGTTTAAGTTTTATTCATTTAGACACTGCACAGTGGTCCAGAATGCAGATTTAGGTGGAATGATATGTTTTGAGCCTGAAACTGAAACTTTAGACTAAAAGTCTCTCCTACAAAGTTATTCCTTATAGTTAGGCCCTCATTTTTATGACAATGAATTCTAGGGTGGTTCCTATTATCATTAAAATCAAAAATCTAACTTTTTTGTTTGATTAAATTAAGGTTTACATTCTTCGGCAAAGTTATAGCTGAGCTAATTTCAAGCAACTTTGTAGAAAATAACTTTTTTGTATCTCTTAAATTGGCCGCTTTAGAGCTATTTTCTTGAGTTGAGTTAGGGTGGCTCTTGAAAAAACAGTTTTTTTGTTCTAGTTTTCTTATTTCAAATTTCTCAGCAAAGGTGTCTTCAGATAACTTTTAGATCTTAAGAAGGCGCAAGTTTTTGCTGCACAAAGCTTGTCAATATCTTTCGCTGATCAAGAATTATTGACATTTTTATACTAAAAATATGCACTTTTCAAATGTTAATATCTCTGGTTGGGGCAAACAAAAAAAAGTTTTTTACGGAATTTGAAAGGGCGTATGTTATTCTCAATAATATGACAAGTATGTATGTTATTTTTTAAACTCGTATAAAATCAATTTTAATTTAGTCATATTTTTTACTATAATTGGGTATATCTTTTTTATTAGAAGAGATACAGGCAACAAATTTGAGTATGAAACATTCGTCTAGAAGAGTTTTAAAATTCTCTAGAAGATAACTTTCATGAGAAATTTCAAATAAAAAAGTTATTGGCAAAAAATGGATTTCATAGGACCACTCTAATGACAAATTTATATAAAATGTGCTAGTACATTTGTTTCAATATTTGGACATTTAGTGTCTTGGAAGAAGTTTTTGTTCTTTAAAATTCCCTTCTTTTGGTGTTTGCAAACGTCAGGGTGGTCCTCAAATTAGGGAATTTTTAAAACTAACTTTTTTGTTTTACAAAATAAAAACATGTGTTGTTTGAAAAAGTTGTAGCTAAGTTAATTGCAAGCAACTTTGTCGAAGAAAATTTTTTTCTATCTCTTATCGTTCTCATTTTAGAGTATTTTTTCGGAGTTGACTTAGGGTGTTCCTGGAAAAAATAGTTTTTTAGCAATAACTTTTTTATTTGAAATTTCTCATGAAAGTTATCTTCTAGAGAATTTTGAAACTCTTTTAGACGATTTTTTTTTTACCGGAATTTGTTGCCTGTATCTCTTCTAATAAAAAAGATATACCCAAATATAGTAAAAAATATGAATAAATTCAAATTGATTTTATACGAGTTTAAAAAATAACATACCTTTAATTTTGTCAAAATATTGAGAATTACATACGCCCTTTTAAATGCAACTTTTTTTTTGTTTGCCCCAACTAGAGATATTAACATTTGAAAAGTGCATATTTTTAGTATAAAAACGTCAATAACTCTTGATCGGCGAAAGATATTGACAAGCTTTGTGCAGCAAAAACTTGCGCCTTCTTAAGATCTAAAAGTTATCTGAAGACACCTTTGCTGAGAAATTTGAAATAAGAAAACTAGAACAAAAAAACTGTTTTTTCAAGAGCCACCCTAACTCAACTCAAGAAAATAGCTCTAAAGCGGCCAATTTAAGAGATACAAAAAAGTTATTTTCTACAAAGTTGCTTGAAATTAGCTCAGCTATAACTTTGTCGAAAAATGTATACCTTAATTTAATCAAACAAAACAGTTAGATTTTTTATTTTAATGATAGTAGGAACCACCCTAGAATTCATTGTCATAAAAATGAGGGCCTAACTATAAGGAACAACTTTGTAGAAGAGACTTTTAGTCTAAAGTTTCAATTTCAGGCTCAAAACATATCATTCCACCTAAATCTGCATTCTGGACCACTGTGCACTGACAGCTGAATTATTAATAAACAAATAAACAAATAATTGTTGTCATCCCAAGGGGTAAGTCACTCAGCACATTGTGCCAAAAATAGATTCGGCACAGCTTGGGCACATCCATCGGCACATATTCAGCACAATATGGTAGGCATTTTATTGTTGTAAATAAAATGGGAGCACTGCTGGATAACTGTCATTGAAGTTGTTAACAACATTACCTGTTGTTTGACTGTATATTCAGGAACATCCTCTAATTGAATATACCAGAGGAATTCAGACCAGCAGTTCACTTATAGATCTAAATACGAAAGGTAGGTTCTAGAGTGGGCTCAAGAGAAAGAGGCATTTAATCAGACCACCCTAATTCAAATAATGCAGCAACTCCCACAAAACAAATCATCCTCTATAGTCGGTCTCCAAAAATGCGCACCTACGGTTCCAACTCATTCCGGCCGCTGATAGACCGATGCTTTTCACATCACGAAAGGCTACGTTTCTGGTTACACTAAAAAACAGAACTTTTATTACCCTATGGAACACAAAACCCCAAAATTTCGCACAACCGCCACTACCCGCGGCATTCTCAATCCGATTTATGCTTGCGATTTCAAACCAAAGCATTCAAGGTGTCAGAAATACCGCATTACCGGGATGGGTATTTTACAAACAATCGCAGCTTGCTCTATGACCGGTAAAATCGGCACACTTGCGGCACACTGCCAAAAAAAGATGACCCACAATTGGTGTGCGGAGTGACCTACCCCTTGTGTCATCCCTACTATTTTCTGTATTTCACTGTGCAGCATTAATGGCCACTCGCTCAATTTCAACTTCTATTTTCATACTGCCGTACCCTAGCGGAACTATCAGCTTACCCTTTTCAGACCTTTCTCTAGGTAATAATACAACTCTGAAAATCGTAAACTTCACATATGAACAGGGCTGGTAGCGATCACTGCTGTCAAAAAATAGTCATTTTAGTGACCATGTTGAAGAAACAAGTGACCAAATAATCACTAATAGTTGTAAAACTAGTGACTTAAAAGTGACATAAGAGCAGAAAAGTAGTCGTTATGATGGTACATCAAATAAATGTTTGATGTTTTAGACTTATTCAATTAGTATCTCATAAATACTAATGTACGATATGAACCTTTAGAGCAAATGATTCAATGGATAGATTATGGCCAAACCCACGGTATACGTCAGGGTGTCTACGAATTGGAAAAACCTGGAAAACCGGGAATCCTCAGGAAATGTTATTTTTCTTAAAATACCTGGAAGTCTCAGAGAATTTGATAATTTTCTGACTAAGGATATTTTAAAGAAAATTATGAATTTTTAAATAAAAGTATTGAATATTTCTCGTTATTTTCATTCACCTTTTGAGCTTTATAGATCCACAGTAACAAATAAATTTAAAAAAAACAGAGGATTGATAAGTTTTTTTTTTTGTTTTTGGAACATGTATATTTCCTTGATATTTTAAAACTACACTAGCTCTGCACTTTAAAGCTATAATACTTCAAGAAATTTTTAAGAATATGGAGTCAAATTCCATGCACAGTTTTAAAGGTTCATGGAATTTTATTATAATTTCTAAGGAGTGATCCATGGGAGTTCTGCGAAAAAAAATCTTTCAGAAAAACATCAAATGCAATCTGATTTCAAGATAGTTCTGAGGAATTTTAGATTTCATGAGAAACTTGATAGTTTTGAGTAGAATTTTAAGAAACCCTGAATTGAATTCAAAGTAAATTTTATTTATAACTTTTAAGAATTTCTGAGGAGCACAGCTCCTGTGAACTTCAGAGGAAAATTCCAAAGGCATTCTGATGATAATTTCATAAAGTTTGTGGGAGAAATAATAAAAGGAGGATTTCAATAAAATCTGAGAATCTTTCCAGGAATTCGTAAAAAAAATTCAGGAGAGTTTGCCAAACACATAATGAGAAGAAATCTAAGGAATTTGTGAGGAGAAATTCCAATGAATTCTTCAGAGACTTTCAATGTGAGTAGAATTCCAAAGGAAGGAGTAAGATTCAAAAGGAAATCTGAAATGAATTCAATGAATATTCGGGGAATCTTTCCAAAGGGATTTATACTGTGATGAATTTCAAGGTAATTCCGAGGAAAACTAAAAGAAAATTTAATTCGGAGGAAAGCTTCATCGAAATGTTGAGGAATATTTCAATTGAAATCTCCGTTGAATATGGAATGAACAATTCTGAGGCCTTCAGATTTACTTGAAAGTTCGCAAATTTTTCTTGCCTTGAAGTTCTGATTTAGTTTGAGAAACTAGCCTGATGCTCACAATACTACTTCTCATCAAATTCTTAAGCCTGGACTTTATAGGACTTCCTAAAGTTTACTCAATTTTTTTAACGATCATGTAACTTCTTTAAAATGTATGTGAATCCTCTAATGATAACGGAACTGCTCTGAGGTTCTCTGTTTTTTTTTTCTGAAAATCTCAAAACTTCTCTAAAGTTTTTGCAATTCTCATGAAGCTTGTTGTACTGTGCTGAATTTAATTGAACCAGTCTAAAAATGTTTAAGCTTCAGTGAACTACTGAGCTTACGCGAAGACCTCAATTAACTTTTTAACGTCTTTGAAGTTATCTGAAAATCTGGGAACATTTTTTTTTTATTAATGGCACTTCGTTGATGTTCTCTAATCAACTTAGCTAAATTTTCACATTTTTAAGTTTTTGAAATGTCCATGATATAACACCTTTAAAATACTCTCACATTCTCCGGATGTTCATATAATTTTTATCGAGTTCCAGAAATTCTCTCGGAGCTTTGCTGTAGTTTCCGAAAATTCCGTGAGTTTCTCGAAACTTCTTTAATATTTCTACAAATTTCTTGAAATTATTTGACCTACCCTTTGATTCTCTGATCTGTCTTGATGTTCTCGAAGCTTCTCTAAAGCTCTCAATTCTATTGAAGATCTCGGTTCTGCTCGGAAATAAATGGAATTCTCGTAAACACCTTTAAATTTCCCTGCAATTCTCTGGACTATGAAGTTCCTGAAATATTTCAGAAGTTTTTATAAATTCTCTCAAGGTTATACTTCCCTTAAATTCTCAGTACATCTTAAGGGTTCTCAATTTTTTTTCAGCACATCCTGAAACTATCCTGAATTTTTCTAAATTTACGATTATAGATCTTTAAACTGGTCCAAAAGTCTGGACTAAAGTTACGGGAACTGCTCTTAGGTTCTAAAAATCCCCATAGATGTCTAGATCAAGCTTTTCCGAAGTGCTTAGAATTTCATAAAAAAATGCACAATACCCCTCAATTTTTCTATATTTCTCAAGTTTGCTTGACACTTGTGAAGTTCTCTGAAATTTTAGTAACTTCATAAAAGAACCGCTTTGGGGTTCTTGAAGCTTCCAGTAAGTTCCCCATATTTTCAGCCAGTTAACTTCCCTTATTCCCACAGTTTGTTTATGGAGCTTCACTGAAATTCATAGCAGCTCTTTTCATTCCACAGAACTTCTCCAAAGTTCCTAAAATTGTTGTGAAGTTATTGGGGCTGCAATAAAGATCTCCAATTTTTCATAAAGTTAATTACGCATTTGAACATATCTTTAATTTTTTACTTAATTCTGGCACTTTGAAAATTTTCAATATCTTGAACTTGCACGTGGAATACGAAACTTCAAGACATTGAATATTTTTAGATCTTGGAATTACTCAAATTAAGTAAGTTTTTTTTTTAACTTTATTAAAGTGGGAATTAAGTAAGCGTTGAACTTCAACATTCAATGGATTTGATTGTAAAGCTGTTTCTTTAAAACTGATTGTCATGTCTTAAATCGTTTAGGTTAATTGCTGCTGTTTTTGATATACCAAAAAAGAGCATATTTTTAACGCATATAAGTCTGGAATTTATCCGTTAATGTTCTGGAAAAACCTGGAAAACTCAGATAATTTTATTTAGCAAAATAAGTAGACATCCTGTGGATAGAGAATGACCATGGAACGTCACAAAGCAAAGAATGAAATAAATTCACGCTAAAAAGTTGAAAATAGTGACTGATTACAAGAAAAAGTAGCTATAGAGACTTGGCTTTAAAAAGGACACTTTGAACATTAGAAGTTATTAAGGGGGTATTCCCAATCTTTTGCCTTTTTTCGGCCTGTTTTTCAATTAATTTTTTTTCAAGGAAAATGAATAGTAATGCGCCTAACTCTTTGGGATTCTTGTTTATTGAACATTAAAGTTTACAAATAAATTTTTTTCGACATAAAAAAAGACATTATTGACGTCACAAAATGGCGGCAAACAGACCCCTGTTCGCCGCAAACGCCTGGACGGGCGAAGACTTTTCTCTGGAACGGCTTCATCTGAAACAGATTTCGTGATGAAATTATAATCTGCATAAGATTCTCTGGAGCTTCTCCCGTTGGCAGCAAAAAATCTTGCAAATTAACAAAATGGCGGCCATATGAAAAAACAGGCGATTTTTAGCCCGCTTTTTTGCAGCTTTAAGGTGCTTCAAACAATGTTAAATGTTAATATTTTTGGCTGAAAGTGGGAGAAGCTCCAAAGAATTTAATAAGGAACAAAATGCGCAAAGATTCAAGTCAATATCTCTTATAGTTTCTGAGAAAAATCTTCGCCCGATAAAAAAAATGTGGTTTCGAGAAAAACGCGTTTAAAGTTTTGACTTTAGTTAAAACCATTTGGGGGTTCTTACCATTAGTCAGCTGTGCCTGGACACCGAATTCGCTGATCGGAAAACGGCTTGGGGGGATGAAAGTATATAGTCTAAAGTACAAAAAAACGTGAAAAAAAAAATTTGATTTTTTGAAAAAAAAGATCGGGAATACCCCCTTAAACATTTTCTGTGGTTTAAGGGGAGGTTTACTTGGATTTGGCTGAAAAACAGTTGAACTTTGGAATTTTTTTTCAGGAGAATGAAAAGACATACGAACTTTCGGTTTCGATAATTATATTTGTCCACTATTCCTGAATACTTGGAAATTTTTTGAAAGTAAAAAAACAAAATGGCGGCTCAAAATGGCGGCTCGCTTGGAGGAGTGTCAGTCAGGTTTTGCTGCAGAACTTCGAGTGCACACCCTCTGGTGGTGAACTGAAATGAAATTTTTTTATTGTGGTTAAAGTTGATAATATTCCCTATGGCTTATACCTAACTAGAACGAAATCCGACAAAAATTGACCAAATTATGGACATTTGGAAATTTAGTGCTTTTTTTACCCCTTTTTTCTCACTTTGACCTTGCTTAAAAAATAGTAACTAACAATTTTTTTTTCATTTTAGGTATAAGCCATACAAAAAATAGTATCCTTCAAAGCGCAATTTTCCGATTGTCAATCGGATCATTTGTTCAAGCCCTATGCTCTAAGTTGTTATAAAAAATATGGTTTCGAGAAAAACGCGTTTAAAGTTTTTGTTGCGTCCCTCAGCGGGCATGACAAAGGTTCACTCAAAGCGCCATAACTCGCTAAATATGTTTCGGATCGTAAAATCCTTTCGGCCACATATTCTACACACTTGTAGCTTTCATTTTATGCAAAAAATCAATTTTTTTTTGAAAAAATCCAAGTAAACCTCCCCTTAAAAAAATGTTAAGGTTGTTCCGCAATCTAGTGCCAATCACCGACGGACATCAATTGCCATCCATTGACGGCAATCGAATGTTCAGAAAGGCAGCTTCCACACCTGCGTAGGATATCGCACCCATTCAACACACATGGGTCAGGACCAACGGCTTTACTTCCCATCCGAAGGAAGACGTGTCCAGAGATTTTTATGCCTCAGAAAAACTGATGGAAATGTCTCTATAAGTTTACCATCCATCTAGACAAAAGATTATAGTAAATTGCCCAAAAAATAATCTTTCTAGTTTTAGAGAAACCACTGGAGGATCCAGTGTCCCCAGGGCTCAAGTGTGTCCAGTCTCCCCTACACATAGATTAAAAATAATATATTCAATTTCATTCTTTAAAACCTTTTAAAGGGACAAGAAATTATTTTGTGATCAATGGTATTTTATTAATTCTATCGGTTGTAATTATAACAAAAGCAATTTATCAACTCAACTTTACTCAGAAAGAGCGTTAAAATTGAAAAAAACGCTGACTGCCTGCGGCACTGAATAGTTCTATTCCGCCTAAACAGAACTTACCGTGATTTAAAAGATTGTACGTAAGCACCATACCTTTAGAAAATGAAGATATCCTTAGAAAAATATGAAATGTGATAGATCTGTATTTATTGAGTAAAAAAATGAGCCTTTCCTGTTAGGAGAATCTGCCAAATTTTCGTTAAGGATCGTATTGATTAATATCATGGGATTTAATCGGAAGATATATGGTACTGGTTGCAGCTTACCACGATCAATGTCCTAATCAGAAGTGGCAAGAGACATACATTGTCAGAGGTGGCAGGTTCAATATCTGGATGCTCAAGGAACATTAAATTGGAGACTAAACGTTCCATTTAGGACGTAATGGTCAATCATGGACAAGACTGAGAAGAATTTACGTCACATAAACAGTCATATTCAAAGTTGCTGCAACCACTCCAACGATAGTTGAATCGAAAACTAAATGACTGAAAACTAAACACAACAAAGGGACAAATTGATCGTGATAACTTTCATACATAAAAACGCTCCACTTATCCCCCCTATCCCGCCTTAAATCTTTCATCATCAAAAGCCCAAGATGATCCAGTTACCGCACATCAATAGTTCCATGAAGTGAATACAAAACAAGCCGGTTTTCCATCTTGTAACCGGTTTCGCTAAACTTAGATGTCTTCCAGCGAGCCGTTTTCCACCTAGCCCACGCCACACTCACTGAGCCTGCGATGCTGGATGCTGAACAAGCCAGCGAAAGAAACGAGACCAACTTGAAGTACCATTTCTTCCAACATCAAAGAAGACGAGTGGAGGGAATAAAAAAAACGGCACACCATACCTTTAAAATCAACGATTGTGTTTTGTCCCGCATCTGTGCGCGCGCAGCAAACTTTCTAGGAAGTCCTACCACCACCGACGGATGACGACAACCATGGGGAAAAGAATCGCGCAATGAAATGTGAAATATCAACTTTTTTCCATCTTGCCATTCTTTGCAGCACATTCAGTTCCCCAGATCCTTTCTGCACATGGCATAAATATTTATATGGAACGCGAAAACAAAATATTAATTCAATATCAAAACGCGACGGGGAATGGAAAATGTGTAACGGTCATAATCTTCCACTGCGAGGAACTCCGATCCGACTCGGCCGTGGCATTCATAACTTGTGGCTCTGCTTAAGTTCAAGGCATTTGTATTCATAAGCTGGCGATCGGAGAAGTTCTTAGACCATTAGGGGGGTTTGTTCTACGATAATCCAAAATGCACAGCCGGCGTTTCGACACCGATGATTAAAATTAAAAATCCAGCGACTTCAACTGGCAGGCGACGAACCCTAAAGTTGTCGATCGTCATTATTTTTTCTTTGAATTACCTACATCGCTTGGGTTTGCGTAAAACTTGCATGTACCCTTGCCCTGAAAGTGCATGTATTGTTCTTTTTCTTACGAGCCTCTTCTACGTCTTCTACTGCGCCATTCCTGTCGCGTTGTTGTCGCATTTGATGACAACGAATGCAACGGGACGGACGGCGACGACGGCTTGCTGCTTTCGTTAATCCGTGCGTGCTGTTCACTGCACTGTGATCTTCCCTGCATGCAAGACGATGATCCCCACAATGCCCTCCTGCTCGAGCTGAAGATGTTGAACATGAGCATCAGTGGGCACAAATGACACCAGCTTTGTGTGTTACGCCCCGGACCGTATAAAACTGGCTGGCGTGGAACGTAAGGAACATGTACCCATTCGGATTCTCGCCTGTCGTTGCTAGTTTTCGTTCACTCGTTTGTTGTTGAGAGGGCCCTGCCAGGTTCAATCCGTGGAAGGGATTGAATGCATGTGTTTTGCATAAGGGCACATAAGGTAGAGTAGTGCAGGCTGTGGAAGGTGATGACTGACGGTTTGCTAGTTGTAGTAGAGAGAGAGAGAGTCACCTATGGAGTTTGATTTAATTTACTGGTACGTACAAGCAAACAGGAAGGGTGTGTAATTATGAAGTTTTTATATTTTAAGATGCACGATTACTTGAGGAAACGATTTTTTTTCGTCATATTAATGAGCTTTGCTGAATGCGAGAAATATAAATATGTGGGAATGTATAAACCATTCATAGTCCATAGAACGCAATGAGCAGTACTGGAAGAACCAACGAGATTTCATAGGCAGAGTTTAGTAAGCAACAAAGGTAAGTTAAGCTCTTATTGCGTTTCCATTTACGCTTCTATACAGCTGTTATCCTGCTGTTTAGTTGTATGTAAACTTGAAAGGTGCTTATTGAACTTTTTCCCTGTTATCCAATAATCACTACACAGCTTTTCCTTGAAGCCGGGTAAAATAATAATGGCATAGAGGTAACTCTAAGACCACAAGAAGACCCGAAGAAACGTGCTCAACTTTTTGGCTCAGCTCTGGTACTCTCTTCGGTTCCCTGCTAATCGATGCACCCCTCAAAACATGAGAAAATTCACGAACAACTCATTTTATCTGTCACACTTTCTTAGTGAATCAAAACAAACATAGTGTAGTACTAGATTTTCAACTGGAATGGGGTACGTTAATCCATTTGCTTGGGACTAATAGGCTAGTAAAGTACACGAGACGACCGTTGGCAAACCTTGACACGACTAGCTTAGCTATACGCCAACACTTAGAACTGATGTAAACAAATCTACATGACCTTCTTCAACAAAATCGCTGAGTAGTGGCTTTATAATAGTGCACATGAATCACTTTTCTTGACTAGTTATTTCAGCTTTTTAAAGAAGCAGAGTTAAAGCTGTAGAACAGCACACGTCTAAAAATAAACCAAGTTGACTGTAAAAATGCTTCCAAAGTTGCACTAACACAGTGTATCAGCTGAGAACAGGTTGTATAGTTGTTGAAAAAGCACTTTCGATGCATATGTTATTCAGCAAAAGTGATTGGTTGAGTAGAAGCCATCGAATGAGTAATATATTAGCATATATATTAGCTTTGTTTTGCAACTACAACTGGCTGCTATTCAGTGCGACTGACAAATTGAATAATGGTTGTGAAAAAGTTGAGTAAACTCTATTATACTAGCTTATGCTTGTAGCCTTGCAGTCTTTTTTCAGCAAAGGGCGTAGCCAGGATTCAAATTAAAGGGGAGGGGAGCAAAAAAAATTATGGAGAATTAAGTTAGACGCTGATTAGCTTTACACCTTTATACCGAACGCTATTATACCGTATTCATTACTAGGTCGATCGCCATTTAAACGAAACTGAATTTTCAGTCATACTTCGGCTTATGTCATCGGTATTTTATGAATTAGTGTAAAAATACAACATGTTTTTAGATAATGTATCCAGGGTGCCAGAACTTTACAAAACTCTTCAGATTGTCTTTAAGTTTCAAGTTTTTTTAGTCGTTGTCGGGGACCGTCCCGACCGATTGATGGTGACTTCTACTTGCCCTTGAACTTTCCTTTCCAGTCCGTATCCTTCCTTGCTCCAATCAAATCCCGAGCCAAATCCTTCGTCATCCGTAGGCCAATCCCTTATTCTCGCATGCAGAACACTACACGTCTTATCCACAAAATACCGTTTATTACAAGAACACTACATTGATTTTATTAACAACAACACTACATTTATTCTTACTAAAACTAAACAATAATTTCGTACGGGGTTCGCCCCCAGTCGACTACTCGCGACGGTGTACCTTTTAGACTAATTTTAATTTCCTAATGTTTACATTTCTATTACCTATTCCTACTCCCACACTGTACGACGACGATCCCTCTCCCTCTCCGTGCAACTCGTACGTAATAGTGAGTTACCGCGGCGAACCGGTTCACTACCACTAGCCACTAACACTCAATCGATTGGTAGCACCTTGGAGTACCTAAAACCCAGCAGGTGCGTTTTCGGCTGGCTGCATCCTTTATTATTTATGTTACTCGCAATCAGTCGTATTAAAATTAAGTTTGTTTTAAGTCTTACAAACTTCTGATTTTCCACTCCCGGATCTTTTTAATTTCTCTAGAAACCCATAACAACATATTTTATTTTATTTTGTCAAGAATTTTCTTAGTGACAGATTTTTAAAATTCGGAGTCTAATATAATTTTAAATTTCTCCTGCTTCGGATAATGTTGAGCATTACAAACATTTTTTTTTTTAAACCAAGACTTATAAAATAATTATAACCTTGCTATAACAGTCCTTTTATGTTGTCCATATAATCAACTATTAACGATTACAGGATGGCCAGTGAATTTTCATTTTGAAATTCCGGGGTTTTCCCGGTTTTCCCGGTTCAAATCTTTAAAAAATCCCGGTTGTTAAAATTCAACAAAAAAAAACCAAATTGAACGCATTTTTAAGAACGTGCTGAAAGGAATTTACTGAAGGGATAAATGTGATTTAAGAAGATTCCCAAGATTGTGGGGCTTTTTAATTTGTGTAGAGTCTGAAGCTAGAACTTTTTTTTTTTTCAAAATATGTGATGAACCTTTGTGATGCAAGATTTGGAGAAAAAATAATTAAAATGTGAGATTTTGATAAATTTGAAAAAAGAATATCATACTTATGAGTCGTGGACAGAGCTGGCAAATGTCATTTTCAATGAAAGATCTCATGCGATATTTACAGAGATATATCTGTCACTATCATCGGATTATAAAACCATGATAGAGATTTTCTTCAAAATCTCATCGAATTTTTTGTCATGACAAAACGTGACAGTGTTGTGATCATCGTAATTACTAGCTAATTTATTGCTATTAAAGTTACTTGTATCGAGTAAATCTTAATAATATGTTCACTTTACCGATTACATACGGTTGCTTGCATAAATTCATCTAAATCAGTTAGAAATGTTGATGTCAAAATCGTATAGGAATTATTCTCATGACTGCTTGATCATTGGAAAATGACAAGAAAGTTAATGATAGGTAGTTTCGTCTCGTGATAGTGAGAGGACATGTTTTCTCATTGTCACATGACAGCCGTGATATTTACCAGCTCTGGTCGTGGAGTCATAATTGTCACGCTAAGGGCATTTTAAGAGTTATAACAAATTACAGAACAATCTATAGAATCTAGTGGATAAACCCTGTAGTTTTTAGTAAAATTTAAAAGAATTCAAAGTGTTGATTTCTAACAAATATTGAGAAGGAATCCCACACAGCTTTCGAATGAGAAGTTCTGAGCAGAATACCAGAATTATTCTGACACGAAATCCTTAGAAATTTTAGATGAATTTGGAGGGATTTCTGTGGAGAAGAATGCAAGTTCTAAATTAAATTGTTAGGCAATTTTAGAAGATTTAAAAAGGAGTTGTGAAAAACAAAACTTTGCGGAAAATACCTACGTGATTCTGAGGAGTATTGTATGGGGATCGTGAGAAAAATGACAGATGAAATTTAAAAAGTATTCCAAGAGAATTATGATCAGAATTCAACATGAAACAGCCCAAGTAACAATTCTGCAATCATTTGGCATCCACTCTGATTTATGATGGTTTTATAATGGCAATGAATGATCCATTTAGTTTAAATACAGCATTTCGCAGTGTAACACGTTCCTGCTTAGTAGTTCACCTTTTCGCTGTTTTAAAAACCTTTTACAGTCTGTCGAGAAGTCAAAAACTGTCTTGTTTTAAAATTAAATTTAAAGTTGTTCTCAATCCCACCATAAAACTGTTCTATAAATCAATCATAAACCTCATTAGCAATTTTTTATTAATGTCTTGATAAAATACTCTATAAACCTGTTCTATCATTAAAAAAGCAATCATAAAACCATTAAGTTTTAAATGAGAGCAAATGGCATATATTGTTGCCTTTTAGGCTTTTATAAGTGTATCATAAAATCTCCTCTGTTTACAAATTGAATTTTAAGGATGGATCCGCACAGTGAATATAAAATATAAAATATAAAAACCAAATTTATGACAAGGATATATCGAAGGATAAACGAAGTTGGAAGAAAAATTCAAGCGATGCTAACGACCGAAGGGAGGTCGATTTCAGAACCAGCACGTTCGGCGGAACGGGTACAATCAACGACTGAGCATCTGGTGGAGAAGAGAGAAGTGAGCGTGGTCCTCAAATTCATAGAACATTGTCAAAACAGCCTGAAAACAGACCAGCCTTCTCCAGACCTTGCGAATAGATGAAGATCGGAATAACTTGTGTCAGTGCCAACATCAAACCACTGAAACTGTCAGTTAGCGGACACTAGTTGGTTTCCGATCCATAGCTGCGATTTTATTCGGTGAAAGGGTCATCACTTGGAAAAAATTAATTCAACTGTACATTTCTGCATCGTTTGATGGTGCACTTCCAGAACCATCCGGAAGAAGGGGATCTTTTCGGAAATTATCGAGGTTACAGCTGTGCGAAATGCGAAATGTTGTGAACACTTTCTTAGTAACTGCTTCCAAGCCATCGGGAGATAATCTCCTGGAAGAACGCTGAATCTAACAGCGCAACTATCGAAAGATAAACAAACTTTGACGTTTAATTTTTGCAGGCAACTTTGCCTATATAAATGCTGCCATAAATCTGAACGGGTTAAGATCAAGCAAAATGGCTTTAGATAAATACAATTCAGCCTGCAAGTTTTCTTCATAAAAGCCATTTTACAACCTAAGTATTTTTTGTATTGGATTTCTTAAAAGCAAAACAACTTTTTCACAAATGACCCATGAAAATCAACTTTTATGCCACCGCCAGTTGCAATTAGTTTGCTTGTTTTTTTTATAATCTTCGATTTTCTATCTATATTTCCTTGGATATAACTATATTTTGGTAAATTTAGCTATGAGCAAACATTTAAATGCGAAAATCATAAAAAAATAATCTCGGCCTAGTTCGATCTGAAAAATAATTAATTTTATTCAATGTAAAATAATTAGTCAAATCGACGTTTTACGAGAGCGGACCTATTTTTTTCGATGTTGTCATGTACACTTCACATGACATTTAATAAGGCACTTAAAACTAGGCCATATACTGAGAACTATTGTAATAAATTTGGATATTCAACACAATTTTTATACCATCAGTTTCTATTTTAATTATTTTGATAAGATCGGATTCATAAATCCTTTTCTATCTTGATTGATGCTTTCCTAGTGGATTTAGTAAGTGGCTAGGGGAAATGGTTCGGAAAGGGTTTTTATTGTTGCTAAATAGCTTTTGTTGTAGTTTTCAAATGGTTCTCAATGCGTTCGTCATAACAACCTTTTGCAGTAAATCAATCTTGAAGAGCTTCGAGAATACAACCTTTAGAACCTTCTTCAGGGTGGGCCAACTAGACATATTCTAGTCTTAATGAGGTTTTGGTGGATGCATTAATGACAAGATAGCCTTGACCAGGGTTTTATGAATGTTGTTTTATAGTTGCTTTGTAGTATTTCATAAAACTTAAAATGTTACTTGGGAGAGTTCTAAGAGTGTTCTGGCAATAATTTCAACCCTAATGCGAAAAATTCATCACAGAACTTCAACAAAATTGAAAGCAAAAAATGTGCTGATAATTAGGAAGAAATTCTTTAAAATACTTCCAAGGGTTTCTAAATAAAATTTAGAAAGATTTCTGCTGTTTTGAATAGAGTTAGAAGTCTCCAGATAGATTCAAGAGAATAGGCCTTTTTAATGCACCACCAACAATGTAGAGTGCGCCAAGCAAAAACGACAGAAAACGTCAGCCAAACCATTTGTTTACATCAGAATGAGGATTTTTCACAACGCAAAGTAGAGCATTTTTCAATCAACATCTTGCCAAGTTTCATCAGTTATTGCCATATTTTACGATTTTTCACAGATATGAACTGATTTGCACCTGAACTTTTCACACACAAGAAATCCAGCAGATAACCACTAATACACTTTTATAATTTTCCATTTTTCTCACCAAAAATATTCCTGAACACTAGCAGGATCCTTGCAAAAACGATACAGAATTAAATGTTTCAACTGTAAATCAAGTTTTGGAGCATCTCAGGTGAATCAATTTATCAGGAAAAGTAAAAAAAAAGCGTTCCGCTTCCTATATCTCACGCCAAACATTTCTGATCACAACACTCTTTTTGACGTTCTTCTATTTACCACCAGAGGTTGAATCGAACGCTTAGTTTCTATTAAAAAGGCGTATTCTAAGAAGGATTCCAATTAAATTCTTATAAGGGGTTGCAAGGAAATTCCAAAAACAATTCAACGGTAATTATTACGCGGGGTGTTTTCTGGCTTATTTCAGAACAATTTCAAGATAATTCAAAGTAGAATTCCAATTTAATTCCGGAATTCATATCATGAGAATTTTGAACAACGAAAAATTTGAACCCTGTAAAAGAATAATTCAGTTTTGGTTTTTACAAATTTTTGTTTCCAAAGTCCAGCATCTTCAATGCTTACAAGCACTTTACATCTAAAATTGAAACGATAAAAATCAATTTGCAATATTGCTGAGTGATTAAATTCTAAAGGGTGTCCAAGATGAAATTACCACACACAAAATTGATTCGCAAAATTCGAGTTTTCATCCGATTGCCATCAAATTTTCAGGGATTGAGAAATAACTATTAAACTTAATTTTACCATTTTACTCGTATTTTATTTACAGTCCATACGCAAATGCCCGCACCTTGGCCTTAACCCCGGCCATAAGATTCTGCACAACCTGTGAATCAACCGTTTTTTGCATGTAAACCCATACTTTCTTCAGTTCCTCGACTGTCTTCACTACCTTAGGTCGTTTAAGAAGGTGCTGCTTCATAATCGCCCAGTACTTCTCGATGGGGCGGAGCTCCGGAGTGTTGGGAGGGTTGAACATTTTCGGCACGAAATTGACCTTATTATCCGCATACCACTTCAGCACGTCCTTGGAGTAGTGGCATGAGGCCAAATCCGGCCAGAAGATTGTTGGGACGTTGTGGGCCTTCAGGAGAGGAAGCAGCTGCTTCTGGAGCCACTCTTTTATGTACACCTGTCCGTTCATCGTGTCCTGGGTCACGAAAGGTGCACTCCGCTTCCCGCACGTGCAGATGGCTTGCCAAACCAGGAATTTCTTCGCAAATTTGGACATCTTCTGAGTGCGGACATGCTCCGGAACGCTGAACTTATCCTTGGCCGTGAAAAACAGGTTGCCGGGGATCTGTTTGAAGTCGGCCTTCACATATGTTTCGTCGTCCATGATGCAGCATTCAACTTTCGTCAGCATGTTGAGGTACAACTTCCTGGCACGGGTTTTGACGGACTTGTTCTGCTTCTCGTCGCGATTAGGGGCCTTTTGTACCTTGAACGTTCGAAGCCCAGCCTTAGTTTTGGCCTTCTGGACAAAACTTTGGCTTCTTAGCCACATCCCTAACGGAGGCGTTCGGATTTCGGTTGAAGGCCCCAACTACGCGGTTGTGATTTTTGGTGTTGTACGGAATACTTTTTCCTTCACTTCTGGGCTTCCGATCGGTGGTCAACCGTTCCTCGAACCGCTTAATCACTCGCAACACCGTGGAATTCGCGATTCCCAACGTTTTAGCGATGGAACGGTGCGAGAGATCCTTGTTCTCGTGATGAATGCGCAAGATTTTATCACGCACGAGCTGTTCTTTCGACTCCATTTCCGCGAGTTTTGATCACAGGACTTTAAAACTTGCAGGATGTAAATAATGCACTATGAACTAAATCCACCCAAATGTTCATTAAATTCTACCCAACGGTTAAAAAGTTAGAGCAATTTCATAGTGTGGCAATTTCATCGTGGACACCCTTTAAAAACAGACGGGAAACTGATCAAAATTATGCAGCAAATAGAGTAAGACATTCATTTGATAAAGGATTACTTTGTTTTAATGGTTTATTCTGTATTTTCTGGTGTAAAAATTTATTCCTATGGTATGGTTAATTTATTTTTCCCGGTTCTCTCACCGAATTCCCGGGTTTTCCCGGTTTTCTCGGTTACTTTTCAAATTCCCGGATATTTCCCGGTATTCCCGATTTTCCGGTTTGCTGGCCACCCTGCGATTAGCATTTAGAAAATTTTACAACATTTTGTGACTCGGACAATTAAGCAAAGCATAACGATAAAACATCTTTAGTATCCCTAATTTGTTAAAAATTTCAATAAACGTAGTAATATAAAGATGTTGCGCGTATTTGCTTTTGCACGAAATGGATTTTAATATTCTACAATTTGGTGAACGTTCAATACATAAAGATTTCTTATTTTATCGAAAACATTTCCAATACCTCATCTCATCTCATCTGAGGTGAACATTTTCTGATCTTTCGGAAAAATAATTGATCGCGCACGGGCGGGATCCTACGTTGTGTTTATGATCGTTGTGATAGGTACGGAGATGAAATTGATAAAACACACAGTTTGCTTGACCGTCCTGCCATGGCGGAGGTATTCGAGATACTGATATATTGTTTATTTGTATTCGTTTGTATAGTAGCTACAGTGGGTAGGGTAGTTGTACATGTAGATGACGTTGCACAAACAATAATATTTTTGGAACTGGAGAATCACGAAATACATTCAAAAATGGCCAAAACCACTACATTTCGACAACGGTGCGACTTAGCAAAACATGTAACTTGGGTGCTTTTTTATTTCAAATTTGGTGAACTTTCATTATATAAAGTAAAAAAAGTAATTGTACCAAGTTTTGGATAATTTAATCAGAACTTTTTTTTTCATCATTTCTACATCTTGACCTATAGTGCAAAATATGGCATTTTTTGTCCCCTAAAACATATCAACAAATGAAGAAATACAAAAATCCTTTTTTGAGAAATATAGTTTTTAAGACTTTGTTTGAAAAGTTGGGTAATTTTTTAAGAAAGCATTTTTTATTCAAATAGTCTTAACTATTACGTGCAAAATATTGCAATATTCGGCAATAGCCGAAGACAGCAAACCGATCGGAAAAACAGTTTTCAAGTAAAAGTTTTCTGAAGATAAGCTTGATAGTTTTCTATATGCCCTTTTCAAAAATAAGGCTGGATTCAAAATTGAGATATGAGGATACAAATTGGCATTGTCGGTTATAAGGAACGTTTCTGAAAATTTTCAATCAAATAAAAAATACAAAAATAAACCAATTTGCGAATTCGTAGGGAATGGCTCAATAACTAATTATCACTTTTCCTTTTCAAGTCACTCTGTGCACAAAGGCAATGCACATCGCAAAAACCTAATAATAGATCAACGCGGTCGAGTCACACCAGCAACAAAAGAAAGCGAGAGCACACCAGGCACCTACGCACCAGGGGGGACAACATCAACACAAACCATTCGAAATAAAATTATCGCCAGCACAAAGATGGCCCGAGCTCTAAATAAAAAATAAAAGCACGCAGTGGAGCAAAAACACACAACCGTTTTCCAACGCTTCTCAAAGCGGACTCCACAAATTGGGTTCTAATTGGAATTTCCTTCAAACTTTCACCATCTACTGAATCTTTTGAAATTCACTCTACATTATTGTATGTATTCTCATGAAACCTCGCACTTCAGTTTATTCTGTGTATAAAATATTCTTGTTATATTCATGAAAGTTCCGTTGGTAATTTTTTCAGATTTACCAGTAAGCATTTTTCAGAAACCTTTTGAAATTCACCTCCGACTTGCTATTGAAGTTTGCTAATAATTTTCTTGAATCTTTTCTCAGAACTTTGTTAAAATTCTTCTTAGAATTCTTCTTAAAAATCCCGAATATTTATTAAGAACCCATTGACATTATCTCTCAAGCTAATTTTTTTTTTCGGATTCTAGCCAACATTGTCAATCTTTGAAGTGCCACACTCTTGAAAAGCAAGCTAATTATAAGAACTTTGGAAATATTACAATATGTCAGATTTTTGGGAAAGTTTTAGAGTCATGGAAGAGAAAAAAAAATCAAAGTTACAAATTTGATTTAAAGAACAAAATATTTTGAAATTTTTAAATCTTAATAATTCTCAGTCCTTTAACAAAAACCACGAATCATAAGGATTTTCGTATGCTGTAAGTATCAAGAAAAAAAAAATATTATGATTTTTGATTTTTTTTCTAACTAACGGAAATGATGAATCTTGCTTCAATCTGATTTGTATTTATATATGGGCCCAAATTAGGGTCCTTTAGGCCGACATTACATCCACTTTCCTTACAGGGGAATAAATTGCCCCTTATCGCTGGAAAAGTTGGCTTATACAGCTGAAAATGTTAGTTGGGTTAGGTCCTAAGTTGACTTAAAATGTAAGCTCAAAACTTTAGCAATCCTACAATACTTTTTTTTCCTTGGTTTGTTTTTCGTCGATCTTGTTTTCCGTGCTGAGCACCAATGCTACCGACGCCAGGAAGGCAGCTCCCACACCTGGACCCTACCTATCGAGCCATCAACTCATGAACCGGGGACCAACGGCTTTACTTCCCTTCCGAAGGAAGACGTGATCAAAGATGTTATGCCTCAGAACATCCCGGCGGCGCCGACTGGGATTGAACCCAGGCCTGCTGGGGTGAGAGGTAATCACGCTTACCACTGCACCACCGGCGCCGCTAGATCCTACAATACTTCATAGGTAAATATAGAGGTTTTAATGCATCTCAAAAAGGCAACGTTCAGATCTAAATAGAAGCTACCCGGAGATGTGAATGGTAAGTTTTGAGGACTTCTATATAAAGGGCAACATATTTCAGGCTTAGTTCAGAAATTAGAGATTTAAGACTCTTAGAGCCTCCAGGATAACCTAATATTGGAGAACAGCTTACAGAAAGAGCCTTCGAACAAGTCTACAAAATTCAAAAGCAAGAAAGAACTTCCAGGATGATAAGTCTTCAATGACATAAGTCTTATGGACCTTCATGACAAGTTCATTGTATGTCAAGGACACTTCTATTTTTACAGGGGAAATCTCTAATTAATGCATCGATGTATCATTCACCACATTGAATTTTTACAATTTAAATTACACCCGAAAATACTCCTATTTTGAAGCATGCAGACTAAGTGACGTAAACCACCACTAAGAGGTGATCTGTCAGCGTTACAAGCCAAAGTGATGGTTACTGGAGACCGAGAAGTTTCCGGAGTATTGAAAATCACTAGAAGTATTGAAAGTTATCAGAGTTCTCAGCCTCTCTTAGCTCAGTCGGTAAAGGCGCAGATACAAAGCAAGACTATGCTGGAAGTGGTTTGGTTCGATTCCTGGTCCGGTCTAGGAATTTTACGAGTTGGAAAATTTCTCGACTTCCCTGGTTATTGAAAATGATTGTACTTGCCACACAGTTAAACTCATGCATAAATGGAACAGGCATCGAAAGCTCTCAATTAATAACTGTGTAAGTGCATCTAGAACATAAAGTTGAGAGCACGCAAAATGCGAAGGTTTTGCTGGTGTTACCAGTGACATTGCGTGACTCCATTTTTTTTCCTTGATTTGTTTTCCGTCGATCTTGTTTTCCATACTGAGTACCAATGCTACCGACGTCAAGGAGGCAGCTCCCACACCTGGACCCATCAACTTATGAACCGGGGTCCAACGGCTGTAGGAAGGCATGATCAGGGATGTTATGCCTCAGAAAATCCCGGTGGCGCCGACTGGGATTGACTTACTTTACCAATCAGGCTGAGGCTTTGTTGTTCTCTGAAATCTGAAGAAGTCGTCTCCACTATACTAGATCCATGGCCACACTTCGGCAACCTCATAGTTTGCGAAGGGTCCGCAGGTCGCCTTCTACTTGGTCGATCCACCTTGCCCGCTGCGCGCATCCTCTTCTTGTTCTTGTTGAGTCGCTTTCGAGACCCATTTTCGCTGGGTCGTAGTGCGGCATTCTGTGTGTAGTGCCATGCCCACCGTGGTCGCCCCATTTGTCCAATGCGGACGATGGATGGTTCTCCTAGCAGCTGCTGCAATTCGTGGTTCATTCGCCTCTTCCACCTGTACTCCACCGTAGATGGTACGCAACACCTTCCGTTCGAAAACACCAAGGGCGCGTTGGTCCTCCATGAGCATAGTCCAGGTCTCGTGGCCGCAAAGGACCACCGGTCTAATCAGTCAACTTCATGCGGTGGCGAATGTTATTCGACCGGAGCGTCCTCCGGAGTCCAAAGTAGGCACGATGCCATAATGCGTCTTTGAATTTCTCTGCTGATATAATTTTCGGCGGTCACCAGTGAGCCCAAATACACGAACTCATCGACCACCTCGATTTCGTCACCGTCAATCTGAACTCGGGGTGGGAGACTAACATTGTCTTCCCTAGAACCTCTTCCTTTCATGTATTTTGTCTTTGAATGCGTTGATGGCAAGTCCAATCCGCCTAGCTTCAGCCTTCAGTCTGATGTACGTTTCCGCCATCATCTCAAAGTTCCGTGCCATAATGTCAATGTCATCGGCGAAACCAAGGAGCTGGATGGACTTCCTGAATATCGTGCCACTCGTGTCTATCCCAGCTCTTCTGATCACACCTTCTAACGCGATGTTGAACAGCAGACACGAAAGTCCATCACCCTGCCGTAACCCCCTTCAAGATTCAATACTCGTCCTCCAATACACGAACAACGCACATCACTCTATCCATCGTCGCCTTGACCAATCGCGTCAGTTTATCCGGAAGTCCGTACTTGTGCATAATCTGCCATAGCTGATCTCGATCGATTGTGTCATATGCGGATTTTAAATCGATGAACAAATGATGGGTGGGCACGTTGTATTCGCGGCATTTCTGCAGAACCTGCCGAATCGCGAAAATTTGGTCCGTGGTAGCGCGGGCACCCATGAATCCCGCCTGGTATTGCCCCACGAACTCTCTTGCAAATGGTGACAGGCGGCTGTATAGAATTTGGGAGAGTACCTTGTAGGCGGCGCTCAGCAGAGTGATCGCGCGGTAGTTGCAGCAATCCAACTTGTCACCCTTGTTGTATATTGGGCATACGACACCTTCCATCCACTTCTTCTTCTTCTTCTTCTTCTTCTTCTTCTTCTTCTTCTTCTTCTTCTTCTTCGCATTTCAAGCTTATTGCATATCGCATATTAGCTTATTGCGTGCTCTCAACTTAGTGTTCTAGATGCACTTCCACAGTTATTAATTGAGAGCTTTCGATGCCTGTACCATTTTTGCATTGATATGATTGTGTGGCAAGTACAATCATACTTCTATGCCCAGGGAAGTCGAGAAATTTTCCAACCCGAAAAATTCCTAGACCGGACCGGGAATCGAACCCAGCCACCTTCAGCATGGTCTTGCTTTGTAGCTGCGCCTTTACTAACTGAGCTAAGGGAAGCCCCATCCACTCCTCCGGTAAAATCACCTCCTTCCAAATCTTGGAAATTACCCAGTGCAGCACACTAGCCAGTGCTTCACCAACGTATTTTAATAGCTCACATGGTAGTTGATCTACACCAGTTGCTTTGTTGTTCTTCAGCCGACCGATCTCCTCCTCAACTTCGTGAAGATCAGGGGCCGGTAGCCTGTCGTCTTCTGCACGTGCCACCTTCGTTTTCTGCTGCATCACCGTTGAGGTGCTCGTCATAGTACTGCTTCCACCTCTCAATTACCTCACACTCATTCGTGAGAAAGTTACCGTCCAAGTCCTTGCACATATCGGCTTGTGGCACGTAGCCTTTGCACGAACTATTTAGCTTCTCGTAGAACTTCCGTGTGTCGTTTACGCGGTACAGATTTTCCATTGCCACGCGATCTCGGTCTTCCTGCTGACGCTTCTTCCTTCGGAAAACCGAGTTTTGTCTGTTCCGGGCTTGTCGGTATCGCTCCACATTCAATCTCGTGCGGTGTTGCAGCATTCTCGCCCGTGCTGCATTCTTCTCCTCTACTAACGGTTTGCATTCGCCGTCAAACCAGTCATTTCTTCGGTCCGGGATCGCAGTACCTAGTGCCGCTGCAGCAGTACTACTTATGGCAGAACGGATTTCCCTCCAGCCATCTTCAAGAGAAGCTGCTCCAAGCTGCTCTTCCGTGGGTAGTGCAACTTCCAGCTGCTGCACGTAGTACTGGGCAACTCCGGCGTCCCATAGTTGCTCAATGTTGGGTCGCGGCGTTCGACGTTTAAGGGGTAACCCCTTTTAAAATACTACCTCCGTGTTGTAAAATGTTTTGTACATAATATCGTATGTCGTCAATTATATAATACAAACACTATCCTATGTCTAACCTTTATCGACAATTCCAAAACTCGAGGCATCCCCTCTTAAAAAAATTTCCGAAGCCGAACGTTTAATCGTAGAAGGCAGCAATCTCCAATTTACCACACCTCTGACGAGGGGCATGAAGTAGTTCGCCTCCTCGTGGTGTGCCCTGGAAACGTTAATTATCGAACCCAAGGGGGAGATATTGCGGCTAAACGAACTACCGCAGAGTAAGGACGCTGGAACCCCATCCGGCTCGTCCCAGGAGGTTGATAAGCTCTGCACAAACCCTCATTGTGCAAAGGCAGGAGTGACACCGGGTTCTTAGAGTGCTTAGCACACGCAGCTGGTAAGCGGTCACATCTGTCCTGTTTGGCCCTGGACAGTTGGCTGGCTATCACGTCTGTTCTAGAACTCAGGCGAACAACTGACAGCGAACAACAAGCTGCTCACTGTGCAGTAGCGAGTGTCACGTCTGACACAACCAGGGCGTCACAATATCAGCTTCAATCGACCAAATCGATGCGACGAAGAGACTGCTGGCTTTCTTTTTCTGTTAAAGTCGAACAGCTTCGCAGCATTCTAGAACCTCAGTCGGCGTGCACAAACAAATGTTCAATCGCTTGTCTCTCTTTCTCCCGTCGCTCCATTGGTCTTCCTTTCAAGCTTCGTCGAAATGGATGAGCGAAAGAGCGCTCGACTTTGATAGTTTTCTCTTTCATGAAACACATCAACAGAGGTTTCATGACGTATATGACGGAAAATGAAATAACACATTTAAAGCATTTCTCACGTCAAAACACTTGAAGATTACACGTCATATTTCTAATTTATCTTCCATCCATATATTTATCTAAAAAAAATGATCGAAAACGGGACATAACGCATTTTAAACAAATTGAAAGAGCGGCGATAGAGTGTTCGTGAAAGGGGATTGAAAGCCATAATGAAGTTCGTTTAACTAGAAAATCGACGTTATTAACATTGAAAGCGATGAGCAAAGCAACGACGAGAAGTTCCACAGCCAGCCTTTCCTTCCAAGCGTCCTTCTTTTTTATTTTCGTTTCTTGCTGATAGTCTAGCTAGGCGTTATAGAAATGAAGCGTCGAACACGTAGGGTAGGATGGTGCAAAACGCACCGTTTAAGCAAAATCGTCAATTGCTGGCGTATGGAAGCTAAAATCAAGAAGAAAGTAATGTTTTCTACGAAGATCAAGTGATTTCGAACTATAGAACGATGCATTTTCATGATTTTCAAGGTATTTTATAAATTGGTTCCAATATGATAGCGGGGCAAAACGCCTGATTCATGGTGATCTGACGCCTGATGATTATTCCTTTATGTTACATCAGAAATAAGGTCGCAAGAGTGTTAAGCTGTGATGCATTAAGTAAAACATCTAAAAAATATACGAAAAGTGAATTAGTTCAATTTTTTGCGATATATGCTGTTAAAAGCTTAATTTGAAGTCGACGATTTTAACAACTGTATCATATTTTGCACAAAATGCTATTTTCTAAGGGAATCAGTAGGTCAAAATATGATTTTATGATCAAGAATCAACTGTGAAACCTCTAGTTGAAAACAAACACAATCCGTTACCCGGAAAATGCATCTGAGGAAAAGTTATCGCTGTTTTTCTATAAGTGGGCATTTTACCCCAGGGGTGCATTATGGGCTGTTCTCCCTTATGTATGAGAGAAACAAAACACGAGTTCATTTTAGAGCTTCGAAATTGTAGAGCCCTGGACACAACACTAGTGATGTGCCATAGCGCAACCGGCCCCCTCCCATGACGTAATGCATTCGGGCGGTTCCGGGGAGGGCAAGGGCCTAGAGCATAGGGTAAGGTTTAGTTAGTCGGGAGTGCTCCCATCCCCACACCCTGAGTTATCTTCTCAGGTGTCTGGGAGCAGATTCCCCCCTGAATAAAAATAAAAAACACCTCTGACGAACACTGTGCTTGCGAAACTTGACGTTTTGTTCGGTGTAAGGATCAAATTTTAAGATCGACGGCTTTGAAACGGGATCAACTTCTGGAAGAGCGCTGGTGGGGAACACGTTTTGGCAAGTTACCACAAAAAGACACAAGATCGGTATGCATACAAATTCTGCAACGAGCAACCGATCAAGTTTGACTGGAGATGACTCACTCTTGCGTACTGGTCAAGCCCATAGACGAAACGGACACAGCTATTAAGTGCAACTCGTAACCTGCCCATGGAGTTCACGCAGGGGTTTACAAGCAGAAGATCTCTAAACAGAAAATGCGGCAGTATTAGAGCTTTGTACATCTTAAGCCGAACATTGGTGGGTGCGGCAGAAGCTGTACTATAGAGCGTGCGCAGACAAGAGTACATTTTCCCGCATTGCTGATTAGTTAGTCCATCACACTCCAAGTCAGCTTGCAACACGAAACCAAGATTTACAGCTCTGTTGGTCCATTCAATGGGTTGTCCTTTCATGGAGATAACAGGCAGTGAATCAGTGCGAACAGAGTTATGACGGCGTCCCTTAACGAAAATTGTCTTGCTTTTCAACTGGTTGTAGCGGTATTCGAATTAGATATTAAATTAATGTAGCATGAAGTTCAAATGCTACAAATGTTCACTGTTACTATTCGAAACGACACGCACTATCCCAGTTCACTTGTATGCAACTGGTGAACTCATAGCAAGAGTAAATTATCCCTGCATGAAATTTCACTCATTATTTGTTCATCCGCTCACTAGGCGCGTAAGTTTTCTCATTTGAGGTGGCATGAAATTTGATCCGTGGGATTGAGTATAATCTTCCAGTAGGATTACTTGTCGTCGGAATTTAATAATAAGAAAAACACTTTAAGTTAAAGATTGGAATGAGCTAGACAGATGTGGGATACTTGGGAGGAAAAGAGATAGTATATCTGATCGAATCGGAAGGTAATCGGAGATCGCCTTTTGATAAGACCGTTTTTTCGGTTTCCGGAACGAAGGCCAAGAATTGTTTTAGCGGCCTTTCTGAGGAATCCCAAGATCTTTCTCGTCCACTTTAATCTAACCCGTGGAAGAGGCAGGACTGTGAAGTTGTTTGGTATAGTTTCGCGGTGTGTTTGTAGAGGTATATTAAAATGTGAGAAGTGTCTTTAAGTTCAGTGTAATTAATTGTTCGTTAATTCCTTTTGATTAGGTGTAGTTACTACTGAATAAGTTTAGTAGGCTAGTGCGGTACTATGCGCGATTTAAGTTTCAACAAAAAGGTAAATGATTTACTATGCGGTTTTGCAACAATGCGCTCATGCAGTTGTACAGCCGTTTGACGGCTTTTTGCCTCTAGTTTCGTCCCACCTCCCGCTCGGCATAGCGCTCCCTCGATATTACCACTACCCTGACCCCACGCGTCGGTATTAAAGGACCTAACTTCGGCCGGAGCTAGAAGGGAGCTGCACCGTCCATATCGCGCTCCAGGTGAGCATTTTTCCCACCCACCGGGATATCACCACGAAAAGCAGTTGGTGAATTAGAGAATCAAGACTCACACCCAATTTGGTGAATCTTTTGTATTCCGTGCAGAAAGCGTCGCAGGGGCGACAGACGATGGTGAGGAGCAGTCGGTAAAGCAGAAGCGTGAGTAGAACCGTACAATGTCCGCATGCATGCATTAAATCTGGATGAAGCGCCATTTAGAAATCCGCACAGTTAGGTAGGGAATTAGAGAGAGAGAGTAAGAGAAGAATGAGGGTTCCCGGATAAAAATGTTTAGATAATAAAAATTTCGTACTATTAGTTTTTTCTAAATAAATGTTTTTCTATTCTGCTAAATAATTGTGTTGATTGTTAGGTTAGAATTTCCCGTTCAATGAGTGCACTGGTCTAAAGAAGTTTCTCACGTTTCGTTCGTTGTTGTAGTTTTCGTTGTTTGGTTTTACTCCAAGTCGGACTGCTTGGGAATCTCAGTCCACCATTTCTGTCCTGAAGCGTGTAGATTTTGTGTTTGGGGAAGAGCTTGACCTGTGATGAGAAACAGGTCGTCCAGTGCATTCGCTCCGGTAGAAAGACGGTTTCTGGTTAGTTTTCATTCGGTTGGATTTAGTGTTTTCTACGATCAGACCATTCAGCAATTCTCTAAAGGTCTTCGTTCACGATTCTTATTAGCTCACGAACACACGGGCGAAACCGTCTTATATATAGTTGAACGTCGTCAGCTTAGATTTGAATTGAGCACCATCTTAGCACCGTTGGGAGATCGTTAATGTAGCAGCAAAACAACAAAGGGCTGATCACCGACCCTTGTGGTACGCCAGATACCTCGCCAATCTTAGAACATTGATTGCCACAAAAGACAGTTTGAGTTCTTCCAAATAGGTGCGAATCGACGAGACATACTGCACCAGGGGAAAAATTGAACTTCGTCACGAGTTTCGAACATAGTTTTCGATGCAGGATTGTATCGAACGCCTTGGAAAAATCCAACAGGACCAATATGGCGGACCCTTTCTTGTCGCAGTTTTGATGCCATGTCCTCTGCAAAACCCAGCTTGACAATCCGGTAATAGATGGTTCTCAGAAATGAACGCCGACATTTGTTGCTTCAAAAGTGTTTCAAAAACCTTCGACATCGCACACAAGATGCTGATAGGCCTGAGATTTGTTAACGTGTTCAAATGTGTTTTTTTTTTTTCTGTAGTGGCAGTACTGTACAATTATGAAGCATATCCGCAATCCATCGAGGCCCGTTGCGTTCGACCTAATGTTGCGTTCACAACTTCCCAGTCTTGTACAGGATGGAAGGAGAAACTGTGAGGAGAAGTTTGTATGGAATGCCTTGGTATGTCTTGGGATGTACTATTGGTGTAGCTTGCCAAAAACACTCGGTTTATTTCGTTTGGGTTGAATTCACAGCCCGCTGACGCTTGTTCCTTGCCAGCACCAAGAGTTTTGATCCGCTTCCACAGAGTTTTGGTTGGGATCCTGTCGTCTAACAAACGACGCAGGTAATGTGCTTTGGTGTCCTTGATCAACGCGTTGGTTCGATCCCTCAGTGCTTTATATCGTTGTCTTGCTTGTAACTTTGAATCCGACGATGCATTCAGCCAGTCCTTGTAGGCTAAATCGCGTTCCAGTATTGACTTCCTGATATTGTAATCAAACCACGAGTTATTCTGCATACGGCCGCTGTTTGTTCGAAGCGGGAAACACTGATCGTGGATCCGTTTGAGATGACTGTTGAAGACATCGAGTAAATCGTCGGAATCGTCAATGGAGTACATATTGTCCCATGCAACGGACTGTATAGCGTTTTTCAAACCTGGAGCGTCAAAATTGACATATGTAGTCACGATACGTTTGAATTATTGGTGCAGGCGAACCATCAAAATCCAAAGAACCGAAAATCAGATCATGTTGCGAAAGTGCAGGAAAACTAACCTGATTAAAGCGCAGAACCTTCGAATCGCAGCTAGTGATAAACAGATCCAACTGTGAGCATCCTGTATGGCGAAAGACGTCAATGCAAAACGCTGAAGTACTGTTTCGAAGTGTGCTCGCTTACTGTTTCGGGTGTTCAAGTCTGTGTTGAAATCTACAATAAGCAAAACGGTTTCGTAGCGTGCGGCAAAGTCGGCTAATTTATCGGCAAGAAAACCTGAACAGTCGTTTTCTGGAGGATTGTAAACGGCTACAATCAGCAGTTTCTCCGAGCGAAGTCGCAACTCCAACGCTAGGCACATAATTTTAAGTTTTTCCGATGAAATATGTTAAAACTTTTGCATTTTATTTCTTATCCTTATGCCCAACTTTCAACGAAAAAAAGTCTTAGGTTCATGAAGCTCGATATAATATTCGTGATTCAATACCCCGTTTTCCGTATATTCCACACTTTTTCGGATTCTTCTTACTTCCTTGACTGTACTTGTCATACATAGAGAAATTGTAATCCGCATTTATTTAGGAATTTAAATAGTTTTTATTTCTTATTCAGCAACAATTATTCATCAAGTTACCAAACATAGATAATGCATATTATGCAACTATCTTTTAGATATTTTTTAGCACTGATAGCTGCTATGCAATAGTGGATTATTTTAACTGTTATGAAACCTGAATTTTCTATCAACCTACAAACGCAGTGTTCCACAATTTCAACCAGAAACGATCGAGAGAATTAATCACACAGTGGAGTGCATTTGTAAACTGTAAAAGGAAATTGACCGAGAGCATCTCAATCAATCAAATTTCTTTTTGAATCACGATTCATGCTCTCAATTGAGGTAAACTGTAGACACATAACGATCGCACCATTTACCCTCCAGTCGGAATAACCTGATCGTGTGGTTGAAGTTCGTTCATCCGAAACCGGTTCCAATGTAAACCGTCCTGTTTATAAACATAAACACCTCAGAACTCCAGTTTCTCCACGGTCTAAGCGAATGCCAGAGGCTTTGCATGTCGCAAATATATAGGTTATATAACAGCAATGGCCAATGGCAGTAGCTGTTTGGTCATGCGTTAAATCAAACAGTTCTGAATTGTGTCACCATTAGAGGCTAGAAACGATCTGAAAAAAAAAACAGCATAAACAACTTCCTACCTGTGTGATGGTCGCCAGCATCTGCATCCGGCCCAATTTGATGTGCGGTTGGAACGGCTCCCGGCACGCTACCGAATCGCCAGCCCCAAGTCCAGCCACGTATGCACAGCCGACGATCAGATAGCAGATCGCTAGGAACACGATCGGCCGCTCCGGATATCGAAAGCGCGAAGAATCGATCAGAAACGTGAGCACCTGAAATGGCATACAACAGGGAAATGTTGAGTGAGGAACATGCATATGAATGGTGTGTGGATAAGGCTTCTGCTTGGACGAAACGAAGGGAAGAAGGGAACAAACGAAGCAAATTTAGAAAACTTTATTACGACGAGCGACTCGGCGGGGTCGCCTCGCGGGCAACCGTTCGATCGGACAGATTTAATTTCTACCCATCAATCAGGCTCATTTAAATGCGGACTTTTCGAGCGAGGGATCGATCGTAAATTGAATCCAAAACTCGAAGCTCGCACAGCTTTCGAGCCAACTAACGAACCGCGCAAGTCACGGGGGAGAGTGATTCATATCGCAATTTGAGTGTCTTTCAATTTACCGCTCGATGCAAATTGGTACAAAATATGTGTGATGCAAGATTCGCTGATTTCCCAACCGTATACATATACAAATAAGGTCCACACGATCTCGCTGTAAGTTGAAACTTTGCCAAGAGTCGTTCAAGAGCGTGGCAATAAATTCAGCACTCGTCGTCGTCGTCACCGTCATCCAGTCCACGGCGCGCGAGGGCCTTAATGAACTTCTATATTCATGAGCGGATATTCCAGGCGCGTCCAGAACAAGGCAAGCATCGGCACCGAAGAAGACCAAAACAAAGACCATCTTAAACTCAACATATGCTCCGGTTTTGCCATCAACAACAACAGTGTTCCCCCTCAGTCGGAGAGTTGCTTTCGCTGCTTGCTTTTGCCCGCGCACAACGAACAACTCCATGGATCCATTCATCAGCATGGGTCCGTTCAGTGAGCGCAACTGGTCATGTTAATATCGCGTTCTAGCAAACATAGCAGCCTTTCGCTGGGCCTGTTTACCTTGCCCAACCGGCCGGGTTTGACTATGCTTGGAAAATCGCGACCCTCAATCATCAACTCACGGGAGGGGGGTGCTTCCAGCCGCGTGTGGAGCAGAGAAGAACGAGTCAGGTGAAGGCAATTTGAACTTCCTTTGGCGAGCCGGGCCCGGTCCATCAGATGGATCATCAACACCAGTGAGTCAAGGTAGTACCGGTTCGGTAGTAGCAGGGCAAGAGGCGGCGGTGGTGGTGATGGAGTAGCATAGGAATGATTCGTTTTTCGCCGGGAATCTTTGAGGCTATGATTTGACCAGCGATCGTTATTGATCACGTGTGGTGATTTAACCGGAAATATTATTCCGATTCGAGTGAAATTGATCGCGAAAATGGTTCGCGAGAGATAATTGGATTTTGGAAGTTTTTTTTTGTGAGCAGGAAAGTGGATGAATTGAGTTAATGGATTTAAAGAACAAGATTGTTGAACATTCATGCTGTGAAAATAGATTGGAAATGTTAAGAGTATTTCTGACATCTTTTATTCCACAAGCTGCTTAAGCTGGTGGTAGCCTGCTAAACCTTAAAGCTCTCTGTATTATTAATAACATCAAACTAAATTCAACTTAAATTCATTAATGGTGCTCCGCAAATAGTTCTGGAAAGTTCCCAAAAAATCACATCTAATGTCACCAGAAATTTCAAAATGAAGTCTTAGGAAAACAAAGCTAATGATTTGAGATTTTGCAAGAAGTTCAAGATTTGTAGAAAATCATGCTCTCATACTTCTGTAGTAACCAAATACTCCCAAACAAATCCCATATTTTCTAATAATCTATACATGGCCCTCATGTGTGAGATTCCGTTCAAAGTATACAAATTATCCATGTTCTAGTTGCTCTCTATGTCTTAGTTTGTACGACACAGTTTACGCATACCTCAACTTTTGAAAACCTCATAATTGCTACCGCATGTGCGCCAACAACAAAACCTATTTTCCAAACATCGCTCATGTCGCATCATATAGCAAATCTGTATGCTTTCCCTTCAGGTATGGGTCTAGTCTACTCATACGAGGATTCCAGACGAGGGTTAGGATTAATGTTTTGAATTATTTAATAAAAATTAATTCTTAGGATAATGTTAAAGGAATTCTATGGAGCATTGATAGATTGCTCTTATAGGGCTTTGTCATTACGTTTTATTATAGTATGCTAAAGTAAAGTCCAGTTGAATGTTCAGATAACACATCGTAAAAAAGATAGTTTAATGAGCGCTCTCAAGTGTACCTTTAGTGAAAACACAGAGTGTAACTCTACGGTGCAAGAATTGTTGCATTTTGATAGGGAGATTCATATCATTAAACTATCTTTTTGGGATGGGTTAAATGAAAATCCTTTTGGATTTAACGTAAGCATTCTATATTAAAAAGCAATGAAAAAGTCCCAAAAAAGCAACCCAAACCTGCTTTGGAGGAATCCAAATCGCATAGCGGAGTCTTAAGGAGAATTTCAAGGTCGAAAATAATGTATTTTCTTCTGATTTAAAGTATAATTCCAAAATTATTCTGAGTAGAATTCCAAGGTAATTACGGATCAAAAATAAATTCAAATTTAGTTCTGTTTTCTTATTTAACCAAACATTCAGCCGTGGGCTAACAATCCATTTTTATTTTAATATACTACTATTGAAACATTTGGAAAAGTAACACATAAGTTGATATCGTGGCGACTTCAGAAGTTTATCTTTTACAAACTTTATAATTGGTTGGTACAACTTATAATTTATGGTGGATGATTATACTATTTTTTCAGAACAATATTTGTTTGGTTCCATTTCGAGTTCTAAACCACTGTGCCAAATTTGGGGACGATTGGTTGTAGTCCAGCTTTCCGCATTGCGTTTGAAATTTGTATAGAAATTAGTATGGGAAAACCTACTCTTTCGCACTTTCATCCCTAGAGACCACAATTTTGCTTGAACCTTTGCAACTAACCATGTCAAAGTATAATCCAGAAAGTACCTAACAACTTTGAGGAAGTACGGTACTAGAATGTCTCTAAAAAAAGTTATAACTGTTCAAAGATCGATGCTTCGAATTAAATGCCAAAAATCAATTTCCTACCGCAGTGTACCAATGAAATTACCAACTGAAATAAATTTGGAGTTTTTATCTTATCGATTTGGTACGTTCAGATGAATTATTCAAAAAAAAAAAACAATTGCTCAATCTCATAAGTGCAGTTAGAGAGAAGGATGGGGCTTACTATACCCCCGCATAACATTACATTAATATCAATAGAAGTTAAGCTTTAAACTGAAATAGTGCCGGTGTTTGTGTTTGTTCAAAACTATATGGTCAATCTAATAGGCGTAGTTGAATAGGAGGGGGCTTACTGTATCTCCATATTTTAGTCTGTAACTTTATTTTTATTGATATCAGTAAGCCTCCTCTCCCCTATTCAACTACACCTTTTAGACTGAGCAAATATTGTTGAATAACACATCTGAACATACCAACTTGACGCTTTACTTCCATTGATATAAGGGAGAGGGCAGTATCGTAAGCCTCTCTAACTAAGCTTACGAGTTTGAACAATTCTAGATTGAGCTGGAATTAGGGCGAATCAGCTTTTGTAAACAATGACTTCTCTCGATACTGTTTCGAAAATCATGGCTCTCCCTGGCAAATCGACGTCACGATCGACTAGGGGAAGAGTTCCCCTACCCGATGGTGCAGTTTGTTTGTGTAGGCGTGCCTTTAATGCCTAGAAATCAACCAGAGAAGTTATTGTTTACAAAAGCTGTTACGCCCTAATTCCAGCTCTATCTAGAATTGTTTTTGAATAATTCATCTTAACATACCAAATCGATAAGATAAGAAACTAGGAAATTATTATTATTTGGAATCTGACTTCGATAGTTTATTTTGCTCATGACAGGAGCTTCGTTGCCTGACAGAATTGGATGATATTCATTCATAAGTTGAATTAGAAACGTCTCGTAAAATCCTCTATTGGTACACTGGCAGTGTTGGCAGAAAAAGTGATATTTGGCATTTTTTCTTCCTTTATTTAACGTCAGTTTCCGCAATCTAGTGCCAACCGCCGACGGACATCTATTGCCTTCCATTGACGGCAATCTATTTATTTATTTATTTCGTCAAGCAAAGTAGACTACATACAATGGTTACAATGTTTTACTTACATACTATGCATTTTTTCTATAATGTTTTAGTTGGGCTTTAATTTCTTCTTTTGACATAGTGATGCTAATGACTTCACAGTGTAGATTATACTGTCGCATCATTCGGGTGAAGGGGCCATTTTTTGCGTAATTTGTTCTGCGTGATTTTTCTGAGAATAATTTTCGTGTTCTTAGATGCCGACAGGGTGTGTAGAAGTTTAATTGTGAAAGTATTTCTGATGATTCTATGCGATGTGAAACAACAACATTAACAAGAGGAACAAGGAAAAAATATTTGACAAATTCATATTGCAGCACCTGTTTTTTCCGCTCTTCCTGACAAGATGGCACTCATCGAACTCAATTTTGAGCATTCATAAGGGCCAATACCGCAAACGTAAACAAGGGTTTCTTTCAGAAAATTCTGTAAATTCGTAGTGTATCTATGCAAGCCACCACCCAACTAACAATTTTTCAATGTAAACGCTTTACTCATTTCATTTATATAGCCTCAAGCTGTATTCAAACGTTATACGATATGAGGCAACCTTTACTCAACCTCTATACAAGCAAATCTGGCAAACTTAGTCAGCTTCTTATAGCTGTTGGGATGGTTGGAACAAGCTCTTATTGCATTTCCATTTACGCTTCTATGCAGCTGTTATCCTGGTATTTAGTTGTGTAGGAACTTGAAAGGTGCTTATTCAACCTTATCTCCGTTATCCAATAATCACTACACAGCTTTCTCTTGAAGCCGGGTTAAATATCCCTAGTAGCACGCTTGTCACAAATCAATTGTAGAAACTTGTATACGACTTATTTCAGTCATAAACAAGTTGCTGTAACTTATTGTGATGAAAGTGTGCTGCTCGGGATTGTTTAAGCTTTTTTTGTTGGAGGAGTTGATTGAGTTTATTTTGCTGTGTGAATCAAATTAATCGAAATTAGTTATAAGCTCACCACCTGGAATCGAACTCGAGACTACCGTATTGGCATCCTTGACACTACCAACTTAGCTAAGCCAACACTTTGACCTGACGTAAACAAATATACATGACTTTCTACAATAATACCGTTGAGTAGGGGCTTTATAATAGTGCACATGAATCACTTTTCTCGACTAGTTACTTCAGCTTTGTAAAGGAGCAGAGTAAAAGCTGTAAAACTGCACGCGTCTAAAAATAAATCTAGCTGACTGTAAAAATGCTTCCAAAGTAGCGCTAACACAGTTTATTAGCGTACAGGTTGTTTAGTTGTTGAAAAAGAACTTTTGATGTTTATGTTATTCAGCAAGAGTGGTTGTTTGTATAGAGGCCATCAAATGAGTAAGCTACTATTGCATATCACTAGTGAGTGCGGATCTATTGTGAGGGCAAATTGATATCTTATTTATCATGAGTGGAACAACACTGATTGAGACCAATTTTTTTTGAAACATCAGAACATTTGTAAAGAAATTTTAATTGACTATTTTGAGAAAACAAGTGGAAAAATTACATATTTTATAATCGGATCTGGACAAATTTTGAAGATAACGGACTTGAAAGTCTAGATCACGGAGTTGAAAAAATATTAAAATTTAAGTGAATCCATCCACACCAGTGCTGGTCAGTTCGCAACTCTTCTTTGCCGGATTTTAAACGCTGAATTTGAATAAACTTTACTAACAAAACAATGTTCTTGAATCAAGCTGTAACTTGATGCAATTTTGTGAAGGCAAATTATTTACTCTCAACATGTTTGGTCATAAAATAGGTGCTACCAGTCTTGATGATGGGGCCTGTAATTATAATTATAATTTGCAACGGGAAATTTGGTTATATGGTGGAGGAATGTTTAAGGATTTCATGAATTTTTATTTTCCTTGATTTGTTTTCCGTCGATCTTGTTTTCCGTACTGAGTACTGAGAGGAGAGATGCGAGGCAACTCTCATCTCATGTAATGATAATTGGAGAACGAAATACAGATTAGTGTGAACTGATAGTTTGAACTGACAAGACGTGTTTTCCCTACAATCTGTCCGAACGACTCGTAATAGCCATCCTCGGTCATAGCAATACTGGCGACGAGTATTAAAAAAAAAAAAAAAACGGTGTTGAGTTGAGTGCAGGAATAGTGAAATTCTAGTAGAGTGATATTAGGTTTTACTGTTTTTGACGTGCATGATTTTAGATCGATCCACAGGATTCAGGATCGAAGAGAGAGAGAATCGAAAGAGTTTAATCCTTGTGTTCCGGTAGGGAAAAACCTGAGCCAATATGGCAACGCCTGTAGAAGATGAAGCTAAGGTGGTTACGGTTACAGTGGATAAAAGAACAAAAGGAAGATTTCCTGTATATGTGCCCGGTTTCAATGTAAATTCGTACCTACAAACAGTAGACATTTATTTTGCATTGAATAAAACACCGGACGACGAAAAGGCTTTGGAGTTTATTACTAGTGTGGGTCAAGAGACTGCGAATCGGATAATTGGTAGTTTTAAACCGAACAAGATTGTGGATAAAACCTATGTCCAAATCGTGGAAAAATTTAAGATCTTACACGAAGAGAATAAAAATGTGTTTGCTGAGCGTTACCGGTTGATAACGCGGAAACAAGAAGAGGGTGAATCATTAGATGATTTCGTGATAGATCTACAAAATATTGTAGAACATTGCAATGTGAGTGTTGAAACGGAAGCTACTCTTGTTCAGTCTGTTTTCGTGGCAGGTATACGAAGTGATAAAATAAGAGAGTCGATGCTTCGAGATGCAGACTATAAGTTAAATCTAGCTAGCAAAACTAGAAAAGGCTAAGACGATAGAGATTGCCGCTCTCGAGGCACGAAAAATGGCTAAACAAGGAGCCAGCGCGTTAAATTATGTTTGCCAAAATAGTTCCATGCGAAGGAAAAATTTTGTAAAACCGGGAACATTTTATGAAAGTGCATGTTCAGGTGCGAATCAAAGGGACATTTCGAGTCATCGAGGAAACATCAAAGTTAGCAGTGATACTGTGTGTTATAATTGTTATAACAAAGGGCATCTCTCATACAATTGTACGCTGCCCAAAGTCAGGAAACCGCGCTATGGGACACAGCAGTCTAAAGGAAACGTGAGTAGGAAGAGAGCTTTTGAAGAGCGGATCAATCAATTGTCAGCAGCTATGGATGATCTAAAAATGAGCATGGAAGATGACACTGACACTGGTGATGACCAGTCGGTGGAAGAACCAGAGGCTGAGGATGAACCGAATTGGATTAATAATATAATGCTTGGTAAGTCAAATAACTCAGCACCAGCTTTTGTGGAATTGAATATAAATGGACAAACCTTGTTGATGGAGTGCGATACAGGTGCATGTGCAACCATTTGCTCGTTGAATACATACAAAGAAAAGTTTAACAATTGTACACTACTATTAGATCACCGAAACATTTCCGTTATATCGGGTGAGACAGTGAACGTTTTGGGTAAAATAGTAGTGAGAATAAAATTAAAAAGCAGAACTTTAAGTTTATCTCTTTTAGTAATTAAATCTCCAAAAAAATTTGTATCTCTGCTAGGCCGCGATTGGTTAAACATTATCTGGCCGCACTGGAGAGATTCGTTTTCGCTCAATTCTCTTTGCGAAATAAATAGAGAACAGTGGATAAAAAATACAATTAAAGCATTGAAAACAGAATACTCATCTGCATTTGACGATGATCTTACAGAACCGGTCAAGGGTGTTGTAGTTGATATCCGTATAGATAACCAAGCAAAACCCCTAATACACAAACCATACACTGTCGCATTTAAACACCGAGAAACTGTAGGAAAACATTTAGATGATTTAGAGTCTAAGGGTATACTTGAAAAGTTAGAATACGCGGAATGGGCCTCCCCCATAGTTGTGGTAGTGAAACCAAATAAGAAAGATATTCGTATTTGCATGGATGGATCTAAAACGGTTAACCCATACATAATCACGCATCATTACCCCTTACCAATTATCGAAGAACTTATCACAAACAAAAGCGGAGCAAAAAAATTCGCTCTTATTGATTTGAGAGGAGCCTACCAGTAACGTCAAAATAAACGCCGAGAAATGCGAGTGGTTCGTTCCCCAAGTGAAATATTTGGGTCACATTCTGTCGGAGGCGGGTGTATCACCAAACCCGGAGAAAGTGAAGGCGATGAAGGCCGTGCCAGAGCCAAAATCAAACACACAACTAAAAGCATTTCTCGGAATGATAACGTTCTATACTAATAGTGAATTCGTTTATTATCGGGGTTGGAACCAGTTCCAACCAGGCATGGAAAATCATTTGCATTCATTTCGTGCATTCATTTACATTCATTTGCCTCTAACTTTTTTTTGAACAGCATTCCGCAAAATGTTGTCTAGAGATTTTGAAGTTTTTATTATAAGCTACAACTTTTGTATATAAGTCAAATTCATATCTCTTATGCATGACGAACCAGAGTGAACAGAACCCACTACTGTTTTTCAGTGAATGTATTTTACATTCACTGAAAAACAGTAACAAGTTCTGCCCGCTCTAGTTCGTGATGCATAAGAGATACAGATTTGAGTTATGGGCAAAAGTTGTAGCTAATAAGAAAACCTATAAATGTTCTGTACATCATTTTGCGGAATGCTGTTGATGAAAAAAAGTTAGAAGCAAATGAATGTAAATGAATGTAGGAAATAAATGTAAATGATTTTCCATGCCTGGTTCCAACCCAGTGCAAAACCGAACTTTTTATCAGTGCGAACCTCAACCTGAGCTGGGTTTTAAAAACAAACGATCAAACTGACGTTTGTCAGAAAACAAGCAGACCCAATCTTGATACCCGATCCAGGTTGGAACTGAATAATAAACGAATTCGCTATAAATTTGTTTCTAAATTAAACTTAGTCCTTTCTCCTCTTTATGATCTTTTAAAAAAGGATAGCAAATGGAATTGGGACTACGCTTGCAATAAAGCCTTTGAACTAAGCAAAAAAGCCATCTGTAGCGCTCAAGTTCTAACGCATTTTAATCCATCTAAACAAATCACCGTGAATTGCGATGCAAGTGACGTTGGAATCTCAGGTATTCTTAGCCACACAGTAAACAACATAGAAAAACCAGTGTTTTTTGTATCACGCCGATTGTCAAAAGCTGAAAAAAAATATCCCATTTTACATAGGGAAGCATTAGCTATAGTATTCGCCATGGAAAAATTTTACAAATATGTGTTAGGCCAAAAAGTATCCATTATTACAGATCACAAACATATGGGCACATTGAACAACAAAAAAGGTGGTCCGTCAATAGTTGCTAATAGGCTACAAAGATATTTCATACGACTTTCGATATTTGATTACACTATCACGCATATGGCTGGTAAAGAGAACCATGTAGCAGATTGCTTGTCAAGACTACCTTTGGACCAAAACTTGAGTAGTGCCGACTTAGAAGAAAGTCAGCGCAGCTCCTTCAATGAACTAAATTATTTGATTGAAGACCAAAAAGTGAATCTCAATTCAAAAACTATTAGTGAAGAATCATCTAACGATTCAACATTATCAAAAGTTTTAGAGCTCGTTCAAAATGGTTGGCCAAGCCACGTGAAAGAGAGACCTTTGAAGAATTTTTATGCCAAACGAAATGAATTGAACGTAGAATCAGGGTGCTTAATCTTCGGTGAACGAATAGTGGTTCCTAACAAATTGAAATTAGCTTCTTTACAGTTACTACACGCAAACCACCGTGGCATACAGAAAATGAAACAAATAGCACGAAGATATTTGTACTGGGATGGTATTGGAGTAGACATCGAGAATTATGCGAATTCATGCAAGAAATGCCAAATTTTGGGAGTTGATAGAACTCCAAGAGTTTATGGAAATTGGCCAGCTACTACTAAACCATTTGAACGGGTTCATATTGATTTTTTCCATAAATATAACCGCACATTTTTAATATTAGTCGACGCATATTCCCGACGGATTGAAGTTCGGAGAATGACCAAAACAAATGCAGATAATGTTTCACAAGAACTTGACAATATTTTCATAGTTTTTGGATTTGCATCAACCATTGTCAGTGATAATGGGCCGCCATTCAACAGCTTCCTATTCAAAAAGTACTGTGAATCGCGTAATATAGAACATATTTTGTCCCCACCTTAACATCCTGCTAGCAACGGGTTAGCAGAAAGGGCAGTCCAAACCACAAAAGCTGTGTTGGGAAAACTAAATGAGATCGATTCTTCTTCATCATTTCAGATCGACAATGAAATCAATAAATTTTTGCACCATTATCGTCAATCTCCAACTACAGAGGACAAAATTATACCATATGAACGTATTTTCACCTTTATTCCTCGTACAGAATTTTCAGGTCTAAGAGAAAAGAAGAAAACATTCAGTGGCGAAGATAGTTCTGAAAATGCAGATAAATATTTTGCAATCAACAGTAAAATTATTTACAACTATAAATCTAACGGCAGAGCATGTAATATGGAAGGCACCATTATTAAAAAATATCAAATGTCACATATCTAGTAGATATAAATGGTGATATTCGTAAAGCTCATAGAAATCAATTAAAACGAGTTCCACAACAACCATTTGTTTTGAAAAATTGTGTAGACCCTGCTTCAGTGTCAGAGCAGAATTCAGAGGACATAAGAACAGAATCAAATGTTAAGAAAGTACGCAAGACGATTACATCCAAGAAAAAGCCAAAACTAATAACGAGTCAAGCATTACGCAGATCTACTAGAAATAAAAAGCCAAAACATAAAAATCTTAATGTAGGACAACTAATAAAGAAGAAGAAACATAAGATCTGATGAGTTAATAGATTTGATTATATTTTTTTTGCATGTTTATATTTTGTAGGAATAAGATGAATTTACTGGCTGGATCGATATTTTTTTTTTTGGCTAAAATTAATTTATATGAATTTACATTGAAATTATAGAAACTTATGAAATTGTATAAACTGGTGGAAGAATTAATTTAATTGGGGAGATGAGAGGAGAGATGCGAGGCAACTCTCATCTCATGTAATGATAATTGGAGAACGAAATACAGATTAGTGTGAACTGATAGTTTGAACTGACAAGACGTGTTTTCCCTACAATCTGTCCGAACGACTCGTAATAGCCATCCTCGGTCAAAGCAAGTACCAATGCTACCGACGCCAAAGAGGCAGCTCCCCCACCTGGACCTTACCTATCGACTCATAAACTCATGAACCGGGGACCAACGGCTTTACTTCCCTTCCGAAGGAAGGCGTGATCAGAGATTTTATGACTCAGAAAATCCCGGCGGAAGGAAACTTCGCAGAAATTGTGCTTAGAATTTCAGATAACATATTCAAGGAAATCGAAGGACGTTTTAAGAGAACATCCAAGATGTTATCAAGGAACTTTAGAAAAGAAATTCACGGAACTTCAGCGAAAATGTTCAAAGAAAATGAGTGAAGTTGTAAGGGGAACACTGGAGAAGAGGAGCTGGGTGCAATGCATCCAAGTGGGGTGACTGGTGGGTCATGGTCTGCCTAAGGTGGGTCACAGAAATTCAGATATATTGGTCGTATGTTTTTGAAATTTAAATTTTAAAATTATGATAAACCAAATTGAGCTTCTGTAAGAACTTATTGTTTTTTTTTATCAAGGTCATGTTGATGTTTGTAAAGCTAGTATAGGCCATTAATTTGATTTTCTAATATTTTATGAGGGTGATTTTTAGCAACTTCTATGCTAGTTCAACACAAGTTATTGTTTTGAAACCATTTTGGTAACACAGCAAAAAATAAATGTTAATAGTACATCCAAATCTCATGTAATTTTAATGGCCACAACAATAAACAAATGCAGTAAAAGCAGCGTAATGTCAGTTCATGCACTGTATTAATGATAATTTTGTCCTTTAAGCAAGTAATATTACACCATATTTTTGATGCGATTGAAGTGTATCCACTTTGATGTGATATTAATTTTTTTAGGCGTTTGTGTAACAATTTTTGGTATTTTGCTATTTTAAAAGTTATTTCAGCGTTTCAGCGTCCCATTTTGAGGTCTTTTTCATGATGTAAAGCCATTTTGTTTGCGTTTTAAAAACTTTTTGGCGTTCAATTTAGGCGAGAAATCGGGGTTTTCCTACCATTTCAGTGCATTTCGTAGTTCCTCATTACTATGGAAAAATAATAAGGTATTCGTTTCCAATACAGTTAAATCTTTGTTTGTTTACTTTGATTATTTGTCGTCAATCAGTGTAGACCGTTTTACAATGGTGCTGCTGCCTTACAATGCTATTTTAAAACATACGTTTTATTTGAAATTGTCAATCAACGTATACTACATACACAAATATCTACGTACTTAGTTTTGTCTACCGAACTCGGCTGTGCAAATCTCTGCAAAAAAAAAAGTTTCATTGAGATCTCAGCAAACATTTAATTTGTTTGCTGAGATTCAGCTAAGTACTATCCGAGACTCAGCAATCAAATGTCACTTTCTCTGAGACCTCAGTGAAACATTTGCCGCCGAGAAATGCACTGCCGAGCTCGGTAGGAAAAAAACTGAGTGTGTAAGAAATAAAAATTGTTTTAAACTTAACGACATGAAAGCCTAGCAGTTAGTATTCTCCTTACTGTATCTTTAGACATAGTTAGATCTATACGCTCACAGTAATTATTATACACTCTTTATCATTCTATTGATTGGTCAATTTTTACCATAATTCGTTCTGTGAGGTGACAGTTAAAATACATTTCGAGCTCTTAACATGCGTGATGGTACGTAAAAATTTAAGCTTGGTAATATTTTTCTGAATTTATGCGTTTAGAGATAATATTAATAACAAAGGAAATCATGGAAATTTGCCTTCGTTTCTTAAATGTTTCAATGTTTATCAACATGCAACGGAACTCATAAGAAGGAAGGGATTCCTAGAGTAGATGTTTAATCTAGAGTGGGGTGTTTTCTGGAATAAGATATAATATTGCATTTCTTAACATTAATATCCAGCACAGTTTCAACGCACCAATTGTAGAAAACCTCAATTTCATTTTGAAAATGTAGCAAATCAGAATTGTTAAAGATTTCCATGTACAGTTTCATATCGTCGGCATATATGAGCACATTTAAGCGATTTAACACAAACTTCACGTCATCCACAAATAAAATAAATAATAAAGGACCTAAATGAGATCCCTGTGGAACTCCCGAGGTAACATTAACTGTCGAGAAAAATTTTCCTTCAAAGCAGACCATCTGTGTTCTTTCTGCCAAATATGATCCAATCCATTTTAAAAGTGTATTTGTCATATCTAAACGTTTTAATTGTAAAATTAGTAAGGGAATGTCTACTCTGTTAAAGGACTTACTAAAGTCAGTGTTTAAAGTTTCAACGGTATTACCTCTAACCATTGTTTCAATAAAAATGTTTACAAATTCCAAAAGATTAGTAGACGTTGACCGACCTTAAAAAAAACCATGTTGATTGTTTGAAATGTGATGCTTAACCTGGTTAAATATTTTCTGGTTAACAATTGCTTCAAATATTCAAGGAATGCATGTTTGTTTTCTAGATTTAAATATTGGGACTAAAAATGATTTCTCCCAGGTTTTTGGAAATCACCTGTTTTGAGAGATAAATTGTAAGGCTAAAACAATGGTTTAACAAAACTAATTGCACCTTTTTTTTTAATAAAAATCGAGGTATTTCATCAAGACCAGGTCCTTTGCCGAGTAATAAAAATTTCTTTAACAGTGATATAATTAGCTGATAGGGTAAATTATGGCTTCGGCACCCATTGACTGTTTTCGGCAACCGAAATTGAAACGTTAATTTCACTGTATTTTCCCATCAAAACTCTTCGCTGAATGTATTAAGCCGATTCCTTACCTTTTCATCTTCAATCTGATTACATTTTTACGACTGTGAATTCCTGTTATACCATATTTTTCATTAAATGAAATATATACTCTACAAAATACGGCTGATTTCGAGTTGCCGATAATAGAACAGCTGGTTAACACGCAGTTCAAATGGAAAGGGTGCCGAAGAAAAAGAGACTGCCGACAATAGTCACACTCACCTGAGAAGTTTGGAGCGTTGTAAAAACATGTTCATCCCGTTTTGATCAATTCTGTCGATTGGAATTGGTACAACAGCAAGCAGCAGATAAATGTCAACAAACAAACCTGTCATGTATGTGTGTGACGCTGAGAAATCGCTAAAAGAAGTTCGGACGCTGCTTAGATTGACGAGAATACGTAAATTCCCCTACGACATTTTCCCCTTCATTTAGGCAAGAAAAATAGTTCAAATCAAGAACATTACTGGATTTCTTATATATGTTTTGGAAAAAGCGAGCAAATTGGTTACAAATTTATATCCTCACTATCAGTGCTATCAAACTCTTCAAACTGCATGCGTGATGGGAATGTTCATGAAGTCATTTTTTCGTTGACGAAGTTAATCACATGAATCCTCATTAAATTCTGATGTTCCATATCTTTGTAAAATTATTCAAATATGCGCCTTCTCAGCAATCAAAATAGGTCTTCTTAGTGAGAAAAACAACCAATGACACTGATATTTGACCATGCATCGGAACCTTGGTCAGAACCTTTCCTTGCTTCCAATCTCAAAACCGAGGTTCATAGCCGTCAACAAGAAGAGATTTGGGCCGGAGTTCGATGTGGTAGATCTTACATCCCGTAACGTACAACGGTGTTCTACCCACGTTACAGGCTTGGACAAGGTTTCAACCAATACACGGAATTCACCACGAATTAGAAGTGAAAACTTGAATATAAGGAAGTTCGTACGGAACAAATAGCATGGAAATCGGAAGTGGTTATCACAATAAAGGGGACTTTTTCCTTCTTGACATAAGCCACGAGCCATTACAAAGAGTTTTTTCAGTTTTTTCAGATTTCTCATCATCCGTTTGCGTATCTTATTCAATGCTCGAATACATTTTATCAGAAAGGGGATCAAGAGATTACCCTTTTCTTTTACGTTTAGGTGCCTTCTTCTTCTTCTTCACATTTCAAGCTTACTGCATATCACATATTAGCGTGCTCTCAACTTAGTGTTCTAGATGCACTTCCACAGTTATTAATTGAGAGCTTTCGATGCCTGTACCATTTTTGCATAATTGTGTGGAAAGTCCAATCATACTTCTATGCCCAGGGAAGTCGAGAAATTTTCCAACCCGAAAAATTCCCAAACGGACCAGGAATCGAACCCAGCCAACTCCAGCATTGTCTTGCTTTGTAGCTGCGCCTTTACCGGCTGAGCTGAGGGAGGCCCCTTGGCGGCAGAATAAAGTATTTCCAAATTCACTTCCAAGCTAATTAGTATAAGTATCCAAATGATCTATGAGGGGTTTTCCATATCGATATCCACGTAGGATTAGCTCGGGTAGAGTCCAAACAAGGATCGAAAAGGAATTAAAATCGAACAAAGTAGAAAATGTGCAGGTAATATTGAGCACTGAGAAGTGCTGTTTAAATGTGTTGTAGTTAAGGTAGCAGTAATTCTTCCTTCGCCAAAAAGCAAACAGATCTGCATGGTAAGAGAGCACTATGCGGACTGGTGACCAGGGATGGAAAATCATTTACATTCATTTGCCTCTAACTTTTTTCGTCAACTGGATACCGTAAAATGATGTATAAAACTTTTGTAGTTTTTAATATTAACTACAACTTTTGTTAAGAACTTAAATCTGAATCTCTTATGCATGACAAAATAGAGCTGGCATAATATGTTATTGTTTTTCAGTGAATGCAATTTACATTCACTGAAAAATAATGGTGGGTTCTTATCACTCTGATTCATCATGCATAAGAGACACATATTTGAGTTGTTTACAAAAGATGTAGCTAATATTAAAGCCTGCAAAAGCTTCAAACACTATTTTACGGAATTCTGTTGATGAAAAAAGTTAGAGGAAAATGAATGTAAATGAATGCACGAAATGAATTTAAATGATTTTCCATCCCTGCTGGTGACTGATTGCTTTCACCTTGATATTGGCCCAGGTCAAACTTCAATCGACCTGTACTTTGTTGAAATTCCGCTGTCATAAATGTATGATACGGGACAACTACAGAAGTCTTATGAGTCTTAATGGGTAAAGCTCAGAAATCCGAGAAATGAAAAGAATGACAGACAACATCATTTAAACATCTCAAAAAGATCTGCTCTATATTTTCCAGAAGCAATTTGCAACGTTGATTAAGTGCGCCCAGTTTGAACAGGTAGCATAGTCTTACTGTAGGATCTCCTTGAATGATCACGATGAAAGAGTCATGCCAAATCATCTTATCGAACATGATTTTGTTTACGCGTCAATGAGACATTGTTGACTGATGAATAGCGAGGACATGTGAAATGAATAGTATTTTATGCAAAGATGGCAGTATTCATTAAAAGTGAAAAGTCTTTAGATGTAAGTGGCTAAAGTCAAGTGTCATGTCCGAAAACAAATATAAATATGAACGGAGAGAACAAATTGAGAAATGAGAAGTGAAAATGTAGAAGTTAAAAATTAGTACGCATAATTAAATAATGATGTGTGATAAGTAGTCTACTGGTAAAAAGTGAATAATTTGCAAGGTAAACCTTCTAATAGCATCAGGAAAAGTTCTTACAGGGGATTGCAAGCTCAAAAAATTCTTTCATGAATTTAGCATTTGTCGCCAGACTCAAAATTTCTTTAAAAAAAAAAACCTTCGCTCAATGTTATAAAATGATGATCATAGAAGTATGGTATGATTGACCTCATGGCCTTCCTCTTCCCCTTTCTCGAATAACCAAAATAATTAGACACTTATTTCTACTCCGGAATACCATATGCCCTTCCGTCCAGCCATCTCAGGGGAGAAACATAAGGAGCTCTTTATTTGATAGCCCTCCCTGGGAGGAAGAGAAGGAGGCGGTGGTGTTGGTCAGAGCAGACCTCACGCTCAACTCACCGTGAACAGGCAGCTTGCCACGCAGACGGCAGCCCACGAGCCAACCCAGTACTTGAGCACGGTTCGCTCGCTCTCGGAGAAGAACATCGAGTTGCACGGTGCACCGCAGTCTTTCGTGACCTAGAAAGTGAGAAGAGAAAGAAGAAAACGACACAAATGAGAACATGAAAATAAAAGTCAAATTTAAATATATATACATATGCAAGTGAGAAAAAACCAGCTCGGTAAGGGGTGTGTATTAATTAAATGGAATGGTTGGATCGAGTTTTTCTGTTTTCAGTTTTTGGCACCGGGCGACATCTGTTGCTTTTGCAACATTACGAATGGGGAACCGTTTTCAAAAATCCAATTTTATGCTCCAGTAACAAGTGTTGTTTCAGTTATGACAGCAGCCGTGTTTCGCAAATTTCTAAAATGGTGAAGTTCACGAGCAGGTTTCCCGAATCAATAGCATTCGGAGCAGTCTCAATTAATTAAAGCTACCATATCGGCCGACCGCACTAGCTGACACCGTGGTCCCGAGCGTGCGGCGTAAATGGATAGCGTCCCCTGAGGGGGTCGTCAATCATTTCGGGGCCTGCACAGAGCCTAAAGTGCGGTAGTGTTCGAACCATTCAGTTCACGCATTGCTGGAGCCCTCCGGGTGACAAATTTCGCTGATGGCTAAAGTAGTCAATTTATCATTTTGGAAGTGCTGTTCGAAAACTTGTTTTATTTTTTCTGCGTGGATTTGCGATAGAGGCTGTCTGAGTGCGATAGAGCAACCTGTCCAACATCCAAATTGACAAGTTGATGTGTGAGTTTGACTGTCACGTTGCTGAGGCAAGTTATAAACAAGGTTTTAGATTGTTGGTTGATGATTTTGAATGCCACTTACAGAAGCTGGGAACCTTCGCAGAAATGTAGAAAAGAATCTATCTGGTCATGAAACTATATGATCATATTTTATTAAATAGTCAGCAAAAAAAACAAACAAGCTCCCTTCAATCGACTCAGTCTCCCTTGCTCAGCCTCTCAAATTTGATTTATTTGCATGCATTAGTACTGAATAAATTATCACTCTACTAGAGCAGCCTAGTTCAGCTAATGGACACTTCCACTCATGTCTGTATGCATGACCATTACGCTTGATTGCTAAACTAACTGGTGTGAAACCGGTCACATTTAGAGAACACCAGATAGGCGTGGGTGGTGGCTTTGGCAGTCGGATGAAGTTATCATCATCTAGATGGAATTGTCGTGTTTTGAGAGAATATGTATTTTTCCTATGGAAGCATCATTCAAAATATATCACCATTGCGCTAAAATTGAAGCCATTCCACTGTTTATGACTCTGACAGATGATGGTGTGCCTCCCAGCCGTCGAGTGTACTGTAGACGACTGTAATTAAATAGAGTGCACTTGCAACGGAGCAAGTACGAGCCCTTCCATCAGTGCCTTAGCTCACTAGTGTCATTAGTAAATTACAGCTCAATACAAAAAAGGTAGACACAGGTACGTATTGAAATAATGTTGTTTTTGTTTTAGCTCCTTTGAAAGTGTTGGAAAATCGATGACCTAGTCCGTCAATTATTGGTTTTACGATGGACTGCTCACTGCCGACCGCAAGATGAGAGTGCTTTGGTACACAAATTTCCTTTTCATTGAACAACGACGACGGCGGTGTGATGGACCAATTACCTCTGCCACAGCTACCAAAGTACCACATTAGCAGTCATAAAACGCAGCACTCTTCCACTCAAAGTCAGTAGTCGCAGTCCGGAAGCCGTGCGGCTTTGTACAGTAGCGGTCGGCATCTGGGCTGGATCATCATCACACCTACCGGATATTTAGCCATCCAACCAACCGACCGACGCTGCAGATTTAAAAGCTTTCTTGGATTGCGTGGCTACTGCCCGATGAAGTAGGGCTGGCTCCGTAAGCTACGATGTATCATTGGCATTATCCCATCATTTACCTAATGCGATTCGGTGGTATCGTTTTTACAAGCGATGGAGCTGCTAATAGCAACAATCTAGTCGGCTGGTGGAAGATTCCCTATGATTCGGACGGTTTCGAGCTTGATTGGAAACATATGCTGCTTTACTTGGAGGAAGTTGCAGTTGTTCGTTACGGTAACATATCAATTATCACTCGAACAGCTTTTTCGAAGGCATAGTAGCAGTGTGGAATGCATTTTTCTGAAGTCAAATCGGTAATCTGTGGTTGTTAAAGATCGTTCATACTTCATTTGCTTAAAAACAATCTAATGACCCTCGTTGTCATGCTAAATGCAGCATACAGAAGCTAGGAGGCATCTGACTCAACTATTGAGAGTAAATCAAGTGAATTAGAGTTTACTTTCGTGGGGTTTGAAATGCTGTCCCCTAGCTTGTTGGGTCGTGGAATGAAATGCTTGTGGCACCATAAGCTTCTATATGTTGTGCATTTATAACAAAATTACACTCAGTTTTGTTTTTACGCGATATTTTTTCGCCTCTATCCTTGATCGTGTGATCTCAAATTGAAATCAAATTTAATGCAACTTTCTAATGGTGTTTTCGATTGGATAAATGGAAAATTCTTGGTGAGGCTTTCTCAGCCTTGACGTTGATACGGCCTCAGTAATACATATGCAGGTCTTTTACATCCATCTGACCAAACACATCATGATAATTTAGTTCAAAATGATTATCGTAACCCACAGCAACAAAGAATGACTGCCTACACGGTAAGAAAAAGTAAGAGGTTGACTCCAAGACACGACCGTAGATTTGACGTAGGATTACGTGCTTGGTATCAATATTCAGCGACTGTGTTAGGAAACCACATTTTGCTGATCACCATTGCAACACTTGAACATTTTTGTAATTTTCAATAGTGACCTATTGAAAATTGATAAAGTGTTAATTTTAACAGATTTGTAGATTTTTTTTTAATCGATTGGCTTGTTTAGAACTAAAATCCATTCGCTATTGACAGAGTTATAAGCGGTTAAAACCTGACCACTTTTCGTAACGCGGACGATTTTATTTTTTTTAAATTGCACCCCAATACTTTGCCAAAAGACGTAATCCTACCTTAAAAAGTACCCAACGGTCAGTTGAATTTTACCTACTTTGACTAGTTTCCTTCCTTTTCGCCATCTAATGTTGTCAAAAACAGAGGAGCAAAACCACCCAACATGGGTAGTTGAACACGTTCTGTTCGGAGATTCCACACTAGCTCATATGGAGACCAGACCACAGATGCATTCTCAAGTATGGGCCGAACTAAAGATCAATATAGTGCCTTCAAGCAGTGAGGGTCTTTGAAATCTCGTGCAATCTTCGAAATAAATCGCAGTTGACGATTCGCCTTAGAGATGATCGAGGAATAGTGAAGATTGAAGGTCAACTTTGGGTCCAAAAGAACACCAAGATCAGTCATACGTTCTACTCTGCGAAGCGTTACATTGTCAATGCAGAAGTCGTAAAGGTTGAACTCTTAGAGCGGTGAAACGTCATCACTGCACACTTTGGGACGTATAGCTTAAGATCATCTGCATAAACGAGCTTGCATTTAACTCCCAACAAAGCTGCTACATCGTTGAATAATAACGTAAACAAAAGTGGACCCAGGTTACTTCCCTGAAGTTCTCCAGAGGTGCTGGTAAACGTAGAAAAGACACAAAATCCTAGTCGTACTCGAAGAGATCGTTCAGTCAAGTAGGAATGTAACCACGACCTTGCATAACAAAACCTTCTGGTCGATTTTGTTGAATGCGGCTTTCAGATCAGTTTATATGACGTCGACTTGTGCCTTATCCTCCATCGCGGTGATGCATGTACTGGTGAAACCCAAAAAGGTTAGTAGCTACCGATCTACCGGGAATAAACCCATGCTGGTCAGTTGAAATGTAGTTCTTCGAGCGATTCAGGACAAATTCGCTCAAGATGATCTCAAACAGTTTGGACGCTGCCGAAAGACTGGTGATACCTCGATAGTTCTTAATATCCCGTTTATTGCCAGCTTTGAAAACAGGAAACATATAGGACTGCTTCCACAATGTTGGGAATTTTCCTGGCTCAAATGATAAATTAAATATGGCTGCTAAAGGTTCTGCTAAGGCAGCTGATTCGCAATTCCATCTGGACCAGGAGAGAGTGAGGTTTTCAGTCTCCTTGCTGCTGAAATTACCATATTCCGTGTTACTTCGAATGTGCTCAGTTCCACTATGTCACTAGGCGTATCAGAGGCAGCAGATTCAGCTTCAACATCACTTGCCATATTTTATAGAAAACAGATGCAAAGTGTTTAGCAAACATCTCATACGCTTCGCTAAGAGAAGTGGACTCCGATTTGAAAATAACCAATCATGAGACCTTAGTGATTAATGTCTTAGACCATGTTAACGATAACGATAATTTTGTAAAATTGAAGTGCTGGAGGAAATATTCGAAACAAGCTGTTTCGAATCTTGTTCCCAGGGGCGTGGATTTTCCATTCGCGGCCGGTAATTTAGATGAATCTACAGCTGTTCTTAATAACGCTTTGAAAACGTGTACCAATCAACTAGTTGAGCAAAAGTTTGTTTCTTTGAAAAACTCGAACAGCTGGTTCAATTTGGATCTTTTGCGTCTTAAACGGAAAAGGGACAAATGGTACAAAAAGTTTTGTAGATCAAATAATGACAATCATTGAAATAGGCACACAATCGAGCGTAATAAGTATTCACAATCGATAAAGAAAACTCTTTGTGAATATGTTCAAAGGTAGATTGATCAGCATCAAAACAACAGCAAAGAGTTATGAACAATTTTGAAATCTTTATTAAAACCTAGTAATTTCAAACCGTGGTCCATTACTTTTAATGGCACATTAGAACAGTCAGAACAAGTAATTGCATCTAAGTTTAATGATTATTTCGTAGACAGTGTTTCATTGATCAATCAATCCATTGAATTGGTCGATGAACCTGACGAAATAAAACAGCCAGTTAAAAGTAGTTGCAGATTTGAAGTTTTTCACGCAATTACATTAGATGAACTTAGAGTTATTTGTTTTTCATTAGGAAAATCGGCTGGAGAAGATAATGTTAATGCTAGAGTTATTCAAGATTGCTTTCATGTCATTGGTCACATCTTTCTGGACCTTATTAATAAATCATTGCAGAATGGACATGTGCCACAAATTTGGAAGGAATCCTTAGTGGTTCCTATTCAAAAAGTTGCTAGAACGATTAAAGCCGAAGAGTTTCGTCTCATCAACATGTTGCACACATTAGAGAAAATCTTAGAACTTGTTGTTAAAGGCCAGCTGTTGGAGTATTTGAATAGCAACTCTTTGTTGATACCAGAACAATCGGGATATCGGGATGGTCATTCTTGTGAAACTGTGTTGAATTTGGTGTTAGCAAAGTGGAAAGACAACTTGGAGCGTAAAGATACGACTGTTCCTGTTTTTTGGATCTGAAACGCGTGTTCGAAACAATTTCTAGGTCCTTACTGCTAAGTACAACCAAGCGCTTTGGAATTACGAGTACTGCATATAAATGGTTTGAAAGCTTTTTGTCTGACAGAACTCAACAGACTGTTTTTAATGATTCTGTGTCCAGTCCCGTGGGGAATAACCTTTGAGTGCCCCAGGGAAGTTTATTAGGGCCCCTGTTATTTAATATGTATATTAATGACTTGCGACGTGTTTTACGGTTTTGCAACATTAATCTTTTTGCAGTTGATACTGTTTTGTTCATTGCAGCTAAGGATTTAGAAGTTTCCGTCTCACACTTGAATGAAGATTTGCAGTATCTAAGTAGATGGTTGAAGTGTAAGCAGTTAAAATTGAATACAAGTAAAACTAAATTTATGGTAATTTCGCGGAATCGATTAAATGAGAACGTTTCTGTTGTAATTGATGACGAGACTATTGATCGCGTTCAGGAGATTAAATATTTTGGCATGATTATTGGTGACAAACTTAAGTTCAACTCTCACATTGACAATGTTATCAAGAAAATTGCCAAGAAGTATGGAATTCTATGTCGATTGAAAAACGATTTAACTATTGCCAGTAAAATACAGCTATACAAATCAATCATCTCTCATCATCTAGAATTTTGCCCATCCATTTTATTTCTGTCCAATGAAACACAAATATCGAGATTACAGCGCTTGCAGAGTAAAATAATGCGTTATATTTTGCGATGTAATAGACTCACTTCCTCAACTTTGATGCTGGACGCCTTGCAGTGGTTGTCGGTGAAGCAAAGAATAGTATATTTGACGATGATGTTCATTTTTATAGTAGTTAACGGTTTGCTGCCTCGATATTTGTGTGATCGAATTGAAAGAGTAAGTGATTATCATAGTTATAGCCCCGATTTTTCGGTAATCAAAGGAACACATTTTAGTATTTGTTACTTTTCATGCCTTGTTGATAGTGATAAGTCCTCGGGTTGCCTGGACCGAGGATGATCTTGAAACAAGTAAAAAATGAGTTAGTTGTCTTCATCTATGTGATTCCTAATCTTCTATTCGTTGTTCCCTAGTTTGAAGTGGTTAAGACTAGGGTTCTGATGCATGGTGATTATCGGTGGCATTCCTTAATTTTGTTGCTAAGAATCCAACTTTGACTGACAAAGGGGCGTGCCTTTGGAGGGTGTTTCAACACTCCGAAGGGTATAAATAGCGGGACCTTTCAATTAGAATCGATTCCTTGCGATAAAGGCAAGAATGACAACTGTATCAAAACCGAATACTTCATCATTTCTCAATAGTGATGGAGTAATACGACATGCCCTAAACTAAGGACACGGGCTATACTACAATAGATCAAATTACTGGTCGCAGTGGTGTTAGGTCCCGGACAGATTAAAAAAAACTCATAGATATAATACTAGAAACGCAGATGAAATAAAAACACCACATTTCTTGACTTGTGCTTCACATAATTCATTATTTTTAAAGGAATAAATGTTTTCAATTCGATGCCTAGACATATCACACGTTCAGCAACACTTACAGAATATAAAAGATAAATAATTTCAAACGATAAATCTGTTGTTTGAACAGTTACCCCTGAGATTTTTTTTATAAATTTACAAATTATGTATCTTGACGAAGTTGTCTCTAACGGATTATTTTGTATCGATAGCTGTTATAACGACTTTTTAATAATTATTGTAGCACTACAAAAACTATTTTGTTCGCCACGACGGTGATGATGGATTTTTAACATTTGATGTAATAGTAGTAGATTAAAAAAAAAGTAGTCTACATGGGTTTGAGCCTCGCGCGCGATATAGAGGACTGAATTTAACATTTGATAAAAAAAGTGCAATTTTGAAGCTTATTAGGAAGATACCTCGAGTGAGTTGTAAGTTTTCTGGCAAATGTTGGGGGTTCGTGAGTATTCCTGACATTGCTGAAAATTATGATAGCATCAGATTGCGGGGTTGCTAGTGTAATAGGATACTTTATTGATTGTTCAATAACTCTTGATTTCTTGCTGACCACCGCCGCTACAAACAATACGTAGCGTGTCGGATTGGAGAGCTACTATCAACAATGGACATCGCAGAATGGCGATGGGTCCTCAGCAAACTCAACCCTGCGAATGCGGCGACAAAATGGGTAAAGATCCCGTGTCCTGAAATCACTGACGAGTGGTTCAGAGGCCCGGAATATCTTCGTCTCCCCGAGAACGAATGGCCGAAGCAAACCAAGGAACTGGTGCAACCGAAAGAGGAACTACGGCCCTGTTTTGTGATACAAGGTTCAACAATTCCAGCTACCATAGTGGATTTCTGTCGATTTTCGAAGTGGAGCCGGCTATTAGGAACAGTTGCGTACGTGCACCGTTTTGTGGACAATTGCAGGGGTAGAAGACGAGGAGAAGAATCACAATCATCGTATCTGAACCAGGATGAGCTGAAGAAAGCGAAGAACACATTGATGCAACTGGTGCAGTGCAAGGAGTATCCTGAAGAGATGAACTTGATAATGGGAAGACAAATGGAGCTACACAAAACGAGCGCCTTGTACCAGTTGACGCCAACAGTGGATCAATACGGTGTTCTACGGGTCGGTGGAAGAACTGGAGCTGCACCACATACTACGTTTGATGCCAAGTTTCCAGCAGTTCTCCCGAGGAAGCATCCAGTAACCAGTTTGAATGTGGATGATTTTCACCGAGCTTTTCGCCACAGGAACTCCGAAACAGTGGTGAATGAAGTTCTTCAATTCTACTATATCTCCCGGCTGAGGACGGTAGTGAAGCAAGTAGCGGCTGCTTGTCAATGGTGCAAGTTGACGAAGGAAACACCGAAGGTACCGCAAACGGCACCACTCCCTACGGGTCGCCTGTCGATCTTTACCCGACCGTTCACGTACGTTGGAATTGATCTGTTCGGCCCACTGTCTGTGAAAGTAGGAAGGACTACTGCAAAACGCTGGATCTGCTTGTTCACCTGCCTGACAACTCGTGCTGTCCATGTGGAGGTTGCATACAGTCTTTCCACACCGTCCTGCGTGAAGTGCATTCGCCGTTTCGTTTGCCGTCGTGGAACGCCAGCGGAGATTAATACAGATAACGGCACCAACTTCCAGGGTGCAGAGAATCTATTACGAAAGCAGATTAAGGAAATTCACGACGGACTGGCAGCAACCTTTACCAACACAGATACCAAATGGTTCTTCATACCACCAGGAGCACCTCACATGGGCGGTGCGTGGGAAAGAATGGTGCGATCGATAAAGACGGCCATGCAGAAGCTGGTTGTTGAAGCCACTGGATGCTGAAGAAGGTGAAGCCATCACACCGAACCACTTCCTGGTGGGAAGCTCAAGACGCGTACGCCAACCTACTGTAGCCTTGAGTGATCCACCTTCTGCAGTAAGAAACTCCTGGAACCAGATTCAACACCAATTGGACGTTTTTTGAAAACGGTGGGTACGGAAATTAAGTCCCAATGCTGGCGAGGCGGATGAAATGGTTCGGCGATGTCAAACCCTTAGCTGATGGAAACCTGGTCCTGATTGTCGACGACACCCGCAGGCAGGAACGGCTGGATTCGTGGATGCGTTAAGGAGGTCGTGACAGCGAAGGATGGAAGAGTTCGGCAAGCTTTCGTACAAACTGCGAGGGGGATATTACGTAGGCCAGTATCCAAGTTTGCTGTATTGGAGGTTGAGTCAGGGATTATTATTTAACTTTATTAGGGAGGCTTTCAGCCTTGGGCTGGTTCGCCTCCAGTTGAGTCAGGGAGTAAAACTGGGACCAGTGGCCAGTGCTACGGGGGGGTGGAGGATGTTGCCGCTGGGTGCACTTTCTTCGGGTTGGCGTTCCGCGTTGTCGCCCCAGCTGAATTCCGATGACGGCTGTCAACGGTCAGCTGAACGTATGACAGGTGACAGTAAGGAAAGAAGGGGACAAACTACTTCCGACGAGGAACAGCAGAACGGATAGCGAAGCAACAAGCGAAATAGAGGCTACTCCAGCGAACATTTGTTATTTTAAAATTGTTTAATACCTAAACGATTCCAGGGGCGACCCCGGCGTAGTGGTTAACATCCATACCTCTCACGCCAAAGTCACGAGCTCGAATCTCACCCCCGGACAAGTCACGAATGACCCAAGAGTGTTAAAGTGACTATAATAAAAAAAAAAAAAAAACCTAAACGATTCCATTTGTTGAGGTTTTACCTAATTATAAGCACTGTTTATGTACAGTAAGTTGTACACTTAAAATCTATTTACACACAATTGTAATACCCTAAAATTTGTTGCAGTTCCTAAACAAGTAACAAACATAGATTTTAACTTTGACTATATGTTTAGTATTTCTTCTGCGTGAAGTCAACAATTTACATAGTTGAAGATGCTAATTTCAATTAACAGGTAAGTGGTCATTTTTATACGATAAATGAAGGAGATGAAAGTATAGAGTTGATAGTTCCGTTAGAGTACGGCAGTGTGAAAATTGCATATAGATAGTAGATAGCGAGCTAGGACAGCTTTTAAGAAAGGTACAAATCGGTTTTTTCATTTCTCTTTACCAAACTCCCCCTTTGGAGAGGGATGGTGAGGGGTGTCCCCTCCCCCGCCACCACTGGCAAATAAAGATGAAAGCCGACCGCTCAAGTACCAACGATGTGTTTGAAACAGTTCTACCGATTTTTACCGCACTTCAGTTGTTATTTGAAGGAAGGCATCCAGTCGTAAGTTTGGAAATTGCAGCTATTGTTTACCCCTACCACGGTATGTGCTCTGAGATTTCAAGCATATCATTTGCACACGTAGAACACCGTAAGTGTAAGTAAACTAGCTTATAATTTGTAAATCTATTCTTAATTCACTGAATTACACTTGCAGTTTAAAGCTGCACTAAATCGATAAGATTTGTTTATGTGCTGCTCAATACCCGGTGTCCAAAACGTATAATTTTCCATTCTTCCTGCCGTAACAAACGTCGACGTGCCATCCATTGACGGCAATCGAATTTGTAGGAAGGAAGCTGCCACACCTGCGTGAGATATCGCACCCATTCAACACACATGGGCCGGGACCAACAGCTTTACTTCTCCTCCGAAGGAAGACATGACCAGAGATTTGTATGCCTCAGAGAAATCCCACCGACCTCGGCTGGGATTGAACCCAGACCCATTGGGGTGAGAAAGCAGTCACGCTAACCACTACACCACCGGCGCCGGATAGCGTACATTTCAAAAATGATTTGAAATATGGGCAATGTGAAAAAAAAAAATGGTCCGCTTATTAATATATCGGTCTGTCTTCACATGAGCAATGAAATACAATTGTCGCACTATACCTACCGTCCATTTTATATGACATAACAATAGAATGCCTACCGTCCGTTGCACTAGTTCAAAAGTATGCCTACCATCCATTATGCCTTTCGTCTGTTATGCTTAACGAATGTATGCCTATGATACTTATGTCTAATGCACCGCCATCGTTTCGGCCATATCTCCGTTGACCGATTCCAAAAATATTGAAAATTGTTCTATGAGATCTCTCATTTGGAGATCGTTGCGTCTAACTTGGTACAGTGGTTTCCGAGAAACACAAGTTTCAATATTTTGATACACACGAACACACACATACATTATCCGATCTATTTCAGAGACATTCAGCCATCAGTTGGTTAATATTTGATTTTCTGATTTCCCGATCCCGTCGAGCTGAGTCGAATTAAATGAGTCAGTTTTCCAAGCGATATGCAAACCCTTCTCGGTAAGAAGAGTAAAAACATTCACTTCACTTCTATTGTTCGCATCGCAGACCCAAATCAATCAAGCTATCGGAGAAGCTAGTATTTGCTCGGTATTTCCGTTATAGAAAAACCAAAATTATACATTTCTCTAAAGGTTATCCGAACAAAAGGCACCGACCGACCGTCGACAGTGGAGTAGCGAGAAGACGAAGAGTTTGCAGAAACTAACAGAAAACCTGGTAAATGCACTTCTTCTTCTTCTTCCACCGAAGAAGCTATCGATCAAGAAGACGAACTTCTTTATTTCGAAGTCCAGAAAAAGGCAAATTTTCTGCTCACTGCACCTTCGCCGGGGAAAAGAGGAAAGCAATAATTGGCAAACAGCAAATGGGCGTTTAAACTGTTTTCTATAGGAAGCTTTGAAAAAGATCTGTACGCGCATTTTTCTGCTCAAATAGCGCCAAATTCTCTTTGAATCGAAAAGAAAATGCTTTTATAGTAATTAGTTTGTTCGCTAGCCCTCTCTCCCTCCTATTCCATTTCCTCGAACAAAGTCAATCAAAAGCGATCTTTTGTAATGCGCACTTTGAGCCGAACAATGAAAATGAAACGAAAATTGGGGAAGCGTAAGGAGGAAAATAATTCTATTTGTTCGAGTTTCAAGCGGCGCGGTGAGAGTGAGAGATAGGAGCTGAGCCAGCAAGTGAATGAACTCGACCCGCTCGCTTGGGCAAACAAGGTTCAATTTCCGATACCGGCTCACAATTTTGGTGCTTCATTTCAACGACCACGGTAATAAAGCAATATAAAATCGAATGAAACATCAGATTTGCTTCGCTTACTGGAGTCGGGGTGGTGCGAGAGGGGAACTGAACTGGGGAGCTTACCAATTCCGGGAAGGTACTCTCGAGCAGCAGACAAACGGCGGAAAAGTTTCTGACAAAAGATTGATGGGGAAAAAGCTTCACTGACAAGCATCTTGTTACGCCGAAGATTGGAATGTTCGGTGATGGTTTTATTCTTAGAGCCAGACGCCCTGTCTATGCTTTATCAGGTTCTGGGAACGTCCAACGGTTAGGTCTTATCCGGCAGATGCATTCAAGTGTCGATTTGGTAAACATTTTCGGAACAGAAGCAATGATTTGAGGAGAATGGTTCCTGGAAGTAGTTTCTTTTAGACGATTCAAATCATTGATGCAGAGGCCGGGGGGAATTAACGTTACAATTTATCAGTAATTTGGTGATTCTCTACGTAATTATAGATGAACAGTTATGCATTGGTTGATTCTCTACATCGATTTTCACTTTGGGTGACCAAGGGTAAGTAAACACAAATAGACATTTTATTTATATAATACACTTTGTATCTCATTGAAATCAATAAAGAAGTCATTCCCAAATTACGGAAAACCCCAATTTTGCATTACTTAATTTTGTGGACGTCTACTTGACTAGTTGATGAGCACAAATAATTACCTCAGCTCTAAAACAAACAATTTCTAAATGATCACAACTCACCCCGCTTTCCTAACCACAGACTTCTTCCACCACACCAGAACATGTGTTAGCGGGCGGATAATGATGTGGTTAGTCCTAAGCAAAATATTCAATTAGTGTCATGTTTTTGATCTCACGTGCTGCTCCAACTCGTGCCAAACTGCATGCAATCTATTTATATACGTAGAGAGTCGATGGTGTGACCGCTCTCGACCAGCTTAATTAGCATGAAAATTGAGACCGAGGTAAAACTTCATCACCTATCGCTGCTCCGAGAACAGGTTCAATATTTTCCTCACACACACTGGCAGGGTTGTAGGAGTGATGCAAGAGAGTTAATTATTGAAATCGACTTCAATTGGGCTAGGAAGCTGTCAACCACATCATGCGCTAATTAGCAAGCCTTACCGCAATCGGCTAATATCCATACGGAGAGGACTATTTTGATTAGATGATGGCGGTTTTCTCCTTTCTAAAACGCGATCAACAATCACCGAGCATGTGTCAGCAGCCATCACCGCCGGAGTAACAACTTTCATTGCGGAGGATGATATTAGGATAAATTGAATATTAGCTTTATGGTAATTATAGGCTATTAGCACCGTCAACCATGTGATGAATGCAGATAATAACGGGGTAGGTTTGCATCCGCATCGGTGGTTCGACGGTGTGCCACAGATATTTTATCACGGTTCGGCGTAATTTACTGGACCGTGCATATAAATTACCCTTTCGACGCTGGCCGACACTTTGTTGCCATTCTAAACTGTCAGCTGCGGTGTTAAACACGATTTATGAGGTATCAATTATGGGAAACTCTGTTTAAAACATCACTTGGATTCAATTTTCAATTTGCATTCAACTTCAATCTCCCGCCGATGGATTTTCGTTTTGTGTCGTTTGCTACATGCAATTTACTTGCGAGCTCAATTTGCATGCACGAGTATCGAATCGAGGTGGAACTAACGGCACAGCGCAGTATGCGAAAAATGGAGAAGGTACTTCACCCGAGAAATGGTACTTATGTAATTCCATCTCACTGGAGCTGATTGGAGAACATGATGGATTCACTATGCAAACAATGTCGATGCTAAACTAACGGAGATTGGGAATGTGCTACGTGCATTCGACTGCATTGGGAGCTAGCTGTTTTAGAATTTTGGCTAAGAAAATCTGCTTTTCGATCTGAAAATAAAAGCGATGTTGAATCTTAAAATTAACTCAAAAAGGACCTTTATGTATCACGTGATAACGAAATTTGATATTTTTGAAAAGTCACATCATCACATCACATCATAAATATGTCAAGCTAATTTCATTGTAAAATGCAACTGCATTAAATTTTCTATTGGTAATTGAAATGCTCATCCGATTCATACCGTCATCACAAATTTCCCTTGCCTCATTTTCAATTTCCACATACAATTTTTACACTGCCGGACTCTACCGCAACTATCAATTCTACAAATTCATCGCTTAATGTATCAAATAAATGTTCACTTTAAAAATCACCTAAAATTGCCCTTCATTTGATCTAGAAATGGCTAAAAAATAAAATAAAATAAAAAAAAAGGATTCTGCCGAATCTTTTCACGCTTTATGGAATCCCGAATTATGTTTCAAAATGAGCAAAAGATAAACTCATCTCACGCACCTAACCGCAACAACCAAATAATAGATCACACACAATCGTGGCTATCCCGCCAGGCAACAAACGGAAATCAATAACATTGATAATAAATAAATAAGAATGTTTAACTATTTTGTTTGCATTACTTCTGCGTAAAGTTAACAATTTACATAGTTGAAGGTGCTGATTTCAAATACCAGACTAAAGTGGTCAATTTTATACGATAGATGAGGAGATGAAAGTATAGAGTTGAAGTTCCGTTAGAGTATGGCAGTGTGAAAATTGTATATAGAGAGTAGAAAGCGAGCAAAGGTCAATTTTGAGGAAGACACGAATCGGTTTGATCATCTCTCTTTACCAAACTCCCCAGTTGGAGAGGTATGGTGAGGGCTAAAATATTTTTCGACTGGAACAAACTCACCAAATCTATCCATGATCGATATCCAATGGTGCGGATCCATGCATTGTGAATTGAAATTGCACCACCTTTGCATTCACTTGATTGGGAATTGGCGGAAAACGACCCGCAACTCATACAACCTATACACAATGTATACATTCTGCATACGGCAAGAATTATTTACGTGCAAGGAAAACGCTACACAACATTTAGATACAGTGTATCTGAAAATTGATCGGACAGCTGTATTTAAATTTTAGAAAAACGGCTCTAAAAGCACACGTTAAATATATATAGGGGAAATGGATGAAATGTCGGCCTATATGTCCCTAATGTAGGCCCATACATAAATTCAGTATTCGACTAAATTTTCAATAGCGACCAAAAATATCCATTAGTACCGTCCCAATGACGCGTTCATCTAGATAAAATTGATAAATAGCAGACTTTTAGCCATGGGCGCAAATTAGGGCCATGTACGCCGACATTACCTGCATTTCCCCTATATCTCTGAATTTTTGGCAGCTGACTCCGCATATATTTATCAATTATTGGTTCAGTATTGGGCATAATTGGTTGCGTTTAAAAAAAAGTTAGAGCAATATAAAAACAAGACCTTTTTCTTGAAAAACTGTATCATATGCCTCCAATTTTACTAAAATTCGTCCACTAGGTAAAAAGTTAAAAATCGAGCGTTTTACTAAAAAAAATCTAGCTTCATACAGGCTCTTCCAATAAAGACCAAAACTATAGCAATAAATCAATAAAAATCTGTTCAACCACCAGCCACGATTAAAAAAAAAATATCTATTCATTATAATTCAAAAAATTGTTCTCTATGGAGTACAATCAATTTTGAGATCCACTGTATGAATAACTTTCCTTCCTATAATTTTCATTTTTGCTTGACTGGTACTTTTATCACCAATCCCGGTCATTTTCTCCGATCAGCCAAAGTACAAGCCAAGGGCGTAGCTAGGCTTTAAAATAGGGACATTCAATAGATGATGGAGGCTTAGGCCACATATCAACAGACTGACGAAATTGAAATTTGTATGGTGACCAGCATATCCAAAATTTGCTGTTTCCCGTATTTTCCATTTTTTCCCGGAATTCAGGAAATTTTCCCTGTTGTGCTAAATCCATTTAAATTAATTGTAAAACCGAATGTGATTCAGCCACCACGTTTGTTTTCGGTCGCTGGAGTTGTCGGTTCTGATTTCGGTGTGTACTGGAGAACTGAAGCCGTTGTGTCACGAGTGATTGGTGATGGCAAGTGGGCGCAGTACTTTTTTTCTGCTGAGATCCCTCTGGTTGGAGCTATAGCTAGAGTGTCTTTCGTGGTTGATAGGGGTTTACGCTGCTGTGTGAGGAAGGAAAGCCGAGAGTACTGTTTTTAACACCGGTTACAGAAGTAGCGGCAGCATATCTATGGGAGCTCTTCGATATCATTGTGAAGTCATGGATTCCTTTGCAACATATCGTTATTCTTCTCGTAACTTGTATGGGGAGAGTGGAAATGCGAACTTTCTGTCTTTAACATTTCGTTAATATGCGCATCTCCATAGGATAAACCTCGTAGACAGCAACATCTGTCGGTGTGGAAACGGTTACGATGACATCGAACACGCAGTTTGGCAATGTACGGATAATGACGCCGCTAGAGAGCGACTTTTGAATACCCTCGAGGCCCAAGGAAGACAACCCTATGTTCCTATCAGAGACGTTTCTGCAAATGTCTAGCATAAGAATTTAGTTCCTTTGTCTTTTGTCTCTCTTAATTAGTTTTTGTCTGTCTTGTCCTACCATCTCGATGAGTCTCATCGTCGCCCACTGGTCACCATAGCCGGTCGAACTCCAGACGAAGCTAGAACCGCTCTACCGTTCATACTGGCGACAACGCTCTGATGAGACAACGAAATTCTACCCCTAGCTCCTCCCCTGATCCTATCATTCAACAATGTACCCCTCTAACCTCGAGTAAGCCGCGAGTATTCGGCCCAACTCCTACTAGACATAGATATGTGAATTTTGTTAAAACAATGAACAATGAATTATTGGCTCCGTAAAGCTAACGCGATTGAGCCTTCCAAATAAACGAACTAGATAAAAAAAAAACATTTTGTGTCTAGAAGGCGGGCTCTTCTCCCCACCCATTGGGGCATCATCCTGATGGATGGCCTGTTTGTTGACTGGTTGTATGATCCTGTTGTTGGAAGAATATTCTCATTTATCCCGCGATGTTGCCCATGGATTCACCTAAACCGTTTTTGGCCCTTTATACAATGGCAGCTTGAGTACAATTGGAGGTTATTAAACATGATCAAGTCGAACAGGAAGGATAGTCCACAGTCTACCGACGTTTGTCTTGCTACAGTGAGTGGTAGTTCCATATCATCATCAAAACCGAATGTTATTCAGCAGAAAGCAGGAACTCATTACAGGATTTTTTAAGTGTTCTCATCAATTTAAAAAAAATAATTTCCCTTTACAGAGTTCTTTTCATAATTCCTCCAAAATAAATTTGAGAATCTCTCCGGAGTTGCCTGAAATTATACAGCAGTACAGAAATTTTACACAGAACAATCCTTACAAAATTCATGGAATTCATCCTAAGATTTACTGTGAAAGCTTCCCTTCAAATTATTTTTACACATTTCTTGTATTCTCCATACAATTCACCTCCGGTCTTGTAGTTCAGTGGATTTTTTTTAATCTTCACGGCATTTTTTTTTTTAAATATTACCTTCAAAACATACTTCTCTTAGGTTTCTTCTCTTGAGAGATCACTCGAAATTATATTTAGAAGAACCTTGGAATTTACATTTATAATTATTTTGGAACAATCCTCAAAATTGTATACCCTCGGTATATATTTTTTATCTTATGCGGAATATTCATTATAAAATTTAAGGGCAACCTTCTCATTCCCTTTTCTCGCCATTTATATGACACCAACGCAAACCATCAACATCCCCGGGTAAGGGAAGCTTTTCCCTTCCCGATGATGTTTTTGGTTTGCCCGGGCGACCCTCGGGTGGCGAGAAAAGGGCCTACAGAGGTTTGTTTATAAAAAGCTTGTATATCCTTTTCCCTTGTGACTCTTGAATTACCCTTTTCACTATCATTATGGAATTTTACTCAGAATAGTCAAAAACTTGAACTCTAAACTCTTCTTAAAATTCACCTAAAGCTCTTCTCACTATTACCATGGAATTCATCCTACATTTGACTTGCATTTCTATTCAAAGCTCTTTTATAAATATTTCCAAAATTCCCATGCAATTCTTCTCTGAAATGCATTGGCGTTATCCTCAGATTTGGGGGCACGGTAAAGGCACGGTATTACCAAGCCGGAGGCGGCGGGTTCGATTTCCGGTCCGGTCGAGGGAATCTTTCGGGTTGGAAATTTTCTCGACTTCCCTGGGCATAGAGTATCATTGTGCTTGCCACACAATATACAAATTCATGCATTGGTAATTGGCATCGAAAGCTCTCAATTAATAACAGTGGAAGTGCATTTAGAACACTAACTTTAGAGCACTCAATAAGCTAATATGTGCTAAGCAATAAGTTTGAAATGCGAATAAGAAGAATAAGTTATCCCTAGAACTTATTCTTATATCTGCTGAAATTTTTTTTGGAAATTTCATCGAATTTATCACAGTAGTTCTTCGAAGTGACTGTATCACGAAAATCTAGTCTGTTCTAAGAGTATTGTTCTTTTTTCTTGAGAGGAGATGACGTTTATTTTTTCCCGATATGCCATCGGAATTCATGAGCTTTTCCCCGGTAATTTTGAATTCTCATATTTTTCCCGGATTTCCCGGTTCACTGGTCAGTCTGAATTTGTAAATAAATACAGCTATTTTATCCTATTTTTAATTTAAAGTCGGTTTCTGTTGCGCAATCTAGATCAGAGATTTTTAAGTCTCAGAAAAATCCCACCGACGTCGGCTGGGATTGAACCCAGAACCGTTGGGGTGAGAAAGCAGTCACGCCACCGGCTGCACCACCGGCGATGGCTCAATTTTATCCTGTACGCCATTATATTTAGTATTTTTTTTTTCCTGTAGGAAACCGCGTCCAATCCCAAGTAACATTGCAAGTTTTATCAAGGTTTTAAAGATTTCGTCGAGATCAAATCGTGGTCTTCAAGACTATGATAAAACCAAAATTGTTCATTGGGACATATTCTCATACAAATTCAAAAGGATTTTTTTTCGCATCAGTTATGCAGATTTTATTAATCAATGTAGTAATTGAAAGGCAATAATATTGATCAAATACAGCATATGATTTGGAACTACCGTGCAGTGCTGTAAATTCTCAAAATCATTTGAGCATTTTTGATGAAAATGAGAAAAGTAGCTTTTCGCTATCAAAGGGGACCTCCTCCGAATGGGTGATATCAGTTGCTTAGTCATTTGACGAAGGCATGGATCATTCTCATTTGAGAAACGCTATATATCATTCAATTGAGTGTAACCTACAGCTCCGGAGCTCTGGTCGACATTCCGGCAAAAAAGCCAAGCCAACCCGACACCAACCTGACTTCTATAAAACCCCAACCCGATGTTGACCCGACATTGACCCGACATAAACTCAAAATTGACCCGACAACAACACGACATTGAGTCGACATCGACCTTAAAATAACCTTACATTGATCCGACATCGGGTCGACTTGCCTGTTCGGGACCATTTTGCTGGATTTCTTCCATACTCCACTGTCGTATATCAAATGATACTGAGTGACTCAATTGACAGTGACAATGAGCTTCGAATGAAAAAGGGGCTCTTCAAATTATGGTCATGTGAGAATTCGTTTACACAGAATTGATTGAATGGTTGTATTGGTTCATCTTCAATCGAATGATATGAAAATTTACAACACTGCTACCGTGTCTTCAACCTGTTTAATCAGATTCAGACATTTCTCAAATGCATCACAGGTGGCACGCACGACTTTCCTAGGCATTTTGTCCCATATTCGTTAGATTATGGCTTTAAATTGGATCCAATTTGATACCCTGTGCTCGTTTACCATCGGACAGTATTCATGACCACATGAAATAATCCAAGGGATTCAGATCTGGTGAACTGGAAGGCGATTTATCTTTGGCCAAACAGTTGGTCAAATTATCTCTGCATCACCTCTGAACGAATTTGCATTTAAACGCATAATGATCTAGTCATTATTTATCCACTTGGTTTAACAACTTTCTCCAAAGAGTCCATGTCATAATGTATAACGTTAACTTTAACGCTTTTTCCATGAAAACCGATGTAATTTGCCGCACTTACATATTACTCCTAAAACCATCACTGGAGCGGTCCTTCGGAATCGTGGAATAGAAAACCACAATCTGCCGTTTTGAACATAAGGAGACTGCTGCACGGCAAACAACTTTTCGTCGGATAGGTCAAACTCTTCGCCAGCGTGCCGTGATAGTAGAAGAATTGGTCTTTCGTGTCTTATTTTCTTCAAAGCTTCTGAAACTTTATGAACTTTCCGTTTCTTAAAAGCTTGGAATCTCAGACCAAGTTTCAGGACATTGTACAAGAACGATTTCGAAATATTAAGATCATCAGCCATTTTACGTACAGAGCTCTGGGATTATCGTCAAATACTTTTCTGACAATTTTAATAATTCGTTTTGTCCTCACTGAATGTGTCATGGCACCTTCTGATGGTCCAATAGAAAAAAATCACGCTTCATCCTAGGCTTTTTCATTTTTTGAAATTGAAAAAAATTCCAAATGGGCGAATTTTTGTAAAAATGTGAATGACTATCCATAAATCACAATTATTCAAAGTTTTATGCAAATCGGAGAAAACCGAGTTTTATCGATTCGTCACATGGCGTGGAACTTCTCACCTTTTGTCCATTCGACCTTTTGTCCTTCGACCTTTCGTCTTTAGATCTTTAGTCACAGATCCGCAATTTTTAATTCTCTAAAGAATTCTCATGCGATATTCCTTAGAACTCTACTGGTAAACTCTTCTTGAAATTCACATTAGAACTGCGTTTGAATTTTGCTTCAAAAAATGTGCGCTAAATTTTCTCAGCTTTGCCTAAGCATTGTTCCGAATTCCTTTGAAATTTTCCTCAGAATTCCCCTTGAACATGTTCCCAGAAATTTCCGGAAAATTTCGCTCATAATTCTTAGAAATTTCTTTCAGAATATCTATATGTTTATGCAGAACACGTTTTTAAATTGTTTTCAAAATACAAAATGTATAATTCTCTAAGAATGCTTCCAAAGATTTTCTAAAATTGTGATTCAGAAACTCTTTAAAAAATTCCATGTTATTAGATTCTGCTGGAATCATTCCTATTTTTTCGAACAATCCTCAGAATTCTGTTCTCTTGGAAATGTGTTTCGGATTCCTTCGAAAATCTGCTCAGAATTGTTTTGGAATAATGTCTTGAATTTTCTTAGATTTTTTACTTAATTGTGATTATAACTAACAACCGGATTATTGACAACTGCTAATGGTAGTGAAATTATTCAAGAAATTGAGTGCTTATTGCAAAGAAAGTTATTCGAAGTTCCAGACTTTTGAAAAAAAATCTTCTATCATGTTAAAAATTCATTTTATTTCTGGATTTTTTTCTTCTAAGTCCAATACCTTGCATATTTCTGCAATTACTAGTGACGGGAAAATTTCTCAAAGTCTGTATAAAATCCTAGCCGTAGAATCTTGAAAATTTCAAAATGCCCCGTAAACTTGAATTTATTTTTTATTTTTTCAATTCAAGGATTCATAAAAAATTCAAGATCAATCTTCTCTATCCAATATTTGGGGCTCATATCCAAAAAAGCCCAATAAGGATTGAAGTAGGCTGTGCATTGCTGTGTGCTCCACCAGCTAAATTTTGGACACCCGGAAGCTGTTTCAATAAATTCGCGTGTATTAGTGCGGTGTTTGGTTATTTAAAAAAATAAGATCGAAAGAGTTTTTAAGCATACCGTGAGTGAACAAAATGGTGCTATTTCAGAGGTGGAATTTGGTGAGATCTATCTTGTTATAAATTAATTATATATACCTTTTCTAAATACTAAGAAATACGTGCCGGATTCCGAAACTTTACGTTTTGAAATCTGGAAGTGTGTTTGCAGTACCGTTACCGTTGTGTTTACATGAGGGGCTTATTGTATGTGAAAGTGCCCTCGGAATGATCGTGAATTACCAGGCATTCTGAAATGGGCTGCTGGATCTGCAGTAGAGCTATCGCATTCTAACTCCCAGAGTAAACCTGCTTTCAATTGTTAATACTAGAATTATTGAAAGCATATTTATTATAATGGCGATCGAAAATCTTCCTATTTATGCACCTTTAGCAAATTTCGAGGTTCTGAAACAATGACTTGAAACTTGAGCATTTGCCACGAATATTGATATACAATTTAAACAGAAATTGTTGCTGAGATAGAGGGAAGCAATTTTCGATAATCATTCTTTTACGAATACATCACACTCACATGAACAAAAGCGTGGCTCATCGCATCAACCGAACAATAGATCAGCGCGTTCGAGGTAATACCGAGTAACAAAGGAAAATGCGAGAGCACACGCGTGCAAAATATCGACCATATCCGGCGGTATTGACAAAACAGCTTTCGTCACTGACTCGAGCTAATTATGATCTTCAACGGCAATCATGTCCGTTTTCAGTGAAAATGTAGGGACATGTTCAGTTTTTGTAATTACCTAAATTTGTTACGAAACTAAATGAATTATGCAAAATAAATCTATGGAGTCGTCAAAGTGAACAAGGATCTAAGATCGTAACTGTCTAGATAACAAAAGTGAGAAAAAGATGCACGAAATTACACTTTTTGTTATCAGGTAATGACTTTGTGTCACCACCATGATGACCACCAATGCTTGTGTCTAATAAAAATCTGCGACCGATCCGCTCGGCTCCTCACACAACACTACTGCTTTGGTCCAGAAATGGATTTATGAAAACCATATATTCTAGCTAATTCCACGCTTCTAGAAATTGGTCGGTTCCAAATTACAGTAAACTCACATGGTAATACACGATCGTGAAGGTGGGATAGAAACTCATACACCCATTCTTCTGCCAATGACTACTTGTCCCAAGTTCTATAGCCCGCTTATTATGAATACAATAAAGTTCGGAAGCCCTATATCAACCACATATCTCTATAAGGATGAATAGCGTGCTTGTTGGTTACTTGGGATGAGAACCAATAGTATCTTTACTAGGGTGGTTCAAAATATCGATTTTGCAGTGGGAAAAGTGAACTGTTTGTTCTAACCGCCCTAGCCTTCGCCATAATAATTTACGGAAAAGTTTGGTATCTTTACCCATGTGAAATTTTCCCAGCTACAACTTTGCTCAAATCCACTTTTCAATAGCACGTCAAGAGAATTGGTTATTAATAACTTTCTGATATGATTAATAGTGTAGCAAATAGTGCCCCAAATGTTTGCCATGTTCTTCGCACCAAGAACACCAATTCTGCCTGCTGAGGAGTTGATGGAGGAAGCCAGAAGAACATCGTCTTCGTAATCAATTGACCACTAAACATCCTAACATTCGATTAAAGTGTGGTTTTGAACAAAGTAGTAGTTGAAAAAAATTTACATAAGTTTAGATAGCAAAATTTTCCATAAATCATTGTGGCGAAGGATTACATCTATGGGAACAGAAAAGTTCACTTTTCCCAGAGTAATTCCCATATAAACTTCAAAGGACCAGTGCAATATGAGTTCACATCCAAATGAGCTAAAATTTTGACAGACTTACCAGGACCTGATTTGAAATCGATTGAGCTTGGTGGAGCATTGATAGTTTGAACCACTTAGTTTAAAGTCATAATTATTTGTTTTTCCTTGATTTGTTTTCCGTTGATCTTGTTTTCCGTGCTGAGAGCCAATGATACCGACGCCAGAGAGGCAGCTCCCACACTTGGACCCTACCTATCGACCAATCAACTCATGAACCGGGGACCAACGCTTTACTTCCGTACCGAAGGAAGGCGTGATCAGAGATGTTATGCCTCAGAACATCCCGGCGGCGCCGACTGGGATTGAACCCAGGCCTGCTGGGGTGAGAGGTAATCACGCTTAACACTACACCACCGGCGCCGCTTAAAGTCATAATTATAAAGGTTCTAAGAGACACATCTTCTATAGATTGAAAAAGTGTCTGTGGTGACGAACATACTTTATTCTTGTTAAAAGAGACATTCTAATTCGTACATGAAGTACCGTTAAGATTCATATTCCGGACACATTATAATTATATCTTGAAAATCCTATATCCTATAAGTGAAAATGGTTGCAGTTGACTTTCCAAAGTAATTGCTTCATGGAATGGTCTAGGGCACAATTTCCCTGAGTCTCATTGATTGAATGCAACGGACCAAAATACCAATTATATATACTCCATTGGTAATCTTCTATTCTTTAGATGATTAAATTTTTCACATCAAACTTCCAATTTCTCTCAGTGCCACTTCCAACCGTCCATTAACTGCACACTCATCCGTATCAACACTCGGAAATCGATTTCGTAAACGACAGGTGCTTAACAATAGCCCTCCTCCATCCCAACGATGCTACGCCCCATAAATTTTCCATTTCATTACCCATTTCTCGAAGGATAACTCAACTCAATTAGAACTGGTTCGTTCTAACGAGTCGGGTTCCGAACCGAATTGCTCTTGGAAACCGAAAAGCCAGTAACAATAACAATCGTAATTGTCTTTTATGAACCGTCTCGTTGTCAACGCGACTCGGCGATGCAGCATCATCATCTGTTTTGGAAACCGAAATCGAAGCTTCCCTTTCAGCGGCCTTCAAATATCGTATCAGCAGCAGCAGTACTGAACAGTAATGAATTAAAGTTGACATTTTAATTACTTCCAAGTTGAGCGCTCGAATCGGCCTACAAACCTGCAGACGCAGCGGATACTTAATTACTTGTACTGATGAGATGAGCGTGGACGTCCCGCTGCGACCGAAATCAGAGAGGGTCCTTTTTCGTTTGGATCTCATTTCGAAAATTTAATTCGTTGTGCCTTTCGGGAGGCTTCCCAAAAGGGAAGATGAAATGAAATGGAATGGAATCAGAGCTGATGATTTTTTACCCCGTGGGATTTCTTTTACGAAGTATTACGATGATAATTTATGGCCATTTGAAAAATTAGTTTCAGGCGAATATGCGTCAACACAAACGCGAAATATTATTTGATCTCAAAAACGTCTCACCGAATCCAATTTTATTAAAAAAATAAAGAACAGTTCTTGCTCTGCTAAATTCTCAACTGGTTCCGCTGTTCTTTAACTAGATCCATTTCCCGTTGGATGGATGACTACAGTGAAAGTTGCACGCGAAACGGATTAAAACTTTATTCAAATTGGATGCTGCGTTCAGAACTTGGCTCCAGTTGCAAAATCTAATTAAACGCTTCTCTGCTCCATTTCCGAGAACGCAGGAGATTTGCTGCATTTAGATCCCTAAACTGTGTCACGCGGATCGTTAAATAGCAAGCATAGAAAAAAAAACAGGTGCAGAGCGTTGTTTTCAAGCATCATTGGATTCAAATCACACCGGTCGTTGGGAACTGCTTGAGCATGATGCAAATACACAGCACATACGAAGAGCGGGGCCCACACGTTGCGAACGTATGTAGGTATCGATTGATTTGCGAGCTGGAAATTGAGCGTGGAAACGAGAACCGGTGCAGAAGCATAATTGTTTTATTGGCCCCATTTAATTGACACATAAAACGTGCCAAACGGTTGTTTTTCGTGTGTTTTTATATTCGTTGTGTGTCCAAGCTTTACAAGCGTCGAAAGACATTGAGAGTGCAAAAGCTGAACTGAGTTCGATCGAGAAAATTATTGGGTATTGAAGTGTTTGAAAGTTTGACGGCGTCGGTGGTTGAGTGTTATGGATGAATACTTTCTTACCCCAGTGAGGCTGGATTAAATCCCAGCTCAGGTCGTTGAGATTTTCTGAGACGAAAAATCGCTGGTTGCGTCGTCTTTCGGAAGGGAAACAAAGCCGTTGGTCCGTTAGGGAACTAATCGTAATGGTTCTATACAGTGTTTAAATATAATTTCACATCAAGAATAGTATCGCTTAGCTAAACACATGCGGTAGAGCACTACTTCCAGGGTGTTCATTCAAATTCCATTTTTCAATTCCCGTGTTTTCCCGGTTATTAAAAAAACTCTGCCTGCCTTGAACAAAAAAGGCGTTCAAAATAACGCTTTAGAGATAATGATAAAATTTTGTCAGCAAAATTCCAATATGCAGGACTGGTAATGGGTATTTTATACAATAGTATTGACTACAACAACGATAAAAGTGACCAAATAGTGACTTTAAAACAAGTAGAATATAAAAAGTGACCAATAGTGGCATTTATTGATCGGAAAGGTATTAATTATCGTTGAATGCGATCCGCTTTGACAAATATTATTAATTCCCAAACCACCATGAGCATGTTACAAGCTTTTTTTTTTTAGTTAAAAAAAATGGATGAAGGATCTTATAAATATGTATTCGTAAAATCAGTAATAATTGGATAATCAATAGGTTAATTTGTAACCTCCATTTCCTCACACAGTACTCTATTTTCTACCACGATTTTTTGGAAACCAACCGTTGAATAAGTTGAATTTAGATTCAGATCGTGAATTGGTTGAATTTCGGAATGCGAAAGATTGAACATAGAAATTTATTAGGAAATCTTGAAATAGAAAAAAAATTGAGGCGCAGAGAAAAATGTTCAACGTCTTGGACAAATTCGTCAATTTCAAAGATCTCGAATATAGAAACTTTTGTAAAACTTCAAACATGGACACCTTTTCATATCTCTGCAACCTAGACAAGTGTTCTATGATCAGTTGTTTGATCGTATCAATGATTGGCATTATTCTGGAACGAGGAAAATTTTCTCGAAAAATCTCGATCTTCAAAAAAGTTGTAAGATTCTGGTATACATTTAGAGATATTGGACATTTTTTGTTTGATGCTGGTACTTAGTAATTCAGTAGCTTCGTAACAGGATGTGTCTCGCTCAGCCTTTATACTAGAACTACTTCACTCGGAAAACTGTAACAAGATAATTCAAGCAATGACACCATATGCATTGCAGTGACACCATATAAAATTCTATAAATTTAGCTATCGTAGTAGGAACAACGACAAAATCATCGCTTGATCCGGGCGCGAACAGATTGCGAGTGAGAGAAAAGAATAATCTTATGAAAGTTGTAAGCAAGAGTCACTGACCAGAGTCTGGCCATTTGGTTGCAGAATCGATATGGTGAAGGTATATTTCCTCTATGCTCATGATTGTATGAAATTTAGAAACAAAATCGCGTATCTCTATGTCTACTTTCAGGAATTGAGTTAATCCGGATATCCAGAAAGGCGTTCAATAACCACTGCGAAACCAAATCAATATGGCACTGAGATATATCTTTTCAACTAAGGGTTCTTCGCATTTTCTAAAAAATCACGGATCTCTAGGTCTACTTTTAGGAATTGATTATTTTCCCGGTGATTTCGGATATCCAGAGGACCACATTCTGGCCACCCGGTAGCAGAATCGATATGTTGATGTCATATTTCCTCTTTGCTAATAATTATATGCCAGTTAGAAAAAAAATCATGGATCTCTAGGTCTACTTTCTGGAATTGACTATTTTCTCGGTAATTCCGGATATCCAAAGGACCGCTTTCAGGCCACTTAGTTGCAGAATCGATATGGTGATGGTATATTTCCTCTATGCTCATGATTATTTGAAAATTAGAAAAAAAATCGCGCAACTCTAGGACTACTTTTAAGAATTGACCATTTTCACGGTGAATCCGGATATCCAGGAGGGCATTTAATGGCCACCGGGGGACCAAATCAATATGGTACTATGGTAGTCAACTGAGGGTTCTTCACATTTTCTAAAAAATCAAGGATCTCTAGGTCTACTTTTAAGAATTGACTATTTTCTCGGTGATTCCGGATATCCAGAAGACCGTATTCTGGCCACTCGGTAGCAGAATCACGGGTTTTATCGTTCCGATTGGTCGCCCACAACTCCAATCGGTTCCTTGTCTGTTCCGGTTGAATGTAGATAGTCATATTTACCTTCCAAGTAGTGGCTCAATCTTAAGATGTGGTGACCAAATTGCCGAGAACCAGCATTTTGCAGCCTTGAAGTTTTGTCAGTTAACGGAAAGTCCCTTAAAAATCTCAACAATTTTTCGAACTTCTATGGATTTGCCTGCAGTTTCAAATAAATACTAGATGGTCTCGGAACTTCACTGAAATCACCACCACCACCTGGTGATTATGGAACTTCTCGGTCCTTATAATTATTTTTCTGGAATTATCTAAACTTCTCAAAAGTTCCCGTAATGTTACTGGAATTAAAAAAAAAGTTAATTAGGCTTGTGAGAAGTTCCTCAATATTTCCTAATTTTTTATAAACTTCTTTGGAATTTTTTGGACATCTCTGAAAATATCGTGACTTCCCCAAGGAAGCAACATAAGAGCTTATTCAGCTAAAAATTTGCTTCTGCAACATAAAAAAGGCTTATTCAGCCTTTACTCAAGTTCCAAGATTTTCACCGAAGTTCTCGATTTTTTTTAGCTCCCTGTATATACCGGAACTATTTCTACGAGATCTTTAAACTACCTTGAGATATTCCAAACATTTTCGGAACCTTCCTGATGTTAGTATAACTGGCCTAAGGATCTAGCCTATCCTGAATTCACCTGCTGTTTAACGGATCCTTCTTAAAAATCTCCAAACTTCCCTGACCTTATCTGGATTGAAGATTTTGGAGCATGCTAAACTGCCAATACTCGCATATCAGTCCCATTTGGTTTTTCATAAATTAAATTTTGAGTTAACCTCAGAAATGGTGTTAATTTGTATCGTAATTTAATAAACTACGCTGAAAATTACCATTTTGTTTGGAGAAAACGTGAAAAGTCATGTGCGTTCATATTGAAAGTACTTGCATTGTTGTCCCATTAGGATGCTTAAGTTTGAAAAAAAATGTACAGTTGTGTTCGATAAAATAGCAGCGCATGCCAATTTCCATACAAAATGATCAACTTTGACATAATGGAACTTTATTAACTTATGATCAATTGAGCTGAAGCGTTTGCCTCAGAACTACAAATATGCTCAATTTTACGATTACAAAATACCAAATTTTTTGCAGCACCTGTTGGAAAGTATTAAGAGGTAAAATTGTTCAAAATAATAGCAAATTTTGATTTGAATTTTTATGTACTGCAAATATTTTAAATATTTTTAACTATTATGTACATTTGTTAATTGGGTGGGGATTGTTAGAATTTTGAGAAATGTAAAATTTAAAATCTCAAAATTTAGCTGAAATGCAAATTATTAGTACTCCTATTATTTTGAACAATTTTACCTAGTGTCTCACTTTCTGGCAGGTGCTTCCCACAATTCGGTATTTTGTAATCGTAAAATTTAACATATTTGTAGTTCTGTGGCCAACGTTTCAGCTCAATTAATCTTAAAAGAACAAAGTTACAACCTGTCAAATTTGACCATTTTGCATGGAAATCGGCATGCACTGCTATTATATTGAACACAGGTTTATATTCAAATTCATTAAGACCACCCTTCAGTTTAACTTGTAGCCACAAAATATAAACCTAGGCAACAAATGGTAATGATTGTTGATTTATAGAAGCTTTAGAGGTTGCGTAAATGGTTTAAAGATTATATGGAGATCATGGTGAATTAGAGAGGGCCTAAGATCAGAGAGGAGCGAATTCAAAACTATCTGCCTTGGCAACCTATGCCTAGGGCGCTCATCGATTGACTCTGGATTTGACAGTTTGTTTGGCTCAAAGCCAGCCAGTCCGCTTCTCTCTTATACTAGACCTTCTCTATGGTGAATTACTGTAGAGGTATTTTTAAATTTCACTACTATCGCTCTGCTTTCGGTAGTAGTCAGAATGCTGACAAAATTTTATATATGCATGCCATGACAATGCCCTTTTGCCATGACAATATTTGGCTTGTTGTGAAGAAATTGGTGTGGGTGTTTTATGAGCTTATAAGCAAGCTTGCAGATACCGTGCCGATTCAAATTTCGGACACTTAAACTCGAATTTCGGACACTTTTAAAAGTTGATTATCTCGGTCGAATATGATCCACATGTCTTGTAAATTTTAAATTTTTTTGACTAGTGCCCTCCACGATCATCTAACATTATTACTTTGTTTCTAACTGGATGTAATATTTAATTAAAAATGAAAGTGTCCGAAATTTGAATCGTCCGAAATTTGAATCGGCACGGTATTCGCAATAAATCATGCATCGCATTGTCTGCTGCTCATCAGCGATTTGATGCTATCACAGTAAACGTTGCGCTAGTTATGAACGAATACAGTGTTTTTTTTTGTGTTTTTGCTCCCTCTCCTCTTCTCTATCATTCGCTGAGTTACTACATGTTGCCATCAAGCATTCGTCACTCACCAGTTGCTTACTTCTGTTCGAAGACTTAGTGTCCGATGCCGCTTTAGTTTCAATAACCAGGGTAGCTGGAAGAGACTGGACTCGTTAAACGTACTCTGATTCTATTGACTGCAAGCTAATACATTGCTGATTTCTAGTGATCCAGTTGATTGAACCAGTTCAAAATTTTAATACTATACTAGAATTGGAATCGCTATCCACCATGTCATCAGTTCATTCTACATCAGCTAATCCTTCAAGACCAACGCTTCGATCAAGCTTTAGTTTCAACTCTATTGTCACTTTAATGTACCATAGAGTTCAGTTCCCTTTGATACAATGTGTTTTCGTAGATTAACTAATTTGTCTAACAAACTAACTTCATTGAATCCTACTTAAATTCGTAAAAAAATCGCAGATATCTCATAGACTGAGTACATTTCCTCGATTTTCCTCAATAATCTTTTTGAGTATGAAGAAAATCGAAGACATTTTTACTCGTAGACGCTTCATTTTTTTTCATTTTTAAGGAGATGTTTGAGAAATATCAAACAAAAATTATACTGAATTTTTGGAATCTTGGAAAAAAAAAAATTCAAATTTGAGATGTATTCTGCGCCTGTGTAATGCAACGGCAGCCCTACTTTTGCTCAATAAAACAGATGAAATTATCCTTAATAAGTAAAAAAAATCTCCTTAAAATAGATCGGGTTGCTCCTTAAATGATTGATCAAAATAAGTTAAAAATCTTAAAATGCTCAGTAAATATTTAAAGTACGCTCCCTAAAATTGAGAAAACTGTACATTAAACATTTGAAAATGCTCCTTAGTATGCACCGCTTTGCACCATTTTGAAGTGTAATTTTACCATATATCATCGGAAAAGCTGCTGTAGAAAGGTTAATAAGTACCATGAAATCAGCTGAAATGTTCAGTAAATCATTGCGTGCATTTGTGCATTTTTACTGAACATTTCAGCTGATTTCATGGTACTTATTAACCTTTCTACAGCAGCTTTTCCGATGATATATGGTAAAATTACACTTCAAAATGGTGCAAAGCGGTGCATACTAAGGAGCATTTTCAAATGCTTAATGTACAGTTTTCTCTATTTTAGGGAGCGTACTTTAAATATTTACTGAGCATTTTAAGATTTTTAACGTATTTTGATCAATCATTTAAGAAGCAACCCGATCTATTTTAAGTAGATTTTTTTTACTTATTAAGGAACATCGTCATTGTTTAATGATTCATTTACCTTTTTACCGTAATGCAACGTGGAGTAATGCAAAAACAAGAATTTGTTAGCGCTAACTAGAAAACTTTTCTAGCAGCACATTCGGATACCTAGAGTCCATGACAATTTAGTAGCTTCGTTTCATACATGTAAATGACGTCGAAATAAGTCGATTGGTTCAACAAATGACTGCCAGAACATATTCTCTTCACCTGTGGCAAACACGATGGTACCATAGAGGTAACTTTAAGACCAGAAGTTCCCGAAGAAACGCGCTCAACTTTTTGACTAAGCTCTGGTACTCTCTTCGGTCCCAAGCTAATCGATGCACCTCTCGAAACATAGGAAAATCCACGAGCCCCTTATTTTATCTGTCAAACTTTCATAGCGAACCAAAACAAACATAGCGCAGTACTAGAATTTCGACTGGAATGTTAATCGATTTGCTTGGGACCAATAGGCTAGTCAAGTAGTGAACCAATTTAAAATCTTTAGTTTCCACCGGTTGGTACAACTGTAGTCCAATCATGTCAGTCGATGGTATAACCCACAAAATTACAAAACAACGTAGATGAAAAACAGCAAACTATACAAATATCTTTAATCGTCATTTTCTCAATATAACGACTTTCTAAATGGGAATAATATGCGAGTACCGGCAGTAAATGTCCCGAAAATCATCGTGGAATGCATGGAATTTTCCTGAAACTCAAGCAATTTTCCTGTAGTTCATTAAGAACATCTTTGAAATTTCTTGCAAGTTCCATCAACGTTCTTGCAATTAACGGTACATTCAAGTTATCTCATCTTCCCGAAGTACTCGAAACTTCTCCATAGTTGATAACTCTGCCCTTAAAATCTCTACACATTTCTGTAGGTCTCTGAGGTCTACTCTGCCTAAAAGTAATAAAACTATCTTCACGTTCTCTGATATTCACTGAAGTTTGCGCAATTTTTATTATGCTCTCGAAACTGCTCTGAAGTCTACGTAGTGTCCTTAAAATGTTCCTGATATTTCATGATGCTCTCGGAACATTGCTGAAGATTCCTAAATTTCCTGCGATTCTCGGAGCAACTTTAACGTTTCTGCAAATCACTTGAAGTTAATGGAATTGCTACGCCACAGGTATGTGTTTAATGTTTACTGTATTTCTGCTGATACCAATCTATAACATTTAATGTGGATCAAATTGCACCGCTCATTTATCAATTTTACTCAACAAAGATGAATATTAAGAGCTTTGAGTGTGTTGGTTTATTTCCTTTAAATTCCGTTATAATTGCTTATCTTTTGACAGATACGCGTATTTCGTCTAGTACTTGCAGACTTCATCAGTGCCAGGTACTCAACACCACTTGGCGCTGATGAAGTCTGCAAGTAGTAGACGAAATACGCGTATCTATCAAAAGATAAGCAATTACAACGGAATTTAAAGGAAATAAACCAAAACTCAAAGCTCTTCATAAAGGGATTCCGTTAAGAGGTTCGACAAATTTAAAGGAAAGATGAATAGTTTTTACTTCAAATCCTAAATAAATAAATTCATGTCAATTTTTTTAAATTTTAACTTTAGTTCTAATGGACATACGAAATTTGTTTTCCGTTTCGAAGAACTCCAAAGGAGGAGCGAAGGAAAAAAATCATTGCGTTTCCCAGGCAATTTTCAAGGCTTATGGTATCGAAGATAAGCACATGGTGGATGTCGCGAAGAAGATTTTTACATATCTACAAATATGTTTATCAAAAATATAATCGAACTGAATCACGAGTGTACGTGTGCAACAAAACATATTTCAGCAGTCAATTCACGTTGCTACCACATGTGATAAGTATGATTCCCTGTGTATCCCCTCCCACTAAACGAGGTAGAAAATTATTACCTTTCGACGACGTTGGTGTCAAGGTGAAAAGTAAAAAAACTACGGATTTGCGATCGAAGCATATGGTGGCTGAATTGGCACATGCACTGCAAACGAAACTTCGAGAAACAGGTCAGAATGATGCTGCTACCATCGTACAGAAGGCTACGCACGGCAGCCTATCACGAGTGTCAGATGAGATTTCATTAGTGAATTCATCTGTTAAAACTGTATCTCACACGGCTCCTGAAGCTCTTGCTTTGATATTGGACCTCAATATGACAAGGAAGAACTACGGAAGACTACGAAAAGGTGTAAGGCTGGTAAGTTACTGTAGTAACTGGAGCACCCAGGTTAAAATGAAATTTAATTTATTTTGAATTTGGAACAAATACAGAGTGAAAAAAAAACTGCGAAAAGGTGCTAATAAGCGAAACATCGATCTTTACCCTTCTTATCATGAAGTTTTGAAAGTGAAAAAGAGTTGTTATCCTGAACCTATTTCAATGATGGTATTAGAAAAGGCTGCTGAAATTCGACTCTCAGATCTTCTTGAGCAGGCCAGTGCTCCTTTTCTTACAAACTTCACTGATTCTGAATTGCAGAATGTGATACTGACTGTTAAATGGGGATTCGAGGGCACAAGTGGCTTAAGCGAGTATAATATGAAGTGTGATGGGAATGATGGCACTTACTCATATAACAATGTTTTTGTTACTGCATTCTTAAAGCAGAAACACATGGAAAGATACTTTTTCAAAACAAATATCCTTCGTCCGTTACTGCAGGCCGATAAGAATACAATACATAAGTGAAACGATAGATGTCATCCAACGAGAAAAAATATACATGGAAAATCAAATTACTAAACTTTTTTTTCTTGGGTATCAAGCTGCGTGACAGCTTAGTTTTCAAGACTTGACCCATTTGAATAAATTGTGCTTCTATCTTTGAAAATACAGCAGAAGGACTAGCCTACAAACTTAGAAAAAATCATGTAAATTTAGGTGCTCTGAGACTGACATATACGAGCGTCAATTGTGACATAAAATTGAGTCATAACAGACGTGAAATTCAATTCAATCAAACATACTTTTGATCTTTTCAGTCTCGGAGCACTTAATTTTACATGACATGTTTGTTTACGTCTCATTCTTGACGTCAAAAATGTATTCCGTCACGTGTAAGATTAGGTATTTCTAATTGTGTATGTTGGCCGCTTGAACACTGGATTCCGTATGTATTGTTTCAAGATAGTTATAGAAAAATTGCTGTGACGTGTGCGCTTAGATTCATCCGCGTAGTAAACCGATTGAATAAGTAAATCCGTTTCGAACGAAATATTTAAATTAGGGGAATTTACGTATTCTCGGCAACCTAAGCAGCGACCTTCTTTCTATAGCCTTTTTCTCTAAGAAACGCACACATATGCAGTATTGGTTTGTTTACAATCTTTTGCTGCCAGCTGCTCTAACAATTTCTGTCGAAAGAATTGTCAAAAACTGTTTTGAAACGCTTTTACAAAGCTCCAATCTTCCCTAGTGAGAGCGAGTATTGTCGGCAACCAGTTTTTCTTCGGCAACCGTTCCATTTGAACTGCATGTAAATCTGCTGTTCTATTATCGGCAACTCGAAATCAGCTACAATTTGTAGTGCGTGTGTTGCATTTCAAGAAAACCTTGCTAGATTGCTTTTTCTCAGTGGTAAAAATATAGTCAAATTGAAGCTGAAAGCATAAAGAATCGTTTGCATGCATTCAGCGAAGTGTTTTCGTAAGAAAATCCAGTGAAAATAGTGTTTAAATTTGGGTTGCCGAAAATAGTCTTTCATGCCGAAGCCGTCATTTCCCCTATGTAAGTTACGAAAACCGCGCGAATTCCGAAAGCCGTGCGAGACAACCGAAGCGAGAAAAAAAGGCTTATTATCATCTAAAGAGTGCCACCAAAATAAATGTGAAAGCCTATGTTGGCCAGTTGATTAATTTTGGTTTCCTCCCTAAATATTCTACTTATTTACTACTGAGCTTTGTATCAAATTAGTAAATATAAAGAACGTATCAATCATTTCAAGATTTTGCGACCGCACGCAACAAATTCTATGCTACATAAGCTCAAAAGCGTTTGACAAGCTCTACCGAATTGCGTATCACTTCTGCGTAAGCTCCGTAGACGTAGGCGCGTTGAATCCGACAGTCGCCAAAGGTTTAACCTGTACCTACACCGCTTAAGGAACGACCTCGAGTTAGTAAAACCGTTTAGAGCTAAACATCTAAATTACGTAAAATACGAAAATCGCGCAAATTGTGAACGCCACGCAACACAACCGAAGAGAAAAAACAGCTTATTATCACTTAAAGAGTTCCACAAAAATAAATGTGATAGCCTATGTTGGCAAGTTGATTAATTTTGGTTTCTTCCCTAAATATTCTACTTATTTTACTGTTGAGCTTTGTTTCAATTTAGTTATTTTACCGCACGTATCAATTATTTCAAGATTTCGCGACCGTACCGAACAAATTCTACACTACAGAAGTTCAAAAAAAACTTTTGGTGAACTCTATCACATTGCGAATCACTTCTGCGTAAGCTCCGCAGACGTAGGCGCGTTGATTCCGACAGCCGCGAATAGTTAAACATGCATCAATACCACATAAGGAAAGATCTATTTTACGTAGGGTTTAGTTCATAGATTAACATTGACTGCTGTTTACAAATGTAAGTACTTGAACACTAAGAAATAAGTTAACTCAAACGCTTTAACCGCATAAATAAGAGATTTCGCGTATTGAGAGAATAATATAGTAATCAGGGGAATACAATACCTTCAAAAGTTTAAAAGTTATTAATTGTCACATACCTCTATTTCTACTTATTTCCTAAACTATTCCTCTCCTTGTTATTCTGCTTAATGCTATTGGTCTGCTTGCGTTTTCTTATTAAAGTTCAAGACTTAATAAGAAGATTTATTCTACAACTTTAAAGGTTAGTTGCCTCCCTATGCGGACCCCCCGCATCCTAATTCTTTTGTTAATCTACTTATCCCAAATCAAAATGAGGCACATATAAGATTAGTTACAATACCATGTAAAAAAATTATGTTTAACATTATTTCCTGAGTAATACTTCAACGAAAACAACAATGAAAGCTTGTCACGCAAATAGAGGGAGCACCGTTGGGCATTTTCTGAAATATTTCAATAGTATAATTCCCTTGCAAACCCAAATAAATCTATCTGCGTAAAAATAAATAAAATAAGAGTGATTTGCGGCAAAACCCGCCAGTATCACACCCAACGTCAGTGCCAATACGTAAGCGTACTACGACGCGGCTCTCAATCAAAGGGAGTAACAAGTGTGATACTATCACTGCTAGACTAGATCTTTGGTTCTCTCATGCAGTGGTTTATCAGAGAGGGGAAGCTTAGTAATCCCCATTGCCTGCCCATGACGCCATTCTATCGCGGCATGAGCCAGCAACGCCGGCCATAAACCTACCGTCTCCAACACTCCACTATAAAGCATGATATTAAGCCCGCCCACCAACATCAAGGTGCAAAAACTAGCCAAGGGGAGGGGGAAAATCAAATGACTAAACTTGAACCAATATTTATACAAAAAGGTGGAAGGGTGATAAGAAATTAATTCTAATGGCATGCATGTGTTCATGTGCTACGATACAAAAGTTTATCAAACCCCTAAACAATGTCAGTCGACAGTTGTACATCTATCTTAATTGCCTGCAATTTTTCATCAAACTGATACCAACGTCTACCAACAAAACATCGTCCCAGGCTAGTCACAAGAAAGATTTTCGATAAAAATCGGTATCCTTTTCAAGTGCTAGGCTAAAGCAGGCAAATGCGGCTCTTTTTCTCGTTTTCCATGACTTTCCGGAAAGATAGAAATGAAAAACGACGGCGGTGTCATCCTCTGAAAAAGGGCATAAATTATGACCGGCAGGTGCACGAAATCTGTTTTGGTTTCCATTCGCCTGGACGGGCTCCCGGAATTGAGTTTACTTTTTCGGAGACCTCTTGACTTTGTGTTCCTCTTGAAGAGACTTGAACGTGTCTCTCTCTATCTAGCTATTATGAACGTGACAGACTTGGTCCTGGTTAGATCCATAATTATCTTCATTTCCTTTCGGTTAATATTTCCTAATGACACACTTATTCATAATGTGAGTGTTTTGAACTATCATCCACGAAGGAGCTCTCACAGGGTCACGGAGTAATTTTAATTCACCCTCCGGGTACGGTTTAATAGCCTAAAGTTGATTCAAATTTTTCTGTTAATGAATTCTCAGGCAACCTGCACCTTCGCCGTTCCCTTGCAATCATTCATTGGTCGTAATTAAGTCCGTGAAAAAATACGGTTACACCGGCAATGCGTCAAAATCCTTCCGAGTCATCGTTCTTGATTCCGAAGCCGGGCAGACAAACAACAAGCAGAAAAACCAGCAAAAGTCAGAACACGCTTCAATTAATTTTCGAAGATACATTCTTTCCGGGGGAGAAGACACGCCTCCAGAATTCGGTAATAATGCTGGATCGGTCGTTCGTTTAGCAGCAGCCGCATCATCACCATCATGCAACGTCGAACCAGCGTGCACCAATATTTCAATGTATGTACAGACGGATCGAGCATAACGAAATGAAAAAATAAAAAATAAAATAAACGACGGACGTTTCGATTTCAAATCATTTTCGTGCTGTGAGCGCTCACTGGGCTCTGTTGCGGGTTGTTTGCATCATCACCGTCGAATGTCGAGATCCTGCGAGGACAGAACGCGATCGTAACGTCTGGGAATCGTCGGACAGGGATGTGGAATTGGACTAATTCGTATTTTTTTTTTCTCTTCTTCTTTCGGCCCTGAAAGCGAGATAATTGAGTGAGAGTGATTTAGAATCTCATGAAAGCGGGAAATTCTTGGAAGGTTTCGCTTTTGTTGAAGAAAATGGGTTCAGAGGCTTAATAAATTTGGTTTTGACATTTGTGAGGTGTGTGGAATTGCTTTTTCGGGTATTTATGCTTGAGAATGTCGTAAAAAAACAGGCGAATGCATTGAGGCCAGCGAAGCGATTGAAATATCATTTATTTTACTGGTTTCATAAACAAGTAAGTTTTGTAGTATACTCGCCATATGCCTTTCAAATGCTTGCTCGAGCGATAACGACCCACTACAATACACTTTTAATCTGTTACAAGGGAGCGATGCGGTTGCTCTCATGATGTTTACAATAAGCTGCATATGTCATGCATAATAGGACTTGGACAATAGTAGGATTATTGAGTAGGTTCTTCTTTATTCGATTTAATTTTTAAGAACTGCCATATATCTACTGAGAATATGTGTAAGCCATAGCTTTATGATGATGATGATTATGGTCCCATTTCTTACCCCTGCAAAAAGGTTTGAGCTGAACGATTTATCTTTAATATAATTAAATGTGCCATCTGAACCATATTCTAGGCATTGAATTGAAAACATTTATTATTTTAAAAAAATAATGAATTTTGTGAAGCACAAATCAAGAAATGTGTTCTTATTTCAACCACGTTTCTAGTATTTTATCTATGATAGTCACTTCCTCTTTCAATTCGATCACACAAATATCGAGGTAGCAAACCGTTAACTACTTTAAAAATGAACACCATAGTCAAATATACAATTCTTAGCTTCACCGACAACGTCTAGCATCAAAGTTGAGGAAGGGAATCTATTAAATCTCAAAATCAAATGCATTATTTTATTCTGCAAGCGCTGTAATCTCGATATTTGTGTTGCATTGGTCAGAAATATAATGGAAGGGCAAAAGTCTAGATGAGGAGGGATGATTGATTTGTATAGCTGTATTTTACTGACAATAGTTAAATCGTTTTTCAGTCGACATAGAATTCCATACTTCTTAGCAATTTTCTTGATGACATTGTCAATGTGAGAGTTGAACTTAAGGTTGTCATCAATAATCACGCTAAGATATTTAATCTCCGGAACGCGATCCATAGTCTCATCATCAATTACAACAGAGACGTTCTCATTTAATCGATTCCGCGAAATTACCATAAATTAAGTTTTACTTGTATTCAATTTCAACTGCTTATACTTCAATCATCTACTTAGAGTACACAAATCTTCATTCAAGTGTAAAACGGCATCATCTCAATCCTAAGCTGCAATGATAACACAGTATCATCTGCAACAAGATTAATGTCGCAAAATCGTAAAACACGTTGCAAGTCATTATTATACATAATAATTAACAGAGGACCTAATATACTTCCCTGGGGCACTCCAAGGTCATTCCACACGGGAATGGAAACAGAATCATTAAAAACAGTCCATTGAGTTCTGTCAGACAAGTAGCTTTCAAACCATTTATATGTAGTACTCGTAATTCCAAAGCGCTTGATTGTACTTAACAGTAAGGGCCTAGAAATTGTTTCAAAAGCGCGTTTCAGATCCAAAAAACGTATCTTTACGCTCCAAGTTGTATTTTTACTTTGCTAACACCAAATTCAGCTTAGTTTCACAAGAATGACCTTCCCGATATCCTGTTTGTTCTGTTATCAACAAAGAGTTGCTATGCAAATACTCCAACAGCTGGCCTTTAAAAACAAGTTCTAAGATTTTCTCTAATGTGTGCAACATGTTGATGGGACGAAAGTCTTCGGTTTTTATCGTTTCAGCAACTTTTTTGAATAGGAAACACTAAGGATTCCTTCCAAATTTGTGGCACATGTCCATTCTGCAATGATTTATTAATAAGGTCCAGAAAGATGTGGCCAATGACATGAAAGCAATCTTGAATAACTCTAGCATTAACATTATCTACTCCAGCCGATTTTCCTAATGAAAACAAATAACTCTAAGTTAATCTAATGTAATTGGGTGAAAAATGTCAAATCTACAACTACTACTAACTGGCTGTTTTATTTCGTCAGGTTCATCGACCAATTCAATGGATTGATTAATCAGTGAAACGCTATCTACAAAATAATCATTAAACTTAGCTGCAATTACTTGTTCTGACTGTTCTAATGTGCCATTAAAAGTTATGGACCGCGGTTTGCAATTACTAGGTTTTAATAAAGATTACAAAATTGTTCATAACTCTTTGCTGTTATTTTGATGCTGATCAATCTTACTTTGAACATATTCACAACGAGTTTTCTTTATCGATTGTGAATACTTATTACGCACGATTGTGTACCTAGTCCAATGATTGTCATTATTTGATCTACAAAACTTTTTGTACCATTTGTCCCTTTTCCGTTTAAGACGCAAAAGATCCAAATTGTACCAGCTGTTCGAGTTTTTCAAAGAAACAAACTTTTGCTCAACTAGTTGATTGGTACACGTTTTCAAAGCGTTATTAAGAACAGCTGTAGATTCATCTAAGTTACCGGCCGCGAATGGAAAATCCAGGCTTCTCTCAACAAGATTTGAAACAGCTTGCTTCGAATATTTCCTCCAGCACTTCAATTTTACAAAATTATCGTTATCGTTAACATGGTCTAAGACATTAATCACTAAGGTCTCATGATCGGTTGATTTCAAATCGGTACCCGTAACTGAACAAATGGAACCAAAATTATAAAAATAAACGTGGTCAATTAAAGTTCTACTGTATCTGAAAATATGCGTATACCTATTTACAGTTTGCTTTGAAAAACTCAGCTAAAAAAATGGTTATCACGCCAATTAATATTAAAATCACCAGCCAATATGTTTAATTTACTAGAATCAAGGAATGTCTCGAGCCAGTTCTCTAAAACTTCAACGTTTTGCTGGTCACTAGAACTGGGTGCCACGTGCAACTGTAATGCCCAAGAACCAGTTGCCATCAATAACTTCGTTGGTACGAAGGTTGAATTCAACTGATTCTTTGGCATAAATAGCAACACCGCCGATGTGTCTAGAATGTGATAAACAAGCCGCAACAATATATCCCGGAATACTATCTCATGATTGTAACAATAAGCTGTGAATGTTTTGCATAATAGGACATAGTAAATAGTATAGATACTATAGATTCCATAGATAAGTGGAGGCTAAGTACAATGTAGCCAAACGAATTGTCAGTTAGTGTCGCCAAACGACCGTGACGTCATCATGGTGTTTTTGCGGGAAAAGTATTGTAATATGAAAGCAATTTATTTTTATTTTTTTTCATTAAAATAAAAAAAAAAATCTTAGTTAAAATAAATAGGACACACAGTTTTAATTAACAACTTCAAAACAGACATTGACTCACTATCATAGCGCTTATCACGTTCGTGCTTTTCTCGGTTAACTTTGGGGCGAAGTTAAATAAGCTTCTTCATGATTTTCGTTTTAATATTATTGCAATCAAGCATATGTAGGGCTGGTACCTGAAATCAACAAGAAAATGACGTTTCTAAATCTTGATTTACAATTTTTAGTGTGTCGATATTCCTCTTAAAAATCTCCTCCAATTCAAGAAAAAAGTTATACGTTAATACGAGGGCGCTTCCGGTGAAATCTTTTAGTTGTGAAAAAAATACTATATCATCAGACGGTACTAGCGTCGCCGGAAGTTTAGTGGTAAGCGTGATTACCTCTCACCCCAGTAAATACAGAAATTTTTAAATATGTCTATATGGACCATAGCATGCTTTAATTACAAATGGCATCAAAATCAGATTTTTCTTTAAACATTTAAACAAGTGAAAAATCAAAATCTCGTAGGTTTTTTTTTACACGGTAACAAAAGACCTGAGTGTACATCTTATATTTAGTACAAACAATAAATGAAATGATTTATTCATAAATTGACGCTCTCACAGCAGCTGAGAGTGATACTCTGTGCTGAAGTGGAGTTTCTCTCAGTCCGGTTATAAGAGGATCCGAGCTTATACGGAGCATCCCAAGTAACAATTTTGGTTTTATGAGGGTTCTGTAGACCATGATTTAGACTTGTAGAATACTATAAAATCTCTATAAAGCTTGCGATGTTACTTGGGATCTGCAATAAATCAGTATTAGTAACAACTCAAGACCAACAATTGAAATGGCCTTAACTCCATTTTGTAAACAAACCTTGTAAGCCAATTTTCTCGCGAACCGAAGTCTGCAAAGGCAAACCAACATAATGAACAGGTAGGGATAATTCTCCTCTACCCGATTGTTGTTTAGGTTTGCGAATGAAGGTTTCGGTTCGCGAGAAAATGGCCTTACAAGGTTTCAGTGGCATCGCGTAACCTCACTTTTTACCTGTGCACCAACTTTCAAAAAAAGATATAATGCCATATTCATACTCAAATCGGTTGAAAAACACACTTAATCTTCTAGTTAACTCGATATCTATCCATTGCAAGCAATATTTTGATAATAGTTTATGTTTTGAGAATTGGTGCACAGGTAGATTGAGGTTAAGGCGACGCCACTGCAAAGTTTGTTTACAAAATTGAGTGAAGGCCATTTCAATTGTTGGTCTAGAACTCTTGATATTTTCCGGGTATAGTTTCATATAAACTCTTTTACGAATTTGTTATTCGACTCAGCAGCCTCCTCGGATAATTCTCCAATTGACAGTAAAGCAAGGTCAACTACTTCAGACCCATGAATGAATCCTTATGAACAGAAGGAGGCATAATATACCAAGGATCTAAAGTATAAGCTTTAAATTTCTCCTTTCGTATGTTGTATCCTGATGCTAAACATCGCAGAATTATTCTACGCCTATCTATAATTTCTTTGTTTAGTCCCGTTATTCCAGCAGATATCATCAAGCTTTTGAAAAATGTCCTGGGCGTGTTGCCATCATTTGAGGTGCTACTTCCACCGCTTCGAGGTTTATCAATAATTAGCCAAATCTGGATCTAAATTGATTTTGAATGTACCATTTCCTTCTGTCTAGAGAGTATTTTTTCATCCTGCGATCTAGCTTACCATTTTTTTAAACTCCACAAGCTTCCATCATTCACTGAAGAATCTCTGAAGCATTGCTTGTACTCGCTATATCCAGTACTACCATCAAAACTCCCCTTTCATATTAGAACGATATTCCTTGTTTGGCTTAACCCTACCAGCTCGGATATTGTCCCTAGTAGCACACTTGCCACAATTCGGTTGAGGTAACTTCTATATGACTGAAATTAGTCACAATGAATTGCTATTACTACTTATGATGGATTTGTGCACCTCAGGGTTTGTTAATTTAATTCAATAATTCGAGTAACTGTAGGCTCTGTAATCCCATTTTGGCTGAGGTCTCAGGGACGTTTTCGTTTTTAGGATAACATTTCTTTTTGGAACCGACTACCCAAGATAAAACAGCCCAAGTAACGTTTATAGTTTTATTAGGGTTCTGTAGACCATAATTTATACTTGTAGAATGCTATAAAACCTCGATAAAACATGCAATGTTTCTTGGGAGTACTTTCTAGCCCTAAACAATATTCCCTCAACCTCAGAAAACTACTTCTTGGTAGAACCACTGCAGACTGTCATGGTTTCCAGCTACCCTTAATTCCTACTTTAAATACGGAAACGAGTAAACAAAATTCTTGAAGCTCATGAACAGAATTATTGTATACATCTGGAACAGTCAAACTCAATGCTAATCCTATTGATCGGGATGTCATAAGCGCAAACCATTTTTTGATTTGTTCAATCAGGTAGGCAGTATTCTGGACATCGGTTCTTCCGCAGAAAGTTTCAATGCAGCTGTGACTCTGTGGCTGATATACTTCGTTGAATTTTCCACTTTAATTTTTTCGAAGTTCGATATAGCTTACGTGAAATTTACGTCTTCTTTGGTCAAACCAGATGCCATTTTTAAATCACAGTTTTCTTCAAAATAAACAAGGTAGCTCAGGTGATGTATATCAGCTACCAGCGTGCTTAGACTGCTCGTTTTGATCACTTCATCAGGAAGTGTGATCGTTCTGTTGGCAACATGAACTACAACTGGAATGATTTCCAAAGTTCGGTTGAATTGGCTTATTTGTCATAGCCACATTTTGCAAATGTTGGATGCCAACATCGTTCCAGAGATTTTTGTTGTTTCCTAAACGGATAAAATAATTGAAACATTTTCGATGATAAATAATGAATAAAATGATTACCTCCAGTGTCACTCATAGCAGCATATACGTGGAACCCGACTTCTTCGGCTTTTCGGATCAGCTCGAAAATTATGCTTTTGAGACACCACGCTTGATGCAACCCCCCTAGCAAATTATGAGAAAAGTTACCCCGTAAAGATTTATGTTCAGACGACAAGGACTTTGGAAACAAGGTTTAAGGAACACATCGCAGAGGTAAAAAAGTCTAACAAAGAGATGGATAAAGGACTTCATTATGAATTTAAATCCAAGGTTACAGAACATATCGTTACAAAGGGGCACAATTTAACTAAGGAAAACATTAATATCCTGTGGACTGTATCTTCGCCTTGGAAACAAGACGTGGCTGAAAGTCTAGAAATATTTAAACATAATCCATCAACATTGCTTAATAGAGATCAAGGAAACGGATACTCGAGACTCTTTAGCATGCTACCTAAAACAACACATCGTAGCATGCATTTACCTGTTGGAGACTGAATTTAGGTAAATGGTTAAGTAAATTTTGACATGGCAGTGGATACCTGCTGATTTTTAGTACCTATTGATTAGTATAAAACTCGTAGATAAAAGATGGATTCTTCAGTGGTGTTGAGTACTTGGCACTGATGAAGTCTGCAAGTAGTAGACAAGTACGCGTATCTGTCAAAAGATAAGCAATTATAACGGAATTTAAAGGAAATAAACCAACCCACTCAAAGCTCTTCATAAATCTAAATGGTTTTCTTAGGAAGTTTTGTTAGCTTCTAAGAAACTTTTAGTGGTGTCCGGCCACTTGGCTTAAGGGGTTATCTCGACCTTGACATTGACCTGCAAAGTTTCAAAAAATCGTTTTTTTTATCGCATAAATTGAAAGTGTTCCTTCATCACACAGCAGTGGACCCCAACAACTACTAAATACACTCTAGCTGCTCCGACTAGAGGGATTTCATCAGAGAAAAAATGTACTGCGACCACTTTCCATCACCAATCACTCGCGACACAATGGCTTCAGTTCACCAGTACATAGTGTGGAAGACGCAGTACCAACCCCTCACCGGTCGAATCAATTCACGACCAATGCCGAAATCAGAACCTACAACTCCAGCGACCGAAAACAAACGCGTCTAAAAGCGGGCACTTCTGAGTAAAACTTGTAAATTGGCAAACGATTTTGAGGTATGAAAAAAATGCCGAAAACGCTGTTGACGCCTTCTACAAAATATTACTGGAAGTAATACTTGAAGAAGTACCATTACAGAGAAGAAGGCGTCAGGGCAACACAAAGCATCCAGTTGGGTTCAACAGACAAATCAAAAATTTAATAAACTGAAAACAGAAAGCACATAAAATTTATAAAAGGTAAAACAACAATGGTAATCTGCATAACTCTTTGAACATTTGCAATCAACTAAATATGGCCATGGATATTTCATTTGAAGAGTACAAAGCAAGAACAGAACTTAAAATTAAATCTTGTCCAAAAAAATCCAATTCTACTAGGGAAAATGGATGTAATGTCGGCCTAAATACCCCTAATTTGGGCCCATACATAAATTCAGCAATCGACTAAATTTTCAATAGCGGCCAAAAATATCCATTTTTTTTCCTCTGTTCGGGACCTAACACTACTGCGACCAGTAAATTGATCTATTGTAGTATATCCCGTGTCCTTAGTTTAGTGCATGTCGTATTACTCCATCACTATTGAGAAATGATGAAGTATTCGATTTTTTTACAGTTGCCACTCTTGCATTTATCGCAAGGATCCGACTTTAATTGAAAGGTCCCGCTATTTATACCCTTCGGAGTGTTGAAGCACCTTCCAAAGGCGCGCCCCTTTGTCAGTCAAAATTGGATTCCTTAGCAACAAAATTAAGGTATGACACCGATAATGACTATGCATCAGAACCCTATTCTGAACCACTTCAAACTAGGGAACAACGAAGAGAAGATTAGGAATCACTTAGATGAAGACTAACTAACTCATTTTTTCCTTGTTTCAAGATCATCATCGGTTCAGGCAACCCGAGGACTTATCACTATCAACAAGGCATAAAACGTAACAAGGACTAAGATGTGTTCCTTGGATTACTGAAAAATCCTTTTTCCCTAGTTCGAGGTAGTCAAGATTAGGAGTCGGTGGTAGATCTTACATCCCGTAACGTACCACGAAAAGGTGATCTACCCACGTTACGGGGCAACCGTTAATCCAGTAGTACCGTCCCAATGACGCGTTCATCTAGATAAAATTTATAAATAGCAGATTTTTAGCGATGGGCCCAATCTTAGATCCATAGGCCAACATTAGAGCCATTTCCCCTGCATTAAAACTAAATTAAAATCAGACAACTTTCCATCGAGAATGGACGACATTAGTGTCAATAAATCAAAGTGGAGGACATTATGATGGCTTTAAGAAATTTGGACATCCCCAAAGGTTCAGGACCTGATGGGATTCCACCCGTATTTATGAAAGGCTTAGCAATAGAACTTACGGCCCACTGTTTTGGCTTTTTAACAAGTCGCTGGAATCTGGGAACTTCCCCAAAATATGGAAACGTTCTTTCTTAGTGCCTATTTTTGAAAGCGGAAAAACTGACATACGTAATTAACGTGGGATTGCCATTATCTCTCGCATTTTAAATAGGGGAAATGTATGTAATTTCGGCCTATGTGTCCCTAATTTGGGCCCATACATAAATTCAGAAATCGACTAAATTTTCAATAGCAACCAAAAATATCCATTAGGACCGTCCCAATGACGCATTCATCTAGATACAATTGATAAATAGCAGATTTTTAGCGATGGGCCCAATCTTAGATCCATAGGCCAACATTAGAACCATTTCCCCTATTTTTGAAGCAATCGTTAATGAAAAATTATTTCATCAAATCAAAAACAAACAAAAAAATGGTTTCTTCAAAGGCCGTCCAACTAGAACACATTTACTCGAATTTATTAACTATTCGCTGATTTGCAATGGATAATGGAAACCACGTTGACGCTCTATATACAGACTTCAGTATGACATTTGATCGCATTAATATACCCTTGCTACTCTAGATTCAAAAAAAAATGGGAATTGACCCAGGACTTCTCAAATCACTCGATTCATATCTAACTAATCGTCAACAAATAGTTAGATACAAAGGAAAGAAATCGAATCCCATTCAAGTCAATTCAGGAGTCCCACAAGGCTCTCATCTAGGTCCCCTTTTGTGTATACTATTTGTAAATGACATAGGGGAAATGGATGTAATGTAGGCCTAAATGTCCCTAATTTGGGCCCATACATAAATTTTCAATAGCGACTGAAAATATCCATTAGGACCGTCCCAATGACGCGTTCATCTGAATAAAATTAACAAATAGCAGATTTTTAGCGATGGGCCCAATCTTAGATCCATAGGTCAACATTAGAGCCATTTCCCTATCCTTCATTCTTGAAAACATAAAAGTTTCATTTTATGCTGACGACATGAAGCTCTTTCTAGGAATAAGGACAAGGAAGACATCAGGATATTCCAGAATGAAATACACGTGTTCTATATTTGGTGTAACAAAAACCTTTTTACAACTGAACGTAAAAAATGTAATTCATTCGCTATTAGTAGAAAACAAAGCACAATTTTTTTAGGAAATCAGCCGGTAAAAAAGTGTGAAAGAATTAGGGATTTAGAAGTTATCATAGATTCCAAACTAACATTCAGTGATCATTATAATACAATCATCAACAGAGCATACAACATGCTTGGCTTTATTAAACGATTTAGCTATAATTTGCTAAATGCTTTGAAAACCCACTGCCGTTGATTTAAAGATATTAAAATCCAACAGGGATTTTTTTTTTTTAATTAAGGACAATATAGGTTCCAATCACAAAATATTTTACCTAGTGTCACATTTGGCGTCGCACGGTTCAGTTCGTTTCCGTGCACCAGGCTGATAATGACGAATATTGGGTTTAACAGCAGGCGTAAATATTTAAATGAATTGTCATTAAATATATGGTCACGGAACTCACTAATGACATATTACGAGCAGTTCGCGGAAAAAAAAACTTGCCTGCCAAGTCTCAAACAATGCATTGTTGCAATGATGCATAAAACTTTGACATAATGTACATGGTAAGAAAAAAATACTCAAAATTAAGCTTAAAAAACTCAACGTTGGGTTCTACCATTTGAGGTCTGCCATTGAGTGAATCAGAAAAGTTGTGTTGCATAAAATAACTAACGAAGAATATCTTGAAATGTTTTTCAATATTTCATTTAAATAAAACATGCTTTGATGAAAAGTAAAAGAGAGCTCAATTTTCAATTATAACTACTCAATCGTCATCACCTTTGGGTACTTTTAACTTATTTTTGAATGGAAATCATAGCAACCTGCACTACCGTCGATGCTGTCATTTTTTTGTGCTCAATCATCTCATATAAATTTTATTCCAACGTTTGGTAATAAAATGGTATAATTTTTTACCAATTCTATTCAATTTATCGTTTGGTGAATTTCACTCAATGGATTCTTGATCAGGATTACTCAAAATTTTGTTTTCTCCTCTAACTTAATTTTACCTAACCCCACGGAAGCCACGTGTTAAGTGAAAGGTACTCAATTTTGGGTACTTGCTTCTTACCGTGAACAGAAATGTCACAGTGATCCGATGCCAGCACTGTGAGGAGAAAGAGTCTGCTTGTCTGTGGTTTTACAGTTCCAGGTATTTCAAACACGTTCGTCAATATGTCAACAATTAGTGTTCCTGCTTGCATAGCGTTTGTCATAAATATGCTGAAACAAGATTTCGATTGGCTCGCTAAGTGATGTTACGTTAGCGATAACGCTAGAAGCGACAATAAATGCAAGGTGATATGTTTCTGTACGTCAGGTCGTCGAGCAATAGCCTTGAACAAATCACTTCTCGCTTTATAGATCTATGATTAAACAGCTCAGATAGGAAACTGCATTCCAATTTCAACTAAATTGCGTAGCACACTGTGGATTCCGATGATATCTACACCTTGGAGGCAGTTCATTCAAGTGAGTATCAAACGATACAGATCAGCATAGATGAAAAATAGCGGCGCCGGTGGTGTAGTGGTATGCGTGACTGCCTCTCACTCCAAAGGACCAGGATTCAATACCAGTCGGTGCCATTGGGATTTTCTGAGGCATAAAATCACGCCTTCCTTCGGAATGTAAGTAAAGCCGTTGGTGCCCGGTCCATTAGTTGATGGGTTGATAGGTGTGGGAGCTGGGTGTCGGTAGCATTTCGCAGCGGTGCGATTGAATTTACCTAGGGGCACTTCAATTGGTACTCAGTACGGAAAACAAGATCAACGGAAAACCAATCAAGGAAAAAAAGCATAAATGACTGCTCGTTTGGTTTTGACAACACCATGATTATTTAATTTTCTCATACTTTAGAAAATTTTAATGTATGACCTGACCTTACTTTATTTAGATAAAGGTGACTGGCTCAATAAATCTCCCGCGATTGAGCCTTCTCAAATTCACAAATAAAAAAAAATACATCAAATATTCTCCGTTTGGTTCCCGTGTAGCTACTTCCACAAGATAATCCAAAAATCCACTGATCGCACCTGAAACCATCCTTCAGGTGAGAGCGCTTAAGCAAAATAAATTAGGGGCCTACACCACCAAGGTATCAAGCATGATTCTCAACCCAGCCATAAATTATGGCAATTAATTTTCTGCTCCCATTCCAAAACTGACAAAATGAACAACCTTAACGCCTATCATAAAACAAATTAGGGACCAAAATGCTTGGCAAACGGTATCCTTTATTGTTCGCCTAAGCAGAACAGGTGGGAAGGCTCTGTGTCGAAGCAAACTGGTTAAACGGGACGAAGCTATGATGGAATCATTCTTCAGATCAAATTGTGTTTCGTTTCCAGTCGCAACCAAGACGAGTATCGTTTCGAGGAAACCACAAACCATTTAGCCTTTTTCGCCATAGCCCAATTGAATGCAACTAGGTAGCCATCAGCTTTCGGAAATTCCTTCATATACAAAGTAAACCGGCAACTCGGTTCGGTCGACTGTATCCCAACTCATCCATACCAATTTTTGCCCACTTTTCAACCTTCAGCAACAGCTATTCGCAAATTCGTTGTCAGGCTGTCTGTCGGTGCTCACGGTATGATGAGCATCGTATTCATCCTTCATCTTCGACCGTTTCTGTCCGCCCACACAGCCGATGCCAAAAAACGGAAAGGACCCTTCTACCCTTTCGTCAAAAGCCGATAATACCGTTTCGGTTGGTCAGCGTCATACACATAGCAAGCACATTGGCGTGAGCAGAGTTCTTTCAAGTCCAACCTGTCGCTTGCACCTTAAAGTCTATACACACCCATGATCCCCCGCGAGCCATTGTTCCAAGAACGATTGTTCGCTTGACTTTTCCGCACAGCCAACCGAAAACCAACGAACGGATGCATGCCTATACGTGATTGAAATGTGAAAACCCGTCCGTCCCGCACGCACGTTGAAGTTAACTGGCCCGGAGGGCGGCTGGCTTACCTTTCCACCGACCGTCAGTTGATAGCCCATTATCGTCGGTGCTTTCAGCTGAACAGGACAGATAAAGCCCAGATCTCGGTGGGGCACGTTGGGAGGGGTGTTCCTCCGCGGGACCTGCGGCTTGGTAGTATGTATAGCACTCGGTGGAATCGGCGTACTCTCGGAGGAATTGTTCTGTGATACACACAGCTCCTTCCCGTCGACTGGGAACTTCGTGCACTCCAAATTTTCTGGCCACTGGAAATCGAAAGTCCGCATGATGCTTTCACAGACACGTGCACTCTCGCATAGGCTTCGACATGGTGGTATCGGATAGTTTAGGATCGTACACACCGGAGCGTACAGGGAACAAAGGAAGAACTTCAAGTCCGGACTGCAGTCGATTTTGACCAGCGGTATGAACTGGTGAACTTCGAGTGCCGCCTCATCTTGCTTGGCGTGCCCCAGCAGATTTGGCATGATGGTTTTGTTGTACTGGATATCCGTACAGAAGGGAATTGTAATCGGTTCGCAGCGATTGTGGTGCTGGAACTCGTCCGGGCTAAGGCCAGACATCTCGTGTGTACCGTATGCATCCTGCGGCGGCTGTTGTATGCTTAATCCGACATTTGCATAACCCAATACCAAGACAATGGAACTCAACACTGAATACACGTTTGCCATTTTGCTCATTCTTTACACCCTCTTTATTATCTTTCCTTCACTTGTTTTCACTAGCTTCATTATATTCTTCACCTAACTACCCTCGAGAATGCTTCTCTTTCATGCTCCCATATTACTTCATTTCCAGGAGGGTAATAATCGCAAGCAATAAACAACGCAGCAGACGCATCCTACTGCACATCTTTCTTCTTTCATCCCCCTTCCCATCAGCACTGGGATAAAATTCTGCTGCTATCCTTTCCTCCCTCCTTCAACACTTCAAGACCGTACCGACATCATTTTTTGCCTTCTTCGGCTTTCTCGCAAAAACACCAACACACACTTCATTCAACTTGAATTTCCCACTTTTCCTGAGCCGATCTCTTCACCACTCGCTCTCCTTCACTTCCTTCCCTTCTCGCACCCAACCACAAATTCGCACCAATTGAGTGTGATTCTTCTTCCAGAATCCGTACTTTTCTCGTTTGCCAATTCCGTTAAGCTTCTTCGCACTTTATTCTGCACTTCAATGGATTACGGCCCGGACCGACCCGGCGAAACCCCAATCCGCGCGCTCGAACACAAGGACTACTTTCTCTTCACCCTTGCCTCAAACTCAACACGACCCACACTATCCTTCAACGGCAACATCCACCAAAATGCACAAATCCCCAGAAAGATGGTGGTGGTGCAAGCATAACTTGCAAATTATGCTCCATTCAAACCAGTAGCGGCCCCCTTTTCAGATTGCTTTATCAAAATCGTAAACACACTCAACTCGAGTCGAATCAACACAGAACCACGCGGGGAAATGGCACGCCAAACCCAAAGAATATCGATCCGAACCAGACGCCGTCCGAAGTGCGACTGAATCCGGATGCCGCCGAATCGACAAACCAGTGTCTGATGGAATGGAATCAGTCCGGCCGAAGCCGACGACGGACGACCATGCCGAAGGAGTGCGATTTTGTGTGAGTGTGCTAGCGGGTGTAAACAAGCAGCGGCAAGTGCTAGCTACAACTGATGGCACTACTACAATCAAGGACAGTGCGAAGCGGGAAGACTGTGTAGGAATGGAAACTGTTCGAAAGTGGTATACAGTTTGGTCTAGATCAGTGTGTCGCGTCTGCATGTTGTTGGTTTTGTTTTCGTTTACGGTTGATATAATGGCATCCATTTGTTTCTATTAACAACTTTGTAAGCTTAGTTCTTTCTAAGTGTTCAGTTTAGCTAAGAGCAGTGGTTGAATGGAAGGTTGTGTAGCGATTAGAGAAGGTTAAAGTAACATTATATTACTTGTAACTAGACTGCAACGGTAAATCATCGATAAGGAATGAATGCTGGTACACGCAGTGTTCTATCTCATCTTATTTATTTTATACTCAATATAGCAACAGCAAGAAACTCCATCATATATGGCTTCCCGCTAATTGGAGTAAGATATTTTGCAGACTACTGTGTCAACCATAAACTAGTTATCAACAGAAAATCAGCTCAATAAGTTGAAAACAGCTGAGAAATAGTGGTGGGTGGACGATTTCTTGATGTGACCTCGGTCAGTGGGGGCATGAGTACTGGGTTTTAACGTTGTTTCCTTAACATTTGATACTTTTTGCAATGACCATAGTGAAGAAACACAAAAACAAACTGGCAAGCGGAAAAAATGTCATGACATTTCTGAACTGTTTTCTGTCAGCGACAGAACATTTTTGCATAAACTTATGTCATGTAGAATTAAAAATTATGAGTAAATAAGGGAGTTAATAATTTACTGTCACACGCAAGCTTGCAGCTAAAATTCAATTACAATATATTGTTTGAAAAAGAATCGGCTGCGACATTATTCCCTTCTTCTATTCTCTATCTCCGCGTTTCTCCTGTACATACACACGACCGTCCGTGTGTCGGCTTTTTTTCGCCCTGTGTAGTAAAGAAAGACGTAGTCTTACGTCAGTAATAAGATTGTGCACCTTGGAATATATTCAAAGAACTTTGACTGGATCCGAGTTTGAAATTTCTGTTATTTTTTAAGAATTGCTTTATGACAATTTCGAAGAAATTTCGAGGAAAATCAAAATTGAATCATTATAATAATATCAACGTAGTTCAGAGAACAATACTAAGATAGTCCTAGAAAGAACTCTAATAGTGATAAGATCCAACCGGTATTATCCATGGATTAAAACTCGATCAAGAATGTCTGGCTGCCAAGGGGTAATCAACTATGCACGTATCAATCTGTGCCGAGTACTTTATCTGTGCCAAGCGTTGGGCCGACCGTGCCGAAGTGCCACAATCAAGATGTCAATCTCAGTATCCCATGAGTTTGGCAACCCTGCAGTTATGACTTTTGAGATTGTTTGTTTACAAATTCAAGCTCTGTAAGGTTTCTTGAAAAACGCAAACGGAGTGGTGAACATTAATTTCAATATTAATAGTTTTCGAGTGTTCTGTTGCAAGTAAATCATCATCACAAACATCGTTTCTGATCTTTCATCTCGGAAAAAGCAGAATTAGAAACAAGTAAGAGGTTGTATCAAAGACACGACACGAAGTAAATATTAAATTGATTTATTAACTAGTAATGAGTGAAAAAGTTCAATAGGTTGAAATCCGGAAGCAATTTGAAAGTTCCGTTTGTGAGGTGCTCTGTCGATGTTCATGTAGTACAAGCCAATCCTGGACGATATGTCTTGGATTCAAGCTCTTGCTCACGTATCGACCCATCAACTGGGACCAACGGCTTTACTTCCCTTTCGAAGGAAGGCGTAATCAGAGATATTATGCCTCAGAACATCCCAGGGGCGCCGTCTGGGATTGAACCAAGGCCTGCTGGGGTGAGAGGTAATCACGCTTACCACTACACCACCGGCAGGATGGGCTTAAAATTTGCATCAAAAGGCATAAACATAGGTACGGCCTGGCATGCTCAGTGCTTGGTATTAATATTCGGCGACTGTGTTAGGGAACCACTTTCTCCATCATGGAAACGCCTCGTTTTATGATGCTAAAATTACGCATTTTCGAGCACAAAACGCACGGATTTTTTTTCTTTTTCAATAGATATTAAAAAAAAAGCGAAAATTGATTGAAGGAATTTCTTGCTAAAATTATTAAAATCGCGAGATATTCGCGATCAATAATATAAATTAGAGATTTTTTCTTTTTATAGCATCCTGGAGAAACCTTACGAAGTGTTTCTGGTTATTTGACATGGTCATGTGGTGTTCGGTTATTGCGAGAATTTTTATGTACCACTTCAATACTTGACGCATTTGACCACAAACGTTTGGTTGCTGGGTACATTAACAAGGAGCTTTGGGGGTGACGTGGCTGACATCAAGGCGAGCGAACGTTCAATGAAAATTAACTCTTAAACAACAATGGTTTATCGTGGTTCTGAAAAGAACCGTTTTGTCGTGATGGTTGAGTAATGCTGAGCTATTAGGGTGTTCAACACGGATGAGGCTGACGAGCTGTATGTTGTTTGGAACGAGAATGACGCGCTCGGCATAGATGGCTCCACAGCGGCTCACGACGAGCAACTGAATCCGATCAGTGGTTAAGGGCAGCCTTGATAGCTAGCTGCTTGCGGGGAGCCTTTCTTTGTGTACTGGAGAACACCACCACTCACCACACGCAGTGATTGAATGAACAGCGTTCGGTGAGACCGGATGGAATTCAATGTTTAAATCTGTTTTAGGGAAAGCGCAGGCAATCGGTGACCATTTTAACTATCTTAGCAACAGTTGCACATTCGTGCAATTTTCAATAGTGACATTTTGAAAAATGAAAGATTCTTAATTTTAACAGATTAGTAGAAAAATTGCCTTTCGATTTGCGTGTTCAGAATTAAAATTCATCATCTCTGGATCAAAATCAGACCACGTTCATGCTGCGACAGGCTTATGATTCTGAAATTGCACCGCCAATGTTGCCTTTAAAATATATGGTAATGTCCAAAAAATACTCTTTATCAAATTTATGGTGATCCTGAAAAGAACCGTTTTGTCGTGATGGTTGAGCAATGCTGAGCTATTATGGTGTTCAACACGATTGATGCTGGCGAGCTGTATATTATTATTATTATTATTATTATTTATTAGTGACATTTTATCACTTCTGTGACATTCGTGTTGCGAGCTGTATATTATATATATATTGTATTGAATGAGCTCTAGATTGCTGTCTAAGCAGACTTGGCCATTTTGCCTTTAAATGATCTTTATTTCTTGTGATTATGTGGTTTACATGTATGAATTTTTTAAGTGACACAGATGCGTCTTTTCAACTTTAGTACATTTGAGATTTTAATTATTATTTACAGTTCCTAGACCTATCAGGCGTATTTTAAAGTATGACCACCTTGGTGGGATTGGTTTGATTTGAATTGGAAAAAGGAGACTACTTATAACTACTATTTACAACTACAACTAACCTACAACTACTATGTACACCTAACCTACTATATACAAATTGCTTATCAAAGCATGTGCTGATAAATTACATTTTTGTGCAAATTTAGTCTTAATTTCCTAAATTTTGGAACCTTTTTTGGCAATGCCTGCCTCTTCATGTAAATTTGTTATTCTAGTGTCGAAAGGACGATCAAGAACCATCCTCAGCACTCTATTCTGAGCGACCTGAATTTTGTTCCTGTGAGTCTGTGCACATGATTCCCACACCGGAGCTGCGTAGAGGATCGCAGGTGCTACGATTTGTTTGTAGACGGCCAGTTTGTTCGCCCTTGAGAGGCGGGATCTGCGGCAAATAAGCGGATACAGACACCTAACCAAGGCGGAACACTTGACTACGGTTTTCTCCACATGCGAGCGGAATAGAAGCTTTTCGTCAAACAACATCCCGAGATAGGTTACTTCGGCGGACCACTCAACCCTTGTGCCATCCATGATTACAGTACAAGAGGGAGCCGGTTTTAGTTTGGGTGATTGTCGATGGAGGAACATGATTGTTTGTGTTTTGGAAGCATTGATTTTGATTTTCCACGTGGTGGCATAATCAGCAAAGGCGTTAAGGCATCGTTGAAGTTTGTTCGTTATTTCGCGAGGCATCCTTCCTTTGACGGCTATTGCGGTATCATCTGCGAACAGGAAAAACATACAACCGTCTCCGAGGGGAGGAATGTCGGAAGTGTAAATGCTGTAAAGCAAGGGCCCCAGCAGACTGCCTTGCGGGACTCCTGCTGGGATGGAAAACGTGTCGGAAAGACAACCATTCAACGATACCTTAAACGACCTTTGCTGGAGGTAGCTACGGGTGATTTTAACCAGATGTAATGGAAAGTTGAAGTTACAGAGCTTGTATACAAGCCCATTGTGCCAGACATTATCAAACGCTTTCTCAACGTCTAACAAGGCCATGGCTGTGGACTTGGATACAGCTTTGTTACTTCGGATGTTATTCATCACCCGCACTAGCTGGTGATTGGTGGAGTGCCCCTTTCTGAACCCAAACTGTTCCGGAAGGAGAATGTTATTTTCCTCGACAAACTTGAGCAAACGATTGAGAATGAGTTTCTCGAACAATTTGCTCAGCGCTGAAAGGAGGCTGATTGGTCTGTAGCTTGAAGTTAGCGTTGGGTCCTTCCCGGGTTTGCGGATAGGTATGATTTTCGCTGTCTTCCAGATACTTGGATAGTAGTGCAGTTCCAAGCATCTGTTGAAGACAGCAGCCAGCAGAGAGTGAACCTTCATGCTGAGATTTTTCAACACTAGGTTGAATATTCCGTCAAACCCGGGGGCCTTCATGTTTTTGGTGCATTTCAGCGCTGAGCAAATCTGTTCCACTGTGATTCTATCCTCCGGAGGGATGGCACAAGGGGAGGAATCGAGGTTGAGTACGCATTGCTCAACCTGAACTTCGAGCGGACTTTGGATGTTGGAGCCAAGCAAGTGCGATTTGACAATATGCTCACCAATCGCATTTGCTTTCTCCTGAGGGGTGATTATGAGCCGATCGTCATCATTTTCATCTTTTAGTGGCGGAATGGGTTTAGGGTGCGTCTTTAAGACCTTGGCAACTTTCCAGAATGGTCTGGAGCGGTCGTCCAGATTCTGGACAAGCCGCCCGAAATTTCGTTCCGGAGTGAAACCATTCTGGAAGCAATCTCCTTGTTCAGATCGGCCATTTCACGTTTCACCGCTTGATCTCCAGTCCTCTGAAACTGGCGTCTACGAACATTTCTCAGGCGAATTAAGAGTTGGGTGTGGTATTGGGGAATCAATAGCAATAAACTTACCCCTCACAGGAACTCGTCGGACGCACGCCTCGTCAGCCACGGTTATGGCTTGGTGGAGTCCTTCCAACGCTCGGTCGATGTCCTCCACGGTGTCAAGCGGCGGGTTGTCGATGATGTGCCTGTCTACCACGCGTCCAAACTGGGCCCAGTTTACGCGATGATAGTCCTTGCGCAGGCTTGGAGCAGGAGCCACGTTGCAGCCCAGCTCAGACACCACCGGTTGGTGGTCGGAACTGAGTTCGTTCAAGGCTACAGGTCTAGCGTCGATGGGTTGCCCGCGGGGGAAAAAAATGTTGGCTCATCCTAAAACCAAACGGAGTACAGCCCATGCTGTGAGTGGTCGAACAGCAGACGACCGTTCTGGTTCTGCCTGTAGTTAAGCCAGGCCTCATGGCGAGCGTTTAGATCTCCTCCTACTACGAAGCGGGAACCGTTACACTAAGAATTTAATTAAACCGTGAGCGTTGATTCCCAATGATAAATAAGTATTCGATGTTGGGTATTGGTTAATGTTGTTCGTGTTCTTTAAGCTTAATTTTCGCCAAGCGCAAATACAAATTAACGATGTCCTTTAAAAGTAATAAGTAAATACATGCATATACAAACAACTATTAACTCAAAACAAACCAAATTAACTCAATACGTTCTAATGGTGACAGTGACTCATTGCCATTCTCTAGCTAATAAATTATCACACCAAAGACATAGGTTTTTGATGATTCGATCATTTTTTATTACACTATCCGAAAACATTAAAAATCCCGATATCTAGATATCCAGATATCCATACATCCGTTTATTTTTTATCTGGTTGATCTAGACTTTGGGTACTATCCGGATATCCGGGTATTGTTATCCGCATAGTCCCAGCACTAGTCTACTGGATACAATAATGGATGCCATCGACCCAGTCACTGGGTAGCTTCAAAACTAATCAAATGCGCACTCTTTTACCTAGCGTATACGTTGATGGATGAGTAGATTTGTAGTATGTCCTTAAATCCACAGGCAAAAAAGTGCGCGTTTGATTTGCTCATATACTGTCTGCGGCTGTAGAATAGTTCGACGTTTATCACCTGGAAATGCTTTAGGCAACCTGGGGCTTTAGGAAGTGATAAACATAGCTAAAACTAATCCATAGCCGCAGATTTTTTGATTTGATTTCTTTATTAAAGAGACTTTCAGCCGCAGATAGTACATGAGCATGTCAAACGCGCACTCTTTTGCCTGTGGATTTATGGACATACCTCAAATCCCCTCATGCATCAAAGTATAAGTTAGGTAAAGTGTGCACATTTGATTAGTAGGGTAGAGAACTACTTCGGCCTAAGCGCCCATTTTGGGCCTATCAAGCAGAAATCATCAAATAAATTCATGATTTCGGCGTTAACAGGTAAGTTATGCGTTTGGTACGATACTTTAGTTCAAACACTACCGAACAAAGTAAATATTCTCAAATACAAATGAAGCGCTCCGACCGAATCAATCTTTATCTTCATCCGATAGACCGAAGTGAATTCATTGGCGTTTTAATGGCGTTTCAATGCGTTAGTTGGAGTTTAGAAACCGTAGGTCGAGTTTGGCATCAAGAAGCAGTATTAGACTTTTTAAAATATCTCAACAATTTGTTTCTGTTTATCGAATCTTACGGTACGTACGGAAATGTAAATATATTTGGAATGCATCAGTAATAATAACGTTCCGTTTGGTGCTAAACTACGTTAGATTAAGAAAGACTAAGTTCGGGATGTGCTTAATAGGCCGGAAATGGGGTAGTTAACCCTATTGTCGCATTTACTGACAGAACCCCAAGGGTGCAAAGTGATGGTTTACAGCATCGCCACATACGTTGCACCCTTGGGGTTCTGTCAGTTAATGGTTCTTCGCTGATTTTCAACTTCCGTTAAATTTTCACACTGCTGTACTCAAGCGGAACTATCAATCAATCCTCTTCAGAACTATCTCTAGCTTATGAACTATCCCACTAAAGCTTCATGTTGATATAAGCACAGACAAACAGACAACGCTTTGAATATTTTTCACTGTATATCATCGTCACTAAAACACTACCACCATCTGTAAAGGATACTGACATGAGCAGCGCACTCAACAGGTTGGGGTAGTGTGTAGACGTCAAATGCAAAGGAATTTACTATGCATGCCACAAGCGGCGGTACTACTAACTAAGAATAATTTTAATTAACCGTTAAATGTGTGATCGATGAAAAATATGCAAGTGATATTAGTATAGCATTTTCTCCTAAATTTGAATAAGATATTATAATTATATGTTGTACTTGTAAGTTACAAGTTTAAAATTTCATTATAACATCAAATGAAGTGAGTGAAAAATTGTGAACTTCCACTCAGTGTGTAAAAACATTGTTTATTCAAAAAGCGTGAAGTGCAGTTAATCTACAGTGTTCAAGATTGTTACGAAGTTTGGAGAAACGTGTTCTCTTGAAGATTTACCGAAATCTGGGCGCAAAAAGGGGGCATCGGAACAGAAAAAGGAGCTGGCAGCAGTACGCCTATTGAAATCGCATAAACCGTGTTCCGTTCGTGAAATTGCCAAAAAATTGGACTTTAGCGTCGGAACTGTCCCCTTGGCTAGTTTTTAACCTGGACGTTGGTGGGCGGGCCTAATCTTATGCTTCATAGTGGAGCGTTGGAGACGGTTGGTTTAGGTCCGGCATCGTTGGCTCATGCCGTGACAGAATAGTGTCATGACCATGCGATGAGGATTACTGAGCTTCCCCTCTCTGATGAACCATTGCATAAGAGAACCAAAGTTCTAGCCTGAAGTGATAGTATCACACTTGTTACTCCTTTGTTTAAAAGCCGCGTTGTAGTACGCTTACGTATAGGCACTGACGTTGGGTGTGATACTGGAGGGTTTTTCCGCAAATCACTCTTATTTTATTTATTTTTACGCAGATAGATTTTCATATTTGGGTTTGCAAGGGAATTATACTATTGAAATATTTCAGAAAGTGCCCAACAGAGCTCCTTCTATTTGCGTGGCAAGCTTTCATTGTTGTTTTCATTGAAGCATTACTCAGGGAACAATGTTAAACACCATTTTTGTACATGGTATTGTAACTAATCTTATATGTGCTTCATTTTGATTTGGGATAAGTGTTTGAACTATGGCTCGGGATTTGCACTGTGGCGTGCTTCTATTGTGACATATGCATACGTAATTTTGTGGGACGACATAGTGGAAACGTGTGAGCGTAGTTGAAGCATATACCCTATATAATTTAAAAAATCAGCTGGGAAACTAACTTCAAGGTGAAGCATTTTAGTCATTTGAAGGTGTCAGCTGGGTCGTTCTAAGATATAATAAATATAGATTAAAGTCAAATTACTTGAAACACGTTAAATTTTAGATTACATAGCAGTTTAGGTACTTAATAAAGCATGAGTTAGCATGAGTGATGATTTTAATTTTAATTTATTTACGCGGTGATGATGTTGGTTCACTCGCAACTATTTTTGAAAAAAATTATGTTTTTTCGAACGAAAGTGTACCAAAAGTGCTTCTGAACGTGTTTCGCAGTTGGGTGTGGTGAAATTCGTGCATTCCCGGTTGATTGTCGAAATCCGTATCACAAAATTGCCCACCGATTCCTTTTTTTGCCGTTCGACGACGACGGGTGTGCTTTCGCAAGAGTTACGTTTATTGGATCAGTTTCTTTGCACGGGTGTTTTTTTTATAACTAGCGTAAGTGTGCCTGCGATTTGTATTGAGTGTCGGAGATTGTGAGTAAGCTGAAGGATGTCTCGCTGGATATGCCCAAGTCTGGACGGGCGGTAGCTGGTGGCCGTGAACGGTTCCTGGGGAAAGCACTTGATGTGACCCTCCTCCCAGATGGCCATGGCAATACAGGAAGTATTACAACAAAGGTAATTGCTATTAGATATTAGATATTTTGCAAACAGTGACAGATTGCGGACATGAAGAACGATTGGAGGTGCGGGGCAAAGATGTTTATCCTAGACAAATGCTAAGTTACAAATTCGCTGTAGTCGTAGGCAGTACCGTTAGTATATTTAAAATAAACCCTCAACCGCTGAACATATGAATTATCGCGTATTTCTGTTGTTCTTTGCATGCCAAGTGAAATTCGAGAACGTAATTTCATTTGAATAGCTTGTTTAACCAGGTCTTAAACAATCGTCACGTCGGTCATAGCTTGTTATGATTGCCTGAACCATGCGTAAAGAAAAAATCGAAACATTGAACGTCGCGTGAAAGTGGATCTTAATGAAGGCCTAAGTACTCTTTCGTAGCTTTTAGTTTTAGGATTTCAAAGATCGACGGTTGCAGTGGCTTGCTTACTGAGCAGAAAAACGCGGTCTTAGGTCTTTTCATATTAAAAATTTATGGTAAGATCGCTTGTTTATCGTGTATTTTGTAAAACTTTTCGTTGTCGGCGGTGCCGGGTTTGAATAGTTATAAAAACTTGAGTAACGCTATAATGTGATATGAGGGGCTCGGTGGCCTTAGAGCAACTGGTTTTGTTTACTGAGCAAAACATCATGAGCCTAATCTCAAGCCCATCCACATTCAAGATTCGTCAACCGTTTTATTTGTTAACATGACTACATGGTAATAACAGCAACTCGATGATTAAAAAGGAGCTCGTCTGCCTAGTGACAAACGTTTTCGCTTACTGAGCAGAAGACCGTGGGTTCAATCCTAAGCTCCTTCGCGTTATATGATTGTTAAGACATCAATTCAGCTTATCGTTTACCAAAACGAACCCTGCTGCAAACCCAACCCTATTACCCAATATCCCAGTGATTCCTCGTGGAAGTGCAGATGTGTTCTCGGTTTCCGTCAAAGCGAGTGTCACGTCAACACATTCCTACCCCTTCCTTTCTTGACCTGTGTTCGGGCGCGGCCGGCGCTGGTATTGCCTAGTTTTAGATCACCAGTATTTACACATTGAGGATGATTGCTAGTCCCAAGCATCGTCTATTGGTTGTCTGTGTAATGACCGTGGGCGGTCAATCATGCTCATACTCATGCATAAAGCATGAGTTAGCATGAGGTAAATTAGAGATTTCAATTATTTATTAAATTAGACTAATGAAATATCGTTATCATCAAACAAACTTAAATAAGAAAATTTAGACAGCCTAATAACATTAAGTAGATTAACAAAAGAGTTAGGATGCGGGGGGGTCCAGGGGGAACTTGTATGACGTTCTCCTTCAAAAGCCGAACCGGTGCATTTTGATGGGCCACGAGACGTACACTTCTGCTACGTTGGAGATGCTCAAGAAGGAAAAAGTCGATTTTGTCGAAACATTCCAAAATCCCTCAAACTGCCCTGAACTGCGTCCTATCGAAACATACTGGACAATAATTAAACGGCATCTTAAGAAGGATGGAAGTGAAGCAAGCTTTGTTGACTGCTTCAAGAAAATTTGGTCTGCAGTACAACGAGAAGTTAAAAAGAAAGTGGTGCAGAATCTAATAGGCGGTATCAAGAGAAAAGTCCGAGCGTTCTTCAGAAATGAGAAGTAAACATTCAAACTCACGTGAAATCGGTCATATCCCAAGTAACAATCTAAATGCTTGGAAGATTTATTCTTATTTTATCATTGTTTTATCATAGCATCCCTTCCAGCCTGTGGTTGTATTACGGTTTTATGTGCTTGTCATAAAATCAGGCCGTCAAGTCGTCTATAAAACTGTTTTATGACTACTAAATTAAAACTCAGACTTCATAGTTTTAACGGTAGCTGTAAGGTGGTTCTGCATCACTACTTATAACTGAAGAATAAAACCAAAACAAAACATACAATTATGTTTTATGGTACACTTTTTATGACCGATATAAAACTTGAAGCAGTCTTAGACCATCATTAAAGCTTCATTACAACTATCATCTTTATCAGAGGCCTAATATTCACAGATAAGAAATATACTGCTACAACAAAAAATACTCTGAATTTTTTTGTCATTATAAAAAACAAATCTATTCAGATATATGAAATGAAAACCCCTTCAGTGCTTCTGAACACGATGAAGATGAGACGATCGACAATATGAAACTCCTGGAGGAACTACAGTTATACGATCCCTACATAAGGCACAGTGCGGTGAAGGAGCTCTTAAAAATATTGAACAAGCGGCTTTCCGATACACTTCCGAAAGATCCACGAACCCTTCTTAAAGCAACGCCGACAGTTTCACTAAATCCGTTTGGAGATGGCCAGTATTGACATCACGGCTTTAAACCTTGTATTGAAAAAGCTTTTAGTGGATCCAATAAGCATTTCTTACATCTTGATTACAAGCGAAAATAGGTGGATCGCTTGGAATGTTGACTTTTTGACAGGTGGTAATGGTTTTTGTTTTGTTTTGATTCGCTGTACCGAATAAAACCAGCAAGTTAGTTATATAGCTTAAATATAACTTAACGCTCTCAATTTGGACTACAAAATGCTAAGATACAACCATTAGGTTTATGTTATGCTATAGAATTCCAATCTAGGAGAATATGTTATATTGAGGTATTTTTAAGGAGTAGCAAGTTATAACGAAAAAAAAATGTCGCCGTATGAACAAATTTCACACAGTATGAATAATTACGCTTTAATTGATAGGCAATAAAACACTTTCATACATCTATGTATAATTAAATAATTTGTGACTGGTTATTGCTCAACAGTAGTAACAGTTTTGTACTAAATAGATAATCTTTTAATGACTCTTTAATGCATGGTGCTAATGCAGACACATTAAAAATATCCCTATATTTTAGTATTCATATGGCGCACTAAATTTATGCTCCTATTTGGTATAATAATCACCATAAATATTGCACGGCATGCTGTGAAGCATATACAGATTGGTTTGAAATTATAATAAAGTCGTCTTATTTTCAATGTACAATAATATCAGCCATTATTACCAACTGACAAGGATCATGATTTCACATCAAACATCGAAAGAATAAAACCACAATAAAATATTTCTCAATATTAACTATCATCCAAAAACCCCAACTTAAAACCTTCAAAGTTGTCAAAATGTTTTGCGTATCATGTTTTATCAACTTCTTCAGGAGCGATTTATGCGGTTGTAATATAGTTTTATGGTAGTCATTAGAAGGCTGTTAAAACTTTCTGACCTGGAGGAGGTTTTATGTTTTCATTTTTAACAATCACGTCTAGAGTGTGATAAAACTGACATAAATCTTATGCTCCTAAAGTAGTTCGCATATCAAGTTTTAATGACTGCATTAAAACTGGGCCAATTGGCCATGACATGGCTGTATTGCGGTTCTCAGGATATTGTTAAAGCAATGTGGTCGTCAGTGAAGGTTTTATAATTTGGTTATATCAACTGCTATAAAACTTAAATAAAACAAAAATTGTTGCTTGGGATGTATGTTGATTTTCATTTATATAAAATAAAATTATGAATGTGTTCGAAAATAAATATTTTCCTTTGAGAAACAGGTGTCTACTTTCATGAATGAACACTGCAAATTTTGACATTTTCGCTCCACAGTGCTCAAACGGTTCCAAATCGGGTCCTGATTAATCTCCCAAAATTTGAACTCATTTGAAAAGAAACTGACTTGGCACAAACCATTTGAAGTTTATATGGAAATTACTATGGGAAATCCAAACTTTTTGTTCATTGTCTTCTTACCTTTTTCCATATGGCACTGTTAAAAAATTCAAAAGCTATACTTGTGGAAAATTTTCTCAGCTTCAACTTAGCAGAATATAGTTATTGAGCCAAACGTCAAATAAAATAGTTATTAATTGTTTAAAAGATTGATAATCTTATGGCATGATCAAGCAGCTGTTTTGTGAGCAACACTGTATCTTGCAGTGTTACATAGTAGCCATGATTTTTGTGCTCTATTCCAAGCGCCAGAAACACCAATGTTGCCTGCTGAACAGTTGATTGAGCATAATCTTAAGGCATTAGTGGCTTGAATTATTGATAACTTTTGATGCTTACGTTATACTGAAAAGTGGTTCAGGACAAAGTTGTAGCTGAGAAAATTTTCTACGAGCAAGTTATCATTCTTCAAAGCAGAGCGATATAGTAAATTGTTAGATGGATATGAACAAAATATTTGGTTTTCCTATAGTAATTTCCATATAAACTTCAAATGGTTTGTGTCAATTCAGTTTCTTTTCAAATGAGTTCAAATTTTGGGAGTATAATCAGGACCCCATTTGGAACCGTTTGAGCATTGTGGACCAAAAATGTCAAAATTTGCATCAGTCTAATGAACAGTCCTTATTGTATGGTTAATCACGAACACTCTGGACTGTATTTGGCAACCAAAATTAATACAATTGACACCGTCTTCAACACGACACATACTGAACTCTTAACACTAGACAAATTGAAACGTCAATCTACCTGGATTTTCTCACCAAAACACTTTGCAAAATATATTCAAACGATTCATTAATCTTTCAATTTCGATCTGATTAGATTTGTATGCCTGAGTAAACGCATTTAACGAGAAATATTGCTGGATGACGTTATATGGTATGCACATCCTCTATATGGAATCCATTCCATACGACACAACGCTCACCACATCCTCCATTGAATCCCACAATTACAAAGGTGTTAAGCCTCACGCTGTTTTCGTTGGAATTCCTCAACATTTTGAAACGCAACTCCAACCTATTCCCTGCCTACCAAACCAGCCATGGGAAAGGGACCATACTCAGGCTTCCTACTAAAGCTATCAAATTTCAGGCAGCAAAGAACCAACACAAAAAAAAAAGATGCCAACCGACCTCTACAAACAAGCTGCTCGACTAAAGAATTGATGCCTTCGTACGAGGCAAACCATATTTCTTACCCTTTCACCATCCAATCGCTGCCCCAGCTGAGGTGACATTATTAGCCATTTACTGGCAATGTTTCGATCGTAATCGATGCTGTTCAAACAATCCCTTGCGGCTACCATATTGCCACCGAGAGCCGGCCGGCGTCATGCTGGCAGGATGGGAGTTGAAAGTGTCATCACCCAGCGAAGAGAACGTTCCGATCTTCACTGATAAACTTGGTCTTGGTCGTTCATTTGCACCCATTAGTACAGTACATTATGCACTTGCAAGTCTCATGGTTTGTTTAGTAACGAATGGCAAAACCCTTTCCCCCTTCCCAGTACTTCAGATTGCCCAGCGGCAAGTTCCAAGTTTAGCATATTTTACATTCTTATGAATAATTTATGCTGTTTAGCGAAGGGATAATTCCTATAAGCACATTCATGTTGTGTTCAAGATGGTTTCCCTCCCACACCTCTTAACCGATGGAGCACACACATATATCATCCTTCTTGGGACCAGCAGCCAGCAGGTCGGAATTTGGTGTGTGTGTCTTTTTGCACCTCGGTCTGATGGTGGCGGCGGCGGCGGCATTTGTTAAAAGGTGAAAGGGAACCTACTTGAGAGAGGACAACATGCTTCAAAAGAACAAGCCAGACGTAGTTACAGTCTTCTATGGAGGTTAATTATCATCTACCTACATTCTTCATACACCGTGCTGCCAACTACCTTGAAACTGGGGTGCTAATTTTCCCTACTATTTTAAACAGTTTGCGCCCCTGGAGCTGGAGAATTAGTGTCATTTTCATCCTCAGTCAAACACTCACATGGAGGCGGCAGAGAAGGGACGGCCAAGAGATAGACATCATCATTATTGTGTAATTAGCTGTGTGGAGGTTTTCACGGCAGACGGAGCACTAAACTATCTTTTTTTCAAGAATGATTTAAAACAGGCAGATTGACCCAACTCAACAAATCACGGCAATCATGGGGATAATGGTTGTGTTTTGAATTTTGTTTCTAAATCGACTACTTTGAAATTGCAACGAAACATAAACCCAGATCCATTTGGGCTGGTCATATGCAAATCTAACCGCAAATGCAATTTCACATATCACGATTTCAGTTAAGATGCCATAATGGGAAGTTTGTGGTTGAAACTTTTGCATTTAAGTTCTTCTTCTCCGTTCCGGAGACGATTATGATGGTGGCTGTGTTCGAGCATACAAATGATTAAATTTCATATTCCATGCTGGATCATTTCAGTTTTGTTGTCATCAGTGTTGCAAAAAAAAAACAATGGGAGAATTGTTTTCCTGGTAATGGAGCTATTATATTACGATCAGTGGTGTATGGATTCATGTATGACAAACGGAATGGCAAATGCACGATTTTTCTAGAGAAAATTTAACCGTTTATTGAGGGAGCTAATTTTCTTCAATTAACGCAGATAGCAACAGTTCATGCTATAATTGTGGAGGATTTTTTTCGAATCAAGTTGCTTGAAACATTTCCATTGACTCAACTTTTTCTGCATCAAAGTCTACTCCAGCACATCGACGACCAACAACATCTTATGGCTGTTGTTTCTGCTGAAAGCCGCAAACTGCTCCACGTCAGCTTTAATATTACGATGTGGTTTACCACTTGCAAACAATCGACTGTCGACTCTCGAGATCATGTTTATTATCATCCATCCGAGAGAGTATCCCCTTTTGATCGAATGTTTCCCTAACCAGCCACAAGTGCCTTTTACTATGATTTGTTGAGCAATTTGTACATCTATCAAATCAGCCTACACTGGGAGATGAAAGTCCATCCATTAAAATAGGAAAATGATGGATTCGAAATGGACGCAGGACACAATGATGCCGAGACGAGTCTAGGGAGCACCACCCACGAAGATGTGAAGCAGTGATTTGGGTCAAAACCCCTTGTCAGAATCCTCTCTCGTTCCTTTCGGGCTCCCTTTGGAGTCAAACATGGCCATTAGCAGTTACATACATCTCAGCATGCCACACATTCTTCACATGTGTCATAATTTTTGTTCCTTGCTTTGTTGGAGTGTTGTGACACTTTTACGGTTGAGTGGTTTGCCTGAAAATTTAACTTTGTCACTCACGCACTTCTCTGCCGTACTTCACACCACCACCCATGAATAAGTGGATGGTAATCCTTATTCTACCTTAGCTTTTGTCATAGGCGAGAATATTGCAGGTTGCATGGCTAGTGTTTCAACCAACCGATTTTGTTGTTTTTCATGAGAGCTAGTTGCACAAATTCGTAGGTGGTACAAGGCCTAGGCACAAGCCTAGAGAGTTGTGCCACCTCCATCCGTTACCATATAGAACGAAAGTAGGGGTTAATCTTAAACGGAGGTGTTACCCAATGAGGTACAGAGAGAGGTGAAGCAGATCGTGAAATATGGTTGTATTAGTAATCCAAAAAATCAACGTAAACGCAATTAGTGACATTACTAATTGCATGTATCGTACAGGGGTTTAACTCACACAACTTAACCAACTGCTTCACCTCGGTAATCCAGCTCATTGGGTGTTACCCACTCAAACAATCGAGAACTGTCCTGGCCACGTCCTTACAACTGCTGGAGATGGGAAAGGATTGTTAGTTGAACACTTATGGAAAAATGAAGCGTTTCACATAGCAATTGAATTCAACAATAGATCTGACGACTGCTAGTATGAAGAGGTCTTTCAAATTATGAGAACATAAGATGTAGGCTAAGCAGAATACATTGGCAAACGATTTTTAAGATTGAAGGAAACGTCGTTGACTTAATATAAACAGAAGAGAACCTGGATGAGAACCTTGGGGGACTCATCAGGTGACTTGAATAGGATTTGAGTTCTTTTAAGGTAATATTCGAGCCATTTGAGAAGACTTGACTCAATTCCCAGTCCCGGAGTGGAATCCACTAGTTACCTAGTGCAGCTCCAGTAAAACCCAGTCCTTACTCTCTCCTCTGTCTAGATCCCCCGGGACCACTGTGAAGCGACTACACAGAAAAAATAAATTTTAATATTACATCCAAGAGGATGCACTTCAATCAGGTCGAAAATCTCATGTAATTTTTATGGCCTCACAAATAAACAAATGCAGTAAAAGCAACGTAATGTCAGCTCATGCACTGTATTAATGATAATTTTGCCCTTTTTGGCAAGTAATATTACACCATATTTTCGACACGATTGAAGTGTATCCACTTTGATGTGATATTAAAATAATTTTTTGCTGTGTGCTGTGCTCATGCACATATGATTCTCTCAGCGCTAGCTGGCGTTGCTAGATCGCTGCTCTTCTCTGCATTTACGCTGCAGCTCCGACATAATCTGCGTGACTGCTCTGTTAACGGCATTCCAAGGGGGGCTCTGGAAAAAATTTATCGACGACATTCTCCACGTTAAGGACGGGCACGGAAGCACTGCCTCGAACCTTGGATAGACGAAGACCACATGCTCCGGCGTTTCATCGACGTTGCCACACTCCGAACAGAGGGATGACGCTGCGTGTCCGAACCGATGCATGAATTTCCTGAAGCAGCCGTGGCCAGTTGGCGTGTTGGAAGTCGCCTTCTCCGTGTTTTCTGTTCACCCAGGTCGAAAGCATCGGTATTAGTCAATGTTTTCATCTACCGTTCTCCGCCGTGTTCCACTCCTGTTGCCAACTAGCCAAAGATTCCGCTCTCACAACTTTCCGTACTCTTCCGTACGATCTCGCCAGGGTGATGCCGATAGGGATCATTCCGGCGATAACGCATACTTTCCGACGAGATGGTTCTGTCCGCACTACCGACTCGATTGGCCATGAGCTGGAACGTCTGCTCGGTTTCCTTCGGTTCTGCTTCGTTTCCAGCGCTGGAGCCCAGTCTGAACCTCCATACCTCAGTGTCGACGACGACACACTGGCCAGAAGACACCTCTTACTACTGATGGGACCAGCGTTGTTTGGTATGATTCTAGCTTTCGCGTTGATGGCCTTCGAAGCCTTCTCACAGGCATATTCGACGTGGTTGTTGAAGTTTAGCCGGTCATCGATAATCACTCCCAGGTATTTTAACACTGCAAGCTGTACCGCTTTACAGTTACTGACCAATAACACTTCGGTTTTGTGGTGGGCTATCTGCAACTTCAATCCTTGCATCTAGTTACCAATCATGTTGATCGCCTCGGTTGACAACGCTTCCACATCTTTCAGCGTCTCGCCTGTTACCGTCAAGACGACGTCGTCCGCAAAGACAACCATCTCCACTCCTTTGGGCAGCTTCAGCGTTAGCACGCCATTGTACATCCCGTTCCAGAGCGTTGGACCAAGGATGGAGCCTTAAGGAACTCCCGCTGTGATCCTAATAGATCTATGTCCCATGTATGTCTCGTACAGCAGAACCCGGTTATGAAAATAACTCCTCAGGATCCTGCACAGGTAATCAGGGACTGTCATTCTATGCAGCGCTTCGGCGATGGCCTCCCAGCTGGCGCTGTTGAACGCATTCTTGACGTCGATCGTTATCACGGCGCAATATCGTGGAGAGGACCACTTCTGTTTGGACGCCTTCTCGGCTCTCTCGACCACTGTCCGAATTGCATCCACCGTCCATCTCCCCTTCCGGAATCCAAACTGCCTCTCCGACAATCCGTGCTCACTCTCCGTGCATTTCGTCAGCCTGTTTAGGATGATCCTCTCCAAGAGTTTTCCGAGTGTATCCAGCAGACATATTGGCTTATACGATGAAGGATCCCCCGGCGGTTTTCCTGGTTTCGGCAGCAACACTAGCTTCTGCATCTTCCACCTGTCAGGGAAGTGACCCTCGTCCAGGCATTTCTGCAGCACCATCCTGCATGCTTGGCATGCACAGTTGTACACACCAACTGCTCAATTGTTAATAACTTTTCACTCAGTTGTTGAAATTTGTTTTTGTTTAAAGTAATTGATCGGTTAGGATCATAGTTTACTATAGATATGCAAAGTGTAGCTAAAGCATAACATTTGAATCAACAGCTATGAATTTTTACACTTAAAGTCCAAGATGTGCAGCGAGCATTTCTCACTGCATTTTTACAACGCAAAAACGAATGCAGTTTATTACATGAATTAAAATCTATTTTTTACGTATCTATAAAAAGCTTAAACACTATTATATCTACTGGTTTAAAAAGAACTTTGTTTCTTCAACGGTGTGCAAAGTTATTAGCAAATCAGCAGTTCGTGATCAAAACTGTGTATACCAAGCATACCATCCTAAACATGTCCGGGGACGCCTGGATCGCCACTTTCAACGCTACGTTGGGGATTCCATCCGGACTGGGAGCTTTCTTCACCTTAAATCCTTTCGACACTGCTACGAATTCCTCGTTGGTGACTTCGATGTTACCTCCCTCTCCTTCTCCCTACGGTGTAGGAGGCCAGGTCGTTGGGTCGTGCTTCGGGAAAAGTCCTTCCACGATGACTTTCAGCTTCTCTGGGCACATTTCAGCTAGTATCGTTGGACCTCTGATCTTCGCCATCACGACTCGGTCTGCGTTGCCCCCAGGGGTTGGCATCAGCGTCTCGACACAGCTCCTTAAAGCAGTTTAACTTGCTCAGCTTTATCTCTCCGCTCGAAACACTCCTCTTCGTTCCTCTCTGTCTGCTTCTGTTCTTGCTCTCTGAACACATCTTCTGGCTCTAAGACAACTAGCGCGGAGGGTGCTAAGCAATGAGCTGGATTACCGAAGTGAAGCAATCTATTAAGTTGTGTGAGTGAAACCACTGTACGGTTCTTTGGTTCACTAAACAACCATATTTCACGATTTGCCTCTCTCTGTACCTCATTGGGTGCTAAGTGCTCCGTGCCGTCTGTTATTTGGCTCCAGTTACCTCGGTATGGTCGTGTCACATGCTCTGACTAACGTTTATGTCAGCTCGTCCGTGTTCAGAACCACGGGGCTCCTGTCCACACGGAGTGCCTCAACGAAAAGATCCTTATCGAAAGCATTCGTCTTCCACTTCCGGTCACAAGTTCTCGTCCTCCGTACTGCCACTGTTAACCTCTTGCAATATGACCTTTCTCCCCGCATTTCCTGCACAGATCAGATCTGTCAGAGCTATAGCAGTTCCTCGCCAGGAGTCCGAATCCAATGCACTTGAAGCATCGCTCCTGTTGCTTGGTAACCCGAGGAGTGGCTTTCAGCGAGCACACTGACCACCCAACCTTGACCTTGCCCGTCTCCAACAGCTTATTCACTGCACAGTCGAAAGCCGTATCACCGCCGTTTGCATGTACGCCTTCCTCATCCAGATTGACATCGGGACGTGTCCCAGATCGCAGTGCACTCTCAACGCACATTTCAGCTCCTCTTCTGTAGTGATCTCGTACAGATCCCTGCACTCGCCCACTGTCTCCTGCACAGCAGAAAAATAATTTTGATACCACATCAAAGTGGATGCACTTCAATCGTAATATGAATTTTTTTGTTGTTGTGTGGGATAGAGCTCTTACGCTTGCCCCTTCACCAAGAGACATGTGTGTGTATGTGTGCGTGCATTTGCGTATGTATGTAGGAGGTTTGTTGTATTATAGTGGGGATATCCCGAACATAGCTACATCCTGACTTGGTAATTCTTACTTTTTGTCCATGCTCACGTTAGCTGTTATATAGCTTGCTTATATTCTTGTGAAAATCTTATTATCATTATGTGAATCCTGAATCCTGATGATGGCATTTTCAATGAAACTTATTTCTACAAATGCTTATTTTTCTTATGCCGCGGATACACTTGTATGACAAACTATGAACATGAGCATAATTTGTATAATAAATTATGTGCACTTTCCTGGTTACACTTGTTTAGTTGTTGTATAGTGCTCATAATTATTATACAAATAATACTCATGCTCATAGTTTGTCATCCAAGTGTATCAGTGGCATTAAGCTGCTTTGCTAGTCTCAGATGACATTAAAAATCTAATCTCACAACACTAAAACAACAGTGGACGAATATTCATTCTAATCTACGATTCCACACACTATAATTAATCATTTACACATGAGATCCTCTTATTGATCAGAATGGATTGTGCATATGTTTAGGAACAACCGAATTTTCAGGCCAAAGGAGCAACAGGATCGAGTTGTTAACGTTTTGAAAATCCGGAATCTGAAGACCGTTTAGGTTTTGGTTATGGACAGCAACAACGGCCAACGGATAAATGATTTACAGTTTTTACTTCTTAAATACTTGATATAACGATTGCCAGCAACGCCGGCTGGGCTACTAACAAAATTTTACCCTTCCTACTTATGAGTAATCGTAGAGTTCTCTGAATCTCTCTTAAGTAAGTGTCAGTGACTTCTCTGAAGATTTAAGAACATTGCAGAAGTCCCGGAAATTTCCTGAGTTTCTTCGAAACTCAAGTTCCTGCAATTTTCTTGAAGATAAATGAGCTGCCCTGAGGATCTCTGATCTCTTCCCTGACGTTCTTGAAAATACCTTGAAGTTCTCACAATTTTCCGGAAGTTCTCGGTACTGCCCTGACATTGATGAAACTGGCTTTAAAAAATATAAACTTTCCTGAAAATCTTTGGATATCTGTTAAGCTCCTAATATATGTCTATAGTTTTTTGAAAATTTCGGAAAATCTCTGATCATCCCTAAAATTCCTAGACATTCTTTACCCGTAAAGTAAGACGACGAGATTTATTTTTTTCAAAATGCTTGCTCTCAGCAATGTTTCTCTATTTTCATAAAGCTGGACTTTTGTTGAAAGGGGAATAGTGGATCTATGTTTTTACATAGGTTACGCCCCGCTAGACCTCTCCGCGCTTTTGAGAGATGCAAATATGTCTGTGTTTTTTTACGGATTTTTCACAAGTATGACCAAACGCTATTTGTTGTCTAGCAAATTGGTTATCTGCTACTTTGAATAGTATCAGAGAGATGAATTTAAATGTTTCTACAATGTCTGGCCACGTTATTATTGATCTATAAAACATAGTAATATTTCTGAGAATCATATCATTCAACATGTGAAATCATGCTAAATAGGTAGAATCAAGCCAATGAAACCCATGTGAGATGTATTCGGTAACATTTGGCCAGTTTAACGTCGGTTTTTCGGGGCTCTGTAATTCGGTTCTATGAATTCCAAGATAGGGTTTGTTAAACAATTATAACGTTTAAAGTAGCCATATCATGAAATCAGTATATCCGATGACATCTGGCCACATTGATATCGGTTCTGGAGGTCCCGGAATCCGGTTCTATAGGCCATCGCCATATTCGAGTCAAATCAATGTATGTCAAATCACACCAGTATAATAAGTGAGGTCAATGAAGACTTTTAGAGGTGATTCTGAATTGAATGTAACTGCCTTCAAGTTATTTGATCTTCCTCCAAATTATTCTCTGATTTTTTAATGTGAATACTTCGACTTAAAGTTCTAAAAAAGGTCTAAAAGATCTCGGAACTTCTTAAAAAAATACAGTTTTCTAAAACTAATGGCATAGGCTTGATGTGTTCAGATCTTTGCTGAAGTCTTGCATTATAAGTTACAACACGGAGTCTATTAAAGCGCTTAGTATGAAAAGAAGCGCTACTAGGGAATCCATTTTGTCTGCCTTCATCCACATAACATTCAGTTGTGTTCAATATAATAGCAGCGCATGCCGTTTTCCATACAAAATGGCCAACTTTGACATGATGTAACTTTGTTAACTTACACACTTAAATATAACTATTTTTACACGAGACGTAATCCATCTTTGACGTAAATTATGGAACGTAAACAAACATGTCATGTAAAATTATGTGTTCCAAAACCGAAACATACGCAACTCGACGAAAAGTACGATTGATTGAATTTATTTTCTCGTTTCTTTCAACTGATTCTTATGTGATTTGGGCCGCTTGCATGTGTTGGTCTCAGGGCACGGAAATTTACATGACTTTTTGGTAGTGTGTATGATCAATTGAGCAGAAACGTTCGCCACAGAACTAAAAATATGTTCAATTTTACGATTACAAAACACCAAATTTTTCTAAGCACTTGTTAGAAAGTGAGACATTAGGTAATATAGTTTAACATAATAGCAGTTTTTGATTTGAATTTTTCAACTATTATGTACATTTGTTAATTGGAGGGGGATTGTTAGAATTTTCAGAAATGTAAAATTAAAATCTCAAAATTGAGCTGAAATGCAAATTATTAGTACTGCTTATTTTGAACAATTTAACCTAGTGTCTCACTTTCTGAGAGGTGCTTCCAAAAATTTGGTATTTTGTAATTGTAAAATTGAATATATTTGTAGTTCCGTGGCGAACGTTTCAGATCAATCGATCTTAAGAGGACAAAGTTACAACTTGTCAAAGTTGACCATTTTGTATGTAAATCGGCATGCGCTGCTATTATATTGAACATAGGTGCGGAACTTCATCAAAAACTGCTGACCAAAAGTAAACCCCTTTTTGTGTTGCCTCAGTGGTATAACTGGTAGGGGAAATGGCTCTAATCTTGGCCTACTAAGATTGGGCCCATCGCTAAAAATCTGCTATTTATCAATTTTATCTAGATGAACGCGTCATTGAGACGGTACTTATGGATATTTTTGGTCGCTATTGAAAACTTTGTCGATTTGCTGAATTCATGTATGGGCCCAAATTAGGGGCATTTAGGCCACCATTACATCCATTTCCCCTATAATCGGACATCGATCTGCCAAAATTAAATTTTCGTGATTCGACACTGAGCGGTCATGTGGGCCAATGTCGTAAACGTACACACTATTTTTATTTTGCTGGAAACCAGTAAAGTTTTGCTGGATTTTGCCGAGCTGTAAAATCAGCAATTCTTCCAGCAAAATATTGTTGCTGAACGACCAGCAAAATGACCCGACGTAAAAGTGACAGCTGTTTACTGAAACATCAGCAATATTTACTGGATATTCAGCAAACCCGAGAGGCAATGATATTGCTGAAAGATCAGTAATTTATTGTAATACGACTGAATTGGAATTGCATTTAAAAATTAAATAAAACACAATCTAATTTGGTATTATATTACGCACTTTTAAATTTCGCATAAAAATTACATTTATAGACGATAACTGTTGTTCATAATTTAAAAAAAGGTAAATATTTTCCTTCGATCCATCGTACACTGGACGATACTCAATGGCTGTCTAATCCGAGGTCTAATCCGGCAATTGTTGCAGCTACATTAAAGAAGTGAATGGAAATATTACAAACAAGATTTTAAATTAAATGTAGAGTTCACAATAAATTTGCAATTATTCTCATTGTTTTTACCTGTAATTAATGATAGCTGGCACTGTTGAAATTACAAAACAGAATACGCGGGAAAGTGAAGGGTGATAGTTTGATAGCTCACACACGTTACTGAGCATCCAGCAAAATATTGCAAATTACTGACCATACAGCAGAACATTGTTTTGCTGGAAGCTGTTCAGCAATTTGTTTTGCTGGAACTTGATTTCAAAATTGAGTGTGTAAGCGATGGTTTCTTTCGTAAATATCTTGTAATTCAAAGCCAATCCATGTAACCCAGCAATTCTGGGGACTTTCCCTATACACAACCATTCACTTACTTGAACGAGTTTTCATTCTCAAGAAATTCGTGGAAAAGTCAGTGTTTACGTTTGTGACATTGGCTCTTATGAAAGAAAAGCAGATATTTGCTTGCATGCTCAGTACACGCTATTTGAAAACTACCCAAGTTTGAGAACCCCCCCCCCCCCCCCTCATCGGTCAAAACTGAACCTATCAAAAAATTGGTAAACTATGTTGGGAGTGACAGGTTAACAATTGAACAACGTCAGTCGAATCCATACCAATGTTGTCCATTTGTCAACTTGTCACTCCCAACATAGTTTACCCATTTTCGAGTACTATTCGATGTAAAAAGTAAATCGATCAGTTGTGACCGATCTGGGAGGATTCTGCCCAAATTTGAGTAGTTTTGAAATGACCTATAAGTATTGACGTTTAGGGCGGCTCTATAACTCTTTACTCCTATGATACAATTATATCTGTCATTTTGTTTTATCTATTTATTTATTTATTTATTTATTTATTTATTTATTCGTCAATCAATCAAATCGTAGACTACATATTAACATTAGGACTTATGTTCTATGACTTCGCAGGGTTCTGAAATATATTTTTAAATTCTGTTGATGGCATATTTAGGTCAATCATTTCACAATGATGATTATAAACAGTCATCATCTGATTTACAGGTCCAAATTTAGCGTAATTGGTCCGATTGCGTAATTGTCGGGAAGGTGCATACAAATTTAACCTTGACAATAGATCAGCTGAGTCAATGCGTTGCGAAATGATGTTGTTTAATAAAGAAATCTTTGCGTAATCCCGACGTTATTTCAATGTTTGAATGCAGATCAGCAAGCAACGTGCTTCACATGACGGGAGAGGAAAAGCCGTCCAACCTAACTTACGTAGTGCATATATAAAAAATTGCTTTTGGATTGACTTTATTCGTTCTTCATGCTTTTTCATATAGGGTGACCAAACAACGCTACAATATTCTAAAATTGACCTCACATAAGCAACGTAAATCGATTTTATTGTATAAGGATCTTTAAAGTGGATACCGAAACGTTTTATAAAATTAAGCATATTGCCTGCTCTATGTATTATCGTGTGATAATGGTCCACAAATGTCAATTTAGAATCTAGAATAACACCTAAATCTGTTACATTTTCAATTTTTGAACATTTTCATTACCTGATGTAATACAAAGATTTTGTTTGTTTAGTTTTCTACTGTACGTTATAAGATTACATTTTTTTTTAATATTTAGTTTCAATAAACTTTTACTACACCATCTGAAAAAAAAACATATATTTCATTCCGAAACACATTCATATCGTTATCGCTTGCTATTTCTAAAAATAGCTTCATGTTATCAGCGTATATCAGTACTCTGATATTTTTTTTAAATAAGAGAGACGTCATTAATGAACAAAATAAAAAGAAGGGGACCTAGGTGTGAGCCCTGAGGAACCCCTGACGTGACATGAATTGGCTTAGATGTTTTCTCGTTGAATCTTACAATTTGCTGGCGATCAACTTAATACGATTTAATCCAGGTGAGGAGCTCTATCTCAATTCCCATTTTTTCTAATTTAAAAATCAGCATTGGGATATCAATTCAGTCAAACGCTTTGCTGAAGTCTGTATATAGAGCTTCTACTTGGTTACCTCTGTCCATTGCATTTAATACGAAGTCCACACATTCCAAAAGGTTTGTGGTGGTTGAACGGCCCTTAAAAAAGCCGTGTTGTGCACTAGTTATTCTTTGTTTTATTTGGCCAACAATGTTTTTATTTAAAATTGATTCGAAGAGTTTTGGAATGCACGATAATTTCGAATATCGGATTTTTTACCTGATTTATATATGGGTATTAAGTAAGATTTTTTCCATTCCTTCGGGAATATACCGGATTCAAGCGACATACTAAATAGCCAGAATAAAGGGGTTGTGAGTTCAGTTGCAAAGTTTTTCATAAAAATAGGTGGGATTCCATCTGGTTCTGAACCTTTAGTGGCGTCCAAATCTCGGGGCCTCCCTTAGATCAGTCGGTAAAGGCGCAGCTACAAAGCAAGACCATGCTGGAGGTGGCTGGGTTCAATTCCCGGTCCGGTCTAGGAATTTTTAAGGTTGGAAAATTTCTCGACTTCCCTGGGTATAGAAGTATGATTGGACTTGCCACACAATTATACCAATGCAAAAATGGTACAGGCATCGAAAGCTCCTCTATTAATAATTGTGGAAGTGCATCTAGAACACTAAGTTGAGAGCACGCTATAAGATAATATGCGATATGCAATAAGCTTGAAATGTGAAGAAGAAGAAGAAGAAGAAGAATAAGAAGAAGAAGAAGAAGAAGAAGAAGAAGATATCTCGTAGGCCATTCCAAATATCATGAACCGAAATGTTATTAACACCAACAGAAATGTTATTAACGCCAACAGAATATGTTTCTTGAAAAAAAGTGGCGAAAAGATTACATATATCATCATAATGATTACCTTCCTTTTCATCCAGTGTCATTTTTGATGAAAAGTTACACGATTTCATTTTAGTTTTGATGTAATTGAAGAAGTTTCTTGGACATGATTTAATTTCATTCTCAGTTTTTATGTTATACTCAGACAGTGCCAAAGAAATTGCATCATTAAGTTGATCACAAATACTTAAATATTTTTCAAGATTATCACGATTTTTCTGTTTTCTTCACTCCACCATGGTACCAGCGAGCCGCCGTCTCTTCATGCAGTATCTTGTATGGGATTTTTCCAGGGGCCTGACTGGCGGCCATGTTTTCGATGCTATCATCTGATTAAAATTCAATTAATTTTTTTTTAAATAGAATCAAAAATGATTAAAAAATATAAAAAAAAAATAATCTACAATCTAATCAACCATGATTAAACTGGGATTAATATCAGATGCTTAATTTTTAGAAAGAGAGGATTAATTTTTAATCATTCGATATGATTAAACTGAGTTTAATGTCAAATTGATTAAATTTCAAGCAAAATGGGAATAGTTCAATTTATCAGTGTAACATGTTTCTCGCACGGACTGTCGTTCACATTTTACCATAGGAGTATAGGGCCACCCACATTAGATCCGTTTGCGTTGCGTTGACGTAAATTTGACAGGTAGACAATATATTTAGCTGTCGCTTTGCCGCAAGGCGTTCGATCCGGATCTAATGTGCGTGGGCCTTAAAGAGTTATAGAGTGACCTAAAAAGCGAATTGACGAGGGAATGCGGCCATTCTTGTTTAGACTAGCTTCAAAGGATTTATTAACGCGTGTCTTCAAGTCGGTCAGAAGTCAATCAAGCGCGTTGTAAACCAGTCATATTGTAAATAACCAGTCAGTAGATCTTTCTGTTGGGATTTGAACAGAAACATTCAATTGTACGCAATTGAGAAACATAGAGAGGGTTGGAACCTTGGGTGTTACAGGTATCGATAAGTGCTCGATTTCATTTGACGTTCTTGCAAAATTCTTGCGAATGGAAAGATGCAAGGTCAGCTCAAAACTCAATATCCAGATATTTATGTCTGTTTTACGTTTTAATTCCAAGAAGAAGAAATTCCACCACAGCTATTTAATGGAAAACAACAATTGTGGATACATTTGTTATCTAAGTTTATCATAGAGAAATAAAATTGAAAAACATTACCCACGCAAATTTAATTAAATAAACAAGTATTTGCTTGGAGTTTCTACAGTTTTGGTCATACTTACAAAAAAGCAATATGTATCGCTTTCAAAACTGAATTGTAAACAGTTAATACATGGCACCTCAAATTTAAATTTTTAGGGGCATTACATCGCTTAAAATTTTGGAAATTTTTTTCTACTTTTTCATACAAACGTTAGTTAAGTACAGCACTTTCCTGAAATCATACCAGAACCCAATTACAAGCAATTCAACAAATTCCGAGACACAGCAACGACACTATCGACAGGAACTTCAGTCGATATCAGCAATAATAAGACACAACGGCAACAACAACAACAACAACAACAACAACAACAACAACAACAACAACAGCAGAACTGCATCCTAATGCATAATCATATTTCTGTATATCAGCATTCCCATTCCTTTCCACGAGGCGACCATCCATCAGCGACACCGAGCCGGTTAGCAGCAGACGAAACATAGATAGCATATAAGTAATAATTCGCGCACTAGGCGTTTTCCATTAAACCCTTTTAGTATATAGCACATTGTAACTTTTTGCTTAAGAAGAATAAATTCATTCTAGTTCAGACCTTCAGTCGAGTAAGTTGGTAGTTCTAATTTTATTTTTTAAAAACGCCCCCCGAAGGCCCGAACTAATAACTCGTTAATTTATGTTCATATCAGTTCAAAAAAGAGAAATAATGCACGGGTTGCGCATAGAAATAAGATGAATAAGCCTACGACGAGCCTACATACCAACGCTTCCAATTTTAGCATGGTGACAGAATGTCAGCTTCTAAACCATGCTCTTGATGGCTATTAGACACAGTTGCGATGTCCGCTGAACGACTCCATCACGACCGCAAACCGATTGCGGTTCGCATCAGAACAGTAGCAGGAACGCTTTGACTGCTACCATCGAGAGTGGTGGAGACGAGGTTAGTTGTTTGGACATAGGTTTATATCGACGGATTCAACCGAAATCGCGAAGAAGACTGATTAGAGGAAACCGTGTGATTCTAAGATGAGAAATCCTAACCAGCAATGGAAGGTGTATTGGGATTTTGTTGCAAGGACGAGCGATTGCTAGGAGGTTGGTGTAGCATAGTATGGTGCTTCTGCTGGTTACAAACGCTGCAACCACTGGACGAACAGCCCTTCAAGATATGAGAGGAAGACAGACATTTAACTATGCAGAGGTTCTTCTTCTTAACTTGGTTAATCCGTTGAGGAACACGTTGCACTTGAAGGAATAATAAATAAATAATAAATAAATAAATAAATAAATTACCAAAGCTGGATTGATTCCGCTTTCTGTGAATCAGAGAAGCGAGATTTCGAATTTCTCTACAGCGCCTTAAGAGCACAATTTGTATGTATACTAAAAGATTAAACAAATACTAACTGTACGACATGCCACAGCCATGCTCAATTTTCAATTCCCACAAACATTGAAATTACCATTCTACCTCATTGGAACAAGAATTCACGCATTGCTAATTACCGAAAAGTATCATCAGCATCGTAAATCTTGCCATCAGAGGTTCAACAAAAACACATCACAACACCGGACAGACCAAATCTGCGGCGCGGGTAGGTCCATTTATCAATCCGTTCGAAATACATATTGGCAAGCCCAAAAATCCATCTCGTCGTTCGTGGTCATCGGACCGAGACGAGATAAACAAACACTCGCTGTCTCTGTCGGTCAGTCGGTTGGTCGGTTGGTCGGTTGAAAAAAAAAACCGCACAAATCCAATTAGCCGGAACGCACCGTGCCCGTGGTAGGGTTTCGGTTTCGGTATGCCTATGGTATGGATGGACGTCACGTCCGTCGCGTCGTACTAGTTGGAAGGCAGTCAGCAAACAACATTGTCGGCATTTGATGTTTGACATGGTTGATTTGAAATTCTGCGCTGAAGTTGATGTTAATTGTTAAGCAATCATTCTTTCGCATCAGTTGCGGATTGATCTATGGGAACTGTTTGCAATGGAAAACCAGACATGGAACAGGGCCCGAAAAAAAAGGGTTGTCTCTGCCCTGCCAGAATAGAATCGTTAAGATTTTATAGAATGGCACACAAGTCTTATCATTGTATTCGAAGCTGACCAATGCATTAGTTCGATTCTCTTTCGTTAATCACCGGGGTACTTAACCGTTTCTTCTAGTGTTTGTCGTATAAAATTCTTGTTTCATCGATATGGGGGCTGAAATTAGCCATATGTCAAGTACAAGACACTGAAGAAATTAGTCGAGTAGTAGTACAAGACACTGAAGAAGTCTGCAGATTGTAGAATAAGGTAGTGGAATTAAATGGAAATCACTAATCCTTCTCTCTCTCTCTCTCTCATTATACAGGTATTCCACTAAGACGCCCACATTCATCAGGATTAGCCATATGTACAAATAATTCTTATTAAATACAATACGTTTTATAATAATCTAAATGGTCTTTATTTCTTGTATCTGTGTGGTTTACATGTATTACTTATCAAGTGACAAAGATACTTTTTTTTCAACTTTAGTTCTTTTGAAATATCAATTATTATTAATAACAGTTCCTAGTCATACCAGGCCTGTTTTAAGAATGACCACCTTGGTGGGATTGGTTTGTTTTAAATTTGAAAAAAGAAGACTACTTATAACTACTATTTACAACTACAACTAATCTACAACTACTATATACACCTAATCTACTATATGCAAATTGCTTGTCAAAGCATGTTCTGATAAAATACATTTTTGTGCAAATTTATTCTTAATTTCGTTAATTCTGGAATCTATTTTGGGAATGCCTGCCTCTTCGTTTAAATTTGTTATTCTAGTGTCGAAAGGATGATCAAGTACCATCCTTAGCACTCTATTCTGAGCGACCTGGATTTTGTTCCTGTGAGTCGGTGCACATGATTTGTTTGTAAACAGCCAGTTTGTTCACCCTTGAGAGGCGGGATCTGCGGCAAATCAGCGGATACAGACACCTAACCAAGGCAGAACACTTAACTACAGTTTTCTCTACATGCGCACGGAAGAGGAGCTTTTCATCAAACAACATCCCGAGATAGGTTACTTCGGCAGACCACTCAACCCTTGTGCCATTCATGATTACAGTACAAGATGGAGCCGGTTTCAGTTTGGGCGATTGCCGATGGAGGAACATGATCGCTTGTGTTTTGGAGGCATTTATTTTGATTTTCCACGTGGTGGCATAATCAGCAAAGGCGTTAAGGCATCGTTGAAGTTTGTTCGTTATTTCGCGAGGCATCCTTCCTTTGACGGCTATTGCGGTATCATCTGCGAACAGGAAAAACATGCAACCGTCTCTGAGGGGAGGAATGTCGGAAGTGTAAATGCTGTAAAGCAAGGGCCCCAGCAGACTGCCTTGCGGGACTCCTGCTGGGATGGAAAACGTGTCGGAAAGACAACCATTCAACGATACCTTAAACGACCTTTGCTGGAGGTAGTTACGGGTGATTTTAACCAGATGTAATGGAAAGTTGAAGTTACAAAGCTTGTACACAAGTCCGTCATGCCAAACATTGTCAAACGCCTTTTCAACGTCTAACAAGGCCATGGCTGTGGACTTGGATACAGCTTTGTTACTTCGGATGTTATTCATCATCCGTACTAGCTGGTGATTGGTGGAGTGCCCCTTTCTGAACCCAAACTGTTCCGGAAGGAGAATGTTATTTTCCTCGACAAACTTGGGTAAACGATTGAGAATGAGTTTCTCGAACAATTTGCTCAGCGCTGAGAGGAGGCTGATTGGTCTGTAGCTTGAAGGCAATGTTGGATCCTTACCGGGTTTGCGGATTGGTATGATTTTTGCTACTTTCCAGATGCTTGGAAAGTAGTGCAGTTCCAAGCATCTGTTGAAGATAGTGGTTAGAAGAGACTGCACTTTCATGCTGAGTCTCTTCAAGATCAAGTTGAGTATACCGTCAAACCCGGGAGCCTTCATGTTCTTGGTGCATTTCAGCGCTGAGCAAATCTGTTGTACTGTAATAATATCCGCCGGAGGCACGACACAAGCATTGCGCAACCTGAACTTCGAGCGGACTTTGGATAGTCGAGCCAAGCAAATGCGATGAAGCGACATGCTTGCCGATTTAATCATCAAAAGTGGGTATCAAACATAGCGCTTTTATCAATCAAATGCAACAGAAATATGGAAATTTCATAAGCAAAAACTTTGTCGAAGACACTTTAACCTCATTTTTAACCGTTAAAAAGTTATTCGTGATTTACTGTGGAAAGAAAAGTCCAGAATTTCATTGAAATCGATAAAAACAAATCACCTACTTTGTTGCAAATCACTTGATAACATTTGTTTCGAAGTTTCTAGAATTCAATAGGAGGATATATGAGCGGAGAGGGATCACACAATTTATTAGTTTCCATTTGATTGCCGTAGCAAGCTGAACCAAAAAAGAAAATCATGTCACCAAAAACCAAGCTCAAGTCGGATCTCATCACCGGTATTGCGAGGAAGCATTTGCCCAGAAACCGTTTGCCGTCGGAGTTGGCCGTCATCAGGTACTTTCGATTCAAGCATGAAACCCAACAACTTTCAATCAGAAAAAGCATTCAAGTTGTGGATACCGAAGTCGTGGAGATTTGGAATCAAGCCGGACTTTCGCACCAGCTAAAGCGGAACGGTGCTAGGAGGGTTGCCAAGCTCGTTGTGACATGACAACATAGACAACGATGAATCGGGAGCTAGTACGGGTGATGGCGGTCAGGTCCTTTTTGAATTGGATTCCTAGTCCGTTGCTTGCCGTACACTGGCGTGGGCAGTAAACTGCGATAAACCAGACGTTCCCAGTTGGTGATTCCACCTCCACACTAACGGCCTGGATGATAGAAGTGCGGATGTGGGGCAGAGTGCAGAACTTGATTCCCTTTCTGACGATGATCACTACACCACCCCCTGGAGCTGGTGCGATCAAGCCGGATAATGTTGTGGTCAGCTAACCAGAAGCTGTCATCGGACTTTAGGTGGGTCTCGTTTAGAAGACCCACGTCGATGCTGTGCTTGCGGAGGAAGTCGGCTAGCTCAATCTGTTTAGTTCTTACTAGCTAGCGGTTTAGACACCATACTGGATGATGAACTTACCGAGCACTTGGATCGGTTCGGGCTTATTGCGGCACTTACGTAGAGCACCGGTCATGTTGACGAAAATTTCCATCAGTTCATCCACTGAAAACAGATCGGGGTTGTTGTTTTGGATTGTTGGTTGTCTCCAGAATCTGGAGGGGAATGGAGAGCTTCGTCTAGCAGAAGATCCAGACGTTTTTTTTTGTGGAGGAGCAGATCGCACCCGCGAATTCGCTTGTCCATGAAGAGGCGGAAAGTCCTCCGTCCTGAAAGCTGGGGCCTTATCCTTCTTGCGTCCTGGTTGATTGTTGGTAGACGCCTGATTTCGGATACGCTTGAAATCCTCGCGTTTAGGGTACTGCTTGTTTGTTCCTTGGTGAGCACCACCACAGTTGGCGCATTTTAACGCCACAGCTTCATCCGCAGCACATTCGGAGGTGGCGTGGTTTTGAGCGCAATTGCTGCAGCGTGGCATAATGTTGCAGTTTCGGGTCCCGTGTCCAAAGTTCAGAAACGTTGGCACTGAGTCACATCGCGATGGCCACCACGATATAGCTCCCAGCGGACGATGATGGAATTGAGGGAGCGGATGGCTTTCCCTTCTGGAAGTGTACCAGGAAAAGGCAATCCGGATACGCCTTTAAGCTGTGTTTAGAGCGGGCAAGTCATTTGATCAAGTCAGTTGAATTCCATGGACTTGAACGCGAATTATACGTGTAAAACATGCCATTCAACTGACTTGATCATCTCACTTGAATTGAAAAAAGTTGAACCAGGTTCAACTTTTCAAGCCAATTGAATTCAACTGAGTTGATCATTTGATTTGCCTAGTCTAAACCCACTTTACATTTTCGTCCTTCCTTGTCATCCGATAGACGGCGCTTGGGCCCAGCTTGTACCGGTTCCTGATTTCATGTTCGATAAACTTTGGGTCGAAGTTTGGTAGGCCCCTGATGATGACCTTGAACGGTTTCTCACCGGTAATGTCGTGGGTGAAGAATCCACCTTGGAAGTCCTCAGGTGGGTGATGACCAGGTCATACTCAGCTTTCGTACGGAGCACAACCTTGGTACTGACTCTGCCCAACTTGAATTCGTTTTGACTCCCAGTGACGCCAGAACCGCGATGAGCTCGTTAAGATGGGCATTTTTCTCTATCAGTGGAGATAGCTTCACTCTTGCCACGCTCATGTCGGCAGCATTTTCTTTTTCGGGAAAATTTTCGTTCGCCGCAGAGGCACCGTCGCGGCCAATCGTGCCATCGGACTGGCCCCGATTTTCTTCCTCTTCTTGCTGCGTTTTTTCGTCACAGCTGGATGGATATTCCCATCCATGGGTAGTACAGCGAACCTGTTGGATGTAGGTACACCAGAGCTTCCTTCACCAGGGTTCTTGTCCTTCACCGGGCTGCGCGAGCGATGCTTCCCCATTTCGCGGCACGTACTCAAAAAAAAAAACCGCGAAAGAGAGAGCGCTAACACAATCGCCAAAAACTTTTCAAACAACCCGGGAGAGCGAGCTAACACCGAACTGAACTGCTTGACGATCAAGCAGAGAACGGGCACTAGGTCAAAAAGACGAGCCCCCAAACAGGAAGATGCCCCAATAAGTGGGGAGTAGAGCCCGCCTTTTATCCACGAAATTTTATCAACAGGGAGTTGGCATTCCCACTCCCCCCGTCCAAATCGCTTCAATCGGGTGTCATATTATATTTCAAAATTTTGGAATATCACCAAGGGGGAAATAAAATAAAACTTTCAGTGTATATTTATTTTTCGCAAATTCATTTGGGTATGGATACTCGCTTTGCTAGATTTTATTATGTTGTTGTTGTTGTTGTTGTTGTTGTTGTTGTTGTTGTATCACCTTGTTCTTTTAAAGAATTTTCACATAAATTGGTACTTGACCAGTACGGCATGACAGGTCCTTGAAATCGGATCAGCCGTTTTCAGTTGTTGAAAACGGATTTTATCGAACATCATTCCTAATCTTGTTTGGCAACTCACTAGGTAAGCCATCTTCAATCTGACCGATCCCTCTTGTTCGTTGCGCACATCTTCGTCTTGTCCCAGTCGGATCTCTACAAAGAACCATTATGTTATTCAATCCTTTTTAAAGTTTTCAAAACTTTCCTGAAGTGATTCAACATATTCCAAATCCAATCTTTGAAGAATTGGTTTTGCATTTTCTGAAGTGAGGCAACATTAGCTGATTAATCCTTTTCCTAAATTAATCCAAAGTTTCCTGCATTGATTCAACTTTTTCCGAACTGAAACCAAACTAGTCAGAACGGGTTTGATATTTTACTAAGTGAGCTCCAGATTTTTGTTAACTGCTTTGGCATTTGGTAAGGACAATGTAGAAAGTTTTCCGAACTGAACCGACAATTTTTTGAACCTAAATTTTCCAAATGGTGTCCAACCTTTTCTGAAGTGGTTCAAAACCTTCTTTAGAACGGCGCCGGTGGTGTAGTGGTAAGCGTGATTACCTCTCACCCCAGCAGGCCTGGGTTCAATCCCAGTCGGCGCCGCCGGGATGTTCTGAGGCATAACATCTCTGATCACGCCTTCCTTCGGATGGGAAGTAAAGCCGTTGGTCCCCGGTTCATGAGTTGATGGGTCGATAGGTAGGGTTCAGATGTGGGAGCTGCCTTCCTGGCACGTCGGTAGCATTGGTACTCAGCACGGAAAACAAGATCGACGGAAAAAACAAACCAAAGGAAAAAAAAAAAAACCTTCTTTAGGGAGTCCAAACTTTTCTGTTGAGTGATTGAATTATATTGAATGTTAGTCTGAGCTTTCCTCAAGTGATTCACCTAACTTTTAACGTAGATTCCGCTCCCTTACATCCCTTCCCTTGTGAGATTCACATCCGTTGGAATGGACCTTCGTGTGTTCATACCTGATGGTAGATTTTTTTTAAAGCAAGCACAATTGTTGACAAAACTGGGTTTACATCCACAAAAGTACGTATTTTTATAGAAATATGGGTTTCTTGATCAGCCAAGTTGGATTTTGGCTCCGTCCTTTGAAAAACAGGCTTGTATGTTATGGAATAGACCTTTGTGGGTTCATATGTGATGATAGATTTTTTTTTTAAGCCAGGTTGGATTTCGGTTCAATCTTTTGAAATTTGTGCTTAGATTTTATAGAATGGAACTTGCTGAACACCGGAAGGACGAACCTGGTTAATATTCACAAAAGAAGGTATTTTCATAAAAACTTGGATTTTCTGTTCTGCCAAGTTGAATTTCAGCTCCGATCTTTGAAAATAGACGTGAGTTTTATAGAATAGACTTTGTATTTCGGAAAGGTTTTTTTTTGTTTTCCTTTTCTGCTAAGTTGGATTTTGATACTGTCCTTTGAAAGTTATGCTTAGATTTGATAGAATTGACCTTGCTGAATTCATATGTGATGATTATTTTTTTAAGGACACACAAAGCCAGGTTTAAATTGACAAAACTACGTTATTTTGTTAAATTTTGGTTTTTATGTTCAGCCAAGATGGATTTTGGCTCCTTCCTTTGAATATTACGCTTGGATTTTGTTGAATAGACTTTCTTGAATCCATATGTTTAGTTAGATTTTTTGAAGCACGAACAATTGTTGAGAAATCTGAGTTATATTTGGATAGGGAGGAAGTATCGAAAACAGAACGTTTTTTTTCATAAGAACTGTTACGTTTGTGGTATTCCATTAGATGGATTATCCGGAATTTATCAATAACCAAAAATCAATTGCTTTGATCCTATTCATCTACATTATTTCCAATGTTCTTCCTTGAAAGGATACAAAAACGCGAAATGTCTTGTTGACAACTCGAGTCAACATTTGTGGCAACAATCACGGCTTCAAAGAAGCATAAGGCTAAAGCGAAGGCTAAGAAAAATGTTAGCGTTTGAAATATACGGTTTAAAGGGCGAACACGAAATTATTGCGACACATTCAACAGGGCATAATTTTTTTACCATTGGGTAAAAATCAACCAAATTTTGCACACTTTCTCATTGATGTGTATTGTGTACATGCTGTCAAACTCGAAGTCGTGTTTTTCGATTCAACGAAAATGGAGGTGAACCAACGCGAGTTGAGAGAACAAATTCTTTCCAAACACCTGGAATTTCCTGACCTGTCGCACCGGCAGTTGAGAAAAATGTTGAACATTCACCATTCAACCGTCTCCAGAGTGTTGAAGCGGTTCCAGGAGCGGTTGACGTTGGACCACGGCAAAGGAGCTGGAAGAAAACCGGGACCGGAGAACAAAAAGACGGAGGGAAAGGTGAAGCGGATGATTAAAGCAAATCCCAACGTCTCAAGCCGTGATTTGGCTAAAAAGATCGGCATGTCGCAGAGCTACATGAATGCAAAGAAGAGAGCTGGACTACATACATACAAGGTACAGAACTTCCCAAACCGCGATGAGCGGCAACAATCGACGGCTAAAACTCGGGCACGGAAGCTCTACGAGAAGATGCTGATAAAATATGGCTGCTGTGTGATGGACGACGAAACGTATATAAAAGCCGATTTTAAGCAAATTCCGGGGTTGGAGTTTTTCACCGGCAAGAGCAAGTTCGATGTGGACGACAAATTTAAGAAGAAGAAAATGTCAAAGTTCGCCTCCAAACATCTCATTTGGCAGAGGCCATCTGCTCTTGCGGACTGAGGAGTGAGCCTTTCGTGACAAAGGGCACAGTAAATGGCGAGATCTACAAATCTGAGTGCCTCGAGAAGCGCCTTTTGCCGTTTTTGCAGCAGCACGACAAAGCTCCGCTATTTTGGCCAGATTTGGCATCATGCCACTATTCTAAAAGTGTCCTGGAGTGGTATGAGGCCAATTCTGTCCATTTTGTTCCAAAGGACATGAATCCGCCAAACTGTCCGGAGCTGCGCCCGGTGGAGCAGTACTGGGCAATAATGAAGTGGGAACTTCGGAGGAGCAAGAAGACAGTCAAAGGCGAGAAGGACATTATAAGAAAATGAAAAAAAAAACTGAGAAACTGGTACCGGATGACACTGTAAAGACTTTGATGGAGGGCATCAAGCGAAAATGCGTTCAATTTTACACTCAAGGCTCCATCGATTTACTTTTCTTTTGATTTTAGAAGTAAATATATATATAAAACTACCCTAAAATTTTGGTTTGATTCTAAACATTATAAGAAAATTGGCATGACATTTTCGGTGTCGCAATAATTTCGTGTTCGCCCTTTACATTTCGATGAAGATAATATTTTACCTTTCATGTGATACTTATCATTACAGAAGCCAACTTTGAATCGTAGACCAGGTCCATTCACAATACACTCGTTCTGAGAAGGGGCTTATGGTACCACTCATCCTATATAGTCTTCTTCTTCTTCAGGTTCGCTCACCATCCGGAATGAACGCTCGGTGCGGTAAGTAATATCAAATAGTTGTACATGCAAATGAAAAAGAGATACAACCAGGATTAGTTTTTTATAGTAATAGTTCCATCTGAATACCCAACAACTCAGTGAAATTGTCTCACTTTGAACCTACATTTAAAGTTATTTTGTGATTATATGGTTGCTTAGGTACTCACATAAAATGTTGTGCAAGTACCACAAGTTCAAAAACGCCAACTGTGGACAGCTCAATGCTATTAAATCAGCGAACACCAACATGATTATCTGCTAGGAAACACTCAAAAATACAGTTTTAACTGTACTATCAGTAATAAACATCAAGCTGTCCCATATTGAACCTTGCCAACCCACGGCGCCTCCACGGTAATGTTGGTCATCAGAATGGTTCATCGGTTGCGAAGTGGAGAACTTCTCAAACTATCGTGATACATTTCTCAATGTTTCAACTTTATCCTAACGTAAACTTCACATCATCACCCATATGCCCATCCACACCCGAAGCCCATCTCCCACACAAAATTAAATAAACAGGTTTCTGTATGACAAACATGCCCGGACATAAACGAGAATACGGGTATACAGCTTCACTATCGCAACTACGAGTAATCATCGAAAGTACTTGCATTTTACTCAGGCACTTTTGAGCAAATTGCAATCACCCTTTCATACTCGAAATGTGCCACGACCAACCTGGCACAACGATGGCAACAACTGATCAAAGCGCAGGGCTTAATCTTCTCAGCTTCTAAGCACCGATGCGGTCGACTCCATGCTCCCATCTCAAACCCCCACACCAGCTATCTATTAAGATGTCAATTATCTACCCAACACCGCCCTTCTCAGCAATCGATCGACCTCGATCGTTATGAAGATCGTATTTTTATGACCCGGGTGACCATTCCTTCGTATCGAATTCCATGCCCCGATCAGCAGGCAGTAGCACAACATCAAGGGCTTCTTTCATTCCGGTCCGTTCCAATCGGATTCGGTTCGATGAGAAATGGGAATGTAAACATGGAAAGCGAGGCAGATATGTTGTGTCCAGTACACCCCAGACCGATCCGAGATGATCTCTATCGGCCATATCGTCGCGACGGCCGTGTGATGGTGGACTTTGGTGGCCACCGTTCAAATCGATAGACTGAATTATGTAATTGCCTTGTTGGTGGGTCAGCAGAATACCGGGAGTCGTTATGGAATCTTGGCTCTCGCGAAGAGGGCGCACACTTTTTTTATGGTCTTCATTAAAATTTGAAACTGATGCTTGTTTTCTCAGTCGGCTCGATGATGATGATGTGCTTTGGTGTGCTGCGCCGTGCATACGGGATCGAGGTCGTGCGGGAGCGGCAGACAGTGGCGTGTATGACATTTATATCGTTTAATGGTTGGGATGGTTCTTTTATTATTATTCCACGCTCGATCTCTAAGCAGATGATGATAGTGCGACTGCGAGTTTGTTTTTATGGACTTTGAACGAAATGAGCTGCAATAGTGCGGTATTTTTTTTTTGTCTGTTTATTTTACATTTTCTAGGCAACTGTAGAGCTTTAGATAGCGAGCGGCTTTTCAGGAAGGTTGTTTGGGAATACGCCAAAGAATGTTAATTTGATCGAAATTAATGATGAACATCATTCCACCATCCTAAAACTTTGTCGTAAAAAAGCATCTTCTTAACGAACAGCTTGTCAAACCGTCAAGCAAAACATAATTCACTATCCGAGGAACACCCGCCGCCCGACAACTATAACTCGTTTACGATCGTTAAGGCCAGCTCGGCGAGAAAGCCCCGGCTCCGCAAATAATCAAGAGTCAACGAGAGGTCTCGTTTGCCTTTCAACCGTATCATAAATATACGATTTTCTCAAAAGCTCTGTTATCTACGTTTGCTTATCTCCCAAACCGTACTATGGCTTCTGAATTGGAAAACTATGACCAGTTATATATTTTCAAAGATATTAGATTTCACAGCTCTTGCTTTGTTTTTTTTCTGCTCAAGCAATTCGTTTTGTGACCATGTTGCCCCCCCGTAGATAGCAGTTCGAATTTCATTTGGCTATTTCGACCCCATTCTCACTTTGTAGAACTCTGCAGAGGGTGCTTTAATGAATGCCAATAAATTTTTAACTGATGTTCATAAATTATGGCGTTTGGAAAATTTATCATTATTAGCGTATGGGTTTTTATTTTATTCTATTTGCGAGACTCGTTTGGATAAAGGTGACAATCTAGCGGTGATTTATTCTGGAAAAAAATCTTATTCATCGGCCAGTTTTGTGGGTAAATTACTCAGAACACGGTTTTCTAGATACGTAACTTTTATATCGATGTCCTAGGATAGCCTAGTCAGTAAAGCCATGGTATTACCACAGTGGAGGCGGTGGGTTTGATTATCGATCCGGTCTAGAACATCTTTCGGGTTAGAAATGTTCTCGACTGAGATTTGTACGAATTCCCCTCGGATGATAACATATGGATACGGAAAATATTCAGAAATAATCCACGCTTTAACCCTTTATGCACAAACAATAGTAATAACAATTAATGGCGCCGACATATAAAGAAATTAGTTTTTGTGAACCTGAAAAATCATCGGTGATTTTTACAACGTTGAATTTTGAAAGGCAAAACTCATAGTGATGATGTGAAGATGTGATGATGAGATGATGATGTAGGGTTACCATATCAAAAACTTGAAAAGGAGGATATTTCATTTGAGGTTTGGAGATTAAGGAGGACAATGATTCGAATTAACATTAAATGATGGCAATGAGTTTTTATCAAACTTTTAAATAATATGTGCGCTATCACAAAATTCATGATTTGCAAAGGTTCAACTGAGATTGTTTATAACTTGTAGTCGTTACCAATTCAATTCCCCTTTTCGTTCTACTTCTGAAAAACTAGCCTTGATAATTAATTTTTGATACTTGGAAATGATCTAGTCTAGCTGATTTGCATGAAAACTACAGCTTTACAGCATTAAAACCATCCCAAATTTTATCATGTACAAAAATCAGGATACATGTCATCGCTGATTGAAACCAACATGAAAAGGAACATCTAAGCAACCTGTTAATTTTACCATTGATTCAGCATTGGACTCTAAGACCGCTGCCATACTGGGAGCAAACAGGCGCGCTTAGCGTTCTATACAAAAGAATTCCTATTATTGATATTATTCCTTAAGGTGCCGCCACACGGCGCATGATATTTATGTTATAGTTCTCTATGACATAGCCGATATAGATTTCTATATCATAGTTCTATGAGATTTGGGAAACCATTTTCAAAAAATATGAGCTATAATTGAATAGTAGCTATGTAGTAGAAAACTATGAAGTAGTGCTATAAAATAGAATTTTTGAGTGTACACACGATTGAACTTTTTGTGTATTTTTTTCGCTTAATGATCCGGGCCCATCATAAAAAAAATAATTGCAGGAGGTAAAAATATATGGGATTAGAGCTAATTGGGGATAAACTCTTTTTGTAGGGTAATTTGAAGAGATAACTTCCTGGCAGTGCTGAGATTTGTTATTGTCGTTGACAGACTTTCGTGCGATATTGACAAAATTGATGCTCAATTGATTGATAGACATGATTCTTAAAAAGCCCTTCGTCAAAATCTCATTAATTTTTCGTCAATGACAAAGATTCACCTGGTAGCCAATAGTGAGGTGAAGTGACAGTGAAGTGATGGTGAAGTGACAATTTTTACCTCGGATGAGGTGAGTCTCCGTGCAAATCAAATGGAGAGTCACCTCACCTGAGCTGACAATTGTCACCTCACCGGTGAGAGCGTGTCACTCCACCTCACACGCCGTGCAGAATAGGCCTACTAGGATCAGTTACATGAATTAACCACTTTTACGGATGTTCCGGATCTTCCACAGGACCAGTCTAGTGACTTACCGGAAACTGACTCTTCCCAAAAGGTGGCCAACTATCTGTTTAACAACTTCATCAAAGACATCAGAAAGTTATCTCTACAAATTGCCGAATTAATTTGAAGTTGTGACCGGAACATAGACCCTGGAGACCACGTGATCTTCCATTGGAACATCCGTAAAAGGGGTAAATTGATGTACTGATCTTCAACATCCACGGTTTTTTTTCGAAACCTCTCATAGAAATCTTATCATAATATGGAGTTATGACCGAAAATTGGTCACTGGAAATCACGAGGTGGTCCACTAATACATCCGAAACATCCGTAAAAGTGGTCATTTTATGAAACTGATCTTAGAGCTCCGCGTTTTTTTTTTTTCAAAACCGCTCATAGACGCCTTATCAGAATTAATGCAAAGTTGTGACCAGAATATAGACACTGGTGACCACGGGATGGTCCACCGCAAAATGTAAAACATCCATAAAAGTGGTCAATTCATGAAACTTATCCTACGTTCTTTTCAAAGCCATTCATTGACATCTTATTAATATGAATTCGGAGTTGTGATCGGAAAATTGACTCTAGGGTTCATGAAACACAAAACCACTCATTGGCATCTTATCAGAATCAATTTGGAGTTATGACCATAAATTTTATCCTGGGGACCAGTGCACAAAGGTCCCCAAGCCGTATTTAGGAAGACACAAATATTTGCGCCCCAAACCATCACTTTTAGGTTTATGGTGTCTTGTAGAAAGTTTATTCGTATTTTTTGGCCAATCTTTTTATGTTAGTGAATTTAGGGTGCTCCAAAAAATTGGTGAATTGAAAATACAAACTTTTTTAATATTTGAGTTAGACCAATGCAGTGTTTTAAAAAGTTGTAGAACAATCAGTTGCTTAAGACATCAAATTTCTATCTCTTATGGTTCATAACTTATGATTACTTTAAGCAAACAGGTTAGGGTGGCCCCTAGAAAATCGGCTTTCTTTAAATATCATTTTATAAGTTCATTTCTCGTAGAAACTTTGTTTTAAATATTTTAAGAACTTTTTATGACGCATATTTTTGCTAAAACAACTTAGTTGATATCTTTTTTATTTAAAAAAGTTATGGCTAGATTTTAGTAAAAAAATTGGCTTTCTAAAATTAATCGCTCACACTGTGTTCTCATCAAAAATGAATAAAAACACGATCTTTCAAAAGAAATCAAAAGTTTGAAAATCGGTTTGTTTCTTTTAGAGATATTGACAATTAAAATAAGAAATCGAAGAATATCTCCATTAACTTTGTAATCAAACAAGATAGCAACATGGTTGCGTCATTAAAAGTTCTAAATGTGTCCAAAACAACGTTTTTACGAAAAATGAACGTATCTGTTTTTTAGAGGCAACCCTAACCAGCTTGTTTAAAAAAAAATAACTCATGAACCATAAGAGATATAAATTTGGCGAATTAAACAAAAATCCTTCGAATTGATTGTTCTACAACTTTTTAGAACATTGCATTGGCTTATCTCAAATAATAAAAAAAAGTTTGCATATCCAATTTACCAAGATCCTCAAGATCGACGGAAAACAAATCAAGAAAAAAAAAACAATTCCGTATTATTCGAAAACTCTTATAATTATGAATTCGGAGTTATCATCGGAAAATAAACCCTGGAGACTATGAATGTTTCTCATGAACATCACATCCGCTCCTCTGGAAGATAATAGACGTGTCTTCAGAATAAACTTGGAGTTGTGACTGGAAAATGGACCCAGGGTCCATTGGATGGTCCTCCGGAATATACGGGACATCCGTTAAAGTGGATCGTTCAAGAAGACTGATCTCACCACTCTATGGTTTTTAAGAACTGCTCAAAGACATTATTTTTCAATTTATTATCATGGATGATTTCTAGGTGGTATTTAAGTGTTTAATAACTTCTAGGTGCCTTTAACGAAATTTTTGGAATTCTTGGATTTCTTTCTCTATACTTCTTAGAGATCTTTCTTTTGAGTTACAAGTTAACGAGGTACTATATTTAATGTTTATAATTTAAATTCATCACATTAAAATTGAACCAATAAGCCATTTTAAAATTCAGTCTTATTGAGTTATTATTCATATTAATTTATGAGTGGTTTAAAAAAAAACACGGAGCTCCAGGATCATTTCCATGGATTGACCACTTTTACAGATGTTCCAGAACTTTTAGTGGACCATCCCGTTGTCCCCATTATAAATTTTCTGGTCAAAATTCTGATATGATTGTAATAACACAGACAAACAGACGTAACTCTTCATTGTGTATCTTCGTTCACGAATTTAATAGTTGATTTGAATATTATCAGCTCCCCGAACTACTCGCCGCAGCGCTGGCATCGGATCACTTTGACGTTTCTATATATTCTATAGAACTTTTATGCAATATTCTTTACGAGTTAGTTCGCAAGCAAGCTTGTTTTCCGCGAGAAGCCCGAGAGATATCATTACTGAGGTCCTATGTTTTGAGATACTGTCCCAAGTAACAATTTAGTAACCATTTGGCATCCACTCTGATTTATGATGGTTTTATAACGGCAATGAACAATCCATTTAGGTAAAAACAGCATTTCAAAGTGTAAACCACTCCTACTTAGTAATTCAGTTTTTTGCTGTTTTAAAAACCTTTTATAGGCTGGCAAGAAAGTCAAAAACTGTCTTGTTTTAAAATAAATTTCAATCAGTTCTCAATCCCTCTTTAAAACTGTTCTGTAATTCAAGCATAAATATCATTCACAATTGTTTATTAATGTCGTGATAAAATACTTTATAAACGTGTTCTATAATTATAAAAGCAACCATACAACCATTAGGTTTTGCATTAGAGCAAAAAGCATTTATTGTTGCTGGTTAAAGTGCATCATAAACTCCCCAATTACTCTGGTTACAAATTGAGCTTAAAAGATGGTTCCTCATAGTTAATAAAATCCAAATTTATGACAAGAAAATCTCGAAGGATAGACGAAGTAGGATGAAAAATTCTAGTCGATTTCAGCAAAATTTACTTCTTTAGAAGAACCAGCACACCATCAACGACTGACCATCTGGCGGAGAAGAACAAACTGAGCGGGCCCCTCAAATTCATAAAACATTGTCGAAAGTTAAAAAAACATACCAGCTTTCTCCACATCTTGCGAAAAGATGACAACCGACAGCAAACCACCGAAACTGTTAGTTAGCGGAGATTAGCTGGCTTCCGATCCATAGCAGCGATTTTATTCGGCGAAAGAATCAGCTCTTCGAAAATTTCATTCAAGCGTACATCCTTGCATCGTTGGATGGTGCACTTCTGTAACCATCCGGAAAAAGGGGATCTTTCTCGGGAACGATTGCGCTTCCAGTTGTTCGAAATGCGAAATGTTGTGAAACAGTATCGCAAACTGTCTGAGTAACTGCTCCCAATCTATCGGGAGGAAACCACCTGAAAGAACCCTGGATCCCACAGCGCAACTATCGAAAGATAAACAAACTTTGACGTTTAACTTTTTGCAGGCAACTTTGCCTCCATAAATGCTGGCATAAATCTGAACGGGTTAGGATCAAGCAAAATGGCTTTAGATAAATACAATTCAGCCTACAAGTTTCTTCACAAAGCCATTTTAAAACCTTATGAATTTGTTAAGGAATTCTTGAAAGCAAAACAACTTTTTCACAAATGACCCATGAAAATCAACTTTTATGCCACCGCCATGTTACAATAAGTTTGCTTGTTTTTTACAATCTTCGATATTCAATCTATATTTCCTTAGATATAACAATATTTTGGTAAATTCAGCACTGAGAAAACATTTAACTGCGAAAATAATAAAAAAAAATATCGGCCAAGCTCGATCTGAAGAATTTACATTTTTTTTCTCAATGTTAAATAATTAGTCAAATCGACGTTTTACGAGGGTTGATTTAATTGTTTCGATGTTTTCACGTACATTTCACATAACATTTATTATGGCACTTAAAAGTAGGCCACTTAATGAGAACTTTTGTAATAATCGATTTTTATACCATCAGTTTCTATTTTAATTATTTAGATAAGATTGGATTCATAAATCCTTTTCTATCTTGATTGATGCTTTATTAGTGGATTTAGCATACGGTTAGGGGAAATGGCTCGGAAAGGGTTTTTATTGTTGCTGAATAGCTTTTATTGTAGCTTTCAAATGATTCTCAAGGGTGGGCCAACTATGCATTGTCTAGTCTTAGAGAGGTTTTATTAGATGTATTAATGACAAAATAGCCTTGACCAGGGTTTTATGAATGTTGTTTTATAGTTGCTTTGTAGTATTTCATAAAACTTGAAATGTTACTTGGGATGTTTCCAAGAATTTTTTTTTCAAAGAGTTACGTCTGTTTGTCTGTGGTGATAAGACGTTTATGAGTGATTTCTACCGTAGAGCTCTACGATTATTTTCATGAATTGGTCACTTTAACCAATGTTCCGGATCCATAAGTGAACCATCCCGTGGTCCCCAGCATCCCTTGACCAAATTTATTTTGATAAGATGTCCATGAGTGGTTTCTAAAAAAACACGGAGCTCTAGGATCAGTTTCATGAATTGACCACTTTTACGGATGTTCCGGATCTTTTAGCGGACCATCCCGTGGTCCCCAGTATAAATGTTCTGGTCACAAATCCAAATTTATTGTGATAATACGTCTATGAGTGGTTTCTAAAAAACCGTGGAGCTCTACGATAAGTTTCATGAATTGAGCACTTTTCCGGATGTTCCGGATCTTCCGGTGGACCATCCCCTAGTCTCCAGAGTCCATATTCCGAACACAACTCTGAATTCATTTGGATACGATGTCTATGAGTGGTTTCATAAACAAAAACAAAAACACCGCGCACAGACTGCTGTCAAAAAACTATGACCAATATACTATGAACTATTCCGGCTTGATGGAATAGTTTATAGCTTGCAACTATGATATAGAAACTATCGCTAGACTGTACACACGACAACGAATTCGGCTCTATGTCATAGCTCTAAACTATAACTTGTAAGTCATAACTATGAGCTATCACGTCATAGTTTAGGTGTTTCTATGGGCTATAATATAGTTTTCTATAACATAGCTCGCTATATACTAGAAATAGCCTCCGTGTGGCGGCACCTTTACATTCGATTTCACGCTTCGTGTGCCTCTTCGCTCTCAGTATGTAGTAAATCGACGTATCTGCTTTTGTAAACAATCTCTTCAATCGACGATTTGTCTTAACTGCTAACTTTACCAACGCAAACAAATACCATCATCAGTTAGAGGAAACTTTCGCCTACTACATGGTGTTTCTGTGAGTCAGCTTGCAGTTGTCAGAAATCGTCGATTGAAGTGATTGTTTACAAATTCAGATACGTCGATTGCACACTAGGCCAGAAATGCAATCTAGCGGAGCAAAATTAATAACTCCGAAACGAAGAGCTTCCGCCACTTGGTGTCTTGGGCAAAGTTTCTCATCATAATAAGAACCATCTATTGACATAAACAAATAGTTCAAAACTCTTCCGCAAAGATGACGCCACAATCTAACTTCTTTCTCTGACGATTTGGAGACTTGATGTCTTGGGCAAAGTTGTTTGCCTTGACAAAATAAACAACTCTTTTGAAGACGTTAAATTTTCACAGCCTACTGATTCCAAGTTATATGGAGTTAAAGAAAAAAATGTCGAAAATATGCTTTTTTCTTTCTGTTTCGGTTTTTCATGCTGACAACCATATAATGTTATATTTTTCTCTTACGCAAATGCATTAAATAAATAACTTTTGTGAAGACAAATACTGGTTTAAGCTTCAAATTTTAAAGCTATTGTTGAAAAACCGAAAAAACAACAATTTTTGAACTTTAATATCTCCCAAAGCGCAAAAAATCGCAACCTGACATTTTCAGCAAAAATTAAGCAATGCTCAATAAACAAAATATCAAAATTTGAGAGTGGTATATTTTGGTGTTTTTGAGATTTCATTATTTTAGTAGAGCATGTATTTTTTCTATAACTTTTTTTAATGCATTAAAATGTCGTTTTGAAGACTTGACGACATACGCAAAGTTGTTTATCTTGATAAAATAAACAACTTTTCTCAATAAGTTAAAACTCCACAGCCTACTGTTTTTGAGTTATATGGAATTACAGAAAAAATGTGAAAATAAGTGTTTTAATTTTAAGTAGGGGAATGTACGTATTCTCGGCAACCTAAGCAGTGACCTTCCTTCTATAGCCTTTTTCTCTAAGAAACGCACACATATGCAGTATTGGTTTGTTTACAAACTTTTGCTGCCAGCTGCTCTAACAATTTCAGTCGAAAGAATTGTCAAAAACTGTTTTGAAACGCTTTTACAAAGCTCCAATCTTCTCTAGTGAGAGCGAGTATTGTCGGCAACCAGTTTTTCTTCGGCAACCGTTCCATTTGAACTGCATGTAAATCTGCTGTTCTATTATCGGCAACTCGAAATCAGCTACAATTTGTAGTGCGTGTGTTGCATTTCAAGAAAACCTTGCTAGATTGCTTTTTCTCAGTGGTAAAAATATAGTCAAATTGAAGCTGAAAGCATAAAGAATCGTTTGCATGCATTCAGCGAAGTGTTTTCGTAAGAAAATCCAGTGAAAATAGTGTTTCAATTTGTGTTGCCGAAAATAGTCTGTCATGCCAAAGCCGTCATTTCCCCTATATTATTTAAATGCTGTAAATGTAGTAGGCTGTGGAGTTTTGACTTTTTCAGAAGAGTTGTTTATTTTATCAAGATAAACAACTTTTCCTATGTCGTCAAGTCTTCAAAACGCCATTTTAATGCATTAAAAAAAAGTTATAGAAAAAAATACATGCTCCACTAAAATGATGAAATCTCAAAAACACCAAATTATACCACTCTCAAATTTTGATATTTTGTTTATCGAGTATTGCTTAATTTTTGCTGAAAATGTCAGGTTGCGATTTTTTGCGTTAAATAGTTAAAATCCCATAGAACCAGAACGTCAAAATCGAACACATGTTGGATTCAATCTGTGTGGCTGTGTTCCATTTGGTGAATTTTAACTTAAACTTGACCGATAGAAAATTTTCAAATAAACTTGCTCTTGTACCAGACTTCTGGCAGACCAGGAATCAATTTTGACAAACACCTTGAAAATCACACGATCAACAACAGAGAGATTTTCGAACATTGTAATTTATTTTCGACACGTCAAATTTAAGTAAAAATGATGAATTTTCACTGAACTTCGAAAATAAATTATAATGTCCGAAAATCCCTCTGATGTTGATCGTCCTATTGTCGAGGAATTGTTTGGCAAAATTGATTCCTGGTTTGTCTGAAATAATTGTGGTAGAATAGCAGGTTTATTTGAAAATTTTCCATCCGTCCAATATAAGTTAAAATTCACCAAATGGACCGCAGCCAAAATGTAGGGGGGTTAACAGCTGTAGTATACTCCTAGTACTACCATCGTATGGCATTTGCTAGATAAGCTGAGGTTGCGACATAATTAAACAAATAAGCTCTGCAAACAACGCTCTTTGAAAACAATTTTATGAATGTGTTACGGGAAAAAATGCAAGGATTAAAAAAAGGGACATTTTCGGGCAAAAGGAGGATGTAAAAAAATTATTGAAAAAGGAGGACATGTCCTCCTTTAGGATACCATGTGGTAACCCTATGATGATGTGAATGAAACCCACCATCAGTGCAAGGATTACCAATGTCTGCAGATTCTTTACCGGTTGTAAAGTTCTACCTTATGGTTTGTTGCAGCAAGGTGAATCAGCTTCATTGAAGACCTTTGGAAGACAAAACGATCAGATGGCCATATGAAATCACGTCAAAAGGGCCTGGCAAATCCACGAACCCTCGTCCAGTCAACAAATCATTTGATTCTCTTAGGCTATCCCTCCAACCCAGTATAAAATATAATGTTTTAACATATGTGATTTACAGGGGGCCTCCCTTAGCTCAGTCGGTAAAGGCGCAGCTACAAAGCAAGACCATGCTGAAGGTGGCTGGGTTCGATTCCCGGTTCGGTCTAGGAATTTTTCGGGTTGGAAAATTTCTCGACTTCCTTGGGCATAGAAGTATGATTGGACTTGCCACACAATCATATCAATGCAAAAATGGTACAGGCATCGAAAGCTCTCAATTTATACTTGTGGAAGTGCATCTAGAACACTAAGTTGAGAGCACGCAATAAGCTAATATGCGATATGCAATAAGCTTGAAATGCGAAGAAGAAGAAGAAGAAGAAGAAGATTTACAGTAATGTTCCACCACATGCTCAAAAATGTACAGACAATCCATTTTGCGTTCAATAATGATTTAAAAACAACAAAAAATTGAATGTGTGGAGAATTAAGATTTTGTCAAATTTAAGAGAATCATGTAAATTTCGATCTCACCATCCGTGCTATTGTTGCATTGTAGTTCCAATCAAAGACGGTCCGCTTGATGGGGATCAACATAAACTAGTCCCGTTATATATAGAACTAGTTTGAAGTGCCCAAATGTAGTGATCCTACGGCTTGGGATTAAAGATAATCGGCTCTAGTCGATTGCTGGATCCGAGTGAAGGTAGCCAAGTATCAGGTCGAGCAACTTGCAATTTTTTGACGCAAATACGACGAACATTGGAATATCTTGGTTCCAATAAAGGTTCCTCTTCGTTTTCGAAACCGTATGTCAGCGGAAAATCACAGTCAGTACAGCAGTATGACACACAGCCAGTACCCCTAGGGGATGGGATGCAGTTCTCGTAGAGCTTCTTCTGCACAGATGGTTTGATTCCTTTTGAAACGGATAATCGCGTTCTTGGCCATCTTCGGATACCAAATAAGCATTACAAACTTCGAGAAAAAAACGAACGTCATGTTTGATTTTTGAAAGGCAAAACTCATAGGCGCATAAACTCATGCATGAAATTTGAGTTTTTGATTTTTTTTTCCTAACACTCTCGCTCTTATGGTCTGGGGTCCGCCATTTTTGTTGGTTCACTGAATAACTGGTGTTGACACCCAATGATCTCAAATGTGGTAAAGATGATCGAAAAATCCAACTGACAATCTATTCTAATTATGCCAATGAATATTCTAAGAAATGGTCAAAGTCCTGAGAGTTCCCAAATTAAAAAAACATATTTTGTCACAATTTCTGGCACCATATTCCAGTGACTTTACGCCTTTCTCTCATAGTTTTAGTTGTTACAGAAAAAAGATCGGGAAGTCCTCCTGACAAAAGTTGTGTATTTCCCTAAAGATCATTTAAGTATAAAAAACATGTGTGTATCTGCTATAATTTTTGATAAATTTATCTTCAAAGTTGCAAAGTCCTTTCAAATGATCATGAATTCCTAAATTGCGAGAAAATCTTTGAGATAATCCTTTGCAATTCTCTCTGAGTAGAAGAAAGAATGGAGTATATACCGTAGTCGAGCAAATACTGTGTTACCAGTTTGAGGTTATCTTTCTTTTGACGTAAGACTACGTCTGTGATATCTATATGGGGGTACACTTTGTGTAATCCGAAAATGGAACATGTAACGAAATTATGAAATACTTTGAACGTTAATAGCTCTGCTGTCCCTGAACCAATTTCAATCATTTTATCCCCAATCGATCAGAAATATTTGAACGCATCGATACAGATGCTTCTGACTGTTGATTTCAAACAAAAAAAAAACTATTGAAAAAGTGGTAAATGTCAAGCATTGTAACATTTTGCACACTCATCGCCATATTGAGAACCACATGCCCCTAACGACTACACAAAATGCTCTCCAGAGTTGTAATCTTGTAGCGAAACTTGGAAGCAGTGGTGCAAGTGATTTTGATCGATTCTCTTCATCGACTTTCGGTTTCGTTAATAACTCGTTCGACGGTAAGCACATTCATTGATACATTTGTTGTTCTGGATGATAGAAGAGCATAGCAGAAATAGTGCAAAATAGCTTAGTGGTGCCATGGTCATCAAAAGAGGAAATCGATGAAGAGAGCCCCTTAATTCAGTCGTCGTCACAGCAATGAAAACTAGCATCGCACCGCTTTTTGGTTCTTGGGTTACACTTGCTGGTTGCGATTCTGCTGTTCGACATTTTCGAAGGACCACCAAAAACATGAAATTACACTTTTTTATAGGGATGCCTAAAAGTCCAATTATTCGATTAACGAATAATCATCAAGATTTTTCCATCTATTCGATTGAATATTTATCAAATTTTCAATTAGTTGAAGGCGTAACCGACTCCCCTTGTTATTTCCTGAGAACTGCAAACTAACTCAAAATGCTTGTCATCTGGGAGCCGAGCCAAACTGTCAAACGGGAGCCAAACATTCAAAAGAGTTCAGAAGTTATGTGGGTAAAGGTATTGCCACCTACTGAAAACAAAAACATGATGCTCGAATAAGTGTTTTTATTTGATATTAATAATAATGCCAAAACTGGGTTACGAATTGCTGCAACAAGAATGTAATCAAACTTTATAAGAATCACGTGAGCTTTGTGGGCAGGTGCACTCCCAACACCATGTATAAGTTATTTGTGGAGCAAAGAAGGAGGAGCTAAGAGTTCATTTGACAGCATGTATATACGATTTCGTGAGCTGTTTCAGCAAAACAATTTCAAGCTTCGAAAGATTTTCAAGATGTTTTCTAGCTCACTTGAAAAATTAAACCAACAGAGTTCGCAATACCCAGGTTAGTTCTACTCGTTTGATTTAGCGCAGTAGAGAAAATAAATAAAAGTACTAATACATATATCTAACCACGTGATCCTTGCACCCGAGAGAATGCAAACAGAGAAGTATGGGAAAGTACTGTAGAAAAGGAGAAGACTGATCGAATTTTTATTGCAAAGCTACGTAGAATGTGGTTTGAACGTCTCATGCTATATTTTTTTTTACAAGGTCGGCTACTTTGGATCAAATGAAATGGCATCAAACACCGTCACCAAAGCGACCAAGACACACATCTTGGGGTAACAAAGGTAACATGGGGCTTTAGGTAGTGATGAAACGTCACTAGTCTAGCGACTAGCAAAGTCAAGCGCACACTTTTTGCCTGTAGATTTGAAGACATACTTCAAAACTCCGCGTACATCGTACGGGTTAAGCAAAGAGTGTGCGTTTGACTTGCACTGTCACATTTATGGCCCAACTTCTATTCAATTTTCGAACTGCCGTACTCTAACGAAACTATCCACGTAACCTCTTCCAATACCATTCTCTAGCTAATAAATTATCACGTTAAAGCTTCATTGACCTCGCATTTTGGTACTCATGCAGTTCTTGCTTCAACTACAGAAGTAATCAGAAATTCAAGAGCATAACAAACAACAATTTTGGGTTGTAAAGGAATATTTGAATCAAAGTAATATTCCATAATTGTTCGAAAGTGCTCCAAATCAGCTCAATGGTAATTGAATGTAGTGATGTAGGGATAAGAAATTACTTCTTGTGATACTTCTAAAGTTACTGGAAGGTGATCAGAACCAAATCCTGGGCTACAAAATGGACATAAATCAGTTAAGACCAAAACCAAATCAATAGTTGAGGGATTTCTTGCTGAAAAAAAGCATGTTGGGCTATTCTAGAAGCAGTAATGCTACCACACGGAAAGGTTGCTTCAGAGTAATCCGTTCTCGGCACCCCCCGAAGAAGCAGATATAGATCCAGTTGAGAAACGGGAAAAAGTGCCCCACTGTTCACCTCGATGAAGGAACTCGCGTTGCTCAGGAATGAGCTGGCTAAAAATCAAATCCATGCGCTGTTCAAGCTGTGCAGCACGGGAATCAAAATCTTGTGCTCGACGCTGGCAGATTTCAACACTGTTTGCATATTTCTTCAGCTGAACCGGTTTGAGTTCTATACTCAACATTTTTCCCATTGCGAGACGATAAGGACTCCACCAGTGTGGCTGCTCTGCGGCTGATTCACCCGCTGTTCGACATCGTGATTCAGTGGGAGCAGTATCGCCCTCGGTATCGTTACATGACATAGTGCACTAATTGTCTGGCATTTGGGCACGGTGCGAAGGATTGCCACATGAAGGCTCGTTGTGACAAATGTGCTGGGGCTCACAATACTACAGCTTGCAATAAGGAAGAAGAAGCTGAACATAAGTGCGTGAAATGTTATTTCAGCCATCTGGGCAGCGATAGGAGATGTCCCAAGCGGACGTCCTTCATCCAGATCCGACAACAGGCTTCCACGAGCAACCAACCTGGTCGCCAGTACTTCAGGCTCGTCGTATGGTCCCGAACCTAGCACCACTTGCAGCGTCCCCCGTTGCGAATCTAGCATCAGAACAAGCGGGTCCCAGCGGCCGTTCAGTTCAGCATCACCTCACTGCCGCTACGGCCCTGCCGAGCCATGGCTCTACTGCCCCGGGATTATCGTACGCCCGTGCTGTGTCAGGTGAGTCAGAAGAAAATTCTCCACTCACAAGTGACGAACTAGTGATCCTCGTGACTGAAGTGATCATACTCTTGCGCACCACCGAGACACGACCTGAACAGCTTCCTGCAGTTATGTCCCTAATGCAAAAGTATGGACCGTGAAGCCATCAAAATAGTAAACTGGAACGCTTGCTCGCTCAAGAGCAAAATCATTTAGTTCGTTGATTTCCTCAATGGACATAGCATTGACATCGCCGTCATCCCCGAAACACATCTGAAGCCGGGGATAAATGTTCACCTCCCCGGTTTTCGGCTCGTAAGGCTAGACCGGACCAGCTCCTGTGGAAGAGGAATGGCTATCGGATTAAGGAGAAATATTGGTTGTCGACTGCTACCGAGTTTCCAGCTGAAGATGATCGAAGCGGTGGGTGTGGAAGTCTCCACTTCTGTCGGCCCTATTACCATCATTGCGGCCTACTGTCCCAAACAAGTCACCATCAGGGACGGGTCGGCAGCAGACCTGCGGAGAGACATTATCAAACTAACTCGACGCCGTGAGGAGTACACCAGGCTTGGGGCAACAGTCGACGCAACCAAAACGGCACAATCCTGAACGACGACCTGCAAGAGGCTTACTACACTATAATAGCGCCGGAGTCTCCCACCCGGTTGAGCCGGTCTGGCGTTCACTCCACCATCGACATCTTCGTCAGCAACATGGGAGACAACATCTCGCAACCTATGACCCACCAGGAGCTGAGTTCGGACCACTATCCGGTGGTGGCTGATATGGGCTCATCCGTCAACCGATTACAAGCTTCCCGACGCAACTACCATCGCGTCAGCTGGGATAAGTTCCAACACTGTGTCGACTCCACTGTTGACTACGGTGTCCTTCCGGAGACGCCCGAAGACGTTGACCGGTGTGTGCATTCCATCGAGGAGGTGATGTCCCGGGTCAGTATCCAGATAGATGAGCAATACTCTGAACCTTGATAGAATTACCAAAAATCTCATAAGACTCCGTAACTCCATTCGAAGGCAATACCAGCGTTCTGGCTTGCCTGTCTTGAAGACCCACTGTAATCGCCTAACAAAAACGATCCAAGCCAGGATGGTGGACCTCAGAAATCAAAACTTTACTAATAGGATCCGCTCTCTCCCAGATTGTGCAGAACCCGTTTGGAAACTAACCAAAATCCTTAAAAATAAGCCAAGACCCATTCCACCAATGACCCTACTTGATCGTTCCGAGGACTCAGTGGTTCATCTGATAACTCCTGAAGAGAAGGCTGCCACGATAGGTCAACACTTCGTCAGCTCCCATAATCTCGGACAAAACATCGTCAGTCCTCAAGAAGTTGAGGTTGCTGAAAACGCAACTAACCTCCATCAGATTTCCAATATTTTTCCCGAGGAATCCGAGATTACGGCTGACGAACTGTTGACCTATAGCAAATCATCCAAAAACATGAAGGCCCCAGGTTTCGACAACATCCCGAATCTGGAACTCAAATGCTTAAGTTCCACATTCTACAACCATCTGGCACTGATTTTCAATCTGTGCCACCGACTTGGCTACTACCCCTCGTGTTGGAAGTCATTCCCATCCGGAAACCTGGGAAGGATCCGTCCTCTCCTTCAAGTTATCGACCAATCAGCCTTCTCTCAGGGTTATCAAAACTGTTCGAAAGAGCAGTCTATCGCCGGCTCCTAACCTAAACAACTTGTTACTCCAGGAACAGTTTGGTTTTCGAAAAGGTCGTTCAACCGTCCACCAGCTGACTCGAGTAACAAAAATTCTCAGACGGAACAAGTCTGTTTCGAAAACATCTGCCATGGCGTTGTTGGACGTTGAAAAAGCGTTCGACAATGTCTGGCATGATGGCCTGGTTTTCAAATTGCATATTTATTATCTTCCTAGTGAAGATAATAAATATATAACTATATATCGGGCAGGACGTTCCGAATCTCTCTGAAAGGCATCACATCGGATGCTTTCAACATCAGTGCCGGGGTTCCACAAGAAAGCATCCTTGGCCACATTTTATTCAACCTGTTCACCTCCGATATGCCGGCTCTCCCTGATGGTGGATCTTTTTCTCTGTTCGCAGATGACACATTCATCGTCTACTAGGGTAGGGTCATCGGAGCTCTGACTGCCAAACTTCAGAGCGGCCTGGACGTCCTGTCTGAATATTTCAACAACTGGAAGATCCGTATCAACGCGGCAAAGACCCAGGTCAATATCTTTCCACACTCTAAATCTCCCAGACTTGTTCCGTCGGAGAATAACAAGATCTGCCTGAACAGCACAGTGGTGGAATGGTCGAAAGAGGTAGTCTACCTCGACTTAACACTAGACAACAAGCTGATTTTCAGGGAGCACGTTGATAAAACGAAAACCAAGTGCAACATCTTAATAAGATGCCAATCTGGGAGAGTTGCGCCAAATGCCATCACCTTAAACTCCAAAGGATCCAGAACAAGATCCTTTGGATGATCCTAAACAGTCCCCCGCGAAGTAGAAATTCTGAGATCCACCTCCTGGCTGGAATTCAGACATAAGAAGAACGGAGAGTTTTATCCTGGAAAGGTTCAGAGACACCTGTCTGAGATCAACTCATCAATCTTGATCATCAGATCAAGATCATACGTGATCTTGCATGTTAGGCTAAGTTATACTTGTAGTTAGGTAGGCTATCACTTTTTTTCAATTCAAACATAACACACCCCCAAGGGCTGTAGACTAGTAGAAAAACGTGAATACGTAAATTAGAATAACAAATTAAACAAAGATGGACCCAAGTCAATTAAAATGTTAAAACAATGTTAAAACATAAATAACAGAAATAAATGTAATGTTACTACTACTCTGACATTACTTATAATTTTATTAGGCTGCGGGCTTCAACAAAACATCTTTTGAATTTCCTTTGGGGGAAAACAAAAACTTGACCCTCGATGAGGAACAGAAATCCTTCTCACGACCTCTGGTCAGGCCAACGGGTGGTTTTGAGGAAAATCCAACCTCCCAGCACTTCAGCAGAAAAAACTTGAACGCCCGCACTTCAAGCTTTCACGCGATAAGTAATGGACAGAGAACCGTTCCATGCCATTAGTTCCAGCTTCCGATTTGAATGATCTGCTGCCTCCCACCCTTTCCCTTTTTGGGCCTGCGGTAGACCACCAACTACTAACCCGTAGGCATCTATGTAGTCGGGAGCAGAATAAAACAAACATAATAGCCACCAGATTTAGATAAAACTGACAGCAATTTGGTGCTATCGCACCCACTACTGTCTTACCGTGTCGACCGGTTAATGGACTTCCCAAGCAGTACCTCCTGGACTGGACCACACCGTTCCGTTCGTGGAAGGAGTATCTCCTTTGATGGTGTGCTCTAGCAAATAAAGCAATTGTGGTTTAATCGAATATGTAATGATTGTAGACTGGTGGAACACATCAGCGAAGCAGAAAAAATGATTTATATCCCCTCCCGCCATCGTCCGCGCCCGTGTGCTCGCGTCGTTTTCAACACCGTCGACGACGACCGCCGCCGTGCGGAAATGGGGGTGCTGCAATGCGGCGAAAAAATCAATTACTCGACAAGGCGTTAAAAGGTAGCTCCTGACACTAGACGACTCTGACCGACTTTGTCCGCGTGGTCTCTGCAAACATGGACGGTTGGAGTATCAGCGGCGGCATTATGCTTGCAGGGCTTTAACCCGAATGATGCAGTGAAGTGAAGCGAGATTTTGCATTTAGATCGATTATTCTGATTAAAGCTTTTCTGCCCTCTTCTGCGACGGACGGGATGTCTGTGTTCTTCTGGAAAGCTCGCACACGTAGGTATAGATAAGAGAAAGCGAGGTTGGAATCCGACCCAATCCAAATGAAATCATTTAAATGCATTGGATGGCGCACGGTGCGCTTCGAGATCAATGGATGATTTAGAATGCGACGCTGGCTGCAGTGTTTCAATTTGCAGCGATATTCAATCATCAGCTAGTGCAAATTGAAAAGCCAATGCGGGACAAAGTTATATAAAATATATGAACTGGGTCACCCCCCTTGGGCCGGAGTCAAATCGAGATCTACCGCATGCTTGGGCAGAAGTTCCGCTCTCCAACAACGGTACCGGTCTTTAACCTTTCAACGCTAATAAGTGGCTCTTAGAGAAGATTTAAGGTTTGGCTTTACCGACTCTAGCACCATCTCCCAGGTTCAGCTTAGGGCCATTAAATTGAAGCCCAGCATCCAAATGCTAGAGTCCATCGATTACGTAAAGGTAGTAATTAAAATTCAGTGCTGGGCTTACCTTCGCTCGAGCTCAATCCGAAGCGATCATTAGAGATTTGGTTGCGCGCATCTTCCTTTCACTGGATTGGACGGAGGAGCGTGTGCTGGTCAGAGGTGTAGCCAGGGCTCTAGATTTATTTCAGCCCTGCAAAAAAAATCCTAGGTCCAACACTGCCAAAGTCATCACACTCTGCCTACGAACAATCCGAACAAGATGAATCGGTGTCACTGATGGTGACTGGAGATAAGCCCTCGGCAGAAGCTTTTAATTTTTCGCGTACCTACCGAATTTCCACACGTCATCGCCCTCAAACTGAACAAAGGAATGGCACTTGAGACACGGTGCTTCCATGATTCGATTGATACAAACTAGATATTAGACCGAACTCTAGTAGTCGGATGAATTAATAATCGGGCACATCTAGATTTCGGCGGTTTCTCTTGGTGGGCGGTGACGGCTGACGGTTCAGTGACCTCACAAAGCATCAGTAGAACTTCAGTTGCACAAACCGGACTCTGGATATACAATTGGTTGATAGGTTGATTGAAAACAATTTTCTGCAACATTGTTACGATAGTTTCACAGTTCAGCATGGGTATGTTTTATTTTTATTGCATCTGAATACTATTCCTGGTAGGTGGTTTGATGGCATACAATGTTTGCAGATCAGATAACGTTCGATGGAGTTTTTACCATAACCGCATGCATTGGATGGCGTTGGAATCTGGTTGTTTCCATGGATGCTGATGATGAGAATGATTTGCCATAACAGGATTTTTCTATAGACAATGTTAAACGCTTGATTTACGGGTAAAGCTAGAAGATGAAATTTTTATCTAAACTACAATCCGATTAATTACAAGAATTTGTTTGGGCTTGTAAATTTGATGTGATTCTATTTGGCAGCTCAAAGTATGCACCTTAATAATTGATAAAACAATCCATAAAATATTGGAAAACGTTCCATTAGAAAACATCCAAATGATCCATTAACACATCGGAGAAAATCCATAAAAAAGTGTGGATGATCCATACAAAATATTAATACTATCATTATTTTACGTAAACCTTAGCAATACAATTGTAAAAATGTACCGCTAAATTTCTAAAGAATGAGCAATTAAATTGTACGAATTACCCATAAACATATTGCAATGGATCCATAAAACATTCAGCAATGAACCTTAAACTACACAGTTCGAAAAAGTAGTGTAAATTTCTGTCACTATGATGCACATAAATGGAGCGTCACATACCATACAAATTCACATTACAGATCGTGTAAATTTATGAGTCATTTCATGAAATATTATATATATTGTATGCAACCATCCCTCTTTGTAAGCAATATTTGTTGCAAGTTGCTTGTTTACGTAAAAAGGAAGTTTACATGCTTCAATTTTAGCATGCATGGATATTTACATCACCATTAAAATTCATAATTTTTGGGTGTGTAAAGAAAGTGATTCATAAAAAATCAAGTTTGCGCACTTAAAAATATAGGCATGATCCATAAAATAGACGTAAATTATTCATGTTTATGACACTATTTTTTTAAATGTTGACCCATAAACCTTGAAAAATTGCTCCACTGCATATCTACTAAGATTTACTGTCCTGTTCGTGTATTTTAGGTAGAGGTGCGAAGCGACTGGCATGCGTCTTGAATTAACTTCCAGCTTCTTTAAGAAGCTTACTCCAGACGGTCGCCCATCGTTCCGCTCTTCTAACAAAAAAAAAATACGGGCAGAACAGTAAACCGCGGTTAAAGGGCGAACACGAAATTATTGCGACACCGAAAATGTCATGCCAATTTTCTTATAATGTTTAGAATCAAACCAAAATTTTAGGGTAGATTTATACATATATTTACTTCATAAATCAAAAGAAAAGTTAATCGATGGAGCCTTGAGTGTAAAATTGAACGCATTTTCGCTTGATTCCCTCCATCAAAGTCTTTACAGTGTCATCCGGTACCAGTTTCTCAGTTTTTTAACATGTCCTTCTCGTCTTTGACTGTCTTCTTGCTCTTCCGAAGTTCCCGCTTCATTATTGCCCAGTACTGCTCCACCGGGCGCAGCTCCGGACAGTTTGGCGGATTCATGTCCTTTGGAACAAAATGGACAGAATTGGCCTCATACCACTCCAGGACACTTTTAGAATAGTGGCATGATGCCAAATCTGGCCAAAATAGCGGAGCTTCGTCGTGCTGCTGCAAGAACGGCAAAAGGCGCTTCTCGAGGCACTCAGATTTGTGGATCTCGCCATTTACTGTGCCCTTTGTCACGAAAGGCTCACTCCTCAGTCCGCAAGAGCAGATGGCCTGCCAAATGAGATATTTGGAGGCGAACTTCGACATTTTCTTCTTCTTAAATGTGTCGTCCACATCGAACTTGCTCTTGCCGGTGAAAAACTCCAACCCCGGAATTTGCTTAAAATCGGCTTTTGTATACGTTTCGTCGTCCATCACACAGCAGTCATATTTTGTCAGCATCTTCTCGTAGAGCTTCCGTGCCCGAGTTTTAGCCGTCGATTGTTGCCGCTCATCGCGGTTTGGGAAGTTCTGTACCTTGTTTGTATGTAGTCCAGCTCTCTTCTTTGCATTCTGGACGTAGCTCTGCGACATGCCGATCTTTTTAGCCAAATCATGGCTTGAGACGTTGGGATTTGCTTTAATAATCCGCTTCACCTTTCCCTCCGTCTTTTTGTTCTCCGGTCCCGGTTTTCTTCCAGCTCCTTTGCCGTGGTCCAACGTCAACCGCTCCTGGAACCGCTTCAACACTCTGGAAACGGTTGAATGGTGAATGTTCAACATTTTTCCAAACTGCCGGTGCGACAGGTCAGGAAATTCCAGGTGTTTGGAAAGAATTTGTTCTCTCAACTCGCATTGGTTCACCTCCATTTTCGTTGAATCGAAAAAAACCACTTCGAGTTTGACAGCATGTACACAATACCCATCAATGAGAAAGTGTGCAAAATTTGGTTGATGTTTACCCAATGGTAAAAAAGTTATGCCCTGTTGAATGTGTCGCAATAATTTCGTGTTCGCCCTTTATGTAGCAATGACACCCCTCACCATCCCTCTCCAAAGGAGGAGTTTGATAAAAAGAGATGAAAAAACCGATTTGTACCTTCCTTAAAAGTTGTCCTAGCTCGCTATTCTACTATCTAGATGCAATTTTTCACACTGCCGTACTCTAACGGAACTATCAACTCTATACTTTCATCTACTCCATCTATCGTATAAAAATTACCACTACAGTCTGTTATTTGAAATTAGCATCTTCAACTATAAGTTTTTAAAGGTTTATGGATCAAATTTAAAGAAAGGGTCCCAAACATGAAAAACATATGTTTATTCCATAGACTATAATTGGAACACACCATAATAGGAACGTCTACCAATAGCTAACACCGACCCTAGTATGATCCATAAAATTAACATTTATTTTTCATATTTTCTTAAGAAGATTATTATAGAAGCTTCTTTTGGAAGCTGATTCTAGACACTTGACCATAGCTCCGCACCTCTACCTTAAAAAACACGGCAGGACAGTAAATCTAAGTAGTTACGCAGCAAAGGAGCATTTTTTTTATGGTTTATGGATCAAAATTAATAATATAGTGTCCAAAACGTGAATAATATACGTCTAATTTATGGATCATGGCCAGGGTGCCTTCCATTTATTTTGACTAAAAAAATGTTTTAAGAAATTATGGAATAATAAGACATAATGAAAATATTTTGATTGTGTAAACAACAAGAAAAGAGTGTTAAGTTTGTGTTTGACACATAATACCTGCCAATTTTGCTACATGAGAGTCGCTATAAGCGATTTTGTAATTTATCTCACCCACTCTTCGCTCTTCACTCTTCGCGAAGAAGCGATCAGAAAAACGCTCATTGTGACTCTGTAAAAGCTAAATTTGCGGGTTTGATGTGTGAAACACAAACTTTACAATCTTTTCTTATTACTTACACATACAAAATATCATCATGATATCCTATTATTCTATAATTTCATAAAACATTTTTTTAGTCAAAATGAATGGAAGGCACCCTGATTCATGGCTGTTCGGAATATCGGGATAACCCTGTACCGCCAAGCCCAGCAACAACCCTGTGGGAGATTCGGAGAGCTACGGTTACGGCCACTGTCAGAAATGACAGACGTCAGGTTTGGTTCAACGGAACTGTGAGTTTATATACATCGGAGTAAGAACGAGAAAAAAAAGAGGAAAAGAAGGTACAATTTCAAACCATCTAGAACACGTTTTACAACTAAAGTAAGCACTTTCCTCCTGCTGCAATTGGTCTAGGGATTTCTCCAGACTGACCTCATTGGTACTTCCTTTTCCAGATTCGGATCTGACATCACTCCTCGCACTATTGTTTCTGCTAGGTGGTTTCTTCGGGACAGACTTCTTGGTTCCTTTTGGCACATTCAGCATATTTGTGCACTTCGAGCACGTCTACGGGACCTCCTTTACAGCTGTTGTCTTACCAGCACAACTATAATGGGTCTAGAAATCGCAGACATCACACTGGCCCATATCATCTACGTGTTGTTTATTAATTTATTTGATAAGGCTCAACCGAATTAACTTTACAGAGCCGATGATTCTTGGTCATTATACAATAGATCTTAAAACTATAGTCAAAAGGTACAACACAATAAACACTTTATCTTCCGCTATCCAAAAAGCCTCCTCCAAGAGAACTGGAGCCGCTTCCAGTAGTTTCATTGTATGGCAAATTGCTGTACGCCAACGAGGGTCAGAGCGCGTCCATTGCAGCAATGGACGCAAAACGTGGTCAGCACTCACACACTCATCACGAAACGGTTGCTTTCCAAAGTCGACGACGCATCGACCAAAAGAACTGCTGATGAAGAACAATGAGGAGGACCACACAATGGTTGCTGCCGAGAAAACAGACGATCGCGTAGCACACATCGAGAGTGGCCTGCTTTTGTCGACAGCCGAGTGAACACTGGTCATCTACGTGGTCATGGCCTTCACAAAGCTTACAGTTTCTAGTTCACTGCTTTTAAGGTTCACTGCTGAATGTGTTATGGATCAATTGAAATATGTTTATGAGCAATTCGTACAATTTCAATGCTCATTCTTTACAAATTTAGTGGTACATTTTTACAATTGTGTTGCAAAATTTTACATCAAATATGGATCATATTGATATTTTTAATGGATAATCCACACTTTTTCAAGGATTTTCTCCGATGTTTTATGGATCATTTGGATGTTTTTTACGGAACGTTTTCCAATATTTTATGGATCATTTATTGGTTTTTATATTCAAAAGTATGTTTGACATTCTATTTTTTTGTCAATCCAATAATAGACTTAGTGTGTACTTTGCTCTGCGATCTTTGGTTGGCTGAGCTAACCTACTGTAATGTTATCGTTTGAAATATTTGAACCCTGATGCAAAATACGTATCATCGTATAGTTCGGCTGACTGCACATATCAATGGTTTCTACTCCGTAATTTATCATAATCAGTGAAATTTCACAATAAATCAATTGAATGGGGCTGGGAGCTACCGTTCACTCTCTTTGTACTAGTTTCAATGACTCCATATAATAAAGATCAATAACGGTGCCGGATACATCCTTGTAAACAGGTAGGAGTGAGGGAGGAATAAAGGGCGAACCCGAAATTATTGCGACACATTCAACAGGGCATAACTTTTTTACCATTGGGTAAAAATCAACCAAATTTTGCACACTTTCTCATTGTTTCGTGTTTTTCGATTCAACGAAAATGGAGGTGAACCAACGCAAGTTGAGAGAACAAATTCTTTCCAAACACCTGGAATTTCCTGACCTGTCGCACCGGCAGTTGGGAAAAATGTTGAACATTCACCATTCAACCGTCTCCAGAGTGTTGAAGCGGTTCCAGGAGCTGTTGACGTTGGACCACGGCAAAGGAGCTGGAAGAAACCCGGGACCGGAGAACAAAAAGACGGAGGGAAAGGTGAAGCGGATGATTAAAACAAATCCCAACGTCTCAAGCCGTGATTTGGCAAAAAAGATCGGCATGTCGCAGAGCTACGTCCAGAATGCAAAGAAGAGAGCTGGACTACAAGGTACAGAACTTCCCAAACCGCGATGAGCGGCAACAATCGACGGCTAAAACTCGGGCACGGAAGCTCTACGAGAAGATGCTGACAAAATATGGCTGCTGTGTGATGGACGACGAAACGTATATAAAAGCCGATTTTAAGCAAATTCCGGGGTTGGAGTTTTTCACCGGCAAGAGCAAGTTCGATGTGGACGACAAATTTAAGAAGAAGAAAATGTCGAAGTTCGCCTCCAAATATCTCATTTGGCAGACCATCTGCTCTTGCGGACTGAGGAGTGAGCCTTTCGTGACAAAGGGCACAGTAAATGGCGAGATCTACAAATCTGAGTGCCTCGAGAAGCGCCTTTTGCCGTTCTTGCAGCAGCACGACGAAGCTCCGCTATTTTGGCCAGATTTGGCATCATGCCACTATTCTAAAAGTGTCCTGGAGTGGTATGAGGCCAATTCTGTCCATTTTGTTCCAAAGGACATGAATCCGCCAAACTGTCCGGAGCTGTGCCCGGTGGAGCAGTACTGGGCAATAATGAAGCGGGAACTTCGGAAGAGCAAGAAGACAGTCAAAGACGAGAAGGACATGTCAAGAAAATGGAAAAAAAAAAACTGAGAATCTGGTACCGGATGACACTGTAAAGACTTTGATGGAGGGCATCAAGCGAAAATGCGTTCAATTTTACACTCAAGGCTCCATCGATTAACTTTTCTTTTGATTTATGAAGTAAATATATATATAAAACTACCCTAAAATTTTGGTTTGATTCTAAGCATTATAAGAAAATTGGCATGACATTTTCGGTGTCGCAATAATTTCGTGTTCACCCTTTATTATAGTGAGTTTCGTTGTTTTGGGGACCGTGTTTAACTCTGTGTCCACTAGACCTGTGCGCTGCCACACCACGCCGCCGCCACTGACGATTTTCATACGCTGCCGCCACCGATGAAATTGAGCCGGCGCGCCGCCGCAATAAAATCTTTCACGCCGCCGAATAAATGTATGTCACGCCGATGAAAAATTCGCAGCACCTTTTTGGTAAAATGTATGTTGAACGCGTTGAAATTAGAACTTGTGTGTGGTGCAGCCATTGCCATTTAGTTTTTTGACGTTTGTTCGCACTTCCTCGATCTGCACTCAAAAATATTACTAATCGAAAAAAAATTAAAATCTAATCTTTATTTTATTTAGCTTTGTTTATGCATAGCTTTGATTGAAAAGTAATCTATTCCAGGTTTTAGTATGAATAACATGTCATAATTCATGATTATGCATAACAATTCGTTTCTCTTGTTATGAATCGACATAAACCACCTTAAACAAGTATTTTTTATCTGAGCTTCAAGTGGAAAAAAACTGCAGTAAGTGTTTATAAAACATTATTTAAATGCAGCACCATAATTTTAAATGCTGATGTTTGGCTATCCACAGCACAAGATCATCGGAGGCATTAGGTACAAGTATTTTGCAGAACATTGGTCATTCATCTTTTCTTAGGAGTGCGACTATTACGGTGAATCACTGTCGCTATGGGATTCCATGCTTTTGCCGCTGGTCAACGATGATTCGGAACTGGAACGGATCATGGGGATATCGAGAACAAAAAAGAGTTCCAGTGCCAATAGGATGGCATCGTGATCGAAAAATTGTACACCATTTAAGACAAGGTGGTTCAATGCAAGAAGAAGGTCTACTGTATCTGGGAGGGATTGGTTTCGTCATACAACAACCTGAACCGGATCGAACATCTCCCGTGTGCCGCAGCATGAGATAATAGTATATATATATAGTATTATGAGGCACATCTTGAAGGGCGTGAAGGTGAAGGTGTGAGAAGCTGAACTACCGGAATATGGATAGGTGACTATTCCCGCTGATGCCAATTGGATGGTACCGTTTTCTGGCTATGACTCATGAAAACCTTCGATTCTTTATATTTATCCGAATCATTATCATCTGTGTCAGTCATCACTGCCATCAACAGCCTCAACCATAACTTCTTCATAATGTTGTTAATTTTAAAGAATAAAAATAAAAACGTATTAAATAAAGGTAAATAAGTGCCTATTATCAACAACACGTTGATATTCGACCTCTTACAGGTCCAAGCTGTGCGGGATTCTACGTATATCCGAAATACATCATATTCAAATACATAAACAAAAAACAATATGACTACAATGCGTGTACATTCAAACATGTATCAGAGTAATACAAGCTTGTATATCATTTATCTCTATCAACATATTAATATCGTGTAATGCTCAATAAATGAAACAATTCCTAGGGGGCCATTAAAATGTTACATAATGCAACAGCTTCATTTTAAATACTATCCACCCCTACATAACGTACTTTTCTTATACTTAATAAAAGGGTTGTAACACTTTACCATATGACACCACCCCCTGCAATCTTAACAAGCACTTGACATACTTTTCTAAACAAATCTCACATGCACGGTCAATGAGAACGACTGAAAATTGAGTAAAAGTTACTCATATTTGAGTTCGTTACGTGGGTTACTCATATTTCTGACAATTTTCCGAGGAAACTTCTCGAATATGACAAAAACCGATTTTGTTTTTAGTCTGTCTACACGGGAACAAATTCAATCTCCGAAATTAGAAATATGGCTCATGATTTCATGAACATAGTGTATTGTAATGTTATAAAAATATACCATGAATAACATTCATGATATCATGAGTTTGCGTAACGCAGTCAAGATTCCCAAAATCATGAATCATCCGAGATGAAATCATGAACTTAATTCATAAGTTTAACTTTTAGCTTTTAAACCAAAGATGTTATAAAAATAGATAAACCATCAGACTGAATTCGAACCAAGAACCCTACGATAATTAAACCCATACTTTGATCACTAGACTATCAGTACGTGTATAAATTGGAAGGCAAAAGGCTTATAAGAGATACCTATGTAGTACGGTGAACACGGTTTTTCAGGTAACGCTTCAAGCGGTCATGATTCCGCTGCATTATGAAATCATGAATCATTGTTATGACGGCAGGTTTTTTTCATTTCAAGATTTTTTATTCATGAAAATGCAATCGGATCTTTCCCGTGTAGTTCACTTCTAACCGGTGTACATTTTTTTTAAATTTTCCTAATTTTCATTTCCCCGGCAAAGAAAATGTACGCTCAGTCATTCAAAACAAGTATTGGGTACTCACGGAAGAATAAACGTGCTGACTGAGCTACTGTTTGAGTGCCCGGCTGTCAGTGACTCGTTTACCTCTCAATCATTCAGACTCTCATGAGCCAGATGGCAGTTTATATTCATATGAAAATGACTGACCTGACTGTTTTGCACACTGCTGCTATCCAAGGGGTGGTCACTCTATACAATTATCTTGCGCCAACATTTCCCTCAGTGTGTCCCAAGTGTGGTGCGATGTGCCAAGAGTGCCAGTCATCGGACTGACTTTGTTTGTGAATAATTGTATGTTTGGAAACCCGGTATTTCGACAGTTCAAATGTTTTGTTTTGCTTGCTGCAATGTTGAAAATCGAACGCAAGCGTATAGGAATATCGAAACTGTGACAAGGAGCTGGAAAGAACTTTTTATGCCGGTCACAATCCGCCGGTAGAATACTGTTAATTCGTTTTTTTGTGGAATTCATGATGGGAATCCATCAGTACCGAAAAGTAGGCGAATTCCCCCGTCGCTGACAAATCGCTCAACCAGGTCCCTGAACCAAACGAATTCAGTGGCCTATTCTGTTCGATCATCCGCAGTTCCGTACCAATAAATCTCCTCTACCTGAAAAGCATCAGCTAGAAAAACCGAAATTACACAAACCTTCCCAAATCGATCAGTTGGAATGCGTTGAAATCGGTCGCCTCGGTAGGTGCCTTAGCTCTTACCAAATCCACTGCATTGGAAGATTGTTTGAACATTGAGAATTGTTACCTTCTTACACTCATTAACGAATGCTTGAATCTGTTCAGTGGCAATCAAAATGTAGCTCAAAGTCCTTCGAACGAAGAACTCCTCCAGAGAGGACTATTCGGCTTCGCTAAGTGCTCCTCCGACGGTCACAACTTCCCGGTATGGCAAGCCGTCAACATCAGATCAACAGAAACGACATTCAGCCGTTGAAACGCTTCCGATTCCGTGTGGACCACGCAGGTCGATCTATTCGGATGGGAAGTACCGCAGGGAAGCGATTCACGACGATGGCAACGTGGTCGATATACTAAAGGGTGATACGGTCAAAATTTGGTCGACATCAACTTGACGTATTTCTTTCAATTTTGGATTTAAAAAACCTGAACACCCCTCATTTTGAAGGTGTGTGTGTGTAGAATGTTGCTCCTATTTTGATTTTGGAATTCACTCTTCAGTTGTCAAAATGCCGTCCAAGCAAGAAGAGCAGCGTATCAAAATTTTGCTCGCGCATCGCAAAAATCCGAGCTACTCGCACGCAAAGTTGGCAAAATCGCTAAAAGTTGCCAAATCAACCGTTACAAATGTAATTAAAGTGTTCGGGGAACGTTTGTCGACAGCCAGGAAGTCTGGATCGGGGGGAAATCGAAAACCGGAAGCCGCTGAGACGACAAAGAGAGTTGCCGGTAGTTTCAAGCGAAACCCTAACCTCTCTCTCCGAGATGCCGCAAATAAGCTGGGTGTATCGTCTACAACCGTGCATCGAGCCAAAAAACGAGCCGGACTATCGACTTACAAGAAGGTAGTGACTCCAAATCGCGATGATAAACAAAATACGACGGCCAAAGCGCGATCCCGGAGGCTGTACACGACGATGCTGACGAAGTTTGACTGCGTGGTAATGGACGACGAAACCTACGTCAAAGCCGACTACAAGCAGCTTTCGGGACAGGAGTTTTATACGGCAAAAGGAAGGGGAAAGGTAGCAGATGTTTTCAAGCACATGAAACTGTCAAAGTTCGCAAAGAAATATCTGGTTTGGCAAGCCATCTGTACCTGTGGCTTGAAAAGCAGCATTTTCATAGCTTCCGGGACTGTCAACCAAGAAATTTACGTGAAAGAGTGTTTGAATAAACGTCTGCTGCCTTTCCTGAAGAAACACGGTTGTTCCGTACTGTTTTGGCCGGATTTGGCATCTTGCCATTACGGTAAAAAGGCCATGGAGTGGTACGCCGCCAACAACGTGCAGGTGGTTCCCAAGGACAAGAACCCTCCCAACACGCCAGAGCTCCGCCCAATTGAGAAATACTGGGCTATTGTCAAGCGGAACCTAAAGAAGACCAAAAAACTGCTAAGGGTGAGCAGCAGTTCAAGGCAAACTGGCTTTCTGCGGCGAAGAAGGTGGACAAGGTGGCTGTACAAAATCTGATGGCAGGGGTCAAGCGTAAGGCCCGGCAATTCGGATTTGGAAAAGCGGAAGCCTAACTGAATATTTTTCCTGAATTTTATACTAATTGAACTTGAAAAAGAAATTTAATTTGATTTTTTAAATAAACGATTTCACCGATTTACACGCGTTTTCCCTTGACCAAATTTTGACCGTATCACCCTTTATAGACCATTTATAATAAGACGCTTCCCTACGGGGATGAGTGGTGAGGGAGAGGATAAGCATCAACAGCGTGACCAGTACGGTGGACAATTCGCTTGGACAGGCCATCAAGAATACTGCTGCTGAGCAGCACTCGGATCGGGCCTGTTCCGTCTTCCGTATGTTGCAATGCGATGAAGGGGAGGAAGCGGTCGGATATGTGAAGCTGAGCTACCGGAACTCGGATAGGTTGTTGATGATTTCAAAGTACATACTGAAGGAGAAACTCGTGCCGCAGTTTATGATTAAGATCGAGGAGAAGCGGGAAATTCCGATGGAAGTATTGACCTGTTGAAGCACGTGAAGCATCCGAACATTGTCAACATGTTCGACTGGTTCGAGAGCGAAAAGTTCTTCCAGGTTGTGATGGAAATCCACGGCTCCGGAATGGATATGTTCAAGTTTATCGATCGAAGATCATCGATCACAATTTCCATATCAAGCTGATTGACTTCGGATCGGCGACGTTCGTACAGGAAGGGTTACTTTTTTCTAACTTCTACGGCACGACCGAGTAATGCAGTCCGGACACTCGGATCATCATCCAGGAACTACTGGAGATGGAATGGATGACACAGGAAATCAATTCGTCACAGTTCAATTTTGGCAAAATCGTCCCCCTTCTAATGGAGAAGTACTACGTAGATGCGAATATCTGCTCCAGCCAAACGAGACTGTTCACGTCACCGCACAGCCTTTTGATGGCGGATGATGTCGACGGTGAAGATGACGTTGAGCATGGCGATCCCGACGAGATGCCCACATTACATCCATTTCCCCTACGCTTGAGTTTCTTGGGTAGCAAACAACATCAAATAATCGTCACTTGCTGAGGTCTTGACCACTGGAATAGACGATTTATTTATTCAAAATAAATTACAAAATAAAATAAAGGTGCTCCAGTTACAACAGTAGCTTAACAGCCTTAATTGTTATGATATATATCTAAGTGTTTTAACATTGTTCCTGCCTTGGCAATTCAGTATTTTAAACAGGTTTTTTTAAACCTGCATGTCAGTATAACAATAGAAATCTTAAAACTAAAAACTTAAACTAAATCTTATCTTAGTACACAGCAAAAAAATAATTTTGATATCACATCAAAGTGGATGCACTACAATCATGTCGAAAATTTCATGTAATTTGTATGACCACATAAATAAACAAATGCAGTAAAAGCAGCGTAATGTCAGTTCATGCATTGTATTAATGATAATTTTGTCCTTTTTAGCAAGTAATATTACACCATATTTTCGACATGATTTTAGTGCATCCACTTTGACGTGATATCAAAATTATTTTTTTGCTTTGTATAAAAGGAATTAATCGTTGCAATTGAGGATTGCAACGATTTTTGCCTGAAATTGTTAATTATTTTGTTGGACATTTGTTCTAAAGTCTCAACATTCGAAATTCTATGTACTTCGGTAGTACTGTACCAGGGAGGCAACTTCAAAATCATTTTCAGAACTTTGTTCTGAATCCTTTGAAGTGCTTTTTTCCTGGTAGTGCAACAACAAGACCATATTGGCACAGCGTAAAGCATGGCCGGTCTAAAAACTTGTTTAAATATTAGAAGTTTATTCGTCAGGCAAAGTTTGGATTTCCTGTTTATAAGAGGATACAAACATTTTATATATTTGTTACATTTAGCTTGAATGCCCTCAATGTGATCTTTAACAGTTAATTTTTGGTCAGGTACTAATCCAAGATATTTCACTTGGTTTGATCAGGAAATTGGAATTCCGTTCCTAGTGACTATGTGACTACTGCTAGGTTTCAAAAAGGCAGCTCTAGGCTTATGTAGGAATATTAAAAGTTAAGTTTTGTGAGCGTTGGGAGAAATCTTCAATTTTTGTAAATAAGAAGAGAAAATATCTAAACTTTTCTGCAGTATGCTGCAAATAACACGAAGAATTCTTCGGAATTGCCTGTGTCATCAGCGAACAAAGATTATTGGCAAATCAGGGAGGTCCAAAGTGAAAGTGTTATACAAAATAGGCCCAAGAATGCTACCTTGAGGAACTCCTGCTCTAACAGATAGTCGATTAGATTTGGAATTTTGATAATTTACCTGCAGAGTTCTGTCAGTTAAATAATTTTGAACTAATTTCATAATAAAAAGTGGAAAATTAAACTTTTTCAATTTAGCAATCAAACCTTCATGCCAAACACTGTCGAATGCTTTTTCTATGTCTAGAAGAGCAACTCCAGTTGAGCAGCCTTCAGATTTGTTTGAACGAATTAAATTGGTAACTCTTAAAAGTTGATGAGTAGTTGAATGCCCATCGTGAAATCCAAACTGCTCATCTACAAAAATTGAGTTCGTATTGAGGTGAAGCATCATTCTATTTAAAATTATCTTTTCAAAAAGTTTACTTATTGAAGAAAGCAAACTTATTGGACGGTAGCCAGAAGCTTCAGCTGGATTTTTATCCGGCTTCAAAATTGGAACAACTTTTGCATTTTTCCATTGATCAGGAAAGTATGCCAAATGGAAACATCTGATAAATAATTTTACCAAGAAAGACAAGGTACCCTCTGGGAGTTTTTTGATGAGGGTACAGAACATTCCATCATCACCTGGAGCTTTCATATTATGAAGCTTTTAAGTTATAGATCTTACTTCGTCCAAATAAGTCCCCCAGGAATCATCAAAAATATTTTCCCGAGAGAAAATATACAAATAATCCCGAGCAACCTGATTCTCAATAGGACTAATAGGACCCGAACTGAAATTATGGGAACTCTCGAATTGCTTAGCAAGTTTCTGAGCTTTTTCCGAATTTGAGATCAACATTTTACCACCTTATTTAAGCGCTGGAATAGGCTTTTGAGGTTTTTTCAAAAATTTTGTGAGTTTCCAAAAGGGTTTTGAACTTGGGTCTAATTTAGAAACATTCTTTTCAAAAGTTTTGTTCCTCAGGGTAGAGATTCAATTTTTTATTTGTTTTTGCAAATCCCGCCGGATAACTTTCATGGCAGGATCGCGTGTTCTTTGATATTGTCTTCTACGGACAGTTTTCAGACGGATCAAGAGCTGAAGATCGTCGTCTATTATAATTGAATACAATTTAACCTCGCATTTTGGTACTGAGGCAGCTCTTGCTTCAACTATAGAAGTAGTCAGAGGTTCAACAGCATTATTACTTTCATCTTTGGTTTGCAAAGGAATGTTTGGATCGAAGTTATATTCCATAAATGTTTGATATTGCTCCCAATTGTAATTGAAAGTAGAGCTGTTGGGATTACAAATTATTTCGTGGGATATTTCAAAAGTTACTGGAAGGTGATCAGAACCGAAGTCAGCATGGGTAACCAATTGGCTACAAAGTTGACATGAATCAGTTAAGACCAAATCAATAGTGGAGGGATTTCTTGCAGAAGAAAAGCATGTTGGGCTGTTTGGATATTGAATAGTGTAATAACCTGCAGAACAATCATCAAAGAGGATATTACCATTGGAACTGCTTTGAGCATCCCAAGCAGAACACTTCCATCGAAATAAGTTGCTGCAACTTGATTGTGACTGGAATTGGTTGCACACAAGTAACCACAATTGTTCAGTGACAAGTGTGCTGCTAGGGATTATTCCATAAGCGGTGTTTTGCATTAAAATCACCAATAATGAAGAATTTAGACCTATGACGGGTAAGTTTCTGAAGGTCACCCTTGAGAAAATTCTTTTGCTGGCCTACGCATTGGAATGGCAAATAGGCAGCTATAAACGTAAGTTGTCCAAATTTTGTTTCAACAGAAAATCCCAAAGTTTCAAAAACTATGGTTTCAAATGAAGAAAGAATTTTATGTTTGATTCGTCTATGAACAATGATGGCAACGCCACCACAGGGTCCATCAAGACGATCATTTCTATAAATGAAATAATTTGAGTCCTTCTTAACCTTATGGTCAGGTTTAAGGAACGTTTCAGCTATAACGGCAATATTCACGTTATGAATTCTCAAAAAGTTAAATAGCTCGTCTTCATTGTCTTTAAGAGATCGAGCATGCCAATTTCAAATATTTAATGCTCTAAAATCCATTACTGAATTTTAAAGTCATGACAATATTATTTGCAAGTTTTACTCCAGTTTGAATAGCATCAAACATGGAGTTGGATTTAAGCATATCAGAAATCATGTCAATTAATGATTTCTGTAAAAATTCCATTTTAGGGGCAGTAATGCTTCCTAAGTCAAAATTGTCAAAATTTCCGTTAGAATTACTTTGGTTAGTATTTTAATTTCTACCCGCTGCAATAGCAGCATACGTAGCTCCATTAACTCGCTGAACATTGTTAGCAGCGAGGGGAGTAGGTACAGATGAAAAATTTGAAGCAGGGGTGATATTTGTACCTACGGGTACGAATGTAGAATTTGTTCCTCGCTGACCGTTGTTAACAGCAGAGTAATTTTTACCTGGTCGGAAATGTGGAGCGTTTCCTACCTGTCGCTTAGAACGAGATTGTAGGATCGCTTTGCGAGTCTTATATTCCCAAAAATTGGATTTGTGGTTTTCACCACAATTTGAACATTTAAATTTCTTAGGACCTTCCTTCACAGGACAGCCGTCCTTTGCATGAGAGGAATCACCACAGTTCATGCACTTAGCTGGCATGTAGCAATTTTTAGTTCCGTGACCTCATCCCTGGCACTTACGGCACTGAGTGAGTTTTTAAAAATTTCCTCCAGTCTTCCTGGAGTGTTCCCACTTCACTCGGACATGGAGCATAAGGCTAGCTTTTTCTAAGGCCTTAAGGTTGTTTAGTTGACTAGACTTGAAGTGAACTTAATAAAAATCATTAGAAATCCCGTTGCGCGAATCACCAGGACGGGGTTTCACATTCATTTTGATTACTTGGAGTGGCACAACTCCAAGTAATTTTGTCAGTTCATCTCTGATCTGATCCAGGGATTCACCACTGGGCAGTCCTTTCATGACAACCTTGAACACACGTTCAGTTTTGGTGCCGTAAGTAAAAATTTTGTGTTGCTTCTCAGTAAGGTACTTGAGAAGACGTTCGAATCTGTTCAAGGTTACAGCCAATACACGGCCAATTTGTAATGAAAAATTAACTTTCACGAAGTTCAAAAGTTCCATGCGAAGAGCATGGAAATCGGAAGTGGTTACCACAATAGGGGGAATCTTTTCCTTCTTGGCATTAAGCCGGGAAAGTTTACTAGAATTTTTCTTGGATGATGGATCATTCTCATCATCTGTGAGCAAATCAAATTGATTGCTTAAATTAATTTCATCAGAAGGGGGATCAAGAGATTACCCCTTTCTTTTGCGCTTAGGCGCCATGGCGGCAGTCAATTTTTATCCAAATCGACTTCCAAGAAGATTACTAAAAGAATCTGAAGGATCGAAGAGGAATTTTCCAAATCGATATCCAAGAAGGATTACCTCGGGTAGGGTTCAAACAGGGATCGAAGAGGAATAAGAGTTGAACAAGGTAGGTCCGATAAATCGGAATATCTGGCAAACGCTTGCCAGAAACCACGTATTTTCAGCTACTTTTCACAAATATGGGAGCTGTCAAGATGTTAGGAGGTAGGTTGCCCTGAACGATAAGTTCAGGCTCAGGAAGATTGTTTGTAATGCTAGCTTGTTCGGTCTGATCCTGTAGACATACAGGTAAGTACAGATAATTTCCAGCAGTGATCGAAAACTAGCAGGTTGTTCTTAATAGCTCCGGCATGTTCGGAGATGTTCATGCATATCCAAAGGAATAAAAAATTGCAGTAATCTCTTTCTAACACACACACACACACACATGTCCTTCTTGTTAAAAGGCAATGTGCCGCAGAAACGGCACTTTGTTGCTTAATTTGAGTGCATGTAAAATCTTAATTATCCAACTAGCAAACGGCAACAGCACTAATGAACGTAATTACAACTGAACTTACCGCGCATGTTTGACCTAAGCTATGGCTCATTGTTGGTGGAACGTTCACTCAACATCGGCTACAATTCTACATTAAGCTACATGAAGTTTGTAACGTAATTATCTTCTGAA